>NC_064563.1:5000000-10000000 GCF_937001465.1 Orcinus orca | reverse complement strand
TGGCACTGCCTCCCAGCAGGATCAAGATCAAGATCAAGATCAACCCTCCTGGGCTTCTCTGGTGGCGCAGTGGTTGAGAGTCCGCCCGCCGATGGAGGGGACACGGGTTCGTGCCCCGGTCCGGGAAGATCCCACATGCCGCGGAGCGGCTGGGGCCATGATCCATGGCCGCTGAGCCTGTGCGTCCAGAGCCTGTGCTCCACAACGAGAGAGGCCACAACAGTGAGAGGCCCGCGTACCGAAAAAAAAAAAATAAAAAATAAGAGCAACCCTCCTCCTGAACACAAGTACTAGGTGCAGATCGGGGGCTCCATCCTGGCTTTCCAGTTGATGTGGATCCGCAAGCAGGAGTATGACAAGGCCCGCCCCCTCCATCGTCCACTGCTGCATAAGTTCGTTCAAGAGTATAAATTTGCCCTGGCAACTGTGCACACCTCATGCTAGCCTCATGAAACTGGAATAAGCCTTTGAAAAGAAATTTGCCCTTGAAGTTTGTATCTGCTATCAGTCCTGGATTGTACAACTTGCTGATTTTGACCTTCTGTTTACGTTAACTGTTCCTTTGGTCTATGTTTAATATCCTGTACATATCTTTGATTTAAACCCCCAATACATGCAGCTCCGTCACTATCTGGCCGAGGTGAGAACATGTTTGTGGAAGAAAAACCCATAGTCCTGATGAGAATTCGTGAGCCCATGAGTTTCTTGACCTGTGCAGGGTATTCGTGTGTAAGAGCTGCTTATTCCAGGATTTCTTTAGAGGCTGGCAAGAGTCCTGAGCCAGCTGGCATTTGTCTTTGGTGTCTGACAGGGTTGGGAAGGTCCCAACCTTAGAACCCACTTTCCTTTCTTACCTCACAATTTCCTGCCAGAATACCTGGTGGTTGTTACTTCCCTTGAGATGGAAGATGGTTTGCATTTACACCTATAAATGTATTCATCCTTTGAATTTATGTAAGGTTTTTGTATGCAATTCCCAATTCTTTAAGAGATGACAACAAATGTTGGTTTTCTGCTGTCACGTGAGACCATTTGGTCCCAGCAACATTTGGTCATTGTGAGGGAAATAAAAGTACTGCAGTAAACAACAACAACAAATTCAGTTGATGGTTCGGGTGGAGGTGAACCACACAAAATTTTGTCACTCTTAAGATTAAAAACATAACTAAAACAAATCCTTAAAATTTTAGTCTTCAAAAAATCCTCCAAATGGCTCAAAGTTTCAAAAGAAAGAATAAGAGATTATGAGAAAGAAGAGAAACTCTCAACCTGCTTCCTTTAGAAGTTACCATTAATTCTCTTATCAGTTCAAGAATTTATTTCGTTCTATGTAACTTTCTCCAACTTTTAGTTTAAATCTTTTTTGTACATTTTTCAATAACTTTCCCTTCTTTTGGACTCTGAGTTGAATCATATCATTAAGATTCTAGGCAGAAAGTTTCAGAACAGTTGGACATTGGGATATTACAGCATTCAGAATAAGTTATTCTACATCATTAGTATATACTGCACATCTACCTAGCCTAAAATTTTGACAAAGTCTTTGACAAAGGCTGAGAGAAAGCAGTTCCCAGAGAAGGAAGAAAAGAAATTTCATTCTAGCTGGCTAGACTAGATAGCATCTTGATTTACTATCAAGTTTCCCAAATATTGGCAAGTAATGATTTTTGTGTAAATTATACACTTTGATGTGTACAGAGGCTATGGAGCATTTTATATGAAGTAATAATATTAAGTATTTTGATTGAAGTAATGACTGCTTAATCTGAAATCTAAGGAAGTAAACAACACTAAATATGACACACTCACCCTTTATGGACTTAAATTCTGGGACAGTCCAAGTTGCCATTTTTGCTGATCTTTGTGGATATAAGATTGAGTTACTTTATTAGCAACAACAAGACTTTCAATCTTCAGTTGACAAATTATGTGGCCACTTCTGGAAAGATTGCTCAAGTCTTTCTTATTATTAACCTATCATAACTCTGATTTTTAAAATAAAAGCTTATTTCTTGTTGAATTTTCATTGAAACAAACATGCCTGTTATCAGTTGTGTTCAGGGACTCACATCTTGATAGATGACTAAATGTCTCTCCTTTCCTTGGATCCTCTCTCCCCTTCTCAACTCTCTTTATATAAGAATTGTTCCCATCAGATGAATGGCTTTGAATAGCAATATTTATATATTTCAGTGGCCTGTAACAACATGGTTCTTTTTTTTAAAAAAAAAAGTGCTGGTATAATCAACAAACAAAAATCACATAAAAAAAAGAAAAGAAAAAAAACAAATGACACACTACTGTTGATTATAAGTTTTCAACATTTTTAAATACTCAAAATACCTGCTTTCAAAGAATGAGAGAAAAGTGGAATGAAAAATGGACTGATTTGCATGGTCAGGCCAGTGGATAAAGAGAAGGCACCAGCTTCTGTGTTTCTCCAACTCTCTGGGAGTCTTGGTGAGCCTGTGCTAGCATGTAGCAATGTAAATTGAATACAGTGTAAATTGGATTTGAATGAATCTCCAGCCGGATGAGGCAGTTTTCTCTTTGACCACTTCAATGGAAAAGTCATAGTCAAATCAGTTGGTTCCTGCAATTTTTCAAAAGTTGTAAGAGCTTTTAATACAATTTAACAAAGTGGAAGGGAATGAGAGAAAGCATTCTCTCCCACATACACTCAAAATCTTCTCTTTTCCTCTCTCAGGTACAAACACTTGTACAAATACAAATGTTCATTTGCTGTTTTTATTGTTTTAAATAATAATAATTAACATTTACACAATTCTTACCAAGTGATAGGCAATGTTTTATCCCCTTTATATGTAGGGGATATATAAAGTATAAATTTATGTTATATTTATAAATATATATTATAAATATACACTATATTTATAATTATATATATAAAGTATAATATATACACTAAAGTGTATATATTAGTATAAAGACTAATCTTCACACAACCCAGTGAAGTAACTGTTATTATCCTGCTTAGTAGAGAAGGAAACAGGCAAAGAGATATTAACTTACATCCTCAAGGTCACACAGCTGGTAAGTAGCTGGTGGGATTCAAATCCAGGCGTCTATACCAGAGTGTGGGTTCGTGAGGTTGATGTGTTTCCCTCTCCCTGTTGCAGCCTTCTTGAATGCGGAGACTTCCTTATTCAGCTACAGAATAGAAATGGCCCTGGTTTCAGAGGCACTCAGGTCTAGATTCTGATTTCAAACTCTGAGAGTTCATAAACTATTGTAGACTGGCTCTCAAAAAAATAAAAGTCCTGATTTATAGTTTTACTTGCTTTCCATGATGTAGATACGTCTGACGTGACTGATTTTAAGTTACCCGTAACTTAACAACTGGCTTGCAAAATTCTTGAAATTCTAATAATCAGCTCTTGCAAGCTGATACGAGATGGCTCCAGCTGATGGAGAATCAGCAATGAACGGTTTTGTTCAAACTCGGGTCACCATCATCTAGAACAGTGACATGAGGCGGTTGCTCGTTCATATTTATTAAATAAAGGAATGAAAATGCCTCAGCTTCTCATACTCTCAGTTCGCTGTATCAGTAAAATATTCATACTAGTAGTATCAGATGGGTTGCTGAATGGATCAAATGTTAGCTGAAAAAATGTCTGCAAAATGCCCAGCTAAATGCCTGGAACTTAATGGAACATACATGTTCATTCCTGTCCTTTTGGATTACTACTCCTTACAAAGTGTCTTCTACCTAGCGGGAAGCGAATGAGCGAATGAACAAGTGAACAACTGAATGCACTGGTAAGGAGCATCAGTTCCAGATAGGAATGGGTGACTTTAGTCTTTATCAATCAACATGTAACGGAGGGAAGTATGTGGCAGCATTCACGTTTTCGTGACTTCACTATAGTTTTAAATGTCCCTCTTGTCTTAGCCCAGGAATGTGAAATCAAATGCCAACAGAGGCCAAGCTGTTAAATGATTAAAATATGCTCAAGGGGAAGAAAGTCGGGAGTAGATGGGATTAAAACAAACTGAAGATCACACATTCACCATATAGGCACACACATTTAAACACTTTTAGACTTCTGTGTGAGCGAAATAAAGCATGTCTTGGGCTAGGTATGGCTCATGGACTCCCAGCATTCCACCTTTGTTTTGGGAATGATAAAAAGCATGGACTCTGGGGCCAGCACTGGCCTGATCTGAAATCTGGTTGTGCCACTTACTGGCTAGTGGTCTTAAGGCAAGTTACTTAAACACTCTGGGGCCATATCCAAGGGGTGGAAGTGACCCCCAGAGGCTCTAGCAGCGACCAAGAGTGAGGCCAGGCATGCATATGATGAACTCTTAATCCCCAGTTAAGTCCCGGGCAAGAGGTAGGGAGGTAGGGACAGTTTTACTTGACCCTTTTTCTACTGCACATCGGCCAGGAGGAAAACATTTCTCCATGCTATTATTGGAGACTCTCTAGTACAATAACTGGTTCTCAAACTTGGATGCCCATTAGAATCACCTGGAAGTTAAAAAAGTGATTCCTGGATTCCAAGCCCTGTACTTTGATGTAATTGATCTGGGGAATGGCTTGGCATCAGATGATTCTAACATGCAACTTCGATTAAGAAACACAGTCTCGGGCTTCCCTGGTGGCTCAGTGGTTAAGAATCCGCCTGCCAATGCAGGGGACATGGGTTGGAGCCCTGCTCCGGGAAGATCCCACATGCTGCAGAGCAACTAAGCCCGTGCACCACAACTACTGAGCCTGCAAGCCACAACCACTGAGCCCACGTACCACAACTACTGAAGCCCGCGTGCCTACAGCCCGTGTTCCGCAACAAGAGAAGCCACTACAATGAGAAGCCTGCACACCGCAACAAAGACCCAATGCAGCCAAAAATAAATAAATAAATAAAAAAGAAATCAACTCCTTAAAACAAACAAAAAAAAGAGAAACACAGTCCTAAAAGACGGAAGGAGGGAAAAAATTATATGATTTCCAGGGGACTTTATGTGAATTACTTTAACGTACCTTTACAGCATGCTATTTTCTTTAACAAATGAATGCACAAAGACTTTCCACTGGACTTCAAATATTTAAAAGACAACAGCCATTAAAAAAACTCAGTTTGGTCTCATGCACACTTGCATTTATTCAAACTGTTTTCTGTTTAAAAAAATGAATTTTGCCTTCATGAGACATATAGGATGACATATGATTGTTGCTTTAAAACGTGAATGTTCTGTCAGTCATCTCTCTCGGCTTGAATTCTGCCTTGCCCTCTGGATAAACTCCCACCAAGATAAAGCTTAAGTGTCTCACCTAATTTGCCAGGAGGCTGCTTACCTATTTAGGTTAGGGTACCAGAGTTGATGAGAAATTCTTTGGGAAGCCAAGCACAAGTTTTTGCTTTCAACTATTTATAGCAATCAGCTGGATTTTCCAGTCCCTCATTAGATCAATCATGGCCATTGTCTTACAGTTGAGTGGGAAATCGTTACAGGTGGAAGAAGGCAAGATGCTTCTAATTCAGCAGAGGCCCCCCTAACAGGAAATCTGCGAGGAATTATAATCAAATAGTAGACTTGTCAGGGGAATGGAGTTGCTTCCAAGGCAGGATTTCTGAAGCCTTTCTGGATTCTGGGTTGAACAAAAAATAAAAGGTAGAGAGAAACTGCAACAAACCCACATAGACAGAGAAGACAATGTTTTCTTTCAGGTATATTGCAAGTCTGGTGGTGGGTTTTCAGCTTTCGCTGAAATGCCACTTGGTACCGACACATTTAGATTTGGCGGGGGCTTATCTTTTTTATGGGCCATTTATTTGGGAATGTGTTTTACAGGTGGCCCTGTTTCTGGGTCCAAACCCTGGGCTTATGTAGCATAGTATGCTGCACATCTTTGCGGCTGAATCAAGTGTCACGTATTATGGGCTGCTGGTAGCCAATAATTTGGGAAGTTCTTTTTTCCTCTCTCTGCTTTTTCCCTGGCCTAGTGAGCCACGACAGTCAGAAGCCAGCTGAACCCATCATGAGGGGGAAGGCAGGAGGGAAATTGTTGGGCTCCAGATTTCTGCTTGGGCCCCTTACGTGGGCTCTGGGGTGACCCTAGGAGCAGGTGGGTCTGATTTGGCATCACTCCCATTAAAACCTGCCTCAGAAATCAGTTTATTTGAAGGAGTTAATGAAAGTGCTAGATATTTTCTACCCACTGGCAGAGGGAAAAGTAGTGCACACGTCTGAATAAATAACTGAAAATGGCTTCTCACTGTTCAGGAAGTACAATCAATTTGAAATTAGGATTATGGAAACATCTGCGAAAATTCAAGTGTCATCTCAATTTGGGCTCATTCAGATCCTGTATTTTTCAACTTCCCAAGCAGTGCATTTAAAATCTAATCCTAATTAACACACATAGTTTAATTATAGCCAACAAAATATTCTACAAAAATTGTGTGTGCTGGTTGGGGGGATGGGTGGGGAGGGAGGAGGTGAGGGGGAAGCCAGACAAACGTTCCCTGATTGTAAAAATTCTTGTTGGGTTAATAATATAAATCCTCAAGATTTATAACACACACTGAAGTTTGCTGATCAGGAATCAAAGTCACATAAAAAAGTGTGGAGGCTCCTTGCGTCCTAGACCTACTTTTTTTCTTTCTTCCTATTTCTTGTTAACCTGGAAAGAACAAAAGCCTTGTTAGTTTGGCTCATACACTCTCGTTTGGGGAGAACTTTGTTGCTTTGTTTATTTTTTTCCCCTCTGATCAGAAGATAAACCTTTATGGTTGTGTTTGAGTACAAAGAAAGACATAAATCTACTTGCATAAAGCAAACTTTATGGTCTGTTGTTTTAGCGATGAGGAACACCTCTGAGGATTTGAAGGTTTTACTGAGAGGCATCCAACATCTTTGGATGCTTTACTGGAAACTCATCCTGATCAACCAAAGACAGCAATCAACCATCTTGCAGAATTATTGGGAGGTGTTTTCCCCTCCCAAACCTGGCATAAGTGGAATGTGCAAAGGGAACATAAATTTAAAGAAAAGAAAACAAAAGTCAAACAAACAAGGGGGGGAAAAACCCCATCTAGAAGCTAAAAAAATAATTTTAACTAAAATTAACTCTGGGAGAGAGCCTAAAAATCCTAGCTGGCTTAGACTTTGTTATTTTGCATAATTATTTTGCTCAATTATAAACATAAGGGAAAAAAGGAAGATTTAAAAATTTCCTTAAGTACTTTGTTCCTCTGTTACTCATGTTAAAATACAGAGGACTAACTTCTACCCTAGATTCTGTCTGCAGAATTTAATGTGTCCCTATTATTGAAAAAAGAAAAGCAGTCAAATTCTTGGTGTCATTCTGAAAATTTTACTGTGATATTGGCTGTAATGAACTTTGACCCTCTGTTAGTATTAAGCAAGTCTAGGTTTCTGAGGATATGGTGTTGATATTTCTTAGGTTAATACCGCTGTAATTTCCCACACTAACCCCAGTCTTGAAGACAAAATTCATTTTTTTTCTTTTTCATTCATTTCATGTGCTTTTTATCATGCATTTTATTTTTTTTTCAAAATTCATTTTCTTTAGCTTTTAATAGTCTGTACACTTGCCTTGTCTATAAGTCAATTCCATTCCTTTGTCCATCAAAATTTGTAAGAATTTATAACAATGGGGCAGTTTTCAATTGGTTAATAGTGATGAATGAATTACAGAGGGTACGCTATGACATTTTGTTGAAAAGAATCTACATTTCTTTGCAGAAACCAGTATCTCAGAAAGGCCTGTACAGTAAGAATGTAAGGTATTTCTATACTTACAGGATAACGCTTAAAGACTAAAATCAACCTTGAAAAGTGGTCTGCAGAGTAAAATTTGATTAAATTTTTTTGAATAGTAATGCTAACAATTTTTTTTAATCAATTCTTAGTCTCTTTCATTTTTTTCTCTCTCGTCTTCTCTCTCTTTTCTAGTGCCTTGCCCTCCAAATTGAAGAAAGAGATCATTTATTCCTATCTTTGTCATAGAGCCTAGCACAGGACCTGGCACATAACAAGAAATCAATAAATACAAATTGAATAAAAGAATTAATTCTAATTATTCATTGATTTCCATGGTGAAATTAGAGATATGATTTTTGTCTGGATGTAGGAAGGTAGCTATAGAATTAAGCGTAATAATCTTCTGGGGGAAAAGATAGAAAATTATGATGTCATTTTTAATTTTATTTATTTATTATTTATTTTTTTGGTGACATCATGGGGCTTGCGGGATCTTAGTTCCCCGACCAGGGATTGAACCCCGCACCATGGCAGTGAAAGCACAGAGTCCTAACCACTGGACCATTGGGGAATTCCCTGTAAGCCATTTTTTAAAATGACATTTTATAATGGTAATTGTCAAAGCAAGTCACAAAGGAAGAATGAAGAAACTGCAGAGGATTTGGAATTCAGGCATTGGCATCAAATCTGGATTCAAATCTCATGCCGCCCTCTTATTAGCTGTGTGATGTAGCAAGTTACTAACCTCTGTAAACCTTGGTTTCCTCATCTATAATGTGAACCTAGGGTTTTAGTAAGAATCAAATGAGATAATGCTTGTCAAGTCCTCAGCAAAGTGCCTAGTTTAAGATCATACACTGAAGTGATTATTATTCGTTAGAAATATCTTCATTTTTGGCATAATAATTTAAAGGTCTGAAGGAAAAAATACCAACAGCTGAACTGTACAGAACACCAAGGATTGAAATGTCCCCAGACTCTTTAAAATCCTTCCAGATATTCTGTGGCACAAGGCTCTATGCTCCCCCTGGATTCCAGGCCCTGTTTCCTGGTGGAATGCGGAAGCTGTTGGCTTGTAGAAAGGAACAGGTTGTTCTGGGCTGAGGAGTGAAGTACAGAGGGGCAGAAATGCAACTACAAATTCAGGAAAAGGGAGAAGCGGCAGTTAAAACAGATTTTCCAACCTTCCATAGTTCACATGTATCTAAATACTTTCCCAAAGACTCAGACTCTCAGTGTGATGGAAACAAAACCACGCTTGACCCAAGAAGGGCAGTCATCTGTCCAACAGGCATTCTGTTATTGTGCGGATCGGAAATTAGTGCTCGAGTGCTAACAATTATTGTCGAAATAATTAAGTTAAGAATTCATTTGTAATGTAAAATAGATAGCTAGTGGGAAGCAGCTGCATCGCAGGGGAGATCAGCTCAGTGCTTTGTGACTACCTAGAGGGGTGGGGTAAGGAGGGTGGGAGGGAGATGCAAGAGGGAGGAGATATGGTGATATATGTATGCATATAGCTGAGTCACTTTGTTATACAGCAGAAACTAACACAACATTGTAAAGCAGTTATACTCCAATAAAGATGTTAAAAAAAAAGATATTGACACAGGATAAAAAAAAAGAATTCATTTGTAAAACAAAAACAAATAAGAAGAATGATCCCATTTTGTGCTAAAATATAGTCATGACACTAAGGCTACATTTTTAACCATAGAAATTGTAAAACACAGAGATTTATACAAAACTGGAGTCTTGGGAATTAATTTCGTTGCTGTGGGTAACCTAGAAACAAGCAAGCATGATAGTTTTGCTATCAACATGTTTATATGTGATAATGGGAGAGGTGAACAGGGCTGATCAAAGATTACTGGCATCAACAGATCATCTGATCAAAAGATTAATGATGGTGGCAAGAAGCAGTGTATGGAGGATATAGGTGGAAGCAGTAGAAGGTCAAATATGGGAGAGTGGAAGCATTTGGAACTTTAACAACACCTTTGTGGGTTTGGGGGCCTTTAACAGAGGATTAGAGGAAACATTAAGTGTCTAATGCTCTTATTTTCAAGCCAAAATGTCACAACAGAGCAATGTGAAGCAGGTAGAGTCAGGTGGAAACAGAACATGGTGTGGAAGTTTGGCTTTCCACTTATGGTAGAATTACTGATGGAGGGTTTTCTGGTTCCATCTATGGTTGTAACATTGCCGCCAGTTTTGTTCCTTGGCCAGAGTCGATTAACGTAAGGGTAGAAATGCCTGATGTAGCTGGACAGGAGAGATTCTCTTTCCCAGGAATTTGAAACATGAGCTGAGATTCTTAGAGGCAGGAGGTGTTTTCAACCTATTGTTTCATGGTCAATGTCCCCAAGTTCCTGTTGTACAGTCTTCCACACAAGACCTTGTTCAGCTCTTCCTCAGTCCATGAGCTACGTAGTATTTTTCTAATAAATCTTGCCCCCATCTCCGACGTTTTGCATTAGTTCAGCAGCATTTGCTTGCCACCAAAAGACCTTACATGATTTATCCCCTATTCCCTTCTCTTCCCCGGTGACGGTGGCTGAACAATCATATGAGCTCAAGAGGATTAGACAGCTAAGTATAAAAAGTTGTTGGTCCTACAGATCAAGACAGTTCCACGATTTACAAAATACAGAAAAACAAACAACTCTTTGTAATAGCTCATTTTCGTTTCTAAGCTTAGGGAAAATAAAGCAGTGGGAAGTGATTAACTGAGCAGACTCCAGAGTTTGACTCTCAGTTCTATCATTTACTATGTGACCTGAAACAATTTAAACTCTCTGTGTTCTTTGTTTCTTTACCTGACAAAATGGAGATAATGTAGAGTTGTTGGGAGGATTAAATGAGGACACACATGTAAAACACAACTTCATATGGTACTTTTATAGAGAATGTTGGTGATTTTTGTTGTTATAAACAGGTAGAAGCAACATTACTTTTTCCATTTTATATTTCCAAAAACTGAGGCTCTAGAAGATGAAATGACTTGGTCAAGGTCACACAATGGTAGAATGAGGTCCAAAGTTCCAATTTTTAAAAATATCATTCACAAATATTTATTGAGTACCAGGCCTTGGGAATACAGGTCCTTGCCATCAACAAACTTAGAGTCTGGGGCAGGGGTTAGCTAACTACCATGTGTCGGATAAATCCAGCTCTTTGCTTTTATAAATAAAGTTTTGCTGGAAGGCAGCCCTGTGCCTTTGTTAAGCATAGTGTCTGTGGTTCTTACCTGCTGCAGTGGGAGAGTTGAGCAGAGTTTAGACTTTTGGGTCCAGCCCAAAAGTCTAAACTACTTACTATCTGATTCTTTGGAGAAAAAGTTTGTCAAATCCTGGTCTAGTGGATTTATGATGTGTTGGTCTAGAAATGTTTTCTTTAATTGTAAAAGACTAATTAAAACAAGAAAAAAAAATCCCTCAGAATGTGAACAAGTTTTAGTCTTTACAGCCTCTATCGTACCCAATACAATTTTTTTTCACCACTTTCTAAGAGAAAGATTCTCTTTTTGCAACTGTGGGAAGTTGGAAAATGGCTTCTGATGGATCCACATTTCCTCCTCATTTTTCTCAATGTTTAATCATCCTTCAGACCTATAGCTTAGTATATTGTCCTTGCTTTTCTAACTAGAGAAGAAACAATGTGTTGTGTTATCTAATCTGACTAAATTGCAAAACTTCTTGACAGACACACCCTTTAGCAATGCAGCCTAGAAACTGCTCCCTGAATCATCTCCTTAATAATAATAAAATTAATCACACATGTTCACTTATAATATTAAACAATTAAATCATTTCCACTGTCCAGTATCAGGATTTTGAGCATGTTTGTCCACATATTTTAACAAAATCTGGTTAGCTGCTTTAAACTTTCTCATCTAAAATGCACATGATGAGAGATGTGGCAGAATTGTTTCTACAAGAGCTAGAGACTCTTCCACAAAGGACCGTTGAGTACAGCAATGTCATTTTTCGGATGAAGTCCTCCTAGCCTTGCTGGTGGGAGAAAGTAAGTGACCCTTGAAGCACAAGATACAGATCCAGGCATCTGGTTTCCTGAATAAACTCTGTGAAATGCACTCTGGAACAGCTTTGCTTATAAAGGGAATGCAGTGCAGAAACCATCGCAGATGGGCTCTCTTGTTGGAATGCATGGGGTAGTGGCACCTGAGTTTGAAGATATCATTTGGATTTATTTCCTTGATGAGCAGTTTTCTTGGGTAAATGCTGTTTAGAATAGTTCTAAGCCTGGCTGCTTAGAAAGGGCCAGGCTGGAATAACCACCGAAATTACCCCCAGCAGGAACTTCTGCAGTCTGGGAAGGGCACAGCACATGCCATGGGAACCTCATCCATGCTGGGTTCCAGCTGACTGGCTCACTTGGGGGAGAAGGCAGACACCATTTGACACAATAAGAGTGATAATTGAGAAAACAAATTCTCAGGAAAGAATGAATCTGAACATCAGGCAGCTGCAAAGTTGTATTCAAGGATATTGAGTATTGACAAGGAGGAGGAACTTGGCTGTACCCATTACAGGAGAACCAAGCCCATCTTGTCAGCAGACAAAGGGGTTTAAATGTTCCTAGTTGTGTGAGCCATTACCAGGAAACAACCAGTTTAAACTGCCATCCTGATTTGACTAAGTTTGTTTAAAAAATGCTGAAAGTAGAGAAAGGTAGTGGTTTAAGCAATTCTAGGGCTACTTGGAATTAAAATTTCTATCAGAACTGGCATGCTGCATTGTGGGGTGTCAGGCCAATTAGAAGATTGTTACATATTATGTCTTTTAAATTGAAGTATAATTGATGTACAATATTGTATAAGTTATAGGTGCACAATGTAGTGATTCACAATTTTTAAAGGTTATACTCAATTTGTAGTTATTGTAAAATCCTGGCTATATTCCAGGATATATATATATGTGTTGTAAAATATACCCTTGTAGTTTATTTTATACATAATAGTTTGTACCTCTTAATTCCCTACCCCTATATTACCCCTCCCCCTTTCTCTCTCCCCACTGATAAGCATTAGTTTGCTTTCTACATCTGTGAGTCCAGTGTTTTTGTTGTTGTTGTTGTTATATTCACTAGTTTCTTTTATTTTTTATGTTGCACATATAAGTGATATCATACAGTATTTGTCTGTCTCTGTCTGACTTATTTCACTTGGTGCAATACCCTCCAAGTCCATACATGTTGTTGCAGATGGCAAATTTTCACTCTTTTTAATGGCTGAGTAGTATATCATTATGTGTGTGGGTATATATGCACCACATATTCTTTATCCATTCATCTGTTGATGGACACTTAGGTGGTTTCTATATCTTGGCAATTGTAAGCAATGCTGCTATGAACATTAGGGTGAATGTATCTTTTCAAATTAGTGTTTTTGTGTTTTTTGGACATACACCCAGGAGTGGAATTGCTACATCATATGGTAGTTCTATTTTAATTTTTTGAGAAACCTGGTTTCCACAGTGGCTACACCAACCGTGTACAAGGGTTCCCTTTTATCTATATCCTTGTGAACATTTATTTGTGTTTGTGTTCTTTTTGATGATAGTCATTCTAATAGGTGTGAGATGATATATCATTGTGGTTTTGATTTACATTTCATTGATGATTAGTGATGTTGAGCATCTTTTCAAGTGCCTGTTGTCCATCTGCATGTCTTCTTTGGAAAAAATCTCTGTTCAGGTCTTCTGCTCACTTTTTGGTTGGGTTGTTTGTTTTTCTGATGTTGATTTGTATGAGCTGTTCATATATTTTGGATATTAACACTTTATCAGTCATATCATTTGGAAATATTTTCTCCCATTTAGTAGGTTGTGTTTTTGTTTTGTCAATAGTTTCCTTTGATGTGTAAAAGCTTTTATGTTTAATTAGGTACCATTTGTTTATTTTTGCTTTTATTTCCATTACTCTAGGAGACAAATCCAAAAACTATTGCTATAGAAATAGATTTTCAAGATGGCGGAGGAGTAAGACGTGGAGATCTTCTCCACAAATACATCAAAAATACATCTACACGTGGAACAACTCCTACAGGACACCTACTGAATGGCTGGCAGAAGACTTCAGACTTCCCAAAAGACAAGAAACTTCCCACATACCTGGGTAGGGCAAAAGAGAAAAGAATAAACAGAGACAGAAGAATAGAAATGGGACCTGCACCTCTGGGAGGGAGCTGTGAAGGAGGAAAAGTTTTAACACACTAGGAAGCCCCTTCACTGGCGGGGACAGGGGGAGGTGGGAGGGGGAAGCTTCGGAGTCACAGAGGAGAGCACAGCAACAGTGGTGCAGAGGTCAAAGCAGAGAGATTCCCTCACAGAGGATAGGTGCCAAATAGCACTCACCAGCCCGAGAAGCTTGTCTGCTCCCCCGCTGAGGCAGATGGAGGCTGGGAGCGGAGGCTGGGAGCTGAGGCTCGGGCTTTGGAGGTCAGACCCCAGGGAGAGGAATGGGGGTGGCTGCGTGAACACAGCCTGAAGGGGGCTAGTGCACCACAGCTAGCCGGGAGGGAGTCCTGGAGAAAGCCTGGACCTGCCTAAGAGGCAAGAGACCATTGTTTCGGGGTGCGCAAGGAGAGGGGATTCAGTACACCGCCTAAACCAGCTCCAGAGACGGGCGCAAGCCACAGCTATCAGCGCGGACAGCAGAGACAGGTATGAAACGCTAAGGCTGCTGCTGCCACCACCAAGAAGCCTGTGTGCAAGCACAGGTCACTCTCCACACCTTCCCTCCCGGGAGCCTGTGAAGACTGCCACTGCCAGGGTCCTGTGATCCAGGGACAACTTCCCCGGGAGAACACACGGTGCACCTCAGGCTGTTGCAACATCACACCAGCCTCTGCCACCGCAGGCTCACCCCACATTCTGTACCCCTTCCTCCCCCCAGCCTGAGTGAGCCAGAGCCCCCTAATCAGCTGCTACTTTAACCTCGTCCTCTCTGAGAGAAGAACAGATGCCTTCAGGAGACCTACAAGCAGAGGCTGGGCCAAATCCAAAGTTGAACCACAGGAGCTGTGAGAACAAAGAAGAGAAAGGGAAATCTCTCCCAGCAGCCTCAGGAGCAGTGGATTAAACAATCAACTTGATGTACGCTGCATCTCTGGAATACCTGAATAGACAATGAATCATCCCAAAATTGAGGCAGTGGACTTTGGGAGCAACTGTAGACTAGGGGTTTGCTGTCTGTGACTGACTAGTTTCTGATTTATATGTTTACCTTAGTTTAGTTTTTAGTGCTTGTTATCACTGGTGGATTATTGGATTGGTTGCTCTCTTTTTATTTATTACTATTTTTTAATTTTAATAATATTTCTTTAAACTTTTTATTTTAATAACTTTATTATATTTATTTTTCCTTTCTGTCTTTTTTCTTCTCCCTTTTCTTCTGAGCCTTGTGGCTGACAGGGTCTTGGTGCTCTGGCCGGGTGTCAGGCCTGTGCCTTGGAGGTGGGAGAGCTGAGTTCAAGACATTGGACCACCAGAGACCTCCCGGCTCCACGTAATATCAAACGGCAAAAGCTCTCCCAGATATCTCCATCTCAACACTAAGACCCAGCTCCACTCAACAACCAGCAGGTTTCAGTGCTGAACACCCCATGCCAAACAACTAGCAAGACAGGAACACAACCCCACCCATTAGCAGAGAGGCTGCCTAAAATCATAATAAGTTCAAAGACACTCCAAAACACACCACTAGACTCCGTCCTGCCCACCAGAAACACAAGATCCAGCCTCACCCACAAGAACACAGACACCAGTCCCCTCCGCCAGGAAGCCTACACAAGCCACTGAACCAACCTCACCCACTTGGGGCAGACACCAAAAACAACGGGAAGTATGAACCTGCAGCCTGTGCAAACGAGACCCCAAATACAGTAAGTTAAGCAAAATGGAAAGACAGAGAAATATTCAGCAGATGAAGGAGCAAGGTAGAAACCCAGCAGACCAAACAAATGAAGAGGAAATAGACAGTCTACCTGAAAAAGTATTCAGAATGATGATAGTAAAAATGATCCAAAATCTTGGAAATAGATTGGAGAAAATAGAAGAAATGTTTAACAAGGACCTAGAAGAACTAAAGAGCAAAGAAACAATGGTGAACAACACAATAAATGAAATGAAAAATTCTCCAGAAGGAATCAATAACAGACTAACTGAGGCAGAAGAATGCATAAGTGACCAAGAAGACAAAATAATGGAAATAACTACTGCAGAGAAAAATAAAGAAAAAAGAATGAAAAGAACTGAGGACAGTCTCAGAGACTTCTGGGACAACATTAAATGTACCAGCATTCAAATTATAGGGGTCCCAGGAGAAGAAAAGAAAAAGAAAAGGACTGAGAAAATATTGGAAGAGATTATAGTTGAAAACTTCCCTAATATGGGAAAGGAAATAAGTTCAGGAAGCACAGAGAGTCACATAAAGGATAAATCCAAGGAGAAATACGCCAAGACACATATTAATCAAACTGTCAAAAATTAAATATAAAGAAAGCATATTAAAAGCAGCAAAGGGAAAACAACAAATAACATACATGGGAATGCCCATAAGGTTAACAGCTCTTCCTTCAGCAGAAACTCTGCAAGCGAGAAGGGAGTGGCAGGACACATTTAAAATGATAAAAGGGAAAAACCTACAACCAAGATTATTCTACCCAGCAAGGATCTCATTCAGATTTCACAGAGAAATTAAAACCTTTACAGACAAGCAAAAACTAAGAAAATTCAGCACCACCAAATGAGCTTTACAACAAATGCTAAAGGAACTTCTATAGGCAGGAAACACAAGAGAAGGAAAACACCTACAATAACAAACCCAGAACAATTATGAAAATGGTAATAGAACATACATATCAAAAATCACCTTAAATGTAAATGCATTAAATGCTCCAACCAAAGACATAGACTGGCTGAACGGATAGAAAAACAAAACCCATATATATGCTGTCTACAAGACACCCATCTCAGACCTAGGGATACATACAGACTGAAAATGAGGGGATGGGAAAAGATATATGCAAATGGAAATGAAAAGAAAGCTAGAGTAGCAATTCTCATATCAGACAAAATAGACTTTAAATTAAAGACTATTACAAGAGACAAAGAAGGACACTACATAATGATCAAGTGATCAATTTAAGAAGAACATATAACAATTGACAATATTTATTCACCCAACATAGGAGCACCTCAATACATAAGGCAAATGTTAACAACCATAAAGGGGAAATTGACAGTAACACAGTAATAGTAGGGAACTTTAACACCCAACTTTTACCAATGGACAGATCATCCAAAATGAAAATAAATAAGGAAACACAAGCTTTAAATGATACATTAAACAAGATGGACTTAATTGATATTTACAGGACATTCCATCCAAAAACAACAGAATACACTTTCTTCTCAAGTGCTCATGGAACATTCTCCAGGATAGATCATATCTTGGGTCACAAATCAAGCCTTGGTAAATTTAAGAAAATTGAAGTCATATCAAATATCTTTTCCGACCACAATGATATGAGACTAGATATCAATTACAGGAAAAAATCTGTAAGAAATAGAAACAAATGGGATTGACATATATACACTAATATGCAAAAGATGGAAAACTAATAAGAACCTGCTGTATAAAAAAATAAATAAAATAAAAATTAAAAAAAAGAGAAATAAATCAAAGAGGAAATTTAAAAATACCTATAAACAAATGACAATGAAAATATGACAGCCCAAAACCTATGGGACGCAGCAAAAGGAGTTCTAAGAGGGAAGTTTATAGCAACACAATCCTACCTCAAGAAACAAGAAATATCTCAACTAAATAACCTAATCTAAAGCAAATAGAGAAAGAAGAACAACAACAATAACAAAAAACCCCAAACTGAGCAGAAGGAAAGAAATCATAAAGATCAGATCAGAAATAAATGAAAAAGAAATGAAGGAAATGATAGCAAAGATCAATAAAATTAAAAGCTTGTTCTTTGAGAAGATATACAGAATTGATAAACCATTTGGCAGATTCATCAAGAAAAAAAGAGAGAAGACTCAAATGAACAGAATTAGAAATGAAAAAGGAGAAGTAACAACTGACACTACAGAAATACAAAGGATCGTGAGAGATTACTACAAGTAACTCTATGCCAATAAAATGGACAACCTGGAAGAAATGGACAAGTTTTTAGAATAGCACAAACTTCCAAGACTGAACAAGGAAGAAATAGAAAATATACACAGACCAATCACAAGCACTGAAATTGAAACTGTAATTAAAAATCTTCCAACAAACAAAAGCCCAGGACCAGATGGCTTCACAGCCGAATTCTACCAAACATTTAGAAAAGAGCTAACACCAATACTTCTCAAACTCTTCCAAAATATAGCAGGGGGAGGGACACTCCCAAAGTCATTCTACGAGGCCACCATCACCCTGATACCAAAACCAGACAAAGATGTCACAAAGAAAGAAAACTACAGGCCGATATCACTGATGAACACAGATGCAAAAAATCCTCAATAAAATACTAGCAAACAGAATCCAACAGCACATGAAAAGGATCATACATCATGATCAAGTGGGGTTTATCCCAGGAATACAAGAATTCTTCAATATATGCAAATCAATCAATGTGATACACCATATTAACAAATTGAAGGATAAAAACCATATGATAATCTCAATCGATACAGAAAAAGCTTTTGACAAAATTCAACACGCATTTATGAAAAAAAAACCCTCCAGAAACTAGGCACACAGAGAACTTACCTCAACGTAATAAAGGCCATATATGACAAACCCACAGCCAACATGGTTCTCAGTGGTCAAAAACTGAAACTATTTCCACTAAGATCAGGAACAAGACAAAGTTGCCCACTCACACCACTATTATTCAACATAGTTTTGGAAGTTTTAGCCACAGCCATCAGAGAAGAAAAAGAAACAAAAGGAATCCAAATCAGAAGAGCAGAAGTAAAGCTGTCACTGTTTGCAGATGACACAATACTATACATAGAGAATCCTAAAGGTGCTACCAGAAAACTACTAGAGCTAATCAATGAATTTGGTAAAGTAGCAGGATACAAAATTAATGCACAGAAATCTCACATTTCTATACACTAATGATGAAAAATCTGAAAGAGAAATTAAGGAAACACTCTCATTTACTATTGCAACAAAAAGAATAAAATACCTAGGAATAAACCTACCTAAGGAGACAAAAGATCTGTATGCAAAAAACTATAAGACATTGATGAAAGAAATTAAAGATGATTCAAACAGATAGAGAGATATACCATGTTCTTGGATTGGAAGAATCAACATTGTGAAAATGACTCTACTACCCAAAGCAATCTACAAATTCAATACAATACCTCTCAAACTAACAGTGGCATTTTTCACAGAACTAGAAGAAAAAATTTTGCTGTTCGTATGGAAACACAAAAGACCCCGAATAGCCAAAGCAATCTTGAGAACAAAAAACGGAGCTGGAGGAATCAGGCTCCCTGACTTCAGACTATACTACAAAGCTACAGTAATCAAGACAGTATGATACTGGCACAAAAACAGAAATATAGATCAATGGAACAGGATAGAAAGCCCAGAAATAAATCCACACACATATGGTCACCTTATCTTTAATAAAGGAGACAAGAATATACAATGGAGAAAAGACAGCCTCTTCAATGAGTGGTGCTGGAAAAGCTGGACAGCTACATGTAAAAGAATGAAATTAGAACACTCCCTAACACCATACACAAAAATAAACTCAAAATGGATTAAAGACCTAAATGTAAGGCCAGATACTATAAAACTCTAAGAGGAAAACATAGACAGAACACTCTATGGCATAAATCATAGCAAGATCCTTTTTGACCCACCTCCTAGAGAAATGGAAATAAAAACAAAAAAATAAAACAGGACCTAATGAAACTTGAAATCTTTCACACAGCAAAGGAAACCATAAATAAGATGAAAAGTCAACCCTCAGAATGGGAGAAAATATTTGCAAATGAAGCAAAGGATGAGGGATTAATCTCCAAAATTTACAAACAGCTTATGCAGTTCAATATCAGAAAAACAAACAACCCAATCCAAAAATGGGCAGAAGACCTAAATAGACATTTCTCCAAAGAAGATATACAAATTGCCAACAATCACATGAAAGGATGCTCAACATCACTAATCATTAGAGAAATACAAATCAAAACTACAATGAGGTATCACCTCACACCTGTCAGAATGGCCATCATCAAAAAATCTACAAACAATAAATGCTGGAGCGGGTGTGGAGAAAAGAGAGCCCTCATACACTGTTGGTGGGAATGTAAATTGATACAGCCACTATGGAGAACAGTATGGAGGTTCCTTAAAAATCTAAAAATAAAACTGCCATGTGACCCAGCACTCCCACTACTGGGCATATACACTGAGGAAACCATAATTCAAAAAGAGTCATGTACTACAATGTTCATTGCAGCTCTGTTTACAATAGCCAGAACATGAAAGCAATGTAAGTGTCCATTGACAGATGAATAGAAAAAGAAGATGTGACACATATATACAATGGAATATTACTCAGTCATAAAAAGAAATGAAATTGAGTTATTTGTAGTGAGGTGGATGGACCTAGAGTCTGTCATACAGAATGAAGTAAGTCAGAAAGAGAAAAACAAATACCATATGCTAACACATATATATGGAATCTAAAAAATAATTTAAAAATGGTTCTGAAGAACCTAGCGGCAGGACAGGAATAAAGATGCAGAAGTAGAGAATGGACTTGAGAACACGGGGAGTGGGAAGGGTAAGCTGAGATGAAGTGAGAGAGTGGCATGGATATATATACATTACCAAATGTGAAAAAGATAGCTAGTGGGAAGCAGCCACATAGCACAGGGAGATCTGCTCAGTGTTTTGTGACCACCTAGAAGGATGGGATAGGGAGTGTGGGAGGGAGATGCAAGAGGGAGGTGATATGGGGATATATGTTTACATATAGCTGATTCATTTTGTTATACAGCAGAAACTAACACAACAATGTAAGGCAATTATACTTCAATAAAGATGTTAAAAAAAACACTCAAATATAACTTTCGGGCTAAAGAAGAAATGAAAGTAAAAATTGCCAACCATGGGTTCTGATATAAGAAATGTTCACATATTGAAATATAGGAAAGTCTTTGTGTCTTATACATGAGCTCATTTGAATTTGATGCTAACTAAAATGTCCTGTTTGTGGTCTATCAAATATACATTGAACATCTGCTTTAATTATTAAAGAAAAGGGCTCACGGACCAGAAGTAAAGAATGTCCATGTTAAAAGTGAAGATTAAATGCCCCTCTTCTTGGGACACCAATGCTGGTCCTCTTTTAATGATAAGGCTCCCTTCCCAGGTGCCAAAGCCATCCTGCTTGCTGTGTAAGTGCTGGTCTGCTCTTTTTTTTTTTTTTTTTTTTTGCGGTACGTGGGCCTCTCACTGTTGTGGCCTCTCCCATTGCAGAGCACAGGCTCCAGACGCACAGGCTCAGCGGCCGTGGCTCATGGGCCTAGCCTCTCCGTGGCATGTGGGATCTTCCCGGACCAGGGCACGAACCCACATCCCCTGCATCATCGGCAGGCGGACTCTCAACAGCTGCGCCACCAGGGAAGCCCTTTTGTTTGTTTGTTTGTTTGTCTGAACATTGTAGCAATGGATCCATCACTTGTTTAATGTTCTTTGTCCTGACAAGGTATAAGACTGTACTGAAAACCCTGCTTCTCCAAAGCAGTTTCTCAGTCATCTGGGATGTGGGCTTCGAGGCTTGTCCTCAGTCTGACTCAAATAAAACTCTTCTATTCTTAAAAAAATAAATAAATAAAATAAAATTGCTATAATTTATGTCAAAGTGTGTTCTGGTCTTTAATCCATTTTGAGAGTATTTTTGTGTATGGTGTTAGAGAATGTTCTAATTTCATTCTTTTACATGTAGCTGTCCTGTTTTCCCAGCACCACTTAGTGAAGAGACTGTCTTTTCTCCATTGTGTATTTTTGCCTCCTTTGATGTAGATTAGTTGACCATAACTATTTGGGTTTATTTCTCTGCTCTGTATTATGTTTCATTGATCTATATGTCTGTTTTTGTGCCAGTACCATACTGTTTTGATTACTGTAGCTTTGTTCCTCCAGCTCTGTTCTTCTTTCTTCAGATTGTTTAGGTTATTCAGGGTCTTTTGTACTTCCATACAAATTTTAAAATACTTGCTCTAGTTCTGTGAAAAACGCCATTGGTATTTTGATATGGATTGCATTGAATCTGTTGATTACCTTGGGTAGTGTGATCATTTTAAAAATATTGATTCTTCTAATCCAAGAACATGGTATATATTTCCATCTGCTTGTGTCTTCTTCAGTTTACTTCATCAGTATCTTGTAGTTTTCCGAGTACAGTTCTTTTACCTCTTTAGGTAGGTTTATTCCTAGGTATTTTATTCTTTGTGATGTGATGGTAAATGGGATTGTTTCCTTAATTTCTCTTCCTGAATGTTCATTGTTAGTGTATAGAAACACAACAGATTTCTGTATATTAATTTTGTATCCTGCAACTTTACTGAATGTATTGATGAGCTCTAGTAATTTTCTGGTGGTGTTTTTAGAATTTTCTATATATAGTATGATGTCATCTGAAAACAGTGATGATTTTACTTCTTCCTTTCCAATTTGGATTCAATTTATTTCTTTTTCTTGTCTGATTGTTGTGGGTAGGAATTCCCATACTATGTTGAATAAAAGTGGTGAGAGGGGGCATCCTTGTCTTGTTCCTGATCTTAGAGGAAATGCTTTCAGGTTTTCATAGTTGAGTATGATGTTAGCTGTGGGTTTGTCATGTATGGGCTTGTTTTGTGGCCTAGCATGTGATCTATCCTGGAGAATGTTCCATGTGCAACTTGAAAGGAATTTGTATTCTGCTGATTTTCAATGGAATGTCCTATATATATCAATTAAACCTGTCTGGTCTAATGTGTTATTTAAAGCTAGTGTTTCTTTATTGATTTTCCATTTGGATGATCTGTTC
The DNA here is from genome assembly GCF_937001465.1 of Orcinus orca. Taxonomy (NCBI): domain Eukaryota; kingdom Metazoa; phylum Chordata; class Mammalia; order Artiodactyla; family Delphinidae; genus Orcinus; species Orcinus orca. The sequence continues at coordinate 9,977,160 of NC_064563.1, read as the reverse complement.
ATTGATGTAAATGGGTATTAAAGTCCCCTACTATTATTGTGTTATTGTCAATTTCTTCCTTTATGTCTGTTAATATTTGCTTTATATATTTAGGTGCTCCTATGTTGGGTGCATATGTATTTAAAATTGTTATACGTCCTTCTTGGGTTCATTCCTTGATCATTATCAGTGTCCTTCTTTGTTTCTTGTAACAGTCTTTATTTTAAAGTCTATTTTGTCTGATACAAGTGTTTCCACCTTGGCTTTCTTTTGATTTTCATTTGCATGAATTACCTTTTTCCATCTCCTCACTTTCTGTCTGTGTGTGTCTCTAGATCTGAAGAGAGTCTCTTCTAGACAGTGTATATACAGGTCTTGTTTTTGTAACTATTCAGCCACTCTTTGACCTTTGGTTGGAGCATTTAGTCCCTTTACATTTAAGGTAGTTATTGATATGAATAGTCTTATTGCCATTTTGTTAATTGTTTGCAGGTTGTTTTTGTAGGTCTTTTTTTTCTTCTTTTGTTCTCTTATGATTTGATGACTATCTTCTGTGTTATGTTTGGATTCCTTTTTCTTTTTTTGTGTGTATCTACTATAGATTTTTGGTTTGTGGTTGCCATGAAGTTTTTATATATTTGTATATATATATATGTATGTGTGCGATTGTTTTAGGTGCCTTAGCATTTTAAAAACTTTTAATTCTGACTTCTCCTTAGCGTTTTAATCTTGAAAATGGAATGTGCACGTTTTCTTAGTCTTCTCTAGGCCTGTTCCTCACTGGTCTTGCGATTCAATCCTAAGGGTATTTCATCAGAGAGCAGGAAGGACAGGCTCAGTGTGTGGTGTGTACTGCCTTGCAACACACTGCTTCAGTGGATGAAGGGGGCCTGGGTCCACACTGGACCCCACAAAGCAAAACAAGGGAGGCTGAAACTATGTGACTAGGAGGTGATGGGAAGCCAGTGGTGATCAATCCCATTGGAAGAAATTAGGAGCCATGTTGAGTGATTTTCTCACATGATATTCCTTGTGCCAGCTCATTGTGTACCTTAAATGCTCCATTTGGCCTTCTGGTTCACCTTTCATCTAAATATCCAAATAAATTAATTTGAGTCTCTACCTTGCATTGGATAGAGAAGTTCAGTCCTTCCTCCAATATATCTGAGGACTCTTGGGTGGGGGAAGATGCTTACAGAGGGAGTTGCTTTCTGCTCTCTTACTCCCAACTCTTAATCCAGATTCCCCTTTGGCTCCTCTGGCTTCCCAGCACCACTTCCTTAAGGAGTTCCAGCCTTCTTTGTTGTGCTCTACCCTCCAAACCAAGGCAGGCTGCTCCAAGGCTGGTTCGTATCTCTGCCCTTCATGAAAGGACACTATCTTTGTCTCCATCTCCCTGTTCCAGAGCAGGGTTAGAAGTATCCTATGAATAAGAAAACCCTTATTTTCTATAAATAAGAAATCTTATAATAACCCTACAAATAAGAAAAAAAATGGAAAAATTTTCTATTTAAGTTGGATCCAACAGCCATCTCTTAGATCAACCCTCAATCAATAGACCATTTATTAAACAGCAAAGTTAATTTTCTTCCATGAGTCAGTGGATTGGAAGGAGAACACTGGTTGCAAGTTTTTAGAGCTAGGGTTCTTGCCCTGTGTCTGCCTCTGATAAGTGCTGTGACCTTGTGAAGGCCCCCTTTCCTTTATGATTCTCAAGATGCTTATCTGTAAATAGAATAGTTAGGGTTAGGCCAACATTTTCCAAACCGTACTTTTCATATACTAGTTTGGCAAGATATGAATGGGTGTTCCAGGAAACATGCGTTCTGGGGTTCACTCTTAAGGACTGCATACTTCAACAAGCTTGAGAAGGTTTCTTGGCTGCAGAACTTCTCAGATCTCTCAAAAGCAACTGCAACTATGAGGGAGAGAGATACAATATGCAGCGTTTCCCAAAAACATTTGAAAGAGCTCCCCAGCCCCCCTTTTAAGTGAGAAACCTATAAATATCTTGCAGAAATGTTGCTTATTGAACACTGTCATTTTCAAGAATAATTAAGATGAGTCATTTCATCTTCTTCATGTTCAGGTTCCACTGCAATTGTTTCTACTTGCTCAGCCCAAGTGAAGCAATACCAAGTCAGAATAAAGGGAGGACTGGCTATGTCTTAATGGCTTTATCTTTCTTTTTGGTCATTAAAAAAAAATACTGAAAATCTTCTCACCTTCTGAAAAATTGCAAAGCAGAACTCTGGGAATTTTGGTAATTGCAGTGTTATTTGTTCAGATGACTCTGGGTTCCTTTATGGCCACTGTAAGCCTGCTTCTACCTTATTGAGCTGCTCTTGCTGCCTATTACCTAAAGCTCAGGCATGGCCGAGCATGGCTCTAATTAAGAGATTAAGGAGCCAAAGTCCCAGAAAGGTCAAGTTACCTTCCCTGGCTCAGTGCCACTCTCCCACCTGGTAATACAAAGTATAAAATTCTATTCTTTGAAATGATTCAACGCTTTTGTTCACATTACAATGAAAATAGTTTATTTGTAGATTTTCTGATTACAAAATTCTGGGTAAATTTGCCAAAGTGAACTTTTTTTGGTGGGTAGGTGGATGGTTTCTCCTGTGGGGCTGGTTTTCTAAGAACACACTTTGGTTTGCTAGTTGGGTGATTCAGTCCTCATTAGAAGCAAGGATCAAGGTGGGTTCTGGAAAACACTTTGAAGCTATAGAGGAACTTGGTGCATTACATAATCCTAACTTAATACCCATGACTCAGTAAAGTTTCTCTTCCCAGCTCTCTCCATACCAAGCTGCTTTCAGGGCTGATTTGCTTCTCATATTCCTTTATCAGCACACCCATAGCTAATGTTCTTTTGCCATTAGGTCTCCCCAGGCTCAAGAAGACATTAAATATTCTCAGTCAGTCTAAGGTGTGAGGGACTTTGGTGCATATTGTAGTGTGCCACCCAGATTCCCATTCAGGAATGAGAATGTATGCTGCCTGATGCTGGAAGGACTGCCAGCAGAGATCTCCCAAATGTCAACATTCTAAAGGAATTGCCTTGGTTGAAGAATTGTCTTGCCCAAAGTCAACTGCATTCAACACTGGTGGATGAGGGGATAAAAGCCTCTGTGCTGCAACTTAGAATAACTATGAAGGGCCATCCCAGCTTCAGAGCCCTGTGACCTTGGCTGAGATCTCCCTTGAGACTGCATCCCAGCTCAACTTCCCCCTGTCTCAATCCTGCTTCCTTCTCTTCCCCCACAGTTGTTGACATTAAGAACCCTCCTTAATATATTAATAATTTCTGCATGCTAACTTTTGTCTTAGAGTCTGAGTCCCAGGCTTATATATTACCAGTCCATGAAGGATACCTGTGTTTTAAGGGAATTCCATAGTGTTCGGGTATGTTTAACTCAAAAGGAAGAATCACTGATGCTTCAATTGCTTGGCAGTGTGACATCTGGAAGGGAGTGAAAGAAAGGTGGTTTTTACATATAGAGGGAAGGAGTCTTTTTCTCTTTTAAACATGAGTGCTTTTCAGGTCTTATGTAAAACATCTTTCTCTAACTGGAAATCATAAAGATATTGCTCAGTATTTTCTTCTAAAAGTTTGGATATTTTGCCACTGGCAATTCCATTTGGACTTGATTTTGCATGATTGATTTTCCATTTTTATAAAGGACAAAAAGTCAGGTAAAATTAAATATACGCTGTTTAGGGGTATAAGCATTTGTGACAAAACCATGTACAAAAGAAAGGAAATGATAGATAAAATTTCAGGGTTATTGTTGCCTGGGTTAGTGGAGGCGGTGGGTGGAATGAAAAACAATAACACAAGTCATCACTTCAATGGAATTGGTAAGGTTCTAGTAGTTCTAATAATATTTGAGTTGGGTGGAACACTCATGGGTTATCCATTTTTATCATTAAGCTTTATGATCTATGTGTACATGACATATATTCTTTAGTGTATCAAGAGTATTTTTGATTTTTTTTTTAAATAGAGGAAAATGAGAACACAGGAAGTGGATATAACAAGAACTGACAGCTTTGTTTTGCTGTAAAGGGTACTAGAGACATAGGCAGTAACGACATGAGGTATTATAGCAAACTTGTATATAGATAAGAAAATTTAGCAGTTCAAGAAAAAATTTTAAATTCAGGAAAGAGAAGGGGCACTTGGAGGAGCGATATCCTGCATTCTTTCGCAAGGTTCTTTTCCTGGGCTGTAACTTTTACCTCTATTATATCATCAGTTCCTCTCCTTTGCATGTATCATCCATTTAGGCACTTGTGCTTATCACAATATTATTGAGCTCCTCCTCCGTGCCTGGAGCTCATGCGTGGATTGTTAGTAGCGAGACGTGTTGTAGCCACCTATGTCCACGAGCTTACTACAGTGGTGTCTTGCCTTGCCGTCCCTAAATTATAGAATAGCCAATTGCCTGGGAGCCCAGATGTGGCTCCACCCACCTCCACAGCCTCGGCAGGAACCAGCCCCCTTATCGACTGGGCTCCGGTCACATCTACCTTCTCTTTGGTTCTTTGATTTCTCAAAGCCCTTTCTGCCTCAGGGCCATTGCATTTGTCGATGCTTGTGCCTGGGTTCTCTTTCCCTTGATCAACTCCTATTCCTCCTTTTCACGTCTCTGCTTGCATGTCATTCTCTCCAAGAGGTCATTTCTGCAGCTTCACATCCCTAACTGCACTTTCATCATCCAAAGGATTTGATTATCCTTCTATTCTTGCTCATATGGCTCTATTCACAACACCTCACAATACTTTTACAGCTTCTATTGCAATGATATATCTATTTGTTGCTTTCCCTGGTTCAATAAGCAAACTACCTGAGGATAGGGGCCGTGATTGCTTTGTTTCCCTTCGTATTAGTATCTGAACTTTTCCCATGGAAATTACTTAGTGGACATGCTGTGGTCTCTGCCCTCCTGCTGCTTTCGTCCCACATTAGAGACAAAACCCAACTTGGCAAGAAAACATTGGACATAGATGAGGAACTAACTCTTAATCCGGTTTTGTTTCTATTACAGTTACAGGGTTTGGTTTAGTGGCTACTCAGCAGTTTTAAGAAAAATGAACTGATTGTCAAATCAGAGCATGTTAAAGCTGGAAGAGACCCAGAAAGTCCTCATGGAAATATCTTTAGGGTAGAGAATGACAGACAAGAGGAAGAGGAACAAACAGCGAAAGCTAAAAACAACTATTTAGTAAGTGCTTAATATGCATTAGCCTTGTGAGAAGAGCTTTCCCTACAATGACCTCATTTAATCCCTGTGAATTTCCTGAGAGAAGGATCTATTAGCTTTATTCTACTGTTGAAGAAACTGAAACTCCAAGAGTTATGTAACTTTGTCTAAAATCAAACACCTTGTAACTGGTGATGCAGAGACTGAAACCCAGGTCTTCCTGACCCTGAAACAGTACTTTCCCACTTTTCCTGTGGGTGCAGATCACCTGTGGTTTCACTAAGATGGAAATTCAGATTCAGCAGACCTGAGATTCTGCATTTATAAGTTGCCGGTGATGCTGATCTTGCTGGTCCTGGAGACACCCTTGGAGAACCACTGTTCTATTTCGGCACTTTCACACTTTAATGCATGTACAAATCATCTCAGGATCTTGTAAAAATTGCAGAGTCTGATCCACTCAGTCTGGAACGGGACTGGGGATTCTGTAGTTTCTGCGAGCTCCCAGTTGAGGCCTGTTCTGCTCATCCGTGGACCATACTTTGAGCAGCCAAGCTCGCATGGATCCCAAATTCAAAGGGCATATTGTAGGTGGAGGCTGAGACCAACCTCAGAGCTTTCTTCTGACTGCCAACAGCTTCCAGCTGACCTTCTCTGACAATGACTGCGCTATCAGGTGGTATCTGAGGCTGCCTTTGAAGACAACAAAAATCCACCTTGGTAGCTAACCACCTCGGGAGAGGGAGAAGGATAGGGGTGGCCCATAGAGTGAATGGGGCCCAAGTGGGGCCAAGGTTCTGTGTGATGTCAACGGGGAGGCCTGCCAGTGCCCCAAGTTCACGTTTGCATTAAGCTGAGATGCCAGCCCCTCCTCCCATCCCAACATTTCAAAGCAACATGATGTCACCAGCTCTAAAAAACCCGAGGTTCATAATGAAACTCATAATCAGGTGAGCCTTGTTTTGTTTTGAGTCCATTCACAGTGTTTCCCACAGTCCCTCTCTCTGTGAGTTGAGGGGCACATGCTGGGGGTGAATTCTGGGAACTCTAACTGATCTTTCAGGTTTACATAAAGTGGGTTTACTCCCCTCAGGGAACATCACTTGCTTTCTTGTAAATCTTCTCCCTTGCTCAGAGGGGGAGCCTGGCTTTCATCACTGATGAATACTTTTGGGGATGGCAGACGTTGTACAAGCTCCCATGTAATCTGGTCCCCCATTGAACATGGATATGGAGAAGGTTCTGCTCAGACCACTGCCAGGGCACCTATCTGGGAGGCTAGCAAGGCTCTTGAACTTCATAGCCCAGTATTCTGGCCCCACAGTCCACAAAGCTTGATTAGCAAAATAAGCTTCTGGATCATCTGCCAAATGAACCCAGTCTAGCTTTTCACAGGAGTTTACTTTTTGAATAAGATGCGTTCCTCTTCTTGAGAGATGGTGCAGACAGGTGAAGGGCACTTGCTTAGGGCAGCTCCTCTTGTGTACTCAGAAACAACCAGATGAGGAGAGCATCTGAGGCTGGGATGGTAGGAAGTGTTGGCCCCTGATTTCCACCACAGCTTGGAAATAAAGGACGTGGGGAGGCTATGGGCTTTAGAGACCTGGATTTCAGTTCTGGCTCTGTCACTCATAAGCTGTGTAGCCTTGAGCAGGTTATTGTACTTCTGAAGATGGGGTTTTCCCATTGGTAATCAGTGTAATAATCCTATGTCGTACTGTGAGTGTGACAGTCAGATCCCATGATGTATGTAAAGTCCTTTGTGCCTGGAGCGTAGGGTGCACCCCATACAAACTAACCTTCCTACTCTGCTCTTCCTTCCTCTTCTCTTTCCAGATTCCGAATGCAATAAGCAAAAATGATCAGGCTCTGCAAAATGACAGTTTCAAAGTGTTTTGTGCCAAGGTCCATTTAGGTTCCAAAATATTCCCATTTCGCTGCTTATTTCTGTGTTCCTGCCGTCTGATGTGTATCTGTGCGTCTCTTTGATTACACACTGCTGTCACTCAGCGCGCCAGCAGACACCAACAGATTCTGTTACAACAGCTTGATGGTGCAGGACTGCCTCAGCGTTTGATCAGTGAAGATGCCTCTCAGACCATGGAGGAGCTGCCACTCCTGGCCAACGTTATTTTAAGAAATTGGTTGTTTTATTTACAAAGAGACCCTTCCCAAAGGTTTCCCAGCAGAAGCTAAATTGGTGATTTTGTGCACAAGAATTAAAAACTAGGTTCCAACTCTGTCATTAATGGAGGTCTGTCACATGTGCAATACAGACGAGGCAAGGCCTTAATGTTTTATTAGATTGGAGTCGTTTCTGGCGCTTAAACATTTTGATGAAATTTGTTGAATTTTCTGGGTGTGTTTTATATAAAAAAATTAAATGTTTTTTGGCAGTTCTATTAAATAGACACCGGCAACATCTCTGGATAGTTTAGTGCTCAGAAATCAATGACACAACATTTTATTTAATCCACCAATTAGATAAAGAGCTGTATTGAAGTGATTCCCTTTTCTTCTGGGCCACACCTGATCATCATGACTGCATATGAACAGTGAATCTGAAGCAGGGACATTTTTTCTCAACTAGGAAAACAAGGCCACCTCAAAAGACCCTGTCTTTGTGTGAATTAGTAAAAGGCATCACACCTAGGCAGACGTGGCTCTCTGGCTCTCAGTTTGGCAAGCAGAGGGAGCTAAATTCTGGCCCCCACTCATGCTGGGCCAGTCCTTTTGTGCAGTTCATGGAATGAGCAACACACTGACCCTAAGGAAAGCCTGGGGTGTACTCTCCTCACCCAGATGAGAAAGTTGCCTCTGCTTTGGGCTTCCTGTTCTTGCTGTCTTAAAGCCTTAGCCTCTGAATCAGTTGTGTTCCCTTTTCCCCATCCTTTGTACATTTCACCAGTGTCTGGGAGGGTAGATTATTTATTTCACCATCTATGACTGCAGGGTACCAATTCTCTGTTGCAGATAGAGATGCAGTTGGTATACACACAGGAGGATGAATTCTGTGCAAAGTCAGCGAAGGGCTATTAATAGTTACACGGTGTGGATTTGAAAATCCCTCAAAGCCCTTTGTCCCTCAGGGTTTCTCATTTCCTTAAATTCCTTCATTAGAAGTGACTTCGGGCTTCTCTAACGCTGAGTTGACCTCGAAAAGGGTTTGCCCTTATGTTTCCACACTCATTGTTTTAAATTAGAAAAAGAGGAAAAGGGGAAATTAGACAACATGGTAGACAAAGAAAAGGAGGGAAAAAAGTGTAGGGAAACCTGCAACTTTCTGAAAGTTTTTGTAAAAAGTATTTCAGCTTTAGGGACTCATGTAAGCCCAAATGTCCAAATGTCCAGGGACTGAATGACTTTCCCTTCATCTTCCTGGAGGGAGATGGACCAAGGGGCAGAGGCTTAGACAAGTAGGAGGCAGGACTTCACCTAAACTTAACCTCTGGAGAGCACTTACCAAATGTTAACACTTGACTTTCCTCTTTGGGATGGGATCCTGTCAGGGTGAGAGAAAGCCCTGTTGCATTTTTGACTGTCCAGGGAAAGGGAGATTAGCCGAACATCTTCTTGCAGTGGTTCCTGGTCACAGTCTATGAATTCTAGAACCACTGCTGCTGCCCTTCTCATCCTACTCTATTCTGCTTTCCACTTTCTCTCAGCTGCTGTCTCCACATTCCACTACACCATCCTTCTTGCTCCATCTTCTTTTCATGAGTCATCTCTGTGGAAAGAGGAACCAGAGGGAACAAAAGAACACAAGAGAATGTTTCATCACCAGATCAGAAACTACTTTTAAACAAGAATTAATCCTCACAACTTGCCCACGAGGTGAGGAAGCTTATTACTACATTTGAAATCCTGGGAGATGTCTGCAGAGGGATGCCTTTCTTCCAGGCATCCTGGCAAGGGCAAAGCATGGGCTTCCTGATTCTTTCATCATTGGGGGACCTTCACTAGTTTGCCCTTTCTTCATTTCTCCTCCAACGGAGCTCCTTTGAGGAAGGAAATTGGCCCCTTGTGTCCAGTGGTTGGAACTAGACAGGATCACATGGTAGAGGAAACCTCAAACCTTCTCTCTTTTCCACTGGAAAAAAGACCTAACTTGCAACAAGTGGTCCTGCCACTGTCACTTATTATGACCAAGTACTCATGCTCTCTGAGCCTCATGTTCCTCATCTGTAAAGTGGAAATCGTAGATGCTGCTGGGATACACACAAGAGGAAGACTTTTCAACAAATTTAGTGAAGGGCTAGCTAGAGATACAGTGTGTGGATCTGAAAGACTTTCAAAAGCCCACCCTTGTCCCCAAGAGTCTTCCCAAGGTTTACTTCTTGGGTTGTTCTGAGGATTAAAAGAAACAATATACATGTAAGGGTCAAGCAGAGGCTTAGGGCATGCTAGATGCCCAACTAAGAGTCATCGAAAAGAAAAAAGAAGTGTGAAAAAGATCTCAGAATTAAGACCAAGAAAGCCTTTTTCTAGACATGTAGAGAAAATTACTTACCAAAAATATTTTTATTGAAAGGGAACATCCTTATGTTCAGATACCTTCTTCTCCTTTTTTTCCCTGTGATGAAAATCCTTTTATCCTATGGCCTCCTTCCACCCCCCAATTTTAAGGAGGTATCCCAGGAGTAATGAATGATAGCAGAAGCACTGCTGAGGGGAGAGAGGAAAGATACAAAGGATTAGATAAGGACAGGAACACAGAGAAACAGAACACAGAGAAGGGAAGTGGACAGACAGGGTGGGACATCTGATGAAATCTATCCACTTCTCACAGTACTGCCTTGGGCTGGCCCCACAGAGGAGTGAGGATGGACAGGGGCAGTGGATAAGCAGGGCTATCACAGTTGGACTTTACATCAGTTCCATAGATATCAAGATATTCATTATGTGGCAAACCTCTTTAATGAGATCTAGTTAAATGTGTTAGCATTAATGAGTTTGGCTCCAAGCATAGAAAAACAAGGAAAGAGTAGTTTAAATGAGTAACGGCTTTATTTGTCCCATGTCACAGAAATCCACAGGTTGGTGCTCCAGGACTAGTGTGATGGTTCTAGGAAGTTTTCAAGGTCCCACCCCCTTTCCAACTTTCTGCCATGCCAACCTTGATGTTGGGCCATTTACACTTAAGATGGTTGTTACTATATCTGGAAAAAACTATAATTTGAAAAGATACATGCTCCCCTATGTTCACAGCAGCACTATTTACAATAGTCAAGACATGGAAACAACCTAAATGTTCATCAACAGATGAATGGATAAAGAAGAAATGGTAAAACGACCCAGCAATCCCACTACTGTGCATACACCCTGAGAAAACCATAATTCAAAAAGAGTCATGTACCACAATGTTCATTGCAGCACTATTTACAATAGCCAGGACATGGAAGCAACCTAAGTGTCCATCGACAGATGAATGGATGAAGAAGATATGGCACATATATACAATGGAATATTAATTACTCAGCCATAAAAAGAAATGAAAGTGAGTTATTTGTAGTGAGGTGGATGGACCTAGAGGCTGTCATAGAGAGTGAAGTTAAGTCAGAAAGAGAAAAACAAATACCGTATGCTAACACACATATATGGAATCTAAAAAAAAAAAATGGGTCTGAAGAACCTAGGTGCAGGACAGGAACAAAGGTGCAGATGTAGAGAATGGACTTCAGGACACGGAGAGGAGGAAGGGTAAGCTGTGATGAAGTGAGAGAGTGGCATGGAAATATATACACTACCAAATGTAAAATAGATAGTTAGTGGGAAGCAGCCGCATAGCACAGGGAAATCAGCTCCGTGCTTTGTGACCTCCTAGAGGGATGGGATAGAGAGGGTGGGAGGGAGAAGAAAGAGGGAGGGGATATGGGGATATATGTATATGCATAGCTGATTCGCTTTGTTATAAAGCAGAAACTGACACACCATTGTAAAGCAATTACACTCCAATAAAGATGTTAAAAAACAAAAAAGAAATAGAGGGATTGTGTTTCTCAGACAGAAGTGAATCATATTTGCAAGTGATGGTGAAATTAAACGAGTGATTGAAAATGTAAGAAAGCTCAATAGAGGCAAAAGAAGTGATACTTAGTGGAGCATGGTTCCAGGGGAGATGAGAAAGTTTGGAATTAAAAGCACAAATGTTCGACATATACACACTACTATATATATAATAGATAACTAATAAGGACCTACTGTAGAGCACAGAGAACTCTTCTCAATACTCTGTAATGACCTATATGGGAAAAGAATCTAAAGAAAAGTGCATATATGTATATGTATAACCGATTCACTTTGCTGTACAGGAGAAACTAACAAAACATTGAAATCAACTATACTCCAATAAAATTTTTTAAAAAAGAATAATTAAAAAACAAAAAAGAATATGTATATATAGTACTAGATAAAAAGTCAACATGATTTTTTATAATTAAACAGTATATTTAAAAATTAAATGTTCCTGAAATAAAGATCTTGTTCTGAAGATTCAAAGGAAAAAAAAAAAAAAGAAGATGTGGTACATATATACAATGGAATATTACTCAGCCATAAAAAGGGACAAATAGGAAATTGGATTCTATATCAAAAAGGAAAAGAATTGTCCCTCAGCTCTCCTCTTATTGGCTAGAATTGTGTCACATGGCCACCCCTACCTGCAAGGGAGTCTGGGAAAGAGAGTTTTGTGGCAAGTGCAATGGAAACTCCATCTGTGTTAATGCATCTTCAGTAAAAGCCTCATTGCTCTCTTTAGAGCTGCACTGCCCAGTATGGCAGTCAATAGCCGTATGTGGCTCTATAAATACAGATTGATTAAAATTAAATAGAATTACAAATCCATTTCCTCAGTAGCACTAGCCTCATGTGGCTTGTGGCTACCATATTGGACAGTACAGATATAGAGCATTTCTATTACCTCAGAAAGTTTTGCTGTGCAACTGTAGATAAACATGAACAGTTGCAGAATGTTGCAGAAGAGTTGCAGAAGCAGAAAACAGACTGCATAAAAAAACAGCTGATATTCTTTGAGATGACCAAAGCTCTAACATGGAAGGTGTTAGAAGAGGGAGCCTGTGGGAACTGGATAGGGACGGGATTCCAGGATATTTGTCATCAGTTGGCAGTAGAAGCATCGCTTCTAAAATCTGTATGCAATAATGCTCTTGTTCCGGCCTTCCTCAAAAATATCTGAGGTTGCTTAGAGTCAAGTTTCATTCCTGTTCTCACATTATAGATGGATGGGGCGCATCTCCCTTCTCTAAAACGATCATGATGAATATATTTTGGATTTAATTTTCCCTACGACTTGCTCAGTCCAGTCTTTAGAAGCACCCGGAAGCTGAGGGGTGGAGACATGGTTTGATTCCCAAGAATTCAGCAGCATTATTTGTCTAAGCATTAAGGGAATTATTCAGCTAAGTCCTGATGACTTGAGAGCAAGTTTACCTCTGAGAGTGCATTTCCCTTTCCTTCAGCACTTCAGCCTCATTACTTGTACTGTATCTTGTGTTGAATCACACAAGATGCCCATCTGTCCAAGGGCTTATTCTGTTGGCTCGCTCTGAATGGCTTGAATTTTAACTTTACTTTGAACTTACTGGCTTATCTCCTCCTGCTTTTCCTGGACCACATGCACAATTAAATCGCAAACCTATTTCTCTCATAGATACTCTGAACCAAAATAATGCTATGAAAGCCACGTGACATTTATTTTCCTCTCCTGGTTCTTTTCATAATGGCAGCCTATTTCCCATCTGTGAATCAGTGGCTCTGGCTTTACTGGGAGGAAAGCTCTCCTGATGAATGCTGTGTATGGTACCACAGCTGAAAGTTTTCCTCTTCCAGCTCTCGTTGAAATTAATTACACTTATTGCCTCCCTTCTCATTTGTCTTCATGTCTAGAAAAGTGATAGAAAGTTCTGATCTTCCTTTTGTGGTTCCACGGCAGTTGCAGTTACCAGTAATGAAAGACTCAGTATCCGTTGTAGCCATGTGGTCAAAATTGGAGTGTGGACCCAGGGAACAGGGACCGTCTGCTTCTGCATGATGTTTCTGTTACTCCCTCTCTGCTATGGGGGCCCAGTTGGCACCCAAAAAGTAATAAATAATAATGATAAATAGTCTCGGCTTGTGCTTTACAGAATGGTGCCTTGCTTTTTTAAATTTTGTACAATGGCTTCCTGATGAAGTGGAATGTCCATGTCACTATCACAGAAAATATGGATCTGTTTTCAATGAAATATTAATGGTTATCAACTCACTGGGCTTTTCCTTTATGAGGACCGAAACGAAGAAAGGAGCTGAATTTCTTGATAATGAGTTAAAATATGATTGCTTCAGTGTTAACTCGGGCTGATCCAAGCTTTTCTTTTCTTTCTTTTAACCTTCTTGCTCCACTTCATCCCATCTCTCTTCTGACTGCCCTGCCCCCATTTTTGGTATTTTCATTCTTCGGTAGAAAATAAGGGCATCATTTTGACAGCTGGGGTTTGTGGGGTTCTAGAATAAACCAGAAATAAGTCTTGCCTCCATCCCATGCCAGTTTTCTTTCATTAACTTCGGGAGCACTACTTATCTGTAAAATGTACTTATCTGTAAAATGGGACTAATAATACTAATAATGCCTACATCATAAGTCTGTGGTGAGGATTAATGAAAGAGTTTTCGGGAAAGAGTACAGACTGTGAGAAACATTAATTTTTATTATTTGGTTGGAGGGGAGCAGCCAGAACGGAGGTAAAATCCAAATTTGCTCAAATGAGCCTCTTGGGCAAGTGATGTGGTGGAGACACTTGTCACAAGGAGCGGCAGTAATGAGATATGGGGATTATCTGTGGGTTTCTGCTTCCTGCCCTCTTCTGGTTTCCTGATACCTTTTGAGAGTTTGTTCTGCTGACTCTGGACATGCTCTGGAGCTTTCTGCTCCACCTTTGCTGACTCTGTCAGGATTAGCAAGACTGCAAGAGTCACTCAGGCCTGAATGGCTGGATCCAGGCAGGAAGGACCCACTAGAAGAGGACTTGCCTCCGAGTTTTAGAAGGAGTGGGTGTTGGCTCTGCCAGGGGTGTAGACTCTGGGGCTCCCGTGTGCTGTGCTTTCTTCCCTGGGCAACTGCCACCTGCTGCCACCAGCACTGCTTCCCCTTCCTTAGGCATCTGTAGCCTTATCTGGAGACCCACAGAGGGCTGAGGTGAGATAGAGTGATAAGCAGGAAGTGCAGGGGAATTTTATTCCTGGAAAAAAAAAAAGGGACCTTGGCATGAGCAGAATAGAGGGTTCAGGATGTTAATCACTGTTCTTTTTATCAGACAGCTTTATTAAGATCAATGTTTTTTGTTGCCAAATTAGAGTGGACCTAGAGCGAACTTCCCAGCAGTTATTAACACAAGTTCACATTTGCTGGAAGGATTGGGTACCTCCACATGCTCAGCCATAGCTGGAAGTTACACAATATCTGTATCATTTTTCACAGCTTTGTCATTAGCTGGTAATGATTTGATTATTTTGCAGATGAATCACAGTATAAATCTCTTTCACAAACACTACCTCCAAGTATTAATCAAAACCATTAAGGCAAAGCAGTCGGTGCAAATTAAAAAATTTGCATGTCTAAATTAAAAATTACAGTAATACATCATAAATAAATCTTTTAAATTCTCTATGGCCTCTGTGCACATCTTTTCTTTGGTGTGTGTATTCAGTAATGAGACCACAGATACCAAGATTTTGTCTCTGTCTCTCTCTCTGTCTCTCTCTGTCTCTCTGTCTCTCTGTCTCTCTGTCTCTCTCTCTCTCTCTCTATATATACACACACACACACACACACACACACACACACACACACATATAAATATAATCTAATTTTAAAGGGAGAATTCAGGTCCTTAAATGGAACCTGGTATTAGAAACTGAAAGGGGGGAAAGGGGACAGGTTTTTTCTTTTTCCCATTTATTTTATTTTTTTCCCAACAGAATATTCAAAGATGGCACAAAAAAGAACAGAATGGAAGCTATGGCAGATCATTTGCAGCTTCTTCCATTGTTGCAAAGTAAATATTTATAAAAGGTGATGCTTCTTTTTCAAATAACTTTGAACTCTGAGGAAAATTACCAAGTTGTGTTTTAGGCAATATTTCATTTGGGGACTGTTAACGCATTACTTGCAGTATGGGAGGAAATTAGAGGGCTTTGAATGATGAAAGCCACCTTTGGCATTAAAAAACTATTATTATTCCCTTGAAACGCTGAAACAAATTAAAACAGGAAAATGAAACTTTCAAGTGCCCTGGATTTGAAAAGGCACTTTTCCCCCTATCATTTGTCAAAAAAAATTTTTTTTTAAATGACTTGTTTCACTGGAAACCTGGAAGAGATCATTTATAAGGCAGAAAGTATATTTTTCAAAATGCCTTTGCTGAATAGTTTAGGGGGTGATAGTGCCATGTGTGTGAGTTTCTACCCTGTTCCATGCGTAAGCAGATCTCTGGTGAGCGTGTTAGAGACCGGTGTATATGAAAGATCCATTTCAGCTTCAGGTAACGCAATGGCAGCAGCAATTAGAAAGCACTTTCGTTCTGCCCAGGATTTAACCCAATTAACCTATCTGTAACCTATTAACCTAATTAAATAGAAGAGCTTCTCTGTGAGGAAGGTATACATACAGGACTCTCCCCATTCGGGGGTACAGGTTGGGAAGGAAGGCATAGTTTAGGGAATAATTGTAATTTGAAGTCATATATTTTTTTTTAATAACAGAATTGGAACATCAAAACACAGTTCCAAGGTGCTCAGTGTTTCCCTATAAGGAAGCCATGGATTTAACTTGCAGGTCACCTTTATACTTACTTACGTCCCTGCCTTGTAGAAATTTTGCCTTAAATTATTTCTTACTGATATGGAGAGCTTTGGTAAGAGTGCAAAGAAAATCCTTTTATTGTATTCCTTCATTTAACTCAATTCTGTGCAATTGTTTTAACACCATTCACGTTCATTAGAAGTTGGGATTTCTCTCTGGCCCCTTGCTAGCTTGTGCGACCTCAGTGAATTGCTTCATCTATCTGGGTCACAATTTACTCATCTGTGTAAAATGATTGGGTTGGATGAGATGGTCTCATAAAGGTTCTTCCCAGATCTAAATATTTTGTGATTTTATATCATTACTTGTCCTTCTGCCTCCTCTCTTTTTGATTCCATTTACCAATAAATATATCTTGAATGACTTTGGCTAGAACTGTGCTGTCCAATATGGTAGCCATGTGTCTATTTAAATTTAAGTTAACTAAAATAGATAGAATGAAAAATGCAGTTCCTAGGGGGAGAGGGGAAGGGAGGAATGGAGTGTAGGATTAGCAGATTGAAACTATTATATATAGAATGGATAAACAACAAGGTCCTACTGTATAGCACAGAGAACTCTATTCAATATCCCGTGATAAACCATAATGGGAAAGAAAATAAAAAAGAATGTTTATATATGTATAACTGAATCACTTTGCTGTGCAGCAGAAATTAACACATTGTAAATCAACTATACTTCAATAAAACAAATTTTAAAAAATTGCAGTTCCTCATTCATTCTAAGCCATGTAGAAGTGATCAGTAGCCAGAGGTGGCTGATGGCTACCCGATCAGACAGCACAGCGTAAAACATTTCCATCACTGCAGAAAGTTGTATGTGCAAGGACCTGCAACCGAGTTCTTCTCTTACATTCACTCGACTGTGTAGAATACAGTCTTTTACTTATGCATGATGATAAGAGAAGTCAAACTCTTATGGAACATTCATCTTTATTCAGTTTAACTTTGCTGATATTTATAGCAACCATAGCACATTCAGTTAGATTATTCAGCCACTTACCAGCTGGATGATCATGTGCAAATTGTTCAGCCCTTCTGAGCCCCAGTCTCCTCATCTGTAAAGTGGGTGTAATATTACCTATTCTGCATGATGGTTTATGTAAAGCATCTGGCATGCTGCTGGACAATAGTAGCTGCCTAATTCCTAATATTAGTGAACATTCTTTCTGTGAAATAACAAAGTCCATCATCGGACTGCTGAGGAATTTTTATTTGTTAAAAAATATTGGGTGAGAATGAGACTTTGTAGAAGATACCGTAAATACAAGTAATTTGCTTCTGAAAAAAATGTTCAGTTAGAAAATTAAACAGAAGGATGACAAAAATTCTGTATATATAATATATCATATATCTACTGGGCTAGAGGAAACTGGACTTATATGGAAAGAGGAGTGGTCCATTTAGTTTTACTCTCTAGTGTTTTGGATGTGTCCTTCCCTCCCTCCCACATTAAATACTTTACCTGACTGGGAACATAGTATATTGAGGGCTGCTGGTAGTCTACACTGGCTTCCGTGAGGGTAGCTTTCTAGAAGATCCTCACTGTGTAAGTGGAGAAAGTCTCTCCATGTACCTTCTCTGAAGGATGTGGCAGGTCAGAGCACTGATATTTTGGTCTCATGCAAAATTGTAGCTTTTCTGCTTTGAGAGAATGAGATCAGGGAAGGCTCCATAGAAGCAGTGGTCTCTCCCATTTACTGAGGACAAGGAATACAGATGGGTGTGGGGTGGATATTCTAGGTTCTTTTTTGAATATGTTGACACCCATCATGGATGCGTTCTCTGCTCCTACAGCCCCTTATATGTATGTCTCTCATTCTCTTGCTAGAGGGTAAGGGATGGCATCATCTGCAATTTCAATATTGTAACAAACATTTAGGTGAATGGATGGCTCAAATGCTAAACATTTTGCAAAGGAAGGGATTTATGTTTCAAACTCTTTCATTGTTAATGGCGGTGGCATGATTTTGTAAGCTTGGAATACCTCTTGACTTGGGCTTCCCATTTTGTTTTCTGCAAACATAGCTTTCTCCACCTTTTATAATATTTATCATGGTAATCCAACCACACAGATAACCTCTGTTGACACTTTAAACATTTATAATAGGAGCACATGAACATATTTAGAAAATTCAAACAAGGCAAAAAGGTACAAAACAGAGAGTAAATACACACACACATCCCGCCCCCACTCCTCTACCCAATCCCTCTAACAAAAACAAACACTGGTCATGGTATCTGATGTGAGCTTAAAAACCCATACTTACATAGTATCTACAAGTTGCCTCTTAACAATGTATAGAATAAAAACCATAATGTACACAGTGTTCTGGCCCTGCTTTTATTTTTTGGCCTTAATGATATGTCTTTGAGGTTTTCCATATCAGAACATACAAAACTACCACAGTTTTTATTTTATAGGCTGCACAGAATTCCACCATATGGATATCCCATTCCATAAAATATTTAATCCTTCTGTAATTGATAGACAGGCTGTTTCCAGGTTACTTTTTTGCTATGACAGGCTGTGGTTCATGGTACTTGTATATAGGTTTGCTTTTGCAAAATCAAGATGATTTCTAGCTCTGTAATTGTCAGGTCAAAAACAACACATAGTTTCATTTGAATAGCTATTGCCTAATGGCCATCTAAAAAGTTTTAACCTGTTAATACATTTATGGTCAGTGTTAAGAATGACACTGCTTCCCTGTAGGCTAATTAATATCAGCCATTCTTACACTTTAACATTAGCTTATTGTTAGATTGAACTTTTTTGTTTTGATTAACATTTCTTTCATTATGAGCATGATAAGGATTTTGGGGATATTTTTATTGATTATTGCCATTTGCATATTTTCCCCTATAAGCTGGCTATGCAGCTATCTTTTCACATTTTGGGAAGGTTCATCCTTTCATCATTGTTTGTTCAAGTACTTTCTAAATTGACCAAATTAGCCCATTGTGTGTGTTTTGCAAATATATTTCTGGTCCAATTTATGCTTTAGCTCTGGACTTCAGTTAGGTACCTGCACCCCACCCCCACCCCGCTCATATTGGAGTTTCCACTTTATGTAGCCAATTTCCAATTATTTCCTTTACTGCTTCTGGGAAGTTTGAACTTATAATCTTCCTAAAGCATAAAGGAATGATTTGTAAAATATTTTGCCTCAGTGCAATTATTAAGAGTGTCTCCTCTCACTCCCAAGAATGTCCTAGTTTGAGTGATAAATTATATGGTCATTTTCAGCCTGGTCCTTCCTCACCTCCACTTTAATCAGACAAGCTCCTCTTTGACTTATTTAAAATATTTGGGTGCAGCATAATATTTAATTTAAGCAATGCTTTTTGAGGCAAGAAAAGATGAAAACTCACTGATATAAGATCTTAATTTATATGTTCATCAGGCTTTATTGAAACATATCAACTCTAAAATATTGTTCTAGACAGTATGAGCTTATAATCTATTAGGAAAGGCATGACAACCACTACAGTAAAAAAAAACAACTGTTTAAATAATTTCTTGATTGTTCCTCCTTTGTTTCTGCATTCCCTTACTTACCTGATTAGCAACTATTTGAATCTGCTCTTTGGTATTCAGGAATGTCTAGGAGGCTGAAGCCTTTTTCCTGCAAATAAGAAACAGGGGACACAGAAAGAATTTGTACCCAGGAGGGCCCCACAGACTCCTTCTCAGTTTCAATCCCCCTTTTTCTTTGATACTCCTCAATCTTGAGGAGAACAGGTGTTGGACATAAAAGGGAATAATATTTTGGATAGAGAAGTTAATCATACACTCAGCAGAGGAACTCAGTTTTAAGGGGACTTGGTTTCAACCTCCCCACTTTTCTTGCAATCTTTCCCAAATCTTTCAGGGAATGGGCAATGGCCACTCTGGCTACTTCCTGCTGAAACAAGGATCCTCTTACCTCAATTTGGGGAATGGAAATATTCCTAAATTCCAAGTCTTGGATGCAAGTCTTATATGATTACAATCTCAATCCCTGAGGAATTTGGAACAAGCCTGAAACCCAGTCTGTACCTGGTGCTTTGGGGAGATTCTCAGCTTAAAGGCATTTTAGTGAATTTATAAATGCAACTTTTCCTTTTATATGAGCACCAACTCATGAGAGGGTCTCTTCCAGTGCAAAGTCAAAGTAAGGAAGTAAAGAACTTGTTTAACAAAATAATTATAGAAGATCATTTTTTCCCCAAGAGGATAACACAAATTGGCAATCAGCTTTTTCCAACAGAGAACAAGTAAAAGAATGAGAGGCAATACTACTTGGTAGTTCTTAAATGTGACCAGATATAAAAGATTTGATTGAATGATGAAGAATTGGTTGGGTAATAGGAAATACTGAGTCTTGGGTGTAACTGTTTTTAAAGAATCCTGTTCAGTGCTGTCCATTGTGTTATGTATCAAAACTATCATGGTCAGCTTCAGATATTTTTCTGTCTCCTGATAACAAGACAAATCATGATCATTGTGAAAAAATTAGAAAGAAGTACAGAAAAGTGGGAATGAGTAAAAACTAATTTGTTTTGTTCTTAAAAACTTCTTATAAACAATTTTTTCCACACCATTGCCAATATTTATTTATTTATTTAATAATAATCCTAACAGGTGTGAATTTCTTTGTGGGTTCTTTTAAAATTTTTATTTTATATTGGAGTATAGTTAATTAACAATGTTGTGTTAGTTTCAGGTGTACAGCAAAGTGATTCAGTTATACATGTACATGTATCTATTGTTTTTCAACTTATTTTCCCATTTAGGTTATTACAGAATATTGAGCAGTTTCCTTGCTATACAGTAGGTCTTTGTTGGTTATCTGTTTTAAATATAACAGTGTAGACATGTCAATCCCAAACTCCCAATTGATCGCTCCCCCCTTCCCCTCTGGTACCCATAAATTCACTCACTAAATCTGTAAGTCTGTTTCTGTTTTGTAAATAAGTTCATTTATATCATTTTTTAAAGACTCTGCATATAAGCGACATCATATGATATTTTTCTTGATCTGTCTGACTTACTTCACTTAGTATGATCATCTCTAGGTCCATCCGTGTTGCTGAAAATGGCATTATTTCATTCTTTTTAATGGCCGAGTAATATCGTATTGTATAAATATATCACATCTTCTTTATCTGGTCCTCTGTCGATGGACCTTTAAGTTGCTTCCATGTCTTGACTATTGTAGACAGCATTTCAATGAACATTGGGGTGCATGTATCCTTTAAAACCATGTTTTTCTCTAGCTATAGTCCCAGGAATGGGATTGTTGGATCATATGTATTCTACTTTTAGCTTTTTGAGTAACCTCCATGCTGTTCTCCATAGTGGCTGTACCAACTTACATTCCCACCACAGTGTAGGAGGGTTCCCATTTCTCCACACCCTCTCCAATATTTATTGCTTGTAGATTTTTTGATGATGGCCATTCTGACTGGTGTGAGGTGATATCTCATTGTAGTTTTGATTTGCATTTCTCTAAACAATTGTTGATGGCTACAGAATATTCTTTTTCTGTGGCTGCAGTGTAATTAATTTAACCAACCACTTTTTGTTGAATAGGTGGGCATGTTCTTTTATTTTATATTTCATTTTTTCTTTCAATTATAAACAAAACCAGGATGAACATCTTTGCACCTAAATCTTTCTTTGTATTGCCAGTCTATTAGGAGAGATTCCTACAAGAGAAATTGTGGATTAAAGAGTGAACTTTTCTAACGCTTTTACATCTAGAAGGCAATTCTGGTAGAAAGTTGTTAATTCCTGCTGCTGGAACTGGGATGATGGCTCTCACTGCAGTCCCATTGTGCAAAGATCCTGGCACCAAAGAGGAGGAAACATAGTCAAACCAATCTGGTGGTTTGAAAAAAAGCAAACAGTGCCCATGTGACAAGGAAGGGAACAGCTCTTTGTTCCAATTTTAAAAATACTTGTCCCTGTGAAAAGGGATTTCTTTTTTCCTTTTTTAAATTTTTTATTGGGGTATAATTGATTTACAATGTTGTGCCAGTTTCAGGTGTACAGCAAAGTGGCTCTGCCATACAAATATATATATCCATTCTTTTCCAGATTCCCTTCCCATATAGGCAATTACAGAGTATTGACGTCCATGTGCTATACGCTAGGTCCTTATTAGTTATCTATTTTATATATAGTAATGAGTATATGTCAATCTCAATCTTCGAATTTTGCCACAGCTCACCCAGGGGATTTCTTTTTTATCTTGTCTATTGTAAATCTTCATCATGGGGTACAAACCAGACATTTTAAAATTATGCCTTTTGACCTTTCATTTGCACATTGGTGGATAATGTCTGCTTTCCTGGTGTTGGTTCTGGGTGAACAAGGGTAAAATGTCATTCAAGTTTATGCTTCCAAGTCAATCTTGAGAACCCCTATCTGCTGTCTCTGTGGTTTGCCCTCAATTTACTTTCTACTTTCCCTAACTCTCTGGAGGAAGATTTAGCCACATTCTTTGTAGCCTTCAGAGAAATGAGAAGAATCCGTAACAGTTCTCACCACTTTATACAGTGTGGCATGTTAAACACATGTGGAGTTTTAAGGATGAGCCAGGACTTACAGAGGTAAGTAAGCTTTGTATTTTAACAGGAATAAATGACTGAGTCACTTGGGATGCAAACCTGTTTGGCAATTCTCAGGAAGGGGCAGATTACTTTTGACAGGTCTAAACAGACCCGGTAGGTAGGATCATTTAACTATATTTAACTAACACTGACAAAGGAACGCTTGATTAATGTCTCCCACCCAAATATCCAGGGACTGGCAGGTCACCTTTTCAAACCAAGAGGCAGTTGAAGCTACTTCAGAATTCTCCTTCTTAGGCATGATTGTCACGTGCTTGGAAAGGTCTGATGAGGACATGCTCCACCAAGATCTCCGTTGTCCTCAGCTTTCTGGAGTGGGGTGGGATGCTTTCCTAAAATGTGGGTGGGCATTTGGAGGGTCCATTTAGTAAAACACATGCCTATGCTGGGCTGGGCTAGTATTATGTTCATGATTGATTTATTTATGATTTGAAAGTAAAATAAATAAATAAAAATCAAAACAACTCCTCCCTCCAAAAGCATGAGGTGTTGGAAATTAACACCTGTTAATTTGCAGTTTGTGCAGTACATGAACTGTGTTTATGTACAACTGTTTGGGGTGGTGCCACTTGTGCTTGTTATCTCTTCAACCATCTATGAGTTTCTCACTTTTGAGACTGAAAATAAAGTGTATTTTTATGCCTTACCACTAGGATTTGAGGAGGACCTCCTCCATCCTTAAATCCAGGGGCTCATTGTGTGTCTAGCATTGGCAATTCCTAGAGCCAGAGTTGTGACTCTCTCTCTTAACATCATGCAAACATTGTGGCCAGGAGCAGGATACAGCCAGGTCAATTGACTCTTCTGGCCATCTAGACTAGAGCTTGAAAATTTCTCATGGGACCCTCAGTTGGACCCAACTACTTGTTTCTTGGAATTTTTCAAGACTAAAGTACTTTTAAAAAAATTTTTATGGAAATGTAGTTGAATTACAATGTGGTGTTAGTTTCAATTGTACAGTAAAGTGATTCAGTTATATATATATATATATATATAAATATATATATTCTTTTTTTTACGTTCTCTTCCTTTATAGGTTACTACAAGTATTGAGTATAGTTCCCTGTGCTCTACAGTAGGTCCTTGTTGGTTATAAGACTAAAGCACTTTTTAAGGTCACATCAACTTATTTCATGTGTGAATTTGCTTTTAAAAAATGATTATGGTCAAGTAGAGTTAATAGTTTGCAAAAAGATGAGCCCCAGTTATACTCCACCACTGAGAACCCTGACTCTCTCTTTTTTATTTCTTAAGTTTTAAAAATTTTAACTTGAAGTATAGTTGAGTTACAATGTTTCAAGTATCCAGCAAAGTGATTCAGTCATATACATATATGTATGTATATATGTATAGGTGTGTGTGTATATACTTTTTCAGATTCTTTTCCATTATACGTTATTACAAGATATTGAATACAGTTCCTTGTGCTATATAGTATAGGTCTTTGTTGTTTATCTATTTTATATACAGTAGTCTGTGTCTGTTAATCCCAAATTCTCAATTTATCTCTCCCCTGCTTTCCACTTTGGTAACCATAGGTTTGTTCTCTATGTCTGTGAGTCTATTTCTGTTTTGTAAATAAGTTCATTTGTATCATTATTTTGGATTCCATATATAAGTGATATCATATGATATTTGCCTTTCTCTGTCTGACTTGATTCACTTAGTATGATAATCTCTAGGTCCATCCATGTTGCTGCAAATGGCATTATTTCATTTTTTTTTTTTTATGGCTGAAGAGTATTCCATTGTGTATATATACCACATCTTCTTTATCCATTCATCTGTGATGGATACTTAGATTGCTTCCATGTCTTGGCTATTGTGAATAGTGGTGCTGTGAACACTGGGGTGTGACTCTGTCTTTTGTTTGCTACTGTACACCCAGCACCTAGAATGGAACCTGCCACATCATCAGTGCTCAATAAATTCTTATTGAAAGAATGAAAGGATGAACTGGGGATGCAGGGTGGGAAGAGGTCCTAGTCAGAGCACCCTGGCCTCCTGGAGCCTGTCAGGAATATGACCTCCTAGACCAGCTGTCCCAGGAAAACACAACAGCCACCAGAGGAAACCCTAGGCATCAGTCAGGCTGAGGGATATGACATGAGGAGGGAGGGGCAGGAGGGAGTGGCCCAGGCACTCCAACTCACCTGTCAAGTCTCATTTAAATTCCTCAAAGAGGCTTTCTCTTTGCCATGAAGGGCAGGGACACTTCTCCCTGCCATGAAGTTTAGGACTTTATTAGTTCTCTATGGCTGCTGCAAAATATTACAAATCTAGTGTCTAGAAATAATAGAAACTTATCATCTTACTGCCCTGTAAGTCCAGAGTCTGACGCAGACCTCACTGGGTTAAAGCCAAGATTTTAGCAATTTTTCATTTCTGCAGGTTCTAGGGGCACATTTACTTACCTCTTTCAGCTTCTAGAAGCCACCTGCATTTCTTAGCTTCTGGTCTTCGCCCCCATCCTCAGGGCCAGTGATGGCAGATGGAATCCTCCTCTCATCATATCACTCCAACCTCCTCTTCTATAGTCAAATATCCCTCTGCCTTCCTCTTACACTTTTAAAGACCTTTGTGATTACATTTGAGCCCACCTAAATAAGCCACAATAATTTCTTCATCTCTAGATCCTTAACTTAATCACATCTGCAAAGTCCCTTTGGCCATGAACATATTCACAGGTTCAGAGGATTAAGACATGGACACCTTTTTTGGGGGGAGCAGTATTATTCAACGTACCACAGGGAGCTTTTGTTATATATTTCCTATAAGCACTCTGCACTTTATAGCATCCTTTATGACATTTGACAAATGTCAATGACTTAGCTCATTCTGTGACTATTCATTTAATGTCTGTTTGCCCCACTACACAGAAAGACCTATTAGCGCATAGGCAGTGCCTGTTTTGCTTACTCTTGTATCTCCAGTGCCTGACACAGTACTTGGTTTATAGTGCCTGATCATTTTTTTATTAAGTGAATGAACATCATACCAAACTTATTTCATTTATGTTCTAATGCTCTTCTGAGACAGGGGTACCATTCTCATTTTTTAGAAGAAGATACTGAGGTTCAGAGATCAAATAACTTCCCAATCCCTTCCTATTCAACACTGCCACTTGGTATCTGAATTGTTTTATATTCTGGTATGCTGTAGTTGGTACTAGCTGCCATACCCATGACACGTGTCTGTAGACAGAAAGAAAGCTTCCAAGAAGGGCAGCAGAGATGTCAACAAGTGCTGATGTCACCACCAGGGTCTGATTGAATCTTTCGGCTGGAAATAGTTGAGTGTCTGTGATTTGGTAAGCGTGAGCATTCACTCCCAAACAGGATTTCTTGGTGGGACAGGTTTGTGTCAGCTGCAGCTGGTTAAAAGAGTTTTAATCACACTCTGGTGTCTTTCTGCTATTTCTACACATTAAAAAAAACTCAGTGATTTAAAAAAATATATTTTTTTCAAAATCTTCAAGACTCTTATTTTGTTCTTCCCTATATTGGGCTTCTTGGCCATTATGTAGTTAGAGTGTTTAGCCATTGGGTCAATCTATGGCAAGAATCTTTTCTGAAGCTCAGCACAAACGGTTGGCCCATAGTAGGTACTCAACAAATATTTGCTGTATTACTTGAATGAATATGGACTGTAGTTGGTGGTCCTTGGTATGTATTAGAGAGTTAGGGTTGTGGGAAAATAATGGATATGTCCATTTATTTATGTTGTTGATCTTTGCCTTATTCCGGTAAGTATTTGACACAGCTGTGCATGTGATGGTGAATTTATGAAATCTAAAACCAAAAACAGGGTCTAAACCAGATGCTTTTCATGATAATGCATCCATGGCTTCTAGAGCGACAATTCTACTAGCTAACATGTTGAAAAAGGGTAACACAGTGTGATAGAATGAGATCAGACCTTGGAAGAAGGAGGATTTGAGTTTGTGTTCCTGGATTCAGCACTTACTGACTGTGAGAACTTGAACAAGTTACTTATCTGATCCTCAACTTTCATCTATGAAATAGGTATGTGCTTCGAGTTTTAAAATAAATATTTTATGTGGAAAGCATGTAACCCAATGATTAGATTTGAAAATGTTATTTCTCTTTCTCTTTCTTCCATCTTTCAAGGGGTTTAAATGACTAACCTTTTTGCCTTGCAAATATTTCTTCAAAAAGCAAGCATTAGCCTAAAATGCCTCATGCCAACATAATAAAAAGAAGTAGGCAATTGATAAATGTTATAGTCTGTGTTCCGCTAAGTTATTGACCACATGGATGAGGAAATGGCTGAAAACTCCCAATAATCCTGGTGTAATATGCCTTACCAAGTGGAATAGATGTGGTCAGCAGGGCTGAGGGCTTTGCCACTGGTGCAGAAGTGCTACAATGTAAAAGGTATAAGAAAGAGGGTTGTATATTCCAAGTCAGAATCAGACAGGAAAGACACATTCAGTTTTATTTACCGACTGTCACTACCCAGCAGGATTTTGATGTGTTTATTGATGTGGTTACCTGTATAAGTCAGGATTTGATAAGGTTTTAGGGTCTCTAAATGAGCTCTTTGTCTACATTCCTGAATAAGTGAGCACATGCTTGTGGCACCAAATGAGTTCCTGAGGAAGTAATTACTCGCATGGTGAGGTGCATGACAATGAAGAAAGCTGAATCCACTATCAACTTGTGTGAATGAAAAGCCAAAAAATGCCATCAACTCCTCTGAGTTGAACTTGAAGACTACAGAGAGATGCCCTTGAACATTAAGAAAGAAAAGCAATTGATGAGAACAAATCTTGACCTAAAGAAATGGGATAGACCAGACACTGGGCTTCAAAACTTGACTGCAACCTCATTGAATAAGTTCAGATTTCCAAAGAAAGGATGTGTCATAAGGAGAGAAGCTGGCAACTCAGTAAAAGGACAATTACAGAGGTAAATGCTAGCAGTGCCCATTTGTGCATGCACCGTGGAGGAGCCCAAGAGCTCCGGAGTTCTGGCTCCATCAACAGGGCTATCCCTGTATTAGGCTCTCTCCACCTGCTGCCATTACAGCTCACTTCAGCCCTTCCTCTGATTCTGCGGTCATCAAGCAATGTTCCGACTGTGAGTTTGACTATGATTGCCTCCATAGGGTGGATGTGGGGACAGGATAATCATGTGATCAGAGGTCTGGTAAATGGGACATACTTTGCATACACATCAATTTCATCACCTTTAGTCCAGCCTTGAGTGATCTGCTCCCAGGGGGTGGACTGAATTTGAAGTTGTGTCCATAAAGGTAAACTAACTAACTTAACTAACTACCCAACTGACTAATGGTCCCTCTGTGAGGCTTCCTAGGACATTGTCAGCCTATTTCCCTGGTAAGCACTCACCACTTGCACACCTTTTTTTTGCATTTCTACCTGTGCTGAATTATTCTATTGAGAAAGAGTTGGCAAACTTTTTCTATAAATGATCAGATGGTGAATATTTTAGGGTTTGTGGGCCATCGGTCTCTGGGGCAACTCCTCAACTCTGCCTTAGGGGTGAGAAAGCAGCCACAGATGATGTAAAAGTGGCTGTGTGCCAATCAAACTTTATGCATCCTGGTACGTGTAAACTAAGAGTGCATTTAAAGAACCAGTAAAACAGAAGCACACTCCCAAAATTGTTTTTGAAAGGAAGGATGTGTTAATTTAAGAAAAGCAATAAAATGATTTTTTGGAGGAAACAATCAGAACTTAGCTGGATTTCTTTAATTAAAAAATTTAAGTACGATTTTGTTTTGATTATATGTGGTACTGATGGAGGGAGTTGGGTGTCACTGCCGTGACCTCCTTGGGCCTGAGGGCCTCTAACGATCTTCACGTAGCTCTGGTGTGGGGACGCCCATCTTCTGTTTGCAGGCCTCACTGCATCTTGGGATTCCGGAGCAGTTGATTCCTGCTGCTCTGTGGGCTCTTTCATCATTGCCCCCTTCCACAGGGGTGAAGGAGACCTCATAGCTTCTATCTTGTGTACAGTTATTTTTATACTTGTCTTACTTTACAGGTACATTCTAGAAGTGTTGAATTCCTTGTCTTTCTCATATTCAGTTTTCTTCTGTATAAAGTGAGATCAGAATACATACTTTATAGTTTGCTTTACAGTTTTTCTTTACTTCGTGCCCTTGAGGGCATAGGCTTTGTGCCATCTCTCCTCCTTCCCCTAGTGACACCAAGGAGAGGCTCTTGTGTGTAGTAAGCGCTTCGTAAGTTTTGAATGAATGCGTGAATTTGATTTAAGGTCTCTGGTCGCTTTGTTTTGAACTTCTGCTCTTCCGTCTCTTCGGGGAAAGGGCCCTCTTTCTTTTCTCTTTGGGCCTTGGAGTTCTCAGTTGTGCACTAGACTCACTCAACCCCAGACTTTGTTGGATACCTGTCTACCTGTCTCTGAAACGTGAAGGGAATTTAGGAATTCTGCCAAAATCCTGGGGCTACTTGAATATATGGTACAAGAAGAGCCTGATTGGGATTCCCCGTTCTCGTAGTTTCATTTCGAGGAGAAAATAGTGCTACAAAGATAATTTACAGAAAATGTACTTAAAAAGAGAGAGATGAGGCATGTTATGAAAGAGGAGTGATGCTTATAGCAAAAAAATGTACTACTCTTTGTAAATTATTTTAACTCCTTGTGAGTTCTTAAAGTTTAAGTGATCTAGGGATAGAACAATATAAGTCTATATTTCTCTGCTATGTATATCTGTAATCAAAATGGACTGTCTCAGCAGCTGGGGGTACACACATAGTCATATATTTTGCATTTTTCCAAAAAATCATTCAAGAGCTCACCTGCCGTATATCAGGATTCGCCAAAGAAACAGAACTAATTACATACTATATATATAGATGTGTGTGTATATATATATATATATATATATATAGTACAGAAACTGAGAACTCTAGAATGCAAAAAGAGAAGACAGAGGGCTAGTCATTTAAAAAAAAAAACATGAAATAGAAAGACAGAGAAAGACAGAGAGAAATAGAGAGAGATTGATTTTAAGGAAATGGCTCCCATGATTGTGGGTTGGCAGGTCAGAAATCCATATGTAGGGCAGGCTAGCATGCTGGAAACTCAGGCAGGATTTCTATATTAGAGTTTTGCACCAGAATTCTTTATTCTCCAAGAAATGTCAGTTTTTGCTCTTAAGCCCTTCAACTAATTAGACGGGATATGGGCCCACCCAGATTCTCGAGAGTAATATCGTTTACTTAAAGTCAACTTATTGTAAATGTTAATTGCATGTACAAAATACCTTCCTAGCAACATCTTAGACTGGTGTTTGACCAAACAGCTGGGCACTATAGCCTAAAGCAGTCGATACATAACATTCACTATCATACCAGGTTAGGAGAAAATCCAGCAATTGCTCTTCAGGCCAACTGCTCCCCCAAATTGTCAGAGCTTCCTGCGACTTACACTCTCAAAAGAGTTCATCTTGCTTCCAAACCACACCTTGAAGAGCACTGGGAAAGACTTCTGGACCTCTACCTGGTCTCTCTTTTAACAGATATGTTTCTTCTGTTGCAGCCACACAGTCTGCTAGTTGAAAACTCCTTCACTTGCTTCCCACTTCAGTGCAGTGCTATCCCATGCTTGCATATTGGGGTTACAGCTCTTTTAGTTTACACTCACCTGCTGGATCATTGCCCCAAAGCATCACTTTTATGCCTAAGGATTCTCCAGCTGCAGAAAGATGCTGCATTTTCACATAAGACACCTAATTCCAGACATTATTTCAGCACTTAGTCTAACATCTCATTTTTATCACCTTCATTTTCACAGACCTCAGTTGCTAAGCTAATCATTTGCAGAGGTTCTTACAATACCCAATTTCCAGAGAGAAGGGACTATTTTCTTCCAGAAAGCTTCTTGCCCTTTAAGCCACTATACCAACCTCCTTCCCAATTCTGAGCTCAGTATCCTATGTATGTTGGGAAGGCAGCTGTAAAAGTATCTGCTGCACCAGGACAAGGGGGGACTCCCAGCCTTATGTTTGAATATGGTTGAACAAAGACCACTTTTGTATTTAGAGAAGAGTCAAAGATCTTCTTCCAGCTAATTTATGGGTATAAAGCTTGGCTGGTGGCTTCTTCTGCAAAGGCTTAAATTTCATCTCAATAGGAATGTGCAGAAATATAATTAGTGTGTGCATATAATAAGTATTGTTAATCTATTTTTGTATTATATACTTTCTAACATCATGAATCCTCTTCTATAGTCTCAGAATATAGTAAGCCTTGTAGGAAGAGTTGGTGTTTTGACGCCATCTCATTATGGGACATTTTACTGCTCCAAGCTTCAATGTGGAACTCTGTTTATAAATAATAGACACAAAGATTTCCTACTTCTAAATTGCCCCAACATAATCTATAAATTTGATTCACCTCAGTTAATGGAGTCTCTTTCCTAGCCAGATTGTTCTCTGTGTGCCATTATTTTGAAGTTTGTTGAAATCCTTGTGCCTCATGAAAGAGCCATGAGATTTCTAGCTTAGGTGTTTCATTCTGTTGTCCTTGGCTAAATTTTCTTTGTAGCCTAGTTAAAACCTGGACACCTGGGAGCTTAAATTACCCCTGTAGGATATTAGTATATTAGCTACCTATAAAAATGAAATTTATATGAGGCATCTGTTTACAATGAGCATCCCATAAAACTGTGGCAAAGAATTCAAAGGAAAGGGTTTTCAAATGAAGGTTTCATAGCCAAGAGCAAAAGGCTCTTAAGAGTGGCATGTAGATAACTAATTTCTATTTTATATATTCAAAAGGATTTTTAATAGACAAAGGACCTCTCCCCACCCCAAAAGGGCAGTCTAGAATATATAATAGATTTCAAGAGTCCTTCTATGCTTATATTAGGTATTTCAGTGCTGTTTATTCTATAACTATTACTGGTTCCAAGAGCAAATAAGGGAACAGAGTACAAAACATTAATCTGCTGACATGTCATTGAGAGCTTGGCAAGCAGTCCCTGATTCACAGGTGATTCCAATTGTTATCCAAGAGCGAGAGATTATATCAAGTCAGTGAGTACAAGTAATGGAGAGACCTAGAGTTGTATACAAGAGCAGATCCCACACTATTAAGAGGTATGTTCAAAGAAATTGTTTTGAAAGTCAACAGTAGTAATCAGGTATCCAGTCTAATCCACCCTCTCTAGCATTCTTTGGCTGCAATTATATATATATATATATATATATATATATATATATATATATATAGCCAGTAGCTGTGCTTAATTTAATCCAAAGGAATAAAAGGAAGGAAAAGGAATCAATTTTCAAGCCATGTTATAACTCATAGATATAAAGAAAGAGCTGAAAAATCCAAGTCTTGGAATGGACAGGGACCAGGGCAACCTGGAAGTTGTACTCAAAGTACTTAGCAACAGGTACAACGTGGATACAGATGAAATGGAATGGCTGAATGTGTGAAGCACAGGTACAGTCATAGTAGAGCATACTGAGAAGATGGGTCTGAAATCTGGGAGGCAGGATCCATTAGATGGTCTCTTAAGGGAATTCCTGTGGCAAACAGCCCTTTCCCCTCCTGGTGTTGCTTCCTTCAAGAGGAAGAGTTGATTAGTCGTCCTTGGATTTTTGCTTACAGCATGCCAAGAGCAGGACAAAACAACTAGATCTATATTCCACCAAGTCTGTAGGTGACAATGGAGTGACAGTTTCCAGGTGAAAACCAAGGGGCTACTATGAGAAAATGGAGATTGGGTACTGGGTAGACAAAACCAACAGATGTTTTTTATATCACTGAATCCTGTGTAAGCTTCAGTAGTTGCAATGGAGTTAACGGATTCCTTCCCACTCAGGTAAATCACCTACTGTCACACATTTAGGACTCTTCTTCTCACTTACTTAGTCACATTCCTATTCCTCTAGTCACAGCATTTCTTCCAGTCTTTCTCTTCTCCTTTCCATTGTATTTCAACTGTAATGAGAATTTCATAGATTTGAGGTGTGTGGGAAGTCTTAAGCTAAGCATATAAGCATCACCATGACTGTTTCTCTGGGAAGAAGGTGTTGGCATTGTATCGAGAAGGGAATGTGGCATTTCTGGGAGAGTATGTGTCTCTTGGTGCAGGTGCAATGTACCCAAAGTGGTTAGAGGCAAGCATGGTAACTCTACTTGGTGTTTTTCCTTGAAATAGTTTGGCTGCCTGGAATGTAGTAAAAAGGAGATCCCCCAAACGGAGAAAGAGTTTTCTTTGTAGTCTTTTGGGCAGAGGCTAAACTTGTCACGTATATTCACAGGTACTTAGAAGTTGGGAAGTATCAATAGATAAATATTGACAGCCAAGATTACCTAGTGTAAGAAAGGGCTCATAGGAAATACAGATAATACCAGCTACCAAGTGACAGCCTGGTTCCAGGAGCTTGCCACATATAACATCAATATTCAATCATGCTACAATTTTTTCCAT
The DNA here is from genome assembly GCF_937001465.1 of Orcinus orca. Lineage (NCBI taxonomy): Eukaryota > Metazoa > Chordata > Mammalia > Artiodactyla > Delphinidae > Orcinus > Orcinus orca. The sequence continues at coordinate 9,944,036 of NC_064563.1, read as the reverse complement.
AACAAAAAGCCTTCAATTAATCCCACTTCTCGCAGCAGCTACCACTTTATTTCTTTTTTCCTCTTTACCACAAAACTCCTTGAACAGAAGCATCTATTCTCTATCAGAAATTTCTCCTCTTATCTCTTGAACTCAGCATAGTTAGGCTTCCTCCATCATTGTCACCACTCCATCAAAACTGCTCTTGTCAAATTAGCCATGATCTTCATGTTGTCAAATCAGTTCTCAGTCTTCTGCTTACATGACATATTGGCAACATTTGTAACCATTGATCACTCCTTTCTTTTAGATACTCTTTCTTGACTTGGCTTCCAGGTGTGCTCCCTGGGCTTTCCCTCATCTCACTGGTAACTGGTCTGTTTTCCTAGTCTTTAGTTTTCTGACCCTTTTTAGTTTCATTCACTTGCCTGTTGATCTCATCCAGTCTCACAGCTTTAGATATCTCTAAGTGCTGATGACTCCTGAGTTGAAACACCCAACCCAGACCCCCTTTTTGAGCTTTATATTCATAGATCCAACCACCCACTGGACATCTTTCCTTTACGTATAATAGACATCTGAGGATTGTCATGCCTAAATTGAATTCCTGATCTCTCTGCCCTGAAACTTGCTCAACTCATAGCCTTCCCCATCTCAGCCAATGGCAATTCTAATTTCTCAGTTACCCAGCCCAGAATCTGGAGATCTCCCTCTATGCCTATGTTTCACACTTAATGTTCAATTCATCAGGAAATCTTATAGGTTTTCATTCAACTTAGATCCACACTTTCACAACTAATTTTCTTTAAAACTATACTGCAACAAAGTTTTCTGCAGGGAGGAAGGAAGGAACTATGAATTTTGAAGATTTTATCTTTTCTACTATTTCTGATGAGGGCATTAAAGGAGGTGGGAGAGAGAAAAGATCAGATCTCATTCAGAACTCAAGTAGTAAGGTGGATGGATGGCCATGAATTTGTTTCACATTTGCTTTGTGGCTTTCCCTCTCTCTCTCTCTCTCCCTCTCTCTCTCTCTGATTCTCAGCTCTAGGTGACATTGTGGTAGTCACACTGCACATCTTCACCTGCTCTGTCATCTCTGAATTTAGGTTGTACTTTTTGGTATCAGCCCCAGTGATCTTCTTTCTTTCTCTTTCTTGCCTTTGCACCTCTTTGCTCACTCACTTCCTGACAAAATAAAACTGATTTTCATTCTGAAACTGTATTTAACCCTCTTCAGTGCTGCCAGTAATTCAAAACCAATAATTCCCCAGGCTGTTTATATTCAAGGAACTTTATTAAATTTCCAAATTACTATAATGATTTTCTTTGAGAAAGCTAAAAGAAACTTTCTCACTGTGTTTCTGCACATGGAACTGGCACTTCAATAGCATCTTCCACCATTTTTGCAAACTCTTAATCTCTCCATAGATCTATGGCAATCACTATTCTCAGTTTATTTCCTGGCAGTGAACCTGATAACCAAAAACTCCCTTCATTGTGGAGGCCCAGGGAAACTTAAAAAATAGTCACTTTGCTGAATGGAAAATATTGATGTTTTGGACAGAATTGGGTTAAGGGTTAGATTTGAAAATTTACTCTCTTTTTAAATTACTGCCATAACAGTTATAGTAGTTCTGACTGAAATTTCAGTTCTGTGAGAACATTTCTATATTGTACATTTAAACAAACCATAAGTCATGGACATTAAGGTGTGTTGTAGCTATCAGCATGTTACCTGAGCCAGTGTGACTATTTCTTCACATTTTATATTAATACTGGTTCTCGTTTAGCTAGACATGTTTTGAGTCTTTAAAATTTGACTGTGTAAGCAGAACTGAACAACCAAAAATACACAAAATTTCTAAAATTAATAGTTAATCTCACCTTGAAATATGTATAGAATTTCAGTGCTCCTTGGAGTACAGAATCATTTAGAACAAAACAATTAGGAAAATAATAATTATTATAAATATTAGTTACACTATGCTCAGCAATTTTTAAATGGTTTTACATAATTATTTTACTTAATTTTTACAATAACCTTGGGAAGTATATTTGACAGATTTTATTAGTTTCCTCATTTTACCAGTGATAAATTAAGGATAAATGATGTAAATGGCAAGCCTAAGGTCACACAGCTGTAAGTAGCAAAGATGGACACAAATATATCTGTTCTTAACTTAAAATTCGATCATCTTACTGCTACATAAAATTGACATTTTTATGAACCAAAATAAAACTGGGCATTAAATAAATAATAGTAATAACAAATTAGAATAAATAATAATTTTTATAATAAATATTACTTCTCCAAGGCTAGAAAATCCAGACATGAACATTAATCTTTTGGAAAGACTGACTTCAAATGGACATGAAGTTTTATTCCTATAGACTAAGCATGAAAGTATACAAACCAATAAAGAATGGTCATAGCAACCAAGGGGGGAGAGTGGGGGCGGGGGTGGTGGTGGAATGAATTGGAAGATTGGGATTGACATACATACACTAATATGTATAAAATAGATAACTAATAAGAACCTGCTATACAAAAAATAAATAAATAAAATAAAACTCAAAAAGATAATTTTTTGGAAAAATAACAAGGACTATCAAGAATATCAACTGTGCTTTATGACCTTCTTGTGAGGGATTCTGACTCTCTCTTTAAGTAATACACTAGTAATGTCAGCAGATGACAAGGTGTTTGCATTTTCTGAGTTTTGTGAGTTAAAATTACATTTAAGATTCTGAAAATTTAAAGATACATTTAAATTTTTTAAAATAATTATCAGCTCAACACATAAACTCTTGTTGAAAAAAAAAGAATGGTCATAACTTTTTTTTTTTAATAGATTGAGAAAAGATGAGATCATGCTTCTTTGGCCTTTGGAAGAAGAAGAGAAATTACATTTTCCCCATGGCTAGCAAAACTGCTGAAAATGGATGAGTCGCCGATTTTGATAAGATCCATGAATGGTATCATAATTTGCAGTGATTCATCTGTGATTTTATTTTTCCCTTTCCAAAATAAGGTCTGAAACAAAACCAAAGCCGTAGGAAGAAGGTAACAACTGACATTTTTATCTCTTTTGTGTGTGTGTATGTGTGAAATGGAACTTACAATAGATTTAGAATACATTTGATTCTAGCACCGTAAGCACTCTTAAAGATCATCTGGTCTACCCCCTCACAGCTCTTCCTCCAGATTCTAAGGTTGACAAAAATGAGGGCTCAGGGAGGGTCCTTCAACTAGTTCATGGTAAATATAGGACCAAAATCCATTTCTTATGCTGTTACATTAATAATCCTTGTGACACAATATTCCTTCTCTGTGGCTTATTTTAAAAAATAAGAAAAAGTAGGAGCTGTTTACCTTCACCATATGATGGGTCTTTCTTATTGTTTACTAAACATTATTAGTCATTCTTCTTTAACTGGTACATAATTTGGCATTATAGTTTATAGATAAATGTATCATTCCCAACACTATAAATTGTTTCATACCATGATGCTTTATTCTTTTTCTTGTGCCTGCATTTCTTAGTAAAACTAAAATCCATCCTCACGTCAACATCGAATCCTCAGGTATTTAACCCTATAGCACATACATTTGTAGGCTGTATTTTAAAGAGCTCCCTCTTTAGTAAATTTACAGCTAAAATAAGTTCTGAATCCTTGAGAATTTTAAAAAAAGAAAATTTGAAGATTGAAATGAGAAAAACAATAGTACTGTGTTTTTCTTGCTACCTTTTGGGCACCATTTAGCCAAAGATCTGGAGGAATCTTTCTGACCTCTGGAGATTTTTGCTGTAGCAAAATTTCTCAAATGAACTCCTCTGTTGGGATTTCAAGTTACCTGTTTAATTGCATTTTTGAGCAGGTTAGTATCTGTTTTCATCATGTTTGGGAATATTGTTTTTAGACAGAGGCACGTCTTAGTCAATGCTTAGGAACTGCAGACACCCTGGGTTTGTGCACACATGCCAGTTATTTGCTCTCTGCCTACCACCTCTGTTCTCTGTAATAAGAAGGCATAAGAGGAAATGAGAAAATAACAGTGAAGGTGAATTTTTTCTTCTTTTCCCCTTCTTATTTGGTTTGTGACGTTTTAGAATGAAAGCTCTTTGTAATCATCTATCTTGCCTTTCTGGACAGTTCATTCAGCACTAAGAATCCTTTGGATGTCCAAAGGCTGACAATGACAGTAATATAATAATACCAATAATTACGTCTCTATAACTTTGCAGCAAAGCAAATCCTCAACTCCAAATTTCTATTGGTTAGAGTTTTGGACCCAGGTTTGGAACTGTTAATATTTATTGACTCATTCAACTTAATTGACTCCCTCAAGTTTTAAATATCTTTCTTTTCTGGCTCATGTGGTAAAGATTAGGAAACCTCTTATCGATGCTTATTCATAACTACCATATGTGGTGCTAAATTATTATGAGAAATCGAGCAGAGCATGGACAGTGAATATTAATTAGCTGCTTAAAATCTCTTCATTTTTGGATGCCAGTGTTACCTTGACAAGCATGTCTTTCCTTTTAGTGAGGGGCTGACAAGGTGGTGAAATATAAGAGCAGAGAAAATGCGGATTGGTGAGAAAGATGTTTCTTTGGGCCAACAACATAAGAGAAAGTTGCAAGCATGAAATAGAGGTTCATAAAGGAAACTCAGGATGCTGTCATGATCTGTTCACATCATGGTCCCTAGCTAGCCATGGTTTCAGCACTTCTAGAAATATACATTTTAAAAATGCTAATATGAAAAGTCAATAATTTGTACTATGAAACCCAAGATGCTGGTAGGAGGAAGACACTGTGTAATGTATTGTGACAGTGAACACCTACCTTGGACCTCCTGGCTTCCCAGAATTGGACCCAAGCCTAAGTCCTCAATCTCTGAGGGACAGGAACAGTGCTGTTTCAGTCAGGATCTGAGCAAGATAGAGTACACTCAAGTAAGGTAACTGAGAAGCATTTAGTAAAGGAACTCTTTATGGCAGTATGGGCAGGTTTAAAGAAAACCAGTGAGGGGTTGACTACCCAAGAACTAGCAGTGCTGGCAAGCCACGGCTACCCTTAGATCTTAAGGGACAAATAGAGGAAATGGTTAGGGGATCCCAGAGACAGCTTGTGTGGTGGTAGAAAATGTCTACATGAGAAGAACTGTGGCTTGTTAAAGGGATGAAACAAAATTGTGGTGACCCAACAAGGATGGAGCCAAGGGACTCCAATCTCCCCGTGGTATGCCTATTGGTCAAACTCAACTGAAAGTCAGGACAAGGGAATCAGTTGATACAGCCTGTACAGTTCAGCCTCCTGGGACACAGACCAGGATCTATGGACCTGAGGGGCAAAGATGGTATGTCCAGAGCAGCTCAAGAATGCTCTGAAGGAGGTGGTGAGTTCCAATGCAGGCAGAGTGCTTGGACAACTCAGATCTTCTAAGTTTTAAGCTATGGCAAGGCAGTGGACTTTAGTAATTGAGAGGACAGGATCATTTAACTTCTAAAGCTTTCAGTGACTCCTTTTCAGGTAAGATTTACCCAGGCTAAGGATAGTGCCAGGTAGGCAGGCATGCTATGTAGGAGAGGGGTCCACAAATTTTAGAATTACCTATTCCATATATTTCCCTGCTATAGGTGCTGGATTGTATGATGACAAAGACCCTCCCCCCCAATGGCTGCTGTTTATGCCCAGAACATTTCTATATTCACCAGTATTCTGTATTCTGCTTTATATTGATTATTTATTATATCAAATTTTAAATAAAACAGTGTACAGCACTGTTGAGTCAGTTTTACTTGTGTGCCTTAAAAACACAAACAAAACTAACAAGTTAATATTTAAAAAGTGCTATAATGTTACTGAATAGTTTTTACAGCTCTGATAGTAAAACTCAAAGATGAAATATAAAACGTACAAGCTATATTATTGGTAATGGATTTTTTATGCTAGACTAAAATCTAACGAACAAATATAATAACTATGATACATGGAATACAATCATTAAGGTGGGAAATGAAAATAGTGATGTAATGGCTACTAAGAATACTCTCCTCCAAATATTAGAGTACTTCTGATAGTTTCGCCAAATGTTTATAGTAACAGTTACTTTTCATTCGTGACAATTAAATAAAATTTAAATTATTGGCTTTCTTGGTTCACATTAATATTTACTCCTAGATACCCAGGTGAGTTTCCTGCTGAAGGTAGAAGTCACATATCCCTAAATCAATGAGAAATTTATGTCTTTTATCAAGTAAAACATGTACTAGAGGACCCAGTTCAGAACAGTCACTAATACAGAGATGATTAGGACAATGCTGTGGTAATGCCTCAAATGATCTTATAATTAGTAAGAACTAAAATGTTACACCTCTTATCTTTCAGGTTATACTGAAGAATTTTCTGAAGAGTCATTTGAGTTTCTGTAAGATGTTAAAGTTTGTCATTTGCAAAGAGTACACGCTTGTCTCCATTTCTAGAAACATCCAGGCCTGTTTAAAGGAAAAGCAGGGTGAGCATGAGTTTGGGATACTACCGAGAGTCTCAAGTTCAACATGGAGATCTCATAGGTCAAGTCATTGAGCCTGATGAAAAGTGAACCTTGAAATAATGATGAAGGTGTTGCTCGTGGGAAGTAGATGTCAGTGACACTCGTAGATGGGAAGAATGATAGAGGAGCAGAAACTCAAAGGAGTGTCTCAAGTGCGTAGAGGTGGGGGGACACACCAAGGATACACATGGGCTGGCAAGAAAGCAGTCATTGGGAAAGACACTGAGTGTCCATGTTTGTTTTCTCCTGGTCTCCTTGAAGACCAGAGGACTAATTCTTGCATGTAGACTCAGCAGAGGCTTTTAGGTTATCATGGGAACTGAGTAAGATAAATTCTTCATCATTGTTCTTAAAAAAAAAAAGAAAAGAAAAGAAAAACTGTGTTATATCGTTGTCATTTCCCTAGAGTAATGCCCTGTCCTGGTCCCATATGCTGAGGAGAGAACAGAAGTTGCCCTTTGGCTCATTCTCTCTTTCTCTTTCTGTTTGCTAATGAAGTCCTGCTCATCCTTATCTCTCTCTACAAACTCTTCATTTTTGGCTCTTTTCCTTGATTCCCAAAGAAGCCACTACCTTGTAACACATACTCTTAGCATCTCCCGCTCCTGAGCACGTGTAATCATTATTTCCTCCTTTACTATTATTTTGTCTGGTGTCTGGAAGGAGCAGAGAGAGACACTGAGTTGGTTTGATGTGTTAACTTGGTTAGGCCATGGTACCAAGATATTTTGTCCAACGTGTCTGGATGTTTCTGTGAAAGTATTTTTAGGTGGGATTAATATTTAAATCAGCAGAAGTTGCGTAAAGAAGATTACCTTCCATAATGTGTGTAGGCCTCATCCAGTCAGCTGAAGGTCTTAAGAAAACAGACCAGGAACTCTGCCAACAAACTGCGTTTGGACTCGCATTGCAACATCAATGTTTCTCTGCGTCTCTAGTCTGCCAGCCTACCCTGCAGATTTTAGACTTGACAACCTCCACAATTACATGAGTCAATTCCTTAAAAATAAATCTCTCTCTTGATAGATCTATATCTATAGCCTTTTGGTTCTGTTTCTCTAGAGAACCCTAATACAATCACATATGTTCCCATGCCTCCAGGTTTAACTGGAAATCACACTTTACCTTCCTTTAGCATGATAAAAATGTCAATTCTCCTTCAATTTTTCACATTTGCATGTATTCACAGATAATTTTTCTTACATAAAACGTGGCATATTTAATGGTTCTTACCTTCTTTAACCTAAAAATATGTCCTGAAGATCACTCCATCTCAGCATTCAGCATATAGTGATTTTTCTTTCTTTTTATGACTACCTAGTATAGTATTCCATTGTGTGGATGTCTCCCAAAAATGGACATTTGGGTTGTTTATAACCTTTCAATATTTAAAAAATTTCTGCAAGGAATGACTTTTGTACATAAATAGGGTTTTTTGTTTTTTGTGATATATATATATTTTTACCAGCTTAACTTAGGAATAGATTTTTAGAAGTGGAGTACATGGTTGGAAAGATAATGCATATGTAAGTTTTCTAGTTATTAATAAAATTTTCTCCATTGGTCTTTTACATTTCCATCAATAAGGTAAGAAACTGCCTATATCCACACAGTTTTGTCAGCAGAGTATTTGTTGAACTGTGACTTTTGCCAACCTGGTAGGTAAGAAGAACCTCAAGTAGCATTATTTTTATTTCCCTGATTTGGTGTAATGTTGAGTATCGTTTCATATGTTAAAGGGAGTATTTTATGTTTTATTCTGTGAGCTGCCTGTTCATGATTTTTCCTCATTTATCTACTAGGATATTCCTTCTGCCCCTCAGATTTTACGAGTTCTTTGTATAGCAGAGAATCACAATGTCTGGGATTGCTTAAAATACTTCATAAATTTTCTAGTGAATTTTTTTTTAATATTTGCTGGTTTTGCCTCTAGTTTTTTTGTATATAATAACATTTATCTATCTTTAGTTGCTTTTAGATTTTAAGTCATAGTTAGGAAGAATTTCCCTATGCCCAAATTATAAAATTCTCTTTCAGTATCAATACAGTTTCAGTGTGCATATTTCTCAAGAACAAAAACATTCTCTTACGTCATCTTACTGCTGTTATTAAATTCAGGAAAAATAACATTCATAGTGTTCATAACTAGTGTAACATTTTTCTTCAAATATTTGGTACAATTCATCAGTGAAGGAATCTGGGTCTGTGCTTTCCTTTGTGGGAAAGTTTTAGACTACTAATAACATCTCCTCACTTGTTATTGTTCTGTTCAGGTTATCTATTTCTTCTTGAATCAATTTCAGTAGTTTCTATGGTCAGTAGTTATGCCCCTCTTCCACTCCTGTTTTTAGCGATTTTAACCATCATTCTTTTTCTCTTGGAAAGTTTAGCTAAAGATTTGTTAATTATGTTGATCTTTGCTTTTTCTTTTTCCTTTTTTTTTTTTTTTTTTTTTTTGCGATACGCGGGCCTCTCACTGATGTGGCCTCTCCTGTTGCAGAGCACAGGCTCCGGATGTGCAGGCTCAGCTGCCATGGCTCACGGGCCCAGCCGCTCTACAGCATGTGGGATCTTCCTGGACTGGGGTATAAACCCGTGTCCCGTGCATCGGCAGGCAGACTCTCAACCACTGTGCCACCAGGGAAGCCCTATGTTGATCTTTTCAAAAAACAAATTTTTGGTTTCATTGATTTTTCTCAATTGTTTTTCTATTCTTTATTTCATTAATTTCTACTCTAATCTTTATTTCCTTTCTTCTGCTTGCTTTAGGTTTAGCTTTCTTTTCTTCTTTCTAATGTTTTAAAGTAAAAGATTATCTTATTTATTTACATCTCTCTTCTTTTTTAATATGGTATTTTCAGCTATCAATTGACTATAGGTACTGCATAGTTGCATTCCATAAGTTTTCTTATGTTTTATCTTAATTTTCTTCATTCAAAATATTTTTTAAATTTTCTTTGTGATTTCTTTCCTGACCCATTTTTTTAGGAGTTTGTGTTTCCATTTCCACATATTTGTGAATTTCCCAAATTTTCTGTTATTGATTTATTTCTGTTATTTATTTCATTGTGCTTGGGGAACATACTTATATGATTTACACCATTTTAAATTTATTGAAATTTGCCTTATGGCCTAGAATATTCTCTATCTTGGACAATGTTCCATGTGTGAGAAGAATGTAATTTTTGCTGTTATTGGGTGAAGCGATCTATAAATGTTTGTTAGATATTTGATTTATAGTAGTTCAAGTTTTCTGCTTTCTTGTTGTTTTATTGACTAGTTGATCTATCTATTATTGAAAGTGGGTATTAAAGTCTCCAGCTATTATTGTTAAATTGTCTGTTTCTCCTTTCAATTCTGTCAGTTTTTGCTTAATACATTTTCGGGGCTCTATTTTTAAGGGCCTATATGTTTAAAATTGTTATATATTCCTAATGATTGACTCTTTTATTATTATAAAATGTCCTTCTTTATAACAACATTTGTATTAAAGTCTGTTTCATCTGATTATTAGTATAACCACTTCAGTTTTCTTATGGCTCCTGTTTGCATGACATCTTTGTCAGTTGATATTCATAAGTGAGATTGATCTATGAATTTTCTTTTATTGGGCAACTCTCATCATCTTTGGTATCAATGTTATACTTGCTCTGTAAAAAAAATAGAAAATTTTCTTTCCTTTTTCATGTTTTGAAAAGTTATGAATACATTTTGAACTAATCATGAAAATTAGATTATGGACTTGAACATTAGATGACTCCAGAGAACTATGGTTCATGAGATTGTGGCTATGAGATTGTGGCTATATAAGAAAATATTTTAATTGTAAATGATACATATTGTGCTATTAGAGACAAAGTGACACAATGTCTGGGATTGCCTTAAAATACTTCAGCAAGGGGAAAAATATCTGAAATCTTGATCATTATTAAATCTGGGTGATGGCTACATGCAGTTTGTTGTATTCTTTCTATTTTCTGTGTATTTAAATGTTTTTAATAATATAAGATAGACATAAGTTCTAACTCAGATTTATTTGAATTTTCAAGTATTAAGTCAAGGAATCTATATATTTTTAAAAACCTTTCAAGAATATTGTTTAAACCCACAAGAAGAGAGGAGCTTCAAGATGGCAGAAGAGTAAGACGTGGAGATCACCTTCCTCCCCACAAATACAACACAAATACATCTACATGTGGAACAACTACTATAGAACACCTACTGAACTCTGGCAGAAGACCTCAGACATCCCAAAAGGCAAGAAACTCCCCACATACCTGGTTAGGGCAAAAGAAAAAAGAAAAAACAGAGACAAAAAATAGGGATGGGACCTGCACCAGTGGGAGGGAGCCATGAAGGAGGAAAGGTTTTCACACACTAGGAAGTCCCTTCACGGATGGAGACTGCGGGTGATGGAGGGGGGAAGCTTTGGAGCTGCGGAGGAGAGTGCAGCAACAGGAGTGAAGAGGACAAAGTGGAGCGATTCCACACAGAGGATCGGTGCCGACCAGCACTCACCAGCCAGAGAGGCATGTCTGCTCACCCGCCAGGATGGGGGTGAGGGGGGGCGCTGAGGCTCCGACTTCAGTCGGATCCCAGGGAGAGGACTGGGGTTCGCTGCATGAACACAGCCTGAAAGGGGCTAGTGTGCCAGAGCTAGCCAGGAGGGAGTCCAGGAAAAGGTCTGGAGCTGCTGAAGAGGCAAGAGACTTTTTCTTGCCTCTCTGTTTCCTGTTGCATGAGGAGAGGGGATTAAGAGTGCCACTTAAAGGAGCTCCAGAGATGGGCTTGAGCCATGGCTAACAGGGCGGACCCCAGAGATGGGCATGAGATGCTAAGGCTGCTACTGCAGCCACCAAGAGGCCTGTGTGCAAGCACACATCACTATCCACACCTCCCCTCCCGGGAGCCTGAGCAACCCACCACTGCCAGGGTCCCGTGATCCAGGGACAACTTCCCCAGGAGAACACACGATGTGCCTCAGGCTGGTGCAACGTCACACTGACCTCTGCCACCGCAGGTTCACCCCACACTCTGTACCCCTCCCTCCCCCAGCCTGAGTGAACCAGAGCCACTGAAGCAGCTGCTCCTTTAACCCCATCCTGTCTGAGCAAAGAACAGATGCCCTCAGGTGACCTACACACAGAGGCGGTGTCAAATCCAAAGCTGAATCCCAGGAGCTCTGCAAACAAAGAAGAGAAAGGGAAATCTCTCCCAGCAGCCACAGGAGCAGTGGATTAAATCTCCACAGTCAACTTGATGTACCCTGCATCTGTGGAATACCTGAATAGACAACAAATCATCCCAAATTGAGGAGGTGGGCATTGGGGGCAATGATATTTATATATATTTTTTCCTTTTTCTCTTTTCATGAGTGTGTATGTGTATGCTTCAGTGTATGATTTTGTCTGTATAGCTTTGTATTTACCATTTGTCCTAGGGTTCTCTCTGTCCACTTTTTCGGTTTTCTTTATTTCAGTATAGCTTTCAGCAATTGTTATCATTGGTGGATTTGTATTTTGGTTTTGGTGTTCTATTCTATCTTTTTTTAAAATTACTTAATTTTTTAAAATAATTTTTTTATTTTAATAAATTTTTATTTATTTTATTTTATCTTCTTTTTTCCTTACTTTTATTCTGAGCCATCTGGATGACAGGATTTTTGGTGCTCCAGCCAGGCAACAGGGCTGTGCCTCTGAGGTGGGAGAGACAACTTCAGGACACTGGTCCACCAGAGACCTCCCAGTTCCACGTAACATCAAATGGGGAAAATCTCCCAGAGATCTCCATCTCAATGCCAAGACCCAGCTCTACTCAATGAATAGCAAGCTACAGTGCTGGACACTATGCCAAACAACTAGCAAGACAGGAACACAACCCCACCCATTAGCAGAGAGGCTGCCTAAAATCATAATAAGGTCACAGACACCCCAAAACACACCACCAGACGTGGACCTGCCCACCAGAAAGACAACATCCAGCCTCATCCACCAGAACACAGGCACTAGTCCCCTCCACTAGGAAGCCTACACAACCCACTGAACCAACCTTAGCCAATGGGGGCAGAAACCAAAAACAACGGGAACTATGAACCTGCAGCCTACAAAAAGGAGACCCCAAACACAGTAAGTTAAGCAAAATGAGAAGACAAAGAAGCACACAGCAGATGAAGGAGCAAGGTAAACACCCACCAGACTTAACAAAGGAAGAGGAAATAGGCAGTCTACCTGAAAGAGACTTCAGAGTAATGATAGCTAAGATGATCCCAAATCTTGGAAATAGAATGGAAAATATACAGGAAACATTTAACATGGACCTAGAATAACTAAAGAGCAAACAAACAACAATGAAAACCACAAAAAATGAAATTAAAAATTCTCTAGAAGGTATCTATAGCAGAATAACTGAGGCAGAAGAACAGATAAGTGACCTGGAAGATAAAATAGTGGAAATAACTACTTCAGAGAAGAATAAAGAAAACAGAATGAAAAGAATTGAGGACAGTCTCAGAGACTTCTGGGACAACATTAAATGCACCAACATTCAAATTATAGGGGTCCCAGAAGAAGAAGAGAAAAAGAAAGGGACTAAGAAAATATTTGAAGAAGTTATACTTGAAAACTTCCCTATTATAGAAAAGGAAAGAGTCAATCAAGTCCAGGAGGCACAGAGAGTCCCATACAGGAAAAATCTAAGGAAAAACATGCCAAGACATATATTAATGAAACTATCAAAATTAAATACAAAGAAAAAATATTAAAAGCAGCAAGGGAACAACAACAAATAACATACAAGGGAATCCCCATAAGGTTAATAGCTGAACTTTCAGCAGAAACTCTGCAAGCTAGAAGAGAGTGGCAGGACATATTCAAAGTGATGAAAGGGAAAAAGCTACAACCAAGATTCCTCTATCCAGCAAGGATCTCATTCATATTTGATGGGGAAATTAAAACCTTTACAGACAAGCAAAAGCTAAGAGAATTCAGCAACATCAAACCAGCTTTACAACAAAAGGTAAAGGAACTTCTCTAGGCAGGAAACACAAGAGGAGAAAAAGACTTACAATAATAAACCAAAAACAATTCAGAAAATGGTAATAGGTACATACATATTGATAATTACCTTAAAAGTAAATGGATTAAAGGCTCCAACCAAAAGACATAGACTGGCTGAATGGATACAAAAACAAGATCCTTATACATGCTGTCTACAAGAGACCCACTTCAGACCTAGGGACACATACAGACAGAATATGAGGGGATAGAAAAAGATATTCCATGCAAATGGAAATCAAAAGAAACCTGGAATAGCAATTCTCATATCAGACAAAATACACTTTAAAATAAAGACTGTTAGAAGAGACAAAAGAAGGACACTACATAATGATCAAGGGATCAATCCAAGAAGAAGATATAACAATTGTAAATATTTATGCACCCAACATAGGAGCACCTCAATACATAAGGCAAATACTAACAGCCATAAAAGGGGAAATTGACAGTAACAGAATCATAGTAGGGGACGTTAACACCCCACTATCACCAATGGACAGATCATCCAAAATAAAAATAAATAAGGAAACACAGGCTTTAAATGATACATTAAACAAAATGGACTTAATTGATATTTATAGGACATTCCATCCAAAAACAACAGAATACACATTCTCCACAAGTGCTCATGGAACATTCTCCAAGATAGATAATATCTTGGGTCACAAATCAAGCCTTGGTAAATTTAAGAAAATTGAAATTGTGTCAAGTATCTTTTCCTACCACAACGCTATAAGACTAGATATCAATTAAAGGAAAAATCTGTAAAAAATACAAACACATGGAGGCTAAACAACACACTGCTTAATAACCAAGAGATCACTGAAGAAATCCAAGAGTAAATCAAAAAATACCTAGAAACAAATGACAATGAAATCATGATGACCCAAATCCTATAGGATGCAGCAAAAGTAGTTCTAAGAGGGAAGTTTATAGCAACAAAATCTACCTTAAGAAACAAGAAACATCTCAAATAATCAACCTAACATTACACCTAAAGCAATTAGAGAAAGAAGAACAAAAATACTCCAAAGTTAGCAGAAGGAAAGAAATCATAAAGAACAGATCAGAAATAAATGAAAAAGAAATGAAGGAAACAAGAGCAAATGTCAATAAAACTGACACCTTTTTCTTTGAGCAGATAAACAAAATTGAAAAACCATTAGCCAGACTCATCAAGAAAAAAAGGAAGAAGACTCAAATCAGTAGAATTAGAAATGAAAAGGGGGGAGTAACAACTGACACTGCAGAAATACAAAGGATCATGAGAGTTTACTACAAGCAACTATATGCCAATAAAATGGACAACCTGAAAGAAATGGACAGATTCTTAGAAATGCACAACTGCATTTGAGACTGAACCAGGAAGAAATAGAAAATATGAACAGACCAATCACAAGCACTGATATTGAAACTGTGATTTAAAATCTTCCAACAAACAAAACCCAGGACCAGATGGCTTCACAGGTGAATTCTATCAAACATTTAGAGAATAGCTAAAATCTATCCTTCTCAAACTATTCCAAAATATAGCAAGGGAAGGAACACTCCTAAACTCATTCTACAAGGCCATCATCACCCTGATCTCAAAAACAGACAAAGATGTCACAAAAAAAGAAGACTACAGACCATATCACTGATGAACATAGATGCAAAAATCCTCAACAAAATACTAGCAAACAGAATCCAACAGCACATTAAAAGGATCATACACCATGATCAAGCTGGGT
Source organism: Orcinus orca (assembly GCF_937001465.1). Classification (NCBI taxonomy): domain Eukaryota; kingdom Metazoa; phylum Chordata; class Mammalia; order Artiodactyla; family Delphinidae; genus Orcinus; species Orcinus orca. Next base: position 9,928,708 of record NC_064563.1, on the reverse strand, counting down.
TTATCCAAGGAATACAAGGATTCTTCAATATATGCAAATCAATCAATGTGATACACAATTTAAACAAATTGAAGGAGAAAAACCATATGATCATCTCAATAGATGTAGAGAAAGCTTTCAACAAAATTCAACACCCATTTCTGATAAAAACCCTGCATAAAGTAGGCATAGAGGGAACTTTCCTCAACATAATAAAGGCTATATATGACAAACCCACAGCCAACATCATCCTCAATGGTGAAAAATTGAAACCATTTCCACTAAGATCAGGAACAAAACAAAGTTGCCCACTCTCACCACTATTATTCAACATAGTTTTGGAACTTTTAGCCACAGCAATCAGAGAAGAAAAAGAAATAAAAGGAATCCAAATCAGAAGAGAAGAAGTAAAGCTGTCACTGTTTGCAGATGACCTGATACTATACACAGAGAATCCTAAAGATGCTAACAGAAAACTACTAGAGCTAATCAATTAATTTGGTGAACTAGCAGGATACAAAATAAACGCACAGAAATCTCTTGCCTTCCTATACACTAATGACAAAAAATCTGAAAGTGAAATTAAGAAAACACTCCCATTTACCACTGCAACAAAAAGATGAAAATACCTAGGAATAAACCTACCTAAGGAGACAAAAGACTTGTATGCATAAAACTATAAGACACTGATGAAAGCAATTAAAGATGATACAAATAGATGGAGAGATATACCATGTTCTTGGATTGGAAGCATCAACATTGTGAAAATGACTATACTACCCGAAGCAATCTACAGATTCAATGCAATCGCTATGAAATTACCAATGGCATTTTTCACAGAACTAGAACAAAAAATTTCACAATTTGTATGGAAACACAAAAGACCCCGAATAGCCAAAACAATCTTGAGAATGAAAAACGGAGCTGAAGGAATCAGGCCCCCAGACGTCAGACTATACTACAAAGCCACAGTAATTAAGACAGTATGGTACTGGCACTAAAACAGAAGTATAGATCAATGGAACAGGATAGAAAGCCCAGAGATATGGGCTTTCTATCTATGACACACATATGGTCACTTATGTTTGATAAAGGAGGAAAGAATATACAATGGAGAAAAGACAGCCTCTTCAATAAGTGGTGCTGGGAAAACTGGACAGCTACATGTAAAAGAATGAAATTAGAACACTCCCTAACACCATACACAAAAGTAAACTCAAAATGGATTGTAGACCTGAATGTAAGGCCAGACATTATCAAACTCTTAGAGGAAAACATAGGCAGAACACTCTATGACATAAATCACAGCCACATCCTTTTTGACCCACCTCCTAGAGAAATGGAAATAAAAACAAAAATAAACAAATGGGACCTAATGAAACTTCAAAGCTTTTGCACAGCAATAGAATCCATAAACAAGATGAAAAGTCAACCCTCAGAATGGGAGAAAATATTTGCAAATGAAGCAACTGACAAAGGATTAATCTCCAGAATTTACAAGCAGCTCATACAGCTCAATATTAAAAAAAAAAAAAAAACCCAATCCAAAAATGGGCAGAATACCTAAATAGACATTTCTCCAAAGAAGATATATAGATTGGCAACAAACACATGAAAGAATGCTCAACATCATTAATCATTGAGAAATGCAAATCAAAGCTACAATGCAATATCATCTCACACCAGTCATAATGGCAATCCTCAAAAAATCTACAAACAATAAATGCTGGAGTGGGTGTGGAGAAAAGGGAACCCTTATACACTGTTGGTGGGAATGTAAATTGATACAGCCACTATGGAGAAAAGTATGGAGGTTCCTTAAAAAACTAAAAATAGAACTGCCATATGACCGAGCACTCCCACTACTGGGCATATACCCTGAGAAAACCATAATTCAAAAAGAGTCATGTACCACAATGTTCATTGCAGCTCTATTTACAGTAGCCAGGACATGGAAGCAACCTAAGTGTCCATCGACAGATGAATGGATAAAGAAGATGTGGCACATATGTACAATGGAATATTACTCAGCCCTAAAAAGAAATGAAACTGAGTTATTTGTAGTGAGGTGGCTGGATCTAGAGTCTGTCATACAGAGTGAAGTAAGTCAGAAAGAGAAGAACAAATACCGTATGCTAACACATATATATGGAATCTAAAAAAAAAGAAAAGAAAAAAATGTCATGAAGAACCTAGGGGCAAGACAGCAATAAAGATGCAGACCTACTAGAGAATTGACTTGAGGACACGGGTAGGGGGAAGGGTAAGCTGAGACGAAGTGAGAGTGGTAGTGTATATATGGACATATATATACTACCAAATGTAAAATAGATAGCTAGTCATAAGCAGTCGCATAGCACAGGGAGATCAGCTCAGTGCTTTGTGACCACTTAGAAGGGTGGGATAGGGAGGGTGGGAAGCAGGGAGATGCAAGAGGGAAGAGATATGCGGATATATGTATATATATAACTGATTCACTTTGTTATAAAGTAGAAATTAACACACCATTGTAAAGCAATTATACTCCAATAAAAATGTTTAAAAAATCCCCACAAGAACAAAGAGGGAGAGAGAGACATTTTCAGGTAAGAGGTTTTAATAAAAATTCTGGAGATGGAAAGTATATGGAAGTGTGGGATTGATAAAGTAGAGTGGAGGAAGGCAAGGTTAGAGTTTTTGCAAAGAGAAATACATGGGAATAATGGGAAAGATGATGTGCACTACAAGTTCAGATGCATCAATTAAGCGACACACAGGTGTGCACCGTGGTGATAAAAACAGAAGGAAATTGGATGAAAGTCTGTATTTGGAGAGCTGACCTCCTTACCTCCCAGTACAGCAAACAGAACCCAAGCAGCCAGATGTTTACCTCAGATAAGATATTGGAAATTTCTCTCTTTAGAAATTCAATACCCCAGATAGAAGACATGGCATTTGAATGACTTCTCTGGGTCTAGCACTGTACCATTCACTTCTAGAAATGTAAAAGTTGCTTCAAGAGGAACTTACCTTTAGTAGAACTCATATGGACCTTCCAGAAACAATAACAAACTAAAAAACTATAGGTATGTCCAACTTGCAAAGAGCTCTTAGATTTGCTTCCATTGTGGTATCTATCCACACAAATGTCACGTTCTCAGAGAAGGTTACCTAGAACTTTCCATGTGCTTTCCCCCTCAACTTTATTGAGATATTATTGACATATAACACTGTGTAAACTTAAGATGTACAATGTGATGATTTGATGCATGAATATATCATAAAATGTTTACCACATTAAGTTTAGTGAACACATCCTTTCCCTTACATAATTACATTTTTTTTCTTTTTGTTGGTGTTATGGTGAGAACATTAAAGCTCTACTGTCATAGCAACTTTCACATATGCAATACAGTGTTGTTAACTATAGTCCCCATGCTGTACCTTCAGATCCCAGAACTTTTTCATCTTATAACTGAGAGTTTGTTCCCTTTGACAATATCTCCCCATTTCCCCCACCCCCAGCTTCTGACAACCACTTGTCTACTCTCTATGAGTAGAATTTTCTACTGAAGTTTCTATGACTTGTTTTTAGATTCCATATGTGAGCCTTGCTACACTTTGACACAGCATCTCAATGTTTGATGAACAAATTTCTGAAGTAAGTTTGCTCTGGTTCCAATCCTGTCTTCACTACTCACTAGATTGCATTTCCTAGACTCCCTTGCTGTTAAGGACCACCAATGGAACGTGAGCATAAGTTGTGTGTGCTGCTTTGAGACCTCCCATGTGTGGTCTTTCCCCCATTCACCTGCTTGGAACCTCCACTCTGAACTTGGTGGCCTCAGAATGAAAGACACCTGTGTCCCTTTCTTAGTGCTTAGAAGGTTGTTCTCTGCGCATGGGTAACACCTAGCTTAGGCTATATATGAGTGACAAACAAACTTGCATTGCATTGAGCCACTGAGATTTGGCAGTTTACTCTTTCAGAGAAGCCAGGTTCACTCTAGCTAATACACCATTCTTTCCTGCTTTCATATCCATCTTAGTAAATAAAAACACAAGCCCAGTTGTACCAAAAGAAGTCAAGGAAAAGCGATGGCTTCACTTTTACTCTTTGTTCTCTTGTAGATAAGCCATTAGCTATTCTACACACTGCAGGGAAAGCAGTGGAATGTTTCAAAAGGCCACAGAATGCTCATTTCCAATAAGCAATGGATAATAACAACAATAACAGTAATACCATTAATGGCAATAATAATAAACATTAATATCTCTTCAGCAAACCCTGAATGGTGTTCAGTGGTCCAAGGGCCATTATGACTCAGGTGTGACTAGGACCCACTGTGGGCCTTTTCTAAAGGAAAGAGGGGGATACAAACCTCTGGGCCTGGTGCACAATAGAACATAACCTCCTTCCCTCTGCTGCTTTTCACAAGAAGCCAAAGTAGATCTATCAGGGCAAAAGCTTTCCACAGAGCCTCCTAGTATGAGAATGCCTGGTGCAGAACGCTTTTACTGGAGAGCACCAGGCAGGCATAATGAAGTCAGTAATTTCTCCTGCCTGCAGCCTTGAATTAGGCCACATGGTAGAGCCTTTTAGGCTGATGAAAAAAATACCACAGAACTTTAGAAAAATGGTTACACCTTATTAAATTATTTGAAATCTCTGGAGTTGCATCTCTTTTATGGCTCCAAAATGGCATACCTGTTAACTTAAAGTGTTCAAATTTCTCTAAAATATTACTGTATTTAAGACAGAGTGCCATCCCCAAACTGCACATGAATTACAGAGCATCAGGGGAAGAGAGAGCGACTCACCGGGTCCCGGCTTAAAAACCTTTACCACAATTAGTAGTTAGTAGCTTTCAGAAACATTTGCTGGATAAGTAACTATGGTCAAATCGCATAATTTGGCCCTCGCTCCCTCCTTCTCTCTTTTCTTTTATTCCGGGGTTTTGAATGCTGGTCTAAGAGCTATAATTTCATCTTTAGGCATATTTCTTCAGGCATTCTTAATGAGGAATTTGATTTGTCCAGTCCTGCCTTCCTGAATTCAGCCTTTTAGGGATTTGGGGTTGGGAGAGTGTGGGAAAAAGGGAACGTGGAATACCACCACGCTGCTGAGAAAATACAATCTAAGGATTGGAAGAGATTGTGAATTATCTTTTTTCTCCCTTAGGTAGGGCTAGATCTAAAAGGATTCTAGACAGATGATTTTCCATTCTCAAATATTTATTGCATGCCTATTGTGTGTTGTGCATATTCTAGGCATGAGAGATATGAAAATAAATTTATATTATTTTCAAAAGCTTTAAAAAGTGGTAATATTAGTAGTCATGAACTTTTTATGAACTCAGTCTAAGAGGAACTAAATATTCTACTTTTATTATTTAGCAACTTTGGAAATAAAAACAAGAAAGAAAGGGGGGAAAAGTAGTCTCTAAAACACTGGAGTTTTGCCTATCTTGTTTATTTAGTTCTGGGAGCCTTAAATATGTACTCAAGAAATGTTTGCCCCGTAAGTAAAAGAGTTATGGGAAGAAAGCCACTTACATAATTCTCTAACAATGGAAATAAAACAGTTATGCTGATATAAATAAAATATTTTCAGAAACCTTAAATATTTCTGAATTGTATGAATTTTTGTTTTATCACCTGACTTCGTGTGTAGGGAGTCACCAGTGGGTTACATTGTTAAAGTTTCTTTCTAAGTGGAAACTGGAAACTCATTGTGTCAGAGAAATAATGCTGTAAGTGGTGGATAGGTCCCCTATTTATTCCATAAAGTCCTGCAATACAGATTTTCAATGAATTAAGAGGACACTTTTTTTTTTGTAAAATGGAAATATTTTCATAGTGAAATTAAATAAGAAGCCATGTTCTTTTGCTTGGCTTTTATTGAAAAAAGCAGGTTTAATTAAGAAGGGCATGAGGATATAGGTGTAGATAGCTTTGGCAGACATTTGGAGATGGATTTTTCGATTCTGTCACTGGCATGAATAAATTAGAGCATTTGTTTGTTTCCTGTTTCTTTTGGGGAGGAATGAGTGGGTAAGAGGTATAGTACTTCCAAACGTATTTTATTTTCCTTTTCCTAATCCTGGTATACTGGAAGAACTCCCCTTTTATTAATCAGCTAATTTGTGGGGTTCATCAATGAAATGAATGGCAGGAGAATGAAGAACAGAAGGGAGATCTTGACTGGAGTTTTAAGAGATCAGACATTCAAGGGAGACTGTGGTGGGAGTTAGAGGAGTGAGTGGTGAAAAGTGAGCCATGAGATGTCAGCGGCTCAGCATTTGGACACCATGCCTTCAGAGGGCAAAAACATGGCGGCACAGAAGAAAACCCACCGGAAGTGGCCGCCAGGCACAGCCCAGGCCAGAGCCTTAGGAGGGGATGATCGGCAAGCGCAAGGGGGAGCAAGATAACCTGTCTGAGAAATGAACCGTGTCTTACTAACATGGCTATAAGCTCACTGGGGAAGAAGGACAGATATTTTTGTTTTCTTTGAAGGGTCATAGAGCTTATTGTCCTGAATGCCAGCTTCCTTTAACATGGGGGAACGTTACGAGGCCTTTCCTATGTTAAGTGAGAGGCTGAGAATTCTGTTGCTCCAAAGCTGGAGGTTTAGAACGCTGAAGGAGCCGAGGTGAGGGCTAACTATGGGAAGAATTAAATTTCCTGAAACTGGGAGGTTGAGGGGTAGGGAAGGCCTTTTGCTTTGATCCCATGCAATTGTGCCAAGGTTCTGGAACCTCGGATGAGGGGGCCTGAACACGAAGTGTTGGTGATACTGGGAGCTGGGATACAGATTCTAGAGGCACATTTGGCTTAAGGGAGTGGGCGCTGCAAAGATTCAGCCTTTCTGCTTTCAAGATGTCTAGGTAGATTCAGACAATGAGCGTCTTACATGTGACCCTTATAACCTGAAATCTAGAGGTTCCCGCCAATGTCCCTAAGTTGCCATAGCAAGTTTCTTGTAAGATTTCAACTGAGGGGGAAAACCACTCTCCAAAATAACAGAGATGTGATTTCTTGGAACCCCTAATGTGTGGGGATTGAGCTACTTTTAATGTAAATTAGAAAAACAAAAAATATATTCTTCTGTTGGCGTGTCCTCACATGCTCGTTTTTATAGTTTTACTGCATATGCAGCCATCCATAAAAATACATAGCATTGTTCTGAATGTTTTAGAATTTTATATAAATGGTATCATATGTTAAGAGGAATGGGACGAGGGAGTCGAGCTGTGTGTACTGTGTTGTTTATTTAAAAAAAAAAGATCTGAAGCAAATATAGTAAAACGTTAACATTTGTTAGATCTGGATGGCAGATACACAGGTGTCTCCTAAATTTTTATTCCTGTATTTTTCTTTATGTTTGAAACACTTGATTATTTTTAAGAAATAAAGGGGAAAAATCAAAGATAAAAGCCAGCGTGATAGTTCTGGACTCCAAGTGTCCTGGAATGTTTAATACCAGTTTTACTTGAAATGTTTGAAAATTAGTTTGTTGCAATTCTTGAGGTATTTTAACAGCTTGAGCCGAAGTCCTGCCTCTTTGATGACATACTGACGTTGCAAACAATGTGTCCCCATAGAACTCTTGAACTTTTACCACCATATCTGGTTTCCACTTCTCCATTTTAGCAAAAGTTACCATAAATTCTATTAGTCCACCCAGAAACCTAGCAGTTATCAAGATTTCCTCTTTTTTCCTAACTTCTCATATTCAAGTCATTGATTCTGTCTCCAAATACACACATGAGATCCAGAATTTTATCTCCAGCTCTGCTGTCACTACCTTATTTGGAGTCATTTTCTCTCCCCTAGTATATCTCCACAGACTCCCATTTTGTTTCTCTGATCTGACTCACCCCATACCAACTCCTTCAGATAGCAGCAAAAGTGATTTTCTTAAATAATGGAAATTATATACTTTTATTCCCCTGCCTACAAGTTTACAATGACTTTTCCAAATACAAACCTCTAACCCCAGCCTACAAGGCCCTTTGTGATCTGACTCTTATCCTCATCTCCAACTCCCTCCCCACCCCTCATTTATTCTCTGGCTATAACTAGCTCCAGGATCACACCAAGCTCCTTCCCTCGCTAGGCATCTTTGCATCTGTTCTCTCCCCTGCTGTAACCAGTCTTTTCATAGCCAGATCCTTTTTAATCTTTAAGTCTCAGCTTAAGTCCCTCACTGTATGTCAAGTAGATCCCTCCTCTTGCATTCTTTATTAACTCTCATTTTTGTTTCTTTCATAGAACTTTGTGCAACTTCCAATTATTTTACTGGATTGATTAACTGATGGATGGCCACTTGGCATTAGTTTTGGGTGCCCAGGATCTAAATTCCCTTCATGTATTTGGAGACACACACTCCCACCTATGAATCATCTAAGCCTACCTCCAGTATAGAAGTTGAAAATGGCAGATATTCACTTTTTCAGAGTTCTTTACACCTTGGACACATGACCTAGACTGTGCCATTCAGATCACTTGCCCCAGACTCTGACTTAGAAGGTAGTGAAGTGATGAAGGAGGGACCTCTTAGAATAGTTATTGGTGAGAGTGATGGCAGCATCAGTGGTTAAATTCATTTCCAGAAATGGCAAGACCATCGTTATAATGGAACTGGTCTGCTATCCGGTTCCAGACAGAGTGGTAGACAGTCCAAGCCTGGGTGTGTCTGTCCAACAGTACAGTCTGGGATGTTGTTGCTGAAACCTTGGCATGATTTATTTATTTCATGGTATAGCCTCCAAACCCATGTCCCCAACACTCTTTGATTCTGTGAGTTACCAAAACAAAAGCCTTTTTAGCAAATACCTTTTCTGCTTCAGCTAACTCTAGTAGGTCTCTGTTTGCTTGTCAAGATTGGAACAAGGTTGAGGCAAATGAGGCACATGGGGCACAACATTTTAGAAGGGTCATGCAAAGGTCATGAGGTGCCAACACTGTACTTGCATGTATCCAAGGGGGAAACCTCCTTAACTTGTGTGCCCTATGTGCCTGCATGCTTCACTCTGTCCCAGCCCTGTGCTTGCAATGGTAAGAAGATATTAAATTCAACTTTTCTTGAGGCCTGGAGTTTCTGAAAATAAGTGATGGATGGCCCATCTCAAGAAGCTAGGGGGGTGGAATATTTCTACAGAACTAGAGGGAGAAGCTTGTTCTTCCAGAATTAACCCATCACTCTCTTTCAGTCTGTCAAAGAATAGTCAAAGAATAAACTGGGAATTGGAAAGGCTGGGAGGGAGAAGCTCTTTTCATGAAGTTATCAATGAGCTGTTTCTCCTTCTCCCCAACTAGAGGGGGAGGGGAGGGAAAAGCTTCCCCCTCATCTCAAAGTGAGTGGAGGTTCGAGAGAATGTCATGCAGCTCAGTATGTCTCCTGTCACGACTGAAGGATACAGGGATTGGCATTTTGAATCCTGTCTAAAGGTGACAGGCTATGGTTGGCTTGTTGCCCCTGGATGGCAGAGTAGACCAAGAAGTACTGGGAGTGGCCAGAACTTCCTGAATTTGGCAGGACAATTGATAAGTGAGTCTCCTGTTGGGAGAGTTAGGCCTTATAAACGGGAACTGGCCTGAATACTCTGCCCAAAAGAGCAGTGTAGAGGAGGTTAAGTGGTCCAAACTGAGATATGAACTGCCAGCTGCCAGCACCCAGAGGCTAGTGGAGAGGGTCATACATGACCAGCTAATGGGGCCTTGATGTTATCAAGGGAAATGCAGATCACTGGCAATGGGAGTCTCTAAAACCCCACAAAAGTACCATCCACAGGATATTTCTGTGCAATTCCATCTATCGCAGTTCGGTAAAATTTTTCTGTCTTCAACCCCTTTAAAGTATCTCCTCCCTCACCACTGGGCCTGGCCATGAGAGGCCTGAAATATGAGGATTCATAACTTCCATGCTACCGCAATGGTGCAACAAACCATCACCTCTCCTCTGGATTCTGCACTAGCCCCCTGATGGCTCTGCTTTCTCTTGGCTTTGCCCTTTTCCTATCCAGTCTCACAGTAGCTAAATGACCTTGATGAAGCCCATTCCACATCATGTCATTTCTCTGCTCAAAACCTTCCAGTGGCCCACAATGACCACAAGACCCTAAGTGGTCTTGGCCCCTCTTCGTGCTCTGGCCTCATGTCTTTCTGCTCTCCCCTGTTCCTCATCCTACTCTAACCAAACTTTCCTGGCTATTTTTCAAATAAGCCAGGTCATGTCATGCTCCAGCGATTTTGCATTTTTTCATCTTTGGCCTAGAAATTCTTCTTCCATTTCTCAATTCCTTTACCTTTATTTCTCTTTAAATGGCACTCTCTCTAGACCCTCCTGCCTAAACAGCACTTCCTTGATATTTCCTATGCCCTTTTCTACTATACTCTTTACTCTAGAACTTATTACTATTGTATTCTACATTTATTTGTCTACTTGAATGTAAGCTCCATGAAGATAGGAAATGTCTATTTTGTTCACTGTCATAACTCCGCCATCTAGAACAGTGTCTGTTAGAATATGTGCTCAATAAAGATGTGTTCAAAGAATGAGTCAGTAATGGGTGGGAGTGGAAGTATGTCCAGAAAGAGAAAAAGCTGATCATGCCCCCCTCTCTCACACACAAATACTCCTTGAAGTCTTCCAAACCCAGGGAAGAAATCAACTGAATATATAGTAATGGAGCTTGGAGTTCTGGTGTTAGACCAGACTGAACTATTTGCTACCACAAGACAGAGACTATTACCTTATGGTGACCAGAGAATTTATGGAAAAACCCAAGATGACATGTTGGGGAAATAGAAGTAGAGTAGATAGGAAATTATTTGTAAGTGCAGTGTACCAGATAGTTCAGTTTTCCACTTCTCTCTCCTTCTTTTGGCATTAGCATGGCCATTTAACTTTCTTTGCAAATAAAATGTGGGTATAAAAGTGTCATTTCCAGACAGAAGCTTTAAAACTTAGTGCATAGTTCACCACATTCTTTTTCTATTATGATGATGGTGATGGAAACACACATTGAGATAATGCCTCAATTAACCTGGGTCACTTAGAGACTCCAAGGAGGAAAACCCTACTGCCAACCCATGATGAAAACGCAGTAGGAGTGAGAAATAAACCTTTGCTGTGATAAGACTCTAAGATTTTGGGGTTGTTTGGATGGGCTGAATATTTGGTGGACTATGATGGTCATTCAATATTTCTAGCCTCCTGCCTTCCAGGCATGTGGTAGGTTGGAATTCTTGTGACCTACTTGCCATAGGTAAGTTGAGCCATATGACTACTTCTGTTCAATGACTTGTGAGCTGAGGTGGCATAGATGCCTTATAGACAGGAGTCTTCAAATGCAGGATGACCCTCCAGAGATCTCATTCCCTCTGCTAAACATCCTGGAAGTTTATTTTCCCAACTGAGGTTTTCTGGAATCTAGAGACCCAATGGAGATCTTTGAAATATAGTAATTATTTGTAAAGAGTGAGCTTGCAAAATAAGAAGGCTAATTCTAGTTTGTTTTCCTTTCTTTCTTCCTCCCTCCCTGCCTTCTCCTTTGTAGTAATTATTATGGCTGACCCATGAAAAGCCATTCCATACTAAAGTACAGTAAGTCCCCTACACATGAATGAGTTCTGTTCTGAGAATGTGTTCGTAAGTCCAATTTGTTTGTAAGTCCAACAAAGTTAGTCTAGGTACCCAACCAACACAATCGGCTATATAGTACTGTACTATAATAGGTTTATAATACTTTTCACACAAATAATACATAAAAAACAAACACAAAAAGCAAAGAAAACATTTTTAGTCTTACAGTACAGTACCTTGAAAAGTACAGTAGTAAGTACAACAGCTGGCATACAGGGGCTGGCTTTGAGTGAACAGGCAAGAAGAGTTACTGACTGGAGGAGGGAGAGGAGGTGGGAGATGGTAGAGCTGAAGGATCATCAGCAATAGGAGACAGAGGGTAAGCTACAATTTCACTCACGCCTGATGTTGGTGGAACACATGTTCACATCTTTGAAAGTTTGCAACTTGAAGGTCCGTATGTAGGGGACTTACTGTATTAATCTCAGCCAGTTGAGTAATTTGATTCCCCTTGCCACTGATTGGCTTGTAAATACCATGTGACCCAATTTTTCCAATGAAACATATCTACAGTCTTATGGGAAACTTCTATGAAAGGTTTTCTTTCTTTCTTTTTTAAATTTAAGCATAGTTGACTCTTAATATTATGTTAGTTGCAGGTGTAAAACATAGTGCTTTGATCACACATTACAAATGACCACCACAATAAGTCTAGGATAAAATTATTACAATATTATTGATAATATTCTTTATGTTGTATATTACATCACTGTGACTTATTTGCTTTATAATTAGAAGTTTGTACCTCTTAGTCCCCTTCATCTATTTTGCCCAACTCCCCACCCCCTCTTCTCTGACAACCACCAGTTTGTTCTCTGTATCTATGAGTCTGTTTCTGTTTTGTTTTGTTTGTTTGTTTTGATTTTTAGATTCCATGTATAACTGAAATCATGTATCTTTCTCTGGGAGGCTTATTTCACTTAGCATAACACCCTTTAAAGCCATTTATGCTATTGCAAATAGCAAGATTTCATTCTTTTTTATGGCTGAATAATATTCTATTGCATATATATACCAAATCTTCTTTATCCACTCATCCATTGATGAACATTTAAGTTGCTTCCATATCTTGGCTATTGTAAATGATGCTGCAATGAACATAGGAGTGCATATAAATTTTCAAATTTGTGTTTTTGTTTTCTTTGGGTAAATACCCAGAAGTAGCAATGTTGGATCATATAGTAGTTCTATTTTTAATTTTTTTGAGAAAACTCCATACTGTTTCCCATAGTGGCTGCACCAGTTTGTATTCCCACCAACAGAGCACATGGGTTCCCTTTTCTACACATCCTTGCTAGCACTTGTTATTTGTTGTCTTTTTGTTGATAGCCATTCTGACAGGTGTGAAGTGATATCTCATGGTTTTGATTTGCATTTCCTTGATGATTAGTGATATTGAGCATCTTTTCATGTGTCTGTTGGCCATTTGTACATCTTCTTTGAAAAATGTCTATTCACAACCTCTGGCCATTTTTAAATCAGGTTGTTTTTTGATATTGAGTTATATGAGTTCTTTATATATTTTGGATAGTAACTCCTGGTGAGATATATCATTTGCAAGTATTTTCTCCCATTCAGTAGGTTACCTTTCTGTTTTATTGATGGCTTCCTTTGCTGTGCAAAATCACTGTAGTTTGATGTAGTCTCATTTGTTCATTTTTGCACTCTATTCTGTTCTGCATCTATTTTTGTGCCAGTACAATACTGTTTTGATTACTATAGATTTGCAGTATAGTTTGAAATCAAGGAACATGATACTTTCATCTTTGTTCTTTCTTTCTTTCTTTTTTTTTCAAAATTGCTCTGGCTTTCTGAGGTCTTTTTTGGTTCCAAAAAAATTTTAGGATTATTTGTTCTAGTTCTATGAAAAATGTCATTGTAATTTGATAGGGATTGCATTAAATCTGTAGACTGCTTTGGGTTGTTATGGACATTTTAACAATATTAACTCTTCCAATCTATGAGCACAGTGTATCTTTCCATTTGTTTTTGTCATCTTCAATTTTTTTCATCAATGTTTTATAGTTTTCAGAATATGGGTCTTTTATCTCCTTGGTTAAATTTATTTCTAGTTATTTTATTCTTTTTGATGCAGTTGTAAATGGGATTGTTTTCTTAATTTCTATTTCTGTGTATAGAAATGAAACAAATTTCTGCATTTTAAATTTGTATCCTGGAACTTTACTGAATTCACTTAGTTCAGTTAGTTCTAATAGTTTTTCATGGTGTCTTTAAGGTTTTCTATGTATAATATCATGTCATCTGCAAACAGTGATGGTTTTAATTCTTCCTTTCCAATCTAGATGCCTTTTATTTCTTTTCCTTGCATTTTTGCTGTGGCTATGACTTTCAATACTATGTTGAAAAGAAGTGGTGAGAATGGACATCTTTGTCTTGTTCCTGATCTTAGAGGAAATGCTTTTAGCTTTTCACCATTGAATATGATGCTGGCTGTGGGTTTGTCATACATGACCTTTATAATGTTGAATATGAGGGTGTGTTTCCTTTATGCCCATTTTGTTGAGAGTTTTTAACAGAAATGAATGTTAAATTTTGTGAAAAGCATTTTCTGCATCTATTGAGATGATCATATGATTTTTATCCTTCATTTTGCTAAAGTGGTATGTTACATTTATGGATTTGTGGATATTTGCATTTTTGCCTCCTTGGAATAAATCCTACTTGATCATGGTGTATAATTCTTTTAATGTATTGTTGAATTTTTTTTTGCTAATATTTTATTGAGGATTTTCCATCTGTGTTCATCAGGTATATTGGCCTGTAATTTCCTCCTTTTCTTTCTTTCTTTCTTTCTTTCTTTCTTTCTTTCTTTCTTTCTTTCTTTCTTTCTTTCTTTCTTTCTTTCTTTCTTCCTTCCTTCCTTCCTTCCTTCCTTCCTTCCTTCCTTCCTTCCTTCCTTTCTTTTTTATTTGGAGTTGCTTTGGCTAGTTTTCATATCAGGGTAATGCTGGCATTGCAGAAGAGTTTGGAAGTATTCTTTTCTCTTCAATTTTTTAAAATAGTTTGAGAAGGTTAGTTAATGTACCTTTCTTTAACTATTTAGGATAATTCACCTGTGAACCCATCTGGTATTGGACTTTAGTTTTTGGGGAGTTTTTTGATTACTTATTCAATTTCATTACTAGTGATAGGTCTGTTCAGATTTTCTATTTCTTCCTGATTCAGTCTTTGGAGATTGTATGTTTCTAAGAATTTTTCTATTTTTCCAGTTTGTTAGCATATAATCTGTTGTTCATAGTAATCTCATGATCCTTCATATTTCTGTGGTGTAGATTATAACAACTTTTCTTTCATTTCTGATTTCATTTATTTATAACTTCTCTCTTTTTGTCTTGATGCATCTGACTAACGTTTTAGCAATTTTGTTTATCCTTTAAAAGAAACAGCTCTTGGTTTCATTGATCATCTCTAGTACTTTTTTAGTCTCTATTTCATTTATTTTCACTCTGATCTTTATTATTTACTTCCTTCTACTCACTTCATGTTTTGCTTGATTTTCTTTTTCTAGTTCCTTTAGGTGTAAGTTTTAATTGTTTATTTGAGATTTTTCTTCTTTCCTGAAGTAGGCCTGCAATGCTACAAACCTCCCTTTTAGAACTGACTTTGCTGATATCTGTAAATTTTGGAATGTTGTCTTTCCATTTTCATTTGTCTCAAATCAGGTATTTTTTTAATTCTCTCTTTGACCCATTGGCTGCTTAGTAGAATGTTGTTTAGACTCCATGTGTTTGGGTTTTCCCAATTTTTTTCTTATAGTTGATTTCTAGTCTTATACTGTTGTGGTTGGAAAAGATGCTTCATATGAGTTCAGTCTTCTTAAATGTATTGACACTTGTGTTTTGGCCTAACATGTAATCTATTCTGGAGAATGTTCCATGTGCACTTGAAAATAATCTGTATTCTGCTGTTGTGGGGTGAAATGTTCTATATATTTCTATTAAGTTCATCTGATATAATGTGTCATTTAAAGCTAGTATTTCCTTATTGATTTTCTGTCTGGATGATCTATCTACTGATGTATGTGGGATGTTAAAATCCCCTATTATTGTATTACTGTCAGTTTTTCCCTTTATGTCTGTTAGTATTTGCTTTATGTATTTAGGTTGTCTTATGATGGGTGCAAATATGTTTACAAGTATTATATATTCTTGTTGGATTTATCCCTTTATCATTATGTAATGTCCTTCTTTGTCTCTTGTTACAGTCTTTTTTAAAGTATATTTTGTCTAATGTAAGTGTTTCTCCCCCAGCTTTCTTTTGTTTCCATTTGCATGGAATATCTTTTTTCATCCCTTCATTTTCAGTTTGTGTGTGTCTTTACATCTGGAGTGACTCTCTTATGGGCAGTATGTATATAGGTCTTTTTCTTTTTGTAATCCCTTCAGCCACCCTATATCTTTTGATTGGAACATTTAGTCCATTTACATTTAAAGTAATTATTGATAGGTATGTGCTTAGTGCCATTTTGTTCATTATTTTCTGGTTATTTTTGTTGTTCTTCTCTGTTCATTTTTTCTTCTCTTGCTTTTGTCCCTTGTGATTTGATGACTTTCTTTAGTGTTATGTTTGTATTCCTTTCTCTTTATTTTTTGTGTATCTATTATCAGTTTTTAGTTTGTGGTTACCATGAGGTTCTTATATGACAACATATGTATACAGCAGTCTTTTTTTTTTTTTTTTTTTTTGCGGTATGCGGGCCTCTCACTACGGTGGCCTCTCCCATTGCGGAGCACAGGCTCTGGACGCACAGGTTCAGCGGCCATGGCTCACGGGCCCAGCCTCTCCATGGCATGTGGAATCTTCCCGGACTGGAGCTTAAACCTGTGTCCCCTGCATCAGATGTGGACTCTCAACCACTCCGCCACCAGGGAAGCCCTACAGCAGTCTACTTTAAGTTGATGGTTGCTTGAGTCTGAGACTGTTCTAAAAGCACTACATTTTTACTTTCCTACCCATGTTTAATGTTTTGGATTTAATTTTACATCTTTTTATTTTGTTTATCCCTTAGCTAATTATTGTAGATATAGATAATTTTACTACTTTTGTCTTTTAACCTTCATACTAGCTATATAGATGGTTGATCCACTATCTTTCCTACATATTTGCCTTTATTGGTGAAATATTCTGTTTCATAATTTTTGTATTTCTAGTTATGACCTTTTTTGTTTGTTTGTTTAAAGAAGTCCCTTTAACATTTCTTGTAAAATCTGTTTAGTGGTGATAAACTGGGAAATTCTTTATCTCTCTTTCAATTCTGAGTGATAAACTTGCTGGATAGAGTATACTAGGTTGTAAATCTTTTCCTTTCAGTTTTTTGAATATGTTGTGCTATTTCCTCCCTTTTAGGCTATACTTTTGTTTTCTGAACTTTCAGTTGATAATCTTATGGGGACTCCCTTATATGTAACTAGTTGTTTTTCTCTTGCTGCTTTTAAGATTCTCTCTTTATTTTTAACTTTTGACATTTTAACTTTATTGTGTCTTGTGACATTGTGTGGATGTCTGTTTCCTTCAACAGGCTAGGAAAGTTTCCAGTCATTATTTCTTCAAAGAGGTTTTCCATCCTTTTCTTTCTTCCCCATCTTTTTTAAAAAAAAATTTTAATAATTGCATTTATTTCTACTTTTGGTAAAGCTATTGTTCTTCATTCCTCAAACACACATTTATAAGTAATTTATAAATAATTTTCTTCCTCTAAAATGCAAATGTTACTCTGCTTGATATTGCCCCAGAGATTCTTTAAACTAGCCTCATTTTCTTATTTCTGTTTTCTTTTTACTGTTCTGACAGGGTGATTTCCACTAGCCTGTCTTCCAGATTGTTGATCTGTTTTTCAGCATCATCAAATCTGCTGTTTATTTCCTCTAGTGCATTTTTCACATATGTTATAGTATTCTTCAGCTGTGATTGATTCTTCTTTATATTTTCTATCTTTTTGTTGAAGTTCTCACTGTGTTTCCCCATTCTTCTCCTGAGTTTGGTGACCCTCGTTATGACCATTACTTTGAGTTCTTTTCTGGATGATTGCTTATCTCTTTTTCACTTAGTTCTTTTTAAGAGGTTTTGTCTTGTTCTTTCATTTGGAACATATTCCTTTTTCTCATAATTTTGCCTAATTCTCTGTGTTTGTTTCTATGTATTATGTAGGTTAGCTATATCTCCTGGTCCTAAAGGAGTGGCTTTATGTAGAAGGTATCTTATGGGGCCAGTAGCTCAGTCCTCCTTGTTCACCAGAGCCAGGTGCTCTAGGAGTGTTCTCTATGTGGGATATGTGTTCTCTTCTGCTGAGTCTGTACTGTGATTGCTGCAGGTGTGCTAGTGTGTGGGACTGACCTGCAGTGTGGCTGATTGTAAGTCCCAGCCACAATTGTTGCAGGGGCTATGGTGTGTGAGGCTGTTTCTCCAGGTGGGAGCTACTTTGAGGGGATACCACTCTTGGCCAAGGGCACTTGCCAGGTTTGGTGGGGTGGGAGGTGCTTTGAAGGGGCTCTGGTGCTGGCTCTGGGCACCTACCAATTCTGGCAGGATGGGGGGACTCTTTAGAGGAGCACTGGCTGGGACAGGCCTGCAGGTGAATGGGATCTGGGGTGAGCATTGCTACTAAGGTAGATAGGGAGAGTCAAAAATGGCTCCCAGCAGAGCCAGGACAGCTAAGCAGAAGGTGAGCAAAAAACAAAAACAAATAACAAACAACAACAAAACCTGGCACCTACCAGAATCTCTGTATCTGAAGAAAGTTCCAGTAGATCCCTGCCCCTCGGATACATTCTCTAAAATTCATGAATAACTCACCTTCATGTATGATCCGGGCACTTTTCAAACTGCTGCCTCTGTGCTGGGACTCACAGCAAGTGAGATTTTGTGCATGTTCTTTAAGAGTAGAGTCTAGGTTTCTTATAACTTTCCAGCTCTCCTGGACACAAGCTGTACTGGTTTTCAAAGCCAGGTGTTAGAGGGACTTGTCTTTCCAGTGCAGGTCCCCTGGCTGTACTCCCCAAAGTGAAGTTCAGACCCCTTTCTCCTGAGGGAGGACCTCCATAGCTGTGATATCACTCCCAACTGTGGGTTGCTGCACCAAGGGTGTGAATCCCAGCCAGACTGCATTTTCACTCCTCCTACCCATCTCATTATGCCTTTTTCTTTTTATCCTTAGTTGTGGAAAATCTTTTCTGCTAGTGTTCAGGTCATTCTCAGAGGTAATTGCTCTATATGTAGTTGCAATTTTGGTGTATCTGTGGGAGGTGAGTCCAGGATCTCTCACTCCACCATCCTGTCCCATGGTTCGGTAAAAGGGTTTTTTCCTGCAAAAAGAAAACACATAAAAAACACTTCTTTATTTTACACATAAAAAAACATAAAAACACATAAAAACACTTCTTTATTTTAATGTTGTTGTGTCTGGTGTTATGCCTGGAATTACTGAATCAATTTTCTTTGGGGCCAAGGATGAGGCAAATACGTAGAAGGACTGAGCCAAGAGAACTGCTAAAAAGCATTTATGGAGTTTATTTTGGACTTTCATTATGAGAGTTAATAAATCCCCATATTGTTTATATCAGTTTGAATTAGACCTTGTTGTTGGTTACAGTCCAAAGAATCCTACCTGATACACCTTTATTCCTTTATTTCTTCTTCACTTTCTTCCAAAAAAAGGATTTTCATCCAAATAAAAATTAAGTTAGTGAGGATATAAGCCATAGAGTGAGTAGACCCATCCAAGAAAGTATCTTGCTAAGGACCAAAAAAAGAAGGTCACATGTTTGAGAGAATGGAGTAAGAAAAATGGAGCCAGAAGTAACAAATAAGTCTGAAAACTGAAGGTATTTGGTAAGAAATAGAATAGAGAAAATGTATTAAGCAGAGAAGAAGTAGATGAAGAGGGTAGTTCCAGATTAAATCTGTGAGTGCTAGTTGCCTATTGGGGTGTTTCTTTACCTAAAGCCCCAGGTATCCTCAGCCAGTGGAGCTTTCAGACTTTAATGAACCAAACTGGATTATATGGAAATGACAAGGCCCTTCCTCATTTTCAATCCTGAGCCTACTCTTATAAGTTATCTGATATAAAGATCATTTCACCCTTAACACAATAAATCTGCTTTCAAGGCTTTTGTGTTATGTTATAAGAACAAATATATTAAACACTCTTATATTTGGAATTTTGTGGTATCTTTTAGTTCTAGCAGGTACTATGAGTTTAGTTAACATATTAACAAGTGTTGAGTATCTACTATATTCAATACACTGAGGTTAGTGTGAATATATGAAGATTAGTGCATACTGTGGGTCTTGAAGGAGCAAGCAGTCAAATCAGGGAGACAAATTCATACCTCATTAACTTTAAACACCCAGGCGAATGGAGTAGATGTAAAATAAGAGTTCTTAAAATGTGTGTTAGGAGCCCTTTGATCATTTCATTTCAACAGAATGAATCAAGAAAGGCTTGACAGAGGGAGGGACACAGTTAAGTTGGGTCTTGAGTGATAAGTTGGTCTTCAGAGGAGAAAAATATTGACTAGTGTGAGACCATGTATAGAATGAGGAAATTTCCAGAAAAACAAGGAATCTGGTTTGGCTGCATAGAGTTATCCGTGAGCAGGGGGGCAAACCTGGACAGATACACTGGCAACTAACAGTACTTGGTCATCATGCAAGGAACATAGCCCTTATTCTCCAGGCTATCCATAGAAATGGTTTTCAATAAGGGGAATGTGATCAAACCTGTGAAAGTGAATCCAGGTAGCAGCATGGGGACATATGTTTAGGGATGGGAGGAAAGAGAGATAGGAGGTGGAAAGACCACTTAAGGAGCTACACTGGTGATAGAGATGAAAGATGAAGAGAAGGACAGGGCTTCCCTGGTGGCGCAGTGGTTGAGAGTCCGCCTGCCGATGCAGGGGACACGGGTTCGTGCCCCGGTCCGGGAAGATCCCACATGCCGCGGAGCGGCTGGCCCCGTGAGCCATGGCCGCTGAGCCTGCGCGTCCGGAGCCTGTGCTCCGCAGCGGGAGAGGCCACAGCAGTGAGAGGCCCGCGTACCGCAAAAAAAAAAAAAAAAAAAAAAAAAAGAGAAGGACAGTGTCAATGGGGATGGAAAAAAGGAAAAGATTTAGATGCCATTGCAGTAGGATCAACAGGTTTGGGGATGCAGCTTGTGACTGAGTTCTAGCCAATGAAATTTGGGTGGAAGTGAGATAAACTACTAAAAGGCCAGGTATTTAAGCTATTACAAGTGACCTCCAAGTTTTCTCTTCCCATCTGAACCAACCTTGGAAAGTGTACCTGATGGTGTAGCCACCAATGGAAAGAGCCCAGATACTTTTGTCACAAGATGCTGAGGAGAGCCACCTGTCCATCTCTGGACTGTGACATTGGGTTTTTGTCCTATTTGTTACAGTAGCTTAGCCTAACCAACACTAACTTACACACTTGTTTTTGGAGAAGTGCATGAATTTGTTTTGAGATGTGAGGAATTGGTGGTAACTACTAGGCATTTGGAGAGGCATGTTTGAGGTCAGGAGTATGTTAAGAATAGACTTGCCTCTTTCCTATTTATCCACATAAAAATTTCATATGAAATGATTTGTATACACAATTCAAAGAGACCAAGAGACTTTATTTTTTCCACACTGAACAAAAAATCTGCAGCTAAAGTTAGCTCCCAAATTTGAATTCTTTCATCATTTATCTAAATAAACTTTCCCACCACTGCAGTCAAGAACAAAACTTTAGAAAGAAAACCTACTCCATCCTTCTAAAGTACTTTGGGGCTGTAGGACACAAGAGCAGAAGAAATCTATTTGTGTGATGTGGAGGTCACCAAGGAGGACTAAAAGCTTCTAAAACCTCTCCATCAGAAGAGATTAAATTGGCATCTGAACAGAGCTTTATATCATCAGGCAAACCTCCTCCTTTAGGGATAAAAGCCCTTTCAATCAGATATGTGTTGACTCTTCTGACTAGGAGTAAAGAGCTTCTGAAAAGGAGTTTAAAAAGGGAAGCATTTATTTGGGTATCACACAAGGCTGACCCCTCTGTCCCCACCCCTAATAGGAGCAACCTTCTACAATCAGGTCATAGGATCAAGGGCTTTTCCAGGGGTCATAATAATGACAATAAAGAACATTTAGCAAGAACTTACTAGACCCCAAGCCTCTGGACTTACAATTATTCTCTTATCTCTCACAATCGCTCTCTGAGTTAGACTGTAATAATAGTTCCATTTTGCAGATGAAGCTAGAAGCTAAGTGATTTGCTGGAGGTCACAGTATGTAGGATGCCCATAAACTCAAACCCAGGTAATTTGATTTCAGATTCCAAGTTCTTAATTACTATATTCTCTTGATTTAAGAACTTACTTTTTTTAAAAAATTTAAGGTCTCTGAATTTACTGCATGGTATGTTTTTCATTGGAAGTATTTTTCTTTCTTTGTGAAATGTAAAATAATAATAGTACATCTTAGTAAGATTGCATCTTAGATTCCATAAATATAATACAATGCTAATCAGCCTCTATTGACTGTTCAGGCATGTGTAATTAGGCGGGAAAGCAAGGACTGACTGAGTAAGAGCTATGTATTAGGGAAGACGCTTTCCAACTTTCTTACAGAGCAGAATACATTATGCAAACAAAATCTGACATAGAACTCTAATATGTAAAGCAGAGAAAAGTGACATTAGTATAAATGCACTTTATGTTCAAATATATAATGTGTATTTATTATATGGTTAATCAGTGAGCCTACTAGTTAGCACGATGGAGGTCTCCAGTAGGTTGAATTTCCATTTGAATGTTCAGGGTTATTTTTTCTGCTTAATTAGTGTTTTAAAAATATTTGAAGAAATAATTTAAGTTGTCATGGTCAAATCAAACATGCAGGAAATCAGGACACACCTTTGTGAATCCATAGCTTGGAAACCATTCTTTAACCGTGGTTTAAATCACTACATGATAATTAGTGATTTAAAGACTAAAAGATCACTCCAGTTTCTCTTTTGTACTGGACATTATTACATTGATAGTTATTTGGAATGACTTAACTATCCAAGAATAGCCTTGTAGAATCACAGAGCTTGAGGGAGGCAGAAGAAATCATTTTTCCAAGTTCTCCGACTTGGTCAACATCACTCTTCCCATCACCAGGCATTTTTAGCAGTTTAACAGTATTTCTGGGGCCAGCTTTCCAGGTTTGAGTGCCAACTCCATACCTTATTAACTACATGAACCAGGACAAGTTGCTTAACTTTTCCTGGCTTGGGATTTCACCTCTAAGTAGGAATCAAAATATCAGTAGTTATGTTTCACTATCATTTTAAGAAGTAAATGAGATAATGTGAATAAATTATTATCCATAATGTCTGTAGTAAGCAATTAATAAATTTTAATTTTTATAGTTTTTATGGTGCCTCTACAAGGGGGAGATGACCATGCTAGGGGTTGGGGACAGAAAGATGCTTAAATGATGGTCCCTGCTATCCGGGAGGTCTCATCTATTTGAGGAAATAAACATGAAAGATAAACAGCAGTAAAAGTCAACACAAAGTAAGAACCAAATAAATGACAAAGACAAGGGCTCTAAAAATCACAGGAGTAAGAGCACCCTGTTTTCAAATTATATTAAGCAAGCTTCTAGACCTCAGGCCAATATAAATATGTATGACAGAAGCTGTAATCTGGGGATCTGTGGGATGTATCTGGGCCACTGATTGTTGATACTGGCCTGCAATGTTGGGGAAGGTTTGAGGCAACTTTTGAATATCAGGGTATTTCATATACAAATCTGGATTTCCATAGACCTATGGCTTCCACCAGGTCTAGAAACCTCACCTCTTTCTGGCAGAAATGTGGGTAGAGGAGATCCAGCCTGAGCATGGGAATCAAAGGAGAAACACATTCAAACAACTGCCCCCAGGGCTTCCCTGGTGTTGCAGTGGTTGAGACTCCGCCTGCCGATGCAGGGGACACGGGTTTGTGCCCCGGTCCGGGAGGATCCCACATGCCGCGGAGCAGCTGGGCCCGTGGGTCATGGCCACTGAGCCTGCACATCCAGAGCCTGTGCTCCGCAACGGGAGAGGCCACAGCAGTGAGAGGCCCATGTATCGCAAAAAAAAAAAACCCCAAAAACCCCCCAAAAAACACAACTGCCCCCAAATCTACCAGCCATCTGCAGGGGGCAGCAGCATGGCCCCAGCCTTCCTCTGAGCTGTGCCACTTATGCAGGGTGCCTCCAAAGGGAAGAGGAGACTTGGCTGTCCTTCAACGGGTTATGCTGAGATCCTTCAGATGCTGGAGAGGCAACTCACAGAGGACCCCCACAGAGGACCCCCTTCCCTTTGCTCAGAGCCATTTTGTGGGGAGGTGGGAACCTCAGCCTTTATGCGGAGGCCCAGAGCTGCTCAACACACCCAAGCGTCAGGTCAGATCATTGTAATTAAAAAATTTTTTTGAATTAAGTACAGATTTAACTTTGGGGGATAAACTACCACCCTGCCATATGTGTGTGACTTCTCCACTTCTTGCTGCAATTTGCATTTTTTAAATAGAAATTTGCAACCCTCTGTGCTTATCTAATGTCTGTTCAGAACAGTTTGAGGCCCTGTTACTGTTTCAAAATGTATGCATGGTAAGATGAATCTTCAACCCAAGGAAGAAAATAAAACTCAAAAAGTTTTGTTTAAAAATAAAATCTGAATTTCCAGAGGTTATTTTTTTCCCTTTTCACCAAGAGCTCTTACATACTGGACCCCCATGTCTGCATGTTAACTATCGCTTGGGAGAAGTGGTGGCTGCCACTCTTAGGAAAGTGAGCGGCTCTCTGATTGGAGAGCTCCCTACTCCCTATTGTTCCCTATGCTGTGGTTAATTACACATCTCTATCAGCACCGCCCTTGTGCCTTGGTGTCTTTCTACCTCTTCTTTGTGGAAGTCAAGAGTATTACTACATGTTTACCATGAAAACAAAAGTCTCTTACACCTGGTTTGCTTTACTCACTTACCATATCTGTCTGTTTCTTGTAGTCATGTGACCCTCTATCCTAAATAATTTATAAAGACTTGGATACAGAATGACACTTGAAGAATGCTTACATTGGAAGAAAATGTGTAAGGACATAAGAGACACAGGAGAAAAAAATCAAATGTTACAGGAATGAAAAGAGGGGATTGGTATTTTCAGCTAAGATTTCATAAGGGGAGGTGGGTTTTGAAGAAAACATGAGTTCTTCATGAACTCATGAAGGTTGATATTTGGACAGGTAAATATCTAAATTGTGCAAACTAAATAGTTGTCTAGAGACCCTTGACATATTTCATTCTGTCTCTCCCCTGCTTAATAGCTTTCAATGGCTTCCCATTGTCTTCAGCATAAAATCCAAACTCTTTAGACTGATTGACATGGTAGACTCTTTATGATGTGGCCCCTGGGTACCTTCCTAACTTGTTTAGTGCAGCACAAATCTCCCACTTTGGCCCCAGTGAGCTAGCCCTGCTCAATAGTTTGCTGTTCCCCCAAAATACCAGTCTTGTATTTTGAACTTGCTGTTTGTTCAGACTTACCCCTTGCCTCACCCCATTGTCACTTCTTCTGCGAAACCTTCTCTGATATGGTCTTCCTCCAAGGCTGAGTTTGGGCTTCCTTCTCTGGGCTCACTCAGCACAGAGAGCAGGACAGCATCTTCACATTTATGCCCCTGGACTTCTCATGGTCTCATCTTTCATTTGTCTCCCTCAATGGAATCTCAACTCCTTGACCAAGAGGACCAGAGCAGCCCTGTGAGGAAAACAGAGTAGGGCTTGTTAACCCTGAGAGAGTCCCTCTGTGAGCTAGCAGAGTATGTAGAATATTCTTTTTTATGCAACTCAGCTGACAGCCAGGGCTTCCCCAGCCCTCGGAAATTTAAGTCAACTTATCATGAACTTTTCTGAGATTCCAAAGCCTTCTCCATGATTTTTGCATATTCTTGACAACTTACTTCCCCATGCATTCTGTTCACGGAAATCCCAGCCCTCACATGTGTGTCTTGTCTTCCATCCTACACTGTCCTGGAGGCAACAGTCAGCCCCCTGCACCAGTTTCCATGAAAGATCCTCTAGAAATTAGCTTTGTGCTGGTTTAATTATTTTATTGAAAAATTGAGGCGACAAAGGAGAGTTTACCACACATACACAAATATTCTGCCCACACCTAATTTTCTGTAATGCTTATTTCTTCCTCAAGCACCTGTCAGGGTATATGCCTAAGCGAATATTGTTCTCTTTCTAAGAGTAGGGTGCCAGCAGTTTATGCAGTGATATTTTACATCATAAATTCAGGTTGACCCTAAGTCTTTCTGTTTATGTATTTCTATCCAGTTTTCCTTAATTCTACTTTATGGAGTGATCCAAAATGAGTTTATCTTCTACAATAAAGATTTTCAAATCTTTCACACAGTCCTGAACTTTTATAGGTCAAACATCTACATTGTCCTTCTACAGGATTGGGGACTCTGAGAAGTAATTCTTTATTTCAATGAGAAAAAGTTCACAAATTTTCATAGTAATACTACTGAGAATTTTTAATGTGCAAACCTTTCTTCAAGGTCATCCTAAATTAATCCTGTGAAATCTAAGCTTTCTCTTGCCTTCAGGTGGATGAACACTTTGGGGACAAGTGAAATGGATTATTTCACCTGACTTATTTACACAAAGTAAAAAACGGGTCACAGCCTTTTTATTTAAGCTGATCAACTTAATTATAACTCTTTGGATGCAAACATTTGCAATGTTTTCTGTGGTTTGGGTGTAATTTCCTGCCAGAGGGGGTGTGTGGAGGTGGAGGGGAGAGGAGGGGCTGCTGCCTTTTGGCACCAAATTTTCCAGTCCAGCTGCTGTCTGTTAAGTGTCACTGACCTTACTCAACAGCACCCAGACAGTCAAGGTCCCCGTAATGAGAAAACCAAATTAACACATACGTAATTTTCACAATTTTCTGCCAGGATCTCCAAGCTGGTGACAAATTGATATAGTACTCTCTGTACGGAAGG
The DNA here is from genome assembly GCF_937001465.1 of Orcinus orca. Taxonomy (NCBI): domain Eukaryota; kingdom Metazoa; phylum Chordata; class Mammalia; order Artiodactyla; family Delphinidae; genus Orcinus; species Orcinus orca. The sequence goes on along the minus strand of NC_064563.1, from coordinate 9,902,058 downwards.
CTGGCTTTCAGAAAACAGGCTACTCTCAGTTGAAATACTATACCTGAAGGACTGCGATTTCAAACCTCTGAGATATAAAAAAAAAAAAAAATCCTTCACCCCAGTCTCTTGTAGAATGTTGAACTGTCGAGCATACTTGTTTACACTCAGAGAGCCCTGCCAGGATAACAAAATGGGAGAAAAGTCTTTAGGCATCAGGAACAAGAAGATCGTGGGAGAGCAACTAACAACGGGAAGAGAATGTAGGTCTTGGTATTAAAGTCTTATACTGTGAATTTTGTTATTCATTCGCCTGCCTAACTTTTAAATGTTGACAGTTAGGTAATGATTCCTTTATAATACATGTTTCTCAAAGGTAGTTTCCTAAAACCATAATAAAGTAATGGTAATAGTAATAGAAATAACTGACATTAAGATTTTCCTACATGTCGAGTTTAATTATAAACATTCCTCACTTATTCACTCATTTGATCCCTACAGTGACTTCATGAGGTAAAGATTATTGTTGTCCCTATTTTGCAGGTGAGGACACTGAGGTACAGAGAGGGTGTAATTCGCCTGAGGTTGTACAACCAGAGAATGGCAAGAACAGTAGTCAACCCAGGTAACATGTACCTGGAACTCTTGTGCTCAGTCACCAAATTGGATCTTTGTAAAGCACAGTATGTTTTTCCCATAGGAGCAAAGACATCGTTGGTTTGTGTATACCTGACCAAGAGCTTAGCCTTGAATAAAAATAGATGATAAAACTCATGTTAGAAAAGTGAAGCTATAACTAAACAAATCTCTTTTCAGTAGAAATAGTCAGTGGGCAAGGTGAGATCCCAGTCAGCAGCTCCCAAATGCTGCACTGCAGAAATGGGTCCTAACCCCAGAGCTATTCATTGGGTTCAAGGTCAAGCATGAGAATCTATTTCTAACATTTCTCCAGGTGATTCTAAAGCAGATACTTGTTAGGAGATCACTGATCTAAGTTTTATTTTTAAGTACTTATTGATCATTTCTCATTTGGTGGTTAAACAGAGGTTAAGAAAATACAGTCATCTCTTCAAGGTGTTCAAAAATTTAGGTTTGCTTGAGGTTGGGGGAGTTAGGCAAGTATATCACTATAATCCAGTACAACAAAAATCTCTGACAGAGTAAAGGGAGTGGTAACAGTTCCAAGGGAGGGAAAGGGGCAAGGAGAATCAAAATGTTTTGCAGAGGAGATGATCTTTAGGCTGAGTTATCTGAAAAGATGAGGAGTTTCTCAGGAAAGGAAGGTTGGAAGAAGAAGGGTAAGGAGGCATTTTGTGGACACATATTCATTCGAGAACCATGACAACGTACTGCATATTTGCCATGTGCTAGGAATTGATTCATGTGATGTACAAAGAATGTTCACAGAAGAGCACAGAGGTGAGAGTATGTGGCCTGTTCAGGGAATTTAGAGAAATCAACTTTGTTGAGAGGGACAACAGTAGAAGGGTGGCATGGTGAGCAAGGTCCCAGTTTGCTCCAAAGTGGAAATTAGCAAATGGTTGCTTATTAGGGTTGCCCCCCGAGTGGAACGCAAGGGAGGAAAGTGGGACTGTGCAGAGACGGAAGCTGAGCTATGAGCCCCAGCCAAACCCACAGGGAACTCTGGATCACTAAGTTTAGAACAGAAAAGGAATCTTTCTGAAAAAATGGTAACTGGTTTATCTGTAAGTGGACAAACTGATGGCTGGGATTCCTCTCTGTTGCCATCATGAGAAGAATGGAATAAGAACAAAAATTCTGTTTCAGATGCTTGCTAGTCTCTGAATATTTGGCCACAACTCTAGAGAAGATTCTGCTCTCCTAACCCTTCACCCCTTCTAACTAATAAGCCAGGATCATGCACTGAAACAGTGCAACCCTCCCATGTTGCTTATCAGCTGAAAGTAGAGCCACAGGTAGTCCTTTCACCCCCGTGCCAAGAACAGAGCATTTGCTGTATGGTTGTGAAGTCAGCCAAAAGAGCCATTTTACTTCTGTGACTAAGTGACAGTCTGATGCTCAGTATTATGTAGAATAAGAAGTAGAATCACCCCAAATGAGTTATCAATTCATAACCAGAATATTGATTTTATTGCTAATATTAATAACCATTACATAGGATATTGATTGCAAAAGCACTTTTATCTTAATGCACTCATTATGCCCTTAATACAGTCTTAAGAGCCAGAGGACAAGAACGTTAGTTCCGTTTTGCAGAGGGACAAATTGAGGCAAAGGGATGTGAAGTGTGTCACCTGGCCTGATTTCTCCAGGTTGAGGGGATGACCCACCCACCTTCCTCAGGACACTTGTAGCTCCTCCTTGTGGTCTCAGACACAAATACATACATTTGTGTGTATGCATGCCATTCTGCACCATCAGGTGGTAGATCCTTTGAGAGAAGGAGTGTTGTGCCCTGGTCACCTTTACGTTCCCTGATACATTTCCTGTGGTTCTCACAAGACTCCCGTGATCATTTGGTGAGCTGACTAGGGGAAGGAAATGAGTGAATTTTACAAAACACCAGTTGACGTCAGCAGTAGAGGTAACATGTGAATGGGTTGTCCGCCTCTCAGATGGGTGTTCATCCCTAGATTCCTTTGTGACTCAAAGTATGGTCTCTAGACCAGCAACAATGTAAAGACTGGTCCCCTAAGACCTACTAAGTCAGAAGCTGCGTTGTCCCAAGATCCCCAGGTCATTCTCATGCACGTGAACGCATGAGAAGCATGACCCTAGACAACACTTCCTCACTCTCAAAAGCATTGAGTAGTTCACCTTGAATAAATGGACACCCGCTGACCTTCATTCTGTGTGGATTATCTGCATGGTTCAACCATGACCCAAGGGCAATAGGCAAGGAGCACATATGACAGCACCTAAGGAAACTGACATGCAGCAAACCAGTTGGGGAAATCAATATTTCATTAAAACAACACTAAAAATAATAATCACAATAAGTATAATACTGAGAGATAATACTTACTGAGACTATATGGCAGGTACTGTCCTAACTATTTTATTATATTTATCTCACTGTACATCTGGCACTTTTCTAAATATATATACATATATTACATATATGTATGTGTATACTAAAAAAACTCATTTATTATAATTTTTCCTTTGCTTCTCATGTATCATTAAATGAGACTTTATATATACACACAGTCATATGGGTCAAGTTCTACCATTGTTTCGATGTCACAAGTGAGGGATGAGGACACCAGTGTCCCAGATCCTATGGCTGGAATGTGGAGAGCCCTGGACTCATACCCATGCAGCCTGGCTCCTGAGTCCCTGCTCTTAATCACCAGCTGAAACAGATTTAGAACGACCTTGGTCTCTATGTGCATTTTTTTTCTCTGTTCCTGACACCTATAATGGTGAAAAAGCTTTGGTAAGATAGTCCTCATACACAGAAGGAGGGGAGGGGAGGACAAGTTGGGAGAGGCAGTGGGTTCTCTCTGCCTGAATTCTGGCACCAGGTCTTTGATTCAATCTGGACCTTGGTGTCCATCCTCCGGCACCAACCTGCCACAATTTGAGCAACATCTTATTTTCCTTAGATTCCTCTTATTAGCTTAACAATTCCATTTGGTCATCTTGTGTGTGTCCCTCCCCCTGGACCTCTCATACTTATGTATCTGTGTAAAACCAATAAAAACTTGAACAGGAGCTATAACATCACCGTGAAACCAAACCAAACCTGCAGCAAGACCTCAGAGGGCCCCCTGCAATCAGAGCTGTGTGAAGCTATTTTCTGGGAGCTGTAAACCTAATATCTCGCTCTGTACAAGGCACAGCTGCAAGGCTCCAGGGACAGATATGCCCCTTGTTGGAAAACAGAAGGGCTTGTAGAAATTATTTCCACAAAAATTTTTTCCTTAATATTTTCCCAGCTACCTCAGACACTCTTTCCCCTCTGCCCTATTTAACTGAATAACTGGAGTCTGGGAGGAGCAGAGATGAAGGAATAGTGATTTTTTTCCCCATTTATTATTATTGATAAATAGCAAATTTTTCTAACAATTTTTCTATTCAATTTTTGAATAAATCCCATAAAATTTTTTTAATATAGGCATTTTTTTCTTTTACATTTTGTGACGTGTGTGTGTGAGTGTATGAGTGTGTGTGAGTGTGGGGGTGTGAGTGGGTGTGAGTGGGTATGAGTGTGGGTGAGTGTGTGTGTGTGTGTGTGTGTGTAGTGTTGGGAGGGAGTCATCCTAAGTGTGTGGCCTGAGTTCTGCCACAGGAATAATCTCTTATATCCAAGGACACAGCTCATATCCAAGGCAGTCATGCTACTGCTGCACTCTGCTCTTACCCTTTCCTCACCTCATACAGACGTGGCTTTACCCCAGCTCTTCTCTCTTGCCCACACTCACAAAAGCACTTTCTTCTGTGAGTCTGCGTTCCTGTACAGTTCCCTGTGCTTCTGGATATTGGGATTATCTGTTGGTGTGTGTCCCTAAGCCTGTTGTTCTGTTCAAAGGGATTGGATGCTCCTTTCCTTTGGCTTGTGTCTCTACTCCCTTAGGCACTAAGGCTTTGGAATCAGCCATGGCCAGGTTCAAATCTTGCTTCGATGATTCTTACATCTAGAAAATAGCTTTGAATGAATTGCTTCCTCTTTCTCACACTCAGTCTCCTCAATTGTAAAATGTATTTAATAATAGGCACTATTTTAATAAGTATCTACGAGGTGACCAGTCTCTATCCACGTATTAACTCACTGAGTCCTCACATAACTCTTTAAGGATGTGCAATCAATATCCTGTTCTATGGATGAAGAGAAGAGAAGGCAAAATCATGCCCAAGGTCATAGATGTAGTAAGTAACGACCTGAAATTCATTCATGGGTTTTATGACTCAGGAATCCTTGCTTTTAACTACCCTGTGATGTACCCTTCCAAACTATAGGGTTATTGTGAAGAGTAAAGAAATGACGAATACTGATTCCCCAGCAGGCCAGTAACTGGCTCTGAGAGAGTGTGTAGTAAATGTTATTTTTCCTCGGTGTATACACTCAGGTTTGTAATCACTGCCTCCTGTCTTTTGGTTCATGCCAACACTGAGACTTATTATATTTGGTTGTCTCTGTAGAAAGCTAAGTTGGCTCTGGAAGGTTATGTTAATCTAAGTCCATAAACTTCAAAGTTCACATTCAATATCATACATAAATAGGTGCTTAGGTATACATACGTGTGAGGCTTGTCTAAGACAAGATGAAAACTTGTCACAAGTGTTTTATCTTCAGAAGATGGAGAAGGGACAGGCATAAACGGATGGTGTGGGCAGTGGAGACTGTGTCCATCTGTGTCCAACATTCACCATAACTCTCCTGATCTCTTCCCCTCCAGTTCTTGATCTGTGCAACTTCCTCATGGACCCAGAGTAAAACAAAGAGGAGGAGGAAATAAAGACAAGAATTCGATTAAAATTACCATCCCTGGATGCTTGAGTTCACTAAAAATGGAGCAAGCTAGATTGAGGTCTTCAGAATGGTGATCTAACTCAGAGTCAGCACCTGGAGTCCTGTGCTCAGAGAAGTGGTTCTCAATGTGTGTGCCCTTGTTCCCACAGCATCAGTGTCACCTGGGAAGTTGTCAGAAGTGTGAATCCTTGGGCTCACCCTAGATCTATCCAACCCCAAAATGCAAGACAGTCCCAACCGTCTGTTTTAACAAGCCATCCAGGTTCTGATTTGAGCTCAAGTTTGATCATCATTTCAGGGGGGACAAAGGGTGCAGTTGTCAAACCATAGCTGCAAGCTAAATGCAGCCCACTACATGTTTTTATAAACAGAGTTTCATTGGATCACACCCCATTCATTTACTCATTGCCTTTGACTATTTTCAGCCTTGAGTGGTTGCCACAGAGACTGTAAGGCCTGCAAAGCTAAAAATATTTACTAATCTCTAGCCCTTTACAGAAAAAGCTTTCTGGCACCTGGCTTAAGGAATTATAGGAACAGAGGCTTCAAAGTCAACCACTTGGAAGTGGCTCTGCCACATGTACACTTTGTGACTTTGGAAAATTTGCTTCTGATCTTTAGTTTTTGCCTCAAAACAGAGAGAGAATATTCTAACCACCTTGTAAATTGTGATGATCAGGTAATCTATGGAAAGATGTGAGCAGAATACCTTACACTTAACAATCACTGAATAAGCGGTAATTATATCTGAAGCAATACTAGATAAAATTTACCAATTGGTTAGTTTATACTAGAGTCTGAACAAAAGTAGAAGAAAATACCAAACTAAACTCATGTTTTGGTGGAGAACAAAGAAAAAGTTTAGGCTTACAATCTTTCAACCGGAAATACAAGTTTTCAAAGTAATAAAATATGCTTAAGTTTACACTTCAGTTTCAAGATGAATTTGTATCCTTAATGCCTTTAGGCTGGAGCAGAACTCATTAATAAACATTCATCTCTTAATACTTTAGAATTTTACAAGTCTTAGTCAAACCTCTTATTTATTTCAAGCACAAATTACTCTTGACAATTTTTCTTCCTTACTATGGATATTAAAGTTTGAACTTTATGTTAATAAATCACAGAAGCTACCATTCATTTTGCAATGTTTACATACCTATATGTTGCCATATATATATATATATATACACACACACATATACATATATATGCATGAGGTACTTGTATTTTGTATTAACTAAAATGGGGAGGGTAAAAGTATATAACTAATGTTTCAGTTCTTTATATCTTTACCTTAAGGTTGGAAACAACAAGGATTTATTGTTATTCATGATTCTGTGGGTCGGCTGGGCTCAACTGAGCGGTTTTCTATTCCATGTGACATAGCTGAGGTCACTTATTAGGCTGCATTCAGCTGGGAGATTTGCTGGGGGATGGAACTTGCAAGACAGGCTCTCTTCTTCCAGGGCATCTCTCTACATGGCCTCTCATCAATCAGTAGTGAGACTGAGCTGCTTCCAAGGCCATGGGCTTTCAAGATGGGATATTCCAAGAAGACAAGACTTAACATTTAAGCTTTTATCAAACCTCTGCTTACATCAAACTTGCTAAGGCGCCATTGGTCAAGGCAACTCACATGACAAACCATAGGGTCATTGTGTAAGGAGCATGAACATACCAGGGCATGAAGACTAGGAGGCTTGCCCACTGGGGACACCAATGCACTAGTCAACCACTACCAATAACTTCTGAATAATGAGAATTTAGTGGATCTGGAAGACACATTGACTAGACTGCTTCCAGTTGTATGGGTACTGGAGAAGGGCTATGACACTTATTTACTTCAACATATGTTTGGAAACAATTAGAGAAGACAAATTTGTTTCTGAATGTTTGTTTAAGGACCTAGGTATGAATAACTAAAGCACAAAAGGAAGGACTTCTATTTTCCATTATCTTATAACCTCTTTTAGGGATTTTGAACACAAAGTGCAGGGCAGATATTTTGGATTAGCTTACCACACCACACCAGGCAGCCAGAGTTTGGAGGGCAGTCGTATAATACACAAATTATGCCAGATTTTTCTGAGATGAGTCAAAAGCCAGGCTCTGGTAATAAGATATTCAAGGTGGCATTTGGCTGGTATTGCTGACACATCTAAAAAAATTGAAATACCTCCCACCCAAACTACCTGGTAATAAACAGGATCATAACTACAATTTAATGTTACAGTGACAGCTGATTTTTGATCCGTGAGCAAAATCCCTGATTCCTATCACATGTGCTGAATACTTTAGGAGAGTTACACTTTTTTTCTTCAAATGATACTGGAATCAATTTAGATTATATGCTGTTCAAGGTCATAAAAATAATAAGAAAATAGGAAAATAAATAAGAAGATAGCATTGCCTCCTGGAAAGGACTAATTTATTTGAATGAGTTAAATATCATTAGAGTCTTCTGAAAATATCAAACTTGAGTAGAGATTTCCTTTGGTGTTCTAGAGGGGATCTACTTAGATATCCTTGAGTAAGACATGCCCTCCTCTCTCTGAGAGACCATACTCTCTGAATAAATACAGAACTTCAGGAATGAATGCATGTCAACCCCAGCCACTGAAGAAAACCTGGTGATCAGTGGAGTGATTAATAGGTTTCTGGATCATTCTCACTTCTGTACAATCTTGACCTAGCTTCTATGGTATGAAACAGTCCTTTGAATTTATAATACCATTCAGTTTGAAGATAACGAACAATAAATGCAAGTGGATTTTTGATAAAGGATTTATTTTGAGAGAAGGTGATGGTGACATAAGACTGCATTGGTGAAGACAGAGAAGAAATTGTGAAGATCATGTGATAGACTTCATTCATTCACTCACTCAAGGAGCATTTTTAGTACCTACTGTAAGCCCATCCCAGGCATGTTGAAGAACTGTCCCTTCTTACAGAGCTACAAGGAAGGGGTTTCTGGAGTAGGGAGGATTGGAGTGAGGGGAGCAGAAAATTTCTGTGAATCCCCTGAATTGTTTCCAAAATTTCTGACACATTATGACTTTTCCCACAGTTTTTTAGATTCTCAAAGAAACCTAATGACCCCCAAATGTTAAAGCCAGTAGAGGATTATGGATGGCTGAAATCATGACTCTTTATTCTAAAGCTCATTTTCTAGACTAACCCCTTCATTTCTCAAGTGATAAAAGCCAAGTCCAGAAGGCTGACATGAGTGCTTTGTTCAAAAATCACTCATCTGGAGGCTGACAGAGCTTTAATATCTAATGCAGTTTAAATATCAATAGGTTTCAGTACCTCTTGGGTGGTGTCACTAGAAATGATAACTGTAGTTTATCCAAACGTCCTATTGATATAAACATCCCAAAACACAGAATGGAATTGCATTTCCAGCCATGGAGAGGTGAAATCCTAGCAGGAAATAAAATTTTTCACCTGTTTTCCCAGAAAAAGAACAGGGATGGGTGGGAAAGATGATTTTCTTGGCTAAGGGCCCTGACAAATGTGGGAAGAATGACGTCAGTGAACTGATGGCCCAGGTAGAACAGGAAATTCTACCCACTGACCTCTATGAAATGACCGCTGGGAGGAGGTTGTGCCTTGTCCTTTCTAAATTTCTCTTTCCTGGTGTGGTGTATTGGAGTTTGTGGATTAGAATGTATTAGTATATTTAGTAAACACTGAGTGTGTGTAGTTGGAGAATTCAGGAGAATTCTGGAGGACCTCAGGAGGAATAGACAAGACACAGATGTGGGAAGGAAGCTGCATATCACTTATATTCCTTGGACCCCAAGCGTAAGGCAAGGAAGAGGCAAGTTAGGGTCCAATCAAATGGATTAGAGCATCCAGGAACCACTGAACTGCCACGACCCGCTTCCAGCTACATAATTACAGGGCTCCTCTTTCTATGAATGATGTTATACAGGAAAAAAATGCCTCATATAAATGAAGTAAGCCATAGTTAAGGGTGGAGCAGCATACTAGCTCTACCATGAATTGCTGTTTGGGGAAGAATTTGAGAGAGTTCTTGCAGCTGACAGTGAGCAGATCTGCTTGAGTTATAATGAAAGAGGTTGTATTAAGTCTGCATACACTGGAAATTCTTGGGTACCATATAACTTTTCATTGACTGCTCACACAATCGTGGTTAGTGTAAAAACTAAAGGTGCATCCCTGTGACCTCTCCTTCTTGCCTGGTGGTCATTGCAAGGTGGGGAGGTAAACCAGATGAAGAATTTGTGGTGTTGCTTCCCCTGTGATGGCTTTTCATTTGTAGAGACGTGGATGGATCTAGAGACTGTCATACAAAGTGAGGTAAGTCAGAAAGAGAAAAACAAATATTGTATATTAACGCATATATGTGGAATCTAGAAAAATGGTACAGATGAACCGGTTTGCAGGGCAGAAATAGAGACACAGATGTAGAGAACAAACATATGGACACCAATGGGGGAAAGCGGGGGGTGGGGTGGTGGTGGGATGAATTGGGAGATTGGGATTGACATATATACGGTAATATGTATAAAATAGATAACTGATAAGAACCTGCTGTATAAAAAATAGATAAAATAAAATTCAAAAAACAACATAAAAAGACTGGCTTCATTTATTTGTGTGGATCATCTGGATTTTTCCTTTCATCTCTCGTAGCCATCTAAGTAGGAAAACTGTTCCAGCACAGCTATGTAACTAATTATGGTTCCATGAAGCCTTAAGCACGTTCTAGTAGAGGTCCACCTCCACCTCCGCCCAGGACAGATTATTTATTCTCTGTTCCAGTGGGCAGCACAAGAGGAAAAGAGGAGTTCAAGCCCAGGTTCTGTGCATGACCGTGATTCCACAGCAAGTTCAATCATCACCTCCATTTCTTTGTGCTTTTACCACATAGAAAGAAATATTTTTAAAAATGTGTGTTTGTTAATGTTTTGAGAAGCTGGCTACAAACCTGCCTTGTAGGCATGAAATACGAATGCTGTTGGCACTGCCTGCTTTTACTTTCACCAACACCAGGACCCTTTTTAAACCAGTTAAACTCAGAAGACCACTTTTATTGGGAAAATAAGGTGAAGCTGTGACTGCATTCCCTGGACCCTATTGTTTAAGGAAATTTATCCCAGGAGACTCCTGGAGGGCAGCTTAGTTAGCCCCAAGGTAGAGCAGTGGCAGAAAAATTTGGGCCAAATTAGTACTTCACTCTGTATCAGGTCATCACGTTTGTCTGACAAACTATACACTCCAGGAAGAAAACTCTGGCTGCCTAATAGCAGGGTGATGCTTGGATACATGTCAACTCCATTCATCTGTTACACAGATGAAGAGCAGTCTTTCTAAAGCGCAAGTCTGATTCTGACACTCCTTTGCTAAAAACTCTTTGATGAATCCATGTTACCTATAAAAAAGCCCAGACATCTTAGCATGATTTCATTCCAATGGTCTCCGTTACTGTAATCTATTTTTTCCATCCTTCTCTCATCATCTGCAGTCCCCTGTCTCCAGCCATAATTGATAATGTCTCTTTCTCTGAAACTGCTACCTCTTTTCACACCTCATGCTTGTCTCTCCAACTGGGATGTCTGAAGATTCTCTACAATCACTCGTGTGTTGTTCTTTTAGAAACTTGTCCTGGCTAGGCTTTTCCCAAGTTAGAAAAATTTGCCCTTTTCTCTGTGATTCCTCTATCCCTCTATACATGTCCTATTATGGTAGACTTCGGTTTCTACTAGTGTCTGAGCTTTGCAGGAATCATACCTTATTGAATGAGAGGGAGAAATGCAGGCCAACCCTCTCTTTCTATGCAGAGATGCATAGAGAATCTCTTTTATTATAACAATGATAATTTCAGTGTTATTCTTATTCCACAACACCAGCTCCTTTACAGAATGAAGACTAATGACATCTCTCATCATTTAAAAAGTCTCACCAAATACTAAACAGTGCCCAAAGAATACTCAATTGCATGGACTCATGAGGTCCCAAGGTCTGGTACTGCAGGTTTTATGTTGAAAGGCAGAAAAGAGTAGGGGCTGAGACCATGGATTGAATGGAAATCTTAGCTTTGCCACCTACTAATAGTGTGACCTCGGACAAGTTATATAAACTCTTTCTGCTCTAATTTCCCTACATATAAAAAAAATAAGGATAATAATTGTACCTACCTCATAGATATCCTGAGGCAAGGAAGAATTCTGTTAATATCAAAAGCATAAATAGGGACTTCCCTGGCAGTTCAGTGGTTAAGACTTTGCCTTCCAATGCAGGGGGTGTGGGTTCGATCCCTGGTCCGGGAGCTGAGATCCCACATGCCTCGGCCAAAAAACCAAAACAAAACAGAAGGAATATTGTAACAAAATTCAATAAAGACTTAAAAAAAAAAGGGTCCAAGTTTCAAAGATGTGTTTGGGTGTGTAGACTCTGATTTTAAAAAAAAAAGCATAAACAATGCTTGGCATACTATCCCAAGAAGCAATACAAAGTAATGGCCAAAAGCAAAGATCTTAGGGCAGATAGATCTGGCTTTGAGTTTTTGTTCCCCCATTGACTAGCAGTGAGATCTTGGGCAAGCTGTTCACTGTCCTTAAACCTTAGTTTCTCTTCTCTGGAAGTTAGAACTAATTATTATGCTTTTTTCAACCTTCACCTGTTAAGTGTGATATCTTACTGAAAGCATTTAGCATAGTAAGTATTCAACAAATGCTGCCTCCTACTTCTATTCCATAAGACAGGCTCTCAACAAATATTTGGGGCTAAATTTTAATTAGGTTAATACTATAAACCTCTTTCACCATTAACTCTTTAATTCGTTCCATCTTTTCTCCCTATCCTTATTGGTATAAATTAAGGGTTGAAAAGGGGGGTCTTTTGTATCAACACATTAGCTATGGATCTAGAATCATGAAATGTTATACTTGCAGAACCTTAGAACAAAAAGCTATCATAAATTGTAACTGCTTTACTTTAAACCAGTGGTTCTCAATTGAGGGTGATTTTGCCTTATTGCCCTTCCCTAGGGGACATATGGCAATGTCTAGAGACCGTCACCCCTGGTGGGGAGTGCTACCAGCATCTAGTGCACAGAGGCTGTTGTGCTAAACATTGGATGCTGCTAAACATCTTCAGAGTACAGGGCAGTCCCTTATGACAAGGGATTATCTGTCCCCCAAAGTCAATAGGGATAAGGTTGAGAAACTCTGTTTTAGGTTTAAGGAAATTGAAGCTAAGAGAGGCTCCATGACTTGCCTATGGTTAGAGGATTTGATGACGTTATTTCTGGCTCCATTTGATCTGCCACGGGATATGTAAACAAACCCAGAAAGCAGAAGACAGACAGCACTGAGATTCCTTTCTCAGCATTCCAAACCCCTCTACTGTAATATGAGAGTAGAGAACCCTTATTTCTCTGACACATCACTTTTCACCCCACTGTCCCCCATCCACCAAAATACACACGTGCACACAGTTTCATCACTCGAAAAGTAAAGCAGAGTTTGCCTTGTTCAAACAAAAATGAATTTCCCTCATGATCACATCTGTTTCAAACCAACGAATTCTACTACCACCGTGAGACCAAATAGAAGTGGGGTGAAAGGTGATCCAGGACATAGGTCTTCATTGCTCTAGGACGAGAACTGGGCCAAGAGTATCACATCTAATAATCATGGTTTTGTGGCCAGCAGGGTCCACAAGCATTTGCAGAAATACTGTGACTACGAGAATAAAGAATGAGAATAGCAAAAGGGGTAGGACTTGATGAAAAAGCCTCACAAATTCACAGGAAGTAGGCTTTATCAGTTCTAGTATCTGTGGTTTTCTTGAGTTCTCTTCAGATCTTATTCTGGGAAAAGAAAGTTATCAGGTCAGTAGTGGTAACGTACTCTGTTTTGTTTTGTTTCTTCTCTGCTCTCCACAGGCAAAATGAGGAGATGTTCACACTCATAACGGCCAGGGGCCAGAGAAGAGAAGAGATCCTGAGAAGGAATCCATGATGCCATTCAGGGAGGGGTGAGAGATGGGGAAAGAAGGGAAAAAGAAGCATCATTTGGGGACATGAAAAGAATGACTGAAAGTAGTCTGTTCTCTAATATCATTAATGAAACCACACGGTGATGTCACTTCTGATCACGCTGTCATTTGAGTTGCTGATCTTGTGATAGGAAGCTTCCCTTTGCGCATTCACAGCAGACTGACAGTGGAAAAGACCTTCAGGTTAACAATGAGTAGGTGGAACTCATCAAGAAAAATAACTTCACCACAATAACAACAAATGACGGGAGGGCCAGCAACTTCTTTGGGAGGGCAGAGGGAAAAAAAGCAAAGTCTAAGTATTCTGACACATGTAAAAGAAGAGTCATTTATTTAATAGGAAGTAACCCATTCACACAAATGTAAGTTTGTGGTCCCTCAGAAGTACGTAAATACTACCAGTCCATCCACCACAGATTAGCATCAGAATTTCTCGGGAAATGCCTCATTAGTGTGCCTCAGTCAATTTCAGAAAGAGAGTCAACGCTATCTACTGTAATATTAATTTCCTTCCCTTCCACAGGGACCACATTTTGCCAAATTTAATATGAGTTTTGAATTAAGGCCAACCATGAACCCTTTGAACCACACTCATCTTTGCAAGAGAAAGCTGTTTCCTGTTTCTAAGAGGAAGGCCTTAAATGGTCTGATGAAAACTGTTCCCTGGTATTAAATAGTTCTTCCCAGATATCTTTCTTGGCTACTTAATGAAATGATTCTATCTCATAAAACTTGACGGAAAATCATTGCTGAAAATCAGTTGGGGATTTTTCAGTCACAGACTTTGAAAGATAATTTTTTAAAAATGGATACTCTTAAACCCACCCACCCTATTGGCATGTTCATTTTTCTCTAATGCTCTAGCCCTGGTGCTATAGCCTCTGTATGCCTTCTACTAAGAGAATGTCGGTGGTTACATCACAGTTTTAATTAAACGTTTCATCAGAAAGATCCACATGTGACACATTTTGAGTTGTTAGCTAGTTCACTCTCTACTGTCCACTGATGTTGATCTCCATCAATCGTTGGCCCGCTGAAGACTCTGAGTGGCTTTGTTTTGGTTTTATATCAGGATGTTTCTCCCAGTTGGAGTTCCTGGTCCACCCACCTCATAGGCCCCCAGATGTGCTTAAAAAAATGTGTCTGTGCCCAATCCCAGGCCTACGAAATCAGAACCTCTTGGCAAGTGGGATTCTTAAATCTACATTTTAACTTGTTTCTTGTCTGTTTAGGAGCGAATGTTAAATATCTACAGGGAAGAAGGTCAAATATGCATCTCACAAATGGAGATGGAGAGAAAAAGGATTAAGGTAGCAGAGGGAGACATTTTGAAGAATAGGGTTTTTTTGAAGAAGAAAAAATTATACTGCAAAACCATTTGTGTGTGTGTGTTTGTGTTTGTGTACACAGCTGATTTCTTCATTTCATCCTTTATCTGGTCTCTTCTCCTTACTCCCTGATTTTATTTTCCACTTAGTCTGTTTTAATATCTCTGCCAGAAGAGGAGAAGGGAGACAAAGAGGAAGAATAGGTAAAATTTAAGAATTTAATATACCCTTAAAAGGGTTTTAATTTAACATTTTAAAAATATATCTATTTTGACCGTTTTAAGGTTGTTATCTGGCATTATCCAGTTTGTGTTTTGTATAGTGTCATATGTTGGGAAGTGGAAAAGTAGCTAGAATTATTTTTCAGACTTCAATTAACATTATTTACTCTATTAAATGTATGTAGTTCTCTATTTACGCAGTTATTTATTTAGTTATTTTAAAGGAAGAGAGCACAGGTCACTTTTTAAACATATGAGAGAAAACATGAATTTTAAAAGTGTGCCTTCTGCTAAACCTTAATCATTCTTCAATGATTTTAACATACCTATTTTCCATGCCATAAAAGAAATTGTAGGATTTTTTTTTAACATTTCAGTATCTTAAATCTTCTGAAAACGGCTTCTAATAAATTAAGAAAGGTTCATTGTCACCAAATAGCAATCTTGAATCTGCTCTCAACTGGATTTCCAACATAAGGGAGAGATAATGGTTTCGAGACCATTATGTAGACTACACCCCAATTCCCTTGACTTTGAGGCTCATATTTAATTTCCAGCCTGTTAGGAATAAAACCTGAAATTATGTTGTTATTTTAGTTTAGAATTCTTAGTCTTCTCATAATCATCATTAGTGAGATTCTTGCTTTGTTCAGAGAGTTACTGTTATAGTCAGTAGTAATGATAGCTATTATTATTAACAATGCAGGCCAGACAATAAGGTTTGCACTGAATCTTATGTTCAGTGTTTGCATGGCCGTGGCCGCTGTGCCCAGGTGCACCTGAAAACAGTCCAGCATAGTAACCAGTCCAGCATGGTCACAGTCACGCAGCGTCGTGGGAAGACCTTGACAAAGTGAATGGGAGGCATCAGGCAAGTAGGGAATTGGGGGGCTTGTCTTCCATTGACTTGAGAAGAAAGATATTCTTGAATGTGAACATGCTTATTCACTAAAAGGTGAAAAATCAGGCTAGATTCAGAACATTTTTAGAAATGTGAGTGATGACCAGGTTAAAATGCAGGCAAGGGAAAGACGAGGTTATGTAGGAGCAAAAAGCAGTCTGTTTAAAAAGAGGGTGAGTTCGGGTTAAGTTGGGTGGAAACCAAGAACGATAAGCGGGCTTCCCTGGTGGTGCAGTGGTTGAGAGTCCGCCTGCCGATGCAGGGGACACGGGTCCGTGCCCCGGTCCGGGAAGATCCCACATGCAGCGGAGCGGCTGGGCCTGTGAGCCATGGCCGCTGAGCCTGCGCGGCCGGAGCCTGTGCTCCGCAACGAGAGAGGCCACAACAGTGAGAGGCCCCCGTACAGCAAAAAAAAAAAAAAAAAAAAAAAAAAAAAGAACGATAAGCATCTTCACAGTTTGTTTTTGGGGTAAGTTGCCCCTCGAGTACCCTAGTCCTAACTCCTCATCTTTGCAGATGCAAACTTTCCTTTACCCTTCTGTGTGCCCCTCTTCCAGCCTGACCCCCAAATGTGTGACCCTGTTAGTTCCCCAGAGGCATGGCACATTGCTGGGAGCGAAGCAGAGCTGCTGGTACTTTCACGCATCTTCTTGCGGGTGTGGGAGGGGAGAGGGTCCCTCCTGGGAGAGGTGTCGTAAAGGATGGGGAATGGGAAGGCAAAACCAAACCCCAGCCTCTCAACCGGAGCTCTGGTAGTCTTATTTTAAGCATTAAAACTTTCAAAATTTGTTTGGGGCTTGTCTCCTCCCTTTAACAAAAATTAGAAGATCGTTTTGGTCTCCGTGTTGTGATTTGAGTCCAGTGATAATAATACCTCTAATAGTGCCCTTTCTTACTTGAAAAATTTGGAAATGTCAACTATCCTTTCAGGTATGGGATGAACACACATACACACACACACACACACACACACACACACACAGCCATAATATTTATCTCATCTTATCTCCGGGGGCGCTATTGAGAGCCGGGGGCAACAGGTGAAGGGGGTATGGAACCAGGTAAACAGAAGAGATACAGAATTTGGGGCTGTAGGAGGCTCAGGGGAAAAGAATCTGCCTTGTAACAAACACTCTATGCTGAGTTAATGGACCTTAAGCTTTTTAAATCGAAAGTGAGGGTCAAGTAACTGATGGCAAGTGGTGTGTGCTCCCAGGGTCAGGACAGCGCTCTGGCCACTGCTCTATCGTGAACTTTGTTACAGCTTTCGGGAGATCGCTTGGCCAATTTACGCTTTCAGTTTTCTCACCTGTAAAAAGTGTTTAATCATATTGACTTGTTTCCCAGGGAAGTAATGTGATATATTAATATTTGCGAAACCCTTGGAGATCTGACAATTAAAGGTACGTTATCCTAAGTAGTGTTCCCTGCTGGCTTCTGCTCCTGTACCCAACATCTAGGCCCCCATTGTACGCATATTTTGGCAAAGTTCATGTAAATGATTCCAGGCTGTTTTCTTTAAACAGACTGTTTTCTTTAATGCTTGTGATATTTCTCAAGGAGAACCTGACATAATCATTACAAAATAAAAAAAGTCACAGTGACATACAATGAAGGCTAAGGTTTTTAAAAACGTGTAAGAAAACAGATTTCAGTTCTCGGCTCACATGGGGTTATTATAAGCAACAGTGAGTAATAATGATTACAAAAATGAGGAAAAATACGTTGACAGTGTCATTTGAAGACAATTGTGTTGAGAGGCTTTTTACACACATTTTACACAGTGTGGATATCCAAAATGGGTTTTAGACAATATTAAGAGGATTGTTTTTCAAGGTATTAAATGTGCAAAGAGCAAGAATGAAAGATATGGTGAATTGGCCAGTCTGTAGAATCCAGCCCAGGGAGCTGATGTAGCTACAAGGGGATAACAGGGAAACCGTGGAACTGTTACTGCCTCTCTGGGCTTGTAGAAGTTCAAACATCTTTAAATACTAAGTAGTTTCCTTTTACACATATCCAGCCTAAATGTTTTGTTTTTTCCTTTCTTGCAGTTTCTCTCTACATGTGTGAACTCCTGATATTGGAAGTGAACTACATCTGATTGTTACTGATCAGACTGGCACGACGTGTGGGCAATGCAGTTCCTCTTTTCTAAAACCGAGTGACATTGCTCTGCCGCTCCATCCCTCCCACTCAGACCAGTTCCTCATCTTGTCTTCCGGAAACCACAGCCTTCTGTGAATTTACCATGACGCCCCGTGTCACACCTGACACGTCACTAGATTTCTTAAAGCATGCTGGCACTTAACACACACATGAACCCCTGGGGGTCTTGTTCCGAGGCAGAGTCCCATTCTGTGGGTCTGGGGTGGGGCTTGAGATTCTGCATCTCTTACAAGCTCCCCAGTGATGCCCATGTCGGTGCTGCATGGACCACATTGTGAATAGCAAGGCATGAACTTTTGTTGTCAGGCAAGAGGCTGGCTTT
Source organism: Orcinus orca (assembly GCF_937001465.1). NCBI lineage: Eukaryota > Metazoa > Chordata > Mammalia > Artiodactyla > Delphinidae > Orcinus > Orcinus orca. Next base: position 9,883,646 of record NC_064563.1, on the reverse strand, counting down.
ATCCTGATATAACTCTCCTTTCTGACCTTTTGTAGAGAAATCCATAGCCCAGGCAAGACTGAAATGATGGTCCTGAGCAAATCATGCTTTGAGTTAACGTTTATTTTTAAAGGAATAAAACACGGAACTTCATGAGATACAAACTCAAAACAACTGGGCAGCAAATGAAGCTTCTGTGTCTGTCATCTTCTCCTTTCTGATAGCTGTTTGCATACTATGCCTAACACATATTATTGTAGGCTTGTTTTTTTATAATTTATTCCTTAAACCAATATTTTTTGAGTGTCCACTATGTGTGAGACACTAAAGTACACTCGGAATAAGAAAATAAAATAGGGACTTCCCTGGCGGTCCAGTGGTTAAGACTCCACACTTCCAATGCACGGGGGGCACAGGTTCAATCCCTGGTCAGGGAACTAAGATCCCACATGCCATGTGGCGTGGCCAATAAATAAATAAATTAATTAATAAATAATTGACATTTGTGACAATTGACAGTCTGCAATCTTATGTAGGAAAGAGTCAAACAAGCAAAGAAATGTACGGAAGTATACAAGTATACCTTTTCCTGTGCCCAGAATGTTCTTCTCACTGTCCTGAATTCCTTTTTCTCACCTCAAAGCCCTCATTGTCACTCACACACTTTATACTAGAGCATATACTACTAAAGTGTATTTTATAATTCTCCACTACAAGTCCTAATTGTAATCCTTAGAAATGTTGCACTGTCAATCATCCAATTTTGATATATTTTCAAATGTTGTGTTATAAAAATTGTTCTAAGGAAAGGGGTTATGATTTTGAGTTTGGATTGTTTTCAGGTTTACAAGGACTGAAAATTCAAAAGCAAATATGACTCTGAATATATGGTAGAGAACTTAAAAATCACTGAGGAAATGTAGTAAGTAAATGTAGTAAGTAAGTATAGTAACAGTCCTGGTAATAATGCGAATTCGAATGTAACATGATGGGTGATTGGCTCTGTCCTCATCACAGTCTCTGTTCTCAAATGCAGCCTCCTGCAGGAGTGGATGGAAGTGTAGGGGAGACTAGGGTTGGCTGGGGGGGAAGAGCAAATGGGAAGCTCCCTCTTGGAAAGTGCAGGGGCAGAGGACAGGGCCCGGGGACCCTGAATTCTTCCCAGCCCCATTTCTTCCGGGTAGGATGCATTTACTACTCAGAAGATTCCTGGATGTTTCAGGCAGCCCCGAAATCCAGAAACATCCCCATTCATTTTTAATCTACCTCTAGATAACACTAACAGTAACAAGTACTGGGACAATTTAGGACCACACAGTCAGATCAGAAACTGCAGAAGGCACCAGAAATGTGCAGATTGCCTGACTGTTTTCTTCAATGTCGCCATGATGCTACCCTGTGTTTTATATACTTAGAGTTGCCTCTGTTGGATACAGTCTGCCTTTTACCTCTACTGTTGGCATTTCTCTTCCTACCTTATCAGTCCAGAGCTCACTCTTTTGATCTCTTTTTCACCTATTTCATGATAAAACCCAGAGCCATTCAAGCAAAAGTAGCTTGATCGCTGCTAATTCACAATCAACGCAACTCAATATCCAGTAGCAATCTGCTAATGCAACTCACTAGCCCATCATAAATCATAATAAAATATAAAAGAGTGTTTATAATGTGCCAGACATTATCCTAAGTGTTCTATAGGAATTGACTTATTTAAACCTTGAGGCAACTTTATGAACCCTTTACCACTATCATTCCCATATTACAAATGGGGAACATAGGGTACAGGGAGGTTAAATAACTTGTCCAAGGTCACACAGCAGGTAACTGTCAGAGCTAGGATTCAAACCTAGACAGTCTAGCTTTGGAGTTCAGACTCTGTACTCTCCGTCAATCATGAAGACTCTCACATGCCATGTAGGGTTGTGTTTAGTTATTATTCTAGAGGCAATACGGAGCCATTGCTAGATCTTCAGAGAGAGGTGTGATCAGACCTAATACGTGCAAAAGATGGAGAGGAGCTGGAAGATGCAAGATTGATACAGAAGGTAGAATCAGCAGCGCTTGCTCATGGACTGAAAATTGCATGAAGCTGAAATCAGCTCCTTTTTGTTCTTTGGAATGAAAACTGTGACTCCCCTTCTTCTTTAATGTCTAGTATCTGGGGATGAGATCTCTGGATTTCCTGGGCAATCATTTCGACTTTGCTAACACTTTGTGGTTAAGAGCCTGGGCCTTGAATCAGACAGGCCATGGTACAAATTCCTGTTAATAATAATAGCAAACATTTTATGGAGTGTTACTGAGGCTCTATGGTAGTGTTTACATAGATTGTGGCTTTTAATCGTCATAATAAACCTGAGGGAAATACCACTACTCTCCCCTTTTTAGATGAAAAAATCCTGAGTTCTCAGATGGGTTAAAAAATGTGTTCAGGGTTATACTACTAAGGTATGGAACAGAGATTAAAAAAAAGAAAAAACCAGGTTATCTAATTTAAGTAGCTGTTGTGTAGCCCATTAAACAGACTGCCAGTTCTGACACTTGTTTGGCATTTTATTTAATCTCTCTTAACTTCTGTCTTCCTCATCTGAAAATGAGATTGTAGCATAGCCTCCTTCATTGCCATGTGACGAGCGAAAATAAACAATGAATAGACACCTATGTTATGCATTCAGAAAATTAAAAACTCAACTAATAAAAGATATTCTTAATGTTTTACTTCTTTAATAGGGTGGTGGTAGTGGAGATGCAGAGGAGATGGACTTTTCAAGATAGATATAGGAGGTAGAATCAGGAGGGCTTGCTGATGGACTGAAAATGGCAGGAAGCTGAAACTGTCTTTTGTTCTTCTGAATAAAAATTGTGACTCCCTTTTTTCTTAAATGTATACCTGAACTTCCTTCCAGATGCATATTTTACCTTGTTTGTGGAGATGTTACATGATTCCAAATACACAAGAAGTGCTCTTCAAATGTTTGTCATCAACCTTGGGATGTGTGTTTACTTTGAGTACAAAAGCCTCCCTTTTAAGTGGGTTCCTAAATAAATTCTGGAATAGTTGTATGTTGGAGATTTGGGGTTTTACTCCTAATAAAAGAGTTTCCCTAAAGCTTAATATGTTAAGAACTGAGGTATAATAACCCTTTGCTTTGGGTTGATGGTCAGACTTCCTCATTTCTTCCTGATTAAGAGTCCATGTAAACAAAAAGCTGTGCTTCTGAGTCTGTGGTTTTAGTTCCACAACAACTGCGAACAGATTTAAATGTAACAATGTCAGAAAACCATTTATTGTCCATTTTTAGTATTAATTTGCTACTATTCCTATTAGTAACAATAATGGTAGTAGCATTCATACTACTACTCTTAGCAGTAGTGGTAGTAGTAGTAGTAGTAGTAGTAGTTATTAGTAGTATTAACTTCAGTATTAATCAGATTGTAGCATATCGGACCACACTTTAAAAGAGAGAAAAGATTGAGATTCCAAGCAGTTGAGTGAGCCCCTCAGAATCGTGAAAGAAGACACTGGCATAACTAGGTTACCAAATGATGAACAGCAGCCTGACTCCTGTTCTCTGTGTATTAAACAATGAATTCTAATAAAAGAACTCTTAATCATTGGCTGCATAATGACATCCTCAACAATACCGTTAATTGCAAAACAACCTCTGTGTGTTTGCACATGGCTGTTCATCCCAACGGCAAGGTTTACACCATTTCTTTTGAGTTAAGTTCCCATCATTCGTTTCTTCATTCATTTATGGAGCAGGTGGTTCCCAAGCCTGTGTGCTGTTTCAGACACTGTGTTAAGTACAGGGAACTAGAAATGAATAAGTCACTGTCCCTCACACAAGGAAGCCAGCGCCTTCAGTGTGTGTTACACATGATATGTTTCTCAGTTTCCATTTCCATTTATTGGTAACCCCTTAAAAGTAGCCCCAAGCGCTTATGACAACTGACCCACTTCATTCATTTATTTATTCAGTCATTTAGTAAATTTTTATGGAAAGCTCATTATATGCTATGGGGGTAAAGTGATGCATGAGACAAATATAGCCCCTCTCTCATGTACCTTAAATTTTCTAGTAGAATAGACAGAAGAAAAACAAACAAAATAACTACCAACTATGATAAACACTATGAAAGAGACAAACATACTGTAATTGGGGGACGGATTTTAAAGAGGATGGCTAGTGAAGTCCCCTTTGTGGTGACATTTAGTCTGAAATCTGGAGGATGAGAAGAAATGATCCATGAGAAGGGTGTAAAAGTCATTTCAGTAAAATAGCAGAGCATAGAGTCCTTGAGGCAGGAAAGAGCTAGGAAGTTTTCTAAACAGAAAAGAGACCTGATCTGATTTGGTTTTTAAGACTGTAATGTTGGCTGCTGCAATGGAATAGATTGGAGGCTGGCAAGCATAAAGACTGGGAAATTTTTGCTTGGTTAGAAGAATGGTTGTGATAGTCCTGGCAAGGGATGATGGTGGATGATGGTTAGGGGGGTCACAATGGAGATGGACAGGAGCGGAAAGATGCAGAGAGACGCTGGGGGTAGAATCAATAGGACATGCTGGTGGATTGAAAACAACACGAAGGTGAAATTAGCAAGCCAGAACATCTTCCAAGTTTCTGTCTTGTAAAATTGGACGATTGTTGTTGTCATCGTCTGAGACAGGGAATGCCTGGGAATCCTGGGTGGCAGGTCTTGGGGGGAGAAAGCAGAAACTGACAATAAAGGAAGAAAACATCTAAAAGCATCTCTCATATTTATAATTTAGAAATTATATATGTGTGTGTGTGTGTGTGTGTGTGTGTACCTACACACACACAGAAATGGAAGAGCAGGGTCTCTGAAAGAATATGTAGACCTCATTCTAAAAGGAAGATGCACAGTAGCAAAAATACCTCTGGTACTCGGGGATAGCATCATCACAGAATATACTGTTTGGAAAGGAATTGACTTGAAATACTTCCCTATGTTTAAATCTCCTGTTACATCCCTGCCAAGGGATCACACAGCCTCTGAACAGGCATAGTTACAGAGGATGCAAGGTAACAGTAATAACTAATCCTTACATGACACTTAAAATGTGTCAGGCACTCTTGTTAGGAGTTAACACAAAGAAGATCTATTTGTCAAACAATTCTAATACTCATTAGGAAGCTGGTTCTCATACTAATCATTTATTAATTTAATCTTGAGGGCCCCCAAAAACATGGAACTGAGAGAGTATATTAGCAGGGGGACTTGTAGGGCTTGGGAGGTTTCCTTGTTCTCATTGGTCAGGAACAAGATTGGATGAGATGACCTTTGAATGCCTTTCTAGCTGTAAACGTCTACAATTCCAAAATTTGTATTTTCACTTTTAAATGAAGGAAGTAATATGTCTAAACTATGAGAGAATGAAACTGGGGAAGGACTAAAACCATTCAACCTTACATTTCCTATGTGTAAAATTTTGTTTTTGAGCTTTATAATAATTAGTGGAATCCTTGGTCTTTTTAAAGGACAGAAGTGCCGTTCATTTCTGTACTATTTCTGAGTTTGTGGACCAAAGTCTGGGTTGAAAATATTGTCTACTATTCTCTTTTTTCAGGGATCCATGTGACGAATACCTTCCTGAGTTCTAAGAAAAGTTTACCTCTGCAGACAAAAGTGCATATTCTATACCATTCTCAAGTGCCATGTCCTACTTGAGTGTTATCCCAGGAGAACACTTGTTGGAGAAGGGATAAGATAGAAGTTAGCCAGGGCACCACAGAGTGAAGATAAGAGAAACTGGTGCCCTTCCACTTCCCCACCCTCACCCCCTATTTCATCAAGAACAAAGGAGACATATGATAAGTGATACCCATACAGATAGCCTGGTGTGCGGGGACTTAACATGGGGACCACAGACGAATGCCATGATTTATGCCACTAATGAGGGAACTGAAAAATGATGTAACAATCACTCCACACGGCCCTCTCTCCACCCCACTTGCTGGTGGTGAGGACATACATCATGTATCTTCAAACTCAGTTCTCATTGGCCCAGCGCCAGGGTGGAACTGAGCCTGCAGGTAGCGTTTCTCATCATGGCTCAGTGGAGGGGAACTCTAACAGGAACACAGGGTGTTTCTCTTTTGCACTTTACTGCTAGGGCTCTCAAGGCTCAACTCTGATTAGCAGGCCATCTCAGGTACCCAATAACACTTAACGCCTTTAGTCCAAACAGTCCTATTTTACTTATATTATTTTGTATTTGATACTAACTACCCCTTAACCAATGTGCTGCACTCAGTCTGAAAAAAAGGCAGAGTGTTGTCCTTTCTTATGAGTGCTCTCCTATCTTATGAGCCTATGAGTTTATGTTCCCATGAGTTGGGCAACATGGTTACCAGGAGGCAGGTGTATTTGACCCCATGCTAGTTTATGTCAGTTGTGTTACAGCTATTATTATAATACAAATTTTGATGGAAAATTCTATAAACTTGGAAATATTAGTGCAAAAAGAAATAGAAGCATGTCTATGAGAACAAAGTTGTATGCTTTGGAAAGCTTCAGTAAGTTAAGTTGCTAAAAAATGATGTGGACTTAGGCATGAGAGGGGCAAGTGGAAAAGCTGGGGGCAGGGAATCAGTTCTTTAGGATTCTACATTCTGCTTGCTTTGAAAATATCTTTAAACTCTTCCTTCATTTTAAGGAAAACAAAACTTGAAATTGCAGACAGTGGTGGATCATGAGTGTGACCATGTGTTCCAAGAAAAGATTTTTATCCTGCATCCAAATATTGGTGAATGAATGTATATTTATACATTTAAGGTGAAATGGAATGATTAAGATATGTATCTTTTATGATTTCCTGCATTACCTGTTTTTTTCAATGAACCAACTATTATAACAGATAATAGAAATATATACTGTAAAAATCAATTCTAATCAATTTGTAAGTAGGAGGGATATAAACCTAAAAATACAAAGGAATAAAAATTAATATATAAGTACTTAAAGAGTCCAATATCAATATTTCAACTTGGCCAAATTAACCTGATAATAAAGTGATGAGATGGGTGTATACCACACATTTTCACTTACTTTGGAGAAGTAAGACTACTTCTTACTTTAGATTACTTTAGATAAGATTAGATTACTTTAGAGAAGACTGTCTTGCTCTACTGATCACAGCGTATGGATGATCGTAAAACAGGCTCAGAGCTGCAACCTCAGGTGTCTTCGGAGACAGATTTTAGCAGGTTGCTATGGTAATGGAAAAATCCTGGAGTTTGGAGTTAGCCAGACATAGGTTTCGTGGACCAACTCCATCACTGGCCAGAGTGTGATCTTGGACAAGTCACTTAACCTTTTGGAGCCTCGGTTTCCCCACCTGTAAAATGGAACTAATAATTCCTCTTTCACAGACCTGGGAAGAGGATTAAGCCCCAAAATCTATCCACAAGGCTGGGTAGTGGTCTTCAGACACTCAATAAGAGAACCTTCCTTCTCTTTCCTGTTTTTCCCAAATGCAAAAATTAGCATTTGGGGCTATTGACCAAATATACAAACATCAAGGTGATCACCCTTTTGCTCCCTGTGTTGTTTTAACATGAGAATTTGCATTTGGTTATTCTCTACACATAAACATTACATTAAAGAAACATTACATTAAAGAAACATTACATCAGCTATAAGCCCTTTAGAACATAACAATACTTAAAATACATAACTCTTTCAAATGACATAAAGATATCTCTCTTTCTAAAATTTTTATTGAAGTATAGTTGATTTACAATGTTGTGTTAATTTCTGCCGTACAGCAAAGTGATTCAGTTATACATGTATGTATTCTTTTTCATATTCTTTTTCATTACGGCTTATCACAGGATATTGAATATAGTTCCCTGTGCTGTACAGTAGGAGCTTGTTGTTTATCCATCCTGTATACAATAGTTTGCATCTGCTAATCCCATACTCCCAATCCTTCTGTCCCCCACCCCCCCTCCCCCTTGCCAACCACAAGTCTGGTCTCTATGTCTATGAGTCTGTTTCTGTTCATTTGTGTTGTATTTTAGATTCCACATATAAGTGATATTATATAGTATTTGTCTCTTTCTGATTTACTTCACTTAGTATGATAATCTCTAGGTCCATCCATGTTGCTGCAAATGGCCATATTTCATTGATTTCATGGTTGAGTAATATTCCATTGTGTATACATAACACATCTTTTTCCGTTCATTTGTCAATGGACATTTAGGTTGTTCCCATGTCTTATCTATTGTAAATAGTGCTGCTGTGAATATAGGGGTGCATGTATCTTTTCAAATTATAGTTTTGTCTGGATATACACCCAGGAGTGGAATTGCTGGATCATATGGCAACTCTATTTTTAATTTTTTGAAGAACCTCCCTACTGTTTTCCATAGTGGCTGCACCAATTTACATTCCCACCGATAGAGTAGGAGGATTCCCTTTTCTCCACACCCCCTCCAGCATTTGTTATTTGTAGACTTTTTGATGACCAGTGTGAGGTGATACCTCATTGAAGTCAAATATCATAGATATCTCTTGACAACTGTTGTTTTTAATTCAGTAACATAATATTGCAGACACTCTTAGCTTATCAACCGATTCAGACAAGAAATGACAAAGGCCTTCTGCTCCTGTTCTCTAAGTCTACATGGATAAGTGTGGCAAATTAAGACACAAGTTTCATTTAGGGGCTTGGGGCCAGCCTGGGTAGCCATAATTACCGGGCAATATTTCAATGTGTCAGCCCTTACATTTTTATAAATTCCACACTCACCCACCACCTTCTTTCAGATGAACCTGGAATTGCTGCTTAGGTGGAGAAACGATGTTTTTAAAAGGCCTGTAGATATCATTTCATGGGACACTCTGTTTTCTGGGCTGTGGTAAGTCTAGGCCAGCAGACTGCTTCAAGTCCTTGACAAATTCCACTGTTGCTTACTTCTTTTTTTCCATGAAGTTTAAAATAAACAGTTAACCTATATCCAACACAGTGTTTGGTATTGATTTAATTTAGCATATGTTATTCATCTGCATGCCTCACAACGGTTGCTTAATTGTCTAAATTTTCCCTGTGTAGAGTGTGCTGTCTATGGAATCTCTTTCCACAGAACACTCTTAGCAGAGTGTGGCTTACTATTTCCACAACATCTGTCTTTTCTACTAAAGACCAGATTAACAGTTATGCTTCTTTTAAAGGTGTGTTTGCATATGTGTGTGTGTATGTGTGTGTGTGTGTGTGTGTTTAGGGGAGGTTGGGCAAGATATCTGCTTCTTGTACAATTCATTTTCTGGTACAATAGTGTTCAGTCTTATCAGCAGGTCAGAGATTTTGCTGTACCCACAATGCAGCTGGCAGGATTGCCCTTTTCTTGTGCCTTAGTGTGTCACAGAAGGCCACATTACTTCCATTAAATGTGCAAAGGAGATAGCATATGCACCCCCCTCGTCTCGTGCTACCACTCCTCATGACACACACACACATACACACACACACACACACACACACACACAGAGCTCCTTTCAATTGTGTTAAGCAGAAGGATTTTTTAAATTAGTGTTTTGTTTTGGCAGTGGTTGCTGATGTGTTCGTGTAATACAGCTTTAATCAAATCCCCAAAGCTGAAGGCCTTTCAGCGTATCTTAGGCTGCACTGTGCACGGCTTATTCCACTTGAAGTGGCCACCAGGGAGGTACAATTAGCTGTTCCCATGGAGAAGTTTGTTATAGTAATAAATAATAAGGAGCATAGGTAGCGATGGAATCAATTAAAGATATTTTTGACCATCTAATGGTTTATGGGAATGCTAAATAATTGACAACAAGTTTGGGACTATGTTTTCTATCTATATGTCTCCTTGTCACTAAACGTTGACTACACACACAGGACGGTGTCTGAGGTCACTACATTTTCCTTAAAGCCCCATTGTCAAGGGTATGGTATGAAAGACAGTTGCAGCCCTTACATAACCAGGCTGATTTTGATAGGGTTAAAACTCCTTTGGAAATATTTGCTGCAGGCGGATATCTAACATATGAAGCAGGAGAACAAATTGTGTTATCAGTTTCAAAAACAATCTGTTTTGCCATTCATTTATTCATTTTTTTAACCAGTGTAAAACAGAACAATTGGAGTTGACTGGCTGAGAGGGCTCTGTGCTTTGTCTTTGGGTTCTAACAGCTCTGATGTTAAAATAGAAATTTGGCAAGTGGGACATTGGTAAAGTGCTCTAAATGCTTTTGGCATCTTGACAGGGAAAAAAAATCAAAATGCTCAGGCTACCTTGGTTTGAAATTGGTGCGTGTGTGCTCATGAGCTGCTTTATAACTAAAATCTCAGAAGGAAATAGGGCGGATGGGTCTATTGTGTGTATGCGGGGATGAATTGATATGCCACACATCACCTAAAGCAGGTCTGTGATCCATGAGCTTAGCAAGATTTACATGAAAAGACACAATGGTTCCTTCAGAGTTTCTGGTTAGGTGACATATGGCCTCATTGCCAATGTGGGTATCAATGGGAATTTGTCAGAATAAATATGGGCTAAATAAGTTTAAATCACAGTTATCACCATGTGATTACGAAAAGTAGTTCTATCGGATGCTCTATTTTACAAATGTTATTAAAATTGTAAAAAAAAACCCTCTGTGGATTGGTTTACCTTAATGCAGACTGCTCTGCTCTTTCCTGAGGGTCTCTCTGAAGTCAACATGAGCAATACAAGGGTAACAGAAACTGGCAGTATCAGCTGCTGGGGTTTGAAATTTCTAAACACACGTTATTAACCCCTCAAGCAAAATGTATTTAATATAATAGTACCTTTTACTTTAGCAAGGATTGGCAAACTTCAGACCATGGGCCAAATCTGGCCCACAGCTTGTTTTTGTAAATAAAGTTTTATTGAAACAGTGACATTCAGTCATTTATCTATTGTGTACGGCTGCTTTCATGGTATAATGGCAGATTCGAATAGTTGGAACAGAGATTGTACATATGACCCACAAAGCTGAAAATATTTATTCTCTGACCTTTTACAGAAATAAGTTTGCCAACCCCTGAATTATAAGATTCCATAATCTGATGATTTAAGTTTACCTGTTATCCTCACTATATCTTTTTGAGAGGAAATTTTTTGTCTCATTCCTCCCATCCCTATTTTTCAGACCTGAAGACTGGAAGGCAAGGAATCTGAGGATGATCCAGTGATCAAAAAGTGATTTCTAGTTCTAGTTCTTTTATGACTGTAGCTATTGATCAAGAATATCAGCAGTTATTGAACAGAGCGAAATGTCCAACAGAGAAATATATCCTGTTGGAAGGATCTGGCCCATTGCCTCAACTTAGTAGCTGGGTCAGTTTGAAATTCATGAGGATGGTGAGGAACTCCAAAGGGTAAGAGTAGAGGTCAAACTAGAGCAAAACAAAAGAGTAAAAAAGCAGATTGGGTCTAGAATTCAGAAGGAATAAGAAATATATAGGAACAGAGCAAAAGACTCCAAAGAAACTACTTGACTGTGGAAGGAGTGTCTGGAATTCCTTTTCACTGATGATGGCTCCTTGATGGTCATCCTGTGGAGGGTGGATGGTTTTTACATTTCCACAGGAGCTCTAGTGTGTAGAAGAATGAGGGTTGGTCCCTTCCTCCTTTGCCACATACAGGATGAGCTGCAGAGGGTTGGTATAAAATGATGAGAGGATGAAGCACAGAAAAGGGGTCTTTCTTTGCTCTGAGCCAGGAAATCACTCAACTTTCACCCACATGGTTCGAACAGATTGACAGTACCAGTGTTTTGTTTTGTTTTTTTGTTTGGGCCCAGAATGTAGAACAGTACATATTCTAGAACTGTCTCATTTGACAATTTCTACATCTTTTCTAACTAGGTAGGGAGTAGTAAATGTGACTTAGGGTTAAGAGTCTTCCACTCACAAGAGGACTGTTTTATTGGTACTGTTTTTTTTTATTATTATTATTGAAAGTTACTTGGTAAATAGGGAAAAAAGAATCACATGAAGAGAAAGGATTGAGTGGCTTGGTCCTTACTTTCTCGAGATTCAAATGGCTGAAGACACCTGATCTCCATGCTCCAGCTACTCTGCATTTACTCTAGTCTGGAGCTCACTATCCTTTCTTCCCTCTCCCAGGAGGAACTCCCCTTCTGCCCAAATGACTTCTTCCTCTTCATGTCTTAGCTTTGGACCAGTTCTTCCTGGATGTCTCCTTTGACATCCCATACACAGAAGGTTGGGTCTCCCTGTTATTTGATCCATCATATCCCATGCTTCTTATTGTAGAGTCTTCTTTGTGTACTCATCGTTATTAAATTATTCCTCTTCTAGACTATAAGCTCTCTGAGGGATTCTTCACTGCTGGTTTCATCATGACGATGTAGTGGTTACTCAACTTCGAAGACTGAATTACGAGACTATCTTTAATGTAAAGACCAGAGAATCTGCAGAGAGATGTTATGAATTTGAGTTCCTCTCAGTTGGATAATCTTTATAGTTCTATGATAGGGTTGGTGAAGGCAATAGGACTAACATTTATTGATCAACCTCTTTGTGCAGACATAGCACCTCAACTTCTAGAGCATTCTCTCATTTAGCCATCTCAACAAGCCTATGTGGTTGGGGTTCCCATGACTGTGCTGTTACAGAGCAGATCCAAAGAGGTTAAGTGACTACCAGGGTCATGTTTTCAGAAGGTAGAGGAGCCAAAATCTGAATCCAAGCCTAACCATTTATACAGTCCAACTTTTTTCACTACTCTCTGCTACTTCCGGTAAATGCATTTTTCTGGATGAGAGTCAGGAAAAGTCAAAAATTTTTCTTGCTCCTTTCTTTCTCCTGTTTCCTTCACACCTCTTCTTTTTGTTTCTTTGTTCCTTTTCCACTGGTAAAACTTGAGACCTGTCAAAGTTATCTATAAGCACTCTTTGTCCTATGACTGAGAAGTTGTTGACCTCTTGCTTTCTTGGTTGAAAATAACAGATTTCCTTATTCTAATTCTTATTACTCAAGACCACACATTTTCAACCCCCTAAAATGCCTGCAAATGTGGAATTAGGTTTTGTGTAAATATTTAAGGTTTTATTTTCCTTTTGAGAAGGGTGTTAAGTGAGATTTGGGTGAGGATTTTGGTACATTTAATCTTTATTTTTTCAAAAGGCTTATTAAAAAGCAACAACCCACCTACTTTTTATAGAGCCCAAGTAGCAATTTAGTTCTCCAAAGTCATCATCCTTACCCAATGTTGTATAAAATTAGTAGAAGATTAGATAAAATTATCAATCAAGGCAATCAAAATGGGAAAAGCAAAATAAGTATTCATTCGAAGTTATTTTGCCTTTATTGTTATCTAAGAACTCAGAAGTATACCTGTTAAAGAACTCTTCTGAGACCTTTCCATGAACTGATATTTCTTCTTTAAAATTAAAACCTGAAAAAGGGAAGATGGTTGCTGTGAATCAAGATAAACCAGAAGTTGAAATTATCTTTGAATATAACATTTAATTTTTGAGAACCTGTGCTATCTAGTCATTTGTATCTACTCTTTTTCTGCTAATGTAGTGGAGATGATCTTCCTGAAGGAATGAGGCATGGGTTTTTGTGCTTCAGGGTGCTGAGTTTTAACCTATATTTCTATATTCTCTCACTCCCCTTTATGATGCACACTTTACGTCAGCAGGTGGGTAGAGCCTGAGTCTGATTTGGAACAGCCTTTTGTCCACTAGGAGCCTTGCACTCCTGGTTCAATCTGGAGCCTGTTCCCTAGTCCAGGATTCTCCACTATGGTCTTCACCTGCGTCCTCAGTTTTATCTTATATAGCCCCCTTCCCATATTATCTCTCAGCACCATGAACAGAGGAGAATTGCTCAAACAGATTGTTCTCTTTTATGTCTTTTCACATTCCATTCCCCTTCAACTTTCAACCAAAATGCACACTCTTTCTTTTCTTAGTTCTTCTTTAAGACCATACTCAGGCATTGTTTCTCTTAATGAAGCTGACCTCAATGCCTTACTCTATATGAAGTGAATTTCTCCTTGTTCTAAGCCACTTCAGTCTCTTATTCACACTTTTTGTGTTGCATGGATCACACTACCCAGAAATTATTTGTTCAATGTCCGTCTATCCAAAGGGCAAGTGCCATGACATTCCTTTATCGCCAGTACACAACTGAGGAGCTGGCATGTATCCTCTTTGAGAGGTCTTCTTACCCCAGGTATGTGTAGACCTGAATGGATGGATAGAAAAGAGCAAAATTATCTGGTTCCTGGGAGATCAAACACAAAGCCTGGCCCTCTGAACCTACCAAGACAGTTTAAAATTTCAATATAGTTTGTCATCAGCGCTATGAGAGTTGCTTTTGTTGGCTCCTATAAAGTTAACTGTTGGGGTAAGATTATGGGAGGTAGTGATTAGGTGACAGAGTGAAGTGTAATTTTTTAATGACTGAACTTCAATCAGATTTATCAATGTTTTGGAGCCATAGGCCAAAATTTACATTCAAAAAACTGATATAATCTAGTATCTGCAAAAGCAACAAACACACGCAAGGTTCTCCTTCCAATGAGTCACCTGAATGCAAAATCAACTGTAATTCAAGAAACCAAAAACACTAAGAGGGGTGAGCTTTGTCAGACTGGACCAACTTGTTCTTCTTGTTATGGACAAAGAAAGGACTCAGGAGGTCTCAGGGTTCAGGAGTTTACCTTGTGTTCCAAGGAGCATTCTGTGTCTCCCCCTGCTGGTTGGTGGAATAACTAAATGGAACCACCCCCCAGGAGTCAGAATGGCCATGACCTCACAGCTTTGTATCATCCAGTCAACTGGGCTCTGTGAACTTTTAATAAGGAACGTTGATCAAGAGTTCATGTCAGGATATTTTATTTCATCCCTAGCTCTCTGTCTCTGGTCAATTAGCATTCTGCATTTCTTAACAATTCTAACTTTACATCCCATTGAAATAAACCATTAAGAAACTCATTTCTTGCATATTTTAATTCCAGGCTATAACTCCATTGTGATTAGATTAAAATTGTTTTAAAAAGGTGTTAGAAAATAATCTCAAGTGTTACCACGAGGGATGCCATTTACTCTAGTCTTCAAAGGGTTGTTTTAGTTCACCAGTAAATTTGGAAATATGAAAAAAGAAAAGTAATTCTTATAAATAACAACACTAGGTAAAGTGAATCCACAGAAAATGTAGGGAAAAAAGATTTATCCAAAATTTATTTGTATTATTCTATTACCTTTATTTGGTGATTGTATGTCTGACAGACTCAAATTTCAAAAGAATTTGAAAAGGCTTTTTATTGTGAGTATTTATGTGACTATTCATGGCAAGACCTGAGCCAAGAGCCCACAAAGAAGATATTGTATAATAGATGGTTTACAAACCAGAAAATGCTCTCTTATTCAATGGTGACAGCTAAAAAACCCAAGCCTTATCATTATCAGCTGAAACACAAAAACTATACAACAAAAAGTGAGGGGAAAATGAGAAGGGGAAAACAAAAAATGAGTAGAAGTGGGGATTCTTACGTCTAAGATTAGATATGAGGACAACAATGAAACACCAAGATTCAGTGCAATAGTGAGCAAAAAAAAAAAAAAAAAAAGTAAGGTCAGAAAAAAGGAGAGAACAGAAACCATGATGTGGAGAACGGGTTTTGAAAAGTATAAAGGGCACACAGCAGTGTACATCATCAAGTTTTTATAGGTCTGGTTGTGGATTGTAGAACAATATTTGATATTAATGGTTAGATTGTGTTCACTATACTTTGTGTGCCATGTCAGGGAACAGTGTTTTATGTCTTTTAAGGAGAGTTTGATTAAAAATAACATAAAATTTTAAATTTACTAATTCACAAATATTTATTGAGTACTGTATGGTATGTTAATTTCTTAAACAACTCTAAAATATCAGTAGCTTAGTGCAAGGTTTTATTTCTTGCTTGCGTCACAGTCCAGTGCTGGTCACTCTGGGACCCATGCTTCTTCTACCATAAGGTGCTACCATCTGTAACAAATGGCCTCCAAGTTTGATAAACAGGAAGAGAGACAAAGATCACCCATGAAAGGTTTAATGGACCAGCCCTAGAGGTGGCTTACAACCCGTCTGCCCACATTCCACTGACCATAAATCAGTCACATGACTCCAATCTAACTGCCAGGGGTTCTGGGAAATATTGTCTTCCTACTAAATAATAATATGGATGTTGATTAGCAACAACATTCTCTAAGGGTCTAGAAATTTATCAGTGGAGGGAGGGTTGGGGGAACAGACAAATGTCCTGCCTTTATGGACAGGAAATAAACAATACGTGAAACAGGTTAAATGCATAGTGTAAGTGGTGATAAGTGCAAAGTAGAAAGCACTCAGGTAAGGAGGGTCCAAGTGTGCCAGGACTCAATTACCATTTAAATAAGGCAATCAGTGAAGGTTTCACTAAGAAGGAGACCTTTGAGAAAAGATCTAAAGGAGGCAAGGGAATTTGTGGATATCTGGGGAGGAACATTTTGGACAGAGGATACTGTCCAAATCCAAGATCCCTAAGGCAGGAGTGTGGAGGAAACCAATGTGGCTGGAGTGGAGTGAGCTGGTGGTGGTGGGAGGGGGATTAGTAGGAGATGAGGTCAGATGAGGTCAGGGAGGCAATGGGAAAGGAAAGTCTATATATACATATATATGGTGAGAACTTCACCTTTTTCTTTGAATGAGACTGGAAGCATTGGAGGGTGTTGAGAAGAGGATGGACACACATGTACTTACTTTTTACTGTCCACATTCCATTGACCATAAATCAGTCCCATGACTCCAATCTAACTGCCAGGGGACAAAAGTGAATGCAGGTAGACTTATTAGGAGACCATCCTAATAATCCAGATGACATGGTTAGCAGTAATACTGGTAAGACTATATCTACTATCCAAGTGGTGTCCACAAGATTTTTCTGGTTGATCAGAGGTATGGCAGAGAGAAGAAAAATCAGGTATAATTCCAAGATTTTGTGTCTTGGCAAACAGAAGTGTGGGAGCTGTGGATTTTTAAAGGGGTAGTGGTGGTCTGATCAGGAGCTAAGTTTTCGACATGTTGAATTTGAGATGGTTATTAGCTCTTCAGGTAACCATCTGAGAAGGACCTTGGCTATGATGAGTCTGGACTTCAAAGCAGAGGTGTGACTGGAGGTAGAAATTTGTTAGTCATCAGAGCCTCCTCAGACGGGAGCCCTCGGCAATGAGAGAAGTGCTCCAAGGCTGAACTTGAGGCACTTCAACGTTCCAAGTTTGGATGGATGGGGAAGACCTACCAGAGTAGATGGAGAATACCTGACTAGGAGGTGGAAGGAAAACCCTTGGACTTTAAGTGAAGGAAGGGTTCAGGAAGAAGAGAAGGAGTGAGTGGAACAAATGTTGCTGATAGAACAAGTAAAAAATAAAGATTGGGGTTTGACCATTGGGTTTAGAACACAAAGATCATTCATGACCTTGACAAGAGTTTTGTCTACACCAAGAGGTGAGAATGAAACCTGTCTAGAGGTTGGAAGAGAATGTGAGGAGAGGACGTGGGGATTATGAGTATAGACACTTGTTTTGTTGTAAAGAAAAGGGGAGAAATAAGGCAGTGGCTGGTGTGGGTAATGGATTAAGAGACAGTTTTTTTCTTTAGATAATTATATGCTGATGAAAAAGATTCAGTAGATGGGGGGTGCTGATTCAGTAGATAGGAGAGAGAAAATTTCTAGAGCAATTATTTTGAGCAGCAGAAGAGGACAGGACCAAGTATACAAGGGCAGGGATTGGCCTTTCCTCACAGAAGGGATGCTCCTGCAGAAGCAGGGAAGAAAGCAGCGTTATCTGACCCAGGTGCAGGGAGGTGGTGGGTGTAGGTGTGAGATCTCATGGAGCTTCTCATCAGATTGCCTCTATTTCCTCAGTAAAATGAGGATGAGGACAAAGGAGGAACTCTTCGATATTTGAGGAGAGGAAAAGAGGTACAAAATAGTCACCTAGGAAAGCAGGAAAGTGAGTGGACTGGGAAAACACAGTATGATTGTCCAGCCACAATAAAGGCTCTCTTGTGGAGAGTGAGCAGGAATTTAAAGTGAGGCGAGTCAGCAGTCCTGTGTTTATTTCCAGCTTCATTTAGTTTCAGGAGGGCAGGTGAGGATAAGAGGAGAGTTGGATTTGACTAGAGTTGCATTTTTCAAGTGAGTAGACCAAAGAGAAAGAGGGAGAGACAGCAAAGGAAAGAGGGCATATGCACAGAGTGATTATAATAAGTGGCTACAGCGTTTTATCTGCATAAGCAGTGATGTGAGGGTCAGACATAGAGAACAGACCCGTGATTGCCAAGGGGGAGGCATGGGGGGGTGGATTGGGAGTTTGGGATTAGCAGATGCTAATATATATATATATATATATATATATATATATATATATATATATATAAAAAATAGAATGGATAAACAACAAGGTCCTACCATATAGCACAGGGAACTATATTCAGTATCCTGTGATAAACCATAATGGAAAAGAATCTGAAAAGGGTTGTATATGTATATATAACTGAATCACTTTGTTGTGCAGCAGAAATTAACACAAGATTGTAAATCAACTATATTTGAATAAAATAAATTTTAAAAAAAGAAGTGAAGTGACAGTGTAAAGAGCTAAGAGGCAGTTTCAAAGGTAGGATCGATGGATTGCAGACACCCGTGTTGAGTTGGAGTGCTAGAGGATGTAAACTGGAAAGACTGAAGATGGTGAACAGAAAGGGGTGAACTAAGACGAGGTCATAAATTCTGGTAACTACAGGTCTAAGGCTTGGATGACTGTGAAAGTGGATGCTGAAATAACGTGGAGAAGAGCTTAAGGAAATAAGCAAACAGAGTTTGGGAAATATCATCTGTGTGGACGTTGAAATAACTAAGAATTATGATAGGAGTAAGCGACCCTGCGCCAGGAACGAAAATCTTCAAAGAATTGGAAGGAGACGACCTGTTAGCCCATAGATGCTTAGAGAAAGAAGGAATGATCCAAAGTGTAATCTGATGACAAAAGAGTCAGAGCTGGAGAGAGCCGGGAGGTGAGGGAGAAGGATTTGATGTGTAAGAGAGCTAAAGACCGTGCCTACCTCTCAACCAGCCTGCTGGTATACAAGCAGTGGGAAAGAGCAGGGGAAATGGTGTTCCCCGGAGAGCACCTGGTTTCAGTTTGAAACACAAGATAAAAGAGACGAGATTGAGGATTTTGGAGAATTTGATGATGTCCAACAGTGAGTTCAAAAGGGCAATGTGGAAAGGATTCTGATGATCAAAAGAAGTGAAAGCTATATTGTCATACTGAGTGAAATAAGTCAGACAAAGACAAATATCATATGATGTCAGTTATATGTGGAATCTAAAAGAATGGTACAAATGAACTTATTCACAAAACAGAAATAGAGTCACAGATGTAGAAACCAAACTTATGGTTATGGGGGTAAGGGGAGGGGATAAATTGGGAGATGGTGATTGACATATACACACTACTATATATAAAATAGATAACTAATAAGAACCTACTGTATAGCACAGGAAACTCTACACAATACTCTTTAATGGCTTATATGGGAAAAGTATCTAAAAAAGAGTGGATATATGTATAACTGATTCACTTTGCTGTACACTTGAAACTAGCACAACATTGTAAATCAACTATACTCCAATAAAAATTAAAACAAAAAGAAAATCAATTACACAGATCCGTATGAGGATTAGAATATGGGGATAAGGTTTCCAACCGAAATGTGAGCACTTAGTTAAATCTGAAGTTTAGATAACAGTGGTTACTCCTTTGTACATGTACCCACCCCCATCTTACCATCACCCCCTCCCTCACCCTTGTGCCCTGGCAACCACTAATTTGTTCATCTACATGGTTTTGAGAATGCTATATAAGTGAATTCATACAATATGTAATCTTTTATGATTAACACTTTTTACTAAGCATAATGTCCTTTAAGTTCATTCAGACTGTTGTACGTACCAATCATTCAATCCTTTTTTTACGGAATAATATTCCATTGTATGGATATACTGGAGTTTGTATGGATATACTGGAATTTGCTCATCTAAGGACATTTAAGTTGTGCTATGTGAATGCTTATGTTCTCCAAAAATTCATATGTTGAGACCCTAAACTCCAGTGTAATGGTATTTGGAAGTGGCATCTTTGCCTAAGTTGAGGTCATGGGGGTGATCAGCCCCAGCTGCCTAAGACAAGATGTTTTCAGTATTTTTCTATTACCAGTAAAGTTGTGATGAACATTTCATGTACAGGGTTTGCAACTATCTTCTTAAAGTTGGTTTTGCTCGAAGCTTCCCTGAAAACACAAGGTTGATGTTCTTGTGTTTTTTGCCTAATTCTAAATAAATCCATAATTATTAAAATTGTAAAAGTTCCATGAAAAAACCATTGAGACGCCCTATGAAATGAGACACACACACACACACACACACACACACACACACCAATATGGATGGCTCTTGCACACATAATGGTGAGTGAATTCGAAGCCAGTCATGAAAGTTTGGTTTCATTTATATAAAGTACAAATGCACAAAGTTCACTGCTACTGTCAGAAGTCTAGATAGTGTTTACCGTTTAGGAGAGGCCATCACTGGCTTTTGGGAGCCACTATTGTTCTGTAACCTGATTTGGCTGGCTGATGGTTTCATTGGTCTCTTGGTGAAAATTCGTAGATCTGTATGCTTGTGAGAGATGCACTTTTCTAAATGTGTGTGTATATATATATACATGTGTATATATATATATGTATGTCTATATATATATATATATATATATTTGCACCTCAATGAAGTCCGAAAAATGAACACTAGCATGTGATTCAAGAACTTTCCTAATGCCACGATTCCATTTAAAGTTGGAATCAGCAATAACATCCTATTTTCTAATGCTCTTTGAGAGAAAAGGTGGGGGAAGAGATGTGTTTCAACTGTGGTGACCTGACCAAACTCCCACTGATTTACTTATAGTGGTATCATTGATTTCATCTGTAATTCTGTTTTTCCTATAATTGATCTCTCTGTCAAAACCCAACCTGAGAACAGTGGAATGGGTAAGCGGATTTTTTATTTATTAAAAGGGCAACCTCTCAGAAATGAAATTACAATTTAGTTGGGATAAGTTGTCTTATAACTTCAATTTTTTACATTAAAGCTATTATTGTGGGGCATTATATGCTGTTTATCATGGCAATGAAGATGCAGTCAGAATGAACTTCTCCAGGCTGTTAAACTGCCTCTTATTAGCATTGAAACTATACTCACAGCCCATTATCTTGGGCTATATTTTTTGGTATAAGGGACTTGCTATCAAAGTGTACTTAATCTGAAAGGAATTGAATTATAATTGGAGTCTTTGTGAAAGAGGAGTTAAAATTATTTGTTATTGCTGTAAGATAACAGTGTACTGTTGGAATATCAAAGGAATGTAGCAGTGGCATTGGGAAGGCACACTGATCATCATCATTTGATGTCAAATGATACTCTGCATTTTTCATCCTAATCAATCTGGGCAGCAAAAGAGAGAACATATTTATTTATCAATTCATCTAACAGTCCTGTTTTTTCCAAGAACACTGAGGAGTTTTCACAATGTTCTGCTACCTAACCATAGACGTCACTTATTTCTTCTTCACAAACAACGTTAGAGTCTGAGAGTAAGGACTCCTGTATTTGGAACATAGTAGGTGTTTCATAAATGTCAGTGAAACAAAATCAAGTCTCTAAGGGGTCTGCGTAAAGGGAAACAGAATATTTCTTCTAATGACATATAATTATGCCTTATTATAGATCTAATAAGGGATGCAAACATAGCAAAATAATGGATGTAGAATCATTTTTATCATTTTTATATTATTATAAGCCAGCCTAATTATTGCCAGACATGCCTGTCAAGATAAAAATAAATAAATAAATGGTGTCACATAATCTACATCAGAGGCTGGACACCTTTTTTTTTTTTTTGTGAAGGGCCAGATAATATACAGTTCTAGCTCTGTAGACCATACAGTTCTTATCACAGCTTCTCAATTCTGCCACTCTAGCATGAAAGCATCCATAGACAGTACAGAAACACATGGATGTAGTTGAGTTCTAATAAACCTCTAAAAACAGATAGCTGGCTGGATTTGGCCTGAGGGCCATAGTTTGCAGGTCCCAATCTAGATGATTACCTGTTAACTTTGTGATTGTAAACAGGAAAACAAACTCATGTACTGAAATCTCATGTCTGTATATGGTCATAAATTAGCCATCCAGATGCAAAATAGGGCTTTATTTGTTATAATGATGTTTATCATATTACATTATTATTAAATTATAAGGTAATCATAATGCAACAATTTATTTTAATTATAACAGACTAATAACACCTATTGTTATCATTAGAAATAAATAGTGCTCTATTCTTTTCCCTTTGGAGACATTAAAATACAAGCATCCTTTACTCATAAGTAGAAACATAAAAAGCAAGTCAATATGATTTCTAAACAAAGAAGGAATTTTAAAGTTTATTTTCAATTTTGTTCCCTCTCCTTCCTTGATATAATATTCAACCCTCCTCTCTGTGTGTGTGTGTGTGTGTGTGTGTGTGTGTGTGTGTGTGTGGCATTGATTGAAATGCATAGCTCTAGCTGCGAGCATTCTCCAATTCACCGTTGCTTTCCCAAAGTCTTTAAATAGGCAAACTGAGAGTGGGTTTGTCTCTCTCCTGACTTATGAACAATTTGTCGCTTTACTGAAACAGCAGTTACAACAGCATCTTGTCTAAACTTTGAAGTGTTGGGGAAACACAGAGCCAACCAGAGCGACTTCCCAGCAGGAGAGACACTGGAGGTGTCACTGCTGACCCACAGGCTAGAATGGAAAGTTCACTCAGATATAAGCGATTAAGAGTTTACTTGTGCCACCAGTCTGAGAATGGCACAAGTCACCACCTAGCCAATAACTTGACCTGCCCAACTGCCAGATTCGTCATTTGAGGAAGTGAGATAACATCCCCACTTTGCAGGGTTGACATGGGCATTAAAAGAGATGGAAAACATCCAAATGCTTGACTCAGCCAACCAAGGAGTTATTATGTTACTCATTTGTTTGCTCAGTTCTTCATTCAGTTGCTGCTGCTTCTTTTGCTGATGACCATTGCTGGATGAACCGCAGGCCCTGATAAAAAATCACTGACTTGTTTTCCCACCTTCCAATTTGTATTCCTCTTCGAAATCTGACGGACTGACACCAGAATGCCATACCATGATGTCCCCACATCCTTCAGCTGCACAAGCCATCTAGGGCAGGAGCTGCAGTGCATTTCCCTATACTTATATTTCCAGTATTTTTTGACATTTAACACCATTAGAACATACAGCAGAATCCAAGTACTGTTTCTTCAAGGTAAAAATGTGAGTGTTTTTTCATATCTCAGTGTGTTGAATAACTTTAGATGCAAAGTTAGCACAGCAAACATTGACGTGATGCAAGCAGCTCAGTGCAGAGTCCCCAAAAATAAATATAAGAAGTGTGTATGCTACCAAAAAGAAGAGTTATGCATTTAATGGAAAGACAGCTTTGAGGCTTACAGATACATGAGATCCCACTATTGTGGGATGCAATGGATTAGAAGACACAAAGTAGAGTTGTACCTATTCTGTATATATTGCTTAGATAAACGTATCAATTTACTTTTGGGTCTATTGTTTTAAAAGTTTTCTGGAGGCTGTGAAGTTGGTTATTTCATCTGGGACTTCTATTTATGAGACTCTGAAAGGCCACATGATTTGGAGTCATAAATTTTAGATTTGAGTCCTTAACCGATCTTTTAAAGGCAATGTGGATGAGCTTTTAGATCCTTGGTTTTCTTCTTTGTATGATTATTGTGACACCCTTTATGGGAGATCCTCTAATGTTCCTGCAAGAGGACACCATCCTTACTCTTCACCCTTTCCTTCTACTGGGTGTGGTCCTTGGAAGAAGCTCTAAAACCTGGTTTCTCCCTCCTTGAAGATGAGGTCTTTTCCAAGGAAGCTTCTTGACATCAAGCACCATTATTTGCTGGCAGACATTCATTCCCTCTCTTTAATGTTAATACTATTTCTAAGGTCTTTGGAAACGTCTTCTCCCTTATTTTCAGCATTATAGTTTAATGAGATTGACCCTAATTCCAATATCACTGGTGGATCTAGATTAGTTTAAGCAAATCAGTGTATCCTGTCTCCCTGATCATGGTGAATTGATTAAAGGACACTTAAGTGTCCCAATCTCAGCCCTCACTGGGACAGTTTGAGTCATGTGCCCTTTCCTAGAACCATCAGAGTGTATGTGAAGACTTTGGCTTGAAGTTCAGATAAAGACTTGCTCTTTCCTGCTGAACATGAAGGTAGATGAAAGTCTCCTGGAGAGCCTCTGGCAGTCATTTCTGAATTAGATATAAAAGTAACTGGGCTCTTGGTGGCATTTTAAAGCCAGGGGTTTAGCTTTGCTTGAAGCCAGTGTTATCTCTATATTGTAGTTGCATGAATCAATCAACTCATTTTAGACCTTAAGCCATGTGAGTTGTACTTTTGTCATGAGCTGAAAAGAGTCCAAACTGAAGTACAGAGGCCCTCCAGATACACACATACATGTCTGAATCTGAGTATGAACATGGAAAAAACTCAAATAGAGCTTTGGTTGCCTATCAAATCTTAATACAAGATTAAGAGCTACACCAACATTGGGACTCCTATATCCCTCCCATCCCATCCAGTTTCTTGTTTCTTTCCTCCTGTGTCTTAATTCTAATACTTTTTGCATATTCAATATACATATTCAATCCTACTGGCTCTCTTTTGTCTGATGTAACACTTACTAAGGTAGACACTGTACTGGGTGCTTTATAAGGATGCCTAATCTCTAACAACCCTGTTAATTAAGGATTATTATTTCCACTTTAAGAGGAGGAACCTGAGGTTTAGGATAACTAAGTGACTTGCTCAAGGTCACACACTAGTAAGTGGTGCAAATTGGATTCAAGGCCAGGCATTTCGGTACCAGACTTTGTGCTCTAACATTTCCTTGACCTGACAATCAGTTTATGGGTGTGTTCTCAGCCCATGAGGAAAATTGATATGGACCTCCAGCCTTCCATGTGTATTAAATTCAACAGATATTTATTGAATGCCTAACACGTGCCAAGCACTTTGCTGGGTGATGGGTAGAGACAAATGTCAACAAGCCAGGCATAGATGCTGCTGTCCTGGAGCTTACAGTCTAGCCGGGTACACACATCAGATAGACTGTCATTATCACTCCAGTGTGATCAGAGCTCTACCTCCATAGGAGAAGCTGCAAGAAGGCACCCAGCAGAGTTACCTAACCCTTCCTAGAGCACCAGGGGGAACCTCCAGGATAATGTGAAGACTGTGCAAGGACTTTGTGGGAATTAGCCAGGTGATGGGTGAGTGAGAAGTGATATTTCAGGGGAAAGGAACAATGTGAACGAAATTCTGGAAAGAGCATGGTGTGTTCAGAGAACCAAAAGCATCTTGAATTATGTAGACAAAGTGGTCAGCAATGAGGCAGGGTAGGTAATCTTGGGAGCCAGACCCTAGACTTCAATCTTCATCTTAGGAATGGTGGCAAGGATGAAGCATTCAGGCAAGGATCTTGATCAGAACTGTTGTTTAGAAAATCACTTTTGCTGTTTGGAAAAGAGATTAGGGTTGGGTGTGGCTGGGGATCGGGAGACTGGATAGGAGGCTAGGCAATGACACGGGTGAAAGATGGGGTGGTCCTAACTCAGAGGGTGGGAATGGAAGAGAGGGAGACATGATAAATATGAGACCTCTCTATAAAATGGAATTGCCTTGACTTGGTGACTGATTGGACCTGAGGTTTGAGGAAGAGGTGACATTAAGAGTAACTCTTGGGTTATGTCTAGGGTACCTGGGCAGAGAGTGACCACATTCACCAAAATGAGGAACACAGGAGAAGCAGGTTTGGAGGGGAAAAGAGATGAAGTCATCCTTTACAGTGTCAGTGGTTTCTGAACTTTGTGTTGCCTTTCTTTTTTTTTTTTTTTAATTTTTATTGGAGTATAGTTGATTTACAATGTTGTGTTAGTTTCAGGTGTACAGCGAAGTGAATCAGTTATACATGTACATATATCCACTCTTTTATAGATTCTTTTCTCATATAGGTCATTACAGAGTATTGAGTAGAGTTCCGTGTGCTATATAGTAGGTCCTTATTAGTTATCTGTTTTATATATAGTAGTGTGTGTACGTGTTACCTTTCTTGATTTAATTTTCTCCTTCTGCTCTTTTCCTCTGTAATGGCAACTGTATTTCTATACTTGGTCCAATACATTGCTAACTTTCTCAGAAAACAGAAATATGAAAGAGCTGCTACCATCAGCATATACAAAAGTCACATCAGTGAAGAGGGAATCAGTAGCTCCTCCAGACCAGAAACTCAGAATTCCCTAATTATGCAGATTTTCTATCAAAGACAGACATTAAATAAAAACAAACAAGTTGATGGTATTTGAAGGTTTAAATGATTTGGGGACTAAACAATAGATTTCATGTGGGTGTTGAAATAGTGGTGCATTAGAAAAAAAGGTTTAAGTCAACACTTCTATGCCAGTCATTTTCTTAGGCTTTTAAGCAAATTATCAACAAACCTTAATAAGGAGTCCACATAGGAAAAATCCTTTGATGAACCCAAATTATAGGAGAAAAACAATGGACTTTTTGAAACCAATTCCAGAGTTAGCCTTGCAAAAAATTAAGCTCCTTTCAGCCCAACATCTGCATTTAGTCCCTCACACTGATCCTCTCCTTTCTACCCTCCTCCATGGTCTCAGTTTTTAGACGGAGGAAAATACTCATCTGTCTACAGCAAATATAGCCAGTGGTCTCCAAATCACAGACTTTGGAAAACTGAAAAGGAAAACAAATAAGAGGCATAGAACACTAAATCTGTGACAAAGCTACTGGCCAGTGATGTTTCCTAAGCTCTGGGATTATTGACAAGTATTTACTTTCTTGATTCCTCTGATCTGATTCTCTTTCTCTGCATCTTTCTGTTATGTCATCAGATACACCATAGAGGATGAGAGGCATGGCCATCCATGGTGGCTCACCTTCCAATGAACCCAGTTGAAACTTCAGAATCCTTCTCAACACAGTGTTCCAGGAGGTTGCAGGCAATTGTTAGAAACTGGCCAATGCAGTGTATTAATTGATTGGCACCAATTGTTTATCCCTGCCTGTATCTATGCCCTTTGTCAAGGAATTTTGCATTTCGTCCCACTTTCCCTTCTCTTGACTGTAGAATTGGACATGTAACTTGCTTTGGCCAATGGTATGTTATTAAACTGCTGCAAACAGAGGCTTGAAATGTGCAGTTGTGGGGACTTCCCTGGTGGTCTGGTGGGTAAGACTCCACACTTCCAATGCAGGGGACCGGGGTTCAATCCCTGGTGGGGGAACTAGATCCCGCATGCATGCTGCAACTAGGAAGCCTGTATGCTGCAACTAAGAAGTCTGCATGCCACAACTAAGATCCTGTGTGCTGCAACTAAGACCCAGCACAGCTAAAAAAAAAATCTCAAAATTATTTTTTAAAGAAGTGTGCAGTTGTGATCACACTTCTGCCTCATTCTGTTGGCCAAACGGAATAACAAGGGCCAAGTGGGAAGAGACTGGAAGGTTACAGGGGAAAAAGCGTGGGTATGGGGAAGGCTAACAAAATCTGCCACTAACTTAATCACTGCTTTGTTTTGCTGCTGGAATTAAATAGTGGGCTGAGAAAGTATTTGGAGTAAGGAAAGGTTGGTTTAAATAAGATGGTCAGAGAGAGCTTCGCTGAGGAGTGATAGATAAAAGGTGGGAGGAGCCAAATTTGCTTAGGGTTAGAGCAAGGATGTTCCAGGTCTGAGGGCCTCTGTAGCACACACTGTGTCTTGCAAATGTGATCAGGTGGGAGTAATTATTTATATCACAGGATCATTCATTATATCGTAGAGATGAATCCTGAGGGCACTATAAACATCTGGGTTCGCTAGACTAGTATGTGTCACTGCCTGAGTGAGGCATACTAGTCTATGAGAAAGCAATACAGCCAAAAGAAGAAGATGGAACTTCCTAACAGGGTTTTTGAGATCCTGAGAGCCATTGCTTCATCTTGTAATTGGAAAATGGGATGAAGGTAGATTAGTGAGGTTGGGTCCCAGTTCATCCCATTCCATGAATTGTGCAATCAGAGCATCATGGCTGACCCTAACTGCTGAGTGGAACCTGCTTGTTCTCCCTCACATTTTAGAAGTGTTTGGTTGGTGTCATACTAGGAATAAAAGAGGAAGGTGAAAGGGAAGGCTAAAATTCAATGATCCTTGCTGGAAGCACCACAAATCTTGGTTCAGCAGTTCATGGGGAATTCTGAGACTGCGTTGATGACTCTTGTTTTGCAGAAGAGACAGAGGAGAGGGAAAACAAGAGAAAAGACATTAGGAGAGATGAGAGAGTGGAAGCTGAGCCTTCTGCAGTGACTAAGCAAGCAGCTGGTGTGTGGCTGGACAGCTTGAATTCTCTGCGGGTAGATTGGTTATTTGGATGGAAGGGCATGAGTTCTTTGGCTTGGGCTTTCATTGAGAGCAGCAGGTGTTATAATGGGCAGCCGGGATCTTTTTTTTTTTTTTTTTTTTGAGAGGCTGGAGAGGAAACCAGGCTTTTGTCATTGCTACTTTTGTAGCAAAACATTTTTGCTATTGTTTCTAGTACAGCCATTCTGAATCTCATCTGATGGGGTTGGACAGAATTAAGCCATTTGAACAAAATTGGGCAGAATTGCGTACTTTAGGAGGGTCACGTTTGCAAATCTGAACACTTGGATTTTGTTTTATTTTATGGCCAGAGGCTTTAAAATGAGCAGCCTTCTTTTCAAAGAATGATCATGTAAAAATGTCTTGATGTTCTTTTCTTTAAGAGAGGGAGATCCCACATTCACCTGAATTGTTATCACTGCCTCTGGCAGATTTTGGAGTAGAATCCTTTGCCAGGCATTTTTGCTACTAAAGGCAGTTATTCATTACGTTTACCTGCTTCCTTTTGAAGGCTTCCTGCAGCTTACCCATACTGACGCTAGCTTCAAATGGCACAGAACAAAAATTCAGTCAGTTTAAAAGTGAAATGCAAGAAAGGAATAATGGAAATCTCTCCCCACACTGCCCCTCTCCCCAGCAGGTGAGGTGTCCACACTGTGACCTCCCCTGGGAAACACAGTGAGTACTTCAAGAGCCAGCTGGCTTTCCATGGGATGTGTGAGAAGCTTTCATGCATATCTCACCCTTGCTCTCTGTCAACCACCGTTTTACTGCACTGACTTTCCTCCCAGAGTCAGGTGGGAAGGATTTTCCCTGTCTGCCCTTTTGAAAAGAATGCCCTCTGTAATTGGTGATGCTGTTGCCCACCCACAGCATGAGTCAGGCAAACCAGCAGAGTCTTGCTTGAGCGTCAGGATGGAAGGTCTCACTGGTTGGGTAATGGTGACAATCTGGGAACAGGCAGTGACTTATGTTGATCAGCGTCTCTCTTGCCCAAACTGATGGCTGGGAAGCCAAGCCCTTGGCCCGCAGAGAGGACAGCGTGTTCCCTCTCTTGCTGGCTGCAGGGTGGGAATCACTGCTAATCTGAGCAATGCAAGCCCGTCAATCTTGGAATTATCTAAGAAAAGACAGTTGCCTGACACTTCCTCAGCTCACAGAGCAAAAGCCGCTATCAATACTGCCACCAACAGCGT
Organism: Orcinus orca; assembly: GCF_937001465.1. Classification (NCBI taxonomy): domain Eukaryota; kingdom Metazoa; phylum Chordata; class Mammalia; order Artiodactyla; family Delphinidae; genus Orcinus; species Orcinus orca. The sequence goes on along the minus strand of NC_064563.1, from coordinate 9,853,815 downwards.
CTAATCGGACAGAGGCATCAGAACAGCTGAATAATGTACACTCATATCTGCTGGTCCTGGAGATGTCCACTATCTGAGCTCCAGATGAAAGTGGAAAAAGCACAGAAACACATGGAGGTTGATTAAGAACTCTAGAGAAGTTATTTTCAAACTTTGGTTATAGAGATTGTTAAAACACACATCCTTGGACACTTCTCTAAGAATTCTGAGTTAGTAGGCCTGGAGTGAGGTCTGAGCCTTTGAATTGCTACAACAAACTCCCAGGAGATGCTACTGCTGTCGACCAGGGGACCACATATTGAGTTTCACTTCTCTACACTCTAGAGGATTCACAGGTTCCAGAAAGTTCCTGCTCTGCCCAAAAATGTCCTGAAACTCTGGAATTTCTGTTCACTGGTCTCTGAGCTCTGGTGGGCCCACTGCTTCATAAATGGCTCAATGATTATTAGGTTCAAAGCCAAAGAAATTTGATAAACACACATCCATTAGACACTGATATTATTCCCCAATGACAGGATTTGTCCAGTGTAGCAAGAGGTACCATTATTAGGGGTGGAGAACAGGAAAGAGAGAGAGAGAGACAGAGAGGCAAAAGTGTTTAGCTTTATTTCTACTTTTATGTTCTACTAATGCAATGGAGTTTTAAAAAGTTCTCTCTCCCTCTGCTTCTCACAGAAAGATGTTGATTGAAATATAAGTGATGAGGGAACCCTACCCAGGCCACTATGCACTTACACCTCTCACAAATGTTGATGATTTTGAGAGGATCCCTTGATATGGAAAATAGAGGAGTGCATTGAGTCCTGCTGTGACCAGGCTGCTAGAACAGTTGACTGACTCGATAATAATTATCCCTGTAGTGTTCTCAGGTAACTATTGTGGAATTGCTGGCTCTACACTCAGATCCCCCTTCCCTCAATTAGTTTTACTCTCAACACTACTTAAACTGATTTTTAAAGAAATATCATATTCATAAGCAGAAATCAAATGCTAATGACCCTTGTTATATATATAATGACAATCCAGGTAAATAATTGTCTGTAGTTGAGGTGGGTCTCCAAAAGAATGCAAAAATATTGTTAGATGAATAAATAAGATTGGTTGCACTTTCAGGCTATGACCACAGAGCAACAGATTGCCAACAGACACATGAAAGGATGCTCAACAACACTAATCTTTAGAGAAATGCAAATCAAAACTACAGTGAGGTAACACCTCGCACTGGTCAGAATGGCCATCATCAAAAAATCTACAAACAGTAAATGCTGGAGAGGGTGTGGAGAAAAGGGAACCCTCTTCCCCTGTCGATGGGAATGTAAATTGATACAGGCACTATGGAGAACAGTATGGAGCTTCCTTAAAAAACTACAAATAGAACGATCATACAACCCATCAATCCCACTACTGGGCATATACCCTGAGAAAACCATAATTCAAAAAGAGTCATGTACCACAGGGTTCATTGCAGCACTATTTACAATAGCCAGGACATGGAAGCAACCTAAGTGTCCATCAACAGATGAATGGATAAAGAAGATGTGGCACATATATACAGTGGAATATTACTCAGCCATAAAAAGAAACGAAATTGAGTTATTTGCAGTGAGGTGGATGGACCTAGAGTCTGTCATACAGAGTGAAGTAAGTCAGAAAGAGAAAAACAAATACCATATGCTAACACATATATATAGACTCTAAAAAAAAAAAAAGTTCTGAACAACCTAGGGGCAGGACAGGAATAAAGATGCAGAAGTAGAGAATGGACTTGAGGACACGGGGAGGGGAAGGGTAAGCTGGGACGAAGTGAGAGAGTGGCATGGACATATACACACTACCAAATGTAAAATAGATAGCTGGTGGGAAGCAGCCGCATAGCACAGGGAGATCAGCTCGGTGCTTTGTGACCACCTAGAGGGGTGGGATAGGGAGGGTGGGACAGAGATGCAAGAGGGAGGAGATATGGGGATATATGCATGCATGTAACTGATTCACTTTGTTATAAAGCAGAAACTAACACAACATTGTAAAGCAATTATACTCCACTAAAGATGTTTAAAAAGAAAGAAAAAAAAAAGGAACAAACTCTTATCTTGCCTGAGTATGCATTTCTCTGTCTAGATCAATTGTGGAAGTGTGTGTATGTGTTTTCAAATCCCTCAACAAACCAAGAGAACCTTGATTGGATCATGTATTAGAGTGTTAGTCAGGATAGGCTTGGTAATTTTGCAGTGATAAATGGCCCCCCAAATCTCAGTGGTTCACACGACTCCCCCAGCAGTGGTCAGCTCTGCTCATTAGAGTCACTCGGGGACCAGGCTGATGGACAATCTACCTTGATGTGTGTGGTCTGTATTAGAAAGACAGGGAAAGGGCAAGGAGCAAAGGCTTACAATAGCAATTCAGTGATTTGTCCCAAATGTGACACAGGTCATTTCTGCCCACAATCAACTAGCCCCCTGACAGACCAGGAAGTAATCATGACCTTGCCTATCTTCAAAGAGATGATGAAGCACAAGTTCCCATGAGGAAAATTGGATCTTAGTGAACAGTAGAACAGCTGGCCTCAGGTGGAATCTGTACAACAGCTTGAATCTGGAAGCAAAGGAGATGCGAATTCTTTGTCTAACGACTACAAATGCATGTCAGTTCCATGGCATGAATCCAGGCCTGACTAGAGCCGTCTCTTAGAAAAGGTGAGATCTTTTTGCCGAAAATGGTGTCATTAACAGTTAGATCAATCACTTTAAGATAAAAGATTTAGACCACCAGTTTAAACCTCTTGTGCTACTAGTCTATGAGATGTGGTGGGAATGGCACGGCTGGGAATGAGACCATGATTCTAGCCTCCTATCTACCACCCTGTAACTGTAGAAAAATTGTCTCATCACCTCCATATATGAAGTGGTTAGACGAAAGGGATTCTAGGCTTCCTTTCAGTTCCAAGATTCTGTAATTCTATGAATTATAATCTTTACTTGGATTTATCTAAGACTGACCAGAATATGGTGTGTTGGGAAAAAGATATGAGAAATATTAATGATAATAGTGCTGGCCTTATAATGGAGCATATATAAGTTATGTAATGAGTTCCCTTTAACATCCTGCATATTTCTCTTTGGTGCCAGAGTTGAGTTATTATCCCCAAACCAACTGAAATGCCAAGATTCCAGTCTGGATGGAAGTCCCTTGTGTAATGCTGAGAGGGAGCAGAGCAGTAATGATTAATTATAAAGGACAGGGACTCTGGCTTTTCACCTGCCTGGTCTCTGTAGTTTTCCTGTCTATTCAGATCAATGGTTTGCTAATTACAAAATGTCTTTGAAGACTCCAGCATACTCTCTGGTGATTCATGTTTTTGCATTGATTTTCACATAAGCTGAGATGCAGTTGCACCATTTAAGCACTTGGAAATTGGTCATCAATGAACTATTTTGGACTTAATAGATTTGATAAAACTTGAAAATTCTTTATGTTTTGATTTTTGAATTATACTACCTAATACAGTGGGAGCTGAGGCTTATATCCTACTAATCTATGTTTACAAAGAAATCCAGTAAGGATAGGGTCTGATTTATGGCTGGACTTCTATAGGCAGCCCGAGATGAAATGAAATCTAAAAATTAGTTCGGTTTGTCCCAGGCTACTTATTCAGAGAACATTTATCCTACTTCAACCTGAAGTTGGCCTTCCTAGTGAGGTGATTTTTGTTTGAAATGGGGAGTTCTCTGCACTATGATTGGACCTCAATCACCAAACTATAAACCATATTGAGTTCTTTAGATCATAAATGTTAATTCAAGAAAAACGTCAGTCATAATTGATGTAACAGATACCTGGAGTGAATCTCTAAAACAATGTTTTTATATATTTTTTTGAGTACTGGGAAGCAAAATATACTTGATAAATGTGGAGCTTGATCTAGCTGAAGTGAGGCTCCTGGTTGAGTCCTCCAACTCCAAAGCCTTCTTCTGATCTTCCCAGGTTGCCCTTAAGGCAAGTTGGTGGTATGCTAAGGAACACATTTAGTAACTCGTCCAGAATCAATAGTCTTACTGCTTTGGAATTGCACTTCAGCATATTGGTCAAAGGCCTGGACTTTGGAGGCCCTATCTTGAGACCTATATCCATTTTGAACTCTGCCATTTATCATAGGTGTCATCTCTAATCTCCTTAATCCTGCTTCCTTATATGCAAAATAGTGATAATTATACCTAACTTAAAAGAGCTCTCCTGAGGAGAAAATAAGGGTAAGGAAATTAGCAAGGTGCCTTGGCATGTAGTAAGCACGCAATAAATGTTAGCTGTGTCTCCTTCTCTTAATAAGCCACATGTCTTACTCAGGGCTCCCAAGTGTAATAAACTAATAAGAAAATTATAGCTGGTTTTACATCCTAAATTTAAGAAATAATTCATAGGCAAAAGAAAAGCATCAACACAAAAGAACTAAATACAACGGATGAAACATTACTTCATTCATCAAATTCATTCCTTATTATGTAACTTGTGTCATTTGTCTGAGTATCCCCAAATCTTCCAGTATTGGGGGCCACTCTTTTTTAGTTGCTTAAATAAAATAATTTGAAACCATCCCATGAATACTCAAGTCCCCCAATGGGGATTCTTGGACTCTGATAATTTCTCCTAAATAAATCTTATTTTATTTCCTGCTTCTACTGAATTCTTCAAATCCTTCATATTTCTCCTCTTGTCCTGGCTATCCCTAAAGAATCACCTATGCAAAGCAGATGTGTGAATGCATGGAGATAGTGCAACACAACCATAAATTTAAAACCACGCCCTATGCATCCTTATTCCTACAAGTCATTACTTACCCCCTGTGATGTACGGTACATGTCAACTTGGCTAGTTATTCAATCAAATACTAGGTATTGCTGGTAAGGTATTTTGTAAATGTGGTTGACAGTGATAATCAGTTGAATTTAAATAAGGGAGATTATCCTCAATAATGTGAGAGGGTCTCCTCCACTCTCTTGAAAAGTCTTAAGAGCAAAATGGAGGTTTCCCAGAAGAAATTCTACCTACAACTGAGATATCGGCTCCTGCCTAAGAGTTCCAGCCTGAGTACCAGTCCTACTCAACAACGGTGTAAGCCAATTTTTTGAAATAAATAAATAAAATCTATCAACTTATCATCTATCCATCTATCTATTGTACTGCTTTTGTTTCTCTGGAGAACACCAACTACCAGTACTGGCCCCACTCCCACTTGAAATTTCCCACCCATCTTATTTTCTCTTCTAAAGCAGGTTTTAGAGAAAAAACTGATGGCAATAATTTGTAACACTTATTATTATGAATAATACTGGCTACTATTTAGTCAACACTGGTGTGAGTCAGACAAGTGTTTATTCCTGTACCCTGCTGCCTACCTCTATTCAACCACCTCTCTGTGGGCTGGTAGTACATCAAGATCACATCAATTTCAACCCGATGATACAGTCTCAGATTGTCAGGATTCCCTACCCCAAACAACGTCCCCAAGTGCACTGGTCCAGCACTTGAAACCCTACACATTTCTTTGGACAAAGGTCTAGTCATAGAGAATCTTTTGGTGGAAACAACATATGAGGGAAGAAATAATATGTCAGCTGCTAGGTCATCGAGTATTTTATCAAAATTCTCTTGGTAGGCATAAACAATGACCCATATTTTTAATGAGTACCGTCTTGAAAATTGTCCTCAGGGAGCAGACCTGGATGCAGTTCCCCAGCTGGGGGCTGCTGGGCACCTGCAGGATGTGGTGGAAAAAAGTGAGAAGAAAGGTGGGAGGTTGTCAAAGGAAGCACTAGCTCTTTCACACTTGAACTGGTCCCAGTCACACTTACTCCCTTTACGGGAGGACTTTCCATTAAACAGTGATTGTGACGATTGGCAGGCAGACTGGGTTTGGATGCAGGTAGATTACCAAAGATATTTTTTCCCTGAGAGCTCTCCCCTCTCCTGCACTGCAGAATCATTTCTCTGCCCCTGCCTTCTTTCTCCAGAGCCTCCCCAGAAGGCAAAGATGATTATCTTCCAGTCTAATGTTAGTTCCTGTAATTCTTCCTTTGACCTCATCGTCTGCTCTTACTTTTTCGAGGACCTTTTTCCATCTGTCTTTCCTCCAATCTTGGGTCTTCCTCCTGTAGTCTACCTAAGTCTCCTCCATCCTAACAAAAGCATTCCCACATCCTGCTGCCTCTTCTCTTAAAATGTCACTGTAAACAAGGTCTTTATTTTCTGTTTCCACTTCTTCACTCTCCTTAACTCAAAGCAATGCAATTTCTGTACATCTCATTGTATTAGGACTCTCCAGGAATCCTTTAAACCAGTTGATAAAAGCAAGAGACTTTTTCAGTTTTCATCCTACTTGGCCTCTGATGAGCACTCAGCACGGCTGATCACAGGGGACTCAGCACCTATTTTCAATCTGGCATCCTTGACACTTGCTGATATTTCTTCATCTCCTCTTCAGTGATGACACTTTCTCTTCCCACCCCCTAAATGTCAATTTACTCAAAGATTTAGATCTTACTTTTCTGTAATTGTATTGAATCAAGATGTATTCCTCCATCAAGACTTTATTATCTCTAAATAGACAAGTCTCTTACTACTGGTCTAGGATACTCTCCTACATTTCATTTCCATAAAATTATCTGGCTGCCTACTGGTTGTTTCTACTTGTAAGTTTTTCTACTGTATCACACTTAGAATATCTTCAAACAAAGGTCTTATCCATATTCACAAACTAGTATCTCTTTCCCACATATTCTTATTTTGCACCTAGGTACTGGGTTTACAAAATTTGAAGTTCCCCTATCCATACCTACAAAATAGTTTTGAGTCTTCCCTCATAATGACTTCTACAGCATGTCCTTTTATTGCATTTCCCACCACAATTGCATCTCCAATCTTCAGCGTCTAGATCTATATCATAGCCCTCCTTCTCACTGATCTGTCTGACAAATTGGTGCCCAAGAAATATGTTTATCATACCATGTTTTTGGCCAGCTATTTGCGCCTCTATAAGAAATGGTTAAAGAATAAGGTCTAATTTCCTTCCCGTTATATTCAGGACCCTCTCCCATTCAATCTTAATCTTACTGTCTAAGCATCCATGTACAGTGATCCTAATCATTGGGTGACGTGTCATTACCTTGCATTCCTGCCTCCAAGGGTGACATTTTTACTTCATTGGAACACATTCCTCCTGCTCTTTTTCCTTGCCCACCTTTGGTACCCACCACAAATTTTGACACTTATTAGTCTGCTTTAGTTGCCAATAAATCCCATCTTTTCTGAATTTCTGAAACATGTATAAGCACAAAAGTGTCTTTATCTAAATATATTTATGCCAATATCTGTCTTGCTGAGCAGACCTTAAATTCTTTTAAAGTCAGGGACTAGTTCTCTGACTCTTAAACCCTTGTTACCAGAAAGAGTATTTGTTGCTCTTGATGCCAAGAGTCTTCAATAGCTTTATTTCTACAACAGAAAGAGAGCAGCATTTCATAGTGGTTAAGAGTGCAGGTGTCAGACTTGAAACAAACATGGCAGCCATGTGACCTTGGTCATGTTATTTTAACTTACTAAGCCTTATCTAAAAAAATGCAGCTAATAATAGTACCTGCCTTAAATTGCTGTAAGAGCGAAAGAGATAATACATGTAAAGTGTTCAGCATACTGCCTGGCACATATTAAGGAGACAACAAATATTACTTATTTCATAATGGGCACTCAATATATAGTGATGAAGGACTGAATTAGTATTGTATCACTGAATTAGAAAATTATACACTTTATAATTTTAACATGTCCTTCAAGTCATATTTCTATATTAGTTTATCAAAACTTGAAAGACTAAAATGAATTAAATGCTGAATTACTTTTCACCAGGCTTGGGCTGGAAAAGTCAGTAATATTTATTGTGATTGTTATGTGCACCATGCTGTAGGAAGCTTATAGTGCTTTTGGGTATAGAGTAGACTGACTTCATATTTCAGCAGAAAAGGCAGATTAGAAAAATTTTAAATCTTGACTGTTAATAATTAGGTTGCTGATTTGGGGAGTGGGTTGCCTTACCTCTGTGTTTTAGCTTTTTAGCCTTTCTGAAATGTAGTAAAATTTAAGTAAAAGAATATGTTTAAAATATTTAAATATTGTATTCTATAAATAAAAAATACTATGTGATTGATGCTCTTACTTGAATATTTTACCCTCAAAAGGGTTGTAATATAATTTTTAATAGGTTTTAAGCTATTCTCCCTGTTTTATTATTTGAAAATATATTTTCTTCTGTTTTTTAAACCTCTGGACCTTTGTTTACTTGGAGCCTTTTTCTGGGTAATGAAATATAAATGTATTGATTATTTAATAGATGCCAGGAACTGTGCTAGGGATAGACAAATACATACACACATAGGCAATGTGATAGTGTTTAATTAAAGAATTACTGAAGTGAACACAGGAAAAGGAGTAATTAAGCAAGACACAGAAAGGCAAATACTGCATGATCTCATGTGAAATCTAAAATAGTCAAATTCATAAAAGCAGAGAGTAAAATGGTGATTGCCAGGGGCAGGGTGTGGGAGGTGGAAGTAAGGAGATTTTGTCAAAGGATACAAAGTTCCAGTTACGCAAGATGAATGGGTTCTGGAGTTCTAATGCACAGCATGGAGATGACAGCTAATGCTGTATTATATACCTGAAATTTGCTAAGAGGATAGATCTTAAATATTCTCACTACATACACATACACACACAATGATAACAGTATAGAGGTGGTGGATGAGTTATTTAGCTTGATTGTGATGATCTTTTCACAATGTATATGTGTACAGAATACCAAGTTGTACACCTTAAACATACACAGTGTTATGTGTCAAAGGTATTTCAATAAAGTTGTTTTTATAAAAAGGGAAGGAGAATAATGAATTTTTCTCTTAAAGGGAAGTAGCAAAATTATGAACATTTAACATTCTTTCCTGGACCTTAAAAGTTAAGTAGAAGTTTGTCAGATACACATGTGAGTGGGTATTTTTGGCAGTATTCACAGCATAACCAAAGGCAGGGGAACTTGAAGCTACTATTGTACTCAAAATTACAGCTCCCCTGCTATGATTATGGTATTGAAGTGTAGATGCGTACTAGGGGCAGTGGTTTGCTGGTGTCAGCTCACACAAGCTCACACACGAGAGCCAGTTGTCCATATTTCTTCCTGTCTTTTCATTCACTGATACCATGTTGGTAGTTTGCAGTTGGCCATTGTGGGAGTATTTACACCTGGAAAGTAGGCAAACAGTCTAAATCGGGGTTTGTTGTTAATGTTGTTGTTCTTTTCCCTCAGAAAGCTAAATGTTAAACATTCATCAGTGCACAACTTGTTAGAACTGGCAGTTTTGAGAAGGTTAGTCCGAAAAGTTAAATAAGGGGATGTAGTGAATGGCTTGGTAAGATCAGCTAAGGAGGTTGAATTTTAAATAAGCTCCATTTATGATTTATACAGACATGGGGCAATTCGTGGGCAAAACCTCTGAAGAAAAATAAAACTTTGCAAAGGGATAACACAAATGTATGTAACAAAAACCTGATTTTAAGGCCAAATGATTATAGACTGGGTGAATAGATCAGCTTTGGCAATGTTCAGGGTAAGAAGTAAAAAAAATTGGAAAATACTTGATTGTCTTGTCAGCCAAAATAAAATGTACTCTGCAGCTGTAAGAATTCTAAGAGTCATTTCTGCTTTGTAAACATTTCTTGGTACTGCTGACATTTCCTCTTGACAACATTTCATCTTTCATGCAATAACAGCAAACATTGAGCCTGTAAAATTATTTTTTAAAAAACCTTTTGTCCTGTGTTCCTTTTAGAAAAAGTGACTGGTGGAGTCTTTAATATGTAATATGTAATATGGATATATACTAAAATTTAGAAGTGGCAAATTAGATAATCTCCTTTGAACAGATGACTAATCACAGTTCTATGGTGCTTGGTTGTTCTTGAAATGAAATAGTCAATGAGAGCAAGCTAATTACTGAACTAATCTTGAACATGTTTTAACTGTGTTATACAATCTGAAAGGAAGACCAAGAATAAGGAGAGATCAAAGAAGAAAGCAGAGAAAAATTTTAAAAACACTATAGAGGAAAATGGCATAAGTTTGAACATTTCCATAGTGATTTTATTAATAGATAATAACTTATAAAGCCTAAGTTTGAGTAAAACAGTGTGTCAGTAAAGACAAATGCACTTATTGGGTGCTTACTATATACCAGGATTTGTTCTATAAGCTTTACAGGTATTCTCTTGTTTGGTATTCTCAACAACTCTATAATGTAGATAATTCTTATTATCTCTACCTTACTATGAAGAAGTAGATGCACAATGTCAAAAGACAAGTAACTGGCAGACCCAGGATTCAAACCCAGGTAGTCTGCAGCTGCAGCAGCAACACCACGTAACTACCATCCTATAAAATAATGTTTCTCAAAGTGTGAGTTTTGGAACAACAGCAACAGCCTTACTTGGGAAATGTTAGAAATGAAGATTTTATAACAGGAAGAAAACTGGAAAACACAAAAATACATGGTAATTAAACAACACACACTTAAACGACAAATGGATAGAAGACAAAACCAAAAGGGAAATTTAAAAATGTCTTGAGACAGAGGATAATAGAGACACAAAATACCAAAACTTATGGGATGCAACAAAAGAAATTCTAAGAGCTAAGTTTTCAGCAGTAGATGCATATATCAGAGAAGAGAAAAGATCTCAAATTAAAAAAAAAAAAAAAAAAACTACCTATACACCTCAAAGCATTAGAAAAAGAAGAAAAAACTAAGCCCAAACTTAGGAGAAGGAAAGAAATATAAAGGTTAGAGAAAAAATAAATGAAATAGAGAATAAGAAAAAAATGGAAAAAATTAACAAAATTGGGCCTCCCTGGTGGCGCAGTGGTTGGGAGTTCGCCTGTCAATGCAGGGGATGCGGGTTCGTGCCCCAGTCCAGGAGGATCCCACGTGCCATGAAGTGGCTGGGCCTGTGAGCCATGGCCGCTAAGCCTGCGCGTGCGGAGCCTGTGCTCCGCAACGGGAGAGGCCACAACAGTGAGAGGCCCGTGTACCACAAAAAAAAAAAAATTAAGAGTTAGTTCTTTGAAAAAATAAACGAAATTGACAAACTTTTAGTTAAACTAATCAAAAATAAGAAATAGGAATCAAATAAATAAAATTGTAAATGAAAGAGGAGACATTACAGTTGATACCACAGAAATATAAAGGGTCATAAGAGAATACTATGAACAATTATATGCAATAAATTGGACAACCTAGAAGAAATGGATAAATTCCTAGAAACATAAAACCTACTAAGACTAAATTATGGAGAAATAAATAATTTCAACATACTGATAATGATTAAGCAAATTGAATCAATAATCAAAAACCTCCCAACAAAGAAAAGCCCAGGGCCTGATGGCTTCACTGATAATTTCTACCAAGCATTTAAAGAAGAATTAATGCCAATCCTTGTCAAATGCTTCCAAAAATTTAAAGAGGAAGGGAAACACTCAAACTCATGAGGCCAACATTATCCTGATACCAAAGCCAGATAAGAACACTCAAAGAAAAGAAAACTATAGGTCAATGTTCATGATGAATATAGATGTAAAACTTCTCAACAAGATACTAGCAAACCTAATTCAACAGCACATCGAAAGGATCACATAACATGATCAAGTCGGATTCATCCCTGGAATGCAAGGATGGTTTGATATACACAAATCAAGAAATGTGAAACATCACATTAATAGAATGAAAGATTAAAATCATATGATCATCTCAATAAACACAGAAAAAGCATTTGACAAAATTCAGCATCCATACATGATACAAACTCTCAACAAATTGGGTATAGAGGTATACCTCAACAAAATAAAGGCCATCTTTTACAAGCCCACAACTAACATTATACTCAATGGTGAAAAGTTGGAAGCTTTTTCTCTAAGATCAAGCACAAAACAAGGTTGCCCACTCTCACCACTCCCATTTAACATAGTACTGGAAGTCCTAGACAGAACAGTCAGGCAAGAAAAAAAAAAAAAGAGAAAATAAAAAAGAAGTAAGGTCCATAAAGCTCTTAGAAGAAAGCAGAGAAAAACCTCCTTGACACTGGTCTTGGCAATGAATATTTTGGATATGACACCAGCAACAAAATAAAAATAAACAAGGGGGAGTACATCAAACTAAAAAGCTACTACATAACAAGAGTAACAATTAACAAATAGAAAAGTTAACCTATGGAATGGGAGAAAATATTTGCAAACCACATATATGATAAGGAGTTGATACACAAAATATATAAGGAACTCATAAAACTCAAAAGCATAAAAACTATGCAAAGAACTTCCCAGGTTGCCCAGTGGTTAAGACTCCATGTTTTCACTGCAGAGAGCTCAGCTTTGATCCCTGGTTGGGGAACGAAGATCCCGCATACCTCGTGGCGCAGTCAAAAAAAAAAGGCAAAAGACTTGAGTAGACATTTTCCAAAGAAGCTATTCAAATGGCCAACAGGTACATGAAAAGGTGCTCAATATCACTAACCATCAGAGAAATACAAATTAAAACCATGATGAAATATCACCTCACACCTGTTAGAATGGCTATTTCAAAAAGACAAGAGATAACCAGTGCTAACAAAGCTGTGGAGAAAAGGAAATCTGTGTGTACTGTGGGTGGGAATGTGAATTGATACAGCCACTGTGGAAAATAGTTTGGAAATTCCTCAAAAATTAAAAATAGAAATACCATATGATCCAGCAATTCCACTCCTGGGTCATATCTAAAGGAAATGAGATCACTATCTGGGAGATATATGTGCACTCCCATGTTCATTGCAGCATTATTCACAGTAGCCAAGACATGGAAACCACCTAAAGGTTCACTGATGAATGACTGGATAAAGAAAACAGGATATATATATGTATATACACACACACACACACACACACACACACACACACACACACACAACACAATGAAATATTATTCAGCCATAAAAAAGGAAATCTTGACATTTGTGACAAAAAGGGTGAACCTTGAATGCACTGTGCTAAGTGAAATAAGCCAAAGACAAATAACGCACAATCTCAAAGGCAGAATCTGAAAAAAAATTGAACTCATAGAAACAGAGATTGGTGGTTGCTAGAGGTTGGGGGGAGGATAATGGGCAAAGGTGGGCTACAAACTTCCAGTTATAAGATGAATACATTCTAGGGATCTAATATATAGCATGGCGACTATAATTAACAATACTGAATTGTATATTTGAAAGTTGCTAACAGAGCAATTGTTAAAAGTTCTCAACACATACACATACACAATTGTAACTATTTGAGATGATGGAAGTGTTAACTAACCTTATTGTAGTCATCATTTTGCAATATATACATATATCAACTCATCAATTTGTACACTTTAAACTTACATGGTATGTCAATCATATCTCAATAAAGCTAGAAAAAATAAATACAAAAAATAAAGAACAAACACAAAAAACCCAATTGGAACCACGTGGCTATTAAAAAAAAAAAAGAAATGCAGATTTTTAGGCTCCACTCCAGACCAACTGAATTGGAAAATCTGTAGTGTGGCCATCATCTGGATTTTTAACAAGCCCACTAGGTGATTCTCTTTTCTGCTAAAGTTTGGGAACAACTGCCCTATAATATACTGCCTTTACAGCCATTTATAAGGATAACTAATGTTTTAATGACACTGATCTTATATTAAACAGCTTGTGGATGCATGCCGCAACAAATGGAGTGATCAGAAAAGCCTGTGTATGTTGGAAAGCAGAACTGACACTTTGCTCTATTTCCACTATGACTATGCATCTCACATTCCACAGTCAGAAAAAAAGAATTGCATCCTGAGACAAACTCAAACTAACAGGATCACCCTGACTCATGCACACAAGTCCCTAAGAGAATAAAACCTTTCTTTTTTTTTAAATTTTTTATTATCCTCAACTCTCTGAAAAAAGAAAAAAAGGAAACCATTTGATCCCTGCTTTAGGCTCTGCTGATGTCTGAAGGTATGTTATAATCTTCCTGAGTAGGATAACCATCTGAGAAATTGACTGTTTTTCCACTATGATCAGAATAATATAAATATGTTTACATTCGTAATTTTGTATGTGTGGGTTTTAAAAATATTTGGTATACCAATAAATAAATAAATAAAATACTTTGTATGCATTTTATTGGGTGAGCTAGGCGTTCTGAAGTCTGATTCTGTTCCATTTATCTATTGCTTCATAATACATTCCTTCATAATTCTGCGTATAAATTGTAGTCGGCCCCATGTATACATGGTTCCTTTGTATCTGGTTCCACATCCAGGTCTTCAAGCAATCACGGATCGTGAAGTACTGCAGTACTTACCATTGAAAAAATCTGCATGTAAGTGGACCCACAAAGTTCAAACCCGTGTTGTTCAAGGGTCAACTGTATATCTTATTGGGTCTGTTTCTCTGGAGAATACAAACTATTAAACGTTTAGAGAAGAGTTCAAACCCTTTAACAAGTTTTGCAAGGTCCTCTGTGGTCTGGTTCTGGTTCCATTCTCATCGCTCACCATTATCCTTCATACTTTACCAGTCATAGTCAACTGTTTTGTTCCTGTTTTCTTTTTTCTCTGAGACTGCATATGCTGAAGTTCTTGCTTGGAACACCTTTTCCCCACAGCTTTCCTTGACTCTCTACTCCTACATGGGGCTCTAATCAAACTCCCTCGTCCCATTTGAGCCCCAGTCATTTTAGATCTGCTGTTAGATCTCAAATTACACCATAGACTCTCTTATTCCTGGGCCCTTGAACATGGTGTTCACTCCTTCTTGGTCTATTCATTATTTCAGTCTCAGTGTAGCTGGTACTTCATTTAGAAAGACTTCCCCTCTCCTAAAGATGGGCAAGGTGCTCGGATCACTGGTCCCAAAAACCTGTAGAGCTTTGCTATTTACACTGCATTGTAATCACTTGTCCATTGAAATACAAACTCTGTAAATCAGGAAACTTTTCGGTAATGTCTGCTGCATATCAGACATTCTACAAATGGTGGTTGAATGAACAAATAAAACCAATACAATGCTAAGTCCAGAGGACTTTCCCAAGGCTGCAAATGAGAGATATAGCCATGACTCAGAAACTGTGGGGACTTCCCTGGCGGTTCAGTGGTTAAGACTCTGCCGTTCCAATGCAGGCAGACCAAGTTTGATCCCTAGTTGGGGAACTAAGATCCCACATGCCGCGCAGCCAAAATAAATAAATAAATAAATAAGAAGTTCAGCTGAAATGGAATAAGGTCGGGGAATGGAGAAGGGTCACTGAAAATAATGTCACATGGTGAGGTACCTCCTTATTGTTTATTGGCGCAAGGGCATATTTGGCATACTTCAAGGTATAGAGTTGAGTTCACTACTGCCTCAAAGAGAGGAAATAAACTGTGACAACACTTACACAAATATTAAATGATACTTTAATAATCTACAAATATTATTATTATTAACACTTGTGATGGACTCATTTTTCCAACCAAATGAGAAAAACAGCTTGGGAGTTTTCTTAAACAGGCAAACATTCTTTTCTGGAAGAATGTTTGGTGATAAAGGTCACTGTGAACTTATAGAGGAGCTCAACGGGATGGAAGTGGCATTTATTTATGTGTATTTATGTGCTTATTCACTGATGGCTTTGCTGAGGAAAGCTATATTGTCAAGTGCCCTAATTAAGAAATAATAATGTAATTGATTTTTTATGGATTATCTTCAATTGAATCCCTTTACAACAGCAAACTCTCATTGACTACTCAGGATAATTGATGGCTTCTCAGAACAATGCCCTTGGCTGACTGCAGAGGAGCTGATGCTGTGTCTGACAGTGATCTCCAGCCACCTCTGTTCTCGCCATGACTACCCCTAGAAAGGCAGCAGGCCGAAGTGAAAAGGGTACACAGTCAATTCACTGAGTATCAAAGGTCAGCTCACTTTCATTTTTGTACAATGACAGGGTTGAACTAAATCAATGATTTGAAAAATAAAAATTCAGCAGAACTCCTTCATCAGACAAATTCTATGTAGGAGCTGTGTATGTAAAACAAGCCCCAGTGGTGTTAACTCTCACTGAAGCAAGGTTGGAAGTGCAGAGTTTGACCCAGTTCTTGTCTCCTACCACCCAAGCAGATGCTGAAGAACTCCAGGACACATGGTACCAAGTCCAAGCTTGTACTGCTCACTGCAAAACAGGGCAACAAATCAACAGATGAGGTGTTGGGGCAAGGAATAGTGATTTTATTTGGAAAGTCAGCAAACCTAGAAGATGGCGGACTAGTGTCCCAAAGAACCATCTTGTCTGGGTTTAGATGCTAGCTTCTTTAATAGAACAAAGAATGGGACATGAGGAGGGAGAGTAAAAATGTGATAAATTGTTGCAAATATTTCCTGGTCCCACCAGACTCCAGAGGGGATGTGTTAATTTCTTCTTTTCTGCAGCCATACATGGGTGGTCAGGATGTTTCCTGTGAGCTAAACAAAGGTATTTTAGCTTAATGCTCAGGCATGAGAGGGTTCTGGGAGATGGGCCATTATGTATACTTCAAGCTATAGGCAACATGACTTTAGTGATTAACTTGTAGCAAAAGCAATAGAATACAAAGGTTAAAGTAAAAGAAACAGATCTAATATGGAGTCAGATTTGTTCTTCCCTATTACTCACACAATTTGAAAGCTGCTGGACTAGATGATCTCCAAGCATGATTCCCCTTCTAAAATTCCAGGATTTTGTAATATGACTTCAAGGATTCCAGGATAAACCAAAGTAGTCATTTGTCTCATCTTTGGAGTAGATGTGTCTTGAAGCATTTGCCATCATAGTCCAGTCCAAATATCAAACTTGGTCCAGAACACTCAGACTGTGGTTTAAGCAGAGTTAAGCTGTCTATGCCTCTGATTTTGGTGATTTCATATCATTGTGTTTGTGTGTGTGTTTGTGTGTGTGTGTGTGTGCATCTGTGTATACACACATGTGTAAGATAGTCTGCAATCTTACAGGAGATCTGCATTTTCTTATTTCAGCAGATATTTGTGGAATTGTGAGGAGGTTGTTGTTATCTAGGAGAAGGAAGCAACAGCTGTTGAGTACCAGTGAGTTCTGTGCCAGACACTTTTTATAAAAGGAGATATATTAACCATATTCATTCATGAGGTAATTAAAGTTCAGAAATGTCAACCAAGGTCACAATAAGTCTCTGTGACTCCAAACCTCATACTTTTTACTAAATGATGATTTATACAGAAAAGGGAGAGACCTAGTTAGATTATTTGAGGAAGGGTTTAATTTAGATATATAATCATTTAGAAAAATGTAGGATTTTACAGAGGTAAAATCAGTAGTAAATTTCACTGGAAAATTCAGTCTTTGAGGGCTTGAAAGAATGGGGTAGTTGAATCAAATCCCATTAACATTATGCTTATATAGTCCTATAGAACAATGATTCTCAACCCACTCAGGGTGCATTTGGAAATCTCCAAAGACATTTTTGGTTGACACAACTCGGGTGGGAGGTGTGTGCTATTGGGATGTACTGGGTGGAGGCCAGGGATACTATTAAACATCCTGCAATGCACAGAATTATTTGGCCCCAAACATCAATAGTGCCAAAATTGAGAAACTCTGATCTACATATTCCAGGAGCTTTAAAGGAGCAAGATAAGAGGGTAAAAAGACCAGGATGGGAACCCACACATAATTTTTAGCCTATTTGAATTTTTTTTGCAAGTCTACTCTAAAGTTTCTTAGCTAGAGAATGATGCCCTGATTAAGTTTTCTGGGAATGATGATTAGCCCTGTTTCAAACCAAACCAAACCAAATTCCTCACATATTATAAGACGTTTTCATAAATCATCTGGAGTAGAAGTTACAATTATTAGAATTACAGAAACACTATCATCTGCACCCACATTTAATCGTGTACCAACTCATAAGGTCATCCACACCTCATACACCAAGGTGACAATTTTTGCTCATCAGATATCCAGGGTTCTTCCATTCCCTTGAAGACACACTTCCTATAAAATATGGACAAAATTAAAGCATGTATTTACTTTAGGTTAAGCGAAGGTTGGTATGTGTGGTAGGCAGAATAATGCTCCTGACCTTCCCAAAGATATCCATGTTCCAATTTTGGGAACCCATGATAAAAGGAATTTTCCTGATGTGATTAAGTTAAAAGCCTTGCCATGGGGTAATTAACCTGGTTTATTTGGGTAGGCCCTGAGAAATGGAATATTGCCTGCCATATCAGTAAACAAAGTATGTCACAGTCATCAGCAAGTGCAGCCACTGCAGAAGGTGAGCAAGTGAGCCCTGAGGGAACTCAGGAAGGAAAAGAATACCTGCCATTTAGGAGCCATCAGACCACAGCCACTCCCCACGGTGAGCCTTGAGGAAACTCAGGATAGGAAAATACAGGATGCTGGCCCCAGATAGCTGAGGTGCATATCAAACGAATGATTTCATTGAGCCCAGACTCTCACATTTTCCCATACAAAGAAAAGCACTAAATTCCTTAACTTGAGATATCTGGTTTTCTTTAATTAACAATAATCGTTTGACATTCAGACTACCTGCCCTTTGTTGCAAAACCCCTATATATCCTAGCTCCCCCCTGGTCTCCATGGAGCAGTTCTTTCAGGACTACTTGAATTGCCGCCTCCCCAAAATTTCTGCTGATTAAAATATAACTCTCAACTTTTAGGTTGTACATTTATTTCTCAGTCAACAGCCAAGTGGAATTACAAGTCTTTAAACTGAAAGAGAGAGGCAGAAGAGGTCAGAGTGATGTGACGTGAGAAGGACTTGGTCTGTTTTTGCTGGCTCTGAAGATGGAGTAAGGGGTCATGAGCCAAGGAATGCAGGTTGCTTCTCGAAGTTGGAAAAGGCAAGGAAATAGGTCCCGCCCAGGATCTACACAAAGGAACACAGCCCTGCTCAGGCCTTAGTATTAGCCTGATGAGATCCAGGTCAGTTCTGAACTACAGAACTATAAGATAATAAATTGGTTTTGTCTGAACCACGAAGTTCGTGTTCATTTGTTATGGAACCAATAGAAAGCTAATATAGTATGTAACCTCCACCAGGTCTGATGGGATGATCTACTTAAACCTTAATTAACTTTGAAGGTATTAAATACTGATGAGGGACCCACCCTCAGGCATCTGTTTTAATTCTTTGATATGCTTTGCAGAAATTAGATTCTTGCCTGAAGTTGGAGGAGGGGGTGCTGGACAGAGACAAGAATACTGAGAACGGAAGTATCAACAACCTACTCCATGGTATTGATCTGAGAGCCTATAGCAGTGATGGCTGACAGAATTTTAGTGCAAGCCACACATGTATTTTTACATTTTCAGTAGCCTGTTAAAACAATAATAAGACAAAGGTGAAATTTATTTTAATAATGTATTTAACCCAACATACCCCTCCTATCATTTTAACATATAATCAATATAAAATTATTGATGAACTATTTTACATTATTTTTTATACTAAATCTTTGAAATGTATGTATCTTACACTTAAGGCTCATCTCCATTTAGACTAGCCACCTTTCAAGTGGACATATATTGGACAGTGTGACCTAGACAAGAGAGGGAAGGGATACAAAGGAGAATGCACTGTTTTCTTCTACTATTCCACTAACTTATGTCACCAGATGTGTGGGATTTTATCCACACTGACCAAGTCTCTGATGCCAGCTGTCTGTCCTACAACTTAGTTCAGTTCTGACGTATCTACAGCGTGTTAGCATCGAATCTTACATGGTAAGGTTTCAGTCCCACGAGACTGTCCCCACATCAGATACCACTTGCTAGTCCCAGGTTGTCATCTGTATTTCTGACTGAGTGGCTATAAGTCAGGTTTCCCATGACCCCCTCTTGTGTTCAACAATTTGCTAGAATGGCTCACAGGACTCAGAAAAACAGTTTATTTACTAGATTACCATTTATTATAAGAGGATACAGCTTATGAGGTATGTGGGATGGGGTGAAACGTCCATGCCCTCTCCAGGCAAGCCACCTTTTCAATACCTCCACAAGTCAACCAACCAACCTAGAAGTCCTCTGAACCCTGTAATTCAGGGTTTATTATGGAGGCTTCATTATGTAGCTGTGATCAATTATTAACTCAATGTCCAGCCCTTCTCTCCTCCTTGGAGGATGGGGGGTAGGAATGAAAGTTCAAACTTCTAATCTTGACTTGGTTTTTCTGGTGACCAGCCCCCATCCAGGAGCCCACGAAGGGTCATTCGAATAAAAGACCTTCCTATCACCCAGGAAATTCCAAAGGATTTAGGAGGTCTGTGTCAGAAACTGGGATCAACGATAAACTATTAGAACAAAAGATGCATCTAGCACCTTTATCACAGGAAATTACAAAAAGTTTTAGGAGCTCTGTCCAGGAGATGGGAACAGAAACCAAACTATATGTATTTCTTATTATAGCACCATATCACAGAGATGTAGGTTAAACATGAGGTCATTTTGGTGGAGAAAATTGGGAAGCTCAGGGCATGGGAACTATTGCCTTAGGAGCCAGGTGAAGAGGTGGCACAAGTGGGATGGAGAACTCCTCTTTCCAATGTTTCCATGGATCTGCAGTAGGTCCAGTCTCTGCAGCAGAATCTGAAGGTGGGGGAATGTGGAGAGAGTGGTCTTGTGAAGGTTGCTCTAGCAGGCACATGATCCAAAGACCCCCTCAGATGAAGTAAAAGCAGTGTACTTACTTCATGGGGTGAGGAGGAGAGGGGTGCATACACGCATTACATGCGTGCATATCATGTCTCCCATTTCTGCTCACACATTTTAATTGGAGAAGATCACTTAATGAGCTCCTAGGACATTTTTCTCATAGGAGATGGTCTACAAGTGTCTTGAATAAACTAATCATCAAACAGATGGATTTAATTTATTTAAGTGGACTAGGAAGTTTTAATAATTTTCTTATCATAAAAATTAGCAAATAGCCCAGCCAAAGGAACGTTTTTGGAATTTTGTGTTATTTAACCTGTATCAAAATGCTTGGCATATAGTAGTGATATTTGTTCGTAGAATAAAATACTTGGCTTTTATTCAGAGAACACCCTAGATGAGCAACTAATGATGTGTTTGGCTAATGGAATATGGGCATAGAATATTTTTTTAATGAGAAAGGCAGTGGTTCTGTTATTCCCATGGAAAAATACGCCAAAACAAGAAAATATAATACACTAGAACTTTTTAGATTTTGCTATTAATAGCCCCAATGAGTGCTGACAATGGAGTTGACCACAATACCCAAATCAAAACCCTCAAATGGTATGACCACAAAGGCTATGAACTCTCAAGCCAGTAAGCTAATGGACAAGATACTAAATATCAACCTAGGACCAAGATATATTTTTAATTACTGTCGGCATTTTGCTTCTGCTTAATCCATTACATAGGAGCCAACACTATGCCTTTTTTTCCCCCCAGTTTCTGACTTCATCCATTGATAGGACTCAGCTTCAGTCAGCAACATTAGGTAGGAGGCCAACCACTAAGGAAAATGAATGATTGACCTGCATGACACATTTGTACCACAGACAAAACCAAATGGACCCAAAGCAGCATACAGACAGGGTCCTTAGATAAGCACAGCTAATGCTTTAAAGCATTTTATGGTTCTTAGGCAAGGTACTCTATTGAATTCCAGGTTGGAATAAGTCCTTTTTTCTTTTCCTGATAAAAATGTGATGAAAAACATTGCTGTGAAAGAGCCAGGTCTCAGGAAAAAAAGAGTTAGAGTCAAGTTTTTACACCAGATGAGGCATTTCACTTTTCTGAGCTTTGTTTTTCTAATTTATGAAATGAAGACAAAAAAAAATCTTCTCTGTTTTCTTCATTTGCATATTGTGAGGGTCAAATGACAAAAAGTACTATCATATACCAGATAGATTTTTCTGTTGTTTTTGTTTTTTGGTAAAGGTTAATATAAATGTAAGTAACCCTATTTTTATGATTAACATCGCAGTCCTAGCTACTGATGAGGTGTAATGGGATGGTGTCCATCTGTCCATGGTGATTTTCCTTTTGCTTGTTTTCTAAACTCGTTTGTCCTTCCCCTGACACTGGACCCAGTCAGATTTTTTTAGAAAATCAGTTGTTTATATCAATTCCCCTCTATATTTTCTCTCTGTCTAGTGTTTGCTTAGTAGAGACAGAAATCCCAGTGTACACAGAGAGTATTTAGCAAATGCTCTTCAAAAATCCACTTATCCCTTTCTCCCAAAATCTTCTAAGAAATTATATCGGTCAGATATTGCCACGTAACAGATATTCACACAATCATAGCAGCAGACACTCATTTAGAACCACTCATTTCTCACCTATCTCTGGGCCAACTGAAGTTGAGATCTCTAGGCTGAGCTTTGGTAGGTGGATCTGGCTATAGGTCCAGCTAGGTTTGGTGTTTTGCTTTGAGCTGGTCTTGGATCTGTTCTGCATGTCTTCAGTCTGAGGTTGGGGCTGAAACGGTACCACCCACCCCTGGTGTATTTCTTCTCGTGTATTTCTTCACATGAAGTTGGAAGAGGCATTAGATGGCAAGCACAATCAAACAAGGTACCAGGATAGATTTGGCCTCAAACGATGTTGGGCAAAATACTTATTTTGTGGCTAAAGCTACCCCGGTAAGCCTGTCCTCAAATAAAATGTTCATTTCATCAAACATTTAATCGTTTTTTCAGTTGAAACTTTGTGTGTGCTTTCAAGTTTGTAGCAACCACAATCAAAACCTTTTCATATGGTTGAAGATCATGCTGTTAGGAGATATGGGGGTATATGTATATGTATAGCTGATTCACTTTGTTATAAAGCAGAAACTAACACACCATTGTAAAGCAATTATATTTCAATAAAGATGTTAATAAATAAATAATTAAAGGTCCAACATTCTATTCAAAGTAAAAAAAATGACCATGCTGTTAAAAGTTTTGTGTGTGTGTGTCTTTGTGTACATGTGCACTCACTATTTGTTTGCTTGTTGTGGAAAGGTAAATTTTCTTCAAATACTTTGTTCTTAATTTTCAAACCCTTAACAAATTAGAACACTGAAATAATATTTTAAAATAATTATTAAGACAATATGGATGCAGGAATATAGGAATATCTTTTCCTCTGGCTGTGAGTCAGTGAATCTCTCCTGAGAATGAAAGTTTTATAAGGGGAGGAATATACCTTCTTGGATATAGCATGATAATTTATTTTTTCGGCTGTACCACGTAGCATGTGGTATCCTAGTTCCCCAACCAGGGATTGAACCCATACACCCTGTAGTGGAAACATGGAGTCTTAACCACTGGACCGCCAGGGAAGTCCCAGGATGTGCCTTCTTATGTCATATTCACATCCAGTTTTGCAGTGCAGTACTAACTGAATACTCTGACCAGTTTGCTTGTTTTAATAATTAGCATAGTAATCATTAAAATAAACTGGAGTTTATTCTACTAAGAAGCTGTTTCAGCCATTTCATTAAAAAATGCTTATGAATTGAATTGCATGCTTTATCATTATGATACTATGTTTTCATGGAACATAGCAAAGATCCTAGGACAGAAATATGTGCAGTTTTGTGACTGAGAAGGAGCTCAAGATGATTTCTGATAAAAATCCAGTTAAAAATCTTTTTTTTCTTTGAAGAAATGCTCGAGTCAACAGTATACTTACTAAAAGATCAGACTCAGTGAAGATAACTGCATTCCTCTACACAAACACACACACACCCCTTACAAATGTCTACTGGGTAAAAAGGGCTTCTTGTTTGGACCATTTCAATATTAAATGAATTGTTTATAGATTTTAGGAGATTTATATGGATCTTTGCTAAAAACTGAAGTTTACTTGCAAAGTAAAATTGAGGCTTCTTTTGAGCAAAGATGTTCAGTTTCAACATGGTATATAAAATGAATAGGTTTACCTTTCTTGGCCCTGGGGAGCTATTGTTAGGTAACAACAATCAAAGTATCCATCAATGGTCCATATTTGAGATTTAACACTTTTTCATGGTAGCGCTTCCGTTGATCAGCCTATGTGAAGACTTCCATAGGGCTGGCATCCAGGCTACTTAAAATATAATCCCTGAAAGAAGTCTTTCCAAAGCCAAGTCATATTTGGAAGAGCACTACTTGGCAAGTTAATTAACTAAAAGTACATAGCATTCAAACCACAGTCTTCTGCATCTCTCTCTCTCTCCCCACCCCTGTCTGTTTCTCTGTCTCTATCTGTCGGCCTCTCTTTCTCTTTCTCTCTCTCTCCCGAGTAATTATTTTTAAATTTTAGTTTTAAATTTTTAAATGGATAAGATACGATCACAGGACTTCCCTGGTGGTGCAGTGGTTAAGAATCTGCCTGCCAATGCAGGGGACACGGGTTCGAGCCCTGGTCTGGGAAGATCCCACATGCCACGGAGCAACTAAGCCCGTGTCCCACAACTACTGAGCCTGCACTCTAGAGCCCGTGAGCCACAACTATTGAGCCCACGTGCCACACTACTGGAACCCACGCTCCTAGAGCCCGTGCTCTGCAACAAGATAAGCCACCACAATGAGAAGCCCGTGCACCGCAATGAGGAATAGCCCCCACTCACTGCAAATTGAGAAAGCCTGCGCTCAGCAACGAAGACCAAACGCAGCCAAACATAAATAATAAATTACTTAATTAATTTAAAAAAATACGATCACATTGTTTAAAAATATTTTTATAGGGCTCCCCTTGTGGTGCAGTGGTTGAGAGTCTGCCTGCCGATGCAGGGGACACGGGTTCGTGCCCCGG
The DNA here is from genome assembly GCF_937001465.1 of Orcinus orca. Classification (NCBI taxonomy): domain Eukaryota; kingdom Metazoa; phylum Chordata; class Mammalia; order Artiodactyla; family Delphinidae; genus Orcinus; species Orcinus orca. Next base: position 9,828,908 of record NC_064563.1, on the reverse strand, counting down.
TCCGGGAAAATCCCACATGCCGCGAGCGGCTGGGCCCGTGAGCCATGGCCGCTGAGCCTGCGCGTCCTGAGCCTGTGCTCCACAACGGGAGAGGCCACAACAGTGAGAGGCCCGCGTACAGCAAAAAATAAAAATAAAAAAATAATTATATATATATATATATATATATTTATACTTTGTGACCACCTAGAGGGGTGGGATAGGGAGAGTGGGAGGGAGATGCAAGAGGCAGGGGATATGGGGATATATGTATACTTATAGCTGATTCACTTTGTTATACAGCGGAAACTAACACCATTGTAAAGCAATTAGACTCCAATAGAGATGTTAAAAAAAAATTCACCTAGAAAAAATATACATTTTTAAAAAGTACAGAGTGACAAGTCTCTTATTTGTGTTTCCTCTCCACCTTGTGCCCATTTTCCAATATATCCATGCTTATTAGTTTTTTATGAATATACAAAAGTAATCTCTTATCAAAAGTTTTATTTCACATCACTTCTCTCTAAATTACGAATATGCATGTGTTTGTATTATATGTAGTTACACATGAGCATACACCATACGCATAAACTGTGTAGGTTATCTGTTGTCTTACTGCACACTGCCTCAAGACATAGTAGCTTAAAAGAAAAACAATTTAATATTTTTCATTGTCTTGTGAATTAGGAATTTGGACAGTGCACTTCTGAGTAGTACTTCTGCTACATGGTGTCAGCTAAAGTCATTCATTTAGCTGCATTCAGCTACTGATAAGTCTAGGCTGGAAGATATAAGAAAGTTTCTCATGCATCTGGCACTGCAGCTCTCCTCCAGATAGCTTCTCTCTTTCCAAGTGACCTGGGCTTCCTTTCAGCATGGAGGTGTCACAGTGGTTGGGCTTCTTACATGGTGGCTGTGGCTTCCTGGAGCAAATGCGCTAAGACGCAATGGTGAGAGCCCTAGGGTTCTAAATTCTTATGTCATAGTAATCAAAGGGTCCAGCAACTACCAGTGGGTCATCTTTGAGATTTAAAAATTTTTCATGACTGCCTTTCCATAGGTGAATCTATTTTAAGTTTACCATAGAGTTAATATCTTAAGGCTCATCCATGAGAGTTAAATAGAGTGATTCCTACCACATTCCACCAGACAAAACAAGTCCCAAGGTCACCCCAGATTCAAGGGGAGGGAAATAGATTCTATCTTTCAATGGGATGAGTGGTAAAAATTGTGCAGCCATCTTTAATTCACCACAATATTTTTCAGTGTATAAAATTTAAAGTCCACAGACATAAGCCAATCAGTGATAGAAAGATGTTTGCTAATACACTATAAAAATTTTTATTCCAGTTCTCAAAAAATAATGAAGTTACTGAGAAATACTGATGTAAGAAGCAGTACTTTTAGAAATAAAAATAGTTTTCTTTAAAAAAAAAATAAACCCTTCATCACAAGCTCTTAGGTTTTTTTTAAAACCCACATTTTTGTAACACAATGTGTTGTTAATTTTAAAAACAAACTCCTCACCACAGTATTTTTAATCACTTGGACATGTCCTGACTGCTAATTTGTGGACAGGCTATTTTCTCCATGCGTGCTTTGACATATACATTAAACCTTCTCTTACTATTCCCTTGATGAATCTAATATCCATGAAACCTGTGACATAACCTATAACTATCACCAGCTTCTTTGTGGGAGTTTATGATCTTTGAGATATATGCCTTCTGAAATAGACATCTGTAGGCTTATGGTAAAATTAATAAAGCCGAAATTAAAACTGACAGCTCTGCAATGTTATGCTACCCTTAGCATATGGAATAACTACCGTGAACACTTATGGGGTTTGTTGCAAGATTATAGACAGTTACCCAATGGAGGATAACTTCTGAACTGTGTTCGTAAATCTCATTTGACAGGTTTTGGATTTGGTATAATTTTTCTATAGCGTTTGAGTGTTGGGTAAGCAATACATTAGCTATGATTCAGATGACATTTCACGTCTAAGCTCTTTAGTCTTTCCCCTCCAAGTCCTCACTCTCTTCCCTGTCACACCCTCCTCTTTTTTCCCCTTTCTCTCCCTCTATAAACACTCAATCATATCTAAATATTTTAGCAGTGAGCTCATGGCTAGGGGATTCTTTATGAAGTATGATAATACAAAACCCTCTAGACTGGCTGCAAATCCAAGTGTGCACATCTACAAATCTGAGAGTGCATATCAGAGTTTTATCTACCTATCTATCTATTGATTTATTATTTTTTATTTCCCATACCCAAATGTATATACTCTTATTTCTTCTGTGATGGTAGAAATACAAATTGCAAGAATTTGTCCTGTCCCCTATGCTCAGTGATCCAGTCTTTTATAAAATCTGTCTTGGTCCCACTTTATGTGTAGACACACACCCACAGGTACACACACACACACTGTCTTTTTTTTTCTTTAATGAGTATATTTATCTCTTTTTCTGGTGAATGAGAGACTAGTGACCAGATGTTGACTTTGTAAAGAATAGCACTATCTATACAAAAGAAAGATTTTTGCAGTTTGGGGAAAAAATAGTTAAGAACTGGTTGCTACAGTAGTAAAGAAATACTCATATATTGTAATGATGCTAGAACTTCCGGATTCCATATAGTGAAGACTATGTGGGGTTATTAATAGATGAAAATAAGAAATGGGACCAGAAGGAATTAGAGGTACTTTTAAATGTTTTCCTCCTCCTCTATCCCAGTTTTGCCTCGAAAACATGGATATTATATAAACATTATTCAAACAAAGTAAATTAAAAGAAACAAATGCATATTGACAAATTCATTGTTTTAGGTAGGAATATGACTCATTTAAACTTATGGGCCTTTCCAAAATTTGTCTCTAATAAGGTAAGCTATTGCTTCTGATACTGTTTAGATTAGGGTTACCTTTAGTTACTTTTTAAAAAGTGCTCCTAAATAATTCTAACCCCACAGGGATCATCCTTTGATGTGAAACTGTTTTTATAAATAATAAGAGGCTACACCAATGCTGTTGATGTTCTTGGTTATCTACTCCTCATCTAATTCACTATTCTTTCTTGGCAACTGGGGTACTGTAAGTCTGATTAAATGTTCATGTCTCAAGCCTTCATTTCAGTTAAGAGTGAACTTGGCTTTGAACAAGGAGTTTTGTAAGCAGAGATCCACTGACCATGTCTTGGGAAGAGTTTCCTTCCTTTACAGAAGGGATGGTGTCACTCCCACCACTTTTTCCTTCTTGCTGCCTTGAATGAGGTTGTGACAGCTAATATGTACCAACCACCTTGTGCCTATATGGAAAAAGTTAATACATTTACAAACCCTGACAGTGTACAACTGCTGAGCCCGTGCTAGAAACTGTCTTTTTCTATGATTTATTACAAACTAAAATAGCAACTTTCTACTTGTTTCAACTATCACGTCAAGTCTTGTTGCTATCAACCAGTTCTAACTACTTTATATGAGTTTATATAAAGGTCTCATTTGTTGATATTAAAGTTATAATTTTGATTTTGTTTTCTGTTGTTATTGTTGGTTTGCCTGTACTGTTCTCTATTCTTCTATTCAAGTAGGTCCTATACGCTATGCTTTGATGCTAAGGATGTTTACAATATACTACCAGGGTGTTTCCTTCAAATGTTTATATCCATTGAGAAGTTTAGATTTTGAGGAAAGGGTACCCTACAGTCTAAAAAAAAATTCCCTGATTTCCAGGATTCCAGAGGGGTCTGTGAGTCTCGTGAACCCTGAGGATTGAGAGTTGTGAGGATGTGGGTTTGTGAAATATCAAGGGGCTAATTTGAAGCCCAGGACTCCAAGCGTCACTAAGATTCTGTATTCTAACTATAGTCCAGAAGCAGCAGAGACAGGGAATCTGTTAAGACAAATTTTCTCAGTTGAAGACTTAATCATCCTCCCTCCTCTGAACTAGAATCTCCCATCTGCTCTCTCATTGCTGCATTTTCCAATGTCCTTACCACATGTGCCCTTCAGGTGGGCTGTCTCCCAGGATGACATCCTGGCTCCACAAGACGGTCATTCCATACTCTCCCATGACCAGAGGTGGCACAAGAGGTCTTTGCAGGGCTGCTCAAGCCAGTCCATCCAAGCAAACAGGGCAAACACCCCTTCCCTAGGCTCCTGATCTATTAGCAAGAGGACATTCTGATGAGACCTGGGAACACCTAGAATACTAGAGCAGAAATAAAACTTAAGCCTCTTCCACTCTTAGAGCCATAAAATGATGTGGAGTTCCATTGTCCCTCCATTTCTTTGATAATATCTCTGGATTGGGGAGAGCGTGCATGGGCCAAGACCCTTTCTTAGAAAATTTGTCTTATTTTCTATTATGAATCATAATTCCCTTATAAAAAGGTACACAGAACATAAATATATAGCTCAGTGAATCCCTATGAAGTGAATACCCACGTCACTCCTTCCAGTTCAAAAAATAAAACTTCTAGATCCCCAAACCTTCCTATGGGCCCTCTCCATAATCATTTTATCATTTTACCCAAAGGTAATCCTGATTTTTCAATATGTTTTTCTTGCTTTTATTAATAGTTTCTCTGCTTGAGTATGAATTACTAGACACTAGCTTTGTCTATGTTTAAAATTTTACATAAAAGGAGTAACACAGTGTAAATTTTTCGTCTGTGGTTTTTCTCACATACAAAAATCATGTTTTTGAAGTAAGTTTGTGAAACTGATGAATATGATTGTGTGTAGCTGCAATTCATTCATTTTCCACTGCTGTGTAGTATACCATTATATACAAACATCACAATATATTTAGCCATTTTATTGTTGAAGGGCATTTGTGTTGCTTTCAATTCTAAGAATAAAGCTCCCATGACTTTAGTAGGAGCACTCATGATTCAAAAGAGGGTCTCCCCACTTCCCTAATCCCGCCCCCACTCCCCCCTATACTCTCTTGTCGGACTCCCTTATTAGCGGACTGATCCACAGTTGAACCTCTGGCATAGAGTTAATCAAGTGCCCTCAAGACATCTTTCCTAATTGGCCATAATGGATTGGTTCTGGATGACCCTTGGTCTCAAGTTTTACCAATGAGTGCCTTCCTGGGAATTTTGAATTGGAACAAAAGGAGAGTGTATGTCTCTGACTTGCTAGAATATAACCCGTAACTCTAGGAACTATTGGCAGCCATGTTTTCCAAATGGACAGGAGAAAAAAATTAAAATATCTGCAGAGGGAGAGAAGAATAAAGGAGCTGTCCAAAGGGGCACAACTGTAAGATTGCCAAAAACCCTGATGATCAGATTCCTGGTGTCGATTTGTCCTGAAGCTTCTATATCCTTATAATAAATTCAGCTTAGTAGAGTTTGGCTTGAGCTTCTGTTACATGCAAATATAAGAGCCTTAACGTTACAGATATTTTATAATTATAATTATAGTTATCGTAAAATAATTTTATACATGAGGATTGAAGTATCTGGTAAGTGATACTAATGTGTTGAATGAACTTGGACAGGTAAAAGAACCTCTCTATGACTCAAATTACTCATTAGTAACATATGGGAGTTTGGATAATAAGATCTCTAAGATTCCACTTCATATCAAATACAGAATTATTCTATCAAAGCACCAGTAGAAAAAACTTATCATTTGTACTTGACTTCTCAGAGAATGCAGTGGGGATCTTGGTAAAATCTATTCTCAAAAAATTTTAAAGCAAAATATTTAACTCCTCTACTTCTTAGTAAATGGTACATTCTTCATTAGAATATTTCCTGGTGCATAGCAGGCACTCAGTAAATATTTGCCAAATGAAAGAATAAATGAATGACTATCCACTTGAAATACTTTATATCCCAAGATCTAGAACATTAAGCACATGTTCTAATGATGTCAGTTTTTATTTGACCCTTGCCATAAATCACTAGTCTTTACAAAAGTCAAACGCAATCTTCCAAGCGTGTGGTCTTCTGCATCTGGGTTGACTCAGAACCGAAGGGGTTAATGAGGAAACGGATGCCTCCATAGGATTTCTGTGAAACACAAAAATACAGTGCCAACAAAATCCCCTGAAGAGTAAACAAAACTTGGAACTGTGGCAAACAATAAATTTTCAATACCTTATAGAAGCAATGGATAATGAAAACTTATCATGCCTATAGTTAGTATCCTCTTTAAAAGAATTTACAGAGTCTGTGAAATTAAATTCTGTGCACAGTTCTCTTAATTTGTCCTTAATTAAACAATACTCCATAAATGGTGCATTCAGTGACCAAATGTTCAGAGACAGCAAAATGGTGGGTCCCAAGCCATTAGGAATGAAATAAAGGAAATCCCAGGAGAGTCTGCAAGAATCTGGTCTCTCTAAGTGACAACTGATGGTTTAGGAAAGATAATTAACTTTGCAATTACAAACTGCAGCTTTCACCAATGCTGTTTTTCCCCCAGTATAATCTTTTAAATGTTGGATTATTTCCTATAACATGAAATAGTTTATTTGGAAAGGGGAAAAGCAAGCAAATACCCCACCTTAGGCTGCTGAGTTCATCAGGAATTAAATCCTTATTGATTAATTTAATGGGTGTTATTTTTTATTTCTAATGTTAGATCAATATCCATTTAATGTGCAATGCTATGCAGATTCTCAACACTAAAATTTCAGCAGTAAATTTATACAAGTAACAGAAAATATTTAGATTTTAGTCAAAACTTGAAAGATAGATCTTTTATTTTTATTAGAAAATAAACATGAAATTACTGTTCAATAAAATAAGAGCTAAGACTTTTAAAGAACCCTTATTCTGCTATAGATTTAGTAACTTCATACTATTTTTTCTGCTTAAGTGATTCTCTGAAAATCTCATTACTTTATTTATTATGGATTTTTAAATTACCTCACTACTGGAATAATCCAGGTTTCCTCCTCCCCCAAAGAATTCAGTCTAAACTAACTCTACCTGGCCAACTTTTCTTAATGGTGACTGACACTATGCATTAGGCAAATGTTAATGGCAAATAAAAAGTGCTTTTTCTCTGATTGCGGGAAGGATGTCTTCACTGGGTCTGTGCAGACAAAAATTGTGAACTGTAAAAATACCCTAGACTAATTTTAGACCCCAAATACCCGACTTCTCCTCAATATTGCTCAGTTCATCACATGACAGTGCCCCGCTCTGCTTTGCTCCCTTTCTTTATTATTTCTGTCTCTATACACAGTCATCCATTGGTGTGCAAGGGACATTGGTTCCAGGACACCCTCTGATACCAAAATCTGCTGATGCCCAAGTCCTTGTTATAAAATGGCATAGTATTTGCATATAGCCTATGTGTATCCTCTTGTATACTTTACATCATCTCTAGATTACTTATACATCTAATTCAATGTAAATGTAAGTAGTTGCTGGTGTGACAAATGTAAGTTTTGCTTTTGGAACTTTCTGGAATTTTTCCCCAATATTTTCAGTCTGTGGTTGGTTGAATCCACAAATGCAGGACCCACAGATACTGAGGACTGACGGATGTGCTTTTGTGTGGGTGTTCAGATGGGTCCTACATTCACAGCAAGTACATCAGACAATTGTCACTGAAAGTTGACTCACTCGTGCAAACGCAAAATTGCCTTTTGTTTACGCTATGGGATAAAGGTGAAGAATTAGAAAACATCTAAAATTTACACTGATTTTGAGTTGGTGCCTCAGAAAAGTCAGAGAAAAAACTCGGGGGGCCATGTCTCATGTCCTTAGGCATTTGCATAATGTCCTTAGGTTTTATCAGAGGCTCTCATGATGTTAAATAATCTTTGTGTGTTCTCTGATCTTGGGCAGAATTACTCTTCCTCCCTCCCGGCCCTTCCCTCCTTCCTTTCTTTTTCCTTTCATTCACTCATCAAATATTTACTGAATTCATACTACATACTAACACTACATACTATTGCTGATATCGGATGGCCTCGGCCTGCAGCTGCTTGAAGCAGGGTTTCAGTTCGCAGCCAGTGATTGAGGTCGGGTCTCGGCGGTGAGAGTACCGAATTCTGGCCCTTAGACCAGTGGTCAGTGACGAGACCCTGGCCCTACGGCTTTGCAGAAAAGAATTCCCACAGAGGTGGAAAGTAGTGAAACAAGTAAAGTATTTATTAGGAGAAAAAAAGAGTACAGTACATGTGGATAGACACAGGGGCGGGCTCAGAGAGAGAGTCACACCCTCGTGGCAGTTTGGATATGGGACATGTCTTCAGGATGTCCTATGGCCAATCATTTCCACTTGCCTGGTTCTGAGTTCATATTTGGCATATCTCAGTATCTTCCCATGTGTGTGTACACATCTCTTAGCCAAGATGGATCTACCGAAGAGGTCTATGGGTAGACTTAGCATCACTTAGCATCACTCCCCTTTTGACCTCCAAGGAGCCTTTTTGAGCATGTGTAGTCAGGGAGGTCTCCTGACTTCGAGAATGGGAAATATGTGGTCTCTTATCTTCTATCTGGGCAGGGCCCAGCCTCCTCTCTCAATTGTCCTGTTGTTCTCATCTTGGAGTGTCGGTCCACAGGGAGTGAACCCCAGCCGTTTGCCCCGGGGGCCCATCTACCTCCTGCCTCAGTGCTGAGCCAGAATCTACGGGTACAGAGGTATACATGACACACTCAAGGAAGTAGTCATTAATATGGAAGTTGAAGTTCTTTGCTTGTGGTTCACATGGATAGACAGCAACAGGGGTCTTAGCTAAATATAGGGATATGAGCTCCTTCTCTTCCCAGAGGTCTAGCTTCTACACAGCTACAGAAAACCCAGACAGCTTTCCATAGCCAAATCCATTTCCATGTCCCCCCGGCAACATTTTCATCTCTCCTTAAAGAAAAGAGCAATGAAAACAAATTTTTCATCAGGCCACCTGAAAAAGGTCCATCTTCGCTGTAAGACTGTGCCTGTTTCCACCCTCATCAGCCTCCAAACTGTAAGGATGCTTCCTCTCCAATGCATTTAACCTCATTTCCCTTTAAAGTAACCTGGCTTTGATCACATACACTGAACTGCAGTCCTAATGGCATCCGTGCATCTCCCACTTGTCTTAACTGTGACTTCTCTTTCCTCTTTGTGCTATTTCCTTAACCAACTTTTTATTTTGTCTTACACCTCAACTTCCACTTGGATCTTTCCTTCTAGCCCTCTTACTTTATCGCCTGGTTTGCATTCACTCTCCCAGCTCTGACCTCCTGACAAGTTTTCTCAGATGTCAAGAATTGTCCAGGGTGCAGCCTTACCCAGCCTCTGGGTCTCACGGGATTTCTCAGCTGGCCTGGACCCCATCATCACCACTGGAGAAGGAGGATAAAGGAGCCCATTCACTGTTAGTTCCTAACTCAACGCTTCACTCTCTCCTTTTTGGACAAGTGTAGATGTTTCATAATTGATTTCTCTGTACGTATTCCCCAAATCTCAAGTTTATTATCTGCCATTTCAAGATGTATAGGTCAATGTTCTTATTCTGATTATATTGTTCTCCATCTCTAAATCATGCCATAAACCTTGGGCTTTGTTCACTCCACAGCATTACATTACTCATGGTCTGGAATATATAGGATTCATCCTTGTATTTCCTTTATAACTACCGAAGGAGGTTGGTAGAGTACCTCTCAAAATTTATCCATTGGACGCTGGATATAAAGGTGAGTTTTGCACAATTTTCCACCAGTAAATATGGGAACCACCAGCTTAACAAAACTTAAATAAATTACTTGACTGCAGCATTTCCCTGAGACAAATATGGTGATGTATATGAAATATTCCCAGAGGAAGAGAAAGGCTATTGTTCTTGACCAGGAATACCTTTTTATTCCCTAGGGCATCTTGAATAGGTAGTGCTAGCACTCTGTGGAGCACGCATTTAATGAAATATTGTTCAACAGGTAACGTTTTAATATTTAGAGTAATTAAAAGGCTTCCATGCTTTAGTCCTTCTTTCTCAACCCATTCTATCTTATTTACCTTCTACAAATTTCCTGTTACTAAAGCTTCATTGCAGACTATGTTATGCAAACATATCCTCTGCTTTTCTGAACACCTGTGTTGTTTTTTGTTTTGTTTTGTTTTAATATTTTTATTGGAATATAATTGCTTTAAAATGTTGTGTTAGTTTCTGCTGTATCACAAAGTGAATCAGCTTATGTATATATATGTCCCCATATCCTCTCCCTCTTGCATCTCCTTCCCACCCTCCCTATCCCAGCCCTCTAGGTGGTCACAAAGCACACAGCTGATCTCCCTGTGCTATGTGGCTGCTTCCCACTAGCTATCTATTTTACATTTCGTAGTGTACATATGTCCATGCCACTCTCTCACTTCATCCCGGCTTACACTTCTCCCTCCTGGTGCCCTCAAGTCCGTTCTCTACATCTGCACCTTTATTCCTATCCTGCCCCTAGGTTCTTCAGCACCTTTTTTTTTTCAGATTCCGTATATGTGTGTTAGCATATGGTATTTGTTTTTCTCTTTCTGACTTACTTCACTCTGTATGACAGACTCTAAGTCCATCCACCTCACTACAAAAAACTCAATTCCATTTCTTTTTATGGCTGAATAATACTCCATTGTATATATGTGCCACATCTTCTTTATCCATTCATCTGTCGATGGACCCTTAGGTTGCTTCCATGTCCTGGCTATTATAAATAGTGCTGCAATGAACATTTTGGTACATGTCTCTTTTTGAATTATGGTTTTCTCAGGGTATATGCCCAGTAGTGGGATTGCTGGGTCATATGGTAGTTCTATTTGTAGTTTTTTAAGGAACCTCCATACTGTTCTCCATAGTGGCTGAACCAATTCACATTCCCACCAGCAGTGCAAGAGTGTTCCCTTTTCTCCACACCCTCTCCAGCATTTATTGTTTCTAGATTTTTTGATGATGGCCATTCTGACTGGTGTGAGATGATATCTCATTGTAGTTTTGATTTGCATTTCTCTAATGATGAATGATGTTGAGCATTCTTTCATGTGTTTGTTGGCAGTCTGTATATCTTCTTTGGAGAAATGGCTATTTAGGTCTTCTGCCCATTTTTGGATTGTTTGTTTTATGATATGGAGCTGCATGAGCTGCTTGTATATTTTGGAGATTAATCCTTTGTCAGTGGCTTCATTTGCAAATATTTTCTCCCATTCTGAGGGTTGTCCTTTCATCTTGCTGATGGTTTCCTTTGCTGTGCAAAAGCTTGTAAGTTTCATTAGCTCCCATTTGTTTATTTTTGTTTTTATTTCCATTTCTTTAGGAGGTGGGTCAAAAAGGATCTTGCTGTGATTTATGTCATAGAGTGTTCTGCCTATGATTTCCTCTAAGAGTTTTATAGTGTGTGGCCTTACATTTAGGTCTTTAATCCACTTTGAGTTTATTTTTGTGTATGGTGTTAGGGAGAGTTCTAATTTCCTTCTTTTACATGTAGCTGTCCAGTTTTCCCAGCACAACTTATTGAAGAGGCTGTCTTATCTCCATTGTATATTCTTGCCTCCTTTATCAAAGATAAGGTGTCCAGGGGCTTCCCTGGTGGTGCAGTGGTTGAGCGTCCGCCTGCCAATACAGGGGACACGGGTTCGTGCCTTGCTCCAGGAGGATCCCACATGCCGTGGAGGGGCTGGGCCCGTGAGCCATGGCCGCTGAGTCTGCGCATCGGGAACCTGTGCTCCACAATGGGACAGGTCACAGCATGAGAGGCCCGCGTACCACAAAAAAAAAAAAAAAAAAGATAAGGTGTCCATATGTGCATGGGTTTATCTCTGGGCTTTCTATCCTGTTCCATTGACCTATATTTCTGTTTTTGTGCCAGTACCATACTTTCTTGATTACTGTAGCTTTGTAGTATAGTCTGAAGTCTGGGAGCCTGATTCCTCCAGCTCCGTTTTGCTTTCTCAAGATTGCTTTGGCTATTCGTAGTCTTTTGTATTTCCATACAAATAGGGAAATTTTTTGTTCTAGTTGTGTGAAAAATGCCATTGGCAGTTTCATAGGGATTGCATTGAATCTGTAGATTTCTTTGGGTAGCATAGTCATTTTCACAATGTTGATTCTTCCAATCCAAGAACATGGTATATCTCTCTATCTGTTTGTATCATCTTTAATTTCATTCATCAGTGTCTTATAGTTTTCTGCATACAGGTCTTTTGTTTCCTTAGGTAGGTTTATTCCTAGATATTTTATTCTTTGTGTTGTAATAGTAAATGGGAGTGTTTCCTTAATTTCTCTTCAGATTTTCCATCATTAGTGTATAGGAATGCAGGAGTTTTCTGCTCATTAACTTTGTATCCTGCTACATTACCAAATTCATTGATTAGCTCTAGTAGTTTTCTGGTAGTCTTTAGGATTCTCTATGTATAGGATCATGTCATCTGCAAACAGTGACACTTTTACTTCTTCTTTTCCAGTATGGATTCCTTTTATTTCCTTTTTGTCTCTAATTGCTGTGGTTAAAACTTCCAAAACTATGTTGAATAAGAGTGGTGAGAGTGGGTGACTTTGTCTTGTTTCTGATCTTAGTGGAAATGGTTTCAGTTTTTCACCATTGAGGACGATGTTGACTGTGGGTTTGTCATATATGGTCTTTATTATGTTGAGGCAAGTTCCTTCTATGCCTACTTTCTGGAGGGTTTCTATCATGAATGGGTGTTGAATTTTGTCAAAAGATTTTTCTGTATCTGTTGAGGTTATCATATGGTTTTTATCCTTCAGTTTGTTAATATGGTGTATCACATTGGTTGATTTGCATATATTGAAGAATCCTTGCATTTTTGGGGTAAACCCCACTTGATCATGGTGTATGATCCTTTTCACGTGCTGTTGGATTCTGTTTGCTAGTATTTTGTTGAGGATTTTTGCATCTATGTTCATCAGTGATATTGGCCTGTAGTTTTCTTTTTTTGTGACATCTTTGTCTGATTTTGGTATCAGGGTGATGGTGGCCTCGTAGAATGAGTTTGGGAGTGTTCCTCCCTCTGTTATGTTTTGGAAAAGTTTGAGGAGGAAAGATGTTAACTCTTCTCTAAATGTTTGATAGAATTCGGCTGTGAAGCCATCTGGTCCCAGGCTTTTGTTTGTTGGAAGATTTTTAATCACAGTTTCAATTTCATTGCTTATGATTGGTCTGTTTATATTTTCTATCTCTTCCTCGTTCAGTCTCAGAAGGTTGTGCTTTTCTAAGAATACATCCATTTCTTCCAGGTTGTCCATTTTATTGGCATAGGGTTTCTTGTAGTAATCTCTCATGCTCCTTTGTATTTCTGAAGTATCAGTTGTTACTTCTCCTTTTTCATTTCTAATTCTGTTGATTTGAGTCTTCTCCCTTTTTTCTTGATGAGTCTGACTAATGGTTTATCAATTTTGTTTATCTTCTCAAAAAACCAGCTTTTAGTTTTATTGATATTTGCTATCATTTCCTCATTTGTATTTCATTTATTTCTGATCTGATCTTTATGATTTCTTCCCTTCTGCTAACTTTGGGATTTTTTAGTTCTTCTTTCTCTAATTGTTTTAGGTGTAAGGTTAGGTTGTTTAGTTGAGATGTTTCTTGTTTCTTAAGGTAGGATTGTATTGCTATAAACTTCCCTCTTAGAACTGCTTGCTGCATCCCATAGGTTTTGGGTCATCGTGTTTTCATTGTCATTTTTATAGCTGTTTTTTGATTTCCTTTTTGATTTCTTCAGTGATCTCTTGTTTATTAGTAGTGTATTGTTTAGCCTCCATGTGTTCGTATTTTATGCAGTTTCTTTCCTGTAATTGATATCTAGTCTTATAGTGTTGCCATTGGAAAAGTTACTTGATACGATTCTAATTTTCTTAAATTTACCAAGGCTTGATTTGTGACCCAAGACATGATCTATCCTGGAGAATGTTCCATGAGCACTTGAGAAGAAAGTGTATTCTGTTGTTTTTGGATGGAATGTCCATCCAAATTTCAATGAAGTCCATCTTCTTTAATGTGTCATTTAAAGCTTATGCTTCCTTATTTATTTTCATTTTGAATGATCTGTCCTTGGTGAAAGTGCAGTGTTAAAGTCCCCTACTATGATTGTGTTACTGACAATTTCTCCTTTTATGGTTGTTAGCATTTTCCTTATGTATTGAGTTGCTCCTATGTTGGGTGTATAAATATTTACAATTGTTATATCCTTCTTCTTGGATTGATCCCTTGATCATTATGTAATGTCCTTCCTTGTCTCTTGTAGTATTCTCTATTTTAACGTCTATCTTGTCTTAGATGAGAATTGCTACTCCAGCTTTCTTTTGGTTTCCATTTGCATGGAATATCTTTTTCCATCCTCTCAGTTTCAGTGTGTGTGTGTCACTAGGTCTGAAGTTGGTCTCAGAGGCAGCATATATAGGGGTCTTTTTTTTGTATCCTTTCAGCCATTCTATGCTTTTTGGTTGGAACATTTAATCCATTTACATTTAAGCTAATTATTCCTTAAATGTTATGTTCCTATTACCATTTTGTTAATTGTTTTGGGTTTGTTATTGTAGGTCTCTTCCTCCTCTTGTGTTTCCTGCCTAGAAAATTTCCTTTAGCATTTGTTGTAAAGCTGGTTTTGTGGTGCTGAATTCTCTTAGATTTTGCTGTAAATGTTTTAATTTCTCTGTCAAGTCTGAATGAGATCCTTGCTGGGTAGAGTAATCTTTGTTCCAGGTTTTTCCCTTTCATCACTTTAAATATGCCCTGCCACATCCTACTGGCTTGCAATTTCTGCTGAAATATCAGCTGTTATCCTTATGGGGATTCCCTTGTATGTTATTTGTTGCTTTTCCCTTGCTGCTTTTAATATTTTTTCATTGTATTTAATTTTTGATCATTTGATTAATATGTGTCTTGGCATGTTTCTCCTTGGATTTATCCTGTATGGGACTCTCTGCACTTCTTTGACTTGACTGAGTATTTCCTTTCCCATATTAGGGAAGTTTTCAACTATAATCTCTTCCAATATTTTCTCAGACACTTTCTGTTTCTCCTTTTCTTCTGGGACCCCTATAATTTGAATGTTAGTGCATTTAATATTGTCCCAGAAGTATCTGAGACTGTCTCCAATTCTTTTCATTCTTTTTTCTTTATTCTGCTCTGCAGTAGTTATTTCCACTATTTTATCTTCCAGGTCACTTATCCGTTCTTCTGCTTCAGTTGTTCTGCTATTGATTCCTTCTAGAGAATGTTTATTTTCTTTTATTGTGTTGTTCATCATTGTTTGTTTGCTCTTTAGTTCTTCTAGGTCCTTGTTAAATGTTTCTTGTATTTTTTCCATTTTATTTCCAAGATTTTGGATCATCTTTACTATCATTACTCTGAATTCTTTTTCAGGTAGACTGCCTGTTTCCTCTTCATTTGTTCAGTCTGGTGGGTTTTTACCTTGCTCCTTCACCTGCTGTCTGTTTCTCTGTCTTCTCATTTTTCTTAACTTACTGTACTGGGGGTCTCCTTTTCACAGGCTGCAGGTTTGTGGTTCCCATTGTTTTTGATGTCTTCCCCCAGTGGGTAAGGTTGTTTCAGTGTGTTGTGTAGGCTTCCTGGTGGAGGGGACTGGTGTCTGTGTTCTGATTGATGAGTCTGGATCTTGTCTTTCTGGTGGCAGGACCACATCCAGTGGTGCATTTTGGGGTGTCAGTGAACTTATTATGATCTTAGGCCATGGGTGGCATTGTGTTCCTATCTTCCTAGTTGTTTGACATGAGATGTCCAGCAATGGAGCTTGCTGGTCATTGAGTGGAGCTGGGTCTTAGCGTTGAGATGGAGATCTCTGGGAGAGCTCTCGCTGATGGATATTACAAGGAGCTGTGAGGTCACTGTTGGACCAATGTCCTGAACTTAGCTCTCCCACCTCAGAAACTCAGGCCTGATACCTGGCCAGAGCACCAAGACCCTGGGTCATCCTGGAGAAAATGGACTGAAATCAGTCGAAAGCTAGAGGATGGGAGACCTGTCAGAAGGCCTGTTTGATGAAATCAAGCAAAGGATGGTGACATTCTGTACCCAGGCTGTACTCACAAAGGAGAAAGGGGTGCCTCGAGAAGCCAAGCACATGCTTTCACAGCCTGAACACCTGTGTTTTTTCCTCTTTTTATCACTCTCAAATCCAAACCTCTCCAGTTAATTTTATCCATAATTGAAGACTCCCCAAGAAATGTCTTCTTATCCATAACATCTTGGCTTATTGTTTAACTAAATATGACTTCCCTGTGGTCTCAGATTCTATAAGTACCATTTTACGGCCTATATATATATATATATATTTTTTTTTTTGCAGTACGCAGGCCTCTCACTGTTGTGGCCTCTCCCATTGCGGAGCACAGGCTCCGGACGCGCAGGCTCAGCGGCCATGGCTCAAGGGCCCAGCCACTCCGCGGCATGTGGGATCTCCCTGGACCGGGGCACGAACCCGTGCCCCCTGCATCGACAGGTGGACTCTTTACCACTGTGCCATCAGGGAAGCCCTACGGCCTGTATCTTAACCTGTTAGCTATTGTGGCTAATGGTGGACACATTTCCATGACCAGTCTAAAAATTCATAAAAGAATACTGTCCTATATTGAGTTCTCACCATGAACTAGCCAGTCTTGTAGGCACTGTATTCATTTATTCATTCATCCATACATACTCCTCCTTTTTTCGATACATCCGTCTATCAACTTCAACTTAGTGAGCACCAAAGCCTGTTCTGGGGCCAGGCATTGAGTATACAATGGTAAACAAGGTAGATGAAGCACATTCCTTCATAGAATTTATATCCTAGTGGAGGAAGATAGATCATAAACATGTGCAAAATAAATAAATAGGGTGATTTACAGGGTGATAGGTGATATGTAGAAAATAAAACAGATTAATGGTCCAGAGAATAAAAACTCAGGATGATATGATTGCATTAAATCAGAGTGGTCAAGACCTTTTGTATATGCCAGCTCATTTCATCCTCAGAATAATACTCTGAGCTACTTCTTGCTGTTATCAGTTTACAGATGAGCAAATTGAAGTTAAGTGAAGTTCTATAGGTTGACCAAAGTCATTCAGATCATGAGTATTAGAACAGGGATAATGTCTATGATGGCACAGGTTGTGCATTGCAAAATTCTAAAGAGCAGCATTCATGTCATAGTCTATGTGAATGGTGTCTCTATCAACCAGGATTTGATAGAGGGAAAGAACCACCAAGAATGATGTGAAATAAGGGATCTGGTGAGAGATTGAACCATACATAATTTTGAGAGCTGATGAAGAGTCTATGAAAAGTCGTCTCCTTGTCTGGTGTGGGATGGAATTCACTATATGTGACCAGGGCTAACAGTCCTAAGAAAATGTTATATAAAGTGGAAGACAAACTGGAAGCCCAAGGAAAATGTGGGTCCCACAAGAACAAACTGGATCCCAAATGAGGACAAATTGGAGCCCACGTCTGTGTCTCCCTGTCCCCAATCTGAGTGAAGCAAGCAATGCTAAGGAGAGACTGGTACCTTTCACCATGTGGCTATAGATGCATCTGCACCTGGAGAAGCTGAAGGAGGAGATGGTAGGAACTGGGGGACTGTTGCCTGGCTGCTGCCAATGCCCTTGAGGTGAGCCCTAAGATCAGTGACAAAATGCACAATGCAAGTTGCCCTCCAGTGACTTAGGGTATAACGGTTGCTGCTTCCAAATCTTGCACAAATTTCTCTTGTGTACAAGCCTAGCTGGAATCACACACAGAACAGAATTCCTGGAAATGTAGGTCTAGTTTAGATAAATGATGTAGTGGCCCTGGGGTGTGCAATCAACACAAACTAGGCACAGCCATACCTAGCATCCCTTGTAGCAGCGATAAGCTTTCACCTAGACTTTGGGACTCCAAAAGTTGCGGGCTTTTGACGACATAGTATTACCTCCTTCATACAAGGTGCAGTATGTCTCCTCTTCATATATCTCATAATACCTACCACAGAAAGTAATTGCTTACTAAATATTTAGTAAATAAATAATTCAGATGGCATTGCATAAGCCTGACTTGAAAGTAACTACAGAATCAAAATTCTTACATTCTTTCAATTGCCTAA
Source organism: Orcinus orca (assembly GCF_937001465.1). Taxonomy (NCBI): domain Eukaryota; kingdom Metazoa; phylum Chordata; class Mammalia; order Artiodactyla; family Delphinidae; genus Orcinus; species Orcinus orca. Next base: position 9,810,883 of record NC_064563.1, on the reverse strand, counting down.
ACTGTAGCAAAGCACATGGGGTGGAAAACAAATAACCACTTTTGACAGAGAAAAATAGAATGATCTCTTTGTCATGGAAACACTTTCAGGGGAGCAGAACTAAGTTTCCCATTTCTAAATGTAAGCATTTGCGTTCTGGCATTGCTAGACGAACATCACCTGGAGACAGAAGCATCCGTATCAACTGGAGAAGTGTTAGAAATGAAAATTCTCACATTTCACCCCAGATCCACTGAATCAGAAATTCTGGGGGGTGGGGCCCAGCAATCTGTGTTCGAACAAGCCCCCCCTCCACCCCCTTGCCCCAGGTGATTTTGATGCATGCTCAAGTTTCAGAATCACTGATCAAGAAATGCTGAATTCCTGAACAAGTGAATAAAAGAAGTGGAAGCAGGTTTCATTGGGTGAATCTACACATTTGGTGAGTATAAGAAATAATACAAGAAACCACAGAGCTGCAATTTAGATAATTCAGGTTAGTGAGGCAAAAGTGGAAATGGCAGAAAGCAGCCGGTAGAAGCAAGTGCTCTTAGGAACAGACACCCCATGCGGTTGCAGGTAAGGGACAGCGTCACTCAGAGGCAATGTAGGGGATTTCTCCAGTAGTATATGGCAGGACCTTTTCCACGGATGCCCCTGGTTGCTGATTTCTTGTTATTGGGCAACCTCTGGCGAAACTGAGGAATGATATCATGGGTTCCCACCCTGTTACTCATACACTTTGTTGTAAATGTTCATGAAATGGTAACACGGCTGAATTGCCATCTCAAGCTCATGTGTGATCACGTCTTTCATTGGGAACATCCCTAGTCCGCCCAAAGGACAGTCAGTGCCTGTAGATTCAACCATTAAAAAGGCCTGGAGATAACTTGTTTCTGATTCAGGCTGGTATTCTCAACTTCCTTACCTCCATCTGTCTGCAGCTACTTCTTAACCCAGTCCTTATCTCATTAGCTCCAGATTCCTGCTTCATTTCTTTTTCATAGTCAGGTGCTTACCTCTCCAACTCAATGTATGATATTATGGTAGGATAATATTTTAAAATTCCAATCACTGTGGAGGGGATTTTCACCTTTTATTTCCTCCCAGCTCAGCTGCCTCTGTGATAAAAGCTGAAGACATAATTCTCTGTGGCTTTTCTGTTCCACCATGCTAAGACTTTAGGGGACTTCAGCAGACATGTCAAACAGCTGAAGAAAGAGGGTTGAGCTATAGACAAGATGTTTTAGTGAAAAACATCAAGGGGAAGAAATATACCTTTGGCTGAGGATTGGAGAGTCAAAAGGGAAGAGCAAGGAGAGACTGGGGTAGAGCTTCCATACAGTCTGGTAGTGATGAAGGATTTCAGAAAGAAAATGGTTTATCAGGCATGCCTAAGCCTATAGGAGCAGAGGAAGCCTGAAAGAAGTATGCTAGGGCCCCAAACCTGAAACAGATGAAACAGAGATATTCCAGGACAGTGGAGACCTTGGCATAATTCTGTGGACAAATGACCCACGACTAGTCCCACAGCATCTTTTCCAAACATCTTGTCACTGTGTAAAATTTCAGGAGTGGAACATGGAAAATTGCTAAGGTCCAATTTTCCTCTAAACCTGTGAAATAGATTGATTTTTGGAAAAAGAGAGTGGTGTTTCTTGCACAGTTATCATATGGAATGAAGTTAACACCTTCACCTTTTTTCTCACTATGATTATATCTTTTCAATTACTTAATTTTGATAAACAACGTGCTATACAGGGAAGACCTATTATCTGGAAATAAACATTGCTAACTTGGCTGCTTTTAGAGGTCAATTGCTAGTGACAGAGAGAAAAAGGAGAAAGAGGCAGATTTAATCAAATGCCAGATTTAGTCATTCTAATTGAGTACGTGAATTCTAAATTGAAAAGACAGGATATCGTTGTTACCTCTGCAGTGGTCTAACTTGATAGTTTCCTCCTCTTAACCTAATAGGAGAGTCAGGCAGGTGTAGACCACTATCGACACAGAATGCAACATATGATATTCTATGGGTTGGCCAAAAAGTGCCTTCGGTTTTTAAATAAAAATAAAAGACACATTTTTCATTTTCACCAAGAATTTTATTGAACAACATATTCCCCCTTTTGTTCCACTACCTTCTGCCATTTTTTCAAGCAACTTCATAATTCCATCTTTCCAAAACTTTTTATCTTTTTGAGCAAAGAACTATTCCAGGTGCCTTTTATAGTCTACCATGGAATTGAAATTTTTTCCATTAAGAGAATTTTGTAAAGATAAAAAAATAAAAGGAAATCCAAAGGTGCCATGTCTGGTGAATACGGCAGATGAATTAGAACTTCCCAGCCGAGCTGTAACAGTTTTTGCCTGGTCTTCAAAAAATATGTGGGCTTGCAATATCCTGATGGAAGATTATTCATTTTCTGTTGACTAATTCTAGATGCTTTTCGTCAAGTGCTGCTTTCAGTTGGTCTAATTGGGAGCAGTACTTGTTGGAATTAATCGTTTCGTTTTCCAGAAGGAGCTCATAATAGAGGACTCTCTTCCAATTCCACCATATACACAACCTCACCTTCTTTGGATGAAGACCGGCCTTTGGTGTGGTTGGTGGTGGTTCATTTCACTTGCCCCACGATCTCTTCCATTCCACATTATTGTACAGTATCCACTTTTCTTCACCCATCACAATTTGTTTTAAAAACAGAATATTTTCATCATTACATTTAAGAAGAGAATCACATGCAGAAATACGGTCAAGAAGGTTTCTTTCACTTAACTTATGTGGAACCCAAACATCAAAGCAATTAACATAACCAAGTTGGTGGAAATGATTTTCAGCGCTTGATTTGGATAATTTGAGTATGTCGGCTATCTCCCACGTGGCATAACATTGATTGTTCCCAATTAATGTCTCGATTTGATCACTATCAACTTCAACTGGTGTACCAGACCCTGGAGAATCGTCCAGTGAGAAATCTCCAGCACAAAACTTCACAAACCATTTTTGACACGTTTGATCAGTCACAGCACCTTCTCCATACACTGCACAAATCCATTTTTTGCATTTCAGTTTCATTTTTACCTTTCTTGAAATAATAAAGCACAATATGCCAAAAATGTTCCTTTTTTCTTCCACCTTCAATATGACAATGGCTACACAAAAATTCACCAATTTTGATGTCTGTTTTTAAATGCACGCTGATATGACAGCTGTCACATACAATCTAACAAAATTTTTTTGAATGAAGTTAAAGAAAACTAAATGCTACTAGAGCCATCTTATGGAAGGTTTCTCTTTTGGCCAACCCAGTAGACAAACAGAATTAAGTCCAATATACTAGAAGGATAGAGGAGGGAGTGATTAAATTTGTGTATTGGAGGATGTATCAGTCAAGCTCCTAACACAAAACAGATAGGACATTTAAAATAGAATAATTCTAGGAGAAAATTTTTAACCCAAGTGTGGATGTAAAGAAATATAGGGCAAAGAACCCTCACCAAGACATAGAAGAAGCTGAGTTATTCTCATCCAAGGTTCAAAGGAGATGAAACTGTACCAGGGGAGGAACATTTGTATAGAGTCAGAGGCCTTGAGAGGAATAATGGTGTTCACTTGAGACAAAGCCAGACATCAGATCACAGGAAGGATCTGGGGAAATACATCCCCAGATCTCACCCACTTGATGCTCTCCCATCTTCTCCTAGGTCCCCCACAGGCTGATCCCAGCCTGAAGTCACAAGACTTGGAGCCCAGTTGATGTGTCCATGAACTTGCTTTTCCAGGCAGAGGTCAGTGGGGAGAAACATGGAGGTGGATTTGGAGCAAGAATCAGAGGATAAGTGGGCTAGAAATGGTGTCTCCAAGAAAGTGATATCTCAACAACATTTTGAAGGACTCATAGGAGTTTGTTAGGTACATAATGGAAGGGATTAACTTAGACTTACTTTACAAGTTGGTTTTATGTTGATAAAATGATAAATTCTGACATTGTCTGAGTACATTTCCACCTATTAGAATAAGAAGGATGTAAGGGGTATGCTGGAGACCTTTCACTGAGGACATTGACTTTTTTAAGATAGTTCATATATTAATATTGTGTCACCTGTTGTTATGGATTGAGCTGTGTCCCTCCAAATGATGTTGAAGTCCTAACTCCTGTACCTATGACTGTGACCTTATTTGGAAATAAGGTCTTTGCAGATAATCAAATTAAGATGAGGTCATTAGAGTGAGTCCTAATCCAATATAGCTGTGTCCTTATAAGAAGAGGAAATTTGGACAGAAACAAATAAGCACATAGGGAGAACACCATGTGAAGATGAAGGCAGAGACCAGGGCGATGCATCTACAAGCTAAGGAACACTGAAGATTACCATCAGAACACCAGAAGCTAGAAGAGAGGCATGGAAGAGATGCTCCCTCACAGTCCTCAGAATGAATCAACCCTGTTGACGCCCTGATCTTCAACTCCTGGCCTCCAGAATTGGGAGCAATATATTTCTTTTGTTTAAGTCACTCAGTTTGTGGTATCTCATTTCAGCATCCCTAGAAAACTAACATACCTGTAACCAGTATATCGTCTATAATTATTTTTCTCTGCTACAAAACACATAAGTCACTGATCAATGTCCTGTTCATGTTTATACAAAACAATATAAATTATCAGGTCATATATGGTTTTCTGATAAGATTTGGATCCCAACAAAGGTTAATTTGCCATGAAACCAATGAAACTTAAGCTTTAAGGTCCCCCAATTACACTGACTCCTTCTAAAGCCCAGTACCTAATTTTGTATTCTTAATCTGATTTTTTTTCTTAAAGGGAGTACCCCAGCTTATATAAGCTTTGGACTCCACAAAACCTGGATTCACTCTTTTTTTTCTTTTTTGCGGTACGTGGGACTCTTACTGTTGTGGCCTCTCCCGTTGCGGAGCACAGGCTCCAGACACGCAGGCTCAGTGGCCATGGCTCACAGGCCCAGCCGCTCCATGGCATGTGGGTTCTTCCCAGACTGGGGCACGAACCCGTGTCCCGTGCATCGGCAGGCGGACTCTCAACCACTGCGCCACCAGGGAAGCCCTGGATTCACTCTTTATCCCAACCTCTTTTATAACCTCCAAGCTCAGCTAGTTATTCAACACAGCTGGATATGACATCTTTATATCCTAATTCACTCCTAACATGTTTTTTTTCCAAATACATTGTTCTTACAAACAAGTCATTAAAAATAAATTCAAAGGAAGGAATAACAAACAAAAAGAACAAACAACTTTGAGAGCCCTTGAGCATAGAGTGTTCTAGGCCCAGTGGGACTCCAAAATGAAGACAGGAAGGCTTCTCTAATCTGCACCAAATGGTAACTTTTATATTTTATTTATTTATTTATTTATTTGCATGAGGGTTCTTGTTTCAGGTAAATTACCTCAGGGAGAAAGCCCATTTCTAATGCTCCTTGTCTCGTACCACATTTTTTTCCAGATTGTGAAACCTCAATTGCTTTGGAAAGAAGAAATATGGAGCAAAATTAAAATTATGTTCATTAGCATATCTAAGTGGAAGCATCCTGCCTTACTGTATTTGTTCATTAGGAGTGAGCATCAACAGATCCCAGAATTTGCCTCATTAATTAGGTAGTGCAGTCATACACATCCTCGGTACACCTTGGCAGGATGGGAGGAGCCTGGGTGTTAGGACCCGACCTGGCCATGCCTCTTGGGGCTTTCTGTATCTGTAATTTATATAACCCCCCTACAGCATGGACCCTACTCCCATCAGTCATTAAAATAACCATCTTCAGGCATCACAAGTATGCACTCAAACTTAAATCCTATTTTAGAAGAAGAGCTGACATCTCTCGAAAAACTCCACTGGGAGTTAGGCAAGGTAGCTGAGGTACCGCGGAGATTATCTCAGAAAAAGAAACTCATTTGGTTTTGTTTGTTTTGTTTTGTTTTATTGCCCTGAACAGCAACATCCTGGCACTTTTCCAGGCCATGTTGACTAATAGGAAGTTGTAGAGTTTGTGTACACCACCTGATATTTTGGGGGGGGTTATTTATTTATTTATTTTTAATAGATCTTTATTGGAGTATAACTGCTTCACAATACTGCGCTAGCCTCTGTGGCACAGCAAAGTGAATCAGCCACAGGCACACATACATCTCCATGTCCCCTCCCTCTTGAGCCTCCCTCCCACCCTCCCTATCCCACCCCTCTAGGTCATTGCAAAGCACCAAGCTGATCTCCCTGTGCTATGCTGTTGCTTTGCATTAGCTATGTTACATTTGTTGATGTATATATGTCGATGCTACTCTCACTTCACCCCAGCTTCCCCCTCCCACCTTGTGTCCCCAAGTCCATTCTCTATGCCTATGTCTTTATTCCTGCTCTGCTACTAGGTTCATCAATATCATTCTTATTTTTTAGATTCCATATATATGCGTTAGCATACAGTATTTGTTTTTCTCTCTCTGACTTACTTCACTCTGTATGACAAACTCTGGGTCCAACCACCTCACTACAAATAACTCAATTTCATTTACTTTTACAGCTGAGTAATATTCCATTGTATATATGTGCCACATCTTTATCCATTTATCTGTTGATGGACATTTAGGTTGCTTCCATGTCCTGGCTATTGTAAATAGTGCTGCAATGAACACTATGGTACATGTTTCTTTTTGAATTATAGTTTTTTCAGAGTATATGCCCAGTAGTGGGATTTCTCGGTCATATGATAGTTCTATTTTTAGTTTTTTTAAGGAACCTCGATGCTGTTCTCCATAGTGGTTGTACCAATTTACATTCCCACCAACAGTACAGGAGAGTTCCCTTTTCACCACACCCTTTACAGCATTTATTGTTTCTAGATTTTTTTGATAATGGCCATTCTGACCGGTGTGAGGTGATACCTCATTTTAGTTTTGATTTGCATTTCTCTAATAATTAGTGATGTTTAGCACCTTTTCATGTGCCTCTTGGCCATCTGTATGTCTCCTTTGGTGAAATATCTACTTAAGTCTCCTGCTCATTTTTTAATTGGATTGTTTGTTTTTTGATATTGAGCTCCATGAGCTGTTTGTATGTTTGGGAGAGTAATCCTTTGTCCATTGTTTCGTTTGCAAATATTTTCTCCCATTCTTAGGGTTGTCTTTTTATCTTGTTTATGGTTTCCTTTGCTGTGCAAAAGTTTTTAGGTTTAATTAGGCCCCATTTATTTATTTTTGTTTTTATTTTCATTACTCTAGGAGGTAGGTCAAAAAAGATGTTGCTGTGGTTTATGTCAAAGAGTGTTTTTCCTCTAAAAGTTTTATAGTGTCTGGACTTACATTTACATCTTTAATCCATTTGGAGTTTATTTTTGTGTATGGTGTTAGGGAGTGTTCTAATTTCATTCTTTTCCATGTAGTTGTCCACTTTTCCCAGCACCACTTATTGAAGAGACTGTCTTTTCCCATTGTATGTTTTTGCCTTCTTATTCATAAATTAGGTGGCCATATGTGTGTGGGTTTATCTCTGAGCTTTCTATCATGTACCATTGAACTATATTTCTGTTTTGGTGCCAGTACCATACTGTCTTGATTACTGTAGCTTTGTAGTATAGTTTGAAGTCCAGGAGCCTGATTCCTCCAGCTCCATTTTTCTTTCTCAAGATTGTTTTGGCTATTTGGGGTCCTTTGTGTTTCCATACCAATTGTGAAATTATCTGTTGTAGTTCTGTGAAAAATGCCATTGGTAGTTTGATAGGGATTGTATTGAATCTGTAGATTGCTTTAGGTAGTATAGTCATTTTCACAATATTGATTCTTCTAATCCAAGAACATGGTATATTTCTCCAACTGTTTATGTCATCTTCGATTTCTTTCATCAGTGTTTTATGGTTTTCTGAGTACAAGTCTTTCACCTCCTTAGGTAGGTTTATTCCTAGGTATTTTATTCTTTTTGTTGCAATGGTGAATGGGATTATTTCCTTAATTTCTCTTTCTGATTTTTCATTGTTAGTGTATAGGAATGCCAGAGATTTCTGTGCATTAATATTTTGTATCCTGCAACCTTACCAAATTCACTGATTAGTTCTAGTAGTTTTCTGGTGGCATCTTTAGGATTTTCTATGTATAGTATCATGTCATCTGCAAACAGGAAAGTTTTACTTCTTCTCTTCCAATTTGTATTCCTTTTATTTCTTTTTCTTCTCTGATTGCTGTGGCTAGGATTTCCAAAACTATATTGAGTAAGAGTGGTGAGAGTGGACATTCTTGTCTTGTTCCTGATCTTAGTGGAAATGGTTTCAGTTTTTCACCATTCAGTATGATCTTTGCAGTGGTTTGTCTTATATGGCCTTTATTATGTTGAGGTAGTTTCCCTCTATGCTCACTTTCTGGAGAGTTTTTATCATAAATGGGTGATGAATTTTGTCAAAAGCTTTTTCTGCATCTACTGAGATGATCATATAGTTTTTATTCCTTAATTTGTTAATATGGTATATCACATTGATTGATTTGCATATATTGAAGAATCCTTGCATCCCTGGGATAAATCTCACTTGATCATGGTGTATGATCCTTTTAATATATTGTTGGATTCTTTTTGCTAGTATTTTGTTCAGGATTTTTACATCTATGTTCACCAGTGATATTGGTCTATAATTTTTTTGTGTGATACCTTTTTCTGGTTTTGGTGTCAGGGTGATGGTGGCTTCGTAGAATGAATGTGGGAGTGTTCCTCTCTCTGCAATTTTTTCGAGGTGTTTGAGAAGGATTGGTGTTAGCTCTTCTCTAAATGTTTGATAGAATTTACCTTTGAAGCCATCTGGTCCTGGACTTTTGTTTGTTGGAAGATTTTTAAATACAATTTCAATTTCATTACTTGTGATATGTCTCTTTATATTTTCTTATTCTTCCTGGTTCAGTCTTGGAAAATTGTACCTTTGCAAGAATTTGTCCATATCTTCATGGTTGTCCATTTTATTAGCATATAGTTGTTTGTAGTAGTCTTTTATAATCCTTTGTATTTCTGTGGTGTCAGTGGTGATTTCTCCTTTTTGATTTCTAATCTTATTGATTTTTACCCTCTCCCTTTTTTTCTTGATGAGTCTGGTTAAAGGTTTATCAATTTTGTTTATCTTCTCAAAGAACCAGCTTTTAGTTTTATTGATCGTTGCTATTGTTTACTTTGTTTTAATTTCATTTATTTCTGCTCTGATCTTTATGATTTCTTTCCTTCTACTGACTTTGGGTTTTCTTTTTTCTTCTTTCTCTAGTTGCTTTAAGTATAGGGTTAGATTATTTATTTGAGATTTTTCTTGTTTCTTGAGGCGAGATTGAATTGCTATAAACTTCCCTCTTAGAACTGCTTTTGCTGCATCCCATAGGTTTTGGGTCATCATGTTTTCATTGTCATTTGTTTCTATGTATTTTTTTATTTCTTCTTTGATTTCTTCAGTTATCTCTTGGTCATTTATTAGCACGCTGTTTAGCCTCCATGTATTTGTGTTTTTTTTACAGTTTTTCTCTTGTAATTGATATCCAATTTCATAGCATTGTGGTCAGAGAAGATGCTTGATAAGATTTCAATTTTCTTAAATTTTCTGAGGCTTGATTTGTGACCCAAGATGTGATCTATCCTGGAGAATGTTCTGTGTGCCCTTGAGAAGAAAGTATATTCTGCCATTTTCGGGTAGAATATTCTACAAATATCAATTAAATCTATCTGGTCTACTGTGACATTTAGAGCTTGTGTTTCCTTATTTATTTTCTTTTTGGCTGATCTGTCCATTGGGGTAAGTGAAGTGTTAAAGTCCCCTACTATTATTGTGTTACTGTCAATTTCCCCTTTCATGGTAGTTAGTATTTGCCTTATGTATTGAGGTGCTCCTATGTTGGCTGCATCAATATTTACAATTGTTATATCTTCTCCCTGGATTGATCCCTTGATCATTATGTAGTTTCCTTCCTTATCTCTTGTAACAGTCTCAATTTTAAAGTCTATTTTATCTTATATGAGTATTGCTACTCCAGCTTTTTTTTAATTTCCATTTGCATGGAATATCTTTTTCCATCCCTTCACTTTCAGTGTGTATGTGTCCCTAGATCTGAAGTGGTTCTCTTGTAGACAGCATATATATGGGTCTCATTTTTGTATCCATTAAGCCAGTCTGTGTCTTTTGGTTGGGGCATTTAATCTATTTACATTCAAGGTTATTATTGATATGTATGTTCCTATTACCATTTTCTTAATTGTTTGGGGTTTGTTTTTGTAAGTCTTTTTCTTCTCTTGTGTTTTCTGCCTAGAAAAGTTTCTTTAGCATTTGTTGTAAAGCTGGTTTGGTGATGCTCAATTCTCTTAGCTTTTGCTTGTCTGTAAATGTTTTAATTTCTCAGTCGAATCTGAATGAGATCCTTTCTGGATAGAGTAATCTTGGTTGTAGGTTTTTTCCTTTCATCACTTTAATATATCCTGCCACTCTCTTTTGGCTCATAGCGTTTCTGCTGAAAAGTCAGCTGATAACCTTGTGTGGTTTCCTTTGTATGTTATTTGTTGTTTTTCCCTTGCTGTTTTTAATATCTTTTCTTTGAATTTAATTTTTATTAGTTTGATTAATATGTGTCTTGCTGTGTTTCTCCTACGGTTTATCCTGTATGGGACTCTTTGTGATTCCTGGACTTGGGTAACTATTTCCTTTCCTGTGTTAGGGGAATTTTTCTACTATAATCTCTTCAAATATTTTCTCAGACCCTTCCTTTTTTTCTTCTTCTGGGACCCCTATAATTTAAATGTTTATGTGTTTAGTGTTGTCCCAGAGGTCTCTGAGATTTTCTTCAATTCTTTTCATTCTTTTTTCTTTATTCTGTTCCTTGGCAGTTATTTCCACCATTCTGTCTTCCAGCTCACTTATTCATTCTTCTGCTTCAGTTATTCTGTTATTGATTCCTTCTAGTATTTTTTCATTTCAGTTATTGTGTTGTTCATCTTTGTTTGTTTGTTCTTTAGTTCTTCTAGATGTTTGTTAAACATTCTTGTGTTTTCTCATTGTGTGCCTCCATTCTATTTCCGAGATTCTGGATCAACATCTTTACTATAATTACTCTGAATTCTTTTTCAGGTAGATTGCCTATTTCCTCTTAATTTATTTGGTCTTGTAGGTTTTTACCTTGCTCCTTCATCTGTGACATATTTTTTTCCATCTCTCTCTCTTTTTTTTTTTTTTTGATGAGAGGGATTGTGCTCCTGTCTAATTCGTTGCTTGGTCTGAGGCTTCCAACACTGGAGTTTGTAGGCTGTTGGGTAGAGCTAGGTCTTGGTGTCAAGATGAGGACCGCTGGGAGACCTCAGTCCAATGAATATTCCCTGGGGTCTGAGATTCTCTGTTAGTCCAGTGGTTCAGACTCAGAGCTCCCACCGCAGGAGCTTCAACCCAACCCTCAGCTTGTGAACCAAGACCCTGCAAGCCATGCAGAGTGGCACACACAAAAAAGGGGGAGAACAGTAACAAAGTAAAAAATAAAATTAGACTAGGAAACTAACAGATATGTTGGAAAGAATATAAAAATAAAAATATAGATGAAACAACTGGAAGGTAAAACAGAACCACAATAGTAAAAAAGAGGAAGAGCAAAAAAAAAAAAAAGTGGAAAAGGCCTTGTCTGTGGAGGGCGGGGCCTAAGCTTAGGATCCACAGAAAAGGAAATGGCCTGGGGGCTGTGGGAGGTGGGGATTAGGCTCAACGGAACAGCAGGGCCCTATGTGTTCCCCCTGCCTCTGGTGTCAGAGGGCAGGGGACCCCACCTAAGAGCCCAGCAGGCTTCCTGGGCTTGAGTGGGCAGGGCAAACATCCTCCACTCATCTCCCACTCCTCTGGTACTCTCCCGCAGCCTCCTTCCTGTGCCCCCAGGACACACGTGGCCCAGAGGGGACCTCTGAGGTTGTAGGACCCGGCCTGAGAGCCGGGCAGGCTTCTCCAGCTGATTGAGCAGGGGATACGCTGGGTGTGCTACCCCCTGATTTGAGCCCCCAAGGGTCCCTCCAGACATGGGAAACCCCCCACTCAGCCACCCCTCAGCGACTCTGATCCTGTCTGGCATCCACTTCTCCTCCCCTCTCAGTCCCCCCACATCCTACCAGTTTGCTTGGGACTTCCTTCCATCACCTTGGATGTCGACATCCCCCACCAGCATCCTGCAGGTGCCCTAGTTCTCACCTGATATTTTGTTTTGCAAACATTGCATGCGACTTCTGTCTGGTGTCCACTTTTCCCTCAACCTTCAATAAGAAGGAGCTCTCCCTGAGAAACATCCTAGGCTCCACTCCACTCTCTTATTCATTCCTTCCCCAGGGAAAGAGAACTCATCTGATCAGTGAACTTGGGAGAAATAATTTGGAGTTCTTGGAGCAGTGCCTTCCTCATCCTCACTCTTTTTTTAAAATTTATTTTAATGAACTATAATTGATTTACAATGTTGTGTTAATTTCTACTTTATAGCAAAGTGATTGTTATGTATAAATGCATATATATATACATATATATAGTTATGCATATAAATATGTACATTCTTTTTCATATTCTTTTCCATTATGGTTTATCACAGGATATTGAATATAGTTCCCTGTGCTATACAATAGGACATTGTTGTTTATTCATCCTATATATAATAGTTTGCATCTGATAATCCCAAACTCCCAATCCATCCCTCCTCCAACCTCCCACCCCCTTGACAACCACAAGTCTGTTCTCTATGTCTGTAAGTCTGTTTTTGTTTCATAGGTATGTTCATTTGTGTCATATTTTAGATTCCATATGTAAGTGATATCATGTGGTATTTGTCTTTCTCTTTCTGACTTAGTTCACTTAGTATGATAATCTCTAGGTCCATCCATGTTGCTGCAAATGGCATTATTTCATTCTTTTTTTTGGCTGAGTAATATTCCATAGTATATTTGTACCACATCTTCTTTACCCATTCATCTATGGATGGACACTTAGGTTGCTTCCACATCTTGGCTATTTAAAATAGTGCTGCAATGAATATTGGGGTGCATGTATCTTTTTGAATTATAGTTTTCTCCAGATATATGCCCAGGAGTAAGATTGCTGGATCATATGGTAGCTCTATTTTTAGGTTTTTGAGGAACCTCCATACTGTTCTGCACAGTAGATGCATAATTTACATTCCCCCCAACAGTGTAGGACCTCCTCTTCTCTTTTGAATCCTTGTCTGTAGTAGGTACCTGTTCTGTCTTCTCTCTGCCATACAATCAGTGTCCCTGGGTCAGAGAGGTTATCTGGCTATAATGAAGATTAGTTGTGTAAGTCTGGAATTGTCCCCCAAAACAGGCTGTTAACAGCCTTCCTATTCTCTCAACAAGTAGTGGAATCCATTTCCTCACCCCTTAAATCCAGGCTGATCTTCTGACTTGTGACACAAGTAGAATTCAGAGGAGGTGGTTTTATGAGTTCTAGGCCTTGTCCTTTAAAGGCCTGATAGCTTCCATTTTTCCCCCTCTTAGAATCTGGCCATGCTAAGGAATTTCAGTCTGTCCTGCTGGAGAGAGAGAGGATGTGGAGAGAAAGTATCACATGAAATAAGGAGCCATTCAGAGGGACCCAAAGTACCACAGCCAACTCCCAGCACCAAAGCCTCCAGACATGTGATAGAGCTCTCTTGGACCATCCAGTCCAATATGCCTGCCATCTGAATGCAGCCATAAGAGTGACCCCAAATGATACCACTTGGAGGAGCAGCACTGTCCAGTCAACATGCAGAATCATCAGAAGTAATAAAATGTTTCAACACACTACCTTTTGGGGTTAGTTACACAGCAGTAGATAACTTATCTCCTTTTTGTAATTTTAGGGCTGAAGATTTAGCAAGCCCATTTGGACACACACTTAAATCATATTCTACAAATAGCTTTACCAGCAATCAAAATGACATTTAAAAAATCTCCATTTTTCTACTCTAGGATCTGCTTGTCAATTGAATCTAAACTCTGGAGAGGAAGAAAGCAATACTGTATACTGACTGGTCAAGACTCCTCAACTGGAAAGTATCTTTTTTTAGTCTACCCCAAAATCTGTATCTCCTCCAAGAATCAGCCCAAAGGTTACCTCCAAAAAGTCTTACGAGATTCCAATCCCTCTTCTCTGTATTTTCCCAGAGTATAACTTTACCACAACACATGTTTGCACTTTGTTTTCCATATTACTCTATGCTCATTGAAATCAGAAGGTATGTTTTATTTGAATTCATATCACCACACTCAGAATTAAGCCTAGCCCAAAGTTATGTTTAGTAAATGCTTATTAAATGTAACACTTGAGAAACTTTACATGGTTTGCTTCAGTAAATAGTATGAAACTACTGTATTCCCCAAATCTTTTTTCTAAAAAATATTTCTTTCAATGCTTTGGTCTACAATTTGGAGATATGCAAAGAGAAATAGCTTTTGACTCAGATGTAGCTGCATTTCAAAATTATCTCTGCTACTTTTTAGTTATGTAGCTTTGGGCAACCACTTTCCATTTCTGAACTTTAATCTCCTCATTGTAAAATAGAAATGATTATTGATAGAGTTTCAGTAATGGAGTTTTAAAATAGTTTTATTGAGGTAATTCACATATCATACAATTCACCCATTTAAAGTGTACAATCATTATCATACCAAGTGAAGTAAGTCAGACAGAGAATGACAATAATCATATGGTATCTCTTATACGTGAAATCTAAAAAAATGATACAAATGAACTTATTTACAAAACAGACATAGACTCACAGACATAGAAAACAAGCTTATGGTTACCAAAGAGGAAATGTTGGGGGCAGGGAGGATGAATTAGGAGTTTGGGATTAACAGATATACACGATTGTATATAAAATAGATAAACTTCAAGGTCCTATAGTACAGGAAACTATATTCAATATCTTGTAATAACCTATAACGGAAAAGAATCTGAAAAAGAATATATATATATATATATATATATATATATATATATATATATAGCTGAATCACTTTGCTGTACACCAAAACACATTGTAAATCAACTATACTTCAATTTTAAAAATTAAAAAAATAAAGTATACGATCACTACAATCTAATTTTGAAATACTCCCATCACTCCATAAAGATACCCAATGCCCATTAGCAGTCCCTTCCCATTTCCTCCTTCCTCTTAACCCTAAGCAAACACTAATCTGCTTTTGGTCTCTAGAGAATTGTCTATTCTGGATATTTAATATAAATGGTATCATACATTATAAGATCTTTTGTGACCATATTCTTTCAGATAACATATTGTTTTCATCCATGTTGTAGTATGTATCAGTACTTCATTTCTTTCTATTGCTGAATAATATTCTATTGTATGGCTATACCACATGTTTGAGGGCCATTTATTTGTTGATGGACACTTGGGTTATTTCTAATTTTTGGATATAATGATGCTATGCTGCTATGAATATTAGTGTGTAAGCTTTTGTATGGACATATGTTTTCATTTCTCTTAAGTATATACCTAGGAGTAGAATTGCAATGTATGAGCATTCTAATTTCTCCACATTCTCATAAATGCTTGTAATTGTCTACCTTTTTAATTTTAGTCATACTAACTGATGTGAAGTGGTATCTCATGGTTTTAATCTGTATTCCTCTAAAGAATGATGATGTTGAGCATTTTTTTCCTGTGCTTATTTATCATTTGTTTCTCTTCCTTGGTGAAATGTCTATTCATATCCATCATCTGTTTTTTAAATTGGGTTACTTGTCTTTTTGTTTTTGAGTTATAAGGTTTCTTTATACCTTCTAAATGCAATTCTCTTATCAAATATATGTTTTGAAATATTCCTATTCTGTGAGGTATCTTTGCATTTTCTTGATGGTGCCCTTTGAGATGCAAAGATTTTTTTTTTGAAACAAACAAGAAAAAATATTTTATTTTACTTTGATGTTCAATTGGACTTTTGAATATAGCTTGGGTTAACCACTAGAAGGTATAAGATCAGTAACTAGTCAACGAGTCCATAACTTTACACAGTGAGCAGTGAAATGGTCATAAATAAATCAGACTCTGCGAAGGTCCCTGTGAAGGATATGCCTGTTGTCTAAATCTAGCTGTGATCTGTGATGTATTTTGACTCCCTCACCTTAGGAAGAAATCAGGAAATGAAAAAGCAAGTGACACTGGATGGAAAAAAGAAAAATAAACAGAATCTATACTTAAAGGTTTGGTCTTGGTCTGAGTGCCATGAAACAGTAATTCCATTAAAAAAAAAAGTCAATCAGACAAAAACCCACCCTGAGTAACAGAAATCCTATAACTACATGGAAACTCAGTGTGGAAGCTACTAAGGCATTTATGAAAATATCCTGGAACAGTCTTCAGCATGCTTGCCATCAGATCTCCATGTCTCTTATGTTTCAGATAGTTCCTTTTAATGGACCATTATTTTAATCTTCGGAAAATTTTTTAAATTGAATATAGCCTGAGCATCTACTTATGAGGGGTTGTGAGTTCCACAAGCAGTGCCATCCCTTATGGTACCCACTGAGTTATGCTAGAAGGCCCAGGAAGCCCTCTTATAGGCCTGAAAGTGCCAGTCACTGACCGGCAACGATGCCAGACAACAATGGAGGAAAAGCAGGCTCGACATTATTCACACCTCTTCCATCAGCGTGGATGATAGGTTTAAATGTCAGGTAATCTAGTCAATGTCTCTCTAGACTTTCAGATTTACTCGTAACTTTTAAAAATTAACCTGGGATACCCAACACAGAGGGGCAAAGAAAGTGCACAAAAAATAAAACAACTATTGGGTTGGGAGATGCAAAGCTTTTTAATTTTGCTAAGTCCAATTTACCTGTTTTACCTTTGTCCACTCATGTTTATGGTGTGCTATCTAAGAACAATTTGCCTATTTTGCCCATGATATCCAGCCTTATATGTGGCTCTTCAGAGGGTGCAACCTTGGACATACACACAGTCACCCTGATTTCCTCCTCTCTCCTCGCCTCTAGGTTAATAGTAGTTTTAGCCAGTCTGTCTTTATCTCTTTGCCTTATTTCCATAAGCTCCCGGCTGGTCTGCCTGTATTGGTAATACACCCCGTTATTAGTCTTCACTAATTTCTAGTCATTTGCTCTATTGTTTTAGCAATGTCCCAGTGCATAAGCTACTACATAGTAAATGGAATCCTTTGCAGGGAAACTCTTTGAGCCTTCCACAGACCCCTGAAGATAGCTTCTTAGGCATCTCTTTTCCTAGTTCTCTTTGTTAAACTTCTGGCTGTTTTACCACTTTGCTTATTGCTATTATGGAGCTACTAGACTTTTTTGAATTGCTCATCACCAAAATCTTCACTGTCTCTGACAGTGCCCCACCCCCCCCTTTTTTTTTTGAAGTTTGAACTTCCCTATGCTCTGTTCCAAATAAAGTTAGTCTCCTTACAGAGAGCTGTGGAACACTCTTACAGCCTGCCTCTCCCCCTGGGCAGAACCTCAGGATCATTACTCTGGAGCTGGGACATGGAAAGTGACCAGCTTCTCTCAGAGTGAAGCCCCCACTCTAGGAGGTGGGCACTAGATCCAGGAGGTAGCCCTATGAATGAGCTGGGAAGAGGGCAATCAGGGCACAATATTCTTCACCTGAAAACCTTGGATAAAGCTCCCACCCTACGAGTGGAGAGTGGGTAAAAGAAGGAGCTCCAAAACTTGGGCCACACTGGAATAGAAATTTTGCCAACTGGAACAGAGGAGAAGAGAGATGCTGGTATCCTGTCTCTCCAGAGAAAAACCTTGGCCCTAGACTGATCACTGGGAGGAGTTGGGACCCTGCAATGTTGCTGCATCCACCAGGAGCAGAGCTTCCCTCACATTAACAGGGGTCAGAAGTGGAGTAAATCTGGGTGTAGTTCAAATACCACGGACTCTCACTATTCTTACCAAGACCTAGTAAATTTTCTTAAATAACTGTCACTTCATTTGCTGCATGCGCTTAGGGTAATTTCTGAAGACTTTAAATATTTTTTTTCTTAATGCAATTTTCACCAGTTATGGTTGCTTTGTGGAGGAAAGCATCTGCAGAGCTCCTCACACTGCCATTCCAACTCAGTAATGGATTTGTGTTCACTTCATTATAAGTTCAAAAGTCTTCCAGAGTCTTGTTCAAAATGGGAATTTTTCATGTTCTTGAAAACTCTTAATAGAAATGAAATAGTTTATCTTCCTTCCTATTTGTATAATGAGTCAGAGTCAAGGATATGAAATCTTCAAATATCAAGAACAGAAACTGACCATTGAAATTTGGGGAATATCTAGAAATATATAGAAGAAGAATACCATTATCCCCAGAGAAATGAGCATGTAATTTATACTGCTAGTGTAAACTACAAAAGACTGAGTAACCTTGTAGTCCAGTCTAAGCTTTAGATACATTTTAAAAATTAGTCCAACATTTAATTTAAAAATGCAATGTTTTCTTTTTAAGTTTCCTGTAAATGTGGGAAAAGGATGTCATTTGATATCATCATGTTTTTAAGTTCTTTTACCTTGACAATCCTTTCTTTCATCTAAGTCAGGTCTTAAGTCTTCTTCTATTCTCTCTAAAAGCCCATTGAAGTCTGTTCCCCCACCGTCCCCAAAACCACCCACATGGGCTTTTGTCTTCCCTACTTTTTTTTTTTTTAAACTATTTGGATATGTTCATTTCTCTTTCACCATTAACCCTCTGCTTTTTCCAATGTCAATCACTCAAGCAATTGTCAGTGACTTGCTGTTCTCTCCTTCAGTTCTTTTCATGATTCTATACAAGACTCAGGATCCATGCTGGAAGATACAGATTTCTCCTGAATAGTGTAAAGGGATAAGAGGTTTTGGATACTTAGACATTAATTTTGTGTTTCCTGTTCACTAGAAAAAAAAAATTGCCAATATTGAAATACTTCTGAAGTGGTAAAAATGTCAGTCATGGGAATGGTGGGCTGGTACCCTAACAAAGTGTTGACAAAAAAAGTTATTCTTGTGTTAATTCCTCACTGATTCTGTTCTCAACCACTCTGAGAAAACTAAGGCATTTTAGCAGACATTTCAATAATACCTATCTTGTAATATTTAAATTATATAGCTAGCGTAAAAGCCAATTATTTAATAGGTGTTCAATTAATGCGGTTTTACTTCTTTTCTCTGCCTAGTACTGGGTATTAGAATTTATACATACCAAGAATGGGAGAGGGCCACACCCCTTCTGGAGGCTTCTATTGGCTGCTTTGGATCTGCCTGAACATATCAAAATATGCCTAGAAAGCTGGCAATGATTTTCTAGGAATTAGCAGTTGAGAAAAGAATCTCTGACAGTGGCTGAGGGTTATTCACTAACATATTTACTGTACAGATATACTTTGGTAGAATTCAAGCAAGAACTGATGTGTTCCACATTTGCATTAATTAACACAACACTGGCAAGTGACACTGCGCATAATTTTTAAAATTATTTTAAAATATTTTTTAACTCACTATTATGTCGACCTCTTGAAAATATAATATGGAAATATTTTCCTTACCAAAATTGTTTTTCTTCCTCTTTTATGAGCCTTCTGTTTTCTCATTGGAGGTTTTCTCCTAACTGTGTTCTATCTTGTAGAGTTAAAAATTAAATATAGAGAATAGTTGAAGATAGACAGATAGATGAATAGACAGACTTATTTTGAGGTTCCAAAACACAAAGTTCGTATAAAACACTAGAGTCTAGAGATGAGCACACTTGGACTGGAGGATTTCTGTTCCCAAAATGTACATAGAATGGCATTTACCAGGAGAGTGAGTCTAGACTCTACAGGACCATCTGCAAACATATTATGTACCACTATCACCACTACCATTTCTAGCACATCATCATCACTCCAACTGCTACCCCCAACTCCTACCTCTCACCAGGAAGATGTCACTGAGTAAGAAGAACTCAAGGGAAGCCCTCTTATCAAATACACAGTCTGTGTCTAACTAACTTAGCTAAGGTGGAACTGTGGGAATTTTCTGCTTAAACTTCATCAATGGAAGCAATCAAACATATATCCATCTTTTCAACGTAGGAAGGATCCTGCTTAACTTTGATCATTAGCAATATGTAGTATAAGTGGGAAATAACATTGGTCTTTTTAAACCACTGAGATTGCCCAGTTATTTGTGGTCTTTTTAAACCACTGAGATTTCCCAGTTATTTGGTACTGTAGCAGAACTTGCCCTTTCCTGACTAATGCAAACTCCTTAGAGTCGACCATGACAAGTACAGATAAGGGCCAAGTAGGTGCTTACATAAATCAACAAACTGTTGTTGAGTGCCTGTTATGGGGAGAAGTTGTTGAGCATTGGTGCTGCAAAGATAAAAACTATATATATTGTTACTGACCTCAAAGAATTCACAGAATACTGAGGAAGAGAGAGAAAGACAAGTGGAATACAGTGTAGCTGATGCTCTGATAAAGGAAAGCACAGAAGAATGAGCTATGAAAATGTCACATATTGTCTGGAATCAGAAAGGAAGTAGGCTTAACACTTCTAAGGACATCCAATAATGGGTTAGCTAGAAAGGAGGAGGAAGAAGCAGCATGAACACAAGAATCCATCACAACAGTGTCAGGGGAAACAGCAAGTATCAGCATATGGAAGGAAGCTAGGGTGCAAGACAGAGAGTGGTGAAAGGTGAGGCTAAGTTCAGAGCATGAAGGGCCATGTGTGTTTGCATTTTACCCTAAAGGCAAAGAGAAATCATGTCAATGTTCTAAAATGGAGAAGAGTACAACAAATTTCAGTTTAGACAGATCACACTGGCAGTGTAGCTTTTGCTTTTGTGCCCTGCTCCACATCCCCTCAGCCCACTTGATTGCACTGTACTTGGGATAACCCACTCTGTGCTTTTCTGCCGGCTTGCCACCTAAGGTGTACCCAATAGTGGTTTCATTTTTCTGCCTCACAACTTTTCCAAAGCCATGGAAAGTACAAGGGAGTTAATACTGAAACTGAACAGGATCTTATGATGCTCCTGGGCACAGAAGCCTTTCTGTGTCCCCCATTTCTTGACCTTCCCTGAGTTCCAAAGAGCAGGTTCAAATAGTTGCTGATCAGGGAAGGGAGGAGATGTAGAGAAAGAGGAGAAGCAGACAAGAGACAACAGTGCAGTCTTGAGGCAGGGTCCTGGTTCCACCTCAAGGGATTTACATAACAATATTTTTGAGCTCATCTGCAGAACTAAACCCCCCAACAAATGGAAGATGCTAACTACTTGATGAAGCATTCTTCATTCTAAAGAAGGTCTTTGTATAATAACCTTGAGAACTAGAGAAGCTCATCAGGAGGCCACCTGAGGCCAGGTTAAAGGAGTGCAGGCCCTGCACATACCCTGATCCTTATCAGCAACCCCACACTTGAGACGTTGCTATAAAACCCCTCACCAAATCCTCCTGGGTTGGAACACACAGTTTTGAGGGCATGAGCCTGCTGTGTCCCCCTTTGCCTGGCAAAGCAGTAAAGCTATTCTTTTCTACTTCACCCAAAACTCTGTCTCCAAGATTCGATTCGGCACTGGTGCCCAGAGGCTGGATTTTCAACATCTATATCCCTTGAGCAACCCTCAATCAATAGGAGACAGTGGTTGGAAGAGAAACATCCCAGCCTCTTACACTTTGGAGGGACGATTCTGAGGTTGCTTATTCTACATTATTCCTCAGAGTGTCCCCCAGAAGGACTGAGTTCCCACAGCAGTAACCAACTCAGTAACACACCCTTGATTGATTTTTCCCCTTTTGCCTGTCTTGTTCTCCCCACATCACTATGGTAGCTTCCTGGTGTCACCTCTGGATAAATACTTGCAACCATATTTGTGCCTCAGGCTCTGCTTTCTGGGAAATCCAAATTAAGATAAATAGCAAAGTCAGGTAAGATGTGTTATGTGTTAAAGGTTGTTTTAACAAGATGAAACCATGACTCTCCTACAAATATAAAATGAACACATGTCAAAGATTTTATTTAACTTAGTAATTAATAAGGGAACCAGTAAGATGTCAGGACTAGTTCAAAGGAGAATTCAAAGTATTACACAAAAATAGCTCAATCAGGATTACTGAAATTAATTGAATGCAGAACTGGTAGGATTTTGTGGTTGTTGTTGTTATTGGTGGTTTGTTTTTGTAGCAGAAAGGTCAATTGATCCTTTACCAAGTAAAATCATTTGCATGTGTATGGACTGGATCTATTTGTATTGTTATCAGTTATCTATACTTAAAGAATTGTAAATAGGTCAAAGACAATGAAAAGAAGAAATAACCTGGGAGCATGCCAGATAGGACACTGGGCAAACTAATTTGTTTGAAGTCTTTTACAACTTTTCTTACAGATGAAAGTAGGAAAGATCAGCAGAGAAACCTCAGTAGGAACTAGTTCTACATCCACACGACAAATAAAGAGTGCCTTAACTAATTGGGAGAGAGATAAACTAAAGGTAAATTTGAAAGGTAGAAAAAAAGTGCTTGTCAACTGATTGGATGTGGGGAATGTAAAATGGGGAACTGAAAGATAGCACCATGTTTGTGAAAGGTGTTTGAACATTCCCATTTATTGAACTGAAAATAAATGGAAAATTATGGTAGTAGAAAGATGTTGAAAACTTTGGTTGGGGAGAGGGCTAGCTGTCCCTAACCAAATCTGGTTTTAGCAACATCTTACTGCCTTCACCTAGGTGAAGAGGTTAGGAAGTGGGAGGCAGTGTAGCTTAGTAGTTAAGAGTATAGGTCTTGGAGTCAATCAAACAAGGGTTGAAGTATGATTTACCACTTCCTCCCTATGTGTTTTTGAGAAGCGGTGTAGCCCTTCTGAGATGCAGTAACATTTTTTTTCAAAGTTGATGTAACAACTAACTGAACTCTTGTTTGTAAAGATCTTATCTTGCTGCGAAGCAGGTAGCACACAGCTATCTCTTCATACGTACTAGCTATGATTATTTAATCAGAATTGGAGGAGTATTTTGGGCTCCGCCTGTAAGCACTGAGAGTCTGGAATTGTACTGTTCCAGAATTAAGGATATTAAGCCCTTGATGTGAAGTTCCCTATCTACTAAATAGGGACACCATTATAACCTGCACTTACCTTTGAAAGTGTTTTACTTTTCATTAGTTAAGTGAGATTTATATGAAGTCACCATTTATCTGAAAATAAGGTAAAGATCCATCACCAAGATGCCTGGTTTAATGTGAATCATTCACAACTACTAGCTCACAAAGAGAAGCCACCATCGTTTTAAAATTTAAGCTGAAACTTTAGTGTCAAGCTGATTTATTCCATCATTCCTGATAATATTCCCCGTTCCCCATATAGCATGGCAGTTCTCAGTTTTGTGTTGAAAGAAAATTTGATGTGGTGAGAAGACTGTGAAGGATTGTGCAAGGGAGGAATTTCTTGGTACTTATATACACCTTGGTTGAAAATGAATGCTATTCAGGCTTAGAGTTTTGCATAGTCTGTCTCATGTGTGTCTCTTTTTCTTCACAAGAACAACAAAATCTCCCAAGCCAATACAAGTCTGACTCCTCTTTTAAGAATTGCAAAGTGTCATGGCTCATGGTATTGGTGGCATGGATGATGATGATGATGGTGGTGGTCATGATGATGGTGATGATTATGATAGTGATGATGATGGTGATGGTCATGATGATGGTGGTGATGATGATGGTGGCGATTATGATAGTGATGATGATGGTGATTGGTGATAATGATGGTGGTAATGATAGTGATGGTGATGATGAGGAGGATGACAATTGTTATGATAACAATGATCATGGTATTGACTATGGCAGAGGATTATTATAACATGTTTATACATTGACACTTTCTCTCACTCATTTCTAAGCATTATTCTCCTTTTTCTCCAGAAACATGTGTCTAGCTCTTCTAAGATTTCATAAAGTTCTGGGTATCCCAAAGTGGGATGGTAAGAGAAACATAAATATTAGGGCAAAAGGAAAGAAAAGAGTGAGGAAAGAGAACGTTTTACCCAGACTGGAAGAGGGTAGAGATTGACATATCTTTGAGTGGACACTCTAGCCTCAGATTCTATGATACTGGGGAGCATAAGAGTAGACTCCAGGCATGAGAGCTCCCATTCTTTACAAAGCATCTTATGGCCTGAGTAGGACTCAGAGGCTGGACAGTGGGTAGCCACCGACCAGCAATGATGGAAAGTCTTTTTCACTGTTTTATTGCTTGGAAAATAATAGGGCCTTTGGGCACAACTCTGGATGTGTGTGTGTGTGTGTGTGTGTGTGTGTGTGTGTGTGTGTGTGTAGGGTGAAACCTTGATAACTAAAATAGAACTTTTTACTTATTTACATAAAATAGAGAAATGCAGTATTTCTTGTATCTTAGATTTGGACTAAGAGTTGATGATGATAACAAAAAAGTAAGTGGTGTGATTCGTTTTAGGGGCTCTTTATCCCAGGGAAAGCTCACATTCTTAGAACAACCCCAAGATAGCTACTATAAAAAAATACAAGAAACTGGAGAAGTAAGTAGGTTATGCAAGGTGGAGAAGCAAAAGACTTATGCAGTCAGGACTAAAGTGTGACTCTGTTTGACCCCAAAGTGGATCATTTAATAACGATAACAGACACTGTCACATCTGACCTCAAAGCTGGCTTTATGGGGCAGACAGGGCAGACAGCTAGCATTGTAGTGGGATTTGAAAGTTGAGAAAAGATGTCCCTGAAGAAAAGTATTTCCCTCGGAGGTTTGTAATTCTGGGTGATAAAGCTATTCCAGGAGGAGGAGAGCATGAAGTACTTTCTTCTAATGAAGCCAGAGTTGAACTGGAGGTGGACAGTCAGTGCAGGGATAAGGATTAGGTGTTTGTGTCAAAACAGAGCTGAGGGCCATGAGGCTGTGGAGGACGAAGGGGGAGTGAGGAGGGAGCTATTCCCCGAAACTGCAGGGGCACGACAGGCAGTTAGAGTAAGGAATCTGTAAGTGAGCAGGGCCATCTCTACATAGAAATGAAGACTGAGAATTATATGCCTACTTAAGAGTTTTCAAAGAGCTGACTCTGCCCTGTAACCACCTTGAAACCCCACGGTGCCTCAGGCAGCCTGACAGTCTGCCAAGCTAAAGTTTGGAAGAGGTGACAAAACCTTCACAGAATATGAGAGCTGGAAGGGATCTCAGGATCATCTTGTCCAATCGTTTGCCAAGTTCTAGATGAGGGAGCATTTTTAGATATCCAAGTTCTAGCCAGAAGCCAGGTGCCCAAGAGAGACAAAAACTGCTCTTTTGGTTGAAGGAGGGTTGGGAGGCTAGTGTGCTGTCCATTCTTTCTCATCCCTCTCCCTTTCCCTTCCAAAGCGTCGGTCTGTTCAACCCCAAGGTCTGCATGGTTCTAGAAGGGCTAGTTTGAAAACCTCTGAGAGTCTCAACACCTTATTTTTAGGTGAGCAAACCTAATTCTGAGAAGACAAAGCAGCTTCCTGGATGCCTTGACCCCACTTCTTCTGATGTCTGGGTCAATATTTTTTATATACTTTTATAGATAGAGTTTTCAACACACTTATCTATCTCTTACATATCTCATTAACCTTCAGAAAGACTGAGTAAGTTGATGCTACTAGTTCTCTGGCAATAACACTAATTCATCTGGTGCCTCTTTTATGCCAGGATACAGGGAGTTATTTATCTACATTATTATAACCTCACAACCAAATTAAGAGCTAAGTTTTATCCCCATTTTATTGACGGGGAATCTGGAGTTCAGATAAATTGACTACCTGAAGATTACAGTTAAGTCAGTTCGGGAGCCAGAATTTGAATGCAATCCATCTGACTCCAAAATCTGTCATTCTTCCCACTGTATCTAATTGGGATTCTGATGCAGTGTTTTCTTTTATGTTCTTGGGTTCCCTTCCCAAAAATCTATCTGCATAAAGAGTATCCTGTAAGTCTAAAATTCAATCCATGTGAAATACACACACACTCTCTCTCTCTCTCTTTCTCTCTCTCTCTATCATACATATTCACACATGGTGATCATATAGGTCTATACTAAAATAAATTAAAAAAACAATCAACTGCACAGTTTTAATCCCCTTAATTGTATGTACTGGACAAGCCAATCAAAATCGTTCTAGAGCCCCGTGAAACTACAGCTTTTGTACTTGGATGGACAGTGTCCCAAATCCTCACGGAAGGCAAAGGACAAGAGAGAGGTAAAGGGAGGGAAGACACTGCCCTTGAAAACACTGCAGTTCTGAGCTCAGAGCTTACTCCACAGGGGTGCCAAGCAAGATGAGAAACTGACCCTATATATTCAGTGGGAAAATCAAAAAGTAGGCCAAGTGCACATTAGGTAATATTAAAGTGAGAGTCTCTGGAATTGTTTTTGCAAATCCCTCACTCACTGGTCTAATTAGGGAAAATGGAGGATCCCAATGTATCAGTAATTTCACACCAGTGGAAAGCATTGGAGTTACATAAATGTTTACCTAATAATCCAGGCACAGGGTCATGCCTGCCCCTGACCTGTGTGTGAAGGAGCCACTGCCCGAGGCTAGTGAAGTTGCTTCCCAAATCAGAAAATCAAAGCTAGCCACTGGTCATTGGCCACTCTCAGCATGGTATAAAATAATATAACTCCCATAAATTCCAGTTGCTACCTAGCAGGCTGCTTCTCTCCCACTCAGAACCCACCCTCGTGTTGGGCAGGGGTATGGATGCAGTGAACACTGATCATCTATCATTTCTGCCTAGGCAGCTCTAAGATGGGGGAAATGAATTGACCCCTGTCTCTTTTTCCCCTTCTTTAGATTTAATTGTCTTAAAATATCTCTGGAAACACATGCAATGAATGACTACAAAAAACAGCATCACTCATCATCCCAATATTTTTTGTCCCCAGCTTTGTGCAATAATAATGCGTAAGTGCATAGCTCTGTACAGCTTACACAACTCTTTTACCAGCATCAATTAATTACACTCTCATTTGAATCCAGCTGGGAACCAGGCAGTGCTTTTAAGCTGGAGACATAGAAACGAACTCTCAGACAAGTTCAGCAACTTTTCCAAGATCACACAGCTAATGGATGTGAAGCCAAAGTTAGATGCCTGGGTCTTCGACTTCTAATTCAGCTGCATTTCCCTTGCTATTCTACTCTACTTCCTTTGTCACCAAAACGTTAGTTTTCTCTGTCTTCTGTTAATTACATGTCTCCTCATAAACATCCATCTCCTAGCCCATGATAATGTAGCAGAATTTTTTTTTCAATCTTCACTGAGTGATTTTCCAATAATTTTTAAATACTCATCAGTAAAACATTTCTACAAGGTTATTAAGTCCTTTACAAGCATGTTAGAGGGCCACTTCTCCAGCAGCCAAAAAATGCATTAATACATTCTTGTGTGTGAAGTAGGTTAAAAATAATATGTACACTGGAGATAATGGAAACATGTTGACATTATTAAGGTTATAACACATTTGAAGTTACCTTAATTGTAATATCGAGCAAATTAAAGATTATCAAGTACAATGTCCCTAACACCCGGGAGCAGCATCTTTCCCCATCTGACTAATTGCCGTGACACTTGAGATCTCAGTGTGATGTTTTCCTCCACACAAGTGCACAAGTGGAGGCCACCGCATCTCTTCAGATAAACAGGCAGATGTGCTTAAATAATAAATTAATTTATCAAAAGAACTCAGACTTGCAGCCCTGATCCTTTGGCTCTGCCACAAACATCCTGTGCCAGTTGAACAAAAGGGAGGTACTTGTGATGTTTTGCTCCACTGAGCATATGTGAACAGGAGAGTTGTTCTTACTGCATCACCTATATGCAAGCCCAGGAGAACATGATCCCCCATGATACAACTACGATGTAGTGCAGGGGTCGGCAAATTTTTGCCCCCAGAGGGTAAGTATTTTGAGCCTTGTGTGCTGGATGGTCTCTGTCTCAACTAGGCCTACCCCATAAGGTAGTGGCTGGACCACAACCCTGAGGATCAGGAGAGGGAGGCTCATTCAGTCTTTTGAGTCAATGATGCTGTGTGACCTCAGACAATTCACTTGTGGTCCTCCATCTCTGCCTCCTCTAAGGTCATTTCTGTCTCTGACAATCTGAGACTGGAACTTACACTTGAAGAGCAGTTAAGACCCAGAAGATGGTCTAAATCAGAGATGACAAATTTAGTGGGTTGCAGGTCCTGTCTTAGTTTGGGTTCCCCCCAAACAGACCCTGAGACAAGGATTTGGGTACCATAACTTATTTTGGAGGTGACCCCACGAAGCATGTGAAAGTGTGAGGAAGTGACTCTGGAAAGTGAAGACCATTAAAGTGTGTTAATGGTAGGTCACCACAGTGGGCAACGGGGACTCAGTCCTGCTGGGAACTCTCTGGGAATCTACCTGGAAATGTGTTAGAATTGTCTCACTGAGGTGGAAAGGAAGTTGGGTCTTTCCTAATAACTCCCATTTCTCACTGGTTGATGGTTATTGGGGTGGGGAGTAGCTAGCTCTATGGCCTTGTCTACATCTGTGCCAAGTGCACTCCTATGGGAACAGAAGAGCCTCAGGCAGAGAGGTACAAGAAGCCACCTGCACTATCTGAGGGCAGCCTCTGGTGCAGGCCAAGGGATTAGGCTAGGGTTAGGACAGCACCTGCTACAGAGAGGTCATGCAGGAAACATGATTGAGGGAAATAGGCCTGTGAAGGAGGCAACAGAGAGTGGTACGGAGTGTGCCAAATTGGAGAACACACGTCTGGTGTAAAGGGATTATTGATTCAGGCAGATTTTATTAGGGTTCTCCAGAAAGCAGACCCACGAGGATATATAGATGATATAGATACAGATGTAGACGTAGATATAGATAGATACAGATAGATATAGGTATATAGATATAGATAGATGATATAGATATGGATATGGATAGATAGATATAGATAGATGATATAGATATTGATACAGATATAGATAGATAGAGATATAGATAGATAGAGATAGACATGTAGATATAGAGATATAGATATGTATATATAAGAGGAGATTTATTGTAAGAATGGGCTCATGTGATTATGGAGGCTGAGAAGTCCCACAGTCTTCTGCCTGCAAGCTGAAGAACCAGGAAAGCTGGTGGTGTAATTCAGTCTGAGTCTGAAGGCCTGTGACCAAGGGAGCTGATGATGTAGGTCTTAGTCTGACCCAAAGACCTGAGGATCAAGGGGCCAGTTGTGTAAGTCCCAATCCAAGTCCAAAGGGCTGAGAACAATGAATGCCAGTGTCTAAGGACAGGAGAAGATGGATGTCTCAGCTCAAGCAGAGAGAGCAAATTCACCCTTCTTCCACTTTTTGTTCTGTTCAGGCCCTCAACAGATTGGATGATGCCCACCTGTGTAGTGAGGGTGCTCTTCTTTACTTAGTCTACTGATTCAAATGTTAACTTCTTCAGGAAACACCCTCAAAAACACACCCAGAAATAACATTTTACCAGCTATCTGGGCATCCCTTAGCCTAGTCACGTTAACACATAAAATTAGCCATCACACAGATGTTTCAATTTTTCGATAGCAGTCAGAAATCCAGATTTTTATGTAAAATGCTTCTTATTTTTAAATCTTAGCAACTAACTCAAAATTTTAAACACACAGTGCTGGCTAAGAAAAAAAAAAAGTCAGGCTAGCAGGACTATAATAATGAGAAGACAGCCCACCCTATACCAATATAAAAGCAAAAAATCAAACTTTCAAAGTGAATAAATGAATGAATATAGGTTCAGCTGCTTCAGAATCATTTCCTTTCCTGTGCTTTATCTCCAAACCTACTTATTTGAGTTACTGGTGCCTACCTTCAGCCACCCACTTACTAAAGCCAGAAGAGAGATGTTTTAGATTTTTTTCTAATCCCCTTTTAATCACCAAGTACTTTTTTGTTTTGTTTTCTGGGTGCCCTTGAATCGTTTCCTATCATTTCCATTTCCAATGCCTCTGTTGTCTTCAATCAGGACCCCATCAGTTTTTTTTCCTCTCTACTTTGTGACCTTATCACTTTTACTACTAGCGTAGGCTGTGAGCAGATCATCCTGGTGCCAGTTGTGTCTTCGATCTATGTTTCAAACTGTAGGTAAGTTTCTCTCCAACACTGATCTGATCATGTGGCTTCCCCATTTAAAACTCATGGGACAAGCTCCATTGCCTAATTACTAGCAAAAGCATAAACTCTTGGCATGGTTTGTAATGTTCATCATTACATTTGGTTCCATTTGCTACCCCTCCGCCATTGTGCGGGGCCATACCAAGCCACAGGCTGTTCTCCATGGTCTTTTTCCCACTGGCTGCAGTCTCCTTTTGGGACCAGAACTCCTTCCTTACCCCACTCAAATTCATATGCACACACTGTCTCCATCTCCCGGTAGCCACGAGCTACCTGGGCTTTTCCTGATACCAGATAACAGAAAGACCCATTTTCCACAGAGAATTTGAAGAAATATGATGCCCACCTTCCCTCACAGGGAATAGAATCTTCCCAGCTAGGCTCAAAGGAATAAAATTTTCTTGATGCTTATACATGCCAGGTACCTCTTCCATACTCTAGTATCTCTGGCCCCATACTCCTCCTAATTTAGCCCACTCCCATCATTATGGCAATCCACTTTTCATAACTAACAAATCGGATGGAGACACCCTTGAATGTTTCTTTTTAGGGATCCCATGAGATGGTTATTTCTTGAAGCTTGGGAGATCTTTGTATTTGTACAACACCTGCCAGTTAGCTGTGTAACAGTCCCCAGATACATTTGGGTGCTCAGACTCTGAGGCACTTCGTATCACTTAAATCTGTGCATGTCCCCACGCCCCTGCCCCACCCGGGTCCACACATCAAATTAAGAGGAACATTACAGTTACATAAATCTGACATAATATCACAAAGGGGACTGTTTGAGCAAACCAAGACAAAAGGAAATGTGCCATGCTACCAGATATTTAAATGCCAACTGTCAGGTGGTAAGAGGACTGTGTGATCCATTATAAACGTCCTAACAAGGGGGACCCAAAGGTTCAGAACTCAGTCTGAACAACTCAGGCAGCTCTAGAACATCTGTGGCCCTAAAAAAAAATGCAGAATACAAGAGACATTGTAAAACTGCCAAACCTGAGAACAAAGGGACAAGGAAGAAGGAACGGGTCAAAGTGGGTCTGAGATCCTTTGTCCCTGAAGTTGGAATCAAGAGCAGTTCCCCTGGTTCTGTTCACGTGTCCCTTTTTTGGAGGAACCAACACCACATCATGTACCAAGAATGTCCTCTTCATTCTCCACGTGGGTCAGTGGTCCAGATGCATCTCAGGTGTCATCCTGGAAAAGCCTCCATCTCTTTGCTTTCTTCTTCATTGTTCCTATTGAACCCTGCTCAGAACTTTGTAATACTCACCACATTGCTGCTATGCGAACCTTTATCTCTCCACTAGATTTTGGGCCCTTCCAGAGGAATAACTTGAATTCTATGAATTCCCAGCCTCTAAATAACTGACCTTCAATAAAAGTCTGTGGAATAAAGGAGTAAATGAATCTCTAGGTGAAAGGTTAGCGGCCCCTCAGGGCTAGATTACTCCGTAGGAAACCAAGCACATGGTTAGGATACCAGCAAAGCAGAGACACCAAAAAATTAGAAAAATATTTTGAAAGATTTTATTTTATGATCTTATTAAAAAGTACCATGGGGAAAATCTCAATGTTATTAGATTTTCTTACTCTTGTTTTACAGTTCAGAATTGCTTTCATATTATTTTGAATTACATAGAGAGGCATATCATCTTTTCAAACCTTAGGCTCTTAAAAATCTAAATTCATCCCTGAATCTTCATTTTTCTTTTATCTTTCAACAGTTTAACCCATTCACAAGTTATCAAGCAATTACTGTATAACAGGCCTATGTTAAGTGCTAGAAATTTAAAAAAATATTATTCACCACTTCTATTTACATCTGCTTCAGTCTTGTACTTTAACATTATACAGGTTATATTTTCCTCCTGTCTTTTCAACATTTCTAGGAAGACCATCAAATATTTTCTTCTAGAGTACCAATCCTTCAAGATCTTCACTCTAAAATTTTGCCTTGTCAAGCATCCAGGCTCTAGCAGGGAAGATACTGCAAATTTGTGAATGTATTTGATGGTGATCACAACTTTTCCCAAAATATAGGAATACATCTGTCATAATAAAACACTTAAGAACTCATTTTGGCTCTCTGAAATATTTATTGCAACAGACCCAAACTTGCTCAAATTTTTTGCTTTGAATTTGCTCCCCCAGAAGCATAACTATTTGTTATTATTGCTGAGGAGAAAGAAAATGATGCAGAGATATCAATGGAAGGGACTTGTTTCCTTCGGTGCCTGGAGGAATGAAAGAAGATATGAGATAGTTATCTACGACCACCGTGCTTTTCTGCGTGCTAGTGAAGAATGTTAACATTTTTGTCAAGTTCAGTTGATTAATGGATCCACGCTTTTTGGTTGATAGAGGTTCTTAAAAATGTGCAGGTGTTTCTGTATGGGAAATTGTTTCGCTTTGGTGAAGGAAAGAGAGAGTTCAGAGAAAGTCTTTTGATCCCTGACAATGTGCCCAAAGGCACATGCAAGAAGAGGGTACCCAACCCTATTCCTTCTTCATGGGAACATGAGACTAGAGTATCACTTATGGTTTCCAATGGGATGATCATAGTCTGGAAGTCATGTGGGTTTCCAAAGCTGCTGCATTCATTAGCTCAGATCCAGCTGGTTCATTTCTAAGTCCTAAAGTTCAGAAGGCAGAGAGGATGCCTGCCTAAGCTATCCAGGGTTGGGGAAAATGAGGCTTAAACCACAGTTTAATGCCTTTTAAAAATAAAACCCTGTTCCCAGTACTGGTTTAATGGCATACATGCACACTAATGTGGAAAAAACAATAGAAGAGCAGAATTTTCATTCATTTTGCAAACAGTAAAACCTGCTAGTTTCCTTAGGATAGCTGCCTTTTAGCTCCTGTATTCATTCAGATTTGTTGATCTCAAGACACAGACCATGAAAGTATAGATCCAACTTTGTCATAATTTTTTTTTTATTTTTTAAAATATGTAAAGGGTGGGTAAGATGACAGTCTGATTATCCTGATAATCTGCTCCCTTATATCCAGGGGAAGTTGAAATTGGGGAAGATGCTAGTAGTGGTCAAGGAAGAAAAGGGAAGAAAAGCAGTTTTTTTAGTGCCTGCTATGTGCTAGCCACCGTCCTCATAATCTCTGAACTCTTTAGTAAAATTAATGCTTATTTTACTGATGGAGAATTTATACTGGAAGAAGTTAAATAACTTGACCAAAGACTGATAGTTACCTACCAACAGAGAATTCAGATCCAGGGATATATAACTTTTTTCCCTATATCAATACCACCTCCACTGAGCCCAGGAGTGATAACCAGTTACGATACTGCACAGAACAAACAAATGAACACAGGCATGCAACTGAGTTCTTACATCTAGAGGCTTTTTTCCTCTTTCTCTTCCCTGTCTCTCTTTTCACCTTTTTTTATATTTGAAGTTTACCACTCCTGGTATAAATTCCAAAATGCACCCAAACTCTTGACTTTGTTCTCTCACAGAAGATGAAATGACTCTTTTTCCAGAGACATTAAGTTAGGGGCATGGCAATAAGGACGAGTGACAGATGATTTCTTAAGCTAAGAAGAATGGCAATATATCTTTGGTGTCTAATATACATATATTTGGGTGGGCAGGACTACTTACCAGCAACTCTTTTTTTGTTTATTTCTTTCCAGCTTTATTTATTGCATACAATTGACACATAACATTGTATAAGTTTAAAGTGTACAATGTGATGATTATATTATCACAATAAGGTTAGTTTACACTTCCGTCATCTCACAGAGTTACAATTGTGTATGTGTGTGTGTTGAGAACTTTTAACCATTGCTCTCTTAGCAACTTTCAAACATATAATACAGTATTGTTAACTACAGTCAGTATGTTGTACATTGCATTCTCAGAACTATTCATCTTATAACAGGAAGTGTGTATCCTTTGACCACATTCACCCATTCTCCACACCCCGTAACCCTGATGACCACCAATCTACTCTCCGTTTCTGAGTTTGTATTTTCTTAGATTAAGTGAGACCAATGCAGTATTTGTCTTTCTCTTTTTGACTTAGCATAATGCCCTCAGGTCTCATCCATGTTGTTGCAAGTGGCAGGGTTTCCTTCTTTCTTAAGGTTGATTAATATTCTATTATGTATTTATGAAAATTAATGTTCCATTATATATAGATAGATATCTATATCTATATATAACAAATTTTCTTTATTCATTCATCTGTTGATGGACACTAGGGTGTTTCCATATTTGAACTACTGTAAATAATGTTGCAATGAACATAGCTGTGCAGATATCTTTTTCAAGACCTCAGTTTGACTTATTTTGGATATATAACCCAAAGTGGATTTGCTGGATCATATGGTACTTCCATTTTTAATTTTTTTGAGGAAACGCCAAACTATTTTCCACAGTGGCTGTATAAATTTATACATTCGTACCAACGGTGCACGAGTTCTCTTTTCTACACATCCTCACCAACACTTGTTATCTCTTGAGTTTTGAATAGTAGCCGTTCTAACAAGTGTGAGGTGATATCTCATTGTGCTCTTGATTTGCATTTCCCTGATGATCAGTGATGCTGAATATCTTTTCATAAGCCTGTTGGCCTTTTGTTTGTCTTCTTTGGGAAAATATCTATTTAGCTCCTCTGCCCACTTCTAAGTTGGATTTTTTTTGCTATTGACTTGTATGAGTTTCTTATATATTTTGAATATTACCCCCTTATCAGATATATGATTTGCAAATATTTCTCCCATAGTGTGCATTATTTTGTTGATTTTTTTTTGTTTGCTCTGCAGAAGCTTTTTAGTTTGATGTACTCCCACTTGTTTATTTTTGCTTTTGTTGCTGTGCTTTTGGTGTCATATCCAAAAATCATTGCCAAGACCAATGTCCAGAAGTTTCTTCCCCATGTTTTCTTCTAGGAGTTTTATGCTTTCCAGTCTCATATTTAATCTTTAATTTATTTCAAGTTAATTTTTATGAGCAGTTTAAGATACATGTCCAGTTTCATTCTTTTGCATGTGAATATCCAGTTTTCCCAACACCATTTATTAAAGAACATATTTTCCCCAGTGGGCATTCTTGGCTCTCTTCTCAAATATTAGTTGACTGTATATGTGTGGGTTTACTTCTGGGCTTTCAATTCTATTCATGCCAGTGCCATACTGTTTTGATTACTATAGTTTTGCAATATAGTTTGAAATCAGAAAGTGTGATACTTCCAGCTTTGTTCTTCTCTCTCAGGATTTATTTTGCTATTTGGGATCTTTTGAATTGCTATACAAATTTTCAGAATGTTTTTTCTGTTTCTGTAAAAAAAAATGCCTTTGGAATCTCGATAGAGATTGCATTGCATCTATAGATGGCTATGGGTAGTGTGGACATTTTAATAATATTAGTTCTTCCAATTCATGAGCACAGGATATCGTTCCATTTATTTGGGTCTTCTTCAATTTCCTTCATCAGTGTCTTATAGTTTCCAGTGTATAGATCTTTCACCTTCTTAGTTAAATTGATTTTTAAATATTTTTTTTATTTTTGATACTATTATAAATGTAATTTTTTTCTTAAGTTTTCTTTCTGATACTTTGTTATTGTTGTTTAGAAATGCAACTGATTTTTGTATGTTGATTTTTTACCCTGCAACTTTACTGGATTAGTTGATTAGTTCTATCAGTTTTTTTGGTGGAGTCTTTAGTAGTTTCTATATATAAGAAAATGTCATCTGCAACAGAGACAATTTTAGTTCTTCTGCTCTGATTTGGATGCCTTTCATTTCTTTTTCTTGTCTGCTTGCTCTGACTAGGATTTCCAGTGCTATGTTGACTAGAAGTGGTAAGAGTGGGTATCCTTGTCTTGTGCTTGATTTCAGAAAAAAAGCTTTCAACATTTCATCATTGAGTATGATGTCAGCTGTGGGCTTGTCATGGGTGGCCTTTATTTTGTTGAAGTATGTTCCGTCTATACCCAACTTGTTGACAGTTTGTATCATGAATGAATGTTGAATTTTGTCAAATGCTTTTTCTGTATCTATTAAGATGATCATATGATTTCTATCTTTCATTAATGCAATGTATCAAATTTATTGATTTGCACATATTGAACCATCTTTGCATCTTAGGGATGATGCAAATGATCATGGTGTATGATCATTTTCATATGCTATCAAATTAGGTTTGCTAGTAGTTTGTTGAGAATTTTTGCATCTATAGTCATCAGAATTATTGTTCTGTAGGTTTCTTTTCTTGTAGTATCCTTATCTGGCTTTGGTATCAGGATAACACTGACCTTGTACAATGAGTTTGAGCATGTTCTCTCCTCTGCAATTTTTTGGAAGAGTTTGAGAGGGATTGGCATTAATTCTCCTTTAAATGTTTGGTAGAATTCACCAGTGAAACCATCTGGTCCTGGACTTTTCTTTGTTGGGAGGTTTTTGACAGCAGTTGAGCAGGACTGCATATTTGGCTTCCTGCCCAGGAGGGGCAATAGACCAGGCTCTACAGCCAATATGGCCCCTTGACCAAGGACCCAAATCAGGCAGAATTACTAATTGAGGTCTTGGCCAGTCAGGGCTACCTGCCTGGCTCTGCAGGTGGCCAGAGCTGCTGGCTGGGGTCTCTGAATGGGTGCTGCTGCTAGCATGAATAATGTTCACCTAGATCTGAGTGCTAGTTGCTGTAATCTCTACCCCTTCGTCTCCGTCACTATCTGATCCCCAGCGATAGAGACCTGCAGAGGTCCCCAGTGATCCCTGTGATTCAAGAATTGAGTGGACCTCACAGGAAGTGTCTTGCAACGCTGGGTGAACTGGATGTCCACTTAGAGCTCTCTTTTTCCTCACTGGAGAAACCATAGGACCAAGGGGCCCCCTTAGTGCAGTGTTGAGCTGGCCTGGAGGAAGGACAATGTTGTCAGAATGTAGCCACTCTCGTAATCCTTCTGATGTCGTCCTCTCTTTCTCTCTGTAGTCCAGGGAATGCTTCAGCCTCATCCCTGGGTTCCAGGATTTTCACAGTGGTGTCTTGTCCATGGATAGTTCCTAGTTGGTCTTCTCATATAGGGGACTGAAGTCAGAAATGGCCTTTGTCACCATCTTTTTTTTTTTTTTTTAGAGGTTATGCTTTCTTTTTTTTTTAATTTTATTTTTGGCTGCATATGGTATTTGTTTTTCTCTTTTTGGCTGCGTTTGGTCTTCGTTGCTGTGCTCAGGCTTTCTTTAGTTGCAGTAAGCGGGGGCCACTCTTCGTTGCAGTGCATGGGCTTCTCATTGCGGTGGCCTCTCTTGTTGCAGAGCACGGGCTCCAGGCATGCAGTCTCAGCAGTTGTGGCTTGCAGGCTCCAGAGTGCAGGCTCAGCAGCCATGGTGCATGGGCTTTATTGCTCCACGGCATGTGGGACCTTCCCGGACCAGGGCTCAAACCCATGTCTCCTGCATTGGCAGGCGGATTCTTAACCACTGCACCACCAGGGAAACCCTTTGTCACCATCTTGATGACATCACTCTGTTAAGAGTCTCTGCAGCCAGGATGTCCAGGAACCTCACCAGAAATTCATTTTTAGAATGAAGTTGCATCCTATCGTATCTAACCCCCAATATTAAGATGTTCATCCTGACATGTTTGACAGGTGGGCAATTCTATATGCCAATAATAACAACGAGTTATTTAAGGACACAAGTGGAAGAGCCAAAGATTCAAACTGACATCTGCCTTATTCCACAGATCACGCTCCTAACATAGTTTGCCATATTAACGATGAACTTGATTTTAACCATTTATAACACATCACACACACACACACACACACACACACACACACTTATTCACATGTATTCACACACACACATATGCATATGCATATTTTCCTTCTGAAAAACATCAAGAAGCAGTTTCCTTTTCTTTGTTTTTTCCTGAGGATATCTGTAGATCTGTGCTATCCAATAGAGTAGTTATAAGCCACATGTGGCTATTTAAATGTAAAATAATTAAAATTGAATAAAATTTAAAATAAAGTTCCTCAGTCACACTAGCCATATTTCAAGTGTTCAATAGCCACAAGTGGATAGTGGCTCCTACATTGGACAGCACAGATATAGAACATTCCCGTTACTGCAGAAAGTTATATTGGACAGTGCTGCTTTGATCTTTTTATTTGACACTCTCTGTAAAGAGAACCATTAGTAACAGGTCATGGAATATACGCTCGTCAGATGCCACTGTTTAAATGCAATACCTTTCTCCATAAGGATGCTCTTACTTTAGCTGAAAAAATTTTGAATTCATTCACACGCATATTCAGTCACTTAACATTGTTTTTGTGTATCTACTATTTACTTGGCATTGTGAAGAATCAACTGAATACAAACATAGCTCCTTTCCTACAAGTAGCTCAGAAGTTAACGCTGCAAGCAAACATAAAAATAATGTAATTTCTGTGTAGTCTGGAGCATGCTGTCACAGAAGTAAGCAGTGTAGCAGCGGGACAACAGAGAAACTGTGACACTGTCACCGATGTTGGAGTCACTAGGGCTTGCCCTCTGTTCTTTGAACAATCCAACAGAACTTCCCTGAACAAATAACTCGATGGGAATTGCACAGAAATCCCTTGCCAGTCCATGATTTAGCTGCTTTCCTCAGACTTGATTCTTTTCATTGCTGCGGAAAATGGCACCAGGCAGCTGCATTAAACACTGGCGAGCTCTATCCCCAAAGCAGGTGGGCATTTCTCCTCTTCCTATTACTCTTTTACAACAGAAGACAACGTCTTCAAATCACCCTGAGATACAGGAAGCCAAGTACAAACAGACTTAGATCAGATGGGCCTCCCACTTGGCCCCAATAAATCATTTGAAATTAAGAGCACTTCAGTTTGGAGCCAAGCAACATGGGAATGCTAGAGGGCAAATGCCAGGCTACATGGGAGGATGTAAGAGCTGGCCCACAGGCAAGGTTGAGGCCTCACACTGCGCTGCATTAAGATGCCACTTTTATTATAAAGGAGAGTGAGCAATCTTTATCCAGCGTCTGTGTGTGTCGGATTGCGGCTTTAAATAAATAATTCCTAGCTCAATGTTTCACTCTCCCTTGTCTAGTTAGAGTTGCAAAGGGGAAAATAAAACGGCAAAGTTGTACCATTGGATTACCCCAAGGAATGATCTTAACATTTGACTTGCAAACTCTGATTAATACTGCATAGGTAATGCTTTTTATGGAAGGCAGGGATAGCAATCCACATGTTGTTTGGGGAAAGTGGAAGCCAATTACACATAAAAGGAATCTGAAGAGTTCCTCCTTGGGGTCAAAGAGATACAGTGGATATCT
Source organism: Orcinus orca (assembly GCF_937001465.1). NCBI lineage: Eukaryota > Metazoa > Chordata > Mammalia > Artiodactyla > Delphinidae > Orcinus > Orcinus orca. The sequence continues at coordinate 9,771,422 of NC_064563.1, read as the reverse complement.
GAGGATTCTTCAATTCTTCCCTTGAAAAAAGGGAGCCCTGAGCAGCAAGGAGAAGAGAGTTATCCTGCTGTTTAGGGAGGGTGCTCAGGTGGGAGTGTTTCCTCCAAAAGACCATAGAGTCTGCCTCACATTTTAGTTGCCACCAATTCTGCAGCTCATTTGCATATAAAGCATCTGGAATAAGAAAAACTCATTTGAATTTTCTTTTATAAAATGTTAGCAGGATTAAAGGATCAGGTAGCTGGTTCCCTTACAAGATTCACTGGAGGGGAGTCAGAGAATGAGATAAATCATTAGGCCAGTCCCACACTGGCAACTGTTCCTATGTAAACTCAGTCTCCAAAAAAGGTATATTGATCTGGCAGCTTCCTCTCTGCCCCTCTGGACTTCAGAGTGATCTAGAGCACAGAATTCTTTAACTGTAAACACACCTGTGACACTCTTATCTTGCCCCAACTTCTTAGGTCCTCTGATCTTCGGCCTCACAGCAGCCCTCTGGGGGCCCCCCTGAGGTGTCCTACTTTAAACACCTGGGTAGGTCATCACTACAGTTTTCATCAGGGACCTATTTTCTGGGTTGTTTCTTTCCCATCCCTTGTGTTTTTGGTGAAGACAACATCTGGCGCCACTCGTGTATCTAAAAGAGAAGTCGTTTTTAGGTTTATCTTGTAAAATTCATAACAGAACACAGGTTTACAGATGGCAGGAATCTTAAGACATTGCAGTTAATTCTAACTCCTTCATGTAATAGACAAAAAATAAATAAAAGCAACCCAAAACCCAAAGAGGCAGAGACTTCTACAGGGTCCTAGAACTGGTTAATGACTGAGTCAAGCTTAGAACTCAAGACTTCTTATTTCTAGTTTATGGTTCTGTCTCTTATAGCTCCATTTTATTCAAAAATTTTAAACAGAAAGTTATCGAGAAACACCTGTGAGAAAGACTCGCATCCTCACTCTGGGGAAATAGAAGGATGATCAATGCATAATCCTGTCCCCAAGGGTTTACGGTTGAATAGAAGGATAAAACTATGAACACAAATAGAAGCCAGAGAAGTGGCCTAAGAAAGGGAGATAAAAATACCTCAATAGACGTTCAGAAGAAGGGAAAGTGGAGAGGGTTCTAAGGCTCTAGAGGACTTGAAAACAGGAAGGTAAATGTTCATTATCACATTGGGTGAGTTTTGATGTTGTTTCAACTCGTGAGACCAGGCCTTCCACCTTTTTTTTTTTTTTCCGAAGATGTTGGGGGTAGGAGTTTATTAATTCATTTATTTATTTTTGGCTGTGTTGGGTCTTCGTTTCTGTGCGAGGGCTTTCTCTAGGTGCGGCGAGCGGGGCCCACTCTTCATCGCGGTGCGCGGGCCTCTCACTATCGCGGCCTCTCTTGTTGTGGAGCACAGGCTCCGGACGCGCAGGCTCCGTAGTTGTGGCTCACGGGCCTAGTTGCTCCGCGGTATGTGGGATCCTCCCAGACCAGGGCTCGAACCCGTGTCCCCTGCATTAGCAGGCAGATTCTCAACCACTGCGCCACCAGGGAAGCCCAGGCCTTCTACCTTTTAAATTAATCCGTTGGCCCCCTCCCGCTGGTAGGGGACAATGTTCCTTCTGAGGAGGCCATGGTCTGCAAGTGTACCCAGGAATGAGGAGTGATGTAGGTACAGCCTAGTGATGCCTGCCCTTCCTCCTGTCTCCTTCCTTTTGTTTTGCTTCCTGTACCTTCAAGATCATTTCCCTGGGCCGGCTAAAAATGTAAAGTGTCTTGCAGAAGATCCCTTGATTTAGTTGTTTGCTGAGGCTTTTTATCATGAATGGCTGCTGCGGTTTAGTAAATGATTTTCTCCTGCATCTATTGAGATGATCTGATCAAAAGGTTTTTCTTTTTTTAGTTTGTTAATATGCTGAATTACAGTGATTAATTTTTGAATGTCAAGCCAACTGTGAATAGGTTCTCCACAGACGTTTCCCCTGTTATTTTCCTTCTCTTCACCTTTCCTCCCTCCCTTTTTTCCTTCTTTCTTCCCTTCCTTTTTTTCTCTTCCTCTTCCTCCTCTTCCTGGGTTTTTTGTTTTTCTTTTTAGGCTATTTCTCAGGCCATTTGTTTTCATCTTCCTCTTGCTTAATATGGAAAGTTCTCTTAAGATCTCATTGTTTTATGCACTGTGGGTCCATTTTCCTTGACACATATTGCTTGATCCAAAGTCTGTTTCTTTTACTATGCAAGGTACAGTTCAAGGACTGTGCATAATATCCTTTTGTCATCTCTGTGGCCCTACAGTGCAGAGAAAGACAGAGACAGAGAGAATGTGTGTATGTGTGTGTCTGTGTGTGTGTGTCTGTGCTCATGGGAAGACTATGGCTCAACTGGGCTGTCTTCTCCTTTTGCAATAAGACCTCTGCTTTCTCTCCTGACAGGTTGTTCTCCATCTCATACTAGGGTTCACTTCCCTATTCAGGAATGTACTTCCTTTTTAAGAGAGATATCACTAAGCTTTAACTCTTTCTCCTGTCTTAGCATGGAGGCTTTAAAAATGATGAATCAGACAGATTTTGACATTAGTTTGGTAGGAGGAGTTTCTACTCACAGGGGTTTCTCTTGGTTCCCTGAACTCTACTCACTTTTTTTTTTTTTTTTTTTTTTTTGCGGTACGCGGGCCTCTCACTGCTGTGGCCTCTCCCGTGAGGAGCACAGGCTCCAGACGCGCAGGCTCAGCGGCCATGGCTCACAGGCCCAGCCGCTCCGCGGCATGTGGGATCTTCCCGGACCAGGGCACGAACCCGTGTCCCCTGCATCGGCAGGCGGACTCTTAACCACTGCGCCACCAGGGAAGCCCCTTTACTCACTTTTTATTGAACTTTTCTTCAAATCGGGGTGAGTGTGAGTTTGGAGGGAAAATGTTAGGACATTTTTTCAATCATTAAAAAAATATTCATCTTCTTCCATTCATAGAAATTGTTTACAAAATTGTGAGATGGAGTGTTGGAACGCAGATGGTTAGGAGATGTGTCAAACAAGATCAGACTACCACATTCTCTTTCTCTCCTGTCATTGTTTGATGTTTACCCCCTTCCTTGTTTGGTGATTTGATAGTCTTTTGGCTTATTTGTTTTAAACCAAATGTTAAATGATTCCACCATGTATTTGGAGCAGTGAATTCTACGATTGGGTTTCACTCTGACTTCTTTATGCTTCATAGAACTTTCTGTTATTTTTGAAGTTAGAAAGCAGAAATACATGCATTTTTTTACAGGTTCCTATCCTTAAACAATTCAAAGTAATACATGCACACTGCATGCATAGAAGGTCTTATAATAAAAAGTTAGGTTCTTCTATTCCACAGTCCAAAAGGTACAATTTTAACAATTTCTATGTTTATTTGTTGATTTCCTTCATACTCTTAAATAATAGGACTTTACTTCATTTTTTTCATTTGTTGAATTTAGATGTTATTTATTGATTCTCCACTCCAAATAAGCCACTGAAAAGAAAATGATCCTCATGTCAAAATCTATCGGCATCTTGTCTTAGATTGGATTCCTTAAGAAACAATTCTGAGAAAGAAGTTTATATGTAGGAAATTTATTGCAGAGCACTCTTAGAAGGGACGCATATAAGACAATCAGGATGGAGCAGAGAGAAAGGTTCAACTGTGAAGCAGAACCTCAGCTCTGAAGCTGGAATGGCCCTTGAGAATTGTTCTCAGTTGGGCTTCCCTGGTTGTGCAGTGGTTGAGAGTACGCCTGCCGATGCAGGGGACACGGGTTCGTGCCCCGGTCCGGGAAGATCCCACATGCCGCGGAGCGGCTGGGCCCGTGAGCCGTGGCCGCTGAGCCTGCGCGTCCGGAGCCTGTACTCCGCAACGGGAGAGGCCACAGCAGTGAAAGGCCCGCATAACAAAAAAAAAAAAAGAATTTTCCTCAGTTGAATGAAGCAAGGGAGTTGGACATTTATACATCCTCATAGACCCAACATTGGCTGTGGGCCGCCTTTGAAGTGGGGGCTTAATTTTGGCTGAAGCAGCTCCACTTGGCAGATGATGATTCTTAAGAGTGGGACTCCCTTGTGAGCCATCAGCAGGTAAGTCTCTTAGTTGTTGGTCACAAAGAGGGATCTGGGTAGCACACCACAGCATCTACTACACTTCTTAAAACACCATTCGGTGATATTTAGACTATGAGCTTCTTGTACATGTTCTTTGATTCTCTTGTAGTTTCTAATTAACTTAGTTTTTCTTGGTGATAAAGCAAACAGGCGTACTCTAGTCTGAGATGAGCAAAGCACATTTCTACTGTTGAAAAACTACTCCTTATGAAAAAGAAACCCGAGCATCACTGCTATCCAGTATCCAGCATCATTTCCTTCCTCAGCCAATTTTCATGGGAAAGGATCTCTCATGGTTCAGTTTGAAAAATAATGAGGTTATCCCCAAACTGACTCTCATCAATAAATTTTTTCATCCAGAGAAGAAGGGACATTAAGTTCACACCACCATGCATAGTTCATTTCTTAAGTTTTTAAGCATAGATTGGTATATTTTAACATGATTTAGACATCACAAAATCTTTTCCAGTTGTATTAGGAAGGCAATTATTCCTATATTATGGATGAAGAAAATGAGAAACATGGAGATTAAGAGTTAGACATTTTTAAAAAGTAATCATTTCAGCACAAGCTAAAATGGTTAAAAACAAAACTGCACCCAAGATCTAGCAGCCCTACTATGTGTTATGGCCTCCCTTCTTTATGTGTGTATTGGGATTTTGAGCACAATTAATTAAAGAAACTCAAATGTCCTATTAGTGAAAGGGTTAATAGTTGTGAGGGTTGATGTGTATGCTTTTAGCAGAAGTAATTGGCCAAATAAATATATAATTTTTTCTATTTCCAGATTGGCCAAACAGCTAATTCTTTTCATAATATTGCTCTGTTTGCCTGGAATTCTCTATCTCCTGACCTAATCTGCTTCTTTTCAGCTTTTAAAAAAACATTGTCTTCTCTACTTGTGTGTTGTCACAGTGAATCTTAAAGAGTAAAGGATAAATTGGAAGAAAATATACATGAGCCATGTATCTATATACCCCTATGTTTATCTTTGAAAAACATCTGGCTGAATACACATCAAATTATTTGCATTTTCTATCTTTTGAGCATGGAATTATGGGACACTTCCATTTTCTATTTTACACTTGTTGTATGTTAATTTTTGTGCATATTTTCTTGATGTATGATTATTGAGGTGTTTTAATTATTTTCCCTGAACTATGAAGGAAAATTATGGGGCAGGTAGATTTACTTTTGTACTTTGTTAGAGAGTGTAAGAGATAAATGGTGACTGTCTTTCATTATTAAATGAAACACAAAAACATTTTTACCAACTGTCAATGGGTATTCAAAAATATTTCTTGGTCATGTGACTACTCACATTTAAATTTCTGTCAATTTTTCTTCATTTGTATTATTCTCTTCTCTGTACTCTTCTCTTTCAAATAATAAAAATATTTCAAATGAATTGTGAAAATAGCTTTGTGGATATAGATTTTTATCCCACTTGGCTTTGGCTATTTTTCCTAATTTCTGAGAAAAGTTTTGAGTTTGAACCCTAGCTTCTCCCATGAGGATATGGTTATCAACAGATTTTGGAGAGAGAAAAAGAATGATATTTAGAAGGAAAATATGCTGGATTCTACAATCAGACCTGGGCATTATCTCCCACCTGCCCAGGGATAAGATGGCCTTTCATACTATTTATAATATTTTACTTTCCTCTACCTACCAAGAGGGGGCAAAACATATGACTCGGATCATTGAGGTCTCGGGAGACTTGGTTACTGAAGGGCAAAGGCCTGAAATTGGATGACCTTTTACTTTAAGGAAAATCTGATATTCTTGGGACTCTTCTTTTATAAAGGAAAACAATAAAAATCTATAATTAAAATTTATCATTCTTAACTAAGCATTACAGCCATAGAAAATAGCTAATTATTCACTGTGGGTGATATTGTAGAAATCAGATTTGCTGATTAACAAATAAACTAACAAAATATTTCCAGAAGGTTTTCTCATAAACCTATTAAGAATTCATTTAGCCTCGGAAACCCCTCCAGATCTGCCAGTTACTCTGAGGCCTCTAATATAATCCTTTCAAACACATTCTTAAAATCCTTCAGCATGCATTAGTAGTTATCAAATATATTTAAATATTTGGCAAGAAAATTAAAATATGAAAACTAATATAGCAATTGCCCCAAACACACAGTTTTCCAAGGAGATTTTGATGATTCAGAAAGAAATCTATGAAGGCTCTTTGGTATTTAAACGATATTTAAATTAAATTTAAATAATTAAATTTAAATAATTAAATAATAATTATTTAAATAATTATTTAAATAATTAAATTTAAATAAATAATAATTATTTAAATAATTAAATTTAAATAATTAAATTTAAACGGTATTTAAATTTAAATAGGCATGCATTCTGACAGTGCTTTTTATAAAAATAAACTTGTCCAAGAATATAATAAAAATAATCTGTATAAACTATCTATATTTTTTCTGAAAGACAGGGGACAGGAAGAGCAAAGTTACCTGCAGGGCCATCTTCTATTAAGTAAGGTTGATATATAAAATTCACATTCATAAGTGAAGCATTTTATGGAGTATTTAATCAATTTACAAAAAAAAAAACTCACCAAAGAATATTTTTTTAAATAACTGTACTCTGTTAGTGCATTGAAAATATGATTCAATTTAACAAAATAATTTTTAAGTTTAACTTTTTAGGAATGCAAATATTACATGAAATTAAACCTACATGATTATTTTAAATGTTAATTTTCAAGCTGGCCACACTTACATGTATGTATATATGTATAGAGATGTGGCAGTGGCAGTATTGGTTTTATAATTCACTGGAGAAAGTAAACTTTGGGATCTTTAACAAATTCACGTGGCTATACTACACGTGCTTATTTATGGCTGCAGAACAAATAATTTCCTACTCTTTTTCTTTTTAAAAATTTAAAAAATTAATCACAGCAATGCCATTTGGATATAAGTAAAAAATGTAACCAATACACATGGAGTTATATGTCACCCTTAACTGTCACCTCTTTTCCTATGCTTTCCCTAAGGATGCCAAAGAATTTTTTTGTTCATTAGATCAGTTTGGCGTAGGAGTTTCTCCTATGAATGTACACCGAATAATATATAGTTGTATATAGTTTTATTTTGCATGAATTTTTTAAAAATGGCACAATACCATATTTGTTCTTCTGCAGTGCTTTTGTCACTCAACAATATGTCCTGATAATCCTTTCATATCGTTTACATAAATTGACCATATTCAGTCCAAATTACACATAAGACCCCATTGTGTAGCTCTATTTTTTTCTTCTCATTCTGATGAGAATTTTCTCCCTAAATGTTCTTGTCGTCACAACAGTGCTGAAGTAGTCATCACCGCATTGGCCTCCTTATGCACACGTACATGTGTTTCCCAGGGTAGATCATGAGAAGTGGAACTCCTGGGTTAAAGGCAATTCATTCATTTATTTAATTTTAAAGGATTCAGAAAGACCCCTTCAAAGTCACTGTGTGAATTGATTTTTCATCAGTAGTATTACAAATACCCAGTTCCTCACATTTTACTACCTCTTCATATTATTGTTTTGCAATTTTTATCAGTCTCATTTTATTCTTTAGCATTTCCCTGGTTAATGGTGCTAACCGTCTCTTAAGTGTTTGTCATGAATGGTCTGTTCACATTCTTTACCCGTTTGTTTTTGTTTTTTGCAGTTGGGTTGATTGTCTTTTTCTTAGTAATTTTTAGAAGTTTAATATATATATTCTGGTTTTTAGTCTATTCTGGTTTTTAGTCCTTTTCAGTTAAAAACAATGAAAACACATTGTCCCCAGTGTGTATTGTAAATTTTTTTAGTTTTCGTTTTTTGTATCATTTGTCTTACTGACATTTTATTTAAATGTAGAACATAGCAGAATTTTCCATAATGGCATTTTCAATTTATGTCTTGTTTAAGAATACATAACTTGTTCTAAGATTCTAAACACATTTTGTTGCAGTTCCTCTGAATAGATTTATACATATTTTTTGTAAATTTAGACCTTTAATCTATTTGGGATTTTGTTTTATTTTTGTGAATGGTAAGAAGTAGGTATCTAAGATTATTTTATATTCTATAAATATTTTAAATTTTTTAAAAGAATAGTTATTTGTCATCACACCATCTTTTTCACTGCATGCAAAATATATACTATTCTCACATATATATAGGTCTGTGTCTGGGATTTCTATTACTTTTCACTGATCAGAGTTTTTATGCATCAATACTACTCTCTTTAATTGGGGAACTTTATAATATAGCACAATATTTGGAAAAAAAGGGAGCTGTCAATATTTCCCATTTTCCAAGAGATCTTGGTTATACTTGTATTCATTCTCTTTCATATGGATTTACAATTAGATTCTCAAGTTGCAGGAAAATCATAATAGAACTTTGATTGAGAGGAGATTAAATTTATGATTATATTGAGGATAATTGACATTTTTCAGTGTTGAGTCTTCTCATTAACCTGAATATCCCCTTTTCATTGGGGGTAGTCTTTTAAGAAGTTCTAGATTTATTTTTGTTATTTGCATGTACCTATACTATTCAGATTTTCCTTACCATCTTGAGCCAATTTTGGAAATTTGCTTTTCATATTATAACATTCACTTCATCTAGGTTTTGAAGTTTATTTGCATAGCATTCATCTCTATATCCACAGGTATGTGACTTAACATGGTTGCCCTGTACAAGCACACTCCAAAAATGGGTTTCTTTTACTGGGCTCTTCAGAGAACAAACTTTTCATTTTATTGGTTAATACTTATGATTTATTTTTTGTTGTTGTTTTTCTATTTCTCTACTTTCTGCATCTGTCTTTTATCTTTAGTTCTACCTTTTGGAATTTTTGTTGATATTTTTCTAGTTGTAGAAAAATATGGTATTTTAGCTCATTTATATTCATACTTTCTCTACTTCCAGTACATGCTCTTGAAGTTATAAATTTGCCTTAGGCATTTTTCTGGTACCATACCACTGGCTGATATGTAAAATGTGCAATGGCATTTATTTATCATTTCCTTTTCTCTGTAACTCTGGGTTTTGTATAAAATTTGCATAAAAATTACAAAAATAGTGCAAATAACTGCATAATACTTCTTGACCAGATTTGCCAGTTGTTAACACTTTGCCTCATTTCCTTTATTGCTCACTATCTGTAGGTATTCATACATAAGCACATGTATGAATCTTTGTGTATATAAATGTGTAACATTTATATATGTCTATGTATGAATATATTGTATATATTTTTAAAAGAATTTGAGAGTAAAGTACAGACATCCTATCCCTGCAGTCCTAAGTAATTCTTATATAATCACAATTGAATTTTCAAACTTTGAAATATAACATTGATTTAATTTTATTATCTAATTTTAAGACCGTATTCAATTATACTAATTGTCCAAATATTCTTTTTTTTTCTGGTCCAGGATGTAAACCAGGATTACTCATTTCATTCAGTTGTTATGTTTCTCAAAATTTCTTTAATCTGGAAATTTTTCTCAGCCTTTCTTTGTCGTCATGGCCTTGAAATTTTTGAAGAGTAAAGATCTGTAAATGAAGCTGTCGTTAGTAGGTTTGTCTCTCACGGAGATATGGATTAACAATTTTGAAACTACTTCTTAAGCTTGAGGAAATGAATGAATATATTGTGGCTAAAGGGGGTCAAGTTTCTCATTGACAGAGAAGTCATAAATATGAGGCAGAAGACGAGAGTGAATCCTGGCCTCTGGAAGGGTCTAGAAGCCATGGCAGTCGTAGGGCAGTGAGCGTGCCTAGTGCTGGGTTTTTAAATAGAATTCCTCATGGAAGGAACCAGGGCTTTTGGGGAAGTGGGTCATTCCAGAACTGGGGCAGGAAAAGCATGAAGTGAGCATGGAATATCTTGGGCGAGAAAATAGTGCTCAAAAAATGATGAAGTCATGTCAAAAAGACACAGGAGCCACTTTGAAGGGTTCCCACTGGCCAAATTTAGAACAATTTTGAGGTCAAAATAATGAGTATAACAAATTATATTCTATGGAATAAAACAAGAATTCAGAAGTTAATACAGATATAAATAGATAGATGTTAGTTGGAAGGAAGGAAAGAAGGTAACTCTTCCTTACAATGAAATGCCATTTATCGCTAAGTTGTTTATACTTTGAATTTTATTTTTTCTTTAATTGAAGAGTTCTTAGAAGTTGTCATTTTCAATGTCTGGTTGAATAGCTTTGGATGGTGAGGTATGGGTGTGGTGACCATGATGGGAGTGGCTTGCTTATTACAATTAATTTTTGATTTTATTAAATTACAGTCAATGGATGTGGTCCAAAGGATTTTTGCTTTTTTGAATATGTGAAGATATCATATGTAGCAAAATGTATAATCAACTTTTGTGACCCTTCTCTCCAGGTTAAATACAATTCTGTCATTTAAGTATGTATTCTTTCCATTAAGCTATAAAATTATATGCAACAGCACATATAACTCTCTCTATACATATAACTATACATAAAACCAAAAAGAGAACTTATTTGTATCACAATAGAAGAAGTCCAGGGCAAGTAGTCCACAATTATGCAGTAATGTCACCATTTCATTAAAGTCCCAGGCTCCATCAATCATTCCGTTATTCCATTTTCATCAGGTCCCTTTCTTCCTGATGGCTACCTCTGTTCCCAAGATAGTTCATTTTTCCACTTCCAGCCTCATATCATTCCCCATGCAAGAGGAGGAAAGAATGGCACTTTGGCACATCTATCAGAAAGGCTGAATACACTAAGTAATTCTGAGTAGCTGTCTGCATGTATCTCATTGGTCAGCACCACGGTGAGTGGCCACCCTACCCATGGGTGTGGCGCTTAGCAGAGCTTAGGAGTGAGGTCTCAGAGGCAGAGATTCTTTGGGCAGTTGGCATACAGTGGATGTCACTTGCAGCTTTGGGCTGGATGAAATGAACTCTCCCAAGGACAGTATGCAGAGAACAAATGATTTGGGCCTAGGATCAACACCAGTGAAGAAAGATGAGCAGAGGAAAAGGAGACTGCAAAGGAAATGGATGAGCCAGCCAAGGAGACTGGGGAAAAAATAGACTTAGGAATCCTGGAAGCCAAGGGAAGAGAGTATTTCAAGAAGGACTAGGAATAAATGATAAGAATTGCAGAAAGATAAGGATGGAATCATATATTTTTGTCCTGGTGTCCATAAATATGTGATTTTTCACCTTCCCTTATGTTTTTCCTGCATGCCAAGGCATGAACAAGAAGGCATCCCTCCCCATGCTAACGTGCTCCCTGACACATGACAGGTCAGCACCAAATTTAGATATTGTTAGACCTCATTCTCTTCTTTTTCATAATTTCCTCAGGAAACATAAAGAAAAAGTCATAATAGAATTTTTGAAAAGGAAGTCCAAGTTCATTTTCCAGAACGAACATTCTGTGAGCCATTTTTTCAGAATGATCACTTCTGTGGATATGTCTAAACAGCAGCCCTTTGGGGCCGTGCAGAGGGCACCGTTCCTTTGCTATATTTTGTTCTCTTCTTATCACACTCAGCTCAACAAAAACAAGGGCGGGGGAGAGAAAAGGAGGGGGGTGAAAAAAAACCCTTATCTGCACAGTTGTGATGAATAGACTTGATTGGGCTCTCACACAGCAGGCAGGTGATGGCCATTGCCTGTCTATTTCAGGACTAAACTTTAGACTGGCCACAGGTGTTTTTCCTTTTTTGGCTCTGAGGCCCTGCCATCATTAAGTTTGCCTGAAGCAGCAGACAGCTTCTGGGAGACCAAAAGATGGGGGAGGCTGGGTGCAGAGACAATCCAGCTGACATTTTAAGCAGGAAATGCAACCATCTGAATGTAAAGAAGATAAACCCTGTCTCTACCCAGACTGTTCAGTCAGGGGAAATCGAGGTAAAACAAAACACAATTCAGAAAAGGGGGATACTAGAGCATGTGGTTTTGAGATCACCCTTGATCTTGCCGTTTTATTCCTAGAGTCCCTTCTCCTTCCCTAGAAATATTGAAAGAGAGGAGCACGATGCTTTAAGATACTACTGGAAATTCACAATGTGGTGGAAATGTTTTTTTCTTTGTTATATTTAATAATTATCTTCCAATATGTACTCAACCTAACAACACAAAACAAACACAAAGTGAGCATTGTGGGGTTTCTCATTAGTATAGGTAGCCTCTACTACTGATTATTGTAAATATCCTGGAAGTATGATTTCTAGGATGCTGGAGAACACATCTTGCCTCGTCTTCTCAGCTCTTACCCCAGAAACTTCTCATCTGTCAACTGGTGTTCTAATTCCCTAACAGAAGCCAAACGTTTCAAATTTGAGTTCAGGTTTGACATACAAGGTAATAGGAAAGTGACTGCATTATCTTAAATTTATACTAGAATATACATGAATGACAAGGTAGCCTGAAATCAGGTTTTGATAATAGATCATCTCTAGAATTAGAAAAGACAAGATGATATCACAGAAGTGACAATTGCAAAGGCAAATATCACTAAGAATTTTACATGAGTCTGGACTTTCTTTATCGTGATGAGTTTGTAAACTTCACCCTCGAGGATATATGAGTAAATATATGCAAAATGCACAGTGCATTTCTGAACATGAAGATTTTTAAACCAGAAGAGGAAAAATTATGTGAAATATTTAAAATGAATACCATTGCTTATATAATTCCTCAATATAGCTTAAAAGTACAGATTCAGAGACTTTTTAAAATATAGGGATCATAGTGAAAGTAGTTTTGTTTGCTTATTTTTGTTTTTGCTTTTTAAAACAGAAAGTAGATGGATTCTTTTCTAGTTGTTAAAAGCCAATTTCTGGGGCACAGAGAATCATGATTCTTGAAGATGATAGAATCTTTTATTTAAGATGACCTTAAAATTTTATGAGCGCCCAATCACTTATTTTGTGATTGAAATGTGTTTTTAAGAAAATCAGAAAACATTATCCACAGTGATATTCCTGTACTTTTAGGGAAGAAAATTATGCCCTAAAACATTAGAACAAATACTTTTCAGAGATCAGCCCAGCAAATTGTCAGTATTGCCAAAGTTAGAGCTGAGAGATTTGTCTTCTGGGTCCCTGTTCTAATCTGCTGGATGGTCTTCTTTTTTAGTTATCACATGAAACCATTCATGTAGCTCCAGAGAAAGGATAATATTTTTTATCAAGTGAGCCAGGGACTTTCTGGCAACCATTTTCTAAATTACCACCAAGACTCTGTTACTGCAAGGTCATCCACCTCCACGCCATCCCAATGGCGAATTGATTTCAAATCACATACATATTGCTCTTACAGAAGCAATAGGTCTAGCTGACATGACATGTTACAATAGGAGTAGGTGATGTTTATATGACTGTGTATATTTGCATGTGTTGTTTCCTTTACAGGGGCAATGCTCCCAGGGGGAGCTCATAAATGTAGATTGTTTCCTCTACTCAGATGCTGCTGAAGGACCTCCACATTTGGAACCTGGGATGGGTTTTCTCAAGCTGGAATCACTTAAGGATGCTCAAGGGGAAACCTGGATGCTGATCGGCTGTGGTGAACGGTATTGGACTTGCATGTAAAATCATTGCTTGGAGGAGCTAATGATGATAAACAGTCATTGACTTTGAGTTTCATCCCAGAATATGTGTGCTGGGCTAATGGATAGTGGAAAAGGATTAGACAGTTCAAGTATGCATTCCAATAGGCACACACACAGGCTCAGCCTATTAGGAGACAATATCCTGGTACAGTGTGCCACTCTGATACTTTCAAGGGTGGACAAGACAGGCATATTTTTTGGAGTTTTCAATACTCATATTTATGAATTATAGAAGTGTACAATTCAGTACCTTTGAATGGACTAAGAATAAAACTAAAATGAAACAAATCATGGTTATAAATTAGTTGTCTGTTTTTAAACATAGTAACATGGATACAAAAGAAATGTCTCCTCCAAAACATACAAGCAACTCATGCAGCTCAATATCAAAAAAACAAACAACCCAATCAAAAAATGCACAGAAGAGCTAAATAGACATTTCTCCAAAGAAGATATACAGATTGCCAACAAACACATGAAAGAATGCTCAACATCATTAATCATTAGAGAAATGCAAATCAAAACTACAATGAGATATCATCTCACACCAGTCAGAATGGCCATCATCAAAAAATCTAGAAACAATAAATGCTGGAGAGGGTGTGGAGAAAAGTGAACCCTCTTGCACTGTTGGTAGGAATGTAAATTGATACAGCCACTATGGAGAACAGTATGGAGGTTCCTTAAAAAACTAAAAATGGAGCTACCATATGACCCAGCAATCCCACTACTGGGCATATACCCTGAGAAAACCATAATTCAAAGAGTCATGTACCAAAATGTTCATTACAGCTCCATTTACAATAGCCAGGACATGGAAGCAACCTAAGTGTCCATCAACAGATGAATGGATAAAGAAGATGTGGCATATATATACAATGGAATATTACTCAGCCATAAAAAGGAACAAAACTGAGTTATTTGTAGTGAAGTGGATGGACCTAGAGACTGTCATATGGAATGAAGTAAGTCAGAAAGAGAAAAACAAATACCGTATGCTAACAAATATATATGGAATCTAAAAAAAAAAGAAAGAAAGAAAGAAAATGGTCAGAAGAACCTAGAGGCAAGATGGGAATAAAGATGCAGACCTACTAGAGAATGGACTTGAGGACACGGGGGGGGGAAGGGTAAGCTGTGACAAAATGAGAGAGTGGCATGGACATATATACACTACCAAACGTGAAATAGATAGCTAGTGGGAAGCAGCCGCATAGCACAGGGAGATCAGCTTGGTGCTTTGTGACCACCTAGAGGGGTGGGATAGGGAGGGAGATGAAAGAGGGAAGAGATATGGGGACATATGTGTATGTATAACTGATTTACTTTGTGATAAAGCAGAAATTGACACACCATTGTAAAGCAATTATACTCTAATAAAGATGTTAAAAAATTTTTTTAAAAATGGAAATGCCTCTATTTCCATTTCTCCATTAATAGTTTTGCAAGAGTATAACCTTCTTGATGACTGGTTTCTGTGACACTAATAGGAGGAAGGCTCAAAATTATGGGAAAATCCATCATGTTTATTAAATAAACCTGATTGAAGCTTATGCTGCTCAGGGAAGTGTGCCTAACTCTAGGACTTGGAGGAGAGAAGGAATGGTCTTACCTGTCCTCAGAGCTTAGAGTCTACCAGGGAAGATAGTAAACACAAACATAAACAATAAGAGTGTAGAATAAAAATCCATAAGTTCAATGGAAGAAGCTCAGGAAAAAAGCTATGGGAGTTGAAGACACACAAAGGGGCTACTTGCAGCCACTGGCAATCAGGGAAGACTTCCTTGTAGAAGTGAGATTGTTGCTTTAAAGAATAGGTGGGATTTGAGTATGTAGAGATGAGAGAGGGGAGCTCCAGATGAAGAAACTAATGCACCCAAGGTCTTGGAGAGCTAGGTGGCAAAACAGCCAAGTTCTGGAAACAGAAATGTTCAGTTTGATTGTTTTTATCTTTTTTAAAAAAATTAGCTTGTAACTGTATTTGTTTAGGATGCCTAGTGAAATGTATCTGGTTGAAAGAATATTTTTTACCTACCTGACATACAAGATAATGCCTTGGTGAGAGAGAGCAAAGGGTTACGGAGACCCTTCAGAGCAGCTGAGTTCATTAAGGAAAAGGAGAGTTGGTGTTTGCTTGGATGGTGGGTGATTGAAGTAATGACTCATGCATCCCAAAGAAACCCATTGGGAAGTAAGTTTGTTAAGTATGTGAGATGCTCCACTGCCAAACATTTGTTGGATAAATTCTTTGGGCCTCTAAATTTTATTCTATTATTCATCAAAAAATTTTCATTTCAGGAAAGGCATGCCTGTTTTGTTGGCTTTCTATGGGATCATGGGTCATCTTTAGCATGTTTGTCTTTCAAGGTTCAGCAGCCAATACTACCTCCTTCATGAAGTCTAATTTCCTCAACCCTTCCCTGCAAGTGTCTACCATATTGCCTATCAGACACAAATATAATCCTTTTTTAGCCTGTCTGCTTCATCCCTGCTCCCACCCTGAAAGTGGCACTTACTCATCCCCAATATCACACAGTAAGTTCTCAAATAACGTTGCTGACTGGCAGAGGGAAAGTGAGAAATAAAAAATAAATGATTAAAGGGATTTATTTTTAAATTGCTGTAGTGTTTGCTATTCTATCATGAGCCATATGTGACTATGTTGATTCTATTTCCCTTTCTATAAAGAACTGTTGATTTGACTGGCTAACTCTTCTTAAGGAAATAGATATCTATAGAGTGTGTGCCACCTGCTAAGCCCACCTACCACAAGGGGCTTTGGAATCCATGTTCTAAGTGTGTGCCCCTACCCCAATGCTTCACCCAGAGTCAAAGAAAAGTATCTACTTATGAGGCTTGGAATTTTGGTGTGTTGGGGGTAGGGAAATACTGAGATAGGCTGGGGTAGAAATACTGCCTAATTTGGACAGTATCATGCCCACTCTTTCAGAAGTATTTCTGATGTTTTCACAGTCAATTTTGATTTATTCACCTCCTCATGCCTTCTTTCCTCCCTTTTGGTTTTTGTGACCACTATGATTCTTGGTGTCTTCTTGACTCTTCAATAATGCTGATGGCCTACAATTTTCTCCTCTGCTTTTTGAGTATCAATTTTTTTATAGCAGCCTATATACTAGCTCATTAATCAGATAGTGTAAAATCCAATTAGAGACATTGGAATCCAGAAATACAAGTGTTAAGGAATGTATTTCTTGATTGACAAGGAAGCCAAATAGACCCATCTCTTTAGAATCTTAGCAACAATTAGCTGCCTTAGTTTCATTTTTTGTGACATAAAAAATCTGGTTTATTGAGAGCTCTATTGAAGAAGATTTCTATGATATGCACCATGAGAAAATATCTTCAAACTAAAATGATTGTTTTGCTGTAATAAATTGAACCATATGTACACTATGTTATTAAATCTTTTTTCTTCAAGGCATAAATTGATATTAAAGAACATTTAAGTCATAACACATGGTTATCCAGGCATGAACGAGGCAATAACCCATATAAGTTGTCAAGGTGAAGCCAAAGCATTTATTAGAGGTTTGTGTTGTTTTTGAAAAGTGTATGGTTGGATAAACATGGATTAGTGCTATTATGCTGCTACAATGACTCAAGTGTGTTTTTACAGTGTCAGTAATTTTTATGTTTAAAAATCACTGGTGCAGTATATTAGCTATAATTTATGTTTATCATCTTGTGTACTCTAATAGGTTTCAACAAACCATTTAACACTTCAGCTTGTGCATATACATTACTTAATAGGTATTTATCTTAAAAAAGAGATACTTAACGGGACTTTCAAAGCTCGCAACTGCATGCTGAGAGAGAATACTGCAGTGTGTCACATTAACTTTCTTTTCCCTATTTGCAGTTAACTTTGAACATTCTGGCCACTTGCTTCTTTGTTCAATGTGCCACCGAATGACACAAGAAGAATATAGTCTGTTAGTGTCCTTGTCAGCAGGAATGACATCAAGTTCTCCCAGCGTCAAGTGCCCGTCACACTTGCTAAGTAGGGTGGCTGCATGATATAGCCAACACAGCTGAAAATATGACAAAGGTCCAGCCATCAGTTTCCACATTGGGGTGCCCTTTCAGAGAAGCTAGTTTACTTCTGACTGTATCTGTATCTATGAGGAGTTTCATGAACTATGTGACCTAGGCTCTTGTTTTAGAAGAGTCTCCAAGAGAACCTTAGGGGCTGAGTGTATGGGAGGAGGGATGTGGGGAGTCAGTTGGGACTTCCCAGTCACAGGAAGTTTGTTGCAGCAACACAAGAGGGGACTTCATTTATCATGACACTATTGATCCTTCCAGATAGTGCTATGCTTATTGTTTTTGCTGCAATGATGACCTATTTCTCTTTTGGATATTCTAGGTAGATGAATTACTGGTGTTTAGTCTTTTCATAAAGAGATTGATTCACTTTTTAAATGTACCTGTAGTTGTTGGTGCAGTGATACAGTTTTGGTCTTTTTTTAAAGTTAACTACTTTTTGGCTTACTGACAGTCATGACAGACATGGATTTGGAAGGGAAATGCTCATGAAACTCTAGTTACCATATAAATAAGTGGTGCCACTTCATTCATTTGTGACATAGCTGGATAAGTGTTTGGAATCCTGAAATTATGAATATACTGATCCGCTCAGTAATAAATTTTTAGAAAGGGACTATAAATTCTCTGGAGTCAATCAAACCCATCAGTTGGCTGAGTTAGCAAACGGGGAAGATTTATTACTCACCGGAGACAAGTCAACCAAGATGGACTCTTCAGTATTGAGAACTACTTTTTCCCGTGGTGACTAGTGGTGACATTTTGACACCTTATCAGAGAGAAACATTATATCTTCATGATCATTTCAATATTGGCAACCTCTGCTAACTTGACCCAAAATTGTTTCCTAAATATTTCAAACTTCACTATTTTCATGACAACATAAAAATTATATGCTAAACCCTATGGATAATTTTTCTATGAAGAGAATTAGAGGGAGAATCTCATTAGCATCCTGAATGAATAGTTAAGTTACATCATTGCAAGTGGATCAAGAAGGATAATGGTCTAGCCCAAAACTTCCAATGGAACTTTCTAGAATGATTCATTCTAGAATGAATGAAGTTCTCCCAGTAGAACTTCTGGAATGATGCATCTTCTAGGTCTGAGCTATCCAGTACATTAGCCCCTAGCCACATGTGGCTGTTGAACACTTGAAAAGATCAACCTGAGATGCTAGTGCAACTGAATAACTGAATTTTCAATGTATTTAAATTTTAATTTTGATGTAAATAACCACAGGGAGCTAGTGATTACCATCTTGACTAGTGCAGGAACATTAGCCCCTTTAAGAAGAAGCTTGAAGAACTATTTACCTGTGGTAGTACTGGGTTAGAGCAGAAGAAGTGGGATGGTGGAGGGCAGGTACCCTCTTTTAAAAGGCAATTTAGGACAAATCAGAAAACATAAGAAGGGAGAGTGAAACCATATAGATTTTGAAATCTAAATAGCAAGAGATCTTACTGTAGAGTTATCCACATATGAAACTTAACAGCATTACAAGTGGGTAAATATAGCATTGCATTTTATGAAACATGAAACAGATGAAATATTTTTAACACACATATTTAGAAAATAGAGAGTATTTTAAAGTACTTAGGTGTCAGTATTGGATGTACATCATGGTTATCCTCTGGCTGACACTTTCCCCTTTCCTCTCTCTAGTCAATCCTTCCTGCAAGTACCAAGGTCATGTTACTCACCTGCCTAAAATTCTTCAGAATGCTACAGACAGTATTTGTATCTCCTGCCAAATCATATGTTGAAATCCTACCCCCAGTATGATGGTTTTAAGAGGCAGGACCCTTGGGAGGTAATTAGGTCATGAGGGTGGAACCAGCATGAATGGGATGAGTGCCCTTATAGGAAGAAACACAGAGAGCTTGCATTTACCCTCTCTCTCTCTCTCTCCCTCTCTCTCTCTCTCTCTCTCTCTCTCTCTCTCTTCTCTGCATGTGAGAACAAGAAGACAACTGTCTACAAACCAGAAAGAAGACTGTTGCCAGATACTGGATCTGCTTAGCACTTTGATCTTTGACTTCCCAGCCTCCAGAACTATGAGAAATAGATGTTTAAGCCAGTTTATGGTATTCTGTTATAGTAGCCTAAGACAAAGGGATTCTCATCACCTCTTAGTTATTGCCCAAGATGATGAGCACACCAACTTTTACCCATGGCATAAAAAAAAAAAAAAAAAAAAAAAAAAAGAATGAATTCCCTAGGGATGGTCAGAAGGATTCACCTTTAGCCCAGAAATTGTCTACAATGCCTGATTTAAAATTCTGTCTTCAACACATTTTTCCACAGAAGCATGCAGCCCACACATAAGCACACTTTTTTTTTTTAATGGAGGCAGTGGCAGAACACATGAACCGTATACCCGAAGGCTGTGGAGAGCATCAAACAGATTCCCTTGACATCTGACTTTCCTTTGGGTGTGGCCACTAGAGGTGCCCCAGGAGACCGGAGGATGGCAGGAGACGGAGGTCTAGGTATTCATCTTTAGGGGTCCTTGCCGGCCAGGCCTTGCGTTCGCAGTGATGATTCCTTCGGTGAGGATGTCGGGCTTATCAGGCAGCCTGCTAGAACAGGTGATTCTAGAAACTGCTGTCTGCACCGTCCCCTTCAGGTCCAGAGGAAGTAAAATCTCCCCATAATTACTATCTAGCCTTAGGTGATTTCTTTTCCACTGTTGGTTTTCCTTCATGATACCCGAAGTCCTGACAGATAGTTGCTACATTTAGGGGGATCTTACACGATGCCGGGCACTCCCCTAAGGGTTTTTCATTCAACACTCAATTCCTACCATAACCCTGCATGTCCTAAACTAAGGCTTTTTAGGGGTTATTTGGCCCATGTTGTGAGTGGGGTTGGCTTAGGGTAAGAGCACAGACTTCAGGATCTGACTGTCTGGCTGTAAATTTTGGCCCTGGCACCTGTGTGCTCTGGGTCCTAAGCACATTTCTATTGGTCAGTCTTTCCAACTATAAAAGGGTTGAAAAATAGTACTTACTTCAGAAGGTGGTTGTGCAGATGAAATGGGTTAATTTATGTAACACATTAGAGAACTTGGCTTATAGGAGATGCCAGTGTGTTTGCTATTATTATTTATGAATCCAAAGCCCATTTACTACATTATACTCAGTGCTATCAGAGAGACCATACTGTTTCTTTAGAGTGGAAGTTCCCTGTCACCACTTTTAAATAACTGTGTGGTGTTCTCTATTTTATACAGGGGATAGGCTGTCATTTAAACCTGAAGCTCTTATGTTTAAAAAGCAAAATAGGGGCTTCCCTGGTGGCGCAGTGGTTGAGAGTCCACCTGCCGATGGAGGGGACACAGGTTCGTGCCCCGGTCCGGGAAGATCCCACATGCCGCGGAGCGGCTGGGCCCGTGAGCCATGGCCGCTGAGCCTGCGCATCTGGAGCCTGTGCTCCGCAATGTGAGAAGCCCGCGTACCACAAAAAAAAAAAAAAAAAAAAGGAAAATAGGATAATTCTTTTTTCATTGTCAGAAAGGCAAGTGTCGACAGCATCACAGGAAAAGTTGTGGAAGCTCCCCTGTTGTGTATTGAATGGATTATAAGAATACGTAAGACCAGAAGGCTTATGATTCTCTCATTTACATGTGGAGAAACTTGGGAAATTTGGCTACAGTCTCATTGTTGTTCTATTATTTTAAAAGGGGGGTTCTTTGTGGACATTAGTATGTTTAAGGTGTAGCTAAACATCTGCCTTGGATGACAAGTAAAGTGAAGCTCAAATCTGAAAACCCTTTCTTATTATCACAGAATTAATTTGTACGTACTTGGCGAACAGCCATAAACTCTGTATTCTTGAAAGGCAAAGAAGCCAGTAAGCTGAAGAAAACATGGGAAGATCTGGATCAAGAAATTCTAGACACGAAGAAGCATGGAGAAATATTCTGCCTACCATCTTGGGCTTTTCTTATTTCTAATGTCATGCCCAAACAACCCTATGACCATGTAACAGAAAATTACAAATTCTTAAATCTAAAATATGTATCTTTGCCTCTTAATCCAAGATATCAAAACTTATAACTATCTAAAAAAAATAGACTCTTAAACATCATAGTTATTGTCTTAAATCCATTTTTTACTAGACAAACTCCCACGTTGCCCCTTATTGTGCTTTACATATAAAAGTCTCCGGAACCATTGCTGAACAAATAGCTAAATGAATAAAATGCTGTGAGTGTTTTACTACTTTAATTTATAAATCTCTTAAAATATCAGTATTCTTAGCAAATAGGTGGCACTCAGTGATTATCAATCACTTTTACCTTTATTCCCACTTTATTTATTTATACATTCATTCAGGCAGGTATTCACTCAGTGTGTCTGGCACTTGCTAAGCCTCTAGAGAATAAAGGCAAATAATACTTGGTAACTGTCCTCAAAATGCTCACCGGCTATGGACCTAGAGATTATCACACTAAGTGAAGTAAGCCAGAAGGAGAAAGACAAATACCATGATACCACTTATATGTGGAATCTAAACTATGATACAAATGAACTTATCTATGAAACAGAAACAGACTCACAGACATAGAGAACAGACTTGTGGTTGCCAAGGGGGAAGGGGGTGGGAGAGGGATGGATTGGGAGTTTGGGATTAGCAGATGCAAACTGTTATATATAGAGTGGATAAACAACAAAGTCCTACTGTATAGCACAGGGAACTATATTCAATATCCTATAATAAACCATAATGGAAAAGGAAAAAAATGCTCACTGGCTAGAAGGGGGAGCAGTTGGCAAAATAATTAGCATGCTAATGACTTAGAGGTTCCATGATTGAAACTTCATGGTCAGAACAGGCAGAGCCATGGATATATAGACACACAATTTCCCCTCCTGACAAAGGCAAGGCTTGGAGAGTGAACAAGTCACAGAATGGACCTCAGGTGGGGAAGGCTGAGTGCGAGCAGGTTTGGACAGCATGAATTTGGGGTGCCTGCATGATATCTAGATGGCAACGCCAGGTCGGCTGCTGGACACAAAGGTTTGGAGTTCAGGAAGGAATGCCGGCCTGGGGACCCAGGAGCCAACAGCATCCAGGCAGGTGTTAAAGCCAAGGGTGTGGAGAGATTCCTCAGGGACAGCCTTGTACAGGAGGTGAAAGACCATTTCCTCAACATGGCTGTCACCCATGAGAGCCAAGACCATAAAATGGAGTCTATGCTTCCAGGACCCCTTTAAAATCTCTTCCTGAGAGCCAGTTTTGAAAGAGTATCGTCCATACAAGGAAGCAGTGGGAACAGGGAGGAAAAAATTGTCTGAATTTTTCTGCTAAGTAAGTAGAAAAGCAGAGATTCAAACCTAGAATCCACAGCTCATTCTGTATCTCTATGACAGCCGCGGGCCAGGGACTCAGAAGAACTTCTGCATACAGCATATGCTAGGCTGTTAGAAGCAGAATGAGAGGTTTTGTGAACTTAAAGATGGGTTTGAGGCTCACGGTGGGAGAGTGATTTGTAAATATATAGATTAAGTTTCCCCATAAAGTTAGGTTGGAAAGCAAGAATGAAAGTATTTACTAAGAATGCTGATGTAAAACTACCTTGGAAAGGAAAGGAGTGTTATTTACTTACATAAATACGGCTCCACGTTTGATTCCTCTTATTATTATAGGCAGCTGGTAAAGAAGGTGTGTCACGGGTAATAAAGTATCTGGAGGACAATACCTTTGCTGAGCTGTCTCCCAGTTTTCATCCCCTGATCTCAACCCCAGTGGGTCGCTGCAGACAGCCACTGGATCTCCATGGTAGCGCAGCCCAGCACACAGGTCTGAGCTGGGATGTGAGCCTCAGGAAGGGGTCTGCTATGAGTTTCCAGACATCTTTCCTTGCTGACTTACCATCTCTGTGACCTCAGACAATTTCTGTGAAGTCTTCAATTTTCTCATCTGTAGAATGAAGCTTCAACTTTCTCATCTGTAGAATGAAGACACAAGTTCTTAGCTGTTGAAGATTCCACCTGATAATCTGAGCATTATCAGAATGGAGAATCTGCTTTACTTTGCACTGATTCCCAGCTCCTAGAAGAATAGGCACTCCATAAATATTTGTTGTGTGAATAAATGAATGTATATACACAAAGGATGTAAGAGTGTCTAGAATATAATAAGTGCTTAATAATTATGTATTGGCTTCCTTTCCCTTCCAGGAATTAGCACGGGCATTGCCTCCTCCCATCCCCCAAGCTCAGGTGAGTGTCCTTTCATCTTATAATGTTTTCACATTTTACACAAGTCCATAAATTAAGGAACACCACTGATCTACTTCCTTGGATGTAGAAAACTCTGCCTGAAAATGGACAGAAAAAGTATCATTGGATGAAATCTTTTTGCAAACCAATATTCCAGTGTTCCATGTGGTTTTCCAGGACTGTTAATAGGAACTATGTTGGGAGTGAAACAACTTGACAAGTCTGAAAATGTTGGGGAATACTGCCTTAAACAGTTTTCTTTATTCTGGGACTTTTCAAAGCCCTTACTATTCATAGGCACATGTCTGAATCCTCCATCCAAGAGCTTAACCATACACAGCTTCCTAGCCACATTTGATCAGAGGACCCTTTGGTCTCAGAATATCTCAAGGACCTTATATTGGTATAACTCCTTGGGAAATGTGTTTATCTAATCATTAGCTAGAAGAGCAGACACAAAGCAAAAAGAATTTATTTTTATAGGACTGTAAAACACTTTTCTTAGGTCAGGGAAGGCTTATTTAGGAACGAGATGTGGAGTTCTCACAACCCAAGACAGTCATCGAGGAAATTTCATTTCAATGAAGCATTTAAATGAATGAAAACAAATGAACATAAAATAAGTATATAATAACACCTTGGGAAAATTAACCATCTCTCCATTTAACATCTGTCACAGATAATCGTAGCAACTAGATTGATTATGGAACAGGAAACTGGAAGTTTAAAAAAGAAGCAGCTGAGTTTGCTTATATCACCTGCAAAGGGACTACTTTCTTTGGCAGATTAATATTGCACAAAGGTTTGAAGTTTCATTAAGGAAGCCTGGTTGGATGATGTTAACAGTAGGTTACAGAATGTGTGTGTGTAATCAGACAACACATTGCATTAGGCTATTAGAAAGTATAATGGTATTATACACGCTTTCTGGATTGTGCTATGCCTTAAATGACATCTTTTCACAAGGAAACTATATAACATTGTGGCATATGTGTAACAATGAAAATATAATCAGCACATTAATTATAAAATGACAGGTAGATTCCTATGAATCATGATTTGGTGTCAGTTGGGATTTTTTTCTCTGTGCAGTTTTAGAATATTTTATTGTCTACTGTAGTTTTGAAAAGTATACATGTTTGCATTTTCTGAAAGGCCTGATTTTGTATAATGGAAGAATTTTATTTAAGGAACAAAGCCAAATAGCACAACAAATATCTTAAGTTGAATTCTTTTTAACTTAAATTCTATATCAAGGGGTGTCCACACCTGCAGATTATACTCCTTTACATGTAAACTTCCTGTTGAAAGCAGGGCAGAGGTAACAACTGGATCAACTTGGAGAGTTGTTGTTTTTTTTAAGCAATTAGTTTTATGTTCTTTTAAAAAACTGCTTCATTATATTTTGTACATCTGTTCAGGGGTTTGATGATGACGTTGGTAAATTTCCAAATAGTTGTAAAACCAGGGAATGCCAGTTAAGCAATAATATAACCCACCTGTGGGTGGAAAAAGAGGCTTTATACAATAACAACCCCCCAAATCCCTTTAACAAAAGAATTAATTCTGCTCTGTGAAGAAATGGTTCTGCTTCAGGTGAGGACATCAGACACTGTATTTTTAAAGAAGATAGGCTGTAAGTAGTTCAGAAGAGACTGACCAAAATGATAAAAGATTTGGAAAACAAGACCTATGAGAGAAGGTTAAGAGCATGGGAATATTCATTCCAGTCAGAGGGGACTGAGGGGAGATATAACTGTCTTCCTAAAAGTTAAATGATGTTACAAGCAGAAGAGATATTAATTATCATTAGTAGAGGAAGAGGGCAGTTAGAAGAAAAGAACTACACCTGTTCTACTTAATATTTGGAACAATTATTGTAATACAAAGAATATTCATATGATGGAGTTAAGTGCCGGGAAAGTCTAGGCTTTGCAGCTGTAGAATCAAGAGTGAGTTTTTCTCTTTCTGACTTACTTCACTCTGTATGACAGACTCTAGGTCCATCTACCTCACTACAATTAACTCAATTTCGTTCCTTTTTATGGCTAATATTCCATTGTATATATGTGCTACATCTTCTTTATCCATTCATCTGTCGATGGACACTTAAGTTGCTTCCATGTCCTGGCTATTGTAAATAGTGCTGCAATGAACACTGTCGTACATATGCTAACACATATATGTGGAATCTAAAAAAAAAAAAATAAGGTTCTGATGAACCTAGAGGCAGGACAGGAGTCAAGACGCAGATGTAGAGAATGGACTTGAGGACACGGGGAGGGGGAAGGGTAAGCTGGGACAAAGTGAGAGAGTGGCATGGACATATATACACTACCACATGTAACATAGGTAGCTAGTGGGAATCAGCCGCATAGCACAGGGAGATCAGTTCGGTGCTTTGTGACCACCTAGAGGGGTGGGATAGGGAGGGTGGGAGGGAGATGCAAGAGGGAGGGGATATGGGGATATATGTATACACATAGCTGATTCACTTTGTTATACGGCAGAAACTAACACAACACTGTAAAGCAATTATACTCCAATAAAGATGTTAAAAAAAAAAAGAGTGAGCTTGTAGCAAATCCTTTAGAATGAATTTGAAATACTTTGAAATCAGTCTGTGGTCTGGCAAATGGGTTGGAACTCAGCTTTTCTGTTGAAAATGACAGTGTGAATTCTTCATTGCTATAACAATTTGTTCAGTCCAGAAGAAAATATGTATCAGGGCATTCATAGATCCATAAATCCTTCCTAAGGGACAAGCATCAAAATTCAGCATAAAAATATTTTAAAATATTTAAATTACAAATTACTGATGTTTTCAGTATGGAAGCATAATTAACAAATACAAGAGCTTTGTATAACTTTGAGCTTCATTGGGGAAACCACACTACTGTCAATCCCAGACCATATGGTCCATGTAGAGTTCATCCCACTCCCAACTCTGGGCATGAGTGTGGGACAAGGAGTGTGCATTACATCCCTGGTCACAGTGATTGTTTCAGGAAAGGACATTGAAAGCCAGCCTTCAGTCTTGTGGTGGAACTATTGAAAGGATGACATCCTCTTTGCTTTGTTACTTCTCAGCTCGTAGAAAGTAACCGGGAATTGATGGAGATCATGCCATTGCATAGAAAAATTTGCCTTAGGATGAAGAGGAAAAGTAAAGCAGAAAGATGAAGAAAGAAAACAGGACATTCATAGGATAGTATGGGAAACCCTGGTTGGATAGTTACTCATTAATAAGGAGTACAATTTAATGCTCAAAAGAGACTTCTAGATTTTAAAAGCTGAAATTTAAAGCAAACTTAGTTCATCAAAATATATGTATAGAATTCTTCATGTGTTTATATGTATACATATTTGCATAAAAACTTTAATTTTTCTCGGTTCTGCTTATGGATAAAGATTCTGCTTATGGACAAGTGTGAGCTATTTGCCCTTTGCTTTACTTTTGAAGAACAAACAAAAATTTAAGTCCATATGCAATGTTTCCACAATCAGAGTTTAGAATATGTTTTAAACAACCGCTTAGAACAAACTATACTAAGAAAGGAAGTATCAGACTTAACAGAAGAAATCCTGGCAAAGAATTATTTTCATTGGAGCACTGACAATTATGTAAATGTGTCTGGAACTGCAGTGGGCATCTAATTATGACACCTAATTATGCCAATTTATTTATACACCTCCTTGAACATTTTATTTATAACTCCCCCACTCATTCAAAGACAAGGTAAAGTAAGAAAGCATAATCCAGAGATAACTGCCTCATCCTTGCGATATGAACACAATTCATCTCTATGACCCTTGACACTCTGGGGTGAGCCCTGCTCATGGGAGAGTTTGCTTTTCTCCTATCACTTTGTGATTTCAGGAGGTGAGCATATGTGACTGTGGCTCTGGCTGAGGCAATGATGGCCTTAGCTATCCTAGAAGATATACCGAGCAGAGGGAGCTATCCCATCATGTCTTACTTAAGCAAAAAGTCACCATCAATCATTCTTTCTACTACATGTGAGCAAATTATTCTATTCTAAACCACAAATAGAGTGCAAATAACCGAAGAAGTAAAATGAACATCATCACCGTATCACAGGGTCACTTTCTGTCATTTAGATAGGATTTTTTTCTTTTCTTTTTCTTTTCTTTCTTTTCTTCCTTTCCTTTTTAGAACCCAATGACATTTCTTGGAATTAAATGTCATTTCTTAACTTTCATAGATGAGAGTTTTGACCACCTATTCAGATCAGTTCCCTAGAGGCTCTGCCTCTAAGTGATTTATTGGGGGAGGGATGTCAGATAAGGGGAATGAAGGAAACAGGTGTGTCAAAGGAAGGAGCCAAGCAAGGAGGTGAGCTCTGTTAGAGACCATCCCCAGTCTGACCAAAGGGGGGCGCTCTGGAGCATGAGTTGTGCTATAGGGTCGGTCCCTCCTTGAGGCAGAAGAGCTGGTGTTTGGTATCCCAGGGTGATCTAGTCATCTGTCTACATCTGGGGGCAATGGGGGTGGAGATGGGGATTAGGGATTGGTAGCCTCCCAGGCCAGGAAGTTCCCTTTTGACCCCCGAAGTTCCGGGGACATTCGCCCAGTCTACATTCCCAGCAACGGGGGAACAAGAACTGAATGAAGCCCAAACAGCAACCTCTGCAGGATCCCAGCAAATGGGTGGCTGGCACATCACCCAGATTGTCCTAAGGAGTTTAAAGATTGCCCCTTATACCACCAGCATGGACTTCAGTTTGAGAAATGTGAAATTAAGCTTTAAATAAACTCTTTCCTTATTCTTGAAATGCTGAGATGATGCCGAAAAAGACTAAAAATATGGGAAATTCTAGGCCTTTGTTTATCTATAAAATAAAGAGATCAGAAGATATGTTCTCTGTCACTTCTGAGCCCTTCTAATTCTAAATGACTTTCAAAGGACTTTTTCTTTCCAGAATGTCTGCCTTACCCTAGTATTCTAAAATATCTAATTTTTGCCTGCATAGTGCATAGCTGAGACACCCCAAGTACCATAAAGGAATCCACCCAGGCCGCATCTAGACACTTGAAACTCAAAGTGCGGTCTGTAGACCAGTAGCGTTAGCAGGGAGCTTATTAGGAATACAGCCTCCAACTCAGACCTATTGAACCAAAATCTGCCTTTTAACAAAGATTCACAGGAGTTTCACAGGAATTTTCAAGTTTGAGAAGCACTAAGATATAGGAACTTGTTAAAATAAACTGATCATAGCTTGACAAGCCCTTCAAATTTGGGGTCCTTTGGCTAGAGACAGAGTAGGGAAAGGGACTGGTAGTTAAGAATTGAACTAATTAAAATCTCCCCAAACAGCTGGAATTGAACCATTTTCTGACCCAGGTGAAAGAGGGAAGGCTGTCTTGAGTGGACCTGTGACTAAATCACTCATTTTCATCTTTGTATTCAACTGTGAAAACATTTGTGTAAATTATGAGCCTTTGTAACCTATCACATGCCTCTTCTTGCTCCTATTTTGACAAGTCAGGGGAGGTTTCTGAAGGAAACTATTCCACAGCCTCTACTAAAACTTAGAAAGTCTTACTTTCATGGGTTACAGGAAGCAGGAAACCAAATTAAGTTTTGACTGCCAAGGAAAGGGAGAGGGAATTGTTCTCATTCAATGGTTACCAAATCATCAATCGTTCTAAATGAATCCTCTTTCCTCACACTTGGGAAGTACCAAAATGCACTTGAGAAAATGTCCTGGAGAAAATCTAGGATGTAAGAGATGTTATTTGTACTCATAGGGGCTATCACCTCAAGAAGTTAATATTCCACACCCAGTGATCAAGCTTAGGATTGCCAGGCGAGTTGGAGTTCTTTACAGTCTGTAATATTTGGCAAGATTCATGGGGACTCGGTAGGCCTAAGGGCACCCATATATTCCACACGTTGCTTTTCAAAATATTATCAACTTTTAAAAAGATGCAAATATGCATGAGAGCTATAAATTCTCCTGTTTTAAATATCATGCTGTCCCTTTGGGAGAATCTCAGGGGAATAGATAATTACTTCTATATGGGGAAAAATGAATCACAACATTTTTTGATGCATATCTGTACTCTTTTGGCAGGTCTCTGGCATGAATCGCAGTAAATGGATGAAATGTTTTCTGAATTTTACTAGCACAAATATACTATACCTCAAACTCAGAAAATATATGTAAGATAGGGCAAGATAAAATATTTCTGCTCCACCCATTCTATTCCTCTCAAAAGTATAGTATAGAAAACAATAGAATAGACCAATATTCCATCTCACTTGAAAAAGATGCCCAAGAACAAAGCCTTCCACTGATCAACAGCCTAGGACAAGATCTATTCAGGATGGAAATAGACTATTAGAATTTTTAAAAATTTCTAAAGACCCCTTAAGCTCCTAGATAGATCCCATGGCAGTCTCTTGGTTTTCCAACATCATGTATCATATGTCTTTTACTTGGCTAGCTTTCTGAGGGAGTCTAAAAAGGAATAAGACCTTGTGTCTGCTCTTAATAATGTAAAATTTTAATGGAGGAAACAAACACTCAAACCAATATTTAATTTTAAATCAGGCACATCTCTATTAGATAAATGAACAAAGCACTGTAGATGTATAGAAAAGGAGGAGGTCTCTCTGCCGAGTCACAGATGTCTTCCCAAAGAGGACAGTCTTTAGGAATGAGATCTCTCCAGGAGGATGAGGGGAAAAGAAGCTTCCTAGACTAAAAGCAAGACTCGGATAACAGTAACAACAATAATAGCTCATTTTTGTTTCAAACTTCCCATGTGCCAGAGCCTGTTCAAGCACTTTTCTTGTATTAACTTACTTTAATCTTCACAACATCCATAGAAAGTACCTAATAATATTAGCTACACTTAATACATGAATAACTGGGGGTCCATGGATATTCATTTGTGAAAAATTACACTCATAGTCATGGAAATATGTGAGAGTGGTGTTTCCAAGCACAAAATCATGTCAAGTATGATGGAAGCAACTTGAACGTGGAGGCAAGAAGGGAGCGCTTTTCAAGCAAGGTCATGGGTGACCTTGTCCTCAGGTTAAGCAGCCAGGACTTTATGCTGTCAGAGATGATGATGTCATAAGGGTTTTGAAGCAGAATGACACATAAGACTAGTTTTTCAGTGAAAACTTAGTGACCGTGTGGAGAACGAATTGGGAAAGTGTCAGACTTCCTGCGTTGCATTAGGGGACTGCTTGTATTACTAGACATGAGAAATAATAAATGTTGGGACACAAGGTAGTGAAATTGAGAGGTATTTCTGAGGCACTATAGGTAGGTTTTGAGGAATCATTGATTGGTGGGTTCTTTAATTTACATAAAGGGGTTCAAGATGACCCTTAAATTTCTAGGGTGGGTTACTAAATTAGACAAATGTCTAGATTGGATATCTATGTTTCCCCAAATAGGAGATGGAAAAAGAGGAGCCAGTTTTAGAGAGACTATGTAGATTTTTTGTACCTTTGGAGTTGTAACTGGAATGACTATGGGATATCCTGATCAAGGCTTCCAACAGACAGCTGGAGATAAAAGTATGTATGTCTTCACATATACACACACACATAGACACACACACACACACAGATTTGGGGGCTAGACACTCTGTTGTTTATCTAGTCAGTCTCTCAGTTAAAAACGTTGCTGTGGATATCACTTGTAGGGGTTGGGTTAGGATTGGTACAGCTCTTGTGGCTGCTGAGAGAAGCAGGAGGATGCTTGTGGGCATGGACATTCAGTGAGGCTTTTAAGGACTGCCATGTTGCTGACATGGTCTTGGTGCTCTGGCCTGGTGTCAAGCCTAAACATCTGAGGTGGGAGAGCAGAGTTCAGGACATTGGACCACCAGAGACCTGCTGGCCTCACATGATATCAATCGGTGAGAGCTCTCCCAAAGATCTCCATCTCAATGTTAAGACCCAGCTCCACCCAACGGCCAGAAAGCTCCAAGGCTGGATGTCTCATGCCAAACAACTAGCAAGACAGGACCACAATGCCACCCATTAGCAGAGAGCCTGCCTAGAACCATAAGTTCACAGACACCCCAAAACGCACCACTGGATGCAGCCCTGCACACCACACAGAAAAGATCTAGCCTCATAGAGCAGAACACAGGCACCAGTTCCCTCACAAGGAAGCCTACACAAGCCACTGAACCAACCTTACCCAATGGGGCAGACACTAAAAACAACGGGAACTGTGAACCTGCAGCCTGTGAAAAGGAGACCCAAACACAGTAAGTTAAACAAAATGAGAAGACAGAGAAACACACAGCTGGTGAAGGAGCAAGGAAAAAACCCACCAGACCGAACAAATGAAGAGGAAACAGGCAGTCTACCTGAAAAAGAATTCAGAGTAATGATAGTAAAGATGATCCAAAATCTTGGAAATAGAAGGGAGAAAAAACAAGAAATGTTTAACAAGAAACTAGGAGAACTAAAGAGCAAACAAACAATGATGAACAATACAATAAATGAAATTAAACATTCTCTAGAAGGAATCAATAGCAGAATAACTGAAGCAGAAGAACGGATAAGTGACCTGGAAGATAAAATAGTGGAAATAAATACCGCAGAGCAGAATAAAGAAATAAGAATGAAAAGAATTGAGGACAGTTTCAGAGACCTCTGGGACAACATTAAATGCATCAACATTCGAATTATAGGGGTCCCAGAAGAAGAGAAAAAGAAAGGATCTGAGAAAATATTTGAAAAGATTATAGATGAAAACTTCCCTAACATGGGAAAGGAAATAAGCAGTCAAGGTCAGGAAGTGCAGAGAATCCCATACAGGATAAATCCAAGGAGAAACACTCCAAGACACATATTAATCAAACTATCAAAAATTAAATAAAAAGAAAAAAAATTCAAAAGCAGCAAGGGAAAAACAACAGATAACATATAAGGGAATCCCCATAAGGTTAACAGCTAATTTTCAGCAGAAACTCTGCAAACAGGAAGGGAGTGGCAGGACATATACAAAGTGATGAAAGGGAAAAAAGTACAACTGAAATTACTCTACCCAACAAGGATCTCATTCAGATTCAATGGAGAAATTGAAATCTTAACAGACAAGCAAGAGTTAAGAGAATTAAGCACCACCAAACCAGCTTTACAACAAATGCTAAAGGAACTTCTCTAGGCAGGAAACACAAGAGAAGAAAAAGACCCACAAAAACAAACCCAAAACAATTAAGAAAATGGTAATAGGAACATATATATAAATAATTACCTTAAATGTAAATTGATTAAATGATCTAACCAAAAGATATAGACTAGCTGAATGGATATAAAAACAAGACCCATATATATGCTGTCTACAAGAGACACACTTCAGACCTATGGACACCTACAGACTGAAAGTGAGGGGATAGAAAAAGATGTTCCATATAAATGGAAAACAAAAGAAAGCTCGAGTAGCAATTCTCATATTAGAAAAAATAGACTTTAAAGACTATTACAAGAGACAAAGAAGGATACTACATAATGATCAAGGGATCAATCCAAGAAGGAGATATAACAATTGTAAATATTGATGCACTCAACATAGGAGCACATCAAAATATAAGGCAAATGCTAACAGCCATAAAAGGGGAAATTGACAGTAACACAATAATAGTAGGGGACTTTAACACTCCATTTTCACAAATGGACAGATTATCCAAAATGAAAATAAGTAAGGAAAGCTTTAAATGACACCTTAAACAAGATGGACTTAATTGATATTTATAGGACATTCCATCCAAAAACACCAGAATACACTTTCTTCTCAAGTGCTCATGGAACATTCTCCAAGATAGATCATATCTTGGGTCACGTATCAAGTCTTGGTAAATTTAAGAAAATTGAAATTGTATCAAGTAACTTTTCTGAAAACAATGTTAAAAGACTAGATATCAATTACAGGAAAGAAACAGTATAAAATACAAACACATGGAGGCTAAACAATCCACCACTAAATAACCAAGAGATCACAGAAGAAATCAAAGAGGAAATCAAAACATAGCTAGAAAACAATTGACAATGAAAACATGATGACCCAAAACCTATGGGATGCAGCAAAAGCAGTTCTAAGAGGGAAGTTTACAGCAATACAATCCTAACCCAAGAAACAAGAAAAATCTCAAATAAACAACCTAACCCTACACCTAAAGCAATTAGAGAAAGGAGAACAACAACAAAAAAAAACCCAAAGTTAGCAGAAGGGAAGAAAACATAAAGATCAGATCAGAAATAAATGAAAAAGAAATGAATGAAACAAGAGCAAAGATCAATAAAACTAAAAGCTGGTTCTTTGAGAAGATAAACCAAATTGATAAACCATTAGCCAGACTCATCAAGAATAAAAGGGAGAAGACTCACACCAACAGAATTGGAAATGAAAAAGGAGAAGGAACAACTACACTGTAGAAATACAAAGAATCATGAGAGATTACTACAAGCAACTGT
This sequence comes from Orcinus orca, assembly GCF_937001465.1. Lineage (NCBI taxonomy): Eukaryota > Metazoa > Chordata > Mammalia > Artiodactyla > Delphinidae > Orcinus > Orcinus orca. Next base: position 9,736,924 of record NC_064563.1, on the reverse strand, counting down.
ATGCCAATAAAATGGAAAACCTAGAAGAAATGGACAAATTCTTAGAAAAGCACAACCTTCCGAGACTGAACCAAGAAGAAATAGAAAATATAAACAGACCAGTCACAAGCACTGAAATTGAAACTGTGACTAAAAATCTTCTAACAAACAAAATCCCAACTCGACGGCTTCACAGGCGAATTCTATCAAACATTTAGACAAGAGCTAACACCTGTCCTTCTCAAACTCTTCCAAAATATAAAAGAGAGAGGAACACTCCCAAACACCTTCTACAATACCACCATCATCCTGATACCAAAACCAGACAAGATGTCACAAAAAAAGAAAACTACAGACCAATATCACTGATGAACATAGATGCAAAAATCCTCAACTAAATACTAGTAAACAGAATCCAACAGCACATTAAAAGGATCATACACCATGATCAAGTGGGGTTTATCCTAGGAATGGAAGGATCCTTCAATATATGCAAATCAACCAATGTGGTACACCATATTAACAAACAGAAGGATAAAAACCATATGATAATCTAAATAGATACAGAAAAATCTTTTGACAAAATTCAATGCCCATTTATGATAAAAACTCTCCAGAAAGTAGATATAGAGGGAACTTACCTCAACATAATATAGACCATATATGACAAACCCACAGCCAACATCATTCTCAATGGTCAAAAACTGAAACCATTTCCTCTACAATCAGGAACAAGACAAGGATGCCCACTCTCACCACTATTATTCAACATAGTTTTGGAAGTTATAGCCACAGCAATCAGAGAAGAAAAAGAAGTAAAAGAAATCCATATAGGAAAATAAAAGTAACACTGTCACTGTTTGCAGATGACATGATACTATACAAAGAGAATCTTAAAGATGTCACCAGAAAACTACTAGAGCTAATCAATGATTTGGTAAAGTAGCAGGATACAAAATTAATGCACAGAAATCTCTTGCATTCCTATACACTAATGATGGAAAATCTGAAAGAGAAATTAAGGTAAGGAAACACTCCCATTTACCATTGTAACAAAAAGAATAAAATACCTCAGAATAAACCTACCTAAGGAGAAAAAACACCTGTATGCAGAAAACTATAAGACACTGATGAAAGAAGTTAAAGATGATACAAACAGAGGGAGAGATATACCATGTTCTTGGACTGGAAGAATCAACATTGTGAAAATGATTATACTACCCAAAACAATCTACAGATTCAATGCAATCCTTATCAAACTACCAATAGCATTTTTCACAGAACTAGAATAAAATATTTCACAATTTATATGGAAACACAAAAACCCTGAATAACCAAAGCAATCTTGAGAAAGAAAAATGGAGCTGGAGGAATCCAGATCCCAGACTTCAGACTATACTACAAAGCTGCAGTAATCAAGACAGTATGGTACTGGCACAAAAACAGAAAGATAGATCAATGGAACAGAATAGAAAACCCAGAGATAAACCCACACACATAGGGTCACGTCATCTTTGATAAAGGAGACAAGAATATACAATGGAGAAAAGACAGCCTCTTCAATAAGTGGTGCTGGGAAAACTGGATGGCTACATGTAAAAGAATGAAATTAGAATACTCCCTAACACCAGACACAAAAAATAAACTCAAAATGAATCAAAGATCTAAATGTAAGGCCAGACACTGTAAAACTCTTAGAGTAAAACATAGGCAGAACCCTCTATGATATAAATCACAGCAAGATCCTTTTTGACCCACCTTCTAGAGAAATGGAAATAAAAACAAAAATAAACAAATGGGACCTAATGAAACTTCAAAGCTTTTGCACAGCAAAGGAAACCATAAACAACATGAAAAGACAACCCTCAGAATTGGAAAAAATATTTGCAAACGAAGCAACTGACAAAGGATTAATCTCCAAACTTTACAAGCAGCTCATGCAGCTCAATATCAAAAAAACAAACAACCCAATCAAAAAATGCACAGAAGAGCTAAATAGACATTTCTTCGAAGAAAATGTACAGATTGCCAACAAAAACATGAAAGGATGCTTAACATCACTAATCATTAGAGAAATGCAAATCAAAACTACAATGAGGTATCACCTCATACTGGTCAGAATGGCCATCATCAAAAAATCTACAAACAATAAATCCTGGAGAGGGTGTGGAGAAAAGGGAACCCTCTTGCACTGTTGGTAGGAATGTAAATTGATAGTCACTATGGAGAACAGTATGGAGGATCCTTAAAAAACTAAAAATAGAACTACTATACGACCCAGCAATCCCACTACTGGGCATATACCCTGAGAAAACCATAATTCAAAAAGTGTCATGGACCGCAATGTTCATTGCAGCTCTATTTACAATAGCCAGGACATGGAAGCAACCTGTGTCCATAAACAGATGAATGGATAAAGATGTGGCACATATATACAAGGGAATACTACTCAGTCATAAAAAGAAACAAAATTGAGTTATTTGTATTAAGGTTGATGGACCTAGCGTCTGTCATACAGAGTGAAGTAAGTCAGAAAGAGAAAAGCAAATACCGTATGTTAACATGGTTATATGGAATCTAAAGAAAAAAGGTTCTGTAGAACCTAAGGGCAGGACAGGAATAAAGGCACAGACGTAGAGAATGGACTTGAGGACACGGGGAAGGGGAAGGGGAAGTTGGGACGAAGTGAGAGAGTGGCATGGACATATATACACTGCAAAATGTAAAACAGATAGCTAGTGGGAAGCAGCTGCATTGCACGGGAAGGTCATCTTGGTGCTTTGTGTCCACCTAGATGGGTGGGATAAGGAGGGTGGGAGGGAGATGCAATAGGGAGGGATATGGGGATATATGTATACGTATAGCTGATTCACTTTGTTATACAGCAGAAACTAACACAACATTGTAAAGCAATTATACTCCTATATAGATGTTAAAAAAATTTTAAATCTATCTATCTATCTATCTATCTATATATAAACATTGTTGCAGGAACTGAATGCTTCACTTATTGAAGATCCTTAATAAATCTACAAGTGTTTGTTGAAAGAATGTCTGAATTCTATCGCCAAGGAAAAGACAAACGTTCCGTGGCTTTAATCCACCTTACAGCTTGCCTTGATATTTCAAGGAAAAATTATTGCCCTCTTTTCCAAATCTGAAATGTTGGTTGATGGGGTGGTAAAATTTGTTGCTCTTCTTTTCATCATATTTTAGGGTTTTGCAGGATGGGGCAAGGTAAATGGAAAAAGCTCTCTTTCATTGAGTGGCTGTAGAGACGATATTCAGAAAGGTGTAGAAATTAAATTTACAGTTGATGTAAGTTGGATATAAACCTTTAAACTACTGCCTATGTGAAAAAATCTGCTTTATCATCTGCAATTGTTCTAAAATTTCTTGAGAGCTACCTTTGTATTTTTATAAAAGCCACAGCCACATCCCAGAGCCTCCCATTCCTTCCTGAATGGAAAGTGATCCTGGGCCAAATTTAGCCATTCAACAAATATTTATTTTCTAAAACATCTCTTAAGGAAAGACCCCGACAGATTTTTAAGAGCTGATCGACTCTTTGGATGTCCTAAAGATGGGTGAATCTCATGGTAAAAGCTATTAAGTTTTTAAAAATATATTCACTTATACTAAATATAGTTGTAGCCTGGAGGCAAGGTTTATTTATATGATGCTTTTCACTCTTGTCAAATATTAGTTGAAGTCCCACACACAGTGCCAAATAGAAATGAAAATCCAGTATTCCGAGGCAAGGTTTCCTTTTCCCTATTGTCATTCCTCCACTTCAGTGCATGTAAGACATTCCTCTTGCAAGTTGCCGGGAGACAGTTCTCCAGACAGTGTAGCTTGACTACTATAACAGCAGTGAGAGTAAGGCTCAGAAGAAACTCAAAAGATAAAGAGGAGAGAGAAAGGGGCGTAAAGTGGAAACTGATTCAAATCGAGGCCAACCTCCTAAAAACAACAATAAGAAAATCTTAGGGGGGAAGAAACCTTCCAGAAGGAAGGAATGCCCAAATGCTTAAAACAAGGCAGAAAATCCTCTATTAAAACAAATGGCATATTTTAAAATGTATTCAAGTGGATAGGAAAAAGACAAAGAGAAGATAACATGTGACAATTGAATATTTGAGGAAATCCACTTCCTGCTGAAATATGAAAAGGAAAAGAATGTACTCTCTTTAAGGAGAAAATTATCCTTGTAAAGGATATGCCTACTGGGTTCCCTGTCAAATCCATTGTAGCATTATTTCTTCAGACTTGGCTTCTTATCATCTACACGAAGAGGGTCTTGCTGTTTAGACTTTGGTCTTAGTGGAAAGAACAAAGGATTTGAATCAGCCTATGTGGGATGGATGTCCAGACTCTGCCACTTTCTGCAAGTGTAATCTCAGATGAATCTCTGAGATTTTAAATCTCTGTTTTCTCATCAGACAAATGAAAAAATGATATACCTCACCCACTTCTTATGAAGTTAAACTATGAGCAGCCAGGAGAAGCTACACTTTGCCTTGTCAGATTCCATTTGGAAAAGGTTCTCTCAAGCGCCCACTGCATCATTGACAACTTCAGAATCCAAGAAGCTGCCTGAAGAGTTTTTCCAAAAAGCAGTTTACAGAAACCTGTGCTGAGACTACCGTAGAGACAACTAAAGGGGAGAGAAAGCGTGTAGGAGCACGCCCTCTGCTCCTTAAACTAGCCTAGAGACTGATGAAACAGAGTTCTTCTTTGGGTCAATGGTAACACAGTGTTTCACTCTGAAGGGTAACAAGATAGAGTGTGCATGAGAGCACTTGGAAAGCAGTAGCAATTTTTTTTATAGTAATTGCCTTTTATTGGTGAAGAAATGCCATAGTTTTGAAGATGGGAAATTAACAGTTTCAAAAAACAGATATAATGTGTTTGTACTATACCCAGCAGGTCTACACATTTACATCTGTGCCAAATGACATACCTTTCCCACCTGTCTACCTGCCATTCTAGCTCATTTAGAGCTCTTCCCTACTAAAGTCCTGTCCTTTCAATGAGGTGGCAGTTGTTCATTTCATGTGGCTTGATTTTTCTTTCTCTTTACTCCCTTTTGGGGTTGAGGAGTGACTTGAGGACAAAAATGGGCAGTCTAGGATGCCATCTGAACATCCTGTTTTATCAGTTTAGAGATTTGGTAGGGCTCCATGTCAGGCCCTAGAACAGATATGGTTTGGGTTTCAAAGTAAGTCATAAAAACACTATAAAGGTCTGAGCAGTAGCTCTCTTTAAATACAAGACATTGTTTCTGAAGCCTCCGGAGCCATGTATGCATGTACCATGTCATGCTGGCTTTGGGCAGTGTGCATCTCTTCACTGGAGGTCAGATGCCTGAACCCCTACTAGACTTGAATGACTGAAGCTTCTATTATCGTCTTCATGGATCCAGAGACGCAAGAACAAATAAAACCCAAACAACTGTCTCCAGCAACAGAGAATCTTTAACTGTGCATCATGTGGCAGTGGCATTATCTTAAGACAATTATCCAGTGTATAAATGTTTATTGCCTTGCTGTTTTAAGATGCACAACGTAAGATTAACAATCGTGGTGGTTTTGGGGGTTTTTTTTTTGTATAAATGCAATATTTCTGCTATTGTGTTTGTGGAATTCAGCTAGATAATAATTGATTCCGTGACAGGGATTGGCTAATTTGCCAACAGTATAGTATAAAACACATTTATACAGTCAATTACACCCAAGTGCATGGCCTATTTGCTTTATAATTTCATAAACTTGCCAGCAATTTAAATAAAAAAGTTCCATTAAATTATCATATCATGTGATGGAATGATATTGCCAAGTATATTAAACCATGTGTGTTCAGCCAGAATTAATTAAATATTATTACTTTTTTCTTATTAACACATTGAACTTACCCTTCCTACTCTCTACTCGAAATAGAAGCCTATTAGTGAACAAAGTAAACTTAAGGGCAAAGTTTAAACATTTTCCTGAGGGTGTTTCATTAAGAACCCTGGTTCTTTTGTTTAAACATTTGCTCTTGGTAAATGTACTTGTATTGTGAAAATATTTTATGTTCTTAGATACGAATACTGGAAAAGTATAAAGAATACCTTTACTTGAATTATTCAGGTATTCAAAAAGGTAACATTTACATCTTCAGCTTAGAGAAAGTCATGATACAAATTATTTCAGTATTACTTGTTTATAATTCTATTGTTATTTGTAACTCCATGAATCTATCTAATCTTAGTAAGGGAAAGATACAAGACTGGCTAGTTTAGCAATTCAAAAATGAATAAAATATAATACTTTCCGATACAGAAGATACCTGTTTCATATGAGATAAATTAACCAGGCCTCCCCAAGGGACTCATAGTTCAATAAATCTGCAGTGAACACCAAGAATTAAACTCTTAATATCAAAGCCCTTGTTTTATTTTATGAAAAGCAAAACATAGAGGTGAACTTCTCCTGGACACATACTAATTATGCTAATAAGGTGCTCATGATTATACACTCACTTTGACCTTTATTCCCACTCCTGTTTTTTGGTCCATATCATAATTTACTAGGTTGCCCCACACTGTACTCCTTTGGGATTACAAGGCTTTGGTTTTTTTCCTTCTTTTTCTTCTTCTTGCTTTTTTATTCAGTGTTTTGATTTTTATTTCTAAATAGTGTAGGTTATTTCTCTTATTTAATATATAGAAACATAGTTTTATTCTCTTATTCATAAAGCAAAACATGCATATCAGTGAGAGGTAAACTATGGCCATCAAAGGGCGAAGGGACATGAGCTAGAAGCAGAGCATGAGCTCACAGAATTTTTTAAGAGCTGGGCAGTAGGACTCACAGCAAGAGTCATGCCATGGGAATGCTTGGGTTTCATGCCACCTCTTCCCCTACAATGAATCTATAGCTAATTCCTCCCATGCCTTTGAGTCACTCTCTTTCACCTCAGAACCCTGGGAGAAAGAGTGTCATGTGTGTGCCATATTGTTCTGGGTGAAAAAAGGAAGATCTGGCCTCTTCAGTACCCTCGTGAGGGTGGGCACTGGCCATAGCCAATCCTCCTCAAAAGGAGGATTAAGGTGAAAAGAGAAAAGTGAGTGTTCGAATGTTACGCATGCATCCATAATACACACAATTCCTGACTGAAGTTTATTAATGGTGGAAACTTGAAACAATAGGAAAGTAAATAAAATTAAAAAGTGAAAATGCCTTCATAATTGGAAAACCAGAGATCAACAATTTTAATGGCTTAGTTTATATCTTCTAGTCTTTTGTATTTACATATATAAATATAGCTTGCTATTTCATATTATGTATATTATTTTGTAACTGTTTTTAAACTTTAAGTATTAAATACTAATCTTTTTCATTTTAATGTATATAATTAGTCCAGTCCATTTTTAAGGCTTCCTAATATTCCATTGCTTGGATTTTTCAAAATTTATTTAACCAATCTTCTATGGATGGGTACTAAGACTATTTTTTATTTCCCCACTCTTGCAAATGTCTTTGCACATTCATCTTTGTCTTGTTCTCCAATTATTTCCTTAGGAATAATTCTCACAAGTGGAACTTTTAGGTCAAAGGGTATTCTCATTTGAAAGATGTTGCCAAATTGCCCTCCAGAAAGGTAGTGACAATTTACAACCCCACAAACAGTATGTGAGATACAGTCATCAACATCATCAAAGTCTTCATGATTTTTCCTTCTTAATCACCAGAAAGGTGTGAAAAAGACCCTACACTTAAACATAAAGATGTATAATTACTAGCATTTACCTTAATAAGGCAGTGCTTGGAATTGGGTAAGCATAACTTTAACAGTCTCCTCAGACACAGCAGGAAAAAATATGGCAGATAGTTAATTATCGTAGTTGGAAGAACCTACCTTGAATAACAGTGTAGACAGGAATCTTTCACAGACTGTATATTTTAACTTGCTTCCTCTGTACTTTGTTCAGCATGGTATTACTTTTTCCATGGAGATGACTTTAAATTTATATAATTGTATACATCAAAGCTGTGCGTCAGCCAGAATTCTGCTTATTTGTGGTGAGATAAGATAAAGGGACTTTGCCAAGAAAATTCGAGTTTGGATGGTCATCTTTTCCCTTTTACATGATTGCTGAAATCCCCCTCATTTCAATAATCACTCAGACGAATTCTGTAATTTTTGGAATCCATCTCCTTGAAGTTTCTTTGATGCTTATCTTGAAAATTTATAGTATTTCCAAAGCATTCCAGAAATCAAGGAAACTCTCCTGACAAGAGGAGACTGCGGGGGCCTTCCCTGGTGTTCCAGTGGTTGAGACTTCACCTTCCAGTGCAGGGGGTGCCAGTTCAATCCCTGGTCGGGGAGCTAAGATCCCACATACCTCGCTGCCAATAAACCAAAACTTAAAAAAAAACAGAAGCAATATTGTAACAAATTAAATAACGACCTAAAAAAAGTTTTTTAAAAAAAGAGAGACTGTGTTAATGCCAAATCCAAAAATGTGAAGATTTTTGCTTATTCGAGTGAGTGGTGGTTTTGAATAAGGCAAAATCTATAATCTTAGTAAATATTACACACTATTATTAAAGAAGCAAAAAGGAATTGTGCTGGAGTTAATTAAGGCTTTAAGAAATGCCTGCTTTTATTGGCAAAAAAAAATTTTTGTTGCAAGAAGAAAACTAAAAATTAAGAGGATGTTTGGCAGCAATATTGATATGCTAATGGATAAACACGCAAATTTAGAAAAAAACTAATCAGCAAAGACATTACTAATGGAAATGTACAGGAAAATGGCTAATGCTGTATGCAAACCTGATATCTACAAAATTAAGAAAAAAACAGTTCTGTTTTCATAATTGTAACTTGAGAGTCGGATCGTCTCTAACTAAGCTTTGCTACAGGAAGATACTGACATACTTGCTGAGTGCTAGGTGCGTTAATTCACACATACACACACATAAACATATATATACGTGTCTTCATGTATATATGTATGTAATTATTATTGTATCCCTAGGGTACTAAGATTTCAAGTCTCCCAGTCTCATGGGATGGGGTCCCGGTGGTAACCTCCTTAAAAGCAAAGCAGGCAGGCAAAGACTTGTTTCTTAGGTAAACAGCCTCTGAATTTGATGGACATGAAGTGGTAACTCTTGACAAATTAACTTGATAAATATAATTTTTGTTCTGCAGATATGCATATATCTTCTGAGCAATTCCTTCTCCTTGTTTTGCCCTCTAAACTTAAAGATAGGCACTTAAATACCTCCGGGCCCCAGGCTAGTAATTTAAATGAGTGAAGTGGTTTAGGTGTAAGACACTAAGGAGTGGTAGAGATTGAGGGAAAAAAAAAAACTGGAGAACTAAGCTTATAGACATAGATAATTCTCATTTCCAGTAGAAAAATTCAAGGCCAAAAGGAGCCCCTGGTGTTGCCAGATCTTCTGATTTTATAAGGTAAGCTGGAAATATGAACTTTTAAATGAAATCTCCCCAAATTGAAAAATGGTAAATCAGTCCACTTAGGTTTAAAGCCACTCCATCATAAAGTTTTCTCCTCTCGTTCTCATCCTCCTTGGTTGATATCTAAATTCCAGGGGTACATGAAATGTCATGGCATGGGGGAAGGATTCTCATCCCAGTGTTCAGATGCTGTGCTCCCTGGCCTTTGCTGATATATACAACTGCATCATGTTTTCAGGGATGACCAGCCCTCTGCGTTGTCATCTGTGACTAAGAATGTGAATGAATAGTGTGGCTTTTTTTTTTTTTTTCCAGAGAGCTTCCAAACAGTTAACCTGCTTTTGCTTCATTTCTGACTTTTCTTCCTCTCTGGCCAGCCTGTGTGATTGCTACCTAATTTAGGCTGGTAACAGTAACTAACTAACCACATGTCCTTTTGTAACTCTAGTTTGGGTCAGGGTCTTGGAATATGATAAAGATATAGGTTCTTAATACTCCAAAGTGTTGATTTTCTTAAAGGTATTACCTGTTTGCCTTGGAATTACAATATCTTTTTAAAAGTTCTTGTCAATTTCTTTTTTCATTTTTATAGTAGCAACCGTGTCCTGAGGACAATGTGGGTCATTGCTTTAGAAGCTATTCTGGGAGGTGATATTGATTGTTACATGAAAATATTATCCCAACTCATTAGCTATCATTATAATGATTTTATTTTACCTTAGAAATTCAAATATTTCATTAATAATTGATAGTTACCTGTGAGTCTAATGAAAGAAGGGCAACTTGGTTCAAATAAATATCTTATTGGAGTTGACAACAGAAATATAAACAAGAAACCAATCAGTGAATGTTAATTGTCCCTCCTTGATATCTGCACCTTAGGTTTTACTCCATTTTATAGATATACTATATCTATAAAAGGTCTTCTTCTGGAATGTAGCTTTTTGGGGGTATATCCCAATATAAAGAAAAATATTCCCACTATGATGACATTCTGAGAGTTACACTTTACCTGTCACCTCCAACTTTAAGCATTAACATCTTTAAAAAAGGCAATTGTTAACTTTTGTCATTGGTTGGAATCAATAAAAGTTTTAAAGGCAACAGCCAATAATTGAAAGTACTTTATCTGTTACTCTGGTTGGGTGGAGGGAGATTGTCATTATTCAGGGTTAAATCTACCTTCCTTTAGGTCAGAATTCTTGCCTGGGAATTTCTCTACCAGCTGGAGGTAGTATTGGGGGTTTTCAGAACTAAAACAGGATTCACCGCTCAGAAACACAGAGACAGAGGGATGAATTAATGTAGAGCCTGTAAGAGGGAACTGAGCCCAACTGCTGGAAGAACAAAAAGGAGGAAGAAATTCAAAATGGTCATTTCTTGGGTCAATGGTCAATATCAAGAACACTCAGCCAAAAGGTCAGGTGCTGGGAAGAAATTACAGCCAAAGTTAAGTCAGAGCCATAAGAAGTAGTAGGACATATACATACTACTATATTTAAAATAGGTAATCAATAAGGACCTACTGTATATCACAGGGAACCCTGCTCAATATTCTGTAATAACCTACCTGGGAAAAGAATTTGAAAAAGAATAGATATATGTATATGTATAACTGAATCACATTGATGTACAACTGAAACTAACACAACACTGTAAATCAACTATAGTCCAATATAAAATTAAATTTTAAAAAATAATAAATAAAATGCTGAAAAAATAATGAAATGAAAAGCTGTACACTTAAGATATGTACATTTTACGTAAGCTGTAGCTCTATAAAAAATTAAAACCAGTAAATAAAAAAAAAGAAGTAGTAGGAAAGGGGAAATTTAAAGAACAACCTTGAGCTCTATTTCAGTTTGGGCTTCTTTGAAAGCAGAGGCAAAACGAAGAGTTGGATATAAGTCATTTATTTGGGAAGTGGTCCCAGGAAGCAGGGATGAGGGACCAGGGAAAGCAAGATGGGAACTAGCTAAAGTAGTAAGACTATACCTTACTGAGCTGTATATTGCTGTGAGCAATTGGGGCTCAGTTCAGCTGGGGAATTGTGAGCAACTATGTAGAAAGCTTCTCAGAATTGTTCCTTCAAGGGCAAAAAGGCAAACACCCACTAACACCCACCTCTCATTGGTTGAGAGATTGTCCTAGGAATGTTACCTCCCCTCACTTCCAGGGAGCATCTGCATGCCTTTTGAGCATCCGTTCCTGCCTTCAGGTAAAGTCCTAGGACAGGAAAAGCAGAGACGTGCTGAATTGGTGGACTGAGGTGAGTTGTCACCAACATGCACACAATTGCCCACCATGGCTGCATGGATTAAGAGTTGGGCTGAGAGGATGTGACACAGGACACAAAAAATGTCTGATGCCAGCAGCACGTAGCTCTTGGGTCTTACCCTTATAAAATTGCAGGTTTGTGGTGTGTGGTTAAAAAGTCAAAGGAAGTGACGTGAAGAAAGCCTCCCAATCCACTTGTACCCTTGGTCAATATCATTTTCAATGTTATGCTCTCAAGCAACCTCATATTTAGATGACACAATGGGCTCCCCTCCAGTATGACTTTTCCTGTTACTGTCTCACATCAGATGATGAAAGTCTTTCATGGTGCCCCAACCCAAAAAAGAAAGTTAGAATAACTGCTCAGAATCTGGTCACTTTCCAAATCTTGATCCAGTAGTTTGCATATCTCAAAAATCCTTCTTTGCTTTTCCCCCGTAACTAACTAGCTACATGCCAGAGTTGTTTGTCTCTGCCTCTCATGTTATCTTCTTGGCCTCTCTTAGGACAGATTACATCTTCTTCTTTTTCAAAGCCTCATCTCTCTAGAATTTTTCAACTCTGTCATTTCCTCCCAATCTATCTTGAGAAGACTTGTTCAATCCCTCTTTGACAAATGTCCTCATTTCTTCATCTATGTAATTCTAGCATTTCTGCCTTGAACCTCTCCCAGAACTTAGTCTTTAATTATAACCCATGACTAGGCCATTTTCTGGTCATCATTTCTATAGGTGTTGAATTGTAAAAATGTAATTGAGTAACTGAACCATCCAACTAAACGTGTTGACTGTAACTCATGCAAACATAGAGTTTCTATGATTCTGAACTAGTTACCCTACCAAGTTTGTCAGAGTTGGACATATTTTCCCAATTATTTGTATTTTTCTATTTTCTCATATCCAAAGGGTAAGAGAACATGTTTTTGTTTAGCTATTTTTTCCTATAAATAAAATTTATATTGGAACTCTTTTTTTTCTCTTTAAACAGTTCCATTGCCCCCCCTCTTAAAAGCATGACTAACTTTTAAATTTTACTACTGAATACCTTATTGAGTGACTCTTTTCAAACTTGATTTGAAGAAACTTAAACAAATAGTATATACCCAGTAAGAGTAAGAAACTCAAAGAAAAAGAAACCAGGCCTGAGGGGAGATGAGAGAAATGATAAAGTTGGGCATAAAGATCAATATGGCCCTAATGAAAGAGCAAATCTGGTTGAGCTGTCTAGCATATCTGCATAAAGAAAGCCTGATGATTGGCCTATCTCTTGTATTATTAGTAAGAAGAAGGCAAATTAAGTGTTTAGGGGAAACATTTTTTTCTGACACTAAGTCCTAGTAAATGCATGGGACCTGACCCAGGCTGAAAAAATGGCATGATAAATATCATCATGACTTAACATTAAATCAGTGTGGAGAAACAAAGAGCAAATAGTCTAGTGTTCAGATAGAGCTATCCTTTGGTTTAAATTCATCCTCACACAGAATTTAGAAAAATGTTAGAAGTGTGATGTAACATCTACTTTTAATTTTCTTCCCTTTAAAGCAGAATAGTACAAGCTTATTTAAAAAATAAGAAATCATACAAATTTAAACTTCATTCCTCCTGGTATCTACTTACATCACCATTGATGTTTGATATGTAACCATTTCTTCAACTCATCTTCAATTTTTTTTTCCTCTCTCCCTGGTCCCTTACACATATGTATACATAAAGCTTTTACTTTTAAAATATCATATGATACACATTCTTTAATTTGCTTTATTTACACAATGTATTATTTCTCTTTTATACTCTATTTTCCAACAACATTTTTTTTTCTGGTGCAGCTTTTGATAGGATTTGGAGGGAAAAAAGTGAAAATGAACGAAGAGTTGTGTAAGTGGAAAAAAACATGGGCTTTAGAGTCTGATCAGATGCTAATTATGGCCTCCCTTGACACAAATTGGGTGATCTTGGACAAATAAGCTTTTTAAGCCTCGGTTTCCTCATCTGCAAAGTGGGGATGGTAATAGTATACAACCTCTCTTGTAGTATGTTCAGCAAGATTAAATGAAATATGCATATGAAGTGCTAAGAATGATATCTATGGAAAGAAAGCACTCATTTAAGGACTTGCAATGTTGTCCAAGAGAAGCACTGAGCTTTAGAAACCCAATTAGTTGATGGTAGAGAGGACGGTCCATTGAAAAAATTAAAAGCGCACTCCACCTCTACACAGGTTCTCACAGGGGTTCTGCAGGTAAGGCGCCATTTCATTCTGGAAGGATATTTGGATTTTCTCCAGTGCCTTTACAAGAGCTTGACTGAGAGACCAGCACTCTAGACCACCAAGTATGGTACAAATAGTTTTGTAATGGACAGGCTTCAGAGATGTTGTTAGCAGTTATCAACCTCACTCTAAAAGAAGTCTCAAAATGGTCCCATGGAAGTGCTAGTCACAATTGAGAAAATTTTTTCACAAAGATGATCCTGGTTGACCCCCACAAAGACTCTGTAAAGTATGAATTATTTATATGATGATTCTTATTTTACAGAGGAAGAAAGAGAGATATGGAGTAATCTGATACTTGAGTGAGGACACAGAGCTAGTCCAAACAAGATCTGGAATTCAAACCTGGAAATCTATAAAACAGTAAAAACCTATGGCCATGTCATTATGCTATGGAGAATTTGAATGATAATGTCAGGCTAATGTGACTTTTTAAAGTCACGATGTATTTCAGAGTGAAATTGATCAGCAGGTAGATTAGTTGGTACACATGAAGAACTCCAAAGTAAAGATCTAAGCAAATCAAATCCTAAAATAAGTATTTGTCAGTCTGAAACTTTTTGATGATTTACATTTTCACACATGAATTTAGCATGTTTTTCGACTCTGAGGATACAGAGGTCAGTAAGATATTCAGTAGCTTGTCGAGACTGTCAGCTCATTGAATTCTGTGGTCCCTGCTCTGGGTAGTTCATGCTGGTATAGAAGGCAACAGTTTCCAAAGTGGTTCCAGTGAGAGTGTGTCCTTGCTGGCTGTTTGCAAGTGCAATTCCAGGTGTTGATTTTTCATCCAGTTGTCCCTTGCTAGTTTGGTGTTGTGTTGCCCTAGAGAGGGTTTCTCTGTATGATATCCATGGAAGACAGGATCAGTAGACAGTTGGACATTTTCTTAGGTCGCATTGCTATTGGAATTCCCTTCTCCAAGTGCTTCTTTAGTCTGACTGTGTTTTAACTCAATGCAAAATATACCTCACACCAGGCTTCCCTGGTGGCGCAGTGGCTGAGAGTCCACCTGCCGATGCAGGGGACACGGGTTCGTGCCCCGGTCCGGGAAGATCCCACATGCCGCGGAGCGGCTGGGCCCGTGAGCCATGGCCGCTGAGCCTGCGCGTCCGGAGCCTGTGCTCCGCAACGGGAGAGGCCACAACAGTGAGAGGTCCGCGTACCGCAAAAAAAAAAAAAAAAAAAAAAAATATATATATATATACACACCTCACACCGATGAACTGGAAAGTGCAGGGATCCGGAGTAGAGAGCACCTCTGGAAATGTGTTCCTTCCTCCTTCTTTCCTTCTCTACTTCCCTCTCTCCTCTCTCCTCTTTACTTTCCCTCTCTCTCTCCCTCTATTCCATTCCACTCCAGTTAACTCTAGTCTAACTTCTCTCCTCCCTTGCAATCTCCCTCCCTCCCTCTCTTCACCCCCTCCTCTCCCCTCTCCTCTCCTCCTGTCCCACTCTTTGCAACCACGCCCCCTTCTTCTCTTTCTCTTACTGGAACACACACACACACACACACACACACACACACACACACACACCCTTAACTTTTCCTTAAGCCCTCAGATCAAACTTGCTGGAAGTGCTTAGGGCTAAATTAAAAGTGAATAAACGTTTCCTTTCCTGAGAACTTTAACTTTTACTTTGCAGTTTAATTTAGTTCCTGAATGTTAAAGACGGCATATTTGATATCTGTAAATCGGTCTGTACACGTCTGTGCATGTGAATATATATACATGAGCAAAGTGGAAAAAAAAAAAATCTCCCAAACTTCTGCTTTGACTGCAAGATTAGAGGTTCTAACTTCTTGATTATTCCTTAACAAGAACATTTTAGAGAAATCAGTATCTTTTGTCCTCATTCCATATAGATTACTGCAGTTTGCAGACAGCCCTTTTTGCATATTATGTAAATAGAAAGTTACATTAACAACACTGTAGGTAATGTAGGAACATTTTTTTTAATTTCTCTTTTTTTCTTGTAGAAAGAGCTTCTGATTAAGAGCCGGGAGTGCTGTTCATCCTTAATTCCTTGCTGACTCCCCAAGTGCTGTCTGGGATGTCTCAACGACTTTCTGGGAAACCATGAGTGCTCCCATTTGCATCCAGCACCCCCAATCCTGAAAAGATCACAACTTGACCCAATGGAAGGCATAGACTTTTGAATATATCCTGCTCTGAGTTGCTTAGATGAGGGTGAAAGCACTAGCACTGCGGCAGGGGGTGGGTTGTCAAAATGAAATCTAGTACCCAAAGTTAGCATTTTTGTGATCGTTGGGAATCTGAGAGGTGGTAGGAGGAACAGACTTTCAGAGCGCTTCAGAGCTGGAGAAATAGGCTCTAACTCCAACAGAGAACAGGAGGGAGTGGGAGAGGGAAAGAGCTCCTTGATGCTCTTTACCGGGTGTCGTTATATATACACAACTAGAGGCAGCGCTTTGGTCCATGCGTGCTGTGAATGGTGCAAAATATTAGAATAATGAAATGCTATTTGATACCTTGATGGCTGATGACCGCATTTGATAGGTGCACAGAGAGACACCTAAAGGTATTACAAAATTCACCTCCAAGGACAAGGCAACAAAAGTTACAAAAAGCTTCATATTAGTGTGTGACCTTAATTGCTAGTGGAGACAAAACATTCAGCTTGCAAACTCAGTGGGTGGCCCTGGCCCCTGCCTCACCAGAGACGAGAGGTAGAGTCCTGCCCCAGGACTGGCTTTCTCAAGGTCCTTAAAAACCTTTGTATGCGAGTGATCCACCAGCTTTTCTAAGAATGTGACTTCCACCTCAATGCAGAGAAGAAAGTTGCTCTGTAGAGCCCAGTAGAAGTGTGTGATTATAATTCACATTGCTACCAAAAAAATTATACACTCCTATCAGTTTATGAGACTGTCTGACCTTAAGAAGTCACAAAATTTCTCTCCTTGAACAAATAGAGTTTATAATGTTTCTATACTATCGTGTGGAATGGATTCCTCCATGCTCTTTTTGGAAATGTTTGTCGTGATGGCAAGTGACACAATTTACTTATTATTGTGGCAGAAGTTTAGTGTGATTGAAAGCCATTGAAAGGCATAGCATCTGAATGCCAAACATGACTTGTATCTATAATTCCAGACAATGATTTGGATGCCTGTTGACTTTCTTTCTCACCCACAATGAATTTTTTTCCCCTTTCCACTAAGTGGCACTGTGTTATTTGCATTTTTCTGTTCAGGTCAAAATATCCAAACATTTGGAATGCTGGTCTGAAAACCAGTTTAAAGCTTTGTTGTAAATTTCTGCTTCATAGGTTGGATGGAAAAAAAAAAAAGCAGTAATTAAAATTTTATAAGAAAAAAACTTCCACGAAGCTTACTCTTTTCTGTATTTAACTCTTTCCCACTTTTTCTTTCCAACTCCATTAGCCTCCAAATAAGCAACACCATATTATACATGTCAAAGGAAGTTTTATTTAGACTTATAAGGGCTGATCTATTCCCATACTGTTTAAATTAATGTTCAAAAAAGAATTCAAACCACATTCTAACATTTGGACTATGTAAGAAGGAAACAGATTTTCGGGAAAAAAAAAA
Organism: Orcinus orca; assembly: GCF_937001465.1. NCBI lineage: Eukaryota > Metazoa > Chordata > Mammalia > Artiodactyla > Delphinidae > Orcinus > Orcinus orca. The sequence goes on along the minus strand of NC_064563.1, from coordinate 9,719,352 downwards.
AAAGATGTTGTTTTAGCTAGGCAGGATGGGCTGTAGGAATGCAGACACGTGCAGACGGGATTTCTAAATGTGTGTATTATCTGATAAGATCTGGCTGCTCGTGTGTCAATTCAGAAAGTAAATGAGTGTATGAGCAGAATTGCCTTCTTTCCTTCCTTCTTTCCCTCCTTTTTTCCTTCCTTCTTTTCTATCTTCCCTCCCTCTCTCCCTCCCTTCCTTCCTTCCCTCCTTCCCCTCTTCTTTCCTTCCTTCCTTCCCACCTTCCTTCCTTTTTATTTTTTCTTCCTCTTATTTTTTCCCTTCTCCTATGCCTCCTTTTCTTCTTGTAACAGCTTGAGAAGGACTTTTATCTCAGCCACCTGCAGCCTAAGGCTTGGAAACACTGGCTCTTCACCTAACTGGTTACTTTTCAGACCAAATTAGCTCCAGAAATGCAGGGTGACTTTGAAAAAAGAAACTAGAATCTCTGGAAATAGAATGGCCTCCATTTGAACCAGGGTAACATTTTAAGAATTAAGTTCTCACTACCTTCTCCAAATACTGCATATCACTGACAGAGAGAATGCTTTGGCATCTATACAGTCACCCTACATCAAAAAATAGTCACGGAAAGAAAACATAGTTACTGATTTTGTGTGTGAGTGATCACTTTTAATTTTCAATACAATAGATTTTTCCAGTTTCTCAAGTGCAGCTAAAACACTGCCAAATAAAGAAGCATAAATGCAACTGTGGAAAAGGTCGTGAGACCAAAATTTTTTGTGTATCTGTGATTTTATGTTTGCACATGTGTGCATGTGTGTGTGTGTGTGTATATAAAGTGAGTTCTGTTTGAAATTAATGAATTACATTTCAATTAGCCAGCTTTTAGCAGCAGTTACTTTCTGTGCTGTGTGTTGGCTTCTATTTGTAACACGTATGGCAGTATATTTTTTTCTCATAAACGAAGTGTATTTTCTTGATCAGGAAAAGAAAAGAAATTCGTGAGCCAGGAAAATGTCAAAGTCTACCTTTTTAAGAAAGATATCATCTTCCAGAAAATAACACCCCTATCTCTTCCATGTGCAAAATATCACACACTTGCCTTTGAGACTAACTAACACTCAAGAAGAGAAGGGATTTATAGACTTCCTCAGATAAACGGATTGCAGGGAGCCCTCGAATGAGGATGAAGCCTGGTTAGGTGGTGGAGAGTCGACATGCATTTCTTGGCAGGTAAGTCCTTTGGGATGATCTTCAAATAGAGAATACTGTATTGGGGATGTTTTTATTTCTTTACAACAGGCTTGTGAAGATTCACAAACCATTAATGAATCCAAAACAGCCTAAGTATCTTATTTAATTTCATTCGAACTAACTTTTCCTAAACTTGTTCTGTCTTGCATCCCTTTTTGCACACCCCGTGTACTATTGCAGTCCCTGCGAGCTAGTTTAACAGTCAGGATAAGCTAGGTTATGCTGAGGCAACAAAGAGCCTCCCAACTTTCAGTGGTTTATTTCAATAAAGGTTCATTTCCTGCTCATGCGCCACGCCCAGCACATCCTTAGGGACCAGCAGGAGTGTTGCATTCATCGTAGTCACTCATGGACCAAACCTGAAGAAAGAGCTAGCACACAAAGTGGGCCAGTTGCCATGTGAGAGAGAAAAACGAAAACTCTGGAAAGTCTCGTACACACATCGACCAGTAAATGCCCTGGATCAGAGGTGACTCACAGCACTTCTGATCACAAGTAATCAGGGAGAACTAGTCAGATGGTTCCATGCAAACACAAAGGGGTGGGAAATGTAATCCTAACATGTGCCCCAAAGGCAGAGATCCTAAAATAATTTGGGAATAGTACTAATGACTGCCATACCTAGTATTTTTCAGAATACATTTTAAGACTCTCTGGACTATTTTAGGTGCTCCAAATCCCATTGTTGTGCATTCTTCCAAGATCAAGAAGTGTTGCACCTGGGAGAAATGGAGGAGAGATTATAATACAAAAGTACATTGAAAATCATTCAATTATGCAAGAAGCACCATTTTACATTTGAGCTTCGTAACAACCCAGTTATATGAGCAGGGTATAGATTTTCCTATGGGAAAATGAGACAAGTGGGATGGCCTTTGTGAGCTGATCTAATATTCAAACAGTCTTTGTAAGTCAGAAGGAAATTTGGGGATACGGGAAATGTGAAAAGATTCAAAATCTGGGACAGCTGGACCAACAAGAATTATCACCACAGTCCAGTTCTACTCTGAATTCTACCAGATTTGTCCAGGACTTATCCAAGTGTTAGGGAGATTACTCAACAGAAACACAATGAGAAAGAAAGCTCACTGACAAAAATATGAAGAAATGAAGATTTGGTGAGATGCCAAGAGGTGACAACTTATTTCATAAATATCTTGAGAGCTGCTGGCCACCGGAAGCAATGAGCACTGACCCATTAAAGAAAAAATTCATATGGTGCCATTGGAGAGAAAATTTTAACCTATCACTTCAGCCTCTACAAGGACAGCTAAAAGTACGAGGAAAAAAACAAAAATAATTTCTGCCCTTTTTATGTGCCGTTGTGCTCCTATTAAGGAAAATAAATTCTGATTTACTGCTGTCTGCCTCAGAAAGGACGGAGGCGCAGAATGACATTTTACGGCACTTGTTTGGGTTTGTCAGTGTGGGTGGGGGACTAGGCTGGGGGACTGGGTGTGCCATGAAAGCCACCAGCAAGCCACAAGCCACCTTGCATTACCCATTCCACGTCCTACCTCACCTCCATCTCCCCCAGCCCCCAAACCTGCCATAATTAGTCTTGCGAGTCTTACATTGCCACAGTCGCATGCCTGAGGCATTATCTCCTATCTGTGGTATTACATGCTGTAATCCCACAGCTAAATGTGGTAACCCAAATCTCACAGAGACTCTGCAGCAGGCTTGCTGAGATAACCCATCTCGGTACGTGGAGTGCCAGGTCACACGGAGCCTGTAGGCTTGGAGCGCCATGGATGCTTTGTGTAGATTCATCCTACGCACCCTATAGCTTACCCATCCTTCCAGAGATCACAGGAACCCTAAATAGCAAATATGGCATCCTAACTAGAACACCACCTGTTTTGTGCAAGTGTACATGGGCTTCTGCCACCCTGCTGCTTCTCTCTCTCTCTCTCTTTTGGTGTAGAAGAGATAACGTTTAGAGTCCATCTCTGTTGTCTGGCTGACCAACTAGACGTAGAGCTGATAGTTATAGGCTCATTGTCTGTACCCAGCCCAACGGTCCCTATGCCACCTACACAAGAACAGTGACCTACATATATCTCTCACACAGGATGCTCTTAAGGATGCTTGCAGGTGCTGGAATCCTAGGCAATAATGATCGTTGCTTGGCAAGCCTCTTTGTTCCACATTTCAAAAATATTTTGTGGCTGTTTGTTGTCAAAAGACATGTATATTTCCTCTCTCTCTCTCTCTCTCCGCCCCCCACCCCCATTTCTCTGGTGTGAATTGCTTAGAAACATGCCGGTTCTGACATATGCTTTTACCTGAAAATGTATCTACTCCTGCTGCTTTACTGGGCCCCTTAATTACTTGTAAAAAAATAATAATAAATTGGGCAGGTGTTTGCTCTTCCAGTTGATTAATTGACAATGATTTCAGTACAATTGACGGCAGAAAGCTAGGAAGCTGCCAGTTGGAGCTCAAAGAGGAATACACATTTCTCTACTCAGCCATGTGAATCAGCTCAAGAGGAGAATTTACAGAAGGCTCAAATTGCCAGCAAAACTATATGTTTTTCATTCCAGGCTTGGAAATCTCGGAGTCCCAGTGTCGAGCTCTATCATATATATAATTTTTCTTATATATACGTGAAACTCTGGAAATGGTAAAGTGAGTTGAGAAATGTTTTTTTCCCCTAAGTGAACAAGGTCACCCAGATCAGTCACTATTATGTGTGGCAAGCAGTGCATTATAGCAGCAACAATGATGTAAAGTTGACCATCCTTTTTCTCTGTGTCGGTGATGGCTTAGTTTTCAGTTTACCAGCCTCAGAAGCAGCTGCCGGCAGCCTGAGACGGTCTCTGAGTACTGCACATCCTGAAGTATTAGCAGAGCAAAATTGAGGCCATTCTGTGTTCATTGTTTTATGGCTTCAGAGACAACCACACGAGATTTTCAGAGCAGCGACTAAATCAAAATAAAGAGACCTAAATATTCAGAAGTAGAGAAACAAAACCAAGCACTTCCTTTTGGATTGATATGAAAACTGTCCACGTCTTACAGGGAATCTAGTGATCTAAAGACGACATGAAATATCATAGATTTTATCATGTTAATTAAGAAGAGTCCTGAGCATAAAACTTAATTTCAGATGACCAGGTTTCCAGAAGAGAAGTCGTTTGGCTACTAAAATTCTGTATGAAATAAGAAAGTGGTGAACTACGTAGAATGAGTTAGACTCAAGGTTTGGCTGGAGTTCAGGCCGTATTTTTATGTTGATCCTTAGAACTCATTCATTCACTCTATTTTTATTTTACAGCTGGGCTTGTAAGCATGAATAATGTAGATACACAAGTAGCATAGAAAGTGAGTGTAGCCAGGAGATAGCAAGAGAGAGAAAGAAGAGTCCATATTTCCTGAAAACAACTCCAAATAGGAAAGATATTTTCATGCTTTTTTTTTTTTAAGACAATAGCAAATAAAGAAGGCTTACCAGCAAAGTATATCAACTCAAAGTACCCCTTGAAACATTTTTTTCTAAACATAGATGTTCGGAGACTACCTTACAGGGAATTACCTTGGGCATTTTATGGTATTTTTTTTTTTACTTATCAAATTTATAAGAGGAAAATAATGACATTCCAGAAAATAATGACATTCCAGAGGAAAATAATGACATTCCAGCGAAATTATGACCTCTTGTCCCCTTTCAAAAACTCCTCAACATATGAGTGAGATTCAAAATATTTTAAAGGAACATTTCAACAAAACTAGCAAGTGGTTTCAGAAAGAGTGAATATATGAATTCACTCTTAAATGTTTGCAGAAAGGAATTATATTCTCTTTGATGAAAATGATAAGGTATAGAGACTTTTAAATATTGTGCATTTCTCAGCCGAGGGCTCTGAGTCACGTCTTCCTTCGCCGAGACTCCTTTCTTTGGCTATAAAACTTGCTCTTGTTATTTTGATAGTCTGATTTGCCAAGCAGATAAAGGGTTCAAAACTTCTAACTCGTCCTTTCACGAGAAAGAATTTAAAAAACACAGAAACTTTAGGTTGAAAGTGCTTTTTAGAGAGAGTATGCATTCCCTTCCCTTGCTCCGAGGGAAAAAATCCTCTTCTCACACATGCACCTTACTGAAGGATTTGCATGGTCAACTTCTTTTCAGCTCTCAAAATTGGGATTGGATGTGCATTTCTCCGAAGATTTTATAAGCCACCCTCTTTGCTACTGTTAACACTGGGGAAGTAAAGCAGTTTGCTGTAAGTTTCAAGGATCCTTGGGCACTAGGCCCCTGCACCTGACTCCAGTGATGTATTTTTAGGATTAAAACTTTCCTAAGAAAATGGCAGCAACTTCCAAACTCTGGCAGTTAAAAAAAAAAAAGCCAATGTATTTTATATAGGTGAATTCATCGAATTGCCCCAAGAAAACACACACAATGACCACTAGCACAACTTCCCAAAAATAGTACAAATCAAATTTTAAAAGGGATAGAGAACCTGATGCTTGAGCACTTCATGTAGAATATACAGGCTTCCTTTTCATAAAATTCTCCATTTCCCAAGTTCTACCTAAACACCTTGATTGCTTTATGGATTAAACTGTGTGTATTCAATGCCTGCTCAGGATAGGCTGTGAATCAGGGAAGACACAAAGCATACGGGCATATCCCAGATGTAAAATTGCACATTCTACCATAAGTGAGCAATCCAGACTACCTACTGCATCTCCTTCTACCAAAATATTGCGTTTTCCCTCCCAATAAAGATGTTTTATAATGGCAATAAGGTGCCGTAACTCACGGAGGTTCTGCTGCTTACTTGCTCTGTGTCCTGTAATTCCCACTCTATCGTGAGAGCATATGTTGTAACTCTGTCATGAATTATTTGGCGATTCCACGTTGGAATTTGCACTCGGAAGGCAGTTTCTCCACCCCCACCGCGAAGATTCCAGCTCATTCATAGACAGTCCATATTGTCTAATGTCTTTCATGTTGTAAAACGATTCCTTAGGTACTGTATCCAGGGGCTTGGTCTCCTATATTCTCAATTAGCACAACCATCCTGAACTTATATAGGTACCTAAGGTGCTGTGTGTCTTCCTTTTGCAATCACCATTTGTGTGTGCTACATTCGAGAAGACAAGTCACACAATAATAAGCAAACCCAATAGCAAAACGTTTCAGGGGGCAGTGATAAAAATCTCACTGGCGTAAATCAGGGGCAAAGTCACCTGTTTTTTAATGCGTTGCCTCTACCTTTTTTCCCAGCTAGTAAATTTAGAGGCTGGAGAGTAACGAAATGCATTTGGTTGAAAGAAAATGTCTTTGTGATTCTGACTTTCATCAACGAGATTCCAAACTCTTTTCCTGTGGGTCGTCTTCTTCCAGATGAATATTGATTGGGCATCTCCTGTGCTGGAGGCTGTTCCTACTGGCTCATAAGAGTTGACTGGGCACATCCCTTCTCAACTGCACATTTACCAGATGACTCATCGTTAAGTTGAAATAAGCCATTGTGAGAGTATTTACACCATGGGAATCAACAAACACCACAAATCAGGGCTTTCCTGGGGGATGATGGGGGTTAGTTGCTAAACGGTTACCAGCATCTCACTGCCTCCTACCAGTAAGTAAGGTATTATACAGATGCTGAAGGTACTGTGTATAGGAGCCTTACAACAAAAGTGTCTAAACCCTAGTTGCAAAAGTAATATATAAAACATGGTAACAGCAGTTAAAATTATTAGTAGAAAAGATGTCAAGTTGGGGGTGTAACTTACTGGTTAAGGAACTAGGCTTTGTTCAGTTTGGGTAGGTCCTCTTACAATTAAATATAGTTAAATATCCTTCAACAACTCACTTCTCTAAACCTCAATTTAGTCCATTGGAAAATGATAATAATAAAAGTTAGCCTCCTTACATAGTTATTTTGGAATTAATTGAGATAAGGAATGAATGAAGGTACCAGGGCTCATATCAGAGCCCAATATATTTTAGCCAATATTATTAAGGACAAGCAGTTGAAAAATTACCAACCTCATCTTAGTTGTAGTTACTTGTTTACTTCATTCCAATCAGACCTCTTTTTTTTTTTTTTTTTTTTTTTTGCGGTACGCGGGCCTCTCACTGTTGTGGCCTCTCCCGTGGCGGAGCACAGGCTCCGGACGCGCAGGCTCAGCGGCCATGGCTCACGGGCCCAGCTGCTCCGCGGCATGTGGGATCTTCCCGGACCGGGGCACGAACCCGTGTCCCCTGCATCGGCAGGCGGACTCAACCACTGCGCCACCAGGGAAGCCCCAGACTTCTTTTTTATTGTCCTCACAAATACCAAGTTCCTGACTCTAAGCCTTTGCAACGCCCCTTCCCGCTCTCTGAAAAATCTCTCCCTGGGTCTTTGCCTGGTTGCCTCCTTCTCATCTTTCTGGGCCCAGTTCAGATGTTACCTTTTCAAAAAGGACTTTCTAGGTCACTCTTCCTCGGCTCCCATCCCTCCCATCCTCCATCTGGTCACTGTGTTCCAGATTTCCTCTCCTATATCCCTGCAGAACTTGTCATCATTAGAAGTTTCTGCTTTATTGGTGACATGTTTATTAACTCTCTTTCTTGCTGAATCTAAGATCCGTGAGAGCAGTAGCTCTGCTTGCCCTTTTCAACACTTAATCCCGAGGCCCAGGAATGGTGCCTGGCATGTGGTAGGCAGGCAATAAATATTGGTGAATTATGAATAAATAAATGGTGACTTTGGAGCCAGAAAAGTTAATTTGCTACTTAGGTGGAGCAGATAGATCTACAATTCTATTTTTAGTCCAATTAAGGGCTGTTTTTGATAATAAAATAGAAATATTTATGGATCCACAGGAGGGAGAGAAGTTCATTAATGCTCTGGATAAGTAACAGAATGAGCAGCAGAAAAATCTATTGACAGATTTAATCAGGAAATTGTGAAAACAACCAGATAGAGCTGATTTTGCAAGACATGGAAAGATTAGGTTCAGAATAACTTGACTGGGTGAATTTGAAAAAATTTTCTTGCCCTACACGCAGCTAAAATTTATTTATTTATGTGATCTTAGCATAATGACTGGAAATAAGAAAGCAGAATTTAAATTCCCAATCATTAACCACCCTGATTATTATAATTTGGGCTGGTAGGAAAGATATAGTATGAACTAGCCTTCATGGCTCTTCATATGCAAGAGTTTCCATAGACTTTCATGCAGGTGTGTGAGTGAGACTTTTCTCACCCTCATCGTATTTGTCTGAGCCTATGAGGAAGGAGAATAGCGGGCACTGCAGAGAGAAAGACAAAATAAAACTGTCTGAATAAATACTTTTAATTTTTGTGGTATCAAGTAATGACTTAAGCATTTCTATGTGAGGAGATATTTTCTAAAGAGCATGAGAGGTTTGGAGAGCTTTAAAAAAAACCATTCTAAACGTGAAGGACATTAATTAATAGAAAAAATATTTCCTACATGATACACTCATACAGTAGAACTAGGAAGGGTGTTATGAAGGAAGAAATAGAATTTTCGCATAGACATGTGTTTCTTGCCTTATTGGGGAAAAGACAGTTTATAAGTGGAAAAGAGAATTTAAGTGCAAAGTACATGGAGGTAGAGTGCTTTATATTATATGTGGATTAAATGCTCAAAGTCCAATTTATTTATTTATTTATTTATTTATTTTTTTGTGGTACACGGGCCTCTCACTGCTGCGGCCTCTCCCGTTGTGGAGCACAGGCTCCGGATGCGCAAGCTCAGCGGCCATGGCTCACGGACCCAGCCACTCAGCGGCATGTGGGATCCTCACGGACCGGGGCCCAAACCCGTGTCGCCTGCATCGGCAGGCGGACTCTCAACCACAGGGCCACCAGGGAAGCCCAGTCCAATTTATTTCTAGTTTTCAGATTAGCTAGGATAGAATAGGGGGTAACATATATAATGTTAGCAGGGTTTTCAATTAAATTGTGAATATATAGTTAGATTGAACATTTGAAAGAATTATGTAAAGTTTCAAGTATCAGATGCAGATTTAAAGTCAGCCATTTTATGTACATATACATATTCAGTCATTCCTCGGTATCCATGGGGGACTGGTTCCAGGACACCACCTCCCATACCCAAATCTTTGGATGCTCAAGTCCATTATATCAAATGGCGTAGTATTTGCATATAACCTATGCACATCCTCCCATATTCTTGAAATCATCTCTAGATAACTTATAGTACCTAATACAATTTAAATGCCATGTAAGTAGTTGTAAATACAATGCAAATACTTGCCAGCAAGTAACAAATTTGAGTTTTGCTTTTGGGAACTTTCTGGAATTCTTTTTTTTCTGAATGTTTTCCATCGTGGATATGGAACCCATGGATACAGAAGGCTGACTGTGTATACACACACACACACACACACACACACACACACACACACACACACACACACACATACACATACACACATACACACACATAATCTTCATTATCACCATTTTAGGATGAAAAATTCAGATAGATATGTAGCTGTCTATTTCCCACACAATCTTTTAGGTCTATTTCACGACCTGCATGCAGAATTTTAAGAAATTAGTTTCAGATTCTTAAAAATATAAAAGCTTTGGCTTCCTCTGCCAAGAATTCCACAATTGTGCTTACATGGTCTAAAATGCAAGCAATTCAGTAGAATGATATTTTATATAAAAAGAAAGAGGCACCGAATTACTGCACATGTAATCTATTATGGACCAAAATGTGTAAGCACACACCACATACAAATTCTTACGCTCACACTTGTACAGAGGCTAATTCTTATCATGGCTAGTGTATGACACTATAGCCAGAGATGGATCCTAAATTAGTGTACAACGTGGAGAAACAGCATTTAGTAACAACATCTATGTGCTAGAAAGTTCTAGGTGCTGTATATTTTTATGTCATTTAATCTTCATAACAATTTATATTTATAATATATAATATTATAATAGGGTATATAATAATATGTATTATATATAATAATATATAATTATATATATAAAATATGTTTTCTTCTCTCTCTTATCCTCTTATCATATAACATAAGATGTACTGAAAATATATCATAGCATTTAAGTGTTGTTAAATTTACATCATAGTATTTAAATTATGGGATATCAAGGAGAGGAGTAGCCATCATACAAAGGCTTTGCATCCTTTTCTGAGGAAGGAATTGGTATGCTTTTATGTGCACACAGGATAGTTATATCATGTTAGGTGTAAGTAAGACCTTGCTATTGTCTTTACTTGGAGATTAAGGACAGTATAAAGATATGTGTATGGATGCCAAGTTCATGGGGGGTGGACTTGGGATGGCCAGGTTTAATGTGTCAATTTGGCTGGGCCACAATGCTCAGACTTGTGGTCAAATAATCATTCTGGTTGTTTCTGAGAGGGTGTTTTTGAATGAGATTAATATTTCAATCAGTGGACTTAGAGTAAAGCATATTCCTCTCTATAATATGAGTGGGCCTCATTCAGTCAGCTGAAGACCGACTAGAACGAAAGATTGACCTCCCCAAGCAAGAGGGTATTGTGCAGCAGACGGCCTTGGACTTAACCTGCAGCCTGGGGCCTCCAGCCTGCCAGCCCACCCTGCAGATTTTGGACTTTCCACCCTCCATAATCACGTGAGCCAATTCCCTAAAATAAATAAACCAATGACTCTCTCTCTCTGTGTCTCTCTCTATCTCTCTCTCTCTCTCTATGTGTATATATATATATATATATATATATATATATATATATATATATATATATGGGGGTGTATACACACACACACATACACACACACACACATATATATATCCTATTGATTCTATTTCTCTGGATAACTTGACTAAAACACAATTTAGTAAAGAAAGGACTCAGATCTCTATTATATAGATGAGGAAAATGAAGCTCACAGAGGTTTAATTATCCAAGATCATAAGACCAGCAAATTGTGGTGTTAGAATCCGAACCCACGTCTTTCGATGTAAAAGCCAACTTTTTTTGTTGTATCTTCTACATGACCCTCAAAAGAGGAACAATTTATTGAACATTTACGGTGCATGACTAACTATGATAACCTCAATTTATAAACTGAAAGGGCAAGAAACATGCCTTAGCTGTCTTGTTGGCTATGTCTAACACAGTGCCTGATACAGAATTTCCCAGAAAACACACATACTCATGCCTCACATCCCCCCTCGTATTCTACCCATATCACAAACACATACACATTCCCTACAATGTGAAGAATCTAACTCAAGAGAGTCTACCATTGATGCAAACTTAGGCAATGGCACAGTCCTCATCTCCAGTGTTTGATCTCAGGAGGAACAGTGAGCAAGGCAAGTCTTCCTAACCTCTCTGAGCTTCCATTGTTTTGTTAAACCTAAGTTTGGCCTGCAAAATTGTTGCCCAACTTTCACACTTCAGACATTTTCAAATCACCTTTCTGATGTTTGCCTTATTTGCATACCGTCGAAAGAGCATGCAGTACTCTGCTGAAAACAAGCACTACTTAACATTGATCCCAACTGCAGCAGTAGTGTTGGCATTTTTTGGATACTCATTAAGATGAATGCATAAGTGTGAAAAAATTAAATTGTCTATGTAAAAACTAAAATCATACAGGGCCACCTGTGAAATGAGTACTACACTTTGGGGAAAAAAGATCTAATATAGAACTTAAATTCTTGCCTAGTTCTGTCTCCATATGTTTTTAAATTGACTACTGAATACTGGGGAATTGTATAATTTACTCCAAATATCACCTTCTTATTAATCCTTCAAGATCTAAAATCCTCTAAATGTGGTGAGAGTCTTCTATATTGCAACCTTCTCAGAGCTGGTCCTATACCCCTGCAGGATCCAGAGTCAGTAAAGTGGTCATGGGTACATGAGAATATGCACATTTAAAACTTCAAGGGGTCTTTTCTAGTGGTTTTTATTAAATTTTTTTTACCACAATCCACATTATGAAATGCATTTACATTGTGACACAATATAGACACATATATGTATGTAGTACATAGATACAATTAAAGTAAAATTTTAATAAAATGTGCTTACAATTTTTCCATTTTATTCTATTCTGTTTTAGTCTATTCATCTACTCTATTTCATTTTTTAAATTGCAGATTGCCACTTACCAAAATTATTTTATAACACACTGTATTAATTATCTGTTGTTGTGTAACAATATTGCCACAAACTTAGCAACTTAAAGAACACACTTTTATTTCTCATAGTTTCTGTGGGTCTGGGATCCATGTATGCCACAGCTCTGTCCTCTACAAGTCTGGAATCAAGGCATCCACCAGCGCTGCGGTCTCATCTGAGATTCGACTGGGGAAGGATTCATTTCCTCTCTCATTTGGTTTTTAGCAGCATTCAGTTCTTTGCAGGCTGTGGGACTAAGGGCCTGTTTTCTTGCTGGCTATTGGCTGGATGTTGCCCTAAGTTTCTTGCCATGTGACCCTTTCCGTAAGGAAGCTCCCAAGTTGGCAGTTTGCTTTTTAAAGCCAGCAAAAGAAAGACTCTCCTTGCAAAGCAAGTACTACAATCTTATATAAAGTGGTCACATGCATGTAGTCGCATATGCCCTGTTACCTTTACTATATTCTATTGGTCAGAAGCACATCACACATCCTGTACACACTGAAATGGAAGCAATTTTGTGAGAGGTTAGTTCCAGGAGGAGGGGACTCTGGGGGCTACCTTATTAGATCCTGTCTACCACAAAAATTTATGTATCAATCTCTGAAATTTGAAAAATACTGGTCTAACAAGTGAACTCTCCCCAGATAATAATCCTGTGCTACTGTAGACCAGCAAGGCAAGAATCATCATTCATAATCTTTGACATTCTGTATGATCTTAGCTCATATATATATTTCAAAAGAATCATACCAATCTCAAAGACATGTACTTCTCTACATGTTTAAAGGCAAATGTTTTCTCACAATCTAGAAAGATGGACTTTATATAAATTCTATGCAGAATCATTAAAGGAAAACTTAAAGATAAATTAAGTATATATTATATTAATCCACATATTTATTTATAAGCTAATAATGCCCCCAATTTTGATCCCATAATTGTTCTAAAATTTCTAAGAAAATTTTAAAAGTTGTCAACTTAAGTATAATTATTTTGCCATCTACATTTTAAAACAATTTTATTATTTAGAACAATATTTATTATCCACCACCAGTGCCCCAAATAGGACAAGCTCTGAAATGAGGGTTTGAGGAGCTTTTAATTTGTAAATTAAACATCATAATAAGAAACAGCTTTTCACTCTGTCTCGGTTTTCCAGATAATGGTCATTTGAACTGTCTCTGAGTCTGGAGGTTGCTGTTAACAATCCAAATTGTATTACTGCTGGGCTAGTTAACATTCAAATTAGACTTTCAAAACAGTGTGGAGAAAACGGTCAACTCTTTGATGGGATTTATGATGGTCACACGGCTGGGCTAATGAAGACAGTACGTCAAGCCTTGAACAATGATGATTTTAGGGATTTCTGAGACAATTATTTGGGTCAATGGAGCTGATTTCTTCTTCGGTGGTTGCAAGCCGAATTAGTGATAACCACATTTATAGAAACTAGATTGAAGATGGTGTGTGTGTGTGGGGGGGGGGGGTGTTGTGGGGAAGGGGGTGGTTGGGTTAGATAAATAATTCTATGAGTAGTCAGACAAAGAGAAAACCTGTCCGAAAGGATATGGATACCCTGGAATTTGGTTGTGGGATATTTGGTGGGAGTAGGAAGGGTTAGGGAAGAAAATGAGTCAACATCATGAAGAGCTAACAAACATGCATCTTTATGAAGATCCTTGATACTTATATTCCACACATGTAGAGCTTCTGCTAAGATGAGCTAAGTAAGAGCATTTCCCCTGCCAGTGTCTAGTTATTTCTTGTCAGAGGTCTTAAGCTAGACACTTCTCCCTAAAGCTCTGATGCATCCAGCTTCCTAAATTTCATTCCCATTTAACTTCTGAACTCCTAAAATTATGCTTACCTATTTTCATGTCTGAGAAACGTCTTTATTCTGTAAGAACCATATTTTTAGACAGAAGGAACGATGTTGAATGTTTGTATTTTTCAAAGACTTCTACAAGCATTCCAGTTTGAAAGAAAGACTCGGGAAATTAAAGTATTACTCTATTAAAAAAACCTTCACATTGGAAATTACACAAAAGAAAAACGTCCCTTTTTAACTGGCAAAGTTTATATTTTGGAAGGTTATTGTTAATCAGAATTATCATTAGAATGAAAATGATCATTTATCAAACTTCCAAAATGTTCAGTTATATGAAATTTCAGATTTCTATATGAACAATTGAGAACATGGCAGTGGAGTAAAACTCTAGTCTGGCTAACACTTCTTCATGCTAGCTCTTCAAGTCTCACATTCTCCTTTGAAAAAGATATTGAAATATCATGTTCTCCTTAAATGTTCTTTTTTTAATTAAAAATAATTACCAGTCCTCTGTTTCTGGCAAAAATGGAGTAACAGAGAACAAATTACCTACCCACATTGTCTACTATCTTAAAACACATTATTTAAGGTATTTTGTACAGTTTGTTTTTCAGGTACAACCACTTTAGAAGAGTGTTTGGCAATTTCTTTAAAAATAAATAGGCACCTATTTCTATTTGTTTAGAAATTCCATTTCTATTTATGTACCCAAAATGAATGAAAGCATATGCCCACACAAAGACTAATCAGCAATAAAAACTAATGGACTCTTTTTTTTTTTAACATCTTTACTGGAGTATAATTGCTTTACAATGTTGTGTTAGTTTCTTCTGTACAACAAAGTGAATCAGCTATATGTATACATATATCCCCATATCCCCTCCCTCTTGCACCTCTCTCCCACCCTCCCTATCCCACTCCTCTAAGTCGTCACAAAGCACTGAGCAGATCTCCCTGTGTGATGCAGCTGCTTCCCACTAGCTATCTATTTTACATTTAAAACCAATGGACTCTTGATACAGGCAACAGCCTGGATGAATCTAAAAAGCATCATGCAGAATGGAAGAAGCCAGATCATGAAGGATATACACTATATAATTCCACCTATATAAAACTCTAGAAAACATAAATGAATCCATAGTCAACAGAAAGCAGATTGTCTGAGAACAGGGTCAGAGGTGAAGAAACTATTAGGGCCGGTGTGTTCACTGTCTTGATGTTGGCAGTGGTTTCATGGTTTTACACATAAATCAAAGTGATCAAATTGAACACTTTAAATCTGTGTAGTGTACTGTTTGTCAATTATGCTTTGATAAAGCTGTTAAATTTTTTTGGTAAGCAGTTTTTGTGACTAGAAACTTAATCTAAGCCATGGGACAGAGCACTGTGTCCTTTCCAAGTACTCCTCTGATCCCCAAAATATGATATACCACTTATAGGAGTCCTCCCTCCTTCCACCCAAATTCCCAACTAAAATACCAAATTGCAAAAGGGAAGCAGTACCATCAGCAAGGAAGTCTGGCTCCCAGAAGACAGAATTTTAATTCCCTATGTCATTTGGCTCTTTTTCTAAATGATGGAAAGTTGTCACCTTTAAAAAAACAGTATTTTTCTTCTCCACAGGTAAGTAGTTTTAAAGGAAATTGTACTGTCAATATCTGATTGAGCAGATTTCTATTCCCTCTAGGTTTAATGTTTTCCATCTGCAATATAAAAGGGAGATAATGCACAATTATGCTAGTAAGACTCTCTCTTCCAATAATGTTTGCATTTCTCAATATCACATTTAAAAAGGGAACAGTGGCACTTGAAAAGTTAAGTAAGATGAGCAAAATTGAACAGAGGAAAACTAACTGTCTGAAGACACACTGAAGATACATGTTAAGACTGTCTGAAACAGCAGCTGATCCAGCAGCCTAGCTTTTACAGAGCTGAGCATCATTCAGGTGTAAATATTTGACGTGCAGACTGAAAGGGAAGGAGGAAATTCAATGAAATACCCAGTAATAAAGAATCGATTCATCCTAGGAATCAGGCAAAGGAGCTCCAAAGTTCTATCCCTCTACCTGGGTAAATTCCCACATCTTTTTGCTGTGCTTTTTAAATGTACACATATACCTCACTTAATGATTTTTATATATTCCTGATAACTTTATCCCTAAGGGAAAATTGTTAAATTAAAGAAAGATTTCTTTTAATTTTAAACAGAAAAATGATGGCATGTTCCATCCCAACGCATTATACCCCAAATATATCAATTATATATACATAGATAGATAGATAGATGTAGATATCAATTATCAATATATTTCAAAATATACCAATTGAAAAAATCCATTGAAATGTACACCAATTGAACAGTAAAAGCAACAAAGAGTAACTTGAAGGTTAACAAGTAGAGCTTGTACTTCAAATGTAATGGATTGAAAGTTCATGGCACTCAATACAAGAGGAAGAAAAGACTTAATAGGAAGTGGTGGGTGCTACATGGTGGAAAAGAACTGTAAAGAAGCCTTTTTTTTTGAAAATGCTTTTTGCATCACTTTCTTCATGAATTGTTCTCAACCTTTTGTGAACTTATAGTGGTCTTGAACTCAAACTAGTCTTAAAAATAAAGCCAGCACAGAGAAAAAAAAAAGTCTTCTAAGGCAAAATAAAGGTGAAGCAAGAGAGCCTTTCAAAATACACAGAAACAGCCCGCACACACACACACACACACACAGAGATACACACAACCGAGAACAAAAGAGATGTACAAATGGCACTTCCCCAACCTTCTCACTTGTGTATTTATATGCACAGCAAATTATTTTGGGCTCAGCCAAGCACAGAAGCAATTCAAATAGATTCAAGTGATTATTTTTCTGATTAGAAACTCTGGTGGCGTAAATTGGTGAGTGTATCTTTGCCTAAAGCAATAATGTCAAAATATCATTTTCAATAACCTATTTAATGTCATTTTGGTGAAAAAGTGGTTATAAAGAATAAAAAGGAGCTGTCTGAAAATAAGTTGTAGACCTTTTCCAGAGCTACTACCTGGAGAGTTATGCGAGTAACATCTATAGCACACTCAGGAAGGAATACTCAGTTGACCCAACTGATTTTCTCCCCATGTTTTTTCTTCAAGGGTTGGTAGAAGTCTGTATAGTATTTTAAAAATGACCTCAGCCCTGTCATATAAAACGTGTCCATCAAAGCTCATCTTATGATTTCTTGAATTGGAGCGTCACCAAGTCACATTCCTAAACTTTGGTGTTCTTTCCCCCTCAGTCATGGAGAAGGAATTGTATCAAACCACTGTCATTCTTATCAGAGAGCATACATTTCAACATTCTGTAACAACCTAACTGGGAAAAGAATTTGAAAAAGAATAGATACATGTATATGCATAACTGAATCACTTTGTTGTACACCTGAAACTAACACAACATTGTTAATCAACTATACTCCAATATATAATAAAACGTTTCTAAATTTTTTTTAAATAAATCCATACTCTATGATACTTAAAAAACAAACAAACAAATAAAACTTGGGTGGAATTACAGACCCTGCCTATGGCCTCCAAGTGGTAACTGAAGTCTCATTACATCGGTTGCTGAAAGGCACAGATAACATGTGCCCATGGACGGTAGAGTGGGTGTTCCCTGGAGACAGTGCACATTCATTAACTTGGTGGAACCGGAGATTCACTTTAGTTAGATGACACGTTTTCACTATGTGCTCGGCCAGTGGAAGGGTCGTGTCTGAAGACGTTTCTAAAGCCAATGAACTCACGTTATTTTCTTCTCACAAAATGGAATTCCAGATGAAGAAAATGAAAGTAATGGCCAGGTGAGTAAGCATTAGAGATAAAACAAAATTTGCAAAGTCTTTATAGATATACAGGTGTTCCTGTGTTTCCCCCCACTTCTGTACAGAGTATAAAGCGTAGCCATTACAATTCATTCCCATTTGAAAATGAGGAAACCAAGTAATTGTCTAAAGACACACAGTCAAAACACATCACAGTGTCCATAAAACCCAGGGGTCTGGATTTCAAAATCAGGTTTTCTGTTTACAAATTTAGGTCTTCTCGTATTGCCATAAACTCCAGAACTTGAAAATAAAGTTAATACCAAAAAGGTATGTTTTTTCCCCCAATCACCACAGTGTTCACTGATGGAAATAGAAATAATTTACTTAGAAAATGCATTCTAGTTCAAATAAAACACATTTTATAAAGGCTATGAGAACATGTTAATTAGATAAATTATTTTTAGTCATCTTGCTTTATATTGATAATTACACATTTAACTTTATTTTTTTAAATGCACTTTTTCCCCCTCAAGTAGAAAAGCCATACATGTCCACTAAGGAAAGATTGAACAAGTATAAAAACTATAAAAAAGATAACTGAAATTTCTAAAGCATTCTAAAGGGACAAATGAAATGGCATCAGATTAGGAAAGCGTGACTCAAAATGTACAATGGAGTGGATTGATTAGCTTGGAGCTGGGGGTCTCAAAGTGTGGTCCTCAGACCAGCAAGGTCAGCATCACCTGGGAACTTGTTGGAAAAGCAGTTCTCAGATACCACTATAGACCTACTGAATCAGATGCTCTGGGGCTGCGAGCCAGCAATGGGTGTTTCAACAAATACTCCAGGGGATTCTGACACAGCTCAGTTTGAAAAACACTGGCTTAGGGAAAACTTAAGGGGATCATGTTTATATTTTAAAATAATTGAAAGGTTTTTTAAAAGTAAGACCTTTATTTGCTTGTGTTTCAATGTTCAGAACAGTTTCAGTGAATGGTCATTTTGAGGAGGTAGATTTTGACCTAACCCAACTTCCAATTGAATAAAGCTGTCTGGGAATAAGACTGACCCCACTTAAGGATCACCGAGTATCTTATCTCTAGGCTGAAGCCAGAGACAGGTTTCTATGTTGAATAGAGAACAAGTTTGAACTAAGGATGTAGGTGTCTGGGGCCCTCAGAAAATGTGCATGGCTCTTTACGGCCCTGCATTGCTAATATTCTGTTTTAAATTCTGCCTCAGTATCCAATGTCTCCATGTTAATGAAGTGAGGACTAGATAATATTAACAATTATTCCATTGCTGACACCAGGTAATAAAGGGGAGCTCAAAGGTAGGCTCTTCATTGCCTTACACCAATGCCTTACTCCTTAGTCTATCCCTTTTCTACACTTTAATACATGACCTGACTTGACTTAATAAAAGTCCTTTGACCTAAAGCCCAAAGCAGTGTGATAAAAATTTGCCTGAAAGCATCAGCAGCTCGAGTTTCCAATTCTGGTTCTCCCATCACGTAGTCCTGTACCTCAATTCTTCTCTGTAAAATTAAATGGTTGAAATACATGACTGCTTAAGTCCTGTTGAGCTTGAACTTTTACCTACCACACATTGAGTTTCTCTCCTATACACCTGACACATTCAACAACCACCCCTCAAATTTCCAAGACTGATGGAGTAGGATGGTGCCAATTCATATTGCTAATCAGAATGACCTGCCATCTAAGCAAGAAATTCATGATCTTTACAGCTTTGGATTCTTCCCAGGTTCTAGGTACTGGCCCACAATTACAGAACAATCACTGAACAAAAAGTAATGCGTATAGAACAATTTCTTTGTATCTACACAGGCTTAATATGGAGACTGGCCATGGATGGCCAGCAGACAGTTTCCTTAACTGGAAAAAGTTTTTAAATGAGGCTTGGTGGACTAAGTATCTTTTGCATCATTACAAAGAGGAAAATAGAGAAATCTCCTAACTGAGGAAAGTGAAATCCACTTTACTTAATGCGGACCTCTGTCTCTGGTGTGCAGGTCCTCTGTGTCCAAAGATAATTAGCACTTTATAATGCTAATTATTATAATTATGTCTGAGAAAAAAATCATTAGGGGGTAGGTCCGTTCACTGATTTTCAGTTGCCCCCTCTATTTAAAAATAAGGTCACTTTTCTATGAAATAGCTTTAGGAGCTCAAAGCAGAAAGAAGGTTATGGAAAATTCTGTGTAGGTATAGTCCTGAGTTTTTAATATTCTTATAATTCTGTGATGTATCTGGGAACTGAAGACGGAGGAAAATAGTGAAGATATTTAGTCTAGGAGACCAAAAATCAGGACCCAGAAGAGCAAATTTTTTTGTGAGAGTTAGACGTCAAATAGCTGTTTATTTACCATTCACTGTGTGCCTGGGTCTGTGTGCCTGTGTTAATCTGTTACCAGATCCTACCTCCTTTAACAATCTTCCACGATTCCATCAAGCAAGACTAGTAACATTTTTTTTTAACAGATAAGGAAGGGATGATTTCATTTGCCCAGTATCATGTTTATAGGAAGCAGAAAGCTGGATTCTGACTTCGGTTTGCTCACTCCAAAGTTCATGCTGTTAACACTGCACTACTCCGGGTTTACAAGTAAATGCACCATTTCTGTAGGACTATGGAAATACGGAACTAATGTATGGGGAAGAGGGGCCCAGTGTAGAGATAGAGTTTTCCTTCCTTATCTGCGGGTTCCACATTCGCGGGTTCAGCCAACCGCGGATGGAATTCAATCGCCATTTTATAAAAGCAATTTGAGCATCCCCGCGGTCTTGGTATCCGAGGGTGATCCTGGAACCAATACTCCAATACTGAGGGGTGACTGTACCTGGAATATAGGTTGTTTGAGAGAAGCCCACCATCAGGTGTTAAGAGATCAAATCAACAGGAGAGCTGAGAACACTTTCTTAGAGCCCCAGAAGTACAGCTGTACCACGGAAGGAAGAATTTAGGTCATGGAGTGAAAATAGCCTGCGTTTGAAGACCAACTCCATCTCTGCTTTTCTGGGTGACCATGAAAGAGTCCCTTCACATTATCAGACCTCAGTTACTAATTCCTAAAACACCAACTCCTGCATTTGCTACTTTTTCTACTGATCCTACTACTACTATTACGACCACCATGACCAGTGGCTGAGAACTTAGTAGGTGCAAGGCAAAGTGCTAAACGTATCATAAGCATTATTTTATTAAATACAAAGTGTTGCTACTAATCCAGTTTCACATATAAGAAAAGTGAGCTTACAAGAAGCTAAGGAGGGCTTCCCTGGTGGCGCAGTGGTTGAGAGTCCGCCTGCCAATGCAGGGGACGTGGGTTCGTGCCCTGGTCCGGGAAGATCCCACATGCCGCAGAGCGGCTGGGCCAGTGAGTCATGGCCGCTGAGCCTGAGCGTCCGGAGCCTGTGCTCCGCAACGGGAGAGGCCACAGCAGTGAGAGGCCCGTGTACCACACAAAAAAAACAGAAAACAAAAAAAAAACAGCTAAGTAACTTGTATATGAACATACTTTATAACATGCATACAAGATAGATATCATTTTTACAAAGAAACTACCAGCTGAGGAGGAGGAACTGGTCTTTCATCTTTCTAAGATGAACAGTTGTCTTTCTGTTTAATGGTTTTTTAAAAATCCCCTTGTGACAAGCTCCAGAGGACAAATAATTTATTTCTTGTGGTGTATGGCTCTCTAAATGAATTAATTGATAGGCATCCCATTGTCAGTCTGAGGGATATGGAAATAAAACAGACATGAGATGTCCTGTACCAAACTAATTTGTACTTTAAACACATAAATAATCATTTTTTTAAGTAAATGTATGTTTACTTTCTCTCCTGCTTCTTTTTGAACCCGAAAGCCTTTGTCTATGGTGTATTTTTGCCATCAGTTGAGAAGTTTGTTTTTGTTCTTCGATAAAATTAAATGGTAAATATTGCTGGGAAGGGGGCGAAAAATAACTCTTTTAATCTATTCCTATCCCCACTGATTGAAGGGGGAATAGGAAGAATAATTTTAATAATGGTAATAATAATATGATAGCAAGAGTCCCTCTTTCCTTTTCAGGGGAAAAGGAGAATCATTTTCATAGTAATACTAAGATACTATTTGCCTTGTCACTGTGCTGATACTTGTATTAATTGTGCAAAAGCAATGATGCCTTAGAACAAATTAAGGCCGTGGGAAAAAAACTGTACTGATGGTAACTGTATTCTTTACCAACTATACGCTGCAGAAAAAATAAAGCCAGTTTCATTTAAGAAAGTCCTTAGTGAATTACTAAAAATGCTAATTTCATTACATCTCAACCCTTAAGTATGGGTCTTTTTAATATTCTGTGATGAAATAGGAAGAACATTAAAGCCCTTCTATTGCGTGTGACAATTTTCGCGAAAAAATCACTTGTGTGATCATTTGACATGTGAACTGCACTAGCCATTCTTATTCAAGGACCACCATTTTTACCTGAAAGAATGATGGACAGACAAACTGTGGGTATTCAGACTTTTATCTTTGGCAGATATTGTCTTGAAAATAAATGGAGTCTGTGGTTTCAAGAAAAACAACTGATAGTATTTATGGCCAATCATAAAATTCAAGCTTGCAAGCAATACTGCTTTGACAGCTCCCCAAGATTTAAAGACTTTTCTGATGAGATCAATAATGATGTTAATATATGTGATTTTTTTTATATTCTATAATTAAATGTTTCAGAAATTGGAAGATCTGCATAACTTTGGAAAACAAGATTTTTCAACACATGATTTTACATAATCATGAATGAGTAAAAGATCCATTTAAGTCAAGATAGACCACTGAATTTTAACTCAACAGAGTACGGAACGTTGACTTCTGATTCCAGTTCACAACTAACCTTTAAGAAACTTCCACTTGTTGAATTTCAGGTAGTATCAAAGAAAAACAGCTATAATTATCTGAAAAGGTCATTAAAATACTTTCCCCTCTTTCAGCCACATTTCTGTGTGAGTCAGAACTTTCTTTCTATATATTTCAACCAAAGGCAGATTGAATATAGAAGCAAGTATGAGAATCCTGTAGCCTTCCATTAAGCCAGATAGTGAAGAGATTTTTTAGTTTGAAAGACACAATTAATTTTTATAATGTTATTTTCATTAATATGTAAGTTTATTATTGTTATTTTTAAATCAATTAATATATAACCATTTACAAAATTTTCAGTTTTAATTTCATATATGCTAAATATTAATATATATAATACTCACTAAAACCAAAGAACTTTGGTGAATCTCCATAAGTTTTCAGAGTAAAGGGGTCTGAGACCAAAACTTTTGAGAACTGCTGGTCTAAGGAAATAATTGCATAAACTGCCCTTGGATTTGTAAACTGGTACAAATTTTCTGTAGGGCAATTTAAATTATCAAAGCTAGTAACATTTGGGTAACCTTGGCCAAAAATTTCCAATTGTAGTAGTCTGTTCTTAACAAAGAATTGTGGCTTGGTGCAGACATTGGTTTATTAGAATTCTCATCATGATGCATTCTGTACAACCAAAAAGCATGTATAAACATCCAGGGGATTGTTTAAATAAATTTAATGACCACTTAAGATGAAATATCATGCAACATTTAAAAATATGTTGAGATATATAAAATAATTGATGGCATTGAAAATATTAATAATATATGAAATTTAGAAATGATACAAAATAGTGGCTATAAAATAAACTTATTTTTAAAAACTAAAATGAAAACACTCTCCTCCCCCATATATTAGCATGTTATATTTCTATATCTTTCTATTTACCTAGGAAACATTAGTAATGAATTTGGAAGGGGCTGACAGAAGATGATTAATTATAAGGGTTTTTTTAATCTTTTGTACCTTCCTAATTTTCTACAGAAAATGCACTTAATTTTTATGAGAAAAAATGTTTACAAAAATATAGTGGGTGAGTCATTTTTTTTTCAGTCTTTTATTCCTGAGCTTTGATAGAAGAGAATAGAGAAAATATGTGAACCTAAGGAGCACAGAAGAGCAGTACAGTACTGAAGAGCTGTGGAAATAGTATGACAGGGGAAGTAGTGCAAGCTAAGAGAATAGACTTGTATTAATGACTTATACTAGCTCATTTTATTAGGAGCAGGGTTGAAAATATGAAATTGCCATTTTTGCAGGTCAAAAGTGGTTAAAATCAGTAATTGAATAAAACTAAATAGCTCATTTTATAGAAAATGTAAGGAAAACAGATTTTAAAGGTAATAGTATTTCAGTAAAAGGACCTAGAAATTAGTTTAAAAAAAAAGTTAGAAAGCTAATTATAGAAAGAGGAAAAATAAAATATAGCACAACTTGTGTTAGGTAATGTGTGCTATTGAATTTCTGAGTTTCAATAAAACACTTCAAAGTAGAAAAAAATGAAAATGTTTTATTATACCCATTATACAGTTGAGGAAATGAAGATCAAAGGTTAGATAACTTGTTTGCAATAACACAAGCCCATACTTTTTCTAAAACCTTTCTTCAAAGTTTTCCCTGAGGCCAACTTGAGGGGGAGATCTTCTGAATAAGCATATGGGATATCTTCACAAACCAGAAGATTACAGGCAGTTTTTTTTCTAGAAAGTCTTTTGTTTACATATCTAAGTTGGTGGAAGACCCCCGGATGTAAAGGTGATTAAAACTCTCACATGCCCTTAATCAATAATTAGTTTAGCTCTTAATAAAGTTGGTAAACAAAAACAAAGCATTTAGTTATAATAAGTGTATTATGAAAAGAGGCCAAATAAGTTTTCAAGAATTCATCATCTGTCTTTCCAAAAATGCCTTTGAGACTTTGCTTGGAAGGGAAAAGTAGTGTGATAGTCTATGAAGTACACCATCCACCACCACCACCACCATCCCCTGCCCCAAAAATAGCTGATATCATGTAACAAGATATAAAAATGTCAACTGCGGTTGTGTAACAGAACCAAACAGGAGTCCCATTTAAGCCAAGGAGAAAAAAAATTGACAGAAACAAGAACGGGAAGGAAAACTAAAAGGAAAAAAAAAGAAAAATATTGGTTAAAAAAAAAAAAAAAAGCTTAGAGTGGATTCAAACCCCTCCAAAAAATTCTAAAAGACAAAATTAAGGATAGGCGAATCCTATTTCAACATGAGAAGGTATAATCCAGGAAATAAAGTTGAAAATTCAGAAGCACACTCTAAATGTTGAGTTGAAGAAGGCCCAGAGTAGTGGTGACCTTGAGAAGGGAGAAACCTAAAGCTTTTAGATGAAGCTATCCCAGCACCACCCAGGTAATTATTTTTGGACATAACCTATCCTAGGTATAACCAGAAGAAGCAAGAGCTAGAAATAAACCAATATGGATACAGATGAGTGGAAGTGGGTGAAAAGAAAGAATATCTGATCCATGAAAGCATCCAAATGATGGAGCCAGCTTTGTTCTGTCAGTGTGAAATATCAATAGGGACATATTTTGTTTGGGATACGGTAGATGTGACACAATTAAGCAGAAATTCTTAGAACAAGAACTTTCTCAAGGAATTCTGATGTATGAAGTGGGTTCACCATGTACTCCAATGGAAATGTTTTTCTACTAAAAGAACAGGATCTCCTGGAATAAGCATTTTGTGGAATGCATTTAGTCAAGACCTGATCTGATCTCCAAACATCATTTCATGAATACTTAAATTCAAATTCAAAGAGGTGAAGTGACTTTCTCAAAGAGTGTGGATGATTCCAAATTAAAACCCAACACAGGTATCCTGTATGCCAGTTCATTGTTTGTTTACATGTTTTCATTGAGTGGCTTGTGGACAAACCTGTCTCAAACCAGTGCTTTCTCATTTTCATTTCATTGTCTAAATCAGCTATGATAAGAGTGAGCAGTGGAGAAGGAAGTTACTAGTAGTGAGCATTGGTGTTGGGTGGCTTGTCTAATCTTATTTGGGAAAGGGAGAAAGTGAGAAGGCTCTAGGGTTTGCTCTTAAAATGATCATGAACATAAAAAGAAAAGTTGTAGGGGACTTGCTGATTTATTTGAGGATCTGAGGAGGGACTTGTTAGCCCGTGGAAATGAAGACCCCAGTTGGAGTTCCAGTTCAGTGGATAAAGTGTCCTTCAGGACTCTGCTCAGATGGTATCTACTAAAAAGTGTAGGATATAACACTGATGATGCTTGGAACATCCTTATCCTTTGGACATCCAGCTATTACTGCCCAGCTTTTGATTCTCTGTCCCCTGCCATCTTGGAATGATGCCATTCCATCTAGTATACTGACTTCATCCCATTCACTCTTTTCCATAAGAAGCCCAGTCATACTCATGATATCCTGAAGTCAATAATGTTAATGAACACTTACAAGATCTTGGGAAGAAATCACATTGAGCACCACACAACATTTTACCATTTCCTAGCTCCTCTCCCCACCTTCTCTCCCACTTGCCCAAAGCCCAGTCTCTAATTATTAGAGTGACCACATAATTTATTATTGCTCAAACCAGGGCATTTTGAAATTGGAAGAATATGCTATGAATAATACACTGGAATGATAAGTTTAAATTTGGACCATGTGGAAGAAAACAAAACATAGGTTTTCTTACCAATGTGTGACACTTCCCACTTCCTTCTTGTGGGAAACATAGTTCTGTCTCCTCAGCATTGAAGCTCCCCTGATTGGAGTGGTGGACTTTCCCTAGGACCCCAGCGTATTCTGAAGAATACATTTTTCTCTAACTCATTATACTTGTTTGATCCTTTAAGTTATCATCAGTGGATTACCTCTCCCCATAAAATAGGAGACCTGGTCTTTTAAAACAGAACACAATTAACCTCAATATAATCATTTATGTACGCAACTACCTTTTCCACAAAACAATAAGTTCCTTTGGGGCAAAGACCGTATCCAGCTCATTATAGCAAAATGTTCTACGTGCCTTCCAATATCCATTTTCTCCTTCTTCTATCCCAATAGAACCTTAAGTTTTAGCTAGGCACATGGCCACCCAGAATTAAAACTATATTTCTCAGCCAACTGGCTTTGTAGCTAAGAGTAACCATGTGACAAAGATTCATACAGTGGAATAGGAGAGCTGGTTATGTACTTTCTGGGCATTCCCTACCTTGGCCAATTCATATTCCTGCCAGATGGCATATGAATATGGTGGTGTAGCAAAGAATATTAGTAATCACCAATTGTATTTGTGGTCCTCCCATGCCAATAAGTTGGAACCAAGTGATTCTCTCTTATGAATAGAATGTGATTGAAGCATGAGTTATGTCACTTCCAGAAAGAGCCAATTAAAATCCAGTGTGTCTTCTCCATTTATTTTCTTTTGCCACAGTGACCTTGGAACTACTTGACTAGAGTAGATAATGAACCATCTCGGGCCATGCAGTCAAGGTCAACACCTCAGGGATAACAGAGCCACAGTATAGATGGATTCTGGGTTGCTGACATTGTGGAGGTATTATACCACCTCTGATCTATTTACTCCTGAGCATGACATGAGGAATAAATACCCCCATTGTTTAAGCCACCATGAACTTGAGTCCATTTTGTAGCAGTCTATCCATTCTCAATAACATCTTTGCATTTCTTACTGTGTCCTGTATGGTATCTCACTTATCAGAGATACTCAATTAAACATTTGGTGAATTGACATTGAACAGATGAGGAGACGTGTAAGAGGGTAAAAGTATTTGGGCAAAAGTAGATTGAGAAAAAGAGAAGCTACTCAAAAAGTCTGAACTTCTGGACAAGATTTTCTGGCATTTCCTGACATATCAATTTGGGAATAGAGTCCTAAACCAGAAGTGTCACTCTATCAGCCCATGGAGCTAATCACACCTACGAATGGGTTTTGTTTGCCTTGTACTACACTTTTTTTAAAATGTGAATTAGATGCCAATGTTCATAAATAGGAAGAGTTTACATGGAAATCTGTATTTCTGGCTTCTTTTGAAAAAAAAAGATCTGGCAAATTAGGGCACATATTCTTTTTTTTTTTTTTTTTTTGTAGTACGTGGGCCTCTCACTGTTGTGGCCTCTCCCATTGTGGAGCACAGGCTCCGGACGCGCAGGCTCAACGGCCATGGCTCACGGGCCCAGCCGCTCCGCGGCATGTGGGATCTTCCCGGACCGGGGCACGAACCCGTGTCCCCTGCATCGGCAGGCTGACTCTCAACCACTGCGCCAACAGGGAAGCCCATGGGCACATATTCTTATATGGTAACAGATTGGCTAGGATTATGGCTGTCTCTTTTAGTCAGGACATGAGTAATCAGTTCCTGATGACTATGACATTGTCTCTCTGATGTTGAGGCTGTGTGTCCATTACTATCTATATGACAGAGCTTGCTTCATTGTTTTTAAAAAACTTGGCCTGCTTCCATAGGCAACCTTACCAATAACTGAGACTGAGAGCTTTCCCTAAGACATTGAAACACCTGCCTTAGACATTTGCTTTAGGGTCAAGAACCTAGGGCACAAGGGTTGAAGAACAAGAAAACAAAGTGGGAGGTAGCAACAGAACAGTGCTGCCAACAGAGATCTCAGGCAACAAGAATCATGATGGCAGAAGGCATTTATTTGAGCAGGTGTGATGAGAGGACAATGATCCCAGTAGGCATATGACCATCTTATTCTCTGTTCTCTTAGCCCCACCGAAAGATGAAGTGGCCCCCAGACCCCAGGTCTAACGTAAGAACCTTATGCTGTTGTGCTCCTGTGAGCCCTGCTCCTAGATCTTGATAGAATTCTTGACAACTTGAATGGTTATTGGTGCTTCTACAAAGACTTGAAAGACTGAGAGGAAAATAGTCCATACATCTCCCCCCACTCATCCTGGTTTCAACGAGAAATGTGAAGATGGAAGGTGAAATACAAGTGGAGACAAAATAAGATTGTCAGTCAAACACTTTCTTGCTTTCCTTGGTGAGAAAATTCTGTTGAGTGCTTAAGAGAGCAAGAGAAAGAGAAAGATGTGGAGAAGGAGGGAGGGAGGGAGGGGACTCGTATTGAGACAAAGGGAAAGTTGTATTGTTGTGTTTCTGTTAACCTCTTGAAGTTGGTGGGTGTAGAGCCCCAGATGTCAGAGCTAATGGAATATGTATTAGTCCACCACATGGGGAAATCTCTAGTCCCTGCAACAAGGAATTAATAAATCTAGTAATTGTGTCATGTCTGTAATATAGGCTAAGAAAAAATTTGTGTAAATCTTTTGATAAATGTGCATGCCCAGATAGCATGTGTTCCTGAGCCCTTCCACAGGGATTGGCCCACAAAGTTGCCCAGGCATTTCTTTTCTTCTGCTCTGCCCTCTGTAGGAAGAGCTGGCATGACACAGAATGGTCCTGTATTGAGTGTGGCACTGGTATCCAATTTAATACTGTAGAAAATCAATTCTCTTTGCTTTGTTTCTTATCAAACCCCTCCCCAGAATGCTAGCTCTCTAAGGCAATTAGAAATAATCACAAGCTTGGCAAAATATTCTTTTTGATTTTCTAAATATTAAAATCAAAATGTGGTTCAGTTTTAGCTCTTAAGAGACTCTAGTTTTGTTTGTGATTTTTTTTTTAATAAAATGAACAACTAAGCAGTTGTCTGCAGCATCAGGACTATATATGCACCCAGAATAACACATGCAATATGCCTTGTAAAACATTTCTGAATTTCTCTTTTGACTTTTCTGCAGTATATTGAAGCGTGTAGAATTAAAAATCATTGTGTCACATCATCATCATTGATTTTGTACCTCTTCGGTGTGCTAAATTCTACCCAGAGGTACGGATGTGGAGAAGTAAAAGAAATCTGAGAAGTCAAGGGAGTCTGGAAAAGAAGTGTCTTGAGGACAGAATCATATTTACCACAATGACATGAATTTATTTGCTGCTAGAAGATTTCTGTGTCATTTATGATGACAACTTGTATAGGCCTCAGTAAACCAATGAACAACAGAAAGCTATGTCCCCATGTGTACCCAAAGTGATTAATCTCTTGGAGGATGAGGACACGGTAATTTGAAGGTGTCACCTATCACAGTCAACACTAGTGATTGTTGACTATATCTTCTTGGATGGACCTTTTGGTAGGACTGACTCATGCTAGTCAGAAAACCACCATTACACATTATTATAAATATGTCTTCTGTCATCAGTAAGTTTTGGGAGCAAAGTCCACACCCACAGTCTTCTTAACATTAACTTCATTTCACCTCTTTCTTTCTAGATTATGGATCCAAGAGGGCAAAAGATTTTTATCTTGTACATCAATCCGGATAAATTTATTTGTAGTATCTCCTAGGGCAGTGTGTTGAGGCTGCTTCCAGGTGCAGGGCTAAGACTGATTAGCCATGTTCAACGTGGTTAAGGAAAAAGAGGGTTGTGACACTTTTCTGTGTCCCTTTTCACTTCTAGAGAATCTGCAGTTAACTCCTAGCTGTCTCTCTCCCAAGATTCCCTTTGGTATCCAATATCTCACTTCTCATACAAGGAAAATGGAGCTTAGAATCTTACCAGAAGTCTGACTCTCCTAGGTCAGACCCTCAGTGTCCCTGGATAATTATTGTGCCTTATTCAAACTACAAAAATCATTTTCTATAGTAATGTGAAATGTAATAATATATCTTTAAAAATAATCTAAAACTGAAGAAATGAAATTTTCTAAGAGTCTGGAAAATAATTTTAGCTCTAATGTATAAGGCTAGCTAGAGCTGGAGAAAATGGCAGGGAGGTGGAAAAGGCAAGAAAATGAGAGGAGCTGGCTGAACTTTATATGTTAGGTAATGGAGAAGCCAATGAGACATTTGACTATAAGAGTGAAGAGAAAATTTCCAGTCTGAAAAATATATGTCAGGGTTCTCCAGAGAAATAGAATAAATAAATAAATAAATAAATAAATAAGTATGTATGTATGTATATATGTGTATATATAGTGTGTATATATATATATACTATATATGTGTATATATATAGTATATATATATATACTATATATATACACACACATATATCTACATATATCTATATCTATCTATCTATATATATATATATATATGGAGAGAGAGAGAGAGAAAGAGACAGAAATATTATAAATAATTGGCTCTTGAATTATGGAGGCTGAGAAGTCCCACACACTGTTATCTGCAATCTGGAGACCCAGGAAAGCCAATGGTGTCATTCCAGTCTGAGCCTGAAGGCCTGAGACCCATGAGAACTGATGGTGTAAGTTCCAGTCCAAAATTAAGGAAAGCTAATTCTCCCTCTCTCTGCCTTTTTGCTTTCTTCAGGCTCTCAATAGATTGGATGATGCCCATCCACATGGGAGAAGGTATCTTCTTTACTCAGTATGATGCTAAACTCTTCCAGAGATACCCTCACAGACACATCAAGAAATAATGGTCAACCAAATATCTGGGTATCTGATAACCTAGTCAAGTTTACACATACAATTAACCATAACACATATTAAAGAAATATAAATAGGCTAGAGACCCAAAGCTAGATATGCTTTGAGATGGTAAAAAATAATACCACTTATATATAGAATCTAAAAAAAAAATGATACAAATGAACTTACATACAAAATAGAAATAGACTCACAGACATAGAAAACACACCTAGGGTTACCAAAGGGGAAAAGGGGTAAATTAGGTGTTTGGGATTAACAGATACACACTACTATATGTCAAATAGATAACCAACAAGGACCTACTATATAGCACAGGAAACTATACTCAGTATCTTGTAATAACCTATAATGGAAAAGAATTTTAAAAGAATATATATGTGTATACATATATATACCATATATATATAACTGAATCACTTTGATGTACACCTGAAACTAACTCAACATTGTAAGTGAACTATACATCAATAAAAAAATTTAAAAATTTTTTTAACTTTAAAAAAAGAAATGGAATTGATAAACATCGTGGAAGAAGATATAAAACTGTGATGGTTTTAAAACATGTCTGAAAATTACTTGACCCTCACATCAACAGGTAAAGTCTAATTCTTCACCATTGAATATAGGAAGGGCTGGTCTTGGTCTTAGTGACCTACTTTCAGAGGCTAGCTGAGGAAAGGAGATGCAGCCTTCTCTCTCTCTTTTTCAACATGTACCTTTGAAACTCCAAGCCACAAAGTAAAATATTATGTTGGAGAGACCAGGTAAAAAGACTACATAAAGATAGAGAAAGAAGCTGGAAGAGCTGTAACTGTTCAGGCCCCACTATGGGGCCACTAGGCAGCATCAACCCCGGGGCATGTAGAGGAACAAGCCTTCAGGTGTCCAGGTCACCACTGTCTGATTCAACCATGCAGAGACTCCACGTGACAACTGCCTCACTGAGCTCGGCCAACTCCAGGACCATTAGACATAAAAATGATGATAATAATTAACATTGTCATTGTTTTAAGCCTCTAAATTTTGAGATGGTTTGTTACACAGCAATGGGTAACTAGAGTTATACCTTTAAACCACCTTTTTTCTGAGTCTCCTTCTCTTCATCAAGAATAGAAGAAGGCCATCTCTAAAGGTCTTTACAATTTTGAAATGTAGTGAAAGATCTAGGCTGAAGTTGAAGCTCATGTAACTGGATAATATTTGAGGTAATTTTGAGGATGAGATTATCCACATATTCTGCCTTTTCCTTTCCTCTCCTTGAGAGCACAGGCTTCTCTGTCGAATGCTGCCTCAGAGGAGGAATGTAGAAGGACTGAAACCAGACAATGCCTTAGTTCTCTAGTGCCCAAGCCTTTAGAAAATCACATGCCTTTTGGAGAGGTAGAAGAAAAAACACAAAGTAGCTTCTTTCTAGAAGCAGAGGAACTTGGAAAAAATATAGGAGTGGGAGAGGGACAGCCCCCTACACACACACACACACACACACATACACAAAACTAGAAGGAGAACCCTCTGGACTGAGGTTGGAATGGAGGGAAAGGAGAGAAAGATCTGAAGATGTAAGAAGGCAGGGGGTGCTGTGTGCGTCTCCTTGACAGTAGCCTGAGGAAGCAGCAAGTCTCCGGAGAAGAGTGGTTTGTCTGGACATTGGGATTCTGGAAGCCCTCGAGACATATCTGAAACACAGTATGAAACCCCAGAGAATCACCTTGCAGGAAGGAAATGAATATCAAAAAAAAAAAAAAAAAGAAGAAGGTTTTTCTTGTCTTCCTGAATCTGTGAATGGAGCTTCATATCCCATACTGGGAGTTAGAAGTGATCAGACATGTCTCAGAAACTGATGAGTTAAGCTTCCAGGATTTGCATTAGAGAAATGTAAATCAAAACTACAATGAGGGAGGAGACCTTCAAGATGGAGAAGGAGTAAGATGTGGAGATCACCCTCCTCCCCACAAATACATCAGAAATACATCTACATGTGGAATAACTCTTATAGAACACCTACTGAACCCTGGCAGAAGACCTCAGACTTCCCAAAAGGCAAGAAACTCCCCAAGTACCTGGGTAGGGCAAAAGAAAAAAGAACAAACAGAGACAAAAGAATAGGGAAGGGACCTGCACCTCTGGGAGGGAGCTGTGAAGGAGGAAAGGTTTCCACACACTAGGAAGCCCCTTTGCAGGCGGAGACTGCGGGTGGTGGAGGGGGGGAGCTTCGGCATGGCTGAGAGCACAGCAACAGGGGTGTGGAGGGCAAAGCGGAGAGATTCCCGCACAGAGGATCAGGGCCGACCGGCACTTACCAGCCCGAGAGGCTTGTCTGCTCACCCGCCGGGGTGGGCGGGGGCTGGGACCTGAGGCTCTGGCTTTGGAAGTCAGATCCCAGGGAGAGGACTGGAGTTGGCTGCATGAACACAGCTTAAAGGGGGCTAGTGCACCACGGCTAGCTGGGAGGGAGTCTGGGAAAAGGTCTGGACCTGCCTAAAAGGCAAGAGACCATTGTTTCGGGGTGCACAAGGAGAGGGGATTCAGAGCACTGCTAAACGAGCTCCAGAGACGGGCATGAGCCGCGGCTATGAGTACGGACCCCAAAGACGGGCATGGGATGCTAAGGCTGCTGCTGCAGCCACCAAGAAGCCTGTGTGCAAGCACACGCCATTATCCACACCTCCCCTTCCAGGAGCCTGTGCAGCCCGCCACTGCCAGGGTCCCGTGATCCACGGACAACTTCCCCAGGAGAACATACAGTATGCCTCAGGCTGGTACAACGTCATGTTGGTCTCTGCTGCCGCAGGCTTGGCCCGCATCCATACCCCTCCCTCTCCACCGGCCTGAGTGAGCCAGAGCCCCTGAATCAGATGCTCCTTTAACCTCATCCTGTCTGAGGAGGAACTGATGTCCTCAGGTGAACTACAAGCAGAGGATGGTCCAAATCCAAAGCTGAACCGCAGGAGCTGTGCGAGCAAAGAAGAGAAAGGGAAGTCTCTCCCAGCAGCCTCAGGAGCAGTGGATTAAATCTCCACAGTCAATTTGATGTACCCTGCATCTGTGGAATACATGAATAGACAACAAATCATCCCAAATTGAGGCAGTGTACTTTGGGAGCAACGATATATATATTTTTTTCCTTTTTATCTTTTTGTGAGTGTGTATGTGTATGCTTCTTTGTGTGATTTTGTCTGTATAGCTTTGCTTTTACCATTTGTCCTAGTGTTCTGTCTGTTTGTTTTTTTTCTGTATAGTTTTTAGTGTTTGTTATCATTGGTGGATTTGTTTTTTCATTTGGTTGCTCTCTTCTTTCTTTCTTTTTTTTCTTTTTTTACTACTTTTTAATTTTTTATTTTTAATAATTATTTTTTATTTTAATAACTTTACTTCTATTTTTCTTTCTTTTTTTCTCCATTTTCTTCTGAGCTGTGTGTCTGACAGGGTCTCTTAGTGCTCCAGCCGAGTGTCAGGCCTGCGCCTCTGAGGTGGGAGAACCAAGTTCAGGACATTGGTCCACCAGAGACCTCCCGGCTCCAGTTAATATCAAATGGCAAAAGCTCTCCCAGAGATCTCTATCTCAACACTAAGACCCACCTCCACTCAACGACCAGCAATCTACAGAGCTGCATACCCTATGCCAAACAACTAACAAGACAGGAACACAATGCCACCCATTAGTAGACAGACTGACTAAAATCATAATAAGGTCACAGACACCCCAAAACACACCACCAGATGCAGTCCTGCCCACCAGAAAGACAAGATCCAGTCTCATCCACCAGAACACAGGAACCAGGAAGCCTACCCAACATACTGAACCAAACTTAGTCACTGGGGGCAGACACCCAAAACAACGGGAACTACAAATCTGCAGCCTGCAGACACCCAAGGATACCCAAAACACAGTAAATTAAGTAAAATGAGATGACAAAGAAACACACAGCAGGTGAAGGAGAAAGGTAAAAACACACCAGACCAAACAAATTAAGAGGAAAAAGGCAGCCTACCTGAAAAAGAATTCAGAGTAATGTTAGTAAAGATGATCCAAAATCTTGGAAATAGAATGAAGAAAGTACAAGAAATGTTTTAAAAGGACCTAGAAGAACTAAAGAGCAAACAAACAATGATGAACAACACAATAAATGAAATATAAAATTCTCTACAAGGAATCAATAGTGGAATAACTGAGGCAGAAGAATGGATAAGTGACCTGGAAGATAAAATAGTGGAAATAACTAACTCAGAGCAGAATAAAGAAGAAAGGATAAAAAGAATTGAGGACAGTCTCAGAGACTTCTGGAACAACATTAAATGCACCAACATTCGAATTATAAGGGTCTCAGAAGAAGAAGAGAAAAAGAAAGGGAGTGAGAAAATATTTGAAGAGATTATAGTAGGAAACTTCCCTAATAAGGTAAAAGGAAATAGTTAATCAAGTCCAGGAAGCACAGAGAGTCCCTTACAGGATAAATCCAAGGAGAAACACACCAAGACACATATTAAACAAAGTATCAAAAATTAAATACAAAGAAAAAAATGTTAAAAGCTGCAAGGGGAAAACAACAAATAACATAAAAAGGAATCCCCATACAGTTAACAGCTGATCTTTCAGCAGAAACTCTGCAAGCCAGAAGGGAGTGGCAGGACATATTTAAAGTGATGAAAGGGAAAAACCTACAAGCAAGATTAATCTACCCAGCAAAGATCTCATTCAGATTCGACGGAAAAATTAAAACCTTTACAGACAAGCAAAAGCTAAGAGAATTCAGCACAACAAAACCAGCTTTACAAAAACTGCTAAAGGAACTTCTCTAGGCAGGAAACACAAGAGAAGGAAAAGACCTACAATAACAAACCCAAAGCAATTACAAAAATGATAATAGGAATATACATATCAATAATTACCTTAAATGTAAATGAATTAAATGCTCCAACCAAAACACATAGACTGGCTGAATGTAAAAAAACAAGACCCATATATATGCTGTCTACAAGAGACCCACTCCAGACCTAGGGCCACATACAGACTGAAAGAGAGGGGATGGAAAAGGATATTCCATGCAAATGGAAATCAAAAGAAAGCTGGAGTGGCAATTCTCATATCAGACAAAATAGACTTTAAAATAAAGACTATTACAAGAAACGAAGAAGGACACTACATAATGATCAAGGGATCAATCCAAGAAGAAGATATAACAATTGTAAATATTTATGCACCCAACATAGAAGCACCTCAATACATAAGGCAAATGCTAACAACCATAAAAGGGGAAAATGACAGTAACACATTCATAGCAGAGGAGTTTAACACCACACCTTCAGCAATGGACAGATCATCCAAAATGAAAATAAATAAGGAAACACAAGTTAAAAATGATACATTAAACAAGATGGACTTAATTGATATTTATAGGACATTCCATCCAAAAATGACAGAATATTCTTTTCAACTGCTTATGGAACATTCTCCAGGATAGATCATATCTTGGATCACAAATCAGGCCTTGGTAAATTTAAGAAAATTGAAATCGTATCAAATATCTTTTCTGACCACAATGCTATGAGACTAGATATCAATTACAGGAAAAAAATCTGTAAAAATTACAAAAACATGGAGGCAAAGCAATATAATAACCAAGAGATCACTGAAGAAATCAAAGAGGAAATCAAAAAATACCCAGAAACAAATGGCAATGAAAACATGATGACCCAAGACCTATGGAATGCAACAAAAGCAGTTCTAAGAGGGAAGTTTACAACAATACAATCAATAAGAAACATCTCAGATAAACAACCGAACCTTACACCCAAAGCAATTAGAAAAAGAAGAACAAAAAAACCCAGAGTTAGCAGAAGGAAAGAAATCATAAAGATCAGATCAGATCAAAAATAAATGAAAAAGAAATGAAGGAAATGATAGCAAAGATCAATAAAACTAAAAGGTGCTTCTTTGAGAAGATAAATAAAATTGATAAACCATTAGTCAGACTCATCAAGAAAAAAAGGGAGAAGACTCAAATCAATAGAATTAGAAAGGAGAAGTAACAACTGACACTGCAGAAATACAAAGGATCATGAGAGATTACTACAAGCAACTATATGCCAATAAAATGCACAACCTGGAAAAAATGGACAAATTCTTAGAAAAACACAACCTTCTGAGACGGAACCAGGAAGAAATAGATAATATAAACAGACCAAACACAAGCACTGCAATTGAGACTGTGATTAAAAATCTTCCAACAAGCAAAAGCCCAGGACCAGGTGGCTTCACAGGCGAATTTTATCAAACATTTAGAGAAGAGCTAACACCTGTCCTTCTCAAATGCTTCCAAAATATAGAAGAGAGAGGAACACTCCCAAACCCATTTACAAGGCCACCATCACGCTGATACCAAAGCCAGACAAGGATGTCACAAGAAAGAAAACTACAGGCCAATATCGCTGATGAACATAGATGCAAAAATCCTCAACAAAATACTAGCAAATAGAATCCAACAGCATATTAAAAGGATCATACACCATGGTCAAGTGGGGTAAACCCCAGGAATGCAAGTGTTCTTCAATATACACAAATCAATCAATGTGATACGCCATATTAACAAATTGAAGGAGAAAAACTATATGATCATCTCCATAGATGCAGAAAAAGCTTTCGACAAAATTCAACACCCATTTATGACAAAAACCCTCCAGAAAGTAGGCATAGAGGGAACTTACCTCAACATGAAAAAGGCCGTATATGACAAACCCACAGCCAATATCGTTCTCAGTGGTGAAAATTGAAACCATTTCCTCTAAGATCAGAAACAAGACAAGGTTGCCCATTCTCACCACTATTACTCAAAATAGTTTTGGAAGTTTTAGCCACAACAATCAAGGAAGAAAAATAAATAAAAGGAATCCAAATTGGAAAAGAAGTAAAGCTGTCACTGTTTGCAGATGACATGATACTACACATAGTGAATCCTAAAGATGCCACCAGAAATCTGCTAGAGCTAATTAATGAATTTGATAAAGTAGCAGGATACAAAATTAATGCACAGAAATCTCTTGCATTCCTGTACACTAATGATGAAAAATTTGAAAGAGAAATTAGGGAACACTCCCATTTACCATTGCAACAAAAAGAATAAGATACCTAAGAATAAACCTACCTAAGGGGACAAAAGACCTGTGTGCAGAAAACTATAAGACACTGATGAAAGAAATTAAAGCTGGTACAGATGGAGACATATACCATGTTCTTGGATTGGAAGAATCAACATTGTGAAAATGACTATACTACCCAAAGCAATGTACAGATTCAATGCAACCCCTATCAAACTACCAGTGGCATTTTTCACAGAACTAGAACAAAAAATTTCACATTTTGTATGGAAACACAAAAGACCCTAAATAGCCAAAACAATCTGGAGAAGGAAAAACGGAGCTGGAGGAATCAGGCTCCCTGACTTCAGACTATACTACAAAGCTACAGTAATCAAAACAGTATTGTACTGGCACAAAAACAGAAATATAGCTCAATGGAACAGGATAGAAAGCCCAGAGATAAACCCATGCACATATGGAGACTTTATCTTTGATAAAGGAGGCAAGAATATACAATGGAGAAAAGACAGCTTCTTCAATAAGTGGTGCTGGGAAAACTGGACTGCTACATGTAAAAGAACAAAATTAGAACACTTCCTAACACCATATACAAAAATAAACTCAAAATGGATTAAAGACCTAAATATAAGGCCAGACACTATAAAACTCTTAGAGTAAAACATAGACAGAACCCTCTATGACATAAATCACAGCAAGATCCTTTTTGACCCACCTCCTAGAGAACTGGAAATAAAAACAAAAATAAACAAATGAGATCTAATGAAACTTAAAAGCTTTTGCACAGCAAAGGAAACTATGAACAAGATGAAAACACAACCCTCAGAATAGGAAAAAATAGTAGCAAATGAAGCAACTGACAAAGGATTAATTTCCACAAGATACAAGCAGCTCATGCCACTCAATATCAAAAAAATCAAACAACCCAATCAAAAAATGGGCAGAAGACCTAAACAGACATTTCTCCAAAGAAGATATACAGATTGCCAACAAACACATGAAAGGATGCTTAACATCACTAATCATTAGAGAAATGCACATCAAAACTACAATGAGGTATCAGCTCATACTGGTCAGAATGGTCTTCATCAAAATATCTACAAACAATAAATTCTGGAGAGGGTGTGGAGAAAAGGGAACCCTCTTGCACTGTTGGTGGGAATGTAAATTGATACAGCCACTATGGAGAACTGTATGGAGGTTCCTTAAAAAACTAAAAATAGAACTACCATGCGACCCAGCAATCCCACTGCTGGGCATATACCCTGAGAAAACCATAATTCAAAAAGAGTCATGTGGGCTTCCCTGGTGGCACAGTGGTTGAGAGTCCGCCTGCCGATTCAGGGGACATGCGTTCGTGCCCTGGTCTGGGAAGATCCCACATGCCACGGAGCATGTCCGTGAGACATGGCTGCTGAGCCTGCGTGTCCGGAACCTGTGCTCCACACCGGAGAGGCCACAACAGTGAGAGGTGCGCGTACCGCAAAAAAAAAAAAAGAGTCATGTACCACAATGTTCATTGCAGCACTATTTACAATAGCCAGGACATGGAAGCAACCTAAGTGTCCATCAACAGATGAATGGGTAAAGAAGAGGTGGCACATATATACAAGGGAATATTACTCAGCCATAAAAAGAAACAAAATTGAGTTATTTGTAGTGAGGTGGATAGACCTAGAGTCTGTCATATAGAGTGAAGTAAGTCAGAAAGAGAAAAAAAAACACCATATGCTAACACTTATATATGGAATCTAAAAAGAAATAATAATAATGTTCTGAAGGATTAGGGGCAGGAAAGGAATAAAGACGCAGATGTAGAGAATGGACTTAAGGACATGGGGAGGGGGAAGGGTGAGCTGGGATGAAGTGAGAGAGTGGCATGGACATATATACACTACCAAACGTAAAATAGATAGCTAGTGGGAAGAAACCACATAGCACAGGGAGATCAGCTCTGTACTTTGTGACCACCTAGAGGGGTGGGATAGGGAGGTGGGAGAGAGACACAAGAGGGAGGAGATATGGGGATATATGTATATGTATAGCTGATTCACTTTGTTATAAAGCAGAAACTAACACACCATTGTAAAGCAATTATTCTCCAATAAAGATGTTAAAAAAAAAAAGCCTACAGGATTTGGAAGAGATTTTTTTTTTTTTTTTTTTTGCCTGATTTGTGAGAGGAGAGTGTTTGCCTGGAAGAGAGAGTAATGGGAAAGTTCATGGGGGAATAGGAAAAGAAAAAAGAGTATGTCTTGGAAGACAGTCTCCTTTCTTAACTCCTTAGGTTCATGCAGAGGCTAAGAAGAATGGAAGGGTGTGTGTGTGTGTGTGTGTGTGTGTGTGTGTGTGTGTGTGTGTGTGTGATTCAGGGGCATGGAAGCACAAGCCACACCAGTGCCCATTTCACAAAGGGCCATGCAGTGTGGGGGGCAGCCCTTTTCCCTTCTATATGAATAAAACAACTTTGTTGTAGGAAAGAAGTGAGAGGCAACACTGCTGAGGGTCTAGGAGACACTTACGTACAAGGCTTCTAGAGCTGTGGACCACACAGTAAGAAGGAAGGACAGGGCAAAAGATCCAGAAAGGACTATATACGTGTTCATATGAAATTTTCCTGAGGATCTCCAGAAACAGTGAATGAGACATTGAGGGGCTGGAGTGTTTAAGTCATGCACATTGAGACAAAATACCAAGGATATTTTCTATTTGCCATAACAGTGACAGGGTAGTACCTTTAGAGTGATAAAGTTTTGAAAAACTCAGGGTCTACAATGAAGTTTTTGGAATCCAGAATAAGCATTTTAAAACGGTTCTATGATCTAATTGGCAATAAAACTAAGCTTCTGTTAGAGCACGGTGCAAATCTAATTCTATGATTCTTGGTAATTGTGAAATTAAGTTTAGTCAGAAAGCTTCATTTCCCTCTATTTCTTAAACCATGATCTAAATAAACACTGCCTTTTAGAATTAATCTCTCTTTCCCACACACACTTATAGAATTGTGATTGTTTCTCTATAGCAGCAATTATCACAATCCGATTTGGGTTAGTCTGTTATGTTTATGGCTGACTCCCCACGAGACTGTGAGCTCCTGAAGGGCAGTGACCTTGCCCTTTCATTATGTGCTTCTCACAACTCCCCTTAGAAAGCTTTGCATGTTATATTCATCCATTCACTGAAAACATATATAGAATATCTGTTTGGGGCCTAACACTGTCCTCCATAAATGGTTCAGCGAATTAAAAACAAAAAACTTCTCATTTGTGGTAATGAAGCTATCAGAAAAGCTAAGATGCTTCTCCAAAAATGTTTTTTACAAGAAAGGAAATTATAAAAAATCTGTTGGAAACTTCCCTGGTGGTCCAGTGGTTAAGACTCCGTGCTTCCACTGCAAGGGGCACAGGTTTGATCCCTGGTCAGTGAATTAAGATCCCTCATGCCACATGTCCAAAAAAAATCTGTTGGATCACCTTTAAATATTTTATTTAGGACGTTTGCCTCTACATTCAAAAGAGAGGTAGACCTACAATTTTCAATTTTTGTACTAACTTTGGTATTTATATAAGGTTTGTAAAAGACTTGTACCTTATGTTGAAAACATTGCACGTTTTAAAAGATATTTAATAGTTTTTACACCTCTGTATCTGTTTTTTAAGTTTAGTCGAGTTCATTGGTAAGACCATCAGGGTCCAACATGTGAAAATTTTGGAGACCATCACTCCTGTTCTCATAACAAAAAAGCTGAACAAACTAAAAATCAACAACTCTTCTTAGATCCATCAGAGAATTGAGGCAACAGAGCAAACCTCTGCCCCCAAAACTGGAGAGACAGATAAATACAGAGAATCAATGTTTATTGGGAACAGAAGCCACAGGGCCCAGGAACTGGTAGGAACACATAAGTGGTAGTTGACCAATTGCTGGAGACTGAGCCTGGACCCGCTTAGAGATAAAGAAAAGAAAAAAAAAAAGATATAAAAAAGGCTCCTGAGGGCCCAGGAGTAGGAGGATCCCCATACTTCTGTGAGTTTTACCCTCTTGAGCCTCACCAGCTTCTCACAGTGAAGATCAGAGAAAAATCCCCTGCTGCTTCTGGCAGAGGAAGGGGAAAAGTAACTATTTTAAAATATGCCCAAAGCATTCTGTTCTCCTTAACAAAGTCCTTCTTTCCAGAGAAATGATTTTACCAGACCTTAGCTGATACGCGATGAGGGAAATGTCCAGCTCCATTTCCTTCTAACTTTTCATACGGGAGAAGGGAAATGCACAACTCCAGTGCCTTCCTGTCTCACTGAAAGGGAGAAAAGTTAACAAGTAGTTGTAAGGTTCACAGGCCAGGGCACAGATCCACGAAAAGACAGAAACCCGATAACAGAGTCATAGAACACTTCCCCTTCACACTTACTGCCACATCAATAGGACTCCTTCATAATAACAGGGGATTATAGCTGAAAGAATTGTAATGCTCAGATTTTACTTAAGAAAGAGATTCTAAGAAAGACCAAGGGCCAGCAAATGATACAAAACAAGGTCAGTAAAGGAAATGTTAACCTCTGACACCTACAGATACAGCAAACAGTAAATGTAGCCTAACTCCTAGCCAGATAAGTATAGAACCTGACAGTAAATGTCTGTTCACTCTAGTGTTTCTGTTCAATACATCATGTCCAGCTTTCAATAAAAACTATGAGATATGATAAAAGGTTAAAAAGACAAACAACACACACACAAAAAAACCCCACAGTCTCAAGAGACAGAGCAAGCACCAGAACTAGACTCAGAAATGACTAGAATTTTAAATAATTATAATTAGGATACTAAGAGCTCTAATGGAAAAGTAAAAAACATACAAGAACAGATGGATCATGTAAGCAGAGAGACGGAAAGAATCAAAACTAAATGCTAGAAATAAAAAAGTCTGTAACAGAAATGGGGAATGCCTTTGATGGCTCATCAGTAGAAACAGCTGAGGAAAGGATCAGTGATATAAGATATGAAGATATGTGACTAGAAATATCCCAAGCTGAAAACAAAGAGAAAACAGACCAAAGAAAAGGAACAGGTATCTAAGAATTGTGGGACAATTATAAGAGTTGTAAGACACATGTAGTAGGAATACCAGAAGGTAAAGAAAGAAAAGAATGTAAGAAATATTTGAAGTGACAATGACTGAGAATATTCCAAAATTAGTGACAGACACCAAACCTCAGATCAAGGGTCAGAGAACACCAAGGAGAGAATGTAATAAAACTACACCTACGCATATTATATTCAAGCTGCAAAAAACTAACAAAAAAGAGAAACTTTTGATAAAAAAAGGCAGAAGAAAAAGCATAAGGATTACATCAGACTTCTCTTCAGAACCATGCAAGTGAGAATGAGGGAAATATTTAAAGGATTGAAAGAAAAAAATAATCATC
This sequence comes from Orcinus orca, assembly GCF_937001465.1. NCBI lineage: Eukaryota > Metazoa > Chordata > Mammalia > Artiodactyla > Delphinidae > Orcinus > Orcinus orca. The sequence continues at coordinate 9,675,395 of NC_064563.1, read as the reverse complement.
AACCTAGAGTTCTATATCCAGTGAAATTATCCTTCAAACATGAAGAAAAAATAAAGACTTTTTCAGACAAAAATTGAGGGAATTGGTTGCCAGTAGACTTGCAGAAAATGTTAGGAAGTTCTTCAGAGAGATGGAAAATGATACAGATAAGAAAGTCTACATAAAGGAAGGAAGAGCATTAGAGCCAGAGTAAATGAAGGTAAAATAAAGTATTATATTTTCCTTATTCTTAGCTGCTCTAAAAGAGAGCTGTTCAAAGTAATAGTAGCAACAATGTATTGGATAATTATCACTTATGAATAAATGCAATGAAGGAAGAAGAGTTAGAAGGGATGAGAGAGAGAAATTGGACACACTCTGTTAGCAGGTCCCTGCAGTACTTATGAAGTGACATAGTGTATTCAAAAGTAGGCTTAGGTTAATTGTAAATGAGTATTGCAGAATCTAGAGCAACCACTAAAATAATTTACAAACAAGTATAACTGATATGCTAAGAGAGGAGAGAAAATGGAATCATATGCTGATTTACAATCAGAAAAAGAAAACAATATGAAGATAACAAAGTAACAAAGGATAAGTGTGACAAGTAAAACAGGGTTAAAAATATGGTAGACATCTATCCAACTGTATGAATAATCACTTTAAATGTGAATGGTCTAAATGGTAAAAGACAGAAACTGTCAGAGTAGATCAAAAAGTACATGACTGTTCAGTAAGAAACTCACTTTAATTATTAAAAAAAGAAATAGATTAAAAGTAAAGGGATGAAGGGGGGCTCCAGCGGCGGCTGGGGCGAGTTCCCTGCAGTGCTTATCCAGCAGCCAGCACCCAGGCCTCATGGGCAGCCTCTCATGGGATGCACCAGGCTGTGGAGGCTGGTGTGCAGCCTGCCAGTCCTTGGCCACACCTGCTTGTGTGTCCCAGCTCTGAAGGGCCCGCCTGGGCCTGGAGCGATTCTGGTCAAAGTGAAGCCAGATGGCCTGCAGCAGTGGCTCCTTGCGATTGTGATCCAGGGCTTTGAGAGCAGGGTCCTCGGGCTGGTGGGGACAAAGACACTGCAGGCACCAGACAGTGTCTTGGCTGAGGCCTACCACTACCAGGAGGAAGCCCTTTTACCCAGCCCTCATCAGCTACATGAGCTCTGGCCCCTGGTCCCTATGGTCTGGCAAGACCCCCATGTAGTCTATACCACAAGGGCCATGATAGGAAACAGCAACTCTGCTGAGGCTGCCCCTGGCACCATCAGGGAAGACTCCAGGGAGACTTCAGCGTCCACATCAGAAGACAGCAAGAGGGGTTAACACACAAGGACTGGTGGGAAAATGAGGCTCCCAGAAATGATCTGGATTGATTCATGAGTGTGTGGGAATATCATCCTGGCCAGTGCCTTGTGTAGGGGCCCAGAGGGAGATCCATCTGTGGTTCAGGAGCAGGGAGCTGGTGGACTGGGCAAAGGAAGGCAACCACAGCAACATCTACTCAGCCCAAACCCTCAGGCTGCTGTGACTCCCTAGCATCCACCCAGAACCAACTACCTCTGTTGGAAAGAACTTGAGCTCACACTCATGCTCTGCCCATCTGTCTCAGACCATTTCCCTGTCCACCTTCAACTTCACCCCAGGACAGAGTGGTTAGAGCTACCAACTTTATTTGCCTTTCCACCTCCTAAACTAGAAAGAATTTGGACCAAATCCCTTCTCTACCAAAGTGCTGGACAACTTTTTGAGTGTTTCCAAATGTGGGCTTTGCCACTTCTCATTCCCCAAAGGGGGGAATGTTAAAATTCACTGTGCTGTGAAAAAATTTTAAAGTAAAGGGATGAAAGATATACAATCCTAACATGAATCAAAGGAAGCAGAAGTGGCTATATTAATGGCAGATGAACAGACTTCAGAAGCAAGGATAACTTTCAGGGATAAAGAGAGTCATTACATAATGATAAAGGAGTCAATTTGCCAAGAAAACATAATAGTACTTAATGTGTATGTGCCTAACAACAGAGCATCAAAATATATGAGGCAAAAACTGACAGAATGTCAAGGAGAAATAGACAAATTCACTATTATAGTTGGAGATTTCAACATTCCTCTATCAGTAACTGACAGATCCAGGAGGCAAAGGAAAACTCAATATTGTTAAGATATCAGTTCTTCCCAATATGATCTAAAGATTCAATGGAATCTCAAACAAAATCCCAGCAAGTTATTTTGTACATGTTGACAAACTGATTCTGCAGTTTATAGTATATCAAAAAGAAAAAGACTCAGAATTGCCAAAATAATATTGAAGAAGAAGTCTATAGACTGACAATATGTGACTTCAAGACTTACTATAAAGCTACAGTAATTAAAACAGTGTGACACTGGTAAAATAATAGACAAATAGATCAGTGGAACAGAATAGAAAGCACAGAAATAGGCCCACACAAATATAGCTAACTGATCTTAGACAAGGAATAAAATCAGTTCAATGGAAAAAAGAATGATCTTTTTAACAAATGGTACTGGAAAAATGAGACATCTACAGGGAAAATATATGATACAGACCTTACACCTTTCTAAAAATGAACTCAAAATGAATCATAGATCTAAACGTAAAATGAAAAACTATAAAACTTCTAGAAGATAACATAGGAGAAAATCTACCTTGAGTTTAAAGACGACTTTTTAGAAACAATACCAAAATCACAATCCATGAAAGAAATAAAGTTGACGTCAGACTTCTTTTAAAGGAGAAAAAATTCTGGGGACTTCCCTCGTGGCACAGTGGTTAAGACTCTGCCTGCCAGTGCAGGGGACATGGGTTCGAGCTCTGGTCCAGGAAGATCCCACATGCCATGGAGCAACTAAGCCTGTGCACCACAACTACTGAGCCCGTGTGCCACAACTACTGGAGCCCAAACGCCTAGAGCCCATACTCCACAACAAAGAAAAGCCACCACAAAGAGAAGCCCGTGCACCGCAATGAAGAGTAGCCCCCACTCTCCACAACTAGAGAAAGCCTGCGAGCAACAACCCAATGCAGCCAAAAATAAATAAATAAAAATAAAATTTTTAAAACAATCCTGCTCTTTGAAATATACTTTTAAAGTAATAAAAATACAGGGGCTTCCCTGGTGGCGCAGCTGTTGAGAGTCCACTTGCCGATGCAGGGGACACGGGTTCGTGCCCCGGTCCGGGAAGAACCCACATGCCGTGGAGCGGCTGGGCCCGTGAGCCATGGCCTCTGAGCCTGCACGTCCAGAGCCTGTGCTCCACAACGGGAGAGGCCACAACAGTGAGAGGCCCTCATAAAAAATAAATAAATAAATAAATAAAAATACAAAACACAAAATAGAAAAAAAAAATTTTTTAAACCCACATCTGATTAAAGAAATGGTATATAAAATGTACAAAGAACTCTTAAGACTCAACAATAGAAGAGCAAACAACCCAGTTAAAACATGGGCAAAAGATCTGAATTGACAACTTCACCAAAATATATACATATATATACACACATTTATATGTATATATATATATATATATATATATACAGATGTCAAATAAGCCTATAAAAAGATGTTCAACATCATATGTCATCAGGGAATTGCAAATTAAAAGAACAATAAGATACCATTACACAACTATTAGAATGGTTCATATCCAAAAACTGACAACACTAAATGGTAGCAAGAATGTGGAGCAACAGAAACTCTCACAGGAATACAAAATGACACAGGACTTTCTTGCAAAGCTAAACACAGGCTTACCATACAATCCAGCAATTCCATTCATTTTTGTAAATGTGTTGAAACTATGTTCACACAAAAATTTGCACAGAAATATTTATAACAGCTTTATTCATAATTGCAAAACGTGGAAGCACCAAACTCTTTAATAGATACAATGGAATAGTATTTAGCATAAAAGAAATGAGCTCTCAAGCCACGAAAAAATATGGAAGAAACTTAAATGTATACTGCCAAGTGAAAGAAGAAAGTCTTGCCAAAAACCTATAGACTGTGTGAGTCTAATCATATGATATTCTGGAAAAGGCAAAACTATGGGTACAATGAATAGGTCATTGTTCAATAGGGTGGGGAGAAATGAATAAGTAGAGCACAGAAGAATTTTAGGGTAGTAAAAACACTCTATGTGATATTATAAAGGTGGTCAGTGGTTGCCAGGAGTTCAGGGGGATAGAGATATGTATAAGTGGAATACAGATTTTTAGGGTGGTGAATCTATTCTGTATGGCATTGTAATGACAGATGCATGAGATTATGCATTTGTCAAAAGTTGTGACATTTACTCTTATTTCTTTGATCAGGCTTACCAAAGACTGTATTTATTGGACTTTCCCAAAAATCAACTTTTGTTTTAATGATCTGGTTTATACTTCTGTTTTTTATATAGTTAATTCTTTTCCTCTCTTAATTTGTTACCTTTACTTTTTTGTATATTTTATTGTCTTTTTTCTACCTTCTTAAAATGAATGCATAAACCATTTCTTTATGGTTTCCTAACAAATATACTTACTATTAAAATTTTTCACCCATGTACCACTTTATATGATGTGAATACACAGACACACACACACTGCTGTCATTATTTATTTCTAAATATTTGTAATTTATATTTGGATTTCCTCTATGACCACAGATATTTAGAATAGCATAATTGTATTGTTTCCAGAAAATCCGGCTTGCATGATTTCTGATTTGGGAAATTTGTTGAAGTATTCTTCAAAGCCTAATAGAGGGTCAATTTGGGGGCATACTTCATTAAATTTTGAATGGAATAGAAGCATATATAAAGTCTTACACATCTATTTCAATTACTTCTTGAATTTATATTAGTTTTAGTTTAATATATATTAAAGTTATGCTGTTGGGTGCCTTGAGGTTTGTAACTCATATTTTCCTGATGAATTTTGCTTTTTAATAGTTGTCAGATAGATCTTTTTTAAATAGTTGTCAGATAGATCTTTTTCTTGTCCCCATTTAAAACTGTAATAGAAATATCTAAAATAAATATGGCTCTTGAGATATAATTACAAAACAACTCTTTTCTCTATATATTCCTTTAAATATATGTTAAGGTATCCCCTGCTCCTGGATGAAAACTCAGGCACACCATATATTTTTAAAATTTTCTTCAGTAGTAAAATCTTTGATCCTGCAGGTTTCAAACACAGTCTGATTTTAGTCATTTAAATGTCCATTTCTGTGGGTAGGAGACAACTTTCAATCTCCTTATAGTTGTTACTTCTCATCCAGTTCAGACTTTGAGTTGGTAGGAAGCCTGCCATCAGAAAGTGGGGCTTTCTTTACTTCTTCTCCTTCTAGCCCTTCTACTCATGCTCCTCTGTCTTATTATTGATGGTCTCTGACTTGAAGTAAAGGGAAAGGACAGATGCAAGGGAGCAGGAAATTTCTGACTTACTAATACTATTGTAGTGATCTACCAAAAGAACTCTGTTGACTCAGAAGATCTTTAAATCTGATTCTTTCCTTCCTGGAGCATGGTTGTGAGTGCATCTTGGGAGACTCTCTCAGGTACATTTTCTTTGATGTGGGCAAATCTGTCTCTATTTTATGGTTACTTCCCCTTTCTTGGATCTACAGGCATTCAGTAATATCTGTTGTTTCTCTATATATGGTCTGCCGTTCCTCCAGAGTCTTTTTGGATGGACCTAAAATGACTTCATGCCAGCTCTCTTTTCCATGGCCCACAGTTGAACCCTCAGAATACACTTCGTTATACTTTTCTCTGATAAGTTCCAAAAGTATAGGCCATACTACAAAACCTGTTCCTTTACTCCATCCTTAAAGCACCTAAAAAATTAGTCTCTTGCCACTTAGATTTCCCAGGATGGATTCAGATACACTGGGTCCCCTAAATTCTTGGGGTTCACATAGTAAGTTCTTTGAGTGGTCTTGTTGAAGGCTTTTTCATTTGTGGGGTGGGGTTCTCCAAAAATTCTCTACATATCTCATCTCTAAATCCAACCTTTTTATACCTTTCTTTTGGGCGAAGGATGGAAGGGTCATATAATTGGACTTTGGTCACCTCCTTTGAAAATCTCATCCTGACCCAGCACCTCACCCTGGAATGTAATATGCATGGTCTCAGTAATTTACCTAAAACCATTTTAGCATCTTGTTACACAATCTTTCTTTATCACTTACTTTTATGTGTGTGTATCTCAGGGTTTTTAGATGAACCTAACACTAGTTGGAAATTAGTTAAGCAGAATACAAATTTATTTAAGGGTATTAAATAGCTCACAAAGAATGTTCACAGAGAACAACCAGATACTCAGGCTCAAGGATTACTTTACAGTAAAAACTAAGCCACAATGCAATGGCTATACTACTGAAGAATAGAAGTGCTGCTTCTTTTTGGCACAGACACCCAAATCTCACAAATCCCACTAGAAGCTGGATGCCAGACTGCAATTAATCTTTGTGAAATGCCAAAGCCAATCTTTGTGAAAAGCCAATGCCCAAAGATTGAGAGTTATTTTCTCACTTCCCAGTTAGTCACATATATCTGCCATAATCTCAAGGGATGCTGGGAATATCTATCCTGTGGATGAGAGACTTATAATGGGGAGAGTCTCCAAAGAGGAAAGCTGTCCAAAAAAGATGAATGTTCCACAAAAAGACAAGTGCCTACTTTTGTGTGTCACTTTCAAATGATAATAGCTGGATTCTTTTTAACCAGAGAGCATGGACCTTAATAGAGAAATTTATCACATTTACATTTATTGTGATGTTGAGATTATTCCTGTAACCATACTTAATATTTTCTATTTATAACACTTTCTTTTTTTCCTTTTTTTTTGTTGAATGGCTTAATTTTTGGTTTTTTTTGCTTCTGTTTGTGTGTGTGTGTGTGTGTGTGTTTATCAAATTAATACATACATTAGTAACAAATCAAGTAGTACAGAAGGGTTTTTGAGAAAAATCCATCTCCTGACTTTATACTCCCCATTCTCCAGATGACATTTCTTATAATTCCAGTTTTAGTTTTTTCTAATAGTAATATCATATCTCTGATAGTTATTTTTATCTCTGTTCCTTGATCCATCAAATATACATAAATATAAGGTTTAGAAATTTCTAATTTAAATATTCCCTTAATTATTTTACATAATACTACTTAGATTTTTTGGAAGAATAGTATGATATAAGTAATGTAGATTTCTTAGGCAGGTATTAAATAGCTCAATAGGTATTAATTATCATTTTCATCATCATTGGTACTTTTAGACAACTCACTATTGACTGTTCTCCTGATCCATGTCTTCTTCTCTCTTGGTTTACTTGCTGATTTTAATGGAAGATTTCTGGAATAGCCACGAGTCTTTTTCTCATGTCATTCTTCAGTACTGGAAATTTCCCCTCTATTATTCCTTTAATAATTTTTTTCTTACATCTTCTTAGCTCTCTTATCCTGAGATTTCTATTATTTGCATGTTGAATCTCTAGAATAGGTCTTTATGTGTCTTATCTTTCCTCTCATATTTTTCATTTTGTCTTTTTCTCACACCTTTTTTAAACATTTGTACCTATCACATCCTTCTAGTCTCCCAGCCCCTGACACATTACATGTTGAGATCATCTGGGATTTGAGATCCAGATGGTTAGGTTATTTTTTTATTAGATTGTGCATAAATAATTTTTATAATTAACTAAATGTTTATGTATTTCTTTGGACTGAAATTTTGCTTGCTTATTTCCTAGTTTCTTTGCCCTTTTTATCTCATGATTTTATTGTGTATATGTATGTCTGTACATATGTGTATTTATACTTAAGGTCTTTTTCTAAAGTTTTTTTAGAGTTTATGTGTGGCAAATTTTTTTAGATATTTTAATTCTAAACGTCTTTGGTAGGCCTTTCAAGTTTCATGCCACTTTCATGAAGTATAGAATTTTAGGTTCAAAATCATTTCCTTCAGAATAGTCAACATTTTGCTCCAGTGTTTTCTAATATACACGGTTTTTGATGAGAAGCATGATGTCAATTTGATTTTCATTGCTTTGTAGAAAACCTATTTTTATCTTTCTGGAAACTAAATTTTCTCATTATCCTCAGTGTTTTTTAAAATTTCTCCCATGAAGTGAAATTATTGCATACATTCTGCTTCATACTAAATTTACCTCAAAAACTAAAAACTCTTTTATTTTATTAGCTTTGAAATTATTTTATATCCTCTTGTTCTTAATAATTTCCTCTCCTCCATTATTTTCTCCTCTATTACAATTTCAAAATTTAGATGGGATTTCTCTTGAAATTTTTAGATTTCTATTCTATGACTAATATGACTTTTCAGAAGTATTATATTATCTCTTATTATTTTGAAAAAAAAATTAGGAGAATTACCCTGTTTAACTACCCTGATTCATAACTATCTCTCTGACAGTGATATAAGGGTGGGATAAGATATACTCCCAGCTAGAGAGTTCCTGTAATTCTGATTGTGGAAGATTTTAAGGTCCTCCTGAAAGTTGTCATATACCTGGATACTTATCAGCTTCTCCCAATCACTTGCTATTTTAACTTGCCCCACGGAACCAGGTCAGAAGGGAAAAGGTAAGCTACCCAGGCATGCAGGACATATTTCCCCAATTTATCACATTCACCATTGTCCTTGTGCACCCTCCTCCTACTGAATCTTTGACTCTTAGCTTTGAATGTCTGTAGAAAAACTGTCCAGGCTTCTGTATATGTCTCGATCTTCAATTATTGCCATGTATCCAATTCTATCTCCTTTATATTTGTTTAAGAATTTCTTGAAATTTCTGCTTTACTGACAGTTTTTTTACACATATTAATTATTTAATTCTTTTAAAAAATCAAATGTTGAGTGGGGGAAGTTAGATATGTGCTCTCAGTTTGCTGTCTTAACCCAGTTTCCCCATAACACATTCAAGGATACAGTTTTTTGAGAATGATACTCTAGGTACCAAGTTCAAGCCCAATACAGTTCATTATTTTTAAAGTCCTGGAGTCTGACCAGAATGCTATAAGCATGTTGGCCAAGAACAGAGAAGGCCAGCATTTGAAATGGACTTTGGCTGAGTCTGGGATGTTATACTTGCTGTTATTTTTTTATGGGTTTTTTTTGTCCAGAATAATTAAATAATTGCTTTCATAATGTGGATATTTAGTCCCTTTTAAAAATACATCATTTGAGTATTGAAAAGCCACTATATTTAAAGGAAAAATTGTTTAATTGCACATGAGTAATTTTATCTGCAAGTTGCATCCACACACAAAACAACTGAGCTTCAAAGGGGATCATAAAAGAATCAGAATAATTTTGAAAACTCTGATATGTTAACATTTCTTTACCTAATAATAATACTTTTAAAAAATGAAGTAAGCATTTAATAATAAAAATAAAGAATAGTATTCTAAGCCTAATTGGTTTTGTCTGTCAATGTTTTGATCATAAATTATTTAATTTTATAAAATGTTTTCCAGGTACAATAAAGAAACACCAAACTATTATGTGGTACTGTCTGAGAGGATAACTCGTGCACTGAGGTAAAAGGATAAATATCCAAAAGTTAACATGCTAGCTGAAGTCTGGAACAAGTTGAGTTTTATTTACTCAGTAAATATGACAAAATCTCACTTTTCTCCCCTCTCCCATCATTATTAGCTCAGAAAGAAGAAAAGATAAAATTAATAAATTCTAACTCTTTTTTGTCTCCAGGAGTGGGATTGAAACTACAGATTTATGACTAGAACTAAGAGGTAGTATTGTATGTAAAAGACTATTAATAATGGAATCAAGTTTAAATCTTGAGTATCAGAGTAGACAATGATTCACACATTTCTAGAGAAGAGAATGGGAATGTAAGTGACCAAATAATAAATGGATAAAAATGTTTGGAGTATGTTAGAGATCATTTATTTCAGGAACCCTTAACCAGTGGTCCGTGGATCCTTAATGGGAGTGCTTCTGAAGGTCAGTGACTCACTCGAATTTAAATACAAAACTTTCTAGATGTACATGCATTTCTAGGTGTCATCAGGTTCTCAAAATCTATGTCAGACCCCAAAGACCTATAACTTTGTTGACATCAATGATCAATGACCAAGAATCTATAAGTCTGTAGAAATCTGATCAATGACTGAGCTATGTTGGTCTCCAGGGAGCCCTGGGGTGGTTGACATCAAGACCATACATGCGTCTTGTGTTCTACCTTAAGCCATCATTTGATTCTAAAAATTTTCTTGTCAGATCTATAAACATAGAACAGTATAAATTATACTTTAGTAAGAAAATAAATCCCATAACAGTAGAGGATGTGATCTCTGCAGTAGCATTATCGTCTGTTTTCCATGTATTTTACCTTGAAGGTTTTTATATTAGCATTATTTTTATAATTTTTCTAATGCTAAAAAAAAATGCTCTTGAAAAGTGCACCATCTGTGCTTTGTCTGATTATCTGGTCCAAATGGAATGGATGTCAAATTCTGAGTCCCTTTTATTTTTATGAAAATAAAAAGAAGCTTCACTTCTAACTCAGCTTTATGAGTGAATCAGTGAGAAGTCATCTACTGCATAATCTTCCCCCTAGAAAGTGATAAATATTTACAGTATATAATAAGATTTCATGTCAAAAATTGATGGTATTTATTGTGTTTTAATAAAAGCAGATTTGAAAACATTAGTTTTATTAAACAAAAAAGGGATATTGTTTTAAAAATTGCCATTTTCATATTTGCTTTTTCTGTGGAGACCTTATACACAAAGGCAGATTTTTAGCTAACTATATTACTATGGAAATCAGCTCCAACTGAATAGAAATAGTACAAAATAATGAAAACGCTAATACATCTTTACACATTGTATTATTCATCTATCAATTACTTTCCCTTTTGTGGGACCCACTCTTCCAGGTTTGGCTGTTTAATAGTCATATTTTTCCAATATTTATTCTCAATTTCTTTTTTCAATCTTGATCCTAAGAATTAACTAAAAAAGAATATTTAAAAGGTCATGTTGTCCTTTCCTGTGCAAATCTGGGAGATAAGGATGTTACTAACGCATTTTCTAATTTTTTAAGTAAATGTTAAGGGGAACATTTGGTTCTCTTATGAATAGCTTTTCACAAACAGGTCAAATATGTTACAGGTGGTAGCAACATAGATTTTCCTTCCCAACCTGCCTAGGTCCCCTAACTCCTGAGGAAGTAGGTTTGAAAGGATTATCTCTCACCTTGGTTAGAGGATCACTTAGAAGTTTGAGTTGTAGGAGCTAATATCTCTCCTATGGTGAAAAGTCTCTTAGAGATTGATCTGGAGAAGGTAATGTTGTCTACAGCCAATGATGAGAATATCTGGTCACAAGTGACTAAATCAGAGATTATAACTCAAATGATTTTCAGTGTCTGGTACAAAATAATAAATGGCTAGTGACCACAGCTAACTGAAAAGTACGGGCTCACATAGACACTAAGATTTGCATTTTAAAACAATAGTGTGCTGGCCAGGAAAAACACATCTGTGTGCTAAATTCAGCCAGTGGGGCACCAGATTTTGATACCCAAACTACATAATATGTCAACGTTTATGAGACTGATTTTGTCCTTCCCTCTTTCACACTCATCTGTTAGTCTGCTTGTTGTCGTCTGATGTATTTCCCCCTCCCCAGCAATGTTTTTTTTTCTGGTTGTTATGTTTATTCTTCACTGAGGTTTTTTGTTTTTGTTTTCTAAATAGATAATACATTCTTGTGGTTCAAAAAGAAAAGAAAATATAAAGTGATATACAGTGAGAGCCTTTATGTGTCCAGTCCCCATCCTGAGTCCCATACCCTGACAGATAACTTTTATTACTGGTTTTGGTGCTTACACCAATGTTACTATATTTGTAAGCAAGCCAATAAATACATACACACAGATTCTTATGTTCCCTATTATAGTCAAAATATTGTATGATAAATACATATTTTTCTTGTTAAAGCCTATTGTTAGAAAACCACTTTTTACTTAAAAATAAACATATGAATATATAAAAATATATTAATACACACACACCTTTAGCATATATCTACCCTAGTCACCTTTATATATACCTATACAAAGTGTTTCCCCATTCTTTTATACAGCTGCATTATATCCCTTTGTAAAATTATATATTATCATTTATTTAACTAGTTTAATACTGGTGGATAGTCAAGTGATTTCCAAACATTTTCTATTAGAAAAGCTGCTGCATGTATCATCTTGCAGTCTGCATGCATTATTTTGCACATGTACAAGTATGCAAAATAAATAAATAGTAGAAATATGATGGCTGGGTCAAAGGTGAAAGTATTTATAATTTTGACAAATTACTGAGAAATCATATCTGTTTGAGTCAATATCTGTTCTCACCATATCTAGTCCACTGCCTTTGCAAATGAAAGGTGCTATCAAACTGTTCAATTTTTCCAATCTAGTGGTTAACAAAAGATGTTCTAGTGTAGTTTTAATGAGTATTTTTTCATATTATAAGTGAGATTGAGAGTCTTCTCGTGTGTTTTAAAGCCATTTATGTTTACTTTCCCATTAATTTCCAAAATAAACACATAAATAAAATTTACCACTATCCTGTTTTCTAATTAATTAATCCATATTGTCATAGTAATACCACATCAAGACCTTCATGGCAGTCCCTCACTCTTGAACTTCAGGGGTGGCCAGGGCAGTTCCTCTCCAGGCTTTGGTGGCTGAAGCAGCTCTGTTCCATATTACAAGTCAGCCTGTGATGCTCTGCTCTGTGTATCTCTCACTCTCTGCCCAAGCCAGCGGGCCAGTTGAGACCTGTTATTTCATGGCAATGGCAGAAGCACAGAGGGCTCGCTCTCTGCGCAAGCGCACTGCAAGCCTCTACTTGGATCCCATCAGCTGGTCTCCCATTTGCCAAAGAAAGCCACACTGATCAATGAGAATAAAACGCTTGTTAACTAAACTTTGGTTAATTTCTCTCCTTCCCCCCAAATATCTGAACTTTGACCCACTCTCTGCCTAAGCCAGCACACAACCCCCTTCTTTAAGGGCCGCAGGACAATAGGCTGACCTCAGAGTAAAATATTCTCTGATTTGCTGTCTGATCATAGAGATTTCTTCTGCTCCTGCACCATCTGGGCACAGGGAAACTTAAGTCTTACATCCATACTGGGTGATCTTATGAAAATTTACAGTTTTAATTTATATTCAAATCCTCAAATTCTCTGGGTATTCTATTATGCCCCCTGGGATTAAACATAGTGGGAGATGAAGCATGGAGAAAGCAGAGTGAAAGACTCAAGGTCCCTTTGCTGGGATCCATCATTATCAATTTTCTTTTGCAATCTCCCCTTTTTCTTCACCATTCTCCCATTTCATGAAGTCTTTACCCTCGATGTTAGGAAAAACTGAAAACTGATCTCTTATTCTAATTCTTTTTATCTTGAGCCTAAAACAGGGCTTCAGAAAGTCCAAACTTTTCTTTTTCTCCAGGTTTAGTGCATTTTCCTCCCTTGAAGTAATCAGTACTAAATGAGAAGTCATCAATGCCTGAACGTGGAGTAAGGAATTACAGAGGAAAGAAAAAAATAGTATCCTACGTGGATATGAGCTGGGAAATGGTTTTGTTAACATGACAGAAGTGCCCTGAGTCACCTACAGTCTCATCAAGTCCCCCATTCTCCCGGGTCCCAAGAACCTGCAACATATCTGGATGAGTTTGGTAAGGAGTATCTCTGTCAGGTAGCGGTATCTCTGTCAAACATGAGCGGGTCCCGCCCCATCCTGCGTGGAGTCATCTTTCCCAGGACGCTAGGAATCAGAGCATGCCCAGAGATCCTCCCTCTTCTAGTCAAGGACCACCGCTAAGTTCCCAGCCTTATCAGGACCAAGCAAGATAAAACGGCCAGCACAGGTTGGCTCAGGCGCACCAAGACTTAAAAGGTGACTCAAAGTAACCTGGGGTTCATTATGCCATATTTGTAATACATTAGCATTGTAGTTTTTACCCTCCACCCCCCGCCCCGCCCCGCCCCGCCCTGCGCTGTGGGTTTTTCTTGGGTGCTTATGGGTAAGCGCCCGCGCACTAAGGGAAAGGATATATAACCTAAAATGATCTGCCAACTTGTCAGTCAAATGAGGTAGGATGCGGGGAGGGACCACCACTCTAAAAAACCCAACCTTACCTTCACTGCTGCTGCTTCTGATTTCCAGATGGCCCTGTCACATCCTTTCTCCAGAGTGTACTCTTGCTTTGCTTAATAAAACTCCCGCTGCTTGGAACTGCTCTCTGTCTCTCATCTGAATTCTCTCCCTTGAGAGGACAAGGCCCGAGGAAATTGCCATTCCACCGGTAACATCTCCATTCCCCGAACAGAGCACAGCAACATCCTGGAACGTCTCAAGTCCCAATCCTATAGGTAATAGGGTGTGGAGTTAACCTATCCCCACCTTTGCCACATTTGGCCAAATAATACCCATTTATGCCTCTCCCCTTTATTTTATTACATTTTCTTTAAATACTCAAGATACAGTTTACTGGCCGCTCAGTGTTCTGTTAATAACACCTTATTTTTCAACCCATTATTACATAATTCTCTTCCTTTTATAATAGAAAACGTTTCCACCTCTCCAAGTCTCTGTTTCTTCATCTATAAAATGGAAATTATTATATTAAAATATAATAAGTATCATATACTTATGACCCTATAATGAGAATATGCTGAGATTGAAGATCTGATCCCATTGTGTAAATTAGAAATGACCATATAGATATCAATTATAATTAAATGTTTACAATATATAGTAATGCCTATGATTATGAAATATTAGCAAACAGATAGGAAGAAGCCACTAAAAATACAAAGAAAAACACTGGGAATGGTAGTTTCCCAAGGCCCCTCATGGTCTTTCCCTGGGGCTGTACATACCTTCAGGAACTGTATGTTCCAGGGGTCTTGTCTCAGACAGGTGCTCCTCTAGCCTCAGTGTGCAAGTCAGTTGTCATTAGAGTAATGTGACCAGGCTCAACCAGCTGAGTTAGTTAGGGCTACAATGGCTGTCCATCAAGGCAAAACTGTCTAATGACCTGTAGCTCTGTGAGCAGCAGAGAGGTTATCACCTATAACATGTTCTATCTGGTGTTTTAACTGGCCTGAGCCCTAAAGTCTAACCCACATTGGGGAATTCCTACCCTCCTCAGAAGGATCTGGCTCTTATTTTTGTATCTAATCTTCAGAAAGAATGATGGATTGGGGAAGGGATTGTGTGGCTTCTGTAAGTTTACATTCAACAAGAGCCAAGGAAAGGGGAAGGGAGTCCTGGAGTCCAGCACAAGGTTTCCTTCTGGTCCTGGGTGAGCAGGCATCCTGATACCTCCACGGCTGCTTTACACCCATCGTTGTGGGGATCACTGTGGTTCGTTTGGCCCAACGAGTGACAGAGCCATCTATTGTCAGGGAACCCAATTCAGAGCTGTCCAGTCAGAGAACAAAACAAAAGCCAGCTCTGAATCACAGGACAGAAGAACTGCAGTCATCTGCTGATAGTTTTTCCTTTGAATAAGGTTTTCTCTGCAAGCAGGTGGAAGGATGTACCTTACAGGGTCTCTGTGATTGGCTCCCAGCCAGTCTTATGCATTTTTCACAGCTGGCATCAAGATAAACTAATTTTTTTTTACTTCATTGACCCCTATTACTTTCATTTTCATAGCTCACCACCAGTTGATGGGATACAATTTAATATAATGCAATTCATGTTATAGCATTCTTCGTAGAAAAGCATCAAGAAAAATGAGTCAAAACCTAAGTGCCCACCAGTGGGGGTGGGGAAGATGGAAACAGGACTATAGAACACAACATGAACCTAAGAGAAAAGAGAGCTCTACAAAATATAAAAAGAATTGCTGCTACCTACACTGAGAGAGAAGAGAGAATAAAAAGCAAGCTGGACAACAAGTGGTCATAATTCCTTCACTGAGATGCTTCTAAGAATTCAAGAAACCTTCCCAAAGGAGATAACATATAGCTGTGCCTTGAAGAGGTGTGAGGGAAGCGGACACCAAGCTTGTGAGGGAAAGGAAGGTTGTTCCAAACAGACGGGAAGCAAAAGCATCAGGGAGGATTGTGGAAAAGCAGACATGCCCCCCGACGGAGACACCTGCCTTCCCCTCGCTGTCCTTCCCTCCCCCACCCCACCACCTGACGTATTTATTCATTCCTTTATTATTATATCACTTTGGACTTGCATATTTTTATTTTCTTCCGTGGATTATAAACCACTTCTAGCATTATGTATATGATATTCAAATTGTTCCTTATTTTGGACATCAGGCTTTTCTGTCCTTTTGATATGTCTCCAATATTCTTTGAGTACATTCTTACTTCCCTGAACAACTCATTTTGTATTTTTTTTAAGCTTTAGGTCTGGCGTTAATCTTTCCTCCAAAGAGCCCTGGTACCTTTCAGTGGAGAATGGTATTTAGGAGCCAGTATCTGAGTACTAGCTGTGCTCATTGCTATTCATATTTCATTGCTTGCAGCCTCTTTCAGTGTTCAGAGCTAGGGGAAAACAGCAAATTCACACACACACACATTTCTGTATCTATGTATTAAAAACGATAAATTTACCTGATAATTCCAATTCCAGTGCACACATCTCTTTATTTATTCTAGCTGCCTCCCTTCCATATTTACAACTCCAACAGAGGAAAATCTGGCACCCATTTTCATTCATATATTTTCTTATCTGCTCAATCACAGGACACACAGAGAGTTGTTGCAGAATTGTTTGTCCGTACCATTGTGAAATTCATTCCTACTAAGTACAGTTTAATATTTGGGTTTTTTATTGTCAAATTTGTGTACAGTAAAATATATAAATTTTCAGTGTAGAAGTCAATGAATTTTGATAAATGCCTGCATCCATGTAATTCACACTGCTATGAAGACATAGAAAGAAGGTTTTATCCTTGTAGAAAGTTCCCTCTTCCTTGTAAATACCCTGCTCCAGTAAGTTAGTGTTCCGTCTTCTAGAAATTTATACATATGAAATCTTACAGTGTACATTGTTTTCTTTCTGGCCTCATTTTCTTAGTATATTGTCTGAAAGATTCATGTTGTTGTATGAGTGAAGAGCTTTTCATTTTTGTTGCTTAATATTATTCCAGTATATGAATATATCAAAATTCTTTATTCTTTCATTGTAGGCATTTGGGTTCTTTCTATTTAGGACTAGTATGAATAAATCTACTATGAACATTTCCCATAAAGTCTTGCGTGGAAATATATTCTCATTTTTCTTGGGTAAATTCCTAGGAGTGAAATTGTTAGATCATAGGAGGATATATGCTCAACTTGAAGAAGAAAAAAACTTAACAGTTTTCCAAACTGGTTGCACTGTGTTACACTCCATCATCAGTGTATGAGAATTCTGCTTGCTGTCCATACCCTTGACAACATTTAGCATCATTGGTCTTTTTTAATTTAACCATCCTACTAAGTGTGGAGTGATAACGCTTTGTGATTTAATTGCATTTCCCTGCTGACTAATGATGTTGAACCTTTTATTCATTTACTCATTGGCCATATATATTTCTTCCTTTGTGAAGTCTCTGTTCAGGTTTTTCTTCATGGAATTGTTTGTCTTTTTATTATTGAATTGTAGGATACAAATTATTTGGTTTTTGGCAAATATGTTTTGAAAATAGTTTCTCCCAAAATCTTCAGTCATGAAGATATTTTCCTGATTTTTCTTGATATTTTTCTTGATATTTTCTTAGGTTTTTCTTTTATAATCTCTATACCTTTAGATTTTAAGATTAGGTCTATGATCCACCTCAAATTAACCTATGGCATGATGTAGAAGCCAAAGTTTATTTTTTTCCATGTGCATTTTCAGTTATCCAAACATCATTTATTGAAATTCCCCAGTAGTACTGTCAAAAATCAATTGACTATGTGAGTGTGGATGTATTGTCCTGATTAATGTAGCTTCATAGCAAGTAAGTCTTGAAGTTAGAAATGTAAGCTCTCCTATATTATTTTCCTTTTTCAAGATTATTTTCACTATTCTAGGTTATTTGCACTTCCATATGAATTTTAGAATAGCTTTTCAATTTCCAAAAATAAAAAAAAATCTTGCTGAGATTATGATTTGGCTTATACTGAATCTGTACAACAACTTGGGGAGAGTTGACGTCTTGACAACATTGACTCTTCCAATCCATTAGCATGGTACATCTCACACTTTATTCATGATTTCTTTCTTCTCATTAATCTTTTGCAGATTCAGTGTAGAGGTTTTTAATCTATTGCTACATTTATCCTTATGTATTTTATGTTTTCAGTGCTATTTTAAACGGAACTTTTAAACTTTTATTTCCTAAATATTTGCTTCAATTATATTAACTTTGTATATTATGACCTTGCTAAATTCACTATTACATCTAGTAGATGTTTTGTATATTCTTCAGGATTTATCACATGATCATGTCATCTGCATATATTAAGAGTTTAAATTCTTCCTTCTAATCTTTATACCTTTCACTTGCCTTATTTCACTTTCTTAAACTTCTACTACAATGTAGAACAGAAATGATGAGATAGAATACCTTTGCCTTGATCATTCTCTTAAAGAGAAAGTATAAACCCTTAAAGAGAAAAATGTGAAACCCCTCATAAATTTTCATGCAGTCCGGGTACAAGTTTCCTGCTAGTTCTCTCCCTACTGTTCTAATATCAGCATATATGTTGTCAAAACAAGCACATACTTCCTCTGCAAATCTGGTTTTCTTGAGGTCAGAATTTAGGATTGAGTCATCTTTCAAGTTCAGGCACCTAGAAGAATGCTTCAAACATGTAAGAAACCCAAAAAGCATTTTTAAAACAAATAAATAACAAGATTGATTTTAAAAGAAAGGAGATTATTTTTAAGAGATAACTCTAATAAGAGCATAGGACCTTACTTCCCAAAGGATATCCCATCCAATACTTGCTCTGAGAGAAAATGCAATGTATTTACTTTTTAAAAATATGTTTTTGGACAAATAAACTTGGGGGACTCTGGATTAAAAGAGAAATCAGATTTATTTCTGTAATAAAGTAGATGGTTTAGACCTACAACTCACTTGTAGAAAATTCTATGATATGTCTATATAACTAAATTCCTTTATAATCTCCATTTCTAATGATGGGTAGAAAATAATAATGTAAACTTTCTAGTTACAGGTAACTCAATCTTTTCCAGTTTAAAATCTTCTCACTCAATTTAAAATTTAAACTCTCTTTCAAACCATTTTTCTCCTCCAGATTGTCTCCTGTAATTTCCTTTCCAAAATGGTGTCTGGAATTGGAATTAAATGATTTCTGGGTGTTCTTTTGTTGAACTCTGATCACCTAAATCTGGGAAGTGGACTTTTTTCTAACTGCATCTGCTTCTCAAGGTGTAACTCATTGCCTGTTCTCCCAGCAAAATCAAAGCCTTGAAAGCATCCAATCACCACTCTGAATACCCTGCTTTTCAGCGAAAATGTCTTTCTGCTTTACTGTTTTTCAAATGGGATCACCTTGTCATTTACTGTGGTGAACCATAGCAGATCCATATCAACTATTTTCAGTTGCTCAGTGGCATCACGGAAGAATTTTGAATTCCCTCCACACCAGACATCTGTCAAGGGAGATTCCCTTGATAAAATTACCTGCTGTTTTTCTGCCTAAGTATGTGTATCATCTTTTCTCTTCCACTGTGGCCACCTTATATTGGCACAAGAGGTGACCTTGCAAGTCAGTGACCTTTCAGAGTTGCCTTCAGTAAAGAGAATGCACACGCCTTGGGTTTCAACTTTCCTTTCAACCTGCCTGGAGTTTTCACCTCATAGTTTTGGTGCCCCTTGGATCAAGGTCCATGGAGGTGAAGGCACTGGGTCCCTGAAGGATCCAGGCTGCATCTCTATCCTCTACGTATCCCTTCCAAATGCCTCCTCTTCCCATGATGAAAAGTATCATGTTCCTTTCTCTGTCTGGTAGGCATTCTTCATACACCACTGCTTTCTGAATAACCTGTCAATATTTTTGGTAAAAGGACCTAGAGATTATCATACTAAATGAAGTAACTCAGGCAGAGAAAGAAAAATATCATATGATATCGCTTACATGTGGGATCTAATAAAAAATACAAAAGAACTTATTTACAAAAACGAAATAGACCCACAGACATAGAGAACAAATTTATGGTTACCAAAGGGGAAATGGGGAGAGGGAAAAATTGGGAATTGGGGATTAACATACACACATTACTATATATAAAATAGGTAAGCAATAAGGACTTACTATATAGCACAGGGAACTGTACTCAGTATCTTGCAATAAGCTACAGTGGAAAAGAATCTGAAAAAGAATATATGTGTGTGTGTGTATATATATATATATATATATATATATATATATATATATAACTGAATCACTTTGCTGTACACCTGAAACATTGTAAATCAACTATACTTCAATTAAAAAATTAAATTTAAAAAGAAAATAGTTGAGTTATCTATGATTCCACTAAGCCTGGGTCTTAATATGTAAATATCTTTTGGAATTTATAAATCCATTCTCTCTCAATAAACCTGGGATTTTAAGACTTTCTGGCCATGATCTTAATAGTCCCCTTTTGGAAGTTGGGTGTTGAATATTGACTCTTTCTCTTCAAATCCCTGCTATAATTATCCTAATTTTCCCTAAGGCACTGGGTGCTTCAGAGTGAGCAGGGTGGTGATCATGGGTAATGGAAGAAGCCAAAAGCACATCACTATCTTCATGTTACTCAGGACTCCTAAAAGTTTTAAGGTGCTAACAGGTTTTATGACTGCAAGCATGGAAGGTATGGTCTATAGCATTTTACAACTTATTTGAACACAGATCATTTCCTTTAAAGAACACTTCTAAAAATAGAGCTACCATATGATCCTGCAATCCCACTACTGGGCATATAACTGGAGAAAACGATAATTCAAAAAGATACATGCACCCCAAAGTTCATAGCAGCACTATAGCTATGAACTTTACACTTTACAATAGCCAAGACGTGGAAGCAACCTGACTGTCCATCGACAGAGGAATGGATAAAGAAGATGAGGTCTACATATACAATGGAATACTACTCAGCCATAAAAAAGAATGAAATAATGCCATTTGCAGCAATATGGATGGACCTAGAGATTATCATACTAAGTGAAGTAAGTCAGAAAGAGAAAGACAAATACCATATGATATCACTTACATGTGGAATCTAAAAAAAAATGATACAAATGAACTTATTTACAAAACAGAAACAGACTCACAAACACAGAAAACAAACTTATGGTTACCAAAGGGGAAGGGGGGGATAAATTAGGAGTTTGGGATTAGCAGATACACACTACTATTATATAAAATAGATAAACAACCACATGTGCATACCACAGGGAGCTATACTCAATATCTTGTAATAACTTATAATGGAAAAGAATCTGAAAAAATTATATATATAACTGAATCACTTTACTGTACACCTGAAACTAATGCAACATTGTAAATCAACTATACTTCAATTAAAAAAAAAAAAGAACATCTGGCTAGACTACCACTCCACTGGAAATACTCTGAGGGTCAAAGGAGCAAAAGGCACATTGCAAAACAGGCAAAACTGAGAGCAGGGGTGCCAGTTAAAGGGTTACTTCATTTGTCCAGAAGAGAGGTGATAAAGATCTGAACTGGAGAAATAGCAGTAGCCAGGAAGTTGAGGAACATATTCAATAGGTAGGTAGAAAACAAAGTTACATAATCTGGTGAGAATATTCACTCTAATGAAATGGGATCCTAGATACTTCTAACAATATGCTTTATACATTTTTAAATTTCAAGAAGGCAACTAGATGAAAACCAGAGGCATATCTCCATGAAATAGATATTTATAAAATAGATGTGTGGGGCTTCCCTGGTGGCTCAGTGGTTGAGAGTCCGCCTCCCGGTGCAGGGGACATGGGTTCGTGCCCCGGTCCGGGAAGATCCCACATGCCGCGGAGCGGCTGGGCCCGTGAGCCATGGCCACTGAGCCTGTGCGTCCGGAGCCTGTGCTCCACAACGGGAGAGGCCACAATAGTGAGAGGCCCGCGTACTGCAAAAAAAAAAAAAAAAAAAAAAAAGATGTGGAAGGAAAACATATTTCTTTTGGGTTCACATTGAAGAGAAATTTTCCTAAGACACGTGATTATGTTTTATCCTGCCCTTCTTAGTCCGTGAAATGTATCAGAAAGGTTTCCCTTGATTTATCAAGATCTTTAAATACAGACCTACCAATGGTGTGAGAAAGAGGAAACTAAAATAATCCTCAAATGAGTGGATCAGTGAAATTCTGGATCAAAAGCAATTTCAATATTTTAAGCACCAAATATTTTTCTAACATGTTAGAATATCTTTTATAAGTCTCCACTGATTTATACATTTTACTTCCTAAGCCTAGTATGATGTGTTTACCATAATGTAATTTGAACATAGGAGGAAAAAAAGAAGGCAAATTTAGTTGTAGAACCACATTCATTAATAGTATTAAATATAGTGTAATACATTTCAAATGTTTCAAATAGAACTGACTCCTCAGAATAGAATGGGTGATTTTTAAAATAGAGACAGAACAACGTTGCTCTGTTTCTTTTGAGCAAGGACAGTGACAATTAGATAAAAATTACTAATAAGATGTGTTCCAGAAAATGGCTTTTTCCTCTACATCTTACATAGAGTGACAAAAAAATTACAACAGCAAAAACAACAACAGCAAAAAAACGACGAATGAAATCAATTGGGGTGTGTGGCAGATTGCTGGGGGAAAATGGCCATATTTATTTCCCACCTTCCCTTTTATTCACACCCCTCTGCAATGTGACTATGCAGCTAATGAATCAAAGGTGAACTCTGCTTTCCCTCCCCTTGTATCTGATCTGACTTTGCAATTTGCTTTGCCTAACAGAATTCGGTGGAAGTGACACCATACCTGTTGGAAGCCGAGGCACGTCTCTCTCTGCAGGACCTCTTCCCAGCCCCAGGTCCTCGAGCCCATGCTAGCCTGCTGGATGATAGAAAGAACATGGCAGCAGTGATGTGTCATCCCAGCTGAAGCCATCCTCTGATAATTCACCGAAACCAGCTGAGACCAGAAGCACTGTCCAGATAGAGCCAGTCCAAATTGCCAAATATAGAATTAAAGAATAAATTCTGGTGGTTGTTTTAAGCTGATAAATTTGGGGATGGTTTGCTGTTCAGTAATCAAATCAATAGTTTAGATGGTTTCTTTCCTGAACTATGTTAACCACCTCTCAGCATTCTACCTCCCTACTCTCTTTCTACTCTCATCTTACTTATATATTGCTGTCAATTTAATTTCCTAAACACGATTCTTATCCTATTGCTTCTTACTTCAAAAACCTTCAATGGCTCCCGACTGCCCTTCTAATAAAATCTCAACAAGCTTAATATGTTATGCAAGGGCCTTTCACGATTTCTCCACAACTTAAATGTTGAGTCTAAGCTTCTGGTCCTTTTCTTCATTCACCCTTGATTTTGTCAAGATGACTTGCAAGTCCTCGACTAGGAAGCACCATTGATTGAAGAGTCCGTCATTCATTTTGTACACCGCTTACTCTACAGCTTCATGGATGGTAAGTTTCTTCTGAAATTGATTCTAAGGTAACTCATGGTATTCTAGACATTAAAATATGAAAAGATAATGTGACTGAGAATTAAGGAAAGAGTCCTCATTGTTTTCCACATGGCTCATGTGTCCGGCCTCTTGTCCCTAGCTAGAACAATTCCCTCTGCTTTATACGCTCCAGGTCTACACATTGAAATCCTACCTACCTAAAAATCTATTCAAATAATCCCCTCCCTTAGAAATCCTCGAGCACCTTTCTCTTCACTGGGCTACTCGACCTCCCCTAGAAAATGATTAGAACCACTCATCAGGCACTTGTCACTTCCCACTTGGTACTGGCAACTCTTTTTCTTTGCTGTTAGATTGTCTGCAGGTTGAGGGCAATCCAGCATTTATTGGCTATTTCACATTCTCTTTCTGCCATGCCAATGCAACATTCTAAGTCCATTGTCTACGAGATACTGTACAATATATATTTACTAAGCAAATACCTCAGTGAAAAGCATACATTTAATACATCGCAGGTTTTTGACACTTCATTTTCATTCTGTCACTAATTACCCATGTGACCTTAGACAATTTACTTAACCTCCTAGGGCTGAGGTCTCAAATGATGTAACAGATGGGATAATGGGTGTGTGAATACTTTGTATAAACTGTAAGATCAGTTGGAGGTATTAGCACTGTTCCCTTTTCTGAGAAATGAGATGGTTGAACCTGATCTATTTCAAAAACAGTCTGTAAGTAGCATTCCACAGCTAGAGGATTGCAAGTCGTTGCTTTTTCCTTAAGTGCGCTGGCTCGAAGCGTGAGTTGACTTAAGCAGGCACCTGCCTCTTACAAAGCTTCTCTGGGCAGCTATTGCACCAGTGAATAGCCCTGCTGTGATTATCAGTCCAGACAGCTTCGCACCCTGTGGACAGGTCCGATAAGACCAGAAGTATTATGAGCCAATGCTAATCAGGCCTCTCTCCACCCCGACTCTGGATCAAAGGAGCCATTCTCACAAAGAAAGAGTTAGGCGTTATTACGGCAATATATATCACCCAAGAGTTTGGTTCAAAACTTTTTTTATTAGCTAAAACTTTTATTAATAAAAGTAGATTAAAAACATATTAAGAGTTCAATATTTTAAAGACTCACCCTTAGGAAATAGGCATAGGATGATTGGTGCTGTCTGTAACGATATCCCATAATTAACACTACAGAGTCTCGAGTCCACATCTGTGCATTGAGATAGATTTTCCACTTTGGCTCAATACCATTCAATTCAATTCACTTTGATTCAATTTATATTTGTTTTCACTCAAGGTAGCATCATGATACTGTGGGAAGAATGCAGGTTTTATCTCCAGTCTTAGAATTCAGGGGCTTCAACTCCAACTGCTATTTGTCTGACATTTGGCAATTTACCTAATCTCTCTAATTTCCTCATCTGCAAAAATGGGTTAATATTAGGCCCTCATAATAGATACAATGTCCGCAGCACATGGATCATATCATTTTCCTCCTACTCCTTTAATTCATGTCAGTTCAATTTGACTTAATTCAGCAAACATCAACTATTTATCAACTACAATGCTGGGGCTTCACAATGAATTACGATAGCATCATTGCAAATGTGGGATTCTGAGAAGTCAAAAGTTTATGTCTAGGGAAATATGTATAACTTGCTTAGGTAAAGAATGAGGTTGTAATGGGCAATGGTACAGATGTACTTGGTATGGAACACAAGGTGAAGCTAGATTTGGGCATCCCATGCCTACGAACACATGACGGTCTTCAGAAAATTCAACTGAAGACACCATACTGTGGCAATCTCAACCAAAACATCCCAATTTTAATGAGCTCTGACTTGACAGGAGATGTTGCAAAGTTTTCTATCAGCTCTAAACGTTTGTACAGCTAGTACATTCCCTCACTTAGGACTTTAATTTCTCCCAGGCATTGATTACACTTATAGCATATTATAAGTAATTTATAACATTGCTGTATAACTCATTCTCCTGACTTTTGATTACAATGCACAAGGAATTTGCAAATATGTAAGGGTATTTTAGACAGAATACGTTATGAAATTATAACACACAGTCCCCAAATCTCAGCAGCTACACACATAAATTTATCATTTGCTCTTGCAAAGTCTGCTATGTGCCAGGTGACTCTTCCAGGAGGCTCTCCTCCATGTGATGACTCAGCAATCCAGGCTGCTGTTGTTCTGTCCTCTCAACAAACAGCCGCCATGTTTTCCACTCAAGCTGAGATGAGAAAGACTGGACAATTGTGGGAGGAACAGGTCAGTTCAGCCTAAGTTTCATTGGCCATAATTAGTCACATGACCCTACCTTACTGCAAGAGGATTGGGAAACATTGACTCTCATATCCCCGAAAAGAAAAAAAAGAAGAATGACCAGATATTAATGCCTTATTAATGCTTCTCATCCAGTGGGACGATCACAAAGGAAAGCCCTATGTTTCCTCCGTGGAAATTTGGGGTCTTGGTACCCCTACTTCCCAGTAAAAATGAAGAAGTCTCCTTGAATTTTAGGAAGACAGTAGTCTCCCATAACCAGATCTGTGGACATGACTCTAATGGAAGGCATGAGGGAGTCTGAGGATTGTACTGGACCCTGCTGTGCTCCGCCTAATTCTCTTCATCCTGACTTCTTTCTCTAGTCCCTGTTGCAATAACCAGTCCCACAAGGGCTTTGATCAGCTTCATGCAGATGTAGTCTCACTTTGGGGTTTTGTCATGACCACTCACTTCATGCCCTGGGATTCTCTGATGCTGCAGCATGGGACATCTACAGAATCCCACTCAGAACCAAAAGTGTGAATGAGTGAATGGATTAATAAATGAATTATTCCCTCTTCCATCCCCCAAGCAGATAGGCCGAGATGCATTTCACAAGGCTTCTCAGAAAGTCCCACAGGATGAACAGCAGTCACAGATCAGTGGCCAGCTTGCACACTCATCCCTGTCTTAGCTTTTCCACCTTTCCTGTTTCACTCTGCCTGTCCCTTACTTCTGCTTCCTCATATTACACTGGGGGGAACTTGGGCTAAGTCTAAGTAGAGCAGGACAATTTTTAAAGCTTGAAACTCCTTCCCACTCCAAAACTTTTAATATGGTAGACTGGTGGGTGTGATATCTTAATTTATAATAAGGAATATATGTTTGGTCTTCGCCCAGTGTGTGGCACAGAACTCCTACAACCTTTGGAATTTCCTAAGTGTTGAGTGTTGAAGATGTCTTTTGTTATGCTAATGAGGTGATTTTTGGAGCGCACCTAAGGTTGGGGGCTGGTTACCCAGAGAACCAACCTTGGGATTAGAGGGTTGGAACTTTAAGCCCTGCCCCCTACCTCAGAGAGGGGAGAGGGGCTGGAGGTTGAATCAGTTGGCCAGAGGCCAATGAGTTAATCAATTATGCCTATGTAATGAAGCTTCCATAAAAACCCAAAAGAGTGGGGTTCGAGAGCTTCCTGGTTGGTTAACACCTGGAGATTTGGGGAGAACAGAGTGCTCAGAGAGGGTATGGAAGTTTCATACCCCTTCCCCCTACCTTGCCCTAGACATCTCTTCCATCTGGCTGTTTCTGAATTATATCCTTTTATAATAAATGGGTAATCTAGTAAGTAAAGTGTTTCTCTGAGTTCTGTGAGCCATTCTAGCAAATTAATCGAACCCAAGGAGGGAGTCTTTGGAACCTCTGATTTATAGACACTTGGTCAGAGGTACAGGTAACAACCTGGACCTGCAACCGACATCCTGAGTTGGAGGGGGTCATCAAAACGTCCAGTTTATAGCTGGTTGATCAGAAGCAGTGGTAACAACCTAGACGTGCAACTGGAGTCTGAATTAGGCGGTAGGGAATAGTCTTGTAGGACTGACATCTTAATTTGTAGACTATATCCCCAGGTAGTGTCAGAATTGAGTTAAACTGTAGGACACCCAGGTGGTGTCAGAGAATTGCTTGGTGGTTTGGGGCAACCCACTCCCAAAAATTGGAATTGGTACCAGAACCCTTTTAGTGGGCAAGTTTGTATAAGGGGCCAATAAGACCTTAGGAGACAAAAGATTGAAATGTCCTTCCCTTAGGGGTTCAAGATTATTAGAATGGCTCATGCATCAAGATGACCCCAAGTAAGGCTGGGAAGCAAATGGAAGACACTCAGGGTCCCTAGAGTGAATTTTATCATGAGGCTTGAGGTGGGTATCGGCTGTTGACCTAGACCAGGGTTAAGCAAAGTTAGGACTGTCATCTAACCTGGACGTGGGGAGCACGTGAGTGTGATTTAGGTGGCTATACAAATGGGAGCCCGGTCTTATGGTGGAGTGGTCCATGAGGGGAGGGGATCTGCTGCCTGCCTGCCCTGGGAGCCACTGGGCTGAACAGCAATGTCATCAGTCAGTGGCAGAGGCCTGTGCTGTGTGCAGCACAAGATTCTTCAGTTCTCTCTGCCCAAAATTCTTGAAACTAGAGCTGGGCCTGAGAACAGAACGGGCTGTGGCAACAGTATGATCAGAGGGGCTGCTGTGCGATTGGGATCAGCCTTACCCCAAAGGATGGGCCTGGAATTCCCATGAGTCAGTGCAGCAGAGCAGGAACTAGATTAAGGTGAGACTGGTCCAGGAAGAAGAGGGACTGGTTTGTGACAGTCAAGATGGAAGCTGGATTTGCCAGGTGAGTCTTCTAGACTTCATGTAAGACTAGTAGACTACAAAGAGGCACCTTATTAAATAGCTCAGCACCCAAGGGACCTGATTCCTCGCATGTTTCTGATTGTCCTGGTCACTCAAAGATTGGAAACCAAAGCTATTCAGGCAAGTGCTTTGTGAGATCTGAAATGTCTCGACTTCGGTATATTGTGGTTTTGGACTGTGTTCATTTAGCTGAGCTGGAGCTACATTTCCCAGAATCCTGTTCCTGGCTCTAGGCTAAGGCTGGTCATCAGAAAATTCTGCAGGGGCTGGGAAAGCAGAAGTGAAGAAACAGCAGTCGTGTGTCTGCTGGAAAGTTGGTGTGAGGTCAGGGGTAGCTGCAGCTCCCGAGCGCCATCGCAGGTGCACTGGTCACCTTGTTGCCAGGGGCCAGCAGCCTAGCCGATGCCCCCCACACATCCCCCAGGTCTCCCTTTTGGCTTCTCTGACGCTGGGGCCAGGATTCTGTCTTCTTCTGTGATCATGAGCTGGCTTCTCCTGCAGACCACTCATGCTAACAAAGTTGGAGGCCTAGAGGGTGTATGACACCTCTGTGGGTTCTACTTTGTCCTCAAGGATCTCAACGTGCCCTTGCCGCCCCCTTTTCACAGCCATCTTCCTTTGCCACTGTCATCCCTGCCAATGTCATGCCTAGAACTAGATGCCAGAGCAGTGGCCCTCCATAAAGTCTTTCACCAGCAACCAGAATTCTAAAATGGTCACAGCCCTATGATAAGCCGATTATTCCCTGTAACTCCTAGTGGATTTGCTTCTCTGATCAAATGCTACCTGACACCATGGCCAAAAACAAAGATTTCTGTTTCACGACTTTGGGCCAGAGATGTTGCAACCTGTCTTGGCCTGATTTCACTTGTGCTGTGTGGAATATGGGTGGGGAAAGGGGGAGACTAGGGTGGGAGTGACAGCTTATGAGAAGGTTGTTGGGGGTGGGGTGTCTCAGTGTTAACACAGCAACACAGCTGACATCACAACACCAAATCCCTGCAGAGGGGAAGGAAGTGAGAAAAATGAATGGAGTGGATGGTAGCAGCTGGAGAATGCACGCCTCAGCGAGGGGGGCCGCCAATCAATCCCTCATGCCATTGTTACCAGGTGAGAATAAAGACACCCAACATCGTTCGATTCAATTCTCCTGAAAAGCTGGAAATTCACATTCCTGTGCAAAATTTCCCAGTTTTAAATGTCTGTAGCAACAACCAAACCACAATCTAAATTTGTATTTTATTTTTAAATCAAGGTTTAAACCTAACAAATCCTGTCTAGAGGACAGATTTAACCCAGGTTAGGCATGTACCCCAGAGTCAAATTACCTTGGTTCAAATCCAAGCTCTATCACTTACTAGACGTGGAACCTCAGGCAAGTTACTTCCATACCTCCGTCCTTCATCTGAAAAATGAGACTAGTAACACCCATTTCATAGGATGTCTGAGGCTCAAATGAGTTACTAACACCTTTCCTTGTTTCTAAGACACTATTGAATGTTAGATGGACCATTAGAGAAAGAAAAGTTGATGGCTAATTAACCTCGTAGCACAATGCTGTCTTATCACTTAGCATTATTGTCTTATAATTTCTGAAAGAGCTCTTTCAGAGTTATTTTAGCACAGATTTTTTTATCATATATTGCTCTGAGCACACATATAAGAAAATATAAGTGAAATAATGTGGTTTGGTATTCTGAAAACCTCTCTACATTATGAGTCTGACAACTCTGAATTAGTTTTCAACTCTGTTTTTCCACACAATATTATTCTTGGTGCTATTATAAACATTGGTGATGTAGCATTTCTTTAAAAAGAGCTCCCCCATTGTCTCCAGGAATTTCTCCCAAGTTGCTGACACTCCTAGTGAGAGTTTTCATGCCAACACTTTCTTGATTTTACCAGAAGATGTCAAATGGAAAATTTCCAGGCAACAGAAAGACTTGTATTCTTTTTCCAAATGGTCCTTAATTTAAAGATTGTTGGCTAAACATTCAAAGGATTTCAGTCTTCAGTTATTCACCAGGAAAAACAACAAAAAATGTTTGTGCCTATACAAACATTGGCAGCTACATAGTAACTGTTGTTTGGCTGAGGGTGGCAGTCCAAATGTCATCAATCGTACGATATTTTCCTACGTATTAAAAAATAAAAAAATAAAATAGTGCATTCAATTTCATCCAATAGAGTCTTTGCAAAACTCTTAGAAGACAATGCAATATCAAAGGGTTTGATAAATAAAGGTAAATAAAATCTATAGAGGGGAAAAGTTAGCATGTCTAAAGTCTCAGTTCTATCATGAATTACCTGTATGTTCTTCCTTAAGACATTAATCTTTTTGTCTGTGAAATAGGTACAACCTGGGTTGTATTGAGTGCATGTGACAGCACCTGGCTGCATGGACAGTCACCTGTAGAATGTCGTGTTTATGTCAGTTCAGCCGATTGGAGTCTGAGGGTTGAAGAGTCAAACCTGCAGAAAGAAAGGGGCACAGCACGGAGGGGTCAAGATCGGGGTCTCTTGGGGAAGGGCAAGTCGAACCAGCAAAGCTCCTCAGAAAAGTAAAAACAAAAGACCCTTACTATTGTTCTGGCCACAGATGTAACCTGTTGAAGTTGAGAACAAATAAGAAATCTTGATCTGAAAAGAGAGAAGATAACGAAGACAACATATCTGTAAGTTGGCAGCTCGGGTGGGGGGTCTCAGGAAGTTTGAGTCAAAGTCTGACCAAGGATGGTCTGGCCGCTGAGAATCCAGGAAGAGTCATTGAGATGTTGAGGTCCTGGGGTCCCATGTGTCCATTGAACCTGGATCCCAAAGTCCCTCCTCTGAGAGAAAATCCACACTGCCTCAGCTTTTTGGTTCTTCATCATTTTGGTTCAGCCTCCCCCCACCCTAAGCCCTGGACCTGTCAAGACCTAGAGAATGAGGCCAGTGTCCGGGGAGAAATCAGGCCGGCCCTCTCCTATCCCACCTTCCATGATTACAAATGATTCTGCAAGCTGAACAGGGTTTTGTATATTTCATTTACAGTGATTGTACAACAGCTGTATAATAGACGTCGCTGAAGATCCGAACGTTGCTCAGAGTGTAGCATAAACGTCCACAGTGAGCTGCAGATGTGAATAAGAATGGCCCTGGCTGCATAGTAATTGGTATTATTACTGGAGTGAATGGGAAAGCCACATATGGATGGATGGGTGGGGCTGTGACAGGGCACAGGCAGCGTTTATTTTCTCTTGTCTACATCCGTTCTCTCAAACAACCAGCCAGAGGAGGTAGAGGAGGAGAGGTACCAAGTGGGAATGTAGTGGGGGAAGCGTGAAGCCAATTATCCACCACTCTATAGCACACCCTTTCTGCTCCTTCCCTGCCCACGCTTATTAATCGCCATGCAGTGGATGACACATCCCCTCCCTGAAAAATAATCTGTTACAAAAGGGTAGGAGGATAGATTCAGGTGAAGGGGATGGGCTGAGGGGGAGACAGGGAAGAGAAACACTTCAGGTTAATTGGAGCTGAGAATATAAAATACTCGTCTTAAAGTGTGTGCTTCAGTTATGAGAAGGAAAGTGTCGAGATCATAATGTTTTCTGTGCAGCATTCAACACAGCATGGGTGTTTTAAAACAAGCGGTAATCATTTCTCATGGAGAAATTATAAGCTGCAGCTCCGGGCTCAGGACAAGCGCCTGGGAGACTCCAGCTCCCTTTCTCCAGGGAGACACAAGGAGACACACACCGTAGTTAGCGGCTGAGTCCCTTGAACCAAATGGCAGAGTTAGTGACGGACAGAATTATATAGTTTGATTCGCTCGGTGCTTTAGCCATTCAGAAAGAATTGACACAGAATTCTTCCAGAATTCTGAAAAGTAGGAGGGAAGGAATTTGGAAAATCAAACTGTCTGGCTTCTAAAGAGACGGCAAAGCAAATTGGTCAACTTTGCAATCAGGAACTTAACACAATACGGTTACAATGATTTATTTGGCAAAGCTGGCTATGTTATTTATTTCTTTTAAAAGACGAACCCTTTCGAGCCTGACGCAACAACACCTCTGCCCTGTTAGTGCTTTGCTTCGCTTGCTCTCATCCTGGGTACACCCATGTGGCATCTAAATTGCTGTTAGGTCTCTATTTAAAGATTCCTTTTTACCAGCAATAATTTCTCTAAAGTAACAAACAGTGCACTGTATAACACCAAGTTAAAAATTCTTGGAAATAAATGCAGAGAAATTAGTTACACTTATTCACACAGTTCTTCAAAATGGCAGCACATGAGAAGAAAAAGGGTCCCTCTCACCCTTTTTCTGAAGACCATCTTTGTTTACTTCATTCCCAAGTATTAAGAGATTGCAGGAACCATTTGCATAGGATAACTAACATATACCACATCATTTGCACGTCTGCAAGTACACGTGAGTAACCATAATTACACGTGACACCAATTACTCTATTACTTTGTATT
Source organism: Orcinus orca (assembly GCF_937001465.1). Taxonomy (NCBI): domain Eukaryota; kingdom Metazoa; phylum Chordata; class Mammalia; order Artiodactyla; family Delphinidae; genus Orcinus; species Orcinus orca. Next base: position 9,642,552 of record NC_064563.1, on the reverse strand, counting down.
AAATTATAATGGAAAATTCCACTAGAGAATTGAAGCCTAATTGCATCTTAATTTGCATAATTTTGCATATTAATTACATCTCAGATGAATAATAAATTTCAGCAGATTTTTAATTTATGCATAGACACAAAAACAAGTGGAGAAATAATTTAGAAAAAAAATACCAGCAACTATTACTTAGGGCATTCAACTAATTTTGCTTAGTTTAGCAAAACAAAACTTGGTTTGTTTAATATAGCATCTTTAGGCTGATTGCTGTTTATTGCACAATATGTCAGTCTTGAAACATAGGTAAAGACATGGCTTTTCTTAATAAAAAAAAGTGTTCAATTATAGCACTTTAAGTTTGGGATTTTATATTTTGATAAAACTGTCTTGAGGATAATACCATTTAGTTGGAAATATTTTTAATTGTTGTACATTTTTATTGAGGCTTAATTTCTGTTGCAGCTATTTTAAATGCAAGGGATGATGAAAAATAGAACATAAAAATATCTTGGTGAAGGAGAGCACTAATAAAATATGTCAAATGCTTTCTAATTTTGAGTCTACTATGAAGTCACCCAAGATTGTTTTAGTGATTTTGCATGAACCGTTCAGGGGGAAAAATTTCACACATTTTTGTTTTGCAGAGTATAACAATTCAGAGGACTAGCTTTTAAAGATTACTATTATTTTCTGATTGTTTTCTTTGTTTTACCTTGCCTGCATGGTAAACAGTACCAAATCTTGACTGCTAGAGACCTTGGTTTTAAATTTAGTCACACTTGCTTTGGATTTATCAAACAAACAGAAGGTTTATTTCTCTGAGATAATGCATTTTGGTTACACAGCTGTATCTAGGTTGACAGTCATAAGAAAACACTGACTTAGTCTTGCTGAAACGACAGTATGTAACTGAAAATTCATTTCATCCACCTCTTGCCTAAACCCAAGCCTCACTGCTTCCTACCTGCTGCCTACCCGCTGCTGCGGAAGGGGAAAGCCTTAGTTCTGCCTCCACGAAGTCTAATACTGTGATCATTTGCCAAATGATACAAAAGAAGAGGATGACAACATCCTAATAAATCAGGAAACTGTCAAGATTAATAATCTCAGCTGTCATCTGTTTGCCTATAAAGGCCCTACTGGCATCAAGTATTTTCCAGTTTGTCCTGTAGTTTCTCAGTGCAGAAACTGGACTTGTGCCTGCCTGGTACCATGCAACCTCCAAGAGGCCATTCTATATGTCTTTTATCACATAAAACTGGATTCCACAGCTGTGCTGGTTCAAAAGGCTGGGAGAAAGAATTCTTTACAACACATGTCCCCTTCTCCAGTTACTGGTCACTGCTGTTATTTGCTATCTGATGGACAACACTTTGAGCTAAGGGTTTGGATTTGTCTTTGTCTCCTTATATTTCAATATTTTCTGTTTACATCCAAAAAAGTTTGCCTTGGTCTTAGACAAACTGAGACCAATGGAAAAAATGAAGACACACCAGTGCTTCCTTTATCACATGAATTTCTATTAGAAGCTTGACTCCAGTCTTGCTTTCTGTTAACCAGGTCACAGTCCTAGGAACACCTCTGATGATTTGAATGTTAAAAAACTGAAACACTTCAGCAATCAAAAATAGAACTGCATCGATGATTGCTTCCGTCCCTTTACTTTTTTGTTCAACCCTTTTGACCAAGTTCTTAACACTAAAGCGAGATTTGAGCTGGATGAATTCCTCAAAAGACCCAATCCTTCCAACATTTAAGCAATGGTTCCCTCTTGTGGCGATGCTTGAGTACTGCGGCTGGAGAAAGGCGGGGTTGGGCGGGGGGCTAAAAATCTCTTGAGATGTTAAAACGGATTACGATGAAACATACAGTATTAATCTACTTGCAGATTGTATTTGGAGGCCTTCCCAGGTCTCCCAGGCCTTTCTTACCTATTTTCAGCCAGGTGCAAGTTTTGGAATTTACTGAGAGAAGAGCAGGCAAGCAGCTTGATGATTACCGCTGGCAGTATGAGGAAAAACAAAAAACAGGAAAACACAACAACCCTTCCTTGGGGTGTAGGAGCCACATTTTAGGAAAATTTTCAAGATGATAATGTGGATATTGGGGGAAAAAGACAGTTTCGGCTTTCACTGAAGGCTCTGGAAATTTATTTATGTATTATTTTTATTATTATTTATTTCTATTCATTATCTCCTGAGGGAACATTATTACAAGTGTAGAATTAAATCTAGACTCTGCTTGTTCTTTCAGGCGTTTTATCCTCAAAGTTCATCTAAAGGCAGAGAAAAAACAAAAACAAAAACCTGACAACCAGTTACTCAAAGATGATCTTTCCAAGCACCTTTGATATATGCTCTCAAAGATTTCTTTTGAGTCAAATTTCCCCAGGGGCCACCATCTTACGCTCTCCAAATTACTGTGATAGAGAGCATTCTTCGGATACAGCAACTGTAACAGCCCACGAATGCTTTCTTTCGGTATTAGGCTATGCTCAGAACGGCAACAGACAAGAGATGTCCCTGAAGTAGATTGTTTCCTTCAGATCACGTTTAATGTAAAAGTAAAGTGCTGCTGGTAACAAGAGACAAGGAGTTGCTCTTGTGGTCACGTGAGCGTAAGTATCTAGGAAGAATGGCAGCCGTCCACGCAAGGTTCATGCGACGTTTTTAGTACACTTCAAAATCCTCAGTAATAAAAATGCCATCTTTCCATTCTACTCCAAGGATCCTATTTAAAGGATGAAAGCATTCGTATCTGTCAAGCCATTTCCAAGTCGCAGTCCTTCTTATTCACCACAGAGTTTATTTATTTAGAAGTTTTAACATGGGAACTGAAGCTCAGGATGAAAATGGATACTGTTTCTGGTCGAAAGAGAGCTAGTTTCCTAGAAGCAAAGGCTTAGAGATCATATAATAACTAACAACATGAACATGATTCTCAGTGAACTCCTCCCTCCCCTCTCCCAGCCCCCCCAGTCCCAGCCATCACCTCACAAGTCTCTTCCCTTCCCTGGTCCAAGGCAGCAAGGACCAGTGGCCACCTCACGTGTTTTACCACCCGCCCCCGTCTAGTGTAGACATGCTCAGGCAGTGACGTTTTCACTATCCACCCGCGATGTGAGTCAAATAAGAATTCACCTAACAGAGGAAAATTATACATTCAGGAAATAAGACGAGAGCATCGATGTAATGTTTAGCCCAAATTCCAAAATTGAAAAAAAAAGACTTCCAATAGTGAACTTTCAGAAAGAAAACTTCTGTTTCCCATGGAGGTTCTTTGCTCCCCCTTCCTCTTTTCACTGGGCTTGGGAGGTGCCCCTTTTACACACCCTTTGTCACGCTCCCCAGGTTCAATGTGAGTCCCCCAGGGAGTTTGTGCCCAAACAGCTACCCAGCACTGCTTGCCCTAGACTTTTCTTTCCGCCTTTGTGTTCACTATAACAATACAAAATTAAATGAAACACCGGGACAATCTCCCCCTACAAATGCAAAATTATTGCATCTTGTAGATAGACAGGTTGATATTTAAATCACCATCAACTGGTTTTTATAGAATATGTTCCCTCAGACTCTTAATCTCTCCCTGTACTTGTTCACTCTCTGTCTCTGTCTCTGAGATGAGCAGTGTAATTCATTAGCACGGGAAAAATACAAAATAAAAATCCATTTGCCTCTTCACCTTCCTCGTCTTAGGAGAACACAGAGGTCCTTGGAAGTTCACAAAACAAATAAGGAAATAGAGGGAACTATAACCCAGAGGCACCCAGATTTTAGTTTTAAAGGCCCAGGAAAATGTCAAACAAAATATTCAACGTTTGGGGCAAAAATATATTTTCTGGCTTTTCATTTTGCCAAAGAATTTTGTTAAAAAGCTAAAAATAACCATCTAGTCTAACCATCACTCATTTAAAAAAAAAAAAAAAGATAACAACAAGAGAATAGGTAGAACATAGTACCCAAAAATGAAAACGACATCCTCTTATGCTGGCTGTATTTAGCTTTAGAAAACAATCACTTTACTTTTCCTTGTTTTCCTCCTTTATGCTTTCAACAATTAGATCAGTCAAACTTCAACCTAGAGTAGAGCTAGTCCACAGACCAGCATCAAGGACTCACTGCCTCGCCTACCTCTTCCCTCATAGCTCTGGTCCAATGCCACCTCTTCCAAGAGATCCCCTTAATTCCCCATATCACAATGAACAACTCTGCATCTAAGCTCTCACCATGCTTTGTTTTATTTTCTTCATTTTCTTTCGAGTTTGATTGGTATTTGGAGTCAGGAATTCCTATAACTTAAATGTTTTTTAAGAAGCACTCCATAAATTTCAATTGGTCAAGTGAACCCAAATGGAAAAGAAAATATGATTTATGCGAGAGTCAATTTTTCCTCCTAAAGACTAATTTCTTACAAGCATTTAAAAAAGGGTTAGAAATGTTAGGAGGTAGAACTGATCATATTCACACATGCTAGCAATGAGGGCAAGTACCCAAGAAGATGTAAATTTCCCAAGTTGTTCTTTCTGTGGTCAACCTCCTGATCACGACATCACCATATGTACATATATATGGTGGGATATATAGATATCTGTATAGATATCTATATATTTTTTTGCCTTTATAAGAGGAAGTTTTATTGTTAATTATTTACCTGAATAGTTTCAGAAAGAGGAACAGATTAGCTCAGTCCAACATGATTGGCAGTTGGCAAAATCTAGTAAAGCAAGTGTTCTGATGGCTAAGGATTTAATTTGGATGCTTTTAATACTTAGCCATCTAACACTTCAAACATAATCCAGAATAAATGCATCATCTCCGTCCCTTTCACTTTAATTCCCACCTACCTCACTTCAATGTGGAAATATCATCATTAAATAAGATTCCCAGAGGAACAAGTTCCCTGGAGAGTATAGCCATGAGGACAGTGCACAAAAAGAAAAACTCAAAATAAAACTCTGTATGATAATTTACTAGTCTAAGGAAACAAAACCTTCCAATATATTAAGAAATAAATCCAGGGGCTTCCCTGATGGCGCAGTGGTTGAGAGTCCGCCTGCCGATGCAGGGGACAAAGGTTCGTGCCCTGGTCCGGGAGGATCCCACATGCCGCGGAGCGGCTGGGCCCGTGAGCCATGGCCGCTGAGCCTGTGCGTCCGGAGCCTGTGCTCCGCAACGGGAGAGGCCACAACAGTGAGAGGCCCGAGTACCGCAAAAAAAGAGAAAGAAATCCAGTTACAAATGTACTGATAAGTCTACATTAAGAGGTTCTAGTATAGTAACTGAAAATGGCCAGCTATTTTTAAGATCTATATGGATATCTATATACAGATACAGATATGTATGTATCTATATATCTATAGAGAGAGAGAGATCAAAAAATTTCTGGAAACTTGCTCTAATTAGGAGGGCAACCTGTGGTTTATAAACGGGGAGGAGATATGTATTTCTTATGGGTCTTGCTCTTGGCCAACCACTTCTATTTTTCAGATTGTCTTTGGTGAACTTGATCGCTGAGGGCTAGATTTCAGAGGCCCTTGGCTCTCGTGGGCTTGTGGTTCTGTAGAGTTAGAAAGCCTTTTGGAAGTTATCTGCTTCCATCTTCCAAAAGAGGACATTGAGACTCAAAGAGCAGAGCAAACCACTCTTCTGACCCCATAGCCAGTGCTTTTTCCCTCAAACTATTGGATTGACAGAGGGGGGAAAATCACATGGCAACTTGTGCTTTTTAAAAGAGAATTTTTAGAGGTAATCTAATATTTTTATATTGCATTAAGAAAGGGGGAAGGGAAGGCAGAGCAAGCCTCCAAAATCAGCAAGGTGAACCCTAGAGAAAATCTGGTTTTCATCACCAGGCATAGCCTTGGGAGCCAGACCTGGATCCGGACGAGAATCCAGGATGGATCTGTTCTTGGCAGAAACTGCTTTTTTGGGTGAGTAAGCCACCCACTAACTGTTTTTTTCCCCCCTCCCGTCTTCTAGATAAAAATGAGTGTTTAAAAACTGTGCTAAAATTTTCAAAAACACCTTAAAAAGATTCCATTACTTAAAGTGATTTGGATAATTGTGTTCAATGGTAGCCATTATTTAAAAATATAATTAGTTGCTGAACTCAGAGAAGGAGGGAAATTTCTGCAGGTGTTTCTCATTATTTGCTATGCATACAAAATATCTGCATAAATTACCATTATTATTCCAATGTATACTAAGAGACAATAAAGCATTAACAAGCAACGAAGAACGCTGTTGACCCACACACTGTGAGAGAGGCCCGGATCGGCGGTAATAGTGTGCTGGCCTTCAGAGCTATTGCCGCACATGTGCGACTGCATTCAGGATTGAAAGAAACAATTTTGCACCTGTAACAATATTACATATGGAACGTAACTCCATCAGACAGATATTGAAAATGGAGGAGGGGGCGGAGAGAAACAACCACCAAACAATGTGAAAAGGAACAGTGTATGCTCTAATTGTTTCCAAAGCTTTACACATGCTGTAGGTGGGTATTTGGGATATTTCTTTGAGTTGAAAGCCTCTGCAGAGCACACAAATGAGGTGGGTGTTTTTTGGTTTTTTTTAATGTATGTGGTGCATTGTACATTTTTCTTTTATGATATTTTTAGAGTTTGATAGCAATGTCACTGTCGGTGCTGTCCAACAGGACTTGGTGATGGTGGAAATGTTCCATATCTGCACATTCCAGTACCAATAGCTGCTAGCCACAGGTGACTATGGAGCACTTAAACTATGACCGGTGCAACTAAGGAACTGATGTTGTAAATGTAATTTTAATTAATTTAAATTTAAATAACCACATGTGGTTAGTGGTGGCTAACCTGCTACATCACAGGACAATTTAATTTCGTTGAGTTGTCCTAGTCAATAAAATAATAACTAAGGTCTTTTGAGTACTTACTATATGACAGGCACTGAGCTAAACATTATCTTATTTAATTACCATGACAATTACATGAGGTCACCACTATTACGGCTGAGGAAGCTGAGGTTCACAGAAATTAAGTTACTTGTCTTGAAGTCACCAGATTAGCATGTAAGGGAGTCAGGATATTATTTATTTATTTTTAATAAATTTATTTTAGTTATTTTTGGTTGTGTTGGGTCTTCGCTGCTGCGTGCAGGCTTTCTCTAGTTGCGTCAAGGAGGGGCTGCCCTTCATTGTGGTGCACGGGCTTCTCATTGCGGTGGCTTCTCTTGCTGCGGAGCACGGGCTCTAGGTGCATGGGCTTCAGTAGTTGCAGCACATGGGCTTCAGTAGTTGTGCCTCGTGGGCTCTAGAGTGCAGGCTCAGTAGTTGTGGCGCATGGGCTTAGTTGCTCTGCGGAATGTGGGATCTTCCCAGGCCAGAGCTCGAACCCGTGTATCCTGCATAAGCAGGCGGATTCTTAACCACTGTGCCACCAGGGAAGCCCCAGGATATAATTTAGAGTATGACTTCAGATCTTTCTCTATTAAACTCTGCCTTAGGAGGCATCAGGAAACATGGTTGAATTCACTCTGCTTATCCACAATGAATCAACTTCTGTAGATCTACAACATGAGATCAAATGACAAGTGAGTGAATGATGTAGGGAGGTGTCATATGATGATCATTTACCGTATTGATCACTGGTAAAGATTATCCAGTGATCAATCTAGTTCATAATGTTGACAAGAGGGAAGCCCAGAGGAGCTGAGTTCCAATGTATTAGTCAGTGGTTAGCAAGCCGAGAACCAAGGCCATTGAGACCTATATGTATATATTGAGTGTCCCAAACAGCGTGTCACATGGTAGATACTCACAAAATGGTGAATTTGCATTCTCTAGGAAAATCTGATACAGCGACCAAGAAGGAAGACATAGAAGACATGCTGGGATCTGATCTTTTGCTGACAAAGAACAAATGGAAAACGTGAACTGGAAAATGAAAGCAAGTCACTGACCATTTGATCCATAATTCTGCTTTTCATGTATTATCCTTGCTTCTTAGAAGTGGTGCTTCACCAATGTACCCTAGCCCCCTGTAATCCAAGAATTCACAAAGGCTCATCCAAGAAAGGAATGATGCTAAGAGGTTAGTCAAGGGAATGAGGAAGACAGAAGATTGGTTCAGCTTATTTTTGTCACTCTCACACTGCAGTGGGTGTTGACAAAAACCAAGGTTTTTGCTACCATAGCCTTTGCAGTATTCTTAGAATTCATGTAGTCTTTTTGGGGGTTTCACATATCTACATATCTTTTGATTAGGGGTCCAGAATATAGAAGAAAACTTTTTTCTCCTCAACTGTGTACTAAGCATTTTGCACATCTAAGGTTGGTGAAATTGCCCCCATTGAAGTCCATAGAGGTTAAGTAGCTTACCCCCAAATCACAGGGTTAGTGAGTTAGAAAGCCAGGATTTGAACTCAGACCTATTGAGTTCCCCAAACTGGCACTCTATTTACTACTCTGACTGTTCCTTACTGCCGTACAGTAAGGTCTGGCTTGAAATTCTGAATATAATCTGGTCTCATTTTTCATGGTCAACACAACCAGAGCTTCAAAGACACAAACCAGTACATCAGCCTTGCCTAACGACTTGTCTCAAGATCCTCATCGACTCTGTTCCTTCCGACTAAATGAGACGCCACATTCTGTATCCCTACCCCATTGTCTTGTGTCACCTCCCACAAAACTTCCCCAGTTTCTAATTTTTCACAGTAATTTTGCAGCTCACATGCCCCAACTTCCTCTTAGGAACAGAGTTGACGACCCCCCCCCCCCCTTGACTGCCACTGCTTTTGCACCTACTGCACTGCATTATGGTTACACGTTTAGGTGCCTATATCCTCCACTCTGCTACTCAAAGGTGTGTTCCAGCCCTGCCCCTTTCTGGATCTTCAGTAACTGAGAAAGTGCCTGCACACCGTGGGTGCTTAAATACGTCTTGAATTGGACCAGGCAGCAAGTTCACACAAACTCTATCCAAATACTAATAAAGCCAAGATATACCTTCTTTTCACACTGACGATATTATTGAGTGAGCTAGCCGTAACCATGTATCTTCATGATTGTGTATACATATTACCTTATCATTGTTTGCTTCTGACTCTGTTTCCCTACAAGGCGGTGAGCCCTTTACGGGGAGTATCTTATTTATATCAATGTAGCACATGCGTTAAGAGCACAGACTCAGGAGCCAACAGCCCAATGAGTTCCAAGCCCACCCCACCCCCCCGCTTCCCCTTATTAGCTTTATGATTGAATTGTACCTGGGTCTTAATTTATAAAGGCGACTGAGTGCCGAAGTGGAGAGGTTAATGCCATTGACAGAAACGAGAAGCATGGCACACCCCTCAGGGCCACAGGAGGAAACACCAGATTCAGTCAGGAGGCAGAAGAGGAAAAAGGGGTAAATCTTGATCAGAGCTTTCACATGGGTTTCTGTGGGAAAGGCCAGGCAGGGCAGCATAAACATTTTAGAATTGACTAATTTGAATAATTCCACTAGCTTTCAGGCTATGGGGATGGCCTCTAGTTGCCTGACACCTGGCCCTGGGTTGATTTAAGGCAGGGGAAATATGGGCTTGATGTGTGAGAATTAGATAAACAGGGACCTGGGAGGAGAGGCTTGGATTGGTTGGTTTGCATATGAAAAACCTGCTCCTGGCTGAGGCCTTTGCTCTCTCTGAGAACCGGCTAGCCCAGAGAGGGGCAGCAAGATTTGTAAGATGTCAAAACGTCTTTGTCACAGCTAGTGACATGGACATATATACACTACCAAACGTAAAATAGATAGCTAGTGGGAAGCAGCCGCATAGCACAGGGAGATCAGCTATGTGCTTTGTGACCACCTGGAGGGGTGGGACAGGGAGGGTGGGAGGGAGGGAGACGCAAGAAGGAAGAGATATGGGAACATATGTATATGTATAACTGATTCACTTTGTTATAAAGCAGAAACTAACGCACCATTGTAAATGAATTATACTCCAATAAAGATGTAAAAAAAAAATAAAATAAATTAAAAAAAAATCTTTAAAACAAAAGATGTCAAAACATCGTAAGATATAGAAAATAAAAAACATGATTAATACAGTGATTCAATTTCTTTGTCCCACTTTCCTCATTTGTAAAACGGGGATAATAATTAATAATTACAACATCAAAAGGTTATAGTGAGTGTATGTATATATATGTGTGTATATAACAGTATGTGACATATAGGAAACATGATGTAAAATAAGTAATAATATTTGTCACTACACCACCTCTCACAACGCCTCCCACAAAGGAGAAGGTGCCCGAAATGGACCAAAGGCATGAACGGGTGAATGAGTGAGTAAGTTCCCATGATGGTCCTCCTTAATGTTAGGCAACCAACACTCTCAATTTCTTAGAGACAGAAAATGAAACCGTAGATTAAACTGGCAGCAGAGCAGAAAGATGAATCAAGTCTAGAGAAGGAATGAGATTCCCAGTGAGAAGGCTTTGCTGCCATTTTCCTCACGTGCTTCCTCTAGTCCATCCATCTCTGTCTCAACATTTAAGGCAGGCATTTGTCTTTCAGGTTTCTTTTGGCAGCTCTGCAGCCATCCTATGAAACGTAATCTCCCCCATCCATAACCCAGTGAAGGTTACTTGGACTTGGTGCCACTACTCTCACTCCCAATTTAAAAAAGCAAATTTGCATCCTCAGACGTCAGCAGCATGCTACAACCTAAGAAATAAGTGTGCGTTAGGCCTCTAAATAGACTTTTCCTTTATTATCTTTACATAGCCTCTGTCTAATGAAAAATGAAGCCACAATATCCATCTCTTTCGACTGCCATTAAAATTCAATGGAATCCAATGAACTCTCCTTGTTACAAGCACAGGATTCACCGCTTCTAATGAACCTGGATCTCAGATGCATAGACATTTAGAGTCGGGGGACTGGATGGTATTTCGTCTACTCCCTAGATTTCCAAAGAAGAAAACAGATTCCAGTGTCCTGTCTGCCATCTCTTACCAAGAGTCCTGGAAAAAGGACTCATTTGTGTATATTCAGGATGCCCAATACTGCCTAGTTTTCTTAAATCAGCACTTGGCCAATGAATGGAGACATCTGACTAGTATTAATACAAGAAACTTATTCAATGAACAATGAGGTTTGGAAATATCCACCTAATGCACCCTGGATGCCAAAAGCCTGGAAGAAATAATTCACATTAAAACGTGGATATGTAACTAATCCTCTTGTTCATAGGTATAAATAGCTGTACTGAAAACAGCATTGGACAGAGTCTTTGGAGGTTCATGTCTGCCAACCTTTAGCTATGTGACTTTGAGTTCATTCTTCAAACACTCAACGGCTCTGTTTTCGTATCTGTAAAATGAGGACATTAAACCAGAGTTCGAGATCTAATGTTTCCAGGTCTGATGAGAGGGTTTATACTCAAACTTTATGGTACTTATTACCTACAGGTCACTATATGAAGTCTGAGTATCAGTGCCGTTTCACACCAGACCCAAGATAGAATTAAGCAGACCACATGATAACCTCATAAATGTTCTCCCTATATACACTTATAATCTTGCTTAATCTTTTGAGGCTATTCCTATAACAAGAAGTCCAATTTAAAAATGCGTTGAGTTAGAGGTCTTTATATAGCATCCATTCCCACACACTTGAAATAGGAAATGTTAGCTATTTAATTAGTCAGGTTCATAATTTAGTTTGTAAACTCAGAGACCATATCTAGGTTTTACATAATATTGATTACATGATCAGGGCTCATTAAAGGATAATAATTTAAAAATCACTTTTAAGTGTTAGCTTTTTCTAGCTAATTTGCTTTCCATATGAATGCTTCGTATTTTAACATATCATCCTTTTCTCCTACTTATTTATTTATTTTCGCTCTAGAAAACCAGTGAGAATTCATCTAGAATGATGACAAAATTAATGGAAATTTAAATGAAAGTGTAATCTTATTGGAATTTCATTTTTGATGACATAATAATAGGCTTATAGAGCACCTTTCATCTATGGACCTCTAAGCACTTCACAAACATTAGTTAATTCACACAACAGTCCTGTGAGGTTGGCAATTATAATCGGCCCCATTATGTAAATCAGGGAAGTGTAATACAGGAGGTTAAGCTCCCCAGGCAATGGGAAAACCAGTGGCAGAGCCACAATCTTTCATATCCTCAGCATTGAACACACGAAAATGCTCGTGGAAAGCCTACCATTTTTGTAGTTTGCAACGAAAAGGTTTCTTTTCCAAAGAAACAAAGTCTCCAAGAGAGTCTAATTCTGTCACCTTTTCAGCATTCCACACGGAATATGAAAGAACTCCAAGGGTAGGGCAGGACAGAGGGGAGCTTGCCTTACAATGTGAAAAGAACTTACTATCATCAATCTCCCCACCAGGATAGGACTCCAGCCAGAAGACTGTGCTACCCACTTATTCATCAGCAAACATTCGAAGGAAAAAATATTGACCCAAATACTAGTGTGAGCATTGTTTATAAGAACATGAATACTTTATTGAGTGCTTATTGGTTAATGGGCCTTATGTTAGGTATTTTGTATATGTTACCTCCCTTAATCCTTAAAATAACCTAAGTGTATCAGTTAGCTATTGCTGGGTGACAAAGCACCCAAAACCTCAGGGACTTCAAAATACATTTACTCTTGCACACATATCTGTGGGTCAGCTGGGGGTTGGTTGCACAGGCTGCAAGTTGGATCCAGGTCTGCTCCACGAGCCTCTCCTCCTTATCCAGTAGCCAGCATGTGTTTCTCATGGCAAGCATACATTAAACTACTACTACATCCCATCTACCAATATCCTGTGAGCCTATGCAAGTTACATGGCCAAGCACAAAGCCAAATTATGGTGAAGTACCCTGTGCCCAGGATGAGGCCTGTCCAATTGCATAGCTAAACCCATCATCAGTGGGGTGGGAAAGTTTATTCCTCCCACGAAAGTGGTGGAAAAGTGTGACTATTCTTGAATAATAACCTAACCTAGCTTTATACTTATTCTTGTTCCCATTTTACATATAAGAAAGTAGGCTGCAGGCACGAAAAGCTTAGGAGTTTGAGTTTCTGTATTTCTCCCAACACTTACTCCCACAGCTGTTTCTTTTTAAGCACCAAGTATATTATAGGCTGCTTTCCCCCTCTCAGATCATCCACGCAGAAGTGACATAGACCCACCTTCTTCTCACTGGAGACTGATGATGATTTAAATTACAGGGCCATGGACCTTTCCTTTCTGGTTATGGCTTAAGCAGGTTTAAATAGCCCTTTTTGATTCTGTGTCTACACTTCCTCATGGGACCAGAAGCACTGAGCCCTCCTCACCCCTTCATCACTAGTGCATTTAAGCCATTAAACCATCCTGCTGCGTTTCAAAGAATGATGCAGACAGTGCACAGAAAGCACCCTTTCGCTTTGGGATGTATGAATTAATCATTCCAGATAACTACATACAGAATTCACCTAAGGTCTCTGACCTCCTCAAGATAAATATTAAATGTATCTGACTTGTTCAGTAGAAGGAATGCAAATTACCAACTGTCCCAGGGTCAAGGATCTGAGAAGTGATAAGAAGGTCAAATAAACCAGCTCATGAGGTCAGGCAAGAATTTTATTACTGGTGTGAATATTACACATCATTCACTTACAGTTGTCAGTTCCTGCCAGTCCCAGCAGGAACACCAGGAAGTGTGAGATGGGCTGGTTCAAATCCTGTACTTTTACTGGCTAGTCTTTCAACTCTATTTGCAGTCGGCAAAACCATGAACACAAGAAAAGAGAAAGATTGGCAACCTTATTAGTGTATGTCTAGCAGTTTAAAAGGAGTTAATAGTATTCAATATACTGTATTGTATTTAAAATATATGAAAGTACGAAATGGATAGAAGCTGCAACATTCCAATGTTTGCTTTTCAAATTCCGTTTTGCAGAGTGCAAGGATTCCCTGGCAGGGCTACAGGAGCAGCTGCAGGAGAAAAAAGAGGCAGAGGTACAGTGCCCTTGGACTCCCCTTACTCTGTTGGAGCAGCTGAATTTTTATGTGCTTTATCAATTGAACTCCATGTACAATTACATTTGAATAAAAGCATTCTGCTGCTTAAAAATGGTTGAAAACCATTGGTTTTGATCGTGTCTTCCTCTGCTATTATATCCATTTTTCTACACCCAAGAACAGTGCTCCTCTTAAACATGCCCGTAACATTTATTTATTGAATGTTGGCTCTTTATGTATCAGCAAAGAATGGGATTATCTTTGCCATGTTTTAACCATTTTTCTTTTCCAACACATGCCTCATTTTATTTTGATTGCTCTAATCTTTTTGTTCTCTTCCCCTTATGTTCAGCCTCAAAATTGCTATTTTACTCCTAGCCTAGAGACAGGCATGTTTGATACCATTTCAAACAAATAATCTAACTGGAGATTGAAGAAGAAAACAATGTGATCTCTCGGGTCTAGGAATTGTTGTGTTTCACTTAATTTATACAAAGACTTCTGTAGCACACTCCCAGTAGAATTTCCTCTGGAAGCGTGATCACTACCTTTCAAGATAGTGGGGTTTCCTGGAGCACACGGATGGGCATCACCCAAAGAGCTCTCTCCAGTCACTTCCACTTCCCATCTCTTTTTGCTAAGTGTCATGTATGGGTGAGCAAGGAGACCACAGGCACACACAGACTGCTCCTTGCAAGCCAGAACAGCTTTGTACCTATTTATATGTGTACATGGTGAGATCTCTAGTTCTGGAGCTTCATTGAGAATGCTGCAGCCTTCTCTTTTAACACCATATTCCAAGCCTCCTTTTTCTCACCATATTGAGTAGTCTTACATTGTACCATCCCTCAGCTTCTTGGCCTTCACAGTTCAGAGAAGGAAGAACCAAATTTAATCTTCTACAATGCCAAGTAACTCATGTTCTCTTTGGTACCATGCCTGGTGGCAAATCTCTGACTGTAGATTTAGACTACCATGGCTTTAGACTTCATGAAAATCTCCTAGCTGGTGCTTCGTAAATGGTCTTTAGAGCTGCAATCATGATGAAATTAAATTCATGATTCTTCTTGGTCACATTTTGGGGTTGTTGAAGAAAATAAATTGGAATTATTAGATAAATGCAAATCAAAACTACAATGAGGTACCACCTCACAAGGGTCAGAATGGTCATAATTAAAAAGTCTACAAATAATGAATGCTGGAGAAGGCGTGGAGAAAAGGGAACCCTCCTACAGTGTTGGTGGGAATGTAAGTTGGTGCAGCCAGTGTGAAAAACAGTATGGAGGTTCCTCAGAAAACTAAAAATAGAATTACCATATGATCCAGCAATCCCATTCCTGGGCAAATATCCAGACAAGACTATAATTCAAAAAAATATATGCACCCCTACGTTTATAGCAGCACTATTCCCAATAGCCAAGACATGGTAACAACCTAAATGTCCATCGACAGAGGAATGGATAAAGAAGATGTGGTACATATATACAATGGAATACTACTCAGCCATCAAAAAGAATGAAATAATGCCATTGGCAGCAACACGAATGCAACAAGAGATTATCATATCAAGTGAAGTAAATCAGAAAGAGAAAGACAAATACCATATGCTACCACTTATATATGGAATCTAAAATATGACACAAATGAACCTATCTATGAAACAGAAACAGAATCACAGATACAGAGAACAGATTGGTGGTGGCCAAGGGGGAGGGTGTTGGGGGAGGGATGGAGTGGAAAGTTGGGTTTAGCAGATGTAAGCTATTATATATGAAATGGATAAACAGCAAAGTCCTACTGCATGGTACAGGGAACTCTATTCAATATCCTGTGATAAACCATAATGCAAAAGACTGTTAAAAAAAAAGAATGTATATATATATACGTATAACTGAATCACTTTGCTGTACAGCAGAAGTTAACACAACATTGTAAGTCAACCATACTTCAATAAAAAAAGTTGATAAAAGAAGGTAAGAAAAAAAGAAAACAAATTGGAATAGTCATTATGAACCTTTACTAGTGTTCAAAACCAGGGGACGATATTGACCCTTATTAACTAAAGCATGTTTACCTTCCATGTGACACAGAGATAAGCCTTGCTGAGGTCCTACTGATATTTTAAGTTCTTCTTCCAGCACCTCATGGGCTCATGAGCAAATCCAGATTCTGCAAAACACTAGTTACTTAACAGCCTGGAGCAGATACTGTCAGTGTCCCACTCATGCCTGCACCCCTATGTGCTTTGTGCACCTTGGGCCAACTTCCAACTGCTAACCCCTGAAACTCTTTGTCTAAAGGCTTTCTCCAGTGGCCCAAAGCATGTTCCAAAAGTATGACAGGGCAATAGCTCAGAGAATTAGTGCCCTTTGGGGAACAGCCCCAGCCTATGCTGGATGGGGTATAAATACTCCAGTTTGGGTTATAAATATTGCCCTTTGGGTGTGACAACTCTGAGGGGCATATGTTCTACACTGGCTTTTAGAGTCCACCTCCCACCCCATGGGATTGGGTTTCAGTTGCCCATACTGGTAGCTGACTTCCCTTCTCTCACTTCCCAGATTTCCTGTTGGCATCTTCAGGAATCACCTCTCAAATAAACTACTTGCACTCAGATCCTTGTTTCAGGATTTACCTCTAAAGTAACCCAAACTAAAACAGTACTCTAAGCCTCAAATCAATCATTAGTGGGGGGGGGGATATTAACTCTCTCATCGCTTTGTAAAGATTAAATTAGACAATATCTATATAATTCTTACCACAGAGTAGGCATTCAATATATTATAATTATCCATAGTACACCCCCCTTGCCTCCATACCTCTATTTCCTGACTCCCTATCACTTTAACCCCTAATTGTTCCAATCAGGACACAGCAGCTTTCTTGCTTTCCCTCAAACATACCAAGCACACTCCCCGCTCTCCTCTTCTTTACCTGCATAGCTTTCTCCATCACTTCTTTCAAACCTTGTTCAAATGGGATCTGATCAGTGAAAGAGTTCCTGACCATCATGTATAAAGTAGTATTTCCCACAAGATCTCAGGATTCCCCCTTACCCCACTTTATTTTTCTTCATTACGCTCATCACTCTCCACTAGAACAGAAACTCCACAGTGACAGAAGCCACGTCTGGTTTGTTTTCTGGTATATCCCTGGCATCTATAATAGGGCTGAGCGCAGAGTAGGTGCAAAAATAATATTTGTTGAAGGAATGAATGAATAAATCTTCACAAAATTCTAAATGTAAAAGGTCTTTTTAAAGTATTCTTATCTTGAGATATATTGATGAAGAGAATCTTACCAGATTATGCCACTGGTATTCTGGAGCTGACTTGTACAGACTCATAAGAGCCAATTATTAAATAGTCAGTAATTTTGCCTAAGATTCTACCACAAACAAAAGTGCCTTCCTATAGGCGAGAACAGAGCTTTGCAGTAAGGATAAAGGATTACATTAATGAATATTGACATCATCCTTATCACTAAATTGGACTTTATGTATGTACTGTAGATTGAATGTTTATGTCCCCCCAAAATTCATATGTTGAAAGCTAATGCCCAGTGTGATGGTACCCTAATGGGGCCTTTGGGAGATAACTAGGTCACGGGAGCACAGCCCCTCATGAGTAGGATCAATGCCCTTATAAAAGAGAGCCCTGAGAGCTCCCTTACCCTTTTACCATATGATGATGCAGCAAACAGATGGCCACCTATGAACAAGGAAGTGGGCCCTCATCAGATACTGTATCTACTGGCACCTTGATCTTGGACTTCTCAGCCTCTAGAAGTGTCAGAAATACATTTCTGTTGTTTATAAGCCACCCAGTCTATGGTAATTTGGTACAGCAGTCTGAACAGACTGAAACAGTATGATACATAGAGTAGAATAATCCTCCAGGCAGATTTAGTAACATTCTCTTATGTGCTAATTGCACCATGCACACACTTCTACTATAGCTCATATGATACGAAGCTTTCGTTTTTCTTCTGGCCACGCCACGGGCATCTGGGATCTTAGTTCCCTGACCAGGGAAAGAACCCGCACCCCCTGCATCGGAAGTGCAGAGTCCTAACCACTGGACCGCCAGTGAAGTCCCACAAGTCCTTACATGAAAAGTAAGGACTTGTATAACTGACCCTATAATGCTTCCTTTTCATAGTGTCTTACAGAATGAAGTTGAATCCAACCTCATCTTGAATTTGCAGTTATTTCTGTGGACATGATGAAAATAAAGAAATGGGCTCAGTCCTTTCTTGTTTTTTTTGTTTTTTTGGGTTTTTTGCACAAATAAACTCTGCAAGGATAGGGGTTTTCAAGGTATGAATCTAGTCAGCTCTTAAATATATGTTGACTTCTGGAGCCACAGGGATTTATCATAAAGAATGAATGAAGTTTTCAGTTTTGACCTTGCGTGTCATCAATAAAAGAGCTACTAGGAGTTTAAGATTTTTCTACTTAGAGAATATGAAGCAAGGCAAGAGAGATTATGCCACAGTAACAAGTAGGCCTAGAACTTGTAGTGATAGAAATCAATACAGGTTAATTTTTCATTTGAATCTCATTCTTGCATGGAAGATGTGGCTCTCTTGGTTGGTCTCCCCTAAGGCACTTCTATCCGCTTTCCACTGGCCAGAACTTGGTCACACGGCCCCATCCTAATTGCAAGGGAAGATGGAAGAGGTTGTCTTTCTGTGTCATGTAAGAAGAAATTATTCAGATGAACCTCTAGTTAGTCTCTACCACAGTGTGGCTAAAAGATTATTAGAGATTCTACATCTACGTTAATTTTATGGGAAATCTCACAACCCCAAATTACTGACAACAGCCCACTTTTCCTATGCGTGGAAGTCTCTGTTTGTTGTCCAACTAATAGCCTTCCCACTTCTGGTTGGGAGACCCTGCACCCCTCTCCTAGATATTAATTTTCCTAACCTCCCTTTATTAAACTTGAGAGTCTGAAAGAGAAATCTGGGGTGAGCTGCTGTAGATTCCCCCCCCCCAAAATCCAGCCCCCAATTAAAAGAGAACAGGAGTAAATTCTGCCATTTTCTCTCTTGATGTGGTCATATGGTCTATGACTCCTGGAATTGGTACTGCCCATCTAATGGCAATGAGAGGAGACATAGCAAAGGTCCAGATGGTGGTAGAGCCAAAAGATGGAAAGAACATTGTTCTTGATAATAGCAAGGAGCCAATGAGTGAACTCCAGAATGTACTAGCATTGGAGCTCTTCTTATTTGAGATAATATAATTTTTTCTTAATAAAATCTTTTTCAGTTTACTCTTTACATATTTTTAGGGTGTTTATGGTTTGATTGGCACAAGATATAGTGTTAGCCACAGAAAGGCACTTTCCATGTACCTCCAGATCAGCTCCCCTTCTTACCTAGAATGATGCCCGAGCCCTATTTCTAAAATGCAAATACATGCTCTCTTGTGCTGAAACCTGCCTGAACATTTTACCTGGAGCCTTTCTATCAGTCAATTTGGGCTGCTCTATCAGAATGCCATAAACTGGGTGGGTTATAAACAACAGAAGTGTATTTCTCACAGTTCTAGAGGCTGAGAAGTTCAAGAGCAAAGTGCCGGTAGATCCGGTGTCTGGTGAGAGGCCTCTTCCAGGTTGCAGATGGCCATTTTCTCATTGTATCTTCACGTGGCAGAGAGAGAAGGAGAGAGATCTCTAAGGTCCCTCTTATAAGGTCACTAATCTCATTCACGACAGCTCCACCCTCATGACCTAACCACCTCCCAACTGCCCCACCTCTTAATTCACATTGGGGGTTAAGATTTCAACGTAGGAATTTGTGGAGAGAGTGTAAACCTTTAGTCCATCATACTTTCAATCCCTGGAAGATGGATTATAGTTTTAGAACTGCTAGAGTTTGTTGCATTTTGCAGACCAAGGATAAGAGCAGTGAGGACCAGGCCCTTAGCTACATTGTTTTCTGAGCTCTAAGTGGTTGTTGTTTCCTTTTGTGCTTTTATTGCATCTTTGTTGTCCACAATCCTTCAGGACATTTGTTGTACATAACAGAGTTGTATACTGCTGTCCTAGAGCATAAGGTGAACAACTCATTCAGATTTGCTCAAGGCTTCCCCAGTTTTAGCTCAGAAAGTCCCACATCCAGGATGCAGGCAAACCAGGATGGTAGGCCACCCTCCTCAGAGAATGAAGGCCAGAGGGCAGGATCTGTGTGCGAGAGTGGTCATTAGATGGTGAAAGCTGATCAGAATTGAGCTGGGAGCAGTTTTGCAACCAGGAGGTAACAGATACCAAGAGAATTAAAATACTTTGCTGGGCATCCTGAGTGATGCAGCACAAGTTGGTATCTTTCCCCCAGGAGAGGGAAGTCGAATGTACTATCTGAATGGTAGAGAAAAGGGTAACTGCTGAAGACTGGGAAACAGAGATCCTGATGGTGCTGATTATAATTGTTGTAAGTGCTGCTAAGAAACACAGGGCTCCCTGAGAGCATATAACAGGGCAGTCCATCTCGATGTGTCCCTAGAGATCTCCTTGAGGACATGAGTCCTGGTCATGCTGGATCTGAGGTCTTCTGGGCTGATTAGATCCTAAACATCTCTGACATAAAGTAGTGACTCCTAAAGAATACATTTATAGTGATTTTCAGTAACTCTAAAAAGAACTTTGAAACTAGTGTTAGAATCATTATAATTGTGACTTTAGCTACTTCAAGCAGTCTTTTACAGGCCTTTCCTCCTCCTGTGAAACTAGTCTATCCTCAGAATGTGCCAGGCTTGAGTGCTTCTGCTGCTTTTCTACCCTGGGCATAAACTGTTCCCATAAATCAATTCTGCATAAGGTGTTATCTAGTTGGAGAGTTGATTCTGCCTGATACAGCTATCCAACGCAAAGGCACGGTGATGACCCTGGAGCACTTCAGATGTAGTGTAAGGACACACAGTTTGGACTCCATGAATCTCAAGGTCTTTCCGGAGTAAAGCCAGTTTCCAGAATAAACAAGAACAAAGTTACTTATAACCACAGGCAGAATGTTCCTTAAAGCCCCACTGAACTCTGTCCCTTGACTGCTTGCTGTCCGTTCAGGAAAATACACCATGCAGCTTTTTCCATGCTAGAGAATAAAGCTTTCTCCAGCTTGTCAATACAGTTCATTGTTACTGGCCTCATGTTCCCAGTAATGGATGGTGATCATGTCCCTACTAGTTCTGCTTAGAAATTATATCATTGCTGCTTACAAAGTCAAAAGACCACGAATAGAGGTTCTCTACCAGAGCAGAGTGCCCCAAAGGCATCTTTTTTTTTTTTTTTTTTTTTGCGGTACGCGGGCCTCTCACTGTTGTGGCCTCTCCTGTTGCGGAGCACAGGCTCCGGACGCGCAGGCTCAGCGGCCATGGCTCACGGGCCCAGCCGCTCCGCAGCATGTGGGATCTTCCCGGACTGGAGCACGAACCCGTGTCCCCTGCATTGGCAGGCGGACTCTCAACCACTGCGCCACCAGGGAAGCCCCCAAAGGCATCTTTGAAATTCATTTTAAGAATCAGGCAGTTGAAAAAACAGGTTGCAATGAAGACTCTATAAGGCAGACACTTCTCATGTGTTCTGAACCAAATAAATCTAACCTAGATTTTAAACATTATATTTAAAAAATAATCATAAATTGCCAAGTCTCAAATGAGAAACAAAGAAACTGGATAAACAGATGAAATAAAGGAACTGAATCAAGAGCTGAGCGTGCCTCAGGTGACTGGTAGGCTTACACAGCAGCAGTGGAACAACAGAAGCCGTCCATGGGCAGAAAACCTGACCTGTTCTCGATTTCCTGGCTCTAATTTTTGATGATTCTCGGACACCATCTCTAGTTTCTCGAACTTTCACTTCAGTCTTACTTCTCATCAAGCAGTGCCATTCTGAATATTATTTCAAAACAAAACTATCAAAAATAAAGGTTACATCCACCAGTCCAGCTAAATGGAACTCATGCCACAGGATCAGGATGATGCTTCTGCACAGCAGTTTTCAGAGGTCCCTAAAAAGCAGCAGACAGAACACAGCAATATGTGAAGCATGCACTCTGAGGTCAGGTGATCAGAGTTGGAGTCCTAGCTCCACTGCTCACCTCTGTGTGATCTCAAGCAGGAGGGTGGAACGTACAGGGTAGCATATAAAACAATCTGTGGCCACAGTCCAAAGGGCTGTCTTCTTTCATGCACTTCGATGTATGTGTGCATCTTTTTCCCCAACGCAGCTGTGACTACCTTAACGTAGAAAGGTAGAACCTCTCTTCGCTTCTAAGGTGAGCTCTCCACACCAGAATGCAAATAGGAGCTCAGTAAATACCTGTGAGATAAAGGACTAAAAAGTTGGTAGTGGTTTAATGATTATCTGTTTCTGATCTTTATTGCACTGTATGACTTGGGAAACAAAGATAAAAATTTCTTGGGGTTCAGAATCTTTTTGAGGCAGAATAGGTGGTGGTGAGAATTGCTGTGTTTGAACCTAGTCCCTGTCACTCACTAGCTGTGTGATGTTGGGGAAGTTCCTTATTTCTCTGTGCTTGTTTCCTCATCTCTAAAATAGGAACAATAACAGTATCTACGTGAGTTATTATGAGGATTAAATGAGTCAGTAGGTGAAAAGTGCTTAGAATAGTGTTTGGTGCATAACAAACCTTTGTAATTGTTATATAAATAACTTTATAGGGCTTCCCTGGTGACGCAGTAGTTGAGAGTCCGCCTGCCGATGCAGGGGACGCGGGTTCGTGCCCCGGTCCGGGAAGATCCCACATGCCGTGGAGCAGCTGGGCCCATGAGCCATGGCTGCTGAGCCTGCGCATCCGGAGCCTGTGCTCCGCAACGGGAGAGACCACAGCAGTGAGAGGCCCGTGTAACACAAAATAAATAACTTTATAAAATCAGTATGCCTCCTAGAACTGATGTGTCAAGTCTTTGTAACTTCTTCCCCTCCCCCAAGCTTTTATTAAATGCATGGTATATCTTACAATTAATAATATCAAAAATCAAAGAAAGACAGTAATTAAGGGAAAACAAAGGAAGAAATACAAGGAGAAAAATTGCTAAAGAAAATGAAGAGAATGTGGGAAGATATACAGAAGGCAAACTCAACACCTGGCCCCTCACTGCAGTCTGATAGTCTCACTATCTTGAGAACGATAGTGATCTTGTCATGTGTACTTAGATAAGAGGATGTAGTAGCAGAGAAGAACTAGAAGGATGCCCAATTGTTTGTGTCCCCCAGAAACCCATATGCTGAAATCCTAACTCCCCCAATGTAACAGTATTAGGTGGTGGGTCCCCTGGGAGGTGATTAGGTCATGAGGCTGGAGTCCTCATGAATGAGATTAGCGCCCCAATAAAAGGGACCCCGGAGAGCTCCCACCCCACTTCTGCCATGTGAGGACATGTTCTGTTTAGAGCAAGGCGACGGCCACCAATGAAGGAGGAAGGGCACCCCGCCAGACACTGAATCTGCCAGCACCTTTATCTTGGACTTCCAGGCTCCAGAACCAAGAGAGATAAATGTTGGTTGTTCACAAGCCACTCACCCAACGGTGCTCTGTTATAGCGGCCCCAGCAGCCTAAGACAAATTATTTAGCCCCTAAAGGCACGTGATCTGTTAACATGATTTGGTCGCTCTTCTCCTCCACTCCTTTTTCTCCAGCACTAGTGCTTTCCGTCAGAGGTGGTCAGGAAGGAAGGAAGGCCATAGCAGCAGCAAGAAATGTAAGGGGGACCAGCTGTCTCACTGCCTTTTCTCCAGAATCCTCGGTACAAGTATTGTGTCCATGACATTAAAAGAGTTGATGAAAATCCTGCAAAAACTAGGTGAAAGAGACGGGGTACACTTCTATTTCATATTAAAATCATCCCAACCTTATCCTAGAAACACGTGTACAAAAATAAGCAACTTCTCTTTTGAAAGCTACAGTGCCTTTACATTTTGTTTCAGTGTCACATTTAAAATGGGTCAGACTTGTCTTCCTAAATTATGTTCTATTGAAAACTAGTTCCATGGAATATTTGTTTTGGTTTTTTTGTATCTTTATACCTACCCCACCCTCATCCATGGAGTTTTAATGCCTAATATCATATTTGAAAACACTTTTTTTAAAAAATTCAATGATCAAAGAAGCAAGGTAATCATTAGTAAACCAAAATTAACAAGCATCTTTCTGAAGACACTTTTCAGGGTTTCTAATTGTCAACAAGCATTGTCCACCCCCTAGAAGGAGATACTATAGGCCATTTTTTGCCAAATGTATTGATACTTGACCACATAACATTTACAGCGTTTTCCCTCACAGGGCATATGGCAGATATGGTTTAAGAAAACATTACAAAGGGCTGCCTCAAACAGTATTTTATTCCTATTTGCTGCCACCCCGGTGAGGGGTGACAAGACCTGAAGGAACACAGTACCCTGGGTCTTGGATCCAGGCGTAAACTGGGAAGAGCTCTTCCTGAAGAGCCGGCAGCCAAGAGAGGAGCAACCATGGAGCAATTGCTAGGGAAGATGGAGCAGCCTTTTGACGTTGATGGACAAGGGAGTGAAATGGGCTGGAAGCCGGAGCTATGGAGGTCTGGTCATTGTTTAGGAGGTGATGAATGAGAACCACAGTGACCAAAGTTCTCTCTTATTAGCTGGTGGCTTGCATGACCTTGCATAGTTGTCACAAAGAGCTAATGCAGATGAGGGATATGCTTCCAGTTCTGGAAAGCCAAGAAGAGCCTGAATGCATCCCAGAGAAATAAATCATGGCACTACCTCCTTTGCTTTCATTGCGTTTGGAGTTTTAAAGGTAAAAGGCATACTTATTGTTCATACTTGGATCAGCCCAGCATAGGAGGGTAGGAAAAAGACTGGAAATCCAGTTCCGAACACCAATTTTTTTTAATTTTTATTTTCTATTGGAGTATAGTTGATTTACAATGTTGCGTTAGCATCAGGTGTACAGCAAAGTAAGTCAGTTATACATACACATATATCTATCTATATATACCATTTAGGTTATTAGAGAATAGTGTATAGATTTCCCTGTGCTATACAGTAGGTCCTTGTTGGTTATCTATCTTAAATATAGTAGTGTGTGTATGTCAATCCCAAACTCCCAATTTATCCCTCCCCCCATCTCGTCATCCAACTCTCGAAAGATGAAAGGAATGTGCAAAGTCAAGTACAAACCATGGCTCCCCAAGGAAGAGGATCCTATTCAGCCCAAAGTCAGTTAATCTCTTCATGTGTTTTCCTGTGCTAAGTGGTATTTCACTGTAGAAGGTGTCTGAGCGGCACTCACTGGATTGCCACCAGCCTCCAGAGCTGTGGGGAAAAAAAATGATCATTTATGTATCTTGGTGGCTTATCAGGGAATGTAGAAGAATTAATGTATTTATTCTTTCTTCTGAGATTAAATGTAATTGCTTTAAAAAGATAATCACGCTATTGTTTGAATTGTGTGCATTTCTTATGAAGCACTAATACATTTTCCTGTAGTCTGACAAAGTGTATGGTCTCTTATCCTCGTTTCCCTGTGGATAAATACTTTGTTAATTAATAAAGCATTATACGAGCACTTAGTGTCTGCATTTAACAGTGCAAGGATTTCATTCAGATTATGTTAATAGATTGTTCGCCTTATTTCTTGCATTAATTACAACTTCTTTCTGTGGTTTCATCATAAGAGCATTGTCTCTGTGAATACAGGGGGCTTTTTGGATTACATTCTTGTTTGACTACTGAAGTGATGCTAGGAAAATATTATTATATTGAGAACTGCTCTCTAGGACTTGGATCAAAAGACAGAAACAGAGATTCAATTATTTCCAAATCTTAGAGGCGACACAATTAAAGTCTGCCTTCATTGAGGCGAAATCAAGCAATTTGGGACTTTCTCTGGAACCCACAATATCTTAGGAACAAATTTATGAAATTGGTATGCCACACCATGATACCTTAGGCATAATTATGAGGAAACCATTAAAAAGGTTTCCTCCTAGTAATGGATAAACGTGGAATTCAGATGAAGCAAATAGGTGGAGTGGGTATGAATCTCGGGCCACGGGTGTACAGGAAATTTTACTTTTTTTCCCCTCGAATCAACTTAGTTCTGACTCATCCTGCTGTGCTGCCGGGAAATTTAATCACAGTTATGATGTGACCACCCCTGCCTGGTGTCACACAAAAGTTCCGGGCTCTTTGGTAACTTCTAGAAATGAGGAAAGCCCTGGTCCATCAGTCACCAGTGCTTCACCCTTACCACTGAGGCACTGTGGGCCTGGCTCTGGGGGTCCATTCGTGTCTGACTTTGCTGTGTCTGTGCTCCAGCCGTTTGCCCTGTTTTGGAAGGCTGGGCATCTCTTGTGTCCACTCCAAAGAGGCGCCTCACCAGCCACCCTTCGGAAACGCTTTCCCTCATCCATCTACAGATGGAGCAGCGCCACCAGGAAATGAGCCCACTCCCACTCTCCTATTCTCTGCTTCCATTTCCTTCTTTTTTTTTTTTTTTTCTTCTCTAGGAAATATTTCCCTCCTTCGTGTCTATTGCTTTAATAGCCATGTATCACCCACCACCCCCCCTTCTCTCGTTGCCCTCAGAAGTGCTCTTAGCATTATCTTTTCAGGCTTTTCCTAGTGGGGAAGACTAGTTCCAGGGGACTGAAGATTCTGCCAGGTTAAAACAGCTCAGAGCTTTATTTGCAAAAGCATCGGCTATGTGCTAAGAATACAGGTGAGAGGAATAGACAGGGCAAGCCTTATGACCTTGGAACACAAACTTTACAAAACAGAGTTCTATTGTCATGATTTCACGTCAAAAGGCAGAAACAGTTTATAAAGATTAAATTAACTAGTTTGAATTCAGAATGTACAAAGGCTCAGATTTGATATTCTAGATGACAACATGGCAAAGCATTAACATTGGATGGTTTATCTAAGTGCACTTGTTGATAGAAATGATTGTTATTTTGTTTCTTAAATATGCCCTTGAAGCATAACTCCTGAAATGAGAAAGCACATTTTCTTTCCTCCCTTTTTACGCCCACCCACACTGTCATCCTCCCCTCTAGGTCCTTCTATTCCAAGGCCTTCAAGATGGACTCAGGTCCATACGCAGTCTCTCTCGCTCATGACCACCCCTTGCCCTCTGTGTCTAGACTGCTCCCCTATCCAGAGTGGTAGACTTAGCAGATAAAAATACAGAACAGCCAGTGAACTCCAAATTTCTGATAACAATGCCGACTTCTTAGGTATAAGTATGCCCCATGCAATATTTAGGACAAAATTATACTATGTCTTTGTTGTTTATCTGAATTTCAAAGTTAACAGAGTTGTCTGCATTTTATCTGGCAACCCTACTCCTATCCCCAGGTCACTACGTTCTTCTTTTTTTCCCAACCTCTCCAATCTCCCCTCACAAGAAAATTGCTCCATTGAAAGAGCCATTGCAGTAAACGTGAAAGAATCTTCAGAGAAAGGCACTTTGGTTGAGTACCCCAAAATCTCTGATGGATTTCTCAGCTTGTGCTCCCAGGCTGGGAGCTGCCTGAAAAACAGGAAAATGACCTCAAGAGGTACAGTCGAACAGCTTCAGGATTCCACATCTATGGTAGAAATAAAGAGTCAAGATAAGGAATTAAAGTTTAGGTTAAGAGACTGTTTGTGTCCCATAAGAAAGAAAATTTAAACAGCTTCTGAGAATCAGACATTCTGAAGTCAGGAAATACAGTGAAAACTCTTTCACAGTGCCCTTGAAATGAGAGTTTGGGTTTTTTCCAACTTGACAGCACTCGATAGAGTTAGGAAAGTAGGTTTGCTCCTTGAACAGGTTCTCTTTGGAAATCATCTCTTTGGACTCTGAAGGCCCCTGTTACAGAGAGAGGTGTGACTAGAGAGGCAAAGGTCATTGAATTCGGCAGCTGTGCTCTGTCAAACACTTAACGTAGGTGAAGCAAAGGCCAAGTAGAGGATTGTTCCTACAGGAAAACAGATGGAAACGTATAGGCCGGGCTTTACAAAGAAGAGTGAAAGGACAAGAAAAGTAGAGGCTTTTATTCTGAGGCAAAATAAGAACGGCATAGGATATGGTCCTTCTGGTTCAAGAAAGCCTCCAAGATGCTTTCCAGTTGAACCTTTTTCTGAGCATTGTAAGGATAGTTCATAAATGGCTTTTCTCAAGCTGTTGCTTATTAAATCAAATCTGAATCTGGCAAAGTAACAGCAAGAGCTAGGGGAAAGCCAGTAGATGACGCATTGATGCAGCCTTGAAAATAATTTTCAAGTCTTACTCAACAACAAAATTTGGTTATATCCCACTTCATACGGAATGATTTCATTCCTTTGTTTTCCTAATCAGCCCACCTTCTACAATAGCCTTTTAAGTCAGCATTAAATTTATCAAAAGGGCATTCCTTATTATAATTAATTCTAAGAGATAGAAGAATACCTTCTTTAGCAAACACAGAGTGAGGAACACTGGCATTCAATCATATTTATACAGAAAGAAATGTATTTATTCAGGAAAAAAAGACTGTAGAATGAGGCAGATCTGTGTTTAAAACCCAGCTACATCATTTACTAGCTTTGTGATTTTAGGTGGATCCATTAATCTCTCTGAGTCTCTTTCCTTAATGGTGATATGCAATAATAATGTCCCACATACATGACAGTTGTAAGAATTAAAAATAATACTTGTAAAGTCCTTGACACATAATAATACCTACCATTTAATGAGGTCTATTAAGAGGTCCCGAAGCTCGTAAAGAATTGCTAAGATTTCTTAGATAACATTGCCCAAAATTTGTTGGGAACACATGAGTTCTTACAGATGGGTCTTATAAAGGGATTCTATTATCAAATAAGTTTGGAGAATGCATTCTATAGGCACCCATTAGAAACTGGTAAAACACTCATTTTTTTAAAGACTCTGAGAATCTCTGCAACTAGGAAATCTGTTTAGCTTTGTTCAACACTGAGTTTTCCAAGCTTAAGAATCTGGTAAACTTTTATGGGGCATCAACAGGAATTCCAGTCTCAGGCAAATCTTGCTTCTTGCATCTAAAAAGAAAGCAAATTCATTGATATTTGTTTAGTCGAGGATGTATTTCCCCTTATGTTGATCTTAACATTGTTACCTTACTTTTTCGCTGATTTCTTTTTAACCTCCAGTTTTAATTCATGAAAAGGAATTTGGAGGAAGTCTCACTTATTAAAAATGTACCAAATTACATACATACAATGGAATACTACTCAGCCATAAAAAAGAATGAAATAATGCCATTTGAAGCAACATGGATGGACCTAGAGATTATCATACAAAGTGAAGTAAGTCAGACAAATACCATATGATATCACTTATATGTGGGATCTAAAATATGACACAAATAAACTTATCCACAAAACAGAAACAGACTCACAGACATAGAGAACAGACATATGGTTGCCAAGGGGGAGGCGGAGTGGGGGAGGGATGGAATGAGAGTTTGCAGTTAGCAGATGCAAACTATTATATATAGGATGGATAAACAGCAAGGTCCTACTGTATAGCACAGGGAAATATATTCAGTATCCTGTGATAAACCATAATGGAAAAGAATATATATATGTATAACAGAATCACTTTCTGTACAGCAGAAATTAACACATTATAAATCAACTATACATCAATAAAAAATATATAAAAAATTTTAAATGTACCAATTCATTTTCTTACTGAGCAACTTTTCTTGTGCAACTTTTAAGTTTAAAAGTTTGTTGGCTGGTCTTCCCTGGTGGCGCAGTGGTTGAGAGTCTGCCTGCCGATGCAGGGGACATGGGTTCGTGCCCCAGTCCAGGAAGATCTCACATGCCGCAGAGCGGCTGGGCCTGTGAGCCATGGTCGCTGAGCCTGCGCGTCTGGAGCCTGTGCTCCGCCACGGGAGAGGCCACAGCAGTGCGAGGCCTGCGTACTGCACCAAAAAAAAAAAAAGTTTGTTGTCTGACCGGATCCATTTCTTGAAGGAGCTGTTATATCTACAACCAAGAAAATGCACTGATCCTTTGCCTCATGAAACGAATATGCTACATTCCCAGCTTCCGTGAATATTGATCCTGGATTGTCCACACCCATTGAGGCTTCTTCCTCAGCACACCCCTTCAAATTCCATCAGCTTCTGCTTTCCCTCCTCTCTCCTCCTAGGCCATCACTTCCTCATCACAGTATAATCATAATCCACCCTTTCACCTGTTTTGTCCTCAAAATGTACCTCTTCCCCAGCGAGGCTTCCCATGAACACCTGTCTATAAACAGCATTTCTACAAGCATCTGAACAGAACGTGGATGAACCAAGCCACGTCCCTTCCTGGCTGGACCTTTCATGGTCCATCCAGCATCCGCTTGACTCCCCCGCTTCCTAGAGCCCCAACAGAAAGATCCTCGCCTGATCTATCCCAATTCGAAAGTTTGATCCAGACATGTTTAATATCCCAGAAGCAAATTGTTGGTAACTAGAGAGTCCAGCGTTGTTGGTAATACGTATGCAGATCAACAGCAACAACTGTCCCATGGATGGTAAAGTACAGATAACTTGTTCTACAAGACAATGACTTATCTGTTAGCAGACCGATAATACAGTCTAACTCGTGCACTGTTTTTGGTCTTTGGAAGAAGTAGTCTACTGGTAATAACCCCAAAGCTTCCAGTGTGCTCCCATGGAGACTATTTGAGCATTTCATACCTGACCATTATGCAATGAGCCCAGAGATCAACGGCTCCTATCCCACAGGCCTTGGGGAAAGGGCCAGTTGTGAGATGCAGCCGGAGTATTCATCTCATGAGCTCGTTTCCTAGAACCCGGAGCCATCAAACAGCCTGCTGCGTTGGCAAGGTCTGCCTCGGTGTGTCCAAGCCCAGGGCCGTGGCAGGGAAAGGGCTGAGGTGTTTTGGCACGAGGGATGGAGAACGGTTTCTCAGCACCTGCCCACAGTGTGCTTGCCTCCAGGTGCTGTGACAAACACCTTGACTTTTTTACGACTCTCTAAAATTATTCCTCAGCCCAACATAAGACTTTAAACAAACAGGAATAAGGATGAACTCCCTGAAGAGTGAAACATAAGACCCCTCTTAAAGCAGAATGCAATATAACCTCTCATCAGCAATCTTTGGTTGTGTTTTTCACGTTGTTCATGTCATAAATATGAAAGCTCGTTATTATAAAATTCAAGTGCAGGTTTTTCCTTCAAGTTTCAGCTTCCCAGAGCAGAGGCTTTGAATAGAAAGTCTAGTGATAAGAGGTAACACACAGAGCACTTTTCCAATACAAGCAGCCTTCTAAATATTTCACATGTAGTGACCACCTTCATCCTCATAACAATCCTATGAAATAGATACTATTGTTATTCCCGTTTTAGAGATGAGAGGTGAAGTTAAATAACTAACTATGGGGACTGAAGCTTTGTGTTTGACCGTGAGCAGTTACAGAACTGATCGTCCTACTGGAGTGAGGAGGGAGCTGGTGAGAACAAAAAAGGACTTGAGGTTGACAGGAGGAGACTGACATTATCACTGCCTAAATGATAATTATAGGAAAAGCATTCTACTCATGTTTGGCCTCAGTTTCCCTGTCTGTAGGATAAACATATGCTCCTCTTTCCCCAGAGTATTTGAAGACATATTTTTTTGTTTTGTTTTGGTTTGGTTTTTTGGGCGGTACACGGGCCTCTCACTGTTGTGGCCTCTCCCGTTGCGGAGCACAGGCTCCGGACGCGCAGGCTCGGCGGCCATGGCTCACGGGCCCAGCCGCTCCGCGGCATGTGGGATCTTCCCGGACCGGGGCACGAACCCGTGTGCCCTGCATCGGCAGGCGGACTCTCAACCACTGCGCCACCACGGAAGCCCTGAAGACACATTTTAAAGCATCATGGAAACCCATGACAATCACTATGGATAACATGGCGGCTACTAGTAATAAGTAACTTAAAGCTATGGAAATGGAAGAACCACTCAGAGCATCAATCTCTGTGCAGTACTGTGTCTCCTGCAGCTAGAATTAGGAAAGGGCTCAGAGCACTCTCTCTGGGACCATTCAGAGGACAGGAGTCTGGATTAAATTCTTAAGGAAGGGAGGCAGTCTTATTTTATTCAGAGATATTTTTCTAGTTGGGGCGAAATATTAGGTTGAGCCAAATGAACTTGTCTATATTCAACCACTTTTGAATTAGAAAAATGACAATTTCATAAGATCAGTCTAATATAAAGCCCTACTTTATGGGATTCCTAGGAAAAAGCATGTTTGATTAGAAGGGAAGTTTGTAACAAGTCTAGTCTGAAATATCTAGCCCAAACGAACTAACCTACATCAAACCTACGGCAACCTTGAATACATGATGGAGAGGTGAATATGTAAACTGTACTCATCTGTGGAAATTTGAGTCATTCTCGAGATCAGAGCACAGGTGATACACTTGGAAACCTAGGATTTTTGTCTCCACGCCCAGGCTTCAGAAAGCTTGGCATAACGATGCTCATCCTTTTTAGCAGGAAATTTTAAACACAAATCTGCCAGACCTCTTACAAAACAAACAAAATGAAACAACAAATCTTCTTCCTAGGATTTTTTTTTTTTTTTTTGGAACGACAGTGAGGTAATGTAATGGAACTCTGTAATGCACTTCTACGACTCGCATCGTAATCTGTGAGATATCCCCGCAAAAACAGATTCGGAGTTGCTCCAGCTCATGCTGTTGGTTTGGACTAAGACGGGTAGTACAAATGCGCAGAAAATTTTTTTGATAATGAAATCTGGAAATGCATTTGGAAGACCCTGAGCAATGTCATTGGTGCTTGTTTGATACTGCAGGGCCATCAGCATGAAGTGGAACAGCTCTGCCTTTAAAGTGCCTGGCAAAAAAGGAGCATGTCTCTGCGTCTCGGGAGCACAAGCAATAAACATGCTGTTACTGTAAATTCCATTTTTTATAGCAGAGATTAATAATGCATGACCATGCATTTCTTACTGCCATTCCAATGAATTTCCAGAATACTTTTAATTCTAAATGAAAAAAGTTGTGTTTATATTTTCAGCGTTGTCATGTGTGTGCTGTTCAGGTAGTAAGAGATACAGAGACATACAGAGAAAATACAAATTATGACTCTTGGAAGAATCACCTCTCCATCCGTAGACATTTTTTGGTGTCTCTAGAGAGATCAAAAGTGTCACCGCACAATTTTCAGGAAGTAAGTAAAGAACAAAAGCATAATGATGTTATAGCTTCCTGGGAATTTCATTACTTAAAACAAGTGAATTGTGCCGGTGAGCACAAGAGAAAGGTTTCCCAGCACTCCTCCAGGAAACCCCTGAGAAATCAAAAACTGACTCTGGGGCTTCCCTGGTGGCGCTGTGGTTGAGAGTCCGCCTGCCGATGCAGGGGACACGGGTTCGTGCCCCGGTCCGGGAAGATCCCACATGCCGCGGAGCGGCTGGGCCCGTGAGTCATGGCCGCTGAGCCTGCGCGTCCGGAGCCTGTGCTCCGCAGCGGAAGAGGCCACAACAGTGAGAGGCCCGCGTACCGCAAAAAAAATTAAAAAAAAACTGACTCTGAAATGGCTGCCCTGGAAAATGTCATTTATGTGAGGGTGTATGGTCACCCTGACATGCACATACACATACACACACACACACACACACACACACACACACACACACGGAATATATGCACCAATCAAATGCAGTAGCTAAGATAATCTTCCTGCAGTCAAGTTCTTAAACTGGGAAATTCATTTTTCAGTTTATAAGTCATTCAACCTTACACTTAGACCCCAGACAGAAACTGATGTTCAGGAGGTGCCCCTGAAAGTCGTTCTGTTTGCTGTTAAGCTTAGCCAGCTATGCGGTTGGGTGAAAAGTATTTCCTGTTCCATCGCTTGGATTGTTGAGTAAGTGCTACCACTTCTTCTGTCTCTGTTTCTGGTCCCTTCTCTTCTTTATAATGCTACCCTAGATTTTTAATCCATTTTATTTTTAGATGTTAGATAGTATCTTCCCCAAACGCCCACCACACACCACAGCATAGGTGGGCCTCTAATTGCATGAGACCAGTAGAATAGTAGAGACCTATCTCTAGGGTCCATTCCTCAGAAATTGATTTTATAAAATGACCTTAGGGGGACATACCCTGCTGTGAAATAATTTGAGTTTTACTTGTGCTCACTTTATGTAGAAGATGGTGATAACTGTCAACCTAATATTGGTTCTTCAATCTCTTCCTTGTTCAGGGTGGCAATGTACCCAGCTAAAAATAGTCGATTGTAGGTAGACATGGCCTTGGGACACAATTCTAGCCAATAAAAACGGCTGAGGATAACTAGGAAAGTTTAGATTTCTTGATAGGTACCATTCCTTCCTGTTTGACCTTCTTTCTTCTTGCAATGGAAGTGAGATGAAGGTGTGGCAGCTATATTGTAACCAAGAGGTGGCCAGCATGATTATAGAAGAATATTGGAGCATGAAAAAAAGAAAATGTCTAGGTTCTTGAGTTGTTGTTAATCAGTTCGAAGAGACTTGGACTCACTGCCTCTGCCTTTTTTAATGATTTGGTCAAATTAACCTTATGTGCTTAAGTGACAGTAGACATTTGGCTATTATTTGTAGCTGACTCTTTCTGCAGTTAACATACAGTATCAGTCAGTGTTCTCCAGAGAAACAGAACTAATAGAGATATATTATAAGTAATTGATTCATATGACTGGGGAGGCTGAGAAGTCCCGCAATCTACCGTCTGCAATATGGAGACCCTGAGAGCTGTTGGTGTAGGTCCTAGTGCAAGGGCAGGAGAAGACCAATGTTCCAAGTCAAGCAGTCAGTCAGAGGGTAAATTCTTCCTTCCTCTGCATTTTTTTCTTCTAATCAGTCCCTCGATGGATTAAATGATGCCTACCTACATTTGGGAGGGCAATCTGCTTTAGTCAGTCTACCAATTCAAATATTAATCTCATCCATGAACACCCTCACAGACATACCCTGAAATGTTTAACAAAATATCTGAGCAACATGTGACCCAAATTAACATATAAAATTAACCATCACACATACCTTACACTGCAGTAATACTTTCAGGTAACCATATGTGTTCTTTGGGGGTTGCTTTGGAGGTTGGGTAAGTGCTTGATGGAGTAAAATGGTCAGGAGACTGTTCTTTCTCATTCCTCCCTTCTGAGCAGGTGGACCCACAATACCACCGGAGGTGACCCTTTGTTTTCCCCACTTACCCTTCCCTCCTTTCAGTTATTCTTTCTTATTTTTTCAGCCCTCTTTCCCTCAATGTTTCTTTCTTACTTCCTAAAGGGTAAACAGGAAAATTAGAGATACTGAATTGGGGGTAGATGTATCTTAGTTTGGGTTTCTCCAAAGCAGACCAGACCTTGGGACAAAAATATGGTACAAGTAGTTTATTTGGGAAGTGATTCTAGAAAACACCTGTAGAGATGTGAGGAAGTGAGACAGGAAAAGGAAGAAAGCAAAGGAAGGGCTTCCCTGGTGGCGCAGTGGTTGAGCGTTCGCCTGCCGATGCAGGGGACACGGGTTCGTGCCCCAGTCTGGGAAGATCCCACATGTCGCGGAGCGGCTGGACCCGTGAGCCGTG
Source organism: Orcinus orca (assembly GCF_937001465.1). Classification (NCBI taxonomy): domain Eukaryota; kingdom Metazoa; phylum Chordata; class Mammalia; order Artiodactyla; family Delphinidae; genus Orcinus; species Orcinus orca. Next base: position 9,606,949 of record NC_064563.1, on the reverse strand, counting down.
GCCGCTGAGCCTGCGCATCCGGAGGCTGTGCCCCGCAACCGGAGAGGCCACAACAGTGAGAGGCCCGCGTACCGCAAAAAAAAAAAAAAAAAAAAAAAAAAAACAGGCAACCAACAGTGGTCAACCGAGGCTCAGGGAATTGGAGTAACATGCCTCAGAGTCATCCCAACGTGCCCAGATACAAGCCCCAGCAAGGTAGCTGAAGTATTTATCTACCAATTCCTGTTAATTATTGTTCAAGGGCTGTTGGTGAGAGGTGGTTACTCCCTGCCAGCTCTAGCATGTGGGCTGAGCTGCTCCAGGCGAAGAGTCGCAGGGCTTTGTAACCGGAAGCTTTTGGGTCACTGTGCTCGTGAATGGTAAAAGCTGAGGGGATATGGACATGGCAGCATCAATCGCTATACACTTAATCCCTTGCCCCATTCAGCTCCATATTTGCGCCACAATCTAAGTTCACTCTGTTAAGTTAATGCTTCTTCAAGGTGGTATCTAGTTGCAACGAGGGCGGGGCGGCGGGGGCTACTTACATAGTAGGTGTAGTGGAACAAGCTACTGTCCTTATTGGTGCAGTTTATCCAAGATCTTAATTGTACCAGGAGTCTTTATCACCTGGCCTTTGCAAGCTCCTCCTCTATCAAAGGGAGTATGTTGCCATTGTTGAGCCCTCTGGTTTCAATGTCATCTGAGATTCTGTATCTCACAGCCACTGAAAGATCTCAGTGTTCCTATTTCCAGTTACTGTGACAAATAACTGTAAAGTCCCTCAGAAAAGAATTGAGGAAACTGTTGCTAACTACCCTTGCTGTGTCATTTCAAGATTATTTTTCAGAGGGACTCGAAATGTCCTTCCATGAACGAGAAGAACTGTCTCATGCCTTTGTCTGAGTACTGGCTCATGTCTGGAAGCTAGGTGAAGAATTGTGATTTTCCATTTTTATGGTTCTTTTTATTTTAATTAATTTTTATCGGAGTATAGCTGTTTTACAATGTTGTGTTAGGTTCTATTGTACAGCAAAATGAATCAGCTATACATATACATACATCCCCTCCTTTTTGGATTTCCTTCCCATTTAAGTCACCACAGTGCATTGAGTTCCCTGTGCTATACAGTATGTTCTCATTAGTTGTCTATTTTATACATAGTATCAATGGTGTATATGCGTCAATCCCAGTCTCCTCATTTTTATGGTTCTGATCAGTCTTCTTGCTCACTCACTTTTAATCTTTTCTGGTTGTATTAGACAAACAATGCTCTCACTGGTTACCCACCTCTCTCATCCCTCTGTACACCATATTCTATATGCCATTGTCACATATTGGAGCAGGTCAAGCCCTCTGGGTCATACTGGCCATGCTGACCACCATGAAATTGCCCCTCTCTTGTCTCTAGTGTCTTAGTGCTGTCATCTGGTCCCTCCATCCTGGTTCCCTATTATCCACATCGACACAAGAAAGCCTACTTCTACAGTAGCAGAGAACAGCCACCACTGAGCTTTCAATGATGTCAGTGCCTCTCTCCATAGTGATTCCTTGTCACCTTCACGATGCAAGTGTCTTCTCGGCTTTCCCTGGGAAAATATTTAGCTGGTAATCTTGTATATCTTATTTAATGAATTAATTTTCACACAACTTTAGAGACTTTTTTTTTTTTTTTTGGCTGTGTGGCATGTGGGATCTTAGATCCCAGATGAGGGATCAAACCTGTGCCCCCTGCAGTGGAAGCACAGAGTCTTAACCACTGGACTGCCAGGGAAGTCCATGAAGAATTTTAAATCCCTTCTCAAGGCTGTGCCAAAGCATTCTGACATCTCTCTCATTTATTGCCATTGCTTCCAGCCCTAAGGAACCACCCCAACTCAAGAATGGTGAAAACAAAGGGGTCATTTACAGGGCACCAATAATATCTTCCCCAAGAAGAAGGAAAGAAATCTTTTCCCATGTTTTGTTGCCTGATGGTTCTACATGCTGCACTGCCCAATATAGTAACTAATACCCGTAAGTGACTATTTTGCAGATATTATATGTTATCATTTGTGTGTGGAATCTAAAAAATAATATGAGTGAATCTGCATATAAAACAGAAACAGACTCACAGATGTAGAAAACAAACGTATGGTTACCAAAGGGGAAAGGGAGGTGGGGGATGGATAAATTAGGAATTTGGGATTAACAGATACACACTACTATACCAAAAATAGATAAGCAACAAGGACGTGCTGTATAACACAGGGAAAAATATTTAATATTCTGTAATAGTCTATAGTGGAAAATAATATGCATATTTCATATGTATATGAAAAAAATAACGCTGGGACAACTGGATATCTATGTAAACATTAACTCAAAATGGATCAAAGATCATCTAAATGTTAGAACTAAAACTACAAAACTTTTAGAAGAAAATACAGGCATAAATTCATAACCTTGAATTTGGCAATGGTTTCTTAGCTATAATACAAAAATCACAAGCATAAAAGACAAAATTGACAAAATATACATCGCCAAAATGAAAAACATCTGTGATTCAAAATATACCATCAAGACAGATGAATGGATAAAGAAGACGTGGCATATATATATACAATGGAATATTACTCAGCCATAAAAAGAAACAAAATTGAGTTATTTGTAGTGAGGTGGATGGACCTAGAGTCTGTCATGCAGAGTGAAGTAAGTCAGAAAGAAAAAGACAAATACCGTATGCTAACACAGATATATGGAATTTAAGAAGAAAAGAAAATGTCATGAAGAACCTAGGGGTAAGACAGGAATAAAGACACAGACCTACTGGAGAATGGACTTGAGGATATGGGGAGGGGGAAGGGTGAGCTGTGACAGGGCGAGAGAGAGTCATGGACATATACACACTAACAAACGTAAGGTAGATAGCTAGTGGGAAGCAGCCGCATGGCACAGGGATATCGGCTCGGTGCTTTGTGACCGCCTGGAGAGGTGGGATAGGGAGGGTGGGAGGGAGGGAGACGCAAGAGGGAAGAGATATGGGAACATATGTATATGTATAACTGATTCACTTTGTTATAAAGCAGAAACTAACACACCATTGTAAAGCAATTATACCCCAATAAAGATGTTAAAAAAAAAAAAAAGAAAGAGAAAAACAAATACCGTATGCTAACACATATATATGGAATCTAAAAAAAAAAAAAAAATGGTCATGAAGAATCTAGGGATAGGACGGGAATAAAGACACAGACCTACTAGAGAATGGAGTTGAGGACACGGGGAGGGGGAAGGGTAAGCTGGGACAAAGTGAGAGAGTGGCATGGACATATATACACTGCAAAATGTAAAACCGATAGCTAGTGAGAAGCAGCAGCATAGCATAGAGAGATCAGCTCGGTGCTTTGTGACCACCTAGAGGGGTGGGATAGGGAGGGTAGGAGGGAGGGAGATGCAAGAGGGAGAGGATATGGGGTTATATGTGTATGTATAGCTGATTCACTTTGTTATAAATCAGAAACTAACACACCATTGTAAAGCAATTATACTCCAATAATGATGTTTATATATATATATATATATATATATATATATATATATATATACCGTCAAGAAAGTAAACAAAGAACCTACAAAATGGGAGGACACTTTTATATCTGGTAATAACAAGATACCACTCCACACCCACTATAATGGCTGTAATAAAAGAGACAGATAATAACAAATATTGATAAGGATATGGAGAAAACAGAACCCTCAAACCTTGTAATATAATGAGTGTAAAATAGTGCAGCCACTTTGGAAATCAGTCTGGCAGAACCTCCATTGATTAAACATGTAATTACTACATGATCCAGCAATTCCACTTCTATATATCTACCAAAGGTATGTAGCTTCACACAAAAACTTGTACGTACATATTTATAGCAGAATTATTTATAATAGGTAAAATGTGGAAACGGCCCAAAAGTCCATCACATGTGGATGGATCATTTGGCAATAAAAAGAAATGAAATACTGATCCATGCTACAGCGTGGATGAATCTGGAAAACATTGTGTCAAGTGAAGGAAGCCAGTCACAAAGGTCCACATATTGTGTGGCCCCGTTTATATGAAATGTCTGGAATAGGAAAATCTATAGAGATAGAAAGTAGTTTCCTGATTACCTATGGTTGGAAGGATGGGGTGGGGGCAGATTGGGGGTGATAGACGATGCCTAAGGGGTGTAGGGTTTCCTTTGGGGTGATGAAAACTTTTGAGTGGGGTGGTGAATGCACAACTGTGAGTATTCTAAAAGTCATTGAATTGTATGCTTTACCTGAGTGGATTTTATGGTATGGTACCCATAAAGCAATTTAAAATAGAACAATAGCCAAATGTCAGGTATTGTGTAAAATGAGAAAAGTAGGAACACATACACAAATACATAAGTCTCTTTCATTTTGTCTATCCAATACAGGAGCCACTAGTCACATGTGCCTATCTAAATTTACAACATTAATTAAAATTAAGTATAATTCAAAATTCAGTCCTTTATTGCATTTCCAACATTTCAGGTCTTCAATATGCACCCGTGGCTAGTGGCTCCACCTTAAACAGGGCATACAGAGCACATATTCATCATGTCAGAAAATTCTATTGGGCAGCACTGATATTTATAATTTATACATCCTAAGTTTATTTTTACATTTGTCCAATGCATTATCTACTTAAGGACAATGCCTTACTTTGAAATTTTTGCTCTTTCTGGTTTTAAGTGATTTTTCCTAATAATAGATACTTTTTTAATCTTTTTCCATTTTTAAAAAGTGGGTAATCTATATTAACTCCCTGCTCCTAGCTTCAATCTTATCAAAGATTTCAGGATCATTCATGTATAATATTTTCAATAGCACATTAGTTTGAAAGTTTATGCAGAAAAGAAGTAGTTTGTATGACTGAAGGAAGAGAAAGATAAGAGTCTTGGCATATTAAGATCTATCTTATTGGTATGTAAATATTAGGTATTAATTTAGAAACAAAGGTGGTTTTGACAGTGAAGTGCTAATACTTCAACTGCATCTGAGGGGAAAGCATGCCTCTGATTGAATCAAAGGCATTCAAAAAGGAGGGTTATTTCAGTCGCTGTGTCACTCACAAAGAAGAAGAAAAGAGTAAAAGAAAATATTCTATTGATATGTGTTGTCATCTGGGTTTGCTTTTCCATAGTCATCTGTGTGTGCGTTTGATTGTATTTTATGTCACCCTGGTGAACACTAGCACACTGTGTCAAGACCATTAGAATTCAACTACAAAGGAGCTAAGAAAAGAGTTCTGGTTTTCACGTTGATCAGCATCTCCTGCTTAGATCTGGAGGCCTCAAAATTAACTCATGCAGTATAAAAAAAAAAATCAGACACAATGCAGAGCAGACAGTCTCACAAAAGACTTCCTTTATGGCTCATCAGAGTAAATTTCGTGTCAAAATACTCCCTGCGCTAAGTAAAGGTTATTTATTCATACAAACACCTGACTTATAAAATCAATTCAGGGCACAATAAGAAAGATGCCTGCTTTTTGCATGCATTCAAGTTGTTTCTTCCATGAACTTAACTTCCTAAAAATATATTTCATTTTTTCAGTCTGCTCTGCATAACTCATTAACATCATAATCGCCAGCAATAATTGCCTGGAGTGAGTAAAGAAAATCACGAAAGATGAAGAGTTGAATTACCACTTAATGAAAGAAGAAAAAAAGAAGACAATTTAAATCAACAGTCTACGATACTGCCACCACTCCCTTCCTTGAGAAAATGTATAGTAATTGTGTTTCTTGGAGCTTGTTGTGTTTATAAATGAGGACTCTCAGACAGTGAATTCTTGGAATGATTCTAAGCACTTAATTGATGATATGAATCAGATGAACTCAAGATTATCTGCTCAGCAATCAAAAGATGCATCTTTATAGCAAGTGGCAAAATAATACTCTTTAAAATATTTTAAAATTATCTCTATGGCAATTAGAAGCTCTGACCAAAACGAAATGCTCTGTTTTGGTCTTCAAAATGAATGAAATCTATTAGGCAGGTTCAGTGTATTTGGGGATTTAATGGGTATCCGTTTAAACCGGGCTCTTCAACTAGAGTTGATTTTTGACTCCCAGGGAACATTTGGCAATGTCTGGAGAAATTTTTGGCTGTCACAACTTAGAGGATGCTACAGGCATCTAGGACAGCTGCCTACTAGAAAAAATTATCTTGCCTAAAATACCAATGGGATTGAACTTGAAGACTCCTGATTTATACCAACAAAAGGACCTAAGAGATTACTGTAAAAGGTAACAAGTAAAATAAAGGGATGATGTCTCTTAATAACAAAAAAAATTCGAGTCTGATCAAAGCTAAAACATTAATGCAATATTTTGCAAACAACCATTTATTTTACAGTCTAGTGAGCAAGCAGGAGGTAGGGAGATGGGAGAGAGGATAATGACACAGGACCCCAGCTACCCTGAGGGGCCAAACCTTCAACCCCTGGGGATTAAGGTCTGATGAGTATCAGATAATCAGCAGGCTGTAGTTGTAGTGAAATGTAATTATGATTTATCATTTTATAGTTATTTCTCGAATCTATGAACATATGACTTATTGTGAGAAACAGATTAAATGGGTTAACAAGGTGAGCCAAGTACACACGTGAGAGGAAATTAAAGTGGAATTTTGACAGATGGCTTAAAACAGCGGTTCTCAAACATAAGCCTACTTCAGAATCATCTAGAGAGTTTGTTAAAATAAGGACTTCTGGGTTTCCCTGGTGGCGCAGTGGTTGAGAGTCCACCTGCCGATGCAGGGGACACGGGTTCATGCCCCGGTCCGGGAAGATCCCACATGCCGTGGAGAGGCTGGGCCCGTGAGCCATGGCCGCTGAGCCTGCGCGTCCGGAGCCTGTGCTCCACAATGGGAGAGGCCACAGCAGTGAGAGGCCCGCGTACCGCAAAAAAAAAATAATAAAAAAATAAGGACTTCGGGGGGGGGGGGATAAATTGGGAGATTGGGACTGACATATACACACTACTATATATAAAATAGATAACTAATAAGAACCTGCTGTATAGCACAGGGAACTCTACTCAATACTCTGTAATGGCCTATATGGGAAAAGAATATAAAAAAAAAAAAGAGCAGACACATGTATATGTATAACTGATTCACTTTGCTGTACACCTGAAACTAACACAACATTGTAAATCAACTATAGTCCAATAAGTTTTCTTTAAAAGATACAGACTTCTGGGCTCCACCCCTACAACTTCTGATCCAGTAGGTGTGCAGTGGGCTCTGAGACTTGGCACTTTTAATAAGTTCCCCAGGAATGCTGACAATGCTGGTCTGAGACCACTCTGAGAACCACCACCCTAATTCAATGGATACTGCATCTTAAAATGAAGTCAAAGATGAACATGATACAATTTTTTTAAGGAAAGGAGGCTAAAGATCCTTCTCTACAGCCAGGATATAAACGAGAAGAGATTCACAGGTGAGGGAAGTGGAGGTTTTTAGAGGAAGCTCTAATAAAATGTGTGCTGTGAATGCCATCCCCTCCTGGGTGGTAGGGCAGGCACCTCTCATCATGACGAGGGAAAAACTCCCATCTGAACGCTTAGAAAGTATATTCCTTATAGTTTATATACACAGAATGGATTCGAATGTCTCTCTCACCTGAGAAATCTAAACAGCAAGAGAGACTGATTGGCTAGCTCATCTGATGGCAGGGTCGATGGGAAATGGAAGCAGCCTGCACTGCTGGAGTGTGTCAGGGAAAAAGCTGGGTGAGTGATTCCCTACCTACAGATCAGATATGGGTTGTAGGCAAAAGGTTCTCCATGGGTCTTCTTAAGTCACGTCCAAGAGGGCAGCCTGCAGAGGGTAAGTAGAAAAAGCTGGAGGCGTTGCTGGATTTGTAGGGCCTGGGAGGAAATAAAATACCAGTCATGACAGGGATACATTTTTCTTCACCAAGGTGATGACAGGTGGAAATTTCTCCCAGAAGGAGGGGCGTGAGATACCTCCAACAATCCAGTTAAGCGCCTCCAGGAAGTTCATTTTTAAATGCATGATAAATCTCAAGAGCCCTGAAATTAGGTCAATGGAAGCTTACCTGTGAAGCGGAAATATATTCCCTTTAGCGCATCTCCGTCTCCTGCTCCAACTCTGGAAGGGTCAGAAGCAAGGTTTATCAGATGATGGAGAATGAAGAGAATATGGGAAAGATGCTAACTCCACCCTCTTCCCTGACTGCCTTTCCTGTCTGCAGGGGGCCTGAGCAACAGGCTGAGGAGCTATTTTTAACTACATGTGAGACTGGACTCTTAAATGACTAAACTGAGAGTGTGTTTGTGATTTTGTTTCACTGGAGAATTGCTAGTTTTCCTGAAGAAGGACCAGGAAAGCCAAGGGCCTGCCTGAGATTTGATCCAGAGGAAGAAGGAGAGCTTGCCCAACAGTGGAGAATTGCAAATGAAAGTATCTATGAAACAGAAACAGACTCACAGACGTAGAGAACAGACTTGTGGTTGCCAAGGGGGAGGGGGGTGGGGGAGGGATAGACTGGGAGTTTGGGATTAGTAGATGCAAACTATTATATACAGGATGGATAAGCAACAAGGTCCTACTGTATAGCACAGGGAACCATATTCAATATCCTGTGATAAACCACAATGTAAAAGAATATGAAAAAGAATGTATATATATATATGACCAAATCACTTTGATGTACAGCAGAAATTAAATACAACATTGTAAATCAACTATATGTCAATAAATTTCTTTTAATATTTTAAAAAATAAATAAAAGGAGAATTGAAAGCTAAAATTGAAAGCTTTGTCATGTCCCTGTGAGTGATGTGTCTTCAGTAATGGTTAAACACAGAGTATTTATCATTCCTTCCTCAGGACTACGAAGAAGTTTTCTGCTACACAAATCCATGTCTGACCCACTGTTCCACATCTGTCCTCCTTTGATAGAAGACAAAGGATTATTTTATAAAGTGTGGCTAACTGTAAACCAAAGAAAATCTGATAAATGGTTGTCTGAAATCAGAAATACCATGTTCCAATCCAGGACAGATACATAGCCCAAAGAATTTACCAAGAGTTTGAAGTCTTTTAATAACTCTAATTCCTGGGTGAGCAAATTGAGGAAACCATTTGTGGGTTCAGTTTTAATGTATCCGACAACTGCAAAGCAAGAAGGAAAGAATATGTGAGAATCCTAATGGATACACGTTGTCAACTTGATCTGCCTTGAGTCTTGGGGATTTCATCGTCAGGAGCTGTGACCGTCAACTCCTCATTGGGTCCCCTGATTTCTTCAGCCTCCCTTTCAGTACACCCTACTGCTTATCACCATATCAGTGTTATGGATTGAAATACCATTCTGATCAGATCCCCAATAAAACTGGTGAATGGGTCCTCATCTCTGCAGAATAATAATAGTCCATGTTGTTTAGAATACACCAAGTAGGGCATTCTCATCGACTATGCAGATGGTCACGCTGGAACACAAAGCGGCAACTGCATCAGAGCCCCACCAGAGACACAGAACCAGCATTACCCAGTATTACCCATCAATCTACCTGACATATACGTATGTATGTGTGTACTTGACATATATGTATACATGATGTGTGTATATATGCGTATGTATATATGACGTGTACGTATGCATATGACATACTTATATACTACATATATTTGTGTGTATGCCATTTATGTGTGTGTGTATATATATATATATATATATATATATATATATATATATATGGCAAGTGATTGTGGGGACTGACTAAATAAATCTAAAATCCGTAGGGGAAGGGCAGACTGGAAACCCAGGCAGGAGCTGCAGTTGTAGCCCACAGGAGGAATTTCTTCTTTAGGGCAGTCTCAATTCTGCTCTGAAGGCCTTTCAACGAATTGAATAAGGCCTACCCAGATTAGTGAGCCTAATCTCCTTACTTAATATTAACCAATTGCAGATGTTAATCACATCTATAACATACTTTTACAGCAATGCCTAGATTAATGTTTGACTGAATAACTGGAGACTTTAGCCTGGCTAAATTCACACATAAAACTGGCCATTACCAAGAGCCTTAGATAGTTTCCTACCATTGGACCCAGAATTCTAATTCCTGAAATCTGTCCTGATGGAAATAAGTAGAGATATGCACAACTTTTTATATATCTCAGTGGCTTACTCCAATTGCTATCGTGAACCAATGCTCTGACCCACCAGTCACAGATGCCTACACGCTACCCCCAAAAGCATGCTAACTTGGGAAGTTGAAGCCAAGGTCATTATTGAGTCATTGACTAATAAGTTGAATTTTTAATAAAGAGTGGAAAGGGCTTAAAGGTGGTAAGTCTGCATATAGTGGTTTTATATATATATATATATATATATATATATATATATAACCACTATATATATATATATATAACCGCTATATGCATATATAACTATGGTTATATATATATAACCACTATATGCATATATAACTATGGTTATATATATATAACCACTATATATATATATATATATATATATATATATATATATATATATATATATATATATATATATATATATATATATATAACTGCAGGAGACATTTTTAAGCACCAATAAAAGCGAAAAGAACATTGTAATTAAACTAAGTGCAGCACTCAGAATATGACAATGTAATTTGTATGTGTCACAATGTTATGACTTTCGTTCAGTGCCTAACACACCAGACAGTGTCTAATACTAGGGAACTGAAACTGGATTTTAGAGAATTAAACTCGGACTTCTGAGTTCAGGGTAGGATGAGCCAGTGATGACCAGAGCAGAGAGTACAAGGAAAACAACTTTCTGGTAATTAGTAGAGCTTGCAGAGCCTGTTGTTCCTTTACCTGGTGCCCACCTGGCCAAGGGCAGAGAAGACCAAGTACCAGCATAAAGATCCTGTTGCCCATGTCCATTGCTGTTGAAAGTGGCCTGAACTGTTCTTTGCCACCCAAAGGCAGGTCTACTGTTCTCCTTATGCCAGCCTCCCGGAAAAAAATAGACTCCTTAATTTTAGCATCTTCAGGCCTTCCCCACAAATCCAGGGGGAGCAAAACTATCTTTCATCCAACTCCCTAACTTCTCTTACCACCAGGAGAGACTATGATTGGTCATAACCCACGGCATTCACTGGATCAGGTCATATATCATAGTGGACGAGGCTGCTTTGACTTAACTGTATGAACCCAGCTTCCATGCTCTATCTTGACCTTCCAACCACACCCTTGGAGTAGGACTGGTCCATGGGACAAGTCAGTTAGTCTTTTGAACTCCCTTCTATATTCTATTTAGTGGGTTGAGTGGGCTCAGAGCCCTTCTCGGCTTGGGTGCTCACTTTCTCTCTCTTCCTCTCTCCCTCTCTCTTCAGATCACCTTGGTCCTAAGTTTTTAGATTTGAATTTGAGAGTGGGGAAGAGATGGTCAGAAGTTAGAAGTTTCCACTTAGGCCTCAGCCTCAGCCCTATTCTCTGGTTAAGCTTTTATAAGAGAGCTTTCAAAATGGTATTGAATATTTTCCTCCCCTTAAGTGCAAGTAGGGCCAGTGAACAGGATGGATGTCACTCCATGATTAGTTTGTATTACACACCAAAAGGTAAGGGACTGTGGACTTCCCTGGTGGCACAGTGGTTAAGAATCCACCTGCTAATGCGGGGAACATGGGTTCAAGCCCTGGTCCAGGAAGATCCCACATGCCGCAGAGTAACTAAGCCCGTGCACCACTACTAGAGAAGCCACCACAATGAGAACCCCGTGCACCTCAACAAAGAGTAGCCTCTCCTCGCCGCAACTAGAGAAAGCCTGCATGCAGCAACGAAGACCCAATGCAACCAAAAACTAATTAATTAATTTATCATTATTATTTTTAAAAAGGTAAGGGATTTTGCATTAAGGTCCCAAGTCATTCTGAGAAAATCTAAAGTGAGATTATCCTGGGTGAGCCCCCTTTAAAAGAGGGTCTAGAGGCAAGAGATAAGAAGCAGCAGAGAGAGGGAAGGATAAATTAGGAGTTTGGGATTAACATATACACACTACTAAATATAAAATGGATAACCAATAAAGATCTACTGTATAGCACAGAGAACTCAATATTTTGTAACAATCTGTAAGGGAAAAGAATCTGAAAAAGAACAGATATATGCACATATATATAACTGAATTACTTTGCTGTACACCTGAAACTAACATAATATTGTAAGGCAACTATACTCCAATAAAAAAATAAAAAGAATAAGAAGCAGCAGAGATGCTCCCTGTTGGCCTTGAAGTAGCAAACTGCCACATGGTAGAGAATGCCGCATGGCCTCTGGGAAATGGGGAACTCAGCCCTTCAAATGCAAGAAAGTCAAGTCTGCCAATAATCACGTGACCTTTGAAGAGGAGCCCAAGTTCTAGAAAGACCTACAGCCCAGTCAGCATCTTGATTGCAGCCTCCTGAGATCCTGAACAAGGGACACACTTCAGCTGAGCCCGGACTCCTGACCCACAGAAACTGTGAGATAGTGAATGCATCTTGTTTTCAGTTGCTCAATTTGTGATGTCATGTTCCACAGCAATAGAAAACGAATTCAGATTCCCAGGTTGTTTTTTCTGCCAGAAGCATGGCTGAAGATTTCAGTACTGAAGTTTGCACACACAATGCCAGGGTTAGCCAGAAATTCTCTCAGAGCCCCACCGCACGTCACCCCAAAACAGACGCAAACACATTCCTCCATCTTTAAACTGCTGGATCGAATTTCAGGCTCAGTCCCCTCCCGCTGCTGCACTGCACTGATACCCACAGACCACCTATCAAGACTTTTCTCTGAGTCCCTGGGGATTCATAGGCTCAGCTGGGGACATTACTACCATTAATTACGGCACAAAGCAACCTCTTGAATATGGTACTGTGAAGTTTGTTTTTGAAAATCATATTCCCTTTGAAAATTACCATCCATTCTGCTTCAGAGCCAAATCATTTTACTTAGGAGAAAACGTGATTTTCTACCAGCGGAAGAAGAGTCCCTCCACAATGAAGCTAGAGAGGTATTTCTTGAGCAAGATTGCCTCTCCTGAAGCTAAGCTCTTCTTGTATATTTTAGGGGAAAATGGACAAATCACATATAGATGGAGAAATAAATCTTTGAAAGCAAGACAGACCTCCCTTTCAGTACATTTCTATGAGTATCATTTTCTTGTTTTGCTTGTAAAATGGGAAACAACTGCCTGTATTTTTTTGTGAATAACTATATAATCCATCACTTCAAAATCTGAATCTTTCTCTCTTATCCTTAACACCTCATGGCCTCTATAATAAAACAATCAATTCAACTCAATGTGTCTCAAATATGCCATACTTTGTGACATTCCTGTTCAAAATCTTTTTGTGGCTCCTTGACACTGTAGTTCCTTGATACATGCAATGCTACATTTATAGCTATGAATTGTATTCGCTGGGTAGACTGCAATGATTTGTATAGTGGTATGTAATGTGTGTCCCTGAATGCAACCATAAAGAAATAAATTGCATTATAAAAACCACATTTGATGCCTCAATCAAGCTCATTCATTATAATTTTGAAAATTCCTCTATGCACAGGTCAGAGCTACTGCTTTGCATTTACCAGTAGTTTTTCAACCTCATGGAGTAGAGATTTATGTTTCTAATTATTTTCTAGACCCAACTGAATACCAATAATCAAAGAAGAACTATTTAGTTTCTAACTGTTATAATAAAATACCTTGTCTGATTACAAATAAATGAAATCAGACTTTTGATCAGAATCCTTGCATGGGTACATAAGCACTGAAGTGGGTAATATATGGAAAAGGATGTGATTTTTTTCTGAACACAAGAGAAACAGGCATGATTCCTTTCTCTTCTTCACTTTCTTTGTGTGTGTGTGTGTGTGTGTGTGTGTGTGTGTGTGTGTGTGTGTGTGTGTGTTGTAGGAGATTTTTTTGTTTTGGTTGTGCCGGGTCTTAGTCGTGGCAGGCAGGCTCCTTAGCTGTGGCTCACCAGCTCCTTAGTTATGGCATGCAAACTTTTAGTTGCAGCATGCATGTTGGATCTAGTTCCCTGACCAGGGATCTAACCCAGGCCCCCTGCATTGGGACCATGGAGTTTTATCCACTGCGCCACCAGGGAATTCCCTTTGCTTTCATTTTCACCATCACAGGATAAGAAATGTTAGTTATTGACTCAAATGAATATGTAAATAAATGAAAACCAAAGATATCTTAAAATGTCACCATTCTTTTTGCAACTCAGATCACTGCTTTGGATATTTCAGAATCTCACTAAGTGTTCTGAGCTGTATTTAGGGAAAACTAATTTTGAAATGGCCAATACAGCCAAGTTAAAAAAATATTAAAAAAAAAAACTTACATGATCCCTTCTTCATATCTGCCCCACGCCCTGAACATGGACTATTGTGATTTTTCCCCTTCTGTTTCCATGCCTAGGAGATTGCAGGCTCCATGGAAGTTGAAATGATAACTTTCTTCTTCAGGGTTATATTTCCACAGTTTAGCAGAGTTAGACACATAGTGGAACCCTTACAAATATTTGTGGAATACATGAATATCTCTAAGCATGTATTTGGGTCTCTCTAAAATCAGAAAATGGATTAAATAAACCATTTTCAGATTGAAATATCCTACTACTATATGTACTATATACCCTATAACCAACAATTGACTGACCACTAAGCTATTCTCACCCAGAGATGACCATAAAAAACAGGTTTAAAAATAAAAACAACAATAGGGGAAAAAACTTAGCAGAGACATCAGTGATCACACACTACAGGAAATGTAGAATACAGAATTAGTTTAGGAAAATCACTAAACAAGTGTTTTTTAAAAGTGAAAGAAAAAAAAAAAAACAGCAACCACCACAACCCCAGAGAGAGATAGAAATCAGAATTTAAAGCATACAATATATTATCTAAAATGTCCAGTTTTTAAAATATCCAGTTTTCAACAAAAACACAAGGCATGCAAAGAAATAAGAATATGTGACCAATATAGAAAAAGAAACTATCTCTGTTTCAGTAGAACTCTAGGAGGGGGCCCAGATGTTGGACTTAGCAGACAAAGAAAATCAGTTATTATAATATGTAAAAGGAAACCATGTTTAAATAATTCGAGGAAAATATGATAGCAAATAGAGGACATCAGTAAAGAGATGGGAATTATAAAAATTAATCAAATAGACTTTCTGATATTGAAATTAAAAAACACTAGAATATCTCAACAGAAGATTTGAAGTAGCAGAAGAAAGAATTAGCATATTTGAAGTGGATCAATAATGATGATCCTGTATGAAGAATAGAAAGAAAAAAGAATGGAGAAAAAGTGAATAGAGCATGTGGGGCAACATAAAGTATACTGATGTGTGTGAGGAGTACCAGAAAAAGAGAAGAAAAGGGGGCAGAAAAATATATAAAGACATAATGGCTAAACACTTCAAAATTTTATTATCCCCCACAAAAAAGTATTAATATACATATCTAGAAAGCTTAATGAACTTCAGTTAGGATAAGTACAAAGAGATCCATATCTAGACATATCACAGAGAAAGTCAAGAAGAGAATCTTAGAAGCAGCCCTCCTACACACACACACAGACACACACACACACAGACACACACACACACACAGACACACACACACATCCCTCAACTCATTATGAATAAGGGAACCACATTAAAATTAGCAGATGGCAGGGGGAAAAATGGGACCAGAAGGCAGTGAGATGACATTCAAAATGCTGAAAGAATAGAACTATCAACCAGTATTTCTACATCAAGCAAAAATTATAATTCATAAATGAAGGCAAAATTAAGATATTCCAGATACAAAAATGATTGAAAGAATTCATCACTAGCAGATTTTAATGACAAGAAATACTAAAGGAAATACTTCAGATTGAAGGGAAATGACATCATATGGTAACCTGAGTCCACACAAATATATGCAAAAAACAATACAGAAGAGTAAGTAAAAAATACTTACACATAACTAAAGATATAAGTATAAATATATATTTTTCATTTTTCTTGTCTTAACTGATTTAAAAGACAATTGCATAAAACAATTATTTAAAAACTGTATTGTTGGGCTCACAACCTATAAAGCTGTAGATATAGAACAATAATAGCATAAAGGAGTGGGAAGGGAATAAATCTGTGTTGGATAAAGTTTCTATATTTCACTGGAATCAAGGGGTGAGACAGGACTGGAAACAAAGAGATGGTTTGGGAAGTTATTCCAGTACCTAGGAAATGGTCACATAGGGACCCATGTAGGCAATAGACTGGAGACTGAGTGGGATAGAATTAACAAATTTGGCCAAGGATTAGAGCAAGAGGACAGGAAAATGGGAAGAAGGATAAGTTTAAAAAAATTTAAATCAGGTTGAAAGGGAAGAAGAAGTATCCATTAACATAACTGGAAATGTTGGTACTATATTGTCGATTTATTTAGATTGTTTTCCAGTCTGAGGATTAACTAAAAGCCAGGTCTTGAGAAATGGGAGGCAGGGCAGGTAAGTTTGATAAGCCTAACCTCTCTGTCCCAGTCCATACTGATCACTACAATGGGGAACCACATTTGAGTAAGTCATGAGTCTCGGTAAGAAGAAGAAATAAACATAAAATATGCCAAGCTGGAGTGCATTTAATGAAAGCCCTTCATATTTCAAAATATTGTCTGGCACTGGAGCTGTTAAGGAGAATGATTCTATATCGACTCAGTTTCACTTAATTTTTAAAATACCTAATGTTGTGATAGTTTGATGATGAACACAGAGAAAAATCACTAAGATGTCAGATTTAGAAGAGAACAGGAGAGCAAATGAGAAAAGACTGTGAAATGCAATTCAATTGGCAGGTTGAGAGGAGAATCAGGGCTTCCATCTGGTTACTCGTCTAACCCTCACCTTTGACTTCGCTTTATTCTGTTCCTCTCTACAGACTGAGTGATCACCTCATTTCTTCCTTTTGTCTTCCCAGTTATTAACTATTATTTGAATAGTTTCCTGAATTGATGAGATCATTTTAAAATTAGAGGGTACATTTTTATTATATCGAAAGATAAACATTTTCCTACGTTCCATACCCCATTAAAATGACCCTGGACATTTTGACAAGACGCCTGGGTCTCTGGCACCCATAAATCTATGCAGATAAGCCACTGGAACCTAGAACTTGTGAATCTTCTTTTGTTTGCAACTCCTTATTGTACACACAGATAGGATTTGTGTGAATTATGCTAATTTTTTTTTGGTTAGAGAGATTCGGGGGAATAAACAATTGTTGTAGATCTTACAGATTAGACAAATTAATCAGATTAATTAAAATGTCAAGCAGTAATTCAAGGAAACTTCTATTTCTATGTGCTCTTATCTCCTATCATCATCATGATTCCTATGCTTTCATCATTCCTCCTCTCCCCGGCAAAAAAAATCTTGACTGAGAAGAGCTCAGCATGGACTGTGGTCATTGGCATGTTGAAAATCACCAAACACTACTTTGAGATGTTTGGAACTCATTCCTTGGGGGACACCCTACTTTCCCAACAGATAGATGGCTTTGCCAACCTAAGACCCACAGGATAACCAGACTTTGCCTACACTAACCATAGTATTTATGTTATAATAATTTGTACCTTCTTACCTTACTGAAAAAGTACAAATGGCTCAGTTTACTGAAGTAAGAAGTAAGCTAACTTGTGTTGAATAGCTATTTTATGCCAAGGACATTATACTATTATTTAATTGAATCCTCTCAATAATTCTGTCAGGAAGACAGGATTATCTACATTTTATGGCTGAGGTGACCAAGGCTTATAAAATTGACATGACCTTCTCAGGATCATACATATAAGCCCAGAAGAAATTTAGGAGTGGCATACCTGGACATTTTCCTATGAAATCAGTCTGTATCCTGCACTAAAACGTTAACCCAATACTTGGAAAATTTCCTGACAGTTAATCCAAGAATTCACATTAAATTCTTTGCCATCACTTGGGAAATGTAATTAGTTATCTAGGGCTGAAGGAGTGAAAAACAAAAACGAGAATATGAAACACTCCTCATTGGTGTTGATCCCATCCCCATGGAGTAAATGCTGATCAAACATTAAAAGAATAGTTTTTTAAAGTAGGGCTACATTCTATTTACAATAACTAGGACATGGAAGCAACCTAAATGTCCATCAGCAAAGGAATGGATAAAGAAGATGGGGTACAGGGACTTCCCTGGTGACGCAGTGGTTAAGAATCTGCCTGGCAATGCAGGGGACATGGGTTTGATCCCTGGTCTGGGAAGATCCCACATGCTGTGGAGCAACTAACCCTGTGCACCACAACTACTGAGCCTGCACTCTAGAGCCCGTGAGCCACAACTACTCCGCCCGTGCACCCTGGAGCCTGGGCACCACAACTACTGAGCCCGCGTGCTGCAACTACTGAAAACCGCTTGCCTAGAGCTCACACACCACAACAAAGAGTAGCCCCCCGCCAGCTCACTGCAACTAGAGAAAGCCCACACACAGCTATGAAGACCCAATGCAGCCATAAATAAATAAATAAATACAATTTTTTTTAAAAGATGTGGTACATATATATACAATGGACTATTAGTCATAGAAAAGAATGGAATAATGCCATTTGCAGCAACATGGATGGACATAGACATTTCCATACTGAGTGAAGTAAGTCAAACAGAGAAAGACAAATATCTTATGATATTGCATATATGTGGAATCTAAAAACCTGGTACAAATGAACCTATTTACAAAACAGAAATAGAGTCACAGATGTAGAAAACAAACTTATGGTTACCAAGGGGAAAGTGGGGGAGGCAGAGGGATAAACTGGGAGATTGGGATTCACATATACATACTACTATATATAAAATAGATAACTAATAAGGAACCTACTGTAGGGCACAGGGAACTCTACTCAATACTCTGTAATGACCTATATGGGAATAGAATCTTAAAAAAACTGGATATATGTGCACGTATAATTGATTCACTTTGCTCTACAGCAGAAACTAACACATTGTAGATCAACTATACTCCAATAAAAATTAATAATAAAAAGTAAAGTAGGGCTACATTGTTAGTTTTCTAAAGACCTCACCTGGTTTTTTTTTAGAGAGTAAATTTTTTTTATGTTTATTTATTTTTTCTTATTAGTCATCCATTTTATACACATCAGTGTATACATGTCAATCCCAATCTCCCAATTCATCACACCACAACACCCATCCCCCACTACTTTCCCTGCTTGGTGTCCATAAGTTTGTTCTCTACATCTATGTCTGAATTTCTGCCCTGCAAACCGGTTCATCTGTACCGTTTTCTAGGTTCCACATATATGCATTAATATACAATATTTGTTTTTCTCTTTCTGACTTACTTCACTCTGTATGACAGTCTCTAGATGAATCCACGTCTCTACAAATGACCCAATTTCCTTCCTTTTTATGGCTGAGTAAAATTCCATTGTATGTATATACCACATCTTCTTTATCCATTCGTCTGTCAATGGCCACTTAGGTTGCTTCCACGACCTGGCTATTGTAAATAGTGCTGCAGTGAACATTGGGGTGCATGTGTCTTTTTGAATTATGGTTTTCTCTGGGTATATGCCCAGTAGTGGGATTGCTGGGTCATATGGTAATTCTATTTTTAGTTCTTTAAGGAACCTCCATACTGTTCTCCATAATGGCTGTAACAATTTATATTCCCACCAACAGTGCGAGAGGGTTCCCTTTTCTCCACACCCTCTCTAGCATTTGTTGTTTGTAGATTTTTTTGATGATGCCCATTCTAACTGGGGTGGGGCGATACCTCATTGTAGTTTTGATGTGCATTTCTCTAATAATTAGTGATGTTGAGCAGTTTTTCATGTGCTTCTTGGCCATCTGTATGTCTTCTTTGGAGAAATGTCTATTTAAGTGTTCTGCTGATTTTTGGATTGGGTTGTTTGTTTTTTTAATATTGAGCTGCATGAGCTGTTTATATATTTTGGAGATTAATTCTTTGTCTGTTGATTCATTGGCAAATATTTTCTCCCATTCTGAGGGTTGTCTTTCATCTTGTTTGTAGTTTCCTTTGCTTTGCAAAATCTTTGAAGTTTCATTAGGTCCCATTTGTTTATTTTTGTTTTTATTTCCATTGCTCTAGGAGGTGGATCAAAAAAGATCTTGCTGTGATTTATGTCAAAGAGTGTTCTTCCTATGTTTTCCTCTAAGAGTTTTATAGTGCCCAGTCTTACATTTAGGTCTCTAATCCATTTTGAGTTTATTTTTGTGTATGGTGTTAGGGACTGTTCTAAGTTCATTCTTTTACATGTAGCTGTACAGTTTTCCCAGCACCACTTATTGAAGAGACTGTCTTTTCTCCATTGTATATCCTTGCCTCCTTTGTCATAGGTTAGTTGACCATAGGTGCATGGGTTTACCTCTGGGCTTTCTATCCTGTTCCACTGATCTATATGTCTGTTTTTCTGCCAGTACCGTACTGTCTTGATTACTGTAGCTTTGTAGTATAGTCTGAAGTCAGGGAGTCTGATTCCTCCAGCTCCGTTTTTTTCCCTCAAGACTGCTTTGGCTATTGGGGGTCTTTTGTGTCTCCATACAAATTTTAAGATTTTTTGTTCTAGTTCTGTAAAAAATTCCATTGGTGATTTGATAGGGATTGCATTGAATCTGTAGATTGCTTTGGGTAGTATAGTCATTTTCACAATATTGATTCTTCCAATCTAAGAACATGGTTTATCTCTCCATCTGTTGGTATCATCTTTAATTTCTTTCATCAGTGTCTTATAGTTTTCGGCATACAGGTCTTTTGTCTCCCTAGATAGGTTTATTCCTAGGTATTTTATTCTTTTTGTTGCAATGGTAAATGAGAGTGTTTCCTTAATTTCTCTTTCAGATTTTTCATCATTAGTGTAAAGGAATACAAGAGTATTCTGTGCATTAATTTTGTATCCTGCTACTTTACCAAATTCATTGATTAGCTCTAGTAGTTTTCTGATGGCATCTTCAGGATTCTCTGTGTATAGTATCATGTCATCTGCAAACAGTGACAGTTTTACTTCTTCTTTTCCAATTTGTATTCTTTTATTTCTTTTTCTTCTCTGATTGCCATGACTAGGACTTCCAAAACTATGATGAATAATAGTGGTGAGAGTGGACATCCTTGTCTTGTTCCTGATCTTAGAGGAAATGCTTTCAGTTTTTCTCCATTGAGAATGGTGTTTGCTGTGGGCTTGTTGTATATAAGCTTTATTATGTTGAAGTAGTTTCCCTCTATGCCCACTTTCTGGAGAGTTTTTATCATAAATCGGTGTTGAATTTTGTCAAAAGCTTTTTCTGCATCTATTGAGATGATCATATGGTTTTTGTTCTTCAATTTGTTAATATGGTGTATCACATTGATTGATTTGCATATACTGCAGAATCCTTGCATCTCTGGGATAAATTCCACTTCATCTTGGTGTATGACCCTTTTAATGTGTTGTTGGATTCTGTCTAGAATAGTATAGTATAGTATTTTATTGAGGATTTTTGCATCTATATTCATCAGTGATATTGGTCTATAATTTTCTTTTTTGGTAGTATCTTTGTCTGGTTTTGGTGTCAGGGTGATGGTGGCCTCATAGAATGAGTTTGGGAGTTTTCCTTCCTCTGCAATTTTTTGGAAGAGTTTGAGAAAGATGGGTGTTAGCTCTTCTCTAAATGTTTGATAGAATTCACCTGTGAAGCCATCTGATCCTGGACTTTTGTTTGTTGGAAGATATTTAATCACAGTTTCAATTTCACTACTTGTGATTGGTCTGTTCATATTTTCTATTTCTTCCTGATTCAGTCTTGGAAGGTTATACCTTTCTAAGAATTTGTCCATTTCTTCCAGGTTGTCCATTTTATTGGCATACAGTTGCTTGTAGTAGTCTCTTAGGATGTTTTGTATTTCTGTCATGTCTATTGTAACTTCTCCTTTTTCATTTTTAATTTTATTGATTTGAGTCCTCACCCTCTTTTTCTTGATCAGTCTGGCTAATGGTTTATCAATTTTCTTTATATTCTCAAAGAACCAGCTTTTTGCTTTATTGATCTTTCCTATTGTTTTCTTTGTTTCTATTTTATTTCTGCTCTGATCTTGATGATTTCTTTCCTTCTACTAACTTTGGGATTTGTTTGTTCTTCTTTCTCTAGTTCCTTTAGGTGTAAGTTTAGATTGTTTATTTGAGATTTTTCTTGTTCCTTGAGGTAGGCTTGTATAGCTATAAACTTCCCTCTTAGAACTGCTTTTGCTGTATCCCATAGGTTTTGGATCATCGTGTTTTCATTGTCATTTGTCTCTAGTATTTTTTATTTCCTCTTTGATTTCTTCAGTGATCTCCTGGGTATTTAGTAATGTATTGTTTAGCCTCCATGTGTTTGTGTTTTTTACATTTTTTCCCCTGTAATTGATTTCTAATCTCATAGCATTGTGGTCAGAAAAGATGCCTGATATGATTTCAATTTTCTTAAATTTACTGAGGCTTGATTTGTGACCCAAGATATGATCTATCCTGGAGAATATTCCATGCGCACTTGAGGAGAAAGTGTAATCTGCTGTTTTTGGATGGAATGTCCTGTAAATATCAATTAAATCTATCTGGTCTGTTGTGTCATTTAAAACTTGTGTTTCCTTATTAATTTTCTGTTTTGATGATCTGTCCATTGGTGTAAGTGAGGTGTTAAATTCCCCCACTATTATTGTGTTACTGTTGATTTCCTCTTTTAGAGCTGTTAGCAGTTGCCTTATGTATTGATATGCTCCTATGTTGGGTGCATATATATTTATAACTGGTATATCTTCTTGGATTGATCCCTTGATCGTTATGTAGTGTCCTTTCTTGTGTCTTATAACATTCTTTATTTTAAAGTCTATTTTATCTGATATGAGTATTGCTACTCCAGCTTTCTTTTGATTTCCATTTTCATGGAACATCTTTTTCCATTCTCTCACTTTCAGTCTGTATGTGTCCCTAGGTCTGAAGTGGGTCTCTTGTAGACAGCATATATATGGATCTTGTTTTTGTATCCATTCAGTAAGCCTGTGTCTTTTGGTTGGAACATTTAATCCATTCACGTTTAAGGTAATTATAGATATGTATATTCCTATTACCATTTTCTCAATTTTGGGGTGTTTGTTTTTGTAGGTCCTTTTCTTCTCTTGTGTTTTCCACTTAGAGAAGTTCCTTTAGCATTTGTTGTAGAGCTGGTTTGGTGGTGCTGAATTCTCTTAGCTTTTGCTTGTCTGTAAAGCTTTTGATTTCTCCATCAAATCTGAATGAGATCGTTGCTGGGTAGAGTAATCTTGGTTGTAGGTTCTTCCCTTTCATCACTTTAAGTATATCATGCCACTCCCTTCTGGCTTGTAGAGTTTCTGCTGAGAAATCTGTTAAACAGAAATCTGTTAATCTGTTAACAGAAAGCTGTTAATCTTATGGGAGTTCTGTTGTATGTTGTCATTTTTCCTGTTCTGCTTTCAGTAATTTTTCTTTGTGTTTAATTTTTGCCAATTTGATTACTATGTGTCTCAGCATGTTTCTCCTTGGGTTTATCCTGTATGGGACTCTCTGCGCTTCCTGGACTTGGGTGGCTATTTCCTTTTCCATGTTAAGGCAGTTTTCGACTATAATCTCTTCAAATATTTTCTCCTGTCCTTTCTCTCTCTCTCCTCCTTCTTGGACCCCTATAATGCGAATGTTGTTGCATTTAATCTTGTCCCAGAGGTCTCTTAGGCTGTCTTCATTTCTTTTCATTATTTTTTCTTTATTTTGTTCCGCAGCAGTGAATTCCACCATTCTGTCTTCCAGGTCACTTATCCATTCTTCTGCCTCAGTTTTTCTGCTATTGATTCCTTCTAGTGTATTTTTCATTTCAGTTATTGTATTGTTCATCTCTGCTTGCTTGTTCTTTAATTCTTCTAGATCTTTGTTAAACATTTCTTGCATCTTCTTGATCTTTGCCTCCATTCTTTTTCCGAGGTCCTGGATCATCTTCACTATCATTATTCTGAATTCTTTTTCTGGAAGATTGCCTATCTCCACTTCATTTAGTTGTTTTTCTGGGGTTTTATCTTCTTCCTTCATCTGGTACATAGCCCTCTGCCTTTTCATCTTGTCTATCTTTCTGTGAATGTGGTTTTTGTTCCACAGGCTGCAAGATTGTAGCTCTTCTTGCTTCTGCTGTCTGCCCTCTGGTGGATGAGGCTATCTAAACTCACCTGTCTTCATCAAGCCTTGGTCACATAGTACCATTGGCTGGGTGTCCACACTCTGAGATGGAGTGAGCATGCAGACAGTTTGTTAGGGCATGTTCTCAGGAACCATACCCATAGAAGAGAAGGGAAGGAAGGAGGTGACCTGTGATGAGGATTCAACAAAAGCCTCAGCCAACCCAAAGGGAGCTGTGCTGTGGGACCTTCCCAGTTGTTCTGACTTGGGCTGAGTGGCCAGGTCTTTATATATGCCTGTCAGCCAGCCACTGAATGATATGGGTCAGCTGCCTTTGTGGGCAGAGGATTACCAAGAGAAGTCTCTGGAGACTCCCAGCCATGGAAAGAAGACACCCCTCATTCCTGAAGTAAATTCTGGGTGGATCATCAGTGTCAAGTGCTACATGTAATAAGTGTATGGTTAACTTGTCTTCAAATTCAGACCTATCTGACTCTAAGCACCTGTTTTGTCCCTGACACTATTATGCCTATCTGAATGCACAGGGAATACTGTTTATGACTGTTACCAAAGTTTTAACCTCTCTAACCTGGCTTCAGAGTACCGTAAAGAGCAAAACATATGCTCAAGTAGATGTCTGGCTTGGCTGCAACAATTGTGAACTAGATATGTGGAGGGGCATATTTTTTCCCTCCACGTTCCAGATATAATGAAGTCATTCAGAGAAATCACCCTGAGCTGCATGCACATTGGAGGTGTACACCAAGGCTGTGTTGCAGGCAGGCAGCCCTGGAGCCTTTCCTGATTCCTAGGAAGTGCTCTGCAGAGATGAGAGCTGGGTTACTAGTAAACTCCCTTTAGCTCTTGCTTCCCAACGTAAAAGGGGCATTTACAGCTTTGCAAGGGAACAAGGTCACTGCTTCTAGATATAGGCTTTTGTTTTCCCCCAAGAGGTGCCAGATGGCTGAAGATTTACTGCAGGGAAGCCAGGGTAAGTTAACAATGATTCTTGAATCCTTCCCCTGGCCAGCTGAAAGAGAGAAGCCAGGCATTATCCAAACCAGAATATGGTGTCTGTAGGTTGGGTTACTTTACAAGCAGAGCCTGAGACTTAAGTGCAGGTGGATTTGGAGGAGAAAGGGGGAGGGGGAGGTTATCCCAGGAAACAAGAGAGAAAGGTAAGGAGAATAAAACAAGAAAAGAGCTTTAAAAGGTGTCTGTTGTTCGAGCTGGTTATTGCTGTGGGCACGTGGCACTCAATCTTGCTGAAGACAGTTTGAGAAACCTTGTAGAATGTACCTCAGAATTGCCCCACCAAAGAATGGGTGCTTGGGGCATTTTTTGTAGGAACTCCAATCTCCCATTGTGTAATAGTGTCCTCTGGGGAAATTAATTCTCCCACACTCTTGACCAAGTTCCCTTGGTTTTAGAAAAATGCTGATCTGTGCTTTGTGACCACCTAGAGGGGTGGGATACGGAGGGTGGGAGGGAGACGCAAGAGGGAGGAGATATGGGGATATATGTATATGTATAGCTGATTCACTTTGTTATAAAGCAGAAACTAACCAAAAAAAAAATGTGTTGAGGAAGAATGGTGGTGCGAGAGGAGCTGTCCACCACAGCGGCTGCTGAAACCAGACAAGGCTGAGGAAATATTGTGTAGAGCTCCAAACATGTCTGCTACAGCTGCTGGTTGTCTGGGCAGATATCTGGATGGTTGTTTGAAGGATGAGCTCTCTCAAGAGCAGGAGTGAAGAAGAGGCCACCTGGATTGTCACATCTGCTCTTCAATGTTTCTGTTCTCTGATGCTCACAGGAGCATCCTTCTGTGTCCACATTAAAAAATATTCGCACCTTTAGGAATTATTTCTCTAAGACATTTGTGCGTTTCTTGCTTTCAGTTCTGGCTCAGTCCTCTAAGATGCAGAGTAATTTACCTGAACCGGGTCTCTCTTCTCATCCCCAATAAATATCATCTCCTACTCCTGCCAAGAGGAGCAGACGTCAGGAGATTATAAGAGAAAACGGCATTTGTGAAGCTGCGGAGGTTTCTCCAAACTACACAGGTTTTAAAGGATTGGTTTGATCCGTACTTTTAGGCGCCTATAATCAATAGAAATGTCGTTTTAGTGAGCTTTCATTTTGTCTTCTGATTGTCTGTCTTGGATACTGAGAAGGGTCTCTGGATTTAGCCTTCACCGCTAACTTTGCTGCTTCTTTGGGTTTCTGTACATCTTCTCTCTAAATTCTATGATTTCATTTTGTATCAAGGAACGGCCTTCTGTTTATTTATTTTCAGTCACTCAGGCAGTTGAGATATGACATTTCTCTTATTTTGTATTCATTGAATATAATTCAGTAGAGGGTGGAGAGAGAGCTAAACCCTAAGAACAAATGCCTTTTCATTGCAAACCAGTTGGCTTTTCTCCTACTGTTTGAAAACCTCCGATAACATTCATGCTTCCAGATTTCTCCTCCCTTACCTTTTTTTTGGCTATTTCGCTGCATTGAACCTTGAAATGCATTTTTTTCAACACAGAAAACAAGGCTACCTCCTCTGGCTCATGTCTAGCAAAGGAAAATACACACAAGGGTAAGTTTTAGGCCTCCTTCCTTTTTAGGTGTTAAATGTATGATGCTAAATAAGATGGTTCAGACCCTAAGACTCAAATGCTGGCTATCCCTCGTTATTCAATAAAGGACATAATACCTAATTAAAAAAAAACAATGATCTAGATTGCTTTGTATAAGTCTCACAGCATTCCTGTAACTGCTATGGCTAGCACCATCTACAGATCGAGGAACTGAGGCATGTAGACATTAGGTAACACTCCTACAGTCTACACAGCTGCTAAGTAGGAGAGCCAGGATTCAAGCACAAGCAGTATGGCTTTAAAAACCAATGCCCTTTGCTACCATCTTGTCCTGCCTCTTAGCTAAAGTTCTCTCTATAAAAGTCTTTGACATGAATTCACTGCTACCTTGGCAAGCTATAAGGGAGTTAAGGATACTAACATTTTTTTAATACAAACTGTTTAAATTTGTTTGCAAATTAGCAGTAAAGCAAGAAAATGTTTGATGATGCTCGTCTTTGCATACATGATCTAATTTCAGAAATCCTGATTTTCCCACAAATCAGAACCCAGGGATGTGCCTGTGTATTTTCCTATGATACTGCCAAGTACCCCAAATGTGAGGGCTGCAGTTTGGAGCTGTTTTCAGTCATAATAAAATGTGACTAAAATAAGAATTCTGTTAGTGAGCTTTGACCTGTTGACATCGTAAAATCACCAGCAAACCTCCCTAACAGAGCTAATATTAGCAGCACATCAGAGTGCCTGCATAATGCAATTCCAGTCCAATTCTTTTTTTCCCTGTTTTAAATATGTAATGAATCGTATAGCACACTAGATGGCAGCCTTGCCACATGAGCCTTGGACTTAAGCGCAGTCCTTGAGAACTAACGTGAGAACGGTTCCTGTTTCAAAGTGGTAGAATGTTTAACAAGATGTGAATACAGGGCTCCTAACGAGTCTACTTCTTTGACTTCAGGATCTGTGGAAGAAAAGAATAACATAGAGGTGAGAGAATTATCCTCCACTCAGCAGCTCAAGAGGAATCAACAGAGGTTGTCCTAGAGAGACTTTTCCCTGTGAGGGTAGGAAAGGTCACTTTCTGCACAGTTGGAATCATTGTAGAAAGCGTCTTTGGGGACCCATTAGAAAAATATTTGTAATTATTCACTGACAGAGCTGATTTCTTGTAGCTCTTAAGTTACATGTTAAATTTGTAACCACATATAATTATACGATTGTAAGATAAAATATTGCTGAATATTGTGTGTATATGTATGTATAAATTTTTTCTTCGAAACCTCCATTTTTTCTAAAACATAAGAGATTTGAGAGACGAATAAAAAGTTAATAGTCTCAACGTTATTTGTGATAGCAAAGAAACAAACACATATGCATTAATAAGAGAGTAATTAATTAAATGATGCAGGGTTTCAAAGTCCTAAATGGGCAGCAAAAAGAATGAAGTGGACCTCTCTACAGTTTTCTACTGTAGAAAGATCTCCAGGACACTACTAAATGAAAATCAAAAGACAAGTTGGAAAAATTAAATCCAATTAACATGGCAAAAAAAAAAAAGTTAATAGTCTCAATATTATTATAGATGGTCCTTTAGTTGCTTAACATCTATCTTTTCCCTCATCCCCGAAATGCCTCCTCTAATCTTTACCGTTGTTAAACTCAGTCTAAGGCCAATGTTCTATACCAACCCCCCAGCTAGCATGCCCTCCTCACCGTTGGATCGAAGTTGAAAGAATAAGAAGGAGAAAAGGAACTTCCTCTCTCACATGAGTCCAGAGTGACAGACATATTCCTGCCATCCCACCGGGAAACCTTGACCACATTGTCCTGTAGACACAAAGACTGCTTCAGGCAAATTAGCCATTAAACAGGCTTTTGCGGGTTGGCTTGGGAACCAACTACCACATATGTGCTTGTGAGAAATAGATTCACTGAGCAGTGCAAACTGTTCAAACAATGGGGCTACAAACAGCTCCTAGATTGCAGCCTAAAAGTAATGTTTATGTCTTTCATTTTCTGTTGGCTTCCTACAGTTTTAATCAGATCTCCCAAGTCAGATGGCTGTGGATGTTCCAATTTATTTATTAACTATTTATTAACAAGGCGATAATTATGACATAGATTCAGTAGGACAATACAGTTTTATGATTATCTTCTTAGAAATAAAAACAAAAAGCTTTCTGTAAAATCCTGCTTGGGGGTGCGGGGTGTGTGTTTTATACAATGTAAAGACAAGTGATTCTGAAAAATCACCATCAAACTTTACTAAGAGATTCAACAAGGTCTTTATATACAACATATTTGCAACTCACTTGAATAATTATAGACTTTTTAAATTTTTATTTTATTTATTTTTATTTTTGTCTGTGTTTGGCCTTCGCTGCTGCGCGCGGGCTTTCTCTAGTTGCAGCGAGCAGGGGCTACTCTTTGTTGCGGTGCGCAGGCTTCTCATTGCGGTGGCTTCTCTTGCTGCAGAGCACGGGCTCTAGGTGCGCAGGCTTCAGTGGTTGTGGTGCGCAGGGTCTAATGTGCAAGCTCAGTTGTTGTGGCGCACGGGCTTAGTTGCTCCACAGCCTGTGGTATCTTCCTAGACCAGGGCTTGAACCCGTGTCCCCTGCACTGGCAGGCGAATTCTTAACCACTGTGCCACCAGGGAAGCCCTCTCAGAACATTTGAATTGAGGGAACAGATGCAAAGAAGTTGAGGGTCTTGTTCAAGAGTATACGGTGAATTCCCCAGCCAGGATTCAAATCAGGTTCTCTTGCGTTAGTGCCCAGGGTGCTTTTACTGATGAGGGTCATGAATGAATGCCTGGACGCTTTCTCAGTTTTAAAACTAAACATCACCTAAGTACTCCCTGAGTGCCTAAGCCAGAAGACTTGCAAATTGTGACAAAAACTGCCCTGTGAAGGGAAACTGACTCCCATAACTGTGACTGCATCAGCTATGTGTTTAGTTTATACAAAGTTTCTCTGATATTTGAAGAAGAAGCATTCACAATCAAAATAGTTAAGTTTTTGGCTATGTGGTTACATATAAAGGAATAAACCAGTCCCTAGAATCATTTATATTTGCTCTTGATTGTACCAAGAAGTCAGCAGAACAAAAATGCTAACCAATGGTGGCTCTATTAGGTTCTGCCTATTCCAATTTATCTTCTAACTCCTTGATCCCCAAAACTGGATGGGTCAACTATAGCTCCCAAGACAGGGCAAGTCAGTGTCAAGTGTCTCAGCCCTGTTATGTGGCGGTATTTGGGGGGAAAGCCTACTTTCCAGGACCTAAATCAAAACCCTTAATAACCTAACCTAGCGAGAATGGTTTCCAGGTCTGTGGCAATTTTAACATGAATGTGTATGAAAGCCAAACTTTGCCCATACTTGTGAAAGATGAGGAATCTGATAGAGTAAGAAGAATTTCTCCTCCAGAGATGAAGCTAGATAGACATCTCCAGGTCCCACAGCCGAGTCAGAACTCCTTGCTGGCCAAACCTCTACCACTATGGCCCAATCCCAAGAACTGAAACTCTCTTCGAGCCTCTGCTCTATTCTTTCTGGTTCCATGATGCCCACTCCTCTAACCCTAGGACTGGATTCTGCCTGTCTTCTCTTCTAAAAGGCTAGGACTCTTTCCACATTCTCCAGCCCTTAGATGAAGCTTCAGAGCTATATTTATTATACAAATCAGTATACATTTAAGATTAAAAAGGAACACGATTAATACATACGTAGGAAATGGGAGTAAGCTAATATAGTCCTGGGTCCACCAGGAAAAACTACCCTCTATCTATCGCCAGCCCAGCTTGGGAATGAGACTGTATCTGGGATCTACAGTTAACATATACCTTTCTTGCTGGATGTCTAGTATGAGGACCACCTGACCCACTTTGATGCATGCCATACCCTTTGCACATGGTACTAGGAATTGCCTGATCACTCTCATTACGGGCTATTCCTGTAGGTTAGTTTTTCTGAGTTTGTGGGATATACTTGCTAGGTCATCCCCATTTTGAACACGTCTTCATCTTAAACCCATGCCTGTTAAGATACATAATGAGACAGTGTCCCCAGCAAAATGCATTTAATTACCCTTACCTTTATTTTTGTGGATGCCTCATGACTGGCAAGTATCTGTATTTATATTCAACAGATATTTGCTGAGAGTCTATGATAAGCAAGACACTTAAAAGGAAGGGAGATAGATAAATCAGTAAGAAAAGAAGAAACTTCAACGGTTACAGAACTTTGTGTCACTAAAAGAAGTTCAGGTAAGGGGCATCTACCTTTATAGTAGAGAGGTTAAAATTCAAGATTCAGCTAAGCCAACCGTTAGCTGTATCAGTCATTCCCAATAGAACACACACAGCACATTCATATTAGAATAATTTTAAAGATGTTTTTAGGAAAGAACTCGTTACAAAGACACATGCAGGGAGAAGGGGAACCACAAGGGTAAGCAAGAACCTGGTGGCAGCTGCAGTTCCTACTTGTACATTACCCCAGGACAGGGTTTATTGAGCTATGACAGTTTCTGGGACAGCACAGTGGAAGACACTCAAGAGACCAGAATGCCACCAAAAACAAAAACAAAAAGAATTTATTACTCACAAGTCCCAGAGAGGAAACCACAGCAGACCTTGCAGGGCCAACGGGAAGTTAGGTGATACCAGGGCACAGTCATGAGATGAGGAGGGATAGGAAGGGAACTGTGGGCTGGGATCTTTATTGGGGTCCAGTCCACTAGCCAAATGGGCTCCTGGGCTCATGGGGGATTCGTTAGTTGAAAGCAGGTTGTCCCAAAGGGACTGACTCTCTGGTGGGAAGTTGAGCATTCTGGCGTCAGCTGTCCATCTTTTTGGCAGGTAAGAGCAGAAACGGCGTTTTCAGGTTAAGTCAGGATGTGCACCTTATCTAAGTAGGGCAGTGAAAGGGAAGTTTGGTTTTTTTAACTGAGCTGCTTAAAGACCCACAAAATGGATGCCAAGGCAGCGCAAGGAATAACTAACAGAATTTGACGTCCCCAGTACTAGACTGCAAGAGACGAGAGGAGAAGCAGTGGTGAATATTAAATACATATTTATTTGGAACCCAGGAGAGGGGGCCACCGTGAGAGCAGCAGTATCTGGAGTTGAAGGTCACAGCCTGAGGCACCTTCTCAGAAAGGAAACCAGAGGAGTGATTCCTCTGACCTCCGCATTCTCCCTCTCTCTGAAGTCCTTCTGGGGTCCCCAAGTGGCTAACATAACTGCACACTGGACAGCAGTAGAGCTGGCTGATGTAGTCCGTGCAGGTCAGCATCCCCGGGAAGCGAGTATGGAGGAGGCATGTTGAAAGTAGACCTGGGAATGAGGCGACGGATGAAAGATATCTGCACCTACAGCATTAACAATGCGGCATCACGAACCACCGCAGGCTTGCCTGAGTAACATGACATCTCAGAATCTGAAAATAGACTTATTCCTGGCATCCCACTGGAGATGCGGTTGAAAATAAAAAAGTCACAAGGGCACAGCTTGTCTCCCCCGTGATGTCTGGAGCATCAGTTGGAAAGGCTTTGAGGGGTGACTTGATATCTGGGGACTAGAATCATCTGCTCACCTAGCCATGTGTCTGGTAGTTGATTTTGGCTATGGACTGAGACCTTAACTGGGGCTCTCAAGGAGAACACCTGTGCATGTAGCATCTTCATGTGGACTGGGCTTTTGCACAGCTTGGTGGCTGGATTCCAAGAGCAAATGTCCCCAAAGAGAATCAAGTTGAAGCTGTTTCAACTTTCATAAATTAGCCTCAAATACCACATAGCATCACTTATACAATCACAAGTTTGCCCAAATTCAAGGGGAAAGAATATAAATCCTACCTCTTCATGGATGGTGTGGGATGAGAGAGAATGTGTTCATCCCTGGAAAATGCAATCTGCCAAACTAGGTCAACAGAATTCCTTATCTTTCTTTTAATATCATCATTTGAATGTCTTATATGCTTTTTAAAATAAACATTGAATTAGCATACATAATTTGATTGACTGTATTCTTTGGACATTATTTATTCGGTCATGCCCTATACAAACAAGTACAACATTGGCAGGAGGAGCAAAGCTATATTTTTAAATATGTTTGTGATTCTGTATAGTATTTTATATACATACATAATTTTATATTTATAGTATCATATATTATAATTTTATAATATTAAATGATTGATATAATATAATTATAAGTCCTGACCCTCCATCCATAATTTGATGTATTGAGCACCTCTAAAAAAGTGTCATATGTCTTTTCAGACATTTAAAATATTGAGTTACAGTCAATCATTAGTTTTATAAGGTGGGATATATATTTGAGAAATTGTATGTTATATTGGGTATTGTTTTGAAATGGTTGTGGTAAGGGAAAAACATTTTGTATTTCTGCATAAAGTGCAGGATGGAGCACATAGTTGTGCAGTGGTAAAATCTAATTCAAATATAGAGAATTTGAGTCATAAGTTGGATATATTCCATATCTCTGAAAGTGACCCATGGCTTGCTCTGTGGACTGTTCCATTGTGACGGGAAAGAATTTTCCCTTGGGGTTGGATTAAGTTCTGTTAAAGGGATGACTCAAAATATCAAAATATGGGCAAAATTAACCCACTATTGGGTTGGCCAAAAGGTCATTTGGGTTTTTTGTAACATCTTATGGAAAAACCCAAACAAACTTTTTGGCCAACCCAATATATTGTCTTATTTGACACTGGTAAATGACAGTTCTCCTCTTAAGGAGAACAATGCATGATCAGGGCTGAAAGGTAAGAAAAGTCTGAATAAAACTTGTTTGAAAAAAGATGTTAGGGCAGTGATGTAGAGTAAAAATAAGCTGATAAAACAAGGGAAATAAATTTGATAGAGGATTTGGTTATATGATCAAGAAAATATAAATGCTTTCATGAAAAGAAGAACTTGAAATGTATTTGTTGGAACTCTGCAAATAAGTAATTACTAAATATTACCATAAAAATCAAGAAAATAATAGACAGTCTGGATAGGCTAATACATATTAATGAAACTGAATCAGTAATTAATAATTTCAGTAATAATCAGTAATTTCCAAAACAGAAAGCTCTAGGCCCAGATGGATTCACTGAGGAATTCTACCAAATGTTTAAGGAAGAAATTATACCAATTTTCTATCATCTCTTCTAGAAGACAGAGCTGAGGGCCTAATTCGTTTTATGAGGCCAACATTACCTTAATACCGAAACCAGACAAAGATATTACAAGAAAAGAAAATGACAGACCAATATCTCTCATGAACTTAGATGAAAAAATCCTCAACAAGATATTAGCAAATCAAATCCAGCTAGGTACAAAAAGAATTACATACCATGACGAAGCAGGGTTTATCTCAGGTATGCAAGGCTGGTTCAACATACGAAATTCAGTTAATGTAATCCATCACAAAAACAAACTAAAGAAGAAAAATTGCATGATCTTATCAATAGTTGTAGAAAAGCATTTGACAAAATCCAACACCCATTTATGATATAAACTCTTCACAAAACAGTGAAGAAAACAAGAACTTTCTCAACCTGGTAAGGAGCATCTACAAAACACCTAGAGCTAACATCACACTTAATGATGAGAAACTCAAGGATTTCCCATTAAGACTAGGCACAAGGCAAGGATGATTCCTCTCATCCCTGCTTTTCAACATAGTACTGGAAGTCCTAGCTAATGTAATAAGACAGGAAAAGGAAATAAAACATATACAGACTGGGGAGGAAGAAATAAAACTGTCTTTGTTGTAGATGACATGATCGTCTGCATAGAAAATATGAAAAAATCAACCAAAAAACTCCTGGAACTAATAAGCAATTATAACTAGGTTGTGGGATACAAAGTTAGTGTACAAAAGTCTATTGCTTTCCTATATACACAGCACAGCAAAGAACAAGTGGAATTTGAAATTAAAAGCATGATACCATTTATATTAGCACCCCCCAAATGAAATAGATATAAATCTAACAAAATATGTACAAACTTTTATGAGGAAAACTACAAAACTCTGGTGAAATAAATCAAAGAAGAATTAAATAAGTAGAGATATACTCCATGTTCATGCACAGAAAGACTCAATACTGTCAAGAGGTATGTTCTTCCCAATAGGGTCTATGGATTCACTGCAATCCCAATCAAAATCCAAGCAAATTATTTTGTGGGTATTGAGAAAGTGATTATAAAGTTTATACACAGAAGCAAAAGACCTAGAATAGCCAACACAGTATTGAAAGAGAAGAAAAAGTTCGGAGAACTGACACTACCTACCTAACTTCCAGATTCACTATAAAGATATGGTAATCAGGACAGTATGGTATTGGCAAAAGAATAGACAAATAGATCAATCCAGAAATAGACCTATATAAATACAGTCAAGTGGTCTTTAACAAAGGAGCAAAGGCAATACAGTGGAGAAAAAATAGTCTTTTCAACAAATAGTGCTGGAACAACAGAACATTCACAGGCAAAAGGAATCTAAATACAAAACGTACACCCTTCTTCACAAAATTTAACTCAAAGTGTATCACACATCTAAAAATAAAACACAAAAATAAGAATCTACTAAAACATAACATAGGAGAAAATCTAGGTAGTCTTATATATGATGATGACTTTTTAGATACAACACCAAAGGTGTGACCTGTAAAAGAAATAATTGATAAACTAGACCTCATTAAAATTAAAAATGCCTGCCTTGGGAAAGGAAACATCAAGAGAATGAAAAGACAAACTACTGACTAGGAAAAATCATTTCCAAAAATCATATCTGATAAAGACATATTATCCAAAATATACAAAGAATTATTAAAACTCAACATTAAGAAAATGAACAATCCAATTTAAAAATGGGCAAGAGAGCTTCCCTGGTGGCACAGTGGTTGAGAATCTGCCTGCCAATGCAGAGGACACGGGTTTGAGCCCTGGTCTGGGAAGGTCCCACATGCCGTGGAGCAACTAGGCCCGTGAGCCACACTACTGAGCCTGCGCATCTGGAGCCTGTGCTCCGCAACAAGAGAGGCCGCGACAGTGAGAGGCCCACGCACCGCGATGAAGAGTGGCCCTCGCTTGCCGCAGCTAGAGAAAGCCCTCGCACAGAAATGAAGACCCAACACAGCCAAAAATAAATAAATAAATAAATAAAATTTAAAGATTAAAAAAAATTTAAAAAATTAAAATGGGCAAGATACCTGAACAGATACCTCACCAAAGAAGACATACACATCACAAATAAGCATATGAAAAGATATTCAACATCATATGTCATTAAGGAATTATCAAATTAAAATAACCATGAGATACCACTACACACCTATCAGAATGGCCAAAGTCCAAAACACTGACGACACCAAAAGCTGACAAAGGTGTGGAACAGCAAGAACTTTTATTCATTGCTGGTGGGAATGAAAAATGGTACATGCACTTTGGAAGAGAGTTTGGCAGCTTCCTACAAAAAAGAAAAACACTCTTACAACCCAGCAATTGCACTCTTTGGTATTTACCCAGATGAGCTGAAAAATTGTGTCTATACAAACTGCATAAGAATGTTTATGGTAACTTGATTCATAATTGCCAGAACTTGGAAACAACCAAGATGTTCTTCAGTAAGTGAATGGGTAAATAAACTGTGGTCCATCCAGGCAATGGAATATTAATCAGTGCTAAAAAGAAATGAGCTATCAAGCCAGGAAAAGACAAGGAGGAAACTTAAATGCATATAACTAAACCAATATGAAAGGGCTACCTATTGTATGATTCCAACTAAATGACATTCTTGAAAAGGCAAAACCACGGAGATAGTAAAAAGATCAGTGGTTGCCAGGGTTAGGAGAGAGGAAGGGATAAATAGGTGGAGAACAGATGATTTTTAGGGCAGTGAAACTATTCTGTACGATGCTATAATGGTGGATACATGGTATACATTTGTCAAAACCCATAGAATGTCCAACACCAAGAGTGAACCCTAATGTAAACTGTGGACTTTGGGTGATAATGTTGTGTCAATGTATGTTCATCAGTTGTAACAAATGTACCACTCTGGGGCAGGATATTGATAGTGGAGGAGGTGATGCACATGTGGGGACAGAGGCTCTATGGAAATTCTCTGTACTTTGTGCTCAATTTTGCTATGAACCTAAAACTCCCCTAAAGATAAAATCTATTTTAAAAATCAAGAAGAGGTTAAGCAGTATAGATAGTAATATGATGTTGCTGGAACATTTATCCTGTTTTGTGTTAAACGGAAAATTGTGATACCCCAGTGAGTGGGTACACCACTGCCACCACCCTGGAAATTAAACCAAAGTCATCTGACCTCAGGCAGCAGGGTATGCTAAACCTAGTTTCTAAAGCTTTGGAAGTTTCTGTAATAATTTCTGACTCAGAGTTGGAGGAGGGACTGATATATGGCTTAGGCAAAGCCAGCTTCTCTGCCACTTTATTTTCCAAGGGACAGTTTCCAAGTATGCCGGGGAGACCCCATTCACTGGGTTCTTCCATGTTAGTGTTGGCTTGGTGGATGACACGGGACCAGATGCCCCCATCATTTGAAAGGAGTTTTGCCATAAAATGGAAAACACACAACAAAACAACACTTTCATGGTCATATTATGTTTCCCCTTGAACCCACAAGGGGTGTGCGTAGTTTCATCAGTAAATAAAGAAAATGTAGCTTAATATTGGGCATTTGAAACTGAATTTCCCATTGCCTTGAAAAAGTGTCTTCTCTATATAGGTGGTACCTTAAAGGAAGAAAGACCTTTGAAAGGGAAAGAATATCACTTGCAATTTTTACAAACAGCATTTCTAGTGTATGAAAAATAGCTTTAGATTCATATGTTCATAGTCTCTTATGACTTTGAAAATAGCATTATGGAGCAAAGACTTTTCATATGTAGATATTATATTTTAAATATTTAGATAAAATCCAATGACACACATAAGTGACTTATAAGTAATGTATAAAAACAGACAGCATCACCAATTTGATGGATACTAAGAATCCTGATTTGGAAGTTGGCTCAGTGAGCTACACGTTATTCTCATTTTCAATTGGTACATTTAATAGCCCTATTGTCCCTGGAAAATTGCTTCCTTTTTGAATGACTAGAGAATGAGCTTAAGTCTTTTCAATTTGGATTCAGGAAGATGCTAATGTATTTGCTTGAACTCAGAAAGAATATATTTTCCTGGGGTCTAAACAATCAGGTTTTCCTTTTGTCAGCTGTGATTATATGAAGGTATTTTCCTCAGGCTAAGTTTTCTTGACTGTGGCTTCCCACTCTCAGGGGTAACTGAAGCCATCTCTCTCACCCTCACTCTACCCCAGAGAAAGAGAGAGGCAAATCTAACGTGGATTAAAGGTATACAATGAAATGCAAGGGAAGGTGGGATCACCATAGTTCACTTCCCCCGAGGGGAACCCCTACCCTGGCACAATTCTAGGATTGCCTGCCACCTACCTGGGCACTGCCCTAATGGTTGTTCTGACTGGTCTGGTCTTGCCTACTCATGAAAGGCAGCCCCAAACTCTGAGAACAACTCTGCTGCTACTTTATCTTTATTTTTTTAATTTAAAAAATCAGTCAGCCTCAGCAAATCCTCTGATTAGTCCCCTTCTGACATACTTCTCCTGTGCCCATATCAATCGGCTCAAATAAAGGAGACAGGTCTACAGCAAATCATAGTTTATGAAGTAGTCTCACATATTCTCTTCTGGTCAGGGGCCCATTATCTCCATTTATCTTTTGCAAAAGGAAGACTCAGGGTCCAAGAAGGTTACAAGGTTTATCTCAAGGCCACATGGGAAACAAACTGCAGAGCCAGCACAGGAGACCAGCCCTTCCAACATCTTGTTTCTGGTTCTCAAATTGAGCAGATATTACTATCACCTGGAGGACTTGTTAGACCATCGGTCTCAAAGGGCCATAAGCAACATTTCTGAGCCTGCAGGTCTTGGGTGGATCCAAGCATCTGTCTTTCAAACAAGTTCCCAAGTGATGCTGATGCTGCTTGTCTGGGGACCACACTTTGAGAACCACTACAACATGCTACAAGCACATGTCTACATCATTTGCATGCCCCTCCCTTCAGACCCAGATAAATTTCATAAAATAAAAACAAATGTGTGATAAAAAGAAGAAGAGGAGAGAATCCAAATCTCTTGAGGCTTGTCACCTCCCTTCTCCTGGCCCCTCACTACGGAGTCCAGATTTTGTCTTCATTGACATTGTACCGTCATGTCCTGAGATTTAAGTGGTCACAGCCAGAGGCTGTGGGGAGGGGAGAGTAGATGGGCTTTGTGTTGACAAAATGCATTTCCAGGATGTGATCATTTTGGTCTTTTATGTCGATTTCATTACATGCTGTTCTCCCAGCAGGCTTTCGTCATCTGGCCTCCACAGGAAACTCCAGCTTGATTCTAAGAGTGAGGTAAGTCTTTATTTTTAGCAAGGAACTATCCACCATTGCTAAATGTGTGTGGTTTTCCTTTAGATTTAAACGTGGATTAATTTAAAGGCACTGAAACCAAAGGAAAAAGTAATAGTCCTGTTTGTTGTGGGGCATACTGTTTTATTAGGCATCAGGGAAATTGACCAGTTGAAATTTCAAACATTTTTCAAAGCAAAAATACTATGAGCTCAGGGAGTCCCTCGAATTTTAATTCCGGAGCAGCCTAGTAATACGGAGCACTTACTATGTGCCAGGCACCATTTGATATATACCCACGTACATTAATTTTTGTAACATCCTCAGCAATTCTAAGAAGCTGGTACTGTAAATATCTCCATTTTAGAGATGAGGAAACTGAGATCAGAAGGGATGAGGCAACCTACCTGTGATCACACAGATGATTGAGAGGTAGGATTCGAACCCATATTCAGTCTGGATTCTGTGCTAGGGCTCTGAACCTCGATCTTGTCACTCAATGACCCAAGCTTTCTGGAATGAATTCAAAGGGAAAAGAAAAAATATGAATGAGAAGACAGAGCCCAGGTTTGATGCTACCCCAGGACTGTGCAGGCAAAAGGCGGGAACTTTCATCTTGATTGTGTTGACTTGACACTGGGAACCAATAATCTGGGTTGAAGATGGGTAATCTCAGACCCTGTAGGACCCTTGATACTTTTAGTTTGTCTAGTTAAAATGCCTTAACAACAAAAACAACAGCAATGAAAATAGCAAATTGGTGCATAGTAATGGGAAAATCACACCAAATGAAATAACATGACTTATATAGAGATAACTAAGGAGGAAAAAGTTCTGTTTCACCTGATGGGTCTTAGTTTGGTTAGTATGTATGTCTGCTATCAATCATTTATCCTTTGAAAGAAAAAAATCATTAAGATGACCCATCTTTGTGAAGTAAGTCAGAAGGAGAAAAACAAACTCCATATGCTAACATATATATGGAATCTAAAAAAACAAAACAAAAGGAAATGATTCTGAAGAACCTAGGGGCAGGACAGGAATAAAGATGCAGACGTAGTGAATGGACTTGAGGACAGAAGAGAGGGGGAAGGGTAAGTTGGGACGAAGTGAGAGAGTGGCATGGACATATATACACTACCAAATGTAAAAAAGCTAGCTAGTGGGAAGCAGCCACATAGCACAGAAAGATCAGCTCTGTGCTTTGTGACCAACTAGAGGGGTGGGATAGGGAGGGTGGGAGGGAGACGCAAGAAGGAGGAGATATGGGGATATATGGATACATATAGCTGATTCACTTTGTTATACAGCAGAAACTAACACAACATTGTAAAGCAATTATACTCCAATAAAGATGTTAAAAAGAAAAAAAAGATGACCCATCTTTTGTTACATAATGAATCATTTTGTGACAATAATTGACATCCTGTAGAACACAGCATACCTCCATGGTTTCTTGGCTCATCTATCAAAGTGGTAAGCTCTTTTACTTATTTTTCTTTTCTTTCTTTGTTTCTTCTTTAATTGGCTAAAAACTGAAGTTGGGAAGAGCAGAGGATATCACTGTTGACTGTTACCCTTCCCCACTTCCACCTTGTTACCTGGTAACCAAAGACCTGAGCCTGAGATGAAGTGGCATTAGCCCGAGCTAACCAGCCTCTTGGCTGGTTTCAAAGTGTTTTCCAACACCCAATTGTCAAACTTTTCTAAAAGTATCTGGAATTCTTAGTTCAGTGTTGAGAAGATGAACAACTTTAGCATACCAATTTCCATCTACCAGGAATTTTGTATATTATCCGATTTGATTCTTATAACAATTCATGAGCTATTTCTGGCAGTTATTTTTATTCTCATTTTCTAAACGCAGAATCTGACACCCAGAGAAACTCCTGTTGAAAAGCTTATATTTAGTAAGTGACAAAGTTCAAACTTGAAGCCCAGACTACAAATTATAAAATTTTAGTTCCCTTCATATTTATACTGTAATACCTGAATGTATAAAACAATCTTATTGTATTTGTTCTTTTAACTGCAATTGAAGACATCCCACATATATTTTTTTAAATAAAAACAATTTTTTCCTAAACAAGGTATTAACAATATTTAAGGAATGTGACAGTACAAACAAAAGTTCTATTTTGAAATTTGGAAAGCAATTTTCATACAACTTTTTTCAATTATGAAAAGGCTTTGGAAATGATTGATAAAATATTTTGCAAATGTAAATTTGCATTATTATTAAATGTTTATTGTGTTAATTTGTTGACAGGGCTAAATTTCCACTTTAAAGATACAATCAAAATAAAATGTAAAATGATAGTTTTTTTTAAAGATTAGAAAAAACCTTACAAATAGCTGATGCACTTTATCAATGAACATTCAGGAAAGGCCAAAGACTCAGTGTTGATGACACAGATGCAGATATGGCTAATTTCTTAGAAAAGATGGAAAAGTGAGACCTCTCAAAATATATAATAATATCTTCCCAAGGAAAAAGGTACCATTGCTGTCTATAAGGAGTGAACAGAAATATAAGGTTTTTAACACAATACAAAAGAAAGAGCAATGTTGCCTATTTCCTTGGGGAAATACAAACCATTCATAGGAGAGT
Organism: Orcinus orca; assembly: GCF_937001465.1. Classification (NCBI taxonomy): domain Eukaryota; kingdom Metazoa; phylum Chordata; class Mammalia; order Artiodactyla; family Delphinidae; genus Orcinus; species Orcinus orca. The sequence goes on along the minus strand of NC_064563.1, from coordinate 9,565,011 downwards.
AAATGAAATAGAATGTCTAAGGAATATTACCATGATATCATGTTAAAGGTGTGGGAGAACATGGTGTGGTAAATATTACAGGGAGAGAGAGAGAGAGAGAGAAGGAAAGGGAGAAAAGAGAGAAAAAAGAAAATACCGAGGAAAGCTTTTAAAAGGTAGATTCAGGACTTCCCTGGTGGTGCAGTGGTTAAGAATCCACCTGCCAATGAAGGAGACATGGGTTCAATCCCTGGTCCAGGAAGATCCCACATGCCGCGGAACAAGTAAGCCCGTGAGCCGCAGCTACTTGAAGCCAGCACGCCTAGAGCTTGTGCTCTGCAACAAGAGAAGCCACTGCAATGAGAAGCCCGCGTACCACAACGAAGCCAAAAATAAATAAATAAATTTATTAAAAAAAATAAAAGGTAGATTCAGAATCTGGTCTGGAAGCAAAGAAAGAAAGCAAATTAAAAGACTGAAAAATAATCCCTGGAAGAGCTTTATCTTACAGTAGAGTTTAAAAAGAGCAAGAATTAAGTACAACAAGCACTCAGATATTAAATAATGAAACAATATAAAATTGTAAAAGTATTAAAAAGCTAGGACAATAAAGATTAAAGCATCATTAGGGAATTAATAAAGAAGTTAGAAATAGAAAACAATAATGATAATAATATTAATGCTTAGATAGCAGTGACTGTCATGCACTTTTCTAAATAGAACACACACACATATACATATTTATACACACACACTGAATCCTTAAAATGACACAGTGTTACACTGAACCTCACAGCATAAACAAAAATTAATGTGACACAGATCAGAGACGAAAATGTGAAAGATAAAACAACAAAGCTTCTGGAGGGAAATATAGCAGAATATCTTCATAAATTCAGAGTAAGCAAAGATTTCTACACCAAAAGCCTTAACTGGAAAAGACTGATAAATTAGACTTTATGAAAGCTAAGTGTTTCTGTTCATCATATAGGGAGAGAAAAAGCACACTGAGAGAAGACATTCACAATACTTACATGCAAGGAAAGAGTTATGTCAAAAGTATACAAAGAAATACTAGAAACCAATGAGAGGCAAACCTGTCTCTACAAATATGGCAACAGACTTGAAGAGACACTTAATAAAAGATAGCCAAGTGACCAATACGTGTATGTAAAGATGTTCAGTATCATGTTCAGTGTCAGCCATTAGGGACATGCAAAATTAAACCTCAGGGAGGTCCCACTACCTCCATAAAATGTCTAAAATTGAAAGGGTTCACATTACTAGTCATGGAGAGCATGTTGAGTAACTGGAACTCTCCTGTGTGTCTGGCAGGGGTGTAAACTGATTCAGCCTAACCAAACGGTTTCTCCCAGAACAGAATAGGAGACAGAGGAGATGGGAAACCTCCCTGAAGACAAACGTAAGTTTCCACTGCAGAATACGTGATTGGCTTCAAGTCAAGAACAGGTAACCTATTCACTACTAGGAATCTCGTTACATATATGTGACTCTTAAAGAGACAAAATAATATTTAAAAAAATATCTAATAGGCTTGTTCACACAATCATGAAAACAGCACAGAGATATATAAAGAAAATAGTTAATAACAACGCAACATCAAAAAAACTACAACTTGATTAACAAATGGGCAGATGACCTGAATAGACATTTATCCAAAGACATACAGATAGCCAAGACACATGTAAAGATGCTCAACATCACTCATCATTAGGGAAATGCAAGTTAAAATCACAGTGAAATAACACCTCATACCTGTCAGAATGGTTATTACCAGAAAAACAGCAAATAACAAGTGATGGTGAGGAGGCAGAAAAAGGGAACCCTCCCGCACTGTTGGTGGAATGTAAATTGGTACAGCCACTATGGGAAAGTATGGAGGTTCCTCAAAAATTAAAAATAGAACTGATCTCAGAGAGGCAGCAGTGAGTGGTGGCGTGAAGCGAGATCTTAATTCCCTGCCCTGGAATTGAACCTGGGGAGCCTGGTTGAAAACTAGGAATCCTGGCCACCAGAGCCCCTGCTCTTGCCCCCAAGTGAAAAATGCATTTCTCACGGCGGCAAAAACTGTAAAAACAGGTACAAAGTTTATTATTAGAGACATAGCACAACAAGTGGGAGAGCACACAGAGAAACAGTTTGTTTAGTTACGACAGAAGCAAGGCAGAGATGCCCACCCGGAGAGAAGGGTGTGGGCATCCTCCCCAATGACAAGGAGCACTGTCAAGAGGCGATTAGGTCACTTATGTAGGGCAGTTCTTCCGGGTCTTTGTTTACCTTTGGCCAGTTACCTGGTTTCTTTTTCCACACCTGACATGCCTTAGAACCCTCTCCAACATGCGTTGCACAACTTTTTTCCAAGATGGATTCTAGCCCAGAGGCCTATGGGACGTCCTTGGCATCACATATTATGGGGTGGTGCCCTCTCCTTTTTGACCCACAAGGAGGCTTTCTGAGTGTGTGCAATGTTTCCCTTGCTCCAAGGATGAGAAATGTATGACCTCTTGATCTCTTAACAGGGTTTAGCCCCACTCTGTCTCAGCCATAAAAGTGTCCAATGTCCAGTTATCTATCCTATTCCTGTTGTTACTTCTTATATCAAAGTGCAGATCTCGAAATATAGACAGGAGTCCGGTCATAATTATGTACTCCTGGAGCCCATTTGCCTCTTGCCTCAGGAAATGTAAACAGGGGGTGGTAATGAATGTCCGGCCTGGAGCCCATCTTCTTCTCATCCCAGGAGGTGCGAACAGGAGGCCAGTTGTAAATGCCCAGCCTGGAGCCCATCTATCTCCTGCCTCAGAACTACCATATGATCCAGTATTTTCACTTCTGGGTATTTACCCAAAGAATACAAAGACAATAATTCAAAAAGATATATGCACTACAATTTTCACTGTAGCATTATTTACAGTAACCAAGATATGGACGCAACCTAAGTGTCCATCAACTGATAAATGGATAAAGAAGATGTGATATATATACACAATGTAATATTACTCAGCCATTAAAAAATAATTTTTGGCATTTGTGATAACAGGGATGGACAAAATCGAGGGTATTATACTAAGTGAAATAAGTCACAGAAAAACAAATACCATATGATCTCACTTATATATGGAATGTAAAAAACAAAAACAAAATAAAATGAAAACAGACTCAAAGATACAGAGAACAAATGGGTGGTTGCCAGAGGGAAGGGGGGAAACAGATGAAGGGGATTAAAAGGTACAAGCCTCCATTTATAAAATAAATAAGCCACAGGGATGTAATATACAGCGTAAGACATATGGTCAATAATATTGTGATAACTTTGTTATGGGGACAGATGTTACTATACTTATTGTGGTGATCATTTCATAATATTTGAAAATGTCAAATCACTATGCAGTACACTTTAAAATAACATAATATTGTATGTCAACTATATTTCAATAGAAAAGTAAAGACGACATGTAACTAAAAAATTAATACTGTCATCAAATCCCCTTCCCTTTCACATTTCCATCTCCTTGAAGTAATCTCTGTAAAGAGCCAAGTATTTATCTTTCCACATCATTTTCCAAACTCAAACATAGAAGAATTTACAAAAATAACAGAGATGCTTGTTTTCTGAAAATGGGGTAATACTGCATACATGTCTTTGAAACTTGTTTTTCTCACTGAACAATACATCATAAAAAACCCTAGAGATCACCTAGCTTTCTTTGGATCAAGAGCTTCCATTCTTCATCTGCTGGGAATTTCTGCTGCAGATAGCAATCCCCCATGGGCACTATGCTAGCAAAAGAGAATTACCCTGCCTCACCCAGGGTAATGTCCCCTCCCTGTGACACATTACCCTGCCTCACCCAGGGTAATGTCCTCTTCTTGTGACTGCCTGCAGCCAACGATTGACTAATGTGGAAATACGAAGACCAAATTTTTCTCAAGTGGGGATGACCCTGAAGGGCCATCTCAGCTCCAGGGCATCCTCACAGCATTGTTTGAGGCCTCAGTGAAAACTGATCGCGGGTCAGCTTGTCTTTCTGCCCAGTCTTGCCTTCCCCCACATCCTAACTAGGGTATCTCCTGAGATCTCTAACCAAAAAAAAAAAAAGTCCAGGCAACTCCTCATCTCAGAGTCAGTTTCAACCTGACCTAGGACAACTGCCTATGTGAGGGAAATGGGGGTGGATAATGGGGACAAAAGGAAATAAATAAATAAAGGCAGTAGAGAGACCTTATATGGACCAATGATTTTAGCACATCATGAACTTGGGCAATGATTCTCCAAGTGTGGTGCGTGGACCAGCAGCATCAGCATCACCTGGAACTTTGTGGAGGGAGAATTATAAAATTGAGCAGTTGGGGTTTCCCTGGTGGCGCAGTGGTTGAGAGTCCGCCTGCCGATGCAGGGGACACGGGTTCGTGCCCCGGTCCGGGAGGATCCCACATGCCGCGGAGCGGCTGGGCCCGTGAGCCATGGCCACTGAGCCTGCGCGTCCAGAGCCTGTGCTCCGCCACGGGAGAGGCCACAACAGTGAGAGGCCGAGCATTTAACCTGCATTCTCCTATTTCTGGGCTACACTACAGTTGACCCTTGAATAATGCAGTTTTGAAGTGTGCGGCTCCACTTACAGGCAGATATTTTTCGATAGTAAATGCTGCAGTACTACCCTATCTGTGGTTGGTTGAACCTAAAGATGTGGGGGAACCTCCGATAGGGAGGGCTGACTCTCCCTATCTGTTATACGTGGATTAACTCCCATATGTAGGTTATGTATTGATTGTGGAATCAGCTACTAGAGCATGATGTAAGAATGCAGACGTGGACATTCCACTGTGGAGACAGTTATTTCCTTTCTCCTCAGACGTGATTCCACAGACCAGCCTAAAACCAGCCATCCTGTAGCCCCGTACCACTTTTGATGACGAATTTCCACTTCTTTTTTTTTTTTTTTTTTTTTGCGTTACGCTGGCCTCTCACTGTTGTGGCCTCTCCCGCTGCGGAGCACAGGCTCCGGACGCGCAGGCTCAGCGGCCATGGCTCACGGGTCCAGCCGCTCCGCAGCATGTGGGATCTTCCCGGACCGGGGCACGAACCCATGTCCCCTGCATCGGCAGGCGGACTCTCAACCACTGCGCCACCAGGGAAGACCTGAATTTCTACTTCTTGACCCTACAGTGACTTACATGGAAATCCCATGGATTAATTTCTATTAAGAGTATCCAAGGCTGTCATAGCCTGTACAAGTAAAACATCTCTCAAAGCACAGTGAGTCCTCAGCCATGGACTCAAGAGGTGAGGGGAGTAAATTAGAAAAGGAAAGAGTTTTAAATAATGATATGTAATGTAGCTCGAGGGCTGGCTTCCACAAAAGGGTGACTATCAATGTAAATTAGTCATTTGACTCAACAGAACATATTTAGATCTGGTCATGATTAACCATTCATTTAATGAATGGAGGTCACAAGACACCAGTAGCCATTTGGAGCCATGAAATGACCTTAAAAGGACATTCCACGTGAAGAATGGTGGAGGAGAAAGATTAAAGAGCTACATTCCTGATGATTTTATGTAGCTGCTATATTCATCCTTAGACGGCTTACTTTTGTAGTATTTTAAATAATAGAGTAGACCCTCAAGAAGATAAACTACTCTTACTTTGAGTTTTCTAAAAAAAAATTGTAATGAATCTAATCTAGATACAATTCTAATATAGAATTTGCCAAAAAGAAAATCCTGGAATAAGCATCAGACTTAAAAGTTAAATGTTAAAAAATATTTACTTTAAAATCAGAGTCAAACAAGACTTAGGACTTCTGACTGGCATTGTACTGGACATTCTAGCAAGTTGATAAGAAAATAAAGAGTTACAAAAAACTTTGTTATTTAAAGAGAGATTATATAGAAAACAAAATAATCTACAAATTGTTAGAATTAAGAAGAGAATTTAGCAACATTGTTGGGTTCACTCTGAATACCAGGACAAAGGTAGAAAAATTAATTTTAAAAATAGCATAAAACTATAAGGAATCTAGGGATAAATCTAACAAAAGATGCAAAAAACTTTCTGGGAAAAATTAGAAAGTCTTATTAAAAGACGTTACAGGAATTCTAAATAATGGAGAATCATACCATGTTCATAGATAGAAGGCACAGTATTATACAGATGACCTTTTTTCTCAAAGTGATCTTTAGTTCAAGGCAATTCTAATAAAATCTCCAACAACACTTTTATTGATCTGAACAAACAAATTTTAAATATAGATAAAAAACAAAAGACCAAGAACACATAAGATATTATTAAAATGGAGAACAGTATGAGAGACTTACCTTATCAGATATCACTTATTATAAAACCATAGTAGTAAGGACAAGGTTGTATTTTGGGAGCTATAAATAAAGAGGTTTCAGGAGAATCCAAGAAATAAAATAATATAAAAATAGAAGCTTATTTTATGATAGAGCTGGCATTTCTCATCAGTGGTTAGACTAATCAAAAGTTGAGCTGGGGCTTCCCTGGTGGCGCAGTGGTTGAGAGTCTGCCTGCCGATGCAGGGGACACGGGTTCGTGCCCCGGTTTGGGAAGATCCCACATGCCGCGGAGCGGCTGGGCCCGTGAGCCATGGCCGCTGAGCCTGCGCGTCCGGAGCCTGTGCTCCGCAACGGGAGAGGCCACAACAGTGAGAGGCCCGCATACCGCAAAAAAAAAAAAAAAAAGTTGAGCTGGAACAACTGGTTATTTATATGGAAGGAAATAAAATCAATTCAAAGCAAGTTAAGGGCTTAAATTTCAAATTGAAATTTTTTAATGCTTAGAAGACAGTAGAGTAAAAGCTCTTTATAATCTCAGTATAAAAAATAACTATTTGAAAAAACATACAAATGATGCAAGCATCAAGAACAAGATAGAAATTTTACAACATTAAAATTAAATATTTTTTCATGAAAAGACCTCATAAAGAAATGAAAAGACAAGCCATAAGCAAAGATATTTACAAAACTTAGAACTGACAAAGGTTTTAATATCCAGACTGTATAAAGAATTTTTATAATATGATGAGAAAAAAGACAAACAACCCAAAAGAAAAATAGGAAAAATTACTGAACTGGCTTTCACAGAAGAGTCCAGATGAATGGCAACAAACATGAAATGATGGTAACCTTACTAATAATCAGGGAGGTGCAAACTAAATCCACAATGAAATACCTTTTACTTGACATAATTGGCAGAAATTTTAAAATCTGACAATACCACCTGTTGGTGAGGCTGTGGTGTAATGGGGACCATTTTCACTACTCTTGGGCATGTATATTTCTACTATCATTTTATTACATTTGAGGATGTGCACAATTTGTTACCCAGAAGGTTCTTCTCCAGGGAAAACCCAAAGTGTTTACATATACTTTCTAAGACACAAACACACAAATGATAACAGCATTACTTTTAGTAAAATGTTATAAACAACTCAAATGCTCATCCACGGACAAACAGATTTATACAAAGGAATGCTTTACAATAATGGGATAACTGAACTCCAACTATACAAATTAACATGGAAAATCTATAATACAAATTTTAACCAAAAGAGTAAGTTTCAGAACAAGACATACAATATCACTCTATTAAAGTTCAAAAATATGCAAAGCAAAATAACGCATTTTAATTAGAAATACATATGTGGAAAACTGTAACGAAATGTATAGTATTAACAATTATATAATATATAAACAGTGTTCCAAATAGCTTTCACCTGTGGGTATAGAGTAAGGAGTGGCTAAAGGCAAACAGGACCTTCAAATATAATGGTGATGTACCATTTCTTAACCTGGGTGGTGGGTACATAGGTTTTATTTATTATTATTCTTTGCATTTTTAATATGTAGTTTTCTGTATGTGTGAAATATTTCATAAAAGCAAAAAACAGTAACAACAAAAAGCGATAAGTTCTCATAAATGATTACTAAGCTGTGTAGACTTGATCACTTTTAAGAGAACTAGGGCTCTAACAACTATCATAACCTCCTCTGGGTATAAATAAGGCTACTGATATCATTTGATTGCAGCCATCCTTTTCTCACTGAATATACTGGAGTGGCAGAATTGTATTTTGTTTGTTTGTTTGTTTAGCTCTTTTTTAAAAATTGAAGTATAGTTGATTTACATTGTTGTGTTAGTTTCAGTGTACAGCAAAGTGATTCAGTTATACACACATATATATTTATATATTCTTTTTTAGATTCTTTTCCATTACAAGTTATTACAAGATATTGAATACAGTTCCCTGTGCTGTACTTGTTGTTTATGTTATGTCCTGGTTGTTTATGAGTGTATTTCTCCCCACCTCCCTATCAGATTTCTGATAGAACATTAAAACAATAAGTAAGCATCATCTCTGCACAGGTTGAATTCTCACAGGAGTTTTCAAAGCACGGTGTACAGAAGTGGAAAAAAATATAAATTACATCTAGGAATGGGAAATTCAGGACCTTAATAATAAATACAATAATAGTATTTTTAAAACTGTATGTCACTATATTCAAGCTGGACCAATTTCTAAGAGTTTCAACTACTTACTCATTGGTCTTTACAGTTACCCAGTGAGGCAGGAATTATTATCCCCATGTCACAGCTGAGGAAACTGTGTTTTCTGAAAATTATCCACACTGTTTTTATTCTAACTTTTCTTCTAAAATGAAGAATGCTCCCATGACTGACACCCAGAGACCTCAGCCTGTAAACATGGTTCTCCAAGAAACTTAGTGCTGATTGGAAAACATCCCATTGCCTGTTGGCCGCTCCCTCTGTGTCTCTCCAGCCCTCACCTTAATCAGTGTGACAATCCCATGTATTTGAATTCAATCCCTTTTTATTCTGTTCCCCTGTCCTCCATTCCAGGATACCCACTTTATTCCTGTATTTCAGACTACAAATAAATTATAAAACTAATCTCCAGATATGTAACAGAGGCAATAGTTCAGAGCAATAGGGAAGGGATGCTAATTTCAATAAATAGTGCTGAGTCAATTGAATGATATGTTTCTGCCTTTGGCGTGTACAGAAATTTCTTGAACAAGGTGCAAAAAGCTCTATCCATAAAAGAAAAAAAAAGATATACCAGATTATATTAAAATTAAGAACAGCTTTATCAAAAGGCAGCAGGAAAAAAATCAAAAGTCAAGATCTTGACTGAAAGAAGATGTTTGGAATACATGCATCAAGCAAATAATTTTAATCTTGAACACGTAAATATTTCCTACAAACTAATAACAGAATCACAGATAATCCTATAGAAAAATGTGCAAAAGACTTGAAAAGACACTTCACAAAAGAAGATATTCAAATGTCCAACACTTTTAAAAGTGATTCACTTCATTAATCGTATGTGAAATGTAACTAAAACCACAATGAGATGCTATACATACATACTAGAATTGCTAAAATGAAAAAGACAGACACTAGCTAGTTTTGATCAGGGTGCAGAATGATTAGAACTCTCATACCCAGTGTGTGGAAGTACAGGATAGTACTTGGAAATTGTTTGTCAGTATTCATTAAGTTTAATATATAAATACTTTATAACCCAGCATTTCCACTCCTACATATATACCAATCGCTGTATGTGTAAATTTACAATGGACATGTACTTGAATGTTCATAGTAACAATATTTTTAGTAGCCTAAAACACAAAACTACCAAATCGTTAACAAAAGCTTGAGTTACCATATGATCCAGCAATCCCAGTCCTGGGCATATATCTGGAAAAGATGAAAACTCTAATTCGAAAACATACATGCACCCCAGTGTACATAACAGCACTGTTTACAATAGCCAAGACACGGAAGCAACCAAAGTGTCTATAGACAGATGAAAGGATAAAGAAGATGTGGTACATATACACAATGAAATATTACTCAGCCATAAAAAAGAATGAAATAATGCCATTTGCAGCAACATGGAGGACCTAGAGATTATCATATTGAGTGAAGTGAGTCAGACAGAGAAGGACAAATATAGTATGATATCGCTTACATGTGGAATCTAAAAAAATGATACAAACGAACTTATTTACAAAACAGAAAGAGACTCACAGACATAGAAAACAAATTTATGGTTACCAAAGGAGAAGGGGGGAGGGATAAATTAGGAATTTGAGATTAGCAGATACACACTACTATATATAAAATAGATAACCAACAGAGACCTACTGTATAGCACAGGGAACAATATTCAATATCTTGTAACAACTTATAATGGAAAAGAATCTGAAAAATAATTATATATATATGAATGTATAACTGAATCATTCTGCTATACATCCAAAAGTAACACATTTTAAATCAACTATACTTTAATTTAAAAAATAAATAATGTAATTATCTCTGAAGTGCAATAAAGCAAAGCACAATAAAACAAGGTATGCCTATATAAATAGAAGGCTTAGGAAAAACTAAACCAAAATAAATGATAGAGAAAAGAATTTAAAACTCTGAGCTAGATGTTGGATTTCCCATAGTCAAAGGGAAAAGTATCCAAGAATTAAAACTCTTCCCAGAGAATACGTTTATAGGTGCTCCGTGTCCCAATCTCATTCCCTTTGTTCTGGCTTTTCTTTCTTTTCAGAGTAGTGTCGCCTAATCCTGACCCATCCTTGGGAAACCTCATGCCTTACCTATTGGTTGTTAGAGCCCCAGTCTTCATCCCCCTCCCCCTATGCTGTATTTCCTCAGTTCTGAGTTATTCAGTCTAGAATAATTCGCTGGAGACTCTTAAAAGACAGTTCAGGTTGACTTCAGTATTCTAAGTCTCCAGCACAACTCAGGCTGGGCCAGCCCCACCGAATCCCATCATTTTCAAGGTCTTCAGCTACTGTGAGTTGCAGCTATGTTCCCTCATTTTGTTCCCCAAGTTTTCAGTGGGCAACCGATCACACGCGCGCGCGCACACACACACACACACACTGACACACACACTGAAAGCAGATACCTTCTTGGAACAAAGATTAATTCTCAAATTTTCATAACCAGAAAGGTGTAAACTCAGAATGCAGACAATGACTTTCTAACTGCTCCATTACCTGCAAGGCTATTCCTGAACCATGACATAGCTTCCTCTTAAGGGTGGTGTAGAGCCCCGTTAACCCCTGTATTTCATTTCCTTTCTATTCCAGCTTTCAAACTGTAGTCCAACAGGCCTATGGGAACTAAGAACCAATTAGTGGCTGAGTGAGCCACTGTTCAAGTAGACCCGTAAGGACAAAACTGAAGTCTCAGAAGGATGCCTTGTAGGGCCCAATTAACCTTAGATGTGATGCCAAGCTCTCTTTTTCCTTGGTGTGTGTGTGTGTGTGTGTGTGTGTGTGTGTGTGTGTGTATGTTATAGACTGGTGATGGCAGGAAAAAGGGGGCATTGTCATAGAATTGGGGTATTATCATAGAATTGGTCACATTTTTCTTTTTTGCTTGCCCTGGAAAAGTGAATCTCAAAGTATGGTTCCCAGACCAGCAGAATCAGCCTGAACTGGGAACTTGTTAGAGGTTAGAATTCTCAAGCCCCAATTCCAAACTCAGTCAGAAACACTAAGGGCGAGGCCCAGTGATCTGTGTTAATGTCTGGGGACCACTGCTGTAGATCATCCACCCCACTTGCTTTTTTTTTTAAAAATAAATTTATTTATTTTTGGCTGCATTGGGTCTTCATTGCGGTGCACAGGCTTCTCATTGCAGTGGCTTCTCCTGCTGTGGAGAACGGGCTCTAGGAGCATGGTCCCAGCAGTCGTGGCATGAGGGCTCAGTAGTTGTGGCACACAGGCTCTAGAGTGCAGGCTCAGCAGTCATGGAGCCCTGACCCAGTCACTCCACGGCATGTGGTATCCCCCTGGCCCAGGGATTGAACCCATGTCCCCTGCATTGGCAGGTGGACTCTCGACCACTGTGCTACCAGGAAAGTCCACCCCACTTGCTTTTAACTCTCTTGCCGACAAGAATGGGCCCCAATATCACACCTCTTTGAGAAGCCTACCCCAAACCCATAACCCTGTTCAGTAAGCAGAACAGAATTGCTATGAATTGCTGTGTCCTCTGTGCTATTAGAGCACTTCATTCACATGTACAAGCCTCCATTACGGAATGTATCATATTTTCTAAAATGGCAGTTTTCCACCCACTTCCGCCCACATCTGTTTCAAAGTACCTTGTATCTTATGAAGCCCACTGCAGTGAAAAGGTGTCACAGAGGTGTCTTCTTTTGCTGACTGTGTTGGCCCAGGAAGTCATACATGTTGAAGTGAGTCACCAGAGAAAGACAGACTGAATGACCCAGTCCTGAAATTTTCATCGATGTTTCTTCTTCAATTCTTCAGCTTCAGGAGAAACACAAACCAATAAAAGCAGTTATTAAGAAGAGAAAGAAGTTGATGAGCTGGAGCAGATTAAAAAGCAGATCAGTGATAAGTATGAATGCTGAACCGTTGCCCTCTTGCTGAGTTTAGATACTTTGCCTTTTCTTAATTAAGCCGTCTTCTCGCTGTTGCCATTCTGAAAGGTTCAGACATCAGTGCTTCTCATATATTGGGTTGTGTCTGTTCACCCCTGAAATGAATCATGAGGTTAGAAGCTTATGAACTAGATATGGGGGCAAACAGATTCACACTTTCAGTGGAATATCTCCTTGATTATAAATTAGATACTTTTGGGGACTGCACAATTCCTTTTAGCTAACTGAGTATAATTAGAAAATTACTGCTCCAGCAGACTAAAAACAATTTTTAAAAGTAAATACCAAGGATGCAAATTCCAGGAGAATTCAATTCACTTTCTATTCTGTGCTGATGAACCACAGCCAGATATTTGGATCCGTATCAGAGAGCTCTGTACATCAATTAATCCCCATTTTTGTTTTTTGTATTGGGATCAGCTCCATGAATTCTTTTTATACACTTGGGTTTTGGTGTGGTGGCCAATTAGACAGATTTTCCTTGCAGACAATGTTTTTGAACAATTGAGCAAATTCTTTTGATAGGTCTTCTCTTGTATGTTCAAGAAAATGTAATGCCTTCTTTTCATTGACATCCATTACTTTGAAGTTTATTGCTAATGAAAGAGAGCAAGAAGTACTAATTGATAACAGACAACAAAGGAGAAAAACTATAAGGTATTCCTAAAATATTTGCCATCAATCACATACTTAACTATGTAACTGTATATTTCTCCAGACAATAGAACTAAACATTGCTCATTACTTCTGTTCATTTTTTCACATATAATTTTTATTAAATATTTTGTAAATAGATAACAAAAGGACATTTTCCCATTATGCTGTTTTAAAAAGTAATAATAAAAATTGTGCATGTCTATTTTGGATATTTAGGAGATAAAAAGATATAATAAAAAGGCACAAACACACATGATCCTGCCATTAAGGAAAAATCAATTATTAATATTTTTGTGAAGAATTTTCCAGTCATTTACCCAAGCGTGGGCTTAATTTTTTTCAGGTTTGGGATCATAATTCACTACACTGTCTTAATAGTGTTTACTATATCTTGAGCATTTATTTATATCTTTTACGTTTTAAAAATTTTATAAAGTGGCCTTATTGTTTTCCCACATCTTTTAATTTTATTCATAACATGACTTTAAGATTATCACCAAATTATTTTGATTCAAAAAATTCCTCAGATAGAAAAGAAGCCCTAGCCCAAAACTATCCAAAAGAAGATGTAAGCCTTGTAAACAATTCAAAATTTTCTAGTAACCACAGTTTAAAAAGTTAAAAGAAAGTTGAATGTTAATAATATTTTTATTCAACCCAATATATCACAAAGTCATCATTTTAAAGTGCAGTCAATACAAATATTATTAAGGAGATATTTCACATTCTTTTCTTCTTTCTAAATCTTTGAAATCTAGTGTGTATTTTGCACACAGCACACCTTCATTCTGATGAGTCACTTGTCAAGGTCCCAGTAGCCACATGTGGCTAGCAGCTGCCATATTGGATAGTGTAGCTCTGTACCTTCTTACATGGTTTACTTGACTACAATAGATATCAAACAAACAAAATACTTAAACTAATACATAAAGATGTATGACTAACTCTGCCTGACTCCTCTTTCACATTTTTTTTTCTTTCTTCTATCACATTTTCCCATAGGATTCTAAGAGAAGTTTCACATAAAAATCCCCAATGATCTGGAGGTGACAGCTCCTTAAAGAACCCCCACCAGACCCTATCCCTGTCAATCCCAACCCCATCCCCAGCAGCCCAGAGTTCTAGAACAGCAGCCCTGAGCTGCCTGCTTCAGCCACTTTGTGCCCTTGTTTTAAAGAATTTCCTCTCTCTCTATGCCTCATTCTCCCACCTCCTGATTCATTTGAGGTTATGCTCCTAGGGGACATTTTCTGGTTACTCATTCATTTGCTCCTTCCTACACTGGGCAACTGGGCAGCCTGTCCTCTTGGACAGTAATCTTCACATTGGGATCTGGGAATCCCTGCGTTCCTAAGGGGTACCTGGGCATGTAGATATTTTTAAGATAATCAATTTCCAAATCCTCAACTTCCATATATAATCTCATCTAAAATTAATCTGCTTGAGCACACTTCACAGGTTCTCCTCTCTCACCTCCCTTTCTACAAACACCCCTCAGCACACCTTTAATGCATGCCTCACATCTGCTGCTGTGCTCAAGATGGAAATCCTTGGGTGCACACGACGTAGAATCATTTCTAAATGTCAGCGCAGGTACTAGGAAGGAATACCTAAGGTAGCAAAGGTAGCAAAGCAAAGGTAGCAAAACAAAGGTAGCAAATCCTTTATCAGGTTAGGTGCTTTCTAATTCTCTGCTCCCCAAAACTCACCTGAGTTATCAGCATACAGATTATTAAACATGATTTTTGATGATAGACCACTAAGTAATTTTTGTTATATAACTTGAAAGAACTGTCAAAGAATCAAAGGGTCGTTGCTAGTAACATTACTCTTTTTATTCTCATCTATTTACGCAAACAAGTTTTCGCTAGAAAAAAAATTAAATAGGAATCAAACTGACACTAAACCCTGTGTTTTTAAAAAACTAAGTAAAATTTTCTTTGCATGCATGAAGAAAATCTCTATTCATCTTCTTAAGAAATGCAATAAAATTTTACTTCTTATGTTGATTATTTATTAATATTTGTACTACATCTATGTCATTTTTATTAGCTGTATATTAATAATAACTCTAAGGATAACTCAATCTGGAGCCTTATTGCCATAAGAAATATTTAAATTTCAATTTATATACACCATTTTGTTGCAGAGTATCTTGATAGAGTGATCAATTCAAGCCGTTCAAATATAAAATATATTTTTTAGACAAAATCCTGCGATGGCAGTAGAATGGAAATATGAATTCAAGGAAATAGAAGTTCAATATGAAAAAAAGCAATACATAAAGATTTCCTTCTGTTAAAGAAAAACTGGTTTATATATGCTTTAAAAAGAACAATAGTGGTATCAAATGGCTCATATTCAGATTGGATTTGTTACACAAAAGAAAGGTGTCAGATTTTCATTATACTGGGAGTTACACCCTTTGAACTTATTTCAATGCATGATAAAATTTCTTTAGATATCAAGTAAACATGTGCAATGTGACACTGTTTTTTTTTTTTTAAATGAGACAGTATACCACTCAGAATGGCCATCATCAAAAAGTCTACAAATAATAAATGCTGAAGGGGGTGTGGAGAGAAGGCAACACTCCAACAATGTTGGTGGGAATATAAGTTGGTGCAGCTACTATAGAGAACAGTATGGGGAATTCCCTGGTGGTCCAGTGGTTAGGATTCTGTGCTCTCATTTCCAAGGACCCAGGTTCAATCCCTGGTCTGGGAACTAAAATCCCACAAGCCATGCAGCACGGCTCAAAAAAAAAAAAAACAAAAAACAGTGTGGAAGTTCCCTAACAAACTAAAAATACAGCCACCATATGATCCTGCAATCCCATTCCTGGGCATATATCTGGAGAAAACTCTAATTCAAAAAGACACATACACCTCTATGTTCATAGCAGCACTATTTACAATAGCCACCATAGAAGCAACCTTAATGTCCATCAACAGATGAATGGAAAAACATGTGGTACATATATACACTGGAATATTACTCAGCCATTAAAAAGAATGAAATAATGCCATTTGCAGCAACATGGATGCAACTAGAGATTATCATACTAAGTGAAGTAAGCCAGAGAAAAACAAATCACATGTGATATCACTTACATGTAGAATCTAAAAAAAAAAAAGATACAAGTGAACTTATTTACAAAACAGAAACAGATTCACAGATGTAGAAAACAAACTTACCATTACCAAAGAGGAAAGGGGGTCGAGGAGGAAGGGATAAATTAGGAGTTTGGGATTAACAGATATACACTATTATATGTAAAATAGATAAACAACAAAGACCTACTGTATATAGCACAGGGAACTATATTCAATACCTTCTAATAACCTATAATGGAAAAGAATCTGAAAAAGAATAGATATGCCTAACTGAATCACTTTGCTGTACACCTGAAATTAACACAACATTGTAAATCAACTCTACTTCAATTAAAAAAATGAGACAGTACAGAAAAACTTTGAATACCTCCTAAAACTGGCTCAGCTCCCCTGCATTTGGTCCTCAGGGAGACCGCATTGGCAAGACCTTTAAACTTTCCACACCGCAGTCGCCACTTGGAATAATACTATAATATCATAACATTAATAACATGGAGTGAGATCACTTACCTGACAGTGTTGTAAGGTTAGAATGAGATAACTTACAGAAAAGCATTTTGTAAACTATAAAGTGCTGAGGATATATTTGTCATTAACAAATGTTTTCAGCCATGAATTCCTTTAAGCAAAAATATGTCTTAAGTATCTACTCAGTGACAGGGACTCTTTCAGGTTTTGCAGATACAATAATGAAGTAAAAAGGGGCAATGTTACGTGTTTTCATAAATCTCACATTTTAGTAGGATGGGCAGAATACACAAGTAAAGAAAGGCACAAAACGTGCTCATTCGCTGTGGGTAGGGACAAATGTTAGGAGGGTAATAATATCAGGTATTTCAACTGCTGCTGAGTTTCCAGTTCACAGTTTTTTAAAGAAGAAAGCATCACTTTCATTCCAAGGAACATCTCTTTCTTGATGTTTTAGGACAGCCAAGGACCTCACAATAGTTTACATCCTGCACTGCAGCCAACACTATCTCCTACCATGCTCCACTTTGCCCCTGTGTTGGTCACTGCGACCTCTTTACTGAACCTCAGCCAGTCCAGGAACACTTCCTCCTTACAGTGTTTGTACTGTCTGTGTCCTTCCTCTGGAATGTTCTTTTCTGGTCTGTGCATGTATAGTTCCCCCATAGTCCCTTTCTTTCCATAATCCTTATCACACTCTAACAAACTGTATCATTTACTTATTTATTATTTCTGTCTGCTCTTTCTAGAATGTAAGCTCTACAAAGGGAGTGGTCTCTGGAATTCTGACTCACTGGTACCATCCAATCACCAACAAAAGTTGAATTTAATGGCAGTGCTTCCCCCATCTGGTGCTACTTTTTTTTTTTTACTATTGCTGTCTCATTTAATTCCAGCAGACATCACCTTCAATAGATTCTACTTCTGTTTCAGTTATCCATTGTTACTTAACACGCCACTCCAAAATGACATAGATGCACAATAATTAATCAAGTCTCACTTTTCAGTGGGTTAGAAATTCAGGCAGAAAATCAAGCTAGACGGTTCTCCTGCTGCACAGGGGTCACACGCTCATCTTGGCTTCAGCTGGTGGCTGGGCTGAGCTGGAAGATCCATGCAGACTCCACTCAGCTCTCTGGAGCCTCTGTGCTCCATCCTGTGGCCTTTCTGCCACTCCCTGAATTTTCCTCCATCCAAGAGTCTCATCTGAATTTCTTTGTAGCACAGCAGCTGGCTTTCCTGAGCAGAAGCTACCGGACTTCTTAAGGTTTATTAGTGGAACTGGCACAGAATCATTTCCTCTCCAATCTATTGGTGAAAGGAATTCACAAGGCTGGCCTACTTTCAAGGGGATGGGAAATAGAATCTACCTCTTAATGGATTGAGTGGCATGGGCACAGAGAAAAGGACATGATGGCAGCCCACTCCGGTGACTATCGACTGCAATTGTTCTCATTTTTCAGATGGGGAAATTGGAACTCAGAGAGATTAGGTTGACAAATGAGTAAGAGGCAGAGAGGTGAGTCAAGTCTAGTTTCCCTGACTCGAGAGCCTGCATCCTTAAGCACTCTGCTTTACAGCCTCTAGAGGGGTAGCTCCTACTTTGGCAGAGCGGAGGTCTGGGCCTTATAAGACAGATTCTGAGAGGGCTGGAAAGCAGACACACCACTGGAGAGGCAAACAGTAACTGCTCCAGGGCCCTATTCTTGCTTCAGTCAGAAGAATTCAACCTCAAATTACTTTATCCGCTGAGTTTCCACAAAATTCGATTTGAAGAAGGGATTCCATTTATTTAGAGCACTGTCAAAGAATACGAAACAAATATCTGAAACAAAAATGAGTTTATATTTCTATGAGTTAAAATCTCTAACATATTCCACAAAATGTAACTTTCTTTGATTGTTGTTATCATTCTTATTTTGTTTATAAAGATATATTTTAAAGAGATAGCAGTTCACCATTTCAAATAGGCATTTAGTGCTTAAGTTGAGGGTGGTTTTTATACAGTGATTTAAAAATACTCGTTTTCGGGGAAGGTCTCTTTTGAGTTCTTTAAAAATGTTGTAACATGTAATATATCCAATTTCAAGCTGATAGGGAAACTGTACATTTCTGCTGTGTTCTTTACAGGGGTATAATTTGGGTAGCAATTTTCCATACAGTTTATGGGCATGTTACATTACAATTTTGTGCAAGCTTGGCACAATATTTTTGTAAATTCTAATCACTCTGTTTCTTTGTAATACTGCAAATATGGGGGGAGAGGAAAATGATAAGAAGTCATGCTCCCATGCTTCATTCAGAGGAATGCTCTTTTTTTTCTTCTTCTATACATTGCATTTCTATGCAAAATTTTGTTTGAAGAAAAGTATTTGCCACAAAAGAAAAATACAAGTTCAAAGCTGTCTCACTAAATGACCTCTAAGCCATGAAGTTCAACTACAAAGTCTATGGTTTTCTGGTCACCAAGTAATTCATTTCCCAAAGTCCATACCAAATATATTCCTGGAGTGTGGATTTGATAATTTTATGCAAGTTTTTGGCAGTGATGACATTAATTGGAAATAGACAATATAAGATAGAATGAAAAACTTCCTTCCACATGCTGCTGATGATCTGGTACAAATATTTTACCCTGGTATAATAAATTCATTCAAAACCTGTTGAAGGTAGTTAAGATGTCCACAGTTTATCTAGAAAAATCCTTAACTTTCCAGAAAACTGCTCTAGATGAGAAATGCATAGATTTTCCACCAAAGAAATCAGTAGAGGACAAGAATAACTGGCTTAGGGACTTCCCTGGTGGCGCAGTGATTAAGAATCCGCCTGCCAATGCAGGGGACACAGGTTCGATCCCTGCTCCGGGAAGATCCCACATGCTGCGGAGCAACTAAGCCCATTCGCCACAACCACTGAAGCCCGCGTGCCACAATGAGAGACAAGAGCACCGCAACCAAGGGTAGCCCTGCTCTCCACAACTGGAGAGAGCCGGCGCACAGCAACAAAGACCCAATGCAGCCAAAAAAAAAGAGAGAGAGAATAACTGGCTTATTGCTAACCAAGAACCACTAGGGAACAGAAACTGTCCTAACTTTCCAAGTGCCACAAACTCAAATTTAGTTCAAAATCCATTACACCTTCTTGACTACTTTTACTGTTTGCAACCAAATCCTAGTTTTAATATGTGATTTTAATGAGCACTCTTTTTCAGGAACAATTCCTTTTCGTTCCTCGGGTAGCAACCTGAGAAGCCAGGGATCACTCGAATTCCTCCTAGACTGGAAAGGAGTGCGTAGAAACGTGCCACAGAGAGAGTGCTGGAAATTGTCAGGCACTGTCACATCATTAATGAAAGTATTAAGTCGCTCTAGACCTGGATTGACACTAGCAATTGATGCACATTGGAGCTAGAAAATATAAAGCATTTTATGTAATCAAAATAGATCATTTCCCACAGGCTAGGGATGGTCTCTTCCACTATTTAGAACGAACAGATAGATACCAAAGTTCTAGCAGAAACTTTGGTCTCAAGGCAAAACAGATACAGCATTAGCTTCAAGAAAGGTGGCTCAGAAGCTATGCATGTTCTGGGTTCACAAACTTGAAAATGAGTGCTAAAATCAGCAGTGTATGGGGCCAGTGATAAAAGCAAGAAATCCAGTTAGTAGGCTATGGTAACAGTTGAAATTAAAAATGTCAAGGAAATGCACTAAGCTAGTCACAAATAGGATAGAGAGAAAGGGATGAATAAAGAGATAAGTTGATGTAGGGTGACCAATCATCCTGGTTTGTGTGGAACTAAGAAGTTTCCCAAGATGTAGAACTTTCAATTTTAAAATTGGGATATACCTGAGCAAACGGCCCAGTTTTCATGAGAGAGATTGAGTGGTTTCCCAGAATGCAGGACTAGAACTGGGAAAGTCCTAGGCAAAAGGGACAAATTGGTCATCTAACTCAACCTTCCTTCACTTTCCTGTAATGACCCAGCTTCTTCCTGCCTTGGCGTCATTGCAGAAGCTTTTCCCTCCACTGGTGATATTGAGCTTATCCCTCTAAAACACACAATTACATCTGGAAATCTTCAGACAATTCTATTCTAAATGTCACTAGAACATCTTGAGATGAGCCAGAGATGGAAAAACACATTATATGAATAAACAATGAAAGCATTATAACTGACTTGTATCGAAATCAATGCAAACCAGAAGACCATGGTCTGGTATCTTTAAAATGCTGGAAAAAAAGAAAAGAAAATCTAGAATTCTACATCCACCAAAGTATCCTTCACAACTGAAGATAAAATACATTTTCAGATAAACAAAAACTAAAGGAATGGGTGACCAGAAGATCTATACTACAAATAATGGTGAAGAAAGTTCTTCAGCACGAAAGAAAGTGACATAAGATAAAAATTCAGAGATACCGAAGAAAAGGAGAGCACAAAAATAAAACTATTTAGGTAAAAGTAGGTAAATAAAAATAACCATTTTCCATGTTTCTTAATTTCTCTTAAAGAGGAATTACTATTCAAATAAATAGTAATAATAGCGTATTATTACTGACTCCTAGTTTCTGCTCAGAATGTAGAAAACTAGATCCAAAGAAGACATACAGATGGCAAACAAACACATGAAAAGATGCTCAACATCACTAATTATTAGAGAAATGCAAATTGAAACTACAATGAGGTATCACCTCACACTGGTCAGAATGGGCACCATCAGAAAATTTACAAACAACAAATGCTGGAGAGGATGTGGAGAAAAGGGAACCCTCTCGCACTTTTGGTGGGAATGTAAATGGATACAGCCACTATGGAGAACAGTATGGAGGTTCCTTAAAAAACTAAAAATAGAACTACCATACGACCCAACAATCCCACTACTGGGCATATACCCTGAGAAAACCATAATTCAAAAAGAGACATGTACCACAATGTTCATTGCAGCACTATTTACAATAGCCAGGACATGGAAGCAACCTAAATGTCCATTGCCAGAGGAATGGATAAAGAAGATGTGGTACATATATACAATGGAATATTACTCAGGCTTAAAAAGAAACGAAATTTTGCCATTTTCAGAGATGGATAGACCTAGAGACTGTTTATATAGAGTGAAGTCAGAAAGAGAAAAACAAATATCTTACATATCAATTATATGTGGAAACTAGAAAAATGATACATACAGATGAACCTGTTTGCAAAGCAGAAATAGACACAGACGTAGAGAACAAATGTATGGATATCAAGGGGGAAGGGGGAGTGGGATGAATTGGGAAATTGGGATTGACATATATACACTACTATGTATAAAATAGATAACTAAGGCTTCCCTGGTGGCGCACTGGTTGAGAATCTGCCTGCCGATGCAGGGGACACGGGTTCGAGCCCTGGTCTGGGAGGATCCCACATGCTGCAGAGCAACTAGGCCTGTGAGCCACAAGTACTGAGCCTGCGCTCCTCAATAAGAGAGGCCACGATAGTGAGAGCCCCGCGCACCATGATGAAGAGTGGCCCCTGCTTCCCGCAACTGGAGAAAGCCCTCCCACAGAAACGAAGACCCAACACACCCAAAAATAAATAAATAAACAAACGAATGAACCGACATTTAAAAAAAAAAAAAGTTGAAAAAAAAATAGATAACTAATGAGAATTACTGTGTAGCACAGGGAACTCTACTCAATGCTCTGTGGTGACCTAAATGGGAAGGAAATACAAAAAAGAGGGTATATATATATATATACACATATATATATATGTATATGTATAACTGATTCACTTTGCTGTACAGCAGAAACTAACACAACATTGTAACATTTCTGTGTTAGCAGAAACTAACACAACATTTAGTCACTTTACAACATTGTACAGTTACTAAATTCCAATAAAAATTAATTTAAAAAAAAGAAAGGCTAAAAAAAAAAAACTGGGAAAAGTGTCAATAAAACAGATGATCTGCAAATTCACTATTTTTTTTTCAAGCCCAGCAAACCCAGTATATTTTTTTAAGCCCAGCAAGAAAACTGAGGTTGCAAAGCAACCAAATAACCTGAAATCTAAGGAAAGCGTGGGCTTCTAGGACAGAGGGGACACAACAGCTGCCTGCATGGGTCCCATACAACCCAATAAAAAAATTCAAGCAAAATATTAATTAAATTACTAAACAGCATGTGTGAACTAGCGAGAAATTATAGGACCTCTGGGAGCAACAGACACAGACGTTTGAACACCTACTTGAAGACTCTTATCAATGGATCTCCTAGGATTCACAAGATTGGGGCAAGGAGGGAACCCTGGGAAAAACCCCTGGGGTGCAGGTCTGGGGAGCGGGCACAGCAGCCACTGTGAGAAAGCCAGAAAGACCTGCTCTGATGCTTCTCCAGTATCTCCCATACTGAACAAAAGCTTTCAGCCCCTGGGAGAGAGGCATCAAACTCTGTTGTCTTTAGACCACACGTGAAAACTCACAGCAGCTAGAGCAAGTGAACAATAACCCTACAGTGGAGGTGAAGGAAGGGCAAGAAAACATACTGAACTCAGACTAATCGAGATTCTTTGCCCCTAGGAGAGGTGCAGGGTCACCGAGAAGGCCACATCCCTGATATTCAGAGTCCCAGTACCTACCTAAGACTTAGATCAAACCCAAATAACACATGCTTTGCCCATTGCAATCATGCCAGCAAGAGTTGAGTAGTCAGTAACAGTGCCCTAATTCTAGGAGAGAGGCAAGAATATGGAGAGAGACTCTTGTGAGGAGCAGATTCACAGAGAAGACCTGAGGCCAAAGGTAAAGTAGGCATACAGAAAATCCCTTTAATACACGAGATCTCAGCCAAAGCACAAGGTAGAGCTAAAGGAATGTGAAGGGATTCAACAAAAACAAAACTCAAATCCAGATGAAATCCTCCGCACCAAAGCCCTATCAAAACACAAGGCATGCCCATTTCCATCCATAAACACTATTTGCCTCATTCTCTAGTATTCTATACAATATGTCAATTTTTAACCAAAAGAAACAACAGAGAATACTCTGTTAAAAAAAAAGAAACAAAGAAGAAGAAAAACCCCACAGATATGTGAAATACTAAAAATGAAAAACACAGAAAGAGAGATGGATGATGCCTTCAATAGGGTCACCAGTAAACGTAACACAGATGAGGAATGAATCAGTTAACTTGAAGAAGGAGTGACTAAAACAGAGCAGAGCAGTGAAGATTTGTGGGACAATATTAAGCAGTCTAATATACATGCAATTGCAATTCCAGAAAGAGAAGAGACAGAGTATGGGGCAGAACAAATATTTAGTGGGATAATGGCTCAAAATTGTCCAATACTAATTGTCCACTGTTAAGACATAGACCCAATTAATACACAGAAACCACAAAAAATAAATACCAGATAATAATAACACCTATATGTAGACTCATCATATTCAAACTGTTGAAAATCAAAGATTTTTAAAAATCTTGAAATGTTAACAATACATTTTATGCAAAAAAGAGAGAAGAATTATAGTCAATATCTTGTCAGAAACTCTGCAAGCCAGAGATTGTGAAGTGACATCTTTAAAATGCTAAAAGAAAAAAACAAAAACAAAAGACCTGTTAATCCAGAATACTATATCCAGTGAAAAAAATCTTTCAAAAATAAAGGAGAAAAAAGAATTTTCAGACTAACATAAACTGAAAGGATTTATTATAAGCATATCTACACTATGAGAAATACTAAAGGAAGTTCTTCAGGCATAGAACAAATGACTGGATATCTATAAGAAAGGAAACATACACTTGGATTCTAGTCACATACAAAAATCAATTTAGGTAAATTTTAGAAATAATATCAAAATCTAAGCAATAAAGTTTCTGGAAGATAATATAAAAGAATATCCTCATGACCTCATGGTATGAAAAATTTGATAGATTAGGCTCCATTATAACTAAGGACTTCTGTTTCTTAAATACATTAAGTGAATGAAAAAGGAAGCCACAGAATGGGAGAAGTAAGACACAAAACACATAACTGAGAAATTATTTGTATTCATGATGTATGTAGAAACTTCTTCAAATCAATAAGAGAAAAACAGATAACCCAAGTAGAAGAATGGAGGGCTTCCCTGGTGGCGCAGTGCTGCGGAGTGGCTGGGCCCGTGAGCCATGGCCACTGAGCCTGCATGTCCGGAGCCTGTGCTCCGCAATGGGAGAGGCCACAACAGTGAGAGGCCCACACACCGGGAAAAAAAAAAAAAAGAATGGAAAAGAGATTTAAGCAGGTACTTTACAGAAATAGATATCCAAATGGCCAAAAGTATTTAGAAAGATGCACAAGTCATTAGTAATCAGGGAAATGTAATTTAAAAGAAAATAAGATACCATCAGAATGTGGGAAATGAAGATAACTGACAAAACCAAGTGTTTCCAAGGACGTGTAGCAATGGGAATTCTCATAAACTGTTGGTGAGATTGCAAAAGGTACAATGATTTTGGAAGAATGTCATTTTTAATGAAATTAAACATACATCCACTCTCCATGACCAACAATTCCTAGGAATATGCCCAAGATAAATGAGTACAAATATCCGTACAAAGACTTTTATGAGAATGTACATTACAGATTTGGTAATAATAGCCCAAGACAGGGAACAACCCAAATGTTTATCAACAGTAGAATGGGTCAGTAACTCATGGTAAAGTCATACAATGCAAGACCATCAAGCCATGAAACGAGTAAAATATAGCTACAGGCAACAACAGAGAGGAGTCTCACCATCAAAATCTTCGTGAAAGAAGCCAGACAGGAAAGAATATCTACCACACGATTCCACTTCTATAAAGTTTAACATCAAGCAAAATTAATCTCTGGTGGTAAAATCCAGATGGAGGTAAACTCTGTGGACGAGGGTAGGGTAGTGATGGTGAGGGGGCTAGAGGGGTGCCGATAATGAAACCAAGCAGGACCCTGTGGGGCTCCTGGGCACAGAAGCCTTTCAAACAGTTGCTGATGCAGGAAGGGAGGGGATGCAGAGACAAGGGAGGAGCAGTCAAGAAACAACAGTGTAGCCTTGGGGCAGGGTCCTGGTTCCCTCTCAAGGGATACACGTAACAATATCTTTGAGCTCTTTACAGAACTAAAACCCTCAGCAAATGGAAGATGTTAGCTACTTTGATGAATCATTCTTCATTCCAGAGAAGGTCACAATTTGATAACCTTGAGAACCAGAGAAGCTCATCAGGGGCCACCTGAGGCCAGATTAAAGGAGTGCAGGCCCTGCACACACCCTGGTCCTTATCAGCAATCCTGCCCTTGAACCATCGCTATAAAACTCCTCACCAAATACCCCCAGGTTGGGACACATAGTTTTTGAGGAACAAGCCTACTTTGTCCCCTTTTGCCTGGCACCGCAATAAAGCTATTCTTTTCTATTTCACCCAAAACTCTTGTCTCCAAGATTTGATTTGGCACTGGGGCACAGAGGCCGATTCAGCATCAATAATTTCTTGATTTGTGTGGTAATTACCATATCGTGACAATTCCTTGCACTGTACACTTACGGTTTGTGACCTTTCCTGCATGTATGTTAGAATTCAATAATATGTATATATTTAAAATAATAAAAATAAAATAGAGCAAAGTAAAGCATATGAATTTCCAAACTGGGGTAAAATTAACGACTGTAAAATTGGCAACTCTTTATTGTCAATGAGATTTGAATTTTTTTCCTGGAAACCAACATCCTACACTGGCTAAGTGAGTGTGGCAGGGGTCATGTTCTCCATCAACAGCCCTGTGGAGCCTGAAGTGTGAGTCAGTTCAGGTGACATTAGCCTCTGAGTGAGCAGTGCCCAGCGGGTGGCTTCCCTATGCCCTTTTCTGGCACTCCTTCCCTGTTTACTTTATGCTCTCTTCCTGCTGAGAGGTCTCTGGTATTAATAACAAATAAATGGGCAGCTGTAGCCTACACAAAGGGATGCCTTAGGTAATCCCTTTGTGGTGAATCATCTAATTATTCATTCTTGTCCTTTTTATTTCAAGAGAAGGCAGAGGGCACTGCCTAGGATCCCACCACTGATGAATACTATTTGCTGTTTACTTGCCAATAATTGAGGGGATTGATTTTTCTAAAGTATATGGTAATTATAACCATACCTATGCTCCTTTGGACAGTACTTTACGCAACATTTCTGTGTGCGTTATCTCACTTGATCTTCATAATAATTAAGACAAGAGAGGCGGCACACGTTATTATCTCCCTTTTATTCAAGAGGAAAAGGAGGTTCAGATAAATCTTGCAAAATAAACACTTTATTTGAAATGAGTAGGGGAAGGGGAAGCTTTAATATCACTGTCTGAGTTTGGATTTCCCCAGATTCATATCCTGAGCCAAAGATATAAGTGCAGAGAATGTATCTGGGAGGAGGAAACACTGGAAGGGGCACAGAGAAGTGAGACAGGGAAGGGGAAGCAATCGATAAAGGACGTGTTATCAATTTATCTACCACTGAGGGCTACCAGGATTTAAGTGTGCATTGGGAACCAGGGTAGTATACACACCTTAGAATAATCTGGCCCAAAGAGCAAAAGAACTAGGAGCTGGAGTGTTTATCCACCATCACTGGGGGTGTCATCTTCCTGTCACTTCTTTCCTGCTGAGTAGGTGGACGAAGAGAGTTTCGGAGACCATAAAAGTCCTAAGGCAAAGAGACGCAGGTGCTGATGGTTGGAAATCAGGTCCCAGAGCACAGATGTGTGTGAGGATGTAGACAGGAAACTGATGGGTCTGCTACACCTAGTGAATGAGTGTCATTTGCAGTTTTCTTTTTCTTCCTGCCCAAGAGTTCTCTATTACCTTTGGGGATCCAGGGATGGAGCATGTGACCTCAGCTGGTCCAGTCAGAGTGACCTGCTAACTTTCTCGTGTTTCCTGAGGGACATTTCCCACTTTATTCTGCTGGATGTGGAAAAAGAAGCCTGTTGGCCCAGCAGCTGCTGGAAGTCATCTTGACATTATAAAGAGAGGGAGTCTGGAGATGAAATCTGTAATGTGGAAGGCAGGGTGGGGACATGGAAATAAATTCCTTAGTGATATTATGAGCCGTTGGCTCAAGGCTGACCCAATCAGGCTGAAAATCTGGACTTAATCTTAAGTAAAATAATTACCTTTAGTGTATAGGCAAGTTTGAGTCTTTTACTTACAACAAAAGGATTCCAACTAGTATAAAATATGTCATCTAATCTAAAACACTATCCATGGTAAGAATCATCATTATTTTATGTACTACTGGGAAAAAAATGTTTCCAATTAAACTAAGAACAGTTATATCCCTTAGGTTTTTAAAATTTTTATATTTTTTGAAAGATCTCTGTTAGACTTTTATAGATGTAGTTTCTTCCTTCTGTCATGTAAGTTTGATGGGCATACATTAGCAAGGGCATAGTTAAGTGAAATGACTTAACTGAAATGAGTGAAATGGACTAGTTAAAATAATCCTAAAATATGTTCCCATTCAGACCCCAAGTCTTCTCACATCATTTCAGTCATCATCATCATCATCATCATCATCATTATCCATATGTTCCTACCAGATATTCTCCTTGGGAATATAGCTTTTCTTATATGCCCAGCAGTTGTCTTTGCAATTTCCTCTATGCGCCACAGACCTAATTCAGCAAGTTTTGATGCTTACTGTTTCTTATATGTGATAGACAATACTTTAGCATATATATAAGTAACAAAACCTCACACATCATTGACCGTGGATTTCTTCTTTTCATAGGTCTCGTAAAGCATCTGGTTGCACCTTTGCAAGAAAATGTAAATGGGCTTATTCTTCCAATGGAAATATTTGTTTTTCAAATAACAAATTTATGCCCCACTGCCTTCTTCTGTTGCCTTTCTAGGTAGACAATAACTTTTCACCTTTAAATCATAGAGAAAAAAAAAACAGCAATGGACTGTAGTATATATAGTGTATTTTAGTAATGTCCATAGCTCAATTGATGTCATAAGAAATAACCAGCTATGATCAAGTTTTGGTCATGCACACAAGCGAGGATAACTCTGTCATGATTGTTGGCTGGCTGAAAGCCATTTGAAGATGCCTTAGATTGTATGTCACATGACAGTTTCAGAGATATTCAGAGTGAATGCATGAAAAGATTAGCATCTTAAAGTAGATGAAATACATTATCACATATCTTGCAGTGCAGAGTCAACCCAGCACTACTATTCTAGTCTCCTTTCAATACACAGTATGCCTTATGCCAGGCAGAATGCTTATCTCCTTCCATTTTATGACTATAGTTAAAATTTCTATTGAATTTTTTGTTGTTTATCTATTTCTTTATATTTTATATATTTTTTTAACTCTTTGGACATGAGAATTTGGTGTTCCTTAAAATATATTCTAATATCTAAGAATTTAAAACTTTTTAAGTCTTTGGATGTAAGAATTTTATGTTCCTTAAAATATGTTCTAAGAATTTTTTAATTTTTTGAATAAAATAAGACTTGAATAAATGGAGATGAACATTCAGTACAGTAAATTTCCTTCATCACAACCTGGTGTCAGTAGATTGGTTTTACTGCACAAGGATGAGCAGACCCACGTTTGGTTCAGCAACACAGGCATCTAGCAAACAAAAAGCAAGATATCTGCTCCTACCTCATCCAATACACAGTGGTGGACAGGAGCAGGATAAGGTCGTTAGGGGAAACACTCACTGAAACTGCCTGCCCTGCCCAGGCATCGTAGCCACTTGCATGAGTTATCTTACAACAGGAAGTACTGGTAAGCAACACAGAGCTAACAAGCTACCACCAACGGAATAACTCGGGAAAGATCAAAAGGAGAGAGGAGATGCCCATCCATATATCCTACTAACCTCCCAGAATCCTCCTTGCTGGAATCCATCTTGGCTGAGTGATGCGCGCGCCACCAGGAAGGACCCTGAGTCAGAATGATTGGCCAGAGACAACCCAGAAACTAACCCCATCCCCATAAAACCTGAGACCGTCAGCCACGTGGCAGAGCCGTTCTCCTGCGTTCCCTTACCCTACTGCTCTCCACCTGGGCTCCCCCAAAGTCTCTTTCTTTGTCAGCACATGTGTCTCCTCGGAAAGTTAATTTCCGAGTGTTAGACAAGGGCCCACTCTCGGGTCCTGGAAGGGGTCCCCCTTCCTGTAACAACGTCAGGAAACTCTGCCACCAGAAAGGGCAAGGGTAGGGGACACAGAGCGTGCACTGGTTGATAGCAGTTCTGAAATCCTGCCCCACTCCCTACCCTGGATGCACTTGTATTAGGTTCTGACTTTACAAAACCTTGACCAATGTTCCTCATGGCTTTCCATTTTCAGTCTGTTTTCTGTCCGTGGAAGTTTGGGAGCCTAAGGATTGTTATGTTTTGAATAATCACAAATATTTTTGGATCAAACTCTTGATTTCTGTAAAAGTAAAACTCTAAAACTTTCAATACATTTACCCTTTATTTGCTAGCAGTCACATCAACATGGTTCCTCACCATGGCTCTCAGATTCGTTACGTTTCATTGCTTTCTTACACTTACCTAGCTTCTCTGGCTTGACTTAAGGGTGAGTACCTTAGGGCCATCAGAATACTAGATATGAAGGCCACACCCTTAAGCTGATCATCGTCCTTAGTCGTTTTAACTGGCTGCCTATTTTACATTTATTGAAAAGAGCCTTCTTAAATGCTGTATCTTATGGATTGGTACCTAGAATTGATCACTATTCCAATCCTACGTGGCCTTGAATTTCCTTTTCATTTCCATTTACATCCCAGCCAATTTTCGTCAAAATCTCAGTGTTTTCTTGAAATAAGTTGCCAAAGGTAACCAATAACAACACCTTGTACCACCAAGTTTTACCAAGTGTTTTGCCACAGGATAACATGGATCCCCATCTTTCTAGCCCCTGTATACTTTTTTTTTACTTCCTACTGCCCACCTATTAACCTCATGGCACATATTTTAGGGTTTTCTTTTTTTTGTTTTTATAGCAGCCCTCACTGC
This sequence comes from Orcinus orca, assembly GCF_937001465.1. Classification (NCBI taxonomy): domain Eukaryota; kingdom Metazoa; phylum Chordata; class Mammalia; order Artiodactyla; family Delphinidae; genus Orcinus; species Orcinus orca. The sequence continues at coordinate 9,534,261 of NC_064563.1, read as the reverse complement.
TAGTTATCAATATTTGTATGGGTAAGTATAGTTAGTTGAAGCTGAAGTAAGAAACAAATTCTGAAACCTCAGTGGCTTAATATAACAAAGATTCATTTTTCACAAGCGTATACTCTGTTGCTCATTGGCGACTCTCTTGGTTAACAGGCATCTGTGAAGAACATTTTTTCTTTTAATCTCATGATGAGGTTTCCAGTTGACTGCAGAAAGGAAGCAAGATCTGCAGAGTACCACCATTAGCCAAAATTCATCACACGATCATGTAAACCGAAAGGGAGCCAGGAGTTGTGAGGAAACATGTGGATATTTGGTGAGTGTTAAACGTCTCTGTCATGACATATGATGTATATTAATTATAAGTATTGAGTACTGTATTGAAAAATCTAATCCATTTTGTACAGGTTATTACTGCCCCTCCCAAAAGGAAAAAAAAAATAGAAGTTACTTTTATAAGTCTATCAAGGAAGAAGAAAAGACTAAAAGAATTTATTCCAAACTGATAAAAATAATGCAATACCTTATGTTTAGAGAAATATATTCTGGTTTTATTTGCATGTCAAATACATGACACATAATTGACAACTGTATAGGACATGTATTTAGATACCTTTACCTTATAAAGTTTTACTATCCTTGATAGTATAAATATTTATATTTGCAAATATTAACAAGATTAATGTTTTAAATTATGATATAATTTTAATCCTAAATTTCTCATGCAAATACTTGCAAATTATGAAAATAGAAAACAGAAAACTGATGAAAAGAAAATGACACTCATAATCATGCTTCCCAGTAACAACTATTGTTAGCATTTACATTTTTTTCTTTAAGTTTTCAGATTCATAGTTTATACTATACCTACAATATTCTAACATTACTTGATATCTTTTCATTTTGCTAAATATTTAGTATGGCATTTTCCCATACTAGTCAAAATCATTTGGACATTCAGGTTTCTTTCTAATTTTCTAAATTACAAGTTAAAAGAAATGAGTCTCTTTGCACATAAATCTTTGGACTTGTGAATGTTTCATTAGTATAGATTCCAAGGAGTACAATTACTTGATCATAAGGTATACCTATTCAGAAACTAATCAATATTGGAATATTTAGTTCCAGAAATATACTAATTTGTACTCCCACCATTGGTATACAAATATGTCCATCTTACCAAACTTTTGTCAGCACTGATGATGTACACACACATGCACACACACACACACACACACACACACACACACACACACTATATATATATATATATATATATATATAAAATATATATTTGCTAATTTGAGGGAAGTAAAAATAATATCTTCTTGGTTTACTCTATGTATGTTATTTTTTGCAGTAGCTTTTTATTTAATTGAAGAGTAATTTTCATAAATAAAATAAATACTTTAAGGTTCCATTTGCTAAGTTTTGACAAATGTGTACAGCAGAGAAATCACCACTCCAATGGAGAGAGAGAATATTTTGATTATTTCAGAAAGTTCCCTTGTGCCCATTTCAAGTCAATTCCTCCCCCATAAGCAGGCATTATTCTGATGTTACAGTTTTTAACATCAAAGTTAATATCAAAATGCAGCCATTTTAAGTGCATCAGTCAATGAGCTTTAACAAATACATATGTGTGCGTAACAACAACCCAATAAAGAAAAGGAACATTTCTATTACCCCAGAAATGCTTTCCTTTTCTAGGCAGTTCCCTTTACCTCTGGGCTTGGACAATCACTGATCTGCTCTCAGTAGATTAATTTTGCCTATTTTAGAATTTCTTTTCTATACGAGAAATACCTAGGGATGGAATTGATGCGTCATAGAGTCAGTATATACTTAACTTGAACTTTACTGCCAAACTGATTTCTAAAGTGCCTATTCATTCTGACAAACATGTATAAGACTTTTATTTGCCCCATTTCCTTGCCAATATGTTAAACTGTCAATTTTTTTAAAAATTTACTCTCTCCGGTGGGTGTGTAGTGGTATCATTTTTATCATTTTTTAATTTGTATGTCTCTGATAACTAATGATATTGTGTAACTTTCCATGTGCTTATAAACCATTTGTATATATGACTTTGTGAAGTGTCTGTTTAGATATTTTGCCCATTTTTAAAATTTTTATTTTTTAAAATCTTATTGGAGTATAGTTGATTCATAAGGTTGTGTTAGTTTCAGGTGTACAGCACAGTGATTCAGTTATACATATATTCATTCTTTTTCAGATTCTTGTCTCATATAGGTTATCCCAGATTATTGAGTAGAGTTCCCTGTGCTATACAATAGGTCCTTGTTGGTTATCTGTCTTATATATAGTAGTGTGTGTATGTTAATCCCAAGCTCCTGATTTATCCCTCCCTACCACGTTTCCCCTTTGGTAACTATAAGTTTGTTTTTGATATCTGTAAGACTGTTTCTGTTTTGTAAATAAATTCATTTGTACCGTTTAAGAAAATAATAGATTCCACATATGCGCCCATCTTTTTTTAAACTGGGTTGTTTGTCTTCTTATTATTGAGTCATAAGAGTTTTTGGTTCCCTGGACACTTCTCTATCAGATATTTGTACTATGAATTTTTTTCCCAGTCAGTGGCTTTTCTTTTCCTTTTCATAATAATGTCTTTCAAAAAGCAGTTTCTTTTTTACATTTTTTAAAACAACTTTTCTTAAACTAGTTGGTGCTTTTTGTGACCTATCTAAGAAGTCTTCTTTTATCCCAAGTTAACAAAGATTTTCTTCCTGTTACCCTCCAGTAATTTTGTAGATTTAGTTTTTATGTTTAGGTCTATGGTGCATTTTGCATGAATTTTTGTGTATGGTCTGAGTTAAGAATCAAGGCTCATTTTTTAACCAAGATCGGAAAAGAACCTGAAAAAGAATAGATATATGTATATGTATATATATAACTGAATCACTTTGCTGTACATCTGAAACTAACACAACATTGTAAAAAAATCAACTATACTCCAATATAAAATTTAGACATTTTTGAAAAAAGAAAGAAATACCTACCAGGTGAGAGAAGATAGAGACTGGAGGCCCAGAGGAGCTCCAGGCCTCCAAAGATCTTGTTTTATGTGCTTAGAAAATGGTAGAGCACCATATGTTATATTTTCAAAGTAGCTATTTCCTATGAAATAGTCCCACTAGGACACTGTTAGAACAGTTTGAAGTTAAATCTTTCAGAGACTACAATCATAGGGGTTATAAAATCATGAGGGGGACTTTCAAAGGCAATTGTTTTCAAATCTTGCTTAAAGAAGTTAAGAAGAAGCAACTCTTCGCAAGTTGAGGGTTGAGGAAGTCCAAACTGTAAGGAACCTGGGTGCCTGGGGGAAGGGGACACACACGTGGGAATTAAGGTAAAGCACCGAAGAAGAATATCTGACTCAGTAACTCTCTTCATTGTTTTTCCCTCTGAAGTGTCTAAGGTCCAGCCTCTCCTTCTAGAGAATGAGTGAATGGAGCAGGAAGGAGGCCCACCCAATTAGAGGTGTCTGGGATTTCTGCACACGCTACCTTTGGGGCTGGTTTTAGAATCTCCCTCAAGAGCAGATCAATACAAGATGGCCAAGGTTGTGGTAGAGAGCAGGGCCATGCTTACGTTGCAGCTCCTAGGGCACTGACATTTGACTAGTGGAAACTGGGCACTCAGCTAAAACTCGCTGAATGAAAATAGGAGGGAAATGAAGGGGGAGAGAGAGAGAGAGGTCTAAAAACCATTTGACTCACGGACTTGATTTTACAGAATAATGGATTTGAGGAATCAAAGAAGTGGGCAGGGATTTTAAAATACTTTATTTTCCATTCTAGGTTATTACAAGATATTGAATATAATTCCCTGTACTATACAGTAAATCCTAATCTGAATATATATATATGTATAACTGAATCACTTTGCTGTACACCTGAAACTAACACAATATTGTAAATCAACTATACTTTAATAAAAAATACTTTATTTTATGTTCTAAACTTAAAAAATAAAAGGCTCATTTTTTTCCCCAAAGGGATATCCAGCTGTTTCTATATTATTAGTTAAAAAGACTTTACTTTCCCCATTGAAATGCTTTGGTATCTTTATTGAAATTCAGTTAACCCTGTATAAATGGATCAATTTCTGTTGTCTCTATTTTGTTGCTTTGGTTTATATGTCTGTCTTTGCATCAGTACCATATGGAATTGACTCAGTAATCTCTTTGGAGGGGTCATGGGTAATGGTCTAAATTCATATGATAGCTTCCATTTAAAAGCCTCAGAATAGGGGCTTCCCTGGTGGTGCAGTGGTTGAGAATCTGCCTGCTAATGCAGGGGACACGGGTTCGAGCCCTGGTCTGGGAGGATCCCATATGCCGCGGAGCAACTAGGCCCGTGAGCCACAACTACTGAGCCTGCGCATCTGGAACGTGTGCTCCGCAACAAGAGAGGCCGCGATAGTGAGAGGCCCGCGCACTGTGGTGAAGAGTGGCCCCCGCTTGCCACAACTAGAGAAAGCCCTCGCACAGAAACGAAGACCCAACACAGCAAAAATAAATTAATTAATTAATAAAACAAAGGACTAGTCTTTGCCAAAGAATGACTGAAGTTTAAAAATAAATAAAAGCCTCTGAATAACTAAAATCTAAAAGCCCTTGAATAACTAATGTGAAGGAACTCCCCCAGACATAAAGAACTACATTTTGGAAAAAACACAACTTGGGTTAGGGTTCCCAAAATTTATATTTAGGATACATCCTGTGTTGTCTCTTTTTTGCCATCTAGTGAGAAATTACTGTGGTTCAATTTTATTAAAGACCTGTATTTAAAACTGGAAGGAATATCAAATACAAGTGGTCCAGCATTTCTCAAACTGGGTTTTACATAGCCTAAGCAACATTTATTTCCCAATAATCAGGATTCCTATGTGGGTATATATATATATATATATATATATATGTAACTTTATTACCACCTGTAGTATTAGATATTTAATATTGTATATAATCTTTTTCAAAACAAAAAATTTAAAGAAAATAAATGTTAAACAGTATTTTATCACTTACTGAAATGGGAAATTTTTTCTAATATGTATTTTTATAATAGATAATTATTAAAATAAAATAATTTTGATTTTTTTTTTTTTTTTTGGCTGTGCTGTGAGACTTCTGGGATCTTAGTTCCCTGACCAGGGATGGAACCTGGGCCTTCAGCAGTGAAAGCACAGAGTCCTAACCACTGGACTGCCAGGGAGATTCTCAAAACTAAAATAATTTTGGTACAATCTAAAATCATCTCACAAACAGCTCATAGTATCATAATCTGAGAAGTACTAGAGGCCTGTAAAACTACTGTAGGTCCTTTAGGGAGATGTCCACAAAAAAAATGAGCAATATATTATGTAGTCAATAATTTTCATTTTCAGGTGACAAAGATTTCCAGTATTTATAATATGGTTTATGGGTCTTAAAGATTCAAGGTTAGGGCTCAAGTCTCCTTATGCCAAGTCCATTGTTTTGTCAATTATACCACTGTGTTAAGAGTATCCTTCACTTCCCTGGTGGTGCAGTGGTTAAGAATCCGCCTGCCAATGCAGGGGACACAGGTTGGATCCCTTGTCCAGGAAGATCCCACATGCCATGGAGAAACTAAGCCTGTGCACCACAACTACTGAGCCTGCGCTCTAGAGCCCATGAGCCACAACTACTGAGCACATGTGCCACAACTACTAAAGCCCAGGTGCCCTAGAGCCTGTGCTCCACAACAAGAGAAGCCACTGCAATCAGAAGCCCACGCACCGCAACGAAGAGTAACCCCTGCTCGCCGCAACTAGAGAAAGCCTGCGTGCAGCAACGAAGACCCAACACAGCCAAAAATGAATAAATAAATAAATATATATATATATATTTAAAAAAGAGTATCCTTTTTCCCTTGCTTACTTTCTGAAACATGTATTCAAATTGTTATTAAAACAGTTTTTATGAGAGTGGAACCATTATCCACATTAATATAATTATGCAGAAGGAGGTCAGTGGATAAGTCAAGCTATGCTGTTGAATTTTGTGAATTTAAAATCCACAAAAGCCCTCAAATGTTTGGTTTGTTTAAATTATGTCTCAGGAAGTAATAAAATAAAACTTGAAATTTTGTTAAATGGGAAAGAAACTTTTCAACTTCATTATTAACCTTGACTGTTTATAATAGAATTTCTGATTTTTCCTGAATGTAATCCATATGTTTCAGTACAATTTATCCTTTGAATATAATTACATACTATACATTATTTTTTAAAAGAAAGTAAACCTTTCAAAGGATCTAATCCTTAGAAAAAAAGATAGGGGATAAAAGTGATTTTAGTTCTGCCATGTGTGCTTAAATAAGCATTTAAAAGCAATTAAAATTGTTAGATGTTCCTGTTTTGTTGCCTTTGGCAGAGAAGAATGAGTAAGCTTACAAAATGCTATCTAGGGAAGTATTTGTTGAAACTTGAACTTGATATAAAGGAGCTGCAGCGTGGGCTTCTTGATCGATAAAAATACTCTTCATTTCCAAAATTCAAATAGGTCTACACTTCTGGACCACACTTCAGAAATAGCACATGGAGCCAAGCACCTGCTGCCTGATCGGGCGTGCTTGACTTCATTCATTCACACATTCACTCATTCACTCTTCATTGGGGCAATCACAGCCTCTACGGTACCTGAATCGCTTTGTGCATCATTTCTATTATGAAGCATTTTGTGCACTAAGCCCAGCTGTGATATTGATCCTTCCGTATTTTTAACAAGAAGAATACGCCATTGAAGCTTTACCCCGTTCAAATGTATCTTAGCATTCCCAATGATTTTTACACTTTGTTTCTCCAGGTCTAACTTCCCACCTCCCCAAAAAGATTGTGACTGCCACGTGAAATGATCAGCAAAAAGAAGAAAATGAAAAGTTAACTACAAATTATATTCTTTAAAACACTGATAATTTTTGTTTTTGGAAAACAATCTATCCATAATGTTTGCCTTACAATGTGGAAGGGTTAAAGTTTTTATCCAGTAAAAAAAAAAAAAAGAAAGAAAGAAAAAGAAGAAAACACAGTGTAAAGATTTAAAATCCTAATGACTTTGTTATTTCAGACACTTAATATCTTTGTTTTTCATTTTTTTTCCTTTTAATTAAAATTTAAATATGATAGTTTCTCTTCAAAGTGATAAAGAGGGATTTTTGTGTGTGTCTCTCTTAGAATAATTACGAAGGTATATAGGATAAGGTAATTGTGTAATAAAATGATCAATTAATGTGCATGTAAAATTTATTGAGCTTTTAATTATTGTTCTTATTAAAACTAATGTGCATTACAGATTTTATTGAACTTTCCATCTATTTTCTCTCATATCAGCAATTTAAAATGAAATTATTCCTCAAAGTACCCTGGAATGGGTTTTTAAAAAAATATTTGTTAGGGGCTTCTCTGGTGGCGCAGTGGTTGAGGATCCGCCTGCCGATGCAGGGGACGCGGGTTCGTGCCCCGGTCCGGGAGGATCCCGCATGCCGTGGAGCGGCTGGGCCCCTGGGCCATGGCCGCTGGGCCTGCGTGTCCGGAGCCTGTGCTCCGCGACGGGAGAGGCCACGGCAGTGAGAGGCCCGTGTACCGCAAAAAAAAAATAGTAAATAAATATTTGTTAGAACTTAAAATATTCTCAAAGTGCTGTACCTTCTCAATTCCTGTTATACCTACTATGGCATATCTGGGTCTTCATATTCCCTTAGGCAGAGTCTGCGTGTCCTCTGCCTCTGTAAACAGTCTCGATAACTATTTGTCATCCTTAATATATATTCTACATTTATTAGGCAACGGATATGCATTGTGCTCAGTACGTTGCTAACCAGTAAGGAACCCAAAGAATAAGACTGACAGAAAGTCAAGGGTGAACCTCAAGTTATACAATAATTACAGACAGTTTTATAAACTGACACTGTGAGCGTTTTGCAACTCACTAGTTTTGTTACATGCTCTTCTTCGACTTTTCTTCTCGAGTTCTGCTAACTTCAAGGCAGCCTGGATGCATATTCCCGTGAGGAGAGCCAAAAGTAGCAGCCATAACTTTGAAAATTTTACAAATCCCTTTATTAAAAACGAAATAGATAGTTGCACTTTAATGTGAAAATAGTTTCTGGAATATGTGCCTTTAGAAATAACTTTACCACATACCATGAATCATCAGAGGCACATATACTCCAGCTTGAGAAGCTTTAAAGGTGATCTACAAAAGATGAACTGCCATGAATATTTTATCAGAAGAGTTAGAACTCAAAAGAAAAGGAGGAATTTAATCTTCCATAGCCACATTAGGGATGGAGCATCAAGGGTACCACCTTAATAGTCTGAAAAAAATATTGATCCAGGAAAGAGCAGAGGTACAAAGGAAAAGTCACAAGGGCACTCTGCTGGGACCATTTAGATTTGTGTCCTCTCCTGAGTTGACTGACCTTGGAAAAGTTGCAGCCTTTCTTAGTGTACCACTCTCCATCTGCTAGAGTGATTGCACAATCTCTTCTGTCTTTTCTAGTTTTTCCATCCTATGATTCAAAAATGCACTGAATTTCTTGCCATTTTACTGCACTCCACTTTGAATTAATGAACACAGTAGAGTGGCAACGATCCCTAAGTGCCAAGCTCGCCACCAGAAATAGCTTCAGTAATGTAATTTTAAAATATGTTTTGACTGCCTGCAATTTTGAAGCTGCTACAAAGGGAAGAAACTAGCCTTTAATGAGCTACTACAATGTGCCAGTCATTGCATATTCCACAATAAGAAAGAAATGACTCAACCTATTTCTTTACAATCTATTTAGGAACAAAGTTTATAAAATGGAATTACAGAAGAAACATTTCAAAACTGGGCAGCAGCAAAGGAAAAACTGAATCTTGAAATTTAAAGTGATGGCCAATGTGAGAAAGAATTAATGTTAGAAATCTTTTGGAGAAGGAGAATTTTTCAGCTGAATCTGGGGGAAGATGATAGCTAAGTATTAAAAAGAAGGAAGGGAAAGTAGATGTTGGGAAAGTAACAAAAATGTACTTGAAATGAATTTGCAGTATAAGGATTTTTAATGAAGTAGTAGAATGAAGAACTTTGCAACTATGGAGGCCATAGTTTAGTTCCTTAAATGAATCCACATGGAGGAAATAACACTCTCCAGTCAGAGGACATAAGTCTATATTGAAAACCTACAAAAAGCATAAATTCAATCCAGGGACCATGAAAGATACAAAGCATCTAAAATACAATGCTGGCCCCTAAGATATCTCTGATTTATTAGAAGACTCAAAGCATCGAGACCTTGAAGGGTAATAAAACTAAATTTTATAGAAACAAATCAAGACATCAAAAGAAGACCTGTCTTGATATTTCATGAGACATTACCAAATAAAGAATTTAAATAATGCGACTACAACTCAGAAAAGAGAGGTCACTGAGTCAGCACCATGAGATTAAAAAAGAAATGAACGGCATGATGTCTGACCACCAGGAACTGAAAATTTTTAAACATCTATTTCACCAACACTTAGAACTGCTCCACCTCTCCCTTGCCCCTCGTTACCCTTTCGTTTCTGCTTTCTGTTAGCTGAGTGATGACGGCATTGCCATTTACATCAGCACTGAGCATCTATTCTCATCTTCTCCTAAAACATTGGGTTTAAAAACATACAAAGGAGCAGCAGGAGACTTGAAAAAGACCGACTTTATACATATATATATATATATATATTTTTTTTTTTTTTCTTGTATGACAGTCTAAAAACAGAAACCAGGAAAGAATCTAGGGAAGAGAAGGATGGTGTAAAAGTCACTCTTTTCATCTTTAATACACTAGGCAAGACTCAGAATTGTCTTTATCTGTATGTGAGCAAAGGGATACAGTTTTTCATTCAGATTCTCAGGGGCAGCAAGGATCGTTGCTGGGCTTCAATTTTCAAGTGGAGAGAGATGGTGCCTAAACTTATTTTGAAATTGTGTACCTAAACATGGATCACATTATTAAAACAGTAAGGAAGCTTGGAGAACTGAAGCTACTCTTCCTTCTTTCTCTCTCTATGTGAATCCCAGAGATAGGAAATGGTGTGTTCAAAGTCACAAATTGGAGTGAAAATAATCTTGGAGTGAAACCTGAGTTTTCAGTGCTCAGTATTTTGCTATTTCAATAAAACCAAGTTACAGGTTTTTTTTGTTTTTTTTGTGTTTTTTTTTTTGTGGTACACGGGCCTCTCACTGTTGTGGCCTCTCCAGTTGCGGAGCACAGGCTCCGGACGCACAGGCTCAGCAGCCATGGCTCACGGGCCCAGCCACTCCACGGCATGTGGGATCTTCCTGGACCGGGGCACGAACCCATGTCCCCTGCATCGGCAGGGAGACTCTCAACCACTGCACCACCAGGGAAGCCCCAAGTTACAGTTTTTTTCTTGGAATTTAGTTCCAAGAAAGATTTTGATCTTACCCAAATGACTGATGCTTACAATCACCAGGCCATGGTTTGGCCTTGACTTAAGTCAGAGCTTACTTTAATGCTCAGATGAATATACCACATTCCCTGTCCAAAAAATTGTCCCTTCCTTTATATAACTTCTGATTTTTCCTGTATTTTTTAGTGTATTTTGGACTTTATTATAAATTAATATATATTCATAGTGGAAAATCTGGAAAACATGTCAGACTCTAAAAAAACAAAAAAAATTTTATCTCACCACTCTTATTACTTTATTTGAACAATCTTTCTATGTATGTTTTAACTATAAACTGCCTTGAAATAGTTTAAGAAGTAGGAAGAGATTACTTTATGAATAAGTTTCTTTTATTAAACAGGAATAGCATCACCTCACACTTCATGAATACCCACCCGTTAATATGGTTAGTTCCTTTAATTTAACAGGCATCCAACAAATGGAACTCTCTTTTTAAAAATATGCATGTCATAGCGAGACGGAGACCCTAATGCAGTACAGGGCCATGGGAGCTGCCTTGAATTCATAGTGCATGGTCATAGATTTAAGAAATATTTCATAGCTTGAAATTTTTGTGACATAAGGAATGTACATTATTATAAAGTACCTGTTCAATAATTTTTATATAATTTTTATTATAAAGTACCTGTTCAGAGAAGTTTGGGTCGCCTACCAACTCTTCCCCTCATTTTTTGCATGTAAATTATCAATCCAGCAATATTGGGGAAAGCACTCAGAATATTCTTTTAAGGTCAAATTGGTGTGATTTTCAAATCAGTAAATCAAATGTGAACACCCACATCCGAATCCACACACCTACATGCAGGATATCAATCAACTAGGGAGAGGACAAGAGATTGGCGAGCAAAAGGAATTGTAATAAAAGAGCCATGAATTTAGTGTTGACACTTGCTGCAGATAAGGACCTGCTATAGAATAATTTCATTCATCCATTCATTTATTCTTCATTCATTGAACATTTAAAAATACATCATCTGTGCCAAATAACTTTAAGTAAAAGATTGTACAAGATAATCTCCTTAAGATAAACTTTAAAAAGCTCAGTGTGTGGTGTAAAAGATAGGCAAAGGAACAGATATCGATCCATGTAATAGTGAAGTGATTGAAATAATAATCAGGATAACTAACATGTATCCCTTCAACAAATATTTCTGTGTCTACGATGTGCCAGAGCCCACATAAGTCACTAGGAATACAATGGTGAACAGACAGTCGATACTATCCTAATCACTTTTTATGTTGTCTCCTTTATCCCTCATAATTGCCCTGTGAAATGTATGTTATTATCACTCCTATGAGACTCAGAAAAGATAAATAAGTTAAGCAGAACCACACAGGTCAAACTAGGTCAGATCATATTCAACAACTGATGTACAACTATTATGAGAGCGAATGGCTCCCTTTTAAGGGGCATCCAAATTCAGCTGGAGTAGAAAGTGGGTATGTGTGTGGTGGTCTTGCCCAGGATATCCGGGAAGTGCTTTCCAGGAGGTGAGGGTAGTATGATTAAAGTCATAGTCTCTCAAAGGGCACACTACATTTTGGAAACTTCTAGGAATTTTGGATTCCTTGAACATAAAATTTGAAGATGATAAGAAATATGTTTTGAGAGATGTGCTGAGCTCAAACATAGACCTCTGACTTTATCCCACAGGCAGCATGAGAAGTGACAAGATCACATTTACCCTTTAGTAAGGTCATGCCAGGCTGGAGTGTAGAGAAAGGATTCAGGAAGAAAAAACTTTAGGTCAGGAAAGCATTGCAGGGGCTCCCACAAGGGATGGCCAAGGCCTAAACTAGGGCATCAATTGGATGGAGAAATTAGGGACTCCTCAGAATATAGTTAGGAGACAAAGTAAGGGCTTAAAGATTTGATGGACATTGGGAATAAAATATAAGAAGGATGACTTCCTGGAGTGTCATATAGATAACTTGATGGTAAGGATAAGAGTTTATGTGGGAGGAATATTCAAGGGGTGATACAAATCCCACAGTTGGATATTGTTAACCAGAAGATCAGAGGAAAGATCTGGGCTTCAGATGAATAACATTTTTCATTTCCCGGCTGAAAGACAGAGAGCAGATATATGACCTTCCAGGTGACTTTTTTGTTCAATGGTAATGATGGAGGCCTCCATTTCTGGATGTTGGTGGTCTGCCAGCCTGGGGTACCCAAGTTACTGCGTAGAGAGAGCCCTCTATTGTTCTACAAGCAACAATTACATTTTGGTGGTTACATTCCTTAAATCTGAGATGGAGTCTTAGTGCTCCCACAGCAATATCTAACCTATACTAACTATCAAGTGAGCAGCATAAGAGACATAGCACCAGGTCACAGAGCTAATAAGGACTCTCTTCACTTTCCCCTGTGTTGGTGAGATGGGACAAATGAGGCTCTTGGGAATCTGCTGCCTACCTCACAGCTCCAGGTACATTGCAGTGGCCTAAATCCCTAATGTTCTTGGTAGTTATGTGGTCACAGCCCTTTTTCTCACACTTATGGGAGACACCTTTAATTGATCTTCAACTCTCTCTCCCTGAGTCTGGGAATGGTCTAAAAATGACTTTCAATACAGGAAGCCAAGGAACTGTTATCAAGTTTTCAGAATTGATACGTGATCTGAAACCTGTTAGTCTTCCATAGTATGGACCTTTGTTTTGGTCATTCCATGTTTATGGCAGACATATGCCACACCCACAGGGCAAGGGTTATGATAGAGGCATAGGTGACTTACTCTAGGAACATAGAGAAAGGAGTACGTAAACTGGATGAGGAAACTCAAAGAAAGGTTTCAGTTGAAGTGACATTGAAGGTGCTCCTTGGATTATGAGTTCAACTGGTGAGGAAAGTTATAAGTATAAGGTGGTCCTCTGAGATAGAGGGATGGGTCCTCTATGTTAAAAGGGATGGAAGCCTGAAAGAGAGTAGCACATTCTGGGAACTGAATGTAATTCAGGATGCATCAAGGGCAGGATGTAGATGAGCCTGGAGGGCTATTTAGACGCCAGCTCTTGAATGGTCCCCACATGATAGGTGATGAAATTTTGTTTTGTCTTCTAAAATATAGGGATTTTAAGGAGGGGACTATGTGATGAATTTATATTGTAGAAAAACCATTATGTTAATTGCAGAACAAAGGACCAAATGAGGAATAGTTTTGATGCAGGATGACCAACTAGGGGAAATCTTCCTAGTGAAAAAACAATGCGTACATCAACTAAGAGGGTGACAGCAGAAAATGTAGAAAAGATTCCACAGATGCTATGGAGCTCGAAGGGACAGAAATGAGCAATAGATTACTTGAGTGTAAGGAGAGGATAATTTAGATTGGCTTTCAGATTGCAGTTCGGGCTAATGGTGAATCACAGAGGAAAAATGGAGAGAAAAGGGAAAAGTAGGTGCTGGAATGAGGCAACAGAGATAGATGAAGCTTTTTCTTTTTTTCTTATTTAAGATTCATTGCCAGCAGTAGAACCTAGCAAATGGGCTCATGGGTCTCTCTTCTCAGGAAATCTCCCTGATGTGTCCAGGTAAGTTCAGATCCTCTGAGAAGCAGACACTAAGACAGGGTTAGACGTGCAAGAGACTTATTGAGGAAAAAGCTTGTTAAGGATGATGTGGGGTGGGATCAGGTATAGGCAGGGAGAGTCTTCAGACCGTGACACAGGGCTGACACCGGTGAAAGGAGCAAGAAGGCACAGGGATGGGTAGGAAGTAGGATACACAACTGAGTGTCCACCAAGCTATGAGGGATCCCTGAGCAAAGATTACATGTTAGGAGAGTCCCATGCTGGGCACCATTGGCCAGGCTTTAATACCTGCATGGTGTTGGTCATTGGTGGGAAGCAGCCCTGAGCGAGTACAGCTCAGAATGGAGAGCGTGTCACCAGCAACCCTCCTTCCAGCAGATGCTCTAAAGAGGAGACCCTAGTGGCACACTTCATGGCCACGAAATATCTGTTCTCGAATATTCTAGAGCTCCTTTTCTTCAAAGACCATGTTCTGTGTTTTCTTAGAGTCTGTATTTGTCTATTTGGCATCCATTCATCACAAGGCCAGTAATATGAACCATATTTTCTTACTTTCTGTATTCCTGATGCTCTGACACTTGGGGGCCTTACAGACCCTGGGGGGAGACTGCCCTTCCCAGGGCTAGCTAATTCCTAAAGATAATGACAACTTACCTATGAGTATGCCTTTCATATGAAAACCAACCCATCCCAAGTTTATGCCCTTAACCACCTCCTTATCTAAATCTCACACACTAAGCCAACATTTCCCCTGTTCTAAATCATCCCGGGGCCAGGTACCAGGTAACTAAAACCAAAGCTAAAGCCCCCCAGAATTATTCAAACTAGCCAGTCCTAAACTGTTCCCTCTGCCCTGCCTTGCCTTCCCCACAGAAACCCCAGTAAAGGCTGTGGCACCCCAATAAGGAGTGAAGCCCTCTCTTCACTTCTGACGAAACCTGGTGTTCCTGCCGGGAACTGTCAGTAACCTTAAACCTTCTTTTCAATGCATTGATCTCTCCCTGTTGTCTCTCAGTCACCTTTCGAAATTAAATTAAGATCCAGGCAGGAAACAAATTGTATTTCACCACCCCTTTAAAATTAGAAAGCCACCTGACTTATTTTGGCCATAAATTGCCAGGGGAAGTTTTAAAACACGGCATCTTCTGTCAGATTATCTTTTTCCCATCAAGGAAGACATATTTTGAGCAAAGCTTCCATCAGTCTGGACTCTGATAATAAGCAGAGACGCGTGGTAACTCAGATGTGTAGAAGGAGCAAGAAGTAGCAGTGATGTCATAAGACACTGAGATTTTATATTTTCATTGATATATAATCTAGGTTATCCTGACTGTGATTATAGCTTTGGAGATTTTTTCAGAGTATTCCAGTTTCTACACACATTGAGAGTATTTGAGAAATAGAAGGCAGTGACCATACTACCAGAATCCAGGTTGGCTGGATAATAGAGAAGACAATTCAAAAGCCCTGATTTTCCTTCTGAGCTTCTAGAACCATTTATATTTAGAAGGAAAAGCTCAGAAGCCAAGGGTTGTGACAGGTTATTACGCATGAACATGTTCTTAGTTAATAAGACCACACATTACAACAGTCAGTCAACAATATTTATTGTGTACAAAGAATTGAATTAAGTGTGTTAGAATATCAAAAAAAAGGAGAAATAGATGATTATGATAATCCCTTATAACATATGCTGCTCGTTACAGGTTTCAAAGATTTTGCACAAATATTTTCTTTTACTGGAAGTAGGTAGGGAAAGTATCATCCCTGTTTTACAGGTGAGGAAATGGGAAATCACAAAGATTAAATGATTTGCCCAAGGTCACATCAAAGTTACAAAGGGGATAAGTGGTAGAGACAAATCTAGGACACTTGGAGTAGATGTTCTTTTGTATCAGCCTATTAATTAAAATAGTTACTTCTCTGGAGGGTTAAAATTCTTGTTGCCAGAAAAAGGTTTATGAATATTTTCAAAGCCTATAGTCAAACGCATGAACATACAAGAAGCATTCGTTTGTGCCATGGTATTCGTGAATGCTATAGGTAGAAAATGGACGTGAAGACCTAAAACCATCAAACAGGTATAGGGATTTCTAAAGCCCCTTTCAGTCTCATCCAGACTGAAAAAACAGCATGCAGTGTAGGGGAGGCATTGGTTCAAAACCTCAGGAGCTCCTGGGGTGAAATCTGAAACTGGCCCCATATACAGAGTACAGGGAGAGACCAAAGAAAGAGGCAGACCTCTCCAGATGGGTAGATGGCAGGTGTAATAGGCAAGAGAAGTTACATATGAGGCTTGTCTTGAGCAGCTGCAAAACAATAGAACTTCACACCGCCCACCAGAACCTTGAACATTTATACAGAAGCCTTAATGATGTTCAGTCCCAATGGTTTCAACACCACATTGTTCTGTCAAGGCTGGGTCCCTGAAAACAGCTCCGGCTGTGTGTGTGGAGAGGGACTGGGATTGCCCAGGTCCAGCTTGCAAGTAAACCAGGGGTCAAGCCCTCTCCATGACCTCCCCCAACAGGGAAGAATCAACATTAAAGGAAACAATAACATTTGCCATTTATACGTGGCTTTAGTTCTCAAGTGATTTTCATGTATGTTTTTCACTTGTGTCTTACATTTTCGCTGTAAAGATTTGTCAAGTTGAGACCAGATATTGTACCCATAAGTCCTAAACTCTTATGGAAATACATAGAATAGGTGAAAACAGATTCTTAAATCAAATTTTGGGATACTATTATAAGGCAACCTCCTTTGAAACTTGAAATTAACAAATTGATGTGGAGATTTTAACATGTGGACTTATGTTCCCTTCTAATGAATCTGGGCTCTGTGTCTGTTTTGTTCTATCAGTTTCTAGACCAGGCGTTAAGAAACTGGTAGCTCCTAATTCCTATCTCTTGGGATACTCACTCTTGAAACCCAGTCACCATGCCCAAAGGAAGCCTGGAGAGGTTCATATGAAGAAGAACTGAAGCCCCAAAGCCCCAGCCCTGGTTGAATTCCCAGCTGACTGTCAGCACCAAATTACCACCTGTGTCAGTGAGCCATATTGGAAGTGACTCAGAAATGAGCTGTCCCAGTGAGCCCTGCCCAAACGGCAGATCTAGGAGCAAAACAAAATATTATTATTGTGGGTTTTAGGGTGGTTTGTTACATGGTAAATCAGTGACATTTGCCTAGATTGGTTTTACCTAGAGAGGCCGTCTATAGTACATAATATTGAGTACCTTGGTTTGAGTTTAGGGATTTTGTGTCTTCTCTTACATTTCAGAGTCAAAGAATGATCTCCTCTTCTGTGAACACGAGTCTCTTCAAAGGGGCCTTGGGTTTAGTGGATTGTGTGGTTATCCTGTGTTCTCATAGTGTTGCCTTACTGGGGTCGTAGAGAAAGGTCGTGTTTCTACAGGATGGAAGGGTATTCCATGAAATGAGCTGGGTTTCTTTTTGTCAATTACTGGGGACAGTGGGAACATTTCCTTTAAGGAAAGGAAATGAGATTTGGGACAGATAATGAAATTCCCACTTCTCATTGTGCCTCTTTCTTGAGCCTCTTTGATTTCAAGGTGCTGAAGTATGTTTAAGGGGACTTGGTGTGCTTAACCTCTCATCAAGGGCATGTTTTAACGTCACAGTTTGGCCTCACCCACGTCACACACTTAGGAAGAGCTTTAGGTCCTTGATTGGGCCAGACCTTAGAGTTGGCTTGGACCCAACGACCTGAGTGCTGATGACTCTTCATTAAGAAAGGTTTGTTCTTGGTGGGGAAAGCATGTTAGAGATCCACTTATTACATACCAATAGGATCCAAGAGGATCCCGGCCTTGAACATGCATTTAGGGCAGGAGTCTTGTCATGCCTGACACATAGTATGTGCTGGAGGAGAGACTATGACAGCTACTGTCTTTTGCCATAAAACCTAAGCTTTCTTTGGGGTTGCCATTCTTAAGCTCCTCCTGTCGCTCCTTTCTTGCAAGTGATTTCATGCATTTGGCAATATAGCTCAAGCCCACGACAAAACAGCTTTTACACACACACACACACACACCCCTAAAGCGCAAATTTTATGAACCGGAGACGTGGTTTACACTTCATATATTTCATATGAACTTCAAGCCACTTCAAAGGAGGCGTTTTTCTGGCTTTTAAACTGACAGCAGCAGTCTGGGTTTTCTAGAACCCGATGCAACGCCCAAACAGCAGGGACTCCCTCATCTTTCTCTCCCCCGCTCTGCTGGAGCGGGGACCCACGGAGCCACCCGCCGTTGGCTGGGTGCGCCGCTGGGGGGACATCACCCGCGTGAGCTCGGTTTCTGCCAAGCGCTGCCGACTCCGGACAGAAGGATGGGGGAGAGGTCAGGGGTGTCCGGGGGCCAGGCCCTGAGTGCCACGGGCCCGGAGACCCCACACCCCCTGCTGGCCTCTGTAGCACCGCGCCGCCCACTCAGGAATCCCCTCCCCTGCCGGGCGCGCCCCCGCCCAGCTGGCTGCGCGCTGCGGCCGGATCTTCTTGAATTTCAACACAAAGGGAATCCTCGGCCGCAGGAAGTGCATCACGAGGAAGGGGGACCGGGGGCGGGGAGAGAGAGATGCGTCCCTCCCCCCGCTCTTCGGGAGCCCTGGGCTGCCGTGACGACACCCTCAGGGTCCCCCAGAAGCCCCACCAGCCGGGAGAATCCAAACAAGGAGCCTCCTTCCCCGCAGTAGTGAGGGGCGGGCGCTCTCGCCTCCCGCCAGGCGCCCGAGCTTCCCGGCGGCGCGGACCCGGCTGCCCTGGCTGCGGCTCTCTCACCTGTTCGCTTCACCCCCTTCTCTCCTTCCGGGTGCACTGGCACCTGGGCCGACGTTTGTTTTTCCACCCCGGGCTCTCAACTTTCCTCCTACATCCTCTTCCCTTCCAGGTTTTCTGTAGATTCCCGGCTCCGGGGGTCCTGCACTCCCAGCGGCGCTGCTCCCCGGGCTTGGGCAAGGCTTTCCCGGGAGGGAGTCCCCGCGCCAGCAAGGGGGGCGGGACCGGGAGGGACCACTTTCGTTTTCCCAGATGCTGGCCGTGCCGGGGACTCGCCAGGCTTTCTACCTGGAGGTGCTGGTCGGGGAAGGAGATGAAGGGCAGGCGAGGCTCTTTTGTGCTGCAACTATCTTTATGAAGCAGCCTTACGGGTTGTACTTGACATTGTATTTTTCAAACCAATAGCAACAGCAAACTTTTCTAGAAAGGTTTTGTTCACATTTCACCACAGAGTGGGAAACCATTCATTATCCCTATAAAAAGCTATTATTTTGTTATATTCTTTTAGTTTAGAATGGCTTGGGGAGACTAATGGTAATTTGGGGAGAGGGACTGAAACACCCCTTCCGGAGCCCAGGATGGGAAGGTGGGAAGACCCCGGCGCTTTGCATCAGTTTCCCGGTTGAAAGACCCGGGGGACTGGGGAGGGGGCCTTGCAACTCACTCCAGGCTGCCTTGCTCGGGTCGCGGGCACTTCGCCGCGGCAGCTGCGCCGGAAGGGGGCCACCTTCCCCGGGGACGCCTGGCTACCTCAGCTCTCGCGGACACCGCAGGGGGACGTCCCCGCTCCCAAGTTCTGGGCGGCCGGGTACCTGCCCGACCTGTCTCCTCCCCTTCTCCAATACCACACCCACGGGACTCTGGTCTCCCCGGGAGAGGGACAGAGCGGGAACAAAGGGGTCTTTGTTCAGCGGCTCCCGGGGGGTGGGAGTCGTGCTTGCTCGCGTTTCCCGGCGCCCCTGGGAGATGGGCAGGCTCCGCGACTCCAAGCCTCGCCCAGCCTCGAGCGCCGCCCTCCGCGACCCCAGCGCCTGAGGTCAGGTTGCGGCGCCCCGGGCCACCGCGGGTTCTTCCCGGGCGGGCGGGCTGCGCGGCGGCTCCTGGCGGGCTCTGCCGCCCGCGGAGGGACGGTGGGGGTTCTCGGAGCTGGCGGAGGTGGAGGGGGCGGGAGAGGGAGCCTGCGCCCGGCTGAGCCTGGAGGTGCGGGGCGGGCTCCGCGAGCACTCTCTGGGCTGCTCCTGCCGGAACCGCGGCGGCTGGAACCAGCTCCTTCGCTCCTTCCATCCTCCCCCTTCTCTCGAGCGGCCCCATCACTGCGCCGGGCCCCCCTCCCCTGCCGTCATCACGCTCCCCTTCTCCCTTCTTGGCACTTTCCTCTCGAACCATCCTTCTGGACAAACTTTGATGGAGAATTTCACACCACGCTGGAAAAATGCCGGTTATGAAAGGATTACTGGCGCCCCAGAACACCTTCCTCGACACCATCGCCACCCGTTTTGACGGAACACGTAAGTCTTGCACTTCGATGAGTTGTATGGGTTTTTTTTTTTTTTGAATGATTTTTCTCCTATAAATTACTTTCGTTCCCACCCTCCTTTTTGCACCAGTGGATTTTGTTTCCTTATGTTCCTGCCGAGGTGTCTTTTGTGCGGAGAATTTTTTTCCTCTCATGGTTCGGTGTAGTATTAACACTTCGGTGTAGTTGGCCCCCTTGACTCTTAGGTTTGTAAAGTCTGGAAAAGAACCTGAAGAAAGACCGACACCCGTGTTCACTGTGGGACCCGTAATTCCTCGGTTTTTATTAATTTTGTGAAGTGAAAATGAAAATTGTCCATATTGGTGAATTGCCAATCTGTCCTTCTAGAGTTTCAAGGCTCCGTAAATTATAGGGAGAGTTTAGAATGTTCTTCGTCTATGGAGCCTCATTCTGTGAGGTCTTTTGGATAGGCATGATCCCATCTGAGTTTAAGAAATGCAACTAGAATCAAGATTGCCAAGTGTAAGCTTCCCGTAGAATTCTAAACGTTATGAGTTTGTCAGAATCCCGATTCCTGCTTCTCAGGTATGGAAAGGTAGCATACCTTTCAATCTGAAATTATCCTAACACTCGAGGAGAGACTGTTGGAGAAGGAGAAGCCGGGCGTTATAAACGTTGATCTGATCATAAGTGGAAGTTTCAACATAATTTTTTTGAGGGTGAATATTATTGGACGCTTAGCTTGTTTAAGCTTCTGTTTAAAAGCAAAGATATGGTGTGTGGATTCTTGGAGACTGTTGGGAAACGTCTGCAAGTTGTTCTCTTTCAGGACCACGGCCAGGTCCCCGTTCATTCCCAGGCTTCTCAAACTCCCCTTTTCTTGACCGGTTGGTTTTCCCTGTAATGAGGAGTCTGTACTTTCACCCCCAGCAAAAGCTATCAATTGGTTTCACTATGAATATCCACACCTTTCTCCTAGCTTATGTTGCTTCTGTGTGCTATCTTTCCTTTTCTGCCTGTTACACAAGACTTGTAGAAACTCATTTGTTCTAAAGGCTAGTAGTGATTCAGGCATCATTGTTTTTTAGGATGATGGCATATTTCTTGGAGCGGATGTGAGAGAGCACATCTAACTCTATTTTCACTCCAGTCATCTGGATACACAGTCTTACTACAATGGGAAGTAAATCCTGGACTTTCGCGCTTCAGGAGTAGTTGGAAAAGTTTATATGAGGGAGAAATGAACTATTTACTGGATTTTATTCAATTTTTATTTTCAGCCTCTAGACTACTCAGGGTAGTTGGTGAGCCTTTCCTTCCCCTTTTATGATCTAGATGTGTCAGACAGTATGAGTGAAGTGCAATGCTATTATTTATCTGTCTTCCTTAGATGATAATAGAAAAATATAATAAAATTTCAAATCCCTGCCAGTGACATCATACCCACCACCCAAGCACTACACAAAATCACCACTGCTATCTTCATGCATGACTGTGGTTACTACTATTTGTTACCTTAGGAACTGATCAATTTCTAGTGGATGTTTGTTCTAGAAGTTGCAAATTTAAACCCAAAAGACTTTCAATATTGATCACAAGTGCATGTATTGAAAATGAGCTAACTGGTAAGTGGTCGTTGCTTATCTCATTGTTATTTAAATTTGAATGGAACATAGTGTGTTCCCAGCATAGCCCTGGGAACTACTGCAGGGATATATTTAAGTACCAGTTGCTAATGAGAGGGGCTTTGGATCATCTGTGTGAGGACACTTCTGCCTCTTTCACTATAACATTTGATAGACAGAAGGCATGTAGAGAAGGAATGGTGTACTAGTGAATAGCTCTTTTTCTATTTTAACTACACATTAATGTGAATAAAATAGAAGGTTAGAAGTTTTAAATTGTTGTTTGGGAAGACCATCATCACATAACCAGCATTTAGAATATTAGTAAAACTAAAACTGTTGGAGAGCATGCTTGGTCTGTTCTCCAAGGGTCTGTGGGATTCCTGGAGGGAACCACTTTGTATGAAATCAATCTGAAAATAAGTGAAGCAAATTTCAAAGTAATGAGTGACATAAAGATTTACTTCAGCAAAATTTTGTTGAGAACTTTTAAAGATACCCCTCATCCCAATAAACCCCACTCAAGGAAAGAGGACTGTATCCTCTTATTTGCTTTTCATTTGAATTGCAAGATGACTTGAATAATCTGAAACTTAAAAAAATACATGAAGCAAATTTAAGCCACAAATTTTGCTAACATCATGGCATATCAGTTTGCCTGCTAAATATTTAGTTTATCTTTTTCTATCTTGTATGTGTTGACACTTATTAAGTATAATTACTATCCCTGAAACACCTTTCCTGTGATCATCCTTCTTTCTCTTGATTTTTCTTATAGCAGTCATTTATTTTCTTGTGCAAGATAAAACCATTTGAAAGTTTTAAATTAGCAAAATTGCCACTCGCCCAAATAAAAATTATACTGGAGAGTGCCTAATGTTATTATACTCAAAATGTAATGTGTTTACTTGATACATTTTCTGCCTTGTTAGGTATATTTTATAGTCATGTTAGTTTCTTATTTTGTTTTATTTTGGAAAATATCATTGAAAAACTAAGAGAGCAAACAATAACCCTAGAAAACCACCTTGCTAACTTAACCACCATGAAATATTATTATTATCTTTATTGATTTAATATTGTAATGGAAAATAATAAATCTTAAAACATCATGTAAAATTTCTCCCAGGAAAAATTAAATATATGACAAGAAAAGCCTATAACATAATCTTACTGATTTATCAGTTGAGTTATTATCATCACAGGGCAACAAAAAATAAGTTAATAATATATTTTATCACCTAGTGACACTTTATTATTGAACATAATAGGATATTTTTTCTTTTTAATATTTAAGAAGTGAGCTGTTGGTCAGGATTGAAAGTCAATAGTGGACCATTAATTGAAACTTTTTTCTCATATTCAATATAATTTTTAAAAACTATTGGAAAATATAAATCTTTTCACATAAACTACCCTGACATATATTTACTCTTGAAATATGTTCTCCTGATTTATGTTTAACTGAATGTAAATGAGACTTAGGAAAACTAAGAAGCTTGCAAATATTGAATATGTGTACCCCATTTAGGGGAAAAAAGTAACTCCAATGAAATTCTTTGACTCATTGCATATAGCCATACTTCTCACTTGAAACACTTACACACACACACACACAATGTTAACATTATGACCTGCATATAGTTTATTTTTACATCGTTCATTTTTTTTTTACACATTTAATGTACTTAAAAAAATCTCTTCTGCGTAGGCTTTTGCTTTAAGTACATTAATATTAATCTGGACAAAGGGAAATGTTAATAACAGAACACATAAGTACATATTTTAAAAAATAGTTTTTCAGTACAAGTATTTGCCACAGAGTACCATTTGAGAAAAACACATTTCTTTGAGGATATAAAACTTTCAAAGGGAAGTGTCCATTTTCCAACAAAATGGTGCATTAGCCTACATTTTCCAGTCACATCAAAATTTGGCCAGAACAATCCTTTCTCTTTGGGGTTAGTGAGACAAGATCTAAGCTCTAAAGGAAGTTTGTAGCCCAGTAGACTCTATCAAGGAGATTCCATTCAAAGTATTCAGAAATAATGGTGGTTTAGACATTCATTTTGTATTTGCATATGTTTTATGTACTTCTGTTCAAAATGGTCCAAGGAAATTTGTTAAATTGAAACGCTTCCTTTCCAGAGGAAACTCAATGGAGTTTCTTTTCCCCTTTATACTTTCATCAAGGTACATAGATCTCTTAACTTCAGAAGCATAGAGAGAAGGGTAATGTACCCAATGCTGTAGCAAAGGGACACAATAAGGAAGGGGACAGTGGGAACTTCCTAAGTCTTTGCTGGGCTGTAGTTAGAAGAATATCATCAGAGGCATTTAGCCAATAAAAAAGATTGAGCTCCATTATGTATGGGTCTGTCTGTAAAAGGCTGTTACATGAAAACATTCAAAGAAATACCTAGCACTCCATAGATATCTCCCCACAAATGGGAGTTCGTAAAGACTCGTTGGTATTTTTTGCATGCCACGAGTGGTCTCTTATTCCCATTCTGTGTGTTTAGAGAGACAGTTCCCACGTCAGTTTTCTATTTCCGGGTAGTGAATTACCACGCATTCAGTGGCTTATCATCTCACATTTTCCGTAGGCCAGACATCCAGGCAAAGACCAGCTGGGTCCTGTGCTCAGGGCTTCCGGAGACTACAAGGCTGAAACCAAGTTGTCAGCTGAGGCTCGAGGCCCCCTCCGAGCTCTCGTGGCTGCTGGCAGAATTTAGTTCCTTGTGGTTTTTCTCAGCAACTGGAGGCTTCCTTCCGCCTCCTGACACATGGCCTCTTCCCCAGGCCCTATTACAACAGAACAGCTTACTTCTTCACAATGACTCAGCCATAAAAAGGAATGAAGTAATGCCGTTTGCAGCAACATGGGTGGACCGAGAGATGATCATACTAAGTGAAGTCAGTCAGACAGAGAAGGACAAATATAGTATGATATCGCTTATATGTGGAATCTGCAAAAAGGGTACAAATGAACTTCTGTACAAAACAGAAATAGACTCACAGATGTAGAAAACAAACTTATGGTGACTGGGGTAAAGGGGAAAGGAGGGATAAACTGAGAGATTGGGATTGACACACTACTATATATAAAATAGGTAAGCAATAAGGACCTACTGTATACCACAGGGAATTCTACTCAATACCCTGTAATGGCCTGTATGGGAAAAGAATATTAAAAAAGTTATACATATACATATGTATATGTATAACTGACTCACTTTGCTGTACACCTAAAACTAACACAACATTGTAAATCAACTGTACTCCAATAAAAATTGAACAAAAGAATAGAAAAAGAACAGCAGGAATGCCTGTCGTTTAGAAGCTCACCTTGGTCAGGCCTACCCAGAATAATCTCCCTTTTGACTCAAAGTTGACCAATTATGGATCTTAATTACATCTGTAAAATCCCTTCTAAAATCATATGACCTGTCCAAACTCAAGGGAAAGGGACTAGATGGAGTGTTTACACAAGGGGTTAGGAATCTCGGGAGCCAGTTTAGAATTCGATCTGCTACCGGTGCTGTCCCATTGCTGTACTATTATACGAAGCCTAACGTTCTCACGTCTGTTCTTCTGTGAAGCAGATTTATTGAGCATGCTCTATGTAATTCTGTACGCACGTAAACTCTGCTGAGCTTGCATCTGCAGTCTTGGTGAATGTAAGGCCCAACTCACTGGTGGGAGGGTGTTTCTTTATATTTGGTGATGGCATATGAGTCAACCTAGCCTAGCCACGTTAGTCAGCTGTGTTAATCAGATTCTTCATTCTCTGATCTACAAGTAACATGGGAGACATAGGGATATTTTCAGAATATTAATCCCAGTCTCTTGACAGGGTGCTTCCTCTTTCCAGATAAGGAAGGTTACATGGGGTCTGTTGGTCTGTGTACGGGTATCTTAATCTGCACTGGCGGGTGAACCACAAAATCTGCACTGGCGGGTGAACCACAAATGTGGCATCTGCAAAGGACGCAAGACAGGTCCTTGTATTCTAAGGTGACTGAGCTGCTTCCACTTTATTAACCAGTTCTGTTACTGGCTTCGTATGTGGACTGTTTTGAAACAATATGTTTTCCATCTTTTTCTTATGCTTCTAACCATGTTTCAGATTTTAAGAAACTCCCCATTAGGCACTCTTGTATTGAGGTTGACTGAGTTAAATTAAAAACTTTCTTTATGTAAACTTTATTCCAAGTTTACTAAAAAAATAGAAAAAAAGAACAAGAGAGGGAGAGGGAGGAGAGAATAGAGAAGAGGGATGAGGAAAGGGAATTATTTATTTTCATTCTTTTGACTTTGGAGATGAATTCTTTATCTTAAAAAGGACTTATTGCATGGGTTCTCAAAACTTCCCTGCAATGGACAAAGTGTTTGATTTACAATAATTTGGATTTAGGTATTTACCAGAAATGCATTTCTTTGGATGAGTGAGATATACAAATAAGAAGAAAAATTTTATTATGTAGTCTTTAAAAATACCAGATAATTTTTTTTTTTTTGTGGTACGCGAGCCTCTCACTGTTGTGGCCTCTCCCGTTGCGGAGCACAGGCTCCAGACGCGCAGGCTCAGCGGCCATGGCTCACCGGCCCAGCCGCTCCGCGGCATGTGGGATCTTCCCGGACCGGGGCACGAACCCGTGTCCCCTGCATCAGCAGGCGGGCTCTCAACCACTGCGCCACCAGGGAAGCCCCCCAGATAATTTTGTTTTGACATCATCATATAGAAGAAGATAGATAGCTAACATGTTAAGAATGGAAGTTATACCCACAATTTTTTCTAGGCTCTGGCATTTGGTGTTGCCTGTAGACCAGATCCAACACACTCTGGGAGGGCACAGTCTCTCTTAGGAAATCTTTGCTTTATTCAAACAATCAAACATTTCTTCCATGCTATTTAATCCATGCTGACTATATACAAAGCCATTATGCTAGGATCTTTGGGATAAATCATGCTTGTCCTTCTCTCAAAGAGGACAATAAATGTATGCACAAATCACCATCACATAGGTTGGAAGGGGATGCGACTGTGCAGGGTGAAGGACTCTGTACATTTAGATGAGGGAGGAATAATTTCCTTGTGGGGGGAATGAGCTGGCGGGAGTCATATAGTAAATGACTTCTGGGTGGGAATGATTGGCTCATATATGATAAGGGCAAAAAACAGTATTCCATTTACTTGGTCAATTTGTGCAGCACTTGTCATTGAGCTGGAAAGGGGGGCCTTTAAGGAGAATACCAAGTATCTTAGAAGACGTGAAGGGGGCAGTGTAGAGGCAACAGGACAATGGAAAGTCAATAAGGCCAGACGAGGAACATCTTTGAAGCCAGGGTGCTTTGTCATAATAAGCCATCGGAGGTGGTACACCCATGTCTCGGTAAGAGAAATGTGTTGTCCTGTATGCCTGGTGTGAAAGCTCTCAACCTTCCCATGTTGCACAGGCTGATGCATGATATGGGAGAAATGTCAACCTTGAAACTGAAGATATTTCTTTTTCTTTTTTTCTTTTTTTTAATTGAAGTATAGGTGACATACAGTATTATATGTTACAGGTGTACAATAGAGTGATTCACAAATTTTAAAGGTCGTATTCCATTTATAGTTATTATAAAATATTGGCTATATTCCCCATGCTGTACAATATATCCTTGTAGCTTATTTTATACCTAATAGTTGTACCTCTTAATCCCCGACCCCTATATTGCCCCTTCCCCCTTCCCTCCTAAAGTGTTCATTCTTTCTAGCTAGAAATTACTTGCAGCTTTCACAAGAGTTTTTACCATTTTTTCAGCTTCTACGCATTAAGGTTTACAATATTAGTGTCTGAATTTCAGCTTGGGCTCTCTGGACAAAGCTGAGAGTCCCTCAAGCCCATGGGTTTCAATGGGAAACAGCTACATTGGCTTGGCCTTGCCACTGAAAAAGCAAGATATTATTGTACTGTGTGTGTGTGTGTGTATCTGGCCTCTATGTCTAGATGCTTTTAATTAACTATTTTCTTAAAACATTTATTTTATATTGGAATATAGCTAATTAAAAATGCTATTTTTTTTTTTTTTTCTTTTTGTGCGGTACGCGGGCCTCTCACTGTTGTGGCCTTTCCCTCTGCGGAGCACAGGCTCCGGGCGCGCAGGCTCAGCGGCCATGGCTCACGGGCCCAGCCGCTCCGCGGCACGTGGGATCTTCCCGGACCGGGGCGCGAACCCGTGCCCCCTGCATCGGCAGGTGGACTCTCAACCACTGCGCCACCAGGGAAGCCCTAACATTGCTATTTAGTTTCAGGTGTACAGCAAAGTGATTCAGTTATACATGTAGAAGTATTACCTCTTGCAGTGTTTCCAGGTGTGCATACCAAATCACTAAGACACTTCTTACTATCTGTCCTAATAAAGGCTTTACACTTGAACAAGGGTCCCCTATTACACAGCGGAATTGCGTGTTCTTCATTTGCTTATGGATGTCTGCTCTGCCTAGGAAGCTAACTTTCTCTTAGGAAAGGGAAAGATTGATTTCTGACCACAAGGTGAGTGCTGTTCTCCTCCAGGGCTGCTCACCCCTGTGTTGTACTGTAGAATGACGCCTGTGGAGAAGAAAAAGAATTGAGGGTGTGCTAGAATTCCACCCCCGTGAAGCCACTGGAGAAATGCCAACAGACAGAGGTACAGAACTGCAACATCTGCAGAGATAGTCCGTTCACCTGGGCCATACATATTTGCTGATACAGTCTAAACACTAAGTTTTTAAATCCATTTTGGTTTAGCAGAGCCTACAAACAAAAATGATGAGACTTCAACTTTACCTGTGTTATAGTTCATACTTAGCAACTGAAGTGATTGAAGAGTTTTCTCAATAATTTAAACAGTCAAACGTAGTTCTTGGCTTATAAATTCCCTGGAAGATAAATTTTGCTTTCCTTTTTAGCTGTTAGTACAACTATCCATCTCCCTCAAGCCCTTCAAAATTCACATGTCCCCAATGAACTAATAATCTTTTCTAGCCCATGAAGCCTATTTCTTCTCTGGCCCCATAATTGGCATCACCACCCACCCATTTCTTCAGGCTAGAAATCTGAGTCGGCGTCGACTGCGCATGCATCAGATTGGTATCTGGTCTTTGAGATTTCACTTAGAAATGCCCTAATTTGGCTTCTCATCTCCCTCTTCCTCGCTTTTACTTTAGTTTGGATCCTGTTTCTTAGCGACACAATTGCAACCTTACTCTGTCTAGACTCCCGTGGCCATAAGCTCTTATCCGACCCGCTTGCGCCCCCTTCAGTCTGCATTGTCCCCAGAGTGATTTTCCTTAAAAGCGCTATCATCATTTAATCATGTAACTACCCACTGGTTCCCTGCTACCTCTTGGAGGATGTCCAAAGCCCTTTGGGTCATCTAACCCCAAGATGATTTGACAGCATCTTTTCCAGCCACTGCCTCCTGAGGCTGCAGACATACTCACCCCAAACACCCCGCTTGCTCATCCTGGGCCTCTGCATGGTACCCATCCTGAAGGTCCCCTTCTGTCCAAACTCTTTCTGTGAGGCTCCAAGTAGAGCCAGGTGACATTTCCTCTCTGCTGCCATGTTACCTTGCCCATCCCATCCCTCCAGTCAGCTCCTCTGTGTGCTCTAATGATCTGCTTTCGGATTTCAACACTCAGCCATCAACTCCTTCAAGTCTTCCTCACTTGGACTTATACTTGGAAGAAAGTCTTTGCTCAATAAATGTTTTTTGGGGTAGAAGAATTTCATATTTCTTAAAGTCCAGGTCTGTATATTAATTGTCTTTATTTCCCTTCAGTAGTAACCGGTACTCCTTTTATACAGTACTATGTGGTTAAATTTAGTTTTGAGACATAATTCTAGACTGGCTTCTAGCCCCTCATTTTCACATGGTTGAAGGACTAATTTATTTTATAAAACTCTAATGATAATAGTGACTACCATTCAGGGCATGTCTGCCTGCATGCTGTGTGCTGTGCTGGTGCTTTATCTGTTCCTACACAACCCAACACAGCAAGAAGGCAGGCAGTCCCCTTTCTGTTCCAGATGACAGGACTCAAGCTCAGAACTTTTCTAATGTTATCACAGTAGCCTGTGATTTTTCTACTATAGCCTGTGATTTTGCTACTATATCACACTGCCTCTAAAATGTGGTTTTTTAATAGTAAGTATAAACAGACTGGGGCAATCTGTGATATCATTTCTCGTTTCTAACTCTTGCAAAAAGGGATTTCTGCTTTAAAGATTTTAGCCCTTTCTAGTTCATACGCTGCTTTTTTTTTTCTCTTTTGATATACTATGCTTTAAGTACTTGTCACTTAAGAATGTGTTTAGATTGGTATTTAAGACTTATATCTGGAACTACTAAGTGCACTTACTGTGCAAAGCAGTTTTGCTCATCAAAGAAAATCTACCGTCCATTTTTTAAAAAAATAAAGAAACCCATTTTCTTTGAGATTTTGGTGCTTAGAATTTGCTGACTTTAGAACTTCCTTGTGATATTTTTGTTGTCAGGCTAATCTTTCCATAGAAGATATTCTAATTCTCATGGCTGTTATAGTGACATCATTTTGTATTTTTACCTTGTTAGTGTTTTACAGAGGAAATTCTTCTACCTGTTTTGAGTCTGCTTTTATTGGGAGAAATATATTCTCCAGTGTCAGGCACTTTTAACAGCAATCATTTACCTTTACTCTACAGTGAACTTACAGTCAGAAATAAGGGTACCTAGCTCTCTAACTCTCAAATCTAATTTAAAGCTCTTTTCTTTTTTCATGTTTTTCTTTTTTTGTTGTTGTTCTAATAAGTCTTTTGGACAGATTTCCTTATTGTACCTGTGAGTCCAACCAGTTTCTTACTCTAGTTATTGAACTAGAGGGAACTGAGACCAGAGTGCTTTTCAGTCTTTCCATATTTTGATTGTCTAGAAAAAATGATCCATGTAAGAAGTTCAGATGTTATCAAACTGTCAAGTACCCACTTTGACAGGAAGTGGCTTGTCCTTAAGTGTGATATTCTGGCTATTCCTCCAATGGAGAGAATCATGTAGAAGATTAAATGGGGCATATTTTTTTATCTCGACACAGAAATAAATGTTTCTGCTGTGATTCCATTAATTGTGAAGGAGAATGAATGTCTTGGGACTGGAGCTTTTGTTTTGTATTGTAACTTTTGATTTGAATAAACGTTATAAAATTATTTGAAAGATAGTAATAATAGCTAATATTTGCCTAGCATTTCAGTGTCTTCGTTCTTTTTTTCCATCTCTTGAATTGCTTTTGAACTAATAGATAAACAAGTGGCTTCCTATTATAATTTTTAACATACATTTACTTTACTGTAAGTGAAGTTGAGCATTATTTAATATATTTAAGTTCTATTTGAATTTCCTTTCCTGGGCATTATTGTTCATATTCATTGCCCTTTGTTAATTAAATTGTTGGCATTCTTTTTTTGACATCTATGAGCTCTTTACAGAATAACAAAATGAATACTTTACTGGTGGTGTTAATGTATATGTTTTCTCCAATTTTGGTGGGATTTTTTATTTTTATGTAAGTGAATTAATCAATTTTCCTCTTATGATTTCTGTGTTTTGTGTCATACTTAGAGAGGTATTTTCTATTCTGAAATTATTTAAAAAATACATCCTATGTGTTCTACCATAGTTTCATTTTGTATATTAATTTTTTCTCCTCTATTAGTAAGTTCTGTCATTTAATCTATTGAGAACAACGTAGGGATCAAATTTTTCCTTCCTAGATTCCTATCCAATTTTCTAACAATATTTTTCAATAATTCATCTTTTCTACACTGATTTGAAACATCTAGTTTATCATATTCCATATTTCTATATGTAATTCTTTCTATATTTTGACTTGCTATCCTATTACATTCATCTATTTTTTTCTTTATGTGTAGTTCTACAGTTTTAATTATAGAAGTTTTATGATGTGCATCAAAAGTCTCAATCCATTCTATTTTTCCCCCCAGAATTTTACTTGGCTAATCATACTTATTTGGAAATCCACAGGAACTTAAGAATCAGATTATCTAGTGGAAAAAAACCCCGATGATATTTTTAATGGAATCTCCTGGAGGAAAATGACATTTTTATAATGTTGAAAATTCATATCCAAAAATTTGCCACGTATTTCTTTCACATCTTTTTTGGGATTCTCAATAAAGCTCTTGCACATTTCTGCTTTATTTGATTCCTAGTAATTTCATCTTTGTAACGGTTATGTAAAATGGATTCTTTTCTTCCACCGTTTAGTTTTTCTAATTCAGTCATGTTTATTTATTTGAAGGCTATTGATTCTTAAATTTTATTGTTTTTCTAACCAGCCGGCTTGCTGAGTTTCTATTATTCTTTGTAATAATTTTGCAATTGTTTTTTTGAGGTTTTAAGGTAACAAACAATATTGCCGTCAAATAATGAAAAGTTTGTTTTCTTTTCCAATTTCACAAGTCTTACTTTTTGTCCCCTTAGTTTTTTTTTATTAAATTTTTTTTTGGCTGCATTGGATCTTTGTTACTGTGCGCAGGCTTTCTCTAGTTGCCGTGAGCGGGGGCTACTCTTGGTTGTGCTGCGCGGGCTTCTCATTGCGGTGGCTTCTCTTGTTGTGGAGCACGGGCTCTAGGCACACGGGCTTCAGTAGTTGTGGCACGTGGCTCAGTAGTTGTGGCTCGTGGGCTCTAGAGCACAGGCTCAGTAGTTGTGGTGCATGGGCTTAGTTGCTCTGTGGCGTGTGGGATCTTCCCGGACCAGGGCTCAAACCGGTGTCCCCTGCATTGGCAGGCAGATTCTTAACCACTGCAGCACCAGGGAAGTCCCTCTCCCCTTAATTTTTTTTTCTATTGTCTAGTTGTTTTGGCTAGTATTATAAATACTATAAAAATGGTGATGATAAAGAATATCCTTCTTGTTCCTGACTTTAATGGGAATTATTTTAGCGTTTTTCTAATAAGTATTTTTCTGGTTTTTAGTTTGAGAAATAAATATTTTATTATTAAGAGATTTTGTCATGTATTCCTATTTTATTAAGCAATTTTATCAATTCTTTTCATCATCTATTCAAATAATTCTATGTTTCTTGTTGAATTAATTAATATGATAGATTCTTTTGACAGATTTTATAAACTCTCTTTGCATTCTTTCATTAAAGGTTTCTTGGACGTGTTACTGGGTTTTACTTGTTAATGTTTTACTTAGTATTTCACTTAGAATTTTACTTGTTAATGTTTTCTTTAGAATTTTAGAATGTGTGTGTGTAATAGTCATTTTTTTCTTTTTTTGCATGTGTGTATTATTGGATTTTTGTTGGGGACCACAGATCCATATCTGTGCCACTTACACTGTAGAGTCATTGGGTTTAGAATTTGTGCCAAATTTTTCTTATTTTAATAAATTATCGTTATTTATTACATTGGTGAGGTTTATAATGGTATAATTTACATGCAGTAAAATCACCCCTTACAAGTGTATAATTCGATGAATTTTGCAAAATATGTACAGTCATAAAACCACCACCACAATCAAGATTTGGAACAGTATCTCTCCCCGCTCCCCCCAAGGTCAGTACCCTCCCCCGCCCTTCCAGTCCCTAGGACAACTAATCTGTTTTCCATCTCTGTGGTTTTGCCTTTTCTAGGTTGTCAGGTTAATGAAATCATACAGTATGTAGCATTTTTTGTGTGTGTCGGGGGGTGGGGGGGTGGGGAAGGTGGAGGTGTCCGTCTTCTTTCACTTGTCATAATGCTTTTGCAATTAAGTAATTTTTTTGCATGTGTCAGTAGTTCTATTTTATTGTTGAAAATTTTATTCAGTTCTGATTTTGAGTTTTCTTATACATATAGAAAAAAAAAAAGCAACAGTAGTTAATGTATTGATTCAATAGTAGAAGAGCTTCATAACTATTAATACCGTCAGGGTTTTCTATGGAAAATCAGTTAATAATACTTGAGTTTTTGCATCAAATTTATGGATATAAGTAAAGCTTTCCAAAGTTTGTTTTATAGAAGGTAAATCATATATTATTTTAAATGTTATTGTAAATTCAGTTAAATGGATCATTAAAAATAAAGTTACTTGTTTTGTGATGAGAAGACAAATGTAGGTTTTGGTAGAGCACAGTGTCATAGTAAAGACAATATTTAGTAAATTAAACAATGTATGGAGAAGGAAGAAATGTGCTTGGGGGCTTCCCTGGTGGCGCAGTGGTTGAGAGTCTGCCTGCCGATGCAGGGGACACGGGTTCATGCCCTGGTCCGGGAAGATCCCATATGCCGCGGAGCGGCTGGGCCCGTGAGCCATGGCTTTTGAGCCTGCGCGTCCGGAGCCTGTGCTGCGCAGCGGAAGAGGCCATAGCAGTGAGAGGCCTGCGTACCGCAAAAAAAAAAAAAAAAAAAAAAAGCAAAAAAAGAAATGTGCTTGGACTTGGATGTAGTGAATGCATAGTACATTTTTGTGCCCCCAAAATGGTGCGTTCTGTCAATCACTGTAGAGGCTGTAATGGTCAAAGTTACCAAATATGTTTATATATGAAGAATTAGTTACAGTAGTTACACTACATGATGTTTGTTAAATACAGAAAAAACATTTGGCATGGCAATACATGGTTTTTCTTTTTACTGTCATCAGTCATAATTTTAAAGTGTCTGAGCCTTTGAATGAATGCTTTGTAAGCAATCTAAGTGTCTGACAGTTATTATTCTTTTCTGAATGAAGCTTTTATATTTTCTTTTCATTTTATTTGAAATCACTTGAAAATATTTAATCAGAGTATTTAATAAACAGAGTATCAAAAACTTCATTTTAGTGGATAGCGAGGATTGTAAACCAAACTGTAAGACAAGAATACATTGAAATGTATCACTAGACAAGCAAGGGGAAAAATTAAACAGTAAGAGCTCAAACTAAGCGCTAGATTTAAGAATTTTCCTTTGAAATATTTCAACTTGGAAGACTTTTTTGATGAAGCTTCTATATTTAATTGGATACATTTATCAGTACTGAAACTGAATGCAGTTGAAAAGATCTGTGATTTTGCAGCGCCTACATTTGACAAAACACTGAAAAGAATTATAGAGATACCTTTTATGACAAATTTTTTATATTATAGAAATTTTTGAAGGTAATTACTCTGAATAAAGAAAAATGAGAGGACCAATGAGGTATTTGAACTGAAATATTTACACTTTTCAACATATAGAATTGAGATATTGTCAATGTAGCAAAATTTGGGGGACAAATAGAATTGAGAATATCCTCTGTATAGCAGAATTTGTCATGTCTACAAGGTATTTCAGCAACTACAGAGTATCTTTTCAATGAAAACTTTTCATGGTCTATAGCAAAGAGTTAATTGAAGATGCCCACAATTTCAAATTTATTTACCATAAAATACATCGTTGAGGAAAATTACAGGCAATTTGATGGAAAAAATTTAAATAATATATAGATACAAAAGAGATATTGTTTAGAATAATACCAGCAACTTGGTGTAATAGACAAATATGGCTAAATACATGACAAATATGTGAAAATATAATGAAAAATCATTTTGCTTAGGTGCTTATTTTATTTTCTGGTAATATATAGATACTATCTCATAGAAATAATGCTATGTTTCAAAATAGTTTTGGAAGAAAGAAAGGTTATAGGTTCACTGATATAGTAGAACTAGTCAAAAATAAAAAAGTAAATACTTTAATAATTATACAATTTTATTCTTTGATACCTATTTTCACTTTCAAAGGAATCCCCAAGTCATCCTGTGTTATGCCCACCTCATAACAAGATATTCACAGCTCTTTGAAATACTGCTTTTTGACCTCCTTAGGTCTCCAAGTACAAATTTCTTTAAGTTAGACTTTTTACACAATTTACTTTTGATACTGTCTTCTGAAGTAGATTAATGAAGTTGGGGAAAATTTTATCCCCCATTTGTAATTGTTAATATAAATATTAAAATAAATTTTCATGTGTTTATATAACACTGTTTGCTATCTCTTTAATTTTGTTATACCAGATACCTTGAATGGAAGTGACTTGGGTCGCTCTTGGCCTGTGATCATTCCTAAATATTTTTATTGTCATTTATTTATTATTTATTTTTTGCCTTTCTATAACTTTACTGAACAATCAGCAGTTAGTTCCCATCCACATTAACTGTCTGTAGATTTTTTTTTTTTTTTTTTTGCAGTACGCGGGCCTCTCACTGTTGTGGCCTCTCCCATTGCGGAGCACAGGCTCCGGACGCGCAGGCTCAGCGGCCATGGCTCACGGGCCCAGTTGCTCTGCCACATGTGGGATCTTCCCGGACCGGGGCATGAACCTGTGTCCCCTGCATCGGCAGGTGGACTCTCAACCACTGTGCCACCAGGGAAGCCCTGTCTGTAGATTTTTGAAAGTGGTGGCAGGTACATAGGTAACCAGCGTATAGAGCTTGTTTGGTGAATCTTCATCTGCATTACGTTTTCTGGACAACCGCACACGGATACGGTATGGGACATTCCTTATTCCTTCGGCGCAGCAGGTTTGTTGAGCCCGGTGTCAACGCGTACCTCTGGAGTTCCCATTTCCTTCCTGGCAAACTTCTGGATTCCTTTGAGCGCCCGAGGGGCACGCTTCTTGAAAGGCACTCCAGGGATGTGCTTGTGAATGTTGATAGTGTATTCTCTGGTCACCACCTCCTAGACGGCGGACCGGCCCTCTTCTTCTGGCCGCGCTTCTTTGCCGGAGCCATCCTGACCGGGCTATTGTCCCTATTTTAGAGAAGAGGACGCAGAGGACCCTAGAGAGCCTCAATATTTTGTCTCAAACTGGTACATGAAAGGGACGGACTCTTATTCTCATCCTTCAATTGCAAAACCCGTGTTCTTCCTTCAACTTTACTCTGATTTTCCTTTGAAAGAAGAAAAAGGGAGGAGAATTGACATTTAGTGAGTAACCGTGAACCCAATGCTATGTTTGGTATTTTCACCTATATTAGTTTATTTAATCTCTGCAATACTGCAGGCTAGATGTTTTTAATCCTACTTCGTGGATGGGGAAATTGAAACCCAGGAAGGCTGAATAAATTGCCAAAAGCCACACACTTTACAGGTAGTGAAACTGGAATTTACACGTTTTCTTTTGACTAAGCAGTCTGGGTTTAATTAAAAAGACAAAAAATTGGGGCTTCCCTGGTGGCGCAGTGGTTGAGAGTCCACATGCCGATGCAGGGGACACGGGTTCGTGCCCCGGTCCAGGAAGATCCCCCATGCCGCAGGGCGGCTGGGCCCGTAAGGCATGGCCGCTGAGCCTGCGTGTCCAGAGCCTGTGCTCCGCAATGGGAGAGGCCACAACAGTGAGAGGCCCGCGTACCAAAAAGACAAAAAATTGGAGCTAAATTGTAAGGCATTCAGTGTATTAGGATTAAGATCTTAAGGGTTATGGTTGACTTCACTTTGAGATATAAACCACTTTTGTGCTTTTTAAGAACACACCATTTGGGAAACTCAATTCAGAAAGTTATAAAGTGGCAGTGTTTTATAAACAGTAGTTAGTGGATTGTCCAGGAATTTACTTCCCTTGTTAGAATAAATACCCAAAATGGTTTCTTGTTATGTGAGGGGTCGTGACTATTGATGCTGGAGATAACTTGAGTGCCACAAGCCTAGAGTTATCTATAGAACAGTGTTACACTAACTTGAATTTTAAAATGCTTCTGGCCAGTCAGTGTTTGCATAGGAGTGGGAGGGGATGGAGAAGGGTGGAATCACAAAGAAGCATGAGGAAGCTTTTGGGGCTAGGTAAGGTGCATCTGCTGTGCTCGTAACCTCCTATTTCTTTGTTTCCCTTCTTTAGCAGTTCCCCAAACTCTATCCCAACATGTACATTCATATAGATACACACACACACACACAATTTATAATTTAGTATCACTTCAATTAAATGTTAATTGCTCCCAAAGTATAATATCTTATATAATGTAATCGTTTCTCAGGCTTAAAGAATTTACAACATTTTCCAATACCACAGAGTTAGATGGGGAAGAGATTTTGGAAATGTGAAATGGCTTGTGTTTTTTTCCGTGAACTGGCTTAAGAATGCTCAAAGCTGAATGTTCAACGTCTTTTAGCAAGAGTACGAGTCCCTGTGGCATGTATTTTAAGGAAAGATACTATTCCCAGCCACATAGCCTTTTTATTAGTCTTACTTGTTCTAATGTCCTCATTTATTTGTTTTTATAAATTATATATATTTCTGTGAGCCACATGAATAATTTATTTTTTGGAACAATTTGTCATATAAATAAACATAAGTTTTAAGAAAACTTTTTTTTTTTTTTTTGCTTTCTGAGAGACTTTTTCACTGGCTTAGAGTTTTCTAGGTTAAATTAGGTCCTTTGGAGGATGCAGCTCATATTTTTTGCTCTTATTCTTTCATTTCTATAAGGTTGCTTATTTTTCAGTGACTAGAGGGTTAGAAACTAAGATTCAGGGAAAAATGAATGATCCCTCCTAGCAACGTATTTTTCAAGTTGTCATTTGTTAAGGGTGGATGCAAATGGCAAAGATACATGGCTTTCCTTCAGTTCTTCTTCAGTTTTCACATAGATATTCGGTAGCTTGAATCTATAAATAAATGAGCCTATCAGGAGTAAGATGCTGTGAATAACAGATCTCCTCTGATCACTAAATTCACTTAAACGATTGCATGTATACTTTTAAATTAGTATCTGTGACACTTTTTGAAGTGGGCAAGGAAGTGCTTCCATAGCCAAGTTTACAGAGAAAAATGAGAAATATCTCATGAACCCAGAGCGAGGAAAGCTTTTGGTGGCCTCTATAAAGTGAGACGCTGAAATGGGTTTTGAAATCTAGAAGAATAGCTCACAGGTAACTTTGCTGTGTTCGTGCGCAGATGAGGCTCATAGAGATAAAGCATTTAGAGAAGAGGGAGCAGGGGAGAAAGGCACAAACTGTGTGGACGTAGGTATCACGGCAGAAGGACACACTGAGTCATTAATCTGAGCTATTTACAGTGGATAATTCGTGAGAAAAGGATAGAACATTTAGACCAATATTTAAATGAATTCACCTAAGAAGGAAGGAATTATACATATGACTATGATTCTCTTGACCACTGCATATTCTATATATTGCAATTCATCCTCAAAGAAAATAATTCTCTTTGCTTCCCCAGGACTTAAGTGTGCACAAATTCTCAGCAACTGTTTATGAGGTTTGACATCCCAAAGTTCCCACAGACAACGTTATTGATCTTTTTTTTTTTAACATCTTTATTGTAGTATAATTGCTTTACAATGATGTGTTAGTTTCTGCTTTATCTGCACTAGTATCTAGCACCTGTGTATTAGACTACATTCCTTTTTTCCCTCCCATTACCACTGTGATTCCTTCCCCGCAATATCCCTACCACCACCCTCACATCATCTCATTCTCTCTCTTCTCTCTTCTGTGCCTAAAAAAATAAAGAGAGAAAGGAAAAGATGAAGGGTAGATACCCTGAGGCAGGTAATGTTTCCTCCTTCCTCTTCCGTGGCCTCCCTTCCAGGCTGCATCTTGTGGTTTCTTCCCTCAGCTCAGTGGTGTTTGACATCTTTACCGCTGATCTTGGTACTAGGCTTTAGAAGGCAACGGTATTTTAAGGATTTTTTTCTGTATATTTTCAAATACAGTTGAACAGAGTAACTTTTTAAACAAAAAAATATGGTGATTTCCTCAAAAATCATATTAAAAATGCCTCCAAAGGATTCTACAGACATTAAGAATTAAGTTTCTGCAGTTCTCCTGGCAAGTTCATAAATCTCAAGACCCCCTCTACTTTTTTTAGGGAAATGGAAAAATACCTTGGGTGAAATCAGGCAAGACAGTCACTAGTCAAGGATGTACTTGAAAAGCCCTAATTGGGATCTCCTTCACTCTTTTAAGGAATATTGATTTTTTTTATGTTCTCAACCTTCAGAACTAAATCAAAACTGAATTTTCATGCTTTCATGAGTTGATTTTCCCGTTGTGTCTTAAAGCATGTTCCTTATTCAATCTGCCTGATATCTACTACATGTTTTAGAATGTAATTAATAAAAATATTCACTATCCTCAAGGAGGTGATGTCCAGCCTAGGTGATGAATATGAGTGCTATTTCCAATAATAAAGTCTGGAGACTTACAATGGAGAAACATATAACATTTGAATTATTTTGACTTCTATATAGTAAGAATTTTATGCCTGTTTTCTTTAAGAAAAGGAATTTTTGAGTCTATCTATAATCGTTTTGTTTCTGTTAGTGAAAAGAATTGCAAAAGAAAGTAATATGCTAATGTCCCCTTTGAATTAGACACCAATCATTTTATGTTTTATTTTATAGAGTCTTTGACCAGCTTATTCATGAGAATGTGCTTTCTTCTTCTCTTCTCCTTCTTCTTCTCCTTCTCCTTCTCCTTTTTTCTGATGGTGAATCTGGCCTCCTTACCCCAGATGAAGTGTCATGAGTTTTAAAGGACATCCCCACACTGGGATAAATACTTCCAGAGTCCATACATTTTATAATGGATTAGCTTGTTCTAAATATAGTAATTTAGAAATACTCTCTTCACATTTAGCTAAAAATATATGAACTTGAAGAAGTTCATGATTTGAAACACATGCAGAATAACTGTTTTGTTATTTTATCACACACTTTTTTCTGTACTCATTCTTTTATTTTATAATGGCAATGAATACTGCAAGTGACTCTAAGTAGTTGAGATGCCACTTTATAATAATATTTTCTGTAAACTCCATGAGAACATAAAGACTAATTCTGCCACACTTTCTAGTATGTTTCTTCTGGAAATACTGTATTATCATCTTTGATCACTTCTAATATTAAAGTTGGTTTATTGTCTTGATTTTTCTGTGGATCATATGTTTATCCAATTAAACATAAAGGCTGATTGTAAATTGGTTCTCCTAATACACTCTCTGACATTTCAGAGGGGAAAAAAAATCCTGTGAGCCATTTATATTTACATTTGAATTCAAGTACACGTTCTCATACAGTACAGACTTCACCTTAGACAATTTCCTCAACTAATAATATACTTTCAGCAGCTGTGTGGGAGTTTAGGATCCAGTTAGCTACATTAGCTTGTTTACAAATAATGCTACCTAAAATGATAAAAATTCAAATCATGATGTCAGTACTTCCTCTGGACTTGTTTCCTATTATTAGGATTTTCTCAGAAAATGTGTGCTGCTGAGTTGGGGGTGAAATATTTGTTTACCTCTTGTCCTCTAATATTTCACTCTGTTTTTACCGTCTAGTAGATTCAGAAGGCCTTCTCTGGTAAATCACTAAAAGAGACCTGAAGAATTATCCTGTTTCAGCTTCTTATTTGAAGATAAGGAAAATGAGGTTTAGAAAGGCAACATGACTTGTCGAGGGTCACATAGCTGGTTAGAACCCATGCTTTTTATCCAGTGTCATGTTCATTCTGTAGGTGAATAAGTGAAATTGAGAGAATATTTGACTTTGAGACTCTAACGTGTCTTTTCTATGTAGACTTTTATTCCACGGGAAATGTCATTTCTACCCAGACTCTTATTCCATGGAAAATGATGTTTATGTTTAAAATAGTAAATATCTTAGAAGTTGTGAGATTTGCTTGGACAATGGTGACTAAAATGATAACTTTTAAGTATTTTCTAAGAAAATACATTGTGGACAATGTAAAGTTGAGGTTAAGCAAAAGCAGAAAAATGAAAACATAATGAAGACTCAATAAAAAACAGAAGACCTATTAAGGTTTAAAACATGATTCTGAGTCTTCCAGATTTCTCATGAGAGGCCGTGTCTACCTTGGTACCTTGGTAGAAATTGTTCTCTAAGAATATTCTATGAATTCTTTTTCAATTAGATACTAACACCCTTGATTATTGGTTGAGTTCTAAGCCTTATACTGGATGTTTTGCATGTTCCGTTGGGCACCACTGTTCTCTTAGGTTAGAATCTCCCTTTTTGCCCTCTGAAGCAGAAATGGCCTTTAGTAGCCATCCCTGAAGGTGGACACAATGGAGGGGAAGAAGAATCATTTTTTAATTTTCATTTTGGCAAGTTAAAAGTACCTTACTGAATCAGTGTTTTGGGATTTGGGTTAAGGTTCCAATATCCAAAAGTAATACATAATTGACACTAAGTTAAATATCTGTATTCCACATGGCATGAAACTATTGTTGTCTTTGTGGGTAGTCACATCCTGGCCGTAGAGTGGCTTTTCTTCCTAGGAGCCTACAGAACTTCATCCAGCAGCATTCCAGTTGGGGGTGGGCATACAAACATGGACAAAGCACTGTTCTTGAAAGGTACCTTCCCTAACCTCTTTAGCTTACAGGAATCTCTCCCTTTTTCCCCAGTACACATAGTACTTCATTCTACATCATTCTGTACTACTTTGTAATATGTATAACTTGTCTGAGACACTGTAAGCTTTTTTATAGCGGTGCTTTTATTTTTATAAATTCAGATATTTATTAACTTCTTGCCAAGTCAGAGCAATGATCCATTCAATAAATGTTTACTGAGCACTTACTATATGCCAGACACCGTTCCAGGTACTAGGGATATAGGTGTGAAAGATTCAGGAAAAGCCCCTTCCCTCATGAGTCTTCTATTCTGATGGTGAGGGTGGGAGGAAACCCTAAACACACAACATGAGTTAAGAGAGAGATACACAATATTAAGAAAATACAAGGGAGAAGAAGGGTAAACAAGGGGAAAAGAGGTTGTTTCTTTAGACAGGATGATCATAAAAAGGCTCTTTAAAAGTGACCTTTAAGCTAATACTTAAATAATGAGAACAAACCAGCAATGGAAAGATTAGGGGTAGGGAAGGAATGTCCAAGGCAGATAGTTCATGAAGGGGAGAGTGATATGAAGCAAGTTGTCAGTGACAACAACTGGCTGAATCATGCAGGGCCATATAGGGCCATGGAGGAAAGGAGTTTGGATTGTGTTCAAATGGAAACAGGAAGCCAGTATAAGGTTTTGGGGAACAGAGTGGTATTATCACTTTGGCTGTATTGTAGATAGACATGAATGGAAGCCAGCTCTTCATATATTTTATTGTCTTCTATAGACCTGGATGGAAAGCAATCTTCTTGATGGGTCCCTTTGGATCATGTGGGTTTTTTTGTATGTGTATGTATATGAGGGTGTCTTGGGGAGCAGTAGGATGTGGGTTATTCTTCTATATGCAAGGGTAATTAGAGATATGGGAGGCACTGATTGAGTCGAAAAGGATCTTGATGACTGAGGGAGCAATAGAACTTGAAGGAAAAGACAGACTGTATTTGAAAAAGGAAGTCAAGCAGGCATGATGGGGCAGGCAGGTGGCCAGGGAAAGGAAGAGGACAGACCTGGAC
Source organism: Orcinus orca (assembly GCF_937001465.1). Lineage (NCBI taxonomy): Eukaryota > Metazoa > Chordata > Mammalia > Artiodactyla > Delphinidae > Orcinus > Orcinus orca. The sequence goes on along the minus strand of NC_064563.1, from coordinate 9,490,901 downwards.
CTGGGCAGGCAGGGACTCACTAGGATACGGGTGGGTTGAAGGCCGACTTGAGATAGTTTAATGAACACAATGAATTTCCATGTTTTCTTTTTTCCTCCTTTTGTTGGGCCAAAGGTAATATGGGCTAGAGTGATGTGGTCTAATATTATGTAGTCACGTATACATAAAGTACACATACGTACTTTTCAAATACTGTCATGTATTCGTCCCAGCAATTTCAAATTGAGTACTACTCGTCCACAACCCCTTATCCAAAACCCTCGGGGATAGATGGGTCTTGGAATTAAGAATTTTTCAGACGTTAGTTAAGATAATATGATGCATGTACTAGATGTTACCTAATGCCCTATTGGAGTCTGGGGTGGCACCCTGTAATGAAACATATTAATATATTGTTTTTACTGAGAAATAGTTAATTTACAATGTTGTGTTAGTTTCAAAGGTACAGCAAAGTGATTCAGTTATACAATTCTTTTTCAGATTCTTTTCCATTATAGGTTATTATTGAGTATAGTTCCCTGTGCTATACAGTAGGTCCTTGTTTCTTCTCTCTTTTATATAGTAGTGTGTATATGTTAATCCTGAACTCTAATTTATCTCTCCCAAACATATTAATATTTCTGCAGCCAAACATATTATTATTCACACAATATGGGAAACATTAAGAATATAAGTAACCTCACATCAGTTCAGGTGAGGTTTGCAAATAAGAGAATTTGTGCTAAGCTTTCAAAAAGCTTCCCATTTTCAAAGTTTTTTTAAAAAAATTTAGAATCAAGAGATTTTTACTAAGGAGGAAATTAAGGTTTAAGGAATTTAAGTGACTTGTTAAATAGTAGGGCTGGAATTTGAACACTGCCTTGGCTGACCACAAACTCTGTGACCTTAATCACATTATACCACTTCTATAGAAATGATGACCGCTGTTTATAAATAGCTGTCCTGTATATAAAAGCACATACATGTGTATCGAGAGATAGATAGCTGTAAAGGAACTACAGTAAAAAATGCCTGCTAATAACTTTAAAATCTAACTATTTTCTGTGGCTGAGTACTGTCTCTGTAAGTTGTTTTATATTGTTTCTAGCATGGTACCAGCTATAATATTAATAATGACAAAATTATCTTGCGATACGTTGAAGAGTTAATTATGATAAATCTAATTAATGACAATTAAATGACTTAATTTTGATAAATGATCTAAATTATGATACATTTTAAGGACCACATTTTCTCCATTATCCTGCTAAGTAACAGAGAAAATTTTGCATAATTATAGATGAAAACAATCTCATTTATCTTAACAGAACTTTAGAACATAAATTCAAGGAGTTGTTTAGGCTGGAGGCCATTGTCTATATTGAGTATTTGCTCTACTGGAAATAGCCAGTTAAAGAGTATGGGGCTCTGCAAGCAGGGAATGAGGATATTCTAGATTAAGGGAGAACATTGCAGAGATGGAAAGTTCTAGAAAGATCTGAAAATGCTAAGATTGTGGTTATTAGAGCATTGAACATGCATTTACTGTGGCGACCAAATGGCTTTTTTTCTTTCCTGAGATTCTTTTAGGACTGTTTTCTATCTTAAAAGTTACCAGAGAAATAGTAGCTTGACTGAAATATACTGATTTTGAGCAGGCAGCGTTATCGTGCTAAAGAAAAGTAATTTTTAAAAACATTCTCTATCTTTTGATTATTTAATTTTGTAACTTTATTTCAGACTATTCTATTCCATGTATGTATGTGTATGTGAGTCTGTGATTGTGTGTGTGTGCATGACGTACAGTTGATCCTCATCATGTGCGGGAGTTATGTTCTCTAAAGTTGCCACGAATACTGAATTAGCAGATACTGAACAGTGTTCCTAGGGGAAATACAGGGTGAGGTTCTACGGAGCCTCTGGTCACCACATTTTTGTCAAGTGATCAGTACATAGTTTTGTTTTTCAAAACCTTATTCGATACGTATTGTTGATTCATTAGCATTGAACTCATGACCTACAGCACTTTCACTCATGGCTGAACAAATGCATCTAATACATGTATTTCCTCTGGGAGACATGTCACAGCCCTCTCAGGCTTAGGGACACTAGCCAGCACTTCAGCACTACACAGGGAAGGGGGGTCATTTTAAACAGCAAAATCACCAACAGAGAGCACACACGTGAGAAAAACATGGCACGAACCAGACCATGAAAAGGGCTCTTGTTTACAGTATGAGACCTTAAACAAGAAGACAGAATCGCCCTGTCCTACCTCAGGTGGGAACATGACAGGTGACTCTGTGCAGGTCTGTGAATGACCGTGAAAGCACAGGTATTGATTTTATGGTTACAAATACATTTTAATGAGTAAGAAATTCACAAATCAGGAATCCACAAGTAATGAAGATGGACTGTATAAGAATGCACCTGTGACATGTTTTGGTTAGTACAGGGTTGGAATTCTCTCTTGTTATGTTCTGTCTTTTAATTTATGATACTGTTACCGAACGCCAGTGTGCCCAATGCACAGTGAGGCCAAACAAACATAAACATCGGAGTTTGGAGCAGAGAAAGGTTTATTGCAGGGACACGCAAGGAGACGGGTGGCTTATGCCCCCCAAACCCCAAACTCCCTGAAGGGTTTCAGCAAATCACTTTTAAAGGCAAGGTGAAGGAGAGGTGTGGTTGGTTGTTGCAGACTTCTTGGTGTGGGAATCCTTTGTTCTTGCAGCTGTCCATGTAAGTCAGGTGGTGATGTTTCCCTAAACTTCCAATAAGGCAAATGTTATTCTCTGTTCTTCAACTTTTCCCCTCTGTATGAATGGACTCTTAAAGGTCAGAGCCCTGAGGATAGGCTATCCTGTATATTTCAGGCTATAGGCAACATTCTTTTTACAAAAGGTGCAGAGCCAGCATGACTAAGCACAGGCAACAAAGCACAAGGGTTAAAGTAAAAGGAACAGATCTAAGATGGAGTCAGATTTGTTCTTCCCTGTTACAGTACTTGGTGGATAGCCAAGCCCGTTCTGTACCTCCATTTGTTATCAGTCGTAGGCAACTATCTCTAAGGGCAATATGTATCATCTTCTATATACACGTGTGTCACATACCTGAGTACTTAAGCACAAGCATATTTAAGAACATGTGTATTACTTGTATATACGTACAGAGGCAGAGCAAGTGAGAGAGTGAGAGTGAAAGAGAGAGACAGTGAGAGAGTCCTGACATATTGATAACAGAAGAAAGTAATTTTTGAAAGTAATGAATGTCCTAATTATTCATGCATAAAAATTCTTTGAAGTACATAAAATTAATTTACCCTCTTCTGTTTATAGACAATTAAAATGAAAAGGCTTCGTAATTAATATAATCTTAATATTATTTTAAAAGACAGTTAATGTGAAGCCATCCATTTTCAGACATAGTTAATTCAGTTTTTGCCACACTTGTAGCTACTGAATTGGTGCTTGGCTTTGCTTTTTTCCCCCCTCCTTCTTAATATAAAAGTCAGTGGAATGTTTGCTTAGTATATTACCAACTCAATTCTTTGTTCATTTATCAAACTTAATTTATGCCTTCTAGTAACATTGAATAGCACAGGAAAGTAAATATAGTAATCAGGTGGCCTTTTCGGGGAAATTCTGCATTCGATTGTTAATAAGATCTAGAATTGAGGTCTCTTGGAACTAAATTCTCTAGGTTTGTATTATATTTTGTACTTAGAGATTTTTCATTGCCATACTTTGGGATCACAGAAATACTTGTTCATTTTAATTTTTTGTCTGTTTAAAAAACTAATTGGGAATAGGGAATAAAAAATGGGTGCACTGTCCATCCCCTAATCTTTAGGCTCTAACTCAATGCCTCAAACATCAGTTCAACAAATACTAATGCAGATCACTGTGCTACATATTGTTGAGAGAGTGGCTGAAATTGAGGGATGAATCTTCCCTCTCTCAGGACACTCTATAGGGAGGGAGAGGCAAGACTGGTGTGACTAGAACACAGTGTAGAGTGGAAAGGTTATCCAAGAACTAGCAACAAGGACTATGAATTGATAAACGAGGCTGATGTTGAAGGAGAACAGAAAAGAGAGCATTTAGACTGGGATGGGTATTCCAAGTAGCATCTGTTAGGTAAGAAGAGAGAGTGTGGTTCTTCAGCAGATCTTGCTGGAGCCGGGCATTCCTGAAGGTAAATCGTGGTGTGGCAAATTTTCGCAAGGCTGCAGTGGTGATTGGGACGTAATGGTTCAGGTCTTTGAAACAAGGTAATATGGTAGGACTTTAATAAATAGACAATAAAGAGCTATTGCAAAATATTGAGCTAGTAAACTCAGAGCCTCAAATTCCCTCTAGCAATGGCATTTAGAAAGATTAGAAGAGATGAGATATTAGTGGCAATGGAACTAGTTAGGAATTGTGTGAGTGGTAACAGGAGACCTGAAACAGAGAAGGAGATTTGAACTAGGAAGATGGAGATGAATGTGAGCGACATTGTCGAGAAAGTATATATATATTTTTCCTTTTTGCGGTATGCGGGCCTCTCACTGCTGTGGCCTCTCCCGTTGCGGAGCACAGGCTCTGGATGCGCAAGCCCAACGGCCATGGCTCACGGGCCCAGCCGCTCCGCGGCATGTGGGATCTTCCCGGACCAGGACACGAACCCATGTCTCCTGCATCGGCAGGCTGACTCTCAACCACTGCGCCACCAGGGAAGCCCAGAATATGTTTTTAATGTAGGAAATACTGTTCATTTGGCTGAAGAATTCTTTGCCCCAAACACTGAGTTTTTGTCTAGAATTTACTGCTAAAGGTTGTTGTTCAGGTTTTATATGGAGTGGGGAAATGTTTATTATTTGTTTCTCTGCAGTTTTGCAAGTTGTACTTATCTGTGATATTAATCAGATATTGTATATGAATGATCCATTTTTGAGTAACAGGGACAAAATAAACTTGCGCTTAATATATTTAGTAGTGAAGCTTTAGAAATATCCCTATTAAAATTTGGAGTGGACTTCCCTGGTGGCGCAGTGGTTAAGAATCCACCTGCCAATACAGAGGACACAGGTTCCATCCCTGGTCTGGGAAGATCCCACATGCTGTGGAGCAACTAAGCCTGTGTGCCACGACTACTGAGCCTGCGCTCTAGAGAAGCCACCACAATGAAAAGCCCATGCACCGCAACGAAGAGTAGCCCCCGCTCCCCGCAGCTAGAGAAAGCCCGCACGCAGCAACGAAGACCCAAGGCAGCCAAAAATAAATAAATAATTAAAAAAATAATTCGGAGCTAGTCAAGAATCCAACTGTTACCTCTTTTTTAAAAATACTGTACCAGAAGTTCTAGTCAACATAATATAATAATAAAAAGAGAAACAAAATACACAAATTAGAAGAGGTTAGAGATCATCGTCTATGTAGGAAGCCCTGGGGAACATAAATACTGTGAGAACAAAGAATACACAAGATTATGTTGAAGAATAACAACAAAGTTTGGAGACCAGTTCTACCAGCTGGCAAGATTCATTATTTATTAAATTACCATAAGTGTATAACCAGGCAATGTGCAGGCATAACAAAAATGACCAGTGGAACAGAGTACAGAACAATGAAACAGATCTAGGTATGTATAAAAACCTTACACAGGGAACTATACTCAATATTCTGTAATACCTATAAGGGAAAAGAATCTGAAAAAGACAATCTGTCCATCTATATCTATATCTGAATCACTTTGCTCTACACCTGAAACTAACACAACATTGGAACCTAACTATACTTCAGTAAAAAATTATCAAGCCCTAAAAAGAAAATAGGGCAGAGTTGACATTACAAATGAATTGGGAAAGGGTGAGCTAACCCTTAAATTCTAAGCGGACTAAAGACTTAGATAAATAAGTCACAAATCATGAAATATAGGAGGATACCTTTCTGATCATAGGAAGGGAAGCATTTAAAAATACACAGAGGGCTTCCCTGGTGGCGCAGTGGTTGGGAGTCCGCCTGCCGATGCAGGGGATGCGGGTTTGTGCCCCGGTCCGGGAAGATCCCACATGCCGCGGAGCGGCTGGGCCCGTGAGCCATGGCCGCTGAGCCTGTGCGTCCGGAGCCTGTGCTCCGCAACGGGAGAGGCCACAACAGTGAGAGGCCCGCATACGGCGCAAAAATAAATAAATAAATAAAATACACAGAGACAACTGACAAAGGATTAATCTCCAAAATATACAAGCAGCACATGCAGCTCAATATCAAAGAAACAAACAGCCCAATCCAAAAATGGGCAGAAGATCTAAATAGAGATTTGTCCAAAGAAGATGTACAGATTGCCAACAAACACATGAAAGGATGCTCAACATCACTAATCATTAGAGAAATGCAAATCAAAACTACAATGAGGTATCACCTCATGCCAGTCAGAATGGCCATCATGAAAAAATCTACAAACAATAAATGCCGGAGAAGGTGTGGAGAAAAGGGAACCCTCTTGCACTGTTGGTGGGAATGTAAATTGATACAGCTACTATGGAGAACAGTATGGAGGTTCCTTAGAAAACTAAAATTAGAACTACCATATGACCCAGTAATCCCACTACTGGGCATATACCCAGAGAAAACCATAATTCAAAAAGACACATGCACCCCAATGTTCACTGCAGCACTATTTACAATAGCCAGGTCATGGAAGCAACTTAAGTGTCCATCGACAGATGAATGGATAAAGAAGATGTGGCACATATATACAATGGAATATTTACTCAGCCATACAAAGAAATGAAATTGAGTCATTTGTAGTGAGGTGGATGGACCTAGAGTCTGTCATACAGAGTGAAGTAAGTCAGATAGAGAAAAACAAATACCATGTGCTAACACATATATGTGGAATTAAAAAAAAATGGTTCTGATGAACACAGGAGTAAAGACACAGACGTAGAGAATGGACTGGAGGGCATGTGGAGGGGGAAGGGTAAGCTGGGACGAAGTGAGAGTGGCATGGACATATACACACTACCAAGTATAAAATAGATAGCTAGTGGGCAGCAGCCACATAGCACGGGGAGATCAGCTCAGTGCTTTGTGACCACCTAAAGGGGTGGGATAGGGAGGGTGGGAGAGAGATGCAAGAGGGAGGAGATATGGGGATGTATGTATATGTATAGCTGATTCACTTTGTTATACAGCAGAAACTAACACACCATTGTAAAGCAATTATACTCCAATAAAGATGTTTAAAAAAAATACACAAAGAGCATGAACTATAAAAAAGTTTGACAAATACAATTAAAGTAAAAATTTAAATTATTGAACAACAACATCTCCCATAAACATAGTTGAAATGCAGGCTACAGAGTAGAAGTAGGTATTTGCCACATATGTGACTGACAAAGGATCACGTACAGAATTTAGAAGAACTCCTATATTCATCTAAAAAAGAAACCGGTCAAGACAAGTCAGAGAGGAGGAAACTCTTATGGTAAGTCAACAGAAGAAAGAAAAAGGGAAAGATGGCCCAACCTCACTAGTAACCAAGAAAATGCAAATTAAAATTTACATCTATATGGTTAGTATAAACTTTGAAAATGTGTATATAACATGTATTGGCAAGAATTTGGAAAAGCAGGTTTTAAATATGCTTATATTACTATGAGTTGAAACAGGTTTTAAATATGCTTATATTACTATGAGTTCTAGTAGCTCTCTGGAAGAGCAATTAGACAAGTTATAGTACACTTGAACATGAGGCTGCTTTTTAACAGAGCTATGCCACTTTTCAAAATATGTTCTAGAAAATAACCCACTACTAGTGCATAAAGAGGTAGGTCCAGAATGCTTGTTGCATCATTATTTATAATAGTAAAATTTACTATAAATTGATACGGAAATTCTGGATGTAATCAGATAATGAACTAAACACCTATGAAGAGGAACCATTTGTAACATGGAAGAATCTCAAAAACACAGTCTTGAGGGGAAAAAAGGCAAGTGTGTCATTGCTCATATAAAGTTTATAAATATATAAAAATATATTATTAACAGACATATCTATACGGTAATATCAATAGTATAATAATAGGCATGGGAATGATAAACACCAGGTTCGGGTAGTGAATACAGCTGGAGAAGAAGAGGTGGAATTAGGATACAGAAGTGCTCCAACTGTATATCTAATATTTTTACCCAATATAACTGAAAGCAAAAATGGAATATGTTGAAATTTAATAAAACTGGTTCAGGGATACAGGGACATGTCATTCTCTATAACATTCTAGACAGTAATGATATTTCATTGAAAAATGGTGTTAAATAAAGTCCACCAGTATTGTTGCTGATGCAGGACTTCTCAGAACCTTTATTAAGCTAAGATGTACTAAGAGGCAAATATAGTGTGCAGTGCTCCTTAAACACATTTGCACAGGGAATGAATTTTGAAGGCATATATTGAGACACTAGATTATTGAAGGACAGGTAGGCGAAATGCAAATCTAGAGATGGACAATGCTGTGGCATTCTTTTTCAATGCAAGTCCATTAGGTCTTCAAGCATCTGCCTTGTGGTCAAAATATTTAACCAAAATGGGTGAGGCTTTGTTAAATATGGTTTAGTTTTGGGGGGTTTAATGGAAAAGCTATTCAAACTTTTGCCATAAAATATCTGTAGAATTTAAAAGATTTCAATAGGTAGTTTACAGTTTTACTGAGTCTAATTTACATTCCATGAATTTTTTCTGAGTGTACAGTTAAGTGATTTTTTGTTTAATGTACAGAGTTTTGCCACCATCGCCAAGGTCTAGTTTTAGAGCATTTCTGTCACCCCCAGGCAACAATTGATTTCCTTTCCGTCTCCGTAAATTTGCCTTTTCTGGATATTTCATGCAAATGAAACCATACAGTATGGAGTCATTTAAATCTGCCTTCTTTCACTTAACATAGTGTTTTTGAGGTGCATCCATGTTGTAGTATGTGTCAGTAATTTGTTCCTTTATATTGCTGAATGGACTACTGTCCAGTGCCTGGATATACTATGTTTGGTCTATCCATTCACCAGCTGACGGTCATTTGAATTGTTTCTAGATTTTGGCTGAGTATCGATGCTATGAAATTCTCGTACAAGTCTTTTGTAGACACGTGTTTTTATTTCTCTTGGGTAGATTCATAAGAGTGGAATTGTTGGGTCATTGAATATTTATGTTTAACGTCTTATACTGCCAAACTATTTTTAAAGTGCTTGCGTCACTGCACATTTTTACCAGTAATGTATGAGAGTTCCTGTTTCTCCACATCCTTGCCAAAACTTATTACTGTCTGTATTTTGATTATAGCCATTAAGTGGCTGTGTTGTGGTACCTCAGTGTGGTTTTAATGTGCATTTTCCTAATGACAAATGATATTGAATGCCTTTTCATGTACTTTTAGCTATTTGATGTCTTCTTTGGTGAAATGTCTATTCAAGCCTTTTGCCGCATTTTAAATTGGATTATTACTATAATTTATTGAGTTATAAGAGGTATAGTCTGGATACAAGTCCTTTACCAGATATAAGATTTGCAAATTATTTTTCTGTATGAAAGAATTTAATTTCAAGTTGGGCTTTATTTTCATGTGTATCATATCTCTCCCATGATCATAATTTGGACAGTAAAAGAGGATCATTATCACTGTAGCTGATACTTTAGTTAGTTAGAATTTTTGTGCTCCTATAATTTATTTGCCCTTTTTCTTTTTAAAGGCGATTTAAATCTAATGAAAAACATTGATTCAGACTTATTAGAAGTCATGCATTCCAATTACCGGTGATTCTGTCAAAGTAATTATATTTACTCTCCACATTTATCCAAAAATATAACCATTATTCAAAACATTCTTTGAGGTTTTCTCATGGTTTGCATTCTGAGTGAGCTGAACCCCCTGCACGCAATGTACGTACACAAAGTCACACGCGCTCATTCTCTCTGCTTCAAACTCTAAGTTCATGTTTTGCCAATTGCAGATAGTAGTTGCGCAAACTCCAGTGGCAAGATTAGCATCTCATGGAAAATGGGATTTAGTGAGACAATAATAAAAAGTACTCCTAAATATGCTTTAAAAAACAACAGTAGGGGCTTCCCTGCTGGCGCAGCTGTTGGGAGTCCGCTTGCCGATGCGGGGGACACGGGTTCGTGCCCCGGTCCGGGAAGATCCCACGTGCTGTGGAGCGGCTGGGCCCGTGAGCCATGGCCGCTGGGCCTGCGTGTCCGGAGCCTGTGCTCCACAACGGGAGAGGCCACAACAGTGAGAGGCCCTCGTAAAAAAAAAAAACAAAAACAAAACAAACAAACAAAAAAAAACACAACAGTAAATAACAATTCTAGACGTTAAATGTGTCTAAAGGAACTAGATTCAACAGCATGGAAATTTGCTGGGGCAGGTAACTGTCCTCCTGAATCACCTTTGCAGCCTGTCTGGGAGACATTGCTGCATTGATACAACCCAGTTGGGTGCATTCTCTCACGGTGGTTTTATTTTTTGCAGACTGCTCCTCTTAAAAAAAGAAAAAAAAAAAAGCTTTGCAAGTCACCCTTACTGGCTTGAAATGAATGTCCTTTACACTTGAATATGCCTTTTGTTTCATTTTCAAAAGTCTCTCCAAAAGAAAACCTTGTATAAACACCTGGCATTTCACAAATTATTGTGTTGCTTAAGGGCACCTTTCCTGGGCCTTGTCTTTTATTCATATATTGAAAGGGCAGAGCATAAACAGATCACTTTTGTGTGCTCGCCCCTCACATGATGCAAGTGGGGGGGCAGGGAGAATAATATTCTTTGATGTGTTCTTCTTATTCTGTTGAAGGATACATTTGAAAAAGGAAAATTCATAACTTTCATACAGATGTAAAATAAACATGTGTTAAAGATTTCATTTAACCTATTCTTAAAAAGGGCAGTATGCAGATGTTGCAATGTTCGAAGGAGAAGTCAAAGAATCTCTAACTGATATGGAACAAAGAGATGTTGAAATGAATTTACAAGAAGAGGTGAAACTGGCTTTTTCCGTGGTGGGGTGGAGAGGAGACGGGGGACAATGCATGGCATTTCGTTGGAGACCTCCAGTACATTTTTTTGCTTATTCCAAATTCCTGTACAGTCTTAATCAGGGGTTGTCATTTTTTTTCTGTAATGTGCCAGATAGTAAATATCTTAGGTTGACAGGCCTATGGTCTCTCACTCTACTCTGCTGTTGTAACATGAAAGCAGCCATAGACAATATGTGAACAAAAGGGCATGATGGGGGGCTTCCCTGGTGGCGCAGTGGTTGAGAGTCCGCCTGCCGATGCAGGGGACGTGGGTTCGTGCCCCGGTCCGGGAAGATCCCACATGCCGCGGAGTGGCTGGGCCCGTGAGCCATGGCCGCTGAGCCTGCGCGTCCGGAGCCTGTGCTCCGCAACGGGAGAGGCCACAACAGTGAGAGGCCCGCGTACCGCCAAAATACAAACAAACAAAAAAGGGCATGATGATATTTGAATAAAACTTTATGATCACAGAAATTTGCATTTCATATTATTTTCACGTATCATGAAACATTATTCTTTCTTTAACATGTTTTCCCCTATCCCATTGGAATTATGAGCCAAATTTGGATAACTTCTAATCAATAGGGAGTAACCTGAAAAACTCATAAGTAAAATTAACACAGCTTTTACAAAGTATGTGATTTATGGTAATAAATGACCATACATGATAGCATAAATCTATCTCTCTCTCTTGTGTCTATAAATATAAATAAATAATAGCAATAAGAGAACAACAATAAAACCTCACGCTGAAACAGCCAGAAAAAAGATGACTGGCTGAGTAAAGATTACTAGACCTTGTTGTTGACTCAAGTTTTCTCACCCCAGTTTATTGCTCACTTTGGTCATAAGACTGCACTCCATGTGGTCAGTTCAAAATTGCCTGAGTCCTGAAGTGATTCCCTTTCAGAATTTCCTTTACCAAACTCACATGGAGTTCCAAACATACAGTGGAACTGTAGACATGAGTATTTTCCTTTTATTAAATAATATGTTTTATTTATTTTTTTACTATTATTATTTTTATTATTATTTTTTTTTGCGGTACGCGGGCCTCTCACCGTTGTGGCCTCTCCCGCCGCAGAGCACAGGCTCCGGACGCGCAGGCTCAGCGGCCATGGCTCACGCGCCCAGCCGCTTCACGGCATGTGGGATCTTCCCGGACCAGGGCACGAACCCGAGTCCCCTGCATCGGCAGGTGGACTCTCAACCACTGCGCCACCAGGGAAGCCCAAATAATATGTTTTAAATTGCACATGTAAAACAATCAAAACAGTCCTTGTGAATAAACTTTTACCAGTTGTCATCCACTCGTTGGCTGAATCAACTGATGATTCCATAAATCAGGAGAAGCTATAAAATTACATTTTTATATATTTATGTTTCTATTGTCTATTACTGTGGTTTGCAAGTACTAGGAATATAATAGGGTCATCAGATATATTCTTGGGGGTCCGTGAGCTCTTAATAGGTTTTAAAATAGGTATTTTTATTTTTATGAATGATCTAATAAAATTATAGGCATATTTTCTATTATCTGGTTTCCCATTTTATGTCCAAGTACTGCTATACGGTTTTTGTTTCTATACTTAACATTTATTTTTTTAGTGGGCTTTAGCCCAAGTTTTAAGGTGTAACGTTTACCATAACATTGGACCTGATCTCGGATGGCCTTGGCCTGCAGCGCCTTGAGGGAGGGTTTTGGTTCGCAGCCAGTGATTGAGGTCCAGTGGTGGCAGTGAGAGCACTGCATCCTAGCCACTAGACCAGTGGTCAGTGACAAGGCCCCGGCCCTACGGCTTTGCATTAAAAGAATTCCCACAAAGACGGAAAGTAGTGAAACAAAGTATTAGGGAAAAAGAAGTACAGTACGTGTGGATAACACGGGCGGGCTCAGAGAGAGAGCTGTGCTCTCGTGGCACTTTTGAATCACTTTTATGGGGCATTTCTTCTGTGTTTCCTTTGACCAGTCATTTTGATTTGCCTGGTTTAAAGTCCACATTTGGTGTTTCTCAGGCTCTTCCCATGTGTGTGCGTGCATCTCTTAGCTAAGATGGATTCTACCGAAGAGGCCTATGGGTAGATTTGGCCACTTAACATCTCTCCCCTTTGGACGTCCAAGGAGCCTTTCTGGGCATGTGTAGTTGGGGAGGTCTCCTGACTTTGAGAATGAGGAATACATGCTCTCTTTTCTTCTATCTGGGCAGGGCCCAGCCTCCTCTCTCAATTGCCTGTTATTCTCATCTTGGAGTGTCGGTCCACAGGGAATGAACTCAAACCGTTTGCCCTGAGGGCCCATCTATCTCCTGCCTCTGTCCAACTATGATCTTTGGCTCCTTGTTGTGGGGTGTACAAATATATTCTAGAGCAGGGGTCAGCAATCTTTCTGTAAAGGGCCAGAGAGTAAATATTTTAGGTTTTAAGGTCTCCATCACAACTGTGCAACTTGGCATTTGTAGCGTGAAAGCAGCTATAGACAATATGTAAATTAATGAATATGGCTGTGTTCTAATAAAACTTTATTTACAAAACCAGGTGATAGGTTGAATTTAGCACAGGGGCCTCAGTTTGCTAACTCCTATTCCATAGCATATGATGATTCTAAAAAGTCTAAGAAAAATCTAATTAGATACTACTTTAACAAAATTATTCTATAAATTAGGAATAATAAATTTAGGAAGTTATTATTTGTTTGACAACATGATCCTTCCTTTATAGAAGTACAGTTTAAAATTAGGTCATTATTAATGCTTTATGTTAAAATAAAGAATTTTAGGTTTTTAAAATTTGTTTGTTTTCAGTTAAAAGCTCATTCTTGAAGAAAACTGGCCTGCATTCCACAAGATTTTTACATAGACTATGGGTAGTTTTTCTTTTTGACTCAGCCAGAACCCATATATATATATTTGAATAACCAAATAAATTGCTAAACATATCCCTAGATTATAGGACATACCTTTTCATGCTCATCTTGCAAGTGAAGGATTTTTAGATGTCAGCCAAATCAAAGCTGTTTGGATGAAGAAATTTCATAGTTAAAGTGAATTTGTGGGTCACACGTTGACAGACCAGAAAGTTTAAAAGCTCGTCAGTTCCCCAAAAATCTATTTGCTCAATGGCTGATTTGCAGAATTTATCAAAATTATCATTTCTTTTTTAATATATCCAATAAATATTCAGCTGCTGAGTTGATTAATTTTTATGAATGCATTGTTTTTTACAAGTACATTGTTTTTTATTTACTATTTTTGATGAATCTAACAAATGTTTCATATGGGAATTATTTAGCTTGTGGTAATCTCTTTTAAATTCCTTTTAAAGTCACTTTTGCTTTTATGTCTTTTAAAGGATCTTTTAAATTTTCAAGTAGCATTGATTTTGCTTATTTAATCATTTATTAATTTATAAATTTTATAGCAATTCATATTGTAGGACCGTATTAATAGCTTTTAAATATTTCTGTGAATTTTAGGTTATTGGATTTTTGTCTTCATAGCAGTATTTTTAAGAATTATTTGGTTGAAAGGTAATTTTTTAAAAGGTCATAAGATGACTCAGTTTTCTTATGATTTTGTGAATGTATTTAATATTCAGAAATTTGTAATTCATATTCAAATACAACCAAAGTTAGAGTAAGATTTGATTTACAATGACCATAAACATGAATTTGCCTAAAAGATGTTCCAAAGCAAGTAAATTGATTTAAAATGTTAACTAGGGCTTCCCTGGTGGCACAGTGGTTGGGAGTCCGCCTGCCGATGCAGGGGACACGGGTTCGTGCCCTGGTCCGGGAAGATCCCACGTGCTGCAGAGCGGCTGGGCCCGTGAGCCATGGCCGCTGAGCCTGCGCATCCGGAGCCTGCGCGTCCGGAGCCTGTGCTCTGCAGCGGGAGAGGCCACAACAGTAAGAGCCCCGCGTACCGCAAAAAAAAACCAAAAACAGTTAACTATTTTGCTAGTAATTACAAAATCATGCTTCATATGAATTTGGTGAAATAAACTTTAAGTCTGAAAGTATAAAAAAATGAAATTGCAAGGAATGTGAAAGAGCTAAAAAGAAAAAAAAAGCCAAAACCAATTTCATCATGTGAAGTGCTGAAATTTAAAATTTTAATTGATAGAAATAAAATATTAAGGCTGATGTATTCATAACAGCTTCAAAAAAAGAATGTATAGTCATTGACTATAATTTTTGTCTACTAACATTCCTTAGAAGAGTTGATACATTTGGCAAATGTTGGTGATAACTAGTTGATTTTTGGCAAAATCGATCTTGAGCTAGCAGAGATGGCCTAGTTAAGGGAGAAAAAACAACTTTGCTTGCCTTGAGGTGAAAAATTAATTGAGAGCATTGGAATCAATATTTCTGTGAAGCGAAATGAACATTTCAAAGCTGGTGTTCACAGGTTTTCCATTGATTCAAGAAACTAGTAAATGCTCTCTTCTATTTTTCACCTATAGAAGTTCTGAGAAAAAATTGAGTCACTCTCCTCCTTACTGTATCAATAGCTGTTGTATTGGTAACAGATCTAGTTGTCAGAGGAAACCCTAGGACTCTTGTCATATGAGTATTCTGCAGGTGGTCTTTCTGTTACTAAGTCCAAGGTCATTCTGCTCACTGCACAACAGGCCAGTAAATCAAGGGACAAGTTGTTGGGGCAAGTAATAGAAACTTTATTTGGAAAGCCAGCAGACCAAGAAGGTGGTAGACTATTGTCCCAAAGAACCATCTTGCCCCACTTAGAATTCAGGCTTCTTTTATACTAAAAGAGGAAGGGGTGTGGTTGGTTGGTGCAAACTTCTTGGTGTCAGAATCCTTTGTTCTTGCAGCTGTCCATGTAGGTCAGGTCATGATGCTCCGGTAAACCTCTAACAGGACAAATGTTATTCTCTGTTCTGCAACTTTTTATCTCTATGTGAATGGAAAGATGTTATAGCTTTAAAGATCAGAGCTTTGAGAATGGGCTATCCTGTATATTTCAGGCTCTAGGCAACATTCTTAATTTGTGGCAAAAGCAGTAGAATACAAAGATCAAAGGAAAAGAAGCAGATCCAATATGGAGTCAGATTTGTTCTTCCCTGTTACGTTTGTATGTCCTCATCATTAGATTCTAATTTCTTTTAGGTTCTGGCACTTCAGCCTAGTTAGAAGTTCCATGGTTCCATGGTTCCTTTATAGCAGTTATGAGTTTACTCTCATTCATATTCATGTCTCTGTCTCTGTCTCTCTCTCTCTCCCTCTCTCCCATCTTGCCAAGGGCAAAAGTTGAATGGATGCTTCACTAAATGTAGTCCCACTCTTGGCTAGCCTAGGCTGTTTATCTTTAGTAGATCAAGGATTTCTTTTTAATCCCAGCAGAAGTGTTTGAAAAAGTGTAAACAACCCAGGTGAAATTAATTTGACCTTTGATGAGGTAAAAGGAATGAAATGTATAAAACTGGCTTCTCTGAAGGGATTTTTTTTTTCCCCAGAGTAGCTCTGTGGGGGATAAAATGTGTCCAATTTATTTATAGCCAAAGAAATATAAACTGCATGGACACGAAGCCTTTAATGTGGAAGAAAATAAGATGATGTTGCAGATTAGCTAATTTCTTTTTTTTATAGACTTTTTTTTCAATAGATTTTATTTATTTATTTTTGGCTGCATTGGGTCTTTGTTGCTGCACGTGGGCTTTCTCTAGTTGTGGCTAGCATGGGCTACTCTTTGTTGTGGTACGTGGGCTTCTCATTGCAGTGACTTCTCTTGTTGCGGAGCATGGGCGCTAGGCGCACAGGCTTCAGTAGTTGTGGCACGTGGGCTTCAGTAGTGTGGCTCGCAGGCTCTAGCGCAGGCTCAGTAGTTGTGGCGCACAGGCTTAGTTGCTCTGCGGCACGTGGGATCTTCCTGGACCAGGGCTCGAACCCGTGTCCCCTGCATTGGCAGGCGGATTCTTAACCACTGCGCCACCAGGGAAGCTCCAGATTAGCTAATTTCTTAAAGTAACAAGTGGAAATGACAATGTGGCAATATGTAATAGACTTTAGAGTTTAGGACAGAGCACTCAAAAGAAATACTGTCAACCTCTTCTTTCAAGCTTCCACTTAAAATCTCTCAAACCCAGCCTTATGAAGATTGGGTGGATTCTACAGATTTGCATGGCTTTATTTTAAGTATGTTGTGTGAGTTTTATTTTTATGAAAAAAGAAATATATACCATATATATAAAATAGTGTTTTGCTATTTATTAATAAGTGGTTGCCAGTACTTTAATTGTCCATAATTTTATAGAATTACTTTCATTAACCCTGTGGACTATTTTGAGGAATTGCCATGATCATATCTTAAAACTTTCAAAGAAACTTTTATATTTGTAGAAGAATAGTAATAAACAGTCCATTGAAAAATATTTTAAAGTTACAAAATTAAAACACAAATATACCTTGCAAATAGTACAAACATAGAATAAAAAGTGGAGTCCTCCTTGACTCCTGACTTCTGTACACACACACACACACACACACACACACACACACACGCCCTTGCCTGGTAACCCTGTTCCCCATCTGCAAAGGCTTTAGTGTGCATTCTTACACACCTTTGTTATGCATTTGCATTCATATAAATAATATAAATGGATCCATACTTGATATTTTGCAATTTTTTCCCCACTTCACCTACCTTGTAGATCTTTCTATGCTAATGATATATATTTACTTCATTTTTAATACTTGAAAAATATTCCATAACATGGATAATTTATATAATGAAAGTAACCATAGTTTATTCCACAGTATTACATTCCATAACATGGATAATTTATGTAATGAAAGTAGCCATAATTTATTCCACAGTATTATATATACGGCATCATAATATATTTCATAGAGTAGATATATAGGGCATCAAATTCTGCCTTTTTTTTTGGATGTTTAGGTTGTTCCAATTTGAACTATTCAAAAATGCTGCAATAAAACTGGGTTTATATATTCTGTTATACTTGTGCACTTCTGTAAGATAGAGTCCTAAAAGTGGAATTGCTGGGTCAAATCATATTCACCATTAATATTTTAATACTCTCTACAATTTTCCTGCTAAACTATGTTCCCACTGAAATTGTGTGAGGATATCCATTTTTTCATAAGCTTACCACCACTGTATTTTAACAGCCTCCTGAATGTTATGAACAAAAAGTGATATATTGTTATGATTTTGATGTGTCTGATTAGTAATGAAGTTGAACCTCTTTCACATGTTAGTTGTTCATTAGCATAATTTTCTTATCATTTTATGGCTTTAACTAGTGGGAAAATTTAGCCTATTTATTTATTTAGTTTCTCTTCCAGTTTTATTGAACTATAATTGACACACAGTCCTGTGTAAGTTTAAGGTGCACAGCACAATCATTTGACTTACATACTTCAAGAAATGATTACCACATTAAGTTTCGTGAATGTCCATCATCTCATACAGATACAAAATCAAAGAGACAGAAAACAAATTTTCTTTTTCATGATGAGAACTCAGGATTTTCTGTCTAACAACTTTCATGTATACCATACAGCAGTGTCAATTATATTTACTATGTAGTATATTACATCCCTAGTACTTACTTATTTGTACCTTTTGACCACCTTCATCCAATCCCTCCCCACCCCCACCTCTGGTAACCACAAATCTGGTCTCTTTTTCTATGAATTTGTTTGTTTGTTTTTGAAGTATAATTGACCTACAACACTGTGTTAGTTCCTGTTACACAACATAGTGGTTTAGTATTTCTATTCATGTAAAAATGATCACCACAACAAGTTACCATATGTCACCATACAAAGATATTGTGGAGTTATTTACTGTATTCCCCATGCAGCACATAGCAATCTCTCTCTATATATGTGTGATTATTTTAAGTTGCTGATCTCTTAAGTTCAAATACATTTTAACAATCTTGAATTTTTACTCCCCACACCCACATTTACTGTTTTTGACATTATATTTTACATCTTTTTGTTTTGTGTATCCCTTAACTATTTATTGTGGTTATACATGATTTTACTACTTTCATCTTTTAACCTTCCTACTAGCTTTATACCTGGTTGATTTACTTATTTAACTGTGTATTTGCTTTTACCAATGAGATTTTTACTTTCATAATTTTCATGTTTCTAGTTGTGGCCTTTTCTTTTTTACTTAGAGAAGTCTCTTTAACATTTCTTTTAGTGCTGGTTTGGTGGTGCTGAACTCTTTTAGCTTTTCCTGGTCCATAAAACTTTTGATCTCCCTATCAACTCTGAATGAAAACCTTGTTGGGTAGATTATTCTTGGTTGTAGGTTCCCCCTTTCATCACTTTAATATACTGTGCCACTGCCTACTGGCCTGCAGAGTTTCTGTTGAAAAGTCAGCCGATAGCTTTATGGAAGTTCCCCTATACTTACCTTGTTGCTTTTCCCTTGCACTTTTAGTGTTCTCTCTTCATCTTTAAATTTTCCCATTTTAATGACAACGTGTCACAGTGTGGAGCTCTTTGAGTTGATCCTGTTTGGGACCCTCTGTGCTTCCTGGACCTGGATGTCTGTTTCCTTTCCCAGGTGAAGGAAGTTTTCAACTATTATGTCTTCAAATATGTTCTCTGCCCCTTTCTTTCTTCTCCATCTGGGACCCCTTTAATGTGAATGCTAGTGCACTTAATGTTGTCACAGAGGTCTCTTAAACTGTCCACTTCTTTTTCTTTTCTTCTGATCAGCTTCAGTGATTTCCACTACTCTGTCTTCCAGCTTGCTGATCTGTTCCTCTGTATCACTTGGTCTACTGTTGATTCTTTCTAGTGTATTTTGGATTTCAGTTATTGTATTTTTCACCTCTGTTTGGTTGTTCTTTATATTTTCTAACTCTTTGTTAAAAACCTCTAACTTGTCACTCTGTGCATCTAATCTTCTTCTGAATTCTTTGCACATATGTATGATCATTACCTTGAACTCTTTATTGGGTAGATTACTTATCTCCACTTCACTTAGTTCTTCTTCTGGGATTTTATCTTATTCCTTAATTTGGAACATATTCCTCTGTTGCCTCCTTTTGCCCAGTTGGCGGTTTTTAGTTCTATGTAGCTGGTAGCTTGGTTACATTTCTCGACCTTGGAGAAGTGGCCTTATGCAGGAGACACCCTGTGTGTCCCCCAGCAGGGCACTCCCCTCTGGTCATCAGAGATATATGGTCTGGGGTTGCTCCCTATGTGGGCTGCATGGGTCCTTCTGTTGTAGCAGGCTGACTATTGTCAGTGGTCTGGTAGGCATGGCCTGTCCCCAGTTGGGCTGGTTGCCAAGGCCCTGCTTGTGCAGAGGCTGCCAGCTACTGGTTGGTGGGGCTGAGTCCAAGGCTGTTAGCTGCAGGACCCTGGGGGTTCCTGGGTCTAGCATTGACCCTAGTGGGTGGACCTGGCTTCTGGAGTGGGTGGTTATGTGTTAGGGGTCCAGGATGTAGTATCGGCCTACTGGTGGGTGAGGCCAGCTCCTGACATGGCTGGCTGCTGGGTCTGGGGTGTCCCCAAACTGGTGTTGGCCTGCTGGTGAGTTGGGCTGGATCCCAGGGCAGCCGGCTGAAGAATCCAAGGTGTCTTGGAACTGGTACCATACTACTGGTTGGGGCCCGGGGAGTCCCAGGGCTGGTGGCAGCCTGATGGTGGGTGGCTTGGGTCCTGGAATGAGAGGCTGCGGGGCTGTGGTGGTCTTGGGCCTAGTGTCTGCCCACTGGTTGGCAGGGCCAAGGCCCAGGGTCTCAGGCTGCAGGGCTCTGGAGGTCCCAGAATTCGTGTTTCTGGCTGAGGGGACAGGTCCTGGGCCCTCTGGTGGACAGGGCTGGGTCTTGGGGCAGCTGTGGACTCAGGGAACCTTAAGGCAGCTGGCCTTAGGGCCTGGGGGTGGATCGGGCTGTGTCCCCACCCGGCTAGTTGCTTGGCCTGAGGCATCCCAGTACTTGGGCTGACAACCTGGTTGTTGGGGCCGGGTCCAGGTGCTAATAAGCTGAAGGGAGGACTCTGGAATGACCCTTGTCAGCACTAGTGTCCACGTGGTAGAACAAGCTCCCTGAAATGGCTGCCACCAGAGTCTGTGTGCCCAGGGGGAGTTCCAGTTGCCTCCTGCCTCTCTGGGAGGCTAAGATCAGCAGGGGGATCTGACCCAGGCTCCTTTCAATTTACTGCTTCTGCCCTGGGTCCCAGAACGTGTGAGATTTTATGTGTGCCCTTTAAGAATGAACTTACCTACGAAACAGAAATAGAGTCACAGATGTAGAAAACAAACTTATGGTTACCAGGGGGTAAGGTGGGGCGAGGGATCAATTGCAAGATTGGGATTGACATATACGCACTACTATATATAAAATAGATAACTAATAAGGACCTACTGCATAGCACAGGGAGCTCTACTCAATACTCTGTAATGGCCTATATGGGAAAAGAATCTAAAAAAGAGTGGCTAGATGTACATGTATAACTGACTCATTTTGCTATACACCTGGAACTAACACAACATTGTAAATCAACTATACTCTAATTAACAAGAAAAAAAAAAAGATTGGAGTCTATTTCCCTCAGCCCTCTGGCTCTCCTGAAAGTAAGCCCTGCTGGCCTTCGAAGCCAAACATTGTGGCGGCTCGTCTTCCCAGTGCAGGACCCCCAAACTGGGGACGTGGGGTTCAGACCCCTTGCTCCTTGGGGAAAACTTCTACAAAGGTAATCATCCTCCCATTTGTGGGCGGCCCACCCAGGGGTATGGGGCTTGCCTAGACTGCGACTCTGCCGTCATACCCATCTCATTGTGGTTCCTTCTTAACATCTTTCGTTGTAGAAGATCTTTTCTGCTGGATTCCGGTTTTTCTCATCAATAGTTGCTCTGTAAATAGTTGTAATTGTGCTGTGCCTGTGGGAGGAGGTGAGCTCAGGGTCTTCCTACTCTGCCATCTTGGCCTTCATGTAGCCTCTTTATTTTTATATGTTAATTTTATTTTATGGAGTTTTTCTACGGTGTAGGTAAGTTTTTTTCTTTGGCTATTTCTTCTTCTCCGTTACCTCTCTCTAAAAGTCCTATTGGAATAATGTTAGACTCTCTGTATCTAATCATTATGTCTTTTAACTTTTCTCTTACACTGTCCAACTGTTGTCCCCTGCATTCAGCAGGGAGGTCCTCAGGCCTAGTCTTCTGGGTCTCCAGTTTTTGTCAGGGTCCACTCTGCTATTTGTTTAAATTTTAATTTTGGTATTTATCCTTCTGTATAACATGTCATTTATATATGGTGTGTAATTTAAAGTTTTTTGTTTATTCTCACTGTTCTCTTGGGTCTTGGTTTGGAGGGTGTTAGCTCTGCTCATTTTTAATCTTCTGTCTTTTGTGTAAGCAGTTTATTCAGATTTGTATTTGAGATAGTAGGTTATTGCCTCCTTTTCAAGTTACCGGTTTTCATCTACACATCTCAGATTGTACAGTCTTGCTAGTTTCAGTGGTTTTCCATAGACTGGATGATTTTTTTTTTTGTTTGGCCATAAATACATGTATTAAGGGCAAGAATTTTGCCCCTGGTTATTGTTCAGAGGAGAAAATGGGCAGGGCATTGACCTGCAGCCAGATTGAGTTTTCCTTGAATGTCCCAGAAAGTACTTTACTTAGGATTTGGTCTCCTTGGTGTTCCGACACGCTGTAATTTTTCTCTTGACTGCCTATGATCTGATTCTCCAAAGAACGCCATTGTCCCAGGGTTGTTTAAGGTCTACTCTGGTTAAGATAATCATAACACGGCTGGATTTTGACATCAGTGTATTCCCATCCGCTTTATATCTTCCCGGAAGTCCATAATCTTCCCAAATTTCCAGTGTTCTTTTACATTTACTTTTATTTTTTTCATTTGTCCTTTTCAAAGGAATTTGAGGAGTGAACAGATGTGTTCATTCAGCTCTCTTCCATCTTAATTTGTGACGACGGCATTTCTTTTATTATTGACATAAAATGTCTCTAGAGAAAAGGTGCATTCATTTTCAGTAATTGATTATATTTTTCCAAGTTCTTTCTTTCCAGCTTTCTATGGAGTTGACTTGGACGTGTGGTTGAATTTGTGACCATTATATTTATTTTCACTCAGCCTGATTCCCATAAAAGAGATGACTACTTGTTTTGTTTTCAGTTTGAAATACTTGTAGCAGGTATATTTAGAAATGGTCTGCAAACTTGCTGGCATTTTCAACCAATCAAATATTATTACAAGCCTTATTCTTCACTTTTTTTTTTTTTTACTGTTTTAAGTGCAGGATTGCCACCAATTATCATAAAAGATTTAAGATTTCCACATCACCTTTTAGAAAGATTCATTTATAGAGGCACTCAAACTCATTTTAAAGCTTTGGTCATGAGAGACGGAGTATTAATTTGAAAGCTGAGGCTGATACTAGGCAAGGATGATTTTCATTCCCTATTTGACTGAGAGTTTTAGATTCTCAAACATATGCCATTTTTAAAACTAGTAAAGAGAACATCTCCCAATTCCAATATTTAATAAGTCCCTTCCTTGCGAAACCTGTAATTTAGTGCTCAACACAAAGCATATGTGTGAGAATTGAATATTACTGTAATTTAGTGGAGTTTCTGCAAAGAGAAAAATAAGAACCATTCTTCTGTATCTCCATGGACACTAATCTTTCCTCGCTTCTGAGACCTATCAGTCTCTCCCTCTCCTCCTTGTTTTTCTTCATCCCCTTCCTTCATATTTAATCGAACAAAAGTTTATTCAGTATCTCATATGGACCAGGTACTTTGTATCCCAAGAGATACAAAGATGAATGAATAAGCCATGATTTTGACCTCATGCCTTCACCTTTGTGTGTGTGCAAATTTAAGTGAGATGGTAGGTACGAAAAGTGCTATAAGCTGTAAAGTGCTATATAAGTATAAGGTGCCGTAGAAGTACAGGCGGATACGGAAGTTATTCAACTTAAATTTGGGGTAGAGATATTTAAAGTTGTAAAATTAGCTCTAAATGCTTTCCAGTTGTTGCCTTCAATACTGAGTGTTAAATTGGAGATAATTTTGCTGTTGCGAAAGAAATTTCAAAGAAAGAGCTGTTTCACTAAAGAAATTTTACTTTAACTTTAGAGCGTCAAACATTTGGGGGAATTTATTAATTATTAACACTTCTTTCTTGTAACTTTGTGCGTGTGTGTGTGTGTGTGTGCAAAGATCAAATGAAACAGTAGGTGTGAAAGTGTTTTATAAACTGTGCAAGTGCTGTATAAATACAAGGAGCTGTTACTGTGAACAGAGTTGGTGTGAAGAGGGGAATTTGTGTAAAGGGCAGAGCCAGGCTTCCGTGGCCTTGTCGGGACAGAAAAAGACAGGAGAGTAACTGTAAGCAAAATTATGACTCGCTACACAGTGTATTTGGAAGCACAGTAGAATGGACTCCATTTCCAAAAATACCTTCTTATCTACAAGCTGCTATGGCATTTGAAATTCTTCTTGTTCGATGCTAATAGTAGTTAATAGCATGTGTTCAAAAGTAGTATTTTTATAATGCAGGGTTTCATCGTTTGAAAGCATTTCGCTGTATTTTTATCAGCTCGTGATAACATTTTGAGCTAGGTCTTAGTGATGGTATTTTTATCTTCATCATCTTTGTCCCTTTTTTATTGACGAGGGAGTAAGGATTGGCAGTTGAATGAAGTATTTACCCCATAACCAATGTGTGACAGGCTTAACCCAGACCAGCTCACTTCTTCTTTTTTTTTATTTTTTTCCAGACCACTTCTGTTTTCTGTTCCTTCCATCCCGGGTTAAACCCTGGATGAAAGAAATATTTATGAAGCACCTATTATAGACTTAGAGAATTTCAAAGTCTGACAGTCCAGTTTCTTCATAGGGTCCCACATCGGTTGAAGAGACACATCTTATGGGTTGGAAACAGTTAGAGAAGGTCACAGACAGTGTTTGATTTTAAGTACTAAACTGACCAGTAAGAGCTTTACCAATTTAAATAATGGAGAAAACAATTTAGGTTTAGGTCAGGAAATGCTTTTTTAAGAAGTAGAATTGTCCAATTATTTTAAACAATTAGGTAAAAAATAGTAGAAGACCCTTTCAAGGTAGTATAGTATTACGAGGAAAACCATCACAACTGAAAGTGATAGTAAAATCAAGTAATAAGGCATGATATGTTGTAGGGGAAAATAGCAATAACTTCTATAATCAGACGTTTCCCTGAGCCTCACCAGCTATGGGAACATCTAAATCCTCTTTTGCCAGCTTGAGGCCCCTGGGGAGGTCCCCCTATGCCTTTTCCCTGCTGTCATCACCTACCCTGGGACCCACTTATGAGCTGCTGCCTGACCTCCTGCAGTTCCAAGACTCCAGTGTGTTCAGTCCTTCCCTGGCTGTGAAAGGCTCCCTTTCCCTGCCATATTCTGCCTTTTCAGAAGGGATCCAACAACAGAACTTCTTGGCTCTGGGATTACAGGCTTTCCCCCCTTGATTCCCATAGGGCTCTTCTTCAAAGCACATTCATACCGACAAAGTAGATGCATCAGAGATGGCTTTATATCCCAACTATTCTCCATACCCGACAGAGAAACTCTCTCTGGACATTTGCTCTGTCATTTGACAGTGGAGCATCTCTTACCCTCCTTGTATTGGCACATTTATCATATTGGTGTGATGCAGTGTTTTGCCTTGCTTAGTTTATTAATTTTTTTTTGCAGCGAAGCACACTGACTCAAAACAAAAGACCCTGTTGCAAGTCTGGCTTACTGCGCCATGCTCACATTTCTTTTCTTGTGCTAGATTCTCCTTTGGAGACCCCACGTCTGCCCTTTGTTTAGCTGTCATCTTCCTCTACTGCCAGAAGTGGTATGCTTGCAAATGCCTAAACCTCATGAAAGTCAGCTGTATTTCTTTTCTGAATCTTCCAGTTCACATGTATATATATATATATATATTTTTTTTTAATAAATTTATTTATTTTATTTATTTATTTTTGGCTGTGTTGGGTCTTTGTTGCTGCGCATGGGGCTTTCTCTAGTTGCAGTGAGCGGGGGCTACTCTTCGTTGCGGTGCGCGGGCTTCTCATTGTGGTGGCTTCTCTCGTTGTGGAGCATGGGCTCTAGGCGCGTGGGCTTCAGTAGTTGCAGCACGTGGGCTCAGTAGTTGTGGCTCGCGGGCTCTAGAGCGCAGGCTCAGTAGTTGTGGTGCACGGTCTTAGTTGCTCCGCGGCATGTGGGATCTTCCCGGACCAGGGATCGAACCCGTGTCCCCTGCATTGGCAGGCGGATTCTCAACCACTGCACCACCAGGGAGGCCCTCACATGTATATTGAGAAAATGGTTAGGTATTATTCAAAGGATGAGGAGAGGGAAAGAACCACCTCATTCTATGTTCTAGGAATTCTGAATTCCTGTTCTGGTCCAGTATCACTGGTATTCTCATTTAATGCCCACACCAGTGTCATGAAATGGTTACAATGAAAGACTTTGAAATGAAAAAAAAAAAAAAATTACTGAATTTCTTCAGTGGAAAACTAAGGCTTCTTTAGTGTTTTCATCCCTCCTGCTTATCTGATTATATTGAGGTCTCTATACCTTTAATTGTCTTTCAGCCATCTACAGCTCTGTACATTGTAGATAAATGATAGCAATGCAAATGATTCTTGTCTATAGATGTACAAATACATTTTTTTCTGGTGAGGTGAAATTGGCTTCATTTGCCCACTGTGGAAGAAGCCAGTGTTTAGTCTATTTGTAAATTTATTTCAGCATTTCTTACTGCCTAAGTCTATGGTTCTGTGTATACTCCTTTGAGCTAGTTTTAACATCTGACTGGTTGTCTCATTAATTAATAAGTTAAATGTAATCTTGGACACCTGCACACTGTAAATTTGCATGAGAGATTTTATTTTTCTAAAACAATGATCCTTTCACAATCTCAGTTTATCAACTAGGAAGTATTACACTTTTGGGCCCTAGTGACTTGAACATAGCTAATGAATGGCAGGGGTAAAATTTAAGCCCAGATTTTCCAACTACAAATTCAACAATATTTTTACAGGAAAGAAGTGATAAGTAAAAGAAGTATCCTATCACTTCTGCCCAAACCTGTAAATTTAGTGTTTTCATGAGCTTCCTGCTTCCAGTATCTTTATCCTTGATTTTGCTTTCCAAGCTACTGATAGATTATTATTCTGAAACAATGTGTTATTCCTTTCTCTTGGACCATTTCTCTCAATGTCTTCTAGGGTCAATTAGAATATTTTGAACTCCATAATGGGAGTTGGAATTTAGTCCTCTCCCATCTTGCCCACATATCCTCCGGTATTTATCTTACAAACAACCTACCTTGTATCTACTTATCTGTGCTTTCTCTATTGTGAGGCCTTCCCCTCTGATTTGCCCTAAATCCAATAAATCCTAAAAAGTCTGTTCCAATCAAGTTTCAATTCTCCCATAAATTTTTCCCAAATCATGGAGTCATTTTTCTCTTCTCTTAAGTTATGGCATGTGTCTGTTCAGCCATTTGGTAGTCAATCTTGCAGTTGTTTGGGGGGCATGTAGGCATTTATGAATCGTGTTCTTAGAGGCTATATATGGTGCAGTAGGTAAGAATATAGGGTTTAGAGCCAGGCTGCCTAACTCCAAATTTCAGCTTTGCCACTTCTTCCTTCTACAACCTTAGAAAAGCCGTATAACTTTCTCAATGGTTTGTTTTCTTCACTTCTAGGAAGATATTGAGAGTTCCTATCTAGATTGTTATGAAGATTACGTGAGTTAGTATATGTCAAGTGCTTGTAAATGTATTTGGCTCAAAATAAGTGTTGTATAAAACTTTACCATTATTGTTGACATTATTTGTTTTACTTATTCTTGCCTTATTTCCCCAATGGAATTTTAAGTTATTTGAGGAAAGAAATAATTTTCTTAAAAAGTTTTGTATAGTGTATGTCACAAATTTGATGCTTGGTGAATGGGAAACTGTTGAAAGTTTTTGAAAGGGGTTTTATGTGTCAATGGCAGTGTTTAGACACTATTTAGCAAGGTATTGGAAAAGTTATTGAATCAGCGGCTCATTCAGTAATTCCAAACAGGCAGTAGTTTTTTATTCATTTCCAATTAACAAACATTTATTGAGTATTCACCGTGTGCCAGACATAGAGATCAATCATAGAAATTCAGAGTGAACAAGTATCCATTCCAATGTTTAAGGCATTTAACATCCAGTATAGGAAAATTAATAAGTACAGGATCAGGGGAAGTATATTGCTGAGCTGTGTAATAGTATTACTGACCGGGGTTCTTGGCCTTCCCCAGTCAACAGAAATTTTTAAGAGGCCAGACAAGAAATTCAGGCAAGGCTTTATTGGGGCCCCTGCTGCAGTAAGGAGGAGCGAAAACAAGTAACAGATTCCGTTGCTTGCTACCCAAGTCAGGGAGGGTTGAGCTGGTTACTTATATGGGGTAAGGGTAGGGGTGTGTGCAGGGGTCCGGCCAGAAGGGTGACTTAGGTGGTCTGCCCACCTCTTTGGCGGTATTGTGTGCAGGGGGCATGTGCAGTACCCTGCTTTTGTTCCTGACGCTCTGCTTTTGCTCCCAGCTCTTCAGAAGTGGCAGTTGGGTTCTTTTGGTCTCTTTGTATCTTGTTGTCCATAACTTGCCCCTACTGTGCATGCATGCAGTTATTTTTAGTCCCTTAGAGTTTCTTTGTATTCTGTTGGTCTAGGAAACGTTTGTCCAGGTGCAAGCACTGCAGCAAAGGGTCCCAGGTCCCAGGTCCCAGTTTGTCTTAATAGAAGTATGTGTAAACACAGGGTACAGTGGGAAACAAAGGCAGTGACACAATCGGTTTCTTCAAGGAGGTGATTCTTAAGTCAAGCCTAAATAGGGGGCATTGGAAGGTAAAGGTATGGGAGTGTTCTAGCAAGTAGAGCAAATTTGTGGAGGCCAGACCAACATGACAGCATAGAGAACTGCAGAGGATAAGTCTTGACTATGGCACGAAACAAAGCTGGAGAAGTAACAGGGCTCTATCCTGCCATAAAAAAGACATAGACCTTTTCCTGTGGCCAATAGAGAATGTTTGGAGAGCTGAATTTCTATAATAAATGATCAATAAGATTTATAAACTATTGGGATTCTAAGTTATGCTTTGTTTTAATACTACAGAAATAAAGATATATCATATGAGCACAGTTAATGTAATAGTGACCCCACAGCAACAAAGTGTCCCAAACAATAGTAACAACTAGTGCCAATAGTGCCAATAGTAACAATAGTGCCAATAGTAACAACTAGTGCCAATCTTTTTTTATTTTATTTTAAACATCTTTATTGGAGTATAATTGCTTTACAATGGTGTGTTAGTTTCTGCTTCATAACAAAGTGAGTCCGTCATACATATACATATGTCCCCATATCTGTTCCCTCTTGTGTCGCCCTCCCACCCTCCCTATCCCACCCCTCTAGGTGGTCACAAAACACCAAGCCAATCTCCCTGTGCTTTGCGGCTGCTTCCCACTAGCTATTTATTTTACATTTGGTAGCGTATATATGTCCATGCCACTCTCTCACTTTGTCCCAGCTTACCCTTCCCCCTCCCCATGTCTTCAAGTCCATTCTCTAGTAGGTCTGTGTCTTTATTCCCATCTTGCACCTAGGTTCTTCATGACCATTTTTTTTTTTCTTAGATTCCACATATATGTGTTACCATACGGTATTCGTTTTTCTCTTGCTGACTTACTTCACTCTGTGTGACAGACTCTAGGTCCATGCACCTAACTACAAATAACTCAATTTCGTTTCTTTTTATGGCTGAGTAATATTTCATTGTATATATGTGCCACATCTTTTTTTTTTTTTTAACATCTTTATTGGGGTATAATTGCTTTACAATGCTGTGTTAGTTTCTACTTCATAACAAAGTGAATCAGTTATACATATACATATGTTCCCATATCTCTTCCCTCTTGCGTCTCCCTCCCTCCCACCCTCCCTATCCCACCCCTCCAGGCGGTCACAAAGCACCGAGCTGATCTCCCTGTGCCATGTGGCTGCTTCCCACTAGCTATCTACCTTACGTTTGTTAGTGTGTATATGTCCATGACTCTCTCTCGCCCTGTCACAGCTCACCCTTCCCCCTCCCCATATCCTCAAGTCCGTTCTCCAGTAGGTCTGTGTCTTTATTCCTGTCTTACCCCTAGGTTCTTCATGACATTTTTTTTTCTTCTTAAATTCCATATATATGTGTTAGCATACGGTATTTGTCTTTTTCTTTGTGACTTACTTCACTCTGCATGACAGACTCTAGGTCCATCCACCTCACTACAAATAACTCAATTTCGTTTCTTTTTATGGCTGAGTAATATTCCATTGTATATATGTGCCACATCTTCTTTATCCATTCATCCGATGATGGGCACTTAGGTTGTTTCCATCTCCGGGCTATTGTAAATAGAGCTGCAATGAACATTTTGGTACATGACTCTTTTTGAATTTTGGTTTTCTTAGGGTATATGCCCAGTAGTGGGATTGCTGGGTCATATGGTAGTTCTATTTGTAGTTTTTTAAGGAACCTCCATACTGTTCTCCATAGTGGCTGAAACAATTCACATTCCCACCAGCAGTGCAAGAGTGTTCCCTTTTCTCCACACCCTCTCCAGCATTTACTGTTTCTAGATTTTTTGATGATGGCCATTCTGACTGGTGTGAGATGATATCTCATTGTAGTTTTGATTTGCATTTCTCTAATGATTAATGATGTTGAGCATTCTTTCATGTGTTTGTTGGCAGTCTATATATCTTCTTTGGAGAAATGTCTATATAGGTCTTCTGCCCATTTTTGGATTGGGTTGATTGTTTTTTTGTTATTGAGCTGCATGAGCTGCTTGTAAATTTTGGAGATTAATCCTTTGTCAGTTGCTTCATTTGCAAATATTTTCTCCCATTCTGAGGGCTGTCTTTTGGTCTTGTTTATGGTTTCCTTTGCTGTGCAAAAGCTTTTAAGTTTCATTAGGTCCCATTTGTTTATTTTTGTTTTTATTTCCATTTCTCTAGGAGGTGGGTCAAAAAGGATCTTGCTGTGATTTATGTCATAGAGTGTTCTGCCTATGTTTCCTCGAAGAGTTTGATAGTTTCTGACCTTACATTTAGGTCTTTAATCCATTTTGAGCTTATTTTTGTGTATGGTGTTAGGGAGTGATCTAATCTCATACTTTTACATGTACCTGTCCAATTTTCCCAGCACCACTTATTGAAGAGACTGTCCTTTCTCCACTGTACATTCCTGCCTCCTTTATCAAAGATAAGGTGACCCTATGTGTGTGGGTTTATCTCTGGGCTTTCTATCCTGTTCCATAGATCTATCTTTCTGTTTTTGTGCCAGTAACATACTGTCTTGATTACTGTAGCTTTGTAGTATAGTCTGAAGTCGGGGAGCCTGATTCCTCCAGCTCCATTTTTCGTTCTCAAGACTGCTTTGGCTATTCGGAGTCTTTTGTGTTTCCATACAAATTGTGAAATTTTTTGTTCTAGTTCTGTGAAAAATTCCAGTGGTAGTTTGATAGGGGTAGCATTGAATCTGTAGATTGCTTTGGGTAGTAGAGTCATTTTCACAATGTTGATTCTTCCAATCCAAGAACATGGTATATCTCTCCATCTATTTGTATCATCTTTCATCAGTGTCTTATAATTTTCTGCATACAGGTTTTTGTCTCCTTAGGTAGGTTTCTTCCTAGGTATTTTATTGTTTTTTTGCAATGGTAAATGGGAGTGTTTTCTTAATTTCACTTTCAGATTTTTCATCATTGGTGAATAGGAATGCCAGAGATTTCTGTGCATTAATTTTGTATCCTTAGGATACAAAATTAATGAAACTTAAAAGCTTTTGCACAGCAAAGGAAACCATAAACAAGACCAAAAGACAGCCCTCAGAATGGGAGAAAATATTTGCAAATGAAGCAACTGACAAAGGATTAATCTCCAAAATTTACAAGCAGCTCATGCAGCTACTTTACCAAATTCATTGATTAGCTCTAGTAGTTTTCTGGTAGCATCTTTAAGATTCTCTATGTATAGTATCATGTGATCTGCAAACGGTGACAGCTTTACTTCTTTTCCGATTTGGATTCCTTTTGTTTCCTTTTCTTCTCTGATTGCTGTGGCTAAAACTTCCAAAACTATGTTGAATAAGAGTGGTGAGAGTGGGCAACCTTGTCTTGTTCCTGATCTTAGTGGAAATGCTTTCAGTTTTTCACCATTGAGGACCATGTTGGCTGTGGGTTTGTCATATATGGCCTTTATTATGTTGAGGAACGTTCTCTCTATGCCTACTTTCTGGAGGGTTTTTATCACAAATTGATGTTGAATTTTGTCGAAAGCTTTCTCTGCATCTATTGAGATGATCATATGGTTTTTCTCCTTCAGTTTGTGAATATAGTATATCACATTGATTGATTTGCATTTATTGAAGAATCCTTGCATTCCTGGGATAAAACCCACTTGATCATGGTGTATGATCTTTTTAATGTGCTGATGGACTCTGTTTGCTAATATTTTGTTGAGGATTTTTGCATCTATGTTCATCAGTGATATTGGCCTGTAGTTTTCTTTTTTGTGACATGTTTGTCTTGTTTTGGTATCATGGTGATGGTGGCCTCGTAGAATGAGTTTGGGAGTGTTCCTCCCTGTGCTATATTTTGGAAAAGTTTGAGATGGATAGGAGTTAGCTATTCTCTAAATGTTTGATAGAATTCGCCTGTGAAGCCATCTGGTCCCAGGCTTTTGTTTGTTGGAAGGTTTTTAAACAGAGTTTCAATATCAGTGCTTGTCATTGGTCTGTTCATATTTTCTATTTCTTCCTGGTTCAGTCTCGGAAGGTTGAGTATTTCTAAGAATTTCTCTATTTCTTCCAGGTTGTCCATTTTATTGGCATATAGTTGCTTGTAGTACTCTTTCATGATCCTTTGTATTTCTGCAGTGTCAGTTGTTACTTCTCCTTTTTCATTTCTAATTCTATTGATTTGAGTCTTCTCCCTTTTTTTCTTGATAAGTGTGGCTAATGGTTTATCAATTTCGTTTACCTTCTCAAAGAACCAGCTTTTAGCTTTATTGATCTTTGCTATCGTTTCCTTTGTTTCTTTTTCATTTATTTCTGATGTGATCTTTATGATTTCTTTCCTTCTGCTAACTTTGGGGATTTTTTTTGTTATTCTTTCTCTAATTACTTTAGGTGTAAGGTTAGGTTGTTTATTTCAGATGTTTCTTGTTTCTTAAGGTAGGGTTGGATTGCAATAAACTTCCCTCTTAGAACTGCTTTTGCTGCATCCTATAGGTTTTGGGTCGTCGTGTTTTCATTGTCATTTGTTTCTAGGTATTTTTTGATTTCCACTTTGATTTCTTCAGTGATCTCTTGGTTATTAAGTAGTGTATTGTTTAGCCTCCATGTGTTTGTACTTTTTACAGATTTTTTCCTGTAATTGATTTCTAGTCTCATAGCATTGTGGTCAGAAAAGATACTTGATACTATTTCAATTTTCTTAAATTTACCAAGGCTTGATCTGTGACCCAAGATATGATCTATCCTGGAGAATGTTCCATGAGCACTTGAGAAGATTGTATTCTGTGGTTTTTGGATGGATTGTCCTACAAATATCAATTAAGTCCATCTTGTTTAAGGTATTATTTAAAGCTTGTGTTTCCTTATTTATTTTCATTTTGGATGATCTGTCCATTGGTGAAAGTGGGGTGTTAACGTCCCCTACTATGATTGTGTTTCTGTCGATTTCCCCTTTTATGGCTGTTAGTATTTGCCTGTGTATTGAGGTGCTCCTTTGTTGGGTGCATAAATATTTACAATTGTTATATCTTCCTCTTGGATTGATCCCTTGATCATTATGTAGTGTCCTTCTTTGTTTCTTGTAATAGTCTTTATTTTAAAGTGTATTTTGTCTGATATGAGAATTGCTACTCTGGCTTTCTTTTGATTTCCGTTTGCATGGAATATATTTTTCCATCCCCTCACTTTCAGTCTGTATGTGTCCCTAGGTCTGAAGTGGGTCTCTTGGAGACAGCATATATATAGGTCTTGTATTTGTATCCATTCAGCCAGTCTACGTCTTTTGGTTGGAGCATTTAATCCATTTACATTTAAGGTAATTATCAATATGTATGTTCCTATTACCATTTGCTTAATTGTTTCAGGTTTTTTATTGTAGGTCTTTTCTTTCTCTTGTGTTTCTTGCCTAGAGAAGTTCCTTTAGCATTTGTTGTAAAGCTGGTTTTGTTGTGCTGTATTCTCTTAGCTTTTGCTTATCTGTAAAGATTTTAATTTCTCTGTCAAATCTGAATGAGATCCTTGCTGGGTAGAGTAATCTTGGTTGTAGGTTTTTCTCCTTCATCACTTTAAATATGTCCTGCACTCTCTTCTGGCTTGCAGAGTTTCTGCTGAAAGATCAGCTGTTAACCTTATGGTGATTCCTTTGTGTGTTATTTGTTGTTTTTCCCTTGCTGCTTTTAATATTTTTTCTTTGTATTTAATTTTTGATAGTTTGATTAATATGTGTCTTGGCATGTTTCTCCTTTATTTATCCTGTATGGGACTCTCTGTGCTTCCTGGACTTGATTAACTATTTCCTTTCCCATATTAGGGAAGTTTTCAACTATAGTGTCTTCAAATATTTTCTCAGTTGCTTTCTTTTTCTCTTCTTCTTCTGGGACCCCTATAATTTGAATGTTGGTGTGTTTAATGTTGTCCCAGAGGTCTCTTTGACTGTCCTCCATTCTTTTCATTCTTCTTTCTTTATTCTGCTCTGCAGTAGTTATTTACACTATTTTATCTTCCAGGTCACATATCCGTTCTTCTGCCTCAGTTATTCTGCTATTGATCCCTTCTATAGAATTTTTAATTTCATTTATTGTGTTGTTCATCACTCTTTGCTCTTGAGTTCTTCTAGGTCCTTGTTAAACGTTTCTTGCATTTTGTCTATTCTATTTCCAAGATTTTGGATCATCTTTACTATCATTATTCTGAATTCTTTTTCAGGTAGACTGCCTATTTCCCCTTCATTTGTTAGGGCTGGTAGGTTTTTACCTTGCTCCTTCATCTGCTGTGTGTTTCTCTGTCTTCTCATTTTGCTTAACTTACAGTGTTTTGCTTAACACTTACAGTGTTTGGGGTCTCCATTTTGCAGGCTGCAGGTTCATAGTTCCTGTTGTTTTTGGTGTCTGTCCCCAGTGGCTAAGGTTGGTTCAGTGGGTTGTGTAGGCTCCCTGGTGGAGGGGACTAGTGCCCTTGTTCTGGTGGATGAGGCTGGATATTGTCTTTCTGGTTGGCCGGTCCTCATCTGGTGGTGTGTTTTGGCGTGTCTGTGGCCTTATTATGATTTTAGGAAGCCTCTCTGCTAATAGTTGGTGGTGTGTTCCTTTGTTGGTAGTTGTTTGGCATAGGTTGTCCAGCACTGGAGTTTGCTGGTCGTTGAGAGGAGCTGGGTCTTGGGGTTGAGATGGAGATATCTCCGAGATTTTTGCCGTTTGATATTACGTGGAGCTAGGAGGTCTCTTGTGGACCAGTGTCCTGAACTTGTCTCTCCCACCTCAGAGGCACAGCCCTGCCACCTGGCTGGAGTACCAACAGCCTGTCATCCACACGGGTCAGAATAAAAGGGAGAAAAAAAACAAAGAAAGAAAGAAGAAGATAAAATAAAATAAAGTAAAATAAAATAAAGTTATTAAAATATAAAAGAAAAAATAATTATTAAAAAAATTTTGGGGGGTGCTTCCTTGGTGGCGCAGTGGTTGAGTATCTGCCTGCTAATGCAGGACGGGTTCGGGCCCTGGTCTGGGAAGATCCCCCATGCCACGGAGCAACTAGGCCTGTGAGCCACAACTACTGAGCCTGTGCATCTGGAGTCTGTGCTCCACAACAAGAGAGGCCATGATAGTGAGAGGCCCACGCACTGCAATGAAGAGTGGCCCCCGCTTGCCGCAACTAGAGAAAGCCCTCACACAGAAACGAAGATGCAACACAGCCAAATATAAATAAATTAATTAACCAACAAAACAAAACTGATTAGACCCTTTGTAAGTTTATAAAAAAAGTTTTTTTTAAGTAAAAAAAAAAAAAAGAGGGCAAGCAAACCGAAAAACAAATCCACCAATGATAACAAGTGCTAAAAACTATACTAAAAAAAAAAAAAGAAAAACGGACAGACTAAATCCTAGGACAAATTGTAAAAGCAAAGCTATACAGAGAAAATTACACACAGAAGCATACACATACACACTCACAAAAAGGGAAAATATATATATATATCGTTGCTCCCAATGTCCACCTCCTCAATTTGGGGTGATTCCTTGTCTATTCAGCTATTCCACGATGCAGGGTACATGAAGCTGATTGTGGAGATTTAATCTGCTCCTCCTGAGGCTGCTGGGAGAAATTTCCCTTTCTCTTCTTTGTTCGCACAGCTCCTGGGGTTCAGCTTTGGATTTGGACCCACTTCTGCTTGTAGGTCACCTCAGGGCGTCTGTTACCCACTCAGATAGAATGGGGTTAAAGGAGCAGGTGATTCGGGGGCTCTGGCTCACTTAGGCCGGGGGAGGGAGGGGTACGGAGTGCGGGGTGAGCCTGCAGCTGCAGAGCCCCGCATGATGTTGCACCAGCCTGAGGCACGCCATGTGTTCTCTCGCGGAAGTTGTCCCTGGATCAAGGGATCCTGGCAGTGGTGGGCTGCACAGGCTCCTGGGAGGGGAGGTGCAGTGACCTGTGCTTACACACAGGCTTCTTGGTGGCTGCAGTAGCAGCCTTAGCATCTTATGCCCGTCTCTGGGGTCCTCGCTGATAGGCGCGGCTCGCGCCCATCTCTGGAGCTCCTTTAAGCAGCGTTCTTAATCCCCTCTCCTCGAGCACCAGGAGACAGAGAGGCAAGGAAAAGTCTCTTGCCTCTTTGGCAGCTCCAGACTTTTTCCTGGACTCCCTCCCAGCTAGCTGTGGTGCACTAGACCCCTTCAGGCTGTGCTCATGCAGCCAACCCGAGTCCTCTCCCTGGGACCTCTGAAGCCCGAGCCTCAGCTCCCAGCCCCGCCCGCCCCGGCGGGTGAGCAGACAAGCCTCTCGGGCTGGTGAGTGCCGGTGGGCACCGATCCTCTCTGTGGGAATCTCTCTGCCTTGCCCTCTGCACCCCTTTGCTGCGCTCTCCTCCATGTCTCTGAAGCTTCCCCCCTACGCCACCCTCCGTGTTCACCAGTGAAGGGGCTTCCTAGTGTGTGGAAACCTTTCCTCCTTCACCACTCCTTTCCACTGGAGCAGGTCCCATCCCTATTCTTTTGTCTCTGTTTTTTCTTTTTTGTTTTGCCCTACCCAGGTTCGTGGGGAGTTTCTTGCCTTTTGGGAGGTGTGACGTCTTCTGCCAGCGTTCAGTAGGAGTTGTTCCACATGTAGATTTATTTCTGTTGTATTTGTGAGTAGGAAGGTGATCTCCACGTCTTACTCTTCCGCCATCCTGAAGCTCCTCTCTCAATGATGTTTTCATTGTATTCTTAACAGGGAAATACACTATGTTTGTTTTTTAGGGCATCTCTTAGAATGTAGAATCCCATTAACTATGCCATAGATTTTGAGATGAATTAGCTGTCTCTTTAAGAATAGGGGTCTGCAGAAATGAGACATATTTCAGAAATTATGGAAGGAAGAGAGATGGGATGATCAGGGTCCCAAGCAAGGCCACTGCCTGGAAGAGCCTAAAGTTGTTACCAAGTCCAAGCTTGTACTGCTCGCCCTACAACAGGCCAGTAAATTGAGAAACGAGTTGTTGGGGCAAGGAATAGCGACTTTGTTCAGAAAGCCAGCAGACCGAGAAGGTGGTGGACTATTGTCCCAAAGAACCATCTTGCCTGAGTTAGAATTTAGACGTCTTTTATGGTAAAAGGGTATAAAAGGGTGTGTCTGGTTGTTGCAAACTTCTTGGTTTGGGAATGTGTTCTTGCAGCTGTCCACATAGGTCAGGTCACAGTGTTCTTGTAAACCTCCAACAAGACAATTGTTATTTTTTGTTATGCAACTTTTTATCTCTATATGAATGGAAAAGTGTTATATCTTTAAAGGTCAGAGCCTTGAGAATGAGTTATTATGTATATTTCAGGCTATAGGCAACAACATTCTTAACTTGTAGCAAAAGCAATAGAATACAGAGATTAAAGTTAAAGGAATAGATCCAATATGGAGTCAGATTTGTTCTCCCCTATTGCAAAGTCACCAGAACCTCAAAGCAATGGCTGGTGGCAGGTGATTAGGTGATGAAGAGTGGCTGGCTGAGCAATATCTGCCTATTATCGGCCTCATGTTTGTGGCAGAAAATAAGAAATGCTGTGGGAAGGGATACCTTAACATTTTGAAAGCCATTTTCACTCTCTTCTCAAAAATAACTTCTACCATGCTGCATGGTCTTGCATTCATTGTCTTTTTGTGTTGCCCTACTAATGTATTGTCTGATAGTTATTCATCGCTAATCAGGTTGAGATAAATCACGTTATGTGTTAAGCTGAGCTAAATTCTACCCTCTCTTATTCATCTGACAGGGTGGTTTTAGAACAGTAGGTTCCACAAATGTCAGCGCAGAAACAAACCTTCATTATAGAAGCAATTCACTAATATTACATAAGTCATGATGAGAAACAAAGGACACCACGTCCTAAGAGGCAGAATTTTCAATCATCTAACAAAAGTCCCTCCCTCAAATTGTAAATATGTATTCTCAGCTTGCAATATTAAAAGTTCTTGTAGCTGCTGGATAAAAATTGTTATTCATGCAATTCATGCAGCAGAAGTGTGCTTAAGTCATTTGTTTCTGGGAACAATTCATGTATATATATATATATATAAAATGTATTTATAGTCTTACATGAAATTTAAAAACTATGTAATAAAGACATATATATATTTTTGAATTGCTCAGCAGTGGATACTGAAAGTTGCTAATTATAGGGGACTGTCTCATTCTGATAAACAAGGCTGTGATCAGTAAAATATGCAAATCACTGAGAGTCTTATTGACAAATGACAGATGTGGTGATAAGGCAAAGTAGTATGTGATATAATATTACTGTTTTGATTTAAAAAGTGAGTAGTCCTGTCTATTCTGATGAACTTGGTTTTATTCAGCTAATTTCATGATCTAGAGCCACAGTTAATAATAAAGGAGTTCATAGTAGGATCTCCTTTAAAACTGTTTTGCTATAAACTCATATGATATGAATACCTTAGTACATATTTTTATTGTGAAACTGAAGTATATAATATCTTGTTCAATGAATTACTAGGGTTTGTTATTTTTTTTGAAAACTAATTAATCAATTTATTTCTTACATCATTCCAGTAACTAGTATGAGACCTCTTTCAGGCATACAAATAACGGATTAAAAATAAAATCAGTTTACCAGACTCACAGACATAGAGAACAGACTTGTGGTTGCCAAGGGGGAGGGGGCGAAGGAGAGGGATGGACTGGGAGTTTGGGGTTAGTAGATGCAAACTATTACATTTAGAACAGATAAACAACAAGGTCCTGCTCTATAGCACAGGGAACTATATCAAATCTCCTGGGATAAACCATAATAAAAAAGAATATTAAAAAAAAGAATGTCTATATGTGTATAATTGAGTCACTTTGCTGTACAGCAGAAATTAGCACAACATTGTAAATCAACTATACTTCAGTAAAAAAAATAAAATAAAATCAGTTTCCACATTAAAATAAAAACAAAACAAAAAATGGGTGAGGAAATGAGTGAAGAAATAAATAAAGTAGAAAAAGCGCCCAAGGATCAGCTTGATAAAAGGCGATCTTGAGAAGTTGCTAAATGTGGTTTAAAAATATATCCAGATCAAATAGTAAGCACAAATAACATGTAGATTTTTATTTTTTGAAATTTATTTTTAAAGGTGATTCAGGAATAATTAATAATAATCTATTAAATGAATAACATTTACTAAAATTTTATATTCTGAAAAAAATTGCATGTTTTTAGAATTTAGTGAAAATCTAAACAGTATGGCACGCAAGGAAAGTTGCAAAGCTTCTATTACAGACAGTTGGGATTCCCATTTCTTTTCCTTTCTGGAAGAATGATTTACT
The DNA here is from genome assembly GCF_937001465.1 of Orcinus orca. Lineage (NCBI taxonomy): Eukaryota > Metazoa > Chordata > Mammalia > Artiodactyla > Delphinidae > Orcinus > Orcinus orca. The sequence continues at coordinate 9,450,755 of NC_064563.1, read as the reverse complement.
GTCAGGGTATAATTGGTGTTATACTTAGCTAATGATCATTTTCAATTTTACTTGAGGTTTTTAAACTTTTAAAGTAATGTCAGTTCAGCTTCGTCTTTATCAGCTAATTTTTGTTACAGGTTTGATTTACCCTTGCAGTATGTACTAATGTTAGTCTATAGTAACAGTAGTTTGGCCTATAAATTAAAAACGAAAAATAAACAAAAAACTTTGAGGCATGAAGTTCCCCAAACCATTAACTTCTACAGTGAAATTTTACCCCTAAAGCTGTGCTATTTAATTAACTTTGTACCCTTAGGTTAGGAATAACAAATGACTGGGATATTTTCAAGTATGTAAGTGAAAATATAATTAACAATTATTCTCTTAAAATGTCTATTAGATATGCATTTGCTGCTAACAATATTTTTATCACAATGTGTTTATTTTATTCCTCTCCAATTCTTTGTTTCCATCTAATTAGTTTTCAACATTTAAAATTCAACAAATATTGTTTAAGGGCCAATTATGTGCCATTGTGTTATTTAATCTCATATTCTCTGCCCTGAGGATATTAGCATGTTTTTTTTACAGATAAGAAAACTGGTTTAGCAATGTTAAAGGAATTTAGTAAGTGACAGAGGGGAGGTAATTGAATATAAACTTTTCTAACATTTTTTAATACAACACCTGACCAGCTGCTACATTAGCACATTTCCCCTTGGTTTGTCCTTAGTGGATGCCTTATTCAAATCTCAGTTTTTATGTCAACACTCCTGGGCCACACACCTTGATTCAGCAGTCTCTTGGGGCCTTGAAGAGAGCTATCCATACTAATACTATCCATTGAGTCCTCAGTACAAGACAGAATAAGTACAGGATATCTGAACTCTCCCACATCAAAACACAAGTTTTCTCTTCACTAGGCTCCATTCTGTTTTCCCTTTAAATGCTTCACTTACATTGTTATTCGGGGAATAACAAGTTGATTGTAAATATACAAGGTCATTGGATGTTAATTTATGTTTCCCAGAAAACAATTAATTAAAATTCCTTTCTGTTCTAAAAACAAAATAAAACAAACTGGGAGGTCAACCCATTGGGTTTGATGGATGGATTCATCAGTAATTTTAAAGATAAAAACTGACAATATTAATTTCATTAACATATCTCCTGCACCAAATTAGTGAGTTAGGATAACTGGTTAAAAAACAAAAATATCTTTCCTGAGTTAGGGCTGGAAGTGCAAACAGGCTTTATGAGAAGGGTGACCATGTGTCCTGGTTTTGCCTGGGGCAGTCCCTGCTTTTGCGTGTTGTCCTGCCATTCATCCTGGTTTAAGATCTATCCAGGTTTTTTTTAAGAACATGCTTTTATTATTTATTTTATGAAAATGAGCTGGCTTGAGTTTGACAGATTTTTGCTTTGCTTGCACCTTCTGCCATAATCAGGTCTATTAGTTTGTGAGACCCAGGTGCAAAGAAGAGATTTCTCATTTTAACTTGTGCTTAAATGTTGAAAGACAATGACCAGCCCATCTCTATTCCTAACCCTTTCCAGCTTCAACTTCTCTTCAAAGACTGCCTGCATTGTGCTTGCTGATAAAACAAAAAGCTTTCAGACCTCAAGGACTAGGCACAGCTACCTCCTTCTGTGCCAGACTCACAAAGCTGCTGGGACACCAGTGATTGGGGTTAGAAGGAAATGGGGGAAATTTTGCTTGTGGTTTAGGAAGTGTGTACAGAAAATAGAGGATGAGCAATCCTATTCCATAGAGAGTAGTCTATAGTATTTTTATCATTTATTGTATGGTTTAAGTGTACAACTATATGCATGGTTTTGGGGTTTTTTTTTGTTTTGCTTTGTTTTTTTGCGGTACGCGGGCCTCTCACTGTTGCGGCCTCTTCCGTTGCGGAGCACAGGCTCCGGACGCGCAGGCTCAGCGGCCATGGCTCACGGGCCTAGCTGCTCCGCGGTGTGTGGGATCTTCCCGGACCGGGGCATGAACCCGTGTCCCCTGCATCGGCAGGCGGACTCTCAACCATTGCGCCACCACGGAAACCCTAAGTGTACAACTATATGCATGGTTTAGTAAACATTTTTATTTTGGAATTAACTCCTTTGACAGCAATAACAGAAAAAAATGAAATGAATATTTAATGAGATGTTAGGTACCGAATTTATACTTCTTTTAAAAAGTTGATGATAAACATGTAACTTGCACAAAAAGTTTGTTGATATTTCCAATCCATTATGGAGACTATGGATGTGTCACTATCCATGTGACCACCAGAAGATGCATATTTGCTGAAAAAGCACCAGAGTACACTTCAAATTCTGTTTGCATTTGGTTCAAAATTAGTTACAAATTTAGAGTCAAAGTATTCAAAGAATGGAGTGGCAAAGATACTTACATTTTGGGTATGCAATAAACTAATTATTGCAGTTAATGCTTGCAAACAGGAACATATTGAATTGGATCCTCACAAAAGGAGAAACTGAACAAATTAAATAACAAGAGCCCAACTGGTATAAAAGACCTAATTTTGGACCTTTGTAATTGCATTTTGAAATATCTTGAGTTATGGGAAAAATGTTTTCTTGGTACTCCTCTTTGATTGAATATATTTATATATTTTGAAGTATTTAAGTTTTTCTATACATTCAGAAGAATAATAGAGATGACTTGGTTTTTTTGGAATTTTTGAATTTTATTTTATTTTTTTATACAGCAGGTTCTTATTAGTTATCCATTTTATACATATTAGTGTATATATGTCACTTGATGTATCACATAAAAATGTCTGGCAAAGACATATTTTATACAAATGAAGGCACAACCCCCCCCCAATATCTATAAGAATACTTTCAAGTTTCAATTTAAAAATATTAAAATTGAGATTATAATTCATGTAGCATGATTTGCTTTTTGCTTACCAGGTACCTTAGCACTTATAGAGAGAATACATTTTCACTTAAAAATTTTATGGTGTGCCTAATTATTAGAGAAATGCAAATCAAAACTACAGTTAGGTACCACCTCACATTGGTCAGAATGGCCATGATTATAAAGTCTACAAATAACAAATGCTGGAGAGGGTGTGGAGAAAAGGGAACCCTCTTGCACTGTTGGTGGGAATGTAAGTTGGTGCGACCACTATGGAAAACAGTATGGAGGTTCCTCAGAAAATTAAAAATAGAATTACCATATGATCCAGCAATCCCACTCCTAGGTATATACCTGGACAAAACTATAATTCAAAAAGATACATGCACCCCTATGTTCATAGCAGCACTATTCACAATAGCCAAGATATGGAAACAACCAAAGTGTTCATCAACAGATGAATGGATAAAGAAGATGTGGTATATATATCCAATGGGATACTACTCAGCCATAAAAAAGAATGAAATAATGTCATTTGCAGCAACATGGATGGACCTAGAGATTGTCATACTGAGTGAATTAAGTCATAAAGAGAAAGACAAATATCATATGGTATCACTTATATGTGGAATCTAAAATATGGCACAAATGAACCTATCTATGAAACAGAAACAGACTTACAGACACAGAGAACAGACTTGTGGTTGCCACAGGGGGAGGGAGGAAAGGAGAGGGATGGACTGGGAATTTGGGGTTGGTAGATGCAAATTATTACATTTAGAATGGATTAATAACAAAGACCTACTGTAGAGCACAGGGAACTATATCCAATCTCCTGGGGTAAACCATAATGGAAAAGAATATTTTAAAAAAATGTGTATATATGTAAAGCTAAGTCACGTTGCTGTACAGCAGAGTTTGGCAAAACACTGTAAATCAACTATACTTCAATTAAAAAAAAATTTATGGTGTACCCCAAAAAAAGAACCAATTGAAATGTCCATGCTTTCTTATGTATTATTCATAAAATGTGTCTTTGAAGAGGTTTGCGGGTAATTTTACCAAAAAAAAACAAAAGAAATAATAGGACCACATTGAAAAAAATGCATTTTCCAAATAATGCTATGGATAAGAACCTGTTTCAAGTCCCTGAACATGTGCGTAAATAATTTTTCTTACGTTTTAAACTTACTTCTGTAAAATTTTATAGAGCTTTACAAGCTTCTTTTTAAAAAAAAATTCCTAACAACTTCAGTGTATATTTTCTACAATCAAAGACAGTCTCTGATAAAATCAGTACAACTATCAGAATGTGGAAATGAAGAAGTATTTTGGTGGTGTTTACTACACTAGAAATGTGCTATTTTTATTTTTTAGAAAATTTTATTTTGAAAATATTTATTGAATAGAACTTTTTATTGGTTCACTAACATATTAAAACCAAATAGTCTGTAGTTAATTAAATATTTTTTTAATTATATAATTTAGTTATTTTTATTGCTCCCATTGACTGTTAAATATACTCCGATTTGCATGATAAATTATATGGTCTCCCTGCTCATGTTTAAAGGATATATGAAAATTAACCAAATAAAAGAAGGTAGGAGAGGGCATTCTAGGAACTTGATTCTACTGTGGACTGAGGCTGTTACTCTCTGCCTGTGTCTCTCCTCTTTGTCATAATCATTTGTCTTGGAAACGAAATTCCACCAGCTACCATGGCTGTGGAGCTCATCCCTCTCTATAATGGGACAGTTTTAGAGGGCAGATGCCCTCAAAGCTGGCTACTACCAGTTGACTTGAGATTGCAAATTGATAGTTTTAAACTAAGGCACCCTATTCCACAAAGAAAGAAAGACAGAGTTCTAAAAGCGATTGAAAAAAAACCCACTATCATCATGCAAGTGGTTGTCAGGTTTTCTTTCCTTTTAAAATAAGTATTTTGGGCAAAATAAATTTTAAAAGTATTTAATCAAAGCATCTTAAATTGGTTGAGAGAACAGATTGGTATTGGGAAGGAAAATTGGAAGAGATCTTCACTTCAGACACTATGAATGAAATCAAGATGTGTTATGAACTTCAAAAATAATGAACTATTCGTTCAAATACTCCCAGGTCTTTGCACTTGGTCATCCTAAGGCTTGTCGAAATGGAGGACAAATATATATACAAGTAGACCAAGTAATGAGATACAATAAGTGTTTCCTAGCCCTATTAATAAGTAGGTGATCATAAAGAAATCAAGAGAATACAGTGTCTAAACTGTCCATCCACTCATTGATCCACTCATCCACCTACCCACACACCACTCGGTTATTCATGTATTCAACTAATAGTTAATGAGTACATATTTTTTGACATATTCCTTGGCAGAGAATACAAAGACCTGACCCTGATCTTAAGATGCTTAATGCAGGGATTCAAATCAATAGATATATTTCAGTGTGGCTAGGAGATTTCTGCTTATGTACTACTACTTTGGGGCAAGGTGTGTTATTTTCTGAGAACTTAGAAAAATATCTTAAAGAGTTACACTTTATGCTAGTAAAATGCTCATCCTTGGGTAAATACAGTCTCCACTTAACTCTTCCACTTCATTTAAACAAATTTTTTTTAATGAATTATATTTTTTTAACTTTTTATTTTATATTGGAGTATAGTTGAGTAACAATGTTGTGATAGTTTCAGGTGTACAGCAAAGTGATTCAGTTCTACATATACATGTATCTATTCTTTTTCAAATTCTTTTCCCATTTTAGTTGTTACAGAATATTGAGCAGAGTTCCCTGTGCTATACAGTAGGCCCTTGTTGGTTATCCATTGTAAATATAGCAGTGGGTTTGTGCCAATCCCAAACTCTAAACAAATTTTTATCGATTACTTATGAGCCAGGCACAGGAGTACAGAGAAACCTGATAAAACACCAACCTTGTACATGAACAAAGAGGGCATAGTAATAATAATAATTTGAAAACCACCTCACTGATGCTCTGGGAGGACAGAGAAGGGGCATCTAACCTGACCCTGGTCTGAGAGTTGGGGAGATGGGGAAGAGTGTCAGGAAAGACCTCTGGGGAAAGTCTTAAAGAATGAATGAGGGCTTCCCTGGTGGCGCAGTGGTTGAGAGTCCGCCTGCCGATGCGTGGGACGCGGGTTCGTGTCCCGGTCCAGGAAGATCCCACATGCCGCGGAGCGGCTGAGCCCGTGAGCCATGGCCGCTGAGCTTGCGCGTCCGGAGCCTGTGCTCCGCAATGGGAGAGGCCACAACAGTGAGAGGCCCGCGTACCGCAAAAAAAAAAAAAAAAAAATGAATGAATGAAAATTAACCACATAAGAGAAGGGAGGGAGGGGCATTCCTGGATGTGGGGAATGTATGAGCAGAGGCACAAAGGTGATAAAATGTATGGTGGAGAATTGTAAGCCAACTGATGCTGCAAAAGCATGAAGAGGAAGTCATCGTGGGCAGGAGAAAAGGTGGAGCTGATGGCTGGGATGTGCCCTGTAGGGACTTTCATGGGCTTTCAAGAAGCTTGAGTCTTGAGACATCCTTGAAATGATTTTAAGTTGGGGGGATAATGTCAAGGTCAGTTTTTAATCTAGATCAGGTCTCTCAACCTCGGCACTATTAACATTTGAGCCAGGGAGTTATTTGTTAGGTGGTAGGGGAGACGTCTTGTGTGTTATAGGATGCTGAGCAACATCTCTGGTCTATACCCTCTAGATACCTGTAACATTACCCCTCTGTAACAACCAAAAATATCTTCAGATATTGCCAGTCTTCCCTGGGGGCTACAATCACCCTCAGTTTTAGATGAATCACCCAGAGGGTGTGTCACTAAACTCAGGTCCAGTTGCTCTCCACTCAAAAATCAGTACCCGAGAGAGGCAAATGTTGGTAGAAAGGAAAGTTGCTTTTAATCAGAATGCTGGCAATCTGGGGAGATGGTCGATTCAGTATCCCCCAAAAACCATCTCCCAGGATTCTGCTCAGCCATGAAAATTTTGTAAAGAAAAAGGGAAGTAATCTCAGTTACTCACTGAGATTGGGGGTTGGAGTCATCGTCATTCCCCACTGTGTACAGGCTTGTTGATGTCCTGTGATCTTTCTTTAGATGCTGTCTTGTTCACGCAGTTTGTTTGTGAGATCACTGAAGGGGAAGCTAGGGAAGAGGTCTGGTCATCTGTTAATTACTTTTCTTCATTTCTATTTTGATGTACGGAAAGAACCAACAGGTTAGACAAGGTATGGTGAGATCAAAAGGTTGGAAAGGTGTGCTTGGGCCAGAGATGAGTAGAGCACGGGGGGCGCCTTGTTTAAGGTTAGTGACAAGACAAAGGGGCCTCCTGCAGAGAGCTCTTTCCTGCCAAAAACTGCTTACAGGTGAATTTCAGGGGGAAAGACAAGTGATAAAATCAAAACTGAATATGGAGTTGGAGATTAGAGTGGGAAACCAGACAGATAATGGCAGATAATTTGGGAGACATTTGGATGGAAAACACAGTAAGAAAGAGAAATGGGGGGAGGAGAGTGCTGAGAGAGGTCTTGGGTGTGGTTTTTGAGATGGGGATTAAAGATGCCCGAGTTACATCCAGGCTGATGGGTCTGGCAGACAGATGAATATACAAACCTGAAACTCCATGAAGAAGTTTGGTCTTGCAGGGAGCATTTGAGTGTCAGCTAAAGTGAGGATGGAGGTGTATAGGGATGTAAACAAAGAGGCCAACAATTGAACCTTTGGGAACATAAAGAAATAGAGGAATAGACAACAGGAGAGAAAACAGTCAAAGACAAGGAATGGTCAAGGGTGAGAGGTGAGCTAGGAAGATGTGGTATCACATCTGCCAAAGAAGCCTTTTAAGAAGAAAGCTGTTTTGTAATGATGCTGCAGAAAGGCATATTCAAATAAGAAGTGAGAAGTATTCCTGGACATTTTAAATGATCTTTGGCTACAGTATTATATCCAAATACTCATATCTAAGAAAGTAGAGACTATTAATGCTTCTCCCTTAATTACTTTATGGTAATATATTAAAATAATCTGTTGATGTCTATGAAGTATTTTGAGACTCTCAGAAATAGGCATTGCAGGGATGTATTTTTTTATGTCCCTTTTCCTACCAATATGCACAAATAGATAGCTGAAATATGCCAGTGGCAAAATAAGTCCAATGTGTAAATGGACTCATTTAATTCATGAATGACAATTTGTATGCCCTGATATATGCCAAGTTGTGTCTACAAGGCTATGAACAGCTGTCTCATGTACCTAATGGCTTTTCTCATCAAAAATGTAAAAAAGGGGCTTCCCTGGTGGCTCAGTCGTTGAGACTCCGCCTGCCGATTCAGGGGACACGGGTTCGTGCCCCGGTCTGGGAAGATCCCATATGCCGCGGAGCAGCTGGGCCCGTGAGCCATGGCCGCTGAGCCTGCACGTCCGGAGGCTGTGCTCTGCAACGGGAGAGGCCGCAACAGTGAGAGGCCCGCGTACCGCAAAAAAAAAAAAAAAAAAAAAAAAAAAAAAAGTAAAAAAGTATACATAATACTCATCACCACCATGATGTGTTCTGGATACCAAAGATGGGGGAAGGTTGTCTTGCATGAGATTTTAATGTAATTGATACGGGTGTCAAAATTATGTTTTTCTACAGGTAGCTCAGGATATTCAGTGTACTTAATATCAATTGGCAATTCTACTAAGATTTTTTAAGATAAGAACATAGTTACAGGTGAATTTAATAAAACTCTAGCTTGTATAGCATTTGCCTGTTTTTTTCTGCAAGTTGAGAGAATTAAATGCAAAATGCTACAGATATTAATTTCTCAAGATTCAATCGCAGTTTAAGAAAATTAGTCATTTATTCCTCTTGTCAATGCAGCAAGAAAGGAACAGTGCAAAAGTTGACCAGCTTGAAAAGTTCTACATTACATTTTTACTCATAAGGGAATATTTTATTTTTTGTATTTACTGTCTGAGAGTTCACAGTTAATATTTCAGATGTCATTATTTTTATTCCTATTGTGCATTTTCAGTATAAAATAAAATATTGTGAATATTTTATTAAATAAATTAAAATTTAATTTAAACTTTTTGAACTAAAAAAATTGCTGGGTGCTACCGAAGAATAAATTCACTCTCTCTTTGTAGTTAAATTAACACCCTAACTCTCTCTGGACATATGTTTTCAAGGACTTGAAAGATTGAAAAAAGTGATGTGTGATTCTCAATCAAGCTGATCTGACTTACATGCTTGTCTGCATTGATACACTATTAAGTACAACAAACCATAAATAAGTAGAAATTGTAATCCTTATTTTCAGAAGTTTGCAAGAACCACATAGAAATCAATAAGAGAACAATTCAGTGCTGGACACTTTAGAGCTGCACACATATGTAGAAAGTGTTTAAGGGTTGGAGAGATCCGTGGGCTCCAGGAAAGTCAAAGGAGGCTTCGCAGGGAAGGTGGTCTTCTTACTGTTTTACTTGGTGTTGATCCTAGTCGCAAAGAGAAATTTGTTTTTCCCAGTTGGTACTAGAATCTTTTTTTATGAGTGGGAGATGGGAAAAAGGGAATTGAATTTGCCACTTGGAGGAACTTAGGGTTAAAGCAAGGGAACAAGAAACATCAGATCTTCAACCTTTTTGGACCTTAGCGGTGTTTTTCCATACTTATTCAGGAACTAGAACCACAGGTCTGCTTTGGGCAAAGCAATTTTTTTACTCAGTCCTTTGAGACTTGCAATAGTAGGGAAATGGCTCCTTAAAGAAAGGACTTAAACACACACACGCACACACACACACATTTATTTCTTTATTTAAAAATAAAATATATGTTCCTTGTACATATATTTATACTTTTACAACTCCTTACCTTAGGTATTTTGTCAATAGCTTTTTCTTTGGAATTTAAGGCAGTATGCCTTTTTACTTAAAAGATTCATTGTGATTGCCATCACAAGCAAACCAATATCTTCCATGTTTCGAAGTTCATTTACAAATGAAAGTAAATCACTAAAATGCGCTTTTTTCATTTAAGAGGAATAATTTGTATGTCTTGGGCACAATGTCATTATACTTCCTGAGGTCAAGGAAGTATATTCATCTAGAAAGTAAAGCTGACATATTTAAGAAAAGACTTCACCCATTTGAAAACAGAGTGGGTTCCTGCAAACAAAGCTTGCTAACCTTTGGCAGTTTAGAAAGTTATTAAACACTTACCCAGAGATTGGCTATTCCAATGAAAACCATTCAAACCAGTCACGTGGACTGTCTCAAATTCTCCAAGAGGTTGAAATTCCCTTGCAGAAGTAAGCAAACGATTGTGTCTTCACGTCTGCTCTCAGTACAAAAGCAGCTGGATTCCAAACAAAAAGCAGCTTTGCTTAGGGACATGCATTGTCAGTGGTTGCATGAGACCTGAGGGAAGTAAGTGCTGCCTGTTCACTACAAGTGTCAAGGAGAGATGTCACAGATGGAACAACATGCTTGCTAAGGACCCGCAGAACCGCTAGTGGTAGAGCTGCAGGTATCTCATGAGTTGTCACCTGTGTCACTACACTCCTGTTTCTCGCTATTACTACAGTCTGGGCTGAAATGGAGAGAAGGCTTCAGGCTTTGAGCTCTGCTCAGAGCTTTGGGGGGAAGCACTTTCCCCTTGGGGGGAAGCACTGCTTAGGCCAAAGCTAGAGATTTGGCTCAGGGGACCTGCATTCCAGACCTCCCTTTGCCAAAAGTGACTGAGTGATCTGGGACATTTTACATTCCTTTCTGGTCTTCTTTTGTTTTGTCCGTACAGTATGGAATTTGAACCAGGCAATCTCTGAGATCTCTTCCTGCTTTAACAAAAGTCCCTTTCAGAATTTGTCTTTTATTTTTCAGAAAACCTCTTACATTCTGTGGGTGAAGAGATTTGCCATCAGCTTTTAAAATGGAAAGAAAGGGGCAAGGAACGGCCTTGGCACCAGGCTCTCAATTATGATTCCTTTCTCCTTCTACTTGCTTTCTTTTCCCATGATCGCATTTTCTCTAAAGTGACATTACCCAAATGCATAAAATGAAATTATATCCTCGCAGACCGTACACCTAGCTCTGTGATGATTCATGTCTTGATTATCACACAGGGCTTAGTAGAAAGTAATGCAATTGTCCTTCCAATTTCATGTGAAGTCTAAGAGGAGAGAGGATTCATTTGAATACTTTACCCGCTTTTGTGTAATACAGTGCTTTCCATATTGCTTTCTTCAAGCTTGTCTTTCTACTCCTGAAATTCCACTGCGGTGGGTTCTGACACGTTGAGAAATGGCTGCTTTAATGTTGCAGCAGGCTGAGTTTCATGTACCTATTGTTAAAAATGTGATAAGAAAAACACATGTCCAAAGAGGAGTGATTCACGTTTCCCAGAGAGTCAAACAAGAGATGCAGATAAAGGACCTTGGCAAGAACCTGGCAGTAGATTCCTTGGACAGCAACGCCTGGATGGGGCCCTCTTCTTGCTGGATCCCCAAAACATGGTGACTTTGTTGTGAGTGCTGACAGCTTCCTCTTTCACAGCCATATGCAACCAAAATCATCTCAGGAAGACGTTTCCCTACTGCCCAATATTCAAATATTTTTATTTCAAAAATACCTAGTTAATGTCAGTATTCTTAGTCTTCATCTAGATTATCTCCATTCTCCAATACGGCCATCGTACTTGGTGCTTCCATTGACCACACTTTTCTACATACTTTGTCCCACGCCTACCATTTTCAAGGTGTGTCGGAGCGAGATACCGTGGGTGGCAAAGACAGATTCTGCATTCACAATGACTTATATTGGGGAGGGTGTAAAAAAATGTATACAGTAATTTAAAAAGCAAGGGCAAATTGCCAGTATAACAGTCATAGAACAGAGGTCATGAGGAAGTGTGTGATGTATTTCCAAATGGGTTTTCTGAACCCCAAGTACTTTGATGTAAAGGCCGAGAGCTTACCTCTGAAAGGGGAAACTCCATGGAGGAGGTGGTGCTCGAGGGAGCAATGGAAGTCATGAAGGATTGTGACAAGCAGAGAAAAGCAGGCTGGTGGGAACCAAGACAGTGGTTCTTGAAGGCTCTGTACCCCTGCTGAGATGCACACTATACAGATGTAACATTAAGTAATATTGAACCACACAGTGAGAAAGTTTTCTCTTCCCAGTTGTCTTTCAGTACTTTTATTTAGGAAAAGAAGGCTTCAGTTTGATGTGAACACATCTTTAACCCCTGTGTCCACACTTGCTAGTTAACCATTCCCTCCCCCCATTCTTTAACACATAGCCAGTAGGGCCCCAGACTTAAAAGACGATGGCAGACAACAGTACCTGTAATTCAATTTAAATGGGTTTCAGATTGCATCTACTTTTTAGTTCTCTTCATCTTATGGAAAGTCATGTTGGATTTCCACTTAAAATCGTGATATAAAATATTTTAATCAAATAAATGTATTTAAGGGAGAACTTAGATAAGGAAAAGTAGAGGCAAATAATAGCACAAGTGTTAGGTAGATAGGGCAGAATTTGTTTGGGTGATATATGTATGAATGTAGGAGAACATGAGTTTTAATATAAGTTATACTTGGTTTGGTAAGTAGCTCCACGTGATAACAAGGACAGTCCTGATGGAAAGTAGCCAGAACAAGATGAGAAAGAGAGGTTGCAAGCAGGTCAAGGTCAGGGAATACGGGACTCATGAACTTCATTCATGTTGTATCTTCCTTGGGATTCCAAGACCACTTTCTTTACCCACATGTTAATAACTAGGGTTTATTAATTCCTTCTCAGATGCCAGTATGGTATTATCTTCCATATAATTATCACATTTTTCATCACAACTACCCTAACAGGAAGGTATTAGCCTGAGTTTAGGAGTGAAGAATCTTACCAGTGGCCCACAGCTAGTAGTGAAGAGAGTTGGGTTTGGAACCCAGACCTATCTGATTCCAAGGCTCCTATTACCTTGTGCCTAGAGACCCTATTCATCTCCCAGCCCCAATGTGAACACTGGCTTTTTCTGTCTAAGTCCACCTTTCCAACACACGGTCGACCTCCTCTTTGGATTTTCTGCATCCATCACTCTATATTTCTGGGTAGTCATTTTTTTTCTCCCCTTCACTGGAAGTGTTTCTCTGGCCATCTACGAACTAGATTGCAAGGACCCAGAAGGCCTGTTCCCATGTCCCCAGGCATCCAGCACTGTACTTTTTTCATGGTCAAGGCTCATATTATTTGAATTGAGCTAAATTTTCTTGCGCTGACATGGCTTATCACAGAAATACAGCTGTATCAACTCAGGGTAAGTGTGAACAGGTGCTCTGGCAAAGATAACTCAGGACCTACCTGGGAAGGCTTTGCTTTGTCAGATTCCAAGAATCTAATTAATTAATTTTGAGCAAATCAGCAACCCTTTGGATTTCTTAAATCACTTTGGATTTTTTTATAGCTGGGTTGTGTAACATCTGAGTTAAATAGCACAAAAAAGGATACCCGGTAATTATAGACTTTTAGATGTCAGGGGAGAATTTTAAAGAATATCTTATCCAGCTCCTTTCTTTTGTCAGTGAGGAAGCTGAAGGCTTAAGCAAGTTTCACAAGTCGCTTAAGGCCACAGAGCTTGTTAAGTGTAGGCCTTTAACTAAAGATCTCTCTGGATTCCTAGTCAATTATCTGGCTTTGAGCTTGGAGGTCACTTACCCCTTCTTCCCATCCAGTGGAGGAACCCCTACAGTATCTCTGACTGCTGTCAACTGGGGCTCCTTGTGAGCATGGAACAGGACCCCATTTTCTTTGGAAGCAATCCATTCCATTTAAAATTAAACAGCATCTTTTCCTTTGTTGTATCCAATAGAACCTTTCAATCCTGTCCATTGCTCTAAACAGCAGAGTTTTCTAGGACTCTCTTTTAAACCTGTCCTCATTTCCATCCACAGGCACTCCTGTGATCCTATCAGTTCCAGGGTTTTAAATCTATAAACTGAGGACTTTCACCTTTGTATCTCTAGACCAACTCTCTCCTCTGAACTCTAGACCCATATACAGCCAATTACTGGATGTCTTCTTTTGGATGTCTAGTAGGTATCCCAAATTTAATACCCAAAACCCAAATCTTGATTGTACCTTCCCACCAAAAATCTCCTCCCACCCCCTAATCTTCATGTCATTAAACCAGACTCTATTTTTTCAGTTGCTTTGGCCAGTAACCTGAAGTCACCCTGGTGTTTCCCATTCTCTTTCATTGTCTATCTAAACCATCAGCTACCCTATTGGCTCTATTTTAAAATAACACAACATTGTTATCAACTATGCTCCAATATAAAATAAAGATTTTTTAAAAAATAAAAAGGAAAGAATCTGAAAAAGAATACACACACACTCACACACACACACACACACATATTCAGATATGTATATATATCTGAATCACTTTGCTGTGCACCGGAAACTAATACAACATTGTAAATCAACTATACTTCAATTAAAAAAAAATGATGTCTTTTGATAAACAGAAGTTTGTTTCTTACCACTGTTAAATATATCAAACTTTTCTTTAAAACAAAAATTAAAAACTAAAAATTTCTTCCAGAATCCAACAAATTCTTACCAACTCCACTGCTCCCATTGTAGTTCAGGCTATCATGCTTCTTGCACAGACGACTACCCCCCGCCCCTCCATGTTCCTCAACAGTCTCTTCTCCCCGCAGTGGCTGGAACATAAATCAAAATCCCCTCCATGGGGCTTCCCTGGTGGCGCAGTGGTTGAGAGTCCGCCTGCCGATGCAGGGGACATGGGTTTGTGCCCCGGTCCGGGAAGATCCCACATGCTGCGGAGCGGCTGGGCCCGTGAGCCATGGCCGCTGAGCCTGCGCATCCGGAGCCTGTGCTCCGCAACGGGAGAGGCCACAACAGTGAGGCCCGCGTACTGCTAAATAAAGAAATAAATAATATGTCTTCAATTAACTATAAAATTAAACCAAACTTTTACACAGAAAATAAAAAACACTCTTCCTTCTGACAGGCCCACACTCACTCACATCTCTGACTGCTTTTATCAGAAAATCTTTTGCTGATCACCCCCTCTCCCATATATTATCCCAATACTCTGATTTATTTGTCTTCACAGCATTTATCACTATCTGACAGACTCTGCATTTACCTGTTTGTTTTTTCATCCTTTGCATATCCCACAAAGGCATGAGCTCAATGAGAGCTGGGATTTTGTTTTATTTTTGTGGTTTCCTGCAGTGTCCTCAGCCTGTGGCATGGTGTCTGCAAAATGTAGGTGCAGCCGATAAATATTTGTTAAATGAATTTCTCCTTTAACTTTGTCATTGAGCCGGGTCTTATACTTGTACCGTGTTGACTCTGGAATCCCTGTGCAGGCATTTGCCTTTATTCCTAGAAATATCATAATTTTAGTGTGGTCCATGGGGCAAAGTTGGCAAAATCTTTTTGAGTCTGGACTTTTGCCATCCTAAGTTAATTTATGATGATTGTTAATATCAGCCACGGTTACTATTTATTGAACACTTGCATAGCCATCGCCCTGCCAGGTGTTTTACAATATTATTTCCCTTAATCCTTACAATGGCCCTATGGGAAATGCTACTATTGTCCTCATTTTGCTCATGAGGAAATCGAAGCCTGGAGAGTTAAGTGACTTGCTCACACAGCCAGGGAATGGCAGAGCAGAGCCACCCTTCAAGGCCACGTGTCCCGGATTCAGATACACTATAGTAATGAAGAGCAATGGCCTCCGGAAGCAGACAGATCTGGGTTAGCATTTCCTCACGTAGCTGTGTGATGTCGACTGAGTCCTTTTTCTCCCTTGACATTCCCCGTCGTCCCATAAATGAGAGTAACAGTAATACCAACTTCATAGGGTTGTTACGATGATTCGATGACTCTGGTCCCATGCTTAGTACAGTCCTGGCACAGAGTTAAAGCTCATTAAGTGGTGTCATCATGGCAGTATCATTAATAGGACTAAAAAAAATGAACGAATAATGATTTTGCTTCTATTGGGCAACACATGTCCTCTTCATGTTCTTTTTATCCCACATCTATCTATATTACTTCTCCCTTCCATCTATGCGTCTATAAATCTGATAAGGGGATCTTCCTATAAACTACTGATTAAAAGTGGTGAAGGGTGTACAGGTGAGGATAAACCTTTAGACAGCCAGGGATGCCCTCTAGAAACCGTGTGAGCTTTGTTTTGACAGCAAGAAGGTACTGGTTAGTATGGCACCTTCCAGGAGCATGACTTAGTTTCACCAGTCTGTTCTGTTCATCTGCTAAAAGGCGAGCACAGCTTTACTTTCCTTCCCAGGGGATCCTACCGGGACTAAATGACTCGGTAGGAAATCCAAGAAGAATCTCATATCTCCTGCTTTGGGCAGACTGGTCTCTAGTTAGCCCTCTTCTTAGCAGTGCTGGAGGTAGCCTGGATGCTTGGCACTTTTAAAAGCAGTGGGGAGGAGGAACCCACCGTTTCTTTCCATGGTTTGTCATCACACGGTAATGACAATATGAATGGCAATTGATAGCCTTCGTTGAGTACTTATCCTGTATCATGCACTGGAAAAAAAATCTTTTATCTGCACAGCAATATACTAGATGTTACTCCTATTTTCTAGAGGAGAAAACTGTGCAGAGTGGGTTTGGTTGGTGCCCCATCCAGATCCCCTTTACTTTGCTAGGTCAGTCATCGATTTGCTGCCTCATGGCTCTGAGCGAGCTGTTTGATACGTGCTCCGTGATAACGGACTTCCAGTAGAGGGCGCCAGGGGGCTCTGCGGGAGGAAGATGCTCTCCTGCCCGTGCAGCGTGGTCCTGGAGGAGGGAGGTTTGAGCGCCAGGGCGGCTGCTGAAGCCTGCCCGCCACGCATCGAGCCCCAGACACGGTCGCTGTGCAAACCTGCAACCTTAGTCTCACCGTAACAGTCCCACAGCTGTCTTCACCCTGAAACCAGAGCCCCTACGTGACTCCCTTCCTCCCCCCAGCCCCCAGATTTCCCGCACCTGCACCCACAGCATCAGTTGCTCATCTGGCCCCGCTTGCACCTCACACTCCCGAGAGTGGAGGCCACTTGCTTGCACGCAGCCCAGCCCCTGTCCATCGCGGCCAAACCAGCATCCTTCTGTGCTCTCTGGTGAACTGAACCCCACTGTCTTCAAGTTTATCTTCCTTAGATGATCTGCCTCAGCTCCAGGGTACTACACAGGTACCCTTTCATCACAGTTAGTAATTATCTATATTGCACTTTATATCCTGTATGATTTCCATATCCGGCTTGGATCCAGACTGCTGTCGGCCCATCCCACGGCTGCTCCAAGCATTGGCTGCTGAACTGACAGAGGCTCCCTCCTCAAATAATTGCCCTCAGCGACGGGAGCTGCCTTGCCCAGGAGGTTAGCACCCTCCCTAATCCTCCCCTCCACCTGTGAGCCAGAGGCAGTGACGAACCCACGAAAGCCAGCTCCTGTGACCTCAGGCAAGGACAACTCTACAGGACGGTTCACCCTGCAGAGGCTCCTGTGGATCAGGTTGAGGAGAAGCTTCACCAGAAACCTGGTCCTTTCTTAGCTCTCTCTCCCATTCTCAGTCCTCCTCTTCCTCTCATTCTCTTATAGGCTTTACTTGAGAGTCAGCCCTCAATAAATTAGATATGTCCTAATCCTTGTCTCAAGCTCTGCATTGAGGCACCTGGCCTCAAATATGTTCCCAGGCCACAGAGCTAGAAGATAATGAAGCTGGTGATTGTACTAGGTCTATCTGACTCCAAATCCTATGTCTTTTTTTTTTAATTGAAGTATAGTTGATTCACCATGTTGTGTTAGTTTAAGGTGTACAGCAAAATGATTCAGTTTTTTCAGATTCTTTTCCACTGTAGGTTATTACAAAATACTGAGTATAGTTCCCTGTGCTATACAGTAGGACCTTGTTGTTTACCTATTTTATATATAGTAGTGTGCATCTGCTTAACCTCAAACTCCTAACTTATCCCTCCCCCAGCCTTTCCCTTTTGGTAACCATAAGTTTGTTTTCTATGTGTGTGAGTCCGTTTCTGTTTTGTAAATAAGTTCATTTGTATCATTTTAAAAGATTCCACATGTAAGTGATATCATATGGTATTTGTCTTTCTCTGTCTGACCTACGTCATTTAGTATGATCATCTCGAGGTCCATGAATCCTGTCCTCTTCGCCACCACTTTCTTATGATTGAGGGAATCTCTCGCTTCCAGCATGTTCTCCGTAACATAATGTGTCTTCTATGCTGAGCATTTTGGTCTTGACAATGGCCTGTCATTGGTCCAGGGTGAAGTTTGTGATCACTGGTTCAACATCCAAGGCCTGTGCCCACTGTCACTGGAGGCCCACACGCCCATGATCTGTTCTGTGGAGGCTCACACACCTTTTGCCGTTACCGCCTCCTGC
Organism: Orcinus orca; assembly: GCF_937001465.1. Lineage (NCBI taxonomy): Eukaryota > Metazoa > Chordata > Mammalia > Artiodactyla > Delphinidae > Orcinus > Orcinus orca. The sequence continues at coordinate 9,432,439 of NC_064563.1, read as the reverse complement.
CATATCTCTTCCTCCTTTCTCTTCCCCAGAGAGTGTGGGCCAGCATCCAGGTTGGAGCTCTACCACCCCAGTTCCCTGAAGTGAGTCTGCTTGTTTAGCTAAATCGCTCTCCTCTTCTCCAGGCATGTTTATTTGGGGTAGGCTAGTTCTCCACGCCTGGAAATTGTGCACTGGCATTCACTGAGGTTCAGAAACTAAGTTGACAACTTGACACTTGCATGCCTTTTAGGGAAATCATGGTTATTACTGGGGGCCGTAGCAGCAGGTTTATTTATAACTCCTGGCACTGCACACTGGCATGAAGTGGGATGCTAGCGGAAGGCAGTTGGAAGGCTACAGGGACCCAGGAGAACTAGAAGGACCTGGATTTCCAGGTAAGGTTGTATATGTCAGTCTTGAAAGGTAATTAGGCCCACACGGTGTGAAAGCAGCTTGTTTCAGCCCATTTCGTTTTCAGGTACGCTAACGCAGAGTGAAAGCTTGAGCAGACAATTCAACACGTCTTGGATTTAATTGTCTCTTTTCCATGATCCCACCATGTATTGTGGTTTTGTGGTTTGTCGTTTGACTACCAAATACCGATCTCGTCGGGGGTTTTTCAGCCTAGTCAATGCTCCCTGGTTGACCCCAAGTGACTCCTGTTTTTCCATTTGGTAACAATTACTTGACAGTTACACAACTTCTTCTCTCCCTGCCTCAAAAAACAAACTAATAAATAAGGGATGGGCGTTCTTATTGGTAGCTCTCCTTTCTTCAGAGAGGCTGTGTATCCCCCTTCAGAAGGTGGTTCCACGCCAGCTTTGCCGCCTTTCCTTTGTGGCTGGATGGAGTACAGCTGTCGCTAATTCAGTCACATTTTTAGTTGTCCCACCGTTAGATGAAATTATGAGCCATCGCTAGCGAGTGTCAGCAACTGCAAATAGCAATGCCGCCTTTGAAGGCAGCAGAATCCAACTGGGAATTGAGAAAATAATAGAAATTTAGAATAATGGGCATGCTTGGAATGAACCATTTTTGGGTTCAGAAACCTAGTTCCCCTGGTAATTTGAATGAGCAGTTTTGCTAATAAAATTTGTCTGTGTTGAATGAACCTGCTGGATCTACCCATCATTCACAAAACAACTTGAATTATCACTTTCCCATCAAATTTTGCCCCTTCCTTTAGCTGGCTGGCTCTTTGAGCCAGTTTTCTCCATTGTAGGCGGGGAATGAGGGAGAAAAAAATAGAAAGAGATGGTAGCACCAGCTGAGGTGGGCTGGCCTCCATCTACATGGGTGATGAAGCTTGTTTACTTTATGCAGGTAACTTTGGATGAAATTCAAGTGGTGCTGCATTGAGTTGAAAGGGCAGATATTCGTAATAGAAATTCCCAATGATGGTCAATATTTACCAGCAGTCTTGATGAATTTTGCAGATCCATGATCCCCGCCCCTCTCACCACAGGGGGTTTTTAACTTCAGGAAAATGAGTAATTGTCACTGACAGCCTCAAAATTTTTAACAATCATCATAATTCCCCAGACCAGTAAAGTGTGTTAGTTTACCTGCCACCTTCATGGACGTGCCCTTTTGTAAAACCTCTTTTTCCCCAGTGGAATAGAAATGCTTGTCCGTCCAGGAAGCACAAAGCCCCAGATACAAGAGGAACCCCTTTTGTGTTCTCTGCAGTTTCCCCAGCAGTCAGAGTGCTGTTCTCAAGGAAACCGTTATCTCAGCAGGATTGATTTTTCCGCTGGGCCCCGGGGATGGCAGCAGCGGGCAGCAGGCCAGGTGTGGGGAGCCCGGGAAGGGGCGGAAGAACCAGAGTTGCAGGGCAGGTTGAGCAGAGGCTGAAGGAAGGCTTTGGGGTGAGCAAAGCAGTGTGGTAAAGAGCTCCAGCTCTGCTTTTCCACCACGCATAGCTGTGTGAGGGTAGAGAAGACATTTAACATCTCTGAGGTTGTCGTATCTTCAGGTTTAAATAGAGAGTGACAGCAGGCCACACCTCCTGAGGTTGCTGTGAGGACTGGATGAGGGATTCCTGTGGTCCCAGCACTGTCCGTCGCCTGAAAAGGCTAATCGTTTCGCTTGTGTACACTTATCATCACTGCTAATTCATGTTGGGGGAAATCATCTGCTTTTGTTGAAAAGTGTTCTATTTCAGTTTATTTAGCTAATGTGGCTTGAGAAATTTCACCTTCCGTTTCTACAGTTTATAAAAACCTGTCAAGTCCAAACTTTTTTTTTTTAAAGACACCAATTATACTTGAACATTTGTTACTTTTTTTTTTTTAATTTATTTATTTTTGGCTCTATTGGGTCTTCGTTTCTGTGCGAGGGCTTTCTCTAGTTACGGCGAGCGGGGGCCACTCTTCATCGCGGTGCGCGGGCCTCTCACTATCGCGGCCTCTCTTGTTGAGGAGCACAGGCTCTAGACGCTCAGGCTCAGCAGTTGTGGCTCATGGGCCTAGTTGCTCCACGGCATGTGGGATCCTCCCAGACCAGGGCTCGAACCCGTGTCCCCTGCATTAGCAGGCAGATTCTCAACCACTGAGCCACCAGGGAAGCCCCTGTCTAGTCCAAACTTTTAAAGTAGGTGAGGATTTTGTGAGCAGGTGAGCGCACACGCATAGCCAGGAGTCGTTATTGATGTACACATTGTTTTCTCGAGGCAAATATTTTAAAACCTTGAAAAGTTTCTCTTCACTATATGAAGACTTTTCTAGCCCTTTTTATTTTTTGGTTTGTTCATCAAAATCTTCTTCCGGGAAAAATACATACTTGTTTGTTTATGGGTTTAAGAGATTCCTATATAATTTTTACTGAGTGCCAGGCATGTTCTAGGTTCAGGACAACTATTGACTCGGTAAATCCTTATTACAATACTCTGAAGTCGGTTCTGTTATCATCCCTGTTTTACGGTTACGTACATCGAAGCCCAAGGCCATTCAAGTTCAAGCAAGTTCGAGATCCTTAGGTAGTGAGCTGCCCAGCTAGGATTCTAACCCAGGCTGACTGGCTTCAGCGTCAGTGCTTGCAGGGAGCAGGCTGGGCCAGTCTGGTCTATTAGGGCTATGGGGACTTTTGAATGACAGGAGCTGGGAGTATTGAAGTTGTTCTGTGTGTCTGTCAGGATGGGATTTCTGGGTTGACATTCAGTCACCTTATGTATTCAGCTTAGGGCTGTGGCTTTCACCAGCAATCTCCCCGTTGCATGAGGCCGTACAGATGGGGAGTTAGGGAAGCAGAGTTGCTGCAAAGTGAGGTTAAGCACTCCCTTTTAAGAATCTGTGCCATGTGTATTAGGAGCCCCTGGAGTTGAGTGAATTAGCTGTTTTCTGAATGAATCTCCAAACTAGATTCTGAGACCCTTGGCGTTTCTGATTCACCTTCAAGAGCCCTGTTTAGTGATTCATAATAGTTTTACTCAGCACAAATAGAAGACCTGCACACCAAAACCAGGATTTTACCATTATCTTCTTTTTTTTCTTCTGATCAATAAATGTCAAATTTAGGGGAAAAAAGTCAAATTCCACGAACCATGGGGAAGCCCATGGACTTAAAAGGTTTTTTTAGGCTTCACTGGCTTGCGTATGCCTTGGAGGAAGTTGATGGACTTGTTTGTCCTCCTTCTTCAGTGACTGTCCCCGATCCACCCGCAGTGAGCTGCGTGTGCCATACCATCTGACTATGCTTTTAGATAGAAAAGTACCACGGGCTTTCCCCGCTGCACATTCTCCTGGGTTTCCTTTTACGTCACTGGTGGCTCCTTCTCAGCATCTCTTTTCTGAGACTTCATAAAACTGCAGTGCTCTGGAACTCAGCCTTTGGGCAGATTATTTCACTCCTCTGCTCAAGATGCTATGATGACCTCACCTCCAGTGTCCTTGCATGAAGACCTTTTATCATCTGCCCCTTTACTCTCGCTTTGGCCTAATTGCCTATTACTTTGCTAGAGCTTCCAGAGCCCAGTACCACAAGCTGAGTGGCTTAAACCACAGGCATGTATTGTGTCACAGTTTGGGAGGCTAGAAGTCTGAGATCAAGGTGTCAGCAGGACTGTGTTCCCTTTGAAGTCATCAGGGAAGGATCTGTTCCAGTCCTGTCTCCTAGACTCTGTTGGGACCTTGACATGTGCCACATCACGCCAGTCTTCACCTGGCAGCCTCACTGTGTGCATGTCTGTCCAAATTTCTCCTTTTTTATAAGGACACCAGTCCTAGTGGGCGAGGGGCCCATCGTACTCCAGTATGACCTCATCTTAATTAGCTACATCCGCAGTGGCTCTGGTTCCCAGAAAGGCCACACTGTGAAGTACTGGGAGTTAGGACTTCAGCATATGCATTTTGGTGAGACACAATTCAAGCCACAGAACTACTGTGCTCTCCCTTGCCCCCGGTGAGGCGTCACGCTGCCCTTGTTGCTGTCCTGTGAATACTTGGGTGTGTCTCTGCCCTAAGGCCTTCGCATCGTCTGTTCCCTCTGCCTGGAACATCCTTGCACCCCAACTGCCCACAGGGCTCACGAACGGCCCCCTTCTCAAGGCTGTCTTCAAATATACTTTTCTCAGTAATGCCTCCCTCCCCTGATCATACCCTTTAAAATCATATCATCTCCCCTCTTCCCCACCCTGCCCCCCAATCTCCCTGATCTATTGTTTTTCTGAAGTACTCACCACCTTCTAACATACTTGGTAATTTGCTTATTTACTAGTTTTGTTGTTTGTCCTCCCCCAACGGTGACACTGGAATGTAAGCCCAACGAGGGGCACTTGGTCTGTTTCCTCCTCTGATTTATTCCATACACCTAGAACAGCAGTACTTGGAGCATAACAGCAGCTGGAAAAAATGTGTGTAGCTGTCTCATTTTTCTTTATCTGTTGGTTTAGTCATAGAGGTGCATGCCTTTCATACATTGGAGTAAGGCAGGTGGGAGGAGGACATAACATGTCTTAAACCATTTTCTTGAACACCACGACATAGCTTTCCTGTAGTGCCCTACACCTGGGACCTTTAGCCAGATGTCACGTTTATGATGATTGCAATTCCCGGGGGCAGCAGGGCGCGGGTGGAGGGACCTTGCCGTCCCTCCCTTCCTGGAGCTCAGAGCATTTTCCACATAAAAGATGAAACCGGATCCCTTCTGCTGAGACACTGAGAGGCCTCATTTGACTTGTTTCCACTGTCATTTAGCTATTGGAGGAGCCATCACTGAGGCTCGTGGAAGAAACCGATGGTCAGCCTGAGAACTCAGGCGTCCTGACTTGCTGTGATTTTCCTTCTAGCATAACAAGGTAGAAAGCACCAAAAGTGACCACAAAGTGCTCTGGGAGCTGGCTTCACTAGAGTGGATGAGGTTTCAAAGGCCCACAGATGTCACATCCAGTTTTCTTAATAATCAAGACCTCTCTCTCATGGGCCTCTGGTAGCCCGTGTCAGGAGCGATTCCCAGCAGGACCACGGAGCTAGGCAACTCCCCATGCATTTCTTGGTCTTAAAATGCATCATTTTAAATTAAAATTTTCTATTTGTTCTCATCCTTTGCCCTCATAAATATTGTGTATTTTTATGAGCCTCTGTCCTCATAGAATGTGGAGTTTAATGAGGGCAAGGGTGTCTTACACATTGCTGGTTTGTTTTCACTGTGGTACCAGCATAGATACTGGCACATACAGGATGCCCGAGGGCTGTTTCTTAAGCCCCAGCTGAAGTCCAGCCTCCGAGCTGCATCACCACCCAGCTTCCTGGCTTAGCACGGTGGGCAGGGACCATGCCTGGACCATTTTGGTTTAGTTTCTTCCTGGAACTCATGAATGGCCTTCAAAAGTAAAGGCTGACGTATCACATTAAGCAGTGCTTTAGCCAGGAGGAAGATTGGTGGTTTGTAGGAAAGCATGGAAGGGTGTTTCTGACATCACGAGGCCCAGGAGGTGAACTGTCTCAACAAGGTACCCAAAATGGATGAGACTTCAAAGGGAAGGCCTGGCTACACAGAGGCCATTGATTTTTTTCAGCCACACTCATTCCTGGCTGGCAACATTATCCACAAACAGCAGGGCTATCAGGAAGTTGACATTGACAGAGGCCACACACCAGATCCCTCAGTCCACAGGTGATAAACCCTGTCATTTGTTTTCTGCACAATGTCTCCTCTGCACCTCTGTCCTGTTGGTGCCGCCCCCATGAATCCATCTGAAAGGAAGTAGTGCCTCTTTTTTTTAAAAAAATAAATTTATTTATTTTATTTATTTATTTTTGGCTGTTGCTGCGCACGGGCTTTCTCTAGTTTCTCTCTCTGGGGAGGAGAAAGGAGGATTGAAACAGACTGAGGCAGCCAAGTGTCCGTGAAAAGTATCACAAAGGGTATGTCAGCCATTGTTATTATTCTGGATTTTATGACGTTTGTGTTTGTCAACTTTTTACAGTTTGTCATTTTTGTGATTATTCTCAGCCTAAATGAATCTTCATCTTTACTCCTAATGTATTTATATTTTTTCTTACAAAATTCCTCTTGGTTTTAAAAAGCTTTAGGACTTCCAAAACCTGGATCATCCCTCCCTCCGTCTTCTCAATTCCCTTTGTTACATCTTGAAAAGTCTTCTGGGGTCTAATGCATAAAATTCTCAAATAAAGTTTAATCTCATTTTTCAGCTAATATTAGTAATGTCTACATGGACTGCAACTTCTAAAAAATATGTAGATATTAAATAATTAGTACTTACCAAGTCTCTAAGTATTATAAGAAAAAATAACACTAGCATCCCGTTATTATAGGACAGATGTAGCCAGGCAACTTGAGTAGATCTTCATAGCCTCAATGCTTCAATGAATTCCTCAGAGTTCTTATCTATCTGCCTTCCAAATGCGGCTATGTTCATCTACATAGAAAATTACATTTCTACATGAGAAAATGGTTTTTTCTAATTATTTTCAGATATGAGAGAATTGCTAAATGCCATTTTTGCAGAATGCCTTTATTCTATAATAATAGATGCTTAAATAAAAAAAGTGTTTTACATAGCCAAAATATATTCTAGTTTCCTGGGAAAAAAGATGATGGTGAAATGTTTCATTACTTCCACTTGAACTAGAATTGACTAATTAGAATTAGTGCATGTGTGTTTGTGTATGGAAGGTAATTTTTTTGGCATTTCCAATCATCAACATAACTGCAGTGAAGGTTTCAGAGAACATCCGTAATGCCTTGTAAAAACGCCTATGATGTGACAAATAATACCAGCTCTCGCTTTAAATAAACTTCATTCCAAGAAAAATAGATGTACTAAGCTTTGATAACAGTAAGTGGATCAGAAGAACTTTCCAGCTCAGGTATAAGATAGTTTTAGAGCCTTTGAAACCTCTGCCTTGACCACAGATAAATCTGCAGTGAGATGACTACCATCCAATTTGTTCCAGCTCACTTTTTAGGATGAAACCCATCTGGGAAATGAAAAAAGACCTGTATTTGCTGTCCTGAGATTTCCCAAGTGACTCCCCATGCAAGTTTCGACCTGGACCAAATCCCTGAACTTCTTTGGGTCTCAGTTTCCTCATTTTATGATACAAAGGTTTGGGGCCACATCTCCAATTCTGTTTCCGGTTCTGGCACAAATATTCCACGGTCTTTATCTCTATCTGCATCTTAAATGGGTCAGATCCATAAGGGAGAAGAAGAGTTATTAGCACTCTGTGTTTCATAGATGTTGGGGGAGATGAAGACACCCCTGGAGCCCTCAAGATTCCACTGAATAATTGCTTGACACTCGGGTGAGAGTTAACGAAGGGGATATTCCAAACATAGGACATTAAAAACCGTCATCCATTATTCAGCAATTCTGTGCTGAGATTAAATTGAAGTAAGTCTATGAAGTAAGTCTATGAAGTAAGTCTACTGCACACTGTTTTTTACTAACACAGTCAGATTTTCCCTGACATTGAATAGCCTCGGATGAAATAGTTGCCTTATGTTTGGGGCCACAATATACCTTTTTTAAAAGCTTACCTTACTTTTTACATATACATGTATCTATTCTTTTTCAAGTTCTTTTCCCATTTAGGTTATTACAGAATATTGAGCAGAGTTCCCTGTGCTATATAGTAGGTCCTTGTCAGTTATCCATTTTAAATATAGCAGTGTGTACATGTCAATGCCAAACTCCCAATCTGTCCCTCCCCCCCCAGCCCTTCCAAAAGCTTATCTTGACACCATTCCAACTGAATGGTCAAGTTACCTTCTTCCTCTCTTTTAAATTGTTTGCTTATTTATTTACTTTCTCTACATTCATGCTGAGTTTGTATATTTTGTAAGTTAAATGTGCTTCTTTGGGATTGGATGCCATTGTATTATTTTTCATTTGAGGTCTCAAAGTTGACTGCTAAGAGCAAATGTTTGTGTCAGCCATTCAGTACTAACTCACATTGCTATGGTGAACCACTTTATAACTGGTCGTCTGTGCCTCCTACTCTTACTTGACGATTTAGGACTGTGAAACCTCAAACTTCTAGCCCAGTTCCTCGAAGGCTCACCATTTACTTGCCATTTTCTTCTATTTGTTTGGGAAATTTTAAAAAAAAAGTTTGCCTTTTTAAAGGTTGTACTGCTATATCACTTTCTAGTTTCATATCAAATATTTTAATCTTTAATATCTTTCTGAGCTAAAAAGATATGCAGAGTTAGGGATGGGGAAATGTAAAGGAAGTTCTCTGAAATCACATACATCATATTTGGTGATGTACAGAGGGCATAACAAAGGCAGATTAAGACCTACAGTGACAATCAGCAACTGGCATCCGGGAACAGAGTATTTTACTCCTCCCTCAGAATAGATGGAGACCAGAAATTGGACGTTTATGCAGAAAGGCAGGATTTCATCCAGCACTTATCCCAGATTGTCAAGGTGCTGACTGAGGAGGACACTGGGCACCCAGAGACAGGAGATGCTATTGCCCAACTCAAGGAGGTCCTGGAGTACTGTGCCATCCGAGGTAAGTACCTTCGGGGTTTGACGGTGCTGGTAGCATTCTGGGAGCTGTCGGAGCCCAGGAAGCAAGATGCTGACAGTCTCCGGTGGGCCATGACTGAGGGCTGGTGCGTGGAACTGCTCCAAGCCTTCCTCTTGGTGTCAGACAACCTCATGGATGCATTCTTCACCCGAGGGGGGCAGATCTGCTGGTATCAGAAGCCAGGCATAGGTTTGGCTGCCATTCATGATGCTTTCCTCTTGGAAGCATGTATCTACCGCCTGCTGAAGCTCTGCTGCTGGGAGCAGCCCTATTACCTGAACCTGATCGAGCTCTTCCTACAGAGTCCTTATCAGACTGAGATCGGACAGACCCTGGACCTCATCACAGCCCCCCAGGACAGTGTGGATCTTGGCAGATTCACTGAAAAGAGGTACAGATCTATTGTCAAATACAAGACAGCTTTCTACTCCTTCTGTCTTCCTATAGCTGCTGCCATGTATGTGGTGGACATTGACGGGAAGAAGGAGCATACCGATGCCAGGAAGATCCTGCTGGAGATGGGAGAGTTCTTTCGGGTTTAGGATGATAACCTCGACCTCTTTGGGGACCCCAGTGTGATGGGCAAGATCGGCACTGACATCCAGGACAGCAAGTGCAGCTGGCTGGTGGTTCAGTGTTTGCCACGGGCCTCTCCGGACCAGTGCCAGATCCTGCAGGAGAACTTTGGAGGCCGAGAAGGTGGCCCGGATGAAGGCGCCAGACGAGGAGATGAATCTGCCGGCTGTGTTTACGCAGCACAAGGAGGACAGTTACAGCTACCTTATGGGTCTCACGGAGCAGTATGCTGTGCCCCTGTCCCCAGCCACCATCCTGGGGCCAGCACACAAGATCTACAAGCAGAAAAAGTCACCTAGAGACTCGGGGTGGGGGAGGGGCGGCTCTCCAAAAATTATTGTCTAACCTGTGAAAGAAAAGGAAGACCTACAGTGATACATCTTCTATTGATGTGTGTTTCTCTGTAGGAGAATGTGTAACAGTCTTAAAAGGCAGCCAAGATTTCTGTTAAGACTAATAGGCATGGAGTGGGTATTCTCTTGGTAATTTCAAAGTAAAGCTTTTTTACGTGGGAAATAGAGTAGTCTAACTCAAACAGGAGACCAATTTTTCTTCGACATTGAATAAAGGCAAATTCTGACACATTTCAATGGTGAGTACATTTATATGTTCCACCTTAGAAAATATTTAACCTTATTCCAGCCATTAGGTGTTTTAATCACTTGACAACGTAATTCATTAAAAGTTGCTCTGCAGTCTGTGGATAATTAGTCTGGTAACATTTATTTTGTTTACCTGAACCTTTCTTGCTTTGAAAATTGTGAATCCTGGCTAGTCTGTGTTTAAAGATAAATAAACCATTTATAATGATCTGAAATGTCATTTAATTCTCACTCCTTTTCAAAGGCATTCATTCCAACAAGGGTGAGAGGAACTGAGTTTTCTTAAGGCTCACTTGGTTTTGACTTTTAACAAAATATATCACTGATTAAAGTAAAACCAGACCTTTTGTTGTTTTACCGAGACCAGAATCACCATTCACTCTCAAGGATATATTTTGGGCAAAGTGTTGCTGGTTACTGCACAAACCCTGCATAAGGCCCAGCCTCTGACCTCGAGGGGCTTATGGCTTATAGTGATGACAGATATATAGAACTGTAACCCAGAGGTGGCTCTGGAAAATGATAGAATGGAGTAAAAGACAGTTCAGCTGAAGTCGAGGGAAGAAAAACAGAAGAGTGAGAGAAAGGGAGGATCCGAATGGGATATTGATGTGGTTTCAGGAATAGACCAAGATAAGGATGGAGACAAAGGCTGTAGTCAGAATATGGAGAATTTAATGCTAACCTAAGTGTTTGGACTTTATTCTTAACTCTTGAAATCAAATGCTAGTGTGAAAGAAGATTCGAGGAGATAGAAGAGAGTTACAGAATGTTAGAGCAGGGGCCCATAAAAATCCAATCCATTGTTTTACAGAACAGGAAACTGAGGCACAGAGAGGTTAAGTGACTTACCAGAGGTCCCATAGTATATCAGTAGCATAGTGGGGCCATAGACTTGTCTGCTGGCTCCCAGCCTAGACATCCTTTTATCCCATCACGCTATAGTAGGCTATTCAAGGGCAAAGTCTTCATAGGTACTACTTCTTGAGCATGTAGTAGATTGGCCTAGTTGTCATTGTTTTTGACGTCTGTTTTCCTCCTAAGGGCTTCTAAGAATGATAGCTTTCTCCCTGATTCCTGAATGTGGTGTGTATATTCACTATATGTAATAACTTGCCCTTCATGTGTAAGATTCTGCTTCCAAAATCATTGGCTTGCTGCGTGGCTTTTGGAAGGTGGGGTGTTTTATTGATGTGGACTTGCAAGTTCCTTGTAATCATTATCCTCTAGAATAGGCATTCCCATCTAGTCTGGAAGTCCTTTTGTTTCTTGGGCTCCCGCATTCATAGGTGACAGATTCAGACAATATTTATGTCCATGACATGGAACTAAAGTTAGCACAAAATTGTATGTCTACGTTTAAGATACTTATGTTATTTTCTCCCATAAAATATTCGTGCTGTTGTCGTAGGTTGGGTGTATGTACACGCCAGTGATTTAAAGTGAGGCGTATTGTTTGTATATTCACGGGTGTTTATTATGAATTCAGTGCCTATGAAAAGTGATACTTTGAGTAAACCACATTGTCAGGAATGGCAAATATATACTTTGAAATAACCCTTTCGATTTGAAATGCTTCTTGACCATATAAAGCTTCCTCCAGTCTCAGATATTCCAATAGTGTAAATACTAAATACTATCTTGTAAAGGCATAACTTGAAAACTTCTTACAGCCTTCATATTGGGCATACGGATTGTACTGAGCAGTGCTTCAACAATCAGCAGTGTTGGCTGGATGGCTTTGGGAAAGGCAGCACCTACTGTATTTATTTCATAAAACGTCTGCATATATTTCGTATTATTATGTATTTGTGTGTGTGTGTAAATGTGCGTGTGTGTGTTTTGATCAGTAGTAGTTGGAATACCCAGAGACTTTTTGCCTCAACTGTTACAAGGGCGTGCTTGGTATTTTGTGGAGACCAAGACCCTCAAAAGAAGATATAGTTTGTATAATCCTTGTCTTGATAAGGCCTTGGCACCAAGAAACCGAGTTACGTTGGGAGGCATCATGCTTTATTTAGCATTAAGGTTTCTGCTCCAGCATCACACACACACACACACACACACACACACACACACACACACACACACACACACACCAGTTCACTCTGCAGGAAAGGCAGCTGTTAACTTGCTAATGCTCAGGCCTTCCAGGCTGTGCTCAGCAAAGCTCTAGCAGGTGCCATTCATGTGAGACTACAAGACAGGGGTCTGAATAGCGCCTCCTGCAGTTTTGCATTGCTCTGCAAACGCAGTACTCATCTTATAATGTTCCCTAAAGATTTTCAATAACAGGAAACGCCACCAGCACGCATGCGATCTGCATGTTTATGTACAGTCTGAACATCCACAGTGTCCCATTTTCTCATCCCTGAACTTCCACTAGACCACAAGACTTCGGGTCTGTTTTCACCGCTGTGCTTCCAGGTCTTTGCCTGGATTCTTCACTGGGCTCCTTTTGCCTGGATTAGATCCAGTGACTCCTTCAAATCACTAGCTGGAGTTTGTTGCTTACTTTCAAGCATAACATGGGAAGTATCATCATCCCCCTTCGGAGCCAACGTCACTCTTTGGGTGCCTCAATCTGGTTTTCCTACTAATCTCAAAAACCAGGCAGAACATCTCCCTCCCTCTGTGTTTCTTCCTTAGCCTCTCTTGTCCTTGATTCTCCCTTTTACCCATTTCTTCCCAACGCAGGCAAAGCTTCTATTCTCTGTAGTATTAGTGATCTTCACCCCCAAATGGGCCAGTGTTTTATTCTCTTCTGATATCACAGTGAAGTGGAGGGGATGGAGAGTAAATGGTACTGCATGATACTTTTCCTTATTGAGAACTTTGGCTCCTAGAAGCGATCCGTTGTCCAGATTAGGAACCACGTATACATGAGAACTCAAGAAGTCCCAACAATAACCATGGGTTGTGTTTGAATATGAGTGCTTTGTTCTCAGTACAGAGCTTGACAGGAGATACACACAGAGACAGACGCATGTTATAAGTGGTACAGACCTAGAAAGTATATCAACTACCTACACCCTATGGAGATTAGGAAAAAGAGTTTAGCATAAAATAACAGTAATCAAAACTTTTTAAACGTCTTGTTTATGCCAGAGACTCAGTAAAACGTTCAGTGTGTAGTCTGAGAACCAGGTTCTCACATCAATCCTGAAGTGCAGGTAACTTGCAGCCTCCTTGACACCTTAGTGAGCTGAAACACAGTTAACAATCAGCTGTCAGGATTTGGGTGCAAGTCTGTCAGGATTCAAGGATCTTGTGTTTCCAGGGTACATGATACCTACGAAAATAAAGATGCTTGAATCGGAGGGGAGCTGCCATGTGGGGCAGCCCCCCATGCATAATGCTATGCATTTTCATGTATTCCTCTTTCAGACCCCCTAAAAGTCACATGAATGCAGTTATCCTTCCAACTTAGACCCCTCAGTGGAGGGAGGAGACTAATTTGCTCAGGTTGATACAGTCACAAAGGGAAAAGCCAGAATTTGAGTTCAAACAGTGTGACTCTGGTGCAGGGGTCTGGAAACTGGCCCACAGGCCTGTCTGGCTCACCTTCTGTTTTTGAACAACAGGTGAGTTAGAGAATAGTGGTTACATTTTTAAATGGTTCAAAAGAATGAAAAGAATGTTTCACAACAATACTTGTTTATATATTTTCTATGACTTCTTCCGTGCTATGACAGAGTTGAGTGTTAGTGAGACTAGATGACCCTCAAAGCCTAAAATACTTAGACTCAGGTCTTTTACAGAAAAAGTTTGCTGATCCCTACTCTAAAATCTACATTCTTAACCTTTAGGCTATACTTTTTCTACTTGATCATGTTAGGCTCATATGGAGTACGATTAGAATTTCTAGATTATTTTGCACCACGTGAGAGTTTTAAAATAAAAATAATAATCATCTGGGACCCTTTGTAGGAGAGTGGTACAGATGTGAAAATTTTAAAGCAGCTTGAAGAAACCATAAAATAGATTCTATATTGTATTTAGGAACATAGGATAAATGTTTTCCTCACACCGTTGCTAGCTCTGTGACTCATTAGAAAAAATTCATCCCCATTGACAAATAAAATGGAGGTTTATTCATGTTCTACATCACCAGTATATTTAGCTCATTTGTATTCATTTGTATTCATCACATTATTTTCCAAAATTGATAAAAAGTAGAACATTAGCTGGAAAGTTATAAATAAAGCCCCACACTGACTGCTTTGGCTAATAAGGGCTATGAGAAAGGATAAAGGAATTAGCGTACCAATGAAAAAGACTGATATTCAAAATACCTACTGTGTGTTATCCACTTTTATGGGCAATAACTGATTTTAGTCCTACACCATTTCATGGTTTAGGGCACTAAGGCTTAGAGGTAAGGTAACTGCTGTATGTCATGCAGCTAGTAAGTGAAAAAGCCAAACCAGATCTTTCAACTCCAAATTTGGTGTCTTCTTAGAAAAGAAATTCCATGACACTTATCATTTCAAGTTGTAAATTAGTCTAGAATTACCTCGTCTAGTGGGACAATTGATTCTCTTTCTAAATGTTGGTCTTTGTTTGATTCTGTTACTTCTGTCTGTTATTAGTTGTTCAAAAGTAGGAAAGAAGTTGAAGCAAATAATATTGCCATTAATTCGTATTTAACACACATAAAAATAGTTGAAAATGTTGATGCAAAAGAATGTGTTTTAATAACTTGAGAGTTTCAGTGAATTTTATTCCCAGTTTTTTATAGAAACCGGAGAGAGAATTTTCTTGATTTCCATGTATGTGACTAATTTTCTCTTGTGATTGATGATTATCACAATTTTATATTTGCAAAGGCTAAAAACGGAAGATTAATGAAGTCTAAATAAACAGTGGACTATTTCACGTTACTTAGAACCAGGTAGCACAGATACCAGACTTGATAATGAGAGAAGATGGATCAGACATGGTTTTAATTAATTAATTAATTTATTTAGTTTTAGCTGTGTTGGGTCTTCTTTTCTGTGCGAGGGCTTTCTCTAGTTGCGGCGAGCGGAGGCCACTCTTCATTGTGGTGCGCGGGCCTCTCACTATCGCGGCCTCTCTTGTTGCGGAGCACAGACTCCAGACGCGCAGGCTCAGTAGTTGTGGCTCACGGGCCCAGTTGCTCCGCGGCATGTGGGATCTTCCCAGACCAGGGCTCAAACCCATGTCCCCTGCATTGGCAGGCAGATTCTCAACCACTGCACCACCAGGGAAGCCCCCAGCTACATGGTTTTAGATGGTTGTTATAAAAAGTGACAGCAAAATGCATAATATGTCATTGGTTACAGATACCAAAAATTGTATCTTCTTTTGCTTTAAAAAAATGTTTTAATTTTGAAATAGATGTAATCAGATAAAACCAATGATCATCTCTGAGACTTTATGTAATATAAACATCTATTCACTTATGCCTAAGAATAAAGAGATTGTTTGCATTCAGAAAAATTTCAGACTTTGATGAAATTAAGGTCAATATGAATATGAACTAGTGTGTACTTGTGTTTATATCTTTTAAAAGGCTCATCTCCTGTAGACATGTAATTTGGCACAGTGCTTTTGTTCTTTGGAAAGCAATTTTGCAATAATGTGCCAGGAGTTTTAAAAATGTTCTTAACCTTTGAACCCAAACTTCTAACTTCTAGAAATTTGCCTTAGGACACATGTGAAAGATGTCCATTACTGGATTAGTTAAGGAGTGAAAATTTTTAAATAATCTGAACACACAAGTGTAAGAAAATGTTTAACAAATTAAAGCATATCCAAAGCATGAACTAGTTTGCAGTCAGTAACATGATGTTCAAAATATATATTTACTACCATAGGGAAAACTTGTACTAACTGAAAATGAGGGATCCTATTTTTTTAATTGATTATATTTCAATATAAAATATGCACATGTACTTTTATAATGACACTGATCAAAATGTACTGCATTTTTCTTTCTGTTCATACATGTTCCCCATTAAATAATACATAATTTGAGGGCAGGGATTGTGTTTTATTCAGTATATTTCTCTTATACATAATGCTTGGGAAGTTGTAGACGATCTACAACCTCTTTTGAATGAATAAGAAAGATGATAGAAAATGATCTGGTTGTCCTTATATAAATTATCTTTTTTACATATTACATTTTATTTAGTACTTAATGTGTATGATCAGAACAGATCATTTTAAAAGTAATAGTAAATTTATATATTAGAAAAGAAAGATGGCATCTTTTCTCCAGAACTTCTGGTAGTGTAGATATTATTGTGAAATGGTTCTCTGTAATTTGGCCCTAGTTTAAATAAAGGTCTCTTAATGGACCAGACTACAAGAGCAGATCTATTGCTTGGCTTCCTTTCTACCCCAGGGTATTCTTTTACAGAATGAAAGTAACCAACAATACAATGCTGAATCATTATTAGCTCTAATTTGGGAGATTGTGCCTTGAGATAATGGGTGTTTGGGGTCTGATTCTGTGAAGGTTACTTACTCTAGGCTTTTGTTTCATCGAAGGATCTCATGTTCATTCGCAAACATTCCTTTTCTCCCAGAATCATCTTCCACCTTGCCCTTGCCAGGTAAATACAACTTGGCCCGAGATATTAAATCAATACATCAAATTAATTGCAATGAGTTGAGACCTGACACCCACAGTGAATACACAATACTTAGATCAAGTCAGAGGTCACTATGCTGAATTGCTTTTAAAATCTTTGATTATACATTTGAGATGTTTGGTGCTGTGTCTCAGTTGGAAATTGTTTTTAGCAAGAGAATCGTTGAGAAGAATTAGTGCTACAAAAGTTTTTGTTTTGTTTTTTAAAGAAAAATACATGGTCAAACGGGAGCTTCTCATGTGATCAGCAAACAAAACACACCCCACAGATTTATTAACTTCAGTCAATAGATTGCAAATGTCCTAATGTAACTGGAATATGTCATCTCTGTTTGGTTGCCAAGAAGATAATCTGACTCTTGGTTTTATTTCCCCAACCATATTCTTCACTCAGACTCTAGAACTGAAAATCTCTTAACAATTTCAGCAGAGGGATTTTTGATATAGAAAGATTTGAGCTATAAGGAAACCAAATGTCCCATCTAACAGAGAAGAGTTGCCATCTGCACATGCTATGAAGGCCTACCTCACCATTGACTTCCCAGTTCATCTTATGCTTCAATTTCCAGGCTTGCATAGAATTTAGAGATGATCTACAATAGCCTCTAAGGCGCTTTTGTGAAAATTAGAAAAAGGAACACCTGTTGGGCAGATCAGTGTGAAAAAGGGACCTCCTGGGGGGTGCTAAGTGGCATCTTAGGGCATAAGACTGGTCAACAGCCCCCTACCAGCCCTTTGGTTGTTATCCTTTGTGAAGTGTGCAAATGCACAACTCTGGATGGCAGCCCTGGGTAAAGGGTGAGTGTGAGGGTTGTATTAAATATTTGAGAGATACGATATGAAAGGAGCACATCCAAGTCTCAATTGGCACGGGTCATACGTGTTTAGGAACCTACAGGTCTCCTAGAAATAGTTTTTGACTATTTCAGAAAATACCAGTCCTGCTCATTCCAAATCCAGAAAGCACGAGTAACAGCCTATTTTGATGTATTGCCAGTATTTCACCTACAAAATGGCAATTTTCTATTGTTCAACCTAGA
This sequence comes from Orcinus orca, assembly GCF_937001465.1. NCBI lineage: Eukaryota > Metazoa > Chordata > Mammalia > Artiodactyla > Delphinidae > Orcinus > Orcinus orca. The sequence continues at coordinate 9,414,618 of NC_064563.1, read as the reverse complement.
TAGTTCATCCTATCAGCAACACCAGGCCATTTTCTGATGTTCTCATTACAAATGCTATTTATCTCCTTACACCTCATGCATTGATCTTCTTTCTCCATGCAAAAACCAAGCTGGAATCATAAGTGGCTGCCATCTCTGCCTGGCTCTGTTAACTCTTGATAGTACTGAAAACAGTTTTGATTTAATATTATCATTGCCGTCAGCACCCTGAGTGGGTGCCAATCTCAGGAGACCATAGTAAGTGAAGGACTTTTTGTAGGTGGACAGTTTGTAGCAGAAGACTCACCAGCAGAATTTGCTAATTATACCTAGTAAAAATTGTGGGATTCATTGCTGGGTAAATATTTTACAAAATACATATGCTGTTTTTGTAGGTCCTCATGTTCAGTTATAATTTAGCTCTTTGAATGAAATAAATGAATTCTTGCCTCCTAATAGGACGATTATTACAAAGACATACAGATGGCCAAGAAGCATATGAAAAGATTCTCAATATTGCTAATTATTAGAGAAATGCAAATCAAAACTACAGTGAGGTATCACCTCACCTCAGTCAGAATGGCCATCATCAAAAAGTCTACAAATAATAAATGCTGGAGAGGGTGTGGAAAAAAAGGGAACCCTCCTATTCTTGTTGGTGGGAAAGTAAATTGGTGCAGCCACTGTGGAGAACAGCATGGAGATTCCTTAAGAAACTAAAAATAGAGTTATGATATGATCCAGGGGTCACACTTCTGAGCATATATCCAGAGAAAACTCTAATTCGAAAAGATATATGCACCCCAATGTTCATAGCAGCACTATTTACAATAGCCAAGACATGGAAGCAACCTAAATGTCCATCAACAGATGAATGGATAAAGAAGATGTGGTATATATACACAATGGACTATTAGTCATAAAAAAGAATGAAATAATACCTTTTGTAGCAACATGGACGGGCCTAGAGATTATCATATTAAGTGAAGTCAGACAAATACTATATGATATCACTTATATGTGGAATCTAAAAAAAACGATACAAATGAACTTATTTATAAAACGGAAATAGACTCACAGACATAGGAGACAAACTTATGGTTACTGAAGCTGATAGAGGTGGGGATAGGATAAATTAGGAATTTGGCATTAACAGATGCACACCACTACATATAAAGTAGGTAAACAACAAGGACATTCCATACAGCACAGGGAACTAGACTCAATACCTTGTAATAATCTATAATGGAAAAGAAGCCAAAAAAGAATATATATATATATATATAGTGTGTGTTTGTGTATAATGTATGTATGTATATGTAACTGAATCAATTTGTGGAACACCTGAAACTAACACAACACTGTAAACAAATTATACTTCAATTTTAAAAAAGGTAAAAAAGAAAGGTTATTGAATTTACTATTAAAAATGTAAGATAAGAGAGGGAGGAAGGTTCAAGATGGCAGGATAGGAAGGTCCTGAATGCACCTCCTCCGAAGGATAAAACAAATCTACAACTACATATGGGATAACTCTCTTGAAAAGGGACCTGAAAACAGAGCCTCCACAACAAAAGGTAAGAAGACAGCATCAAGACAGGTAGGAGAGGCAGAGACAAGGTCTCACCAAGGATAAAACCACACCCCAGCTGTGGTGATCCACATTGAGATAAATCTCAAAAGTATGGATCTTTGCCCTGAGAAAGGAGGAACTCAAACTCCACTTCAGGCACCCCAACTCCTAGATTTTGCACAGGAGAGATGAGCGTCCAAAAACAACTGGCTTTGAAAATCCAGGAAAAGTATAGAACTTCAGGGGATGGAAAGCTTAGTCTTAAAAATCTTGAGCACAGACACACTTGATCCAAAAACCAGTGCAAAAGCACCAGACTGAAAAGCAGAGGATGTAAGTGAAGGGAACCCACTTACTAATTTTGAAGCATTTGCTGGAGAGGCAGGAACCAGGTGGGAACCTCGCCAGGGACTGAGACACTGGTGGAAACAAGTTTTGTTATCTCAGGCTGCCTTGCTAACACCAGCACTGGTGGGCACTGTTTTAGAATTCTCCCACTAATCTGTTAGTGCTAGTGGGTATGCCCTGCTGACAGCCCTGCTTACCCTTGTGCCTTTGCCAGGACTCACAGCTGGTTGAACAGTGTTCCCACAGCAGCTGTGACTGGGCCCACAGTGTGTCTGGAGGCCAGCCCTGCCCAGCATTATGCTGCAGCAGTAGTCCTGGCCCCACCACTATAGGAAGACACACACAGCACACATAGGGGACCCCTAGAATGCCTGGTTCTGGTGGCCAGGTGGGATTGCATTTCTAAGTCCCACTTATATTCTAAATAAGGCCAATCCTTCAAGAATGGTAGAGATAGCTGATTTACCTAATAAGTAGAAAAAAACGCAGAGACTTAGGCAAAATGAGGAGAGAGAGGAGTATGTTTCAATTGAAAGAACAAGACAAAACTTCAGAAAAAAGAACTAAATGAAACAGAGATAAGCAATCTATCCTATAAAGAGTCAAAATAATGGTAATAAAGATGTTCACTGAGCCTGGGAGAAGAGTGTATGAACACAGTGGGAAGTTCAACAAAGAGACAGAAAATATAAGAAAGTACCAAATAGAAGTTATAATTGTCCTGAAAAATACACTCAGGGTGTTCAAATACAGACTGGATGAGGTAAAGAATGATTCAGTGAGCTGAAAGACAAAACATTGGAACTCACCCAGACAGCAGAAAAGTGAAAAAAGAATTAAATAAAAGTAAGGGTACTATATGGGACCTTTTGGACAACATCAAGCCGAATAACATTCACATTATAGGGGCCCCAGAAAGAGGAGAGAGAGAAAGGACCAGAAAAAAATGAAATAAACAATGGCTGTAAAATTCCCTAATTTGAGGAAGGAAACAGACATCCAGGTCCAGGAAGCCCAGATGTTTCAAATAAGATGAATGAACCCAAAGACACACACACCAAGGCACATTATAATTAAAACTGTAGAAGTTAAAGAGAGAATCCTAAAAGCAGCAAGAAAAAAATAACTTGTTATATACAAGGAAAATCTTATAAAGCTATCCACAGATATTTCAGCAGAAACTTTATAGGGTAGAAGAGAGTGACATGACATATTCAGAGTGCTGAAAGCAAAAACGTTCCAACCTAGAATTCTCTACCCTGAAAGGTTATCATTCAGAATTGGAAGAGAGATAAAGAATTTTTCAGACAAGCAAAACTAGAGAAGTTCATTACCACTAAAATGGCCTTACAAGAAATGCTAAAGGGACTTCTAAGGGCACTAATTAGTAACAAAAAAAAAAACCCATTAAAGTAAAAATCTCATTGGTAAAGGTAAATGTATAGTAAAGGTAGTGATTAATCACTTATAGAGCTGGTATGAAGTTTAAAAGATGAACGTAGTAAAAATAACTACAACTACAATAATTAGTTAAGGGATACAGAAAATACAAAGAGGTACAATGTGACATCAAAACACAGACCATTTGGAGGGGGCATGTAGTAAAAATTTTGAGTTTTAGAATGCACCCAAACTTGCTGTCAACTTAAAAATAGACTGTTAAATATATAGTCTGTTATATGTCAATATGATGGTAACCACAAAGCGAAAGCCTGTAGTAGATACACAAAAGATAATGAGAAAGGAACATAACCATAACACTAAGGGAAACCACCAAAGCACAAGGGAAGAGAACAAGAGAAGAAGAAAGGAACAGAGGGGAACTACAAAAACAGCTAGAAAACAATTAACTCTATGCCATTATGCAAATGGACTAAATGTAAATGGTCTAAATTCACTAATGGAAAGACATAGAGGGGCTGAATGGATTTTTTTTTTTTAAAGGCATATGTATATGCTGCCTAAAAGAGATTTACTTCAAAAAAAGAAAGACTGAAAGTGAAGGGATGGGAAAAGATATTCCATGCAAAAAGAAATGAAAAGAAAGCTAGAGTAGCTATACTCACAGCAGACAATATAGACCTTAAAATAAAGACTGCACTGAAAGAAAAAGAGGGTCATTACATAGTGATAAAGAGGTCAAATTAGCCAAAAGATATAACAATTATAAATGTATATGCACCCAACTAAGGAGCAGTAAGACATACATGGCCAAATTAACAGGCTTAATGGAGAAACTGAAAGCAATAGAATAATAGTAGGGGATTTTAACAACCCACTTACATCAATGGATAGATCATCCAGACAGAAAATCAATAAGGAAACATGGCCTTCAAATGATGTTAGACCAGATGATCTTAATAGATATGTATTGAACATTCCATCCAAAAGCAGAAGAATACATATTCTGCTCCAGTGCACATGGAACATTCTCCAGGATTGATCACATGTTAGGTCACAAAACATGTCTCAATAAATTCAAGAAGATTGAAGTTATATCAGACACCTTCTCTGACCACAATTGAATAAAACTAGAAATCAATCACAAGAAAAAAAAATACGGAGATTAAACAACTGAACAACCAATGGGTCATCTAAGAAATCAAAAGAGATATCAAAAAAAAAAGAATACCTACAGACAAATGACAACAGAAATATGATGTATCAAATATCTATGGGATTTTTGTAATCCATAGCAGTAAAAGTGGATCTCAGAGAAATTCAGACCAATACAGGCCAACCTTAAGAAACAAGAGAAATCCTAAATAAACAACCTAACTTTACACCTTCAGGGACTAGAAAAAGACAAACAACCAAACCACAATATTATAAGAAAGGAAATAATAAGGATCCGAGTGGAAATAAATGAAATAGAGGCAAAAAAAAAAAAAAAAAAAAACAGTAGAAAAGGTCAATGAAACTAAGAGCTGGATCTTTGAAAAAATAAACAAAATTGACAAACCTTTAGATAGACTAACCAAGAAACAAGAAGAGAGGACATAGAAGTAAAAAAGATGTTACAACTGATACCACAAAAATACAAAGGATTATGAGATTATTATGAACAATTATCAACCCCCAAATTGAACAACTTAGAAGAAAAGGATAATTCCTAGAAACATACAATCATCCAAGACTAGATCATGAAGAAATAGAAAAATCAAATAGACCAATTACTAGTAAGGAGATTGAATCATTAATCAAAAGTTTCCCAAAGAGCAGAAGTCCACTACCAGAGGACTTCACTGGAGAATTCTACAAATCATTCAAAGAAGATTTAATACCTATTCTTCTCAAATTTTTCAAAAAAATTGAAGAGAAGGCAAATCTTCCAAACATATTTTATGAAGCCCTGAATCAGAAAACAGACAAGGACACTTCAAAAAAAAATTATGTGACAAAAATCTTGCTGATTTAGATGCAAAATCTTAAACAAAATATTAGCAAACAATACATTAAAAGAATCATACACCAAGATCAGGTGGGTTTTATTCCAGAGATGCAAGGATGTTTCAATATGTGATAATCTGTCAATATGATACACCACATTTATAAAACAAAGGATAAAAATCATATCACCTCAGTTGATGCAGAAAAAGCATTTAACAAATTTAACATCCATTTTTAATAAAAACGTTCAACAAAGTTGATATTGAGGGAATTTACCTCAACATAATAAAGGCCATATATGACAAACCTACAGCTAACACTACACCAACAATGAAAAGGTGAAAGCTGTTCCTCTATGATCAAGAACAAGACAAGGATACTCACTCTAGCCACTTTTATTCAACATAGCTTTGAAGTCCTAGCCACAGCAATTAGGCAAGTAAAAATAAAGGCAAGAAAAAATAAAATGAATCCAACTTGGAAAAGAAGTAAAACTATCACTATTTGCAGATGACATGACACTTATATAGAAAATCCTCAAGACTCCACCAAAAACCTGTTAGAACTAATAAACAAATTCAGTAAAGTCATTGGATACAAATTTATAGAAATCTGTGGTGTTTCTATATACTAATAACCATCAGAAAGAGAAATTAGGAAAACAATCTCATTTACAATGGCATCAAAAAGACTAAAACACCTAGGAATAAATTTAACCAAGGTAGTGAAAGACCTCTATACTGAAAACTATAAGATGCTGATTAAAGAAATTTAAGAAGATACAAATAAGTGGAAAGATATTCCATGTTCATGGATTGGAAGAATTCATATTTTTATTCATTCATATTTTTACTCATTTTATTTTTCATACTACCCGAAGCAATCTGCAGAGTCAATGCATTTCCTATCAAAATTCCAACAGTGTATTTCACAGAAATAGAACAAGTAATTCTAAAATTTGTATGGACCTACAAAGATCTCAAGTAGCCAAAAATCTTGAGAAAGAAGAACAAAGCTAGAGGTATCACACTCCTGATTTCAAACTATACTACAAAGCTATAATAATCAAAACTGTGTGGTAACTGACACAAAAACAGACACACAGATCAATGAGATAGAATAGAGAGTCCAGAAATAAACCCACACGTATTTGGACAATTAAGTTTTTGGCAAAGGAATAAAGAACAAAGAGTGGAGAAAGGATTGTCTCTTAATAAATGGTGTTGGGAAAACTGGACAGCTATGTGCAAAAGAATGAAACTAGAACACTATATTAAGCCATACAACAAAATTAATTCAAAATGGATTAAAGCCTTGAATGTAAGACCTGAAATCATAAAATTCCTAGAAGAACACATAAATGGTAACCTCTTTGACATCAGTTTTAGTGATGTTTTCATGGATATGACTCCAAAGGCAAGGGAAACAAAAGCAAAAGTAAACAAATGGGATTACATCAAAATAAAAAGCACTTGCACAGTGAAGGAAACCATCAACAAAAAGAAAAGGCAACCTACTGAATGGAAGGAGATAGTTGCAAATAATATTCTGATAAGGGTCTAATATCCAAAATATATTTAAAAAATAAAAACCTGACACAACTCAACAACAAAAACACAACCCAAATGGGCAGAGAATCTGAATAGGTATTTTTGCAAAGAAGACAGACAGATGGCCAACATACATGAAAAAATTTTCAGTGTCACTAATTATTAGGGAAATGCAAATCAAAACCATAGTGAGATATCACCTCACACATTTTAGAATGACTGCTATTGAAAAAACATGTAATAACAAGTGTTGGATGCGGGGAAAAGGGAACTCTCATACACTGTTTGTGAGGCTGTATTTTGGTGCTGCAACTATGGAAAACAATATGGGGTATCCTCAAAAAATTAAGAATAGAACTACCATATGACCCAGATATTTCACTTCTGGGTATTTATCTGAAGTACATGAAAACACTAATTTGCAAATATGTATGCACTCTTATGTTCATTGTAGTGTTATTTACAATAGCCAAGATATGGAAACAGCCTAAGGGCCCATCAATGGATGAATGGATAAAGAAGTTGAGGTATATATACACACTGGAACACTATTCAGCCATAAAAAGAATGAAATCTTGCCATTTGTGACAACATGGATGGACTTCGAAGATATGATGCTATGTGAAATAAATGATATGGAGAAAGACAAACACTGTATGATTTCACTCCTATGTGGACTTCAAAAAAACAAAAGAAACAATCAAATGAAGTAAAACTAAACAAACAGAGATACAGAGATCAAACTAGTGGTTACCAGAAGATAAGGGGATTGAGAAAAATGGGTGAAGGGGGTCAACTCTATGGTGATGGATGGTAACCAGACTTGTGGTGGTGATCAGTTTGTAGTGTATGTAGATGTTGAATTATAGTTCTGAAACATATATGTAAGATAACTGAACTTTTAGAAACTCTGGCACTCATGCTTATGTGCTTTGCTTCTTTGTTTACTGTAAGAAAAGAAAGGAAGGGAGGGAAGAAGGAAGGAAGGAAGGGAAGGAGGGAGGGAGGAAGGAAGAAAGAAAATTAGTTAAATATCCATCCTTAGAGGAATAGATAAACTGTGATATATGCCTACAGTAGAGTAGTTAAAATGAAACAAATAAGATATACATTTATCAATGTGAATAGGTCTCAAAAACAAAATTTACTGGGGGGGCGAACAGACTTCAAGATGATCCATCAGGAATGATACAGTTTTTTGTAAATTTTAGAAACACACAAAACTTTTCTGTATGCTGTTTAAATACACACACAAAAAGCATGATGGAAATGTAAAAACAAAGATGAGTTGGATACATGTCCACTCCAGAATTATGTGTGTTTCTGGGGAAAGATGAGAGGGACTAACATTGAGGAAGGCAAGTCAACTGCATCTCTAACATTGTAAAATGAAAAATGAATCTGGAAAGATTTAAATATTCATTAATTCTGGAGGATATGTACCTAGGTGTTGTTCACATTACTCTCTTTAATTTTTACATTTGAATATTTAATAATAAAAACCATATAACCACGATCATCTATGTAAGTCTGTTGTAACACAGTCCCACACTTCCCAGTATAAAAACATGAGAATCTGTCAATAGTAAAATAATGGCTCCATAGATTCTCCAGAGGTATTTCCATAGCTCTCCCGTGTGGAATACTGAGGCTGTAGGGGCTTCATAGAAATAGCTGGTCTCTCTCTCTGAATCATTCGAGAAGTCTTCCTTTGGGTGAGGTTAGGTCTGTGCAACTCTTTGGCTAACAACAGCAAGAAAGGTGTGGATAGACATACTTGTTAAATCACATACTATCTACTCTTTTCTTCTGTCACCCTTTTACTCACTCCCTCTCCATCCTGTTAATATTTTTATGGTGCATTTCTAAAGCCTTTTGCTGGGGAGGCAGGAGAACAGGAAAACACTGTTATGTGTGGTGCATGTTTGCATCTGTTGAAGGTGGGGTAAGAGCGAGCTGGTTAAAATCTGGTACGTAAGAGAGACAGAAAAGCTAAGACTGGAGAAAACTAATCTGTAATTCTTCTAGTGATTTGGAAAGAACACTCCTGAGATTTCTCCTTTACTTTCCTACTATACTTCACTGTGATACCAAATGTGTGGGTTTTTCTACACATCAAGCAAATCAGCCACACCAGCTGGGTGTCCTACGATTTAACATCAGATCCCAGAGGTTGGGGGCTCAGGCCACAAGACTGCCCCTGCTTCCCTGCTTCAGATGTCAATCCCAAGTCCTGGTTGTCACCTCCTCTTCTGACTCACTTGCCATAAATCAGAGATTCTTAACGACTTCCTCCTTGGGCTCAATTAATTTGCTAGAGCAGGTCATATAGCTCAGGAAAATATTTGACATCCTAGATTATCCATTTAGTGTAAAAGATATAACTCAGGAACAGCCTTATGAAAGAGACGCAGGGGGCACAGAGCCTCCATGCCCGCCTGGTGTGCCACTCTCCCAGCACCTCTACAGGTCACCAACCCCAAATCACTTCCAATCCAGTCCTTTTAGGTTTTTATGGAGGCATCATAATGTAGGCACGATTGATTAAATCATTCGCAATGGGGGATTGGTTCAACCTCCAGCTCCTTTCCCCTCCCTGGAGGTGGGGTAGGGGCTGAAAGTCCCAACCTTCTAATCACATGGTTGGCTCCACCAGCAACCAGCCCCCATCCTTAGGGGCTTTCTGAAAGTCACCTCATTAACAAACTCAGGTGAGGTTGAAAGGGGCTTGTTATGAATAACAAGGCACTCCTCTCACCTTTATCACTTTCACTTTGGAACTATTTGAGAACAAATATTTTATCAAAAGATTACCCCATTGCTCTAATTGATTCGGAAATTACAAGAGTTTTAGGAGCTCTGTTCCAGGAAGACCAAAAATATATTTGTTATTGTAAATCGCAATATCACATACAGAATTAGGTAAAACTGTTAACACTCTAACCATTGTATAGGCCCATTTCTCAGAATCCAACAAACGAAGATATGGTATAACGTTGAGATGAGGCAATTCATAAAATTATTCACCCAAACTGTAGACTTATAATGGCATGGTCTCTATTAATAGGTGTTCACATAGAACATGACTAAACAGAGATATCTAAGACAAGACAAGAAAAAAAATATAAAGGAGTAAGTTTGAAATATAGAAATTATTCATACTTTTTTGTAATATAATAAACCTCAATATCCTTTACGCTATACGTATATCATGCTAACAATATTTTATTACAATTGATTAAAAAATCAGTTGGATTAAAAGCCAGTTGAACTTGACTTTATTATTCGCCTTTGACTAATTCCTTTGGAAGTCACTTATTTATATTTCATTATTTTTATCTGTACTATAGAATGGTATGAGATTATAGGCTATAGATTCATCTTTCATGGTCAAGTTGAATAATGCATGTTAATGAAACAAAGAGCTGTATAGGCTTTTTTCATTTGTGTCTATAATTATTATTTGTAAATCTTCTGGAAATCCCATTTGATGGGAGGTCATAAGTCCAGTGGACATGACCCAATACCAGGGCTCATGGCTTGGTGAGCTGAGGGCAAGCAGGATTTAAGTCCCCACACAGCCCTCAGTCAGACAAACTTGTTCAGGACAAGTTTGAATTGCATGTGGCAACCCTGATTCTTCTCTCCGAAAGTCATGATGGGCTATAAAACCCTGCCCTTTACATCAGCACAAGAACCCACACTCAAATATTAGAGGGCAGCCATAGCAGACACATTTATTATATAGCAGTGCATTTCTTGATTTCAATGATTTACATGAATTTATGCAGAAGCAGATATCAGTAAATAATTAGGGTCATATAAATGCAGGCAACGAAGATCCTGTACAGGCTGATCCTTTACAGACTGAGCTGAGTGGAAATGCAAACAGCAACACTGAGAAATCTGTGCAATGAGTACATCAGCTCTGATAGATCAAAGTTCATGGGCCAGTGTGGAACCCAGAACAGGATCAAGATGTAATGTACATCCAGGGCGTGTGTGTGTGTGTGTGTGTGTGTGTGTGTATCTTTTGTTTCAAAACTATTTAAATCCAAATAATATCTCTTTTGCTTAGGAAAAATGTGATTAAAGAGTCCATTTTGAGACCGTTGGTTAAGCGATAAGTACATACATGTATTTATAATAATTTATATATACATACATATTATAAAATTTTATGATGAGAAATTTAGCACTTGTGTTTGAATACTTTATTTCTATATTTAAAAGTTAAGATCTTCAGAATTCAGGGCTTGGTTGGAGGAAACCCTTCAACAAAGCATGGCAAGATTATTTCTTAGATTTTTGTTATTGGTCTTAGAAGTCATCTAGGCCAAGCTTTTGCTGCTCACTGTGGTCCTCTTTCTATAGTATTTGTGTCAGTCAATCATCTCAGTATGAGTAGTCTTGGTAATAGGAAACTCACTGTATTTGAGGTAGCCTGTGATCTTTTGGGCCGCCTTAGCTATTAGATACAATCATATTCATGCAGAGATGAAATCTTTTTTCTTATAATGTCTGTCCATGGACCTTGCTTCTGCTTCCTGGACAAACCTAGAACAAGATTGGTCTCTCATCTCTGTGGTAATGCTGCGAATGTATGAAATGGTATAATTTTCTCATCTCTAGACTGAGAAAATAATGACTGGAAAATCATAAAACAAACTGAAAAAGGAAGGAAAAAAACAGGAAGTAGAGATTATCCAAGTCTTTGTTTTTGCAGACACTTGCACCCCTTTCTGAGAATTTCTTATTTGTATAGAATAAAAACTGTCTTTTTGTGATTATATAACCACATGCTGAGCAAATGTGTCTTGCTTTCCCACTGTGGATGAATAACATAGAGGAAGAAGAGCCTTTATAAGGGCAGAGGAACCAATTACCTAAACTCCCTCTCTCTAAAATTGTAGTTAATATAAAAACAGAGGAAAAAATAGTGTTTAGGATGATGCTAGTTCATAGCATACATTTATATCATGAGATAAACATCTTAGGTTTTTCCCTCAATGGACTTTTGTTGGAAATTATAGAATTTGGTACAAGTATTTAAGGTCATTTGGTATCAATAAGTGTCTAAGCAGTAGATGAGAAGAGGGTATCATAGTCTTTTTTTCATTCCAGAAGATGTATTCCAAAATACTAACTTTAATTTTTACTAACAGCAAAAACTTTTTTAAGAAGCAGACCTAGAAAGTTCCCCCCCCCCAACACATATAACTCTCAGAATGGAGGGTTAGATAAGTTACTTTTGATACAATGATTATTATATCTCCATTCAAATTATGGTTATAAAAACAGGAATAAATGGAGAAATATTCATGATAATGTATGTTTCAGTTAGGAATACTTTTAGCTTCAAATACCAGAAAATGCAAATATCAGTGGTTTGAAAAAATTGGACTTTTTCTTACCTGATAAAAGGTCTTCATATAGGCTTTTGCTGGACTAAATTCTCCAATCAAAAGACATAGAGTGCCTGAATGAATTAAAAAAAAAATCTACATGTTGTCTACAAGAGACTCACTTTAGATATAAGGACACACACAGACTGAAGGTGAAGGGATGAAAAAGATGTTTCACACAAATGGAAGTCAAAAAAAGCTGGGGTAACTATACTTAGACAAAATAGACTTAAAAACAAAGGAAATAATAAATATCAGAGCACAAATAAAAGAAATAGAAACTAAAAAGATAATAGAGAAGATTATTAAAACTAAGAGCTGGATATCTGAAAAGGCAAACTAAATTGGTGTCTTTAGCTAGACTTACCAAAAAAAAAAAAAAGAGAGAGAGAGAGAGAGAGAGAGGACTTAAATAAACAATATCAGAAATGAAAGAGGAGATGTTACATCTGATACCACAGAAGTACAAAGACGTGTAAGAGACTGCTATAAACAATTATATGCCAACAAATTGGACAACCTAGAAGAAACTGATAAATTCCTAGAAACATACAGTCTACCAAGACTGAATCATTATGAAATAGAAGGTCTCAACAGAATGATTAGTAAGCAGATTTAATCAGTAATCAAAAACCTCTCAAAAAAACAAAATCAAGGACGAGAAGCCTTCACTGATGAATTCTACCAAACATTCAAAGAAGAATAATACCAGTCCTTCTCAAAGTCTTTCAAAAAACAGAAGAGGAGGGAACTCCCCCAGACTTATTTTATAAGGCCATCATCACCTTGATACCAAAACCAGAGAAGGATGCCACAAGCAGAGGAAATTACAGGCCAATATTCTTGATGAATTTACATATAGAAGTCCTCGACAAAATATTAGCAAACCAAATTCAACAATACATTAAAATTATCATACACCATCATCAAGTGGGTATTATTTCAGGGATGCAAGGATGGCTCAACATCCTCAAATCAGTCAATGTGGTACACTACATTAACAAAATGAAGGATAAAAATCATGATATCTCAATAAATGCAGAAAAAGCATTTGGCAAAATCCAACAACAATTTATGATAAAAACTCTCAACAAAGTGGGTATAGAGGGAACATACCTCAACATAATAAAGGCCATATATGACAAACCCTCAACTAACATTACGCTCAATAGTGAATGGCTAAAAGCTTTTCCTCTAAGATCAAGAACAAGACAAGGATGCCCACTCTGGCCACTTTTACTCAACATAATATTGGAAGTCCTCATCAGGGCAATTAGACAAGAAAAAGAAATAAAAGGCATCCAAATTGGAAAAGAAGAAGTGAAAGTGTCACTATTTGTGGATGACATGATATTATATATAGAAAGCCCTAAACACTCCATCAAAAAAACTGTTAGAATAAATGAATTCAGTAAAGTTGCAGGATACAAATTTAATTCACAAATATTTTGAGTTTCTATACACTAATAACAAACTATCAGAAAGAGAAGTTAAGAAAACAATCCCATTTTCAGTTGCATCAAAAAGAATAAAATACCTATGTATAAGTTTAACCTGGAGGTGAAAGACAAATTTAATGCCATCCATATAAAAATTCCAATAGTATTTTTTACAGAAATAAGAAAATCAATCTTAAAATTTATATGGAACCACATAAGACCCCAAATAGCCAAAGCAAACTACCAAAATACCAAGGGCATTTTTCACAGAACTAGAACAAATAATATTAAAATTTGTATGGAAACACAAAAGACCCTGAATAGACAAAACAAAATTTAGAAAGAAGAACAGAGCTGGAGTAATCACACTCCCTGACTCCAGACTATACTACAAAGCCACAGTAATCAAAATGGTATGATACTTGCACAAAAGCAGATGCATGGATCAGTGGAACAGAATAGAGAGCCTAGAAATAATCCCATGCACTTATGGTCAGTTAATCCACCCACAACAAAGGAGGCAAGAATACACAATGGAGAAAAGACAGTCTCTTCAATAAGTGGTGCTGGGAAAACTAGACAGCCATGTGTAAAAGAATGAAATTAGAACATTCTCTAACACTGTACACAAAAATAAACTCAAAATAGATTAAAGGCCTAAATGTAAGACCAGAAACTATAAAACTCCTAGAGGAAAACATAGGCAGAACACTCTGACATAAATTGCAGCAATGTTTTTTTGGATCTGTCTCCTAAAGCAAAGGAAATAAAAGCAAAAATAAACAAAAGGGACCTAATTAAACTCAGAGACATTTTGCACATCAAAGGAAACCATCAGGAAAACAAAAGGGCAGCATATTGAATGGGAGAAAATATTTGCAGATGATATGACCGATAAGGGATTAATATCCAAAATATAGAAACAGTTCAAACAACTCAACTTCAAAAAACAAATAACCTGATTTAAAAATGGGCATCAGTAGTACTGAACAGACGTTTTTCAGAAGAAGAAAAGCAGATGACCAACAGGCACATGAAAAGATGCTCAATATCACTAATCATTAGGGAAATGCAAATCAAAACCACAATGAGATACCATTCGACCCAGCAATTCCACTCATAGGTGTACACCCCCCAAAAAACAAAAACATTAATTTGAATAGATACACGCACCCCAATATTCACAGCGTTATTTACAATTGCAAACATATGGAAGTAACCTAAGTGTCCATCAACAGATGAATGTATAAAGAAGATGTGGTCACTTTATACAATGCAATACTACTCAGCCATAAAAAAAATGAAATTTTGCCATTTGCAGCAACATGGATGTACTTGGAGGGTATTACGCTAAGTGAAATAAGTCAGAGAAAGTATAACATCACCTGTGTATGGAATCTGAAAAATACAACAAACTAGTGAATATAAGAAAAAAGAAGTAGACTCACAGATATAGAGAATAAACTAGTGGTTACCTGTGGGGAGAAGGAAAGGGAGAAGGGAATATAGAGGTAACTACTGGCATTAATTCTGTTATTTAAAGATGTCATAAAAATTTTAAGCTTTTTCCACCCTTTAGTTCTGCCACACTCAGGCATGCCACCTCAAGGTCACAGAATGATTGCCACAGCTCTAGACACCACAATTAAATTCCAAGACAGGAATGAGTGGGAAGAGAAGGTAAAAGGGCACAATGGCTCGGATGATGAGAGCATTTCTTTTCTCATATCTCTCTTTTAATGAAAATTAAAATATCTTCCTGAATACCTGCAAGCTGACTTATCCAAATATCTAACAGAACAGATCTTATTAACCTGGCCAGGTAATAACAAGTGAAAAAAAAATCAGTTTCACAATTATATGATTACTTATGACTAGTTAAAAAGTTTAAGAAACTAGTTTAAAATTTTGACCAGTAGCTGAGAAAGGTAGAATCATGGGGAACATGTTTATTTTTTCTCTGGTTTCCTAAGGCTTTGTAATGTGGCTACATTAGTTTGATAATGAAAGCATGCACTTCTAGTGAAAATAAGTTCATTTGAACGCAAAGTAATTAGACTTGCCTGAAAGACGTATTGATTTATCTAAAACCTTCTCTTACTTCCCATCCCACATATCTCTACTTTCGCAAAGCAGGGAAAAGGGTGGGGAAGCCCTGCTAAGAACTTTATGGTCATTCTTTTAACTACAGAGCGTGCAATGTCACAGCCCACATCTTGTCCAGTGTCTTCTGACTCAGAACATGATTATGTTGATTTACTTAAAAATCCATCCTGCAAATCATATTT
Organism: Orcinus orca; assembly: GCF_937001465.1. NCBI lineage: Eukaryota > Metazoa > Chordata > Mammalia > Artiodactyla > Delphinidae > Orcinus > Orcinus orca. Next base: position 9,398,646 of record NC_064563.1, on the reverse strand, counting down.
TTTTTAATAAATTTATTTATTTTATTTATTTTTATTTTTGGCCGTGTTGGGTCTTCATTGCTGCACACGAGCTTTTCTCTAGTTGCGGCGAGCGGGGGTTACTCTTCGTTGCGGTGCAGGGGCTTCTCATTGCAGTGGCTTCTCTTGTTGTGGAGCACGGGCTCTAGGCGTGCAGGCTTCAGTAGTTGTGGCACTCGGGCTCAGTAGTTGTGGCACATGGGCTTAGCTGCTCCACAGCATGTGGGATCTTCCCGGACCAGGGCTTGAACCCATGTCCCCTGCATTGGCAGGCGGATTCTTAACCACTGCGCCACCAGGTAAGCCCTGCAAATCATCTTTAAAACATAGAATATACTTAGTAGTGAGCTGGAAATGTGATTCGTTTTGTGACCTCCTTCTTGTTGCTTCTACCTTACTGGCCCCTCCCAGTCTCATTTGCTGGCTTCTCCTGATTTTCCAACCTCTAAATGTGAAAGTGTCCTGACTCAGTACTCAGACCTCATTTTTGCTCTAGTTGTACTCTCTAAATTATCTAATTCCCGTTAAGTCCACATTTATACCTTCAGCACAGATATTTTATTCAAACTTCAGACTCATTTATTCAACTACCTACTTGACATGTCTTCTTGGATGCTATTTATGCTTCTTAAACATTGTACAAATACCAAACTCTTGAAATCCCTCAAATCTGCAGGGTTATTTGTTTTTTCATCTCATAAAATGCACCTCTACCTGTCTAGTTTCTAACACAAAAGGATTGGCATCATTCTTTGATTCTTTTTTTCTCTCCTGCTGCAGTTGAATTCATTGGCAAACTCGTTCAGCCTCTCCTTCTAAAGATGCCTCCGATCTGACCGTTTCTCATAACCTCCATTGCTCCCACCCAGAGAAGGCAGATGACTGGGGCACAGTCACACAGCTTATTGAGAGAGCCAGAACCCAATTCTAAGATATCTCATATATAGACCAGTGTTCATCCAAAGTATAAAATGTCCGCAGATATGTTTTTTGTTGTTCTTTTGTTGTTTTTTTTTGCAGTACGTGGGCCTCTCACTGTTGTGGCCTCTCCCGTTGCGGAGCATAGGCTCCGGACGCGCAGGCTCAGCGGCCATGGCTCACGGGCCCAGCCGCTCCGTGGCATGTGGGATCTTCCCGGACCGGGGCACGAACCCGTGTCCCCTGCATCGGCAGGCGGACTCTCAACCACTGCACCACCAGGGAAGCCCCACAGATATGTTTTATTTCATATTTATACCTCCTCATGACTTAGGTCTGAAAGGTGTTCAACCTAAAATCTAATCATCAACAGAAATGAGTTTTTTCATGTAAAGGCAGTTTTCTTGTTGCAGGTTAGGTGGCTGCCATGGTGTCTGGTCAACATAACTCAGATGTACCCATAGCATTCACTCAGGAAAATGTGTGTGTGTGTGTATGTGTGTGTGTGTGTGTTTGATAGAGACAAGATTTAATTTAAAAAAAATACACACCCACATAAGTGCTTGATGATGGAATATCCAAGGATAGACCATTTCCTTATAGAGTTTAGCATCTATTTGTAGTTTTGTATATAGTGGGCTTGGGTTTGAATGGCTAAGAAATCATAAATAAATAAACATGTTGAAACATCATTAAAAATTGTAATAGTCTTAAGAGAAAAAGCAGACTATAATGATAGAAAATAATGTGGGGTGACTTATTTAGATGACATAGTCAGGGAATGACACTCTGAAAAGTGGACATTTGGTCTGAGACCTGAAAGATGAAACACAGCGGGAAGAATCTGCATGGGCACAAGCCTTGGGAGAGAGCTGGGAAGGACATTCTCAAATGTTAGATAGCAGGTAAGGAGTAAGTGAAATCCTAGATAAGGTATTATGGGCCATAATAGAGATGTTTGAGGTTCATTCCAATTGCCATGGAAAGCCTTTAAAAAATTTAAAACAGGAGAATGATGTTTTTCTTTGCAAAAATTATTCTAGGTAATAAGACCAAAGCAGGGGTTGAATCCATATGTGGAGAAGGTTAGCACCCTTCACCGTCACAGCATTGGTGTCACTGGTTTGTGAAAGAGTGAGGTCCCCATCAGTAGGTACTTGTGCCACCACAAGACAGAATATTGCAGAGAGGGCCTATGGGATTATAGATTGGGCATTAGGTTATATATGGACCTTTACAATCATCCCCAAACTTTGAGCTCCTGTAGTACTATTAACTGAGCTAATTATTAAAGTCTCTTTAGGAATGATAGAAAAATCATAAAATCAAAGGGGTTATTATTTAGAACAGAATTCTCCAAAACCTTATATATTAAATATATACTCACCTACAAAGTGGATATCCCCTTCCCAAGATGAGGCTGACGTATATGATGTGAACCTTCCATTAGGACAGATGGTCTCAATCGTTTTGGAAATATATATCATCTAGTGGTGTTGTTTAAAATGAAGATCCAGGGCTCCCATCCCTTGGAGATTCTAATTTAATAGATCTGAAGTGAGGCCTGAGAAACTGCAACCTTAATAAGCATCCTAGGAGATCCCAATAGACGAGGTGGACCAGGGCTGCACTTGAGGAAACAGTGGACTTGGTGATGTCCCTATGCAGATTCTAGCTCTCCTTCACCTCTTGTTGTCATCCACCGAGATCAGGAGTATTGTAGCTCTGAGGATATTTTAACTTGCATTGTCACGTTACTCAACCTTTATGAGCCAAACCCCCTTCATCTGTAATAAAAGCATAAGATGCTTTTGTGAGGACCAGAAATGCAAAATGCGGACCTGAGAGCCTGGCATATCATACCTGTTTAATAAACAGCACCTACTGTCTGCCTTATTTCTGTCTAATTTATTTAGCCGCCTCTTTCCTAGTTATCTTGGTTTACTAACGCCGAGTCAGCATTGACCTGTGTTGGTTTGCTTCTACATTATTGTCATCTTCCTCTTGCCTCCACCTCGCCCACAAATTCCCAGAGACCTGCAGCTATCACCTTAATTCAAGTTTTGCACTCTCTCTGCATCATTATAAAGACACTAGAATAAAAATGCTAATATTACAGCTGTGGAATAACTGTAACTATCAAATTCTTTTACTCTTGTGTTTCCTGCTACCTAAATTAATTCTCTCTTGTAGAACCCCTCATCTTTCTTGTTTAACGTGAGTACTGGGAAGCAGAGAAGACTATGCAGTGGGTAGATGAGGTTCTGGAAAAAGCTACCAAATGATGAGAAACATTTGCATTGCATTAGCTTCCATAGAATATAAACAAAGTTTGAAGGGAGAGAGGAAAGTCAGTCCACTCTGGGGCACTGGGCACACTAATTTGTATCTGTTGTCTTCAAAAATGCAAATTGGTGGGGCTTCCCTGGTGGCGCAGTGGTTGAGAGTCCGCCTGCCGATGCAGGGGACACGGGTTCGTGCCCCGGTCCGGGAAGATCCCACATGCCGCGGAGCGGCTGGTCCCGTGAGCCATGGCTGCTGAGCCTGCGCGTCCGGAGCCTGTGCTCCGTGACAGGAGAGGCCACAGCAGTGAGAGGCCCGTGTACTGCAAAAAATAAATAAATAAATAAATTGGAAAGCCCTTGAAGTGTAAAAGAAAAATAATAAAATGACTAAAATATGGCTGAATGAATCCCCTTTTTTCAAATCTTCATGTATGTGCAGTAAAGAGCCTGTTCTAGTTTGTTTGAAATTAAAAGGAAATATTCTTCGAATTAAATGTCATTGCAGGCAAACTCTAGGTTGTGCTGGAGGATGATCAAGGGACAAGTTAAATGAAATATTTGGGGAATCTGAATAGACACAGAATATGGCTGGTTTCATTTGCTGCATTCCATTTAATCTGTCTTTCAATAGGTCCAGTAAGATGCCCAAAGAAATAGCTATGTCTTTCTGAACAAAAATACTGTCACGTGGTCTTATTTTGTCTTTAAATAAACTCCTAAGAAAAGTTTTACAAGGGTGTAAAATTGAAACCACAATTAGCTACCTATTTGGTAATTTGTTTATTTAAGAGAATAAAATGAGACTTGTGCCAGAAAATCCAGGTTCCCCGATTGCCAAGGCTTGTTAAGCCCTCCCTGTCAGTTTCTGCCTAACTTCCTCTCTCCCTGACCCCTCCTCTGGACTGGGAGAGCTGGGATTTTTGTATCATCCAGTCTTATATATTTGAAAAGGGAGAAAGTATAGTGAACACTGCGCTTTCTCCTCCTCTGTTTGCAAAAGCTGGAAAAAAGCTTGACCTTCCCAGGCAGCTCACTTATGGTTCATATTTGATTTGAGGGAGGAGAGGTAGGGAGGGACAGGAATCATGAATATGAAAATGTAGGAATAATAGCCATTATTATTTAGTAGACATTATGAGGCAGGGATATTTACATCATGCCTAGTTCTTTTCTCTAGGCACTGTTGGAAACAGGTTAGCCTACCTTCACTAGGGTAGTGGCTAAAAGACAGTATCCTGGATTAGAAAACTACGAAGTAGCCCTGAAGAGTCCCTAAGGATTCCCAAATGCTGAATTCATGTACACACAGTAGTTTTCTTTACTGAGTGAAAGTGCCTCATAATTTCATTTTATATTTTGAAGAAAGGGCTTTGTTTGGCATTATTTAACTTCATTTGTTTGTTTTTTTTTTTTTCTTAATCGGTTTCCTAATAGAAAATAAAATTTTCTATTTATGCTTACTGAAGACTTTACTAAAAGTAGCAGGTCAGGATGAAAACTATGGGCATGAGATGGACTGTTCAGGGCAGTTCTGACTTTATTTTTAAAGTTGCTGGTTAAAAATGATTCCTGCTAAATAATAAAACAATAGATTTGGCTACAAACAATTGCCCTCATTTGATGTGCTTTAATAAAAACTAATAGGTTCCAAGTTTATTTCACTCATTTGCTTAACAAATACTTATTGAGCACCTACTATGTGCCAGGCACCATTCCAGAGGTTGTGACTAAATTAATGAACAAAACAAACCACTGTCCCTTAGAGTGTTCATTCCAGTGACAGAGTATAGGTAATCTAATTTTTAAGAAAGTAAACAGATTATGTGAAAGACCATTTGTCTAAACGACTACTTCTATTAGACAAGAACTCCAGAGAACTGGGGCATATTTTAGTATTATTTCAGATGTATTCGTAGAGAATCAATTGTGGATAAAATACCAAACACGTTTTGTTATTATTGCCTTTGAGATTTTCTGGTTTCTCCCTCATTCATTTTACTTTTGATGAATCCTGCCCTCCTGTCTTAATTAAAAATCATTCTTTTTCTAAATGAAACTCATTTACTGAATTCTAAGAGACAGTGCACCTGAAAAGAAATAGCACCACTCACCACTGAAGTTCACACAGCTGAAAAATGGAATTTGCAAAACTTACTGGTGATTTTGCTAATACCAAATTATGATAAAGAGTATACTAAACTTGCTTTGAATTTATTCGTCTTAATGAGCTTTTATCTTTGTTTATTGGAAATTTAAAAATTTGTTGATCTAGATTCTTTCTACTTCATCAAAATTACTATTTGTCTTTAATCAAGTTATTTTTATTAAGCCATTCAAATGCATGGTTAAATACATTTTAAGATGTTTCCGAATAGGTATTCATGCATATGCTACAAAATTCAAACACTAAAAAGAGAATATGATGAAAATCAGTCTCCTTTCCTTTTTTGTTCTCAGCCACGCAGGTGCCCTCCCTCATTCGTTTACTGTGACTAGGTTCTTCTAGATCTTTCCAGTGATATTCTAAAGGAGCTTCTCAGACTTTACAATGTGCATATGAATCTTGTTAAAATACAGATTCTTATTTAGGGGGTGTGTGCTGAGGCTTGAGATTCTCCATTTCTAAGAAGTTCCCAGTGAGGCTGCTAGCTTCACTGGCGAGGTGGTGAAGCACATTAGTTTATATCTGTCTCCGTGTTTACTTGTTTATTGGCCTTAAGAGAGCAAGATGTACTCATACATATACACAACTTTCTGCTTTCTACTATGACTTCAGCCCTAGGGTTCCGGCTTTGAGCTTTGCTTTGTTACAAAGTTTTCTTCTAATCTTTGCCTGAAGTGATCATTTATGCAGTATGTTAGAAATCAAACCATAAATGATGAACGTTAGCAATATAACCATTTGAAGCATGCTACTAGGTGATGTGTAAATTGTAATGACTAGGAGAATCCCTCTTTGCAAATTTGCCATCTGCTTTTTAAAGTAAGGTTAGAATAAGTCCTCAATTCCAAGCAGCCTCTAAATTTTAGCAGAGAGCATACTGAGGACTTTAGCTTGCAGCCAGTACCATTAATCTAATACAGATGCCATCATACTTGGAAATGATACAATTAAGCTCCCCGAAAGCAATATAAAGTGCAAAGATCATTTAAATATTTTAAAGTCATATGCATTCATATTCTCTGTACCTGGATAAAGTAGTCTCAAGAGATGGCGGTGATCGATATCACAAGAGGTACAGATGTTGTCTTTGTTGGACCTGTATGTAAGTGTAATTCAGACAGCTTGGGAGCAACCCATAAAAGAAAATTAAAATTTCATGCTTGTTTCTTCCCCTCTACAAGAAAATGGAGGCCTATAAGATTCAAGTTTGCCCATCTGTGTGGTATGCGAGTCTGTTCACATGAGTACTTGCTAACGCAACACAAGATTTGGTTTTAAAAGAGAACCTGTATCAGGGGCACTTTTCAGAAATAAAGATTTGGACCATCAAAGTCTCAGTTTCTGTGTCTTTGGCAGAAGGAGCCAGGGGTACAGGTTTCTCTTTGATGCCCAGTTAGTATCTCTCAGTGATGCTCAGTTAGTATCTCTTAGTATCTCTCCGTGTGTCTTTTGGTGTCACTGGTTCGGGGTCTCCATGTGGAGGATTCTTAGACCGGGTGCTGAGCTGGTTGTCTTAAAGGACCAAGGTTGAGGGGGAGAGTGATCTGGATCTGTCCAATCTCTTAAGCATACACCATTCTACCACCAGTCGTGAATCTCAAACTTAGGTGATGTAGGCGTGTACTGAACAGTATGCAGAGTCATAGAAAACAAACAGCATATCCTCCTGAATTTTCAATTGAATTAAAAATATGGCAGGTCCATATTAAAACATAATAAAAAAAACACTCAAACAAGCATAAATGCAAAATTCTGTTGGATTTTTAAGTTAACCTGAGATTTCAAACCAATATCTATCGAGCTTAGATCAGGGCCTCTAGGCTCCTTGGAAAGCACATTTAGTGGCTTCGGCCACTAAATACCCTTCTACCTAGTAGAAGGGCATTTCAATGGGGAAATTTTAGGAATACTGAAGAGGTCAGAATCCAGATCGTTTGAATTGCAACTACATTTCTTTGTCTCCTGAGGGACTCTGGAGTGGGCCTATGCAAAATATTTTGGAGCCAAGAAAGTTGTTGTCATGTTTTTGAAATATTGACTTTCTGGAGGAAATGAGGAAGTGTCCTAGAGGTTGTTGAGAGATCCAGACCGGCTTAGGAGATGTCATCAATGAACTTCTAATAAATGATCTCTATAGAGAAAAATCTGTGCCTTTGAGATCTTTGTAGACTGAAGGGGTAAAAATATTTTTCTAGAATTAACCCATTTCTGCTGGAAGTAGAGAACAAGTCACTTCTTTACAGAAAGGATGCATGACGTAGTAAACATTGTTCGTCACATAGACTGGATTTTAATCCCTCCCTTCAAACCTTGGACTGGACACTAAAGTTCTCCAGGTCTTAGTGTTCTCATCTGAAAAATGGGCTGAGGATGAAAGGAGCTAGTAGTGGATCAGTGTTTGCGTTCTCCTCTTTTTTTTCCTTCTATATTTTTCCTTTCCAACTCCCATTCCCTTTGTGCCTGGCAGTCGACAATGAATAGTACATCTCCATTTGAATGGGAAAGTGGTACCCTACAGTAGGGACTCAGAGCAAATGGCCTGGGTCTCCACCAACCCTGAGATTCCCTCTGGTGATCCATGAAAGCTTTTGGCTAAGGAGCCATTTAGATAAATAATCAACTACTCAGAATGTAAACACATTTAAATCTTACTGTTTACCGGCACTTCGAAACTAAATTTACACAAAAAGATGACCTAGAAACAAGGAGGAAAAAGCTGTGTGGCATTTAGATGCATATCACATATGCATAATTGATTCTTTAAAAGGTTAGGGCTTCCCTGGTGGCGCAGTGGTTGAGAGTCCGCCTGCCGTCGCAGGGGACACGGGTTTGTGCCCCGGTCTGGGAGGATCCCCCATGCCGCGGGGCGACTGGGCCCGTGAGCCATGGCCGCTGAGCCTGCACGTCCGAAGCCTGTGCTCTGCAACGGGAGAGGCCACAACGGTGAGAGGCCCGCGTACCGCAAAAAAAAAAAAAAAATTTAAAAGGTTAAGTACCCTTGACATATGTATGGTTCGTGATATACCCCTGATGGGTTCATAATCATTACGACAGTGGCTTTGTTTTCCATAATTCTAAAGTAAATGTCACATTTCTTCTTTGGAGATTCCAGGACTGGTATTCAGAAAAGCATATGTTTCTAAGTAGATAGCTGGGAAGAGGAGCTACTCTTTTCCAAACAGAAGGACTATTCACGTAGCTAGTACACTAAGCTTTATGAGAAGCCGACTGCCACTAAATTCTCTCGAATTGAAATGCAATTACATATCAAGGACAGGACAAGTGCTACCTATAAACAGAAAAGCTCAAATACATGACTTTTTTTTTTTTCTGTTTTGCTTTGTTTTTGCAGGGTATTTGCAGGAAGAATTCAGTACCCCAAACACACTATAATCCTTAATTGAAATGCACATATCAGGCAATTTGGTGAATCCTTTAGCGGCTTTTTTCAGAAGCTTATTGTAGCTGTGAAGGACTGGTCTTTTCTTATGTCCATAAACAATTATAAAGATGCTAAGGAAATTAATAAAAGAAGCAAGTCACTAAAAAGTATGTAGAATGAACTACCATAATATATGCCATAAAAATCAGAAAAAATAGGCAACATGAGGATACATATGTAAGTGGTAAAAACTGTGTAAATGGGAATGATTATTACAAAAATTCAAGTTATGGTTTTCTTCTTTGGGGAAGGAGGGAAATACGATTTGTGTGGTGCTCACAGGGGTTTTCACCATCCACGGGTGTTTACTGTTGTTTTTAAATACTGTTATTAAACCTTTTTTCAGGTGTGTTATATTTTCTAATTTTTGAAAGTGGAAAAGGCAAAATAACAAAACACAGTGAAGAGAAAGCACAAATTAAGTTGGTTAAAAAAAAGAAAAAGACAATGTAATATGGTAATCATAATAAAAGTAAATATATCAGTCTCAGGTTGGTGGATGTATCTTCATGTCGTACTTTAAAAAAAATTAAATGCATGCTATGTGCAAGACACAGCTATAAAATACAAGTCCCTGCAAGGGTCAAAAGTAGAAAGACAGATAAAAACTAACAAAAGAAAACTATTGTGGCTGTTTAAATGATGGGAAACTGGACTTTTGGACAAAATGTAATGTTATGTATTTTCTCTGTCTCTAATTCCTATTTCTCCATTCACACTCTGAGCCTGGGCCATCCAGGCATCTGCTCCAACCCTCCAGGTCTTTTGATAATTATCTCCACCCATTTTTGTCTTATTCCTAGCTAGTCATTTTAAAAGCCCTGGATCTTCAGTTTCTCAACTCTGGGAGTAGTTATCTGTGTACCACTGATTTGGTACTTACGATATGCTGTATTTTAATGTTACAGATATTCATGCATTTCTTTAATTATGTTGTAACATCCTAAAGCTAGAGATTATACTTTATTCATCTTTTTACACCCCCCTGTCACCTCACTCTAGGAACTACCATATGGTAGAACCATGTCACATGGCATATAGTAGAGTCAATAAACATGTCAGCAGTCGACTGAAAAATGGCTTCTGAAAAAACATTAAAAGCTCTTTCAGGACATTTGAGTACTTTGCCAATGTTCTGCATTTGCATTAGCTCTCAGCCTAAATTTTAGAATGGAAGGAGGAAGAGAAACTAATGGTAAAAGAGTTATCCAGAACTGTGCAGAGTTGGTAAGACCAAGACCAATAGGAGGGTGCCCCCCTCTGGACCTAGCTGGGAACTCCCATAGGTTCAAGGCTGATCTTTAAGGGCAGGGACTGCATCTAATACACTTTTCTGCCTCTCTGCACCTGGAACAAAGTCCATCCATCGTACACCATCAATAGATGCTTCTTCAAAGTGTGAGAGAATTAAACATTAGTCTTGGATAATTTAATTCACTCCCATGGCCTCAAAACAATGTGCCACTGAAGCCTTCCCAGTATGGATTTTAAGCTCTGACTGTTCTGCAGAGGGATAGGGTGACTGGGCAAGGAGATAGGTGAGCCCGGCCCAGGCAGGATGCAGATGTTAGCACTTGGATTTTTACTCTGGGCTTAGGAGGTAATTGGAGCAAACCTGAGTAGAGTGGGTTTGTTCTGCCAGCTGATGGGGTTCTATGGAAACATGCAACAGATGTTTAAAAAGAGATGGGAAAGCCCATGGAACAGATCATCAGTGCCTGTCCTGCTGGCCACCAAGAAGTAGCTGGGATTCCTCTTTTCTCATGGCATACAAGATATGATGTCTGCTGCAAACCTCTTTTAAAATCCTAGTTTTTTTCTTGTTTCTTTTTTTTTTTTGCGGTACGCGGGCCTCTCACTGTTGTGGCCTCTCCCGTTGCGGAGCACAGGCTCCGGATGCGCAGGCTCAGCGGCCATGGCTCACGGGCCCAGCCGCTCCGCAGCATGTGGGATCTTCCCGGACCGGGGCACGAACCCGCGTCCCCTGCATCATCAGGCGGACTCTCAACCACTGCGCCACCAGGGAAGCCCTAAAATCCTAGTTTTTTAATAAGTAATACATAAAGCATATGATATAAAATTCAAAGGATGTAGTAAGAATATGGCAAAAATAAGTATTTCTGTCACCTCTGCCCATAGTTGCTCTCTCTGAAGACATCTGCAGTTACCAGTTAACCCACTTGGTTTTAGGTATACCTAAACACTTCCTGTTTGGGGATACACGTACATGTCTATATGGGTTTATATATTTTCTGACAAATAGTTCATCTAATAACATACTACACCGAATCATGATTTTTTTTCATTTAACAATTTATGCCACAGTTCTTTCCATTTTTCGTTTTCTTTTTATTATCTTTAAAATCCCAGCCTCTAATACCGTCTGATACACTGACTCTGTTCAACTTTAGTTTCGTGAGCGAATGAATGAGTGATTTCATAATAGTCTCTAATTCATTCTGAACCTGAAAGTCACCCACCAACGCATTTTATACATGTCTTGTCTTACACCCCATTTCTAATATGCATGTTTTTGCCTGTAAACACCGCTCTAAGTTAATCTCAAAAAATTTGAACCTCCCTTGAATGTTGTCTTTCAGGCTCTCCTCCAGAAGTTATCTCTAAGCGCTTAACAACTGTGTCCTGTTTTTTATTGCCCTACATTCTTATTTGTCAATATAGTAGCCATAAGATGTGAATAATACTCTTAATAATAATTTTTATTGAGTACTTATTTGTGCCAGACATCATGCTAAGCATTTCTCACGAATCTCTACAACACATCTATGAAGTAAGGAACAATATCACCCTCTCTGTACACCTGTCAGTGCCCTCCCAGGATCTCCTTGACTCAGCCTTAAGTTGCTGTGCAGACCATTTCCTTATATACGGTGGCTTCTAGCATCGTGCTGCCCAAGTGACCTCCGGAGAATGTGTTCAGCCCAAGTGGGCAGGCCAAAGTGCTAACATATTGACAACCCCAAAGTGTCCTAACCAATGAGGTATAGACACTCATGGAGGTGGATAAATACCCTGGCTTTCTCTTCTCTTTGGGAAAAGTTTGAGCTGTGTTCTGCCCAGTCATTTCTTCTGTGTGTCCCTGTGTGATTGATCCTCAGTTGCTCATATCTGTAAACCCCTTTCTGTCTCACCCTTTATTACCTTTCCTCCCTGCCCACTTCCTTACTTCCTAGAATCACCTGCCAAATAAACTGCTTACAGTCAAATCCTTGCCTTACGGTCTGCTTTTAGGGAAACCAAACATAGGGAAACTGAGGTTCAGAATATGTGAGTAATTTGTTCAAGGTCATCTGTACATCAAGTGGCAGATTCAAGCTATGAACCAGAAGCCACACTCAGAAGCACCATTCCTTACTGTTAGGTAGATGGTAAGTGCCTCAAAGCAGGCCAAGGAATACTCTCTTCCCTCCATGGTGTGTTTCAAAATGCAAACCAATGTTGGAGCTTAATACATACTTCTGCTGGGCAATGCCGTTCTATGTTTTGGGGTGTCTCTTTTCCACCCCAGACCATCAGGACTTGCATTTTTGGTAATGTTGGCTAAACATATGTGCTTATGATTTGTTACTGAAAGTGCGATTTACAAAGAATTTCTCATGCTTGTTTACTTGCTGTCTTCTCCTTGTTGGTCTACAGATAGCAACTTCATCCTCGCCAACGCCCAGGTGGCTAAGGGTTTCCCCATAGTCTACTGTTCGGATGGCTTCTGTGAGCTTGCTGGATTTGCCCGGACAGAAGTCATGCAGAAGAGTTGTAGCTGCAAATTCTTATTCGGGGTTGAGACCAACGAGCAACTGATGCTTCAGATAGAAAAGTCCTTGGAGGAAAAAGCAGAATTCAAAGGAGAAATTATGTTCTACAAGAAGAACGGTGAGTTGGCTTTTTCTGATGGGTGCTCCTTGGACAGTTGTGAAAGGTCACCCACCTTCTTTTAACTCCCATTGCCGTAATTGCTCCATAACTCCCACTAAGGCTTAATGGTATTTTACATAAATACAGTCTGTTACTGAAGTTCCACAAATAACTTGGATGATGGCCTTGTTTTAGCCATTAACAGCATAAACTACCTGAAAATTTAGCATTAGAATTACAATTATTCAATGTCAATATATTAACTGAGGTAATATATGTTAAAATAAAGTGTATTATGTTGTGGTCATGCTTAAGATATATATCAGATATGATGGTTGTTAATATATTAACAGATTCAGAGATAGTTAACTATTCAGAGATAGTTTTCCATCTTTAAGAACCACATCTCAGCCTCAGTCATTAGGGACAGAGATCCAAGTGTTTGACAGCAGAAAAAGAAGTTAATTTAAAGGACATGAGCATAGGCATTTTCTCTTCCAGTTTCCTGTTCACAGAGCCTTTCTCACTATTCTTAAATTCTAGAGACAAAATAAGAGACACACGGTGTCTCAGGGTGGGAGTACATTTTCCTGGACTCAACACTGCCACTGGGCAATACTATTTTCTTGTGGCTATGGTTTTGACTCTCTTGTAAATGAAAAAGTATCTAGGGATGGGTATAGTTTCCACAGTGCTTGGTTCCTACATGGGAATAGATATCATTATCCTGTAAGCCGTGGTAGAGGGGGTGAATCCAAGAGGCATTATATTGGAGAAATGCTAGATCAAAAATGAGAACAAACCATCATTTTCCAGTTTCTAGAATTCTGTCTCTTTTTTTAACACTTTTCCTTCGAGTAACATAGCCCCCTGAGTTTTATTTAGCTGGGCACATGGCCGCCTAGCTAAAGAATATATTCCCCAGCCTTCTTTGCAGTCAGCTGGGGCATGTGTCTAAGTTCTGGCCAATGATATATAAGAGTGAATGATTTATGCAACTTCTGGGTGAAATCCCTAAAAAACGAAATTGTTTGACCTCTAATTTCTCTTCTTCTCCTTTCCCGTGGTGTTGTGGACTGAATTACATCCCTTCAAATTTCATATATCAAAGCCCTAACCCCCAGTGTAACTGTGTGTAGGGATAGGGCCTTTTAAGGTTAAATGAGGTCATAAGGATGGAGCCTTAATCCAATATGACTGGTGTCCTTATATGAAGAGGAAGAGACACCAGGGATATGTGTACATAGAGGAAAGGTCGTGTGAAGACATAGCGAGAAGGTAGCTGTGTATGAGCCAAGGAGAGAAGCCTCACCTTGATCTTGGACATCCAGCCTCTAGAACTGTGGGAAAATAAATTCCTGTTGTTTAAGCCACCCAGTCTGTGGTATTTTGTTATGACAACCCTAGTAAACTCATACATACGAGTCAGAATGTTAAGGCAAGGCTGGAAAGCCAGCTTCAACCATTTGTCAAGGTCGACAGCATAGAGTAATACAGAGCAACAATAGGTAAGGAGCCTGGGTGTGGTTTTAGGTCCACCTTTCCCATCCTAGACAAAGACACATCCAGTTCTATCTTGTTTGAATCACTCTATTTCTAGGTGTTTTTGTTACAACATTTAAATTGTACTCTAATTCAAGGTTTCACAACCTTGCCACTATTAACATCTGGGGCCAATAATTCTTTGTTGTGGGGGCTTTCCTGTGCATTGTGGACAATTAACAGCATCTCTGGCCTCTTTAATACTTAGTACTGGGGTCATTTTTAGGAGGAGGTATCGGAGCGTGAACATGGGAACTTCATCCTCTTTTAAAAGTTATTTGTCTTTGGAGGACAGTCCTTGATTGTGTGAATTTTGGATGCATGGTAGTCAGGAAGTATTGGCAAGCACCCCTCTGGGAGGAATAGGATTTCCAGTTCTTTGGCACCAGGAACACAGTTCAGACCATTATGTCCTTCCCAGTGTCAATAGATAAGGCCTACATTGCAAATGCGATAAAATAAAAGGATTCTAGCTCTATCTAATTTTACCACAATCACTGAAAAGGGGGCCTGAGATAAAAGAAAATGGAGTTGGTCACTGAGAATGCAAACTGGTAGGGAGTGATAAAACCGCCATCTGGTGAACAAAGGGAAAAGGAGAGGCTTTGTCTGAAATATCCGCTGACTGCAGACTTGTCCTTCTTAAGATAGGTGCCTTGTACAGGTCTCTCCAAATCCATTTGTGTTTCTTCCTTTTTAAGCCTTCTCACAATATCCAAATGTGGCACCTCTGAGAAAGGTTAAGGCCAAGGAGGAGAATTTAGGTGGCAAGGCCAAAGGGTGGAGACTTTGGAGGTCAGAAAAGTAGAAATATAAAGCACAGGATGGGAGTAAACCCCTAAAAGAGTTTCCCGAGCCTAGTTTTTTATAAAGATGCCTACAACCTTGGACCCCTTTGGATGGAAATCATTAAAGGCACCAAGAAAGAATAAGGTTTTTAAAAATTAGGTAATAAATAAGAAGACAACTAGCTTCACAGATAAGCAAAATACTCAAACTTTTCTTTGGCTAAAGTACAGAGAGTAATATTTTATATTTTTATGTGCAGGAGTTAACATTTCTTATTTCTTGTCCTCCCTTTAAATTGCCCAGATTCTACCTATACATCAGAAATAGACCATTACGATGTCTTTTCAAAAAGCAGTCCCCTCCACTTCTGCTGATATACAAAAGGCATTAACCACGGCTATTCTAGACAAACAAATGTATGGGTACCTGAACCAAGGGTAACCATTTTATAAATTTGGTGTTTATCCTCATTGTTTTTTTTTTTAATATCAGCAATACTTTACTTATAGAGTGGTTCCCTCCTTTTTTACATGCAGCATACTTTGCACACTATTCTATAGTTGCAGAGCCATATCTTTTACAACTGTGTATACCTTTTAGAACAACATATGCTGGATGACAATCACTCATTCTTTTGTACAGTATTACATCATATGGATCAATCATAGTATTACATCAGGTGGATCCACCCTAGTCACTTACAGTATTACATCAGGTGGATTCATTATAGTATTACATAGTCAGTTAAATAAACCTCTACTGATGGACACTTGTGTTCCCTCTAAAATGTGATCACTCATTTGCATAGTATTACATCATATGATTCAGTTCAACGACTCCCCTACTGATGGACATTTGTGTTCCCTCTAGAATGTTATCTGTTTTCTTTGCTCTTTCTGTCTCTGTCTCTCTCTCTCTTTTATGTACTACTGTTGTTATTTAGAAAGTTTTGTGTTTTTTCGAAAAGTTATCTTTTATGTGGTATGTTTATACTGTACAGTCCCACTTTTTAAAGATTTTTGTCTTCATTTTCTATCATAAGCAATGTTATAGTTACCCAGGAACCACTTCTCCCTCCTTTCTCTCCCCACAAGCTAATTTAAAGTAATGTCCTTTTAGTACCAGTTAATATCTATAAGATAATCAGTGTGCATGGTCTGCTTTCCTTATTATCGCTCTATGTTCCTCTCTCACCTCTTTCATAGTTATATTTACATTGTCAGCTCAAATAACAATTGCGTGTATTTTGTCACTCTTATCCTCCTTTATTTAATCTTGTTGCTACAGTGAAATAATGATCACCTTATATTCTGTCCTAAAGCTTCTCCAATAATTTCTTCATTGTCAGAAGCTTGTTTTCTGAGCCATCTTAGGAAGAGCTCATGGAAACTGTTTCCCTGAGCCCCTGCATTTTAATAACAGTATGACTGTGACCTTTGTACTTGTAGATCAATTCGGGTGAAAATTAAACCTTTGGTTTATATCTTCTTCACTTTACTATCTCAGTTATGTTATTCTTTTGTGTCCTGGCATAGAGTATTATTTTACCCTAAAAGTGCCACTAATTAAGTGAGTTGGTGTTTTGTCCTGGATGTTCAATGAATTTATTTGATTTTATTATTTCATTTCATTTTTTCATTTTATTATAATCTAATAGTTTTACTGGAATATATCTTGGCATAGGCCGAGGTCAGCAAACTCTTTCTGTAAAGGGCCAGAGAGTAAATATTATACATTCTGCAGGCCATACAGCGTATGTTGCAAGTACCCATCTATGTCACCATAGTGTGAAAACAACCCAAGAAAATATGTAAATGAATGGGTGCTACTGTCTTCCAATAAATATTTTATTTGCAAAAACAGGAGGTGGCCTAGATTTGACCTACAGGCCAGTTTACTGATACCTGGTTTAGAATTTTTTGGATCAGATTTTTCCTCTGTTATGTGATGTGCCCTGTAGTATTTATGTTTAAGACCCTTTTACTTGGGGAAATTTTTCTTGAATTTTAATTATCATTAATCTGTTTTCTCACTTTGATTTTCCTCTTTACAGTCACTTATTACATGTGTGTTGGATCTTCTTTGCCTTCCTCTGTACCTATCATTTTCTTCCTCTTTTTCATTTATTTTATTTTTTGTTTTCAATTTTTCACCATGTGCAATTTATTTCCTTTCCTTTCCTTTTGTGGTATCTATTCACACTTGTATTTCTTCTCTTTAAGTCTTCAGTTCTTTATCTTTCACTTATATCCTCTCCTGAGCTCAGTTAGGTCATATTATTTATATCACTCTTTTGACTTGTATCTTAGTTCAGACTGCCATCACAAACTATAGACTGGGTGGCTTAAACAACAGAAATTAATTTTCTTACATTTCTGAAAGCTAGAAGCCCCAAATCAAGGTGCTGGAATGGTTGGTTTCTTTTTAAGCCTCTCACCTTGTCTTATAGATGGCTGTCTTTTCTCTGTGTCTTCATGTGGTCTTCCCTTTGTGTGTCTTTGTCCTAATCTCATCTTCTTATGACACCAGTCATATTAGATTAGGGCTCACCCAAATGACTTCTTTTTAAGTAATTACATCTTTAAACACTCCCATCTCCAAATACAGTCACATTCTGAGGTAATGGGGATTGGGACTTCAACATATGAAATTTTGAGGGCATACAGTTCATCCCATAACTCCTAGTCATACTGTTTCTGAGCTTTTATAAATCAATGTAGGTTATGTATGTAGTTATTTCAAAGTTTGTAAATTTTCTTAATTACTTTTTACTTATTTTGAAATATTTGGGTTTTGTGTGCTTATGGAATATTTTGGATGTGTTTTTACTTTCTGTATCTGTATTCAGATAATTTTTCTCTTTATCTTCTCTTTCATCTTTTTCTATTGTCATGTTTGAATTTTTTTCTCAACTTTAAGAATATTGAAAATAGAGGTGTGCTAGGAAAACTTTCCTAAACCTATGTCTCCTTTTGCCATTCCCAAAAAGTTTTCTTTTTTTTTTTTTAATGCTTTCCCCATATAGCTTACAATTTTGGTTTCTTTCTGAGTTAGGTCTCCTCTCCTAGTGAGGACCTGTTTCACACTAGTATTAGAAATGTTTCCTTTCTTTACCCTGATTTTCCTGCTCTGACCAAGTAGGGCTCTGGTTTGAGCAGTTTCTCCTGGGTATAGTTCTATACCTCAGTGAGTTCTATACATCCAGGGAAGAATTTCTGCTGGGTTTTCTGAGAACATTGGAGGTTCAGGCAACCCCAACACCATCCTACCTTTCTGTAGCCCATTCTCACTCACCTGCAAATTGGAGACTGGGAAGCTCTGTGTTAGTTTTAATCATTTTCAGATCTGTGTGTGGAATCCTCTACTTTCAGAGGATTTCTTCTTTGGGGAGTAGACACTTGTTGACAAATTATGAGGTCCCAAGCTCTAGGGCTATTAAAAACTTTCTTTCTTTTTTTTTTTTAATCAAGCTGCTGCTCCTGCAGGGGTCTAGCTTCTTAGTTGGTATTGCTCATCATTCTGTATTCTCAGGTTTATGGGGACACACTGTCATATAGTTTGGTTGATAATGTAGTTTTTGGATTTCTGATTTTGCTATCTTAGTTACTTTAATTTTGTGAAAGGATTGGGCATATTTCAAAACCAAAGTTTTCATGGCCACCGCTGTATTTTAAATAATCCCTTTAGGCAAGGTATAATTGCTTTGGGGATATAAGTACAATTTTTTATCATCTCCTTCTCCTTTCTTTCTGTCTAAATTTCCATTTGCATGGTTGGGATGTGAGGATCTTATACTAACTCATGGCATAGTGTAGAAAGGGTCCCCCTAACTCCTTGTGTGTTCACTGCTTCATGCCTGACCCATGTGTCTGATGCTCCCCTTATTGGCGTTTGCAGCTGCATTCTGTGTCTGGTGATGCTCCCTACATGACTTCACTTCTGCTTAGCGCTTGAAACCACTATAGATCTCTCTTCATTTTTGCCTGTCTTTCATCATGCCACTGATCAAGGCATTCATTATTGTTCTCTATCCTCTGTATTGCTAGCCTTGGGAGGATAATGGATACCTTAGGTGAGCATTCCCATCCTTCACACATGGAAGCAAAGGGAGACTCTGAGTACACTCGAGCATCCTTTATGCTATCACGTTTCCTCAAAAGTGGGCAGCCACCTTCATGCTGATAAAGAGGTAGTCTGACAAGCAGGTTCTCTCAAGTGTCCCAAAGAGAAGGTAAAATGTCTCTTCTGCCTTCAATATTTCAAAAAAAGCTATCAAAACACTACTGGGTGTAAGGTAGGGTACAAGGATATATTGTACAACATGGGGAATACAGCCAGTATTTTGTAATAACTCTAAATGGAAAGTAACCTTTAAAATGTATTAAAAAACATAAAATTTTAAAAAGGAAGAAATAAAAAAATAATTGATAAGAAAAATACACACACACAGCTTTTCCCTGCTTCAAATCTGTGAAACCTCATAGAGAGGAGATTATTTCTGGCCTCCCCTACTTTCTCACAATCCCTCGAGCTGAGAATGGACAAGCTGGGATGTCATGTCATATTTGTCTTCTTCCTAACTCTGGCTTCTTGGCTTAAATGTTAGCGGTAGAAAATTGTATCGTCTCTGTGTCATGGAAGACCATCATGGTTGAATCTACAAATCCCAACCTTAATACGTTTATCTTAGCATATCTTCTCTGCAGAACGCTTATCTTTCAAGCCTATTTTTATATTAAATAGATTCAACAAGAAGAGAAATGCTGCAAGAGAACAAAGATTTAAGAAGAAAATTAAAATGATATAGTTAATTTTGCAAAAATATTATCCTGATATATTAGTTTGCTAGGGCTATCAAAACAAATTACCACAAAATGAGTGGCTTAAACAACAGAAGTTTATTGTATCACTATTCTGAAGTCTCGAAGTTGGATATCAAGGTATCAGTTGGGTTGGTTTCTTTTGAGGGCTGACAGGAGAAGTTTGTTCCATCCCTCTCCCCTAGCTTCTGGCACTCTTCGGTATTCTTTACCTTGTAGAAGCATCAACCTGATCTCTGCTTTCATCTTCACATACTATTCTCCCTGCATGTGTGTCTGTGTCCAAATTTCCCCATTTTATAAGGACACCAGTCATATTGGTTTAGTGCCCACCCTAATGACCTTATCTTAGCTTACCTCTGTAAAGACTGTATCTCCAAATAAGATTACATTCTGAGGTATTGTGGGTTAGGACTCTAACTTACTCTTTTGGGGGAACAAAATTAAACCCATAACACCTGGTTACATTTACATTAAACAGATTAGAATTTAAGTCACTTCTCCAAGATCATAAATAAAGAAACCAGGATATATAAAAATCCTCTGACTCTAAGGTCCTTGCCCTTAAACCACTGGTTGTCTGTGGGAGTGGGAATGGTACCACCTCCTAGGAGCATTCTGCCAGTATCTGGGGGTGTTTGACTCAAAATTGGGGGTTCTTTTGCTATTTAATGGGCAGGAATCAGGGATGCTAGATATACTGTAATGCATGGGGTGGTCTTGCAATTGAAGAATTGTCCACTGCTTAACTTGACTTTCTTTCTTTCATTCTTTTCTTTTTTCTCTTCTTTTCTTTTCTTCTTTCTCTTTCTTTTCTTTTCTTTCCCCTTCCTTCCTTTCTTCCTTCCTTCCTTCCTTTCTTTTCTTTCTTTCTTTCTCTTTCTTTCTTTCTTTCTTTCTTTCTTTCTTTCTTTCTTTCTTTCTTTCTTTCTTTCTTTCTCTTTTCTTTCTCTCTCTTTCTCTTTCCTTCTTTCCTCCTTCCTTCCTTTTCTCTATCTCTCCTTTCTTCCTGAGCTTTATTGAGGTATAACTGATATACAAAATGTTTCAAACATTTAATGTGTATATTGTGATGAGTTTGGACATATGCATACAGCCATGATACCATCATCACAATCAAGGTACTAAGCATATCCATCACCTCTAAAAATTTCTTGTGTTCTTTTGTGTTTTTTTGTTTGTTTTTTGTGGTAAGAACACTTAACATGAGATCTATCCTCTTAACATTATGCTAAGTGAAATAAGCCAATTACAGAAGGACAAATACTGCATGATTCCCCTTATATTAGGTATCTCAAATGGTCAAATTCATACATGCAGAGAATAGAATGGCAGTTGCCAGGGGTTGAGAGGAGCAGAAAATGTAAAATTGTTGCTCAGTAGATATAAAGTTTCAGTTATGCAAGATGGGTAAGTTGTAGAGGTCTGTACAGAGTAGTACCTGTAGTTCACAGTACAGTATTATGCAGTGCATGACTTTCTAATGCCCCACCAGGCTTTCCAGGAAGTAAAACACTGGTTTCCAATGACCTTAACTTGGAACTTAACACACAGTGTTTTTTTGGGAAGACTTTAATTTCCTACTGAATTTCCAAGAATAAAACCATAGTGTAGTGAGAGAAGATTGAACTTTATCTCATTGAGAACTTCACCATTTAAGAAAATCTTGTCACTGTCTCCCAGTACTTGTCACAGATATGCACATCTGCCCAGGTTCTGCACTTGGAGCTACTGCATTTACAGTGATTTTGTATATTGGTCCAATTATCCAACTGCTTCCTAACATCTTCTGTTGTCGTCTGTCATACCTGAGCATTTCATGTTGTGATCCATATTATTTTACCAGAGACAACCTCACTTTTATTTCTGTTATATTACTGTTAATAATATAGAATGTCTGAAAACTTTTCTGAAAATAATGTGCATTATAGGCAGGCAAGTTTTATTATTTAGATTTTTCAGTTCTAAATAGAAAAGAGGGAAATACAAGAGTTTGTTACAGAAGGGAATCTTGAGTCTGATAGGGTGGTGGAAAAGTCTCTTAACTCACAGACTCAATCATTCCCATGTCACTTTCAAGATTTTTTATTTATGTCCATGTACCTACTGAACTATTGCTTGCTTAACGTTTTTCTTTAAGTTGACTCTTTTATTTTTACTCTAATTGCAAGCAAAGAAAACTAAATCACCACTCTCAATAGAAAACGGGGATCACTAGCTCAAACAGAAGGTAAACATAAATAAATATACAATGAAAATACCATTATTAAACTTTTAACATTAATAAAAAGTATACATGATATCTAAGTAATAATAAATCTAATTGATTATATTCTGCCAAGCAGCACATATGTTATTTTATTTAATTTTTGTAATAACACTTCAAAATAAATATGAATTATCTCACATTTACAGGTGAAGAAAGTGTGATGCAGAGAAATGATGTGAACACAGCCCTATGTGCTCACCTTGCAATTGCCCCGGCAGTTCTCCTTTGTTCATTTTCTTTACTCACTGATGCACTTCACATTTCTTCTTTTAATTTTCTCATGACATGGTAGAATGTCTAGAAATGTTAATGCCAAGGAGAGGGGAGTCCAAGATAGTGGCATAGGAAGATCCTAACCTCACCTCCTTCCATGGACACACCAAATCTATAGCTACATCTGGATCATTTCCCTTTGAAAAAGATCTGAAACCTAATTTGAAGATTTGAAAAATGCATGAGCTCATGCATTTGAAGTCCTTTGAAGAGTAAATGTCAGGGACATAATGTTAAATAAATAAAAAACTCTTCCTTCACGTGCATGTGGAATTTCACTCTGTTCCCCAAACAGGCCTCATATTGTCTTGCCTCTGGAAATTTGCACGTGGGGTTGTTCCCTTCAGGAAGCAACTTAAATGTCCTTTCTCTGGAATTTTCTTCCAGACAGCCAGGCTAAACACCTGACCCCCTTCTCCCTGTTCCAGCAGGACCTCATACAAACCTTTGTCGAATTGTTTTGCAGTTGTTTATGTGTGTGTGTCCTCAAATAGATAATTGGAGCAGTTGGTCCTATTCATGCTTTTATTTTCCTCAGTGCCTATCTCATGAGAAATGTTTAATAAACATGTGTTAAAGGAAAAAAAAAAGATCTGAAAGCTACATGAACTACTTCTTCACAACAAAGGTTAAAAGGACCACATCGAGATGGGTAGGAAAGGCAGAGACATGGTCTTAGCAAAATCCCCACCCTTGGCATGGTGACTCACAATAGGGGGGGATCTCACCAATCCAGCACTCCTTCTGGAGAAATGAGGGGTTGGTACCCCACATCAGACACCCCAACCCCTGGGAGCTACATCAGAGAGAGGAACCCCCAAAATACCTGGCTAAGAAAACCAACAGGTGGTGTCCAAGGGACCCAAAGTGCTATAAGAAACTGAGATTTCCTTTTTAAAGGACTCACATACAATCTCACACACCCCAAGACCCAGTGAACAAACAGCAGTTTGAAAAGCATCTAGACTATATGTGAAGGGGACTCACTTGCTAACCTAGAAGCCTCTGCTGAAGGGACAGGCAGCAGTTGAAACTCTCCCTGGAGACAGAGGTGCTGGCAGGTGCCGTTATTACACTCTCCACCTGCCCCAAGAGCACATCTCTTGCCACTTTTCCAGGCACAGTCCTGCCGCCTTGCTGAAGCCAGAGCATGTGGGTAGTTGCAGCACCCTGCTTCCTGGATGGGGCTGGTGAGCATGGATGGTCGGGGCATTCTCTCACTCCCAGCCTAAAGCCAGCACACACGCATAAGCAAGGCATTCTCCTGCTGCATTGCTAAAACCCACAGGTGTATGCAGTCCAGACATTTTCCCAGTGCCTTTCTGAAGCTGGTGACTGTGCCCTACTCCCTATGCTCTGCAGCTGCCTTGCTAAAGCCAGCACATGCACACAGTCCACACAGGGGACACCCCTTGATCCCCTGGCCCTGGTGGCCAAGGAGCTGAAGGTACTGTGTTCCACAGGACTGTAACAATTGGAAAGACAGTTATTGGTAGGCCACCACCCCCAGGGAACTGCACAGACAGCAAACTGAAACACAACCGATCTTTCTGTGAAAAACGCTTGTTTACTTGTCCTGGAGCTTCAGTCTGAGGGACGGGCTTCAGGTTTCCGCCACATCTAAGGTCTAAGGAGGTGCTCCCAGGGAGAGTAAGTGGGGCGACACCATCCCTTCACACTCCTTCAGCCTCACTAAAGCGTGATAAGACTTTACAGCAAGGAGCTTAAATACTCAGCTGTAGCCCTGATTTGTGTAACCATCACCCATGGGACACCTCCAGATCTGCTCTGGAGGCCAGGAGGGATTACAGTTGTGGCCTCACAAGTCTGTATATATTTGCCTACTGTAAGAGCTGCTGCCTGAGGGTCTGTCTTCCAGTCAGCCAAAAACTAGGCGCTAGATGAGATTCCTCCCTTTGGGACACTGACATGTCTCAGCATCATCTCAACAAAGGAGACATATCAAGAATAAGTCAGGTGATTTAGACCATCACAGAGCTTTGAAAGACAACCAAGAGCTAAGGCAAGTTTGAATAAGTTCATCTTCTGCACAAGGCCACTCCTTCAAGACTGGGATATGTAACTGTTCTGCCTAATGCATAGAAACAGAAACAGAGGGTCAGGCAGAATGAAGAAACAGAGAAGTATGTTTCAAACCAAAGAACAAGGCAAAACCTCAGAAAAAGACTTTAATTGTATGCAGATGAGTAATCTACCTGATAAAGAATTCAAAACAATGATCATAAAGATGCTCACAAACTCAGAAGAGTGGATGAACTGAGCAGAGAGAGAGAAAATACAAGAAAGCACCAACAGACGTCACAGAGCTGAAGAATACAATAACTGAACTGAAAAGTACACAAGAGGTTCAACAGCAGACTAGATGAAGCAGAAGAACAGATCAGCAAACTAGAAGACCAAATAATGGAACTCACCCATACAGAGCAGCAAAAGGAAAAAAAACACATGGAAAAAAAAAGAAGATAAGACACCTATGGGACAACATCAAGTAGAATAACATTCACATTATGGTGGTCCCAGAGAAGAGAGAGAGAAAAGAAAAACTATTTGGGGAAATAACAGCTGAAAACTTCCCTAACCTAGGAAAGGAAACTAACATCCAGGTCCAGGAAGCCAAGTCCCATAAAAGAGGAACCCAAAGAGATCCACACCAAAACACACTATAATTAAAATATCAAACATTACAGATAAAGAGAAAACCTTAAGCAGCAAGAAAAAACCAAATTGTTACATATAAGGAAACCCCATAAGACTATCAAGAGACATAGGATTCAGCTGGTCTAATGTGTTGTTTAAGGCCAATGCTTCCTTATCGATTTTCTTCTGAATGGTCTATACGGTGATGTAAGTGGGGCTGTTGAAGTCCCCTACTATTAGTTTATTGCTGTCTGTCCATTTCTCTCTTTAGGTCTCTTAATATTTGCTTTACATATTTTGGTGCTCCTCTGTAGGATGTATTTATATTTATAAATGCTATATCTTCATGCTGGATTCACCTCTTTATCATTATGCAGTGCCCTTCTTTGCCTTTTATGACAGTCTTTGCTTTAGTCCTTTTTGTCTTTTATGAATATAGCTACACAAGCTTTCTCTTTGTTTCCATTTCTATGGAATATCTTTTCCCATACCTTCACTTTCAATCTATATGTTGCCTTATTTCTGAAGTGAGTCTCTAGTGGGCAGCATATATTCTTAGTTCCATTACACTCAGTTATTCAGTGTGACTCTGCAGAAGATTTTTAGAATATTTGATTATGCCCTTTAGGCATTCTAGGACTGCAGCTCTATATAGGAGAAAAGGCAAAGCCTTGGGGTTGTAGAACGTCAGATTAAAATTGACATTTTAAATGTATAACATATGTGACTTGACCATTTGACTGTTAGGAGATGGGCTTGTAGCATTGCATATAGAATGGTTTCATGTAGGATCCAAATTTCAGAGCAAGGTGTGCTGTGCCCAGCCATAAGAGGAAAATGCTTTGTAATGGAAAGTGCAGTGTCTAAATGAGTGTCTTCTGTGAATATGGGGGTTCCCAACATGGGCATCATTTGTAGTAGCTTTAGATTTTCACCACATCTAGAGAACAATGAGCAAGTCAGCCAGCCAAGAATCTATTTCAACAGATCTAAGGAAACCAGGCTTGAGATTACAGAAAATAAAAGAAACTTTATCTTAGGCTTGAGTGAGCCCTGGGGAGGAAGGAAGATAATTCTGAGCAAAAAAAGGATCATTTCCCCACATAGCCCTGGACTGAGACGACTCCAGACCCAGAGAGAGGTGTTGCAAGAGCAAGGGCAATATTTTCCTAAAGATCTCCTCAGGGCTTCCCTGGTGGCGCAGTGGTTGGGAGTCCGCCTGCCGATGCAGGGGACACGGGTTCGTGTCCCGGTCCGGGAAGATCCCACATGCCGCGGAGCGGCTGGGCCCGTGAGCCATGGCCACTGAGCCTGCGCGTCCGGAGCCTGTGCTCCGCAACGGGAGAGGCCACGGCAGTGAGAGGCCCGCGTACCGAAAAAAAAAAAAAAAAAAAAATCTCCTCAGGCTGTTGAGGCTGTCAGAGCCGTAGACCCACGGACATGAGCTTAGCATGAGATTGTTACTGACCAGGGTTCTTGCCCTCCTCAATCAATAGTAATTGACGAGGCTAGACAAGAAATTCAGGAAAGGCTTTATTGGGGCCCCTGCTTCAGCAGGAGGGAGCAAGAACAAGCAACAGGTTCCCTTGCTCGCTTACCCGGGATGGGGGTGGGGGGGCGAGCTGGTTCCTTATATGGGGTGAGGGTAGGGGCAGGTCCAGGGGTGGGGCCAGAGGTGTGGCTTAGGTGGTTTGCCCACCTCTTTGGTGGTGCTGAGTGCAGGGGGCATGCACAGTACCCTGCTTTTGCTCCCGGCTCTTCAGAAGTAGCAATTGGGTTTTTTTGGTCTTTTTGTATCATGTTGTCCATCACTTGCCCCAACTGGGCATGTACACAGTTATTTTTAGTCCCTTATAGTTTCTTTGTATTTTGTGGCTGGAAGAGATGTTTGTCCAGGTGCAAGCACTGCAGCAAAGGGTCCCAGGTCCCAGCCTGTCTCAGGGTGGTGCCTTTGGCACAACGGAGGGCATCCAAGTGAGCCTGGAGGGCAACGCAGAACGCAGAGCGCTACATGCTTGGAAGCCAAGAAGACTAGCCTGTGGGGACATTTACACTGGATTCTAGAAGTATTTGTGAAGAGCCCTTTTGGAGACTTGGTTTACTGAAGAGCTGGTGAGGATGGGACCTTGGAAACTTTTTTCTGGGAAATGGGTGCAACCGTATTCTTACTTACAGGCTGGTAGAGTCAAGAAAGTTCATTTAGTGTTCCAGCTATCTACAGCTGTGGAAGAGCTACCTTAGAACTTAGTGGCTTAACATAGAAACTCTTATGCCTTACAATATTGTAGGTCAGGAATCCAAGCTGGGCTTGGGCTGAGTGATTCATCTTCCACGTGGAGTTAGCAGAGGTTGGTTGTGAGGTGGGGTTCAGATGGGAGATGCACTGCTTTGCAGGATCTCAGATGGCTTCACTCAGGTCTGGCATCTTGAAAGTCTGGGATCAGTTGGGACAGTGGACTGAGGTGTCTGCCATAGCCTCCTTAACCCCGGGGGCCCCAGGTAGTCTAGGCTTCCATGAAGCAGGCAGAAGCTGTGAGACCTTTTTTGACCCGTTTTAGGAAATCTTCTAGCATAACCTCTTCCATCCCACATCGGTACTGTGGATGGAGCAAACATAGGTCCACCCAGATTCATGACGGGGGCACCTAGACCCCAACTCTTGATAGGAAGTGTGCCCAAAATGTTTTTATTTTTAAAATTTGTTTTTAAAACTTTATTGGAGTACAGTTTATTGACAATGTTGTGTTAGAACAGTATGGAGGTTCCTTAAAAAACTAAAATAGAACTACCATAGGATCCAACAATCCCACTCCTGCACATATATGTGGAGAAAACCATAATTCGAAAAGATACGTGCACCCCAATGTTCATTGCAGCCATGTTTTTTAAATGCCACATCTAGATTTGTAGAAACACTTTTGGTGTGTGTGTGTGTCTAATAAGAGGACATTTAACTCTGAAATGCAGAATTTAAAAAATGCTTGCAAAATTCGCAGTCTTTATAATGTCTGAAGGGCCAGCAAGTACCCTACCGTGCTCCCTACAGCTAAGTTATTAGAGAACCATGGGTTGGGTTGTTCTTGCTACTCTCAGCCACCTTCTCCAGCCTGCTTCCTCTGGGACCTTACTTGAGACTTTGCCTGCTCTGAAATAGAAAGCATTTTATGATGCATTTATGATGATTCTCCAGTGAATCTGTTCAGTCTCGATAGAAGATTAGTGTTCTATATTTTCCTCCTGTGTCTTTTGCATTCCAAGGTGAAGCTCAGAAGTGCAAATACAGTTAAGGACTTCAAAGAAATAGTGGCCAAAGGGGAAGGGCTCAGAAAGAACTTGGCTGGGGCTGGCACGTGCCACTTGACTGAAAAGGCTGCCTTGCAATTTATCTTTTATCTCGCCTGGGTTGAGGCTTTGTACCTAGGCAGCTTTCCTGGTCTGCTTCGCATATATCTGAACAAGCTACTCTGAGAGAAAGCCTGTTCTTCTTCTACACCCATGGTTAAGTTTGCACTGTATAATCAATGAGGAGTTTTATGTCAGACCGTTTATTGAAGGGGCCTGTGCTCACCCCGGCTCTCCAGCCAGGATGATCAGAACAAAGCGAGGCAGACGTCTAACTAGGGCCTCATTTCATTCATCAGGAAGTGCTTAGCCGGGCCTGTCCTTCCACAACTGAGCGGTCACTGATACTCCCCAGCTAGCTAGATTCCTGCGGACCTTCACTTCCTGGAGGTCAGCCTTCCTGACTTAACACAGACAACGTCATCAAATAGTAACTGCTCCCATTTGCTGAGTGTTCACTGTGGGCCAGACTCTGTGCTCTGCTCTTTGCCTGCGTTGTTTCTCCCATTATTTCTCCCATCGACCCTTGGAGGCAGATCTTAGTAATACCCCCATCTCACAGTTAAAGAAACTGACTCACAGAGAAGTTAGGGGGAGGGTCAGAATCCAGGTGCTGGCAGTGACCCCTGTGCTCTTCAACACTAAGTCAGGCCACCAGGCATGGCCACCCCAGCTCCCCACCCAGGATGGCCTGGCACTCTCTCACCTGCCCTGGCCCCTGAGTGGGGATGGCTGGACTTCCCAGGTGCTAGAGGCACCTCTCAAGGGATAACTGGCAGACTGGGAAGGCAGGAATCCATTAAGTTGGTGGGGGGATAAATTAGGAGTTTGGGATTAATTTATACACATTACTATATATAAAATAGATAACCAACAAGGACGTACTATATAGCACAGGGAACTCTACTAAATATCCTATAATAATCTATAAGGGAAAACAATCTGAAAAAGGATATATATATAACTGAATCATTTTGCTGCACCCCTGAAACTAACACAACATTGTAAACAAACTATACTTCAAAAGAAGAAACAAAAAAAGTAAAAAAAAAAAAAAAGAATCCATTAAGTTACTCATTTTTGTACCTGTGGTTCTTCATTATTCCCATCTTTAGGAGCCAGAAATGAAATATAGCCACAGGCAATGTTTGAGACTCTTTGGAGTGAAACTCGTTGCCTTTGAAATAAGAGAAACTCATTACTTGAAAGGTTATCTCTCTTTCTGGGGTGGGAAGAAATGATACTGAACTTGCAGGAAGCCATGGTAAAGGTCTTCCCGCTACATTTCCTATGCCCGGGCCAAGGACTAGCTCTGAATAGCTAGTAGAAAGAGATCAGAAACTTGGGGTGGAATCTTAGCTGTCTCCACTCACTAAGTGTGTACTGTAGTTCAGCGACCTTGCTTGTCTGAGCAGCAGCTTGATCTTCTCTGAAGTAGAGCAGCAATGCCACCCTCAGGGATGTCTGATGAAGGACCAAATGAGATAACCATGGGTCAGCGTGCATTGTCAGGACAGGCTACGTAATTTGCAGTTGCAAAGTGAAAATGCAGACCCCTTTGTTAGAAAAAACTTACTAAAAATTTCAAGATGGCAACAGCAGGTCTTGAAACCAAAGCCTGGGGGCCCTTCTGAGTGTAGGGACTGTGGACTACACAAGTTGCATGCCTGTGAGGCCGGTTCTGAATATTATAGCCATTTAACGAGTACCCCTTCCTCCCCTGACATGTTCTCCCAACAAGAAGAACCCATCTCTCAGAATGCCAGACCTTCAGAACCTCCCAGTTAGATGCCTGAGTCCAATGCCTGCCCCTGGGGAGAACCTGAGCCCTGCCCTGTGGGCTGGTTTCCAGCCTCCCACACCCTTCCAGAAAGCCATGGACATCTCACCACCTAAAAGGAGAGCATATAACGATTTTATGATGTCTTTGCCAAGAGGCTCTATCTCTTTCAAGTTGTGTATGAATTACAAAATTAACAACAAAAATTGCACCATTCTAGACATGTTAAAAGTATACTTCCAACATGAATAATTATAAAATATTGACTGGTTACAAGTATAAAAAAATAGAGCTGTGCTCTATTTCTTAGTGACACTCATCAAATGTACACAATAACTGTTACCAGCAATTCAGACCTCCAGGAGTTCCACCTGGACCCTTTTGCCCTGATATAGATAGCCATCCCTCCTGCCACTGCCCTTGTTCAGATTCTCATGATTCTGCACCTGGGTTGCAGCAATTCCACTTCATCGGTACTAGTCACCCAATCTCCAATGGTGCCCTCTCAAATCCTTTCTTCTCACCGCTTCCAAAGTCATCTTCCTACAGTGCAAACCTGATCATATTACTATCCTTTGACCAAGGCTTCAGTGGTTCCTTATAGTGTCTCAGGATAGATGCAAATTCTTTAGGCTGCATATAAAGCTACTGATGAGCTTTCTCTGGTCTGTAGTCTATCTCTTCAAACTCATCCTTCCCCTTTTCCACTCTCCCCCTCCCTCACTCATCATTCCCATACAACACCCCGCTACCTCCCCACTCCCCCTTCAGCCTGATTCATTATTTAATGCTTTTTTTTTAAAACATGTTCCACGTTCTAAATTGTCTTGTGCCTTTGAACTTGATGTTCTCCCTGCCAGGATTGGTACTCCACCACCTCCCCCACTCACATTAAGCTAATAAAATCATCGAGACTCAGTTCAAGCCTGTCTCACCTGTGAGACCCTCACCAGCTGTGACATTCTGATCCTTCTGTTTCATATCATGCTTCCATTCTTTAGAGTAGGTCCCATCCTGCAATGAACTGAATGTTTTATTTCCTCTCAAATTCATATGTTGAAACCCTAATTCCATTTTGGTGGTATTTGGAGAGGTCTTTGCAAGGTAATAGGTCATGAGGGTGGAGCCCTCATGAATGAGATTAGTGCCCTTATAGGAAGAGGCCAGAGAGCTCGCCCGTTCTCTTTCCGCCATGTGAAGACACAACGAGAATTTGGCAGTCTGCAACCCGGAAGAGGGTCCTCACCAGAACCCAATGGTGCCAGTACCCTGAGCTCAGACATCCAGCCCACCCAGCCTCCATAGCTTTAAGAAAAAAAAAATTCTGTTGTTTATAAGCCACCCTGTCTTTGTACAGTGCTTTGTTATAGCAGCCAGAACTGACTGAGACACACCCTGTGTTATAACTTTCTCTTCACACATCTATCTCCCCCATGAGATTGTGCACAGTTGAGAGTGGCCCTTCTTTCTGATTCCATATTAATCCTGGTATCTACATGCCTAGAACAGTCCTTGATACTTAAGAAATGCTTAATAGATACTTGCTTACTGAATGAAAATATTTCTCTTGCTGTTTCAAATGAAACCCTGTACTTCTCCCATATAGGAATAACGCTGAGACGCTGTATGAGTCTGTCTCCCGTGAGCTCATTTTGCCCTTTTGTTTCTAACTCATAGTTCCCTCTTCTTCCAAGTTTCCTCAGGCCTCTGACCCCATCCTTCCCTTTTCTTTGTTTCTAGGCAGAAATTAATTCCATTGCCAGGATATTTTTTTTCTTTTTACATAAATAGCTTGCACAGATAGAGGAAGTGGCATTCCGGAGTTTTCTGCCAGGTTACTAAATCAACATATGTTTGCCCAGGAAGTGACCAGGTTGTCCTTAATTCAGGGTTTCAGGACTGGGGTCTGGAGGTTTATTCATCCACATCCCTCTTCTCTTAAGTCTTTTCTATCACAGCTGCCTCTCGGAGGCTAGGCCAATGCAGGCACAAAGGAGGTAAACAAATAAGGAAGCCAAGAGTGGTGAGTGCCCCCCCAGAGAACGCTGGCAAGAAAAGGCAAGAGAGATGGGTTCATATGTACCATCTTTTTAGATTCCACATATAAGTGATATCGTATGATATTTGCCTTTCTCTGTCTGACTTGCTTCACTCAGTATGACAAAGTCTAGGTCACAGAAGTAGAAAACAAACTTATGGCTACCAGGGGGGAAAAGGGGAGGGGAGGGATAAATTGGGAGATTGGGATTGACACATAACACACTACTATATATAAAACAGGTAACTAACAAAGACCTACTGTATAGCACAGGGAACTCTATTCAATACTCTGTAATGACCTATATGGGAATAGAACCTAAAAAAGAGTGGATATATGTACATGCATAACTGATTCACTTTGCTGTACAGCAGAAGCTAGCACACCATTGTAAATCAACTATACTCCAATACAAATTTTAAAAAAGGAAAGAAAAGGCAAGGGGAGAGCAGCTGGAGAGGCGGCCACTGAGAATTCAGACAAAGCCAGCAACTTGCACATAACTCAGGAATCCTTGTGCTTGGTGTTGGAGGTAATGGGACCCACCCCCACTGCCACCCCGAATGTGAAAGAGAAGTATTTTTGCTCTACCTAGAAGCTCTGGCATGGAAATACCTCTCAAAGCTGAAAGAGTTTTCTAAGAAGCAATCCAGTTGTTGGCCTTTAGCAACTTGGCAGGATGTTCAAGTGAATTCACATTTTCAGATGAATATTTGAGAACAGATATGTAGTAAAAATTGTCTTATTATAGAGAGTGCTTTTTACCACTTCCAACATGGTTGGTTGGAAAAATTATGAGCTTCTTGTGTGAAGACTTGAGTTCGGGTCCTGGCTCAGACATTGACATTCTGTATGTGACCTTGGCAAAGCCGTTTCACCCTTCAATACTTTATCTTGTCTGTAAGAGGCGAACAGAGATAATACTTATACCTTAAAGCTATCAAGGGGGTCCGATAAAGGAAATAAGTGATAGAAAATATAAAGAACCACATAAATGCTGGCTGTAATAATGAGTCTAGATTTGTATCTCTCTGGCAAAAGAGCTCTCATCACTTATAATCTATGTGATTTGGGGCAATGAACTTCAACTTCCTGAGCCTCAGTTTTCTCATCTGTAAGATGGCAATAATAAGTAACATCTACTTCATAGGCTTGAATGAAATATTGCTTGTAAAGTGCTGTGCGCAGTGCCTGGCACATGAGTGCTATGTAAATGTTAGTGATCACTCTTGCAGCTAGCAATGTTATTATTGTAAAATTGGAATGCATCTTCTAATGATGAACTTTATTCTTTTAACACAAACTTTAGAGCACCTGCCATATTCAGGCCAGGCACTCTGCTTTGCATGTGGGAGAGTGCAAGAGAAAGAAGACATAGTCTGTGATTTCCTGTACCTTACAGTCTACTGAGAAAGAAAGACGCATCAAATAATCACACGACCTGTTAAGTAACTTGCAGGAAAATTACAGGCTGCTATGGGAGGGAATGACAGAGGGATCCGACCAAATCTGGGATGCGAGGAAGTTTTCATCGAGGAAGTGATGTTTGAGTTGAATTTTGAAGGTTAAGTAGAAATTGACTGCATGGAGAATAGAATGAAAGGATTCTAGGCAAATAGAGCTGCGTGTACAAAGGTCCTGGGAGAGACAGCATCATCTGAGAAAAGGAGAGAAGGCCAGTGTCACTGGAGAACCGGGTGTCAGATGGGGTGGGGAGGGAGACAGGAGTCAGATTGCTGTCAGACTCACGCCATTGCTAGGTAACTAACGGCGGTCAAAGCGTTCTAAGGGAAGTCACATGACTATTGCATTTTTTCAAAGATTATTTTTGCTGCCGTGCAAGGCAGGTTAACGCACGTACGTGGTGATGGTCCGTTAGCCAAGTGCTGCTCGGAGTGTGATGTGAAGCCCAGTAGTACTGGCATCACCTGGAACTGTGAGAAATGCAAATTATCAGGCCCCGCCCGGACCTACTGAATCAGATCTGGAGGTGGGCCCAGCAGTCTGTGCTAGAAGGATTGGGTGATCTCTTTGGTTTGGGGGATGAGAAAGAAGGAAGTGTCAGGAATGTCTCTAAAACGTGCATTTGCTGTAGAAGTCACCTTACCTGCTCTTTTGGGCTTTGTTGGGTGTATATTTAAGATGAGAGGGGAGGAAAGTCTGGGGTGTGAATTTGGGGTTTTCTGTCTTTGTTTTTTTTTTTTTTTTAATATTTACTAATCCACAGAGCACTGGTGAGAAGGGTCCAAGAAGCACCATTATTAAAAATGACATCAAGTGAAAAAAAAAGATCTTATGTCTGGAACATCTCTACTGATGGGCAGTAAAACAAGCTGTAACTGGAGAGCTGATTTCATCTATGATAAGGAGAGCTATTTTTCCTGAAGTCTTGACTTCCTCAGAATTCTTCAATTTTGAGTCCACTAAATTATCTTTTGAAACGTTATGTTCCACAATTAAAAAAAAAGAAAAAAGCACTCTGTTTCAGAAATACAATAGGAGTCAAACAGCAAAAGAAATCTTGTTAACAATGCTACTAAGGAAAGATACTATTGAACGGGAAAACATTAAATTCAGAATGTGTTTGGAGGTTAACAAAATCCCCTTCTGCCTCAGGTTGTTTGATTATATAGGATATATATAATGATTTGGAAAACGACCTGTCTTTCTCGGTGCATAAAAGAGACTGCCAGGGAAGAAATTTCTCACATTTTTTAGCTTCTTTCTTACATTTTTTAGCTTGCTTTGGCCTGACTTTGTATAGACTCTTTGACCACAATCT
This sequence comes from Orcinus orca, assembly GCF_937001465.1. NCBI lineage: Eukaryota > Metazoa > Chordata > Mammalia > Artiodactyla > Delphinidae > Orcinus > Orcinus orca. The sequence goes on along the minus strand of NC_064563.1, from coordinate 9,363,653 downwards.
CCATTTCACTCCTTCAGCCTCCTGATCTGCATGTATTTTGCTTTACGATGCAGCTCAGAAAGCCCCAAAGTAGCTTCTATTGATGGAACTGGAAGAAAAGCCTTGTCAGAGCTCCTTCCGGCTCATTGACAGTTAAGCCTATTTTTCAGGTGAAGGATAACTAAGTATATGCTCATTACCAAAAGAGGAAGGAAATAACTACCCTCTATAAAAGACAGTTGTCTGGCTAATCTTCTTTTAGCATGTACCACTATGGCATTCAGAATCTGGGTTCTACCTAAACGAAGACTCTACCTGGTTCTTACACTAACAAATAGTACTTCTTAAATACTGTCGCAGGATAGAGTCTGTTCGAAACTTCCGAAGATTCAAGAGTTAACTACTCATATACAGTAATCTGTAGGTTTCTACATAGGGAGTTTGCAAAATGGGACTGTGGGCCATAACTGGGGGGAAGCCTGATTTACAAAGGACATTTTATTGGAAAACCATCATGCTCATTTTTTATGTGTTGCTTATTACTGTTTTAGCACTACAATCGCAGAGTTGAGTAGTTGAGACAGAGGCTATATGAAGGCAAAGCCAAAAATATTTCCCATCTAGTCTGCTGACCTCTGAAGATGGATGTACCAAATCTGTTAGTCTGACCATCAAATTGAAGCCCTCCTGGTTTAGGGGAATTCTGAATTGTCATGTTTGAATTACAGCTATAGGCTCAAAATGTACTTTTCTTGTTATTGGAAGAAAATGCCTATAATCATATGGAAGCTAATAAGAAAATGTTATGCACAGATTTGTTTTTCATTAGATGTCTCTCTTGGGGCAGGTTTGTCAGTACTTAGAGCTCCCCTGAGCTTGGTGGATCCAGTGATGCTTGTCTAGGCACTGGGGTTTGGCCTCCAGTTCTGGTGAAGTATCAACTCTATTTTAGGGAAGAAGCAGGAAGTTGAGGAAGCGCCTAAATGTTTTGCCTCACATGCCTGCCAAGTTGTGACTCAGGGCAATCTGGCGCAGTGCTCATGAATCTTCACTAAGAGTCGAGTTTGCACAATGGAGGAAATACTCAGTATGTTTGTTGTCTTCATGTTCTTGGAAAGTGCCAAATTGACACGTAAAACTGCAGTCATATATTTATACACTGGAGAATTGTCAGGAGCTCCTTAACCATCTCTTTTTAATTCCCATTTCCTTGTTTCCAAATTCTCATCGCAGAATTTCTGCTTTCTCCCGCAGGACATATTCTCCATCCTTTTTACCTTACTTGCCCAAGCTTTTAAACACAGTTTCTAATTCTGTACCTAACTGCTTAAAAAGAACTTGATTAATGCGGAGTTTGTTACATGTCCTGGCTTATTTTATCAATAACATCTATAAGTACAAGTTTTCCTTTTAAGATATCAAAACTAGATTATTTACTCATGTGATAATTATTTCTTTGGTGTTTGTTTTTTTTTTAATGTTTGGAGAAATGCCCTGTGTTTCAGCACAGAGCCCACAAACCCGAGAATCATATGACTCGAGGTCTAATCCCTCCCATTTCAACAATTAACATTCATCGTTTTGCACTCTTTACTGAACCACTCTGAACTCAGGATCTTCATCTCTACAATAAAGAGTTCCTTGTCATCATCTTTAAAGACCTTTTCTAACTCCAGCAATCTGAAAAGACTTTGTATGTTACAACTTAATACTCAATTAGACGTTTAAGGAAGTGCTGAATAATTCTCCTGTTTCCTTAATTTAAAAAAAAATATGAAATGTTTCATACATACACAAAATACATAGATTTTTATAACAAATGCCCACCCTATACCCACCTAGCTTTAACAAATATTAATACTGACCCATAGTTATGCCTGATTTTTTTAATAGTTAAAGAATTAAAGCATTACACATTCAGGTAAACTCCTTACTTTATATGATTAGTCAAAAAGTATAAAATACTTTTGCATGTATTGACCTCTTCAAAGCTCTTAGCCATGAGAAGTAAACATATATCCAGTATGCAGATGTGGTATAAACAGGTGTCAAAATTGTATCTCAGGATACCCAGCAAATAAATGAAGAATTCAGGACTCAACCATATGCAATGTCATCTAATCCCTAGATTTTGACTGTCCTTTCCTAAATATATCATTTTTGTAATTAGGGTTCTTTGTAAGCAATATAAATGGATTCTGGTTACCTGAAGCAAAAATATTAATTTATTGAAAACACATGTTGTAACTTATGGAACCAAAGAAAGGGATGAGCAACCAGTCTTTGAAAAAGGCAAGAAGCAGTTGTGTTCATGAGGCCTAGGTAGCAGGAAAAACTGGCAAGTTTTTTCTGGCCTTCATTGTTGAATGAATCTGCTTCCTTCATTTTTGATCTTGGATCCCTCTGGTCAAGATTTAAATTACCAGAAGAGAAAGAATGATTGGTCAGCATGGATGATTTGCCTATCCTTCCAGTGAAGGCTTGTCTGAGCACCAGGTTGGGTAGTTCTACCAAGGCTGCGCACAGAGAGGAGTTCTCATCTCCAGTGGAACATGGAGGTGCAGTGACACGAGGAAGGGGCAAGGATGTTAGTCTGCCAAACATGTGAGATATCTACTATACTAATTGTAGCAAACATGAGAATGTGCGTCTCGTACCTCTGATTACAGGAGAGTATGGCTGATGACCCCAGCTACTGTCCTCTGAAACACATCATTGTGTTGGCACAGGCCAGACTTTCCAGGGGCTGCTACCAGCCAGTGACGGAGTGAAGCAAGGCTGCTAAGACAGGTCTGGTCCTAGGAGATGCGGCGAAGCTCTGATGATTGGCTTGGCTAGATGACTCCTTGATGGCCTTGGCGAACTTTCCTTAGAATTGCACTGAGGTCTAAGACACTGTCATCCAATTTTTCTTCCTTTCTTTCTCCTTTGCTTGACCTCAGATCTGCATCATAATCTACTCATCATTTGCTTCTAAGAGGACCAGCAATAACACACAAATCATTTATTAATATCCAAAAGCAATATTAAGTAGCACTTAAGAATGTCATGCTACAGCCCTACACTGCCGTTTCCTACATTCTATATGCCTTGACCCTGTTCTACTTTTTCTTTCTGCTGTATCATTTAACACCCTCTAATAAACTATATAGTTATTTATAATTTATTGTTTTTCTCTCCAAAGTAGAATGTAAGTTCTCTCAGGGCATAGGACAGAGATCTGTTCTGTTTTGTTCACTGATGTGTATCCAAACACTTAAAACATTTCCCAGCCGTAGAAGGCACTAAGTAAAAGTTTGTTGAATGAATGAATAACTTTATGTCCATTTGCTTGCAATGTAATCTCCAAATATTTTCTTTTGGGTCCTAAACTAAGTAGTTCCACAGTCCCAGACCCCCTTAAACATGCTGTGTTTATGTCGGCATTACACTTTTTTGGTGCCAACAATTATTCCCGTTGCCCTACAGAGACCATAGATTTCTCCCACTAAAGCCTTGTACAATTAGAGAGGGTTAACTTGATCTTCCAAGTCTCATTTAAACCAAGTTCTTTTTCACTGAACAACGGCCAAGTTTGAAGAAATTTTAAATTGCTTTGCTTGAAGTCAAGTATCAAGGGAGTGAGTTTGTTTCAGCGCCTTGTTCTCAGAAAGAAGTGGCTTACAAGTAGCAATCATGGAGCCAAGCCTGTCGGATCAGACATTTATCTGCTCACTAACAATGGTTCAGCACATCTGTCCTTCTTTCCCCTAGAGCATCACTGAAGAGAGAGCCATGGCTCAGCGTTGACTTGGGCTCAGTTCTCTTTGTTATTTCCGGTCTTAGAAGAGATGAGCACAGGAGATGTTGCTCTGCATCCTACCTAGAGCTACTACGGCACAGAGATCACCACTCTAGGAAAGAGGCAGAAACATCCTGGGAGGAGGGAGTCAAGCAAAGGTTTTGTGACTAAGGTCAGGAGATGGTGCTACATGCATTAATGACCTTGGCAACTATGCCTAAAGTCTGTGATAATGAAGCTTTTATGACTGCATCCTCGTTGTTTCAAGGAGGGGATTAAAAGTGGCACCAGTGGTGGTTTTCAGATCCCATTGTCTCATTGGCTACTTGAAGCAAATTTAAGAATTAGAGCCATGTGTACCTAAATGAGAGATATATTCCAGTCTAGAACTAATGTAGCTGAATCTTGTTTCAAATAGAGGTTCTACTCTTCTTCGGCGGTGAGAGGGGAATTTGTTGATTATCCAAAGGCTTTATTTCACTTTTATCTGTTATGACATTTTAAAAAGAATATGTATGCTGATGTTCTATAGCATGGATAGAAAGATTAAATGAAAATGAAATCCAGTTTCTAAAACATTGTTCACAGAATACGATCATTCCCAGAAGATTATAGTAAGGCAACATTGGAAATCAAACTCAGATTTGTGTTTACATCCTGCTATTTGACCCTCATTAGCTGTGTGACCCTGAAGAAAATACTACACATCTCAATTTCCACATTTGTAAAATGTGCTTCAGTTTCTGATAATGTTGGTCAGGGTGATCAATGAGAAGTTTAGATGGAATACATACAAAGCTTGTGACTCAGTGTCTAGCATATAATGGAAGCTTAATAAATGACAGCTATCCCTAGGTCCTTGCTGTGTGCATTACATTGTCAGGAATCCCTTATCTGTTTCTCATTGGACCATACGCAGTTATCTGGGCTCTTCCTCTAAACCTATCCCAGATGAATTTGTGGCTACCCATATGTGAAAAATTCTTTCAGTTATAGGTAAGAATTTTCCATGTTTAATCATCAGAAGCTGTTTGGTTTTCTTAAAGCAAGTAATAACTCTATTGGTCAAAACTATAGTAAATGATTTGTTGAGCAAGCATGTTGGAATTATTGACTAAAGCACATCTTGGAGATATTTTTTGGATCTCAAGTTCCCAAGCTCCTCTCGTTCCAAATTATTAGAGATTTCTGAGAGTTGCCAATATATACTCCTGGGAGAGGAATAAAGTACTTTCATTTAAGGAGAAAGGAAACTTGGAACAAAATGGAAAGAGGAAGAAAAAACAAACTGGGCACATTCAATTCAGCTAAGCATCAGTTGATTTGTATCTATGCCTCCTTTCTTCCTTTCCTTTTTCCTTTTCTTTCTTTCCCTCTTCTTTTTTTAGTTACCCTACCTTAACATGGAACTTTTCTTAGACTTTGAAATGGAATATCTGTGAGAATTTAAATCATGGAGAATACATACAAAGTGCTCTCCCTAGAACTATGACCTCCTCACTCTTATCACCTAGTCCTGGACTCCTTTCATTTCTTATTCCAAATCTCTAGAGTTGCCAGAATCCCACTAAAAATTCCGTCATGCTTATTCTAGCAAAACTGAAAGCAGGGATATGAGAAAAGGAAAAAAGAAGAAACTGTAATCCTAAGTCCACCACTATGAATATTTTGTGTGTATTCTCCCAGTCTATTTTTTTTTCTATAAAGAAACAAATTTAAAACACATTGTTTTCTGAGAGCCTCATTTTTCATCAGACATTGAAATGAGAGGTGTCTTTACCACTGCCCACTCAGGGAGCTCTTCAGCTGGCTCACTTCACGTCCCACCAACCCGACTCTACCCTCCGCTGCTGCACAAGACGTCGGGCCCCAGTGCATTAGGATCCTGGGGCATTTGGAGGAGGGTGTCCACCCAAGGCAAATTCACTGGGAACTGAGCACAGATCTGAAACACGTATAGGCTGCACTATAGATGCATGGTCCTTTGAAGAAGTGTTCCTTGCAGTTAAAGTGAAGCCTTTACCTGCTATTTCACCAAAGAATCCTTGCTTTCATCACTTAGAACAGTACAAACACCAGGAAGCGCTGGGGAGGCTGCTGTAGGGCTTATCTCCCACGCAGCTCTGGGTGCTTTCTGGGACTTCCCCCTCCTTTTTAATCTGATCCTTATTTTCAATCACCACTTCACATGACCCATCCCCTTCCTATTTACCTTTCTAGTTTCATAAAAATAGACTCCATATTGATAAAGAGTCTCTGGAATGCTATGTTAATTTTTTAAGCAAGCTATGAAAAGCCATTGGGTATTTTTAATCAGGACACTCTATTTACACAGATTCTTGGAAGCAGCATGGGAAGAAAACTAAAGGTAGGGAGAACACCTTTGAAGAGTGGGTGAGAGATGGTTAGGGCCAGAACAAGGCAGAAACAACTGTGATAAGGGGGAGGGGCAACTACAGCTCTGCGCAGACTCGCTTGAGATGCTCATCGATGTCCTGCACTTTCTGCTACAGATATGAGAGTCCCGTCATGCAGCCACCATTAGCAGTGCCTTGTTTACACACCTGTGGCCCTTTGACCACACGCTTCCCAATATTATATCCCCTGGACTAATTTCTAAAAACTGTCAAACCTGTCATCACACCATTGAGTACGCAGCACTGAGACAATGGTTATAGAGAACAAGATCAGATTTACTGTGAAATATGAGAAGCGCCTGAAAATGTTTAGCTCACACTCTGATGCTGTTAACACTCAGGATATTATATTTTTGTAGCCATAATTTCAAAAACTAAAGGTCACACATATTTACCATTAAAGAGCCAATCAAAATCCTGCTTGATACGAGGGACATGCTAAGGGTACCCATCCCACTTTCTGCTGTTGTGTTAAATTGGGAAACACAACCTGTGTCCCATCATGGCAACACAGCCAGTCACTAAAGAGAAGGGAACGACTCACAACTCAATATTCTTTATACCTCTACCTCCTTGTGTTAAGTTATTAAACCATGAACTCATACTAGAAACTTTTTCATTAGTGTTCACTTATTGCAAACTCTAATCTTTTAGGGGTATATGGAAAGCATGTGTCTTCTTTCCATTGTAAATAGTAGCAAGGCAAATTCTCTTGCACCCTTGTTTCCCAATGAAGGAAAAGAAAGTACCAAAAATGGAGACATGGGACATTCCACCAGGTTTAAACTCTGAGTAATTATTTACGGGATTCCGAAAATACAGGTTACCATAGAGGGTATAAACCCTGTTATCGCCCATAAATTGTATTTATCCATGGAAATTAAAGGTGTCACTAGCTTAAATCCTGGCAGAGACTCATCTGTTTTAGCGTTCACCAACCCACATGGTAACTACAGCTGCTATATACAGAAGGAATTAACATTGACACCCAAGTTCTGCCCTCTAACCCTACTTTTAAGAATCCTTCCCATCTCTGGATTGGAGGCTGAGGGCTTTTCTCCCTCCCTCCTTAACGCTAAGAGAGATTTATTGTACCAGGCCTGGGGCGCTGTTGACTGAAAGACATTGCATGATCATCACTGTACCCATGGGTAAGAGAGGAAGCAGCAGACCCTGGGGCATTGCTTTGCGTTATTACAGTGTGTAAGGTTGAAGGTTTTGTCAGAGAGCCAGGGCAGAGAGGTTGAGCACAGCAGGGAAGGGAAGGCTAAGAGAGCAAAGTAAGTGTGAAGGGTGTTGCTCTGAGCCTGATTGGTAGGTTTCAGCATCCATCCTCTTTTTCTGGAAGAAGAAGCAAGTGGCTTATGCTTTGCTTTCTAACTTTAGAGGTGCCCAAAGCCATATTTGTAAGGAAGTTGGTGTGGATAAATATGAAGGAGCAGTTGAAGGAAGAAAGGAAGAGGGATAAAGGGAGGGAGGGAGAAAGAAAGGAAGGAAAGGAGGAAGGAAGGAAGGAAGAAAGGAAGGGAGGGGAGGGAGGAAGGAAAGAAGGAAAGGAGGAAGGAAGGAAGAAAAGGAGGAAAGAGGAAGGAAGGGAAGAAAGAAAGAGGAAGGAAGGACGGGCGGGAGAGAGGGAGGAAAAAGATAGGCCTATATGTCTCTTACGCTGCTTCCCTGATTCACTTTTTTGTCATGTATGAAATGGGGAGGTTGACGTTAGCTTAGCTCATGACAACTCGTTACAAAATTTGAATTTAGAAGGACCCATATTAATGAAGTTTCTAATGAATTTATAAAATGTCAGAGATCACCTCTCATTAGAACCTGAAAGACAAATTCCAAAGTGATTTTTCAACTCTTCCAGAGCATGCTGTGACGCGACGCCCGTGCATCATGGCTGATTAGAGAATATTGTCATGTTGGCAGCTCTTTCCTTGGCTTTCACCTCATTTTGTGCTTTGGCTTTTCTTTAAAATACACTGGCACGTCTGTGAGGAGACTCTGTGGAGACAATAGTGATGCTTGTCTGAGTGCATAGATCGAATGATTTTCAGGGAAATTAATAGTCTCTGTTCTGATTTGGGTGACGTTCCTGCAAGGAAATTGACAGATGTTTTAAAGTGTGCACCAAAGTATTAGATTCATGCCATTCTCCAAGTCCCCACGATTCCTGTCTCTAGGGTGTGATTGATAGCTTGGCCTGATGGTTCTTTTTGTTCCTACCGTAGCTACAGCATTAGGGGAAAAGGCTCCCAAGTTGAAATGGTAATCATAGACAAAAATTGGAAGTAAGAGCCATTCTGGGATGAGGGAGAGAGCGGTGTCTGGCCAGGGATAGGGCTCATTTATGAGGTTTCTTCATTAATCATAGACAATAACGTTGAGTTATCATTTCATGTTTCTTGGGGTTACTATATCCACCCTGGACAGGAGGATGTGAGAACATTACAGTCGAGGGACTCTCATTGCAGAAATGTTAACTGACTTCCCATGGTCACGTGGCTGCTTGATGTTGGAGCCCTGGTGATAAGCCATAGATTCTAGGTTTTCTGGAGCCTGGTGTTGGGGTATTGAGATGGGATTGCTGTGGCATAGATATTTGGGAAGATGAATGAAAGGAAACCATGTGTCTGAGTCAAAAGAACAAGAAGGAAATCATGCCACTAAACGATTAGGAGGATGTGGGGGAACAGGTACATATTCAAGGCATACTTTATAAGTAGCAGCACATTACACATACATTTATTACATGTGTACTTAACCACACATTTTCAACAAAAATACCCCAGCAGCTATAGTAAAATACGATTTTTATGTCAGATGGACGCTAAATACAAATCAGCTGCTCGTCTGGTGCTCAATTGAAGAAAAATGAGAGATTCCAAGGCTGGATGGATATATCGCTGTGTTGGAAAGTGTGAGATCTAACACAGTATATACAAAGCAAGTTAAAACATCAAAGATATTTCTGACTCTGTGATTTTTGTCGTATACCCAGCTTTGAAATCAATTCCCAAATAAGATGGAAATTCAGATTTTTTCCCATCAAAGTAAAAGTGTAGGAAAATTATGTGTGAATAGATCAACAGTTTAGTTTTTAAGCAATAACTTTTTCATCAACTTCAAATATTTCTGCCCAAGAATGCTTTTCAGTAGAAAATCTAGTACTGGAATTTTAATGTATTTTTTAATATGTATTTTGAAATATACAAAAACTTTTCAAAATATAAGCCTTAGGTTTGAACATGAGTCTGTTAATGATATTTCTCATGGTTCTTTTGCTCAAAGAATAGAATTGAACTTGAATATCACTTTTAAAATTAATTTTTATTGGAGTATAGTTGATTTACAATGTTGTGTTAGTTTCTGCTGTACAGCAAAGTGATTCAGTTTTACAGGTACATATATCCACTTTTTTTAGATTTTTTTCTCATATAGGTCATTACAGATTATTGAGTAGAGTACCCTGTGCTATACAGTAGGTCCTTATTAGTTATTTATTTTATGTATAGTAGTGTGTATATGTCAATCTCAATCTCCCAATTTATCTCTCCCCGCCCTTTACCCCTTGGTAACCATAAGTTCGTTTTCTACATCTGTGGCTCCTTCTGTTGGGTAAATAAGTTCATTTGTACCATTTTTTTTTAGATTCGCCATATCAGTGATATCATATGATATTTGTCTTTCTCTGTCTGGCTTACTTCACTCAGTATGACAATCTCTAGGTCCATCCATGTCACTGCAAATGGCATTATTTCATTCTTTTTTACGAGTCTGAGTATCACTTTTAAGAATATGGTCTTGGGCTTCCCTGGTGGCACAGTGGTTGAGAGTCCGCCTGCCGATGCAGGGGACACGGGTTCGTGCCCCGGTCCGGGAGGATCCTAAGAGCTGCGGAGCGGCTGGGCCCGTGAGCCATGGCCGCTGAGCCTGCGCGTCCGGAGCCTGTGTTCCTCAACGGAAGAGGCCACAACAGTGAGAGGCCTGCGTACCGCAAAAAAAAAAAAAAAAAAAAAAAAAAAAGAATATGTTCTTGAAATAAAACATATACCCTGAAAAATACACACGAGTACAGAGTTTGATGACTTTCAAAACCTGAATACTCCTATGCAATCAACATAAAGGTCATGAAAGATATGGACCAGCATCACAGAACACCCTGACCCGTGTCCCCTCCTAATCACAATCTCCCAAAGGTAACCACTAACCTGACCTCTTAAACCCTAGATTTGTTTTGCCTATGTTTGTACTTCATTTAAATGGATTCTACCCCTCTGGGTCTGGTTGTTTTTGCTTAACATTATGTTAGTGATATTCATCCATTCCCCTGTCGATTATTATATATCACTCATTCACATTACCATATAATGTATTGTGATAATATATCTTGATACTGCCAAACAGTTTTTAATGTATATGTACTAACTGGCAACGAGTCAGTAATGTAGGCGGGTTCAAATTACTTTGCATCATCCTTCCCAAAACTTGGTATTTTCCATCTTTTTTTCTTTTAGCCATTCTGGGGCACAAGCATTGATTTTTAAATGGACTAAATAAACCTCTAGCAAACTCATATCAAACAAAAGTCTTTATTTAGGAACCAGTGTGTGCTTCGGGCGGGAAGGGGCAGAGTTTCATCAAGTGGAATGCTTCAACATCAATACATTCAAAGAAGAAATACAAATTTGAATGACATAAGCAGAAAGGTCTCAGCACAGACTAGTGGTTTTGTTTAAAATACTCCCTTATTTTCAGAGAAAGCACTTCATTTGGGAATGAAGAGATATGCATTAGAGGCTAGACGTTTATGGAGTCTGAAAACTGACATTTTTAAGATTTTGGGGGAGACTCATGGGATAGAAGAAAACAGTAAGGACTTTATTAACTATACCACAAATGATGTGATTTTCATAGAAAAAACACAAGGCAGTGGTTGATTTGTATTTTTATTACCGTTGCAGGGTCTCCATTTTGGTGCCTATTGGATATTGTCCCTATAAAGAATGAGAAAGGAGATGTGGTCCTTTTTCTGGCCTCATTCAAAGATATAACAGATACAAAAGTGAAGATTACTCCAGAAGATAAAAAAGAAGGTTTGTACTGTTTTCAGAAAACATTGACAGATGGAGTAACATTTTGAAATTGTTTATTCAAATACTCTGGTAGGAAAAAAAAATGTGTTTTTAATAACAGCAACAGATAAACATTCATAACTCTTAGCAGTCAGTATTTGGTGCCTATCCCCAAATCACAGAGATTCACATGAATTTGCATTTTCCTCTTTGTAATAAAAACTCACTTGATAGGAACCAGAAGTTTATACTCCTGTTTGAGGAGAATGAGGATGGGAAAACAACTTATCAGAATACACAGATTCACACCACCTTGTTTTATCAGGGAAGAATATACATTGATAGCAATGAGTGAAGTTAAAATGATGCGATTGAAACTACTGCTCTCAGTTTCATCTAATGTGCAGTAGTTCAGAACTTAGACGTGCAAGATTTCATTTTATATCCAAAATCCAGAACTCAAGTTTAGTGCTTGTTAGAGTGGAACGTTGCAAATGCGTACCTGTATTTTGCAATAATAATTTGTTTTAAGACACAGACAAGCTCTTCAATGATCTTTAAAGTATTCTAAGACTTTCTATTGCTTACTTTATAGCTTGTGTCTGTAGTTTATGAGGAAATACCCTGCATTCATGTAAGCAGACAAAAGTAACATTGAAAAATATGCCCATATTATTTCATTTAAACAAAAGTAGGATTAGATATTTTGGTGACCAGAGAAAAGGCAATTGTCATTGTAGGGACTTCCTGTATATTAAGTTCTTTATGAGAACCAGCTCTTTGATGTTTCAACAACTATGTCTTTTTAAAAATGTGTGTGAGTGTTTTAAATACATTATGTCTTTTGAAATGACAACACAAATTGAGAACTATTTGGTGACCCTGGCCAACTTCTATCATTTGGAATGTTTGCAAATGCAGGACTGTTTTCTTGTGTATTTGCATAACTAAACACTGTGGCATATTTTACACACAGGAGGGGTGAGCAGTCTTATACTTTAAGTTACTTGGATATTAGAGCACGTGTAATACCTGTCCAATGAGAGAAAAGTGTGGAAATCGCTGTGCGTGGTTTTGGTTTTGTTTTTACTGTTTTTTTTGCTGTTATAGGAAAAGAAAAGGTAAGTATGAACTGTATTTACTCAGAACACTTCTTATACCAAATGTAGGTTTTTTCCATACCAACAACCAGTTCTTCAACTCTCTGGACTCCAGCTGGGTGTCCTATCATTTAATTCAGGTCACACTAACTACCTGGGTTTAGTGTCAGAGTGCACAGGTATAAGGGCCCACACTAACTGCAGATGCCGGTCACAAGTACGGGGTGCCCGGGGCCCACACACTTCTGTCCAGCTTGGCTACAATGTCGGGAATTTCACAGCCCTCCCCATCCTTTTCAGATTTGATAATGTGCTAGAACAGCTTACTGAACGCAGAGTAACACTTCTGTTATCGTAAAGGCTCTAACTCTGGAACAGCCATAGGGAAGAGATGCCTAGGGTAGGTATAGGGAAGAGGGCCTGGGGCTGCTGTGGTTTTCCTGGGTGTGCCACCCTCCCAGCACCTGGATGTGTTCATCAGCTCTCCTGCTCGGGTGTTTAGTAGGAGTTTTCATGGAGGCTTCGTTACGTAGGCAAGATTGATTACATCACTGGCCATCAGTGATCAACTCATTCTTTAGTCCCTCTCCCCTCCCCAGAAGGCCAGGGAGTGGGGCTAAAAGTTCTGGCCCTCTAATCTTGCCCTGGTCTTTCTGGCAATGTGTTGCCCTGCCGAAGTAATCTAGGGCACCCTCCCCTTCCCCACCACCAAATATTTATTAGCACATAAAAGACACTCATCCCTCCAGAGATTCCAAGGGTTATAGGGTTGTGTGCCAGCAATAGGCACAAAGACCAAGTACATTTTTTATTATGCCACCATAAGGATTATTTGAGTAACATTATATTTATGTATTAAATATATATGTGTATATATTATGTATACTCATATGCATAGATAGATACATAAGACTATCCTTAGAAAAAAATATGGCTTTTTTTTTTTTTGGCTTCAAAGCGGGCAGTTTAATCAACCTGACTTGCTTTGAACATGAAAATTATAACTAATGGTTTTATATAATTTAGGTCATCATCTTTGTCTTGTGTTTCTGGTGTCTGTAGATAGGGGTGAAATCCCCCTTTTGGAGGACTGCAATGGATAAAAGGAGTAAAAATATACTTATTCATTTGGGGTTTGAAAGAGCTCAGTACAAACACTCCTTTTCCCCACCCAAGTTCTGAGCCAACTGAGAAAGAAATAAGAGTAAGGCAGATGGGAGACCAACACATCACCTTTATTTCTGAAGAAACCGATAACAGAGAATGTGGCATATTATCAACAGCAAATGGGCTTCCTCTCAGTGAGCCCAGATTTAGGCAAAGTTACCTCCCAGTTGGAGCTATACTAGAGACAGAGCTCCCTCTGGTATAACTTAAAGCTTGGAGGACTGGAGCAGAACAGGTGCTTCCCAAAGGCAGCTGCTCCCTAAAGAGAGGAAAGAGTAAGGGCCACGCCATATATGCCAAACTCAATCATATTAAATTCCTCCTCTTCCCCTGGGAAGAATTGAATAGAGGAGCAGTACAGAGGCCTGGTGTGTTACACTAGCAGAGCTGCTTCCCCAGGAAAGCTTGCACCTGCCTTTTGGGGGTGAAGCGCACGCATTTGAATACCCTATGGAACCAGTAGCAATTATTCTAATCCAAGGTTCCATCATAAAAAAGAGTTTTACATTTCTATTTAAATAAATATATTAAACTATGCTTAATAATAGTCCCATTTTGTTTAGAGAACATGTAAAATATGAAGACTATCTCCTGCAAGGTTTAAAGAAAGAAAAACAGAAAGTACTTTTAACATTAATTGTATAAGGCAGAATATGTTTTAGAAATTTTGAAATATTTGATAGTAAGTCTGTAAATCTTTTAATAGCTTTATGACTTTGTTCCTCAAGTGATTATTATTTCATATGAAATTAAGTGTTATTTCTAATATATATTGAACACTCAAGAATATTTTCTTGGGCTTCCCTGGTGGCGCAGTGGTTGAGAGTCTGCCTGCCGATGCAGGGAACACGGGTTCATGCCCCGGTCCGGGAAGATCCCACATGCCGCGGAACGGCTAGGCCCGTGAGCCATGACCGCTGAGCCTGCGTGTCCAGAGCCTGTGCTCTGCAACGGAAGAGGCCACGACAGTGAGAGGCCTGCGTACCGCAAAAAAAAAAAAAAGAATATTTTCTTTTCTGTTGCTAAGTTATAAATGTCCCACAAAACTATGTAGTATTTTAATAGAGGCAAAGTAACTATTGTAAGACAGCATAGTTATAAAATGATCATAAAATACATATATATATTTCTCTCTTTTTTTAATCTGCTCTTAATAGGGCAAAAATACCTTAAAATTCACCAATTGATGGCGTGTCTTGCAGGAAAGGCACACCTTAGCGTATGGTATTTTTAGAACTTCAAGATGTGTTTGAAAACTCTTAAAATGTCTCTGTATAATTGGAGCAGTATTGTATCTCAGCACTAGAAAACTCGAGGTGAGCATGTAGCCTGATGTGACCCGATACCAGATGTCATACGAATGTATCTCTGAAGCTCATCTGAGTTGTAGGAATATGGTTTGTGTTAATTAAATTAATTCCCTACCAAGGCTCATATGATGGACTTTGCTTAAGAGATATAAATTGTACTTCTTTAAGAAAAAATGCTTTAATCAGTAACGTCTACATTGTTCTGGGGTTTATTTGAAAGGAGGAAAATCATATTTTATAGAAAAAACTAGCAAGGTATGGGATACAATGAACAGCATTGATGGAAGATTGGCCTAAAATACAAAGTACTATTTGGACACTCAGTTTTCAGCTGCTGATCTGGGATGTGTGTGTGTGTGTGTGTGTGTGTGTGTGTGTGTGTGTGTGATTGAGAGAGAGAGAGACTTCAGCAGAAATCTGGTGATTTTAATTACCTTTTATATTCCATTTTTTGACACATATTTCATTTCCATTCTAAAAAAAGTGTGTAAACCAATAACTTCTATATGTGTGTCTAGCATTACTGAGTTAATTTAACATGAGACCCTGTTAACCTCTTTCCCTATAGAAATATCAGTAAGAAATATATTAATTTAATTGTGGATTAATAATGAATTAAGCAACTCAATCAATATTCATTGAGCACACATTCTGCCTTCCATATTGAATGATTGTTTGGGTACAGTATGCTTTGTTTGAATCATCTAAATCTTAGCTTAAACCCTGGTTCCACATGTGTTGGCTGTTAGCCCTTAGACAAGCTGCTTAGCCTTTTGGAGACTAAGTTTCTTCACCTATAAAAAGGGGTAATCATACACGTCTACACTTACTTTAGGTATATAAGAGATAATATCTGCAAATCACATAGCACTGAATACACCCAAGAAGAAAAGAGTTGTGGTCATTGTTATATTCTACATGTTTTATAAAAATAGCTAGCTGTTATTGAGTCTCTGCTTCATACTGATGATTACTTCATTTGCTTCTCGTTATAACCCTATGAAATAGGAATTATTCCTATTCCTATTTACCAATGAATTTTAAGTAACTTGACAAAGTCAACATAGTGAAAAATGGTAGGACTAGGGTTGACGCTTGTACAGATTCCAGAGTGTACATTCCTTCTATTGGTGTTTTTTTTTTTCTCCAAAGAGTGCATGATCTTATGAAGGAAATGGATCCAGTATTTGCAGTATACTATGTTCAGTGACAGCAGAGTGGCAGAAATGGTAAATTCTTCCCAGACAAGGTAAAATGGTAGCGTGGGGCCAGCAAGAATTGGAGCAGAGTCAAGGAGAACTTCACAGGGAAAATAATATTGAAACAAAACTTGAAGGATGTGAGGAGTTTGATAAACTGAAAGGAAGGGAAGTTAATTTCAGGAGATGAAATAACAAATAGCTGACCTTTGTTCCAAAGTAGTTTCTAAAAGTCAGGGTTTTGAGTTTCAACTCTAGATAGGCAGGCATGACTTAAAACTTAAAGATTTTATTATGTCTTTCTAAGGAACTTAGATGGTGTGAGGATAGAGTTCAGAGTTATGACCGGTAGACCTTGACAGTAGAGATGAGGGAAAAGAAAGAGTTGATGAATTCCAAGTTTCTGGTTTGGGGACTGTTCTGGACTCACTGAAGCCCTAACACCCAGGACCTCAGAATGTGACTGCATTTTGATATAGAGACTTTGAAGAGGTAATTAAGGTAAAATGAGACCATTAGGGTAGAACTTAATCCAATCCAACTGGTGTCCTTAGAAGGAGGTTTGGTCACAGAGAGACCGATACCAGGGCACTCGTGCACAGAGGAAAGCCCACATGAAGAGAAGCAAGAGAGCAGAACTTCCTCTTTTAATTAAACAGATCTGCTCTTAGCTCAGGTAAGCAGGTTTTAAGTTCCAATTACTTAAGAATCAGCTTATGATGCTCCTCACAATTCACTTTCTAACTACATACATACCACCTTCTAAACCTTCTTGAAGTCTCTGGACAAGCCAAGCTGGTCTGTTCACGCTCAGCGAGTAAAACTCACACTCTCTCTCTCCATACCCTGGTCCTCAAACTTCCCCTCACCTGGAACATCTTTGTCACCCCTGCTTACCATGAAAATCCCACATCTTTTCTTTATAGTCATCTTACCTGAACCCCCTTAGGTCATAGCGAGGGTCCTTCCCTTAGACTGATCTGTGCCTCGCTGCTGGCCTAACGCTTCTGACTTGTTTTTCCCACAACAGTGAGGGCCTTAAACTTGGCATCCTGCTCCAGCTGCCTTTCACTTTCCTCCAGTACTTTACACATAACAGACACTGAGTACAAACCCGCTGATTAATTAATGTTACGAAAGGACCTTTACCTGTGTGAGGGCACAGCTTCTTTTAAAAGTTTCTTTTCCTCAGTTGCATGTGTCTCAATTTCCTAACTTTCTTCACATGCTAATTTGGTTTTCTGCTCAGTTGAGTAGAATATGTGCCTTGTTTATTGCTTGTAGGGTGCCCCAGATTTGGCTTGAAATGACGGTTGACACTGGGTTATGCATGATGTGCCAACAACATTATCAGTTGCCTCAAAACTGGGGGATTTTGATGACCATTCCTAAAAGTGGACACTTCAAATTTGCCTTGAGAATTTAGGGGTTGATGTGTGAAGGTCTCCACATTATCTTCAGTGATAATACAGACCAGGAGTCAAATACAGCGGCGTTTCTTGGTAGTCTAGCTTTTGGCGGGCGGAGCAGGTTGTCACGATTAAGGACACTGGCAAAAGCTTTAGAGTGCTCCTGTCTCTTCCTATTGCTAAGTGGCTTCAGAAGAAATAATAATAATGAATAGCTGCACTCAACAATTAGATATGAATTGCATTTAGGTACAAGAGCCAGAAAACCTAACTAATGTGAGCTTAACTAAATAAGGGCTTATTTTTCTCGTATCTCGAAGAGTCTGGAGCTGAGAAGCCCATACTTGGAACAGCGAAGCAGCAAGACTGGGGGCCCTGGGACTCTCTTTGTCTTCTGCTGTGCTGTCCTATTGTACTGTTTGCTGTCCTCATACTTGTCACCTCGTGGTAGTATGATGCCTGCTGCAGAGTGCCTTTCATTTACTGATTCTTTGCTCTAAGCCAGACAGATTACGCAAGGATCCCACGATGTGGAGCAATGAGACTTAGAGAGAGTACGGGAGCTGCCCAAAACCTCAGTGCTGTGAAAAGCTGGAGACAGGATGGAAGCCCAGGCCCCTCTGGTCTCAGATCTCTGATCCTCCCTTTATGCCCTGGGGCATCCTGTGAGACAGATGAGAGAAGATTAGAAATGAGGTAGACACAAGGTTGGGCTTGTCTCAGTTCCTCCCCAAAGTCCCACACATGATTGTCAGTTCTTTTTACCATGCTCATTTTTTTTTTTATTAAAAGAAATTATTTTAACTGAAGTATAGTTTATTTACAATGTTGTGTTAGTTTCAGGTGTACAGCTAAGTGAATCAGTTATATGTATATACATATATATACATATGTATGTGTATATCTATTCTTTTTCACATTCTTTTCCATTATAGTTTATTAAAAGATATTGAATATAGTTCCCTGTGCTATACAGTAGGTCCTTGATGTTTATCTCTTTTATGTATAGTAGTGCATGTATGTTAATCCCAAACTCCTAATTTATCCCTCCCCGCTTTCCCCTTAGGTAACCATAAGTTTGTTTTCTATGTCTATGAATCTATTTCTGTTTTGCAAATGCATTCATTTGTATCATTTTTTAGATTCCACGTATAAATGATATTCTGTGATATTTGTCTTTCTCTGTCTGCGTTACTTCACTTAGTATGATAATCTCTAGGTCCATCCATCTTGCTGCAAATGGCATTATTTCATTCTTTTTCATGGCTAGTAGTATTTCGTTGTATCTATGTACCAGATCTTCTTTATCCATTTGTCTGTCGATGGACATTTAGATTGCTTCCATGTCTTGGCTATTGTGAATAGTGCTGCTGTGAACATTGGGGCGCATGTATCTTGTCAAATTAGAGTTTTAATCTTTTCCAGATATATGCCCAAGGGTTTTACCATTCTCATTTCTTATTCAAAGTCCTTACTATCCCAAGTGTATGAGGACCTGACACATTAGCATCACCTGGGAGCTCATTAAAAATGCAGAATCTCAGGCCCCACATCAGACCTCTGAATCAGAATCTGAATTCTGACAAGATCCTGTGCCATTCACAGGCACATCCAAGTTTGAGAAGCTTCATGCTATACACATTCCTTAGAAAGGTTCTCCTGACCATCCAGTCGGAAGGGCCCATCTCCAGCCACTCTATCCCATCACCTTGTTCACTGTAGGCATAGCCTGTATGGCTATATGAAACACATTTTTCAAAAGTTAGTTTATATCGTAATTGCTCTCCACTCCATTAAAATGTAAGCTTCATCTGGAAATAGGCTTTTCTTCTCTTGTTCAAGATCGTATCCCCAACCCAGAGTGTCTAACACTTAGTAAATACTCAATAAATGTTTGATTGATGGGTGGATGAATAAATGAATGCATAAATGAAGTCCAATTTAGGAGACTATTCACAGATAGAGGAAAACATAGCATTCTTGCATTTCCAAAATAATCGTATCATAATTATCAAAGCTGCACATTCTGATGAATATATTTAGTTTAAGTCAAAGACCGCGGGATGTGTATTTATCAAAGCCTGCTCCAAGCCTCTCGAAACGGGTTCTTACTCCTAGTGTGATTCTATTCACTTCAAATAGAATCTCTGCCGCTGGTGAATTTTGTGTTCTTGTTGACTCTTCTGTTTGTCCTCCAGTTTCTGAGAATCTCAGTTTGGTCACATTTTTGAAGATAGTGGAAGTCACTTCTTAAAAATACATATAAAAATGTTCTCTGTAAAAACAGACATTAAGCCACTGATCAGATATTAAGTCTCAGATGATTTTGACATATTTTGAATATTTTAATTTTCAATGGGGAGCATAGTAATAATGTTCCTTTCCCCTGCTGAAATATCCTGCCTGATTTTTTTTTTCTTTGCATAATGAAGAAACACAGGCCCCAATCTTAATAAAGAGCAGTTGTCTGATGAAAGAACTGTTGTAAAAGTTGATACTTTTTCTGAGGAGATAGATTTCTGCCTTCAGGAGATCTAGACCCACTTTTTGTCAAATATGTGATGAAACTGGGAATGAAGAGCTCGGGTAGATCCTCAAAGTGATTGAAGAGTTTTAATCACATACATAACATATTACCTATATTTTTTAAAGCTGTGGGTTGTTTTTTACATATTCACCAATACTATTCTTTCCTAGAATCTTCTAAAGGCAAATAGTATAAGCCAGAGTTCATAAACTAATTTGCCTTTGGACACCATGGGATAACGTGATGAATGAAATGCTGTGATAGACCATGGTGGGAACCTAGGCATAACACACATGGTATGCTTCGCTACGTCATTCTATTTTAAAGAAAAATGTTAAATATTCTGCAGCCAATCTAAATATACCTTGTGGGCTGAATTTGTTCTATTGGTCAGTAGTTTATGCCCCTTGGATGAAATTATCAAACGAATTTCTTATCAGTCATATTTTTATAAAAGGTATTTCTAGTTTTATAACTGGGGATGGAGACAAATTTTTTAACCCTTTTTTGGTGAATTTAACATTTAAAAACATTTTGCAGTTGAAAAGTCAATTAATTGAAACACCAGACAAATATGTATTAAGAGGATTAGTAAGTTCAGGTTGAGAGTTTAAAAAGCTGTATAAGTTGACTTCCTGGTTGGATATACATTCTTAGTGAGGTCTCCACGTCTGGCAGAATTCACTAGACATTGGTATTAGGGAATGTTCCCAATTCCAGGATTATAGCTATCATGCTGCTGTTAGGAATGATGGTAGCATCATTGGGAGAGGCTGGAAACCGTGGACAAAAAGGTTTGCAGGTACCTGAGTCTCAGGCTTCAGCATCTTGTGGAGAGACATACTTGGGACTGTGGATTTATGCTTCAGGGGGTGGTGGGGGAGTGCTTTCCCTCTTTGCTTTTCTTTTTATATTGATTAGTGTGTTAATGGCTTTGCCAGTGTGAGAAAGACTATTTGGTGCTGAGAGCTTAGGTGCCAGCTACTTAGAGAAGTGCTGAGAAACAATGGGTGCCCTGAAGAGGAGAGATTGCATGCCCAGTTTCAAGGGAGTTTGAGTTTAGTTTCCGCCCCTCACAGCAGTGAAAATGAGCTTTCCATCCCATCTAGCTTGTTTTTATACAGGAAGACTTTTTAGAAACCACCATCAAGCAATCCTGTTTATCTTTACAGTGGGTCTCCCCCAAATTCCATGAGGCTTTTCAAGTATTTGTTTGACACATTATATGGGGAATGATTTGACTCCTAGACAGCACAGAAGTTTCACTGGATAAATGTCTCCTGAAATGTTTGGATAATTGCTCAGTCTCTTAAAATTATATGGTAACCAGTTTCATTCGATCTACTTTAAAAATACATCTTTCAGTTCCTGAGGAAAATGTGTACACACATAATTTGGCAACTGCTCCTCAATGTGGAGAATGAAATTTTTGCCCGTGTATTGGCATTTCATAGCAGACATTCATATTAACGGTGTTTATGCAAGATGAGATGAACATCTATTAACTAGAAAGCTGCTAAAATGACATCATATTGAGGAGAAGCTCTGGAGGGTATAAATGGTGCTTAGGAGCACATTGGATTGTGCCCTTTTTTTCCATATGTTCCTTTCCCCTTCTCAACTATGATCTCTGTGAAGGCAGAGGCCGTGTCTGATTCACTTTTGAGCCCCAGAATGAAAGCTAGGGTGTAACACATGGAAAACGGAACTGATTGGCATTGAGAGGTGCAGTCTTGTGGCTACTTGGAATCTGTCTAGAATGATTTTTTTTTTTCAAAACTTGAGGAGAACACAGAAAGCGTTTTTGAGCTGAGGAACACCAGTGATAATCTGAGATTTAGGAGTGTGTCGTGACTGTTAGGGTATGAGAGATCATAAGGGATGGGATGAAATAAAGTGGCCAAAAGCATAGAGATGGTAAAAGTATTGAAAATAGCAACTTCTACTAACTGTAAATAAAGAAAATTAGTGATTCTTTTATAAAAATTAGAAATGGGATATACCAAGTATATAGACACAAAATATATTATTCATTAATACAACCTTAGTGCAAAAATGGGTAAATAAGCCTATTCGAGGAAATATGAAAGCAAGCATGGTATAGTACAGGATGATATAGACACTGAGAGGGTTGATCTCTCAAGAAAGTGGTTTACAGTAACGTGATCACTAAGAAGTGTACTCATGAGTGTCGAAAAGAAGCTGAGATACCCAGGATAGAAGGGAAGGATAGGGCAGAACTCTGAGTCACATTGGAGGGTAGTATTAAGAAGTAGCCATCAGAATGGCTAAGAGTCATAATTTTGTTTGATTTTTCAAGTACATGATCTCTGACCTGTTTAGGGTGCCTTAGGTATGAGCTGAAAGAAGTAATTAAGTGATGGACCCAAAATGCGACTCCAGATATATTTCATCTTGCAATAGAATTTGAGCGAAACCTAAAGGATAGATTGATGAGATTCAAATGAACAAATTATTTAATAACTTATTTACGTACATTGCAACAGAACTGCAGAAAATCAAGCCATACCATTGACTGATGACTTCTTGAGTTGATAGTCTAGCTTTGTGTTGAAAAGAGGGATTGATTAGCTAAATTAAAGTTACAGTAAAAATTATCTGAATAGAACTTCAGGTTCTATTATCAGTTCTATTATCTGAATAGAACTTCAGGTAAGCCCCAAACCTTGATCTATTGAGGGTAGGGTGCCCTGGAAAGTTGGCTTTTGATTCTCTAGTCTAACTGCAAAGATCTTAGGAATATGGTGGTTACCCGTGAATAGGAAGGTACTAGAGGGTATCTAAAAATTCATACATAACCAAAAAACAGGAAAATGGTGAAGGCAGGTTCCCAAAGGCCTGATGATACCCTCTCTTTAGACAGATGGTCTCATTGGCAGCAGTGGGACGATATGAGAACTTGAAAGCCAAGAGTACTTATCAAACTGCATGCGTGCTGCTGGCTGGCCATTTCACGCTGTGTAGCCATGTCTAGATTTATAGATGACAGCTTTATCCATTACCTACATTAAAGGATTGCATGTCTTTTGCTGGTGTCTGGTGGTGTCTTTCCATAGTGACTATCACACTTGTGCAATCACGCATCATCATTAGAGTCAAAAGATACACTATTAATTTGTGAGGAAAATAAATAATAGTGGTGAAAAAGAACTCGAGTGAATCTGATAATCTAGACAAGCATGGCAAATACGAGTTACTATATGACCAGATGTCATGTGATTGGTAATAGCTACCCAGAATTTTATGTTGAAAAGCTTTTTGAAGTGGCATCTTGTCACCTCAAACGGGCAACTGTAATCAATTATCGACCTCTTCCAAGGTCACAGTGAATAGACTAGAAGGTAATAGTCACAAGCAAGCCAGGTATTTGCCATACATGCTGTTGAGGAAGGCATTAGCATTTTTATAACAAGTAGAAAATTGGAGACCTCAACCCTCTCTTGTAGGGTTAAATCACTGATATGAAATAGTCTTTCATATATTTTTGAAATGAAAATAATTCATCCGTTGTGGTTTGTTGTTGAGTTCTCAACAATCTATTGTTATAAAGAAATCAATTATAAGATTAAGAAGCATATAATGAGCTAGAGGTGCAGAGGAGAGATCCTAATACAGAATATCTAAAATTGCTGCATCAAATAAAAAATTTTATAATATGGCTGTGCTAGTGGTAAAGTAAGGGAGAACATTAGATTTGAGGAACAAAAAGGAAGTATGAATAAGAGGAGTATGTTGGAGTAGCAGAGGGAAGAAAGACAAAGCCTAGGTCCTCAACAGAGCAGGAGATCAGATTGAAGTCATCAGCACGAGTCTGGGACAATGAAAGACATTGACAGTGTCACCTGGAACAGGGGCTGAGAGGTCCCAAAGAGGAAGACTTGCTTAGTTAACCTTGGTTCCGGCAAGAACATGAAAAAAGAAAAAGACTGGTTTTCGTAAGCATTCCTAATCTGAACCTTACCTTCATTTACGTTTGGTGTCTGAATTCACAATATCTGTTGGATATAGAGTAATTCTAGCTGAAAATTTTATTTAAAGTGATTCTGATCAGTGACGCTGATTCTGATCAGCCTCTGATTCCCCAGACGCATTGGAAAATAAGATGCAAAACTTTTCTTATTGGGCATTTTTAATTGAAGTTCTACAAGAATCCTCAGAGATATAACATTCCGAGGAACATGAGTATGTGATAAAAATCATGAATGCTGTGAGGTACCACAAGCAAGAATCATCAGAAAAAAAGGAAATTACAAAATTGAATCTTCGAGGACAAGAAGATATTGGAACTATTAAAAATATAAGTCTACTTAATTTATTTAGAGAAAATTTAAAACAAGTTTAAAAAAAATGATGGAGGGACAAAGACAATTAAAATTAACCAGGTAGATTTGAAAAACAAACTGTCGACTGAAAAACAAAGCACAACGTGAGAGTTGTGATTTAAGTTTTATCTGGGGCAAAATGAAGACTCTAGCCTGGGAGACAGTGTCTCAGATAGTTCTGAGAAACTGCTCCTAAGTGGTAGGGGGAAGGGCAGTGTTATATATGATTTTAGTGTAGGGGGGACGTGCAGTGGAGCACACATGTTGGCAGAGGCTGGCTGCTAGTCACGAGAGCAGATGTCACTGTTAATGATTTTAGTGCTTTTCTAGATATGAGGAGATGCAAGAATTGGGCTCATAAAATCTTCTCCTGCAATTATCTGAAGACTTGTTCTACCAGTTTTTCTCAGAACACAGAAGGCTTCCTTCCTGATCTCCACCCTGAACACCTTTCAGGGTGTGTTGAGGTCGGTGGCTGCAGTGGCTAGTGACCTCATCCTTGTAGAGGCAGATGGCAAGTGCCACTTTTTTTGTTGGCAGAACCAAAGAGAACTTCTGTAAATGAGAAAGAGGATAATTACAAATAAAGACTCAATGAACAGGATAAACAGCAGACTGTTCATAGAATTAGAAAGAATTAGTGAGTTAGAAAAGTAAATCCATACATACAGACACATACAAAAAGATGTTCCAGAGAAATAGTGGTTAAAGAAAAGCAATCCAAAATATATGGAATTTTAGAAGAAGAGAATAGAACTGTAGAGAATAAACTGTTGAGGATTTTTCAGAATTTATAAAACTCAGTACTCAGATTTAGAAAGCCCAACACATCTGAAAGGTCGGTATAAATGTATGCAAACCAAGTCTCGGAAATGTGAAACTAAAGAACACTACATACAAAGAGAATGTCTTAAAATCAGGCTTAGGGAAATGACTTCATCTGCAAGTGAAAGCCAGTTTGACTGACAGCTCCTCTCTCAAAGGCAACAATAAAAGCTGGAAGACAGTGGAATACTATCTTCAAAATGTTGTTAAGAGTTGGTGACAACTAGAATGTTTTATCCACTGGAACTCTTGAAAAAAATAGAGATAAGATACAGAAACTTCATTCAAAAATGTAGATCATTCACTAACCAAAACTTTACTATTAGAAACTTCAATATGAAAAATGAAAAAGGGGATATGACAACAATTGCAGGAGTGATTAAGGAGACAATATAATAAAAACCTTAGGCCAGTGATTTTGAAAAATTACGTAAAATGGAAAGTTTGTTAAATTTTTTTTAATTGACTCAGGAAGAGAAATAAAACTTGAATTATCTATAATCATTAAACATACTGAATCAGTTTTAAAATTTTTCCCCAAAATATTAAGCCCCAATGATTTTATGCATGAGTATTCCCACACATTTAATAAACCTAATCTTAAACAAATTCTTTCAGAGAATAGAAAAATAATATAATCTTGACGTTAAAACCAGGCAAGGACAGCTTGAGAAGTGTGTGAAAAAAATGAAACCTAATATCACCATAAATATAGAAGCAAAAATTCTAAACAAAAATTATAAGCAAACTGAATCCAGCAATGAAAAAAGCAACGTTTCCTGAGCAAATTGAATTTATCACAGCAAAGAAATGTTCAACATTAGAATGCCTATTAGTAAAATCTGCCATATTCGCTGGTTCAAGGAGAAAATATGACCATCTCAGTAGGCTCAGGAATTCCACAGCAGTACACATTAAACATGTTTTGATAGAGCACAAGATAAAAATACAAATAAGGGAATCTTCTACTTTTTGATTAAGGCTATGATCTTTATGCTCCCTACCCCACACCAAAAAAAACATGGCCAATATAATAGACAATTGAAACACTCGAAGTATTTCTTCTAAAAAATTGTTGCCAATTTTGTTTAATACACTAGCAGAGCTAGCCAGTGCCCTAAGAAGAGAAAAAGAAGTAAAAGTTGTAAAGATTGGAATGAGAATAAAATTATCATTATTTTCAAATTATATAACTGCCTACATAGAAAGCCCACATGAATATACAGAGAAATAACTGATATTTGACTTTGCAAAATTGACAATTACATGACAAATATCCAAAGCCAACTGCATTTCTATACATGAGCAACAAATTATAAATAAATGCAACTTTCAAAAATTTTGATGTGTAATAGCAAACAAAAAGTACCTAGCAGAAAGGTGCATGAACTTTAGGAAGAAAATGTTGCCGTTATTGAAAGCCATTAAAGAATATCTAAATAAGTGGGGTGCCAGAAAATAATCATGGATGAATGGATAGAAAGTTTTAATATCACAGCAATGTGAGTTAAGCCATAATTGATATATAATTCCAATGATATATGAATTCCAATGAAAATCCTGAATCTCAACATTTTTTTTTTGCTTTCTTTTTTCATTTTGATTTTGTTTATTTGTTCTTTTGTGGAGTCCGCCAAGGTGATTTTTTTAACTTTTTATTTTATATTGGAGTATAGCCAATTAACAGTGTTGTGATAGTTTCAGGTGCACAGCAAAGCGACTCAGCCATACATATACATGTATCCATTCTCCCCCAGACTCTCCTCTCATCCAGGCTGCCACGACATTGAGATTTTAAATTTGTGTGAAATTTTAAAAACTGCAAAAATAGCTGACAATCCTGACAAAGACAAACCAAATAGGAAAAGTTGTGGTACCTCGTATCAGTTTTTATACTGAACTTATAGCAATAGATGAAATGTTGGAGAGAAATCAGTTTTTAAAAATGCACCAGTGGAACAGAATGGAGGGCCAGGAATCATGTATATACACCTGTGAAAACCTGATATCTGACAGAGCTTGCATTGTACACCAATGCAGAAAGGATGGACTATTTTATCAAATGATGCTGGAAATATTGAACCTCTATATTTAAATAAAAATGTATTTGGACCCCCACCTCACATCATAGTCACAAATCAATTCAAAGAGAATTCAACGCTTTATTTTTTAAAAAAAGAAATATAGGTAAATATCTTACTGACTTTGGTATAGTGAAGGTTTTCTTAAACATGATACCAAAAATGTGATTTATATTCGACTTCATTAAACTCAGAACTCATTCATTAAAAGACAGTCCAATAAGAGCAAAAAGATGAATGACCACAGAATTGACAGACGTCAATGGGAGCATCATATGGTGGACCTACCGGATACAGAAACCACCTGAGTAAGCAAAACAAGGGTCATTCATCTAAAAGATAGAGAAGGGGGACTTCCCTGATGGTCCAGTGGTTAAGACTCCCCGTTTCAACTGCAGCGGATGCAGGTTCGATCCTGGTTGGGGAACTAAGATCCTGCCTGCTGCCCGGCCAAATAAATAAGAGATAGACAAGGACATTATATCACTCAAGGTACTCAGCAGAGAACTCGCATTATTATCCAGTGACAGAAGAGGGTGGAAGGCTCCAGAAATGCTGCAAAAGGGTCTCTACCAGTGGACACAATTGCGGATTAAAATTGCAGAGCTAATGATGGATACATCAGATGTTCTGGAAGCTCAGCTGTGCCTCTGCAAGCCAGTCCTACATACATGAGACAAGAGCGCTTCCACGTGTAAACCGGTCTGGATGCGTGAGGACTACCTCATCTAAGGAAATACAAGTCTCCTCCCTCATGTAATACAATATACAGTGTGACTCAGACGGCTGTGGAGTAGATCACACTCAGGCTGCACGCAGTTCTCTGTTACTGTTCTTTGCTCCCCTAGGCTAACACAGCCCTAGTCAAAGTATAATACTTCGCTGAATTTAGAATGGCCAGACAAAAACAAGGGCCAGTTCCTCAGACATCTCTGGAAGGC
Source organism: Orcinus orca (assembly GCF_937001465.1). Taxonomy (NCBI): domain Eukaryota; kingdom Metazoa; phylum Chordata; class Mammalia; order Artiodactyla; family Delphinidae; genus Orcinus; species Orcinus orca. The sequence goes on along the minus strand of NC_064563.1, from coordinate 9,335,502 downwards.
AGAGATGGACAACTGGTGAACAATGCAAACTCATAGTCATAGGCCAGCTCTGGGCCCAGCCTACAAAAAGTCTGGAAAAGATATTTGCAACACAAAAAAATTGACTGTCAATTTGTATCAAGAATACTTCAGGAATTCCTCCAAATAAATAACAAAATACAAACAACTCAATATAAAAAAATTACAATAGACAAAATAAGCCTAAGGAAATGAAACCTGAATTGGCCATAAACATATCAAGAGACTCAACCTAATTAGTAATCAGGAAAGTTCAAATTAAAAACAAAGAGGTAGAATTTCATACCCATCATATTGGAAAAAATGAGCATAGGACATACCTGACTGTTGCAGTTATTAAGACTCACAAAAGACCACTATAATGATGTTAAGTAAACAAACGTTTTTAAGGTAGGGAGAATTCATTCAGTTTATTACCTTAGATAAGTCTAGCATGTTACCAGTGGCTGAAATTTGTAGGTAAAATTTGACATTATCCTAGTAAAGCAAGAAGGGCGTTTAGTCATTCCAGCTGGATGGTTATGGCTTGATTTTAGCAGCTGATGTGCTCCTCAAAATTTCCCTTTCTGTTTTTTCATTTAGCAAGGAAATATAATTTTCATTTTAAAATTAGAGATTATTAGCTTCACATTTAAAAATAAGCTTTAATGTGAATATGTATGTCAAAGTATAGTTTTCTAATGTTTCTCCCAAAGTAGTAAAAAAGTCATGAATGTTGCTGGAAGTACACAAGGTGATTTTAGATGATACATAAAAAACTTTTTGAAGAAAACTATTACTATTTTAACATGTACATTAAAAAAACATATAATCAATACATGGGTGTTATTTAAGTGATCTAAATAAAAGTAAATGAGTTGTTTGGAAGTAAATTTTAAAAAATATATGTGACCTTAAATGTTTTTTGGAATAAAAATGATATCTAATACTTACTGAGTGCTTATCATCAGTCAGGTGTTTTTCTAAATGCTTTCTATATATTCATAATTTAATCATTTCAACAACCCTCTGGTAAAAGCAATATTATCATCAATGCTTTCAAAAGTTAAGTAATGCGCCCAAGTTCACAAAACTACTTAGTGGCAAGGTCAGGACTCAAACACAAGCTTTGTTTCACTTGAGTTTAACCTATAATCTTTACATTTCCTCTACATCACAGTAAAAAAGGAATATATCCACAATATCATATTTAATTAAAAATACAAATAGTGTCGGTTTGTATCCATTGGAAAAAAATATTACCTGGTCATTTATAAAAAAATATGTGAAAAATTAGGAAAATATAGGAAATAGGAAATAAGGAAATACATCTTTCCTAGGTTCATTATGCAAGGAAAACCACCTTCACACATTCATTGATCTAGTTCCATCCATCCCTTTTTCTCTGTAGATATCAGTTTTTAAATCAATAAATTTATCCTATAATAATCCTCACTTCTAGAGAATTCTTATTTAAAACTTAACTCCTTGTTGAAGTTAAAGACCATTTTATCATGCTTGGATCCTGTAAGAGGGAAGAAAACTAACATTGAAAGTCCTACTAACAATAAAGTACTTTACCCACCAATTATCCCTTTAAATTTTCCCAGAAAAAAGCACTTAAAATGTGAAAATGAATTAGTATTGCTTTATATGCTTTAGGGCCATTAGGAAGCCATCTAATTCTTCTCTTCTGAATAAACTGTGTGTTCTTCTGCTTCTCACTTAGATTCTCCCTATTCCCAGCCCTTTAATCATATTTGCCATTTTCCTCTAAGCCTTCTTGAAGTTCATCCTACTCCTTTCGCATCTAGAACGGTACATACTATTGCATATTATATCTCATAATACTGAGTTTAATGAAAAGATAGCTTTTAAGTGCCTACCTTTTATGTATCCTACCCCATCAGTATGGCTGTTAAAAGTAATTATGTTATTCAAGTCGTAAACCACCATGATCCTCGAGCTAATGTCTATTTTTCAATCCATACTCAGTCATTTATATCATCTTGTAATTGCAAAACCCGTAATAACTCCTTCCATACTGAACCTCAGTGTGACAGTTTACCATCACTTACTTCCCTAAGAATATATCAAATTTCAAGACATACAATCTCTACTTTACTCACTCTCCTTTCCTGGATTAGGGCAACCAGAAAACTTTAATGATGAATATTTCTATTTACTATACAATGTGGCTTGCAAATAAAAATGTCAGAAGTTACAGATGCAGAGTGAAGTCCACATCAAGAAACTGGCAGATTAAATGCGTACATTTCCAAAACATCACTAAAAGGACTGGGAAGAGATTTTTTTTTTTTTAAGACATAAGCCCATAGGTCAAAGATAACAGGAAAGGGCTTCCCTGGTGGCACAGTGGTTGAGAGTCCACCTGCCGATGCAGGGGACACGGGTTCGTGCCCCGGTTCGGGAAGATCCCACATGCCATGGAGAGGTTGGGCCTGTGAGCCATGGCCACTGAGGCTGCGCGTCCGGAGCCTGTGCTCCGCAACGGGAGAGGCCACAACAGTGAGAGGCCCGCGTACCGCAAAAAAAAAAAAAAAAAAAAAAAAAAGATAACAGTAACGAAATTGATGTGTGAGCTGACTTAATGGATCTGAGAAACGTAAATCCTAACCAGCAGTGGAAAAAGCTGAGAAGCAAAGCAATTGCCACTGTAAAACCTTCCAAAAGCTTAAGAATAGGTACCCCTGAAAGTGGCAATGATGGTAAAGCTAAACACAGAAAGATAATTTGAAAATATTTTTAAGAAGCAGCTAGATCCAGATTTCTTCTCTGAATATATGCAACCAGACAACTGCTCTCCCAGAAGCAAGTGTCAGTGAGATCAACACCTGTGTAAGAAAGAAAGCAAGAAAGATCGAGCAGAAAGCTTTCGGTCCTTAATAGTCACCAAAAGGCCTTCCAGCTGGGTTGACTCTTCTGAATTGTCCTGAGTTGGGTGAGGGGCATGGACACTCACACTGACCAATCATTGTAGGCAAGCTGTCTCCACAGATCCATGGTCATGGGCAAGGAGACCCTCTTCAACCCAGGGCACGCCCAACAGCTGGGGAAATATATCCTTTGGTTGTGAAGGGGAATATGAAGGGCACAGCACACCTCCCTTCCCTTACAGGAAACTTGAGACGTGCAAGGTGAAATAGAGGGTCTCTAGATTGAAGGAAACCAGATACATTTCCAGATACAGGTGTAGTACTGAAAAGGGAAGAAACAAATGTTTACAACCCAAATACTGCAGCCTCCTCCCTCTTCCTCAACTTGGCTCCTGGAATGCTGGCATCCAAGTCTATACCCACTTGATAAGGCTTGGGAAGGTCTTTTCAAAATAATCTGGACAGCAGGAGGAAAGTTCTGAATACACTGCTGTTAGGACTTGCTCATGGAAATTCATATCACCCTAAAATACAGAGCACATTTGGCATACCCTACTCATGTACTTAGGCCTTCTATGCAGATTTATCATGTTTCACTCTTAAATATGAGCTGACATTAAAATCTTCCCAGATTAAAATCTACTAAAAGCTTCTAATATAGAAGTTTATAAACCAATATAAACAAAGAGAAAAAGCGACCTTGAGTAAGAAGAAACTCTTCAGGAATAACTACTGTTAACATTTAATATCTCTAGAGAGATAAGAATAGACATTAAATCTGTGAAATTAATATAGGATACTGTGGGAAAAAGAAAAGAAACAATCAAACTACCAAAAAAATCACTTTGGAAAATAAAAAATAATGATGCAGTTTTTTTTTTAATGTCAGTAGAGAATTTGGAAGATTAAGTGGAGGGATCTTCCATAAAGTTAAGCAAACTGACAAAGATGTAGTAAAATAGAAAAAAAAAAAAGAAAATTAAAGGACCATCTAGGACTGCACTGTCTTAGTATTTTCTGTGATGATGGAAATATTCTATGTTTTCACTGTCTAATACAGTATCCACTAACTGTATGTGGCTATTGAACACTTGAAAGGTGGCTAGTAAGACTGAGGAACTGAATTTTTTAAACCTATTTAATTTCAATTAATTTAATGCAGATGTGAGAAGGCACATGTGTCTAATAGCTGCTGTATTGAACAGCATAGATCCAGGAGGTTAAGCAACTAGATTAAAAAGAGTATCTCCACAAAAAAAGGGGGAGAAAATGAAACTAGTTGGAAGGGGAGGAATCCATCTATCAACTAATACAAGTTCCTAGAACTGAAGGACATGAATTTCCAGACTGTGAAACTTTTTTTTTTTTGGTTTCCAGAAAGGAAAAAAAGGATAATATATAAGAGATGGGAAACCAGAATGACTTTAGACTTCTCAGGAGGAACACTGGAAGCTAGAAAACAATAGAGCAATACCTTACAAACTGGAACCCTTGTACACAGTTGGTGGGATGCAAAATGGTGCAAACTCTATGGAAACAGTATGGAGGGTCCTCAAAAAATTAAAAATAGAACTGCCATATGATCCAGCATTTCCATTTCTGGGTATTTATCGAAAAGAATTGAAATCAGCATCTCCAAGAGATATTAGCACTCCCATGTTCACTGCACACTATTCATAATAGCCAAGATGTAGAAACAGCTTAAATGTCCATTAACAGATGAATGTATAAAAAAATGTGGTATATACGTACAATAGAATGTTATTAAGTCTTAAAATAGAAGGAAGTCCTGCAATGTGTGACAACATGGATGAAACTTGAAGTATTACACTAAGTGAAGTAAGATAGTCACAAAAGGACAAATACCACATGGTTCCACTTATATGAGGTATCTAAGGTATCTATTTCATGCTCCTGGAAGCAAAGAGTAGAACTGTGGTCGCCAGGGACAAGGGGAGGGGGAAACTGGGAGTTGCTAATCAACAGGTATAAAATTTCAGTTACACAAGATGACTAAGTTTTAGAGATGTGCTGTACAACACTGTACCTGTAGATTACACTACTGAATTGTACACTTTAAAATCTGTTAAGAAGGAAAATCTCATTTTAAGTGCTCTTACCATAAAATTTTTTTAAAATAATATTTCTTTTTTAAAATTTATTTATTTGGTTGCACCGGGTCTTAGTTGCGGCAGGCGTGCTCCTTTTTTTCTTTCAGTTGCGGCTCACAGACTCCTTATTTGTGGCTCACCGGCTCCTTAGTTGGGGCATGTGAACTCTTAGTTGCGGCATGCATATGGGATCTAGTTCCCTGTCCAGGGATTGAACCTGGGCCTCCTGCATTGGGATCACGGACCCTTAACCACTGTGCCACCAGGGAAGTCCCGGTAGAATTGTTCTTAAAAAATTCTGGATGAATGACTTCAAACCCAGACTCTATACCTAGCCAACTGCCAATAAAGTCAAGGGTAAAAAAATATATATTTTTTTTTCAGACTTGAAAGGTGCCTAAAAATTTACTTCCCTTCTTGAGGGCTTCCCTGGTGACGCAGTGGTTAAGAATCCGTCTGCCAATGCAGGGTACACAAGTTCAAGCCCTGGTCCGGGAAGATCCCACATGCTGAGCAGCAACTAAGCCCATGCGCCACAACTACTAAGCCTGTGCTCTAGAGCCCGCAAGCCACAACTACTGAGCCTGCATGCCACAACTACTGAAGCCCGCACGCCTAGAGCCTGTGCTCCACAACAAGAGAAGATACTGCAGTGAGAAGCCCTTGCACTGCAGTGAAGAGTAACCCCCGCTCACCACAACTAGAGAAAGCCCGCGCACAGAACGAAGACCCAACACAGCCAAAAACACGATAAATAAAATTTTAAAAAAAAAAGGAATCTACTTGAGACTGTAGTGCACAAAATTGAGGCAGGAAGCCAAGGAAAATGAAGTCATGAGATTTAGGAAATTAAGATGTAATTTGAGAGAGTATGTGGTATTTTCAGGATGACAGTCAAGGGACAGCTCAGGATGAAAACTGTGTGCTAGGGATAGCAAGCCATCCTGCCCAGATGAGAGCAGGGAGAAGGCTCTGGGAGAAGTTCTCAAGATTAGCTGATATTCCAATTGAGGCAACAAAACCTACTGAGGAAAAATTTGCATAATTTGTCTGTGAATATAGAAAAAAACTCAGATAATTATTAACTCCAAAGAAAACAAAAACTTGTGTAGTAAATTTAAAGATTTACTGTACACCAAACTGCTCAATTCTCACCATACTGTGAGCACTGAATACTGATCTAACCAAAGAAACCATATAACCATGGGATGTGGGTGCCTGGGGGATGCAATATAATACTGAACAAAATTCTCATCTGTTAGAGTGAAAAGTCAATAGTGCCAAGAACTGGAAAATCAAGAAAATGACAATATAGATACATTATTTTTAAGGAAGTGATTACTAAAAACAAAATGGCCAAAAGACTTTAAAAGTTTTGTTTCTGGTGCAGAAAAAAAATGGGATGAGATGATCTGGGAACTTCTGGTTTTCTAAGAACTTTTGGACTATTTACAGCCACATGCATGTATAACTTAATTTTTTTAAAGAAGAATATGTGTCTGATTAACTGTCTCAGATACATTGAGAAATTATTAATCCACCTTCAGTTCAGTCAGCACTCATCCAAATCTGCCCTAATTTTTTTAATGAGTGATAAGAAATTTCCTAAACTCTTAGGAAAATACATAAAACAAAATAAAACAAATAACACTTCCCTTTTCTCTCTGTCAGTTACGTAAGTTGATTAGATGGCTCCTCATATTAGGAAAAACAACATATTACTCAAAAGGGAAGGGTAGCATTCAAAAGTGGCCTTTTATGAAGAAGACTAAGAGGGGGATGCTTGGGTTGTCTTAGTGGAACCAGGAGTTCTCTGCCAGGAAGGGTGGGTGTTGAAGTCTTAACTGTGTGCCAGGAAGCATAACAGTGGGTGACTTTACCAACAAGCTCCCACTGAAGCCTGTTCTAAGGCCCTGCAGCTAGTGAGTGTTTAAGGGTTCATCCCCGGTCTGACTTCAAAGCCAAAAGGAAACACTTCTTTCTCAAGAATGAGCAAAATCAGGGCCAGTGTGGAGGCAGATTGGTTAGTGATGAGAGTCCTGGAGCAGTAGCCCCGAGCTGGGATTGCTGCCTATTGTTCCTAACTATAAAGTGAAGCAATAAATGAGGTGTGACTAAGTGGCTCATTTGACTCCGTTTGCCATCAGGAGATGTGATATCATTTTGAGGATTAAATATTATAGGTCATCTATGTCCTTCAACCATCAGCCAAAGGTCCATTTTCCAAGTGTTCCCTGACCCACCAAAACAAACAAAAAGAACTGCTTCCACCATATTAGAAGGACTATCCTGTAAAGCTTATAGACTTCTTATGACATAAAACAGGAAATTTTCCCACAGTTTTTTTCCCAGTGATAATGTTGACTTAAAAAAAATTGCACAACGTGAGAGTTGCGAGTTAAGTTTTATTGGGAGCAAAAAGAGGACTATAGCCCGGGAGACAGCATTGCAGATAGCTCTGAGGAACTGCTCCAAAGACGTAGGGGGGTAGGTCAGTATAGATGTGATTTTGGTAAAGGGGGAGTACATGCAATCAAGCACATATTTTTACAGAAGGTATCGTGAGGGTTACTGCTAGTCATGAGGAGCAGATGTCACTATAAAGGAATTTAGTGTTTTTCGAGATATGAGAAGATGCAAGAATTGTGCTCATAAAATCAGATCCTGAAAATATCTAACTATCTGAAGACCTGTTCTGCCAGATTTTCTTAGAGCACCAAATGCCTCATTCCTGATCTCCACCCTGAATTCCTTTCAGGGGGTGTTGAAGGTCAACAGCTACTGCAGCACCTGATTTAATCCTTGTAGAGGCACATGGCAAGTGCCAATTTGTAGTTGGCAATAATTAGAACTTATATGGCCTTATACCAGCAGATCTCAAGCTAATCTGTGCATAACAGCCTTAGGTGGACTTCTCCCTTACCTGACCTAAGCCCTGAGTACTGCCATTGCCTGATTGGAGTCTAATCAGCTACCTTTGGAAAGAAGGATATTACAAGGTCTGTCAATTCAACAAAATAAAACTTTTGCTGAGATCATCACAATGTTTATACCTGGGTGAAATCTAGAATGTCACACAAAATTCAGTTCCACTGCAGCAGAAGTAGTCAAATGCCCAAGGAATCCAAATATTTTTTTAAAAATCCCGATGAGTCTTGTTTTAGTTGGCTTGGGCTGCTATAACAAAATACCATAGCCTGGGAGGCTTAAGCAACAGACACGCATATTTCTTGTGGTTCTGGAGGCTGGGGAAGTCTGAGATCAAGGTGCCAGCCTGGTGGGGTTCTGGTGAGAGCCCTCCTCCTGGCTTGCACTGAGCTGCCTCTCACTGACTGCAAATGGGAGTGGGGTGATGGGAGATCTTTGGTCCCTTTCCTCTTCTTATAAGGGCACTAATTGAATCATGGGGGCTTCACCCTCATGACTTCATCTAAACCTAATTACCACCTGTCTAAGGCCCCACTTCCAAATGCCATCACACTGGGAGCTGGGCCTTCAACATATGAATTTGGGGAGACACAACCCTACAGCCCATAACAAGCCCACACATAAAGAGACCCCTGTGAGTGTTTCCTTTGTTTGTCCAAGAAGCTCAAGATTTCAAGCTCTTTGGATTTTGAATCTCACTTGCCATACAATTTATCTGCATGACAGTGAGTCCTGAAGCTTTTTACATTTGAACAGGTAGCTGTGATCCTGTACCAGCCTTCGGGTGATCAAGTGTCACATCTCAGAGGAGTCTTGCAAACCTGAAAATCTTGCAAACCGGAAAGCACGAGGCTAACTGCTAAAATCACATATCCTTCTTCCTGTTCTAAAGCTCTTCCAACTTTGGGTAGAAATTATTCACACTACTTCCAAAGAAGGGGGTTTACTTCTAAGAATTTTGTTGGGAAACACATAAAAAGATCCCTTTTAGTTTGAATTCTTCGATAACAGACAGAAAATTAGTTTCAGAAGAAATGGTACTATATACCTAACAAATTTGCACCACTTCTTCATAGGAAAAATACGAGAGTCTTCAATTTCATAAATAGACAGTGAATGACATCTTTTTCTTCAAAGAACTAGTTATAGTTGATGAAAACAAAACCAAATCAAACAAAAAAAAAGAAAAAATAACTTTATCTCTATATAGAGTAACAGCACTTTCGAGTCTGTTTTACAGATGAGAAAAAATGGAAGATTCAAGTTATTGATTTACTGGTTTTCCGTGACCTTTCCTACTGCCATCTCCCAAACACAGGATTGGAGAGAAAATAATAATTGTAAATGATGCATATATTTTTTACATTATTTAATTGAACGGATGTGTGACACCAGATTACCCCTTCAGAACTGAAGGACCTCCAGCTTCCGGAAGTGTTGCTGGCTGACAGCCCTGAGCTGTAAGCTCTTTACATGGATTATCTGGGCTGAAAAGAGGGCCTGTCCAAGGTTGCATCCCATCCCAGGCAACCTTCATCCAATGCCTGGTCAATGGTCAGGGGAGAGTGGGCATGAAGGCCAGGTCCTCGCCTCTAACTTGAGACAATTCTGAAGAATACTTTTAGCTCCAGAACTCCCCAGAAATTGGCCAAAGGCCTTGTTGGAACTATAGCACAGCCCTACGTTCCACTCTGCCCAGTCCTGATGCAAAATCCTGCTTTGTTCCTTCCCCAACAGATGTAGACCCTGAGGACATCCCCAGGGATCTGCCTTGCATGCAATTCTCTGCTTTAGTCCACTTCTTGCGGAACTCAACTCAATCCCGCTTTCTCTATTTCTCTTTCTGTATCTCTTTGTCCCCCTCTGTGTGTCTCTCTCACACACAGAGGGCAAAATTGCCTTTCATTGTAATGAAAACCAAGGATTAAATTAAATCAGTTTTATTTCATTCCTTTTTTATAGCTGAGTAGTATTCCACTGTATATGTGTACCACATCTTCTTTGTCCATTCATCCGTAGATGGACACTTAGGTTGCTTCCATGTCCTGGCTATTGTAAATAGCGCTGCAATGAACACTGGGGTGCATGTGTCTTTTCGAATTAGAGTTTCCTCTGGATATATGCCCAGGAGTGGCATTGCTGGATCATGTGGCACTCTATTTTTCATTTTTTAAGAAACCTTCACACTGTTCTCCATAGTTTTCAAGGGCACAAGTCAGACTACCTTAATGTAAATTTCAGTGACACTAACAAGCACAAATTAGTAATGTAAACAACAGTGTCAAAACTGGAAATAACACCAAATCACAACTCTCTAGGATTTGAGTGGAATCAGAAGATTAACCACTGGACCCTGGCGGTCCAGTGATTCTGGCTCCGAGCTTTCACTGCCGAGGGCCTGGGTTCAATCCCTGGTTGGGGAACTAAAGATCCCACAAGCTTCATAGCACAGCCAAAATAAAATAAAAGAAAAAGATTAAAACTTGATAGTAGCCAAGTGCTTGTTTTCTAGTATCTCTTGTAAATCTGGCGTGCTTGTCTTTTGATTCTTCCATAACCCGAACTCAGTGGTTTCCAAACTTTTCCATATGCTAGTGTCGTTCTGTCTTCTTTCTCAGAGGACTCAATTCTGCTTGCTGCTGTTGTGTAAGAGACACTGAGTTTCCCTGTAGCTAAGAGAGGGATACTCACCCAAAATGCTAGTGAGCGTCCATTTTTATGTAAATTACTGGGGGGCAGGGAAGAACTGCTTTGGTGTCACACTTGACTGTCACTGGAAAAATTATTTGGAGGTTTCATGTTGTTTCATAAAATCAGAAAGCACAATGTCATATGTGTACTTTGAAACACTGAAAATTTAGCCCAGGGGCTACCCCTAGATTCATTGTTGCACTTATGTAATCAGCAAAGAGTCAGCTAACATCTAGAGACAGAAGGGTGAAAAGGGCAAATTCCACTGACTTTCAGGGAGTCGCAGGGTCAAATAACTACGATATGTTATTCTATCTATATAGTAAAGCAGAGCTGTGGAAAAGTGTTTTGAGAGAGTGATGTGATTATTTCTGAGTAGGAATGGAAGAGGATAGGGAAGGGAAGGGAAGACTTCTCAAAGGAGATGCCAGTTTCAGAAGAAAACTGTTTGGATAGAGCGATGGTGGAACATAAATCAAAAATCATATTCTTGTAACAAACAGCCATGACCTTATTGGAACCACTGAACGTAAGAGCTGAACCAGTAACTGCATGAAAATCTGGCATCAGCAGACACCATAGACAGAGATGGAACACGACAGTTTGCGTTGGTATGGGGCTCAAATTGCTGGTGGATTCAGTTGTGTCTCCCTCACCCAGCATCTCTGTGTTCTCTTGGGGCTTGCTTATTGCTCTAAGTAGCTTTTTGGATCTTTGGCTTGTAAGAACCTCCTAGGAAGAAAGAATGGGGATTCTCTACCCCGGAAATAGTATACTATGTGGGAGACAGGACTATATATCTCTTTGTTTTCTAGCTCCTAGCACAGTGGCTGCCACGTAGTAGACACATACTTGAAAGACACACACAAACACACACTTTGGAATGCGTGGATGTGTAAACAATCAGCATACTGATTACCAAAGGCAAATGGGGTGAAAAGTTTTTCCTTTTATTTGTTTCTTACCCAAGTAAAATTCCAGGGGTACTCTGTGTACATGACTATTATAAAACTAATCGTACTTATTTGATTTGTTAGAAGATTTTGACTCCTTGTTAAAGAGTCATGCCTTTGTTAGCATAAAGCTACTCACAAAAATAGTTATCCAACATCATACACAATTCTTACCTTCTAGAAGATGTTACCAAATTCTATCCAGGGATGGACCTCAAATGCTAACAAATGGCAATGTAAATAATATGATTTTCTTTTTCTGTTATTTATGGATCTTCATAACTTAGGGATTATAAAAGTATTGCTTTTATGAAGTCTCGGAGGATAGACCATGAGAAATGGGTTAGCAGGTCTGGAGCGGGTGAGAGCCATCAGCCTTTTGAAATGAGAATTTAACACTTCGATCAACACATCCGTATTGGCAAGATAGATTGCTGTTCTTGAGTTCAATCTTAAGTTACGGTCTGTTTCCTAAGAGAATAATTTTATGACGATGTCACAAAAATCATATGATGATGTCTTATATAGAACAATATAAAATTGTTCTTAGGGAATGGTTTAAATAAAACAATAAAAGAAATGTAAATCCAAGCTGAAAACAATAGTATTTTTTCAGTTATATTTTAGGAGGTATACCACCCAGCAGATTTATCTATGTCCAGCGTTTTTGAAAAACTCTTGGCAGTTAAGACCTTGTTACAATTTCCCTCTGCACGTATTCAGATGGGTTGGTCTATCCTGACTTGTGCTTTTTCATACCACCTCACGTTGGCTTTGTGCCACCTCCTCCCCCTTCTACCTCTCACAACCAGCCACCCTTCACTGTGCCGTGAGGTCCACAATTCATCACATCCTTTATCCCTCTGTAAGTGTCTCTCCCTCCTCTTATATTTTATAATACTTATCACCTTTGCCTCGCAGATACAATAATATTAATAATCATGACAGTTAACAATTGATTGAGTGGTTACCATGTGTCAGCAACTCTTCTAAGCACTTTATAGGTTTTATCTCATTTAATTATCCCCAAATACCTTTAAGTAGGGATTATTACCATCTCTGTTTTTAGACATGAATACATTAAAGCCCAACAAGGTTAAGTAACTTACCTAAGCTCACACAGTTAACAAATGGTGGAGTGAGGTTTTTGAACCTATACAATCTGGTTCCAGAGCCCAAACTATTAACTACTCTGTGATTTTGCCTTTCATTTGTACTATTTTGCAAGGTAGATATATTTTTAATCATTTTTATTGTGTGTCTTTCATGGAGATTTTTGTCTCTTGGCCACTTGCCCTCCTCCCTGTAACAGTTGAGAAGAGAGTGGCCACTATTTCTTCACTCTCAGACCAGTCCTGGTGGAGCTTGCACCATCCCTCACAGACTCCAGGACTGGTGTCTGACTCACTCTTGGCCAACCAGAGCTATGTACTCCTCTGATGCCGAAATTGGTCCAGGGTTAGACACATGACCCCACCAGAGCCAACGAGACATCGTGAGATGCAGGCATGTGTATTTTCTGGCTAGATTTGAAACTGAGATGGTGCAAATTCTTAGAACCTTCTGGAGAATTGAGTTAACTCAGAGCCTGGACCAAAATTTCTTTTTTCCCCTCTTTGGCCAATTTGGGTGGGATTTTTCTGTCAATTTCTGCAGAAAGCATCCGAATTGTATAGGGTTGACATACTCTTCTAAATGAAATGGTGAATTTTTAAACGTAAGGACTGACTTTTTCAAACTCTTTCTTCTGCACTGTTTTACACTTAGATATTATATAGTGTAAATGGACTCATTTTGGAAATCAGCTGAATCTGTGCTAAACCAAAATTCATGCTAAGTGTACTGTAAATTACACATAGACTTAGGTTAACTTTACCATGAGTTAAACTCTTACTTCTTTATTTGAAATCATACATTCCAAAAATGCAAGCGGCTATAGATAAATCTAGGGCATAACAAAGAGATAAATTACTTCTGTCTCTATTCCCTCTACTTTTCCTTATTATTTCTTTTCTCTTTTCAGAACGTGAGGGAAACAGGGCTATGTGACTGTTTTGCTATAGCAGATTCCATACTATGAAATAACATACTCTAGTGGAAGGAACACGGACTTAAAAATGGGAAACTTGGCAAGCTCAGAGAGGCTTTTAATACTCTCTCAGGCTTGGGCTTGAGTTTCCTCAAACATAATCTGAATATACCAGATTTTTATCACTTCCTCTTGCCATTCACCGTATTAAAAAGAGTGAGAACTAAGGTGATCTGACATGTTTCTGCCCCATCGATCACTTCATAGAAAGCCTTCTGATGTCATCATGTGACATTTGTAAATATTATTCTAGATAAAGTCTAGGTCAGGAGAGTATGATAGAAATGTGGCTCTTATGGATATTATGATGGATAACCATTATTTCTCCTAGGTTTTATGCAGTATTAAAATTAGCTTAAGGAGTTTGCTTCTTCACTGCTTTTATGGGCCATAAAGTTGAAACCATGGAGTAACTGGGAAGATGTTCCACAAGGCCCCTCAGGCCCAGCTTCCTATGAAAAGACACAAGGCCGTTGCCTGGAATAAGCCCTAGGTACCTTGCACAGTCGAGATAGGGCCTCTTCCTTTTATTCGAGATACCTGTTCTTTTGGAATTGAATGAGTTCTGGTGCCCAGGTTTTCCTGACACTTTTTCTTTAGACTTGCCCTTAGATACTTGGGCTTCCTAAGGATGTGCTGGTCTATGAGATGTTCTAGAGAATTCCTATTCTGGGGATATGAGTGTTCGCCTTGCATACAGAACACAGAGGTAGTTCACACCTCCAACTGTAGGTCACACTAGGAGTTTGGTCTTTATTTTTCATTCAGTGGTTGGTGCGTCCTGTCAAGGCCTGCAATCAGAAGGGAGTTTGGGACTATATATGGTTGTCTGAGGCTGGCTTTTCTCTATTTCATAATTTTATCTGAGGCAGGTAAGCTTGCTAACTGTGTGAGATAGTAAAAAGATCCCAGGAGTTACAGATTCGAGTCCCATCTATGCCTCAAGCTAGCAGTGTCACCTTAGGCCAGGCATTTTCCCTCTCCTAATTGCTGCTTCTCCAGCTACAGTTAATATAATTAGTCTAGATAATTTCTTAAGCTTCTTTTATTACAAGGATCTGTAATTCCATAATCATACTACTTGATGGGAAGGCTTGTAGTGTACTGGGTCACAGAGCATCTTTACAGATTTTGAACTGATGATCCTATTTTCTGCATCTTCAATCTGAACTCACCAGAGAGGAACAATCAGCATGTTTGCTACATGCATTTTTACTAGCAAAAACAAACAAACAAAACCCTCCTGTTCCAGCCTAAGTCTTTGAAATTGAAGTGTACACTCTTTTTTCTGATTCTTCCACAGATTCAATTGGAAAACCCAGTAAATAGCTCTGTGCCTAAGTGAAGAAGCACTTCCTGAGGAGTGTCATACAATAGATCATAGATGATCCTATGACGTTTCCTAGGGTCCCTGGTTAACTTATGGTCCTATTCAGGGAGAAGAAAGACAAAAATAGACTTTAGTATCCTTGCTGAATTTAGTGGGAATTTGCATTTCAATGCCAATTCTTAAATGGTTGGATTCTCATAAACCCTACATTTTATGGACTGTTTGATGTTACATAATGGTGAAATGAATAGAATTGGGAAATATTTGAACTTCAATTGTACTTGCCGTTATGCTTTTTTTTCCTCTTTAAACCACCTACATACATAAACCTAGGATCAATCATGCAACGTTTAATTTTTAAAAGTTTTGATAAAGCTGGGTCATTATACTTTCTCCATCTCTAGCAAGTTAGTTCTCAGATAGGAATATATTTGGGGAAATGGTTAGTTCAGATTTTCATTCTCATTTGCTCTAGATCAGGGATCAGCAAACTTTTTCTGTAAAGGTCTGATAGTAAAATTTTAGGCTTTGTGGGCCATGTAATCTCTATCAAAACTACTTTATTCTTTCACTATAGCAAAAAGGCAGCCATAGACAATATGTAAATAAATGGCTGTGGCTGTGTTCCAATAAAACTTTATTTACAGGAACAGATGACTTGTTGGTGGGCCAAGGTTTACAGATTCCTGATCTAGATAATTAATTAACAAATGATTCCTCCCTCAACCTTTCCCAACACTAGATCCTTTTATACTGGAAATAGCATTGGAATAGAGGCTCTATATATCTGGCTCCCAATTATGGCCCTTCTAATTACTAGACGTGATACTCTGGAAAGTCTTATTGACATGGGTCTTATTTCAGTCATTATATTCGGTACTTAACATGTGTTAGCTGAGCTAATAAGATTGCTGTTGTTGTGCTTTATATCTTGGGTAATACTTTAACTATCACAGGAAATTTTGTAGCCTTAAGAAGAATACGCCAGTACAGATGGCCAAAGGCACATTAAAAGATGCTCAACATCGCTAATTATTAGAGAAATGCAAATCAAAACTACAGTGAGGTACCACCTCACACCGTTCAGAAAGGCCATCATTAAAAAGTCTACAAATAACAAATGCTGGAGAGGGTGTGTAGAAAAGGGAACCCCCCTACACTGTTGGTGGGAATGTAAATTGGTATAGCCACTGTAGAAAACAGTACGGAGGTTCCTCCAAAAACTAAAAGTAGAGTTGCCATATGATCCTGCAATACCACTCCTGGGCATATATCCAAAGAAAACTATGATTTGAAAAGATACATGCACCCCAGTGTTCATTGTAGCACTATTTACAATAGCCAAGACATGGAAGCAACCTAAATGTCCATCAACAGATGAATGGATAAAGAAGATATATATATAGATAGATAGATACACACACACACACACACACACACATATACACAAAATGGAATACTACTCAGCCATAAAAAAGAATGAAATAATGCCATTTGCAGCAACATGGATGGACCTAGAAATTATCATACTAAGTCAGAAAGAGAAAGACAAATACCGTAAGATGTCACTTACATGTACAATCTAAAATATGACAGAAATGAACCTATCTATGAAACAGAATCACAGACTTAGGGAACAGACTTGTGGTTGCCAAAGGGAAGGGTGCTGGAGGAGGGATGGATTGGGGATTTGGGATTATCAGATGCAAACTATTATATATAGGATGGATAAACAACAAGGTCCTACTGTATAGCACAGGGGACTATATTCAATATCATGTGATAAACCATAATGGAAAAGAATAGGAAAAAGAATGTGTATATATATATATATATATATATATGTATGTATAACTGAATCACTTTGCTGTACAGCAGAAATTAACACAACATTGTAAATCAACTATACTTGAATAAAATAATATTTTTAAAAAAGAATTATAGGTCTGGACTCAGATCATTAGGCCCATGTTTCTGGTCTGGGGGAGAGGGAGGAAAGATAAAACTCTCCCATATGGTCCTGGAACTGGTCATGTTTAGAATCATAACAGACCTGGCACAGAACTGTGTGGTATTAAAACAAGGAAGTGAAGGGTCTGTACCAGAAATGGTAAAGAAAATGATGGCTCAATTTCTGATTCAAGAAGGAGGATAAGGAGAGTCAGATTTATGCAAGGAGGTTCAAGAGACCCTAAAGTCAAGCGGACAGAGTATTAGGAGCTCAGGGCACTGGTGGTAGAGCCAAGATGATGAGAAAGAAAGGGAAATCTTGCCTTCACTGTCCGTGAGAGCTCTACAAACCCTGCTCAGCTTCTTCCTTATCCAAGAGTTTCTTTTAATGAACTGAGGGTATATCTCCCAGCTCTTGTCTCATAAAGCTTACTGCCCGGCACTTCCTGGCACCTACCACATGGTAAATAGAGGCAGGATCATAAAATGTTGACATACAGAGATCATTTGGGGAGCTATTTTGCATGAATAAAAAATAATATGTGTTAATAATTGGAAGTTTGCCACCAGGTTGACCTATCTGGAATGTTTTAGTATACTTCAAAAATAGTTTTTGCACACTTAAAATGTGTACCCTGACCTAAAAGAATTATCTTTATAATACTAATTTAGTGAATCATAGAATCAAGGCTAGCGATCTAGGACCATTTATCTTAGATTTTACTGAGATTGTTGTAGATTCAAAATTTGGATTCAAGTGAGTGAGATGCTATCATTTTTGTTTTAAGGAAAAAAATCAAGAGAATATCTTACAGTTTGCCCCCATGTCTGTAAGAATTGCTTCAAAAGACAATCTCTAAATTTGTCAGAGGCTTAGATCATTATTTGGTGAATTGATGGGTATAACTAGAGAAACATGGACCAGTTGAGACATGACTGTCCCTGAATTGAATAATGTCACCCTGATTATTAATGCATGATCTAAAGATTTAAAAGAAATTAAGTAATTTATTTATTTCAAGTTATTTGGCTTCTGTGCAACTCTCCTTATTTTGAAAAAATAAATAAAGCTAAAAATTTCCTTAAGGCTAATTCACCTTTTGTATATGGTTTGTTGCATCATTTTGTGATTGGATTATATAAAAGTCTTTAAAGTTCATGTAAAAATGACATACAGGTGGGTTTTTTCAACCTTGAAACCATTGACATTTTTGGTTCAGATTAATTCTTTATTGTAGAAGGTTGTCTTATGTATTGTAGAATTTTTAGCAGCATCCCTGGTCTCTCCCCAGTAGATGCCAGTAACACCCACACCCCAGTTTTGAGAACCCAGACTGTCTCCAGGCGTTGTCAAAAACTCCCCCGTTGAGAGGCATTAGTAGACAGCCACCAAGCCATCACTCTATAACATATGTTTAGCATTAAGGAATAGAAGAGGGATCCTATTAATAATAAAACCATTTCTTTAATAGTTGAATTTTGAAGTAAATTAATTGGTGTATTTTTGAGTGGTGCATTATTATGCCAGGCTTTCTAAGGAAGCCCATCATTTAGATATAAAACAGTCTTCCATAAATGACTCCTCTCTCTGTTCCTACAGCTCTTGTGTACATGTTGTTTATATCATGCTATGGTTGCAATAAGAGTATTGTATTATTGACTCTGCTCTTCAACCAGAGATTGCATGCAGAGAAGCAATGATGGAGTTACATCTCAGAAGGGAAAGTGAATTGCACCTTATCTTGGGACCTCCATGAATTAGTTGGATCACCTTCAAATCTCTCAGCACACCTTTTGTCTAGATAAATCAGACTGCTTACTTTTCCTTAAGGTCAAGAAATGTGAGTTATTTATCTTTGTCTCTGCAGCTCTGGCACAGGATAAATAGATGCTTTAAAATTGGATGAATAAGTTGAATCTATTTGTTGATCTTGTAGGCAAGGAGTTGGCATATGTTTTTATTGTCTGTTCTTCCTTTTTTCTCCTTTACCCCTACACTTTAATTCCTGAACATTTCTTCCTGGCCTGAATTACTCACAGATATCCTATTCTGTCCCTTCACTGACTCAATGGATGGCCAAGACTTTGTTGCTTTGCCTTCTATGAGCCCGAGAAGAGCCCAGAACAAAAAGGCACTAAGAAATTTTAATGCAGGACATTGAGGACAGTGAGAAAAATATTGGATTATTTCAGGATCCATCATGATTGTGATAAAATTGTTACTGCTACAAATTATCAAGGCAAACTTTTTAAAATTATTTTTTCATCTTTAATGAATTTCTACATTAGAATGCCTATAAACTTGTTTCTCATGTTAAGTAATGTTTAATGTATTCTATAACTCTAAAATATGGACCAATTTCCTATAGGACTTATTTTTCAAAATCAATTACCAACATTTTAAAAAAAATTGGGGGGGCTTGATAGCCCTAAAGAGAAAAGGACCCATAAATTATGAGAAATTAAATGACAAAGGCAAAGGGCAAAGGCTTTGGAATTGGGCAGAACTACATCTAATTGTCATGCTACCTCTTGTAAACAGCAAGGATTTGGACAAGTTGTTTAAACTTACTGAGCTTTAGTTTCATTATCTTTAAAATGGGCCAGTGCCTACCTTAGAAAGTCACTATGAGAATTAGAGAAAAAATAAATTAGATGTTATCTAGGGTAATATTTGCATAAAGTAGGTGGTTGTAAGTCAATCATAATCACAGTAAATGATTATGATTAGTGGTGATTGTGGAGGTGATGGTACTGATATTAACTAGGTATGGCAAGGCCAAGGCTCTGCAAGGATTGAATTCTCTCTGGTCCTTTCTTACTCTTCTTTCTGGGTCAGGCTTAAATAGAACCTTTTTCTCTGTCCTGTGCCATATGTTGATGCTTTTGGTTGTCAACTAATCCTTGCTAAGAAGCCCAGTCTCCCTTCCAGAGAGTATTTGTCTTTTAATAGAGGTATTCTTTAAGGTCAGATATAGGCTCAGGGATCTGAATAAAGATAGAAACTAAGGTAACACTACTCCATTGCTCTGTCTTTCATCTTTTCCTGATGATTTGTTTCCTCCACTCCAGGATCCCAAAACTAGGTGTATCAGTTAGCCTTTGCTACATAACAAATTTCCCACAAACTTGGAATCAGCAACACTTTTATTATTTCTTGTGATTCTTGGGGTAGGCTATACGGTTCTTCTGTTCCAAATAGTGTTGGCTGGAGTCACTTATATAGCTGCTATTAGCTTGGACCTCACCTGGGACCGGAACATTCTAAAGATTTCACACATCTGGTGCCCTAATGAAGGAGGATGTAATGACTGGGAGTTGTCTAGGTTTCTCTCCCTCCCTCCCTCTCTATCTACCTCCATCTTTATCTATCATTCTCTGTTATTCAGTATTTGAGTCCTTGCTAATTTACATGAAGGCTGCATCCCAAAGAGGGCAAATACAGAAGCTTCATAAGTCCAGAAGTCACACACTATCTCTTCTGCCATATTCTGTTGGTCAAAGAAAGTCACAGGAGTAGCCCAAATTCAAGGGGAGAGGAAATAAATTCTGTGTTTTGATTAGGAGAGAGGTATGTATGGATAAGAATGTGAGGCTTGTTTGGTGGCCATATCTGCAGTCTGCCACCCTCTGGGAAACCATTCCATCTCACCACATCTTCCACCTTCTCCTCCTGACTCCCTTTTCATATTTTTTCTGTCAGGGTCAGTGGAATCAACGGTTTCTCAGTTTATAAGGGGTGAATGGTTGTCATCATTCTCTTTAATGCAGTATGTTTAGTGGAAAATACATGGGTTTTAGAGACATATAGACCTCCAAATGTATGCCAGAGGCACTTATTCCTGGTTGTATGACACTGAACAAGGTACATCAGCTCTCCTACCTCATGCACTAAGTAGAGAGGATAAAAATTACCTGATAGGGTTAACATGAGGTCTATATTAATATAGTTTATCCACAGTGATTAACTGAAACATGATAGATGCTCAATAAATGCTAAAAATTCCTCTATTTTTCCCTGTTTCTACCTCTCTCTCCCAGTTTTTCTATTCATTACCTTTTTCTGGAAGAGAAAAATTTTTGAAACTTTCTAAAAACCACTTATAATAATCACATGCATTTGTCCTAAGCCCTCTGACAGTTTCCAAAAAAAAATGCTTCAAGCTTTATAGAGCATTTTGAAAATTACTATTCTCTTATGCTGATTGCCTTATTCTTTCCTGAAATTATCCCGCTATTGCTACCCCTAAGCCTTGGCTCATGTTTCCTCTTGCCTAAGTAATCCATCTTGTGTGTTCCTAGGTCCACATAAAATCCTTTTTCTTCTAAAAGATTGTGTTTCTGGTGCCTAATATTTACAACTTTGTGTTTTAATCTATCTCTTTTTCCATCAGTTTTATTCTGCATAATAATTTTTGGGGTCTTTTAAACCATCTTCCTCCCAACTACTCACTCCAGATTTCACACACTATAATTACAACTAAACTATTGGCACTTTTCAGTACAAACACGTTGACTTGAATTATTCTACAGAACACCCAAAGAAGCATTAAAAACTTGTGTCAAGGGCCACACCATCCGTGTGAGATTCTAGAAACTGCATTACTCGATGTCTTGATAAATCCCGTAGGGGGGAAGAATAAGCAGAAACTAATAGCAATGATTAGGGACAATTGACTGATTGCCATTTTTGAGAGGACAGGGTGAAGAAAGCACATTATCTTGCTTGATTCATGCATTATTTTGTGTGATTAGAATTTCCATAAAAGAAACTCCTAACCAGTATGTGACAAAGCATTTAGAAAAATAAATTGTGGATAAGAGAATTCTGTGTCTATCATAATATTTGTTATATTTAGAATATGCAGGAAATTTTTTTCATTAGTGTGTGTTGCTAGATTTATTTATGTCCTTGATAAATATGGTCAGAACTATGTCCTAAAAGAGTAAGTAATTAGAGGCCAGTTCTTACCAATCCATTAGAGGTTTTATGGCTAAACGCGATTTGTTTGGTCTTGCTGCATCTAAAATCCTCTAAATCCAAAAGCAAAAGTCAGTTCACATCTTCCCCGTGTAGATCATCGTAATATTTTTATAACAGTTAAAATTAAATTATTTAGCATGATCCCAGGAACCTGGGCCAAAAGTTTTCTCCCAGTTTCTCTGTTTTCTACTTAACTAGCAACACTCAACTGAAAGAAATGGAGTAAAAAGCAGAAATGCAGTGTCCTCTGGCAGATTGCTGTGTTATTTCTGATTTGTGTACACACAGCTCTCTCTGTGAAATCGCTGGTGCTCACTAAAAAATAATTACCCCAGCCTTGGTCCAGTTATTTGAATTTATATCTGAAAGACACTTTCATGAATTCAAAGGATTCAGAGAATCACTCATCAAAGCATTTTTGTTTCTGTGATATTTTCTGAAAATGTGTTTCTACCTGTATCGTTAAAAAGCATAGATTTTTAAAAAAATAGAAATATTTACTCTTCCATTTGCCTCTCCTCCTTCTCTGTTAACTGTTTGGTGAATATTTTTTCTGATTTTAATATTTATATATTTTAATTTTCAAATATAGGGATTGTTCACTTTTAAGAATCAAAATGGCTAGTGGTTTGGTACCTGCTTAGATTATAACCACAAATTTTGATGTCTTTTTAATATGTTTTAAAACATTTTTGTTATGAAAAATTTTAATCCAGAAAAAAAAGTAGAAAATATATTATTACAATAAAATCCCATGCATTCATTATCTAGCTGTAACAATTATCAACTTTTAAAAGTAGATAGATAATCATCAAAAAATATACAAACAATAAATGCGGGAGATGGTGTGGAGAAAAAGGATCCCTCTTGCACTGTTGGTGGGAATGTAAACTGATACAGCCAGTATGGAGAACAGTATGGAGGTTCCCTAAAAAACTAAAAATAGAACTACCATATGACCCAGCAATCCCACTACTGGGCATATACCCCGAGAAAACCATAATTCAAAAAGACACATGTACCCCAATGTTCATTGCAGCACTATTTACAATAGCCAGGACAGGGAAGCAACCTAAATGTCCTTCAACAGATGAATGGATAAAGAAGATGTAGCACATATATACGATGGAATATTACTCAGTCATAAAAAGAAATGAAATTGAGTTATTTGTAGTGAGGTGGATGGACCTAGAGACTGTCATACAGAGTGAAGTAAGTCAGAAAGAGAAAAATAAATACCATATGCTAACACATATACATGGAATCTAACAACAACAACAAAAAATGGTTCTGAAGAACCTAGGGGCAGGACAGGAATAAAGACTCAGACATAGAGAATGGACTTGAAGACACAGGGAGGGGAAAGAGTAAGCTGGGACAAAGTGAGAGAGTGGCATGGACTTTTATATACTACCAAATGTAAAATAGCTAGCTAGTGAGAAGCAGCCGCATAGCACAGGGAGATCAGCTCTGTCCTTTGTGACCACCTAGAGGGGTGGGATAGGGAGGGTGGGAGGGAGATGCAAGAGGGAGGAGATATGGGGATATATGTATATGTATAGCTGATTCACTTTGTTATAAAGCAGAAACTAACACACCATTGTAAAGCAATTATACTCCAATAAAGATGTTAAATAAAATAAAATAAATAAAAGTAGATAAATATAAATTTGCTCTAACAAATATCAAAGTGAAAAATTCTTGTCATTTTGTAATTTGATTTATTAAGTTTTGCAAAGGAATTTTATTGCTTTTTTATGGAAATTTAATCTTGATCTTCATACCTAGAATCTATTATAATTTTTAATACTTTTTAAATTATTAATATTAGTTTACTCAGTCCCTCACTTTATTTCCTGCTGTTTTGCTGCTTGGACATTTCGGACTTTTAAATTATTTTAGATAGTTCTTCTTCTCACTCCCAGGGGAAAACTACCTGCTCATGTAAAAATCCTCTGGCATTATTCTGATTTCTTTTAACTCAATAAGGGGTCTATTCAAAGGAAATTGAAGTCCTGCCATTGAATTCTAAAACAATTCTCCTTTTGTCACTTTATCCAATTCTTGCATAAAGGCTCCTCCCAAACTTTCCCCAGTTACTTAAATTCCTTAACCAGAAGAACTGAAGTGAATATATCAACTACATGAATAAAGAAATCAACTAATTAACACTAGCTACAGTTAGTAATTGACCTACCCCTATCTCTGTACTAAGTTATGAGTAACAAGATTTTTAAACAATTTAATAATGTGTTTTCTAGACCAGAAATTATGTAAAGGATTATCCAGTATACTTTTATACTACGTGTATATTTTTTCCTAGTTTTAAAAAAAGTAGAATACTACTTTTTTTATTAACCTTTTCTTTTTATTTGAAGTATAGTTAATTTACAATGTTGTGTTAGTTTCAGGTGTACAACAAAGTGAGTCAGTTACACACACACACACACACACACACACACACACACACACACACACACACACCTATTCTTTTCAGATTCTTTTCCATTAGGGGTTACCACAAGACAATGAGTAGAGTTCCCTGTGCTATACAGTAGGTCCTTGTTGGTTATGTTTTATATATAGTAGTGTGTATATGTTAATCCCAAACTCTTAATTAATCCCTCCCCTGCTGTCTCCTGCTATCCCCTTTAGTATACTACTTTTTAATTTTGATTCAAGATTACTTATTCAGTAATTTCCTTTTTTTTTTTTATTTTTGTCCTCTCACTGTTGTGGCCTCTCCCGTTGTGGAGCACAGGCTCCGGACGCACAGCCTCAGTGGCCATGGTTCACGGGCCCAGCCACTCCGCGGCATGTGGGATCTTCCCGGACAGGGGCACGAACCTGTGTCCCCTGCATCGGCAGGTGGACTCTCAACCACTGAGCCACCAGGGAAGCCCTCCATTTTTTTAAATGACAGAGTTCTTTTATTCAATAAAATGTCATTCAGAAACCCATTTCTAAAATAGACACACAGAAATGGGACTTGGCCTTGTGTATTACCTGTTGATTTTTTCCTGTTCCACACTCAGCACATTTCCATCCCTACAACACCTCCCCTAATCCCGTGAATCTAAGGATCCCAATTAAAAAACACAGTTCCTCAATGGCTTGATACTTGATAATGTTAAAATATTATGGTTATATATTAATGTGATAGATATTGTGATTCTGTTTTAATCATGTATATGAATATGTATATGTATGTAAGTAGATAGATAGATCAATAGGTCACATAGAAAGATATGATGCCTTGAATTTGCCCCCCAAAAATCTGAATGAGTAAAATGGATGGAAATAAACAAGTCAGTACTTGTATTCATACTTGAAGCTGGGTGATGGTTATACCAGAGACAGAGTTCTACAGAGAAACAGAACCAGTGGGGTAATATATATATATAATCTTTCTCTGATTTAGATATTCAAGATCAGTACCAACCAGAAAACAAGCTGCACACTCTAATTTGTCTTTTTTTGGTATATATGTTATGCTCAATTAAATGTTTACTTCATAATGTAAATAAATAAACTAAAAATAATTACATCAGAAGTGGTATAAAATATACATAACTCTGTAAAATATAGTCTCTAGTCTTATGCACAGTGGTCTTTAAGGATTTCTCTGAAAAATAGACTAAAAAAGACAAGAGGTGAAATCAATGATGTGATTTGTAAATGTGTAAATTTTTATATTTTATAATAAATTTTCTGGCATATGACAGTCAAGTGTCATATTCTGACAAGATCAGTTCAGTGTAACAAATTTATAATAGATGTGATACCAACCAGGGTTCTTGGCCTTCCCCAATCAATAGAAGTTGACTAGAGGCCAGACAAGAAGTTCAGGCAAGGCTTTATTGGGGCCCCTGCTACAGCAAGGGGGAGCGAGAACAAGCAACAGTTTCCCTTGCTTGCTTCCCGGGGGCGAGGGGCGAGCTGGTTCCTTACATGGGGGTGAGGGTAGGGGTGTGTCCCTGGGGTTGGGCCAGAGGTGTGGCCTAGGTGGTCTGCCCGCCCCTTTGGTGGTGTTGAGTGCAGGGGGCATGTGCAGTGCCCTGCTTTTGCTCCCGGCTCTTCAGAAGTTGCAGTTGGGTTTTTTGGTCTTTTTGTATCTTGTTGTCCATAATTTGCCCCAGCTGCATATGCATGCAGTTATTTTTAGTCCCTTATAGTTTCTTTGTATTTTCTTACTCAAGGAGACGTTTGTCCAGGTGCAAGCATTGCAGCAAAGTGTCCCAGGTCCCATCCTGTCTCAGATGGAAGTAATATGTTTTGAGGAAGGATTCTTTCCCCAAATTGACACAGACTCTTGGGCCACCAGCATCACTGAGATGAGGCACCAGCTCCAGGCTTCCATGCAGCTTAGATTCTCACATGTTGAAAGCAATTAAAAGGCCTCAATATGCTGCACTCAAAAATCAGTAAAAACAAAGCAATATCCAGATGTAACCTGAAAATATCCCTTTCACTTTCTATTCTGAAAAAGTTATAGATTCATGGGAATTTTCAATGATAGTAGAGAGAGAGAAAGGTCTCAGTCGTTTCCAATGGTTACATCTTACATAATTATAGTATAATACCCAAACTAGGAAATTGGCCTTGGGACATTATGTGTGTATAGTTCTATGCCATTTTGTCACAAGGGTAGATTTGTGTGACCGCCACCATAATCAAGATACGTAACTATTTCATCTCTATAAATATCTTCCTCTTGCTACCCTTGTGGAGTCATACACCCCCCTACCCTCTGACTACTGCTGGTCTGTTCCCCACCTCCAATATTTGGAGAATGTTACATAAGTGGAATCATGTAGTATGTAACTTTTTGTGATTAGCTTTTTTTAACTGAATATAATGCCCTGTAGATGTATCCAAGTTATGAATACATTAATATTTTGTTCCTTTTTATTCCTGAATGGTATTCCATAGTATGGATATACCACAATTTATTTAACCATTCACTGACTGAATGACATTTGGGTTGTTTCCTGTTCTTGGCTATTACAGATGAAGCTGCTATGAACAGCTGTGCACAGGTTTTTGTGTGGACATAAGTTTTCATTTCTCTGGGATAATTGCCCAGGAATATAATTGCTGGTTTGCAGGGTTAAGTATATATTTAGTTATTGTTTTTCAAGAAACTGCCAAACTATTTTCCAGAGTGACCGTATCGCTTTACATTTCTATCAGCAATGTGTGAAATACCCGGTACCCCCACTTCCTCACCAGCATTTGGTATTGTCACTAATTTTAGCTCTTCCGGTTGGTGTGCAGTGATATCTCATTATAGTCTCAATTTGCACTTCCCTAATGACTAGTGATATTGAACACCTTTCCATGTGAATATTCGCCATTCTTGTATCCTCTTAAGTGAAATATCTCTTCGTGTGTTTTGTTCATTTTCTAACTGGATTGTGAGGTTTTCTTAATGTTGAGTTTGGGGAGTTCTTTATGTATTCTAGAGATAAGTGATTTGGAAATATTTTCTCCCAGTGTGTAATTGTACTATAAATGTGCCAATTTTGAAACTTACATGTATTATTAAAATTGAACAATAACCACAGGAATTGTTTTGAATCAAGATTAACAAAAGATTTGGGGTTGAGGAAGAATCTTTTGTCACTGGAATTATTTTAAATTACCAGCACGTGACAGTAATAAAAAGCTGACCAAATGTGGTTGGATTATTGTTTTTAAATTTTCTACAGTCAACACTTCTTATTGCCTACACCTGGTTTGGATGCTCCCCCTGCCCTGCCCCAGCACACGACCCATCTGATAGACCCAGATATTGGCAGGTTTTTGTGACATTCTCAGGCTAGCAAAGTCACAGTAGACGATTGCAGAATTCAGTATATGGAAAACCATAAAATACATAACCCAAAAATGTCTCCTAAAAAAAACTACTTAAAGATGTATTCCAGCCAATAGAAATGATTCAGAATTATAAATCTAAGGATGTAGAAGTTATAAATTTATGTCTTTCCTAAACCAGTTTGGACCCATCATATATTAAATCCAGAGGGATTCTTCAATTCATGGAATAAACCAAGTCCTGTAACAATTCACTACATTACTCTTCTTTCCCTTCTAGTCATTTCTATGTATCATAACTATCAACTGAAAAAAAACGCACAACCTAGAAGTTGAGAGTTATGTTTTATGTGGTGGACATTCTGAGGACTTAAGCCTCTGAACTCTGAGAAACTGTTCTGAAGAAGCAAGGGGGGTGGGGGGGTGGAGCCAGGATATATAGGATTTTTTTCAACAAAAGACCAGGTAGTTGGAACATCAAAAGTTTACTGTTAATTAAAGAAAACCAGATATCTCAAGTTAAGGAACTTAGTCCTTTTCTGTGTATGGGAAGATGCAAGAGTCTGGGCTCACTGAAATCATTGCTCTGATATGCACTTCAGCTACCTGGGGCCAGCATCCTGTGCTTTCTCATCCAGAGTCTCCTCAGGGTGGCTGCAGCAGTTGACTGCTAGATGATTGGCATCCTGTTTCCATCCTGAGTTCCCTCAGGGCTCACCATTGGGGAGGCTGTCATGTGATGTCTTGGTGGCTGCAACATCCTTTGTTTACTTATATGGCAGGTGGCAGTCTTAGTTCACATAACAAATAGTAAATATTTTTTTCTGGGGCACCTCCTTTACCCCACAGTTCAGAGGGTAATCACCACTTAAACACCAACCAGCTGTGTTTATTCAGACCATGTGAACAAGGGTAAAGCTGCAACACTGTTGATGCAGGTCAGGATCTCTGGGAAGCAGGTCTGAGATGGAGATTGTGGGAAGTTTTTAGGCAATCCTCTTACGCTCAACACTTGTATAACGGGAGAGAAGGAAGGAAGGAGCAGAGGAAGAAATTGGGCTGCAATGAAGTTGCAACAAGATACTTTGCCCACTCCAGGTACACCACCAGCTAAAGCTGTGTGTCCTTCAGGGTTGGAGAGGGGGACCTCCTGTTACACACCCATATTGACCCATCATTGGATGCAGGCTGCAATGGGAAAGGGGCATGATCTTGATCAAGGTCACTTCCTTCAGCTGAAGGCAATGCCAGAAAGGACTGAGGGCTAAGAGGTGAGGGCTCTGGGCCGGCATACTCCCAGCCACCACAGACTTAACCCTTTTTTAAAAAAAAATTTATTTATTTTTGACTGCATTGGGTCTTCGCTGCTGCACTCGGGCTCTCTCTAGTTGTGGCGAGCGGAGACCACTTTTCTCTGTGGTGCGCGGACTTCTCATTGCGGTGGCCCCCCTTGATGCGGAGCATGGGCTCTAGGTTCACAGACTTCAGTAGTTGTGGCACACAGGCTCAGTAGTTGTGGCTTGCAGGCTCTAGAGCGCAGGCTCAGTAATTGCGGCACAAGGGCCTAGACGCTCCACTGCCTGTGGGATCCTCCCAGACCAGGACTCAAACCCGTGTCCCCTGCACTGGTAGGTGGACTCCCAACCACTGCACCACCAGGGAAGCCCGAGACTTAACCCTTTTAATTCTGAGGGGGCATCTGGTTGTGTAGCACAGCATCACTACAATTCTGCCAGCAGAATCATTCAACGTTTTTCATTTCCCATCACGGAAGCAAGGCTTAGTTCATGAACAAATGACCATTTGCATTGCAACCTTGAAAAGAATATTCTGTACATTTTGAAAATAATTTTATATATATACTATATATATACTATATATATATAATCCATATTGAATGAACTGAGTTACAGACATTTTTCTTAATCAAGTAAAGCTACCATCCAGTCCCATGTCTTTTGGCAGGTATTTTTCCGTATCTAAAAATCTGTGATTATTCTGTGTTAATTATATTTAAGATTAGTTACATGCTACGAGTTCAGTGATGTGAAAAAAAGAAAAGAAAGAAATCCTAGAACAAAATAAATTCACCAAAATGTTAAATTATTTCTGGGAGGTTGTATTATGAAACAGATTCATTTTCTGCTTTATACTGTTTACACTTCTAAATTTTGTAAAATGTACATGTATTATTTTTTAATATTCAAGGAATAAATGTGTATATGTTATGTAGTTGCAAATGAGTTAGTAAAACAATAAATGCAGTAAAAATTTAGAAGGAAATGCATGAAATCGTTATTGAAAACAACCAGGCATTCTTTATTTCTTTATTTTTCTTTATTTTCAAAAACTTCCATAATGGGTTTACATTGACTTCATTTTCCATTTTGGGGGGAAATTTTTGTCATTTTATAAGTTGCAGAAACTATGAAGCTTCTAATGTCACCTCATTAAATATGAGTTTTCCCTTGGTTCCTCATAGATATTTTCTATCAAGTTAAAGAAAATTCCTTCCTTCTATAGCTTGCTTATTACAAAGTTATTTTTTAAAAAAGAATATTTATGGAGTTATGTTTAAAAAATCAGTGTTTACTGAGATAATGACATGGGTTTTCTTCTTTATAAATCCGATTAATTATATAATGATTTCCTAAAATGGAAACATCCTTGGAATAAATCCCAATAAGCATGGTACATTTTCTTTTAATACACTTCTATATTCAGTTTACTAATGTATTGTTTAGGATTTTAGCAT
Source organism: Orcinus orca (assembly GCF_937001465.1). Lineage (NCBI taxonomy): Eukaryota > Metazoa > Chordata > Mammalia > Artiodactyla > Delphinidae > Orcinus > Orcinus orca. Next base: position 9,305,000 of record NC_064563.1, on the reverse strand, counting down.
GTATATTCAAAGTGGTATATGGTTACCTTTTGTATTATACTCACCTAGTTGTGGTATCAGACTTTTCTGGACTTGTAGATTGAATTCAGAAATTTTCAGGCTTTTATATTCTCCAAAGCTTTAAAAGAATTATTTGTTCCTCCTCCTACACTGTTGGTGGGAATGTAAATTGGTGCGACCACTATGGAGAACAGTGTGGAGGTTCTTAAAAAACTAAAAATAGAGTTACTGTATGATCCAGCAATCTCACTCTTGGGTATATATCTGGAAAAGATGAAAATTCTAATTTGAAAAGATATGTGTACCCCAATGTTCATAACAGCACTATTTATAATAGTCAAGACACGAAGCAACCTAAATGTCCATCAACAGATGAATGAATAAAGAAGATGTGGTGTAATATATTATGGAATATTACTCAGCCATAAAAAAGAATGAAATAATGCCATTTGCAGCAACATGGATGGACCTAGAGATGATCATGCTAAGTGAAGTAAGACAGAGAAAGACAAATATCATATGATATCATTTATATGTGGAATTTTAAAAAGGATACAAATAAACTTACTTACAAAACAAAAATAGACTCACAAACGTAGGAAACAAACTTAAGATGACCAAAGGGGAAGTGGGGGGAGGGATAAATTGGGAATTCGGGATTAACAGATACACACTACTATATAAAGAATAGATAAACAATAAGGACCTACTGTATAGCACAGGAAACTACATTTAATATCTTGTAATAACCTATCATGGAAAAGAATCTAAAAAAGATATTATATATATATATATGAATCACTTTGCTGCACAACTGAAACATTGCAAATCAATTATACTTCAATAAAAAAAATTACCTGTTCCTTTCAGGCTTGATAACCCTGACCTTTAAAACCATCTGAAATAGCCTTTAGTGAGGGTGATAAACAGTATGAACGAAATGGTCTCTTTCTCTGCTTCCTTCCATGGTTATTGGTACTCAAGGTTTTTACCACTTTGGGGACCTATTTTGGGAATTAACTACCCTCCCCAAAGTATTCATTTAATCTAGAAAACTATACTGATAGATTCTTGCACAAAGTAATCTCATCATTTAAAAAGTCTTCTCAATTTATGGTCCTTTTAAAACTCTTAACATTGTTGATGTTGTCTCTATTTTTCCTTGAATACAATTGCCAGAAGTTTAACACTTTTATCTTCCTTTGGTTTTATTGATCATATATTTTCTAAACTTTCTTTTCCTTTTCATTTCTTTCTTTCACTTGTATATTCCTCTGGTTGACTCTTATTTGGTTTTCTCTTAGAGCAAGCCATAGTTATAGAGGTGACCATACAGGTTTATCCTGTGTCTGAGAGACCCTTTCATACAGGACTATGATTTAACAGGGCACATGACTGCCCAACTAGAGACTGTATTCCCCAGCTTTGTCTACAGTTCAGTGTGGCTGACATAGTCTGAGGAAAAGTGAAGTGAGCTTCTGCCTACCTTCTACTTTCCCTTTTTCTTCTCTTCTTCCCATTCTCTATATCCCAACCCTCCAGGACTTCTTTGAGTTCTTCCAAGACACTGAGCTCCCTTCTGACCAAGGTTCTCACACCTTTTATTTGCTCTCAGGAATGTTCTTCCCTCTGCCACCCCTCATTTTATTAATAACTCTTCCTCCTTCAGGTTTTAACCCTGAGTCATTCATCTTAAGCAATTGATGCCTCACCCTAACCACCCCGTCTCTAAGGAATCTGGTCAGGTCCCACTGCTACATGGTCCAATTCCACTTTAGTCTTGTCCGTTATTTGTTGTGAAATATTTTTTACATTCAAAAATATAATATCTGTAATACATATAATATGAAAATATTTTTAAAAATCCCCATACACCCCAAATCCAGTTTAACAAAACATAATTTTACTAATTCCATTTAGTAAGGCACATGGTAACCCAGCTAGAGACTACATTTTCCAGTCTCTGCAATTTGCTGTAGTCATATGATTATGGGTAGTTTTGTAGCACATACATTTCCCTAGATGGTATATTACTTAGTTTTGCATGTGTGTGAATATTATAAAAATGTTGCCATGTTGTCAGTGCTCATCTTTATTGCTTTTGTACTTAGCATTGTGTTTTTGACATCTTTCTGTGCCAACAGGTAGGGGCACCATTTCATTCATTTTCCAATTATTCTCACTAAGTCTAGTTTAATGGAATTTTAACATCCTATGTCATAACTATACAACCATTTATGCATTTCTTTTTTGTTTATGGACATTTGGCTTGTTTCTAGTTATACACACAAACACACTTGTGTTTCAAATGTATTTCATATGTATATTTTATGTGTTTGTATTTATATGAAAAAATTATGAGTTTCACTGTCAAGACTATTTTTTTATTTAAGTGAGTTGTTCCCAATGCTATTTTTGATTTTTTTTTTTTTTTTTTCATTTGGGAGCTACCAACCCAGGACCATTTTAAATTCATTCCTTTGCCTGGGAGATTTTCGATCACCTAAGTGGAATGATTTTCAATCCCAATCTTGCATGAGGGTTAAATCATGATGAAAACTTTTCAAGGAAACCTTTTCTTTCTCCCTTCCACTTAGAACCAAGACCAAGACACATACATTTCTCTGATATTTCCCTTTGAGGGATTATTTTTTAAGATTATAAAAGTCCTGTTGTTTGATTTGGAATATCTCACCCATAATTAGGTTTCTCCACAGAGAAGGGATTTGGCTTATTGACTGTCATAAATCTGTAATCTGGTCCATTTTGTAGTTAGCATTGTAATTCCATCCGTCATTTTCATACCGACGGACACTGCATAAGCAGCCTGCTGGCCTTTCCTACCACATTCCTGTAGACACTATCTTAAAACTCTGGCAATTTTCCAATTTAAATATATGTAAAAATTACACCCTGATCGATTAATTATTACATTTTCAGATGCTACTTATAAGACTTCTATGCAGACCAAAAAAACTTAACACATGAAGACGTAACCTTAATGTTTAGTAATACAATAAAATGTGCTTTGTTCAATCGAGTTTCCAAAAAAAAAGTACCCCTTTTGATCTTCTACGTTGTGTTTTTTTGTTAATCTGTTTTTATTGATTCAGGTCTATAGTAATATATTCTATTTTAAACATTCTTTCAAAGTTTGAAGCAAAAGGTGAGCAATGAAAAAACATGTAACATCAGATTAGACTTTTGCCATGAATAAAAGCATCCTATTTTCTGGTCATTAAAAACATCCCAGTGTGGACTGAGAATGGGGGGCGGGAATTAAAGGCCTTGAAACACCTGGAGATCAGGCTGAGAGGGGCACTGATTATGACACATTCATCTATGTGACACTTAACACCAAGCAGCATTTGAACATTGATTTAAGTCATTAAAGGACTTGGGCTACATGTGGAAGTAGAGAATTTAGACCAATCTGGCTTCACAGACTGGCTCTACTCCTAACTAGCCATGTGGTCATGTGACACGATATTAGACCTTTCAGTTTTCTCCTATGTAAATGGAGGATAATAATGCTTATCTCACTGAGTATTTATGAAGATTAATTGAAATCGGTTAATACTGAGGATCTAGAACAGGGCCTGGCACACACTGGCCATCAATAATAGTTACATGGCTTCCCCAGTGTAGCAACCAAACCAAATCATTTTTATGAAGAGGAATCAAACAGCCTTCAAGGTACTACAGAGGCTTGATGATGAAGCTTAGATTAAAAGTTTTTAATTTTTATATTTTGCAATTATTGTCATATATATAGAATTTATTAAGCATAAAATTATATGTTCACCAACTGACCAAATAAACACTAAATGTTTCTTCATTTCATAGAGTCAATTTATATATTTCTCTTTGGCAGTAGGCCTTTGGAAAGAAAATAAAATAGCTGAATTCTTACCTAATTTTACTAAAATAGAGTCCAATTGGATTAAAAATTTAAATGTTTAAAATTAAAAAATGAAGACATAAACATGTTGGAAGAAAGCAGACATAGATTTTTTAAAAATAATTTTTGAGTGAAGACAGTTTGGTTATGCAGGACATAAAGTCTAGACACCAAAAATTTATAGATGATAAGTCTGACAACATAAAAAATGTAAAATTTTTATACAGCATAAATAAAAATCCAAGGTCAAGTAACAAAAGGGGATCATTGTCAACAGCATGTGTGATAAGAAAATGGTAACTAATATACAAAGAGCTCGTGCAAATAAATAGAAAGTACCAACTTAATTTCAAAATTGACAAAAATAATACGAATAGACTTCATAAGAATAAATGCAATTGGACAATAATATTTAAGTGAATGTTTATCCACACTCCTCATTTTAAAAATGCAACTTCAAATAATGTTATGGCATCTTTCAGCTATTAAAATGTTAGGCTACTCTTATTTTATATTTCATAATTTTGATGTCTGTGGTAAAGCAGACACATCCACTCAATGTTGCTGGGAGTGTAAGTTGCTGGAATTAAATTTGGAATATGTATACCAAAATTTGTAATGTACATATCCACTCCTAGTAATTTATTTACTGAATATCTTGGCATACCAATGCACAGCTCTATGCATTTAAGAATTTTCATTGCAGGATTATCTACACAGATTTTTTAAAACTCCTGGACAAACTAAATGTTCATGATAGGGAAATAGTAAAGGAAATAAGACTAGTTATATCCTTAACATGGTACACTCTTAGCTGTAAAAAAGAATGGCAGAGAACTATAATGTGCAAATTAGAAATGATTTACATTACTTTGATGTGGAAAAAGTAAAATATAAATAACTTTTATTGCAAACTTCCATTTATGCAAAGAAATAAATATAAATGTGGATATAGCATATGTATTAGATATTTTTCTGGAAAAAAATTGAGAAAAAAAGGTTGAAAGTAGAATTAGGGATATGAACGTGGAACGGCAGGAAGGAAGGAGTAAGAGTTTTTTGCTTAATGCTTTCCTGAACTGTTTGAAAGTCTCTCTGTGCTCTTGTATGTTTTACTTTAATTTTTAAAAATAATGATGTGAATATGATGATAAAAATAAATAAATTGTAAGGAACTAAAATTCTATTAAATGTCATTAGGAGCCAGCAAATAATTTTAGGTGTTGAAAAACATGTACTGTGTGCTCTTAAGAAGGAACTGCCAAAATGACATTCTTGGGGTCAAATGATACATTCATTGATGCTTAATGAGTTTTATTTTCCCCCAGACAAAGCCAAAGGGAAATCAAGAACAGGGACCCACTTTGATTCAGCCCGGAGACGGAGCCGAGCGGTCCTTTATCACATCTCTGGCCACCTGCAAAGAAGAGAAAAGAACAAATTGAAAATAAATAATGTAGGTGGTGTGTGTGTACACAGTGAATGCTAGACTTTCCCTGGCAGTGTTTGATTCACAAAAGAAAGCCTCCAATTATGCATTTATTGGCTTTGCTAGATTTTTTTTCCACTTTGGCTTGTGCTTTCCTATGAAAAACAAACTGGAAAAAGTCAGCAGTCACGAGGCATTTCTGTAATAAAAATGATTAATCATAGTGTTATCACAGCATAAAATATTATTTCAGTACAATATGGCACTAGGGACACTGCAAATGGGACTGGTTACATTTTATGAACAAGTTATATTACACATCCATAGTTTGTTGGTTAAAATTTCTCAAATTTAATTTTAGCTCCATCTGTTTTGCACTTTATCTAATTTCACTGAATGCTTTCATCCAGGGGGGCCATGAACAAATCAAAGTCATTACTTTATTTGGAAAATTTACATTTTATGCAACACAGAGTTGGAAATTTCACACCTTGGAACTGGGTTTGAAGTGACATGCCATATATTATATGGGTTTTTTTAAAGTCGCACTCTTAGTAAATTATGGTAGGGCTCCTCTCTGAAACCTGGTGGTTATCTGTCAACTGTGCCTGTAAAAGGTGACTCTGTAGAGTTTTAAGTGACACACGTCCTCCAGGATTTCACAGCTAATTTTATCATTGGTTCTGAGAACTAAGAGGCTTCACTCGGAGATCCAGAACTCTGTCTGTTTGGTTGTAGATATTCAAAGATGATTTTTCAAATGATGGTAGTGTCATTAATCTGCCTTGCGGAATCTCCAGAACATAGAACTTTGGGGGTATGTGTGACTATGGGCAACAGACGTCAAGACTCAGGGTCTAACTTGCCAATGACTTTAGAAAAAGTCATATCAAACAACCATTGCTGTTTTGGAATTGATCTCGGATCCCGAGATTCTGGGAGTAAAGGACACAGGAGGGTCTTTGGCATCTCATTGTACACAGAGAGCTTGAGACTACCTAATCTGACATTCGGATGCTTTGCTAAAGCAGTCATGCATCAGAAACACAAAGTATCCGCTTACCTGATTTTAGTGAGCAAGATGCACCAGCCCAGGTGTAGGGCACGATCTCACATGAAAGGGCTGCCAGCCTGGTTGTGCTTCAGTGTGATTCCGCTCTGGAAACCAGACAAGCTATGTGCATCTGTTTGTGCTCCAGGACCATCACCCATGCCGGTGCTGATCTGCCATGCGCCGCTGTAAGAGTCACATTCTGTTTAGTTTGTCTTGGCTTAATATAAAGATTTTCTAGGGACACCCGTATGTCACATTGGTTTCCTGAGAGTCCAGGGATAGACTTCAAACCATGCACACCACTAGATCTCTGAATCCTTCCCCTGCTTCCTCGTTATGCCTGCCTTCAGTTACCAAGTCAGCCTTAGTAACAGTAAACAAGTTCTAGGAAGAAACAAAGGTAACCACACCTGGAGTTGATTCTGTGCAAGCCAGCCAGCAAAACACCTAAACAAATATTAGCCTGAGATTCTGTAATGCTGAAAGATGACACTCTTCTAGCATTTAGTCCAGAGTCATTTAAATGTACCAAGTATTAGTGAGCTTAAAAATGCATTCACAGAACATGCTGTTTTTCCCCTTTTGATTCAACAAAGTACAGACAGTACTTAAAAATCTTTTTTAAAAAATCATAACTCCCACCCCTTGGCTAATTTGCTAAATTGCATTTATTTAAGAAGTAGAAATATCAGGGTGGAGCATTAAAATAATACATGGTAAGGAAAGGTGTCAAATCAGCACAGTGAATCTGACAATACAGGTAACATCTTATTTCTGAAAAGGAAATGTGGAATCAGGACTGGCCTTGTTCACCATCTCTTTTCAAGGAGAACAAGGCAGAATGACTAAAAGACAACAGAAAGAGAGAAGAGGGAAGAGGAAACAATGATCTGAATGGTTTACTGGCTAGACAATCAGTCTTTGGGGAATTCTGGATATATTAACATTCATGTGCCCCAAAGAAAGACTTCTTAATGTTTTTGTAGCTCTTTGCTATTTACAAATTCTTTTTGCTGTTATCATATCATGTGATCCTTACAGCAAGCCATTACTAGATATGATTTTTATTCGTTCCAATTTAAAGATGGAAAAGAACAGCTTATTTGAGATCTCAAAAGTAGAACCAGGAGATGTGGGACCCATCCATGAATCTTCTGACTCAAAGCCACGGTGCTTCTGCCCCTACCTTGCTGCTTCTCTCATACAATTCTGTGGAATAGGAATGTGTGATTCAACTCAGAACAAATTAGCTCATCAGGCCATTAGCAAGCTCTGAGAATCAGGATGTAACACCCTTTAATCCTGGCTCTAACTTTGCCACATGGTACCTCTTGGAAAAGGTTTTTAATTTCTGGTTTCCTTGATTTGTTACTCTGTCTGTTACATGACATTGGGATGATGCAAATGTCTTCAACCCAAAGATCACATGGGAGCCTTGGGAGCTTGAAGGAACAGTGCTTTAGATGCCCACATATTACCAACAGGGTACCGGGCTGGTAGTCATCGAAGGCATATGCTACCTTGCAATTACTCAGCGTAATGACTGTAGAAACATTTTCCCATCCCTTTGTTCATTTGGATGTTAATTTCAAAGACATGTTGCAAAAATAGTTTAGGAAACAATTACCTTGATTAGGCTTTGGCCTTAACTACTCTGTTTCAGTAATACCTAGGGTAGAGGTTAAACTACTCAAACACCATTGGTACTAAACAATAGGCTTGAAAATGAATAAATAATATATATAACTAACATCAAGGATAGTTGTTTGTATTATTCTTTAGGGAACATAGGTTTCAGGGTTATAAATAATATGTATTTTCCCCCTTACTTGCTAAAAGCACACTTTCCAATTGTTAGAAATTTCCTTCCATTCAAAAGGGTTTTGATAAAACTTTACAAATAGAGAAGCAGGAGGAGAAGGACATCTCTTTTCTTCACTCAGGTGATTGTGTCAGGATGTATGCAGAATTTGAATGAAAAACCTTTTAAAATTTAAGTCTAATCTGAGATGTATTGGATTCTCAGTATATTTTAAAATAACTTAAATCCTATATTTTAAGTAGCCTATAAAAATGAAATAGTGTGATATATTTTCTGATTTGTGGAGATAACTATTACATTGCTGACCTTTTTCATCAGCATCACTAATGCTTCGTATAATCAACATAATTCAATAAAAAAATACTTTACTTCTTGAGTTTGCCCAACCTTCACTCCTAGAGGTGGCTTCTCCCTCAAATAAAGTAAACATTTCATTTCTGTAACATGATAGAAAAAGACTTATTTGGATAAAAATTGAGATATTCTTCCATGGCTTTTAGTTATGTGTTATCGCAGTAAATATTTGAAAAAAAATCGTATTGGAATCCATCATGTCCTATTGTAAGTAGAAGTGCTTGTCAACCTTGAGATTTATACTTATGGACCCCAACTCTCTCTTCTCCGATGCACCAGCCTCAGCTTTGATGAGAGGCCCAACAGGGGTTACTTTCTTCTTCCATCCTCAGTTTTATGTCATAATCCACCTTTGGAACCTGTTCCTAGAAACCAGAGAATGAGGCAAAGGAGGCAGGTCACGTCAGGGAGTTGAATGGAGCATAGACATGGTGACAGATGGGCATCAAAGAACCATCTGGAAGGAGTGAAGCAGGCCCTCCCTCACCACAAAATCCTGGCTTTATGAGGTGCCCTGTGGGATGAGTGAGATTATAAACAGGAAGCAGCAACGTGTGTTGTAAATGCCTACCAAGGAGAGATGCAGGATAGGAGAGGCATTCATATTAAGGGAGCAGAAATATTTGGGCACTGAGGGTCTCCACTAAAGAGCTTGTGCTCCTGATTCCAAGTACTTTAGGAATCCCTGGACATACCACATTAATTTGCCCTTCCTTCAGTGCCGGAAACAAGAAAACACACTGCGACCTGCAAGTAACAGGTATTCAAGAACTTTGAACTGTTCTGTTCATTCAACGTAACTTTCAAATTTAAGTTTCCATTACCTATCTTGTATCTCTCATTAATTGAGGTCAAAGCAAGGTCTGCAAGTATCTGGTCATAGGCTGTCAAATTGCCACACACGCTATTGTTGGGCCTCCCTTTGTCTCACAGCAATAAAGAGAATTGTTCCTCAATTTGGACTGCTTTCAAAGTGAAGTGCTTTTGCAGTTATAAAAACTCCAGCTATTCTGCATTTCATCAGCTGCACAGTGAACATTGCCTTTCTCCTCCCATGACTTGAATAATAACTGTTAAGTAACTGTTTCTTGCTTTGCCCTCTTAACAAGGGCTAGCCAGTGCCAGACTAAATCTATGTCCATCAAGGTTATGAGATTTGGGTTCCCAGCTGGAAACTTCACCAACAACCATAATACAAAATGCAATGTAGTCAGCACAACCTGCTTATAGTTTGAAAGACATGTTAACAGCTATTTACAATTGAATTGATCATATAGCTCTAACCTTTTGAGAAGAAAAAATGGTACCTTTGCTGCTATTAGAAGTATTTCAGGCCCCAAATATTCTTTAGATAATGACTGTCATCTCAAAACTATAAGTATATGGAATGTCCCCATGACAGTAGGAACATAACTGTATCTTTGTGTTTATAATGTATGTAGGCTTATACTTGCAACTTTGGATGTTTCTAGGTGACATTTTAGGTAGCGATCTTTTTATTCTTCATGAACAAAATCTGGATTAGTCACTTATTAACACTGGTGACTACGCTCTGCATATTCCTGTCACTTATAACAAAGATCTCTGCCCGATTTTAACATACTTAAAAGTCTACTTTTTGCATCACCAACTTCTAAAAGTCACTTGTAAGATGTATTGACATTGTTGGGAGATTGGGATTGACATATATACACTAATAAGTATAAAATGGATAACTAATAAGAACCTGCTGTATAAAAAAATAAAATTCTAAAATTCAAAAAAAAAAAAAAGATGTATTGACATTGTATGTATAAATAATTCTCCCCATGTGTTTAAGGCTGTGTGTTCCTTATTTCTAATGTTGTGTTTCTCCCTTCTCTCCTTTTTGTCTTTATCCACAGAATGTTTTTGTAGATAAACCAGCATTTCCGGAGTATAAAGTTTCTGATGCAAAAAAGTCCAAATTCATACTTTTGCATTTTAGCACTTTCAAAGCCGGCTGGGACTGGCTTATTCTATTGGCGACGTTTTATGTTGCCGTGACCGTACCTTACAACGTTTGCTTTATTGGCAATGATGACCTATCGACAACTCGGAGCACAACAGTCAGTGACATTGCAGTGGAGATTCTTTTTATTATAGGTAAGAACCCACGGCTGTTTTCCTAGGAGATTTGCATAGGGGAAGTAAGTGTGTTCCAGATTTTTCTAACATGAATTTGAACTAAGATCCATTTGCATGGGCATGACTCAGCCTCTTATGCAAATTTTGGAGAAGCACATATTTGGATTTCTGAAAATTGCCTCTTCCAGCTTTCTTACTGTTCCTTTGTTCAAACAGATCTAAACTGATGTTTTTTGTTTCTATCCTTATTTCATCAAAAGTGGGTTGAAAAAGACAATGGCTGTTTTGTTTGTACTCTCAACTTCTATTATGATCTTACCTGGACAGGGTCAGAGATGAGGGTTGGCAAGAACCTATCAGTGGTGTTCTGATAATGGTCCCATCTTGGGCATGTTTCTTCATGCCCATCGTGCTTTTCCGGTGGTTGATGGTGGTTGCCATAGGTGGCCTAGTTGCAGAAGCAACGGATTACATAAACCTTCTAGTCAATCAGGAGAAACCCTGAGTATCTGATTTTAACGAAAGGAGAGGCCCCAAGGGATGTTTGCTAAGAATATTTATCTCTAGAATATTTGGAATCCCAGTTGAAGCTGCATCTGCTCCATGCTTGTAAGTCTTCTATTTTCCTGTCTCTTAAAGCATCGTCTTGTTTAGACCAAAGCCGAGCTCTTGCTTGCTCATTCTAGTTCTCCATGAAGGTGCAGACTGACCCCCATGTGGAGTTCCTGACCACCATTAGCAGTCTGATTCCTGCGTCTTTACCTGGTCATGGCGATGTAGGGTAACATCCTTTTCGTAAAGATGAGAGAATGTTTGGAAAATGTTTTCAAGCAGTAGGTGAACAAGGGAATGAAAAAATGGACCCTAAAAGTTCAAAGAAAAGGAAATAAATAAGTGAGGCAGATCAAAAGATTGTTTCAATGGCAGTGGTACTTTTTTCTCTGTGGAGCTGGTACAACTTTGGATTCTCCAACTGAAGGTCTCACGTGTTTGCTCTGGAAGAGTTTGTATGTTCTTGATGTGACTTTGGCATCACTGTTAACATTGCACTTCCTGGACACACCCCTCAGACCTATGCTAGGACCCCAACTCCCACCCCAAAGGTGATGGCTGTAGTATGTTTAGGCCACTAGATGGCAATGTTGTCTAGTTAGGTAGCTTGGTAAGGCTGCAAACTCAAGGAAACTTATCTTTAACCTTTTTTTTAACTTAAACTATTCTTTATTGGAAAAGTATAAGCATAAGGGATATTAAATCACAGTTAAATGGCAAGTAACAACATTCCAGTTTGAAAAAGAATTTAAAATGAAAACTGTACAAGAGGCCTTTCAAGATGGCAGTGTAGGAAAAGCCTGAACTCACCTCCTCCCATGGAAACAGCAAATACACAGCTGTATATGGAACAATTTCCTCTGAAAAAGACCTGAAAACTAGCTGAACAGATCCTTCACAACAAAGGATAAAAGGACCACGTGAAGAAGGTAGGAGAGGCAAAGATTCGGTCTCACCAAAAACGCCACTACTTGTGTGGCAACCCACGACTGGAAGGATCTCACACGTATGGAACTTCTTCCTGAGGAGTGAGGGGGTTCATGCCCAACATCAGGACCCCAACCCTTGAGACCTGCACCTGAGAGACAAGCCCTTCAAACATCTGACTTTGAAAGCCAATGGGGCTTACATCCAGAAGTATCCAAGGGCTGTAGGGAACAGAGATTCCACTCTTAAAGGGCTCACTCACAGACTTACTCACCCTGGGACCAAGTGTGCAAGCAGCAGTTTGAAAAGTGCCTAGACCATATGTGAAGGAGATGTGTTAGCTAATATTAACGTGTCTGCTGGAGGGGCAGAAGCTGGTGGAGGCTCTCTCCAGAGACTGAGGGGCTAGTAGGTGCCAGTTTTGTGCTCCTTCTATGTAGGTAGTGTTGATGGGCATACCCCACCCCACTAAAGCCACTGGTGCCTACTCCTTGATAGCCTGGCTCTGGTGGCCAGGGAAACTTGTGTTTCTGGGCCCCATGGGGCTGAAACAACCAGAGAGACAGTTCTCGGCAGGCCGTCACCCCTAGGGCATAGCACAGACAGCACACTGAACACGCTCCAGATCTTCCTGTGAAGAAAGGTCTATTTTCTTGTCCTAGAGCTTCAGCCTGAAGGGCAGGCTTCAGGTTTACTACACATCTAGGGACTAAGAAGGTGCCCTCAGGGAACACAAGCTGGGGATGCCTTCTCTGTGCTCTTCCTTGGCCATACTACAGCTCAAAGAGCTTATAGACTCACCTGGAACCCTGATTTTTGCAATTGTCACCAGGGGGACACCTCCAAATTGCCTGGTCTACAGGCCAGTAGGGTTTACAACTGAAGTCTCAGAGGACTGTATATATTTGCATACTTTAAAAGCTGCTGCCTGAGGATCTGACTTCTAATCAGCCTGAAACTAGGTACTGACTGAGATCCTCCCTTTGGAACATTGACAGCTATTGGCACACCCTCAACAACTGGGGTCTATCAAGAGCCAATTAGGCTGCTTAGACAATCACAAGGGTTCGAGAGACAACCAAGAGCCAGGGCAAGGTTGAACAATAAGGTTCATCTCCTACAAAGGCCTCTCCTTCAGGACTGAAAGGAGAATGCATAGAAACAAACACAGAGAGTCAGGCAAAATGAGGAAACAGGAATATGTTCCAAACGAAAGAACAAGATAAAAACCCAGGAAAAAAAAAAAAAACCTTAGTGAAATAGAAATAGTAATCAACTAGGTCAAGAGTTCAAAAGAATGGTCATGAAGATCCTCACCAAACTCAGAAAAGAATGGATAAACATAGTGAGAACTTTAACAGAGATAGAAAATGTAAGAAGGCACATGACTGAAGAATATAATAGTTGAACTGGAAAATACACTAGAGGAATTCAACAGCAGACTAATTGAAGCAGGAGAAAGAATCAGTGATCTGGAAGACAGGGTAGTGGAACTCACCCAAAGAGAAGAGCAAAAAAGAAAAAAAAAAAAAAGAATTGCAGCACTATTTACAATAGCCAGGACATGGAAGCAACCTAGATGTCCATCAACAGATGAACAGATAAAGAAGATGTGGTACATATATACAATGGAATATTACTCAGCCATAAAAAGGAATGAAATTGGGTCATTTGTAGAGATGTGGATGGACCTAGAGTCTGTCATACAGAATGATGTAAGTCAGAAAGAAAAACAAATATCATATATTAGCACATATATGTGGAATCTAGAAAAATGGTACAGATGAACCTATTTGCAGGGCAGGAGTAGAGATGCAGACATAGAAAACGAACATGTGGTCATGGGGGGAAGGGGAGTGGGATGAATTGGGAGATTAGGATTGGCATATACACACTACCATGTGTAAAATTGATAGCTAGTAGAAACCTGCTGTATAGCCGAGGGAGCTCAGCTCGGTGCTCTGTGATGACCTAGATGGATGGGATGGGGGGGTTGGGTGGGGAGGTCCAAGAGGGAGGGTATATAGGTATACATATAGCTGATTCACTTCATTATACAGCAGAAATTAACACAACACTGTAAAGCAACTATACCTAAATAAATAAGTGGAAATAGCTTAAACGATCTGTGGGACAACATCAAGCAAAATAACATTTGCATTATAGAGGGTTCAGAAGGAGAAGAAAAAGAGAAAGGGGCAAAAAACTTATTTGAAGAAATAATGGCGAAAAACTTTATTAACTGGGGAAGGAAACAGACATCCAGATTCAGATCCAGAGAATTCCAAAAAGATGAACCCCAAAAGATCCATACCAAGGCACATTATAATTAAAATGTCAAAAGTTAAAGAGAGAATGTTAAAAGCAGCAAGAGTAAAATGACGTGTGCACATTGGTGCGCAGCCCCATAAGATTATAAGCAGATTTTTCAGGAGAAACTTCGCAGGCCAGAGAGGAGTAGCACAATATATTCAAAGTGCTGAAAGGGGAAAACTTCCAACCAAGAGTAATCTACCCAGTGAGATTGTCATCCATAATCAAAGGAGAGAAAAACCGTTTTCCAGACAAGCACAAGCTAAAGTTCACGCCACTAAAATGACTTTATAAGAAATGTTAAAGGGACCTCTAAAGGTACTAATTAGTAACCCAAAAAATGAAAGTAAAAATTTTATCAGTAAAGGTAAATATTTATAGTAAAGGTAATATTTCGGCATTTATAAAGCTGTTATGAAGGTTAAAAGATAAAAGTAGTAAAAGTAGCTATATGTACAATAATTAAGGAATACACAAAATAAAAAGATGTAAATTTTGACATCAAAAAGAGAAAACATGGAGGGGTAGTAAAAATATAGAGTTTTAGAATGTACTCAAACTTACCTTGCTGTCAACTTAAAATAGGCTGTTATTTATATATAGGCTGTCATATGTGAGTATTGTGGTAATCACAAAGCAAAAGCCTGTAGTAGATACCCAATAGATAATGAGAAAGGAATCCAACCATAACAGCAAAGAAAACCACCAAAGCACATGGGAGGAGAGCAAGAGAAGAAGAAAAAAACAGAAGAACTACAAAACAGTCAAAAATCAATTAACAAAACAGCAATAAGTACATACCTGTCAATAATTACTTTACATGTTCATGGACTAAATCAAAAGACATAGAGTGGCTGAATGGATAGATAAACAAGACCCATCTACATGCTGCCTATAAGAAACTCACTTTAGATGTAAGAACACACACAGACTGAAAGTGAAGGGCTGGAAAAGTTGTTTCACACAAATGGAAACCAAAAAAAGTTGGGGTATCTATACTCAGATAAAATAGACTTTAAAACAAAGATGGTGGGCTTCCCTGGTAGCACAGTGGTTAAGAATTCACCTGCCAATGCAGGGGACACAGGTTCGCGCCCTGGTCCAGGAGGATCCCACATGCTGCAGAGCAGCTAAGCCCATGCACCACAGCTACTGAAGCCTGCGCACCTGGAGCCTGTGCTCCACAAAAGGAGAAGCCACCGCAATGAGAAGCCTGCACACCTCAATGAAGAGTGGCCCCCACTTGCCACAACTAGAGAAAAAGTCTGTGCACAGCAACAAAGACCCAACACTGCCAAAAATAAATAATAAATTAAAAAATAAATTAAAAAAAAATATATATATAAAATAAAACAAAGATGGTAATAAGAGGCAAAGACAGGTATTACATAATGAGAAAGGGATAAATCCAACAAGACAATATAAATTTTGTAATTATTTATGCGCCCAACATAGAAGCACCTAAATATACAAAGCAAATATTAACAGACCTAAAGGAAGAAATAGACAGCAATACAATAATACTAGGGAACTTTAATATCCCACATACATCAATGGATAGATCATTCAGAAGAAAATCAATAAGGAAGTATTGGCCTTAACACATTAGATCAGAGGCAATGAATACATATATACAGAACATTCCATCCCAAAGTAGCAGAATACACATTCTTCTCAAGTGCACATGCAATATTTTCCAGGAGAGATCATATGTTAGGCCACTTAACAAGTCTCAATAAATTAAAGAAGATTGAAGTCATATGAAGCCTTTTCTTCTGACCACATGGTATGAAACTAGAAATCAATTACAAGAAAAATACTGGGAAAATCTCAAATATGTGGAGATTAAACAAATGCTACTGAACAAGAAAAGGGTCAATGAGGCAATCAAAGGTGAAATTTTAAAATACCTTGAGACAAATAAAAATGAAAATACAACATACCAGAATCTATTGAGTGCAACAAAAACAGTTTCAAGAGGGAAGTTCATAGTGATTCGAGCTTACCTCTAGAAACAGAAGAATCTCAAATAAACAACCTAACTTTACACCCCCAAAAAACTAAAAAAAAACAGACAAAGCCCAATGTTAGAAAAAGGAGGAAAATAATAAACATTAGAGAAGAAATAAATGAAGTAAGACTAAAAAGACAATGGAAAAGATCAATAAAACTAGGAGCTGGGTCTTTGAAAAGATAAGCAAAATTGACAAACCATTAGCTAGATTCAGTAAAAGAAAAAAAGAAGAGAAACTCAAATAAAACCAGAAATGAAACAGGAGAAGATACAACTGGTACTAAAGAAATACAAAGGGTCATAAGGGACTACTATGAACAATTATATGCCAAAAAATTGGCTAACCTAGAAGAAATGGGTAAATTTCTAGAAACATACAATCTTCCAAGACTGAATTATGAAGAAATAGAAAACCTGAATAGACAATTTACTAGTAAGGAGATTGAGTCAGTAATCAAAAACCATCCAACAAACAAAAGTCCAGGACCAAATGGCTTCACTGGTGAATTCTACCAAGCACTCAAAGAAGATTTAATATGTATTCTTCTCAAACTCTTCCCAAAAACTGAACTCATTCTATGAGGCCAGCATTACCCTGATACCAGGGCACCACACACACAAAACAAAGAAAATTATAGACGAATATTCCTTACAAACATAGATTTAAAAATCCTCAACAAAATATCAGCAAAGCAAATTCAACAATACATTATAAGGATCATACACCATGACCAAGTGGGATTTATTTCAGGGATGTAAGAACAATTCAACATCTGAAAAACAATCACCGTGATACACCCCATTAACAAAATGAAGGATAAAAATCATATGATGGTCACAACAGATGCAGAGAGGGCATTGGAAAAAAGCTAATATTCATTATGATAAAAACTCTTAACAAAGTGAGTATAGAGGGAATGTACCTCAACCTAATAAAGGCCATATATGATAAGCCCATCATAGTATGTTAGCTAAAGCTTTTCCTCTAAGATCAGGAACAAAACAAGAAAACCCGCTATTTTTCAACATAACATTAGAAGTCCTAGCCACAGCAATAAGGCAAGAAAAGGCAATAAAAGTCAAGCAAGTTGGAAATGAAGATGTAAAACTTTCATTATTTGCACATGACATAATTTTATATATAGAAAAATCTTAAAGACCCCACCAAAAAACTATTAGAACTAATAATTTGGGAAGGTTGTGGGGTACAAAATCAATTTACAAAAATCTGTTGCATTTTTATACACTAACAGTGAACTATCAGAGAAATTAAGAAAACAATTCTACTTACAATTGCATAAAAAAGAATAAAATACCATGGAATAAATTTAACCAAGGAGGTAAAAGACCTGTACACTGAAATCTATGAGACGTTGATGTAAGAAATTGAAGACACAAATAAATCAAAAGATATTCTATGCTCAAGGATCAGAAGACTTAATATTGTTTAAATGTCCGTATTGCCCAATCAATCTACAGAATTAATACAACCCTTATCAAAATTCCAATGGCATTTTTCACAGAAAAGAATGTACGATCCTAAAATGTGTACAGAACCACAAAAACCATGAATAGCTAAAGCAATCTTGAGTAAAAAGAACAAAGCTAGAGATATAATGCGCCCAGATTTCAAACTATATTACAAAGCCATGGTAATCAAAACAGTATAAAACATTATAAAACACACATAGATCAATAAGACAGACACATAGATCAATGGAACAGAATAGAGAGCCCAGAAATAAACTCACACATATATGATCAATTAATTTTCAATAAAGAGGGCAAGAATATTCAATGCGCAAAGGACAGTCTCTTCAATAAATGGTGTTAGGAAAACTTGACAACCACATGCAAAAGAATGAAAATAGACTACTATCTTATACCATGTACAAAAATTAACTCAGATTGATTAAAGAGTTGAATGTAAGACCTGAAACCATAAAACTCTTAGAAGAAAACATGGGCAATGAACTCCTTGACATCAGTTTTGATAAAGATTTTTTGGATCAGACACCAAAGTCAAGGGCAACAAAAGCAAGAGTAAACAAGTAGGACTACATCAAACCAAAAAACTTCTGCACAGTGAAGGAAACCATCAAAAAAAATAAAAGGGTGACCTAATGAATGGGAGAAGATATTTGCAAATCATATATCAATAGGAGGTTAATATCCAAAATATATGGAGAACCCATACAACTCAATAATAGAAAAACAAGCAATCTGATTAAAAATTGAGCAGAGGATATGAACAGACATTTTCCATCACTAATCATCGGGGAAATGCAAATCAAAACCACACTTGTTAGGATGGCTATTAACAAAAAGACAAGAAATAACAAGTGTTAGTGAGGATGTGGAGAAAAGGGAACCTCATTCACTGTTGGTGGAAATGTAAATTGGTGCAGCCACTATGGAAAACAGTATGGAGCTTCTTCAAAAAATTAGAAATAGAGCTACTATAAATTCCAGCAATTCCACTTCTTTGGTACTTATCTGAAGAAATCGAAAAGACTAATTCAAAAAGATATGCGTACCTCTATGTTCGTTGCAGCATTATTTACAATATCCAAGATACAGAAACAACCTAAGTTTCCATGGATGGATGAATGCATGAAAAAAGTTGTTTGTGTATACAGTCAACCCTCCATATCTGTGGGCTCCACATCTGCAAATTCACCCAACTGTGGATCGAAAACACAAGAAAAAAAGTTTTTAGAACTTTCCATGAAGCAGAATTTGAATTTGTCACACACCAGCAACCGTTTACATCACATTTACATTGTACTTACAAATATTTACACAGCATTTACCTTATATGAGGTATTGTAAGTAATCTAGAGATGATTTAAAGTATATGTAAGGATGTGTGTAGGCTATATGCAAATACTATGCCATTTTATATGAGACTTGAGCACCCGCAGATTTTGGTATCCTTGGGGACCCTGGAACCAATCCCCTACAAATACCGAGGGGCAACTGTTTATACAGTGGAATACTACTCAGCCATGAAAAATGAGATATTGCTATTTGCAAAAACATGGCTGGATCTTGAGGGTATTGCACTATGGGAAACCAAACCAATAGATAGAAAACAGATCAGTAGTTGCCATAGAGGAAGGGAGTATTGGGAGGTGGGCACAATGTGTGAAGAGATCAAGAGTTACAAACTTTCAGTTATAAAATTAAAAGGTCATGGGGATCTAATGTACAGCATGGTGAGTACAGTCAATAATACTGTACTGCATATTTGAAAGGTGCTAAGAGAGTAGATCTTAGAAGTTCTTATCACAAGGAAAAATCAGATGGTGACAGATGGTAACTAGATTTTTTGTGGTGATCATTTCACAATATATACAAATATCAAATCATTATGTTGTATACCTGAAACTAATATAATGTTATATGTCAATTATACCTCAATTAACAAAGAAAGGGAAAATTGTAGACAAATGGGGTGTGTCCATATGCCAGTCCATTGTTTTTATTTATTTATTTATTTAGATAAGATTCTTTTTTTTTTTTACAGGGGGTCCTTGGTTATCTGTTTTAAATATAGCAGTGTGTACATGTCAATCCCAAGCTCCCAGGCTATCCCTCCCTCCCACCCTTGCATCCTGGTAACCATAAGTTCATTCCCTTAAGTCCGTGAGTCTGTTTCTGTTTTATAAATAAGTTCATTTGTATCACTTTTTTTAGATTCCACATGTAAGCGTGATATCATATGATATTTGTCTTTCTCTGTCTGACTTACTTCACTTAGTATGACCATCTCCAGGTCTATCCATGTTGCTGCAAATGGCATTATTTCAATCTTTTTAATGACTGGGTAATATTCCATTGTATATCTATACCACATCTTTTTTATCCGTTCATCTGTTGGTGGACACTCAGGTTGCTTCCATGTCTTGGCTATTGTAAACAGTGCTGCAATGAACATTGGGGTGCATGTATCCTTTTTGAACCATGTTTTTCTCTAGATATATGCCCAGGAGTGGGATTGCTAGATCTTATGGTAGCTCTATTTTTAGTTTTTTAAGGAACCTTCATGCTGTTCTCCATAGTGGCTGTAACAATTTACATTCTGTTAGTTTTATATCATTTTACTTTGCTAACCTTTGATGCCTTTTGCCACCCACCCAAGACAAACATAAATTAGGACTCTAAAAAGGCTCCTCATGACCTTGTCAAAGTTCTCATGAACTTCAGCAATCACTCAACATACCTAATCCTGAGTATCTGCTTAACAAGTATTTATTATCATTATTATTTTTTTCAACTCTGTCATAGAGACAAGGTTATATCTTGGAACTTTATTTCCCGCTCTTCCTGGTTCTTAGATATTGGACATTTCTAGGGCTTAGAAGCCATTTCTGGTACTACCTATTCATTGACAGATGATGACTTGTTTATACTCAGGAGAACTCACACCTGTGAGAAAGATATAAGGTGTTTTTTTTCTTTCTTTTAGGCTGATTTCCCCTGCTAAACTAATAGAGTCTGAGAGTTGCCCCTAAATCTTCTGCTGTTCTTTCTTATTGCCATTTCTACTGTGCTCCAGGCAGCAAGATGTTTTTCTAGGTAAAAAATACCCATCTCTTACTAGTTCCATGACAGAAGAATGGAAACTCCACTCCTGTTTTCATGCAGTTTAGCTTCTACAAAGATGACTTTATAATTTGGTATTTGGGTTTGCCAACTGTTTAAGTATAACTCCTGCCTGGAATCCCTAGTTAACTGACTTATTTTTATAAGCACTAAAAACTTCTCTGCTCTTTCCTACTGTTCTCCTACTGCTCTTTTTTCTAAATGTAGAGGAGTTTCAACTCCTCTACATTTTATTATAATATATTTGGAAAAATAATTTAAACTAACGTTTCTCAAAGTATGTTTCCCAGAACTTTTATTCTATGAAATATTTCACAAAGGTGGCCTAAAAATGATCACTGAGAAAGAAATCAAAATATAAGGAATAAAAAATTGTATTGCCTCTAACAATGTATTTTTATGATACTAAGACAGTGTTTTTATACCATTTAAAATTTATTAAATTGGTATGTGCAATAAAACCCATATGCATATTTAACATTGTTTATATTCTATTTATAGAATAGTGTATTCTATTCTCTAAGTTGGCATCTTATAGTCAAATGGTTCAGAATTGTTAAGAAGTAGGTTAACAAGAGGTTTGGGAAGGTTATGTTTTCATATAGCAAAATAAATGATGTTTTTCAAAATATTTTGTTATTTGTACAACGCTATACAAATGAGATTATCTTCTAAGTGGGGAAAAATTAAATGTTCCATGAAAAATAAATACATAGGCAAAATGAAAGTTGGAAGGTACTATATCTCTTTAGGAGATTTATAATGTACTTTAGCATTATAAATCCTCTGTGAAATTCAGTGATAAAGAAATCTGTTTAACTGTGATTAATCCAGCATCTCCTAAAGTTATTTTTACCTCTCAGCGTATTCTTCTCTGACCACTCAGTGACCCTCTTTTGGGAAGACTGACTCAAAAACAATCTTCCCTGATAGGTTCACCATAAAGAAAGCATCTGAGTGTAATTATGCTTGTCAGAATATAAATATGAATGGTGAGCTTGATCTCTCCTAACTACTCTCTTCCTCTTCAGATAAATTGTTTGTAAGCCACGTTGGTCCTTTAGGATCAATAGGGCACAAGCCTTGGCTGTAAGTTACAAAGTGGTTATAAGATTACTTTTAGTTTGAAGACCATCATGTATAACGTAGCTGCTGATTCAAAGCCTTACAAACTTAAAACGAGAAGTGACCTACTGGTAATGTATCTAATTCAATCTTTCTTACTTTATAGGTGAGAACCTGAGCCCTAGTGCCCAAAGCCCCATAACTAATGCATGGCAGACTCAGCTCTCCTGGTTGTTAGATCAGGTTTCTGAGGAGTTTATAATCATGATGCCATTTTCTGAAAAATTCCACTCAACTTGCTTTTCTTTATTAATAGCAATGAAGCATAAAATTAGAGAAAGAATACTAACTTCCTTCTCTTTTTTTCCATGAATGAAGAAATTAATAGTTTGAATCTCTGAAATCTTGGTTGTAAAACGTCCCCATTTCCTAACAACCCAAAGAACCCAATTTTGTGCAGGCAACAGTATGCCCAGGCCCAGGGAATTAATGATGAGTAGAGTCTAAGCCAGGAGGAATTCCCTTCCCCTTAGCTGCTTCAGGAGCAGGGTTGAGTATGTGACGGATTCTGTCCTTTAAGAAATAGATTGTTTCTGTGGGGCTTCTTGGAAATCACTTTTCCCCTGAATGAAAGAAGAGAGACATGTGAGGGAAAAATATTCGTGTCCCTATTCCTTCATTTCCCCCTGTGATGTGTGAATGGGAGAATATGTTGTGTGTGACTACTGCAGTCATCCTTAATTATTAGGAGAGATATAGGAAAGACACGGATGGCAGAGCAGGAAGCTGAAATTTTGCACCTCTAGACTCTGCCAAGTGATATAATAAAGCTCCTATTATTAGAACCACTGTTAATTGGATATTCTGCTACTGATAACTCTCTCACTTTAAAAATAAAAAATAAATTACAACGCTATTATCCATGACCCCTTGTACTGGACAATTTCAGAAACTCTAAGATATATCTGTTCCAAAGAAATAGAATGCTCTTTCTTCTGACCTGTCATTTCACTGTGAGACTATCTAGGAGGTGGTTTGCACGTACTTCTTATCTGCTGCTATAACCACAAAGGCTTAGAAGTATAGGCTACTCCATAAATCTATAACTCTGACTGACTTGGTCTCTCTAAGAAGTCCTCAGAAAGCTACAAGGTCAAAAGAAACAAGATATGCAACTGAACTTTCTGTTTACTCTGCATTTACCTTAGTCATAAAAGGACAGTTGACAGTTGTGTGAGATAAAGGGCAGTCCTACACTGTGTAGTCCTGTCCAGGTCTGAACATCTAACATCCTCACCCACTATCCCCCAGCAAGCCTCCCCAATTATTATGACAATGCCAAACACCCCATGCATATTCAAAAGGCATTTTTTTTCTCAATGTTATATATTTAAGGTTATACTCTGTTGATTTAGGTAGTTCCAGTTCATTGGTTCTCAGTGGGGACAGTATCACATGCAGCGACCATTTTAGAAATATGCGGGTTTGACTTTAATTCATTAATCATCACAACCATCATTTGGTATTTATTTAGTGCTTTTAGATCACCATTTACATATTTTCAAATTATTTTACCCCAACTAATGAATAGAATTCCTGTAAACGCAGTGTTTCTTATGAGCATATATCTATATTTTCATCATTTCTGATTATTTTATTTCTTTCTCCTTTTGTCTGCAGTTCTTTGTTAACCAATGCTTCTATTCACCTACATGTCACCAGATTTTGCTATCTCAGACTCTTTATTTCTTCATATCATTTAGTTTTAATTATAACCTTGTGACATAATTAAGGCAGGTCAATCTGTTTATACATAAGAAGGAAAGGGGGGAAAACAATAAGGAATTTATTCAAGATCTAGCTAATTACTGACCAAGCCTGGACTAAAACCCATTTGTAAAATGGCAAAAATAGTAGCATCATTGTGAGCATTTAGTGAGGTAATTGTATCAAGAAATCACTCACTGTTTAGTCAGTAGTGATGAGTATTCTCAGTAACATCACCAAGCCCATGTATCCTTGGATTGTTTTAATACTATTTTCAGAAAATCAGGACTCTTTAATACATACTGAAAATCCAGCTAATCATGGCAATAAAGTAGACCAGAATATTCCACATCCTTAACTTTCAGGAACACAGGTATCTGGGGAATCATTTACCACTTAAAGGATATGAATCTTTATAGCTCCTCCTACAGACTTGGTTCAGCATCCTTTTAGAAAAACCGAGAGAAGATCTCAAATACTATCGCCTTACATCTACCTAAGTCAAGCATCCTTAATCTGCAGTGCTGTGGTCTGGCATGCATCACATGCTTCCCAAACAATATTAAAGGCAATTATTCCCGTGTCTTTTTCCATCCAGTCTTTCATCAGCACTTCTAGGAACAAGGAACTGAGCTGATCTGCATTTCAGCCCCTCTTCCTTTTTCCTGCCCAGCTCTGCTGAGGCCTGAGACCAAAAGCTGGGCTTCCAGTTATACCGTCGAGAAGGAAGATATTAGCTAAAACCTTAATCCCCAGCTTTAGAGTAACTGACTTGTCTATACAACAACTTTATAATTTTACTGGATCTTTGTTCAGTTTCTAATAGTATTTTTAAATACGTGTTTGCTTTGTAAAACTTCACCCCAAATCCCCTGTTTGTTGTGCACAATCTTTATAGATATGCCTTTTTTCCATTTAATGTAGAACCAAGGAATAAGTTTCTTATCCCATTCAACTCCAGTTCATTACTCTCCAGTAGAAACCCAAGCCTCAAAGGAAGTACTTTAATTCTTTCAGCATTCTTGAGCATCTTTTTTATTGTACAAGCAAACCCCAACTTACATTCATTTTCCTGAAAAGTGCAAAGATGTCATTTCCCCCTTTAGTTAAATGCCTTAAAAGAAAAGATATAGACTTTGATACTGGAGGGAAAGACTTTGAAGAATAAATAAAGTTGAAATTTCATGGTGATGATGGAATTACAATAAATTTTACCACTGAATGATTTGGGCATCCTGGTATTTCTGTACTACATATTTAGAAGGTTTGGTTAGTTAGCATCCAATTATCTCTTAGCATTTGAGTCCTTCCCTCCCATCCTCTCTCCCTGTCAGTCCCATTCTTCCTGTTAGTCTCATCCTGCCTTTCAAACACAGGGTGGCAACGAAAGTCCACACAGACATACATCCCCATATATGCATACCTGCAGCCCTATAACCCAAAGCCATAAGTATGTTGAGTTATCCCATTTAGCCATTCACGCTTATCTTGGATGGAGTCATAGGGTCTCTAACAGTAACTCAAGATGACATTCATAGCCAGGGCTCAGGTTTGACCCTTGTCCCACGCGGCTATTCGAACCCAACTACAAGAGTATTAACAGTGCCTACATTCACAGATAACATATTTGGAGTATCAGATAAATGAAATGTATTGTACTGAACATTAACCATTGGCTAGAAATGAATCAGTGCCCATTCGACGACTATTTTCTGCTGAATAAATCTAAGCCTGAGGATATAGCAATAATTAAACCAAAAAAAGAAAATTACCCTACCCCTTCAGATTCCCAGAGAAGTACACCATATCCAATGTCTTACCTCACAACTGGAGAGATTTTATATGTCAGAATGCCTTGGGGGGGAAAAGAAAGCACACTGAAAAGTAAGGTACTACTTTTTCAATTTCATCACTGTTATTAGGAGTTCCAAAATAAGCTGGCTTAAAAGTATCTACTTAAACAAAAACTAAAATTGCATTTATTTTGCAAATAAACTATATTTCAATTATTGCTTCTTTAAGCTTTTCACATGAAGGGCTTTGATAAATCAACTATTGATATGTGACCATTGTATTTTCCTTAACCATGTGAAACTGCAAAGCAGAGTGCTTCTTCATTTGATTGGTTCAAAAATAGCAATTCATATTTTCCTTAGGCTAGAATAATAAGTTTATGTTTCATTATTAAAAATACTTTATTTACCATCATTTCCTATTAGACACGTAGATTTATGGAAATATTCTCACCATTCTTTGCTATAAACAAAATCATCTGCAATGACAGTGTTCTAACAATAACAATATTTTGTTCTACCAAAAAATTAGACTTTCAAGACATTTTCTTTTGATTAGTTTAATTTCTCCTCTGTGGATATATTATGCTAAGTATATAAACTTTAAAATAGAAACAGTGGAGAGAAACAAATGGTCTTCAGACACACCCATTCCAATGCAACCACTCCAACATTAAAGCTTTCTGGTTTCTCTGTTTCTTTTCTTTTTTTTTTTTTTTTTGCGGTACGCGGGCCTCTCACTGTTGTGGCCTCTCCCGTTGCGGAGCACAGGCTCCTGACACGCAGCCTCAGCGGCCATGGCTCACTGGCCCAGCCGCTCCGCGGCATGTGGGATCTTCCCGGACCGGGGCACGAACCCGTGTCCCCTGCATCGGCAGGCGGACTCTCAACCACTGCGCCACCAGGGAAGCCCTTCTCTGTTTCTTTTCATGTGGTTGTAATCATAGTCTACACAAATTTTGGTGCCCCTTTTTTCACATAAAATTTTAATATGTTTCTCTGTGCTTTATAAATATTTATAAACATTGAATAGTTGCATGATATTCCATCATGTAAGTGAACTATTCTGTGTACTTAACTGTGTCTTAGTTGTTACACATTTAGAAAGATTTTTATTTTTTGCCTCTCAAATAAAAAATTGTAATGAACATCTGTGTGAAAAATATACTCATTCACTAACAAATCTATATTGAATGCCCATTGTTTGCCATGCACTGCTTTAGATGTTGATAGAGCAGTGAAACGAATGGAGATCCTTGAATTTATATTCTAATAGGAGATAAACAGGAAAGAAAACAAATAAGTACAATATGTAGCATGTCAGAAAGTGGTGAGTGGCATGGAGAAAAATAAATCAGAGAAGGGGGAAGGAATGGGCTGCGATTTTAAGTGAAGTGGTCAGGAAAGTGACTGCAGAAATGACATTTAGATAAAGACAGAAGAGAAGCGAGGAACAAATGTACGTCTTGATGACCATTCCAAGCAAAGAGAGTATCAAATGCAAAAGACCCTACTCCTGTGGTTAGAATTATTTTAAGGATTAGAATTGTTGGGCCAAAAATATTAATATATGCAGTTTATAACACATTTTTTATTTTTTAATTACATTTTCCTTAGAGCATTTTTTGGTAGTAAAACTCTAGTTGGAATGCAATTTTTTCATGCTCATAGTTTTTTAGAGTAGTAGCCCTTGTGAGAAGTTCTAGGTGCATATTTCTTTCTGAATTTTTTAAATACTTTATAGTCATTTAATAGAATAATTCAGACAAAATAATTTATCAATATTATATTATTGTTCTTTATTCCTTTTTTTCTTAGGAGATTAGATATACATGAAAAATAGAGCTGTATTTGCCTGACAAATATAAAACTTATTTCACAATATACCTGAATTATTTTTAAATCTGAAACATTTGTGAGATGGCAAATGTGGGGGAAAATTGTCTTAGCACACATCCGAGAAGGAAGCTGCCTGTGACTTCCAGATTACCTAGACTATGAGAATGAGCACGAGATGATAAAATATGAAACAATAGTGCTTGTTTTGAACGAGGTAAGGAAATTAAGAATGGAATATTACTAAAGTTAGAAACCCAAAAGAAAATGGTGAGCTCTTGATTTAGAAACTTATTGCAGAGAAATGAGGGTTTTTTTTCCACTTACCTCTTACACAAACGTGAACTCTGGTATGTCATTCTCAGCCCACTTTTTCCAGTATGTTTTCTTGCAGTATATAAAAAAAAATGATGTTCTCTAAGTAAAAATGGCCTTATTTATGTGGCTCATATTTCCCATTTCAATTCATGCATTGAACATTTGCCATTGGAATAATCTTTACTCCCATTACCCCCATTGTTTTAAGATAAATACATAAATAATTTAGAAAACCAAATACACATTGACTATATTGAGAAGTTGTTTAAAGATTCTAAATACCTGAAAACATTATGGTCACCTGGGCCTAAGATGTAATTCACTACGTATTATTAAGTTGATTAAATATTCGTTGGGGATCAATATAATGTCATCCAAGTGATTGCACATGGCAGTTCCTCATCAGAGCATAGAAGGCCCTTCATCGTCTAGACCCTGCATCTCTATCCTTTGATCTATCACCACATGCTCCTCCTTTTTGTGGCTCCAGCCACATCAGACCACTTGCAGTCCCTCAGCTGTGTCATTCCTCACATTCTTTGTATTTTCACATTCTTTGTATTTTCTACTCAGAAAAAAGTGGCAAGACATCTGCTTAGCTCCTCTTTACCCAAGCAGATTCTCCTTATTCGTGAAGTATCATCTTTGACCTCTTCTACAAAGTCTTCTTATCTCTTCTTATACCTGTCACCATGATTCTGGGTTAGATTTCCCTCCTGCACTACTTAAGTGGTGTTCCTTGCCCATTCTTTAACCCTATGTCATAATTGTCTATTTCTCTCCTCCCATGCACATACTATAAATACACTATGAGCTCTGGGAGGATATGAACTGGATAGTATATATGTTTCTCTAGTTCCTCCAACTATTACAGTATCTGGCCCATAGTAGGCAGTAAACTATTGTTTACCTACTTCCATAGTTCAGAAAAACAAAATATGAAATGCAGCTCATTGAGTTGAATAGCCGTGTTTCCAAGGGCAAGCCTGCATGGCTTTCTTCGAATGGCCTCACAGCGAACTGTTTTTATTTTTAAACGCTATAAACCACTTTGGAATTACTAATCCTTGGCAAGTCAGTACCATTAAGCAAACAGTAGGTAGCTTGGGAAATTACACAAGCTTTGGCACCCTGCCCAGCCCCTTGAAAACAGACCAAGAACTTGTTAAGACCCTTTAAGTGGTGCACTTGAGTGAGAGTGGGATGAGGCCAGCAATTCTAAAAGCTAGGTGTTAGGATGCCATTTCTCTCTGGATGAATCCCTAGGAGGGAGATCTATGGGCATGCAGAGAAGCAAGGAGATGCAATAGCCTTGACTCGGCCGGACATACTGACCACCAGAAAATTTAAACTCTTTTCTGTCAATCAACTAATAAGAACTATTTAAAGGCAGGCCTGATATAAACCTGATACCATGATCTGGGTGATTAAAAGGGTACTGAAAAACTTGAAGGCATTCTCCCTCTATTTGAGAAGCTTATACAGTAATTGGGGAGATTTGCCTACGTGTGAAAAACTCTTAGCAGACAGTAATAAGAGCAGTGGAAGCCCTGCTCCAAGCTGTGTAGTATGATACCAGGACTGTGGGAAAGACATCTGTGCTGTATTTTGAAACAGATGTAGAACTGGTCCATATTAGTTATGGAATGTGAAGGTGTGATCAGAGAAGAAAAGTTGATAGGAAAGTGGGAGAGACTATGAGGTCTGAGCGTCTGGAATGAGGATGGACTTACCAAGGTGGCAACAAGAAATAAGCTATGCTTGTGGTTATTCACTGGAGGGAAGCAAAGTTGGCCACCCCTAAATGTGTTCCTTTGGCGTGCAGAAGAAACAGAAGACTCAGGAAGTTATTTTTTTCACCTCTCCCTTAACTGCCTAAAAGAATTTAGACAGAGAGCATATTCCAGGAAGGAGAACTATACCAGAGAGATCTATAGTACAATATGAACTAGGTGTGTAGACAGGGAGGAACCTAACAAAGTCTGCTTGTTAAAATTTCTCTGTGTCCCATTGTTTCTACATGGCCCAGCAAACATTTGTTTACCAAACATCTGCTCTTTCTTCATCTTCCTGTGAATTACATTCCTTCTCTTTGAAGTCCCAGACCCCTGCCCTCCTTTCTTTAGTCCAGAATGAAATCTATACATCATCTTGCCTGTCTTTGGACTCTCCCATGTTTATACAGAGTCCCTGTATGTATATATATAATTACATTTGATTTTCTCCTGCTGATCTTTCTTGTGTCATTTTAACTATTCAACCAGTTAAAGGAACCAAGAAGGGAAAGGGAAAATTTCAGCCTTCCTGATATCACGCATTCATAATTCTGTCTAAGCCTAGCTTTCAAAGCAAAATGAAATTTATTGCTAGAGTGCAATGTTTGAAGAAACCTAACACGAATAAGGTCATTGGATAAAGATCATAATCATAGAAGTGGAATTCAGCATAAAGACACTGGATTACTGGTGTCTGGTGTACAGTAAGTGTTCTGTAAATTTATGTTGAATGTTTGAAAGTGAGCGTGACTGGAAATTGACTGCAATAGGAAAGAAGTAAAGTAAAGACTATGAATCACTTGTGCTGAGTCAGATATTGGCCTGGATAAAACAGGTGGTCTCACTAAGACAGATGAAAGATGTTAAGTCTGATTCTTAAAATGACTGGTGCTTCATTTCTATAGAAAATATTAGAAGATTTAAAACATATTTATTGACATTATCTCATTTAAAACTTAGAACAACCCTTTAAGAAGATGAAGTTGCAAAGAGCTACTTCCTGTTTTTCCTGTCTCACGATATTTTTAAAGCTGATCTTATGTGTGACAGTATAATTAAGAATAAAATTCGATAGTAATACTTATTCCAGTTTATAGATAAAGAAACTGAAGCTCAAAGAGGTTAAGTCACTTTAAAAGTCACTTTGCAGCACTATTTACAATAGCCAGGACATGGAAGCAACCTAAGTGTCCATCGACAGATGAATGGATAAAGAAGATGTGGCACATATATACAATGGAATATTACTCAGCCATAAAAAGAAATGAAATTGAGTTATTTGTAGTGAGGTGGATGGATTTAGGAGTCTGTCACACAGAGTGAAGTAAGTCAGAAAGAGAAAAAAAAATACTGTATGCTAACACATACATATGGAATCTAAAAAAAAAAAAAAAGGTTCTGATGAACCTAGGGGCAGGACAGGAATAAAAACACAGAGGTAGAGAATGGACTTGAGGATACAGGGAGGGGGAAGGGTAAGCTGGGACCAAGTGAGAGAATAGCATTGACATATATACATTATATATGACATATACATGTAAAATAGATAGCTAGTGGGAAGCAGCTGCATCACAGGGAGATCAGCTTGGTGCTTTGTGACCACCTAGAAGGGTGGGATAGGGAGGGTGGGAGGGAGACTCAAGAGGGAGGGGATATGGGGATATATGTATATGTATAGCTGATTCACTTTGTTATACAGCAGAAACTAACACACCATTGTAAAGCAATTATACTCCAATGAAAATGTTAAGAAAAAAAAAAAGATCACACAGCTAGTGAACGACCAAGCAGAAACGGAATAAAACAAAAAAGGAAATACAAAGGAAATGAGGAGTAAACATACTTTGAATAGTAGATTTAATAAAAGTATTTTTATGTTTATTTTATTTAATGTTTGTAACAAGTCCTCAGAAGTGTTTTCCAGTCACCTGTAGCCTCTTGTTTGTCAAATGGTGCTTGTTGGTCTTTTTCTGACTAGATCTCTTTCCAAGCCCTCTGGATGTTTCATGAGAGCATAATAGTCTAAGGACAGTTGTAGCAATAAAAGAACTTTTTCTATTTATAGGGCATACTTATGCTAAAGAATTATTTATCCTTTATCTGAATTTCAAAGGTAACTGGCTGTCCTGTATCTAATTTGTTAAAGCTGGCAAGTTAACACAGGGGGGACCTCAATGGATCATATTAATGCCTTGGCTTTAGCAAGCCCAGCAGGAGGTTGAATGCCCAGGAGCACGTGCAGGAAGGGTTTGTATTGAAATGATGCTGACCTGTTTTTGACTAAGGATTGCAAAAGAAAAACTACTGCTGAGGAGTACTGCCATCCTTAGTAGAGGCTGGAGAACTGGGTGAGTCTTTGTCTATAATGATAAAAAGTCACGTTTTGATTGGACAGTTAAGACCAGCCACTAAAACACTGCTTCTTGGGACTGGGAACTGTTAAATTACTAAGTTAATGGAAGGAGAGAGTTGTGGGCTTTGCTTTGTGTATTAGTTTGATTTAACAGGATGTTATAACAAGAACTGCAACAATAACTCAGTGGCTTATGGGATGTAGGAATTTATTCTCTCTCACCTAATGCTCTTCTGAGTGTATTGAAGGCTAGTAGAGAGGAGCAGAGGAGAGTGGTTCTCTTACATAGTTATTTAACAACTGAGACTGACAGTGGCTCTACCTTATTTAGTAGATGGCTTCTAAGGTCACTTCATTCTTTATTCCAGCTAGAAAAACAGAAAAGCAAAGAGCATGAAAAAGCTAATATACACAGTTTTATTGGACAGAGCATAAAATTTGCACACAACTATTCTGTTTGCAGGAGCTTAGCTATGTGACCGCACTAGTTGCAAAGGGACCTCAGAATGTCATCCAGCTACAATTCTATTACTCTGGAGAAAGGGGAATATGAGTTTTGGTGAACAGCTGTATTTTGCATTATACCCTATAGGTGCATTACAGGGCTTTTAGATTGAGGCAACAAGAGCGAAGAAAAGCAAGGGGTTATGTTAAATATTAGAGGCAATGACATACTTTAAGGGTGTCTCACATTCCTTTGGGTGTCATTTTGACTCAATGCAAATGACCCTTTACTCGCCGAGCTCAGATCCTAATATCAACATAATATGCAAATTTTCTACCTGAAAAATAAATATATATGCTATTTCTCCACAGCCATTTATTAAGAGCTTTGCTGTTAAATGTTTTGAATGCATTTCAAATGGCGTGTATTACAAGACACCAAGCCAGTTCTTCCCAAGTGGTGAGGTCTACTAATAAGCAAAGGTAATAATTTACATGCTCATTAAAGGTACCCCATAAAAGAAAAGTAAGGGGAAGAATAGTGAACAGCTATGGAGGGTGATATTTGATCAGATCAACCCATGTCTTGGACATCTATTAAGATATTACAAATGAATTCTTATCATCAAGAGATGTATTTTCATGACAGGTTGAAAATCTGAACTTGCCAAAAAAGTGAAAAGTCTGATAACAATTGAAATATATACAGAAGGCATGGCCAATAGCAATCTAGAAGCAAGTTGAGGGACAGCTGTGTTTGAATCTCCCTAATAGCAAAGGGTGCATTCCTGCTTCTGTTTAAATATGTTCAAAAGAGCATCAGTACTGCTGGACGTTGAGATGCTAAAACAGCAAATAGCATTAGCTTGGGTAATAGAAATCATCAAAACCACTCAAAGTCTAGTAACATGCTAGTGACAGCCAAATACCCCATTTGCATTACTCAGTTGTTTGAGTGATGCCTCAAAAAACAACTTCTCAGAATAAAACCTTAGGTTTACAGTTTGTGGCAGTGTTCAGTCCTGAGTAACCTGAATTTTGTAGGACCTTCTTACGCTAGCCCCAATAAAGACACGTGGTTAGCCAATATTGCTAGAAAAATAGCAGTAAAACAATCTCAGTATAATAAAAGGTTAATTTGAGGGCAAGACCTTTCCTGAGTACATGAGATCACTTTTAACAAATAGATTTGTTTTTGTAAAATTTTATTCATTTTTAGACCAAAGCCCACTACCGTATAAGTAGAAAACAAGTAGAAATAAGTAATTAAAATAAGTAGAAAATATAATAAGTAGAAAAACATAGGGTTCGTGGGTTTTGAGAGTTATGTTTTGTTCTCTCTGGAATATCACTAAGAAACTCTGGAGACTATATTTTCATTATATAAACAGAAACAAGAACAGTTTCTTCCCTTCCCTCAAGAAATACCATACAATAAGTTTAAAGGATAAACTTTGTAAGAACGTAAAAAAGCTTTCGGTGTGCAATACGAACAAATAAAATAACTGGAGACTGATTTCTTTTAAGGCTCCAGCTCTATTTGGTAGCCCTGTTGACACTGTATATTTCCAAACCATAGTTAAACCCCTGAAGTACATCTTCTGTCCTGACTCACTATAACCAGCTGCATCCTGGAATTAACTGGCTCTGGAATTCCTCCTGCCCCATTCCAGTACTGCTCTGTCTTGTTGAGTTCCAATATGATTATTTAGAGTTTTAGTTCTGCTTGCCTTGTGATTTCCTTTCTTGGCTTTGGTGATCCAGCTACCATGATGAATTCTTGCATGTTAAAGGCCTCGTGATAGTGACTTGACGTCATTATATTAGCGAACTCAGCTTCTGCTGCTCACCGCTCAAAACCCAATAATTTGAGAGGCAAGTAGCAATAGCAAGGAAAGGTGCTTTAATCAGAATAGCCGGCTACCTGGGGCAAAGGTGGACTTGTGTCCTGAGACCAACTCTGAGCATTCTGCTGAGCCAGGACATTTTTTAAAGGGAGAATGATCTCAGTGAATCATCAAGTCAGGATGTTGGGCTCCGTATCATTCTCCATTGGGTGCAAACTAGATGACTCTTTCTTCAGATGTGATCTTGCCTATGTGATCCACCTGCAGGATTGCTAAGCGGGCTGTTGAGGATAGAGAGCTAGTCATTCTTTAACTGCTTAATTCTTCTTTCTTTTTACCTAGGAAAAGAATCAACAGGTTAGGCAAGGCATGGTGTGCATTCAGGAGAGCATAGGTCAGGAGTTAGGTTAAATTGCCTAGTGATCTGTTTTTCTATAATTAGGTTCTTTTAAGGTTAGAGGGGAAGGGAAATGGGCAAACAGGAAAGGGGCAAAAGAGCTGCTTTCAGTTGGGCTACACTCTGTACGCAAACAGCCCTGAGGGAGAATTAATAAAACAGACACCATTTTACTTTCCAGCTTTCCCTTTGATTTCAGTGACCTGGAATATAACACAAGAGCAAAGAATTACTCAGTGCCACAACTTTGGCATTTTTCCCTGGGCCTACTCATATGTTACTGAAAGCAGATGGGTGTGGCTTGATAGTATTGATCTTTTTGTGATTTTACTCTTTACAATGACTAAAAATAGACTGAATTATAGAAACCACAAGTGGAAAAGCAATTCTGGCATAACACAAATGTAATTTCTATTGATGGCATTCCTAAAAATAACTATGAAATCATCATGTGCTTAAGTGAGAATCTATTTTTCTCATCATCGGGCATGGTTCCATTATTTCAAATACTTCCAATTTGATATTTAAAATTCAAAGATTTCAAATAAAAATCCATTTAGTCTCTTTCAGTATAATTTCAGATTTGTGACTACTCAACTTATGCTTTAAAAGTCAAATATATTAGTCATATTTCGAATGCTATTGAGAGTCCTTAAACTATAGCTTGAACACATCTGTTTCTGACTCTACTGGAAAAGCTAGGATCTAACAGATAGGCAGGTCATTGGAGCAAAATATACAGACCAGAAACATATCAGCACGTATATATAAAATCTCCTGATTTATGACAAAAATGTCACTGAAATGCTTTGGAAATGATAATGTTTTCTAAAATGGTGCTGGGTCAGTTGAATATATTTTCCACCAGGAAAATATAGATCTTGACCCCTGTATCACACCATATACAAAATCAATTGCAGAAGGATTGTAGAAAAAATGTGAAAGTTAAAAAATAACACTCCTAGAAGACATCAAGTAGAATATCTTAATTACCTTGGCAAAGGCATCGATTACTTAAACAGAACACAATTCATAATCAGGACATATAACAATTCCTACAGATCAGTAAAAGAAAAGGGAGGGAAACATATTTCAGTAGATAAAAGTCCTGTACCAAAACTTCATGAAAGAGGATACCCAAATGTGCAGTATGTGCTCGATATCATGAGGAAAATGAAAATAATTTCACCACCGCTAGAATGGCAAAAAAAAAAGACAAATTATTACCAAGGTAGTGGGAAGATACAGAGCAACCTGAAATTTCATACACTGTATGTAAAAATGTAAATTAGTACAGTCTCTCTGTTAAACTTTTTGCCACCGTACTAAAGTAAAATATATAATTACTTTATGACCCAGAAATTTGACTCATAGAATCAACAGACACACCTATACTTGTACAAGGAAAGGTACAGGTATTGTGTGCATGCATACACACATATTTATGTATTTATGTATGTATGCATGTATTTGTTTCTAAGAGCATTAACTGTAATAGCCCAAATTAGAAACAACCCAAATCAAATTTTCAGCAACAATAAAATTAAGAAATAAATTTCTTTATAGTTATACAATGAAATTCTATAGAGCAATAAAAAACAGTAAACAAGTAAACATGGTACCATGGTACCAAACTGATGAAAATTGCATATGCAATGTCTAGTGAAAGAATTTATATACAAGAGTACCTACTATAGGAGATTCCTTTTATACAGAGTTCCCAACTAATTAAGCAAAACTATTCTATGATAATTGGGACAACAGTGACTTTGGGAGGGGTTAATGACTGGATGGGATCATGGAAGTCTTCTAGGGTTCTGGTCCTAGTTATATCTCTATCCATGTTGATGGCAAAGATGGTCAACTTTGTGAAAATTCATCAAGCCATCCATTTAACACCAGTGTACTTTACAGTATATATGTAATTCTTGAAATAAGACATTTTTAAATATGTTGAACAATTGAACATATGGCAACCTATAGTCAAAATGCTACAGTTTTTAGGACTCTAAAAATTACCTGAATTTCAAAATAGTTAATATATGTACTTAAGCCCTGTCACATAGCAAGAATTTAATAAATTTACCTGTTATTATTTTTATTATTATTTTATTGTCATTTTAACTCCATTATAGTATTTGTGCCATAATTATCTGTCTATAAAGTAACAATAAAAATAATAGTATGAATGAATACATCAGGCAACCTTAGATAAGTCATTCATGGTCCCTGTTTTTCAGTTTTTGAAGCCTACAGAAAGGCAATAGCACTACTGGTAGGAATAATAGCAAAGACAACTAATACCTGCTCAGTGGTCTACCACCCGGGACCCTGACTCCAAATTCTCACTGTGAGCCACTCTTCTCTATAGCCTTTGAAGAATGTCTGTCAGGATGGGCAAGAGTTTTCTGTGGTAACAAGTAAGCTCAAACTCTCGAAGGTTTGTGCCTCCCTCATACTAAGTGCTTGTGACTCAGCTGTGAGCTCTGAGCCCTGTAGTCACTTGGAATCCCAGGCTGATAGAGGCCCCATCTTGTCACGTGCTTCTGTGATCATCAAGGCAGGGAGAAGAAAATGTGAGGAATTGCATACAAGCTCTCAAAACTTTGCCCAGAAATGTTTCAGGATACTCCTGCTCTCACAATTTTAGCCAAAGCAAGTCACAGAGACATGCTTAATCTCTTCAGGTGGTGGGAAATATAATCATACCAGGAGGTCGAAAGCCAGAAAGATTTGGCAAATAGCACTAAAGACTATCACAAATATTAAGGATATTCTTTTCCTCAAATATGAAAATGAATATGAAAGTCCTAATTAAAATGTAAAATGTTATGCAACTATAAAAGCTCTCATTATTTGATCTAAAATTTTTCTGTCTAATGAGGATATATGTGTTGGATTTCACACTGGGGCAAACACTAATTACATTAACACTTTTTTTTTAACATCTTTATTGGAGTATAAGTGCTTTACAATGGTGTGTTAGTTTCTGCTGTATAACAAAGTGACTCAGCTATACATATACATACATCCCCATATCTCCTCCCTCTTGCGTCTCCCTCCCACCCTCCCTATTCCACCCCTCTAGGTGGTCACAAAACACGGAGCTGATCTTCCTGTGCTATGCGGATGCTTCCCACTAGGTATCTATTTTACATTTGGTACTGTATATAAGTTCATGCCACTCTCACTTCATCCCAGCTTACCCTTCCCCCTCCCCGTGTCCTCAAGCCCATTCTCTACGTCTGCATCTTTATTCCTGTCCTGCCCCTAGGTTCATCAGAAACTTCTTTTTTTTTTAGATGCCATATATATATATGTGTTGGCATATGATATTTGTTTTTCTCTTTCTGTCTTACTTCACTCTATATGACACACTCTAGGTCCATCCACCTCACTACAAATAACTCAATTTAATTTCCTTTTATGGCTGAGTAATATTCCATTGTATACATGTGCCACATCTTCTTTATCCATTCATCTGTCGATGGACACTTAGGTTGCTTCCACGTCCTGGCTATTGTAAATAGAGCTGAAATGAACATTATGGTATATGACTCTTTTTGAATTATGGTTTTCTCAGCGTATATGCCCAGTAGTACGATTACTGGGTTGTATGGTAGTTCTATTTTTAGTTTTTTAAGGAACCTCCATACTGTTCTACATAGTGGTTATATCAGTTTACATTCCCACCAACAGTGCAAGAGGGTTCCCTTTTCTCCACACCCTCTCCAGCATTTACTATCTGTAGATTTTTTGATGATGGCCATTCTGACTGATGTGAGGTGATACCTCATTGTAGTTTTGATTTGCATTTCTCTAATGATTAGTGATATTGAACATTCTTTCATGTGTTTGCTGGCAATCTGTATATCTTCTTTGGAGAAATGTCTATTTAGGTTTTCTGCCCATTTTTGGATAGGGTTGTTTGTTCTTTTGATATTGAGCTGCATGAGCTGCTTGTAAATTTTGGAGGCTAAATCTTTGTCAGTTCCTTCATTTGTTAATATTTTCTCCCATTCTGAGGGTTGTCTCTTGGTCTTGTTTATGGTTTCCTTTGCTGTGCAAAAGCTCTTACGTTTCATTAGGTCCCATTTGTTTATTTTTGTTTTTATTTCCATTTCTCTAGGAGGTGGGTTAAAAGGATCTTGCTGTGATATATGTCCTAGAGTGCTCTGCCTATGTTTTCCTCTAAGAGTTTGACAGTGTCTGGCCTTACATTTAGGTCTTTAATCCATTTTGAGTTTATTTTTGTGTATGGTGTTAGGGGGTGTTCTAATTTCATTCTTTTATATGTAGCTGTCCAGATTTCCCAGCACCACTTATTGAAGAGGCTGTCCTTTCTCCACTGCACATTCCTGCCTCCTTTATCAAAAATAAGGTGACCATATGTGCGTGGGTTTATCGCTGGGCTTTCTATCATGTTCCATTGATCTCTATTTCTGTTTTTGTGCCAGTACCATACTGTCTTGATTACTGTAGCTTTGTAGTGTAGTCTGAAGTCCAGGAGCCTGATTCCTCCAGGTCCATTTTTCTTTCTCAAGATTGCTTCGGCTATTCAGGGTCTTTTGTGCTTCCATACAAATTGTGAAATTTTTTATTCTAGTTCTATGAAAAATGCCATTGGTAATTTGATAGGGATTGCATTGAATCTGTAGATTGCTTTGGGTAGTATAGTCATTTTCACACTGTTGATCCTTCCAATCCAAGAACATGGTGTATCTCTCCATCTGTTTCTATCATCTTTAATTTCTTTCATCAGTGTCTTATAGTTTTCTGCATACCGGTCTTTTGTCTCCTTAGGTAATTTTATTCCTAGGTATTTTATTCTTTTTGTTGCAATGGTAAATGGGAGTGTTTCCTTAAGTTCTCTTTCAGATTTTTCATCATTAGTGTATAGGACTGCCAGAGATTTCTGTGCATTAATTTTGTATCCTGCTACTTTACCAAATTCATTGCTTAGCTCTAGTAGTTTTCTGATGGTATCTTTAGGAATCTCTCTGTATCGTATCATGTCATCTGCAAACGTGACAGCTTTACTTCTTTTCCGATTTGGATTTCTTTTATTTCTTTTTTTTCTCTGATTGCTGTGGCTAAAACTTCCAAAACAATGTTGAATAATAGTGGTGCAAGTGGACAGCCTTGTTTTGTTCCTGATCTTAGTGAAAATGGTTTCAGTTTTTTACCACTGAGAACGATGTTGGCTGTGGGTTTGTCATATATGGCCTGTATTATGTTGAGGTAAGTTCCCTCTATGCCTGCTTTCTGGACGTTTTTAATCATAAATGGGTGTTGCATTTTGTTGAAAGCTTTCTCTGCATCTATTGAGATGATCATATGGGTTTTCTCCTTCAATTTCTTAATATGGTGTATCACATTGATTGATTTGCATATATTGAAGAATCCTTGCATTCCTGGGGTAAACCCCACTTGATCATGGTGTATGATCCTTTTAACGTGCTGTTGGATTCTGTTTGCTAGTATTTTGTTGAGGATTTTTGCATCTATGTTGATTAGTGATATTGGCCTGTACTTTTCTTTCTTTGTGACATCTTTGTCTGGTTTTGGTATCAGGGTTATGGTAGCCTCCTAGAATGAGTTTGGGAGTGTTCCTCCCTCTGTTATATTTTGTATGAGTTTGAGAAGTATAGGTGTTAGCTCTTCTCTAAATGTTCAATAGAATTCACCTGTGAAGCCGTCTGGTCCTGAGCTTTTGTTTGTTGGAAAATTTTTAATCACAGTCTCAATTTCAGTGCTTGTGATTGATCTGTTTATATGTTCTATTTCTTCCTGGTTCCGTCTCAGAACGTTGTGCTTTTCTAAGAATTTGTCCATTTCTTCCAGGTTGTCCAGTTTATTGACATATAGTTGCTTGCAGTAATCTCTCATGATCCTTTGTATTTCTGCAGTGACAGTTGTTACTTCTCCTTTTTCATTTCTAATTCTATTGATTTGTGTGTTCTCCCTTTTTTTCTTGATGAGTCTGGCTAGTGGTTTATCAATTTTGTTTATCTTCTCAAAGAAACAGCTTTTAG
Source organism: Orcinus orca (assembly GCF_937001465.1). Classification (NCBI taxonomy): domain Eukaryota; kingdom Metazoa; phylum Chordata; class Mammalia; order Artiodactyla; family Delphinidae; genus Orcinus; species Orcinus orca. The sequence continues at coordinate 9,264,290 of NC_064563.1, read as the reverse complement.
TTTTGTGGATCTTTGCTATTGTTTCCTTCATTTCTTTTTTATTTATTTCTGATCTGATCTTTATGATTTCTTTCCCTCTGCTAACTTTGGGGGGTTTTTGTTCATCTTTCTCTAATTAGTTTAGCTGTAAGGTTAGGTTGTTTATTTGAGATGTTTCTTGTTTCTTGAGGTAGGATTGTATTGCTATAAACTTCCCTCTTAGAACTGCTTTTGCTGCATCCCATAGGTTTTGTGTTGTCGTGTTTTCATTGTCATTTGTCTCTAGGTATTTTTTTAATTCCCTTTGATTTCTTCAGTGATCTCTGTTATTAAGTAGTGTATTGTTTAGCCTCCATGTGTTTTTATTTTTTACAGATTTTTCCCTGTAATTTATATCTAGCCTCATAGCATTGTGGTTGGAAAAGATACTTGATATGATTTCAGTTTTCTTAAATTTACCAAGGCTTGATTTGTGACCCAGGATATGATCTATCCTGCAGAATGTTCCATGAACACTTGAGAAGAAATTGTATTCTGTTGTTTTTGGATGGAATGTCCTGTAAATATCATTTAAGTCCATCTTGTGAAATGTGTCATTTAAAGCTTGTGTTTCCTTACTTATTTTCACATTGGACAATCTGTCCATTGCTGAAATTGGAGTGCTAAAGTCCCCTACAATGATTGTGTTACTGTCACTTTCCCTTTTTATGTCTGTTAGCATTTGCCTTATGTATTGAGGTGCTCTGATGTTGGGTGCATAGATATTTACAATTGCTATATCTTCTTAGATTGATCCCTTGATCATTAGGTAGTGTCCTTCTTTGTCTCTTGTAATAGTCTTTATTTTAAAGTCTATCTTGTCTGATATGAGAATTGCTACTGCAGCTTTCCTTTGATTTCCACTTTCATAGAATATCTTTTTCCATCCCCTCACTTTCAGTCTGTATGTGTCCCTAGGTTTGAAATGGGTATCTTGTAGACATATATATACGGCTCATGTTTTTGGATCCATTCAGCCAGTCTATGTGTTTTGGTGGGAGCATTTACTCCATTTGCATTTAAGGTAATTATCGATATGTATGTTCCTATTACCATTTTTGTAATTTTGGGGGGGTTGTTATTAAAGCTCTTTTCCTTCTCTTGTGTTTCCTGCCTAGAGAAGTTCCTTTAGCATTTGTTGTAAAGCTGGTTTGGTGGTGCTGAATTCTCTTATCTTTTGCTTTTGTGTAAAAGTTTTAATTTCTCCGTCGAATCTGAATGAGATCCTTGCTGGGTAGAGTAATCTTCGTTGTAGGTTTTTCCCTTTCTTCCCTTTAAATATGGCCTGCCACTCCCTTCTGGCTTGCAGAGTTTCTGCTGAAAGATCAGCTGTTAACCTTAGGGGGATTCCCTTGTATGTTATTTGTTGTTTTTCCCTTGATGCTTTTAATATTTTTTTCTTTGTATTTAATTTTTGATAGTTTGATTAATATGTGTCTTGGTGTGTTTCTCCTTGGATTTATCCTGTATGGAACTCTCTGCACTTCCTGGACTTGATTGACTCTTTCCTTTCCCATATTAGGGAAGTTTTCAACTATAATCTCTTCAAATATTTTCTCAGTCTCTTTCTTTTTCTCTTCTTCTTCTGGGACCCCTATAATTAGAATGTTGGTGTGTTTAATGTTGTCTGAGAGCTCTCTGAGACTGTCCTCAATTCTTTTCATTCTTTTTTCTTTATTCTGCTCTGCAGTAATTCCACTATTTTATCTTCCAAATCACTTCTCCGTTCTTCTGCCTCAGTTATTTTGCTATTGATCCCTGCTGGAGAATTTTTAATTTCATTTATTGTGCTGTTCATCATTGTTTATTTGCTCTTTAGTTCTTCTAGTTCCTTGTTAAGTGTTTCTTTTATTTTCTCCATTCTATTTCCAAGATTTTGGATCATCTTTAGTGTCATTACTCTGAATTCTTTTTCAGTTAGACTGCCTATTTCCTCTTCATTTGTTTGGTCTGGTAAGTTTTTACCTTTCTCCTTCATCAGCTGTGTGTTTCTCTGTCTTCTCATTTTCCTTAATTTACTGTGTTTGGGGTTTCCTTTTGGCAGGCTGCAGGTTTGTAGTTCCCGTTGTTTTTGGTGTCTGCCCCCAGAGGCTAAGGTTGGTTCAGCGGGTTGTGTAGGCTTCCTTTTGGAGGGGACTAGTGCCTGTGTTCTGGTGCATGAGGCTGGATCTTGTCTTTCTGGTGGGCAGGACTGCATCTGGTGGTGTGTTTTGGGGTGTCTGTGACCTTATTATGATTTTAGGCAGCCTCTCTGTAATGGGTGGGGTTGTGTTCCTGTCTTGCTAGTTGGTTGGCATAGGGTGTCCAGCACTGTAGCTTGCTGGTCGTTGAGTGGAGCTGGGTCTTAGCGTTGAGATGGAGATCTCTGGGAGAGTTTTCTCTATTTGATATTATGTGGAGCCAGGAGGTCTCTGGTGGACCAGTGTCCTGAACTCGGATCTCCCACCTCAGAGGCACAGACCTGACACCAGCCAGAGCACCAAAAGACCCTGTCAGCCCCATCACCAGGTGTGTGGGAGTTTCTTGCCTTTTGGGAAGTCTGAGGTCTTCTGCCAGCATTCAATAGATGTTCTGTAGGAGTTGTTCCACGTGTAGTTGTATTTCTGATGTATTTGTGAGGAGGAGGGTGATCTCCACGTCTTACTCCTCCACCATCTTGAAGGTCTCTCGTTAGCACATCTTTTGTTGTCTATCTTAGTCTTCATTAATTCTAAGTTTTGTTACTTGTATAACTAATATTTACCTCATATGAAATTAATAGACTTTATTATTTTTTTAAATTTCATGACTGAATATAGATGCTATAGTCCTTATGTTTTCTATTGGAGTTAAATTTGGAAATTTTACCACTCAAAAACTACAACTATAAACAGGATAAGTATGCCAAAAGACTTTCTATAATTAAGTAGTGTATGCATAAATCATGGTTTTTCAGTAGTTTATTTTGAATCATTAAATTATTTTTACTAAAAATGATCAAGTAGTTCCAAAATTCAATATCTAATTTAGAGTTACATAGCACCTGAAAGTGGATAACTTATATGGAGCCAAAATTGTTCGTTTTTACACATACCAGTGTACATGTTATGTGGAAGATTTTTGAGAAGGTAACGTTATACAATAAAATGAAAGCAATGTACAAAGTCAGTATAATAAACTAGTTATAGACAATAAATGGGAGTTTTCTTAGAGATCTGCTGGGAATGTGTGCTGTGTCCTTTGACCTGCCAGCATTTTCACAGATGGGGTTTCAGATAATAAAAACGGGAGTCCATGGTCCCCATCAGAGGCATGCTCCTTTTGGATGCCTTGTCCATCTTTGAGTGCCAAGAGCCCTGCACAGGGCAAAGAGCACAACAGGTCCTCAACTGACACATTTTCATAGTACTTAAGGATGTTGCAAAGCTGAAAGGTATAGCTGTGCTTTAGATCTTCCAGTAAAAATTAGAAATGGTCCACTGGGAGCAATCTGTACAAAAAACCCAACATTTGGGAATTTAACTTGGCAAAAGTTTACTTTAACTAATAGTAATGCAAGACTTTGTGTGTGTGTTTTTTTTTTTTAAGATTCCCCAGCAGTTTACTAAGGCTGCATTACTAAAAGAAAAAACAATTGTAAATATATACTAGAAACATTATACTACCACCCAATTGGCAAAAATTTTTAAGTGTGACAACGTCGAGTGTTGGTGAGACTGTGGAATAATGAGAACTCTGCAAACACTGCTGAGTATTTGCTACTGTCTTCCCACTGGACAGGCTACATCTGGGAATTAACTTTTGTCTTTCCTGGTAGAGAAGAGAGCAGGGGACACTTTTGAAAATGTATGTCCTGCTTTGAGGCAAATAGGAAGAGGGCAGGGAGATTTTCTGGCTTCTGTTCCTTCTCAGTTGCCTTCAGCTCAAAATAATTCTTATTCCAGAGTGGCATATTTGAGGATGGCATAGTCTGCTACCGTTTCATTACCTTACTTCCAAAAGGACAGTAGTCAACTACGTGAATGGTTTTCTTTTCTTTATTGTGTTAAAAACCTGAAAATTTCTTTTCAAAATAAAAATTGATGGGGCAACTCACTATGTAAAGGTACAACATACTCTGTGTTGCTGCTAATGACAAAACTAGAAACAAGGAGAGGGAGTTAGAAGGAGGAAGACGCCTATTTGAGGAAAGTAGGAAGGATGCATCAAACTAAGACAGCGCTGGCAAAAGGCAGAGGGCTCACCATTGCCAGAAGCATTCAAGGCCTTGTTGACCGCATCCTTATGAAGCATGACATGGATGGGGTTCTTCCATTCAAAGAGAAGTTAGGATGGAAGGACTTCTTTTCTGGGCTGTTCCATCTGATGTTGACGTTGAGGGTCAAAACTGATGTACGAGTCCACCATGACCCTGGTACAAAACAGAAATCAGTGGTGGTATCGACCACGCCCAACCCACCTGGTTGCATTCTTTCAGCCTTACCTTTTCTTCCGCAGGCAATTGCTCTTAACTGCTGCTTCTCCCTCTGTCTGCTGCCCTTTCATTTCCATAAACTTCTCATTTAAGGTAAGCAGGAGGGACAAATGCTGACAAGATGAGCAAGGATCAGGTGGTATGAAAATCTCATCCACTAATCCTAGCAATCAATTACAGCCATTCTTAGGATTTTGAGTCCCTCAAGCCCCTTCATTAATCAACCCCCAGTTATTCATTCTTCCCACACGTGCAACTCAAATTTGCTGTGGCATCATACTGTGTTCAGAGGAGTGTCTCACAAGCAATGGAAAAAGACTGGGTATCTTTAGAATATTAGTCGGCAGCTGGTTTAGTTAAATCTCTCTCCACCCTCGCTGTACTATATTGATTAAATTGTAAAGAAATGGCTAAATGAAGATATTATTTGTATTTGGTGCATATGCTCTCATGCACACCATTCTATTTTAATTTACTTTTTAACACGTAAGTCAATATTATTTTAAAATTATTTCCCATCTGGCATGCATGCTAATAAAGAAATCTACTAATTTGTGCCATATCAAATTTAACCTTTTTTTTTTTTTTGTACTTTCTAATCACAGAGTTCTCAAGGAAATCAAACTGAAAAACTGGTTTTAATCTTCTTGCCTTTTAGTTCTCATACATAACCATTTAGTGAGAGAGAGAAATGAAACACTCGTTTTTGGAGGTCTTAACCATGTGAGAACAAAACACGTAGTTATCTCTCTATTGTTATCTATAAGTAGTTGGTCTTACTTATACTTGCTGATACTTACTTATCAGCACCAACAGGTGCTGGTCTAAGCTGTTAAATTGCTCAGCTAATGCACAAATACATGAGTCTAGAAAGTTAAAGAGAAAGAATGAAAAGGTCACCTGCTACCCTAACAACTTCACAACATTCCCCTGAGCTCCCAGCCCCCTTTGGTGGCCATACTTCAGGGATGCATTGGTACTTTTTGCCATGATAGCACTTTTACTCTGCAGTGGAAATCACCTTGGGATTGTGTTCATCCTTTGTGAGTGGCTTATCAACTAGCTTCATCCTTTCATATTTTCAGTATTAACAATGGAATACAATAGAGAGATACAACAAGGTAAACTGATTATCCTGCAAAATCCTGCAAAATAACTCAGCGTGATCTGAATCATAAAAGAATTCAATTATAGTCTGCCTCATTTTGGTGAGGTATATTATGATCAATTTTTTGAAATTCTGTAAATCACATGTATGTATGTATATATGGTAATTCTCTATTACCCTGTTTGTTTATTCATTTCACATGATACCAGCACCATGTGCCACAAGAGACTGCTTATGCATACACACATACGTGAGGCACTAACATTTCTAAGTGCTAAATTCGTATGACTCAATTCATTATAGTTTTGGAAATATTTTTCCTGATTCAAACTGTGTGTATGTGTGCTTATAGACAGTTGTGCACATTGATAGTAAATGGAATTAACAAGAAAAGTTAAATATAAAAATTTCTATATTAATGAATTTTCATGTATTTTTCAACATAAAGTTGAAAAACATTATACTTTCTAGATATCTCAGAATGAAAACCATACTGCTGCCTTTTAGGAAGGTTAGGGTTAGGGTCTGGAGGAGACCACATTCTTACTGCAACATTTGAATGAGTCGCTGAGTTAATTCACTGAAGGTGTAAAACTTTATGGGAAGTGAGACAACTACAGGGGAAAGAGCAGCTGGACCCAGCCAGTATAGTTGGTGAATCTCCTCTTCACCCCCGTGGTTCTTTTATGAGGAACACCAGATCTGGGAGGCTCTTTTTTCCCTCGTCACAATCTAATTTTATTCTGTGTTTCCCTCACTCTGAAAGAACGTGTGCTCCCCATTTCTGCCCTTCCGTTAAGGGAACATTTACATTGCCACCACATCTTTATCAGTGGAGAGAACACAAAGCGATTTCTCAGTTCTCCCTGGACAGATGCTTAATCCTCATATTTCCAGAATCAAAGACAGTTCATTCCCCCCACATTCAATTCTGTGACCCAGATTTTACCTGGGCGCTGCCAATGCTGAAATGAATCTAAGGGCTAAAATCGGAAATACATTTCTCTGCACTGACCTATTGGTATTGCCCCTAAAATATATTTGAAAGTGCAGTAAATCTTTAAGATAATGGAAAGAAAATGGAATTGCCTGCAAAAGATGTCCTGTTTCTCTCTTGCTTACTATCTTCATGACTTTAAACAATTTCCTTAAATCTCCTGAGTCATTAGTAAAATGTCAGTGATAGTACACCTGAGAGAGTTGGCATGGGAACAACACAAGCTAATAAACATGAAAATGTTTTGTAAATCACAGTACAACAGAACTATGTCTATTATTATGTGTATGACAAAAGTAGGTTTTTAAAAAAAAATCAGCTATCTAAAAATAATTATGTAGTAACCCAAATGGGAAAAGAACTTGAAAAAGAATAGCTACATGCATATGTATAACTGAATCACTTTGCCCTACCCCTGAAACTAACACAACATTGTTAATCAACTATACTCCAATATAGAATAAAAGGGTTTTTTTTAATAAATAAATAAAAATAATACATTGTAAATCAACTATACTTCAATAAAATTTTTTAAAAGAGTTAAAAAATAAATAAAAATAATACTCATCACTCACTCAAACCTACAGTCCTTATATGATACCATAGTCCTAGAAATCTTAGAATATAATACATATCTAGGTTTTCTCCCTGAAAATAAACCTGAAAGTACTCAAGTACTTCAAAAATATATTTGTATCCATAAATTTAAAAGATAGATTTTATTCTTTTGCTGTTAACATTCTTTGTTTAAAAGTCTTACCATTACTTCTTTTTAAACGTAAAAATAAACACATCTTCTTTTCATCCAATTAACTCAATTGAGTAACAGATTATTTTTTAAAAAGCTTTCTAAACTAATATTTTGTAATGACTCATCCAAGAAAATATCTTTTCTGTTCAGAAGTCTGCACCTCTATTTTATTCTTTAGTCAACCACATAGCTTTAAAAATGTTTACTGTATCAATCAACCAAAGAACAATCAATCACTTCTTCCGTTCCTCCTTTCAGGAGAGCACCCCAGGTATGTGGACGGTGGCAGTGGGTTTTCTGTAAAATCTGTGGTAGAACCTGGTGATCAGTTAGTAAATACACAAAGGCATTTATTCCTTCAATTTGTTAATGAACTACTTATCGACTGCTTTATTTCAACAGGTGCTGGTCTAAGCTGTTAAATTGCTCGGCTAATGCACAAATAGATGAGTCTAGAAAGTTAAAAGAGAAAGAATGAAAAGGTCACCTGCTACCCTAACAACTTCACAACATTCCCCTGAGCTCCCAGCCCCCTTTGGTGGCCATACTTCAGGGATGCATTGGTACTTTTTGCCATGATAGCACTTTTACTCTGCAGTGGAAATCACCTTGGGATTGTGTTCATCCTTTGTGAGTGGCTTATCAACTAGCTTCATCCTTTCATATTCTCAGTATTAACAATGGAAGTTTGTTGTTGTTGTTTTTTGTTTTTGTTTTTGTTTTTGTTTTTTGCGGAACGCGGGCCTCTCACTGTTGTGGCCTCTCCCGTTGCGGAGCACAGGTTCCGGACGCGCAGGCTCAGCGGCCATGGCTCACGCGCCCAGCCGCTCCGCGGCATGTGGGATCTTCCCAGACCGGAGCATGAACCCGAGTCCCCTGCATCGGCAGGTGGACTCTCAACCACTGCGCCACCAGGGAAGCCCACAATGGAAGTATTTTAATATTTTTATTTTTTGACAAAAATGACTTCTAATAATGCCATCTTAATAAGTTAGATCATTCACGATAGTCTAGAACAATTAATGTTTTCTTTTTGAGTCACCTAGGACTTGCTTCCAGATCTGAGATATGACTGGTCTCTGTTGAGGCACCAAAACCCAAAGCACAGAATTGGAATTTAAGAGACTTGAATCCAGGTCTTGCTCTTTTCACTAACTAGCTGAGGGGTTTAGTGCATCATGTGTGACCCTGGGCAGATCACTTGACGTCTTTTCTGCCTCAGTTTTCTCATCTGTAAAAGGGACTAATAAAAATACTTACTGCTTAGCATTGTTGTAAGGAGTCAATGAGATTATGATTATAAAGGTCGTAGAACAGCACTGTGTTCATATTAAGAACATATGTGTTATCTATAATAATGTAATAGTAATCTGTTTTGTCAGAATTCCTGTATTATCTCATCTCACAGGCTATAATGAGAACCAGATGACTTACTAAATGTATTAGTTTTTTTATTGCTGCATAACCAATTACCGCAAACACATCAGCTTAAAACAATACCTGTTTATTATCTCATAGTTTCTATAGGTCAGAAGTCCAGATCTACCTTAGCTGAAGTCTCTCCTCAGGGCCTCAGAAGGTTGAAATCAAGGTGTCAGCTTGTGGTCCATTCTGGAGCCCAGGATTCTCTTCCTATCTCATGTGGCTGTTGAGCAAATTTCTTTATGGTTGTGGGACTGAGGTCTCCGTTTCTCACGAGATGTCAGTGAGGGGTCATTCTCAGCAATTAGAGGCTGCCCGCCGTTCCCGGCCGTGTGGCCCTCCCCATAATACGCAGTTGCTTCCTTCCAGGCCAGGAAGAGCATGCCTCACTGCTTTCCAATCCCTTAACACCAGATGAAGAAAGGTCGGCATTAAAGGGCTCACCTGATGAGGGCAGGCCACGCAGATCATCTCTCTTTACCCCTATGATGTAATGTGATCACACCTTCATATCTCATGCTCAGGGGATCCACCCTTACCCAAGGGGAAGAGATCAGAGGAGAGTGAGGGTGGTGGCAGGGGATTGGGGGTGGGGGGCATCTTAGAATTCTCCTTCAAATGTGATGTGAAGTGAAAAGTAAACATGATCTACAAATGTGTAAAGTGCACATTATTGTAATCTTTATTATTATTATCATTACGATCATGATACCAACAAGTTCTTAACCTCACATGACACGATTCCACGTACTTGCAATGGTTTACATTAGCTGTAAAGAGTACTCCAATTCATTTAAAAATTATGTAACTCAGAGCTTACCATTCGTTTCCTATCTCCTTGAATTCCTATTCTCTTTGGGGTACTTACTTCCCGAATTCCTTCCTTTGATCTTTGTCACTGAATCACGACACTCCCGAAGACCAAAGTCCCACCAACAAATATGTTTCTGTTGGGGTTGCCAGTGCAGAAAATGAGCAGCCTTCATCACACTTACGTGTATGCACCAATCCCAAAATTCCCCATAAATTGGTCATACTCAACTCTAAAACAAATTAAAGAAAATATAACCCTTTCCAGTGTTTTAATGATATTTAACCCAAGAACTATGTGACAGACTCTGAGAAGTTTATTCATAGGCAGCAGGATTGAACTCTAGATGGTCCACATGTCTATGGCTTTGTCCTTTGACCAGCCCTCACAAGGATGTCATATATTGTAAAAAGTTTGATAAATAGATAGTAAAATATAATATAAATATAAAATAAATACAAATATAAAATAAACATAAAATAAAAATATATTAAAAGGATGATGTAAGGAATGGTTGAAAATGATTATATCTTCCATTTAAATGGAATGGGGAGTTTAACCTAGAAATCCAAAGAAGAAACTTCTGGTATTTTGTGAATACAAACATCTTCACGGCAAGGATCAGTTTCATAAACATATGGAGATTAGTAAAACTTTTGTACACGGAATAGAGTACTACTGGATAAAAAATAAATTAAAAGAACATGGACTGCAAATTATACTTGTGTTCAGAGTCATCTCTGCCACTGTTGGCAAGATGATCGTGGATGAGTTACTTTTCCCACTGAGACTTAGTTTCTGCCTCTGCTAATACTGCCTACTATGTACTGTCTGCCATGTTACCATCGTCGTCTACGGTGGAAGACGTTCTGAGTAAGTGAAACAATCTAAGCTAAGTTCTTAGGACAATGTCTGGTACACAGCATTCAGTAAGTGTTGCCTATTGTTGTTATTATTATTTATTTTAATTATGTTAACATGTGGCCCAAAGTCTGGAATGTATTACTGCTCAAAAAATACTACTTTCTTCACCTTTCTCCAATACCTGTTTGTTGAGTTGAGCTGGATCTGTCAAGAAGAGTATTTTGGATATTGTCAATCTAAAGTACGTTAAGAGGTTACCGTTAGTCTAATTTAATATAGTTTTCTTCCTCGCTTCCTTCCCCCCGCCCACCTGCCTGTCTTCCTCCCATCTTCTCTTCTTACCTTGTCTTTCCTTCTTTCCTTCTCTCTCTCTTTCTCCTAAATGCTCTTACTCTATCCTTTTTTTCTCAAGCAGATATTATTTTAAATTTTCGAACAACCTATGTCAGCAAGTCTGGCCAAGTTATCTTTGAAGCAAGATCAATTTGCATCCACTATGTCACAACCTGGTTCATCATTGATTTAATTGCTGCCCTGCCTTTTGACCTCCTGTATGCTTTCAACGTCACAGTGGTGAGTAAAGAGCTCCCTTCCACATGACCTTGAAGGTTGGTTTTACCCCTGTGCTTATTTTTCACATGTTCAGGTTTTAAATGTTTGTCGCAATTTGTATGTCCAGGATTTTGTGCCCTTTTTAATAAAGAGGCCAATGTCACCAATGATATGCAGGCCAGATTCTCCAATTAAAGGAGTTACTTCCTTTTTGAAATTTGTATTACCCATTTCTAATCATTTAAATACCTAGAACCAGGATATTAAAAGCTTGAATTTATCATCAAATTGACTCACTAAACAAATCCTTTGATAAGGAAACCATCTGCAGGAATAGAAGCATTACTTTATGTTACTGAGCCAGATATTTCCCTCAAGAATTTGGTGGAGAGTTTGAAGATTTCTTCTACTTTTATGACTTTTACTCGCTACCTTTTGAATATTTCATTATTCAATGGCAAAACAAACAGAAGACCTATCAAGATAGAAAGATAGGTTGAAATTAAAATAGAATTCAACTACTTCTTAGAAGTCCCTGTAAAAATGTTGGATTGAGCAAAAATCTAAATGATAAAATGACCAACATAAACCAAGCATCCTCTTGAATTTTTATTGGTATTTGTAACTTCTCCTCTTTCTTCATCTAAAGCTTTTATTCTCAGATTTCTTACAGGAAAGAAAGTATGCCCTCTTGTAGTCATAGCTATTTTTACTATTTAATGATTGACACTCTTAAAAGCATTAAGTGTTCCCTTATAAATAGAGAGACTTTTAGGAAGGTATAAGAGAATTTTTGGACGAGTAATACAATTTGCTGCCAGAGTAACCAAGTTTAGTAGGCAAAAATTTACTAGACGTTAGTTCAAATTAAACATATTTCCTACTCAGTTGACAAACCTCTCCCCATAGAAATTATATTCTCTATCAAGAATTTAATAGCATAGTTTTCAATATTAAACAAAGTGATCAATGTTTCAAATACAATCATTACTGACTTCAGAACGGAGACTGAACTAAACTCCTGACTACATAGTACAGATTTGTGCATTTGTTGCATTTGTTAATTGCCTGTATAATAGTATTTTTCTTTTTCTTTCAATTTTTTTTAAGTTGGGAAGTTGAGAGTGTCAACATTGTTAAGAGGTTTATAACTCAGCTGAAGGGAAAGCTCTGGGGAAAATCTAGTATATAATATCAATCAGTGCTAAAGTGGATTGTTATCCAAGCTTTTTAAAGTGCTTTTTAAGATTGAATTTGACTAGATAAGTATACTATAATGAAAGTGTAATGACTTAAAACAAGGCTTTTGCAAGACTGCCAAAAAATATCCTGAAGAAGTAGATAATTCATAAAATGATAAGAAAAATTTTCCGAATTATCCTGGAGAATTGTTAAATAAATGGTGTTTCATAGACTGCTGTAAATTAACTTGCTCTGCTACTAAATACTAATAATCATTTTTTATATTCCATTTCTCTTTGGGCACTGAACAAATAGGATAATTTTAAACATATATATATCATGTACTATAAAGTCTATAAAATAAAAAATAAGTAAAATGTTTAGATATGATTAAAATTTCCATTGCCTAAAATTAACACGAGTAAATAATTTTGAAAAAGTCTAATTCTCATAATTTGATGAATTTTAAATACTTGTACATTTTCACTGTGCTTCTGCTACCCTTCTTCGTTCTCACTTGTGAAATACAGCACAAATCCTTTATAAAGATTTGAAGTTATAGATCAACATCTATATCAGAAAGAAAGAAAAAGAGGAAGGAAGTAAGGAATCTCTCTCTATTATCAGTGATAATTTTTCTGCTTTTCACAAGGGTGAGCTTATGATCATTTAACAATTGGCATGGGCTTCCCTTGTGGCGCAGTGGTTGATAATCTGCCTGCCAATGCAGGGGACACGGGTTCGAGCCCTGGTCTGGGAAGATCCCACATGCCGCGGAGCAACTGGGCCCGTGAGCCACAACAACTGAGCCTGCGCATCTGGAGCTTGTGTTCCTCAACGAGAGGCCGCGATAGTGAGAGGCCCGCGCACCGTGATGAAGTGTGGCCCCCGCTCGCCGCAACTAGAGAAAGCCCTCGCACAGAAACGAAGACCCAACACAGCCAAAAATAAATAAATTAATAAAAAAAAAACAATTGGCATATAAATTTGTTATTCCTCCCAATATATTAGTCAGTATGAAATATTCGATTTGAATAGAAAAGCTTGTTCAAAATATTACATTTACTTCCCAGGAAAGCATAAGTTATAAGGAAAAGTTCATAAGTTATGCTACTGTTATACTACACAGACTTACAAAAAGAAGAGCAGGAACAAACAAATAAAATAACAAAGGGGCTGATTTTCCAGGTCTAAAGTGGGTCCAGTTAGTGCATCTCCATAGATGACATTCTAAAATGCATGGCAACCATCAAAATGTACTGCATGCTTTAGCTTTGGCTCTGCCCACAATTGCTGATGGCAAATGTTTTACATGCAGCTCACACATTTACTTATTAAAACTTACTGTGTATAAGTCACGATGAAAGGCACGACAAGAGGTAAAATTGTGAATGAAACAAAGAAAGTAAAATTGTGAATGAGACAAAGAATGAGAGTAAAAAGGCAAAAGTATGAATCCAAGTTTTATCACTTACCATCTGAGTGGCTTCTTGGGAAAGTTAATATCAGAATAGGCCTAAAATCGTAAAAATTCCTGCAGGGTTTCTGAGTAGCCTACAAAGGAAACTTTTCTATAAAATACCTTGCCAAGTGTCTAATACCTAGAAGGACCTCAGTACAACTTTTTTCTTTCTCCTTTTTCTTCCCTAGTGGATAGCCAGGAGGTGGTTATGTCCACTTGGTAATACGGGAAACTGCAGTTTGATAGAGGTTTTTGATGAATGCATCATTCACTGTCTTGCACCTGTCTACAAGGTGCTTATAATTCTTATCAATGACAAATTCAGAGCAGCATCCCAAGAGTAAGAAGTTCCTTTCTCTTTTTCAGATGATATATTTCCATCGAAATCAAATATGCCTCTTTCTTCTATCATTCATCAAGAGCCAAAATTCACATTTTATAGCTGGAGCTTTTGGACTCAGATAGGAATAAATACAAATTTTTTTAAGTGACAGCGAAATCACCAGGGCTGCCTCATCCTGGACTCCCAGGCTCATGTCCCTTATTTTTGTAAATGACTATTGTTCTCATGTAAGGGCAGCCTCACATTCTTCCCTCAAACATCCCCTTTCTGGCCAGAGAAAATGGGGAGCTTGCCTGCATCAGTACTCTATATTCAGATGGTGTGTTAGTCTACTCAGGCAGCTATAAGAAAATATCATAAACTGGATGGCTTCAACAACGGGAATTTATTTCTCACTCTCCTGATGGCTGGGAAGTCCAAGATCAAGCTTTCAGCCAATTTGATTCTTGGTGAGGGCTCTCTTCCTGGCTTGTAGACGTCTGTCTTCTTTCCACGTCCTCACGTGGCCCTCATACAGCGAGGGGAGGGAGCGAGAGATTGGGGTGGGTGGCGAACAAGAGAGAGGGTGCTGTGGTCTATTCTTATAGAGGCATTAATCCCATCTTGAGGACCCCACCCTCATGACCCCATCTAAACCAAATTACTTCCCAAAGACCCCATCTCAAATACCGTCACACTGGGGGTTAGGGCTTCAACATATGAAATTTGCAGGAACACAATTCAGTCCATAGCAGATGGTATCCTCCATTTGAGAGTTCTGCTCCAGGATTCACTTTACTTACAAAATTGTTATCTATCAAATTCACCTACCTATAAAATAAATTTCACCCCTAGTAATTCCTCTAAACCACAAAGTAGAAACTGCATCTGACTTACAATCAGCTGGAGAAATGATAGATGAGAACATGAGTATGAAGGAGAAGAAAGTAAAACTGTACCCAGAAGACCCACAAAAAGGAATAAAAGACCACAGCTACCTGGCAACTTCCTCAAGTGACCTTATGATTTTTTTTTTTTTTGCCACACCACACCTTGCAGGATCTTAGTTGCCTGACCAGGGATCGAACCCAGGCCCGCTGCCGTGGAAGCGTGGAGTCCTAACCACTGGACCGCCAGGGAATTCCCATCCTTATGATGTTTTTATATTTCAGTATAGAATAATTCACAAGATTACAGTGGAAGACACTTTTATTGAATATCTATTGTTATAGTGAGCCTGGAGTGTTTTGCATTTTCACATAATAGCTTATCCATTCACTCATTTAACACAAATTTACTGAGCACTTCCTATGTGTCAGGCACTGCTCTAGGTACATTTTTCTTGGAGATAAGGGAAGATGGCTGGAGGAGGGAGAAATTAGAAGTCAGTTGACTCCCGATAATTATAAAGGCAGACTCTCAAAAGATGCTGACCTTGTTTTCCTGTAAAGGAAAAATTATGCTTAGGTATAGTCATACAAACCACTTCCTTACCCTCTATTTATGGTTCACCACCCAAATTAGAATAGGTCAAGGAACTTGTCAGATTCTATTTGCATATGAGTTAATGTTTTATTTAACTTTTCTTTTCTCTTGGAAGGTATTAAAAAGAGTGTATATTAGTGCACCACATGTGTTGTAATAGTGACATTGACCTTTCTGGTGGACACCAATGGTGCACATTTTTCAGTTGAGCCCTAAAGTCAAGAAACTAACTCCTTCACTACAAGTCTGTTGTTCTAGTTCATACAGAGGCAGCATCTAAAAGGTTTTTCCAAAATTTTGTTCCATTTGATTTTGGTTCCCTAAGCATGTTTGTTTAACAGAAAGCGCAGAATGTATGTGCTCCAGGCAAATGTTTTCTTTATCTATTGATAATGTTAGAAGGACAATAGCAAAGCACATGAAGCAGGAGGTGCTACTGGTATTTGTGAGCAGATCCTACTCAAGTTTCTAGGTCTCACTATTTAAAAATAAGAAAGCTAAGTTACTTTTGCTACCACTTTACAGGGTTTTACTTCAGTCTATACGAAGTTTTGTTATAACGCAGCTCCCTTACATGGAGAAGGGGAAGTGGAATTGAAAGAAATTAAAAGAAAGGGGTGGAGACATCTATTCAATCCCGATCCCATAATGTGTTTCAGTTGTATATCAGAATATATAAAATTATCTTCAGTCATATAGGTAGAGAAAAAAAGATACATCTTAATTAAGGAAGATAATTATTCACTCAAAGAAATTAAATTGCCTTATCATCTTTTATCTTATCAATTTCCGATATAATATATCAGGAAACGACATAGAAATGGTCATAAAATGGTCACAGTGTTGGAATCCCGATTACGCTTAATTTCAAGAACTTCCCAGAGTGGCTGTAGATGAAGTGACTGTTGTGGATGTAATGACTCCGTGAGCCAAGCTGTGCGTTTTTTCCCACGCAGGTGTCTCTCGTGCATCTCCTGAAGACCGTCCGGCTACTGCGTCTTCTGCGTCTCCTGCAGAAGTTGGACCGTTATTCCCAACACAGCACAATCGTCCTGACTCTGCTCATGTCCATGTTTGCCCTTCTTGCACACTGGATGGCATGTATCTGGTATGTCATTGGAAAAATGGAGATGGAAGACAACAGCCTTCTGAAGTGGGAAGTTGGTAAGGGCTTACATTTGTCACATTTTCCATTTTTAAGTGAAAAAGAGGATTGTCTAGAATTTGGAGGAGGTGAAAGATGAGGCTATAAATGTATGTCTTCTGACTGTTGATTTGTCTCATCGTTTTTGGGGGTGTGTGGAGAGGGTCCATGGTACAAGTGATTTCTTTTAAGAAAGTTTTCTGGAACAACCTTGCATTTTTTTCAAAGAGAATTGGGTTAAGTTCTCAATGGGTGAACTTTTAAAAATGCCCAGCGCATCTGTAGAAGTGTTTAGATAAGTAATGTGTGATCTTATCTTAGCATATCCAATGGAGGGCTAGTAACAATAAATCATGGGGAACTGGCCAGTCATTACAATATTTTTAAATCATAAGAAAATGATCACTTGTATTTGAGGTGGCAAGTGAATAATAAAAAGGATATCGCTACATTTTCTCCTAAAAAAAGAGAGACAGCACTATCATACTGACTTCCACATTTAGTATACTTTGAGAACTTGTGATGATACAGAAGAAAGGATATTTACAAATATAATTTGTAAAGTTTTGTGTCCGCATAATCCATGGGAATTTAAGGGAGTTGTTTCAAGTGTTACATAATTCTGCATAAATGAATCTGAAATGTTCTGCACATGAACACATTTTTAAACTTATATCAACCACAAGAACTTTCTAAAAAAATGAAAATTCTGAAGGCTATAACCCTCTATCCTAAAATATCTGCGTTCTCACAGTCTTTCTTTTTAGAGAATTGTCATAGTACCTTATGTAGGGTATTTTTTCTTCTTAATCTGACATTTAATCAGAGAATATGTTTCCTGGTTAGCTAGAAAATCCTTCACTTATCTTCTCCTCCGAAAATCAATCTTGGACTTTTGAAAGAAGCTCAGACCTTTGCCCAGGGATAAAGCCATAGAGATCCTCAAGAGAAAAAATGCTCTAACTTCCTATATCAGCACTTTAATGGCAGAGTGCATTTGGAACATCCCTGGGTGGACTCTTACTAAATGCCACTCTCTCACCATAGGGCATGTACAAAGCCTTAAAGGACATCTTTGGAGAATGAGCTGGGGACCTTAAGAAAGTGGGTTCAAGGGAGTGAGTCTCCTGTCTACGTTCTTAAAAATGCTCCTACACATCTCAATTTTGTCCTTGAGGTACACAAAGAAACTAATGCATCCTGAATTGTTTTATCTTCCTTATCAAAGCACTTTTTCTATGCATTGCTGTAGACCACCATTCTCAGGAACAAAGTAAAGAGAGAAATAAGACTGTAGAATGAGAGCACAAATATCCTGCATAAAGAGAACATGAGGTGTGTGTGTGTGTGTGTGTGTGTGTGTGTGTGAGAGAGAGAGAGAGAGAGAGAGAGAGAGAGAAGGAGATAGGGAAAGAGAAGATTTGATTAAAAGGAGGATCAAAGTCTGGATTGTACTTGGATGAAAACATTTTCTGTCCTTCAGTATCGTTTCCCTCTTTATAACTTTGTCCTCTGGCTTCCTCATCACAGACCCTAGCATGGTCCTAATGCTTTTCAGTGAATTACAGCATGAAGTCTCCTCCCTTTGTTGTGAATCCATGTTAAAGTTCTGATTTGTGGCCATCAGCCACCTGATTCCTTTTCGGACCTGACCTCATTTCCTTCAGGCCCCAGACCTATACACACATATTAATTTGTAAGGCTTGTCTAGTCTGCGAGTCTCCAGATGGGGAGATTCAGCTTATGCACGCTGTCAAATTTAGTTAGAGGAGGAAAGCTTTGTGTTTCATTTCCAACATACCAGTCCTGCTGCAAACTAGCTGATGTTTTTCTTCCCACAAATAGGCAGAGGTATTTGTTTTCCAAGAAAAAAGAAGCCAACCCCCTGAACTTCATCTGCATTGCCCCCTACCACGCCTACTCTTTGTCCTGGTGATATAAGCCAATGTCATGTATGGGAGCTTGTAAGCTGGAAGTTAGCTCACAAAGAGAGCTAACTATTGGCAAAATAAAATGATGGGAAGAACATTGGGCTGGGGGGCGATGGATCTCTCCTTGCATCATGGCTCCAACACCTGCCAACTGTGAGATTTGCAGTAATTTTGTTCACCTGTCTGGGCCTCAGTTTCCTCATCTGCAACATGAGAAAACTCACTATGTAACTTGAAAGACTATTTCAGAATCCATGATTTATGACTTTAATAGAAGAACAAACCCAGTTTTGTGAGTTTAATATTGTGTATCTATTTTCTATCATAGCTCAGTGCCCATGTTAACCAACAGAAGCAATCAATCATCCAATGTCAACAAATTTGAGGGACGTGTCAGGAAGGACATCCTATGATCATAGCATGTCAAGGAATTGATATGGTTTACTCAGTTATGATAAAAAATAACAGAACATTTATCTTTAGAGGATTAGATTTCCTGTCCAAACACCTCTAGGGATATGGTCAGGAAAGTAGCATGCTAATTATGTTTGTCAATATTGGGTTTTTAAGCTTGGCTACAAGGACTTTCCCTTCCCCTAAAATTACTTGGATCATTTGTTCATTTGGAACATTCTCCAGCTGAGATTTGGACACAAATTAAATAATTATGACCTTCCCTACCTAATTTTGTAATGAAGCAGCTGAGAGTCTGGACTAATTTAGTTTTTACTATGTAATTTGTCCACTAATAATATGCTTTACCTTTTCTGGTCCAATTACCATGAATCAAAAAATTCATCACACACATAAAACTTGATTAGAGAACATATTGTTCTTTATGCTCTGACTAACATTAGATGTACAGAACAGATTCATCTTCCCAAGGAATAAAATAGATCTTCCTTTCTCATCGTTGTTAATTTCCTTGAAATGATTTTTTTCCCCTTTTGCCCTTGACAGGCATGCTATTGTACTTACAACTAGAGGGGGTTCAAATATTTTGCATGAGACCAAACCAAAGTTAACCTTTAAAAAATGTTTCATAATGTCACTTCTCTATAATATATCTATTTTTGTAAGGAAGAATTAATACTCCTAGATTAATTGTATCAGAGGCAAGTTATGAACTGATTTGCCTGGTGTTCTATTTTATTTCATATTCTTATGTGTTCCTATATTATATTTTAAGGAATTTGACATTTGGCTTATTGTTTCATGGAATTTTAAGCCTGGAAGGACCTTAGGCCAGCTCTTTGATTTTATGGTGAGAAATCCAACTCTAGGTTATACAAGCTTTCTGGTGGAAGGGGCTTTTGTGTCACTTGTGTCCACTACTGCTTCCTCACTGTGGTATACAGTTCCTGGTGCATGGCAAATGCGTAAAAAGAAAATTGTTGAATGAATCAGTCTTCAAGGTCTTTTCATTACTAAATGACAATCATGGGACAAGAATCTAGATTCCCTAACTCCTTGTGTAGAAGTCCTTCTCATAATTTTGAGCATTATGATATAATAGGGAATGGTTATTTAGCAAATTCTTTCCAGCAGGAAGACAGAAAGAACAAATAGGGTGGTAGCTTAAGATTTGGCCATTTATTCAAAAAATATTTTTTGAGTGCCCACTGCATGCTTGGTCCTGTGTCAGGCACTGGAGATACCAAAACAAATTATATACTTAAATTAGGAGTTTGGGATTAACATAGACACACTCCTATATACAAAATAGATAAGCAACAAGGACCTACTTATAGCACAGGGAACTCTACTCAATATCTTATAATAATCTATAAGGGAAAAGAATCTGAAAAAGATTAAATATATATATTTAACTGAATATATATATTTAATATTTAATATAATATTTATTTAACGTATATTTAACTGAATCACTTTGCTGTACACCTGAAACTAACACAACATTGTAAATCAACTATACTCCAATAAAATAAAGAAGAAAAAAATAATATACTTAATGTCATGGCACTTAAAGTCCAGTAAGAAAAACAGACAAATAATTCAATGGATATATGGCAGTGCGGTATGTTCTGTAGCAAGAACCTGCATAGAGGGCAGGCAACTAAATCTAACAGGTTATCAGCAGAGGCATTTCCAAGTTGAGCTGAGTTTTAAAGAAGAATGAATAGTCTTGTCTCTAAGGATGCTGAGGAACGGGTGTGTGTCACAGCAGGGACAGGACTGTATGAAGCCTTTCACTAGAACCAGCATAAAGGGTGAAGCGGGGGATGGTAGTGAGGTGATGAGGCTAAAGAGGTAGGTAGTCAGGGTCCAGATCTTTAAAGACAATTCAGGCTAAGCTTTAGAGTTTGGGCTTCATCTAAGGCTACAGCAAGGCTTAAAATTCTCTCTCTAGCAGCGATCCTTTGAATATAGAACCCCAGGAGGCAGGGGGAGATGTTTTGCTCTGTTTCTTTTTCAATATCTGTAAAGTGGCCCTAATAATAGTGCGTACCTCACTGGGGTCACCAGTATTAAAGTAGGCAATCTCGGTGAAGCATTTAGCGCTGTGCCCGCCACCTAGTAACTGCTCAATAAATAGGAACTATTGTTACCATCATTACTATTTTATTAAGACAGTTACTTCTAATAAAGAAAGTACTATGACCTGGGACTAGTGACACTTATCATCTTATATGGGAAGAGTATTAAGTAATGGCTTTAAAAGTGTTGCCTTCAAGTTTAGTCACAGTGCTCCATAAGTTATTATATACTTTTCTACACGTACCTTCAAAATAATATATCTGCCCAAACTTTCTATTCGAGTCAGCCTCTGAAAATAAGTAATTTTCGCATAGCCTCGTAATTGCGTACAAATAGGATATTTTCCCTTCAAAACTAATATAGGGGAGAGGTTCAACATCTACCCTACATGCTTGTTGGGATATAACAAACTTTTATGGAATTTAGACATAGTGCTTCAAGTCCAAGTGTGGCTTTTAAATTTAAAATTTTGTTTTCACTGTGAAGAAATGTTTCAGAACATTTCTATAAGAAGACTTCAATAAATACCTAGCTAAAAATGTGTTAGAAGGCTTTGCATGAGCACAGGAAACTATACTCAATATTTTGTAATAACCTATAAGGGAAAAGAATCTGAAAAAGAATATATATATATATGTATATGTTACTGAATATATATGTATATATAACTGAATCACTTTGCTGTACAACTGAAACTAACACAACGCTGTAAGTCAACTACACTTCAATTTAAAATAATAATAATAAAAAAGAAGACCTTACATGTTTCCTTACATCCCAGTTAATGTAGGGATATATTATTTTAGTTATCATTTATTAAGTTCAGTTAACGACATTTATAAAGTTCAATTAATGCATTGAATTAGTGCTTAAAGAGCTCCGTTAGCATCCTTGAGAGAATATAATGGTTCTGATTTAAGCTAGGAAGGTTTGGATTTGAATCTTGCTTCGGGGATTTACTAGGCTTGTGATTTCGGTCAAGGTGACTTCAATGTGCGACTTTTTATACAACAATCTTAGTTTTCTCATCTGTAAAATGGGTGTGGCAGTACTGATCCTCACAGCGTTTTCTGAGGAATTACAGGTACTCAAGTTGACGTGCCTCACATAGTTTCTGGTACATATTATGTTCTTGCACCTGATAACTACCACCATGACCACCACCTCCACTCTTAATCACTAATTGAGGCCACTTTCAAATTGCAGCCACCTACTTAAACTTACATCAATGAGCTATATTTAGCTGAAGTAGCAGTGCTGTTCAAATGTAGTGACCAACACAGAAATAGAGTCACAGATGTAAAAAACAAACTTATGGTTACCAAGGTGGAAAGGGACAGGGGAGGGATAAATTGGGAGATTGGGATTGACATATACACACTCCTGTATATAAAATAGATAACTAATGAGAACCTACTGTATAGCACAGGGAACTGTACTCAATACTGTAATGACCTATATGGGAAAAGAATCTAAAAAAGAGTGGATATATGTATATGTATAACTGATTCACTTTGCTGTACAGCAGAAACTAACACAACATTGTAAATCAACTATAACAAAAAATTAATTTAAAAAAACCAAATCTAGTGAAGAGGTGATATTTCTGTATCAGGGACAATTCTTGATTGCAAGCAAAAACAGAAAAGGAATGCATTAGCAGGACATGCAGACTCAGAAATAGAAGGATGGAGAACAAGACTTGGGGAAAAAAATGTGAGCCAAGGCAGATCCAGATACCCCAGTGCAAGAAGCACAGTTGCTGACATTTTGCAAAGATGGCCTTGGACGTGTTTCTGCCTTTGTAGATGCCATGGGTGAGTCCTAACCTTCTGTTCATCTCTGATTCACAGTCCCTGAAAGGAGAATCCGATTGGTCACGCTTACATCATACATTCAGACACGGACTTCTGGGCAAGGAGGGATCCCCCCACCTTACACTTTCATGGTTAGAAGTGGGACCCTGTGTCTCTCCATTACTATACACAAAGGAGAATACCCCCTTCACATAGGATTTTAGACAGCCCACCCCTCAAAAAAAGACAAAAGTCTTCTACAATAACAACTTTACCCTAATACGCAAAAAAAACAATAACATTTATAAAAACACTTATTAAAATGCTTCTGTAAATCATCATACCCCTCTCAGACATCAAATGTCAGATGGAATTAGCTGAAAGATGGGGATGCTGTAATTCCCGGTGCATCTCGCTCCCCGTAATGCAGTCGGTGCTGCTGTGTCAGCCTAACAGTGGTACTTACCAAGCTGTGCTTCCACAAGCAGACTGCACTGTGGTCGGTAGCTCTCTTTTGTAGCTAAAACACTAACATTCTTGCTCGACGCTATCTCTGTTTCTAAGGCTATGACACACTGAACTTTAAATGATCTGCTTCAAAAGTTAGAGCTGAGAGTATACTGTAATAGAGGGAAGCTTTTTTTTTATCTTTCAATCCTTTGGCTGGAGTACATTTATCCATTGCAGATGTCTAAACGTGTATCTGCATCACGGAAAAAAAAAAAGCCCAAGAATATCATTTTCAAATTTTCATTGACAATTTTAGTCTTAAATCTCCTGATCCTCATTGGATAAAACATCATAAAACCTGATTGATTTGAACGGCTCTCTAGTTATTAACTGCTTAGCATTTACAAGCCACATGTAATGGGAAAAAAAATGACCAGGCTTATGATATTGTAAGCTGATTATTTCAATCACTATCAAATTTTCCTCAAGAGACGGTAGAATTGTCCAGCACTCTACCTTTTCAGGTTCTGTGTAAAGGATTATATAAACATTTTTAGATAACCCTGATCTGTAGATTTTCATTCTTGCAAATACATGAAATAAAGAAAGGGGAGAAAAAGCCTAAAATGAAGATTTCTAACCATTAAAATGGACCCTAGTGACGGACTCCTGGACTTAATTTTTTTTTTTTTTTTGAAGCAGGGTCTTGAACTTTAATGTGCACTGAAATTATGTGAGGATTGCATTAAAAAACAGATTCTAATTCAGTAAATCTGAGGTGGAGCCTGAGATCCAGCATTGTTAACCACCTCCCCAGTGAAATCAGGGCTACTGGACCCCACACCACAATTTGAGTAGCAACGTTTTAAAAAGCCTTGGGACATTGTGTGAATTTAATACTCATGGTTATAAAGTCCTAATCCAGCAACAATTGAGTTCTTCCTATTTTTCACTTTCCTATGCTTTTCCAATCCCCATCACCTCTGTGAACTAGTTCACAAGTGAACTAGGAATAAATTTAATGAGTAGAAAAATAACTTACAAATTTTTTTCTTCACATTTTTTGAAAACAATTGATTTATATCAGATTAATATTTAGCTTACATTTATTAAGCACCACCTACATGCATGGTGCAGTGCTTAATATATTTGTATGCATTTTCTCATCTGATCTTTATTGAAATCCCATGAGACAGATGTTTTCAACTTCATCTTAGAAAAAAGAAACTAAAGGTTGAAAAGTTTGAAATTTCCAGGAAATTTACTTTTTAAATTATGAAAATTTTTTTTTTTTTTTTTGCGGTATGCGGGCCTCTCGCTGCTGCGGACTCTCCCGTTGCGGAGCTCAGGCTCCGGACGCGCAGGCTCAGCGGCCATGGCTCACGGGCCCAGCTGCTCCGCGGCATGTGGGATCTTCCCGGACCGGGGCACGAACCCATGTCCCCTGCATCGGCAGGCAGACTCCCAACCACTGCGCCACCAGGGGAGCCCTAAATTATGAAATATTTTTAACACAGAAATGTTTAGAATCAGTATAATGGTCGCCTTCTAAAAATTATATCTTCTTTAACATTTTGTTTTAATATATTTGCTTTATTTCTTTTTTTAAAATCAATGCAATATCACAGATGAAGCCAGAGCCCCACGACGCTTCAATTCTGCCTTACTCCCTCCATCTTTCCTCCTTACTATTCTAAAGTTGGTGCATAAAATTTTCTTAGACGCTGTTGTTACTATACAAATGTATTAGTAAAACAATATATGATATTATTTTCCCTCATTATCTTCCATATAAATCTTCACAAATGTAAGAAGTAATAATAATAATAATAACAGGCATACATGGGGCTTTCTCAGTGCCAGGCACTGTTCAAGGCATCTTGCTATAATTTTATGAGCCCAATACTGTTATCATTTCTATTTACCGATGAGAAAGCTGAGGCACATAGGTTGTATGACTCGACCTAGATACACAGATAAAATACACAGGAGCTGGGATTTCTCTCTTCTTTGTATCTTGTTTACATTCTCATTGAACTTTTTTTTTTAAGATCAATCCATCTTAGATATAAACCTTATATATTTATTTTTAACTGTTTAATAGAATTCTATTGTACAATAAGCCAGTTTACTCATCATTTCGGTTTATTTATCCACTCCCCTACTGAGTTGACTGCACCTCTCACTATGGCAAGTACTGGGCAATGAACAATCAAATACAAGATTCTCTGTGTGCATATGCAAGAATTTCTCTGGGTCAAAGAGCTTGTGCATCTGCAGAATTAATACATATTGCCAAATTCTTCTCTGAAGCACTTGTATTCATTAATTATTTAGTTGGCCATATTATATGTGTTCTTTCCCCAGAGCTTCACCAACAATTGTTACCAATGTTTTTAAACTTGTGAAAATCTTGGAGGGTGTTGGGGAGTGGAGGGTGTAAAGTAATGCCTAATTGTTGTTTAAATTTTCATTTCCCTGTGTAAGTAAGGTATAACAAGGTAGAACATATTTTTTTTGATGTAGAGAGTCACTCTAATTTCCTCTTTGGTAAGTTAGAACCTCTATCTCATTAATTTTCAGTTTCTCTTCTTTCCTAAATAATCCATTTAATGCTATACATTGTTAAGTGTTGAAGTCTTTAAACGTTTTTCAAATTATATGGAACTTGAAATTAACACTTTGTTATTGATTTCTAATTACATTCATTGCTTGTTTACAGAATTTGGTCTCCGTGATACTGATTCTTCACTGTTTGTTGAAGCTCAATTGTATATATTCTTTATGTTTGAGGATATTATGCACATACAATTTTTTGGATATAATTTTTAGTTCAAGGTTTATATATGTCCATTAGATCAAGCTTCTGAATTTAATTATATGTATATTATAGATCCTTATTAACTATTTTCTGGCAAACTACATATGGAAGTTTCATTTGGTGCTTTTTCAGACCTCTGTTCACTGTCCATAGTTTTTTGGTTTCCTTTTTATAGTTCCAGTTCCTTGTTTTTTGTCCAATATATCAAGCTTCTGAATTGAATTTAAATATTGTAAAAAACATACTATCTTATTGTATTTCTTCATTTTTATTTTATTAATTCAAGTTCGTTGTGTGCTAATTTTCTGTTCATCCAACTCTTGCAAAAGGTGAACTATTTCCTCTTTTGTACTTTTAAAAAATTTTTACTGTGAGCTCATCTTCAATAGGGCTTCTTCCTTGTCAAAATCTTGTGCAGATTGAGGTATGAGAATACCCAGAATTTTGGTTGTTGTTTGCTTGCTTGCTTTTGTCAAGGATACTAGGATTTTCCCCTGCCCTGGGATCAAATTTTTTTTAATTTCTTAGGGCAAAGGTGTCTGTGATTCATGGATGGTACACATTCAGACACCAGTGCATGCAAGGCACAAGCCTAAATTTTTAAAGTTCTCTCAGAAGACCACTTTTTTCAAACTCTAATTTTCCTTGTCATCCCCGCAAGCTGTTGAATAAATTATTTCTATCCTTCTCCCTGCATGTATCACACTTAGTATCCCAGTTGTATACAAGATGTCAGTTCCAGCGTTTATAGCATTTAAGTGTTCTCTCCTGTGCACATATGGCCATGAAACCCAAGCCCACGGTCACTATTACTTCTGACCAGCTGCCCATCCCTGTCTCCCCATCAGCATCACCACCATGGTGTCAGCTCACAGGCTTGCGGCTCCTCATTTTTGCATACGTGCATTTCACTTCCTCTTTCGGAAGCATCTATATATTTCCAGTGTTTCTATCAGAAAGGCTTGCACATAAGCTAAGTTCATAATCTTGCCAGAACCACAGTCTTCATTTCTGCCAAAAATAACATAACCTAAATTCCAGTGTAATTTTCTATGTTACCTTTGAAATATAAAAATGGTTGTAATCTAATCCGTAAAAAGCAAATTGAATAAGGGTTAATTACTCAAGACCTTATTCCCACTTGGAATGCCTTTATGGGGGAAAATCATTTAAACTTAAGACCTCAAATCTTCAATTCTTCAGATGGAATTGTTCTGTTACCAGGAAAATAAATTATGCAGCCGTCTTAAGAAGACATCATCAAATGTGCTTAATATACAATTATTTCTTTCCAGCTACTATATTAATCAAAATAAGTCTTTCGGAATAAGTGACAGTTTAATGTACTGCAGATTATTTTCCTAGAAGACTATAGATATAGAGAAAAATAGAGCAGAAAAAGAACTCTTTGAGATTGGTGCATTTAAATGCTACAAAGTTCTCAGTATTTACTATAAAATAAATATTCCTTGAGGCCCTAAGAAGTGTTATTAGCTGTGAGCAAGAAAAGGAATCTTAGAGCTTGACTTCTAGAAGTGTACTTTGTTGTTAGAAATTCAAGAGGTGGACATAAAAATTCGCAAATTTTTTTTTTTATAATATTGGCTTGGCATAAGTTTGTATAGGCAACAACTTCCTCAGTCGTTTAGAAAGAAGTAGAAGTGGTTCTAACTGAATCTCTCTGAAGATGGCATTTGAGCTGGGCTTCAAAAGGTGAGTACAGCTTTGGAGAGGATGCATCAGAGAACATTTAGGTGGGGACACAGTGTGAATAAAGCCATAGAAGTAGGAAATCTCACAATGTGTTTGAGGAACAGTGAGTGGATGAGATGAATTTGTTTAGTCTAGAAAATTCTTGAATAGCTGGTGTCACAAAATAAAAGGCCTAGAGGAGAAAGGGGCCTAGCATTCACAGCTGAAGTGGAGAAGGCAAGCCCCATCTGAGGGAACCAATTATGACCTCAGCCCAGCACCGGTGTAGATGAAGTTTGACCACATCTGATTTTTCCAGAGAATTTGGAACTTGGGATTTGGGGGTAAATCTTGGCTTTTGGGGGTAAAGTATTGGCAAATAACTTAGAACTTGAAAAGCATAGTGTCACTGCCAAGGTATGTTTCTGGGGGCCTGATCAAGCCCAGAGGTCACCAATTTGCCATCTTAGACTCAAAGTGAGTAAAAAGAAGGATGTGACCAAAATAATAGGTTGGAGTCTTGACTGATGACGTGCAGATACAATCCCCGAGAAGCCAGAGAAGGCGTGACCTGATTAATATAGTTTTTACTACAAACTCAAGAGGGAAAAACACAGAAAATACTTTTCTGCATGATATTTGCCAAACTATTTAGTCCAGCTGAACATTCTCGTGAAAAGGGATATGCATGCTCTTTTTTAATTAAAAAAAAAATTTATTGAAATATAGTTGATTTAAATGTTGTGTTAATTTCAGGTATACAGCAAAGTGATTCAGTTATATATATATATATATATATATATATTCTTTTATTATCAATACATTCTCTTCCATTATAGGTAATTACAAGATATTGAGTACAGTTCCCTGTGCTGTACAGTAGGTCCTTGCTGGTTATCTATTTTATATATAGTAGTGAGTATATGTTAAAATTGGTCTTACAATCTACAGACTTGAACTAATGAAAAGTTTTCCTCTGTTACCCTAATTGTGTGAATATTTTTATAAAGGGGATTGAATTTATAAAGAATTTCCACTGGAACATTTTCCCCATTTGAGATTTTAACAAGCATGGACATAACTAGTGGATACATGATAAGAAATAGAAGATAATTACACAGTTTATCTAAACTAATTAGATATCTGGTGTTGAAAACTTCAAGACCTCTTTTCTCTCCTTTCTTGTCATATGTGTATGTGTGGGCATGTGTTTTTTATTTAGAGTTTCTCCAACTCGCTACAAACAGAAGAAATAATTAAAATGTTTCGTAGTCTATTGGAGACTATTGCCAAAATCTCCTTGGTAACATGTCCTTTACTTGGACATCAGAGTCTTGATTTTTTTTTTTCCATTGAGATTCATCAGGAAAGACAGAGACAAAAACCCAATTTTAGTTTCTCAGAAACTCAGATCCAGGAACCCCATTCAAGATAGAGATGATTTATGAAGACCCTCTTTTTAAAAACGGTGGATTTGTATCTTGGTGTATTTGTTCACGCCACCATCCTCTACACCAACATTAAATAGACTGACAGAAATTGGATATCAGAAGACTCAGTCAATTGAAATATTAAAGACAAATAAAAGCTAATGTCACCTAACTTTATGTAGCTTTCGAACTCTATACCCATTTTCTCTTCTGAGGGTATTGAAAATGAACCTTTGGCTTGACATCCCCCTGTGAACCTATATAGATAGATAGATAGATAGATAGATAGATAGATAGATAGATATCAGTATATATATATATATATCAGTATATATATATACTGATCTCATATGACAGTTTTTACGAATGTGAGTTCTAGATTCATTTCACAGCCTGGCTCCTCCGCTTATTACCTGAGTCAGTTTTTTGTTTGTTTTGTTTTCTTTGACTGCACTACATGACATCCAGAGCTCTCCTGACCAGGGATGGAACCCGTGCCCCATGCAGGGGAAGCACGGAGTGTTAACCACTGGACTGCCAGGGAAGTCCACCTGTGTCAGTTTTGTTTGTGTTACTTACCTGTCTAAGGCACAGTCTCCTCATCTATAAACTAGAGACAGAATTAGCTGCTTCATCAGGTGTTATAAGGATTAAATAATGTAAAGTGGTTACTAAATCTTCAGTACATGTTAATTTTACTGCTACCACTACTACAGTTGCTATTGATGTAACCATCATCATTGCTATTGCCAATATGTGGTGTTTTACTAAAATCATGACTACAGCAGCTGATTTTGTTCCCAAGAAATTATATGTAACTTTATTTACAGAACAAATACAGCAAGATACAAATCCACCGTTTTTAAAAAGAGGGTCTTCATAAATCATCTCTATCTTGAATGGTTCTTGGATCTGAGTTTCTGAGAAATTGCCTGCGGTCTTTACTGAAAAGCTGCTGCCGATGGTCAGGGATGACGGGCTTATTTTTAGCCATCTTTCTAGCCTGAAATGGAATTTTGTCAAGATTGAGTTTTTTGAATGTGATGCAGAGAAGGAGGGCGGTGTTTCTAATTTTATCATCTGCCCATAAAATCATGCTGTAGTGCTAGCTAATTCCATTAATTTTTAAAATATACTGGTTTAGGTTCACAGGTTGCAAAGGTATTCTGTGGCTAAATGGTATATTTTGAGATATGTAGTGACTCTTTCTGATCCACTTGAGAGTCACCAACAAAACAATTCCAAAGAGTCAGTCAGCACCTGAGTTGCATTAAGAGTCTGTCATAAGTGAACATACATGATTCTGGTCTTCAAATACAGTGCTTTATGTGTTTCATACAAAAATGTTTATTCATAGCAATGCAAATGTATCTGCAAAAATCCAAGAAATAATACTATGTGTAATAGGATTCTGAAGGGTTAGATACTCTTAAATGAATAATCCAGTATTTTTTTGTTGACAAGTGAGGGTATGTGACTCTCTGTGATTTCTCTGTTGAGAACATGCTAGGCAAACGGTGTAAGCAAGTCATGTTATGGCGGTCATTCTTTACAGATATCATGGCTGTACTGAGTGTGGTGAGTGAGGGGGAGAGAGAAAGAGGTAGAGAGAGAGAGGACAGAAATTCATTGCCACTGCCAAGTTTAAAAATAGATTTGACATTATTTTAAATTAGTGAATTAAATATTTTTCATTCTTTAGAAGGGAAAGTTTCCTTCTTTGGATGGCAAGTTTAATGGAATTATTTTAATAAAGTACTCTATTTTCTTTGTCAACAATTACATTCAAAGATATCAGACAATTTAAAAATCTTTATCCGACCAAATACTGAATTGATTTTGATGAATACAAGCTATATTGATCCTAACATTTTGAACATCCTACGTTAATCCTGTGAATGTTCTGTGCTCACTCTCTTGACCCCTAAGGACATTTCCATTGTATAGTGGATACAGACGTTACCGTTAGAATGATAGCATCGTTTCTGATTTCTCATCTAGAGGGCTAGATGAATTTGCTAGAACTTCATCATACTAATTTAATTTTTTAATCAAATACCTATACAGCAGGGTTAAACAGTTTTCTTCCATTTTCTTTTTATTGTATTGGAATTATTTTTACCCAGTTATTTTATACATAAACTTTACACCAAAGATTTAATTCATCAATCATTTTTTTAAAATTCCACATCAGATAGGATGAGTTTTCTTTTGTGACAACATTTCTATCAAGTCCAATCTTCTCAATTTAAGTTTTAAATTGAGAACTAATTTTTTTCAAGAAGATTTTATTCTTCAGTCATTTTTTGATGAATAACAAATTTGACTCTGTACAGTTTTAGCTATTGCAAATTTTGTTATTTATTCATTATTTCTACTATGTCTAATTTTCCCCCAATCAATGTTTGCTATATTCAGTTTTCCTAAGGAATGTTTATTTTCAATCAGGTCATTTTTGTTTTGTTTTGTTTGTTTTGGAAACTAACCAATTTCAACTTGCTCTGTTTTAAACATTGTCAACTGTATTTGTCTCATTTCTACTAATCATATTTATTTATTGGATAAAATAATTAAAATTTGTTTTTATTTCTTTGAACAAGGAGCAAAGAGCATGAGATAAACCAAATCATGGTATCTAGATGGGGATGGGGGTCAAAGGTCATAGCAATCAAAACACTGGGTCAAAATATCCTCCTTCAAATTAGTCGACACTGCAGTGGAATCAGGAAACAAATGGTTTAGCTAAGTGATAATGAAGCCTTTGAGATAGTCAATATATTTTATTCTCTGTCTACATTTATGGATCACTTTATTTGAATGCTCAAATTTCCCCACTGGCATATGTCCATTTTTAGTTATATCCATGATAGATGACGAAAATTAGTTGTCAACTCAACTTCGAATTTAGAAAGCTAACTTATTTTTGGGTAATATAGTTATTTGTGAAAAAGTGATAGAAGAAGTAAAAAGGAACCAACATTTTAAGCAGGTAATCACACTCCAGGAACCATGCCAGATGTTTTGCAAAATTATCTTCTTCAGTCATCACAACAGACAAGGAGACATTTTTATTTCCATTTTTTAGTTGAAGAAGCTGGAACTTAGAAGGCTAGCTCACCTGAAATCACATTATTAAGTAATGATGGGGCTGCAGTCCAAGCCGTTCTGCAAACCCAAAGCCTGTTTTATATACATGGCAAGAGTATCTATTCTGTGGTCTCTATGATTTAGAAAGATACGCTTTTTCACTTAACAAACAGGTACTGAGTACATATTAGGTGCCACACCTTGAATTCCAAGTTAGGCTTAGGAATCAGGTGTGTTAGAGAGACCATAATCTCTACTCTCACAAAGATGCCAGTCTAGCGGGAGCTACAGCAGGTAATCAATGTGGTTAAAGTGTGGTAAGCCAGTGGGAGGGATAAAGGAGCAGAGAGCTAAGGAATTGATCTGTTTCAGCAATGGAAATGAAAAATTGATTACTTGGATTACTGAAAAGTGAGACAAGATAAAAATACCCCTAAATTGTCTCACTGCAGGTGAGACAATTTGGAATATCCTGAAAGATCCTTTAAGATGTTTATAAGTTGCATCATAGTGGTGATGATTCATAATGATTACAAATAATTATCTAGATACCAGCATAAGAGTTCAATGTCATCAAACTGAAATCTTCAGTCTGAGCCTCTCAGAAGACTGAGAAGTGTCTGTCATGCTTCTACATTTATTGGACTTTGTAGCCAGACTGAATGACCCTCAGATGAATCCCAAAAGGTTTCTCCAGGAGTTTCTCAAAGCCTCAGTACGATTTGGTTTATCATTTCTTTACAAATTATTTCTAAAATTAAAAATGGGCATTATCTTTTTGCATTATGAGATTCTCAAAGCAAAATTGAACAAATTCCCCTTGACTCTATGAAGAATTAAACTAAATCCACCCCCCAGTTATTTGTGATTTCTCTGTTACACACACACAAACGTGGGCGCGCATACACACACACATAGAGGGAGAATGATTTGACAGTTTTTCCTGTTAATTTATCCAAAGGTTTAACATTCTTACCAGGAAGTATCAAGGCTCATCGAATATGAGCCTTGATATCACAGTTTAAACCCAACTTTTCTTGTGGTGGTTGATCTTTGATACCTTGAAAGAAAAGGAAAATATTTAAGTTTGGAAACGTGTAGGTTAGACATACTTTACGTGACTTTCCATCCCACACGTTTCACTTTAGCCAAATTGCATGATTTCCCTTTCCCCATACATGCATTGTATTATACTGGCCTAGTGCCTTTATTCATGTGCGTTCGGCTTCCCAAGATGTACGTTACTCCATCTCTGTTATTCCAAATCTTACTCATTCTTACAGTACAACTTAAATACTCCTATCCTCCTTTAAACCCTTTCTGATTGCTCTAGCAAGGAGCACTTAGTTTGGTCCACCTTATACTTGTGTTAGGGTTTCCCCCAATAGACTGCCCCATAATGAAGACCTCATCTCCCTTATCTTTATATAATACACAGCATCTCAAGCATTATACCTTGTCACTAACTATTTGCTAATTGAGTGAATTAGTTAATTAACTAATTAGAAGCTATTTAGAGACTATGGGACAGGTAGAAGCAATGAAGGTAACATTTTAGTCTCCTGGTTCAAGAAAAGCCTCTCTTCAGCACTGGTGGAGGTTAAAGCAAAGGGAACTGAGCTGAATGTCGACCTGGCTGGGAACAGAGCATTCAGAAATCAGGAAGTGTTGGGCTTCCCTGGTGGCGCAGTGGTTGAGAGTCCGCCTGCCGATGCAGGGGACACAGGTTCGTGCCCCGATCCGCGAGGATCCCGTGTGCCGCGGAGCAGCTGGGCCCGTGAGCCATGGCCGCTGAGCCTGCGCGTCCGGACGGAGCCTGTGCTCCGCAACGGGAGAGGCCACAACAGTGAGAAGCCCCTGTGCCGCAAAAAAACACAAAACAAACAAACAAAAAAACCTAGTCTTTCTCCTTAACAGATGTCCGCTCTTGGTCATGTTTTACTTTAACCTTTTTTAGTACCAATATTTTAATATCAACATTTCATATAATAATACTTAGCTGTTAGAGTTGTAAGAAATTAAATTATACAATACAGGATTAAATTAAAGGATATATAAATATTAAAGCATATTTATGTTTTAATATATAAACATTATATATTAAATATATGTATTCAGCACACTGAATATATTCAGCACATTGGATGATCAATGTGTGGTCTCCAACCACAAGTGCACAAATAAAAATATTACAACTTACTACCACTATTTTTACCATAATCAGTGAGGTAACAGCAAAGCAATTGGAAGCCAGGAAGTATTCTGAAATACGAGCCCATATCCTACCCATTTCACATCTTCAGTATCGTATCTCATCATGGAAAGTAGCATTTGTAATTATGAATGATGCAAGAGCCTTGATATCCAAGAAGGATGTGATTGTGTCCTTTATATCTACTATTGTATTCATTATTTTCCACTTATGGAAATAGGATTCTGGATTCATATTTTACACATGTTTTCAATAATGAAGGATTTTAAAGGTCTCCGTTATTTTCAGTAAGACAGAAAACCTTCATTCCTTTGAAAAAATAGCTTTTTAATCTAAGCTTGCTCTGTGTTATGCTGCTCTCTGCTAGGCACTTGATGTGAATTGGGTGAGTTAACCTTACAACAGCTTGTGAGGTAAGTTACTGCCACGTTCTCCATTTTAGAAAGGAACAAACTAAGACACAAAGAGGATAAGACTCTTACCCAACTTTACATGATGATTAAGTGGCAGAACTAAGATACAACAAGGTCAGGCAATATAATTCCAAGACAAGTTTCCTATGCATTTCTGGATGCCGCGTTGCTTGCCTTCTGGGTTTTCAAGCTTTCCTGCGCTGCCTGGGCTGACACTCTTCTCTGTAGTCATGTTTCTTTTCTGTGTTCTGTCTGTGCTTCTGGCTCCTTTATGTGTTGCCTCTCTGTACTCTGTCTACTTCTCATTTTTAAAAATTCCCATGCCAACCTTTCGATCTCTGACATAACCCCATTGCCCTGTTTATTTCAAGTCCAATCACTCCGCCACCCACTGACTAAAAACTTATTTTGGAATGGTCACACAAACTCCCACTACTTATTGTGCTTCACGCCCCAACAAGCCATCAAACAAAGTTAGCTACATGTTTTTAAATGCAGTGCTAGATATGACTCAGAATCAACTCTTTTTTTTTTTTGATTTTAGAAAAAAATTTTTTTTCTCTTTTATTTTTATTTTTTTTATTTTACATCTTTATTGGAGTATAATTGCTTTACAGTGGTGTGTTAATTTCTGCTTTATAACAAAGTGAATCAGCTATACATATACATATGTTCCCATATCTCTTTCCTCTTGCGTCTCCCTCCCTCCCACCCTCCCCATCCCACCCCTCTAGGTGGTCACAAAGCACCGAGCTGCAGAATCAGCTCTTTTAAAGGAGAACAAAGGTTGACACCTCAAAGTTGGTGTTTCATTTTGAGACTCGGACGTTTCCTAGAAACTTGAGGAACATGCCTTCAGAACGGTTTCAATACCAAGTAAAGATAAATAAAATCCAGAGGACTCTTTAATGGGCTATTTGAGTAAAACATTCCAACATATTATGTGGTCTAATTTATCTTAGAGTTACTTTTATCATTGAGATGTTAGAAAATGTATCTCCCTCTAATGTATTTGGAAGAAATGTAATCAGAATTTTAATTTGAAGTTCTTTAAACCAGAGAAATTTGAGATTCCTCTTCAGTAGATGCCAAAACCCTATGTTTCTAACTTAAATGACTGTCAGGCAAGTACTAAAAACAACTGAGAAATGGTCTGTGGACGTGGATGTGTCAATTCATTTTTCTTCCCTAGATTTGCACCAACTCTGAACCTTTGAGACAGAAGAGAGAACAAGAAGGAAATTGGGGGCAGATAATAAAAAGAAAATAAAATAATTTGGCTGGCTTCAATTACCTTTATCCTAAATTATCTTCCTGAAACAGGTTTTTGTCCTGATGTAGGTGCAAGTGACGAGTGCTTTGGATTAGAACTTTCTTAGTGACAACTTGTACATGTTACACCGAACTCAGCCATGAATATATGTCCCACAAACTCATTAATCCATGAGAAACACCAGGGCAATTACTCAGGAAAAAATGCCCACACGGAGGCACAGATCTGAAAGCATTGTGAGTTGTATGAGCATTTTAGGTAGGAAGGTTAAGTGCAAATAGTTTATCGTTTATGTTCTGCTAACTTAGCCATGAGCCCAATCTATGTTCGATTTTCCTTTATTTTTAGCACTGAATTTGAGAGACATTTGGAAGTGCCCTAGTTGGCTGGAATCAGGTGGTTTGTTCTGCCTCTTCTTAGGATTGATTAGAAAACTCTACAGTAGCTGCTTAACTGTAGTGTTGGACTGTTTCACATTTTGCATTCTTTCTAAGGTGTTTTTGTTTGGTTTTGGTTTTTTGATGTATGTGATGACAGCTTATTTTTGCAGTTTGCAATAGTGTATAATATTTCAATTAATCATTGCTTAAGTGAAATGCTATATCTTGGTTATCAATATTTAGGAAGTTTCTATAATAGGAACTTCAAATGTAAGTAGACTTCAGAGAATTGGCCAACTCTGGGCTGATTTTAGCACAAATGGTACATTGTTTTCTTGACAGTACTAATCGCATCTAACATTTCTTGCTCTGAAGAATTGTTCAGCAGTGGAAATAGAGCAGAAATGATACATGCATCAAAATGTGAAAAACTTGCATCCTTATCCCATCAATATTTGCCAATGGGTCATCATTCAAATAATTAAAAACAAATAAAAGAGAAAGTCACAAAATCATGGGTTATTACAGAAGCATTTTTCTTTAAAAAATTCACCCATTTGTGAAAAAACATTACAGGATCTTATTTCATAAAATCTTAGACCTGAAAAAGAACCTAGAGATTACTCAATCCAGTCACTTCATACACAAGTTGAAAAGTGGAAGACCAGAAAGGCTAACTGATGCATGAAGGATCATACATGTAGTTAATTAGAGGCAAGACCAAGATTAGGACTCTCATTTCCTGACTCAAAGTCCAGTCTCTACTATTCTGTGATTAATCCTTTTTGTTTCAGACTTTTGCCTCAAAGGTAGATTGTACCACTTCAGAAATGTAAGTCTCCTCTTAGTTTCTGAGAACCAAAGTGTGAGATTCGTGGGAATTCCAAGGAATGAAGTTCCTCTTCAAATTGGGACCTCCTCCTTAGTGGAATCAATGAATCAGTATCAAATACCACTACAGCCTGTGCTCCTCTAGTCTTGTCCTCAGTCACATCCTCTAAAATGGGGACAAGGTGGAAGGTCGAGAGTGAGTTTTGGAAGCTAAGTCTCTGAACTTCTCCTTGACTCTGTTTCTTCAGTTAAAATGTAGACAGTCCATAGTCTAGTTAGTAGTAATGTACAATGTTAATTTCATAATTTTGACAAATTGTGTACCACTGTTATGTAAGATATTAACAGTAGGTGAAACTGGGTGAAGAGTGTACAGGGGTTCTCTGTATTCTTTGCAACTTTTGTGTTAAGCTAAAATTATCCCAAAGTAAAAAATGTTCTTTAAACCAAAAACAAAACAAAAAATTATAGTGGCAGGCGCTGGATGAACCTTGAAGAATGGAGACAAGTATGTTTCTTGTCAATGATGTTATCAATGCTGTAGGTGTAGATATTTTGAGACAATGGAGTTGAAATCTCAAGCTTTTCTTTGATATTTTGTTTGGGGTGAACAACTCTTTTTGAGTATCTATAGCAGCAAACACAGTATCTCACAATTGTGTTGGGTCTCAATTGCTGCACACTCCCCGTACACACACATAAACACACAGACACACTCAAACTTCTGACATTTCTCCTGATAGTTGTCAGTCACCTGTGCAACTGAGCAGTCCCACATTTCAGCCCCTTGCCAAGAAGACTGAAGAGGTCAAAGAAGTTCTCATGTTGTGGCCCATAGCCATCATTGTCTCCCTCTGCTTTGCCTCTCCCAGCCAGCCACTTGCTGCCTATCACTCACAAGAATC
This sequence comes from Orcinus orca, assembly GCF_937001465.1. Lineage (NCBI taxonomy): Eukaryota > Metazoa > Chordata > Mammalia > Artiodactyla > Delphinidae > Orcinus > Orcinus orca. Next base: position 9,225,999 of record NC_064563.1, on the reverse strand, counting down.
ACAGTGATCTTCCACCTCTCAACCTAATGATGTCCAAGAAGATTAAGTAGGTTATCAGAGTTATGGGGTGAGGGGAAGCAGATGTTAACTATAGTATTTTCTATGCTTGGAATTTACATTAGGAACTTCTTGATCACTTTTAAAGTATTGGGTTGACCAAAAAGGTCACTGGGGTATTCCCATAAGATGGTACAGAAAAACCCGAATGAACTTTTTAGCCAGCCCAATAATATTCAGGGTCTAAATACCACGTTATTCCATGTCTACACTGTGAATTACGTTTGGATCAATCTTCTATTTTCTCTGAGATTTTTTATTTATTTTGGGACACATTTCCCCCCTCTAAGCAGAAGTGGACACTGGAAACGCAAACTTATATAGTAATGGTTTCAATAAGCACAATTAATTGATAATTTTAAATGATTACCTCTTTATAAGCAGTGTCATAGAGCAGGAAGACATGGATGTTTAAGTTAGAGAGTGATGAATTTACCTGTCAGTTATAACAGTTCCTAAAAAAAGAAGAGAAAATTGCTCAAATTCTCTGTTAGGTCTCCATCGGTTTAAAAAAAAAAAAAAAGCAGAGTTATCTTGAGAGTTGGGTGAAAATGATGTTATATGAAAGAAAATGCCTAGTCAAATATTATACTTGGCCTTGAGTTGAGGTTGGCTGCTGTTGCGAATGTTGTTGGTACTCCACCATGTCCCCTAAATCTGTCTGAGTCTCATCCTTAGGGTCTGATCGATTTGCCTGAGGCATTGTCCCAAGCTGTGGAAGGCTCCTCTGATAGCGGGCATGGCACTGTGGGGAATTAATGCCCCCTATGAGCAGTCCCCAATCAACGACGGCTGAGAGATGGTGCAAATCTTCCCCTGCTCTAACAAGGGTTTGTTCTACACCGGTCCCAGCGTTTTCCAATAGGATTAAGCGCCAGTTGCCGGTAGTGGTAGCTTTCTGGATTAGGCTTGCTTCATTGGCTGCTTCCTTTCTCTGTGTTCCTTCCTTATTATCTCCTAAGGATATTTATAGTACTGGACCCAACACTTAGATTACTTACACTTAAAGGCTTCTCTTCTTCCAGAGAGCCTTAGCTAAGACGGCTTCTTTCTCCACCATGTATATATATATATATATATATATATATATATATATATATATATATATATATATCATAATATAAATGGCAACTTGCTTGTAAAGGCATTCACCATGCTGCAACACCAGTGCCGTTGGGTCTGTACATATAGCATGTGAAGCATTATGGCACAGCAGACATAGAATCTGGGCTGTCAAAGCACACAGATCTGGATTAAAATCCTGACTCTGCCATCTTGAACACGCATTTAATCTCTCTGAGCCTTAGTTTTCTCATCTTTAAAAATGGGGATAATAATTTCTAGGTTGTTGTAATGATTAATGAAATAATGACTCAAATGATGGATAATAATTGTACCTATTCTATAGGGTTAGTGCATATAAATAAGATAGAAGCACTCAATAAAGTATTAACTCTGTATCAGTTTATAAAAGGAAACCCCTAACATGGGCTCCATTCTAGTTTCTAGCTAAACCCCATTACAACAGGGTTCATTCATACCAAATTAAGTAAAACACCATTTTGAATTATAGGTGTTATGATACATGTGCTAATCCTTTCTCTCTTTTCTCTATCCATATAAACTCATCTTTACAGACACATATAAATCTGATTTCATAAGCTCATGTTCTACTGGATGGTTTTTCATATTACTGAAGTGTTTTATAACACTAAAGAGTTTCACTATAGGCTTTCCTTTTTTCTTCCAGTTTTATTGAGATGTAATTAACATACAGCACTGTACAAGTTTAGGGTATATAGCATGATGATTTGACTTTCACGCATCGTGAAATGATTATCACAGTAACTTTAATGAATGAACATTCATCATCTCAAATAGATATGAAATTAAAGAAATAGAAAAAATAATTTTCCTTGTGATGAGAACACTAGTATTTACTCTCTTAACAATTTTCATATATAACATACAGCAGTGTCAATCATATTAATCATGTTGTGCATTAAATCCTTAGTACTTATTTGTCTTATAACTGGAAGTTTGTGCCTTTTGACTGCCTTTATCCAATTCCACCCACCACCCTCCACCCCTGGTAACCACAATCTGATCTCTTTTCCTGTGAGTTTGTTTGTTTTTGAAATATAATTGACCTATATTAGTTCCTGTTACACAAAATAGTTATTCAATATTTCTATGCATTTCAAAATGACCTCTACAATAAGTCTAGTTATGGTATGTCACCGTACAAAGGTGTTACACAGTTATTGACTATATTCCCCACACTGTACATTTCATACCTGTGACATTTATTTTGCAAAGGGAAGTTTGTACCTCTTAATCTCCCTCATATATTTCTTTCTTCCCCCCACCCTGCTTCCCTCTGGCAACCACCTGTTCTCTCCATATAGAACTCTGTTTCTGTTATGTTTGTTAATTTGTTTTGATTTTTAGATTCCATATGTAAGTGAAATCATATAATATTTGTTTTTCTCTGACTGACTTATTTCACTTAGTATAATATACTCTAAGTCCATTCATGTTGTCATATGTGGCAAGATTTCATTTTTTATGGCTAACATTCCATTGTGTGTGTGTGCACGTGCCATATATTCTTTATCCCCTCACCTATTAATGGGCACTTAAGATGCTTCCATATCTTGGCTATTGTAAATAATGCTGCAATAAACAGAGGTGCATGTATAGTTTTAGAGTTTTTGTTTTCTTTGGTTAAAAACCCAGGAGTGGAATTGCTGAAACATTTAGTCGTTCTGTTTTTAATTTTTTGAGGAACCTCCATGCTGTTTTCCATTTATATTCCCACCAAAAGTGCATGAGGTTTCCCTTTTCTCCACATCCTCACCAACACTTCTTGTTTCTTTTCTTTTTGATGATAGACATTCTGACAGATGTGAGGTGATGTCTCATTGTAGTTTTGATTCGCATTTCCCTGATGATTAGTGATGTTGAGCATCTTTTCCTATGCCTGTTGGCCATCTGTATGTCTTCTTTGGAGCTGTTCATATCCTCTGCCCATTTTTTAATCTGATCTTTTTTTTGATGTTGAGTTGTATTTGTTCTTTGTATATTTTGGATATTAACCTCTTCTTGAAAATATCACTTACAAATATCTTCTCCCATTCAGTAAATGGCCTTTCCATTTTGTTGATAGTTTCCTTCACTGTGAAAAAACTTTTTAGTTTGATGTAGTCCCATTTGTTTATTTTTGGTTTTGTTTCCCTTGCGTGAAGAGATGTAGCCAAAAAAAAAAAATATTACTAAGACCGATGTCAAAGAGCTTACTGACTATATTTTCTTCTAGGAGATTTGTGGTTTCAGGTCTTATATTTAATCAATTTTGAATTTATTTTTGTGCATGGTGTGAGAGAGTAGTCCAGTTTGATTCTTTTGAATGTAGCCATCCAATTTTCCCAACACTAGTTCTTGAAGAGACTCTTTATTCCCCATTATATTTTCTTGCCCCACTTTGGAATAGAATAAATGTCCACATAAGTGTGGGTTCATTTTCTGGGCTATTTAGTTCCATTGATCTATATGTGTATTTGTGTGCTAGTACTATACTGTTTTGATTACTGTAGCTTTGACATATAGTTTGAAATCAGGGCGCATGATACCTCCCACTTTTTTTTTTTTTCCTCTAAGTTGTTTTGGCTATTTGGGATATTTTGTGCTTCCATATAAATTTTAGAATTATTCTAGTTCTGTAAAAAATGCCATTGGTATCTTGATAGAGATTGTATTCAATCTGTAGATGGCCTTGGGTAATATAGTCATTTTAACAATATTAATTCTTCCAATCCATGAACATGGTATATCTTTCATCAGTTTGAATCATCTTTAATATCTTTAATCAGGGTTTTATAGTTTTCTGAACACAGGTCTTTTACCTCCTTAGTTAGATTTATGCCTAGGTATTTTATTCTTTTTGATTCAATTGTAAATGGTATTGCTTTATTAATTTCTCTTTCTGATAGCTTGTTGTTAATGTTTAGAAATGCAACAGATTTCTGTATGTTAATTTTGTATCCTGCAACTTTACGGAATTCATTTATTATTTCTAATAGCTTTTTGGTGGTGTCTTTAAGGGCTTTCTATATATAGTATCATATCATCTGCAAGCAGTGAGTTTTACTTCTTCCTTTCCAATTTGGATTCTTTTTATTTCTTTTTCTTGTCTGATTGCTGTGGCTAGGACTTCCAATATTATGTTGAATAAAAGTGGCAAGAGTGGGCATCTTGTCTTGTTCCTGATCTTAGAAGAAAAGCTTTCAATTTTTCACCACTGAGTATGAGGTTAGCTGTGGACATATCATATATGGCCTTAATTATGTAAAGGTACTTTCCCTCTAAACTCACTCTGTTGAGTGTTTTCATCATAAATTGTTGTTGAATTTTGTCACAAGCTTTTTCTGAATCTATTGAGATGATCATATGATTTTTATTCTTCAGTTTGTTAATGTGATGTATCACATTGGTTGATTTGCAGATATTGAACCATCCTTGCATACCTGGGTAAATCCCAGCTGATCATGGGGTATGATCCTGTGATACATTGGTGAATTCTTTTTGCTAATATTTTGTTGAGGAATTTTGCATCTATGTTATCAGTGATATTGACCAGTAATTTTCTTTTTTTGTGATATCTTTGTCTGAATTTATGAGTGTAATGCTTGCCTTATAGAATGAGCTCAGAAGTGTTTCTTCTGAAGTTTTTTGGAATCATTTGAGAAGGATAGATGTAAACTCTTCTCTAAATGTTTGGCAGAATTCACCTGTAAAGACATCTGGAATTTAGTTTGTTGAGAGTTTTTAAATTACTGATTCATTACTGGTAGGTTGTTCTTTTTGTGTTTTTTTTTTTTTTTTTTTTTTTTTTGCAGTACTAGGGCCTCTCACTGTTGTGGCCTCTCCCGTTGCAGAGCACAGGCTCTGGACGCACAGGCTCAGCAGGCATGGCTCACGGGCGCAGCCGCTCCGTGGCGTGTGGGACCCTCCCAGACCGGGGCACGAACCCATGTCCCCTGCATCAGCAGGCGGACCCCCAACCACTGCACCACCAGGGAAGCCCCTGTTCATATTTTTTATTTCTTCCTGGTTCAGTCTTGGGAGAGTGTACATTTCTAGGAATTTGTCCATTTCTTCTAAGTTGTCCATTTTATTAGTGTATAATTGTTCATAGTAATCTCTTATGATCTTTTATATTTCTGTGGTGTCAGTTTTAACTTCTCCTTTTTCATTTCTGATTTTATTGATTTGACCCTCTCTTTTTTTCCTGATAAGTCTGGCTAAAGATTTATCAATTTTGTTTATCTTTTCAAAGACCAGCTCTTATTTTCATTGATCTTTTCTGTTGTTTTCTTCATCTCTGTTTCATTCATTTCTGCTCTAATCTTTATGATTTCTTTCCTTCTATTAATACTAACTTTGGGTTCTGTTGTTTGTTTGTTTGTTTTTTAGTTCCTTTCATTGTAAGGCTAGATTGTTTATCTGAGATTTTTCTTGCTTCCTGAGGTGAGCTTGTGTCACTATAAACTTCCGTCTTAGAACTGCTTTTGCTGCATCCCACAGATTTTGGATAGCTGTGTTTTCATTTTCATTTGTCTCCGGGTGTGTTTTTTTTCTAATTTGATCTGCAGTAATCCATTGATTGTGTAGTAGCTTATTGTTTAGCTTCCACGTGCTTATGTCTTTTACATTTTTTTTTCTTGTAGTTAATTTCTAGTCTCATAACGTTTTGGTTAGAAAAGGTGCTTGACATGATTTCAATTTTCCTAAGTTTACAGAGACTTGTTTTGTGGCCTAGCATGTAATTTATCCTGGAGAATGGTCTATGTGTACTTGAAAGGAATGTGTATTCTGCTAATTTAGGATAGAATATTCTGTATATACATATTAATTGCATCTGGTCTAATGTGTCATTTAAGACCAATGTTTTCTTATTGATTTTCTTTCTGGATAATCTCTCCTTCAATGTAAGTTGGGTGTTAAAGTCCCCTACTATTAGTGTATTACTGTCAATTTCTCCTTTTAAGTCTGTTAATATTTGCGTTATGTATTTAGGTGCTCTGATGTTGGATACATATATGTTTATAATTGTTATATCGTCTTCTTGCATTGAGCCCTTGATCATTATGCAGTGTCCTTCTTTGTCTCTTGCTACAGTCTTTGTTTTAAAGTCTATTGTGTCTGATATAAATATTGCTATCCTGGGTTTCTTTTCATTTCCATTTGCAAGGAATACCTTTTTCCATCCTCTCACTTTCAGTCTGTGTGTGTCTTTAAATCTGAAATGAGTCTCTTATATACAGCATATACATGGGTCTTGTTTTGTATCCATTCAGCCACTCTATGTCTTGTGATTGGAAGATTTAGTCCATTCACATATAAAATAATTGTTGATATTTACGTTCTTGTCATTTTTTTAATTGTTTGCAGTTGTTTTTGTAGCTCTTTTTTGTTCCTTGTTTCTTCTTTTGCTCTCTTTCCTTGTGATTTGTTGACTGCATCTTCTGTTATGTTCGGATTACTTTCTGTTTTTTGTGAATGTATCCATTATAGACTTTTAGCTTGTGGTTACCATAAAGTTCATATGTAACACCCTGTGTATATACATGATTATTTTAATAATAGTGATTTCTTAATTTAAAAGCATTTTGACAACCTACATTTACTCCCCACCTCCATGTTTATAATTTTTGACATCATATTTTGTATCTTTTTGTTTTGTGTATCTTTTGCTACTTATTTTAGATATAGATGACTTTTAGTACCTTTGTTTTTAACCTTCCTACTAGCTTCATGCATGGTTGATTTTTTTACCTTTATTTTATATTTGCCTTTACCAGTGAGATTTTCCTCATAATTTTCATATTTCTAGCTGTGGCCTTTTCTTTTTTTCTTAGAGAGGTCCTTTTAATATTTCTTATAAAGCTGGTTTGGTGGTGCTGAACTCTTTTAGCTTTTGTTTGTCATAAAACTCTTTATCTTGCCATCAAATCTGAATGAAAGTTTGTGGGGTAGAGTTTTTTTGGTTGTGGATTTTTCCCTTTCATCACTTTAAATATAGCATGGCACACCTTTCTAGCCTGCAGTTTCTGCTGAAAAATCAGCTGATTGTATTATGGGAGTTCCCTTGTATTTAACAGTTGCTTCTTATTTGCTGCTTTTAATATTCACTCTTTATCTTTAATTTTTGCCATTTTAATTGCAGTGTGCTATGGTGTGGTCCTCTTTGGGTTGGTCCTGTTTGGGACTCTCTATTCTTCCTGGAACTGGATTTACTTTCCCAGGTTAGGGTAGTTTTCAGCTATTATGACTTCAAGTATGTTTTCTGCCTTTTTCTCTCTCTCTTTTCCTTCTGGGACCCCTACAATGCAAATGTTAGTGTTCTTGATGTTGCCCCAGATGTCTCTTAAACTGTCCACTTTCTTTCATTCTTTTTTTTTTCTTTTTTTCTCTTCTGTTTCAGTGATTTCCACTACTCTGTCTTCCAGCTTTCTGATCCATTCCTTTGTATCATTTAATCTACTATTGATTCCTTCTAGTGTATTTTTTCTTTCAATTATGTTATTCTTCATCTGTTTGGTTCTTCTTTATATTTTCTAACTCTTTATTATAAACTTCTAACTTCTCACTCTGTTCATCCAATTTTCTCCCACGTTCTTTGAACATCTTAGTAATTATTACCTTCAACTCTTCATCAGGTAGACTCCTTGTCTCACTTAGTTCTTCTGATGTTTTATCTTGTTCCTTCATTTGGAACATATTCCTCTTTTGTCTCATTTTGCCTAATTTGCTGTTTTTATTTCTATGTATTTGGTAGGTTGGTTACTTTTCCTGGCCTTGGGGAGGTGGCCTTTAGCAGGAAATGTCCTATGCATCCCAGCAGCAGATTCCCCTCTGGTCACCAGAGCTATATGCTCTTGGGGTGCCCCTGTATGGGTTGTGTGAGTCCTTTTCTTCTGGCAGGCTCACTACTGTGGGTGGTCTGGTAGGTGTGGCTGGCCCTCAGTCTGGTTGGTTGCCTTTTGTGGAGGTTGCTGGCTACTGATGGGTGGGGCCAGGTCCCAGAGTGGTTGCAGGCTCAAGGGGTCTTAAGGCAGCCAACCTGCTGGTAGGTGAGACTGTGTCCCTGCCAGCCTAGTTGCTTGGCCTGAGGTGTCCCAGTACTGGTGTTGACAGGCTGGTGGTTGGGGCTGGGTCCCAACACTAATAAGCTAGAGGGAGGATTCCAAAGTGGTACTTTGCCAGCAACAGCATCCTTGTGGTAGAACGAGTTCCCCAGAATGTCTGCCTCCAACATTTTTGACCCCAGGGTGAGCTCCAAGATCAGCAGGGTGTCTGACCCAGACTCCTTTCAAATAACTACTTCTGCACTGGGTCCTGGAATGTGTGAGAATTTGTGCGTGCCCTTTAAGAGTGGAGTCTCTATTTCCCACAGCCCTCTGGCTTTCCTGAAAGTAAGCCCCACTGTCCTTCAAAGCCAAATGTTCTGGGTGCTTATTTTCCCAGTGCAGGATCCCCAGGCTGGGGAGCCTGAGGTGGGACTCTGACCCTTCACTCCTTGGGGAGAACCTCTGAAATTGTAATTATCCTCCCATTTGTGGGTCACCCATCTGTGAGTATGGGTCTTGACTATACCCCATCTCCACCCCTCCTACCCATCTCATTGTGGTTCCTTCTTTACATCTTTAGTTAAAGAAGATCTTTTCTTCTAGTCTTCTACACTTTTGCATCAAAGTTGCTCTGTAAGTATTTGTCATTTTGGTGTGCCCGTGTAAGGAAGTGATCTCAGGATCTTCCTATTCTGCCATCTTGGCCACACCCTCCCATAGGCTTTCCTTAAATAACATGCTTCTATTCCTTTCATTAAAGCTAAAATATCTGTTAATTTACCAAATACTAATATAAACTAAACTTTTCAGGAACACATCTATTGTATAAAGCAGGTCACACCTGTACAAACTGTGAATGTAAACACATGCACCGTAAAAGTAAGTATATTACTGTATGAAACCTAGATTAAAATAAAAAGAAACTCCTGTTTAGAGTTAAAAGTATGTAATTAAGCAAAATACTGGTTAAGTATGCAATGAAAAGTATATGGATTGAATTATCATGCTTAATTATAGGCTCTTCTGGGCGTGGTCATTAAGAGTCATTCTATCTTTGAAATTGATATTTATTTCATAAATCTCCTCTGTTTTATTCATCTAATCTATTTTGGTGATGACAGGATTATTTTACGATATCTTTTGTTTTTATCAGATGGCAGTGTATCCAGTATATTTAGATTCTACTTCATTTTGTGTATGCTTTTTCCTTCAAAATTTAGGGGAAAAAAATCAAGCAAAAGCAGACAGACTGTTCTAGGACATCCCTTTAGAGATGGGTTTCTCTAGATTAAAAAAAGATTGGCTTCCAAATTGGTTAAATTGCTTCTTCTGTACAGTACAGTGACATGCTGTCTTGTTACAGTGGAACATGTGCTCTCATTTCGGACAAGCTGTTCTGTGAAAAAGTTTTTTTTAGCCCCCAGAGCCCATCCCCGGATTTGTGGGTGTTACCTCCTTTCCGTGTTACCAAGTTTTTTTTATCATCATTATTGCTTGTGCTCCAATAGCTGCAACACAGTTTAGTAACAACCCTTCTTAAAAAACAAGATGCTTCTGAAAATAGACAGAACAGTTGGCTAGACAGAAAAGATATATCAACAAAAGTAGGTCTGTTGTTTGTCTGTGTTTTGCTCCCTAAATCGCTTCTGAGACAGTTTCACACATATGTAAATGAACAGGAATTGAGTGAGAGTATAATCTAATATAATCCTTATGACCTATCACAAAATTTTATCCTATTTTATTAAGAAAATCAAATTCTATGAAAACTGATTTGGTTTGGAGAATTTTTAAACATTTTACTTTGTTACAATTAAGGAATTTAATCAAAGGTTTTGGCTGGGTTTGTTTGGTTTTATTTTTCTAATGAGAAAACTTGAGGTTCTGTAAGCAAATTCAAGATCAGTAGATGGGTCCAGTTTTTTAATTCATGACCTGATTTTATAGCTGATTCAGCTGAGAGGAAGCAGTGGCTTTACTGTGTGTGGTGGTGTTTTTCTCATTCCTCTGTGCATCAAATAAAAAAATTAGTCATGCAATATTTACTCTCTGGGCAAAATGACATTTTTCAGCTGCTCAGACTTCCCCAGAATTAGTGGGAATGACCAACATGGAACAAAGGGGCAAGCCCCTCTAATCACTTCATTTTTGAGCAGAAACATGACATCGCTTTCAGAGCACTGCTTGGAAGGCACTTGAGAAATAGCCAACCCACCAGCCATTCAACATCTTGTAGTTGGCCGTACTTGACAAGGCTTGGGTCAAATGTCTGTAAGAGCACTCTTCTGCAGAAATCAGCATCCTGCGTACAATGATTTATTCAGATGTCATCTCTGCTTCCTGATTTTACTTGTCTTGACTCTCCCCCGACAGTGCATACAAATACACCAGTAATATTTTTTAAATGCACATGTGTTTTGCTTTTGTGATATCTCTTTAATTAATCTTGGATAAGCTGTCTTTATGTCTAAATCTTTTTCCATACAGGATTAAACCAGGTTTTACCAAATCATGCTTTATCACTTCCTCCTTCCCTTCACTTAAAATTCTAGAGCAGAACTCTTTAATCTGGGCCCTTGGACCCAGCCTGTAGGAAAAGGCCATGAACCACCTGAAAATGTACACAAAATTGTGTGTGTGTCTCCATGTGTGCTTTGTCCTGAGAAAAGGAGCATGTCTTTCTTCAGGTTCACAAATGGGTGTATAACTCCCCCAGTTTTAAAACTACTGTCACCTAGATTTCCTCCCTGTCATTTCTATTAGTTAAGAAATGCTCAGTTCTATCAGATGGCATCCTTGGGTTCTACTGAGTACACTTAGTCACCACCTTCCTTTTCCATTATGACTCACTCCTGATCTCATATTTCCTCTTATTTTCTGAATTTTGTACTTTCTCTGTTCCAATTTAAGTAACATGAGAAAGAGAGAGAAAAGAGATATTATATACTAATATAATAGTGTATAATATAATGCCACTAACAGGGGTTGGCATTTCTTCATGTGGCATCTCATTTAATCCCACTGCAACTGTACAAGTTAGATAGTGTCCGTATTTCTACAAATGAGAAAATGAAGCTCAGAGAAGTTAGTCATTCCCAAAGATGGAAGGAAAAGTCCAGATTTAATGGAAGAGTCCAGATTTAAATCTGTGTTTGAATGTGGAGTTTATTCCTTCACGAAGCCTTTCCAGACAGAATAAATGGTCATAGCTTACTAATGGTGTCAGCTTTCATAATGTGTAATTTTCATTTTATTATTATTCTCTATCATCAAAAAATACATTCATTATACTTTGTGCAGAGATCTAGTACAAATTTATAAATGCTCATGTGTTGCTCTATTGCATCTGTGTTGTCATATTATTGCAGAGGGCAAGAACAATTTATATGTTCATTAATTCTTTCACTTTTAGAAATAATATTTATTAAACTCTACTATTGTTAGGGGCTTTGCTAAGTTCTGGAATGATGGTTCTAAGTTCTATCTTCACATCAGTTTCTACTGGGGAACTTTTTAAAAATATCAGTACCTGAACTCGGAACCAGAAATTTCGATTCAGTACATGGAGGTGGCACTTGGACAGTGTATTTTTAAAATGCTTTCCCAGCTGTAGTCAGCATTGAGAACTACTGTTCTAGAAGGTGACTTTGCGAAGTCGAGGGCCTTTAGTCCCCTAGATCTGCAGCATCAGCATCACGTGGGAACCTATTACAAAGGGAAATTCTCAACCCTTCTCCCCAACCTTCCCATGTGCTGTACCAGAAACTCCAGGGATAGGACCTGGCTGTCTCTAACAAGCTCTCTAGATATTTCAGAGGCAAGCTAATGGTTGAGAAACACTTCTCTAGAGACAAGATAAATGAGACAGAGTACTTGCCACTGAGCATTTCTGTTTGATCTCAGGGAACCCAGTTGTTTCAAATCTGCATTTTAATTACCTAGCACAGTTGCATAATCTGTAACTTTAGTTGATAATGACAGCATTATTACTACTTAAACAATGTAATGACTTTCCATCTCTTCTTGGGCAGCCATTAAATGAAGTGTTAATAAGGAAAGAGTGGTCAATGCCTAACATCCCTTAACAAAAGTCTCATGGACCTTATGGGTTGAGCTGAATTGCCATAGTGTTTCATAACACACACACACACACAGAATTTTTAAATATAAAACTTTAAAGAGAAAATAAAGAGAAAATATTTCCAGTAAAGGATTTTAAAGTGGTCTTTGTGTTGTGTTTTCATTGTATTATTATTAATATTATACTGGCTATTTCCCATCTTTATTAACATAGCTTTATTACAGCTTTATGATAGTATAATTGACATAAAATAAAATGCACATATTTGAAGCATTTAATTAGATAAGTTTTGACACATATATACACCAGTATCGTGAAACAGTTGTAGGGGGGCACCCAATTCCATTATAGGAACCTCATAGTTGTGCAGTTTTCCCCCACCACCCCCAAACAGCAGAATGAGGTTGTAGAGAAGGCTTCCTGAGGAAAACATGAGCTAAGACCTATAAGGCAACTGATATCAGGTCAGGTGAATAAAATAAGGAAAGGTTGTACAGATTAGAAATAAAGCCCATCAAAAAAAAAAAGAAAGAAAAGAAATAAAGCCCATCTTGCCTATATGAAGTCTAGATTCTTGTGTTGGTTGCTGTTTACTATCATGTAGGGTTGAAAAATACCTACTCAACCCCTTTGTTTCTTAAAATTCCAATTGAGAAATAAGCTTAACAGCTAGTGAAATGTACAACACTGCTACCCAGAGTAGAAATCCCAGGTTCTGTCACTGCAGGTAGTTCTTGCATTAGAGTAACCTGTTCAGCTTTGACCACCAATCCACTCTTGAATGCATATTTCTCTGCTGTGTGTGTTATAAAACAGTTGCATGAAAGTGATGCCTTTGCTTTTAGAGCCATGGAATCTAATTCCTTGACTTGAACTTCCTTTTAACTTTCTTCTTTCTCCTGAGCAACTTCGTGAATCCTTAAATGTTCATTCATCATTACGCCCAGGTGCTAATACCGAGACTTTATTTTGGGGGCTTAAAGGCTCATTTTTTTTCCATTGCAGGTTGGCTTCATGAGCTGGGAAAGAGACTGGAATCTCCATACTACGGTAACAATACTTTGGGGGGGCCGTCGATCCGAAGTGCCTATATTGCCGCTCTGTACTTCACACTCAGCAGCCTCACCAGCGTTGGGTTTGGGAATGTCTCTGCTAATACAGATGCAGAAAAGATCTTTTCCATCTGCACCATGCTGATTGGTGGTAAGGAATATTCTTCCTTTAGACCAAGAGAAGGAACGAGTGTCTGCCAAACGGTTGCTGTTATGTTCCCTCTGTCCTAAAACCCAATACAGGGTAGATTGGTTTACATTGGAAGAGTCTAAAAGCACTAATTAGGAAATCAGTGACCAACAGTTATATATACATGTAGATTAGCAATGAAAGTCTGTGATGTCAAGAATTCCATGTTCTGACAGATGAAGAAGTTGATTTTATATATATATATATGTTTTTAACAGAAGTACTGTTGATTTACAATTTTGTGTTAGTTTCAGGTGTACAGCACAGTGATTCAGTTATATATATACTTTCTCAGATTTGTTCCCTTATAGTTTATTACCAAATATTGACTATAGTTCCCAGTGCTATACAGTAGGTCCTTGCTGGTTATCTATCTTATGTGTAGTGATGTGTATATGTATCTGATGGTTGATTTTGAAAGGGCAGGCACTTTGCTTCCTAACATGCTATTTACCTTAAGTGTTTGTGAGTTACATGAATCACAGGTATACATTTGAAATGCCATTTTGTAGCTCCAAACAGGTGAGGGTTATCAAATTTTATTAATACTACTATAGTCAATTAAGGATGTTTGATAGATAGCTTAGTTAAAACAAAAGCAACAAACACCAATACAATAATAATAAATATTTAACCTTTATTAATCACGGTTATGTTCCATTCTCTGTGCTGAATGCTTCACTACAATACCTCAAGCAATTCTGAAGGCAAATCTGTGGGTTCTGCACCATTATTATCCCATTTAACAAATAGAGACGTTATTATGCTATTACGTCTGAGCTTCAAACCCAGCGTCTGTACTCTGCTTTGTATCACTGTGGTTTGGACTCCGCAAATTTCATTCTTCTTTGCCAGCTGACATCAGTCACTTCTCCCAATAGGGGCGCCAGAGGGAGACTGGAGGCAGGAGGAGGGGGGAAGGAACTTCCGGGTTCTGATGGGTGCAGTGTATGTTGAGTGGCAGGCCACCTCAGACAGCCGCAAGTGGCTTCATCCTTCAGCCTCTTCAGGCACTTTCAGAAGCAGCCTCATTGAGGCTGGAGGTACCCCCGCAACCAAAGTCAGAGTCCCGACTCCTCGTGGCTCCCATTGCTTCTCCTCTGGGCTCCTCGGTGCTGATAACCCCACTTCTCTTTGTTCATCCAGCTCTGCAACTATCACACTCACGTTACTTCTATCTAGACTCTCCTGATCATTCAGCACTCCAACACCAGGGAAAACAGTTCTTTATAATAAATTCGCCCAGATGAAATATTTACTTTCATTTCTCTTTTCTGAACCTAACTGACAGGATTGATGCCTTTATTACCCACATTTTTCAGATGACAAATCTAAACCTTGCAGAAATAAAGTAACGTTTTCAATGCCATACAACCAGTAAGTAAAGAGGCAAGTTTGGAACCCAGGTGATTACTTACTTCTGTCATTAAATGCATAAATGGAAACTTGTGAATTATAAAGCTGTTCTTATGGAGATGTGGGTGTCTACCTGAATTGAGTAAATATTCTTAAGCCAGAGTTCTATGAGTACTTTCTGCCCCACCGTATTCCCTCAAAAGCTTGTTCTGTCATGTTCTCTTTTTTTTTTTAATTTAATTTTTGTTCTATATTAAAGTATAGGTGATTTACAATGTTGTGTTAGTTGCAGATGTACAGCTAACTGATTCAGTTATACATCTACATATATCCATTCTTTTTCAGATTCTTTCCCCATATAGGTTATTACAGAATATTGAGTAGAGCCCCCTGTGCTATACAGTAGGTCCTTGTTGATTATCTATTTTATATATAGTAGTGTGTGTATGTTAATTGAGATTATCATGTTCTCTTAATGACCTTAGTCCCAGATATCACTTTGAGTTTTGAACCTTATTATAGAAGATGGTTTCTACCAACTTCCTTGCATAGATGTGAACTGATTATGTGGGACTTCAAGCAATGAGTCATCCAGCCTACCATGAAACCAGAGCAGCATAAAGGCAATCTTTCTCTCGAGGAGTTTAGGATCACCTTGGAAGAAATACGTGGAAAGAGTTTTAATATATATATTAAATATATATTATATATATAAGTTTTAATATATATATTTTAATATTTAATACAATACCAGGCAGTAAATGCTAAGTGCCAAATCAGTTAGGAACTTGAGAAGCAGTGAGAAAGGGGGCCAGGGATTGGGAGAATTTCTTGGAAAGGCAGAGTTGCTGAGGTAGCATGCTGGGACTGCAGCACTTGGAAGAGGTTTTTGGCCGATGTAGAGCAGTAACAGCCTAGGGAGCAGAGAACAGGAATTCTCGTTTTCTGAAGAGCTGCAATGTGCCAATCCCGTGGTGGTGATTTTATACCCAGTATTATGGCTTATATAATTGCTGCTCTCCTTGATGGCCCATCTTCCAGCCTAGCAGAATGACAAGCATTTTGTAAACAGACACAGTCTATATTTATTTAATATTTGCCCATATTTCTTCTACTCCTGATGGAAATTTTTGGAAATGGTCAAATGCTCAAGGTTTAACCTACTAATTTGACATTGGAAGAATATGTTAGCTAATTGAGCTTATTTCCTGTTGATTCACTAACTATAGTGTAAGTGGTCCGGAATCAGAAATTGTTAAGGATATTATTATTCCCTGCTATTCATTGTGAGTAGAAGCTAAGCTGGTCACAAAGCCAAAAGATATGGGAAATAATCAGATAATGCCACTTTGTCACTTGGTAAATATTTATTGAGCAAATTATCCTGATGCAAAACCAGCGCTCATTTGGAAATGGCATGAAAGCATTTAGGTGACTTGAGCAGCACTGAGGAAACCATTGGTTTTGAATGGCAAATGGCATCTGAGTAACTCAGATTTATTAATTAAAGCTTCACAAATCTGTGTCTGTTATTGTGACAATTACCCTAGGCTAAGAGAAATGATGCCTTCATTTTAATATTTCCTAGTTAACAAATTACTGGCATAATTTTGAGAACTAATCATAAGAGCTCACAATATTGAACACTTTGCTCATTTAATTCTCATAACACTATGAATTAGAGGTTATTAACACCCCAATTTAATATAAGGCAGCAGAAGTTTAGTGAGTTTAAATGCCCGGATTCACTAAGACCTAGAAAACTTTTTGTAAAATATCTATTTCATTATATACTGCAAATTGATTTTATTTTTTAATTTCTATAAATATATACAAATAATTTATTTTTTTAATTTAAAATATGTATTACCATGGAATCAACGCTAAGTTATCTTATTAGGAATCCCCACACAAGGCCGATGAAGTTGCTAATGACAGGGATGCAGTATTTACTACAAAAGCAGATAGGAGTGGTATTAAATGTTGCAGGTGAGTGTAAGAACCCCAGATAATTATCCAGGGCAGAGGCGCTCACAAACTGAGTTAGGAGGAGGAGGGGGAAGGGAAAGCTTCCATGCGAGCATCTGTAATTAACGAGTGTGCACACCACTGATTTATGGGAAGCATATTTAAAACTATCAAAGAGATTAAGCAAAAGTAATGAAAAAAAAATCCATACCTAGATAAATCTGTATAAACCTTGAGAACACGCAAAACAAAGAAGGAATCCTAAAATCTTCAAACAACTATTAGAATTAATAAGTGAATTTAGTAAGGCTGATGGATATAAAGTCAATATGCAAAAATCAGTTGTATTTCTATATATTAGTAACAATCAATTAAACAATATAATACTTCTAAAATTATAAAAACATCAAATACACAGGGATAAATGTTTTAAAATGTGCAATACTGGGACTTCCCTGGCAGTCCAGTGGCTAAGACTTTACCTTCCAATGCAGGGGGTGCAGGTTCAATCCCTGGTTGGGGAGCTAAGATCCCACATGCCTTGCAGCCAAAAAACCAAAACATAAAACAGAAGCAATATTGTAACAAATTCAATAAAGACTTAAAAAAAATGGTCCACATCAAAAAAAAATTGTTTATACATGCAATACTATTATACAGAAAAGTATAAAACATTAGAAAATTTACAAATAGTTTAAAATAATGGAAGGATATACAATGGTGATGGTTTTAAGACTTAGTATTGTAAACATACCAGTTTTATTCAAATTAACCTAAAGAGTCAATGCAGTCTCAATTTTAAAAACCCAGTAGATGTGTGTTTGCCTGTATATATGTGCCTCTTTGAAAATTGGCAAGATGTTTCTAAAAATTAGAGGAACTGCAGAACTAAAATGATTGTAAGCAAGCATAAAGAAGAACAAAATTGGAATATTTATGCTGCAGATATCATGATGTGTAATAAAGTCACAGTAATTAAGAAAGTATGGTGTTGACTCAGGAATAAATAGGCCAATGGAATTGAAGAGCGTGAAAAAACCTGCCCATAAACATATGGTCACTTTATTTATGACACTGGTGATACTGTAACACAAGGGGGAGAAGATGATACTTTTAATAAACGTTGCTGAGTCAAATATATATAAATATACATGTTGAAAAACAACCTTGACCCCTCTTAAAACTAAGTTGAAACAAATTCCAAATGGATTTTGATCTAATTGTGTAAGGGAAAACAATAAAGCTTCTAAAAGCTAACATAAGAAAGTATTTTCATGACCTTGGGTTTGGCAAAGATTTCTTAAGCATGACTCAAAAAGCACTATCCATAAAGGAAAGATTGATAAATTGAACTTCAGAACTTCTGTTTATCAAAAGACATCATTAAGAACGTGAAGCAGCAAGCCACAGGATAGAAGATATTTGCAAACGTATCTGACCAAAGACTCTTATCTATTATATATAAAGAACTCTATCAAATCACTAAGAGCAGAGAACTAAAAAATGCATTAAAATTTTTAAAAAGCCCTTCAAAAATAGATTTTCTTACCTGGATAGACAATAAACATATAAAAAAAATGGTGCTCAACATCATTCATGTAGAATATGCAAATTAAGATCAAAATTAGATAACATTTGCATTCACTAGAATGGTATACTTAAAAACACTAATAACCCTAAGTGTTTGAGAGGATAAAGAACATCTTGACTTCTCCCATACTGTTGATGTGAGTGTCAGTTGGTACAAGAGTCTTGTCAGTAGTTACCTAGTCTGAACATATCTGTATTCTGTGCCTCAACAATTCCATTTGTGAGTGTATATCCAACAAAACATCATATATATTCACATCAAAGGACATAACGTGGAAACATTACTGCAAAAATTTCAAAGTGGAAATGCTTACTAATAGGAGAATAAATAAGTAAATTATGAAATAATTATTCAATAAAGTACCATACAGTAATGAGAATGAATGAACTGTTATGTTACCACATGGATAGATCTTACAAACTCAATGCTGAGCAGAGAAGACAGACACAAATAAGTATGCACTGTATGATTTTGTTTAAAGAAGGTTCAAAAGTAGGCAAAACTTATTGATTGCAGTATAACTCATAGCTGCACTTACCTTTGGTGAGGGTGCTGGTTGGTGACTGTGTGGGACATCAGGGAGCCCTAGGTGCTGATAATATCACGTTTATTCATCTGGAGGTGATTCCATGGATCTGTTCACTTTGAGAAATGAACTACACATTTACTATTGGTGTAATCTTCTCAATGTGTGTCTTTGATACTAATTTTAGTTTGTAAAATTATAATAGATGGGCAAAAAATAATAATGTAACTATCAGGTGTGGGATGAGAAAGTGGATAGCAGTGAGCTGAGTTCTCACTTTTCATGTCAAGTTGCTTTTTAGGTTTTGTCTTAATATGATAAGTCAAGCAGTAGAAGTGAAATCTCATGATCTAAAATATTGGTGATAATCCGAAGAAGACGTAAAAGAAATAATTTTGAAAGTTTGCCTTTGGGGAGTGGGATGGGGATGATGGGAAGGGCTTGGGACTGAACTGTTCCTAAATTTTCTAAGCTACTTGCTTATGATTATAAAACTTTTTAAAGAAATTATCAAACCGCCAGAGGTTCATTTGGGTTCCATAAATATTTATGGCACACTAAAATTATGCCAGGCGCTGTGCTAGGTGCTAGGGAAACAAAGATGACTAAGATATGATGCTTTCCTTCGAGGAGTTCACAGTTGAGTAATGGAAATAGGTACTCAGGCAGATGATGTTCTTTCTTTTTCCATTTTAACTTTTCCTATTATAGTGCGCATTTCGAAAGAACTGGAAAATCTACATAAAAATAAAATTACATATAATCCCATCACCAAAGGATATTCTTTTCAGTCTTTTCATACATTTATTTCCCTATTTTCTAAGAGATTTATATCAACTACACATATCATTTTTGTCACCAAACAAAATATATTGAGAACATTTTCCCATGTCTTTTAAAATTCCTCTCTCATATTTATTAATGGCTGCCTGATGAGTGAGCCCCCAGTGTTGGGACCATCAGCTCAGCCTCAGAGGTTAGATATAGCTTTCTAGTGAAGAGGACTCATCACTCAGGACATGTCCAGTTTAAATGAGGCATTGTTACCACGGAAGAGGTAGAGTGAAACTCTTAACAGCCAAGGCTTTCCTTGGGTCCTCTTATCCTATATATATACTACCCTGACGTGATGTTATTCGACCCACAAATTCGCTGTTTTTAAGGTGTCTTTACACTGCCATTTCAATTCATCATTTAGAAAATTGTTCTCACTCTCTATTCTCCCTGCCATCTGCCACTCACAACCCAGTGTACTTATAGCAAGGACTGGAAAATTCCAAGGCAATAAGTAGGTGAGAGAGAGGAGTAGGGCAGCTAAGATTACCCGAAGCCTGAGCTCTGGTCTCCTTTTATAGCAGAAGAGCACAGTCCCTCTGTAGACGCTGAAGGCGCTGCAAAGTAGTTGACTAAAGAAACCAGAAATGATGATCTTAGGACAGCAAGGTTGCCCAAAATCCAAAGAAAGAGGTGGTGGGGAGGGAGAGAGAGAGAGAGAGAGAGGAGGGGAAGGAAGGAGGAGGGAAAAAAGGGGGGAAGGAAAGGAAAGATAAAGAAAAAAGGGAAAGAGAAAGCCAGGCAACCTATAAGAATGCATTTTCATTTGAGGTCTGTTTACTTTTCATGTCAGATCCTGAGTGTTGAGCCTCCTCTGAAAACCTGATATTAACATGATCTTTTACAAAATGCATTCTATACAAAACTCTTCCGCAAAGAAAAAGAACCTCCCACAGACTCAGCAGTAGGCCTAGCATGCTACTTTAAGAATTATATACATCAAATTTGCTAGGAATAAAAAGGAAAAGTGAAGGATAATTTCCAGACTGACCTGGATATAGAAGTTCTTCAGTCAAAGTTTCATAGTAGATGGAATGATTTGGCCTGACAGTCACAAACACTCTTCGCCAGTGTGAAAATGATAACCGGTGACAGAGAGGCAATAATAACTTTGGAAAACTGAAAAACTACGAGAGCTAGGGTTGTATTTTTTGAACTACTTAAATTAGAAGTATTCTCCTATGCTGAAATGAGACTTTGAAATTATGATGACTCAGACATAGACTAGGGCTTTCCAACAACACTTATGAATGCTACAATGAATCCAGTAATTCATTTTATTGATAATGTACAATTAGAATGCTAAATGATCTGAACATATTACTTCTCTTACCTTAAGTGCTTTACACACATTATAATTAAGCAATGTTAAAATCATACACTTAATTAAGGAAAGCAGTGTTAAAATAAATGAAATAAAATTGTTCTCAGTACTCAGTTTAAACGCCATAAATGATTATTACTACATACTTTCTACGGATGGTGGGGCTTCCAAACACTGAGCCCATAAGTATATTAACAGAGCCTGAAATCAGTGTTTAATTCCTTGGACTTGGAGCAGAATCAGTTCTTTTCTTTGCTGAGTGTTTATTGTAAATAGAGGTCTCCCCTTCCAAATAAAATATTTAAGCGGCAGAACAGTTGTGCTTCTAAAACCATACAGAAGAATGAGCCTCTACTTAGAACCTGCCAATAAGCGTTCAACATTTAGTTGTTAAGCAATATGCGTTTTTCTTGGTATATTTTTAACCCTTTGGAAGACATTTCATTTTTGAACATTTAGGAAGAATCTGCACCTATGTGTGCTTGCATGTAGCAGGCATTTCTTGAATATTTCTTGAATTTCCTCCATCAAGAAGTTATTTCCACAAAGAACCACTCAATTATTTGACAGGTTGCTGGAAAACCTTAAATCTGGGTTCCTCCCGCGTATTTTACACCACTGAGCATCCTGGAAATTCATAGCACTTTTCACTTTCATGGGAAAAATTAACATAAATTGAGCACCCACATGCAATTAAAAGCACTTTAAAAAAGATATTTTAACTCTTTAAATCCTGAAGTAACTCTATGAGTAAGGTACTGTTATGCCCATATACATGTAAGGGAACCACGCAAGGGAATTACATATCTCGCCTGGTTTACAAAATTAGAAGTGGTAAAGCCAGAAGTTAATCTAATGGTGTCTGATTCCGAAGTCCATATTTCCTCTGCAACATTATATTGCCTCCTGTATATAGACCCTAAGTTTAACCCTATTCTAGTAACTTCTCCAAAATATTGAGGCCTTCTTTATTATGGGGTGACTTCATTGGCATGGTGACCGTATTTTCCATAGAGAAATGATGATGTATAACCTGATAAAGAATTTTAACTCCAGTGTTAGATTAGGCTGAAATTCGTATGACAAAAGTTGATAATTTCTGGTAAATGTAACCGAAAGAAAGAATTCGGGTTGGGGCTATCTTGAAATATTCAGGAGGATGGATGTGACAATAGGTTGACACATTTGCACTAATTATCAATTCTGGTGCTAAGAAACTTTTAACATAGTCCTTGGACGTTGAGATTTGGGCACAGGGACGTTTATGACAGGTCTTAATAGACAAACTAGAAATGTTTAGTTTTTTTTTTTTTTAACTAAAAACTACTGAAACCAGTGATTTCACCCAACCCCTGAGCTTCTTACCTCCTTGCCAGTCCCATGGGGATCAGGGCTGAAATCTGAATATCACAGAGAGTTGATCTGTCCATAAGTGTGGGCACACTTGGACCTTTCTCTTTCCCAGTTTCACAGACCCAGGTGGGTCCAAGGCCTTCTCGGGCTACTTGCTGGTGTCTGCTAGGCCATTCCCGTTGTTTGACCAACAACTACTGTTTAGTGTGAAATCCTCACATCTTTTCTGACTTTGAGATACTTGACCACTCCCCACAGCAGGTGACTCCTTGGGAGGTGAAGTCCATCTGCTCGCTCACTCTATGTTTTTCCAGGAGAAAATCCATCCCTAATCCCCATCCGCTCTGGAATTCTGGTGAACAAAGCCTGCTCTCTCATTACACTCTGGTGGTGCTTTTGGGAGCGGAAGACTGACCAAGAAATCTCACTGAAACAGGAGTCACATGTTCGTGTACCACCCGGCTCTTCTCAGAAGGGTGGCAAGGACTCTGAGCAGAATACCTGAATTCTTTGTTTCTTGAATGGTCTCAGAATTCCTATTATCTATGTCCCTTAAAATTAAAGTGACTAGAGAGCTGGGGTGGTGTTATCTTGGCTTCAGATTGCCCAGGAAATCCTCAATTACATTTCTAACACCTTTTTCAGTACTTTTATTAATAGAAATGTCTCATATTTAATATCCTAAAACTAATTTTAAATGATGGCTTTGGGGAAGAGACTAATATTCTCATAAAGGCTAACCAGATTTTTATTATAGACTTACTTTTGAAACGTATTTGTTATTATAATAAAAATAACTATTAAACCTTAACTTGATAGCTTATTCTATGAAATTATTAAAACCATTTCATCATACCCACACAGTTATACCCAATGATTAAAATAATACAGATGTGAATAGAGTACAAAAATCAAAGTTTGTCATAGCCAGGATGGCGGCTAACAGATTAAGTGTGGGTCAAAGTGGTCTATTGTTCTTATGACTGAGTTTTTTTGTTTTTTTGTTTTTTTTGGCACGCGGGCCTCTCGCTGTTCTGGCCTCTCCCGTTGCGGAGTACAGGCTCCGGACGCGCAGGCTCAGCGGCCATGGCTCACGGGCCCGGCCGCTCCGCAGCATGTGGGAGCTTCCCGGACCGGGGCACGAACCCGTGTCCCCTGCATCAACAGGCGGACTCTCAACCACTCCGCCACCAGGGAAGCCCATTTACTGAGTATTTTTAAAAGGTATTTTTACTCTGATCAAGTCACATGGAATCGAAATGACTACATCAGGATGCACCCTGTGGCACTGCGGCTGCAGCAAAAAGCCTGCTTAAAAATAGCTGTGTCAACATGGCCAGCTACGTGTACTCTGCTGATTCAGGATATATAGAATGTACATTTATACATAAGGAGGAAGCCCCTCCGTCCTATTTTTCTCCCATTATATGCCATGTTGTTTTCTCTAGCCTTGATGCATGCCCTGGTGTTTGGAAACGTGACAGCGATCATACAGAGGATGTATTCCAGGTGGTCCCTCTATCACACTAGAACCAAGGATCTGAAGGACTTCATACGTGTCCATCACCTGCCCCAGCAGCTCAAGCAGAGGATGCTTGAATATTTCCAAACAACCTGGTCAGTCAACAATGGAATAGATTCCAATGAGGTAATGTGCATTTCTCATGTTGACGTTTTCAGGCAGAAAGCACGTATTCTAAGGTAAAAGCAAAGTGCTCTAATGCAGGTCTCAAAAGGGAAATACACACCTACCACCTTCTTTATCTCTTTATTTTTAATCTCTCATGACCTCAGTACATCTTCTTTCATCTGCTCTGGCTTATGTTTTTCCAATGTCACTTTGGATTGGCCTGTGTTTTACAGTAACTTGCTACTTTGGTCAATCGGGCAGACTTATTTTCATTCTCATTGACCCTCTTTGAAGGAACCAATTCTTATGACAGTTGAATGATGGAATCATGGAATATTAGATTAATCAAGTTAATGTTTACCTTTAAAAGCAACAAAGTAAAAAAAAAGGCTTTTCAGCAAACATGTTATCTTTGGACATCCAGAAACACCGCAGACCACCACTGTAGAAAGGGTATCCTATAAATCAAGCAACCATTCCACCAACCCCCCAACGAAACTAGTCATCAATATTTTTAAGTAATTATTTGTTTTTTCCTCCCTTCAGATGGTCATGACAGCAGAGGAAACACTAAAGGGTCCAAATTCCATATCTTCTGTCCTGAGTAGGCATCTTTGTGAGAAGCAAGTCACAAGGAACTATATGTTTCATTCTAGAGTCTTTTATTAATTTATTCTATTGCTCCAGACTTATTAACAGCTGATTATTTAGGAGCACACAACCAGGGTCACAGTCATGGAAAAACCTCTCCAGGATTATTCATATGTATATTTCCTCTTCTGTACTGTGGCTGGTCAAACAGTGGGAAAAACTTCCTGTGGTCTTATAGTCAATCAATTACGCAAGACTGACCCCAACTTGCTTCCCTCTTTCATCTTCTCTGACAGCTTTTGAAAGACTTTCCAGATGAGCTTCGTTCTGACATCACCATGCACCTGAACAAGGAAATCTTACAGTTGTCCCTTTTTGAGTGTGCCAGCCGGGGCTGCCTCAGGTCTCTGTCCCTACACATCAAAACCTCCTTCTGTGCTCCAGGGGAGTATCTGCTGCGTCAGGGAGATGCTTTGCAGGCTATCTACTTTGTATGCTCGGGCTCCATGGAAGTTCTTAAAGACAGCATGGTGCTGGCGATTCTTGGTATGTCTGAGTTGAAAAGCTTCATGAAATTTTACTCTGGAGCATAAATTAAGGAGATGAAATGGGGGGAAAAACTGTGATTGAGAGAAGGAAAATTAGGGATGAATATGTGGATTCAGATATGGGTTTAATTTGCCAAATTATTATTATTAGTTTTTATTATTAATTAATTGTTATGACATATATTGAGTTTACACTGTGCTAAGTGTTATATCCAACACATGTTTTGATTCTTGTTAAAAATCCAGTGGTATAAATATTATCCCTACTTTACAAGTGAATATATAGTATCTTAGTTAACTTAATTTGTCCCAAATAACATAGCAAGAGAATGAACACAGTTCTTTCTGATTCCTAAAGCCAGATTATAAATTATGATATAGTCTGCCTCTTGGTGAGACAGCTGATCAGTTTTCAGAGGGCATTTCTGCCTTTTGGTGGAGAATCAATTCAGAGAAGAACATTGAAAATTGTTTTATCTGTGCTAGAAATTGAACAAAAAATGATTTCGTATTGAGAATAAGCTCTCGTAGCAATCATAGCAATCATTAGCTCAATTCTGTCAAGGTGATGATAGGCTCTTTTCACTCCCTCAAAAATTCATAGGACAATTTGTGAATATTTTGTACCGCAAAGTTGACTCCAACTATTAAGACATAATTGGTGTTCATTGAAATGTAAATGTCAGCTGAGAAAAGGTGACATGCAGGGTTAATGTAGAAAAATTGCTATCTGCAATTTTATGTGTTCCTCTTTTAAAAATCACTTTCATTTGTTTCTTTATCTGTTTGTTCATTTATTTATTCAACTATTATTTCTTGAGGGCCTACGAATAAATTAGGTACTGGTCTAAACGATATATTTGAACACCAGTGTAGAATGATAATGTTTAGAGTTTGTGTTAATTAAAAGTGGCTAATGCAGCACTTTTCATTTATTTTTAATTTTCATATTTAAGAACTTAATATCTGTGGACAACCCAACCCTTTACAAAGTATTTTCACATGTGGGACCTTAGTTACATTTTCCTAACACAAAGAGACAGATAAGAGAGGTATTTTCTCATTTTTCCAAAGTCAAAGCTAACCTAGGTCTTCAGACTCTGCATCCAGTGTCCTTTCCACCTCTGAACAATGCCTTTTATTCTATATGATCATTGTTAAGTCTGCAGTCTCTGGATTTTAGCTAGTAAGCTTCAAGACAGGTTATATTTGGGAAGAGAGAAGAGAACTAATATTGATTGATTCCCTAATGTGAGCTGGGTGTTGTATGTCCATTATCCAGTTCAAATCTTGCAACCCTATTAGGTTGCTATGATTATCCCCAGTTAGAGGTGCAGAGATGGGGGCAGCGAGGGGTAAAATACCAAATGGAAGAATGCTTTCCATTGCTTCCAATTGACTTCAGTTTACCACATCCCAGAGGAAAGGTAGGGCTTGGCTTCCAAAGTTTGGGCTCAGTTCTTGATTCACCCCCTTATGTTTTTCTCCTTAATAGAAAGGCATGGAAGAGCAACTAAAAGAGTGTATTTATCCTCAGTGTGGCCAGCTCATTATCAGTGGGACAGTGAGACTCTGTACGTGTGTGTTTTTCAAGAGGAGAATTTAACACTCTTCCTGCCCACTTCTCAACTCTATGAAGTTAAAGACCAGTCATTCTATCATTTTTTATTCAAAATTAAAAGTGACAATCATTTCTAAATTTGCTTCAAACACCTTTCTTTACCTGTGGGCTTCCTTAGTACCACTATCAGTTTTATAGCCTGTCCATTGGCACAGTCTGCTTTTAAAAGGGCATTTAGTGCCATTTACAGCAACATGGATGGACGTAGAGATTGTCATACTGATTAAAGTAAGTCAGACAAAGACAAATATATGATATCGCTTATATGCGGAAACTCAAAAAATGGTACAAATGAACTTATTTACAAAACAGAAATAGAGTCACAGATGTAGAAAGTAAATTTATGGTTACCAAGGGGGAAAGGTGGTGGAGGGATAAATTGGGAGATTGGGATTGACATATACACACTACTATATATAAAATAGATAACTAATAACCTACTGTATAGCACGGGGAACTGTACTCAATACTCTGTGATGACCTATATGGGAATAGAATCTAAAGAGTGGATATATGTATATGTATAACTGATTCACTTTTCCATACAGCAGAAACTAACACAACATTGTAAATTAACTATACTCCCATAAAATTTAATTTAAAATAAAATAAATAAAATTAAAGGGTATTTAGTTATTTTTCTAGCAGCTTATGGTTTGATATACATGTAAGCAAATTAATGCACTATTTTTACATGTATATAATGTGGGTTTTTCCATAATTGTGGTGAATTTTTAAATTTGGTAACTAGCAACAGTTCTAGGAATGGAATACGAAGGCATCATCCCTGATACTATGTCACGATAGGTACAAATTTGGTGGCTTGTATGTAAATACTATTGTTTGTAATACACAATTCCATCGGATTTTCTTATTTTATTTTATTTATTTTAATTAATTAATTAATTTTTTTTTGCGTTATGCGGGCCTCTCACTGTTGTGCCCTCTCCCGTTGCGGAGCACAGGCTCCGGACGCGCAGGCTCAGCGGCCATGGCTCACGGGCCCAGCCGCTCCGCGGCATGTGGGATCTTCCTGGACCGGGGCACGAACCCGTGTCCCCTGCATCGGCAGGCAGACTCTCAACCACTGCGCCACCAGGGAAGACCCCGGATTTTCTTATGTTAAAAAAATTCTACTAACAACTAAAAGACTTAGTTCATTGCCTTGTGCTTCTGGCCCGCATTTCCTACATAAATTGAGCTTCCCGTAATTAACGTTTTCCCATCTTTGCTGCTACCATATATCTCTCAAAAATGCACGTGACCATTCGAAACACGCCTATGTTATATTGGGACTAAACCCAAAGATAATACGTTAGTAATATTTTCTCTCTGTGGTTAGCATTATTTCAACGGAGACTGACTATTTTACTTCCCCTACGGTAATATTATCTTATGGGCCAATTTAAATCAATACTGACTTTGATAAACTTAAGCACATGGCTTAAAATATAGATATTTAGTACATGTTCACTCTGCCAACAAAATAATTAATACATAATGTCGTAGGGGAAAAGTATCACCAAACAGCTGTCAAGCCATAATTTATTCAAACAATCCCGTCGTCCTATCAATTCTTGAAGGCGTTCTTAATCTGATGCTTTTCGGGGAGGCAGTTGACACAGAGGCAGGGATTTTTCCAGGGATAGAATTTGTCTGCCTTATACACATTCATTTCATGTCCTGGTAATTGAACACTTTCTTCATTGTGGTTTAAAAGAAGATGACAAAGCACAGATAAATGCACTCTTCACAGATGGCATTAGTCTGCCTAATTATAATTAAACATAAGTTATAGCTCTAACCAGGATGGTTTGCACATGCATCCCATCAACGTTTTTTTGCCCAATGGAAGAATAATGATTAGCAAATATCAGTAATGGAATTCTGAATAATAGAGACTCTAAGGGATCATAAATATCTTCTTTTCTTTTAGAAATAAAGATACGGAAACCCAGTGTAATTAAGAAACTTAGATATAGGCTCTAAATCTAGGTAGGGAGTAATCCACAAAATCGTAAAATGAGTGAGGGTGATGACCAGGCTTCACCTGAGGTCTGGCACACATGTCAGTGGTCCATAATTATCCATTGAATAAATAAATAAACTAGAATTCTTTCTAGGATGCCAAGTTTAGCAAGATGCTGGGGTCATTGTGGCCAAAATCACCAGGTATGAAAGTATGATGACCCTAACATTTTTCCAAACACCAGTTGCTTCACAGAATATGTGAATTCTCACCGCGGCAACATGGTGCCTCATGGCAAATTCTCCTCAGATATACAAAATTTGAAAATCTGCTGTATTCAGTCCACCCTGGCTATATTTACATCTTGCATCAGTATCCAACTTTGAGTTTTTGAGCGGCAATTTAGATTTCTAAGAAAACATGCAAGAAAAACAATTTCCAAGTTTAGCAGGACTGGTGACAACAGTAAATCAAACTTGAGTTCTTCAACACTGTGTGGCTGTTTCTTGTCTTAGTGTCTATAAATATAGATTTTTTTCTTCTGCCAAATGGGCTCAATTTCAAGGTTTTGATTCAAAGATAACACCTAGAATAATTTAAAATGTTTTGATCTGGCACAAATATTTATGAATATCTCAGGTATTCATGGTTGATGTGGCCCATCTCCTTTTACTGTCAAATTCAATAAAACAGACTTTTATGGAAGCCTGTTGCATGCCAGAGACTTTGCTTCCAGAAATTCTGGGCACAGTAAAAAATAAAAGTTTCAAAGTTAAAAAAATTAATTGAATGAAGAATGGATGGGGCAATTTGTTCTATAACATTCCAAAGATATTATTTGCTTGGTGGTTTTTGGTGGGTCAATTAGTGGTTGTTGGTTCCCTGTGAAATGAAACAGAGCGGCCATAAAAATATATAAATAAATAAAAGTTATTTTATTTATTTATAGGCATGATGATATTTGAGGACAAAGCAAAGACGAAGTAGAAACTCCTAAGTTGGAGCCTTGAATCCAATGCCAGCATCCTTTGTGAACTTGGTCATATTACCTCAGCTTTTAACCTAAGTCTGTCTGAGAATTGAATGGATTTTCTTGCAGATTTCTCACATGGACGCTGAGTGAATGAATGGCTCTGTCTAAAACAAAACTGAAGCTGCAATCAGCTCTTTGTTAGTAATTACAATTATGCTCACCCTCCTGCCAGGTTAAACTGATTTGAATCAATTCTAAGATTTTAAAGATTCAAATAACTTGTCCAATATTATCTAATCAGCAAACTCGAGGAAGTAAGCTAGTTCCCAGACAGGTGAAGTGTAGCCTAAGACTGATCGACAGAGGTGTTAAAAAAGATCAGCGGTGCTGGCTGTGGGGTGGGACACAGAAAATGTGAATAAAGTAGTGTTAGATCATCTCTCCCCACAGTGGAAGAGCTCATAGTTTTTATTTATTCACTTTCTTTGTTGCTGGAGAAAATGGGATTTTTACACTGTCACAGAGCATTAAAACTATGACTTGTATCTTACATTTCTCTGTAGTAGATTTCATGGTCTGTAATGCCCAGTAGTTGCCTCTGCCTCTCAACTCTCCTCCTCCATGCCCCGCCTCCTGTCTTGTAGACATGTTCAGAGATAAATAAAACAACCCAAGTATATTAGATGGTGATGTTTATATTACTGTCCAAAGTGCTAGAATCAAAATGATTAATATACCTCTTGATGGTCTAAACCTCAGAATCCTGGAGCATTTTTACAGTCAGAAAAACTGAGCCATTATTATTTCCCTGGAATGGTTAAAGCAACGGTGACGAAAAATGTCAACTGCTTTGTCTAAAGTCATTTACCAAATCCTGTGAGGGACCTGTCTGGAGCCCATGTATGACCTACAGTTCCTAATTCTCGGGCTCCTAGGCTTTATTCTCTAGACCAGTTTTCTCAACTGGGGACAATTTCGATTGCCAAGGCGCATTAGGCAATGCCTGCAGATATTTTGGGTGTCATCTCTGGGGGTGGATGGTGTGAGATGCTACTAAACATTCTACCCTGTACGGAATGCTCCCCCTGCCAGCAGAGAATGATGAGGCCCCAAATCTCAACCCTGCTGAGGCTGAGAAACCCTGCCCCAGATAAAGGTTCCTCTTCTCTTTCAGTGTAATTTCAGAGAAATGAAGCCTGTAAATCACACAAAGTTACCAGTCCCAAGCTTGCTTTTCATTAAAGCTACATGTCTCTGTTTTTCACTGTTTCAAGGGAAAGGAGATTTAATTGGAGCCAATCTATCAATTAAGGACCAAGTGATCAAAACCAATGCGGATGTGAAGGCGCTAACCTACTGTGATCTTCAGTGCATCATCCTCAAAGGACTCTTTGAAGTGCTGGACCTTTACCCAGAATATGCTCACAAATTTGTGGAAGACATTCAGCATGACCTCACATACAACCTTCGAGAAGGT
Source organism: Orcinus orca (assembly GCF_937001465.1). NCBI lineage: Eukaryota > Metazoa > Chordata > Mammalia > Artiodactyla > Delphinidae > Orcinus > Orcinus orca. The sequence goes on along the minus strand of NC_064563.1, from coordinate 9,194,726 downwards.
CACGAGAGTGATGTAAGTCTCGCTTCTAATTAGTGCTGAGACCCAAACACATGGGGCCTGGAGATCATTTATAACAGGAAAGGCACATGTCCTGACCTCACTTCAAAAAGTCTCTGAGCAGATAAGGTAGGACTGTTCAGTTACTAATTGAGCAGTTAGATAATTAGCTACAAGTCAAACCTGGAGCTTGTTATCAACATTTTAGGAAAGTATTATTTACGGATGACTTCTCTTAATTCAGTTTCTTTCTTTTTTATTTTCATGTGCTTATAGCCAGAATCAATTTCAGGGACATATAATATTCAGCTAGAGATGTGTGACTTCTCCCGAACTGAAAGATTTCTGGATAGAGTATGTGGTGCAGAGTTTGCTGTGTGTGTAATTATTCACTACTCCACTGGCTTGACATACATTTTGCTTAAGAATATCTTTTTATTTGTTAACCGGTACTCAAAACAGCCTATCTTAAAATGACTAAAAATGCACGGAAGGATTCAAGCCAAAGACTGTCACGCTGAAAGCATAATGAACATTTTCTGAAATTATATATTTGCCGCATGTTTCAGTTTATACAAACAGCTTTCCTGTCAAAATATGTACCAAACTGCATCCCGTGATTAAGCTGCTCATGAACATGACTTCATTAGATGTGTCAGAGAGACCAATGATTTAATAGGGATGATTGTTGAAAGGCAAACCAGAGCACGTACGCAGAGCATTCTCTATGAACAGAAGCCTTGAGCTGCTGCCTTGAGCTGCCCCAGATATCTGCTATACTCGATTTTTTTCCCTAAGGGTTTAAGAAACGAAGCTCTTGTTTTGACTAACACACTTGTGGGGACATTTTGTTCGTCATCAGTATTCTCCACTTGAGAGGTAAAGAATGAACCCAAATTGCGTATGACTTCATCTTGGTGGAGGATGTCAAATGGCAGACAGTATGTAAATGGTATCCCTTTCTGACGTTCAAGATTACCACTCTTGAATGTGTGCTTCTCTCCATTGGTGATGACAAGCAGCAGAGGAGGTATCGATATTTATTGCAAACTTACTTGTGCTAAATACTCTGCCTGTGTAAAACATCTCATTTAGTGCTTAAAGCCACGGTTGAAGGTGAGTGTCAACTAGGTTTTACAGGACAGGAGGCAGATGCAGAATGGTTAAGTAACGTGTGTGAGGTCACACAAACTTGTAGGTGGCAGGGACAGAGTATGGGCACAGGGGTCTGTCATTTTAAAATCTGTAAACTCATAGTTATGTTGTCTCTTATTTATTTACTTATTTATTTTTGGCTGCGTTGGGTTTTCGTTGCTGCGCACGGGCTTTCTCTAGTTGTGCCGAGCGGGGGCAACTCTTCGCTGCAGTGCACGGGCTTCTCGTTGCGGTGGCTTCTCTTGTTGTGGAGCACGGGCTCTAGGCGCGCCAGCTTCAGTGGTTGCAGCACATGGGCTCAGTAGTTGTGGCTCATGGGCTTAGTTGCTCCGCGGCATGTGAGATCTTCCCGGACCAAGGCTCAAACCCGTGTCCCCTGCATTGGCAGGCGGATTCTTAACCGCTGCGCCACCAGGGAAGTCCCCTGTTGTCTCTTCTTCTTGAAGACACTCATCTTGTCTTCCCTTTCAATAAATCGAGGTCTACGACTAAAGTTGCCTTTTGTGCTCTCCACGACAGTGTAATGTGACAACTATTTTTGAAGAGTGGAGGTGAGTTAGGGCATCGAAGCCACCAAAAAGGGAAAAAGAAATGAGGGAAGAGAGGAAGAGCCACCATTCCTCAGCATAGACAAATGGAAAATATGGGATCTCAACCCCTAGTTTCTTCTTAGTTGGTTGCTTTTAAGGATTCTTACCTTTAATCCATTTTTTATCTTCTTCTTCTCTTTGCTGAAACATTAATCATAGTGATTTTAAAACTCCAATGTCTGAATTGCCAATGAGACTATTTTCGTTATCTGTTATTTCTCTTGTGTGTGGTTTTTTTTGTTTGTTTTCTTTTTGGTTATTTGGCCCCCACCCCTCTTTTTAACAGATATCATGATTTTGCTTCATTGTAGATTTTGTTTATGAAAAAGTGTTCACCTTATTTCCCTCCAGATAGGGTTATAGTTTCTCTTGGCAGGCAGATAGAGTACCAGCAAATCACTTTCATCCTGCTCACCGTTCCTCTTCATCTTTGTTAGGCTGATCTGTTTCAGTTTTGCCCTTACTCTGGTGCTATAGCTCTCACTCCTAAGTAAGACATGATTTTTTTCAGGATCTCAGCTAAAATCCTTGGATGTTCACCAAGGCTCCTCCAATTTGGCAGGCCTTGAATTCCAGCCTGCATCTCCTGAGCATCACATGGTTATGGAAATCATCTGGTTTCTTGGAGCACCACCCTGTGTAGGCTCAAATGGGGAGCTGGCTGATGCCTCAAGGGCCCCATTGATGCAGTTCCCTCCTCTCTGGGGTTTATTCATCAAATCCCAGGTGGTTTGGTACACCTAAACGTCCTCGTCCAGGAAGACTGTTCCTTTCTCTTACACCTCACGCTGAAACAGCCGATTCTCTCAGGAAAACACCTGGATAAACATGGTCCTCACCCTGATGGACTTCCCTTTTCCCAGGCAACACAGCCCTTCAAGTCTGACATACATTGCTTGCTCTCCAGTGCTTTCAAACAGTTATTTTGTATATTTTGTCCAGATTTATAATTATTTTTTAGTTCAATATAAGCTCTTTCATTGTGGCTGAAACCAAAAGTCTTGCTTCTTTACAGAGGACTCCTTCTAAGTTACACTTTAAGGGCTAATGGGAACTGGCACTTACCTCTGAGACCCTTATCGTTTTATATTTTGTGTTTCCTCATCTTGTATCACTCAGAAGTTCTATTTACAGTATATCCAAGATCCTGGGGTGCTATACCTTCTAAAGGTAAATTTGGACCACCCTGACCCATAATTTCATACCCCGGGGGAGAAGTCTTGTGCTGTTTCCAAGGATACTATGACTTTGGGGGGAGCTTCTATTCTGACGATTACCTATGGTCATGGATTCCTACTCTCTGCTCTGCAACTCTGGTGTAAGACCAGTGTGGAACCCAGCCCCCTCCTTACTTCCCACACACGTGCAAACAAAACTATCCAATCACACAGGGTTTCTGATGGGTTGAAGCCTGTGTGAAAGGTTGGTCAATGAGTTCTAGAAGGAGGAACATTTGCATGATGGAAATGCAAACAGTATAAATGTGACTTCACTCTATATCCTTAATCTTAAAACTCCTGTGGCCTCCCTGCCCCATTGTTCAGCCCTTTATTCTTGCTCTCACCTCCTCTCCTCTCTTCATCCTCTCCCTTCATCCACAAATTCCCCATTGTTTCTGACACATATTAGCTTAACTCTCTCTGTTTGATTGCCTTGTGTCTTTCTAATTTTCCCTTCTGAATATCACCTTCTATCCCAAGTAGCTTATAAACTATCAGGTGACAGAACGTTACCAGAACATCTGGATAAAGAGGAGACTGATCATCAACCCATTTTGAAATAAAATAAAATAAAAACCCATTTGAAATAAAGACCAAAGAAGCATTTTAAGAAATAGTCAAAAGGTATGCATGTAAGAGTAAGCTGTGACTCTAGAACTCTGATAAATTACGTAACTTTAGAATAGCAGCTTATCCAATTCCCACAGGAAAACTAATTAAAATGTGTAAAATATTATCTAAGTTTGTGAAAAGGCTAGCTAGTACTGTTTCGATCTCATGCTAATTAGGAGTTTTATGCACTCAGTGTATTCTCTGTGTTTGCCCTTATTTATATCTCCTGGATGACCCCAATAATGACATAGATTAATTTAGCTATTTCTGTTTATGGAGATGCTAAGAAATTTGCTTCACAGCTTCTCATGGTAAACCCTATAAAATTGAGTTTAGCACAGACCCATCTGTTGTTGGTTGTGAAATTTAGTTTGCCTTAACATAAGAATTTTGAATTTGAGATAAATAGTGATGGAAGAGTATCTAAAATATGTTTTCAAACATTAATAGTGCTAAAACACTGGAGATCAGCTATTGCTATGGCTATGTGTAGATATGTTCTGGGTTTGCACATTGTGGACTCTGACTTGGTGGTGAGGTTTTGAAGCAGCAAATGGCAATGGTTGTCGGAAAAAGGTGATAAATTCTCCGGTTTTACCTTAACAGGGGTTACTCGATGAAACCTATTAACTTTTTTTTGTCATTTTTTTTACTGAAGTATAGTTGATTTACAGTGTTTCAAGTATATAGCAAAGTGATTCAGTTATACATTTATATATGCATTCTTTTTCAGATTATTTTCCATTACAGGTTATGTACAAAATATTGAGTATAGTTCCCTGTGCTCTACAGTAGGCCTTGTTTATCTATTTTGTATATAATAGTGTGTATATGTTAATCCCAAACCCCTAATTTATCCCTCCTCCCTTTCCCCTTTGGTAACCATAGTTTGTTTTCTGTGTCTGTGAGTCTGTTTCTATTTTGTAAATAAATTCATTTGTATCATTTTTTAGATTCCACATACAAATGATTTCATATGATATTTGTCTTTATCTAATTTACTTCATTTAGTATGATAATCTCTAAGTTCATCCATGTTGCTGCAAATGGCATTATTTCGTTCTTTTTTATGGCTGAGTAATATTCCATTGTGTATATGTACCACATCTTCTTTATCCATTTTTCTGTTGATGGACATTTAGGTTGCTTCCATGTCTTGGCTATTGTAAATAGTACTGCTATAAACATTGGGGTGCATGTATTTTTTTGAGTTAGAGTTTTCATCCTTTCCGGATATATTCCCAGGAGTGGGATAGCTGAACTGTATTGCAACTCTGTTTTTAAAGGAACCTCCCTACTGTTCTCCACAGTGGCTGCACCAATTTACATTCCCACCAACAGTGTAGGAGGGTTCCATTTTCTCCACACCCTCTCCAGCATTTATTATTTGTAGGCTTTTTGATGATAGCCATTCTGACCAGTGTGAGGTAAAACCTCTTTGTAGTTTTGATGTGCATTTCTCTAATAATTAGCAATGTTGAGTATCTTTTCATGTGCCTATTGGCCATCAGTATGTCTTTGGAGAAATGTCTATTTAGGTCTTCTGCCCATTTTTTGATTGGAAACCTATTACAGTTTAAGTGTGTTGGTTACCTCATTTTTTCCCTTAGTGTTCCATTATTTTTATATACTCTGATCAGCATAAAAAATAAAGTCTCCTCCTTCACTCTCCCCACCCTTTAGTAACGAGAGAGATATTTCCCTAGGTTCCTGAGTGTCAGTGGCCTCTGGGTGAAGGTCTTTGAAATGCCACCTCCACTACAGCACAAGAGGTTACACCAAATTTCAGAGAAGGTTCCTGAACAGAGACAAGGGAGCCTGTGAGGAGCACCCACTTTTAGCAGCTTTCCTCCAGTTTTGATGTATTAGATGGTACATGGGTGATTTATGGTGCTGACCAATAGCTGCTCAGAACCTCAAGCTTCATCACAGTACCCCAAACCCCCCATCAACACACACTCTCTCTACACACCAAGCACCATATTTCAATAGTGTAGTTACAAAACTACGCACTCCAGTCTTGACTCTCGAGTGAAACAAGCACATTTATAGACATAATTAATGGAAAACTTTCCAGAGTGGTCATATACATCAGATAACACCTATATATTAAACATAATTAAATGTAAAAGTTACATGCTAATGGGAGAGTCAACTTGCTCTCACTAGCCTGTGGGGTGTGTATGGGGTGGGAGGGTGGGCAGGTAGGTACTGAGACATATCTCCCTGACCATGACAAAAGAGAAGTGATGTAATGGTTCTCCCTGTCTCTATTCTTTTTCTTTAAATTGAGTTATAATTAACAAACAATATTAGATTAGATTAAGATGTACAACATAGTGATTCAATATTTTTAGATCTTATAAAATGATCACCACAATAAATCCAGTTGCCATCTAGCACCATACAAAGTTGTTACAATATTATTGACTGTATTCCCTATGTGTATGTTACATCCCTGTGACTTATTTATTTTGTAGCCAGTTTTTTTTTTTTCACTAGTCAGAATTTTTTACCTCTTAATCCCCTTCACCTATTTCATTCCACCCCCCAACCCTCTCCCCTCTGACAATCGCCAGTTTGTTTCTGTTTTGTTTGTTCTTTTGTCTTTTAGATTCCACATATAAGTGAAATCATACAGTACATGATTTTCTCTGTCTGACTTATTTCTCTTAGCATAATACTCTCCAGGTTCATCCATGCTGCTGCAAGTGCCAGGATTTTATTATTTTTATGGCTGAGTAATATTGTGTTGTATAGTATACCACATCTTCTTTATCCATTCATATATTGATGGATACCTAGACTCTTTCCATGTCTTGGTTATAGTAAGTAGTGCTGCAGTGAACATGGGAGTGCATACATCTTTTCAAATTAGTGTTTTCATTTTCTTCAGATAACTACTCAGAATTGGAATTGTTGGATCATATGGTATTTCTATTTTAAGTTTTTTGAGGAACTTCCACACTGCTTTCTGTAGTGGCTACATTAATTTACATTTCCACCAATAGCACATGAGGGTTCCCTTTTCCCAACATCCTTGCCAGCACCTGTTATTTATTGTCCCTTTTGTGATAACCGTACTTAAAGGTGTGAGGTGATAGCTCATTTACATTTCCCTGATGATTAGTGATATTGAGCATCTTTTCATGTGCCTGTTGACCATCTGTATGTCTTCTTCGGAAAAATGTCTATTTAGGTCTTCTGCCCATTTTTTAATTGGGTTATCTGGTTTTTTGATACTGAGTTGTATGAGTTCTTTGTATATTTTGGTATCAACCACTGATTGGATATATCATTTACAAATACCTTCTCCCATTCAGTAGGTTGCCTTTTTGTTTTGTTGGTAGTTTCCTTCCAGTGTAAAAGCTTCGTAGTATGATGTAGTCCCATTTGTTTATTTTTGCTTTTGTTTCCTCTACCTGAGGAGTCATATCCAAAAAAATATTGCTAAGACCAATGTCAAAGAAGTTCCTGCCTATGTTTTCTTCCAGGAGTTTTATGGTTTCAGGTCTTACATTTAAACCTTTAGTCCATTTTGAGTTTATTTTTGTATATGGCATGAGAAAGTGGTTCAATTTCATTCCTTTACAAGTAGCTGTCCAGTTTCCCCAACACCATTTATCAAAGAGACTTTTTCTGCATTGAATAATCTTGCCTCCTTCGTCATAGATTAACTGACGATATAAGTGTGGGTTTATCTCTCAGCTCTCTCTTCTATGCCATTGAGTTTCGTATCTGTTTTTGTGCCAGTACCATACTCTCTGATTACTAGCTCTGTAGCATAGTTTCAAATTTAGGATCCTGATACCTTCAGATTTGTTCTTCTTTCTCAAAATTACTTTGGTTATTTGTGGTCTTTTGTGGTTCCAAAAAACTTGGGGGATTATTTGTTCTAGTTTTGTGAAAAATGCCATTAGTATTCTGTAGGGATTGCATTGAATGTGCACATTGCTTTATGTAGTATGAATATTTTAACGATATTGATTCTTCCAATCCATAAGCATGGTATAATTTTCCATTTGTTTGTGTCATCTTCAATTTCTTTCCTCAATGTCTTATAGTTTTCAGAATACAGGTCCTTTGCCTCCTTGGTTAAATGTATTCCTAAATATTTTGTTCTCTTTGTTGAAATTATAAATGGGATTGTTTTCTTTATTTCTCTTTCTGATAGTTTGTTATTAATGTGTAGAAACACAATAGATTTCTGGATATTAATTTTGTATCCTGCAACTTCAATTAGTTCTAATAGTTTTTTTGGGAGGGTTCTATATGCAGTATCGTATATCTGTAAATATATGCATACATACTATCATATCATCTGTAAATAGTGACAGTTTTACTTCTTCTTCTTTAATTTGGATGACTTTTTTCTTTTTCTTGCCTAATTGCTATAGCTAGGACTTCCGATACTATGTTGAATAAAAGAGGAGATTGGGGATTCTTGTCTTCTTGTTTATTTTAGAGGAAAAGCTTTCAGCTTTTCACCATTGCGTATGATGTTAGCTGTACGTTTGTCATATATGGCCTTTATGATGTTGAGGTGCATTCCCTCTATATCTACTTTTTCTAGAGTTTTTATCATAAGTGCATGTAGAATTTTGTCAAATGTTTTTTTTCTTTCTGTACCTTGAAGGAGTGGCCTTGTGGGATGTGGGAGCATCCCCTGTGTAGATTGCTTGCACCCATCCTTGCCTCTTTTCTTAAACCCTTACCCACCCTATTTCCTCAAGTCTACAGGAGAAACCTTTTCAAAATATAAATTGGAACATGTCATTCTGTTGCTTAAAGTATTTCAATGGATCCTCATGAACTGTTAATAAAATCCAGACTTCTCACCATAACTTTCAAGATTCTCTGCATTCCAACTCCTGCCTGTCGTTCAAACTTATCTGATACATCAGATATCAACTCGTGTCCAGCATTGCATTCCAGCAAACTGTCCTGCTTTCCCTTCCTTACACATGCCAGGTGCCTGCCTGCCTCTCATGCCTCAGGGCCTTTGCATTGCTATTTTCTCTTTCTCCAGTGCTACTCCCCTGACCTTACCTGACTGCCTGCCCTGGAGTTTGCCTCTCCCAGTTATCCTCTGTCACATCACCTTGTTTATCTTTTTCATAGCGTTTAACAAGATCTCAGTTACTTTAAAATGTATGTTTTCATGTTCATTGTCACTTTCTCCTGCCAGAATGTCTATTTTATTCAGGCTTTGTCTTGTTCTATATATATCCTCAATGCCTAAATCAGAGCATGGTGCAGAATCAACATTTAATATATATTTGATACTTGAATGAATAAATGTCAAAAATCTTACTTTGGGACCTGGAACCTATGTGAAATTTTGAGAAAATGAATTAAGTCCTAAAGAGAGCAGCCTATATAGCCAGTAAATGGAGTCTAAAATGAAAAGTTATGGGACTTTAGAATTATATATCTTAGAAGTAACAAAAGCAAAGAGAGTGTCAATAGTAGGATTTGAAAGAACAAATTAAAAGAACAGCTAAATTGCAAAACAGCAATTTTTCAGCTCCCGTTAAGTTCAGGACAAGAAGGTTTCAAAAGCCATAGGAGGAATTTAAGCTGAAAAATAGGGAAAAAAACCTCTTGCTATGTAGGTAATATAATTTCTCCAAGTGGTTTGGTATAGTAGGTGTTAAGATGGAAAAAAAAAAAACAAAAAGATCTACCTTCAAATCTAAGGTAACACATATATTTTCTATAGACATAGATTAACTGTTACAACACTAATACCCCTAGAAAGTAGAGAACTTTTAAACATCAAATAATTCTGAACTGTTATTCACCTCACTTTTATTGCCCAGGGCATGAGGCCACAAATTTTTTGGATGAAGCGAGCACGTGGAAAACTCCAGGGTCTGGTAGAGCAGCTTATCTATGGTTATAAAATATTTGATCAGAATGTAATACACAGGTCTGTTGCCCTAAGTGGTAAACTTAGGTAACTAGGTATAAGGTCTGTAGTATATATGATGGTCAAGCATGTCTCATATTTCTTAATCAGCATTAGCCTCAGTGGAATCTGAATATGAATTTATATTTCTATTTGGGTATGGACCATAAGTCTTTAATATGCAAAGGTGAATCTTTATGTTTTCAGTTTTATGTTTTCAGTTTTATGTTTTCAGAAGGCAGCCCTATCTCCAGTTTTATGTTTTCAGAAGGCAGCCCTATCTCAAATGCAAATGTCATTGGAAAAAGCATCTGATTCCCAGGCCCTATTTGAGTTATGTTCACTTGAACCTCTTGGCACTAGACAATTTCTTCTATAATTAAGCTGTACTGTATCCATGAGGTGCGACTCCTTGCTTCTTCCCTTAGATAAAAACAAACCTGAATGGGTCTTTCAAGTGAAGTCTGTGATTTTCCAATATCTCTTGCTTCCTATGTGACTATATTACAATTTTTTTCAAGATTATAGTGAAAAGAGAGTGATTTCCAAAGGAGGGACTTGGTTTAAATTTAGTCCCCATTTCAGTCTCAAATAAGATTGGGCTGCCTGGAAGCAATTTTCTTGAAAATGATTTACTGAATAGTAATAATTTTAAAAATCATATCTGACAGCCCAGATACTTAGCTCTTCAAGAGTAGCCTGTGTGTAGGTGTGCATCTGCTAACACAGTCTTGTGTAATAAGAGAACATAATTAATTCTGCACCTTTCTGAGATAATTGTTCTTAGAAAATTGCATATTGAAGGACTCACATGGCATTTTACCATGTCAGCTTTCCCTGCCATCCCAGGCTCAACAAGTGTTTTGCTGGTTGTGTATTTTAAAGTACTCTCCCTTAGGGAGCAAACCCCCTTCCCTGAAGCATCTTGTGGTGAACGGTTTTACCTACCCTACACTTTTATGGTGCTTAAAACAGTGTCAGGTATGCTGGGAAAAGCTCAGTAAGTAATGGCCTGGAAACTTTACCTGCATCCAGTGTATATTTTATGTTCTGAAACACTCATACAGGTGTTTTCCAGTGGATTCAGAAGTTGTGGCAAACATAGTACCTTGAAGGAAGAGATCGTGTTTCAGTGTTCTCAGAGCCTAGTATTGTGTTCCTGCTTGTGGCACTGAGTAAATGAAGATTGCTGTTGAATTTCTTGCATATGTCGACCCGTCCTACTTGCTCTGGCTGCAGCACAGTGACCTTCATTTTCCTCTTCTCTTCTTAGTGGTTGCTGTGCTGACTGCTTCATTCCCTCTACTATATCAGTCTTGTCCCCACCTTTTGCCCCTTAAGGAAGATTTTAGGGAGGACTGGATTCTAAGTTTACACTCCCCTCTACCCCTGAAGTTTTGTTTCTCCTGCTTGGGCCCCAGCTTCAGAGAGACGAAGGCTTTATAACTTCCAAATGCTGTAAAGCAAAAGAAAGAGGTTACCCTCACCCCTTCTCAAAAGACAGACTGATTGTTTTTAAAATTTTTATTTTAGGACAGTTAGTGTGGGGCATTGGCAAAAGGGCCAGCCTGAGAAGCCTGGTAAACTTGGGGGCAATTTAGAAGGAGGACATCTACTGTAGGCAACAGAAATCCAACTCAATCGTATACGCCCGTGTAACTTACCACCAGAAACGAGAAATAGAACATGTCCATTCCCCCAGAAAGTTCCATCGTGCCTGCTCCCAGTCAGTCTTCCAACCCCCACTATCTGATTTCTATCGACATAGATTCGTTTTGCCAGTATTTCGGTGTCATAAAAATGGAATCATTCAATATGTACCCTTTTGAAGCTGGCTTCTTTTGCTTAACCTAATGTTTTTGAGATACATCCATGTTGTTGAGTATATCAAAATTTCTTTTTTATTGCTAAATATTCCATTATATTGATATATGATTTTCAAATCCATTCTCCTGTTGATGGATTCTGTTGTTTCCAGTTTGGGATTCTTATGAATAAGGTTGCTTTAAACATTCTTATCTATGAACTTCTGTGGACATATACTTTCATTTTTCTTGAGTAAATACCTAGGAATGAAACTGCTGGATCCTAGAGAAGTAATTCATCAAGCTGTTCACTTAAGATGTGTGCATTTATTGTACGTTAATTATATCTTCAGAAACTATTGCAAATCAAAACAGAAATGCAGTTTTAAAAACAAATTAAATTATTATTGGTTTAACTCACCTATTTAAGACACTAAATGAACAACAATTTGTATTTTTCATTTCAATAAAGCTTATAAATCCGTGGCAAAAATAATAAACAAAGTGATCTGAAAACTGAAACCAGAATGAAAATCAACCTAAACTCTAAAATGCAAACAAGGCAGCAGGATCACAGAAGCCAAGTGCTGTGGACTGAATGTTTGTGTTCCCCCCCCAAAGTTCATATGTTGAAACCTAACCCTGAATGTGATGGTATTAGGAGGTGGGGGCTCTTGGGGGTGATTAAGTCATGAGGATGGAGCCCCCATGAATGGGATTTGTGCCCTTATGAAATAGACCCTGAGAACTCCCTGAGTCCCCTGCCATGTAAGGACATGGTGAGAGGACACCCATGTATAAACCAGGAAGTGGGCCCTTGCCAGATACAGAATCCTCCAGTGCCTTGATCTTGGACTTCCCAGCCTCCAGAACTGTGAGAAATAAATTTCTGTTGCTTTTGACTGAAAGAAAGAAAGAAAGAAAGAAAGAAAGAAAGAAAGAAAGAAATCCAACTCAAATAGAGAACTAAAAGCAGAGATTTATTATAAGGATTCCAAGTATCTTACATGATTAAATAAAATACACACACACACACATATAACACACACAGACCACATGCACACCTGGATCTCAGGAATTCTTATAATCAGGCTCTCAAGCTTCGTTTCTTATTCTATTTTCTCTCCATTTCTTCCTTTTCTCTTTCTCTCCATTCTTATTCAGTAGACTTGCCATCTTTCTTTCCTCATCCAAAATAGCAGGAAATGGTGACAGATAGCAGCTTCTCAATTCCAGGGGGCAACAGATTAAGCTTAACTCTCTTAGTTGATTTTAGATTCCTGTGGAAAGACTGAGTGGGTTCAGCTTAAGTGCCCACTCAGATTTTATCACTTGTGTGTGTGTGTGTGTGTGTGTGTGTGTGTGTGTGTGGTGAGGGGAGAGGGTCAAGGATGAGGAGAGATCACACTGTGGTAGAAACCACAGTGGTTTCCATGACAACCCAGTCGGCTGAAGAGTTAAGAGACAAGATCCAGAAAAGGGGAGGGGGGTACTCAGAAGTAGTTGGACAAATGAAGCAAAGCTAGTGATTGTGTGTGAATTGTGGGTCATCACGTCACTGTAAGTTGTACAATTATAACTCAGCAACATTTTCTTAGAAACCAAATTCCATTTAAATATATATTAAAGATAAAATCAAGAACACACAAAGATTTAATCATCTCTAAATGGGCTCATGTTTCATCTCCTCTGTATTCTCTTCTGTGTAGCCTTCTGTCAATCAAATAGCAAGAAGCATACCCTGCAAAGAGCTCAGCCACATTTCCATGACATCTGGGGATTTCAGCTTGTGTTTGCAAGTTGAACCGTGAACAGTTTGATTTTTAAGCTCCTTGGAGGGAGATGGGGGTTAGCTGGGTTGGGAAAGTCAGAGGATAAAAAGGCCACCTGCCATCCCATCAACAAGACAAAAAATGTCTTTCATTCTCTACCTCCCTGGTTACTTCTACCCTGCAGAGAACAGCAGATAGCCTGAAATAAAAGGTATCAAATCTACATATGTACACACATGCACACCTCAACCTGTGTGCATTCCTTGAGAATGAAAAACTACCTAGGCTACATCCACCAGGAATTCTCAACCCAGCCCCACTTGGAGGGACCCAGGTCTCCATTCCACACTGCGTTCTCCATGGCTGTTTACGTCTTAGGGGTCCAGAGCTCACCCTCTTCAAGGTCTGTAGGTTGGGATAACAGAGCCCTGCCCTCCTGACAAAGGCTCTGTGAAATAAAGATGATGTTGATGCTGCTGATGCTATCATGGCTCCTAGGAACCAAACTGTATGCGAAGCACTTTACAGACATTAACATTTTTATTCCCACAACAATCGTGGAGATAGGTTGTTAAATTCATGTACTAACAAGAAGACTAGTTAAGGATAAGATAGGTAAAAACCTGATCCAGCATCCCCCAGCAAGTAAGCAAGGGAAATCAGGAGCTACAATTTCAGTCCCAAACCACCTGACTCCAAAACCCAGCTGAAACGTAGTGTAAGTTTATCCATCAAAACAAAGTTAGAGGGCTTCCCTGGTGGCGCAGTGGTTGAGAGTCCGCCTGCCGATGCAGGGGACACGGGTTCGTGCCCCAGTACGGGAAGATCCCATATGCCGCGGAGCGGCTGGGCCCGTGAGCCATGGCCGCTGAGGCTGCGCGTCCGGAGCCCGTGCTCCGCAACGGGAGAGGCCACAACAGTGAGAGGCCCGCGTACCGCAAGGTAGAAATTCTCGCTCTGTCCCTCAATCCTCTGAGCACTAAATGCCAGCTGTATCGTAGGCTAACGGAGCATTCACAGGAAATACGTTTCCATGGGAAAATGAGCTTCACATGCCAAATGTATAAGTAAAACATGAACCACAGAACTTTTTGATAATTCATCAGGCAGTAACGCTTTGATTTGTGCCCTTTTTTCTGTAGGTTATACTTTAATGAGAAACTTTTTGAAAAATGAATCATAAGAATTCAACCAAGTTGTAAGTGGAGAACTCAGTTGTATACATGTAACTTCCTTGAGAGCAGGAACTACATTTTATTCATCTTTGTAATCCTTTTCCTTGCGGAATTGCCTGCATGAAGTACATGCTTGATTAATACTTATTGGAATTTAATTCATTCCTTCGTATATATACACATTTCCATATCCATGAAATAATAGAATGTTAGAACTGGAAGGGACCTAGTGTACCATCTGATAAAACTCAGTTTTTCTTTTGATGACAAGTGGCTTAAAGAGAGGGGGAAAAAGAAATTTACTCACATAACTAAAATTCCCATCTTATAGACCTAAATGAGTTAGAATATTCCCTCTGTACAAAGAGGACTTTCATTTTTGGATAAAATCTCCCATCAACCAAATGAAAACATGTGTTTCAAATAAGATTCCATCAAAAGATCAAAATATATCTCATCAGGTTTTAATTTCTCTTGTCAACGGAAGATTTAGCAGCACATCTACTGACAGGGAAAAGATACTAATGTTTACTATGTATGTATTATGAACAAGGCAATTTGTTTACAATACCTTATTTTATTTAATTTGCCATCTTTGCATCGCCCCTGAGAGTTTGGATTTTCATTTCTACTTTGGAGATGAAGGAACTGGGCATCCAAGTAGCATGCTGCCTGAGATTACAAAATCAATGAAAGAATCAAACAGTATAGGAGCTTCCCTGGTGGCGCAGTGGTTGAGAGTCCGCCTGCCGATGCAGGGGACACGGGTTCGTGCCCCGGTCCGGGAAGATCCCACATGCCGCGGAACGGCTGGGCCCGTGAGCCATGGCCGCTGGGCCTGCGTGTCCGGAGCCTGTGCTCCGCAATGGGAGAGGCCACAGCAGTGAGAGGCCCGCATACCGCAAAAAAAAAAAAAAAAAGAATCAAACAGTATAAAATCAAGTTAAACTCTGGTATTCTGAATCCCAGCCTAGGACATTTGTCCACTAAAGCACTGTGCCACAAATCAGCACATAATTCTCCTAAAAGGGGATGTTCTCCTTCAGGCATTTTGACTTACAGCAGAAGCTATACTGAATTTCCAGAAAAACATTCACTTTAATCTTCTTAACCCTAATGCTATTACTTGTCATGTCTTATCAAAAACCCACTGTGCCTCAGTATTTTAAGAAAGATTTCTCATTAACAAGAAGACAAGTAAGACAGAAGAACGACTATAGTCCGGCCATTCGATTTCTGCTCTCCACTAATGTTTGTGCTTTTATTTGCTCATAAATCCATCCATTTATTAAAGAACCCTGCGTTCATGGACTAGCTCTAGGAGAATTTCTTCCCGTTCAAATATGCTTTTCAGTCTGCTATGCATATCATTCTGCTTTATTCTTCTCTTGCTCCATGTTCAAGGGTAAACTTGTAAAATCTCTACTCCATTATCATTTCAAAGGTACAAAATAACATTTCAATTTCTTTCCAGACTCAGTTTCATCCTTGAAAGAAGTTGGAAACCTTCTTATTAGTTGAATTTTTAAAAATCTTTGGTGTGTGAATATATCACATTTGCCAGCAAATAACACATACTCAGCACTTCCTGAAAGTACACACATACTTGCACACATTCATATAGTTATGCAGAGGGATTGAGAGTATAAGTGAAAGAAGCAATATTTTAAATTTAGAGTTTTGTTCACAATTCTCAATCAGCCTACAAATACTTTTCCTGTGGACAGGTTAGGACTTTTTAAAAACGTAACTTTACTCTGGTTTTTTTTGTTGTTGTTGTTCAAGAATTTGATCTCCTGGAACTTGTTAGAATAACCTTGAATATTTTACTGCAGTAAATATTTCACCATTTGGGCTATGCCAGTCTGATCACGTTTCACAGCTCATCCTTGGGGCTGTGCGACATTTCTTCACACTAGCCCCACGGATACATCCCTGTAATCCCCAACCCAGATTCAACTGTTACAGTACGGAGTCAGTGGGTGGTCTGATTAAAGCTGTTGTAAGTGAGCTAAGTCAGTGGAAATTAACTTAAAATTAAAAGCAAATTACAAAATCCCATGGTAAACATCTTGTGAAGTTCCCCAACAGGACGGAGACCGCAGAGAGGAAAGCATATGGCGGACACAGTCTGCTTACACATCAGGCAGAGCTGGAGGCCTCCGGTTTCCTCAGATTCAAGGCATCCATAAACACACCGTTTAAACCCAGCAATCTGCAATGCCAGAAGAGCGGCAGCTTTGACTAGAGTTAACAGCAGCCAAATAGTTAGAAATATGAAGTAAACAAGATGCCAAGTTAGGGGGAAGATGGAAGTGCCTTGAAATTACGAACTGGAAGGCCAGCATGCAGTGATAATAACTCGATGCGGGTGGAGGGACACAGGGAGATGCATTTCTGTCAAATGAATTGGGACTTAAAGGATTTGGTTTCCACGTCACTGAGGAAAATGATTCAGGAAAATTCTGAGATGAACATCTGCAAGTTGCTAGGCTTTTGTGATGTGGTAATCCCACTTATATTTTCCACCCTGAAGATTAAGCAGAGCACATGGTGACCGATCTGTGTCACCGCATTTTGCCAGCATTCATAAATAGCCCCAAGTCTGACTAGTGCTAACGAAGTGTATTTATATTCTAGGTTATACAGTTTACATTTTTCCTTTGAGGCTATTAGTCACCCTTTTTTCTTGATGGTAGAGAGTGTTAGCATCATATATGGGAAAATACCAGAATAACCAAAACAGGCTTCTGTCAAAAAGAGTGGTGAATGGTAGGTAATAGAGTCAGTACACATACAAGTTGAGTGGCTTGGAGTAAAGTTGCTTTCCTTCAGTGCTTTCCTCCAGTCCCTCATCTCTGGCCTGGGTGATCTCGAAGAAACTGTATCAGTTGGGTCAGGCTGAATGCTGTAACAAACATCCCCAAGTCTCCGTGATCTGATACAGTACGTAGAATAAGACCTACAGGGCATGTGTCATTCACATCACAATGTACAGGTGGTGGACAGGTGGTGGCTTTTCCCAGGGCAACTCAGGGATCCAGGCTTCCTCTATTTGGTGGCACCATTATCCTTGAGGTCTCAGCATCCTCTGGAACTCAGAGTCCTCCACTGGAGACTTGGTACCTCAACAGCCAACCAGCTGAGAGAGAGAGGATGCAGAGGCTTGTTTGCACCACTCAGAGGCCAGACCTAGATCTCTGCTCACATGCCACTGGCACAGCCAGTCATATGGGTCTACCTAAGTGCAAGCAGTCTGGGAAACCTAATCAAGCTGTGCGTCTACGAGGATGCAACTAGTGAACAACCAACGCGTCCGAGCCACAGGCCCTTCGAGCGTTATTTTTCCATTATTTTTTAACTCCAGTTTAAGAAAGCTTTCCAACACTGAGAAAGGTATGTAACCAAACTAAACTGTGCTTTTGCTCCGTGTGTGTTTTATTTTACTACAGTGTTTTTATTTTGCCTTTAAATCAGAATTTGTTCCTCAGAAAAGACAGAATTGGCACCCGTGACATCGCGTAGTATTTTGAGGAAAATGTGAGGAGTGGAAAATGAAGGCAGCTTGCTGGATATAGGAGTGAGCCATCATTTTAAGGAAGCCTGGCATGTAAGAGTATGAATCTACCAAATTCATCGATAAATCAGAGGGTATTCGTAACTGTCGACTGAAAAAAAAATGCACAACGTGAGAGTTGTGAGTTAAGTTTTATTGGGGGCAAAATGAGGCCTATAGCCCAGGAGACAGCATTTCAGATAGCTCTGAGAAACTGCTCCAGAGAGGTAGGGGGGAAGGTCAGTATAGATGTGATTCTGGTGAAGGGGGAGTACATGTAATCAAGCACATATTTTTTGCAGAAGGTTTCTGTTAGTCTCATGAAGGTTACTGCTACTCACGAGGAGTGGACATCACCGTGAAGGATTTTAGTGCTTTTCTAGATACGAGGAGATGCAAGAATTGGGCTCATAAAATTGTCTCCTGAAAATATCTAACTACCTGGAAGACCTGCTCTGCCAGTTTTTCCCAGAGCACCAAGTGCCTCCTTCCCGATCTCCACCCTGATCTCCTTTCAGGGGGTGTTGAAGGTCAGCAGCTGCAGTGGCTCATGATTTGATCCTTGTAGAGGTGGATGGCAAGTGCCAATTTATAGGTGACGTACCTTAAAATATTTCTTCGGTTCTTCTAAATAAGTTACCACAAGGTCACTTTAATGGGACATCCCCAAGTAAAAGTCAGTGTTCGTTTAGAAATTGTGAGTGAATTAACAGAAAGGGAAGAGTGAGAGGAGGAACAGAGTCTCAACAACAATAATTTAGGGCCAGTGCCGAGTAGAAGTTACACCTCCTGAGGATCTAATGGAAATTTATGGGGAAAATAGGACTCCCTCTGTGAGACTCCAAATGACCTTATTTTGGAAGCATCTTTATTCCCTAAAGGTGGTGTGCCTTCACAGTCCAACTAAGGGCAGAACTGTTCCTTCAAAGAACCAACATGTCCAATTTCTTGCAACCCCCAAAGAAACAGCCTGACAAGCACAGTTTGACACGGGAGATGGGAAACCTGAAGGGGCAGAATTGGCTTGCACAAATTTGTGTAAATAAATAAATAAATTCATTTTTACCATTTTTTTTATATTCCACATATAAGCGATATGTGGAATATATCGATGTTTGTCTTTCTCTGTCTAACTTGCTTCACTCAGTATGACAATCTCTAGGTCCATCCATGTCGCTGCAAATGGCATTATTTCATTCTTTTTTATGGCTGAGTAATATTCCATTGTATATATGTACCACATCTTCTTTATCCATTAATCTGTCAATGGAAATTTAGGTTGCTTCCACATCCTGGCTATTGTAAATAGTGCTGCAAGGAACACTGGGGTGCATGTATTTTTTCGAATCATTATTTTCTCTGGATATATGCCCAGCAGTGGGATTGCTGGATCATATGATAGCTCTAGTTTTGTTTTTTAAGGAACATCCAAACTCTTCTCCATAGTGACTGCACCAATTTACATTCCCACCAACAGTGCAGGAGGAAAACCCTAACTTTAGAATCTTGGCCTCACATCTACTAACTGTGAGACTTTCTTCCTCACCTAGAAATTGTTGAGTGTTTGCTAAAGGTGTGAATGCTGTGATGAACAATATTCATCTTGCTTAAGTTTCAAAGATTTCTTTCATTAAAAAATGAATGCCAAAAAAATGTATGCATTTGGTCGTGTAGAAGCTGCCTATGGCCTCACTATTGTGGTCCTCTATAGACCTCTTCTTATTTTCTGAAGCTGAGTGAGCTTGCCCAAGGCACTATGGTTCAAGTACACAAAGTAGTTCATTTCAGTTTGCTGGTTCAAACACTGTCTTCTACAGACAGGGCTGTTCAACTTTTCTGTTACAGTATAGAGTTGACAATGGTCTTCCTAGGCAGCAAATCAGGCATTTCGCATTAAGTTTAGAAGTGCCGTCGGGAATTGTGATGCAAAAACTTCTCACTCCAAATTCAGCATCTTTGTTCACCAACCTGGTTTGGAACCAGAGTACTCAGCGTGTATCCTGAAAATCTTATGAAACCAGCTATTGTGTTTCCTTACAACTACATAGTAGCGGGTTTTACAGGCTAACCAGGAGCCATTGTACCCTAATCAGAAGCTGGTCATTGGCGGGGGGGTGGGGGGGGCTCCACATAATGAGTTTAAACTTTGTAAATTCTTCTAGCACTGATTACCCTGCTGAACTCCCAAATCACTGATTTGGTGCATAGCTCCTTAAGCCTGAAATCTTTAAAAGTGTGTGTCATTGCTGAGAGATTTCTAGTTAGTTTTCTTCACACAATAGTGTGTATTTGCTTCCCTTTTCTTTCTAGGATAATATGAACTACATATTCATAAATAACTCTCTCCCTCAAAATCATCCCATGTTTCCAAGTTTTTACATAAATATTAAGGGACTCCTTTGGGTTTTCTTTTAATTCCAAAGTCTTGTAATTCATGCATTTGAATTCAAAGAAAGGAAGTTAAAATTGTGTTTAGAAGGGCTGTCATCCCATGCCGCAAAAACATACATACTTTTCTTTGCACAGTAGTGGGTGGAATACTTTATAAAAAGTAATAGCTTGACATTCTATTCGTTTCTCTCTCAACCCAATTATCTGCTTCACTTGAGTAAAATGATGCATTTTCAAATTTTCCACAGGTATGAATATAGTCAATAAGACATTGACAATATATACAATTTGGGGGAAACTTGTGTTTAAGAAGTTTAATGGCCTCCTTGTTAAGAAGTGCTATACATGTGTGTATATAATATATATATATATGTTAGTTTTTAAGTTGGACAAACCCAGCTGTGTGAATGTTTAACTCTGCATCACTGAGGAATAATGCCCTAGGAATAATGCCCTATTCCTCACCAGCTCAATTCAAATTCATATTCTGAGGAATAATGCCCTATTCCTCACCAGCTCAATTCAAAGAAAAGTCTTCTTCATAACCAATGTATCAATAATAATACAATTACCACTTATTAACAGGAATTAGCTTTATGCCAGACACTGGACCAAATGCTTTCCAAATGCAACAATGTGAGAACTTTTTTCACCATAAACTCTAGGTGAGAATTCCTTGTGGATCATTAAGTTGAAGTGATAAGAGATGTACACTTCCCAGCAGGCTCCAAATGCCTTCTTTCCTTGGAGAAACGAGAGGCCTGGAAAGCATGGCACCACCTAGCGGCCACCTCTGGCAGGAATGCCGGACACGATGGCCAGAGGGAAGCAGAAGAGAACAGAAGGGACCCACGGGGAGAGTTTCAGTGAGAGAATTTGGAGAGGCACTATCGTTATCACTAATGGAAGAGAAAAGGAGGGGTCATTTTACAAAAGTCTTCCTGTGGTGTATCACTGTATTGCCTCTAAGGTTCTTGAAAGATATGGACCAAAAGATTAGAATTATTTTTTAATTACTTTTGGTTGCTGTACTACATTTCTCTTAATGTGACACTACATCAGATGTGGCCAGTCTGGTCTCCAAGATTGGTTCAGTTTACAGGTACGTATTTCATTTAATCCTTACAAGTTTAGTTATTAGCATCATTTTTGAAAGAAAGAGTGAGACACAAAATTCATTTGTGTTAAGCCATTGAAATTTAGCACATTATTTGTTACCTAAGCATTACTTATTCTATTACAATTAATATGCTTCCGAAGGTTACATAGCTAATAAGTGACAAGACTAGGGCAATTCCAGCTCTTAACCATCCTGCTGTACTACCTCCTAAATGGATCCCATTCCCCACACACAGACCTTTCATCAGTGAAGAGTTTTTGTGCTGCTTCCTACACTGTAGGAGCTGATTCTCTAGCTCCGGACATCAGTAAGCACTAAATTCAAGACTCACTTACTTGATATATTTCCCACACCAGGAGCAATAGCAATTACCCAGGGGAAGAGAATTCTCCAAGTCTTAATAGTTTGTCTTGACCTCAAGGCCCCGGGTGAAATTGGGAAATGTCAAAATCATTAGTCTTTTCATTAAAATCTCATTCCTGTTTCTAAATTACAGAACAAGCAAAGAAAACATAATAGAAACTGTATTACCCACTTAGGGATTCAGACCAGCCTCTAAAATCTCTTCTTTAGATTAGGTGGTGGTGACCTCTCAGACATGTTAAGTTGAAGATGAATGCTCCCTATTCAAAGCCTATCCTTTCTCCAGAGGTTTCTAATTCCTCCCATCTGCCACCTGCCATGGGTGTCATTCACTGCTTGTTGGCCCCTCCGCTTGAGTCTGCAAGAGAAAGAAGCAGATGAGGAAATTAGACCTGCAGATTTGACAATTATTTATGATTTTTGTAAGAGTGGACATTTTAACTATGAGAATTATGGGGTTATTTGTAAGTACCCTTCATTCATATTCTCTTTATCCCAAACAACCACCAGTGCTGGTAATATTGCTGTCCCGTGAACAAGATAAAATCCGTGATAATCCCTGTTTCTCAACGGGGACGCACGCTCCTTCAATCTGCTCTGTGACTTAATCAGTGTGGCATTATTAACAAGGCAGAGAATGTCATGAATCAGTCGGAGAGAAGAGCCTTGTAATTCACATCTCATCTCCCGATTGAGCAATCAGCTGCAGATAACATTCTCACCAGGGCACTTGCGTGCCTTATGAGATTCCATAGTTGAGAGGTCATTTGCAGACCACACAGGGGCTTATAAATCCTACCTGTGGGCCAAGTAGACAATGGAAATAGATTTCCTACCTTCCTTGGGCCACTGGCCCCCTGGGTTACTGTTAGGAGTCCTGGGTCTTTGTGGTGGGTTCCACTCACCTTTGATTCCTTCCTGCCTCACAGTGGTCAATTTCTTAGTGGTTCGGCCTCTTGAAAAGAGCTTGAGAGTAAGGAGAAGTTGTTGGTAATGCCTCATCACTGCTGAGAAACCACTCACGTTCCTTCTAGAGGTGGCCTTTTAGCCTCCCGTGAAAGGCGGGGCCTCACACCCCGCCATCTCTCAGAACGCAGAAGGATTTTAATGGGTGGAGGGAATAGATAAAAGAAATCAAAGAGTTCCCTTCCCAACTAAAAGAATTCATAAAAATTCTAATATCAGGGAAGATTAAGCTGGGACGAAGTGAGAGAGTGGCATGGACATATATACACTACCAAACGTGAAATAGATAGCTAGTGGGAAGCAGCCGCATAGCACAGGGAGATCAGCTCGGTGCTTTGTGACCACCTAGTGGGGTGGGATAGGGAGAGTGGGAGGGAGGGAGATGCAAGAGGGAAGAGATATGGGGATATATGTATACGTATAGCTGATTCACTATGTTATAAAGCAGAAACTAACCATTGTAAAGCAATTATACCCCAATAAAAATAGTAAAGAAAAATTCTAATATCAGGATAATTTACTATTGGGAAATTTAAGAACTTAAGGGGAAAAATGAGTTGAATGGCCAAGATCAGGTATGAGCCTATGAAAGCGCCTATAAAAGGGTCTTCATTCAATAAAAGAGACAACATTCAAGAACGCAATGGCACGTGTCACATCTAAAATGACTATTAATTTTAGTATATTTGATTTCCATTTGCAATTCAAGCTCAATAGTAAAACTTGGGACCTTCTTTACACAGTTAAAAAAATTGTGGATTTGTTTTGCTTTTTTTGGCAGCAAATTATATGAGGACTAAGAGACCATTTTTCCTCTCTGGTCCTCGATGCCAGTGAGCACTATTTTTCCAATTTAAGAGTCCTGTCTCACGAACTTATGGTTACCAGGGTAGAAGGGAGGGGGGAATAGTTAGGGATTATGGGATTGACATGTACACAGTGCTGTATTTAAAATAGATAACCAACAAGGACCTACTGTATAGCACAGGGAACTCTGCTCAATATTATGTAACAACCTAAATAGGAAAAGAATTTGAAAAAGAATAGATATATGTATATGTATAACTGAATCACTTGCTGTACACCTGAAACTAACACCACATTGTTAATCACCTATACTCCAATATAAGATTAAAAGTTTTTTTTAAAAAAAAGAAATAGTAGGGTATAACATGTTATTGAGAGATGTAAAGTCTCAGCCAAAAGCAATACAATTAAGAACATTAAACCTAAAAAACAAACAAAAAAAAAGTCCTCTCTCTCAAGTTCCCACTGGACTCACAGAGTGATAGAGTAATGTAGGTGGTTAGGCTGGAGGAAAAGGAGAAGAACAGCTACACAAAAACTTTTAAAACCAATGCACCAAAGCTGAGAATGTTTGTTTCCCAGTCTTCAAGGTTATGACGCCTTACTTCTGGTCATAACTTTGTGCCAGGCGGTGTCCTCAGCCCTTCTGCCCGCACTGGGCTTCTTCCATCCTGATGGAATGAAGGGCACAATCCCAATTTGTGAACAGGTTGACCCTTGCCCTTCTTGATCTCTCTCAAAACTTTATTGCAGCGACCTCATTTCCTGCTCTTGTGTCTGACTTACTTCCCTTTTATCTTCCCAACCTCTATGACTTCGGTCTTTCTTTTTTTCCTAATTATTCCCATTAGAGATCACCAACAGTTCTTCTTATTATCTAAAAGGTATAAAAACTCCGTGTAGGAGGGATTCAAAATGGGAAAGCTGCCTTCCTCAAAACTTTCAAAACCGTTGAGTCTTCTAGTGGCTGGAACAATAAATATTTTCTATCCAAAGGCTGTATCCATGTTTCTCCCCGCTGGGGAAAGAATGCCTAGAATTCATCCGATTTCCTGAAAGATCTGTGACTCAGAAAAGGTTTACAAGGTGTTTGGGTAACTTAGCCTCATGAGTTTG
Organism: Orcinus orca; assembly: GCF_937001465.1. NCBI lineage: Eukaryota > Metazoa > Chordata > Mammalia > Artiodactyla > Delphinidae > Orcinus > Orcinus orca. The sequence continues at coordinate 9,170,170 of NC_064563.1, read as the reverse complement.
GGGGGTCGGATTTGTGACAACCATCAAACCAGATTAAATGCCATAGTATGTCAGGCATTTTTTCTTTAGCCCAAGAAACAGCATTAACCATTGGAAGAGGTATCTGAGAAAACTCATGATTCTATGGAAGGTACACTGAGAGTCAGGAGGCACGGCTTCTGGGGGAAAAAGTTTTGCCACTAACTTGTTGCATGAATTGGGCAAGTCATCTCATCTTCCTGGGCCACTGTTTCCACATCTCTAGTTAGGGAGTTGGACTAACTCAGTGGTTTCAAACCTGACCTGGAGACCTGAGACCCACACCCATCACCAACTGAAAGAGATTCATTGGAACTGGTACTCTGTAACCTGATTTTTTAAAGGAACACTTCTCAAAGCATCCTATTGTCTGCCAGGTGTACAAACCATTGTAGCAGAGACTCTTTAGGGTCACTTCTAGCTTGAAAATACTGGGTTTCCATTAAACTAATATTCTCTACACTTGGCAGAATCTGGATTAGCCTGAAGTATCAGTCAACAGAATGCATCTATCAGAGTATTCTTTTTAAAATACACGTGATATAATGGACTTCCTCAGAACATAGGCACTGAAAATGCTTGCCTACAAATGTGGCTAAGCAGAAAATGTTTTATATTTTATCAATCTTCTTGACTCAGTATTTAAGTTCTATAATGTCTAAAACTAAAGGCACCTGGAAAATTACTGACTGATGGTGGTGCAAAAGTTGTGACTATCAAGTAAAAACCTGTGGTTTTGAAGGGGAACGGCAGAGGGGTGTTTCACTTCAGAGATGAAAAGAGTAATTTCATTCTACCTTAACAGCATGCACCAACCTTTTCAGAACAGCTAGGGTTTTTGGGCTGCATCAGAAAGGAAACCATCACCAAGTTTGTTATTCTCCTGTAAGAGGGGGAAGATATCTTAATACGTATATTTATAAATGTTAAGGAAACAACATGAAAGCCGAAAATTTATTTCACTAACATACATAAGTTCACAACAATGAACAGACACAGAAAATAGCAGTATATACAGAATTCGACTACTTACAATACATTACAATAGATAACAGGGCATTTCATAAACAATTCAGTACGGGATTGAAATCTTTCCAAGGATGGTTAATTCTATTTAGCAGAACGATAACAAATCCATTCCTATCAGGGTGAGAGAGGGCTTTCACTGTTGCTGTTGAGTACTTTAAAAATATTTGCCTCTTATAAGTGAAATGAGCCACAGCAACTGCTAAGTGAACTTATTCCATGTAGACTGAGTGTTATTAAATCTGAGTTTTCTGTGATTTTAAAAAAATTTTTTTAATAAAATAAAACACATGTGATTGATACCATATGTGAATTAAATGATTTATTCAGAGAGCCTATCACCGTAGTGCTGGCTACATAATGGACACTCACCTCATAGGATTTGTAATGAAAATTACTGGAGGTCATGGCTGGGGAGCATTTACCAGGGGGCTGATCACAGTGAACACTTAGTGAATTGACAGCTGATAGGATGATAATAACAATGACGTTGGTTATAAGATCTCACTACTCAAAGTGTACCCCACGGGCCAGCAAGGTCCATATTACCTGGGACGTCATTGGAATGCGGAGTCTCAGGCTCCACCCAGACCTCCTGAATCAGAACCTGCAAGTTTGAGAAGCACTGATACAGAAAAACATTCTTGGAGTTCAGCAACTCGACAGAACTCATATTAGTAGGAAACCATGGGGGTTGGGAGTCACACCCAAATCAGCAAGTGCTAAGGCCAGTGCCTTTCTCTTATCCCTTAGACAGCATCTCTGACCTGGAGGTGTTCAGGCTTCCTGAATCCCAGGGCAATTCTTTCTTTCATCCAAGCTGTAACTGAAAAGCTTTTCAAAAACCCATTTTTTATGTCTACCACAGTAGCAACGACATTGTAATTTTGTTTTATTTTCCACATTTTTAATTATTCAGCTGTTTTACTTGTCACCATTTAGGGAATTATTGCAAAACGTATGTCTTCAGTGCTACTGATCAATGCATATTTAGGCAACTAAACAGACGTAGAATGGGTTGACTGCTTTGATAAAATTAAACATTGATGAGACGTATATTTGCACAGCAATAATGATGCTGGCATTTGTATAAATAATAGCAGATCTATTTCCCTAATCATCTAGAAAAAAAAACAGTCGGGGCGGGGGGTTGACAGAATTACCAAATATGTCTCACTTAGTAGGCAGGTCATTTTCAAGTGCAAGTTTTTTTTTTTCATGGGAATAAAATTATGTTAATTTATAACATCTATTACCACTTTAAAATGAGAGAAGTATATTTGAGCGAAAAACAATGTGGATGAGACCTGAAGCATATTTCCCGGATATGTTATAATTTCCAGAGCTTGTTTGTACGTCCTGGAAGGTGCATGTTTTTAAGGTACTCCTCCACGGTACCATAGTTTGATTTTATGCAAGATGTGTTTTGAACTTAAGTGATTCTATGTTACACATTTGTTTTTCACATTTTACCATCTCTGAAATTGGGATCAGTCTTATAACTGATGGCATGTCACAATTTGATTGACAGAATTTTTTTTCTTTTTTACAATCAATTGGATCTTAAAATCACTTAAATTGAAAATTAGTATCCGCAGTGAACTTAATCCTAGTCCACAGGGAACATCATAGCGAGTAAAACAAATGGGACAGAGAGGATTCATCACCCCCACCCGTATCCAAAGAAAAAGGGGAGGTGAATAAATAGAAAGAAATGAGATTAAATAAGAAACGCCTCCACGATTTCTTTTTTTCACAGAGCCGGAGAGAAAAATCATGGAAGATAAGATAATTTAGCAAAAGGGCAAGAAAGAGGAATAAGGGAGATGGAAAACAAAAAGAGAGCAAATAAAGCATCAAGATGGAAAATGTATCCAATGAGTATACTATTTTGACCCCTGTTTCCTGGGTGTGGTGTCCTGTACTAGACAGTCAATTTGCTGCTCCCTTTTCTTTATTACACACTCTGGTCAGTAGAGCTCCTAGAGGGTGAGGTGTGGGAGATGCTCCCAGCATCTCTCAGGAGGTATTTCCTCTTCTCTGGCCCATGCAGGTGGCCCATCTCCCCCGCCACAGCCTCTGAACTTTCATCTCTTTCCCTGCCTCCATTTCACTCAGTCCCAAACCACCGAGAAGGTGTAAATGATTGTTACAACTTTGTTTGTTTGTTCTTTCAGGTGATATCAAGATTATCGAACAAATCTACGGTCTCACAGGTATGGCTTTTTGCCAAAGAGCAAAATATTTATCTAAAATTTGTGGGATTTCCAACAAATCTGTCTCCCCCTTGAGGATGTAGTGTATTCATTTTTGACTTCCCCTAAAGCACTTGAGAGAGACGTGGCAATGACTTTCATGAGTTTGGGAATAGAGAAAGATTGAAACTCGTGTATCTATTTAAGGATCTTAGAGCTATTGTTAAAACATAGTTTGTCACCAAAACCTGCCCAGAGTAACGAAGTCCTGGGGTATTGATCTTAGAAGAATTGAGCTTTTAAATCAGTCCCAACTTTTAAGAACCCTCCAATTTCACAGAAAACTTTCCCCCAAAACAGTAACTTGTCCGATTTATTACCAATAATCCCATGAAAGAAACACTGTAAACAGCTCCTTTTCTTGATCTGTACCCTCTTGAAGCAGAACCCCCCAACTTTCACACACATGCATACACACACACATACACATGCATACAGAGGTGCACAAATAAATCCAATTACACAGCACGTTACAAAGACGTTGTTAATGGACCGAAGATGGTTGGGGGTGGGAAGCAAACCGAATTGCTATTGAGAAACATTTTTAAAGCTCTTAAAACATCTCAGTGCTATCAACCAAGTTCCTCCCTGCCACTAGTTGTCTTTTCTCTCTCATCTCTGCAAAATCCCTCTTCAGGAACTAGCAAAACTCTCATTACATTTAAACTCTCTCAACAGGCATCCTTTCCTCATTACCTCTTTTCCGCCAGACCTTTCCCATATTCTCTTTCTCATGAAAAGAAATTTAGCCTCCTTTTGGATTTTCCCATCTGAATTCCTCACCCCACCATAGCGCTCTGAAAATGAACATCCCTTCCAAGAATACACCATCCTTAACTTTCAAAAGCAAAATCTGTATAATTAAGGCTGAAGTTCATTTGCAGTATCAAAACTACCAGAATAACAGGGGTTTCAATACAATAGATATTTATTTCTCTCTCATGGACAAGGCCGGAGGTGAGCAATATAACAGTGTCAGTAGGCCTGGAGATTTCCTCTTTCTGCTTCATGATCCTCAACATATGCCTTCCTTCTCCTCATTCTCTCAGATGGCTGCTGGAGATCCATTCATTTCATCAGTGTTCCAGACTAGAAACTAAAGCAAAGTAAAAGAGCAAGATAGATGCTCCCCTCCTTCTAGGAGCCTTCCTAAAATTTCCCTATAACCTGTCTACTGGCATACTATTATCCTAGAATTTGGCCTTATGGCCAAACCAAGTGGCAAGGGGTCCGAAAAAGGTGATCTTTGGGCAAGGTGCATTGCTAAGAGTTCTGTTAACTAAGAAAGAAGGGGAGATTATGTAAAATATCACAACATTATCTGTAGGACCTGCCCTGATGTAAATTTTGTTTTCTTTTTCTTCATGATCATCACCATCATCACAAGGGTAAGCATTTAATTAAGCACATTCAGTGCATATCACTAAGGGTGTAACTACCATTATCTAATACCTAATTTTTTCCTCACATTATTGCCAATTTACAGGTGAGGAAACCAAGGCTTTAAATAATAACATTACCTGACCAAGGTTATAGCTAGTAAGTCACAGGACTTTTAAGACTGTGTGATCAAAAACACATGCATTCCACCACTAGACTTTATTCTGCTTTCCTTTTAGTCAAGACACGTTTAGTCAAGACTCATTCGTGAGTTTGAAATGACCATCCCAGCAAGATGTCACGAGCAAAATTAGAGACTCCTTTGACTGTGGGGATAAAACCTCATTGCCCTCATGGGAGCATTCATGAGAAAGATGAGAGGGAAAGGAAGAGATGGGTCAGAGAGAAGGAAAAGATCTGTGGTTGAATTTTGTGGCCATGTATACACAGGTGAATCCAGTGACACAAGGGAGGAGGGTGTTTCTATACCAATGGCCTGAAGAAAGTAACAGGTACTCCTCCTGCCCAGAGGCTGCATGTGGGGCTGGGTATTTAATAATAATAAATTTGGGTATTGTCTGCAGTGATGGTCCACGGGCTAATGAATTCTTGGTATAAATCATGTTGGCTGTCCCAGTCACAAGAGTCAGTACCTAAGCAAATTGTCCAAGGTGCCAAGCATGGAAGTGTGAAAATTAAATGAACTTGTAGAAGTACAAACATCTTATAGGTTACTAGTCAGAAGATTCTGTTAGAGCCAAGGGAGCCTCCTTGAAACAAAGGAATGGTTAAATTGCCAATGCAAATGGAAACAGAAGTCCAATTAGAGAATGTACTCACTGATTTTAATTTCTGTGATAAGTTCGCCATGTTGTATCTTTAGCTGGGTGAGCTCACTTTTCTGTTCTACAATACTAGTATACAAATGTTCCTCTGCAATTCCACATGGGTCCATCTTTTGTTAAAAGCACAGAATTTAAAATGCTGTGAAGAAAAAAAAAACAAATAAAAGCAAAACCATAACTCTTGAATAAAGAACTAATAGCTTTACCATTAATTAAAATAATCACATAGTTGGAAAGATGAGTCTAATAATTCCATTTCCTCAAGAAATTTTGACCCATAAGATTAAAATACAGGGCTTCCCTGGTGGCACAGTGGTTGAGAATCCGCCTGCCAATGCAGAGGACACGGGTTCGAGCCCTGGTCTGGGAAGATCCCACATGCCGCAGAGCAACTGGGCCCGTGAGCCACAGCTACTGAGCCTGCACTTCTGGAGCCTGTGCTCCACAACAAGAGAGGTCATGACAGTGAGAGGCCCGCGCACCGCGATGAAGAGTGGCTCCCACTCACCACAACTAGAGAAAGCCCTCGCACAGAACTGAAGACCCAACAAGCCAATTAATTAATTAATTAATTTTAACAAAAGATTAAAATACAAAAAAAAAACCTTCCTAAGTGAACTGATCATTTTATTTTACAGCTATGGCCTCAACTAAATGGGTGAATGGGCCTGTCAGTCACTACAGATTCAAGTTCATTTTTTTGTTACATATATATATATATATATATATATATATCATTATAACTGTTACAATAAAATTCATATACCAATAAAACAACTATTTATTGAGATGAAGTAATAACCATGACAGCTCATGACATATAAATAGTATTCTTAGGTCTTTTCAGTTTATTTTTATTATGAATTATTGATAAGCAGGTATAAATGATTGTATCCTCAAAAGAAACTGAGGCACAGAAAAATGAACTGACTTTTTGGAGCAGGGAGGCCATGTCTGGGGCAGAGCAAGAAACACATACTCTTAGAGTGACTCTGTTGAGGGCCATCAGCTTAGCCTTTGCTACCTTGTCTGCCCTGCCCCTTCATTATCCCCTCCTTCATCCTTTCCCATCCTCTCCTTTGCTTCTCCTAAGCCTGTAAGGTTGAAGGAGCCCAGGCAGGAATCCTACAGGAGAGTTTGCAAAACTCTCCCTTTCCTTTCCTAAGGCTCTTCGAGGTGAGAGGATCAAATGGTTTGCTGTACTTCCTGCCACCTGACTTGTGAGAACAAGGAGAGCTGAGGACACTTCTGATCTTCGTTCATCTATGATCCAAAATAGGAAAGAGTTTTATTCTCAAAGATAATATAATTTTGCTGGTTGATCTCCACATAAAGTTCCACTGAGGACCCTGTAACTTTACAATATCAAGGCCCAATTATGCTAAGTGAAATCAGTCAGACAGAGAAGGACAAATACTGTATGAGATCACTTATATGTGGAATCTAAAAACTACAACAAACTAGTGAATATAACCAAAAAGAAGCAGACTCACAGACACAGAGAACAAACTAGTGGTTATCAGTGGGGAGAGGGAAGGGGGAGGGGCAAGATACAGGTAGGGGAGTAAGAGGTACAAACTACTGGGTATAAAATAAGCTACAGGGAGATGTTGTACAACACAGGGAATATAGCCAATATTTTATAATATCTATAAATGGAGTATAACGTGTAAAAATTGTGAATCACTATACTGTACACCTGTAACATATAATATTGTATATCAACAATACTTCAATAAAAATAAAATGATGAGGATACCTGAAAAATGAAATAAATAAATTAAATAAACTATCAAGGCCCAAGACTTTGCAGTAAAATTAAAAAAATGTCTTATTCCTAAAAACATGCCATCATATGCTATTATAAATGACAGGCTGATTAAAACCTCAATGCAAACCTGATCAAATGTACCTTTTACATAGCTCACCACCAAGAGTTTAAAAGACCAAGAGAAGGACTGTGGGCTAACACCAGGAAAGCAGAGAGAGTAAACCTAGCCGAGATCAGAAATGGGGAGATTTTTAACATCTTTTATTGAAATATAGTTGATTTACAATGTTGTATTAGTTTCAGGTGTACAGTAAAGTGATTGAGAGAGATATATATATATATACATATATATATGTATATATCCTTTTTTAACATTCTCTTCCATTATAAGTTATTACAAGATATTGAATCGAGTTCCCTGTGCTATATAGGAGGTCCTTGTTGGTTATCTATTTTATATATAGCAGTGTGTATATTTTAATGCCGAACTCCTAATTTATCCCTCTACCCCCCTCCCCTTGGGTAATCTTAAGTTTGTTTTCTATGTCTGTGAGTCTATTTCTGTTTTGTTTAAAATTTTTATTGGAGCATAGTTGATTTACAGTGTTGTGTTACTTTCAGGTGTACAGCAAAGTGAATCATTCTTTTTCAGATTCTTTTCCCATGTAGGTTATTACAGAATATTGAGTAGCGTTCCCTGTGCCAGACAGTATGAGAGACTTTGAACAGCTGAATAAATAAGAGCAAAATCTGTGAGGCTTAAAGGCTCTAGGGGATCTGACTTTGTTCAGATGGGCCCTGCAGCATGAATGATATGCCTCTCAAGAAGTCTTCACAATCTGTACTCATCTATATTATCTATATTATCCTCCGATTTAGCCAGAGCCCAAGGGAAATGGCAGCATCAAGAAGAGACTCCCATCCATTGTGGAAGACGAGGAAGAGGAAGAGAGCCGGGAGGAGGAGGAGACTGCATCCCTCTCCCCCATCTACACTAGGGGATCTTCCTCTTCCCGTAGCAAGAGGCCTGGAAGCAGTAAGAGCTATCTCGGCTTAAGCCTGAAGCAGCTGGCCTCGGGAACAGTGCCATTTCACTCACCTGTCAGAGTCTCCAGTTCCAATTCCCCCAAAAGCAAACAGGAAGCCGACGCCCCTAACCATGGTAAAAGAAAAGAGAAGAACTTGAAATTGCAACTTTCAGCTTTGAACAATGCTGGACCCCCAGACCTCAGTCCAAGGTGAGAGTTCACATCATAGAATTCTTTCCCAGGTGAAACTGGCTGCCTTGTAGTCAGACTAGTACCTGGCTAGTAAATGAGTCAGCCTTCTAGGCCTTTCTGCCGTGCAGGTTCCTAGCCTCGATGCTTCAGCTTCCCTAAATGTTTGTGCGCCATTTTTGACTCTACGTGGAGGTGTGTGCAAGATGAGAACAAATCATTTTAGTCACATTCTCAAAAGGGTCCATTACATGTTCCAAATTCTTTCTCTCCTCCCTTTACCCATTTAGCTCTACCTATTTTTATAGATGTATATTTCTACATTGTAATTTTATAACTTATAAATTTCTAATGAAAACAAAAGAGATGGAACAAAGTCCGTATTGCTATCCCCTCAGTATCTGATCTTACCAAAAGTTTCATGAAGCAATGAGTGGAAATTATGAAGGAAGTGAAGTGCTGGTCTTCATTTCCCATAGTATTTGCTTCATTATTGTGGACGATTGAACTTATTTTTATTTCTGGTCCCTGCAGCCTGTAATATGGGATGGTTCTATTTTTTAATTTAAAAAAAATTCACTTTAGGATCAACTAAAAGTGATTGAAACAGTGAAAAATTCTGACTCAGAAAATGTGAAAAGAGTAGGCTATGGTGCGTAACAGCTCAGTAAAAACTAGACATGAAAAAAACATATTGAGTGATTCCTAGTCTCATGTACTCGGCTAGGTAATTTTTCATTTACTATTACATTTAGTCTTTTCAGGAATCGTCTAAAGTAGCTTGTATTATCTCTACTATAAAGTTGTAAGAAGTGTTAAGTATTTTGAAGGTTACATATTTTGTCCAAAATCTCAGAAATTTGAGTTCTGAAATATAGATTCAAATTCTGTTGTTCTGCTTATAAGGCAAGAGTTGTTTCTGATATACTACATATTTAGTCAGTCATTTGAAGAACACAACTTATCCATTTAGAGAAAATATTAAGGGGAAAATAAGCAAAACAGGGTTAATGAAAAGTAGGTGGATATTAAATGTTCAGGAATTCAGTTGGAGATGGTAATTTGAAAACATCCCTTAATTCTTCTCCTTCCTAAAATTTCTCTAAAATGAAAAATACTAAATTATAAAAAGGGGGAAAATGTATGAGAGCTGGAAAAGAAAGTTTCATGTACAACTTATTCTACACTTATGAAAAAACATATTTTATTTTATATCTAGAAAAAGATTTTGAGAACACACCAAGATGTTAAGGGTAGTGGTGAATGACAGTTGATTTTTCTGTTCAGATTTTTGCTACCTTTATGTTTACATTTTCTCCAATAAATTCATCTTTTTTAAAAAATAATGAGTGTGTTAGATATTATTTACCAAGGAAAGAAGATTAGCTAGAGTCCTAATAGTCAGTTAAATATAATTCTTCAACTCTCACTTCAGAGTTTTGTCCACGTCCAGAGCAAAGATGTTTTCAAAGTTATTTTCTGCAATTCTGTAAACATTACGTTAAAACTCTTTAATTCTGGATAGAGTAGTGAATTAATATAAATTTAGATAAGAGAACTTCTGTAGCTTAAGGTTTTGAATCTGAGAATAAATGAGTCTAAGATCTATAGCATTGCTGTTCAATAGAAATGTAGCATGAGCTAAAATTGTGAGCCACATGAGTAATTTTAAATGTTACAGTAGCCACATCTTTAAAAAGTAAACACACACACATGCAATTATTTAATAATAATTTTAATAAGATATTTTATTTGACTCAATATGCCCCAAATACTAGCATTTCAAATATTAAAAATTACTAATTAAATAACTTACATTTTTTACTAAAATCTTCAAAATCCAGTGTGTATTTTATAGTTACAGCACATCTCTTTTTTCACATTTCAGGTGCTCAATGGCCGTATAAGGCTAATGGCTACCATATTGGATGGCCCAGCTCTAGAGTGTCTAGAATTTAGAAATTTAACACACAATTTTTCAAGTCTTCTAGGAATACTGGAACCCATGAATATAAATGCGCAACTAGCCAATCCTTGTTATTTTAAACAGGGTTGTTGATGGAATTGAAGATGGAAACTGCAGTGAGGAAAGCCAGTCTTTTGACTTTGGCTCTGAACGAGTCAGACCGGAGCCCCGAATTTCTCCTCCTCTTGGAGGTAAGCTCTATATTTAGTCTTCTCTCAAGGGGTGATATGTCTTTACAACTTGTAATGTTTGGTATAGGCACTTTTTTGCCTTCCCATTCTCGGGGTATTCTCCATGTGATGGAACTTAACCAAAGCCACAAAGTAATTTGACTTGAGTCTGTGCCACCTCCAAGTTATTAAGATAGCATTTGTAATGGTTCCTCTATCCAGGCTCGACATCCTGCAGCTTACCAGCCCAGGTAAATGGTGTGTCAGGAGGAGACTCAAATTTCTGCTCTTCATCAGAGGGTAACCATGTTTTCCTATTATAAATGCAGACTAATCCACAGAAACAACATTACCCAAAGGAAATGCTGTGTTGGGTGTAGACTGTAGGAACATTGGTTATACTTAACCAATTTATTGGGTAAGTGGTTAAGTACTTGCAGTTTGCCAGGGATAAATATCTTCAGAAGTATGTAAGAATATCGGAAATGATGGGGAATTATATGAAGTACTACCCTCTAGGGATGGTGAATTAATGTAAAGTACCCCAAAACCTAGCCCAGGCTCCTCTCTCTCCGTTTCATTCTTGAGTTCATTGCCCACAAAAGAATTTGTCAGCATGATGAAGGCCAGAAATGACAACTTCTAAAAGAAGACGCACCTGTAGCTGATAGAGAATAATGAACATAGGCGATCCCAAACAGTCACCAGATGCAAGGCAGATCCTTGTGTCAGGATCTCCTGCTAATTGGTGAATCCTTCCATGGGCAAAGCCAAGCCCAATAAAGACTTCTGAATGTACAGCTCTGGGGGTATGTCTCCATTTGGTAGAATACCAGTCTTCTATCAATCAACAGTTCTTCCCAGCACTCATCTGGGAAGATGGAAGAGTAAGACTCCATAGTAGGACAATGGTGGGAGGTGGGAAGGTGAGGAGAGGAATGCAGATGTTAGTCAACAATCATGATTCATCCATGTAATGGACTTATATCTGCTCTGGGCAAGAAGCACAGAAATCATAGTTCTTGTCAACCAGATGTGAGCATTTGCTACGGAAGCTGACGGTGGGTCCCAATTGGAAGTTTTCCTTGTTGGCTCACAGGACGTCATCATGCCATCCACCTAGTATTTCTGGTCCTGCCACCCCCCTTAGCCTCCTCTTCTCCCTTTTCCCAACATCTACCCCAATACTCATCCATTCAAGCAACAAATATTCTTGACTTTACCTCCTAAATATCTCTCAGTTATGTCTGAGACTTTCTATCCTTCCTTCCACCACCCTTTTCCCTGCCACATTCACTCTTGCCTGCACTGCTTCCAAAGTCACTTCTGTTTTCACACTGTTCTCCATACAGAGAGAACTTTTAAAAAAAATACAAATTTATTCTTATTACGCTATTCCTATGCTTAAAATCCTGAGATGGATTCCTACTGCCCTTAGTATGAAATCCACACCTATTGCATAATTGCTTTTTTTTAAAAATAAATTTATTTATTTATTATTTTTGGCTGCATTGGGTCTTCATTGCTGTGCGTGGGCTTTCTCTAGTTGCAGTGAGCGGGGGTTACTTTTCATTGCAGTACACGGGCTTCTCATTGTGGTGGCTTCTCTTGCTGCAGAGCACGGGCTCTAAGCGTGGGGGCTACAGTAGTTGTGACGCACGGGCTTAGTTGCTCCATGGCATGTGGGATCTTCCCAGACCAGGGCTCGAACCTGTGTCCCCTGCATTGGCAGGCAGATTCTTAACCACTGCACCACCAGAGAAGCCCCATAATTGCTTTTTCAATGCCTCTTTTCCCAGCTAGACTCAAAGCCCCATGAAGGTCAATATATTTTCTTTATTTCTGTCTCATCTAAAGGAGGCTTAGCCTGTTGTAGGTGATCTCTTATCATTCATTGAATGAATAGATTAACTTTGAAAAATATCTCAGCAAAAGGAGCTTTTACTACTCTGACACTTTGGATTGTTTTGAGCGACTTTTTTCTCCCACAGGCAAATTTTCTACACATAACTGACCAGAATTAGGATAGTCATCATGATATATATACACGACATATATAGATATAGATACCTCTGTATATCAAATCCCTTCCACTCTAGCTAGCAATGATTCATCTGTGCTTCTTGCTCCTGACAGATATGAAATGTATTTGTAAAAGTAAGGTAGAGAAAAAGTGGAGATGAGAGACCCGGGAAATGGGAGAAATCGTCTTTTAGAGCAACATTGGAAGAGACGGAAAGCCTGCAGTGGGGATGAGCAGATTTAATAGAGGTAGGAGGAAAATGCTCTCATGGGTACAGGACTCAAAATCTGGAAAGGGAAGAGAGGAGAAAAGAACATCTCTTTTCTATGGCTTGGACACTGGCTGTGATATATTTTTGGAAAACGGTCAAAGAAGAGAACATGTGCCATTTGGGCACATGGTAAGACTGTGTTCAGGAGAAGGGGAGGGTGGCCATGGACACATCCAGTAAGTGTGGCCTCAGTCACCACCATGCTGTGTGCCTAGTTCCAAAGAGCTCACCAGGTGCCATCCAGAGGAGAACTAGGGAGACAGAAGCTACAGTGCACCGACATCAGGAAAGGTTGAAGGCAGCTTGGGCTTCCTTCCTTGTTCTAACTGCCCCAGTCCTGAAATATGAGGTTTATTCCTGAAGGACTCATTCTGCATGTGTGTCACTTTCCAGACCCAGAGATTGGAGCTGCTGTCCTCTTCATCAAAGCAGAGGAGACCAAGCAGCAGATAAACAAACTCAACAGCGAGGTATGGAGCTTTGCCTTTCTCTGGTCATGTTGGAGTGGTGAGAGGGGAAGGAAATCCTAGTCACCAGCAGAAGTGGTATAATATAGTCATGATGAATATGCGCTCTGGTGTCTGGTGACAAATATGGATGAATTCCCACTCAGCCTCCTGTGAGTATTAGTCACTTACCTTCTCTCAAGCTCTATTTCCCCGTGGGTAGCAAAGAGATAGTAGTATTCCCCACCTTATGGCCCATTTGTGAAATTAAATGAAATAAGCTAGGTAAATTATTTAACCTACAGGAAAGACTAACTAAATGATTATTATAATTGGTGTCATAAATGTATTGATACTTGGTTTAATTGGTGCTTTGTCACTTTTTTCAAGTACTTTAATTTTTAATGAGTTAAAGCAAGATCATTTGTCCACAGATGAATCAAAAGTAATGAATCAGAGTAATCAAATGGCCTGAAACTCTATTCTTTTCTCTGGCCTGTATTTGCTGTGTAACTTTGAGCACTTTAGCTCTTTAGATCTTACCATCTCTCCGTGTAAAATAAGGTAATTTCTTAAAAAACTTTATTGAGGTATATTGTACGTATCATAAAATTCACTTATTTCAAGTGTATAGTTTAATGATTTTTACTATCTTTATTGAGTGGTTCAACCATCCCCACCTGAGTTTTAGAGTATTTTTCCTCCCTAAAGAGATCTCTCACACCCATTTATGATTAATCTCTGTTCCCACATCCAGCCCTAGGCAACCACTTATCTACTTTCTGTTTCTATAAATTTGTCTTTTCTGTATGTCTCATATAAATAGAGAAGGTAATTTCTGAATCAGTCTCTTAATTTGGGTGTCCCCCTAAAATTAAATTTAAAAAAAAATAGATTTTGAGACAATGATTTGGATGCAGATAGTTTCTTTGGGAGGTGATCCAGGAAGCAAGGTGAAGGAGTAAAGGAATAAGACAGGAAAGAAAGGAAAACAAGTAAATAAGTGTGTGTTAATGAGATCATTCACTCTGTAGGCAATTGGGGCTCGATCCTGCTAGGGGGACACTGAGAGACTGTGTAGGGCAACTAAGAATTGTTCTTCCATGAGACAAGTAAAAGGAGTTGAGGGTGGCTTCTGAGAGGTTACCTTCAGGCTTAGCTGCAGAAGACACTAGAAGGATCCTTCAGACAGGAATATGCAGGAAGACCCAGCTGTCTGTGGTGAACTTCCAGGTAGACCTAGGCCAAGTTCAGTGAGCAGACACAGACAGGGTAATAGGGCTGAAGTTTTAGATTCTCTGATGAGGTCTTTATGGAAAATGTAACCAACTGATGATATTGATGAGATTTGAAAAAAATGAAATTCACGTAATCATAATTGCTTTCCAATTACCTGTAATAATGGAAAACTGGGCAGCTTGTCATAAAGTCTATAGGGTGTTTTTGTTAATAAATTTATTTATTTCATTTATTTTATTTTTGGCTGTGTTGGGTCTCCGTTGCTGCGTGTGGGCTTTCTCTACTTGCTGCAAGCAGGGGCTACTCTTCGTTGAGGTGCGTGGGCTTCTTATCGTGGTGGCTTCTCTTGTTGCAGAGCACGGGCTCTACGCACGGACTTCAGTAGTTGTGGCTCATGGACTCCAGAGCACAGGCTCAGTAGTTGTGGCGCACGGGCTTAGCTGCTCCACGGCATGTGGGATCTTCCCGAACCAGGGCTCAATCCCGTGTCCCCTGCATTGGCAGGCGGATTCTTAACCACTGCACCACCAGGGAAGCTCAAGCCTATAGGTTTTTGTTCAACGTGTGTTCCATCAGCTTAGTGAAGATTTGTGCTTTACTGCCCTCTCTCATTCGGAGTCTACACTTTCTGGAAGTGAGATGGTTGCCAACAAGAAGTAAGAGGGCCAAAGGGCAGACTAACAAAATAGGAAAAGAAAAACTAACTGGATTGAAACTGCTTAAATCACGAGGACTTGGCCATATGTGAGATCACCCAAATAATCTCATTAAAAATACACCAAAAAAAAAAAAAATACACAGAAGAACAAAAAGAAAACAAACTAAACACTCTTTTGGGCACCTGGACATCAACTTTTGTGTGTGTGTGGTTTAAGAGTGCTTTATTATTGTGGGGTTTTTTTGTTGTTGGGTTTTTTTTTTTTTGGATAGCAACTTTTTATTAAACAATTTTCTTTAAGATATTGTTCTCAGATAAAATCACACATTAATACCACTTGAATTATCAATATTTTCCCTCACATTTGAGTTTATTTAATGGTTTTAGGAACTGACTGACCAATACCTTAGCTGAAACACAGAAGTTAGTAATTAGTCTGGGGAAAAAAAATGTGTTGGTAGCTTCAATGTTCACCTTCCCTAAGTTCAGGTTTTTCCTCTATTAAATGGTAATGATAAAATCTGTCATAGAGGAGTGTGGTTAAGGACTTAATACCATATGTAAAGCACCAAACATGGTGGTCAAATGCTCATTCTCTCCTCATACAAGGTCATGCTTCTAGTCAACAAATGTGACGCTCAAGTTTGTCCCCCCTGCTACCCAACAGTGCCCCGTGCAGAGTAATAGGAGAGAGAATTAGTCAATGCATATGGAATAAAATGAAAATGAATGGACTTAAGGGAAACATATTTGATCATGAAAATGAGACTGCTTTCACCTGAGACTTCCTTTTGCTATGAAGACGCTCACTATAAAATTAGAATAGGGACTTCCCTGGTGGCACAGTGGTTAAGAATCTGCCTGCCAGTGCAGGGGACATGGGTTTGAGCCCTGGTCTGGGAAGATCCCACATGCCACTGAGCAACTAAGCCTGTTGGCCACAACTACTGAGCCCGCCTGCCACAATTACTGAAGCCCACGCACCTAGAGCTCATGCTCTGCAACAAGAGAAGCCACTGCAATGAGAAGCCCATGCACCGCAAGGAAGAGTAGCCCCTGCTCACCGCAACTAGAGAAAGCCACGCGCAGCAACGAAGACCCAATGCAGCCAAAAATAAATAAATAAATTTATTTTTAAAAATTACAATAAAAAATGATAGGGTAAAAAATTTACATTTCAGTGCCTCTTATTTTAACTAAATAATTTGATGTAAAAGTGTCACCGATTTACTGTAAAGAACACTTATTCTGTAACACTTAAGTTGATTTAAGGGCAAGGAGACCCAGTATGCCAGTTAACAATGCTTAACCATTATGTGACATTACACTAAATGTTTAAGTGGTAAAATGATATTAAAACTAGGCAGAAGACAACCTGCCAAACTTAACAGAAAGGTAATCACAGGCAAATCTTCAATTTCAAACTGAGAAAATGCGGTGGCTTATTAAATCATCCTTAGCAGAGTGCACTTTGGCTGGAGTGCTCTAATTGCCATTTGTTAACATTTTATTTTGTAGGTACATAAAGGAGCCAGTTAATATTAGGCCATTTTATTCCAACTTGAGTCTTAACTATATTAAGGAGAATGAAAATGTTTCATGTATATAATACATGCCTAAACAAAAAAA
Organism: Orcinus orca; assembly: GCF_937001465.1. Lineage (NCBI taxonomy): Eukaryota > Metazoa > Chordata > Mammalia > Artiodactyla > Delphinidae > Orcinus > Orcinus orca. The sequence continues at coordinate 9,153,256 of NC_064563.1, read as the reverse complement.
ATAAATGAGTTTTGTAGAAACAACTTATATTGACTTTTCTGAGAGAGAAGTCTGGCTTCTCATACTATTTATTAACTCCATTTTTAAAACAACTTTATTGAGGTATAATTAACGTGTCATAGAATTCATCCTTTTCAAGTGTACACCTCGGGACTTCCCTGGTGGTCCAATGGTTATGACTCTGTGCTTGTATGGCAGGGAGTGCGGGTTCGATCCCTGGTCAGGGAACTAAGATCCCGCAAGCCAGACAGCGTGGCCAAAATAAATAAATTAATTAATTAAAGCATACACTTGAGGGCTTTTAGTATATTCCTAGACTTGTGCATGCATCACCATGATAAATTTTAGAACATTTTGTTACCCCACAAAGAAGCTTTGCACCACACAGCCATCACCCCTAATGCCAGTGGCTCCCCATCTTCAGCCCCAGGCAACCACTAAGCTACACTATGTGCCTGTAGATTCGCCCACTCAGGCCATTTTATATAAATGGAATCATACAATATGGTCCTTTGTGACTGGCTTTTTTCACTTAGTGTAATATTTTCGAGGTTTTCATCTCACATTGTTGCATACCAGTACTTTATTCCTTTTTACTGCCAAGTAATATTTCATTATATAGATAGAGCACATTTTGTTTATTCATTCATCACTTGATGGGCATTTGTGTTGTAACCACTTTTTGGCTAATATGAACAGTGCTACTATGAACTTTCATAAAACATTCACACAAGATTCTGTGTGCACATGTTTTAATTTCTCCTGAGTAAAGAAGAATGGCTGGTAACCCTATGTGTAAACATTTGAGGAACTGCCAGGCTGTTTCCCAAAGCAGCAGAAGAATTTTACATTTAGCAGCATATGAAGGTTCCAACCTCTCCACTTTCTCACCAACAATTTTTATTTGTTATTATCTGATTTTTTTATATAACCGTTCTTGTGTGCATGAAGTGGTATCTCATGTGGTTTCCACTTGCATTTCCCTGATAACTAATAATTTGAGCATCTTTTCATGTGTTATTGGCCATTTGTATGTCTTTGGAGAACTGTCAATTTAGATCTTCTATCCATTTTTAAATTAGGTTGTCTGTTTATTACTGAGTTGCGAGTGTTCTTTATATATTCTAGATAACAAGTTATGATGGATGCACAGTTTTCTTCTCACATTCTTTAAGTTGCCCTTTAATTTTCTTAATGTTTTTCTATAAAGCACAATTTGGTGATATCCAATTTATCTCTTTTTTCTTTTGTTCTTTGTGATGTTGAGGTCACATCTAAGAAACCATTGCCTATCCCAAGGTCATTAAGATTTATTCCTCTGTCTTCTTCTAAAGGTTTTATAGTGTGAGCTCTTACATTTAGGTCTGTGGTTTATTTTGAGTTAATTTTTGTATATGGATGATGTATGGGTCCAATTTTACTTAATTTTTTTGTGTGGATGTCTAGTGATCACATCACCATTTATTAAAAACACTAAGTTTTCCCCACTGAATTGTCTTTGTGACACTCAACTTGCCATTGATATGAGGGTTTATTTCTGGACTCTCAATTCTATTCTATTGCTCTATGTGTCTATCCATTTCTTTCTAAATTTCTTTCAACAATATTTTATAGTTTTCAGTGTACAAGTCTTGCACTTCCTTGGTTAAATGTATTCCTGAGAGTTCTAATATTTTTTTGTCATCTTTATTGGAGTATAATTGCTTTACAAGGGTGTGTTATATTCTGCTGTACAACAAAGTGAATCAGCTATACATATACATATATCCCCATATCTTCTTCCTCTTGTATCTCCCTCCCACCCTCCCTATCCCACCCCTCTAGGTGGTCACAAAGCACCAAGCTGATCTCCCTGTGCTATGTGGCTGCTTCCCACTAGCTATCTATTTTACATTTGGTAGTGTATATATGTCCATGCCACTCTCTCACTTTGTCCCAGCTTACTGTTCCACCTCCCCGTGTCCTCAAGTCCATTCTCTACGTCTGCGTCTTTATTCTTGTCCTGCCTCTAGGTTCTTCAGAATCTTTTTTTTTAGATTCCATATATATGTGTTAGCATACAGTTGTTTTTCTCTTTCTGACTTACTTCACTCTGATGACAGTCTCTAGGTCCATCCACCTCACTACAAACAACTCAATTTCGTTTCTTTTTATGGCTGAGTAATATTCCATTGTATATATGTACCATATCTTCTTTTTTTTTTTTTTTTTTTTTTTTGAAGTACGCAGGCCTCTCACTGTTGTGGCCTCTCCTGTTGCAGAGCACAGGCTCCGTACGCACAGGCTCAGCAGCCATGGCTCACGGGCCTAGCCACTCCGTGGCATGTGGGATCTTCCCAGACCGGGGCACAAACCCGTGTCCCCTGCATCAGCAGGCAGACTCTCAATCACTGCGCCACCAGGGAAGCCCCGCCACATCTTTATCCATTCATCTGTCAATGGACACTTAAACTGCTTCCATGTCCTGGCTATTGTAAATACAGCTGCAATAAACATTGTGGTACATGACTCTTTGAATTATGGTTTTCTCAGGGTATATGCCCAGTAGTGGGATTGCTGGGTCGTATGGTAGTTCTATTTTTAGTTTTTTAAGGAACCTCCATACTGTTCTCCATAGTGGCTGTATCAATATACATTCCCACCGACCTTGCAAGAGGGTTCCCTTTTCTCCACACCCTCTCCAGCATTTACTGTTTGTAGATTTATGGTAGTTCTATTTTTAGTTTTTTAAGGGAGTTCTAATGTTTTTGATGCTATTGTAAATGAAATTGTTTTCTTAATTTATTTTTGGATTGTTCACTTATAGTGTACGGAAATACACCTGATTTTTGCTTGCTCATCTTGTATCCTGCAACTTTACCAAACATTTTAAATAGTGCTAATAATTTGGGAGTGGGTTTTTTGGAAATTTTTTATATTAGATCATGCCATCTAGAAATAGAGATAGTTTTATTTCTCCCTTTCCAATTTAAATGCCTTTTATTACCTTTTCTTCCCTAATTGCCTTGGCTAGAACTTCCAGTACTTCACTGAATAGAAATGGAAAGAAATATCCCTCTCTCGTGCCTCCCCTTGGGAAGGAAGTCTTTGTCTTTCACCATTGAATATGATGTTAACTGTGGGTATTTCATAAATTCCCTTTTTCATGTTGAGAGAGTACCCTTGTATCCCTGATTTGTTGAGTGTTTTTATCACAAGGGGATGTTAAATTTTGTCAAATGCTTTTTCTTGCACCTATTGAGATGACAATGTGTTTGTCTGTTTTTTGTCCTTTATTCTACCGATATGGTATATTATGTTAATTAATGATTTGGGGATGGCAAACTAAACTTGCATTCTTAAAATAAATCCTCCTGGTCATGGTGTAGAATCCCTTTTAAATATTGCTGGATTCAATTTGGTAGTATTTTTTTGAGGATTTTTGCCATCTATATTCATAAATTACTGGTCTACAGTTTTCTTTTTCTTGTGATATCTTTGTCTGGTTTTCGTGTGAGAGTAATATTGGTCTCATAAAATGAGTTGGGAAGTGTTCCCTCCTCTTCTATGTTTTTAAATAGTTTGTGAAGAATTGCTATTAATGCTCGCTTAAAGGTCTGGTGAAGCCATCTGGTCCTGGGCTTTTCTTTGTGGAAAGTTTTTTGATTACTAATTTAATCATTTTACTTTTATAGGTCTATTTAGATATTCTATTTCTTCTTTAGTCAGTTTTGGTAGTTTACATCTTTGTAGAAGTTTGTCAAATTCATCTGTTATCTTACTTGTTGGCCTATAGCATTCAAAGTATTTCCTTATGATTCTTTTCATTTCTGTAATGTTGGTAGTAATGTCTCCTCTTTCATTCCTGATTTTAGTAATTTGAGTCATCTCTCTTTTTATTTAGGTGAAGCTTTGTCAATTTTGTTGATATTTTCAAAAAAACAGCTTTTGGTTTTGATCATTTTTCTTCATTTTTATTCTCTATTTTCATTGTTTTCTGCTCTAATCCTCATTATTTCCTTCTTCCTGCTTCCTTTGAATTTAGTTCACTTTTCTTTTTCCAGTGCCTTAAGGTGAAGTTGATTTTATATCTTTCTTCTTTTTCAATAGGCATTACCATAAATTTCTCCCTAAGCACTGCTTTAACTACATCCCATAAACTTGAGTATGTTGTGTTTTCATTTTCATTTATCTCAAATTATTTTTTAATTTCTCCTGTGATTTCTTCTTTGACCTATTGCTTATTTAGTAATGTGTGATTTAATGTCCACATACTTGAGAATTTCCCAATTTTCTTTATTACTAATTTCTAATTTCATTCCATTATATTTGAAGAACACACTTTGTATGATTTTAATCCTGTTATGTTTATTTAGGTTTACTTAATGGCATAGCATATGGTCTCACCTGGAGTATGTTCTGTGTGCGCTTGAGAAGACTGTGTATTCTGCTGTTGTTGGGTGAATATTCTATAGATGTCTGTTATGTCTATGACTATAGGTCTGTGACGTTCAAGTTTTCTATTTCCTTGTTGATCTGCCCAGTTGTTCTATTTATTATTAAAAATGAGATATTGCAGTCTCTAACTACCATTACTGATTGTCTATTTCTCCCTTCAATTTTGACTTTTTTTGCTTCATGTATTTAGGGCTCTGTTGTTCTATATATATATATAAAATTGTTATCATTTCCTGTAAAGTTGACCACCTGTTTTACCAAATGTTTCTTCTTTATCTCTAGTAAAATTTTTAAGTCTATTTTTTCTGATATTAGTATAGCTTTTCCAGCTTTCTTATGGTTGCTGTTTGCATGATATCTTTTTTCATCCTTCTTCTTTTAACCTACTTGTATATTTGACTCTAATGTGTGTCTTCTGTTGACAGCTTATAGATGTCTTGATTTTTTTTATTCAATCTATCAATATTTGCCTTTTGATTAGATGGCTTAATTCATTCATATTTAATATTATTGATATAGTTTGATTTACATCTTCTATTTTACTTTTTATTTTCTATTTATCTCCTGTTTGCTTGTTTTCACTTACTAATTGTGGGCTTCTTACATTATCAAATATTCTTTTTTAAGATAAGTTCAAAACACTTATGATGGTTACTTAATAAAACAGGATTACATAGACCAAGGGGTAGACGTTCCTCACTTACTTTATATAATTCCAAAAACATATATAATACTTGAACATTTTTGTTCTTTTTCAGATGATTTAAAATAAAACTTAGAGAACAATTCCTCTGTGGTTAAATACATCTGGTATAATTTACTTAAAATTAACTCATATTCTTAGGGATGCACATTAGTCATTAGCATACTAAGACTCTATGAATTCTTGCAGTAAAGAAACTAAATTGTTATTTTTAGCCTGCACCGACCAAATGCATTTGCTTATGGATCACTTTAATGACAAAATAACTGTGAACATTTTGTCTCGCATTAGCATACCTTGGAATAATATGAAAAGCACCGAACTAAGGAAAAAGCCTCTTTCAGATGTTATCCAAAACTCTCACCTTCCTTTTTTACTTTACCCTATCCTGAGTTTTGTTTCGCCCCATTTTATATACTAGGGTGTACTCACGTTCTTATTTTGGGTCTCTTTTTCATGTTCCCAGGACATTCTTGATTTTTGTTTTTGCACCTGCTTGAAGTTCACTTCAAGTACAGTCTTTACCAATTGATTTCTATAAAGGTTTGTACTTCTCATATGTTGCCCAAAACATATATGTGGATATACACATATATTAACAGAGAGTGAGTGAGAGAGAGAGAGAGATTTATTATAAGGAATTGGGTCATGCAGTTAGGAAGCTGAGGAGTCACAGTTCTGCAGTTGGCAAACTGGAGACCCAGGAGAGCTGATGATGTAGTTCCAGGTCCAATCCAAAGGTCTGAAAACCAGTAGTATAAGTCTGTAAGTCCTGGTCCAAAAGTCAGCAGTCTCAAGACCCGAGAAGAGCTTATGTTTCAGTTTGAATCTGAAGGCAGGAGGAGACTGACGTACCAGATCAATAGTCAGGCAGGAGGAGTTCCCTCTTAGACTTTTTGTTCTATTCAGGTCTTCAGTTGATTGAAGGAGGCCCACATACATTAGGGACAATCTGCTTTACTCAGTGTACTGATGCAAATGTTAATCTCATCCAGAAACAGCTTCACAGACACACCCAGAACAACGTTTGACCAAATGTCTGGGCACCCCATGGCCCAGTCACGTTGGTAAATAAAAGCCATCACATCCACAAAATACCTTCTGTTTGTCAGACCAGTGGCTTTATTTCCAGTTTAAATCATTGGCCTGTTTCAATGTTCAAGCTGCTTTGGTGGGCATAATCCTTTTCCTTCTAATTTTTAAAAAAATATTCCCCTATGGCCAAGATGTTGTGGTTCTTTTCATGAGACAAAATTAAACATTTTCTCAAACTCCAGAATTTAGAAAGTGACTTTTACCTTTTATAACTTCATATATTGTAAGTTATACATATATGGGAGCAGAACCAAAATTTGGGGAAGACCAGCTCTATTCTTGACACCACTACTTTGCTGGGAATCTCACTGAGTGATTTGGAGCCCTTTGTTTCATTGACACATTAGCACACTGTTAAGAGATTTGAGAAATCTACGCATATCAACTTGGCCTCTAGCATGTTAGAGTCCAAGTTCTTGTTGCTATGGAGACTGACAGAAAAGCATCTTCTTTTCCCACACGATTGTGTTTGCATCACATTTCATAATTGGATCATAGATCATGTTCTTTAAAAATAGCTATTCCAGTTATCTCCCTACATCCACTATTTTCCTAAGGCTTTAAAGCATCATTTTATAATAGTCACTAAGACTATACATCCAATTTCAAATTGTGTTTTGTAACATCGACATCCTTTAACTTGTTTTAATATCTTTTAAATTTCTCATTTGCAACTTCCTCAAAAAAGTCTAGTAACTTTCTCTGAAATATTGAAGAGTCCCATTATTCTCAGATAGGCATTGTTACAGGGTAAAGTATACTGAGGTAAAAAACAAACTCCAGATCACATTGGTTCAAATTTATTTCTTGTTCAACCAAACGCCTAATATTAGTTAGCTCGAGGGGGCACCACTACCTGGAATGTCATTGATTAGCTATGTTCCATTTGAAGAGCAGAGCACAGACAATTGTTTTGGCTCAAAAGATATACACATCATTTCCGTTTATATTTCATTAACTAGAACTAATTCCATTGAAACAATTAATTTCAAGAGATAAAAAAGTATAATTTTCTGTGTACTCCAGAAGTAACAGAAAACTAGATACTAGTAAGCACTAGTAATATCTACCACAGCACCCAAACATTAATAGGAAAATTTTGTCTCCTCTTTCCTTTGCTTAAGATTGAATGCCAATATATCCCCAATTAAATGTGTCATACAATAACCAAGCAAACACATACAGGTAATGAAATGTTTTCTGCTGAAAAACAGAGAATCTCAGTTGTTTTCTAGGTTATATTTGAGAAAGCTACCAGATAAGTTTTAAATTTGTGTCACTAGATCAGTGAAGGCTCTTTCAGTCAAATAAATAGAATAGTAATAACAGGTTGTTCTTTAATTAAGAGTTGCTTTGCTTAGATAAACAACAAGGACCTACTATGCAGCACAGGGAACTAAATTCAATATCTTGTAATAACCTATAATGGAAAAGAATCTGAAAAAGATTATATAAATATATATGTATGTATAACTGAATCACTTTGCTGTACAACTGAGACTAACACAACATTGCAAATCAACTATACTTCAATTAAAAGAAAGAGTTGCTTTACTACTTTCCTAAATGGCTATGAAAACTCAGGGTTCTATCAGAAATTCACACAAGGAAACCTGCATGAGTAATACCCTATGGTAAAGTTATTCTTTAGTCCTCTGAATTGGTGTTATCATTATATCTTTTCATCGACAGTTGATTCAACTGAAACACACTGATAGAATTGCCAGACCATCCCAATATCTGACTGTACAGTCTCTTTTCTTCCTCATCATGATCATGAATAGTACTTGACCATCAATTCTCGAAAGCAAGACATAAGCAAAGGCTATATACTTCACTTTTTGACATAGAAAAACAAAGTCCATTTAAACTGCTGGCAAAACCATTATGCTTTTTTATTTTAATACATATGTATTGTTGATATTAGTCTTGCATTTTGTGGACACAGGTTTCTAAACTGGAATATATCCAACTAATTAATGATTTGTAGGACACTTTTTGATTATTTTCCAGTTCTCAAGCCTCTAGGCAGATTTGTAGCTCTCATGAGAGTTTTACTGATAATAAATAAGTAGATTAATTAAAATAAACCCTCAAGAATAGTGAGGCTCTCTCAAAAGAAAAAAAAAATACGCCACTCAAAAGCTTGTCCTGGGGCTTCCCTGGTGGCGCGGTGGTTGGGAGTCTGCCTGCCAATGCAGGGGACATGGGTTTGGGCCCTTGTCCAGGAGGATCCCACATGCCGCGGAGCGGCTAGGCCCGTGCGCCACAACTGCTGGGCCTGCACTCTAGAGCCTGCCAGCCGCAACTGCTGAGCCCGTGTGCCACAACTGATGAGGCCCATGTGCCTAGAGCCCATGCTCCGCAACAAGTCACTGCAACTAGAGAAAGCCCCCCCACAGCAGCGAAGACCCAATGCAGCCTAAAATAAAATAAAATAATAATTAAAAAAAAAAAAAAAAGCTTGTCCTGTGAGGTGTAGACTTTAAATGCATGTAACTTTTGGAGATCAACTATTTTTGTCCTCTTTGCCTGGGAGTACTTATATATGGGCCTCTTCTCATCTTTGAATAGAGGGACTAAATGGATATGACAGTTATGTGTCCAAGTGAGACCAATGCCACATTCCAAATGAGCAATTTGCAATGAGTTGAATAAAAGGAGTATTTACAGGAGTTAGTAGAGTGTAGGGAAACCACAAAGGATGGAACAGCCCCTCCCACTCTGGGGCAGTGTCAACAGTAGTTCACTACCACTCCTTGGTCTGCGGGGCCAGAGTAGAGAATGATTACAGAATCTTGAGTCAGAGAAAGCTGGATGGAGAAAGCTACGTGACAGGAGCCACAATCTTTCGTTGGTACTTTCTGTGACCTGTCCACCTCAACCCTGCAGGGAAGCAGCCAGAGGAACACATGCCCTGACCTCCCTCTCCTGCCTCCCTCTGATTCGATGGTGTTTTTCAATGGCCAAACCCAGCCAGAAGCCAATGAGCCTATTGATGGAGATCATACAAGCCAGCCTCCAAGGGGCAGAGTTGGTTGGAAAGTGGATCTATTTTAGAGATACAAATGGAAATATTTAGTAAAATGAGTTACTATGTATACAAACAAGTATAGGAAAATTCAAAGGAAATTAAACCATTGGTTATTAATTATTCATTCCTAGAAATTAGCCAGTTGCTTGTAGCTAGTTATTAACTGCCCACTAACTGATAGTTTCAGAATTACTGGTTATTTTTTAAAAACGGACAAGGGTAATCAACCCCATACCTCCTAAAAGTTTGTAAGTTGATGCAATCTTTCAAAAACATTTAGCTCTGCCATTTTTCATTTCATCATTAGGAAAATTAAGTTCAATAATTAATCCAATCCAACAACTACGAATGACATTGGAACTTTTTTTTAGGATCCTAGAGTTGGAAAGGTTGGCCGAAGCCTTTTTCTTTCCTATCCTCTCCCTGCTAACATGAATTTCCCCTTTTTAAAAATGAGAACACCACAGATCTTTCAAAAGGGCTCCAATTCCTTTAACATCCATTCTACCTCCAATCTCCTGTGAATCTCCTTGACTCTTCCACAATGAATCCCATTTCCAAAGTCCCTTTTCTGCACTTCAACACCTGCTTTCCAACCTTGCCATTCAGCATTTGGTTTTATAAAGTTTTATATTATTTTCATGTGCACATTTCTTCCTTCCCCCAAATAGAGCACATGACTCCTAAAAACTTGGATTACATCACCAAAAGAATTCTGTGAGTTGCCTCAAAATTATTCTTGTTATTTTTAAAGTATTCAGACTTTACTGAAGTGCAATAGAGAATGCTCCGTATCTCAGGTAACTCAATGTTCAGAACTAGAAAATAAATAAACATGAACTTGGGGAGGCTTGGATTTTTTCCAATCTTCTTACTAGAGAACAATAAGGCACCTAGAGAAATGAGGACCAACACTTTCCATTTACTTGTGCACAATTAAAAATGAACACAGGGCTTCCTTGGTGGCGCAGTGGTTGAGAGTCCACCTGCCGATGCAGGGGACACGGGTTCATACCCCGGTCCGGGAAGATCCCACATGCCGTGGAGCAGCTGGGCCCATGAGCCATGGCCGCTGAGCCTGCGCGTCCAGAGCCTGTGCTCCGCAACGGGAGAGGCCACAACAGTGAGAGGCCCGCATACCGCAAAAAAAACTAAAATAAAATAAAGGGTAAAAGAATTGTCCTGAAACAAATAATTATGCAACTTTACCTTCATACTGTTATAGTTTCATAATGTGGTAGAATCATGAAATCTGAGAATTGAGAGCTATCTTAGAGGACACCTACTCTGACTTTTCACCCAATGTGAGAATTTTCTTTCTGAGGTTACTGGCAAGAAATTATTTTACCTGAATATTTTCTGTAGTAAGAATCTCACCATGCTCTAGAGAAATCTATGGCAATGCTTCCCAGACCTAGTTGTGCTTTCAAATTCTCTGGGAATATATTTTTTACATGATTATAAATATGTTTAATAAATTAATATGTAAAATAATGAATAAATATTTTTAAAATTACCTTTCCTGTAGCCCATCGTGGACTGACTCTCAGAACCCCTAGAGCTGGCACTGGGCATCTCTATTTTTAAAAATTCTCCAAATGTTCCTAATGACAGCAAACCATGCAGACAGTGGCTGACTTCATTTCTCAAATGCTTTAGCTATTAGAAACCTCTTCGCTATATTTAGCTGATATAACTCTGTAAAACCTGTTATTCATTTTTCCTACTTCTTTTGCTCTTGATTAGAACAGAAAAAGCCACCTAACTGATCTTTTTAAACGAAATACTTTAGATTTTGAAGGTAGCTAATCTCTCTCTTCCTCCCCACTCTGTAGCATATTTTCTCCTTCTATAAATGTTCTCTCTTCCTTGAAACTTTACTCAAGTGATGTGTGATCCAGACTCTTCATCATCATAATCAACTTCTTTTGCCTTTGCCCCGCCTCTTAACCCAGTTTCTCAAGGACAATGACAAATGACCCCAGTGTCCTACAGATGATACTTCCAGCACAGAGGCTATTGTCTGTCATAATGTTTCAGCTTATAAAACACCTCAAGGTCTTGTATTCCTTCTCTCTGTTCAGAAACCTCTTTTGCAAGACATCTGCGTGGGCAGCTCTCTTCCCTCTCTCAAGTCTATGCTCAAATGTCAGCTTCCCGATGAGTTCCTCCTTGACCAGCCTTTTTAAAATAACAGCCCCCTCTCCCCAAATTTACTTCCAAATTAGTTTTCCCTCAAAATCCTATCAAACCCCTACTACACCACATGGTTTATTTATCTACATTTTCATTGTCTCTACCCCCGCCCCCCATTAGAAAGTCAGTTCTAGGAGGACAAGAATCTTTATCTGCTTTTCCCTTTGTTATCGATTGGCACATGGTAGACACATACTTATGGTTGATGAATGAATAAAAGATGCTTGGATTATGCATTATGTCCATTTTAACCATTAAGCATTAGGACATTGAATAGAAGAGGGAAATGGGATTTCAGTTTTGAGTTTGAAGAGACTTTAGAAATCCTGATACGGATATGCTGCTATTGCAGATAAGTAAACTGAGGTCCAGAGAAAATCATACATGCAGCAAGAGACTTGGAAACAAGACCTCAGTCCAGCCCAGGAGGGTTAGCTTTCCAAGCAGACCATCCTTGGTCTCTGTTGAAAAGATTTCCTCTCTGAAATATCAGAAGCCTACCTCAAGATGTGAGCCTTTGAGTCCTTAAATTGGCCAGGTAGATACTTAAATCTAAGGCTTGATTAAACAGTGGACAGATAATTTTAGTATAGGATAATTTCAGAAAGAGCTTTTCAAGAAAGCCTGATAAAATATACTATATGTTTATTCAAGGGGAATTTATTGATTTCCCATATGTTTTCCCATATATGTTTCCCATGCATGACTATTGCACATGTTAGCATTTTCAAATCTTAAACAAAAAAAGGAGTGCATAGTAAAGCAAATAAAATGATAAAGAGTGTTAAGGAGAGACAGGGGCTTGGGAAATTCACTGGTAATTTACTGACCTTTTCAATGTTTTTTTTTTTTTTTTTGCGGTACGCCGGCCTCTCACTGTTGTGGCCTCTCCCGTTGCGGAGCACAGGCTCCGGACGCGCAGGCTCAGCGGCCATGGCTCACGGGCCCAGCCGCTCCGCGGCATGTGGGATCTTCCCAGACCGGGGCACGAACCCGTGTCCCCCGCATCGGCAGGTGGACTATCAACCACTGAGCCACCAGGGAAGCCCTCAATGTATTTTTAAAATCAAATCAAATCATTGGTACAAGATACCGTTACTACAGTCCTGTGCTGGCCTCAGTTGGTGATCTGCAAGTTCACTTTCTAAACTGAATATCCTTAGCCTTGTAGATGAAGAGTTGTGTTCAAATAACATTTATTAAAGAGTTTCTTAGGGAAATACGTGTTTCTGTTTAAAGCTACAGTACCAGAAACTTGATGGGGGAAGGTGTCTGTCAGTGATTAAAAGAAGAATCTTTCTAGAGCCCTGACACACACTTTAGGTACCATGGCTCCATGAAAGTGTTCTTCTAGACCTCGCTGGGTCGGTCTTTCTCACTGTGACGTTCATTGCTCAGCTGCTCCGAAAGTAAAGGAAGAGTCTCTGCATTAATTCAGTAAGAACCTAACCTCTTGGCAGGCTTTTATGGATATTGATTGGCAGTGGTTAAAAATGGGTCATTGAAATGTACAATAACAAAAGATAAAGAAGAAACAATTGATGAAAATTAGTTCTTTTTTTTTTTTTTTTTTTTTTTTTTTTGCGGTACGCGAGCCTCATCACTGTTGTGGCCTCTCCCGTTGTGGAGCACAGGCTCCCGACGCGCAGGCTCAGCGGCCATGGTTCACGGGCCCAGCCGCTCCACAGCACATGGGATCTTCCCGGACCAGGGCACGAACCCGTGTCCCCTGCATCGGCAGGCGGACTCTCAACCACTGCGCCACCAGGGAAGCCCTAGTTCTTTTTTTCATGTAAAATATTTGGGTTTTTTTAAATTAAAGGCACATAGGTATTGTTATAAAAATAAGACTCTAGTGTGCATACTGAATATTTTGTTTTTCCTTTTTAACCATGAGCTAAACATATAGAAATTTATACAACAGATATGTGAATAACTATTATTCACATTAGGCAAATAATAACATGTTCCCATGTTTCAGATGTGCTTTAAAGAAATTTAAAAGGTTATATCCTTTAAAGGTCTTCCTTCTTATTTCATGAAATGATAGAACTCTAGGGTTAGAAAAAAAATTCAAGAGGAAATTAGAAGTGAGAAAAGAATCACTGTAGAAATTAACTAAGTTAGAAGCAACACAAGAGCAAATAAACAAATTTGCCAAAACAGATGGTGAAAAAGAAGGAAAATGTAAAGCATCTAATCTAGATGAAGAAGATTTTTTAGGGAAGGTGACAAATATTTAAGATACACAAAAACGATTGAACATACAAAAAATACAAGTCTCTGAAGAAGAAAGCCAAGTTTAGGCTTTCTACACTAACAAACACTAAAATTGATACTCCAATAAAATTCTCCCGAAATTTTTTTTTTTTTTTTTTTTTTTTTTTTTTGCGGTATGGGGGCCTCTCACTGTTGTGGCCTCTACCGTTGTGGAGCACAGGCTCCGGACGCGTAGGCTCAGCCACTCTGCGGCATGTGGGATCCTCCCAGACCGGGGCACAAACCCGTGTCCCCGGCATCAGCAGGCGGACTCTCAACCACTGCGCCACCAGGGAAGCCCCACACAAGTTTTTTGATTTCCCAGTCTATATAAAACTTTTGTTTGCACTATACTGTAGTCTGTTAAGTGTGCAATAGCATTATGTCTAAGAAAAAGAATGTACGTGCCTTAATTTTAAAACATACTTTATTGCTAAAAAATGCTAACCATTATCTGACAATGCAGGGTTGCCACAAATCTTCAATTTGTAAAACAAAACAAACAACAAAAAACACTATATCCATGAAGTATGGTAAAGCAGACTGCAGTAAAATATGTATGCCTATAATTATGGCATATCCTAATTATATCATTCTCTGTACCTCAGTAACCAGAATTCACAGTGTAGAATAAAGGAGATACAAATATAATATGGAAAAACGTCAAGAACCCTATAGTCCTGAAATGGAATTAGGAACACTAGTGTGAACTGATGTACTATCATAAACATGCATACATCTCCACGCTCTTTTAACAGAAAAGGAATAAAAACAGTGGCTAGCCCAATAACAGTAAATATTTCTGTGCCTCAAGTATGGTATTGAAATACAATTTCCCACTGAAGGAAACCAGAGTTTCTTGTATGAATGGCTGTTTCCAATTCTGGGGCATGAAATATACATGATGAGTCTGGAACACCTTTGTGTTCAGAGCACAGCAAGAAAGCTATCAAACCCTGTTAGTATGATGTTGAAAGAACTCAGGAGCCAATATGAAGAATCTCCCAGTGGCCAAAGATGGGATAATTTGAGCTTCAGTAAAGGTAAGAAATACAATGGATTAAAACACAGAAAATAGATAACAAATGCTCCAAGATGGCAGCACAGAAAGCACCTGAATTTCCCTCCTCCGATGGATGATGCACTGTATGTACAGCTACACACAGAATATTTCCCTCTGAGAGAAACAGAAACTAGCTGGGTGACTCCTACCCAGCAGGTGAATGAAAAAATGCCCATAGTGAAACAGGTAGGGGCCGCTGAGACACACTTTCGTGTCACACATAAACCCCATCCCTGACATAGCATCAGGCGATCAGGAGGGAACCCCCAACTTGCAGCTTCTCCCTGAGACTGAAGGGTTTGGACCACGCATCTAGTGCCCCCAACTTGTAAGGTTCCTACCTGAGGGATGGGCCCCCCAAACACCTAGCTCTGTAAGCCAATGGGGCTTGTGTTCAGAAGCCCCACGGGACTATAGTAAACAAAGAAGCAGTTTTTAAAGAGCGCAGAAGCACCCCCATGGCTATATACCCAGGCTCAGCAAAAACGTCCATCTCTCAGTTTCTCCCTCAAAGGGATTGGACTGCATACTTTCCCAGCTGCTGCCTGGGTGTCCGTTTCTAATCCGCCTGCATCTAGGTGCTCACTGACGTCGTCTGCTTTGAGACACGGCCAAGTTTCAAATTCAGGGACCCGCTAAGAACAAAGACCCTAAACCCTCAATGTGCCACCAAAAATCTGTTAGAACTAATAAACAAATTCAGTAAAGTTGCAGGGTACAAAGTCAACATACCAAAATCCTTTGCATTTCTATGGACTAACAATGAACTATCAGAAAGAGAAGTTAAGAAAACTACCCCACTTACAATAGTATAAATAGAATAGAATAGAATACCTAGGAAGAAAGTTAACCAAGGAGCTACAAGACTTGTATACAGAAAACTACAAAACAGTGTTGAAAGAAGATCTAAACAAATGAAAAACTCCAACTCTGAACTTGCCAAAGGAATTGAAAGAAGTGGGTTAGACTCAATTTTAAGCTCTTACTGAAAGATCAGTATATGAAGAGTTAACCAAAGGGACTAGATCCATAAGAATAGGAACTATATCCATAAGACTAGGAATTATTGATCTGACTCTGAGAGCTGGAACCAAGAGTACCATGAGTCCTGTATACGTTAAATCTTGACAAGCACTGCCCTATGCAATTGGTATTCTGAAAGGAGACAGACTTTTGTCTGGTGTTCATGATAGCGGTGAGGATCCCTTAGCCAGAAAGCAGTTCAGACACTAATCAAACTTTGTCACAGGAAGCAGGAATGAAGACGAGGAAAGCAAAGGGTTGATAAATAATGGATTAGCATAGTACAGCTAAAGTAATACAGCTGTGTCCAATGACCTGAGCTTGCAGAAATTCAGTGAAAACACTGGAGTAACTACTCTCAAGGCCATAATTGGTCATTTTGTATTGGTCATGCTAGACTTGTATTCTTCTCTTATTATAATTTGAGAGGCATCAGATGCACCTGCAAAAGCAAAGCCCTTGGTACTATTCCTGTGTGACCTCAGATAAGCCACTTCACCCCCCAACATTCTAGTCTCTCCAGCTGTAGGCAAAGATTTATAACTTTCATCAGTAATGGGCCTGAGATCTTCATTTGTCTGAAATTTATGCAAGTGCCGAGTATGGTATTATTTTAGCTGACAAATAAAAAGACTGTCACTTGTTTTTGAATGCTTTGTGAAGCAAAAGACGCAAGAATAAAATTATGCCGATCGTCTTTTTTGTTTTGCCTGCTGATGGAATTTGATTGAACTTGTCTGAATCTCATGATAAATATGCAACATAACAAAGGATTAAATGAAAGACCGTTTAATTACCTGAATCAGAGTTTGTAAAAATGTATATGTGTTCATGGCAGGGGGAGAGGATTGGTGTAATTAGTATCCCTGAATTTAGAAAAATTGTGTCTGGCAGGAAAATGTGTACATGTTTGGCAAAAATTGAGTGACAGGTCAAGAACTCCTCAAGCTAAGAAGATTATATCAACAGATGCATTCCCCATCTGCTCACTGAATGCACAGAAATGGAAATCACATTTTTTCCCTATCAACTGAAGTTTCGGTTATACCCAGAGTCCATGAATCATACCATACCAATAGCTAAGATTGAGAAATGTAAAATGAGAATAATAGAAGATGAAAGGAAGCTATTTTCTATGTGAAATGAAAGATATTGTCAAAAACACATTCTGGGCTTCATTATGAAACTCACACTCCTGTTTGCAAAAGGCACAATCCAAAGACACACTAAAAAAGCAAATCTGTGCTTGTACCAAAATGCACGTATAAAAGCTGGCCATGCAAGTGTTATTGGGACCACAGGTCACCAACATCACAGATGGATTCTTTAAACCATATAATAACACAGTGTTTTGAAAATCTCCTATTTTGAAGTGGTGGGGACTTCCATGAACACCGAGATCATATGAAACATTCTTCCCTGCTAGATGCATAGTGATACTTACTTCCGTGTCCTGCAGTGCTCTTTAGGGGAGATTGAAGAAAGTTCTTCAAGTTCAAATGAAAATAACAAACTCATAGTAAGAAATTAGCCATGAAATTTAACATTTATTAAATTACTCATCTATCAACAAACATTTATAGATGGCAGGATGTGTGTAAGGACTTAAGCTACTATAAAAACGAGAAAGACCACAGTACCCATACCCACCCCTGCCCCACGTTGGTCCTTACTCAATTCTTACCAACACCAAGCTGCACATCATTCTATTTTGACTCACTCATCCTTTATAGAAAAGTCTTAATCCATCTGACTGCAATTTCTCAAACCTTAGACTTAAGGATACAGGATACAGGATCTCCATCAAAATTTTTCAAAAGCTCTGGCTATTACTCTTACTGTTTGCTACTGGAAAGATCCACACAAGGCAATGCTAAAACGTGGAGACTCTGTTTCTTCCAATATTAATTATGTAAAAGTGTTAACAGGAATAGTTTGCCTCTCCATGCTGAGGCTGGAGAGGAGTTACAGAGATAACTGGCTTTTATTTTCTTTGGGCTCCGTGTTTCCCGGGTTTGTATTCCCTACCACCAAGTTTCAACTAAGCTTAATGCCTGTGTTGCATTATCAAATCCAGACACCTGAAATTCTGACATAATACCAATCCTGTGGGGAATAAACTTTAACATCCATCATATTATTTAATCGTCACAACAAAGCCCTTGTTGAAATATGACTCAGGAGAATGAGAAGTACTGTCACAGGAATGAAACAAATTAAACGTGAAAGGAGAAGCCCAGGTACTCTGGAAATGTAGGCGACAGTGATTTATTTCTGCACCAAACAGAAGTTCAGAGGAAACCTGGATACGGCAGAAATAGAAAAAGTGTGGCACTTTGCGATTCCCTTCTTAGCGGTATGGTAAGATCAGTGGGTGGATTATCATGGACAGTTGGCAAGTCAGTTGTCACACACGTGTTTCTATTCATGATGGGAGATGCTGCTCCAAAGAGTGAACACACTGCCTGGAAACCTAAACAGCTAATGACTTGTCGGTTAAATGCATGGTGTTGGGAGAACAGAGAAGGGAATAGTCTTTAGATGCTCCAAAGTTTTGGCTAGAACACTGAATTACTTGGATACACAGATGGTGTTTTCATCACATCTTCCTCCTAACAGTTGGGACTTCGGAAGGGCTAGAGAAATCTTGGATGTGAACAATTGCCTACACAGATGGTAATGGTGAACTGGTTTGGCTAACAGTTTTAAATTCCAGACCGATGGATTCCTATCTACTGAAGAATGAGAAGGGAGAGGGAAAAAAACGGGTAAAGAAAGTGTAACTTAATACACAAGTAAAAGAATAATGTGTATTAAGTTGTGCTTTCTTTATCTACTATATTTGGAAGTAGAAATAATCAGAAGGTCACATCTAAAATAGCCATGAAGGGACTTCCCTTGTGGCTCAGTGGTTAAGAATCCACCTGCCAATGCAGAGGGATACGAGTTCGAGCCCTGGTCCGGGAAGACTCCACATGCCGCGGAGCAACTAAGCTCGTGCGCCACATCTACTGAGCCTGCGCTCTAGAGCGTGCGTGCCACAACTACTGAAGCAGGTGTGCCTAGAGCCTGAGCTCCACAACAAGAGAAGCCACCACAATGAGAAGCCTGCGCACCACAACTAAGAGTAGCCCCCGCTCACCTCAACTAGAGAAAGCCCACGCGCAGCAACGAAGTCCCAATGCAGCCAAAAATTAATTAATTAATTAATTAATTAAAATAAATAAATAAAATAGCCATGAAGGGTGGCAACTAGGGATGCAAAAAGCTTTGCCAAATTTCAGCTGATAAAACAACTCTGACTAACTTAATTGAATTTGTCACTTGGCACTCACCATGTACTCATGAGATATGGGAGTCAGTAAACGGGAAATTTCCCCAGGGAATCAAAACTACCCATGGAAATCAAGTTTATGCTGGGACAAGTTACAGAGGAGCAAGATAAATAGCAGAAGTCTTGGCCAAAAGAGACCTATATCTACAGTTATGAAGGAAACACATTAAAATAAAAGGGGTTCTTAGTGGTGGAAATGCCACCTGCTCTTTCGAACTGGGAAACACCCAAGGATTTGATTCAGGAGATTTATATGCAAAACTTTAACAGCCATAATACCTACTTTTAACATATTTACTTGGGGTGAAGAGCACGAGTTACAGATTTCCCAACATAATTTTGTAGTAGGAATCTTTCCCCCATGATGTTTATGGTAAAATCATGAGATAACATAAAATAAAAATTGAAAGCAACATGAGTACCAAGCCCTTCAAAATGGCAGGAATTGCATTCTTTTATACATTCAAGATTTACTGAGTGCATGTTGTGTTCTAGGCATTGCCCAGAGTCCAGGAGACACTGAGGTAAATAATAACTTCTACCCTCGTGGAACTCAGAGCCTGGTTGGGACAGACAGTCCTATCGATGCTCAAACTGCTCTTTGAGTATCAATGAGCTGTCAGGAAAAAGCTCTTCAGAGGAAATGAGGGATTTGATGTTTGAAGGGAGAGAAACTTACCAGGCAGAAAAGGGGCCGAGGAGAAGAGACCCCAGTCAGAGGTACAGCCTTCACATGGGCAGTGTGATGTGACCCCCACTGTATTCAGACTGATGGTATGCAAAGGGGAAAATGCAGGAAACGGACCATTAAAAAACCAAGTGGGAGTGCTATTCACAATAGCCAAGACATGGAAGCAACCCAAACGTCGACAGATGAATGGTTAAAGAAGGTGTGGTACATATATACAATGGAATACTACTCAGCCATAAAAAAGAATGAAATAATGCCATATGCACCAACATGGATGGACCTAGAGATGATCATACTAAGTGAAGTCAGACAGAGAAAGATAAATATATGCTATCACTTAAATGCCAAATCCAAAAAAGTGATACAAATGAACTTATTTACAAAACAGAAATAGACCCACAGACATAGAAAACAAACTTATCATTACCAGGGGGGAAAGGGAGGGGAGGGACACATTAGGAGTTTGGTATTAACATATATACACTACTATAAAACAGGTAACCAACAAGGACCTACTGTAGAGCACAGGGAGCTCTACTCAATGTTTTGTAATCACCTATACGGGAAAAGAATCTGAAAAAATATATATATACATATATATAGCTGTATAATTGAATCACTTTTGTATACCTGAAACTAACGCGACATTGTAAATCATACTTCAATTTAAAAAAATTAAATTAATGATTAAAAAAAAAACCAAGTGGGACTTGTGAAGGGCTTCGTAGTACCTGCTCTGTTTTCTAATATGAGTGACAGGAGACATTTAAAAAGTATAAACAGTTGTTGAAGTAAATGGGAAAACATTGGTTCATTGGATCCAAATGATTTTTTGTTTTTATTGACCTATCTCTGCAGCATTCTGGGTTTATGTTGTATTTTGAAGACATCTCTTTAAGTGGACAGACAGTGCCTTGTTCATAAGGTAGTTCCAACAACCTTTTTTAGCAAATGCCCATCTTCTTAACTGTGCTGTGAAAAAGCATTGAATCCCACCCCCCTTAGAAAGTAGAGACTCTGCATTCTCTGCTTTCTACATTTGATTAAGAATAAAACCTTTTGTGTTTTAGAATGAATTTGTCAGCAAGGCGAGCAGAAAGCAGTAAACAAAAGTGCTGTGAAGCTTTACTCTCTGTGGCAGTATGTTATCACCTTCAGTGAGAACAGAGTCTCTACCCTCAGGAGATGCCATCTCTCCTGTGGCAGCTGGCTTTGCCCTTACAAAGGGAGAGATCCCTTACCTACTAAGGATTAATCCCCTATGCAGCTTTAATAAGGGGCAGGGGTGTGTCCCCAGTGCCACAGTGACAGAAGTCTTCCCTGATGTAAATTGAACATTACCCTCTAGAGCTGAAGAAAGCTCTATTTCCTTGGGTTCTTTACTCCGCTTAGTTCAAGCTAATATAGTAATTTTTTTTTTTCTGAAAATGTTAATGCTATTTACATTCCTGGAGCTAGTCAAGACTCTGGAGTCCCATTCAAAGTTCATGGCCTCAAAGTTATGGTAAATGCTCAGGAAAAGTTCAGTGCCACGAACGTGGCCTTGGAAAGGTAGTTCAACCATAGAAAAATATCTGTTTCTTTTGAAAGCTAGAAAAAAATAGTTCATCAGCAATATGTCTATTAACATATTTCCCACTTCCAGATTTTCCCTTATTACAAACCCTTTTCTTTTTAAAAGCATATGTTGTCTTTTATTTATTTATTTATTTATTTATTTATTTATTTATGGCTGCGTTGGGTCTTCGTTGCTGTGCGCAGGTTTTCTCTAGTTGCGGCGAGCAGGGGCTACTCTTCATTGCAGACTTCTCCTTGAGGTGGCTTCTCTTGTTGTGGAGCACAGGCTCTAGGGGCACAGGCTCAGTAGTAGTGGCTCGCGTGCTCTAGAGCGCAGGCTCAGTAGTTGTGGCACACGGGCTTAGTTGCTCCGCGGCATGTGGGATCTTCCCGGACCAGGGCTCAAACCCGTGTCCCTGGCATTGGCCGGCGGATTCTTAACCACCGGCCTGCCAGGGACTTCCCTGTACAAACATTTTTGGTCTTGTTCCATTCATATAATTTGCTGTGAAGAAATTTTACTGTCTCTTATTTTTTTAGAGATACTATTTACTTATTTGATGTTGAATTACCATTTCAGACAACTTTTTTATAAATTTTATTTTTAAATACAATGTATTAGTTTCAGGTGTACAGCAAAGTGATTCAGTTTTACATATACATATATGTATATGTGTGTGTGTGTGTGTGTATATATGTATATATATATAGAGAGAGAGAGAGAGAGTCTTTTTCAGATTCTTTTCCTTTATAGGTTATTATAAGATATTGAGTATAGTTCCCTGTGCTATACAGTAGGCCCTTGTTGTTGATTTTATATACGGTAGTGTGTATACGTTAATCCCAAGCTCCTAATTTATCCCTCCCCCCCCCCATCCTTCCCCTTTGGTAACCATAAGTTTGTTTTCTATGTCTGTGAGTCTGTTTCTGTTTTGTGTATAAGTTGGAGCTAGAGACTATCATACTAAGTGAAGTAAGTCAGACAAAGTCAAATATCATACGACATTGCTTATATGTGAAATAAAAAAAAAAATGAACCCATTGCAGACAACTTTTACACGAGGCTCCTTTTTGTATCATCTGTGCTCTTCACAAACTCTGTCCACATTGGCAAAAATCTCTCAACTCTTAGGCAATGTCTTCTCTAATATACTGTAATAGAGCACCAAAACTGGAAGGCTCGAATTCCAGACCAACAACTGTCACTCATGAAATAAAGACCTTAAAATGTCATTTAACCTCTGGGCCTTAGTGTCCCCACTTTACAGGTGTGTCCCTGCTGATCTTAGTGTTGTTTGTAGATCCAATAGGGAAAACGGACCTAAAAGCTTGTTGTATTATAAATGTACTCATTTATTGGATAACATAATTGTTGCTGTGTCTAAAATGCAAAGTTGCGCTTCGAAGATTTTGTCTTTATTCAATGCTAAGGCCGACTGAAAGCATTCTTACTGGGAGCTGAACCCTGGTGAACTTGATACAGGCATTAACTTAGACAACCTACAGGAAGGGGACGGTTAATATATCCTTCAAACATCTCATTTAGTATCAACTTTCTCTTCTGAAATTTTGATAGAAGGGCTAATCAACTCAAGATAGAACCCCTGGGTGCACGTCTGCTGTGCTGAGATCCAGAGATGATTTGTGTCACCCGTGTACTTTAGAATTGAGTTTTGGCAAGTTCTGAAATTGACAACCTGCAGTGAAAATTTCAAAACACATAGACTCTTTCTCAGATTCACTGTTTCACTTCTTAAATGTGAGTCTCAGAGATATATTTTTCTCGCCAAAAATTTTAGATCTGCTGAAAAGCCTGGGCAAGTATTCGATAGGGTCCCTCGAGTTCCATGCTAGCAGCAAGGCAGAAATAGTTTTGGCCTGGCAATTTCAAGGCAGGTGTTACCAGTTGGTTGCCTGAACCATGGAAAAACCTCCTTCTGGTCTTTTAAAAATGCCTGATTTGAATGACACTACCTCCTGATGGGCCTGCCATGGGGAATTAGTTTCAGAATGCACTTATAGGAAGTGGACTGAATGAAGTTACTGGATGAATTAGGAATGTATACTTAAATATTGAAAAAAGTCTGCCCCAAACAGCAATCTTGGTTTTGGCTTCATTGAAACTAAACTGCCCTTTTGTCTTGTTTTGTTTTGGTTTTTTTCTGATGATGTTTAGCCAGTGGGTTCAGCTGCTTATATTGGAGTTTGTGGTTCATGATAGTAAAATCAGGGCATGGGAAGTCCTTTATAAAATACAGTCTTATAGCAATGAGCGCAAAATATTACACTATGTGTTCATGTTATGAATCTAACCAAAGACTAGAAAATATCTGTGTGGCCTGCTTTCTGAAATATAGGTTTTCCTCACTTTGAAGAATAGAAACCATCCAGAAAAGCTGGATATAAGTCAAGTTCAATTTTCTGGTGGTCTTCCATGGTTAAAAAATGGGATGTGGTTGTTAGGAAAATAAATCCTCCGGTGAATTACAGTATTGGTTTAAGTGTAAAGCAGATAATGAAGACTCTTCAGAGGTTCTTGCAAGTTTGAGGGTCATGTCTCCCTTGAAAGTCTCATACAAACTAAATGTCTCACCTAGAAAAGTGAATAAAGAACATACTGCACAGGGCTTCCCTTCCCTGGTGGCGCAGTGGTTGAGAGTCCGCCTGCCGATGCAGAGGACACGGGTTCGTGCCCCGGTCCTGGAGGATCCCATGTGCCGCGGAGCGGCTGGGCCCGTGAGCCATGGCCGCTGAGCCTGCGCGTCCGGAGGCTGTGCTCCGCAACGAGAGAGGCCACAGCAGTGAGGGGCCCGCGTACCACAAAAAAAAAAAAAAAAAAAAAGAACACACTGCACAGTTGGGGTTGTAATTCCGTGGGGTTCCAGTTCACTGATGGACCGCAGCCCTCCAGGGTTCCCTACAGTGCTTATGTGGACGGACCCACCTTGAAGACCTTTTCGTTTCTAACTCTCATTTTGCAGCTTCCGCTTTTCTATAGACAAATCCTAGCAAGTCTGTTGTGAGTTCTTTCTTACCACCCTCCCTACTCCTGAAGGCCAGTATATCTCTAAGTGTTGATCTTGACCAGAAATGGCAGGAGTGAGAGCCGTCATTTACTGGGTGTCTACCCTGGGCAGGCAGCGTGCTGAGTGCGTTATATACAACAATACTCACGTCTCCACATTGTTTTGAGGTGTCTTGGATGGTGGGTGCACACCACGGAGCATCCCGCTAACTCAGAGGAAGGGAAGCAAAAGACACTGTCTGTATTTCAGAGATGCAAGAGATGATGGACCCACACTTCTAATTTTGTCCAGGAACCCGCAAATCACTGATTAAGAATGTCAGACTGAGACAAATAGCATATGATATCACTTATATGTGAAATCTAAAAAAATGATACAAATGAACCTATTTACAAAACAGAAATAGACTCACAGTCATAGGAAACAAAATTTGTGGTTACCAAAGGGGAAACAGGGGAAATAAATTAGGAGTTTGGGACTGACATATACACACTACTGTATATAAAATAGGTAATCAACAAGGACCTACTGTATAGCACAGGGAACTCTATTCAATATTTTGTAATAACCTATAAGGGAAAAGAATCTGGAAAGGAATATATATATCTGAATCACTGCTGTCCACCTGAAGCATTATAAATCAACAATACTTCAATTAAAAAATGCATGTAAAATTTTTTAAAAAGAAGGCCAGACTATGTGTGTCTCTCTAGGTTCCCGCAGAATGAGAGGATGGCTTTAGATCAGGTGCTCAGCCACCCCATTCACCCTTTGGGCTTGGCTGGAGTTGGAGGTGAAGCAACCTTCCAGACCTTCTTACTGAGAAATCTCATTTCCCTTCCTCACTGCTCTGAAATCACTGCCGTGCTCCTCTGACTGCTGCCTTTTGCCTTGCTTTGTCCACACAGGTAACGACACTGACTCAGGAGGTGTCCCAGTTAGGTAAAGACATGAGGACTGTGATGCAGCTTCTAGAACACGTCGTGTCCCCCCAGCAGCCCGCTCGGTTTTGCTCTCTGCACACCACCTCTGTGTGTCCCTCCAGCTTACAGACCAGGATGACCTGGAGCACGCACCAACCCTGTCTACACTTGCAAGCAGGTGGAGCCGCTTATACCCAAGCCCAGCTTTGTCATGGGAATGTCACCCCTGACATATGGAGTGTGGATCCCTCCTCTGTGGGGAGCAGCCCCCAGCGAACTGGCATTTACGAGCAAAATCCTGCAGGCGGTGAACTGTATCATTCTCCGAACCTTGATTATTCACCTGCCCGCTACCAGGTCGTCCAAGAAGGTCGTTTGCAGTTTTTAAGGTGCATCTCTCCACAGTCAGACACTACGCTGATGCCTCTGCAGTCCATCTCGGCCACTCTCTCGTCCTCTGTCTGTTCCTCCTCAGAAACATCTTTGCACCTGGTTCTCCCAAGCAGATCGGAGGAGGGCAGCTTGGGCCAAGGAGCCATGAGTTCCTTCAGTCTGGAAAACCTGCCAGGATCTTGGGACCGGGAAGGAAGGGCATCCATCACTACTGAACCCTCGGAGAACTTTCCACTGGAAGTTGTCACAAGCCCAGCAGAAGTGAAAGATACTAAAGCCATAAACGTATGATATTAGGGCATGTGAGGCAGCCGCCAGTTTCAGCTCCACCACTGCATGACAGCCCTGGTTTGCCTTTCTTGCCTCTGGCAGCATGAAGACTGGGCAAGGCTGGGAGACCTGTGGAAGAGAGGGTCCGGGGAAAGGCAGAACCACCTCCAGACTGTAGCAGACACTTCCTGGATCCTAGAAACAAAATAGGAACATTTTCCTGTACAGGCATTAACTTCCTGGTCTGTTTGACAGACTTTGGTAAAAGTCCAAAGACCCTGAGGGTCTGAGCAGCTAGATGTCCCAGACAGAGAATGTGTGGATTCATTTTGTCCTAGGTGGCTTTTGTGAAGTGCAGCAAAGGTTTTTCCTGAGTGCCTGTGTGTCACTCCTGAACAGTATCTATAGGACTGTGGGCCCTGGGAGTGCACAGCTCTTGCTGATCTATTTTTCAAATGCAGAAGGCAAAGGGACACTTATCACTGCATGTCATCTCCTAGACAATCAGTCACACAGAGCTGGTGGCCAGTGGTCAGCTATTGCACGTTATTTGCCATGTAAATGAATATGTCTTTATTTATCAAAAAAAAGAGACGCTATTTTTATATCCTTGGTATGAAATATGTATTTAAACTATTTAAATTATTTATAAAGAAATGAATGTTTTCATTTTGGTAAAAAAAAAAAGCTTGCCGTTTTAACAAGAAATGCACTACTGTTATGTATAGTAGATTAAAAATTATTATTCAGAGGATGTAGTTTCGAAAGGAAGCCCCCCATTTATCTGCATGCAGTTTGCAACAAATGTATCCTCACACTTCTGGATTACAAAAGAAAAGTGAGGTCATATTTCATTAATGAAGTAAAAACCTGGACTGAGTGTCTGGCATCTTAGGGGGAGGGGGGGAGTCCACCTGGTCCTTGGGGACTCAGGTAACAACCTGAACTGAGGCTGCCCCCTCTGCGCCTGTGTAAATGTCTCTCCTCTAGCCATCTTACTTCGTGGTTCTGGAACCCAAAACTGGTCTGGGGAATATGAGATCGCAACTACATTGAGCTCTTTTGGCCTCAAAACGAGGAAGAAAACCTTGGGTGTATCCTTCCTCTGTGCTGTTCTTTCAGGAGCGCTTGTGTAGACCGGTGAAAATTCCAAAATGAAGCCGAGACTTCAGAGTTCCGATTTGTGAGAGGGATGCCAGCTTGCTTTGGATCAGCGCTTTAATTATTTTTCTTTAAAGCGCTCAACATTGCTGTAAGTTATGCAGAGCAGGTGTTTTCATTCTCATGTTGCAGAGGTTAAATTAATAAAGTCCCAGCAATTACACAGCTAGGGAGCTAGAGACCGTCTAGAACCTATAGTGCTTTCTACATCTCAACCAATACCCAAATTCAGATGCTGGCGTGGTAAAGATATAAACGCCTTCACTTCAGGTTTATTGTATGTTTAAGAACATTTCAGGGCTCATCATCCCAGATGTTCTTAGAAAACATATTGAATTCACATTCTGGAGTCACCCTGTTCTTATTTCCCACCACAGAGCATAAGCAATTTGAAAACTGTTATTATTAAAAACATGTACACAAAGCAAGACTTCTGGTGTGTGACTCTTATATCCTAAAATTGGCTAGAGTAGCAGAAAGAAAATAAACCTTCTCTAAGAAAAATGGCAACAGTGCATGTGTCTGAGGCAGATCACTTAAGACTCGTGTCTTCTCTTCCTCCAGGTCCAAAATTCAATCTCTCACCTAAGTGAATGGGAAAATAGAGGCAAAGGCAACCTGCTGGATTTAATGTATTTATTTGTAGTCACCCTTTTTGCTTATCCTGACCTAAGTCATCATTTTACGTACCATTCAAATAGAACTAATTGGTGTTAGTTCATGATTGTCTTTCTGGCAAACTAGCACTACCATTACTGATGCTAATAATGATGACTGACATTCTGGTTTTTGAGCACTGACTATGTACCAACACGTGTTTAGGAATTAACACATGTTATGTTTCCTTACCTAGTAGTCAAACAATGCTAAAAGTTACTTGTTATTATTTTATCCCCATTTTGTAAATGAATAATTGGGACACAGATTCTTTAACTTGCCCAAATTCCACTGTTTTCAGTAATAGCCCCAATACCCCCGTGACCACTCTGGGTACCCCTCCCTTCATGTCAAAATCCATTCCTGCTGCCTTTTGACACTGTACTAGTAATTAATTTCCTTTGAAATCCATGAATAAAATAAAATAAAATATTTTTTTAAAGCATACATATGGGATAAAGTAGTCAAGCTCCAAGGATTTGGGAAAGTCGTGGTGAAACGCCTGGAAACATGTCCATATTTTTCCAGCTGGTTACCTTCTTTGTACCTGCTCCTGAGAGCTGACTTCAGTGGCTCTAAGAACCAGCTGCCCACCCTGGCCAGGTCTGCAACTAGACAGGAGTGAGCAAGCACCTGGGAGAACTGGGGGTCCCCATTGATTCTTCCAAAATGGCACCTGCCTCATGTGAATCAGCCTCACCTCCTTCCTTATTAACCTTTCCCCTCGTCAACCATTATGCTGACAGACAGGACTCTCCCATATGCAGAGCAGCTCAGAATGACATGATTTGGGTTTTTCTTTGTCTCTTTATGTGTGTTGTGATATTATCCTAGGAAATGAGAATTCCAAGTTCTAGGTGTTTGATTTTCTAAACACTGTTGCTATACAAATAGCAGAGGCCCTTGCAGTCTGCTCAGAGATACATTTTTGTATCCCTACAGTTTCCTCACCTCCCCACTGTCCCCTAAAGAAGCAAAACAGAGATCTAGAGGGAAGAGAAACACTTAAGTTCTTGGTCAAGTATATTTTCTTAAAAATAATATTGGGGACTAAATTTTTCTGTGTAGTTCTATTTAAGAGAACCAGATAGACAGATTACATAAGACTTTATATTGAAACAACGTAAGAAGAAATTTCTGGCAATTAAAGCTACTTACAGATGGAGTTTATTGCCTTAAGAAGTGGTAAAATCAGTAACAAATTGTCCTCTCAGAGGTTGCTTAAC
Source organism: Orcinus orca (assembly GCF_937001465.1). NCBI lineage: Eukaryota > Metazoa > Chordata > Mammalia > Artiodactyla > Delphinidae > Orcinus > Orcinus orca. The sequence continues at coordinate 9,124,208 of NC_064563.1, read as the reverse complement.
TACTTGACAGGAATATTGTTTTCCAGAGGGCTCTATATTCAGTGTGAAATTAGCAGAATTCCTGCATCGGAATCACATAGGATAATTGTTTAAAATGCAGAAAATCTAACTTAACCCAGTCCCTTTGAATGGGGCCTGGGAATCTACCATTTAGTAAACTCCCTGGGTGACTTACATGCATTAAAGGTTGAGAAATATTGGTCTAGAATCTATAGTAATAAAAGATTGAGTCCTGGGCTTCCCTGGTGGCGCAGTGGTTGAGAGTTCGCCTGCCGATGCAGGGGACGCGGGTTCGTGCCCCGGTCCGGGAAGATCCCACATGCCTCGGAAGGGCTGGGCCCCTGAGCCATGGCCGCTGAGCCTGCGCATCCAAAAAGACTGAGTCCTAGCTAATTTATACCTAAGTGGGCTAGCACCTAAATTTTATTAAAGACAGCCCCAGGTTTATAATTGTATAACAGAGACGTTGGGTTAACCCTTGTATCAGTAGTTCTAAAATTTTAGTTTGAATAACATATTTCCAGGGGCTTTTATTAAAATAGACATGTCAAGGCCTTGATGCCTAAGATATGGGCTGGGTCCCAAGTGATTCTGATACAGATGTTCCAGGGAACAAACTCTAGAAACATGGCCCTAAGCAGTGTAATCATCTCAATAACGAAGAGTTAGAGCAACTAGACCCAAACCAATTACAGCTGACGATTGCATGCAGTACTATTTCCATATAGTTCCTAACACATCGGCGATTTTTTCATGAAAGTAATTGATCCTTTTCTCCAAGAGAGCTTTGAACATTCACTCACGGTTTCAGCTCTAATGATTGTCTACTATGTGTCATGCACCAGTACCTCCTGATTTGTGGTGGGTGTCTGAGTTTCATTTGGATTTTCTAGAAGGAAAAAAGTGAAAATGCCGTTTGAAGTCTCATAAATGGGTCAGTTCTGCTGGATAGGGAGAAGCATATTTGGATGTGACGCAAGCCAACTATTTGGTTGGAGAATGACCGTCGCTATGGATGTCCCCAGGGTGGAATGGGACTGCTCCTGTCAAGATTCTGATTTTATCCAGAACAGTGAAACTAGCTTGTTCCAAATAGTTCCTGCGGAGGCTGCTTCTTCTCGTGAAGTGTGTAGTTCCCTTCCTAAGGGCATCCTTATCGAGCACTGCCTTTACAATTTATAATTCTCCAAGCGTCATCTTCCTCAGATCATCGCCATCGCTGACAGTAGAGCCTCAGCACATGCACAGGCTCAGTTAAAGGCTGTTCCAAAGACTTCCTTTGCCCACTGCTTTCATCTTATCCAATGACAAATGCTACAAGTAAACAGGATGCTGAGAAAGGAGCAAGCATTTTGGCGGAACGCAAATGAGGGTTTGCGTCCAGCCATTTTTTTCCCTCGCTCTGGGACCTCGGACAAGTTCTTTAACACTTCCGAGACTCACTTTCTCCATTTGAAAATCGAGGATTCAACTACATCTAACCTGCAGAGACTTTGTAAAGATTTAATGAATTAATTTATGTGAAAGCATACTGCCTGACATCTGATGAATGCTAAGCAAATGTCAATTCTCTCCCCTGGCTCTCTTCTACCTGCCCCCCGTGCCCGCCCCCAGTCTCCCCGTCTCCTTCCCCCACTAATTCCTCCACCCTTCCTTCCCCAGACCTCGCCCCCAGGCTTCTCCCTGGCTCTCCTTCTTCCTCCGTTCTCCCCCTCCCTCCCCCTTTCCCTCCCTCCCTCCCGCTCCCTCCTTTCCCCTCCCCTACATGTCCCAGGCTAAATTCTGGAAACTGAGCCCCCTTGGACATTCTCTCTGCATAGGTCAAAATCTAGCTTTTGTACTATGTCTCCGACAATCGACTTCTCCACAGTGTTCACAATTATGTCAACGTTTACCTTAAAAAAATATCACTGAGGAGGCACCAGGGGAAAAAAAATGCTCTCTGATCCTGCTATCTTAGCCCCAACCCATGTGGCTTCTGATTTCTTTACCTGAATTTTAGTAATTAAAGCCTTTTTTAAAAAAATTTATTAGAATATAGCTGATTTAAAATGCCGTGTTAGTTTCAACTATACAGCCAAGTGTATCAGTTATGCATATACATATATCCACCCTTTTTTTAGATTCTTTTCCCATATAGGTCATTACAGAGTATTGAGAAAAGTTCCCTGTGCTAAAGCCTTTTTAAAAACTCTTCACAATTACAGAAAGATCCAAGACATTTATTCACGAATGTGAATATTTTACTTAAACATATACTTTTTTGCCCATCAATTTCTTTATGGAAGTTTGTGGTTGCTTCATAAATCACACACACACATGAGCCAGGTCCACCACCCTGGGCCACAGAGGACCTGGGCTCTGTCAGCCACAAGCCTCAGAACTTTCTGGCAAGCGGTCTTGCTCTCTTGCCCAGAGCTCCTCGGCTGGAAGTAGAGAGGATGAAATGTCGGCCACTTCATACGGACGCCTTCAAAGACTCCCCTTGGTCTCCCATGGAGATAGTAGGTCCCACCAGAGGAAATAAGCTAAATGTCACTGCCTGCAGCGTGTGTCCTGAGAGAGGCCATTCCTTGGGGTGTGTCATTCAACAGAGCCCTGAATATAGAGCTCACAAAAGACCCGAGGACAGCCCAGTGAGGCAGGGACCAGCATGTCTGCACCTGCAGTTCCAGGGAATTAAATAGCTGTACATTCTACAAAAAAAGAGCTGGGTGGGCAAAACACATACTGTGGGCAAAACCAGGCCTTCTCAGACTCCTTCTGTCTCAGGTTTTTTTCCCCTACGGAGATAAGAAGCTGGGAATGAGATGAAGTTAATACTGGATCTAAGGCTCTGATTTTGAGGGTTGTTTTTTGTTTTTTTCTTTTTTTACAGTTGACTTGATAAAACTGGCACATACATGTGATATATTTGAGTACAACAGAAAATAAAATGGGAGGAAGTGAGACTTAAAAGTGTGTCCATCTGTGTTTCCCGCCCCACCCCCACCCCCCCACCACCCCCACCACCCCCACCACCCCCACCCCCACCCCCCACCCCCCCACCCCCACCCCCACCCCCACCCCCACCCCCCCCACCCCCCCACCCCCCCCACCCCCCCCACCCCCCACCCCGCACCCCCCCCCACCCCCGTCTCTGTCCCTGCCATAACTGTTATCTTAAAGTGTCCATAGGGGACAAAGTCCAGTTATTTACCCTGTTCCTCTTGTTATTTCCATCTCAATGTGCAAATAGGAGGTTGGTTGTAAGTTTCTAGCCTAGAGCCCACTTGCCTCTTCCTCAGGAAATGTAAACAGGAGGCCAGTTGTAAATGCCTAGCCTGGAGCCCATCTATCTCCTGCCTCACTATCACATTCTCTCATGATTTTGAGTTCTATATGAATTCTAGAAGATCATCTCACTAAAGGCTTGTAACCAGAATTGAGTGAAAAATTGAAGTTTATTACTAATGCCCCAGCTTTAAGCAAGACTGCCACTATACTTGGACGTAACAGCCCACAGGCTCTAATTTGAGAGTTAGCAAATTAGTATCTTGGTATCTTTTCCCACCTGTACATCCACTTATTTGGAAATAGACATATGACTCTATTCTCCCCATAGGTGTGGGCTGTAACCCAGGCTAATCTGAGCTGACTATAATATCCCATCACCTTGGCTATAATAATTGGTCCCCAGATGGGCTCTTTAGCCAAGCCAAGCTAATTAGAATCCTCCTCTGGGACATTTTTGTAGGAGTGTCATGGAAATACCTTTTCTCTTGGGTCTTGGAATTCCAGCTGGCCATATTCCCTGATTTATGGCAAGCCTTTCAGCTTTAACTGCAACTTTAAAGACAATTAAGGCAGCATGAAAGAGAACATAGCTGCCAGTTCATCATGAGAATACAGCAGAAATGAAAAAGCAGGAGAGAGTGAGACAAGAAGAGAGTAAAAGAAGGAGATAGAGAAAAAGAAAATGAGCTAATAACTTTGATTCCTGGATGAGTTATCCTTGAAGTTCCATCACTGCACTTTTTGGTTGTGTTTTTCACTTTTGTAAGAAGTCAATATAATCCCTTGAGGGGACCATCCTCCTTTAAGAATTCCCTCTGGGTTAGAGAGCACACTATGCCTTTGGAACTCTTGCTTTCAGTGGTGAATTTTCTACCAGGGCTGAAGCCCCTAAACTCCAGTGGGCAGTTTCTCCTTCACGATGGTTCACTTGTCCTGAGGGAGAATTATTTCTGAACTGCTTGTGTTAACCACTGCTGAGGAAGGGGCTCAAACTCAGCCCCATCTCTCAGGGAACACTGAGCCCTCTGAGGGGCTGCAGCTATGTGGCCCCCACTCTGAGCGTCTTTGGGGTCCCTTGCTGTGACCGGCAGCGATGTCCAGGAGCCTTCGGCTGAAATGAAGATTCCTGAAAATCTCCATAGTAACCCATTGTCCACAGTGAGTCCTAACCTGTAGAAAAGAAATCGAATTGCCATCTCTGGTTTCTAGGACCAAAAAGATATTTGAGCCCTAGACCTGGATCTCTTAGTATATCTCTGGTTAACTTACCCAAAAACCACATCCACAAGAAAAAGGAACCCTCCTGCACTGTTGGTGGGAATGTGAATTGATACAGCCACTATGGAGAACAGTATGGAGGTTCCCTAAAAAACTACAAATAGCACTACCATACGACCCAGCAATCCCACTACTGGGCATATACCCTGAGAAAACCATAATTCAAAAAGAGTCACGTACCACAATGTTCATTGCAGCTCTATTTACAATTGCCAGGACATGGGAGCAACCAAAGTGTCCATCGACAGATGAATGGATAAAGAAGATGTGGCACATATATACAATGGAATATTACTCGGCCATGAAAAGGAACGAAACTGGGTTATTTGTAGTGAGGTGAGTGGACCTAGAGTCTGTCCTACAGAGTGAAGTAAGTCAGAAAGAGAAAAACAAATACCATATGCTAATGTATATGTATGGAATCTTAAAAAAAAATGGTTCTGAAGAACCTAGGGGCAGGACAGGAATAGAGATGCAGATGTAGAGAATGGACTTGAGGACATGGGGAGCGGGAAGGGTAAGCTGGGACGAAGTGAAAGAGTAGCATTGACATATATACACTACCAAATGTAAAATAGACAGCTAGTGGGAAGCAGCCACATAGCACAGGGAGATCAGCTCTGTGCTTTGTGACCACCGAGAGGGGTGGGATAGGGAGGATGGGAGGGAGACGCAAGAAGGAGGGAATACGGAGATATACATATATGTATAGCTGATTCATTTTGTTATACAGCAGAAACTAACACACCATTGTAAAAGCAATTATACTTCAATAAAGATGTTTAAGAAAAAAAATCACATCCACAGAACAAGGATAAAAGGGGTAGCATTTCTGACTCTTGGTTCTCAAAGTGTGGTCCATGGAGCAGCTGCAGCAGCTTCATCTGGGAGCTGAATAAAAATGCAAATTTTGGACCCCATCCCAGAGCTACTGAATCAGTGTCTGCATTTTAACAAGATCCTCGGGTGGACAGTTATACTTTTTTGAAAACACTGGGATTAACTTTGGTTCTTGATTCTGGCTACCTGTGAGAATCACCTGTACAGCTTTTTTTTTTTTTTTTTTTGTGGTACACGGGCCTCTCACTCTCGTGGCCTCTCCCGTTGCGGAGCACAGGCTCCGGACGTGCAGGCTCAGCGGCCATGGCTCACGGGCCCAGCCGCTCCGCGGCATGTGGGATCTTCCCAGACCGGGACACGAACTCACGTCCCCTGCATCGGCAGGCGGACTCTCAACCACTGCGCCACCAGGGAAGCCCACCTGTACAGCTTTTAAAAAGCAGATTCCTGGTCCTGACCTCAAAGATTTTAATTTGGTTTGCCTGAGTTTGTCTGAGTGGGACCCAAGTATTGGTAATATTTAAAACTCCTCAGGTGACTGCAGTATGCACCCTGTGTTGAAAACACACTGTTCTGGAGCAGCGGTTCTCAAAATATGGTCCCCTGACCAGAAGCATCAGCATCACCAGGATCTAGTTAGAAATGCAAATTCTCAGTCCCCACCTCAGACGTACAGAGTCAGAAACCCAGGGGATGGACCCCAGTGATCAGTGATGGTTCTGATGCCACTAAAGTCTGAGACCACTGCTCTAGTCTGGACAACAAAGGAACCAGCACAGGATGAAGTAGGTCTTGAGTAGATGGGAGTTTGACTGTAATAATATATTATTATATGTTAGATGTTTAATAAGATGTGTATCAATATCAACCTTCTTCTAGGAGACTCATCATTTTCTATCTATTTCAAATATTCCTCTATCTTTTAGAACAATACTGATAGACATAGAAAACAAACTTATGGTTACCAAAGGGGGAAGGGGGAGAGGGATAAGTTAGGAGTTTGGGATTAAAATATACACACTACTATGTATAAAATAAATAACCAACAAGGACCTACTGTATAGCACAGGTAACTATATTCAATATCTTATAATAACATAATGGAAAAGAATCTAAAAAGAATAACTGAATCACTTTGCTGTACACCTGAAACTAACACAACATCATAAATCAACTATATTTCAATAAATTTTTTTTAAAGATAGAAAATTTAAAAGAAAAATAAACAAGACCATACTGATAAGACGAACATACCACTTTGTAAATAGAAGGGGCTCACTCCGTCCCCATCTTTTCTATTTCTACAGTTAAGCCTAATGACAGCCTTGTGAAAAATTGTATTCCTAGGATAGCGTTGATGCATCTCTGTTTCATAAGGTCTGCCTTAGGAAAAGAATGCTTGTTCACTAGAAGCATGCCCTGGAAGACAGTATGTATGAAGGAAAATCAACCTAATGTCTTTCCTAGTGCTAGTTACAGAGATTGTTATATATGAAATATATATCAAGCCTTCACATTTCAATACAGAACCAGCTGCATATATAAGCCATAAGAGCAACGTGATGTTGTTTTGATCACATTCACAGAAAACAACTAATAATTTATAATCTGTGGAGAGGTTGTACCTACTGACAGGAAACTATCATACACAAAAGAAAGAGAAGGGACTTCCCTGGTGGCACAGTGGTTAAGAATCTGCCTGCCAATGCAGGGGACACGGGTTCGAGCCCTGGTCCGAGAAGATCCCACATGCCGCGGAGCAACTAAGCCCGTGTGCCACAACTACTGAGCCTGCGCTCTAGAGCCCACAGGCCAAAACTACTGAGCCCGCGTGCCACAACTACTGAAGCTCTCATGCCTAGAGCCCATGCTCCACAACAAGAGAAGCCACCACAATGAGAAGCCTGTGCACCACAACGAAGAGTAGCCCCTGCTAGCTGCAACTAGAGAGAGCCCATGCGCAGCAACAAAGACCCAATGCAGCCAAAAATAAAATTAAAAAAAAAAAAAAAGAATGAGAAGACAAAGTTTTCTGTTACCAGAAACTTTCTATATTCATTCTCATGATGTCTATGTAGCTGCTATGGGAAACCTTTAGAGAGATTCACGGGTTTTTTTATGTTTTTTTTTATTGTGGTAGAAGTCACATAATATAAAACACACTATTTTAACCATAGTTAACTGTACAGTTCAGTGGCACTAAGTACGTTCGCATTGCTGTGCAACTCTCACCATCATCCATCTCCCGAATTTTTCACCTTCCTAAACTGAAACTCTGTTCCCATTAAACGCTAACTCCCCATTCCCCCTGCCCACCCCCTACCTCCTGGCCCCTGGCATCAACCAATATACTTTCTGACTCTATGAATTTGACTATTCTAGGTACCTCATCTAAGTGGAATCAAAAAGTATTTGCACATAATGTATATTGGAATGCATCTTTAAGGTTAACTTAATATATGTCCAGCAAACAGATTGTATCTTCTTTTTTTTCTTTCCCTGTGCCATAGAGTAGGCCCTCACCAGCCACCTACTTCACGCATAGTAGTGTACATACGTCAATTCCAATCTCCCAATCCATCCCACCACCCCCCTTGGTGTCCATATGTTTGTTCTCTATGTCTGTGTCTCTATTTCTGCTTTGCAAATAGGTTCATGTGTGCCATTTTTCTAAATTCCACAGAGATTCACTTTTAACATTAAACATCTAACATATAATAACATATTATTACAGTCAAACTCCCACCTGCTTAAGACCTACTTCATCCTATGCTGGTTCCTTTGTCTTCCAGACTAGAGCAGTAATCTCAGACTTTATTGGCATCAGAACCATCACTGATCACTGGGGTCTACCCTCTGTACATCTGGGGTGAGGCCTGAGAATTTGCATTTCTAATTAGATCCTGTGATGCTGATGCTTCTGGTCAGGGGACCAAATTTTTGAGAACCACTGTTCCAGAGCAGTGTGTTTTCACTTTTAAACAAGTCAATTTTATTTTTATTTATGGGGTACCTGTATTCTAGGGTTTATGTATTTAGACTGGCCTAATAAGTCTGAACTTATCTAATACCTTTAGAGAGATATATGCTGAAGTAAATGTAAATAACAAGACTTGGGCTGAGATGAGCTGAGTTTTGAACTCCTCTACGTGACTATTTGATTTTAGACATGATCATTAAATCCTCAGACTCTTCCTTCCCTCATCTCTGAGATGTGATGTATTCATCTGAGTACTAGGAGCCTGTACTGCAAGAAAAAATTTTAGAGAAAGAGTTTACTTGGGGGATGACTTCAGGAAACACTGGTAGGGGAGTGGGGAAATTTTATATTGGAGCATAGTTTATTAACAATGTTGTGTTAGTTTCAGGTATACAGCAATTTCAGTTATACATATACATGTATCTATTCATTTTCAAATTCTTTTCCCACTTAGGTTATTACAGAATATTGAGCAGAGTTTTCAGTATGTCCTTGTTGGTTATTTATTTTATTTTATTTTATTTATTTTTTATGCCATATTAATTTTTTTCTTAACATCTTTATTAGAGTATAATTGCTTTACATTGTTGTGTTACTTGCTGCTGTATAACATAGTGAATCAATTATGCATATAAATATATCCCCATATTTCTTCCCTCTTGTGTCTCCCTCCCTCCCACCCTCCCTATCCCACCCGTCTAGGTGGTCACAAAGCACCGAGCTGATCTCCCTGTGCTATGCAGCTGCTTCCCACTAGCTATCCATTTTACATTTGGTAGTGTATATATGCCCATGCCACTCTCTCACTTCATCCCAGCTAACCCTTCCCCTTCCCCATGTCCTCAAGTCCATTCTCTATGTCTGCGTCTTTACTCCTGTCCTGCCCGTAGGTTCATCAGAACCTTTTTTCTTTTTTTTAGATTCCATATATATATATATATATATATATATATATATATGTATATATGTATATATGTGTGTGTGTGTTAGCATACGATATTTGTTTTTCTCTTTCTGATTTACTTCACTCTGTATGACACACTCTAGGTCCATCCACCTCACTACAAATAACTCAATTTCGTTTCTTTTTATGGCTGAGTAATATTCTGTCATATATATGTGCCACATCTTCTTTATCCATTCATCTGTCTATGGACACTTAGGTTGCTTCCGTGTCGTGGCTATTGTAAATAGAGCTGCAATGAACATTGTGGTACATGACTCTTTTTGAATTATGGTTTTCTCAGGGTATATGTCCAGTAGTGGGATTGCTGTGTTGTATGGTAGTTCTATTTTTAGTTTTTTAAGGAACCTCCATACTGTTCTCCATAGTGGCTGTATCAATATACATTCCCACCAACAGTGCAAGAGGGTTCCCTTTTCTCCACACCCTCTCCAGCATTTACTGTTTGTAGATTTTTTGATGATGGCCATTCTGACCAGTGTGAGGTGATACCTCATTGTAGTTTTGATTTGCATTTCTCTAATAATTAGTGATGATAAGCATCCTTTCATGTGTTTTTGTAAGCTATATATCTTCTTTGGAGAAATGTCTGTTTAGGTCTTCTGCCCATTTTTGGATTGGGTTGTTTGTTTTTTGGATATTGAGCTCCATGAGCTGCTTGTAAATTTTGAAGTTTAATCCTTTGTCAGATGCTTCATTTACAAATGTTTTCTCCCATTCTGAGGGATGTTTTTTCATCGTGTTTATGGTTTCCTATTCTGAGCAAAAGCTTTTAAGTTTAATTAGGTTTCATTTGTTTATTTTTGTTTTTATTTCCATTTCTCTAAGAGGTGGGTCAAAAAGGATCTTGCTGTGATTTATGTCATAGAGTGTTCTATGTTTTCCTCTAAGCGTTTGATAGGATCTGGCCTTACATTTAGGTCTTTAATCCATTTTGAGTTTATTTTTGTGTATGGTGTTAGGGAGTGTTCTAATTTCATTCTTTTACATGTAGCTGTCCAGTTTTCCCAGCACCACTTGCATATTCTTGCCTCTAAAGTGACCACATGTGCATGGGTTTATCTCTGTGTTTTCTATCCTGTTCCATTGATCTCTATTTCTGTTTTTGTGCCAGTACCATACTGTCTTGATTACTGTAGCTTTGTAGTATAGTCTGAAGTTAGGGAGCCTGATTCCTCCAGCTCTGTTGTTCTTTCTCATGATTGCTTTGGCTATTCAGGGTCTTTTGTGTTTCCATACAAATTATGAATTTTTTTTTCTAGTTCTTTGAAAAATGCCATTGGGAGTTTGATAGGGATAGCATTGACTCTGTAGATAGCTTTGGGTAGTATAGCTATTTTCAATGTTGATTGTTCCAATCCAGGAATATGGTATATCTCTCCATCTGTTTGTGTCATCTTTAATTTCTTTCATCAGTGCCTTACAGTTTTCTGCATACAGGTCTTTTGTCTCCTTAGGTAGGTTTATTCCTAGGCATTTTATTCTTGTTGAAATTGTAAATAGGAGTGTTTCCTTAATTTCTCTTTCAGATTTTTCATCATTAGTGTAGAGGAATGCAAGAGATTTCTGTGCATTAATTTTGTATCCTGCTACTTTACCAAATTCATTAGCTAAAGCTACTTATCATTTAGCTAGAGCTAACTTCATTAGCTCTAGCAGTTTTCTGGCAACATCTTTAGGATTCTCTATGTATAGTATCATGTCATCTGCAAACAGTGACAGTGTTACTTCTTCTTTTCCAATTTGGATTACTTTTATTACTTTTTCGTCCCTGATTTCTGTGGCTAAAACTTCCAAAAGTATGTTGAATAATAGTGTTGAGAGTGGACAACCTTGTCTTGTTCCTGATCTTAGTGGAAATGGTTTCAGTTTTTCACCATTGAGAACGATGTTGGCTGTGGGTTTGTCTTATATGACCTTTATTATGTTGAGGTTAGTTTCCTCAATGTCTACTTTCTGGAGAGTTTTTATCATAAATGAGTGTTGAATTGTGTCAAAAGCTTTTTCTGCATCTATTGAGATTACCATATGGTTTTTATCCTTCTATTTGTTAATATGGTGTATCACATTGATTGATTTGTGTATGTTGAAGAATCCTTGCATTCCTGAGGTAAACCCCATTTGATCATGGTGTATGATCCTTTTCATGTGCTGTTGGATTCTGTTTGCTAGTATTTTGTTGAGGATTTTTGCATCTATGTTTATCAGTGATATTGGCCTGTAGTTTTCTTTTTTTGTGACATCGTTGCCTGGTTTTGGTGTCAGGGTGTTGGTGGCCTAATAGAATGAGTTTGGGAGTGTTCCTCCCTCTGCTATATTTTGGAAGAGTTTGAGAAGGATAGGTGTTAGCTCTTCTCTAAATGTTTGATAGAATTCAGCTGTGAAGACATCTGGTCCTGGGCTTTTGTTTGTTGGAAGATTTTTAATCACAGTTTCAATTTTAGTGCTTGTGATTGGTCTATTTATATTTTCTATTTCTTCCTGGTTCAGTCTTGGAAGGTTGTGCTTTTCTAAGAATTTGTCCATTTCTTCTATGTTGTCCATATTATTGGCATATAGTTGCTTGTAATAATCTCTCATGATCCTTTGTATTTCTGCAGTGTCACTTGTTACTTCTTCTTTTTCTTTTCTAATTCTGTTATGAGTCTTCTCTCTTTTTTTCTTGATGAGTCTGGGTAATGGTTTATCAATTTTGTTTATCTTCTCAAAGAACCAGCTTTCAGTTTCATTGATCTTTGCTATCGTTACCTTCATTTCTTTTTCATTTATTTCTGATCTCATCTTTATCATTTCTTTCCTTTTGCTAACTTTGGGGGGTTTTTTGTTCTTTTTTCTCTAATTGCTTTAGGTGTAAGGTTAGGTTGTTTATTTGAGATGTTTCTTGTTTCTTTTTTGTTTGTTTGTTTTTTTGCGGTACGTGGGCCTCTCGCTGTTGTAGCCTTTCCCATTGCGGAGCACAGGCTCCGGACGCGCAGGCTCAGTGGCCATGGCTCACGGGCCTAACTGCTCCGCGGCATGTGGGATCTTCCCGGACCGTGGCACGAACCCGTGTCCCCTGAATTGGCAGGCGGACTTTCAACCACTGTGCCACCAGGGAAGCCCTGTTTCTTGTTTCTTGTTTCTTGAAGTAGGATTGTATTTCTATAAACTTCCCTCTTAGAAACTGGTTTTGCTGCATCCCATAGGTATTTTGTCATTGTGTTTTCATTGTCATTTGTTTCTAGGTATTTTTTGATTTCATCTTTGATTTCTTCAGTGATCTCTTGGTTAATTAGTAGTGTATAGTTTAGCCTCCATGCATTTGTATTTTTTTCAGGTTTTTTCCAGTAATTGATATCTAGTCTCATAGCGTTGTGGTCACAAAAGATACTTGATACGATTTCAACTTTCTTAAATCTACAAGGCTTGATTTGTGACCCAAGATATGATCTATCCAGGAAAATGTTCTACGAGCAGTTGAGAAGAGAATGTATTCAGTTGTTTTTGGATGGAATGTCCTATAAAAATCAATTAAGTCCATCTTGTTTAATGTGTCATTTAAAGCTTGTGTTTCCTTATTTATCTTCTTTTTTGTTGATCTGTCCAATGTTTAAAGTCCCATACTACGATTGTGTTACTCTCTATTTCCCCTTTTATTGCTGTTAGGACCTGCCTTATGTATTGAGGTGCTCCTATGTTGGGTGCATAAATATTTACAATTGTTATATCTTCTTCTTGGATTGATCCCTTGATCATTATTTAGTGTCCCTCTTTGTCTCTTGTAATAGTATTTATCTTAAAATCTATATTGTCTGATATGAGAATCGCTACTCGAGCTTTCTTTTGATTTCCATTTGCATGGAATATCCTTTTCCATCCTCGCACTTTCAGTCTGTATGTATCCCTAGGTCTGAGGTGGGCCTCTTGTAGACAGCATATATATGGGCCTTATTTTTGTATCCATTCGTCCCATCTATGTCTTTTGGTTGGAGCATTTAATCCATTTACATTTAAGGTAATTATCAATTTGTATGTTCCTAATACCATATTCTTATTTGTTTTGGGTTTGTTATTGTTGGTCTTTTCCTTCCCTTGTGTTTCCTGCCTAGAGAAGTTCCTTTAGCATTTGTTATAAAGCTGGTTTGGTGGTGCTGAATTCTCTTAGCTTTTGCTTGTCTGTAAAGACTTTAATTTCTCAGTCAAATCTGAATGAGATCTTTGCTAGGTAGAGTAATCTTCATTGTAGTTTTTCTCCTTTCATCCCTTTAAGTATGTCCTGCCACTCCCTTCTGGCTTGCAGAGTTTCTGCTGAAAGATCAGCTGTTAACCTTATGGGGATTCCCTTGTATGTTATTTGTTGTTTTTCCCTTGCTGCTTTTAATATTTTTTCTTTGTATTTAATTTTTGATAGCTTGATTAATATGTGTCTTGGCATTTTTCTCCTTGGATATATCCTGTATGGGACACCCTGTGCTTCCTGGACTTGATTGACTATTTCTTTTTCCATTTTAGGGAAGTTTTCAACTATAATCTCTTCAAATATTTTCTCAGTCCCTTTCTTTTTCTCTTCTTCTGGGACCCCTATAATTTGAATGTTGATGTGTTTAGTGTTGTTCCAGAGGTCTCTGAAACTGTCCTCAATTTTTTCATTCTTCTTTCTTTATTCTGCTCTGCAGTAGTTATTTACACCAGTTTATCTTCCAAGTCACTTATCCATCTGCTGCCTCAGTTATTCTGCTATTGATTCCTTCTAGAGAATTTTTTATTTCATTTATTGTATTGTTCATCATTGTTTGTTTGCCCCTTAGGTTTTCTAGGTTTTGTTAAACTTTTCTTGTATTTTCTCCATTCTATTTCCAAGATTTTAGATCATGTTTACTATCATTACTCTGAATTCTTTGTCAGGTAGACTGCCTAATTCCTCTTCATTTTTTAGGTCTGGTGGGTTTTTGCCTTGCTCCTTCATCTGCTGCATATTTCTCTGTCTTCTCATTTTGCTTAACTTATTGTGTTTGGGGTCTCCTTTTCACAGACTGCAGGTTTGTAGTTCCCGTTGTTTTTGGTGTGCCCCCAGTGGGTAAGTTTGGTTCAGTGGGTTGTGTAGGCTACCTGGTGGAGGGGACCTGTGCCTGTGTTCTGGTGGATGAGGCTGGATCTTGTGTTTCTGGTGGACAGCACAGCATCTGGTGGTGTGTTTTGGGGTATCTGTGAACTTAGTATGATTTTAAGCAACGTCTCTGCTAATGGGTGGGTGGGTGGGGCTGTGTTCCTGTCTTGCGAGTTGTTTGGTATGGGGTGTCCAGCACTGGAGTTTGCTGGTCATTGAGTGGAGCTGGGTCTTAGTGTTGAGACGGAAATCTCTGGGTGAGCTCTCACCCATTTATATTACGTGGGACCAGGAGGTCTCTGGTGGTCCAATGTCCTGAACTCCCCTCTCCCACCTCAGAGGTTCAGGCCTGACACCCGGCCAGAACACCAAGACCCTTTCAGCCACACAGTGTTGGCGTTTACCATCAGGAAAAGGGGGTGCTCATGCATTGCTGATCCACTTGTGAATTGTTCAAATTTTTGTTGGTTATCTATTTTAAATATAGCAGTGTGTACATGTCAATCCCAAACTCCCAATCTATCCCTTCCCCTCCACCGTTCCCCCAGTCTGAGTCTGTTTCTGTTTTGTAAATAAGTTCATTTTTATCATTTTTTTTTAGATTCCACATATAAGTGATATCAGATTATATTTGATACAATATTTGTCTTTCTCTGTCTGACTTACTTCACTTAGTATGATAATCTCTAGTTGCATCCATGTTGCTGCAAATGGCTTTATTTCATTCTTTTTAATGGCTAAGTAATATCCCACTGTGTATATGTACCACATCTTCTTTATCCATTCATCTTTCAGTGGACATTTAGGTTGCTTCCATGTCTTGGTTATTGTTAACAACACTGCCATAAACATTGGGGTGCATGTATCCTTTCAAACCATGTTTTTCTCTCCATATAACAAATGTATTATCGAGCAGATAATCACTGTGAGCAACTGAGGCTCAATGACCCAAAGGAGCTCTGGAGACATTGTATACATGGCAGCAAGTTTCCCCATCTGAGGAGGAAGAAGCTGGTGCCTTGATCTTCCAGCTCTCACCTGCCAATCGCTGAGGGAGGCTCCCAGACATGCTACCTCCACAGCATGCTCAGCCTGCCCCGTGCAAAGGCCAAAACAAAGGCTTAGCATCAAAGTGCTTGCAGTAGGCCTCCTGGGGCATGGAGTGGAATGGTGTGGGACAGCAGATACAGGCAGGGCACCAGAAGCGTCTGCTCCCTGGGGTATGTATCACATCCAGCCAAGAGACAGAAACTGGTGATTGGACCGGGAAATACTTGATAGAAAGAATTAGTAATTATTTACGGAGAATTAGCTCCTAAGAAGAGATGAAAGAGAATGCTAAGGAATACCCTATGGTCGAGGAATAGTTGTCAAGGAAAGAAAAAATTTGGAAGACACATTCCCAAAGGTAGGACCCAGACTTGGCTGGAGAATGTATAGATGTAGCCCACTGAATAGCAAAGAAGTTTGCTCAGTTGCCAGGACCAGAAATGTCCACAGTTGCTGGACTGAGGCTAGAGGGCAATGAAATGCATGCAAGGCCAACAGAAAACCCCCTCCTTGGGTGCAGGTGGACCAAGGCTGGAGCCAGAAGTGGCAAGCTTGAAGGTGAGTGGCACTTGGTGTCCAGCATACTACAGGTCACCTTGTACTGCAGGAACCACCCAAGAAGCAGCCCACAGAACCAGGAGGGGAAGCCCTTTTTTCCCTGCAGTGTCTCTCCAGCACCCCCTAATGGTATTGGGGAAATACAAGATCCAGTCCAGTAACAGCTGTGAAGGAGGGCAGTGAGGGGGGATTTCCAGGTGAAAGGCAATTACAAAAGATAACACTACTCACATAAGATCATTGTATATGAAGTAAATTGAATAACAAGTATTAAACTTACTTTTTAAACAATAAAGTTCTCCTTGATAGTATGTTTAAAATGAGTGCTTTTATTCAAAAACATCATCAGAATTACTGCTTACAATAAAAAGGTGTTTTTCATTGACACCACTGATTTATTATTTTCTCTAAAAGACCTTTAGCATATGGACTTCTTAACAGGATTTGTATCTGTGTAAGAGTGTTGTTAATTGACTCCTGAGTCCATACACATCTTCTTTGGTTGCCTAAAATTCCTTTAATGGAGATCAAGTCTTTCTTCTATAATTAACAAGTGCAATAAATCCATTTTAATCCGCAGAAGAGAAGGGCTCTACCATATCTTTATTTCTTTTACTGCAAATGTTGATAAGTAGCAGTGACAACGAGACATATGCTGGGGTACAAGGTGAATAAGCTATCACTGAACAGCTGGAATGTCATTGCTTCTTCCCCTCAAACACCCTCCGGAAACCACATGTCCACTCACCCTGGTTAGTGCAGAGTCAGAGCTCAACAGAGGATCAAGTTGAACTCCTCTGATATAGCACATTTTTCTCTCTTATCCTCCTCACTAGTGTGAGGATCTGACTTTCAATTAAAATACCACCTTGCAATGCCTTTATCATATATACATCCAATTAATTAACCTTTCCACAAAATGAATTAATCTCTTGACCCATCAATATGCTTCCGGCTATTAATTTATTGTTTTCTCTCAATTACTATCCATATTCATAGTCACTCATAACTCTTAAACATAGAAAAAATAACCTGTCTTAGGGTCTGCTCATAGGTCACAGCATCCTTCTTTCCTCCTCCTCCTTCTTGCTTCATGAAACTTCAAAGACCATCAAAGGGATACATCATAACTCACAGACACAGAAACCAAAAAACAACATGGATGGGCACACACACTCTTCTTAGAGTTGGGCACATGGCAGAGCAATTGGCATTTTGAAGGAAAATATAACACAAGTGGTCAAAGAGTTGCTAGATGACAACTGGTCAAGCCCAATGTTGAACTAAATTGGACCAGTGGCTGCTGAACCATTTTCTGCTTAGATCCTCCAATCAAGGGGAAAGGAGAGAAGAGTAAGGCTAAGGAAAAAATTCCTTGGGTCACTTGGACTCTAGTCATATTGACCCAAACTAAAATTGATAGTCCGTAGAGGCATGGAAGTGCGTAGTCTAGTCAAAGGTGAGAAATATTTTGGTAGAACCACCAGAGAGGACTGCATCCCTCCTTCCTTTGAAGCTAGGAGTGCTTCTGGCCAGTGAATTCATTGAACTCCGGTGTTCAGCAGAGAGGCTGGAGCAAGAGACAGCAGTGAGATATAAAGTGAATAGAGATGAAAAGTAGCAGAAATGGGGACTGTGCCCCAGCACATGCACCCAGGCATCCTCAGCTCTGGGGTTTGTGTCATTGGGTCTCCACATTGGGATTCACTGCCCTTCTTCCAAGGTCTGCCTTCCATTTTTACGTTTCCCTCTTCATATCAACCTACGATGGCTTTATTGACCCTCTGCTATATGCCAGGTACTTTAAACATGTGTGCTCCTTTAATCTTCCCTACAACTGCATAAAATATGCTTCCTTCTCCCTTTATCACAAATAAGAAAGCAGAGGCTGAGAAGGCAGCAAATAGGAAATATAGTCCTTTCTCTCAAGTTCTCTCAGACTCCACCCTGGACATTTATAAGCGCATACTTGACCCTTTCATGAACCTGAACTTGGAAAACAAATCTTATTAATAAGCACCTATAATTGTATCACCCTTAAACGTGGAGGTGCTCTCTTGATAAGCCTGTTAATATTGTCAGGGCATATGATATTAAGCTTATTTTATAGATGAGGATATTGAGGTAAGGTTGAACAAGGAGTCTAAACCTGAAAGAAATGAAAATAGCTGATATTTAATGGACATTTACAGGGTAACAAGCACTCTACTCAGAGTTTTAGATATCAGTTCGTTTTGTCCTACCATAATCCAATCAGGGAGTGACTGCTATTATCTTTATCTCATATCTGGGGAAAACGAGGATAAAAGAAGTTAAATAATCTATCCAAAGCCACACTTCTAGTGTGTGGCTGAACTAGGATTTAAACCTACTTATCTTGGTTCCAGAATCCTTGCTCTTAACTACATCATATTCCACTTTTGTGCTTATTCCCTAGGTGCCTCTTTAGGTTGTAAGGCATTCCAGGACAGCCAAAGTCTTTCAGTAGATGTCTATTCCCAACACAGCAACCAGGTCAGAGCCTGGCACAAAATGGCTGCTGTGAAAATGTGACTAAAAGACCACGTAATCTAGACAATGATCATGATTTACATGGGAATTAATAAAGGACTGGTCATTTCAAGGCTTCACCTGACACACTTAGCATTCAAAGCAAATAACTGAAATGGCATTTAAATCAGCCACTGACTCCGGATCTCCACCAACTACGCAGCAAAGGCAGGATGTAGACAGGATATTTTGGGGGGGGCTGCAGGGCGTGGGATCTCAGTTCCCTGACCAGGGATTGAACTCAGGCCCGCAGCAGTGAAAGCACTGAGTCCTAACCACTGGACTACCAGGGAATTCCCATAAACAGGATGTCATATGGTGCAGTGTCTGTGCTCCAGACCGGAACCCAGAGATGGGCAGGATTTCTACACATTCCGTACAACAACCTCTTTCCTTAGGAAAAATCTGAAGTCTCCCTTACGCTGTCAAATTTCCTCTCTATAAATAAAAGATTTAGCTGGTTTTTTTTTTTTTTTTTTTCAGTAAATGAATCTCAGCCAGTGAAACATCCCATCTGATATTATTTAGGGCAATAAAAGAGCAGCCACACTGTGGCCTCCCTCTTTGAGGGAACTTGTGAGGACTTGGATACCTTAGGGTATTAATTACCCTGCCCGTCATTAACCGAAGTACTTAGCACTACTGTCCTTATTTTCCAAAAAATGGAAGTCAAAGGTAATGGCACATTTTCTTAAGGTTTAAGGTCTCTGAATTGCTGAAGTCAACAGCTCAGACACCGCTAGTGATAAAGAGAACAGAAAGATACACGAAGGGTTTCATTCCTCTATGGAAACCAAAATAGCAAGGCATCCACACACAGACATTCAAGACGGGTAGATACCTTTCTCCTCAGTCTCTCATTAAAACAGGGACAAGTTCACTGTGACTCTTGCCCCACTTGAACTCTTCTGGGTTAAACATAATTTTTTTATTGAGGCCCCCAAATTCTTACGTTTGAGGCTAAAGCTTTCTTTTAGAACCAAGCTCTTATTATTTATAAAGCTTGAGACTTAACACAAAACGTCTCTGCCCTTCTTTCCTTCCTCTCCTCCATCCCTTCCTTGGTGCCCCTCCTCCCCTTAATTCATCCCCATACACTAAGTTGAAATATCAACACAGGGGAGTTGGCTTAAATGCGAGATAAAATATTTCCATCATCTGCTCAGAGCCCTCTGCCAAATATCAAGGTATTGACCCACATGAAGTGTAAACATACTTTGAAAACCATATGTCAAGGGACCTCGGCTTACATGATTCACTTGGGCCTGCTCAGAAGTGCACGGCTCAAAGAGAGGGCTATGCCAGGGGCCACGGTGTGGCTGCTCTTCTATTGCTCTAAATAATATCAGAAGGGACGATTCACTTGCTGTGATTCACTTATTGAAAACAAACAGCTAAAGCTTTTATTTATAGAGAGGAAATCTGACAGAATAAGGGGGATTTCGGATTTTTCCTAAGGTAACATCCACATTAGTTTTCAGTAGTCATGTGGACTCCTATCTTTTCTACATCAGGCTATGGATAAATGAGTGTGGAAGGCAGCCTCTGACATGGCCCAGTGGTCCCTATCTCCTGGTGCTCATGCCTTGTGTGATCTCCTCCCCTTGAGGGTGTGCTGGACCTAGTAATTTTCTTCTAACAAACGGAATACAGTCAAAGGAATGTGCCATCCCTACCATTACCGGCTAACAAAAGACTCTGACTCCTGTCTTGCTGGTGTTATATTTTCTCTTCCAGGTCTTCTCACTTACTTATAGTGATGGAAGCTCCACCAGGCAAGGAACTTAGGGCAGCCTCTGGCCAACATCCGTTGAGGAGCTGAGGCCTTCAGCCCAGCAGCCCACAGAGAACTGAATCTTGCCAACAACCGCCGAGTGAGCTTGGAAGGTGATCCTGCCCCAGCTGAACTTGGAGTTGAACCTTGCAGCCTCTGCCTATACCTTGATTGCAGCCTTGTAAGAGAGCTTGCGGTGGAGGACCCAGCTGAGCCATGCTCAGATTCTTGACCCACACAACCTGTGATATAATACACGTGTGCTGTTTTATGCCAATAATTTTGGAGATAATTCGCTATACAGCAATAGATAAGTAATACAATAAGAATGGGGGCGTCTGCCCTTAAATTGAGCAGAAGCTCTAACATCCTTTCTCCAGTATAAAAGTAGCTACCAAAAAAGCCCAAACATTTCATGGTCATGGGGTTGCTTGGTGACCCTCCTTGATGTCTTGATACCATGACCTAAGGTGGAAAAGGACTCATTAGCTTTAAAAGCTCTTTCATCCAGAGTTGAATAGCTCTGATTCTAAAGATTAAAAAGCAATGTCTTCTTCTTTGGACAGGACAGGAAAGCACTTGTGAGTTTTGGCCCTTTCATTCTCCATGGCCCTTCTCCAGAACGTCCAGTTACAGTACAGCTGATTAGGTTTCTGTCTCCTGTACTGATCACCAATTCATGACCCTCTGACCACACTGATCAGCTTGCATGGTTTCCAAGTCTCAGGCAGGTGGTTCTACTGTCCAGCTAATACCACTGATTATTACCAACTTCCATCTCAATCTTGTCCCAGTAGCTACAGTATTCTTAGCTCCAGCTTACCATCAGGGAATCTGAGAAAGGTCACACGACACGTAAGTGGAAGGGCCAAGGATAGAATCCAGTCTCAAGGGCTCGTCTCTTGGATTACCCAGCTTCTCAATACCATGGCTTCTTGATTCTTTGTGGAAATATAAATTTCAACCTCCTGTTCCTGATGCCAGCTTCTTGCCTTTCGGGGTTGTATGGCCCCTCCCCCAGCTTTGTGCTTTCCAAAGTTCATTCTCACCTCTTCCTCAGAGTCTTAGAATCTTAGACTCTTCCCCAAATATTCTCATTTGCTTCCTTGAAAGGCTTAGGAGAGGCATGAGTTTTGAAATCTTACTTTCCTGGATTCCAATTCTGGTTCTATCATTTACTACCTATGTGATTTTTGAGAAGATTGCATTAATATCTCTGGTCCTCAGTTTCCTAACAGTTTCTGGGAAAAAAATTGAAATAATCATGTGTGTTTCAATAATTAAATGAGATGCTAGATACAAAACATCAACACAGAGGCTGCCACATTGTAAGTGCTCAACAACTCAATTCTCTCCTACCTGTCTTTTCTATTATCTCCCCCATAGTCTCTCCTATATAAATGGAAAGGAGTGGGCTATTTTTCTTGGCTAACCGGTTCTTTGTCTACTTTGGCAAACCCAACATCAACTGAGTACATAATTAAAAATTTTAAAACATACGCATTCTTTCAGGGGTTGATTCTTCCTGTTGTGTTTTTTCTTGCTTAGTGTTAAAGTTTCTTTCAACACCACCATAACACTAATACCACACAGTATGTTAGGTATCAGGCATCGTTTCGAGGTTGGGGTGGGGGGGGTGTTGGTGATGATGTTATTAAATCCCAAGTTAATGTGAATGTTGGTCCCCAGGTAAATCTGCAAATGATCCCATGACTTCATCTGCTTTTAAGAAGTGTTGTAACCCCTGACAAAATCCCCAAAGTCCAGAGACACTCAGTGTCAGATCATGAATCAGATAATTTGTGACAGACTTTGTTTCTTGGTGTGTGCCCTCTTCTGAGTCCATTCCTCCCAGCTGAGATGTCACATTGTATGGAATCAGAAAGGCACTTCACAGACCTTCCCTGATCTCAGTCTTTCCACTTCAAGCCATGTGATAATCACCCTATGTTTATTTCCAAAAAACAATTTGTCCTTGATTGTGCTTACTAATTTTTCTGATTAGTTTCTGCTTTTCTTCTGTACCAGGGGAAAATGGCTTCCAGTTTTTGCACAAAACTGTATTCTGAGCATTAAAGTTTGGATGTCTTTCCATTTTACTGATGCCTTTAGCCTGGGGTGCACAACAGGTACTGGGCTCACTTGAGAACTGGAAAGGAACCTCCTAAGTAGTCTGTTGATGAGTTACCACTTCATGGACAGGTTTACTGTCCAGACCAGGGCAAACTTTCATCCTTTATCTTCAAGATCTCCAACTCCCTTTTCAATGATTTCTTACCCAGATGAAATAAATTTATTTCTTATATTCAGTAAAGATTTCAAGTTAAGGAATGTGAGAACTGCTGGGATTCCCTCTTAACAAAATTTATGCGTAAAAATGCAGGCGCTGTCATCTTTCTTTATTCTTCTCCCCATTAAATCATTATTGTATTTTACAGCCTGTGTGCAGTGGCTGGACTAGATTCTACTACAATTTTAATGTGAAACTGGAAATTTACATGAGATACATATGACAATTCATCCTTCAGGTCCAAGCTCAAATGCCACTTTTTTAGGTTTATACTCTTAGAGTGCTATGAGATTTTCTTTTCGTTTTTAAAAATTTATTCTATTTTAATAATTAAACTCATAATATGTTTAATACCTTAAATGCCAACGTCTTAACATATGAATTATTGTAAACCATCCTAGCAAATGTGCTTAATGCTCATGGCTACTTTATTTCCATGAATAAGATAGTAAGAAACTTAAAAGTCGACATCTTTTTTAATTTTCCAGTCCACTGTAATGTGTTTTAGGCATGAAGAGCTAGCTTGGCATAGTGAACAAAGAAAGAAAAGAATTAAAGAAAACCGACTTTTTTTTTCCTCTTCTAAATCTTTATGAAATTTTCTACAGGATTTAAATTTAAAATGTGTGCTATTTATTTAATTACTGTCTTCTACTCAGACTGTAAACTCTTTGAGAGTGGGCACCTTGTCTATTTTGCTCATCAGTATACCTGCAGAGAACATAGAAATTAATACACGTGTGTTTAATGAGTGAATAAATGAAGGAATGAATGCATAAATGAAAAGGACGTGGAATCAGATTTTTGTGTGATAAATTGTGTCCTTAAGAAATCTTGTTGACACCCAGCCAATCCCTAACTTGTGTCCTCTATGTGTGTCATGTTTACCACTTCATAAGGTAGTGGATCTTCCAGAAGAAGAACTTAGGGCTAACTTTGAATTATTTGAGTCCCCTTGAAATCCCTAACAGTGTAGCTGCTCTGCTAGGTCCAAGCACACCCAATCTCTAGCTTCCTCAGACTCTCCAGGTACTGACTAAGAGACCACTATCAACATCCAGAACTTCTAAGCTTCTTATCCAAAGAGCATGAAGTTATATGCAGTGGGTCAGAGTGTCCCCAAAACCTGGAAGAAATCTTGGACCTAGAATTCATCCATACTTGAATACAGGGGAAAGCAGTGAAGGAGGGGGAAAAGGTGGGATGTGAAAACAGAAAGAAAACAGAAAAGAGCATTGATTTTTTTAACACAACCATTGGAAATAAGAAAAATAATAATTCTTATGTAACTAGTTATATCATTTATAATTAACAAAGAATTATAGCACATTTCTCAAAGCCAAGGTGTTTAGAATTGATAGATTGTTATGACAGTGGTATTTCCTCTTAACAGTTCAATACGTTGTTATTGGGAGCATGGTAAGATACCTGGTGTTTATATGTAATATAAGTTTCTATCTTTTATCTATCAGGGGAAATATGAATAAGGACACTGTGGTTTAGAATGCCTCAAAATTTCTCAGCTGTAGCTTGGTATGCAGGTCTAATTAGTGGTGGGAATGGAAATTCCCTGCACTGGGAATTCTGGCTTTATTCCTATTAAATCTTCTGCACCGAGGTTGGTCCAGAAGGTCTTGGAACCACATGTTCCACTTCCCCCTCTGTTTCTGTTCCCATTTCTTCTTCTGAGTAGATTTCCTCCAAGAAAAAGCCATAAGATGTAAATGGTCCCTGTTGCCATAGCAGCTAAAATGTTCAGTTCCACTTTCCTCCTCTCAAAGAGACCTTAATGCATTCAGTACTTTTCTTGGGGTTAGAACGTAAGTTAGAAGCTAGGCTAGGATTAGCCTTAGATATTTTCTCAATCACTGAGATAAAGCATCATGCGAGAATTCATTGACTGTTGATATTCCAAATCATCATCAAACCACTAGCAGTATGAAAAAGAATCAACCATATGATTGCTTGATGGTTCCAGAGTAATACCATCTGTCTAGGGCCTCTTCTAAGAGTTTTATGGCAAGAGATAACAAAGAATGCTAATTGATCCTGAACTTTCTGTGGCTTAGAAAGTTGCTTACCTCTCAAGTTAGATTTATATGTTTGATTCCCTGCAGTTTAGTTTAACAAGCAATAACCCATTAAGGTTGCTTATACTTCCAAGCTCTCACATCCATTCCAATTTCTTTTGTTTCCTCAATGGAACTACTGTCTTGTTGATCAGGTAAAAAGATTAAATCCTAACTGAAAAAGTAGTAGGATTCTTTCCTTGAAGTGACTATTCCCTGTGTCTCCAAAATAGAAGCAGAAAAGGCAGGAAGTTCTACAAACACTGTCACATTTATTGCTAAGTTTGTCCATTTCAAGGCATGGCTTTCTGGAGCTGTAGAAAATCAAATAGAGAGATAGAGTGTGCAAAAGGAAGACATAAACAGACAAGCTTATGTCTACACAAAGACATACACAAAAAAATTCACAGCAGCTTAATTCATAATAGTTTCGAACTGGAAACAACCCAAATGTCCATCAACAAGGAATGGACAAAATGCTACTCCGCAGTAAAAAGGAATGATCTGTTAGATGTATATACAATGGGATATTACTCAGCCAGAAAAAGGGATGAAATAATGCCATTTGCAGCAACATGGATGGACCTAGAGATTATCATACAAAGTGAAGTCAGACAAAGAAAGATAAATATCATATGATATCACTTACATGTGGAATGTATAAAAATGATACAAATGAACTTATTTACAAAACAGAAATAGACTCATAGACATAGAGAACAGACTTAGGGTTACCAAAAGGGAAAGAGGTGAGAGGGATAAAATTGGGAGTTTGGGATTAACATATATACACTACTATATATAAAATAGATAAACAACAAGGACCTGCTGTATAGCACAGGGAACTATATTCAATATCTAGTAATAACCTACAATGGAAAAGAATCTGAAAAAGAATATATATATGTGTATATATATATGAATCACTTTGCTCTATATCTGAAACACAACATTGTAAATCAACTACACTTCAATAAAAAAATAAATTAAAAGGAATGAGCTAATGCATGCAACAAGAAGGATGAATCTCAAAAGCATTACTCTAAATAGAAGAAGCATACTGTATGATTATATTTATATGAAACTCTAGAAAAGAGAAATTGAATTTATAATGACAAAAAGCAGATTCCAATGAAAAGAACACAAGGAACATTTGTGGGACGATAAAAATGTTCTGTATATTGATAGTAGGTGTGATTATGTGGGAGTATAAATTTATCAAAACTCATTAGAAAACTTTTTAAATGGTAACATTTTATTGAATGTAAATTATATTCAATAAATATGACACATATATATTCTTCATTTCTTACTACTAAACCCTTGTCAGCACAAACACTGTCTTTTACCTTGACATTCACTTTCAAATAGAGAAACAGATTCAACATTTTTAAATTGTTGTGTTTTCTTGAATTAGATGCTATATATCTGTAGTACACTGGGTAATATCCCCCAAAAATACCAAGTCCTAACCCTGGGAACCTGTAAATGAAAAAAGAGTCTTTGTGGATGTGATTAAGTTAAGGGTCTTGTCCTGGACTATTAAGGTAGGATCTAAAATGCTACCATAAGAGCTCTGAAAAAAGAGAGGCAAAGGGAGATTTCACATACAGAGAAGGCAATGTAAAGACAGAGACAGAGATTGGAGTGATAGAACCATATGCCAAGGAATGCCAGCAGCCACCAGAAGCTGGAAGAGACAAGAAAAGGATTCTCCCCTAGAGCCTCCAAAAAGAACATGGCCCAACTTGATTTTGTTCCAGTGACACTGATTTTGGACTTCTGGTTCCAGAACTATGAGAGAATGAATTTCTATTTTTTTAAGCCACCAAATATGTGGTAATTTATTACAGCAGCCACAGGAAAACTAATATAATCATTTTTATAGAATCCTCAACATTTAGAAGTTTTAAAATTCCATTCAATCAGAAATGGATTTTAATTAGTGAATATTATAAACAAGACCTCAGGGATAACTGAGCTCAAGTCACTCATAATCAAAGGCAGGAAACAGATGCTAGAACACAGGGTAGAAGATAGAAGAACTGTCACAGAGGCTTCATGGGTGATGGGAAAACAGAGGAAGGAATGATATCTGACCCAAGGATTATAGTATGATTCTGGGAAAAGCCACCTTCAAATTTGGCCTTGAAAATTAATAAGATTTCAGCAAAAGTTGACAGGGAACCTGAGTGCATTTGAGAATCACCTGCACAAGTTCATTCATTATTAATCTTCCTTGGGACTGTTGATATCAGCTATCTTGTAGTTCACCTAATGTCCTGTGAAATCATACTGCCACTCTCACTCAAAATAGAAAACGTATAAAATTGATGTTATCCTTATATCTTGACATTAGCCATAACCAGTATGTTCTCCTCTGTAGGAAAATTTCTAATGCTCAGATGAATGTTAAAAATATAGCTTCTTTTGGCACTAGCCTTTTAAATCTATGTCTATGAGCAGAAGTCTCAGGTTTTATAGTTGTTCTATAGCAGTCCCAATATCTCATTTGTCCAAAAGGTGTAATCCACACACAGTGTTTTAAGAACAAATGAAGAAACACAACAATGCCTGAAGTGTGCTGTCACAAAAGATGTTTAGGGACTAGTGACCAACAGCAGCATTTTTCAAAAATAAAAACTAAGTTCCAGGATTTATAGCTTAGTAAGCTACAAAATTCTCCTCACTTTTCACCAAGTCCCTACACTCTCCTTCCGTATACACGCATATTATCAATAATGAATAGAAATGAGTCCTACCAAGTAAGAAAGCACGTTACAGTAATGAAAGAAGCTTGCTGCTGGAGATGGATTATTGAGCTCAATGATAAAAAAGAAAATAGAGAAACCAGAATTATACACAAATATGGAAGAAGTCTAATATATGATAAAATTAGTATTTCAAATCAACAGGCAATAAACGATATGAAAACAACTAGCATTAAAAAATTAGCTGGATTCTAATTCACCTCTTGCACTGAAACATAAAGTCCAGAAGATGAAAGATTTAGGTACTGAAAAAAATGAAATAATAAAAGTGCCAGAAGAACAAATGTACAAACACACACACATACATGAAAATCTTTACGTACAGAATTCCTTTCCAATCAGGACACAAAACCTAGTGCCATAAAGACAAAATGATTGAAAACATAAATAAAAAAGACTGATAAATCTGATTACATAAAAATAAAAACTTTTGTACCAGAAAAAAATACTATGAACAACGTCAACAGCCTGGAGGAAATATATGCAACCAACAACAAAATCATAATTTTCTTAGTATTGATATACGAAAAAAACTATAAATATTAATTAAAATAAAAGATCAGTTATCCCATGGGAAAATTGATAAAGGTCATGGATAAATGGTTTTCATGGTTAATAAAACATCCATAGATGGTAGGTTAAACTGGTATCACCTTCTCAAAGGGCAATTTGGCAACATCTGTCAATTTTTAAAGTGCGCATACAATTTGATGGAGGTTTACACTTCTAGAAAATTATTCTACAAATATTCTCAACCAACTGTCCACAAATATTTATGTATAAGAATATGTTTTATAGGTGGCAGCATTTTGATATCCTAATGGCATATAAAATTGTTTAATCAAATTTGCCCATTAAGATGAGAGCCTCAACTATTTTATAATAGGTAAGTATCACCACCAGTCTATGGAAAGAGGTATCAATTTATGAAAAGATTTTTGCTATCATATCATAGGTTGAAAAGATTTTTATTGGAGAAAAGGCACCAAGGGTATGTTAGGGAGAGGGAGAAGCAATGTATGGTTACAAAATTATCTTGTATTATTTTATGTCAAAGAGAAGGGCAATAGAATTTCAAAAAATATATGATACTTGGAGTATAGATATCTTCTAGGACTACACTTATGCTGAAACCCATTAAAGATGGTCATCCTCATTTCCTAAGGTTTCCAATTAATCATTTAAAGAATATCTCTCACTCCACTATCAAACAAGTGAGAAAAAGTCATGTAGCATCAGTTTTTGGGTGAAGGTTCTTCCTCAAATGATGTTTCAGTCACTCATAACAGAACACTTATCTTCCAAGTTATTAACAACAAAGGAGGTAACAAGAGTAGTATAAACTGGAGATGAAAGCAAATAACACAGGGAACATTTCATAACACTAAAAAGAAATGCCACTCCCAATTGTACAAAATACAGTTTTTATAAATTTTCAGAATTAAAACTATATGATACATTCCAGACAAGAACTAGAGCAGATTGCTGAAGTTTTTCTAAGCATACAGAGTCGCCTATGAAAAGCTACATGAGAAAAGAAAAATCTTTGTTAGCTTTCACTTATGGTCTAAACCTTTGGTAACTCAGGGATGAACGCTTTTGTTCTACCAACTCTCTAGCTGGATATCTTGTTAAAATAACCACCGAGGGCTTTAAAATTCAGCAGCAAGCACATGAACCCCTTGTCAATAAATGGAAAGATTTATTCCCTAGGAATTCTAATCCAGTCCCATAGAAGAGTCAAGAAGAGGTTATTTCAACATAACCATCTATCCTCACGGTGAAGACACAACTTTAAGAGTTAATCTCAGGTGACTGCAGGGACAATTCCATAAATATAAAGAGGCATCAGTTTCTCAGATTTGCTGCTGATCTTTCTCTGGTCATTACCCTGGTTCCTGTAATAACAGAGCCAACCTTCGTCCCTCTTTTCAGAGAAATCAATTTGCCCAAACATACAGAGCTTTAAAGATGCAAAAATGCTAAATATAAAACACCATTTTAATGTGCCACTATGACCACTTTCTTTCGATATAGTTTCTGTTTAATCATACCCTTTGCTCTGCAGCAACTTTATACATGCTAATGTAGATTTCACATGAAGCTATAACCCAGTCTCTCAACTGGACCAAAATATTTGATATACTTATTGGTCATTTACAAATATATTTTTAAATAATTAAACTCTCAGAGAAGTTGTATTTTTGAGATGTAGAAAATACCTATTGTCAACCCAGTTACTTTTATTGTAAATCAAGCTGTAGCAACTTAAAATACATATCAATTCTACCCCAACTTGTTATCAACTTTTTAAAAATTTTCTATTCAATTTTGCTATATTTTACATTTTTAACAGTAGAGAGTATGAACAATTTCTCATATTTTGTTTTCCAATTGTATTTCTTTCTTATTTGAAATATAGTTGATGTAAAATATTATATTTGCTTCAGGTGTACTACATAGAGATTTGACATTTGCATACATTATGAAATGTTTACCATGATAAGTCTAGTAACCATCTGTCCCCACACAAAGTTATCACAATATTATTGACCATACTCCTTAAGCTGTATAATAAATCCTCATGACTTATTACATTACTGGAGTCTTATACTTCTTAATCTCCTACACCTATTTGCTCACTCGCCTCACCCCTCATCCTCTGGCAACTATCCATTTGTTCTCTGTATCTGTAAATCTGTTTTCATTTTGTTTTGTTTGTTTATTTTGTTTTGTAGATTCCACGTAGAAGTGAAATATGCAGTATTTGTCCTTCTCTGACTCATTTCACTTAGCATAATACCCTCTAGATCCATCTATGTTGTCAATGGCAATATTTCTTTTTTTAATGGCTTAGTAATATTCTATTATATATTACATCTTACATTATAGTAAGATGATGTGATATTATTTAATATCATGTATATTACATGATATTGTATATTACATATTACAATGTTCCATTGTATATCCACATCTTCTTTATCCATTCATCTATGGATGGACACTTACATTGCTTTTATACCTTGGCTATTTTAAATAATGCTGCTATGAACATTAGAGTTCTTATATCCATTCAAATTAGCAGGGTTTTTTTCTTCGAGTAAATATCCAGAAGTGAAATTGCTGGATCATATGGCAGCTTTATTTTAAATTTTTTGAGGAGCTTCCACATTGTTTTCCATAGGGGCTACACCAATTTACATTCTCACCAACAGTGCACAAGAGTCCCATTTTCTCCACATCTTCACCAACACTTGTAATTTGGTGTCTTTTTGATGATAGTCATTCTGACAGGTGTGAGGTGGTATCTCATTGTGGTTCTGATTTGCATTTTCCTGATGATTAGTGATTTTAAGCATCTTTTCATGTGTCTGTTGACTCTATGTCATCTTTGAAAAAATGTCTATTCAGGTCTTCTGCCCATTTTCATTTGGGTTATTTGGTTTTTTTATGTTGAATTCTTTTAGTTCTTTGTTTATTTTGGATATTAACCCCTTATCGAATATATCATTAGCAAATATATTTTCCTGTTCAGTAGGCGGCCTTTTCATATTGTTGGTAGTTTTCTTCAATGTACAAAAGCTTTTTAGTTTGATGTAGTCTTTTTTTTTTTTTTTTTTCTGTAGCTTCCCTTGCCTGAGGAGACATATCTAAAAAAATATTGCTAATACCAATGTCAAAGAATATAGTGACCATGATTCTTATGGAAGATTTTTGGTTTCAGGCCTTACATTTAAGTCTTTACTCCATTTTGAGCTTATTTTTGTACATGGTGTGAGAACACAGTCCAATTTGATTCTTTTGCATGTTGCTGCCCAGTTTTCCCAAAACCATTTATTAAAGACATTGTATTTTCCCCATTGCATATTCTTGTCTCCTTTGTCATAGACTAATTGACTACATGTGTGGGGGTTTATTTATGGGATCTCTAGTCT
This sequence comes from Orcinus orca, assembly GCF_937001465.1. Lineage (NCBI taxonomy): Eukaryota > Metazoa > Chordata > Mammalia > Artiodactyla > Delphinidae > Orcinus > Orcinus orca. Next base: position 9,092,784 of record NC_064563.1, on the reverse strand, counting down.
GTTCTATTTATCTTTGTATCTGTTTTTGTTTGTTTGCTTGTTTTCTTGCCAGTACATACTATTTTGATTACTGTAGCTTTGTAGTATAGTTTGAATCAGGGAGCATAATACCTCCCCTCCAGCTTTGTTACTCTTTCTCAAGATTGTTTTGACTATTTAGGGTCTTTTGTGTTTCTATACATATTTTCAAATTATTTCTTCTAGTAGTGTGAAAATGATACTGGTATTTATTTTCATAAGGATTGCACAAAATCTGTAGATTGCCTTGGAGAGTATAATTATTTTAACAATATTTAATCATTCAGTACATGATCATGGTGTATCTTTCCATCTGCTTGTGTCATCTTCAATTTCTTTCATCAGCATCTTATAGTTTTTGGAGTACTGGTCTTCTGCTTCCTTAGGTTGATTTATTCCTAGGTATTTTATTCTTTTTGATGCAATTATAAATGAGATTGTTTTCTTAATTTCTCTTTCTGATATTTTGTTTTTAGTATAAAAATGAAGCAGATTTCTTTTCTTTTTTTTTAATTGGGGTATAGTTGATTTACAATGTTGTGTTAGTTTCCGGTATACAGCAAAGTGAATCTGTTATACATATACATATATTCACTCTTTTTTAGATTCTTTTCCTATATAGGCCATTACAGAGTATTAAGTAGAGTTCCCTGTGGTATACAGTAGGTCCTTATTAGTTATTTATTTTACATATAGTAGTGTGTATGTGTCAATCCCAATCTCCCAATTTATCCCTCTCCCTCTCTCTTGAAGCAGATTTCTGTATATTAATTTTGTATCCTTCAACTTTACTGAATTGACTTACTAGTTCTAATAGTTTTGGGGTAGCATCTTAGAATTTTCTATAAATAATACCATGGCATCTGCAAACAGTGACAGTTTTACTTCTTCCTTTTCAATTGGGATCATTTTAATTTATTTTTCTTACCTGATTTCTGTGGCTAGGACTTCCAGTACTATGTTGAACAAAAGTAGCAAGAGTGGGCATCCTTGTCTTGTTCCTGATCTTAGAGAAAAGGTTTTAGCTTTTCACCACTGAGTATGTTAGCTGTGAGCTTGTCATACATGGCCTTTTTTATATTGAAGTGTGTACTCTTTATACCCAATTATTGAGTGGTTTTTTAATCATAAATGGATGTTGACTTCTGTCAAAAGCTTTTTCTGGTTCTATTGAGATGATTATATGACTATTATTCTTCAACTTGTTAATGTGGTAATGTGATGCTGGTTAATTTGTGGATATTGAACCACCTTCCATCCCTGGGTAAATCCCACTTGATCATAGTGTATGATTCTTTTAATGTAAAGTTGAATTTGGTTTGGTATATTTTGTGGAGGATTTTTGCATCTATGCTTACCAGTGATGTTGGCCTGTAATTTTCTTTTTTTGTGGTGTTGTTCTCTGGTTTTGATATCAGGGTAATGCTGGACTCATAAAATGATTTTAGAAGTGTTCCTTCCTCTTTAATTTTTTGGAAGAATTTGAGAAATATAGGTGTTAATTTCTCTAAATGTTTAGTAGAATTCAACCGTACAGCCATCTGGTCCTGGACTTTTGTTTGTTGGGAGTTTTTCGATTACTGATTCAAATTCATTACCTGTAACTTGTCTGTTTATATTTTCTATTTCTTCATGGTTCAGCCTTGAGAGGTTGTACATTTCTAGAAATTTGTCCATTTCTTCTAGGTTTTCCATGTTATTGGCATATAATTATTCATAATAATCTCTTATCATCTTTTATATTTCTGTGGTGTTGGTTGTAACTTCTCCTCTTTAATTTTTAAAATTTATTTGGGTCCTCTCTCTCTTTTTTCTTGATTAGTCTGGCTAAAGTTTTATCAATTTTCTTTATCTTTTCGAAGAACCAGGTGTTATTTTCATTGCTCTTTTCTTTTTTCTTTTCTTTTTTGGCCTCATCACATGGCATGTGGGATCTTAGTTTCCTGACTAGGGATCAAACCCATGCCCCCTGCAGTGGAAGCACAGTCTTAACCACTGGACTGCCAGGGAAGTCACCTTCTTTTCTATTTTTTTAGTCTCTATTTCATTTATTTCCACTTAGATCTTTATTCTTTCTTGCCTTCTGCTGACTTTGGATTTTGTTTGTTCTTCTTTTTCTAGTTCCTCTTGGTGTAAGTTTAGGTTATTTGAGTTTTTGTTTGTTTGTTTGTCTCTTGAAGTAGGAACTTCCCTCTTAAAACTGCTTTTGTTGTGTTGCATAGATTTTAGATCATTATGTTTCCATTTTGATTTGTCTCCAGGTATTTCTTGCTTTCCTGTTTGATTTCTTCAATGACCCACTGGTTTTTTAGTAGCATATTGCTTAGCCTCCATGTTTGTGGGTTTTGCAAGTTTTTTCTTATAATTGATTTCTATTCTCATGCCATTGTGGTCAGAAAAGATGATTGATATGGTTTCAATTTTCTTAAATTTATTGAGACTTGTTTTGTGGCCTAGCATGTGATCTATCCTGGAGAATGTTTGAAGTGCACTTGAAAAGAATATGTATTCTGCTTCTTTGGGATGCAGTGTTCCATATATAACTACTAAGTTCACCTGCTATAATGTGTCATTCAAAGCCAGTATTTCCTTGTTGATTTTCTGTCTGGATGATCTGTTGATTGATGTAAGTGGGGTGTTAAAGTTCTCAACTATTATTGTGTTACTGTCAGTTTCTTCCTTTACATCTGTTAATATTTTCTTTGTGTATTTAGATGTTCCTGTGTTGGGTGTATATTTATTTATGACTGTTATATCTTCTTGTTGAATCAATTTCTTTATCATTATGTAATGTCCTTCTTTATCTCTTGTTACAGTCTTTGCTTTAAAGTCTATTTTGCCTGATATAAGTATTGCTACCTCAGCTCTCTTTTGTTTCCACTTGCATGGAATACCTTTTTCTATCTGTTCACTTTCAGTTTGTTTATGTCTAGAGCTGCAGTGAGTCTCTTGTAGGCAGAAAATAGATGGGTCTTGTTTTTTTATCCATTCAGCCACTCTATTTCTTTTGATTGGAGCATTTAGTCCATGGACATTTAAAGAAATTATTGATAAGTATGTACTTATTGCCATTTTGTTAAGTGTTTTGGGGTTGTTTTTGTAGTTCTTTTTTCTTTCTTTCTTCTTCTTTTGCTCTCATTCCTTGTGATTTGATGACTATCTTTAGTGTTATGTTTGGATTCCTTTCTCTTTTTTATGAATCTATTATAGGTTTTTTGTTTGTGGTTACCATGAGGTTCATATATAACAACCTATATATACGTAATTATTTTAAATTCTTGATTTCTGAAGTTCAAAATCACTGTAACCATCTTACAATTTTATCGCTATCCCCCAATGTTTAATGTCCCCCATGTTTAATGTTTTTGAAGTCATGTTTTATTTTTGTTTTGTATATCCCTTAACTACTATTGTGGATATAGATAATTTTACTACTTTGTCTATTAACCTTCCTATTAGTTTTATAAGTGATTGACATAATATCTTTACTGTATATTTGCCTGTACCAATGAGATTTTTCCTTTTGTAATTTTCATATTTATAGTGTTTTTTTTTTTTTACTGCTTAGAGAAGCCCCCTAATATTTCTTGTAAAGCTGGTTTAGTGGTGTTGAAGTCTTAGCTTTTGCTTGTCTATAAAACTCATTATCTCTTCTTCAAATTTGAATAAAAGCCTTGCTGAGTAGAGTAGTCTTGGTTGTAGGGTTTTCCTATCATCACTTTGAATATATTATGCCACTCCCCTCTGGCCTGCAAAGTTTCTGCTAAAAGGTCTGCTCACAGCATTATGGGAGTCCCCTTGTACATAACAAGTTGATTTCTTCTTGCTACTTTTAAGATTCTCTATCTTCAATTTTTGCCATTTTAATTACAATGTGTCCTGGTGTGGACCTTTTTGCATTGATCCTCTTTGGGATTCTCTGTGCTTCCTGGACCTGGATGCCTGTTTTTTTCCCCAGGTTAGTGAATTTTTCAGTTATTATTTCTTCAAATAAGTTCTCTGCACCCCCTTCTCCTCTGGGACCCCTAGTGCAAATATTCATATGCTTGATGTTGTCCCAGAGGTCTCTTAAACTATCAGCATTTTTTAAAATTCTCTTTTTCTATTCAGCTTGAGTGATTTTCACTGCCTTCCAGTTCACTGATCTGTTGTTCTGTATTATCTAATCTACTGTTGATTCATCCAAAGGTATTTTTAAAATTTCAGTTACTATATTCTTTAGCTCTGTTTTGTTCTTCTTTATATTTTCTAAGTCCTTGTTGAAATTCTTACTGTGTACATCCTTTCTTCTCCCATGTTCATTGAGCTCCTTTGTGACCATTACCTTGAACTCTTTATTGTGTAAATTGTTTATCTCCACTTTGCTTAGTTCTTCTCCTTAGGGTTTCACATTGTTTCTTTGTTTGGGACATATTTCTGTCTCCTCATTTTGCTTAATTCTCTGTGTTGATTTCTATGTATTAGGTAAGTCAGTTACATTTTCTGATCTCAGAGAAGCGGCCTTATGTAGGAGACAACCTATGGGGCCCAGAAACCCACTCACCACAGGTCACCAGAGGTGTGTGTTCTAGGGGACCAACTTCTATGGATGCACTGGTTCACAGGGGTGACCACCAGCCCAGTTGGCTGCCAGGCTCTGTCTTGTGTGGAGACTGCTGGCTGCTGGTTGCTGGGGCTGTGTGGTCCCTATGCTGCTGCCAGCTTACTTGTGGGTGGGATCAGGTCCCTGGGTGGCTGATTGAGGGAGGACTTCAAAATGGCATTTTCCAGTACCAATGTCCTTGTGATAGAAAAAGCTCCCCCAAAATGGCTGCCACGAACATCTACATCCCCAGGTGGAGTCCCAGTTACCTCCTGCTTCTCCAAGACCAACAAGTAGGTCTGACCCAGGCTCCTTTCGTATTACTACTTCTGCCCAGGTCTCCTATATGCAATCCCCACTGGCCTTCAAAACCAGATGTTCTAGGGCTCATCTGCACTGGGGTCCAGTGCAGGACCCCCGGGCTGGGGAGCTCAATGTGGTGCTTGGACCTATTCCTTCTTGGGGAGAACCTCTGCAATTGTGATTATCTTCCTGTTTGTGAGTCTCCTACCCTGGAGTGTCAGTCTTGACTATACCATGTTTCCACTCCTTCTACCTGTTTCATTGTGGTTCCTTCTTTTTGTCCTTACTTGTGGAAAAATATTTTCTGCTAGTCTTCAGGTGATTCTCATGATAGTTGCTCTGTAAATAGTTGTAATTTTGGAGTGCCCATGGGAGGAAGTGAACTCAGGGTCTTCCTACTTCACCATCTTGGCCACACTCTCCCCAACTGTATTTCCTCTTTTGAATTGTCAGCCCATGTTTCTTGCCTGCTTATCTTTCATAGTCTTCATATTATTCTCATAAACTTTGTGTGCATCCTTAATATTTTATAGATATTAAATTGTGTCATATCTGATGTAAATATTTTGTGGTACATTTTATTTCTTTACTACTTTTAAATCTTAAGAATACTTTAAACTTTTATATATTAATATATCTCCATTTTTCTTACTGTTATTTAGAAGTTTAAAAAGTTATTATTCCTCTATAGATATGGCAAATAAACGATTCTATTTTCTGCAACTTCTTCTCTAATTTGATGTTTTATATTTAGCTCTCTAATTTGATGTCTCTAGACCTTTTGTTTTTCTTTAGCACAAAAGCAGAAACAGACAAATTAAAATTCCGACTCTCAATTCCGACTCTCAAAAGGAGTAAAGCTACTCCTTTTTCTTACACCCAGCAAAGAATGAAGCATGATTCTGTAAAGTGCATTTATTCATTCCACACCTCACCATCCATTCCCCAGCTCCCCAGCCCCATGACAATCAGTGCCCTTATTCAAATAGAGTATATTTTGGTGATTAGTATAAAGTAATTTTGAAAATATATTTCAAAATGCTAATGAATTATTTTAACATGACATTTAATAATTTATCTTTCACTACCCATTTACATTTTTTTAACTTAAAGACTTCATTATTTTAGAGTAGCTTTAGGTTCAAAGCAAAATTGAGAGGAAAGTACAGAGATTCCCCATATACCCACTTCCCTCACACATGCATAACTTCCCCTAGTTTCATCATCCTCACCAGAGTGATATGACATGTGATATGTCACATTTGTTACAACTGATGAACCTGCAATGAGACATCATAATCACCCAAAGTCACCAAAAATGTAATTTACATCCCTACCCATTTTTCATAAATTTACTCATCTCTCTGAGGTTTATGTATACATACTTGGTTCTACCCCATTATTTTGTATTTTTATATAATATCAAAATTCCTTAAATATTATTATAATACTTTACTATAGATTTTAATATCTGATAGGTATTTATCTCCCTGTTGCTGCTCTTTAATACACTTGTCTTGATTTTATTTTACCTGTTCATTTTTCAAATAATTTAGATTTTAATGAATTTTTTAAACTCCTTTTCAGATTTTGATAGAAATGCCATCAAATATAATTTTAAACACTTGTAGAACTTATAATTGATATGATGCATTGAATTATTATGGAAAATTGACTGTTGTGCCTCAAACATTCAGAAAGGCTGGACAAAATATACAAATAATACTAAAATATTTAAATGCTTAACCAACTGCAAACCAAAAAAAAGGAGAACAGATAGGGTAACAAAATTTGTAAAAATAAATCTAATTGAAGATACAAAAAATATTTAACAATTGAACCATATTACCTCACTTATATGTGAAATCTAATATTAATTTTTAAATTAAAAAGAAATGTCTCCTAGAAACGAGGAACTGATTGGTGGTTGCCAAAGGTGGGGGTAGGGATGGATAAAATGGATAAAGAAAGTCAACAAGTACAAACCTCTAGTTATAAAATAAATAAATCCTGGGGACATAATTTACAGCATGGTGACTATAGTTAATAATACTGTAGTGCATATTTGAAAGTTGCTAAGAGAGTAGATCTTAAAAGTTCTCATCACAACAAAAAATAATTTTTGTTATTATGTGTGATGACGAATGTTAACCAGACTTCTGTGGTAATCATTTTGCAATACATACAAATATTGAATCACTACGTTGTACACCTGAAACTAATATAATGTGGGTATTTTTCACTTTCTTTTATACAGCAGCTTATTTTTATCCATTTTATTCATATTAGTGTATATATGAAAATCCCAATCTCCCAATGCATCACACCAACACACCCTGCCACTTTCCCCCTTTGATGTCTATACATTTGTTCTCTACATCTGTTTTCTGGTGGCATCTTTAGGATTCTCTATGTAGAGTATCATGTCATCTGCAAACAGTGACAGTTTTACTTCTTCTTTTCCAATTTGTATTCTTTTTATTTCCTTTTCTTCTCTGATTGTCATGGCTAGGACTTCCAAAACTATGTTGAATAATAGTGGTGAGAGTGGACATCCTTGTCTTCTTCCTGATCTTAGAGGAAATGCTTTCAGTTTTTCACCATTGAGAATGATATTTGCCATGGGTTTGTTGTATATGGCCTTTACTATGTTGAGGTAGGTTCCTTCTATGCCCACTTTCTGGAGAGTTTTTACCATAAATGGGTGTTAAATTTTGTCAAAAGATTTTTCTGCATCTATTGAGATGCTCATATGGTTTTTATCTTTACTTTGTTAATATGGTGTATCACATTTATTGATTTGCGTATATTGAAGAATCCTTGCATCCCTGGGATAAATCCCACTTGATCATGCTGTATGATACTTTGACTGTGTTGTTGGTTTCTGTTTGCTAGTACTTTGTTAAGGATTTTTGAATCTATATTCATTAGTGACATTTGTCTGTAATTTTCTTTTTTTGTAGTATCTTTGTCTGGTTTTGATATCAGGGTGATGGTGGCCTCGTAGAATGAGTTTGGGAGTGTTCCTTCCTCCACAATATTTTGGAAGAGTTTGAGAAGGATGGGTGTTAGCTCTTCTCTAAATGTTTGATAGAATTCACCTTGGAAACCATCTGGTCCTGGACTTTTGTTTGTTGGAAAGTTTTTAATCACAGTTTCAATTTCAGTGCTTGTGATTGGTCTGTTTATATTTTCTATTTCTTCCTGGTTCAGTCTTGGAAGGCTATACTTTTGTAAGAATTTGTCCAATTCTTCCAGGTTTTCCATTTTATTGGCATACAGTTGCTTGTAGTAGTCTCTTAGGATGCTTTGTATTTCTGCGGTGTCTGTTGTAAATTCTCCTTTTTCGTTTCTAATTTTATTGATTTGAGTTCTCACCCTCTATTTCTTGATGAGTCTGGCTAATGGTTTATCAATTTTGTTTATCTTCTCAAAGAACCAGCTTTTAGTTTTATTGATCTTTGCTATTGTTTTCTTTGTTTCTATTTCATTTATTTCTGCTCTGATCTTTATGATTTCTTTCCTTCTGCTAACTTTCTGTTTTGTTTGCTCTTCTTTCTCTAGTTCCTTTAGGTGTAAGGTTAGATTGTTTATTTGAGATTTTTCTTGTTTCTTGAGGTAGGCTTGTAGAGCTATAAACGGCCCTCTTAGAACTGCTTTTGCTGCAGCCCATAGATTTTGGATCTTCGTGTTTTCATTGTCATTTGTCTCTAGGTATTTTTTATTTCCTCTTTGATTTCTTCAGTGATCTCTTGGTTATTTAGTAAAATATTGTTTAGCCTCCATGTGTTTGTGTTTTTTACATTTTTTTCCCGTAATTGATTTCTAATCTGATAGCATTGTGGTCAGAAAAGATGCTTGATATGATTTCAATTTTCTTAAATTTACGGAGGCTTGATTTGTGACCCAAGATGTGATCTATCCTGGAGAATGTTCCATGCGCACTTGAGAAGAAAGTGTAATCAGCTGTTTTTGGATGGAATGTCCTATAAATATCAGTTAAATCTATCTGGTCTATTGTGTCATTTAAAGCTTCTGTTTCCTTATTTATTTTCATTTTGGATGATCTGTCCATTGGTGTAAGTGAGGTGTTAAAGTCCCCCACTATTATTGTGTTACTGTTGATTTTCCTCTTTTATAGTGGTTAGCAGTTGCCTTATGTATTGAGGTGCTCCTATGTGGGGTGCATATATATTTATAATTGTTATATCTTCTTCTTGGATTGATCCTTTGATCATTATTTAGTGTTCCTCCTTGGCTCTTGTACCATTCTTTATTTTAAAGTCTATTTTATCAGATATGAGTATTGCTACTCCAGCTTTCTTTTGATTTCCATTTGCATGGAATATCTTTTTCCATCCCCTCACTTTCAGTCTGTATGTGTCCCTAGGTCTGAAGTGGCTCTCTTGTAGACAGCATATATATGGGTCTTGTTTTTGTATCCATTAAGCAAACCTGTGTCTTTTGTTTGGAGCATTTAATCTATTCACATTGAAGGTAATTATCGATATGTATGTTCCTATGACCATTTTCTTAATTGCTTTGGGGTTGTTTTTGTAGGTCCTTTTCTTCTCTTGTGTTTCCCACTTAGAGAAGTTCCTTTAGCATTTGTTGTAGAGCTGGTTTGGTGGTGCTGAATTCTGTTAGCTTTTGCTTGTCCGTAAAGCTTTTGATTTCTCCATGGAATCTGAATGAGATCCTTGCTGGGTAGAGTAATCTTGGTTGTAGGTTCTTCCCTTTCATCACTTTAAGTATATCATGCCACTCCCTTCTGGCGTGTAGAGTTTCTGCTGAGAAATCAGCTCTTACCCTTATGGGAGTTCACTTTTATGTTATTTGTCCTTTTTCCCTTGCTGCTTTCAATAATTTTTCTTTGTCTTTAATTTTTGCCAGTTAGATTACTATGTGTCTTGGTGTGTTTCTCCTTGGGTTTATCCTGTATGGGACTGTCGGCACTTCCTGGACTTGGGTGGCTATTTCATTTCCCACGTTAGGGAAGTTTTCGACTATAATCTCTTCAAATCTTTTCTCTGGCCCTTTCTCTCTCTCTTGTCCTTCTGGGACCCCTATAATGCAAATGTTGTTGCATTTAATCTTGTCCCAGAGGTCTCTTAGGCTGTCTTCATTTCTTTTCATTCTTTTTTCTTTATTCTGTTCTGCAGCAGTGAATTCCACCATTCTGTCTTCCAGGTCACTTATCCATTCTTCTGCCTCAGTTTTTCTGCTATTGATTCCTTCTAGTGTAGTTTTCATTTCAGTTTTTGTATTGTTCATCTCTGTTTGTTTGTTCTTTAATTCTTCTAGGTGTTTGTTAAACATTTCTTGCATCTTCTCAATCTTTGCTTCCATTCTTTTTCCGAGGTCCTGGATAATCTTCACTATCATTATTCTGAATTTTTTTTCTGGAAGGTTGCTTATCTCCACTTCATTTAGTTGTTTTTCTGGGTTTTTATCTTGTTCCTTCATCTGGTACTTAGCCCTCTGCCTTTTCATCTTGTCTATCTTTCTGTGAATGTGGTTTTTGTTCCACAGGCTGCAGGATTATAGTTCTTCTTGCTTCTGCTGTCTACCCTCTGGTGGATGAGGGTATCTAAGAGGCTTGTGCAAGTTTCCTGATGGGAGGGACTGGTGGTGGGTAGAGCTGACTGTTGCTCCTGTGGGCAGAGCTCAGTAAAACTTTAATCTGCTTGACTGCTGATGGGTGGGGCTGGGTTCCCTCCCTGTTAGTTTTCTGGCCTGAGGCAATCCAACACTGGAGCCTACCTGGGCTCTTTGGTGGGGCTAATGGCAGACTCTGAGAGGGCTCACGCCAAAGAGCACTTCCCAGAACCTCTGCTGCCAGTGTCTCTGTCCCCATGGTGAGCCATAGCCACCCCCCGCCTCTGCAGGAGACCCTCCAACACTGGCAGGTAGGTCTGGTTCAGTCTCCCCTGGGGTCACTGCTCCTTCCCCTGGGTCCCAAAGCACACACTACTTTTTGTGTGCCGTCCAAGAGTGGAGTCTCTGTTTTCCCCAGTCCTTTCAGAGTGCTGCAATCCAATCCCACTAGGCTTCAAAGTCTGATTCTCTAGGAATTCCTCCTCCTATTGCCGGACCCCAAGTTGGGAAATCTGACGTTGGGCTCAGAACCTTCACTCTGGTGGATGGACTTCTGTGGTATAAGTGTTCTCCAGTCTGTGAGTCACCCACACAGCAGTTATGGGATTTGATTTTACTGTGATTGCGCCCCTCATACCATCTCATTGTGGCTTCTCCTTTGTCTTTGGATGTGGAGTATCTTTTTTTGTGAGTTCCAGTGCCTCCTGTCAATGATTGTCCAGCAGCTAGTTGTGATTCTGGTGTTCTCACAAGAGGGAGTGAGAGCACGTCCTTCTACCTAATATAATGTTATATTTCAGTTATACATCAATAAAAGTTTTAACATTTGGGAAAATTATAGCGCCGTATAGAAGAACATAAAAAATAAATGGAGTAATTTATAAATACTTCTTTGCAAATAATTACATCTCCATTGTTCTTTCCTATATTTATTATTACTTTTGTGTTTTGTTTTAATTAATGGATTTTATTTTTCAGAGCAGTTTTAAGTTTGCAGAAAAGTTGAGCAAAAAGTACAGGGAGTTCCCATAATACTTCCCTGCTCCCTCTTCCCCTATTATTAACATCTTACATTACTGTGGTACACTTGGTACAATTAATAAACCAATATGGATGCAATATGATTAACTTAAGTTCATAGTTAACATTAGGGTTCACTCTTTGTTTTCTGCAGTTCTACAGGTGTTGACAAAGACATAGTGTCATGCATGCACCATTACAGTATCATACAGAATAGTTTCACTGCCTTAAATATCCCCTATGTTCCACCTATTCACCCCTCCCTCCTTCCCTCTCCCAGAACCCCTGACAACCATTGATTATTTTATTATCTCTATATCTACAATTTTGTCTTTCACAGAATGTGATATAGTTGAAATTATACATTATGTAGCTATTTCAGATTGCTTTCTTTTAATTTGTTTTATGCAGTTAAGATTCTTCCATGCCTTTCAATGGCTTGATAGTTCATTGCTTTTTATTTATTATTTCACTGTACAGATATGCCATAGTGTTCATCCACTTACCTGTTAAACGACAATTAATTAGTTGTTTCCAATATTTGGAAGGTTTCTCATTCCTTTTTTCTGTCTTTCAGTGTGAATTTCATTAGTAAATAGGAAAGATGACAGTGGGCATCACTGTCATATTGTCCTTGAATTTAAAAGAATGCCTATACTTCATTCAAGTATTATGGTGGCTTTGTGCTTACAAAAGTTCATCATTCTTCTGGATTCTTAAAACTGCATATGGTTTTAAAATATATTTGTTGTAAAAGGTCAAGAAGGGAGATTCTTCCAAGAATCAGTTTTATCTTTATTCAAATCTGCTTTAAATATGTCAATAAGGTTTTATACTTTTTAAAAAATCTACATAGTTAACTTTTTAAACAATATACATTTTCACCTATTTGAAATTTATGTTTTCTTGAACAATTTTACATATTTGTTTTAAAAAACTTTAAATGCTTGGAAGAATTAATATCATTAAAATGGCCATACAGGGCTTCCCTGGTGGCGCAGTGGTTGAGAGTCCGCCTGCCGATGCAGGAGACACGGGTTCGTGCCCCGGTCCGGGAAGATCCCACATGCCACAGAGCGGCTGGGCCCGTGAGCCATGGCCGCTGGGCCTGCGCGTCCGGAGCCTGTGCTCCACAACGGGAGAGGCCACAACAGTGAGAGGCCCGCGTACCACAAAAAAAAAAAAAAAAATGGCCATACAACCCAAAGCAGTCTACAGATTTAATGCAATACCTATCAAAATATCCATGACTTCTGGAAAAATTGTATAGATGATCTTATTGGCAAAGCAGAAATAGAGGCACAGATGTAGAGAACAAACGTATGGATACCAAGGGGGAAAGGGCGGGTGGGATGAATTGTGAGTTTGGGATTGACATATATACACTACTATGTATAAAATAGATAATTGATGAGAACCTACTGTATAACACAGGGAACTCTACTCAGTGCTCTGTGGTGACCTAAATGGGAAGGAAATCCAAAAAAGAGGGGATATAGCTATACATAAAACGGATTCACTTTGCTGTATAGAGAAACTAATACAACACTGTAAAGCAACTAAATTCTAATAAAAATAATTTTAAAAATACCCATGACATTTGCCACAGAACTAGGACAAATAATTCTAAAATTTATATGGAACCATAAAAGATCCAGAATTACCAAAGCAGGCCTGAGGAAAAAGAACAAAGCAGGAGGCATAACCCTCCCAGACTTCAGACAATGCTACAAATCTTCAGTAATCAAAACGTGTGGTATTGGCATAAAAACAGACATATGGATCAATGGAACCAAGTAGAGAGCCCAGAAACAAACCCACACACCTGTGGACAATTAATCTTCGACAAAGGAGGCAAGAATATACAATGAGGAAAAGACAGTCTCTTCAGCAAGTGGTGTTGGAAAGTTGGACAGCTGCATGTAAATCAATGAAGCTAGAACATACCCTCACACCATACACAAAAATTAACTCAAAATGGCTTGAAGACTTAAATATAAGTAAGACACCATAAAACTCCTAGAAGAGAACATAGGTAAAACATTCTCTGACATAAATCATACCAATATTCTTAGGTCAGTCTCCCAAGGTGATAGAAATAAAAGCAAAAATAAACAAATAGGGGGACTTCTGCAGTGGTCCAGTGGTTAAGACTCCATGCTTCCACTTCAGGGGGTGCAGGTTCAATCCCTGGTCAGGGAACTAAGATCCCATATGCCGCACGACATGGCCAAAAAATAGAATAAAATAAACTTTTTTAAAAAGAGTAGGAAATTTCAGCATATGTAGTTGACATTAAAAAAAAAAAGGACCTAATCAAACTTATAACCTTTTAAATAGCAAAGGAAACCTAAACAACATGAAAAGACAATCTACAGACTGGGAGAAAATATTTGCAAATGATGAAACCAACAAGGGCTTAATTTCCAAAATATACAAACAGCTCCTATAATTCAATAACAAAAAATCCAAACAACCCAACTGAAAAATGGCAGAAGAACTAAATAGACATTTCTCCAAAGAAGAGATACAGATGGCCAATAGGCACATGAATAGATGCTCATCATTGCCAATTATTAGGGAAATGCAAATCGAAACAACAATGAGGTATCACCTCATACTAGTCAGAATGGCCATCATCAAAAAGTCTACAAATAATGAATATTGGAGAGGGTGTGGAGAAAAGGGAACCCTCCTACACTGTTGGTGGGAATGCAAATTGGGGCAGACACTATGGAAAACAGTATGGAGGTTCCTCAAAACACTAAAAATAGAGTTGTCATATGATCCAGCAATCTCACTTCTCGGCATATACCCAGACAAAACTATAATTTGAAAAGATACATGCACCCCGATGTTCATAGTAGCACTATTTACAATAGCCAAGACATGGAAGCAACCTAAATTTCCATTGACAGATGAATGGAAAAAGAAGATGTGGTATATATATACAATGGAATACTACTCAGGCATTAAAAATAATGAAATAATGCCTTTTGCAGCAACATGGATGGACCTAGAGATTATCATACTAAGTGAAGTCAGACAGAGAAAGACAAATATCATGTGATATCACTTATATGTGTAATCTAAAATACAACACAAATGAACATATCTACAAAACAAAAACAGACTCACAGATATAGAGAACAGACTTGTGGTTGTCAAGGGGGAATGTGAGTGGGAGAGGGAAGGATCCGGAGTTTGGGGTTAGCAGATGCAAACTATTATACACAGGTTGAATAAACAACAAGATCCTATTGTTTGGCACACGGAACTATATCAATATCCTGTGATAAACCATAATGCAAAAGAATATGAAAAAGAATAAATATATGTATAACTGAGTCACTTTGCTGTACAGCAGAAGTTAAACACAACATTGTAAATCAACTCTACTTCAATAATTTTTTTTAATTTAAATGTTTATCAGAGCAAGGTGATCAATTCATATTTTCTATCCTGACTTTGAAACTTTCTAGTTTTTATTGTTAGTAAAATTCAATTTGTGTGTCTGTATACGTATATATGTGTGTGTGTGTTTGTGTGTTCATACATTATATTCTTACAAAATTTTTCTAGTTACTTTCTCAAGTATTTCCATTAACTCTATGGGGTTTTTTTTTCCTTTAATTCTTACACTGTGATGTTTTATCAGGTTAGGGACCTAAGATTACATTTCCTCTATAGAAAATACTTTTGGAAGCTTCCAAAATGAGCTGTGTAACATACCTTTTACTTTGTTGAGTGTGCTTTGTTTTTCCATGTATTTAATTTTTTCTCATTAGATCTGTAGTAGATTACAATGAATTAAAATCCTCTCCTTTTCCTTTTATTTCACATAATTTTGCGGCTGTTATTTTGTGCATACATCAGTGTTTTATTTGTGCATGTGTTAGTGCATTAGTGTTACACACTCATTATCATTTATACCTTATATTGTCATGATTATCTTTCATTTACAATATCTTTTCTTTGCATTTTACTGTGCCATTTTTGCTACCCTTTTATACCTTTGGTCTATTTGTTTCCAGCACATATCTCAGAGCAACCAGTCACTGGGACTATACTCACCATAGTAGTCACATCTCAGCCGGGCATGTCATTCTTGCATCACATCCTTTCCCTGAGAATATTTAAATACTACTCTATAACCTTCTGACTTTGATAGTATGATAGAGAAGTAAAAGCTATACAAATTTTAATTCCTTTGGTCTTTAATTTTAAGATGGGAAGGGGATAAGAATTTTATACTCTGAAAGATATGAAACAGCCAGAATGTGTCTTGTAGAGTATTTTTACTTTTTTTCACCTAAGCTAGAGTAAGACACTACTGTCTCCTACTTCAGTTATTTTTTTAACATTTGTATTTCTCATGTATACTATTGATTATCAATATATTCTCTTATTCTGACTTTTCATTAAGGAACTCCTATTTTCTCTCATATTTATCTTTTAGTTAATTTCTTATGTTTCACCACATTATACTCCACTAGTCTGACTTTCTGAATCGTTTCTGCTGTGTATTGTTTTTAGAGATGATGTGAATTGGTTAACAAGAGAATTCCTGCCTTTTCTTCCATATCCTCTTCTATCATTGCAAATAGATAACTACCTTCTTCTAAAATTCTATACAAAATCCATTTCAAGTATTATTATCTGAGTATTCAGAAAATTATCTTAGGAAATTTGAGGGGAAAAGTCAATTACCTGGTCTCAGTCATAAGTGAGTTCTACACTACAAATGAGAAAGGAAAAGGGAAAATGGAAAAATTTTTAAAGGACATCATTGTAGGGTTCATAATCGTAATTTAATTCAATTAAATTTAGTTCAGTGGGTATATCATTGAAAGATAGGCACACTCTCAGTGTTGAAAGTCAAACCTAAGTCCTAACCACTTCTGGATGTTACCTACAGACTAGATATTGGAATGATTTATCCCATATCATCATGCCACACTGGTTTTGTACACTTAAGTTTGGGGCCAGAGTTTTGAAAGACCTTGTATCAACTCTTGCCTGGAGAAGAGAGCAGCCTGGAGCCATGAGGTCTGGGGGCGGTTTGCTACCAAAGCAAAGCTGACTAAGGCTGTTAGGTTTGGGGTTGTATCTGTTTGCTAGGACTACCATGACAAATTACCCCCAACTGGGTGGCTTAATCAACAGAAACATTCTTTCACAGTTCTGAAGGCTAGAAGGCCAACATCAAGGTAATGGCAGGGTTCCCTCCTTCTGAGGGCTGTGAGGGACAATCTGTTCCATGTCTCTCCCCTAACTTCTGGTGGTTTGCTAGAAATCTTTGGCATCCCTTGGCTTGTAGATGTATGACCCTGATCTTTGTTTCCATTTCATGCTCTCCCTGTGTGTGTGTCTGCCTCTGGGTCCAAATTCCCCCTTTTTATAAGGACACCGGTCATATTGGATTAGGGTCCACACTATTGACCTCAACTTAACTTGATCATCTGCAAAGAGACTATTTCCAAATAAGGCCACAGTACTGGGGGTTAAGATTTCAACATCCTTTTGTTGAATATAATTCAACCCACAACAGAAGGGGACATCAGATTAGCAAAGTTAAGTAAGGGTTTCAGTTTTGATCAGTAGCAACCTTCCCATACTGTGTTTAGTCAGTTGTCACCAAGTTAGGGACTAAATCAAGTTAGCTATTGCAGATGATTTTAATCCTGCTTCTTCAGTATGAAGTGTATAGAAATCCCTTCTGTGATTTTAAATATTCTTCAATATTTTTATTTAGGCCAATGAAAACATTTTCCTTCTAGATTAAATGATCTCCTATGCTTTTTTTGAGAAATTAGGAGAGGAGGCCTACTGGTGTTTTTCCCTAACTCAGGCATCTTCCTAGACATTATTCATTGGAGATTCTTGTCAGGAAGAACAGTTCTCTGCCAATGTAAATCAAATTAAAACCGCAAACACATGGTATAATTTCTACTTTCAAAAATCCAATAGGAATGCTTAAGACAACATCAATGGTGATTATATAATGATTTTCATCGACTCATCTAACATTTTATGCCCTGCATTCAGTAAGGCGCACACACACACACACACACACACACACACACACATTCAACTGGTAGTAGCCAATCCAAATTGAGTGGAAAAGGTCTGTATTCACCTGTAGCCTTCAGGCCAATTAAAGGTAATAATAATGGAAACTCTCAAAGATACTCATTTTCTTTTTTTTTCTTTTCTACTTTTATTTTGGCATGGATACTTTCATGCAGATATTTTCTTCTATGCCTGTATTTCCGCAGTTTCATCACATTAGACTCCAGTATTTAGGACTTAGGTTTTAGTGGTTGTGCAAGGAAATGGTTGTAAAGTAATAAGTGAATAAATGAATGAATACAAGATCAGTTTTACTGAAGAATATGGTTTTCAGCCAACATCATCAGTTCCCATTATTCCCTGTGATAGCACCAATTTCTAGGGCCCTCTATCATTAAAATATTCCTGATTAAATAAATTGAACTGATACTTATAAAAATACTAGTTTTGATTTAGGTTAAATTTATAAATCTTTCTACTAAGTTAACACATACTATATTATATGGGATATTATACCATCAAATTTGTATTCTGCCATCACATTTACTCTATATTAAAATATTTATTATTGGCCTGAAATCATAGGAACCCTTACCTCCACCATAGTTAAGTGAAGTGTATCATATCATTTACTGGGTTTCCAAAGCTCTAGGACCTAGAAGATAATTGGTTGCTGGAAAAAGCAGTCTTAGTTCCAAGGTTTTCCCTCTACTGTGCAGAAAGATTGGCAGTCCCAATTCCATCACCCAGAGGCCACACTGAGTCTGGAATTTCAAATGCAGTCAGAGTGGCTCTGTCTCTGGTGGTTGGAAATGATCATTGACATTCAGACAGATAGTCATCGTTTTAGCATTTCTTTTCTTTTCTTTAGTGTTTACCTTCAATATGACTGTCATTGCTGAAACGACCTAGGAAAACAAAAAGGGTGAGGATAAAGAATGACAATGCAGCAGCAAGAATAAGGGCTGAGCAGTCAGAGCATGACTTTACATAATGTATGAAAGGTTATAATGCAGTTATCTTCCAGAGTTATTTTCTGTACATACCTAATTGACTGCCATGTCATTAAGTAGAAGTCTCATTTATTTTATTGTTTTTTTCTCAAGCTGCTACATGAATTCAATATTTCATATTCATCATATAACGTAGAGATACTTTCATTTGTCATGGATAGTACAAGGAATGAAAGGGGGGTAAAGATTCAGAGGCAAATAAAAGAAAGGAGAAAAACGCAGGATTCAGAGAATTCTAGCTGTACAATCCAATACAGAAGAGGGTGTGGAGGTGGCTGGGAGGTAAACTCTAGAACCCGATCTGAGATAAAACTTCCTCCTGTGCTTTCTGGGAATCGAAAACCTACCCGTCAGAATTATATTATTGAAATAGGATAAATGCCTTGTGTAAACAGGTTAGAAGTAGCACCTAGGGTGATGAATGTGAAGCAGAGGATGGTATGCAGAACCTTGGTCAGGGTCCATTGCCCTCAGATGATGTCATGGCTGTGAAATACAATTTATTGTGATACTGTTTCAATTGATTAAGGAGTCTACAGTGAGCTCAGAGCTCCCTCTAGCCCATTACACTTGTCCGTTACACTGCCTACGAGTCATGAAATTGAACTGCTAGAGATGTCATGTTGGTGTGAGCATCAAAGGTTTCTGTGGGTTATATTAATGTTGCACAGACAGACATACCCCTTTGGGGTGGTGGTGACAAAGCTATAGCAGTGAAGGAAGAAGCCTTTCCATATGCATATCTTCTATTCTAAGGTCATCTCTGTATGTCTCTGACTCTTAGGCACTTGTGCTCATGGACACTAGGGCTGAATATCCCTGAAGAGACCTTCTTGGGGTGAGAATGCCTCACTTGTCCCCAAATAATACAACCTAGACAAAAAGACACCAACCTGGTGATTTCAGGTGTCCATCAAATACGCAGTAGAGGACACTCAAGCATGGCCAATCGCTTCTTGGCATCATGTAGACTTCTTGGCTGGACTGAACATAGATATTCCATTTCTGGGAATTCAAATGTTATTTCTTCAGATGGGTTCACTGGTGATTCTACCACAGTTGCTACAGAAATATTCAAACCAGAGTTCCACATGAGGATATATTTATCAAGTAAACCCAGCAGGAGACCTGCAGTGGAAGCCCTCATAGAGGTAGGATTTGAACATGGTGGGCAGCCAGGTAGACATACTAATTAATGCTCCTCCTTTTATCACAGGCTGTACTTAGTTGGTACAACTACCCTGCATGCAAACCTACAGAAATGGTTCCAGGTTGAGGAACAATGGGATAGCAGAACTAGACTAGACCAGTTCCTTTCCACTAGTAGATTGGGTGGATTTCCCTGTGGTGAGGGTAGTGTCTCTTGAACCATGCAATCTGCCTCACCACAAATTTCACCTCAGCACCCTCCCGTATTTGCCATCACTTGCAATGGACCTACTTTAGAGATGCCAAGAGCAAGGAGGAATGAACAGATCCACTCATGGGTTTTTTCTCTCTTCCTTGGACAGGGACCTGCCACATCTTCATGCTCCTGCAACTGAACCACCATCTCTGGCTGCCCTTCAGAGGAGGTGAGAGGAGATCCCTATTCTGGCTACTGCCTAGCTTCTCAAATGCCTATCAGTTCAGAAAATGCAAAGGTTAACAATAATAGCAGTAAGATAGTACTGTAAAATAATGAAAACAATAATAAATGTTACTAAAAGTTTATTATATTCCAAGAATGTGCCAAGTGCTTTACATATATTATCTTTCATATTCCCACAAAAATTCCATGAAGTAGATACTACTGTAATCTCAGGAATATGAGATGGATAGGCTGAAATCACTTCCCTGAGGTCACATATCTAGTAAGTAGTAGAAGAAAATCGAAATTCAGTTCTGTCAGATACCAAAGCCCACACTCTTAAACATGTTCAGGAAATACACACACACACACACACACACACACACACACACACACACATTTTACATATACATATAATATACAGAAGAGAAAGATTATTCTCTGAAGAGCAATTTTGCAAGGCACTCTAATTACCTACTAAATATCCATTCTCCCTTTCTTTCTTACTAACCAAAAGCCTGATCTAGGGAGTATGTCAGATTTGTCCAACTAAAAATCTTGGTTTCCCAGCCATTTTTGCAACTATGGGCGATCCTATGACGCAGTTCTGGCCAATGACACATAACTGGGAATGTACTGCGAATTTCTTTCGGGCTAGCATATGGATTTGTTGCTTGGAGGTGCAGAGCTATTCAGAGACCAGGAGGAGGGTATTCACACAATAAAAGTGGTAGAGTGGGAAAATGGAAGAAACATGAGACCCTGATGGCATCATAGTCCTACTGAATAATTTCTGGACTTTGTGTGAAGAAAACAAAACCAACCTTATTTGTTTACACCATTGTCTGATGGATTTTCTTCTGCTTTTAGCAGAGTACATTCCTAACCAATATAAATATTAATGAACACTAGTTTCATATCTCATAGCTCAAATTTTAGAATTAAAAACTCTTGTTTCCTAAGTCGTGTTGTAGTCGGGTCATCCTTGGTAGTGGGCATTTCTAGACTGCAGCATTACCCATCCCAAACTACAAAACTTTTCTATATGCCTTTCACCGTGGTTAAAACAGCAACACAATTATGAATGATAAAACACCATGTCGCAGGCACATAACAGCTTTGGTGCTGCCACCTGATTAGTTAAACTAAATTACCAGAGACTGGTGGGGAAGAAATACTGTGATAGCTCCTGCTGCTCTCCAGCCAATTTGAACTTTTTCCTAGAATTATTTTAGATGTTATTATCACCCAAACACCTGCTGCTATGTAGGCAGGAAAACAAGCCCAAAACAAATGAGGAAGCAAAACATACTAAGTTAAAAACAAATGAGCACAATTCCTAAGTATAGGATACAAATCATAGCCTTCAAATTTGAGGGCCAGCTCTCCTGGTTACGAACCAGTCTCTAAGCTACTGTAAATGCCCAAACTGAAAAAAGGAGAAAAAAATCATCCAGGTAATTTCCATGTTGGTTTCTCTTCTTTTTTCTCTATGCTTTTTGTAGAATGGAAAAAAATATTTCAAAGGGTACATTCTTATCTCCTTTCCTCTTTTTGCAGCGAACTCAGCTGCAACTTTATTTACAGCAGTATTTTTGCCCAAAACATCTTTAAACTTCTCAAAAACCACACACATACAAAATAGTAGGTAGTAGGGGAAAACTGTTGATATTAAATATAACTTTATATGATTTGAACATGGAAAATTGTTGGGGTCTTTTTGAGCTCTGTTGACTCAGTGGACAGGGGCGGGGAGTTGGGAGAACTACTCAGAGCTTCTAAACTGAATAATTTAAGACTGGTTCTTAGAATAAATACTACATTTCCAGAGCCTTTCTTTATTCCTAAGACTGCCCATGAAAAGGGTTCCTCTTCACTTCCTTCTTAATTGAGTTTGGGAGAAAGGAACCAAAGGAGAAAGAAATCAAGATCCAGGGTCGGATGACCCGACTACAACACGACTTAGGAAACAAGAGTTTTTAATTCTAAAATTTGAGCTATGAGATATGAAACTAGTGTTCATTAATATTTATATTGGTTAGGAATGTACTCTGCTAAAAGCAGAAGAAAATCCATCAGACAATGGTGTAAACAAATAAGGTTGGTTTTGTTTTCTCCACACAAAGTCCAGGGCTGTTTCTTGATGACAGCCCTTTGTATAGAGATAATTTTATTCATGACTGTTCCAAAGCAGAGTTGTTGCCTGGTTATCATGTGAAAGGCCATCAGAACAGGGAACCAAACTATCTTCTCAAGGGTCACACACAGCTGTTCTGGGAACCTGTATTGCATACCGTGTACAATTGGGGAGGAGAAAGTCAGTGGAACACAGGGAGGTGGTGATGGAATCATATGAATGACAGAGATGGGGAAAGGTTTTTAGTAGTTGCCATAGTAGGAGAAAACTTCAAGGACAGAGAGATCAAAAGGATAGTTATAGAAAGCTTTCTGTATTGGATGAAAGTGCTTGTGCTGTCCCTTGAAAACCTGCAGTGATGATAGACATGATCCTTTAAAGTTTCTAGTAATGAACAGTAATTCTTTGAATGTAACGTGAATCCTCAGGTGACCAGGATTACACTGGTTGTATATTGGGGGCCACCAGACAGGTTGTATGAATGTAGGTGCAGAGCTGGCCTATGCTGAAACAAAGCACTAACAAAAATCCAAGCCCCACCAACCACACCAACTCAACTCCTAGAAAAATAGTGTCAAACAGTGCCAAAGAACAGACGCCAAACATATACAGTGATGGTTTTTGGAATATCATTGCAAACCCAGACAATTTGGGAAAGAATACCATTTTAAATTGTGTGTTCTTGGTAGAAAACCAGATGTAGGCAGCATTATATGAATTTTCTAAATTTATGGGAGTCTAAAAATTTGCTAATGAAGTTACCTCCTGAAAATTGGATTTTAACCAAGACTTGATGATCTTTCTCTTTCTTCAGAAATTAGTCATTTTTTCCTAGAAGAATTGAGGGGGCAAAGGCAGATATCCTGAGACTGGATCCAGCCTTTTGCCCTTCCTAGCATACTGAGACCTGATAGTTTGGACTTTACTTTTATTCCAGATATTGCAGTTAAGGAGACTTTTGAATTGCTGGTCCTGTCTTTCTTCAGAAACTGAAGAAAAAGATTTCGAAGCATGGTTAAAAGATGTGGTAGGGCCAATAACAGCCCCATGATCCCTGCTTCCTTCATGCCTTTATATAAGTTTCCCCCCTTGAGTGTGGACTGAACCTAGTGACTCACTAGTGAATAAAATATGGCAAGAGCCACGTGATGTCATTTTCGAAGGTAGGTTATGAAAAGACTATGGCCTCTGTCTTGGGAAGCCTCTCTTTTTCTGACTTGCTGTGAAGGAATCCAGTTGCCATGTTGTGAACTGCTCTCTGCTGAGACCTACATGGCGAGGAGCTGACGGCTCCAGTCAGCATCCAGGGGAGACCAAGGCCTGCCAGGAGACCTGTGAGAAAAGCTGGAAGCAGTGTCTCCCTCAGTTGAGCCATGAGGTGACTGCAGCCTTGGCTGACACTTGACTGCAGCTTAAAAAGAGTCACTGAGCTGGAGGCACCCAGCTAAGCTACACCTGGTTTCCAACCCATGGAAACTGTGAGTTAAATACATGCTGTTTCAAGTGGCTAAATTTGGGGTAAGTTGTCATGCAGCAATAGATAACTAATACCACTATCATGAATGTAAATCCTCAAAGGCTGAGAAGTGCTACAGACTAGATAACAATATAGTTGACTCTTCAACAACGTGGGAGTGAGGGGTGTTGAACCTCCATGCGGTTGAAAATTCACATATAATTTATAGTCAACCTTCTGCCCTCTGTACACATGGATCCTCCATAAACACGGTTTCGCATCCACAGATTCAAGCAACTGCAGATTGTATAATACTGTAGTATTTACTATTTAAAAAAACTCTCATGTAAGTGAACCCATGCAAGTTCAAACCTGCGTTGTTCAAGGGTCGGCTGTACACAGAATTCAAATTTCAGTGTTAGTTATGGACTCAGGTCTACCCACTAGGACTTCTAGTTTATTGGCAAGTTTTCTCTCCACCCTGGAGGATGTACCCTACAAAGTAGCAAATAGAGATTCAGGTCAAGCAGCCAAGGGGAGGTGTCTTGTGTTTGGTTCCTACTGAACGTCTATAGCGAGCTCTCCACCAGGACTGTGGATCATGCTTACAGAACCAGAGAATCACAGTTCAAGTCCAGGCCCAGGTGATTTAGGACCAGTGGTGTAGGGTAGCTGGCTACAACTTGTCTGGGAGGACCTATGGTGCACATTTCTTCCCACTCCCACATCAGTGTCATGAAATGGATAGTTGGAGATTGGGTATGGTGGCAGTATTTATACCCAAAAATTTTTTAAATGCTACAAATCAAGGTTTTCTCCAAAAAGTCAACTATTAAACATTTACCAGCAAACCACTGTTTGTAACCAAGAGCCGCGAATCCTCACAGACCCAAGGAGCCACCTGAATTCCATTTCTAGTGAAGTTAATCAAGGCTGAGGGAGAGAAGAAGGTGATCACAGCTGCCCTCAGGGAGGAAGACAAAATAGGAAGTTGAGCTGGGACTGGAAACATCACTGCAGACTTGGGAAGCCTAAATTGATGCAAGATGTCTCAGTCTCTTGAATTTGGATTCGTATAAGCAAGATCCTGGTAGCTACTGTTATCACCATTTAGAAGATACGGATACTAAGAAGTAGAGGCTTTTTTTTTTTCTCTTTCAGCCATCTTTTTATTTATAGTTTGTGTTTAATGCAAATCAATTCCATAACAAGAGAAGTTACTATGAATCAAAACATAAATACACAATATACAATCCAAAATAGATGTACAGCATCCAGGTATGAAACAAAAGAGAATGTTCATTCACACACACAGTAGCTTGAGATCTGCTGGATATGGTTGTTCCAGTGTAGATTTCTAAAGATGGAAAAAAAATGACTTTGGTTATCAAGACTATTGTGGCCATATTAGATTTCAGAACATCTAAGCATCAGTGTGTGACCATGCTAACAAAAGACTTTAGGGAGTGTCTATTTTTAAAAAGGTTTCTGTGCATCAAGGCAGTTGTGAAAAGATTTACTTTCCAAAATCAAGCCCACTTTAGGTTTTGGACCAGGTTCTAACTATCTAAAAATACTGAATGATAACATAAAGTGTTCCAAATGTGGCTATTCTGATTCAGTTTAAAAAGAAGTATTTACAGAAAAGAGTATAAAAGTTTTTCTGAATTTAATGTAAGCAAGCTTCCAGTCTTCCCTTACCAAATATATTTGATTTATAGTTTAGCTCCTTCACATATTTGCCTTTTTAATTTCAAGATTTGTCAATCTTACCTTCAAAACAGATCATTTGTTAAACTGTAAAAAGTATTCGACATATGCAGAAATAAAAAGCATTTTGAAATTAGTTGAGATCAATGTAATTCTACTCTTTGTTATCTGTTTAGCTAAATGAATCTACTGCTCTTTTTGAATAAGAATAGTTGATAAGTATATAAGCAAAATGTACTCATTATGCTTGGATTTGGGGTAGATTCCAATCCATCATTGCCCTGGTACATATGAATGACTATATAAAAATTCAAATGCAATGTCAAACCCAAACCCTAAGGGAAAGAGTTCAGTTCCCAAGAGAACAGCGATAGCTTAACATAAAATTTTCTCTAGAGTACATCAGCACTAAATTAGTACTGCTGAAACAACACATTGAGCATTTACAGTAACACCCGGAAGTTCCTTCTAATGTACATATAAAATAGAATCACAGAAGCTTTGTTTTGCCTCATTGTTTTATGGCCTTATAAATTTAATGAACAAATGAAAACTGAATCTCTGTTCCACATCCCATTCTTTATCTCTAGGTAAGATAAAATCTATTCTCACTTTCAAGGTAGAGTTTTATGTGTCCATACTTCTTAAGCCACATTTAAGGAAATCATCTCTTAACTAATTTTGGATGTTGTCTCTCTTCATCTTGTACAGGAAACTCCAGCAGATTTAATATTGGCATTCATCTAGTCAAACCCTTCACATGCTCTTCAAACCAATCAAATTTGGGATCCTCAACAGTTTCTGTCAATAAAATAAGGTGTGGAACTAGCAGATTCATTCAATGAAGACCTGTTTTGTTTTTCGTTTTTCCCTTGTCACACTGGATGTCTGGATGCCATCTGAATTGGGTTTAGAGGATGGGAAGTATAGATGTTTCTTGGCCTGAGTCTCTTAACAGTAGAGATGTAGAAGGGAGACCGAGATCACCAAGAGACTGGCTGTTGACTGCAGAGCACCGTCACTTGCCTTGGTGGTGGCATTTGCTGGATTGGGGGCAGCTGAGGTATGCTGGGAGGAATTACTTGAAGGTGTTACAACAGTTGTTTGATTTGAATAAACCTGCGTAGGTAAGAGCAGTGCCAGGAGCAGCAGCCCCAGTCCGAGCCTGGCCACCATCGCTCTGCCCATGTCCGCTCCGTCGGTGCACAGCGTGTCTCACTGGATGTGGGGTGCGTGAAGGATTGCTGGCTCCCGGCGGACGCAGGCAAGGTCGAAGTAGAGGTATTAAGTAGTGTTCCAGGGCCACAGAATTAGTAAGGGCAGGCATATAAGTAAGGGCAATAATATGGCACAGCAGCAATATTAACAAGATGCTCTATTTGCCCTCACTCTGCTTTGTCTTCTGGCCCTCTGGCATTTTAAGTCACAATAAAAACTGTAGGATCAATGGAAAATGAGAAGTGGTTACAATGAAAGACTCATTATGGAAACCTGGAACATGTCTGGGGACAATACCAAAATTAAAGAATTCCATTCAAGATGTTTTATAAGAACAGAGCATAAAGCCCACTGTACAGAAACAGCTTTGCAAGATGAGCCAACAGAGCATATCCAATGGCTTTAGTTTTCCATGTTCTCAAAACGAGAATGTGGCAATGTGTGGAACTCTCTCTGAAGTCATCAGAATCTGGACCACATTTTCTAAGGTTCATAGTTCCATCATTTGGAGTCCTCACTAGTGAATTTCATGAGCTACACAAACATAAAACTAATTTTTTAAAATTCAAAGTTCAGAAAAAAATTCAAAGCCATATAACAGACAAACATTAAGTAAGACCTGAAAGTCATACTAGCTTGAAGGCAAAACAAAATGAAATCAGATAGTATTTGGCCTTTTTGGTTGCATTAGAACTATAAATGAAGCAGAATTCTCTAATCCCAACCTTAATGACAAGAGAAACATGCGTATATATGAACATGAATCAAGATTTCCATGGACAGCTACTGAGAAAGTGTGCTGCCTGGGTGACTTGAAGAGATAAAAGCTAACGGTAGGATATCTAGGTGCTATATTTGTACAGAAAACACTAGAGATACCGTAAGCAGTTTTTCTGATACTACAACATTTTTAAAAGGAGATTATAGAAAAAAGTATTTGCTAAAACACAGAAAATCAGATATCATAGGAAGATACAAAAAACAAAATTAAAAAAATTAATCCAATCAGATAAAACACAGCAGAATGCTTTGCTTTCCATTGAGCCACCACTAGCCCCAATAAGAGGCCAGAAAATTAGTCTGTGTGCAAGCCCATTCCAGGAACTAGGTGATCCACACATCTTTAATATCCTTTCACGAGAGCATTCTTGGCTGAACACCTCATCAGGTTTTTACTCCTTGCTAGATTCTGCCCTGTAGCACAGCCTTCGATGCTTGTGAAGCAAAGTGTCAAAAGCTTACATCATGGGGGTCTTTTGAGCACACTGACGTAGGGATTTTATACCATTAGAGAGCACATATTAAAAGATACGATACCTTTGTCAGACATTATTTAAAACATCTTATAATGGTTACTTCTAGAAGGAGTAGTGATTACAAAAGGCACCAAAGGGCTTCAGGGGGTACTGCTATGTTGTTTTTTGATCTAGGTGGCTTACGTGGGTATTTTCCAAATTGTGAGACTACATCAAGCTATATACTTATGATTTGTGCACTTTTCTGTATGCACATCATACTTCAATAAACATGTCACTAAAAGCAAACAAATGACAGCTACTTGAAATCACGATCCTACCCATTTGGGGAAGACTGATATTCAAATATTTATGAAGCACTAAATAAGATCGGGGGCTATTCCAGGTGCTATGTGACAGGGCTTCTCTTCCTCCAGGAGCTTTCTATTCAATAAAAGAGAAATAACCCACCATTAATCCATGCAGTGTCAATAAATAACATGGAATAATAAGCAACAAGTTTTATAGAAGTGATGTAGTTGCAGCAACTGGGTTATACCAGTTGGAAGAAGGAAAGATCACTTTTGGTGGTGAAAACCATGTTATGAAATATTTTATTGCCTCCCTCCCCACCCAGTGTCCTGAAACAAATTACATGTTGATGGGCATTAACTAGATCAATGGAGGCTGACAGGGAAACAGCAAAGGCTTTAGGACAAAGACAGAGCAGACTAGTTCTATTTCCCAATATTTACAGATTGTGTAAGACCATGGGTGAGTTATTCAGAGTAATCTATTATTGGTTTTGTTTTCCCAGCCCTTCTCTCCTCTTCAAATCGAAATCATTATGGAGAAGTGGGTGGACCCTTTCTTTCCTGACTCAAACTTGAGGCTATGGTGGAAGCAACCAGTCTTAGTGCCCAATCCCCTGCCATGGCCCAAGAATGGGCACATGGCTCAGCTACTCAGAGTTATCACCTATGTCTCTTGGGAAGAAAAACTCTGAGATAAAGAGCAGCCATGAGCCATGTTCCCCCATATGCAAACGCCAATGTGAAAGAATGAAGTTGATATGCAGAAAGATGCAGGGGGAGTAAAGAGCCAGCAGGAGAATGGGGCCCAGCAACACTAATCTCCCTTGTTCCAGAAAACTCTGGGACTCAGCGTTGTCCCTGCCCTTTACATAGTTTGGGGTATTTATGCCAATTAATTTCCAATTTTGCCTACACTAGTTCAACTGGGTTTGGTCATCTGCAATGAAGAGCCATAACTAAAACATTCCCCCCACTGAAATCTGTCTTCTGACTGCAAAACTGAGAATACAAATATATAATGCAGAAGTTTGTAATAAAGGTGAAATACTTTACTATGTGTAAAGACAATTGTTCAATATGAATTCCTTATCAATGTCCCATCAATGTGAGAATTTACATCACCCATTCGAGGATTCTCCAAACTAGGATCGACCTACATTGCCTCTGACTTTATACAGCAACTGGATAATCCATAAACCATACTCCTAGCATCCAATAAAGGCAAAGGGTAGACTGATCTCACATATTTCCTATGACCCTCCTTTCTTTTTCCCTAATCGGCTCTCATTCCAAACCCATTCTCCTCTGGTTCACCAGATTGTTCCCTGTTCCAAATCTGACACGACCTCTGATCTGTTATAGGATTTCATGCTTGTTCTCCACAGCGTTTTATTTTCCAATATCCCAAAGAATTTTTTTACTTGATCCACCTCAAACGCCACCCCTCTTCCCAGAGGCAAATTAAGCATATAGTACTTAATTTGGCCTCTTGAATTTCAACCCCTGTCGAAAGCTATGTGGTCAACACATCTCCTGGTTGAGTTACTAAGCCAGTTTTCACCCTTTTCCAAGGAAAGAGTACCAACAGCCTCAAATGACCTCCAAAATACCACAAGATTTAACAATTATAGCTAAAATTCATTGAGCACTTATGTGAGAGGTTCCATGCTAAAGCTTCATGTTTTTTTTTTTAATGCTGAATCCTCCCCCACCAGGAGATTTTTTTAAATTAATTAATTAAATTTATTTATTTTTGTCTGTGTTAGGTCTTCGTTGCTGTGCATGGCCTTTCTCTAGTTGCGGCGAGTGGAGGCTACTCTTCTTTGCAGTGCGCAGGCTTGTCATTGCAGTGGCGTCTCTTGTTGCGGAGCACGGGCTCTAGGCACGCCGGGCTTCGGCAGTCGCGGCACACGGGCTCAATACTTGTGGCACACGGGCTTAGTTGCTCCACGGCATGTGGGATCTTCCTGGACCAGGGCTCGAACCCATGTCCCCTGCATTGGCAGGCGGATTCTTAACCACTGCACCACCAGGGAAGCCCTGAACTTCATGTTTATGTTATTTCATTTAATCCTCATTGCAACACTATAATGCAGGTCCCATGACTGATATGGCTAGGATGGCCCTAGACAATGGTAAGGTCATCTGGATAACCTAGAGGATAATGCAAATACCTTGTCACTGACTCAGAAACCATGCCACTGATAAAGTGGTTATTACTATTAACCATGGAAGGAAATGTTATAGGGAAGGCATTTTAATGAGCTCAGACACCTCTGTTTATCCTCAATTTAAAAAAGACAGCATGGTCCTGCTGAAAGAACATGGACTCAAGGAGGCTGGACCTGAGTCGTGACTCCATAAATTACCAGAGTTTGATGCTGACAAAGTCACAACATTGTGACTTTGAAATATAATGATTTCTTTTGTTGATGGAGTAGAATAAGAGAAAAGTAAGAATGAAAAATAAAACCAAAACATAAAACAGAAGTAATAAGTCCAAACATATGAGTATTGTCAAAAGACTCAGATTGTGGAGAAGGGCAGTGCAAAATAAATAAATCAATATCTGTAAAGTGCTTCGAGCAGTACCTTGCATATATACCAAGCACTCAATCAATGCTACCTATTGTTAGTAATTTTTTAGCTGTACAAAAACTTTTCAATTTTTAATTGAAAGTTGGGGCTTCTAACTTATAAGGAAGTCTCAGTATGCATTACCTGAATTAATTAAATATAAATTTGATAGAATGTTAATCATAAGTGTAGACCTGTGCTACATTTGGTTTATTACTTTGACTTTTATCCAGTCATTAGCATGAATGATATTTGTGAGTATTCAAATAATTTCTCAAGAGAAAGACATTATATTTCCTCCATAACTTGTAGCTTAATGAAATTTCTAATATGTGAGAAATCATTTCAATTGCCAGAAAAGCCATTCTGAGTAGCCTTATTTTAAAATCATTGTCAATGGCTAAAGACACTGTGAAGAGTTTGTATTTTACTCTTATATGTAGATCACTTTGCTTAGTAAAGAGATTTCCAAAGAAAGTTGCCTATCGGTCTAATTATTTTAAATCAAATATTATCTTCTTGACTTACATTATAATTTTAGAAACATGCAACCATTTGTAATGGGCTCATTAACTGACTATGACTACTATTCGTTGCTTTTAAGATTCTCTACATAGTGATTGAGCAGTAAGCAAACATTTACCTGCCCAGAAAAATCTGCATATTAAAGGAAACCTGTATACATTCATTTTAAATGTGGGTCTTCCTAAAGATAACTATCCCTTAATAATTCAAGTTTGAGTTTTCACGTAATTTTTTTCTTGGTAGCACACATTTATGCCCTATTTTTGGCTTCGTTTTCCATTGCCAGGTTGGTAATCGCTCACACAGCAGGGGCCCAATGTAGGGATATTTTCCCACCACACAGAAGTACAGCCACTGAAGTAAACTATTTCACATCCAAGGGAGGCTGAGAGGACGTTCAATCACACAAGCTGTTAATTTCCCAAAGGGGATTTAGTCAGGGCAGTGAAGTTCATGGATTTGGAGAAAACTTAGTGAAGCTTTAACAGTCATCAAGACCTCACCTTGGGCATCTTACTTTAAGACTAGAAGCAAAGCCAAGAAAAGGCTGTGTTAGGGCAAATAGAGTCAATTCTGTAAAGGAGGTCCTGATAGAATTGCCATTTTGTAACCCCAGCATATTCTTAACTTCTTTACACTTGAAATTATGGAGAAAATCCAAAAATTTTTGTTTATGTGAGTTACATCCATCAATATTTACAGTATTAGAAATTAAAAGAGAAATATTTTAAATATTTATTAATCGATTTTAAAATACATTTATTACATTATGTTATGGCAAAAATAACATATTTTGTGAAAAATAACTATATTTTCCCAAACAAAAAGATGAAGAAGAGTAGCATCATCTTAGATTTTTGCAAATCCCTTTAATGTCCAGCTTAAGAAAAGACAGCTGGATACTTAACATCAGCTTCTACGTTCAGCCAAATACTATGTGCTTTTTGATTGAAGTATATGAAGAAAATCAGGCCTCACCAAAATATGTAATTGGAAAAAGAGAAGTATTTTAATAGCCTTTTTAGATATTTGTGTACTTTCTTCTTTGGTGCTATGTCAGAACTGAACAAGTTGCAATAAGGAATCTGAAAAAAATCTCAGTGAACTTTGCATATTCTGTGACATTAAAATCCATTGGTCTTTCTTGCACTCTGAATGGACCTTTTAAACATGAATCATTTGTAACATGAGATGGTCATTTGGAAAATACTGGTTCTCTGAGTTATGCAGATCTCCAAAATATTAACACATTTTATTACAGAATATCAGAAAATAATACTAGTTGTATCACAACTGATTTCATCAGAAAAAACTTTGGGAAAATGTCAAGTTCACGTATCACATGGAAGTTCTCTAAAATTCTGATGATCATATGAAAATTTGAGCGACAGCTCACTTCACTTCCTTTTGAAAAAATATTTGCCAAACACCCAAGTCTGAAAAACTAAATAGTTTGTTGGTCAATAGATCTTTCAAGAAAAAATGGAACTCCCAATTTCCATGAAAACAGCTTTAAACTGAAAATACACAAGTGCTTTATGTTTACTTCCCATTATTTTAAAGTGTACTCTAGGGTGATTTAATAAGATTAACAATTTTACTAGTTCATACTGGATATTCTTAAGTAAAACTGACATTTGTGAGTGTGCAGCAATGAAGGATACAATGACTGCTAACTAATAGTTTGGTGGAACTGCCTTGATTTGTACTTAGGCATCAGCAGTTTTACATATAACAGCTTCGGCACCATCAGCACAAATGTCAACACAATGCAAAAGGCAAATATAGTCTTATATTATTATAAAAATAGCTTTAACCTCACAGACTTCCTGAAAGTCTTTTGAGTACCCCAGGGGCCTGTGGACCATATTTTGAGAACTGCTGTTCTAGAGAATTCCAGTCCTATTTACTGGGACCAGTTTTAAAAAGCCTCTTTAGAAGGGCCTGATGTCTTTGGTTTCAGCTTTCCTTTCAGGATCTAACTGAGGACCAGAAAACTGGGGTTCCTAGTTGCCTGATGATATGAGGATACTCAAATATTCTCAAATTAGAGAAAAAAACAAAAACTTAGCTCATTTTTAAAAACAAAACAACTGAGTCATTATATCATCTAAAACTTTTTAGCCCCATTAATGTTCTACCAACAAATTTTACGTCACTCGGTATAAAATTCTATAAACACTGAAATAATTAAATGAGAACAAAAATTAAAATGACACCATAATTTAGGAAATCTTTAGTGTAATAAACCAGGTATCTTGCTCTACCATTTTGAACTTGCCTAAACACGTCCACTGTTTATGCACAAAATTTTATGTAGATATACATTATGTTCTGAAAACCCTCTTATCTTACAGAAAACAAAAACTGAAGCTCAAGGAATTTCCTTTTAAATCTTAGAAACTTCAAATTTAAACATTCTTTCAGATCACCAAATTCCACCTTCCTTCTAAGTGAATTTCATCCGTCTTAGATGAACTTGCAGGCTTGCTTTCAACCCTACCAGTGACAGCTCACTGCCTCAGGAGGCATTACTGCATTTCAGACTGGCTATCATCAGCAATTCAGGTGTTTTTCTTTAGATTGAGACTAACAATTCTTAGATATACTTCATAACGTAACGCAATATTTCTCTTTCCGAAGACCATATTAGCTTTTTCAGCAGTCAAAACATAACGTTTATGGTGGCCAGGCGGATTGTGAAACCCAGAAGTCTTACATGATTTGTTATCAAGTCTATTTAAGCCCATCTTTGGATTGTACTGTTGATATTTTTCACTAGTGGTTAGGTTTTTTTTAAACATCTTTATTGGAGTATAATTGCTCTACAATGGTGTGACAGTTTCTGCTTTATAACAAAGTGAATCAGTTATACATACACATATGTCCCCATATCTCTTCCCTCTTGCGTCTCACTCCCTCCCACCCTCCTTATCCCACCTCTCTATGTGGTCACAAAACACTGAGCTGATCTCCCTGTGCTATGCAGCTGCTTCCCACTAGCTGTCTACTTTACATTTTGCAGTGTATATGTGTCCATGCCACTCTCTCACTTTGTCCGTGCTTACCCTTCCCCCTCCCCGTATCCTCAAGTCCATTTTCTAGTAGGTCTGTGTCTTTATTCCCATCTTGCCCCTAGGTTCTTCATGACCTTTTTTTAGATTCCATATATATGTGTTAGCATACAGTATTTGTTTTTCTCTTTCTGACTTACTTCACTCTGTATGACAGACTCTAGGTCCATCCACCTCACTACAAATAACTCAATTTCGGTTCTTTTTATGGCTGAGTAATATTCCATTGTATATATGTGCCACATCTTTATCCATTCATCTGTTCATAGACACTTAGGTTGCTTCCATGTCCTGGCTATTGTAAACACAGCTGCAATGAACATTTTGGTACATGACTCTTTATGAACTATGGTTTTCTCAGGGTATATGCCCAGTAGTGGGATTGCTGGGTCATGTGGTAGTTCTATTTTTAGTTTTTTACGGAACCCTCATACTGTTCTCCATAGTGGGTGTATCAATTTACATTCCCACCAACAGTGCAAAAGGGTTCCTTTTTCTCCACCCGCTTTCCAGCATTTACTGTTTGCAGATTTTTTGATGATGGCCATTCTGACTGGTGTGAGATGATATCTCATTGTAGTTTTGATTTGCATTTTTCTAATGATTAATGATGTTAAGCATTCTTTCATGTGTTTGTTGGCAATCTGTATATCTTCTTTGGAGAAATTCTGATTAGGTCTTCTGCCCATTTTTGAAATGGGTTTTTTTTTTTGAATTTGAGCTGCATGGGCTGCTTGTAAATTTTGAAGATTAATCCTTTGTCAGTTGCTTCATTTGCAAATATTTTCTCCCATTCTGAAGGTGGTCTTTTCATATTGTTTATGGTTTCCTTTGCTGTGCAAAAGCTTTTAAGTTTCATTAGGTCCCATTTGTTTATTTTTGTTATTTCCATTTCTATAGGAGGTGGGTCAAAAAGGATCTTGCTGTGATTTATGTCAAAGAGTGTTCTGCCTATGTTTTCCTCTAAGTGTCTGGCCTTACATTTAGGTCTTTAATACATTTTGAGTTTATTTTTGTGTATGGTGTTAGGGAGTATTCTAATTTCATTCTTTTATATGTGGCTGTCCAGTTTTCCCAGAACCAATTATTGAAGAGGCTGTCTTTTCTGCACTGTATATTCTTGCCTCCTTTATCAAAGATAAGGTGACCATATGTGCGTGAGTTTCTCTCTAGGTTTCTATCCTGTTCCATTGATCTGTATTTCTGTTTTTGTGCCAGTACCAGTCTCTCTTGATTACTGTAGCTTCGTAGTACAGTCTGAAGTCAGGGAGCCTGATTCCTCCAACTCCATTTTTCGTTCTCATGATTGCTTTGGCTATTCAGGGTCTTTTGTGTTTCCACACAAATTGTGAAATTGTTTGTTCTAGTTCTGTGAAAAATGCCAGTGGTAGTTTGATAGGGATTGCATTGAATCTGTAGATTGCTTTGGGTAGTATAGTCATTTTCACAATGTTGATTCTTCCAATCCAAGAACATGGCATATCTGTCCATCTATTTGTATCACCTTTAACTTCTTTCATCAGTGTCTTTTAATTTTCTGCATACAGGTCTTTTGTCTCCTTAGGTAGGTTTATTCCTAGATATTTTATTCTTTTTGTTGCCATGGTAAATGGGAGTGTTTTCTTAATTTCTCTTTCAGATTTTTCATCATTAGTGTATAGGAATGCAAGAGATTTCTGGGAATTAATTTTGTATCCTGCTACTTTACCAAATTCATTGATTACCTCTAGTAGTTTTCTGGTAGTATCTTTAGGATTCTCTATGTATACTACCATGTCATCTGCAAACAGTGACAGTGTTACTTCTTTCCCATTTGGATTCCTTTTATTTATTTTTCTTCTCTGATTGCTGTGGCTAAAACTTCCAAGACTATGTTGAATAACAGTGGTATGAGTGGGCAACCTTGTCTTGTTCCTGTTCTCAGTGGAAATGGTTTCAGTTTTTCACCATTGAGGACGATGTTTGCTGTGGGTTTGTCATATATGGCCTTTATTATGTTGAGGAAAGTTCCCTCTCTGCCTATTTTCTGGAGGGTTTTTATCATAAATGGTGTTGAATTTTGTCAAAAGCTTTCTCTGTATCTATTGAGATGATCATATGGTTTTTCTCTTTCAATTTGTTAATATGGTGTATCACACTGATTGATTGATTTGCGTATATTGAAGAATCCTTGCATTCCTGGGATAAACCCCACTTGATCATGGTGTATGATCCTTTTAATGTGCTGTTGGATTCTGTTTGCTAGTATTTTGTTGAGGATTTTTGCATCTATGTTCATCAGTGCTATTGGCCTGCAGTTTTCTTTCCTTGTGACATCTTTGTCTGGTTTTGGTATCAGGGTGATGGTGGCCTCGTAGGATGAGTTGGGGAGTGTTCCTCCCTCTGCTATAGTTTGGAAGAGTTTGAGAAGGATAGGTGTTAGCTCTTCTCTAAATGTTTGATAGAATTCACCTGTGAAGCCATCTGGTCCTGGGCTTTTGTTTGTTCGAGATTTTTAATCAGAGTTTCAATTTCAGTGTTTGTGACTGGTCTGTTCATAATTTCTGTTTCTTTCTGGCTCAGTCTTGGAAGGTTGTATCTTTCTAAGAATTTGTCCATTTCTTCCAGGTTGTCCATTTTATTGGCATAGAGTTGCTTGTAGTAATCTCTCATGATCCTTTATATTTCTGCAGTGTCAGTTGTTACTGCTCCTTTTTCATTTCTTATTCTATTGATTTGGGTCTTCTCCCTATTTTTCTTGATGAGTCTGGCTAATGGTTTATAAACTTTTTTATCTTCTCCAGGAACCAGCCTTTAGGTTTATTGATCTTTGCTACTGTTGCCTTCATTTATTTCTGATCTGATCTTTATGATACCTTTCCTTCTGCTAACTTTGGGGTTTTTTTGTTCTTCGTACTCTAATTGCTTTAGGTGTAAGGTTAGGTTGTTTATTTGAGATGTTTCTTGTTTCTTAAGGTAGGATTGTATTGCTGTAAACTTCCCTCTTAGAACTGCTTTTGCTGCATCCCAAAGGTTTTGGGTCTTCGTGTTTTCATTGTCATTTGTTTCTAGGTATTTTTTGATTTCCTCTTTGATTTCTTCAGTGATCTCTTGGTTATTAAGTAGTGTATTGTTTAGCCTCCATGTGTTTGTATTTTTTACAGGTTTTTTCCTGTAATTGATATCTAGTCTCATAGTGTTGTGGTCAGAAAAGATACTTGATATGATATTAATTTTCTTAAATTTACCAAGGCTTGATTTGTGACCCAAGATATGATCTATACTGGAGAATGTTTCATGAGCACTTGAGAAGAATGTGTATTCTGTTGTTTTTGGATGGAATGTCCTATAAGTATCAATTAAGTTCATCTTGTTTAATGTATCATTTAAAGCCTGTGTTTCCTTATTTATTTTCATTTTGGGTGATCTGTCCATTGGTGAAAGTGGAGTGTTAAAGTCCCCTACTATGATTGTGTTACTGTTGATTTCTCCTTTTATGGCTGTTAGTATTTGCCTTATGTATTGAGCTGCTCCTATGTTGGATGTATAAATATTTACAATTGTTATATCTTCTTCTTGGATTGATGCCTTGATCATTATGTAGTGCCCTTCTTTGTCTCTCGTAATAGTTTTTGTTTTAAAGTCTATTTTGTCTGATACAAGAATTGCTACTCCAGCTTTCTGTTGATTTGCATTAGCATGGAATATCTTTCTCCATCCCCTCACTTTCAGTCTGTATGTGTCCCTAGGTCGATGTGGGTCTCTTGTAGACCGCATATATACGGGTCTTGTGTTTGTATACATTCAGCCAGTCTATGAGTTTTCATTGGAGCACTTAATCCATTTACATTTAAGGTAATTATCGATATGTATGTGCCTATTCCCATTTTCTTAATTGTTTTGTGTTTTTTATTGTAGGTCTTTTCCTTCTCTTGTGTTTACTGTCGAGAGAAGTTCCTTTTAGCATTTGTTGTAAAGCTGGTTTGGTGGTGCTGAATTCTCTTAACTTTTGCTTGTCTGTAAAGGTTTTAATTTCTCCGTCAAATCTCAATGAGATCCTTGCTGGGTAGAGTAATCTTGGTTGCAGGTTTTTCTCCTTCATCACTTTAAGTATGTCTTGCCAGTCGCTTCTGGCTTGCAGAGTTTCTGCTGAAATATCAGCTGTTAAGCTTATGGGGATTCCCTTGTGTGTTATTTGTTGCCTTTCCCTTGCTGATTTTAATATTCTTCTTCGTATTTAATTTTTGATAGTTTGATTAGTATGTGTCTTGGCGTGTTTCTCCTTGGATTTATCCTGTATGGGACTCTCTGTGCTTCCTGGACTTGATTAACTATTTCCTTTCCCATATTAGGGAAGTTTTCAACTATAATCTCTTCAAATATTTTCTCAGTCCCTTTCTTGTTCTTCTTTTGGGACCCCTATAATTCGAATGTTGGTGCATTTAATGTTGTCCCAGAAGTCTCTGAGAATGTCCTCAATTCTTTTCATTCTTTTTCTTTATTCTGCTCTGCAGCAGTTATTTCCACTATTTTATCTTCCAGGTCACTTTTCCATTCTTCTGCCTCAGTTATTTTGCTATTGATCCTTTATGGAGAATTTTTAATTTCATTTATTGTGTTGTTCATCATTGTTTGTTTGCTCTTTAGTTCTCCTAGATCCTTGTTAAATGTTTCTTGTATTTTGTCCATTCTATTTCCAAGATTTTGGATCATCTTTACTATTATTCTGAATTCTTTTTCAGGTAGACTGCCTATTTCCTCTTCATTTGTTAGGTCTGGTGGGTTTTTGCCTTGCTCCTTCATCTGCTATGTGTTTCTCTGTCTTCTCATTTTGCTTATCTTACTGTGTTTGGGGTCTCCTTTTCACAGGCTGCAGGTTCGTAGTTCCCATGGTTTTTGGTGTCTGTCCCCAGTGGATAAGTTTAGTTCAGTGGGTTGTGTAGGCTTCCTGGTGCAGGGGACTAGTGTCTGTGTTCTGGTGGATGAGGCTGGATCTTGTGTTTCTGGTTGGCAGGTCCACATCTGGTGGTGTGTTTTGGGGTGTCTGTGGCCTTATTATGATTTTAGGTAGCCTCTCTGCTAATGGATGGTGGTGTTTTCCTGTCTTGCTAGTTGTTTGGCATAGGGTGCTCAGCACTGTAGCTTTCTGGTCATTGACTGGAGCTGGGTCTTGGCATTGAGATGGAGATCTCTGGGAAATTTTCACTGTTTGATATTGTGTGGAGCTTGGAGGACTCCTGTGTACCAGTGTCCTGAACTTGGCACAGCCCTGATGCCTTGCTGGAGCACCAAAATCCTGTTATCCACACGGTTCAGAATAAAAGGGAGAAAAAAAAAGAAAGAAAGATGATAAAATTAAATTAAATCAAATTTTAAAGTTATTAAAATAAAAAAAGTTATTAAAAAAATTTTTACGTAATTAAAAAAAAAAGAAAGAGAGCATCCAAACCAAAAAAACAATCTACCAATGATAAAAAGTGCTAAAAACTATACTAAAATATAAAACAATGGACAGCCCGAACCCTAGGACAAATGGTAAAAGCAAAGCTATACAGACAAAATCACACACAGAAGCATACACATACACACTCACAAAAAGAGAAAAAGGGAAAATATATATATATATTGTTGCTCCCAAAGTCTACCTCCTCAATTTGGGATGATTCGTTTTCTATTCAGGTATTCCACAGATGCAGGGTACATGAAGTTGACTGTGGAGATTTAATCCACTGCTCCTGAGGCTGCTGGGAGAAATTTCCCTTTCTCTTCTTTGTTTGCACAGCTCCTGGGGTTCAACTTTGTATTTGGAACTGTTTCTGTGTGTAGGTCGCCTGAGGGTGACAGTTCTTCCCTCAGACAGGACAGAGTTAAAGGAGCAGCTGCTTCGGGTCCTCTGGCTCACTCAGGCAGGGGGAGGGAGGGGCATGGAGTGCAGGCTGAGCCTGCGGTGGCAGAGGCCAGCGTGACATTGCAGCAGCCTGAGGTGCGCCGTGCGTTCTCCCGGGTAAGTTGTCCCTGGATCACGGGACCCTGGCAGTGGCGGGCTGCACAGGCACCCGGAAGGGGAGGTGTGGAGAGTGACCTGTGCTTGCACACAGGCTTCTTGGTGGTTGCAGCAGCAGCCTTAGTGTCTCACGCCCATCTCTGGAGCTCCTTTAAGTGGCGTTCTTAATCCCCTCTCCTCGTGCACCAGGAAACAAAGAGGCAAGAAAAATCTCTTGCCTCTTTGGTTGCTCCAGAATTTTTCCCAGACTCCCTACTGGCTGGCTGTGGCACACTAGCCCCTTCAGGCTGTGCTCACCCCGCCAACCCCAGTCCTCTCCCTGGGGTCTGACCTCCGAAGCCCGAGCCTCAGGTCCCCCCTTCCCTGCCCGCCCCAGTGGGTGAGCAGACAAGCCTTCCGGGCTGGTGAGTGCCAGTCAGCACCGATCCTGTGCGGGAATCTCTCGCCTTTGCTCTCCGCACCTGTTGCTGTGCTCTCCTCCGCGGCTCCGAAGCTTCCCCCCTCTGCCACCCACAGTCTCCGCCCGTGAAGGGGCTTCTAGTGTGTGGAAACCTTTCCTCCTTCACAGCTTCCTCCCAGAGGTGCAGGTCCCATCCCTATTCTTTTGTCTCTGTTTTTTCTCTTTTCTTTTGCCCTACCCAGGTACGTGGGGAGTTTCTTGCCTTTTGGGAGGTCTGAGGTCTTCTGCCAGTGTTCAGTAGGTGTTCTGTAGGAGTTGTTCCACGTGTAGATGTATTTCTGGTGTATCTGTGGGGAGGAAGGTGATCTCCACGTCTTACACTTCCGCCATCTTGAAGCTCCTCATAGTGGTAAGGTTTTAAAATTAAATTTCGTATGGATCACTTTGACCCATAGTCCAACTTCCCATGATCAATTTCAATTTAGATTTATTCAGAAGTGATATTACTTACAGGCAGTTTGTGTCATCATCAGTTTTTGTGTAGGGGTTAATCATATCTTCATCTAAATTTGTTTCTAACAGAAGAATAACAGAGAGGAGGACAGAGGGCTATGGCATGACTTTAGAGCTACTCATTTATTCAATCACATTTGTTTTATAGTGTCCGGTCCTACATTTAGGTCTTTAATCCATTTGGAGTTTATTTTTGTGTATGGTGTTAAGTAGCTTTCTAATTTCATTCTTTTTTGGGTAGCTGTCCCATTTTCCCAGCACCACTTATTGAAGAGGCTGTCTTTTCTCCATTGTATGTTCTTGCCTCCTTTGTCATAAATTAGGTGACCATATATGTGTGGGTTTACCTCTGGGCTTTCTATCCTGTTCCATTGATTTATATTTCTGTTTCTGTGCTAGTACCATACTGTCTTGATTACTGTAGCTTTGTAGTATAGTCTGCAGTCAGGGAGCCTGATTCCTCCAGCTCTGTTTTTCTTTCTCAAGATTGCTTTCACTATTCGGGGTCTTTTGTGTTTCCATACAAACTGTAAAATTTTTGCTCTAATTCTCTGAAGAATGCCATTGGTAGTTTGGTAGGGGTTGCATTGAATCTGTAGATTGCTTTGAGTAGTATAGTTATTTTCACAATATTGATTCTTCCAATCCAAGAACATGGTATATCTCTCCATCTGTTTGCATCATCTTTAATTTCTTTCATCAGTGTCTTATAATTTTCTGAGTACAGGTGTTTTACCTCCTTGGGTAGGTTTATTCCTAGGTATTTTATTCTTTTTGTTGAGATGGTAAATGGGATTGTTTCCTTAATTTCTCTTTCTGATCTTTTGTTGTTAGTGTATAGGGATGCCAGAGATTTCTGTGCATTAATTTTGTACCTGCAAACTTACCAAATTCATTCATTAGTTCTAGTCGTTTTCTGGTGGCATCTTTAGGGTTTTCTATATATAGTATCATGTCATCTGCAAACAGTGACAGTTTTACTTCTTCTTTTCAAGTTTGTATTCTTTTTATTTCTTTTTCTTCTCTGATTACCATGGCTAGGACTTCCAAAGCCATGTTGAATAAGAGTAGTGAGAGTAGAAATCCTCATCTTGTTCCTGATCTTAGTGGAAATGCTTTCAGTTTTTCACCATTGAGTATGATGTTTGCTATGGGTTTGTCATATGAGGCCTTTATTATGTTGAGGTAGGTTCCCTCTATGCCCATTTCCTGGAGTTTTTAATCGTAAATGGGTGTTGAATTTTGTCAAAAGCTTTTTCTGCCTCTATTGAGGTGATCATATTGTTTTTATTCCTTAATACGTTAATATGGTGTATAACTTTGCTTGATTTGTGTATATTGAAGAATCCTTGCATTCCTAAGATAAATCCCACTTGATCATGGTGTATTATCTTTTTAATATGTTGTTGGATTCTGTTTGCTAGTATTTTGTTCAGGATTTTTGTATCTATGTTCATCAGTGATATTGGTCTGTAATTTTCTTTTTTTTTTTTTTGTAGTATCTTTGGTTTTGCTATCAGGGTGATGGTGGCCTCATAGAATGAGTTTGGGAGTATTCCTTCCTCTGGAATTTTCTGGAAGAGTTTGAGAAGGATCAGTATTAGCTCTTCTCTAGATGTTTGATAGAATTAGCCTGTGAAGCCATCTGGTCCTGGACTTTTGTTTGTTGGAAGATTTTTAATTACAGTTTCAATTTCATTACTTGTGATAGGTCTGTATATATTTTCTTTTTTTTTTTTTTTTTTGTGCGGTACGTGGGCCTCTCACTGCTGTGGCTCTCCCATCGCAGAGCACAGGCTCTGGACGCACAGGCCCAGCAGCCATGGCTCACGGGCCCAACCGCTCCGCGGCATGTGGGATTCTTCTGGACTGGGGCACGAACCCATGTCCCCTGCATCAGCAGGTGGACTCTCAACCACTGCGCCACCAGGGAAGCCCTGTATATATTTTCTAATTCTTCCTGGTTCATTTTGGAAAACTGTACCTTTCCAAGAATTTGTCCATTTCTTCTTGGTTTTCCATTTTATTGGTGTCTAGTTGTTTGTAGTAGTCTCTTTTAATCCTTTGTATTTTGGCGGTGTCAGTTTGGGATTTCTCCTTTTTCATTTCTAATTTTATTGATTTGCGACCTCTCCTTTTTTTTCTTGTTGAGTCTGGCTAAGGGTTTATCAATTTTGCTTATCTTCTCAAAGAACCAACTTTTAATTTTATTGATCTTTGCTACTGTTTTCTTCATTTCTAGTTCATTTATTTGTGCTCTCATCTTTATGATTTCTTTCCTTCTACTGACTCTGGGTTTTCTTTGCTCTTCTTTCTCTAGTTGCCTTAGGTGTAGGATTAGATTGTTTACTTGAGCTTTTTCTTGTTTCTTGAGGTGAGATTGAATTGCTATAAACTTCCCTCTTAGAACTGCTTTTGCTGTGTCCCATTGGTTTTGAGTCATTGTGTTTTCATTGTCATTTGTTTCTATGTAATTTTTATTTCTTCTTTGATTTCTTCAGTGATCTCTTGGTTATTAAGTAGTGTATTGTTTAACTTGCATGTGTTTGTAATTTTTACAGTCTTTTTCCTGTAACTGATTTCCAATCTCATAGCATTGTGGTCAGAAAAGATGTTTGATACAACTTCAGTTTTCTTAAATTTTCCAAGGTTTGATTTGTGATGCAAGATGTGATCTATCCTGGAGAATGTTCTCTGTGCACTTGAGAAGAAAGTGTATTCTGCCACTTTTGGATGGAATGTTCTATAAATAT
Organism: Orcinus orca; assembly: GCF_937001465.1. Classification (NCBI taxonomy): domain Eukaryota; kingdom Metazoa; phylum Chordata; class Mammalia; order Artiodactyla; family Delphinidae; genus Orcinus; species Orcinus orca. Next base: position 9,048,713 of record NC_064563.1, on the reverse strand, counting down.
TAATTAAATATATCTGGTCTATTGTGTCATTTAAAGTCTTGTGTTTCCTTATTTATTTTGTTTGATCTGTCCATTGGTGTAAGTGGGGTGTTAAAGTCCCCTACTATGATTGTGTTACTGTCAATTTCCCCTTTCATGGTTGTTAGCATTTGCCTTACGCATTGAGATGCTCCTATGTTGGGTGCATATCCATTTATCATTGTTATATCTTCTTCTTGGATTGATCCCTTGATCATTACGTAGTGTTCTTCCTTATCTTTTGTAACAGTCTTTATTTTAAAGTCTATTTTATCTGATATGAGTATTGCTACTCCAGCTTTCTTTTGTTGCCCATTTGCATGGAATATCTTTTTCCATCCCTTCACTTTCAGTCTGTATGTGTCCCTAGGTCTGAAGGGGGTCTCCTGTAGACAGCATATATATGGGTGTTGTTTTTGTATCCATTCAGCCAGTCTGTGTCTTTTGGTTGGGGCATTTAATCCACTTACATCCAAGTTCATTATCGATATGTATGTACCTATTACCATTTTCCTAATTGTTTTGGGTTTTTGTGGGTCTTTTTCTTCTCTTGTGTTTCCCGCCTAGAGAAGTTTCTTTAGCATTTTTTGTAAAGTTGGTTTGGTGGTGCTGAATTCTCTTAGTTTCTGCTTGCCTGGAAAGCTTTTGATTTTTCTGTCTCAATCTGAATGAGATCCTTGCTGGGTAGAGTAATCTTTGTTGCAGGTTTTTCTCCTCCATCACTTTAAGTATATCCTGCCACTCCCTTCTGGCTTGCAGAGTTTCTGCTGAAAAATCAGCTGATAACCTTATGGAGATTCCTTTGTATGTTAATTTTTGTTATTTCCCTGCTGCTTTTAATTTTTTCTTTGAATTTAATTTTTGTTAGTTTGATTAGTATGTGTCTTGGTGTGTTTCTCTTAGGGTTTATCCTGTATGGGACTCTCTGTGCTTCCTGGACTTGGGTGACTATTTCCTTTCCCATGTTAGGGAAGTTTTCCATTATAATCTCAGACACTTTTTTTTTCTCTTCTTCTTCTGGGACCCTTATAATTCAAACGTTGGTGTGTTTAGTGTTGCCCCAGAGGTCTCTGAGACGTCTTCAGTTCTGTTCATTTTTTTTTCTCTATTCTGCTCCTCAGCCGTTATTTCCATCATTCTGTCTTCCAGTTCACTTTTCGCTCTTCTGCCTCTGTTATTCTGTTATTGATTCCTTCTCGTGTATTTTTCATTTCAGTTATTGTATTGTTCATTTCTGTTTGTTTGTTCTTTAGTTCTTCTAGACCTTTGTTAAACATTTTTTATATTTTCTCAATCTGTGCCTCCATTCTATTTCCGAGATCCTGGATCAACTTCACTATCATCACTCTGAATTCTTTTTCAGGTAGATTGCCTATTTCCTCTTCATTTATTTGGTCTTTTAGGTTTTTACCTTGCTTGTTTATCTCTGACATATTTTTTTGCTGTCTCTTTTTTTTTTTTTTTTTATGGATGGGATTGTGTTCCTGTCTTACTGGTTGTTTGGCCTGAGGCTTCCAGCACTGGAGTTTGTAGGCTGTTGGGTAGATCTGGGTTTTGGTGCTGAGATGCGGGCCTCCAGGAGACCTCACTCCAATAAATATTCCCTGGGGTCTGAGGTTCTCTGTGGTTCGGATTCAGAGCCCCCACTGCAGAAGCTTCGGCCCAACCCACAGCTCATACACCAAGATGCCAGGAGCCGCTGTGGGGTGGCAAAAAAAGAAAAAGAAACAGAGAACAATAACAAAGAGTAAAAAATAAAATTAGACTAGGAAACTAACAGATATGTTAGAAAGAATATAAAAATAAAAATACAGATGAAACAGCAACTGGAAGGTGAAACAGAACCACAATTGTAAAAAAGAGGAGAAATAAAAAGGCAGAAAAGGCCTTGATTGTGGGGGCGGGGCTTAGGGGTGGTGTTTAGATAGTGGGCAGGGCCTTTGCTTAGGACCCACAGGGCTGGAAAAGGCCCTGTGGGGGGGGTGGGGGGGTGGGGACTTAGGTTCAATGGAACAGAAGGGGCCAGGCATGCCTCTAGTCTCAGCAGGCTTCCCGGGCTGAGTGGGCGGGGCAAATGCCCTGCCTGCCTCTCCTGCTCCTCTGGCCCTGGAGGGCTTCCCCCCACACCTGCCTGCCTCTCCTGCTCTCCCCCAGCCTCCTACCTATGCCCCCAGGGTCAGTGCAGCCTGGAGGGTGCGTTGGAGGGTGGGGGGCCTGGCCTGGGAGTGGAAAAACACTCTTTGACATAAACCACAGCAAGATCTTTTTTGGCCCACCTCCTAGAGTAATGAAAATAAAAACAAAAATAAAGAAATGGGACCTAATTAACCTTAAAGCTTTTGCACAGCAAAGGAAACCATAAACAAGACAAAAAGACAACCCTCAGAATGGGAGAAAATATTTGCAAATGAAACAATGGACAAAGGATTAATCTCCAAAATATACAAACAGCTCATGGAGCTCAACATCAAAAAAACAAACAACCCAATTAAAAAACGGACAGAAGACCTAAATAGACATTTCACCAAAGAAGACATGCAGATGGCCAAGAGGCACATGGGAAGCTGCTCAACATCACTAATTATTAGAGAAATGCAAATTAAAACCACAGTGAGGTATCACCTCACATTGGTCAGAATGGTCATTATCAAAAAATCTAGAAACAGTAAATGCTGGAGAGGGTGTGGTGAAAAGGGAACCCTCCTGCGCTGTTGGTGGGAATGTAAATTGATACAGCCACTATGGAGAACAGTATGGAAGTTCCTTAAAAAACTAAAAATAGAACTACCATACGACCCAGCAATCCCACTACTGGGCATATACCCTGAGAAAACAGTAATTCAAAGAGACACATACATACCACAATGTTCATTGCAGCACTATTTACAATAGCCTGGACATGGACGCGACCTAAGTGTCCATTGACAGACGAATGGATCAAGAAGATGTGGCACATATATACAACAGAATATTACTCAGCCATAAAAAGAAACGAAATTGAGTTATTTGTAGTGAGGTGGATGGACCTAGAGTCTGTCATATAGAGTGAAGGAAGTCAGAAAGAGAAAAACAAATACCGTATGCTAACGCATATATATGGAATCTAACGGAAAAAAATGGTACTGATGAGCCTAGTGGCAGGGCAGGAATAAAAACACAGACATAGAGAATGGTCTTGAGGACACAGGGTGGAGAGGGGGAAGCTGGGGTGAAGTGAGAGTAGCATTGACATATATACACTACCAAATGTAAAATAGATAGCTACTGGGAAGCAGCAGCAGCATAGCACAGGGAGATCAGCTCTGCGCTTTGTGATGATCTAGAAGGGTGGGATAGGGTGGGTGGGAGGGAAGCTAAAGAGGGAGAGGATAGGGCATATATGTATGCATATGGCTGATTCACGTTGTTGTACAACAGAAACTAACACAGCATTGTGAAGCAATTATACTCCAATAAAGATGTATTAAAAAACAAATCACTGTTGTTAAGATTTCACAGTATTGTTCTAGGACCTTAGCTAACTACCTAAAGGAGAAGTGAAGGAAAGAGACAGAAAGTCTATTAAAGCAATAATAGCTGAAAACTTCCCAAACATGGGGAAAGAAATGGACATCCACATTCACGAGGCCCAAAATGGAGTACACTAAGAAACATAGTTAAGTTGTCAGAACTCAAAGACAATTATGAAAGCAGCAAGAGAAAAGTGACTCATTACATATAAGGGACTCCTCATATGACTATGGATTTCTTAACAGAAACTTTGCAGGCCAGGAGAGACTGGGATAATATAGTCAAAATATTAAAAGAGAAAAAGGCTATCAACCAAGAATACTATGCCCAACAAAACTTCTTCAGAAATAAAGGAGAAATAAAGACTTTCCTGAACAAAGAAAAGCTGAGGGAGTACATCACCACTAGACCTGTCTTCCAAGAAATGCTAAAGGCTGATCTTCAAGTGGAAATAAAAGGATGCTAATTAACATCATAAAACATGAATGTATAAAACACATTAGGAATGGTAAACATATAGGCAAACCCAGATTCTCTAATATTGAATGGTTTTATGGAAATCACTTTCAACTCTAGTTGAGAAGTTAAAAAACAAACATGTTAATGTTAACCATAACTACAATAATTTTGGTATTGGATACACAACACAAAAAAGATGTAAACTGTAACATCAATAATCTAGTATGTGAGGGAAGAGGAAGTATAATGTTTCTGTATGCTATCAAAGTTCAGTTGTTACCACCTTAAAATAGAGTGTTATATATAAATATAAGCTATATTACCTAAGTCTCATGGTAACCACAAAGGAAAAACCTGTAGCAAATATACAAAAGATTATGATAAAGTATTCAAAGCATACCACTGCCGAAGGTAATCAAATCACAAAATAAGACAGCAAGAGAGGACACAAGGTAAAAAGTCAGAAAACAAATACTAAAATGACAATAGTTAAGTCCTTACTTATCAATAATTACTTTAAACATAAATGGATTACATTATCTAATAAAAAGACATAGAATTGCTGAATGGATAAAAAGAACAAGATCCAACAATAAGCTGCCTATAAGGAACTCACTCTAGCTTTAAGGAAACTCATAGACTGAAAGTGAAGGGATGAAAAAAGAGAATTCAAGCAAATAGTAATCAAAAGAAAGCAGAGACAACTATGCTTACATCTTTAGACTTTAAGCTAAAAATGGTTGAAAGGGACAAAAAAAGGTCTTACATAATGATAGAGAGGTCAATCCATCAAGAAGAAATAACAATTATAAATATTTATACACCCAACATTAGAGCATGTAAATATATAAAACAAATATCAACAAAACTAAAAGGAAAAACAAACAGCAATATGATAATAGTTGGGGACTTTAATATCACACTCTCAACAATGGACAGATCATCCAGACAGACAATCAATAAGGAAACAGTGGATTTAAACTACAGACCAAATGAACATAAAAGGCATATATAGAACATTCTATCCAACATCAGCAGAATACACATTTTCCTTGAGTACACACAGAACATTTGCTAGGATAGATTATATATAAAGCCACAAAATAAGTCTGAACATATTCAAGGAGATGGAAATTACATAAAGTATCTGTTCTGAACATAATGGTAAAAAACTAGAAATAAATAACAGGAGAAGAGTCAGAAAATTCACAAATACATGGATTTAAGGAAATTAAACAGTACATTCCTGAACAACCAATGGATCAAAGAAAAATATCAATAGTAAATTTTTAAGAAATGTCTTGACAAATGAAAACACAATATACCAAAACTTATGGGATGTATCAAAGGCAGTACTAAGAGGAAAGTTTATAGTAAGAAATCAATACATCAAAAAAGAAAATCTCAAATAACAACCTAACTTTTCACATCATGGAACTAGAAAAAAAAGAACAAACTAAGCCCAAAGTTAGCAGAAGAAAGGAAATAATAAAGATTAGAGCAGAAATAAATAAAATAGAAAATAGGAAAATAATAGAAAAGATTAAAAAAATTATGAGTTGGTTCTTTGAGAAGATTATTTTAAATAACAAATCTTTACCTAATCTATTCAAGGAAAAAAGAGAGAGGAGAAAATATTTGCAAAGCACATATCAAATAAGGGTTTAATCTCCATATTATAAAAGGAATATATGCAACTCAATATCAAAAAAATTTCATTTTAAAAATGGGTAAAGGGGTGGGATAGGGAGTGTGAGAGGGAGACACAAGAGGGAGGGGATATGGGGATATATGTATATGTATAGCTGATTCACTTTGTTATACAGCAGAAACTAACACACCATTGTAAAGCAATTATACTCCAATAAAGACGTTAAAAAAAAAAAAGGAACACTGGGCTAGGTGCCAACTTAATGAAAAAATTGATTCTGTTAATTTAAGAATTTAATAGATATATGAGTCATATATAAAATAAATAAATAAATAAAAATAAAAATGGGTAAAGGGCCTAAAACAACATTATTCCAAAGAAGATTTTCAAAATGCCAAAAGGTACATGAAAAGGTACTCAACAACATTAATCATCAGAGAGATGCAAATAAAAACCACAATGAGATATCACCTCACACCTGTTAGAATGGCTGTCATTCAAAAGACAAGAGATAAGTGCTGGCTAAGTGTATAAAAGGGAACTCTTGTGCACTGCGAGTAGGAATGTAAATTGGTAGAGCCACTACAGAAAACAATATGGAGGTTTCTCAAAATAATGAAAATAGAACTACCATATGATCCAGCAATCCCACTTCTTAGTATATATTCAGTGGAAATGAAATCACTATCTTGAAGAATTATCTGCACTCCCATGTTCATTGCAGCATTACTTACAATAGCCAAGACATGGAAACAACTTAAGGGTCCATCAATGGATGAGTGGATAAAGAAGATACGTTTTAGGGGTGTGTGTGTGTGTGTGTGTGTGTAAAATGGAATTGTATTCGGTTATAGAAAGAAGAAATCCTGCCATTTGCAACAACATGGATGAACCTTGAGAGTTTTATGCTATGTGAAACAAGACAGAGAAAGAAACATACTGTATGAATTCACTTATATGTGGGATCTAAAAAAAACAAACTCATAGAGACAGAGAGCAGACTGGTGGTTGCCAGGGCTGGGGAGTAGGGATGGGGCAGAAATGGGTGAGTGGTCAAAGGGTACAAACTTCCTGTTATGAGATGAATAAGTTCTGGGGATGTAAGGTACAGCCTGGTGACTATAGTTAAGAATACTATATTGTATACTTGAAAATGCTAAAGAGTAGATGTTAAAAGTTCTCACTACACACATACAAATGTAAATATATGAGGTGATGATATATAAACTAAATTTACTGTGCTAATCATTTCACAGTATACACATATTTCAGGCTTCCCTGGTGGCGCAGGGGTTAAGAATCTGCCTGCCAATGCAGGGGACATGGGTTCAAGCCTTGGTCCAGGAAGATCCCACATGCCGCGGAGCAACTAAGCCCGTGCGCCACAACTACTGAGCCTGTGCTCTAGAGCCCGCGAGCCACAACTACTGAAGCCTGCTCACCTAGAGCTCGTGCTCTACAACAAGAGAAGCCACTGCAATGAGAAGCCCGTGCACCACAACGAAGAGTAGCCCCTGCTCACTGCAACTAGAGAAAGCCCGCACGCAGCAGCAAAGACCCAACACAGCCAAAAATAAATAAGTTTAAAAAAACCAATACGCACATATGTCAAATCATTATGTTGCACATCTTAAACGTACACAATGTTTTATGTCAGTTAGCTCTCAGTGAAGCTTGGGGGGAAAAAATGAGAAGCCCAGCTTAACTCAAGTGTCATTTATATTATGTATAATGGTGTCATTTTATAATATAAAGTGAACAATAATTGCACAGAATAGGGAAACTCCCCAATTCTAGCTATATTTGTTGGCATGTGTTGTTTGTAATTCCACAGGCTGAGATGCATGAAGATGACATAGATGCCATTAGTAGTCATTTGAAAATCACTCCATTTTTTTCCCCCAAAGTATGAATTCTGTACTTGGGATTGATGGCTGTCATTTTTCACAGTAATGCACAGTAATGCACCGCTATTTCTTAGAATTTATATTACTCCACCCATAACCCACCTTCATAATGTATTCCCTTTTCATCCTTTGTGCACTAGCGTCTCTGTAATTGAGCCCTGAATTTGAATAAATGGTTTTCCTCCTGATGAATATCACTCACATATGTAGTCATTTACTCATGACTCCATTCCTTCATGCACCTATCCAATCATTCATCGAGTGCTTACTATACGCGTGTTTCTAGGGACTCCAAGAATAATGCAGAAAGCCACTAAAGATTAAATTTGTTTTTAAGAAAAGGGAGAGCCAACATTTTTTTCAAGTACTTAAATAAAAGACTGAAAGAAAAACTATACCAAGATGTTACTAGTAGTTATCTCAAGTAGTATTTTTATTAACTCTTCTGTTCTATCCAGATTTCTCCAAAACATGTTTAATTTTATCATCAGTAAAACATAATGAATTAAAATTTTTCTAGTTTAAAAAGAATATCAATTTTTCAATTAAGTGATATATTAAATAGTATGATGAGATGAAAGTCATATATATGGGTAAATGTATCTCTACAGTACCTAGTACAGTAAGCTGGAAAACTGGTCATACAACAGTTCAATAAGTTTATTGATCATCCAGAAAATTAGGTATGTTTTATCTCTTTCATATTAAAAACATAATATACTTTCATTTTCTCCCTGTAGTTTATGATGACCAAATGTTCAATATTGTTCTCTTTTCATCTCTACTAAGAATACATGATTCCATATTCCCATACAGGAACCACTTTTCAGATCATGTGATTTGATTTGGGCTTCAAAGAATATGTCCCACCAGGGGATTAATTTGTGGTGCTTTTGCAGGAACCTGATTGCAGTTCCCAGGGAGAGAGGTGGGAGATGGAAAAGAAAGGCAGATGAAGAAGAATATGTCACTTCCACCAAGTTCTTGAGTCTTAATTTCAGATTCCACTGAGGAGTGAAAACTGACAGTGCATCTCTGAGTAGGATTATGAAGAGATGCTAGAGCATTCTCCCCAGAGACCACAGTCAAAGGGCTATCAGGATGATTAAGAACATGCTGATATGTGAGATCATGTGATCTTTATTTCTATAGTTTCACAGGCAAAACTGAGAAAGACTTGAAGATGCCACCAGAAGAATCAGTAAATATCATGCTGTAAACTATACTCTCTTTTTCTACCATCTTATTTTTCACCTACTTTCTCTTTGGCTGCATTTTGTTGGATTAATAAATGTTTGGATACTTCCTTTTTTCCCCCTCTTCTGGAGAAAAATAGAGGTTACTCTTAAATTGTTTAACATACTTATTTGGGTCTTCATTTTCCTAAATTTGAAGCTATTCAAGATTTCTTTCTTCCTCCTGAAAATGACATTGACCTTAACACCCTTTAACTTTCCACAGAACAATGTGCCCACATTGTCATTGCTACCTAGAATATAACTCTTTTCCTTTTTATTCACACACAATATTTGTTCTGCATTATTTTTACATCCAATAGTTAATGAAAACTATAAAAAATTCACACTAAATTTCTGTGTACAAATATTTAATATCTTGTATCTCATTCCCCTCAGGGTTTAATTTTCAACTTCCTGGAGAAAACTATTTAATATTTTTACAGTAAAAGGCTATGGCTGGAAAACACTTATAGTCACTGTATGTCTGAAATGTTTTTTTTACCCTCTTCTCCCTCTTTCATGATAATCTAGCTAGATATAAAAATATGTCATCAGTTATTTTCCCTCACTACTTTGAAGATATTCCATTCTTGTTTTTGGCATCTTCCATTAATGATATGAAGTTGGCTGTGTCATTATTTGATATTCTAAATAGTCTTTTCTCTATGGTACTTTTAAGAATGTATTTTTTATTCTTGATATTCTGCCATTTCACTACCAAGTATCAGGTATGGGGTTTTAATTTTAGTCAGTATTGAGCATGCCCTTCCATTCTCAATACTCATATCTGGGGCTTCCCTGGTGGCGCAGTGGTTAAGAATCTGCCTGCCAATGCAGGGGACACGGGTTCGAGCCCTGGTCCGGGAAGATCCCACATGCTGCAGAGCAACTAGGCCCGTGCAGCACAACTACTGAGCCTGCGCTCTAGAGCCCGCAAGCCACGATTATGGAGCCCACATGCCACAACTACTGAAGCCCGTGTGCCTAGAGCCTGTGCTCTGCAACAAGAGAAGCCACCACAATGAGAAGCCCAGGCACCACAATGAAGAGTAGCCTCCGCTCACCACAACTAGAGAAAGCCTGCGCGCAGCAACAAAGACCCAATGCAGCCAAAAATAAATTAATTAAATAAATTAATTTTTTAAAAAACCTCCTGTCTTTCATTCTGCCATTAGTGTTTCAAATCTTATTTCCTCACCTCAACCTTCCTTCATTTTCTTCCTCCAGAAATATTAGTAGGCATATATTGAAAGTTCTCAATTTATTCTCCATAGCTCTCAAGGTGTAAGATTCAGAGCTCTGGGAATTCCCTGGTGGTCCAGTGGTTCGGCATGGCACGGCCAAAAGAAAAAAAGATTCAGGGCTCTCAGGGAGATCAGAATGAGGCTTGCCTCATCCTCACGTCAGGTGGGTCATCACCTGAAACTACACCCTTGTTCAGCTTCCCCTCTGCCCTGCCCTGTTCCCCCCACTCTCTTTCTCCTGGGAACACTTTCTAATAAAATCACCTGCACACGGTCCTCACCCCAGTGTCTGCTTCTGGGGACTTAACCTAAGACATATTATGCGTAACACTTGGGGCTGGATGCTAAGAATATTTGTAGCAGTGAGCAAATGAGACACAGACACTGCCACTTGGAGCTCATGGTCTAATGAAGAAGATGGGACATTGAACTGAGTTAATGTAGAAGCACAAACAGTGCCTTGGGAAAAGGAGAACTTAATCTTTTAGGGTGGCAGTTGTCAGAGGTGGCTTACCAAATGAAATGGCATTGAAACTGAGACCAAAAGCTAAACAGGAGTTATGCACGCAAAGGGCAATGTGGAATATGGGACGGGAACATCAAGGGCAAAGGCCAGAGGGGAGACAGTGAACAGCTGGATCATTTAGTGAAGAAGTCTATACGGAGCCTGTGTGTTGCCATATTGTCCTATAAATCCCAGAAAGATCTATAGGCAGGACTTAATTTAATGAGACTTTCTGGGATGGTCATTCTTGCATTCAACACACACATTTGTGCACTTCCGTTTCAGTGCTTCGTGTAGTTTACAATAGGACAAGGGAGCCCTGGCAAGAACTACCTTACCAAGTACCTATGGGGAGCAACAAATCAAGACTGTTAGAAGTTCAAAATCACAAAGGATGTCTTTGAGCTACAGTGGTCTAGCTAGGGCTCAGTTATGCAGCTCAAGACAGGAAGGGTGTTGGCTGGTAGAGAGGTGAAGACTAACATTCCAGTTGGTAAGAGGCAGAAGAGGGAACTACACATCCTCAAAGGTATGGAAGAACAGATCCCAATAATACTTCATCACCTCCCTACAGGCACGGTCCCTGGCTCATCTAGGCAGCTAATCATGCTTTCCTCTATACAAACACTAACGTACACACTTTTCTGCAATCCCTTTCCTTAACTCTTTGACTTCTTCAATAGATTATGAGCTCTTCACAAAGGAAGTGGTACTTACGTTTAATATGCCCAATGATTAGCATATAGCACAAGTTCAAAAATGTCTATTGGATGGAGGAATTAAAGAATAAGTGAAAAATTATTTCTTTTAGCTTCTGTTCTTTTCAATATGAGCAGGATAGCTTATATCCAAAATCTCTAATGTGTGTTTTACACATGCACACCTCAATTCAGACTAGTCATATCTCAGGTGCTCAATAGCTATATGTAGATAATCAATACTCCACTGGACTATGCAGTTCTACACACTACCTCAAAATATGAAGCTAACATTTTTCCAACACAAGATATTTTCCAATACAAGACTCCTGAGAAACAAGAGATTCTCAGACACATTATTTAGATCAGGATTTTTCAACAGTGACGCATTGACATTTTGGCTAGATACTTCTTTGTTTTGGTGGGGGGGGGGGGTGCTTTCCTGTGCCTTGTGGGATGTTTGGCAGTATCTTTGGCCTCTACTCACTAACAACCCTCTCCTCAAGTGTGACATCAAAAACATCTCTTGGCATTGTCAAATGTCGCCTAGGGGGTAAAAATGCCCCATGTGAAAACCACTGAATTAGATTATCCTTTTCAGCTCTGGGAACCAGAAGTCTGGGGGCTCCGGCAATCTAGCAGAAAGGTAGGTCTCAAGAAGACGCACATCCGTGAGAACTATCATCCCACAGAGGAAACCCTGCACCACAAAGGGCTCGTTCTGGAATCTCTGGTTGCTGAGGCTTTGCTGATCTGCCAAGGGCACCCACACCTTCCCACCTCTGGCCATGGCAGGACATGGCATTTGGTTTGACTGGTGTTTGTTCAGAAAGTACACCAGAGAGAGACTTTTCCTGGCATTTTCTGTCACATTTCATATGGCAGTCCAACATTTCCTGCTTGTAAGCAATAGGGATTGATTCTGGGTAAACAGAAAAATAATTTACTGGGAGGTTAACAGGAAGGTTACCTAATAACCTTCTAAAATGCTTTGAGAAATGATCTGCATCCATACTATAAGTTCATTAAGAAGCTGAGTATTATTAACCTTTTAAGTTAAAGACTGGGAGTTAAAAACTCCCCTTAATAACATGCCACAACTAGATACATCAACATGATTTATCACTATTATATCAATAATTCTAGTTCTATTTATTGTATCTCAACTGAAAAATTTCAAAATATACTTATCCTTCAGTTCTAAAACTAAAATCAACTAAAACACCAAAACACTCTGCCCCTTGAGAAACAAAATGAATAAAAATTTATTTGCCTCTTTCATCACCCCAACTATAATAAGATTACCTATTGCCATTTTAGTCATTACACTTCCAAGCTTTCTATTGCCCACACACAACCAAATGTTTTATAACTGCACAATCTCTGTTCAACAGTGACGAGTTCAACTCACATCAAAACAGATAATGGCTATCCACAACTATAAAGGACAAACTTGAACACTAAATCTCATGTCAGTAATCTTATTTATTGGCTCAACAAACTTGCTAGGTCTCTTACCACTCATTTATGCCCACGAAACAACTTTCAAGAAATTTAGTTATAGCACTTCCTTTATGAGCAGGAGTTGTAATCACCAGCTTCCACCATAAAACAAAAGCATCTCTGGCCCACTTTACCACAAGGAACACCAATTCCCCTTATCCCCATGCCAGTAATTATTGAAACTATTAGCTTACTTATTCAATCAATAGTCCTGGCCATATGGCTAACAGCTAAGATTACAGATGGTCACCTATTAATCCATCTAATCAGAGGAGCAACCCTGGCCCTAATAAGCATTAGTATTACCACAGCCCTCATTGCATTTATTATTCTTATTCTACTCAGCGTTCTTAAAGTTGCAGTAGTCCTTATTCAAGCTTTCATGTTCACCTTATTAATAAGTCACTTCTCACATAACGCACAATGACCCAAAAACCCATGCATATCATGTGATAGTAAATCCCAGCCCCAGCAGGAAGACTGAAAAAGCAGACTCAGAAAACAGTTAAGAACCAAGGGCCTCTCCTCTCAGTCCAATACTTTATTACACGAAGACTCTGATTAGGATGCTGTTATTGTGGCCACAACCACGGGACACTCTTGCTGCCCCCGGATACTTGACCCCAATGCTGTCACTATGAATATTTTCCAATTTCACTGTGATTTTGCATCAGTCTCCCACTGCAATCTCTAATAGGTTTTATCCACACTTGGTAGCCCTTGCATACAGAATGTAGGAAATGTTGAGTGTGGTCAGATATCCCTGATCCATCCTCACACCACACTTGATCCATTTTCACTGCCTCTGTGAGCCTCTTTCCTGGAGGTTTGCTCTCTTCCTTCTCAAAATCCATATCAGATATGCAGTGATTCTTGGTGCTTAGAAGCTCTCAACCAGTGGCAGCTAACTATAACTAATCCTATCCGTGGGGAGGAATTCAATTGGTTTCACCAGAACCACTGCACTTTCTTCCTTTGACCCCCTCCCTTTTCCTTATCCTCTCAGGGTTGCTTCTTATGGCCCTTGGGAGTATCCCTACCCCACCAGAAAGATTTCTCTCTCTCTGGGTCCTATTGGCCTGTACCTACTTGCTAAGTTGTTCCCTGCAGTTACTAAATGATAACAAACCAGGATCGTGGCTAAGGTGATTCATTATGATGACATTGCAGTGCTATAGTTCATTCATCCATGTATTCACTCAACAAATATTTATCCAGTGCTCACCATGTGTTAAGTTCACCGCCAAACACTGCAGATGCAAAGTAACAAAAACCAGCCCCTGTATCTGGGGAGCATACAGTCTAGTAAGGGAGACAGACATTAAACAAGTGATAATGGAAGGAAATATTGAATCACAACCTGGACAAATCTATGAAGGAGAGCTTATATCATGTGAAGTCCTATATTTGGAAGGCTATTGTCATGCTCTAGAAGACAGGAAGTCAGTGAAGGTTTCTCTGAGGGAGCAACCCCTGGGGAGAGCTGAGAGCTGAGCAGAAGGGAAGTAGTAACACAATAAGAAGGAGCATTCAGGAAAAGAAAAGAAAAAAAAAAAAAGCAGTGGCAGGAAGAAATGTGGGCTGTGGGGAATTCAAGGGAATAAAAAAGGCCAGCAGGGCTGAGGCAGAAGGAGTGAGGGACAGCGTACGTGTTTACCTCCCAAATCTCCAGCTTTACTAAGTCAAATGTAAGGCAAGGCAAGAGTTTTGTGTGTGTGTGTGTGTGTGTGTGTGCATGCGTGTGTGTGCGTGTGTGTGCATACACTTTTTTTTTTTGAAGTACAGTTGATTTACAACGCTGTATTAGTTTCAGGTATCGAGTAAAACGGTTCCGTTTTATAAATATAACATAATATATATTCTTTTTCAGATTCTTTGCCATTATAGGTTACTGTAAGATAATGAATATAGTTTCCTGTGCTATACAGTAGGACCTTGCTGTTTTTCTACTCTCTATATAGTAGTGTGTATCTGTTAACCCCCAACTCCTAATTTATCCCTCTCCCTTTTCCCCTTTGGTAACCATAAGTTTGTTCTCTATGTCTGTGAGTCTATTTGTTTTGTGAATAAGTTCATGTGTATCATTCTTTTTAGATTCCACATATAAGTGCTGTCATATGACATTTGCCTTTCTCTGACTTATTTCGCTTAGTATGATAATCTCTAGATCCATACATTTTGCTGCAAATGGCATTTTTCATTCTTTTTTACAGCTGAGTAATATTCCATTGTGTGTGTGTGTGTGTGTGTGTGTGTATACACACATACCACATCTTCTTTATCCATTCATCTGTCAGTGGACATTTAGGTCGCTTTCATGTCTTGACTATTGTAAATAGTGCTGCTATGAACATTGGGGTGCATGTATCTTTTCAAGGCAAGAGTTTTGATTAACCAAGGAAAGAAGTCGTTTGGCTGGTTACAAGGAAAGCATTGAGGCCAACTTGAGGCAGTGATCAGATGAAAGACCTTCTTGCAAACTCAATCATGATTTAAACAAGACGTCCCCTAGATGGCCCAGAACTAGTTCCTTTTGTAATTTACAAAACAGCAAAAGACCTTGGTACCTCCTGCAAACACACTTTCTTCCAAGTTCAGTTGCTATGAGTAGCTGATTTGCACCTACCTCACCAGAGAAAGGGGACTCTGGGACCTTTCAATTATAGTCGGCACTGCCAGCCATACATCTGAGCCCAAGCATAAATATGATGACAGAATGATGGGTGTCTAATTGAAAATGAAGAACATTTGCTTCTAAAACATTCTAAATTTTTAAGACAGCCTGAAGAGAAACTAAGTAAGCCTTTCCCTTGAACGCCTGTGGCTGGTCCATGCAACCCGGTCCAGAATAATTCAAAGCAAAGTAGGTTGTGTCAGGTAGGGCAGCTTCTTCACTGCTGAGAATCTGAAAGCAAGGCTGAAAGCAAGCAAGGCATAGCCAGCTTTATTTCCTCATTTACACATCCTCATCCCTACTGTTTTCTCCGGCTGGGCTGGTGGGATGTTACAGCCAGACTCATCTCCCCCGAAGCTTCTTCTGACCCAAGAAGAGTGGACTCCATGGAAACTAAAATAAGCAGCTGTTTGACTCTCATCTGCAGCAGGAAATTCCACCTTGATGAAACTAGCTTGTTTCCTAATATTAAAAAGAGAAAGAATAAGAAGAGGCAAGCTGCCACCAGAGTCTCCTGAGGCTGAAGGTCAGTGACTTTTTTAACGGCCTTACGTTGGTGCTTTGAGAAAGGTTTCTGTATTTGGAAGCACCTGCCACTCATTCTCCAACCTGGATCCACACCTTGGAAAGAGGAAAATCCTGAAAGCATCCGACAAAGAAACAATTGGGAAATTAAGGTTAATGTGTCACACCTCTTGCTGTCTCAATTTTGTGGATTCGAAAGCCCCAGTGGGGGTAACAGACAATCAAGGGTAGAGCTAGAAATAGTGAGCAGAGTAAAAAGTGAGAAAAAAGTGAAAGAGGGAGATGGAAGCAATTCACAAGGTGACGAGGAGATGCTGTGAGAGGAGGAGTGAGGAAAGATAGAAAGATGAAGGAAGAAAGAAAGAGACTGAGAAAGACTCAGAGGCAAACAGGGTCAAAGAGAGGCAAAAACAGAGAAGGGTTGAGAGGGAAAAAAAACATGTAGAAGTAGAAAGAAAAAAGACACCTGTAGTTGGAATATGAGAGAAAGAATATTCCTTCAACAAGAATCTACTGAGCAGCTTCTCTGTGAGGGTTCTGTGTTGGCAGGCCCTGGGACTGAAGATAAATCAATTACATAAGCCACTGCAGTGAAGAGCAGTCATCGGCAAAGTTGAGTGCTCTCTGAGAAGAGGAACATAGTAGGAATACCCGGCTAGTATCAGTGGTCTGGCACCTTTGGGGAAAGATATAGACCTGTCCTCTTAATAAATGTGCAAAAAAAGGAGTTTAGAGCTTATAAACAATGGGCTCATAAAGCTGAATTGTATCTGATTTTCAGCCTTCTTACATATTCTCCTTTGAACTCATACTTCTCCTCATCAGAGTTGCCATTAGCCCAGACAGTATGTAAAAAATAAGCAAAAAACAATTTCTTCAAGGCAATTTACTTCCATCTATTGAAAAGTTGTCATAATGTGCTGGCTTTCTAAGAACAAAATACTTTACTGTTATCTGCCAAAAAACTATCTGAATAAAACATACACATCCTTCATGTGGACCATATCAATGGGGACTCATGGTATGTGTGTTCTTGGGCAGTGCCCAGTCTATACAACCGTACTCAACAGCCCTACCTTGAATGCTAATATACACCTCTTCCTTAGGCCAGGGCCTCAGGGTTAAAATAATGCAAACATTTCTGCATCATCTGTTTTCAGGGCTTCTAAACTAGAAGTCTACAGGTTGGTATGCACCAGACCTATGCTTGCTTTTATCTGAAACTTTGAGAAATCAGAGTAGTTAAGATAAGAATCCAAATTCTCAGCTTCTCTTGAAAAATTATTTCTGAAAATAAGCTTTGTTCCCTCATTGCAATAACCTTCAGGAGCAGGGTAGCCCTGTCCCTTGAGCCAAGGCATACCCTCTGAGGACAATTTTCCTCCCATTCTCCACTAATCCTTGTCAACCTCTGGAACACTGAGGCCAAAGAGTCAGTGTCATTGATCATAATGCTTCCACTGTTGTCTTGTTTATATTTGATCAGCTTCTCATATTTATATATCCTGGCTGGCAACTGAATTTGCAAATTTTGATCTAAAGCTGTGTTGTCAACTGGACAGCAACATGTAAAAGAATGAAATTAGAACACTCCCTAACACCATACACAAAAATAAATTCAAAATGAATTAAAGACCTAAATGTAAGGCCAGACACTATCAAACTCTTAGAGGAAAACATAGGCAGAACACTCTATGACATAAATCACATCAAGATCCTTTTTGACCCACCTCCAAGAGAAATGGAAATAAAACCAAAAATGAACAAATGGGACCTAATGAAACTTCAAAGCTTTTGCACAGCAAAGGAAACCATAAACACGACGAAAAGACAACCCTCAGAATGGGAGAAAATATTTGCAAACAAAGCAACTGACAAAGGATTAATCTTCAAAATTTACAAGCAGTTCATGCAGCTAAATATCCAAAAAACAAACAACCCAATCCAAAAATGGGCAGAAGACTTCAACAGACATTTCTCCAAAGAAGATATACAGATTGCAAAAACACATGAAAGGATGCTCAACATCACTAGTCGTTAGAGAAATGCAAATCAAAACTACAATGAGATATCATCTCACACCGGTCAGAATGGCCATCATCAAAAAATCTACAAACAATAAATGCTGGAGAGGGTGTGGAGAAAAGGGAATCCTTTTGCACTGTTGGTGAGAATGTAAACTGATACAGCCACTATGGAGAACAGTATGGGGGTTCCTCAAAAAACTAAAAATAGAACTACCATATGACCCAGCAATACCACTACTGGGCATGTACCCTGAGAAAACCATAATTCAAAAAGAGTCATGTACCACAATGTTCACTGCAGCTTTATTTACAATAGCCAGGACATGGAAGCAACCTAAGTGTCCATCGACAGATGAATGGATAAAGAAGATGTGGCACATATATATGATAGAATAGTACTCTGCCATAAAAAGAAACGAAATTGAGTTATTTGCAGTGAGGTGGATGGACCTAGAGACTGTCATACAGAGTGAAGTAAGTCAGAAAGAGAAAAACAAATACTGCATGCTAACACATATATATGGAATCTAAAAAAAAGTGGTTCCGAAGAACCTAGGGGCAGGACGGGAATAAAGATGCATACGTAGAGAATGAACTTGAGAACATGGGGAGGGGGAAGGGTAAGCTGGGATGAAGTGAGAGAGTGGCATGGACATATATACACTACCAAATGTAAAATAGATAGCTAGTGGGAAGCAGCCGCATAGCACACAGGGAGATCAGCTCGGTGCTTTGTGTCCACCTGGAGGGGTGGGATAGGGAGGATAGGAGGGAGACGCAAGAGGGAGGAGATATGGGGATATATGTATAACTGATTCACTTTGTTATAAAGCAGAAACTAACACACCATTGTAAAGCAATTACACTCCAATAAAGATGTTTAAAATAAATAAATAAATAAAGCTGTGTTGTCCAATATGGTAGCCACTAGCCACATGTACCTATTGAAATTTTAAATTAAAATAAAGTTTAAATTTCATTTCCTCAGTTTCACCAGCCACAGTTCAGATGCTCAGTAGCTATTGGAGGAGGTCATCAAGAGGATGTGACCGCTGGTTGACCTGAGAGCTGGACCCAAACAATCGGAGGCTTCTGACCCCCTCCCTTGTCCTTGGAAAATACATTCTGCCCACTGTTCCCACAGGGGGAGTTGTTCCAAGGATGAAGCCTTGAGAGAGTAAGGTGCTGCTGAGACCATCTGGATGGTATATGCAACTGAACCCAGTTAAGGCCTCTGTGTAAACTTTTAATGTGTAGGCAAGCAGGTAGGGAGATCTACTTCTCTTGTGATGCCTAAGAGAAGCCTCAGATGTAAGTTTCCTTGCTTATTAATGTGGAGTGTTCCCCTCTTTCTTCAGTCTCTGCTTGCCCTCCGTGTACAGGGGCGGGTTCACATCCAGGAAGCTCCTTCGTTGAGAACTAACAGTAGTTACCTGTAGCTGTGGTTACCTATTGAACAGCACAGAAATAAAACACTTCCATCATTACAGGAAGTTGTGTTGGATGTGGCTAATCTAGAGAAGAATGAAGGTCTGAGACCAGCATTCCCCCCAGATTTTGTCCCAAATTTGCACACAATACCCAAGACACAACATGATCATATAACTTTGGAAAACACTGTATTAGGATCTTACGGCTGCTGTAACAAATTACTACAAACTTCGTGGGTTAAAACAACATATATTTATTATTTTACAGTTCTGGTGGCCAGAAGTCCAAAGTGGGTTTCTCTGGGTTAAAATCAAAGTGTCAGTGGGGCTGTGTTCCTTTTGGAGGATCTAGGGTAGAGTCATTTTCTTGTCTTTTCTAGCTTCTAGTAGTCACCCCCTTCCATCTTCAAGGCCAGCAACAGCTAGTCAAGTCTTTCTCTGACTCTGAAACTGACTCTTCTGGTTCCATCTTCTACTTTTAAAGACACTTTGATTACATGAGCCCCACTCAGATAATCCAGGATAATCTTCCCATCTCAAGGTCAGCTGATTAGCAGCCTTAATTCCATCTGTAAACTTAATTCTCCCTTGCCATGTAACATAACATATTAACAGGTTCTGGGGATTAGAACATGGACATACTTGGAGACAACTATTCTGCCTACCATGGTGTGTTAAATAAAATTAAGCAGGGATCTTTACAGAAGGATATCGATGAACTTTTAGTATCCAAAGAACAAAGTGAATTGGTAGAGGACTACATGATACAGTGTTTGTTAAATCTACTTCATTACAGAACTTTTTTATGAAGAACATTTATTAAACGTTTCAAGGAACAGAATTGAAAAATACAACTGTTGGAAGTCAAAAAGAATGACTCAGTAAGAAGTAATCCTTCCAATTAAAACCATGATAATAGGAGAACTCTAAATAGCATATGCAAATTGTTTTGCAGGTACTTACAGGGTCCTGTTGAGACCTTGTTCCTTTAAATAGGACTAGATGGAGGAGGTGGGAATGATCTAGACACACAGAAGGTTTATTGAGCCTATTTGGTCAAACCTATTCGGTTTGGTGTTGTATAAGCATCATGCTCTTGCCTGGGCCCCATACTCCCAACTCTTGTAGAATAGTCATAGGACATTATAGCTATAAGGAAACTTTGAGGTAATCTAATCTAGAGGCCTGGAGTATTAATTCGTCTTATGTCATACAGCTAATATGTATCTAAGGACCGACTAGATTTCTATATTCCCAAATAAATATTCTTCCCAACCTGTAAAGCTGCATCTTACCAAAATGTAGAAAAGCTAGTCATCTAAGTTGTTGGTAACTAAGATATGACTTTTGTCCTTTCTAGGGATTAAGAAATGAAGGCTTTCATTAGAAAGAAGCACAGTATCGTTTTGCTGTTGGCTCCTTCCCTCAGAAATTTCCCAGGAATTCACACGGAGATTTTAGATTTGGCTTCCCTGTCCATATGGACACTCTAATAATAAAAAAAAAAAAGGTGATTAGGGACTTCCCTGGTGGTCCAGTGGGTAAGACTCCGAGCTCCCAAAGAAGGGGGCCCAGATTCGATCCCTGGTTGGGGAACTAGATCCCACACGCATGCCACAACAAAGAAGTCCACATGGTCCAACTAAAGACCGTTGCACGCTGCAACGAAGATCCTGTGTGCCGCAATTAAGACCTGGCGCAGCCAAAATAAATAAATAAATAATTTAAAAAATAATAAAATTAGTTTAAAAAAAAAAAAAAAAGGTGATTAGGTCTCTGACCTGACCTCCCCACTGAAGTTCTTCCAATGGACCTGCCTTTCATGAAGCAAGGAACCAAAAGTATACTACAAAAAGGATGAAATTAGACAGCTGATGATGTGGGAAGTCCATACATAAGAATATGAACAAGAGGACCATTTATTTCGAAGGACGAGAAGTTAAGAATAAATGACTTTGTTCTCAGCTTCAAGTGGGAAATTAATTTCCTGTTGATGTGTCTCCACCAGGTCAAAAGATATCTGTACAATATATGCTACAAGACTGAGGCCCATCCCCATTTGGTTCCCCACAAAGATTTTATGGTGGATTTGAAACCTTTTAAAGTTGTTAACAAATAACCTTTGTTATTTTAACAGTACATTTTTCAGACTTGTAATCTGTCTCACTGGTTGTTGATAAGCAGGCCCTTTGCAGAGGAAAAATATTAATCATAGTACTGATGTTTACACTGGAAATGAAATCAGAAATATTCAGGAAGTAATAGCCATCCAGAAGTTGAGGGAGACAGTTTTTGGTTAATTCTTACTCTTGGAATCATAAAAAGACACAGAATATTCTATTTTTGAGTATTTGGGAGTAAACTGACATAGGAAAGTAATACAGACCTTGTGAAAGACCCCACACTCATTCGGATTAATTTTACAGAATTTAGAGTTCATGCAATTTGTTCACATATATGACTGCAGAGGGACTGGTCCATTTTCTAAACATGGTCTGAACTCTCCTCACTCACTAGAACCAAGCCTCATTTAGGGTTAAGTGCCTGAACTTCAGCAATAACAGCCAAAATTCACCCCCCCCAAAACACTTCAGTAATTAAAACTGAGTCTTAGGAAATTATGTAGATTACTAGGTAAAGACAGACTAAATGTTGTTAATACATTTTTTAGTATGACACAGAAGGAGACTATATGCTCAGATTTAAAACACCCTAACCTGCATCAAAACCACATTATTCATCACTGGAACTTAACCAAACCACAGTCAAAAAGACAAAGCATAAAAGGAAAGGAAGGGGCTTCCCTGGTGGCGCAGTGGTTGAGAGTCCGCCTGCCGATGCAGGGCACACGGGTTCGTGCCCCGGTCCGGGAAGATCCCACATGCCGCGGAGCGGCTGGGCCCGTGAGCCATGGCCGCTGAGCCTGCGCGTCCGGAGCCTGTGCTCCGCAACGGGAGAGGCCACAGCGGTGAGAGGCCCGCGTACCGCAAAAAAAAAAAGGAAGGATGGAGAAGAACCTGCCAACTCAGCCAGACTTGACAGGAGTTCAAGGATTTAGGCTAATTAATTGACCACATGGTTGATGAATTAAGACAGTATCCTTGTTTGGAACAAAGTACACTCGCTATGCAATTTGTGGGCGGTGGTGATGAGGAGAAACAGGGGAAACAATTGAGGTTGAAATAAATGAAAAGCATTAGTAAAAGAAGAAAAATTAAAGAGTAATGAGCAAGTGGGAAGTCCAGCAATTTAGATGGCCATCCCACAGGAGAACACATTATGGATCTAATACCTGGACTCCTTATAGAGCTGGCAAAAACTGTCTTGACTTTCAAGTCTTTTACAGAGAACTGCATATTTGAAAATGATAATGAAAACTGAAAGCTAATAGACTGAAAATATATTTACCACGCACCACACCCTAAGCCAGTGCTCTTTGGGACAACCTCTTCCTTCAGAAGCTAAAAATATTCAGATTGCCCAAGGAAAGGTTAATAACACAAATAGCCTCTAATAGGCTTACTGAAATGCTCTGACAATGGGCAGCAGAACACAGGGAGGAACATCTAGCCCAGGAAGCTCAGGACACAGTAAATCTGACCTGATTTGAATATCCTTGCACTTCTTTCAGCCTCTGTAGCTCAGCCAAAATAGAAACAACCTGACCATTTCAGTTTCCCCAAAGTAAGATTGTTTTAGGGAAAATGCACCATCTTAAACCTGGGTCCTGACTCTGTTTCTGCCAGTAACCAGTTTTGTCACCTTGCAAGAGTCATAACCTTTCTGGACTTCTGTTCTCTTACCTGGAAAATGAAAAGAGCTGCACAAGAGGTTAACTTCAACTTGTAATATTCCTCTTTTTGAAAGCTGCAGCAATCATTCTAACACATGAAAATGACAAAGTAGGATGACTCAGTTCATATCGCAGAGCAATCAGCTCTATTGATGGCTGGGTCAACTGGTTTGACTCAAAAGTATTTCATATAAACATAGTTTCTATGCTACTGAGTACAGCTTTTTTCCTTCTGGATCTCACTCGGCATTAGTCTCACTGATGATAGATCATTAGATTCCTTCTGCTATTATTAAATAACCAGTTAACCCCTAAGTTTATGTGGTCTAATGGAAAGAGCATGGCATTGTGGAGCAGAGGCCTTGAAATCTAATTCCCGCCTTATTGCTATTGGATTTCCTGGACATTGGGAAAGTCACTTAACTCTGGAAAGTAACCATAATTGATTTGTTTTCTTCATAATATTATCAGGGTCAAAACATATGAAAGAGAGAGCAATTTGAAACTGCTGTATTTGGGAAACTTGAATCTCAGGCCACAAAGCGAGATTTGCCAAGCTATAACTTTATTTCTACAAATGAATTTAATTTCTATTTTGAGCTCTCATCCTACTGGGTGTGAGAAATTAACCTCTGTCCATTCAGGTCCTTTCATACTTCTGCTGTGTTTGTGCCCATAGTCCGAGAAGGGCTATGTAGTGCCAAAGCATTGGGGAGGTCTTCATTTGTCACTTGTTCTTACTGACATCTGCCATGACTGCTCCCTGCCTGCCCCCAACTGGTCTCTGGTCAACAATCCCTCCAGGTCACTCACTCCTCTTCATAACTTCAAAGCCACTCCAAGGCAAAATGGGTAAAGGAGAAAGAAAAAAAACAGCCAGAGAGGTTAAAAAACAAAAAGACATTTTAAGATGTGTTATGGAAGCCAAGGGAAGAGAAAATACCAAGAAAAATGGTGGCCAAAGGCTTTAAGTGACTCAGAGAAGTCTATAATAAGGAAGACCAAAATGAAGCCATAGATAACTTTTGCAAGAAGTTTCCACTGAATTACAGAAATACAATCCTAACTGCAGAGGTAGAGAAGGAATACTAATAGTGAATGTGACAAGTTCTTTTTTAAGTTTTTTCCTAAAAAGAAAAAAATTTGATTAAAATTATCTTCACTTTGGAAAAGGATGACAGTGGTACTCAAAATTTTAATTTAGAATGCAATAATTTGCATACATGAAAGGATAAGACTTTTTGTACTGGTCAGTGAGACCTGACCACAAGAGTGATTAAAATCCAGCCTTACCAAATTTTATCTCCCTAAGTATGATAAAATATTTAAGCCCATAAAAATTAGGCCACCACTTCTCTGAAACAGTCTTAGGAGTAAATAGCCCATGAAAATAAAATCACTTCTGCTGTACAACCTGAGACTGAGATGCCAGTGAGGAATGAAACAGGCAATATTTCACATGGATGATGGAGAGAAGGTAAGGGGAATTGCTTTGGTTGTCATAACTTTTTACTTTGCACGATTTCATAAGACCAACCTGATTCCTTGTAAAATTTTTTTAACATCTTTATTGGAGTATAACTGCTTTACAATGGTGTGTTAGTTTCTGCTGTTGATTTCTTATAACTTAAAAGAGTTCCAAATAAAATCAAGTTGATTACGTAGGAGTGATCCTTATCAGAGCATTTAATGCCTGACACATCCATCTGGGATACCCAGATTATGAGAATATTCTACCCTAAATTATACTCCTAGGGCTGTGAAATGGAGAAGGAAAGAGCAGGTATCACCATGACTTTCTTCTCTTTCCATCGTGCCCCACTAATCCCAATAAATATTCATTTTTAAAGGTTTAAACATTTAATGTCAAGAGTATTCAATTCATTTGTAAAGTGGAGTGGTAACTTTAACTTTTCATCTAATTTTTCTGCTTAGCTCAGATAAGTCATCCAGAATAGTAAGGGGGGAAAGAGATTTGGCAATTCATGTCAACTTGGCTCAGTCTTATATTCACAGGATAAGTAGGATGCAAAAATGCTTGCATATCATCTAGACTCAATGATTTATTTTCATCTTCTCAAAGAACCAGCTTTTAGTTTTATTGATCTTTGCTATCGTTTCCTTCATTTCTTTTTCATTTACTTCTGATCTGATCTTTATGATTTCTTTCCTTCTGCTAACTTTGGGGTTGTTTTGTTCTTCTTTCTCTAATTGCTTTAGGTGTAAGGTTAGGTTGTTTATTTGAGATGTTTCTTGTTTCTTGAGGTAGGATTGCATTGCTATAAACTTCCCTCTTAGAACTGCTTTTGCTGCATCCCTTAGGTTTTGTGTCATCGTGTTTTCATTGTCATGTTTCTAGGTATTTTTTGATTTCCTCTTTGATTTCTTCAGTGATCTCTTGGTTATTAAGTAGTGTATTGTTTAGCCTCCATGTGTTTGTATTTTTTACAGATTTTTTTCCTGTAATTGATATCTAGTCTCATAGCGTTGTGGTTGGAAAAGATACTTGATACGATTTCAGTTTTCTTAAATTTACCAAGGCTTGATTTGTGACCCAAGATATGATCTATACTGGAGAATGTTTCATGAGCACTTGAGAAGAATGTGTATTCTGTTGTTTTTGGATGGAAAGTCCTATAAATATCAATTAAGTCCATCTTCTTCAATGTATCAATTAAAGCTTGTGTTTCCTTATTTATTTTCATTTCGGGTGATCTGTCCATTGGTGAAAGTGGGGTGTTAAAGTGCCCTACTATGATTGTGTTACTGTCAATTCGCCATTTTATGGCTGTTAGTATTTGCCTTATGTACTGAGGTGCTCCTATGTTAGGTGCATAAATATTTACAATTGTTATACCTTCTTCTTGGATTGATCCCTTGATCATTATGTAATGTCCTTCTTTGTCTCTTGTAATAGTCTTTGTTTTAAAGTTTATTTTGTCTGATATGAGAATTGCTACTCCAGCTTTCTTTTGGTTTCCATTTTCATGGAATATCTTTTTCCATCCCCTCACTTTCAGTCTGTATGTGTCCCTAGGTCTGAGGTGGGTCTCTTGTAGACAGCATATATATGGATCTTCTTTTTGTATCCATTCAGCCAGTCTATGTCTTTTGGTTGGAGCATTTAATCCATTTACAGTTAAGGTAATTATCGATATGTATTCCCATTTTCTTAACTGCTTTGGGTTTGTTATTGTAGGTCTTTTCCTTCTCTTGTGTTTCTTGCTGAGAGAAGTTCCTTTAACACTTGTTGTAAAGCTGGTTTAGTGGTGCTGAATTCTCTCAGCTTTTGCTTGTCTGTAAAGGTTTTAATTTCTCCATCAAATCTGAATGAGATCCTTGCTGGGTAATCTTGGTTGTAGGTTTTTCTCCTTCATCACTTTATATATGTCGTGCCACTCCCTTCTGGCTTGCAGAGTTTCTGCTGAAAGATCAGCTGTTTACCTTATGGGTATTCCCTTGTGTATTATTTGTTGTGTCACCCTTGCTGCTTTTAATATTTTTTCTTTGTATTTAATTTTTGATAGTTTGATTAATATATGTCTTGGTGTGTTTCTCCTTGGACTTATCCTGTATGGGACTCTCTGTGCTTCCTGGACTTAACTATTTCCTTTCCCATATTAGGGAAGTTTTCAACTATAATCTCTTCAAATATTTTCTCAGTCCCTTTCTTTTTCTCGTCTTCTTCTGGAATCCCTATAATTCAAATGTTGGTGTGTTTAATGTTGTCCCAGAGGTCTCTAAGACTGTCCTCAAATCTTTTCATTCTTTTTTATTTTGCTCTGCAGTAGTTATTTCCAATATTTTATCTTGCAGGTCATGTATCCATTCTTCTGCCTCAGTTATTCTGCTATTGATCCCTGCTGGAGAATTTTTAATTTCATTTATTGTGTTGTTCATCACTGTTTGTTTGCTCTTTAGTTCTCCTAGGTCCTTGTTAAATGTTTCTTGTATTTTGTCCATTTTATTTCCAAGATTTTGGATCACCTTTACTATCATTATTCTGAATTCTTTTTCAGGTAGACTGCCTATTTCCTCTTCATTTGTTAGGTCTGCTGGGTTTTTGCCTTGCTCCTTCATCTGCTGTGTGTTTCTCTGTCTTCTCATTTTGCTTAACTTACTGTGTTTGGGGTGTCCTTTTTGCAGGCTGCAGGTTCGTAGTTCCCATTGTTTTTGGTGTGCCCCCAGTGGGTAAGTTTGGTTCAGTGGGTTGTGTAGGCTTCCTGGTGGAGTGGACTAGTGCCTGTGTTCTGGTGGATGAGGCTGGATCTTGTCTTTCTGGTGGGCAGGTCCACGTCTGGTGGTGTGTTTTGGGGTATCTGCAGACTTATGATTTTAGGCAACCTCTCTGCTAATGGATGGGGTTTGTTCCTGTTTTGCTAGTTGTTTGGCATAGGGTGTCCAGCACTGTAGCTTGCTGGTCGTTGAGTGAAGCTAGGTGCTGGTGTTGAGATGGAGATCTCTGGGAGATTTTCGATGTTTGATATTACGTGGAGCTGGGAGGTCTCTTGTGGACCAGTGTCTTGAAGTTGGCTCTCCCACCACAGAGGCACAGCCCTAACACCTGGCTGGAGCACCAGGAGCCTGTCATCCACGGCTCAGAATAAAAGGGAGAAAAAAAAAAAGAAACAAAGAAGAAGATAAAATGAAGTAAAATAAAATCAAACAAAGTTGTTAAAATAAAAAATAAATTATCAAAAATAATTTTAAAGAATAAAAAGAAAAAGAAAGAAAGAAGAGAGTACCCAAACTGAAAAACAAATCCACCAATGATAACAAGTGCTAAAAACTATAAAAAAAAAAAAAAAAAAAAAGGACAGAGAGAACCCTAGGACAAATGGTAAAGCTATACAGACAAAATCACACACAGAAGCATACACATACACACTCACAAAAAGAGAAAAAGGGAATATCCTTGCTCCCGAAGTCCTCAATTTGGGATGATTCGTTGTCTAGTCAGGTATTCCACAGATGCAGGGTACATCAAGTTGATTGTGGAGATTTAATCCCCTGCTCCTGAGGCTGCTGGGAGAAATTTCCCTTTCTCTTCTGTGTTCACTCAGCTCCTGGGGTTCAGCTTTGGATTTGAACCCACCTCTGTGTGTAGGTCGCCTGAGGGCATCTGTTCTTCGCTCAGACAGGACGGGGTTAAAGGAGTAGTTGCTTTGTGGGCTCTGGCTCACTCAAGCTGGGGGAAGGGAGAAGTATGGAGTTCGCAGTGAGCCTGGGGCGGCAGAGGCCGACGTGACGTTGCACCAGCCTCTGGCAGGCTGTGCGTTCTCCTGGGGAAGTTGTCCTTGGATCACGGGACCCTGGCAGTGACGGGCTGCCGAGGCTCCCGGGAGGGGCGGTTTGGATAGTGACCTGTGCTTGCACACAGGCTTCTTGGTAGCTGCAGCAGCAGCCTTAGCATCTCATGCCTGTCTCTGGGGTCCACGCTGATAGCCACGGCTCACGCCTGTCTCTGGAGCTCCTTTAAGCGGTGCTCTTAATCCCTTCTCCTCACACAGCAGGAAACACAGAGGCAAGAAAAAGTCTCTTGCCTCTTTGGCAGCTCCAGACTTTTTCCTGGACTCTCCCAGCTAGCTGTGGCGCACTAGCCCCCTTCAGGCTGTGTTCACGCAGCCAACTCCAGTCCTCTCCCTGCGCTCCGACCGAAGCCCGAGCCTCAGCTCCCAGCCCCTCCCGTCCTGGCGGGTGAGCAGACAAGCCTCTCGGGCTGGTGTGTGCCAGTCAGCACCGATCCTCTGTGCGGGAATCTCTCCGCTTTGCCCTCCGCACCCCCGTTGCTGTGCTCTCCTCAGCGGCTCCCAAGCTTCCCCCCTCCGCCACCTGCAGTCTCCGCCCACGAAGGGGCTTCTAGTGTGTGGAAACCTTTCCTCCTTCACAGCTCCCTCCCACTGGTGCAGGTCCCGTCCCTATTCTTTTGTCTCTGTTTTTTCTTTTGCCCTACCCAGGTACGTGGGGGAGTTTCTTGCCTTTTGCGAGGTCCGAGGTCTTCTGCCAGCGTTCAGTAGGTGTTCTGTAGGAGTTGTTCCACGTGTAGATGTATTTCTGATGTATTTGTGGGGAGGAAGGTGATCTCTACGTCTTACTCCTCCGCCATCTTGAAGCTCCCCCCCCACCCCCCGCAATGCATTATTTTCAGATGGATGAAATGAGGCTCAGGGAGATTGTGTGTCTTACCCAAGATATCACAGTGATTAGAGCCAGGAATAGAACTCAAATTTTCTAACGTCAAGACCAATAGTCAACAAATATTTATTAAGTTCTTAGTCTATGCTAGACAATGTCCTAGACTCTGAGGATTAAGAGCTGAAACATATCACCTGGGATATGGAAAACAAATTAACGCCTGGCACAGCCACTTATAATAGCAGCACAAATATGAAATACTTAGGTATAAATCTAGCAAAATACGTTCAAGATCTATGTGCTGAAAATGGTAAAACGTTGATCAAAGAAATCATCAACCACCTTAGTAAATGGAGTTTTATACCATGCTTGTGGATTAGAAGACTCAGTAGTGTTAAGATGTCAGTTCTCCCCAATGGGCCTATAGAGTCATTACTCATTACAATCCCAATGGAAATCTTCATAAGATTTTTGTAGATGTTGATAAGCTGATTGTAAAATGTATATGGAGAGGTAAAGGAACTAGAATAATCACAATAATTTTTAAAAAGAAGCTGAATGTTGGAAGATTCACACAGCCTGACTTCAAGTCTCACTATAAAGCTGTGGAATTAGCAAAACCACACAGAGATCAACAGAGCAGAATAGACAGTCCAGAAACACACCCTCAAAAATATGGCCAATTGATTTTTGACAGATGCAGCAATTCTATGGAGAAAGAATAGCTTTTTTAATACATGATGCTGAAGCAATTCAATATCTACTTATAAAAAAAGGAAACTTGATCCATGCATTATACTATACATAAAAATTAACTCAAAATAGGTCCAAGGCCTAGATATAAAACCTAAAGCTCTAAAACTTCTAGAAGAAAACAGGATAAAATCTTTGTGACCTTGGGTTAAGCTAATCATTTGTAGATAAGACACCAAAGGACATTCTGAAAAACAAACAAAAGAAAACAATAACAAACAGAAATATAGATCAGTGGAACAGGATAGAAAGCCCAGAGATAAACCCAGGCACATATGGTCACTTTACCTTTGATAAAGGAGGCAAGAATATACAGTGGAGAAAGGACAGCCTCTTCAATAAGTGGTGCTGGGAAAACTGGACAGCTACATGGAAAAGAATGAAATTAGAACATTCCCTAACACCATACACAAAAATAAACTCAAAATGGATTAAAGAC
This sequence comes from Orcinus orca, assembly GCF_937001465.1. NCBI lineage: Eukaryota > Metazoa > Chordata > Mammalia > Artiodactyla > Delphinidae > Orcinus > Orcinus orca. Next base: position 9,018,204 of record NC_064563.1, on the reverse strand, counting down.
CTAAATGTAAGGCCAGACACAATCAAACTCTCAGAGGAAAACATAGGCAGAACACTCTATGACATAAATCACAGAAAGATCCTTTTTGACTCACCTCCTAGAGAAGTGGAAATAAAAACAAAAATAAACAAATGGGACCTAATGAAACTTCAAAGCTTTTGCACAGCAAAGGAAACCATAAACAAGATGAAAAGACAACACTCAGAATGGGAGAAAATATTTGCAAATGAAGCAATTGACAATGGGTTAATCTCCAAAATTGACAAGCAGCTCATGCAGCTAAATATCAAAAGAACAAACAACCCAATACAAAAATGGGCAGAAGACCTAAACAGGTATTTCCCCAAAGAAGATATACAGCTTCCCAACAAACACATGAAAGAATGCTCAATATCATTAATCATTAGAGAAATGCAAATCAAAACTACAATGAGATATCATCTCACACCAGTCAGAATGGCCATCATCAAAAAATCTACAAACAATAAATGCTGGAGAGGGTGTGGAGAAAAGGGAACCCTTTTGCACTGTTGGTGGGAAGGTAAATTGATACAGCCACTATGGAGAACAGTGTGGAGATTCCTTAAAAAACTAAAAATAGAACTACCATATGACCCAGGAATCCCACTACTGGGCATGTACCCTGAGAAAACCATAATTCAAAAAGAGTCATGTACCAAAATGTTCATTGCAGGTCTATTTACAATAGCCAGAACATGGAAGCAACCTAAGTGTCCATCGACAGATGATTGGATAAAGAAGATGTGGCACATATATACAATGGAATATTACTCAGCCATAAAAGGAAATTGAGTTATTTGTAGTGAGGTGGATGGACCTAGAGTCTGTCATACAGAGGGAAGTAAGTCAGAAAGAGAAAAACAAATACCGTATGCTAACACAGATATATGGAATCTAAAAAAAAAAAAAAGGTCATGAAGAACCTAGGGGCAAGAAGGAATAAAGACACAGGCCTACTAGAGAATGGACTTGAGGACACGCGGAGGGGGAAGGGTAAGCTGGGACAAAGTGAGAGAGTGGCATGGACATATATACACTAAAAAATGTTAGATAGCTAGTGGGAAGCAGCTGCATAGCACAGGGAGATCAGCTTGGTGCTTTGTGACCACCTAGAGGGGTGGGATAGGGAGGGTGGGAGGGAGGGAGGGAGACGTAAGAGGGAAGAGATATGTGGATATATGTACAGCATAGCCGATTTACTTTGTTATGAAGCAGAAACTAACACACCATTGTAAAGCAATTATACCCCAATAAAGATGTTAAAAAAAAAAACTTCTAGAAGAAAACAGGATAAAATCTTTGTGACCTTGGGTTAATCTAATCATTCATAGATAAGACACCAAAGGACAGTCTGAAAAACAAACAGCCTAATTAACCATGAGCAAATACCAAACTCTGGAGAACATACAGAGAAACTAGATCACACCCGTACATTACTGGTACAAGTGCAAAATGGCACTGCACTCTGGAAAACCATTTGGTAGTTTCTTTTGAAACTAAACATGCATTTACCATATTACCCAGTAATCATATTGCTCAGCATTCGCAGGGAAATGAAATTTATGTTCACACAGAAACCTACACATTAAAGTCCACAGCAGTTTTATTCATAAGAGCCAAAAGCTGGAAACAATCCGAATGTTCTTCAGTGGGTGAATGGTTAAAATGGCAGTTCTTCCATACCACAGAATACTACTCTGCAATAAAAATGAATACATGCAGCCACTTTGGTGGAGCACAAAGGAATTATGCTGAGTGAAAAAAGACAATCTCTAAAGGTTACATATTCTATGATTCCATTTATATTACCTCTTGATACACACTACAACTCTGTGGAACTCAAGAGAATTACGCTGAGTGATTAAAAAAAAAAAAAAAAAAGAAGCAGCCAATCTTTCTTCACCAGGCTCTCAGGCAGGAAACCAAAGCTCCTTCTCACTGGAATCCGAGCAGCCCATGAGGCAGAATCAAAGATTATGATACTAAGAGTTTCCCAACAGACTTCCAACCAGATCACTCTACACTGCTGTTCTCAGTCTACAAGCTCTACATATGTCCTCAGAGCTTCTAAAGCAGCTTTTTCATCCCTGACTCTTAAATAAGAATTGGCAAACAAGGATTGCCAAACATCTGAGGAAAGTCTATAACCCAAAAGACAGAGACTACAACAAATAAATAGAAAAAAAGAACAAACTGAAAAAGAAAAAACCAAAAAACCTAGATTGCTAGGAGAAGAAAACTTCTTACATATACATACACCAATATACTCAGAGATCACAGAATACACTGCACACATGGAATGAGAACAAGATGCTATCAAAAAGGAGCATTCAGGGAATAAGAAAGGAACCTCAGAGAAGAAAAACATGATATCAGAAATAAAGAAGTCAAGAGAAGGGTTGGAAGATAATGCCAAAGATGTGTGCGTGTGTGCATGCATGTGTATGTGTATGTGTCTCTGTGTGTGAGAGAGAATGAGAGAGAGAGAGAGAGAGAGAGAGAGAGAGAGAGGAAAAAGGACAAAGAAATATAAAAGACGGGAGAAAAGAGAAAAAAATGAAAGGATCAATCCATCCAACATGTCCAGGAAAAGAGATTAGAGAAAATGAGGGGCAGGAAGCCTTCAATAAAATCATGCAAGCAGAAGATATATCTATCTTCCATTATAGGTTTTTACACGATATTGAGTATAGCTCCCTGTGCTATACAGTAGGACGTTGTTTTGTATCTATTTTATGTATAGTAGTGTGTATCTGCTAAATCCCAAACTCCTAACTCATCCCTACCCACACTTTCCCCTTTGGTAACCATATGTTTGTTTTCTATGTCTGTGTGTCTATTTCTGGATAAACATATTTTTATTGCAGCAGTTTCATAATACACTCAAGGGAAAAAAAAGCCTATGGCAAGAATTTGTGAGAAATAACCACATCACAGAAAACAGGATGTGAAAAGATGTCTTTTGAGCACATTAAGGTGACAAAACACATCTTATCACTTCTTGAAAATGCACTGTCACTGTTATCAGTGTTGGGTAGGAAGGGCAGGGAGAATCACAACTTCTTTCTTCTTCTCATCAATCTTATACTTTCATTTAATTTTTTTAAAAAGTGTGTCTGTTTCAGGTTTTAACCACAATTTAATTTAAAGGAACTGAACAAGTTATAACGGTGAAATCCAATGATTGATTGTGGCATTTTATTTTACAGCAAAGGCCTATTTTTAAGGAAGAAAAAGCACTACACAGCTTTCAGCTTGAAAATATGTCAGGCTGCCTACAGCTCTGTTCCCTATGGACGGCTTGTGCTGCTCTCCATTCTGAAAAAGATGTCTTTTTTGATATTCAGGATTCTTACAATGAGTCTGATGGCATCCGTTGGCAACTCTCTGTGGTTCTGAGGTGATGACATGGGAACACCACCACCAAGCTGGGGCCATCTCCACATGCCCCCCAACCCTCCAGTTCTGACAGCCTCATCAAAGGACATGGGGCCATCGCCGTGTTGAAGCCTAAGAGGCCAGGGTCTCAGTAAGGCAGATGTTGAAAACATTTTCATTTTATCACTATGGTAATATTTAAATCTGATTTTTTGGAACAAATTGTTCATATGCAGCCAAGAGTCTGTTCTGTCTTCTGCTCTGAATTCCTTTTCTTCAATAAACATTCCCAGGAAATGCATGCACAGTTTCTTACTGTTTGAAGAGGCATCATTGAACAAAGAAAAAGTAAAACCCAAGAAAAGCCCCTAAATTGATGGATGGTCGCTTTAGAGTTTAAAGTGACAGATTCATGTCACTCTCCCTCTTCAAAATCCTTTGTCTTCTCTCTGGATGGATCTAGAGACTGTCATACAGAGTGAAGGAAGTCAGAAAGAGAAAAACAAATATCGTATATTTATGCATATGTGGAACCTAGAAAAATGGTACAGATGAACTGGTTTACAGGTCAGAAATAGAGACACAGGTGTAGAGGACAAATGTATGGACACCAAGGGAGGAAAGTGGTGGTGTGGGGGAGTGGAGGGATGAACTGGGAGATTGGGATAGACATATATATACTAATATGTATTAAATGGATAACTAATAAGAACCTGCTGTGTAAAAAAATAAAATTCAAAAATTAAAAAAAATCCTTTGTCTTCTAAATTAAAAAATATATATATATATATATATATCATACGATATCACTTATATGTAGAATCTAAAAAAAATGACACAAATGAACTTGTTTATAAAACAGAAATAGATTCACAGACATAGAAAGCAAACTTATGGTTACCAAAGGGGAAGGAGGGAGGGATAAATTAGGAGTTTGGGATTAACACATACACCCTACTATATATAAAATAGATAAATAACAAGGTCCTACTCTATAGCACAGAGAACTAGACTCAGGATCTTATAACGGAAAAGAATCTGAAAATGACGTGTGTGTGTGTGTGTGTGTGTGTGTGTGTGTGTGTGTGTGTGTGTGTGTGTGTGTATATGTAACAGACTCACTTTGCTGTATACCAGAAACTAACACAACATTGTAAATCAACTATACTTCAATAAAAAAATTAATTAAAATAAATCCTTTGTCTTCAGTTCAATTTTTCTCTGCCTTGTCCTCATTTTACTCCTTCCCTCTGAGGCTCTCCCCCAAGGCAACTTCCTATAGACTGTTTCTTTTACATGTTGCATAGATACTAATACACACATATAGAAAATATTTATTCATCAAAAAAACCTTAGTCTCCACGATGACATATAATGTACTAGGAATTTGAATTCCTATGTTAATCAAAAATATATATATTTCTGGGGTTTATTACCTAATGGGGATTAAAACTTGAAATTCCTATGTTATTGCTAAATCTTCCCTCCATTCATCCATACGTACATCCATCACTTTGCTCTGTATACATATTCATTGCCCCTCACCCCCTCCTGTCACAAACACATAGGACACAGAAAACAATATCATTTTAATTGATAGATTCAGGAATCAGTAATGAAAAAGTTGTCAAAATGCTAAGAATAGATGCTAAAGCTCCCTGCTCACAGTCAACAAGAACAAAATAAAAGATTTAAAATCATCAAACCAATCAAAGAGTACATTTCAAGCACCAAAGTTGGCCATCAGAATAGATATGACTAGAATTTTAAAAGTGTGCAAGAGGTCAGGCAGCAGAAGCAAGAAGAACTAGAATCCTGCAGCCCGGGATCAAAAACCACATTCACAGAAAGATAGAAAAGATGAAAAGGCAGAGGGCTATGTATCAGATAAAGGAACAAGATAAAACCCCAGAAAAACAACTAAATGAAGTGGAGATAGGCAACTTTCCAGAAAAAGAATTCAGAATAATGATAGTGAAGATAATCCAGGACCTCGGAAAAAGAATGGAGGGAAAGATAGAGAAGATGCAAGAAATGTTTAACAAAGAACTAGCAGAATTAAAGAACAAACAAACAGAGATAAACAATACAATAACTGAAATAAAAACTACACTAGAAGGAATGAATAGCAGAATAACCGAGGCAAAAGAACAGATAAGTGACCTGGAAGACAGAATGGTGGCATTCACTGCTGCAGAACAGAATAAAGAAAAAAGAATGAAAAGAAATGAAGAGAGCCTAAGAGACCTCTGGGACAACATTAAATGCAAAAACATTCACATTATAGGGGTCCCAGAGGAGAAGAGAGAGAGTAATGACCTGAGAAAATATTTGAAGAGGTTATAGTCGAAAACTTCCATAACATGGGAAAGGCAATAGCCACCCAAGTCCAGGAAGCACAGTGAGTCCATTACAGGATAAACCCAAGGAGAAACATTCCAAGACACATAGTAATCAAATTGGCAAAAATTAAAGACAAAGAAAAATTATTGAAAGCAGCAAGGGAAAAATGACAAATAACATACAAGGGAACTCCCATAAGGTTAACAGCTGATTTCTCAGCAGAAACTCTACAAGCCAGAAGGGAGTGGCATGATATACTTAAAGTGATGAAAGGGAAGAACCTACAACCAAGATTACTCTACCCAGCAAGGATCTCATTCAGATTCCATGGAGAAATCAAAAGCTTTACAGACAAGCAAAAGCTAACAGAATTCAGCACCACCACAACAGCTCTACAACAAATGCTAAAGGAACTTCTCTAAGCGGGAAACACAAGAGAAGAAAAGAACCTACAAAAACAACCCCAAAACAATTAAGAAAATTGTCATAGGAACATATATATCGATAATTACCTTCAACGTGAATGGATTAAATGCTCCAACCAAAAGACACAGGCTTGCTGAATGGATACAAAAACAAGACCCAGGGACTTCCCTGGTGGTCCAGTGGTTAAGACTCCGTGCTCCCAATGCAGAGGGCCCGGGTTTGATCCCTGGTCTGAGAACTAGATCCTGCACGTCACAACTAAGCGTTCGCATGCTGCAACAAAGATGCCGCGTGCTGCAACGAAGACCCAGCACAGCCACATAAATAAATAAATATTTAAAAAAAAAAAACAACAAGACCCATGTATATGCTGTCTACAAGAGACCCACTTCAGACCTAGGGACACACACAGACTGAAAGTGAGGGGATGGAAAAAGATATTCCATGCAAGTGTAAATCAAAAGAAAGTTGGAGTAGCAATACTCATATCCGATAAAATAGACTTTAAAATAAAGTATGTTACAAGAGACAAGGAAGGACACTACATAATGATCAAGGGATCAATCCAAGAAGAAGATATAACCATTATAAATATATATGCACCCAACATAGGAGCACCTCAATACATAAGGCAATTACTAACATCTATAAAAGAGGAAATCGACAGTAACACAATAATAGTGGGGGACTTTAATACCTCACTTACACCAATGGACATATCACCCAAAATGAAAATAAATAAGGAAACAGAAACTTTAAATGACACAATAGACCAGATAGATTTAATTGATATTTATAGGACATTCCATCCAAAAACAGCAGATTACACTTTCTTCTCAAGTGTGCAAAGAACATTCTCCAGGATAGATCACATACTGGGTCACAAATCAAGTTTCAGTAAACTTAAGAAAATTGAAATTATACCAAGTATCTTTTCTGACCACAACGCTACGAGATTAGAAATCAATTACAGGAAAGAAAACATAAAAACACAAACAAATGGAGGCTAAACACTACGTTACTAAACAACCAAGAGATCAGTGAAGAAATCAAAGAGGAAATAAAAAAATACCTACAGACAAATGACAATGAAAACACAGTGATCCAAAACCTATGTTAGTTTCAGGTATACAGCATAGTAATTCAGGTTTTTTTGCAGATTATACTCCATAGTAGGTTATTGCAAGATAATGGCTATAATTCCCTGCGCTATATAATATATTGTTGGCTGTTTATTTTACACATAGTAGTTTGTGTCTGCTCATCCCATACCCCTAATTTGTCCTTCCCCCCTTCCCTCTCCCCTTTGGTCACCACAAGTTTGTTTTCTATATCTGTATAGATTCACCTTTTGGGTCTAGTCTAGCTCACAGGACCTTCTTCAGAATATGGGCTATGGGCCCTTCCCAGGATAAATGCATGGAGACAAAAACTGCCAGGAAGTAGAAAATGAAGATGCTATGCCACATGTGAGCACTCCGCTCTGTAGTGGATAAATCCCAGTGAACAAAGTTTCCCCAATGTGCTTAGCTCGTCCACCTCCCTTAGCAAGACCAAGAGGAGCCAGAAGTGTTTCTGTGCCCTGCCTAAGGGGGTATGGAACAAAAGTTCATTCAATCCTCACGCCCATAACGTACTGAGATAGGAACTTGAGGAAAGAGGCATAAACGTTTCTCCCTACACATTTCAAAAGAGTGAATGCCTGTGCCTTCCATATCATTTAGAATTTTAGAGAAACTTAACTTTCAGTGTCATTGGTAGCCTCCTCCCTCCTCTCTAAAACTCAAGGCCAATCCATGCAGGCAGTAATTGATGAAGATCTGCATACAGTGTTTAAAACCACCTTCTCCCTGCCAATGCTTCTGTGCTATGATTGTACCAATGTCCACACTCTACCTTTTCAGGAACAGTTGTTCCCAGGAGGTCTCCTATCATCCATACAGATAAATTCCTGGTGATCCCACCCCTCCAGTGCTCCAGACAGGCCTCAACACACCTAGGGTGAGCACAACCTTGGCTCTGCTGAGGAATCAAGACCTGTCATAAACTAGCTCTTGTTGACCTTTATAGTCACCTATATTTACCTTTTTGTCCAGCTTACCAAACTATTCACATTGCCCGAGGTGTACACATGACCTATGCATCTGCCCAAAAGTTGAGTGCCATAAAACAAATAGCCAAAGTTTTGGGACCAAAAATACTTCATGAAAGGAACTTCCCCAGTGGTCCAGTGGTTAAGACTCTGCCTTCCAGTGCAGGGGGTGTGGGTTCGAACCCCAGTCAAGGAAATAAGATCCCACATGCCGTGCAGTGCAGCCAAAAAAAAAAAAAAGACTTCATGAAAATATAAACCAACACTGGTATATGCAACCCCTTGTCCCCTTTACTAGCAAATTAGCTCTGGTTAATTTCAGAGTTCACATAACTGTCAGCTAGGGAAATGCCTTTCATAGGTCTAGGCCCAAATTCTGGACTGCTACTTTAAAAGAATTTTATTTGGTTTTACTTTTACTATGTAATTAGTAAAGCTTAATGAAGACTTGGGTGTGTTGCCTTTGGACTGAAATATTTGCATATTGTCTTCAATGTGTCTTTAATTACTGTACTTTTAAATTTCTGAAATTATGAGGCCTTAACTGAACTTATCAAAGTGAAATTAAAAAACAGCAAGCATTTTGATTAGCATTCTTTGCAAAGGAGTAAAAATACCCTAGAATTGAAGAATTTTCCCTAAATTGCTCAAGATGAAGTAGATTGGGTTTTGGAATACAGTGGGGAAACTTAAGTTCTAAAGAAATATCACATAAAGGGAACCAGCTCTGGTACTCTGCAAAATAATACTACCATTGTGTTTAAATAGAAAACTGAGAAAACTAATTACATTAAATGGTCTTGGATTGGATGGACTTTGCAGTAAATTGCATCTTTTTTTTTTTTTTGCCAATGGTAATGGATATGTAAGGATATTGACAACAACATTGGAATAGCAGAGGAATTGAAAATGCTATACTTTGATCAATGGGAAACTAGCTAAATTAATTATATTGCATACACACAATAAAATACCATGAAGAAAGCAAACACATATATAGTCTTTGGTTGAACCATATACCATTCTAAGTGCATTACATATACTATCTCACATAATTTCCCAACAATACTACTACTATCCCATTTTACATATGAGACAAGAAGTTAAGTAACATGCCCAAGATGACACACAAATATATATATATATTTTTCTATGTCATAATATTGACATTCAGTCCAGTAATCCTCCACTGTAACAGCTCCTTTACTTTGCAGTGAAAATTGATTTGTATATTTTGAAATTGTGAGAAATTTCACAATATGAAATTGTGCCAGTTCCAGCCTAGGCCTTAAAAGGTCTTGAGTGTTTCTGTTTGCCTTCTTGTGCTTCTGTCATATCTGAGAAGTTCATGTCTGGGCTTGCCTACTAATCCCAAGCAAGGATGAATAACACGTGAAACAGAGCCATCCAGCCAAGCTGCTCCAATCAGCCAGCCTAGATCAACTAACCCCCAGCTAACCCACAGACACATGAGTGAGTCCAGCCAAGATCAAAAAAGCTGGCCCGCCTATCCCAGCCTAGCTTACCTGACTCCCAGCTGACCTGCAGGTACATGAAAAAAATAATGCTTTTTGTTATAGGCCACTGAGGTTTTGTAGTTGTTTGCTATTTAACAATAGTTAACCAATACAGTCTAATTAATTAACTTAAATTCCATTTAGAAATTTGTTCCTTCGGAAAAGCTAAATTCTAACTCCTCTTGAAATTAAAGTTGCCAGATAGAAGCAAAACATTGGGCTTTCAAACCAAAGCGTGATGGAGTGATCAGATGCATTTTTTACTAGGTATCTTAGAGGTAGGTGAGATGTGCGGACACACAAACACACACAATCTATGTGACTAGACAGAGATGAGAGAAAATAGAAATCAAGATACAATGACAATCCATTGATCTTTTAGTAGAACTCTGAGCAATTACACCCTAGCCAAACCGACAGATTTATAACTTACCAGTGGCCTGGTCCCATCTTACAAATTTCCAAAGGAAGACTTTGTTCCACCCCACCAACCCTCCCACAACACTCCCGTTTAAGAAGAGACCACTCATCTCTATACTGTGTAGTCCAAGTGAACTTTCTAGGAGGCAAAGATATAGTGACAGCAACTTGACGGCTACCTTTAGCAATTTACTTTCAGCAATGTGGTCACTCGGTAAACAAAGATTCAGTATAAAGACAAATCAACATCTATATGCCACCTTTTCAAACTATTTCTATAAGCCAGTAACTAGCATTAATCAGAAAGCACTTTCCGAGCTTCTAAAATCTCATGAGAAGGCAGAGCTTCATTATGCTGATTCCTGTTCTTTCTTTTCTTGTCCAGGTTGAAATGAAACCATTCCACAGGTCTTCATGCTAAGAAATAATGGAAAACCATTTATTTAAACTAAATAAAATTATTAGTCTTTTATTTGCTAATGAGGTACCTTCAGTTATTGAGCATCTAAAACTATTGAAAAGTGGTATTCCCTTGCTTTGTTTTAAATTAATTATTGTCAATTCAGCTCTGTGCAGTTTAGTAAGAAATTAAATCTTTATGAATATAAAATACATTTATAAGAATAAAAGATGAGAAAGCTATTTTTACATGCCAAGTAGCTTAGAATTTTATATTTAAATTCACTTAAAGTAATCTGAAACATTCTAAATTCTGCAGAATGTGAACAGTCACTGAAACCTTCTTTAAGAGTTAGAATTACTCACTACTATAAATAAAATAGGTAACTAATGAGAACCTACTGTACAGCACAAGGAACTCTACTCAATGCACTGTGTGACCTAAATGGGAAGGAAATCTAAAAAAGAGTAGACACATGTATCTGTAGTGAATATAACTGATTCACTTTGCTGTACAGCAGAAACTGACACAACATTGTAAAGCAACTATACTCCAATTAAAAGAAAAAGTTAGAATTACTACAGTCTCATTCATTGGACATGATATGAGGATATGTATAAAATTTAATATAAACCTGTGAAAGTACCCCTTTGTCCTAAAAAATCTGTTTTTCAATCATTCATTCAAAAATAGTTATTGAGCACTATACTAGTCAGGGCCTCAGCAGGAAACAGATGGCATACTCAAAATAGGAGGTTTTCAGTAGGAACTCGTTATAAAAGTGTGGGCAGGCTGAAGAGTAGTGCAGTAATGCTGGACTCAAACATTAGATCTGCAGGGACCCTAAATCCATGGTATGGAGGGGAAGGGAGAGTTACCAGAAGTCATTGGGAGAGGGTTCAGTAACAGACGTTTACCTTAAGAGAAGCAGTGACTTTAGGGAACACAGCTAGCTTGAGGCCACCCCACATTAGCTCTCTGTAAAATGCCAGTGAACACAATCCTACCTCTTAAACCTGTGTCTTGGTGCTAACTCTGATACTCTCTCTTTGAGTTTAGGCAAGCATGCATACACTCTACCTTCACCTTCATTTATGTTAATCGTGGGTGCTTGGATTCAATGCCTTCTAAATCTCCTTCCAGCACTAACATTCCACACTTGGATTTTCTTATCAGACTATCTGTTCCAATTCTTCTTTGTTCATTCCAGGTCAAATAACCTACCCGAAAGCCAAGTTCATTCTTTTGATTTACCTTCCCTCATTTAAATAGCTTTATTGGACCTAGCCTCGTGTCTTATTCATAAAAAGTGGTTAATAGATGATTGCTGAATCTAATACAGTTACACTGACTACAATAGGATACCATTATTTATCTATTTTATCTACCCACTGGATTACCTTTCTCTGATCTTCTGCAACTTGGTAAACAAAATAGCACTTTTGAATAATTACATTATGTATTAGCTTTTTAGGCTTTTCACAACTGTTACCTCATTATATCTTCACAGATTCCTTATTTTATAGCATTTTTTCTGATCATAAATATATTTAATTAGAGAAAGTTGGGACATTAGAGAAACACAAAAATTTTCATATATTTGAATTCAGCATGTCTTTGTATGTTAAAAATTTGAGATTATTCTGGAAGAGTACTACATTCTTTTCTTTTCATTTAACATATTATAATAATATCCCATCTGTTTAAACAGTCTTTGGAACATGATATAACATCACTGGTGATTCTTTCCTGGGGCAGTTTTTTTCAGAGAAAAGTATTTTATTAACAATTTACAGGTACAGAAACTTCAGCACAGAAAAGTATAGTTTTCTGAGGTTATATGCTAAGTTAAGATTTAAAATTACTGTGACTCCTCCTAACATAACTTTTTCCACTGAAATATGATGTTCCCCAAAATGTTGATATTGGTGATCAATAATTATGACAAATACCACATAAAATCAATTTTTCATCAAAATTCTCAAAGAAATTACATAAAGATATATAGATAAGAAGTAGATATATAATAAATATGGATGGATGGACAAGTAGATTCAATGAATAAATAGATGAATGGATGGATTTGATGAATCTGAACTGGACTGCTTTTTCCATTGGGACAAATGGCCAAAGTCTTCATTGGAGTACAGTATTTGGGAAGAGATTGAAAGTTTAACATTTCCTTTATGCTTCAGAGCTAAAATACGGAGGCTCATACAATCTTTACGAGGCTAGTCTCACCAGAAGACGGGAACCTGTGAATCACTCTTGACTGGAACAGATCTTTTACCAAATCCAAAGTTACCCCAGCTGCATTCCACCAGCCCATCTCATGCTGTTGCTGAAACACTGTAAACAATGGAAACTCCGCTGTGGAGCTTCTTACAGTGCAAATGAATACTCCTAATGGCAAGCATGCCAGGAGCACCTAACACATCCTGCCTCCTACAGCATGGCGAACAATATTTGTTTCTTCTAACCCTAACTAACTCTAGGTTTTCTCAGTTCTGGAGAAATTGTTTAGGTATAAGTGAAATCAACTACAGTATCTGAAGCACAGAAAACCATGTATTGGGAATAAACGCTGATATTGCTAAAGAAAGAGGGACTGAGGAAAGGAACCAGGGAACATGTGCCTTGTCCCAGCTGGAGGAAGGAACTGCATTCTCTCTAGTGCTCCCAGGGTCAGACCCATGACCTGCTACACTAGCTTGTGGTGCCAACAAGGCACACTCTCTCTCACTTGAGCTCTCATCATTTTGCTCATAAATATTTAAGTATGTAAGTTTCAAGTATTTATGCATGAAATGATAAAGACTCCTTTAAAAATTATAATACTATGTCAACTTCAGAAAAATTAATTTCTTAATATCATTGAATAACCAATCACGACTCAGCCTTCTGTCTCTGTCTCCCCTCTGCATCTTCAGTTTGTGTGTTCAAACCAGGATCTAAAAGTTTCATGTAGTTCAATAGGTCAACAATAAGTTACTATGTCCCTTCAATCTCTTTTAATCTCTTTTTTACTCCCTCACTCTCCCTCTGATTCACTTATTGTAGAAACCAGGTGCTTCATCTTGTAGTTTCTCTCTATATTGCATTTTACAGGTCACAAACCCATGTTGTCATATAACATGTTCCTATGCTTATTTCCTGTAAATTTACATTAATTTCTTTATTTCCTATGGATCTAGAGGCCTGATCAGATTCAGCCTTGATTTTGGTGGGGAGGGAAGTTCTCTCTTTTTAATATCCAAGGGAAGTATTTGGGTTTCACATGCCATATTATCAGAGAACCATTGTGGTTATCTTTAATGTCTGTTCCACATCTAAATTTTCCAAGAGACCGTGGAAAAGACAGACACACCCTGGCTACCACACTCTTATCTCCTGCGATAAGGGAGGACCACCTGTCCCAAACTATGAGCCATCTCTAACTTCAGTTTAACAGTTGGCCATACCTACGCCAATCTCAAGCTATCAAAAGTCTCAGCACTGAAACTGGGTCTCCATTACAGACTCCTTCTTCCCATTGTATATTTAGTTCCACAAAGGTCTTCAGTAAAGATCCTCTCAATCCCTTAGATACCGTCTCATTAAAGGACACATATTGGCCTTGAACCTTTGGCTCACAAAGTCTCCACAATCTTAACACTGACCTCCTCTAGCCTCTAACCTGTTACAAAGGGGATCTACTGTCCTTACTATTACATGTCTCAGAGAAACACTATCTCCTTCTCAAAGCAAAGAAATTTTTCTGAAATGATTTGCTGTCTCCATCTATATAGTGAAATAGCAGGCAACTCTATTTGATAAGCCCAGCCTCCAGGATACAGGATTTAATATAAGTATAATCTTATAGGATCACAGAAATTCATGGAACGGGTCACAGTAAGTCAAGAAAATTTTTCACAAAGGATACCTGACATAATCCTTAAAGGAACATTGTGAGTTAGCCCCACCATCCTCAACCTCAGAAAACTGAGGCTCAGAAACTTGCCAAGGAACATGAAAATCTCTTTCTGTTACAACATATGGTATTTAATCAATATTCAAATTAGCAATGGTTGTCCAAAGTCAGACAATGACAAAAACAAAAAAAACGAACCATATTTCAAAAATCGGCATGGGTCTGGCTACAGGCAATATTCATTCTAAAACTGGTGCAGCAATCTTTTAGAATCAAGGAAAGAAAAAAAATAAAAATAAAACTCCACATACTTCTCTGGGCCCAGGAGATTGGCAGAGCACGCTGGGGGGTGATCTGCTACTGATGGAGATGAAAAGTGCTAGTGCTGCAAAGGCAAGACACAGCTTGGCATTATTCCACCTTTTGGCTCCAAAGCCATAAGCTTGTTCCTTGCTAAGCTGTTTAACCATTCTCACCCCATTCTCTCATTTAGTGTCATCAGAGCTTTTGTGTAAACATCTTTCTTCTTTCTATTCAGCACTATTTTTTAAATATCACAGCGTATGTGATACTTAGGATTTAGTTAAACACTCAGGTTTTCTACATCAAATTGAAAACATTTTATACGCTTGTCTCTATAAGCTTTCCTGCTTGGTACCAACACTGAAGGGCCCTTGTTTATTCCACCATCTAGTCCCTAGGTGACTTATGACTTGTTCAAACCTAAACAATAGGTAGGAACATAAGTCAGGATCTGTCACATTGTGCCCTTTGTTTTTTATTAAAGTATAGTTGATTTACAATATTGTATTAATTTCAGGTGTACAGCATAGTGATCTAGTATTTTTAAAGACTATGCTGCATTGTAGATTATTACAAGATAATGGCTATAATTCCCTGTGCGATACAGTGTATCCTTGTTGCTTATCTATTTTATACATAGTAGTTTGTATCTGTTAATACCATACACATAATTTGTCCCTCCCTCCTACCCTCTCCCCTTTGGTAGCCAACAGCTTGTTTTCTATACCTGCAAGTCTGTTTCTGTTTTGCATATGCATTCATTTGTGTTTTTTTAAGAATACACATATAAGTAGTATCATACAGTATTTGTCTTGTTCTGACTTACCTCACTAAGCATAATATTCTCTAGATCTATCCACGTTGCTGCAAATGGCAAAATGTCATTCATTTTTATGGCTGAGTAATAACCCATTGTATGTTTATAACACATTTTCTTTTTTTATTGAAGTATAGTTGATTTACAATGTCATGTTAATTTCTACTGTACAGCAAAGTGATTCAGTTATACATATATATATATTCTTTTTTTATATATTCTTTTCCATTATGGTTTATCGTAGGATACTGAATATAGTTCTCTGTGCTATATCTCTGTTTATCCATTGTATATATAATAGCTTACATCTGCTAATCCCAACCTCCCACTCCATCCGTCCTTCAATCCCCTCTCCCTTGGCAACCACAGGTCTGTTCTCTATGTCTGCGAGTCTCTGTTTCATAGATAGGTTCATTTGTGTCATATTTTAGATTCCACATATAGGTGACAGCATATGTTATTTGTCTTTCTCTTTCTGATTTATTTCACTTAGTATGATAATCTCTAGTTGCAACCATGTTGCTGCAAATGGCATTATTTTGTTCTTTTTATGGCTGAGTAGTATTCCATTGTATATATATACCACATCTTTTTTATCCATTCATCTGTCGATGGACATTTAGGTTGTTTCCATGTCTTGGCTACTGTGAATAGTGCTGCTATGAACATAGGGGTGCATGTATTGTTTTGGATTAGAGTTTTGTCTGGATACATGCCCAGGAGTGGAATTTCTGGATCATATGGCAACTCTGTTTTTAGTTTTCTGAGGAATCTCCATATTGTTCTCCATAGTGGCTGTACCAACTTACATTCCTACCAACAGTGTAGAAGGGTTCCCTTCTCTCCACATCGTCTCCAGCATTTGTTATTTGTAGAGATTTTAATGATCGCCACTCTGAGCAGTGTGAGGTGGTACTTCATTGCAGTTTTGTACACCACATCTTAACACAATCATCTATTGATGGGCATTTGGGTTGCTTCCTTGTCTTGGATGTTGTAAACAGTGCTGCTGTGAACATTGGGGTTCATGTATCTTTTCAAATTAGTGTGTTCATTTTTTCCAGATATATACCCAGGAGTGGAATTGCTGGATCATATGGCAGTTCTATTTTTAGATTTTTGGAGGAAACTCCATAGTACCTGCACCAATTTACATTTCCACCAAGAGTGTAAGAGGGCTCCCTTTTCTCCACATCCTTGCCAGCATTTGTTATTTGTAGATTTTATGATGATAGACATTCTGACAGGTGTGAGGGGATACCTCGTTGTGGTTTTGATTTGCATTTCTCTAATAGCTAGCAATGTTGAGCATCTTTTCATGTGCCTCTTAGCCATCTGTATGTCTTCTTCGGAAAAATGTCTATTCAGGTTTTCTGCCCATTTTTTGACTTTTTTTATTGAGTTGTATGAGCTGTTTATGTATGTTGAATATTAATCCCTTGTCAGTCACATTATTTGCAAATATTTTCTCCCAGTCCATAGGTAGTCTTTTCATTTTGTTGATGGTTTCCTTTGCTGTGCAAAAGCTTGTAAGTTTGATCAGGTCCCATTTGTTTCTTTTTGCTCTTATTTCTTTTTTTATTTTTTATTATTATTATTTGCGGTACGCGGGCCTCTCACTGTTGTGGCCTCTCCCATTGCGGAGCACAGGCTCCAGACGCGCAGGCTCAGCGGCCATGGGTCACGGGCCCAGCCGCTCCGTGGCATGTGGGATCTTCCCGGACCGGGGCACAAACCCATGTCCCCTGCATCAGCAGGCAGACTCTCAACCACTACGCCACTAGGGAGGCCCTGCTCTTACTTCTTTTACCTTAGGAAACTGACCCAAAAAATATTGCTACAATTTATGTCAGAGTGCTCTGCCTATGCTCTCTTCTAGGAGTTGTATGGTTTCCATTCTTATGTCTTTAAACCATTTTGAGTTTATTTTTGTATACGGTGTAAGGAAATGTTTTAATGTCATTGTTTTACATGTACCTGTCCAGTTTATCCAGCACCATTTACTGAAGAGACTGTCTTTTCTCCACTGTATATTCTTGCCTCCTTTGTCACAGATTAATTGATAATAAGTACATAGGTTTATTTCTGGTCTCTCTTTTTCATTGATTTATGTGTCTATTTTATGCCAGTATGATACTGTTTTGATTACTGTAGGCTCGTACTACAATTTGAAGTTTGGAAGGGTTATACCTCCAGGTTTGTCCTTTTTTCTCAAGTTTGCTTTGGCAATTTAGGGTCTTCTATGGTTCCATATGAGTTTTATGATTATTTGTTCTAGTTCTGTAAGAAATGTCATGGGTATGTTGATAGGGATTACATTAAATCTGTAGATTGCTTTGTGCCCTTTTAAGATGATTGGAACCGGGCTTCCCTGGTGGCGCAGTGGTTGAGAGTCCGCCTGCTGGTGCAGGGGACATGGGTTCGTGCCCTGGTCTGGGAAGATCCCACATGCCGCGGAGCGGCTGGGCCCGTGAGCCATGGCTGCTGAGCCTGCGCGTCCGGAGCCTGTGCTCCGCAACGGGAGAGGCCACAACAGCGAGAGGCCCATGTACCACCAAGGAAAAAAAAAATGATTGGAACCATTGCCAAATTATTTAACAGATTCTCTATTAAAGGACCAAGTCCATATAGGCAAGATATGATTTTCTGTACTCATCTTTTCCAAACCCATCTTTTCTAAATCAATGTATTCCATCCATTCACTCACATATCCATCCATTTATTTATTTAGATATCCATCCACTCATTTATCTAGACATCCATCCACTCATTTATCTATCCATTCACTTGACTGCTTATTCATTTACCCATTTATTCATCCAACAAACATCTGTTAAGTCCCTGCTGTATGTGAGGCACCATTGTTAAATTATTCCCTCCATGTCTCATCCTACCTCATCCCTTCCTATCTTTCTTTCTCTTGTTTTACTCAAACTTCTGGATCCACCTCAAAAATCTTATACTTCTTTATTTTCACCTTCAAGGCATGTAACAGCTTCTCAACATCTGTGTGTTGATTAATAAGAAAAGATTAGGGAATAAGAAGCTGGAAATCAAGGTGAGTAAGCAACTGGGAAAAAGATTAGGAAGGGTTTAGGAAGTGAGGTGGTCAGAAGATTACCTAATCTGATCAAATTTCTAGGAATATACACTAGGAATACTGGTATATAATTTAGGCTCCATAGAAAATGTGATATGCAAGGAGGAAATCAATTTTCTCATAAAATAATATTTCCCAAGTCTAAGTTGTTGGTGGTGATTTTATTTCCTACATAGATTTATATTCCAAATGATTGAAGCCGGCAGCATGCAATAATCCTTTTGATATATACCAAGTGATAGTGTTTTGTTAAAACAGTCCTGTCTGGACTGTGGTCTTGTCAGGACTCACTAGATATTATATACAAGTTTTGGAATGAAATAGACCTGAGTTCAAGTCCAAACTCTAACACTGTCTACCTATGTGACCTGAGGCAAGTTATTACCCTCTCTGAACCTTTGTTTCTTCATTTATATAATAAGAATAATAATACTTATCTCTGTAGTTTTGAAAATTAAATGAGATATATGATAAAATTTTTAGCCCTTCCCCTAGCATACGGTAAAATGTTTAATTATAGTAGCTATTATTAGTGACATCACATGGCTTTGCTATTTCTTATAAGCAAACTTAGGTAATTCTTGGTTTGTTTTCATACATGTCTACATCTGCTTTGTAAATAGGAGGGGTCATCACCTATATTAAAATATGTACCAGCTTCAGTTTTCAAGTAAGGACATATAATTTAACTGATATTTTATATCTTTAAAAGAAATTCCAGGGCTTCCCTGGTGGCGCAGTGGTTGAGAGTCCGCCTGCCGATGCAGGGGACACGGGTTCGTGCCCCGGTCCGGGAAGATCCCACATGCCACGGAGCGCCTCGGCCCGTGAGCCATGGCCGCTGGGCCTGCGCGTCCGGAGCCTGTGCTCCGCAACGGGAGAGGCCACAACAGTGAGAGGCCCGCGTACCGCAAAAGAAAAAAAAAAGAAATTCCAAAACTGCCTACTAAACTGACAATGAGTGTTTAACATGAACTACTTCCAAGACAGTCTCTGGACTTCATTTATTAAATGAATTACTTCCTTCTATTGGCTTTACTACATAATGGGCAGTAACCCTGAACAAATTAGTCCTTTATGTTCTAACTTAATAAAATTTTAATTCACAGGTTTTGGCCAGAAGGTAATAAAATGTGAATCAAATTAAGATTATGGAGGGAATAAACCATCAATTAGAAGAATTTTTGTAAGTAATCCAGAAGCCAGCTAGGATCACCCTTCCCCTTGAAATGAAGATTGGCTTAAACCCAATGCCACAGCAGTGGGATATCCAACACTCTCTTTAAGATTCCTGCAAATGGACTGAGAGCTTTTGTTCTTGTGGTCCCCAGGTCTCCAATTATCTGCTTCTTCTAGAGATAAATTATTCAATTCATACATAATTTCACCATGATCCTCATATTATAAACTTCTCCCAACACTGCATTGACCCAAACTTGATTTGGCCTTTTCTCTTGATTTCTATAAAAGCAAACTCCTCACAAAAAGCATTTGTGTGTAGAGCTGACTTTCCCGAAGGTTTGGAGAGAAGGAAAGGAAAGAAGGTGTTTAAGTGTCACAATAATGAGAAAAAACCAAAGATTTAAAATTAATTCTGAGACAAATCTTCCCAAAGTTCTTTTGTTGCCTCTGCCACAGCAGCTGCTGTGCTCCAGTTTATATCCCAGACGCTAACCAATTTCTTAGTACCTCTCCCCTAGTTCTCTTTCCCTACTCTCTCTTGAAATGCCCTGAAAAAGCTAACAACTGTTCTTGCTATTTATTATTGTATTCAGTTCTCTCTGGCTATTATTTCTATATTTAGTGCCAAATCTACTTTATGTTGGATGGATCCCAACTGAACATGTGTCAAACATAACAAATGGCCAATCTTTTCTCTTGGGGACACAGAAGACCAGCAGAAAACTAAGGTGCCCTTTACCAGGATCTTCTCTCCTAAATATATCTAATTTTAAATAGTGATTTCTCTTTGTTATGGAAGTATATAAGGAAGT
This sequence comes from Orcinus orca, assembly GCF_937001465.1. Lineage (NCBI taxonomy): Eukaryota > Metazoa > Chordata > Mammalia > Artiodactyla > Delphinidae > Orcinus > Orcinus orca. The sequence goes on along the minus strand of NC_064563.1, from coordinate 8,997,483 downwards.
AACTGGGAAGTGAACCAAATAAATAAAATAAAGCCAGTAGCAGAGTATATTGTAATGGGGGAACGATTCTTCCAAGGTTAGAAAAGTGATCACAAAGGATATTCAATAGGACCCTTCACTGAGATTGATGTGGAGAAATTTTTATGCCTTTCCCCAATCTGACATGTCATTTAAGATGTGGGCATTTAATTGGTCTTAGATGTAGAAAATTGCTTTCAATTTCTATTTATATCAGTATGTAGCTCTGTGGCCTTGAAAAAACAACAACCTTAGAACCTCATGTAAAAAAAGAAATCAGTGCCAGTACATTACTTGGTTGGTATGAGGATCAGATCAAACAATAAGTGCATAAAAGCTTTATAAGCTGGGAGACATAATTGAAACATTTAACTTTTTGAAATATGGAGACTCATGAGAAGGCATATAGACTTCTTGAAAGGCACAGGATGGTCTACTCTAAAAATCTGGACTAGATATATGGCAATCATGCAATAGCTTTTGCAACAATATTTTAGTTCCTTTTCATGAACAATCATGTTAAATACTTTTCTGGTAAATGACACAGAAACCAGATTGTGAAGGAAGGTAAATATCAAAGTAGAGAGACAACTTGGAGAACCTACCTTGCATTAACTAAAAACAATGATGGAAAAAGGGAACCCTGATACACTGTTGGTGGGAATGTAAACTGATACAGCCACTATGGAGAACAGTATGGAGGTTCCTTAAAAATCTAAAAATAGAACTACCATACGACCCAGAAATCCCACTACTGGGCATATACCCAGAGAAAACCATAATTCAAAAAGAGTCATGTACCACAATGTTCATTGCAGCACTATTTACAATAGCCAGGTCATGGAAGCAATATAAATGCCCATCGACAGACGAATGGATAAAGAAGTTGTGGTACATATATACAATGGAATATTACTCAGCCATAAAAAGGAATGAAATTGAGTCATTTGTTGAGACATGGATGGATCTAGAGACTGTCATACAGAGTGAAGTAAGTCAGAAAGAGAAAAACAAATATCGTATATTAACGCATATATGTGGAACCTAGAAAAATGGTACAGATGAACCGGTTTGCAGGGCAGAAGTTGAGACACAGATGTAGAGAACAAATGTATGGACACAAAGTGGGGAAAGCCGCTGGGGGGTGGGGATGGTGGTGTGCTGAATTGGGCGATTGGTATTGGCATGTATACACTGATGTGTATAAAATTGACGCCTAATAAGAACATGCTGTATAAAAAAATAAAATCAAAAATTCCAAAAAAAAAACAAACTAAACTTTCTTTAGGTTATTTGTATGGAAATATGTTAATATAAATATTTCAGACATTACATGAAATTCCTAAAAATCTTATATGTTCTGGTATAATGTTATGTCATAATTCTAGTTATTACTTTAAAATGTATATCTCAGAAATAACTAAATTTCCTTGTCAATTGAATTATTATGAACTTTCATCAAATCTTTAACCGTGGTCATTTTTAAGTCTTTTGTCATTTACAGACAGTTCTGGGTGTACTCTGATGCTTTTGCAAAAATTTCCTATAAAAGGGTTTCATCTTCAAGGAATTCATGGAAAAGACTCTGACAAGTACAGGTTTCTGGTAACTGACTATACTGCTGAACTGAATGAATAAGCATTTTCAGAACTCTAATGGAAAACTGATGAATTCATAAAAGTGCTAACAAAAGATCAAGATAAAAAAAATTACATGGGACTGAGTGAACTGATAGAATGATTATAATTTTTGTGACTTTCTGTTTGAATTAAAAAAAAGAAACACAGTAGGTATAAATTCAAATATATATGTTTTTACATATATTATTATTGTGAACTGAATTTTAAAAAGTGTGTGCTGTTTCTCATAGCACATTTTAAATATGAGTATGCCAAATGTTTGAAAATGAAAAGATTTAAAAAATATACTATGAAAACAGGAATCAAAGAAAATTGGTACAGCTATACTAATATCAGATAACATAGCTATAATGTCAGAACTACCAGAGACAAAGATGGACATTTCACAATAATAAAGAGGTCAACCATTCAGGTAGATATGGTGATGATTATAAAAGTGTGCCTCTGATAGTTTAATATATGTAAGCAATATTTGACATAAATAAATGAAATGGAAAAAGAAAAGGATATCAATTATTATGTTTACAACAAGGCATGTTACTTTCAGCATAGAATATCCATTCTATTGTGATAAGCACATTTTCTTCCAATATGCAGACCTCCATGCAAAGGCAAGTTGTAGACAGAAGAGTTCCTGGTGAGTGTGGGACTAAAGTAGGTAGATTAATTGTATGATTCTTGCTTTGGTTATTACCAAAAGGCTGCCCAAAATATCCATTTTCACAATAGGAAATACATACATTTGGTAACAAGTGCTCATGCTAGTTGCTAAGATATGGGGCTTTTTTACCCTCGAGATTGTTTGCATGGATAGAGTCCCATTTCTCTGACCTTTCTTTTCTACATTAACGAAACTGACTAGCCACTTCTCTCTGTTATCTTCTTTTCCCATATATGTAAATACCTTTAGTCAAGGCTTGTAGCCTAGAGGCCATTCAATCTTGTTAAATTGACTTCACCTATTTCTGAAGGGATCGACTGTGCTACAAACCAGTTATTATTTCACTCTCCAGGGTCTACATTAGTCCCCCTAATTCTAAGTCATTTGAGCTGCACCTCACTGTTATGACTCCCCTTCCCCCTCACACAGCCAAACAAATATGTTCAAAGAAGGAAATGTCAGCTTCCCTATTACACCACCATCCACTTCCTCTCCAGGGTGGAAACTCACCTACACTTGTTTTTTGAGAAACCTGAGGGACCTCTCTCAGGCACTGAACAGAAGCCTAAGAATAGTTTTCAAAAAAAACAGTCAGAAAGTCCCTGAGTAATAGCAAGATATAAATCATAAAGTCCCCTAGAAGTTGCTCTCCAGAGGTTTAAAATAAAGTTTTAGGAAGTAGTGATAAAGGCACTAAGATTAGGTTTTTGAATTTTCCTAGTGCCCTCCTTACTTTGCTCAAGATATTTCAAAATGGCAAAACTTTTAACGAACCCTGTGGAAGTAAGAGCATATTGACCAATGTACATTTCAGAGTACCAACTCTATGCCAGTTCTTGTAGCCCATGAGCAAGATCACGTTAAGGTCATGGTCGTAGCTGTCAAGGAATTTACATCCAGGGTAGGAGACAGAAGAAATAAACCAACAATTGGAATAGAGGATAAAAAGCAATCTGAAAAGCAAATACCTAGATAACCCCTTGGGAGGGACTCAGCCCTCCTCAGCAACAGAAAGAGGTGAAGGATGTAATCAAGGGCGAGAACTTCATTCTTTTCCTGTCCTTGGGCTTTCTCCCATCTAGCGATGGCACCATTTGGAACAACGGAGACAATGCAAATTTACAAGCAATTTATTTACCCTGGTTATAACAACATCAGCAGAAAAGACAACAGATCTGCAATATTCCTAAAATTTCCCAGCTCACATGTTCCATTCAACCATTTACTTAACACCCCCAAAATCTCTCTTTGATTCATCCTTTATGAACCTCACAGAACCCTCCAAAACTACTTCCTTTAATTAGAGCCAGTTAGATCATTGCTTTTATTAAAGTCTCTTGTTAGAGCTGTTTGCATTTGTTTTTTCTCCATATAACACCATTAAAAGGAGGAGGGGCCAGAGCAACTAGGAGAGAAAGCTGTACATTCCAGTCCTCATTAGACTCTCTGCTCCCATAGCTTGAACCCAGTGCTGCCCTGAGCTCACCTCATGTGCACGGCCACAAACTGTAAGCACACAGTCATCTTACTCTCGTCATCTTTGTTTTTCCAAATGTCCACCAAGAATTTACTGAATTAATATATGCAATTTTGACATCAACTACAATATATTTTCCTCCTCTTGTATCGTAGATTTCTTTTGTGACCCATCTTACCCAATTTAAGGGCCTGTGGGGCATGAAGAAGAGACATCTACCCCAGTCCTAGGAGACTTCAAAAAGAGATGCTAGCCAAGATGAGCATGGAAGGATGGATAGAAGCTAGCGCGTTAATGAGGAATAGGAAGGGACATCCAGGCAGAGAGACAGCAATAGGGACAAGACCCAGAGGGTGGGAAAACGCGATTCCTTCAGGGAAGAACAAGTTCATAAAAATGGGGCATCTGGGACATCTAAGAGGAAGTCAGATGAAGAGGGTATACACAACCCCAGCAGCCAACTGACAAAGAGAACGTGAAACACTGGGTCTATGAATCACCACAAAGGCAATGATTGTGTATTTCTTGTCCACTGCTGTGGCCCCTAGAACAGAGTATGGCACATGGTAGGAACAATACTCAATGAATGTGTGAATGAATGAATGAACAAATGATTATAGGTTATCCTTTATGTATAGCAGTCTCACATGTAGCACTCCCAGTCTATCAGTCCCATCAAGGGATCTATTAATTAAAGCTAAGAAAAAATTAGTGTTAGAAAATTAGTGTTAGATAAAATATGGCACTTTGAATGCTCAAAGTGCTTCTCACCTAGCTGGGTATGTAGCTAGAACAGAGGTCCACAACTTTGGACCTTTGAATGCTGTAATCACCTAGGGAGCTTTTAAAAACCTCAAAGCCCGGGTCCCAATTAAATCACAGATGGAGCTCAGCAGTGGTGTTTAAAATCTCCAGATGATTCCTATGGGCAGCTGCAGCTGAAAACTCCTGAGCTTCTGTAGGAACATAATCCAAGGTTTACAACAGCGATCTGTGGTATACATGGAATCACATGAAGACTTTTTTCCTCAAAAATCACATGCCTAGTCTCAACTCCTGATTCAGCGGTTGGGAAGGACCCCTACTGTATGTATTTGGAAAAAGCTCACAGGAGGATTCTGCTGGATGCCAAAGTTTGAGCACCTCACCTTTGGAGAAGGGATAGTCAGTTTTGGCAATGCTTTTAAGGTCACTTAAAAGCAGCGGGTGGAGATTAGAAAAGAAATCTCCCTGTCTTCCATCATGAGCCATGAAACTGTCACTGCCAGAGAGAGACTGTGCAAGAACGAAGACAGGAGGCACCACCAAGACAAATGATTGAAAGCAATTCATTTTTTGAAAACATCTTTATTGGAGTATAATTGCTTTACAGTGGTGTGTTAGTTTCTGCTTTATAACAAAGTGAATCAGCTATATGTATACATATATTTCCATACCACCTCCCTCTTGCGTCTCCCTCCCACGCTCCCTATACCACCCCTCGAGGTGGACACAAAGCACCGAGCTGATCTCCCTGTGCTATGCGGCTGCTTCCCACTAGCTATCTATTTTACGTTTGGTAGTGTATATATGTCCATGCCACTCACTCACTTCGTCCCAGCTTACCCTTCCCACTCCCCATGTCCTCAAGTCCATTCTCTACATCTGCATCTTTATTCCTGTCCTGCCCGTAGGTTCTTCAGAAACTTTTTTTTTTTTTTAGATTCCATATATATGTGTTAGCATACGGTACTTGTTTTTCTCTTTCTGACTTACTTCACTCTGTATGACAGACTCTAGGTACATCCAGCTTACTATAAATAACTCAATTTCATCTCTTTTTATGGTCAAGTAATATTCCATTGCATGTGTGTGCCACAACATCTTTATACAATCACTGATGGACACTTAGGTCACTTCCATGTCCTGGCTATTGTAAATAGTGCTGCAATGAACATTGTGGTACATGACTCTTTTGGAATTATGGTTTTCTCATGGTATATGTCGTCATTGGATGCTGAGCCATATAGTAGTTCTATTTTTAGTTTTTATGGAACCTCCATAATGTTGTCCATAGTGGTTGTATCAATTTACATTCCCACCAACAGTGCAAAAGGATTCCCTTTTCTCCAAACCCTCTCCAGCATTTATTGTTTGTAGATTTTTTGATGATGCCCACTCTGACAGGTGTAAGGTGATACCTCATTGTAGTTTTGATTTGCATTTCTCTAATGATTAGTGACATTGAGCATCCTTTCATGTGTTTGTTGGCAGTCTGTATTATCTTCTTTAGAGAAATGTCTATTTAGGTCTTCTGCCCATTTTTGGATTGGGTTGTTTGCTTTTTGGATATTGAGCTGCATAAGCTGCTTGTATATTTTGGAGATTAATCCTTTGTCAGTTGCTTCATTTGCAAATATTTTCTCCCATTCTGAGGGATGTATTTTTGTCTTGTTTATGGTTTCCTTTGCTGTGCAAAAGCTTTTAACTTTCATTAGGTCCCATTTTTTTTTTTTTTAACTTGCATTTCACTAGGAGGAGGGTCTAAAAGGATCTTGCTGTGATTTATGTCATAGAGTGTTCGGCCTATGTTTTCCTCTAAGAGTTCTATAGTGTCAGGCCTTACATTTAGGTCTTTAATCCATTTTGAGTTTATTTTTGTGTATGGTGTTAGGGAGTGTTCTAATTTCATTCGTTTACATGTAGCTGTCTGGTTTTCAAAGCACCACTTATTGAAGAGACTGTCTTTTCTCCATTGTATATCCTTGCCTCTTTTGTCATGGATTAGTTGACCATAGGTGCGTGGGTTTATCTCTGTTTTCTATCCTGTTCCATTGATGTATATTTCTGGTTTTCTGCCAGTACCATACTGTCTGTTTACTGTAGCTTTGTAGTATAGTCTGAAGTTAAGAAGCCTGATTCCTCCAGCTCCATTTTTCTTTCTCAAGATTGTTTTTGCTATTTGGGGTCTTTTGTGTTTCCATACAAATTGCAAAATTTTTTGTTCTAGTTCTGTAAAACCATTGGTAGTTTGATAGGAATTGCACTGAATCTGTAGAGTACTTTGGGTAATACAGTCATTTTCAAAATGTTGATTATTCCAATCCAAGAACATGGTATGTCTCTCCAACTGTTTGTATCATCTTTAATTTCTTTCATCAGTGTCTTATAGTTTTCTGCACACAGGTCTTTTGTCTCCTTAGGTAGGTTTATTCCTAGGTATTTTGTTGCAATGGTAATTGGGAGTGTTTCCTTAATTTCTCTTTCAGATTATTCATCATTAGTATATAGGAATGTAAAAGACTTCTGTGCATTAATTTTGTATCCTGATACTTTACCAAATTCATTGATTAGCTCTAGTAGTTCTCTGGTAGCATCTTTAGGATTCTATATGTATAGTATCATGTCATCTGCAAAAAGTGACAGTTTTACTTCTGTTTCAATTTGGATGCCTTTTCTTTCTTTTTCTTCTGTGACTGCTGTGGCTAAAACTTCCAAAATTATGTTGAATGATAGCAGTAAGAGTGGGCAACCTTGTCTTGTGCCTGATCTTAGTGGAAATGGATTAAGTTTTTCACCATTGAGAATTATGTTGGCTTTGGGGTTTGTTATATATGGCCTTTATTATGTTGAGGTAAGTTCCCTCTATGCCTACTTTCTGGAGGGTTATTGTCATAAGTGGGTGTTGAATTTTTTCAAAAGTTTTTTCTTCATCTATTGTCATATGGTTTTTATCTTTCGATTTGTTAATATGGTTTATCACATTGACTGATTTGTGTATATTGAAGAATCCTTGCATTCTTGTGATAAACCCCACTTGATCATGGTGTATGAGCCTTTTCATGTGCTGTTGGATTCTGTTTGCTAGTATTTTGTTGACGATTTTTGCATCTCTGTTCATCAGTGATATTGGCCTATAGTTTTCTTTCTTTGTGACATCCTTGTCTGGTTTTGGTATCAGGGTGATGGTGGCCTCGTAGAATGAGTATGGGACTGTTCCTCCCTCTGCTGTATTTTGGAACAGTTTGAGAAGGATAGGTGTTAGCTCTTCTCTAAATGTTTGATAGAATTTGCCTGTGAAGCCATCTGGTCCTGGGCTTTTATCAGAAGATTTTTAATCAGTCTCAATTTCAGTGCTTGTGATTGGTCTGTTCATATTTTCTATTTCTTCCTGGTTCAGTCTCGGAATGTTGTGCATTTCTAAGAATTTGTCCATTTCTTCCAGGTTGTCCATTTTATTGGCAGAGAGTTGCTTGTAGTAATCTCTCATGATTCTTTGTATTTCTGCAGTGTCAGTTGTTATTTCTCCTTTTGCATTTCTAATTCTCCTGATTTGAGTTTTCTCCCTTTTTTTCTTGATGAGTCTGGCTAATGGTTTATCCATTCTGTTTATCTTCTCAAAGAATCAGCTTTTAGTTTTATTGATCTTTGCTATTGTTTCCTTCATTTTTTTTCATTTATTTCTGATCTGATCTTTATTTCTTTCCTTCTGCTAACTTTGGGTTTTTTTGTTCTTCTTTCTCTAATTGTTTAGGTGTAAGGTTAGGTTATTTATTTGAGATGTTTCTTGTTTCTTGAGGTACGATTGTATTGCTATAAACTTCCCTCCTTGAACTGCTTTTGGTGCATCCCATAGATTTTGCATCGTCGTGTTTTCATTGTCATTTGTTTCTAGGTATTTTTTGATTTTGTCTTTGATTTCCTCAGTGATCTCTTGGTTATTTAGTAGTGTATAGTTTAGCCTCCATGTTTTTGTAATTTTTAGTTTTATTTTTCCTGTAATTGATATGTAGTCTCATAGTGTTGTGGTCAGAAAAGATACTTGATACGATTTCAATTTTCTTAAATTTACCAAGGCTTGCTTTATGACTCAAGATATGATCCATCCAGGGGAATGTTCCATAAGCACTTGAGAAGAATGTGTATTCTGTTGTTTTTGGATGGAATGTCCTATAAATATCAATTAAGTCCATCTTGTTTAATGTGTCATTTAAAGTTTGTGTTTCCTTATTATTTTCATTTTGGTTGACCTGTCCATTGGTGAAAGTGGGGTGTTAAAGTCCCCTACTGTCATTGTGTTACTGTTGACTTCCCCTTTTAAGGCTGTTAACATTTGCCTTATGTATTGAGGTGCTCCTATGTTGGGTGCATAAATATTTACAATTGTTATATCTTCTTCTTGGATTGATCCCTTGATCATTATGTAGTGTCTTTCCTTGTCTCTTGTAATAGTCTTTATTTTAAAGTCTTTTTGACATAGCACTAAAGAGGGTATATTGATGGCAAGCAAGCACATGAAAAGATGTTGAACTTCATTAGTCATCAAGGAATGCAAATTAAAACCACAGTGAATTATGACTACATACTTATCAGAATGGCTAAAAAAAGTGATAACACCAGGTGCTGTTGAGCATACACAGTGGATCTCTCATACATTACTGAACAGAATGTAAAATGGTAAGGCACTCTGAATAAAAGTGTCTGGAAATTTCTAGTAAAGTTAAACATAAATGTACTATATTACCCAGCAATTGTTGTCCTGGACATTTATCCCAAAGCAATGAAACCTATTTTGGCACAGAAACTTCTATACAGACATTCTTAGCAGTTTCATTTGTAATAACCCCAAACTGGAAACAACCCAGATGACCTGCAGTTGTGTGTGTGGTTAAACCAACCATCCACACCATGCAATACTACTTTGCAATGAAAAGGAACAGACTGTTGACACACACAACTTGGATGGACCTCAAGGGTATAATGATGAGTGAAAAAAAACAGTCTTAAAAGGTCACACACTGTATGACTACATTTTATAACATTCTTGAAATGACAATATTATAGAAGTGAAAAACAGATTAATGGTTGACAGGGATAGGGACTGGAGGGGCTATGGGATATGGGTGACTATAAACGGATAACACAAGGAATTCCTTTGTGCTAATGGAACAGTTCTGTATCTTGATTGTGATGTTGATTACATGAATCTATACCTGTGCTAAAACTACATAGACCTACACACACCCAGAAATGAATGCACGTAAAGTTTGGTGAAGCTGAATAAGGTCTGTAGTCTAGTTAGCAGTATTGTATCATTGTCAGTATGTTGGTTTTCAAGATGTAATATAGTTATGTGTAAGATCTTACTACTGGGGGAAACTGGGTGAACTGTTTTTGCAACTTCCTGTTAATCTACAATTATTGCAAAATAAAAAGTTGTAAATATTAAAAAAATAAAAACAAAGTCTATTTTGTCTGATATGAGAATTGCTACTCCAGCTTGCTTTTGATTCCCATTTGCATGGATTATCTTTTTCCATCCCCTCACTTTCAGTCTGTATGTGTCCCTAGGTCTGAAGTGGGTCTCTTGTACAGCATATATACGGGTCTTGTTTTTGTATCTACTCAGCCAGTCTATGTCTTTTGGTTGGAGCATTTAATCCATTTACATTTAAGGTAATTCTCAATATGTATGTTCCTATTCCCATTTTCTTAACTGTTTTGGGTTTGTTATTGTAGGTCTTTTCCTTCTCTGTGTTTCCCGCCTAGAGAAGTTCCTTTAGCATTTGTTGTAAAGCTGGTTTGGTGGTGCTGAATTCTCTTAGCTTTTGCTTGTCTGTAAAGGTTTTAATTTCTCTGCCAAATCTGAATGAGATACTTGCTGTAGAGTAATCTTGGTTGTAGGTTTTTCTCTTTCATCACTTTAAATATGTCCTGCCACTCCCTTCTGGCTTGCAGAGTTTCTGCTGAAAGATCAGCTGTTAACCTTACGGGCATTCCCTTGTATGTTATTTGTTGCTTTTCCCTTGCTGCTTTTAATATTTTTTCTTTGTATTTAATTTTTGATTAATATATGTCTTGGTGTGTTTCTCCTTGGATTTATCCCTTATGGGACTCTCTGTGCTTCCTGGACTTGATTATTTCCTTTCCCATATTATGGAAGTTTTCAACTATAATCTCTTCAAATATTTTCTCAGTCCCTTTCTTTTTCTCGGACCTCTATAATTTGAATGTTGGTGTGTTTAATGTTGTCCCAGAGGTCTCTGAGACTGTCCTCAATTCTCTTCATTCTTTTTTCTTTATTCTGCTCTGTGGTACTTATTTCCACTATCTTATCTTCCAGGTCACTTAACCATTTGTCTGCTTCTGTTATTCTGCTACTGATTCCTTCTAGAGAATTTTTAATTCATTTATTGTGTTGTTCATCATTGTTTGTTTGGTCCTTGTTAAATGCTGCTCGTATTTTCTCCATTCTATTTCCAAGGTTTTGGATCATTCTTTACTATCATTACTTTGAATTCTTTTTCAGGTAGACTGCCTATTTCCTCTTCATTTGTTTGGTCTGGTGAGTTTTTACCTTACTCCTTCATGCTTAACTTACTGTGTTTGGGGTCTCCTTTTCACAGGCTGCAGGTTCATAGTTCCCATTGTTTTTGGTGTCTGCCCCCAGCGGGTAAGGTAGGTTCAGTGGGTTGTGTACGCTTCCTGGTGGAGGGGACTGGTGCCTGTGTTCTGGTGAATGAGGCTGGATGTTGTCTTTCTGGTGTGCAGGACCACATCCGGTGGTATGTTTGGGTGTCTGTGAACTTATTATGATTTTAGGCAGCCTCTCTGCTAATGGGTGGAGTTGTGTTCCTGCCTTGCTAGTTGTTTGGCATGGGGTGTGAAGCACTGGAGCTTGCTGGTTGTTGAGTGGAGCTGGGTTTTAGCATTGAGATGGAGATCTCTGGGAGAGCTCTTGCTGACTGATATTACATGGGGCCGGGAGGTCTCTAGTGGTCCAATGTCCTGAACTCTGCTCTCCCACCTCAGGGGCTCAGGCCTGACACCCAACTAGAGCACCAAGACCCTGTCGGCCACATGGCTCAGAAAAAAAGGGAGAAAAAAAAAGAAAGAGGGAAAAAATAAAAATTAAAGTAAAAAATAAAAAAAATTAAAATAAAAAATTAAAAATATAATTAAAAAAAAAAAAACAGAAGAGAGCAACCAAACCAATAGACAAATTCACCAGTGATAAGAAGTGCTAAAAACTATACTGAGATAAACTTAAAATTCAGAAACTAGTCAGTCACATACAGCAAACCCCAAGTGTACAGTTGCTCTGAAATTCTACCACCTCAATTTCAGGATGATTCATTGTCTACTCAGGTATTCCACAGATGCAGCATACCTCAAGTTAACTGTGGGGACTTAATCCACTGCTCCTGAGGCTGCATGGAGAAATTTCCCTTTCTCTTCTTTATTCGCACAGCTCCTGGGTTCAGCTTTGGATTTGGCCCCGCCTCTGCTTGTAGGTCGCCCTCTGGCATCTTTCTTCGCCCAGACTGGAGTGCGTTAAAGGAGCAGCTGATTACGGGGCTCCTGCTCACTCAGGCTGTGGGGAGGGAGAGGTATGGAATGCGGGGCAAGCCTGCAGCGGCAGAGGTCAACATTATGTTGCAACAGCCTGAGGCATGCTGTGTTTTCTCCCGGGGAAGTTGTCCTGGATCACAGGACCCTGGCAGTGGCAAGCTGCACAGGCTCCCTGGAGGGGAGGTGTGGATAGTGACCTGTGCTTGCACACAGGCTTCTTGGTGGCTGCAGCAGCCTTAGCATTTCATGCCCATCTCTGGTGGCCACGCTGATACCACGGCTTGCACCCATCTCTGAAGCTCATTTAGGCAGTGCCCTGAATCCCCTCTCCTCATGCACCCTGAAACAATGGTCTCTTGCCTCTTAGGCAGGTCCAGACTTTCTCCTGGACTCCCTCCCAGCAGCTGTGGCACACTAGCCCCCTTCAGGCTATGTTCACGCAGCCAACCCCAGTCCTCTCCCTGAGGTCTGACCTCCAAAGCCCGAGCCTCAGCTCCCAGCCTCCACTTGCCCCGGCGAGTGAGCAGACAAGCCTCTCAGGCTGGTGAGTGCTGGTTGGCACCAATCCTCTGTGTGGGAATCTCTCTGCTTTGCCCTCTGCACCCATTGCTGCGTTCTCCTCCGTGGCTCTGAAGCTTTCCCCCTTCCACCCCCATCTCCCCCGTCTCCACCAGTGAAGAGGCTTCCTAGTGTGTGGAAACTTTTCCTCCTTCACAGCTCCCTCCCAGAAGTGGAGGTCTCGTCCCTGTTCTTTTGTCTCTGTTATTTTCTTTTGCCCTACCCAGGTACGTAGGGAGTTTCTTGCCTTTTGGGGGGTCTGAGGTCTTCTGCCAGTGTTCAGTAGGTGTTCTGTAGGAGTTGTTCCACATGTAGATGTATTTCTGATGTATTTGTGGGGAGGAAAGTGATCTCCACGTCTTACCCCTCCGCCATCTTGAAGGTCCTCCTGAAAGCATCTCTTCATTCAGAGAAGCCACACACATCTCTCCCTAGGCACATGACTTGTTTCCTAGGAAACACATCAAGAGATAAGGCCACCCATCCGGTCTCACGTACAAGCCTAATAGTGAATCATCAGCTTGACTTACCTGCATCTGCTCTCAGGCAGGGGTAAGAAAGATCCCAAGTCCTACAGCAAGTGGGCAGTCTTAGTTACACTGAGGCTATATTACGAATCACCTGCTTCTGCATCTCTGACTGTGAGCATGGTTCTTTCTTTAATTAAATCCCCTGGGTGAAAGGATCTTTCCAATCAAACAAATTCTAGAATGCTCTGCAGAGGTAAGCACATTAAAGAGAAGAAAAATAGGGTCAGCCAATTATTAGTTAAGGGAGTGGGAAGCAAGAGCTATCATGTATCTCTTTTTTAAAAGGACATGAATCAAGGAGATTAAAAAAAAAATTCTAATAGTCATCTGCATTGTCTTCTCCACAAGGCAAAAGATTTTTACAATTTTCCAAAGCCTATTAAGACAAAATCAATGAGCTTCATTGCAGCATAGAGACAAGAGTTTCTCAAACTGTCAAAAAAAGAAAGAAGTCAGCATTCATTAGTATTAAATTGAGTGTTCTCTCTTATCAAAGTCAGTATGCCTTCTCTCGTCTTTATGATACTACACTTCTTATCTTGTCTACTTTGCTGTTATTAACTAGAAGTGCATGCAGACTTAAAAATTAGTTCATTATTATGTAATGTGTTCTCAATTTCTCTTTTTTTCTCACAGAAAATGAGTTGGGGTGTGTTGCATTGCTCGTTATTATTTTAATAGTTATTAATGAAATTTAAGTTTCCCAGTTATACAGTACCATTTCATCAAGTTGCTTTGCCAGTTTTAAGACAAGTAGTCTTATGCTCAGAAGATGTGAGCCTGTCCCATATTAGAACGATTAATGATGCTATGATGCCTGTCACTTGCACATATTTTCTAAGAAGAGCTGTCTTGCTGACTGCCCTCACACACACTTCTACCTACTTCACAGCCCTTCTATTTCTGATGTCAGTAATTAATATTTGCCACACTTAAGGAGGATTTGTGTCAAGGAGGGGACAGAAGCCTCCTCAACAGTAAGAACCCTGGTGAAGGTGGCTGTCATCGCTCTAACAGTGCAAAGCATAAGCAGGACAAACAGGTGAAAGAAGGAAAAAGAAATGCATACTGACTTTGATAAGGAAAATCACTCAATTAAATACTAATGAATGCTAATTTATTTCTTATTTTTAACAGTCTGAGAAAAAAGTAATAAACGTAATAAATGCTAGTCTTTATTGAACAGTGGTGATAGGCTGGTATTTTGCTAAATCTTTTCCATGGACTACCTTAATCTTAGTCTTAATCTTCTAATAATCTTATAAAGTAGGTAGTTTTGCTATCCCCATCAAAGAGAAGAAAACTGAGGCTTAAAGAGATTTAGTGACTTGTCTAAGGTTACATGTGAAGCAAGTGGACAAGTAGTGATTGGAACTGGGTTAATTCAAAACTCTCATGGGAATATCCTAAAAAATGCTCATGCCACTCAGGTGAACGGGGAGTGGTACCAACTCCAGAAATTACATTCCCGGGCCATATCTCATTTTGGATAAGTCAGTGTAATTGATCGTTCTGTTCTCCAAATTTTGAATTTGTTAAATATTTTCTCTCACATAAGTGAATTTCAATCTTATGAAATCAACAAACAATAGTTTTATACTGCAAGGTTCTAACTTTAAACAGTGGGAACTACATTTTCTCAAAAGCTGACTTCTCTGGAGTTATTAAGTATCTATAACACATTTGGTCCTTTTTCTCAATGAGAGGGACTGATCGCCAGGAATAAACTATAACCATTCTCAGACATGCATGGACAAGCCCCTTTCAATTGCCATGGAACATCACAGATACAGATTCCAATCATTTTCCAACCCTAGAGTTGATTTGCTTTTGGCCCATTAGGGGCTAAAAAACATGCCACATCTGACGGCTGGGCTCTATCATTGGAAAAACTCAACAAAGCTTTGCTGGATACCTGCTCTATATTCAACAGTGTGATAAATGCTATGACGAACACCAAAGAAATACAAGCAAAGGTCCTTGCCTTTGGAAACTTTACAATCTAATTGGTGAAATGAGACATATTCATATGAAATAATTCATAAATGAGAAAAGCATACAGTAAAATGGTAATCATGTATAGGAAATAATACTGTGATGGAAGTGTTGAAACATAAAAATCGGCTGCATTATATATATAATACATATAATTATATGTATTATTTGTTCATTTATCAAATATTAATTCAAAACTTGTCAGGTATGTGGGATTTCAAAGATGAATCAGATATGGACCCCGTCCTCTAATCTTGAAGCTTATAATCTAGTTGGGAAAATATGTACCTATAAACAAAAATAACTATAATATCAGGCAAAATATAACATGTTTTAGAATCTCTGATATGGAAAATCAAAGAAGCCTTCATGAAAAGAGGTTCCAAGTGAGTTTGTCTCAAGGGCTGAAGAGACTTTCAGGGAGTGGAGAGTGGAGAGAGATTTCCAGGAGAAGGGAAATTACGCTTGTGAGCCTGTACGTACATATAAGCATGCACACATTTCTAAAAATTAAGACAGAAACGTACAAAACTTTAACTGGTTGTTTATGGGTTAGGGAACCACAGGAGCTTTTTGTTTACTTCTTGACAAATTTCTGAATTTTCCAAGCTCTAGACAAGTGCACATATTTTTCTTCATAATCAGAAAATACTTTTTCATTTTCAAAGCATTTTGCACCCCCCGTGGTAAGAAGAGGAAGGCCAAAACAAAGACTAGACAAAGCAGATTTCTTCTTGCCTTGTTTAAGGAAGGAATGAGGCACCATGGAAATGGAAATGCATGGGTCACTTCCTTCTCAGTCCAGAGGTGAGGTCAGTGTAGCTCTCAACTGTGTTATCGCGGATATTACATCAAAGGAACTAATCCCTTCTCCGCTGGGCTGTAAGAAGGAAGTATAATCCTGAGACATTTCCAAGGCCTACTTCCTGTTTATGACCTTTTTCAAAGTCGATTTCTACTTGCCCACAATTATTCTATATTATAAGCAACCTAGCAAAAGCCCTCAATGACCTAGAAAACAAGCCTGAGTGCTGACACTTTATTAAGAGACGCAATCACTGAACAGTAAGGGAAACAGAGACAGAGGGCATGTAAATAGGTGATACATTACCACACCAGCTACTGCTTCACGAGCCACAAAGAGATACAGATGGTCACTCAGCTGTCCTAACATCTCCAAACAAGCTGCATAGAAAACTGTCCCCAAGTACCATCCATGAAGGCAGAAGGGAGAGGAATGTATCTGATCGCCTCCCTTCCCCATCTCCTGTCTCCCATTTGGCCAGTTTCCTCATAGAGAATCAACTCTTCTGCTCTTCCATCTGGGAGTAACATCTCAGTAAGGTCCCTTGTTGTAGAGCAGACAGAACTCAGCCCCCCTTTGCCTATGAATACCCAAAGAATCCAATCACACTCATGATTGAGGCATAACCAAAAGAGATCACATCCATCACCATCCAGCCTCCTGCCTTCTCTCTGAATCCCCTCATATCCTGTCCCCTGCTTCCAAAAGGCTGCTCAGGATACAGGACCATATGACTGCACACCACATTCTTAGTACAGGGCAGGTAGCTTCCTGGCTCTGGCTGTCGTTGAGGGCTGCCTGTACCAGCCTATCAGACTTTCCCATCTCTACTAGGACACTGCAAATAAAATTACATCATTTCCACAACATCATTCATCCAAGAAAACACATGTTGACTCTCTGTTATACATCAAGCTCTGTGCTAAGAACCAGAAATTATGGGTACCGTCCATGCCCACTCGGTACTCAAGAGTTTTGTAGAAGAGACAAAGATATCATAACACAGAGTGATAAGTTTAGTAACATAAACACTTCCAAGTAATAGAAGAAATGATTGACTCTGTCTGAGGCAGCCAGCAAGGCTTCCAAGATGAGCTAATGCCTACGATGTATTTTAAAGGATGAAGGTGGGTTTATTTATGGAGAAAGGATGGAAGAAAATTCCAAAGGCCATATAATTTATAAAGGCACATGGGTAGGAAGGCCCATGATATGTTCGGAGGAATTAACATAGTTTTAAACTAATGGATGAGAAGTATATAGGGAAAGAAGTGTGAAATGAACTTGGGTAGGCAGATGAAAACCAGATGAAGAAGTCTGGAGTCATGCTAAGGAACATGGACTTCTCTTGGCAGTGATGACGGCTAGTGAAAGATTTGAAACAGCATGGTGGCATGACTAATTCAATATAGCGCTCTGGGTACCAGGTGTTGGATCAGAGGCCAGTGAGAACAGAGGCAGGGAGACCCATTAGGGCTCCATTGAAATAGCCCAGTAGAAAAAGTTTTAGGCCAATGAAAGGCAGCAACATTGAGGATGCAGATGAAGAAAACAGGTATTAGAATTAGTTAGAAAATGAAATTGACAGAATTTGGAGACTTAGGGAATGTAGAGGGTAAGGAAAAGGTTAGAGTCAAGAATATCCTGATGTCTTACTGAGTGATAAAAATGAGTGATGAGGCAACCAATCAACAAAAGAAATACAGGACAAAAGAACAGGTTTATGGTAGATGGTGGAAAAGGAGCTTAATTTCAGGCAGACTGAACGTGAGATGGCTGTAGAACATTATTTCTATTGGCTGGCTATTTATGCAAAACCACCACAAAACTCACTAGTTTAAAAAAGTACTTACTTATTATCACTTGTATATCTTGTGATTGACTGAGGTTTGCCTAATCCAGGCTGGATTCAGCAGAGCAACTTTGCTTTATACTTTGATGGAAGGGTCCACTTTCCACCACCTGTCTTGGGTTGGATGGGGAGGCACTACTCCAGGTTTCATCCAACCTCTTTGGACTGACCGGCTAGCTAAGGGAATTTTTTCATGAAGATAGCAGAGATGGAAAAGTGCAAGTAGAAACACACCAAGCCTCTTAAGGCTCGAGCTCAGAACTAGCATATATCACTTCCACCCACATGCCAGTGGCCAAAGGAAGGCAGGGCACATGGCCAAGTCCAAAGTCAAAGGGTGTGGAGTAGATAAGGGTCAAAATTTTGAGCCAATAATATGTTGGTTCAAATATCCAGGTAACAGTTTGGGGAAGGCAGCTGGAGATGTATGAGGAGAAAGCTTGAAGGAAAATCAGGGCTAAAGTTACAGATTTTTATTTCATCAGAGTACAGCTTATGATTAAAGTGACAGGAGAAAGTTGTATGTAGTACTTACAGTGATAAGAGAGGCAGGCCAAAGACAGACCCCTAGGAACAAACAACATTCATGAGCACAGGGTGGGATTCCTAAAGGAAACTGGAAAAGAATTGGTCACAGAGGTTGAAGGAGGTACAGGAGGATTTGCTATTAAGGAAGCCAAATGAGTAGAGATTTTCAAGAAAGATGCAGGGGTTAAAATTATATTACAACTACTAGTAGTAGTAATAAAATATTTATTGAGTGTTTGCTAAGAACCAAGTATTATTTATCAACTCTTTTACATGAATTAATTCACTTAAAACTCATAAGGATGAAATGAAGCACTTGATATATATGGACAAAAATTGATAGAAACTATGGAAAATGAAGATCAATTGTTGAGGAGTCTCTTTCATTTATAACATTTCCATGATTAATTCTTTATAATAATAATATATATTATATAATATAATAAATAATGTATTATTTCTTTATAATAACGTTCCTCTTGTTTCCATATGGTTTTGAATCTATTCTAGGACCTTTCCCCTCCCCTTCTGAATTGAAAAAAAAAATTTTATTGAAGTATAGTTGATTTACAATGTTAGTTTCTGGTGTACAGCAAAGTGATTCAATTATATATATATATATATATACACACACACACACACACATATATTCTCAGTTATATATATTCTTTTTCATATTCTTTTCCATTATAGGTTATTACAAGGTATTGAACGTAGTTCCTTGTGCTGTACAGTAGGACCTTGTTGTTCATCTACTTTATACATAGTACTTTGTATCTATTAATCCCAAACACCTAATCTATCCTCCCTAACCCCCCTTTCCCCATTGGTAACCATAAATTTCTTTTCTGTCTGTGAGTCTGTTTCTGTTTTATAAATAAGTTCCTTTATGTTATATAAATAAGTTCATTTTTTAAGCTTCCACATATAAGTGATATCATATATTTGTCTTCCTATGTCTGACTCACTTCACTTAGTATGATAATCTCTAGGTCCACCCATATTGCTGCAAATGGCATTATTTCATTCTTTTTATGGCTGAGTAATATTCCATTGTATATATGTATCACATCTTCTTTAGAAAGAGGCATTCTTTAACTCAATTATATTTCTGTCCAAAGAAGTCTGAAACCTATAGATTTTTCTCATGGAAGCAAGTTCCCACTTTATATATACCCTTTGCCCAACCGAAAAATTTAGCAGAAAAGAAAGTACTGCAGTGCCCCACACTCTTAGTTCATACCTTAGAACATGACTAATTATATCACATTAAACTTTTTTGTATGTGTTTCTATTTCCACCACGAAACTGAGAGCAATTTTAGACAAGTAATTTCTTGTGTTTATAATTATACCCACTGTGCCTAGAGTGGTGCCTGGCATTATGAACAGAGGCTGTTAAGTGAACACAGGCAACTGTAAATAGAAATCATGAGTTGTTAAGCCCCCCTACTCAATGATTGGTGATTATAATTAATGCTACTATTTACAAAGTTCCAAGAATTATGTTAAGCACTTTATATGTACAACTTTCTTGAATCCTCATCTCAACTCCATGGGGTTACTACTATTATTTCCCTCATTTTTCAGATGAGGAAACAGATTCCAAGAGGTAAAAAACTTGTTCAGTGACCCATGAATAGGAAGTGGTCTAGATTCCAACTCAAGACATTTTGACTCTGTTCTTACCCAGTATCGTAAGCTACCTGTCTTTGGTGCTAAGGACAGTATTCTCTGGGGAGAATGTGAAATGTTCTATTTCCTCTTTATCTAGAAGAGGCACAAAGAACAATAAGAAAACATATTCTCTGTTAGTTCCTGGACTTCAAGTTCTCAGGGCTTGTCCCATTTTGAGGTCATGGGAAATATAAAAGAAAGTCACTCCCTGCAGGTTTGGGCTCAGGAAAGTCCTCCAGATCTTGCCTTCCTTTCTCCTGCTCTTGGCTAAGGTAGATATTGACTCTCCATCCTGACTCATACTTTTCATATTGCTCCCAATTTTGACTCAATAACCCAGTACCAGACTGCCTCTTCTTTACTAATTCTGAAATCCCATAGGCCAGTCCAACACAAGGTGCCACAGTCATAGATCCTAGACTGGGGCCCGTGTTGAACCCAGGCACCCATAAATCACCACCTCTCTCACCCTGAACACAGTGTGCAAGGAAGGGCACCAACCACCCAGAATTATTTAGTTTTCTTTGAGAATGTTCAGGAGACCAGAAATTCATTTGTATTTTCTTTGACCCTATCTAAATTTTATTCCTCATTCTGAAGAATTGGTAATAATTCTTAAAGTCTAAGTCAACCAATACAAAGCTTAGACATTTGTTTTGTCATAGTTAAAGTAGGGGCTTGAACTTGTAAATATCTGAGGTCTCTTTCAGTTCTAAAACTTGATAACCACCTTTTCCATTAAATCAGATTTCAGTCATTTCTTGTCATTGGGTCTTTCTACTGATTCCTGGAACAAACACCAAACATCATTAGGAAACTTCTTCCTTGATCAGTCGTGGAGAGGCACTGATTTCTCTTGCATGTCTGTCCTTATGGACACTTGGTGTAGCTCTCTGTTCATTATTTTGCCTGTGGAATGCTCTCCTCTTGTTTATTTAGATATGTTGCAAGTACTTGACCCTTTGTGTGTTTCTTCAAGGTTTGTATTCCCAGGAGCAAATATTACATTTATAATATATCTTCTTTAAATTATATTGGTAACAAGGTTAGAATATATACATTTAGAAAGTACAAATATAAAATTAATATTTTGATTGTGAAGAAAGGATGAAGGGCTACATGAAATGGTGTTAAATGAATTAGGGTATTTAAAAAAGTATATGTTGTAGATGAGTTGAGATTTTATGAAACTCTCTGCAGAAGTAAAAAGGTTATATGTTCCTTTTCACTGAAAGAATACGAGCTTTTTAAAATAATACTTTTAATGGAGATTAGAAGGTTCATAGTTTAAGAGGATATGTGTAACTAGAATTAGGAACAAGGCTGACAAACTTCCCAGGTATTCCATGAATAGAATCTTTTGAAATCAGCTCTACTCTGTGGGAAATAAGATGCAGGGAACTAGGTTACAGATGATTGGGGGGAGTGGAAGTTGGCAAAAATGAGTAAGACACTGGCCCTGGCCCCAAGGAGCTTACAATCTAGCTGGATGTATGCAGGATGAGAAAAGTGCATAAATAAAAAGGCTGAGAGGAGGAAGGCAGAGTAGGGAGAGTTTGATCATTAAAAGAGCCAATTTTAAGGATCTCTATTGGAACATGCATTTGACAGTCATTTGGGGATATGCTCTTCTTTTCTGCTTCATAACCATTGTATTTAGCAAATAGGATTTTAGTGGCCATTTTAAAGATACACATTATAAGACATAACACCAAAAGAATGACTTTATAAATAAATGGACTTTTGAGTAACTAGAAATTATTAATTATGTATACTTAAAGAATATACAAGAGACATACAGGAATAAAATGCTTTTATGAGAAAAAGTCTAATTCAACCATAAAATATGCACACACCAGGTCCTTGATACACCAAGTATAAACTTCAGACCAGGGAGCTTGTTGGACTGCAGATTCTTGAGCCCCACCCCAAACATATGGAATCAGATCTTCATTTTAGTAAGATCCCTAAGTGAGGTTTTGCATATTAAAGTTTCAGAAGCATTGCAGTCTGGCGGTTTCTCAAAAGATTAAATATAGTTATCATATGACCCAGCAATTCTACTCTTAGGTATACACCAAAGAAAAATGAAAACATATGTCTACCAAAATATTTTATAAGAATGCTCATAGCAGCATTATTTGTAATAGTCAAAATGTGGAAGCAGCCCAAGTGTCTATCAGCTGATGAATGGATAAATAAAATATGGTATATCCATACAATGGAATATTATTTGGCAGTAAAAGGAATGAAGTACTGATGCTACAGGATGAATGAACCTTGAAACATTATGCTAAGGGAACGAAACCAGGCACAGAGCACTACATATTGTATGGTTTTATTTATATGGCATGTTTAGAATAAACAAATCCACTGAGACTGCAAGTATATGGATGGTTTCATAGAGCCGGGGAGTTGAGGAGAGAGATGGGGAGTGACTACTAATGAATAGAGTTTCTCTTTAATGATGAAAATATTCTAAAATTGATTGTGGTGATGGCTGCCCAGCTCTGTGAATATACTGAAAACCACTGAACTGTCACTTTAAAAAGGATGAACTGTATGGTACATGAATTATATCTCAATAAAACTTATTTAAAAAGTGCTACTAGGGGGACCCATTCCCAGCTATAAGCTCCTCAAGGATGAGAGTCATGCCTCAGACGTAGTAGGAACTCAGAAACATATTTATTGAAGAGAAATCACATGGACAGATCTGAATCAAAGAAAAGACAACATGCCATTATGATGCCAAGGATCGCAGAATCTTTTAGCCTTTGGTTGTGCACCTAGAATTAAGAACGATCCAGAAAAACACCAAAATGACGGCATGTGTTCTGTTCCATTTCTCAGATGCTAATCACCACCAGGGTGTCCATGCTTCCTTCATCAAATTACACATAGAAAATGTGTCCCCAAACCTGCTCTTTTAATTGAAACTGGTAACTAAACCCTGTTTCTCCTACATGACTCTGGAGGACTGAACTGAACTGAGAAAGGTGTGAAAACTGGAATTGTTTTTTTTGTTTGTTTATTAACTGGTTGGTGTTTGAATTGATCTGATATGGTTTGGTTTTTGGAGACAATGAAAACCATAAAAATGACACACACCAGATTGCTACTTGTGGTTACTTTTGAAAAGGGGGCTGAATTTTGAGCAATGTTATAAGGGGGGAGATTGTGATTTATCTATGCTAAAATTTTTTATAAGAAGAATATATACACTACTATTAGCTTTGTAATTTATATATTTAAATGAGCCTAACAAAAAAAAGGAAGATTTTAACTTTATAAGACTGAATCTTGCCCTTCCAAATACCGCTTGAGATATAACTTTACTGATTAACCCAGACAATTTTTTTTTTTTTTTTTTCAGTACACGGGCCTCTCACTGCTGTGGCCTCTCCCGTTGCGGACCACAGGCTCCGTACGCGCAGGCCCAGTGGCCATGGCTCACGGGCCCAGTCGCTCCGCGGCATGTGGGATCCTCCCGGACCGGGACACGAACCCATGTCCCCTGCATCAGCAGGCAGACTCCTAACCACTGCACCACCAGGGAAGCCCAACCCAGACAATTTTTATTTAATTTCTTTGCATGTTGTGTTTTGTTTTATCTCACTTTCCTTTGCAACCTGGCTTGGATTTGTGTGTCTGCCTTTGTTACCCAGGAGTATTTATCAAACCAGGCACTAGAATGTTAGTCTAATATTTATGGGAAAAAATAAAACCACATTTAGTCAATCCATAAACAACCTATGTGTAAGAGATGAGAGGAAAGGCATATACTTCTAGACACTCAGGGCATAATTTTAAGAAAATACCAACGAGCAAACAATTACTAAAATAACTAGGAAGGAAATCTGCCCCCCTTCTCCCCACATCAGTTCACATCACTCTTGGCATTCTCCTATTTCACCAGAAAAGCCATGAGTGTAGACAAGCTCTGGATAGTCTAAACAGGGAAGGAGCTTATTATTGCCTGTAACCCTGGGCCCCAGAATAGAAATACCAGGAGAGACTAGGTAAAAAGGAACCATTTTCATCACACTCAATGCCTTGACAGAGTTATCCAGATTTATTCTCCTTGCTACCATTCAACACTAACAGGCGTTTTTCCTTTAGGTTGTCATCCATCTCTAGAGGAATGTGGCTCACAGGAAATGAGTCCTTGCATTCGTCAACCATCTGTGTGGAACTCCTTAGAACCCACCACGATTCTATCATTTAGATCTCCAAATACAATCAACTCTACACTGAAACCCATTAAACAAATAAAAGCTGAGAAATTGTCAGAATGTGACTATACAGCATAACAGGAAGCGTAAGCCCCATACGTGTGGCAGTGTTATATCTCAAGTTATATCTCAAGATCATATGTGTGACAAACCACATCCAACATGTTTACACACTGACTCCAAATAGATTTCTTCCATACAGGAAATTATATTTCTAAAATGCACATCTGATTCTAATACCCCCTTGCTTCAAATTCTGCAATGGATTTTGTCTACAGAAAATTCCATATCCCTCAGCATAATCTATAAGGATCCTCTTAGGGTAGCTCCTCCTGTGTCTCCAGCCTCCTGTCGCACTTCACTCCCCTGACACTTGGTATCCAGTAGTTCAGCCCTTAGGGAAACCAAAAGTTGCAACGAAGACTCCCGGCTTTTTTCACACTTGCTAGCCTTGACTCTTTGAAATTTCCCCTCCAAGCCTCCCTGAAAATGACTTCTCATCTTTCAGTTCTAAACTCAAGTGTCACTACCTCTCTGAAAACTTTCCCCGCCTCTCCTTCCCAGGGAGAACCGTCCCCTCTCCCCCCGTGGCTCCACCAAGTACTGATTCCTACTTTCACTTTTAGATTCCATAAAATTGTATTGCACTCATTTATGTGTCTGCTTCCCCCTGTTGAATTGTACACCCCATTAGTGATAGAGACAATGTTTCATTAATTTTGTATTCTTAGTGTCTAAAATGGAGTGGATTCTCAATAAAAGTCTGTCGGATGAATGGAAGAATGAATCCTGCTCTTCCTACCCCTTCTCTTTAATTGTGTGTCACATTATCTGTGACAGGAGCTATGGAGCTGGACAGAAGTCGCTTTCTGACACTGAAGTCAAGAGTACAGGGTTAGGCTTAGACTGGGTGCCAGTAAAAGCACTGTTCAGCTCTCTGTTCAAGAAAATCTATTCTTTTTTAAAAATCACTGATAATTTTATTTATTTTTATTTTACTGTGGTAAGAACACTTATGAGATCTTTTCTCTTAGCAAATTTTAAGTGCACAGTATTGTTAAATATAGGCACTATGTTATACAGAAGATTCCTAGAGCTTACTCATTTTGCACAACTGAAGCTTTATATACATTGAACAGCTCCCCAGATCCCCCTCCCCTTGCCACTGCCAACATCTCTCTACTCTCTGCTTCTATGGGTTTCACTATTTTAGATACCTCGTGCAAATGGATTCATGCAGTATGTGTCCTTCTATGGCTGGCTAATTTTACTTACCATAATATCCTCCAGGTTCACCATGTTGTCATATATGGCAACATTTTCTTCTTTTTTAGGGCTGAGTAATATGCCATTAAATGTATGTACCACATTTTCTTTATTCATTCGTCAATAGATGTTTCAGTTGTTACCACAACTTGGCTATAGTAAATAATGCTGCAATGAACATGAGACTGAAGATATCTTTTCAAGATCCTGATTTCAATTCTTTTGAACATATACCCAGATGTGGGATTGCTGGATCATATGGCATTTCTATTTAGGTTTTTTTTTTTGAGAAAACGCCATACCTTTTTCCACTGCGTCTGTCCCATTTTATAATCCCAACAGTATATAAGGCTTCCAATTTCTCCACATCCACACCAGAACTTTGTATCTTCTGTTGTTTGTTTCAATATAATATCAATCCTCACAAGTATGAGATGATACCTCATTATGGCTTTGATTTGCATTTCCCTGATGATTAGTGAAGTTAAGATGATCTTCCTATCTATTGAAATGATCATTTAGTTTTTATCCTTCATTCTGTTAAGTTGGTATATCATAGTAATTGATTTGATTATGTTGAACCATCCTTGCATCCCAAGAATCAATCCCACTTGGTTATGGTATTAATATATGATCTTTTAAATATGCAGTTGAATCCAGTTTGCTAGTATTTTGTTGGGGATTTTTACAACTCCGTTCATTAGGGATATTGGCTTGTAGTTTTCTTTTACGTAGTGTCTTTATCTGACTTAGTATCCAGGTAGTGCTAGCCTCATAGAATGGGCTTGAGAGCATTCTCTCTCTTCAACTTTTTGGAAGAGTTTAGGAAGAACTGGTATTAATTCTTAAATGTTTGGTATAATTTACCCATGAAGCCATCTAGTCCTGGGCTTTACTTTGTGGGGAAGTTTTTGATTACTGATTCAATCTCCTTACTAGTTATAGGTCTTTTCAGATTTTCTATTTCTTCATGATTCAGTCTTGGTAGGTTGTATCTTTCTAGGAATTTATATCTTCCAGGTTATCTAATTTGTTGGCATAAAATTGTTCATAGTAGTATCTTATGATCTTTGTATTTCTGCAATATCAGTTGTAATGTATCCTCTTTTTTCTGATTTTATTATTTGAATCTTCTCTCCTTTTTTCTTAGTCTAGCTAATGGTTTGTCAATTTTGTTTACCTTTCTTAAAAAAACTATCAGTTCTGGGCTTCCCTGGTGGCGCAGTGGTTGAGAGTCCGCCTGCTGATGCAGGGGACATGGTTTCATGCCCCGGTCCGGGAAGATCCCACATGCTGCGGAGCGGCTGGGCCCGTGGGCCGTGGCCACTGAGCCTGCGCGTCCGGAGCCTGTGCTCTGCAACGGGAGAAGCCACAGCAGTGAGAGGCCCACGTACCGCAAAAAAAAAAAAAAAAAAAAAAAAACTATCAGTTCTGTTGATTTTTTACTATTGTTTTTCTATTCTCTATTTCATTTTTTCTGCTCTAATATTTATGATTTCCTTCCTTCTGCTAACTTTGGACTTAGTTTATTCTTCCTTTTCTAGTTGCTTAAGGTATAATGTTAGGTTGTTTGAGATTTTTTTCCTTTTTTAATGTAGGCATCTATTGCTATGAACTTCCCTCAGTATGGCTTTTGCTGTTTCCAATAAATGTGGCTTTTTAAAAATTTTTTATTGTATATTGGAGTATAGTTGATTAACAATGATGTGTTAGTTACAGGTGTATAGCAAAGTGACTTAGTTATACCCATACAAGTATCCAGTCTTTTTCAAATTCTTTTCCCATTTAGGTTGTTACAGAATATTGAGCCAAGTTCCTTGAGTTATACAGTAGGTCCCTGCTGGTTATCTGTTTTAAATATAGCAGTGTGTACGTCAATCCCAAGCTCCCAATATATCTCTCCCACCCACCCTTCCCCCCTGGTAACCATAAATTCATTCTCTAAGTCTGTGAGTGTTTCTATTTTGTAAATAAGTTCATTTGTATCATTTTTTTAGATTCTGCATGTAAGTGTTATCATATGACATTTGTCTTTCTCTGTCTGACTTACTTCACTTACTATGATAATCTCTAGGTCCATCCAAGTTTGCTGCATCCCATAGCTTTTGGTATGTTATGGTTTTGCTTTCATTCATCTCAAAATATTTTCTATTCTCCCCTTTATTTCCTCTTCAACCCACTGTCTATCCAAGATTGTTATTTAACTTCCACATATTTGTAAATTTTCCAGTTTTTCTTTTGTTACTGATTTCTACTTTCATTCCATCGTGGTCAGATGATATGTGATATGAAGAAAATCTTTTCTTTAGCGGGATTTAGACACAGATGGTCACCATGATCACCAGTTCCATAAGCTTTGCTTCATAGCTTAAAAAGAGAATCACTGAAAGCATTTCTCCTACAACAATATTCCTCAAGTATGGCTTATGAAATGAATTTAGGTGATTCAGAAACCAAATTATCTTTTCATATTTATGCATCCACTTTAATATGAATTAGAAAACAAAGCTATTTATGGCAGTGAATATGACATGCCTATATGTGGAATGTAAAAAGATGATACAAATGAACTTATTACAAAACAGAAACAGACTCAGACTTCGAAAACACACTTATGGTTACCAAAGGGGAAAGGTGGGAGGGAGAGATAAATTAGGAGTTTGGGATTAACATATACACACTACATATAAAATAGATAATCAATAAGACCTACTGTATAGCACAGGGAACTCTACTCAGTATTCTGTAATAACCTATATGGGAAAAGAATCTGAAAAAGAATGGATATATATATGTATAACTGAATAACTTTACTGTACACCTGAAACTAACACAACATTGTAAATCAACTATACCCAGTATAAAATAAAAATTGAATTAAAAAAAAGATTTTCAAAATCTTTTTTTGAATGCATTTGACTTAAGAAATGATGAACTACCAACTTACTGTGGTAATCATTTTGAAATATATGTAAAAAAGTCATTATATTGCACATCTTAAACTTATACAGTGCTATATGTCAATTATATCTCAATAAAATTGAAATAAATTTTTTAAATAAAATAAAAAAAGAAATGATGAGCTACAATTTATATTTTATACAGCACCTTGTCTATAATAAAAAATAAAAAAATATAAAGTACACATGAGTATAGCTGGTAAAAATATCATGAAGGTGAAAATAATGTCCCAGTCTTATTGATATTAAATTTTCAGCTGCACCTGCTAGAGAAGTCACTGATGCCACAAGGTAAAGAAAATTATCATAAGATTTGGACCAAAGCTATAACTTAGTCTCTATTC
This sequence comes from Orcinus orca, assembly GCF_937001465.1. NCBI lineage: Eukaryota > Metazoa > Chordata > Mammalia > Artiodactyla > Delphinidae > Orcinus > Orcinus orca. The sequence goes on along the minus strand of NC_064563.1, from coordinate 8,968,607 downwards.
AATGCCCACTGTTTTAATCCAATTTTAAAATAGGTTGTACCCTAGCAGCTTAAATGATCTCATTAGCTAAGAGAATGCTGGCTATTGTTTATTTCACAAATAGTTAGGTCTTTTGTTAATCTATGATTGTAAACAACAGTAATCTGAGGGTAAGGTGGTTCTATGGTTCCCAGCAGTAACAAAACACTGTTCCTAAAGCCTGCCATTCTTCTACATATTATTGTTATCAAAACAATAGAAATGTTTCAACCTGCTCAGGTCAGCTTCCAAAAAATAAACAGAGGAAAAGTATCTACAAAGGTTCTCTGAAAAGTCATTGTTGGATAAACAGCACCACTGTTTCCCAAGAAGATGCAAACGTTTATTGGCACTGGTGACACTGAAATGTCTTCTGAAATATTCTAGATATGTGGTCTCTCTTTAATACATTACTACAATGACACAATTCCTTCTACAGGAGGCAACTCCAAACCAGTAAGGAGATAAGAGAACAAACAAATCAGAAGAAATAGTGCCAGGTGAGGAAACAGTTAGGGGTTCACTGTTTGAGGAGTGGAAGCTAAAAGAAACTCAGATACATCCCCAGGAGAGCCCTCTGGCAGGAGAGGTTATTGTATGAAACTAAAGGTTTATTCACTAACTTAATTATGCTTTAAATGTTCACTAATTATTTCCTGAGCCATTCAATAAAGAAATTCAACAAGAAATTTCCTATCAGCATATTCAGCCTAAATTTTTATTCCACTTTGGAAAATGCCAAGTCCTATTACAAGTACTGAGAATAACAAATGTGGCTCTCAGTTTGACTTTTTCAAAATCCAAAAGGGAAAAATGTACTACAAAGTGACAAAAAAAAAAAAAAACCTTCTTAACTCTTGATAGGCAAATGGAAAGAGGGGAAGAAGAAGTCAGACCCAAGAGGATTATGTAACTGAGATGTTTGTGAAATTAGACTTTTCTTATAAAAAGTCTCCTGAACCATTAAGTTTTGCTTCAAAATGGACTGGAGGCCTTTAAAGATTGCAACTGATTATTAGTATGTCTTCTGACCCCCAACCAACATAGGGGTGGTACAGTTAAATCATAGACCTGATTTATGTGCAGTAAACAGATGTGGTTTGTGTAAGAAGCTCTCCAATGGTTTTATTTTCAACTTATGTTAACAACTTTCTCTTTGTCCCTGAGATCTCAGTAGTTTCTCCACCTTATTTATTTCCCATTCATCCAGTTCCCTTTTCCCATCCAACTTCTCCTACTAGCTCTTTCCCTCTTTTTATTACCCTATGCTCAGCTGTCTTCATCTCAATTCCATATGCTTCCCATTCTTCTTAGTTCAGTTTCCTGCAGAAATTTCTGCAGATTCTGATACAAAGATTCATGTCAAAGTAGTTTATTTTTAAAGTGCAAGGAACACCTGTATAGGAAAAGGGAAAAAGATTACAGAAAGGAAAGCAGTCAATAAACGGCGTGTATCAGGTAAGTTAACACTGTGGGTAACTGGAGTTTAATTCTACAAGAAAATACTGGAAAATTGTATAAAATTACATGCCTCAGATTTCTTCCAGCTAAGGTCGAGGGAGCTGGATATTTTATACCACCTCTCAGCAGACTGAAAGTGAAGAGATGGGGAAAGGTATTACATGAAAATGGAAACGAAAAGAAAGCTAGGGTAGCAATACTTATAGCAGACAAAACAGACTTTAAAACAAAGGCTGTAACGAGACAAAGAAGGCCATTATATAATAATAAGGGGATCAATCGAACAAAAGGACATAGCACTTCTAAATATTTATGCAGGCAAAATAGGAGCACCTAAATATATAAAGCAAACGTTAACAGACATATAAAGAAAAATTGACAGTAACACAATAATTGTAGGGGAATTTAATATGCCACTTATACCACAGGATAGATCAGCCAGACAGAAAATCAATAAGGAAACACTGGCCTTAAAGAATACATCAGACCAGATAGCCTTAATATTGATAGATAGAACATCCCATCCCAAGCAGCAGAATACACATTCTTTTCAAGTGCACATGGAACATTATCCAGGATAGAGCATGTGTTAGACTGCAAAACAAGCCTCAATAAATGTAAGAAGATTGAAATCATATCAAGCATCTTTTCAAACCACAGTGGTATGAAACTAGAAATCAACTACAAAAAGAAAACTGGAAAAAACACAAATGCATGGAGACTAAACAACATGCTACTGAATAATCAATGGGTCAACAAAGAAATCAAAGAGGAAATCAAAAAATACCATGAGACAAGTGAAAATGGAAATAAAACATACCAAAATATGTGGAACACAGCAAAAGCAGTTCTAAGAGGTAAGGTTTTAGTGATACAGGCCTACCTCAAGAAACAAGAAAAATCACAAATAAACAATCTAAACTTACACCTAAAGAAACTAGAAAAAGAAGAACAAACAAAGCCCTAAATTAGCAAAAGGAAGGAAACAATAAGATCAGAGTGGAAATAAATGAAATACAGACTAAGACAACAGAAGATCAATGAAACCAAGAACTGGGTCTGTCAACAAATACCATATGATATCTCTTATATGTGGAATCTAAAATATGACACAAATGAACCTATCTACAACACAGAAACAGACTCATAAAAGTAGAGAGCAGACTTGTGGTTCCCAAGGGGGAGGGGTGAGGGAGAGGGATCGACTAGGAGTTTGGGGGTGGTGGATGCAAATAATTACATTTAGAATGGATAAACAACAAGATCCTAATATATTGCACAGAGAACTATATTCAATACCCTGTGATAAACTATAATGGAAATGAATATAAAAAAAGAACGTATATATGTGTATAACTGAGTCACTTTGCTATACAGCAGAGATTGGCACAACATTGTAAATCAACTATACTTCAATTTAAAAAAAAAAAGAACTGGGTCTTTCAAAAGATAAACAAAATTGACAAATCTTTAGCCAGACTCATCAAGAAAAAAAAATAAAGGGCCCAAATAGACAAAAACAGAAATGAAAAAGAAGTTACAGCTGACACCAAAGAAATACAAAGGATTATAAGAGGTTACTAGGAATGACTACCCAATAAACTGGACAACCTAGAAGAAATGGACAAATTCCTAGAAACATACAATCAAGACTGAATCCTATAATAACCTAAATGGGAAAATAATTTGAAAAAGCATGGATATATGTATATGCATAACTGAATCACTTTGCTGTACCCCTGAAACTAACACATTGTTAATTGACTACACTCCAATATACAATAAAAATTTTTTTAAAAGACTGAATCAAGAAGAAATAGAAAATCTCAATACACTGATTACTAGTAGCGAAATTGAACCAGTAGTCAAAAAACTCCCAAAAAACAAAAGTCCAGAACCAGATGGCCTCACAGTTGTATTTGACCAAACACTTAAAGAACATTTAATACCTATCATTCTCAAACTAGTCCCCCAAAATGAAGAGGAAGTAATGTTCCCAGACTGATTCTATAAGGCTAGCGTTACCCTAAAACCAAAAACAAGACAAAGCTACTACGAGAAAAGAAAATTAAAGATCAATATCCTTGATGAACATAGATGCAAATATCCTCAACAAATTATTAGCAAACCAAATTCAACAATACAGTAAAAAAAAATCATACATCACAATCAAGTGGAATTTATTCTAGGGATACAAGGATAGTGCAACATCCACAGATCAATCAACATGATACAACATATTAACAAAATCAAGGATAAAAATCATATGATCATTTCAATAGATGCAGGAAAAAAAACACTTGACAAAAATTGAACCATTTATGATTAAAAACTTTCAACAAAGTGGGTATAGAAGGAACATACCTCAACATAATAAAGGCCACATATGACATACCCACAGCTAACATCATACTCAATGGTAAAAAGCTGAAACCTCTTCTCTAAGATCAGGAAAAAGACAAGAATGCCCACTGTCACCACTTTTATTCAACATATTATTGGAAGTCCTGGCCAGAGTAATCAGGCAGGACAAAGAAATAAAAGGCATCCAAATTGGAAAGGAGGAAGTAAAACTGTCACTATTTGCAGATTACGTGATACTACATATATAAAACCCTAAAGACTCCACCAAAAAACTGTTCTAACTAATAAATGAATTCAGTAAAGTTGCAGGATATAAAATTAACATATAGAAATCTGCTGCATTTCTATACACTAATAACAATCTATCAGAAAAAGAAATTAAGAAAACATTCCATTTTCAATTACATCAGAAAGAATAAAATTCCTAGGAACAAATTTAGCCAAGGAGGTGAAAGACTTGTACTCTGAAAACAAAGGCATTGATGAAAGAAATTAAAGATAACACAAATAAATGGAAAAATATATCATGCTCATGGATTGGAAGAATGAATATTGTTAAAATGCACTTACTACCCAAAGCAATCTATATATTTAATGCAATCCCTATCAAAATACTAACACTATTTTTTGCAGAACTGGAACAAATAATCCTAAAATTTTTATGGAACCACAAGAGACGCCTAATGGCCAAAGTAACCTTGAGAAAGTAAAACAAAACTGACGGTATCATGCTCCCTGAATTCAAGCTATACTACAGAGCCATAGTAATCAAAAAAGTATGGTCTGGCACAAAAACAAACACAAAGATCAGTGGAACAGAACAGAGAACCTAGAAATAAACCCAGGCGCTTACGGTTTATACCATGGGGATAAGACAGTCTCCTAAATAAATGATATTGGGAAAACTGGACAGTTACATGCAAAAGAGTGAATCTGGACCACTGTCTCACACCATACACAGAAATAAACTCAAAATGGACTAAAGGCTTGAATATGATGGGAAACCCTAAAACTCCTAGAAGAAAACATAGGCAGTAAGCTCAAAGACATCATTAGTGATATCTTTTTGGATTTGTCTCCTCAGGAAGGTCAACAGAAGGAAAAATAAACAAATGAACTACAACAAATTGAAAGCTTTGTACAGCAAAGGAAATCAATAACAAAATGAAAAGGCAACGTACTGAATGGGAGAAGATATCTGAAAATCATATATTTGATAAGGGGTTAATATCCAGAATCTTTATATCTCTATATATCTTTATATAAAGAACTGATACAATTTAATATTAAAAAAACAATTTGATTAAGAAATGGGCAGAGGACCTGAACATTTTTCCAAAGAAGACATACAGATGCCCAACAGGCACATAAAAAAAATGTCCAACTTCACTAATCATTAGGGAAATGCAATCAAAACCACAATGAGTTATCACCTCACACCTATTAGAATGGCCATTATTAAAAAGACAAAAAATAACAAGTGTTGGTGAGGATGTGGAGAAAAAGTAATTCTTGTTCATTGTTGGTAGGAATGTAAATTGGGGCAGCCACTATGGAAAACAGTATAGAGGTTCCTCAAAAATTAAAAATAGAACTACCCTACGATCCAGTAATTCCATTTCTGAGAACCCAAAGAAAACAAAAACACTAATTTGAAAAGGTATACACACCCCTATATTTGTTGCAGCATTATTTACAATAGCCAAGATACAGAAGCAACTTAAGTGTCCATCAACAGATAAATGGATAAAGAAGATGTGGCACGCGCGCACACACACACACACACACACACACACAGGAATATTATTCAGCCATATAAAAGAATGAAATCTTGCTATTGTGACAACATAGATGGACCTAGAGGATGTTATCCTAAGGTAAATAAATCAGACAGAGAAAGACAAATACCATACGATCTCACTTATATGTGGAATATAAAGAAACAAAACAAATGAACAAATAAAACAAAACCCAGATTCATAGATACAGAGAATAAACTGGTGGTTGCCTCCTCCAGAGAGGAGGAAGGTGGGGGGATGAATGATATCAGTGAAGGAGATTAAGAGGCACAAACTTGAAGCTATAAAATAAATAAGTCATGGGGATATAATATACAGAATACAGCATATAGTCAAAAATATTATAATAACTTTAAATGGTTACAGACGGTAACTAGCCTTACTGTGATGATCATCTCATAATATACACAAATGTCGAATCACCAAAACGAATATGATGTTTGTCATTATACTTAAGTTTTTTTTAATGATGTGTAGTACTCTTGTACAGTATCAACTTGGTGGAGCTAAAATAATGCTTCCCAGAATTCCCTTCTCTATGTGATTCCAGGTTAGCATTGGCCACTAAAGTAATTCACACAAGATTTGGAAGGCAGAAATGAAGTAGCAGCCATCACACTTCGAAGGCCAGTGTAGAGCCCCAGGTACTGTGGCAGCTCACACATGCTGTCACTGACCTCTGACCTACCTGGTTGGCACAGGGAAGCACACACATCTGCAGCTCCTCCAGCTCGACTGGTTCTCCTCCTTCAGCTTCTCCAGGTCCTGATCCAGATGTGTGTGCAGCTCCTTGATGACAGACACCAGCTTTTCCTGCAGATCTGGAAGTCTGCTTTCCTGCAGGTCACCCACTTTGTTAAGATTGAAGGTGGTGAGAGACAGACATGGGTTCTAATTCACTTTCATGGGCTTTCATTTGTCCTTGCTGTTATTTGCATCTAGTCTTCCTTCCTGATTGTAGATATGGATGAACCACAGAGACTTCCAGCCAAGTACCAGATGCAGAGACAACAGCCTGCACAGCTTGTCCCACCAGCTCCCACATTTATATAAGATCCAACTCAATAATAAATCCCTTATTCAATGTCAAAATATGACTGATACAACATGGTAGTTACGTGACAAGGTCTCAAAATGAAACTATTTCAGACTCAGTTGTCCCTAAGTGTGCCATCCATAAACCTTCAGAGAATAAATAATAATGTGAGGTATCTGGAATAAAGAACAGATGACATTAAACATGATGATGAGCAGAAAAGAACCTTCAGTCACAAACTCCAATCTCCAGCCAAACTTCAATTCCCCAATTCTTTCTCCTCTCCTCTCCTCTTCCCTTCCATTCTCTCCCTCCAGCTCTCCTTGCCCTCCCTCCCTTCCTCCTTCCCAGTTTTCTCATAAGCTCTTCCATCTATAACACCTGGCTCTCACCACGAATGCACGCGTGCACACATACACACACGTGCACACACACACACACCCCTTTCTCCTTGCAAATCTCAACTTATACGTTACCCTTTTTAGGATATCTATATCTAACCTGGCGCCAAGAATTTGGTCTACAAGTAGTTCCATAAGCATTCCTTCTTTTCTTGATAGAAGGACGTGTGCTCACTCCCTCATGCGAGAGCACCTGAATCAAAACTAACTGCTGAACAATCATCGACAGGAAGACCCTGGAACTCACCAAAATAGATACCCCATGTCCAAAGACAAAGGAGAAGCCACAATGGGATGGTGGGAGGGGCATGATCACAATAAAATCGGGTCCCATGACTGCTGGGTGGGTCACTCACAAACTGGAGAACATTATACCATAGAAGTCCACCCACTGGAGTGAAGGTTCTGAGCCCCACATCGGGCTTCCCAACCTGGGGTCTGACAACGGGAGGAGGAATTCCCAGAGAATCAGACTTTGAAGGCTAGCAGGAGACTCCACAGGCTCCACTCATGGCGGGCACACACAAAGTAGTGTGTGTGTCAGGACCCACAGGGAAGGATCAGTGACACCATGGGAGACTGAGCCAGGCCTGCCTGCTAGTGTAGGAGGGTATCCTGCAGAGGCAGGAGGTGGCTGTGCCTCAACACAGGGACAGGGACACTGGCAGCGGAAATTCTGGGAAGTACTCCTTGGCATGACCCCTCCTGGAGTCCACAATTAGACCCACCAAAGAGCCTGTAACCTCCAGTGCTGGGTTACCACAGGCCAAACAACCAAAAGGGAGGGAACTCAGCCCCACCCATCAGCAGACAAGCAGATTAAAGTTTTACTGAGCTCTGCCCACCAGAGCAACACCCAGCTCTACCCACCACCAGTCCGATCCATCAGGAAGCTTGCACAAGTCTCTTAGATAGCCTCATCCACCAGAAGGCAGACAGCAGAAGCAAGAAGAACTAAAATCCTGCAGCCTGTGAAAAGAAGATCACATTCACTGACAGACAGACAAAATGAAAAGGCAGAGGACTATGTACAGGATGAAGGAATAAGATAAAACCCCAGAAAAACAACTAAATGAACTGGAGATACGCAACCTTTCAGAAAAAGAATTCGTAAGAATGGTAGTGAAGATGATCCAGGACCTCAAAAAAGAATGGAGTCAAAGATCGAGAAGATGCAAGAAATGTTTAACAAAGACATAGAAGAATTAAAGAACAAACAGAGATGAACAATACAGTAACTGAATTGAAATACAATAGAAGGAATCAATAGCAGAATAACTGAGGCAGAAGAACGGATAAGTGACCTGGAAGACAGAATGGTGGAATTCACTGCCACAGAACCAAATAAAGAAAAAAGAATAATAAAAAAAAAAAGTAAACAGCCTAAGAGACCCATGGGACAACATTAAATGCACCAACATTCGCATTATAGGGGTCCGAGAAGGAGAAGAGAGAGAGAAAGGACCCAAGAAAATATTTGAAGAGATTACAGTTGAAAACTTCCCTAACATGGGAAAGGAAATAGCAACCCAAGTCCAGAAGTGCAGAGAGTCCCAGGCAGGATAAACCCAAAGCAAAACACAGCAAGGCACACAGTAATCAAATTGACAAAAATTAAAGACAAAGAAAAATTATTAAAAGCAACAATGGAAAAGAGACAAATAACATACAAGGGAACTCCCAGAAGGTTAACAGCTGACTTCTCAGCAGAAACTCTATGAGCCAGAAGGGAATGGCACGATATATTTAAAGGGATGAAAGGGAAGAACCTGCAATCAAGATTACTGTACCCGGAAAGGATCTCATTCAGATTCAATGGAGAAATCAAAAGCTTTACAGACAAGCAAAAGCTAAGAGAATTCAGCACCACCAAACCAGCTCTACAACAAATGCTAAAGGAACTTCTCTAAGTGGGAAACACAAGAGAAGAAAAGGACCTACAAAAACAAACCCAAAACAATTAAGAAAATGGTCATAGGAACATACATATCAATAATTACCTTCAACATGAATTAATTAAATGCTCCAACCAAAAGACACGGGCTTGCTGAATGGATACAAAAACAAGACCCATACATATGCTGTCTACAAGAGACCCACTTCAGACCTAGGGACACACACAGACTGAAAGTGAGGGGATGGAAAAAGATATTCCATGCAAATGGAAATCAGAAGAAAGCTGGAGTAGCAATAGTCATATCAGACAAAATGGACTTTAAAATAAAGAATGTTACAAGAGACAAGGTAGGACACTACATAACGATCAAGGAATAAACCCAAGAATATATAACAATTATAAATATATATGCACCCAACATAGGAGACCTCAAAACATAAAACAAATGCTAACAGCTATAAAAGAGGAAAACAAGAGTAACACAATAATAGTGGGGGAACTTACCACCTAACTTACACCAACGGACAGATCATCCAGACAGAAAATTAGTAAGGAAACACAAGCTTTAAATGACACAGTAGACCAGATAGACTTAATTGATATTTATAGAACATTCCAATGGAAAACAGCAGGTTACACTTTCTTCTCAAGTGCCTATGGAACATTCTCCAGGATAGATCACATCTTGGGTCACAAATCAAGCCTCAGTAAATTTAAGAAAATTGAAATCATATCAAGCATCTTTTCTGACCACAACACTATGAAATCGATTACAGGGGGAAAAACGTAAAAAACACCAACACATGAAGGCTAAGCAAAACATTACTAAATAACCAAGAGATCACTGAAGAAATTAAAGAAGAAATCAGAAAATACCTAGAGACAAATGACAATGAAAACACGACGATCCAAAACCTATGTGATGCAGCAAAAGCAGTTCTAAGAGGGATGTTTATAGGGACACAATCCTACCTCAAGAAACAAGAAATATCTCAAATAAACAATCTAACCTTACAACTAAAGGAACTGGAGAAAGAAGAACAAACAAAACCGAAAGTTAGTAGAAGGAAAGAAATCATAAAGATCAGAGCAGAAATAAATGAAATAGAAACAAAGAAAACAATAGCAAAGATCAATAAAGCAAAAAGCTGGTTCTTTGAGAAGATAAACAAAATTGATAAAGCATTAGCCAGACTCATCAAGAAATAGAGGGTGAGAACTCAAATCAATAAAATTAGAAATGAAAAAGGAGAAGTTACAATGGACACGGAAGGAAAACAAAGCATCAAAAGAGACTACTACAAGCAACTCTATGCCAATAAAATGGAAAACCTGGAAGAAATGGACAAAATCTTACAAAGGTATAACCTTCCAAGACTGAACCAGGAAGAAATAGAAAATATGAACATACCAATCACGAGTAATGAAATTGAAACTGATTAAAAATCTTCCAACAAACAAAAGTCCAGGACCAGATGGTTTCACAGGTGAATTCTATCAAACATTTAGAGAAGAGCTAACACCCATCCTTCTCAAACTCTTCCAAAAAATTGCAGAGGAAGGAATACTCCCAGACTTCTACGAGGCCACCATCACCCTGATACCAAAACCAGACAAACATACTACAAAAAAAGAAAATTACAGACCAATATCACTGATGAATATACATGCAAAAATCCTCAACAAAATACTAGCAAACAGAATCCAACAACACATTATAAGGGTCATACACCATGATCAAGCAGGATTTATCCCAGGGATGCAAGGATTCTTCAATATACGCAAATCAATCAATGTGATATACCATATTAACAAATTGCAGAATAAAAACCATACAGTCATCTCAATAGATTCAGAAAAAGCTTTTGACAAAATTCAGCACCGATTTATGATTTAAATAAACTCTCCAGAAAGTGGGCATAGAGGGAACCTACCTCAACATGATAAAGGCCATATACGACAAACCCACAACAAACATCATTCTCAATGGTGAAAAACTGAAAGCATTTCCTCTAAGATCAGGAACAAGACAAGGATGTTCACTCTCATCACTATTATTTGACATAGTTTTGGAAGTCCTAGCCATGGTAATCAGAGAAAAAAATAAATAAAAGGAATACAAATTGGAAAAGAAGAAGTAAAACTGTCACTATTTGCAGAAGACATGATACTATACATAGAGAATCCTAAGCATGCCACCAGAAAACCACTTGAGCTAATCAATGAATTTGGTAGTTGCAGGACACAAAATTAATGCACAGAATTCTCTAGCACTCCTATACACTAACAATGAAAGATCAGAAACACAAATTAGGGAAACAATCCCATTCACCACTGCAACAAAAAGAATAAAATACCTAGATATAAACCTACCTAAGGAGGTAAGAAACCTCCTTAAATCTTACCTACCTAAGGAGGTAAGAAACCTGAACTCAGAAAACTATAAGACACTGATGAAATAAGTCAAAGATGACACAAACACATAGAGAGATATACCATGTTCTTGGATTGGAAGAATCAATAATGTGAAAATGGCTATACTACCCAAAGCAATCCTCAGAATAAATGCAATCCCTATCAAATTACTACCAACAGCAGTTTTTGCAGAACTAGAACAAAAAATCTTAAAATTTGTATTGAGACACAAAAGACCCCGAATAAGGTTTCCCTGGTGGCGCAGTGGTTGAGAGTCCACCTGCCGATGCAGGGGACACGGGTTCGTGCCCAGGTCCGGGAAGATCCCACATGCCGCGGAGCGGCTAGGCCCGTGAGCCATGGCCGCTGAGCCTGCGCGTCCGGAGCCTGTGCTCCGCAGTAGGAGAGGCCACAGCAGTGAGAGGCCCGCGTACTGCAAAAAAAACAAAAACAAAAACAAAAGACCCCGAATAGCCAAAGCAATCTTGAGAAAGAAAAACAGAGCTGGAGGAATCAGACTCCCTGACTTCAGACTATAATACAAAACTACAGTAATCAAGACAATATGCTACCGGCACAGAAACAGAAATATAGATCAATGGAACCGGATAGAAAGCCCAGAGATAAATCCACACACCTATGATCAACTAATCTATGACAGAGGAGGCAACGATATACAATGGAGAAAAGACAGTCTCTTCAATAAGTGGTGCTGGAAAACTGGACAGCTACATGTAAAAGAATGAAATTAGAACACTCCTTACACTGTACACAAAAATAAACTCAAAATAGATTAAAGAACTAAATGTAAGATCAGACACTATAAAACTCTTAGAGGAAAACACAGAAAGAACACTCTTTGACATAAATCACAGCAAGATCTTTTTTGACCCACTTCCTAGAGTAATGGAAATAAAAACAAAAATAAACAAATGGGACCTAATGAAACTTAAAGCTTTTTCACAGCAAAGAAAACTATAAACAACATGAAAAGACAACCCTCAGAATGGGAGGAAATATTTGCCAATGAATCAACGAACAAAGGATTAATCTCCAAACTATACAAGCAGCTCATACAGCTCAATATCAGAGAAACAAAGAACCCAATCCAAAAATGGGCAGAAGACCTAAATAGACATTTCTCCACAGAAGACATGCAGACGGCCAAGAGGCACATGGAAAGCTGCTCGACATCACTAATTATTAGAGAAATGTAAATCAAGACTACAGTGAGGTATCATCTCACACCAGTTAGAATGGGCATCATCAGATAATCTACAAACAACAAATGCTGGAGAGGGTGTGGCAAAAAGCGAACCCTCTTGCACTGTTGATGGGAATGTAAATTGATACATCCACTATGGAGGGTCCTTAGAAAACTAAAAACAGAATTACCATATGACCCAGCAATCCCACTACTGGGCATATACCCTGAGAAAACCATAATTCAAAAAGACACATGCACCCCATTGTTCACTGCAGCACTATTTACAATAGCCAGGACCTGGAAGCAACCTAAATGCCCACTGACAGACGAATGGATAAAGAAGATGTGGTACATATATAAAATGGAATATTACTGACCCATAGAAAGAAATGAAATTGGGTCATTGTAGAGACGTGGATGGACTTAGAGTCTGTCAAACAGAGTGAAGTAAGTCAGAAAGAGAAAAACAAATATCGTATATTAACGCATATATGTGGAATCTAAAAAATAGTACAGATGAACCAGTTTGCAAGGCAGAACTAGAGACACAGATGTAGAGAACAAACATTTCGACACCAGGTGGGGAAAGCGGGGGTGGTGGTGGTGGTGGGATGAATTGGGAGATTGGGATTGACATATATACACTAATATGTACAAAACAGATAACTAATAACAGCCTGATGTATATTAAATAAATTAAATTAAATTTTTTTAAAAAGCGTTCCTTCTGTTCTTGCCTCCTGGCTTCTCAGTCTTTCCCCTTATCACCACCTCATCTTTGTCCCTCTAATTCCCACTAATTTCTCAGAACTTGGATGCTACTGCTTCCTAAAGCTTTCACTAGGCAACATTAACTTTGCCTCCTATGAGACACTTACTCTTAGGAGTCTTTATCACACAATACTGGAGTTAGATGTTTATTCAACTGTCACTCCTAGTAGACACTTAACTCTCTGTCTGCCATCTGTGTTGGATGCTGTGATGTCCGGCCCAGAGTTCCCTTCAGTAACCGCAGTTTCTGGGAAAGCTACTGGCAGAGAGCCCTCTGCTGCCAGCCACTTTGGGGATTATATGAAACTAAAACCTGAAAAGAGCTACCTAGCCCAAAGCTGCACCCCCTACCAGGGGTTACTAATGGTGATACAGATGTATAAAGCCCTAGACTTCCTGCCCTAGCAGAAGGCAACTCTGAAGGGTCATTCTTCAGACCTCCTTGTATGGTTTGCTGTGGTCTCCACTGAGACTGCATCACAGTCCAACCTCTCCATCTACCCCATCCAGCTCTTTCCTTTCCCTTCCACAGATGCCGATTCTAAGAACACTCCCAAATACACCTCTTGCATTCTAATATCTGCTTCAGAGTCTGTTTCCCAGGGAGCCCAATCTGAAACAACCTTGTGCCCACAACCATTAGCACAAGGTCTAGAATGGGGTGCAGTAGATATTGGCTTATTAAATATAAGACATAGACGATGAAGACCTCAATAGTACAGAAACACTGAAACAAGAGGGAAACAAACCTGAGAGACTACTATTCAGCTGCTTCAAATACTTCAAGAGATCTTTAGAAGTCTCAACACATGTGGCTCCAGAGTTACACAGACTGATCTATGCTCCTCCAACCTTCTGGATGTTGCTGTAATCTCAGCCAGTAGCTCCTTTGGGATGATTTAAATTATATAAGGACACACAGCCTGGTTGAAGGAACCAAATTCTGACCTAGGTAACTAGGGTTTCTGAAAAATTACTGGCAAATTAACTAAAATAATCCATTCTTAAATGGTAAAAGAAAGAAAGGACATTCTATGAAGAATAGCTGTTGGTGAAGGAAGAATCAAAGGCAAAGCAAAAAGTATTCTTTTTTTAAACATCTTTATTGGAATATAATTGCTTTACAATGGTGTGTTAGTTTCTGCTGTATAACAAAGTGAATCAGCTATATGTATACATATATTCCCACATCCCCTCCCTCTTGTGTCTTCCTCCCACCCTCCCTATCCCACCCCTCTAGGTGGTCACAAAGCACCAAGCTGATCTCCCTGTGCTGTGCGGCTGCTTCCCACTAGCTATGTATTTTACGTTTGGTAGTGTGTATATGTCCATGCCACTCTCTCACTTCTTCCCAGCTTACCCTTCCCCCTCCCCGTGTCCTCAAGTCCATTCTCTACATCCGCATCTTTATTCCTGTTTGGCCCCTAGGTTCATCAGAACCTTTTTTTTTTTTAGATTCCGTATATATGTGTTACCATACGGTATTTGTTTTTCTCCTGACTTACTTCACTCTGTATGACAGACTCTAGGTCCATCCACCTCACTACAAATAACTCAGTTTTGTTCCTTTTTATGGCTGAGTAATATTCCATTGTATACATGTGCCACATCTTCTTTATCCCTTCATCTGTCGATGGACACTTAGGTTGCTTCCATGTCCCGGCTATTGTAAATAGTGCCGCAATGAACACTGTGTACATGTCTCTTTCTAAATTATGGTAGAAAAGTATTCTTTGTGGTCAGGAAGCAGTAAGAATTTTCTCAAGCTGTCTGGTATTCACCACAGAAAGTGGTGGGGGATGATGTGGAAGTCAGACAGGGCTGAGTAATTAATAGATGGAGAAGTTAGTTTTTGAAAAAATAGCATCAGAGAGGGTGTGGAGAAAAGGGAACCCTCTTTCACTTTTGGTGGGAATGTAAATTGATATAGCCACTATGGAGAACAGTATGGAGGTTCCTTAAAAAACTAAAAATAGAACTACCATATGACCCAACAATCCCACTACTGGGCATATACCCTGAGAAAACCATAATTCCAAAAGAGTCATGTACCACAATGTTCACTGCAGCACTATTTACAATAGCCAGGACATGGAAGCAATCTAAGTGTCCATCGACAGATGAATGGATAAAGAAGATGTGGCACATGTATACAATGGAAAATTACTCGCCATAAAAAGAAATGAAATTGAGTTATTTGTAGTGAGGTGGATGGACCTAGAGTCTGTCATACAGAATGAAGTAAGTCAGAAAGAGAAAAACAAATACCGTATGCTAACACATATATATGGAATCACACACACACAAAAAAATGGTTCTGACGAACCTAGAGCCATGACAGGAATAAACATGGAGATGTAGAGAATGGACTTGAGGACACAGGGAGGGGGAAGGGTAGGCTGGGAAGAAGTGAGAGAGTGGCATGGACATATATACACTACCAAATGTAAAACAGATAGCTAGTGGGAAGCAGCTGCACAGCACAGGGAGATCAGCTCAGTGGTTTGTGAACACCTAGAGGGGTGGGATAAGGAGGGTGGGAGGGAGGGAGACGCAAGAGGGAAGAGATATGGGAACATATGTATAACTGATTCACTTTGTTATAAAGCAGAAACTAACACACCACTGTAACGCAATTATACTCCAATAAAGATGTTAAAAAAAAAAAAGAGGGAGGGGATATGGGGATATATGTATACATATAGCTGATTCACTTTGTTATACAGTGGAAACTAACACAACAACGTAAAGCAATTATACTCCAATAAAGATGTTAAAAAAATAGCATTAAAATACCTGAAACTTTCATTCAAGTTGATAATGACATTTATTTACAAATCACATTAGTTACCTTTTAATTTTCCCTTCATTTTCCAAAGAATAGTTTTCCATTAAAATCACTAAATCAATGTTTACTGAATTACTCTCTCTAAATCTAATCTACTCCCAAAAACTGAGTTATCTTTTCATCACGTTAGTCTGATACTTTTTTACTTAATTGTCATTTAATGCAAGAAATTAAGGCTATTAATAAGCAGAAGAAATGAAATATGATAGGTGGTGAAGGCAAAGTTTTGTTGTGATATTGAAGCCATAAAAATCAATATATAACGGTCTGATTCCAAATATTGTGAATTCTGTTGGAAGGTAAATGTTTACAAAAATAACCCTATATTCTTCTAAAACTGTAAAGTACAGAGGCTTACATTGAAATTTTCCAGCATCTTGTCCATGTGGTTGCATCTAATGAGATAAATAGCGTTCATTTGGTCTTCATCGTATTAGTTGCTACAATCTAAAAGTATTTTGTGCAATTATTTCTATATCTGTCTCCCTACCTACATAGAACACCAACTCCATAAGGGCTGGAATCATGTTTGTTGTTGCTGTTGTCCTCCCATTTTATCTCTAGCACCTATCACAGCATGTCTCTCACAACTGACACTCAATAACTAATTGGAGAATAAGAATGAATGATTGATGAATAATTGTGAGGTGAAAAAAGTCATTTTGGAGGATTTCCATTATACTGTTAGTAACCTTAGAGATACTGATGAAATCTTGTTTTTAACTTTCGAACACATCTTGTCAAAGGGAATGGTGAAAAATCATATCCATTTAATTCTCACATGCTATTTGTGCCTATATTGAAAAATCATCCCCATCAGCAGGGTAGAGTTGAGGAAAGGGAGAATGGATGATGTACATTAACCCACTTTATGAGTTAGGGTTCTCTGGTGGCAAGTGACAGAAACCCAGGGGCTAACTTAAGCAAAGGGGAATTAAGCTACTGAAACAAAAATGAAACAAGACAAAGCAAACCCCAAACAAACAAACAAAAATCCCTATTGGGATTTTGATTGGAATACATTTGTAGACCAATGTGAGAAAAGCCAACATATTAACTATATTGAAACACTTATCTATAAAAATTTGTTATTGCTCCATTACAAGATCTTCTACATATATTTCAACAAATTTTTATATTTTCCTTCATAAAGGTATTGCATGTCTCTTGTTAGATGTACTTCTAGATTTTTATACACATACATACACATATATACACACAACTGTGTCAACATTTAAGTAATACTATTTAAAAATTATATATTCTAAGTGGTTATTTGATATATACATGAAAATTAAATTGAACAATGTACACTGATTTTATAACCTGTATCATCCAGCCATTGATATGTAACAAACCTCCCCAAAACTCAATGGCTGTGTCCTTTGCCCCTTTTGTGAGAAGATATATACAATCTTCCATGTCCATGAGACATGAACTTTTTGGTCCATTATCTTGTACACAGTATAGTATAAATCTGAGTAATTGGTAGGTGGATTTAATCCTCAAGGCAAGTCATAACACTCAGTCCTAAGCCCTGTTCTAACCGAATCAGGGAAATGGAAGATTGTATTTCCCAAAATGGCCACGATAATCTCTCTTCAACATACTCTTCTACAGTGTGACCTAACCACTAACTCATCAAGAAGTGGCACTTATGTCCCCTCCCCTCAAACCTGTGATCTATGACTGCTTTGGTGAATGGAGAATGGCAGCAGTGACACTCTGACTTCTGAGGCTAGATCATAAAAGGCACTACACCTTCTGCCTTGTTCATGCAGACTTTCACATTTAAAGCTCTGAGCTACCCTGTAAGCAGTCCAACCACCCAAAAGCCTCCATGCTGTGAGGAAGCCAAGCCCCATGGAAAGACCATACACAGATGCTCCACTTAAGACACCCAGCAAAGGTTCCAGCCAACATCCAGACGTGTGAGTCAAGAAGCCATCTTTGGAAATGGACTTTAGCTCTCAGCCATTTGCGTTTACCCAGCTGAAGGCCCAGCCACCACAAAGCAAAGCAATCTATCCCCACCATACCCTTACTGAATTGCCAACACAAAGGATTTGGGGGCATAAAAAAATGGTTGTTATCTTAAATTAATTGGTTTGGGATTGACCACTACACAGCAATAGTAAATGGAACAGCAGGTTAGCCAAATCCTCCTGAGACCTCCAGTACCTGGTGGTCTAGAGACTTATTTGTAATTTCACTGCAAAGTGAATCACATCAGAGCAAAGCTATGGAGAATGTAGTATCTAAATCCCAGCCTACTTGTTCTGAAATTGAGAGGACTCGTTTGCTCTTGAAATTATGCATATTTCAGAATCAGTGCTTGCCAACTTGGGGCTAGGTCTTTTTGGGGACTCTATTTTCCCACATCAAGGTCATAACACCTTTCCAGCTACTTTGGAATACAGGATCAAGGGAGCCCACAGAAAAGACAGCCATGCCCACTGCGTCTCTGAGGAACTGACACAGACAAATTTCAAACTGAGCCTGGTTCTGTTATTTTAGCTTTATTTTGTGTTTTCTGAAAGGATGCTTCGCTCAGCTGCTTTTGCCAGATTCTTTTTTAACCAGGACAGCTTGAGAAAGAAACACACACGGGGGGAGGGAGAGACTGTTGAAAACACCCACTGTGTTGAATAATTAATTACTCACCGAAATACAATTAGCTGACAGAAGCTGAACTGAACTCAAATCTTCTATGGTTTTCCATGTTCTCGTGTGGACTGTTCCTTTTCGGTCCCTAAAGAGGCATTCCTCCAACTTTCTTCCCTGGCAGCAACAGGGAAAAAAACATCCACAAGACTCCCTGTTACATTTCCTACTTTCAAAGGAATTGCTTCAAATATCACCCCAGTAAATCCAGAAGATTTTCTTTAAAGTGGTCTTACTTCCAACCTGAGTAATTAACACAACTATAAAAGCCCAGCTCTCCATAACAGATGATTACATGCTAAAAAGACATTATTTGATTGTAAAATTCTGAAGTTGCTGAGTGTCTTGTAGAAGGGAGCCAAAAGAATCCTTTGAGGGGAAATGTCTTCCCACCTCTTCCTGAAATTGCTTGTTTCCACTTTGGAAGGAAGAGGCAACTGTCTTAGCTTTGCAGTTTGAGGGACTTTACCTTGCAGGCAAGGATTCTAGCTGTGAGAATCCCAGGATAGTAGCATTAATCCAAGGCCTCTCCTTGGGAGACAGAAGCATTCCCAAGCAAGACGAAAACACCAGTTCCTCGCGAAATCTGCTGACAACCATAGTTGCCTCTTTCTGGAATAAGAGGCCGTTTTAAGATTTTTACAGGTCTACTTATTTGTAAAAATCAAACCCAGATCACTTCTTTTAATGGGAATGTTCTAGCAGGTTACAGCTTTGCTTTCCATGCCTTTCAAATCTCAGAGAAAGATGTTCTGAGGTGGGAGAATTATTAGAGAAGGAACCACAGTACTAGGAAACTCGGACCCTATAGAGATGGTGACTCCCTGTGGTAGCTAGTCTCCAAAGACAATTTCCAGCAGTCTCTCACTCTGCTTGCACACGCCACCCCTCCACGCAGAGGTGGAGCGTACACCATTGCCCTGTGAATCTCCGCTGGGTTTTCTAGTGCTTTCACCAACTGAATGTTGAGGAAGTGACGTTTTGGAACATCTCAGACCTCTTGCTCTTACAAGGACCCTTGAGCTGCCATGTAAGAAATCCAGGTTACTCTTCTGGAGAGGAGGATGAGAAACCAAGTGAGAGAAAAGTCACATGCAGGAGCTCTGGGGTACAAATATCCACTGTTTATCAGCACTGTGGTTCATCAGATTACTGAACTTTCCTGAACCTCAATTTCTGAATTTGTAAAAATGAAGATAATACCTATTTCACACTGCTGTCAAAGTCAGGTGAAATAGTACTCTCTTTTTTCTAGGTTTATTGGACATCTATTATGTATCAGACACTAAGAATACAATAATAAATTATGAACATTTCAGATTGGTTCAAGATAGCAGAATAGAAGGACATGCTCTCACTCCCTCTTTCAAGAACACCAGAATCACAACTAACTGCTGAACAATCATTGACAGGAAGACACTGAAACTCACCAAAAAAGATACCCCACATGCAAAGACAAAGGAGAAGCCGCAATCAGACGGTAGAGGAGAGTTATCACAATAAAATCAAATTCAATAACTGCTGGGTGGGTTATTCACAAACTGGAGAATACTTATACCACAGAAGTCCACACACTGAAGTGAAGGTTCTGACCCCCACGTCAGGTTTCCAAACACGGGGGTCTGGCAACAGGAGGAGGAATTCCTAGAGAATCAGACTTTGAAGGCTAGTGGGATTTGACTGCAGGACTTCGTCAGGACTGGGGGAAACAGAGACCCCACTCTTAGAGGGCACACACAAAGTAGTGTGCACATCGGGACCCAGAGGATGGAGCAGTGACCCCACAGGAGACTGAACCAGACCTACCTGCTAGTGTTGGAGGGTCTCCTGCAGAGGCGGGGGAGCTGTGGCTCACCAAGTGACAAAGACACTGGCAGCAGAAGTCCTGGGAAGTACTCCTTGGCGTGAGCCCTCCCAGAGTCGGCCATTAGCCCCACCAAAGAGCCCAGGTAGGCTCCAGTGTTGGGTCACCTCAGCCAAACAACCAACAGGGAGGGAACCCAGCCCCACCCATCAGCAAACAAGCGGATTAAAGTTTTACTGAGCTCTGCCCACCAGAGCAACAGCCAGCTCTACCCACCACCAGTCTCTCCCATCAAGAAACTTCCACAAGCCTCTTAGATAGCCTCATCCACCAGAAGGCAGACAGAAGAAGCAAGAAGAACTACAACCCTGCAGCCTGTGGAACAAAAACCACATTCACAGAAAGATAGACAAGATGAAAAGGCAGAGGGCTATGTACCAGATGAAGGAACAAGATAAACCGCAGAAAAACAACTAAATGAAATGGAGATAGGCAACATTCCAGAAAAAGAATTCAGAATAAAGATAGTGAAGATGATCCAGGACCTCAGAAAAACAATGGAGGCAAAGATCAAAAAGATGCAAGAAATGTTTAACAAACACCTAGAAGAATTAAAGAACAAACAAACAGAGATGAACAATACGAAAACTGAAATGAAACTAAAATAGAAGGAATCAATAGCAGAATAACCGAGGCAGGACAATGGAGAAGTGAACTGGAAGACAGAATGGTGGGATTCACTGCTGCAGAACAGAACAAAGAAAAAAGAATGAAAAGAAATGAAGACAGCCTAAGAGACATCTGGGACAACATTAAACACAACAACATTCGCATTATAGGGGTCCCAGATGGAGAAGAGAGAAAGGTCCCGAGAAAATATTCGAAGTGATTATAGTCAAAAACTTCCCTAACATGGGAAAAGAAAGAGCCACCCAAGTCCAGGGTGCATAGAGAGTCCCATACAGAATAAACCCAAGAAGAAACATGCCGAGACACATAGTTATCAAATTGGCAAAAATTAAAGAAAAGGAAAAATTACTGAAAGCACTACAGGAAAAATGACAAACATACAAGGGAACTCCCATAAGGTTAACAGCTGATTTCTCAGCAGACTCTAAAAGCCAAAAGAGTTGTATACTTAAAGTGATGAAAGGGAAGAACCTACAACCAAGATTACTCCACCAGGCAAGGATCTCATTCATATTTGATGGAGAAATCAAAAGCTTTACAGACAAGCAAAAGCTAAGAGAATTCAGCACCACCAAAGCAGCTCTACAACAAATGCTAAAGGAACTTCTCTAAATGGGTAACACAGGAGAAGAAAAGGACCTACAAAAACAAACCCAAAACAATTAAGAAAATGCTAATAGGAACATACATATCAATAATTACCTTCAACATGAATTAATTAAATGCTCCAACCAAAAGACACGGGCTTGCTGAATGGATACAAAAACAAGACCCATATGTATGCTGTCTACAAGAGACCCACTTCAGACCTAGGGACACATACAGACTGAAAGTGAGGGGATGGAAAAAGATATTCCATGCAAATGGAAATAAGAAAGCTGGAGTAGCAATACTCATATCAGATAAAATAGACTGTAAAATAAAGAAAGTTACAAAAGACAAGGAAGGACACTATGTAATGATCAAGGGATCAATCCAAGAAGAAGATATAACCATTATAAATACATATGCACCCAACATAGGAGACCTCAATACATAAGGCAAATGCTAACAACTCTAAAAGAGATTATCAACAGTAACACAGTAATAGTGGGGGACTTTAACACCTCACTTACACCAATGGGCAGATCATCCAAACAGAAAATTAATAAGGAAACACAAGCTTTAAATGACACAGTAGACCAGACAGATTTAATTGATATTTATAAGACATTCCAACCAAAAACAGCAGATTACACTTTCTTCGCAAGTGCACACGGAACATTCTCCAGGATAGATCACATCTTGGATCACAAATCAAGCCTCAGTAAATTTAAGAAAATTGAAATCATATCAAGCATCTTTTCTGACCACAACACTCTGAGATTAGAAATCAATTACAGGGGAAAAAACGTAACAAATACAAACACATAGAGGCTAAACAATACGTTACTATATAACCAAGAGATCACTGAAGATATCAAAGAGGAAATCAAAAAATACCTATAGACAAATGACAATGAAAACACGATGATCCAAAACCTATGGGATGCAGCAAAAGCAGTTCTAAGAGGGATGTTTATAGGGACACAATCCTACCTCAAGAAACAAGAAAAATCTCAAATAAACAATCTAACCTTACACCTAAAGGAACTAGAGAAAGAACAAACAAAACCCAAAGTTAGCAGAAGGAAAGAAATCATAAAGATCAGAGCAGAAATAAATGAAATAGAAACAAAGAAAACAACAGCAAAGATCAATAAAACTAAAAGCTGGTTCTTGGAGAAGATAAACAAAATTGATAAACCATTAGCCAGACTCATCATGAAAAAGAGGGAGAGGACTCAAATCAATACAATTAGAAATGAAAAAGGAGAAGTTACAACAGACACCGCAGAAATACAAAGCATCCTAAGAGACTACTACAAGCAACTCTATGCCAATAAAATGGAAAACCTGGAAGAAATGGACAAATTCTTAGAAAAGTATAACCTTCCAAGACTGAACCAGGAAGAAATAGAAAATATGAACAGACTAATCACAAGTAATGAAATTGAAACTGTGATTAAAAATCTTCCAACAAACTGAAGTCCAGGACCAGATGGCTTCACAGGCGAATTCTACCAAACATTTAGAGAAGAGCTAACACCCATTCTTCTCAAACTCTTCCAAAAATTTGCAGAGGAAGGAACACTCCCAAACTCATTCTACGAGGCCACCATCACCCTGATCCCAAAACCAGACAAACATACTACAAAAAAAGAAAACTACAGACCAATATCACTGATGAATATACATGCAAAAATCCTCAACAAAATACTAGCAAACAGAATCCAACAACACATTAAAAGGATCATACACCATGATGAAGTGGGATATATACCAGGAATGCAAGGATTCTTCAATATATGCAAATCAACCAATGTGATATGCCATATTAACAAATTGCAGAATAAAAACCATATGATCATCTCAATAGATGCAGAAAAAGCTTTTGACAAAATTCAATACCCATTTATAATAAAAACTCTCTAGAAAATGGGCATAGAGGGAACCTACTTCAACATAATAAAGGTTATATACGATAAACCCACAGCAAACATAATTCTCAATGGTGAAAAACTGAATGCATCTCCTCTAAGATCAGGAACAAGACAAGGATTTCCACTTCACCACTATTTTTTTCTCAAACTCAAAGAAAATATTTACTATATCCATATTCAGCATATATATACAAATATTACAATTCATTAATAATAAGACACACAGTCTGACTTATTTTGATGGCAAAATATCTGAACAAAAACTTTTAAAGAAGACATGAAAATAGCCAATATAGGATGAAAAGATGTTCAACATCATTAGTCATGAGAGAAATGCAAATCAAAGCCCTCATGAAAACCTGAAACCATAAAACTCCTAAAAGAAAACGAGGAAATGCTCCTTGACACTGGTCTTGGCAAAAATATTTTTTAGATAGGACACCAAAAGCACAGGCAACAAAAGCAAAAATAAACAAGTGAGACCACATCAAACTAAAAACCTCTGCTCTGTAAAGGAAACAATCAATAAAATGAAAAGGCAGGGGCAGTGGTTGAGAGTCCACCTGCCAATGCAGGGGACACGGGTTCGTGCCCCGGTCCGGGAAGATCCCACATGCCGCGGAGCGGCTGGGCCCGTGAGCCATGGCCGCTGAGCCTGTGCGTCCGGAGCCTGTGCTCTGCAACGGGAGAGGCCACAACAGTGAGAGGCCCACATACCACAAAAAAAAGAAAAAAAAGAAAAGGCAACTTACAGAATAGGAGAAAACACCCGCAAATCATATATCTGATAAGGAATTAATATCCAGAACATACCAATAACTCCTAAAACTCAAATAGCCAAAAAACCTAATTTTTAAAATGAGCAAAAGATCTGAATAGTCATTTCTCTAAAGAAGACACACAAATGGCCAAGAGGCCAACGAAAAGGTGCTCAACATCACCAGTCATCAGGGATATGCAAATCAAAACCAGAATGAAACACCACCCCACACCTGTCAGAATGACTTTTTTTTTTTTTTTCAGTACGCGGGCCTCTCACTGTTGTGGCCTCTCCCATTGCAGAGCAAGGCTCTGGACGCGCAGGCTCAGCGGTCATGGCTCACGGGCCCAGCCGCTCCACGGCATGTGGGATCCTCCCGGACCAGGGCACGAACCCGTGTCCCCTGCATCGGCAGGCGGACTCTCAACCACTGTGCCACCAGGGAAGCCCAGAAGGACTATTATTAAAAAGACAACAGATAACAAACGTTGAGAAGGATGTGGAAAAAAAGGAACCCTTGTACACTGTTGGTGGGAATGCAAATCGGTGCAGCCACCATGGAAAACAGCATGGAGTTTTCTCAAAACATTAAAAATAGAATTACTGTATGACCCAGCAATCACACTTCTGGGCATATATACAAAAGAGATGAAAACAGGATCTTGAACAGATATCTGAATTCCCATGTTCACTGCAGCATTATTCACAATATTGAAAATATGGAAACAACCAAAGTGTTGATTGACAGATGAATGGATAAAGAAAATGTGATACACACACACACACACACACACACACACACACACACAAATACAATACTATCCAGCCATAAAAGCAAAAAGAAATCCTGCCATTTGTGACAACATGGATGAAACTGAAGGACATTTCGCTAAGTGAAATAAGCCAGATACAAAATTCACCACTATTATTGAACATAGTTTTGGAAGTCCTAGCCACGGCAATCAGAGAAGAAAAAGAAATAAAAGGAATACAAATAGGAAATGAAGAAATAAAACTGTCACTGTTTGCAGATGACATGATACTATACACAGAGAATCCAAAAGATACCACCAGAAAACTATGAGAGCTAATCAATGAATTTGGTAAAGCTGCAGGATACAAAATTAATGCACAGAAATCTCTGGCATTCCTATACACTAATGATGAAAAATCTGAAAGAGAAATTAAGGAAACACTCCCATTTACCACTGCAACAAAAAGAATAAAATACCTAGGAATAAACCTACCTAGGGAGACAAAAGACCTGTATGCAGAAAACTAAAAGACACTAATGAAAGAAATTAAAGATGATACCAACAGATGAAGAAATATACCATGTTGTTGGATTGGAAGAATAAATAATGCGAAAATGACTATACTACCCAAAGCAATCCACAATGAAATCCACAAAGCAATTTCAATGAAATCCCTATAAAATTACCAATGGCATTTTTTACATAACTAGAACAAAAAATCTTAAAATTTGTATGGAGATACAAAAGACTACAAATAGCCAAAGCAGTCTTGAGGGAAAAACACGGAGCTGGAGGAATCAGACTCCCTGACTTCTGACTATACTACAAAGCTATAGTAATCAAGACAATATGGTACTGGCACAAAAACAGAAATATAGATCAAGGGAGCAGGATAGAAATCCCAGAGATAAAGCCACGCACCTATGCTCAACTAAGCTATGACAAAGGAGGCAAGGATATACAATGGAGAAAAGACAGTCTCTTCAGTAAGTGGTGCTTGGAAAACTGGACAGCTACATGTGAAAGAATGAAATTAGAACACTCCCTAACACCATACACAAAAATAAACTCAAAATGGATTAGAGACCTAAACTTAAGACCGGACACTATAAAACTCTTAGAGGAAAACATAGGAAGAACACTCTTTGACATAAATCACAGTAAGATCTTTTTTGATCCACCTCCTAGAGTAATGGAAATAAAAACGAAAATAAACAAATAGGACCTAATGAAACTTCAAAGCTTTTGCACAGCAAAGGAAACCATAAACAAGATGAAAAGACAACCCTCAGAATGGGAGAAAATATTTGCAAATAATTCATTGGACAAAGGATTAATCTCCAAAATATAAAAACAGCTCATGCAGCTCAATTTTTTTAAAAAAACCAATCCAAAAATGGGCAGAAGACCTAAACAGACATTTCTCCAAAGAAGACATACAGATGGCCAAGAAGCACATGAAAAGCTGCTTACCATCACTAATTATTAGAGAAATACAAATCAAAACTACAATGAGGTATCACCTCACACCAGTTAGAATGGGCATCATCAGAAAATCTACAAACAACAAATGCTGGAGAGGGTGTGGAGAAAAGGGAACCGTCTTGCACTGTTGGTGGGAAAATAAATTGATACAGCTACTATGGAGAACAGTATGGAGGTTTCCTAAAGAACTAAAAATAGAATTACCATATGACCCAGGAATCTCACTACTGGGCATATACCCAGAGAAAACCATAATTCAAAAAGACACATGCACCCCAACGTTCATTGCAGCACTATTTACAATAGCCAAGTCATGGAAGCAACCTAAATGCCCATCGACAGACGAATGGTAAAGAAGTTGCGGTACATATATACAATGGAATATTACTCAGCCATAAAAAGGAACGAAATTGGGTCATTTGTAGAGACATGGATTCATCTAGAGACTGTCGTACAGAGTGAAGTAAGTCAGAAAGAGAAAAACAAACATCGTATATTAACACATATATGTGGAACCTGGAAAATGGTACAGATGAACCGGTTTGCAGAGCAGAAATTGAGACACAGAAGTAGAGAAAAACGTATGGACACTGAGGGGGGAAAGCGGCAGGGGGTGTGGGTGGTGGTGTGATGAATTGGGAGATTGGGATTGACATGTATACAGTGCTGTGTATAAAATGTATGACTAATAAGAAAAAAAAATACAAGGTAGAAGTAAACTCAGCCAAAAAAATATATAAATAAATAAGTAAATAAGTAAATAATGACATTGCCTTACAAGAGCCCACATTCTAGAAGATGCATATAAAATCCCTGAGCTTAGTCCCAGAGCATACTTTGAAAAAAACAAATAATAATAAATATGGTCTAGAGGATGTTTAAGGTCTATGAGGCATAACTCTTGCCTTTAATATGGTTTTAATCTAGTTTAAAATCTAAGACTAACACATAAATAATAAGTTAATAATACTGACTACACAATATGTTCTAAACTCTACAAATTCTGCCCAAGATATATAAAAACTGGAAAATGCGGTGTGGAATAGACTTTCAATGCATGATAGAGGTGAGAATGCTTCAGTAAGACTAGTAAGTTTTGCAGAGGCAGCGGTAAGGGAAGCTGATATTCCTGGATGGGAAAAAACTTAAGCAAAGTGATAACTAGAGCAGTGTTGTTGATAGAACTTTCTGTCACAATGGAAATATTTTATATCTGTGCTATTCAACGCAGTAGCCCCTGACCACATGTTGCTGGCCACTTGACATGTGGCCAGTGTGACTGAGGAACTGAAATTTCAATTTATCTAATTTTAATCAATTTAAACTTAAATAATTTAAATTTTGCGGCCAGTGGCTACCATATTGTATGGCATATGCCCAAAGGACTTGGGGAAGACTAATCATGATTTTTTTTCTATTACTTTCAGTGATGTCATCCAAGCTCAGTTATATTGACTACTTTACCCAAACTATCCACTCCAAAGTATAAAACAAAACAGACTGTCAAAATAGAGTCTTTCCCTATAACATAATTCCAGGGTGATTTCATGAGCTGCCAAAGCTTATTCTTTTTGCACATCTTACCTTGGGTTTACCTGAACCAATGGTTTCTCCTTTCAAAGGATTGTTGTTTTCTATAAAATCCACAGAAAAAAATGGAATTTTTAAAGCCAGCAATGAAGAAGAAAATGATAGAAGGTACATTTACCAGAAAGCTTTTAGTACGCATCAGTTTCCTTGGTTACAGGTAATAGAGAAAATGGGGAGGGGCAAAAACATTTGAAGCACAAAATGCTGGAACAAGAGACCAAAGAATTCAAAGCTCAGAGTAACATTTAGGTCACTAGCAAAGCAAAGTGGAAAAAATGAGGCAATTATCCTGGTAGTCCAAGGCAAAATGAAATTTTTCACCTGGAATTAGCCAGATAATTACAAACGAAAGGACTTTTTTTTTTTTTGGTGGTTGTTTTTCACTGAGTTAAGCTGATAATTGCCAGGGTTTATTTTCTCAATGTACCTTTCAGTATAGCTATAGATAAGAAAAGTTATAGATAAGACTCCAGCTCCTAATAGGCCGACAGACCTATTAGGAGCTGGAGTCTGCCTGTGATGTTTATGATGGAATCCATATCTCCTGAGGAACTAAATCAGGCCAGATAGGAAAATCAGAAAAGAATGGAGTACACCTGAATCCAGAAGCCCTGAGGAATATAAGATGATATAGCTATTTTTTTTTTTTTTTTGGAAGAAACTTTCAATGATGCTTCATACCCAGGTGTCAACCCTGGGTTTAGGAAAGCGTGAGTGGGGAGGGAGGAAGTTGTAATTCTGGGAGTAGCAGCAGCTCCACGCACCTTACAGCACATGTTGATGCTAGCAGGCACTGGCAGGCTCTTCTGCTGTGGCTTGCTCTGTTTCTCTCACAATAGGCCTAAGACAAGTCTCAATAGATGCCCTGATGCAGGAAAGTGTCCCTGAGGGGAAAGTGTATTCATGAGACTAGTTAGTGAGGGGGAGATAAACCAAACAGCAAGAAAGAAATTCCAGAATCATCAGCTTAGTGTATTGCCTAGGATTCTAAATATTGCCTCTCTGCCCAGACCCAGCAGATCTAGAAAATCAGAGTAGGAGCTCTAGGATATTAGGGGAAACTCTCAAGTGATGAATTAGCCTCAGTGTAGAACAGGCAGCTGAGACGGACTTTGCCCTCTAGCCGGTTAAAAGGCAGCAACAATGTAGCAAGGCTCTCGAAGTGTACATTAGCCACAAAAGAATCCCTCATGCTGTTCAGCACATTGTGCTGGAGCAGTCAGATTTCCAGAAATAGACTCACTCAAATCCCCTTTTTGTATTTCCCAGAGCTGAAGCTGAACTTTCCAGGGGCTTGGCTTGGCTTTTATTTTTTACTCTTCTTTTCACAGATGATTGAATTTCCTAGTGTTGCTTTCAGATCAGATGTTATTTTGAGCACAACTCAAAGGAAGCCATCCATATACATTGAGAAGCAGTAGGTGGCAGAAAAGTTCAGCTTCATTCCTGATTAAGCAAAGAAACACATCAGGGGGTGTAGGAGAGGGGAAAACACTAAAGGCTCCAAGGTCATTGAAAAGTACAAGTATTTGACGACATAGGATGATGCTGGCTGATGCCCGAAGTCTACTAGGTTTTAAAGATGCATTTACAGCTTTTAAAATTCCATAGCTGTTGTTCACATTTGCTACCATCACAACTTATTTAATCACTACACTTTGAAATTTAAATGTCTAACAATAGAAACTATAAAAAGTCACAGTGGAAAAACATCATTTGATGTAATAAAGGAATGTTGGTGGTTAAAACCTGAGTTAATCTTGCCCCAATAGCATAGCAATCCCAGTTCATAAATCACCCTCAAACCTCTTCCCTCCCTCTCTCTGTCCTCCTTCATGTCCTTCCTCTCACCTGCCAGGAGATATTTGTTTAGCCTGAGACCCTGTGCAAAACCATCTGCCTAACTGTCTCATTTAATTTTCATAATTACACTATGAGGGAAAATTGGGGCTTAGGCAGATAAATAGGTTGCAGAGAGATCATAAGATAGATCATAATCGGATCTGATTACAAAGTTTACATTCAAAAGCTTTCTATTTGACCACAAGGAGAGAGGAGCGTTTATTTTAAATTCAATGTTTGAAGATTCGGATGTAAGAAACTAAGGAGGAAAATGCTGGTACATCCAGTGACACCCACACTAAAACACTCCAGGTCATTATTATCTCACTATTGGTTCCAAGGAGTATTGGAAAAACAATATAATTTTAATTTACCCCCCAGGGACTAAATAACAAAATGTATTGGTGTCTTGCTCCTGCTGAAGGGGAGCTGAAACTATTTTTTGTCATCCTTTCCTGCTTTGAAAGTCTAATTCACCAGCAACCACCTAGGACAGTGCCCACACACACTGGAGCATCACTTCTCAGCTGGGCTCCTCTCCTCCAAGCTCCTAAGCTGGATCTCAGGCAAAGACCCTGTGCTTAAGGGAAAAATAACAACAGCAACAACAACAAAAGAAAAAAAACCACAGCAGCCCCCACACACATCCATTTCACAGGGCTAAAATCAAATGAGGTGAATAACAGAGCATGGGCTTCATATATTCAGAGACCTAAAGTTTTAAAAACATATCTACATATATTCATCTACTTTTACATTCCAGTAAACACATTGGAGGTCACTGAAGATGTCTTAAAACAAGTGGAAAAGTATTTAAGCCCAAACTATGTACCTACTTTGTTGTCATACCCTGCCTCAGCTTCCAGAAAAACTTGTAGAGGTTAAATTTAATAGAAACTTAAACTCCACAATTCTCTTCGACATTTCTTGGTAGCAAGGTGGTAGAATCAAGATTAAAGAAGACAATTCTCTTGTTCTGAACCACCCTGTAAAGATAAAATATGACATCAAAATGCTATTATCCAAGGGATGGGGAGAAGTTTGTGGACGATTTTTATCTTTATCATTTTTACTGATCTCTATTTTCTATTTTAAATGACTGCCATATATATTTTAAAGGTTGTTTTATAAGAAAGGAAAGTTAAAGCCTGCATGTAAAAAAATAAACAAGAAGAAATCTGATATATAACTAAAATTTTAGCAACAGCTGGGGAAAATTTTTTTAAGGTTTCATTAGGTCCATATAGTTCTCAGGCTCCTTTGCCTTTAGGAATTCAATGCTCAGGCATTAATAAAATGTGGTGGAAATCCCTCTGGAGCAGAAGGCAGACTATCTGGATTCTAAATCCCAACACGTCCACCCAGTGGCAGGATTACCTTGGGCAGATCATTTAACTTCTCCAACTCTTGATGAAAGTTTAGAAAAGGAAAGATAAACCAGATACACTCTAAAGACCTCTTACAGTCCTACCTGCTCAAACTCCAATGAAATACACAGTATTTAAGCTGTAATGAATGTTGCTTTTGGAGGTAATTAGATATCTTTGAGGGAATTGGAAGATGGTAAATAGATGCCTATTTCTCTCAAAGGGTATTATTCCCCCATCTGTCAATTCCCTTGAGCCAAGATAATAATCATTAGTCCTTTCCTGAACTTGTTCTTATCTCTTTTATTGCACATATAATTTGAAAATGATGTACATTCCCCTTTCCCTTGCTGGTAACAAGACACATATTATTCTGTCCTCTCACCATCTCTACAGTCAAAAAGTCATCACCCTTCACCTGCTGGAAAACACCACAGAATCTCAAAAGAACTCAAAAACTGAGTGGTTATATGGAATATCATAGACACTATAGTGGCAAATACCTGGGGGAAGGCATTTCTTTCTTTGTTTTGTTTTTATTTCCATTACTGTAGGAGGTGGGTCAAAAACGATCTTGCTGTGATTTATGTCAGAGTGTTCCTCCTATGATTTCCTCTAAGAGTTTTATAGTGTCTGGGCTTCCATTTAGGTCTTTAAGCCATTTTGAGTTTATTTTTGTGTATGGTGTTAGGGAGTGTTCTAATTTCATTCTTTTACTGTAGCTGTCCAGTTTTCCCGGCACCACTTATTGAAGAGACTGTCTTTTCTCCATTGTATACCCTTGCCTCCTTTGTCATAGATTAGTTGACCATAGGTGCATGGGTTTATCTCTGGGCTTTCTATCCTGTTCCACTGATCTATATTTTGGTTTCTGTGTAAGTACCATACTGTCTTAATTACTGTAGCTCTGTAGTACAGTCTCTGAAGTCAGGGAGTCTGATTCCTCCAGCTCTGTTTTTTTCCCTCAAGATTGCTTTGGTTATTTGGGGTCTTTTGTGTCTCCATACAAATTTTAAGGTTTTTTTGTTCTAGTTCTGTAAAAACTGCCATTGGTAATTTGATAGGGATTGCATTGACTCTGTAGATTGCTTTAGGTACTATAGTCATTTTCACAATATTGATGCTTCCAATCCAAGAACATGGTATATCTGTCCATCTGTTTGTGTCATCTTTGATTTCTTTCATCCATGCCTTATAGTTTTCTGAGTACAGGTTTTTTACCTTCTTAGGTAGGTTTATACCTAGGTACTTTATTCTTTTTCTTGCAATGGTGAATGGAATTGTTTCCTTAATTTGCCTTTCTGGTCTTTTCTTGTTAATGTTTAGGAATGCCAGAGAATTCTGTGCATTAATTTTGTATCCTACAAACTTACCAAATTCATTGATTAGTTCTAGTAGTTTTCTGGTGGCATCTTTAGGGTTTTCTATATATAGTATCAGGTCATCTGAAAACAGTGACAGTTTTACTTCTTCTTTTCCAAATTGTATTCCTTTTTCTTCTCTGATTGCCATGGCTAGGACTTCCAAAACTATGTTGAATTACAATGGTGAGAGAGGATATCCCTGTCTTGTTCCTAACTTAGAGGAAATGCTTTGTTTTTCACCATTGAGAATGCTGTTTGATGTGGGTTTCTTGTATATGGCCTTTATTATGTTGAGGTAGGTTCCGTCTATGCCCACTTTCTGGAGAGTTTTTGTCATAAATGGGTGCTGAATTTTGTCAAAAGCTTTATCTGCATCTACTGAGATGATCATATGGTTTTTATTCTTCAATTTGTTAATATGGTATATCACATTGATTGATGTGCGTATATTGAAGAATCCTTGCATTCCTGGGATAAATCTCACTTGACCATGGTGTGTGATCCTTTCAATGTGTTGTTGGATTCTGTTTGCTAGTATTTCGTTGAGGATTTTTGCATCTATATTCATCAGTGATATTCGTCTGTAATTTTCTTTTTTTGTAGTATCTTTGTCTGGTGCTGCTATCAGGGTGATGGTGGCCTTGTATAATGAGTTCAGGAGTGTTCCTTCCTCTGCAGTTTTTTTGGAAGAGTCTGAGAAGGATGGGTGTTAGCTCTCCTCTAAATGTTTGATAGAATTCACCTGTGAAGCCATCTGGTCCTGGACTTTCGTTTGTTGGAAGATTTTTAATCACATTTCCACTTCATTACTTGTGATTGTTTGTATTTTCTATTTCTTCCTGGTTCAGTCTTGGAAGGTGACACCTTTCTAAGAATTTGTCCATTTCTTCCAGGTTGTCCATTTTATTGGCATAGAGTTGCTTGTAGTAGTCTCTTAGGATGCTTTGTATTTCTGCAGTGTCCACTGTAATTTCTCCTTTTTTCATTTCTAATTTTATTGATTTGAGTCCTCTCCTTCTTTTTCTGGATGAGTCTGGCAAATGGTTTATCAATTTTGTTTATCTTCTCAAAGAAACACCTTTTGCTTTATTGATCTTTCCTATTGTTTTCTGTTTCTATTTCATTTATTTCTGCTCTGATCATTATGATTTCTTTCCTTCTACTAACATTGGGTTTTGTTTGTTCTTCTTTCTCTAGTTCCTTTAGGTGTAACGTCAGACAGTTTGAGATTTTCCTTGTTTCTTGAGGTAGGATTGTATTCCTATAAACTTCCCTCTTAAAACTGCTTTTGCTGCATCCCATAGGTTTTGGATCATCGTGTTGTCATTGTCATTTGTCTCTAGGTACTTTTTGATTTCCACTTTGATTTCTTCAGAGATCTCTTTGTTATATAATAATGTATTGTTTAGCCTCCATGTGTTTGTTTTTTTTAATTTTTTCCCCTGTAATTGATTTCTAATTTCATAGCATTGTGGTTGGAAAAGATGCTTGATATGTTTTCATATCAAGCATTTCATTCATATGTTTTCAATTTTCTTAAATTTACGGAGGCTTGATTTGTGACCCAAGATGTGATCTATCCTGGAGAATGTTCCGTGTGTACTTGAGAAGAAAGTATAATCTGCTGTTTTCCGATGGAATGTCCTATAAATATCAATTAAATCTGGTCTCTTGTGTCATTTAAAGCTTGTGTTTCCTTGTTAATTTTCTGTCTGGATGAGCTGCCCATTGGTGTGAGGTGTTAAAATGTCCCCCACTATTATTGTGTTACTGTCGATTTCCTGTTTTATAGCCATTAGCATTTGCCTTATGTATTGAGGTCTCCTCTGTTAAGTGCATATATATTTATAATTGTTATATGTTCTTCTTGGAATGATCTCTTGATCGTTACGTAGTGTCCTTCCTTGTCTCTTGTAACATTCTTTATTTTAAAGTCTATTTTATCTGATATGAGTACGCTATTCCAGCTTTCTTTTGATTTCCATTTGTGTGGACTATCTTTTTCCATCCCCTCACTTTCAGTCTGTATGTCTCCAAGTCTGAAATGGGTTTCTTGTAGACAGCATATATATGGGTCTTCCTTTTGTATCCATTCAGTAAGCTTCTGTCTTTTGGAGGATTCATTCATTTAAGGTAATTATCAATGTGTATGTTCCTACTACCATTTTCTTAATTGTTTTGGGTTTGTTTTTGTAAGTCCTTTTCTTCTCTCATGTTTCCCACTTAGAGAATTTCCTTTAACATTTGTTGTAGAGCTGGTCTGATGGTGCTGAATTCTCTTAGCTTTTCCTCGTCTGTAAAGCTTTTCATTTCTCTGTCGAATCTGAATGAGATCCTTGCCTGGTAGAGTAATCTTGGTTGCAGGTTCTTCCCTTTCATCACCTTAAATATATCATGCCACTCTCTTCTGGCTTGTCGAGTTTCTGCTGAGAAATCAGCTGCTAACCTTATGGGACTTCCTTGGTATGTTATTTATCATTTTTCCCTTCTTGCTTTTAATAATTTTTCTTTATCTTTACTTTTTGTCAGTTTGATTACTATGTGTCTCAGCGTGTTTCTCCTTGGGTTTATCCTGACTGGGACTCTCTATGCTTCCTGGACTTGGGTGGCTATTTCCTTTCCCATGTCAGGGAAGTTTTCAACTATAATCTCTTCAAATATTTTCTTGGGTCCTTCCTCTCTCTCTGCTCCTTCTGGGACCCCTATAATGTGAATGTTGGTGCATTTAATGTTTTCCCAGAGGTCTCTTAGGCTGACTTCATTTCTTCTCATTCTTTTTTCTTTATTCTGTTCCATGGCAGTGAATTCCACCATTCTGTCTTCCAGGTCACTTATCCGTTCTTCTGCCTCAGTTACTCTGCCACTGATTCCTTCTATTGTGTTTTTCATTTCAGTTACTGTATTGTTCACCTCTGTTTGTTCTTTAATTTTTCTAGGTATTTGTTCTTTAATTCTTCTAGGTGTTTGTTAAACATTTCTTTCATCTTCTCAATCTTTGCCTCCATTCTTTTTCTGAGGTCCTGGATCATCTTCACTATCATTCTTCTGAATTTTTTTTCTGGAAGGTTGCCTATCTCCACTTCATTTAGTTGCTTTTCTGGGGTTTTATCTTGTTCCTTCATCTGGTACATAGCCTTCTGCTTTTTCATTTTGTCTATCTTTCTGTGAATTTGGTTCTTGTTCCACAGGCTGCAGGATTGTAGTTATTCTTGCTTCTGCTGTCTCAACGGCACTTCCACATGGGCCGGCCAGAAAAGAATTCTTTGAGAAAGAGAGGTTTGAATTAAGATGTGTTGGATAAGGAATTGGACATGAGAAAAGCAAGCAAAGACCTTCCCAAGAGAAAGGGACAGCATGAACAAAGGTCCTGAGATGAGAAAGAAATTGCCATAGCCCAGGAACTCAGAGAAGACCACTGTGATCAATTGGGGACAGAAGTACACAGAACAGGCTTGGAGAGACAGCCAGCCTCGTTCATCCAACACACTGTAGGCTGTGCTAAGGTGTGCTGCTAAGAGCCGCAGAAGCCATGAAGAGAGGCATGACATGATCTACTCTATGTCATTGGAAGGAAAAGTCATCTGGCTGCTGTATGGAAAACAGATGTTGGGAGGGTGGTGTGGCAAGAGCAAAAGTGAGGAAAACTGTGGAAAGAGTACTCCAGTAGTTCAGAGAAGAGTTGGCTGGACCATGATGGTGGCAATGCAGATGGGGAAAGTGGATGGGTTTCAGATACATGTTGGAAAAGAAATGACAGAATTTCTTAATGGATAAGATGTGATGGGAGACAGAGGTAGTTGAGAGAAGAAATAATGACCCCTCCCTCAGGTTCTGGCTCAAGTAACAAAGACATGGGGAAGTTTAGTGCAATGAGAAAAACAAGGAGAAAACCAAGTTTGTGTTGTGAAAGCAAGACTACCTGTGTACAGATGATATTTAAACAATGGAAAAGATGGGTTCATCTCAGCAGAGAATATGGACAGAAGAGAGTAGAGGATATGGGACCAATACAAGGGATTACAACATTTACAACAGAGAGTGAGGAGGAACAAAGAAGTAAAAGGAAACCAAGAGAGGGTGTTTCCCCAAGAGCAGAGAATTTTCAAGAGGGAAAAGTAGAGAACTGGGCCTAATGCTACTCAGAAGTTTGGTAAAGTGAGACCTGAAAAGTGACCATTGCAAGTGGCAATATGGAAGTCATCAGTGACCATAACAAAAGCCATTTTTCACCTTTTAAGTATGTCTTGAATGGCATGCTAGGAAATCAGCTTCATTGTAAAGAGGAATAAGTGGGAGATGAGAAGAAAAGGCAGAATCCAAGCCTCAAGTTGGCGGAAGAGTAAGACGTGGAGATCACCTACAGAATTTTTAATTTCATTTATTGTGTTGTCATATTTGCTTGCACTTTAGTTCTAGGTCCTTATTAAACGTTTCTTGTATTTTGTCTATTCTTTTCCAAGGTTTTGGATCATCTTTACTATCATTATTCTGAACTCTTTTTCACGCAGACTGCCTATTACCTCTTCATTTATTAGGTCTGGTGGGTTTTTACCCTGCTCCTTCTTCTGCTGTGTGTTTTTCTGTCTTCTCATTTTGCTTAACGTACATAACTTACTTAACTTACACCCCAATAGCAGAATAACTGAGTCAGAAGAACGGATAAGTGACCTGGAAGATAAGACAATGGAAAAAACTACTGCAGAGCAAAATAAAGAAACAAGAATGAAAAGAACTGAGAACAGTCTCAGAGACCTCTGGGACAACATTAAACACACCAACATTCGAATAATAGGGGTCCCAGAAGAAGAAAAGAAAAAGAAAGAGATTGAGAAAATATTTGAAGGGATTATAGTTGAAAACTTCCCTAATATGGGAAAGGAAATAGTTAATCAAGTCCAGGAAGTACAGAGAGTCCCATACAGGATAAATCCAAGGAAAAACATGCCAAGACACATATTAATCAAACTATCAAAAAATACATACAAAGAAAACATATTAAAAGCAGCAAGGGAAAAACAACAAATAACACACAAGGGAATCCCCATAAGGTTAACAGCTGATCTTTGAGCAGAAACTCTGCAAACCAGAAGAGAATGGCAGGACATATTTAAAGTGATGAAGGAGAAAAACCTACAACCAAGATTACTCTACCCAGCAAGGATCTCATTCAGATTTGATGGAGAAATTAACACCTTTACAGACAAGCAAAAGCTGAGTGAGTTCAGCACCCCAAAACCAGCTTTACAACAAATGCTAAAGGAACTTCTCTAGGCAGGAAACACAAGAGAACGGAAAGACCCACAATAAAAACCCCAAAAGAATTAAGAAAATGGGAATATGAACATACATATCGATAATTACCTTAAAGGTAAATGGATTAAATGCTCCCACCAAAAGACACAGACTGGCTGAGTGGATAGAAAAACAAGATGCATATATATGCTGTCTACAAGAGCCCGAGTTCAGACTGAGGGACACATACAGACTGAAAGTGAGGGGGTGGAAAAAGATACTCCATGAAAATGGAAATCAAAAGAAAGCTGGAGTAGCAATTCTCGTATCAGACAAAATAGACTTTTAAAATAAAAACTATTACAAGAGACAAAGAAGGACACTACATAATCATCAACAGATCGATCCAAGAAGAAGGTATATCAATTGTAAATATTTATGCACCCAACATAGGACCACCTCAATACATAAGGCAAAAACTAACAGCCATAAAGGGAAAATTGACAGTAACACAATCATAGTAGGGGACTTTAACACCCCACTTTCACCAATGGACAGATCATCCAAAATGAAAATACATAAGGAAACACAAGCTTTAAATGATACATTAAACAAGATGCACTTAATTGATATTTACAGGACAGTCCATCCAAAAACAACAGAATACCCATTCTTCTCAAGTGCTCATGGAACATTCTCCAGGATAGATCATATCTTGGGTCACAAATCAAGCCTTGATAAATTTAAGACAATTGAAATTGTATCAAGTATCTTTTCTGACCACAACGCTATGAGACTAGATATCAATTACAGGAAAAGATCGGTAAAAAATACAAACACATGGAGGCTAAACAATACAATACTTAATAATCAACTGAACAGTGAAGAAATCAAAGAGGAAATCAAAAACTACCTAGAAACAAATGACAATGGAGACACAATGACCCAAAACCTATGGGATACAGCAATAGCAGTTCTATGAGGGAAGTTTATAGCAATACAATCCTACCTTAACAAAAAAACATCTCAAATAAACAACCTAACCTTGCACCTAAAGCAATTAGAGAAAGAAGAACAAAACAACTCCAAAGTTAACAGAAGGAAAGAAATCATAAAAATCAGGTCAGAAATAAATGAAAAAGAAATGAAGTAAACGATACCAAAGATCAAAAAAACTAAAAGCTGGTTCTTTGAGAAGATAAACAAAATTGATAAACCATTAGCCAGACTCATCAAGAAAAAAAGGAAGAAGACTCAAATCAATAGAACTAGAAATGAAAAAGGAGAAGTAACAACTGACACTCCAGAAATACAAAGGATTATGAGAGATTACTACAAGCAACTCTATGCCAATAAAATGGACAACCTGGAAGAAATGGACAAATTCTTAGAAAAGCACAACCTGCGAAGACTGAATCAGGAAGAAATAGAAAATATGAACAGACCAATCACAAGCACTGAAATTGAAACTGTGATTAAAAATCTTCCAACAAACAAAAGCCCAGGACCAGATGGCTTCACAGGCGAATTCTATCAAACATTTAGAGAAGAGCTAACACCTATCCTTCTCA
The DNA here is from genome assembly GCF_937001465.1 of Orcinus orca. Taxonomy (NCBI): domain Eukaryota; kingdom Metazoa; phylum Chordata; class Mammalia; order Artiodactyla; family Delphinidae; genus Orcinus; species Orcinus orca. The sequence continues at coordinate 8,928,744 of NC_064563.1, read as the reverse complement.
AACTCTTCCAAAATATAGCAGAGGGAGGAACACTCCCAAACCCATTCTATGAGGCCACCATCACCCTGATACCAAAAGCAGACAAGGATGTCACAAAGAAAGAAAACTACAAGCCAATATCACTGATGAACATAGATGCAAAAATCCTCAATAAAATACTAGCAAACAGAATCCAACAGCACATTAGAAGGATCATACACCATGATCAAGTGGGGTTTATTCCAGGAATGCAAGAATTCTTCAATATACACAAATCAATCAATGTGATACACCATGGTAACAAACTGAAGGAGAAAAACCATATGATTGTCTCAATCCATGCAGAAAAAGCTTTCAACAAAATTCAACACTCATTTATGATAAAAACCCTGCAGAAAGTAGGCATAGAGGGAACTTTCCTCAACATAATAAAAGACATATATGACAAACCCGCAGCCAACATCATCCTCAATGGTGAAAAACTGATACCATTTCCACTAAGATCAGGAACAACACAAGGTTGCCCACTCTCACCACTATTATTCAACATAGTTTTGGAAGTTTTAGCCACAGCAATCACAGAAGAAAAGGAAATAACAGGAATCCAAATTGGAAAAGATAAAGTAAAGCTGTCACTGTTTGCAGATGACATGATACTATACATAGAGAATCCTAAAAATGCTACCAGAAAACTACTAGAGCTAATCAATGAATTTGGTAAAGTAGCAGGATACAAAATCAATGCATAGAAATCTCTTGCATTCCTATACATTAATGATGAAAAATCTGAAAGTGAAATTAAGAAAACACTCCCATTTAACACTGCAACAAAAAGAATAAAATATCTAGGAATAAAACTACCTAAGGAGACAAAAGACCTGTATGCAGAAAATTATAAGACACTGATGAAAGAAACTGAAGATGATACAAATAGATGGAGAGATATACCCTGTTCTTGGATGTGAAGAATCAACATTGTGAACATGACTCTACTACCCAAAGCAGTCTACACATTTAAAGCAACCCCTATCAAACTACCATTGGCATTTTTCACAGAACTAGAACAAAAAATTTCACAATTTGTGTGGAAACACAAAAGATCCCTAATAGCCAAAGCAATCATGAGAACGAAAAATGGAGCTGGAGGAATCAGGCTCCCTGACTTCAGACTACACTACAAAGCTACAGCAATCAAGACAATATGGTACTGGCACAAAAACAGAAACACAGATCAATGGAACAGGATGGAAAGCCCAGAGATAAACCCACGCACGTATGGTCACCTTATCTTTGATAAAGGAGGCAAGAATATACAGTGAGAAAAAACAGCCTCTTCAATAAATGGTGCTGGGAAAACTGGACAGGTACACGTAAAAGTATGAAATTCGAACACTCCCTAACACCATACACAAAAATAAACTCAAAATGGATTAAAGACCTAAATGTAAGGCTAGACACTATCAAACTCTTAGAGGAAAACATAGGCAGAACACTCTGTGACATAAATCTCAGCAAGATCCTTTTTTTTTTTTGGTATGCAGGCCTCTCACTGCTGTGGCCTCTCCCATTGCGGAGCACAGGCTCCGGACATCCAGGCTCACCGGCCATGGCTCACGGTCCCAGCCGCTCTGCGGCATGTGGGATCTTCCCGGACCGGGGCACGAAACCACATCCCCTGCATCAGCAGGCAGACTCTCAACCACTGCAACACCAGGAAAGCCCAGCAAGATCTTTTTCGACCCACCTCCCAGAGAAATGGAAATAAAAACAAAAATAAACAAATGGAACCTAATGAAACTTAAAAGCTTTTGCACAGCAAAGGAAACCATAAACAAGACCAAAAGACAACCCTCAGAATGGGAGAAAATATTTGCAAATGAAGCAACTCACAAAGGATTAATCTCCAATATTTACAAGCAGCTCATGCAGCTCAATATCCAAAAAACAAACAACCCAATCCAAAAATGGGCAGAAGACCTAAATAGACATTTCTCCAAAGAAGATATACAGACTGCCAACAAACACATGAAAGAATGCTCAACATCATTAATCATTAGAGAAATGCAAATCAAAACTACAATGAGATATTATCTCACACCAGTCAAAATGGCCATCATCAAAAAATCTACAAACAATAAGTGCTGGAGAGGGTGTGGAGAAAAGGGAACCGTTTTGTACTGTTGGTGGGAATGTAAATTGATACAGCTGCTATGGAGAACAGTATGGAGTTTCCTTAAAAAACTAAATATAGAACTACCATATGACCCAGCAATCCCACTACTGGGCATATACCTTGAGAAAACCATAATTCAAAAAGAGTCATGTAGCAAAATGTTCATTGCAGCTCTATTTACAATAGCCAGGAGATGGAAACAACCTAAGTGTCCATCATCGGATGAATGGATAAAGAAGATGTGGCACATATATACAATGGAATATTACTCAGCCATAAAAAGAAACGACATTGAGCTATTTGTAATGAGGTGGATGGACCTAGAGTCTGTCTTACAGAGTGCAGTAAGTCAGAAAGAGAAAGACAAATACCGTATGCTAACACATATATATGGAATTTAAGGAAAAAAATGTCATGAAAAACCTAGGGGTAAGACAGGAATAAAGACACAGACCTACTAGAGAATGGACTTGAGGATATGGGGAGGGGGAAGGGTAAGCTGTGACAAAGTGAGAGAGTGGCATGGACGTATATGAACTACCAAACGTAAAATAGATAGCTCGTGGGAAGCAGCCGCATAGCACAGGGAGATCAGCTCAGTGGTTTGTGACCACCTAGAGGGGTGGGATAGGGAGGGTGGGAGGGAGGGAGATGCAGGAGGGAAGAGATATGGGAACATATGTATAACTGATTCTCTTTGTTATAATGCAGAAACTAACACACCATTGTAAAGCAGTTATACTCCAATAAAGATGTTGAAAAGAAAAGGCAATACACAACAAATACAATTCTTTTATCTCTTTTTAATTTTTGAATATGAACTATATTAATATAACACAAAAATAAAGGGTACAAAAGAGCATGCAGGGAAAACCTCCCTCCCACATGTGAGGCTAAGCCCCACTCTTCTTTCTGAGATATTCTACACCTATGTAAGCAGTGTGCTTGTCTTTTTTGTTTCCTTTCTACACAGATGACACTATATACACAGTTCTGAGTCTTCCTTTTTTCACTTGAAAACCTCTTAGGGAGATGCATATAATGGAAAGTATTTCAAAGCACATTTTTAGACTCTTGATTCTCATTCATGAGACCAGCCACTCCAAATGTAAAATTATCATCTACCAGGATGCAATAAAAGACTCGTGGCAGTCTACAATGCAGACATGTAAAGAAGTCATGACCTGAGATTGACGTCATCCTGACCACACTAATGAAAAAACAGCATGTTTAATTGTCCAGTGTTCTATTAATGGTTCTCAAGCACACCTTCAACAAAATTAGTGTTCATAATTTTGATCCTAAACTGTCTCATGCACCTTCAGAGCAAAATTAAATATGCTATTTGATATAGCTTAATGTTTTATTTAAATGTTTTGAACATCTACACGTCAAAGAGGTTAATATACAACTTATCCAATAATATCATGTCATGGATATTATATATGAGAACTGCCTGTTAAACAACATATTTGATTAAGCAGAGTATCTCTTTTCATAACTAGAAAAGAAAAAATAAAAATACAATTTTATGTATGAAAACTGTGACAATATTAAAATGTAGCCCCAATTTTTTGGTATTGCTCCCCTCAAAAGGAGAGGATATATGTTTACTCTCCCCAAATCTGCATGGGCTTCTGATTGCCCTGACCAATAAAGTATGGTGAATCATTAATAAGTTTTAAATGTCTATATTTACTTCTTTGTTTGAAAGCAAACACAGGTTTCTGGATTACAGGCAGTCTATCATTACCTACAGCAATAACCACACCCCGTGCTCCCCCTTTAGAGCAATGTGATTCACACCAGATGGTTACACCTGCCCTCACCATCTGAGGAGGACGGCCTCCTCACAACTGTGTGATTTGTGAGCTGGGTTGTGAAAATCCAGGCCAGAACGCTCGAATTTTGATCGCTGAGCCACCACCATATATGAGTCCAACTACCTTCCTTTTGCCATGCTGTAAGGAAGCCAGGCCACATAGAAATGTCTTGTGTAGGCACACCTGCTGAGGTCCTCGCCTCGTCACTCCAGCCTAAGCACCAGGCAGATGAGGGAACAAGCCTTCAGAGAAGCCCAGCCACCATCTGTCCAGCCACTTTCAGCCTTTTAGACTTTCCATCTGAGGCCCAAAGCATAGTGGACCAGAGACAATCCAACTCCACTAAGCCCTGTCGGAATTCCTGACTACATAATCCAAGAGCAAAACAAAAACGGTTGTTTTAAGCTGCTCAGTTTTGGAGGAATTTTTAAATGCAGAAATAGCAACTGAAATAGCAGTGTTTTAAACAAGCAAGTCACTGATACACATATAGCAGTAAGATACCTTTACATCACTACACCACTATCAGTAAAATTGTGGTGGGATTTCTAAAACAAGCAAAGACACAGAATCTTTACTCTTAGACTCTAGAAAAGATGGTTTATAGGAACAACTATTCAGAACAAGTGGACAAGGCAATGTTATTAATGACAGCACAACTGTAGGCACCCTTCCCAAAAGACAGTATTTTTTGGTTGGAATTTGTGAGAAATAAAGAAAAGGTTGTGAAACTTAGAAAATGTAAAGCTGCTTTCTTGATTGGGAAAATAGTGATGACATGCGCTTTCTGATCTCTAATCAAACATTCTTCCCTTCTTTGTGAGGGTAGCAGTAAGAAGATAAACACTCTATAAATTATTGGGCAACTGATGAGATGTTTTTATGACCATTTAAAATAAAAATGTGTAGTATATTAGCAAGTGCATGTTACAGAAAAGTTGAGTAGGAATATATTAGAGAAAATCAATTCAAAGCACGATTATAACATACCTATCAATAATTACCTTAAATGTAAATGGATTGAATGCTCCCAGCAAAAGACATAGACTGGCTGAATGGATACAAAAACAAGACGTGTATACATGCTGTCTACAAGAGACCCACTTCAGACCTAGGGACACATACAGACTGAAAGTGAGGGGATGGAAAAATATATTCCATACAAATGGAAATCAAAAGAAAGCTGGAGTAGCAATACTCATATCAGACAAAATAGACTTTAAAATAAAGACTAGTACAAGAGACAAAGACACTACATAATGATCAAGGGATCAATACAAGAAGAAGATATAACCATTGTAAATATTTATGCATCCAACATAGTAGCATCTCAATACATAAGGCAAGGGCAAACAGCCATAAAAAGGGGAAATTGACAGTAACACAATAATAGTAGGGGACTTTTAACACCCCACTTTCACCAATGGACAGATCATACAAAATGAAAATAAATAAGGAAACATAAGCTTTAAAAGGCACATTAGGGGGCTTCCCTGGTGGTTCAGTGGTTAAGAATCCACCTGCCAATTCAGAGAACACGGGTTCATCCCTGGGACAGGAAGATCCCACATGCTGTGGAGCAACTAAGCCCATGTGCCACAACTACTGAACCTGCGCCCTACAGCCCACAAGCCACAACTACTAAGCCTGCATGCCTCAACTACCGAAGCCCACATGCCTAGAGCCCGTGCTCTGCAACAAGAGAAGCCACAACAATGAGAAGCCTGCAGACCACAACGAAGAGTAATCCGCACTTGCTGCAACTAGAGAAAGCCTGTGCGCAGCAATGAAGACCCAACGCAGCCAAAAAAACAAAAAAAAAATGACACATGAGACCAGATAGACTTAACTGATACGTATAAGACATTCCATCCAAAAACAACAAACTACACTTTCTTCTCAAGTGCTCATGGAACATTCTGCAGGGTACATCATATCTTGGGTCACAAATCAAGCCTCAGTAAGTTTAGGAAAATCATATCAAGTATCTTTTCCGACCACAAAGCTATGAGACTAGATATCAATTACAGGAGAAAAAAACTATAAAAAATACAAACACAGGGAGGCTAAACAATATGCTACTAAATAACCAAAGATCACAAAGGAAATCGAAAAATACCTAGAAAGAAATGACAATGAAAACATGATGATCCAAAATCTATGGGATGCAGCAAAAGGAGTTCTAAGAGGGAAGTTTACAGCAATACAATCCTACCTCAAGAAACAAGAAAAATCTCCAATAAACAATCTAAGCTTACACCTAAACGATCCAGAGAAAGAATAAACAAAACTCAAAGTCAGCAGAAGGAAACAAATGATAAAGATCAGATCAGAAATAAATGAAAAAGAAATGAAGGAAACAATAGCAAAGATGAATAAAACTAAAAGCTGGTTCTTTGAAAAGATAAACAAAATGGACACACCATTACACAGACTCATCAAGAAAAAAAGCAAGAAGACTCAAATCAACAGAATTAGAAATGAAAAAGAAGAAGTTACAATGGACACTGCAGAAACACAAGGGATCATGAGAGACTACTATAAGCAACTATATGCCAATAAAAGGAACAACCTGGAAAAAATGGACAAATTCTTAGAAAAGTACAAATTTCAAGACTGAACCAGGAAGAAACAGGAAATATGAACAGACCAGTCACAAGCACTGAAATTGAAACTGTGATTAAAAATCTTCCAATAAACAAAAGCCCAGGACCAGATGGCTTCACAGGTGAATTCTATCAAACGTTTAGAGAACAGCTAACACTTACTCTTCACAAACTCTTCCAAAACACAGTAGAGGGAGGAACACTCCCAAACGCATTCTATGAGGCTCAAAATCACCTGATAGTAAAACCAGACAAAGATGTCACAAAAAAGGAAATCTACAAATATCACTGATGAACATAGATGCAAAAATCCTCAACAAAATACTAGCAAACAGAATCCAACAGCACATTAAAAGGATCATACACCATGATCAAGTGGGGTTTACCCCAGGAAGGCAAGGATTCTTCAATATACACAAATTAATCAATGTGATAAACCATGTTAACAAACTGAAGAGAAAAAAACCATATGATAATCTCAACAGATGAAGAAAAAGCTTTCAACAAAATTCAACACCCATTCAAGATTACAGCTCTCCAGGAAGTGGGCATAAACCTACCTCAACATAATAAAGGCCATATGTGACAAACCCAAAGCCAACATCCTTCCCCATGGTGAAAAACTGAAACAATTTCCACTAAGATCAGGAACAAGACAAGGTTGCCCACTCTCACCACAATTATTCAACATAGTTTTGGAAGTTTTAGCCACAGCAATCAGAAAAGAAAAAGAAATAAAAGGAATCCAAATCAGAAAAAAAGAAGTAAAACTGTCACTGTTTTTAAATGACATGATACTATACATAGAGAATCCTAAAGATGCCAGCAGAAAACTACTAGAGCTAATTAATGAATCTGGTAAAGTAGCAGGACACAAAATTAATGCACAGAAATCTCTTGCATTCCTATACACTAACGACAAATAATCTGAAAGAGAAATTAAGGAAACCACCGCATTTACCACTGCAACAAAAAGAATAAAATACCTAGGAATAAAGCTTCCTAAGAAGACAAAAGACCTGTATGCAGAAAACTATAAGACACTGATGAAAGAAATTAAAGATGATACAAACAGATGGAGAGATATGCCATGTTCTTGGATTGGAAGAATCAGCACTGAAAATGGCTATACTACCCAAAGCAATCTATAAATTCAGTGCAATCCCTATCAAGCTACAAATGGCATTTTTCACAGAACTAGAACAAATGAGTTTACAATTTGTAAGGAAACACAAAAAACCCTGAACAGCCAAAGCAATCTTGAAAAAGAAAAACAGAGCAGGAGGAATGAGGCTCCCCAACTTCAAACTATATTACAAAGCTCCAGTAATGAAGACAGTATGATACTGGCAAAAAAACAAAAATACAGATGAAAGAAATAGGATGGAAGGCCCAGAGATAAACCCATGCACCTATGGTCACCTTATCTTTGACAAAGGAGGCAAAATATACAATGGAGAAAAGACAGCTTCTTCAAACAGAAATACAGATCAATGGAAAAGGATAGAAGGACCAGAGATAAACCCACGCACATATGGTCACCTTATTTTTGATACAGGAGGCAAGAATATACAGGGGAGAAAAGACAGCCTCTTCAATAAGTGGTGCTGGAAAAACTGGACAGCTACATGTAAAAGAATGAAATTAGAACACTCCCTAACACCACACACAAAAATAAACTCAAAATTGATTACAGACCTAAATGTTAGGCCAGACACTAAAAACTTCTCAGAGGAAAACATAGGGAGAACACTCTATGACATAAATCACAGCAAGATCCTTTTTGACCCACCTCCTAGAGAAATGGAAATAGAAACAAAAGTAAACAAATGGGACCTAATGAAACTTAAAAGCTCTTGCACAGCAAAGGAAACCATAAACAAGACAAAAAGACAACCCTCAGAATGGAAGAAAATATTTGCAAATGAAACAACTGACAAAGGAGTAACCTCCAAAATATACAAGCAGCTCATGCAGCTCAATATCAAAAAAACAAACAACCCAATCCAAAAATGGGCAGAAGACCTAAATAGACATTTCTCCAAAGAAAATACACAGAATGACAACAAACACATATCAGGATGCTCAATATCACTAATCATTAGAGAAATACAAATCAAACCCACAATGAGGTATCACTTCACACCAGTCAGAATGGCCATCATCAAAAAATCTTCAAACTATAAATGCTGGAGAGGGTGTGCAGAAAAGGGAACACTCTTTCACTGTTGGTGGGAATGTAAATTGATACAGCCACTGTGAAGAACAAATGGAGGTTCCTTAAAAAACTAAAAGTAGAATTACAATATGACCCAGCAATCCCACTCCTGGGCCTATACCCTGAGAAAACCATAATTCCCGAAGAGTCATGTACCAAAATGTTCATTGCAGCTCTATTTACAATAGCCAGGACATGAAAGCAACCTAAGTGTCCATCAACAGATGAATGGATAAAGAAGATATGGCACATATATACAATGGAATATTACTCGGCCATAAAAAGAAACAAAATTTTGTTATTTGTAGTGAGGTGGATGGACCTAGAGTCTGTCATACACAGTGAAGTAACTCAGAAAGAGAAAAACAAATACTGTATGCTAACCCATATACATGGAATCTAACAACAACAACAAAAAGGTTCTGATGAACCTAGAGGCAGGACAGGAATAAGGACGCAAAGATAGAGAACAGCCTTGAGGACCTGGGGAGTGGGAAGGGTAAGCTGGGATGAAGTGAAAGAGTAGCACTGATATATATACACTACCAAATGTAAAACAGATAGCTAGTTGGAAGCAGCTGCATAGCCCAGGGAGATCAGCTCAGTGCTTTGTGACCACCTAGAGGGTTTAGATAGGGAGGGTGGGAGGGAGATGAAATAGGGAGGGGATATTGGGATATATGTATACATATAACTGATTCACTTTGTTATACAGCAGAAATTAACACAACATTGTAAAGCAATTATACCCCAATAAAAATGTTTAAAAAAACCCATGATTATAAATCTCCTAAATTATCAGTTGATCATATTTTGTTGATATATTGCCAAGGGACAAAAGCACAGGTTTTCAAAATACATACACACTTAAACACACACATAATATATATATAATATTTAATAACATAATACTGCATAATAAATATCTTATATGCTTACATAATATATGTATATATGAATACGTATATGCATGCATATACATAAAAATATGGCCGGGAATAGACCAAAATATTATCGATACCCTCTTGGTTCTGGTATTACCGGTGATTATTTTGTTCTACTTTTGTAAGAAGGAAAAAGAAACACTTTTTAATTTATTTTATTTTTATTTTCTAAATTTTTATTGAAATATATTTGATTTATAAAGTTGTGTTATTTTCAGGTATACAGCAAAGTGATGCAGTTATACATATATATATTCTTTTTTCACATTCTCTTCCATTATAGGTTATTACAAGACATTGTGTATACTTCCCTGTGCTATACAGTAGGCCCTTGTTGGTTATCTATTTTATCTGTGAGTCTATTTCTGTTTTGTAAATAAGTTCATTTGTATCATTTTTTTAGATTCCACATACAAGCGATATCATATGATATTTGTCTTTCTCTGTCTGACTTACTTCACTTAGTGTGATAACCTCTAGGCCCATCCATGTTGCTGCAAATGGCATTATTTCATTCTGTTTTATGGCTGAGCAATATTCCATTGGAGATATATATATATATATATATATATATATATATATATATATATACACCACATCTTTATCCAGCCATCTGTCAATGGACACTTACATTGATTCCATATCTTGGCTGTTGTAAATAGTAATACTATGAACACTGCAGTGCATGTAACTTTCTGAACTATGATTTCCTCCAGATATATGCCCAGGAGTGGGATTGCAGGATCATATGGTAGCTCTATTTTAAGTTTTCTGAGGAATCTCCATACTGTTTTCCATAGTGGTTGCACCAACTTACATTCCCACCAACACTGTAAGAGGGTTTCCTTTTCTCCACACCCTCTTCAACATTTATTATTTGTAGCTTTTTTGATGTTGGCCATTCTACCCGGTGTGAGGTGATACCTCATTGTATTTTTGATTTGCATTTCTCTAATAAGCAGTGACGCTGAGCATCTTTTCATGTGCCTTATGGTCATCTGTATGTCTTTTTTGGAGAAATGTCTTTTTAGATATTCTGCCCATTTTTTGATTAGGTTGCTTTTTTCCTTGATATTGAGCTGTATGAGCTATTTGTATATTTTGGAGTTTAATCCCTTGTTAGTCACATCATTTGCAAGTATTTTCTCCCATTCTGCAGTTTGTCTTTTCATTTTGTTTAGTTTCCTTTGCTGTGCAAAAGCTTTTAAGTTTAATTAGGTCCCATTTGTTTTTTGTTGTTGCTGGGGTTTTTTTGGGGGGAGTACGCAAGTCTCTCACTGTTGTGGCCTTTCCCATTGCAGAACACAGGCTCCGGATGCGCAGGCTCAGTGGCCATGGCTCACAGGCCTAGCCACTCCGCGGCATGTGGGATCTTCCCGGTCTGAGGCACGAACCCGTGTCCCCTGCATTGGCAGGCGGACTCTCAACCAATGCGCCACCAGGGAAGCCCATGTTGTTTTGTTTTTATTTTCATTACTCTAAGACATGAATCTAAAAAAAATACTGTTGCAATTTATGTCAAAGAGTGTTCTGCCTATGTTTTCCTCTAATAGTTTTATAGTATCTGGTCTTACATTTAGGTCTTTAATCCATTTTGAGTTTATTTTTGTGTATGGTATTAGAGAATGTTCTAATTTCATTTTTACGTGTAGCTGTCCAGTTTTCCCAGAACCACTTATTGAAGAGACCATCTTTCCTCCATTGTACATTCTTGCCTCCTTTGTCGTATATTAACTGACCATATGTGTGTGGGTTTATTTCTAGGCTCTCTATCCTGTTCCACTGATCTATATTTCTGGTTTTGTCCATAATGTTTGTCCAACAGTACCATACTGTTTTGATGACTACAGCTTTGTAGTGTAGTCTGAAGTCAGATAGCCTGATTCCTCCAGCTCCATTTTTCTTTCTCACAATTGCTTTGGCTATTCAGGGTTGTCTGTGTTTCCATACAAATTTAAAAATTTTTTGTTCTAGTTCTGTGAAAAATTCCATTGGTAATTTGATAGGAATTGCACTGAATCTGTAGATTGCTTTGGGTAGTATAGTCAGTTTGACAATATTGATTCTTCCAATCAACAACATGATATTCTTTCCATTTCTTTGTGTCATCTTCAATTTCCTTCATCAGTGTCTTACAGTTTTCAGAGTACAACTCTTTTGCCTCCTTAGGTAGGTTTATTCCTAGGTATTTTATTTTTTTTGATGCCATGGTAAATGGGACTGTTTCCTTAATTTCTCCTTCTGACCCTTCGTTCTTATGTATAGAAATGCAACAGATTTCTGTATAAATTTTGTATCCTGCAACTTTACCAAATTCATTGATGAGCTATAGTAGTTTTCTGATAGCGTATTTAGGATTTTCTATGTATAGTATCATGTCATATGCAAACAATGACACTTTTATTTCTTCTTTTCCAATTTGGATGCCTTTCTTTTTTTTTTTTCTTCTCTGATTGCCATGGCTAGGACTTCCAAAACTATGTTGAATACAAGTGGTGAGAGTGGACATCCTTGTCTTATTCCTGATCTGAGAGGAAATGCTTTCAGTTTTTCACCATTGAGTTTGATATTAGCTGTGGGTTTGTTATACATGGCCTTTATTATGTTGAGCTAAGTTCCCTCTATGCCCACTTTCTGGAGAGTTTTTATCATAAATAGATGTTGAATTTTATCAAAAGTTTTTCCTGTATCTATTGAGATATTCATATGGTTTTCATTCTTCTATTTGTTAATGTGGTGTACCACACTGACTGATTTGCAGATATTGAAAACATTCAATAAAAAAACAAAGAAACATTCAAAATCATAAAGAATAATTTCAAGAGTGAAGTGTTAGAATGAGAAACAACGAAGGAATGTATTAATATTTATCTTTGTCTTTATTTATATATGTAAATTTTTCCTTTCCAAAAGCAGAGAAATTTTACATGAATGGTTTTAGAATATATAGGTGTATGCATATATATATACACACACATACACACACACACACACATATATATATGAACATTGCTACTCAGCATATAGTGCTTCCAGCTGTCTCTAAAACATATTAATAAAGGATTTTAAACTAGAACTGTATGATATGATTGCTACTGGAGATAAGATACTAAGCATAGACGTTTTTCATCTAATAACATTTCTGATTTCAAGTCCAGAAGAAATTAACTGGAGTTTTATTAAGAATAAGCTAATAAATTAATTCTGATTTACAAACTGGTTTTGAGATTCAGAGAGCCTACTACTTGAGGAATTGGCTAAGCTGAAAATTAAGGTACATACTTATTGGTTGACTGGGGCAAATACCATCAAAATCTCAGATGCAGAAGACTTTCTGGTTTGGAGTTAGGGAAGGCAGCCCAGGGTTTTTCCAGATCTCTCTATCAAACTATGGTGACAAAGCCTCTTCATTCCTGCCTGCAATTCACAAAATTAAGTGGCACAGGTACCACCTTTAAAAACATTCCAAAATTATACCATTGTTAAAAATATTCCAAATCAGTTTTTAATAGAAAAATTGGTGTCTGTATAGGTAAAATTTTTGTTTTCAATATTCTGTGAACATCATGAAAACATCAAAGCAGAAATTTCTGATAAAGTTATTCATAAAATTAGACTGATTAAACTAAGTTTCAAGTCACATATTTATATCCAATGAGTTTCAGGCCATTTTTCCTCCTGTGTTCTACCAGTTTGTTCTGTGAATATAGACACTGTCCATACATGATATGGTTAACATCAAAGGGGATAAGAAGTTGGAAAAAATTAGCTCTCTTTTTGTTTTGTTTTTTGTTTCTTTTGTTTTTGTGTTTTGTAATTTATTTTTTCCAGTTTTATTGAGATAGAATTGACACATAACATTGTATAAGGTTAAGGTGTACAACATAATGATTTGCTACATGTATATATGATCATATTAGCTTTCTTTTACTGATATGTTAATATTCATTTTATTTTCAGACACATGCTTGTGTGGCAGCAGACTCTATGGTGCCCCCATGATCCCCATCTCTTGGTATCTAAGCCCTTATATAATCCCCCCTTGAATGTGGGCAGGACGTATTTCTTGCTTTTAGCCAATAGTGATGGAGTGTTACTGGCATGATTATGTTACATAAGACAGTAACGTCCACCTCACAAAAAGATTCTCTCCCTTGCAGGGTCTGAAGAAGCAAGTGGCCATGTGGGGAGGACCCTGTGGCAAAGAACTGAAGACAGCCTCCAGGGACTAAGGGTGGCCTCCAGCCAATAGCCAGCAAGAAATTGGAGCCCTCTGCCCTACAACCCCAAGGAACTGAATTCTGCCAAAAACCCTGTGAGCTTATTAGAAGCAGATACTTTCCCACTGGAGTCTTTAGATGAGAACCCAGACCCGTCTGATGCCCTTATTGCATCCTTGTTGAAAATCAGCTGTGACCAGATTCCTGATCCATAGAAACTGTGAGATAATGAGTGCTCTTTTAAGCCACTAAGTTTGCAGTAATATTGTTAAGCAGCAAATCAAATTAATACAGCTTGATTTTCAAAAGTGAGCAAGATTTAACGATTTAACTCTGCCATATTTCATAAATCTGAGTAACTTTTAGCTCCAATTGTAACCAAAAAAAGGTTGAACATTTTTTAGTCCAAATAATAAAGTGGTTTCCCTCTAAATAAGCTTAACTTTTATATACAAAACACCAACTGTGCTAATTTTATGATGAAAGTCATTTTACATAATATATTTTTCCTTTTCAAAATACAAAAGGTAAGTTTAGATCTTAAGCAGAGACTAATTACAGGGGTATGCACCTTTTTCTGATTTTACTTAACTCTCCCTTGGCTGTGACTTTCAAACCTGCAGAAATTTTACCCCTCTGACTCAGATCAAAGAATAGTAGAAGAAGAGGTTAAAAAAAGAACTTAGCATTTACTCTGTGCCTGCTATATTCTAAACCCTGTACTAGATGCTTTACATATATCCTTTCCTTTAATTTTCACAACCACAGTGCAAGGTAGGCATTAACTCTACCATTTTACTGATGAAGAAACTGAGACTCAGAGAGCTGAAATTACATACGTCAGGTATCACAAGCAGTAAATGACTGAGCCAGTGTTTATATTCAAAGGTAGTATGTCTCCCAGTTTCATGCTTTCCCCACACTACCACTTTTAGAGACTAGAGTGTTATTTTTAAATGTCTCTAAGAGTATTGCTAAATTCTCTGCAAATAATTCCAAGTTGCACTAAGGAAAACCTATATTTTTAAACAATTCCTGGTGCCACAATCAGTTGGTGCTCGTTGAACATCACTGAGTGGCAAGAGGTGTACAAGACAAACCTGGGTATGCAGAGAAAATTTTAAAGCACCCTTTCCGTAAATAGCTTCTATTCTTACAGACTTGGGTCATTTGGGAGGGAGCGGGAGAGGTGGTGGACCCAGGGTAAACAAGTACGGTGGAGCACTGACCTACATTGTCAGAAATGAGGGTCGGGACTTGAATCAGAATCTGCACTAGCAAGATTCCCAGGTGGTGCATACTAAAGATGAAGGAGCACTGAGGTTGAGAGATTAAGAAATTCTTTCTCTCCATGGGACTGAATGTCTTAAAAAGAAAGGTGGTATTTTTAATTTAAATTTTAAATGGAAAAAATATGTGGATGTTGATTTTTTCAGAATGGTAGGATTTTCACATTCAACTCTTTAAAGTTATCCTTAGAAATAGAAAGGTTCCTGAATTTTATTTCATACTGGTTATCTCTAAATCAAATCCCTTTCCTTGCACTTCAATACCAAATTGTATCCCACTACCCATTGCTCATGTGTTCTGTGTTTTATTCGTCTCATGGACAGTAACAACTAAAGAAGACAACTTCTATATGCCTCCTAAAGTTCTTCTTAGCTCATGGATTACTAATTCAACCTAACAAAATATTTATGGTACACCAAAGAGATCTAAAAAGATTATTGCTGAAAACGCAAGAAATACAATGTTGTTTGCCTGTCATCCAATCAAAACAGATTAAAGTTTCCCAACTTTGCAGTGAATGCACTCGTAAAAACAACTGCCAAGTTAACAACTACAGTCGATGGTCAAACTTTATCCTTTTAGGCGTGGAGAAAAGGGAACCCTCCTACACTGTTGGTGGGAATGTAAACTGGCACAGCCATTATGGAGAACAGTATGGAGGTTCCTTAAAAACTAAAATTAGAACTACCATACGATCCAGCAATACTACTCCTAGAAGTATATCCAGAAAAGATGAAAACTCTAATTCAAAAAGATACATGCACCACAATGTTCATAGCAGCACTATTTACAATAGCCAAAACATGGAAGCAACCTAAATGTCCATCAACAGATGAATGAATAAAGATGAAGTGATGTATACGTGTGTATGTATGTATATATGTGTGTACACACACACACAGGAATATTACTCAGCCATAAAAAAGAATGAAATAATGCCATTTGCAGCAACATGGATGGACCTAGAAATTATCATACTAAATGAAGTCACATAAAGATTGCACTTATATGTGCAATCTAAAAAATAATACAAATTAACTTATTTACAAAACATAAATAGACTCACAGACATAGAAAACAAACTTATGGTTACCAATAGGAAAAGGGGGGAAGGGAGGGATAAATTAGGAGTTTGGGATTAAAATACACACACTACTATATATAAAATAAACAACAAGGACCTACTGTACAGCAGAATACACATTATATTCAATTGCACATGGAACATTCTCCAGGATAGATCACAGCTTAGGCCACATAACAAATCTCAATAAATTTAAGAAGATTGGAATCATATCAAGCATCTTTTCAGACCACAACAGTACAAAACTAGAAATCAACTATAAGAAGAAAACTGGAAAAAATACAAACACATGGAGTCTAAAACATGCTGTTAAACAAGTGATGAGTCATGGAAGAAGTCAAAGAGGAAGTCAAAAATACCTTGAGAAAAATGAATTTGAAAACACAATGTTCCAAAATCTATGGAATGCAGAAAAGGTAGTTTTAAGAGGGACGTTTATAGCAATACAGGTCTACCTCAGGAAACAAGAAAAATCTAAAATAAACAGTCTAACCATACATCTAAAGGAACTATAAAAAAAAAAAAGCAAAGGCCAAAGTTAGTTGAAGAAAGGAAATAATAAAGACCAGAGCAAAAATAAATAAAATAGAAACTTAAAAAAATATAGAAAAGATCAGTGAAACTAAGAGCTGGTTCTTTGAAAAAGTAAATAAAATCAATAAACCTTCAGCCAGATTCATCAATAAAAAAGAGATGGCTCAAATAAATGAAATCAGAAATGAAAGAGGAGAAGTTTCAACCAACACCATAGAAATGCAAAATATAATAAGAGATTCCTGTGAAAATCATACACCAACAAACTGGACACCTAGAAAAAATGGATAAATTTCTGGAAACATACAATCTTCCAAGACTATATCAGGAAGAAATAGAAATCTGAACAGACCAATTACTAGTGATGAAATTGAATCATTAAAAAAAAAAAAACTCCAAACAATCAAAATTCTAGTACCAGACAGCATCACTGGGGAATTCTACCAAACATTAAAGAAGAGTTAATACCTATCCTTCTCAAACTAGTCCAAAAAGTTGAAGAATGCTTACAAATTCATTCTACAAAGCCAGCATTACCTTGAAACCAAAACCAAACAAAAACTATTAAAAAAAATTAAAACATGGACTAATATCTCTCTTGGACATATGTGTAAAATTCCTCAACAAAATATCAGCAAACTGAATTTAACAATATATTAAAAGGGTCATATACCATAATCAAGTGGGATTTATCCCAGAGATGCAAGGATGGCTCAATATCTGCAAATCAATCAACGTGATACACCATATTAACAAAATAAAAGACTAAAATCATACGACTGTCTTCTCAATAGATGCAGAAAAAGCTTTTGACTAAATTCAATACCCATTTATGATAAAACTTCTCAACAAACTGGGTATAAGAATGAATGTACCTCAACATAATAAAGGCCAGATATGACAAACCCACAGCCAACATCATACTCAACAATGAAAAGCTGAAAGCATTTCCCCTAAGATCAGGAACAAGACAAGTATGCCCACTCTCACCACTTTTATTCAACATAGTATTGGAAGTCCTAGCCACAGCAACCACACAACAAAAAGAAATACAAAGAACCCAACATAGAAAGGAAGAAGTAAACTATTTGTCAATGACATCATATTATAGAAAATCCTAGTGATGCCACTAAAAAATTACTAGAACTTAATATGCAAAGTCAGTAAAGTCACAGGATATAAATTAATGTACAGAATTATATTGCATTTCTATACATTAACAATGAACTATAAGAAAGAAAAACTAATGAAACAATTCCATTTACAATTAAATGAAAAACAATAAAATATGTAGGAATAAATTTAACCAAGGAGGTGAAAGACCTATACTCTGAAAACTATAAGACATTGATGAAATAAATTGAAGACAACACAAATGGAATTATATACTATGCTAATAGATTAAAAGAATTAATATTGTTAAAATGTCTGCAATACCCAAGGCAATCTACAAATGTAATCCCTATTGAAATACCAACGCATTTTCCACAGAACTGTAACAAATGAGTCTAAAATTTGTATGGAGCCATAAAAGACCCCAGTAGCCAAAGTAATCTTGAGAAAGAACAAAACTGGAGGTTTCACACTTCCTGATTTTAAACTATTGCTACAAAGCAATAGTAATCAAAGCAACATGGTACTCGCATAAAAACAGACTATACATAAATGGAACAGAATAGAAAGCCCAGAAATAAACTACAGTTAACTAATTTATGACAAAAGAGCTAAGAATATACAATGAGGAAAAGACATCCCGTTTAATAAATGGTGTTGGGAAAACTGGACTGCTGCATGCAAAAGAATCAAACTGGATCATATTCTAACATGATCCAGAAAAGTAAACTCAAAATGGATTAGACTTAAATGTAAGACCTGAAACCATAAAACACCTAGAAGAAAACAGGCAGTACATTTTTTGACATGGTTCTTAGCAATATTTTTTATAAATGTCTCCTCAGGCAAGGACAACAAAAGCAAAAATAAAGAAATGACACATCAAATTTAAAGGCTTTTGCACAGTGAAGAAAACCATCAACAAAAAGGCAACCTACTGAATGGGGAAAAATATTTTCAAATGATATATTTGATAAGGGGTTAATCCCAAATTATATATAGAAATCATATAACTGTATCAAAAAAAAACGATCTAATATAAAAATGCACAGAGGACCTGACTAGACATTTTTTCCAAAGAAGACATACAGACGGCCAAGAGACACATGAAAAGATTTTCAACATCACCCATCATCAGGGAAATGCAAATCAAAACCACAATGAGATATCACCTCACACCTTTCAGAATGGCTATCATCAAAAAGACAACAAACAACAATTGTTGGCGAGAATGTGGAGAAAGGAACTCCCATGCATTGTTGGTGGGAATGTAAACTATGGCAGCCATTATGGAAAACAGTATGGAGATTTCTCAAAAAATTAAAAATAGTACTACCATACGATTCACCAATTCAACTTTCAGGATTTACCTTTAAGAAAAACCAAAAACATTAACTGGAAAAGATATATTCACCCCTATGGTCATTGCAGAATTGTTTATAATAGCAAAGATATGCAACCTACATATCAATCAATAGAAGAATGGATAAAGAAAATGTGTGTGCATAAATATTTATATATTTATATATATTTATACACATACACACGTACACACACACAATGGAATACTACCCAGCCATAAAGAAGAATGAAATCTCACCATTTGTGACAACATGGATTGACCTAGAGAGTAGTATGCTAAGGAAAATGTTGGACAGAGAAAGATAAATGCCTTATGATCTCATTTATATGTGGAATCTTAAAAACAAAAACAAACAAAACGTATGGTCAGACCACTCAAAATTGCTGTTCTCTTGCTCTCTGTACATCCCCTACTTGATCAGTGCCTGCTTCGCCTACACATTACTCACATGACTGTCCTTCCTACATACTTGTTTGTCCCAGGCCCCAGCCAATGATTGTTCTAGCTTTAGATCAGAACATCTCCACTATGCTTATCAAAGGGGTCGTGAGGGGCATGCCCCTCTGCTGGCTTCCCTGGTAACCCAATAAGCCAACCTGATGTCAACTCCCCCTATAACTGGCAACCTCCCTCTGTCCCCAAGAGCGAGGACTGCCACCATGTACTGCTCCGCCATCCACTGCACATGGTGGGGTGTTGCTCCGGGATCTTGTTTCAGACATGTAAGCTCCCCCATCCATTAAATCATTGATGTCTCTGTTGCTGACTCTGGGCTTGAAGCTGGGCAAGCACAGGCCTTGTAAGCCTGTGGGGTGCAGCCCAGCACAAAGCAAAATGGAAACTGACTTACAGATACAGAGAACAGATTGGTGGTTGCCAGAGAGGAGATGGGTAGGGGGTTTGGCAAAACAGGTGAAGGGGATTAAGCAATACAAACTTCCAGTTATAAAATAAGTCATGGGGATGTAATGTACAGCATAAGGAATACAGTCAATTATACTGTAATAATTTTGCATAGTGACAGATGATTACTAGACTCATGATCATTTTGTAATGTATTTGATCGTCAAATCACTATGTTGTACACCTGAAACTAACAATATTGTACATCAACTATACTTCAATCAGTTAATCAGTAAGCAAATCATATAGCATGTTAGATGGTATTCATTGCTACAAGGAAAATAAAACAGGAAAAAGAAGCCTGCAGTTTACATTTTTCATGTTTTGAATCCTGACTTTTTTCCATACTTAACTTTATAATATAATCATATCTATACTATCAATATAATTTAAAGTCAAATCTTAACATGTAGATATATCACAATTTACTCAACTATTCACCCATTATTGAACATTTACATTGTTTCTAACTTTTCACTGTTTTAAATAATCTGTAATTGTTTTTCATCATTCCATATATGAATATGTGGTCTTCTAGACAGTTTTTGATCAACTCAAATACAAGAATAATGTCATCTTCAATTTTTATGTCCCGAGAATAACCCCCCTATACAAAGTTCTCTACGCATGTGCACTCAGTGAATGCTTTCTGAATAGTAAACACCCCCCCAATAATAAATTAGAAATTAATTATAGAATGAATGGATTAAGTCCCCAGGGGGCACTGAACTAACATTGAAAGCAGCCAGCAGACTGCCCCAGGCTAAACAAGGCTGCTACAATGGTAGAATGGGAGCACTCCATGCTTTGATAAAACTCTACAGAGATAGAAAGCTTCTTGCTTTCTAGTCATTATGTCATCACTAGGGAAAGAGAATTCTGTTTCTAACTATGAAGCACAATTCCAGTGACTTATGAAAGCTCTTGAATAGTAAATATGTACACCCCCTGCAAAAAAGTCCTATGTTAAATTCGTAGAAAAGCCTGAATGGGAGAGGGAGTGGTGAGAGTAGAGATCAAAGGATCTACATACCTTCCTGTATAAAAATGTTCTAAAGTCTGCTGGAGTCTCCTGTGTCAGAGATGACGTACCTGTATTGCTACCTGAAAGCAACAAAAGGCACCAGACCTCCATGGAGTAGCTATTGTGTACCAGACACTCTAGTAGGACAGACAATAGTTCTTCATGGAGTTGAGAGACTGGAAATGAAATGGAAGTGGGCAATGGAGAAGGAAGACAGACAACCACAATGTAAGCAAACAAATAAATGATTGAAAGTAGTGGGAAGTGCTACCACAGAAACAAACAAGGTTCTGAGAGTTATTTGGTGGAGACGGTAAAAGCAGTTCTGAGAAGTTAGACCTGAGACCTTAAGGATAAAATTAAGTCATCCATACAAAG
Source organism: Orcinus orca (assembly GCF_937001465.1). Lineage (NCBI taxonomy): Eukaryota > Metazoa > Chordata > Mammalia > Artiodactyla > Delphinidae > Orcinus > Orcinus orca. Next base: position 8,907,092 of record NC_064563.1, on the reverse strand, counting down.
AAAGAGGGAAGGGAGGGGAGTAGCAGGAGGAAGAAAAATGTTCCAAGTAAAGACCACAGCATGTGTTTGGCTGTGAAGAAGCCAATTTAACCTCAGAGTGTCCCCCACTATCCTTTTTCATTTTCACAGCCCAGGTGCTCCCATCCTGGCTTCCTGCCTCAGCCTACTTTTCACAACCTGTTTCCCAATTAAATTTTAACTTCTGTTTCAGTGCCTAAGCACCCCGCTCCCTAACAAAGCAATTCATTTTGATGTACTCTGACTACAGGTAAGTCCCATGTGATACACTTTTTCTGCATGTTTTAATTTTTGTCTATATCACCTGTGTGTATGTGCGTGTATAAACTTACATGTAAAAAATAAATTCTAAGCAATATTTCAAAAGTCCAGCTGAGGGTAATATTTACGGTCAGTGAAAGAATACCCAAATATTCAATGATCACAGGAAAACCTTACCTTAATTTATATATGTTGATAGTTCCTCAGAAAATCAAGGTTATACATATGTTTTTAAGTTACATTGTTATTTATTTACTTGTGAAATGTTTTAAATGTAGGGGGGCTTTTGATATTTTTGTTGTTGTTGTAGAGAAAAATCCTCACAGCCTTTTTAAATTGTTGAACTCCTTCAAATTTATTAAATAAGCTCAAAGAGTTGATTATCATAAAGCTGGTGCATAAAATCACCTGCTCTGACAAACATAACTTACAAATTAAAATGAACAAACACAATTTTCCGGCCACAAACAGTCTAACAAACGAATTTTCCCACAACATTTGACTTCGGCCTACAAGTCAGCCCTTGAATTATTACAACAATATTGTCAACTTCATAGGAAATCTCACAGGGCTTCCCTGGTGGCGCAGTGGTTAAGAATCCGCCTGCCAATGCAGGGGACACAGGTTCGAGCCCTGGTCCAGGAAGATCCCTCATGCCGTGGAGCAACTAAGCCCATGCGCCACAACTACTGAGCCTGCACACCTAGAGCCCGTGCTCCACAACAAGAGAACACACCGCAATAAGAAGCCCATGCACCACAATGAAGAGTAGCCCCCGCTCGCTGCAACTAGAGAAAGGCCACACGCAGCAACGAAGACCCAATGCAGCCAAAAATAAATAAATTAAATAAATAAAAAGATTTTAGGAAACAGACACAAATTCAACAAAATAAATTTGATATAACTTTAGTATCATGGTAAATACTATGCAAATATTCACTTTTGTGTGTGGTCAGTGGAAACAAAGTATAATGCTTAATTGTGGCCTTTAAGTTCTCAAAAGCTCTAGGGTCCATAGTTCTCTCCAGGTTTCTATTATTGAAGATAATAATCTCTAAATTTCAATTTTTTTATTATTATTAAATATTGAACAGATATAAAGGAATAATTATAAAATGTATAAGGCATAAAGAATAACAATAGAGGAACCCCCATGTACCCATAAACTCATGCTTCAGCTTAAGAAACAGAACACTGCTGATTAACCTCCAAACATGTCACCAATTCTGCCATTAAAATACTACATATAAAATTGGTACAGTCACTATGCAGACAGTATGGAGGTTCCTTTAAAAACTAAAAATAGAGTTACCATATGATGAAGCAATTCGACTCCTGGGATCCAGAGAAAACTCTATTTTAAAAGATACATGCACCCCAATGTTCACAGCAGCACTATTCACAATAGCCAAGACATGGAAGCAACCTAAATGTCCATCAACAGATGAATGGATAAAGAAGATGTGGTATATTTATACACTGGAACATTAGTCAGCCATAAAAAAGGACAAAATAATGCCACTTGCAGCAAAATGGATGGACCTAGAGATTGTCATACTAAGTGAAATAAGTCAGAGAAAGACAAATATGACAGCACTTATATGTGGAATCTAAAAAGAATGATACACATGAACTTATTTAAAAAGCAGAAACAGATTCACAGACATAGAAAATAAACTTATGGTTACCAAAAGGGAAAGGGGGGAAGGATAAATTAGGATTTTGGGATTAACAGATACACACTACTATATATAAAATAAACAATAAGGACCTACTTTGTACCACAGGTAACCATATTTAATATCTTGTAATAACCTATAATGGAAAAAATCTGAAAAAGAATAGATATATATATGTGTATGCATAACTGAATCAATTTGCTGTACACCTTAAACTATCACAAGGTAAATCAACTATACTTCTTTAAAGAAAATACTACATATGAAAGACATGAGTAGGGACTTCCCTGGTGGCGCAGTGGTTAAGAATCCACCTGCCAATGCAGGGGACACGGGTTCAAGCCCTGGTCCAGGAAGATCCCACATGCCACGAAGCAACAAAGCCTATGTGCCACAACTACTGAGCCTGCGCTCTAGAGCCCGTGAGCCACAACTATTGAGCCCGTGTGCCACAACTACTGAATCCTGCATGCCTAGAGCCTGTGCTCTGCAGCAAGTGAAGCCACCACAATGAGAAGCCCACGCACCGCAACAAAGACTAGCCCCCACTCGCCACAACTAAAGAAAGCCGGCATGCAACAACAAAGACCCAACGCAGCCAAAAATAAATTTATTAACTTAAAAAAAATTGGCTATTATTAAAAAAACAAGAAAAAAAGGAAGACATGAGCAGATGTGACTTTTTCTGAGCATTAGTTTACTTAACCAAATAACTTGTGTTGTTTCTGGAAGTTAAATTATGTAATCAATATTCAACACTTAAAGAAATGTACAAATGAGTGAGCTAAAAAATGAAGAAAGCGTATACAGAGTAAACAGAGATCACTTAACAGCCCTCTATGACAACCAAGATGAACAAATGATGAAAGAGTAAATCAAAACGGGATTCATAAAACAAAGTACCAAATGCAAATAGTCAACACTGTTCATTGTGGAAGAGCAAGAGCTTGAACTCTAAGCCCTAAGATGGAAAATATCTGGGTCAAGAATTCAAAACTTAAACATGACAAATGTTGTTTTGGTGAAAGTGATTCATCTCACCAATTTTCTGGGACATTAACATTTTAATGAGTTTCTTACAAGGAATCACCTGAAGAAAAAAACTACAAGGGGCATGTGTGTAGGATAACGACCAAGACAGAGGATGTCGACCAGATGGGCACCAAGGGTCATTCACTGCCTGTATTAGTCACGAATAACTACTTGTTGGTTCTGCTTCAGAATTTTATCTTAAATTAAACATATAAATAAGGAAATAAAATGCATTAACATTTTATTTAGTATTAAGAGACCTTAGAATAACTTATGTTAACACTATGTGCAGCTAGTTATTTCTTCAGTGTTTCCCTTTTCTTCCATAAGTTTCATAAGGGCAATGACCATGACTTTTTTTATTACTGTATCCACAAAATGTCCAGCCCAGTATCCAGCACATGAAGATCTTCATTAAATATTTGCTGACTGACTACAAATAAGTTCATTGGTTCAAGGTCTATCCTCCAAGAGGTAATACACTTGATTTTTAATAATAGCCTCCAGGAGCTTCCCTGGTGGCGCAGTGTTTGAGAGTCTGCCTGCCAATGCAGGGGACGTGGGTTCGTGCCCCGGTCCAGGAGGATGCCACATGCCGCGGAGTGGCTGGGCCCGTGAGCCATGGCCGCTGGGCCTGTGCGTCCGGAGCCTATGCCCCGCAACGGGAGAGGCCACAACAGTGAGAAGCCCTAGTACTGCAAAAAAAAAAAAAAAAAAAAAGCCTCCAAACAACAGTCTTTTCATTATTCCAAGTCCACAACAATCCAATATTTTGAGAAACTTACTGTATATTATAATAATTTATATCATTTTTAAACAAAGGCATATAAATCTCAATCAGTACTTCCAATTCGTCAGGTAACCAGTGTTATCTCCTTAAATTCTATAATATCAGCCAACATTAAGAAGTCATGATGTTATATATACTACCAAATGTAAAATAGATAGCTAGTGGGAAGAAGCCACATAGCATAGGGAGATCAGCTCGGTGCTTTGTGACCACCTAGAGGGGTGGGATAGGGAGGGTGGGAGGGAGGGAGAGCAAGAGGGAGGGGATATGGGGATATATGTATATGTATAGCTGATTCACTTTGTTATAAAGCAGAAACTAACACACCATTGTAAAGCAATTATACTCCAATAAAAATGTTAAAAAAACAAAAAAAGGAAGCCATGATGTTATAACAAGCCTCTGTTGTCTAATCACCAAAGAATTTCCTTTAGGCTGTTTTTAAATACTGAAAATATTTCAAGACTGCCCAGCAAGTTCCTTCTTTCTGCTCAACCTTTTGCTTACATCTGCTACAGCCTCCAAAACTGCCCTCTATCCCACTCATGCAAAAATATTTATCTTCACATTTCACAAAACACAATGAAATAATTATTCTTTACTGATTACTCTTCCTCCTCTCCAAGGCTTCATACTGATAATGCTGTCAAAAAGGCAAAAGAAATACCACTGTCCCACGGGCCCAGTTACAAGGAGAAAATGACTGATTTCAGGAGTTATGGCCTTTCCCAATGTTAAAACTATTTCAAAACTTTGATTTTGTAAATTCTCATGAAGCATTAAACTTCATTAATTTTGTTATGTACCTACTGGCACTGAATTTTTCTTCTCATAGTTGGCAGAAGGACTCCAGGGTATTCAACTTTTCAGAAGTCTCAATTCTTCTGAACAGCCCTGAAGTTAGTTTATTCACAGACTGATAAAATGAATTGTTTCTCCTAAGAAGCCAGCTTGAAATATAGGGAGAAAAATAAAACTCTATTTTTCTCTTAAAAAAAAGAACCCACTATTTAAAAATGTATTAAGGCTTCTATTTACCAAGGATGGTTCTACACTTGAATAGCAAGTCATTTATTACTGAAGCCTGTGTATTGTGTTTGACTTCTGGAAAGAACTTACACCTTAAGTAGCAATATCTTCTTTCTATGGATTCTTCACTGCCATCATTTGTGTTCTTCCTGGAGCTTCCCCATCACCAGAGCTTCAATTCACTATTCTGTAAGAATTTATTCCTCACCCAGGATTCCGGAAGAGTTATACAAGTTTTCCCTAACCTGTCCCCAGATTAACAGAACAGTGAGTATCTAGTGCTTAAAGTAATGACATGCACATCAACTCTGATGAAGTTTTTTTCCTTCTAATTGTCAATGAATTTTGTGAAGCATTCAATTGGTTATGACTACAATTTAGGCTATAATCTTTCAGAAGGCTACAGGGATACTGGTGCAATAAATATAACTTACATCTCTGATATCCTAACCCCTTGCTCCTCAAAGAGTGGTGCAGGACCCAACAGCATAAGCATCCCTCGAGCGCTTGTTACAAATGCACAATTTCAGACCAAATCTCAGTTCTAGCGAATCATCAGCTGCATTTAAGCAAGATTCCAGGTGACGCCTATTCACATTATATTTTGAAAAGCATTGTTTTAACTGACATAATCCACCAGTGCCAACAGCATTCAGAACCATTTAATGAATCTGCCAACAACCACCACCACTAACCATTTATACAAAACATGTGTCCTGTTTCTTCACCAGTGTAACTAGTATAAATAACTGCACATTCTTAAAACCTGGCTTTTCAAACTGATGTGGAATGTTCACAACAAACTTATTCTTGGGTTGAGAGAATATTGTAAATGTACTTCAGAAATTGGTTTTTATAAGCTAATATTTCTTGCACCTAAAATGGAATTCTAACCTGAACAGTAATATGTAAGCATATTACTTAATTTCTCTGGAGTTTACTTTTCTCATCAGCAAAATGGGGATAGCAATGGATACTCTAATGGAATATTGTGAGGATTAAATGGGATCACACAAATGGAGCACCCTGCATCTCAGTGCTTCTCTTGACACACTGGTCCCTTTCTCTCCTACTGGAGATGACTCTCCGCCCTCAGCCAAGGGAGATGGCAGCAGATTTACAACTCCAGCAATTCACAACTCCTGATGCCTCCAGCCAAAAACTATCAGAAAAGGTGCTTGTTAGTCCTGATGGAGCATTCTGAGAAACCCAGATCACATTCCCAACCACAACGTGAAAGCTGGGATAGGGGAAGAAGAATGGGGTCCTCTCAATTCAAATTATGATTGAAAGATGGGATGGGATTGCTTTGCAGAGGAATAACCAACAAGTAACGTGTACCTAGCCACTTCCAATGTCCATTGCATGGAATGGTATACTTGGAAAGGGAGGAAGCTGAAACCAGAAGCAAGGCAGAGTAAGGCAGATGAAGGGATGGGGATGCATCAGAAGAATCAGCAGATGCAGGGGTGCCTACAGCATGATCAGCATAGGGTGGAGATAGTAATGTGAGTGCCTGGGGTCCACTGAAGGACACTGAGAGGTTTTAAGCAGACTGATTAAGGTATTAAGGATTTAGCTCTGCATGCTGCACGTGTCATGGAGTCTCAACTCTGATTACTCATTATAATCACCTGGGGAAATTATTTAACTCATACCTAGGCCACACCCCAGACCAATTAAATCAGAATTCTGCAGGTGAGACCCAACTACCAGTAGTTTGTGTGTTTCCCGGTGAATCCAATATACAATCAATTTAAGACCCACTTACCACTGGATGGGGGAGACAAGAATAAGGAAGTGAGTCCACTAGAAGACTGTTGTATTAGTCCACATGAGAGACCATCGAAGCTTGGATGATGCTACTGGCAGTGGAAACAAAGAGCTTCCAGGTATCTTTAAAAAGCATCTTCAGGAGGCTGCTTCCTCAAATCTCTCACTTCAAAGCTGTTGAAGGTGGTTTTACAGTATAGGCGTTATGATTTCCCTTCTTTCTCTAAGGTTCAAATTTTACAATGCTTCCTTTTGTAGTCATGAGACATGCTGGGACCTGGGACCCTTTGCTGCAGTGCTTGCACCTGGATACACCTCTCCTCCAGCAACAAAATACAAACAAACTGTATGGGACTAAAAGTAACTGCCTGCATGTTCAGTTGGGGCAAATTATGGACAAAAGATACAAAGAAACCAAAAAACCCAACTGCCACTTTTGAAGAGCCTGGAACAAAAGCAGAGGGTCGGGAGCAAAGGCAGGGTACTGCGCATGCCCCCTGAGCACAACACCACAAAGGGATGGGCAGACCACCTAAGCCACACCTCCAGCCTGACCCCCTGGACACACACTTACCCTCACCCCCATATAAGGAACAAGCTTGCCCTCCCCCGCCCAGGGAGGGAGCAAGCAACGGAAACTTACTTGTTCTCGCTCACCTCTGCTGAAGCTCCTGAATTTCTTGTTTGGCCTCTAATCAATTTCTGTTGGTTAAAGAGGCCAAGAACCCTGGTCGGTAACAGCGCTACTCCGCTAAGGATACACTGACTCTAGGAAATAGCCTTTCTGTTAACCCTCTAGCCTCCTCTCTCCCGTCCTAAGCGGCCCTGCAGAGTCCCTGCTTCCTGTGACCGAGTTCTCCGGGTGCTCTGAACCCACCGCCGGTCACCTGGAAGAAAAAATTAGGAAGCTGACCTCGCGCTTCCCTCTGCCCGTCTCTTAGGTCTTCTGTCACTGCGTTGCGGGTTTAGAGGTCAGAGGTCAGACAGGCGCACCTGCGCCTTTTGGCCTCGGGCGGGGCGGGGGCGGGGGCGGGGCAGCCGGAACCGCAGGGGTTTCTGGGAAGCGCCTGAGGCAAACGCCGCCCGGCCGCTGGGCTCGGCCTCCATCCCGGAAGCCGAGTCCTCCGAGCTCTCCGAGCCCTCCGGGATCCGGTGGTCCTGCGACTGCTGTCCCCAGCAAGTCAACAGTTCCACAAACAATTTTTCCCCAGTGTCTTCTCCCCAAGCTGCCCAGCCCACATAGCCACCCGGATGGCTGGAAAGGGCTTTCTCAACCAGGGCTTTCTCGATCTGCCTGCCTGGAACTTTCACTCGAACTGAGAGAAGCAGAGCGAACAGATGGATACCAGATCCGCCATTTGTTTGGATTCGTGTTCTGAAGCCCTTTAGATAAGACCTTCCTATCACCCATCTCAGAAGCATAAAAGTGTGATGGAATTTTCAGCGGACCGACAAAAGAACCCAGAAGGGTAGAGGAAAAAGTCTTCCTCCTCTCCAATACGAAGAAATGTCAGGGAAAGATCACCGTCTTCACCCCAAGGAGAGAGGCCCGAAACAAATCCTTCCCTGCCAGCCTCAGAAGGAACCAACCCTGCCAACACCTTGACCTCGGACTTCTAGCCTCCAGAACTATTTCTATTTACAGTTCTCTCATATGAGAGTTCAGACAGATCCACAACTTACAGAATTAAGTCCCCAGCTTGCCAACTGCAGCTCTTGGGGCTTCTCGGCCTCCATAATCATGTGAGTTAATAACCTATATAAATCTCTTTATCTAACGTATACAAGTTCTGTTTCTCTGAAGGACCCTGACCAATACAAGTAGTAACTTTCTAAAAAGTCTAAGAAACCTTGGAGTACTTATCGATAGATTACATTGCTTCTTCAGTTAATGATTTTGTGCTTGAGCAAAACTTCCTCCTTTCATAGCATTGCCCTTATGCGGCTCCAGTCTGTGTTCAAATGTGTTCCTAGGATGCTTAGAGCTTTGACTTGGGTGGGCTCAGCTAGAAGGCATCTTGGGCATTCAGTAAATGTTAGGAAGCTGGGACTGAGGGAACTCGGGGCGGGGGCAGAGAGGAAGGGAGTAGCCAGAAGTGCAGTGTGCACTCTTCTAGGGTCTTCCGTGGAATAGTCAACATGAGGCTACAATCAGTGTGACAATTCTAGATGATCCATCTATTTGTAATAGACTCCCAGGGAGCCATGAGCTGGATATATGGGGTACAAAGGAAGAAGGGTTGCAGGAACTTGGCAAATATCAATCAAGTGGGCTGACTCTTTGGACAAGATTCTAGTCCCAGTAGAGGACCTGGAGGGTTAAGTAGGAAGCGTCAGACATGCACTAGATATATAGCATGGGAGTGAAGAGAATAGGCAGCTCATTAACAATGGGGGTATCCCAGGTATGATTGTACACCCTATCTACCCAGTGGTAGTATCTGTTCTGTTTCAGCTCTTTTAATGCAGGCCAATGAAAGCGTTCCCAGAATCTAACAATCAGATGAATTATTTGAACCATCCTCTTGTAACTATTACAGATTTATAGCCTTCTGAAGGGTACTACAACATGATTGGGTCCAGAATTACATGGGCTTGAACCTGAATGAGAGGAGATGGAGATGATTCATTATGAAATAAATATCAGAAATTAGAATCAAAGACCATGCCTTTTCATAATAGCAACAAAAGAAACATTCTTATTGGGTAGCCAGGCCAGAACTGGCGTGAGGCAAGCAAGGTGTTTAGAATTTGTGCACAAGGTGCCTTTCTTGCCTCAAGTAAGTGGCCCGAGGTTGGCAATATCGACCTAGTAGGGGCCCTGCTGGTTACCAATATTGACCCAAAGATATTTGATAAGAAACCTAAGAAATGTGGGGAAAACACAGCCTTCAAAAGAGATTTAAAAAAACGTGAGAATGGGGGGTGGGGGAAAGGGAGAATAGAATATAGTAGACAGGTGAGAATGGGGGGTGGGGGAAAGGGAGAATAGAATATAGTAGACAGGTGAGAATGGGGGGTGGGGGAAACGGAGAATAGAATATAGTAGACAGTAAGCTCTGCACTGTGGTGCTGGAGGGCCCAGTGGCGACAGCAGAGGGGAAAGGCAAAAACGTGGAAGGAGAGCAGTAGACGTTCTCACAGGAGAGTGGAAGCAACAGTGAGTAGCTCAGTGCCCGTGGGGAGTCTGACTCATGAAGACAGCCTCATGCCAACAAAAATGCGTATCAGTGACAGGACAGGTGAACTCGTGTGTGTGTGTGTGTGTGTGTGTGTGTGAGTGTGAGTGTGAGAGAGAGAGAGAGAGAGAAAGAGAGAGGGAGAGAGAGAGAGAGAGATTGACAAGGGAATAGCCAGTATCCTTATCCTTTTCAAACAGAGGTTTCCGGACTTTGTCTTGAAATTATACTTTATGGCCATGTATTTGCCATTTGCCCTTATACCTATTTTTTTTTAATTTTTTAGATTTATATATTTATTTTTGGCTGCATTGAGTCTTCGTTGCTGCACTCAGGCTTTCTCTAGTTGCGGCGAGCGGGGGCTACTCTTCCTTGCGGCACGCAGGCTTGTCATTGCGGTGGCTTCTCTTGTCGCAGAGCACGGGCTCTAGGCGTGCAGGCTTCAGTATTTGTGGCACACGGGCTTAGTTGCTCTGCGGCATGTAGGATCTTCCTGGGCCAGGGCTCAAACCCATGTCCCCTGCACTTGCAGGCGGATTCTTAACCACTGCACCACCAGGGAAGCCCCTTATACCTATATTTAAATCAGGAGCTCTCCCATTGTAATCTTGGGCATGTTGCTTAACATTTATGTGTTTTAGTTTCCTCATCTGTAAAGTGGGGCTTACTCTACATATGGTTGCTATGAAAACTAAATAAATTAATAAATGTAAAGTGCTTAGAATAGCATCTGGCATATCATATGACATTCAACAAACGTTGTTGCCACCACTATTGTTATTAGTAGTAGCAGTGGTGTGTGAATCTATTACAGCAATATCAAAGTATGTTATACATAATAATGACTGTAGCTCTTTAGTAAATCATTAAATGTGTTAACTTAAGAGTGCCTGAAAACATACATGTTGGAATGGATGTTACATGTGGATGTTGGAATGATTTCTGTCAAACTGTAGTTAAATAGTTAAGGTTGGGGTTTAAAGGGTTTCGTATTTGCTTATGTGGAAACTTAAGCTCCTTGAATATATCATTTCTAGATAGTGTTGGATAATTGAGATGTTACCATGAACAGTTATGAAATATTAAAAAAAGAATCTACAGGAATTGGTAATGGATTGGCGTAGAGCTGGAGTGGGGTGTGGAAGAGAGAAGAATCAAGGGTGCTTCCTACATATCTGCATAGATGGTGGCTATTCTCTGATAAGGAAAAGATGGAGAAAAAACAGGTTGGGTGGAGTGGAGAATCATGAGTTCAGGACATGTTAAATTTGAGACAAGTGAATCATACTGGACTAGAGATGTAAATCTGTGGATCATCAGAATAGAGGTAATATTTTGAGCTATGGGAATAGATTAAATATCTCAGGAAAACATAAAGAGAGAAAGAAGAAGGAAAGTACTGCATGCCAACCCAAGAAAAAGCATAAAGTATTGATGGTTGCAGATAATGTAAACTGGTGTGTTTGAGTCTCCCAGGTGATTCTGATAATGAACCAGGCTGGAAACCACAGCTTTATAGTATTTTTCTAATAAACTCTCTGGCAAAGGTACTTCTCCCATGGTTCAAATAATCCCAAGAATGCTGAGAAGGGGAATATGCTGGTCGAAATACTCAGCAAAAGTATTTACTGGGAGAACCCATGAAAAATATCAGTAAGACAATAGAGAAATATGATGTGTATAATAAAATATAATAGATGTGTATAATAAAATATGTGTATGTAACTATGTTTCTTAAAGAAAGAAAGTCGACTAATCTGATAGATATCAACATAACAAATATCCTCGTTTCTTGTGCCATCCATTTGAGACCAGGTAATTAAACGTTCTCAAGAAGTATATGTATTTTTCCCAGAAGCTTGCACCAAACTTCTTAGATCCTGTTAGTGTCAGAAGGAATCATGAAGGGACAGATGGAAGCTCTAAAATGGAACAGTAATTACAGTAAAAGAGCATAACTGTTATTTATAATTACATGCCTCTGAAGAGTTCTTTCCTTCCAGTTCTAGAGGTTTGACCCCTTCTGAGGTAGAGTACTTGTAAATACTAGGGAAGTAAGACAGATTTAAAGGTTATCTGTCAGGAGGTGGGGGCATATACTTCACAAACTTCCGTAGCTTCATGAAAGAAGACTAAAAAACACAGTAAATGTCGTCTTAAGAAATAGGTGCTTAAAGTCAGAATGAATATAAACTATTTAAATATTAAATTTCAGGGCAATACCTATAACTTCTAATAGATAATAAAGACGCATAAAAAGTAGTTTCATTCCATAAAAAAGAATGAAATTTTGCCATTTGCAGCAACACGGACTTGGAGGGCATTATGCTAAGTGAAATAAGTCAGAGAAAGACAAATACTGTATGATCTCACTTATATGTGGGGTCTAAAAAATACAACACACTAGTGAATATAAAAAAAAAAAAAGCAGACTTGCAGGTATAGAGAACAAACTAGTGGTTACCACTGGGGAGAAGGAAGGGGGGAGGGGAAATATAGGGATGGGGGAGTAAGAAATACAAGCTATTATGTATAAAATAAGCTACAAGGGTATATTGTAAAACACAGGAAATATAGCCAATATTTTATAATAACTATAAATGGAGAATAACTCTTAAAAAAAAAGTGATTCAGGGACTCTTTCCCAAATTCTGATACTGTCAATGCTGTTATGTGTGGCCCTCCTCTATATTCTTCATTAGTTACCCCACTGGATATCACCCATTATTTAAAATAAATTCATAGAATGAGGAATCTAAAAAAAGTAGGTTCATTCCAAATAATCTACTAAAAAAAAATGGCAGTCAGAAAGCAAATAAGGACATCCAGATAGCATATGAGTTCTACAGGCAGAATTTTTCCATTTCAACCTCTGCCAAATAAGGAGGCAGCTCCATCCAAAGACTTCTGATCTCTCTGCATCCTCTCTCTGGATAATCTCATTCTCTCACAACACTCATGTTGATGTCGGTGACCCCTAAATTCAGACTTCTTTCCCAACTCTTTTTTCACGTTTTCAATGACCAGCTGAACATTTTCACCTAGTTAATCTTAAACTCACTCTGTTCAAAATTGAGTGCATTCTCTTCCTTGGAAAACCTGCACCTCCTTTTGTGTTATCTTTTTCTGTTTATGTCATCACCACCTTTTTTTATCCCTTATAAACTGTAAATCTCAGCTCTATCTTTGTCTCCTCCTCTTCTTTGCCTCCAGCAGATGCTGTAAATCTGTCTATTTTTAGCTTCCCAGTTGCCAAGCCCTACACTTTTACCTCAAAAGAGTCTGATGTTTGTCCCATCTTCCCAATTTCCTCTGCCATTTACATGTCTAATTCTTGTTATTTCTTACCAAGACTAGTATTGTAGCCACCCCATTTAATATCTCCTGCACAGGTGGATGTTCTAGGAGGCTAGTGAAACTTAGATTTCAGAACCCAACACTCACATGAGCCCCTTCCAAGGTCCCCTACCTAATGTCAAATTCATTCTTGAAGAGCACCCCCCTAATTATTTAAGCTTCAGGCCCTCAGAGCACCAGACTTCCTAAGGCATGACTGACCATGCCAATCTCTGACTCAGTGGCTCACCATCAACCCACCCAAGGTGACTACATAATAAACACATTCTCCTCTGCCTGATTGAACCTTTCTTGGTCTTGCCCAAACATGCCTTCCCACCTATATCCCTTTTAGTCCTCTTAATATATACTATTCTTAAACCAGTGAGTTGCTACTACACACCCTCTTGTTAACCAACTCCACTGTGCTTTTGCTGACATATTTTCCTCCAACAAGAGCATCCCTCCTGCCTCACCCTCACCTTTCTCCCTACCATACCCCCAAGCTGAGATTTCACCCAGTGCTAAGGTTCCATATTAGGTATCATCATCCTCGTGAAGTCCTCTTAGATGTTTGCTAGCTAAATGCAAGTTCTCCCTCCTCTAAACTCCCACTGACTAGAATTTCCCAAATGAAATTATTACTTTATATCTTTGGGGTATAAGCAAACAATGGCCCATGTGTTAAATCCATACATTTATGGATTTGTTAAATCCATAAATAAATCCTGTTCATAAATAAACGTTTATTGGCATACAGCCACACCCATTTGTTTACATATTGTCCTGTGGCTGCTTTTGTTATACATGACAATAGCAGAGTTGAATCTTATAACTTTTATCCAGAATATATATTTTTTTCATCTTTTAAACTTTCTAAAATTGAGAGGCTTTCTTTTTAGTCATTAGTTAATTAGGTAGACTACCTTATCATATCAATTTTTATTTGCATTGTTATTTCTTGCATCCCAGGTGAAAGATACCTGGAATGCAAGGAACAAGGAGTAGAGACATTAAGATGTCGGCTGGGTACAATGGGAAGACACTGACTGATTTATACCTTAAGAAAAATCATTCCTGATATAAGGGCTTGTGGATATAAAAATCCTCCATCAAAGTTGTCTTACCACAGTAGACAATGAAATGTGATTCTCAGATACCCTTTCAAGAAAGGACTCACTTTGGGACTTCCCTGGTGGTCCAGTGGTTGGGACGTCACCTTCCAATTCAGGGGGTGCAGGTTCGATCCCTGGTTGGGGAGCTAGGATCCCACATGACTCGCGGCCAAAAGACCAAAACATAAAAGAGTCAATATTCTAGCAAGTTCAATAAAGACTTTGGAAATGGTCCACATCAAACAAGCAAAAATATCGAAAGGAAGGAAGGAAAGAAGGAAGGAAAAGAAGGAAAGAAAAGGAAAGAAAGGGAGAGAGAAGGGAGGGAGGGAGGGAGGAAGGGAGGAAGGAAGGAAGAGAGAAAGAAAGAGAAAGAAAGAAAGAAAGAAAGGACCCACCAGCTGTGAGGAGAGTGGTTGGCTGATAGCCTTGCCAACACAATGTGTACTCAAACTTTCTGATATTTGCCAACGATAGGTGAGAAATGGCATTTCAGTAGTTTCAATAAGCATTTCCTTATCATGAACAAAATTGAACACTTTTTCGTATTCTTATTTTCTTATGTTTAAGAATTTTTTCATTTCTGTAAGGTGTCTCTTCATATCCTTTGACTATTTTTCAGTTGGGCTGATAGTCTTTTCAATATTTATTTGTAGAAATTCTTTATATATTAGGGAAATTGACCTTTTTTCTACAATGTAAACTGCACTTCATTTTCCTAGTTTGTCACTTGTGTTTTGACTTTGTTTATGGTGGCTGTGTTGCAAGGATTACTTCCTGCAGGTCTGGAATTAGCCTGAACTGTTTGGCAGAAACACATGCACAGCATTGATCAAGGAATGAAATGAACTGATTAATAGTGTTGCTTTGAAACCATGGGTTTTAGGTGAGTTTTGGCATAGTAGTTTATACCAGCTTGTTAGCATTGTTGATTGTTAGCAGTGAGACTGATGATTTGTACCCAGCCTCACTAAGACTCCTAGAGGAGCTCTGACTTAAGCTCTTACATGGAAGGAATATGCCTAAGTGACCAGCAAGGTAAGAATAAGCCCCATCTGAGGCTCCTTTGGGGGCTCCCTGGTTCTGAGATATTTTGTGGAAGGAAGGAAGCCACCATACATCAGTGGTTCCTGATCTGAGAGATAAAGTACATCCTGGTACAGCCCTCCAGACAGAGTATGGTTGAAGTTTGCACCTAGCCTCTCCAGGCTGCCCTTGGCTGTGATGCATATGCTTATTTTAATGTTGTTGCTATATTACATCATTTTCCTAAAATAAACTGTAGATTTGAAAGCCATTGTCATTTGGGATCCTATGAGTCTTCTTAAGCAGTCAAATCCTGTCGCCATCAGTAAATGCAGTGACTTTTGCAATGCAAATTTCTTTTTATCTTTATATAGTCAAAATTGTCAATCTGCTTTATAGCTTTGGGATTTGTTGTGTTATTATTTTTATCTAAACTAATTTTTTCATCTGATTGTTGATTTATTTTATCTTCGCTGTTGGCTTAAAATTGCTTCATTTGTTGTAGAATTTGAATCTCAGATTTGTTGAATGGGATCTTTTGCCTTCTCTCTCTTTCTCTCTCTCTCGTCTCCATCCCAGGTGGACTTATATTGATGATTCAAAGTCCTTATCCCAGAGTGATTTGGGGAAATATAACAAATCCAGTTCAGTCACTGAGCCAGTGGGAGACTTGCTCGGTTGATATTGGTGAGGCTGAATCCCAACCCCTCAGGCTCACAAATTAGTCATAAGCCCACAATAGCCTCTTTATGCCTCATTTCCGGAGCAGGGGACATTAAACAGTGAGCCCTATACAGTCCCTATATACATGTAACCCGAAGCCCAGAAAACCTATACTTTGAACCTCAATCACACCTTTGATTTTCTGCCCAGAGAGATGTTCCTCTAGATTACGAGCCCACATAGGGTCTTTTATATGTTATATATCATTCCAACATGTTTGGAGAAGAATTTATGACTCTATCTTGATCAGAAATGTATGGTGATATGCAAATATTTTTCCTATATTTCTCTATCTATATGCTGAAAGAAATAAAATGTTATATTATTAAATAAAATATGTATTTCACATACATATTTTACTGTCTGTAACTATGCTCCCAAGAAGAACTCTCTTCTAAAACCATGATCAGGAGAACAAAGAATAGCTTTCAGAAGAGTTTGATAAATAACCTCTAATCACTCTCAATCAGGACTCCAGCCAGAATTTCTGACACTGCTGTATATTTTAATAATCCCAGCTACTCACTAAGCAATCCTTCCATGTAACAATAGATCACTGACCCACCATTCCAACTAAAGTTCTGAGTGTGATGTTTTGATTAAAAACTAAATTGCTAAGCATTGTACAATAAAAATCAGACTTCTATAATTATGGGTTTAAGTAGCTGAAAGTGCCTGAAAGAACAGCCTCTGATCTCTTCTTTCACTGATACAGGCAAGAGGATTAAAGCTGAAAGACCATCCAGAGATCTGAGGTCGGAAAGAATGCATGGACAAAGTGGTCCATAAAGAGACTTGGGATCCAACTGAGATCCAGCTTAAGAGTCTTAGAAAGCAAAGTCATTAGCACCTAGCAAAGGCTCTGAGCCTCAGCTAAATCTCTACAGAACTATTGTTCTCCCATAGTAATGAAATGGAGAAAATTATGTTCACTAGAATTCTTTTTCAGGGACAGTACTACCTTTGTTTGGAAGTCACTCCTCAATAAGCCTGCCTGGGATAGATGCTGAGGCCTGCAGGGAACCTCAGAGTGTGTGGAAGTGACCTGGAGGAAATTCTCGGTGAAGCCAGATGGAGAGGGGGGAAAGGAAGAAGTAGAAAAAGGTGCGATAGCAAGAAAAGTGGCAAGATGTGCAATATGCCTGTGATCCCTTCCTACGTCCCTTCCCCAAAATTCAGTAAGGATCCTCAAAATATATGTAAAAATTTGATGGGAATGTTTTTTTTTCCCAGTGGAAACAGTGAACGGATGGGCCTATACATCCAAGGGGTCCTGGAACAACTTAGAAACAGCCTACACAGACAAGGGAATACAGGAGCAGAGAGAAACAGAGTCAGCAAGTATTTTCTATAAAGAGCAAACAAGTAAATATCTTAGACCTTGTGAGATCCATAGTCTCTGTCACAACTGCTCAATTCTGCCTTGTAGCATGAAAGCAACTGTGGACAATATGTAAAATATATATATTTCAGAATTGGAATTTCACATAAGTTTTCATGCATCACAAAATATTATTCTTCTTTTAGTTTTTTCGTCAACCATTTAAAAATGTAAAAGCCATTCTTAATTTGTAAACCATATAAAAACATAAAATTTGGGCTTCCTTGGTGACACAGTGGTTAGGAATACACCTGCCAATGCAGGGGACGTGGGTTCGAGCCCTGGTCTGGGAAGATCCCACATGCAGCAGAGCAACTAAGCCCGTGTGCCACAACTACTGAGCCTGTGCTCTAGAGCCTGCGAGCCACAACTACTGAGCCCATGAGCCACAACTACTGAACACTGTGCACCTAGGGTCTGTGCCCTGCAACAAGAGAATCCACTGCAATGAGAAGCCCGCACACTGCAACGAAGAGTAGCCCCTGCTCACCACAAATAGAGAAAGCCCACGCGCAGCAACGAAGACCCAACACAGCCAAAAATAAATAAATAAAATAAATAAATTTATTTTAAAAAATAAAAAAGCAAGAGTTACAATGTTAATATAAAATCAGAATTAAACATTGAAAGCATTAAACAGGAGTGTCATTAAAAAAAAAAACATAAAATTTGGCCCATGAGCTATAGTTTACTCTCCCCTGGCCTGAGATATAAGGTATAGGAAGGCAGTTAAGTCATGGGAAGACCTTCAGGCTGTCCCAGGGAGTAGAAGACATGCTAGTCTATAAAGGTAGGGTTGTACCTGCAGCCATGCAGGTAACTTCTATCAAAGCTCCGGCAGCTCTATAATAAAGACATGGGAAACTCTAAGGAGCTTCTTAGTTACCTTAGAGGACCCTCCCTCCTGACCTCTGCACTCCTCTTTCTGCCCAGTGAAACATGTTTGTGTAATATTTAAGCAAAACAAGTGTTTTTTCAGACTAGGAGGGACAAGGAGAAAAGTTTCATGGTGAATAGAAAGAAAGTGATCAGATGACACAAATTTGTTTTTTGGGAACTCAGGATGCAGTTAGATTCCAGGCATAGACTTTCAAAGACTTGAATTCATCATATAATTACATTATTATCTTGGAACTTTGAAGATGAAGGCCCTTCTTTCTCTGGGTCCTCTGAGCCACACATATCCTAAACTAGAAGGTAAATGAAGAATCAAGCAATTCAAGCTTCCATGGGGCTTACAGGCAATGGTGTGGAAGTTTCTGGAGTAGGGAGAGAAAGCTCATGTGTTCCTGAGTCACTCCAAAAAAAGTATTAAAAAACTGAAAGCTGCATGTTAGACTTAGAGTAATAGAAAAGGGAACATGTGGGGAGAGAAAATAGATGTGGATAAGTAGATGGGTATAAGAAGAAGAAATAAAGATTAGAGAATTGACTTCAGTTCAGTTTCTAATTCACTAATTTTTTTCTTCCCCACGGCATTTAGAAAGTCAATTGTATTTCCAGTTTAAAATTGCCTTACAGTTTTAAAAAACTGCCTTATGGTCTAAAAATTGCTGGTAAATGTTTTAGGCATTGTTGGAATTCAAAGCCTTCTGGAAAATATGTGGATCACATATTCCAAATTTGACTGTATAATGTACTAACACATCCAGCAGGTCAGAGAATCTCAATACCTTTCCTTAAACTGGTCCTAGTTAAGGACTTAACAAATTGCTCAGGGAGATTCCTCTCTAACTCTGATGGATTTAAAAAAAAGTGAATGTTCTCCCCTCCTTCAGAAACATTAAGGGCATTGGTTCCTTTCCCTTCTGGTCCCAAGATGCTGCTAAGGGCAACCCCTTGAATCCAGCTGAGATAGGCTGGGACCTGGGATTCTTTACCAGAGTGCTTGCACCAGGACAAAGGTCTCCTCCAGTAACAAAATACAAAGAAACTATGAATGACTAAAAATAACTACACTCATGTGCAGTTGGGGTAATTATGCACAATAGGATACAAAAAGGCCACAAACCAACTGCCATTTCTGAGGTGCCAGGAGAAAAAACAGGGTACTGTGGCATGATTCCTGCACACGGCACCACCACAGAGGTGAGCAGACCGCCTAAGGTGGGCCTCCTGTGGACCCATGGACCTGCCCCTTCTATTATCCCATTTAAGGACCCACAGAGCTGCTCTCAGGGAACAGTAAAGACACCTGTTTCTTGTTTTTGCTCCTTGGAGCTACAGAAGTAGTCTCAATAAAGCCTTACCTGAAATTCTCATCTGGCCTCTTATCAGTTTCTACTGATTAAAGGATCCAAGGGCCCTTGTCAGTAACACAGACTCATGGTGTTCTTTGGTTTTTACTTAGGTCTTTACATCTTTAAAAACACTTGGGATTGCTTATAATAAAACACAGGCAGAATAAGACTGAAGATGATGGGACCTCCCTGGTGGCACAGTGGTTGGGAATCTGTCTGCCAATGCAGCGGACACGGGTTCGAGCCCTGGTCCGGGAGGATCCCACATGCCACGGAGCAACTAAGCCTGTGCGCCACAACTACTGAGCCTTCACTCTAGACCACGAGCACCACAACTACTGAAGCCTGCGCACCTAGAACCCGTGCTCCACAACAAGAGAAGCCACTGCAATGAGAAGCCCATGCACCACAACAAATAGTAGCGCCCTCTCGCCGCAACTAGAGAAAGCCCGCATGCAGCAACGAAGACCCAACACAGCCAAAAATAAATAAATAAATAAATTTATTTAAAAAACAAAGATCAAAGATGATTAAAATAGGACCAAGGGCAGCTACAAGCAAACAAGGGAATACCGAGGAGCTATAGAAATGCTCACCAGAAATTTGCTCTGAGTTTCTGACAGAGAATGAGGTATGTATCCTTCATTATTATTAGAAGGAAATACACCAGTTTATCTGAAAGATTCAACCCTTTGCTTCACCCTAAGTTTTGAAACGAATTTCATTATTCAGTAACGTGGGTTTATTTATCAAGACCGACCTCTGTGCCTCTGCATGTTATAGGCAATAGAGAAACAGAAATAGAGTGCATTTCCTGTCCTCCAGGTGTTCATGGTGTAGGGAGGAAACAGGTATCTAGATAAACTACTAATATGGGTATCCCTAATGGAACCATATACAAGATACTATAGAGGAGTCATCATGACTGCCACCGCCACCAGGCAGCCAGGGGGAATCCGCCCGCATCCCCGGCCATGGGGTCCCGCTAGAGAAGCCCCCTGGCGGCTATGCTGAGTGTCTGAACCAATGACTTAGCAGGGCGGGGGGCCGGCAGGAAGGAGGAAGTAGGCCTTCCCTCAGACCCTACTGAATGCTCTGATTGGGAAAATGAAACGGAGGAAGCAAGACAAAGGGCAGAGGCTCCTGCATGGCTGTGAATGATGCCCTGGATCGACTGATACCCTGGACATGGAGCATGAGAACAGCACCACCCTGGGGCATGAGTGGAGCCTGCGGAGGTGGAGGCGGGCCACCACTCTCCTGGGAGGTGGTTTTCCAGGCTCTGGCTTCCTCACGTACCGCGGCCAAGAGAATCGGGACAGGGATGCTGACTTGGATGTGGATGACATTCTGAAGCTTGGGAAGCCATGGTACGTGGAGGCTGATGCCATCCCCTGCACAGGCGAGGAGCCAGGTGAAGCCGAGGAGAGAGGCACACGCCTCCACGGGGCAGTCCTAAACGGCCCTCCCAGCACATGCACCACGCCCGAGTTCTCTAAACAGGCGAGGAAAGAGATGCCTTCTACCAGCAGCGGTGAGAGCAGCACGCAGGAGGCCGTGCAGAAGACCGGCAAGGAATAGCAACCGAAGATGTAGCTGTGACCATGTCTGAGGCCCTGCCGGGTCAGGGAGCTTGGACAGCAGCTATCCTGTGGGGACCATTACAAGTGCCTTGTCGGCATGGACTCATACTTGATGCCCCTGAAGACCATCCAGGGTTAGCATGTGCACTGTGAGGGGTGCTGACTGCGGACCCTGGTTGCTGAGAATCTCCACCCAGAGACCCATGGAGAATCCACTCGTGAGCCAGCCACCCCAGGCAGGCCTTGCCTCCAACAGCCCCCCTCTCCGCCCCCCATCCCCCATGACGTGACCTCCCCCTTGTACACACTTTCACTCAGGTTCTCCACGTACATACATGCACTCACCAAGGACTCTGGAGCCAGAGTGGAGGCAGAGGCTCAGGCCCTGCCTGCCAGATCCCACCAAGATGGGGGACCATACCTGTTCCAGGTTCCATTCCTGGGGTAGGAAGGTGGGGGCAGTAGGAAGGGGAGGTAGCCCAGCAAGGCTCCTGAGATCCAGCCCCCAGCCTGACAGATGGACAGACAGACATGCAAACACCAAACTGAATCACATGTAACAACAGGACCATATATGTTTACAATGTTGTGTATAAATGGGACAACTCCTCCCCTTAGGTTGTAGGAGTTTCTTCTTTTGCTAAGAACACCTGGAAGTAGCGCCGTCTTCAGGTCTGGCTGGGGGCCAGGCCCTTCCACCTCTTGGGGTGCCTGCCTCTCCCCCTCCCTGCACCATGGTGTCACTTCCATCTCCCATGTGCTCCGTGTTCAGTGGTGTATATTTCTTCTCCCAAACATGGGATGCATGCCCTAAGGACATGATCTTCTTAGCCTTAGCTCCGGGGGCTCTTCATCAGGGGTTAAGGAAGTCGGGAGGCATGGGAAATGGGAACCCAGCTGAAGCAGGGGCTGAGATTGGGGCTGGAGGAGGGTGCTTCTGGCTGCACAGACTTCAGCTGAGAACCCTTCCTGGAATTAGAGCTACTGTTCCCAGGGAAAAGTATTGTCTGCCCTGCCCCTCTTTTGGACCCCATGGACTGATGCTTTGTCTGTATATGCTATACAAAGGTACTTGTCCTTTCCCTTTATAAACTACATTCAACATGGATTAAACCAATATAGACAGATTTATTGAAGATGCTATAGTGTACAGAGATAAAGGAAAATAACTTTGCCTATGGTTGGCTAGCTAAACTTCCTGTAGAAAGGGAAATTTGAAAGATGAGCAGAGGAGAGGCAGCTGCCCGGGCAAGGAAATGGTCAGCCCAGCTCTGCACTGAGGGATGGAGGAATGCCCAGGAGCCGCCTCTGTTGCTGCTTGGCTGTGTGGCCGAAAATAAAATCTGCAATTTTTTTTAATACTGTTCTAAAAATAGGGGGTTTGCTTAAATCCGCCAGTTGGTGTTTTGATTTTTAAATTATGTGCAGAGGATCATGCTTAAACCCTAGTGAGTATCAGAGTGGGGAGGGCCTATAATTCACTCAAAATAAATAGAAGAAAAACGCATCAGGGCTTGTCTCTGAGGTGGGAGAGACAAGTTCAGGACATTGGTCCATCAGAGACCTCCCAGCTCCACGTAATACCAAACAGGGAAAATCTCCGAGAGATCTCCATCTCAACACCAAGACCCAGCTCCACTCAACGACCAGCATGATACAGTGCTGGACACCCTACACCGAACAACTAACAAGACAGGAACACAACCCCACCCATTAGCAGAGAGGCTGCCTAAAATCATAATAAGGTCACAGACACCCCAAAACACACCACGAGAGGTGGACCTGCCCACCAGAAAGACAAGATCCAGCCTCATCCACAAGAACACAGGCACTAGTCCCCTCCACCAGGAAACCTACACAACCCACTGAACCAACCTTAGCCACTGAGGGCAGACACCAAAAACAACAAGAACTATGAACCTGCAGCCTGAAAAAAGGAGACCCCAAACACAGTAAGATAAGCAAAATGAGAAGACAGAGAAACACACAGCAGATGAAGGAGCAAGGTAAAAACCCACCAGACCTAACAAATGAAGAGGAAATAGGCAGTCTACCTGAAAAAGAATTCAGAATGATGATACTAAAGATGATCCATAATCTTGGAAATAGAATGGAGAAAATACAAGAAACGTTTAACAAGGACCTAGAAGAACTGAAGAGCAAATAAACATTGATGAACACCACAATAAATGAAATTAAAAATTCTCTAGAAGGGATCAATAGAATAATTGAGGCAGAAGAACGGATAAGTGATCTGGAAGATAAAATAGTGTAAATAACTATTGCATAGCAGAATAAAGAAAAAAGAATGAAAAGAATTGAGGACAGTCTCAGAGACGTCAGGGACAATATTAAACGCATCAACATTCGAATTATAGGGGTCCCAGAAGAAGAATAGAAAAAGAGACTGAGAAAATATTTGAAGAGATTATAGTTGAAAACTTCCCTAATATGGGAAAGGAAATAGTTAATCAAGTCCAGGAAGCACAGAGTCCCATAAGGGATAAATCCAAGGAGAAACACACCAAGACACATATTAATCAAACTATCAAAAATTAAATACAAAGAAAAAAAAAGCAAAGGAAAAAGCAAGTAACATACAAGGGAATCCCCATAAGATTAACAGCTGATTCTTCAGCAGAAACTCTGCAAGCCAGAAGGGAGTGACAGGACATATTTAAAGTGATGAAAGGGAAAAACCTACAACCAAGATTACTCTACCCAGCAAGGATCTCATTCAGATTTGATGGAGAAATTAAAACCTTTACAGACAAGCAAAAGCTAAGAGAATTCAGCACCACCAAACCAGCTTTACAACAAATGCTAAAGGAACTTCTCTAGGCAAGAAACACAAGAGAAGGAAAAGACCTACAATAACAAACCCCAAACAATTAAGAAAATGGTAATAGGAACATGCATATCGATAATTACCTTAAATGTAAATGGATTAAATGCTCAAACCGAAAGACATAGACTGGCTGAATGGATACCGAAACGAGACCCATATATACGCTGTCTACAACAAACCCACTTCAGACCTAGGGACACATACAGACTGAAAGTGAGGGGATGGAAAAAGATATTCCATGCAAATGGAAACCAAAAGAAAGCTGGAGTAGCAAATCTCATATCAGACAAAATAGACTTTAAAACAAAGACTATTACAGGAGACAAAGAAGGACACTACATAATGATCAAGGGATCGATCCAAGAAGAAGATATAACAATTGTAAATATTTATGCATCCAACATGGGAGCACCTCAATACATAAGGCAAATACTAATAGCAATAAAAGGAGAAATCAACAGTAACACATTCATAGTAGGGGACTTAAACACCCCACTTTCACCAATCAACAGATCATCCAAAATGAAAATAAATAAGGAAACACAAGCTTTAAATGATACATTAAACAAGATGGACTTAATTGATATTTATAGGACATTCTATCCAAAAACAACAGAATACACATTCTTCTCAAGTGCTCATGGAACATTCTCCAGGATAGATCATATCTTGAGTCACAAATCAAGCCTTGGTAAATTTAAGAAAATTGAAATCCTATCAAGTATCTCTTCTGACCACAAAGTTATGAGGCTAGATATCAATTACAGGAAAAAATCTGTAAAAAATACAAACACATAGAGGCTAAATAAAACAATACTTAATAACCAACCAAGAGATCACTGAAGAAATCAGAGAGGAAATCAAAAAATACCTAGAAGCAAATGACAATGAAAACATGATGACCCAAAACCTACGGGATGCAGCAAAAGCAATTCTAAGAGGGAAGTTTACATCAATAAATTCCTACCTTAAGAAACAAGAAACATCTCGAATAAACAACCTAACCTTACGCCTAAAGCAATTAGAGAAAGAAGAACCAAATACCCCAAAGTTAACAGAAGGAAAGAAATCATAAAGATCAGATCAGAAATGAAGGAAACAATAGCAAAGATCAATAAAACTAAAACCTGGTTCTTTCAGAAGATAAACAAAATCGATAAACCATTAGCCAGACTCACCAAGAAAAAAAGGGAGAAGACTCAAATCAACAGAATTAGAAATAAAAAAGGAAATGTAACAACTAACACTGCAGAAATACAAAGAATCATGAGAGATTACTACAAGCAACTATATGCCAATAAACTGGACAAAATGGACAAATTCTTATAAAGGCACAACCTTCGGAGACTGGACCAGGAAGAAATAGAAAATATGAACAGACCGATCACAAGCACTGAAATTAAAATTGTGATGAAAAATCTTGAGCAGACAAAAGCCCAAGACCAGATGGCTTCACAGGCAAATTCTATCAAACATTTAGAGAAGAGCTAACACCTATCCTTCTCAAACTCTTCCAAAATATAGCAGAGGGAGGAACACTCCCAAACTCATTTTACGAGGCCACCATCACCCTGATACCAAAACCAGACAGAGATGTCACAAAGAAAGAAAACTACAAGCCAATATCACTGATGAATATAGATGTAAAAATCGTCAACAAAATACTAGCAAACAGAATCCAACAGCAGATTAAAAGGATCATACACCATGATCAAGTGGGGTTTATCCCAGAAATGCAAGGATTCTTCAATATACGCAAATCAATCAACGTGATACACCATATTAACAAATTGAAGGAGAAAAACCATATGATCATCTCAATAGATGCAGAAAAAGCTATCGACAAAATTCAACACCCATTTATGATAAAAACCCTGCAGAAAGTAGGCACAGAGGGAACTTTCCTCACCATAATAAGGGCCATATATGACAAACCCACAGCCAACATCATCCTCAAAGGGGAAAAACTGAAAGCAATTCCACTAAGATCAAGAACAAGACAAGGTTGCCCACTCTCACCACTATTATTCAACATAGTTTTGGAAGTTTTAGCCACATCAATCAGAGAAAAAAAAGAAATAAAAGGAATCCAAATCGGAAAAGAAGAAGTAAAGCTGTCACTGTTTGCAGATGACATTATACTATACATAGAGAATCCTAAAGATGCTACCAGATAACTACTAGAGCTAATCAATGAATTTGGTAAAGTAGCAGGATACAAAATTAATGCATAGAAATTTCTTGAATTCCTATACACTAATGATGAAAAATCTGAAAGTGAAATTAAGAAAACATTCCCATTTACCACTGCAACAAAAGGAATAAAATACCTAGGAATAAACCTACCTAAGGAGACAAAAGACCTGTATGAAGAAAATTATAAGACACTGATGAAAGAAATTAAAGATGATACAAACAGTTGTTGAGATAACCATGTTCTCGGTTTGGAAGAATCAATATTGTGAAAATGATTATACTACCCAAAGCAATCTACAGACTCAATGCAATCCCTATCAAACCACCACTGGCATTTTTCACAGAACTAGAACAAAAAATTTCACAACTTGTATGGAAACACAAAAGACCCCGAATAGCCAATGCAATCTTGAGAAAGAAAAATGGAGTTGGAGGAATCAGGCTCCCTGACTTCAGAGTATACTACGAAACTACAGTAATCAAGACAGTATGGTACTGACCCAAAAACTGAAATATAGATCAATGGAACAGGATGGAAATCCCAGAGATAAACCCACGCACATATGGTCACCTTATCTTTGATAAAGGAGGCAAGAATATACAATGGAGAAAAGACAGTCTGTTTAATAAGTGGTGCTGGGAAAACTGGACAGCTACATGTAAAAGAATGAAATGAGAACACTCCCTAACACCATACACAAAAATAAACTCATAATGGATTAAAGACCTAAATGTAAGGCCACACACTAGGCTGGAAAACATAGGCAGAACACTCTATGACATAAATCACAGCAAGATCCTTTTTGACTCACCTCCTAGAGAAATGGAAATAAAAACAAAAATAAACAAATGGGACCTAATGAAACTTCAAAGGTTTTGCACAGCAAACGAAACCATCAACAAGACGAAAAGACAACGCTCAGAATGGGAGAAAATATTTGCAAATGAAGCAACTCACAAAGGATTAATCTCCAATATTTACAAGCAGCTCATGCAGCTCAATATCCAAAAAACAAACCACCCAATCCAAAAATGGGCAGAAGACCTAAATCGACATTTCTCCAAAGAAGATATACAGATTGCCAACAAACACACGAAGGAATGCTCAACATCATTAATCATTACAGAAATGCAAATCAAAACTACAATGCGATATTATCTCATACCAGTCAGAATGGCCGTCATCAAAAAATCTAGAAACAATAAGTGCTGGAGAGGGTGTGGAGAAAAGGGAACCCTCTTGCACTGTTGGTGGGAATATGAAGTGGTACAGCCACTATGGAGAACAGTATGGAGGTTCCTTAACAACTAAAAGTAGAACTACCATACGACCCAGCAATCCCACTACTGGGCATATACCCTGAGAAAACCGTAATTCAAAAAGAGTCATGTACCACAATGTTCATTGCAGCTCTTTTTACAATAGCCAGGACCTGGAAGCAACCTAGGTGTGCATCGACAGGTGAATGAATAAAGAAAATGTGGCACATATATACAAAGGAATATTACTCAGCCATAAAAGGGAACAAAATTGTGTTATTTGTAGTGAGGTGGATGGACCTAGGGTCTGTCATACAGAGTGAAGTAACTCAGAAAGAGAAAAACAACTACCGTATGCTAACAGAAATATATGAAATCTTAAAAAAAATAAAAATAAAAGGTTATGAAGAACCTAGGGATGGGACAGGAATAAAGACACAGATGTAGAGAATGGACTTGAGGACACGGGGAAGGGGAAGGGTAAGCTGGGATGAAGTGAGAGAGTGGCATGGACTTACATATACTACCAAATGTAAAATAGATAGCTAGTGGCAAGCAGCCACATAGCACAGAGAGATCAGCTGAGTGCCTTGTGACCACCTAGAGTGGGTGGGAGGGAGATGCAAGAGGGAGGAGATATGAGGAACATATGTATATGTATAACTGATTCATTTTGTTATAAAGCAGAAACTAACACACCATTGTAAAGCAATTATACTCCAATAAAGATGTTAAAAAAAAAAAGGAATCCAGTGAGAGAGGTATCAAAGGAAAAAAAAAAAAGCTAAATGGCCATACTAAAATATTCCTAAACAAGGTCTGTTCCAGATAAACTGAAATCTCAATCTGCAGACATAAGGAACTCTGATATTTTAAAGACTTCCTTTGAAAGGAACCCTTCGTTAAAAATTCTCACCTTGGCAGATATAGTCTATCCTGTAGAAATACATAATCCAAGAAACTTCACAGCTATCAAGAAAAGGTTTCTCCATGTTGCTGCAAGTGGCATTTTTCATTATTTATAATGGCTGAGTAGTATTCCATTGTATATGTTTACCACAACTTCTTTATCCATTCATCTGTTAATGGACACTTAGGTTGCTTCCACATCTTGGCTATTGTAAATAATGTTGCTAGGAACATTAGGGTGCCTGTATCTTTTCATATTAGTGTTTTCAGTATTTTTAGATATATACCCAGGAGTGGAATTGCTGGGTCATAAGGTAGTTCTGTTTTTAGTTTTTTGAGAAATGGCCATACTATTTTCCACAGTGGCGGCACCAATTTACATTCTCACCAACAGTGTATGAGGGTTCCCTTTTCTTCACATCCTCACCAACATTTGTTATTTGTGTGTGTGTGTGTGTGTGTGTGTGTGTGTGTGTGTGTTTTGTTGATAGCCATTCTGACAGATGTGGGATGATATCTCATTGTGGTTTTGATTTGCATTTCCCTGATGATAGCAGCATTGAGAATCTTCTCATGTATGTGTTGAACACATGTATGTCTTCTTTGGAAAAATATTCAGATTTTCAGTCCATATTTAATCAGATTGGTTTTTGATATTGAACTGCATGAACTGTTTACACATTTTGGATATTAACCCCTCATTGGTCATATCATCTGCAAATATTTTCTCCCATTCAGCAGGTTGTCTTTTTGTATTGTCAATGTTTTGCTTTGCTGTCCAAAAGCTTTTGAGTTTAATTAGGTTCCATTTGTTTATTTTTGCTCTTGTTTCCTTTGTCTTAGTAGACAGATTTTATATATATATATATATATATGGCTACAACTTATGTCAAAGAATGTTCTGCCTATGTTTTCCTCTAGGAATTTTATGGTTTCCAGTCTCATATTTAGGTCATTACCTACTTCAACTTTATTTTTGTATATTGTGTGACAAAATGTTCTAATTTCATTCTTTTGCATGTAACTGTGCAGTTTTCCCAGAACCACTTATTGAAGAGACTTTTTTTCCTCATGTATATTCTTGCCTCCTTTGCCCTAGATTAATTGACCATAAGTGTGTGGGTTTATTTCTGGGCTCTCGATTCTGTTCCACTGGTCTGTGTGTCTGCCGTTGTGCCAGTACCATACTGTTTTGATGACTGTAACTTTGTACTGTAGTCTGAAGTCAGGGAGCATGAAACCTCCAGCTCTGTTCTTTTTCTCAAGGTTTTTTTGACTTTTCAAGGTCGTTTTTGTTTCCATACAAATTTTAAAATTATTTGTGCTACTTCTGTGACAAATGCCATTGTTATTATCATAGGGATCACATTGAATCTGTAGATTTCCTTGGGAATTATGGCCATTTTAACAATATTAGTTCTTCCAATCCATGAACACAGTATATCTTTCCATCTGTTTGAGTCAGTTTCATCACTGTCTTATAGTTTTCCAAGTACAGGTCTTTTACCTCCTTAGGTAGGTTTATTCCTGGGTATCTTATTCTTTCTGATGGCATTGTAAATAGGATTCTTTGCTTAATTTCTCTTTCTGCTAGTTCATTGTTAATATATAGAGATGTAACGTAATTCCATATGTTAAGTTTTTGTCCTGCTACTTTACCAAATTTATTTATTAGTTCTAATAATTTTTAGTGGCATCATAAAGATTTTCTGTATATAGTATCATGTCATCTGCAAATGATGACGGTTTTATTTCTTCCTTTCCATTTTGAATTCCTTTTATTTCTTTTTCTTGTCTGATTGCTGAGGCTAGGACTTCTAATACTGTGTTGAATAAAAGTGGTGAGAATGGGCATCCTTGTTCCTGAATTTGAGAAAATGCTTTCAGCTTTTTACTGTTGAGTATGATGTTAGCTGTGGGTTTATCATATATGACCTTTATTGTGTTGAGGTATGTTCCCTCTATACCCACTTTGTTAAAAGTTTTTATCATAAATGGATATTGAATTTTTTCAAAAGTTTTTTCTACATGTGTTGGGATGATCATATGATTTCATTTCTTCAGTTTGTTAATGTGGTGTATCACACTGATTGATTTGTAGATATGAAACATCCTTGCACCCCTGGAATAAATTCCAGATGATCATGGGGTATAATGCTTTTAATGTATTGTTGGATTCCATCTGCAGTTTTTCCATCTGTATTCATCAGTGATATTGGCCTGTAATTTTCTTTTATTGTGATTTCTTTGTCTGGGTTGGTATCAGGGTGATGCTGGCCACAAAGAGTGCGTTTGGAAGTGCTCCTTCCTCTTCAACTTTTTGGAATAATTTGAGAATAGGTGTTAACTCATCTTTAAATGTTTGGTAGAATTCACCCGTGAAGCTGTCTGGACCTGGACTTTTGTTTTGGGGGAGTTTTATTTATTACCAATTCAATTTCATTACTGGTAATTGGAAGGTTCATATTTTCTATTTCTTTCTGGTTCAGTCTTGGGAAATTATACCTATCTAGGAATTTGTCCATTTCTTCTAAGTTGACCATTTTATTGGCATATAGTTATTAATAGAAATCTCTTATGATCCTTTGTATTTCTGTGGTGTCAGTTGTAACTTCTCCTTTTTCATTTCCGATTTTATTGATTTTGACCATCTCTTTTTCTTGATGAGTCTGGTTAAATGTTTATTTTGTTTATCTTCTCAAAGAATCAGCTCTTAGTTTTACTGATCTTTTCTACAGTTTTTTTAGTCTATATTTCATTTATTTCCATTTCGATCTTTATGATTTCTTTCCTTCCACTAACTTTGGGTTTTGCTGTTCTTCTTTCTCTAGTTCCTTCAAGTGTAAGGTTAGGTTGTTTATTTGATATTTTTCTTGTTTCCTGATATTGCTATAAACTTCCCTCTCAGAACTGCTTTTGCTATGACATAGGTTTTTGGTTATTTTGTTTTTGTTTTCTTTTGTCTCCAGTATTTTTTTATTTCCCCTTTGATTTCTTCAGTGTTCCATTGGTTGTTTAGTAGCATGTTGTTTAGCCTCTCTGTTTCTGTGGTTTTTGCAGAGGTTTTCTTTTCTTTTTTTTTTTTTTTTTTTTTGTGTTATGTAGGCCTCTCACTGTCGTGGCCCCTCTCGTTGCGGAGCACAGGCTCCGGACGTGCTGGCTTAGCGGCCATGTCTTATGGGCCTAGCCACTCCACGGCATATGGGATCTTCCTGGACCGGGGCACGAACCCGTGTCCCCTGCATCAGCAGGTGGACTCTCAACCACTGCGCCACCAGGGAAGCCCTTTTTTTCCTTCTTGTAATTGATTTCTAGTCTTGCACTGTTATGGTCAGTTAAAATTTTTTTAGAAAACAAAAACTAGTGCACTAAAATAATCTAAATTCTTCTCAGCCAACAGAAGTCTAGAAATGCTGCATAAAATATAACCATCTCTGAACTGGGTTTCATTTTGTTTTGTTTAAGTTTACAGGAAAAAAAAGGAAACCTCCAGATGCTATAAAGGAAAAGTAAGCTAAATATTAGAGTAGTGAGGGCTTGCTCTGATATTAGACTTCCCTGGAGGGTAGGTGTGGATCTTGGTAGTCTTATTAAAGTCCTATAAAGAGCTAGATAACTTCATCAGACATCTGATTTTCTAGTATAGTGCTTCCCAAGCTTAAATGTATGTAGAATCTTCAATGAGCAACACTTGATAAATTTCTATTAAATAAACTCACACCCGAGCCTGAATGTCTCAGAAAGTCATTCATGTCTGCCATCATTTCAATACTTTGCAAAGCAAAACTCCTTGTATCTGTGCTTTGGGATCCACAACCAACTGACTGGACACCTGGGCAACGGGCAAGTCATATAGCTCTGAGTGATTCACAGAAAAAAAGAGATGGAGATTATATTGTGTCCGCTACCCCAAATTGGAATAGGGATTTTTCAAGACAAGCTAAAGTAACTCTTCTCAGGATTAAAATGCATGAAAGTTCTGAAAGTTGCTTAGCACATTGTCATTTATGGGTAACAGATACCAAAGATTTTCCAGAACCCATCCCTTCTTTTTTTGTCCTGTCAATTCCAGGATTACAATTAGCAGTGGAGACTGCTAATTGCCTTACAAAATCCATTCTCCTGTTCTTCTACAGCAATAGAGTTTAGGAAAGAGTTACCCAGTTAACACAATATTGCCTGACCGCCCTTGAAGCTAAGTGTAGCCATGTAACTGCTATCACTAATTTAACATGAGCAGAAGTAAAGTGTGCGACTTACACTTCAGTTACTTATGAGAAAAGATAACTTGCCCTAGACATCCCCTCCTTCCCAGTCTACTGTGCCTGAGATTCTGCTTGACCATGCAGATGAACACAAAGCCCGAGGATGTGGAGGAACCCACGAGATGAAAGACACCTGTGTGGAGCTGAGCTGCCCTCACCTGGACACTCACCTCAAAAATCTTGTGTGAGACTTGAATAAACAAAATTCTATTTTAAACCACCATAATTTAGCTCCCTATGTTATAACAGCTTTGCCTGTATGTTATCTACTGCTATAGCCTTCTGAAGAAGCTGTCAAAAACTGAGTCTTACTAAATTAATCTGATAAAGCAATTTCACACCTTCCTAG
This sequence comes from Orcinus orca, assembly GCF_937001465.1. Taxonomy (NCBI): domain Eukaryota; kingdom Metazoa; phylum Chordata; class Mammalia; order Artiodactyla; family Delphinidae; genus Orcinus; species Orcinus orca. The sequence continues at coordinate 8,874,100 of NC_064563.1, read as the reverse complement.
GGTAGCTATACCAACCATCCATTAGAATTTACTGCGTTTTTAATAATAAAAGAGATATATTTATGGGCAAAACTATTTAAAGGAGATTGAAGAATTTAGCCATTTTTCTATCGTAAATCATTGTGCTTTAAATAACAAGAGAAATATATTTAAAAGCAAAACAACTTGGAGAAGATATCAATTTGTATCACTATCAGTCACTTTTATTTCCAGTTATTCAGTAAAAGCTGATGATATGTGGTGTAAAGGGGGAAATTATTTATATAAATTATCAAAGCCAACTCTCTTTCCAAAATCAAAGTGAACACTGATTCATCCTATCCCTGCTGATATACAGCTCATGCATTGAAGAACATATCATTGTCATAGTTCATTAGGCAGATTTTCCCAGCATGTTACCTCTTTCCATGGCTCCATGGGTTAAGGAAACAGCACGGCTTTTGTTATAAGATCCACCTCTATCTGAACATTGGATTTAACGATTGCTATCTGTTAATTCATTTAGCACTAGGGATACAAAGATGGATGTGTTTCTGTCACTATCCTATAGGAACTCTTGGCCCAGAGTTGGAGACAGACATCTAAAAAGATTATTACAGGGACTTCTCTGGTGGTCCAGTGGGTAAGACTCCATGTTCCCAATGCAGGGGGCTTGGTTTCGATCGCTGGTCAGGGAACTAGATTCCACATGCATGCCACAACTAAGGAGCTAGCGAGCCACAACTAAGGAGCCTGCCTGCCACAACTAAGACCCAGTGCCACCAAATAAATAAAGTTCTAGGAGGGTAAGCTTGCAAGAAAAGAATCTTTAAAAAAAAAAAAGATAAAAAAATAAAGTAAAAAGATTACTACACACAAAATAGCAGAGGAGAGCAGGTACATCAAGAGAGGCCAAAAGGGTATCTCATCCATTTATGAAGGTCAGGGACTTTGTCTTCTTCAACACTTGTATCCCAGTTTCCATTTAATATATACTGATCAAATCAAAATTAATTTACACACTCTTTGGCCTTAAGTGAGTTACTTCTTTAAGTCATATTTTCCTCACCAGTAAAATGGAAAAACTAACCTTTGCCTCATAAGATTGTTTTGAGGAATAAATGAAATAAAATGTGTAAAGTACCTTCACGTAGTAAGGACTTAATATATTAAAGCCCATTTTCCTTCTCTTCCCCTTCCAACAGTGACTTGAAGCTAGAAATGTTGATGTGTATTACATTTATTTTCAATTTCCCCACTTTCACTAATTTCTATTTTTTTTAATCTTTATTGGATTATAATTGCTTTACAGTGGTGTGCTGGTTTCTGCTTTATAACAAAGTGAATCAGTTATACATATACACACGTTCCCATCTCTCTTCCCTCTTGCGTCTCCCTCCCTCTCACCCTCCCTATCCCACCCCTCTAGGTGGTCACAAAGCACCGAGCTGATCTCCCTGTGCTATGCGGCTGCTTCCCACGAGCTATCTATTTTACATTTGGTAGTGTATAAATGTCCATGCCACTCTCTCGCTTTGTCACAGCTTACCCTTCCCGCTCCCCATATCCTCAAGTCCATTCTCTAGTAGGTCTGTGTCTTTATTCCTGTATTACCCCTAGGTTCTTCATGACATTTTTTTCCCTTAAATTCCATATATATGTGTTAGCATACGGTATTTGTCTTTCTCTTTCTGACTTACTTCACTCTGTAAGACAGACTTTAGGTCCATTCACCTCATTACAAATAGCTCAATTACGTTTCTTTTTATGGCTGAGTAATATGCCATTGTATATATGTGCCACATCTTCTTTATCCATTCATCCGATGATGGACACCTAGGTTGTTTCCATCTCCTGGCTATTGTCAATAGAGCTGCAATGAACATTTTGGTACCTGACTCTTTTTGAATTACGGTTTTCTCAGGGTATATGCCAAGTAGTGGGATTGCTGGGTCATATGGTAGTCCTATTTGTAGTTTTTTAAGGAACCTCCATACTGTTCTCCATAGTGGCTGTACCAATTCACATTCCCACCAGCAGTGCAAAAGTGTTCCCTTTCCTCCACACCCTCTCCAGCATTTATTGTTTCTAGATTTTTTGATGATGGCCATTCTGACTGGTGTGAGATGATATCTCATTGTAGTTTTGATTTGCATTTCTCTAATGATTAATGATGTTGAACATTCTTTCATGTGTTTGTTGGCAGTCTGTATATCTTCTTTGGAGAAATGTCTATTTAGGTCTTCAGCCCATTTTTGGATTGGGTTGTTTGTTTCTTTGTTATTGAGCTGCATGAGCTGCTTGTAAATATTGGAGATTAATCCTTTGTCAGTTGCTTCATTTGCAAATATTTTCTCCCATTCTGAGGGTTGTCTTTTGGTCTTGTTTATGGTTTCCTTTGCTGTGCAAAAGCTTTTAAGTTTAATTAAGTCTCATTTGTTTATTTTTGTTTTTATTTCCATTTCTCTGGGAGGTGGGTCAAAAAGGACCTTACTGTGATTTATGTCATAGAGTATTCTCCCTACATTTTCCTCTAAGAGTTTGATAGTTTCTGGCCTTACATTTAGGGCTTTAATCCATTTTGAGCTTATTTTTGTGTATGGTGTTAGGGAGTGATCTAATCTCATACTTTTACATGTACCTGTCCAGTTTTCCCAACACCAGTTATTGAAGAGGCTGTCCTTTCTCCATTGTACATTCCTGCCTCCTTTATCAAAGATAAGGTGACCATATGTGCATAGGTTTATCTCTGGGCTTTCTATCCTGTTCCATTGATCTATATTTCTGTTTTTGTGCCAGTACCATACTGTCTTGATTACTATAGCTTTGTAGTATAGTCTGAAGTCAGGGAGCCTGATACCTCCAGCTGTGTTTTTCGTTCTCAAGATTCCTTTGGCTATTCGGGGTCTTTTGTGTTTCCATACAAGTTGTGAAATTTTTTGTTCTAGTTCTGTGGAAAATGCCAGTGGTAGTTTGATAGGGATTGCATTGAACTTGTAGATTGCTTTGGGTAGCAGAGTCATTCTCACAATGTTGATTCTTCCAATCCAAGAACATGGTATATCTCTCCATCTATTTGTATCATCTTTAATTTCTTTCATCAGTGTCTTATAATTTTCTGCATACAGGTCTTTTGTCTCCTTAGGTAGTTTATTCCTAGATATTTTATTCTTTTTGTTGCATTGGTAAATGGGAGTGTTTTCTTTATTTCACTTTCAGATTTTTCATCATTACTGTATAGGAATGCCTGAGATTTCTGTGCATTCGTTTTGTATCCTGCACTTTACCAAATTCATTGATTAGCTCTACTTAGTTTTCTGGTAGCATCTTTAGGATTCTCTAAGTATAGTATCATGTCATCTGCAAACAGTGACAGCTTTACTTCTTCTTTTCCAATTTGGATTCCTTTTATTTCCTTTCCTTCTCTGATTGCTGTGGCTAAAACTTCCAAAACTATGTTGAATAAGAGTGGTGAGAGTGGGCAACCTTGTCTTGTTCCTGATCTTAGTGGAAATGCTTTCAGTTTTTCACTATTGAGGATGATGTTGGCTGTGGTTTGTCATATATGGCCTTTATTATGTTGAAGAAAGTTCCCTCTATGCCTACTTTCTGGAGGGTTTTTATCATAAATGTGGTGTTGAATTTTGTTGAAAGCTTTCTCTGCATCTATTGAGATGATCATATGGTTTTTCTGCTTCAATTTGTTAAGATGGTGTATCACATTGATTGATTTGCGTATATTGAAGAATCCTTGCATTCCTGGAATAAACCCCACTTGATCATGGTGTGTGATCCTTTTAATGTGCTGTTGGATTCTGTTTGCTAGTATTTTGTTGAGGATTTTTGCATCTATGTTCATCAGTGATACTAGCTTGTAGTTTTCTTTCTTTGTGACATCCTTGTCTGGTTTTGGTATCAGGGTGATGGTGGCCTTGTAGAATGGGTTTGGGAGTGTTCCTCCCTCTGCTATATTTTGGAAGAGTTTGAGGGTAGGTGTTAGCTCTTCCCTAAATGTTTGATAGAATTCGCCTGTGAAGCCATCTGGTCCTGTTGGAAGATTTTTAATCACAGTTTCAATTTCAGTGCTTGTGATTGGTCTGTTTATATTTTCTATTTCTTCCTGATTCAGTCTTCGCATGTTGTGCTTTTCTAAGAATTTGTCCATTTCTTCCAGGTTGTCCATTTTATTGGCATAGAGTTGCTTGTAGTAATCTCTCATGATCATTTGTATTTCTGCAGTGTCAGTTGTTACTTCTCCTTTTTCATTTCTAATTCTATTGATTTGAGTCTTTTCCGTTTTTTTCTTGATGAGTCTGGCTAATGGTTTATCAATTTTGTTTATCTTCTCAAAGAACCAGCTTTTAGCTTTAATGATCTTTGCTATCATTTCCTTCATTTCTTTTTCATTTATTTCTGATCTGATCTTTATGATTTCTTTCCTTCTGCTAACTTTGCGGGTTTTTCGTTCCTTCTCTAATTGATTTACATGCAAGGTTATGTTGTTTATTCGAGATGTTTCCTGTTTCTTAAGGTAGGATTGTATTGCTATAAACTTCCCTCTTAGAACTGCGTTTGCTGCATCCCATAGCTTTTGCGTCGTGGTGTCTGCATGTCATTTGTTTCTAGGTAGTTTTTGATTTCCTCTTTGATTTCTTCAGTGATCACTTGGTTATTAAGTAGTGTATTGTTTAGCCACCATGTGTTTGTATATTTTTTTTGTATATTTTACAGATCTTATCCTGTAATTGATATCTAGTCCCATAGCGTTGTGGTCAGAAAAGATACTTGATACAATTTCAATTTTCTTAAATTTACTAAGGCTTGATTTGTGACCCAAGATATGTTCTATCCTGGAGAATGTTTCATGAGCACTTGAGAAAAATGTGTATTCTGTTGTTTTTGGATGGACTGTCCTATAAATATCAGTTAAATGCATCTTGTTTAATGTATCATTTAAAGCTTGTGTTTCCTTATTTATTTTCATTTTGGATGATCTGTCCATTGGTAAAAGTGGGGTGTTAAAGTCCCCTACTATGAATGTGTTACTGTTGATTTCCCCTTTTATGGCTGTTAGTATTTGCCTTATGTATTGAGGTGCCCTATGTTGGGTGCATAAGTATTTACAATTGTTATATCTTCTTCTTGGATCGATCCCTTGATCATTATATAGTGTCCTTCTTGGTCTCTTCTAATAGTATTTATTTTAAAGTCTAATTTTTCTTATATGAGAATTGCTACTCCAGCTTTCTTTTGGTTTCCATTTGCATGGAATATCTTTTTCCATCCCCTCACTTTCAGTCTGTATGTGTCTCTAGGTCTGAAGTGGGTCTCTTGTAGACAACATATATATGGGTCTTGTTTTTGTATCCATTCAGCCAGTCTGTGTCTTTTGGTGGGAGCATTTAATCCATTTACATTTAAGGTAATTACCGATATGTATGTTCCTATTCCCATTTTCTTAATTGTTTTGGGTTTGTTATTGTAGGTCTTTTTTTTCTCTTGTGTTTCTTACCTAGAGAAGGTCCTTTAGCATTTGTTGTAAAGCTGGGTTGATGGTGCTGAACTCTCTCAGCTTTTGCTTGTCTGTAAAGGTTTTAATTTCTCCATCAAATCTGAATGAGATCCTTGCTGGGTAGAGTAATCTTGGTTGTAGGTTTTTCTCCTTCATCACTTTAAATATATCCTGCCAGTCTCTTCTGGCTTGCAGAGTTTCTGCTGAAAGATCAGCTGTTAACCTTATGGGGATTCCCTTGTGTGTTATTTGTTGTTTTTCCCTTGCTGCTTTTAATATGTTTTCTTTGTATTTAATTTTTGATAGTTTGATTAATATGTGTCTTGGCGTGTTTCTCCTTGGATTTATCCTGTATGGGACTCTCTGTGCTTCCTGGACTTGTTTAACTATTTCCTTTCCCATATTAGGGAAGGTTTCAACTATAATCTCTTCAAATATTTTCTCAGTCCTTTTCTTTTTCTCTTCTTCTTCTGGAATCCCTATAATTAGAATGTTGGTGTGTTTAATGTTGTCCCAGAGGTCTCTGAGACTGTCCTCAGTTCTTTTTATTCTTTTTTCTTTATTCTGCTCTGCAGTAGTTATTTCCACTATTTTATCTTCCGGGTCACTTATCCGTTCTTCTGCCTCAGTTATTCTGCTATTGATCCCATCTAGAGTATTTTTCATTTCATTTATTGTGTTGTTCATTGTTGTTTGTTTCATCTTTAGTTCTTCTAGGTCCTTGTTAAATGTTTCTTGCATTTTCTCTATTTTATTTCCATGATTTTGGATCATCTTTACTATCATTATTCTGAATTCTTTTTCCGGTAGACTGCCTATTTCCTCTTCATTTGTTAGGTCTGGTGGGTTTTTATTTTGCTCCTTCATCTGCTGTGTGTTTTTCTGTCTTCTCATTTTGCTTATCTTACTGTGTTTGAGGTCTCCTTTTTGCAGGCTGCAGGTTCATAGTTCCCATTGTTTTTGGTGTCTGTCCCCTGTGGCTAAAGTTGGTACAGTGGGTTGTGTAGGTTTCCTGGTGGAGGGGACTAGTGCCTGTGTTCTGGTAGATGAGGCTGGATCTTGTCTTTCTGGTGGGCAGGTCCACGTCTGGTGGTGTGTTTTGGGGTGTCTGTGGACTTATTATGATTTTAGGCAGACTCTCTTCTAAGGGATGTGGCTGTGTTTCTGTCTTGCTAGTTGTTTGGCATAGGGTGTCCAGCACTGGAGCTTGCTGGTCGTTGAGTGAAGCTGGGTGCTGGTGTTGAGATGGAGGTCTCTGGGAGATTTTCGCCGTTTGATCTTATGTGGAGCTGGGAGGTCTCTTGTGGACCAGTGTATTGAAGTTGGCTCTCCCACCTCAGAGGCACAGCAGTGACTCCTGGCTGCAGCACCAAGAGCCTTTCATCCACACGGCTGAGAATAAAAGGGAGAAAAAGAAGAAAGAAAGAGAGAGAGAGAGAGAGAGAGGGAGGGAGGGAGGGAGGGAGGGAGGGAGGGAGGGAGGAAGGAAGGAAGGAGAAAGAAAGGAAGAAGAAAGGAGGAAGGAAGGGAGGAAAGGAGGGAGGGAGGGAAGGAAGGAAAGCAGGAGGGATGGAAGGAAGAAAGAAAAGGAAAGAAAGGAAAGAGGGTAAAATAAAATAAATTTAGATAAAATAAAATAAAGTTATTAAAATACAAAGTAATTATTAAAAAAAAATTTTTTTTAAGAAAAAACAAAAAAAATGGATGGATAGAACCCTAGGAAAAATGGTGACAGCAAAGCTATACAGACAAAATCTCACACAGAAGCATACACATGCACACTCACAAAAAGAGGAAAAGGGGAAATAATAGTAAATCTTGCTCTCAAATTCCACGTCCTCTCTTTGGGATGATTCATTGTCTATTCATGTATTTCACAGATGCAGGGTACATCAAGTTGATTGTGGAGCTTTAATCTGCTGCTCCTGAGGCTGCTGGGAGAGATTTCTCTTTCTCTTCTTTGTTCACCTGCTCCCGTGGCTCAGCTTTGGATTTGGCCCTGCTCCTGCGTGTAGGTTGCGGGAGGGCGTCTGTTCTTCACTCAGACAGGACGGGGTTAAAGGAGCAGCTGCTTCGGGGACTCTGGCTCACTGAGGCCGGAGGGAGGGAGGGGTGTGGATGCGGGGCGAGCCTGCGGCGGCAGAGGCCAGCAGGACATTGCACCAGCCTGAGGCGCGCCGTGCGTTCTCCCGGGGAAGTTGTCCCTGGATCCCGGGACCCTGGCAGTGGCGGGCTGCACAGACTCCCGGAAGGGAGGTGTGGATAGTGACCTGTTCTGGCACACAGGCTTCTTGGTGGCTGCAGCAGCAGCCTTAGCGTCTCATTCCCGTCTCTGGGGTCCGCGCTGATAGCCGCGGCTCGCGCCCGTCTCTGGAGCTCCTTTAAGCAGCGCTCTTAATCCCCTCTCCTCGCGCACCAGGAAACAAAGAGGGAAGAAAAAGTCTCTTGCCTCTTCGGCAGCTCCAGACTTTTTCCTGGACCCCCTTGCACCTGGCCATGGCGCACTAATCCCCTGCAGGCTGTGTTCACACCGCCAACCCCAGTCCTCTCCCTGCGCTCTGACCGAAACCCGAGCCTCAGCTCCCAGCCCCACCCACCCCGGCGGGTGAGCAGACAAGCCTCTCGGGCTGGTGAGTACTGATCGGCACCGATCCTCTGTGCGGGAATCTCCCCGCTTTGCCCTCCGCACCCCTGCTGCTGTTCTCTCCTCCGTGGCTCCGAAGCTCCCCCCCTCCGCCACCCGCAGTCTCCGCCCGCGAAGGGGCTTCCTAGTGTGTGGAAAGCTTTCCTCCTTCACAGCTCCCTCCCACTGGTGCAGGTCCCGTCCCTATTCTTTTGTCTCTGTTTATTCTTTTTTCTTTTGCCCTACCCAGGTACGTGGGGAGTTTCTTGCCTTTTGGGAGGTCTGAGGTCTTCTGCCAAAGTTCAGTAGGTGTTCTGTAGGAGTTGTTCCACGTGTAGATGTATTTCTGGTGTATCTGTGCGGAGGAAGGTGATCTCCGCGTCTTACTCTTCCACCATCTTCCCGATTCCCCTCACTAATTTCTGTACTAAATATTCTGTCATGTATTTCTGTTTTCAGCTTATAGATCTCTTGTGGATAGAATGTTCTGATAGTTTATTACTTTCTATAAGGAACACTATTTCCATATAATGGCTGTAAATTTGCTTCATCAAGTGTCAATGGAGTTACTCTGTTTTTTAACACATGATGATTTGTTGCACAATTTTGTTCACATGAGCCAAACTGTAATTTCCTCAACTGAGTCCAGACACAAGAAAAACAGTCTATCTTCAGTGAAAGAATATCAGAAAATCTCAACCCACCAGTCCAAAATTGTAGCATAAATCAGTCACCCACCTCCAGCCATGTTGGAAACAGAGCCTGAGAGAAATTAGCTCTTATTCTATCCATGGGTGAAGATCCAATATGCACCACTACACATACAGAAAATCCAGTCACAGAAACCAAGGTGAAAACTGATACAAAAATGGAGTTCTGGCAAAAAGGAAAATGAAACTTCCCTATGGAAAAGCCTCCACTACTAAAAACATATGCAAGCCCCCCCCACACACAAAACCACATATATACATACATAGAAGATAACTTCCTTTAAAGAAAAACTCGTAGAAATGATAAAACACAGAAGATATTCATGTAACTTTAAAATTCATGTACCAAAAAGTACATGAGAGACTTCACCTTCTTGATAGGAAGGAGTAGATTGTGGAAGAGCAATTCTTCCTCCAAAAACAACTAGAAAAAATTGCATACAATACCAAAAAATATCTATTTGAAGGCTCAGAGAGCTGCAAGGCAATTAGGACTGAAGAAGCCAAGAAAGGTTAAGCCAAGTAAAGCCATTTTTATCTTCAAAGCATTTGCAAATTCTTGGCGTCGTGTAAAAATCTGGGAAGAGGACTACAAACGTGGAGCTCCTGACAAAGTTAGAAAGATTAGAACTTGGGCCGCCTCCTAAGGCAGCTAATAATTGAGTGCTCAGGTTCATAAAGAGAAAAGAAATGGAGAGAAGTGTGACACGTCATGGTATTCCACCCAAGGCTTGTGTCGGATGCATACACTGAATGGAGCAAAAATCTAAGAGGTTAAACAAAAAGATGCTGAAAGGAAGGAAGAATTTTGAACAGTCTCAAGTGCCAAGGAGGCAAAAATAGGAATTCAAGACCAGAAAGTATAAGGCTCTAGTAAATATTTCAGCTGGGACTTCAAAATGGCTACATGCCAGGGACAGGGATAAACCAAATATCATACGATATCACTTATATGTGGAATCTAAAAAAATGATACAAATGAACATATTTACAAAACAGAAATAGACTCACAGACATAGAGAACAGACTATGGTTACCAAAGGGGAAAGTGGGAAGAGGGATAAATTAGGAGCTTGAGACTAACAGATACACACTACTATATATAAAATAAACAACAAGGTCCTACTGTATAGCACAGGTAACCATAGTGGAAAAGAATATTTTATATATATATATATGAACTGAATCACTTTGCTGTACATCAGAAACTAACTCAACATTGCAAACCAGCTGTACTTAAATTTTTTAAAAAAGACATGGATGAAAGAAACTGAAGACAACACAGATGGAAAGATACACTGTGTTCTTGGACTGGAAAAATTAATGTTAAAATGACCATACTGCCCAAGACAATCTACAGATTCAGTGCAATCCTTATCAAAATACTAATGACATTTTTCACAGAACTAGAACCAAAAAATTTTAAATTTGTATGGAAACGCAAAAAAACCCAAATAGCAAAAACAATCTTGAGAAAGAACAACAGAGCTGGAGGAATAACACTCCCTGACTTCAGACTATAATACAAAGCTACAGTGATCAAAACAGTATGATACTGGCACAAAAACAGACACATAAATCAATGTAACAGGATGGAGAGCCCAGAAATATACCTACACATTTATGGCCAATTAACCTACAACAAAAGAGATGAGAATATATAATGGAGAAAAGACAGTCTCTTCAATAATTGGTGCTGGGAAAACTGGACAGCTACATGTAAAAGAATGAACATGGAATATTTTCTCAGACCATATACAAAAATAAACTCAAAATGGATTAAAGAACCTAATGTAAGACTGGAAACCATAAAACACCTAGAGGAAAACATAGGCAGAACACGTTAACATAAATCTAGCAAGTTTTTTTTTTTTTTGATCTATCTCCTAAGGCAAAGGAAACAAAAGCAAAAATAAAGAAATGAGACCTAATTAAACTTAAAAGCTTTTGCACAGCAAAGGAAACCACTGACAGTACAAAAAGACAACCTACTGAATGGAAGAACATATTTGCAAATGATGTGACTGATAAGGTGCTATATCCAAATCTATAAACAGCTCATACAACTCAATATCAAAAAAAAAAAAAAAAACCTGACTAAAAAATGGGCAGAAGACCTGCACAGACTTTTTTCCAAAGAGGAAATGCAGATGGCCAGCAGGGACATGAAAAGATGCTCAACATTGCTGATCATCAGGGAACTGCAAATCAAGTCCACAGTGAGATATCATCTCACACCTGTCAGAACAACTATCAATAAAAAGACCACAAATAACAAATATTGGTGAGGATGTGGCAAAAAGGAATCCTCATACACTGTTGGTGGAAACTGGTGCAGCCACTGTGGGAAATAATATGGAAGTTCCTCAAAAAACTAAAAATAGAACTACCATGTGATCCAGCAATTCCACTCCTGGGTATATATCTGAAGAAAATGAAAACACTAAGTTGAAAAGATACATGCACCTCAGTGTTCCTAGCATCATTATTTACAATTGCCAAGATATGGAAGCAACCTAAGTGTCCATCAACAGATGAAAGGATAAAGATGATGTGGTATATATATACTATGTAATATTACTCAGCCACAAAAAAGAGCAAAATTTTGCCATTTGCAGCAACATAGATGGACCAAAGGGTATTAGGCTTAGTGAAATAAGTCAAAGAAAGACAAATACTGTATGATATCACTTATATGTGGAATCTAAAAAATGAAACAAGCAAATGAATATACAGAAGAGAAGCAGACTCACAGATATAGAGAACAAGCTAGTGGTTACCAGTAAGGAGAGTGATGGGGCAGGGGCACGAAAGGAGTAGATGATTAAGAGGTACAAAATACTATGTATAAAATACATAAGCTATAAGGATATATTGTACAGCACAGGAAATATAGCCATATTTTATAATAATCGGAATAGAGTATAATCTATAAAAGTACTGGAGCACTATATACTTTAAACTAATATAATATTATAAATCAACTATATTTCAATTTATAAAAAGAGAGAAAAGAGAGCAGTGCATTCAGGGAGGTATTGGAAGGGCAGGAATAGAAACACAGATGTAGAGAACAGACTTGTGGACACAGAGGGGGAAAGGGAGGGTGGGATGAATTGAGAGAGTAACATTGACATATATACACTACCATGTGTAAAATAGATAGCTAGTGGGAAGCTGCTGTATAGCGCAGGGAGATCAGCTCAGTGCTTTGTGATGACCTAGAGGGGTGGGATGGGGAGGGAGGGAGGGAGGGAGGCTTATGAGGGAGAGGATATAGGTATATATATAGCTGATTCATTTTGTTGTACAGCAGAAACTAACACAACAATGTAAAGCAATTATAATCCAATAAAGATATTAAAATAAATAAATAAAAATTAAAAAGAGAGAGAGAAAGGTGAAGTGGAGGTGAACCGAAGCAACCCAGCTGACAGGGAGCACCAAGGCTCCCAGTGTTATGAGTGAAGCCACCTTGGACATTAAAGCCTTCCCAGCCCCGGTCGAGCACAGCTGCATGAGTGAGCTCAGCCAGCAGTGTGCAGAGCAGAGATAAGCTGTCTCTGCTGAGTCCTGCCAGGATTTCTTGACCCACAGAATTTTACACAATAAATGGTGTTGTTTTAAGGCACTAGGTTTTGGGGCGGCTTGTGATGCAGCCATCTAATAAGCCATCTCTTTCCCCTACCTCCTCATCTCTATTACTCAACTGCATTCCAGATCTCATCTGTCTGGGTGTTTTTAGGAAGCCAGGAAACGATGCCCAGGTAGAAAATCCTCCCTGGAGCCAAAATGGGCCAGCAGGCTTGCTTCCTGCCCACATTTCCCAAGCCAGTCTTGTCCCATTTCCACTTTGCTTTGCCTCAGATAAACTTTTAGGAACTTTCCCCATTTCTGATTTATTCTGCAACACCTCTGTCTCATAATAGCAAGGCCACTGCCATATTCAGCTTGGATCTTCCCTCAGAGACCCTAAAATCACAATTTGCATATGGTTATTTTTGAGCATGAGAAGTATCTGGAAATGTGCATATGTATATCTGTATGCACTTACTTATTTTTATTTGTATGCCCTAGGTCTCAACCAAGTCAAAATTACATTTAATTCTATATATATTTGAATAATACAACCTAGATGTCTACCTCTTTATATGTCTCCCAGTGCCAACTAATAATGTACCAATTTCTGACAAAAAGCCCCTTTTAATTCTCTATAAAAGATTCTTTAACCCAATTTGATTTATTCAGTAGTCACAATATGAATATGAATTGACCTGGAGAGATTATTCAGTGTTTTTAAGAGATCTAAACTGTTTCCAATAGCAACCAGAGAATCAGCTTGACATTTCAGACTATGAAAACCTTAGAGTTCATCCATATGATGAGCCCAGCAGAGAACTGGGTGGTTTATGCATTTTAATCATCGATAATTTGGGTGGTTGCTGATGAGAAGACTTTAATGTGAGGAACTTGGAGAGTGTCCCACGGAGAGTTGCCAAGGTAATTAAAACAGCCTTGTAAATCAGTTTTAAGAATATGCCAGGCTGCCCATGTGACCACCAGCCTGTCTGACCCTCCCCTCCCCTCCCCTGGCCACCCCCATCTATTCATCAGACGTTCTCAGCCTTAATTGAAATTGACAACACAGTGATGACCAAAATGTGCCATGGTTTATACAGCACATACTACTTCATAATCTCATAGGGAATGTGATACGAAATGATGAGATAGGTTGTTTACACCCTGCCGATTTTCTGAAAGTGTGTTACATAGCCTACATTAAAAAAATGCAATGAGAATTAACACAAGGTAATAGCCAGGCTTGGGCGTTTTTAAATGTATATAGGAGAAGGTAAAGAAGTAGAAATTAAATCCCCAAAAATGCTAAATGAAGAAACCTAGGATATGTGGATATAAATGTAGCCTTGACAATATAGCATGGAAGAGAGATGGTGGGAGGGGAAGGAAAAAGCACACTCAGAGTGGGATGAAGGAGTTGGAAGAAGTGATAGTGGAAGCGATAGTGGAAGCACAGTGCTGACATATACTGGGTTCCAGTCTCCATAGAGTGAGCTGCTCTAGAGCTTTCACGTGTCTCATATAATCTTCATGGGATTTGGTGAGAACATTGAGACTCAGAGCTGGAGTCTCACCCAAAGTCTCACAACCAGAAAGTGATGGAATATTATGCCTAACTAACCTAAAGCTGTATGACTCCAAAGCCAATTCTCCTTCTGCCCCCAAATTCTCAGTCAACAAGGAATTTATTTAAGGGCACTAAACAATAGAATAAATAGTCTTATGCAAAGCAGTTCATTCATGCATGCAAGGGTGGGTCTATTTTCAGAAGTCAAGTATGTTGTAGTGGTGAGGCATTTGTACACAGTGGTTAAGGGCACAAGATCCAGAATAGGCAAAAAAAAAAATTTTTGAATCTTAGTTGCATCACTTCCTAGCTGTGTGATCTTTGGCAAATTACTGCACCTCTTGGACCTTCACTTTCCCCATCAGAAAAGTGAGAACAGTTATGCCTAGTTGATTGGATGTTGAAAGGATGACACAACACAATACAGAATGCTTAATAAAGAGCTCTGAACACAGAACTTAATACATGTAAACTATAATAATCTATTTTATTCTCATTCCTATATAGATGATTATTAAAATGATTTTTAATAATTTTAATGATTTTTTTCTTTTGTTAAAGCAGCTTTATTGAGGGGTAATTTACATACCACAAAATTCCCTCATTTTATACCTACAACTCAATACTTTTTATTAAATTACAGAATTATACAGCCATCACCACAATCTAATATGAAACATTTCCACCATTCCAAAAAGAAATCTCATGCCATTTGTGTTCATCTCCATTCCCACCACCAACCCCAGGGAACCACAAATCTTCTTTTTCTCCCTACCCTTATTCTAGCTTGGAACAAAGGTCAACACTATTGGACTTACCTGGTGGCGCAGTGGTTGAGAGTCTGCCTGCTGATGCAGGGGACACAGGTTCATGCCCCAGTCCGGGAAGATCCCACATGCCACGGAGCGGCTGGGCCCGTGAACCATGGCCACTGAGCCTGCGCGTCCGGAGCCTGTGCTCCACAATGGGAGAGGCCACAGCAGTGAGAGGCCCACGTACTGCAAAAAAAAAAAAAAAAAAAGGTCAACACTATTAAGAAAAATATTAATTAAATATTAATATTTTAAAATACAAGACTTAAAAAAATTTACAAAGAAAATCAGTTATATATTACTCTAAATGATCACTCAAAGTAGAAGGTGTAATATTGATGTTAAACCAAACCGACAATAGTGATTAAACCTTGCCAACGAAAGCTCATTATTCAGACAACATTTAGTAATAGGTCATAATGCAAATTCTCCTTTGAAAAAGATAAATATATATGTATACATGTGTTATTCTTCTAAATTTGTGTAACCCTTTACATTTTATAAGTAAAAAATGTTTTTGTTTAAAAAAAGAAAATCAGTTATAAACACAATTGTCAAATCATTTTAATAATATGATATGGTGAAATATGTGCTTTATTACTAATGAATTAAATAACAAGATCTAGTGTTGGCTCCAATAACGACTATAATTTTAAAGTAATGATGAGTATTAATGATAATTTGAGTATCTGCAACAAGTATGATATGAAAGAAAGATGATTTCTTATTTTACTAGTCTAAATGGAAGTTTTTACTGAGTGAAAAATTCTTTAAATTCTATGATGCTTTACAATTTTCAAAAGTTTCACACACATAATTTAATATAATCCCATAATAACCCTTTTTATTTCCACTACCCTTATCTTGCCCCTTCCCTCCTCCTTCTCCCCACTGATAGCCACTAGTTCATTCTGTATAAGATGGCCATGATTTTACTGAAGTATTTACAGGTAAAATAACATACTCTCTGGTATTTGCTTCAAAATACTTTAGCTTAAAAAGGGGACTGGAGAGAGTGGTGGGCAGGGATGGCCCCGCCGGGGTGAGTGCGGTGCTCTGGTACGAGATGTTCAAAGAACACTGTAGGAAGAACACACTCCACAAAAGATACCCTCCTCTACACAGCACTCTATATATGCTGATGAGGAAGAATTCTCCAAACACTGCGGATCATCTATCCCCTCAACTCCTCAAGGAAAAGAAGCACAAAGAAGTTTGGACACTTCTGAAATTGAAGCAAGTGAAAACGAGTCTGTAAAAATTAGTGCAAAAAAGCCAGGAAGAAAACTCAAGCCCATTAGTGATGAATCTGAAAGCACTGAAGAAAGTGATATAAGAAGAAAAGTTAAACCAGCAGACAAGATAATACACGACAACATGAAGCTGTTTCAGCTACAGCATCTTCAGAACTTTCAGAGAAACCAGCTGAATCAGTCATGCCTAAAAAGATAGGACCCCTTAGTGCTGAGCTCTCTGTTGAAAAAGAGACCCTGGCAACAGAAAGTCAACTGAAAACTCAGAAAAAGATGTTTTGTGGCAAAAGGAAGAAACCAAGAAGCGAAGTCACAGATTTGGATACTTCCGACTGTGTACCTATTTGGTGTTTAAAAGAAAAGCAGTGACATCATGGAGTTAGATGTTGTTTTGTCTGCATTTGAGAGCATCCCCTTAGAGTATAAACAAAAAATAGACTCAGAATTTGTAAGGAAGCCATCAACAAATTTCATTCTAATTTGAAAGAAGAACTCATCGAACTGCTTAAAGAAATCCAGATGTTGAAAACTCTGAAAAGGAAGAACGCTAAGATGATCTCAGATATCGAAAAGAAAAGGCAACTTTTGTTTTGTCTTTTTGTGTTTGTTTTTTTCTAATTTCTAACTTGCCTTTTATTTTTCTTTCTTTCTTTCTATTTGGCTGCATTGGGTCTTCATTTCTATGCACAGGCTTCAGTAGTTGTGGCTCGTGGGCTCTAGAGCGCAGGCTCAGTAGTTGTGGTGCACAGGCTTAGTTGCTCTACAGCATGTGGGATCTTCCCAGACCAGGGCTCGAACCCATGTCACCTACACTGGCAGGCAGATTCTTAACCACTGCACCACCAGGGAAGCCTGGGAACCCATTTTTAAAAGGTAGAATTTAAGACATCCAGTTCCCTTTAGCATTCTCTCACAAGCATGAGTAGTGATACGACCAACATTTCTAGGATCTATGTAATGAGCTGCAGCCAATAGAATAGTCTCGTTTCTGTTTCATCCAAATTCTGCAGTTTACTCAGTTATTGCCTGTGGCTCCTTGCATAAATAGATCTGGGGATATTTGTCTCCAGTTAAATTATTTTATGAAACTTGAAATTACCTTCAGTATTAGTGTTATCTTTCTTTGAGAAATCAACTGCCAAATAACAAAGAAAATTTTAGCTAAACCTCATCTTACTTACAGATTTCAGCCAGAAAAGGGTTTTCCACATTTAGTACCAACCCTACCCACCTGTTCTCTATCCCTTTTGTAGATAGAACCCATAAAAGGTAAAATCCAAGTACTCTATGAAGAAATAATGCATTCTAAAGAGAAATAGACTCACAGACATAGAAAACAAACTTATGGTTACCAAAGGGGAAAAGGGTAGGGAGAGGGATAAATTAGTAGGAGTTTGGGATTAACAGATACAAACTACTATATGAAAAATAGATAAATAACAAGAACCTACTTAAAGCACAGGGAAATATATTCTATATCTTGTAATAACCTATAATGGAAAAGAGTCTGAAAATTATATATATATGTATAACTGAATCATTTTGCTGTATACTTGAAACTATCACAACATTGTAAATCAACTAACTATATTTCAATTAAAAAAAAGAAATAATGCATTCTTCCATGAAAATTCTACGTACATAAATTCTTTGGTCCTTCCCTTTTTTTCCCTCACAGATATAGTGGAAGCCCAGAGATGTTTAGATCTTTTCCCTTCGTCTGCAGTTACCTTCATGGTTGCTTGTGATTGAAAGCTTTCCAAAACCCACTTGGGCCTCTGAGCAGCACTCCAGCAACTGCACGTTAACCTGAGTAACTAGAGACTACAGCTAACAGACCTCACACCTGTGTTTTCCCCACTGCCAGCCTTTCACACCCACACCTTGTTACTAAAGCAATTTAAAGAACTGTATTCTGAAAAGAAAATTTTTTACATGTTATTTTTCCTTTCTAGATGTCTCACTTCAATTAGATAGGACATTGTTCTCCCCTTACCAGGCTGATTAACCCCTGGTGCTGCCCCATCTGTGTATGTGTGTGCTCCATTTTTCCATTTATCAGCCTTTGGTTGCACTTATCCACTGACCTGTCTATTGCTCCTTCTAGACAAAGAGTTTCTTCAAGGCAAGGGTCATCTCTCACATGCTTCTAAATCACTAAGCATCTGACACAATGCCTGGTGCACAGGAAATATTCAAAAATTGGTGATGAACACATGGCCCATACTACATTCTGTCCAGTGGGTAAAACCACGTCTGACACCTAAGTATTTCCACGTCAGCTTTGCTATTCTTAACTTCAATAACTGCTATGTGCCTAAATATGGATATAAAGTACATATTTATATTGCTCAGTTGGCCCTTTCCATCTGTCTTCTGTTCTAGGAAATTTCCTTTATTTCTCTGAGTATATCCTTCATTCCAGTTCTCATTCCAAGAGACTACCTTTTCTCCTAAAACTCCCATTAATTGAATGTTACACCTTCTAAATCTGTCCTCTCTCTTTCTCTCTCTCTTTCTCTCTCTCTTTCTCTCTCTCTCTCCTGACATCATATTCATACTTTCCATTTTTTATCTCTTTGTGCTGTTTTCTAAGAGAAGTTTCTTCAGCTTGGGTTCTCAGTGATATCCACTGGTTCATCTATTAAATTTTTTCCGATACTATATTTCTAACTTACATGCAGTGAAATGTGCAGATTTTAAGTATAGAGTTTGATGAATTTTAACAAATGTATATATCCACCTTCATATCCAAGAACTCAATTTATTACCCACAGATCCATGCTGAAAGAATGATGAGAAAACAAACTTCAGAAAAAAGAAAATAAATCTCAGAGGAATAGATAAATGCATGAACTATTAGAAAAATTTATTCTTAAGTCTAAATAATTGTTTGTTAAAATATTCAAAATAATCTGAAACTAGAATTCCAGTTGAAATCAAGATGGGAGATGGAGAGGGACTTTCCTGGTGGTCCAGTGGTTAAGACTTCATGCTTCCACTGCAGGGGGCATGGGTTCAATCCCTGGTTGGAGAAATAAGATCCCACATTTCATGGGGCATGACCAAAATAAAATGTGCAAATAAAAATGTGTTTAAAAAACAGATGGGGGGGCTTCCCTGGTGGCACAGTGGTTGAGAGTCCACCTGCCGATGCAGGGGACATGGGTTCGTGCCCCGGTCCGGGAGGATTCCACATGCCACGGAGAGGCTGGGCCCGTGAGCCATG
The DNA here is from genome assembly GCF_937001465.1 of Orcinus orca. Classification (NCBI taxonomy): domain Eukaryota; kingdom Metazoa; phylum Chordata; class Mammalia; order Artiodactyla; family Delphinidae; genus Orcinus; species Orcinus orca. The sequence goes on along the minus strand of NC_064563.1, from coordinate 8,854,836 downwards.
GCCGCTGAGCCTGCGTGTCCGGAGCCTGTGCTCCACAACGGGAGAGGCCACAACAGTGAGAGGCCTGCGTACTGGGAAAAAAAAAAAAAAAAAAAGATGGGAGGTGGAGAAAGGAGAGGAAGCAGAAGACATAAAAGCATGCTACATTTTTTGTATTGTTTAATGGAAGGCTACAGAGATACTACTTAACTGCAGACATTAGAACAATGCATTTAATATGGAGACACAAAAGACCCCAAATAGCCAAAGCAGTCTTGAGGGAAAAAAACGGAGCTGTAGGAATCAGACTCACTGCCTTCAGACTATACTACAAAGCTACAGTAATCAAGACAATATGGTACTGGCACAAAAACAGAAATATAGATTAAGGGAACAGGATAGAAATCCCAGAGATAAACCCACACACCTATGGTCAACTAATCTATGACAAAGGAGGCAAGGATATACAATGGAGAAAAGACAGTCTCTTCAATAAGTGGTGCTCGGAAAACTGGACAGCTACATGTAAAAGAATGAAATTAGAACACTCCCTAACACCATATACAAAAATAAACTCAAAATGGATTAGAGACCTAAACATAAGACTGGACACTATAAAACTGTTAGAGGAAAACATAGGAAGAACACTCTTTGACATAAATCACAGCAAGATCTTTTTTGATCCACCTCCTAGAGTAATGGAAATAAAACTAAAAATGAACAAATGGGACCTACTGAAACTTAAAAGCTTTTGCAAAGCAAAAGAAACTACAAGCAAGGTGAAAAAACATACCTCAGAATGGGAGAAAATATTTGCAAATGAATCAACAGACAAAGGATTAATCTGCAAAATATATAAATAACTCATGCAGCTCAATATTAGAAAAACAAACAACCCAATCAAAAAAATGGGCAGAAGACGTAAATATATATTTCTCCAAAGAAGACATACAGATGGCCAAGAAGCACATGAAAAGCTGCTCAACATCACTAATTATTAGAGAAATGCAAATCAAAACTACAATGAGGTATTACCTCACACCAGTTAGAATGGGCATCATCAGAAAATCTACAAACAAATGCTGGAGAGGATGTGGAGGAAAGGGAACCCTGTTACACTGTTGGTGGGAATGTAAATTGATACAGCCACTATGGAGAACAGTATGGACGTTCCTTAAAAAACTAAAAATAGAATTACCATATGACCCAGCAATCCCACTACTGGGCATATACCCAGAGAAAACCATAATTGAAAAAGACATATGCACCCCAATGTTCATTGCAGCACTATTTACAATAGCCAGGTCATGGAAGCAACCTAAATGCCCATCAACAGACAAATGGATAAAGAAGATGTGATACATATATACAATGGAATATTACTCAGCCATAAAAAGGAATGAAATTGGGTCATTTGTAGAGATGTGGATGAGTCTAGAGACTGTCATACAGAGTGAAGTAAGTCAGAAAGAGAAAAACAAATATCGTGTATTAACACATATATGTGGAACCTAGAAAAATGGTACAGATGAACCGGTTTGCAGGGCAGAAATTGAGACACGGATGTAGAGAACAAGTGTATGGACACCAAGGGGGTAAAGTGGCGGGGGGTGGTGGTGGTGTGATGAATTGGGAGATTGGGATTCACATGTATACACTAATATGTATAAAATGGATAAGTAATAAGAACCTGCTGTATAAAAAAATAAAATAAAATTCAAAAAAAACAATACATTTAAGTGTGCATGTTAAAATCTAAAAGTAATCATAGTAGAGTAATGAAAAAGTGGGCACCACATCAGAGGAGTTTGGTAAGGCCATTGTGAGAAGGTACTACTTGAGCTAAGACCCAAAGGGTGAGAAGGGTCCTGTGATGCAAAGATCTAGGGAAAGCATATTTTAGGCAGAGGAAATAGCATGTGCAAACGTCTGGAGGCAGCAAAAGGATTGGTGTGTTTGAGAACCAGAGAGGAGCCCAGTATAGCTGGAGCGCCAAACAAGAGTGAGAAAGAAGCACTTAGATCTGAAAGGTAAGAAAGAGTCAGACCATGCGAGGCCTTTACACAATGTTAAAGGGTTTGGATTTTATTCTAATTTTTGAGGGGTGACCCTGAAGTGTTTTGTTTGTTTGTTTGTTTTATTGACATATAGTTGATTCACAATATTATATACATTTCAGGTGTACAACATAGTGATTCACAATTTTTAAAGGTTATAGTCCATTTAAAGTTATTGTAAAATATTGGCTGTATTCCCTGTGTTGTACAATATATCCTTGTAGCTTATTTACTTTATACATGGTAGTGTGTACCTGTTAATTCCCTCCCCTTATCTTGTCCCCTCCCCCTTCCCTCTCCCCACTGGTAGCCACTAGTTTGTTCTCTATATCTGTGAGTCTGTTTCTTTCTTGCTGTATTCACTGGTTTGTTTCATCTTTTTTAGATTCCACATATAAGTGATATCATAGAGTATTTGTCTTTCTCTTGCATTTTTCTGATGATTAGCATCTTTTCACATGCCTGTTAGCCATCTGCATGTCTTCTTTGGAAAAATGTCTATTCAGTTCTTCTGCCCATTTTTTAATTGGGTTGTTTGTTTTTTTTGATATCGAGTTATGTGAGCTGTTTATAGATTTTGGATATTAGCCCCTTATCAGTCATATCATTTGCAAATATTTTCTCCCATTCAGTAGGTTGTCTTTTCATATTGTTGATGTTTTCCTTTGCTGTGAAAAAGCTTGTAAGTTTAATTAGGTCCCATTTGTTTATTCTTGTTTTTGTTTCTTTTGCCTTTGAAAACAAAAAAAATATTGCTACAGTATATGTCAAAGAGTGTTCTCCTTTGTTTCTTCTAGAAGTTGTATGGTTTCAGGTCTTACATTTAGGTCTTTAATCCATTTTGAGTTTATTTTTGTTTATACCATTAGAGAATGTTCTAAATTCATTCTTTTACATGTAGCTGTCCAGTTTTCCCAGCACCATTTGTTGAGGAGACTGTCTTTTCTCCATTGTACATTCTTGCCTCCTTTGTCATAGATTAATTGACCATAAGTGAATGTGTTATAAAATCATTATGGAGAACAAGTTTCAAAGAAAGAAAAGTGGAATCCAAGAGGCTAAGTCAGAGGTGATGGAGATTGGATTGGGAAATGGCAATGGAGATAGAAATGAATGGATCGGGGGAAAATTTTAGAGGGAACACTGACAGCCCCTGGTGGTGATGGGCTGTACATGAGGGTGAGGGAAAGGAGAAAGTTAAAGATGATTCCCAGGCTTCTGGGTTTTACAATCAGGTGAATTGTTTTTATAGTTGGGTAAATGGTTTCTATAATTGAGTGAGTGGATTTTATAATTGTGTGGCCCTTACTGAGTTGGGAAAGTAATTTGTCTGAGAAGAGAACAAGGAGTGAAGACCACAGGCCTCCTTTACATGCATCCAGATGCCCTTTTAGATGCCCACGTGCAGGTGTCTGTCCACAAACCTGGGGTTCTTTTTTTTTTATTGAAGTATAGTTGATTTACGATGTTATGTTAGTTTCAGGTGTACAGCAAAGTGATTCAGTTATATATATGTATCTATATTTTTATATATAAATATATGTACATATATATTCTTTTTCAGATTATTTTCCATTATAGTTTTTTATAAGATATTGAATATAGTTCCCTGTGTTATACAGTTGGACCTGTTGTTTATCTATTTCATACATATTAGTGTGTATCTGCTAATCCCAAACTCCTCCTTTATCCCTCCCCTACCCACATTCCCCTTTGGTAACCATAAGTTTGTTTTCTGTGTCTGTGAGTTTATTTCTGTTTTGTAAATAAGTTCATTTCTATCATTTTTTAGCTTCGACATATAAACAGTTCCCATGTGTTCCTCTACCAACATGGAAACATCAACTTTTATTTCCCTGAATACCAAACTACATTCTTATGAGCTCTGAACACACAGAGTACAAGATACTCTGTTCATTTGGTAGAAATGGCATTCCTCCCCCAAAAGGCACTAATATCTTTACCGGGGGTTGATGCACAAACTTGAATAGAAAAAATGATTTCCACAACATCCACCTGAAGTTTAGCACTTCCTTCAATTCTGAATATAGGCAAAAAACTGCAGTATTATTTGCTATACCTGTGACTGTGTTACAAATACAATTACAGATATTTTCCTATCACGTCAGAGGTGTTCCAAGTATCTCAAAATGTTATTTATGCTCATCATTACTTTTAAATATGCCAGTTATTTGACCTGACACTAGATCTTTTTATTTAATGTGCTATTAAATAATATGATATTTAATATCACAATATTTTAAAGATTTGATAATTTTTTTCAGTATAATTGGTTTTCTTTGTAATCCCATGCATTTTATTTTATGCATTTAAAAAACATTATTCTGAGAAGAAACCCACAAGGTTCATCAGACTCTAAAGTTTGTCAAGTGCTTAAAACATGCCCAGTTCCTACGTAAGTTTTAATTAAACAAATTTCATGGGTTACTGGTGGGAGGGGGTTACAGAGTCATGGACTGGGAAGGCTAGGAATGGAGAAAACCAAGTGAAAAAGGAAACAGGAAAAATATAATTTCACTAAATAAAATCCCAATATGTGTGATATGATCCCACTAATGCCTGTTTATATAATTTTATGCTTATTTATAAAGCAAAATTGTAAAACAATGAGCAAATTTTAAATCTCATAAGTGTTGGAAGTCATTTTCCTAACACTGTCTTCAGAGTTCAAAGATAAAATAATAAAAAGCCAGAGTTAAGGCATCTGCAGAAAGACCAAACATATCAAATTCATCCACTGAGACTATACACCCTGCCTTTCTCTGATTGTAGAACCAGTCCCAAGTTACTGAATTTCAGGAAATTTTCATTAAAAAGTAAGACAGGTGAGAATTTAAAGAAAACATTATCATCTGTTCTGTGAAAATCTCTTTCAAAACACTTACGGTTTCTTGGCAGTTCACTTGAGAACAACAACAAAAAAGAGGCAAATAATGTGTTGTAAGATATATTATGAGAAAGCCAGGCCACACCTTCAGAGTCCACCAGGGTCCTTCCCCAGGATCCCCATCACCCGCAGACCTCCTGGCATGGGTGACACTCTCTGATCTCGCCATGTCTGAGGACTATTCCCTTTCAGTCAGTTAAGTCCAAAGTGAGCCTCAGTCTTTCCGGGTTATCCTTCTTGCAAAGAGGAGAGTCATAGATTACCGGGGGTCCCCAACCCCTGGGATCTAATACCTGATGATCTGAGGTGGAGCTGATGTAATAATAATAGAAATAAAGTGCACAATAAATGTAATGCGCTTGAATCACCCCGAAACCATCCCCAACCCACAGTCCTTGGAAAAATTGTCTTCCACGAAAACGGTCCCTGGTGCCAAAAAGGTTGGGGACTGCTGGACCATTATACTGTAGGCACCATCCACTAAGCTTCCATCTACCCTCAATCCATTTTTCTTACTGAAGCCAAAATCATTGTTTCTAAACACAAATGTGATTCTCTCAAACTCTCCCTCCAAAAACCTTTTAGTCTCCCCCATTTCTCTTTGGATCTGGACAAAACTCCTTCATGTGGCTCCAGCGCCCTGTGCGGTCTCATCTGAGCCCACCTCTCCAGCCTGACTCACCACCATGTTCCCTGCATCTGTGCTCTGCACACTCGGCCCTCCTGTCCCCTGACCTCCCTGAGCCTCCCTCTCCTTGGGGCCCTTTGCATGTGCTCATGCCTGTGACTGGAATGTCCTCCCACCTCCTCACCAAGGTAGAGCCTGTGAATCTTTGAGACCCAACCTCCATCCCAGTTTCATCATACTTTAGCCTCTCTGAGATTAGAGTGTGTCCTACAAGTAAGTGGAGTCTTGTGAGTACTGTTGGCCCAGATGCAAGTCAATTCTTCCAACAGTTTGCCTCTGCCAGTCATCTCAGGGAATTACCAGTCTGAAGTCACTTTAAATTCTCTCCTTGAGTTTTGGGACATATTACTGATGTGAATTCAGATGGAGAACACTTAAGCACTGACTTGACGCTGAAATTCTCGGGAGAGTTTTCTTTTCCTCCATCAGCTCAGTGCCGACATTGAGACAAGTAAATTTCCTTGCTGTCCCTTTCCGTGAGATCATTTATTTCTCACTTGCCCTTTTATTGCGGGGGGCATCCCAGCTTCATGTGGAGGTTCCCTTTTAGGAATTCCATTGTGGATGAGTTTTTTCTCAGTGGTACATAGAATAACCATGCATCATATAAAAACTGCCTCTTAAGTTTCGATGAAATACAGAGGTTCAAATTCCCCAGTTAGAGGCTTTCCTGGTATTCTGTATGGCTCCAGTCTTCCCACCTGTCACAGCGTAACTTCAGCTTTGTTTCTATGTGTGGTTAAATCTACCTCCCTTTCTAAACTATAAGCTCTGTGAGGACTGAGACATGAGACTATATTTTTTTCATCATGGCAATTCTAGAGTCTTCTAAATATTTTTCCAGCTCATACACCCTTTGAGCTACTTCATGCAGTTCTGGGAACAGAACTGTGGCAGATTCAAAGCCCAAACTGGGGCCATGATTTCCATGTTCTTGGTACATGGAGGCTTTCTACTTTCTGCAGATTAGAACCTCCCAAAGTTTCCCAGCTTGGCTAGAACTTACTGTTCACTCCTCAAACCCGAATCCCCTGAAAGCTAAGTTCTCTCCTTTGTCAGTTAACACAGCTTTATGCATTCTTCCAAAAAGGAAAAAATGAGCCCAGTTCTCCCTCCTTGCTTCCCCATTCCATTATAAAACTAATCATATTCAGATAATTGCACCAGCTCCTCCTTCAGACATCATATAATAAGGTAATGCTTATGGGTATAAAAATCATTTAATACATTAATGCATTTTTTCAAGTTTAACATTATTTACTAAAATCTTTATTACCCAAAGCATGGAGTGAAAAGGAAGGATGGAGTCAGTTAATACTAATAAGGATTTATTTACTAGTTTTTCCTGTTAGGAAGTAAAGATGACTACCATTTCCTTTCAAATAAAGAAAAGCGAATGGGTTTCCTAGGACACAGTTGATGATCCAGGAATCATCTTGCATGGTAATAATAGTTATTGGGCTTCCCTGGTGGTGCAGTGGTTGAGAGTCTGCCTGCCGATGCAGGGGTCACGGGTTTGTGCCCCAGTCCGGGAAGATCCCACATACCGCGGAGCGGCTAGGCCCGTGAGCCATGGCCACTGAGCCTGAGCGTCCGGAGCCTGTGCTCCACAACGGGAGAGGCCACAACAGTAAGAGGCCCATGTACCACAAAAAAAAATAAAAATAATAATAATAATAGTTATTTGCTTGGGGCTTACCACAAACGGTAGATGCTACTATTGTGTCTTTTAACAAATGGGGAACTCATAGCTAGGAATGGTTAATACTTGCCCACAAGGTCATAAATCTACAAAGTGATGGACATAAGATTTGAACTCTGGTAGTCAAATGCCTCTTAGTGAAGGAATGAATTTCAAAGCAGAAAATGATGGCTGGTTTCTCATTGCAATGAAAATGTATTCCCTTTAAACCTTAAAATAACTTGTTTGTTCATAAATGTAGGTAATTGTGATACACTTTGGGAGGATGTGGCCTTAAAACACAGCTTCTACCTCCATATATATGCTGGAAAATTTAGTTTTAAGTATTGATTAGTCAGAAGCCATTTCCTTCACAGTCAAGACCATTTTAAATTTTCTTTTTTTTTTTTTTTTTTTTTGCGGTACCGCGGGCCTCTCACTGTTGTGGCCTCTCCCGTTGCGGAGCACAGGCTCCGGACGCGCAGGCCCAGCGGCCATGGCCCACAGGCCCAGCTGCTCCACGGCATGTGGGATCTTCCCGGACAGGGGCATGAACCTGTGTCCCCTGCATCGGCAGGCGGACTCTCAACCACTGAGCCACCAGGGAAGCCCTAAATCTTCTGAAAGAAATAAACATTGAATTCTAAAGTCCCTTATTTACATAGTGATTATGCATATTTACTTGCCATTTATGACTTTTTTTTTTGGCCAGTATATAGTAGACATTTATTAAATGCTGCATTGATTGGATGAATGGATGAATGGATGGATGGATGGATGGATGGATAGATGATGGATGGATGAATGGGTAGATGGATGCATTGATGGATGGATGGATATCTGGATGAATAGATGGATGGATAGATGACGAATGGATATATGGGTGGATGGATATCATGGACTCTGTCTTGGGCACCTGGGTAAGATCTACTCTGACTGGGTGTTTTGATCCTTGGCTCTTTCAGTTCTCTTTTGGTGCCTAATAAGCTACTCCAAAACTTGGTTAAAAAATTAACAATTTATTATTTCTCATGATTCTGTGCATTAACTAAGCTCAGCTGGGTGGTTTTTCTGCTCCACGTGTTGTTGGCTGGATCACTCATGTGGCTGCATTCAGCTAGGAGCTGGGCTGGGCTGCCTTGGTGTTCCTCCCCGTGGTTTATCTCTCAGTGATGTATCTCATCCTCTAGGCATTCTCCAAATGGCCTTGCATGTGCAGCAGAATATCCTGGACATCCATTCAGCATGGCAGCTGGGTTCTATGAGAGAGAATTCCAAGAGGACCAGCCCCCAAATGCAAACACTTACCAATAGTCATATGGTAACACCCAGACTCACTGTGGTAGGGGTCACAGAGAACATGAATCCAGGAGCTGTGATTCATTTAAGCCACTGTGTAAGAGTCTACCTCATTGGCTAACTTGCTGCCCCTTCCTATTTCTTTGGATATGAACTGGTCTAGAAAAGTGGAGTTGTAATAGTCAGAATGCTTTTAGTTAAATGTAATGAAACTCAAACAAACTAAAGCAAAAACAAAATGAATTGGCTCATGTAACCGTAATCAAGCATAGCTGGAACTAGGTGCTCAAAGATTGTATCCAGGACTCTCTCTCCCTCTAACTCTTGGCTCTACTTCATTCCATGTTAGCTTTATTTCCTAAAAGCCAGTTACCATATAATGAAAAAATCCCCAATGATCCGTATTTAATTTGTCTTCATACATTACAACCTCAGAAGTGAGAGATCTCTTATGACTTTAATTTCCCAAAAGAGACTATTTGCCCAGAGTCCCCAGACAGGGAGGAGAGTTCTTGCCACATCAGTGGGTCTGTGGAAAGGATCCCTTTAGTCCCTTTTTCACTAAAAGAACAGCTGTTCAAGTCGTTAACGCTGCATAACAAATCACTAAATTTTAAGTAACTTAAAATAACAGAAATGATCATTTTCTTATCTCATGTGGGTGAGAAATTTGACACTGGCTCTGTGGGCAGTTCTGGCTCAATATCTCTGAAGCATTTGCAGTGCTAGGTGACTGGAGCTGGAAGTGGGGTGGGGAGGTGGGGTGGAGGCCAGCAGGAGCAGATGGGCGCTGGCCAGGCATCGCTGTAAGAGTAGTTCCAGGGCTTCTCCAAGTGGTCTCTCCACATGCGATAATTTGGGCTTCTTCATGGCACGGTGGCCTCGGGGCAGTTGGACAGCTTCCATGGCAGCACAGGCCCCCAGCAAGAGTGTTCCAACCAGCAACTGGAAGATGCACCACCTTTTCTGACCGAGACCTGGAAATCATGGAACATCAGTTCCACTGACCAATTCTATTGGTTAAAAGTGAGACATAAGAGATTCAAGGGAAGGGGAATTAGATTCCACCTTTAATGAAGGAGGGGCAAATTTCTACAAAACCATGTGGACTGAGAAGTATTCTCATGACCATCTCTGGAGAATGCAGTCTGCCACCGCAGCCCTTACAGAGCCCTGGCTGGGTGTAAAGAGCTTCAGTTCTGACGTGTATACCACACAGGGCTAGGTTATCAGGATATCATGCTGCAAACATGTTTCTCTAACTTCAAATTACCTTTGCTTTAAATGAAGTACCCACAGATTTCCATCTCTTTTTTTAAAGGTATGATTTAGTTCTGCTGTTGTTCTTGTATTTTACCCATCAGGTCCATGTGTTAGTAATGGGAGGAAAACAGTGTTACTGCAGTCCCCATGCCCAAAACTAGATTTCAGCTCTGTTCCTACTCTCTGAAACTTCAGTCTCATTCAGCAAAAATCTCCACCAAATTTAAACCAGGTTATTCTTTATTTTTTAACTTGAGAGAATAAAGCATATGAAACTCTTGGCTTTTCTTTTTCGTTCTCTTGTCGAAAGTGAATCCAGATATAAGGAGTAGATGAGTTTTGAGCAAAATAGAGTCACGCAAAAAATACGAGAAAGTCTTGAAAGCAAGCAGAGAGAAAAGACATATGGCCAACAAATAAACAATAATTAGTCAGAAAGCAGTTATTTCTAAAATAACAATGTAAACTAAAATACAGTGAATATTGCCAACATGCTGAGTGACAGTAATTATCAACTTGTCAGGCAAACTTCCACATCCAACTAAAACGTGATTGAAAATAAAAATGCGATTGAGGGTGTGACCAAGATGGCAGAGTAGGAAGACCCTGAACTCACCTCCTCTGCAGGCACACCAAAATTACAACTTACAGAGCAACTATCTATGAGAACAACCAGAAAAGATTTTCCAAAACTGAAGATATAAAGAAGGAACCACAATGAGAAGGGTAGTGGCGGCAGAGACACAGTTTAGTCAGGACCCACACCCCTGAGTGGGTGACCCCAAAACAGGAGAAATATCACAATTGCAGACGTTCTCCCCAAGAAGTGAGCAGCCCCAGCCTCATACTGGGCTCCCTGGCCAGGGGTCCTGCACCAGGAAGACAAACCACCAAAACGTCTGGCTTTGAAAACTAGTAGCACTTATGTTTGGGTGCCAGAGTACTATAAGATACACATGCACATGCAAAACCTCACATGTCCTGAGTCCCAATGCAGAAGCCTGGGTCAGACCCACTTGCTGACCTTGGAGATCCTGCCAGAGGGGCAGGAGGCAACTGGGACTCCCCCTGGGGATGAAGACACTGGTGGCAGCCATGTCGGGGAGTTCACTCTACCGCAATGATGCCAGCACTGGCGCGTGCCATTTTGGAATCTACCATCTAGCCTATTAGCGCCAGAGGCATACTCGCCCGCCAGCAAACCAGCACTAGCCTCGCACCGCTCTGGGGCATGCAGGCAGCCTCATAGCAACGTGGCCCCACCCGCCAGCAGGCCCTCAGTGGATGGCGGGAGGTTGGAGCCTGGATGTTCATTGTTGGAGTGGGTGGTTATAGATAAGCAAGGAACGAGGTCTAGAATGAGCCATGCGGTAATGGAGTCGGAGACATCCACGTGCCACAGTGTTCATTGCAGCTCTATTCACAACAACCAGGACATGAAAGCAACCTAAGTGTCCATCAACAGATGAATGGATAAAGAAGATGTGGCACGTATATACAATGGAATATTACTCAGCCATAAAAAGAAACGAAATTGAGTTATTTGTAGTGAGGTGGATGGACCTAGAGACTGTCATACAGAGTGAAGTAAGCCAGAAAGAGAAAAACAAATACCGTATGCTGACACATATATATGGAATCTAAAAAAAATTTAAAATGGTCATGAAGAATGTAGGGGCAAGATGGGAATAAAGACGCAGACCTACTAGAGAATGGACTTGAGGATACGGGGAGGGGGAAGGGTAAGCTGGGACAAAGTGAGAGAGTGGCATGGACATATATACACTACCAAACGTAAAATAGATAGCTAGTGGGAAGCAGCTGCATAGCACAGGGAGATCAGCTCGGTGCTTTGTGACCACGTAGAGAGGTCGGATAGGGAGGGTGGGAGGGAGGGAGATGCAAGAGGGAGGAGATATGGGGACATATGTATACGTGTAGCTGATTCACTTTGTTATACAGCAGAAACTAACACACCATTGTAAAGCAATTATACTCCAATAAAGATGTTAAAAAAAAATGGAGTCAGAAACATCAATATAAACTCATGTTTAGCTTAATGTAGATACAAATATTTATACATAGAAATATTTGCAGATATGTTTATATACATGGATTAATATTCACACGTATATTTGCTTGCTCTATCAGCCAAGAGGGCACAGAAGCAAAGATACCCCTGTAGCAACTAACACACTTAGTGCCCAGAACTTGGTTTCCCGTAGCATTCTCTACTAAAAGGTCTGGTTAGGGCTCCTTAGAGAAATGGCTAATTCTATGGCTGGGGCAGAAAATATACAAGATGAGCCTGGAGCATCTTATAGTGCCAGAAAATTCAAAAGTGCTAAAAACAAACAAAAAACCACACTGGAATGTTTTGAGCAACAAAATTAAATAGCATGGGGTTATAACCCAAAGTATAGAATAAATATCTATGATATAAATAAATGATGAAATAGACTATAAATGGGGGGTGATAGACAAATCTCCCATGCAGAAGAATTGCAAATAATTTATGTAGACCCTCCACTCTCAGAGAGGTAGAACATAACCTCCCACTTAAGTGTGGGCTGCACATGGTGACTGCCTGCCATAGAGAACAGTATGGAAAAGGGGAAAAAAGAGTAACTTAACAGTAGAGAAACTTGAAAACACTACCTTAGCCAAGTGATCAAGGCCAACATCAACAGTGATAAATAAAGTTGAGGCTATGTTCCTTAGATGTGATGTGATGAGGATAACCCTTTACCTCTGTGGTCTTCCCCCCAGAACACGTAACTGCAGTCTAACCATGAGGGAAAAAATCAGACAATTCTCAATTGAGGGATATTCTACAAAATACCTGACTAGCACTACTCAAAACTGTCCAGGTCATCAGAAACAAGTAATGTCTGAGAAACTATTATCATAGCCAAGAGGAGCCTAAGGAGACATGACAACTAAGTGGAATGTGGTGTCCTGGGTGGGATCCCAGGGCAGGAAAAGGACATTAGGTAAAAACAAAGAGATCTGAATAAAGTGTGGATTTTAGTTAATGATACTGTATCAGTATTGGTTCATTCATTGTAATGGACCTTAATTAATTATTAAGAAGTTAATAATAAGGGAATCAGTGCGGGGAACTATCTTCACAATTTTTCTGTAAACCTAATACTGTTCTAAAATTAAAATTTTATTTTTAAAAATAAAGTGAATGCTACCCAAAGAGAAGGAATGCATGCACGCCTGAGCAGAGAGCAGGCGTGTAAATAGTAAAAGAGCTATACCAACAGGGAGGGTGAATGGTGGACAGCTAGTACACATAAAGCAAAGGCACAGAATTGCCAGAAAGCTTAACGCTTTGTCACTCCAAGTGTGCCCTCTAACCAGCAACACTTTATCACGTGAAAACATTAGAAATGCAGAGTCTCAGGCCCTACCCCAACTTAATAAGAATTTGCATTTTAACAGGCTCTATAGGTGATTTATATGCACTTTAAAATTTAAAAGGCACCAGCTTAATGACTATCAAATACAGATTGTCTGTTCATCCTCTGTCCCCCCCAAACCCCACCTCTCCCCAGCAAAATTCTTTCACCTATAAAGCTCAATAATTCGGTTTTTCTTTTTATCTTTTAAAATTTGTTATACGATTTTTAAAGGTTACTTTTCATTTACAGTTATTACAAATATTGGCTATTTCCCCCGTGTTGTACAATACATCCTTGAGCTTATCTTACACCCAACAGTTTGTACCCCAATTTTCAACCCCGATATTGCCCCTCCCCCTTCCCTCTCCCCATCGATAACCACTGGTTTGGTCTCTATATCTGTGAGTCTGCTTCTTTTTTGTTATATTCACTAGTTTGTTGTCTTTTCTAAATTCCACATATAAGTGACTTCGTACAGTTCAATAATTCAGTTTTTCTGATAGACATCCTTTACTACAAAAGTCGATGAACTTACCAAGGATTCTAATTGTGAAAATATTTCTAACAGAACAAATTACAGGCTGGATCTCTGGACAAAGACAACACTTTTCGTCTTAATTTAAATTCTGTAGTAGTTAACTCTCCTCAAACAACTTAGAGAGTTGGTATGGGGAGTTCTTTTGTTAAAAGATAATTGTTTATTGATTGGTTTGAAGTATTGATATATGTAAGCTTACTTCAGGAGAGCAAGAAAAAGGCTTTCCCTCTGCCCAGATGAAGGTGTATTCACCTCTATCTACAGAGTGGAAAATCAGGCAAAGTAATTACAGGTGGAATAAGGACTGCACGCTCCAGATTACTCTCAGGAAACATTTCTGAGTCTAAATGTACTTTTTAATTATCTCTTCCAATAGCACCATGCTAATTGGCTAATTTGGAAATGATATGAGATCCCATGTGCTTTAAAGAAAATCTGTTTGTTTATATATTTATTTGCACCTGAGACTGTCTTATTTCTGGCAGGACAAATGTTATTAAAACAGAATCACCTGCTTATTTTAACCAGATTTTTTTTTTAACGAACATACATGAATTGGATTATCCCTAGGGTTTCAGGAGGAAGTATTGGCATTTTGAGTCATGGGAAATTGCCACTTAGCCAGGAAATAAGTGAGCTTTAAAAAGATCCCATTATTTTTTACAAGGTTATTATTGTAAATGTTTCATAATAGAAGAAATGCCCTTCAAGTTTACCCTCATTGTTGGTTTATGATTGGGGTGTTAACCTCTAAGGAGTCCAGCTCTTCACGTCAAGCCACAGTGAGTTTTCATAAGTGGTTATTACATAAAATAAAATTACCCTTTATTGGTCCCCATAATATTTCCAACAAGTTCCTCCATTTGTTAGCTATTTTGTGAGGAAAATTTATTGAGTTTATTTGTCTGGGCTAGGAAACAGTGGCTTTTTAAAGTTTTTATGAGTTGAACATATTTTACTATTAACAAGACCATCCTGAACTCTGTAGAAACATGATTTAGGTGAAAACGTGGTGATATATTTGGGTATTTATTTATATTTCACATGAATATTTCACAATGCTGTACCTGTTTCACTAAGAGATGGAACTTCATGATCCAAACAGACTTTCCCTCTAGCTTACTATTGAAAATGTTCCTTTCCAGTCTAACTACTGCCACTAAATAATGAAAGAAGAAACTGCTAGGATCACCCTGGATTTCAGAAAGTGCAGTGGTAAACAGTCTCCTCCCTCCAGCTTGACATTCTCCTTTTTTTCTGAAAGTATTATTGAACGGGCTGCTGCTCTTCTGCACTGTGGGCTGAACCTCATCGCGAAGTTTAGAAATGTTAGGGTGCCCCCTACCGTTGCAAATGGGGAAGCACGGTTCTTCGCTGTTGCATTCGGGGAACAGGATTCTTCCAAAAGGAGTACTTAACCAAAGTTCACATAAGTGATGGTTAGTCACATGGAAGGCAGGTAAAGAGGGAGGAAGGGAAATGGGAGGGAAGGAAGGGAGGGAGAGAGAAATAATAACTCTACCTAAGGATAAATTTAAAATTTTGGAGCAGAGCTACTTTAATGTTCAGCCTGGTCTAGAGATCCATCCGTGAAGGGGGCAGGGGATTTGAATATTACACCACCAAAAATATATGTGTATGTGCACTTTTCTAAAATGATAGTGTGTAGCTTTCATCATATTTCAAAGGGATATGTAACCAGGGTCACTCTCTCTGCCACCTTCCCTGTCACCCTTTTTGGTAACGTCAACATCCCTGTAGGTGGTCTCCTACTTAACACCAGACTTCCCATTGTTTGAACTCCTCTCTTTCAGTGATCTTGTTCTCCAACCGATTTCAGTCACTCATGCCTATTGTCGCACCCCAAACATTGTTACCAACAACCCTACCATCTCCAGGATCTCACGTGCAAGCGTTCCACTCTCTGATCACCGTCTCCTATTTTTCTAGCTTCTTTTTTGTGATACTTCTCCACAATTCTTGACCCACTGGAATGGTCCAATCCATTGACCCTGCCATTTTTCACTACCATTTCACTTCTGAACTTCCTCTTTACCCATCTTAGTTTCTGTGGTAATCACTAGAATCGTTTCCTAGCATGCACTCAGCTCCTATATCCACCCCCCCACACCATCTTATTCACCAGGAGAAATTCCTACCCTCGCTAAATCCAGAGCGCCACTTACTCCACGTCTGAAGTTCAGTGGTTGCATATGAAGAAAGGTATTAAGGAATCAGTGGAAGAATAACTGAGGCAGAAGAACGGAAAAGTGACCTGTAAGACAGAATGATGGAATTCATGGCTGTGGAACAGAATAAAGAAAAAAGAATGAAAAGAAATGAAGACAGCCTAAGAGACATCTGGGACAACATTAAATGCAACAACATTTTCATTATAGGGGTCCCAGAAGGAGAAGACAGAGAGAAAGGACCAGAGAAAATATTTGAAGAGATTATAGTCGTAAACTTCCCTAACATGGGAAACGAAATAGCCACCCAAGTCCAGGAAGTGCAGAGAGTCCCATACAGGATAAACTCAAGGAGAAACACGCCAAGACACATAGTAATCAAACTGGCAAAAATTAAAGACAAAGAAAAATTATTGAAAGCAGCAAGGGAAAAACGACAAATAACATACAAGGGAACTCCCATAAGGTTAACAGCTGATTTCTCAGCAGAAACTCTACAAGCCAGAAGGGAGTGGTGTGATATACCTAAGTGGTGAAAAGGAAGAACCTACAACTGAGATTACTCTACCCGGCAAGGATCTCATTCAGACTCAATAGAGAAATCAAAAGCTTTACAGACAAGCAAAAGCTAAGAGAATTCAGCACCACCAAACCAGCTCTACAACAAATGCTAAAGGAACTTCTCTAAGTGGGAAACACAAGAGAAGAAAAGGACCTACAAAAACAAACCCAAAACAATTAAGAAAATGGTCGTAGGAACATACATATCGATAATTACCTTCAACATGAATGCATTAAATGCTCCAACCAAAAGACACGGGCTTGCTGAATGGATACAAAAACAAGACCCATATGTATGCTGCCTACAAGAGACCCACTTCAGACCTAGGGACACATACAGACTGAAAGTGAGGAGATATAAAAAGATATTCCATGCCAATGGAAATCAGAAGAAAGCTGGAGTAGCAATACTCATATCAGATAAAATAGACTTTAAAATAAAGAATGTTACAAGAGACAAAGAAGGACACTACATAATGATCAAGGGATCAATCCAAGAAGAAGATATAACATATAAATATATATGCACCCAACATAGGAGCACCTCGATACATAAGGCAACTGCTAACAGCTAAAAAAGAAGAAATTGACAGTAACACAGTAATAGTGGGGGACTTTAACACCTCCCTTACACCAATGGACGGATCATCCAAAATGAAAATAAATAACGAAACAGAAGCTTTAAATGACACAATAGACCAGATAGATTTAATTGATATTTATAGGACATTGCATCCAAAAACAGCAGATTAAACTTTCTTCTCAAGTGTGCACAGAACATTCTCCAGGATAGACCATATCTTGGGTCACAAATCAAGCCTCAGTAAATTTAAGAAAATTGAAATCACATCAAGCATCTTTTCTGACCACAACGCTATGAGATAGAAATGAATTACAGGGGAGAAAACGTAAAAAACACAAACACATGGAGGCTAAACAATACATTACTAAATAACCGAGAGATCACTGAAGAAATCAAAGAGGAAATCAAAAAATACCTAGAGACAAATGACAATGAAAACATGATGATTCAAAATCTATGGGATGCAGCAAAAGCAGTTCCAAGAGGGAAGTTTATAGCTATAAAAGCCTACCTCAAGAAACAAGAAAGATCTCAAATAAACAATCTAACCTTACACCTAAAGGAACTAGATAAAGAGGAACAAACAAAACCCAAAGTTAGCAGAAGGAAAGAAGTCATAAAGATCAGAACAGACATAAATGAAATAGAAACAAAGAAAACAATAGCAAAGATCAATGAAACTAAAAGCTGGTTCTTTGAGAAGTTAAACAAAATTGATAAACCATTAGCCAGACTCATCAAGAAAAAAAGGGAGAGGACAAATCAATACAATTAGAAATGAAAAAGGAGAGGTTACAGCAGACATCGCAGAAATACAAAGCATCCTAAGAGACTACTATAAGCAACTCTATGCCAACAAAATGGACAAGCTGGAAGAAATGGACAAATTCTTAGAAAGGTATAACATTCCAAGACTGAACCAGGAAGAAATAGAAAATACGAACTGACCAATCACAAGTAATGAAATTGAAACTGTGATTAAAAATCTTCCAACAAGGGCTTCCCTGGTTGCACAGTGGTTGGGAGTCCGCCTGCCAATGTGGGGGATGCGGGTTTGTGCCCCGGTCTGGGAGGATCCCACGTGCCACGGAGCAGCTGGGCCCGTGGGCCATGGCCGCTGGGCCAGCACGTCCAGAGCCTGTGTTCTGCGGCAGGAGAGGCCACAGCAGTGAGAGGCCCGCGTACCGCAAAAAAAGAAAATCTTCCCACAAACAAAAGTCCAGGACCAGATGGCTTCACAGGTGAATTCTATCAAACATTTAGACAAGAGCTAACACCCTTCCTTCTCAAACTCTTCCAAAAAATTGCAGAGGAAGGAACACTCCCAAACTCATTCTATGAGGTCACCATCACCCTGATACCAAGACCAGACGAAGATACTATAAAAAAAGAAAATTACAGACCAATATCACTGATGAATATAGATGCAAAAATCCTCAACAAAATTCTAGCAAACAGAATCCAGC
Source organism: Orcinus orca (assembly GCF_937001465.1). Taxonomy (NCBI): domain Eukaryota; kingdom Metazoa; phylum Chordata; class Mammalia; order Artiodactyla; family Delphinidae; genus Orcinus; species Orcinus orca. The sequence goes on along the minus strand of NC_064563.1, from coordinate 8,836,214 downwards.
AACACATTAAAACACCATGATACACCATGATCAAGTGGGATTTATCCCAGGGATGCAAGGATTCTTCAATATATGCAAATCAATCACTGTGATACACCATATTAACAAATTGAAGAATAAAAACTATATGATCGGGCTTCCCTGGCGGCGCAGTGGTTGAGAGTCCGCCTGCCGATGCAGGGGACACGGGTTCGTGCCCCGGTCCGGGAGGATCCCACATGCCGCGGAGCGGCTGGGCCCATGAGCCATGGCCGCTGAGCCTGCGCGTCCGGAGCCTGTGCTCCGCAACGGGAGAGGCCACAACAGTTAGCGGCCCGCGTACCGCAAAACAAAACAAAGGAAAGAGCCGAGGCAGGAGGGAGGGAATGATTCAGCACAATCTGCAACAGTAACTCTCTAAAGCTACATCTAACAGTGTGGTCAGCTGTGTCCCCTACAGATACTCCAAGGACAATATGCTTTTCTGGCCATAAAAAGATGTGAAAAGCCACCAGACATCGTGTAGTTGTTGGAACTCAAGTTTTTATTCCCAAAATTCTGCTCCTTGTAATTAAGTCTGTTTTCCCCAGATGCTGACAGAGACTTAAAAGCCCATTAAGCTTCAGTTGTGTCACAGTGACACCTAAAGAGAAAAATAGCAAAATGTTGAAGTCAAAATTTTGTGACCCTGGCATCACAAACCAGACTTTGAATATCAGGCCACCCACTCAAATGCATAGCATTCTTAAGCATACTAAACATGACAAACTTCCAGCATCATTCTGGGCTCTGCCTTTGGTGAGCTTAAAGGTTAACTCCAAGTGCTCGGCAAATTCTTTGGTGCTTTATAGGAAACAAGAAAATAAAGTTTAAAGTCCAAGATCTAATTTATTAGCAACGCATCCAGGCATATAAGCCCTACCACAGTGATTGCTGAATTATAATATCTAAAACCAGAATGGACTGAACATTTTAGATGAACACGGATTTAACAATTCTTTGGTGTAAATGAATGAACGCCACAAAGATCACATGGCTGTTTTGCACTTGGTCCAGTCTGCGTACTGTAACTCATTCAGAACACTTCTGATAGTCTCAACACAAACTTGTCCTCTGTGATGTTTTTTTGATGCAAGATTCCATACATTTTCAAATTCATCCTCGGAAAGCTTGACACCAATGTTACATAATATCTCTGCAATCTAGGGGAAAAAAAAAAACTTTCAAAGTCAGGCTAATATTTATGTGTTTTTCAGTTTGTATTTTTAAAAATATCTTTATAATATCTAAGACTATGGACATTTATCCCCAAAAAAGATGTGAGGATGTGTGTGTGTGGTGGGGGAGGAGGGCTTATTACGTATAATAAGCCAATATTAAAATTCCAGGACTTTCAGCTCAGGAATCATTTTGCTAATATGAGTGAATATGAGCGTGTTCAACTCTACTAGCCGATATATAAAATTACTTTCAACTCCAAGTGTTTCTGTTTATTTTAAAGGGAGGTGGCCAGATTCAAGCAGAAAGGGTAAAAGAGTTAAAGATAGAAGACTTGCTGGATTTGATTTCCGTCCCAGTCACCTCTTATGTATGTTATCTAGACCCCTTGCATATTAGTTTCTCTTCTTTAAAATAAGAATATTTATGGGACTTCCCTGGCGGTCCAGTGCGCTTCCACTGCAGGGGGCACACGTTCGATCCCTGGTCAGGCAACTAAGACCCACGAGCCACGTGGCCAAAAGATAAAGAACATTTATGGAGTGTCTCTAACTGGCCTGTTGTAAACTTTAATTATAGCTGGGGGTGTGCAAATGTCGGGGAGATAGTGCACGCGCGAGCGAGTGAGCAGACTAAAATCTGAGCATATTGAAAACCAGCAAACTTTGGTTATTAATCATCTCTCTGCAGTGATAATTAGTAAAAGAGATAAAGGGAGGGGGGAAACATGCTTTATATGTCCCAGGGAAAATATAAGAAAGGAAAGATAAGAACCAGTAGTGAGAAGAAATACTAGAATAAGTAGAGGGAAGAAAAGATTTGAAAAAAAAATGAAACTAAATTTAAAAGAGGGAAGACATTTACTATGAAGCATACAGGAGGGAAGCAAAGAGGGAAATGGAAAGAAAGGTTAGACGGTGAATAGGAAAGCCAAAGAAATAGAAGACCTGCAGAATACCTCTATTAAACTAAATCTTAACAATTAAAAGGTCCCCTAGGTATGATGCGCCTTATGGGAAATTAACAATATAATCAAATACACTTGAAATTCAGGGGAGCAGTGCTGTCAGCAGCAGCACTTACACAGCAGAAGCGCCTCAAGGCACCCGCGCATAGTTGCTATTTTCCTCCACCCGGTGACAGGTAAAGAAAGTCCCTGCGGGGACCTCCCTGGCGGTCCAGTGGTTAAGACTCCACGCTTCCACTGTAGGGGGTTAGGGTTCGATCCCTGGTCAGGGAACTAAGATCCCGCATGCCATGTGGTGCAGCCAAAAAAAATATGTCCCTGCAGAGCGAAGCCCTGAGGTGTGTCCTTGGGCATCCCAGCCCTTCTCCCCTGCTTCCTTCCCAACTCTTTGGGAGACATTCCTACCCTCCTTCAGCTTTCCATCCTCGTGTATTGATTAGCTAACACTTTTACGGAAACCCATCTATTCTCAAGGTGACGTTATTACTCCAATCAGGTCTCTGGGTTCTTTTTTTTTTTTAATAGACTTTATTTTTTAGAGCAGTTTTAGGTTTCTAGAAAAATCGAGCAGAAATTATCTAGAGTTCCCGTATGCTCTGTCACTTGCCCCCTCTTTTCCCCTGTTAGTAACATCTTGCATTAGTGCAGTATATTTGTTACAGTTGATGAGCCAATATTGGTACATTCTTGTTAACCAAAGTCCATCGTTCACATGAGGGTTCACTCTCTGCGTTGCATAATCTATGGGTTTTGACAAATGTATAATAACACGTATCCACCATTATGGTATCATACAAAATAGTTTCACGGCCCTAAAGATCCTCTGTGCTACACCTATTCATCCGTCCCTTTTTCTCTCCAACCCTCTGGCAACCATCAGTCTTTCTACTTTGTCCATTGTTTTTCCTTTTCTAGAATGTCACTTAGTTGGAATAGTATATGTGCAGGCCTCTGGGTTCTTACTTCCTACCTAGAATTGTGAGATAAAGGATGACTTCTTAGTTAAAAGAATTTTAGGCATCAGGAAACAAGCAGGAGATTTTTGTTTCTTTTGGTGGCCCTGAAGCCCTATTTCATAGGCCCTTTAGAGTGACTGAGGGAAGAGAAAACACAGTCTGCGAATGTCTCTTCTCTAACCTTCTGTGGTGGATCCTGGGTTCCTTCTTTGGGACCAGCCAGGAGGCATCTTCCTCTGAGTTTCTCCCCTCCTCTCCCCCCACCTCAGTGGGAATGAATCATTGGAATGAATCTGTTACTAAGTTTGCAAGTTTGCAAGCCATCAACCCTGCATGTGCAGTCCCAGAAAGCATCACACATCTGTTCACATCATTTCTAGCTCTGGATTTGAAAGCTCAGAGAAGCAATTGCTCCCTTGATCACAGCCTGCTTTCCACAATGACAGATCTAGACAGGCTGGCTGCTCTGACCAAGACTTGCCGTTACTCCTCGGCCCTCAGAAACCCAATGGCTATTCTGGCCTAGCCAGTTGCACCTGCTTTATAACAAACCTAGGAAGAAAATCACCTGGGCCATGAAGACCACGTTTACCAAGCGGAAAAACAATGGGCTGACACGTGGCAACAGGACAGAACATTTTAAATCAGTGCTTGTTGTAGATAGTCTGAGATAGCAGCTCATAAGGATGGCAGAGTGGCCCTCCTCACACTTACTCTTTGGTTTTGGAGACCCACGACCACAAGGGTACTTACACAAGGAAGGGATTGAGCCACTTTGCTTTTACTCAACGAAGAATAGTGTTGAATATCTTAGGAAAACAGTTTTCTTTTTATACTTAGGTCACAGTGAATATATGACGTGAGTGTAATGCTTCTTAATAGAGTAAATTCTACTTCAAGAATTGTACCAAATATCACAACCAAATTGAACATTATCCTCAAGAATCCTAATGGGGGGGGGGGAACGGGGTGCTCCTGATGACTTTTGTAATATAAACGTTCAAGCAAATAAACATTTCCACCGTTGTGTGTCGTTGGCCTTTCTTTCAACCCTTTTGAAATCACATGTTGTACCTCTTTTTTGGATCTGGTCTTGAAGAAGTCTCTTTCAAACAATCCTTTCTGGCCAAAGATGGTAGGATACAGCAATGAATAGGCATTTCCCTCTTCACCATAATTGGTTCTGTCACTGATACGGCGAATTCGGGGGGCGGGAATATCGGACCGAATGGTTGGAACACCGTAGGTGGGATAACCTAGGACATGGATGGGGGAGGAAAACAGACATTCTAAATACAGCCACCACCAACCAGGTGCCTACTGAGCACTGGAAATGTGGCTGGTCCAAACTGAGCTGTGCTGAGTGTAAAATACACAATTTCAAGGATGTAGTACCCAAAACAAGAATGTGAGACATTTAATTAATCATTTTATATTGATTCCTTGTTGAGATGATAGTACTTTGGAGATACATATTGTATATAAAATATATATATATACTATTAAAAAAATTGTTTTTTATTTTGTCTGTGCCACGCAGCATTCAGGAACTTAGTTCCCTGACCAGGGATTGAACCTGGGCCTTGGCAGTGAAAGCACCAAGCCCTAACCACTGGACTGCCAGGGAATTCCCAATGTACTATTAAAGTTAATTTCACCTGTTTCTTCTTCTTAATGTGGCTACTAAAATTTTTTAAATACAGATGACACCAGGACTTCCCTGGTGGCGCAGTGGTTAAGAATCCACCTGCCAATGCAGAGGACACAGGTTCGAGCCCTGGTCTGGGAAGATCCCGCATGCCGCGGAGCAACTAAGCCCGTGCGCCACAACTACTGAGCCTGCGCTCTAGAGCCCGCGAGGCACAACTTCTGAAGCCCACACGCCTAGAGCCCGTGCTCCGCAACAAGAGAAGCCACCGCAATGAGAAGCCCACGCACCCCAATGAAGAGTAGCCCCCGCTCACCGCAACTAGAGAAGGGCTGCACGCAGCAAGGAAGCCCCAACGCAGCCAAAAATAAATAATAAATTAAAACAAAAAAAATACATACAACACCAATTGTATTTCTATTGGGCAACACTATTCCAAAGCAAGTAGCAAGCTCTCATCACAACAGAATGTAAAGCATGTCTATGAAATCCAGTTGAGAAAAACATGTAAATCCTTAATCATGGCCTTAGTCCAAAAAAGGGATCTTGACCAATATAAAAGAGTCTTCTAAATTCATCATGCTTGATATTGAGATCTGGGCAGTTATGGGTTGAACTGTACCCTCCCCAGACTTTTATGTTAAAGTCCTAACCCTTAGTACCTCAGGAGGTGACCTTATTTGGAAAGAGGGTCATTGCAGGAATAATTAATTAAGATGAGGTTATACGGGAGAAGGGTGGACCCTTAGTCCAATATGACTGGAGTCCTTATAAAAAGGGGACATTGGGACACAGATGCTCGCACGGGAGAACATCAGATGAAGACGAAGGCAGAGATCAGGCTGGTGCAGCAGAAGCTGAGTAGCACCAAAGACTGCCGGCAAACCCCCAGAATCCAGGATAGGGCCTGAAGCAGATTTTCCCTCACGGCACTCAGAAGGAAGCCACCCTGCCAACACCTTGACCTCGGACTTGCAGCCATCGTGAGATGATCAATTTCTGCTGTTTAGCCATTCCGTTTGTGGTATTTGTTATGATAGCCCTAGCAGACTAACAGACGGGGAATAAAGATGTAAGGAACCGTTCTGTAAGAGCTCATCAAATATTTGAAGGCAAATCTGTTTGTAGCTAAGAATCACGTGGTTCAAAAGTCTCCTAGCACTTGGTGAAGTCTGAATTACGACGAGGTCTAACATTCCGGGTTCTGAGCTATGATGGTTTCAGTTTCATTGATACAGAGAGAGTCATTTTACTTGGGTCACCATGAACACTAGTTCAATTCAGCCTACATTTATCAAGCCTTCCTGGATGCTTAAAATACAGAACTGAATGAAAGGTCCTGGGCTTTGAGAAAGTTAGTGTCTAATAGAGGCTGGGGGACAATGCAAGGACAGACAAAGGACACTCCCCTTCTGCGTTTGTTGATCCTTTTAACACTCAGCAAATAATGTGACATACTCACAAGTAGAAGGAACAGCGCCTACAACTGCACTGATCTCCGAAGAAGTGGTCTTGTAGTGATTAGAAACTTGATCGCTTGGCCTCAGAATTGTCCGCAGAGTCTTTTCTGAGCTCCCTGGCTCTTTCAAGACAATATCTTCAGGCTTTATCAGGAGAGCTGGTTCAGATTCTTCTACATTACCCTCAGCAGGGTTTGCACAATCTGGTTTTCCACCTTCAAGCAAAGACGGAAAGGGGGGAAAAAAGGTACAGGACAAAGTTACTACCTGGTGCTCACCCTGTAACAAGATGAGTTTTCCCATTTAGTCTCTTCTTGCTGGTGGAAACAGAGGCTGAGCTGGTGTAGACCCTCCACTGACACCAGTAGCCACTGTGGAAGCACAAGTTCAGTCCAAGGTCATACACCAGGAAATCTGAACAAGGTCTAATGTTTCTGCTCACCACTGCACTCATTTTATGCTAAATAAAGCTTTTAAATCTGAAACACCAAATGAAAACGGAGAACTTTTTTTTTCTTTCCTCTTTTTTAAAATTAGAGCCTATTTTCATATTTGACTTGAACTACAGGATTACCAGAGTTGTTCCTAAGACTGTGCCCTGGGGAGGGACAGGAGAAGAAATATTTGGAGCTGTAAATTCCACACATACCTGATCGCGGTAGGGAGGGAGCCCCCATGCACTGTGACATTTGGAGAGGCGACGAGAGTTCGCTGTGAGCGCAGGAACCGATTCTATAAATAACTCCCTTCCAATCAGTGTATAAGAGAAAACCCTGTAAGATTCTGTTCTCTTTTGCAGATTTGCTTTGCTGAGTCAGTTCTGAAGTTGAGGAGGAAATTCCTGACACAGCTTCTTCATGGAGCTGCTAAGTACACAGATAGCACTAGGCGGCGCTGTGGTCTCTCGAGCGCTGGAGGAACTCAAGGTGCTGGGGAAGGCCCAGCACCGGTTACACCGGCGAAGAGTGCCCCAGTGCCCGATCGGGGTGGCAAACCAGAAAAGACAGACCCATCTAAAGTCTGCACCCCCCGACTCAGCCCCTGCCAATCGCTGCAGTGAAAGCGTCGGGCCCAGTGTTCCAGACCCTCTGGACCCAGTCCCTGCACCCCCGAGTGGGTGGGCGCAAAAGGCAGAAATCTGGACCAAGTACGAAAAATAGTTTCTCAGAAAACTGCTCGAAAACCCCTGCCTTAAATGAAGCACCCCCTTTTCTCCAGCCGTCAACAGTAAGATGGAACTTGATATAAGAAAATTCCTGGCAATACATTCCCGAGTCCCTTCTGACTGACCCACCAGCCACTGTCTTAGAAGAAGAGGAAAACCTCAAGAACTCCGTTGAAAATGGCGCTCAAGTCAGGACCCCCCAACCAGGAACAATTAGAAGAACCACCTGGTTTGAAAGCAGGCTTTTGTTTCCCCCACTGCTTCATGAGTTGTTCCAAGAAGGAAAATACTCTGTCACCCTCTATTTATTTCTGAGAGAACTAGGGTAGAGTTGTTTTCTATAAAAAGCTTCATTAGGTAGAGAAGATCCTCCTGCTTTCCTAGTGGACAGCAGAGAAAAGCCATCCCAGAAACTGGTAAGGGCTCCCGTGGTCAAAAAAGCCCCAAATGTGGTACTGGCTTTGCAGGAATAAAAGTGAAAACAGGAGTATCTTCACGTTTTAGAGGAGAGATATTCCAAGAGGAGATAAGCATGTAGACAATCTTTCAAAAGTTAATCGTCTGTAAGAATCAAGACTTGAAAATTAAAGCAAATGAGGTATCATTATATAACAACTAAATCACAAGAATGTTTGAAATAACACTCAATGGTAGCAAGATTGGAGTAAAACCTTCTCACCAACGTGACTGATAAAATTGCAAATTGGTACAATCATTTAAAAAAGCAAAATGAAAGAGAGAGTTACTTCTGGGACAAAAATAACATTCATAAGAAATGAGATCGAAACAGAAAGCTTTCTGAGAGATGATAATCATTATAGCATCACCCATATTACTTTAAAAATATCTGGAAATAACCTAAGTTTTAAAAAGTGAGGAAATGGCTTAGTAATTCATAATACCTCAGCTTAAGGGAACTGAAAATGAAGTTTACAGAAACCATAAAAGTATCTCTTCATTCCATAGAAATTTGAGAGCTAAGGTTTTTTTTTTTTAGCCAAATAAAAATGGTACAGTCACCGTGATTTTAGCTATTTTAAAATATTTCCATACATGGACTTCCCTGGTGGCACAGTGGTTAAGAATACGCCTGCCAATGCAGGGGACACAGGTTCGAGCCCTGGTCTGGGAAGATTCCACATGCCGCAGAGCAACTAAGCCCGTGCGCCACAACTACTGAGCCTGCGCTCTAGAGCCCGTGAGCCACAACTACTGAGCCTGCGTGCCACAACTACTGAAGCCTGTGCGCCTAGAGTCTGTGCTCCACAACAAGAGAAGCCACCGCAATAAGAAGCCTGTGCACCGCTATGAAGAGTAGCCCTTGCTCACTGCAACTAGAGAAAGCCCACATGCAGCAACAAAGACCCAACACAGCCAAAAATAAAATTAATTAATTAATTTTAAAAACAAAGAACAAGCTTATAAAAAAAATTTCCATATGCACACACACATATGTATATATGTATATCTATATATGGTTAGTGATGCAGGAAGATAATGTGTAAACATAAAGATATTTGAATAAAAGTAAAGATTATGTTTTTCCTTTTCTTAAAAACTTTAACAGATCAAATTCTATTTTACAATTGACTTTTCCTGGGGGAGGGGAGCTAATTTCTCTGAGAAAATGGTTTTCAAACAGCTTTCTGAGGAACTCTCTTTCATATTTTGGGCTTCTGTGTAAATTGTTTTGCTCGTAACTGTTTTCTTTTGAATGAGTAATACACGGTTCCAAACTTAAAAGATACAAAAACATAGATTGAAAAGTGAGTCTCGCTGCCGCTTTGACCCTCAGCAACCAGTGTCCCCTCCCCGGAAATAATAAATGTTATCAAATTCTTTCCTAACCTTCCACAGATATTCTATGCATAAAAATAAAAACAAATATATGTATATGTGCATATCTTTAAATATATAATATTAAAGTTGACAAGAGTCAAACTCCTAAGAAAAAGAAAATACTAAAGTCCATTTAAGAATTTAGCAAGCCTTCAGAAATTAAATACCTTTAATAATGACCCTCTCTTCATACTCCTTAAGGGGGGTTTTATCTTTCCAGTTAAGAAAATTTGCAAATTCAAGGTAGTTAATCAGCCCGTCGTTATCCACATCACAGTATTCAAACAGCTGGTCCAGGAGCTTCTCATCTATGTGCACACTGGCCTGGTCACACGCTTCCCGAAGCTCAGCTTTATCTATGGCCCCATCTCCCTTCTGTTAGACACGAAGCAAAAAAAGATGACGTGAGCATTGTCTTCACGAGCAGAGTGGGCAACATCTGTTATTTCCTTTAAGAAAAAAAGGAAGAGCTCTATCACATAAATTCAAAGAATCGGTCCTATTTTTCACATAAGGAGAGTCAGATACTAAGCGAGATTGGTTCCCATCGTGTCCATCTGATATGTGCCCGGTAATTTCAACCCTGGTTGGAGTGGAGTGTGGCTCACAGCCTTTGTTCATTTTAATATCTTTCTCATTATTTTATTTTTATTTTATTTATTTATTTTTTTTTTGCGGTATGCGGGCCTCTCGCTGTTGTGGCCTCTCCCGTTGCGGAGCACAGGCTCCGGACGCACAGGCTCAGCGGCCATGGCTCACAGGCCCAGCCGCTCCGCGACATGTGGGATCCTCCGGGACCGGGGCATAAAGCCATGTCCCCTGCATCGGCAGGCGGACTCTCAACCACTACGCCACCAGGGAAGCCCAATATCTTTCTCATTAAATCATGTTGTTTACACTCGGGTTGAGAAGGCCTAAGCATGATTCATGCTTGACATTTCATTTGACCAATGTTGTGTACTTTTGACAGCTTTCTGCAATTTTCAATGCTTTCAAAGTTGGTGTTCCAACTAGGCAGTCAGGGACTTCCCTGGTGGTCCAGTGGTTAGGACTCCACACTTTCACTCACGAGGGCCTGGGTTCAGTCCCTGGTCAGGGAACTAAGATCCCACATGCCGCGCGGTGTGGGAAAAAATTAAAAAGTCAACTGGGCAGTGATTGTCCTACACTCCATTGCCTGGTGAAAAGAAGAAATTAGGGAAGTGGCTGCAGGCCAAGCACAGAGAGTGGATTCAAAGGCAGCTGCCCCTGGATATTAACGCTCCCCGTGGACAACAGGATTCACTCAGATTCATCCTGGAAGCGGGAGGAGGGGAAGTTTCCACCCCTTTCAGACAACAGTTAAAGACAGAAGCACCTACGCTGAGCGTGAAAGGAGGGAAATTTAGAAAGACTCTGGGCAGAACCCGGCTGATTCACTTGCAGGGTGACGGGCCGGAGCACATGCTTGTTAAGGAAGAATGGCCAGAGCTGGACGTCTTACCACTCAGCCCTACTGCAGCCCGTCAAGCCAAACTTAGATCCATCCGAGAAGACAGGGAAAGGTCCCAGTGTTTTCAAAGTGGGTGCCAGCTGCTATAAGGGAGCTTTGGCCCTCTCAGAGAGATTTCCCCGAGATAGTTAAACTCCCAAGGGAAAACATAAATGACTCAACAACAATCAGCTCCTAGGCCCAGGGTTGGATTCACAACGTTGGTGAAGGCAATCCCCTTGAGAACAAGAAACTGACCCAGTGAATTCTCGATAAATTCCTGCAGCCAGACCCATAGGCCTGGAGAATGTTCCTAACCCTCATGTTGAAAAAGAATGAGAATTTAAAATATATTATATGGGGCTTCCCTGGTGGTGCAGTGGTTGGGAGTCCGCCTGCCGATGCAGGGGACACGGGTTCGTGCCCCGGTCTGGGAAGATCCCACATGCCGCGGAGCGGCTGGGCCCGTGAGCCATGGCCCCTGAGCCTGCGCGTCCGGAGCCTGTGCTCCGCAACGGGAGAGGCCACAACAGTGAGAGGCCCACATACCGCAAAAAAAAAAAAAAAAAAAAAGTAGACTGCTTTATGAAAGTCTCTGCTGCCAGCCCAAGTCAACCTAAACTACGAGCCCCACACCCCTAACTGAAAAGCAAAGGTGGGGTGGTGGACTGTTGAATCGAGGGTCCCCAAATCTGAAAAAGATGGTGGCGATAATGAAAGAAAATGCTTCTTATTCACTGGGTACAGAGCCACTCCTGCCTCTGCAGCCTTGACGTTTCCCTCCCCCCATACCCCAACCTCAACTGTTCTAAGGAGGACTAGGTATGGGACAAGATCTCCTTGTCCCCAAGGGGGATCACAGGCCACAAGTATCTGTCCCAGTATGTTGTGGAACTTCAGGGGGGTGGAGACTGAAACCACTACGGCTTCATTGGCTATGGGTGCCAAAGTCGTCACCCTACTGAGTGTGCAGCAAGAAGAGACGTCAGGAATCAGCTGGTGGCGTTTGGGCAGGGTTTGTTCAAAGTGGAGAAGGAAAGTTAACAATATATTATTTCTGTGGCTTCCACTGCTGGATGTGTCAATTGATATTGATGCTTTCCATCCCTGTCTTATGAATGTTCAGGCACTTATGATCAAGAGAAGCCACGTGGAGAGAATGCTAGTACCTTTGGGGCCCCTCAACGCTCATGACCCCTTTGAGCTGCAAGTCTCTATGAATAATGATTTCACCACGTAGAGCCACTGGGCCTGGTTCACTAACCTGAAACCCAGTGGTCTTCACTGGTCTGCTGTGGCTTTCAACCTCAGTAAGAGCTAAGGACTGAAAAAGGGCATAGTCACTCTACTCAGTGGGCAGAACTCAAGGTTATTCTCACAGCTCCGGCCAATACTGCCATTGATGAATCTGTTATATTTTTACTGACTCTTGGACTGTTGCCAATGGCCTGCGTGCTTGGTTGCCACTTGGAAAACTACAGACTGGGGACTTCCCTTCCCTGGTAGTCCAGTGGTTAGGACTCCATACTGCCAATGCAGGGGGCATGGGTTCAATCCCTGGTTGGGGAACTAAGACCCCACATGCCGCCCGGCATGGCCAAAAATATAGAAAATTAAAAATTTTTAAATTTAAAAAAATTTTTAGAAAGACCACTACAGATTGGAAGATTAAAGACACCTCTTTTTATTACCTTTTTTGTTTTTTTTTTTTGCCGTATGCGGGCCTCTCACTGTTGTGGCCTCTCCCGCTGAGGAGTACAGGCTCCAGACGCGCAGGCTCAGCAGCCATGGCTCATGGGCCCAGCCTCTCCGCGGCATGTGGGATCTTCCTGGACCGGGGCACGAACCCTTGTCCCCTGCATCGGCAGGCGGACTCTCAACCACTGCGCCACCAGGGAAGCCCCAAGACACCTCTTTTTGAGACAGAAAACTATGGATCAACAGAGGAATGGATAAAGAAGATGTGGTACATATATACAATGGAATAAAAACGAACAAAATAATGCCATTTGCAGCAACATGGATGGACCTAGAGATTGTCATACTGAGTGACATAAATCAGACACAGAAAGACAAATATCATATGATATCGCTTATATGTGGATCTAAAAAAGAAGGGGGTACAAATGAACTTATTTACAAAACGGAAATAGCATCACGAATGTAGAAAACAAACTTATGGTTACTAGGGAATGGGGGGGAAGGATAAATTGGGAGATTGGGATTGACATATACACAGTACTATATATAAAATAGATAACTAATAAGAACCTGCTGTATAGCACAGGGAACTCTACGCAATACTCTGTAATGACCTACATGGGGAAAGAATCTAAAACAAAAAGTGTGGATAGATGTATATGTATAACTGACTCACTTTGCTGTACACCTGAAACTAACATATTATAAATCAACTGTACTCCAATAAAAAAAAGAAAAAAGAAAACTATGGAAACAAATCACGGCTGCTGAGTGAACCATCCAGGTAATTCACATAGATGCCCAGGATAAGGGTCCATCCTCCGATGTGGATGACAGGAATCAAGCTTTGGATTGAGCCTGCACCACCCAGGTTGCACCATCGCTGCCTGGATCCATCCTTGTAGCAGATACGACAATACACGCACCATTAGACAAAGTGCCAAAAAGGCAGTCGACGTTTCTGAGGCAGAGGCTACCACCACATGCCTAACTTGTGACTCCTGCCACAAGCTGACCCATTTGTCTCATGGTGAGGGAGGACACATCACACACAAGGCATTGCCCCATGCTCCTGGCATACTGACTACACGAACCTTTGTCCCCACTCAGAGCTATTGATTGTGCATCTCTCTGTTGACACGTTTTCAAGTTATAGAATCGCTATTTCAGGCCAATGAGCCAGCTCCAGACACAAAAGTGTGGCCCGTGCAAGTCATCTGAGTCACGTGCTTTGCTTTCTGGACCACTTTCGGTCTGACAGTGGTGTGACTTATAGCACAAAGGCTACTCAACAATGAGCTATTAGTCAAGGTATTCACTGAACCTTTTCTACCCCCAACCATCCACAGCAGTCTGGTATTACTGAGCTTTGGAACAGCCTTGCTCACACGTCTTAGTAAACCAGTTTTGTCAATGAATGCAACTGTCCCCCAAAAGGAATCATCCCATCTCAGCTACTTCCTGGATAATAGGCAGAATAAAAGGAGTTGGAATTATATATACCTATTTTGAAAATTTGAGACTCTGCTGTGACCATTCTTGGACATGATGAGTCTTTATTTCCCCCACCCTTTAGATTTTAAGTTCCCTGAGTTAAAAGCCTGCACATTATCTGGGATAATGTTTGATGTGCTGTGAGTGTTCAGCAAATAACAGAATTAATCCTCTAAGCCAAGAAGAGTCATTTAGGAAATCACAGTTTATTTGTTCTGTTTTGTTTTGCTTTTCAATTAAATTAAATCTGGGCATTCAACAGTATAAGATTCTAATCATCAAAAACAATCCTACAGCTGTACTAGGAAGACCCACATCTTATTACCCACTCAGGAAAAAAAAGCTCCTCAAGGGCACTGAGCACTACATTGTACATATTAAAAGTTAACTATTTACGGGCTTCCCTGGTGGCGCAGTGGTTGAGAGTCTGCCTGCCGATGCAGGGGACACGGGTCTGTGCCCCGGTCCGGGAAGATCCCACATGCCGCGGAGCGGCTGGGCCCGTGAGCCAGGGCCGCTGAGCCTGCGCGTCCGGAGCCTGTGCTCCGCAACGGGAGAGGCCACAATGGTGAGAAGCCCGCATACCGCAAAAAAAATAAATAAATAAATTATATATATATATATATATATATATATATATATAAAACTTGTTTTTGCTTAAGTAATTTAATTCTGAAGAATAATTTTTAAATTACCTGTAAATAGCAATCGGTCTCTACTAAAAACCAGAGAAACAGTTGAATACTTACATTTTCTTTAAACACAACTTTGTGAGAAATGTCGTTGATGACTGATTGGTGTTTGTCCCGACATAATTAGTACAAACTTAACTGAGGTATTTAACCCACTTTTTATTCACCAGTACATCACAGGTACACAGGCCCCTAATCTAAAATCAGATAAAACTCATGGGCTTAAAATGAATTAGCCAATGAGTGATCAAGATTTTTTCATAAGATAAAAATTGTGAGGTGTCACTTTTCTGAAACTGTACTCAACATTGGAATGGAGATAAGAATATTATCTTTTTTTCCTTTTGAGATGAACTAAAATTATTCTGCTCTTTCTTTTCTTCTCCTATCAAGATTATGATGCACTACATCATCACAGGTTTATTTATGAGCTTTTATTTGTTTATGTTAGACTCATTCTAAAACAGTTTGAGGCTGCCTAGAAAAAGAAGTACAATGAGAGCCAAAAAAAGTGAGGAAATCAGGGCAAAGAGAAAATAAAGTTTTCTCTTTATTAAAAGACTAAAATAAGATGAAACCTGAAATAAAAAGAGTGCACAAAATGTATGCTATAAGATCACCTTCACAAACTAGATGTGTTTCTCTGTATTGGCTCTGAGCTTCCTGGCAGCCAAGTCAAAAAGGTATGCACTATTGGTCCAAAGTCATGCTGTACGTGACACAAAAACAAACCAGATACCTAGACAAAGCACAGTTATGTGTTTTAGAAAGACTGGGTTTCCTTATAAAGAGGATGCGTGTGACAAAAATAAATGACAGCCGCGTGGGTGTACTAATAAAAAATGTGCCACGTTTCACAAACTGTTTGTGTAGTAGCGTTCCTTAGTGCAAGCCTAAGGCGCTGTGCAGCTTGGTAAATCCTGTAATGGCCTAAAATGATGTCCGGTAATTATGCAGCCCTGGGTTGATCTGACTTGATCAAAGAATAAAATTTAGAGGGGCTTGAAAATTGAGTGATCTTACTCTCAAAACTGAAACCACACCTGGTGCCCAGGGGAGAGCGTTCTAAGCTTGACTTGGACCAGACTGACAGTACCATGTGTACACATTCAGAGTGAGGCAGAGACTGTCCATCCCCCAGGCTCCCAGCACACGCTAGTTTAATGATCTGCAACAGTGGTTCTCAAACCTCAGCCTGCATCAGAATCACTGAAAAGCTTGTTAAAACACAATTACTAGACGCCAACCCCAAGTTCCTAATTCAGGAGGTCTGGGGTGGGCCTTAGGACGTGCCTCTCTAGCATGTTCCCAAGTGATACTGACGATGGTGAAAGAACCACATTTTGACAACGCAGGTCTACTCCAGCAAACATTGTCTGTCAAGGGCTAAAAAGTAGATATCATAGGTTTTGCAAGCCATTCAGTCTCTCTGCATGTGTAATTGCAAAAGCAGCCGTGGACAATACTTAAAACAAATGGGCATGCATATGATCCAGCAGTCCCACTCCTGAGCATATATCCAAAGAAAACTCTAATTCAAAGAGATACATGCACCCCAATTTTTTTAAATATAGGCATGTAAAACTATTTACAAAAACAGGTGGTGGACCAGACTTGATCCTGATCTACACCAGCCTGCTGGGACCTGTAAGCCCAAGCGTAGACCAAAAAAGCTTCACTTTACTACTGGCCTTGTCATAGTGTCTGAAGGCTGACAGTAAAGTGTCAAAGTTTTGGTAGTTAACTTTCTTTAAGTGATGTCGCACTGCTGCAACCAGGGCTCTCTGTCTGTCCTTGCCTCGGAGATATTCTCCCGGAAGTCTTCTGTGGATGAGATCACCAGCTCCTATTGAAGAGAGGGGGAAAAAAGTCTTTTATCTGAATTTAAAGTCTGTCACAATTATTCCCACACTAACTAAAACAGAGAGAGATCTAGCAACTTCTGTGAATGAAAAAACCTAACTCCAATACTATTATGCATCATGACAGAAAATTCTTTTGTATAAAAAAAAAAGTACAAAGTAATTGATAAAAATGAATACTTCTGCTGTATGCGACTTCTTTGCTCAATGAAAAAAATCTGAAAAAATGAATTTTATGGGGGAATCATGAGCCCACTCAGCTGTCAAATCCTTCCCTAAGACAACAAAGTCCTTGCCTGACACCCTCTTAGAAGACATTTGTCTACAAGGCTGAGGATCTGAAAGCTGGGGCTGATTCCATGTGGGGGTCACTCTGTGTGCCTCAGGGTTGACCAAACATCTGGGAAACCTTGTAAAAACTGGACACAAGTTCCCTACTCCTTCCTAATGTGAGTTCCCAGTCTGCCTTCAGTCTGCACACCAAGTCCCCATTTCTGTCCTGCTTCCCTTACACTATTACCAGCACAGGAGACCTCCATTCACAGTCCATTAAGTGAGTCCTGACCCACAACCCCGAGGAATAACCCCTCCAATCCACCTGCTGCCACTGCCACCCCCAGCCCTTGCTTCCACTTTTCTTTCATGACTTAAAGGAACTTTCCTGAATTATGACACAAAGAAAGTACAAATACACTACCTCTAAACCCCATTGCTTGGTTGTTAATGGTGACACAAATCAGACCAGAGTTGACCATGTTGCTTCAGATGTGACGGCTTGGTGGATGTCACCAGAAGAAACCTTCTGCCTCAGTTGTTTTTCCCCTGGCCTATACCCCTCCCTTCCTGCTTTCTTGCGACAGGGTCATGCTGGCAGTTGGTGGGTGATATCCTGGGTAGGTTAATTTAAATTTCAAGATTGATGGATGCAACTACAGAGGATCATACTAAGTGAAGTATGTCGGAAGGAGAAAGACAAATCCCATACGATATCACTTATATGTGGAATTTAACATATGACACAAATGAACCTATCTATGAAACAGAAACAGAATCACAAACATAGAGAACAGACTGGTGGTTGACAAGGGGGTAAGGGGTTGGGGGAGGGAAGGATTGGGAGTTTGGGGTTAGCAGATGCAAACTATTATACATAGAATGGATAAACAACAAAGTCCTACTATATAGCACAGGGCAGTATATTCAACAGCCTATGATAAACCATAAAGGAGAACAATTTTTTTAATGTATATGTATGTAAAACTTTGCTGTACCGCAGAAATTAACACAACATTGTAAATCAACTATACTTCAATTTTTAAAAATTGAAAAAAAATAAATTGCAACATTGGTTGCAGTTCAAGGCAACTAATATTCACACCTACTTTGTACAAGGCCCTATATTATTAGGCTCTGTCAAGGGTCTTTTTTAATAGGTACTCGTAGCACCTCTAAGTTTATTATAAAATCAGGAGTTAATCCTGCATATTCGGACAAAAGCCTTCTTTCTAAGGGTAGACCCTAAGTATGGGTGAAAAGCCCACAACCAGTGCTGGTTCCAGGAACTGGCCAAGTGCCTCAGAACAAGATCATCTGAAACGGGGTCAGCTATTATCAGACCATCCTAACGTAGGCAAAACCCAAGTAAGGCTCTGCGAGAGGAAATCAAAGTGATTAGGGGTGATTTTTGACACATAAGTGTGGCTTCCTTTCCTCTTCCACATTTCTTCCCCTGATGTCAACCCTCTGGGGGGCTTCTCTGTATAAGGACCTCCCCCCACCCCGGCTCTTCCACAAGATGGCTCTTGGTTGAGTTTTTTTTTATCTTCAGAGGCCTTCACTCTCCATTAACATCCAAAAATAACCATTTGAAAGGTTGTATCTCCAACTCTACCTGGTTTTCCCACCACAACCCTACCAGGTATGACTGCCTAGTGGATGAGAGGTACGCTGATACCCTCTTCTGGCCTGGCCCTGAGAGAATATTTATGAAGCTCATGTCAAATCACTGACAACTACTCAAGAGCCACCTCTGAAGAGCTGAAATCAGGAGTACAAGCTGTGGCCCTAAGAGAGAGACCCATGACCTTGCTACCACGCCAGGGACATCAGAAAAGCCACGCCTGCTCCTCAGTTGCACCCTGCCTGCTACCAATTCTCATGATGCACTACTGCCTATGATTCTCCTCCACATCGCATCTGCCCTGGTGCATTCTGGGAGCCGGATTCTCCTCCACATTGCCTCTGCCCTGGTGCATTCTGGGAGCCAGATTCTCCTCCACATCGCCTCTGTCCTGGTGCATTCTGGGAGCTGGACACAGCCCTTGCACTCTTCCTGGAAGCATCGTAACATAACCAACAACCCCAGGCCTGAGGGATGAGGCATTCTTTGTGCAGTTGCCTTTCTTTCCCTAAGTAAGGGTAAGGGAGCAATCCAGGCCCAGTAAAGAAACCAGTATGTTCTCGGAAGCAGGCAGACCCTGAAGCTTTCCACGGAATAGATGCTGCTAGTTAACCCCAACAGTAGTCACAAAAGGCCACTGGGGTTAATATGTGTCCATCCATGAGCTCCAGGAAAAGTCTAGAGAGGGCTGACAGTCCGCTCACACAGTTACGCCGTACGGTGCCAAGGCCAATACTGACACATTTTTTAAACTATTAATGTCAGTGTCCTTCCTTTTCACTTTATAGCTCTGTCTTATCATTCACCTTTTAAGGGTAATGTAGCTCAACTATTAGGAAATTTGTCAATGTTGCCTAATGTCAACATGATAAACTATGTGTTAGATACATTGATTCATGCTATAGATACCGGGGAAAACAATGTACTGTGCGCTAGACCCCAAGAACCAACAGACAGCAAGATGGGGCGCCAACCAGCATGAACCTGCCCTCACGTAGGCAGCTGAGCATGATTATCTAGTTGTATTTCAGGCTAACTCATGGATTTCCTAAATCATCCCTTACCCACTTCTAGAGGTATGAAGAGCCTCTAAGATGGGCAGGCATCCATTAAACATGTAACAGTGGATCTAGAAACAGAACCAAAATATAATCTCCTAATGTGGTGATTCATGGTGCTCTGAAACACCATGTTGCAGAAGCTCAGTAAATATTTATTTTATTTGTCAGTGAGTGGGCTTTAACACATTTTTAGTAGCAGTTCTTAAAGTTTAGTGTACATGAGAATATATGAGCATGGGTCCCCAGGAACGTGCATATTTAATAAATTCTCTGGGTGATTTTAATGCAGGTACACTGCAGACTGTATTTTGAAAACCAGTAAAATACAGCCCAATCCTGATAAGTTTTGGCAGAGTTTTCCCTTTGGAAGTCTGCTGTTTAGATCCCTTAGCACTAAAGACAAAAATCCTGGGAATTTTCTTCTGCCACTTTATAGGTTGATTAATTGATTGGCTGGTGGGAAGAGTGGTCCTTAAGTATGTGGTTGTAGAGTACAGTGCTTTCTGGAACTTGAATGTCCCTACAGTTCATCTGGGAATGTTGCAGTTTCTGATTCAGTAGGTCTGGGGTGGAGCCTGAGATTCTGCATTTCTAAGAACCTTGCAGGGGCCACCAACACTGCCCATCTGCAACCACATTTTGAGTAACAAGGGCCTAGTACAATATTGGAATTCATTAAAAAGCTGCCTCACTTCACTTTGGCTTGTTTAATACAGGCCTTATTTATTTTCTAAATAAAATTCTGAGCCTTAAATACACTTAAGGAATTCATTACAAGGGCTTTAAACTGTTCCTATTTCAAATATAATATGAAAATTTTGTTTCTTTCTTGTGCTACAAATTGTTCTCTTTAATGTTAATGTAATATTTTAAGCCATTAAAATTCGAAGCTTTGAGAGAAGGAGATGGTGAACTTAACTGCATGATTTGGGGGGTGGGGGGGATTTTGTTGTTTGTTTTTTAAGAAGAAAGTTTGTATATTTACCATAATCATCAGGACGGAGACAAGCCCCAAATGTGTGGTCTGGGGGAACATTCATTGTTTCTGCAATGCTATCAAAGAAAACAAATCTTTTAGTGAAAATTCCCACCACATGGCATCCCTGGAATTTAAAATATGTTTGCCTTTTTTTTTTATCGCCTATATTTTCTCCTATAACCAAACTATGAGAATCAAACAGAAGTTCTCCAACAGATCTTTTTCCTAATCTCCCACTCGCATTAGCAATGGCTGAATGCTTTCACTGGCTTCCAGTGAAAAAGTCCAGACTGAAGAAGAAAAAACAGAACATACTCAAAGCAGAATTATGGAAGTACATACATATACATGGGGGGGCGGGGACAAGGAAGAGAGAGGAAAATATAATGCAATAAGTTAAATTTCTGAGATCTCAGAAATAAAGCTTTACACAAAATTCTTCCACCCTGTTCTCCAAAGGCCCTGTCCATTTTGGAGACTCAGTACTTTCCTGGAACCCCAAGCGCTATAGAGGCTAATAAGAGTTCCCTGATTAACACAAAAGGATGATTCTTATTTAATTGATAGAACCTAATAGAACACAAACCAAAATTTACCACAAGAGTAGTTTGTAAATTTGATCCAAAAACATTTTCAATTCTAAGTTAATCATGAACTTACGGATCTAAAGTTCTTCCAAGTTTATGTTGAAATTTTTCTTTGAAATCATCAACTCTCTTGGATACAACCTTAGCTCCTCTTTTCCTATAAAATTAGAAAATTGTCAGGTATCTGTATTACCTAAAGTATTCTTGGCTACCAAATATACATATGGTGAGGAATACCATAGTATCATTTGGGCCATCACAAAATAAATCCAGTTTCAAAAGAAATTATATGCTAAAAAGAAAGCTTTATGTGTTCATTCTTCTATCATGTATATTCTATTATAAAGATAAGTTTATAATAGAATATAAAATTTTGATTAAAGAATAAGACAAGCAAACAAAATTTTTTTCAGTAAACAAAAAGTTAATATCATTCTTATGAGTGTAACTCCTAAAACTGCTAACGGAAAAGTAAGCATAAAAGAAATAAATAACCAAAGGATATAAACAAATAACTCAAATCTAGTAAGCAAATATATGGAAAAATTATAATACTCTCCAGTAATAAAAGAAATATAAGATAAAAGAACAACAAAGTACCACTTTTAAATAGTACGTAAGTAAATATATATATATATAGAGAGAGAGAGACAAGAGACAGAGAAAGAGAATATCTAACATTGGCAAAAAGTATGGTAAAACACTTGTAGATTGCGAGTGCAAATTGCTATAATCCTTTTGGAAATAATTTGGTAACATGATTCAAAAAGCATAAAAATGTTCATCCTCTTTTATCCACATCTGAAAACCAATCATAAGGAGATAATCCACATAATTAAGTGTGAAAAGAAGTTACATTTATAAAAATGCGTGTAGCCTCACTGTCTACGATGAGGAAAAAAAAAAAGAATCTAAATGTTCAATCCTGGAGGGTGATTATGTCGTATTAACAAGAACACACTTTGTGTGCATTCAAAATGTTGGTTATTTAGAATACACAGCAATATAAAATTATTTTATGTTAAGTTAAGAAAAACCAGGATATAAAATGTTATTGCACTCTGATTAAAGCTATGCAAAAGTCAACACAGGAAGCCACACTAGAAAGAAATAGATTAAAAAGATAATAAAGGTTGAATTAAGGTGACAGGATTATGGGTGATTTTATTTTGCCAATTTTCTGTAACATAATTTCATTACTTCTATCACTGTGATTAAATGACTAAGAATTTCTTTTGAGAACTGCAAAATTACAACACCGCTATTTAATAACATTAAAATTAATAAATTCTCTATTGTTTTGCTAAGACTAAAAACAATGAACATTAAACTCTTAGATTCCATTTGCTTTTAAAACTGTTTCCTGTACTGGAGAAATATGGAGTTGAATAAATTTCTGGAGAAGAGTGACACTCTGGAGAAACAAAAGATGAAATATAAAGTAATTCATCTTTTATTTCTTCATTTACTTCCCATTAGTTCAAAAAGGGAGAAAAAGAACAATATGGGTAAAGTCAGAATAAATCAGAGGCAGTTTAAGGGCTGTAATTTGAACAAATAAAGTTGACAATCTAAAACCAGCTCCAAGGACTTCCCTGGTGGCACAGTGGTTAAGAATCCACCTGCCAATACAGGGGACACAGGTTCGAGCCCTGGTCCAGGAAGATCCCACACGCCGCAGAGCAACTAAGCCCACGCACCACAACTACTGAGCCTGCGCTCTAGAGCTCGACAGCCACAACTACGGAGCCCGGAAGCCCACACTCCTAGAGCCCAAGCTCCACAACAAAGAGAAGCCACTTCAATGAGAAGCCCGCGCACTGCAACAAAGAGTAGCCCCTGCTGGCCGCAGCTAGAGAAAGCCCACATGCAGCAACGAAGACCCAACGTGGCCAAAAATTAAAAAAAAATAAATAAATAAAACCAGCTCCAAGGGGCATGATTAGGAACAAGCCTGGATGGTAAAGGTAAGGATTCTAAGTCATGGAGCCTACGCTTCTCAGCCTAAAAGTGCCTGGGTTATGTTTCTGGGAGAATCGGGAAGTATTTCTGAGCAACCAAGTATGTCAGAGTATCAATAGCTGTAACATCATTACACACCTCAAAGTATTCACTAACCAGCTCAGAGTAAAGTCTCTGCGTGCCAATCAATTTTTTCATTCAGACACATACACCCACCCACACACACACCCCATTTCAACATTCTAACTGATTCTTCAGACCAAAGGTCATAAACAGAATATAGATAGAGATAGTTTTATGGAGGAAATATATTCCTTAAAAGTATATATATCTCTAATAACTCTCAAAAGTTAAGAGTGAAACAAATTTGTGTTAAAATAGTGCATATCAAAATGAGATGTAAACAAAACAGAAAAAGACTCACAGACATAGAAGACAAACAATGGTTACCAAAGGAGAAGGTGGAGGAGGGATAAATTAGGAGTTTGGGGTTAACAGATACACACTACTATATATAAAATAGATAACCAATATATATAACAGGGAATATAGTTCCCTGCGCTATACAGTAGGCCCTGTGCTATACAGTAGTTCTTGTACAGCACAGGGAACTATACTGCATATCTTATAATAACTTAGAATGGAAAAGAATCCGAAAAAGATTAAATTTATATATATATGAATAAATAAATCACTTTGTTGTACACCTGAAACTAACACAACATTGTAAATCAACTATTCTTCAATTTAAAAATAAAGACAAAAAAAGAAGAAAATAGGAACAAAAAAAAGAGATGTAAACGAATATACTTCACTCTAAGTTTATAATAGAAATCACACTGAAGAATGAAGTAGTGAGTCCTTTTTGAAATACAACAAATCAAGGGAATAAAGAATCTATCATTTCAGCAATAATTTTCCAACTAAGTTCGAAATACAGAAAGTGATCAAATAAAACAGTGTTCCATAAATGATGTTTCCTTGTGGGTAGAGACAAGTTGGTGGGAAATGCATCCTGCACATGGCCTGCTTTTATAAATTCAGTGTGGTTTTTTATGACTATCCCTAATCATTGACAAATATGTGCTTGTTAATGACCCAGAAGCTCTACTCTTAGGACCTCCTTAAGGACCACCTTGTGAATATGTTTATTTCATATCTTTAAGAAATGGATAGTAGGTTTAATATTTCTAAGCTTTCAGAAGTGGATAAACCATATTTGTCACCTTCTTTTAAGTGTCAATTTCTATGTTATATTTAATTATAAATATCTAGTGAAATACTTAAATCATTTCTTCATGTTTTCCTTTATGTATATTTTAACAACTTTAATAGCGATAAATTCATGAATATTTGTTTTATAAGCTCTTCTTCTATACCCTAAAGAAAAACTATCTCGTACGGGTTTAGTATAATACTGAAAGAATTTCTTCTGTGTTTGTGTTTTAACATTATTGTTTTCAATAATTCAGGTATCAGAAACTCATATAATAAGGGAGTGGGAGAAGAATGGAAATCAAAATTTCAGGCCTGTGATCACAGAATCCACTGTCTATACCCCTGGTGTAGTGGTTAAAGACAGCCCCTGGCAACACACTGCCAGGGTTTCAACCCTACCCCTAGTATTTCTCAGTTGCATGATCTTGGGCAAATGATTTCACTTCTCTGTAGTTCAGTTTCTTCATCGGTAAAATGGAAAGGCTAAAAATTATAGTACACCTGAAGTATAGTTGAATTACAGTGTTGTTAGTCTGCTGTATAGCAAAGTGACTCAGTTATGCATATATATACATTCTTTCTCATATTCTCTTCCATGATGGTTTATCACAGGATGTTGAATATAGTTCCCTGTGCTGTACAGTAGGACCTTGTTGTTTATCCATTCTGTATATACCAGTTTGCATCTGCTAATCCTAAACTCCCAATCCTACCCTCTCCCACCCTCTCGCCCCCTTGGCAACCACCAGGCTATTCTCTGTGTCCCTGATTTTGTTTCTGTTTCATAGATAGGTTCAGTGAATAAACTTTTCCATACCCCCCTGAAAAAAAATTATAGTACACCTACCTCACAGAGGTGTTGGTAGGATTAAATTAATCATATATAAAGTACTAAGCATTTGGCCTCTATAATTGGGAGCTGTTATTTCAGCGACCAGACAGGCAAATGAGCGAGGCAGGTGGGTGCCTGTGGGAATGTGCAAACTCTGTGTGCACCCTGGGGGCCTATGGAAACTTGGAGGGCCAGTGTATCCTTTAAAGAGGACAGAGGGTGTAAGAAATGGTACAAATGAACTTATATACAAAACAGAAATGACGTCACAGATGTAGAAAACAAACTTATGGTTACCAAGGGGGAATGGGGGGGAGGGATAAATTGGAAGATTGGGATTGACTTATACACACTACTGTATATAAAATAGATAAACAACAAGGACCTACTGTAGAGCACAAGGAACTCTACTCAATACACGGTAATGACCTATATGGGAAAAGAATCTAAAAAAGAGTGGATAGATGTACATGTATGACTGGTTCCCTTTGCTATACAGCAGAAAGTAATGCAACATTGTATTTGTTTTGTTTTGTTTTTTGTTTTTTTTGTTTTTGTTTTTGGCCACACTGTGCGTCATGTGGGATCTCAGTTCCCTGACCAGGGATCGAACCCGCAACCCCTGCAGTGGAAGCTCGGAGTGGATGGCCAGGGAAGTCCCAACACATTGTAAATCAACGATACTCCAATAAAAATTAATTTTTAAAAAGTTATAAACTAAAAAAATAAAGAGGGCAGAGAGCAAAGCAAATCTACGCCCACCATTGACGTATAGAAATGCAAGCCCAGTATATTCGTTTCCTGTGGGTGCTAGACAAATTACCATGAACTTGTGGCTTAAAACAGTAGAGATGTATTCTCTCACAGTTCTAGAGACCACAAGTCTGAGATCAAGGTGACAGCAAGGCTGCATTCCCTCCAAAGGCTCTAGGGGATAATCTGTTCATTGCTTCTTCCAACATCTGGAGGCTGTTGGCACTTTTTTTTTTTTTGGCCTTCCTTAGCTTGCTGTCACATCATTCCAGCCTCCTCCATCTTCACATCACCTTCTCCTCTGAGTGTCTTCTGCTTTTCTGTCTCAACCCTCCCTCTGCCTTTCCCTTATGAGGACACTTGTCATTGGATTTAGGGCCCACCCATCATCCACCCATTCTGGATGATCTCTTCGTCTCAAGATCTTTAACTTAATTGCATTTACAAAGACCCTTTTCCCATATAATATAACCTTCATAGGTTTTGGGAATTAGAACATGGACATCTTTGGGGGCCACCATTCAACCCAGTACCTCAGTATTTTCAATCTTCTGATTTTTTAAACATAGTAGGAAATATAGGCTTTTATTTTGTTTGTTGGCTTAGATAGAAAATATAAGACAGGGAATGAAAAACTAAGGAAACTTATTTTAATTTCTTAGGAAAGTAGTCAAAATGTAGAATGCAGGTATAAAAGGGTCACAGTTTGTGAGAGTTAAGTCAGATGCTCAGGCGCCCAAATAACTATTAAAGAAAGCTGAATGATAAGTGACAGGTCAATTATATGTGACATGATTGTCTTTGTTGAGACTTGAAAGCCCACTATCTTTAAGAAACATAGTAGGGTTGATCCCATAGATTAAAAACATTCATGTATGTCTTCCAATCTGCTGAAAAGACATGAAATTACTTTAGAATCACAAACACACACACAGGGAATTCCATGGCAGTCCAGTGGTTAGGAGTCTGCACTTCCATTGCAGGGGGCCTAGGCTCTATACCTGCTGGAAGAACTAAGATCCTGCAAGCCACGCGGTCAAAAACAAACAAACAAAAAATCAAACAGAAAAAAACCCAACAGCAACAACAAAAAGACAGTATCATGGTTATCTCTGGGGGAACTGGACAGTTTAGAAGACATATCACTGTGTATCTTTTTCTATTATTTTTATGTTTGAACCATGTCACTGCATTACCTCCTCAAAAAATAAACGTAATAAACTGTCAAGTCCATATGCCATATATCTAACACTTGTTCCAAGACACAACATACTTAAACTTACATTTGTAGTTCGTGGAGCCAATGTAAAGTTTTTGCCATGTTTCGTCCATCATTAAAATGTGGTGTTGGGATGCCATACAAGTTAAATCTATGAAAACTTGACGGATTATACTTTCGGTGCTTTGCTTCTCCTAAGAAAAGAAAAGGGAAGACTTCTGACTTAAGCAACACAACTTTGTGCAAGAAGCGCATGATGTTCTCACTGACAATGAAAATGAGAGTGGGAAAAAGAATGGAACTGTCACAGCACAGGAAACTGCACACATTTGGCTACAGATGACAGATGCATTCTCCCATGTGAGCTGGGAGACTGGTGGAACAAGAGTTCCTTGTGTTAATATTTGGAAAGTAAGTAGAAAAATGATGTAGGAGAAAGACATATAACTGATGAAAAATTCAGGGCCCATCAATGTTAAAGAAATCCTTAAGATCAGGGGAGGTACTGCAAGGCTTTGTGACCCCAGCGGTGCTTTAAGCTATGCTAAGATTTGAGAGATTGGTGTTTTATATTTGCTCTCACTGAGATTTGCGTTACAACCTTCACATTTCGTTATAATCACTTATCTCATATTAGAGACATTCAAAGGTTGATAGAGGGCTGAGAACCCAACAGGGAGGTCTTTATTTTTAAGATCTAGTACTGTACCATGATGTGGTATTAGTTTTCTATTTGTAGATAAGAAAGTAAGACTGAAACTAGAGGTCAGCTAAAAGGTTATAAAATGATGGAGAAAAGATATTCAGCCTCACCAGTAACCCAAATAATGTAAGCAAAAACAATAGCGCACAGTCATAATTCGACTCTCAGTTAAGCAAAAATAAAGAAGATTGGCAAAGTTCGCCATTGGGGAAGATGCAGGGAAATGGAAATTCTCATACACTGTGCCTGTGAGGGCAAACTGGGGCAGCTATTCAGGTGGAGAGTTTGGCTCTAAGAGTGAAATTTTCAGATGCTCAGAAATGTAGGAATGTATCCTATGGAAACAAATCACATTCACAAAGATATATAAACAATACATTTTTGTAATCCTGAAAAATACAATATTGATAACTGACCTGAAAAGGCAACCAAGAAATTTCATATGTGGGGGGGGGGGGGGGGGGCGGGGAAGAAAAAGGGAAAAAAAAAAGTGTGTACAGTAGGATGCAAAACACACACATACACTCATATATGAATGAGCAAAGAAAAACATATATGAAAGTATCATCTATGGCAGACTGGGAATTGTGGGAGATTTTCTTTGCATTTCATATACTTCTATACAACCTGCATTTTATAAAAGAAAATATGTATTACTTTAGTAATAATTTAAATTAAGTGTATTTAAAAGAGGTTGTTATTGTTATTGAATGATGTCCTTGACATACTATTTCAAGTAAATGCATATAGCAGGTTCTCCAAAAGCATGGAGATTATTGTCACATTTAACTGAAGATAGCTCCGTGGATGGGGGTTAGAAAGATGTTCGATGTATCAAATGTAGTTATCTCTGGCTAATGGGATTTCAAGGTTACGTTCACTTTTTCTTCATTTTTCCATGATATTTACATTCTCTACAATTATATTTTTATAATAAAAAATAGTGCTTTCATTAAAGGGAAAATGTAAAAAATAAATATTTAAAGGATTGGATTCTATTCCTTTTCAAGAGGCTAGTGAGACTTTTGTAAAAATCAGCAAATGAAAGTAATTTCAGTCATGTGATAGTCCATTAGAGTCTTCTAAATATTAAAAAAAAAAATTGGACTGGGAGTTTGGGACTAGCAGATGCAAACTACCATATATAGAATGGATAAACAACAAGGTCCTAGTGTAGAGCACAGGGAACTATATTCAATATCCTGTAATAAACCATAATGGGAAAGAATGCACATATGTATAACTGAATCACTTTGCTGTACACCAGAAACTAACACAACATTGCAAATCAACTATACTCCAATATAAATAAATAATTTTAAAACTACACTCATTTTCCTCCAAATTGTCCTCCAAATGCTAAATGCATATAAAGGGTGTCTATATACATATTCATGGAAATAGTTCTTTCTTAAAACAATTAAATGGCATTGGATTAGACTGTGCTATCGATGCTAAACTTTTCCAAAAATGAATAAAATATTTTCACAAGAGAGGAATGGAGGGAAGGAGGAATAAAGAAAAGACTAGAAGGAGGAAAAGAAGAAAGGGAGGGGACTTCCCTGGTGGCGCAGTGGTTAAGAATCCGCCTGCCAGTGCAGGAGACACGGGTTCCGGCCCTGGTCCAGGAAGATGCCACAGAGCAGCTAAGCCCGTGTGCCACAACTACCGAGCCTGCGCTCTAGAGCCCGCGAGCCACAACCGCTGAGCCTGCGTGCCACAACTACTGAAGCCCACGCGCCTAGAGCCCGTGCTCCACAACAAGAGAAGCCCCCGCAATGAGAAGCCCACGCACTGCAACGAAGAGTAGCCCCCGCTCACCACCACTAAAGGAAGCCCACGCGCAGCAACAAAGACCCAACTCAGCCAAAAATAAATAAAATAAAATAAATTTATATTAAAGAAGAAGAAAGGGAGGGACAGAGCCAGGGATGCGGAGGAGACACGGAGAGAAGCCTTGTCAAGGCTGTGAAAAAGCGCGGTGGAAGCAGCCGTGGGAGGATGGAGATGATCTCAGGACTGGGGTGTACCGGCAGCGTAAGGAACCAGCAGAGACTGGTCATGGGAGAAGGGAATGGCTGACTCCAGCCGGGGAGCAATGGGCATAGCAGACAAGCCCCAGAAGGAGTATGATGTGAGGGGGCGGTGGAGGAGAAAAGTAAAGAAATAAAGACGGAGAGAGGGGTCTTGTGCTGCAGTGAAGGGCTAGTCTTACTTCTAACTAATGCAGATTAGTTCGTGAATCTTGCACAGGCCATCGGCTTTCTCAGGACAGGTATCAGAGTCTAATTGTCAATCCTCTGTTAGATCAAGATTTTACTTAGCACCCACACGTCAACAATTAAATTGTAGTTTACAGCAAACATCCAATGCCTTTTAGTTATGCTATAGAATAATTCTAGTAATAAGGCTTTTAGTCAAGATCACTTAATAATAATAATAATAATAATAATAATAATAATAATAATAATGATAATAGTTACTGAGCCCTCACTATGTTCCAGGCACCATGCTTGGCATTTTGCAGGCACTCACTTCATCCTCGCAACATTATTATCCCTATTTAATAAATTTTAAATAGATGGTGATAAGTAAAATATTCAAGGTCTAAAAGACAATAAATGGACAAGCTAGACCTTGAACTTGATCTGACTCGAAAATTTCTGCACTTGACCATTATCTAATATTCCTCATGTAAAGCAAAGCACTTAGAATAATCCTATTTGAATAAAAAACAAGATTAGACTACCCAACATTTAATCTTACTTAGCTATTTTTTTCATTTTAATGAAACATATCTTTCTACATTTTACACCCAAAATGCATAAGTGTATGTGTTCCCAGCTATCGGGGTTTATAACCTTATAAGTAATAAGTTATTATTTATTGATCACCTATTATATGCCAGGCATTTTAACTTTAAGCACATCATCTCCCTTATTCCTCTTCACAAATCTGAGTCTCATATTCTCAGGCCCATTTTACACTGGAGGAGACTTACCTGCATAATAATCATTGTGAGATACAATATACAGATCGTGTCCTGCCTGTCCTTCTTCAAATACTTCTTGATAGGATTTTGGTGGATTCACCACCTCTCTAGCAGGTAATTCTGAAGGAAGAATTAATGAAATCAGTTTTAAGGCATTTTTCAACTCTTTATAACATATTTAAGTTGACTAGAGCAAATGACAAACTGGTATGCTAACTACATAAGCTACATGGGCAAAAAGCCAACATACATAGAGATTTCTCACCAAAGACAGGAATAGCCCAGGCGTCACTGTCTTAAGGATCCCACTTGAACAGATTCAATCCCTAGAATTCTGAAGAACTCCATACTGGTTAACCATTTGGTTGTCCTGAGCTATATGCCAAGCCCAGTTAAATTCCCAATTTTGAGGATCTCAGGATTCTTTTTATTTTAGTTTGCTCCAGACTTCCCAAGATGATCTAGGCAAATTTGAATCACAAATCAGTTTCAGAAACCCTGATGCCCTGTGGGGAAGACTTGATGCAAATGTTGGCAGCTGTAGACAACAGCACACACCCTGAATCTGTTTAGATGTGAATATCCATCTTCAAAATAGCCCAAAGTGCCGGGGAAATCACTGGCATCAGAAAGAAATTCTTCTTCTTACTGCTCCCAAACCTAGAGCTGGAAGATCTTTGTTGAACAGCTGCTTTTCCAGGACTGGTGGTCCCTGGTTTTATATATAGCGAATTATTTTCTTTTTATTGTTTCATGTAATGATTTTTAAATATAATTCCATTTACAATTTCACTGTTCTCTTTCAACCTAACAACATACATTAAGATGTTTTCTTTTGGACTTTCTGCCAAGAAGTGGGGTCTATAAACAGTTAAGAATACCAGAAGGTAGCCCTACTCAGAATAATCCTGTAAAGCAGTGCTTCTTTTTGATGTGGGAACCATTACACCTATTAATACACATATATACATTTTAGAACATTCTTTCTACTACATATTTAAATGAGGCACACCTAGGCAGTACTTTCCATATTAAATTCTTGATAGCGGTTATGATATAATTACTGTAATTCTGTAATGCCTGGTGTACTTAAATACAATTTTTAATCCTATTGAAAAGGAAAAAAAGATATTTTATCTGTTCTAAAATACATTTTTCATGTTTCAAATTTTAACAAGTTTTAACTTTAGATCTGATAAACTAAAGTACAACTGCAGATTTTGCATTCCAAGAGAAAGGCATAATTTATCTCCAGAACGGATGTTACTATGTCAAGGAAAATAATCTAATGGACATTTTGGTGAAAAAAAGATAAGTTCCTGGTGCAGAGCCGCAGTGGGTGCAGAAAGATAAAGAAAGAAGCGAATTCCTCTGCAGGATGATAAAAAGATGGAATTTGAGTTTTCCTGTAATAAGATCCCTGGAAGGAGAGGGTAAGAGACCAGAAAAGGCTAAATGTGAGAAGGTGTAAAGGGAAAGCACCCAACAACATGGCAGGACGCTGGGGCTGCAGAAGAAAATATGGCCTGTGACCAATTCTATTCTAAGTCATTTGCTGAAAGATTGCTTCACTCCCTCTCAAGATGAGAGGGGAATCTGCTTTGATACTGCCTTAGGTTAATAAGCAAGTGTACACATCATGGATCTTCATGAATGAGTGTTGTACACAGCATTTACCTAACATCTGTTTTGTGGTCTTTGTATGAAACAGAATTTCATAAAGAGTTAAGCACAGACGTAGAGAACAAACTGGTGGTCGCCAAGGGAGAGGGTGGGTGGAGGAGGGATGGATGGGGAGTTTGGGGCTAGCAGTTGCAAACTGGTATATATAGAATGGATAAACAATACGGTCCTACTGTATAGCACAGGGAACTATATTTAATATCCTGGGATAAACCATCATGGAGAAGAATACAAAAAATTATGTATATATGTGTATTACTGAGTCACTTTGCTGTACAGCAGAAATTTACACAACATTGTACATCAACTATACTTCAATACAAAAAATTTTTTTAAAAAGAATTAAGAGTTATGAACACATTAGAGGCTTTGGTGGAAATAAAACACACAAATAGATGTCCAGGGGAAAGAGATAGCAACCCTCACAGCTGGTCCCAAGATCAACTTCCCGGAGTCTTTTTCCTGTCTTTACACCATCTCTACTCTGCTCCCTGAATCTCCTCTCCAAACCCTGAACTCTTACTGCCTTGACATACATCAACTCTAAGGCTTCTGGGTCTGAGAGTAACTTTCTTGCTATGATTCCCATCTTTCATTCTGGGATCAACATTTACACCAGCACTAAATAAATCCCGACAGGATATTTAATCCCATTTTCTAAGAAGACATTTTATCACTCCTTCCCCACCCTTTATTTTCACTACCTTTAATGACTGCCGTCCCAAATGTCGTGTTGAGTATATCCAGGCCTTTAGGTAATCCTGGCGTCTGGTCATGAGATTTTCCTAACGGTGCCCGTTGATTGCTAAAATATACTGATTCCTTCTTATCTTTCATTTTCTGTTGAAAGGTTGTAATAGGCTGTGGGTTGATCAGTACCTTTGCCTAAAGAAATCGTACAAAGCAAAGATGTAACAACCAAAAAAAGGAAAAAAGTCTGAACACTGAAACTCAATAGCTGGGGAGAAGACAATATGATTGTGGGAAAACATTTCATGATCGTTGTCTTGGCTCACCTTCAAATGAACCATCAGAATTGGGGTTATGCAGCTTAGACATGTCTAAACATGACTTTTCATTGGGGCTAAAGCATTTATGAGGGCAACTCCCTGGTTACTCGACTCCAAGGTTCCAGAAAAGTAGGAATGACAAGTGCAAGAGCCACGTGATTCCCACCAGCTCCCTCCAGGTATAAGATCAGGTCTTCTGACCCTTGGCTGTCCATTCAATCTGTCGCAGGTAACACCGGGACCCTGCGTGCACGCAATGCATGTACAAGCGCTCTTAGCATCTCCAGCAATATCACCCAGCCTTTGTCCCCACCATGCTTTAACAAACCTTGACAGCACTTCTCTTTACTGTGAGAAAATTAAGTGCAGCTTGGCTTTTATTATCTGAGGGGAGAATATTAGTCTGTGGCTTAAACCGTTGACTTTTCTACACTCACCCTCCTGGCTGCGGCTGCTTGGATTTTTTTCACTGCCCAAGATTAAGAGTGGGAAGGAGATACTTCACTAATACCTCATTTGTTCATTTTCACCTTGGTAAGTGAATAACGTACAGGGAAAAATAGAACAGAAGTTACCGGTGTTGAAATTTTAGATCTGATTCCATGTGTCAAAGAAGGTGCAATTTGGGGATCATTTGCTCTGCCATAAAATACTCTTTCGGCTCCAGCAGGTGGATATCTGAAGTTGAAAAATTTTTTTGCTTCAGGTGGGGTCACTAGCTACCAACAGGGAGAGAAGAAAATAGAATTATTAAGTACAGTCGATTAGATATTAGCAAGACTGATCTATACCAATCAATGAACACCCTTCATTACATGAGTTTAATCAGTACCTGGGGATCTACAGCTCCAAACAATGAAACATCCTGAAATTTTTTTAATAGAAATAAACAACATATTTTAAAAGTTAT
The DNA here is from genome assembly GCF_937001465.1 of Orcinus orca. Lineage (NCBI taxonomy): Eukaryota > Metazoa > Chordata > Mammalia > Artiodactyla > Delphinidae > Orcinus > Orcinus orca. The sequence goes on along the minus strand of NC_064563.1, from coordinate 8,801,953 downwards.
ATTTAGAAAACAGCCAAGAAGTATCCAGGTTAGGAAGTATACCATAAATGACTATTTCCCATCGAAATAAATGGAATCTCCTGTAGTTTTTGTAGAGCTGGAAATTGTAAGCCTGGAATTTTCACTTCCTCGGACAAACTCAATAGAAGGCCCCAAAATACAGTAAAAATAATCCAAATTGACCACATTAAATTTATGCAACTCTCAGAAGGAATGTTGAGCGTTGTTTATCTTATGTTCACACAAATGCTTTTTTTTTTTTTTTTTGCAGTACGCGGGCCTCTCACTGTTGTGGCCTCTCCCGTTGCAAAGCACAGGCTCCGGACGCCCAGGCTCAGCGGCCATGGCTTACGGGCCCAGCCGCTCCGCGGCATGTGGGATCTTCCCGGACCGGGGCACGAACCCGTGTCTCCTGCATCGGCAGGCGGACTCTCAACCACTGCACCACCAGGGAAGCCCCACACACAAATACATTTTGAAAACACTCACCCTGGGAAGTTTTTCAGTCAAGCAGTTTGCAGCTCTGTATCCAATCGGAAGAACTTTCCCTGCCTAAAGAGAAAAAAAGCAATAATTGGTCATTGTCAGGTCCAGGGGTAGTGTTTTGAAGAATGGAATGTATTTCAAATTTGGCCTATGTATCTAATGCTAAAAAGTTACTTTCAACTACTTAACACAATTAAGAAAAGTAGTAAGAACAATTAGCAAATCGAAGACAATCCTGATGTATAATATAAACGTTAGATGCTACATATATTCAAGCATACCTTTTTTTTTCACAGTGCAGCATTATTAGTGATCCATCAATTATAGGACCTCTGCAACATGCTGAGGGATTCAACTTTCAGAAATAATCCCGTCATAGTTCACAGGTTAATTATCGGCTGTCCTATTGTCATCAGTACAATGAGAGTGTGGCTGAATTCAAGCTAAACTCAAAGTATTAAGTATTTCTGAGTGGGTGTGGGTGTGTTTGCACTGTGGGTGTATTTCACCAACACCCTAACTTTTTTTTTTTTGCGGTACGTGGGCCTCTCACTGTTGTGGCCTCTCCCGTTGCGGAGCACAGGCTCCGCACGCGCAGGCTCAGCGGCCATGGCTCATGGGCCCAGCCGCTCTGCGGCATGTGGGATCTTCCCGGACCGGGGCACGAACCCGTGTCCCCTGCATCGGCAGGCGGACTCTCAACCACTGCGCCACCAGGGAAGCCCACCCTAACTTTTGATATATGCGAACATGTCAACCCTGGCCATGCTTCTTCAGTGAATGGCCCAAACCTCACTTGGCTTTGTTCACTTAATTCTAATTTGGGTCTTATCTGCCCTTCCCTTGCCCAGGTAAAGATTATAACAGTTCATTCCCAGCAATGCACCTCTTATCTATTTCCCGTTTATCATTTCAAGGCAGCTGATAGTTATTTCTGCAAAGCATAAGTTTCTCTTTAAAAAACCGAGAGAAACAAACTTCCCATACAGAATGTTCTAGGTCTCTGGAGGAGGATGGAGGAAATCAGTGAAAAGCAGAGAGGCTGAGAGCTGGGTGAATGGATGAATGTGTAGGTGTTGGCAGGGGGATGGATTAATTAGACAAATGAGGGATGACTGGATGACAATAAAGAAGATGGATATAGGTGGGTAGGTGAAAGTTTTTTATTATGTTAAATGTTAACTGAGGAATTCCTCTTAGAGGGAGAACCATCAAGGATTAAGAGAGTAAGGACTTCCCTGGTGGCTCAGTGGCTAAGAATCCACCTGCCAATGCAGGGGACATGGGTTAGAGCCCTGGTCCAGGAAGATCCCACATGCCACAGAGCAACAAATCCTGTGCACTACAACTATTGAGCCCACGTGCCACAACTACTGAGCCAACGTGCCACAACTACTGAAGCCTGTGCACCTAAAATTCGTGCTCCACAACAAGAGAAGCTACAGCAATGAGAAGCCTGTGCACTGCTACAAAGAGTAGCCCCCGCTCTCCACAAGCAGAGAAAGCCCGTGCACAGCAACAAAAACCCAACACAGCCAAAAATTAATTAATTGATTGATTGATTGAAAAAAAGAGATTAAGAGAGTATCTTGATGACACCTCTGTGTATAAAAGAGGAAGCCCATAGACATGGTCAGACAGAGAAGTTGATTGCTTTGCTAAAAAATGGGAGAAAATATGAAGTCTTGATGGGATAGACTAAAGAAGGATTAAGAGAGATGAGAGAAAGACTGAGAAAGAGGTGGGAGGAGGGAATGATCTAGCAACAAGGTCAGAGGCCGGGGGGCCCAAGATGCGAAACTAGCCAGTCACAAGCAGTCCAACCTTAATGCCAAACCTTGGGTAAATTCTACTTACACAACTACACAATGGGAGAAGAACCTTAGGTTAAAAAGGAAAGGGGCTGTGCTCTAACTTGAGCTGAACCAGGGTGGGGAAAAGAGAGGAGGGATGCAAGTGATTTTTTTAAATTTCTTTTTGTTTGTTTTTTATTTTATTTATTTGTTTGTTTGTTTTTTGAGATACAAGTGATTTTTAATTCAGCTGGAGATGGTAAGAAATCTCAGAGATATCAGGGAACATAAAGTCTCTCTTGCTATACATGTTATAGAAGCTCCAGCCATTCTTTTAAATATTTAATGTAAAGATTAACTCATAAGGAATGGAGATGTGGTACATATATACAATGGAATATTACTCAGCCATTAAAAGGAATGAAATCATGCCATTTGCAGCAACATGGGTGGACCTAGAGATTGTCATACTGAGTGAAGTAAGTCAGACAGAGAAAGAGAAAGGAATCTAACAAGAAATGATATAAATGAACTTATTTACACAATGGAAACAGACTTGCAGAGTTAAAGAACAAACTTATGGTTACCGGGGGAAGGGTTGGGGGAAGGGATAGTTAGGGAGTTTGGGATTAACATGTACACACTGCTCTATTTAAAATGTATAACCAACAAGGACCCACTGTATAGCACAGGGAACTCTTGTTCAATATTATGTAACAACCTAAATGGGAAAAGAATTTGAAAAAGAATAGATACATGCATATACATAACTGAATCAGTTTGCTCTACACCTGAAACGATATATCACAACCTTGTTAATCAACTATACTCCAATATAAAATAAAAAGTTAAAAAGAAAAAAGACTAATTCCTAAGGCTGAGGGTACCCAGGGCAGCTACTCGCCAGATGCTACATGATGAGAGAGATGGAAGGAAGATGACTTTACTTGTCCGTCATCTGCTGACTTTCCAAGTGTTTGACATTGGATATTCCAGGTTTCTATCACTGTAAACATTCTGTTGGACAGAAATGCCTTTGGTATTCCTCATCGAGTTGCCTACTTGAAAAGCAATTTGATTCCAAATCAGTAGCTGTAATCAGGTTTGGATGTTCTCAGGCCATTTGATTGGGGACACAAAGATGGAAGCCATTATGTCTGATTTCTATCTACAGTGTCATGTTATGTGTGACAAGTCTCGCTCCAGTCATGGATCTCTTTTTATCTCTTTTTATTTCAGTTGTTTTCAAGGATGCCTGTTCATCAATTTGAGATGTGAAGGATAGCAGAATTTGCCACCCCCAAATATGCCTCTTCGGCATAAGGATTGTTTTCAACCAATTATTTTAAGAAACAGCAGAAGCTCTGAAAACAGAGTAGAAGTTACCCTTTTGTAAGGGACATGTACATTTTACAAAGGAAATCGCTTGTAAAGGTGTTTCCCTCTCTGTACTAGGAAGAGAAGGTTGACTCTAAATGTTCAGGAACTCTTATCAATGGAGAAGGCACTGATGTAATCCGCATAATAAACCTTACCCTTGTTTATCATGCTTTCCGTGGTAACCTCCCATAGCTGGCCTTCTTTTCGCCCCAACATCTTTTTTTTTTTTTTTCATAGTTAGATGAGTTTTCTTCTTTTGTTGAAGTATAGTTGATTTACAATGTTGTGTTAATTTCTGCTGTACAGCAAAGTGATTCAGTTATTTTTTTAATATTCTTTTCCATTGTGGTTAATATAGTTCTCTGTCAACATCCTATTTTTTTAATAAGATTTTTTTTTTTTGATGTGGGCCATTTTTAAAGTGCTTATTGAATTTGTTACAATACTGCATCTGTTTTATGGTTTTGGTTTTTTGGCCTCGAGGCATGTGGGACCTTAGCTCCTCGATCTGGGATTGAACCTGCACCCCCTGCATTGGAAGATGAAGTCTTAACCACTGGACCGCCAGGGAAGTCCCCCAACATCCTTTTTTGTCTGTAGCTAAAGATGGTATTTAAGGTGGTGACTTGGGCCATCTTGGGACTTACTCAGTTTTCCTGGGTATCTTCCATGTATACATGAGGTATACGTGTTAATAAATGTGTTTGCTTTTCTCTTGTTAATCTGTCTTTTGTCACAGGAAGTCTCAGCCAAGAACTCAGAAAGGCAGAGGGAAAATTATTTTCCCTCCCCTATTATTTCTCCATCAAGCTCCACAACATAGATATACTCTATTCTTCATAGCCTACACTTTGAATCTGGCTATCCCAAACATGCTTCCCAAGTTTGGTGAAAATCTGTTGTGTAATTTTTCATGTGGTCCAGTAAGAGACAAACGGGCGCTTCCCTGGTGGCGCAGTGGTTGAGAGTCCGCCTGCCGATGCAGGGGACACGGGTTCGTGCCCCGGTCCGGGAAGATCCCACATGCCGCGGAGCGGCTGGGCCTGTGAGCCATGGCCGCTGAGCCTGCGCGTGCGGAGCCTGTGCTCCGCAACGGGAGAGGCCACGACAGTGACAGGCCCGCGTACCGCAAAAACAAAAAAAAGAGAGAGACAAACGGAATGAACTTTTGTTTTATTTATATAGATATAAACACACTAAATACGCAACAACAGGCAAATGGTTAAATAAAATATGGTACCTTCAAAAGATATGCTATCGTGGAATCATTTAAAATGATGTATATACATCATTTTAATGGTATAGGAAAATGTTCATGAATTTAAAACAAAGACGTAAATTTGCATCGTACAAATTCAAAGAATCACGTCTCTATCTGCAATATGCACAGAACACCATAGACAAAAAGTTGTTAGTTGTGATCGCCATTTCTGAGTGGTGAGGTTCCATGTGCTTTTATTTTCTTCTTTGTACTGTTTTCTCAATATTTTACTGCGTACTGCTTTATTACCCAAAAGGAAGCAATGGAGGCTTTCAAAAAATCTATAAACAGTATCAAATAGAAGGGAAACAGCTGCAAGAGCCCTAGAAGTAAGAATGAGAATCAAGTATATGCACAGCGAGGACGGAACTTAAGAGCAGCTTTAACGGTCACCTTAAGTTCTACTTCCTGAGCTCTAAAGGGGGGACCTCTGCTGATCCTAGGGACCCCTTAACCCGAGAAAGGGAACAATGATCTTTTCTCAGGCTTTTTCCTTTTGCCTCAAGGGCATTTGTTTTAATGTCTCGGAAATGTCTTTGATTTCATCCTTCAATCCTCTACTGAATGTTTATTTAGACTCTCTAAATAAGTTATATTTAAGTTCTAAAATGTCGTTTCTTCTTCTCTGGCTGTTCTTTTCTTTTTATTATTTTTATTTATTATTAATTTTTATTGGAGTATAGTTGCTTTACAATGTTGTGTTAGTTTCTGGCTGTTCTTTTAAAAGTTCCGATCTTGTCTTACGAATGCAACATCTTTTATCTCTCAAATAACTTTCCTGTGTGCTTACATTTCCCCTGCTCTCTCTGGGGTTTCTGTTAGCTTGTTTTGGCCCCTCTCTTCAAGCTGGCATCTGATCATCACAAAGTTTAAGACTCCACAGAGATGATTATGGAGTTCCGTGTGTTACAGGGCTTGTTGACTCTCAGGCTTTCCTATAAGATGATCAGTTAATGAGGCAGCCTTTATTTTGGTAGAGTCCCCCTATAAATTTTTTTTTCCTCTAGGCTATTCAGAATTTCCAGAGGCTAATAATAATGGTAATAATAACTGACAATAATAAAGCACATCACATAGGCTGGATACCATTCTAAGGGCTTCCTATGTATTATTTCATTTAATACTCATAATGGTTTCCACAAGGTAGGTACTATTATCATCTCCCTCGTAAGCAAACTGAGGCACAGAGAGGTTGAGTAACAGGGTTACACTGCTCATATATTGGCAGATATCTGAGCCCAAGCAGGCTGGCTTCTGAGTCTCTACTCTTATCCGTCATGCCCTCCTGTCTCTCTAGTCACTGCCTACTGATGAGAGGGTGGGCTTTACCCCCAGCTGCTGGCCCTTGAAGGGCCCACTGGGAGAGGAAGCTAGGGAAACTGCACTACAGAAACTACACTTTTACTTACTAACGTCCCATTTTCAGCCTGGAGCTGCCCTCCTGCCTTATCTTTGGCTTGGAGTCTTTTGACTCCAAAGGCACTTTGGGAAAATAAATCCACAGTTTTGGTAGAACGGAGTGGGAGTTGGTGGAGAGAGGTGGGAATCATGGGAGCATAGAATGGAGGAGGGGAACTGGAAACCCAGCAACACTGAATTTGGACCTTCAACCAATCCTTCAGTTTTCAGATCCAAGTTTTACTACATCTTCTTCCACGGGCTGAGCTCAGGGATTATTCCGGGCAAATGGGATCATTTCTGGTGGAAATTACCACCTGATTTCCCTCATATTTCATTTCCCCCTGCAAAATCAGTGGCCATGTCTCCATCTTCTTATTTTCTAAAATTTATTGAAATTTTTAAACTGTTGTGTCCTCTTTTATTTTCTTTTTCCTCATGGTTTATTATCTTAAGAAAAAAACAACAACAATTACAGGCCACAAAAGTCAGGAAATTAGCATGGATCTAATTCTAGTATCTAATATAAGGACCACATTCAAATATCACCAGTTGCCCCAGTACAGTCCTTTCTAGAAAAAGGAGTATATCCAAGGTCACAGCGTGAGTGCTTGGTTCCTCTGAAAACCAGACACCCCCATTAGCCATACAAGAGATTTATGAAGGGAAACACCTGTGAAAGATGAAGGGGGAGGCGGAGGGTAGGCAGGGAGAGCTTTCAGACCATGTCACCTGTGAAGGGAGAGCAGGAAGGAAGTATTAAGAAGGGCTTCAGGCCACAGCACAGTTCTGAGAACACTTTGGCCAGGCCAGTGTGTGGTCTCTGAGACTACGTTTCCCATTAAAGGAATCTGTGTTGGCCAAACCAGTTCAGTTCTAGAGTCCCTGCCTTGCTCTGTCCTGGGTAGTGTGGCCTGGTGAAGGAATGCTGCAGGGGATTCATGGGGCAGCAGGTGGAGGCTGTCAACCGGCTACACTCTTCCTGCCACCACTGACCCCGGCCCAGACCCCACCCAGCAGGTCCTCTTGAGGGTAGTCAGAATCCAAGTGCCTCGGTAACCAGCACACATGCATAGCATTTACTTGTCATGTCTGTTCTGTCTTCTTTGGTCAGGAACAGTTCCTAATGTTCTCTTGTCTTTTATGACCTTGACAATTTTTGAGTATAGGTTTGTTATTTTGTTAAATGATCCTCAGTTTGGGTTTGTGTTCTCTTATGATGAAAGTTATACATTTTTGTCAGGGCTATCAGAGAAACAATGCTGTGTTTTTCTACCAGGAAGCCCACACTGTCAATTTGTCCTATTAGTGTTAACTTTGATCACTAAAGGAAGGTAAAGCCAGCTAGGTTTCTCCACTGTAAAGCTTGTAATCAATAATTATTCTATGTAATGGATAAACAACAAGGTCCTACTGTAAAGCACAGGGAACTATATTCAATATCCTGTGATAAACGTACTGGAAAAGAATATAAAAAAGATTTATATGTGTAACTGAATCACATTGCTGTACGGCAGAGATTAACACAACATTGTAAATCAACTATGCATCAATTTAAAAAATTATTATGTGTAAATATCCAGTTCCTCACTAAACTTTTACTTGCTGTTTTAATATCCACTGATGACTCTGACCTAAATCATTACTACTATGACGGTTGCCAAATGGTGACTTTCTAATTCCATCATTCCATCTGTGCTATACTGCAAGGAATTATTTTTTTCTTGCTATTTTTTCAATCACTCATGTATTTATATCAGTATGGGCTCATGGATTTCTGTTTTATTCAATGGTAATTTCTTAATTGAAGTACAGTTCATTTACAATATTGTGTTAGTTTCCCATTTACAGCAGTGATTTGGTTAATTTTTTTTCAATTTTTTTCCCATAGTTTATTACAAGATATTGAATATAGCTCCCTGTGCTATACAGTAGGTCCTTGTTGTTCATCTATTTTATATATGGCAGTGTGTATCTGTTAATCCCAAACTCCTAATTTATCTCTCCCTCCCTTCTCCTTTTATTCAATATTAATTTTATTCAGTGCTCAAAGTATAACAGTTTGGGCCACTGGGAGCTCCTTCAAGCTTGTTTCTGCACCCCTTTGACATATCTGCATTATTCTTTGAGCACTTTCTTACTTTTTAGTTCTCAACGGTGTTCCAAGTTCATATCGTACTACACCAGCCCTAGAGTCAGCCATTCCCCCAAAGAGTCCTGATTCCTTTTAGTAGAGAATGATATTTAGAAATCAAGATCCCGGTTCTGGTGTGCTCATTGCTACTAAGTAAACATTGTTTCTAGATCCTCTTAGAGGATGGAGCTAGGAAATGTGTGGTGTATACACACCCCACACATTTGCATCTATATCAATTCTATGATACTCTGTTTAGTTAAATGTTTAGCTTAGATATTGACAAGGATATAGACATAGATGATATAGATATAGATGATATAGACATAGACATAGACATAATACCATGAGTTTCCACCAATACCTCCAATCACAATCCAACACAACAGGATTCCTTCTATCCTTCTCCTTTTCGTATTAGTAAGTTTTTTCTCTACCAGTAAGAAACCTGGCTTCTACTGTTCTCAGTCTTTACTTATCTGCTCAGGCCCTCTGTCTGTAATCAAACTCCCAACTGCACTGACCACCTCCTCACTCAGGCACCTCCTTCCTCAGTTCCCAGCCACAGCAGCGCCACCTCCCTTGGCCAGCTTGTCAGTTGGTCCCCAATATGACAGGTTTCAGTGACCAAGTATGATTCAAGTCAACTCAGGAAGGTTGATATGAGACCATTTTCAGCTGCTAAAGACCCACTGGCCCATAATCATCCACTCTCCAAACTCCGTGTGGGCTGGCATAACAGTCCGATCTCTCCCTTGGTCAAGATCACTCTGTTTTGCTCATAGATATCCCTAACTCGGAAAATCTCAGCAAAAATTTAGGAATGATGGCATCAATCTTTCTGCCCAGAAGGCCCTGAACCCGTTAGGCAAATAAAACCACCCACTTCGCAGAATTCTGCAGAGATTGGCTCTTTGCAAATTCAGACAAAATGAATCTTTGTGACTTTTTTTTTTTTTTTTTTTTTGAGTATCAGGGCTTGCGTGACTATCAGGTTCTCACAAGATTTACAAATAGGTGACCCCTTTGCCTCTACCCATCCCCCAAATAGCTATCAGGGTCTTTTTGTGTAGAAGAGGAAAAAAATAAGGCATCCCTTTGCATGACATTTACCACATTGTAAAATCATTGGTCTATTGGTCTCAAGTCTATAGACTGTAAGGTTTTTGGAAAGCCAGTACTGCATCATTTTTCATCTTTGTAGCCCTAGCACCTAACATACTGTCTAGTCATTGTAGACAATATTATCTTTTTAAAACCTTTCTTTGAAACTTTCCTTCCTTCCTCCTCTTTGTACTTCAGGCTTCAATACAATTTATCAATGCACTTTGTAAGGTTCAGTTGTTTAGTCTTAATAACCCCAAGGTTTCTGCCATAGTCAGTGCATTAATGTCAATCAAGGGACAGTATCAGGATGTCTTGGAGAAATGACCATTAGAGAGATTTTGATCTCTACCAGAGTGCTGTCCAAGAGCCCTTCCAAGGGTCTACACAGAGAGGACCTCGTTTTACCAGACTCTTTAGTTCTTGAAGAGCACTCCAAAAATCTCCTCTTGGGCCACCATTTCTTGGCTTTTCCTGAATACAGGTCCTTGCTGCTATACCAATAACTGTACCAGCAGTCATTGCTGCTATACCAATGCTGCTATACCAATGACTGTACCAGCAGTCATTGCTGCTATACCAATGACTATACCAGCAGGATTAGAAGGCCTAATGGGGTCTCATAAATCCATCAGAGCAGACCTTCACTTGCAGCCAACTCTGGGCAGCAACTTCAAACCACAGGATGAGTGTCCTTACAATGAGATGCATCTGTTCCCCTCCCCCCAACACTGGAACGGCCTCTCGTGGAGATGACAGTTTCCTGAGCGCACCCTGATGAAAAGCTAGTGTCCTCGCAGGCTGATTTTAGCAGGTTCTTCACAGAGGTATTTCCATCTGAGCTCTGCTCACTGTCATACTTGAAAATGGGTTTTGACCTCTCCCAAATGAACTTCTTCCCTTCTCTGAAACTGGATGAACTCAGGGGCACCAAATACTTCACCAGCCCATCCCTTGATCAGGATGCTGGGGATCTCCTATTCTTTTCCTTTCAGTTGTACGCGTTCCACTAAGCCTACGAGAAGTAGATAATGCACACGATATCTAAACTCTTACAAGCATAAAGAAAATGAAAATATGGAAGTCTTCTCAATTCTTTTCATGTGCTAGCATCCCCCTAATACCAAACTCCAAGAAAGATAACCCAAAAAGGAAAACTGTGTCCAATATTACATGGGATCGTAGATGCAAAAACCCCACTAAAAAACTGGCAAATCAAACCCTAGAATATATTATAATAATAATATATCACAACCAAGTAGGGTTTAGCCCCAAAATATGAAGATGGTTTGTTATTAGAAAATTAATCATATTGATTCAGAAAAAGATATATTTCAACAAATGTGGGGAAAGCTCTTCATAGTTCAAGCTCTATTCCTGACTTTTAAACATACTTAGCAAACTGGGAATGGATATGGCAAAAATAATACTTAATGGTGAACCGTTAGAATCATTCCCATTAAAGTCTGAAAAGCGACTTTTCAATATTGTATTATTGATCGTAGGCAATGCAGTGAGATAGGAAATTGAAATGAGAGTTATATATATTAAAGTAGGAAAGACAAAAGTGTCAATATGATTGTCTACCTAGCAAATCCAAAAGAAATAATAAGCAATTAAGACCAATCAGAGTTCAGCAAGATGACCAGATATAAGAATAAAAAAAACCAAAACAATGAAAACAAACATATGAAACAATTTTCAAACTCATTATAAATCAAAGAAATGTGAATTAAAACAATGCCTTACAAATCATTATTAATTTTTAAAACTTAGTGGTACAATCTTTTAGGAAGGGATTTGGCAACAAGAACTAGAGAAAGATTCATCGTTTAGCTTCTGTTGAAACTCTATCCTAAGGAAATATTCTAAGACATATACATAAAGAAGTTCATAGACTATTTTTACAGAAAAATCTGGAAAAAAATCTATTGTCCAAAAAGAGAGGGAATGAGTTATCTAAAGAATCATATATGGTATACACTACCAAGCGTTAAGATAGATAGCTAGTGGGAGGCAGCTGCATAGCACAGGGAGATCAGCTCAGTGCTTTGTGACCACCTGGAGGGGTGGGATAGGGAGGGCGGGAGGGAGGGAGATGCTGGAGGGAGGAGATATGGGAACATATGTATATGTACAACTGATTCACTTTGTTATAAAGCAGAAACTAACACACCATTGTAAAGCAATTATACTCCAATAAAGATGTAAAAAAAAAAGGAAGCATATATGGGCTTAAAGGAATATTGCTTTTATCACTAAAACATCTTTTAAGTTCTCTGTAATAACACTGAAAAATTTATTAAATAATAGTAAGTGAAAAGTCAAGACAATTTTTATGCTTGCTGTAACAACTACATAAAAATGATTAGGAGAAAAGTGTCATGGGAAGTATAGTACAGTCTAGAACTCAGACTCTTAAATTGGAAGTGGTGACTTCAAATCCTGGGGCTACTACTTCTTAGCTGTAAGACTTTGGCCAAATTATTTAATTTTCCTCAGTTTCCTCACTGGTAAAGAGTTAATACCTGCAAAGCTCCATGGGTAGCGATGTTGATATAGTAAAGCCACTGATAACAATTAATGTGAGGGCAGCAAAGTGCCAGTAGGCATAGTGTTAGGGTGATAAGATTATTGTGTTTTCATTCCTGTTTTCTAAAATTTCCATGTTATTATCTTTGTTTTATAGTGCAAGTAGATATTTTAATATTTAAAAAATTATTTTAAAAGGAACCTTGTTTCTAATCTAGGCTAATCTCTCCTCTGGCCTGTGATCCCGTTTCCACTCCCTCCTGCTTATCTGGGGTCTGGTTCCACCCATTATCTCGTTTGTGTTATCTCAAACTCCCCTACTGATTCACTAAATAAATAAAATTATTCCTAAATGGAATCTTTACTCTGTTCTCTTCACTGTCACACTTCTTAGGAGAAAAAAAAAAGTTACAATAGTTTTCTCCAATTCTAATTTCACTCTTCAGTATATTGGAATCTGCATTCTCACTATGTTGCTAATTCCCTTAATGCCCAAAGCTAATTCATCTTTATTCTATTTACCCTATCGGAGACGTTTTAACACTGCTGGTCACTTTCTCCTTGAAGCTCTCTTCCCTGTCCTCTCACATTTTTTTTTTTTTTTCCTCTCACATTTAGAAAGGAGGACATGAGAGGTAGCAGGAAGCAGAGGTTTTAGAACTGCCTGTATTGGAAACCGGAAGCTGGTTTCTCCTTGTATGTGAGATCAGGTCTGAAGCCATAGACCCATAGACTGCAGAACCGATCCAGAAAGGAGAAGCAGGCATGGTCAAGTGAGAAGAGAGTGGCTGGGGAAATCCAATAACGGAACCAGAAAGCAAAGTGGGTCAAAGACAAAAGAACACCCTGACTCCCAAGGGGAACAAAAGTCTGCAGATGCCAAAAAAAAAGTTCTGCAGAATCCCTGTGACCACTTCAGCAGAATTGTGTTCTCTAATGCCTCCTTTACTCCCAGAATACTTTAAGGATGCTCCCTTTATGTTGCTCAACACCACCCTCTCAGACTCACCTCTTTCTTCTCTGTTTTTTCTCCCACTTAATCATCCAGCCTTCCTTCCATTTATCAAACATATATTTACTGAATGACCAGTATAAGCTGGACATCATGATATGCCATGAAGCGACATGATAAATAAGAGAAAATCCTTGTCCTCAAGAACTCACCTAGTTGACATTTCTTTCTCTGATCATCTCATGTGTTTCCCAAGGTAAGATCTTGCCTAGACCTTCTTTGTCCCATTTCCATCCATGGCTCCAACTGTCTGCCTGGCTTTTTCATCTGATACCCTGTAAATAACTGAAACTCAGGATGGCCAACACCAGATATTCATGTGTCACCAAACCAGAAGATGTCTCATTATCAAACTAGAAACTCCTAAGTCATCCATTAACTTCCCTCTCTTTCACCACATAGATCCACAACTGGACGGCAATTCTTAACAATACCGTCTCCTAAAAGGTTCTCAGAATTGCTCTCTCCTCTCCAATTCTTTCCAACTCTACGTTAATTTCAGGCCATCATTACCCTGAAATAACCTTCTAACTTTTTCCTGTCATCCAATATCTTCCCCTTCCAGTCCACCATTATTATTGATATCAGAATTATCTTTTCAAAAGGCAAATTTTATTCATTTCTTCCCTCATGAAGATCCACCATTGCTTCTGTACCCATACGTTTTACCCCTGCATTCGGGACCTTTAGATTTCTTCTTCATCTCTTACCACCATGCTGGCTAAACAGAATTGCTTATACCTCCCAACACAAGAAGCTTTGGTCACACTCCATGCCATTCTTTGCCCAAGATGCTCCAACCGTTTCCATCTGACAAATACTGACACCTTTCTAAATTAGCTAAAATATTACTTGCTCTGTAAAGCCTTTCCTATCTCCTCCAAAACAATTGTCCAAACTCTCCATTGCGCTTCATATTTAGAGTGTACTTCTATTAAGGAAGAATGTTTTCTGTGCATTTAGACATCTATATAATATTTGTTTAGTTATTGCCTCCAACATTGGAATGAGAGCCTAAACCCATGGGATTAGAATCATGTGCTTCTCATTTGATAGTGCCCTGGACCCAGCATAAGGACCACCACAAGTCTTTGCTGAAAGAATAAATAACTCACAGAATAATGAATAGAAAAAGCAAACTGTTTTTGAAAAAAGTACATGAATATTAGGATATAACATGTATTACAGTTGGAGGGTTGAGAAAATGCAGATTGAGGAATGAAATGTAGGTCAAAGGAGAAAGGAGGGAGAAATCAAGAGGACCCATTCGTGTGCACAGAAAACAAAGCTGACATTAGAAAAGAAGGCAGAGAGTCAAAGGAGATCGGACAGAATAACAGCTGGAAAGAGTCTCTTGGGACAAGGAATATCAGAATCTCAACAAAATCTCTGCAATTTGACTCTGCAAATCCAAACAAGTCTCACTCGTTTATCATCTTGATAGAGACATGGCTATACATAGTTCCTACGGAAAGTACTAGGAAAAAACTTACACTTGGCCAGCAAGGCAACCGATCAAAAAATTTCCCAGAGTATATGGGTCTGATGCGATCTGGAGGTTCTACTCCTGGTTCAATGTTCTCAGTCTCCCTTTGCTCTTCAGGTTGTTGAGCCAACTGGCACTCAGAAGGTTCTATCACCAAGCCCATTTGGGGTTCTGTAGGCTTAGTTTCATCTGGATCCTCTGGTTGGGGGAACCCCATGTCCACCTCCACAGGAGGCTGCATCTCCATGCTGGGCTTCATCACCACACAGGTGGACTCTTTTTCCAGTCCCTGTCTAGGTTCCATACCCAAAGTAGGTTGCTTCCCCACTGAAGCCCCTAACTTTTCAGGGTCACCAGACACAGGACATCTCCTGCTGCCTAGAGCCTGTGGACTTTCACACACCAGGCCCAGTGGAGACTGTGTTACCCTTCCAGGATGACACCCCGCCAGAAAACGCTCATTTTCTAAACCTGCTCTTCCTGGCAACATTCTCAGAGGACATTTTGTTTCCTGTGAGGCTGAGACCCTGCTGACTCCTAAATTACTCCCTTCCATGAAAGTCCTAGAAATATTCTGTCTTTTTAATCTTATATCAAGCCCATTGCTCGATGGACATTTTGTTTCCCGTGAAGCCATCCTCTCCTCATATTTATTACTGCATGGAGAATCTTCTTTTCCTAATCCCACTCTGAGCCCCAACTCCGTGGGAGATGTTGTTCCCATGAAGACCCTTCTCTCTCCTAAGTCATCTTTTCCTTCCTGGGTGAGTGCCACGTCCATGCTCAGGGGAGATTTCCTCTCAGATACCCTCATTCCTCCAAGGGCACTCATCTCTAAGGGGTAAGCTGCACCTGGCTAGAGGGAAGATCCCAATCCCTTGGAGCGCCCCAACCCTTTGGGGGACCCCGCTCTTACGAAAGAGCACATCTCCACTCGGACTTCCTGCCCACTGCTTCCTGCCCGCCACTTCACACCTAGCAGAATTCACTGGGGAAAAGAAGATGGAGGTCTGTTTACCCAGTTACCTGGGAAACGGGGGCGGGGCTTGGAGCGCAGCTCTTTCCAGGGCAGGACCCCCACCCATCTCTCTCCCTCTTTCTCCTCTCCCCCACTCTCTCCTCTTTCTCTCTCCCTCATTCCCCCTATTCTCCCTTATTCCTTCTCTCTTTTTCCCCCCTTCTTTAGTTGATTTGGAGGGCAGGAAAACTTGAAGGATGTGGTCTTGGGCTCCAGATCAAATGACCCCAAATTTCTCTTTGGTTTCCCAAGCAATGCGGTCCCGTTAGGATGGGTTCAGCCAGGGGCCTACTCCTGGCCACGGGCCTATTAATTTTACTGGCGATCAGAGAATAAATAACCCTCTTTCTGGTGGTGACCACCAATTTTAGATCCTTCCTTGTGAAAGTACATGCACACTGCATGTAGTTCTTTCAGCACTTAAGACATCCTTTAAAAATTCTGTAAAGTTACTATATTTGGCAGCTGTGGTAAGGAACATCTTAAAGTCTTTGAAAACACACTCCAATAAATAGGCTTTAATTAGCATTTCAAGTAAATATATTAAAATTTGAAATGCGTTACACAGTAATGCATATTGACTTTTTAAAATAATGTGGCGAACTCAAAATTAAGTATGGGATTTTTTTTAAACTCAAGGTTTAATGAATGTATATTTGGTGAATATTTGTCATGTTCTACACATACAGGGGATACAGAACACCTCGCTTAGAATTTGAATGAAATTTATGAGATTCCACTTTTTTAAGAAAGCCTCATGAAAAATTTGCAAAGTCCAAATTTTTTTTTTTTTTTTTTTTGCGGTACGCGGGCCTCTCACTGTTGTGGCCTCTCCCGTTGCGGAGCACAGGCTCCGGACGCGCAGGCTCTGCAGCCATGGCTCACGGGCCCAGCCGCTCCGCGGCATGTGGGATCCTCCCGGACCGGGACACGAACCCGTGTTTCCTGCATCGGCAGGCGGACTCTCAACCACTGCGCTACCAGGGAAGCCCCCCAATTTTTTTTAAAAGTGGTTAAGGGATACTATTTTACATTTGTAAAAACAGTGTACTGTAATTTTCTAGATAGCTAGTATACATATTCTTCTCCCCCTAAGCAATTTAAATGACTTGATTGTGTGTAAATCAAGGTATGTCCGTATAAGTGTTCATTCGATTCTTTTGTTTACAACCATCTACAGTACTGAGTCCTCATTTTGTGTCAGTTCTGGGAATACAATGGACTAAGCTAATCCCTACCTCATAGAATTTATATTCTAGTAGGGATAGATAACCATCAAGTAAAGCAATAAATAAGATCATTTCACATGATGAGTGATGAGTACCATGAAGAAAACAGAACACTTTGATATGGAGGGAAGCTACTTTACAATTGATGGGCTTAGAAATCCCTTAGGTATGTGACCTGGAGCTGAGGCTTTCATGATGTCCTACAAAGACACTAGCTTTTAAACCTGAATAGCTCAAGTTTCCATAGCCTTTTTCTCACTGCCTTGCCACCATGCCTACAATTCCTTATGCCAGAATTACCTTTCGGTTTGTCTCCAGACAGTCCCATTTAAAAGTGAATGTTACCATTCATTACCATCTATGCAAAGAGTCATTCTTCAACTACACAATGGAAAGATTTCCTGGAGGAGAAGGTAGAAGACATGGAGTGTTGTGGATGATTGAGAGATGCAAGTGCTGGGAATTCCTGAGTCGGTGTTTAGAGATTTGAGGGCAAAGGCAGCACTAAGGGCAGTGTTCAGTTCTGCATGACTTTATTTAGGCTCCATCCATTTTGTAGCTTCCTTAAGAAATTTTACCACCTAGTAGTTAAACAGGAGAGAAGGGGGCAGGGCACAACCTTTAAAAGAATAACATAGCCCGAGGACATGACATAAACAGATTAGAACAAAATAGGTCCAAGATGGTGGACAAGTCGACTTCCACTAGACCTAGAGCCTCAGTATATGATCATTGTAACACATCAGCAAGCTGATGACACACCCACAGGCGCCGTGACAGTTCCAAGACCAACCATAAAGGTCAAAAAGTGGGCGGTGGCCCCATTCCTAGAAATCCCCATCTCTTCCCCAAAATAGCTGGAATACTCCTCCCACTCTTTAGCCTATGAAATTACCCACCCCTATAAAAACTGACAACCCCCCTACCCTGGTGCTCTTCTCACCTTCTGAGATGGCCCACACTCTGTCTATGGAGTGTGTTTCTCTCTAAATAAATCCACTTCTTACCTATCACTTTGTCTCTCACTGAATTCTTTCTGCGATGAGACATCAAGAACATGAGCTTCATTAAGTCCTGAGACTAGGTGTGATCTCCATTAAAAGACCATGGGTTCAAGTCCCAATCTGGGTTTTGGCTGGGTTTGGGTCCCGGCCTGTGGGTTCAAGTCCCACTCCAAGTTACACGGTTTCAGTAGGATCTCCCATTTGCTACTAGAATGTATCCAATTATCAGTCCTCCTCAGTTATCCAGAGTTAGGGGGAAAAAAAACACAGGCCTATTGTGAGTGGCAGTACAAGAGCAAAGCTTTACTGTGGCATTTCCATCTCTCCAAAATTACTACTGGATCTTAGAGGTACCAGCCACTGGAGCAGAACTCCCCAGGCAAACATTATGACTAAACTATAAAATACTGTGGAATATATTCATGAATACAGAGAATTGGGGTTTTTTGGCCTTGCCTCACAGCTTGCAGGATCTTAGTTCCCTGACCATTGAACCCAGGCCCCAGCAATGAAAGCACTGCTAACCTCTGGTAGGCCAGGAATTCCCTCACGAAGGAAGTGAATTAAAAGACAAAATTGGTAGAAAGTCGGACTCCCCTGCTGGTCCAGTGGGTAAGACTCTGCTCTGTGCTCCCAATGCAGAGAGCCCGGTTTCGACCTCTGGTCGGGGAACTAGATCCTGCATGCATGCCACAACTAAGAAATCTGCATGCCTCAACAAAGATCCTGTGTGCCTCACCTAAGACGCGGCACAGCCAAAATAAATAAATATTTTAAAAATTGGTAGAAAGAAATGAATGAGGAAGCAATACCCTAGAACAATGATGGGGAGTTCCTAACAATGTATAAATTTCAGCATCCAGGTGTTATTTGTGAGGACTTAAGTCAAATGTTCACCATTCTAAATGTAATTAAGCTTGGGAATTCCCTGGTGGTTCAGTAGTTAGTGACTCAGTGCTTTCACTGTGGAAGGCGGGGTTTTATCCCTGGTCAGGGAACTAAGATTGCACAAGCTGCATGGTGTGGCAAAAAAAAAAATGCAATTAAGCTCACAAATTTTGGGGCGTCCCTATGATATCAATCAAAGTTCCTCTGAAAGGAAGTTAAATCATGAATAAATTATGGTCCTGGTCCTTAAGAACTTTAAAATCCTAATGGGAATGAAAGCCTGAGGAGGAAAGTCTAGGCAGGTACTCTCTAACTGTAAAATAAGGCAGATACATATTAGAACTATTACAGACAGTAAAGTATCATGAAACTACAGGAAAAAGATCACTAAATCCAGTAGAAGTAGCCTCAGATGCCATCCAGAGGAGTTGGCATCCTGGCCAAGGTGAGACCTGCAGTGATGAGAGGTAGTGGTATTCCAAGGTGCAGAGAACAAAGTGATCAAAGATGCCAAGATGGAAACACACAGGCAACACTCTGGGAACACAGAGTAGACTGGTATGATTAGGTCACAAGGCAAGAGTTTGGGGAGAGGGAGGCTTTAGAAACAGAATGAAAGAAACATGGGTTGGGACCAGAGTTGAAGAACTTTGTACTCTATTTAGCAATTGCATATTTTTGAGTAGGAGAGTGACTGGCCAAAGTGTAAAGAATGGGTTGAAAAGGCAGGAGTGTGCATTAATTTCAGCTTGTACAAATACTACCATGGCCCAGGCTTTGGGATTAGAGCTTAGATTTGGGATTAGAGAATTTTGGGTGACAGAATGGGACAACGAAGAGCTGAAGATGATTCTGCTCTTTCAAGTCTAGGTGACTGGGAGGCTGTTAATACCAGTCACCAAGCAGAAGCACATTTGGGATGGAATAGGTTTGGTTTGGGGCATACTGTTGACATGCCAAAACTGATGTGACATATCCTATTTCCTGATTATTCCTGGGATTGTCCAAGAGGTATCACCATGACTAACATACCATATTGGAACCACCCCTTGGGATAAAGTGCCACAGACACCGTTTGCACATGACACATAATGTTCTTGGGGTAACTGGGAGGTTGATCTGAAAGGCTGGCTGTTCAAGGGTTCAAATCACCTTCATTGCAAAATGTTGACAGAGCACCGACAGGATACCTTAGGCCAAGTACACATCTAGACGATCAAAACTGATGGCCACATGGCAGGGCTATAAATAGTAAACAGCAAACTGAAAAAGCAACCCTCATCCTGAGGAAAAATCGATTTAACATTCTCCCAAATTCCGAAAGGAATTTTTTGCTTTGTTTCAGATGCCCAGCCAGGGACTGTTGTGTGAGATGGAGCCAAAACAGCTTGCCTTAAGTAGGTCTGCAATGGAAGCTAATGAATGTATTGGGTTCTTTTACCGGAACTGTGCTTAAGAACTCAGATTCTGGAGCCAGCCCGCAGGTTAGAACACAATTTCATCACCTACTCCGCGGTGATTTTGGACAAGTTACACAATCTCTGTGCCTCAAATTCTTTACCTGTAAAACAGGCACGGCACATTCGTGAATTCCACAGCCACGACTAAAGACTCCTGGCTGCCAGCTGCTGTGCTAGACAGCGGCGAGGACCACTTTGGGTAGGTAATATTCCAATGTAGAGGGAGGCGGACGATAGAGCTAGTTTCAGAGTGAGAGCCCCATAGCGTAGGAAGAAAATGGGATAATTCCTGTAAAGCGTTTAGTGCAGTAACCCGCGACGGGAAATTCTTTATAAAAGCTACCTATTATTTTATAACTTGCCCCTTCGCACCCAAAACAGGTAGGCTGTCAAGAAAAGCAAGTTATTGAAAATGCCCCCGCCTAAAGACAACTTTCGGGGGTCGGGGGAGGATCGCATCCTCCT
The DNA here is from genome assembly GCF_937001465.1 of Orcinus orca. Lineage (NCBI taxonomy): Eukaryota > Metazoa > Chordata > Mammalia > Artiodactyla > Delphinidae > Orcinus > Orcinus orca. The sequence continues at coordinate 8,781,303 of NC_064563.1, read as the reverse complement.
CCCTGGAGTCAATGCCCCTTACCTATCCACCCATCCCTAGGGACGTGTTGGAAGGCTCTCTTGTGCTAGAAAAGCCCCCACAAAAAAGCCCCTAAGCCGAGGGGGCATTGTTGGGCTGTTGCAGAGGTAGGGGAAGGGGAACTGACAGCTAATATTCACAGAGAAAACTTCGCCACCCCACACCGCCTGGGAGTAACAAACCCAAGCTCTTCTGGGCTCCCCCTAGAGCAGGCCGGCCAAGGAGTGTCCCCGCCTCGTCCCCGCCCTCGGCCACGGGGAGCCATCGACCACCGCCCAGATAACAATGGCGCCGACGGGGGCGGGGCCGCGCGCGCCCCGGGGAAGCGGGCAAGGGGAGGCGGCCCGCGGCCGTAGCCGACCCCGCGGCTCGCTGGGGTCACGTGACGCGGCCGCCCCGCCCCGCGGCCCAGCCCGGACTCTTAAGGCTCTGAGAGGGGGCGGGGGAGCGGATAGAACGGGCGGACGGGGAACGACCGGAAGTGACGAAGGGGCGTAGTCTGCGACGTGCGGCGACGTGGCGGCGAGGCCGGCGCCGGGCGGCGGAAGTGGCTACAGCGCTGGGACTGGAGTGTTTGTGTTTTGGTTAGCGAAGGAGCCGGCGGCCGGCCTGAGGGGAGGAGGGAGGAGGAGGAAGATTTAGTGGGAACTCGAGCGCCGGCGGCGGCGGAGGAGGAGAAAGCAAAGAGGAAGGCGGAGCGGCGAGAGGCGGAGACGGAGACCGACGGGGGCGGCACCGCGGCACGAGCCCCGCACCGTCCAGTCTGAGGGGAGCGGCGAGACGAGGAGACGCGCCACCACCGCCGCCTCAGCCTCCTCTCGGGCTCCGCCTGGGACCTGCAGCCGGAAGCTTCGGCGCCGCGGCCCCGCGAGCTGCGGACTCAGGTAACCGAGCCGGCCCTCCGCCTGCGCGGAGCGGGTCGGGACCCCGGGTGGTCCGCGGGCCCTGCCGGCGCGGAGTCCTCCGCCCTTCCCTCTCGCGCGTCGGGGCCCGAGACTGGAGATGGGCCGAACCCGGCGTCTCGACCCACCGGCCCTGGTGACTCATCCTTCGAGGGGCTTCGGAGGCCAGGATTTGGGGCCCGGCCGAGGGAGCGACGGGTGTCACCCTGTTCCCTTCTCAAGATGGCGCCGCGAGAGAGGGCCGGAGGCCGCGGTTCCGCCTGCTCCGTCCTGGCAGCCCGGGGTTGGGGGGGGGTGGTCTCCGGCCAGAAGCAGGCCGGATTCCGGGGAGGAGGATGGGAGAGACGGCCCAGGGGCCTGGCGGAGCCTGCCTGCTCGGGCGATCGGAGCTGGTGTCAGTTGCTCAGGTGCTCTCGGAGGAGGAACTGGGGCTTCCAGCAGGTGTGAATTTGGGGAGCTCCGCCTACCCCCCGACTCCCTGAGCCGGGTAATGGAGGGAGGAGGCGGCTCGGGAAGCCGGGCTGTCTAGGGACTCTTGTCTCATCGTTGGAAGGTGGTGAACCGCAGCCTTAAACAACTCGGCACAACTAGGTCGCTGAACACACTCACTGGATAGAGCCCTTTAAACGTGCTCTGTTGTTCGCCTCCCTGGAAGCTGGTTATCCTCCTGAGACTCAGACTTTTTCAAGCTCTGAACGTCATAATTCACATATTTGGTTTTTGTTTTTTGCTGAAGTGGTGCCTAAGTGTCCAGTCAATTGCCTTTCACATAACTAGTAGGGAAAAAACCCACATGGACACCACTGCGGTAATTCAGGACAGCTCAGAAACTTTATTCTTAGTGTAAAATGGGGATAATAAAAAGAGCTCGTAGGGTTGCTGTGAGCCTAATTCATAGGATGGTGCTTGGCACAAAATAAGTACCCAGAAACGTAAGCTGCTGTTAGTTTTCATCAAGGAGCACCCAGGAGGACTTTAACTCTAGAATGCCAGGTGTTTTCAAAAGATTTAAAATGCACTTTGTGCAAAATCTTGTGCTTTTGTGAAACAAAAGTTTAAGTAGTGAATGCAACTATTACAAAATGTAACTTTTAACCTTAATGTTATGCTTATATTTATAATTAGATTTAGATATGTTTTGTTGGAGATCCTTGGAGGGAACTATAATGCAAGGCTTTAAACCTTAAAAGACAAAGCTAAATCATAATCTTTTTTAATGGGCATCTGATGTTTTCCGTGCAATTTTGGGAGGACTGGAAATTCGGAGCATGTTGTCCTTGATGAGTAATTCAGTTTGCTGTTTTGTAGGTAATCAGACAGCTGGGAAGTGTTTTAGTTGCTATCGTATGTACTATCTGAAGGTGTGTTGGTGCATTTTCAGTCTACGTGACTTTCTTTTGATACTTGGTCATTATTTCATCAAAGGGGCACTTTAATTGCCAATTTTAAATCCCTGCTGTGTGTTGACCACTGTATTAGAAACTTTTTACATATATAGTTTCTTGTTTACTTCCCACAGCAGTTATGAAAGTTAGGTATACTGGAAATAGAGGCTTTGAAATGAAAGCACTTGCTCCAGCAGAAATTGGTATAGCTAGCCAGGATTATATCCCCAAATCTGATATGTTTTTGGGGTGGTAGGAGGATAGATGTGGGGTTGGAGCATTTTTTTATTACAGAAAATTTTTTAAATGTACAGAAGTAGGAAGAATAGTATAATGAACCCATCACCCTAGCTTCAGTTATTTTATGGCCAATCTTGTTTTATTTACGCCCCCATTGTTTGGAAGCAACTCAGACCTATTATTTCATTTGTCAGTATTTCAATACGTATTACTAAAAGGTAAGGACTCTTCAAAGCTGCTGTTTAGGTAAGGCAGAGGTGATTTTATTGCCATGAATGTAAGGTCTCATGGATATGTTTATTAATGAGTTCGTGGTCAAGAGGGATTCTTGTATAAACTAATTTCATGGGTAAGGCAAATATCTTATTAGGTACCTAAATGAAATAGAACAGTGATTTGAGAAGGGGAATCATCAGATATAATGTTATTAGCACATGATCAGCTTTTGATTAAAGATGGAAGAAAACTATGATGATTGATTTGTGAATAGATTGGAAAAGAGTTCTTTGAAAGTTCCCTAATTCTTTGAGATTGAAAATTAGCGTTCTTAGATAATAGTAGAAGACATAGAAGTTGCCCTTCAGGCTAGCTTTTTCTAAATGTGTTAAATAGAAAGTAACGACACATTTGTTAGCTCCAGAACTACAGAAAAGTATAACTAAGACACTAATTCACTCACCACATAGAGAACCACAGTTAACAGTTCCACGTCTGATATACTTGAGCACATCAGAAAACAGTTTTAAGTCTTTTAGGCACCAGACACACCACCTACTTAATATATTTGTTGCTCCAAAACTACCGTTAAATAAACAAAAAACATGTACTGTTTAACAGAAGCCTTCAAATAATAATGGCCAACATTTATTGAGCTGTTACTGTGTTCTAAGGTCTATTCTAAGAGCTTTCCACTTATTAACTTAATTTTACTCAAAACTGTTTTAACCTAAGTACTTGAGTCACCTTTCAGGTTGCCAGGGTTTGAAACTCAGCTCTGTTGAAGCTCTGTCACAGTAACTGTGTGACCTCAAGTTACTTAACCTCTCTGTGCCTGTTTTCCTCATTTTTAAGGATTGTAATAGTCAACTTTATAGGATTGTTGAGTGGCTGTGTTAAGTACTTAAAATCACCTGGCACAAAATTGAGTCTTTGATAAAGGTTAGCTTTAAAATGTTTTAAAAGCCTTGATTACAGCATGATTTTAGGCTCAAATCTCATGCCTTTACAGTACTGACAAAGGTAGTGAATTAAACTAAATGACACTCAGTGTCTATTAGAGGTTATAATTGTCATGCAATAATGTGTTACAGGCAGAATTTACCAAAGTGATTAATAGTAGATTTGCTTTGTTTTGCTGATTTGTATACTTAATTACTTCATATTTGTTTTTTTACAGGTTTCTCTACCTCCAGAAAGAAAAAAATTGACACCTTGCATCCTGGAAGTTCATTTAAGAGACTGAAATTAGGGACTTCTTTCAAATTTGGACATGGCTAATCGAGGAGCAACAAGACCCAATGGGCCAAATACTGGAAATAAAATATGCCAGTTCAAATTAGTACTTCTGGGAGAGTCTGCTGTTGGCAAATCGAGCCTGGTGCTTCGTTTTGTGAAGGGCCAATTTCATGAATTTCAAGAGAGTACCATTGGGGGTAAGATTTTCTTTTATCCCTTCTTCATTTAATTGAATCATACGTTGACAAATAAGATTTTGCTGTTCTGATTGTATGATGATAGGTACTAAGTAGGTCTCAGAGTGAAGAGCTGAGCAGCAGGCTCAAGCTTTATAACTTGGTTTTTGTTAAGGTAATGTTGTTTAATATTTCGATTTACTGGTTATCCCCAAGATGGTTATATGGAAGCTAAAACACAGATGTAAACATGAGTGGAATCAATGTCCCCAAGTATAAGATTTGATTGATATCTTTCTTGATAATGATTAGAAGCTTCTTCAAGTTAATACATGTTTGTGCTGAATTATATTGGCTTTAGAATGAATAGTGAAAATAGTAAAAGTAAATAGTAAAAGAGTTAACATTAAAATTCTAATTCTAAATAACTGAGGGAAGAGAAAAAGTGAGTGATTAATGAAGAGGGACATGAAAGGGAAATGGGACCTGGAGAGAAAGATGGAAGGAGAGGGGAAAGAGGTAGAGTAAGCACTGCTTACAGTGTTTTTGGTAAGACTGAGGCAAGGGGACGGTAAGATACAGGACAAAGAGGAGACAACTAACAGAGCATTGCTGTGAATAGAAGACAAGAAATTAGATAATTGAACCTCATCAGAGAAATCCACAACTGTATATAGCAGCGGGGCAAAACAGCCTTTTTTGGGCGTCAGTTTCATCTGCCAAATGAAGCTTTTGAATGAGGTACTGTGTGGACAGCTTTAAGATCCGCGGTATTTTGCAAGGGGTGTGTAACTAAGCAGTACCATATTTTTTCCAGGTATTTTATACGTTTTAAAGTCTTACTTTTGAAATATGTAAGGCAGATACCCATTGGCATGTAGCAACTTCTTGGAGTCCGTCTTTCAGGAGCATAACTTTATGCTATGCATTGAGTATATGTTCTCAAGTAAGTACACTTGAGAATTTTATTTGTAGTTTCAGATCCTCCCAATAAGATAAATTACAGAACTCTAGTATCTCCTGGCTTTTCCCTACATACAAGAAATGTAGTAGATAAGTGGTATTTCCACTTTAATAGACTCAGCAGTATAACAGTGATTGTCAGCCCCCTCCATTTGTACGTCATGTTACAATGTGATCCCATTTTAGTATTTTATGGTTTTTATAATGGATGAGCATCAAAAGTATAGTCCATACCATGCAGCTTTTATTTTGATTCAGAAATCTTGGTATTTTAAAAAGCTTTAATGAAGTGTATCACACGTTCTTTGTGGTTTCTTTGTGAATACATTTGTGTGTGTGTATACCGTTTAATAATGAAATATAAAAATATGTATACGTATGATTTAATAATGAAGTATTACCTCTCAAGCTTTAGCCTCCTCCAGAAAGCAAATTGGGCCAAAGTTAACTAGCCCACATGGTAGGAAGAGTTTTAAAGAGTTTGAGGTTATGTCCACCCACCTTAAACTGGTGGAAAAAGTTAGTCATTATAACTGCTTTTTGGCAAGTGATTGTCAGTTGCAGCATTTTCCAAAGTACATATGCATCGTAGGCAAAATACCTGGGCCGATATGTTTGGGACTTGCTATGTGCTAACCCTGCCCACCTCACAGTGCATATTAAAATAACAAAAACACTGAAGTACTGTAGTAAAGAACTTAACTCCTGGGAAATGTAGCCTAAGACTAGAACTTTGTTTTTGTTTTGGTTACTCCCTATTATCTTCGAAATGTATTTTTTCCTAATGACATCTAAGGAAGGACATTTAAAAGAGAAATTTAACCCCTTATCAGTTCATCAACATAAATATACATATTCTCTGATATGTGTGTATGGGAGTGTATATATATATATATATATATATATATACACACACACATATATATATATACATACATATATATATATATATATAAAATCTCCATTTCCATTTAATACCAATTACCAATACCAATTGTCTACATTTCATTAATGAAATTGTCAAAAGGTTTTCATTCTAACACATAAAACTTCCTTAATATTTTCTACGAGTACAGATTGAGCTGGCTTTTTAAACCAACTTTAGGACTTTACATCCCAATTTCTATGTTAATGGTTACTGGCTGGATACCTTTCCACTATGTTGACCACATATTAATATCCTTAGGAGGTATGACAGTGCCATTATGATTACAGCTGTGAGCCCTGGATTTTTTGTTTGTTTTTGAGAGATAACTGACATAATATTGTGTAAGTTTAAGGTGTAAGACGTATTGGTTTAACTTGCCTACAGTTGAGCACTGTTTTTTTTATGCTCTTTGCTAGCAGCTCTTCACTCTTAAGGACTAGATTAGAATCTAAGCATTTAAGGATCTCAAGGTTTGAGCTATTTAAGGTCTGTAACTTGTAGGTAATATGTCTTTTTGTTTTGGCTGATGTGTGGTAGGAGCTGTCTAAAAATGAACCTGGCCAGATGTTTTACATTTCATCTGTTCTTTATTTTTTACTTAACTGTTGATGTTTAATAACATTAGTTGCGGTCTGAAGAGCTCACTTAAAATTTTCATCTCTGGTTGTGTTGTAAGGTGGAAATCATATACTGCACTCTTCAATTTGTGTATTCTAGAACCTTATATTCATCAAGAACATCAAGGTTTCTTTAGTTTTTGTGGTTCTTCCTAAACACGATAGCTTGATTTAAGAATCCATGTTGTCTCACAATACCCCACACCCCTGCCCCTTGGCTCTATAGCACTCATAATGAGATAGATAGTTAGGTGGTGGGTTTAGCGCTTTGGGGAGTTCTAGCTTATTTGTAGGGGTTTAAAGTCTGCATGACATTTACGTTCCCATTGTTTGTCTAAGACTAGCCCATAAGGTTAGCAGGGAGCATTAGGCTCAGAGGGTTGTCATCCTTCTTGCTATTTCATCTGGAGGCACATAGCTCTTCAGTAAATACTTGTTGGATGTTTGGACTGGCCATCTTTCATTTAACACCTTGGACACCTAAAGATTTATCTTAAGTTTTAACAAGTCTTCCACGTGATTCTAGTACATGCCAAAGTTTGAGAACCCCTGCTTTCTGTGTTCTGAGGAGCCAGTATTACATTTACACTACATATTAAAGTTCTCCCACAAATGGAATAATTGCTTTTCTTTTTTTTAAACTGTAGGATTTTTTTAAAACTTGCTGTTCATCTAACTCCTCCAGTTTGAGAATTTCAAGTATTATGTACTTGGTTACATTACATATTAACCTGTTATTTCTTTGTATGGGAACCCCTTCCTGTTAACCTGCTAGGCCTTTTTAAGAGAGCATGGCTCCTTCTCTGTTCCATCAAGGATACCCTGCCTTGTCTTTACTTACGGGAGTTAGAATATCCATAGTTTTCAGTTATCTGTACTGATGCTGTTCCCTTTTATTGCCACAAATAATCAAGGACTGGTTATACACGAAATTAAAGAAATAAGTGCCTTCTTTTTTAAGCTATTTTCAGCAGTTATTAACCCTAAGTAGAGTGTCTGAAATAATTATTTCAGGGTTGTTTTTACTGGAAGAACAAAGTTTATTCTATATTTAACATCCGTCCAGTTTTCTCTAAGGGGCTACCAGGACTTGTTCTTCTATTCAGATTCAAAAACATCTGGGGGAAAAATTATTAAAATTAAGAAAAACAAGGTTGGTTTCAAAGTTATTATTAACAGTCTTTTACCTTACCTTATCAATTTACAACCAGGACCTTCTTAAGAGTCGAGCGTGTGGTTAAGAAAGGGGTGGCGAGCGGCTCTGTATCCACATTGTTTGATTTAAAATTCTAGCTCCAGCACATACCACGTATCATCTGAGGCAAGTCATACCCAGCTTTATTTGTGTCTTATATGAAATGGAAATAATAGTACCTTACTTGAGGTTTTTGGTAAGGATTAAATGAAAGTGCATATACATTTCTTGGCACAATGCCTAGCATTGAGTAAAATGCTTAGTAAATATTAGCTATTACCATCACCACCATTACTTTTTGCTGAGTCATTTTTATCACTTGATATTTTTGTTGTATTGTCATGACATGACATTATTTTAGAACCGTGACTTTTCCACCTAGTGCAGAGCATTCAATTTAGGATTTGACAGTGTTAAAGAATTTTATGTCCAGATTTTCTCCTCTTGGAAGATAAAGTTTCTTATTAAAATTTATAGGAACAAATGAGATGTAAAAAACTTTATGAGCAGGTACTTCCTAAATTTGAGCCTTTCCAAAAATGGAGTTTTTGCAGATTCCTTCAAGTAAATAGCATGAACATATACAACTAAGTTTCTTTAAGTTCTGTATGGTAGATTCTTGCTTAACCCTCCCACCATTTGTTGATTTTCAAAAAAGCGGTTATTTATGTATGTTACATTAAATGCCTGCTCCCCACATCAACTAAGATATTTTGGAAGTTTTCTCAGAGAGAGAAATTACACAGTTAGATAGAATACGACATGTATGTACATACTAAATTTGCTTCCTAAACTGAAAAATAAAAGCAGCTAGAAAATTTAAATCTGAATAACGCATGTTTTTCCTGTAGTAGTAAGCTTTCTACTGTTGCCCTCCACTTGTTAGCTGTAAGAAAGACTTGTTTGTGTAATTGTAATCTGTGCATTTGTTTACTTTATCTTTTTGCATCTGCATATTGTTTTCAATTAAAAGTACTTTTGAGAAAGGATAGAAGACCTAGGGACAAACCACCAGCATATAGTTTGCAATTCATGAGAAAAATGCTTTTTGAAATATTCATTATTCTTTCTGTTACAGTGAGAGTTAAAATTTGTGGGAGTTTATCTTTTGGTTCTAATTGAAAGAATATTACCTTTCTGCATAATAATATTTCCTTCTAGAAAGTACATATTCAGTATTTGAGATAGGTTGTATTACTAGGAGAAATTGGTAAAGATTTGGTATTTTATATGTTTGTACCAGTTCTGACCTAAAAAATTTTAATAGTCTTAACATCAGTTATTCCCCAGTGTTCCAGTTTAAAATGTTATCATATGTGGCTACTGAAGCATTGCTGTGAATTAGGAGCCAATAAGCTTAGCTTCAATCCTGGCTTCCTTTTACAAACAGCACTGTTTACACATTTATAAAATGAGAAGAGTAAGCTAAATAAGGATTCTTTTAGGGCAGACTTTTTTTAAAGTGTGTACTCTCCTCCACATTAAACAATGCAATCAGTATAGTTAAACCTTTTCTTCCTCTTAAAATTTATTTCACAATTTGGGATCATGAACGTCTGTTTTTGCCCTGTCTTACTTAATTCATCGATGCCCTCTGGTGTTGCTGAAGTGTTCAAAGCTGTTTGGTAGAATGATTTTGCCAGTTAGCTCTAAGTATGGTGAACTACTTCTGTTGATTCACTAATTTGCTGGGAAATAAGATTATCAAGCTTTTCAGAAATTCATTTACTCAACAAATTTACCAACCTCCTAGCACTGTGCTAAATATTAGAAACCAAAGTTAACCTTTCCACCTTTTGGGTCTTACACCATAGTAATCTGAGGTTACTTATATGCAGTCTTTCTTACGATGCATGCTGAATTAATTCATCATTTGGAGTTATCATTGAGAGCCTTTTGTTGCCAGGCCTCTTGGTGGCAAATAGGGATGTATTAGAGTGAGAAAGGCAGCAGGAGTAATTCCAGAGGCGTTTGATTTTTGATCATTGGCTATTTTGATGTAAACATGAACTGCAACTACCAAATTACTAAATTCCTCAAGATGAGAGTGAAGTCACATATTGGATTTTGAAAATAAGAAATAATCCTTAGAATTTTACAAGTGTTGCAAAACAGTATTTGAGGGAAGTGCTGGTGAACAACATTCACCCTCTTTTCCAGGTAATATAGATGAGGAAGGGTAACAGCAGGATGAGGAACCAGTCATTTGTGGTTTTAGCCTGTTTGCAAAGCTGAAGATAGCAGTCACTCTTTGGATTCAAAAAGAAGAGATACCTTGATGATATGGGACTGTAGTCACTCTAATGATCAGGCACCTTCAGCGTTTCTCAGTTAAAAAAAAAGTTACTTAGGGATTTCAGTGGTTCAGTGGTTAGGACTCCTGCTTCCACAGCCAGGGGGTGCGGGTTCGATCCCTAGTTGGGGAATTAAGATCCCACGTGCCATGTAGCACGGCCAATAAAAAAAAAAGTTATTTATCCTCACATAGAACGAGAGCCAAGAGGGGTTCCACTTAGTTGATACCAATTCTATTTGAGGTGTAATGTGAATGTATCTTGGACACATAGGGTCCTTTAATATTAGAGGGCTTGAACTTGAACTTAGACAATCCTAACTTTCTCATCTATTGTATTCATAAGTAATTTGTAAATTTTAAAAAAATGTGACTTCAAGGAAGTACAGGGTAATTTTAGGATAGCTTGTAAGGTAATTTTTAAGTTAGCTCCATGTCATATGATGCAGTCATAGAGCTTATACAGCATTCTCACAGTGTCATCTGGACCTTACCATAGCTATATGAGGAAATACTAATCTTATAGATGAGGAAACTGAGGCAACAAAAGTGATTTGCCTGAGGTTTTGCAACTAAGTGACAGCTGGGATTAAAGACAGATCTTTCTTCATTGCCACCTGTATTCTGGAATTGATAAAGTTTAGGGTCAGGATATGCATGACATAAGCATTCTGTTATAAAATGTGTGGTACTTGGCAGGTACAGAGCCCCTTATATATCGATTTATTGATATAAGGAAAATAATGTGAAAGTATTTTTAAATAAAAATTCAAATCACTCATGTTCCAAAGTGAGCACCACTGTGTTCATTTTTATGCCCTCCACATGTATCACATTTTTATTATTTCATTGATTTGTTCTTATAAGTCAAATCTCAAATGGTTGACATCGAAAAGTCTCCCTCCTGTCTTCTATCCACTTAGTTCTTTTTCCCAGAGGTAGTGTTACTTTCTCCTTGCAAAGTTACTATTATATTTATATCTGTGTATTTTCTCCTTTTTATGCAATTTGAAACATACCAGACCTACTGTAGTATACTTTTTATTTTTCACTTTAATACTGTCCCAGTTATCTACTGCTCAGAAACAAATGAACCCAAAGCTTAGTCATTTAAAACAATTATTATCTCTTTTGTTTCTGGGTGTTGAGTGGGCTTAGGTGATTTTCTGATGTCATGGGTGGCAGTCAGTGCTGGGGCTAGAATCATCTCAACACATCTGGCAGCTCATTCTGGCTATTGGTTGGGACCTCAGCTGGGGCTGTCAGCCAGAACACCTGCATGTGGCCTTGCCACCTGGTTTGGGTTTCCTCACAGCATGATGGCTGGGTTCAAACATGAATATCCCCAAAATACCAGGCAGAGGCTGGGTAGCTTTTTATGACCTACCTCCCAGAAGTTCACATAGATAGTGTCAATTATGTTCATATCACAGGCTTGTACAGATTTGAGGAAAGTGTCAGTGTCATGTTGTCACAAGAATGTATGTGAAATCTTCTGGCCATCTTGGAAAATACAGTCTGATTTCTCATATCATTTTATGAAGAGCATCCTCATTTTTTTCTTGGCTGTATCAACATTCCTTTGAATGGATCATAATCAATATGCTTTATCAGTTCTAGTTTCAGATTTGCACATTGTTTTATATTTTGGGACGTTAACAGTGCTGCATTGAATAATTTAATTCATAGTCATTTCTCACATATTCCAAGTATTTCTGTAACATAAATTCCTCAAAGTTGATTGCTGTGTCTTAGGTTATATACTTTTGTAATTCTGATACATTTTTCCACACCGCCCTCCAACCAGCAACACACAGAATGCCTGTTATCCTATTTTACTAACTCAAGGTAGCGTCATACTTACAGATCTTTGCCATGCTTATGTACATTGACCTCTGCATTTTTGGTTTTTTTTTTTTTTTTTCAGTATGCGGGCTTCTCACTGCTGTGGCCTCCCGCCGCGGAGCACAGGCTCTGGACGCTCAGGCTCAGCGGCCATGGCTCACGGGCCCAGCCGCTCCACGGCATGTGGGATCCTCCCAGACAGGGGCATGAACTCGCGTCCCCTGCATTGGCAGGCGGACTCAACCACTGCGCCACCAGGGAAGCCCCAGGACTTTTATTTTAAGCTCACTTAGTGGATAGGCTTATTGCTAAGCGTTAAAAGAGTCACTTTCAAGGCCAGTAATTTTTTTAAAGTCTGGTAGATTTCCTTGAGACTTGGGAAGTATTAAGTGCTAGGTTCTTAAACCAAATGGAGAAGGGATATCACTAAGGAGAAGGGGGGAAGAGGCCTCCTTTGCAAAATAGCCAGGGCACAATCCTTGCACATTATCTTTGATTTTCTTTAGTTTGAAAATTATATGCCTGGGAGTAGAATTTTCAGCATTTCTCTTTCTTGGTGTTCTCTGAGCTTTTTGGATCTGTAATTCGGTGTCTGACATTATTTTGGGGAAATTCTCAGTCTTTATTGCTTCACATATTCTATTCCTTTCTTCTCCTCTGGTATTCCCGTTATGAATATAGTACACCTTTTGTAGTTGTCTCACAGTCCTTGGATATTCTGTTCAGTGTTTTTCAGTCTTTATTCTCTTTATATTTCAGTTTTGGAGGTTACTATTGATAGACCTCAAGGTCTGAGGTTCTTTCCTCAGTCATGTGCAGTCATCTAATAAGCCCATCAAAGGCATTCTTTATTTCTCTTATGGTATTTTTGACCTCTGGCAATTTTGGGGTGTTCTTAAGATTTCCATTTCTCTGCTGACATTGTCCATCTATTCTTGTATTCTGTCTTTACCATTAGGGTCCTTAGCACATTAATCCTAGTTGTTTTAAATTCCCAGTCTGGTAATTCCAGCATCTCTGCTGTTCCTGGTTCTGATGCTTGCTCTGTCTCTTCAAACTGTGTTTTGCCTTTTAGTATGCCTTGTGATTTTTCTTGCTAGCTGGATATGATATACTGGGTAAAAGCAAGTGCCATAAATAGGCCTTTAGTAGTGCAGTAAAGAGGTGGCGGGGGGGGGACCATTCTACAGTCCTGTGATTAGGTCTGTCTTTTAGTGAGCCTGTTTGTCTAAACAGTGAACTTCACAAGTGGTTATCAGTTTTTTTCTACCCCCCTTGGATTGAGACAGGATGGCTAGAATGGACTGGAATTAGAGATTTCCCTTCTCCCACATGGAAGGATAGAACTGGCTTGAGTTGGATATTTCTTCCCCCAAGTCAGTTAAGAGTCTGATAATACTCCAACAGGTTAACTAGTTAACTAGTTTCTCATGGGGACAGGCTTTGTTAAGAACATGCTAGTCTGGTTTATTTCAAAATGGTTCCTTTTCCTCCTACCTTGCCAGAAGCAGGCAGGGATTTTTCTCTGATATGTACTGTGAGAACCTGATCAAGTTCCTGGATGTAAAACTCACAAAAGTCTGGTGCCCCCCTCCTCCCCTATGTCTGGTGGGTTCCCCTGGAGTTTTTAACTCAGATTTGTCCATACCTAACCTCCAGCAATTTGTCAATTACAGTTTCCTACACCAGCACTGGTTTCCTCAGGTTTCTGCCCTTACATGTTGTGGTTTTCTGTATCCACCTGGCTTGTCTCTCCAATTTGGGGGACAACAGATTGCCCTGTGACCTCACTTCTTTTTCAGATCTAAGAACAACTGTTGATTTTTCAGTTTACTTAGGTTTTCATTTGTCAGGATGGAGTGGCGACTTCTAAGTTCCTTATATGCAGAACCAGAAGTCATCTTTGCTTGCACATTATAGGAATTTTTTAAAATACTGTTTAAACTATTTAACAAAGTGTCTGTTAAATGTCTTTCATGGACATATATCCCTTAAAGCTGAGTTAATTTCATTAACTTTTTCTCTTGATGTTTGTTGGGGAGCATTTGTCTGATACTAGCTAATAGCTTTTAACAGCCTCTCCCCTTTCTCCCATTTCTTCACCTTTCCTCTTTGTGATGTGTGCCTTCATTCTGCTTCCCAGTTTAGTATTTGGAACATGATTGTTATATAAAACCCATCAGGTGAGTAAAGACTTTAAGGATTGTGCCCTTGGTGTGGTAACCACAGACTCTCAGACTTGAAGGTTCAAATATTGGTTTTATCAGTTCATTCTAGGGTGATTGGGTTTGGGATACTAACTTAATACTAACCAAGTTCAAACTCCTACGACTAATTTTAAAACAGTGTACATTAATGTACTATCAGAAATATTAGTATGATAATGTTCAACTAGTGACATGTGACTAGCTTATGTCCTGGCTAGTGATTCCCTTAGAAGAGTTGGGTGTCCTTTAAGAGTAACTGTCAAGCTATAATAGTAAAAGAAAAACACATTGACCTCTGTTACTCCCATATTATTTCTGAAAAAAATTGCATGAATTAGTCTTTTAAAAAGTATATCTTCCTCCTAGATAATGTTGGAGAAAAACTGATCCTCATTTTGCATGACTTCATGCAGACTTCCCTATGTATCATTAATATTTTCCAAGATTGCGTTCATTTGGCAACAATTATCTTTAGATGTTGCTTGAATGATTTTTGTTGTGGTAAAATACACGTAATAAAAATTTTACAGTTTTAACCATTTTAAGTGTGCAGTTTTATGGCATTAGGTGTATTCACATTGTTGTGCAAACATCATGTCCATCTTCAGAACTTTTTTATCTTGCCCAACTGAAACCCTATCCATTAAACAATAACTCCCTATTTCCCCACTCCGCCCCCCACCTGTGGCAAATACCATCCTACTTTCTGTCTGAATTTGACTACTCTAGGAACCTCACTCATATAAGAGAAATTATATGATAGTGTCCTTTTATGACTGGCTTTTTTCACTTAGCGTGTCATCAAGGTTCATCCATCTTGTAAACGTGTCAAATTTTTCTTCCTTTTTAAGTCAGAATAATATTCCATTTTATGTATATACAACATTTTGCTTATTTTATCCTTTGATGGACTCCTGGGTCTCTTCCACCTTTTGGCTATTGTGAATAACGCTGCTGTGAACATTGGTGTACAAATATCTTTCACATCTTTTGGACATATATCTGGAAGTGGAATTGTTGGATCATATGGAAATTCTGTGTTTAGTATTTTTGAAGAATTTCTATACCGTTTTCCACAGTGGCTGTACCATTTTATGTTCCCGCCATCAGTGCACAAGGGTTTCAATTTCTCCATATCCTGGGAACTCTTGTTTTCCCTTTTGATAATAGATATTCTGATGGGTGTGAAGTGGTATCTCATTGTGGTATTGATTTGCATTTTCCTGTTAGTGATGTTGAGCATCGTTTCATGTGCTTCTTGGCCGTGTGGTTGTGTGTGTGTGTGCGCGTATGTTTTTTGGTTTTTTGGCCATGCTGCATGGCTTGTGGGATCTTAGTTCCCTGATCAGGGATCGAACCTGGGCCTCAGCAGATAAAGTGCCAAGCCTTAACCACTGGACCACCAGGGAATTCCCAGCCATTTATCTTTGGAGAAATGTTTATTAAAGTCCCTTGTCCATTTTTTTAATTGGGTAGTTTGGATTTTTGTGTTGCTAAGTTGTAGGAGTTTTGTGTATATTCTGGATATCAGTCCTTATCAGATGCTTATTGGTCTTTAAGAATGAGTTCAATATGATGAGTATTTATATAGATCATCTCATAAGTTGGATTTACTTTGGGAATATGGCCATCTTTTTATTTTTTGTTTGATTAATTTATGCCATCTTTATTTATTTTTGAATTTTATTAAATTTTTTATAGAGCAGGTTCTTATTAGTTATCCATTTAATACATACTATACATACTATGTCAGTCCTAATCTCCCAATTCATTTCACCACCATGACCCCCTGCACCACTTTCCCCCCTAGTTGTCCATACGTTTGTTCTCTACATCTGTGTCTCTGTTTCTGCCCTGCAAGCCGGTTCATCTCTACCATTTTTCTAGGTTCCACATATATGCGTTATGCGTTAATATATGATATTTGTTTTTCTCTTTCTGACTTACTTCACTCTGTATGACAGTCTAGGTCTATCCACGTCTCTACAAATGACCCAATTTCGTCCCTTTTTATGGCTGAGTAATATTCCATTGTATATATGTGCTACATCTTTTTTATCCATTCATCTGTTGATGGACATTTAGGTTGCTTCCATGTCCTGGCTATTGTAAATAGAGCTGCAGTGAACATTGTGGTACATGACTCTTTTTGAATTATGGTTTTCTCAGGGTATATGCCCAGTAATGGGATTGCTGGGTCATATGGTAATTCTATTTTTAGTTTTTTAAGGAACCTCCATACTGTTCTCCATAGTGACTGTATCAATTTACATTCCCACCAACAGTACAAGAAGGTTCCCTTTTCTCCACACCCTCTCCAGCATTTGTTGTTTGTAGATTTTCTGGTGCCCATTCTAACTGGTATGAGGTGATACCTCATTGTAGTTTTGTATTTCTCTAATAATTAGTGATGGTAAGCAGCTTTTCATGTGCTTCTTGGCCATCTTTTTTCTTTTTTTTTTTTTTTTTTTGTGGTACGCAGGCCTCTCACTGTTGCAGCCTCTCCCGTTGTGGAGCACAGGCTCCGGACGCGCAGGCCCAGAGGCCACATAGCTCACGGGCCCAGCCGCTCCGTGGCATGTGGGATCTTCCCGGACCGGGGCACGAACCCGCGTCCCCTGCATCAGCAGGCGGACTCTCAACCATTGCGCCACCAGGGAAGCCCATGTATGGCCATCTTTTATATATGATCTCTATGTTTTGTATATAGAGATCAAAGTATATATTTATACTTTGTTGCCAGGCTTTTGGAGTGTTTTCTGTTTGGGCTTAATCACTGTGTACGCTTTCCTTTCTGCCCCAATCTATTTTTATCCCCTTTCTTACCTTCCTCCTTGCGTTAGTTGAACTGTAACTCTTCCAAGAATACGTGGTCTTCATCTTCTTTGCTGCCATGGTCTACTGGGTACTCTCTTCTATACACATATACAGTTGAAAATAAAAAATGGCCGCAGCTTTTATTTTGGCCGTTGTTGGCTTTTAGACCATCCATATATTCTTTTTTTAAAGATTTATCATTTATTATTTATTTATTTTATTTATTCTTGGCTGCTTTGGGTCTTAGTTGCGGCATGCAGGATCTTTCGTTGCGGCTTGCAGGCTCTTCATTGTGGCGCGTGAGCTTCTCTCTAGCTGCGGCACACAGGTTCCAGAGCGCGTGAGTCCTGTAGTTTGCAGCACACGTGCTCTCTTGTTGAGGCGTGTAAGCTCAGTAGTTGTGGCCTGCGGGCTTAGTTGCCCTGCGGCATGTGGGATCTTAGTTCTCTTACCAAGGATCGAACCCACCTACCCTGCATCGTAAGGTGGATTCTTGCCACTGCACCACCAGGGAAGTCCCATAGACCAGGGGTCCCCAACCCCCCAGGCCGCAAACTGGTAATGGTCCGTGACCTGTTAGGAACTGAGCCACACAGCAGGAGGTGAGCGGCAGGCAAGCAAGTGAAGCTTCATCTTCTGCTCCCTATCTTTCCCCATGGCTCGCATTACCTCCTGAACCCCTCTCCCCCAATCTGTGGAAAAATTGTCTCCCATGAAACTGGTCCCCAGAGCCAAAATGGTTGGGGACCACTGCCATAGACCATCCATATCTTTGTCTGTGTACGATTTTATCATCTGAAGTCAGTGCTCATCTGTCTGATAAAATTCATTATATTATCTGATAAAATTCATTATATTGTATTATAATACTACTGCCACTGATAGTCATTTTCCCAACAAACCAATTTCTTCCTTCACAGATAACTTTGATACCTTGTTCTTGATGCCAGTTGGTCAGTTTCTGCCATCTTTCTCCCTGAAGTTTGATCCAGATCCATCGAACCCAACCATTGAATTACTTGGCTCTAAAAACCTTTGCTTCCCCTACACCTCACCTCCAAACAACCTCTAACTTGGATTTTATGTTCACAAGCCCCTGATCAGCATCTGAGATGTTGAACAAGGCTCTTCCCCTCTCTAACAACTATATCCTTTCAGTTTTAATAGGGCATCAAATCCACCACTTCCATGAAAGTTTTATGTAAGGGAGGACGTAGTCATGGAAAAAAAAATATTTATATATATATATGTATGTATGTATATATATATATTTGTGTGTGTGTGTATGTATGTGGGGTTTTTTGTTTTTCTTTTTTTTACTTTTTGGCAATTAAGAGGTCATTTTATTAGTATTTTAAATTTAGTTGCATCTTAATACTTAACCAAACCATCAGTGCCTTTTCACTTATACATTAGGTTATTTCTTATTATTAAATACAAAAATACTTTGAACTTAAAGGTGTGTTCTCCCTACGCTCCTGCTCCCATATCATCTTTTAGAGATTCCATGAGATACTAGGTTAACAAATAGAGTTTTCATGGCTTTGCCACATGTTGGCAAAATTATTTCAAAACAGTTAATACAGTATCTCCAGCAGAGCATCAGTTTTTGCTACACTCTTTTATTTTCATTTTTTAATTTTGCTAAGTTAAGGGATAATACTTAACTATTTTTGCTGTGAGGATGATTTCATTGATTACTAGTGGTGTTGATTTTTTTCTGTGTTACATGCCTTTTGTGGATTTTCTTGCACATTTATCTTTGATGCTTTTGGAGTTAAGATTTATATGAGCTTTCTACATATTAAAAATTAATCTCATAATATCCAGTATAGAAATTTTTCTAAATGAGTTTGTCCTTGTGTTTTGAGTGCATGATACATGTTTTACAAACCTGAAGTCTTTAATTTTTATATAATCAAACCTGATAGTCTTATAGGATTTTTGGTCAGTTCTAATAAAGTAATTCTTTTTTATCAAATTTGATAAAATAATAAGTTGAGGGTTGGGGTGATATTGGTTCCTTGGTTTTTCCTTTTTTGCCCTTCTGTTTAGTTCATGTAGAATCATTTTAGGTGTTAGTTTAAACTTTTTTTTATGAGTTGTTAACCTTTGGTTAATGCTATTGATTTTGGATGTTCTTTCCCTTGCCCAGTGTATTGCAGTGTCTCCTCCTTGCTTACTATTTATCGAGGTCTTACACATTATAGGCCTTTGGTATTTGCAGGTTTAACATTTACAGTTTCACCAACTCTCAGCTGACCCCAAGGTCTGTCATTCAGTAATTTGTAGTTTTGCTGAGACTGAAGTGTTACTTGCTTACTGCCAAGCTTGCAAATAGGAACTGATCGTGGAAGCCCAAAGAGGAAGCCTATTAGACAGGCCAGCACCTGCATCTCAACGCAGCTTTGTTTTTCTTTACTTGTCGTCGCGTACACAGTAACTCTCGAAGTGATAAAAGCTGTTTCTTTGTGAAATGTGGGCCCGAAAAGAAAACCAACTGCTAGTGCTGGTGATGGAAGTGAAGAGAAAATGAAGAGGTCTAAGAAAGTGATGGTTCTTAGCCAGAAAATAGACGTTTTGGATAAATTAAAGTGGTTTTGCAGATTCAGGTAAGTTGGTGGTTGGTTAATGTTGCTACAGTATTTATGTAGTAGTTTATATTTTGAGTGCTAGAGTTTATTTTTACAACTTTGTAAAGGACTAGTAATGTACTTTTAGAAGCACTGAGGATTTGAAGATGTCAGCTGTACTTCACTGACTTTTATGGGGGAAGTTAAATACTTTGGTAGTATTTGAAACCTTGAGAACTTTGGAAAATCTTGATGGTCTTTGTGTTATATAATGTTTATAATACTGGGTTATCCTATTCCTATATTTCTGCCCTTGTGGCACTACAGCACTTCTAAGTAGTTCTAATGTGTTTTTGACTGTACCCTAAAACTCATTCCACTGGCCTCTAATATTGGTCTTTTTTCTCCTCCCCCCGTAATTATGCTCTTTTTATCATATCACATTAACAGTATGGTGTTACCCAGGTAAAAAGATCTTGTTGGTACTTTGAGATTGTGTTTGTTACATAATAACTTGAGTAGAGAGAGGCCTTTTGAAATACCTATTTTTTCCCATTTGGGAACTGTATCTAGTCAAAATAGCCCCCAAATAGTTGCACATATCTTTCATGGACTTCAGCAAACTTTTTGGACATTTATATGAACTGAGATTTATTTTAGATATTGAATATGGACAAGAATAGCTAGTTTCTCAAGGAACTTCCTAGTCTAGGAGAAGATAATGTAAACCAGTGATTATAAAGTGTGAAACGTGTTCTTGCATAGGGAACTCTGGGAGCACAAAGGTAGGACCTGCTTAAAAGGGTGTGATGAAGGATGGCTTCTGAGAGGAGTTGAGTGAATTGATTGTTCTTATTCTTTGTTAATTTGATAGGGATCCAGTCTCCTCCCAGCATAACACTGAAATCTGGTCACTGCCTGTGTTTGTAAGGCTGTTTCTTTGATCTGTTCCAGCCAATTTAAGGAATTTACTATGTGCTTTATTTTAGCTGACGCCTTTGGATTTTCATTTCAGGCTTTTTGCCTCTTCCAAATTATGTCTCTTTCCAATAATTTATTACATTAATTATTATAAGAATATCTGAAGTGATATTACATAATCGTGATGGTGGACATTCTCTTCTGGTTTCTAGGTTTAGAGAGATTGCCCTAAGAGCTTTGTGCAAAGTGCAGGTTTAAGGCTTAAGGATGGAATGGACGCTTGATACATTTTTTAAAAATTTATTTTATTTATTACTTTTGGCTGTGTTGGGTCTTCGTTGCTGCATGCAGGCTTTCTCTAGTTGCGGTGAGTGGGGGCTACTCTTCGTTGCGGTGCGCAGGCTTCTCGTTGCGGTGGCTTCTCTTGCTGTGGAGCACGGGCTCTAGGCGGGCGGGCTTCAGTAGTTGTGGCACGTGGGCTTCAGTTGTTGTGGCTCGCGGGCTCCAGAGCGCAGGCTCAGTAGTTGTGGCGCATGGGCTTAGTTGTTCTGCAGCATGTGGGATCTTCCCGGACCAGGGCTAGAACCCATGTCCCCAGCACTGGCAGGCGGATTCTTAACTGCCTGGTGGCGCAGTGGTTGAGAGTCCGCCTGCCGATGCAGGGGACACGGGTTCGTGCCCCGGTCCAGGAGATCCCACATGCCACGGAGCGGCTGGGCCCGTGAACCGTGGCCGCTGAGCCTGCACGTCCGGAGCCTGTGCTCTGCAACGGGAGAGGCCGCAGCAGTGAGAGGCCCGCGTACCGCAAAAAAAAAAAAAAAGTAAATAAATAAAAATACTGATTCTGCATGAGAACTTTTCGTGACTGGGAAGAAGTGACATAGTACTTTCTTGGTATCCTTTATCATAAATACAGGATTTTTAAAAATGGATATTTTTGCTAATTTTGGATGGTAAAAGAAGTTTGAATTGGAGTATATTTTAAATATGACTAGCCAATTGTGAGAATTCACAGAACCCTAATAGAATTAACTCAAAATAAAGAAATTTCCAATCATGATGGTTGCAAAATTGAGAAGATTATAGTTTGTTGATACCAAAGCCAGTACAGCAGTCAGTTGACCTAATAAAAATAGCACAGAAAATAAATGTTATGTCTAATATAGAAGAGATGTAAATCAAATTAGACTTGGTTTATTCAGCACATTGGTATTAACTAGTAAATCTCTTAAGATTAACATCACTCGTAAACTGCTACAATTTACAGGATTGGATCATAATTCTCTTGCATGGGAGGACAGAGTTTTTGAAAAC
This sequence comes from Orcinus orca, assembly GCF_937001465.1. Classification (NCBI taxonomy): domain Eukaryota; kingdom Metazoa; phylum Chordata; class Mammalia; order Artiodactyla; family Delphinidae; genus Orcinus; species Orcinus orca. The sequence continues at coordinate 8,759,453 of NC_064563.1, read as the reverse complement.
TTTATAACTTAATTCTATGCCAGTTTCAGAGGAGTTGAATACATCTTGAGCTGAAAGAAAAAGGAAAGAGCTTACCAACTAAAATTGAGTGATAGAGCAGCAGGGTTTAACTACCAAAGTTAATGAAAGAAAGGAACTGTAAGGTGTTCTTACTGTTGGCCAGCATGCTGGGGAAAATGGCTGTGTGTAGGTCTTTGGTGCAGCTAACAACATCTAAAAACTTACTCTAAGAGTTATATTTTAAAGTTCAATTCACTTGATTATCATGTACCTCTTATAAGTCAACTTATTTTCAGAAGCATCCATGTGGTGTTTTTCCTGATGTTTATTCTTAGAGCCAAGAGAATCATACTTATAATAGACATTTTACTTCATATTGTTCTCAGGAAGCAATTGAGAAAATAAATGATACAGTAATTCTTTGCAGGATGTGACAGCAATCTCTTAATTTTAAAAGGAGGAATATCATTATAAAATGCTACTTTATTATTAAGATTAAAATCTCAGAAAAGAACAGGTGGAAAAAGTACAAATCACAAAATCCATAAGGCAAGGAATGAAAGCTAGGAGTTAATATTGAATCTCTATTAAACAAATTAAGTCTAGGTTGAGGTAATAACGATTATAAAAATTAGTGTCGATGTTTTGATGGAATAATATAAAAAATATATTGATTTAGTGGTAATGGACTGGGACTAAATTCCCAGATTATGCCAATTAAACCCAGGAGAATGGAGCAAGAGGTATGCTGTTGTCAGTATAGATGGTAGTTATAGGTATGCTGATCCACCTTCCCCCCAGTTTTTCAAGAATATCAATGGGCTTCCCTGGTGGCGCAGTGGTTGAGAATCCACCTGTCGGTGCAGGGGACGCGGGTTCAGTGCCCCGGTCCGGGAGGATCCCACGTGCCGCGGAGCGTCTGGGCCCGTGAGCCATGGCCGGAGCCTGTGCTCCGCAACGGGAGAGGCCACAACAGTGAGAGGCCCGTGTACCACGAAAAAAAAAAAAGAAAGAAAGAAGGAAAGAAAGAAAGAAAATATATATATTTCTCAAGTCATGTTACAATTTAAAGTTTTTAGATACACAATTTGTAAAACAATTTAAGAACTTTAAAAAACTTATTTAATATTACAACACACTTTTTAAGAATGTAGGAAACACTTTCAAGCTGTGATTTTACTATGAAGGTTTTTATATGTAAGCATATATTTATCTAGCTTTGAAGCATAGATCTTACAGGTATTTAAAGCCACTATTAACTGTGGGTATGCAGTATATCAGGTTTCTAGGTGTTTTCTGTAGTATTAAAATATTAGTAGGAAAATGATAAACTTATTGCAGACATTTTCTTCTTTCAGCTGCTTTTCTAACTCAAACGGTGTGTCTTGATGACACAACAGTAAAGTTTGAAATATGGGATACAGCTGGTCAAGAAAGATACCATAGCCTAGCACCAATGTACTACAGAGGAGCACAAGCAGCCATAGTTGTATATGATATCACAAACGAGGTAAGTAGAAATGCATTCTACAAAGAAACTTGTTTGAGTATCCATTTTTGGTATTCAGAATTTCAATTATAGAAAAGATTTTTTCTTAATCTTTTTTTGTTAGCCAAGCATGACATTTCTGCCAAAGCTTTTATGAAATAGAGAAGCTGATTTTAAAAAATAAGATGCAATTGTCTCAGCTACTACAGTAGTGCTAAGAATTGCTTTCCAGGAGTCACACTGGACAGTCTTTAAAGCCTCGCCCCACAGACACACTCCCTAGCCATTCTTTGAGCCTGTGCCGAATAGCTGTTTCTTTGTTTCCCAGGAGTCCTTTGCCAGAGCCAAAAACTGGGTTAAAGAGCTTCAGAGGCAGGCCAGCCCTAACATTGTTATAGCTTTGTCAGGAAACAAGGCTGACCTCGCAAATAAAAGAGCTGTCGATTTCCAGGTATGTTGAATTTAACTTTCACTTGGAGGCGCATATTTTTCTTCTGTACCCACACTTGAATTACAGTTACAATTTTAAAACGATGCAAATGATAAAAAGTTTTTAGCCAGATGTGTACTATGTAATAAAATCTCATGATAAACCTGAATTTTTTAATATCTTTATTTAATTGTAATATATAAGTTGATTCAAAGATTTTGTCGACTTAAACAATTACAAAAGAAGTAATTGTTCACAAACAGTGTGGAAATATATAAAGCAAAAGGTGATTGCCTCCTACCCTAATCCCTCCAACCCCACGTATAACTTTAGTATCCTTCCTAACTTTTTTTAACTACCTATATATATCACCACACATATACATACCCACATACACACATACATATATGTGGTGGTTCTTAAAAGGGCCTTCAAAAATAAAAGCTTAAATCCAGTGTGTATGTTATCTAATATAGCTAATTAAGAGTGTTCCCAGCTGCAAAATAAAGTACTGTCATTTAAAATAAAGCAATGTCTCTAGTTAGACATTTTAAAACTTCCCCTCCTCTTGCTCTTCAGCTTCTCTACCAGAGAAGTTTGGTTGTGGCCATTATATGTATAATATCAGTGATGGGTTAATGTTCTTTTTTGATGATGGAGTACACGTACTGGGAGAAAGGGCACTAATATTTCTTGCACTATTAGGTAGTAAACTGAGAATCTGCACATGTGGTTTCATTTAATTCTGGTGACAACCATGTGAGGTATAGTATCTATTACTCTTTCTAAGATACTTACCTCCTCAGCATAGAGAGGCAGCGCACTTACATTATAGTCACAAGTGGCCCTGTCACATAACATTTCAAAGGAAACTCATTTTTTTTCTTTATCAAATTGGAATGATAATTGGTTGTTCTTCACAACAGCTGTGAGGATCAAAGGCAATAATACACGTAAACTGTAAAGCATGACAACGTAAAGTAGTAATAGAATTTTCAGAGGAATGATTCATGACATATTCAGAATTAAAATGCTGCTTGTAGAATTTTCAAAGGAATGATTCATGACATTCAAAATTAAAATATTGCTTGTAGAAGTCATTCAGAATTAAATACAAGGGTACCATTTAGTGGCTGAAGCTGGTGTTAAACATTTGGTTTCCCTTTACCTTCCTTGTAAATAACGAGCATAGGTAAAATTGCCATAAAGATCAAAGAGAGTTTTATATTTAGGATTGTTGTCCCTCTCTCCGAAACTCATCATCTGAAAGTAGATTTAATGTGAGACCAGATAAAGTAGGATGGGATTGTGCAAGAAGTTAAGGCAAAAGGGAAATTATAGACTACGCAGTGGTTACCTTTGTTTTACTTTTAACTATAAATAATTGCTTATTATACAGTTGTTGGTTGTAGGTGATCGAGTTGGAGTAGTAATAAGGAAGCCTCTCTTTTTCTATAACAAAAATAAGGCAGGTATAGTAATAGTATGTGCAAAGGATATATCTCAATTTTTGTTCTATAAACAGGAAGCACAGTCCTATGCAGATGACAACAGTTTATTATTTATGGAGACATCAGCTAAAACATCAATGAATGTAAATGAAATATTCATGGCAATAGGTAAGATTAACTTTTTTGCAAACAGTAAAAATAAAGGTAGAACAAGTTACACTGGGGGCATATTTGGTTTGACTGTCTTTTTTTTAATTCTTGGAATTTTGTTTTGTTTTGTTTTTAATGATTATACTACTATCCTAGATTTCTTCCAGAAGCATTACTTTGTTAGGCATATTGTTAAATTCGAAAAATTATTACCCATTAGGTTGCAGTGCTTTCAGTTTAGTTAAGTTTCTTCTAGGTGAGTTGAAAGCCTGAACTTGGAGCTGATAGTTCAAGCAGATAGATTTTCTAAAGATTTCACTGAAAAATTTGGATAAATACATGTTTTTCTATTAGATTATAGTTTTTATATAAAAGGAAGATAAACTCAGTAATGTTTTTCAGTGCAACATATAGACATGATGAGATTTGTTTCTTACTGATCAATAACTATTTTCATCTCTCCATTGCTCTGAACACTATTTTTGTTTATTTTTCAGGTTCTTTTTAAATCATTGATTACTGACAACTATAACACAGACAAGTACATTGTACATACAGATTTACAAATTGTTTTAACGCAAATATTGTAATGGAGAAAGTTTCAAAGCACTGAGGCACAGAGAGAACAAGGGAAAGCAAAACAATATCCAGGCTTTCTATTGCCTCGATGGTCATTTGATCCTACACTGTGCTCTTACCTTTCCTCTAAGTACTTTTAACTAATAATGATTGCTGTTGCACAGTCGTTGATTATAGGTGATGAAGTTGAAGCCTTCTTTCTTCTATAACAACAATTAAAATATTTTTATTGACTCTAGCTGCCTCCTAGTAGTTTTCAGGTGCAGATCCCATGGGAGGGGTCTACTGTGGTGGCTCTCACAGTCTGCTGCGTCCACAATGTCCGTGTGCCAAGCACTCATCTCATCCCACAACATCTTTTATTATACAGCAGTGATTATTAACTGGGGTGTCCACATCCTTGGTCCCAAATAAGTATTCTTTTATACTGAAGTCATACAAATTAACCAGTGAACAGCTGATTCAGAGGCTAAAGAAAACCCAATAAGAGCTGCAGGTACTGTCATATTATTTTTCACTAGGTGAGAGAGTTTAGTGGCAGCTTCATTTAGGGAAAAACTTGCCTGTGTAAAATATTTTCCTGAGAAACTCAGGCTTGCATTTTATTAGGGAAATACTAGCATAGTTGTGAAGGATTATGAGACAAATATATAGTTGTTTTGTTTTTTTTTAATAAATGGGACAGATCACACCCACAACCACATCTGAAAAGTTGGGAAACAAGGAGATAATAGGGCCTTCAAATCAGGCTGAACTTTTAAACCTTTCTGATGCTATTAAGACTCCACCAGATGGGCTTTGTTTAATTTGTACCTTTTATTTAGACTTGCTAGTAAGGTTATTTCTTTCAGTCAGAAAGTAGCCTACGTATTAGAGCTCTTATTTACTTTTCTAAAATTAGAATGTTTCTTTCCTTGAAAGAAACTCCAAGTGTAAATTGAGTTGTAACCTCTCCATTAGTAACTTAAATAAATCACACAGTGAACTCATATTTGTACTTTATTTTTTTTTTTTTTTGCGGTATGCGGGCCTCTCACTGTTGTGGCCTCTCCCGTTGCGGAGCATAGGCTCTGGACACGCAGGCTCAGCGGCCATAGCTCACGGACCCAGCCGCTCCGTGGCATGTGGGATCCTCCAGGACCGGGGCACGAACCCGTGTCCCCTGCATTGGCAGGCGGACTCTCAACCACTGCGCCACCAGGAAAGCCCCATATTTATACTTTTGATGGGTTCCCAAGTAGAGTACACTTGTTTAGTAGGAGTCTACAATAAATTTATCATCTGCTTTTAATTTGATAAGGTCTTCAGTGGCTTTTTTCTTTTTTTTTTTTTTAAATCACAACCACATTTTTTTTTTTAATTTATTTTATTTATTTTTGGCTGTGTTGGGTCTTCGTTGCTGTGTGCGGGCTTTCTCTACTTGTGGCTCGCGGGCTCTAGAGCACAGGCTCAGCAGCTGTGTCTCACGGGCTCAACTGCTCCGCGGCATGTGGGATCCTCCCGGACCAGGGCTCGAACCCGTGCCCCCTGCATTGGCAGGCGGATTCCCAACCACTGCGCCACCAGGGAAGTCCTTCAGTGGCTTTTTTCATTGCACATCTTCCTTAACTTGATTCAGGAATTTTAGCTTCTCACAGTCCTAATCAATTCAGGGTCAGGTTGGTAAGCTGCAGTTATCTATATACAAAGCAGATAGTACCAGCTCCGCTTTGGGTAGCACTCACTAAGATAGGAGACAGGAGACTACTTCTTTTGAGACCCCCTGAAGATATGTTGTAGTTCATCTTCACACAATAAAAATTAACCAATACAAGTTAAAGGTTCCTCATTCCAGTTTAATTCTTTCAGCCTCCTAATTTCACTCAGATCTAATTACAAAAAGCCCTTGCCAGAAGTATGCCAAAGGGAGAAATGATCACTTAGTCCAAAACCTAATTTGGTATTAATTATAATAAAGTTTGTAATGTTAGCCTACTCTTTGTCCTGGCGGGGCTTTGTTTGTAAATACATTTGACTGGAAATTTACCATTTTATTACCATTTACAGTACCATTCCTAGAGCCATTCCTAGAGAAGTGGCCCAAGGGAACACTTTTCTTCCCAAACCTCAGTGCTCCTGGCTCCCAGATCCATTGCCCAGCCCAGCATCTAGGATTCTAAAGATGATTAATGCTATCGTGGAATATTACAACAAAGAAACTGTAAAAGATCCAGAACACAACTAGGCATTTAGATTTTGAGGTAGATCTTGTTCAGCTTTTGTATAACCTCACAGCTAAGGTAAAGCTAGAGTCTTACCTCAATGATGTATCCCCAAGGCTGATAGAAACCAGTGTGTCTAGCCACCCTTACAGTCGGTGCTCTTAGAGATATTTAATGTTTAATGAATCCCAACACATCAAGGATCTTTGGGATCCAAGCAGACTACATCTAGCTGGTACATTTTCTCATCAGTGGGAGCCATACTCCAGAGAACAGCTGTTAAGCTCCATAGAACTTAGCAAAGCTAAAGCCATAACTACCAGTTGTGGGGCTTTGTCCAAATGTGTGGCAAGCCATGCTTATCTGGCTCAAGATTGGAAAATGTTTTTTTGAGATAGTGCCTTCAGGATCAAGTCCCTGTTAATGAGAGGGACTTGATCCTGAAGGCACTATCTCAAAAGAGCTGCTAATGAATCAGATTAGGATTCTTAATCAGCCACAAGAGAGGAAAATGATAGATGTTTGAAGGGTAAAGTGTATAAGTGAAGAAAATAGGAGGTACAGTCTGTTGTGATGTGGGGTAATAATTTGCACAGTAGAGGACAAGTTCTCCTGGGGTGATGGTATTCGTTTATATCCTGACTTGTTCCAGAAAGTTTGTGGCAGTCCAGAGAACATTGATGGGTTGGAGCTGAGCTTCTTTATTATAAACATAATGGCTGGCCATTATCTTTAGGAACTTACTTAGATTTTCTTTAAAGTACAACTTTTCTGGTATTGTTAAGTGAATCTATATAAAGAATTAAATACAGCTATTCTAATTGTGTTTATTCTGATAATTTATCTCTCAGCTAAAAAGTTGCCGAAGAATGAACCACAGAATCCAGGAGCAAATTCTGCCAGAGGAAGAGGAGTAGACCTTACTGAACCCACGCAGCCAACCAGGAGTCAGTGCTGTAGTAACTAAACCTCCAGTTTAAACTAACTGGAATGTTCTTCTGCTTCCTAATTGTTAATAACAGTGGAATTGGAGCATTTAACCAGCCCAGTATGACTTCCAAAAAGAAGAGACTTACGATAGTCAAGTTTCTAATACAGAATTATTTTAAGTGTTTTGAACTTAATTTTTAATAACATGCATGTGACCCTCTGACTAATGTTTCAGCAGTGAAAGGGGAAGATGAGAGCTGTGTGTACACTTATTTCCTTGGAATGTTAGCGGGACTCATTTCTCTTCACCAGGGATATAAACAGATGACTCTGAACCCACAGTTAACCAGCCAGTTCTGTGAAAAAGATTTGGAACTCACTCATTTGGGCTTTCCAAAAAAAATTCCTTCTTTGGAAGGAGGTTCTAAAGATATTTATGCTTAACTACGATATTCAAGCCACCTGTAATTTCACTTAGTATCCTTATTTAAAGTACACATTCCACATTTTAACAAATTAGCCACAAGGAAACATTCCCACATCTTCAGGAGGAAAAAATGAACATCAGTGGCATCTAAATTATAGCTAGTCCTGTTATTTTTTAAATGGAGTAAAAAAAAAAATCATATGTAACTGTCTTATTTTAGGAATATGAAAACTGATAAAATGCATCTTAAAGAATAGTGTTCCCTTCAAACATGTAAGTTCTTCAACAAAAATGAAACAAACCAGGTGTCTGTGATTTCTGTTTAATCACTGCTGGCCATTACATAGCTTTTGTTTTTTGGGAGTAGGGAGGGGCTTTTGTGCCCTTTGGACATAGAAATAGTCAATGCACTAACAATTATGTACATTCAAACTTGATTATTTCAAATTCGATCTTCAGCTGTACTGTAAATAGGGTACTGCGTTGTAGTCTCCATATATGTTTATTACTTTTCTGTAATATTTAAGAGTTGCTTAAAAGTATACAAAATGTACAGTTACTAAAACAGCTAATTTTTTCCTTCTCTCCCCCTTTGAAAGGAAGGGGCTTGAATTGTTCCTACCTGGCTAGAACCATAATAAACAATGTACCAGTAATTTGTAACATAAGTATTGGATATGTTAGTAACAATCTTGCAGCCTTGTTTTCCAAAGTTCATTTTATTTTGATCAGTTCAGTATATTGCACTAATTGTTTTAGGTATTTTCATTATATGAAATCTACCATGTGTCAGAGATGATTTAATCTATTTAAATGTTGAACTGCTAGCAGAACTTGTACATTTACAGTAATTCAAAATTAGTAAGGAAAACAGTTCACCAGTGTTTAGTTTTATATTGAGGTGCTCAGGTTGGAATAAAGTGGTACAAAAAGCAGGTACTGGTTTTTCTCTTTTTTGGCATGAAACAGTGAACATATATAAATGGTACTGTATAACCCACAGTCTGCTTTTATATTTCCTTTACTACATTCTTAAAAATGATTTGTGTGGTGTTGATGTTATCCTAGCATCTGGTTCACTGAAGAATTGTCTTCATGTTTTTGCTCTCTGGAGATACTCGCTTCCATTGAAAAGTGTGACCATGACTGTAATGTTGTCTCTGGAGCCAGCCGCCAAAGCAGCACTTACAAGTTCACGGCTGATATACTCAGCAGCACCTCCATAGAAACTCTTAGTGCATGATCCTTTCTCTTTTTCACTTGAGTCTTTTGGCACACCATCTACACTGGTTGGTCCATCAGTTTCTTTCTCACTGCAAGGATCATGCTTAGTCATTTTTGGTGGAAATGTTCCTATATTTTTAAGGTTATGAATAGAATATTTTGAATCTGACAAATTTTCTCTTGAATTTGTAGTTGACACATTTTCTTCAGATTTGCTCTGAAACACTATGTGGATGTTAGTTTCTGGTTTAGATGTGTTTTGTTCATTGATTGGGAAAAGCAGAGACCCTTTGGATGGTGACAATTTGTTTCCTGTGATAGAACACTGTGCTTCTTTATATACTTGAAAAGCTGTCATTGTCAGTGCAGTGACTTCCTTTGTATCCAGAACTTCCCAGAGTCCATTAGTAGCTAAGATAAGGAATTGACATAAGTCATCTATAGGCACAGAAATAGTTTGAGGTGCTGGAATAATGAATTTTTTCAGTTTGAGATTTCCATGAAATCCAAGTCCTCGTGTGGTTTTTATTTGCCCTTGTAGGAGCCCGTATGGTTCATGTGAACTAATTATTGCTCCATTCTGAAGTACTCTTCTTCTTTCATCTGTGTTTCGTGTAGTATGTTCTTTGGTTAGGCAGAAGCCTTTCCCATTTCTGCATAAGACTGCTTGCACATTACCTAAAAGATTATTTTTAAAAATTGATCCTCGAGATTTATAACCATTTATATCAAAGCATGCTGTTAACTTCATAAATAGAAACCAGGCCACTTAAAAATATTTTTTAAATATATGTAGTATTGATATCATTATTAGAAGATTTACAGTAATTCAGATTTCAAATGGGGGGGCTAATTTATTCCTCATTTTTAAGCAATTTAGTGTTTAAAATACTGAATTTAGTATTAAAATAACAAACTACAGATAATGAAAAATAAGTAATTTTTTTATGAGGCAGCTTCTGAGTGTTACATATTTGTAGAATCAAGAATTGAACTTTTTTATAACCAACATACATTCCATAGAGCAGACATTTTTAAAATGTTTTAATAAATGCCTTTTCAATTAAAAATACAAACTTTGATTTTTTTCTAAGAGTGCAGTTAGGTAAATTTTTAACTGGTCAAAGTTAAAACCTGAATATATTATAGGTATGGGTGATTAAAAAATTAGAAAGCCACTGTTAATGTCCATCTTATTAGGTTTGTTATGTGTGTTAAAAAGAAATTGTCAGCCCCGTGAAGAAAAACGTGTTATTAATGTATTAAATGGATAATAGCTAACCAACATTAAACCCTTTGATTGAAAACTGAGGTATTAAAAATCTGATTGTAGTTTGTTCATGATTCAGATGAACCTATGATGTGTGCTTTATTAAAGTCTTAAGAAAATCTTAACATAATGCTCTGAACAGATTGAAGGATGGTTGTATTACCAAAATTTTCTTTGGTATACAAAAAAGGACTCAGAATCCTTTAGTTTGTTAGGAAAAATTGACTTTCCCAAGTTTTTAGGAACATAATTATATATTTATAATACCTATGAGAGTTAATATTGCTGGAATCATAGGCAAAATTTACGTTAGAATATTCTGATTTCAAACATGGCACCGTACCTGGAGTCAGAATTTTGTTGTTGCAGGCCTTCATTTCTAATCCCCTAACGTTTTAGGTAAAGGGATTTAGGTTTCAGAAGGTAAGGTTCACACACCTAATATGTTGGACAGAGCCTGAGCTGGTGAAGCATTAGTGTCAGGCATAGAGTGAGCCTGTTGGCTCATTTACATAATGGCAATTGTTAATATCTGAGTTATTGGATGGGACCAAAAGATGACTGTGTGGAAAATATTTTGGAAACCTGATAGCTGTATAAATGATAGTCCTCAAAACTGAATGACCTCTTTTATTTGTGGTTTGGTTATTAATATTTTCTGTTAACTTTTTTGCTGGTCATTCTGTTTACACTCTGCAGAAGAGAAGTCAGTAAAATAATTCTTGACTTCTGCTGAGTTTTAAATTATTATTGTACCAGCAAAGCAGCATGGGTTGGTATTGAACATGCCAACTGGGTAGACTGAATTGTTCTCTTAGGAGAACATATGGTTCAGTTCCTCTTTTAAATTAGAAAATTTCTTTGTGTACTTACACATATAAATAGTGCGACCATAGCTCTGGAAACACAGGCTCAGAATAGTCAATCCACTGACTTCTAAATGTTTTATTTGCATGTAGCAAGCCAAAGCTCACTCAGCAAAAAGAAAAAGCATTGTTTCTGTGTGATTTGAAAAGCATTTAATATGATTATGTAGTTACAGTGGAAGGGTAATACGTTGGTATTTTGATTTTAGTTGCCTCTGCAGAGAGCTTGGTAAACATCTTAGGTACTACTGTTTGCCTTTTTTTTTTAATTGCTGTGCTACAGAGTAGGAAATGCCATTTTCGTTGATTTTATTATTGTGAACATCCCTTAAGCTCAGCACAATAAAATTTTCTAGAAAATGAGGACAGTAAGTAATGGCTGCAGGTTTTGCCCTGCCATTGACTTGCTATCTGATTTGAGTTATTTAATTACTTGGACAGTTGATTCATCCTGATAAATGGTGCCTTCTGACTAACTCACATCCTTAACCTGTGTGAATTTGCATGAAGGAAGAATAAAATGAAGGGGAAGTACCCAGTGTTTCTCAACTATTCGTGCATAGCTCAGGAAATAGAGGATAATAAGAGGCCCTGGAAGAGTATCAATGGAATAGACATGGCGAAAAAGTGGATATGCAGAGTTAATAGTTCTATTTCCTAGACCTCGGGTTGCATGTGCTGCCAGCTGCAATCGGGGTTGTTGAAAGTGGTTGTCTACATTAAGCTGAAAGCTAGAATAGAATAATGAACAAAGAGCTTCAAGGAAGATGGGAAATTGGAGGGAGATTTAAAAATAACACTGTATATCCATGTGTCTTGGAGAACTGAAGGAAGAGAGAGGAGCAAGACATGACAGTTTGAGAGATTGGCTTTAAAGAAGGGTTCCTGTAATATCTGTTTGGAGGAAAGGAGAATAACTAAGTAGTGAACTGTGATGAAGAAGACCTTTACACAAAAACATAATGAATCTGAGCATAAATAAGTATTCAAATTCCTAGACATAAAGTTACCAGCTTTCAGTAGTTGGAGAGAGGGTGCTGTTCAGAAAAACGTTATCAAACAAAAGTGGAACCTAAAACTAACAACATTGTAAATCAGCTGTACTCCAATTAAAAAAAAAAAAAGGAACTGTTACTGGAAGGGCAACATGTTTAAGGACATTAATGGGAACTAAAATGAACTGCTTTGAGATGATATTTAAGCCTTTTTACGATGACACGTATGGGGGCTTCCCTGGTGGCGCAGTGGTTAAGAATCCGCCTGCCAATGTAGGGGACATGGGTTCGAGCCCTGCGCCAGGAAGATCCCACATGCTGAGGAGCAACTAAGCCTGTGCGCCACAACTACTGAGCCTGCTCTAGAGCCCATGAGCCACAACTACTGAAGCCCGCGTGCCTGGAGCCAGTGCTCCACAACAAGAGAAGCCACCGCAATAAGAAGCCTGCACACTGCCACGAGTAGCCCCCACTCGCCGCAACTAGAGAAAGCCTGTGCGCAGCAACAAAGACCCAACTCAGCAATAAAATAAATAATAAAATAGATGACACGTATAGTCAGGCAAAGTGTTCCTTATGCAGAAGGCAATGACATAACTGCCTTCTGCAATTGCTGGGTTGTCTCTAGTTTGTAAAAAGGAGGAGTGTCCCCGTCAACTTCAGAATGACCTCTAGAATCAATCCCAAACGGAATTCTAGATCTGAATGGGCAAGATCTTTTTTTTTTTTTTTTTTTTCCAGATGGGGCCATGAAGGTCATTTAAACGGAAGTTTTAGGAAAGGACTGGAGGAAAGAGTAAGAGAAATGTTAGATGGTGGTGAGAAAAGGAAACATCCCTAAGGTGCACGAGTGCCCTGGATAAAAAGATGGCTTGCCTTAGAAGCAGCAGCATGGGGAAGAGGAAAGTCTTGAGAGCTTGCTACTTGGTACTTCAATCCCAGTTTTGTCTGTGTGACTTTCATTAAGTCACTTTATTTCTGTGAGTAACAATTTACCACCTGCAATATTTTTTGTCGAGTTTAAGAAGGTAATTTAATAAGTAGACACTTGACAAAGGTTATTTTCCTTTTTGTTCCATGAAGGGGAAAAGCAACTGAAGAGAGTCTATCCGAAAGAGATTGAGATGAAGCTATGAATGTTTCATTTCAGACCCATTTAAAAAAAAAACTAAGAAAATCCTTAAAAAGAGTTATAGGCTTAAGGGAGTAGGGAGCAGGAACTTGGAACTTGAGAAATGAGGAAATAGTTATTGGAGAAAGAAAAGGGAGCAGTTGAAAAGCAGCATAAACAAACTAAGGAAATTTAAACCCTAGTGAAGTATCCCTAAAATGGAAGCATAGTAGAAACACCTGTAGATGAAGTTAGGAAAACAACTTATATCCAGTTTTTTTCAGGATTCTAATTTTGGCAAAAGAGGCTGAAATTGTATGCATGGGTGCCATGTGTTGACTCTTCCTACTGGTGATTAGCATGAGAGCCTTATTGATGTGGAGCTAGTTTTCACTGTATGTTCAAAAGATTCCTTTGATTGTTTTGTAAGATGTGTGAGCATGAAACTCAAGTTCACCGTTTTCCAACTGGAGCCTAACAGTACTTCACACATTAGTCTCAACTATCTGTCAAATATTTGTTGATTATATTTTCAGAATCCAGTTTGTATATATGTGAGTCCACATATATACAAACCAACATACCCCAAAAAAGGGAGATGGGGAAGGAAAATTCTATAAAAGGTCAGTGTTGTTTAAGAATATGTATATGTGTGTGTGTGTATATAAGTATATATATATATATTTTTTTTTTTTTTTTTTTTTTCCCCTGCTTAAGGTGATTCTGGAGTTGAATTAGGTTTTAGGGGAAAAAGATGGGGCTGGAAGTAATTTTAAAAGCAACTTATTTAACCACTAAGGACAATCACATCTAGATAGGAAAATCACAACAAATTAAAAGATCTGCAAACACAGCATCAGTTGTGAATGAGGAAGGTGAAGACACATAAGAATGAAGGGACACCTTAAAAGCAGGAAGCTGCTGGTGTTCATTTGAAGTAATGAGACTTTAAAGGACATGGGTTCTGGCTCACTAATGATATAACCATATATAATAAGGCTTTGGTGAGCCTCAAGCTTCTATTAAAATGAGATTATTCTTACCTCACAGGTTGTGAGGATTAGATAAAGGAGTTATTGTTAACCTTAAGAAGAGAGAAGAAAGGGGGCTTGAGGAACAAATAAAGGATTGTGAGTAATAGGGAAGTAGTGGGTAAAGTCATGCTTGGCCTCTGGATCTAGAGTGAGCTCACAGGACAGAGAACAAGGACACTAGGAAAAAAGGTAGTTTCTGGGGCCTCATTAAAAGAAGGTATTAACAAATATGTATAATCTAGACATAAAGATACTGGAATAGCAGATACGCTAAAACACTCAAATATTACAAAGGAGCAGTAATGTGCCAGTGTGGGTCTTGGATTGACTCCCACTGAGAATAGGAAAATATCCTGGATAATGTATATACTTTTAAGTCATGTACATTGTTGAGCTAGTAAGAAAGTAAAGAATTCTCCTGTCAAAAGAATAATGGCTGAATCCCAGAGTATGCCAAGAGCAAAAGCCAGTTTTTATCTGAGAGCATTTATTGAGCTGAATAAATGAGCTTAGACTTTTCACGGGGTTATGGAACAGGAAACAAAACCTAGGGCTTGTTCAAGGTGGGGAAAACTAGTGGTTTTCCCCAACAAAGCTAGGAGCCCAAAGAACCACGCCCTCACTGCAACACTGAACTGAAAATAAATATATGCCTCTCACCCACCACGCAGACTGCCAGAATAATGGACTATTTCAAACTGATGCTGAACAGTGGAGGAAAGAAATATGGCCTTGCAAACACCTTGATTTTGGTCAACTAGCCTCCAGACCTGTGAGAATGGATTTTTGTTGTTTTAAGCTGCCAAGTTTCAGCTAATTTGTTATGGCAGCCCTAAGAAACTAAAACAGCAAGCATGCAAATAAGTAGGGAAATACTGCCCATAATAAAATGAAAAATCAATTGAAACCAGCCCAGAACTGAGGCAGATGTTGGAATTAGTAGGCAACAACTCTCAATGTTATAAAGTTAAATACAGACATGGAAGATAATTTTAAAAATCAAACTTCTGAAGATGAAAAATACAAAATTTAAAATGAACACTACACTGGATGTGATTAACAGCAGGTTCAATATTGCAGAAGAAAAGATTAGATATTGCAGAGTAAGGATCTCTGAAAATCTACTCCTCAGGAAAAGGAATGAGAACACTGACAAGAATTGTTAAAGTCAACTTTTCTGAAATGCTGGAAATTAACCAAAGGCTTGCAAAAATCTGAGAAACATTGAAGAGAAACAAAGTAGGTAAAACCAAGTGGTCATGGCCTTGTAACTTGGCCTACTTCCAACCACTTCTCTTCAGCTCTGCAGTAGCCTTGAAAACCAAACATTTTATAGTGATGCTAGCTCTGCAATCAACAGTCTAGCAGCCTCTGCAGGAGAAAGGATGGCTTTAGACCTCCCTAAAATTATCTATCCCCAGAGAATTGTCATTATGTGAACTGTCTTGCAAGTCCCTGAAGAAAGCTCCATTCTCAAATCTTGTCATCATTTGACTTGACTCAGAGCTTACTCTATGCAAATAACTCATCCTCAGTGTGTTTGCCAAAAACCAGCAGCAATTGTTTAAAATCACACTTGCCTGAGGCACTGAAAGCATCTGGGGATGACAAGAGGCTGACCCCCCAAAAAGTATAAGAAAGAGCTGAGGACTGAGACCCTACAGAGGGTTTTGAAAAGCTCAAACATACTCCTGGGGAAACAGAAGAGCATGCACATGTGCAGGCTGTATACATGCCCAGGACCTGAACAAGCCTTAATTTCTCACCTATGACTAATCTTGATGATTAACCCAAGTAGGAAGTAAAAGCATAGGCAGAGTTTTAAACTGCCTGCCATTTTTTACAAGACAAGCCTCAAAAAAGACAGAGCCGGGCTTCCCTGGTGGCGCAGTGGTTGAGGGTCCGCCTGCCGATGCAGGGGACATGGGTTCGTGCCCTGGTCCGGGAAGATCCCACATGCCGCAGAGCGGCTGGGCCCGTGAGCCATGGCCGCTGAGCCTGTGCGTCCGGAGCCTGTGCTCTGCAACCAGAGAGGCCACAACAGTGAGAGGCCCGCATACCGAAAAAAAAAAAAAAAAAAAAAAAATATATATATATATAGTAAAAGAAATACAGGAATTAAAATGATGTACTAGAAACTATCTAATACAAAATACTCTAATACTCATCAAGAAAAATTGGGAGAGGACTCAAATCAGTAAAATTAGAAACGAAAAAGGAGAATTTACAACAGACACCGCAGAAATACAAATCATCCTAAGAGACTACTACAAGCAACTCTATGCCAATAAAATGGACAACCTGGAAGAAATGGACAAATTCTTAGAAAGGTATAACTTCCCAAGACTGAAAGGAAGGAATAGAAAACATGAACAGACCAATCACAAATAATGAAATTGAAACTGTGATTAAAAACCTTCCAACAAACAAAAGTCCAGGACCAGATGGCTTCACAGGTGAATTCTATCAAACATTTAGAGAAGAGCTAACAGCCATCCTTCTCAAACTCTTCCAAAAACTTGAAGAGGAAGGAACAGTCCCAAACTCATTCTAAGAGGCCACCATCACCCTGATACCAAGACCAGACAAAGATACTACAAAAAAAGAAAATTACAGACCAATATCACTGATGAATACAGATGCAAAAATCCTCAACAAACTATTAGCAAACAGAATCCAACAACACATTAAAAGGATCATACACCATGATCAAGTGAGATTTATCCCAGGGATGCAAGGATTCTTCAATATATGCAAATCAATCAATGTGATACACCGTATTAACAAATTGAAGAAGAAAAACCATATGATCATCGCAATTGATGCAGAAAAAGCTTTTGACAAAATTCAACACCAATTTATGATAAAAACTCTCAAGAAAGTGGGCATAGAGGGAACCTACCTCAACATAATAAAGGTCATATATGACAAACCCACAGCAAACATCATTCTCAATGGTGAAAAACTGAAAGCATTTCCTCTAAGATCAGGAACAAGACAAGGATGTCCACTCTCACCATTATTATTCAACATAGTTTTGGAAGTCCAAGCCATGGCAATCAGAGAAAAAAAAGAAATAAGAGGAATACAAATTTGAAAAGAAGAAGTAAAACTGTCACTGTTTGCAGATTACATGATACTATACATAGAGAATCCTAAAAATGCCACCAGAAAACTACTAGAGCTCATCAATGAATTTGGTAAAGTTGCAGGATACAAAATTAATGCACAGAAATATTTTGCATTCCTATACTCTAATGATGAAAAATCTGAAAGAGAAATTAAGGAAACACTCCCATTTACCATTGCAACAAAAAGAATAAACCTACCTAGGGAGACAAGAGGAATAAACCTACCTAGGGAGACAAAAGACCTGTATGCAGAAAACTACAAGACACTGATGAAAGCAATTAAAGATGATACCAACAGATGGAGAGATATACCATGTTCTTGAATTGGAAGAATCAATATTGTGAAAATGATTATACTATCCAAAGCAATCTACAGATTCAATGTGATCCCTATCAAACTGCCAATGGCAATTTTTACGGAACTAGAACAAAAAATCTTAAAATCTGTATGGAGACACAAAAGACCCCGAATAGCCAAAGCAGTCTTGAGGGAAAAAAACGGAGCTGGAGGAATTAGACTCATGACTTCAGACTATACTACAAAGCTACAGTAATCAAGACAATATGGTACTGGCACAAAAACAGAAACATAGATCAATGGAACAAGATAGAAAGCCCAGAGGTAAACCCATGCACCTATGGTCAATTAATCTATGACAAAGGAGGCAAGGATATACAATGGAGAAAAGACAGTCTTTTCAATAAGTGGTGCTGGGAAAACTGGACAGCTACATGTAAGAGAATGAAATTAGAACACTCCCTAGCACCATACACAAAAATAAACTCAAAATGGATTAGAGACCTAAATGTAAGACCAGACACTATAAAACTCTAAGAGGAAAACATAGGAAGAACACTCTTTGTCATAAATCACAGTAAGATCGTTTTTGATCCACCTCCTAGAGTAATGGAAATAAAAACAAAAATAAACAAATAGGACCTAATGAAACCTCAAAGCCTTTGCACAGGAAAGGAAACCATAAAGAAGACGAAAAGACAACCCTCAGAATGGGAGAAAATATTTGCCAATAAATCATTGGACAAAGGATTAATCTCCAAAATATATAAACAGCTCATGCAGCTCAATATTAAAGAAACAAACAACCCAATCCAAAAATGGGCAGAAGACCTAAATAGACATTTCTCCAAAGAAGACATACAGCTGGCCAAGAAGCACATGAAAAGCTGCTCAACATCACTAATTATTAGAGAAATGCAAATCAGAACTACAATGAGGTATCACCTCACACGAGTTAGAATGGGCATCATCAGAAAATCTACAAACAACAAATGCTGGAGAGGGTGTGGAGAAAAGGGAACCCTCTTGCACTGTTGGTGGGAATGTAAATTGATATAGCCACTATGAAGAACAGTATGGAGGTTCCTTAAAAAACTAAAAATAGAATTACCATATGATCCAGCAATCTCACTACTGGGCATATACCCAGAGAAAACCATAATTCAAAAAGAGAAACCGTAATTCAAAAAGAGAAATGATAATTGAAAAAGACACATGCACCCTAGTGTTCATTGCAGCACTATTTACAATAGCCAGGTCATGGAACTAACCTAAATGCCCATCGACAGATGAATGGATAAAGAAGATGTGATACATATATACAATGGAATATTACTCAGCTGTAAAAAGGAACGAAATTGAGTCATTTGTTGAGACGTGGCTGGATCTAGAGACTGTCATACAGAGTGAAGTAAGTCAGAAAGAGAAAAACAAATATCGTATATTAACGCGTTATGTGGAACCTAGAAAAATGGTACAGATGAACTGGTTTGCAGGACACAAATTGAGACACAGATGTAGAGAACAAACATATGGACACCAAGGGGGGAAAGTGGTGGGGGGTGGGGGAGTTGGTGTGATGAATTGGGAGCTTGGGATTGACATGTATACACTGATGTGTATAAAATGGATGACTAATAAGAACCTGCTGTATAAAAAAATAAATAAAATTAAATTTTAAAAAAAGGATGACTAATCTTAGTTGAGGGAAAAAAAAGAAAGCAGTATCGGAGGAATAGAAAAACAAAAGATGTATATATATATATATATATATATATAGAGAGAGAGAGAGAGAGAGAAAACAAACAGAAACATGTCAGACATATATCCTACCCTATAATTAATTACCTTAAATGTAAATGAATTAAATACTTGAATCAAAAGGCAAAGTTTGGCAGAATGGAAAAACGAACAAACAAACATGGTGGCTGGCTGAATAAAATCCCCAAAGATATCAGAACCTAATCTCTGGAGCCTGTAAATGTTACCTTATATGGCAAAGACTTTGAAGATGTGATTAATGATCCTGAGATGCTTAACACTGGATTGTCTGGGTGGGTTCTAAATTCAACCACAAGAGGGAGATTTGGCTACAGACACAGAAGAAGGAAATGTGCACATGGAAGCACATTTGAGATCAGAGTGATGTGGCCACAACCCAAGGAATACTGGCAGCCAAGCAGAAGGTGGAAGGAGCAAGGAACAAATTCTTTCCCACATCCTCTGGAGGGAGCACTGCCATGAAGACATTGGGCCAGTTATGCTGGTTTAGAACTTCTTGAACCGTAAGAGAATAAATTTCTGTTGTGTGAGCCACGAAATCTATGGTAAATTTGTAACAACAACCACAGTAAATGAATACAAACAAGATCCACCTATATGTTCTCTAACAAGACACTTGATTCAAAGATAAAAAGATGGGGAGAAAAGGCTGTATCAGTGAATATAGTAAAAATCACTGAGCCGTAGACTTTACTTGGATGAACTGTGTTCTTTGTGAGTTGTATCTCAATAAAGCTATTAAATATAAAATCACTGGGGAAAAGGATTTAGGGGATCAAATAAGAATCCCATATGTTTATAAGGAACTAGTGTGGTTAATTAGAAATGTAAAAATTTGTGGTTTATTTGATGTTGTGAAAAAAGTGTAATTATGTATGCTGTATCAATATGTTTGAGTTTTAATCCTGTGAGGATTAACTGAAGAAAAATAAGAGAGCACCAGGAGAAGTGATAAAATGCAATATAAATGAGAAGTGCTAAGAAAAAAAGTCAGGAATGTCTGTTTGGAAGGATCTTTTTCCACATGCACAAATTCAACACTTATTCAATGACTGTATCACCACACTCATGTTTCCTTATAAAGTGAGGTGGAGTTTTTTTCTTGCTTTTAATTCCAGAGTTGTGATGATACTGGTATTTGACAAATTTCAAACAAGAAAAATGAATCCCCTTGCTATCTTTATAGGTCTTGTTTTATAAAATACAAAACATGCCCTTGATAAATTTGTGTGAACATTTAT
The DNA here is from genome assembly GCF_937001465.1 of Orcinus orca. Taxonomy (NCBI): domain Eukaryota; kingdom Metazoa; phylum Chordata; class Mammalia; order Artiodactyla; family Delphinidae; genus Orcinus; species Orcinus orca. Next base: position 8,738,844 of record NC_064563.1, on the reverse strand, counting down.
TTTTTGTAACTCATTTAAATTACTTTCTTTTAGGAGCACTTTTGTATCATAAATCATGACCTCCCTTTCACAAGTTGGATTTTTTCCCCCTACTTATTTGTTTCTATTAGAATGAAGGATGCCCAAATGAAAACATTTTAACACAGTTATGTATGTAAGCCTGTAAATTAGATCCAAAAAAATGTTTGACCTGGAAATTAGAACCTGCCAAACAACAGTGGGCTTGGAAGTAATGAATCATAGTAAACTGAACATTTGATGATAGTATCTACTTATTGAGTATCTCGTATATTTTCCTTTCATTTCCCAGGAACCATGATATCAAATGATATTTTCTAATAGAAGTCCAAATTCCAAAGATATGGGTCAGTTCCCAGATTAGTTTGAAATCTGAAAACTCTCCATCCATGAAGTAGGCCTGCTCTGAAGCACTTTGGAAACCTCAGGGTAGGGCCTGAGAAATGGCAAATGCTCCAAGGAAATTGGCATTGCACTTGGCTCCGTGGTATTGCTTAATCTGGTGTTCTCATTTTGGGCTCACAACCAGAGTTAGATCAGAAACAGGCCAGCTTCCAGGGACCTTGACATTGTAATGGTCTTGGTGAATATATCTGGCCCCGGTGTGGGCCAAAGTCCCACTCCCTGAGGCCCAGACTCCTCAGACTCTGGAAGCAATCTCCTTCAGAGGCAGTTTGATTTCCAGCTCCAATTTCTATCACCTCTGACACCTTGAACAAATAATTTCACCTCTCCGAGCTTCTATTTTCTCATCTGGACAACTGGGTCAACACCACTTAGAAATGGCGGCAGGGGTTGGGAAGGAGAACAGATGCGGTTTAAGGGTCCAAACTTGCAATGAGCAGTAAATACGTCTTAGAGGTCTAATGCACAATATTGGGAACAGAGAGAACGTATATATTTTAATCATCAAACTTGCTAAGAGACTAGAACTTAATTTTTTCAACCACTATAAAGAAATGATGATTATGTAATGTGATAGAAGTGGTAATTATCGCTACAATGGCAATCATGTTACAATATAAAAATGTATCAAATTAACATGTTTTGCTTCTTAAACTTACACAATGTTACATGTCGAATATATTTTTTTAAAAACAATACTTAGATATCTTTAGATATCAGAGTTCTTGGAAGACTACATGAGAAATTACTCTGTGCGCAATATTCAGCAAGTGGACACTGTCATTAATAATAATTCTACCGAGGAAAGGGGTGGTGGAACCCTAGTTAAGCATCTCATGGAAATGAGCATGGAACTCGGGTTAACTTGGCTAAAACTGTTTTACCTCTGGGCTTTCGAGTTTGGCAAGCTCCTTAGCTAGAACTTTAGCACAGCAAGTCAAAAGAATTGCTTCTTGAAATAAAATTAAAAGAATCCAGCCAAAATTTTTGGAGAAGGAAATACACGCCTATAAAACTGAATCACGGATGATTGTTTTTCCTAAGGTGAAATCGATGCAACTTGGCCAGTGAGCACAAGAGTGACCTGTTGCAAATATGTTAGTTACCAGAAAAACTGACCAGTTTAGCAGCTATACTAACAACACTCAAAGAACTTTCCATTCTCCCGAAAAAGGGAAGTGTGGGGAATGTTTTGGTTTCATTCCGATCTGAGCAAATGTAATAGATTTGCTTTGCCTTTATCAATAGCTGTGTTGCTACCCCATTTAGAAAACGTCATGTTTTGGTCACATTATTTCATGTACGTGCCTCCTTGAGACATAATTACAATTCATTTTGTGCCTGCAAATCTACATTTAAACTGTGGTTATTGGTCGTTTCTTAAATTGGTCAGTGAAATATCTAGGCACTAGTAAGTCATTAAATAATAGGTCACTAGGTAATTCTGGAAGCAAGAGAGGTTTTGCTGCCAGGAATAAAACATGTTAAGGTGTAACCTGGTACCATTCAATATACATACCAGTGTTTGCAATATGTAGCACTCCAGAAATTATTTTCGGCGTCTCCTGGAAAGGGACCAAAGAAGCATCAAGGTCATTGAATCTTCTCGAAGACTTCTTAGCTTTGGGACTTTCAATGTTGCCTTCCAATATGCAAGTAACTGCAGAACAGCCGCTCCATCGAGCCCTGGACACTTCTTTCCTTCCAAGACGTAAAAGCCTGTCCATTCTCCAAAATGCTTTTGCAAAGGCTTTGTGTATGTTCTCATACTCACTTTTCAATGCTTTCGTCTTTTTCTTTATGGAGGAGAAGGTGTCTTCTATAGCTCTGTAGTCTTCTCTAAACACTGTGTGAAAAGAATTGATTACTGTTTGCTCTTCAGGGGTCATTTGGTAGGAAGGATCAAGTCTGGAAAGTTGGTGGAGAAGTAAAACTGGGAGTTCCACTGATGTCAAGTCTGCTGCCGAGGCACCGTGATGTCCATCAAACAAACCAAAAAAACACACATTGGGTTTGTTGCCAAAATTATTCACGACAGTGAATTTATCATTCATGTCAACTCTCCACGTAGAATTCCTGTCTTCGCAAATGGCTGCTCCTTTAATTAATAGGTGACAGATTTTTTGAGGATATATTGAACTCTTGGGAATGTTATCAATAATCTTATAGTGTGCTGGTATTTGTTTCTTGCAAAGGAGCTCAAAAGCATTATTAATGCCCTGTAAGATTTTTTCAGTAAATGCAAACGATGACAATAGTTTAGCAATGACGGACTGCCTCTGATCAGCAATCGCTGAGAGCCCTGGTTTCTCCCCACCCATCCACTGAAAGCCCAATGTAGCCAGAGCTACATGCTGCTTTTTATGGAGGAATATTCCAGGTAGGTCAATTTCATGCTTGCATATGGAACAGGGAAACGTGATCATCTCATTGTAGACCTGCACTTCGTGATGGTCTCTTCTTTTTCCTTTTAAAATGCTTTCTTCTCCAGGTAAGTGGGACTCCCTCATCTGAATCATATGTCAGTTTTCTTGTGTACAATTGCCTTGATTTCCAAAACACTCTGCAAACAGGATAAAAGATATTTACATGCCTGGATTGATGCACTGAATATCTCTTCAAGCAGGCCCCTATCTTTGCAATTTGTTTTGGATCCTTGAGATTTCATATTGGCCTAGAATATTCTTATTCCTCTTTCTGTGATTCCCCCCCAAAACACATAGTAAGTACTTAAGGAATTGGTGATTGGCCTGTGTAGGCCCAAATGAAATTCAGCAAAATCTCCAGAAAGTCAGCTAGACCTCTAAGAACAAACACTCAGATAAATCAGCACAATATTTTATCTAGGCAAGTGAAGGTATATGCTTGAGATCTAGGAATGTGATTTCAAATATAAAGCATAATTATTTTTGTATTCGATTTTGTCCTACTAATAAAATAATTTTATTTATATAATATTAATTTATATAATAATATTATATAAAGAAATAGAATAATTTTTTAAAAACGCTTTTGTCCTAATTAAAGAGTTCTCAAGAAAATGAATGGGAGATGCCCAAACCAAGCAGAATGATGAAAAGAATGGATAGTAAGGACAGAAATTTTTAGGACTGCAAAGGGAAAGAGGTATGGCCTGAGGAAAGAAAAGGAGCTGGATGATAAATTTCCAGAAAGCAGACACCCTTTCTTACACTCCTTCCTACCTGAAGCATCTACAACAGTACTCAGCACATGAAGCCATTTGAATCCATTTTTATGGGCAATTCCTAGGGCAGGAGATCTTTGAAAGGGCCTGTGGAGGTATGAGAGACCTGAAAAAAAATGCTTTGGTTACAAAATATTTTAAAACCTGAAAAATCAAAGTTAGTGACTTTAAATGTTTATGAAATGTGATATCTTAAAACCAGCTAACTTCCAGATGCAAACTAGTATTATATATATAGGATGGATAAACAACAAGGTCCTACTGTACAGCGCAGGGAACTATATTCAGTATCCTGTGATAAATATAATGGAAAAGAATATGAAAAAGAATATATGTATGTATAACTGAATCACTTTGCTGTACAGTAGAAATTAACACAACATTGTAAATCAACTATACTTCAATAAAATAAATTTAAAAAATGAAAACAAACTTATGGTTACCAAAGGGAAAAGGAGGTGGCGGAGGGATAAATGAGGAATTTGGGATTAACAGATACAAACTACTATATATAAAATAGAGAAACAACAAGGCCCTACTGTATAGCACAGGGAACTATATTCAATATCCTGTGATAAACCACAATGGAAAAGAATATTAAAAAAGTATACATATGTATAACTGAATTACTTTGCTGTACAGCAGAAACTTAACACAACATTGTAAATCAACTATACTTCAATTTAATTTTAAAAAATTAGCTAACTTCAACTCAACTCATATATGAATTGTATTTGATATGGGTATATTTAGTCTGCTCCTTTCCTTATGTGTATTTAATTCCCTGATGTGCACAACTCTATTGGATACAGCTACTCATCCCTACAGTAAAATTTCATTTACAAATTTCCACTCCATAAATGCTCATTGAACTATTAGCCTAGTAGCAAGCTTTCCTGGTTTTGCCTCACCAACCAATTTTGGTTTCTTTTTTTGTTTTGTTTTTCTATTTTTAACTTTTTCTTTACTCAGTTATCTTAATTAAAACAATATATTTTATTAATGTTGTCTATAAAATGTACAAATATTTGGATTTAGCAGCAGAAAACCACCATAAGAATCTAAAAGAAACTTGTTCCTTTTTTAATGGAAAATTTTAAAATCACACAAAAATGGAAACATATAATGAGGCCCCACGTACCCATCACCAGCTTCAACCATTACCAACATTTTTTCACCCTCGTTTCCACTGTGTCCTCAGCCACGTTATTTCATTTTACTCATTTTTACTGGAGTATTTTAAAGCAAATCCCCCAGTTCTATCAATCTCACTCATCGATATTTCAGTATTTAGTCAGCAACCATTCACTTCTTCAATACCTACAACAGGCCAGCTACTGTGCAGCTACAGTGCAGCTTACGAATAAGGCTGGTGTCTTGCCCTTGAAGCTATGAGGGGAGGAGTCTGTAGTCCCACCCATGTGCTCATACAAAGAACCAGACAGGTCAGATGAAGCCAGGACAGAGCCCCATGACAGGACTCAACCAGGAGCCCAACCTTCATCTGGCTAGGAATGGCACCATGACACTTGAGAAGCTGACCTAGAAAAACACTCAGTTGAGAAAGCAGCAAGGGCTCCAAGGTCAAACCAAAGGGATGACCAGCTAGCAGGCAGAAGGATGAAGACGACCCAGCCGAGGAGGTGGACAGGCACACAGAGAAGTAGTGGAAAAAATGGGTACCGGCAAAGCTTTTCAGCTCTCTGACCAAAACGTATATCAAATATTTTAAAATTGCTATTATTTGGTAATATTCATATAAAGGATACAGTTTTTCTGAGGCTTGTAGAACTGTTGGGACAATATATAAGGCATACCAATTCTATAGTTAGACCTAGAGTCATCAGATAAAAATAAAGTTATATCAGAATTTTATTTTCCTATATAGAGCCATAATACAACTCTCTCTCACGTGGAGCCATTCTTAGAATGTAATGCATCTTCATATATTCGTTCGTTCATTCATTCATTCAACAAACACTTGGATGTCTGCAATTTGCCAGGTACTGGTTTATTTGCTTGGGATAGAGATGCGAACAAAGGCATTTTCTGTAATGAAACTTATATTCTGATATGAAAGACAGACAGTAAATAAAGGAAACATGGGGCTTCCCTGGTGGTGCAGTGGTTGAGAGTCCACCTGCCGATGCAGGGGACACGGGTTCATGCCCCGGTCCGGGAGGGTCCCACGTGCCACGGAGTGGCTGGGCCCATGAGCCATGGCCGCTGAGCCTGCGCATCCGGAGCCTGTGCTCCGCAACAGGAGAGGCCACAACAGTGAGAGGCCCGCGTACCGCAAAAAATAATAATAATAATAAAAATTAAAAAAATAAAGGAAACATGGAAACACATAATATCAGAGATAAGTACTATCATGAAAAATATAGCAGAATAAAAGTAGAGAGAGAGAGAGACAGAAGCCCTTTTTGTATAAGGTAGTCGGAGGAATATACCGCTCCTCCACGTACATAGTCTAACAGGAAGCCAAAGTTTCATTTGATGACTGAGAAAGTGGAGGAAAAAGAAAACTGCAGATATAATTGTTCATTGACTACATTTGTTATCCAATACAAATGAAGAAACGTTACCTGAAAGCGCTATTAACTTCCATGTTCCTTTGGGATTGCCACCATCCTTTGCCCTCTCTTTACCACCTTTCCCAGCCTCTGTTCCTCCAACCTGGCTAGTGCTGGCAGTGGTAGGAGTGGAGGGGTGGGTGATAGTGGTGATGGTGGTGATGCCGGTGGGAGGGTCCCCTGACTTGCTGATGGACCTCTCTGCTTGGAATGTTTACTACATCACCTGGAACCTCAGTCAGAACTCACTCTATGATTCTGAAGAACTGTGAAGCAATAAGGTCACAAATTGTGTTAAGTAACAAACTTGTCTTTGAAATTTCTGAAATAAGGATCATTCATTGAATAGACTGCCTTATGCCTGCATAATAAGACTTAAAAAATGAAAAGAGTGGGCTTCCCTGGTGGCGCAGTGGTTGAGAGTCCGCCTGCCGATGCAGAGGACACGGGTTCATGCCCCGGTCCGGGAAGATCCCACATGCTGTGGAGCGGTGGGGCCCGTGAGCCATGGCCACTGAGCCTGCGCATCCGGAGCCTGTGCTCCGCGACGGGAGAGGCCACAACAGTGAGAGTCCGTGTACCACAAAAAGAAAAAGAAAAGAAAAGAAAAGAGTGACTCTCAATTAATGTACAGTTGTCTTCCCACTCAGGGGTAAGGTGTCTCAAGCCATCTCTCCAGCACCCCTTCCTACCTGCCCTGGAGAGTCTCGCCATCCCCACTCCCATCCTGCCGCCCCAAGTCACTGCTTGAAAGGTACAGGCTTTTGGCTTTTGCACTGTATTTCTTGAGGCTAACTTTATTCCTGGTCGATATCTTTAGTTCCTAGGTTCTTAATCCACAGCGGCCTTCCACTTTCTCACCCCAGGCCTGTATTAGAACTAGAGTCTTAGAACAGCTTGTTTGCATATTGAAGAAGATTGGACAAGCCCGACTACTTACTGGACATCACCACGAGCACGATTCCAGTCAACCCCAAATTAACATGTCCAAAATGGAACTCACCACCTTTCCTCCAGAATCATCTCCCACCATTAACTTGGTTAGGCTAGAAACTATGTTTTCCAGAATCCTTTTCCCTGTGTGGTTCCAGGTTAGACTTGCAAGAAAGGAATTTGGGGGCAGTACATCTGAACGCTGCCATGGTTCAATGAGATGACCCCAGATGCAGAGGTGCCTAGCAGGTCCAGCTTCTCCTCACTCCCTCTACGTTGCCCACAGCAGCCCCAGATCCACCAGCAAGTGGACCCCCAAAGCAAATACTCCCTCCGGATTCCTCCAGCAGCATGCCTTCTGTGGTCCTACTTCAGTGGCTGGATAGCCTTGGCTTCTCAGACTGGCTACGGACTCCTCTGGTCCTTCCAGCTTCCTTTCCCAGATGTTCAGTTGCCCGGCTCCTTCCACAAATTGTGTGAGGTCAGATTTCAACAATGAATTCTTTTTTCTTTTTTTTTTTTTTGCCGTGGCAAACGGCATGTGGCATCTTAGTTCCCCAACCAGGGATCAAACCCACACCTCCTGTATTGGAAGGGCACAGTCTTAACCACTGGACCTCCAGGGAAGTCCCACAGAATGAATTCCTTATTCCATAATTCCTTCACACCACTCATGCAGGTGTACTGCCTGATCACTCCCAGCAGCTGCATCACACCCATGCCACGTCAGTGTGGGAAGGTTACTGAGGCAGTTCTTTCAAGCAAGTCCTGAGTCTCCTGTCAGCTCCAGCTCCCGGGCGGGGTCAGGTATCTCTCTTAGGGTGGCTGAGTGTTCATATCTCCACATGCAGCCCTCAGGCCCGCTGGTGATTAGGGTTGTAGGAAAACCTCCTTACAAAAGTGACTTAGGGTCAACTTCTTTCCAGAGAGGCAAAAATAGAGAAAACATATTCCTGAAATACTTTGCAAGGGAGCAGTTGGGTCTATCTCTACATGGATCCTCAGTAGCTTCTTTTCTTCCAAAGTGTATTTGCTGTCTGTTAATTTTGTCTATGAATTGATTAATTATTTTATGTTATTTCTTTTATTGACAAAAACACGTACTTCTATGTATTTATTAGACACCCAATGACACCTTTTTAAAATATTCAAACAATACAGAAGTATGTAGAGGAAAAGAAGAGATCTTCCTTTCCCCAAAGTTACCACTGCCAAAAATTGGGTGTAAATTGTTCCAGACCGATTTCTATGTATTTTCATATGTATGTGCATGAAAACACAGACACAGTCTAATTTGAAATTCAGATCTAATTTGCTTACAGTCAGTTGCAGAAATTCTAAATGTACAGCTTGATGAATTTTTATACAGGAATACACTTGTAGACTCCATTAAGTCTTGTTTTCTGTATCTTAAAAAATAACATGGCAGCATAATCATAATATTATTCTGTAAACGTTTCCCGTCACTTACTAGTATGGGGTCTAGTACGGGGTGATGATTTTTTAGGTTGATAGTCAGTACCTATCAACCTACTACATTTTTTTTTTTTTTTTTCCATGCTGCATGGCTTGTGGGATCTTAGTTCCCCGACCAGGGATCAAAGCTTGGTCCTCGGCAGTGAGAGTGCTGAGCCCTAACCGCTGGACCGCCAAGGAAGTCCCCCTACCCCATTCTTTTTAACCACTGTATTATATTCTACAGTAAGTGTAAACATGTAACGTAGATAATTGAACCATTTACCTGTAATGAAGTGGTTGTTTCTCTTCTGTTTTGTTTGCTCTAATAACATCACAATGAACACGAACACGGAGGTCCAGGCCTCTTCATGTGGATGCTGCTGCTTGCGGGATACCCGACCCACGGAAAGTCAACACGGCGGAATGGAAGTAGCAAAGGCTTGGGAGCACGCCGGCTGGACTCGAATCCCAGCTTGCTGCTGGTTTGTTGGTGCTCTTAGGTTATCTAGCCCTTTGGGACCCCAAGTTTGTCAGCGGTGAAATAGAGATAATACTAGGAACCTTGCTGGTTGATGTGAAATGAGCGATGTCTGTCAAACACTGAGCACAGTGTACAGCGTAGATGCTCATTACGTAATTGTTATTATCATTAATATTAACTTAGTAACATTATTTAGTCTCCCCACATTCCACAACCACCTTTGCATAAACATTTCCATTAAATTCTCTCCCTATGATCCACTTTCACCTACTTGTTTCTTTCTGCTCACTTTCGGCCCTGCTTATGTCTCTATCCATCCTCACCACCCTAGCTCCATGTCACCTTTACACACACACACACACAAACACACACACACACACACACATATGTAATATGTACATATACATGTTTCAAAAGCAACTTAAAAGAGTGGGCAGGAAACGATGCAAAGCTATTTCAGGGTCTTAAGACTTTGTCCTTTTTTTAAAATTTATTTTTGGCTGTGTCAGGTCTTAGTTGCGGCATGCAGTCTCTTTGTTGTCGCACGCAGGCCTCAACTCCAGTTGTGTGGGCTTAGTTGCCCCGCGGCATGTGGGATCTTTCCAGACCAGGGATTGAACCCGCATCCCCTGCATTGGAAGGTGGATTCTTAACCACTGGACCACCAGGGATGTCCCAAGCCTTTAATATTCTTGAGAATATCATGTATCCACTAAAATGACAACTTGTACTACGTTTGCCCAAATATAAAGAAAAAATAAAGAAACCTTCTAAGGTGGAGGATTACATAATTAATTTACAAAAAATAATTTGAAATACAAGAGAAAAAAGAACCCACTAGATATTACAACAAGAAAATTATTTAATTAGAAATAAACCCGGGACTTCCCTGGTTGTGTAGTGGTTAAGAATCAGCCTGCCAATACAGGAGACATGGTTTCGATCCCTGGTCCGGGAAGATCCCACATGCCGCAGAGTAACTAAGCCCATGAGCCACAACTACTGAGCCTGTGAGCCACAGCTACTGAAGCCTGCGCGCCTAGAGCCCATGCTCCGCAACAAGAGAAGCCACCGCAATGAGAAGCACGCTCACCGCAGTGAAGAGTAGCCCCCGCTCGCCACAACTAGAGAAAGCTCACACGCAGAAATGAAGACCCAATGCAGCGTTTAAAAAAGAACGTTTAAAAAAAAAGAAACTCCAAAAAAGTATGAGGGAAAAATTCATATGAAAAAAACTGTAAAACACTACCAAGAACATAAAAGAAAATATGAATAAAGGCAAAGACTCATCTGTGTTTTGGATTGGAAAACTCAATATTGCATAGATGTCACAAATATGGGCAAGGATGTGGAGCCATGAGAACTCCTAAACATTACACTACTGATGGGAGGGAAAATCAGGACCATCACTTCAGAAAACAATGTTGCCCTATCCGGTAAGTTGAAAATCCCAAGGACCTGCAAACTATGGCCTGTGGGCCCATCTGGCCTCTACCTGTTTCTATGTAGTCTGCAAGCTAAGAATGGTTTTTACATTTTTAATTGGTTGAAACAAACCAGAAATACAATATTTTGTAGCGTGTGAAAATTATTCAAAATTCACGTATCAGTGTTCACAAATGAAATACTAAAACACAGCCATGCTCATTCTCACATGGATTGTCTTTGGCACTTTCGTAATACGATTTCAGAATTGAATAGTTGCAACAGAGACTACAGGGCCTTCAGAGCTTAAAACAGTTACTACCTGGTCCTTCCCAGAAAAAGTTTGCCACCCTCTGTCTTGCCCAATGCTTTATGCTTACAAGTCCATTTCGAGTAATTTGCTCTATAGAAACAATTGTGGGTATGCACCAAGGAGACATGCATCAGAGCAGTTATATTAGCATAGTTGATAGTCAGGAAAAACTGGAAACAACCCAAATATCTCTCAACAAGAGTATATTAGTTATCTATTGCTGCATATAAACTACCACGACTTAGTAACTTAAATCAACATGTATTTATTACCTCATGATTTCTGTGCAGCACAGCTTGGGTGGGTCTTCTGTAAGGCTGCCATCAGATATTGGTCAGGGCTAGGTTCTCATCAGGAGGCTCAGCTAGGGAAGGATACACTCACAAGTTCACTCATGTCGATAGCAGAGTTCATTTTCTTGCATTTCCAAGTCGGAGGACCCTGGCTTCTTGCTGACTGTTCACTGGAGGTAGCCCTCAGTTTCCAGAGGCTGCCCTCAACCTCCTAGCCGTGTGGGCCTCCCAACATTGCATCCATGGATAAATCTTAAATGCATGTTACTAGGTAAAAGATGCCAATCTGAAAGGGCAACATATTGTATGATTCCGGCTACACAACTTCTGGAAAAGACAAAACTACGGAGATAGTAAAAGGATCAGTGGTTTCTAGGGGTTGGGGGTGGGTGGGGTGGGAGGGATAAATGGGTGGGCACAGGGGCTTTTTAGAGCAGCAAAACTATTCTGTATGAAACTGTAATGGTGGCTACATGCCATTATACATTTGTCAAAACTCACAGAATGTACAACACAAAGAGTGAACTTTAACGTAAACTATGGACTTTGTCAATAACAACGTATCATTGCTGGCTCATTAGTGGTAATAAATGTACCACACTATTGCCGGATGTTAATACAGTAGAGGGAAGGGAGTGAAGGGGCATGTGAGAAATCTCTGTACTTTCTGCTCGATTTTTCTGTAACCCTAAAACTGCTTTAAAAATAAAGTTATTTAATTTAAAATATGTATGTGTATGTGTAAGTAGAAACATTGTAGGAAACTATCTTTCTGGAAGTGTATCCACTAATTTTATTTTCCCAATTTGTGTCTAAATAACAGTCAAGGGTGTAGGAAATTAGAAGATTGACCATCCTGGGCAGGAAGAGAGGAATTCCTTCACTATTAGATAACTACATCAACCATTCATTTTATATCTTGAGCACTTGCAGGAGTAGGTAGTAGATATAAAGGCCAGTGAGAGTTCTCTGCACTTGAGGAGCTCAGTGTCATGGGGAAGAGAGACACACAGACGCATTACTGGATAATAACAAAGCCGGTGCTTATTTATGTTTCTTTTTCTGTTTTTTGTTTTTTGGCTGTGCTGCACAGCTTGCAGGATCTCAGTTCCTGGACCAGGGATCGAACCCACGTCCCCGACATTGGAAGTGTGGGGTCCCTGGACCACCAGGGAAGTCCCTGCTGATTTCGAAGCATTCCATCCACATTGTCTCACAGTCACACAACCCTGCAAACAAGCACCATTAACCCATTTTACAGACAAGGACCCTGAAGCTCTGGGTGGTGAGTTACCTTGCGCCGAGTAAGCGACAGAGCTGGGAATCAAGGTCAAGTGTGTTAAACAACAAAATGGGGGACTTTTCTACGATGCCAGGCAAGGAGGTAAAATCAATTCATTTTGGAAGAAGAGGACCATAACAGGTGCATTTTGTGAAGGAAGTTGGAATGTCATTACTTTGAAGTTCAAACACACTCACAAGTCCTTCCTCTCCTTTTCACTCTTCTTGCCCTTCTCTCACTGGAATAAATTCTTTCACTTGTCATTCTCCCCTCTGAAGGCCAATCCATGACCTGTGGCTCAATGGAAAGGTGGCCAGAAAAGAAAATACTGAAAGTCACCCCACCTCCCCAATGACACCCCTCTGCCCTGGTTTGGTATAAACCGCCCGTCAAGTTCAAGTTTCCTGGATGTTCCACAGCTAGGATCGTAAAAGTGGAGACGACAGACACCAGCCTGTGTGGAAGAGAGTTATATTTAGCTGTCCTTTAGGAGCTGGATCTCTGGATATCGCAGAGATTCTGGTACAGCCTGTTACTGTTTGAGGGCTTCTGGGCCTGAGGCAGAGAAAAGGGAGTGGGTGGCTTGCTGACAGTTTTTATAAATACCCAGTATTTATTCAATGGCAGAAACACACAGAACACACAGAGCATGAGAGGAAAGAACACAGCTCAGCTCCATTCATCCACTGGGCCCAGGACCAAGCTCTTCTAGTCTGTCCTGAGCCAGCTGCAGCCCTGTGTCTGGGGAAGTCACCTGCCTGCCTGCTGGAGAGGGAAGGAAGGAACAGGGAACAATGACGCCCTTGTGAAAAGCCAAGGTTTTTGTGTGTTTGGTTTTGTTTTTTAAGTTTATTTTCTAATCAGGTCACTCCTCTGCTTAAATCCTTTCAGTAGCCAGCCACTGCTTTTAGGATAAAGGTCAGAAGCCCTGATATGGCAGATGAAGCTGTGTAGAAAGCCTCAGCCTGTCTCTTCCCACTGTCCCTTTCTTTTTTTTCTTTTCTTTTCTTTTCTTTTTTTTTTTTTTTTTTTGCCACACTGCATGCAGCTTGTGGGATCTTAGTTCCCCGACCAGGAATTGAACCTGGAACCTCGGCAGTGAAAGCGCAGCGTCCTAACCACTGGATTGCCAGGGAATTCCCCCACTGACCCTTTCTTTAAAGTTCCTCAATCATGTCCACACTCTGCACACCTCAGGCCTGTACATGCTATTCCCTCCACCCTGAATGCTTTTCCTTCCTTGTCACTCAGTTAATTCTAACTCATTCTTAGTTTCTCAGCTAAAACATCACTTCCACAAGCTGAATTTGAGCACCATCAGAAAAGTGTTTCCCAGGGCTTCCCTTGTGGCACAGTGGTTAAGAATCTTCCTGCCAATGCAGGGGACAGGGGTTCGAGCCTGGGTCAGGGAAGATCCCACATGCCGTGGAGCAACTAAGCCCCTGCGCCACAACTACTGAGCCCGCGAGCCACAATTACTGAAGCCCACACACCTAGAGGCCGTGTTCCACAACAAGACAAGCCACCACAATGAGAAGCCCACGCACCGCAATGAAGAGTAGCCCCTGTTCTCCGCAGCTAGAGAAAGGCCCGTGCGCAGCAACGAAGAGCGAATGCAGCCAAAAAAAAAAAAAAAAATTAAAGTATTTCGCAATGCCTCACGTGCATCCTATGTCCTTAAAAGCCTTCACAACTCCTGATACTTTCGCTTTATTTGAGTGAGTTTCTAATGATGCATTTGTGTGATGATTTAATTAATGTCTGTCTCTCCAGTCCTGCCTTGCTTGCTGTTTTAACCCAGGGGCCAATGCATAGACTTATAATAAGCAGATATACCTGCCATGTGGGGAGAGCTCCATAAATATTTGTTAGATAAATAAATGAACACGTGAAATAAGTGTTTGCACACTTAAATATTTAGGATTTTTTTTTTTTTTTTGTCTGTGCCTGCACAGTTTGCAGGATCTTAGTTCCCCGACCAGGGATTGAACCCGTGCCCTCAGCAGTGAAAAGCCCAGAGTCCTAACCACTGGACCGCCAGGGAATTCCCTATAAATATTTCATTTTGAATAAAGGGAGTAAGAAAGATCCTGATCCTTTTCCCTCTTCCTCAGTTCTTAGCAGTGCCTTAGTCTGAGGATCCTGCCCCAGAAGCTGACCAATAGTAGAGCTAAGAGAAAGAAGAGTGGAGTGTGAGAAACTCTTAGACTCTGTTGGGAACTTGGCCACCAAGCGGTTTTACCCTCTACAGCTGCGCTGCCCAAAATGGTAGCCACTAGCCACGTGTGCTATTTAAATTTAACTAGTTAAAAGAAAATTAAAATTTTAGTTCATCAGTGTCATCGGCCACGTTTTTCATGCTCAATGGCCACATGTGGTCAGTAGCTACCATATTGGACAGTGCCGATGTAAAACATTTTCATTATCACAGAAAGCTATATTGACCAGTACGGCCCTAGAATGAAAAATAGCCTCTTCTGCACAGAAAAGAGGAGGTGGGGAAGAGACTCTGCACCTATTATTATCATCGTCTGTATTCCACATAATTCCAGGTGCTGCAGCTGAATGTTCTTTATCTGCAGCTGGGACTCCTAAATGCTTCCCATTAGAGTGTTTACAAAGATGAAATTTGTTATAACACATGTTCAGGCCCTTAGTCAGCGCTCAGTAAACAGTAGCCGCCATCAAGGAACCCTCCCACACTGCTGGTGGGAGTGAAAATTGGTACCACCTCTACGGAGAACAGAATGCAGGTTCTTTAAAAAACTACAAACACAGCTACCATACGACCCAGCAATCCCAATCCTAGGCATATACCTGGAGAAAGCCATAATTCGAAAAGATATGCGCACCCCATGTTCACTGAAGCACTATTTACAATAGCCAAGACATGGAAGCAACCTACATGTCCATTGACAGAGGAATGGACCAAGATGTGGTGCATATATACACTGGAATATTACTCAGCCATAAAAAAGAACGAAATAATGCCACATGCAGCAACATGGATGGACCTAGAGATTGCCATACTGAGTGAAGTAAGTCAGACAGAGACATATATATGATATCGCTTATATGTGGAATCTTAAAAAAGGGTACAAATGAACTTATTTACAAAACAGAAATACAGTCACAGATGTAGAAAACAGACTTACGGTTACCAGGGGGTAAGGGGGAGGAGGGATAAATTGGGAGATTGGATTGACATATACACACTACTATATATAAAATAGATAACTAATAAGGACCTACTGTATAGCACAGGGAACTCTACTCAATACTCTGTAATGGCCTATACGGGAAAAGAATCTAAAAAAATTGTGGATATATATAGATAGATAGATATAGATATATAGACATATAGATATATACACACACATATGTATATGTGTATACCCATATGTACGTATAACTGATTCAATTTACTGTACACCTGAAACTAATACAACATTGTAAATCAACTCTACTCCAATAAAAATTTAAAAAAACAAAAACAAGCAAACAAAAAAACAGTAGCCACCATTGTCATCAGCTGTAAGTTAAAGTGGTTAAAATCAGGAGAGGGTCTGGTGTAAGTTACTTAACTTCTCTGAGCCCCAAGTTCCTCATCTCTGTGATGGAGATAATAGCCCTCACGTCCTGGTAAGGATTAGATGGAACATTTTGCAGAAAGGGATTAGTGCAGTGCCTACCATGTAGTAGGTACCCCCAAACTGTTAGTTATTCTTCTTTTATTATTGTTGAGTGCTACAACAAATTTGATTTTCTCAGAGATCAACTCAGAAATTGGATTGCAGCTGTTAAAACGTTCCAGGTGTGCGCCTAAAGCTGTGAGGATGTGGCCAGCAGTGCTAACTTCCTGAAGCTTTCATTCATTCGGTTTGCTGAGGGCTGGCAGCCCAACCTGTAAGTCAAATGATTAGCAAGAATCGGTTAAATTCCCTTTGGTCTGACCCACATTTCTGAGATGCCCAAAACGCCTCACTAGGCTGAGAAGTGCCTGACATATGTGGTATGTCAGAATTCTTCAAAAAGAATTGGGTATCTTTAACAACTGAGCTTTTAATTTGGCCTCAACGAGATTCCCCTAATGTCTCCTGTCAATTCTGCTGGCTCTGTTTTCTTCCAAATTTTAGACTTGTTTCCATAAGGCAACCACATTCCAAACAGGATATGTATGTTTGTATTTGGAGGGTGGAGAGTGGGAAAAAGAGGGAGGGAAAGGATGTTTAATCTGATATCAAGTTAAAACCAAGAGAGGAAAAGGGTGGGTGGCAGACAGGGATCCCTAATATTTATGGAATATCCATTATTTGCCAGACAATATTCTAAGCACATTTTTCTCATGGACTTTTTTTTTCTTCTTTTTCTTTATTTTTTTTAATTCAAAATTATACATAACTACCCGGTCAAAATGTAATCGTATTTAAAGTGTACAAAATTTAAATGTATGTTCATCCAAAAAAAGGTGAATGACATGAATGTAAAAAAATTTAAAAATTCAAATTATTTTTTACATTTTAAAAAATGCTCTTTCTTCTACCATAGTCAAAGTGCCCTTTCAAAACTAAAAGGCAAAATGAAGTTATAATCACTATCAAATTTTTAGTCAAAGATATTAAAATAAGCTGAATGTTTTATTAGCTTTTTAGAGAATTCAGTGACGTCTTCCTAAATAATTTTATAAAACTGTTCACACTCTTTGCATTCAATGTTCATCTATTTGCCGATGAAAAAGTCTATTTCGTGCTTCCCGGAGATAATGTTTGGATCTCTATACATATACATTTAAGGGTAAAATGAATTCCTTAACATTACAAAATGTTCCTCAGACACTGGGCAGCGTTAGTGAATGTGGCGCTGGTTGACGAGGATCCTCAGAACCATGAATTGGAACACAAAGAGAAGCAAGAAAACGGCTGCTTGGTACTCTGGGAAAGAATACTTTGTTATGCAAGAATCTTTTGCATTCACGCTTAGAAGGAGGATTTGACAAGTTAATTAATTTGTCTTTTCTCTTACCTAAGCATTCCTGCCACTCAAATCCTTCCTGCACTCCAAAACTGTGCCTCTTTCACATGCAAAACTTCTCAGTATTCCTATGCAGGCGCCTTCTGCTTCCAGGCTCAAGGACAACAGATGCGAGGAAGTGCGTCTCAGGCAAGGGCTTGATCCTGCTGGGTAGAAGGGTGAAGTCCAGGTTTACGGGGTTGCCCTGTCTGAAGCTCATACCAGGTGACAAGTGACAAGTGACAGAGATGCCCCCGCCTCCACTTTGTCTTTGAGCGTTTGTGACACGAGGGATTCTTTAAACTGTGGACCCCAGTGTAGGGGCTCCTTTGGCCTGAGGCCAAGGGTGATCCTGCTTTAAAAACGAATTAAAGAGCACGCAGTCTTTAATGGGAGTATCAAGACTATTCTTAAAAGGCAATATTACAGTGAACTCTCAGTAAAGATTGAGCTAGAAGGCCATGCTATAAGGCAATCCTTCTGCTCCAAACATTTCACATGATAGTTTAGAAATAAAATACAAAGAGAAAGTTTAATAAGATGGTGACCATGACCACTGCCATCTCACATTATACTCAGTAATTGACTGAGTTGCAAAAGAGACGTACGTGTGAGAGATAAGGTCAATAAAACTCAAAGAACGCATAGGAAAGTATCTTTACAAACACGGGCTAGGCAAAGAGTTTTTAAACGGGACACATGGAAACACTAAACATAAAATAAAATACAGACAGATCAAACCCATAAAAGTAAAAGCTTCTGATCATCAAAGGACACTCAAAAGAGTGAAAAAGCAAGTCACAGACTAAGAGATGTGCAACATATATATCCATCGAAGGATTCAAATCCAGACTGCACAGTAAAAATCTACCACAAAACAATAAAAAATGGGTAAAAGACTAGCACAGACATTTATTTCACAAAAGATGGACATCCTAGATGCCAAGACGCAAATGAAAATGTGCTCAAAGTTATTATGCATGTTGTAAATGCTAATGAAAACCACAAAGAAATATACTACTCGACAACCACCGAAATGGTGAAAATTAAAGAGATCGACGGTACCAAAGCTTTATGAGGAGGGCGGTGCTGTCATCCTCACACACCGTGGGCAGGAGTATAAATTGGTACAATTATTTTGGGAGGGACAGGACCTATTAAAGCTTGACATACACTTTCCCTATGATTTAGCAACTGTCCCCCCTAGGTATATACCCTGGAGAAATAAGCATATACGACAACGAAAAGGCATTATAAGAATATTCATAGCAACTTTATTCATAGTAGTAAAAAACTGGAAATGTTCATCAACAAGAGAATGAATAAACAAACTGTGATAGTCATATAATAGAATACTACACCACCATAAAAATAAGTGACATATGGCACATGGAGCAACATGATAGACATCATCAACATAACGGTATTCCAAAGAAGAGCCTGACAACATGAGTCCATGCTCTATGGGCATATTTACATGAAGTTCAAGAACGGACAAGACTAATCTATGATGATGAAGCCAGAGTAATGGTTGCCTTAGGGCACTGACTAGAAAGGGGCCAAAAGCAGCCTTCTTGGGTGTTGGGAATATATTGTTATATCAGTCTGGATGGCGGATGACCAAGTATATGCATATATAAACATTCATTGAGCTAGACAATTAATAAGAACATGCTTGCTCCAATGTTCCTAGCAGCACTATTCACAATAGCCAAGGCATGGAAGCAACCTAAATGTCCATCGACAGAGGAATGGATAAAGATGTGGCACTTATATACAATGGAATATTACTCAGCCGTAAAAAGGAATGAAATAATGCCAATTGCAGCAACATGGATGGACCCAGAGATGATCATACTAAGTGAAGTAAGGCAGACAGAGAAAGACAAATATCATATGCTATCACTTATATGTAGAATCTTAAAAAATGATACAAATGAACTTATTTACAAAACAGAAACAGACTTACAGACATAGAAAACAAACTTATGGTTACCAAAGGAGATGGGAGATGGAGAGATAAATAAGGAGTTTGGGATTAACATACATACCTTACACTACTATGTATAAAATAGATAAACAACAAGGACCTACTGTATACCACAGGGAACTATAATCAGTATCTTGTAATAACCTATAATGGAAAAGAATCTGAAAAAGAATAGATATTTATGTACAACTGAATCACAGTGCTGTACACCAGAAACTAATACAACATTATAAATCAACTCTATTTTAATAAAAAAATTTTTTTAAATTAGTGTGTTTACTACAGGCTTTATTTTGTAAATGTTGAAAAACATGAACAAGAAGGATACAGCCTGCCTTAGAGTGTTTACTTCTGTGGAGGCAGGCACTGGGAAACTGAGATAAAGGGACTTAGGAAGGAGGATTTCTTAAACTAATAATATATATCTCGCCAGCAAATGAAAACATTAAGAAAATGTGGCTGGTGAATGTACAGAAATTAAATCACTCCCTTTATTTTTCTATATGTTTGAAATACTTTATAACAACATACACATTTTTGTGCTTTGGGAGGATGTTATGTTACTATGCTTCACACTTTTGTTTGTTTGTTTGTTGCTTTCACCCAAAGTGGTTGCTGATGTATAGCACCTACTTTATAAATTTTGAAACACTCCACTCTGAGCTTTGATTTTAGACCCAGAGGGTCAGCCAGCCAGGACTTAAGATTAAGGACTTGAGGAAACAGATTTTCTCTTGATAAGGAGACCCTAAACTAGAAAACCTGTCCTAAAAATCTTTTTCTTAATTTGTGAAATCATGTGTATGAACACTTTTATAGAGTTAGGGAATTAGACTCCCTCTTACCTTTATTTTAAACAATAATCTGGCACTAACATTAGTAAAATTCATGATATTCAGATTGTTAGAGAAAATCTAGGTCATACCAAAGTTTGGTTCCTTGGAAATTTGATTTTCTTATATAATTTTCAAGTTGCTCAAAGAGATAGATATTCACATAGTGCTTTAGAAAAGCAGTCAGCCATTTAGCCGGAGTTCAGTTTGTTCAGTTTGTACCTTCATTGTAAATGGTATGTAGGCTGGTAAAACAGTCCTATGTGTTAGTTATTATAAACAGAAAACAAAAGGGAAAAAACCCTCTCTCTTTACAAGGGCAGTGCTCAGGCAAACACATTTAGGCCTATTCACATTAGATATGAAAATTGCTATGAAGAACAACTAAAAATAAAAATGAAAAAAATAGCACTAATGGTATTTGCTGCAGAGTTAAGACTCACACTGGAAATCATGATTTAATTGCAAAGATGCTTGAAAACCAGGGACGGAGATTTTCTGTTTCCCCATCCTAGGATTCATTTCCTAATTGTTTTCCAGTAATTTTTCCTTAGACAGATAGATTTTATTTTAGAGGTTATTAAAATAAATGTCCAGTGATCACAGCCACTTTCTCCAGTGGGAAGTTGGCCCAAGCCTAAGGTATCTGTCTCCTCCTTCTTTATTTTATATTCTCATCGAGCTGTTGTCTCTAAATAAGCAGGTGGCTGTGCTGGGAGGGAAGGATGCCAGTCATTGGCCACACACTGGGCCAAACCTGCTGTGATACCCCCTTGTCCAGACTAGTCCTCAGAGTCTGCATCCTCAGTGGGGACAATTTCAATCCATCTGTGGGCTTCAGGATGTTGGTGTATTATAGAAGGTGGGTAAGAAGGAATATGGCAAAGAGGTACTAGATGTTGGGGTAGCAGAAGATGGTCCCCATCCTTACTTTCTTAGATGGGAAGGCATCTCCAGACAAAGGATACTAGATAAATAGGGCCAGCCATGCTGTCTGGGGGAAGGTGTCAGGCAAGACAGCAAATGCAAAGGCCCTGAGGCAGGAGAAAGCTTCCTGAGTTAGGCTGGAGTAAACCACACACCTGGGAGAAGGGCCTGGAGAGGTAGGCCTTGCCAATCAGGTTATGGGGTTGTGATTGTATTTTCACTGTTATGAGAAGCCCTTGGAGGGTTTCAAGCAGGGGGTTGTGGGATCAGGTTTGCGCTTACAATTTTTTTTTTTAATTTTTATTTTTGGTTGCATGGGGTCTTAGTTGCTGCGCGCAGGCTTTCTCTAGTTACAGCGAGTGGGGGCTACTCTTTGTTGTGGTGCACGGGTTTCTCATTGTGGTGGCTTCTCTTGTTGCAGAGCACAGGCTCTAGGCACGTGGGCTTCAGTAGTTGTGGCACACGGGCTCAGTAGTTGTGGCTCACGGGCTCTAGAACACGGGCTCAATAGTTGTGGCGCATGGGCTTAGTTGCTCCGCGGCATGTGGGATCTTCCTGGACCAGAGCTTGAACCCGTGTTCCCTGCATTGGCAGGTGGATTCTTAACCACTGCACCACCAGGGAAGCCCCTGCACTTACAATTTAAAAACTCTACCATGAAGAGGGGGATCATGGTAGAGCAAGGGAAGCAGAGTCCAGTTTGCACGTAGAAAGAACTACTACTGTTTATTGAGAACTTTCTTTGAGTGAGGCACTGGGAATATAAAAATGAGAAAAAGAAGTTTTACTCTCAAGGGAGCCCAGTAAAGGCAATGACATTTAGGAATTGGCTGCATATCTTTCTAAATCTTTCTCTGGCTTTTGCATTTTTATATGCATTGACTGAACACATAGAGAATTGTACTTATATGCCAGTGTGAGTTTGCTTTTAATATAGATGGTATTGTACTATACAGGGTTCATTCAGCAGCATTTCCTGGAGATCCACCTATGCTATTACATTTGTATAATGGTCATTCTTTGTGATAGCTGCATACTATTCTATAGTATTAATAAGCCAGAACTACCTCCAAGAGTCAACCTGCTCCCTCAATTCCTACTCCCCAAGCCTTTTCTTTCCTAATTGTGGTTTGCTTACCTCAGCAAGTTGTGTTAAACTAAATGAAGAGGTAAATTGAGGTAAGCTTGAACTATGAGAAATTGAGATTACTCAGGAATAGCATGGGAATTGCAATTTAAGGAAATGAATGCAAACCACAGCAAGCTAAGGGCAACTGTGCTGGTGTGTGGGTGGGCTGTATTTATGGGGTGGGGGAGAGCAAAGACGGGGAGTCTGGTTGCAGTCCAAGCAGTAAGTTCATTGGCTTGAGGACGGGAAGAGACTCTTGGCGCTTTTTCATTGGTCAGGAGGTAAATCTGGGTCTTCTGTATAACAGCCTTTAGGGCAAATCAGTCTCTCAGTTCTTAAGTTCCAAGTTCCGTTCTTTTCAGGGCACATGCATGAGATTTCCATTTTAGATGGACATCCTTTCACAGTTGTGAATACTTTGTAAATGAACACATTGCCTTTTCTTTTGTTGGTGCTCACTTCATAAAAGAACTGCACACAGGAGCTCACTAAATGCTCACAGCAGCCTGATTATGCAGCGGCAACAAGCCTCCTGAATCCTTTGCCCTTGAACTGTCCTTGCCTGCTGCTCATAACACTTTGAATAGGGCCTTGAAACTGTGGGCCTTCAGCCTAAGGCAGTATGTCATCTGGGTGCTCTGAGCAGGGAAATAATGAAAAATAATGTTCAGTCGATGTCACAAGCCATTCACCATTCAGACAGTGATGGTTTTCAGGGCCGGTTGAAATGAGGTTGTTTTCTTCTGCTTCAGAACATCCTGGAAATAGCCTGCCTCCTGAATTCTGGGGACAGCTTGGGAGGAAGGGGTGATGGGTGAGTTAATATTGAAGCTGGGCTCCCCCCCGAACATTTTATGATGAAAATTTCAAACATAGAAGATTTTAAAAACCGCACAGTGAACACCCATATACCTACTACCTAGATTCAACTCTTAACATTTCACATTTCACTCTACTTGCTTTATCATGTTCATCTGCCTATTAGCGCATTCACAGATGCATCAATCCATCTTTTTTTTTTAAACATCTTTATTAGAGTATAATTGCTTTACAATGGTGTCTTAGTTTCTGCTTTATAACAAAGTGAATCAGTTATACATATACATATGTCCCCGTATCTCTTCCCTCTTGCATCTCCCTCCCTCCCAGCCTCCCTATCCCACCCCATCTTTTTTTTTAATGCTTCTTAAAGCATACTGCATATATCACGACACTGCACCCCTAAACTTTCAGCAGGAGCACCACCAACTAGACTTTAATATTTAAATTTTTTTTAATATATGAGGGATATTTTTATCCACTGAAATGCACAGATCCCAAGGGGGCCATCAGTTTGACAAATGCCTACATTGTGGAACCTAAACCCCTATCAATATCTGCTGACATCATGATATTGGACTTTGCTCATGGGATCTCAGTCTTTAAGACTCCCATCCAGCTTAGGCAAGAATCATAAAAATCTGCAAAACACCTCAGTAGAGCCAGAAGCGAGTAACAGTGGTAAAGCGGAGCACATCAAGCTAAGAAAAGAAGCCCCAGGTAACTGTCCTGGTGGAACCAGAGAGTCTACAATTTCAGACCTTGAGACGGAACTCAAGTTGGGAGAGGTTATTTCCTTTTGTGCTGTCTAATGTCACTGTCTGGATCTACAAACTTAAAAAAAAAAGTTCATTTTTACATACCACTTTGCATTCAAAGTCAAAAGAACACAGAGAATCTAGAAAAAGGATAGAGAAAATTAACTGGAAAAAACGGGATGGGAAGGGGAATATTTCCATGGAAAAGCACATTTCTGCAGGCGGTCTGGCCGGAGCTGGGCAAGAGCTTTAGGGTATGTAAAGAGTTTGATAATACACACATTATGACCCATATTATACAGAAATTGTGACTCACATTACAAAAGCAGGGCACTTGGGAAGGGTCCTGAGATACAGTGCTGGGCTTTTCAAAAACTGCTTTAGAGAGGCCAACCAAAGGTGTACAATTTCAAATGAAAAAAACTGAAACGTGGTCTCCGAATTACTAAACACCACCTTCATTGTCATCAACAATGAAAACGACAGTTAGCAACAGTTTCAACAAAGTTGAAAACGCTGAGTCGAGTTTTTTCCTTTTTTTTTTTTTTTTAAGTTTGAGGCCAAAATCAACACATTCTTTTGGATGCTGCTTAATTTTTTTTTCATGGTTAATATGCATGCTGGTGATATCAAAATTGAAAACTATGGAACATTATAGAAAAGAAAGTAGTGAGGTTATACTCCCACTCTGCAGAGATGAGACCTATTAGCAAACTTTTCCCACTGCGCTTAGTTTTCATTGTGACCCTGCTTTTGGGACGACAGTTTTTTTAACAACCAGCACTTTCAAACAAAAATTACAGAAAATATCGATTAACAGTCTTTTCCTTCTTCTGGCAGATGCAATCCAGAAATTGATTACAGGATGAAAGCGTTCTCAATTAAAAGAGAGAAGGTGGACGGAGAAGTATCTAAAAAGAGAAATGGAAAACATCACGCCTTTATTTTGGTGAATTGGCAACAAAGAAAAGGATTAGCATGGTCGGGTACTTTTCAAAAATATTTTTTCTTTCTCTGGCTCCCGCTAGGGTGGAGGAAGTTGCCTCTGTTCCGAATGAGGGTGGAAGGGAGCGGAGGAACAAATGATGGGAGTCTCCCCCGCGCTCCTCCCGCGCCCCCTCCCTCCGCCGGGTCATCTTGGGGGGGCGCGGGGTGGGCTGCCGAGACGGAGGCGGCCAGCAGGTGCCTGGGCTCCGGCCCCTGCCCCTCTCCCCCTCCCCCTTCCCCCGGGGTTGGCCTCGCCCCCTGGCGGGCGAGCGCAGGGTGCCAGGCGCGGGGTGGGGGGCGCGCGTCCGGCAGGCAGCAGGAAAGAGCCGGGGGCCGGGGGGCTGGCCCCCAATCCTACCGAGAGGCCGGCACCCGCCGCCCGCACCCCAGGACCATGTCGGCGGCCCGGGCGCCGAGCGGGGCCCCGGGGAGGAGAGCCGGGGGAGGGCGTGTGCAGTGGCGGCGGCGGCCGCGGAGCCGCTAGTCCCCTCCCTCCTGGGGGAGCAGCTGCCGCCGCCGCCGCCGCCACCTTCAGCGCGCGGGCCGCGGCCGGAGCGAGCCGGGCGGGTGGCGCGCGGGGCAGGGCGGGGGCGGGGAGGGGGGTGGGCGCTGGGGCGGGAGGGCGCGGGGGGAGGGTCTCGCGCTCCTGGCTACCAGAGCCCGAGAGGGAGACCCTGGCGGCGGCGGCGGTGGCAGCGGCGGCGGCGCCTGACACTCGGCGTCTCCTGCCGTGCTCCGGAGCGGCATGTCCGAAGCTGGCGGGGCCGGACCGGGCGGCGGCGGGGCGGGGGCCGGGCTCGGGGCGCTGCCCCCCCCGCCCCCCGCGCCCCCGCCCGCGCCTCCGCAGGGCTCCCCTGGCGCCGCCGCCGCCGGGGGCTCGGGCGCCTGCGGACCGGCGACGGCGGTGGCGGCGGCGGGCACGGCCGAGGGGCCGGGAGGCGGCGGCTCGGCCCGGATCGCAGTGAAGAAGGCGCAGCTGCGCTCCGCTCCGCGGGCCAAGAAACTGGAGAAACTCGGCGTGTACTCCGCCTGCAAGGTACGCGCTCAGCGCCCGGCCCGCCCGAGGGGCCGCGGCCGGGCCCGCGGGACCCCCTCCCCCTCCCGCCCCCGCCTCCCGCCCGGGGCCGCGGCACCGCGGAAGTGCTGCTGTCGCCCGCGCCCAATTAGCTGCTTCTCGGACCAGAGTGCTGTCGGGTGGGAAGGAGAGATCGCCGGGACCGAGAGCCTTTCCTTCCTCCCCCTTGGAAGGAGTTGCCTCCGCCTCCGAGCTCCTGGGCTGCCCTGGGGCTTTGTTGCTCTGTAGGAGCTCGCCGGAGGCGCCTCCCAGGGAGTGGAGCGGGGCCAAGGCAACATCTTTTGGGGGACCTGAGCGCCCTCTTCTCCTCCACCGAGCCCCACTGGGCGGAGCTGGGTGGAAGGAGTGAGGCTGGAATAGGATTCTGGACTCCCGGCGCTTTGGGAGCTCGAAGGGGCGGATTGCGCGGGCTGGGCGGCGCAGCCCCAAGCTAGGGTCCTGGAGCTCCGGGCGCCCTCGGCCGGGGGCGGAGGCGCTGCGGCGCGCGGTGACAGCCCGGTCATTACTGTATTTTTACTTGTTTAGTTGAAACGCTGCCCCAGTCTCTCGGGGTGTAAACAGGATTTGGCAAGGTGACGGCCCAGCGCGGCGGGCGCTACTGCTTAGTTTGAGGACGCGCGTTTCTGGCCATCCCCTCTCCACCCCAGCTCCGGGCACCCCGTCGCCCCTTAAATGCGGATCCAGATGTGGGCTCCGTGCTCCCGGGGTGGGAGCACTGCCCGAGGCCGCGGGGCAGGCTGGCCCTGCGCTGTCAGCAGCGGCTTTGTTTTGACAGGGTGACAGCTGAGGGGGGCGGGGACTTGGCCTTGTCAGCTCCTGCGGCCTGTGGCTGAAGCGGGGAAGAGACACACACACTCACACACCTCCTCTGTGCTCCTCCCGCCTGCTGCAAACAGGGTCAAGTTCCCAGATTCCAGTTTCCCACAGCCCAGATGCAGTTGGCCACGTCTGAATTTGGGCGTAAAGGTTATTAATCCTGCTAGAACCTCGCACCCCGGTGATGCTGTTTTTAGTATTTACAGGAGCTTCTCAACCTCAGTGGAATATCTGTACTTCCTTTCTCCACGTCATTCACATCCTCTTGTGTATGTTGAGCACCTACTGTAGACCCTGCACTGGTTCAATACATATTTGTTGAGTGAACGTAGGATCTAGCCCAGTGCTTCTAAAACTTTTGTGTGCACAGGACTCTTCTGGGGAGCTGGTTGAATGCTGATTCTGCATCAGGAGGTCTGGGATAGGGCTGAGAGACTGCATTTCTAACAGACTCTCAGGTGATGCGATGTTAGTCCACCGACCACACTCCAAGTAGCAAGACCCTGGTTCAGACCTGGACAATATAAGATTATCCCATTTGAATTCAGCCAAGAAAGTGAAACTGTGAAACAGTAATGCCACATGGTTGGCGTTTCTGAAGAGAGAATGCAAAAATGATCCAGTGGGGAGTGTGCTTTTAAGAAAGGTGAAGGGGTAGGAATTGGCTATGAAGGGCATTTGACAAATGAGAACAAGACCGGGAGAGTAGTGGGCCGAAGGGAGAACTGTACGGAGATAAGAACGGGGTCAGTTACTCCGTTGACGTGGCATTTTGCAGCCAGAGTGGGCTCAGGTGGGAGCCGTGTCAGCTCTGTGTTTCTGTTCTGGCTTTTTATTGGGTTCCCATCATGAGCATCTTCTTTCCCTGCTACCACCTTAACGTCTGAAAACTTTCCGCAGTTTTGGTCCTGTCTGAAACCATGAGCATGTGTGTCCTGCTTTGATATTTTTGATCCTTTCAAATTTCCGTGAGTGAAATGTAGCGCCTTTTCTAAAATTTGTAACTTCAGTGTTTCATGTTCACATTCACAACCAAACCTATAGGAAGGGAAAACCTCTCTCATTTAAGGTCTCTCTTCCTGCCCCTGGGAGACTCTGAATGTGTCCACTTCTATTTGCTCATTCATTCAGTAAGGATCCCAACCGGATGCCAGGCATTGTGCTAGATGCTGGGACAGTGACACCCAGAATCTGTCCTTCTGGAGCTACTGACCGTGTGTGTGCATGCACTTGCATGCATGTGTTGGGTGAACCAATTACAATGAAGTTCGAAGAACCTGCTTTCTTAGAGCGCTGTTGGAACTCAGAGCAGGGCATTCACGGGCAGGAGGCACGAAGGGTGGGTGGGGTAGGACGGGCTTCCTGGAAGAAGTGTCAGTGGCTGCTAAGGACTCTTAGCGGGGCAGGGTGCGGTCAGCTGAAGCTTCTTGTAGTGGAGAAACTGAAAGTAGTTATGAAAGCTTGGAGTTGGGCCAGTGGGAGCTAAAGTCCATTGGCGGTGGCCACTAGATTGGTGGAGGCGGGTGTGTGCGGCCAAGAGGGAATCCAGGAATCTTAACATTATCTCAGATTTGCTTTTGTTTTTTTTCCCTTCCAACTGTGCTTGATTGAGTGTGAGGAGGTGCAAGCCAGTAGAATCTGTATTTCTTTCTCAGCTTGTCTCTACCCTCTATGTAAGAATGCCCCAAAGGACAGATTCTCCTACCTTTTGTCATTGACTGGCCACTTAGCAAGTTGGAGAGAATAGAGAGGTTAGGGAGTGGGGAGGAATCTGGGAAGAGATGAAGTACTTTACTGGGGGGGGCTACTGAAAGAAAACAGGTCCCAGACCTGATAAAACATCTGGCCTTTAAACTTCACAAATGAAACAGAGAAAGAAGGGAGCTAGCTCACAGCCAGGGAGGTGCACCACAGCCCGGAGAGAAGGAAAAAAAAAAAAAAAAGAAACAAACAAACTTGTTTTGCAGGATCCAGAGTAGAGCTCTTTGAACTGTGTCCTGGCACAGGTTGCTCATGTGACACAGCCAGACTGCTCATTAAAATTGTAAATCTGACCATGCTCTGCCCCTACTTAGGACCCTTAATTTCTCTTTACGAGGGGTCCACAAGACCCTGTGTGGCCTGGCCAGTGCTATCTCTGGCCCCCTTTCAGGGCCTTGCGTGCATGGTTCCTTTCTACCTCAGGGCCTTTGCACACACTGTTTACTAGCACCAAAAGCTCCTTTTGCCTCACTTTCTTGCACTGTGCGGCATGTGGGATCTTAGTTCCCCAACCAGGAATTGAACCTGCACCCCCTGCAGTGGAAGCACGGAGTCTTAACCACTGGACCGCCAGGAAAGTCCCTTGCCTCACTTTCAAACGAACTCCCAGCTCTTCCCGCAAATCTCAGATTCCTTGCGTGTCCTTTACAACCCTGGCCAGCCTTCCCATTCTAAATGTTTGGAACCCCCTCTGTACTTACTTTTCCTAACTGGTGCTTTCATCATGATTTTTAATTGTGTGATTATTTGATATGTGTTTGTCACTCTGAATAGATCCTAAGTGATGTGGTTATTGACTGGATGAATGAATGAGAGAAGAGAAAACGGAGGAAGTGATTAACTGTTAGAAGAGCAGTAGTGAAATTTTAGCCTGACCACTTCTTGACAACTGGACAGAGAGGGTTTTTTCTCACGGATGTGCATAGGACTGGATTTTTAGTGTTATAAAAGGAGCCCCGAGTAAATTATGAGTAGCCCAAATCCACATCTATTTGAATGAAAATGTAATTTAGGTAGTAAAAAACCAAAAACCAATGACTGACTCTTCCTAGTGAAATAGGCCATTTTTACAGGAGGGGAAGCCGGAGGGAGTGGTGGCCAAGAGCCACCTGAGTTCACATTTCAGGTCCAGCTGTGTGACCTTGGACAAGGACTTTACCTCAGCCTCCATTTCCTTGTCTGTAAAGTAGGAATAATAACCCTCACCTCACAGCCTAACGGTGAGGATTTCAAATGAGCTCCTGTGTATGAGGCATCCAGCAGGTGTCTAGTCCACCCCATGTTTTCTCAGCAGCTCAGAGTAGGGGATACCCTGTAAACTTGGGAGTCAAGAAAGCACATGGGGCTTAGTATCCTATCCCAGCTCTGCCGCTTTATGGTCTTGGGCACAAGTCACTTAGTTTTCCTCTGAGCCTGGATTGCTTCATCTCTAAGATGGAGACCATGACTTCAACCTTGAAGTTCAAAGGTGGAAGGTTCCCCAGAGTTCCTGGAACCTAAACGTGTTGGGTTCATGCTGGCAAAATGAAATTGCCTGGTGCTAAAACAGAACTAGAGTTACCGATGTAGAAAACAAACTTATAGTTACCAGGGGGGAAAGGGGGGAGAGGTATAAATTGGGAGATTGGGATTGACCTATACACACTGTACTGTATATAAAATAGATAACTAATAAGGACCTACTGTGTAGCACAGGGAACTCTGTTCTATACTCTGTAATGACCTATATGGGAAAAGAACCTAAAAAAGAGTGGATATGTGTCTATGTATAACTGATTCACTTTGCTGTACAGCAGGAAACTAGCACAACATTGTAAATTCACTACACTCCAATAAAAATTAAAAGAAAAGAAATTGTCTGCTGCCGTACTCAGTGTTCCAGTCAGGGGCTGCAAGGCAGTTATGGAGAACTTTGATTCTGGGCTGAGTGCCTTACTTAGAGACTGACATAGGCACAGGACTAGAAAATTAGTCTTCATTTAAAAAATAATGGTTTATAATCTAGAAATGACACTGACTGTTGAATATGCAGCGAGCACAGGCAGAGGCATCACCATAAGAGAAAAAGCTTCCTACGTTGGCCAGGGGACTGCGAATGGGGCACTAGACCAGCCTTCACATTAGGGGGGGTCCTGAATGCCTGTGTTTGTATTGTCAGTCACTCCTCCCGAGAGCGAGTTTCCAGCGTTCAGTGTCTAGAGCAGTGGCTCTTACCCAGGAGCTGTTTTGCCCCCCAGGGGATGTTTGGCAAGGTCTGGAGACATTTTGGGGTGAGGGAGCGCTACTGGTGGCTAGTGAACAGAGGCTAGGGATGCTGCTAAACACCCCCGGATGCACAGGCCAGCCCACGACGGCCCCGCCGACACAAAGAATGATCTGGCCCCCATGACAGTAGTGCCGAAGTTGAGAAACTCTGCCTTGGAAGAAAATCGTATTGCCCCCAAATACCATAAATACATTTGCAGTGGAGGAGAAACGAATGCTTTTCATGTTAATTTGAATAACACTCAGAACCTGAAAAATCTCGCTTTGTGAATCCTGGGCATATTTTTAAACAGCTTTATTGTGGTATAATTTATAGATCATAAAACTCAGCAACTGTAAGTGTGCAGTTAGTTGCTCTTGAGTAAATGTGTACAATTGTGCGTGCATTACCACAGTCCAGTTTTATAACACTACCATTCCCCCCGCCCCGCCTCCTCTGCAGAGGTCTGGTGGTTCCCCCCCACCAGTTCCCCCCACCGTGGGCAACTTTTTAAGGTGATATTTTATAGCAGTTGATTGTTGGTTTGCAAACAGAAACCCAATTGAAAGTATCTTTCTGGAGACTCTTAGATCATCAGTATCCTTACGGCAAAGCACAACACAGGAGGGGGGGTAGATTAAATGTTTTTAAAAACTCAGTCTCTAGCCACATAAATCTAATGCAGACGATTATTTCACGTGTGGTAACTTCTCTAAAAGGTGGTATCATGGAGCCAGGCACACAGGCAAAATGCTTCACTTGGCAGGCACCATGCGGAAAGCCAGAAAGATGACCAAATTGAATTATGTGTCCTCCTAAACTTTCAGGGAAGATGGAAAAATGCAAGCCTGCAAAGCCTTTGGATTGCAGTTTGCAGTTTTCTGTAACTGGAAAAAGTAGTTTATAGGGCAAAACAGTACAAAATCTGCTGAGGACTGTTTTGTTTTAGGAAGCTCGTGCTTGCGTATAGCATTTTGTGACGCAGTGCTCGTGGGGTTTTGTTTGTTTGTTTTTACCATTCAGTAGATCTCAACCTAGTTACCCGTCCACATGGGCAGGATTTAGTTCTGTGTCCATTTAATGCTGTAAATCCACAGGTCTGACCCGTCATAGGGAATGTTGAGGGTAAAAGAGTGAAATATACAGTTTCACGCCAGGTACCTTGGAACAATCAGAACATCTGCTTCTCAGATGAAAGACCTGGATACTCAGCACAGTGCCAATAAAACTTGGATTTCCACGGCTCAGCGGCTTCCGATGGAGTTCGTTTGTTTCTCCACGAGAGGAAGATAGCTATTTAGGAACGGTTGTTGATGGCTTCCGGCTCTGGATGGTTTCCTACACTCCTAATCTGATTCGATTCGAGGGTTCGAATCTGCCACGGCACCTGTGGTAGAACTGCAGGCGCGCCGACCACCTGGCGACCTGGAGAAAACCTGGAGGATCACTCCTCCCACCCCACCGGCCGGCGGGTGCCCCTGGGCAGTGTCTTAACTGCCTATCTCTCAGTTTCCTCATTGGGGAAGCGGGAGGCGAGGTGCCACCTCGTCCATTTACCGTGAAGATGAAATCATCTAGCCTATGTGACGGTTCTTGGAACACAGGCATTCCACAGATGTCTCTTTAATTTTTAAAAACTTTCCATCGGTATCAGCAGTTTTGTCGTTAGTGTTTTGCCACTCCACCTGGGGTAAGAGAAAGGCAGGCGAGGTCATTTTACTAGCAGGGAACCGGGACCCAAAGAAGTTCAGCAGCTTCATCCAGCTGCAGGGGTGGCTCACGGGGAAGCTGCCCACAGAGGCTCTCTTTCCCATGTGTCCTCTGCGTCCTCTTCCCAGGCATTCTCATGGGGCGGAGAGGATGCTGTCCTTCCAGATGGTTTACAGAGGGGACTTCACTTGTGGCAGGCATTCTCCTGCTCTCATTTGATGTTTATTGTACTCCTGTTGAGAGGTATGTTCAAAGGCTTTTGTAGTTCATCGAAACTGCAGGCCATAAGGCAGACAAAATGTGTTCTTTATGACTGGCCCAGGGCAGACAGATGCATGCCCTTGATGGTTTTAAAGCTGACAATCAAGAATGGTCGCTGGGCCGGCCCGAGAGAGTTCCCTGCTGAAAGAAGATGAAACAGACATCTACTCGGGGTGTCGGAGGTGCCAGATGTGCCAGAGAGGTAAGGAATTGCCCGTCCTGGGTATTTAGAAGTCCCCAAATAGCTCTGTATAAGACTGCTCACACAGCAGTATTTCAGCGCAATCCAGAGGAGTCATTTTTTAAAAAACTTCGATTATGCAGACAGTAAAGTGCTCAAATCATCCCTATGTATGAGGATCTGGGGGATGAATTTTTACATATGCATGCGTCTATGCAACTGCCGTCCAGATACAGCACCTGTAGAGTGTTTCCAGCACCTCAGGGGCCCCCTTGTGCCCCCTCCCTACCTCTGGTAACCCTTATTCTGATGTTTATTGCCAGAGATCAGCTTTGCCTCTCTGAAACTTCCCATCAGTGGCATCGCACGGTTTGGACTCCTTTGCCTCCGGCTTCTGTCACTCCACGTGGTGTCTGTGCGCTGCGTGTGCGTTGTTTCCTATAGCCCTGGTTTGTCAAGACATGTGTGTTTAAGCTAAAAAACAAGTTAAAAATTGCTAACCATGTCCAGAATGGAAGTCATTGGATGTGGACAGCTTCCTAAGATGAATTTTAATTAGGCTTTTGAAAGAAAAGATGGGAATTTGATCTCCGGGTGTACTGGGAAGAACCCACGAGGGCAGGAAGGTAGACAGGAAATCCAGGAGGTGTACTGGCCGAGCAGACATAGAGAAGGATTGGAAAGGAGAGGCAGAATGTTGGGGGCTGTGATGTCACAGCTGCGGAATGCCCAGCCTGAGTCCTTTCTTCTCCCCATGAGTCTGCGTTGGTGAGCCCTTACTGGTAAACGTCACGCTAAGTCCTGCTGGAAGTTGACTGGAGTTATACACTGTGTCCTGTAAACCACGCAGAGTCATACGTGTTGGGTGCAGTGGCGGGGTTCCTAGAAGGCTGGCTGGAGACAGGTCCAGAAAGCTCCAGTGGGTGCTGACACCTCTGTTATTGGCCTAGGGGATGGAGATGCAGGACAGAGAATGTTTCTTCCGGTTTATCCCCACACCATCTCCAGAACTGTGTGCTGAGGCCACTAAGGGCCACCTTCTCCCCAGGAGTGGCAGTGAGGGACACAGATTACTAGACAGCCTACAGTTTTTCCATAACAGCTCATCCTTGAAAACTTGTATTAAATATTTAAGATGAGCTTACTATTTAATGGGATCCTATGGGCCATAAAGCAATCTTTTCTGTAATTGATATAGTTAACACAACGGGAGTTTCATCTTTTTTACTTGTGTGTGCCTGTACATGGAGGTGTTATACCTATACCATGTAGTTACTCATGTAACATTTGCTCCTGCCCAAACCCCTTATGACAACTCATCACCTAGTTATCATCGAACTAGAATCAAATCCTTTATAAGGATGAATTGCTTTCACCTCGGGCTTCTAATTGGCATGCTGGTACCCCCTGCATCACACACTTTTCTTCTCCAGGTATTGGTGTGGCTTGTTGTTAAAACTCATTCTGGTCTGTTCTCAAATGCCAGCTTCTCAGAGACGCCTCCTGACCACTCCCCCACCCCGCCAAAGTAGCAGTACCCCATCACTCCATAATTTTACCTTGGTTTGCTTTCCTTTATTGCATTTGTCAGTACTTGGAAATCACATATAGTTTCTTGTCTGTTTCCCTTACGACAGTGGAAGTTCCCTGAAGCAGGGACTTTGGTTCATTCCATATCCCAGGTCTACGGACCATGTACACAGTGGGTGTTCAATCCATATTTGTTGACTAAGTGGGTCATATTCACAGGCTTTGTGAGGTTGGAGGAGAGGAAGTTTTGTTTTAAAGACAAGGAAACTGGCGCCCAGGGAGGTTTCGTAACTTGCCCACAGCCGTGTGGTCAGCAGCAGGGCAGCCCTGAGCTGGGGCTGGAAGAGCATCTCCAGGTACTCAGCTCACGGGGACCTGATGACATGCGGTACTTGTCTGATGGCCTGGACTTCTGCTCAGAACAGAGCAAGAAGGAATCAAACCCGCTTTTAATCCTCCTCTGAGTGAATGATGTGAATTTCTCTAACCCGCAAACCCGCATTTCCTCTCTGCAAATTAAAATGAAATTTACACAAGGGGATTGTGAATATTGTAAGACCAGCGGGTTAAAACCTATGGGGCGTGGGGGGGAAAGGCCCTACTGTATATTCTAAAAGTCTAAATTACGCTAGTGAACAAAAAAGATTGCCTATAAAGGTATGTTTTCTAACTACTATTTACATTTTTTGTTCCTTTGCTGTCCACTTAAACTAAAGGCTACAACAGGCTTTCTTTAATTTGTTCTTCTGTTTGTACCCAGAGGCCTAGACACAGGGCTTAATATTATTTTAATTAATTAATTAATTTTTGCCTGCATTGGGTCTTCGTTGCTGCGCACGGGTTTTCTCTAGTTGCAGCGAGCGGGGGCTACTCTTTGTTGCAGTGCACGGACTTCTCACTGTGATGGCTTCTCTTGTTCTGCAGCACGGGCTCTAGGCATGCAGGCTTCAGTAGTTGTGGCACGCTGGCTCAGTAGTTGTGGCTCGCAGGCTCTAGAGCACAGGCTCAGTAGTTGTGGTGCATGGGCTTAGTTGCTCCGCGGCATGTAGGATCTTCCTGGACCAGGGCTCGAACCCGTGTCCCCTGCATTGGCAGGCGCATTCTTAACCACTGTGCCACGAGGGAAGCCCTGGGCTTATTTTTTTTAATCAGGAGACAAATGTATTGATTTTGGAAAAAAGTGGGAACGATGTCGCTAGTGATCCTTGGCCTGACACACCACCTAACCTTAGGAGGAGGCCTTCTGTAATCTCTTCAGTGACCTCAGGTGTGTGGAGATACTTCCATGAACTCCACACCATCCTAACCGGCCCCCGCGTGCCCTGGGCCTGTGCAGCCGTCTACGAGGCTTCTGTGGTAGACAGGAGATTCCAGAAGTACAGGGATGATACCTGACTAATACCCTAGTGATTGATGGCAGCGGCAGCCCCATCTATTGTTTGCATTCGCTCTAACAAGCTGGTGTTGAAACTGGCTGGCAGAATGCCAGGGGAGCCAAGGTCAGCGTGCTTTGACACAGCGAAGTGAGCCATGGGAGCCAGGACTTGTACATTGCACATACCCACAGGAGCACCTGACCCTCCCACCTCCAGGGGAACATGTATTGGCTAGCCGCCTGTGCCCGGCTCTGTCCTAGGTGTGTGGTGAGTGACAAAAGGACGTGCAAGCCGCAGGGAGTCCTCATCTTGCTGGGGAGACAGATGTGAACGGAAAGAAAAATGGAAGCGAACCATCAGGCACGAAGTCCATGCAAAGAGAAAGCGTCACGAGCTGGGGTGGGTGGGAGCGGAGGTGAGGGGCCCAGCCCAGGTGGAGTGAACGGTAGAAAGCAGAGTGGAAGGGAGCAAGGCATCAGAGCGGTATAGAACGCGGACCTGGGCAACAGGTTGGCCCAGTTGGAATCCTGATGTGCTGCTATCTTGCTCTGAGACTGTGGGGAGATTCCGTACCCTTCACAAGCCTCCATTTCAGAGCTGTAAAGTGGAGAGGGTGTTACTGTCAACTTTTCCCATTCATCCAACAACTTGTTCTTGAATGTGTCAGGCGTTGGTTTAGATGCTGGGGATACAGTGACAGATGGGTCCTCGCTCTTAGAGAGCTTGCTTTCTGGTAGCAGAAGGAGACGGTAAACAAGAAAATAACAGAAAGTGGCAAGTGCCACCCACACAGAGAATGAAAACAGAGACATAGATGAGAACCCTTGGGGAGCTCCTTCAGATGTGTGCCTGGAAAGCTCTCTCTGAAGAGGGGACACCTGGGCCAGAACGATGACAGGAAGCCAGCTCTGCGTGGGGTGCGAGGGGAGAGGGAGGTGCAAAGACCCTGGGCCCTGAGAGGCCTTGGCAGGGTCAAGGGCAGCCAGGCGACCAGCGTGGCTGGATGGGGGTGGGCGTGGGATGAGCATAGATGAGGTGAAGAAGGAGTAGATGGGGCCAGATTGCCAGAGTATAATTTTCACCCGGTGAAATGATCTGATCTCCACCTCTGAGCAGTTTCAACAAATGCATATCAAGACCCAGACAGTTACGTCACCCTAGAAAGTTCCCTACTGCTCCTTGACCTTCATATCCCTCTACTCCCAGAAGCAACCACTGATCTACTTTGTGTCACCGCAGGTTAGTTTTGATATTCTAGCATTTCTTATAAATGATACCACATAGTACACACACTATTCTTTTTTCACTCCGCTTAGGATTTTGGGGATTCATCCATGTTGTCGCATGCATCAGTAGTTAATTTCTTTTTATTGCTGAGAAATAATCCACTGTACGGATGTACCACAGTTTATCTGTCAACCTGTTGATGGGCATCTGGGCTGTTTCCAGTAGATTCAGAGAAAACCTGCATTTTCAAGCATCTCCTTTTGGCTGCTCTGAGAAGAATAAAGTGTTTAAGAGAAAGAGTGGGAAAAGAGGGCCACTTGAAGTTCTTGCAGTCTAGGTATAAGTGGATGGTGGCTTGGAGAAGTTCTTGCAGTCTAGGTATAAGTGGATGGTGGCTTGGATGAGGGTGGTAGCAGTGGAGGGGTGAGAAGGAGACAGTTTGGGGCTATGAGTTTAGAAGCAACAGGATTTGATTTATTGGCAGGGTGGGTGGGAGGCATGCGAAGAAAAGACAGAAGTGAATGTAATGTCTGGGTTGCTGGCCTGAGCAGCTGAAAGGATGGTAGTTTCATTTATTAAGATTTGTGACCACCTAGAGGGGTGGGATAGGGAGGGTGGGAGGGAGACACAAGAGGGAGGGAATATGGGGTTATATGTATACGTATAGCTGATTCACTTTGCTATACAGCAGCAACTAACACAGCATTGTAAAGCAATTATACTCCAATAAAGATGTTTAAAAAAAAAAGGGTGAGACCGTGGGAGAAGCATATTGGGGTGGGTGAGAGTCAAAAATTCTTTCACGGATGTGTTAACATATATCTCTTAGCCAAGTGTTGTTTTTTGTTTTTTGGTTTTTTTTGCGGTACGTGGGCCTCTCACTGTTGTGGCCTCTCCCGTTGCGGAGCACAGGCTCCGGACGCGCAGGCTCAGCGGCCATGGCTCACGGGCCCAGCCGCTCTGCGGTATGTGGGATCTTCCCGGACCAGGGCACGAACCCGTGTCCCCTGCATCGGCAGGCGGATTCTCTACCACTGCACCACCAGGGAAGCCCCCAAGTGTTGTTTTGATGATAAAGTGAGGTAATCCATTTAGCAGTTGTGTATAATATCTGGAACATTCTTTTTTAAAATAAATTTATTTAATTTATTTTTGGCTGCATTGGGTCTTCGTTGCTGTGCCCAGGCTTTCTCTAGTTGCAGTGAGTGGGGGCTACTCTTCATTGTGGTGCGTGGGCTTCTCATCATGGTGGCTTCTCTTGTTGTGGAGCACAGGCTCTAGGCGCACGGGCTTCAGTAGTTGTAGCACGTGGCCTCAGTAGTTGTGGCTTGTGGGCTCTAGAGCGCAGGCTCAGTAGTTGTGGCACATGGGCTAAGTTGCTCTGTGGCATGTGGGATCTTCCCGGATCAGGGCTTGAACCCATGTCCCCTGCATTGGCAGGTGGATTCTTAACCACTGCGCCATGAGGGAAGCCCAATATCTGGAACATTCTAAATGCTCAGCAAATGGTATCTACTATTATAGTTAAAAGCAATGCTAAGTAAACCTAAGTGTCCATCAACAGAGGAATGGATAAAGAAGATGTGGTACATTATACAATGGAATATTACTCAGCCATAAAAAATGAAATAATGCCATTTGCAGCAACATGGATGGACCTGGAGATTGTCATACTAAGTGAAGTAAGTCAGACAAGGACAAATATCGTATGATATCACTTATACGTGGAATCTGAAAAATAGTACACGTGAACTTATTTACAAAACAAACTCACAGACATAGAAAACAAACTTATGGTTACCAAGGCAGGGGGAAGGATAAACTGTGAGTATGGTTTTAACATATACACACTACTATATATAAAATAGATGAACAACAAGGACCTATTGTATAGCACAGGGAACTATATCCAATATCTTGTGATAACCTATAGTGGAAAAGAATAGGAAAAAAGACTATAGATATATACATATATATGTATAACTGAATTACTTTTCTGTACACCTGAAACTAACACAATATTGTAAGTCAACCGTACTTAAAAAAACAAAACAAAACAAAAAAGCGGTGCAAAGTGATAATGATTGATCTTAATAAAGCAACTAGCCCAACTGGAGAAAAAGGAAAAGCGAGTAAATAGAAATCATGGGAAATAGGATCCACTGGGTAAAGAAGAAAACAGTTGATAGAAGGTCTTGAATTTCAAGTAGAGAAAGTCAAACTGAATCCACTTACTAATAGTGAGTCTTTGCACTTTAAGACAGAGGAGACATGAGATATTTTAGAGCAAGGAGGTCTAGGTTTTGGTCTTTGCTCATCTGCCAGCTGGGTGAATGCAAAGCCACACCCTTCTCTAAGGACTGAATCACTGGCCCTTCCTACGGGGCTATTGGGTGGGGAAAATAGGATGATGTAGGCGAAAATTGCCTTGGGAAGTGTCAGAAGTGTTTGACATTATTCAATGTCATTTTAGAGTAGAGCCATGTGTGCAGTAGGTGTTATATGGAGGGTGGGAGTGGGAACAGATTGAAGGTAGGGAGGAGGCTGTCCCTTCTAACTGGCTAATGAGGGCCTGACCTAGGGCCTTGGCAGTGAGAAAGGAGAAGGTATAAATCTGGCAAAGACTTTGAAAGGAGAATCGGGTGGCCTTGGGTGAGGGCCTTGAATGCAGATGTATCAGGAGCTGGGAGAAAAGCCTAATGCCTGTGTAGGGAATAGCATAGTTGAAAAGGGGGCGTGTTGGAGTTGAGGGCAAGCCTTCAAGTAAAACCTGGGCCGAGATGCCAGGTGTGGGCTGTTGGGAATGTGGGCTGGACACTCTGCCCTGCAGGTGGTGCTGGTTAAGGGGACTTGCGAGGCATCAGCCCAGATACTGGCTGATACTCTAAGAGCGTGAGCCGGCCCAGGATGCAGCGTATGCGGCGGCACTGTTTATTTTGCTCGTCATGATTGATTTGGTGCCAAGACAGCAGGCTGAGGAGTGAGACATTCTGTCAGTCAGCTGCTTGCCCAGGCTGCTCAGTGCCAGCCAAGCAATTTGAGGACTCTTCCCACTGCGGTGAAGGCTGAGCCGACTGCTTTGGCAGGTTCACCGGTGAAGTCCAAGATGGACGGTGTGTGTATGAAAAGACTCCAGGAACTGTCTGGGCTTCAGGGTTCCGGGGCACCAGTTTCTTGGCCCTGGTGTCACTCAGGACCTCTTGAGGCCCTTCCAAGGGTGATGCATGTTTCGGTTTGGTCCTGGAGAGGTGACTCAGACATAAGGAAGGGGCTGGCCCACCCCTAGGCCATTTGGTAGCACTGGAGTCATTCTAGCACCTTCTGAGACCATGCCTGAGGGTCCTGGGCCTTGGGTTCAGTCAGATCTGATTATTTCGCATAGAGAGTGCAGTTCCTTATTGAAGTCCAGCACAGACACAGGGATTTCTTCCAGACCCAGAGGTCTCCTCCTGAAGGTTTTCTGTGGATCGGATGTTGGTGCCTCGTGGAGGGCCTGCAAGGATGTTGTTTGACTAGGGTGTCTGTACCTGCTTGTCTTGTCCTGGGTCATTTCCTCAGGCTTGACCACTCTCTTCTCCTCTGTACCCTTGACCCCTCTCTTCAATATTTGTTTTTTTTGGTTCCTTGTGGCTTTCCAGACCAAAATGGCACCCTTAATTAAGGTCTTCAGAGACGCTTCTGCTCTGAATTACCTCACCGGTTATCTAGTCTCCCCTTCCGATACTGTTTTCACTCTCAATTCCAGGCAAATTTGATCTCCTGAGGGAAGACTCCCTCCCCCACTCCCACTTTATTCTTTTCACTTGTACTAAAAGTCAACAAAATGTAAAAATCCCAGTTTCCAGTCATAACTTTATGGTGTCTGCTGGCTGTCTGTGGGCAACTGTGTCAACTGGAAGTATTATCACACAGTGAAGAGAGAAAAAGTGTTCATGTCCCA
The DNA here is from genome assembly GCF_937001465.1 of Orcinus orca. Taxonomy (NCBI): domain Eukaryota; kingdom Metazoa; phylum Chordata; class Mammalia; order Artiodactyla; family Delphinidae; genus Orcinus; species Orcinus orca. The sequence goes on along the minus strand of NC_064563.1, from coordinate 8,697,880 downwards.
GAAAGGATTACCTAGCCCGTGAAATTTAAACTGTATATGGAAAGCTCACGTTAATCCAGGGAGAAGAGAGAGGTATTAACACCCACATCCCCGAGACCATCTTTTTCCTTCGCACCTTTGCTACTCTGAGTGGGGTCCTCACCTGGGAACTTCTTCCAAATGCAGCATCTTGGGCCCCGCCCTGGCCCTACTGATTCTGAATCTGCCTTTTAACAAGATTGCCTAGGTAATTCAGGAGCAGAGTAGAGTTTGAGAGGCACTGCTGCAAGTCCCACGAGCATTAGTCAGACTACTTCCACAGCAGTTCACTTCTAAAGAGAACATTTATTGGGATCACAGCTCATACAGCAGACTCTGGGTGTTGTTGCTGTTTTAAAATAGGATTAAAAGAATTTTCTTCCCGAAGGAATGCATGCACACAGTTAAGAGCAAAATTCAGACTGCTCGCAGTGGGGGCCAATGAAAATTTAGACACTCTCACCCCAGTCTTCCCCAACCCCAGGCTCACTCCTCATTCCCTTGGACTTATTTCCAGAAATTGTTGGTCTCCCCTCTGCTACCCTCCTGAGGCTGCATCTTACATTTTCTACTAGAATTCGAGGAGGGGAACTAGAGTCACTGTACAGAAATCCATTTTCGATTCCGACGAGGCTCGAATGAATTTGTGAACAGGCCAGAAAGCTGCATGGCAGCAGGTCAAAGGTGTTGGGTGAGGGAGTCCGAAAGGGACGCCAGCAACATGGCTTTATTATTAGCAAGTTTTAATTGTTTCACACTGTCCACTAATTTTAAAAACAGGGCAGCCTACTTAATGACTTATTTCTGTCATTTGCTATTTCTCTTTTGCTGGGACAGATTCTGCCAGCAGAGGTGTGGCCACCTAGATGCTCTGACTTCTTTTGCTTTTTTCTATCTGAAAGGACAGAGATGGAGACCCCCATGTGCTGGTCTTTTATTATGATGATGATTTTTAATGTAGCGTATTAAGCTGCTTTAATTTGTGTTTGAGAAAATAAGCCTCAATTTTGGGACGCGCTTTGGGGAAACTTTGTAGAAGACTCATATTTGAAGTGATAATTTAATAGCAAGTTCTTGCCCTTTTAAAAGACAGTTTTATTGAGGTATCATTTGCATGCCATAAATTCCTCTGGTTTTAGGCATGCAATTCAGTGATTTTTAGGAAATTGAGTTGTACAGTCATCACCAAAATCCAGGTTTCCATTACCCCAAAAAAGATCCTTGTGTCCATTTGCAGTCAACCCTGTTTGCACCCCCCAGCCCCAGACTACTAATTGACTTTCTATCTCTATACATTTGCCTTTTCTGGACATTTATATAAATGGAATTGTACAATACATGGTCTTTTGTGACTGGCTTCTTACACTTAGCATAATGTTTTTGAAGTTCATCCATGCAGTAGCTTGTATCAACACTTCATTCTTCTTTACTGCCAAGTAACATTCCAGTGTGTGGATATGCCACATTCTGTTTATGAACCAGTTCACCAGTTGATGGACTCTTGTTTTCTTTCCACTCTTTGGCTAGTATGAATCACGTTACTGTGGACATCTGCATGCAGCTCTTCGTGTGGATATTTTCATTTCTGTTGGGTAGATACCCATGGGTGGGTTTGCTGGGTCATGTGATAAATTTATGCTTAACTTTAAAAGGATTGTTTTTTAAAGTTGTGGCAGAATGCACATCACATAGAATTTATCAACTTAACCATTTTTAAGTGTACAGTTCAGCGGCACAGAGAAATTCACTATGCTGTGCGGCCATCCCCACCGTCTCTGCTTAGAATTCATTTCATCCTGCAAAACTGAAACTGCCCACTGAACAGTAACTCCCCATGGCTCTGTCCACTCCGCTCCTGCCAGCCTCCATTATTCTCTCTGTCTCTATGATTTGACTACTTTTCAGTCTGTTGATTATGTTCTTTTGATGCACAGAAGTTTAAAATTTTGATTAAGTCCTTTTCTTTTTTTTTTTTTTTTGCTGCATTGTGCAGTTTGTGGGATCTTATTTCCCCAACCAGGGATCGAACCCGGGCCGCCTGCAGTGGAAGTGCCAAGTTCTAACCACTGGACCCCCAGAGAATTCCCAATTAAATCCTATTTTTTGTTGTTGCCTTTGCTTTTGGTGTCATATCCAAGAAGTCACTGCCAAATCGAATGTCATGCAGCTTTCCCCCCCTGTATTTTCTCCTAAGAGTTTTATAGTTTTAGGTTTTATGTTTAGGTCTTGGATCCATTTGAAGTTAGTTTTTGTATATGGTGTAAGGTAAGGGTCCAACAATTTCATTCTTTTGCATGTGAATGTCCAGTTTTTCCAGCATCGTTTGTCGAAAAGACTGTCCTTTTCCCATTGAATGGTCTTGGCACCCTTGTCGAGAATCATTTGACCATATATGTGAGGGTTTATTTTGGGGTTTTCTATTGGTTTAACTTTTTAAGAAACCACCAAACGGTTTCCAAAGCAACTGTGCCGTGTTACAATCCCCTCCAACAATGTGTGAGGATTCCCATTTCCTCATATCCTTGACAAAATTTATTACCTGCTCTTTTTTTTTTTTTTAAATTTTGTTGTGCTGCTGGGTCTTAGTTGCAGCAGGCAGGCTCCTTAGTTGTGGCTCAAGGACTCCTTAGTTGTAGCAGGCGGGCTCCTTAGTTGCGGCATGCATGTGGGATCTAGTTCCCTGACCAGGGATCAAACCCGGGTCCCCTGCATTGGGAGCACAGAGTCTTAACCACTGCGCCACCAGGGAAGTCCCCTTACCTGCTCTTTTGATTATAGCCATCCTCGTAGGTGTGAAGTTGTATCTCATTGTGGTTTTGGTTCTTGACCTTTGAACATTCTGCCTTTGTCCAGCCTGGAACAGAGAGGTAGTAAGACAGAGTGAGGACACCCTCCCTCCCTCCCCCCGACATACACACAACCACAGGACCAGTTACCTGCCTGAACGCACTTAGTCCTTCTGCAGGGTAGACTGAATAAGCTCGGGCAAGTGTCTTAACATCTTAGAGCCTCAGCTTTCTCTTCTGAATAACGGGAATAATAAATCCCTTTCTCGAGACTTCCCTGGCAGTCCATTAAGACTCCGAGCTTCCACTGCAGGGGGCATGGGTTCGATCCCTGGCTGGGGAACTAAGATCCCACATGCCATGTGGTACGGCCAAAAAAAAAAAAATCGCTTTCTCACACGAGGTGAGATAAGAACAAGTATACAAGTGCCTTTTTTTTCTGGTTCTTAATAAATGTTGGATTCACAGTTTTACTCCCTACATTTCCCATCTGTGTGATTTTGCTGTGGGACGTCCCTGTCACTGATTTAACTTTTCCAGCAAATATGACTTTCCAGCATTTTAAGCATCACAGAGCCCTGCTAGCAGCTTGGCCATCTCTCTCCGGTTCCTCTGGATGCCACCCAAATATCTTCACGCTCACGTCTCTCATCGACGCTGAGTGAACTGGGAAGCACCCTGCCCCCTTGCCTGCCTGTCATCTGGGTCATGATCACTTGTTTATCCAGTTTTGCTTCCTTCTCATCATCCGTCCTGGCTTCTGTGTAGTCTGACAAAATCTGGTGCATTCTCCTGACCTCTCACTCTGGATCCTGTTGGGGCAAAAAACATGTTTATCCTGGGCCTGTCGAAAGCAATGAGGTGGCCTTTCCTTTCTTGGTGCTGCCACGGTGCTGCCACATCTGCAGAGACTTGCCCCCGGGTGGGGGGGGAGGGGAGATGCACTCCCCCTGGCAGCCTCCCCGCCTGTGCCTGGGTTGCTAGCTGCGGTGGCAATTGGCTTGGCAGTGCACGCCCTAAAAGGTTGTCCTGCAGCTGATACTTTGTTGAAGCTGCGAGGCCAACCCCCTTGGGAGTTCCCTGCAACAGCAGCTGTCTTGTCTTATTAAGGAGAGACATGGGAAAGGTGTTTTGAAGGGAGACGTCTTATCTCAAAGCACAGTGGCTGGGCCTGAACATCTGGAAGGGAGATAGGAAGGCCAAGGCAGAGGGCAGGGTGGCAGCAGCTTGGGACACTTGGCAGAAAATGCTTCGCTGGCAGTTGAGGATAATGGTTGAATGTTTTCCAAGGACATAATACGTCCCCTTCAGTAAACTGGGCAGTAAGTCCCATACATATTAAAAATGTTGTGCACTTAGGTTCTGAGTGTCCCATGATGCTTGTACACATGTTAGGAAGTATTTTTCCTATCCTACCAACATGAAAAATTTAGAAGCAAGTGAGCAAAATCGAGAGACTTCCAGATATCTCAATGGGGTATAACTTTCATCAATTAGAACCACTTAAGAAATATGGGGACTATTCTTTGCCCAAGCTGTTAGGATCCATAGTGAAGACTTGGGTTTGAGGGGGTGAATTCCCTTTAAACTCTAGTGCAGCAGTGTCACCAGAAGTAGAATGTGAGCGCACATCTGTAACTTGACATTTCCTTATAGCTACTTGTATATTTTCTTTTAAATTTTCGTTGGAGTATAGTTGATTTACAATGTTGTTAGTTTCTGCTGTACAGCAAAGTGAATCAGTTATACATATAGATGTATCCACTCTTTTTTAGATTCTTTTCCCATATAGGTCATTACAGAGTATTGAGTAGAGTTCCCTGTGCTATAAAGTAGGTCCTTATTAGTTATCTATTTTATGCCACTTGTATTTATTTCCTTGGGCTGCCATAACAAATGATCACAAACAAATTGTCAGAAAGTTCCTTTAATTCAGTCCTGGAGGCCAGAGGTTTGAAATCAAGGTGTCAGCAGGGCCATGCTCCCTTTGAAGGGTCTGGAAAGAATCCTTCCTTGCCTTTTCTAGCATCTGGTGATTCCTGGCAACGCTTGGCCTTTCTTGTTTTTGTTTTTTCCCCCGTGACTTTTGGGATCTTAGTTCCCCGACCAGGGATTGAACCCACACCCATGGTAGTGAAAGCACGGACTCCTAACCACTGGACTCTAATGTTATAGTCCAGGGAATTCCCCTTCCTTGGTTTTATAGTTGTGTCTCTCCAGTCTCCGCCTCCGTTCTCACATGGCATCTTCCCTGAGTGTCAGTGATTCGGCTTCCAAATCTCCCTCTCTCCTTTCTCTTATAAAAATACCAGTTATTGGGCTTCCCTGGTGGCGCAGTGGTTGAGAGTCCGCCTGCTGATGCAGGGGACTCGGGTTCATGCCCCGATCTGGGAAGGTCCCACATGCCGTGGAGCGGCTGGGCCCGTGAGCCATGGCCACTGAGCCTGCGTGTCCGGAGCCTGTGCTCCGCAACGGGAGAGGCCACAACAGTGAGAGGCCCGCGTATTGCAAAAAAACAAACAAACCAGTTATTGGTTTTAGGGCCCAGTCTAAACCAGGATAATTTCATCTCAAGATCCTTAAGTAGGACTTCCCTGGTGGTGCAGTGGTTAAGAATTCACCTGTCAATGCAGGGGACCTGGGTTTAAGCCCTGGTCCGGGAAGATCCCACGTGCCACAGAGCAACTAAGCCCATGCATCACAACTACTGAGCCTGCATGCTGCAACTACTGAAGCCCATGTGCCTAGAGCCCGTGCTCCGCAACAAGAGAAGCCACCGCAGTGAGAAGCCTGCGCACTGCAACGAAGAGTAGCCCCTGCTCACCACAACTAGAGAAAGCCCACGCACAGCAACAGAAACCCAACGCAGCCAAAAATAAGTTTAAAAAAGAAAAAAAGATACTTAAGTAATCCTATTTCCAAATAAGTTCCCTTTGTGAGGTTCCAGGTGGTCCTAAACTTTGGGGGGACACTATTCCACCCACCACACCACATTAAAAAAAATGAGAGAAAACAATTCCATTTCGTTAATTTTAATGTTTTATGTAATATTCCAAAATATCATTATAACATGTAATCAATATAACAGAATTCTTAACGAGATATTTTAACATTCTTTTTTCCCCCTTGGACACTAAGTCTTTGAAATTCAGTGCATATCTTACAGTTACAACGCATCTCAACTTGGACTTTCTCTGAGGGCTGCATAGCGGCTTGTGGCGGACTGCCATGTGCTGGCCAACACGCTGACAAAGCTTTTATGCTTCTCAGTGTTTTGCCCTGTACTTTCGCCCTCTCTCCTCTCTTCTCGCCCTCCCTTTACCCTCCTCTTAGCTTAAGAAATAAAAACCTACTTTGTAAAAGCTACTGGGTCCCCAAGACTCAGTGGAGGAAGCCGAGTTAGCCAGTTTTGAAAGAAAAGTCCTTTATTCAGTTCATTTTTAAGCATCAGGGTTCATTGTTGTACAGCTTATTAAGCACTTCTATCACAAGTGGCTTAAATAAATGTGGTTAATATTTGGGATGTAACATTTTTTATTGAGTAGGCTATTGGGAGGAATCTCCCTGCCATGAGATTTGTGACCCACCCATTTAGCAGCCCCTGCATGGACGTGGCATTATTCTGTCCTGTTAAGACAAGAAGAGGCACAAACTTTTCTTTCTGGGCTGATTGCTCTGAGTCTTTTGCAGTCATGAAGTTAAGATTAATATCTCTAAAAATCTGTATTGTCTTCTCCAAGAGTTGCAAGCTTGTTACTTTTTGGCTTGAACCTCAGTGAGGGGAGGGGTTGGTTTATAAGCAGACCCACAGGGAGAAGAGTTTTGGATCCTTGAATTCTTAAATGTGGTCTGTGATAAGAAGGTGGTTTCCACCCTCCTTCACACAACTGATGTATACTGAGCCTCTGTTATTGTTGTTGGAATCTCTCCGGAATTATGTTTTCCCTTCAGAGGAATCAATGTTAAAGAAAATTAGCAAGCAACCCATGAATATGAATACCACAGAGAAGAATATAGAGTACAGTGGGAATGTCCCTTCCCCTCCCCAACTTTTGCCCCATCCCCCATGAGTATGTATCTGTCTAGGCCCTCTGTATACCCACCCACATTCATATACACACACACACACACACACACACACACACACACACACACACACACACACACACACATTTTTGGCTGCGTCGCCTGCCTTGTAGGATCTTAGTTTCCCCACCAGGGATCGAACCTAGGCCCTTGGCAGTGGAAGTGCAGAGTCCTAACCACTGGACCACCATGGAATTCCCCACATTCGTATATATTTAAATTGCTTATTCATTTATTTTTAAAAAACATATATCAGATTATGGTATATATTGTTCTGTGGTTTGCCTTTTCTGCCATTTACCGGGACTTAGAGAGATTCCACATCAGCACAAATAGTTAGCCGCCTTCTTTTTTTTTTTAAGCCATTTTTTAAAAAATTGAAGTATAGTTAATTTACAATGTTGTGTTAGTTTCAGGTATACAGCAAAGTGATTCAGTTTGTATTGTACATACATACATATATACTTTTTAAAATAAACTTATTTATTTTTGCCTGCGTTGGGTCTTCGTTGTGGTGTGCGGGCTTCTCATTGTGGTGGCTTCTCATTTCAGGTCACAGTCTCTAGGAGCGGGCTCCAGTAGTGGTGGGGCTCATGGGCTCAGTAGTTGTGGCTCACGGGCTTAGTTGCTGCACAGCATGTGGGATCTTCCTGGACCAGGGATCAAACCTGTGTCCCCTGCATTGGCAGGAGGATTCTTAACCACTGCGCCCCCAGGGAAGCCCCTATATTCTTTTTCAGATTCTTTTCCCTTATAGGTTATTACAAGGTATTGAATATACTTCCCTGTGCTATACAGTAGGTCCTTGTTTATCTGTTTTATATATAGTAGTGTGTATATGTTAATCCCAAACTCCTCATTTATCCCCTGCTCCCTGCTATCCCCACTGGTAACTTTGTTTTCTATATCTGTGAGTCTATTTCTGTTTTGTAAATAAGTTCATTTGTATCATTATTTAGATTGCACATATAAGTGATATCATATGATATTTGTCTTTGAGTTACTTCACTTAGTATTATAATCTCTAGGTCCATCCATGTTGCTGCAAATGGCATTATTTCATTCTTTCTTATGCCTGAGTAATATTCCATTGTATATGTAATATATATACATACACAATGGAATATTACTTTATATATATATTTATAAATATATATATGTATCTCACATCTTTATCCATTCATCTGTCGATGGACACTTAGGTTGCTTCCATGTCTTGAGTTAGCCTTTTTTTTTTTTTTTTAATTTGGCCACACTACGCGGCATGTGGGATCTTAGTTCCCTGACCAGGGTTCGAACCTGCTGCTTCTGAATGTGGCCCCTGCATTGGAAGCACAGAGTCTTAACCACTGGACCTCCAGGGAAGTCCCTAGCGTGTGATAAAGGTGGTACAATAGTCGGTAGTAACAAGCTACATAATTTAATAAATTCTTCTCTTGATCAAATTTTAGATGACATATATATGATATATATAAGATGACATATATATATATATTTTGCTTTAATAAACAGTATATACAAATATCATTGAGCACATGTGAATATTTCTGTAGGTGCCCTTCCTAATTGTGCTGTTGGGCCAAAGGGCAGGAACATTACAATTTGACTTCCAAAAGGCTGCACCAGTGTTTCCTCCCACACATGTGTATGAGGTGCATGTTTCCCCTGCAAGATGTCAACCTTTTTTTTTATTTTTTGGCAAACTAATTAGTGTGAGGAAATATATCACAGGGTTTTTATCTTTTATTTATTTTTCTTGTTTTTGCTTTTTAAAAATTTCATCACAGGGCTTTTAATTTTTTATTTCCCCATTAATAGTTACTTTGACCACTTTGTACAGGTTTGTTTGTAATTAGCATTCATTTTTCTTGGAATCACTTGGATTTGCCATTTTGTTTCTATCAGACTGCCTTTTCAGATTGTTTTGTAGATGATCTATATATGCTCTGGATCTTAATACTTTGATTATGGGTTGTAAGTGTATGCCCTCTCAACTGATCCTGATTTACAACATTTATAGATTAAGGAGAATTGATATCTTTACACTGTTCAGTCTTCCTATCAAGAACAATGCATATTTCTTCATTTATTCATCTTTAGTGGACAGTTGTAGTTTTTTGAATATAGGTCTGATTCATCTTGAAGTTTTGACCCTAAGTATTTGATGGCTGTTGCTATTAGGATCTTTTTTTTTCCTGTTACATTTTCTGAGTGGCTGTTGGTGATGGAAAAGCTTCTGAGTTTTATGTTGCTCTTATATCCAGCCAGTTTATTAATTTCTTTATTGGTTTTGATAATCTTTAAGAATTGCCTACCAATATCCATAGTTTTTGTGTACTGCTAGTACAGTGTTGAACTCTGGGCATATTCAGGACTTTCTTGTTTTGGTGACTTTAATAGGAATGATTTTTTTTTTTTGGCTGCGCTGCGTGGCATGTGGGATCTTAATTCACTGACCAGGGATCGAACCTGTGCCCCCTGCATTGGAAGTGCGGAGTCTTAACCACTGGACCACCAGGGAAGTCCCAGTAGGAATGATTTTATGTCTATTTAGTATAATGTTTGCTTTCAAGTTAATATAATTTTCTTCTATACCAAATTTGCTATTTTTTTAAAAATCAGAAATTAATTTTGAATGCTTTGAAAAGCTTTTTTGGGCATCAGTCGTAATGATTTTCTCTTCCTTTAATTTGTTAATGTATGAATTAATTTGTTTCAAATGATCTATCTTTGCATTCCTGTAATAAAGTTTAGTTATTATGTACTAGTCAAGATGCATGATGTTGGATTGTGTAGTGTCAAATTTTAAAAAAATTTGTCAAATTTTAAAAAAATATTTACTTATTTTGGCTGTGCCAGGTCTTAGTTGTGGCACGCAGGATCTTGGTTGCAGCACGCGGACTTCTTAGTTCCGGCATGAGGGCTTCTTAGTTGTGGCATGTAGGATCTAGTTCTCCAACCAGGGATCGAACCCGGCCCCCTGCATTGGGAGTGCAGAGTCTTACCCACTGGACCACCAGGGAAGTCCCCCTGTATTGTTGAATTTGATTTACAAGTATTTCATTTTTGTTGTTGTGAGGTTGGGCTGGTGACTTTTTCTATGTTTTTTTGCTCTCTGTATTTTGTTTTACTGTTAGGGTTATACTGAATTCATAGAATGTTATGTGTTTTTTAATCTTTTTATAATGCTTTGGCACCGTTTTCAATACCAATGACCTGGTTTCCTGCTGTCCAATATGGTAGCCACTAGCCACAAATGACAATTGACTATCTGAAACATGGCTTGTTTGAGTTGAGATGTGCCATGTCAGATATCCCTTGGGTTTTGAAGACTTAGCATAAAAAACTATGTACAATATCTTATTTATAATATTTTTATACCAATTCCATGTTAAAATGGTAACATTTTAGATGTTATATGAAATAAATTTATTACTTACCTTAATCTCGCCTACTTTTACTTTTTGAAATCTGGCTACTAGCAAATTTAAAATTTTGTCTGTGGTTCACATAATATTTTTGTTGGATGACCCTTGAGAATTAACTAGAATGTTCCTATAAAACTATCTGGACCTGTGTCCTTTTTTAGGAGTAGATTTTTGACGCCCTTTTCACTTCTTCTAGGATTGTTAGAAACTTTAGTACTTAGTAAATCAGGTTTGATAATTTATATTTTCTGAGGGATGTCAGGAAGTCACCTGTTTCATCTAGTTTTTCAAATTTATTGGTATAAAGTTCTACAGAGTACTTATTTAAGCTATAAAATAAATCTGTAGTTTTATGTCCTTTCTCACTTCTTTATTTCCCCCTTGATTAGACTTGCCAAGAGTTTGTTTAATGTTCTTTCTTTTTTTTTTTTTTTTTTTTGCGTTACGCGGGCCTCTCACTGTTGTGGCCTCTCTCGTTGTGGAGCACAGGCTCCGGACACGCAGGCTCAGCGGCCATAGCTCACGGGCCCAGCCGCTCCGCGGCACGTGGGATCTTCCCAGACCGGGGCACGAACCTGTGTCCCCTGCATCGGCAGGCGGACTCTCAACCACTGTGCCACCAGGGAAGCCCTAATTTAATGTTCTTTTCAAAAACCAACCATTTATATTACTGGCTAGGTATATGCTTCTGTTCATTATTGAGTTCCTTAAATATTTTTTGCATTAATTTCTTTTGTCTATTTTCCTTGAGTTTTAAAAAATTTTCCCTGAGTTTGTTACTTTTTTTCTAGATTATTGAGTTGAATGATTAGTTCATTTATTTTTAATCTTTCTGTTTTTTCCCGTAAATGCATTTAAGGGTCTTTGTTTTCCTTTATGTGTTGCCTTAACCGTATCCCATAGGTTTTGATATATTGTGTTCTTACTGAGTGATTGTGTATATGTAACCTTGCCATTTCTTTCTCTTCACATCCACTCTGTTATAAAAATGTCCACCAAGGTCACCCCATGAGCCTTTTAAGTTACTTCCCATTGTTCTCACATGTGGTGGGAATGGAGCTGATTGATTCTGCAAGGAGCATCACTTTTTTTTTTTTTTAATTTTTATTGGAGTATAGTTGATCTACAATGTTGTGTTAGTTTCTGCTGTACAGTAAAGTGAGTCAGTTATACGTATACGTATGTCCAGTCTTTTTAAATTTTCTTTACCCATATAGGTCATTACAGAGTATTGAGTAGAGTTCCTTGTAGGTCCTTATTAGTTATCTATTTTACATAGAGTAGTGTGTATGTGTCAATCCCAATCTCCCAGTTTATCCCTCCCCCCCTTCCCCCTTGGTAACCATAAGTTTGTTTTCAACATCTGTGACTCTCTGTTTTGTAAATAAGTTCATTTGTATCATTGTTTTTTTAGATTCCACATATAAGCGATATCATATGATAGTTGTCTTTCTCTGTCTGACTTACTTCACTTAGTATGATAATCTCTAGGTCCATTCATGTTGCTGCAAATGGCATTATTTCATTCCTTTTTATGGCTGAGTAATATTCCATTGTGTGTGTGTGTGTGTGTGTGTGTGTGTGTGTGTGTGTGTGTATGTGTGTATCCCACATTTTCTTTATCCATTCATCTGTCGAAGAACATTTAGGTTGCTTCCATGTCTTGGCTATTGTGAATAGTGCTGCTGTGAACATAGGGGTGCATGTATCTTTTCAAATTAAGAGTTTTGTCTGGATAATGCCCAGGAGTGGGGTTGCTGGATCATATGTGTGAGGGGCATAACTTTTCATTTGTAAGCTGTCCAATCTTTTGTTTAGTAAGAGCTGTGATTCTCTAGTGATTGGGGCCAGTATCCTGAAGCTACTTTCATCGGCTGCATCCTCTTCAGGTCCTTGCTTTGAAGTATTAACTGTTGTAGTTCATCATGACTTACAGAGCTCTTGTTCCAGCTCATCCTTCACCTAACAGGGCACTCCTAGCATACTACCATCATCTTTATAACCACTTGTGTTCACTCTAGCGCCTACCCACATTCATTACTTAATGCCCGCACCAGTCTTGTGAGATAGGTATTTTATACTCATTTTATAGCTTGGGAAGCTTAGGGAGGTTAAGGGGTTTACCCCGGGTTCATACAGTTAGTAAATGTTGGAGCTAAGATTTGAAACCACATTTATATCACTGTGAGGCCCACCCTTCTGACCACGGCTTTGATACCGTGTACCTGCAGCCTTTCTACCAGCTTCAACCTAAGATGGAACATTTTGCTGACCATGAGTTTGCCTCCCTTCCTTCCCCTATCGTGGCTGTGGGTTGGTCGAGGGCAGGTGCTGAAGGGCTGCGGAGGAAGGGGACGAGTCCTTGCGGGAGGGCTCAGAAAGGACCCCTTCCCCAGTCTCCTGCCAGCCTCTTGTGATGGAGGATTGCCTCAACCTTCCCGGCTCCCTTTTCCTCTGCCCCTTTTCTCCATCCCTGCCCTCTCGGCTGCTCCAGAGTCTGAGGAAGCAATATATCATGAAAGAACATCCTAGTCCTAGGGCTTTGCTGCAGGAACATCCAGTCTCATTCTCCCAGGTTATCTGGGAAAATTTCCAGGAATCTAGTTGCTAAGCAGAGCTTCAGGAGGAATAGGTATGCATTACCTATCTGATTCAATCCCAAAGTCTTATCTATTTTAGGCCAGTGGTTCAACCTTTTGTTTGTAATTTAGGTTGAATTTTTAAGGTAAATATTATGACATAAAAAAAGCAAGGGCGGACTTCCTTGGTGGTGCAGTGGTTAAGAATCCGCCTGCCATTTTTTTTTGGGTAGCGTGCGGGATAGTGTGGTCTTTGTGAGTTTCCACCATGGCGTACCGGGGCCAGGGCCAGGAGGTGCAGAAGGTGATGGTGCAGCCCATCAATCTCATCTTCAGATACTTGCCAAATGGATCTCGGATTCAGGTGTGGCTTTATGAGCAAGTGAATATGTGGATCGAGGCCTGTATCATTGGTACTGATGAGTATATGAACCTCGTATTAGATGATGCAGAAGAAATCCATTCTAAAACAAAGTCAAGAAAACAACGGGGTCGGATCATGCTAACATTACTCTGCTCCAAAGTGTCTCCAACTAGAAATGATCAGTGAAGTGAGAAGTTGTTGAGAAGGCAGTACAGTTTTTTTAGGTGTCCTTTGTTAGGAGTGTAGCTCTAAAGCATTTATTTATATTGTTTTGCTCACCTTTATGTTATTACCAGATGATAATAAATGCTGTGGAATTGTTTTTATTAAAATATTTAGGGCTTCCCTGGTGGCGCAGTGGTTGAGAGTCCGCCTGCCGATGCAGGGGACGCGGGTTCGTGCTCCGGTCCGGGGTATCCCACATGCCGCGGAGCGGCTGGGCCCATGAGCCATGGCTGCTGAGTCTGCGCGTCCGGAGCCTGTGCTCTGCAACGGGAGAGGCCACAACAGTGAGAGGCCCGTGTACCGCAAAAAAAAAAAAAAAAAAAAAAAAGTACATTGTTTCCTTCTAAAAAAAAAAAAATCCGTCTGCCAATGCAGGGGACATGGGTTCGAGCCCTGGTCCGGGAAGATCCCACATGCCGTGGAGCAACTAAGCCTGTGAGCCACAACTACTGAGCCCATGTGCCACAGCTGCTGAAGCCCATGTGCCTAGAGCCCGTGTTCCACAGAGATTTCTTGTGTCTCAGTATCCAGGCCTGTGAGTGTCGTGCAGTGGGCGCTCGTGGTTTGAAGAATGGATAGGTGGCGCAGGAAAGAAAGCAGGAAAAGCTTGTGTTTTATCTACCCTTTAATTAATTAATTAATTAATTAATTTATTTATTTTTGGCTGTGTTGGGTCTTTGTTGCTGCACATGGGCTTTCTCTAGTTGTGGTGCGTGGGCTTCTCATTGCGGTGGCTTCTCTTGCGGAGCACAGGCTCTAGGTGCACGGACTTCAGTAGTTGCGGCTCGTGGGCTCAGTAGTTGTGGCTTGCGGGCTCTAGAGCACAGGCTCAGCAGTTGTGGTGCATGGGCTTAGTTGCTCCGTGGCCTGTGGGATCTTCTCGGACCAGGGATCGAAGCCACGTCCCCTGCGCTGGCAGGCGGATTCTTAACCACTGTGCCACCAGGGAAGTCCCTTATCTACTCTTTGCCTTCTCCTCCCTGTGCATTCTTCCCACCACCCTGCAAATGCAGAGAGAACCCACCCCATTAGCAGTGTCTTCTGAGCTAATCCAGTGCGCACACTGTGTGAAAAGCAGTGGGGAGGTCCCATCAGACCCAAGCACATACCGAGGGGTTTCTTACCTGTGGACTCAGACCTTTTTTTGTCCAGCCTCTTTTGTCCAGGCTCTTCTCGTAGATGTGGAGTGTATGGGATTGATTCAGAGCACGCTGGCTTCTCAGCTTCCTGTAATGAGGAACTTCATGCTTAACTAGGTCACCGTCTCTCCGAGAATCTGGAGTCACAGATGCTGGCTCTGGTGGGTTTAATTCTGGTCTATACAGAGTTCCTGCCAGTTTTACTTCCTGCCCCGAGCCAGCCTGCCAGAGAAGGAGACTTAGGCTGTGGTTGCTAACCTGCCAGGATGCAAAATCCATCACGTTTGTCAAAAGCTAAAGGGGTTGCTGAGGCAAATTGAGGACAGACTCCCAAGTCACATGATTCCTCAGCGTTCTGAACTTCAGTCCTTATCCAGTTGACCCCAAACCCTAACATAAATCCTCGGCCTTACTAAGTGAGGAAACCCTTGACTAGGCAACTCGGCACATTTATGATAATCCTGTGTTCCCTCGGTGGGCCTCGGTGACGGTGTTGGCGTTCCTTCCTATCCAGATAGCACAGATTTATTAAGTTCTGGATTGTATTAGGAATTATGGTGTTTCTCCATGTGATAGAAGGCATCATTGGTCCTGGACTGGAAGTTAACAGAAGGAAATAGGATGATTTGCTCATGTAATTTAGGGACAGGAAAATGGATGGACCTTTTTTTTTTTTTTTGCCTTAGTGATTGCCATTAAAGAAAAAGAAAAAAGCAAGTGGGGATGGTTGACCCTAATGACTAAAGGAAAAAGTGAAAGAGAAAGAAATGGGTTTGGAGACACCCTGCCTCATGTCTTTGCGCTCCATTCCTGTCCCTGCTTCAAGCCTGGAGGATCCTGTTTGAGAGGAAGGGAAGAGATCAAGTAACCAGGCTAAAGTCTTTATCATCGCCCGGGAGGCCTTGTAGGATTCCCCGCCACGTCCACCTTACCTCGCTGTCTGCGGCTCTTTCCTTTGCTTGCTGTGCTCTAGCTGTGCTGGCCTTTGTGTTGAGCAGACCAGGCATGCTCGCCTTTTCGAGCCTGGGATGCTCTTCCGCCAGGTCCCTAACGGTCAAGCCTTTGGTTGAATGCCACCCTCTCTAAAAGGCCTGGTTGAACTTGCACGTTCGATCTCACTGTTCCCCGAACCCCCCTGTATCCATCGCTCCATCTTTCTTTCCGAGCGCCGTCACTCTCTGACATACTGTATGATGTGCTTATTGGTGTTGCCCGTTTGCCCTCTCCTGCAGCACCCCAGTGTCAGCTCCTTGAGGACAGGCAGGATCTTTCTTCGTTCCCTTCCATACCCAGCAAAAGTACCCGGCCCATGGTAGGCCCTCAGCACACCCTGTGGTAGTGAGTGACTCAGTATGCATAGTAGTCTTTGGCTTAGAATGTAGGTCTCCGAACTCAGGGCTTCTGGCTATCACTGTTTTCTCTTCTTAGGTTTGTCCTGCTCTCCTTCATTCACTTGTTTTGTCATCACTTTTCTTTTTCCAACCAAAGGTCATTTCGGAGAGGGCAGCGGGATCAGACCAAGCGCTCAGAGAAGCTGGGGGCTGTGGGAGTCCCTTCAGGTAGCTCTCCCACGATTAGAAGAGGAGAGGTCCACGGGGCGGGGGGTGGTCTCCCCCAGCCCTCCGGAGCCTGTCGGGCTGCTTTGCGGGGAGCAGGTTCTTATGAGTGTCCCCCTCAAGAACATGGCCTCGGAGACCTTTCCAAGTCTCTAAGGAGGTGGATGGCTCACGGCAGAGAATTTCAGGGCCCGGCTCAGCTTAGTAGCAGAGCAATGAGGGTAACGGTAGGTCCTGCCTAGGTCCTGCCTGGTGCCTGGCCAAACAGAGGAGGGTGACAGGGGCTACTCGCGGGGGGCTGCTCTGTTGGGGTACCTGGTGTAAGGTCCTTCCTCGGGCCCATCCTTCCCCATGCACGCTGTGATGAAATGTGAGGCGCCGTCGGGTTGGGCTTGCCAGGTTCACGGGCCCCCTGGAGAGGACTTACCATCCAAAGCAGATTTTTCTTCTTCCACCTTGACCCTTCCTGCCTTACCAATTATTTATTCTTTCTTTCTTACTCTCCTATACACGCCTATACTTCAGAAACTGTTCCTCTCTTGGAGAGTTTTCTGTGTGAGGTCAAGGCAGCAGCCATTCTGGAATTTTCTACAAATCAGACTCCTGTTAACTTCAGCCATCTGGTACACGAGGGGATGGAGGGTTGGGTGGGGGGCAGGATCCAAAGCAGGGAGGAGAGACGTCTGAGGGAACAAAAGATCTAATACGAAGCCCAAGCACAGAAATCTACTGCGATTTGTTTCAAGGCCAGTGCTGTCCAGTGGAAGTGTAATGTGAACCACATGTGTAATTTTAAATGTTCTGGTGGCCACATTAAGAAAAGTAAAAAAGAAACAGGTCAAATGAATTTTAATATCTCTTATTTAACTCCATGTATCTAAACTACTGACATTTCAACATGTAATGAATATGAAAATTACTGAGACTTTTTTCCCCTCGCGCCTGTCTTCTAACTCTGTGTATTTTAAGCCCACAATGCATTTCAACGTGCACAAGCCACATTTCAAGTGCGCAATAGCCACGTGTGGCTTGTGACTCCCGTATTGGACAGAGCACGTAGAAGGCCCAGAATGAATCTGCCTGTGTCTCATGTTGTTCTAACAATTAATTTTTTGGTTTCCCAGCCACAGCAGATTTGAAGCAGTAAATAAGAGAGGGATGGAGTGGTGAAGGATACACCAGAAGTGGGCAGAATTCTAAGCGGCTTGAGTCATTCAGTACAAGCCTTCCACATTGCCTTCCACAACTTACGACCCCTGAATACCCAGCATGATAGCTTGGTAGCGTAGTTGGGAATAATCGATGTCTTTCTATCCTTGTCCTCTGCTTCACAACCCAAGTCATCACTGAAATGCTCAATCATATTCGCTGTTCTCTAAGAAGGTGGGGAAGTGTGAAGTAAGTGGAAGAAGTTAAGGAAGATCTCTATCAAGCGTTGCTAAAATAATAGCATTCTAGTACAGGAGGCCTGGGAAATACACAGAGGTAAAAATCCCAGACGACGTGGCGAGCCCTGTCCACTTCTACAGCTGGGACCCCCCCCAAAGGACTTGGAGGACCCTGCACATGTGGCTTCAACTGCTGTGTCCCTCCTCATGTCCCCAAGATTGCTGACTTCTTCAGTTACGCGGGGCAGAGTTGCAGCTGGAGCCCCAGCTGTGTTGCAGGGACCTCAGGAGTCTGGCTCATCCCTTTGGGAAGCTTCATGGATGGACTCCCTTGGAATTGACCCCCCCATGGAGGCTCGCTTGGGGCGGTGTTACCGAAGTGTATGGGACGGTCCTTTTTCTGAGGCAGTACTTGGATTCCAGCCAGCAGAAAAGAAACCCAAATCAAAAACACAATAAAAAACCCAAAGGCCCAAGTCACACACCTTCTTTGCTTTCTTTCTGTATTCGTTTCTTGTGAATATAGAGAATATTATTAAGTCTGGAGTGGGGAGGGTAGCTGTCACGTGACTAGAGTGTATTATTCGCGTGTAATACATTCAGTCCATGGCTGCCTGTTACATAACGTTGTTTCTCTATTCATTTTTTTTTTAGGCTGAGGAATCTTGTAAATGTAATGGCTGGAAAAACCCCAACCCTTCTCCCACTCCCCCCAGAGCCGACCTGCAGCAAATAATTGTCAGTCTGACGGAATCCTGCCGGAGTTGTAGCCATGCCCTCGGTGAGTTCCTAAATCTTCAAGGAGACCAACGATGTCATTGTTGCCTGCAAGTTCTAACTTACTGAATTCGTGGGTTAACCAGACTTGCACACCTCACCTCCTTATGAGGCAACAAAAGAGACTCTTTAGCTTCATGAATCTGCTGGGGAGGCTTCACGTGGGAGACAAATCCTGTACTGTTTGCATAGATTCCTCATCTGTCTCTTCCCGGGTTTTCCCTAAGAGCTGGTTGACTGGGACGGAGTTGGCGGGGGAGTGAGGGAGACGGGGATTGCCAAATAAGATGAAACGTGGCAGCCAAGCTACTTAGATGAACACGTAATATGTCCTGATTCTGATTCTCATTTTTCTTATTATTTTCTGATTCCCTGAACTTTCTGGGAATGTTTATCTTCATATTCTTTAGTTTCCTGTGTCTGCGAGCTCTTTTCTTCCTTGGGGTTGTGCTTGGTAAATATTTACTTGTGTTTTCCCTTTCAACTTTCTTATCTGTCCCTGCAAGATAATCATTGTCAGCCTGGCCATATAGACTCTGCCAGAAGTAGTCAACAGGCCTGTGCTAATATGTTCTGTGTCCTGATCCTACTTTTAGGATACAGATTTTCTTTTTAAATTGTATTTTGTTTGAGTGGGTAAGGTTACTGAGAAATTCGTTTTCCCGAGATATTAAAATTCCAGTTCCCAGGGGATCTGGGACTCCCGTACTTATTTTATTTACTTTTCTGCCTTCAGCTATCTGGTCTCCCAAAGAACGTCTCTGTGTCCAGTTTACTGTCCAGTGTTGCAAGGACGCAGCGCCAAACATTCTCACTAATGTACTTTGGCCTTTTCCATTCTGACCCTTTATAAGGGGGTGGCTCCATTTGTTTATTTATTTTTTTAATTTAAACTTTATTTATTTTTGGCTGTGTCGGGTCTTAGTTGCGGCATGCAGGATCTTTCATTGTGGCACGAGGGCTTCTCTCTAGGTGTGGCGCATGGGCTCCGGAGTGCCTGGGCTCTGTAGTTGCAGTGCTCTGTCCTAGTTGCCCTGTGGCGTGTGGGATCTTAGTTCCCCGACCAGCAATTGAACCTGCGTCCCCTGCATTAGAAGGTGGATTCTCAACTGCTGGACCACCAGGGAAGTCTCTATTTAGACTTTTTATTTTATATTGGAGTATAGTTGATTAACAATGTCATGTTAGTTTCAGGTGTACAGCAAAGTGATTCAGTTATACATATACATGTATCTATTCTTTTTCAAATTCTTTTCCCATTTAGGTTGCTACATAATATTGAGCAGAGTTCCCTGTGCTCTACAGTAGGTCCTTGTTGGTTATCCATTTTAAATATAACGTGGGTACATGTCAATCCCAAACTCCCTAACTATCCCTCTCCCACACCCTTCCCCCCTGGAAACCATAAGTTCATTCTCTACGTCTGTGAGTCTGTTTCGGTTTTGTACATAAGTTCATTTGTATCATTTTTTTAAGATTCTGCCTGTAAGCAATATCATATGATATTTGTCTTTGTCTGATTTACTTCACTCAGTACGACAATGTCTAGGTCCATCCATGTGGCTACAAATGGCATTATTTCATTCTTTTTTTTATGGCTGCGTAATATTCCATTGTATACATGTGCCACATCTTCTTTATCTATTCATCTGTCAGTGGGCATTCAGGTTGTTTTCATGTCTTGGCTATTGTGAATAGTGCTGCTGTGAACACTGGGGTGCGTGCATCCTTTTGGATCATGTTTTTCTCCAGATATATGCCCAGGAGTGGGATTGCAGGGTCATATGGTATGGCTGGCTCCTTTTAGCAATCATCTTTCTCTAAACCTTCCTGCTGGTTTCAGATGGTGGAGCATCAGCCTTCGTTAGCCTGGAGTTAGGTCTAGTCTGTGGGATCTTCCCGGACAGGGGCACGAACCCGTGTCCCCTGCATCGGCAGGCGGACTCTCAACCACTGCGCCACCTGGGAAGCTCAGAGGAATATCTTTGCTTTTAACTCACCTTTTCCACTATCGATCCCTGAGTGATGCCCTTTAGAATTGCCTCAGGAAATATGATGCAGTAGAGAACTCCCTAAACACTGGACTTGAACTGTATTTAGTATTGATTGGGAAATCCTACTATCCTACACCAATTAACATTTCAAAACAGAGTCCTTTTTCTTTGTTAGCTGCACAGATTGTCTCCTTTCTGAGCAGGTCAACACACAGGAATGCCCAAAGGCAGAAACAGCCTTTCTCAAAGAAAAGCCAACTTTGTTCCCTTTTATATTTCTTCACAAGCTTTGAAAACAAGTCCCCTTATTTGACAGTACATGATCGAGAATGGAAAAAAAGGGTACATATCCTTTGACCTGACAAATCCATGCCAGAAAGTTAACCTAAATATAAATTAAGATGTGCCTTCAGATTAAAAGGACAGCTATTATAGCCATATTCATGCTATTAAAAAAACTAGAAACAATCTAAATATTCCAATGGAGGAGATCCTTGGTTGAATTATGAAAATATATATTATGAAATTCAATATGGCTCTTAACAAAAGATGTGTTTTCCAGCATGGAAAGATATTCTTAATGTATTATTAATGAAAAAAGCAGGTCAGAAAGCAGCTTAATTGGAGGACTAAATGACAAGATCCACCAGCGCAAGTTCAAATCCTTGCTCAACAGCCAGTAGCTGTGAGTTGCGGCATATTATGTAATCAGCCTGGCCCTCCAGTTTTTCAGTTCTGAAATGGAGTTAATAATAGTATTTACCTCATGGGAGCGTCGTGAGGATTAAGTGAATGAATGCCTATCAGAATTTTAGCACAATACCTGGAAGATTAATGTGTTCTTATTACTCTTATTAGGGTTCTTTACTTCAAACAACACATGGGAACTCTGTCCAGTTTGAATGAGAAAACCGTATTCATAAGAAGAGTACTGGTCGCTTCCACAAGCCGGAAACAGAGGGAAACCCGGTATCAGTCAGGTCCTGGGATCCCAGCTGCAGGAATTCATGGGCCTTCTGTCCAGGACCCTGTATGATTCAGGTCCATTAACCTCTGTCCCTGGGAGTATTGGTTCAAGATTTAAATCCTCAGAGGAGGAGCTGATTAGTGTGGTATCTGTCACTCACCCAGCCCTGAGTTTCACCCTGTGAGAACTACCCGGAAGGTGGTCAGTCCCAAATGCAGGGCTGCTGACTTGAGAACAGCACCATGAGGATAATCTCATTTCTTTAGGTTAGATAATATTTTAATACATACGAACAGGAGATGATCTGGAAGGACATGTGTTGCACTGCTGACAGTGATTTTCTCAGGGTATTGGGGTTGTAGGCATTTTAAAAATATTTCCCCCTGTCGGTTCCTTTCTCTTCTCTGTTCAGTTTGCTTTCTTAGAATTGGGATGTCTGCATATTTTCAAGTGCTCTTGGAATTATTGCCCGAATGCCATAGATTATTTACTGGTCTTAGTGCCGGGGCTCGAGAAAAATTTTTCCTCTTCTAGAAGGAGGATTATGCCTCCTCCCCAACCCCTTTTCTTAAAGACCCTTTTTTTTTTTTTTTTTTTTTTTGGCCGGGCCGCAAGGCTTGCGGGATCTTAGTTCCCTGACCAGAGATTCAACCCGGGCCCCCAGCAGTGGGAGCCTGGAGTCCTAACCACTGGACCACCAGGGAATTCCCTTTAAAAACTTTTTATTGTGGAAACTTCCACCTATGCATCAAGGTAGGAAGAATCATTTAATAAACAGCCTTGTATCCATCAGCCAGCTTTAACAATGATTAACATTTGACAATTTCCCTCCCCACGTTGTTGTTTTTTTCTTTTTTTGCCAGACATCTTTTCTTATTCCTGCACATGACTTCTTAAATATTACCAACAAAGTAGAGGTCGGGGTCTAGGGAATTCTGTCCAGTGTCATGCAAGCTTGAATTCTCAAAAACATTTCGATTTGTGTGCACTGTGCTATTTTCACAGTTACTATTCTGAGTATGATGAGTTTAGATCCTACAATATATGTCGTGTTCTTGGACTTGTCAAAACAAAACACTCAGGCGTATCGATTGAGATGGTGTCTGTTCTGTTGATTTGCTGTTGGGTGTCCTTTGGCTCAGCCATACACGGTCTTTTGACAGTGAGCTCTGGTTTCACGCGGTCTCCTGACAGCGACTTGCATCCCAGGCGTCCTTGGCCTGCCTTAATTTGATACTCTTCTGTGTCTCCTGGGTGTCAAACGCAGGGCTACTGCAGGGCTGATGCGCTCATTAAATAGAAAGAACATTCGGGCAGGAGTTAGAAACTAACAATTCTGCGCCTGGCTTGGCAGTTTACCAGTCCCCTAACCGCCTTGCTGTTCAGTATCTTCATCCACAGAATGCAATTGTTAGTCTAGACCTACGCTGTCTAATGCTATAGCCACTTGCTACATTTGGCTAATGAGCCCTTGAATTGTAGCTGCTCTAGATTGAGATGAGCTGTGGGTGTGAAACACAGGCCAGATTTTGAAAGCTTAGTATGAAAAAGAAGTGAGATATCTCATTAATTTTGATTACATGTTGAAATGATAATATTTTGGGTTAATAAAATGTATTATTCAAATTAATTTCACCTGTTTCTTTTTTCAGTGTTGCTACTGGAAAACTTAAAATTACATGTGTGGCTTGCATTATATATCTATTGGATAGTGCTGGCCTAGAACATTCTACTCCATTCTCTGAAATTATTTGATATTTGGGATTAGTACAAGTACATTCAGCTTATAAAAACTTGGCGAAGGATACTAACAAAGTACTTCAGTTGGCCCAAACATGTCTCCTTACTTTAGTATTAATCAAAATTTCTTATTTTGGGACTGCTTGTTTAAATGGCAACCTCCTTTTATGACCAGGACAGTAGGAAACACCATTGTGATCAAAACACAATTGGAATTTTTGTTGTCATTTTGGAGTCCGTTGTTCTGAACTGTGCCTGAACATACTGATTATTAAATTTGACTATTGATCATTTTTTGCAGTTTTAGGAAGGTTTCTGAGTTTTTTTTCCCTCTTTTTTTAATTTAATTTTTTAAATATTTTTGGCTGCATTGGGTCTTCGTTGCTGTGCGCGGGCTTTCTCTAGTTGCGGCGAGCAGTGGCTACTCTTCGTTGTGGTACGCAGGCTTTGTTTTGCAGTGGCTTCTCTTGTTGCAGAGCACGGGCTCTAGGTGCACGGGTTTCAGTAGTTGCAGCATGTGGGCTCAGTAGTTGTGGCTCGCGGGCTCTAGAGCCCAGGCTCAGTAGTTGTGGCGCATGGGCTTAGCTGCTCCGCGGCATGTGGGATCTTCCCGGACCAGGGATCAAACCGGTGTCCCTTGCATTGGCAGGCAGATTCTTAACCACTGTGCCACCAGGGAAGTCCCGGTTTCTGACTGTTTTTTAATGTCATCAGTTTTTTTCTGATACACACACATATAGTTAAACATCACAGAAGTGGAAATTGGTATATATTCCTATGATTACCTCTGCTTACCTGCTTATTTACGGTAGAAACTTTCCAAGGAAAGTAAAGACCAGCATTAACAGTTACACCAGAGCTTATTTCTTGAACAGTATGAAGTGTCTTACCAGTATTTTTCTCATGGACTATTGATCCAACATCTCTTCTCTGGCTTTGCCGCATTTGCTAACCCCTTCACCACTTAGTCGTCCCCATTTACACATGTCCCGGGCAGACGCCAAGTGACAGAAGTATGGGGCCCGGCCAGCACGTGCACACCGCCGCCTGGGTCAGGTCTGCGTATTCCTCTTGGCTGGGGGTCCTCTGGTTTTCTACACGGGCTTCAGAGTTGTCAGGACTTGTGAGTCTGGTACAGCCGCAATTAGGGGATAAACCTGGTAGCATTTTTCGTGCTCACCTGACGTAGGTTATTACTTTTCCCTGTGCTCCTCCGGCCATGAAGTCCTGTGGATGTTGTCTGAGTGCACCTCCCGCCAGCTCTGCCTGGATTCAGGCTGCTTCTCTGCCTTCTGTGGTCGCATCTGCAGCAGCACCTGGAGGCCCCATCTCCACCTGGCTTCCCAAGAAAGCACTAGCGACCTAATGTGGTCACATTCTCCCGCTTCAGCCCACTGGGCGGCCTCTCATTCTCAGGATGAAGGCCCACTTCAGCTGAGCGTGCGAGGTGGGTCAGGCCTTTCCTCCTCCTGGGTTGCATTTTGGTCCCCGGGCCGCTCCACCTTCTCTGAAGGGTCTGCACACTTTCTCCCACCTCTGCCTTGGATGTGGAGGTGCACAGCACCTGCCATGCCGCTCCTTCTTTCTCTGCTGGGGGAACCCTACTCACCTCCAAGGCCTGACTCCCCCAGCCCTTGGTACAGACAATAAAGGACTTCCTGGAGCTGCACTGCAGTGTTCCTGCTTGTATAACTATAGTTCTCTCTACCCTTATTGATTTTCTGTACTGGACTGAGATGAAGGACTGACTTTTTCTCTAGTTCCTAATACATTTAGTTCCTTGGGTGTAACTGGATTGTTTCATTAGTAGATATCCATTACATTTAGTAATACTAAAGAGACGGCTGGTTGCATTTATTTGCAGAGGAGGTTTCATGGTTTATGATGGGTACCTGTCCTGTGCAACATCGTAGCCACCTGTGGCTGCTCGAGTTAAAATGTGCTGCCCTTGGAAAATGCACACCAATTTTGAAGACTTAGTATGAGAAAAGAATGTAAAATATTTTTAATATTGAGTACATGTTGAAATAATTTAGTATATATTAGGTTAGATAAAATATATTAAAACGAATTTCACCTAATTCTTTTTACCTTTTTTTTTTTTTTTTTTTTTTGCGGTACGCGGGCCTCTCACTGTTGTGGCCTCTCCCGTTGCAGAGCACAGGCTCCGGACGCGCAGGCTCAGCGGCCATGGCTCACGGGCCCAGCCGCTCCACGGCATGTGGGATCTTCCCGGACCGGGGCACGAATCCGTGTCCCCTGCATCGGCAGGCGGACTCTCAACCACTGCGCCACCAAGGAAAGCCCTCTTTTTACCTTTTTTAAAGTGGTTACTAGGGACTTCCCTCGTGGTCCAGTGGTTAGGACTCCGTGCGTCCACTCCCGGGGGCCCGGGTTCAATCCCTAGTCGGGGAAAAAAGATCCCATAAGCGGTGTGGAGTGGCCAAAAGAAATTAAAAAAAAATAAAATAAGAGTTTCTTGACCATCTATTATAAGAAAAAATAAAGTGGTTACTAGAGTATTTAAAAGTTTATATGTGGCTCACATCATATTTCTGTTGGACTGAACTCTCTTAAGGTTCTTACTCTTTTTTTTTTTTTTTTGCGGTACGCGGGCCTCTCACTGTTGTGGCCTCTCCCGTTGCGGAGCACAGGCTCCGGACGCGCAGGCTCAGCGGCCATGGCTCACGGACCCAGCCGCTCCGCGGCATGTGGGATCTTCCCGGACCGGGGCACGAACCCGCATGCCCTGCATCGGCAGGCAGACTCTCAACCACTGTGCCACCAGGGAAGCCCTGAAACCACTTTTATTTTTTTTTTATTTTTTAATTTTTTTTTTTGTGGTACGTGGGCCTCGCACTGTTGTGGCCTCTCCCGTTGCGGAGCACAGGCTCCGGACGCGCAGGCTCAGCGGCCATGGCTCACGGGCCCAGCCGCTCCGCGGCATGTGGGATCTTCCCGGACCGGGGCACGAACCCGTGTCCTCTGCATCGGCAGGCGGACTCTCAACCACTGTGCCACCAGGGAAGCCCCACTTTTATTTATTTAATTAAAAAAAAATTCCTTTTAAAGAATTTATTTTTTATTGAAGTATAGATGATTTACAATGTCGAATTAGTTTCAGGTGTACAGCAAAGTGATTCAGTTTATCTATCTATTCTTTTTCAGATTCTTTTCCATTTTAGGAAACTACCGTTAAATTATAAGCCTTTTGCACATAGTCAGTTCAGAAGCTTTCATTGAAAGACTTCATTTGACCTCTTCTAGCCTTGACCTCAAATTCCCATGAACAAAAACTATGTTTGAACAGCTCACAGATCCTACAGATGCTGTGCCCTTTGCTTTCTTTCTGGTCCAGAGGAGCGGAGCTGTGGTAGCAGCAGCCTGCCCAGCAGCCGCCTGTTCCTGCCGCAGGGTGTGTGAGGACTGGCAGGCTGTCCGCAGAAGTGCGGGACAAGTCTACGGGGCCAGAGCTGAGTGAGTGAAGGTCACAGCCTGCGGTGACAGTGCGTTTCCTGTTCCCAGCGAGGCCACAGCTGCACTGTGGTTCCTGGCAGCAGGTTTTGGCAGGTCGCTCTGGCACCCTGGGTGTTTGCAAGTCTGACTCAGCCCTGCGGGGTGGTAGGGTCCACCCTGCTGGGAGATGCAAGGTGGTGGCCACCCAGTCCTTGATGCACCGCGTCCCCCGCGTCCCCCTGCGCCCCCATGCCCTGGACACTGTGGGCAACAGCGCTCAGCAGAAGGGAGCTTTTCCCACAGGTCAAGGGGTTGGCCATTCTTGGGTAATTATGTGGATGCTTTGTACCAGGCTCTTGGAAGACAATTTGAAATGAAAGTAGGGTCCTTTTACATCTGATTATCAAATTCTAGATGGAAGGATGATTTTTTTAAAAAACTATTTATTTGAAAATAATTTCAAACTTACAGAAAAGTCATGATGAGAATAGTAACAAGGAGCATCCCATGTATCTTTTGCCCAGATTTACCTATTGGTAACATTTTACCCTATTTGCTTTGTCATTTGCTCTCATATGTATGTTTGCGTGTGCCTGCGTGTGCACACACACAGATACACACACAGACTGATATATACGAGTCTGTGTGTGTATTTGTATGTATTATACTTTTTTCCTGGACCATATGAGAATAAGTTGCATTTACATCCTGGTTTTTTCCTCTTAAATACATAAGTATGTATTTTCTAAATTTAAGGATATTTTTTTTTTTTTTTAAATTTTTAGTTTTTTTGGCCACACCGCACTGCATGCAAGATCTTAGTTCCCTGGCCGGGGATCAAACCTGGACCACGGCAGTGAAAGCGCCGAGTCCCAACCACAGGACCGCCAGGGAATTCCCAGATATTCTTTTACATAACCTCTGTTTAGTTACCAACTTCAGTAAATATTAACATTAATGTAATACTTAATCTGCTGCTTGTATTCCAGTTTTATAGTTGACCCCAAAATGTCTTTGCGAGCGTATTTTCCTCTCCATTAAGCACCCAGTCTAGAATTACATATGTATTTAGTTGTCATGTGAACGGAAAACAGTGAGTCTTCTCACACCCAGCACTTGCGGAAGGCTTCTGACACCAGATGTGCAGGTTTTTCCACACCGGGCGGTTCTCCAGCTCTCCAGCAGACACTGACTGGGTGTCCTGCGACTTAACTGGATTCTGCTGCGATCTGCCTGTAGTTAGCACAGACCCCACAGGGTAAGGGCTCAGATGCCGATCCCAAGCTCAGGTCCTAACCCGTGCTTCTGACTGATGGGCTGTGTATCAGAGGTTCCTACGGCCCCCTCCTCGAGTTGGATAATTTTCTAGAGCGGCTCAGAGTTCTCAGGAAAACAGTTCACTTACTAGATTTCTGGCTTTCTATAAAAAGGATGCAAGTCAGGAACAGCCAGATGGAAGAGATGCACAGGGCAGGGTGGGGTGGAAGGAGCCCAAAGCTCCTCTGCCGTGTCCAAGCGAGCTGCCCTCCCAGCGCCTCCAGGCTTCAGCTACTGGAACCTTCACATGCCCTTCAGTTAGGGGTTTTAACGGAGGTCTTGTTTACATAGGCATAGTGATTGATTAGTGATTAGCTCAGCCTCCAGACCCCCTTCTCTCCTGGGGAGGTGGAGGGGGCTGGCTGAGTTCCAACCTTCTCATCACGGGTTTGGTTCCCCTGGCAACCAATCCCCATCAGTAGGGGCTTTCCAAAAGCCCATTCACAGAAGCTCAGGTGTGGTCGAAAGGGACATGTTAGGAATAACAACAGACACTCCTTTCACCTTTACTTATGAAATTCCAAGAGATTTGGAAAGTTTACTAGGAAACTGTGCTAGGAAAGGAGACAAAGACCAAATATATGTTTCTTTATATAAATCACAACATCACAGCTGGCCTCTTTAGTCTTCTCCGACATGGAACGGTTCCTCTGCCTTTTTTTTTTTTCTTTTTTTTGGTCTTTTATGATATTGATGTTTCAGTGGAGGAATGTTTTAAATGTTGAGAACAAACCTGTTGAAGAGCTAGGAGAAAATACATTTTTGTCATCTTTTGGTTTTATGGGAAAGACCTTTGCAAGCAAGACCTTAAAGAAATGCCAGACATACATTTGACTTTCTGAAAAATGTAAAATTCCTATATAACCAAACCACAACCTAACAAACAAAACCCCCAGTGAAATCCAGGAGGATAGACAGAAAGCTCTTTCAAGCAATGAGAAAAAGACCCACATCCTAAAAAAGCAGGCAGAGGGCGTGAATAGGTAGTGCACAAAAGAACAAATACAAATGGCCAGTAACATGAAAAACAAACAACTCCAAGGGCGTTCCAGCGAATGCAAATCAAAACAGTGGGGGACCCTGATTAATTTTCAAAAGACCGATGAAATGACTGAGCATGATTCTTCACTGTTGGCAAGCGCGGGGAAAGGGGTATTCTACCACACTGCTGATAGGATGCACATGGATGCAAACTTTATTGGGAAGATGCATGAGGGAACATGTACCAAAGCTTTAAATGGCATTGACTCAGTGTTATGAGTTCTGTGGCCGATTAACTGCTGTAGATTTGTACATTGTAGTCTACAGATTTTTATTATTATTATTTTTTGCGGTACGCGGGCCTCTCAC
Source organism: Orcinus orca (assembly GCF_937001465.1). NCBI lineage: Eukaryota > Metazoa > Chordata > Mammalia > Artiodactyla > Delphinidae > Orcinus > Orcinus orca. Next base: position 8,668,710 of record NC_064563.1, on the reverse strand, counting down.
TGTTGCGGCCTCTCCCGTGGCGGAGCACAGGCTCCGGATGCGCAGGCTCAGCGGCCATGGCTCACGGGCCCAGCCGCTCCGCGGCATGTGGGATCTTCCCGGACCGGGGCTCGAACCCACGTCCCCTGCATCGGCAGGCGGACTCTCAACCACTGAGCCACCAGGGAAGCCCGATTTTTATTTTTTTAATATATGCCTCCAGGCTTGTAAATAATAGAGGCATATCTCTTCAAGAAAATATGCTTTTGGTTCATCAAAGGGAGCTTATTTGCATCAAAAAGGTTTCTTTGGAAGACATTAAGAGGTTTTTTTTTTCTTCAATAATAAGTGGCTCTTTTTAGTTAAATACGAGTTCAGTAAGTAGTTTCGCTTTACAGTTAGAGTGAAGTGTATCTGGGTGTTGGCATGACGTGGTGTTGACTGTGGGGTCTATCTAATTCTGCTCAGCAGCCCCCAAGAGTCAGGAGACGTCTCTGGATTTGGTGGAGACGGGGTTGATGAGGACAGTGGGGCTTTAGGGAGACTCCCATGGCAGCAGAGCAGTCTGGGGGTTGTTTTGTGCCGTGGGCTTGAGATCCCAGTGATCACAAAGGTAGGGGTGGGAAAGCTCAGCTGCGTCCATCCGGTGGTGGCACTGGTTGGGGGATGAAGGACAGTGAGGGAGTGAGTGCCAGGTTCCTTGGCAAGAGGGAGTCGCTGTTTTGAGGATGGCCTTGAGGATTTTAATCCTGGAGTCAAGTTTGCCAGGATGGTGGTGCACTGGTTGTTGGGATGGCGAGGTGGTGAGGTAGGGTGTGGGGATGGATGATTCGGGTGGGAGGAGACGTTAGCTGGTGATGTGGATTTGATGAGAGGGAAAAGCTGAGTGCTAGATGCTCAGAGACTGAAAAGGAGTGTTGGTGAAAGGGGCCCATGCTTGGAGAGTCTGAGAACGGGCAGGTGCAGACGACTACACGTTGATGCAGTGTGGTTGTATCCGCCCGTGCCGGCTTTCTCACTCTACGGAAGCTTCTCTTTCATGGCAACTTGTCCAGAGCTGCTTTTTTCCTTCTCAAGTAGATGGTCCACTCCCTCTGTTTTCATCTAATCTTCCCCCCACCCCACCCCATCATTCATTCTAGGAAGCTTAACCCTTTTCGTGCACTGTCATCCTTCTGCCTCAGTAGAGCTCCCTTCACCTGCCGACCCACCCTTCCTTTATTCTTGGAGGAAGATTCCTACCCTCTCGGCTGTGAGGAGCACCCCCATTTGTCCAGCACAGCCTCGCACTTCCTCCCTCTGGGAACCTGCAGCTTCCTTTCCATTTCCCCATATCTCCAGCTCTAGTCCTCTGTACTTGGGGTCACACACAGAGCTTGGAGGAGAGATTATGGATTTCCTTATGCACAGAATCAGAAGGAAATGGACCTCCTCAGGTCTCATGTCTTAAGCATTTTAAGTTTTATCTAGTCTCTTCAGAATTTCGTGGTTTTCAAACCATGCAGCTTAGAGCCCCAACAAGGGGAGGGGATGCTGGGCCCCACCCAACTCCCACCCCATTTTGAAAATTGGAGCTTCCAACCTCTGTTTCAACCTCTGTTTAGAAAGAGCAGCTCTTTCTAAATTCTGATTAAGGATTTATCTGGGCAAAGCATTTGTGGCTTAAAGAAAGTGAACCACTGGTTTCAAAAGTGAATCATGGCGTATACTTCTACGAGTTAAAGCCACTATATGTTAGCACCTTAATTAGACTGTTTCATATTTTGGAGAATCTGAAGGCATTTATATTATATTGGAGACTGATTGCTTTCATAACTTATCACTGGAAAGAGATTAAAACATTACAAGACCAAAACAGTCTTAAATAAAATTGTTTCTGTAAATAAGTGACATAAAAATTTTGACCTACTTGTCAGAATAAGGCCTGTCTCCCAAAGGCTTCGGACTAACCTCAAAGACAATTTTGCATTCCTGAGAAAACAAGATGACCCAGCCCATGTTCTACCTAAAAGGGCATCTATTAGAAAGTGATGAAGCCACGTATTGTAGAGCCAAGTAGAAAGTAATAGATTTGAATACTGACGTTTGTGTGTACATAATGTAGTAATATAGTGTTGGCGTTGTCAAGTTGAGATGTATCTGTGGATGTATCTATGGTACCTAAGGCAGACCTCACCAAATTTCCTTCCTCCCCTCTTCCCTGTTAGAAACGCTGTCTAGAGGTGCACACCCGTGCACATGTAGGTGTGTACACACCTACGCGCATCACCAATGGCCCGTGACTTGGGACCTTCCCATTGCTTTTCTGCATTAGAAAGGAATGAAAGGTGGGTGGCCTCTGCCCCTCTAACTTGAACCCCTTTAATCTGGCTTCCTCATGGACGCGTGGAAGGCCCACCCTCTTGGTATGTAATCCTCTTACCTCTCTGAAAATGCTTTTGATCGGATATCTTCGTTGGAGGTCCCACAGACGCAGAGTCAAAGACGAGGATCTGGGTGCAAGTCCTAGTTTATTTGGGATGGAGGTAGGGGAGTGGGAAAGTGAGACCAGGAGGAGACGGTGGCCGATATGGGTGCATTATTAAGCCCGTTCCCGCTGTGGGCAACAGGTGGGTAATTCTGTGGGGAAGATGTGAGAGCTGGTCTAGAACACTTAGCTCAGAGCTCTTCCCCCCGAGGGGCGGGGCAACTGGGGTCTTTATACGCCAACTTGAAGGCTGCTCTTGAGGGGCGTGTAGGTGGCAGAGCAGATTATGGTGACAGGAGGCAATAGAGCTGCTGGCAGCTGGAGGCCAGGAGATGTGCTCTGAGGTGGTAAGGGAAGGGGATCTGGGTGGGGTACCAGCTGCGTTCTCTATCCCAGACTTCGGACCGGGCTTCATGGTTTGGTTTCTGGAGTAGCCTGACCCATGCTTGACACCTGGATTGTTCCTCGAGAATCTTTAGTTCCAACTCCCTTTAAAAAGGCAAGGAAAAGCCTACCCTTCTCCATAGTTTAATCTTTCCTTAGAAGTCATCTCAAGCGCTTCTAGGTCCAAGCATTTTCAGTCAACATACCTGAAATGGATCGCTCTCGAAGGGCAGTGCCTATTAGCACAGTGAGCGTAGTGATTAGTTCTGGGGACACAGACCCAAGAGCCACGGTCCCGCCCAAGGTGCTCCTGGGCTCCTGGTTGGGTACTGGATGGCTTACCTAGAGAGAGTCCCTTTCAAGTGAAAGGGGCTTGAAGTGAATCACCTAGTCATCCAAAAACTATGTGCGTGGGTGCTTCAGAATTTGGGTCAAACATCCTTTGCTTTCAGACCCCAGCTCTGCCTTGTTGGCCAATTGACATTGGAGGAAACAGCATTCAGTCTCTGTGGGCCTCATTTCCCTCCACCGTAAAATGGGGCTACTCATCCCTCCTTCATAGGATTATTTTGAGGATAAAACATGTTCATCTTGAAAAATGGGCTGGATTTGGGAAGAAGAGAGGACAGGGGTGTGGGAGGGGAGGAGGGTGATGGATATGCCACTTAATGATAGTGAGACAACAGAATAAAGGTAGGAAAGGTGGGTTTGGAGCGTGACTGTGCAGGGCGTTGAATCTCAAACTCAGACAGGCCTTGGGGCTTTGCTGCAGAGATAGTGAGGTTTCACTGCATCTCAGGAGGGCTGAGGAAAAGGGCCTTCATTCAGTTTTTACTGATACTCTTTTTTGGTCGTTCCTGATATGTGATATTCTTGGCCACCAGAACTGTTCACAGAACTGTTCACAGGACTTAGAGCTAAACCTTTAGGGAGCCTGGTTTTGGGGTCCTTCTGAACCCGCAGTCCTCAAATCCTGGATCCAGCCTGTAGGACCACAGGACCCTCTTGGCACGATGAAAATCGGCTTATATGGAAACATACAAGAATTTAACACCGTCGTACCCAGACTTGGTGCCAACAAGTTCCAGATCTTAAAACCGTACATTAGCCGCTGGTCATTTTCAGTGTTGGAGGGGGAGGCTCGTGCTTGACAAGGTGGTGGTCTCTTACAATTATAAGTCGATTTTGTGTGAAGATATCAGTCTTATAGGGGTTCAGAAAGTTCCTCTATTGACAGTGCAGTCTGATGGGTTGACATTCCAGAAGGTTCCTGGGAGAGGATGTTCTATTTTATTTTATTATTATTAAAATTTATTTATTTTTGGCTGTGTTGGCTCTTCGTTGCTGCGCGCGGGCTTTGTCTCTAGTTGCGGCCAGCAGGGACTACTCTTCGTTGTGGTGCGCGGGCTTCTCATCGCGGTGGCTTCTCTTGTTGTGGAGCACAGGCTCTAGGCGCGCAGGCTTCAGTAGTTGTGGCACGCAGGCTCAGTAGTTGTGGCTCGCAGCCTCTAGAGTGCAGGCTCAGTAGTTGTGGCACACGGGCTTAGTTGCTCCATGGCATGTGGGATCTTCCCGGACCAGGGCTCGAACCCATGTCCCCTGCATTGGCAGGAAGATTCTTAACTACTTTGCCACCCGGGAAGTCCAATTTTTATTTTATTTTTATTTTTGGGTACACCACTCAGCTTGTGGGATCTTAGTTCCCCAGCCAGGGATCAAACTCGGGCCCTCTGCAGTGAAAGCACGGAGTCCTAACCACTGGACCGCCAGAGAATTCCCGAATGTTCCATTTTAACATGGAGACTGTTGGTGGTTTCCATCTACTTCTCACCTGTGTTCCTTTGATCTTTATCTTAAGCCGCTCACGTTTCCCACCTGGAGAATGTGTCAGAGGAAGAAATGAACAGACTCCTGGGAATCGTGTTGGATGTGGAATATCTCTTTACCTGTGTCCACAAGGAAGAAGATGCAGATACCAAACAAGTTTATTTCTACCTATTCAAGGTGAGACTTCCACATTTTGAAGAGCTTTTCTTCTTTCTCTCACTGTTCAAATATGCTCATTATCAATGGGCCAGGTCACGTGGGAACGCTCTCAACTTAGATACGTCTGGCCCTCGGGTTTGCAGGAGCATGTGTTTCTCCGTGAGGGACTCTCTAAAATGACCCACTGTACTTTGAGCACATCACTCTCCTCGAGAGCCTTCCTACTTGTACACAGAGCTGAATATCTTTACGTGCTTATAGATTTCTTTCCATTGCCTATCCATCCATCCAACAAGGACTTACCACACACCTGCTCTATGCATGGCGCTCGTGTAGGCATGAGGGATAGATCAGTGGGCAAAACAAAGTCCTTGCCCTCATGGAGTTTACATTTCAGTAAGAGAGGCAGACAATCAACAAGTCAACAGTATATTTGCTGGTGGTGATAAGTGCTGTGAAGAGAGACAAAGCAGGGGAAGTGGCATCAGAATGGCAGGGATGCCAGGGGGCTGTGGCGACCTGGTGCTAAGGAAGAGCAGTTAGGAAAGGCCTGTCTGCGATGACAGTTGAGCAGAAACCACAGCGGGGGCATGAGAGCCACCCCTGAAAAGGGCCGGGGAAGCGCCTTCCAGGCAGGGGCGTGTAGACCATGTTCCGAGTGAGCTGGACGTGACCCCCCAGCATGGTGGGGCCCAGGCGGCAGGGGGAGGCAGGAGAAGTGGCTGGAGGGATGCTGCTAAGATAAGACCTCGACTCTTCAAGGGGAGGAATCAAGAATTTCCAGATTTGTTTTGGCGTCTTACCGCTGTTCTCTGTGCCTGTTGACACCAGTCACCTAGCACTGCTGCCACTCCCCGCCTCTGCCTCTTCATGGCTCTGCCTCAGCTCCATTGGGTCCCAGCCCCTCCTTTCCCACTGATATGGGTCTCCCCACGCTGGTGATGGCGATCAAGACTGACGGATGGGGGAGGGAAACCAGGGGTGGGAAAATGGAGAGAGGAAATTCAGGTTGCCAAAAATAGATGCACAAAGGAGGCCGACAGAAGGAATAATTTAAAAAGCCCCAGAACCTGCTACTGAGGGCACTGTTGGTTATGTTGTATTGTGTAACCCTTATAAGGATCTCTAAAAACAAAAACAAAACCCCAAACACTCCCCTTCCCCTCGGGGCTTACAGCCAGGAAAAGTTTGCCTCTCCTAATGAGGGCTGGGCTTCATTTTGTATGACAAGGAGAGATCCATTTTCCTTTGAGTTTCCTCTTTTGCTTTGGCTGCTAGGAATCTCAGGGCAAATTTTATACCCAATTCTTAAAACGTTGGTGAGGGCAGAGGGGTCTGAATTTACTTGAAATATGTGATTTTCCCTTTTCCCCTTTTATTAACTTTTGTTTTTTATTGTACTACTGGGGTTTTGGGGGTCGATGGGGGACAGAAGTGGGAGAGGGAATTCTATTTTCAACTTGTGGAGTCACGTGGGGCTGTTAACACTAAAACGGTAAATGTTGGGGCAGGGTGTAGGGGGAGGGAGGAGAAGGCAAGGGAGAGAGACCACAGCCATTAGCAGGCGCCAGGCTGCTCCAGGTGACAACTTGTTGACATGACCGTGAGGCCTGAGTCATCTGGACTGAACCCTGGCAGGTTCATACTGTGTAGAGCTTCTTTGGAAAAAGGCCTTAGTTGAAGGAAAACAACGTCTGCATGACTGCAGCTATTATTTGTCTTGGAACTCAGCTCCCTGGCGGGCGGTTCCTCACCGCCCTGCTGGAAGGGAAGGTTTCCATCCTGTCGGCCTCCTCTAGGTTCTGTTTATAACCAACCAACAGGCCAGAAAACACTGCTCCGCTTTGAAGTATGTTTTCTCTCTCCCCTTCTTACCTCTCTCATCTTTAGCCATGCAAATATCTTTGCTCTTGAGAACAAAATCCAAAATATTCAGCATTCTCCCCTCTCCTCCCCCAAAGTCATTCTTGGGGCAAATAAGTTATAAATCATCCGTTTCTTAGTTTTGGAAGAGGAGTTCCTGTGTCTCTTATGTCTCCATAATTAAATTAAATTAAAATGTTATTGTGCATTTTAGTAGCATTTTGGAAGCTTCTGCCTTAGAGGTTGAAAATGAACTCGGTGAAAAGCTGCTTCCTGAAGCTCATTGTATCCTAGTGTTTGTCAGCGTGGTTCTGGAGCTCAGCTATAGCTGGGTTCCAATCCTGGCTTCATCACTTAGTGAATGTGACCTCAGGCAAGTCCCGTTTCCTTATCTATAGACAATGATGGCACCTACTTCAAGAGGTTGTTAGGAGGATTAATGAGGTAATACAGATAAAGAACCACAGAGAGTGCCTGGCAAAAGTCAGGAAGCAAATCCTTGCTGCTATTATTAAAGTCTTCGTATATACGCCTATTTATCCCAGCTTCATCCTTTTGTAGATGAAGAAGCGGAGATTCGACACCTCCCCAGTTCATCCGTCTACCTCCAAATTGAAACCCTCAGTGGGTCAAGTTCCCAAATGGTCTTACTTTAACTGGACAAAAATGTAGGCAGCCAGAATTATTTGTATCTAAATTTGATAATCAGTCTTTTTATATCCTTAGAAACACATACAACAACTTATCATCATGGCACCTTATTTTTGTAAAGATGGGCATGATACATTGATAAGATCAGCAAATACTACATGTGAGTAATTTATTTGGCACCTCTAGAAGGAAATGAGGCCCTTATAAGACCCGGCTCAGGGGGCACACAGGGTGTTCTTCAACCTTGGGGGTTCGTCTATTTCCACTAACTCCTGGGAGAAAGTTTGCCATGTTTTGTTTCTATTGAAAAGGCAATCAGTGGAGAAAGGAGAGAAAGATGTAAATAAATGTGTAATAAATAAATAAATATGTAATAAATAAATGAGTGAATGAATGAATGCATGGTCGTATATCATAACTGGCCCATGTGTAAAGGTTACTGAAGGTTCAAGCAAAGGTTGAAGGTAAAGAATTTCAAGATCAAATTTATTTTCAAAGTAGGTCTTAACGATTGGTTCCGCGTTCTTTTTACTCTCTGATATTTGCTCTTTGAGGGCTTTAAATTCCAATGGCAGGGATTAAGAGCGACGTTTTTGTTTTATGGGCGTTGAGATGCCAGAACACTTGGCCCGCATTCTGTGGATGGAGAGGAAATGAAAAAAGACCTCAACAGTGAAAGTTGCCAATTGAGAGCCCTACGGAATTCCTTCCGGAAGAGCCTGGGCCCTGGATTATGTGTGCGACACACAGCCGTCACACACAGCCCCTGCGCACACAGTGGACCTCGGCCTTTCAGGGGTTTAAATCAGGCCATCCAGAGCATGAGCACATCTGCAGCGGCCTGGATGGGCGTGTGCAGAGGGTGCAGTGTCCACCAGCCTCTGGGTCAGCAGAAGGCACGAACAGAGTGGGGAAGGGCGAGTGAGCAGGAAAGGTGTGGCGGGGCTGTGTGCTCCCGGCTGCCCAGAACACGAAAAGTGTTTAGCTTCTCCCAGCTCTGGTCATGGGCGTGAAGGCACATTGCGTTACCTGGTAGTCACCCATGTTGTTGATCTAAGGATTTACTAACATGTAATTAAGATAAATAGAATATGGTAGCTTCCCTTTGAAGGCTGTGTGTGTGTGTGTGTGTGTGTGTGTGTGTGTGTGTGTGTGTGTGTGTGTGTGTGTGTGTGGTGTGAGATACTGTGTATTTCAGAGAAAAGCCTAAGGATTTACTAACATGTAATTAAGATAAATAGAATATGGTAGCTTCCCTTTGAAGGCTGTGTGTGTGTGTGTGTGTGTGTGTGTGTGTGTGTGTGTGTGTGTGTGGTGTGAGATACTGTGTATTTCAGAGAAAAGCCTAAGCTTAAAATGTCTCAAAATAAGATGTTAAAATGAATTCCCTGGTGGTCCAGTGGAATTCATTCCACTGCAGCGGGCGCGGATTTAATCCCTGGTCAGGGAACTAAGATTTTTCTTTAGCACGTCACGATTGCAGCGTGCATGTGCATGCGAAGGCACCGCCAAAAACAAAAAACAAACAAACAAAAAAATGCTAAATTTGTTACTCTTACGTATTACCTTTAATCCACATCTTGGCTGATTAAATATCTTAGGAAAAAATAACATCAAAGTTTAAATGGGGCTTCTAACCTCCAACTGATGCAGCCTCAACTGTACTGAGCCCTTAAATTCCCTCCAAGGCTGACCTCCTACCTCACCTTCCTGCAAATGCTTTTCCGTCCTCTTGTTGTGTTTCATGTTTGTCCTCCCTTCCAGACTCAGCTTATATCCTTCCTCTTCTGTGACATCTTCCCTCGGTAAGGCAGACTTCTGAGCGCTCATCCTCTGGGCTTTATACTGCACTTAATGCCTTTGCAACTTATTTGGAATTTCTCTTCTGCCAACCTTTTTTTTTTTTTTTCTCCTTTTGTATGTGGGAAGACAGCATGGTGTGGCCTGGCCCACCTCCATTATGTGGCCTCTTTTTTTTTAAGGTTTTTTAATACTTTTATGATATTATTAGTATTAAGCAAGACAACATTATTAATATTATTTAGAAATATCGTTAAGACCTAAATTCTGATAAACAAAAAGAGGAAGAGTTGACACATTAAGTAAATTAAAATAAAAAAAATTATAGAGACCATAAATAAAGCTAAAAGGCAAACAACAGAATGGGAGAAAATATTTGTAATCTTTTTTCTTTTTCAATTGGGGTGTAGTCGTTTTACAATGTTGTGTTAATTTCCACTGTACAGTGAAGTGAAGTAGAGTTCCCTGGGCTATATAGCAAGTTCTCATTAGTAGTTCTCATTAGTAATCTGTTTTATACATATTAGTGTATATATGTTAATCCCAATCTCCCAATTCATTCCATCCCCCTTTTCCCCCCTTGGTGTCCATAAGTTTGTTCTCTACATCTGTGTCTCTATTTCTGCCTTGCAAACCAGTTCATCTGTACCATTTTTCTAGATTAATGTGGCCTTTTTTTCCCAGCAAGACTGTAAGCTTGGAGAGTCCATAGTGTCTCTGTGTGTGTGTGTGTGTGTGTGTGTGTGTGTGTGTGTGTGCGTGTGTGACACTGACTGATTTTTTTTAAATGATTTCCTTACAGCTCTTGAGAAAGTCTATTTTACAAAGAGGAAAACCTGTGGTTGAAGGCTCTTTGGAGAAGAAACCCCCATTTGAGAAACCTAGCATTGAACAGGTAAAGAGATACAAGAGAAGCCCCTTTTTCAGTGCTTTAAGGCTGAACAAACGTTCTCATTTTCATCCTCATTGATGGCTTAGAGATGTTCAAGTCGGTAGGAATTGTCTTGGGCCCTTTGGATCGGAAGTGAATACTTAATGTAATAAATGATCTAGCTTGTGTCTCTTAGGGTTGCTGAACGCTCAGAATTCACTGTGTGTTTGGGAAAGAAAAAAATTAATAGAGCATGTAGTTCGTCAGAACACATGAAATGGGCTGTTTCTTGGTGTTGATTTTTTGTTTTTGTTTTTGCGGTTCACGGGCCTCTCACTGTTGTGGCCTCTCCCGTTTCGGAGCACAGGCTCCGGACGCGCAGGCTCAGCGGCCACGGATCACGGGCCCAGCCGCTCCGCGGCATGTGGGATCTTCCCGGACCGGGGCACGAACCCGTGTGCCCTGCCTCGGCAGGCAGACTCTCAACCACTGCGCCACCAGGGAAGCCCCGGTGTTGATGTTTTAAAATTAAGTCTTTGTCCCTCTGTTTGCACTGTTGAAAAGTCTATTGAGGCGAGGGAATTCAGGAGCAATGTGAAAAACATTGTAAGTCAATAAAAACCAAGCACAGAAAAGAAATGAGATTTTGTTTGCAGAAATTGGCTTCCTGGTACATTAAGATTCCTGCAAAGAAGCCGAGATTTACTTGGGGAATCTGTTGATATGTATAGACCTTTTCTATTAGATGTTGTCAGGATTTCTCATCAGTATCAATTTTTTGGCCCATCATTGTTCGCCTAAGTAAATCTCAGATACTCTGGACTGAATTTCTTGATGAGAATAATTACAGAAGACATGATATCAGAAACAAATAAATGTATTTTATCAGTCAGTTTTTCATAGAAAAAATGTTGTCTCCAATCCCTATGAAATAAGAATTCATTGTTCCTTTATTTGAAATTAAATTAGATGGGAGTGTTCTGAAGAAAGATTAAATTAATCCACAAATCCACAGATTATTATTTTAAAAGGCCATAATTTTGAATAAGAATTTTCTTCTGGTAGGTTTATTAAAACCGAAAGAGTGATAGTGAAAGTTCAAATTCTAGTGGTTTAGTTCAAAAATTAAAATTTTATGAATATAAAAACATTATATTTATCCAAGAATCTCATATGTGAGCTACTGTGTTGACAGTACAGCAAGAGTTATGCTGCAAAACAGCCATATTTTATTGTGTATGGGGTTTTGACTTTTTCGGTCCGTGATTTTGAATTTTTCTTTAGCACGTCACGATTGCAGCAGGCATAGAATTGCAACTCACAGCCTCTGTGTCTTGTCACTTTTCATAGACTGTGATCTGGGGCATGATTCCTTCTGGGCATTCCTGTTTTCTAAGAGGGAAAAGGAAGAGGTTTTTGTGAATAGAGAAATGTCTTTTCTTTTGCTAATGACCACCGGGGCAGTCAACGGGGCTGACTATGTGAGTGTTCAGGATTGCACAGCTGCGTGAATAAATTGCCTTTCCTCCTTTTAAGGGTGTGAATAACTTTGTACAGTACAAATTTAGTCACCTGCCATCCAAAGAAAGGCAAACAATAGTTGAGTTGGCAAAAATGTTCCTGAACCGCATCAACTATTGGCATCTGGAGGCTCCATCTCAACGAAGACTGCGATCCCCCAACGATGATATTTCTGGATACAAGGAGAACTATACAAGGTAAGCAGACGGCCGGTTCTTCTTCTTTGGCCCATAAAGTACATTGCAGACATAACATTGCTACTTGCCTCTGCAAGCAGAGGGTTGCCCAGTTATCACGGGACTCCATCAGTTAGAGAGGACGTCTAATTTAACTCCCCAGATTCCTACTCTTCATTCATAGCATGATGTTTTGGAGGGTGAGGGATCCAAATCATCTAGACCTGAACTCTTTAATACGATAGTTGCCAGCCACATGTGGTCACTGAGCCCTTGAAGTGTGGCTGGCATGAATGGAGATTTCTAAGACTGTACAAAAAAAGAAAAAAAGAATGTCAAGTATTTCATTAATAGTTTAATAGATTTTTATATTGATTATGGGTTGAAATGGTAATATTTTGGAAATATTGAATTAAATAGAATATATTAAAGTTAATTTCACCCGTTTCTTTTTACTTTTTTAATGTGACTTGCTGGGGAATTTAAACGTGTGGCTTACATTTACATGTGTGGCTTGCATGGTATTTCTATCGAGCACTGCTGATCTACATAATTATACTGACTCTGTAATTATTATATAGAGACATCATTAAAAAAAATAAGCAATGACCGTGAATATAATAGTGTTAAAATTTTTTTTTAAAGAAGGAAAGATCACCATAGTCCCAGCAGCATGGTATAAATAGTATCGTTATACATATTGTCTTACAGTCACTGTCCCTTTAAATAGATATTTTACATTTGTTAGAATGAAAGAAAATACAAAATTTGCATCCTTTTTGTCCCCCATTCAGACGTTTTACTGGTTGTATTATAGTCTGTTGAATTGATGTACTGTAATTTACCTAATCATGTCCCTATTGGTGGACATCAAACATATTCCTGGATTACACATCCAAGAATTACACATTTTTCTAAAGTGGGAATTTATTTTTATTACTTATGACTTGCAGAATAATAGAATTGACTTAAGAGTCATAAACATGGGCCCTACAAAACAGAATGACTTACATTTATTTTTATTTAAGTAAGACAGTGACTTGTATTATCCATTCTGTTCACCTTTTTTATAACTTTTCCCATTTATATTTTATAGGCACATCAAGCTTGCTTCAGGGTGCCCCCCACAACCCCGACTTAAAATAGGCAGTGTTTTTTGACAGCTTGTAAAGACCACTTGTACCCAGGTTATTTTCTGTAACAGCGGATGACAAAGAGGAATGGGTGTAGTTGAAGATAAGCTTTTCTCTCTGATCACTGACCTGATTTCATGAGTAAAACCCCCTTTCCCTCTTTTCTCCCCTTTTACAATATATACAATTTGAGTTATAAAGTATTTTATCTTAATAATTGTAAAATTTACAGATTTCTTCAAAATCAACTTTTTAAATTATGTCTCCATTTTCACACCTTCATTTCAGAGTTTTATATTAACAGTAGTTCCTATAGCATCGTTACTCCTGTTTATGAGTTGAGATAATAGAACTCTCAAAAATATGTGTCTTTTAACTCCATCTGTGAACGACTGACAAAGCTGTCAAAATATCTGTCAAAGCCAAACCCCTGAAAATATTTGCCTCTCTTTTTGTTTGTTTTTGTCATTTTTTGTCTGTCTTTGTGTTTTTTTCCTTTGGTCATGCCAGCTTGTGGGATCTTAGTTCCCTGAACAGGGATTGAACCTGTGACCCCTGCAGTGGCAGCACGGAGTTCTAACCACTGGACCGCCAGGGAATTCCCAATATTTGCCGCCCTTAAGAGAGGAAAAATTGTTTCATCAAGAAGGAGAATTAATTGTGACGCGGCACGGGAGTTAATGCTGTATTTTAGAAAACAGAATAAAAATACTGTGTAGCACTTGGGAATTACCAAGAAATGGGCGGCACTTATGAAGACTCAAGGAGTCGTAAAAAATAGAAGTCGAGTTCTGGAATGAGCGATGGGCTTGAACCATGGCTCCATCCCTCCCCAGTTCTGTGTGTGTGTTAGAGCTCTCACCTCGCCTCCTGGACCTTCTGTTTCTTCCTCTGCCCGGTCCCATGGCTGTTGTGTGTCCCCTGAGGTGGCCCGTGCCTGGCGTCTGGCGCACAGCACAGGCGCTGGGAAGATGCTACTCATTCTTTCCCCCCAACACACGCCCTCCAAAACTCAAGTCACTGCCAGCGCGCGACTCTTCAGCTGGAGTGTGTGCAGTGGGATGAGAGGGTAGCGATTTGAGGGTCACTTTAGAAAGGGCGCCGAGAGACAGCCGCAGGGTCCTGGCTGGCCCCGCCTCCTCGCCCCAGCCGAGGGCGGAAGGGTGGAGTCCGATGTGGGGAAGGGAAGCGGCGAGGGGCTTGAGTGAGCCTGTCCTGCAACCTGCCGATTTCTAGGCCGGACGGAGATCAGGAGCCTCTGTAAATAATAAATAAGGGAATGAAGGTAGATATGCCTCCCGCCTACCCCCCCTCCCCCGCACCCCCAGCCCCGGGCTTCCCCACCACCGCTGTGTTGAGGAAGAAAGGGAAGCAGAGAGGAACAACCTGTGAACATTATCACAAGCGAGACTTGTTTCGACCACGTGGGAATTTAAAAAACCACATGCCGCTGCGGCATGGTGTCTCACTGATACCATCTTCTCCAAAATAGGTCCTGTTACAGCTGCAGGCACCACGAGGCGTGTCAGTGAACCTCAGGAGCTGGACTGTTGGTTCAGCATGTAATTTACAGCAGTTGTAGCCATTAGGACCGAGGGGCGGAAAACTCGTGGAGTGCACATCAGCATGAAGATGGGGAGAAACAGGATTCTCTGTGGAAGAGAATAGACTCAAAACGATTATGTTCCTCACAAAGCTAACCTGTGAGGATCTAGCCAATAAAAAATTAAATGCAGACTGAACAGTAGAACTGCTTAAATTACTTATCCTCTCTGTTCTGACTTAATGAAAAACGTAAATATTTTATATGTTAAAAATATCTGGTATATTAATGTTAATATACTTAACCTTAATAATTTATATAAGTATATATTAAATATACCTTTATATGTCCCCCAGAAATCACTGTGGTGTTGGAAAAAAATCTGGACAAATATTTTGAAATTCCTTGAATTCCATGATGGTGTGCTAATATAATTTCACGAGGAAATAACTGGAAAATAAAGTGTCAAAGGAATACGACTTCTTACAATACATCTGACCAACAGAATATGCTAAAGGAAAGTGGCAAATAATTAGCCTTAGATTTTCAGTTGTGCAGACCTCAAAATTAGAGGTCATGCCTGTACTGGGGAGATGCATTGTAAGAATACTGAGCAAGTTAGATATAACTAAATTGATTTTGGTGAAACAGTTGTATATAACTACTGCTGTATGAGGTTATAGCCTGTCACCATGCTCCCTGGGCATTCATAATTAGGTGTGTAAATCTAGGGCAGTATTTATCACAGAGCGTGGCAAGAACAGTGGATTGGCGCTCGGGAATCCTAGCTTCTAGTGTGGTTTCCAAAAGTAACTAGCCTTTAGTTTGGGAGAACTGGGAGAGGTCACTTAATTGCTGAAAACCTTAGGATTTTCAGTCCAGCAAGTACGTAGGATGACATGGTCTTCTGCAGTCAAGTTCTCCAATTCTGTTCACGTTTTAAAGAAAGCAAAGTGGTTGCAAATCACCACGATGCCGTTAAGAAGTCAGAGACAGTTGTTTGAACCATCAGTCAATTGCACGCCCATGCCGTCACCATTAGGCATACAAAGATCCCTGAGCTGTCCTTCCACTTCTTTGGAGAAGACCTGAAACCAGTCGTTTAGGTATAATCTTTTCCTCCAGGTTAGTCTTTGGGGGAGCGTGTGAGCAGTGACAAGGCACACATTCATTCCCGTTTCCTTCTTTCTGTCTCACCACATGCCTGGACTGTGTCATTTACTAGAGCAGTCCCCGAAACACCACACGCTGACTCATCTTCTGCCTTTTCATACTGTGCCCTTACAGATTTATAAAATAAGATTAGTCTTGCAAGTAAAAACAAAACTAAACTACAAAGTGTAAACTGAGGTCTATAAAAATGATTCTCAGAGGAAATGAATGGCAACCTATTATTTGAAAATTTTTACTAGATAATAATCTATGCTGCCTTCCTCTACTCTGGGGAGAGTGAATGACCTATTAAGCACTTTGGGACAACATTTTATGAATTTATGATAGTATTTATAACCTATCATTGCCATAGCAGAAAGAGCATCTGTCTTTAAGTAGGGTCTCTGACATCTGTGACCCCTATAGATGGAAATGCTCTTTAGACACAAAATCAGCACTGCCAAATAGGATATAATATGATCCACGAAAGTGAGCCGCATATGTGATTTAACATTTCCTCGTAGCTACATTAAAAAAAATAAACACAGGACATTAATTTTAATAGTGTTTTATTCACCCAGTATATAAAAATATTATCACTTCACCATGGAATCAATATGAACAATTATTAATGATGTATTTTACTTTTGTATTTTTGGTACTGAGTCTTCCAAATCCAGTGTGTGTTTTATACTTAAAGCACATTTTAATTCATTCACTAAATTTTAAGTGGTTAAAGATAAATGGGGTTCTACCAAAACAGTAAAGTTTTGTTTAATGGAAAAATATTTCACAGCGTTTCCATTTGAAAGTAAATTTTATTTATTTTATTTTTTCCTTTATGTATTTTTAAATTTCAGTATAGTTGATTTACAATGGTGTGTTAGTTTCAGGTGTACAGCAGAGTGATTCAGATATATTGATATATATAAATCTATTCTTTTTCAGATTCTTTTCCATTATGGTTTATCATAGGCTAGTTCCCTGTGCTCTACAGTAGGCCCTTGTTGGTTGAAAGTAAATGTTAAGTTGATTAAAATTAAGTAACATTAAAAATGAAGCTCTTTGGGACTTCCCTGGTGGCGCAGTGGTTAATAATCCTCCTACCAATTCAGGGGACACAGGGTTTGAGCCCTGGTCTGGGAAGATCCCACATGCCGTGGAGCAACTAAGCCCATGAGCCACAACTACTGAGCCTGCGCTGTAGAGCCCGCAAACCACAACTACTGAGCCTGTGTGCCACAACTATTGAAGCCTGTGTGCCTAGAGCCCGTGCTCCGCAACAAGAGAAGCCACCACAATGAGAAGCCTGTGCACCACAACAAAGAGTAGCCCCCTCTCGCCACAACTAGAGAAAGCCCGCACACAGCAACGAAGACCCAACACAGCCAAAAACTAAATAAATAAATAAATTTATGAAAAAAAAATTAAGCTCTTCAAGAAAACAAACTTATGGTTACCAAAGGCGAAAGGAGTGGGAGGGATAAATTAGGAGTTTGGGATTAACATATACACACTACTATATATAAAACAGATAAATAACAAAGTCCTACTGTATATAGCACAGGAAACTATATTCAGTATTTTGTAATAACCTATAAGGGAAAAGAATCTGAAAAAGAATTATATATTCACATGTATGTATATACACATATGTGTATATATAAAACTGAATCACTTTGCTGTGCATCTGAAACTAATATAATATTGTAACCTAACTGTACTTCAATAAAAAAAAGAAGAAGAAAGAAAAAAATTAAGCTCTTCATTTGTACAAGTGCTGAGTAGTTACATGTGGCTGGTGGCTACTGTATCAGCACAGGTATACAACAGTCTCATCATCATAGAGGCTTTATTGGACAGTACTGGTCTAAATCCTTAAATCCTTATATATCTTCCATTGCAGCAGATTGGACATACTTCTAATATTATTAACATTTACAAACAATCTTATGATAGCCTAAGTCTCATGAAATTGAACTGATGATTATGGTTTGTGATGACATTTGTAGTTTCATAATTAGTTCCCTGGGAGCTGGCCTCCCTTCAACTCCAAATATTTTAACTTCATTTAGTGGCCACAGGCTAACTTCCAGCAAAGATTGGCTTCGAAGGTGATGAATTTCTATGTGAAGTGCCTTATGGATTACAAAATCAGTTAACCTCCTAGCTCCTTCTGCTCCCAAGGTCGCTGTTTCCAACTTGACAAGATACAGTGCAGCCCTTAAGATGCCTATCTGGGTATTGTGTCATAAAATGACATTTGGGTGTGAATTACTAGGACAGAAAGGTTGAGAGGAGAACAGAAATAGTAGCAGGGTTTTAAGGTTAATTTTGAATCCAGGTAGATGAACTAACACTAATGAAAGGTTTCTTCCCCAAATATGAAACAGTCCCACCCCATACACAGGAGAACTAAGAAGTAATACAGAATAAGATAAAAAATAAGTCAAGGAGCATGAGTAAGTGAATATTGTTCCACTCTTTACTGAGGGGCTGACAGTTCATTGGGGTGTCCTTCAGCAGTCTGGGCGCATTGGAGCACGGCCCCCCGTCTTAAACTAAGATCAGGAAGGCACACAGGGAGGAGTGGGTTTTATTTGGGGAAAGCAGTCCTGACCTGGAAGAGGATGTTTGGGTCTGCTACCAAGGAGCAGGACCTGGGCAGTGAAGCCTCGACCCTTGACCCTGGTCTCTGCTGCCCTCTGCGCCCCACTGTGTGCCCATGTTGCTGGGAATTTCAGGGCTTGCATCTCCGGGTGACCCTGGAGAAGGTGGGTCCCTTGTGGGTGGACGTTCATGTTTTAGCTTCTCTTGGCTGAACGAGCTTTCTAAATCATATGCTCTGCATAGCCCGTGCGCCCCAGAACTGTGATCAGGTTTCAGGAAAGCCCTGGTTTCCCTCTGGGAACTCCTCCAGCCCTGTGCAACGCTGAAATGCATTTTTGACTTTGAGTCTGAGTCATTGAAAACGTACCTAAGCAACAGATGGTGGAAGCTCATTACTTCCTGCGTTTTGACTGAGTTTTGAACAGTCTTGAAGATCTTTATCTTCCCACCAAAGCTGTGGAGGTATGTGAATGCTGCATAGGCATTTTAAAGAAGCCTTCCATTTTACTTAGAGGATTAGATGGGGGAGTTCTGATTCTTCTGCAAAAGGGACTGCCTCGGTTTCCCCTTTCATTCCTCCTCCTATTTAAAGGATGCTGCAGAATGGAATGATTCTAGTAGAACTGGACCCAAGTGGCTATGGCCGGGTGAGCTAACCTACTAGCTGGTGGTGATACTTCTGCTCGTCACTGCAGACCTGGCCTCTCCTGCTGAGGTTGATGATACAGAGTAGCCGTCCTTGGGTGTTCCACATGGTCTGGGGCTTAAGGGATACTGATGGCGTGCTCTCCTCTGGTTGCAGGTGGCTGTGTTACTGCAACGTGCCCCAGTTCTGTGACAGTCTGCCTCGGTACGAGACTGCCCAGGTGTTCGGGAGAACCTTGCTCCGCTCTGTCTTCACCGTGATGAGACGACAGCTCCTGGAACAGGCGAGGCAGGAAAAAGACAAACTGCCACTGGAGAAACGGACTCTAATCCTCACCCATTTCCCAAAGTAAGGGAGTGGTCTTGTGGGTCTTTGATGCAAGGGCTTAAAACTGATGGATACACAGCAAAGCCTGCCTCAGTGACACAATCAGGAGGGGTAGGAAAGAGGGACCCCATCTTTCTCAGCTCCCTCTGGGAGCCTCCATGGGTACTTTCCAGCCCATCTGAGATGAGCTTGACTCTGTACGACTGGTCCCTTAGCCTCGCCTCATTCCACCTGAGTCTCATGGGGCTGGGGGGTGGGGTGGGGGTGGTTGGGGGGGGGGATGCTTTGTTTTGTATATTCAGCTGCCAGGATGCTAGTGGGGGGTGGGAAAGGTGGTGCAGAAGCCATTTCCATCTTCCCAGAAGTGGTGCAGGAGAAGTCAGGTGGCTGGTTCTTCCGTCCCATGTCTCCAGCCATTTCCTTTTTTTAATTTTTTGGCCCACCATGCGGCATGTGGGATCTTAGTTCCCCGACCAGGGATTGAACCCGCGCCCCTTGCATTGGAAGCACGGAGTCTTAACCACTGGACCTCCAGGGAAGTCCCATCCAGCCCTTGCTAAGATTGGCGGATCAGTCCCGTCTCAGCTAGAGTGAACTAGACCCCCAGAGCGGGCCCGGCCGGGAATAGAGAGGCCTCCTTCAGAATGATCCCTGTTCCTGTGTACTCAGTTTCTTGTGGAATGTGCATGCTCTTGTGCACCTTTGCTTCTCACACCTGCCAGAACTCCAACATGTGAATAATCATTTAAACGTTTTTCAAATACACGCAACGTGTCAAAGGGATAGGAAGTTGCAGTGCCACACCATTGGCCTTGGAAATGAATTTTCAGTGCGAAGAACCCAAAATTTAAGCTAAGAGGCTGGGTGCTGGTGAGAGGCTGGGGGTGCAGGTGATGGCTTGTCATGGAGCAGTGACAGCAAGACAGGAAGGAGGCAGTTCATTCTGCCTGGAAGCACCGGTCTGCAGGGGTGGAAGGTATCATTTGAAAAGGCATTCTAGGTCTGATAGAGTTCTGCCATGGAGAACTGCGAGATAGCAGAGTTTCAGAGAGGAGCCATTATAGTCTTTGAGCAAAGATTGATGAAATCCTGTTTTATCTGAGAAACTGGATTTTTATTATTATTACTATTTCTGGTTTACCCAATTTGTATCTCAGGAAAGATGATAGTTTTAATTTTTAAAAATAAGTGAGGCCCAGGGCTTCCCTGGTGGCGCAGTGGTTGAGAGTCCGCCTGCCGATGCAGGGGCCACGGGTTCGTGCCCCAGTCCGGGAAGTCCCACATGCCACGGCGCGGCGGGGCCCGTGAGCCATGGCCGCTGAGCCTGCGCGTCCGGAGCCTGTGCTCCGCAACGGGAGAGGCCACAACAGTGAGAGGCCCGTGTACGGCAAAAAAAAAAAAAAATAAGTGAGACCCAAAACAAACAATAACAAAAATGGTTTTCTGATGAAAATGGACTGAACAATTTTTTTTTTTTTTTTTTTTTTTTTGCAGTTTAACACGAATCTCAAACATTAGGTAGAGGATAATTCTAATGAGCTTTAGCTGAACGTCCAATATTTGAACATAAGTCCTAGCCACCTGATTTTCAGTATTTCCTGAAGGCAACCAGCACACGAGACTGAGGCAGGACATGGACCCTTTGGTATCCTCCAGGGAGGAAGGTTCAGAAGCACTTAAACTGCAGTTTGAATGTTGCCCCTCAATGGGTAATGAACTCTGGGCAAGCTCATGTATTTCAGTGGCTGCCTTTTAACTGTTCTAAGCTTCTTTCCATAGAGATTAAAGCAGTTTTCTTATTTCTCTATTACATTTGCCACATAAGTAGCATTTCATGTGTTCAGATTATAGTAGTCGTTCTGTCTCTAAGCCAAGGGACAAAGAGGACCCCTCTCCCCTCCCCCCTCACACCTTTTGTGGTGCTTAAAGAGAAATTTTAATTACCTTGCATAGTAGCAATTTTTTTTCCCCCATAGCAAACTCAGTTTGCTTCTTGCAGGTATTTGCTAATTATAGTGTTATGTTCATTCAGCCCATAGTTCTGGCATGCTTATGCTGTTCAGCTGAAAAACCAGTGTTGCTTTCTTTTTTATCTCTGTTACTAATGGTAAGGTAAAACTACCACCCACTTCTCCTTTTAAATCCCTTTTCATTGAATCTGACAACATTTGAGGCTGTTAGGGATTTATACCTGCAGATTTGGCGGCAGAATCTCATACTGAAGCCGGAGGTGCCATTTGCATCTTGGGCACCAGCTCAAGGGAAGGGCTGCAGACTGCTTCTCACACCTGGTGAGGTCGCCGTGCTTCTCAGATGCATCTTCAGAGCTTACATCCTTATCTTCCTGCTCTTCATATGTTGCCGCTTCTTCTGCTTGGCTTTAACGTGTGCCTTTCCCCGACGCCACCCCCATCCACCTATTTACACGGTTGTTTTTAAAAACTTTAGTATCTGCATTTCATTCTAAAAGTGATGAATGGACATGTTGATGAAAATTTGATGCACAGGGAACAAAGAAGCAAAAGACCACTATAACCCTACCACTGTGATATACTTTTTGTGCTTTTAGATATTTCAGTTTTTTCTCCATGTACTGCGTTCTTTTATTCTATATATAATTTTGTATCCTCTGTATATAAAACAAGCGTTTTCTCATAGCATTAGATGAGCCTGTTCTTTATTTTATTGAAATAACTAAATGTATGTATGTGTATATATATATGTATGTATATATATATATATATAAAATATAACACACACATGATTATTTTCCTAAATTATTAATGGCATTCTTCTTTGGTGAGTCTCTTTAGGGCTTTGTGAAGTGTTCCCATTATATAATTACTGATAAAGAAGGAGCCTGGAAAAGGAAAGGAAATTTACTTCTGTGATAAAGGGCAGTTGGGGAAATCTTGAGGGCTGTGTGAGGTGAAGGCAGGGTCTGCTTAGCAAAAGGGGGAAATGCATCGAGAACCTTCCGTCTTGTCAGCAAGGTCAGAATGTGACCTTAGTAAGGATTTTATCTCCTGTTGCTGTCAGTCTTTCTGTGTTAGATAAGAAACATACTAAAGTGTTTTAAAGAATAAGTTAATGGTGGCTTGCTTGGCAAAAGGCGACTCATGTCGTTTCTGTAAACCATGAATTACACAACTGAGTGCAGGTAGATGTTCACGCAAATGGTACCTTATTCTTAAATCTTCTGAGTATGAACAGCAAGTCAGAAGACCCTCAGGACCTTTCCCCACCTGTCTTCACTTCCAAAAACGCAACCTCTCCCACCCCGAGACCTTCTGAAGTCTTGCCGGATTTGATTAATGAGAAGACTAGTGGCACTTTCAGTAATTGTGATGATGATGATGATGATGATGTTAATGTAGGTCCTTGATCAGTTGTCCATACATGGTCTGTTTCTCAGTTCAAGTTTTAAGGTAACTTGACACCTTTATAAAGGTAACATAACACATGGGCTATATACATTATCATAGCTTTAGGGGTGGGGGCAGGTCCCCCAAAGCAAATCCATTTATAAAGACTGTAAGTAGTCTTACGTATGTTTTGTTGCCAAATGGATTAGGGAAAATACTTTTTTTAAGGGCTTTTGGATTTCAAAATTTCAGAGGCAGGATAGTAGACGTATATACTAGCTAACCTTTGTTACATCATTGCAGTGTAAACTTCTTGAGGGCAAGACGAGGTTGTGTTCCCTCTACCCTCCAGCACCTGGCACAGCACCTGGCATGTGGTGGGCATTCAGTGTTTGTTGAGTGAATGAATGAGCACTTCCTAAGGGGTCATCACCATTTGAAGCATGACATTAGTGTACTCCTCACTACCATCTTCTGCAGGAGTTACTGTTGATATTTCCATTTTATAAAAGTGGAACCAAGGAAGAGGAAAGTTAAGAACTTGTTCCAAGCTCACACAAATAATAAGTGGTGAGTTTGGTAATTGGATTTTAGAACCCAAGCTCTTAGCCATTATTCTGTACCCCTCCATGAGAATTAATGTGCCTTAAAAAGAGACTTTCAGGAAGACATTCCAGTACTAGGAGTATAGATTTGTGTTGGTATTTTAATCATAGTTCTTCTATTTTGGGGCACATAAGAACTGTCCAAGGTACTTATCAAAAATCAGTTGCCCAGACCATTCTCCCAGACTCCGATTCAGTAAGCTTAGGTGGGGTTTGGGTATCTATACTCTTACCAAGGTATTCAGGTGATTTCTGTGGGCCCCCAAAACTTGAGATCTGTTTGTTTATAACACGACAGGAAATATAACGTAGTAATTAATCACACGTTCTGATCTTGGCCCTGCAATTTACTGGTTGTGGGACTTTGTACCAGTTATTGAGCCTCTCTGTGCCCTAAGTTTTTCCATCTGTAAAATGGGTACAATAATGGATCCTATCTCATAGGTTGTTAGGAAGATCAAATGAGTTAATATACACCAACTACTTAGAGTAGTGTCTATCCTATAGTAAGAGCTATGTATGTGTGTGATAAATAAAAATAAAATACGTAACTCATTGGGTTGATGTGAAGATTCAATAAGAAGTTCTTACCCAGAGAAAACCATAATTCAAAAAGACACATGCACCCCAATGTTCATAGCAGTACTGTTTACAATAGCCAGGACATGGAAGCAACCTAACTGTCCATCAACAGAGGAATGGATAAAGGAGATGTGGTACATATATCCAATGGAATATTACTCAGCCATAAAAAGGAATGAAATTGGGTCATTTGTAGAGTCATGGATGGACCTACAGAGTGTCATACTGAGTGAAGTAAGTCAGAAAGAGAAAAACAAAATACTGTATATTAACGCATATATGTGGAATCTAGAAAAATGGTATAGATGATCTTATTTGCAAAGCAGAAATAGAGACACAGAAGTAGAGAACAAATGTATGGATACCAAGGGGGAAAAAGGGGGCTGGTGGGAGGAATTGGGAGATTGGGATTGACACATATACACTATTGATATTATGTATAAAATAGGTAACTAATGAGAACATACTGTGTAGCACAGGGAACTCTACTTAATGCACTGTGGTGACCTAAATGGGAAGGAAATCCAAAAAAGAGGGGATATATGTATATGTATAGCTGATTCATTTTGCTGTACAGTAGAAACTAACATAACATTGTAAAGCAACTATACTCCGATAAAGATTAATTAAAAAAAAAAAAAAAGTTCTTAGGACAGTGCAGGCACATGGCAAGGATTCCATAAATACTATAGCGGCTTTTGTGATGGAAATGACGGTGACAGTGACTGCTCTGTGGAGGGCTGGAATCTGGTTCCGAGATTCCCTGAGGGAGACTGGGTGGAATCCATTTCCACTGATGTAATGCTCCGTGTAGTCTAGCTCGTATCTATCTATGCAGAGCCCAAAGAGAATACATCTGTAGAAATGCATTCTGCTATTAGAATATACCAGGGCTGCCCAACTAAATCATCACTTGAGTCATAATTGACTAGCATATTTCTTTTTCTTTTTTTTTTTTTTTGCGGTACACAGGCCTTTCACTGTTGTGGCCTCTCCCGTTGCGGAGCACAGGCTCCGGACGCGCAGGCTCAGTGGCCATGGCTCACGGGCCCAGCTGCTCTGCAGCATGTGGGATCCTCCCGGACCGGGGCACGAACCCGTGTCCCCTGCATTGGCAGGCGGACTCTCAACCACTGCGCCACCAGGGAAGCCCCTTGACTAGCATATTTCTAAACTGAAGATGGGATGCTGGTGTTCACGTGATGGCCGTGGGTGGTCAGGGCTTTTGTCCCTCTAGTAATGCATTAGTTTTGACCTCATGCTTGCCTTTACTCTTGTGCCTAGGTTTCTGTCCATGTTAGAAGAAGAAGTTTATAGTCAAAACTCTCCCATCTGGGATCAGGATTTTCTCTCAGCTTCTTCCAGAACCAGCCAGCTAGGAATCCAAACAGGTAAAAAAAAAAATTTTTTTTTGCATAAATCAAAAAACAACCAGGAAGTGTTCGTTACAGTTCACTCTGCATTTATTTGTGTTTTTAATCAAGAATTGAAGACTAGCACCAGCAAAAACAAAGTAAAAGCTCTGGCAAATCTTGCATCTACATCTCTGTTGGTGAGGAGAGCCGGTGCAAACCAAACAGTTAAAATAACAACAGCTGCTGTGCCTGCTGTGGGAGTTTGCTTAGCCCACGCCCCACAGCTGTACGGGAGGTTTAAACCCAGGCGGCTCAGGTCTGCAGTCAATGCTGGATCTTTTTGAAGACACTTACAGTCTCGGTCAATGGCCACATATGCCCAGGAATCGTGTCTCCGTCTGGTTTCTGAATCTGTGGGGTCTGGTTTGGGCATCAAGTTGCTCTCGTGGATAATGGTAGGATAGTGAGTCTCAGGACGTGAAGTGGGGTCAGGGCGTCAGCTGGCATTGCCTTGGGTCAGCCAGTGGCCTCAGCGAGCATTTTGTGAGGAAGGAAGATGTGTAACTCCTGGAGTCACACTGACCCTAGAAAGAGGGTCTGAATTCCTGCCTTGGATGCTCGGAGAATTTGGAGAAGTTTGGCAAGAGATGCCAAAGCAGTAATTTGTATGTGGCCTTGGGGAAAGATAGAATGCAGAATTTTGATGTCGAGTTTTTAGTAGATCTAGTTCAATGCTTCACACGGGGGCTCTTAAGTATTGCCTCCAGCAAAGGGTAATTTTATTCTCGCCTTTCCCCCACCCCCCAATTTTTTAAATTGAATACATACAGTGAAAGGCAACCTTTTTAGTATGTGGTTCTGTGAATGTTGGCAAACACACGTAGTTAGTTGTGTAACTACCACTACCATCAGAATATAGAAAAAAAAATATATAGGACAACTGCGTCACCCCAGAAAATTCCCTGTACCCCTTCTGTAGTCCATTCAGTGCTCTAACCCCCAGCTTCGGCAGCCACTGATTTGTTTTTTGTCCCTGTAGTTTTGCCTTTTCTAGAATGCCGTATGAGTGGAATCCTAGCGTTCTGACTGGCTTCTTCCACTCAGCATACTGCATTTGAGAAGGTGATTAAAACTTTTTTTTCATCTAGACCCCAAGTTTGGATGCATATAATTAAATCCTTCCAAGCAGAGTACTTAGGGAATGAGGTATTTTGGTTTGGATCAGACCATCTTTGCTTGGCTTCTTGTTACCAGAAACATCTTTTGTGCTGTTTTTTCACCTTAGGTCATAGAATATAATTTCATGTTTCTCTGGTTCAAAACCTGTAGCGCTCTGGGGCTTTTCTGTGCATGGACAGAACTCCAGACCTGAGTGTCAGCATTTCCTGCACGTGCTCTGTGTAGCACCTGGGCATGTGTTCTGTATTTCTCTCTCTGTCCCCATGTTGTTCACTTTGTCTCTGTCTTTATCTTACCTAACTTTCAAATGGCATCTCTCCCACAAACTCCTGATTCTCCCCATGCCTTCCAGTAAGGGCTGGATCTCCTTTCTTCCGAATGTTCGTGGAAGCTTGATAACATCCTATCGCCGGTTGTTTAACTTGGCAGCACCGTGGCATCACCCATGTGATGTAAAATACTACTGGTTTCGAATAGTGTTATTTATTTGTGGTATGATTAATTATAGAAGTTTATTAATTTGGGATGCTGTCAAGGAAGGGAAGAAAATATATTAAAAATCTAGAAGAATTAAAAAAAAAGTTTAGAAACCACCTAAATTTATAGCCTGACTCTTAGTGACTCAGTAAAATATGCCATATAGAGGTTCTTGTTTCAATAAATAGTTAAGAATTGCTTCTATCCGTTTTTGCCAGTAGATGCTTCTGTATGTTTGAAAATAATTTCCTTCTTTCCCACAATTATCTCCTGATTTTCTACAGTATTTATGGCACTGGTTTAGATACTGAGAATAGCTATAAATAAAACAAAATGATTTATTTTAAGGAAAAAAAAAATACTACTGATCTCTGAGGCCCGTCCCAAGAGGGTGTGATGTAACTGGCCAAGGGCATGGCCTGGACGTGGCCAAGGACGTGGGCTGGACATCGAGACTTTAAAAACTCCTCAGGTGACCTGATGTGCAGCAGTCTGAGTCACACAGCACTCACCTCATGCTACCCTCGCCCCCTTTTCTCTGTACATCTCTGTCTCCTATGAGTGTGACTGCTGCATGGTCAGAGACCCAGTTTTGCCACGAGAATAGCTGATACTTCCAGTAAGTGCTTGCCCTGAGGTTTGCTTCCTGTCTTTGAGCCTTAGCACAGACCATGAGAAGTTGGTGTGATTTTCCCCTTTATGTGGATGAGAAATGAGAGCTCAGAGAGGAGCAACCAGTTGCCCAAAGGCAGAGCTCGTGAGTGATGGGACTGGGCTTCACACTGGGTCTAATTCCTGTCTCTTGCCCTGTGTTAAGAGCCAGAGCTCTAACCGCTGCTCTGCACGGCCCCAGTGTGCTTTGCAAATGTGCAGGCGAGCGCATGTGGAAGGAATGAGTGAAGAACATGGGCCGGGGACACCAGAGCTATTTGTCAGGGTCATCTTAGTTCTTTTCTGGAGGGACTTCTGGAGAGGATTCCTCTCTGGGTGAAGACTTCCCTTGACCCTCACCTGCTCAAGATGCCTCCCAGTCTGTCCCACTTCCATGGTGTTGTCTGTCATCACACAAGATGGAGAAGGCGGGACGTCTCTGACCCTCTGGGGATTTCAGATTCATCTCTGTGTCTCAGGTTGTCACCCAGTTCAGCTGGTTTGTCAGTATTACCTGCCGCCGTCGGAAGCAGGCTGTCTTCTCCTGTTCTGCTGTAATTGCAGTGTGTTCTCTGGGGGAAGAGAAAAGTGTAATCACCTACTTAATTGGCATGTCTGCACATCTATGCAACTGTGATAAATGACATTCATAATGATGGCTCTGAACTTTTGCAAGGTACTCAGATGTCTTCTGAATCACCAGAGCTTCCCCTTTGTGTAGAATCGCTCCCGTGTACTTAGAAATTCAGAAGGCTTGTGTGCTGGGAGGACAGCCTGGTGCTTTAGTATATTCTGATCCCCCGTTTTTTTCTTTTTCTTCTGGGGGTGATGGTTTCCTCACCTATGTTTTATTTATTTTTATTTAAAAATTTTTTTTATTGTAATGACCTATATGGGAAAAGGATCTAAAAGAGAGTGGATATATGTAGATGTATAACTGATTCACTTTGCTGTACGCCTGGAACTAACACAACATTGTGAATCAGTATATTCTGATTCTTTACATACCAATTGCTGCTCAGTTAGGATCGCTATGGGTCCATGTCTCTCCGTGGCTTGGTTTACTTACTCCATCGCTCTCTTGGCTACGGGGAAAGTCCCCCGTAGACCACACTGTGGCTGCCTTGACACCAAGATGAATGTGCTCTCTGGGCATCTGTCTGCACTGAGAATGTCCGTGTCCCTCATCAGTCTCACCTCATCAGCTACGGATCAGCAATCACACTAGCACACAACGTCCTACTTCCTATGATGGCCTTTTTGAAAAAAGGCAAAACAAAAAGGTTTTGTTTGGAAATACTCTCGAACTTGCAGAAAAGTTACGAAACTAGGACAAAGCAGTCCTGTGTGCTATATGTTCTTTGTTTAATTGTTAACATTTGCCATACTTGCTTCATCATTTCTCCTGTTTCTCTGTCTCGCTCCATAAATATGTGTGCGTGTATGTATGTTTTTTGTCTTCTAAACTATTTGAAAGTTACAAACGTCATGCCCCTTTACTGGCTTCAGTGGGTATCTCTTAAGAGCAAGGACGTTTTCTTATTTAACCGCAGTATAGTTATCAAAGTAAGGGATTTTAACCTTGATGCAATATTATTATCTAATCTATGTGCTAGTTTCCATTTTGCCCCTCATCTCAGTGATGTGGTTTATGGCAATTTCTGTGTCACATCGGGAGGCACGTAACATTGACCTCTCCCGTTATTGCTGGTGTGCAGTTTGATCACTGGCTTAGGGCGGGCTTTAGGAGGTTTCTCCACTGCAGTGTTACCATTTCTCCTTTTGTAATAAAAAGAACAAAAGTACTTTTGTGGGGAGATACTTTGAGACTATCCTGTCTTTATCAAAATTCTATTCATTGGGACTTCCCTGGTGGTGCAGTGGTTAAGAATCCGCCTGCCAATGCAGGGGACGCGGGTTTGAGCCCTGGTCGGGGAAGATCCCACATGCCGTGGAGCAACTAAGCCCGTGCGCCACAACTACTGAGCCTGCGCTCTGGAGCCCGCAAGCCACAACTAGTGAGCCCACGTGCCACAACTACTGAAGCCCGCGCACCTAGAGCCCGTGCTGCACAACAAGAGAAGCCACCGCAATGAGAAGCCCATGCACTGCAACAAAGAGTAGCTCCCACTTGCCACAACTAGAGAAAGCCCGAGTGCAGCAACGAAGACCCAGCGCAGCCAAAAATAAATAAAAATAAATATTAAAAAAATTATATTCACAGGGTTTAGACTGTACAGATGATTCTTCCCTGAATCAATTATTATATACTGGCTGCTTCCCCCAGCCCCTGCCAACTTCCATCATTCCCTTCTTATTTGTTGGCATTCTCCTGTACGAAGAGTTTCACCTTCTCCCCACTTATTTATTTATGATTTTATCAATTTGGACTCGGATATCTTTATTCTGTCCAAAGGGTTATAATCCAACCCTGTCTTTCTTATCATGCTCACATTGGCCCCATAGTTTTTATTTTAAAGATGACTTCTTTGGGGTGATGGGCAGGAATGGGATGGTGTCATGTGCACTTGGTTCCTTATTGCCTAAGAAAGAAGTCATTTAATACCTTCTTTTCCTTTTCCTGGGGGCAGTTATCAGTCCACCTCCTGTGGCCGGGACAGTTACCTTCAATTCAAACTCAGCTTCCCTTGAGCAACAGAATGGAGGCAGCAACAGTCCTTCCTGTAAAGGTGCTTCGGGGCTTGAGGCAAACCCAGGTAAGCTCTTTGAGGGCATCATAGAGGACTGCGATTTGCCCTAGAAGCTTTATTATCTGAGGAGTGCCAAAGGTAGACTTCGAACAGATTGTACATGTCCAGGATCTCAGTGGTTGGAACCCAGTTTGAGCTGTATTGGTTAGTTATGGCTGTGTAACAAACCCACTCAAAGTTCAGAGTCTTAAAACTGTAATCGTTTATTATCATAGCTCACTCATCTTGTGTGTTGCCTGGGAGGTGGCTAATCCCAGCTAGTCTCCTTCAGGCTGGGCTTGCATAGTTCTCATCCTCCTTCTAGGACCATTGGGTTTCTTCACCTTCCCTTGGGGCAGAATATGTCCCTATTATGGTGGCAGAAGCAGCAGAAAGCAAGAAGAAATACACTTTCTTGAAGCCTAAGCTCGGAACTGGTACCCCATCACACCTGCCTCATTTTGTCCTCCAAAGCTAATCACATGGTCAAACTCAAGAGTAAAGGGGTGGGGAAGTGTACCCTACTCCCTTTATAGGAAGAACTGCAAAATCACATGGCAGAGCATGGATACAGGAGGGGAAAGAATTTGGCCTTGAATGTAATCTGCCGTGTGGGCAAAAACATCTCTTAATCCCAAAGGCATTTCACAGTTACAGGATGTTTTGAAGGTTGCATTTCTGTCCACAGGCTTGACCTCAGACAAATCTTGGGCATGACCAAAGTTTGACGTTAAAGAAATGACATAAAAGGGGGAGAGAAGAGGATTTTGAATGAAGTACTAAGCCTTTAGCATTGGTGCCACCATTGTCTCTCCCACGTCCAAGGGAGACATCACTAATTAATCTGGAAACTCTTTGCCAGTGAACTTGGATGCAGCCTAAGATGCTTTCTTATCACATCACTATTAGCAATCTATCAAGTTTGGGGCATATTGGGTATAAGACTCAACTCCAAAATAAATAGGTCACAGTGTTAATCTTGGGGAATCTTGGAATTTGAAGGCTTCTTGGTCAAATGACTGAAAATATTCTCACTCACCTCCAATCACAACAAGTAAAAAGTTATGAAAACAAGAACTCAACCAAAACTGTTTAGTAAGTAACATATAATATTTGGAGAAGCATCTTGTATAGACGAGATACTTGACATTGCTGTGCTTCTTTTTAGCTAAAGTTGATGGGAATGCTATATGGAACATGCTTAGTGGGATTCATACCTGAGGAATAAATTAGATTTGAACATCTAAAAATTAAAAAAATTTTAATTGTAAAAATAAATGCATCATGACAGAAGGAAAAAAAAGAAAGAAAGAAAAACCAAACATGATAATAGAAGGGACAGAAAGCCACCATGTAATCTAAGGAGGAAGATGGGAGAGAGTTCTCCTTGCCTTCGCCTGGCCTTTCCCAGCATGTAACATATTGAGAGTATACCTACTTCAAAGGCCAGCGGCCCTACTCACTTTGTGAGGCATCATCTTAAGGCAAAAAAGCATTGTGAGAGATAGTGAGGGTCATTTTGTGATTAAAAAAATTAAATTCACCGGGAAAATAAAACAGTTCATGGGCTTCCCTGGTGGCACAGTGGTTGAGAGTCCGCCTGCCGATGCAGGGGACAGGGGTTCGTGCCCCGGTCCGGGAAGATCCCACATGCCACGGAGCGGCTGGGCCCGTGAGCCATGGCCGTTGAGCCTGCGCGTCTGGAGCCTGTGCTCCGCAACGGGAGAGGCCACAACAGTGAGAGGCCCGCGTACCGCAAAAATAAAACAACAAAAACAACAAAAACCAAAACAATTCATGAGTGTATTTCAAATATATAGACATATATACATGACATGCATATGACCACGTATATCTATACATACATACATGCAAACATATATGAAGAGGGAGAATTAACAGAACTGCAAAGAGAAATAATCACTTCAAACCAACCAACAGTTGAAGTCTGGAAGAAACATCTCTGATTCATTCATAGATCAAGCAGACAAAACTGTCAGTAGGGACAGAAGCCCTGCAAACACGATCAACAAGATTAATCTAACCTATGTGTAGAGAGCACTCAAAATCGGAAAAAGGCACATTCTTTCCAAGAAGACACTTCATTTACAAATAATTGGTCAAGTCTTAGTCCATAAAGCAAGTTTTGAAAAATTTTGACCTTTGGTATCATATGGACCATGTTCTCTGACCACAAAGTGATAACTAAACTCACCCCTTAATATGCAAATGAAGAGACACATGCTTTAATAACTCATATATCAAGTTAAAAAATGACCATGGAAAATAGAAACTATTTAGAATAGATCTACGGTTGGCAGTTACTGTGAGACCTCCTCCCTTCTCTCTCCTGCCTTCCACTGTGCCCCTCCCCTGGTACATGGAGGGTTGACGTCCACACCTGTCAGTGTTATTAGAAAATTAGCTGGATTGGTTGGCATGTGCTTTGTGGTCAAAATAACCCATCGTTTACCCTTTTATTTTGATCTTGAAGGAGAAAAGAGGAAAATGAATGACTCTCATGTTTTGGAGGAGGCCAAGAAACCCCGAGTGATGGGCGATATTCCACTGGAATTAATCCACGAGGTCATGTCCACCATCACGGACCCTGCAGCAATGCTCGGGCCAGAGGTCAGCAGGGTGAACCTAGGCAGCCAGCTGGTGGACCCCTTCTACTCTCCGGGCCACTCCAGCTGTTGGGAATGGGGATGGTATTGCCAAGAGAGAGCATGTCACGCTACCCTGGTTTGCATTTTGCCTGGTGGTCAGGGTTGGAAAGGCAAGAAAAGCTGATGGAGAGCTGATTCCCCTTGATGACTGTCAGATCACGGGGAAACACAATCTCACGCAGCTGAAGGCATTTCTCCTTCAACTTTTTATCTTGAAAAATTTAAACCCTCATAAATGTTGCAAAAAACTCCATGATAAAGATCCAGAGACTCTTTATTTAGATTCACCAATTGTTTACATGCCTCATTTACTTTCCCTCTGTCGCGCTCTCTCTCCTGTGAAGCATTAGGAACCATTTCAGAATTCAATACAGATGTCATAACACTTCACCCCTAACTCTATTTGCATGTATCTCCTAAGACTGAGACCGTTCATTCACATTACCACAATGCAGTTATCACCTCCAGCAAATTTAGCCAGGTTACAGTATTATCTAATGTATGGGTTGGCAGTCTACAACCTGCGGGCGAAATCCAACCCACTTGCTGGTTTTGTAAATAAAGTTTAATTGAAGTGTATTGTCTGTGTCTGCCTTGCACTACAAAAGCAGATCTGAATTATTAAGATAGGGGAAGACTGACTGCAAAGCCTAAGATAGTTGTCCCCTGGCCCTTTATAGAAAAGTTTGCTTAGACAAAGTTATATTAGACCGTTGGCCTAATATACAGCCCATATCCAAATTTCCCGTATATCCAAATTCTGTCCATTATAACATTTGCTGCTGCTGTTGGAAGATCAGTCAGGGATCACGCACTACATTTAGTTCTTATCTCTTCACCTCTTTTTTTTTTTTTTTGGTCACGCTGTGTGGCTTCCAGGATCTTAGTTCCCTGACCAGGGATTGAACCTGTGCCCCCGGCAGTGGAAGCATGGAGTCTTAACCACCCGACCACCAGGGACTTCCCCTCTTCACCTCTTTAGTCTCCTTTATTCTAGAACAGTTCCCCAGCCCTCTTTTGGTGTTTTGTGGCAGCACTGTTGTTGCAGAGTCCTGGTCACTGGTTTTGCATAATGTCCCTCTACCTGGATTTGTCTGTTTACCCATGATTAGATTCAAGTAAAGCAATTCTGGTAAAAGTACTGCTGTCAGTCTCATTGTGTCCTCTCCAGGGGCAAAGCAGTTTAAGACGTTTCTGACAGCTTCCAGAAAATGAAGAAATGGCTCGGAGATTATTTTGCAAAACCTCTTTAAAAATTTTTTAACTATGGCTCTGCTAGATCAAAATATCCATTTTTAATGTGTCATGTTTCCTTAGAGGTTTATTTCATGGTAGTGAGATAATTCAGAGAACCAGAATGTTGTTAAGAGAGAGATCTTCTTATAAAATTGTTCTCTCCATTTCCTTCTAGATATCCAGACCTGGGGACTTATGACTGTAGTACCTTTTGTGTACTTGTCTCCTGGGGATTTAGTAACTTCACGGATTAGTTTAGCTCAGTTTTTCCAACTATAAAATGTGGTTGTAGTCACACATTTCAGGATGTGTTGGGTGGCTTTAGTAGTGTCCTGGAGTTGACTTGTACTGGTGTGCGCAAGGCAACTGTTACATTTTCAGGAATTTTGTGTGCTGGTTGTTAAATACGTTGGTAGCTTGAAACTGACCACAGTGGCATCTGGGCCCCTGGGCAACGCCATAGACCAGTGAAATGAGCATGTGCCGCCAATGGGCTTTTCTCCCTTGGGGAGCTGTTGTTTGAACACTGACCTGCACCCCACTGAGTGCTGGCACAAGGTTGTGCTGTGAGCTGTGGTTGAGCGTGGTCAACGGAGACTCCTGTGCAAAGAAAACCATCTTCCAAGAAGAGGTGCTGACAGTATAAATAAGACTGCCGCTATTGGGCCTGTACTGGGATCTGTCATCCCGAGGGTGCTATAACGCTCAGCCAGATGGAGTTCCTAAAAACCAGGGGCCGGCAAACTGTAGCCCTCAGGCCAGATCCAGTCTGCCTTCCCCGCTTTTAAGTAAAGTTTTATTGGAATTCTGCTTCACCCAGTCGTTTATGTGTTGTCTGCGGCAGCTTTCGCCCTGCAACAGTGTTGGCCAGTTGCCACAGAGGCCTTATGACTTGCAGATCTAAAATATGAGCTCCCTGGCCCTTTACAGAAGGTTTGGGGGCTCCTGATCTACACCAAACCTCCGTGTACACGTAGAATACTCTGGTCCCTCCAGATGCTCTGCC
Source organism: Orcinus orca (assembly GCF_937001465.1). NCBI lineage: Eukaryota > Metazoa > Chordata > Mammalia > Artiodactyla > Delphinidae > Orcinus > Orcinus orca. Next base: position 8,633,786 of record NC_064563.1, on the reverse strand, counting down.
TACCTATTTTGTTTTCATAACTTGTGTGTGTTGGTTGGGACCCTGAAAATCCACAAATGTGCGTCTTATGAGAACACAGAAGAGAGGCATTGCTATGTCCTATCCCTCCTGTCTTAAGAGAAGAGCTCTCTGTGTAATGTTTTCCTGTCTCCTGCGTCCCAGACCAATTTTCTGTCAGCACACTCAGCCAGAGACGAAGCGGCAAGGCTGGAGGAGCGCAGGGGCGTGATTGAATTTCACGTAGTGGGCAATTCCCTGAACCAGAAGCCCAACAAGAAGATACTGATTTGGCTGGTGGGGCTGCAGAATGTGTTTTCCCATCAGCTGCCCCGGATGCCAAAGGAGTACATCACACGGCTTGTCTTTGACCCGTAAGTTGTGCTCTGCTCTTTCTTCTCCCTTTTTTCCCTCTTCTTTCTTTCTTTTTTTTAAACTTTTTGGCCACGCCACATGGCACATGCGATCTTCGTTCCCCGACCAGGGACTGAACCTGTGCCCCTTGCAGTGGAAGCGCCGAGTCTGAACCACTGGATCACCAGGGATCACCTGTCCCCTTTTTTCCCTTTTAAATGAAAGAGGAGCTACTCAGATAGCCGTAGTCACCCACTGAGTCCTGCTGCCTCTCGTCACACTGTGGATGCAGAGTGGCATCACGATAATTGCCATGGCTAAAGGCATTAAGATTAATTTTTCAACAGTTTGTCAATTTTTTGTTAATGAGACTTTATATTTTAAGTTGCTGGTGACCATCCTGTGCGTCATTCATTATAGCAATGAAGGAATGTATAAACGCTAAGAAGGCGTCCCATTTTTTTCACAGTCAGAATATTCTTGATTTTGGTATCTTAACTAGATACCATTGTTGCCAGGGTCTGTAAGCCCTGAGAAGATTACTGGGGTATTAGACAGGTTAACTTTGACAATCCATTATATTAAAAAAAAAAAAAGCAAAAAACAAAAAAGTAAACTTCCCTACTTGAATGTATTTTAACACATGGAACCCAGTAGCCTATGTGCATTGTGATCCGTGCATGGGACTATTCAGAGTGACGTTTTAGACAGAAGGCCTGATAGGATTCTGGAATGCAGGTTTTAGCAAATTGTACCTGTGGATTTGGTTTTCTTTTCCACGTTGTTTCCGTGCTGTTTTTGAGTGAGACTAAACTCTTCAGAAACACATACCATGTTTGTCCCTGCCTTTGTGTTCTCCCTCTGGACTCCCACTGTGGGCCCGTGGGCATCAGGGGTGGCCCTGTTGCAGCACCAGTCAGCACCTCCCCACACGCTCTGTTCTTTTTTTTTTTTTTTTTTTTTGGCGGTACGCGGGCGTCTCACTGCCGCGGCCTCTGGCTCCGGACGCGCAGGCCCAGCGGCCATGGCTCACGGGCCCAGCCGCTCCGCGGCATGTGGGATCCTCCCGGACCGGGGCACGAACCCGTGTCCCCTGCATCGGCAGGCGGACTCCCAACCACTGCGCCACCAGGGAAGCCCCGCTGTGTTCTTTATTTGTAACCTCAGAGCCTCCTTAGGTGGCTGGCCTTTGTCCCCACGGAAGCTCTGGTGCCATCTCCGGCAGGCAAGCTTGCTCTAAAAGTCCACAGTAAAGAATGGTCTGGCGAGATGGAGGAGGTTTCCATGGAAAAATCAAGAAGAAACAACCCCCTGCTTCCCCTGGCTGGTTCATGAGGAGCGCCCCAACCAGTATGTTTGTATAACCAAGAGAAGTACAACTTTGACGTAATCTTATTCTTTCAGGAAACACAAAACCCTTGCTTTAATTAAAGACGGCCGTGTTATCGGTGGTATCTGTTTCCGAATGTTCCCATCCCAAGGATTCACAGAGATTGTTTTCTGCGCTGTAACCTCCAATGAGCAAGTCAAGGTAAGCGTGACCCAGGAGCATCCTCTCACTGCGTGTGTGTGTGTGTGTGTGTGTGTGTGTGTGTGTGTGTGTGTGTGTGTGTGTGTGTGTGTGTGTGTGTGTGTCTGTGTGTGTGTGTAGCGTACACGCTTCCTTGTATCCACAGTCAGGCTCTACCGGGTTTTGTTGGACCTGGGCGCAGGGTCTGGGGACACCACACAGCCCCTGGTGCAACTCAGGCAAAGTTTACAGCAAGTGAAGAGATGTTTGAAAACACGTCTCAGTGTTACTGATCATTTCCACGTGCAGACATGTCTACACACACCTGGGGACAGCGCACCACCAGAGGGGTGTGGTGCGATGTGGATTAGGGAGATGATTTAGGTGACTCACACCTCAGAAAGATTTCTTATGACCTTATGCCTAATGGGGGACAAGGACTAAAGAAATTCTGTCGGGGAAGTCATGACATTTGAATACATTTATTACTGAGTTTCAGAAATATTCATGCAGGTTTGGAATGTGGGTCTTTCTGGAGTGTGTGTGTGTGTGTGTGTGTGTGTGTGTGTGTGTATGTATGTGTGTGTGGCTGATTTGCCTTCCCGATTGTACTTGGCATGGGTCCCTTCCTCCCCAGGAGCCAGACTGTCTTATTGATAGTGTGCTTGGCATTGCAGTCTGCCTGGAATAAATCAGATTCTCAATTGTCAGAAAGATTTAGATTGTGTTGTGTCGTCCTCTGCTGCTTTTGTGAAAGTGGAACCAGAAATGTGTCTTCAGGCTATAATTCATTTGGTACGTTGGGAGCCCTAAAATCACTAAAAAATACGGCAATTGGTGGAAAGATAAGTAGCTCAGGATTTGATGGCCGCTGAGAAAAATTATTGGCAGGTCTAAGGCAACGTTGTCCAGTGATATATAATGCAATGGGCAAATGTGAGCCATGTATGTGATTTTGAATTTTCTAGTAGCTACATTAAAAGGAAAAAAGAAAATAGGCAAAAATAATTCTAAAAAATTGTACTTTATTTTACTCAGTATATCCAAAGTGTTGTCATTGTGACAGGTACTTAGCATCCAAGAATTATTGAGACATTTTACGTTCTTTGATTGGTACTGAGTCTCAGAAATCAAGAGTGTATTCCGCACTCACACCTGTGTCAGTTTGGACTAGCCACGTTTCAGGTGCTCACTGGGCTTGGACAGTGTGGGCCTAAGGGCATTGTTGCCTTCTTCAGCTACAGTGAAGCAATGCCAGTTACAGAAACCAAAAATGGATCTCGGGAAGGAATCATGAGCTGCCTGCCGGCTGAAACCAGGGCCATGGGTGCTTTTGGCTTCATTAATAGCTCTCCTCTGTGTAATGGTCACGGTGCCAATTAACAGCTGCTGTGGTTTCCTCTCACAAAGCACAAATGGGGCTTTTTGTCTTTGACTCACAGCACTCAGCATCCAAGGACAGACAAAATCCATCAGTATCAAATTCATCATTCTGACCGGAGAAGCTGAGGGCCCACATCTACCTGAAACCGATCTCTGGCTCTTTTTCAAGGAACTTTGACTCTATATCTTTAGATGGTACTGTTGCTGTGCTTATCACAGGTTTATTTCCCCCTAGCCAAAGTGAGAAACAGTAAGTGTCCAGAATTTAGGAACTTACTTAAAAGAAAAATTTGGTTTGGCTTTTCATAGGGAGAGGAGCTGGAAAATATGTCCTTGGTTTATAATTTCAGAAGATTGCCTAATTTTTGTTTGCAAAGAAAGCTACACCAAGCAACTCGTTTGGAAAGGTTGGTTAAGGTTGCCTTGGACAGTTTTAGGATACCAGAGGGAAACTAAAGCCGTTTAATATGAATTGGATGCTTTGTCTTGTTACTTCCCAGAAGGGCAGTGTATATTTTTTCCCCCAAACCATGTAATTTTCTAAAGACTTGAAGGAAGGTGGCCAAACATTACAAACTGAGTAGGGAAAACTACAAGAAAAGCCACCTTTTGTAAGTGACTTAACTGGTTTTAGAAACTGAAGATTAATCTTTCAAAACTGGATAGAATGGATGCATGTGATGGAAGTCAATTCTGGTAGCACTTATTTGTGAAAACAGAAAGTTCGTAAGTGGAGGTTTACAATTTTGATTTGAGATATTAAAAATCTTGGCTAAATGATACGTTAAAATTCGCACGTACTCATTTTGGAGACTAAGCTTATATACAAATTCCTGTGAATGCTTTAAATAAGATTTGTATGTGAATTTATCTTGCTCAAAACACATGCAAGATAACATTTGAGAATTTACGTAAAGCTCCTCACCTGGTTTTGGAATAGCTTATCTAAGAACTATTTGGGTTTGACATTATATGCAACTTTAAAGTTACATGGCTAATACTTAATTTACCATAGTAAGTATTTAAATAAACACTGAAGTTACCAGGTGGATTTGGAAAGGAATCCTTTTGGTGATAGTTGAAAATAAAGGCATACAAAGGAGGGAAATAGTTCTGGGGTGAAAAATCTAAACATTTGCATATAATAGCTTAACACTGTTAGTGCCTCTTTAACCAAGGAAATAACACAGAGAGGATTCAAGTTAAAAGGCACAGTCCCTACTCACAAGCAGTTGGAATCTGGAAAATTTCTTTGGAGAGATGACAGATTAGTGGCTGTTGATGAAGAATACCTTATGCAGGTTTTGAGAAGCTATTTACAAAAGAACCATTATTTTTCTGCTTGAGTAAAATCCTTGGATTGTGGGTGAAGGGGAGAAAATGTATAGTTCTATTAGCTGCTTACAAGATGGTGTATACAGTGAAAGCCTAACTCTCTTCCATCAACCACATCTAGGTTAAACTCACTTCTAGGTTAAAGTGAGTTTCATCAGAGGACACATTTCTTACTGATTCCTAGATATTACTATTCTTGTGCACATGCAGTAGCCAACCCTTCCCTTTTCTCCAGTTTTTTTCCCCCCACTTTTCTTTAAAAATTATATTTAATTACCTAGGTCATGCACAGATGCATTTTCAGAGAAAGCAAAAATCCCATGCCCCCTTCCCCCTGCTGTCCAGTCATTGTCAGCCTGGTGTGCATCCTTCTAGTTGCTTCTCTATATTATGTACATGGACATGTACCTGTCTGTGTGGTGTGGTGTTGTTTACATAACTAGAATTCATAGTGTACATAATTGAAAAAAAACCTTTCCATTATATCTTAGGGATCTTTCAACTTTAGTACATAAACGTGGTTATTTAAATGTATATTTAGATCAATTAAAATTAAATAAAATTTAAAATTCAGTTCCTTAGTCACTCATGTCCTCGGTAGCTGCATGTGACTAATGGCTACCATATTGGATAGCATAGGTGAAGAATATCTCCATCATTGCAGAAATCCCTACTGGACAATGCTAATATGGAACTACTTTATTCTTTTTATATACATTTGCCTAATGTAGACAGACCATAATTTATGTAACTGTTCCCTATAGAAGACATTCATATTTATTTCCAGTTATTTTCCATCACTAACAGTGCTCTGTTTGGAAGTGATTTCTGGACACTGAAAAGTGGCATCGCTGTAGGAATGGCTATGGCCAGAGTCTCAATTTAAAAACTTACTTCCAGATCACCCTTCTCAGTGGGTTTACCAATTTACACTTTCACCAGTGGTGCTGGAGAGTGCCATTTCCCTGGGTATTGTCAACCTTAAAGAAATTTGCACATTGCTGAGTGAAATATTGCATCTCGTGATGGAGTGCTCTGATTACTATTGGGATCAAACATCTTTTTTTAAAAATTTCTTGGTTATATTTATTGCTTGTTCCTTTGATGATTTATCTTTTTTTGTATTGATCCTATCGAAGGTATTATTTATGCATTCTTGATGTTAATTTTTTATAATATCTTGTATATCTATACCATCCCATTTTGTCATTTTGTTTATGGTATCTTAAATTGCTTATGAAATCTGTAAAAGAAGTTTTAAACTTTGAAGTAGTCTACTTAATAATCAGTCTTTTGTGCTTTCGCATTTTATATTTTCTTTAGGAAGCCTTTCTATATCCCTAGGTTATAAACCCACTTTCCTGTATCTTTTTATAATACTTTTGTGTAGGTTTATTTTTCCTTACATTTAGATTTCCAGTCCGTCTTCTTACCACTTGACAAAACTTCTTTAAGGCTTAGCTTACACATCTTCTTTTCCTTCTCCCTCTTAAATATCTTATAGCCTTTTTCTCTATTATAGGTACAAATACATCACTCTGTACCAGTGCTGTGCAATAAAAATACATTTGTGAGCCTCAAATGCAAGCCACATGTGTAATTTAAAAATCTCCAACAGTCGTATTAAAAAAAAAGTAAAACAAAACAGGTGAAATTAATTTTGATATTTTCTATTTAACCTAGTGTGTCCAAAATACTGCCATTTCAACATGTAATAAGTTTAAAAGTCATTAATGAGAGTTTTTTTCCCCTGGTGTGTATTTTACGCTTGTATGTCTCATTTGGACTTGTCACATTTTCATCGCTCAAAAGCTACACATGGCTAGTGGCTACCATATTAAACAGCCAGTTGTATATGTAATTATGAGTTCTATATGTCTCTCTTCCCCATTTTACTATCTTCTCAAGAAGAGAGAGATTTCATTCGTCTTTTTATCCGAGTTTTATTCAAACTCACAATGTGTCAGTGTTGTGATATGTTTGGGAAAAGCTAACATGTCCATGGGTAATATCAATGGAAGAATAATTTCCAGAATAGGGAGATGGTAATACACTTCTCCTATGTACTGGGCAGACTGTCCCCTGAATATTATTATGCTTGGTCTTGGGATCCATGCTTTAGAAGGGTATTGTTATACAACTGCGGTCCCCAACCTTTTTGGCACCAGGGGCCAGTTTCGTGGAAGACAAGTTTTCCACGGACCGTGGGAGGGGTGGGGGGAATGTTCAGGCGGTAATGCGAGTGATGGGGAGTGATGGGGTGCGGCAGATGAAGCTTCGCTTTCTCGCCCGCCGCTCACCTCCTGCCATGCGGCCCTGGAAAGTGTGACTAGATTGAGAAAGGGTCTTCCGATCATGCCATATGAAGAACAACTGAAGCTTGGCTTCGTACCTGGGAGGTAGGAATGGGCATGGGTGAGGGAGGATAATTTTCAGGGGTCTGGAGAGTTGTTAAAAGCAGGGACCAGTCTTTGTTATTCTAGGAGTAGAACTAAGGTCAATAGGTAGAAGGAGGAACAAGGGGTCAGATTCTCAGGTGAACATAGGAAGAACTTCCCAACCATAACAGTGGCTGAAAATTAATTGGTCTAAGGACTGAGCGAGCACCCTAAACTGGAGGTGTTCTAGCAGCTCACGTTTCCAAGGTAGATGGCAGGAGACTTCTAGTGTCACATGGGATAGAATTAGACCAGATGACTTCCAAAGATCCTTCTCCCCTGTGGGCCTGTAGTTCCATGATAACATACCTATGAGCGTGTTTGAGTTCTTTAGAAAAGTGTGTCACCAAATTCTAAAATATTGATGTGAAGATATTTGTATGTGGATGCTTGGGTTTACCTTCATCTTCTTTTTATGAGATTCTAAAACCATCCCTTTAAATTTATAGATTTTTCTTCAAGCATTGTACATCACCAAAAAATCTGGTACTTACTTTTTTTTTTCATATTTCAATCATTAATTTACTTAACATTGTTCACTATTTTTAGTTACTTCCTAATGTCTTCTGGCTCACTCAGAGGTTCGGGGCTTCTCAGACTGCTTGGAAAGGTCTGATAAGACCAAGTTGAAAAGCCTATGTACGTGATGATACAGTTCTTTGGAAGGACTGCTGATTTGTTGTATGCAGGAAACACCTGGATTAGTTAATATTCTAGTAGAGATTAGCCTTTCTCATTTACATTGCTCTTTTCATCTCAGGTTCTCAAATACTTTAAACATAAGCAGAAATTCATAATCAGTATTTATTCCAAAAACCTCTTTATTAATATTCAATGTGTAATCTCTAGGACTGAATGAGAAGCTTGTAGCCTTGGTGTGTTCTTTTCGAAGAGCCAGAAACTTGTATTTTCAAAAGATGATTGTATCTCCATTCAGGGATTTTGAATTTGTTTGGTTTTACAGCTCATTTTCAAAGTTCAGAAATGCAAGAAGGGTGTTGGTGTTATACTGGCAATACATACTCCTAAATTTGCCAACATTTCCCAGTGAAAATATGGGACTTTCTTTTCTCCAGAACCTAATATATTTGTCTGCATACTGACTTGCCCACAGGGCTATGGAACACACCTGATGAACCATTTGAAGGAATATCACATAAAACATGACATCCTGAACTTTCTCACCTATGCAGATGAATATGCAATTGGATATTTCAAGAAGCAGGTGGGTTTTTTCACGTGCAACCCTGTTCTGTCGTTCCTTTTCTTAATATGCACTCAGGTAGCTTTCATGCAAATAAGTACCCACCCTCCGCCCCCCACTGTTTTCTGCTTATAAGAGGGGCATCCATTTATTTTGCAAGCCTTAAGCCAGAGGTCAACTCCAGTCTGGACTAGAGGGTATGACCAACACATTGTAAGTACTAAATAAATGTTTGTTGAGTGAATGAATGAACGTCATCTATAATGTGCTATCCCCAGGCTAAGGAGAAATTCCCATTGCTGGGGGACTAGAGTTCTCCATGAATGAGAGAAACAGATTCAGTCTCTGGAAGACCTTCATTTATGACAGCAGAGAGGAAATTCTGATGTTTACAAGGGGTTCCAGACAATCGTGGTCCAACAGCACACAGGCGGCTGGGAGCTTGGCTGCATCTTAGTTCTTTCTGTCAGAAGTTTCCATCTCAGCACTCTGAGGATTATACTTTGCTACATCGTTTTTAATAGTGCTTTGTAATTCTAAATTCCTAAACATTTTCCATTTACTTTTCTGATGACAAAAGTAATGTATAGTTACTGTAGAAATTTTGGAAAATGAAATGAAGCACAAAGAAAAGAAGAAAAACTGCTTGTAATTCTACCACCCAGAGAAATTTACTGTTAACATTTTGACAGATACTCTTCTAGTATTTTTTCTCTGTGTGTGTTTGTCTGTATATAAATACAAAAATTGGCTCATTATTGCATGTAATTGAATCACTTACGTGTTTAACTTAATATAGTCTGACTTTTCAAATATGATTTTTGATGCTTCTCTGAAATTTTGTTGTATAAATGGAGAATAATTTATTAAACCAATACCACATTTGGGGGACATTTAGGTATTTTTTTAAGTAAGTGTCCATGTGTGAATGTGCGCTTCCAGAAGTATTTAAGGTTTTGTTAGGCACTGCCAAATAATTTCTCCTCTTGTCAGCAATGTATAAGGGAGCTCAGGAAACAAGTTCATAATTGAAAAAAAAATATATTTTTTTACCGCTTTCCTAGGTGACAAATTGTGCATGTTTGCATTTATTTGATTATTGTGAAGTTTGACTTGTTTTTCCTTGTTCATTGACCCTTTGTATTTCTTCCTATTTTGAATTGCCAATTCATTGCATTTTGCCTCTTCTTTTATTAAAATATTTATTTTCATATTGATCTATGAGAACTCAGATATATAAAGATAGTAACCTTTTATTTTATGATTTTTCTCCCGTTTGTCATTTGTTTTTCCACATTGCTTATGGATTTTTTTTAATGTACAGAATTTAAAAGATTTTATTACATACAATCTATTAACCTCTTTTTAAAATACAAGTCCTTATATGACTAGAAAGCTTTCACTCCTCTGATGGCAGAGAAGTAACCTCCTATTTATTTTCTCCTCATTCTTTAGGATGCCTTTGTGAGTTTTGTAATAAAACTCACTAGAGAGAACTCAATGGGTTTGTTTTACTGGGGGCTTGAGTGTCAGCTTTCCTAGGCAGTAACAACATTGTAGAGAAGAAATCTCAGGCATGCTTCTTAAATGACTTGTCTGTGGTCCTCTTTGAGGCTGATGTCAATAATTGCTTGGAAAATAAGTTTTTGCTAAAAGAGGAGGCAGGAAATTTAAAGTCCAAGTAATTTTCTGCAAAAATTTGAAATAGGCACCATAAAGAAAGTCGTTATAGATATATGACTATATGCCCTGTCTAACTATATTATTACAGCTTAAAGTATGTAAATTAATATACTGCAAAGTGTTAATATCACTGAAACAACCACTGTCGTGATGGTCTGGAAGTTTTTCTGTTTTTTAATAAATTTATTTATTTTATTTTATTTTTGGCTACGTTGGGTCTTCGTTGCTGCGCGTGGGCTTTTTCTAGCTGCGGGGAGCGGGGCTACTCTTCGTTGCGGTACGCGGGCTTCTCATTGCGGTGGCTTTTCTTGTTGCAGAGCACGGGCTCTAGTCACGTGGGCTCAGTAGTTGTGGCTCGCGAGCTCTAGAGCGCAGGCTCAGTAGTTGTGGTGCACGGGCTTAGTTGCTCCGTGACATGTGGGATCTTCCTGGACCAGGGCTCGAACCCGTGTCCCTTGCGTCGGCAGGCAGATTCTTAACCACTGCGCCACCAGGAAAGCCCGTCTGGAATTTTTTTGCCTGTCAAGTAGGTGTTTCATTTCCTCAACATCAAGGTTCTTATTGCTATATTTTTGGACAAATTTTGCTTTCAGAATTTAGATCCATGTTAGTTATTGATTTGTGGAGCATCCTAGAGGCCCCCTGTCTACTTTGGGAGAAATTGTGCAGTTTAATGCAAAATTAAACCTTATTTTTACTTAATAGCCATTTTTGTTAAAGACTTTTTAATATTATTTGTGTTTTACTAGGTTTATTTTTTATGTTGAATTGCTTCCTGTTTGCACAGTTGATTTTTGATGTTTCTGAACTTCTTGGAAGGGTTTCATGCTAATTCTCCCCAGGATAATAGGATGAGAGCTTGGACCTGTGCTGGGCACCAAGACAGGCCTAGCACACAGTTAGCACTCAGAGAGGATGTTTGATGCACAGGCCTCTGTATAAATGAAATTATTGACTTTGCAGGGTTTCTCCAAAGAAATTAAAATCCCTAAAACCAAATATGTTGGCTACATCAAGGATTATGAGGGAGCCACTTTAATGGGATGTGAGCTAAATCCACAGATCCCATACACGGAATTTTCTGTCATCATTAAGAAGCAGAAGGAGGTAAGTACGTGACTGACTCGGGGGAACCCGACTGGTCTGCGCAGACCAGTCTCTTTCGGGGTGAAGTGTGCATCACTGGGCTCTGTGGGTGTGGGTCTGCTGGGTACCATAACCTCGGTTTGCTCTGTTTTGTCTAGGTTTCTTCTTTGAAGGTATCCTTTATCTTCTCTCTAAATCACCACTTCTAAGGGGGTCAGTACCTGTTAAATTGGTGTAAAATACAAAACTTGTAAAATATGATAGTAAATCTTAATTTCACCTTCAAGGCCTCTTACATGCTGGCCTCATGCATCCTTCTCAAACCCACCTCTTTATTTCCCTTTGTAAACTAATCTCCAAAGGCTGTTACTGATGCTTTAACCCTCTTGCTTGGTATCTTCATCCTTTACCCACTTCCTCTCCCAATGCATGTACACACACACACACACACACACACACACACACACACACACAGATGGGACCACTTCCGCCTGTTTTCCATTCCTCTTCGAACTTCTTGAGCACTAGTTTGATCCACTCATTTGAATTTCAGTTAGTCATTACCTTCCATATTTATCTTAGTTTGTATTCACCTCTCCTTCTGCATTGCAAGTTCTGAAGGCTTATACTTCCAAATAGTAAGTGATTTGTTATCTGGAGAGGACTCTTTTTTTTTTTTTTGGCCGCACTGCATGACATGCGGGATCTTAGTTCCCCGACTAGGGATCGAACCCACGCCCCCTGCAGTAGAAGCGCAGAATCTTAACTACTGGACTGCCAAGGGAAGTACCAAGTGATTTGGTATCTGATGCTGGGGTGAAGTCTTTTATGCATATGAACTAAAAGAGAAGCAGTAAAGGGAAACGTTGATAGATTTGACTACATAGTAATTTTTACATTTCTCTAAGTCAGGGAAAAGAAACATACGGAGATCATAATTAGGGGAGTGTAACAGAAGCCGTTTATTAAATGAATGAACTTTATGTGTTAAGCCCAGGATCAACCCCTTGGTTCCCCTAGTTCTTGGAGTTCAAAAACTGGGAATTTGCACCTGGGTCACCCCACATCAGTCCCACTTGATACTTCAGTTATTCATTCGAGTGTACTTTTCTCTAGCGAGTAACAAAAAAGACCTCTGCCTTAAACCTGTCTTTGTTTTCTGGTTTCTGCTCATTTCCCTGATCCCAGTTCTTAGTTACTTGTCAGATGTCACTGACATAACAGATGTAAAGCTCCTTACGCAGTGTCTGGTGTATAGTAGGTGCTCAGTAAGTATTTTCCTTTTACTTGAAGTAGCTCAGAGTTGTTCTTATGCTTCCCGTGGAAGTGAGCAAAAGGCTTTTATTAAATTAGAAAATAAAAACAACCTCTGTTGTTTCTTGGTCAGAGACGTCAGCCTAAGACAGAATTCCACATAGGGTGCTTGGAGAGTTAATACAAGCACAGCAGGCTCCTCTCCCTGTTCTCCGCTGGGCTTGATGAGCAGGTCTGAATTCGCAGCCCGTTGTGCAGAGCTATTTTAGATGGCAGCAAAGCCTCAGGTTTTGAGAAGACAGCGCCCCATCCCCTTCCCCTTTCTCTCCCCTTGGATTCCTCCCCCGCCACCTCCCTCTCAGCCTCCAGCCTTCCCTAATAGGTGCACCACTGAATGCATGAGAGATCGGAGGTCGCCCTAAGAAGGTGTTTGGATTCACGTAATATCTTCTTCCACAGAATTCAAGTGATTTTTACAAGTGTCATTTATTCCAGCTCTGGAAACCCCCTTGGGGAAGGTAGGGACGAATAGTGGGAAGGAACAAATTGTAGGGAGATGGAGGGTCTTCCCCGCCGTGGAAGCATACAGAGCAGTCACTTGTGGTTGTGGTTAGCAGGGGTGGAGAGAGAACCAGTGCAGTTGCACAGGTGGAGCGGTGGGTGGGAGCTGAGTGCTGTGGGAGTGAGGACTCCAAGGCAGGGTGGGATGCAGCAGCCCTAGCATCATCTCACATCTTCGGAGGTGGCGTCATGGGACACGTGTCTAGACGGGGTGGCCTGGAAGGGAATCAAGCATGAGCAGAGATTCAGAGCCCAACATAAGTGGATTCATGGGTATCTGCACACCTGGGACCATAGGCGTGTGGGTGATGAAGGCCACTACTTGAGGAAGTGTGAACAGGCCGTGAGCAGACAGGACTGAGTGTGGGTGTGTCTGGGGGGCTGGGAAGTGGGGGTAATTCTTAAATCTCCGTTCACATGTGAGGCTACGTGAGACTGGGCTTGGAGGGGCCAAAGTAAGAGTGAGGAAAAGCAATGGGATCTTTGTAGGAAGACATGCTAAAACTTGGTGAAATATTAAAGATGGGGGAGTTGCCCCCAATTTTCTGTTTGGGAAGACTAACACCAACAGCGGTGGAATGAGAGACGGATTTGAGTAGAGAAAGACGACAACATGGTGATGAAGTGAAGATATTTTCTAGGGAGGTGAAGATAAGAGACTGGAACGGAAGTGAAATGTCTTTTTCTCCAAAGTGATCCTCAGAGGTGCAGAGAGGTTGCGAAGCCCCCCGCACCCCACCTCTATTACCAGTCACCTCAAGGTGCTACCTGAGGGTATGGAAGCCACCTGCTAGGCTGTCACATTTGAGGGCATCCTTGGTGAAGAGAAAAAACTTTCAAAATTATATTTGAAATTATATTTTCTGAAGGCCTTCATATAAGAAATTGTCATTGGAATTCTTTCTTTAAAAAACTTTTTTACTGAAATGTAGTTGGTTTACAATGTTGTGTTGGTTTCAGGTGTACAGCAAAGTGAGTTATACACATCTATTCTTTTTTAGATTCTTTTCCATTATAGGTTATTGAAGAATATTAAGTATAGTTCCCTGTGCTATGCAGTAGGACCTTGCTGTTTATCTATTTTATATATAGTAGTGTGTATATGTTAACCCCAAACTCCTAGTTTATCCCTCCCCCCCATCCCCTTTGATAACCATAAGTTTGTTTTCTGTGCCTCTGAGTCTGTTTCTGTTTTGCAAATAAGTTCATTTGTATCATTTTTTTTTAGATTCCACATATAAGTGCTATCATATGATATTTGTCTGTCTTTGTCTGATTTACTTCACTTAGTATGATAATCTCTAGGTCCATCCATGTTGCTGCAAATGGCATTATTTTATGCTTTTTTATGGCTGAGTAATATTCCATTTTATGTATGTACCACATTTTCTTTATCCGTTCATCTGTCAATAGACATTTAGTTTGTTTCCAAGGATTCTTTTTAAAAAAGACTTGGACTTAAAAATAAATGCAGAGCATCGTTTTAGATATGCTCTGTCCCAGGTGGTAGCCACTGGCCACACGTGGCTATTGGGTGCTTGCCGCATGGCCAGTCAAAGCTGAGGTGTACCGTAAGTGTAAAATACACTCTGATTTTGAAGACCTAGTGTGAATAAAAACATGTAAAATATCTCATAATTTTTTTCTCTTGAGCATATGCTGCAATGATAATATTTTAGATATATTGGATTAAATAAAAATATATTGTTAAAATTACACCTGTTACTTTTTTTTTTCTTTTTTTTAAAGTAGTTACTGGAAGATTTTCAATTACATGGGTGGGTTACATGATATTTCTGTTGGACAGCCCTGAGTAGATTTACCAGGAATGTATGTTGCCAGTCCCATTCATTTTATGAAGTCCTATGTTTAATTGTTAAGGTTATGCATTCATGCTATGGCATTTACCAGCCTTATGTCTGAGATCAAGCAGTTAGGAGCTAGAATTTTTTTGTTTTCCTTTGTGAATTCGATTAATGACTGCTACTGTTTTGCGTTTTCCAAAATTCAGTTATGATATGGTTAATCTCAAGATGGTGAGTTGTGAGGGCTATTTTATTTTATTTTTTCCTTTCCTTTTTTAGAGGGAAACTGCTCGGGAAATAGTTACCTCAGGGCATTAGGAATTATTTTATAAAACAAACGGACACCTCTCAAGATTCCCTAATCAGTTCTGGTGGCCCCCATCCTGGCTGTGTTGCCTTTGCTCATTAGAGCTGCGTTTTGGATGCAGACAGCATAGGCTGGGGCTCAAGCCTTGAAAAATGTGAATAATAGGAAAGCCGTCCTCCCAGGCTTTGGGGACTTCGTGAGTTTGTCTGCCCCTCGAGTAGAAGGGAACAGTTCCTGGTCATGGGATGTGAAGAGGTTCTGACGTTGCCTGGGCTGCTGCGGCTGAGGCTCCCGGGGAGGGGGCAAAACCTTTGGCGCTTATACTAAAGAGGACAGTGGGCTCTTGGGGCAGTGTGTTCTCTCAGTATTGGCTTCTTTTCAATGGAAGGGAACAAGTATTCAAAGGCGGCTGGGTGAATGACATTAAAGGCATGGTATAATAGAATGCTTTCATGTCTTACTGTTTAATAGCATTCACCCTTTTGTTTCCTGAAGACTTAATTTTGTTAGGAAAATGACTCCATAGACTGACTTAAACTGTGGCCACAGACTTCTGTCACTAAACATATTTTCTTCTTGTGCTTTGCAGATCATTAAAAAGCTGATAGAAAGAAAACAAGCCCAGATTCGGAAAGTCTACCCGGGACTTTCCTGTTTTAAAGATGGAGTCCGGCAGATCCCGATAGAAAGCATTCCTGGAATTCGTATGTATAGATCTTCTTCTAAAAGCAAAACCTTTTGGTAATGCCATGACAGTGTTGGAAACAGTTATACCAGAATGCAGTGATTTGGAAAGCTTCCTCCCCTGTCTGTCTCCATTTGCGTTACTGTAGTCTTTAAGAAGGGAGCAAATGCTTTCCTTTTACATCTTTTCTCTGTTTCCCAGTGCAAACAAACCGGAAGAGAACTTAGTTGACCTCTTGTTGTAGCTGTTAATGTCCGTCGGTTATGAGAGCCTGTTATTTGTGGCACCGTGCTGGACACTCCCCATATGTGACCTTGGTGGCAGGGAATTCTACTCAGAGGGGAAGGTTGAGTCTCAGGTTGGTTAAGCCCTTTAACCTTAAACAGCGCATGGCCAGCGAATGTCAGGAATAGTAGCAGCCCCATCCTGGCCTCCTCGAGACATCTTGCTGTTGGTACCCTGCCTCACTGCCCTCCTGGGTGCAGCCTGCATAGCACTGTGCTTGGGCTGAATTAGTTTCCACAACCCTCTAAACAAGATGATTGCAAAGCATATACTTTGTTTCAAGTTCCCTATTTTAGAGTAGTTTTCCCAAGGGTTCTTCTCTGTGAGTATATTAGAGGTGAGTTGTATTGGGTTAAAACAGCTGTTTTTGTAGATCAAAAGCTATGAATATTGGTACTTTCATTCGGTTCAAATCCAGGATCATCCAGTATATTGAAGATTTACTATAAACGAAACCAAAGCAAACAAACTAAAATTCTCCAGAGAAAATAAGACATTATATGGGCAAGATATATTTCTTCATTACAGAGTATACCCTACAGCAGATCTTACTTTCCTTGTCAGACCTGGAAATTTTGCTTCCGTGTATTATCTTATTAATAGCTCCCCTGTCACTGGATGCCTACACGTGCCAGGCATTCTTCTGTTTGTTTGTTTTGTGTGTTTTTACATATATCAACTAATCTCAAAAGGAATCACATCAGCTCAGTTTTGGAGTTCTGTTTTATAGGTTGATAAACAGAGGCAAAGGTTGACTAACTTATCTCGGGTACATTAGCTTTTAAGGGGAGAACAAGAAATCAGTCCTGGTCGATTGGACTCCAGGCTGTGTCTTCTTTCTGCTACAGTAAACCATCTTGCATTACAAGCAGGGTCTGCCCCAAATAAACTAGAGACCAGGACAGAGTTTGTTCCAACCTAAAACAACAGCTTAACTCTTTCACAGGGTGATTAGCAAAAACCGTGACTTAGGGTTTTAAAAAAATACACACCCACAGTACCAGACATATTTGTTTTTTATGCTTTCCTCTGAAAGGTTGAAGTTCCTGCTTTAAAAAGTACTAATAGACAGAGCAATGTCAGTCTTGGAAATGTTTTGTATTGTTAGGTGTATGAGGAAGTAAAGAATTAACTGTAGTTAAGTTCAGACTCTTCAGATATAGACATTTATTGAGTCGTGGCTATAATTTATTGTATTTTTGATAACTATTAAATATGTTATGCTCTTGACCAAAAGCAGTTCTCATTCAGTGTTTAATTTTGTTGATATATAGGAGAGACAGGCTGGAAACCGAGTGGAAAAGAGAAGAGGTAAGTATGATGGGCCAGAGGATATTAATGCAAGTGTTCTTTTTCCCCTCCCAGAAACTTAGAGAAAACAGGCAAACTGATAGTAGTCACCATCACAACACTTGTTAGGTTTCAGTTTTCATAAAAAATTCTGGAATGGTTCTAATTTTAAGTTTCTGTAAAAATGAGCTGGAATCACTTGGCAAGAGAAGAGAAAACTGATCATTGTTCCTTCTTGTCTATTCTTTTCCTTTCAAGTAAAGAGCCCAAAGACCCCGACCAGCTTTATAGCACCCTCAAGAGCATCCTCCAGCAGGTGAAGGTGGGTGTTTTGTTTTCCTTCACCTCATGCAAATATTTTGAAATGATTTCCCACATGCATTTCCATATTAGATACCTTACTTTTTTCTTTACCCAAGAGCCATCAAAGCGCTTGGCCCTTCATGGAACCCGTGAAGAGAACAGAAGCTCCGGGATATTATGAAGTTATAAGGTTCCCCATGGGTAATGCCATTAACATTTTCTAAGTATAGATTTAAAACTCTCTGGATGGCGGTGTGGGGGACAAAGGGGTGCCGAGGTTGATGTGCACTCTTCTGTTGTAGGGTGGAGGGCCGGTGGAATCAGAGCAGGAGGGGTAAAGGGGAGGGGATGGCCGTGTTCATTAGGCTCCCGCTGCTGCCCTGTAGCGCCCACACCATCGATGCGAGCTGCAGACAGCACTGGAGATGAGAGTCAGCTGTGTGGACATAACCTTGATTATATTCAGTTTGGTTGCAAATGGAAAAACATCAGCTTGTCCTCTTGATATGCTTGGAGAGTCTGAGAATTTTTGAAGGTAAACAGACGAAGTTAGATCAAGCCGCTTGACTGCTGTACTCTTAGATGGAGAAATAATCATTAATGCAGCCCTTGATTTTCCACGCTCTTGAAGGAGACTGAGTGTCGCTAATTATACTCCTATTTTAAGCTTGGCCCCACATCCCCAAACAAACAAAAGAAATGCCTTTAGAAATGTAGAATTGTGGAATTTGCTGCTGTGTCTGCACCAGGCTAAAAGGAATGATTAATTGAGTCAATTGAGAATCCCCAAATTAAACTAATTTGGCATTGTGCAGATGACAGACCACGAGCTGAATTTTTTTTTTTTTTTTTTCCAATCAGCTGTGTGGCCATTTTTCTGGAGAGGGCCTGTATCTTCTGTCCCTTTTCTACCTGGTGCTAAGAAGGTATTAAGATGTGAAAGGAAGAGTGAAAGGGATCCATTAGCTCCCCGATAACAGAGTTATTTGTAGATTTTTCTGTGGCATTATCACACGAATGTTCTACACAGTGGTGGTAATGATTTCAGTAGTCTCTGGTCCTTAAAGTGGACACACATCCGTACGCTTTTCTTTCCCTGTTCTATCTGCCTCGCTTCTGTGTATTTCAGTACATGAAAATCAGAGTAAGGGTTGAAGGAGTGTAGAATTCTGAATGGAAGGCTGACTTGGGAATCAGTATTTCCCAGGATGTGAAAAATATGCTAAAACCCTTTAAGTCCATTTCCAAACTTACCTGACCTTGGCATCCTCGTCACCTGGGCTGCCTCAAGTTCTTTTGTGAAATGCTCAAGGGAGGTTGCGTGAGCCTGGGGAGAACGGTTTTCGGCCCTGTCCGTGTGCACTCTGAAGCCCTGCGGTGGCAGGTCCAGTGGGTCCTGTCTGTCATAGCCGACTCCCAGCCTGCCCTCTGGAAGCTTTCTGCTTGGTCCAGCCAGGGGAGGGTGGGAACCTCGCCAGCCGGACACCACTTGTGCGCACAGCTGAATGCTCGTGAGGGGACAGTTGACCCCACTGAGCAAGGCCAGTGGTGGGCTGAGGTGTGCGTAAGCAGCGTTAATGAAAACAGTAGATGGTGCTCTTTGGTTGGAGCCATGCTTTGTTTTCTTGGGATGCCCTTGCCCCTAAGATGGTCATGTCTTTGAGGACAAGACTGACAATCGGTAATTTCACTTTTTCTGCCATTGCCTTCATGGCTTTTTCAAAAAACATTTCTTCTCTTCCCCCCCACCCCCATGCCCTAAAAAAACCTCTTTTCTTCCATATGGATGAGATCCAACCTGTTTCGTTAAGGAAATGGCATTCAGTACAGCGTCTGAGGTGTGGCCCAAGCTTCCCACACATGGGTAGCTAGGCAGGTAGGCAGGGCTTTCCTATTTACCCAGAATTCCCAACTTTTGGGGATTTAATGAGTAATTTAGGGGTGTCTCCATGTTTGTTTTCACTAGTGTTCAGTCACCTTCTTTTGTAACCCAGGCCATTTGGTCAACCAAAAGCTTCTAAGAAGGCCAGAGGAGGGAAGCTGTTATCTATAACTTTAGAATGGAAAGGCAATAGAGAAAGGAAACATGCAGAGTTGGTTGTAATTATTCAGAAAGCTCCAAACACTTTCATGATTCTTTTCCTGCTCTATTTGAGGCTCTCCCCATCGCTCCTTTCCTCCCGCCTTCCAAAAACTAGTGGGGAGAGCTTTTGCGTAAACTTCTTTGTGTCAAGTTTCATTTTTTCCCCCTTTACTTTTTTTTTTTTCTCTTTTGGTCACACGTCTCTTCCTTCTAAACATCGTAAACATGATATCAGGCAGCATATCCTAAGTGGTGGGCATTTAGGTGGGAGGAGGGTAAGCATCCAGTTTTACCCAGAGAGGCCGGTTCCACTGCTCTTTCTTTATTCAACGAGAGCACCTCTTCAGCTGTTCAGTTACACTCAGGTGACACGTTTACTGGGCTATTTGTCAAGCCTTTGTGTAGCTTAATACTTTTCAGTTTTTCTCTCCCTCCGAACTATTTCAGTTAGAGAAGAAAGAAAATGGAAAGTTGAATTCACAGATGTGATGACATACTTCTAACCAAGATAGGCTTTATTTAAAAAAAAAAAAAAAAAGGCTTTAGTCAAAGGAAATAGGTGAAAGCAGACACTTCCTATTTTTCCTTTGGAGTTCTGTGGTAGATTTAGGATTTTGCTGCAAATGAATTTCTCCCCATTTTGGGATGTTGCACGTAAGTTTATTTATCTTATTAAATGATAATCCCAGTGTATTTGGTTGTCAGTTTCTCTCCCTCTGGAAAATTTGATAATATAGTGGGAATTTGGGTTGTTAGTAGTCAGAAGTATTTCTTTAGTGATTTTGACTTATTTTTTCATGCAGAGTTTATATAAGTTTTTTCATATTCTTTTCCATTTTGGTTTATTACAGTTCCCTGTGCTATACAATAGGACCTTGTTGTTTATTTTGTATATAGTAGTGTGTATCTGCTAATCCAATTTAACAGTTGATATAATTTTTTTTTTTTTTTTTGCGGTATGAGGGCCTCTCACTGTTGTGGCCTCTCCCGTTGCGGAGCACAGGCTCCGGACGCGCAGGCTCAGCGGCCATGGCTCATGGGCCCCGCCACTCCGCGGCATGTGGGATCTTCCCAGACCGGGGCACGAACCCGTGTCCTCTGCATCGGCAGGCGGACTCTCAACCACTGCGCCACCAGGGAGGCCCTAGTTGATATAATTTTTAATGATAGAACCAGACTTAGAGACAACTAGGGACCTATAAGTAGACAAATGTTAGCATCTTCTAATCTTCGTGGAATTCTTTGAATTGGTTCTGAGAGTGAAGATTAAAGAAGCCTCATTATATTCTTACAAGTTTAGATGAAGCATTGTTTTCCTTTGTAAAATAATTTAAAGCAAGTAGATATATTGGGAAAATATTCTTTTTGACAATTGTCTCGCAAGGCTTACTTGCTTTAGAAAATAGATTATTAAGTAAAGTTTGTCATTCTTATTTCATTGATGGAGCATGAAACTAAATTCACTGGAACCATTTTACATGCAAGGCCACTGGTATATTTGCAGATGTATTTATTATCTGTTTCTCCATTTTAGTTCTATCTCTACAGCACCAGAACAACTGTGAATTTAGAGAAACAAACTCAGTCTGATTGTTCTGATTTAAGTAATGAAATGATTCGATACAAATGTTCCACCTGCTGTGCTCCATGTATAGACAAAGCCTCTTCTGTATAATTCTGAATGAAGGGCTAACAGTACTTAGTTCATCGTACTTATTGCTGCTAATCTACTTAGCTGCCTCGTGCTGAAGAGGGGATTGGGCCAGATGACTAATAATGGTCCCTTCAATGTTAAAACACTGTGATTTTGCACAGGATACCCTCACAAAAGGAAGAACATAAGACTCAAGAACTGTTTTCCTTGATCATATGAATTTCTCTTAAAGAAAGACATTGGGATGGTGAAAATGTGATCAAACTGATGACATAGATTTCTTTCCCCGTCTCACTTTTGTCAGCTGGTTGGTTTAAAAGGAGTCAAAGGTGGCTAATATTTTTTTTTCCTGTGCAGATCTGAAAACCATGAGCGAACGCCTCAAGAATAGGTACTACGTGTCTAAGAAATTATTCATGGCAGACTTACAGCGCGTCTTTACCAATTGCAAAGAGTACAACCCCCCTGAGAGTGAATACTACAAATGTGCCAATATCCTGGAGAAATTCTTCTTCAGTAAAATTAAGGAAGCTGGATTAATTGACAAGTGATATTTTTTTTCCTCTGCTTCTTAGAAACTCATCAAGCAGTGTGCCTAAAGCATGGTTTAGTTTTACAAAGAATTGGACATAATGTATTGAAGATACTTGTAATAATTAGCACTTTCAAAAAACAAACAGAAAACCTCCTCGTAGCTTTTCAGATATGTATTTAAATTGAAGTCATAGAACATTTTTATTTTATGGAATAGATTTTAATCTATTCACTACAATTAATGTCAACTTTCTATGGCATGTCCATTAGCTGACTATTCAATAATAGATGATCAGGGGTTTCCTCAAAATTTGTATATGAGGAAATTGCACATAGTACCAAGATTTGGGGGAATGCAGAAAATTTTCAGACCATGAATGTTTCCCTTTTTTTCTAATGGAATGTGAGAGTTTATTTTTATTTTATTCTGAAGGACTTTAAAGGAAGGGATGCATGATAAAAAGCCCGTAAAAGGTGAAATATGTGATGTTTGAAGTCTCATGGTAGACTTTTTATATATATTTTTAAAAAACACTCATCTAGGTGAGGTGCTTTGAGCAGTTCTGAGAAAAATGCAGTTCCAGAAAGCGACTGCTTTGATTCCTAAGGAAGAAATTCTAAATAGTGCAAACTTTTATAAGCATCTGGGTTTTTGATAATTCTATCTACCTACAACAAACTTGTGAGTACATAACCACTATTTTAATGATTTCTTTCTCTACACGAGTGTGTAATACTATATTTGACTTTGCTTATGCAGGCCGTAAGTTCCAAAAGGCAATTTCCTGGGCCACAAAGGCATCCATTTGAAAACACTTGAGATGGAATCAACATACTTTAACAAAAAAAGATGTATAATCTATTTAATGTATCAAATTTAGTGAATCCTTGTTCTATTAAATAAGGATTTTTTGCCCTTTCTACAATACACACAACCCCACTGATACTGTATTTATGAACATTTTTCCTTTTGCATCTCCAGATTATATTCATTGTCGGAGATGAATTAAATTACCACCAAGATTTGCTGTCAGTATTTTAATACCTACGTTGGTATATATATACCCAGGGTAATACTATCCCACTAAAATCCATCATACAACCTTATTAACCCGTCTTGGGATTCCAGCTTAGTGCTTGGATTTATTTCCTCATTAACACTACATTGAAAAGTGGGACGTCCGCCTTCCCAACTCTGGGAGAACCAACTCATGTAAAACAAACGAAGGCCACCTTGATGGTCTCGACACTAATTTTTATGATACAAATTTATAAACTGATTTTTGTAAAGGACTAGGTTTAAAGGTATATTTAACTTGATGTTTTCTATCAGCATAAAAGAATTGAAATGATTATTTGATAGACATTAAACACAGTTGCCAGAGATAGTCTGCATGAAGGAAAAAACCCTGCAGATGGCTGTGAAGTTGGAAGGATTGTTTTTAATGTGTAGGATATATTCAGAATGCTCACAACTGAGAAATGCCTCAACTTTTTAAAGTATAAGAAACCACCTTGTGTGGCATCTGGATTTCTAATGAAGAAGGATGATACAGTTTGGATTAAGTAACTTGGACTGGTTTTCCACAGTGCTTTGTACTGGATCTGCCGAAGCATCTGGCCAGCTTGGTATCCTGTGAAAGTTTGTTATTTTCTGGGTAGACATTCTTATAGAGTATTGTCTTTAAAATCAGATTGTCTCTTCTATATTGAAAGCATTTTTATGTTTTCTAATTTAAAAATTAATATTTTCTTATAGATATTGTGCAATAAAGCTGAAGTAGGATGTGTGGTTTTTGCAAATGCTTTAACAGCGGATAAAATTTTACATTTGTAAAATTAATATATTGTACTGGTACAAAATAGTTTTAAATTATATTTTAAAAAGCTCTTAATCTGGTGGTGTGTTTTCTTCTTCTGGCAGATTGAGTTTACAGGGCGAATGTACGATCTGTTTGATGACTGATTACATCCTTAGTTCTTAGGTCGTAAGCATGTCGAGGAAGGTGTTCAGAATTGTTGCATTTGTGTGAAGTTTCAAAAAAATTCACAGCCCATCAGTGAGAGATTTTCAAGAGGAGAGACACTTACTGTGTCTCTGGAATGATCCACTGCATCTTGCCCATTGACACTCAGGAAAAACATCCAGCTAAAGAAGAGTGTTATGGTTTTAGAAACAGTCCCGCACTCGCCCCCCAGTTTTTCTACTTTGCATCTGTGAGATAGATGAATGAGGAGAGGGACAGAAAAAAATACAGCAGATTTTTAGACATCTCCCATATGAGCTTCTACTGTTACTCAAAGTGCTGAGTGTAGGAAAGTAAACTTTATCCTGTTGGGGTATGAGTACCCACCAAAGAGCACACCACTTCCTTTCTGAATTTTGAACCAGCTAAGCAGTCAACTGATTAAGGCACATGATGGCCAAAACATCTTTATAAATAATAAAATGCATTTTGGAGGTTGTGACTTGTGTATCTGTGGAAAATGGGCTTTCTGATACGGAACCCCAGGATGTGGTTGACTCACCAGTTGCCAGCAGCTCTGCACCACTGCGGACGTCCCCCTACCAAGGCAGGGCCTTTTACCCTTAAGCTTAGTGCACGGCCCAGGACAGTGATGCTGTCTGAAGGCAGGTCAACTCCAAAGAGGTACAGGTGAGGAAGGAGCAGAGCTAGGCCACTTCCTTCCCTTAACTCATCAATGAGGCAGGTTCCTCCCGGGGGAGGGAGGCATGAGGGGCAGAGGGAAGCCGGGGCTGAGGGATGTCCTTCTACGGAAAAGTAAACATCCAGAGCGAAGACTAGGTTGCCCTCCCATCCCAGCCCATCTATCCATGGTCAAAAATCTCAACTCTGGTTGTATTCATCAGAAGAAAAGAGGGAAAAGACGACTTTGTGGTTTTCATGTTACCTGGAAGTAAAATTTATAATTTTGCAACCTAAGGAGTAGAAACAGGATCAGACTGAGGTACTATGGACAGGTTAATAATGTACCACCCCTTTAAGCTGATATTCTTCAGACCAGCTCCTTGGTGTTTATTTAAAAGCTTCTAAGAGCTTTGGAGGAAGACTCTCGACAAAGTAAGCAGAGGACTTCAGAGGTGAGACAACACCCGTAGGTATCACGAAAAGTTTTCAAATGTAATTCATGTATATTTATGCCTTGGTTTCTGTGGCGGGGGGGGGGGGGGGCATCTTTGCTTTTTTTTGTGGAAAAAGGAAGCTAACAATGTCAAAGGAAGGGTTATTGGTGGCAGCCCTTGGCCTTTTCCCTATTGTTCTGAGCAGTTCTTCTCTGGCCCTTACCTTTACTTAGCAAAGTAGAAAACCCCAAGAGAAGAGGGCAACTACTCTGGAATATCAAAGGTCATATCGGCTACATGTTCTTATTTAAGATGCAGTAATTAAGATGACTTATTTTTTTTTCTTAAATCGTCTTGAAACATAGGTTTAGATTTATTGACTATTCAAACATTTTTTTCCTGGCAGAAAAGAAGGTAGAGGTGGTGGCTGTGGGCGGGGACGGTGGCAGCAGGGAAGGAAATCGGTGCTCTTACTCGAGTCTTCAGGCTCTTGGTAGGACTTTCTCCTTTGGGTGCATCGGTGCTATTAATATTAGTATTGGATGGAGATTGACAGGGGAAAATAGTGTCAGTAACATCCCCATTAGGTAAAGAGATAAACATGAAGTTAGAAAAACAAAAACAAGCGGAAGAAGGTTTTCAGGTGCATTTTGGAGGAAGACTCTCGACAAAGTAAGCAGAGGACTTCAGAGGTGAGACAACACCCGTAGGTATCACGAAAAGTTTTCAAATGTAATTCATGTATATTTATGCCTTGGTTTCTGTCTGGGGGCATCTTTGCATTTTGGGGGGAAAAGAAGCTAACAATTTCAAAGCTGGAGATTTTCTTTGGATTTATTAAAAGCGGAGATTTTCTTTGGGTTTATTAAAAGCAATAATTTCAACAAAGCAGAGAAAAGCCGGGAAAGCCCGAGTCAATCTTCCTGCCTCCCTCTTGTTACTGGGAAGCCCAGTACCACCACCTTGGCAGAGTGAGCTTAAAAAATGTTATTTGTGTGTGTGTAATTTTCTGAGCTGAAACGAAGGTTTATCAGTTTTTGTTTATCTAGGTTTGAAGTTCTTTTAAAGAAACCCCTTAGAAAATGTGTTGCACCAAAGGACCTTCTCAAAATAAGGCACATGTTCACAAGCTTTCTGCATACTGGCTCGCTTGGTTCTTGGACCTGTCCTGAAATTCACTGGTCTCTGTTCTTTGCTCTGTTAACTTCCCATTTTTGACAGTTATTGGGTGGATATCTAACTTATGCTAAAAATATCTAGGAACAGAGAATCTGCCTTTTTGTTCGATAGGGCAGTCCAGCAACAAACACAGGCAAAGGTGATAAAGTCCTTAGGTTGGGTTGATGTTGGCTGTTTTAGAGTTGAGTAGAACACACTCTTGGTTCATACTGTAAGTCAGTGCATCAGCACTGCTTCTCAACATACCCAAACACACTTGTATGGTTATAGCTCTGTGCACAACTTAACATCATATATATATATATATATATATATATATATATATATATATTAAATTGAAGTATAGTTGATTTACAATGTTGTGTTAATTTCTGCTGTACAGCAAAGTGATTCAGTTATATCTATATATAGATAGATGCTTTTTTTTTTTGGCTGCATTGGGTCTTCGTTGCTGTGCACGGGCTTTCTCTAATTGCAGCGAGCTGGGACTACTCATTGTTGCAGTGCGTAGGCATCTCATTGCGGCGGCTTCTCTTGATGCGGAGCAAGGCTCTAGGCACGTGGGCTTCAGTAGTTGCAGCACACAGGCTCAATAGTTGCAGTGCACGGGCTCTAGGGTGCACAGGCTTCAGTAGTTGTGGCACATGGGCTTAGTTGCTCCGCGGCATGTGGGATCTTCCTGGACCACGGATGGAACTCATGTCCCCTGCATTGTCATACTCTTTTCCATTATGGTTATCACAGGATATTGAATGTAGTTCCCTGTGCTATAGAGTAGGACCTTGTTGTTTATCCATCCTGTATATGATAGTTTGCATCTGCTAACTCCAAACTCCCACATCATCCCTCCCCCACACCCCCTTGCCCTTGGCAACCACAAGTCTGTTCTCTATATCTGTGAGTCTTTCTGTTTCATAGATAAGTTCATTTGTGTCATATTTTAGATTCCCCACATGAGTGATATCATATGGCATTTGTCCTCTCATTTTGACTTACTTCACTTAGTATGATAATCTCTGGTTCCATCCATGTTGCTAAAAATGGCATTATTTCATTGTATTGGGTTGGCCAAAAGGTTCGTTCAGTTTTTTCTGTAAGATGGCTGTAGTAGCACTTAGTTGTCTTTTTTTAAAAAAATAATTAATTAATTAATTTTTGGCTGAGTTGGATCTTTGTTGCTGCGCAGGGACTTTCTCTAGTTGCGGCGAGCGGGGGCCACTCTTCATTGTGGTGTGCGGGCTTCTCATTGCGGTGGCTTCTCTTGTTGCAGAGCATGGTCTCTAGGTGCGCAGGCTCCAGTAGTTGTGGCTCACAGGCTCTAGAGCACAGGCTCAGTAGTGGTGGCGCACGGGCTTAGTTGCTCTGTGGCATGTGGGATCTTCCTGGACCAGGGCTTGAACCCGTGTCCCCTGCATTGGCAAGCGCATCCTTAACCACTGCGCCACCAGGGAAGCCCCATTTAGTTGTCTTTAACTTCATTTGAAATGGTTTTGTTAGATTGTATGTGACAGCTGTCATATCAGTGTGCATTTAAAAAAGTCATCAGGACTTCCCTGGTGGTATAGTGGTTAAGAATCCCCCTGCCAATGCAGGGGACATGGGTTCAAGCCCTGGTACAGGAAGATCCCACATGCCACAGAGCAACTAAGCCCGTGCGCCACCACTACTGAGCCTGTGCTCTAGAGCCTGTGAGCCACACCTACTGAAGCCCACGTGCCGAGAGCCCATGCTCCACAACAACAGAAGCCCTGCTTGCTGCAACTAGAGAAAAACCCACACACAGCAACAAAAGACCCAACACTGCCAAATAAATAAATAAATTTTTAAAAAATTAAAAAATTTTAAAAAATAAAAAAATCAAAATTGGTGAATTTTTGTGTAGCCATTTTAATATTGAAGATCAAATAAAAGACACAACATTTTTCACATATTATGCTTTATTATTTCAAGAAAGGTAAAAACACACCGAAACACAAAAAAAGATTTGTGCAGAAGGTGCTGTGACTGACTGAATGTGTCAAAAGTGGTTTGCAAAGTTTCGTGCTGGAGATTTCTCGCTGGACGATGCTCAACCATCAGGTAAATCAGTTGAAGTTGATAGCAATCAAATAAAGACATTAATTGAGAACAGTCAACGTCATACCATGCGGGAGATAGCCGACATACTCAAAATATCCAAATCAAGTGTTGAAAATCATTTGCACCAGCTTGGTTATATTCATCGCTTTGATGTTTGGTTTCCACGTAGGTTAAGCGAAAAAAACCTTTTTGACTATTTCCACATGCAATTCTCTACGTAAACGTAATGGAAATGTTCCATTTTTAAAACAAGTTGTGACAGGCAATGAAAAGTGGATACTGTACAATAATGTGGAATGGAAGAAATTGTGGAGCAAGTGAAATGAACCACCACCAACCACACCAAAGGCCAGTCTTCATCCAAAGAAGGTGATGTTGTGTATATATTGGGATTGGAAGGGAGTCCTCTATGATTAGCTCCTTCCAGAAAACCAAATGATTAATTCCAATTACTGCTCCCAGTTAGACCAACAGAAAGCAGCACTTGATGAAAAGCATCCAGAATTAGTCAACAGAAAATGTATAATCTTCCATCAGGATAACACAAGACTGCATGTTTCTTTGATGACCACGCAAAAACTGTTACAGCCTGGCTGGGAAGTTCTGATTCATCTGCCGTATTCACTGGACATTGCACCTTTGCATTTCCATTTATTTAGGTCTTTACAAAATTGTCTTAATGAAAAAAATTTCAATTCCCTGGAAGACTGTAAAAGGCACATTGAACAGTTCTTTGCTCAAAAGTAAAAAGTTTTGGAAAGATGGAATTATGAAGTGGCCTGAGAAATGGCAGAAGGTAGTGGAACAAAAGGGTGAATATGTTGTTCAATAAAGTTCTTGGCGAAAATGAAAAATGTGTCTTTTATTTTACTTAAAAACCGAAGGCACATTTTGGCCAACCCAATATATAAACTACATCTTCTTTATCCATTCATCTGTCGATGGACTTTTGTGTTGCTTCCATGTCTTGGCTATTGGAAATAGTGCTGCTATGAACATAGGGATGCATGTATCTTTTTGAATTAATAGTTTTGTCTGGATATATGCACAGGAGTGGGATTGCAGGATCATATGGTAGCTCTATTTTTAGTTTTTTGAGGGACCTCCATGCCATTTTCCATAGTGGCTGCAGCAACTTGCATTCCCACCAACAGTGTAGGAGGGTTCCCTTTTCTCCACACCCTCTCCAGCATTTGTTATTTGTCAACTTTTTAATGATGGCCATTCTGACTGGTATGAAGTGGTACTTCATTATTATTTTGATTTGCATTTCTCTAATAATTAGCAATGTTGAGCATCTTTTCATGTTGTTGAACAGACCATCTTTTCATGGCCTGTTGGCCATCTGTACATCTTCTTTGGAGAAATGTCTATTTAGGTTTTTGGCCCATTTTTTCAATTGGGTTGTTTTTTTTGTTGTGTTGTATGAGCTCTTTGTATGTTTTGGAAATCAAGCCTTTGTAGGTCTAATTGTTTGCAAATATTTTCTCCTGTTCCATAGGTTGTCTTTTCCTTTTGTTTATGGTTTCCTTTGCTGTGCAAAAGCTTGCAGGTTTGATTAGGTCCCATTTGTTTATTTTTGCTATTATTTCTATCGACTTGGGAGACTGACCTAAGAAAACATTGGTACGATTTATGTCAGAGAATGTTTTGTCTATGTTCTCTTCTAGGAGTTTTATGGTTTCATGCCTTCCTTTTAAGTCTTTAAGCCATTTTGAGTTTATTTTTGTGTATGGTGTGAGGGTGTGTTCTAAGTTCATGGAATTATATGTGGCTCTTCAACTTTCCCAACACCACTTGCTGAAGAGACATTTTCCCATTATATATTCTTGCTTTCTTTGTCAAAGATTAATTGACCATAGGTGTGTGGGTTTATTTCTGGGCTCTGTATTCTGTTCCATTGATCCATATGTCTGTTTTTGTGCCAATACCATGCTGTTTGATTACTGTAGATTTGTAGTATTGTCTGAAGACGGAGATGGTTATGCCTCCTGCTTTGTTCTTTTCCCTCAGGATTGCTTTGGCAATTCTGGATCTTTTATGGTTCCATATAAATTTTAGGATTTTTTGTTCCAGTTCTGTGAAAAATGTCATGGGTAATTTGATAGGGATCACGTTAAATCTGTAGATTGCTTTGGGTAGTATGGCTGTTTTAACAATAACAATTCTTCGAATCCAAGAGCATGAGATATCTTTCCATTTCTTTGAATCATTTTAACTTTTCTTTATTAATGTCTTATAGTTCTCAGTATATAAGTCTTTCACCTCCTCGGTCAGGTTTATTCCTTAGTATTTTATTTTTTGGGGTGCAATTTTAAAAGGTATTTTTTTCTTACATTCCCTTTCTGATAATTCATTGTTAATGTAAAGAAATGCAATTGATTTCTATATGTTAATCGTGTACCCTGCTACCTTGCTTAATTTATCAGTTCTAGTAGTTTTTGTGTGGAGTTTATAGGGTTGTCTATATATAGTATCATGTTATCTGCATATAATGACAGTTTTACCTCTTCCTTTCCAATCTGGATAAATTTTATGTCTTTTTCTTGCCTGATTGCTGGGGCTAGGACTTCCAACACTATGTTGAACAGAAGTGGTGAGAGTGGGCATTCTTGTCTTGTTCCAGATTTTAGTGGGAAGGCTTTCAGCTTTTCACTGTTGAGTATTATATTGGCTGTGGGTTTGTCATAAATAGCTTTTATTATGTTGAGATATGTTCCCTCTATACCCCCTTTGGTAAGAGTTTTTTCATGAATCGTTGATGAATTTTATCAAATGCTTTTTCTGCATCTGTTGAGATGATCACTTGTTTTTTTTTTTTTTTTTTTCTTTTGTTAATGTGGTGTATCACATTGATTTTGCATATGTTGAACCATCCTTGTGAACTTGGGATGAATCCAACTTGGTTGTAGTGTATGGTCTTTTTTATGTGTTTGTTGGATTCGGTTTGCTAATATTTTGTTTAGAATTTTTGCATCTATGTTCATCAAAGATATTGGACTGTAATTTTCTTTTTTGGTGGTATCTTTGTCTGGTTTTGTATCAGGGTGATTGTGGCTTCATAGAATGTCTTTGGGAGTGTTCCCGCCTCTTCAGTCTTTTGGAAGAGTTTGAGAAGGATCGGTATAAGTTCTTCTTTTTATGTTTGGAAGAATTTGCCTGTGAGGCTATCTGGTCCTGGACTTTTGTTTGTAGAGAGCATTTTTAAATTACAGATTCTATTTCACTTCTAGTGACTGGTCTGTTCAAATTATTTTTTCTTGATTGAATTTTGGTGGGCTGCATGTTTCTAGAAACTTGTCCATTTCTTCTAGGTTGGTAAATATGTTGGCATGTAATTGTTCATAGTATTCTTTTATGTTTTTTTGTATTTCTGGAGTATTGTTTGTTATTTCACCTTTTTCATTTCTTATTTTGTTTATTTGGGTTCTCTCTCTTTTCTTCTTGGTGAGCCTGGCCAGACGTTTGTCAATATTGTTTACCCTTTCAAAAAAATCACCTCTTGACTTTAATTTCTATTTATTTCCTCTCTAATCTTTATTATTTCCTTCCTTCTGCTGACTTTAGGTTTTTGTTGTTCTTCTTTTTCTAATTCTTTTAGATGGTAGATTAGGTTGTTTATTTGAGATTTTTCTTGTTTTGTGTAGAAGGCCTGTGTCACTATGAACTTCCCTCTAAAAATTGCTTTTGCTGCATCCCACAGCTTTTGTATGGTTGTCTTTTCATTGTCATTTGTCTCAAGGTATTTTTTAATTGATAATTTCCTCTTGATTTCAACACTGACCCATTCGTTTTTTTATTAGCATGTTGTTTCTTTCTCATTTCATTTTCTGTGGTTGATTTCTAGTTTCATGCTGTTGTGGTCAGAAAAGATGCTTGAAATAATTTCTATACTCTTAGATTTGTTGAGGCTTGTTTTGTGCCCTAGTATGTGATCAGTCCTAGAGAGTGTTCCATGTGCATTTGAAAAGAATGTGTATTCTGGTTTTTTGGGGTGTAATGTCCTGAAAATATCAATTAAGTCTAACCGTTCTGTCATATCCTTTAGGATCTCTGTTGCCTTATTGATTTTCTGTCTCGAGGATCTGTCCATTGATGTGAGTGGGGTGTTAAAATCTCCTACCATTATTGTATACCCATCAGTTTCTCCCTTTATTTCTGTAGTATTTGTTTTATGTATTTGGGTGATCCTATATTAGGTGCATATACATTGACGAGTGTAATATCCTCTTCTTGTATTGATCCTTTTATCATTATATAGTGTTCTTCTTTGTCTTTATGGCCTTTAAGTCTATTTTGTCTCATATGAGTATTGTGACCCCCTCTTTCATGTCATTTCTGTTTTGCATGAAATATCTTTTTCCATCCCCTCAGTTTCAATTTATGTGTGTCCTTTGCCCTAAAGTGGGTCTCTTGTAGGCAGCATATTGTAGGTTCTTATTTTTTTAATCCAACCTGCCACTCTGTGTCTTTTGATTGGAGCATTTAGTTCATTGACATTTTCTTTTAATATTCTTTTTATTTTACTTTTTATTTTTTGGCTGCGTTGGGTCTTCATTGCTGTGCATGGGCTTTCTCTAGTTGCGGTGGGTAGGGGCTACTCTTCGTTGTGGTGCGCGGGCTTCTTATTGCAGTGGCTTCTCTTGTTGTGGAGCATGGGCTCTAGGCACGCGGGATTCAGTAGTTGTAGCACACAGGCTCAGTAGTTGTGGCTTGCGGGCTCTAGAGTGCAGGCTCAGTAGTTGTGTTGCAAGGGCTTAGTTGCTCTGCAGCATGTGGGATCTTCCCAGACCAGGGATTGAACCTGTGTCCCCTGCATTGACAGGTGGATTTTTAACCACTGCGCCACCAGGGAAGTCCCTAGTCCACTGAAATTTAAGGTAATTAGTGATAGATATGTATTTATTGCCATTTTAAACCTTGTTTTCCAGTTGATTTTGTGTTTCTTTTTTTTGCCTTTTGTGGTTTGATTTCCTCTTATTTTATGCTTTTGTTCTCTTCTTTTTGGTTTTGTGAATCTGCTGTATGTTTCTGATTTGTGGTTACCCTGTCTTTCAAGCATGTTAACCCCTTCCTATATCTACTTGCTTTAGACTGATGGTCATATAGGCTCAAACACATTCTAAAAAAAAAAAACCAGCATTTTCTTACTCTCCTCCTCTACATTTTATGATTTTTATGTCCTCTTTTACATCTTCATGTTCATCCTTTTGCTGTTCATTACGGTTATCACTTTTAAAAAAGTAAAAAAATTTTTTTTCCCTTTTTAATCTGTATACTGGCTTATTTAAGTGATTTGCTTTTCAGTTGTGATTTTTCTCTTTCCTATATCTATTTAGAAGAAGACCTTTTCTATTTAGAGAAGACCTTTCAATATTTCTTTTCTATTTTCTATTTAGACAAGACCTTTCAATATTTCTTTTCTATTTAGAGAAGACCTTTCAATATTTCTTTTAGGATAGGTTTAGTATTGCTGTATTCTTTTAGTTTTCTCTTGTCTGAGAAATTATTTATCTCTGCTTTTATTCTAAATGATAGTCTTGCTGGGTGGAGTATCCAAGGTTGCAGATTTTTCCCCTTTCAGGATTTTGAATATATCTTGCCACTTCCTTCTGGCCTGCAAAGTTTCTGTAGAGAAATCAGCTGATAGCCTTGTGGGGGTTCACTTATAATTAATTCTTTGCTTTTCTCTTGCTGCCTTTAGAATCCTCTCTTTAACTTTTGCCATTTGAATATGTTTTAGTTTAGGTCTGTTTGGGTTCATCTTGTTTTGGAACTTTGGTGCTTCCTGTACCTGGATATCTGTTTCCTTCTTTAGGTTTGGGAAGTTTTTAGCCATAATTTCTTTCAATACATTTTTGATCACCTTTTCTTTTTCTTCTCCTTCTGGAATCCCTATGATTTGTAGGTTGGCATGCTTTATATTATCCCATAGATCTCTTGTATTGCTTTCATTTTGCTTTTTTTTTTTTTTTTTTTTTTTTGCTATTCATTGCCTTTAACTCAGCTTTTGTCTTGGTGAATGAGTTTTCTAATTTTTCTTGGCTCCTCTTTATAGTTTCTAGCTCCTTTCTACAACAATCTGCATTTCTGTCAATAGCCTTTCTTAATTAATTCCTTCATTATTTTTATTATCTCCTTTTGAAATCTGTGTCTATTAGACTGAAGAGGTCTGTTTCATTGTTGTTCTTTCAGGGGAATTCTCTTGGTCTTTTAACTGGGAGTGTTCCTCTGCTCCTCAGTTTTATTTTATTTTGTTTTTATATTTTTCTCCCATTGGGAGGGTTGTCTTTTCGTTTTGTTTATGGTTTCCTTTGCTGTGCAAAAGCTGTTTTTTTAAAAAAATATTTATTTTGCTGTGTTGGGTCTTAGTTGCGATACGTGGGATCTCTGTTGCGGCATGCAGGATCTTTCGCTGCAGTGCACGGGCTTCTCTCTAGTTGTGGCGTGTGGGCTCTAGAGCGTGCAGGCTCAGTAGTTGCAGTGTGTGGGCTCTCTAGTTGTGGTGTGCGGGCTCCAGAGCGCATGGGCTCAGTAGTTGTGGCACACGAGCTCTCTAGTTGTGGTGCACGGGCTATAGAGCACACAGGCTTAGTTGCCCCATGGCATGTGGGACCTTAGTTCCCCAACCAGGGATCGAAATCGTGTCCCCTTCATTGGAAGGTGAATTCTTAACCACTGGACCACCAGGGAAGTCCCTCTCAATTTTACTTTTATTTCCCTTATTCTGTGACTGTTGGAGAAAAAATTACCTACTGTGGTCTTGGAGGGCTAGTTTTATGTGGCAGTGTCCCTGTGTATAAAATGACAAGGATACAAAGGTGAGTTGCCAGATTTTTAAGACTAAAATCTATTACTGCACAAGAAACGTTAGCCATGTGACAGGGTATACCATCTGTGAATTCAGAGGTGAGATTAATGTGGAAATTAAGGAAACACTCCCATTACCATTGCAACAAAAGAATAAAATACCTAGGAATAAACCTACCTAGGGAGACAAAAGACCTGTATGCAGAAAACTATAAGACACTGATGAAAGAAATTAAAGACGATACCAACAGATGGAGAGATATATATCATGTTCTTGGATTGGAAGAATCAACATTGTGAAAATGACTGTACTACCCAACGCAATCGACAGATTCAGTGCAATCCCTATCAAATTACCAATGGCATTTTTTACAGAACTAGAACAAAAAATCTTAATATTTGTATGGAGACACAAAAGACCCCAAATAGCCAAAGTGGTCTTTTTTTTTTAAATTTTATTTTATCTTTATTTATTTTTGGCTGCATTGGGTCTTCCTTGCTGCGTGCAGGCTTTCTCTAGTTGCGGCGAGTGGGGGCTGATTTGTTGTGCATGGGTTTCTCATTGCGGTGGCTTCTCTTGTTGCAGAGTATGGGCTCTAGGCGCATGGGCTTCAGTAGTTGTGGCATGTGGGCTCAGTAGTTGTGGCTTGCGGGCTGTAGACCGCAGGCTCAGAAGTTGTGGCGCTTGGGCTTAGTTGCTCTGCAGCATGTGGATCTTCCCCGAGCAGGGCTCGAACCTGTGTCCCCTGCATTGGCAGGCGGATTCTTAACCACTGCACCACTAGGGAAGTTGCCAAAGTGGTCTTGAGGGAAAAAAAACGGAGCTGGAGGAATCAGACTCCCTGACTTCAGACTATACTACAAAGTTACAGTAATCAAGACAATATGGTACTGGCCCCAAAACAGAAGTATAGATCAATGGAACAGGATAGAAAGCCCAGAGATAAACCCATGCACCTATGGTCAACTAATCTATGACAGAGGAGGCAAGGATATACAATGGAGAAAAGACAGTCTCTTCAATAAGTGATGCTGGGAAAACTGGACAGCTACATGTAAAAGAATGAAATTAGAACACTCCCTAACATCATACACAAAAATAAACTCAAAATGTATTAGAGACCTAAATGTAAGACCAGACACTATAAACCTTTTAGAGGAAAACATAGCAAGAACACTCTTTGACATAAATCACAGCAATATCTTTTTTGATCCACCTCCTAGAGTAATGGAAGTAAAAACAAAAATAAACAAATGGGACCTAATGAAACTTAAAAGCTTTTGTACAATAAAGGAAGCTGTAAAGAAGATGAAAAGACAACGCTCAGAATGGGAGAAAATATTTGCAAACGAATCAGTGGACAAAGGATTAAACTCCAAAATATATAAACAGCTCATGCAGCTCAATATTAAAAAAACAAACAACCCAATCCAAAAATGGGCAGAAATCCTAAATAGACATTTCTCCAAAGAAGAGATACAGATGGCCAAGAAGCATGTGAGAAACTGCTGAACATTGCTAATTATTAGAAAAATGCAAATCAAAACTACAATGAGGTATCACCTCACACCAGTTAGAATGGGCATCATCAGAAAATCTACAAACAACAAATGCTGGAAAGGATGTGGAGAAAAGGGAACCGTCTTGCATTGTTGTTGGTGGGAATGTAAATTGATACAGCCACTATGGAGAACAGTATGGAGGTTCCTTAAAAATGTAAAAATAGAATTACCATATGGCCCAGCAATCCCACTACTGGACATACACCCTGAGAAAACCATAATTCAAAAAGACACATGCACCCCAATGTTCATTGCAGCACTATTTATAATATCCAGGACATGGAAGCAACCTAAATGCGCATTGACAGACGAATGGATAAAGAAGATGTGGTGCATATATACAATGGAATATTACTCAGCCATAAAAAGGGACGAAATTGGGTCATTTGTAGAGATGTGGATGGATCTAGAGACTGTCATACATAGTGAAGTAAGTCAGAAAGAAAAACAAATATTGTATATTAATGCATATATGTGGAAGTTAGAAAAATTATACAGACGAACCAGTTTGCAGGGCAGAAATTGAGACACAGAGGTAGAGAAGAAACGTATGGACACCAAGGGGGGAAAGTGGTGGGGGTTGGTGGTGGGATGAATTGGGAGATTGGGATTTTCATATATACATTAATATGTATTAAATGGATAACTAATAAGAACCTGCTGTATAAAAAAATAAATAAAAAATTCCAAAAAAATAGATAAACAACAAGGACCTACTGTATAGCACAGGGAACTATATTCAGTATCTTTTGATAAACCTTAATGGAAAAGAATCTGAAAGAGAATATATACATATTCGTAAAATGGAATCACTTTGCTGTACACCTAAAACTAACACAACAATAAAAAAAAAAACCCACATACAATTTAAAAAGATACCTGTAAAGCAAATGTGACTTCACCCCCAACCTCACAAAACCATCTCCTCTGGGCTCCATATACAGAGAAATTCTGGAGCTTCCACTAGTATAGTGCTATGAGGCTATGGAAAGGAAGGCACAGTCTGCTAAGTGGGGATTAAGGGAGAGCTTCCCAGAGGATGTGTCTTTTAAGTTGTTTAGTGAGGTGAATGGGGAGTGAATGAGGCACAATCTGGAGGAAGGCAGGTGGAAACAATACAGGGTGAGAAATCCTCGAGGGAGTCAAAAATCAACTGAGAAAATCCAACAGGACAGGAATGTGAGGAGCAAAGAGGAGTGGTGTGGGATGGTATAGGGCCATGATAGGCCATGGGAAGAAGATGGGATTTAATTTCACAGGAAATAGGAAATGGCTGTTTTTAACACATCAAATTTTTTTAACAAATCAAATTTTTAACAAATCAAATTTTGTGATTAAAAAAAAAATCTTCACAGTGGATCAGAGACTTCTGATTGCGAGAGAGCAAAGAATAACTTAAAACCCTTGCTCTTACACAGACAAGATGGTTGAGTAGTAGGATCTTGAGCTCACCTCCTCACAGAAGAAACACCAAACTTACATCTGACTTCTGAACAACCATCAAAAGAAAGACTGGAACCTACCAAAAAAGATATTCTACATCCAAGTCATAAACAAGAAACCTATGAGACTAGTAGGGGCACACTCACGATATAATCAAATCCCATACACCCCCTAGATGGGCAACCCACAAACTGGAGAACAATTATATCACAGAAGGTCTCGCACAGGAGTGAGAGTTCTGAGCCACACGCCAGGCTCCCAAGCCTGGGGGTCCAGCAACAGGAGGAGGAGCCCTAGAGCATTTAGCTTTGAAGGCCAGTGGGGATTGAGTGCAGGAGCTCCACAGGACTGGGGGAAACAGAAACACCACTTTTGGAGGGCACACAGAAGGTTTCGTATGCACCAGGACCCAAGGCAAAAGCAGTGATTTCATGGAAGCCTGGGCCAGACTTACCTGCTGGTATTGGAGGGTCTCCTGGGGAGGTGGGGGTAGCTGTGACGACCTGTGGCGACAATGCAGTTAGTGGCAGAGGTAATTTGCAATATTCATCAATGTGAGATCTCCTGGATGCCACCATTTTGGTACTAAGGCTTGGCCCCATCCAATAGCCTGTAGGCTCAAGTGCTGGCATGCCTCAGGCCAAACAATGAACAGGGTGGGAACACAGCACAATCCATCAGTAGACAGGCTGCCTAAAGACTTCCTGAGCCCACGGCCAATTCTAGGCATGGCCCTGGCCACCACAGGGCCAAGAACCAGCTACACCAGTGGACAGGCACCAAGCCCTTCCACCTGTAAACCTTGCACAAGCCTCTAGACCAGCCTCACCCACCATGGGCCAGACATCAGAAGCAAGAAAACTACATTCCAGTTGCCTGCAGAACTGAGTCTGCAACACAGATCAGAACCTACTGCGAGACCAGTTGGGACAGACATGTGGAGGCTAAATGATATTTTACTAAACAACCAATGGAATACTGAAGAAATCAATCAAAGAAGAAAAGGAAATAAAAGGAATCCAAATTGGAAAGGAAGAAATAAAACTGTCACTGTTTGCAGATGTCAAGACACTGTATATAGAAAATTCTAAAGACGTGACCAGAAAACTATTAGGGCTCTTCAATGAACTTGGTAGAGTCACAGGATACAAAATATACAGAAATGTATTGCATTCCTGTAAACTAACAATGAGCTATCAGAAAGAGAAATTAAGGAAACAATCCCATTTACCATCACATGAAAAAGAACAAAACACCTAGGGATAAACCTACCTAAGGAGGCAAAAACTGGTATTCCGAAAACTATAATATGCTGATGAAAGAAATCAAAGATGACACAAACAGATGGAAAGATATACCATGTTCTTGGATTGGAGGAATCAATATTGTCAAAATGACTATAATACCCAAGGCAATCTACAAATTCAATGCAATCCCTATCAAATTACCAATGGCATTCTTTACAAAACTAGAACAAATATGTTTTTAAATTTGTATGGAAACACAAAAGACCCTGAATAATGAAAGTAATCTTGAGAAGGAAAAACAGAACTTGAGGAATCAGGCTGTCTTCAGACTATACTACAAAGTGACAGTAATCAAAGCAGTACGGTACTGGCGCAACAACAGAAATACAGATCAATGGAACAGGATAGAAAGCCCAGAAATAAACCCATTCACTTATGGTCAATTAATCGACAGTAAAGGAGGTAAGAATATACAATAGAGAAAAGGCAGTCTCTTCAATAAGTGGTGCTGGGAAAACTGGACCACTACACGTAAAAGAATGAAACTAGAACATTCTCTAACACCACACAAAAAAATAAACTCAAAATGGATTAAAGACCAAAATTAAATTCCTAGAGGAAAACATAGGCAGAACACTCTTTGACATAAACCACAGCAGTATCTTTTTAGATCTGTCTCCTAGAGTAATGGAAATAAAAACAAAGATAAACAAATGGGACCCAATTAAACTTAAAAGCTTTTGCACAGCAAAGAAAACCATAAACAAAATGAAAAGACAACCCACAGAATTGGAGAAAATATTTTCAAATGATGTGACCAACAAGGGATTAATTTCCAAAATATACAAACAGCTCATACAGCTCTATATCAAAAAACAAAAAGACCAAACTCAAACAACCCAATCAAAAAATGGGAGAAGACCTAAATAGACATTTCTCAAAGAAGACATACAGATGGCCAAGAGGCACATGAGAAGTGCTCAACTGGCTAATTGTTAGAAAAATGGAAATCAAAACTACAAGGAGATACCACCTTACACTCGTCAGAATGGTCATCATTAAAAAGTCTATAAATAATAAATGCTGGAGAGGGTGTGGAGAAAAGGGAATCCTCCCACACTATTGGTGGGAATGTAAATTGGTGCAGCCACTATGGCGAACAGTATGGAGTTTCCTTAAAAAACTAAAAATAGAGCTACCATATGATCCAGCAAACCCACTCCTGGGCATATATAAGGGGAAAACTCTAGCTCAAAAAGACACATGTACCCCAATGTTCATATCAGTATATTTACAATAGCCAAGACATGGAAGCAACCTAAATGTCCATTGACAGATGAATGGATAAAGAAGATGTAGTATATATGTACAATGGAATATGACAAATACATTAAAAAGAATGAAATAATGCCATCTGCAGCAACATGGATGGACCTAGAGATTATCATACAAAGTGAAGTAAGGTAGACAGATAAGGAGAAATATGATATCACTTATATGTGGAATCCCACCCCCCCAAAATTAATGATACACATGAACTTATATACAAAACTGAAACAGACCCACAGACATAGAAAACAAACTTATGGTTACCAAAGGGGAAAGTGAGGGGTATAAATTAGGAGTTGGGATTAACATATACACACTACTGTGTATAAAATAAGTAATCAACAAGGACCTATTGTATAGCACAGGGAACTCTACTTAATATTCTGTAATAACCTATATGGGAAAAGAGTCTATAAATGAGTGACTACATGTATATGTATAACTGAATCACTTTGCTGTACACCTGAAACTAACACAACACTGTAAATCAACTATACTTCAAAAACGAAAGCCCTTGACCCCTAAAAATACCTGGAAATGCTGGATAAAAATGAAATAAATTTAAGGACATAGCTGAGTTTACAGGGAAGAAAAGGCAATCATGAAGTGACATAACTAATAGGAGATTAAAAACAGGGGCATCAACACTGGTACTAATTCTTTGGTCACTCTGGGAAAGTTGGTATCTCTGTAATTAAGGGTCTTAGGTTTTAATGTGTCTGTGAATTGATCAAAACAAGCTATTACCACCAACACCACCCCAGACACATAAAGACAGAATCTATAAAGGTCTGCACATACTAGTGAAAGCATGGGCTAAAAAGTTTCCTAAGGATTTGAAGCCCTAAGACTGTACCTCAGCCAGGCTTGGGCTTCAAGTTTACTTTTCCTACCTGATCTAGGAATCCCTAAAAAATCCCCAAGCATAACATAAAGTAAAAATTGGTTCTTGGGCAGATGATATCTCTAAGGGCTCCTGGTCAAACACAAACTCAGTCTACAGGGATGTTTCCACAACCTAGTCCACAAATTTTCCTCAGAACGAAAAAATAAGTCCCTTGAAAGATAAACTCACAAAGAATTGGGAAACATGCAAAGCAATCATAATCAAAAGTCAGAAGATCAAACAAATACCAGGTTTAGACACCTAAAGTGAGAAAACACACCAATGCTCTGAAATAAAATAAGTGTTTATAATTGTTAAAACGAGAAGAAAATATTAAGGGACTGGTTAAATAGACTATGATACAGCCAAGAATAGAGTGAGTGAATTAGAACGCAGAGCTGATAAAATATTACAGAAAGAACACAGCTAAAGTGATGAAAATAGGAGAAAGGAGTTAAGGGGCAGGATAGGCTGTAAACAATGTGAATTCCATTAGAGCAGAGTATGTGCTTTGCTCACTGAAGTATCCTGAATGCCTAGAACAGTGTCTGGCATAGGTGGTGCTGAATATCAGTTAAATCAAAGTCCAGCAATTATTAGAGGTAAGGAGAGAATGGGGAAAAGGAGATATTTAATGAACTAAGAATTTTTTTTTTTTCGTTACACGGGCCTCTCACTGTTGTGGCCTCTCCCATTGCGGAGCACAGGCTCCGGACGCGCAGGCTCAGCGGCCATGGCTCACGGGCCCAGCCGCTCCGCGGCATGTGGGATCCTCCCGGACCGGGGCACGAACCCGCGTCCCCTGCATTGGCAGGAGGACTCCCAACCACTGCGCCACCAGGGAAGCCCAAGAATTTTTTTTACAATCAATAAAAGGCATGAATATTTATAATCAGTTGAATCCATTATGTCATTATGAAGACATAATGACTATAGGACTTCTTCACCCACTATAAATGAGAAAATTGGACTTAGTATATTAATCAATTGTTTTCATAAATTGGGCAATAGGTATTACAGGATTATGACCCTAGAGAGACGGCAAATAAGGAGGGCAAGCCCTATGAATTTCTTCCCAAAGCAGTTTCCCAAATTATAGCAAAGGAGGGGGAGTCCAAATAGTCCAGTACTATCGCTGGGTTGAGGAGACAGAGACTGAAGTTTCAAGGAAGCTAGAATTTGCTAGCAAAGTATTGGAGAGGAAGGAGCTATGCAGAGACAGAGCTCCAGTGTTCTGCTCAGGGGTCCTTGAGTCTTAGTTGAATACTAGTCTGCATATGTGTAGGATGAAACTTCATGAAGCTAGAGAAAGAACAGCTGTGGCGTAAAGAACAGTTACATAAGCTGAACCACTCTAAGAGCTCACACAGGCCTGGGAGTCATTCATGCATTCAGCAGACAGAGGGGACAGATCTTGTTGGATACATGGCACATTCAGTGGAGACCTTAGATGCTTCAAAGCTTAGTACTGGGGCTAAAGGAACCCTAGAGTAAAAGCTACCCTAGACCTGCCCCCCAAAGCCTAAAACCAAGCCTACAAAGATCAGGCTGATCTTCAAGTAACTTAATTGCCTCACAAAACAAAGTTCAAAACTCTTTAAAGGTCTATAATAAAATACAGCTTGTAAGGATGTTTAATTCCCAACGTACAGTATCCAATAAAAAAAATTACAAGATAGAAGCAGGAAACTGTGATACATAACTAAAAGAGACAATGACCAATAAAAACTGATCCAGTAATGACAGAGATAATTGAATTAGCAGAGACGGATGTTAAAACAGCTTTTATAAACATTATAAATATGCTCAAGGATATAAAGAAAAACATGAATATAATGAGGAGGAAAATAAAATATATATATATAAAGATCCATATGGAGTTTCTAGAGGTGAAAAAATATGGTGTCAAACATAAAAAATTTACTGGGTGGGATCAATTGAAGATTTGAAAAAGCAGAAAATACAGGTAAACTTGAAGATGCAGCAATAGAAGGTATACAAAATGAAGCATAGAGGGAAAAATGACTAAAAGTCATAAACAAAATTAGAAAATATCTTGAACTAAATGAAAGTGAAAACACTACATATCAACTTTGTGGGATGCAGCTAATATAGTGCTTAAAAGAAAAATTACAGAATTAAAATACTCACTAAAATAAGAGAGGTCTTAATTCTGCCTACCTTAAGGTAGGAAAAAAGCAAATTAAACCCAAAGAAGAAGGAAGAATAATGAAAGAGTACAAGTCAATGAAATAGGAAATGAATGAACAAAAAAGAGATTAATCAATGAAATTAATAACTAGCTCTTTGAAAAATTGATAAACTTCTAGTTAGACAGATGATGAAAAAAGAGCACAAATTACCAATGTCAGGAATGAAAGAGGATATTACTAGGGTCTTTCATGCAAGATGTTAAAAGGATAAGGAAATACTGTCAACAACATCATGCAAGTGTATTTGATAACTTAGATGAAGTGAACAAATACCTTGTGTGACACAAATTAGCAAAACTGATTAAAGAAGAAATTAAAACCTAAAAATCCCTATAACAATTAAAGAAACTGAATTCATAATGAAAAACTTTTCTTCAAAGATAACTTAAGGCACAGATGACTTCACTAGTCTGCCAAACAGTTAAGGAAAAAGTAATATCAATCCTACACAAAAGCTTTCAGAAAACAGAGGTGGAAAGACTTCTGAATTT
This sequence comes from Orcinus orca, assembly GCF_937001465.1. NCBI lineage: Eukaryota > Metazoa > Chordata > Mammalia > Artiodactyla > Delphinidae > Orcinus > Orcinus orca. The sequence goes on along the minus strand of NC_064563.1, from coordinate 8,589,710 downwards.
ATTTTATGAAGCCAGTATTATTACCCTGGTACCAAAGCCAGAAAAAAAGAAATTATAAGAAAACAATACAGCAATAACCATCACAAACATAGGTGAGAAGATCTTTTAACAAATATTAGCAAATGGAACTCAGCAATATACAAAAAGGATAATAGACTGTGAGCAAGTGGGGTTCATTGCATTAAATGAAGGTTGGTTTACCAGTGGAAATCCATTAATGTAATTAACTATATGAATGAATTAAGGAGAAATAAACATGTTCATCTCAATAGATGCAGATTAATTAATTAAATAATAAGCATCGACAAAATTCAATCCATTCATGATTTAGAAGAAAGAAGAAAAAAACTCTCCTGGTAAACAACGAATAAAAGAAAACTTCCTCAATATGATAAAGATTATCAGTAAAAACTTACAGCCAACATCATAGTAATGCTGAAGGACCAAATGCTTCCATGGTGTAGATCAAGACAAAGGTGTCCACTCTCATCACTTCTATTCAACATTATAGCGGAGGGTCTAGTCAACACAATAAGGCAAGAAAAGGCATAAACTTAAAAATACAGAAATGAACTATATTTGTAGACTATAAAATCAGGTATATAAAAACAATTACAAGAAATCTACAAAAAAAGGTACTAGAATAAGTGAGTAAATTTAGCAAGTTCTATAAATAAAAGTCAATTGCATTTCTACAAACTAGCAGCAAACAAGTGAAAGCAAATTTTAAAAATACTTTAATAATAAGTCAAGAACATGAAATGCTTAGGATAAATTGACAAAAATCTAAGTAAAGCTAAGACTGACAAAAACTTCTCAACCAGAAGATCAAGACCATAAGAAAATTAAATACTGGGGGAGGTAATGGTCAACCTACACTCAACAATCAAGACCGAGGGCAAAGAATTGAGACCAAGATGGTGGAGTAAAAAGACCCTGAACTCACCTCTCACAAGCACACCAAAATCACATCTCTCAGCAGAACAACGATTGAAGAAAAAGACTGGAACCTACCAAAAAAGGTATTCTACATCCAAGACATAAACAAGAAACCTATGAGACTGTAGTAGGGGCACACTCATGATATAATCAAATCCCATACCCCCTGCCCCCACCCCCAGATGGGCAACCCACAAACTGGAGAACAATTATATCACAGAAGTTCTCGCACAGGAGTGAGAGTTCTGAGCCCCATGTCAGGCTCCCAAGCCTGGGGGTCCAGCAACAGGAGGAGGAGCCCTAGAGCATATAGGTTTGAAGGCCAGAGGGGATTGAGTGCAGCAGTTCCACAGGACTGGGGGAAACAGAAACTGGGGTCCCAGAAAGAGAAGAAAGGGCCGAGAAAATATTTGAAGAGAAAAAAGGTGAAAACTTCCCTAACATGGGAAAGGAAAGAGTGAACCACATCTAGGAAGTGCAGAGTCCCATACAGGATCAAACTAAAGAGGAACACACCAAGACACATTGTAATAAAAATGATAAGAATTAAAGATAAAGGTAGAATACTAAAAGCAGCAAGGGAAAAGCAACAAATAACATACAAAGGAATCCCTAGAAGACTATCAGCTGAGTTTTCCAGTGAAACTCAGCAGGCCAGAAGGGAATGGCACAATATATTTGATGAAAGGAAAAACCTACAACCAAGAATACTCTACCCATAAGGCTCTCATTGAGATTTGACAGAGAAATCAAAAGCTTTATAGAAAAACAAAAGCTGAAAGAATTCAGCACCATCAAACCAGCTTTATAACGAATGTTAAAAGAACTTCTCTAGGCGAAAAAGAAAAGGCCACGACTAGAAACAAGAAAATCATGGAATGAAAAACTCACTGGTAAAGCAAACATACAGTAAAAGTAGGAAATCATCCACAAAGAAAGCTAGTATGCAGGTTAAAAGACAAAAGCAGTAAAATCATCCGTATCCACAATAAGCAGTTAAGGGATACAGAAAACAATTAGACGTAAAATATGATATAGAAAACAGTAATTGTGAGTGGAGGAGAGTACAAATGCAAGGTATTTAAATGCATTTGAAATAAAGAGATCAGCAATTTAAAACAAAAACATATATATACAGAGAGAGACTTCTATACAAAAACCTCAAGGTAAACAAAAACCAAATATCTAAAATAAATATACACACAAAAAAGAAAAAGGAATCCAAACACAACACTAAAGAGAGTCATCAAATCACGAGAAGAGACCAAAGTAAGAAAGACGAAAAAAGACCTACAAAAACAAATCCAAAACAATTAACAAACTGAAAATAAGAACACAAATATGGATAATTACCTTAAATGTAAATGGATTAAATGGTCCAAACAAAAGACACAGACTGGGTGAATGGATATAAAAACTAGATTCATGTATATGCTGCCTACAAGAGACTCATTTTAGATTTAGAGACACAAACAGACCAAAAGTGAGGGGATGGAAAAGGTATTCCATGCTAATCGAAATCAAAAGAAAATTGGAGTAGCAATACTTATATCAGACAAAACAGACTTTAAAATAAAGACTGTTACAAGAGACAAAGAAAGACCCTATATACTGATGAAGAAAAAGCAGGACACTACATAATGATAAATCCAAGAAGATATAATAATTGTAAACACAGACGCACATCAATATATAAGGCAAATGTTAACAGACATAAAAGAAGAAATTGACAATAACATGATAACAGTGAGGGCTTTAAAACCCTACTCACATCAATGGCCAGATCATCCAGACAGAAAATCAATACAGAAACAAAGGCCTTAAATAACACATCAGAACAAATGGACTTAACTGATATTTATAGAGAATTCCACTTGAAAGCAGCAGAATACACATTCTTCTCAAGTGCACATGGAACATTGTCCAGGATAGATCACATGCTAGACCACAAAACAAGCCTCAGTAAATTTAGGAAACCTGAAATCATATCAAGCATCTTTTCTGATGAAAACACTATGAGATTAGAAATCAACTACAAAAAAACCCTGCAAAATCCATAAACATAAGTAGGCTAAAAAACATGCTAATAAACCATCAATGGGTCACAGAAGAAATCAAAAAGAGAATTAAAAAAAATACCTAGAGACAACTGAAAATGAAAACACGATGATCCAAAACCTATGGGATGCAGCAAAAGCAGTTCCCAGAGGGAAGTATTTAGAGATACAAGCTTACCCTAAGCAATAAGAAAAACCTCAAATAAACAACCTGAACTTACACCTAAAGCAACTACAGAAAGAAGAACAATCAAAACTCAAAGTTAGTAGAAGGAAATATATAAAAACAGAGCAGAAATAACTGAAAGAGAGATGAAGAAAACAATAAAAAGGATCAATGAAACTAAAAGCTGGAGCCTTCTAAAGATAAACGAAATTGATAAACCTTTAGCTAGATTCATCAAGAAAAAAAGGGAAGTGGGCCCAAATCAATAAAAGGAGAAATGAAAAGCAGGAGTTACAGCCAACACCACAGAAATACAAAGAATCTTAAGAGACTACCTAGAACAACCACATGCCAATTAAATGGACAACTTAGAAGAAATGGACAAATTCTTAGAAAGGTACAATCTTCAAGACTGAACCATAAAGAAATAGAAAATATGAACAGACGAATTACCAGTACTGCTATTGAGTCAATAATTTCAAAAGTCCAGAACCAGGAAGTTACTTGGTGGTCTAGTGGTCAGGATTTGGTGCTTTCACTTCCGTGGCCTGGGTTCAATCCCTGGTCTGGGAACTGAGATCCTGAAAGCTGCGTGGTGCAGCCAAAAATAAAACCAAAACAAACAAAATAACCAAAAATACTCCAGGACCAGATGGCTTCACAAGTGAATTCTACAAAACATTTAGAGAAGAGTTAACACGTACCCTTCTGAAATTATTCCAATAAATTAGAGGAAGGAACACTTCTGAACTCATTTTATGAGGCTACCATCATGCTGATACCAAAACCAAACAAAGATACCACAAAAAAAGAAAATTATAGGCCAATATGTTCAATGATGAACATAGATGCAAAAATCCTCAACAAAATACTAGCAAACTGACTCCAACAATACATTAAAAGGACCATATACCATGATCAACTGGGATTTATCCCAGGGATGCAAGGATTTTTCATATCTGCAAATCAATGAATGGGATACACCACATTAACAAATTGAAAAATAAAAACCATATGATCATCTCAATAGATGTAGAAAAGCTTTTGATAAAATTCAATATCCATTTATGATAAAAACTCTCCACAATGTGAGCACAGAGGGAACAATCCCAACATAATAAAGGCCATATATGACAAATCCACAGCTAACATCATACTCAATGGTGAAAAGCTGAAAGCATTTTCTCTAAGATTAGGAAAAAGACAAGGATGTGCACTCTCACCACTTTTATTCAATATAGTTTTGGAAGTACTAGCCACAGCAACCAGATAAGAAAAGGCAATAAAAGGAATCCAAATGGGAAAGAAGTAAAACTGTCATTGTTTACAGATGACACAATACTATATATACACAGAAAATTCTAAACATGCCACCAGAAAACTGCTAGAGCTCATCAATAAATGTAGTAAGTTTGCAAGATACAAAATTATACAGAAACCTGTTGCATTCCTACGCACTAACGACAAAATACAGAAAGAGAAATTTAAAAAAAAAATCCCATTTATGATTGCATCAAAAATAATAAAATACCTAGGAATAAACCTACCTAAGGAGGCAAAAGAGCTGTACTCTGAAAACTAATGTAAGAAACTAAAGACAACACAAACAGATGGAAAGATATACTGTGTTCTTGCATGGGAAGAATAAATATTGTTAAAATGACCATACTCCCAAGGCAACCTACAGATTCATTGCAATTCCTAAAAAATTAGAAATGGCATTTTTCACAAAACTGGAACAAAAATTTTAAAAAGCTGTATAGAAACACAAAAGACCACAAATAGGCAAAACAATCTTGAGAACGAAGAGTGAAGAAGGAGATATCATGCCCCCTGACTATACTACAAAGCTATAGTCATCAAAACAGTATGGTACTGGCACAAAAACAGACACACAGATCAATGGAACAGGCTAGAAAGCCCAGAAATAAACCCATGAACTTATGATCAATTAATCAACAGTAAAGGAGGTAAGAATATACAAAAGAGAAAAGATAGTCTCTTCAATAAATGGTGCTGGGAAAACTGGACAGTGACATGTAAAAAAATGAAATTAGAATATTCTCTAACAGCATATACAAAAATAAACTCAAAATGAATTAAAGATCTAAATGTAAGACCAGATATTATAAAACTCCTAGAGGGAAGTACAGGCAGAACATATTTTTACATAAATCGCAGCAATATTTTCTTGGATCCGTCTCCTAGAGTAATGGAAAGAAAAGTAAAACTAAACAAATAGGACCGAATTAAATTTAAGTTTTTTCACAGCAAAGAGAACCATAAACAAAACAAAAAGACAACCTACAGAATTGGAGAAAATATTTGCAAATGATGTGAGAACAAGGGATTAATTTCCAAAATATACAAACAGCTCATACAGCTCAATAGAAAAAACAAACAAACAAAAAACTGAACAACCCAATCAAAAATGGGAGAAGACCTAAATAGACATTTCTCCAAAGAAGACAGATGGCCAAAAGGCACAGGATAAGATTCTCAAAATTGTTGTTACAGAAATGGAAAGCAAAACTACAAGGAGGTATCACCTCACACCAGTCAGAATGTCCAGAGTGGGTGTGGAGAAAAGGGAACCCTCCTACCCTGTTGGTGGGAATGTAAATTGGTGAAGCCACTATGGAGAACACTCGCCACAACTACTGAAGCCCGTGTGCCTAGAGCCTGTGCTCTGCAACAAGAGAAGCCACTGCAATTAGAACCCCACACACCGTAACGAAGAGTAGCCCCTGCTCTCTGCAACTAGAGAAAGCCCACACAGCAATGAAGACACAATGCAGGCCAAAAAAACCCCCCAAAAAACAAAAACTAGTTTTAGTAAGGAAGGCTAGACATCATCAATGGGCTAGGTTATAAGTTATAAAAATAGCAATGTAGGCACAAAGAATGTGAACAAAGAAAACTAACAATAGCAGAAAGTAATAAAGTAGGAAATTAAGCAAAAACTGAGGATCAACAAAAGCTCATCCTTTGAAAAGATTAAGAAAAACAGAAAAGATTAAGAATGATTAACAACAATGAAAAAAAATGGATCAAATACAAGAGAAAGCAGGCACAAATAGGCAATTTTTAAAAATGACATAATTACAGAGAGTATAGAGATTAGAAAATATTTAAGTATGATAAATAACTTATACCATTAAGAACAGATGGAATACATAATTCCTGATAAAATTAATTTAATTAAAATAAAAAAAGAATTAGAGAAACTGTAAGACTTATAATTAAAAAAAATGAGGCAAAAATTTTCTCACAAAAGCTACAGGATAAAATAATTTTAGTGGTAGGTTTTACCAGATCTTCAATAAGTCCCATTTGTTCCATAAAGCAAAAAGAAAAGATTCTCAACTAATTTTATGAGGCTAGTAGTCTTGCTACCAGAAATACAAGACATATATGGGAAAGGATATGGGCAAATTTTACTTATGATCATACATACAAAAAATTCTAAACAAAATACTAGCAAACCAACTCCATCTATGTATTTTTTTAAAATGTGACTTACAAGAAAACATAGGTGAAAAGCTCCATGATGTTGGATTTGGCAATGATTTCTTGGGTATGACAAGCAAAAGCACAGGTGACAAAAGGAAAAATAGGTAAATTGCAGTTAATTAAAATTAAAAACTGTGCATCAAAGGAAAACAGAGTAAAAAGGCAACCCATATAGTGGGGGAAACATTTGTAAATCATACATCTGATAAGGGATTAATATCCAAAATATATAAGGAACTCCTAAGACTTAAGAACAAAAATAAACAACCTAATTCAAAAATGGGCACAGGACTTGAATAGACATTTCTCCAAAGAACGTATACAAATAGACAATGAGCACAGGAAAAGATGCTCAACATCATTAATCACTAGGGAAATGCAAGTCAACCACAATGAGACACCACTTCACACACATTAGAATAAATATTATTAAAAAAACAGAAAACAATAAGTATTAGGAAGAATGTGGAGAAATTGGAACACTTGTGCATTGCTGGTGGAAATATAAAATGGTACAGTTGCTCTGAAAAACAGTATGGTGGTTCATCAAATATTAAACAGAATTAACATATGATATAGCAATTGTACTTCGAGGTATATATCCAAAAGAATTGAAGGCAGGGACTCAGATATTTGTACATCCATGTTCATTGCAACATTATTTCCAATACCAAAACTGGGGAAACGCAAATACCCATTGATGGATGAATGAATAAACAAAATGTGATATATACATACAATGAAATATTATTCAGGCTTAAAAAGTAACGAAATTGTGATACATTCTATGACATGGATGAACCTTGAAGACGCCATGTTAAGTAAAATAAGCCAGACAAAAAAGGACAAACTGTCTAATTCCATTTATGTGAGGCATCTGGAATAAACAGTCAAATGCATAGAAACAGAAAGTAGCATAGTGGTTACCAGGGAATGCGGAAAGGAGAGAGGGGTGAATGGGGAGTTACTGTTTAATGGGTACAGAGTTTCAATTTGGGATGATGAAAAAGTTTTAGAGATGGGTAATGATGATTGCACAACAATGTGAGTGTACTTAATGTCACTGAACTGTACACTTAAACAGGATCCAAATAATAAAATAGATTTTAAGTTAGTTATCTATGACTGCCAAAAAAAAAAAAATTGTCACCATACAGTACCCAACCCAAAGGTAAACAAACCAATGGAAAGAAACTTGGTATATGATAAAGGTGGCAATATTCACCAGTGGGGAAAGGATAGATTAGTCAATGGATAGGGCTGGGACAATTGGCTATTCCCATGGGCGGAAAAAAACTAGATCCCTACTCCTCAAAATGCCATGTGGTTTAAAGACCCAAGTGAAAAGCAAAGCAATACCAATTTTAGACAAAAACCTTAATGAAAGAGGTGATAGAGGATATTAATATTTAAAACTCCTGGGACTTCCCTGGTGGCGCAGTGGTTAAGAATCTGCCTGCCAATGCAGGGGACACGGGTTCAATCCCTGGTCTGGGAAGATCCCACATGCTGCAGAGCAACTAAGCCCACGCTCCACAACTACTGAAGGCTGCCTGCCCTAGAGCCCATGTGCTGAAAATACTGAAGCCCGTGTGCCTAGAGCCTTTGCTCCGCAACAAGAGACGCCACCAAAATGAGAAGCCCGAGCGCTGCAATGAAGGGTAGCCCCCACTCACCGCAACTACTGAAAGCCCACATGCAGCAACGAAGACCCAACACAGCCAAAAATAAAATAAATAAAACTCCTGAACGTCAAAAAACATTATAAACAAGGTAAAAAAAAAAAAAGGTAAAAACTGAGGATAGACAGTTATAACCCATGTAAACAAAGACAAGGAACAGTACCTAGAATATATAAAGCATACAATTTATTAAGAAAAATACATTCTAGTAGAACAGTAGGCAAGAGTTATAATAAGCAATTCATAGAAGGAATGAGAATGACCATTGACACTTGCGTTGTCACAAATAATTAACTCAATGAGATAAAAATCTCATAAGTAATTAATGAGAAATCATTTCACACTCGCTGGCTTGGCTAATTTTATTGTTCAATAATACCAAGTGATCGTGCCTAGGGGAAACTGGAACTTACAAATTGCTATTAGGGACAGTGGCCAAGATGGTGGAGTAGAAAGACCATGATCTCATCTCCTCTCACAAGCATGCCAAAATCACAAGTATCAGCAGAACAACCATCAATGAAAAAGACTGCAACCTACAAGAAAACATCTTCTACAGCTAAAGACATAAAGAAGGAACCACAAGACAGGTAGGAGGGGCACACTCACGATATAATCAAAGGCAATACCCCCTGGGTGGGTGACCCACAAACTAGAGAACAATTATATCACAAGTTTTCCCACAGGACTGAGAGTTCTGAGCCCCATGTCAGGCTCCCCAGCCTGGGGGTCTGGCACCAGGAAGACAAACCCCCAGAACATTTGGTTCTGAAGGCCAGCAGGACTGGATAGCACGAACTCCAAAAGACTGGGGAAAACAGAGACTCCATTCTTGGAGGGTGCACACAAGATCTCGCACACACCAGGACCCAGGGCAAAAGCAGTGACTAATAAGAGCCTGGGACAGATCTACCTGCTGGTCTCGGGAGAGTCTCCTGGCAAGGCAGGGGCTGCCACGACTCACCCTGGGGACATAGACACTGGTGGCAGATACATTTAGGAACATTCAACCATATGAACTCTCCTGGTGGCTGACGTCTTGGCTTACTAGTGCCAAGACCTGGCCCCACCCAACAGCCTGTAGGTGCCAGTGCTAGGATGCCTCATGCCACATTACTAACATAGCTGCACCCATAAGCAGAAAGCCTGCATAAAGACTTCCTAGGCACACAGCCTCCTCTAGAAAGGCCCCTAGACATGGCCTGGCCCACCAGAGGGCCAGGACCCAGCTCCACCCACCAATGGGCAGGCACTGGCTCTTCCTGCCAGGAAGCCTACTCAAGCCTCTATTTCCCTCAACCATGAGGGGGTAGAACCAGAAGAAAGAAAAGTATGACCCCACAGCCTGTGCAACCAGTCTGCCAATTCAGGCCAGACCCTTCCCTGGGACCAGCTGGGCCGTGGCTCTGCCCACTAGCAGGCCAAAGCAACCTTCAGGATACCCTGGACTTCATACCCAAGTGTCAGGAACTGTTCCCTCCCCCAATGATTTGAAATGAGTTTGGGGACCCCAGGGCCCTGCAGCCAGACTCCGGGAGCTAGCCTTGACTGCCAGTAGTCCCAGCACTAACCCCAGGGTCTGGCTTCAACTGCCAGTGTGTGGGCAAAAGTCCCAGAGTCTTTGGGATCCTAACTCCGCCCACCAGGGAACCAGTACTAGGCCTGGGGCACCCTAGTGTTCCACAACCAGCCTCCCTGTAACCAGGCCCCTAAACAGCAGCCAGTAGCATCCTCACAAGGCAAGGCCTGGCAACCAGAGTGGGGGCCAACCAAGCCTACCAGACCACCCACATGGTCAGCCCGCCACAACATAAGGACCAAGGCAGCCCTCTTAGAGGGACCCCTAGAGCTTATCGCTTGGGGGATGGGGGGGGTGCCCTGCTGGGACGCATAGGATGCCTCCTATAGAGGGCCACTTCTCCAAGGCTGAGAACCATAATCAACCTACCACATACATAAAAATAGAAATAGCAACTTAAACAAAATGAGGTGGGTGACGAATATGTTCCAGATAAAGGAGTGAGATAAAACTCCAGAAGAACTAAGCAAGGTGGAGATAGGCAATTTACTGGAGAAAGTGTTCAGAGTAATGATCATAAAGATGATTAAAGAACTCAGGAGGAGGATGGATGCACAGAGTGAGAAGTTAGAAGTTTTTAACAAAGAGTTAGAAATCATAAAAAACAACCAGAGATGAAGAATAGAATCACTGAAATGAAACATACACTAGAAGGAATCAATAGTAGACTAAATGACACAGAAGAAAAGATCAGTGAGTCGGAAGACAGAATCGTGGAATTCAATGCTGCTGTGCATAAAAAAGAGAGAAGAATGAAAAGAAATGAGGACAGTTTGAGAGACTCCTGGCACAACATCAAGCTCACTAATATCTGCATTATAGGGGTCCCAGAAAGAGAAGAGAGAAAGGGTTGAGAAGATATTTGAAGAGATAAAGCTGAAAACTTCCCTAACCAGGGAATGGAAAGTCAGCCAAGTCCAGGAAGCACAGAGTCCCATACTGGATTAACCCAAAGAGGGGCACACCAAGACAAATGGTAATCAAAATGACAAAAATTAAAGATAAAGGGAGAATAGTAAAAGCAACAAGGAAAAAGCAACAAATAACATACAAGGGAACCCTCATAAGGCTATCAGCTGATTTTTCAGCAGAAACTCTGCAGGCCAGAAAGTGGGTGGCATGATACATTTACAGTGATGAAGGAGAAAAACCTATAAACAAGAATACTCCGCTCAGCAAGGCGCTAATTCAGATTTGATAGAGAAATCAAAAGCTTTACAGACAAGCAAAAGCTGAAAGAATTCAGCACCACCAAACCAGCTTTATAAAAATGCTAAAGGAACTTCTCTAGGAAAAAAGAAAAGGCCACAAATAGAAACAGGAAAATTACCCAATGAAAACGCTCACTGGTAAAGGCCAACATAAGGGTAGGAAATCATCCACATACAAAGCTAGTAGGGAGGTTAAAAGACAAAAGCAGAAAAATCATCTGTATCCACAATAAGCAGTTAAGGGATACAGAAAACAATTAGAAGTAAAATATGATATCAAAAACAGTAATCGTGAGGGGAGGTGAGTACAAATGCAGGATTTTAAAACGCATTTGAAATTAAGAGAACAGCAACTTAAAACAAAAACCTCACAGTAAGGACAAAACATAAATCTATAATAGATATACACACACAAAAAAGGAAAGGAATCCAAAAGTAAAGACAGTTATCCAATCGTAAGAGAATAAAAGAAGGGTGAAAAAAAAACCTACAAAAAGAAATCTAAAACAATTAAAAACTGTCATAAGAACATATATATCAATAATTACCTTAAATGTAAATGGACTAAATGCTCCAACCAAAAGACATAGATTGCCAGAACGGATACAAAAATAAGACCAATATATATGCTGCTTACAAGAGACTCATTCAGATCTAGAGACACATACAGACTGAAAGTTGAGGGGATGGAAAAAGATATTAGATGCAAATGGAAATCAAAAGAAAGTATATAAAAATATTTATATCAGACAAAACAGACTTTAAAATAAAGACTGTTACAAGAGACAAAGAAGGACATTGTATAATGACCAAGAGATCAATTCAAGAAGATATAACAACTGTAAATATATATGCACCCAACATAGGAGCACCTTAATATATAAGGTAGATATTAATGGACATAAAAGGAGAAATCAACAGTAACATAATAATAGTAGGGGACTTTAACACCCCACTTACATCAATCGACAGATCATTCAGACAGAAAGTCAATAAGGGAACACAGACCTTTACTGACATATTAGATCAAATGTATTTAATTGCTATTTATAGGGCACTCCACCTGAAAGCAGCAGAATATGCATTCTTTTCAAGTGCACATGGAACACTCTCCAGGACAGATCACAGGCTAGGCCACAAAACAGTCTTCAGTAAACTTAGAAAAATTTAAAACATATCAAGCATCTTTTCCGACTGCAACACTAGGAGGCTAGAAATCAACTACAAGAAAAAAAACTGCAGAAAACACAAAAGCATATAGGCTAAACAATATGCTACTAAACAACCAATGTATCACTGAAGAAATTAAAAAGGAAATCAAAAAGTACCTAGAGACAAATGAAAATGGAAACATGACAATACAAAACCTATGGGATAGAGCAAAAACAGTTGTAAGAGGGAAATTTATAGAGATACAATCTCAAACAAACAACCTAACCTTACACCTAAAGCAACTACAGAAAGAACAAAACCCAAAGTTAGTAGAAGGAAAGACATCACAATATCAGAGCAGAAATAAACGAAATAGAGACTAAAATAACAATTAAAAAATCAATAAAACTAAAAGCTGGTTCTTTGAAAAGATAAACAAAATTGATAAACCTTTAGCCAGAGTCATCAAGAAAAAAAGGGAGAGGGCCCAAATCAATAAAATCATAAATGAAAACAGAGTTACAACCAACACCAGAGAAATACAAAGGACCATAAGAGAGTACTACAAGCAACCATAAGCCAATAAAATGGACAACCTATAAAAAATGGACAAATTCTTAGAAAGGTACAATCTCCCAAGACTACACTGGGAAGAAATAAAAAATCTGAACAGACCATTTACCAGTACTGAAATTGAGTCAGTAATAAAAAAACTCCCAAGAAAGAAAAGTCCAGGACTAGATGGCTTCACAGGTGACTCCTACCAAACATTTAGAGTTAATGCCTATCGTTCTGAAATTATTCCAAAAAGTTGCAGAGGAAGGAACATTTCCAAATTCATTCTATGAGGCTACCAAAACCAGACAAAGATATCACAAGAAAAGAAAATTACAGGCCAATATCACTCATGAACACAGATGCAAAAACCCTCAACAAAATATTAGCAAACTGAACCCAACAATACATTAAAAGAATCATACACCATGGTCAAGTGGGATTTATCCCAGGAATGCAAGGATTTTTCAATATCTGGAAATCAATCAATGGAATACACCACAGTAAAAAAAGTCATACAATCATCTCAATAGATGCAGAAAGAGCTCTTGACAAAATTCAATATCCACTTATGATAAAAACTCTCCAGAAAGTGGGCATAGAGGGAAACAACCTCAACATAACAAAGGCCAGATAAGACAAAGCCACACCTAACAACATACTCAAATGGTGAAGAGTTTAAAGCATTCCCTCTAAGATCCGAAACAAGACAAGGATGCCCACTCTCACCATTTTTTTTGTTTTTTTTTTGGCTGTACCACATGGCATGCAGAACTTCCCCAACCAGAGGTCAAACCCGTGCCCCCTACAGTGGAAGCATGGAGTCTTAACCACTGGACCACCAGGGAAGTCCTCTCGTCACTTTTATTCAACATAATTTTGGAAGCCCTAGCCACACCAATCAGAGAAAAAAAGAAAAAGAATCCAACTGGGAAAGGAAGAGGTAAAACTGTCACTGTTTGCAGATGACATGATACTATACATAGAAAATCCTAACATGCCACCAGAAAACTACTAGAGCTCATCAATGAATTTGGTAAAGTTGCAGGATACAAAAATTAATATACAGAAATCTGTTGCATTTCTATAAACTAAGAAGGAACTATCAGAAAGAGAAATTAAGGAAACAATCCCATTTAGAATTGCATCAAAAAGAATAAAGTGCCTAGGAATAAACCTACTTAGGGAGGCAAAAGACCCATACTTTGAAAACTATAAGATGCTGATGAAAGCAACTGAAGATGACACAACAGATGGAATGATATACCATGTTCTTGGATTGGAACAATCAATATTGCTAAAATGACATACTGCCTAAGGCAATATACAGATTCAATGCAATCTCTATCAAATTACCAATGGCATTTTTCACAGAACTAGAACAAAAAATTTAAGTTTTTGTGGAAACAAAAAAGAATCCAAATAGCCAAAACAATCTTGAGACAGAAAAATGAAGCTGGACGAATCAGGCTCCCTATCTTCAGAGCAAACTACAATGCTACAGTAATCAAAACCGTATGGTACTGGAATAGAAACATATACATAGATCAATGAAACAGGATAGAAAGCCTACATATAAACCCATGCACTTATGGTCAATTAATCTATGACAAAGGAAGCAGTAATATACAATGGAGAAAAGACAGGCTCTTCAATAAGTGGTGCTGGGAAAACTGGCCAGTTACATGTACAAGAATGAAATTAGAACATTCTCTAACACCATACACAAAAATAAACTCAAAGTGGATTAAAGATCTAAATGTAAGACTGGAAACTATAAAACTCCTAGAGGAAAACATAGGCAGAACACTCTCTGATATAAACTGCAGCAATATTTTTTTGGATCAGTCTCCTAGAGCAGTGGTCCCCAACCTTTTTGGCACCAGGGACCAGTTTCGTGGAAGACAATTTTTCCACAGACTGAGGCGGGGTGCATGGAGATAGTTCAGGCGGTAATGTGAGTGATGGGGAGCGGCAGATGAAGCTCTGCTCGCTCACCGCTCACCTCCTGCTGCACAGCCTGGGGGGTTGGGGACCCCTGTCCTAGAGTAATGGAAACAAATGCAAAAATAAACAAATGGGCCCTAATTAAACTTAAAAACCTTTTGTACAGCAAAGGAAACCATAAACAAAAAGACAACCTACGGAATGGGAGAAAATATTTGCAAAGGATGCCTCAGACAAGGTCTTAATTTCCAAAATATAGAAACAGCTCATGCAGCTAAATATCAAGAAAAAAAACCAAACAACCCAATCAAAAAATGGGAAGACAACCTAAATAGACATTTCTCCAAAGAAGACATACAGATGGCCAAAATGCACATGAAAAGATGCTCAACATCGCTAAGTACAAGAGAAATGCAAATCAAAACTACAATGGGGTATCACCTCACACCAGTCAGAATGGCCATCATCAAAATGTCTACAAATAATAAATGCTGGGGAGGCTATGGAGAAAAAGGAACCCTCCTACACTGTTGGTGGGAATGTAAATTGGTGCAGCCAATATAGAGAACAGTATGGAGATTCCTTAAAAAACTAAAAACAGAATTACCATATGATCTAGCAATTCCACTCTTGGGCATATATCCAGACAAAAGTCTAACTCAAAAAGACGTGCACCCCAACATTCATAGCAGCACTATTTTTTAACAGCCAAGATATGGAAGCAACGTAAATGTGCATTGACGGATGAATGGATAAAGAAGATGTGGTACATATATACAATGGAATATTACTCAGCCATAAAACAGAACGAAATAATGCCATTTGCAGCAACATGGATGGACCTAGAGATTATCATACTGAGTGAAGTCAGTCAGAGAAACACAAATACCATATGATATCACTTACATGTGGAATCTAAAAAGTGATACAAATGAACTTACTTACAAAATAGAAATAGACTCATGGTCAAAGAAAACAAACTTATGGTTACCAAAAGGGAAAGGTGGGGGAGGGAGGGTTAAATTAGGAGTTTGTGATTAACAGATACACACTATATATAAAATAAACAAGAAGGACCTATTGTATAGCACAGGGAACTATGTTCAATATCTATAAGAAGAATCTCCATTACAGGTTATATATATAACTGAATCACTTTGCTGTACACCTGAAACTAACACAACATTGTAAATCAAGTATACTGAAAAAAAAAAGTAAATACATATTTAAATTTAAAAAAATTTGCTGTTTGGAAAATGATATACTCCTTGTGTCTGGAGAATTGGTACCACCATTTAGAAAGCAACCCTACTTCTAGGTACTAACTCCACGGAAACTTATTTACACACATACAAGAATATAGAATATTCAGTGCAGCACTAATTTATGATAATGAAAAAGTGGAAGCAAAATGTTTATCAAAAGAAGAATAAGTCTGGTTTATTTATATAATAAAATTCTGTACACCAATGAAAATAATCTATATCTGCCAATGTGGACAAATCTAAAAACACAATGTTGAGCTAAAAGTAGTTGCAAAAAGATATATACAATATAACATTCATGTAAAAATGTTAAAACACAAAACAATCTTAATAGTCTGGATAAATGCTACAATATTAAAATACAAAAACTGTAAAAGTATAAAACCACCACATTTAGAAAAATAATTGATTTTGGAGATGAAGGGAAGGTGAGGATCAAAGATAGATGAAAAAACATCAGAAGAGAAAGATCTATAAAGTCATAGGAAAGGCAGTCAAAGGTAGCAGGAGTTGGCAAGCTTTTGGGGTAAAGGGCGCAAGAGTAAATATTTTAGACTTTGCAAGCCTTTGCAAGAGGCAAAATGAAGGATATTATATAAGTACTAATAGGGGTTCAAAGTTAGTGTTTTCTATCATCAGAATCGATAGCAAGTTTTTTTTTTTTTTTTGTGGTACACGGGCCTCTCACTGTTGTGGCCTCTCTGGTTGCAGAGCACAGGCTCCGGACGCGCAGGCTCAGCGGCCATGGCTCACGGGCCCAGCCGCTCCGCGGCATGTGAGATCTTCCCGGACCGGGGCACGAACCCGTGTCCCCTGCATCGGCAGGCGGACTCTCAACCACTTCACCACCAGGGAAGCCCCCGATAGCAAGTTTTTGATTTAAAGACATAAAAAACATTTTCAGACCATATGAAAGCAGGCAGAGGGCTGAATTCGGTCTGTAGTCTGCAGTTTGCACAGTGCTGGCCTAGAGCAACATCATGCAATAGAACTTTCTGGGGTGACGGGAATGTTGTACATCTGCATTGTCCCCAGTATGGTAACCACTGGAGCCACATGTGGCTACTGAGCACTTGAAATGCAGCAACTGTGACTAAGAAATTAAACTTTACTTTGTATTCAATCTTAGATAGCCATTCTAGAGTTTCTATGAATTCAAAGAACAGCTGTAAGAGCAGTGGCTGAACAAACAAACTAGAAAAATAAGAGACTGTGATGGGAGAGTAGGGCATATGAACCAGTGATTCCTTCAGGGACAGGAAAACTTGGGCTGATGGAAAGGATTTTGGGTGTGACTGGCATGGAATGCAGAAAGATGTGGAGTCGCAGTCAAGAAAACTTGAGGTCAGGGTTAGAAGAGTCACCCAGTAAAACAGAAATTGTTGATCATGGACAGGGCGGTTCCACAACGAGAGCTGAAAGAGAAGAGACGTGTGAGGATGGGAGACCCGTGGGGGCGAGGACTACAGAGAAAACCAAGGTTTGGGAGAGAAATGTCCAACAAGGGCGAGAGTGGTGAAGGCTGGAGAGAAAGATGACCAGGGAGATATGCTACCTCTGATATTTAAAGAACGGAAGAAAAACACAAGCACTAATCTTATACAAACTTTATTGCTCTTTAAAAATGAGTAACTTTAAATTTTACAGAGGTATATACAAATGTAGTCTTCAAACTCTCAGAACTGAACTAATTCCCTCTCACTGAATTAATTTTTTTTTAAACTGGTTAAAATTTTACTCTTCAATTAGGAACCTTGGGGAAAAGAAGTCACATCATGATTTAAAGGCAAAGGCAGAGACCCAAAACCAGCTGGTTTTTCCTTGTTAGGCTGGAGCACAGTTTAAGCCAGGCCAGACCCACTCCAGCTCTGGCCACAGTCTGCTCTCTACAGCCTGGTCCCAGGTTTGTTTGGTTGCAAACTGGCTTCACTTCTCTGAAGACCTAGCTTGAGCGAATTCATGGCTTCCTCAAGTTTGAGCATCCCTCCCTTCTGTCGTTGGTGGTGCCACCGGCCATGGCCTTAGGAATTGATCAAAAATACAAAAAAGCCCTTAGCATTCACACATTTAACATTTGGCGTTTTTGACTAAACAAGTAACTATACTGAAAGGCCATGACACAATAATTTGTGATTTTGCTGAGGTATCCCTATGAACAATGTATGCCTGGAGCTGGGGGTTCAGAGCCAATCACTTACCTGGTCCCTGAGCCTAAGCAACCATCAATTCTCTGATCATGATCTAATACACATTTTATCTGAAAAACCAAATACAACAATAGTATAAGGGATCCACAAACAGCTTAGGGTACACGCTACTGTGAATGACAAGGATTTATTTTGTTCAAATATTGTACAAAGAGTTTCAAAAGATCCTCAGCCTGTCTTCAAAAATCATTCATTCAATCATAGTATTACCTACTTAAGGGAAAAATAAAGATGCCTTATAATTAAAACATCTTAATCTGAAGAAACATTAATTTCCAAATGCTGGTATAAGATACATTTTGACTAAAATTAGGCAGTATAAAAAATCTAAACTATTATAGTGCTTAAGTCCAATTATTTATACCTAAAAGAAAAAATAAACCAAATGTATCAAAGGTTTAAGAAAAGCCATCATATTTGAAGCATAGTTTTGAAGAAATGTTCACGATCTAGAGTCCTGTCAAGAGAATATTCTATGGCAGTAGTTCAACCCACTTGAACAGTATCTTACAGATTCTCTCGGCACCACAGAAGAGGGTGTAGGATGAATTTAAACAACATCCAACAAACGCTTCATTGTACTCGCTTCATGCTTTTTTTTTTTTAGAACTGCGTCTGGAATCCTTTTTCTGCTTAAAAATAGGCGAATTCAAGAAACACAAATCTGTAAAAGGGTCCCCTCTTCTCAGTTTCCTGTAAGAGTAAAGAGAACTCGTAGGCATAATTATAAGCATCCCAATACTAACTTACTCTTCAGTATAAATTTACTGTAGAGTATGCCATTGTTATTATTCCCGGTTCAGATTTTCATCAAAATGGTGTATTTCAAATAAGGTCCATAACCTTAATCCCCCCATGCGTATCATTAAAAGTTAGCTCCCACAAGCCAAATACTTACGAAGCGAGCGTGGGTTCCTTATAGTTCACACTGGCTGTGCACCTACGTTTATGCAAAGACACTGGTGGGCTTTCTACATTCTTTTTTGGAGAAAGAGAAAGTTTTCTGGTTTTCACTACAGGATACAAGGGGACATTTGTGATATCCTTCAGGTGAAAATGAGGTGACTGGTGAGTTTCAGGTAGTGCACCTACAGAAAACAAGTTTTATTGAATATGGTTCCAAAAAACAAACAAGCAAACACAGGAACTAAAACTGTACGCAATTACACATCTTAAAAGTATACAAAATCCAGCATTTTATAACACAGATTTTTAAAAACTTGTTCACCATTTTTTCCTCCCAGATAACACTGAAATATTAATTATTGTAGCTGTGAAGAACTGACTAAAACAATAGTTTACTAAAACTTAAAATTCTTAAAAATTAAAGAAAAAATTAAAATTCTTCTAGGATAGCTTGGGCACAATGAATTAGTTTAAACTATGCAATTTCATTTAGTCACACCTTGCTCTTTAGAATCATCCAGGCTTCAATCTCTTTCAATTCCTAAGTTTATCATCAAGTGACTTCTTATTGTCTTATAAAGCCACACAAACTCATTCTATTAAATAAATGAGAATTCTAAATCGTATTCTCTGGGTAAACCAGGAGAAAAGGTGTTCCCTCTAGTAAAGCTAGTCAGCTAAACAGCTACCCAATGTTTTTCCTGTCATAAACATCCAAGTTATTCTACTTGGGGCTACATCTATATTGGGAGACAGCTACCCAGCACACAGGTAAGAACACTATAAGACAAACAAGCTCTTAAAATAGTTTTAAAAAGCAAATCATTTCCCAAGAAAAACTAAATTGTAACTGTAAAATGACTTTATACTTATTAACCATTGTCCAGGGTTATTTGGGATTCAAATATTCTGTCTTTCTTGTCCCTACATAAGCATCTTGTACCATACTAATTATTCCAACTTTTGGTTTGGAAAATATGGTTAAACAACAACATCAGATCAGTTGCTATATTCCGGAATAAAGCTTCTAAAACTTCAAAGCATATACAGATCTTCTGGGGATTTTGTTAGAGAGATACAGATTCTGAATCAAGGATGTGGGGTATGGCCTGAGATTCTGCTTTTCTAAGAAGTTTCCAGGTAATGCTGATGCTGATGGTCTGGGGACCAAATTCTGAGTAACACTATCTTAGAGTGTATTTTTTTTTCTTTTAAAAACTTATTATGAAATATTTCAAGTATACACAAAGACGGGGACACCAGTATAATAAGCCCCCAGTTACCCAGCTTCAATAATTATCAATATTTTGCCAATCTTGTTTGATTTACTCTAAAATCATTACAGCATTTTTTTTTTTTTTTTTGCGGTACGCGGGCCTCTCGCTGTTGTGGCCTCTCCCGTTGCGGAGCACAGGCTCCGGACGTGCAGGCTCAGCGGCCATGGCTCACGGGCCCAGCCGCTCCGCGGCATGTGGGATCTTCCCGGACCAGGGCACGAACCCGTGTCCCACGCATCGGCAGGCGGACTCACAACCACTGCGCCACTAGGGAAGGGAAGCCCTACAGCATATTTTTTTAAAAAGATATTTGCATGCTACCACCACCTAACTGGTTGACCTTGGAAAGTCATTTAGCTTTTTTAGGTTTCGGTTTCCTTATAAACAAGACAAGCATGATCACACCTACATGTCACAGAGTTGTTCTGAGCATCAAATGAACTAGCATGACAATATTTGGGGAATAAAACCTGCCTGTTTATGTTAGTTTCTCCAGACTAAAATTCCCAGATGAGAATCTCTGTGGGCAGGTGCAGACTGTATCATCAACATTTGAACCACGCCTACTTTTTTTTTTTTTTGCGGTACCCGGGCCTCTCACTGTTGCGGCCTCTCCCGTTGCAGAGCACAGGCTGCGGATGCGCAGGCTCAGCGGCCATGGCCCACGGGCCCAGTCGCTCCGCAGCACGTGGGATCCTCCCGGACCGGGGCACGAACCCGTGTCCCCTGCATCGGCAGGCGGACTCTCAACCACTGCGCCACCAGGGAAGCCCCCATGCCTACTTTTTGATCTAACCAATAAAAGCAAGATTTTTCTAAGCCACAGTTTTTAGATGTTTTACAAATGTCTTACAAAAGAATACTAAGCCCATCAATTGAGGAAAAGGTTTTCTTGGTCTAATTAGGCCACCTTCACCTAAATAGAAAATTATTTAAAATTGTGGTTCCTGTCAAGTTGACTATATAAAGCAAAGCCATTAAAATTACAGGTCACTGGATTCAAGTTTGATTTCATTTTCAACGGGATGTTTCAGGGGAGTGTGTAATAGGCATTTAAATTCAACTTAAACGCCACAAAAGTTTTTTCCTCGCCTTGGAAGCTTTCATTCACTGAAAGTAAAATTGCTTTCTCCGTAACAAGTAGTATTTGTTCTTAAAGAGGATTTAAATTAGCTTAAAGCATGTCGAAGCAACGCAACTGTGATTTCCACCCCACAGCCCCCCACTATTTAATCTGACTGTAACTTTCCCCAAAGAGACAGATGGTAAGTCTGTAACCTCCTCCAGAGAAACAGATGGTAAGTATAGTATATAAGCACCGGGAGTGATCATTTATCATAAACATTAAAAATGCAGGCAAACAAGTAAATCACTTACTAGGAGGAGTTTTTGTTGGCTCAGAACCCTCTGTCTCCTTTTCACCCCTATGTTTCAGTGCTCTTTTAGATCGAGGCCTGGTGACTGGACTCCTATCCGATTCACTGGTGAGATCTTGACTGTACTTGCACGTGGGCAGATAGAGGTCATCAGAATCATCTCCTGAACCACTTGTTTCACAGATGCTCACTTCAGATTCATTGTTGTTTTCTTCTCTTTTAGAATCATCGCTCATTTTTTGTCGGAAAGGAGTGCGATGAACACCCTCTTGCAAATTAAAATTGTACGCATCCCTAGAGGTAACAGATTTATCCAACTTTTTTTGGGAAACAGTTTTTTTTTTGCTCCCTTTATATTTTGAGACAGATTTTGTTTTTTTCTTTTTGTTAGCTTTTCTTTTCTCTTCTCTTTTTCTTCCTTGGGCAGCTCTGTGCTTACTTTTAGTTTGGTCTAATTTATACTCTAAAATGTCTTCTTTTGTCTTAGTAGATCCTCCTGGGTGAATTAGCCTTGGTGATAAGTAAATTTGATCCTTGTTCCATTGACAAAAATTTTGTTCTACATTTTCAGGTATGTGCGTGTTTACTGGTGGGTCTACAAATCTAATTCTTTCCAGTTCCAAAAACTGCTCTGACAAATGACTGATTCCAAAATCATCCAAGGCATTGAACTGACATGGATTGTTGACATGTTTCTTTAAACTGCGACGGAGAGATACAGTTCTAGGTAAGACATTATCAGTTGACTTATCTTCACCTGAATCCAAATCAAATCCCAGTCTGTCTTGAGAAATATTAGGTACTGGCTCTGAGAATTTAAAAAAACAAATGAGAAAGATAGTTTTACTTTATGGAAATTTAAATTTCAAGAATCTTAGAATTCAAAGTTAAAAATGGAACTAATGAAAATTCATCCTGTAGTTTTCCCACATTTACTATAAATAAATAAAAATCTGGGGAGCATAATATTTACTTCCTTCCGACTGTCTGTACCTATATATTCCAAGGTCGTTATGAGGGTTAACTGCGGTAACATATGTTAAATGCCTAACACAGAGCGTAACACATAGTAGGCTCAGTAAACTGCAGCCACAGTTATAGGCAAGGTTTCTGACTATAGATTTGGAAAAATAAATGGATGTGTTTTAAAACTCTTGTTATTCTGTGTAAAATAAACAGATATTTGCTTTGAGCAGAATATCAGACGAGAAGATTTAAAAAGGTAAACAAATATAAATTAGAGAAATTTAATTACGTTACTTGTTCCCAAAGATCTCATCTTGCCTTTAGCAGTATTTTTAGATTTTCATTTGTATTACCTTCTATTTGGAACAATTCTTCTTGTCCTGGAAAGTCAGCGTCCTGAAGAGGAACTTCCCTTAGAAAATACCAATAAAAAACAAAAATTTATTTATTATGTAATAAAAACAAATTTAAAATTTTCTACAAAGTAAGTTTTTTTCTTTAGTATCATTTCATAATTCCGCTCTAAATCGGTACATCTGTTCTATATCAAAGGAAACCAAAAAACACTTATGCTGATTACGTGGAGGCTGATTTGTTACGGCTGACATTCAACTGCCACTGGAGGAACTAATGTATCAAATTGGACAGTTCCTCCTGAAAACGTTCCATAACTCACCATTTCATTTAACTGGAGAAACAGCCAATCAGATCGACTTATAAAATACATCAAAGAAATGCAGTTAGATCCTTCTTTAGGAGCCTGCATTATCACTAGCCGAGCTGTGATTTGTGGGCAGTGAACACTTCTACGGTGCTTACCTACTGACTCCTCTAAAGTTAATACTGTTCATTTTCTTTAAAAATTTTGTTCCCCTTTGGTTCATGGAACAAGAAATTTCCATTCTTTATGCTTTAATATGGCTGTTTCATTCTAATTATAATTTTATTCTCTATTTTCTCTAGAGAATTTCCCCCTATGGACATCAAAACTTAAGTACAAGTTTAGGTAACAGAGTTATGGCAACCAACTAATAACAATTTTAGAAACCTTATAAAAACTCAATTACCTCATCTTGCTTTTCGATCACCACATAAATATTTCGTCACATCTTAACATTCAACTGTTTAAAAACTATTCATGATTAAAATTAATATGGGGATAGGAATCATATTAGTGATTACTTCTGCAAGGAGGGGGCACAGACTCGAAAGGGACATGAGGGAATGGCTTATGGCAGTAGCTCTCACCTGGGGACAGTTAACCTCCCCCTCCCCCCAACGGCCCCAGGATATTTGGCAATGTTGAGAGACATTTTGGTTCTTATAACTGTTGGAGGGGGGCTGCTATTGGCCTCTAGTGGGTGGAGACCAGGGATGCTGCTAAACATCCCACAATGCTTGGGACAGCCCCACAAGCAAGAATGATGTAGCCCAAAATGTCAGAGGCGCTTAGACTGAGAAACCCTGAGCCAGAGTGACAGCAATGCTCTGCATCTTAACTCAGGTTTTGGTTCACGGGTGTATACATTAGTCCAATTCACTGAACTGTGTAATTAAGATCCGTGCATTTTACTGTATTTAATTATATCTCAGTAATTCATAAGCAAACAAATAAAGTACACTTAATCCAAGAGAAGAAGAAGGTATATATGGTCTGATGGTATTTAAGAATGAATTGGATTAGCAAGACAGTGTGAAAGCTGTGTTAAATATGATATCTTATTAGATTTCTTTTCTAAACCAGACTATTTGTAGTACTGGCAAAATACCATCATTTAAATAACCAATCCTTAGAATAAAAACACGATACAAGAAAAATATAACTGAAGGGCATAGTTTAAAAATTCAGGAGAAGCTTTTTATTCCTAGACATCAAAAAAGTAACTAAATAGAAGAAAGCTTTGGCTTGGCTACATAGCCCAGAATTTCAACATATAAAATTTCTTAAATACATTCTTAGAGAGAACACCAGACCCAAATATAAGAGTCAATATAATGCTAATTTCCTTTCATAAATGGAGCACAGAATTAAATACTTCTTGGTATTAATAATCATAATAATGAATTTGATACTAACGGTAAATCCTCCACGAGTAAATTCCTGGAGTTGCTGTCGCTACTGGAGTCCATTCCAGAGGGACATACTTCCCGGTCCTGTCAATGTATTAAAAGAAAGAAAACACTGGTACAATGGAAATATTCATAACAAAGCATTCATTTATTCAACAGTACTTATTGACAGTCTGCTATGGTGCCAGGGACTGTTCTAGGAACTGAATCTATAGCTACAAAATAGATTAAGTACTACTCTTTTAAAGCTTACATGCTAGTGTAGGGAGATGAAATGTAAAAAAGCTGACGGTGATAAATGCAATGAAGGAAATACTCAGGTTGAAATGACAGAGAGTAACTGATGTTGGAGGTCTCTTTTAGATGGGATGACTTTCATCTGAAATCTGAAGAACGCAAAGAGCCAGCTGTTGAAGGAGGAAGAAGTGGAAACAGCAGATACAAAAGTCACGATATAGGAAAACCTTGCTGTGCTCAGAAAAGAAAGGCCACTGGGGCTGGAACATAGTCACTGAAAAGACCAGTGAGAGGTGGGCACACAGAGGCCAGATAATGTAGGGCCTTGAGAACCATGAGTTTGGATTTTAGTCTATGTGTGATGGGAAGTCATTTGAATATTAAGCAGGGAAGTAAAATGATCTGAGTTTTAAAGAGATCAGTCTGGCCACTGTGTGAAACATGGATTGAAAAGGGCCAAGGGCACAGGCTGTTAGGAAGTCATCATAGTAAATCAAGCAAGACGTATCAGCTTGGACAGGATTCCTATGGCTGTGGAGGTGAAGCCCAGGGGAAGGCTTTGCGATAACAGTGCACTCACATTGAATAGGGGTGGAGGTAGGGACACAGAGTGAGCAGGAAGCTTCTTATGCTTCTGACTTGAGCAAATGGGTGGGTTGCCTTACTGAGCTGAGTAAGACTTGCAGAGGGAGGCAGAAGTCCAATGTCTTGGGAAGGGGGAAATAAAGAGTTGTGCTTTGTATGCAATATATTTGAGATCCTTTATAAATATTTAAGTGAATATATCAAGTAGTAACTGTGTGTGTGTGTGTGTGTGTGTGTGTATGTGTGTGTGTGTGTTTGTGTAGGTCTTGAGCTACAAATTTGGAAGCCACCAGCAGGCAGACAATATTTAAAGCTATGGGAGCAGATGAGATGGGCCTAGGACAACTGATGTTTAAAAGTAAAGAAGCCAGCAGAAGAGATGGACATAGAACAGTCAGAAAGAGTATGATGGTAAGAAAGCTAAGAGATCAAAGTATTTCCAGCAAAGAGTTATCCCTGTACTATGTTTTACTTCAAGGCCAACAAAAAAGAGAAGTGACCCCTGAATTTGGTAACACGGAGGTTTTGGTGACCTTGACACACAGTGACAACAGAATGGTGGGGATGAAAGCCTGGTAAGAGTGAGTTCAAATGTTAGGGGACGCTGAGGAAGGGAAGACAGTAAGTGCTCTGTTCTCTCTGGAAAAGTTCTGCTGTGAATGGAAGCAGAGAGATGAGATGGAGGAATGAGATCAGGAGAGGTTCCATTTATTTTCTTTTCCTCTTAAGATGAGAGATACTGAAGCACATTTGTATGTAGCTAGAACGATTCAGTAGAGGGAGGTAAATGTTGGAGAAGGGTGCAAAGTCCTAGAGGAGATGAAAAGAAGGGAATCTGATGCACAAGGGGAGGGACTGGCCTTGGATAGGAGCAGAGACACTTCTGCCAATGGCACAGGAAGGAAGACAGAGAACACAGTGTAGACACAGGAAGGTGTGTAGATCTCTGTTAGGAAGACGAGTGGCCCAGTCTGATTCCTTAAAAGTCATTCCAATTCAGTGCAGTTGTTTTATGAAATTTGATGTACATATAATATGAAGACATTATAATGAACAGGTTAAAACTGTTCATCAGAAACAACTAGAAATTTAATCCTGTTAAAAGTTTTAAATTTATTATCAATATAGCTAATGTTCTAAAGCTAGTATTATTACTGAAGATAAGTAAAGGAGGATATTTAACTACAGAGTGATATAAAAATTATTTAGAAGAGCCATGATAAAACTTAGGGAACAAAATGCTATTAGAAATTACTTTCTGATTAATCCTTACAGGGTAAGTTAATTATTGGCAGGCAAGAAAAACATTCTTTTTTTTTTGTGGTACGTGGGCCTCTCACTGTAGTGGCTTCTCCCGTTGCGGAGCACAGGCTCCAGACATGCAGGCTCAGCGGCCATGGCTCACGGGCCCAGCCGCTCCACGGCATGTGGGATCTTCCCGGACCGGGGCACGAACCTGTGTCCCCTGCATTGGCAGGCGGACTCTCAACCACTGCGCCACCAGGGAAGCCCAAGAAAAACATTCTTATTAAAGCATTTTAAGTTCTCCAGCACTGCAAAATTGACTTGATAAACAAGGATGCACACGTATACAATGACGGTTGAGAATGAGTGATACATACAGCGAGTACGTGGCAGAAAACAAACTCTGATGTTTTAAATGCTAGGAATACTTTCACCCAGCAACTAACGACATCTTTTAATAAATATTCAAAAATCACTGATAAATGTCAAAAGGCCTACAATAACAGAATTTTTTCACCACTGTTTTTGTGATTATCTCATTGAGTACTCACTTGACACCACTCTGTGTGATTTCAGCAAAAATTTGGAAAGGGAAAAGGAAGATTCAAATGTCTTTGGAGAAATTTTTTTCCTCACTAGTTGACCAAACAAGGAAAAGAAAAAAAATTAGGAAAGATTATATTCTGAAGGAAAAATATTTCAAATAACCTTTACATGAAGGTAAAAAAAAAAAAAAATCGTATCTAATCTTTATAGACAATTTTCTATTATATTATGTATGTATATGTTGCTATATGTGTACATATGTGTGTGTATACACACACATGTTCTATATATGTCATACACAGAAAAAATATGGAATTACCTTAGTTGTAGGGAAGCAAGAACTCTTTCACTGACTCTGACTCTCAATGGAGAGGTGACTTAATTCCTTTCTGGAGTCCAGACCCCTACCCTAATCACTAGGCTCTGGCTTCTTCTCCTGCCCTAGGTGCCAACACAACTGTCTTCACTGGCGTGGCAAACAGATGGACACCCAAGTGTTAACACCTGACACTCACCACTGCTCTTTTCTTTCTCTGCCCCATGCAGTTTTCCTGGCAGTGGCCTCTGGGAAAAGGAGAGAAACTGGCTTGTCCTCTCTCTTCTAGGGATTAATGTGTGACGAGACCCAGATAAGACCCTAAATCAAAATTTCTCCCCGTCTCTTATGTTTCGGCTGGCCTTTCTATACATTCCTGGACACAAACTGAATCAGACTGAAAAACAGACAGCAAAATGTTCAGGATATTTCTTGTTTGGGAGTTAATATATAGTTGTCCTTATTTAGCCAACTAGTAGGTAAAAATGATTCTCCATAAAGCGCTTAAATACTTCCCATCTCCCCCAGTCAACGTAGTCCTTTCAAAACCCCACTGGTGTAGCAAAACTACATAGAAAAGCTAAGATTAATAGCACTGATTAAAACTTTTGGACTAGTCTGCTTCCACAACCACTTTTAGACCTTTGGCTTGGTTGCCCCTACCTCTGACTCACATCGCTGCCATTCAAAGGGTCTGGCCGTGCAAGAGGCTAAACTATTTCTTTTATACGTTGTCTTGCTACCTGCTTTCAGAAGCAAGTTATACGAGTATAAGCCTCAATCAGCTACAGGTATATGCTTGAAGCTTTCTTAACTGGCCCACATACAACTGGGCTGCAGCACTGAAGAAAGATGTTCTCATCACTTCACTAATAACAGAGCTATCAGTAATTAATTTAAAAAACAAAATTGATCTAAACTACTAATTCATGGCTTTAACATTTTTCCCAAGAAATTGAGCCTTTGTGATCAAAATACCTGAGCAGGTTCTTCTGTCTGTTGTGAAGTAAGTTTTTCTTTCAGTGTGTACAGCTGACACATGAGGTAGTAACATTCTTTCCTCAGCTGTAAGATGATATCCTGGGCTTCTCTCACTTTGGACTTTTCATTTTCCAAAGCTAAGACTAACATCCTGTTGTTGTCTTGGTAGTTTTTTAGCAGTGTGGAAGTGTTGGCTAAAAGACAATAAAAATTTTTTTATCAGTTATTAAATCTAATCTTAAACAGTGATGTAAAGGACAACATGAAAATCTCTTACTGATTATTTGGCATGGTGCAGCTATCAAAGACTTTCGTTTGCCAATCTCTGCCAAGTTTTTATTCCTTTTCTCTTTCATTCGTTTCTTTATGTCTTCAAGACTATCTTGAAAGGACTTTTTGAGGCATCTTTCCTTGGCCATCTTCTGCCTAGGACTTTAAAACAATGGAAAATATTTAATTTTTCAAGGGGTGATATCAAATATAAAACAAAACTGAAAACACAGGTTATTCATAAAAAACGGATTAGAGACTTTATAATTGTAGAATTAGCCCAAAGTAGATAACCAATCTGGTAATAACCTACATTTGCAGCTTTTAAATTACATTAATATTTGTGGCATAATTTTATCCTCCTCGGGTACTTTATACGGAAGGCTTAATAAATATGGATTTCCAACACAAAGCCTCTATAATATGCCACTTATTTATTCTTTAACAAATACTCATTGGGGGCTTACTATACATTGGGTTGGCCAAAAGGTTCGTTCAGTTTTTTCCATAAGATGGCTCTAGTAGCACTTAGTTGTCTTTAACTTCATTGGAAACAATTTTGTTAGATCGTTATGTGACAGCTGTCATATCAGCATGCATTAAAAAAAATACATTAAAAAAACATCAAAATTGGTGGTTTTTTTTTTTTTTTTTTTTTTTTTTTGCGGTATGCGGGACTCTCACTGTTGTGGCCTCTCCTGTTGCAGAGCACAGGCTCCGGATGCGCGGGCTCAGCGGCCATGGCTCACAGGCCCAGCCGCTCCACGGCATGTGGGATCTTCCCGGACCGGGGCATGAACCCGCGTCCCCTCCATCGGCAGGTGGACTCTCAACCACTGCGCCACCAGGGAAGCCCATAATTGGTGAATTTTTATGTAGCTATTTTAATACTGAAGATGGAAGAAAAAAGGAACATTTTCAGCATATTATGCTTTATTATTTCAATTAAGGTAAAAATGCAACTGAAACTCAAAAAAAGATTTGTGCAGTGTATGGAGAAGGTGCTGTGACTGATCGAACGTGTCAAAAGTGGTTTGCAAAGTTTTCTGCTGGTGATTTCTCGCTGGATGATGCTTCACGGTCGGGTAGACCAGTTGAAGTTGATAGCGATCAAATAGAAACAATAATTGAGAACAATCAACGTTATACCACACAGGAGATAGCTGACATATTCAAAATATCCAAATCAAAAGCTGAAAATCATTTGCACCGGCCTGGTTATGTGAATCACTTTGATTCTTGGGTTCCACATAAGTTAAGTGAAAAAAACCTTCTTGACCGTATTTCCACATGAGATTCTCTACTTAAACGTCACGAAAACATTCCATTTTTAAAACAAATTGTGATGGGCAATGAAAACGGGATACTGTACAACAATGTGGAACAGAAGAGATTGTGGGGCAAGTGAAATGAACCACCACCAGCCACACCAAAGGTCAGTCTTCATCCAAAGAAGGTGATGTTGTATATATGGTGGGATTGGAAGGGAGTCCTCTATTATGAGCTCCTTCTGGAAAACCATGATTAATTCCAACAAGTACTGCTCCCAATTAGACCAACTGAAAGCAGCACTCGACGAAAAGTGTCCAGAATTAATGAACAGAAAATGCATAATCTTCCATCAGAATAACGTAAGATCTCATGTTTTTGGTTTTTTTTTTTTTGGGTACGCAGGCCTCTCACTGTCGTGGCCTCTCCCGTTGTGGAGCACAGGCTCCGGACACGCAGGCTCAGTGGCCATGGCTCATGGGCCCAGCTGCTCTGTGGCATGTGGGATCTTCCCGGACCCGGGCACGAACCCGCATCCCCTGCATTGGCAGGCGGACTCTCAACCACTGCGCCACCAGGGAAGCCCCCAGATCTCATGTTTCTTTGATGACAAGGCAAAAACTGTTACAGCTTGGCTGGGAAGTTCTGATTCATCCGCTAAATTCACCAGACATTGCAACTTCGGATTTCCATTTATTTCAGTTTTTACAAAATTCTCTTAATGGAAAAAATTTCAATTCCCTGGAAGACTGTAAAATGCACTTGGAACAGATCTTTGCTCAAAAAGATAAGAAGTTTTGGGAAGATGGAATTATGAAGTTGCTTGAAAAATGGCAGAAGGTAGTGGAACAAAAGGGTGAATACGTTGTTCAATAAAGTTCTTGGTGAAAACGAAAAACGTGTCTTTTCTTTTTACTTAAAAAACCGAAGGTACTTTTTGGCCAACCCAATACTAGGCATTAAGGGAAATGCTTAATATATTTTGATGTTATTATTATTTATGTTTCCTATGACAATATTTATGACCAACTTTTAATGTTTATTAGGCTTACAGCATTAGTTCAGAGGCAAACACGTATCTGGGCTTTGCTTTCCAGTTACTTAAGATATGCACACATGCTCAAGAAAGTCAGGTGATCTTGAGAGGTTTAATTATACTATGGAACACTATATACAATTTCACTAGGCTGTTATAACAATCACAGAGCTAGAAAAAGCAGGAACTGGGGCGGAGGAACATGCCAATTTTCTCATAGTTATTTTTAAAACTTAGATCATGCATACAGCAGACATTATATAATTATTGTTCTACATACAGTTGAAAGTAGCAAAATATGCACTGCCAGGAGACCATACCATTGAGTGTATTAGTACATAAGTATATGTAAATCTTTCAATGCTGCAAATCAGATGGCTTCAGTATTTTGCTACTAAGCATGTCAAACTACTTTTCATGAACCTCTTTTGCCCTAGACTGTACTTTGCAGATATTAAAATTGCAAAAAATAATTATTGTTTTCTACCACAATCTACGTATACAATTTTCACTGCAAAAGGACACCTTCATCTCCTCTTAGTCAAATATTTTCCTGAATCTTACATTTTCTTGAGTGTTTTCTCCAGGCCTTCCTTATTTTCCTCTGGGGTCTTAAATATAGACATTGTAGATTTCATTAAATATTTTCTTTCTGCCAATACAGATACAATATATACTGGGATGCTTCCAGTAGAGCAAGCACAACTATTATTTTTAAACACTAATGTTAAGTAGGTTTTATAAAATACCCTACCACAATGGAGTTTTTGGAGTTCAAACCTGTAGATGTTTGAGAGCCAGGCAGATTATGTAACTGAGCAAGTTGGTTTGGTTATTTTAAAAGCAAAGCTTATATAAAAAACTTTCGTTCTTACATTTAATCAACTTAAAATTACAAAAGAAATATGCCCTATCATTCCCGTCTAGGCTGATGGTCTTAAAAGGGGGTGTGGTGGAGAGAAGGAATGAAAACAGTCACAGCGCGGAGGGCAGTCTCAATCTGTACAGTATTCGGGTAAGGGGCCTAGGTTCAAAAGAACCTAGAATATTTGATCTCCATCATAATTCTTTCATCACTCTTGCTGTAGAACACTGGCCAGTGCCGGCTTTTCCAGGGTAAGAGAAGCAGCAAAAGAAAAGGACGTCAAAGGCATCGCGCCACACAAAAAATAGCTGCCAGTTTGTGTGCCCCCACGTTGAGCCTGGCTTTTAACTACTGTAAACGCTTTACCTTCACATCACTTAAGCCACACAGTTCCGCGAGGCGCGAGGTTCCGGGCCCACTGAACAGAAGAGGAAATAAGAGTATCGCAAAGCGCAGGTCGGGGGGCTGAGCAGAGAGAGGCCCCTGGTCAGGCCGACGCCACAGCCTGAGTTTTTGGCCACCGAACTCAGAACAAAGAGACCCAGAGGGAAGGGGAACAGGGGTCAAGATGCCCCTGTGTCACACCCGAAAAACCTGCAGCCTCCTCTTGAGAAAGCGGGACGGGACGGGGGCTCCCGGAAGAGGCCCGGAGACCCGCCTCCAGCAGGGACGTCCACCACAGTACCTTGGCCACGGCTTCTGCCACAGCTGTCGCCCTCCTCCTCACATTCCAAGGCTCCGCGAGGCTGTGTGGCCGTGCGCGTCCCGAGCTCCGAGCCCCCTTAGCCTCAGGGACCCTCTCTTACCGCCGCTGACCGCTGCAACCACATTCGAAATTCTCCGCCGCGCTCACCCATTGGCTGGCTGGACAAGGTCACGTGACGCTGCGGCGCAGCCCAAGGCGCAGGCAGAGCCCCGCCCCACCGGGCGGCCTCAGGTGACGCAATCCCGCCGAGAATCCGCATCCGGGCATCCGTCGCCCCCTCCCGCGGGGGCGGAGCCAGTTGTCCGGCGCTTTTCGGCTCAGAGTTATTGGTGTTTAGGTGCGGAGCCTCTCCGACACCTTTCAGGGCGGGTATTTTAGGGAGTTCGAAGGATTTCTGTTTCTCTAGTCTTACAGCTGTCCGTCTTCGAGGTTATGTGCAAGGGCTCCCTCTTGTGAGACGAATCTTCTCGGCTGTTTGCCCGCCCAAGCAGTCAACCTGCCGTACGGAGGCGGTTAAAGGGATATTCAAACCAAAATAAGGAGCAGCTTTTGGATTAATGGGATTTTTGTAAGGGAGGTTGCAGATATCTGAAATATTCAGATCCAGGTTCTTTCTCTTTGCCCGACTACCTCTGGCTCTTTTCCCCTCAGGCAGTGACACCAGCATCCATCCAGTTACCTGCCCAGAAGACTGGGGAATCTAACTAATTTTTTATTCTCCCTTAGCTTCTCCACGTCCAGTTACCCAGTCCGGTCACTTCTACTTTCTAAGTATTATTCAGGTACAGACTCCACTAATTTCCATCTTCTGATCCAGGCACCTACCTAATCCCTTTCTACGAAGTGCGTTAGTACCTGCTCTGACTGCAGAGTCCATCCCGTTATACTGTCATAGTGATTTCCCCCAAATGCTGGCTCTGACCTTAAAGAAAATTTAAGCTTTCTTCATGTTAGTGTGACCTTACCACTAACATGTTAATGTTAGTGACTGGTTTGTAGCCCATCAGCTCAAACAAGTAAGTTTAATAATTCTACTACTCTAAAAAAATGGAAGTTTTTAGTAATTAATCACATTAAAAAATGTTAACTCCTTCATTCATGCTTTATGAACTGAGCTGTAACTGCTGAAAGCTGAGCTTCTAACCACTTCTAGTTTGAAGTCTCCTGACTCGCAGTTTGATTTGCCTAATAAAATATTCACATCAAGTAATGCTTTCTGAATTTACTTTTGAGAATGCTTTGTGGGTCCACTGGAATTCTGTGAGCAGGTTCCATATCAGTACCTCTATAACTGGGGACTCAGGGGTGCTGGCAGCGCTGAAAGGCCTTTCTGATTCCTTCTGAGCCAGAACTTGCTTTGGACCTAGAATGGCAATGGTGTTCTATGAAGTATGAATAACTGAGGAACATTATTATTTTCTAACAGTACTTTCTAACCACTCACTCTAAAAAGGATGACATAGAAGGAAAATGAATGATAGGACAATTCATAATTCCTTTTCTTTTCAGTCCACCTCATTAGTAAGCTGAAGGTAAAGTGTTGGTAGAATGTGTACATATAAAGAAATACAAACAGTACAGTTAGTCTTGTGCAGCATTTCTACTGTTCTGGTAAGAATGAAATATATATGCATGTAAGAGCTATGAAATATGAATTATGTGATTTTGGTTATACTGCACATGCAAGTTAAATGCTCTTATATTTGCATTTAAAACTAGCATTGACCAATATAAAGATGAATGGTAAAATTCATGCTAATGCTTGAAATTTTAAATGTTCCTTTACTTAGAGTGACATTAAATGTCAAATGAAAATACACATTGACAAGTTGAGACAGATACTATGGAAGAAAGGCAAAATCTATAATTTTCTTTTTGCAAGTTGTGTATATATGTATATATAATGCTACAATGATCCTAGGGGTTCATATATCTTTTTTAATTAGTGGTTTTTCCTCAAAAAATTACCCAGAAGTGGAATTGCTGGATCATACAGTAGTTTTATTTTTAATTTTTTGAGGAATCTCCATGCCGTTTTCCATAGTGGCTGCACCAATTTGCATTCCCACCAGCAGTGTACTAAGGTTCCCTTTTCTCCACATCCTCACTAACACTTGTTATTTGTTGTCTTTTTGATGATAGCCATTCTGACAGGTATAAGGTGCTATTCACATTGCAGTTTTGATTTGCATTTCCCTGATGATTAGTGGTGTTGATCATCTTTTCATGTGTCTGTTGACCATCTCTATGTCTTCTTTGATAAAATGTCTATTCAGGTCTTCTGCCCATTTTTAAAATTGGGTTGTTTGTTTTTTTGATATTGAGTTGTCTGAGTTCTTTGTATGTTTTGGATATTTAGTCCTTATGAGATATATTGTTTGCAAATATCTTCTCCTATTTAGTAGGCTGCCTTTTCATTTTGTTTAGTTTCCTTTGCTATGCAAAAGCTTTTTAGTTTGATGTAGTCCCATTTGTTTATTTTTGCTTTTGTTTTCCTTGCCTGAGGGGACATATTAAAAAAAATATTGCTAAGACTGATGTCAAAGAGTGCACTGCCTATGTTTTCTTCTAGGAGTTTTATGGTTTCAGTTCTAACATTTAAGTCTTTAAACCATTTTGAGTTTATTTTTGTATATGGTGTGAAAAAGTCCTCTTTGTCTCTTGTTAGAGTTTTTGCTTAAAGTTTATTTTTTCTGATATAAGTATAGCTATCCCCACTTTCTTTTGGCTTTCATTTGTGTGGAATATCTTTTTCCATCCCTTTACTTTGTCATGTATTCAAATTTCACCCTCTTAAAATATGTTTAGTTGGAATTATGATTGGCTAGATTTAACTAGAGCGTCTTGATTCTTTTCACTAATGCTGATATACTATTTTTTTTAGGTTTTTAACATTTCTATGTATTGCTAATTTTAAAAAATTTTAATTGAAGTATAGTTGATTTATAATGTGTTAATTTCTTCTGTACAGCAAAGTAACTCAGTTATACATACATATATATATATATATATATATATATTCTTTTTCATATTCTTTTCCATTATGGTTTGTCACAGGATACTGAATATAGTTCCCTGTGCTATACAATATGACCTTGTTGTTTATCCATTCTGTATATAATAGTTTGCATCTGCTAATACCAAACTCTCAATCCATCCCTCCCCTACCCTCCGCCCTCTTGGCAACCACAAGTCTGTTCTCTATGCCTGTGAATCTGGTTTTTTTTTCCTAGATATGTTGATTTGTATCATATTTTAGATTCCACATGTGAATGATATCATATGATATTTGTCTTTGTCTGACTTACTTCACTGAGTATGATAATCTCTAGGTCCATCTATGTTGCTGCAAAAGGTATTATTTCATTCTTTTTCTGTAAACCATATTTTAATTGAAGTATAGTTGATTTACAATGTTGTGTTAGTTTCAGGTGTACAGCAAAGTGATTCAGTTATACATCTATATTATATATAATCTATTCTTTTGCAGATTCTTTTCCATTATAGGTTATTACAAGATATTGAATATAGTTTCCTGAGCTATACAAGAGGTCCTTGTTTCCCATCATTTTTATTTTTTTAAATTAATTTTTATTGGAGTATTGTTGATTTACAATGTTGTGTTAGTTTCTGCTGTACAGCAAAGTGAATCAGTTATACATATACCCACTCTTTTTTAGATTCTTTTCCCATATAGGACATTACAGAGTATTGAGTAGAGTTCCCTGTGCTATACAGTACGTTCTTATTAGTTATCTAATTTTTATATAGTGGTGTGTGTATGTCAATCCCAATCTCCCAATTTATTTATCTCCCCTTCCCCCCTTGGTAACCATAAGTTTGTTTTCTACATCTGTGACTCTATTTCTGTTTTGTAAATAAGTTCATTTGTACCATTTTTTTAGATTCCACATGTAAGCGATATCATATGATATTTGTCTTTCTCTGTCTGACTTACTTCACTCAGTATGACAATCTCTAGGTCCATCCATGTTGCTGCAAATGGTATCATTTCATTATTTTTTATGGCTGAGTAATGTTCCATTGTATATATACACCACATTTTCTTTATCCATTCACCTCTCGATGGACATTTATGTTGTTTCCATGTCTTGGCTATTGTAAATAGTGCTGCTATGAACATGGGGGTGCACGTATCTTTTCAAATTAGAGTTTTGTCTAAGTATATGCCCAGGAGTGGGATTTCTGGATCATATGGCAATTCTATTTTTAGTTCTTTGAGGAACCTCCATACTGTTCTCCATAGTGACTGTACCAATTTACATTCCCAGCAACAGTGTAAGAGCGTTCCCTTTTCTCCACACCCTCTCCAATGCTGATATACTTAAAAAAATCCACAGTAGGAGCACCCTTAAAACAACTTGAGTCATGCAGTAATTAATCATCATACTAGAAAGTGGGTATTACCCTTATCTCTTTTCTAAAGTATATTATTCCTTCACATATTGGGAATTACTTATTGCTATGGTGTTCCCCCCAAATTC
This sequence comes from Orcinus orca, assembly GCF_937001465.1. Taxonomy (NCBI): domain Eukaryota; kingdom Metazoa; phylum Chordata; class Mammalia; order Artiodactyla; family Delphinidae; genus Orcinus; species Orcinus orca. The sequence continues at coordinate 8,552,281 of NC_064563.1, read as the reverse complement.
ATAGTTGAAATCCCAGTGCCCAATGTGATGGTATTAGGAGGTGGGGGTCTTTGGGAGGTGCTTAGGTCAAGAAGACGGAGCCCTTATGAGATTAATGAGCTTCCAAAAGAGACCCCACAGAGATCCCTAGCCCTTTCTGCCATGTGATGGCACAGCGAGAAGTCTCTGTCTATGAACCAGGAAGCTCTCACTAAACACTGAATCTGCCATGATCCTGGACTTCCCAGCCTCCAGAACTATGAAAAATACATTTCTGTTGTTTATAAGCACCCAAGAATGTGATATTTTGTTATAGCAGTTTGATTGGACTAACACACTTATTAAGTGAAATAATTTATGGTACACTGATAGTATTCTATAAATAAAAAGGAAAAGGTATATATAGGATTTAATCTAATTGGGAAAAAGATACAGAATCCTGTGGAAAATTAGGTAACAGTTATTTCATAACTAAGAAAGCTAATGAACTTATAAGATGATAAGGAACTGAATATTGCCAGGTGAGAATTAGAAAATGAATGTTATTAGTTGAGGAAATGGAAGCAATGTAATGACTCTAATTGATTTCATTCATTCCCAGAACTAATGTAATTTTAAACACAAAGGCAGAGAGTGCTCTTGCCTACCTGATATTCTTTCTTGTCTTCTCTCTTAATGGTAGAACCTCAACATAGTTGAAACAGCAATGTGACCAGCTATAAAGAACATTTCAAAATTCCCTAGAAATACCTAGTGTGAATGGAAGTCCTTATATGGGAAACTATGTAAATTCTGTGACCTATTTATTTTCTTAAGCTTCTATCTTAAGAAGAGTCTAAATCCTAAACCAGGTAGAGCAAAAAAGGTTTCATCTCTCATGCCATATATCATCATGCTGTAATTACTTGTTTCAATGTCTGTCCTAAAATGTGTAATCTCTCTGAGGACAGGGGCTGTGTACAGTGGACCTCAGAAGAGGCACAGAATAAATATTTGTTGCATGAATAAATGAATGAATGAAGTAATGGCCATCTGAACTTTGTGTTGGGAAGGATTCTGAGTTATTATTTTACTCAGGGGAAATAATTCCATTGCCAATTTTTTATGACTGTCATAGGCATGCCATAGGGGAGGCGACATACATATATTGGAGAAGTGTCATTTTCATTTCAGCTTTATGTTATAAACACAAATCACTAACTTTATACTCTTTTATTGGGAAGTTTGATTTTGTGTTGATGTAATAAACATTAAAGGAATAATCAGAACATTAAAGTGGGGAACCAGTTTGTTTAGTTCAATCTCCTTCAAGTTATAGATTTTGCAAGTTAAGTGCTTTATGGAAAGTCTCACAGTTTCCTGAAGTGATTTCTTGTATTTTTTCCCCCACATGTTCCTGCCTCACCTTATTAACCACTTCATCTCCCCTAATTTAACCACCCATTACAGAGTGGTATGGCAACTATTCTAGCACAAGGAGAAGCGGAGAAAACAGAGTGTCAGAGATTATTTTGAAATTTCATGAAAAGTCCTGAAACACTGAAACTCTGAAATTTTTGTTGCTCTCCTCTTTCCAATACCCTCTCACTCCAGTTTTTGTAAAGTGAAATTAATAGTAAGTGCACAACGATGGAGACTCTGATACAGTTTTTCTTTTCAGGTTTTTAAAACTTTCTGAATCACACACCCTTAATTCTGTCCACTTTTGATGAGAAGCATGTTTATTCAACATTCATTGTTGTTATACAAAATATTATAAAGTATCTACATTGTGGTTTATCCTTAGAAATCTTAATTCCATTTACTGTTATTTTATAATTTCTTTTGGAAGACCTTTCTTCCAGTAAACAGGATCCTTCTTTGCCCTACAAACTGCTGAAAGACTAGAAAGGAAGTGTGGGCTGAGAGAAGCTCAGGTTTTTTTTCTTTTTCTTTTTTTTTAATGGAAGTATAGTTGATTGACAATGTTGTGTTAGTTTCAGGTGTACAGCAAAGTGATTCAGTTATACATATATCTATTCCTCTTCAGATTCTTTTCCCATTTAGGTTATTGCAGAATATTGAGTAGAGTTCCCTGTGCTATATAACAGGTCCTTGTTGTTTATATATTTTATATATAGTAGTGTGTATGTTAATGCCAATCTCCTAACTTAACCCCCCCCCCGCCCCCGCAAGAAAAGGTCAGTTTTACCTAAGACGGCACCATGTGTCAGTGAGGGAGGGGCTGACAATGAGAAAGAGGCAAACGGCAAAGGAGATATGGCACCCAGAATATGGTTTCCAGAATAGGCAAGAGATGCCCACACACTTGCAAAACCCCACACTATTTCTTAGATTACCTATGGCACTGCTATTATATGAGCATGGCTAGCTACACGTGAAATGTCTCAGCTTCATGTGCAATGTGAAACAATAGGAGAAAATGCTAACACTATTTTCCAGCATTTTTGTGTTTTAGATATTATTTTGTTCAAATAGAAATGCAGTGTTTATTAATAGCCTCAGACTTTGGTCATGATTTAGGATAGAGTTATAATAAAAATAAAATATGGTTGACTTGAGACACTTGTACATTATCCTATTAAATTGCCTCGGTGGCAGGACATTCAATAGTGGATTATTCCTTTTAACAGTGGTTAGTGAATTCTGTCAGATTGGGACAATGCACTGAGGGAAGGTAAGTTTTGCCTTATCTAAGAGACAGACTGGGACAGTCACATATTGAAACTTTTTCACTGGGGAACTTGGTAAAAACACAGAGGCATGGGCCTTATTCTACCTTCGTGACTCTGGGCCTTTCTGTTCTTTATGAGTTCTCCAGATATATATTCATCAGATTTTTACGTGCACATAAATCACTTGGGGATCTTGTTAAAATGCAGCTTCTGATTCAGTAGACTTAAGGCTGGGCCTGAGAGTCTGTATTTCTAACAAGTTCCCAGGTGTTGCTGATGCTTCCGGTCTATGGAGAACATTTTGAGGAGCAAAACTAAGACAGTGATTCTCAAACACCGCATTGGAATCACCTGGGGATAGTAAAAATTACCATCTAGTGCCCACCCCCAGATATCTTGATTTGGTGACTAGAGAGATGGAGAGATGCTAAGGCACTAAGGGTTCTTAAAAGCTTCCTTGGGATTCAGCCAAATCTGAGAACCACTGTGGTAAGCGACAAACTCTAGGGCACCTGGTATCTTTGGCTACCCACCCTCTTGACACTTAGGTTCTAAACCCCTTTTTGGAGAGTGATCTATGTTCCCATCTCCACCTGGAAACAGATCTATTCCATTTGAAAGCAAGTTGGAGACACGGTTCCGCTACGAAAAACCTTACTATGATCCCACTCCTCGGCATATACCCAGACAAAACTATAATTCGAAAGGATACATGCATCCCTATGTTCGTAGCAGCACTATGTACAATAGCCAAGACATGGAAGCAACCTAAATGTCCATCCACAGAGGAATGGATAAAGAAGATGTGGTACCTATATACAATGGAATACTATTCAGCCATAAAAAAGAATGAAATAATGCCATTTGCAGCAACATGGATGGAACTAGAGATTATCATCTGAGTGAAGTAAGTCAGAAAGAGAAAGACAAATACCATATGATATCACTTATATGTGGAATCTAAAATACAACACAAATGAACATATCTATGAAACAGAAACAGACTCACAGACACAGACTTGTTGCCAAGGGGAAGGGGGTGGTAGAGGAGGGAAGTACTGGGAGTTTGGGATTAGTAGATGCAAACTATTATATACAGAATGGATAAACAACAAGGTCCTACTGTATAGCACAGGGAACTATATTCAGTATCCTGTGATAAACCATAGTGGAAAATAATGTGAAGAAGAATATATATAACTGTCACTTTGCTGTAAGTAGAAATTAACAACATTGTAAATGTTGCAATGTAACAACATTGTAAATCAACTATACTTTAATAAAATTAAAAAAAAACCTTATCATGTATCTCCTAGGAAAAAAAGACATTCTCTTACACAGCCTCAGCACAGTGATCAAAATCAGAAAATTTTACATTGATACAATGCTATTACTTCATCTACAATTTATATTCAAATTTTGATTAGTACAATAATGTTTTTTATAGCTATATTTTTTCTCAGGTTCATAATCAATCTAGAATTACTCTGTTAGTTTGTTCCTCAGGATTCAGTTTGATTCTAATCCTTTGCTACTATAATGCCAGGGCAGGATGGCTGAGTTCACTTCCCAAAGTGGCAAAAGACAAAGTTAACTTTTTTTTTTTCCTTTTAAAATATAGCTTTATCTGTGTTATTCTGTCCACTTGCTATCAAGGCCTTCACACATTACAGAGGGCACAAATAAATTTTCTTTAACTTCTATTGCAGCCCACATTTCCTCCTGTAATGACTGTTTTGGGTTGCAGACATGACTCTTCAGCCAGTGCTTAAATAGACAGGTCTCACTTATTTGCTTCTCTAATAGCCCATCTAAAAAAAAGATGCCAAAAGCATGCTCCATAAAAGGAAATATTGATAAAGTGTACCTCATCGAAATAAAAAACTTTTGCCCTGTGAAAGATCCTGTTAAAAGGATAAAAAGACAAGCTACTGCCTGGGAGAAAAATGTTTGCAAACCACTCATGATAGGGTGAATAATGGCTGCTTAAAACTATCAAGTCCTGACCTCTGGAACTTGTAAATGTTATTTTATTTGGAAAAAGGGTCTTTGTAGATGTAATTAAGCTAAAGATTTTGAGATAAGATTATTTGAGGTTATCCAAGTGGGCCCTAAATGCTATCACAAGTGTCCTTGTAAGGAAGAGGCAGAGGGAAATTGGACAAGTACACAGAGAAGAGAAGTGAGTGCGATGGAGGCAGAGACTGGAGTGATGCAGCCACCAGGCAAACAGACAGAGGAGAAGGTGATGTGAAGACAGAGAAGAGAGAGGGCAGTGGCCACAAGCCCAGGAATGCTGACAGCCACTAGAAGCTGCAAGAGGCAAAGGACGGCTTTTCTTCCAGAGGAAGTGGAACCCTGCTGATACCTTTATTTTGAACTTCTAGTCTCTAGAATGGTGAGAGAATAAATTTCCATTGTTTTAAGACACACAGTTTGTGGTAATTTGTTCCAGCAGCGCTGGGAAACTAATACAACATCTATCCAAAAAGGACTAGTATTTTAAACAAATAAAGAACATCACAAACTCAATAGTAACATACAATCCAATTAGAAAATGAGCAAAAAGCAGGCACAGACATTTCACTGATGAGGATAAACAGGTGGCAGAGAAGCACAGGAAAAAACGTTTAACAGGACTAGCCATCAAGGAAATGCAAATTAAAACCACAATGAGATCTCACTACACACCTATCAGAATGACTAACACAATAAATACTAACACCAAATTCTGATGAGCATGTGGAAAAACTGGGTCACTCGTACATTGCTGGTGGGAATGTAAAATGATACAGCTACTCTGGAAAACAGGCAGTTTCTTAAAAAACTGTATACCAGATTACCATATAATCCAGCTACTGCCCTATTGGGCATTCCCCCACCACCGCCCCGTCCCGCTCCACAGAGAAATAAAAACTTATTTTGATGCAAAAACTTGTACATGAATGTTCCTAGGAGCTTTATTTCTAACAGCCCCAAACAGGAACCATCCCAGATGTCTTTCAAGAGGTGAATGGTTAAAGAAATTATGGTGCATCCAAACCAAAAGTAACAAATAGAAAGAAACGAACTATTGATACATGCAACAGTTTGGAGGAATCTCCAAGAAATTTTGTTGAGCAAAAAAAGTCAATCCCAAAATGTTACACTGTGTATGATTTCATTTATGTAACATTTTCTAAATAACAAACTATTAGAAATAGAGGGCAGATTAATAATTGCCACTGAATAGAAATGAGGATAGGAAGGGGTGGGAAAAGGTGGATATGGTTATAAAAGCACAGCATGAAGGGCCCTCGTGATTTGCCTTTTTGCTAACATTTAAAAAATAAATAATAACTTTATTGAGTTATAATTCACATACCATACAATTCACCCATTTGAAGTGCATACAAATCAATGGTTTTTAGTATATTCACAAATATTTGCAACCATCCTCACACTCAGTTTTAGAGCATTTTCATCACTCTAAAAAGAACCCCCATAACTACTAGAAGTCATTCCCTACTTCTCTCCAACTCCCCCCCACAGCCCTAGGCAAACACTAATCGATTTTCTGTCTCTACAGATTTGCCAATTTTGTATATTTCATATAAACGAAATCATGAAATATGTGATTTTTTGTGACTAGCTTCTTCCACTTAGTACAGTAATTTCAAGGTTCATCTATGATGTAGCATATGTATGCATAACTTATTTCTTTTTATTGCCAAGTAATATGTCATTGTATGGCTATGCCACATTTTATTTATCCATTCATATGTTGGTAAACATATAGGTTCTTTCTGATTTTTGGCCATTATGAATAATTCTGCTATAAACATTTTTTTGTGTGTGAGCATATATTTTCATTTCTTTTGGATATATCCCTAAGAGTAGAACTGCTAAGTCATATGGTAATTCCACATATAACCATTTGAGAACTGCCAGAGTGCTTTTCAAAGCAGCTGCCTGATTTTACATTCCTATTAGCAGAATGTGAGGGTTCAAATGTCTCTACATTTTCACCAACACTTACTATCCTTCTTTTTGATTCTAGCCATCCTATGGGTGTAAAGTTGTGTCTCACTATAGTTTTGATATGCATTTCTCTGATGTGCTAATGATACTGAGCAATTTTTCATGTTTTTGGGCCATTTGTACCTCTTCCTTGGAAAAATGTCTATTGAGATAATTAAAAAAATGTGTTTTTTTCTATTATTTACTTATAAGAGTTCTTTAAGGTCTTTATATATTTTAGACAAGCAATTCTTATCACTGTTGGTGGGAATGTAAATTGATACAGCCACTATGGAGGACAGTATGGAGGTTCCTTAAAAAACTAAAAATAGAACTACCATATGACCCAGCAATCCCACTACTGGACATATACCCTGAGAAAACCATAATTCAAAAAGAGTCATGTACCACAATGTTCACTGCAGCACTATTTACAATAGCCAGGACATGAAGGCAACCTAAGTGTCCATCAACAGATGAATGGATAAAGAAGATGTGGCACATATATACAACGGAATATTACTCAGCCATAAAAAGAAACGAAACTGAGTTATTTGTAGTGAGGTGGATGGACCTAGAGTCTGTCATACAGAATGAAGTTAAGTCAGAAAGAGAAAAACAAATACTGTATGCTAACACATATATGTGGAATCTAAAAAAAAAAAATAGTTTGAAGAACGTAGGGACAGAACAGGAATAAAGACACAGATGTAGAGAATGGACTCGAGGACAAAGAGAGGGGGAAGGGTAAGCTGGGACGAAGTGAGAGAGTGTCATGGACATATATACACTACCAAATGTAAAATAGATAGCTAGTGGGAAGCAGCCGCATAGCACAGGGAGATCAACTCGGTGCTTTGTGACCACCTAGAGGGGTGGGGTAGGCAGGGCGGGTGGGAGATGCAAGAGGGAGGGGATATGGGGATATATGTATACGTATAGCTGACTCACTATGTTATACAGCAGAAACTAACACACCATTGCAAAGCAATTATACTCCAATAAAGATGTTAAAAAAAACCCATAAAAAATAAAAAAATAAAATAAAAAACTCTTATCAGATATATGAGTTGTAAAAATTTTCTCCCATTCAGTAAGTTGTCTTTTCACTTTCTTAACACTGTACACTGAAGCACAAAGGTTTTTAATTTTTATAAAGTCTTATTTATTTATTGCTATTGCTTGCACTTTTGGTGTCATATCTAAGAAACCATTGCCTAGTCCCAGGTCACAAAGATTTACACCTTTGTTTTCTTCTAAGAGTTCTATAGTTTTAGCTTTTATGATTTATCTTGAAGGTGGTGGTGGATGTGTAAACCTACACAGGTAATAATATAGAACTTCATACATACACACACTCAACAGATGAGTAGTACAAGAAAAATGAGGAAATCTTATTAAGATTGATGGATTGTATCAATGTCAATATCCTGGATGTGATATTATACTACAGTTTTGCAAAATGTTATCATTGGGATAAACTGGCCAAAGTGTACAAGGTATCTCCGTATAATTTCTTACGACTACATGTGAATCTAAAATTATCTCAATAAAATTTCAATTAAGAATAATCATAGGGCTTCCCGCCTGCCGATGCAGGGGACACAGGTTCGTGCCCCTGTCCGGGAAGATCCCACATGCCGCGGACCAGCTGGGCCCGTGAGCCATGGCCACTGAGCCTGCGCGTCCGGAGCCTGTGCTCCGCAACGGGAGAGGCCACAACAGTGAGAGGCCCGCGTACCACACAAACAAACAAACAAACAAACAAAAATCATAGAAGTTGCTACTTTTTCATTTCTTGCCCAGTTAATGGTAGTCAACTTTTTTTTTTTTTTTTTTTGTGGTATGTGGGCCTCTCACTGTTGTGGCCTCTCCCGTTGCGGAGAACATGCTCCGGACGTGCAGGCTCAGCGGCCATGGCTCACGGGCCCAGCCGCTCCGCGGCATGTGGGATCTTCCCGGACCGGGGCACGAACCCGTCTCCCCTGCATCTGCAGGCGGACTCTCAACCACTGCGCCACCTGGGAAGCCCCGGTAGTCAACTTTTAATTTTCTTTTCTTTTTGCATCTAAAAGAAGGGCAACATAATAGCAATTATTGCCAGGTGAATTAACAGCATTTATGTGGTTAATTCTTGTCTTTAAAAATAAGCAGTAGGCATGTAAGAGTTCTAGTGTAATTTTACATACATTCCTTATTTCAATACGTAGTATTGATTTTGATTTCCACCAAATGCTTAATCATAAGGGCATAGGTAAGTGAAAATTCAGTGAGTAGGAATAATTTTAGGGGGGCAATAATTTAAAAAATGTGTCTATCTACACGTTGGAATATAGTCTACTTAACACATAATAAGTAAATAAAAGCACAGGTTATCTAACCACTTCTTGAAATTTTAAAATCAGATCTTGTCTAAACAATTTTATTTTTGCTAAGCTTTAATCTTTTTTTTCTTTTAAAAGGACAACTGTTGTTAATAGGCAATTAGCTGCTTTCTTGAATATAATGAGAAAACCTTCACAAACCATATTAACGCAAATTACTATAATAAGTACAAGGCAAAAGGGCATAGTAATCCTTTGTGGCTTTATTCTTCTTTGGAAGCGGTCAGGAGAATATTGGCTTGAATTCTGTCATCCTATCTACTTACTTTACTGTGTTCTTAAAAACACTATTCATAAACCTTCTTAGGTGACAAGTTGAGCATTCAATGGAATGTTAATAGCAAATTATTTGCAAATGTCTAGCTTAAGGTTTTTTAAAATGAATTAGAATTTACCATGGAATATAAGGCTTCTTTGTTTTTCAAGAGTTTTCTCTTAGTTTTCTTTAATACTAGTCTCTGACATTATAAAACATTGTTTTTTGTGTTTTGACAATTTCTAAATACAGATTGAGTTAAAAGATTGTTCCAAAATCTGCTGCTTCATCAAAAGGCATTAAAACATTTCTTATGGCAGGAAAAGAGCCTATTAGTCTTTTAGTTGCTTGTGTCTGATATTAACAGGTAAGAAGAAACCAGGTAGGAAATGACTAACATACTGGAAATATTTGCACATACCAAAATACCACGACTTCATTTTCTTTGTATCTGAGCGGTCCTGGGTGGATCCTTGTGCTTCTCAGCAGGTGTGTGGTGTGCTCTATAGATTGGCATCAGTGATCTATCTGGCCATTATACTCTGCCATCTTCTTCTTGAGGATGTAGGGGATTATGCTGTCTATGGAAACATTGCCAATGAGATGAGTAAAAAAAAGTTCTTCGGTTATGTTAGAGCTCATCAGCCTGAGGGCCAGCAGGCGGTTGAGAATCTGGACCAATCAGTAGGTGTCTTCTGAGTAGGTTTTCTGAAAATAATCCTCCATCTGTGCCTTTCTTGGAATTTTAAAATCTGGCTTTTGCTGGCCAAACCTGGATGATGGGGGGTAAAGAAAACTACAGCTTTTACACAACTCCTGAAGCTTCCAGATGTGCTCCACGACTTGCTTTATCTGCTTGCCAGAAAGTTTATCTTCCTGGATATCTCCTGCAGCTGATTGACTATGGCCACAAGGTAATGGAAAGACTCATGATCTGGGCCAGTCCAAGGGTGAAGAGCTCATTTCAGCAGGCTTGCAACAGGCTGGTTTTGCAGTCCTTCCCAAGTACCTGAAGGGCTGGGGTTGACCTGGCCCAGTGCATGGAGAGGAAAAGCAGGCAGAACGTAGACTTGCAGAGGTAGTACACGTTGAGGTACTCTAGAATTGGGCTGGTCATGTGATGTGAGTGTTTAAAAGGAGGAGGGCTTGGACCTGAATGATGAGTGTGGACTGGTCTCTACTGATGACATAGATGTTCCCTCCTCCACTGGTGTCTATCCCACCTGCCAGGCTTGGAGGCAAGGAGCTTTCTGTCGTATTAAGTGCTTTAGCGAAGGTATTACATGCCCGAGTAATCTCACTTGCAGATTGGTCCTCCTACCGTATTTCTGAAGCATCACCACTGTTAAGGGATTCACTTAGGTTGACAAAGGCGGTTACTCCATTTGCCAGTGTGCCCAGAGCTGCTTGTTTCAGCCTCGGAATCCGTGGTCAGGAGAAGGGTACCATCCTCATGTATGAAAGGCTGCATCCAGTTCACAAGCATCCCGGCTCAAGACCTATTTGTCTTGATCTACTTTGTCTGCCACAAATGTGGGAGTGGCTATCAGAGGATTTCTGGATCCTTCTGGATAAAGATTTTTCTCAGTCGAAGCAGCACAATTGCTTGGTTTTTCCCTTTGCACTTCAAAGGGCTTCTGTTCACTAATCCCAAACTCCTAATTTACCCCTCCCCCGATCCTTCCCCTTTTGGTAGGTTTGTTTTCTATGTCTGTGAGTCTGGGACCTTTGATCGTGTACATCTGTGGAGGAGTGTTCACGGAGGATGCTTGTGGTTCATTACCTATACGTGGGCAGACTGCTGAAGTGTGATTTCTTGCACATAGCTTTCTTCCTCGTCAAATTCCACGTGTAAAACAGAGTACTCAGTAATGTTGTCTACACAGTAGATTTGTGACAGAGTTTTTGGGGCACTTGGGCTGTTGGTAGGTACCTTCATTAAATGGCTCTTAGTGTTTGAGGGCCGTTGCTCTGGGGAGACATGCCACAATGTTATTCAAGCACCTTATTTCAGGGGCTTCCCTGGTGGCGCAGTGGTTGAGAGTCTGCCTGCCAATGCAGGGGACACGGGTTCGTGCCCCAGTCCGGGAGGCTCCCACATGCCATGGAGCAGCTGGGCCCGTGAGCCATGGCCGCTGAGCCTGCGCGTCCGGAGCCTGTGTTCCGCAACGGGAGAGGCCACAACAGTGAGAGGCCCGTGTACCGCAAAAAAAAAAAAAAAAAAAAAAAAAGAACCTTATTTCAGAATTACATAAACCCTCACTATAACTTGTATTACACACTAATGAACTACAAATACTCAAATAAAACATAATCTATGTTGATATGCATTTTGTGGTCTGTGTGTGTAGTTAAAGTGATTGTGTATTAATCCTTCACATGCTATTCTGAAGTCAGTGCACAGTCCCCATCCCTCTGAATTTTGGGACGGCAGGCTTTCCTTTCATGAGTCAACTGGTCAAGAAAGGTCAGAAGAGCTGAAGTAAGGAGACAGCGAGTGATTATTCTATGACACTAATGACTCGACTGTATCATTTTTTTTAAATTTATTTTTTAGTTATTAATTTTTGGCTGCATTGGGTCTTTGTTGCTGTGCGTGGGCTTTCTCTAGTTGTGGCAAGCAGGGGCTACTCTTCGTTGCGGTGCACGGGCTTCTCATTGCGGTGGCTTCTCTTGTTGCGGAGCACGAGCTCTAGGTGAGCAGGCTTCAGTAGTTGTGGCTCGCGGGCTCAGTAGTTGTGGCTCGCGGGCTCTAGAGCGCAGGCTCAGTAGTTGTGGCGCATGGGCTTAGCTGCTCCGCAGCATGTGGGATCTTCCCGGACCAGGGCTTGAACCAGTGTCCCCTGCATTGGCAGGCAGATTCTTAACCACTGTGCCACCAGGGAAGCCCTCGACTGTATCAGTTTACCATTCTTTGGGGATCCGAAAGAGGAGGGGGTAGAAGGGAAGGTCTCAGGAAGAACAACTTTTTGCAGTTAAAACTATTACCACTTCCTCCTACATGATATTCCAAATCCTGACTACTCTGAGGATGTCACCCTATTTTGAAACTAACAGGGAAGGGAGAACCAGAAATGTGGAAAAGGATTAGAACATGACTTTAAGTGTCTTATAGGAAAGCATTTCTATTTTATTTCTTGAGAAAATGTAAACATTATCTTAAATAAAATAATTTAAACCTTTCAAACAGTTGGAAATAGATGTTAAATGTATTTGTTAAATTGCGTATGATTCATTAATTCTCAAATATTAAATGTTAACCCATAAAAAGTTTTAAGTTTTAAAACTTTTAAAAGTTTTAAATCTAATGTTTTAAGAGAGGGGTTGGTTTTATGATCTGGAAACTTAATTTAATTTTTTATGAATGCAAAGTTCACTGAAGGTTTTCCTCTGGAACAGTTTCATAAAGAAGAGGACAGGACAAATATCTACAACTATTAATAGTCTCATATTGAAAAAGTTATTAGTATTTTAATAAAATTGATACATTGTTTTGTGCTAATAATAACTAGAATACTTTAAAACTAGTTAAAGTTATTAGTAATTTAATAAAATCAATACATTGTATTGTACTAATAATAACTGGAAACTTTAAAACTAGTTTCTATTTTTTGTGTCATCTTTTCAAAGGATTTTTTGTTCTGTTTGGTTTGTATTAAATTTTTAACCTTTCTTGCTTTGAAACAATTTCAGATTTATAGAAAATTTGCAAAAGTAGTGCAAAGACCTATAGAGCTCTGTATATCCTTCAGCCAGATTTTCAAAATGTTGATATTGTTCATATTTGCATTCTTTTACTCTCTGTCTCTCTACATGCACACACACACACACACACATACACACACACAAATACATACACATACATTGACTGTGGGTTTTAGTTTTTCCTGAACTACTTGAAAATAAGTTGCATACATGATGCCCTGTAACCCTTAATATTTAGAGTGTATTTACAATGCAAAAATCAAAATTATGAAATTGACATTCATCTAACATGACCATATAATCCACACATCCCACTCAAAGTTTGCCTATTTTCTCCAAAATTTCCTTTATGAGTTCAAGATCCAACCCTGGATCATGCATTGCATTTAGTTGTCACTCCAACTTGGAACAGTTTCTAAATCTTTGTCTTTCATGACTATAACATTGTTTTTAAAATTTTAATTTTCTATTTTGTTATTATAAAAAGTACTTTTCAGGCTTCCCTGGTGGCACAGTGGTTAAGAATCCGCCTGCCAATGCAGGGGACACGGGTTCCAGCCCTGGTCTGGGAAGATCCCACATGCTGCGGAGCAGCTAAGCCTGTGCACCACAACTACTGAACCTGTGCTCTAGAGCCTGTGAGCCACAAGTACTGAGCCTGCATGCTGCAACTAATGAAGTCCACACATCTAGAGCCCGTGCTCCACAACAAGAGAAGCCACCACAATGAGAAGCCTGAGCACCGCAACAAAGAGTAGCCCCTGCTTGCTGCAACTAGAGAAAGCCCATGCACAGCAACAAAGACCCAACGGCAACCAAAATAATAATAATAATAAATAAATAAATAAATAAAATTTTAAAAAAGTTCTTTTCCCTATATTGTTTGTCCAAAATATATATTTTTTCACTTCTTTATTGGAGTATAAATGCATTACAATGTTGTGTTAGTTTCTGCTGTACAACAAAGTGAATCAGCTATATGTATACATATATCCCCGTATCCCCTCGCTCCTGTATCTCCCTCCCACACTCCCTATCCCACTCCTCTGGGTGGTCACAAAGCACCGAGCTGATCTCCCTGTGCTATGCAGCAGCTTCCCACTAGCCATCCATTTTACATTTGGTAGTGTATATATGTCAATGCTACTCTCTTACTTCATCCCAGCTTCCCCTTTCCCCCCACCCTCGTGCCCTCAAGTCTGTTCTCTACGTCTGTGTCTTTATTCCTGCCCTGCCACTAGGTTCATCAGTACTGCTTTTTAAAATTTCATACATATGCGTTAGCATATGGTATTTGTTTTTCTCTTTCTGACTTACTTCACTCTGTATGACAGACTCTAGGTCCATCAAACTCACTACAAATGACTCAATTTTGTTCCTTTTTATGGCTGAGTAATATTCCATTGTATATACGTGGCACATCTTCTTTATCCAATCATCTGTTGATGGACATTTAGGTTGCTTCCATGTCTTGGCTATTGTAAATAGTGCTGCAATGAACATTGTGGTACATGGCTCTTTTTGAATTATGGTTTTCTCAGGGTATATGCCCAGTAGTGGGATTGCTGGGTTGTATGGTAGTTCTATTTATACTTTTTTAAGGAACCTCCGTACTGTTCTCCATAGTGGCTGTATCAATTTACATTCCCTCCAACAGTGCAGGAGGGTTCCTTTTGCTCCACACCTTCTCCAGCATTTATTGTTTGTAGAGTTTTTATGATAGCCATTCTGACCCGTGTGAGGCGATACCTCATTGTGGTTTTGATTTGCATTTCTCTGATGATTAGTGATGTTGAGCATCTTTTCATGCATTTGTTGGCCAACTGTATGTCTTCTTTGGAGAAACGTCTATATAGGTCTTCTGCCCATTTTTGGACTGGGTTGTTTGTTTTTGTGACATTGAGCTGCATGAGCTACTTGTATATTTTAGAGATTAATCCTCTGCCAGTTGTTTCATTTACAAATATTTTCTTCTATTCTCAGGGTTGTCTTTTTGTCTTGTTTATGGTTTCCTTTGCTGTGCAAAAGCTTTTAAGTTTCATTAGGTCCCATTTGTTTATTTTCATTTTTATTTCCCTTACTCTGGGAGGTGGGTCAAAAAGGATCTTGCTGTGATTTATGTCATAGAGTGTTCTGCCTATGTTTTCCTCTAAGAGTTTTATAGGGTCTGGCCTTACATTTAGGTCTTTAATCTATTTTGAGTTTATTTTTGTGTATGGTGTTAAGAAGTGTTCTAATTTCATTCTTTTACATGTAGCTGGACCATAACATTTTTGAAGAGTAAATACCAGTTACATTAGAGACTCTTTCTTCATTTGGAGTTGCCTGATGTTTCTTCATAATTTATGCATTTTGGGCAAGAATTGTCTTATCTGTTTACATTTGTATTTTTGTATATGTTACATAAGATAGATAATTTGTCAGTAGTGTAGAACATGTGTATAATTTATAAACAAATAAAAGGAGCTACATGCTTAAACATTTTTTTACTGATGGTGATACATGGAGATAAAGGCTTGGAGGCTGCTATACTAAGTGTTAAGGAGGATAACCAGACACAGTCTAGGAGCTGGAGCCTAGAAAGAAGAGAATGGGCATTTCAACTGGGGAATTGTGGGAGCCCAGGAGCTTTGAGCTGCTGAATTATCCTGGTTCTGAATAAGTATGCAATTTAAGCCTCGCATCATTGCGTGATCAGATACTTTAATTAAAAAACCTGGTTTAACATTTTGTGATGTAGAAATTCAAAAGCCTATGTTTTCAATTTATTTAGATACTTGATTTTATTGGCTGTCATGGCTGAAAAAGTTCTTCCAACAATATGTTAATCCAAATGGAAAAAGCATATCTTTGACTATGCTTTCCAAATTGTAATTGTTTAAAGCTAATTCAAAATTACTTAAATATTATTGTTAAAAAATAACTAGGAAATTTTTATCTAGTGAAGGTTTATAATTTTAAAAGTTTTAACATCTAGGTCTTTTTTTCTTTTTTAAAAAAATTGAAGTGTAGTTGCTGTACAATATTATATAAGTGTACAATATAGTGATTCACAATTTTTAAAGGTTGTACTCTATTTACAGTTATTATAAAATATTGGCTATATTCTTTGTGTTTTACAATATGTCCTTGTAGCTTATTTTATACCTAATAGTTTGCACCTATTAATCTCCTACCCTTATATTGTCCCTCCCCCTTCCCTCTCCCCACTGATAACCACTGGTTTGGTCTCTATATCTGTGAGTCTGCTTCTTTTCTGTTATATTTACTAGTTTGTTGTAGTTTTTAGATTCCACATATGTGTGATATCATACAGTATTTGTCTTTCTCTGTGTGACTTATTTCACTTAGCATAATGCCCTCCAAGTCCATCCATGTTGCTGCAAATGGCAAAAATTCATTCTTTTTTATGGCTGAGTAGTATTCCACTATATATATATATATCACATTATCTTTATCCATTCATCTGTTGATGGACATTTAGGTTGCTTCCATACCTTGTCAACTGTAAATAATGCTGCTCTGAACACTGAGGTGCATGTATCTTTTTGAAAGAGTTTAACATCTAGGTTTAACATGCACTGAAACTATTGAAGCTTTTTCACAAGTTGAAACAATTTTCCAGGTTTCTTAAGTGTGCATGCATTAGAGTTTTTTAGGCTACATAAGTTCTGGAAACAACATGTAAAAAAAAATGGTTCAGATGAATCTAGGGGAGGACAGGAATAAAGACACAGATGTAGAGAATGGACTTGAGGACACGGGGAGGGGGAAGGGTAAGCTGGGACGAAGTGAGAGAGTAGCATTGACATATATACACTACCAAATGTAAAATAGATAGCTAGTGGGAAGCAGCTGCACAGCATAGAGAGATCAGCTCAGTGCTTTGTGACCACCTAGAGGGGTGGGATAGGGAGGGTGGGAGGGAGACACAAGAGGGAGGGGATATGGGGATATATGGATACGAATAGCTGATTCACTTTGTTATACAGCAGAAACTAACACACCATTGTAAAGCAATTATACTCCAATAAAGATGTTAAAAAAAAAGTAGTTATGTTTTCGTCTCTTGTTAGACTGAATTTTTTGTGGTGTGTCACGTCCTTGTAACTTCTAGTTGTCACTATAGCCAAGGTCAGCACATTTGGATCTCTTGATTTCTTTGTAAGAGGCAAATGAAGAACTCGTCTTTCAGTTGGCCAGTTCTTTCAGGCATTTTGCCACAGTCTCTCCTTCAATCCTCTGCATGGTGGCTTTGGTGGACGCCGTGGGGCACTTCCCCCAGCCCTTCATGTCATGTTGGTGGCTGGCAGGTCATCCTCTAGGTACAGCTCTCAGTGGAAGAAAGACGCCTCTCCCAAGGTCACATCCCCTCTCAGGGGCAGCTCTCATTCAATAACAGGTCGGGTCTGGATTAAGGGCTGGGCCAGCTTGTGGCGAGATGGGACCACATTGAGGGGCCATCCCAGCTCCAGAGCTACGCAGGGGATTGGTTGAGGACCTTGTGGGAACTGCATCTCAGTTCAATTTCTCCTTCTGCCTAATCCTGCCTCCTTCACTTTCCCACAGTTGGTCCTAAGGGCATTCTCCAATAAAATTTCTATGTGATACTCTTCCTCAGAATCTGCTTCCCAGAGAACCTGATCTAAGAAAGTTACCCTCTCTACAAGAATGCAAAGGGTCCCCTACATTTTAAAATGTCTTGTTTTTTATAAGTCTAACCTCACCCACGACATCCTGTAGCACTTTGCTGTCTTATGGCTTCACCATCTTTGCTGCCAATAGCTTGCCTGTGAATGATAGAGGGAATGCATTTCATGTGGGGTACTTTATCTGTACCTTTGCTTGGGAATTTCTAAAATTCCAATTCAAGTAGTTTCCTGCTCTTTTCCATGTATTGTAATCTTTCTAAAAGAAGATATTTATAACTGAGGGAAAATATTATTTCGTCTCTATTGTCGTGTCCCACAAAAAACAGTTCTTCATGTATTTTGTTATTGGAAACAGAATCCAGAAAATACCATAAGCTGAAATGTGTTAGAAACATCAGTGCTTCATCCAAATATATAGCAAAACTTCAACACTATGTAATTTGTTCCAACATTTGTTTCTTTACTCTTCTGTAATGCTTTCCATGTATCATCCAACAATATTTGGCTGACAAAGATATACATTTTGGGTTTCACCATATGCTTTTTTTGGTATTATTTCAGCCTTTAACTGTGACAGAACAAGTGTTTCCCCAATGAATGTGGCTTTGATTTGTAAAATACCTTTGCTTTAAAATGAGAAACCTCAAAAGAAACTTCTAAATATTTATTACCACATTTCATGACACTTTGTAAAATTCCATATGTAGTGTTGCATGAGTTTTATAAATCCCTGAAAAATCGTAATGGTTTTTCTTCAGGTTTGAGGTGCATCATTTTAACACAGCCTATTAATGTTTATGGCATCATGCTACCACTTGCTATGTCTATTTCTGGCAATATGGCAAACCAGATTACCCAGAAAGCTTCCTGCTAGAAAACACTTGCACATGTTAGAGGAAATATAAAAAGATATCATTTTAAAATGTGTAACTGAGCCAGAAAACATGTAAGGACATTTCCAATGGGCTAAAAATGAAGTATAAACTGAACTCCAGAGCCAAACCACACTGGAAGCCTGGGAATGGGATCAGGAGACGGTAACATGGAATCCTTGTCTCAGTCACATAGAGGTTCATCTTAGGACCTACACAAGCATAGGTGATAATGACTTGGGAATTCTATGAGTTTAAAGGTTGCATTTGAGACCCCCATAGAAAGCTGGGGCCTTTTTTTTAAAAAAATAAATTTATTTATTTATTTTTTGGCTGTGTTGGGTCTTCGTTTCTGTGTGAGGGCTTTCTCTAGTTGTGGCAAGCGGGGGCCACTCTTCATCACGGTGTGCGGACCTCTCACTATCGCAGCCTCTTCTGTTGGGGAGCACAGGCTCCAGATGCGCAGGCTCAGTCGTTGTGGCTTACGGGCCTAGTTGCTCCGCGTCATGTGGGATCTTCCCAGACCAGGGCTCGAACCCGTGTCCCCTGCATTGGCAGGCAGATTCTCAACCACTGTGCCACCAGGGAAGCCCAGAAAGCTGGGGCCTTTGAAGATGCACACTAGAAAACTTATCCAGTGGTGCAGAATGGTGTCTGAAGGACATTTGTATGTCTTCATTTAGATTTTAGATAGAAAAAGTCTTTCCTGAAAATTCACAACTATATCCCTATCCTCACCCAGAGTTGGGATTGAAATCTTTCTAGCTGTATGGTTCTGGAAACTTCAAGTCAATAAATTAACGTTAAAGAGCTCCGAGCCTGTGAAAGAGGTAGGCTTTTGGCAAAGTAAATGTAAAACCTCTCAGGGGGAGTACCCTCCATCCAGATAGCATGAGATACCCACCAAGAGAGTCCAAAAGAGTCCTGAAGAGCTCACAATACAAAATTACAAAGCACATAAGGAAACCCGGTACCACCACTGTGAGTCAGCATGGTCAATAAGCAGCAGTAATGTACTCTCAAGAGCTTCAGGTAAGAGAACTACTGAAGAGTAAGGATTAAATAAGGATGCCTAAAATAGTGAGCTTCAAGGACGCCTCCCAGAGCTTTAGGAAGGATGGAGCTGAGACTTACTGAGGTGGGAAAGACTTAAGGAGGAAAGGAGATTTTTTTTGGTAGGGGTGGGGGTAGAAATCAGGAGTTTGGATTTTTACATCATAGTTTTGAGATATCTATTAGCTATTCAAGAAATGAGACTTTTACAGGCAGCTAGATTGATCTATCTATCTATCACTTTACCTATCTATCCATCCATCCATTTACCTATCAGCTATCTCTAACTCTTTCTATATCTATCTATGTATATATATCCAGACTTCCTAGTATGGAAATTTGGCATATAATTGGCATCTGTTGACTCCTCCCATTACATTTTCTTCCAGTTCCCCACAGGTATCGGGCCCTCTTTTGGTCCTTTGAATGCCAGGGACTCTCAATTGTTGTTGCATATAAAACTACCTGGGGGAGATTTAAAAAATTCTGATGCCTGGGTTGCATCCTATTATATTTATCAGCATGTCTGGGGGGTGGAGCCAGGCATCAATACTTTAAAAAAACTTGTTTTTTTCCCCAGTTTTATTGAGAAATAATTGACACACATCACTGCATAAGTTTAAGGTGTACAGCATGATGGCTTGATTTACATATGTTGTAAAATGATTATTGCAATACGTTCATCTAACATCCATCATCTCATATAGATACGCTATAAAGAAAAGAAAGAAGAAAAGAAAAAGGGGAAAAAAAATTCTTGTGGTGAGAATCCCTAGGATTTGCTCTCAACAAATATCATGTATATTGTATAGCAGTGTTAACCAGAGTCATCATGTGGTACATTGCATCCTAGTACTTACTTATCTTATAACTGGAAATTTGTACATTTTGACCACTTTCCTCCAATCCTTCCCCCTCCTCCCTCTGCCTCATGTAACCACAGGTCTGGTTTTTTTCCATGAGTTTTTTGTTGTTGTTGTTTGTTTTGCTCTGATTTTCTTTCTTTCTTTCGTTTTTAGACCCCACGTATAAATGAGATCGTACAGTATTTGTCTTTCTCTGACTTATTTCACCTACCGTAACAACTTCAAGTTTCATACATGTTGTTACGAATGATAGGATTTCCTCATTTTTTTATGGCTGAATAACATTCCATTACATATATACCACAACTTCTTTATCCATTCATCCATTGATGGACACTTCGGTTGCTTCCTAAGTATTTTAGCTATTGTAAATAATGCTGCTATGAATATGGGGGTGCACATAACTTTTTGATTTAGTGTTTTCATTTCCTTTGGATACAGTCCCAGAAGTGAAACTGCCAGATCATATGGTAGTCCAATTTTTAATTTTTTGAGGAAACTCCATACTGTTTTCCACAGTGGCTGCACCAATTTACATTCCCACCAACAGTGTACAAGAGTTCCCTTTTCTCCACATCCACACCAGCATTTGTTATTTCTTGTCTTTTTGATGATATCTCATTGTGGTTTTAATTTGCATTTCCCAAATGACTAGTGATGTTAAGCATCTTTTTATGTACCTGTTGGCCTTTTATATACCTTTGGAAAAATGTCTGTTTAGGTTCTTTGCCCATTTTTAATTGTTTTTTTTAAACTATTGAGTTGTATGAGTTCTTTATATATTTTGGATATTGACCCCTCATCAGATATATATCTTTTCCTTCTTTTCCTAATTGTGAAACCAGTACACAAAGAAACATAATTGGAGGAAGGTGGTCAAAAGGTACAGACTTCCAGTTATAAGATAAATAAGCACTAGGATGTCATGTACAGCATGATGACTATGGTTAACACTGCTATATAATATACAGTTAACCCTTGAACAATGCAGGGGTTAGGGACACCTACCCCCCCACACAGTGGAAAATCTAAATGTAACTTTTGACTCCTTAAAACCTTAACTACAGGACTTCCCTGGTGGTGCAGTGGTTAAGAATCCGCCTGCCAATGCAGCGGACACGGGTTCGATCCCTGGTCTGGGAAGATCCCACATGCTGCGGAGCAACTAAGCTCGTGCACCACAGCTGCAGAGCCTGTGCTCTAGGGCCTGCACACCACAACTACTGAGCCTGCATGTCACAACTACTGAAGCCCGCACACTTAGAGCCTGTGCTCCACAACAGGAGAAGCCATCACAATGAGAAGCCTGTGCACCACAATGAAGAGTAGCCCCCGCTCTCCACAGCTAGAGAAAGCCCATGAGCAGCAATGAAGACCCAACACAGCCAAAAATAAATAAATAAATAAATAAATAAATAAATTAACTACTAATAGATTACTGTTCACCTGAAGCTTAACCAGTCCCATAAGCAGTTGATTAACACATATTTTGTATGTTATATGTATTATATCCTGTATTCTTGTAACAAGGTAAGCTAGAGAAAAGAAAATATTATTAAGAAAATCATAAGGTAGAGAAAATACATTTACAGTACTGCACTGTATTTATCGATACTCTTAGGTTTGTGTCTGTCTACAAGATAGATCATCTGTCTGTCAGTACCTACAGCAATATTGTCTTATGTGATGCAATACACTGTAGACTTTATGCTTATGACTAACACTAAACTTCAAAGTGAAAAGGTAATGTGAAAAATAAATTCATGTTTATTTAGAGGTATATCAATTCATGCATTGATATTGAAGCAGTAGCAACATGATTGCTTTATGGTAGCCTAGTGTAATCAGTTGTTTCACAGTAGCCTCACCTGTCCACTAATGAATGAATCATTGTAAAATTTTTATGGCATACAGTATTATAGTCATATTCATAATATAGTAATGGAAACATTGTTACATTTAAAAAAACCCCTTACCTGTGATGATAGGCTGATAATGCAATTTCTCCAATTACAAGAGAGAGACATACTGTACTGTAATGTAATTCTTTTTTTTTTTTTTTTGTGGTATGCAGGCCTCTCACTGTTGTGGCCTCTCCCGTTGCAGAGCACAGGCTCCAGACGCGCAGGCTCAGCGGCCATGGCTCACGGGCTTAGCCGCTCCGCGGCATGTGGGATCTTCCCAGACCCGGGCATGAACCCGTGTCCCCTGCATTGGCAGGCGGACTCTCAACCACTGCACCACCAGGGAAGCCCCCTAATTCTTTGAAAGCAAAGTTATAAAACAGTAAGAAAACTAACACATTATTCATTTTATATTAAATATCACTCACCTTATGCCTATGTAAAACAGGCTATTCACTTCAAGTCTTGCACATGATATTCTACATGTTTATTTTTGTATATTTATTGAAAAATATCTGCTTATAAGTGGATCATACAGTTCAAACCCATGTCGTTCACAGGTCAACTGTCCAGGGAAGTTAAATGAGTAGATCCTAAGAGTTCTCATCACAAGGAAAAAATCTTTCTTGTCTTTTTTTGCTTTCCCTTAAAATAATTTGTTTTTTATTGGAGTATAGCTTGTTTACAATGTTCTGTTAGTTTCTGCTGTACAGCAAAGTGAATCAGTTATACATGTAGATGTATCCACTCTTATTTAGATTCTTTTCCCATATAGGTCATTACAGAGTATTGAGTAGAGTGCCCTGTGCTATACAGTAGGTATCTATTAGTTATCTGTCTTATATACAGTAGCATGTATATGTCAATACCACTGGGCATATTCTGGAGAAAACCATAATTCAAAAAGATACATGCACCCCCAATGGTCATAGCAGCATTATTTACAATAGCCAGGACATGGAAGCAACCTAAATGTCCATCCACAGAGGAATGGGTAAAGAAGATGTGGTACATATATACTGTGGAATACTACTCAGCCATAAAAAAGAATGAAATAATGCCATTTGCAGCAACATGGATGAACCTAGAGATTATCACACTAAGTGGAGTAAGTCAGACAAAGACAAATATCATATTATATTGCTTATTTGTGGAATCTAAAAAAAATAGTACAAATGAATTTATTTGCTTTCCCTTTTTATTGTATCAGTATGAGATGATGGATGCTAACTAAACTTGTAATTATTTTACAATATGTGTAAGTCAAACCATTATGCTGTACACCTTAAACTTATACAGTGATGTATATCAATGATATTTCGATACAGCTGGAAAGCAAAGTAGGTAGAAAGCATGAAGTATTTGTCATCCTGTCACTCAGAAAAAAAAAATCAACCTTTTTGGCTTACACTTTTCTAGTGTTTATATGGAAACAATACTACTACACAGTGTCTTATAAAATGCCCAGGATCTGCCCTCCTCATCCGTTTCTGACATGTTTTCTGCTCGTTGTTCTTCCAGCATGAGCGCCCCCTGGCCCCATTGCTGTCACTTATGCACTCCAGGCACACTGTATCTTCAGGCCCTTGTCCTGGCTCTTTCCCAAGTGCGACTGATTTCCGAGAGACACCAGTGAGCAGCAGCTGGAAGTGAGACCTTAGTTCCCTGACCCGGGATTGAACCCTGGTCGTGGCTGTGAGGGTACCGAATCCTAACCACGGGACAACGAGGGCCAGTGGCTAGTCTGAGCTCCTGTCCTTGTCTGCCTTGAAAAAAATAATTCCGACAAGGAGACAGAAGGTAGAGAGGAACGAAATGTGTTTATTACAAAAGCAGTGTACCTGCCGACAGATGCACAGGTGAGCTCGGAGAAAAGTCGCGCCTTTGGGAAGTTTAAATCATTTATAGAGGGGTAGTCTTCCCGGTCTTTGTTTCCATCTGGCTAATCATCTTGCTTTGTTCTTTGACTCAGGGTCCCCCCTTTGGACCCCCGAGGAGCCTTTCTGTGCATATGCAGTCAAGGCCTCCCTGGCCCCAAGGATGAGAAATACGTGACGTCTTGATCTTTTACCCAAGCAGGGTTTAGCTCCTCTCTGCCCCTGCCATGATTGTTATTTTAAAGTGTTCACTGGAGACAAAGTCCAGCTATTTACCTTGTTCCTGTTGTTATTTCTATCTCGAAGTGTAAACAGGGGGCTGGTTGTAAACGTCTAGCCTGGAGCCCATCTATCTCCTGCCTCAGAACCATCTCCCTAAATACCCCTCACCTTCTAGTCTTTGCTCAGATCTCACATTCTCAAAATAGCCCAGCCTGACAGTCCTATTTCGATCCAAAACCCACTCCACACTTCCTTAAACCCACCACTTCTGGGCCTCCTTAGTCTGCCCCACTCTGCTTTCCTTCACAGAATTCAGGATTTTCTAACATACTGGAGAACATACTTATTTAATTCCATCTATGGTTTATTGCCAGGTTGCTTCCCCCAGACCCCCTTCTAGAATGTAACTCTTTAAGGCCAAAGGATCTTTGTGAGTATAACAGTGATTGGCAGCTGGTGGATGGGCAATACACACTTGTTGAAGGGATGAATGAATAGATAACTGTAACTAAAAGTCACACACTGTGACATGCTGTTTTGTAGCCCTAGTGATAGCCTTAGTTTTAAACTTAGCCATATATTGCATCCATCTCGTCCCATAAATCAGTATTCCTTGACATGGCTATATCCCTGAAAGGTTTCATGATTTATTTCAAACTGTTTCTGTTTGCTTTGTTAAGTACAAACATCAGTAAAGATTTGAAGCAAGGCTAGGGAAGAGCTGACCACACCCATTCATTACATGTATTCATATTTATTTGTTGAATAAATGAATATATATTTTATTGTATTAATATGAAATATTTTAATAAATATTATACTTTATATGCTTCAAATCATAGGCCATACCTATTCATTATTATATATATTGGTATATATACATCTTATGAAAAACTGGTAGTGGAGAAGCTGAGGGAATAAAGAATTGAATTATATATTGAAAAAATATTCTTGCAGGTAGGAGACATATGGGACTTAACTTTTTTCTCACCGGTCATTGGCTACAGCAGAAGCTCTCTCCAGCTCTGATTGGGGTTATCCCTTTCTCACTGAAGTGGAGGTGTCTGTGATAGCAGCTGCCCCTCTCCCGTAGGAGAGCAAAGCCAGCAGCTTCCCTTCCCCCTGCCTCTGCCCCCGTTTCCATGGGTGGCCGGTCCTCTGGTGGAAGACAAAATGACTCCAGACTAAAATGCACATTTTATTCTTAGATATCATTTTCAGATTTGGGGGGAAATGGTGTGTCACGGGGAAGAAAGAAGCAAAGACTCTTGTGATTAATGGAGGGAATTCCATTTTGCCTCTGGTCCTTTCCTTTGTTCCTGGGTTAGGCTTATTCTCCCTCTCCATTGTTCTGCTGCTGACTGTTGTGATTGTGTGACCTCCTATGGCTTTTTCATCTATTTGCCAGTGTGGTTCACTCATTCCAAACAACAGCAGAGACATAAGGAACTGTAACTCAGACTGGAAAAATGGCCAGCCTTTCTTATTGTTCTTCTTTGGCATTTGTGTTGTTTTTAATTACTCTTTCTTACTAATTATCCTGGTGACATTCCTCCAAAGCTACAAAAACTTGCCATGGGACCCCAAACCCCTCTCAACCTTCTGCTGCTTCTGTTTTTTTTTTGTTTGTTTGTTTTTTTGGCCGCACCGTGTGGTTTGTGGGATCTTAGTTCACTGACCAGGGATCAAACCCGTGCCTCCTGCAGTGGAAGCACAGAGTACCAACCGCTGGACTATCAGGGAAGTCCCTCAACCTTCTTATTGACAGTGATAGTATGCTCTCAAAGGGAGAGCACGCAGGCTCAAGTGAGTAGCTGCGCTGAGTTTCTTTGGCAAGCTGGTTATGTGGGGGGCAGAAATGAAGGGACAGAACATTCATTGGGGAGGGAGGAGTTTGGCGGTCGTATTCCCTGATTTTGATGCCAGCTCCACCTTCCCGAGGGGAGGAGGGATTTGTGTCCTTATTTAGTCTTGATGGGAAGTGTCATAGCAGTGGTGCATGATGGGAACCTCTTATCTGCAAGGCTAATTTTATTGTAATGAGGGCATAGTGAGCAAAAGGTTACATTCAGACGCTGGAGATTCCTGCCTTTTCCCACCTTCCTTTGCCTCCAGGACACTTATCACCCCCAAATGTGTGGTTTCCTGTCAGTCTGGAGGTTCCTGCTTTCCTCTGTCTGCCCAAGGACCCCTGTTGTTGACAAGATATGTGGTTTCCTGACACCTGGCCCATTCCTCCCTTTCTCTGCTTGTATCTAGCTACCTGCCTGCTGTAACATTCCCCCCCCTGCCCCACCAAGGAGTCTGGACCCTTAAAATATTTTAAGGGCACTGGTGAGACGGGAATAAAGACACAGACCTACTAGAGAACAGACTTGAAGATATGGGGAGGGGGAAGGGTAAGCTGGGACAAAGTGAGAGAGTGGCATGGACATATATACACTACCAAATGTAAAATAGATAGCTAGTGGGAAGCAGCCGCATAGCACAGGGAGATCAGCTTGGTGCTTTGTGATCACCTAGAGGGGTGGGATAGGGAGGGTGGGAGGGAGACGCAAGAGGGAGGGGATATGGGATATATGTGTATGTATAGCTGATTCACTTTGTTACACAGCAGACACTAACACACCATTGTAAAGCAATTATACTCTAATAAAGATGTTAAAAAAATATCTTAAGGGTCAAGGGTCAATAGTCCCTCTTCTGTAAGTGCTTCCAGCTGAGCATGGGCATTGTCCTTACCTGAGGGTCCAGATCTCTTTGCTTTTCTGTCAGAGAGAGGGGTCTCGGGGTTGTTTATAGTGGCAGAGGTGGTTAGTGGGGAGTAGAAGGAAGCAGCAACC
This sequence comes from Orcinus orca, assembly GCF_937001465.1. Taxonomy (NCBI): domain Eukaryota; kingdom Metazoa; phylum Chordata; class Mammalia; order Artiodactyla; family Delphinidae; genus Orcinus; species Orcinus orca. The sequence goes on along the minus strand of NC_064563.1, from coordinate 8,524,994 downwards.
TTGTCCAGTGGGTGTTGATGGTCCCCATCCTCAGGTGGAATGTGTTGAAATCCTGATGCATCATCATTTAAAGTTGGAGATTTTTGAAGCCGTGGTGTTTTTTCTTCTCCCTTGGCACCTCAAGTTTTGATACAGCAGCTGTAACAGGGAGGAACTGGAGTACATCTGAATATAGTTATTAGTTATATTAAACATTAGTTTGGAATACTGTTTACTCCCTGCGTTGGCTTTCTCTTGGTATTGTTAACCATTATCATGTTTTTATTGTGAGTTTTAGTTTTGTTTATTCCAGTCACTAGATTCTTCCACCAGATAGTGACATTCCCCGCTGTTGGATATTGGAAGTCTGGTTGGTGTCTGTCACCCACCTGTGATTACTAAAAATTAGACTGTGATTGTAGTATGTTTCATTACGCCATCTTAATTTTTGTCCCTGGATGCTAATACCAGAAAAACCGAGGCTAGCTTTGCCTAAAAGCTGAAATACCCTTTCCTCTAATTTGGAGGCGGGTGTCTGTTCCAGAGAATTTGGCCCCCAGTTGGTTCCTGCCCCAGTCCTTCCTTCCTTACTGGGTGGTAAATGAGAACCCAGCATATTTTGCTGTTACCCCATCAGGTCGCCCAAGGAAGCGGGGAGTCCTAAAAGATGTAGGTCCTCTGGGGAGGTGCGGTTGCCAGGGCAGATCCAACAGTCAGATGAGTTAGTAACTTTAGCAATGGCATTCATGGAGTTGGACAGAGCAGCGGTCCCCAACCCTTTTGACACCAGGGACCGGCTTCGTGGAAGACAGTTTTTTCACGGACTGGGAGGTGGGGGGATGGTTTCGGGATGATTCAAGTGCATTACATTTATTGTGCACTTTATTTCTATTATTATTACATTGTAAAATATAATGAAATAATTATACAACTCACCATAAGTGAGTTGTAGCTCACTTATGAGCTACAACTTCACCTGAAGTTGAGCTTCAGGTGAAGCTCAACTTCACCTGAAGCTCAGGCGGTACTGCGAGCGATGGGGAGCGGCTGTAAATACAGATGAAACTTCACTCGCTCACCCGCCGCTCACCTCCTGCTGTTGGGGACCCCTGGCATAGTGGATGTTTGTCAACTGGAGCTGTGCTGATGTGAAGAACAAGGAGGACCCTTAGTATGGGTGTGGTTAAAGGAGACGTGACTTCATGAGAAGCAAAAGAGCAGAGAAATGGAGAGTTTACTGGAAATAGAGGGTATTGATGCCTGGAAGGGAGATTATTAGCCTCCTTTAAGTGATTTTTATAGGGGTGACAAATTTTGTTTTCCTGGAATTCCCTGACCCCAGACCTGTGGATCTATAAGTTTTTTAATTTCTGGGGGAATATTTTGTGTCCTGTATAATACATAGAGCAGACAAAAATATTCCCTGGTTTTGGTTTTCGGAGAGAGTAAGAGTTGCCCCCCAAGGCTGGGAGAAAATCTCTTTCCAATAATGGGCTGGGGCATTAGGCATGACAAGAAACTCGTGAGTTATAAGTGTCTTTCCCCAGGTGCAGGTTAGAGGGGTGGTGAAATGTTTTACCTTTGGTTTTCCTTCTACCCCAACAATAGAGCCGATTTCAGGGGCAAGGGGCCCAGCATGAGAAGGCAGGACAGAGTAAGTGGCTCCCATGTCCACTAGAAACTGGACAAGTTTACCTGCCACGTCAATGGTCACCCATGGTTCCCCCTGTGTGATGATGACTGTCTTCTCGGGAGCCTTGGGAGGTCTCAGGTCCCCAGTCAACCATTGCCATGACTGGCGTCGGGGACCTTCCTCACTCCCTTCGGAGCTGGGGGCATTCCCTCCTTCAGCGGCCCATCTTCTTGCAGAGTGGGCATGGCTTCTTGGGTGTAGGCTTGTTGCAGGAAGGGGGACCCTTCCAGGGCCCAAGAGCGGGCTCTTCTCTAACACTCGGAAACGAATTGTCTGAGGAGACACATGTGCTGACAAAGCAGGAGATGTTATTGGGAAGGGGGACCCAAGCAGAGAGCAGTAGGGTAAGGGAACGCAGGAGAACTGCTCTGCCACGTGGCTCACAGTCTCGGGTTTTATGGTGATGGGGTTAGTTTCTGGGTTGTCTCTGGCCAATCATTCAGACTCAGGGTCCTTCCTGGTGACGTGCACATTGCTCAGCCAAGATAGATTCCAGCAAGGAGGATTCTGGGAGGTTGGTAGGACATACGGACTTATGAACTGGTGTCTCCTCTCTCCTTTTGACCTTTGCCAAATTCTCTGGTTGGTGGTGGCTTGTTAGTTCCGTGTTCCTTACCAGGATTTTCTGTCGTAAAATAACATGCAGATGATTACTATGGTGCCTGGCCAGGGTGGACGGTTTCAGTCAGTGGTTTCCCTAACAGGCTGGGACCTGCGTCCTGAGCATTCCTTGCTCCAGTGTTTGGGGCTCCCACAGCTAAAACAGGCTCCCTTTCCTGGCGGGGGTCTTCAGAGAGTACTTTTGGGGTGACCAGGAGGTGAATTTTTTTTTTAACAACATCTTTATTGGAGTATAATTACTTTACAATGGTGTGTTAGTTTCTGCTTTATAACAAAGTGAATCAGTTATACATATACATATATCCGCATATCTCTTCCCTCTTGCGTCTCCCTCCCTATACCACCCCTCTAGGTGGTCACAAAGCATCGAGCTGATCTCCCTGTGCTATGTGGCTGCTTCCCACTAGCTAGCTATTTTACATATGGAAGTGTATATATGTCCGTGCCACTCTCTCACTTTCCCAGCTTCCCCTTCCCCCTCCTCTTATCCTCAAGTCCATTCTCTAGTAGGTCTGCATCTTTATTCCCGTCTTGCCCAGGTTCTTCATGACACTTTTTTTCTTTTTTTTAGATTCCATATATAAATGTTAGCATACAACATTTGTTTTTCTCTTTCTGACTTACTTCACTCTGTATGACAGACTCTAGGCCCATCCACCTCATTACAAATAACTCAATTTTGTTTCTTTTTATGGCTGAATAATATTCCATTGTATATATGTGCCACATCTTCTTTATCCATAAATCTGTTGATGGACACTTAGGTTGCTTCCATGTCCTGGCTATTGTAAATAGTACTGCAATGAACATTGTGTTAGATGACTTTTTTTTTTTGGGGGGTATGCGGGCCTCTCACTGTTGTGGCCTCTCCCATTGCAGAGCACAGGCTCCAGACGCACAGGCTCAGTGGCCATGGCTCACAGGCCCAGCCGCTCTGTGGTGGGATCTTCCCAGACTGGGGCATGAACCCGTGTCCCCTGCATCGGCAGGTGGACTCTGAACCACTGCACCACCAGGGAAGCCCATGACTGTTTTTGAATTATGGTTTTCTCAGGGTATATGCCCAGTAGTGGGATTGCTTGGTCACATGGTAGTTCTATTTTTAGTTTTTTAAGGCACCTTCATACTATTCTCCATAGTGGCTGTATCAATTTACATTCCCACCAACAGTGTAAGAGGGTTCCCTTTTCTCCACACCCTCTCCAGCATTTACTGTTTGTAGATTTTTTGATGATGGCCATGCTGAGTGGTGTGAGATGCTATCTCATTGTAGTTTTGATTTGCATTTCTCTAATGATTAATGATGTTGAGCATTCTTTCATGTGTTTGTTGGCAAGCTGTATATCTTCTTTGGAGAAATGTCTATTTAGGTCTTCTGCCCATTTTTGGATTGGGTTTTTTGTTTTTTTGATATTGAGCTGCATGAGCTGCTTGTAAATTTTGGAGATTAATCCTTTGTCAGTTGCTTCATTTGCAAATATTTTCTCCCATTCTGAGGGTTGCCTTTTGTCTTATTTATGTTTCTTTTGCTGTGCAAAAGCTTTTAAGTTTCATTAGGTCCCATGTGTTTAATTTTTTTATTTCCATTCCTCTAGGAGGTGGGTCAAAAAGGATCTTGCTATGATTTAAGTCATAGAGTGTCCTGCTTATGTTTTCCTCTAAGATTTTGAGAGTGTCTGGCCTTACATTTAGGTCTTTAATCCATATTGAGTTTATTTTTGTATATGGTGTTAGGAAGTGTTCTAATTTCACTCTTTACATGTAGCTGTTCAGTTTTTCCAGCACCACTTATTGAAGAGGCTGTCTTTTCTCCACTGTATATTTTTGACTCCTTTATCAAAGATAAGGAGACCATATGTGTGTGGATTTATCTCTGGGTTTTCTATCCTGTTCCATTGATCTATCTTTCTGTTTTTCTGCCAGTACCATACTGTCTTGATTACTGTAGCTTTGTAGTATAGTCTGAAGTCTGGGTGCCTGATTCCTCCAGCCCCGTTTTTCTCTCTCAAGATTGCTTTGGCTCTTCGGGGCCTTTTGTGTTTCAATACAAATTGTGAATTTTTTTGTTCTAGTTCTGTGAAAAATGCCAGTGGTAGTTTGATAGGGATTTCATTGAATCTGTAGATTGCTTTGGGTACTATAGCCTTTTTCACAATGTTAATTCTTCCAATCCAAGAACACGGTATATATCTCCATCTATTTGTATAATCTTTAATTTCTTTCATCAGCGTCTTATAATTTTCTGCATACAGGTCTTTTGTCACCTTAGGTAGGTTTATTCCTAGATATTTTATTCTTTTTGTTGCAATGGTAAATGGGAGTGTTTTCTTAATTTCACTTTCAGGTTTTTCATCATTAGGAATGCAAGAGATTTCTGTGCATTAATTTTGTATCCTGCTACATTGCCAAATTCATTGATTTGCTCTAGTAGTTTTCTGGTAGCATCTTTAGGATTCTCTGTGTATAGTATCATGTCATTTGCAAACAGTGAAAGCTTTCCTCCTTCTTTTCCAATTTGGATTCCTTTTATATCTTTTTCTTCTCTTATTGCTGTGGCTAAAACTTCCAATACTATGTTGAATAAGAGTGGTGAGAGTGGGCAACCTTGTCTTGTTCCTGAGCTTAGTGGAAATGGTTTCAGTTTTTCACCATTGAGGATGATGTTGGCTGTGGGTTTGTCATATATGGCCTTTATTATGTCGAGGTAAGTTCCCTCTATGCCTGCTCTCTGGAGGGTTTTTATCATAAATTGGTGTTGAATTTTGTTGAAAGCTTTCTCCGCATCTATTGAGTTGATCATATGGTTTTCCTTCTTCAATTTGTTAATATGGTCTATCACATTGATTGATATGCGTATATTGAAGAATTCTTGCATTCCTGGGATGAACCCCACTCGATCATGGTGTATGATCCTTTTAATGTGCTGTTGTATTCTGTTTGCTAGTATTTTGTTGAAGATTTTTGCATCTATGTTCGTCAGTGATATTGGCCTGTAGTTTTCTTTGTGACATCCTTGTTTGGTTTTGGTATCAGGGTGATGGTGACCTCGTACAATGAGTTTGGGAGTGTTCCTTCCTCTGCTATATTTTGGAGGAGTGTGAGAAGGGTAGGTGCTAGCTCTTCTCTCAGTGTTTGATAGAATTTGCCTGTGAAGCCATCTGGTCCTGGGCTTTTGTTTGTTGGAAGCTGTTTAATCACAGTTTCAATTTAAGTGCTTGTGATTGGTCTGTTCATATTTTGTATTTCTCCCTTGTTCAGTCTTGGAAGGTTGTGCATTTCTACGAATTTGTCCATTTCTTCCAGGTTGTCCATTTTATTGGCATAGAGTTGCTTGTAGTAATCTCTCATGATCCTTTGTATTTCTGCAGTGTCAGTTGTTACTTCTCCTTTTTCGTTTCTAATTCTATTGATTTGAGCCTTCTCCCTTTTTTTCTTGATGAGTCTGGCTAATGGTTTATCAATTTTGTTTATATTCTCAAAGAACCAGCTTTTAGTTTTATTGATCTCTGCTATCACTTCCTTCATTTCTTTTTCATTTATTTCTGATCTGATCTTTATGATTTCTTTCCTTCTGCTAACTTTGTGGTTTTTTGTTCTTCATCCTCTAACTGCTTTAGGTATAAGGTTAGGTTGTTTATTTGAGATGTTTCTTGTTTCTTAAGGTAGGATTGTATTGCTATAAACTTCCCTCTTAGGACTACCTTTGCTTCATCCCATAGATTGTGAGTTGTCGTGTTTTCATTGTCATTTTTTTCTAGGTATTTTTTGATTTCCTCTTTGATTCATTCAGTGATTTCTTGCTTATTAAGTAGTGTATTGTTTAGCCTCCATTTGTTTGTATTTTTTACAGAGTTTTTCCTGTAATTGATATCTAGCCTCATAGTTTTGTGGTTGGAAAATATACTTGATACGATTTCAATTTTCTTAAATTTACCAAGGCTTGATTTGTGACCCATGATATGATCTGTCCTGGAGAATGTTCCATGAGCACTTGAGAAGAAAGTGTATTGTGTTGTTTTGGATGGAATGTCCTATAAATATCAATTAAGTCCATCTTGTTTAATGTATCATTTAAAGCTTGTGTTTCCTTATTTATTTTCATTTTGGATGATCTGTCCATTGGTGAAAGTGGGGTGTTAAAGTCCCCTACTATGATTGTGTTACTGTCAATTTCCCCTTCTATGGCTGTTAGTATTTGCCTTATGTATTGAGGTGCTCCTATTTTGGGTGCATAAATATTTATAATTATTATATCTTCTTCTTGGTTTGATCCCTTGGTCATTATGTAGTGACCTTCTTTGTCTCTTGTTTTAAGGTCTATTTTGTCTGATATAAGAATTGCTACTCCAGCTTTCCTTTGATTTCCATTTGCATGGAATATCTTTTTCCATCCCCTCACTTTCAGTCTGTATGTGTCCCTAGGTCTGAGGTGGGTGTCTTGTAGACAGCATATATACAGGTCTTGTTTTTGTATCCATTCAGCCAGTCTATGTTTTTTGGTGGGAGCATTTAATCCATTTACATTTAAGGTAATTATCGATATGTATGTTCCTGTTCCCATTTTCTTAATTGCTTTGGGTTTGTTATTGTAGGTCTTTTCCTTCTCTTGTGTTTCCTGCCTAGAGAAGTTCCTGTGGCATTTGTTGTAAAGCTGGTTTGGTGGTGCTGAATTCTCTCAGCTTTTGCTTGTCTGTAAAGATTTTACTTTCTCCATCAAATCTGAATGAGATCTTTGCTGGGTAGAGTAACCTTGGTTATAAGTTTTCCCCCTTCATCACGTTAAATGTGTCCTGGCACTCCCTTCTGGCTTGCAGAGTTTCTGCTGAAAGATCAGCTGTTAACATTATGGGGATTCCCTTGTATATTATTTGTTGTTTTTCCCATAACGCTTTTAATATTTTTTCTATGTAATTATTATTATTTTTTAAATTAATTAATTAGTTAATTTATTTTTGGCTATGTTGGGTCTGCGTTTCTGTGTGAGGGCTTTCTCCATTTGTGGCAAGCGGGAGCCACTATTCATTGTGGTGCGTGTGCCTCTCACTGTTGCGGCCTCTCCTATTGTGGAGCACAGGCTCCAGATGCGCAGGCTCAGTAGTTGTGGCTCACGGGCTTAGCTGCTCCGCAGCATGTGAGATCTTCCCATACCAGGGCTTGAACCTATGTCCCCTGCATTAGCAGGCAGATTCTTAACCACTGCACCACCAGGGAAGCTCTGTAATTAATTTTTGATAGTTTGATTAATATGTGTCTTGGCGTGTTTCTCCTTGGATTTATCCTGTATGGGACCCTCTGTGCTTCCTGGACTTAATTAACTATTTCCTTTCCCATATTAGGGGAGTTTTCAACTATAATCTCTTCAAATATTTTCTCAGTCCCTTTCTTTTTCTCTTCTTCTTCTGGAATCCCTATAATTCGAATGTTGGTGTGTTTAATATTGTCCCAGAGGTCTCTGAGCCTGTCCTCAATTCTTTCATTCTATTTTCTTTATTCTGCTCTGCAGTAGTCATTTCCACTATTTTATCTTCCAGGTCACTTATGCGTTCTTCTGCCTCAGTTATTCTGCTATTGATCCCTTCTAGAGAATTTTTAATTTCATTTATTGTGTGTTTATCACTGTTTGTTTGCTCTTTAGTTCTTCTAGGTCCTTGTTCAACATTTCTTGTATTTTCTCCATTCTATTTCCAAGATTTTTTTTCATCTTTACTATAATTATTCTGAATTCTTTTTCAGGTAGACTGCCTATTTCCTCCTAATTTGTTAGGTCTGGTGGGTTTTTATCTTGCTCCTTAATCTGTTGTGTGTTTCTCTGTCTTCTCATTTTGCTTAACTTACTGTGTTTGGGTTCTCCTTTTCTCAGGCTGCAGGGTCGTAGGTCCCGTTGTTTTTGGTGTCTGCCCCCAGTGGCTAAGTTTGGTTCAGTGGGTTGTGTAGGCTGCCTAGTGGAGGGGACTAGTGCCTGTGTTCTGGTGAATGAGGCTGGATGTTGTCTTTGTGGTGGGCAGGTCCATGTCTGGTGGTGTGTTTTGAAGTGTGAGTCGCCTTATTATGATTTTAGGCAGGCTCTCTGCTAATGGGTGGGGTTGTGTTCCTGTCTTGCTAGTTGTTTGGCATAGGGTGTCCAGCACTGTAGCTTGCTGGTCGTTGAGTGGAGCTGGGTGTTGGTGTTGAGATGGAGATCTCTGGGAGATTTTCGCCATTTGATATTATGTGGACCTGGGATTTCTCTTGTGGAATAATGTCCTGAACTTCTCTCTCCCACCTCAGAGGCACAGCCCTGACACCTGTCTGGAGTACCAAGAGCCTGTCCTCCACACAGCTCTGAATAAAAGGGAGAAAAAAAGGAAAGAAAGAAGAAGATAAAATAAAGTAAAATTAAATTAAATAGTTATTAAAATAAAAAATCATTATTAAAAAAAGTTTTTTTAAAGTAATAAAAAAGAAAGAAGAGAGCAACCAAACCGAATAAGAAATCCACCAATGATAAGAAGCGCTATAAAGCATACTAAACAAACAAACAAACAAACAACAAAACAAACGGACAGACAGAACCCTAGGACAAATGGTATCAGCCAAGCTATACAGACAAAATTAAACACAGAAGCATACACATACACATTCACAAAAAGAGAAAAAGGGAAAAATATATGTATATCGTTGTTCCCAAAGTCCACCTCCTCAATTTGGGATGATTCGTTGTCTGTTCAGGTATTCCACAGATGCAGGGTACATCAAGTTGATTGTGGAGATTTAATCCGCTGCTCCTGAGGCTGCTGGGAGAAATTTCCCTTTCTCTTCTTTGTTCGCACAGCTCCCGAGGCTCAGCTTTGGATTTGGCCCCGCCTCTGCGTGTAGATCGCCGGAGGGCGTCTGTTCTTCGCTCAGACAGGACAGGGTTAAAGGAGCCGCTGATTCAGGGCTCTGGCTCACTCAGGCCGGGGGGAGGGAGGGGCACGGAGTGCTGGGCGGGCCTGCGGCGGCAGAGGCCGGCGTGACGTTGCACCAGCCTGAGGCGCGCCGTGCATTCTCCCAGGGAAGTTGTCCCTGGATCACGGGACCCTGGCAGTGACAGGCTGCACAGGCTCCCCGGAAGGGAGGTGTGGATAGTGACCTGTGCTCGCACACAGGCTTCTTGGTGGCTGCAGCAGCGGCCTTAGCGTCTCATGCCCGTCTCTGGAGCTCCTTTAAGCAGCGCTCTTAATCCCCTCTCCTCGCGCACCAGGAAACAAAGAGGTAAGAAAAAGTCTCTTGCCTCTTCGGCAGGTCCAGACTTTTCCCTGGACTCCCTCCCGGCTAGCCGTGGTGCACTAACCCCCTGCAGGCTGTGTTCACACCGCCAACCCCAGTCCTCTCCCGGCGCTCCGACCGAAGCCCGAGCCTCAGCCCGCAGCCCCGCCTGCCCCGGCGGGTGAACAGACAAGTCTCTCAGGCTGGTGAGTGCCGGTCGGCCCTGAACCTCTGTGCGGGAATCTCCCCGCTTTGCCCTCCGCGCCCCTGTGGCTGCGCTCTCCTCTACGGCTCCAAAGCTTCCCCCCTCCGCCACCCACAGTCTCTGCCCGCGAAGGGGCTTCTAGTGTGTGGCAACCTTTCCTCCTTCACAGCTCCCTCCCACTGGTGCAGGTCAGTCCCTATTCTTTTGCCTCTGTTTATTCTTTTTCCTTTTGCCGTACCCAGGTACGTGGGGAGTTTCTTGCCTTTTGGGAGGTCTGAGGTCTTCTGCCAGCGTTCAGTAGGTGTTCTGTAGGAATTGTTCCACGTGTAGATGTATTTCTGGTGTATTTGTGGGGAGGAAGGTGATCTCAGCGTCTTACTCTTCCGCCGTCTTGAAGCTCCTCCCAGGAGGTGTTTTAGGTCTTGTCATGATGGCTGCCAGAAGCCTGGCTTTCTGTCTTTGCTTTCTTAAGTCACGCTGTTCCTTCCTCTCCTCTTCAGCCTGGTCTCTATTGTTAAAGACTGTATCAGTAAGAAGGTTGAGGGGGTCTTGCGGCCCCATGACAAGATTTGAAGCTTCCGGTGATGTCAGGGGCAGACTGGTTAATGAAGTGAGTTACAAATACAGTGTGTCCCTCTAAAATGTTTAGGTCTACATTCATATACTTTCTGAGGGCATCTACCATGAGCCTGAATAGGGCTGGATTTTCATTTTGGCCTTGGGTGATCTCTTTATCCTTATTATCGTTAACAGGTTTAATTATGCATCATTTCATCCCTTCAATGAGGCAAAGGATCATGTGATCCCTACTAGTGATACCTGGTTGGCTTGGCTGTTAGTCCCAGTTGGGATCCATTAGAGGCACTGGGGTAAGGTCCACAGGGTATTGATGAGGTTGGGCAATGTATAATCCATCAGCATATGTTTGAGCCCAAATAAGGGTCTTTTCCTCAGTGGTGCAGCAGTGGGAAAGAACAATACTTAGGTCCTTCCAGGTAAGGTCAAAAGAGAGAGTCAGTGCCTGGAATTCTTCGGGGAACCAGCTAGGGTCCTCTGAGAAACTGCCTAAGCAAATGCAGCGGTGGTTGAGGTTAGACAAAGAAAAAGGGGTGTGGACTTTGGCCTGAGGCCCACCTACTACTTCCTGAAGGGGGCAAAGAAGCTCTGGCTGCACTTCTGGTACCGAAAGGGGAGAGGCTGAAGATGGGGCTTGGGTTCCTCCAGGGATGCCACTAGAGAGGGCATTTGTGGAGCCTGAATGGGTCCCAGCCAGCAAGTTTCCCTAACATAGGACTTACATAGCTCTGGTTCTTTCTTAGGGCCATAAGAGCCTGAACATAAGGAACTTCTGTCCATTTTCCCTGCCTTTTGCAAAAGAGGATGGTATTTTATAACTGTAGGATGGTATTTTCTTTCTTTTTTTTTTTGTGACCGTGCTGCACAGCATGTGGGATCTTAGTCCTCTGACCAGAGATCCAACCCACTCCAGCCCCCTGCAGTGGAAGCGCAGAGTCTTAACCACTGGACTGCCAGGGGAGTCCCTGTAGGATGGTGTTATAGTTGAGGCAGGTCACCCCTTGGGCATGGTCACCCCTTGGGCATGTATCCCCAGAGAGTGGCCATGTGCACCCCGCTCCCTGCGGTGAGTTGCCCCACCGCGCTGGGCGAGGCGGGGGTGGAGATGAGGGCGGGGACAGATGCCCACTGCCTGGTGGTCCACGGACTGCGGCCCAGTGCTGGGGGATGAAGAGTGGCACCCTCACGGTCCCACCACCATGGGTCCCAACTGTGCGGCAGGGGACCGTCCCCCTTCCCAACACCTGGGGGTACACGCACAGATCTCCCGCAGCACCAGGGAGCTCCTGAAGGGACTGAAGTGGCGCAACCACGGGACAAACTCTAAGTAAGGTTGCATTTTATATTCCCACACAATTGGACCTGATGACAGTTAATTAATGGTGGATTAGGCAAACCCAGAGGTCAAAGCTCTTATGATTCAGGTCCCTAGCTGCCTGTGAAGATGGCTGGAAACTTTTCCTGACATGCCCTGTACAGTGAGACGTGCAAAACCTAGGGCGAGGTTGGAAAATGCCTGGCAGATTTCTTTTCTCCCGTTTCCAGCAGAGTTAGGCACGAAAGTAAGAGTGAGGTAGGGGTGCAGTGAGGAGAGAAGGATAGGCATAGGTAGACCAATAATAAGCCTATAAGGGTAGCCCTGGGGAGGAGGCGGTGTTATGCTTTTAACTGTGTGCCTAAAACATCGCGTGGAACTTGCCTTGAGGTAGGCAGACAGACTTATCCTCTCTCTAGTCCCTTCCATGACCCCACTCATCTGGTGGGAGATTTCTTGCGACAAGCGCCCTAGTGGATTTTATGGCCTTACCTGTGGCCACGTAGTTGCAGTAGGTCCCAAAATGTGACAGAGAATAGGGGGGAGAGAGAGAGAGAAGTGGGAAGTCAGGCAGTGCCTCAAGCACAAGGGAGGCGAGAGGCTGAGGTTCATGGAGTTCTCCTGGCTGCCCCTGCCAAGATGTTCCTGGTGAAAAGTTCCTGTCTCGTTGGAGAAAGTATCTGGAGATGAGACAGGAGGAGGTCAAGAAAGCAAAGTGAGGGTTTATTTAAGCCATAATACGCTTTCAAGGGGAGAGTGGGCAGGCTCAGGTGAGTAGCTGCCCAGAGTGTCTTTGGCAAGCCGGTTATGTGGAGCACAGGTAGTGTGGGAGGTCGTATTCCCTGATTTTCAGCCCAGCTCCACCTGCCCGAGGGGAGGAGGGATTTGTGTCCTTATTTAGCCTTGAAGGGAAGTGTCATTGCAGTGGTGCATGATGGGAACTTCTTATCTGCGAGGCTAATTTTATTGTAATGAAGTCATAGTGAGCAAAAAGTTACGTTCGAATGCCAGAGATTCCTGCCTTTTCTCTCCTTTCTTTGTCTGCCTGCAGGACAGCTCTCACCCCAGAATATGTGGTTTCCTGTCAGTCTGGAGGTTCCCGCTTTTCTTTGTCTGCCCAAGTACCCCCACTGTTTACAAGATGCGTGGTGGTTTCCGGCCATTTGGCCTGTGTCCCCACCCCCTTCTCTGCTCCTGCCTAGCTAACTGCCTGCTTTAACACTGGAAGACAGCGAATATTAAGGGCCTTCCATCCGACTACATATGAAGTCAGAGAAGGCTGGCATCTTCTCTTTTCAGAAGTGAATTTAAAAAAAAAAAAAAAAGAACCCTTCTAAAGTGTACATTACTCTTTTTACTAGAATGAGGAAAAGTTTCTAGAAGGCACGCCTGCTGAACGCCTTAAAGAAGAACTTCAGTTGAGATGCCGGATGAAAGTGTAACAAGAATTTCTTACAGATTAAATAACTGAAGAATAAGAGGCATCTATTGTCACGATCATGTCCATTTTTCTCTTTATCTTTTCTATATTGTGTATTTGTCGTAGTTCTTTTGAAAACTGTATTGCGTCTTTCAGCCCCAAAAAGATTTCTGAGAAGTCCTGTTTGTGACGGAAAGGTGGAGTTACCCAATAAAATGTAAAGATATTTTATATCTATATATATAAAGATATAGATAACTTGAGCATAAAATAGACTACAAGTTTATCTTTTCTAGAGTTGGAAGATGAATTTGGTAAGTCTGACATGTATGCATAAAAATTATCTAACACATTTGTGTGAAATGAGAGTAGATATCAGTATTCTTTCTGAGTAGTCCAGATAATGAGAAAAGAAGTAAAGGGGGTAAAACCCACTAGAAGTAAGAAGATTTAATTTCATATGTAATCAGAAGAGCTATGCCAAGTAATTCATCACTAATTCAAACAGTCAAGAAAAATCTAGGAAAAGCCCTAGGAAACATAATTAGCTCTGCAGAGGTTGAAACATTTGCAAAATGTCACAGTTATAAATGATCATTTCCCCCCCAACCCATGAGACCTGAGCAATGCTTAGCTCTCATCAACAAATTCCAAAAGAATTTTCAGCAAGTCTCAACAGGAAATACTTGCAGTTGATGCAGGACTTTTCACCTAGAGAGAGGAGAGTCTGATTTTGGAAGGTTCGCTTCTTATTTTTTGAAAATCTTTCTGGAAGTCCGCCACTTATACTTTCTGGGCTTTATTTCCTCTTCATGAAAAATGGGGGAACTGTGACTGTTACCCATTTGTCTCCCAAGGGCGCTGTAGAGCGTCTGCAGGAAGCCCATTTACCCACTGTCCTGTGCTGTGAATGACAGGCCAGTGGGCCTCTCTGGCCCAATAATGTGTTCTTGGTTTCTTCTGCATCAGCGAAGGGAATACGTTATTATCCTCTAACCTCCTATTGATAATATTTATTTGCTACAGTTCAGATAGCTCTTGATTGAATACAGAACTCAAAAACTTACCTTAGACATGAACCTTGACCTGACGACTCATCTCCAGGCCTGGTTGCCAGAAGTCCTCTTCACAAAGCAAGCTGGTGTAACAGAAAGTGGGGTCCAGCTGCTCGCCACTCAAAAACCAATAAAGAGGCAAGGTTGGTGGAAAGGAAAGTTTGCTTTATTTCAGAGGCCACAACTTGGGGCTGAGGGTGGCGGACTCCTGTCCAAAGACTCACTCTCCCCGCTGATAATCAGGGGGCAAGAGCTTTTATAGGCAGAGGGAGGGGGCTACATGCAGAAACAGCACAGGCAGCTCTGACGGTCATCTTGAAATTGGTCATCGGTGGTCTGATTAGTGTCATCTTGAGTGTTTTAAGTACAGTTAGTCTTTAGTTCCAGGGTTGGTTTGTTCCCATTTTTTGAGGCCAGCTCTCAGAATTGTGGCAGCTTATGTCATGGCTACAGCCTGATCACCGTGTAGTTAACTTCTTCCACCTGATGGGGGTTTCAATATCTATAAGACAGCTCACAGAACAGGGCTCAGAATATTATCTATAGTCCTTGAGGAGGAACTAAAGGTCCTTGACTTTGCTTAATGACTAAACTATTATTATTTGGTCTTGTTTGCCTGTTTTCCTTTGTTTCCGCATTTTCTCATTTCTCTGATTAAACTTATTGTTTGGCGAGTTTTTCCACAGACAAAAGGCAGGCAGAGGACATGGTAGGGAAGGACCATAGGGTCCTGCTCCATTTCACTGGGACTGGACCAAAAGTTCTGATCCTGGAGGCATCCGGGTGTGCTTGGGACTCTTCTTAGCTGCCACTGGTTACGGTGAGACTGTCTAGCTGGAGATTTTGTTGGGGTAAGAGGGTGGGGAGGTCTAGGGTTGGGGGATGCTTTTTTATTTCCTAATTTTTCTTCCTGATGCTTATGGAACTGCTGGAATCTCCCCCTCTGTGGCTTTGGATAGCAGGTGGGGACAATTTACCTTCCCACTCCTAGGTATACATCAAGAGGAAACTAGCACTATGGTGTTTGGGGTAGAAGTTGGCCTTGGTTTTCCTTGAGGAACAATACTGTCAATGATGGTTGGGTTCTTTAGGCCTATTAGTGATGATATAATCCATGGTATGAGTTAAGTGGACTTCTGTGGGCTGTTCTACCCTGTCTGTAACATTGTTTTTATGAAAATAATATATCCTGAGTTCCAAAAAAAAAAACGGACTTAAAAATGTTTGGAAGGCAGACCATTTCTCACTGGGGGACTGATGTGAGACAGCCATAATGGAGAGTTGAGGAAATGTGGTCCCAGTTGGCATTCACTTTGCTTGCAAATTTCAGTCTTGTTGCTCTAAGTGTCTTGATAGCTCCCCATTTCTCTGCTTGCTTTAGGAGTTTGAATGTATGCAATTCTCTATTCAGGTGAAAAAGTTTATTTTCCATTTATCCCCCGTCTGTGGTTGCCCTAAAACTTTCTTTTTGAATGCAATGATATTTTATTTTTGTAGTTTGGTGAAAGGTTTTTTTTTTTAATGTAAATGATTAAATAATGAATAAATGCTGCATTTTCTTAGTTGCACAGATCAAACTTTTGGAATTCCCCTTGACTCTTCTTTCTCTTAGACCCCATAAACAATCTGTCAGCAAAGAATGTTGTCTCTACATTCAAAATATATTCAGAACTCACTGACTTCTCAGTGTTCTCATCCTGGTTTAAGCCACTATCATCTCTTGCCAGGATTATTGCAGTAGCATCTTCACTAGTCACCCTGATTCATCCTTCCCACCTACAATCTATTCTGATATGGTTATTTGAGTGATCCTGGTCGTTTGAGTGATCCAGTTAAAGTATAATAACATCTTGTCTCTTTTTTTTTTTTTTTTTTTTTAGTACGCGGGCCTCTCACTGTTGTGGCCTCTCCCGCCGCGGAGCACAGGCTCCGGACGCGCAGGCTCAGCTGCCTCGGCTCACGGGCCCAGCCGCCCCGCGGCATGTGGGATCCCCCCGGACCGGGGCATGAACCCGTGTCCCCTGCATTGGCAGGCGGACTCTCAACCACTGCGCCACCAGGGAAGCCCCCCACCTTTTTTTTTTTTTTTTTTTGCTTAAACTCCTTCAGTGGCATCCTATCTCCGTGACAGTAAAAGCCAAAGTCCTTACAAGGCTCCATGCAATCTGATCTCATTTCCGACTCTCTGATGTATGCTCTATCAACTCCTTCAAATGTCCCTCTGCCCAGACACGAAGTTCTTCATGTCCTTCAGGCACCCTCCTGTCCAGAGCCATTGCCCTGGCTGGGCCTTCTGTCAGAATTCTCAGACCCCCACGTATCTCTGGGGCATAGTCTCTCACTTCCTTCAGGTTTTCTCAGATGTAACCTTTTCAGTGAGGCTTTACCTGACAATCTTATATAAAAATTCAAGATCCTGCTCCTTTTGGGCATCCTACAATGCTCTCCCTTGCTTAATTTTTCTCCATCTGCTGTATCTCATTGTATTTTCATTGATATACAAATTTCAAGGAGGCAGGGATTTTTTTCCAGCCGCTGGAATAGTGCCTGGTACATAGTAAGCACTAATAAATACTTAAGTGAATGAATGAATGAAATACCTTTTGTGATTCTATTGAGATAATCCTATGCCCTTTCCTCCTTCAATGTCAATATAGTGAATTGTATTAATAGGTTTTCTAATGTGAAACCAACCTTATTTCTTGGGAGGAAACACAGCCTAGTCATGTTGTGTTATCTTTTTTTTTTTTAATGTTTTCTTTTTTTTTTTAAGAAGATGTTGGGGGTAGGAGTTTATTAATTAATTAATTTATTTTTGCTGTGTTGGGTCTTCGTTTCTGTGTGAGGGCTTTCTCTAGTTGTGGCAAGTGGGGGCCACTCTTCATTGTGGTGCGCTGGCCTCCCACTATCGCAGCTTCTGTTGTTGTGGAGCACAGGCTCCAGACGCGCAGGCTCAACAGTTGTGGCTCACGGGCCCAGTTGCTCTGCAGCATGTGGGATCTTCCCAGACCAGGGCTCGAACCCATGTCCCCTGCATTAGCAGGCAGATTCTCAACCACTGCGCCACCAGGGAAGCCCTGTGTTATCTTTTAAATTAGTTAGTTGCGGGATTCAGGTTGCTAATGTTTTATTTAGGATATTTTTATTTATGTTCACTAGTGATATTGCCTTTTCTTCTATACTATCTTTGGTATCAAAGTTGTACTAGCCTCATAAAATGAGAGTATACCTTGTTTTTCTAGTCTCTGTAAGAATTTATGTGAGATTGGACCAGAAAATTCTTAAATTTTTGGTTAAAACTCACCTGTTAAAATGTATAGGCCTGTGTGTGTGTGTGTGTGTGTGTGTGTGTTGTGTGTGTGTGTGTGTAAATATTTTGGATTATTGACTCCATTTCTTTAATTAACTAGTTTGATTAGTTAGTTAAAAAAAATTCCTCCTTGACTCAGTTTGGGTAAAGTGTGTGATTGTGTGTGTGTGTGTGTGTGTGTGTGTGTGTGTATGTATGTGTGTATATGAATATATAAATATATATGTATGTATGGAATTTGTGCACTTCACCTAAGTGTTTACAGTTATTGGAATAAAGTTATTCATAATAGCCTCTTTTTAATCTCTATAATGATGCATATGTAGTAATTTCCACTTTTTTATTTTTAACATTTTTAGAGAAGGTTATCTATTTTATTCTTGATCAATCTTGCTAGAAGTTTGTCAATTTTATCAGCATTTTCCAAGAGCTAACTTTTAGTTCATTGATCCTCTTTCTCAGATTTTTTTAACCTATTAAATTAATTTCTGTTTATTTTATTTCTATCTTTTTAACCTTTTTATTTTGTTCTTTTTCTAGCATCTTAAGTTAAAGCTCAATGAATTAATTTTAAGCTTTTCTTCTTTTCTAACAAGCTAAATAATAACATTTTAATAGATACTATTTTACTTAAACTTCAATTCTATTCTCTAATTTTCACATTGATGCTTTCTTTTAGTCTGAATTATTTAGAAAATTTCTTAATTTCCAAATGCATTAAAAAATTCTTTGTAATATTTTAAAATTGCATTATGATTCACATGAAAACAATTATTAAAAATTATTGAATTTTGCTTTATTAATAACACATGGTCAATTTTATATACATTATTATGTTCTCAAAAAGGCTAGGTATTCTTTCATTTTTGGGTTTAGTATTCTTTACATGTCTTTTAAACATGCTTATTTATTATGTTGTTACAATTTTCTATATTCTTACTACTTTTTGGTAAGTATATAAGAATCTAATATAACAATAGCTAAAAGTGTGTAAAACTTCCATATATAACATATATTTTATGTAATGTAAAACTCCTAATATAAAAACTCTTTATATAATGTCAACATATTTTAGTTCTGGCAATTTTTGCTTTTATTTTAAAACTATGCTTTAGGTGTGTACACATTTAAAATCTTTATATCATCCTGGTAAAATGACCCTTTTACTCATGAAGTGGTAATTCTTTTTTTCTAATAATGCTTTTTGCTTTAAAGATTATTTTTGATGTTAAAAATATCAAATATTATTTTTGATATTTTTGATATTACTCTGCAAAGTCGTATATTTACAGCTGTCTGTTATAGGGAAAAATTGGCAGCAACAAAAATGTTTAATGAGACATTGATGTACAAAGGTTAATATATTTCATATTTGGGAGACTGTGCATTTATATAAAATAATGTTGTACATTATAAACTCCATAAAGAAAAAAGAAAACTAGAAAATTACTTGTACTGTATTGGTACTATTTTTGTACCCCCCAGATACGTATGTGAATGTATGTATAACAAATAGCCTGATATTATCTACCAAGAATGTAATATTGGCTACTTTTGGCTGGAGGAATTATAAATAGTTTCTAATTTTTTTTCTCTTTTAAAAATATGTTTCAATGTCAGGAGTTAATTACTTCTTTTGAATAATGAACATATTACTTTTTATTAATAGAAATACAATATAGCTTTTTATTTGACAAAAAAGTCCTCTCCCATTATTCTGTAGTTTTTGAGCTAGAGAAAAAGGAATTTTGAGCTAGAGAAACACTTGCTTTTCAAAAACTATATTTTAAAAATGTCCATGATGCTTTCTTACATGGGGATAGTTTTTTTAAGAATAAGGTGACTACTCTATGTTATATAAACTTTAATTTCTAAAACACAAATATCTGGGGGAAATAAGAAACTTGCATTCATTTTTTTTCCTCAACAAAAGTAATGATTAACTCACAATGGAAACTGAAATAATGAATTTCAGAAATCCTTTTATTATATGATTATGTATTTCAAGCTGATATATTGATATTTTAGAAAGGCAGAGTGAAGGATAGAATTTCAGAAGTTCAAATGCAAGATTTTTTTCAAACCATGAACGAATAGAGAAAAATACCCTAAAGTTTGATCAGCTGGATGAGCATGTTTTATGTAGAAAGTATTATTTTGTTAGCATCCTCTTCAGAGGTTATCAGATGAGCAGCAACACAGCAACAAGATGAAACTGTCACTTGGTGGAGCTAGAATACTATGAAATTCCAATATGCTCTTTCAGCCGATTTCTTGGGAAAAATGGCTTAATGGCAAAATTTAAGACTAATGCCCCCAGTTGCCAAATATTGGGATACATAGCCTTTGGGGAAGCCTGTTTTTATGGTTCTTTATTATTGTGCCAGAGTTTAAGTAAACGTCAACTTTATTGGGCAGAAAAGTCTTTTGCTTGTTGCAGTCAATACATTAGTCTTTTGCTTTTTTAATAACCATTAAAAAAAATGGACGTATAGTTAATTTACAATGTTGTGTTAGCTTCAGGTGTACAGCAAAGTGATTCAGTTGTATTGGGTTGGCCAAAAGGTTTGTTTGTTTGTTTTCCATAAGATGGCTCTAGTAGCACTTAGTCATCTTTAACTTCATTGGAAACAGTTTTGTTAGATTGTGTGTGACAGCTGTCATATCAGTGTCCATTTCAAAAAAGACTTATCAAAATTGGTGAATTTTTGTGTAACCATTTAAATATTGAAGATAGAAGAATAAAAGCAACATTTTTGGCATATTATGCTTTATTATTTCAAGAAAGGTAAAAATGCAACTGAAATGCAAAATAAGATTTGTGCAGTGTATGGAGAAGGTGCTGTGACTGACGGAACATGTCAAAAGTACTTTGCAAACTTTCATGCTGGAGATTTCTCTCTGGACCATGCTCCACGGCCAGGTAGATGCGTTGAAGTTGATAGCGATCAAATCGAAAGAATAATTGAGAACAATCAACGTTATACCACGCGGGAGATAGCCGACGTACTCAAAATACCCAAATCGAGTGCTGAAAATCATTTGCACCAGTTTGGTTATGTGAATCGCTTTGACATTTGAGTTCCACATAAGTTAAGCGAAAAAAACCTTCTTGACTGTATTTCCACATGGGATTCTCTACTCAAACGTAATGAAAACGTTCCATTTTTAAAACAAATTGTGACGGGCGATGAAAAGTGGATACTGCACAATAATGTGGAACGGAAGAGATCGTGGAGCAAGTGAAATGAACCACCACCAACCACACCAAAGGCTGGTCTTCATCCAAAGAAGGTGATGTTGTGTATATGGTGGGATTGGAAGGGAGTCCTCTATTATGAGCTCCTTCTGGAAAATGAAACAATTAATTGCAACAAGTGCTGCTCCCGGTTAGACCAACTGAAGGCAGCACTCGACGAAAAGTGTCCAGAATTAGTCAACAGAAAATGCATAATCTTCCATCAGGATACCTCAAGACCTCATGTTTTTTGATGACCAGGCAAAAACTGATACAGCTTGGCTGGGAAGTTCTGATTCATCCACCCTATTCATCAGACATTGCACCTTTGGATTTCTAGTTGTTTAGGTCTTTACAAAATTCTCTTAATGGAAAAAATTTCAATTCCCTGGAAGACTGTAAAATGCACTTGGAACAGTTCTTTGCTCAAAAAGATAAAACGTTTTGGGAAGTTGGAATTATGAAGTTGCCTGAGAAATGGCAGAAGGTAGTGGAACAAACGTGTGAATGTGTTGTTCAATAAAGTTCTTGGTGAAAATGAAAGATGTGTCTCTTATTTTTACTTAAAAACTGAAGACACTTTTTGGCCAACCCGATACATACATGCATACATACATATATATATTCTTTTTCAGATAAATAAACAACAAGGACCTACTGTATAGCACAGGGAACTATATTCACTATAGTCTATTTTTTTTTGAAACAGAAGTCTGCTTTTTAAAATTTATTTATTTTTGGCTGTGTTGGGTCCTTGTTTCTGTGTGAGGGCTTTCTCTAGTTGTGGCAAGCGGAGGCCACTCTTCATTGCGGTGCGCGGGCCTCTCACTATAGCGGCCTCTCTTGGTGCGGAGCAGAGGCTCCAGATGCGCAGGCTCAGTAGTTGTGGCTAACGGGCCTAGTTTGCTCAGCGGCATGTGGGATCCCCCCAGACCAGGGCTCGAACCCGTGTCCCCCGCATTAGCAGGCAGACTCTCAACCACTGCGCCACCAGGGAAGCCCTCACTATAGTCTTTTTATCAAGCTGAATTCAACACTATAATTCCTCCCACCCCAGGAGTCTGATAAATGGGTATAATATCTACTGATTGGATGATATCTTAGCACATTTCATATGGCACCAAAAAGTCCATGATTATTTCACTTGCCATGTCAATTACTGTAAGATCAAGGTGGAATTTTAGGTAGCTTATGATGCTAAGAACGAAATGCCTGGTAGATGTTACACAAGTGTTTGTTGATAGATACCAGCCTTGGGGATTCTCTGGGCAGGTTGGAGATTTTAGGGCTAGTTCAAATGTTGACCAACACCTTTAAGATAACATTTTCAGGTGGCCGCTAAATAAAGACTACTATAGACTTGGGAGCTCCTTGCCCGGAACGAGCTGAACTCTTTTGGAAAAGTCCGGATCACAGCCTTTCTTACTTTGATCTTCCTTAAATTGAAAAATCAAAGACAGATTTTTATATTTATAGTATTGTGTGGGTAGGTCAGTTTTGTGCCTTTATCAAGGTTACATTTTGCCAACCTTTCCTCTCAGGTGGTGGATGTATTCCAAAAGATTGATTCTAAAATAACATCAGTATCTTTCATACTTAAGATGTCTTAGCTAAGATAAAATCATCGCATACTTTGTATGAATGGAATAATGAAATTAATTATTGAAATTAATGAAATTAATGTAGATGTGGATGATTATAATGACATGTGAAAAAGAATAATTGAGGGTTTTTGAAGATTTCTTAATTTGCCTTGGTTCTGCTACTCTCATACCTGTATTTTTTCTTTTCTTTTTTTTAATAGAAGAACTTGTTTTCTTTTTTCTTTTTTTTTTTTTTTTGCCGTGAGAAAGATTTCATTTGACCCTGTAGGTGACCCTCTCTGGGAGAAGTGTGGAAATAGGATAATTAGCCTTCTGTTATTCTCGGGGTAGGTCCAGGTTTTGTGGGATTTGACCTTGAAGCCCTATACAGTTTAGAGCTCTTTTTTTATAAAAGGACACACAATTATAAATGCTAAATTGGGCACAGAAGTCCACATTTATTTAAAATTCGGAAAAAGTAACAAATTGAAAATGTAGAAAAGCTGAAAAAAAACCCTAAAACATCACAAGATCTAGAGACATAATAATTTTGCTAATTAACTGCCAGTACATCTGTATAATAATTTTCCACAGACGATCTTCTGTCTCCAAATATTTACAATCTTGCTTTTTCTCTGCTGTGCAGTCCTGGATACCATAGCCATGTTCATATCACTATATGACTTCTGTCTCTCATCTTAGCAAAATGATGCTGGATAATTCACTACAGTGGGCCGTAGGAGTATTTTGGAATCCATTTATACATCAGGAACGCCAATTATAACTGTGCAGGGAGGTGACTGCAAACCACATAAATAACTCCCACTAAACTCAAACTAAATGTATCTCCAGCTCAACACCCCAGAGGTTCTGTAAGGGCCCCAGACAAACAAGGAGCCTGTAGTGTAAACTTCATTAGCTCCACAGTAATTCTACTTTTAAAATATCATCCTATCATAATGCACCTCACATGGTTAAAATTGTCATTTTCTTTAGGGTGATTAAAAATCTGGAAACCACTATTGCTAACAACACTCACAAATCAAGGGATAGTAAGTTTTATTTTGGGTAAAAATATTCTTAAAAATATTGTATAAATGAGAACATACACATAAGGATGTTAATTTCAAGATATTGTTTTCTAAGAATTGTTTGCTGGCTTTAATAAAGAGTGCTGAAGTAAATAAAGGCAGTAGGACTTTAATTCTTATTTTTGTGATTCACTGTCATTATTTCAATATACCATTAGAAAATTTCATTTAAAGAGAAACGAAATTGAGGTATTTGTAGTGAGGTGGATGGACCTAGAGTCTATCATACAGAGTGAAGTAAGTCAGAAAGAGAAAAACAAATACCGTATGCTAACGCATATATATGGAATCTAAGAAAAAAAATGGTTCTGAAGAACCTAGGGGCAGAACAGGAATAAAGACGCAGACGTAGAGAATGGACTTGAGGACATGGGAGGGGGAAGGATAAGCTGAGATGAAGTGAGAGAGTGACATGGACATATATACACTACCAAATGTAAAATAGATAGCTAGTGGGAAGCAGCTGCATAGCACAGGGAGATCAGGTAGGTGATTTGTGACCACCTAGAGGGGTGGGATAGGGAGGGTGGGAGGGAGATGCAAGAGGGAGGAGATATGGGGATATCTGTGTACGTATAGCTGATTCACTTTGTTATACAGCAGAAACTAACACAACATTGTAAAGCAATTATACTCCAATAAAGATGTTAAAAAAATAAATAAAAATGGAAAAAAATTTGGCTTAAAAAGCACAGATACTTTCCTATTGTTTAATTTGTATTCTTTACCTATCAGAAAGATCTGCAACTCCAACAGGAAGATCATAGGTTATTTCACGGAGCTTATGCACGTTATTGAAAGACCCTCCCTTTTAGTGATCAAAAAAAAAAAAAAAACAAACCAAACCAAAACCAACACAGCTTTGTGTCAAATATGAAATTGTGTTTGGTTTGATGATGTAGGAAAATCTCTAACCTCCTTAACAGAGGACCCTATGCATGACCGCCCTTTGTTGAACATAAAGCCATGGTAATTGTAACAGTCAATGTTTATCAGGTGCTTGCTATCAGCCAGGCACTTAGTGAAGTGCTTTACATGTGTTCCATGTTTTATCCTCCAGACAGTTCTATGAAATAGCTACTGCTTTACAGGTAAGGAGACTGAGGCTTAGAGAGTTTAAAAGACAAGCTTAGATCCATGAAATGTAAGTGGCAGGGGCTTCCCTGGTGGCGCAGTGGTTGAGAGTCCGTCTGCCGATGCAGGGGACACGGGTTCGTGCCCCGGTCCGGGAAGATCCCACATGCCGCGGAGCGGCCTGGCCCGTGAGCCATGGCTGCTGAGCCTGCGCGTCCGGAGCCTGTGCTCCGCAACAGGAGAGGCCACAACAGTGAGAGGCCCGCGTACCGAAAAAAAAAAAAAAAAAAGGTAAGTGGCAGGCTTGGTGTTTGAATATAGACTTAAAAAAATCTACCTTGCAATATTGTCCCAGAAGCAGGGAAGGAGTAGCAGGGGCGTTCGAAACTTGTAGATAGCACGTGAATGACCACAACTTTGAAAAGGGAGAAGCCCTAAATTTAAGAGAGAGAATAGCAAGGAAAAGCCAGTAGAAGTCCACCACTAGAGTCAAACTGTGTGGGTTTGTACCTTGGCCCCACCATTTACTGGCTGGTTGACCCTTGGCACATTACTTAACCTTTCTGGGCCCTAGTTTCCCCTTCTGTTAAAAGAGGATAATATGAATAAGGTGTGAGGAGTTAATGAGGCAATGCAAAGATTTTAAACCAGTGTCTGGTATGGTACACCTTAAAAAAGCTGTATAAGTCATTATTGTCCATTAATATTTAAGCTTATTTGTCTTTTGAAATAGAGTATGTAGCATGAGCAATGCTAAGCAAATAGTATAAAATGATTTCTTTATCTTTCTTACTTTTACAATATGTATATTATTTGGTAAAGGACCCTGTAGGTATATTGGAGAGTGCATTTATATAATATTTATAGCAATATTATAATATCAGTATAAAAATGTATTCTAGTTTAAAAAAATGAAAACACTTCCCGGGAAAATAAAATTTTAAAAGTTTGTACCTTATTTATATTTTACTTTGATTTAAAGGATATTGCCACTGGGTGAAAGAGTTTCCAGTCCAGGTATGTTCCAGTAGATGTTATGACTTTTCAAAGCTTAATGTACTATTTATGTTATAAAATTATTAATATCTTGTATCTCAGCAGAAACAGTAATACAACATAATGAGAAAAGTTGCATCTCTGCTCCTGATACTTTTAATAAACACATTATTCATTTTTTCTTCAATTTAACTGCAAATAGCTATATCGAAAACATTGCCACAGGGTACATTTCTATTTTAGGGTGACAGGAGAATAACTCCTGAAGAGTCTCAGAAGTGAGAAACAAAATATAAATTGTATAGTAGATAGAAAAGCATGAAAGATTCTGATACCTATGAATAACTATTTCCCAGAAAAGTAAACGTTAATGACTTTAATTAGGTTATAATTGCTCATGAGAGCAAGCTCTTGCATGAGATAAAAATACCTGACAATGCATTACGACTGAGCTTTCCTGTCAGAAACATAGGATGGATTAATGCACATGCCATTTAAAGGAGGGGCATTCCCTAAATGTAAACTAAGCCCTTAATCAGTGCCAACATGATGAAAAGCCACTCTTGTAATTAGGTCAAATTCGATTCCATCCTGACAGTTTTTCATCACATTAAGGTTTAAGACAGGATTGTTTTTATGGAGGACTCCAGAAGCTTACCTCTTATGAATATTTCTTATTTCACAAATGCTATAAAAATAAACAAATGAGAATATTTTTCTTTTTTGGAAATTTCTTTTTAGTATATTGTACTTCTTATTTGTTTGGAGAAACTCTCTGGACATAATCTGGTTTGCAATGAGATTTAGAGATTTTTAAAAAAATTTGTTGGGCACAGCATTGGGGTCTGTATTTACTCCATCAGTCGCCCTTGGTCCAGGGGTCTCTGTTAAGAATAGATGCATTTCGCAGTTTCCTTAGGTATTAAAATGGCTCAGTCGTAGGCTAAAAAGTTTAGTCAAGGATTTTCAGGTCTTGCTGGAAAAACAGGTGATATTTATTGACATGCTAAGTAACTAAGTTCTCTATGATTTTTTTTTTTTTTTTTTTTCCCCCGGTACGCGGGCCTCTCACTGTTGTGGCCTCTCCCGTTGCGGAGCACAGGCTCCGGACGCGCAGGCTCAGCGGCCATGGCTCACGGGCCCAGCTGCTCCGCGGCATGTGGGATCTTCCCAGACCGGGGCACGAACCCGTGTCCCCTGCATCAGCAGGCGGACTCTCAACCACTGCGCCACCAGGGAAACCCTCTATGATTTCTTAAGGTAACTAAGTTCTCTACGATTTCTTAATTTATCTTGTTTTTGACACTTTTAAAGAGGAAAAGCATCTTGGGTTGGGCAAATCTGGTCCTTACAAGACTTTCATGGATTATGATGTTTTTAGATCCATCTCGTAGTGTGGGCCCTGGCTAAACATTTTGCATAATGGATCTTATTGTGATTTTGTAATGAGTCCGTCTGTCATCAGACTCACCATATTTCACTGTGTTGAGTCAAATTTCCTGTGATACCTTTCAGAGCCCATTAAGTTCTTCTGAAGCCATACATTTCATCTTCGACACAAATCAGTCAGGCAATATAAATCAGTGAAGCAGGTGAGGGAGATGGTGGTAAACTGGAGGTACAGCCTCTGTCCAGTGGGGACAACGGATAGCCATGTGGGGTGTGGTGCCCACTGTAACCAGACCTGATGATCGAAATGATGCTGCAAATCTGTTTGTTTGTTGATTGGTTGTTTTTTTGACTGTGCCTTCGATTTCTCTCTTTTTTTAAAATTTTTATTGTAATATAGTTGACTTAAAAGTTGTTTTAGTTTCAGGTGCACAGCAAAGTGATTCAGTTATATATTCTTTTTAGATTGTTTTCCAAATCTGTCTTTTTATTTAAACTCTGGTAGTTAAATGTAAGCAACGAATTAAAAGAAAAACATAGGAAACCAATTATGCCAATACCTGCTAGCCTCTTATGACATCTGTGTAAGGGGTTTGCAAAAAAAATCTGTCAATCTCTACACTACAGACTAGCTAGCCAAACCAATATCTTGTTCCAGCCTCATATTCTGCTATGCATTTCACTTCTAGGTATTTTCTAAAATTAATGCAGTTGTATTTTAACTGCATATGACTAACAGTACAGTACAGCAGTGATAAGATGCCATATTCATAGAGGAAGGATAAGTGAGAAATATACCCCATTGATGATGATCTGCCTCTTCTGTTTATTTAAACCTTTGAGCATCTGTGCTACTGGGTGGATTAAGGAAGAGATGGAGGAGTTGTGATTTAATAGCACAGAGTTTCAGTGCCAGTTGTGCCTCTAACTCCAGGTGCCCCTTGTCAAAGGAAATCATGCTGTGCTATAGTGTTTGGGTTTGAAAAGCCACTCAAAACAATTAAGATACTCTGCAAATATAAAATGGTACCTCGAAGTTTTTAAATTGTAGATGATGTAGTTCTGGATGAAACAATTTTTTGTTTCATAAAAAGAATTTTATATACAGCTAATACTGATGCGTTATAGTGAAAGGCAGACACATAGTCATAATACGTGTGAAAATCTCTCTCTATTGGAATGAAATTCTGCATTACTGCACCATGAATGCCTGATGCAGACTTAAGAGTGCAAAAAGAAAAGAATATAGAGGTCACGGTGAAGCACAAACTGAAAATGAATCAGCAAGCAATAGAATTAAATGAAGAATAAATGGACAGGATACAAGTGGAAGATACTGGCCAATTGTTAGTAAGATACATTCTAGTTATTTCTAGCGTTAAGGAATAAATTGTTTATCAAAAGGAATGATCTCCTTTTAAATCAATAATGTCTACCTGGAGGTTGCTGATAGATTAATATTAATTTTGCAACATGTGACCATGGAATAAAGTTTTTTTCTCACCTCCTGTGAGATCAAATACAAATTAAACACAAGACCCAACTTAATTAGCTTGGCAGTAGATAAGCATGGCCTTTAAACGTTTGCCTGACAGCTCTGGACATGAATCTCAGTTCTGCTTCATACAAGGTATGTTGGGAAAATACTTCACTTTTCCAACCCTCAGTTTCCTTATCCACACCTGGAGGCAATAATGTTATTTACATCATGGGGTCATTGCAATGTTTATAGAAAAGAGGCTATGTTTCCATGTATACAACAACACCAGACACACAGCAAATGCTCAGTAAGTGGTGACTGCAATTACTGTTACAAAATGAGTGACCCTGACAGTCCAGATCTGTTCTAAGAAGTACAATGGGAGGAATCTGACCTTAACCAATTCCCTCAATAAGCACTCAATAAAGAATAATAGAAGCAAGGTAAAGAACGGACACACCATTGGAAAACACTCTCAGTGGGGTATCTATTATTTAGCAAGGAAAAGAAAGCCTGATGTGTGTCCTAGTTTTTTAAATGATATTGAAGAGGATTTGAAGAATCACTAAAAGGACACTTCTATTTATTTGCAGTGATTGAAAAGAAAAAATTGACATGCACTTAGATTGCATTAGGAGATATCTGGAATGAAACTGGGACCTGATGTGACACACTGAAATGAAATTATGTGATAATTTTGAGAATCTCTTTCTCTGGAGATTTTGTAGTTTATATCTCTTAGGTAGGCTGTAGACCCTGAGGGTTGGAACTGTTAACATCAGGTTAATAATTCCACCAATATTTTATTTTTGTCTAATGGTGAAAATGTAATGTTTTCAATATAAAATTCGAATAAGAATAGAGATGCTATTAAAAATAACTTGCAGATTGAAATTAACAATTAGCAGTGGCACTTTTCGCTTCAAATAATGTGAACAGTTCTGGCCTTCTACAAACTTTTAAACTTTAGTCTTTATGGGAACATAAAAAGGAAACAAAGGCCACTTGGTAGTAGTGAGGATATAAATTCACAGCATGTGGTTTGTATAACTAAATGCTTTCAACCTGGGGTTTGAAAAAGTAGCCTCTGGGACAAAGATTAGAAGTTTCCATAAGTGGATCTGGCTAACAATTTACTATAGAAATATGTAGTAACAGAACACAGAATCTGTAATATAACTTGGAAACAAATTCCAGGTACAAAGCAATTTGAAATTCACAGCTGAACATTTGTGAAATCACTAAAGAGTCTGCTTTAGGCATGCTTTGTGCAAATGGTGTATATATTATTATTCAGAATAGCTATGGGAGAAATGGAGGACATTGGATACTAAGGACATCTTAAACACACAAAAGATATGTTAGATATGGCAACAGAGTTGAACTCAAGAGCATTTTGGCAAACTTAAAGTGACAGACAAATTATAGGCCCAGCAACGTCTGTAAAAATCTACGAAACAAAATGGATAGAGTTCAATCATGCAACCAGTTGCAGAAAACTTGAAAAAACAACATCAGGTCGTCAACATTTACCGAGTACCCTTTACTAGGTATTGAGGGGAAGGAAAACAAAAGAGTTGGCATGAGGTGGAATAGAGAGGTCAGTATAATCCATGGGTGGGACTGAAATCACCACACACGGGCATCCGAGGGGCTGTCAGTTGGAATAAGGCTGAAGTTGCCAAACTAGTTGTAAAGAATGACTGTGAACCAGGTGAGGTACCCATTCAGACTGGAGACACTGTTCTTACTGTCATGGAAATGTTAAAAAATATTAAAACTATAGAAGTGAATCTGTATGTGTTTAAAAATGAACACCTTTTTTTTTTTGGCCCTTTTTGGTCCCTGTTATACGTGGTCCAAGGACCACCTCCATGTACCACACAATATTTATACAATAAATCTTTTCAAAATTGACTCATTTTTCACTAAAGAAAGCTTATGTCATTTTCATAAATGGAAAGCTAGTGTCACTAGTCCTAAATACATGTTAACTTTACTTAAAAGTAAAAACAATGGAAACAAAAGAAATGTCCTTAAAATCTAGCTAACCTCGGTGGCTTGTTGAAAGCTCTCATTCTCAGGCATATTCTCTGTTAATATAAGTGTAAAAAAATGCTGTATCCCTTTGCCTAGCAAATATATGTACTTCTGTGAGTCTATATTAGAAATCTGTTTATGCCGAGCCAATGACTTACGTTCCAGGTTACTTACTGAAGCATTGTTTGACCTAGCAAAAGATTAGAATAAAATAAGTGCTCATTGATAGTGATTAATGAAAAGTTATGGTGCATCCTACAATAGAATATAATGCAGCTATTAAAATGCTGTGAAAGATTTCTGTGTAAAGTAGATTATGATGTGAAAAAAGATCCATTGGTAATTTACACCCATACACATTGGTTCATATATATATATATTTATTATTATTATTATTTATAACCACAATATTTTACACTCATTCCATGCCGTCTTCATTTATCTGTTCCTGCTTCTCCTTCCTCCCCTACCCAAACTTGGAATGCATGTTTAAATATTACAACTTTTTCACAGTTGATTTTTTTTTTTTTTTTGACTGCATTGGGTCTTCGTTGCTGGGTGCAGGCTTTCTCTAGTTGTGGTGCGGGGGCTTCTCATTGCGGTGGCTTCTCTTGTTGTGGAGCATGGCCTCTAGAAGTGCCGGGTTCAGTAGTTGCAGCGCGTGGGCTCAGTAGTTGCGACTTGCGGGCTTCGTTGCTCCGCAGCATATGGGATCTTCCCGGACCAGGGATCGAACCCATGTCCCCTGCATTGACAGGCAAATTCTTAACTGCTGCGCCACCAGGGAAGTCCCGTTCTTATATATTTGTTTATTACATGCATAGAAATCTCTGGAAGGGTTTACAAAAATATAATGACAGTAGTTGTATCTTGTTGGAGGGGGGGAGATGGCTGGAGCAGAGCAGAAGGGATACTTACTTTTCACTGTGTGTCCTTTTGGAGC
The DNA here is from genome assembly GCF_937001465.1 of Orcinus orca. NCBI lineage: Eukaryota > Metazoa > Chordata > Mammalia > Artiodactyla > Delphinidae > Orcinus > Orcinus orca. Next base: position 8,493,759 of record NC_064563.1, on the reverse strand, counting down.
CTTTCAATCATAGAATAGCAGTTAACAGCACAGGTTAGCTTGTCTGGGTTCTAATTCTTGCTGTGCCAGTTACCAGGTGTGTGACCTTGAGCAAGTTAATTTCTTTCTGTCTTAGTTCTCTAACCTGTAGAATGGAGATATGAATTGTATTTACCTCATAGAATTGTAATACAGGTGAAATAAAGCATGTGAAAAGTATTTAGAACGGTGCCTGACACATAGAAAAGCTATATAAATATTTGCAATTATTTTCATCATTGTTCCACCTGCTTATTTGATCAATTGAAAAAACAAATACTTTAAAAAAATTTTTTATTGAAGTATAGTTGATATACAATGTTTCAAGTGTACAGCAAAGTGATTCAGTTATATATATATAGTCTTTTCCATATTCCTTTCTACTATGGTTTATTATAGGATATTGAATATAGTTCTCTGTGCTATATAGTAGGTCCTTGTTGTTTATCTATTTTATACATAGTAGTCTGTATCTGTTAATCCCAAATTCCAAATTTATCCTCCCCCTCCTTTCCCCTAAACAAATACTTTTTAAAAAGAGCTTTTACTGGCAAGAATTGACAACTGTAGCTTTCTATACGTGATAATCGGAAGGAATGAAGTACAGTGAGCCCTGCACAGGATGCCAAACACTTGAAACCAAGAGCCGGCTGTATTCATTGTAGGACTGTGCTCATTGTATGACTGTATTCATTGTAGGACTGTATTCATCGTAGGACTGTGTTGATTGTACTCTGGCATTTTATATAAGGGACTTGAGCATCCGTGGATTTCGGTATCCGCAGCGGGGCTCCTGGAACCAAGTCCCCGGCAGACAGCAGAGGAGGACTGGAGAACCAAAAGGAGAATTGCTGCCTCACTTTAATATTCAATGTTATGTAACGTTAGGTCTGTATAGGACCTAAAAGCATCTGTGCTTTTCTTTTTTTAATCCCTACTTCTAGAAGCTCTGCATAGAAGAGTCAATACTGAATAATACCCCATTCTGCATAGCTTTGTCCTTTGCTCCGTTTCTGAACACCTGACTGAGCATTTTTGTCGCTGGCTTGCTTTTTTTTTTGTCAGCTAGCAACCTCCATATTTTCTGGTCCAGTGTTTTTTACCCTTAGGATCAGAACCCATTGGAAGCGCATGAAATCAATTTCGTGGGTTAAAAAACAAAAAAGCAGGACAGAATAGAAGAGAATAGAATAGAAAATATCAGAGTATTTACCACAGTAAAGCTAAGTATTGTTTCATGAAACTTTGCCTCTTCCTACTCTACCAAAAAAAAAAAAAAAAAAAAGTCTGAAAACTGTCAAATATTTCTGAAAAACCAGTAGCAATTCCCCAGCCTTCAGAGAATGATGGTGCAGGACTCTAATGTGTGTTTGAGGAGAAAGTCACACTGAACTAGGTATTCTCTGGAGCAAGTTGGAATCTCCAGTAATCCTGGAACTGACACAGCCATCTAAGGCCCAGAATAATCTCTAGACCATGTGCCTCAGCAGCCTCAGGAAATAATGGAGGAACCAGAAGGGGGATCAGAATTTATCAACCAGAGGTTTGGGCCTATGACTGGGAAATAGGAAACTAAAGACCTAGAGACGATACACAATTGATTGGTTTCCTTCTGAAATGAGGATGTGCCAGATAGCCCAGCACGTTTTCTTATTTTAATATGTTTTCAGGTTTAATATGGCAGGTCTATTTTATTGTCTTTTGTGGAATATCAGAATATCAGTCAGCATCAGAATTTCTTATATATTTTGAATGCTTAAAAATCTAGATGTATTTAAGCATTTCTTATATTCCTCTGTGTTTTAGATTCAGTTTCCTCTGTGTAAAAACTTGCATTTTTTATAAGAAAAATTATAAGAAAAATTATAGAAACTTTAGAGAACAGAGAAAAATACAAAGAAAATAAAATATTATATAATAGATGCTACCAGAGAGATTAGGAAATTTAAAGAACTAAAAGAAAAGTAAAATTTACACATAATGTCACCACTGAGCAATAAATACTGTTCATTTTTCATGTATTTCCTTCTAGTTCCATTCTTTTTGCTATTATTAACAACAATTTGACAGGTATGTAAGTATTCACCAATATATTTGACAAAAGGAAATGACCATTCTACAGCCTTGTTTATTACATTGCCAAATCTCTTTCCAGGAAGCTTGCATAATTTACATGGTCATCAATGGTGCCAACAGTGGAGTCTGTTCCAACAGATTCTTGTCAGTACTGGTTATTACTACCTGTTTGAATATTTGCTAATATAACGTGAAAAAACTTATGTTATTAATCTTTTACTTTTTGGCCACTAGAAAGGTTGAATTTCAAAGTGTATTCATTAGCCAATCTTATTTCTCTTGGGATTGTTGGTTCATGTTCTTTGCCCTGGTTCCTGTTAGAGTATTAATGATTTCTTATTAATTTTTCTATCCTGATTAAATCAATGAAGAAAGGCCTTAACCTCTTATCTCTTATATTTGTGGCAAATAACTTTCCTGATGTTCTTTTAACCTTTCAATTATTTTGGAGTTTTTAGAAAGAACTTCCAAAATTTTCTCCAAAGTTTTTTTTATATAGTTCTTTATAGTTTGTTCCATGGTTTTTATGTTTAGAAGTTCCTCTTCTATCCTGTGATCAGAAAAGTATTTACTTATATTCTTGTTTGGTTTTGGAAGAAAATGGTTTATTTTATTAAAAAAATTTTTTCTTTAGAGTTGTTTGTTTGTTTATTTATTTATTTATTGGCTGTGCCACACAACATGTGGCATCTTAGTTCCCTGACCAGGGATCGAATTAGGGCCCTCGGCAGTGAAAGGGCCTTCGGAGTCTTAACCGCTGGACTGCCAGGGAATTCCCCAAAATGGTTTATTTTAAATATTTAATTGTATACTCCAGTTAGAATTTATTTTGCTTTGTTGCTTTAGATAAGAATCTAAACTTGATTTCTCATCACCCACATAATTAACTTACTGATTAACTCCATTTGGTGAATAATTCTTCTTCAGTGATTGTGATACCAAATTCATCTCTTTCATTCTGTTTAATTTCTTCATCTACTAGTGTTTTCTCCCTACTCTTTGGATGATTGTAGCTTTACTATATGTTTTTTTAAAAAATATATTTATTTATTTATTTTTGTTAGCATTGGGTCTTCATTGTTGCATGCAGGCTTGCTCTAGTTGTGGCGAGCAGGGGCTACTCTTCATTGCGGTGCGTGGGCTTCTCATTGTGGTGGCTTCTCTTGTTGCAGAGCATGGGCTCTAGGCACATGGGCTTCAGTAGCTGTGGCTCACAGGCTCTAGAGTGCAGGCTCAGTAGTTGTGGCACATGGGCTTAGTTGCTCCGCAGCATGTGGGACCTTCCTGTCCCAGGGCTCGAACCCACAACCCCTGCATTGGCAGGAGGATTCTTAACCACTGTGCCACCAGGGAAGTCCCTTTACTGTATGTTTGATATCTGTTTGGAAAGTTCCCTACTCTTTATTTTAATTATTTATTATACTTTTTATTTTGAAATAAGTTTAGATTTACAGAAGATTTATAGAGAAAATACAGAGAGTTCCCTGATGTTCTTCACTCAACTTCCCTCGATATTAACATCTTTCATAACCATAGGACAATTATTGGAACTAAGAAATTAACACTGGTACATTATTATCTGAACTTCAGACTTTATTTAAATTTCCTCAGTTCTTCCTTTGATCCTCTCTTGTCTTGCTTGTCACAGCTTTTTGGTAAACTTGAGAATGGTGTTAACACTTTGTAGAAAGTGTCTTACTGAGATTTTGGATGGAATTTTATTAAGCATATAAATGAATCTGTTAAAACTGACATTTCTATGATACTTAGGTTTCTAATCCAGGACCATAGTATCTAGTTCTGTAACTAAAGGCTTCAGAAGCCATCTCCAACCTTTCCGTAAGCTATTCACTTCCTATTTAAGCTTCTGCAATTATGTCTTCTGATTTTGTCATCTTTCATATTTCTCACTAGCTGTTTGTGGTTCTCTTCACTTAGGAACTACATGTTTTGTGTTAAAGTTATTTATGGGTAATTAAAATTTTAGGCAGATAATCCTCTATTTGTTATAATAATTTTGTTTTCTTCATTTAGGTGTTTTAACCTCTTATTTCTTTATTACATTTTATTGTCTTGCCTAGAAGGTTTGAGATAATAGAAAATAACAGAAATAATAAATAATATAAAATAGTGATCTTATAATGCCCTTATTGAACTACCCTTTCACTCCTGGGATATAAGAGGAGAACCAGAAAATATGATTTTATTTTTAGGTCAAGTGAAGGAAGAGTTTCTAGAAGAAAGGAAGCAATGCTGCTTATAGTTCAAATAAGAAGATAAGAGCAAATTAGTCTTTGGATTTATCAATGTGGAGGTCAAAAATAAATTTTGTTGGCATGATTGAAATGATGGCCTGATAGGAGTGCTCTAAAAGAAAATGAGAGAACTGGGGGACACCAACTGGGGGACAAGCATTTTCAGGAATTTTGCTTAAAGGGACAAGAGAAATTGGGTTGTAGCTGGAGAAGAATATGAGGACAAATAGATTATATTTTTAGGGTGGGAGAAAAATATGAAAATGGGAGTTATCATAGCAAGTATGTATGCTGATAGAAATAACCAAGTAGAGAGAAAAGTAGATGCAGGAAAGAGGGGGAAGGATTGCTAGAGAAGTATCATTTTAGGGGGAGTGAATGTAGTATACAAGTGTAGGGGTTGGCCACTGATAGAATTTGGACAATTCGTCTGGGAAGGGCAGGGTTTATGAACGCAGATGCGTTCATAGGCAGGTGGATAAATGTGGTGGAAGCAGTTCATGGAAGTTCTCTTCTGATTCCTTCTATTTTTTCATTCAGCTAAGAATGAGGGTGGGGCAGGAGATGGTACAAATTGAAGAGAGGACAGAAGGCATGAAGTAGTTGGCTGGGAAAGTAGGAGAGTGGATGAACTATGGGCATGAGTCATTATTAGTGGACTTCATTAAGGGTGTTAGTGGAAGGAATTTAAGTTGAGCCTGGTCAGTCTGGTTGACTGATTTTCTCCATCAACTTTCAGTTGCATAAGACAGTAGCAACATCTGTGCATTTAATCAAGATTGGGAATATGGCAGGCAGTAGAATAAAAGGACAAAGGAGTGGTTATAGCGATTGACATTGTAATTTAAGATAAGTAAGGGGAGATGTAAGTATTGAGAGTGAAAAGGAATGATGAAGATTCTCAGTTGATCAACTGATCAACTACATCTTTGATTTTTGTTCTGTTTGCAATATATGTTGAAATATGAGGGCAAACACAGTTCTCAGGCCACTGCTTAGAGAAAATATCAGTCACACAGTAAATGACCTCTGTCCAGTTCTCTGTTTGATCAGAACTTGGATCCATAAACCGGGCTCAGGCAAGGTAGTCCCCAGTTTTAACATCCCAACCTGTAGAATTAATAACTCATAAAAGAAATAAATCTAGATGTTCATCCTTCAATGATAAACTCTTAAAAAGGTTTCAGGATAATTTATTAAGAAACAATTTTCAGACTTGATAACAAATTGTGCAGACATTTCAGCTGTCCAAGATAAAAGTGAGATTTTGAATGCGGAGAGTCAGAAACAGAAAGAAGTGTAGAAAATTAGAGAGAAAAGAAAGATCAGACTGTGGAAAATAAGAAACAGAGGTAAGAATATCACATATATTTGTATTTGGATCTTTATCTCCTTGTTTTATGTAAAAAGAGATTGACCAAGGGTATGTGCTGGGGAGGTAAAAGGATCAGCCAGGGCAGAGTGGGCAGAAAATGCATCTTACAGGGAAACTTAAGAAATTGGGAAGGCTACCTTGTTACTGAACTAGATTTACCCCTGGCAGGAATGGAGGTAACAAAGTGAAAAAGGGTGACAAGTTTCAGCAGGGTGTTACCCAATATATTGTGTGTATCTCTCATTGTCTCGCAAAAAGAGAGTAGGCATTTGGAAGCTAGCCTGCGGATGGAATTTTATCTTTTTTTCTTTAGCTTCCTAGCTTTGCCAGGTTTCCTGGAATTTTAATTTAGATCCAGACATCCCAGGCATAATTTTTAGACAGCTTCTGTTAAAAGTATCAATCTATATGTTTAGCTCAGTGTAATCAGCCCTTTCTTTTAAAGTAATGCCTGTTTATTCCAAGCGTTTATGTTTTGTAAAACACACACAGACATGATCAATAATTATTGTAAAATAGTTTAATTTTGAATGTCACTGGCTCCACTGAATAATAGAAAAGTTATCTAATTGTAATTACTTCCAAGGAGTATCCCCCAACCCCCCTGTTTTCCTTAGTATTTGTATTCTGTTGAACTTTCTAGAACACATGCAAAACATGCTGCTAGTTATTTCTGTCTTTAAAGCTTGACCTGTGAATTTTTTGGTATTGTATATGGAATCTAACTAGCACACTGTAGGCTATTTTATGGCTTTTATATTGAACTTTTTTTGCTTAACGTAGTTTTTTTGTGTAATTTTAAGTGGAAAATTATTAAAAAATAACCCTCAATTATCTATACATGCTTAAACATTTTAAGGGGAAAATTGATGTATAAAACAAAATGTATGGCATATTTTTCCAGGGAAACTTGTACATCTTCCATGTTTTAGATTCTGAAAAGTACATCAGGCTAAAATAATAAAAAATTACACCTGAATAATGAAAAATTACACTTAAAATATAGATGCATTTTTCTAGGTGTGATTGCAATTTTAGGTAAAGGCCAAATGTTATTAAAAAAAGAAGTCCCCTCCCTGAAGGGTTTTATAATATGCTTACTTGAAGTCTTATTCAACTGTCTTCAACACAAGAAGAAAAATATAACTCAAGTGTATGACACTGCAGTAACAACAAATACACTTCTAGAAACATGACAATAGATAAATTATTGTCACACAGTTCCAGGAGAAACATGTGAGCAGGGAAGTTTTGGGAAGAATTAAAAAATGCAGTAGATGTTCCTGGGCAATCACATTGCCAAGTATTGCTGAGTCAAATACATTTCCTAGTATACTTTTTTTAAAAAGTTAATTAATTATTTTTATTTTGGGCTGTGTTGGGTCTTCGTTGCTGTGCATGGGCTTTCTCTAGTTGCGGCGAGTGGGGGCTACTCTTCATTGTGGTGCATGGGCTTCTCATTGTCGTGCCTTCTCTTATTGTGGAGCACGTGCTCTAGGCCCGTGGGCTTCAGTAGTTGTAGCACTCGGGCTCTGTAGTTGTGGCTCGTGGGCTCTGGAGTGCAGGCTCAGTAGTTGTGGCACACAGGCTTAGTTGCTTCACGGCATGTGGGATCTTCCCAGGCCAGGGAAGATCGAACTCGTGTCCTCTTCACTGGCAGGCAGATTCTTAACCACTGTGCCACCAGGGAAGCCCTCATAGTACACTTTTATTTCTGTTTATTCCCCTTTCTTCAATTCATAAAATCATTAGAATGACACATAAATGCTATAAGAATGCCTTTTAAACTAGATATTGTTATAATATTGTCTAAAATAAATGGAAATTGAATCCCCTCATTTTCTATGTTGAATGATGCTAAATTTGACTAGGACAAAACCTGGGAATTTGGGGCTTCCTCAAGCTGGGTATAATGGTTTATGATGTTCAAATGTTGCCACGACTTATATGGCTCTGATTTCACTGGAAAATTTCCAAAATCTAGGCTCATCTAGGCTGATTTTGTTTAAATAATCTCTCAAATATTTATTAAGTCAGTCATCATTATACATCCCAAAGAAATTCCAGAGTTTTACACCAAAGGTCATTTTCAGGATAAATTACCTTGGAAGTTTCTATGTTCATGTTTGTGTCGCTCAAATTATTTTTAGAATTGCATGTATGCATATGTGTGTGTAATTATCTTTTGAGAAGTTTCAGTGTAGATTCAGGCAAATATTTATTCTGAGGGTAGACTTTTTTTTTTTTTTTAGTATAACTTTTCCTCTGATTATAAAAGTAGTAAAAGTTTATCGGAAAAATGTTGAAAAGTGATAACCTTTTATATAGTGGGAAAGAATCTTTGGAATCACATTGTAATTAAAATGTCAAAAGTTAAAGATAAGAAGAGAATATTAAAAGCAAAAGAAAAACAACTTATTACATACAAGGGAATCCTCATAAGAGGTTTCAGTAATTTTTTCAGCAGAATATCCACAGGCCAGATAAGAGTGTACGTTATATTCAAAGTACTGAAAGAAAAAACAACCAGTGGGTGGAGGATCATGAATTCCAGGAAAAGAGAACTTTTCCATTGTGATGGAGAAATCACGGGTGTCAAGTGCATCAATGAGGTCCAGCAAGATAAGAATGGAAAACTACAATGTTCATCAACACAGCGGTTCTATTACTTTTGTGAGACTATGGTCAGTAGGGATGTGTTGGGCAGAGAAATTGGGCAAGATGAATGGCAGAGGGGGGACTGGGTGGGAGATGCACATGTGGAAACCAGAGGTGGAAAAACCTCTCTCAAAAGGCTTGGCTTTGAAAGGAAGGGAAAAGGAAAGAAATTCCAGAGAAGGTCAACATAGAGTTTTCCTTTGAACCGAGAACTACTTCAGCCTGTTTAAACAGGAGGGAATCTATAGACTGGGAACAGATGAAGACATCGGAAAGAGGGATGAAGACAATTGATGAATGGAGATATCTGAGAAAGCCAGGAGTGGTATCAGATTTATCTCAGAGACAGGGAAAGATACCTCTCCTGCTTTGAGAGGGGGAAAGAAGCCAAGTTGGCTGGATATTTTGAATTGAGGAAGGAGATAACATTTGAGTGTGTTCTCAAGTGATGACTCCTCTTTCTTCTGTGATGTAGGAGATGATCTCATGACACTTGGGTTAGGGTTAGGCTTAGGGGTAGGGTTAGGGGTAGGGTTAATCTTGATTAAGGAGGGAGGTGGAGGGCGAGGAGCTTGCAGTGAGTGGAGTGTTTTGAAAGAGACATACTGGGGAATGGGGAGAGAATTGTCTAGGAACACACAGGATTTTTGGATAGAGCTGAAAACCCATTTCTCCTGGGAACTGTGAATTTGTAGTGACACCAAACTATGAAAAATGAGCCAGCTAAGCAAGCTGTGAGGGCTGGAACCTCGACTGTCTTGTTCACCACTATACCTTCCAAATCTACCAGAGAATCTGGCACATAGTAGGTACTCTAAAATATTTTGTAATTTTCTCTGAAGATACTCAACAACCTGATACAGGAGATGAGATAGCAGGATATTAGCATGATCTAGAGGGTTTTTTTTCCCCTAAAATCTGAGTACTTTATATTACTGGATGCACTAGAATGTATTTCTTAAGGTGGTTATAGAAACCAATGTATTTGGAATCTCTGTTTGATCCCTCTACACAAAAAGAGAAAAGAACTACCTGTCTGAATCAGACTTTGGACAGTGACAGTATACATGGGGAGAGGGCAGGCAAGGATGAAGTAAAGAGACCTTTAGCAGAATCTAAAGGTTTGAACGTGAAATTATGGCTCAGGTCAGTCATTCTAGGGAGTGGTCTCATGAAAAATGGACCCAAAGTTACATTCCAAATTGTGAGATTGAACTTTGGAAGAGAGATCTTGAAAAACATGAAAAGGATTCTGTAAAATCTAAACAGAATTCCAGGATGAGTGCTATCAATTCAGGGCAGGATAGAAATTCTCTGAGCTTCAAGTAATAAGGGTGGTCCACATGGTACCTCAGGACAGTCACACACCAGAAATCAGAAACTCAGATGTGGGCAAAATCCAGTTTCTGAGGGATTGGGGCATAAAACAAGGACACTAGATAAGTGTGGGGCATCTAGGAATTTGGATTATTTTTTATTCATCCATTCGTGTGACAAATATTTATTGAAAAATGTGTTAGACACTCTGTAGGGAAAAGGAGGAAGATAGGCAATTGGGAGTAAGACCACAACACAGTGATGGACGAATTGGAGTGTGAAGTTGATAGAAGTTGTTCAGCAGCAAAAATGATCTCGAATTTATCCACTGTCTGGGGTGGGATGACCCTACAGGCAGGATTTACGTTTGTCAGCTCAGTTCCTGAAGTTATAGAGTGCTAAGCAAGGTAGTAGAGAGTCATTTCTTTTCAACTGCGTCGGAGGATGGTGGTTTAAGGTGGTCATGTGTATTGAGTAGATCAAGGAAACAACTTTCTCAAAGAGCCTTGGTTCTGTGGACCCAAAGACGAAGTACTTTTTGGTGAAATCTCACAGATAAACAGATTTCTAACCTGGTAAGAAGGGAATTATTGTTATTATTATTTTAACCTTTTTACTGAATGAAAGGTTCTTTAAATTTTATGATGCTTTACAATTTTCAAAAGTTTCACACACATTATTTCATATAATCCCATAATAACCCTTTAAAAAAAAATCTCCTACCCCTATGTTGCCCCTCCCCCTTCTCTCACTCCTCTGGTAACCACTAGTTTGCTCTCTAAATCTATGAGTCTGCTTCTTTTTTGTTTTATTCACTACTTTGTTGTATTTTTTAGATTCCACATACAAGTGATCTCATACAGCATTTGTCTTCCTCTGTCTGACTTATTTCACTTAGCATAATGCCCTCCAAGTCCATCCATGTTGCTGCAAATGGCATTATTTCATTCTTCTTTTTTTATGGCTGAGTAGTATCCCATTGTACAGTGTATATGTACCACATCTTCTTTATCCCATTCATCTGTTGATGGACACCTAGGTTGCTTCCATACTTTGGCCATATTAAATAATGCTGCTGTGAACATTGGGGTATTTCATTCTTCTTTTTTTATGGCTGAGTAGTATCCCATTGTACAGTGTATATGTACCACATCTTCTTTATCCCATTCATCTGTTGATGGACACCTAGGTTGCTTCCATACTTTGGCCATATTAAATAATGCTGCTGTGAACATTGGGGTATTTCATTCTTCTTTTTTTATGGCTGAGTAGTATCCCATTGTACAGTGTATATGTACCACATCTTCTTTATCCCATTCATCTGTTGATGGACACCTAGGTTGCTTCCATACTTTGGCCATATTAAATAATGCTGCTGTGAACATTGGGGTGCATGTATCTTTTCAAATTAGTGGTTTTGTTTTTTTGGATATATGCCCAGGAGTTCATATGGTAATTCTATTTTTAATTTTTTGAGGAACTTCCATACTGTTTTCCATAGTGGCTGTACCAATTTGCACACCCATCAAGAGTGTAGGAAGGCTCCAGAAAGAAATTATTTTTAGAAAAGACTTAAGTCACTCTAAGGGGCCAGAGCAGACTTCCATATAGATGACTGCCAAAACCTTGTCATTTCATGGGAAGAGGAAGATCTTCCTCAACCTAGTCTGCCAAATATTATTTACAAATTTCTTTATGATGGGTGTAAATGCTCAAAATTCCACCATGACTCCTCATTAGTCAAGCTGGGAACATATGGAACTCGGGTATGAATCAGTTCATTAAGATCTTTATTATTTTGATCAGTAAGGAGAGGGTAGGGAAGGTGCTTTACAAGACTGAATCTCTGAGAGAGGGAGGGGAAATTTTACTAGTGGACAACTAAGATAACAAAAGGGGAAGAGTACAGAATGCTCCCAAACCATCTTTGATTATTTTAAAAACTCTACCTTCCAAGGAGGACAGAATCAAAATTCTTGGGTGCATCCCTGTCATCTTATGCTCTTTGAAATGCGAACTGTATTTTTGCATTATATTAATCATGTTCTTGTGCATAGATTTCAAATTCCCTGGATAACCTGCTGAAAAGTTATTGTGTTGCACATACAGTCCAATAAAGTTATTGATTTCTACAATGTTTGTAAGGTGAAGTTCAATTCAGTGAATAAATTAATAAAATGAACAAATAATAAATGAATTGAAACATATAAATTAATAAAACCTCAATATAGTATGCCTTTTAATATGTTCAGTAGGGAGTGTTTTACCTGTTAAAGGGATTGCAGTTAAATGAATTAAAAAACAAAATAAATTTTAAAATGCTCCATTATTCATTAAAGTACTTTAGGGCCTCATTAATCTATTTTAGATCACTCAGGCCCATATGTGCCCATTGTCAAAAGTTGATAAAATGTGAGGAATTGCTCTTCATACCCCCGAGTCAACTGAAGGCAGTAATGCTCTTAGAGTGTTAAGGTCAAGTGTATAGGGCATAAAGGAAGTGCCTTTGCAGCTTGAAAACTTTCAGAAAGTTTTGGAGGAGTTATTTTCATATTTTGAAATAGTCACTCTTTAAAGTTTGTTATTCTTTAAAAAAAATTTAAATATGAAATGGAAGAAGCTTCTTAATTTTAAACAATTCAATTTAAAGTGAGATACATCAATGGGCCAGCCTGGAAGATTTTTCTGAGTTAAAAACTCAGTTGCCAAAAATATAATTAACATGTGATCCTGCAATCCCACTCCTGGGCATATATCTGGAGAAAACTCTAATTCAAAAATATACATGCACCCCAATGTTCATTGAAGCATTATTTGCAATATCCAAGACATGGAAGCAACCTAAGTGTCCATGAACAGATGAATGGATAAAGAAATTGTGGTACATATATACAATGGAATATTACTCAGCCATAAAAAAGAATGAAATAATGCCATTTGCAGCAACATGGATGGACAGAGAGATTTTCATACTAAGTGAAGTGAGTCAGATGGAGAAAGACAAATATCATATGATAGCACTTATATGTGGAATCTAAAAAATGATACAAATGTACTTATTTACAAAACAGAAATAGACTCATAAACATAGAAAACAAACTTATGGTTACCAAAGGGGAAAGGGGGAGGGAGCGATAAATGAGGAGTTTGGGATAAACAGATACACACTATTATATATAAAATAGATAACCAACAAGTACCTACTGTGTAGCGCAAGGAACTATGCTCAATATCTTATAATAACCTATATGGGAAAAGAATCTGAAAAAGAATAGATTTATATACATATAAAATATGTGTATATTTATATATATATGTAAATAACTGAATCACTTTGCTATACGCCTGAAACAGCACAACATTGTAAATCAACTATGCTTCAATAAAAATTTTAAAAAAACTCAGTGGCAACTTTCATTTTCTTGAGCAATGTTGTCATCTCTGAGAGATAAGTTATGTGTCCTTGAAATCATGGGAAATTTAAGACAAGTGTTTTAAATGATTTTACAGGCAGATCTACACTTTCAGCGTACAAACATGTATGGTGGAGAGAACGCTGGATGTTACTTCTGTTCTTTGTGACCTTGGTTAAGTCTCAGTCCCTCTGAATTTGGTTTCCACTATGAGGTAAATCGTAGTGGGGATGGCAGACTAAATGACAGTGGCATTTTCTTCTAGACCTAGTGATCTCTTGTTCTTTTATAAGAAATGTAGAATAAGCAAAATCATAGAAGATAAACTTTTAACACCCAGGGCACTAAGATTATCATGAGAAAACAAAACAAAACTAAGAGAATGTTATTAGGATATCTTTGGATGAATTGATTGGAGATATTTAAAGCTGTTAACTCTTTTTTTTTTTTTGCCACCCATAATCAATTCGGAACATCTGCTTTTACTGTGGGATGCTAGGGATATCCTGAACATTCTTCAGAGCACAAGCCATTTTACTAAGGCCCAGAACTCATTTAACAAGAGTGTGAAATCTAAACAGTGGGAAAATCCAGACCATCTGAGGGCACAGTGTCACCTAAGATGGTGCAGTGGAAATCCTAATCCTCTTTCAGATACTTCCCCTGGTCCCCCATTCCATCACAATCTAAGGCTTTTGCTAGACGTATCAGGAAAGATATCCTCTAGTCCTTGGGATAAAAACTGTTAGGACCAAGTAATCTTTGAACTACAAGTGAATGGTCAGTTTACCTGCCACTTGGAGATAGTCTGCCAGAAAAAAAAAATACGGCTAAACTAGAGGAGATGAGCAGAGTCTTAAAGACATTAGTCAATCCCTGGATCAAGCCATGCCTGAACTCCTAAATTTTCAGTTATATGGCAAATAAATTTCCTTCTCAGCATTAGCTAGATTGAATTGTTTTCTGACATTTGCTCCCCAAAGAGCTATTATTAAAAAAGAAAGTAATATGGAATGTCAGCCATTTATTTATCAACATTAATTACTATGTTTCTTCCATTCTAAGACACCAATGATTGCAATACATATCGTTTATTTAATAATAATTAAGGGGGACAAAAAATACTACTGTATTAAACCTATGGATCTATTTTTAGATAAATCCATATTTCAAAAATATTAAATGCAATAACTATACCTCAGAATGAGGAAATATGGAAATTTAAACACAATTTTTTCCTTAATTATAATAGTTAAAATTATTCTTTTGATTAAGTGAGAGGTTTGAAGGGAGATTTGGAGAATAGGGAGAAAAAGCAGAGAAGAAATTTGAAACAGGAGCTCTTTTGGATGAAATGAGATCTTGTGGAAGAAGACTGGCGTGAAGGACTTTGTGTGTGTGTGTGTGTGAGTGTGTGAGTTTTTTTATTAATTTTATTGGAGTATAGTTGATTTACAATGTTGTGTTAGTTTCAGGTGTACAGCAAAGTGATTCAGTTATATATATACATATATCCACTCTTTTTCGGATTCTTTTCCCATATAGGTTGTTACAGAATATTGAGTGAAGGACTTTGGACAATTATAAAGCATAGGGATGACAGTGGGGAATAATACTTGGATGCAAGAGGCAAGCTAAAAGTAAGATAATAATAATGCTGCACACTGTGCAGGGCACAGAAGACCCAAAGGTCACCATGGCATTTGTGGTTCCTGCCCTCATGGGGCTCACAGTCCAGGGGGCCAGCCTAGAGGCTTCTGGTGCCTTTCTGCTGAGTCTCCTCTGCTTGAGAGCCCTACTGACAAGACCCAAGTCATCCCATGCTGGCTCTCTTGAGAGATATCTCTTCACCAATCTCTGAAAAATCTATCTAGCTTCTTTTTATAGCCTAGATCTTCCTTAGGGATCTACGGATTATCAAACAGGCTTTCTTAGTTCTCTCATAAAGTCTGTGTATGAGGGTGAGTTTGTCTCATTCATTTCGGAATGAGACCGAAAGTCTCATTCTAGCTTTATTTACTGAATGTATCACACCTACAATTTATAAGATATTTACTAAAAATCTCCCTTTTGTAACTACGTGTAGTGATAGAAGTTAACTAGACTTATTGTGGTGATCATTTCACAATATATACAAATATTGAACCATTATGTCATACACCTGAAAGTAATATAATATGTCCAAAAAGACTTCCCCAAATATACTTAACAAATCTATAATTAAATACATTTAGAATTACATTACTTAGTGATGTCTATAATAAGGCTATTACTTTTTTGCATTTTTTATTGAAGTAGAGTTGATTTACAGTGTTGTTTTATTTTCTGCTATTCAGCAAATTGATTCAGTTATACATATATATACATTCTTTTTTAATATTCTTTTCAATTATGGTTTATCATAGGATATTGAATATAGTTCTCTGTGGTATACAGTAGGACCTTGTTGTTTATATATTCTATATATAATAGCTTACATTTGCTAACACCAACCTCCCACTCTGTCCCTCCCCCAACCCCCTCCCCCTTGGCAACCACCAGTCTGTTCTCTATGTCCATGATTCTGTTTCTGTTTCATAGATAGGTTCACTTGTGTCATATTTTAGATTCCATATGTAAGTGATATTATATGGTATTTGTAAGAAGACCATTATTAACTCAAATATGTTTCTATATGATAAACCCTTCTTATAATTCAGAATGACTAAAGTTTTCTTAAAACCTTTTATAATGGTCTGCTTTCTTTTATTAGAGAGCACTAATTTTAAAACCACTTGAGTGTTTTCTTTCTATTTTTCCTTTTCTTATCTTGGATGTAAGAATTTCAGAGCTAAGTTTTGTGATCTTCTGCAGTATCTTCTTTTTCACTGATTTTATTTTCTAGATTTAACCTTTTCACTATCTCACCTTCCTTGATTCTTACCTTTTACTCTTCTTCAGAAATTCTCTTAAATGTGTCCCTTTAAGCTGCTTCAAATTCTTTCTACAAACAGGCTTGTTGTAATGGGTACAGCGATTTTTACACATCAGATTGTAATTTAGAATACAGCTTGGAAATTATAATAATGTACTGTGCAATTTCAGAAAAAATGTTCAATTCTAATTTGTCTATTTTACCATTCATTCATGCATTCATCCATTCATTCATACTTCTTACTTCCTCACAGATATAAAGTGGCTTTCAGGAAATATACATAGTGAAGAACCATAGTGTTTTCCAAGCCATATTCTGAGATATTGATAGATGTCATGACAAAACTGCTCTATGTTTAAATTTGTTTGGAATTTTGGTTAAATAAACTTCCATGGGTTTCCTTAAAATTCAGTACCAAGTGACTTGGGAATGGCACAGGACTATAGTTATGATGCAACATTTCCCAAACACATTTTTTTTTTTTTTTTTTTTTTTGCGGTACGCGGGCCTCTCACTGTTGTGGCCTCTCCCGTTGCGGAGCACAGGCTCCGGACGCGCAGGCTCAGCGGCCATGGCTCACGGGCCCAGCCGCTCCGCGGCATGTGGGATCTTCCCGGACCGGGGCACGAACCCGTGTCCTCTGCATCGGCAGGCAGACTCTCAACCACTGCGCCACCAGGGAAGCCCTCCCAAACACATTTTTAAAGCAATCTGTTTTTTTCCTAATAAAACATCTATTAATATATATAAGAATGAATGTTCTAGGAAACCCAGTTGGAGAGATGCTTAATTAGTTAAATATAAATAAAATCAACAGCAGGAAAAGCCAAAATAGAGTAAATTATACCAGAAAGGAAAAAAAAAAACAAACCCACTATACAGTCTCATGTGATTAAGCTGTGAATCTACTTCTGACCTCCCTGGAGGTCAAAACAAAAGAGAAAGATGGTTTACTACATAATTCCCACTGCACTGGAAGAAAAAAGAATATATAATTTCCCTGGGGGCAGACACACTGTGACTGGATTATGACAAATGTGTTTCAGTTGGATCACATGAGGTCTCTGGGGCTCTTTTTGTAGCTTTTCTAATGTCAACCTTTGAATACCTGATAGGAGAAAAAGCTGGGTAGGTTTTGCCAGAACCAGTGGTCCTGTAGTCAGGCAGTTTCATCAGTTATCAGAGGTGAGATGTAGTGAAGCCAGCTCAAGTGTGGAGAAGCAGACAGGACAGAGGCAGAGTCTGAACGTCGGAAAGATACAGAGAAGTTGCTGGACAATTTTATATAACCACACACCACCTCCCCTACTTAGGGTTCAGTTTGAAAATAAACTCATCTGAATCAGAAACAAATATTATCTACCTAAATATTATCATCCATCCATCCATCCATTCATCCTTTTATCCATCTTCTATTTATCTATTTATTCATCTATTTAAGGGGATATTGTATATATCTTTTAAGGCATCATTTAAACTTTTGATAGTTAGGGTGGGTTATTTTTTCACATGCAGTTTCTACATTATCTGTTTCATCCATAAAATAATCCTGAAATGAAATGGTTGACCCAATCACTAAGTTGATGCAATTTTTCAGTTGTCTAGGATCTGGAGGTTAGACCACTTTCTCATGGAAAAGGAAGTTTTAAAACAATGCTTGCTTGGGCTTCCCTGGTGGCGCAGTGGTTGAGAGTCCGCCTGCCGATGCAGAGAACGCAGGTTCGTGTCCCGGTCTGCGAGGGTCCCATGTGTCGCGGAGCGGCTAGGCTCGTGGGCCATGGCCGCTGGGCCTGCGCGTCTGGATCCTGTGTTCCACGATGGGGAGAGGCCGCAGCAGTGAGAGGCCAGCGTACCATAAAAAAAAAAAAAAAAAAAAAGCTTGCTTTATGAAACTTGACCAGGTTAACCGACCTTATTTTTTTTGAACAGACATAGGACATGATCACTAGTTCAGTAGTTTATTTATGATATTGTGGAAGGATAATTATATGCTATATTTCTTTATGCCATGAAAATAAATAATTTCTCATTTACCATTCTTTATGAATTATAGCATAGAGGCTCAAATGAAAGCCTTAGAAGTTATAGTACATTTTCAAGATTAAGAAATATTCGATTTTGATGGATCTGACCCCAACTACACCATCTACTTTTTTTTCCATCTTACATTTTTTTAAACATCTTTATTGGAGTATAACTGTTTACAATGTTGTGTTAGTTTCTGCTGTACAACAAAGTGAATCAGCTATATGTATACATATATCCCCATATCCCCTCCCTCTTGTGTCTGCCTCCCACCCTCCTTATCCCACCCCTGTAAGTGGTCACAAAGCACCAAGTTGATCTGCCTGTGCTATGCAGCAGCTTCCCACTAGCCATCCATTTTACATTTGGTAGTGTATATACGTCAATGCTACTCTCTTATTTCATCCCAGCTTCCCCTTCACCCCCACCCTTGTGCCTTCAAGTCTGTTCTCTACATCTGTGTCTTTATTCATGCCCTACCACTAGGTTCATCAGTACTGCTTTTTTAAAATTCCATACATATGCGTTAGCATATGGTGTTTGTTTTTCTCTTTCTGACTTACTTCATTCTGTATGACAGACTTTAGGTCCATCCACCTCATTACAAATAACTCAGTTTCGTTTCTTTTTATGGCTGAGTAATATTCTATTGTATATATGTGTCACATCTTCTTTATCCATTCATCTGTCAATGGACACTTAGGTTGCTTCCATGTCCTGGCTCTTGTAAATAGTGCTGCAATGAACATTGTGGTACATGACTCTTTTTGAATTATGGTTTTCTCAGGGTGTATGCCCAGCAGTGGGATAACTGGGTCATATGGTAGTTCTATTTGTAGTTTTTTAAGGAACCTCCATACTGTTCTCCACAGTGGCTGTATCAATTTACATTCCCACCAACAGTGCAAGAGGGTTCCCTTTTCTCCACACCCTCTCCAGCATTTATTGTTTGTAGATTTTTTGAAGATGGCCATTTTGACTGGTGTGAGGTGATACCTCATTGTGGGTTTGATTTTCATTTCTCTAATGATTAATGATGTTGAGCATCCTTTCATGTGTTTGTTGGCCATTTGTATATCTTCTTTGGAGAAATGTCTATTTAGGTCTTCTGCCCATTTTTGGATTAGGTTGTTTGTTTTTTTGATATTGAGCTGCATGAGCTGCTTGTAAATTTTGGAGATTAATCCTTTGTCAGTTGCTTCATTTGCAAATATTTTCTCCCATTCTGAGGGTTGTCTTTTTGTCTTGTTTATGGTTTCCTTCGCTGTGCAAAAGCTTTGAAGTTTCATTAGGTCCCATTTGTTTATTTTTGTTTTTATTTCCATTTCTCTAGGAGGTGGGTCAAAAAGGATCTTGCTGTGATTTATGTCATAGAGTTTTCTGCCTATGTTTTCCTTTAAGAGTCTGATGGTGTCTGGCCTTACATTTAGATCTTTAATCCATTTTGAGCTTATTTTTGTGTATGCTGTTAGGGAATGTTCTAATTTCATTCTTTTACATGTAGCTGTCCAGTTTTCCCAGCACCACTTATTGAAGAGGATGTCTTTTCTCCGCTGTATATTCTTGCCTCTTTTATCAAAGATGAAGGGACCATATGTGTGTACATTTATCTCTGGGCTTTCTATCCTGTTCCATTGATCTATATTTCTGTTTTTGTGCCAGTACCATACTGTCTTGATTACTGTAGCTTTGTAGTATAGTCTGAAGCCTGGGAGCCTGATTCCTCCAGCTCCATTTTTCTCTCTCAAGATTGCTTTAGCTATTCGGGGTCTTTTGTGTTTCCATACAAATTGTGAATTTTTTTGTTCTAGTTCTGTGAAAAATGCCACTGGTAGTCTGATAGGGATTGCACTGTATCTGTAGATTGCTTTGGATAGTATAGCCATTTTCACAATGTTGATTCTTCCAATCCAAGAGCATGGTATATTTCACCATCTATTTGTATCGTCTTTAATTTCTTTCATCAGTTTCTTATAGTTTTCTGCATACAGGTCTTTTGTCTCCTTAGGTAGGTTTATTCCTAGGAATTTTATTTTTTGTTGCAATGGTAAATGAGAGTGTTTCCTTAATTTCTCTTTCAGATTTTTCATCATTAGTGTATAGGAATGCAAGAAATTTCTGTGCATTAATTTTGTATCCTGCTACTTTACCAAATTCATTGATTAGCTCTAGTAGTTTTCTGGTAGCATCTTTAGGACTCTCTATGTATAGTATCATGTCATCTGCAAAAGTGACAGTTGTACTTCTTTTCCAATTTGGATTCCTTTTATTTATTTTTCTTCTCTGATACCTGTGGCTAAAATTCCAAGAAAACTGTGTTGAATAATATCATACCATCTACTTTTAATAGTTGTGTGAACTTAGGCAATTGCCTAAATCTCTCAGAACCTCAGTTTCCTTATTTTTATAATGGGAAAATATTAAGTACACACCTTATGAAGTTTTGGTGAGGAATACATAAGACTAACAAACAAATTATTGGAGACTAGCACATCAAAATCACTCAATAATTTTTCAGGATTATTATGATGATGATCAGGTATTTTATAATGAAACATAGTCTCATTGACTACTGTAACACTGTTTTCAAAATTGTATAAACAGCAGACCATTCATATGTAGCCAAATGAGGAAAGATAAGATCAAATACCCTCTTCTTTTTATTATTATCTATTTTTTTATTTTTGGATATTTCATTATTGTGAAATGACAGAGATTGACCTATATTCAAACCGATTATTTTCAGAAGACTCTCTTTCCTCAAACTTGACAGCCCCAGAGGATATTGGCATTCGGCACTAACATTCTGAAGTTCAAACTGTGTTTGCACTATTTATTTAATGAAAATTTGGAGTTTTTCAGAAGTTATAGTTTTGTTGTTTCTGTGTCAACTTCAATTAGGAATGTCATGTTCTCCTAATCTTTACAGCTGCTTTTAGAATTCAACATCATTTTAAGATTTATTAATTGGATTCAAGGATGGGTGGCAGTTTTAATGTAGTAGGTGAGAAATGTTAGAAATAGATGGAACAATGAAAAAGGGAGGAAGCATTGTCTGTTATGGCACCAATGCATTTTTCTGTGAACATTTATCAAGAACAGAGTTGTCACTTAAAATAACCTTGCTGTAATAGGTGGAATCTAAAAAAGGAAAAAAGGGTACAAATGAACTTATTTACAAAATAGAGGTAGAGTCAGGGATGTAGAAAGCAATGCTATGGTTACCAGGGCATGGGGTGGTGGTGCAGATAAACTGGGAGGTTGGGACTGACATATACACACTACTATATATAAAATAGATAGCTAATAAGAACCTGCTGTATAGCACAAGGAACTCTACTCAATACCCTGTAATGGGGTATATGGGAAAAGAATCTAAAAACAATAAAAAATGATAACTGATTCACTTTGCTGTACACATGAAACTAACACAACATTGTAAATCAACTATACTATAATAAAAAATAAAAAAAAACTTTTCTACTTATGTGTTTTATTATAGATAAAGAGAGTCATTAGTGATTCAATAAAGCCCTCAAGAAGATATCAAATTGAATAATTCATTAGAGCAATTATTTTCACTTGTTGATAGCTTGTAAATGGGGGAAAAAATCCCAATGAGTTCATTTTATCTTCGGAAAAGCTTCCAAAGCAAAATGATCATGGTCATATAATGCTTGAAGATTGTTTATCCAGACCCTGACCTGCTCTAGGTTAGTACTGTTTCTGGAGTTCAGAGAGTATAAATTCCATAGAGCACAATGATTGACAAAAGACATTGTGGCATATTGCACATGTGATTGTTTTTGCACCAATGTCAGCCCGATCTATGCCAAGTGACACTTCAGCATCCCAGAAAGAGATACTATGCTACAAGTTTCTAGTTACTTCAAAGTTTTTTGAAATATCCCACAAAATAATTATAACTCTCATGAATTGATATTGCTACTTACTGATAATTTCTAAATTAAAACCCTAGTAAAAATAAAAAAAAATTCAACAAAGTGAAAACCCCCCACCAATTTTATATAAAACCATGGCAGTAATTATACTGATTATGAGTAACCATTGTGCGTATGTGTTCACAATAGGGCATTTCACAACTACTTATTTGTTCTGTAGCATTTTATTAAAAATAATAATTAATCAACCCTTATTTAGTGTTAGCATTTCATTAAGAGCAGGGATGGTTAGTGCTATTGTTTCAAATAGACCCAGATGTATCATTTGGTGAAAACCTAATTTACCTGACTTCATTGATCTTTTCCTTTCTTTTCAAATTTTCAAATGGAATCTCAAGTGAATAAATTAGTAAATTTATCATTTTCTCTATAATACTGTCATAAGGACAGTTTGATAAAATAGCTCATTATAGTCAATGATGTGAAATATGAGTTCCATCAGCATACTTTCATCAAATGCAGCTACGGAAATTAGTTTGCTATTATCAACGGCTGTGGAATGCAAAAATAAAATTAAGCATGCTATTATATTGGTTAAATTTTGGGATGGCCCAAGTGAATTAAAAAAACAACTTGTAGTGACAAAAGAAAATCAAAGAAATCATCCAAAATTAACTGACAAGTGATAATGCTAGTCATGTCATGACTGTGTTTGAAATAAGTTGTCATCCCCTTCAAAGGTAGCATTCAGATGTACTTTTTTTTTTATGCAGCCACAGTGCTAAAATATGATTTTTAAGTCTTCTTTTGGTAAAGAAAATCAAATCCTATATATAATAAGGACCACTTGTTATTTATAATTCTTGTTTATGTAAATTAAGTAATTGGATTAATTGTATCTGTACTTACTGTATCTGTGTTTTGAACCCTCATTTTGCTTAAAATTGTACATTTAAGAAGGAATGGAGAAATCTCAGTTGTGACTGGTAAATGACTGGTTTATAGTAAATATACACATACATCCATTATGACTAAGGACTGGTATTAGAATATTTCACTCCTATGAATATATATATTAGTTAGCTATTGTTACAAAAGTAGCACAGAGCCAATGATAACAAAATGTTTTGGCATACGACAATGAGCATTTATTTAGCTCATGTGCCTCGGGGTAGATGGGATTGGTTGTTCTTGGCTGGGGTAGCTGGCTGGATGAGTCAGCTCCATAAATTTTTCATCCTCCTCCTGGAATCAGCAGGGTTTTTTAGGCATATTCCTCTTTCAGCAATGGTAGAAACACAACAGAACAAGGGAAAACATATGAGGCTTCTTAAAGTCTCAGCTCAGAACTGGCACATTGGTCAAAGTCATATGGCCAAGGTCAAAGGGTGGGACAGTATACTTCAATATGTGGATGAGACAAACTGCAAAATCACACAGCTAAGACCATGGTTACAGGGAGGGGTGAAGAATTGGGGCTGGGGTTGAGATTTACCATAACATTAATTCCATTAAGATAATATTATAGTTAATCTTAAACACAATGAATCAAGCCATGATGAAGATAAAAGCAAATAAAAAGTTGCTATGCTGTCAACTCTTTTCTTTTTTTCTTCTTTTTCTTTTTTAAACATCTTTATTGGGGTATAATTGCTTTACAATGTTGTGTTAGTTGCTGTTATATAACAAGGTGAATCAGCTATACGAATACATATATCCCCATATCCCCTCGCTCTTGCGTCTCACTCCCACCCTCCCTAATCCACCCCTCTAGGTGGTCACAAATCACCTACCTGATCTCCCTATGCTATGCAGCTGCTTCCCGCTAGCTATCTATTTTATATTTGGTAGTGTATATATGTCAGTGGCAACTTCTCACTTCGTCTCAGCTTACCCTTCCACCTCCCTGTGTCCTCAACTCCATTCTCTACGTCTGCGTCTTTATTCCTGTCCTGCTCCTAGGTTCTTTTTTTTTTTTTTTAACATCTTTATTGGGGTATAATTGCTTTTCAACGGTGTGTTAGTTTCTGCTTTATAACAAAGTGAATCAGTTATACATATACATATGTTCCCATATCTCTTCCCTCTTGCGTCTCCCTCCCACCCTCCCTATCCCACCCCTCCAGGCGGTCACAAAGCACAGAGCCGATATCCCTGTGCCATGCGGCTGCTTCCCACTAGCTATCTACCTTACGTTTGTTAGTGTATATATGTCCATGCCTCTCTCTCGCCCTGTCACAGCTCACCCTTCCCCCTCCCCATATCCTCAAGTCCGTTCTCCAGTAGGTCTGTGTCTTTATTCCTGTCTTACCCCTAGGTTCTTCATGACATTTTTTCCCTTAAACTCCATATATATGTGTTAGCATATGGTATTTGTCTTTCTCTTTCTGACTTACTTCACTCTGTATGACAGACTCTAGTTCTATCCACCTCATTACAAATAGCTCAATTTCGTTTCTTTTTATGGTTGAGTAATATTCCATTGTATATATGTGCCACATCTTCTTTATCCATTCATCCGATGATGGGCACTTAGGTTGTTTCCATCTCCGGGCTATTGTAAATAGAGCTGCAATGAATATTTTGGTACATGACTCTTTTTGAATTTTGGTTTTCTCAGGGTATATGCCCAGTAGTGGTATTGCTGGGTCATATGGTAGTTCTATTTGTAGTTTTTTAAGGAACCTCCATACTGTTCTCCATAGTGGCTGTACCAATTCACATTCCCACCAGCAGTGCAAGAGTGTTCCCTTTTCTCCACACTCTCTCCAGCACTTATTGTTTCTAGATTTTTTGATTATGGCCATTCTGACTGGTGTGAGGTGATATCTCATTGTAGTTTTGATTTGCATTTCTCTAATGATTAATGATGTTGAGCATTCTTTCATGTATTTGTTGGCAATCTGTTTATCTTCTTTGGAGAAATGTCTATTTAGGTCTTCAGCACATTTTTGGATTGGGTTGTTTGTTTTTTTGTTATTGAGCTACATGAGCTGCTTGTAAATTTTGGAAATTAATCCTTTGTCAGTTGCTTCATTTGCAAATATTTTCTCCCATTCTGAGGGTTGTCTTTTGGTCTTGTTTATGGTTTCCTTTGCTGTGCAAAAGCTTTGAAGTTTCATTAGGTCCCATTTGTTTATTTTTGTTTTTATTTCCATTTCTCTAGGAGGTGGGTCAAAAAGGATCTTGCTGTGATTTATGTCATAGAGTATTCTCCCTATGTTTTCCTCTAAGAGTTTGATAGTTTCTGGCCTTACATTTAGGTCTTTAATCCATTTTGAGCTTATTTTTATGTATGGTGTTAGGGAGTGATCTAATCTCATACTTCTACATGTACCTGTCCAGTTTTCCCAGCACCACTTATTGAAGAGGCTGTCCTTTCTCAACTGTACATTCCTGCCACCTTTATCAAAGATAAGGTGTCCATATGTGCGTGGGTTTATCTCTGGGATTTCTATCCTGTTCCATTGATCTATCTTTCTGTTTTTGTGCCAGTACCATACTGTCTTGATTACTGTAGCTTTGTAGTATAGTCTGAAGTCAGGGAGCCTGATTCCTCCAGCTCCATTTTTCGTTCTCAAGCTTGCTTTGGCTATTCGGGGTCTTTTGTGTTTCCATACAAATTGCGAAATTTTTTGTTCTAGTTCTGTGAAAAATGCCAGTGGTAGTTTCATAGGGATTGAATTGAATCTATAGATTGCTTTGGGTAGTAGAGTCATTTTCACAATGTTGATTCTTCCAATCCAAGAACACGGTATATCTCTCCATCTATTTGTATCATCTTTAATTTCTTCCATCAGTGTCCTATAATTTTCTGCATACAGGTCTTTTGTCTCCTTAGGTAGGTTTGTTCCTAGATATTTTATTCTTTTTGTTGCAATGGTAAATGGGAGTGTTTTCTTGATTTCACTTTCAGATTTTTCATCATTAGTATATAGGAATGCCAGAGATTTCTGTGCATTAATTTTGCATCCTGCTACTTTACCAAATTCATTGATTAGCTCTAGTAGTTTTCTGGTAGCATCTTTAGGATTCTCTATGTATAGTATCATGTCATCTGCAAACAGCGACAGCTTTATTTCTTCTTTTCTGATTTGGATTCCTTTTATTTCCTTTTCTTCTCTGATTGCTGTGGCTAAAACTTCCAAAACTATGTTGAATAATAGTGGTGAGAGTGGGCAACCTTGTCTTGTTCCTGATCTTAGTGGAAATGCTTTCAGTTTTTCACCATTGAGGATGATGTTGGCTGTGGGCTTGTAATATATGGCCTTTATTATGTTGAGGAAGTTTCCCTCTATGCCTACTTTCTATAGGGTTTTTATCATAAATAGGTGTTGAATTTTGTCAAAAGCTTTCTCTGCATCTATTGAGATGATCATGTGGTTTTTCTCCTTCAATTTGTTAAGATGGTGTATCACATTGATAGATTGGCGTATATTGAAGAATCCTTGCATTCCTGGAATAAACCCCACTTGATTATGGTGTATGATCCTTTTAATGTGCTGTTGTATTCTCTTTGCTAGTATTTCATTGAGGATTTTTGCATCTATGTTCATCAGTGATATTGGCCTGTAGTTTTCTTTCTTTGTGACATCCTTGTCTGGTTTTGGTATTAAGGTGATAGTGGCCTCATAGAAGGAATTTGGGAGTGTTCCTCCCTCTGCTATATTTTGGAAGAGTTTGAGACGGATAGGTGTTAGCTCTTCTCTAAATGTTTCATAGAATTCACCTGTGAAGCCATCTGGTCCTGGGCTTTTGTTTGTTGGAAGATTTTTAATCACAGTTTCAATTTCAGTGCTTTTGATTGGTCTGCTCATATTTTCTATTTCTTCCTGATTCAGTCTTGGCAGGTTGTGCATTTCTAAGAATTTGTCCATTTCTGCCAGATTGTCCATTTTATTGGCATAGAGTTGCTTGTAGTAATCTCTCATGATCTTTTGTATTTCTGAAGTGTCAGTTGTTACTTCTCCTTTTTCATTTGTAATTCTATTGATGTGAGTCTTCTCCCTTTTTTTCTTGATGAGTTTGGCTAACGTTTTATCAATTTTGTTTATCTTCTCAAAGAACCAGCTTTTAGTTTTATCAATCTTTGCTATTGTTTCCTTCATTTCTTTTTCATTTATTTCTGTTCTGATTTTTATGATTTCTTTCCTTCTGCTAACTTTGGGGGTTTTTTGTTTTTCTTTCTCTAATTGCTTGAGGTGCAAAGTTAGGTTGTTTATTCGAGATGTTTCCTGCTTCTTAAGGTGGGCTTGTATTCTATAAACTTCCCTCTTAGAACTACTTTTGCTGCATCCCATAGGTTTTGGGTCATTGTGTCTCCATTGTCATTTTCTTCTAGGTATTTTTTTATTTCCTCTTTGATTTCTTCAGTGATCACTTCGTTATTAAGTAGTGTATTGTTTAGCCTCCATGTGTTTGTATTTTTTACAGATCTTTTCTGTAATTGATATCTAGTCTCATGGCGTTGTGATCGGAAAAGATACTTGATAAAATTTCAATTTTCTTAAATTTATCAAGGCTTGATTTGTGACCCAATATATGATCTATGCTGGAGAATATTCCATGAGCACTTGAGAAAAATGTGTATTCTGTTGTTTATGGATGGAGTGTCCTATAAATATCAATTAAGTCCATCTTGTTTAATGTATCATTTAAATCTTGTGTTTCCTTATTTATTTTCATTTTGGATGATCTGTCCATTGGTGAAAGTGGGGTGTTAAAGTCCCCTACTATGAATGTGTTATTGTCGATTTCCCCTTTTATGGATGTTAGTTTTTGCCTTATGTATTGAGGTGCTCCTATGTTCAGTGCATAAATATTTACAATTGTTATATTTTCTTCTTGGATCGATCCCTTGATCATTCTGTAGTTCCTTCTTTGTCTCTTCTAATAGTCTTTATTTTAAAGTCTATTTTGTCTGATATGAGAATTGCTACTCCAGCTTTCTTTTGGTTTCCATTTGCATGGAATATCTTTTTACATCCCCTTACTTTCAGTCTGTATGTGTCTCTAGGTCTGAAGTGGGTCTCTTGTAGACAGCATATATATGGGTCTTGTTTTTGTATCCATTCAGCTAATCTGTATCTTTTGGTGGGAGCATTTAGTCCATTTACATTTAAGGTAATTATCAATATGTATGTGCCTTTTCCCATTTTCTAAATTGTTTTGGGTTCGTTTTTATAGGTCTTTTCCTTCTCTTGTGTTTCTTGTCTAGAGAAGTTCCTGTGACATTTGTTGTAAAGCTGGTTTGGTGGTGCTGATCTCTCTCAGCTTTTGCTTGTCTGTAAAGGTTTTAATTCCTCCATCAAATCTGAATGAGATCCTTGCTGGGTAGAGTAATCTTGGTTGCAGGTTTTTCTCCATCACTTTCAGTATGTCCTGCCACTCCCTTCTGGCTTGCAGAGTTTCTGCTGAGAGATCAGCTGTTCACCTTATGGGGATTCCCTTGTGTGTTGTTTGTTGTTTTTCCCTTGCTGCTTTTAATATGCTTTGTTTGTATTTAATTTTTGACTGTTTGATTAATGTGTCTTGGTGTATTTCTTCTTGGATTTATCCTGTATGGGACTCTCTGTGCCTCCTGGACTTGATTAACTATTTCCTTTCCCATATTAGGGAAGTTTTCAACTATAATCTCTTCAAATATTTTCTCAGTCCCTTTCTTTTTCTCTTCTTCTTCTGGAACCCCTATAATTTGAATGTTGGTGTGTTTAATGTTGTTCCAGAGGTCTCTGAGACTGTCCTCAGTTCTTTTCATTCTTTTTTCTTTATTCTGCTCTGCAGTAGTTATTTCCACTATTTTATCTTCCAGGTCACTTATCCGTTCTTCTGCCTCAGTTATTCTACTGTTGATCCCATCTAGAGTATTTTTAATTTCATTTATTGTGTTGTTCATCGTTGCTTGTTTCATCTTTATTTCTTCTAGGTCCTTGTTAAATGTTTCTTGCATTTTGTCCATTCTATTTCCAAGATTTTGGATCATCTTTACTATCATTATTCTGAATTCTTTTCCAGGTAGACTGCCTATTTCCTCTTCATTTGTTAGGTCTGGTGCATTTTTATCTTGCTTCTTCATCTGCTGTGTGTTTTTCTGTCTTCTCATTTTGCTTGTCTTACTGTGTTTGGGGTCTCCTTTTTGCAGGCTGCAGGTTCGTAGTTCCCGTTGTTTTTGATGTCTGTCTCCAGTGGCTAAGGTTTGTTCAGTGGGTTGTGTAGGCTTTCTTGTGGAGGGGACTAGTGCCTGTTTTGTGGTGGATGAGGCTGGATCTTGTCTCTCTAGTGGGCAGGTCCATGTCTGGTGGTGTGTTTTGGGGTGTCCGTATTATTATTTTAGGCAGCCTCTCTGCTAATGGGTGGGGTTGTGTTCCTGTTTTGCTAGTTGTTTGGCATAGGTTGTCCAACACTGTAGCTTGCTGGTCGTTGAGTGAAGCTGGGTGCTGGTGTTAAGGTGGAGGTTTCTGGGAGTTTTACACCGTTTGATATTATGTGGAGCTGGGAGGTCTCTTGTTGACCAGTGTCCTGAAGTTGGCTCTCCCACCTCAGAGGCAGAGCCCTGACTCCTGGCTGGAGCACCAAGAGCCTTTCATCCACACGGCTTCAAACCTTCTTCAATGTGTTCTTTGAGTTAGTTTTCCAGTCTGTTGGATCAAGGAGTTTTCCCTCTTCTTATTTTACAAAGAATTCTCCCTTTTTTTCCTCTTTGTGCTTCCTAGTTTCACTCGTTCATTTGGTGCTGGGGTCAGAGGTATCACACCTGGGTCTTCATACCAGAGTCCATAGTGCAAAATGGCTGTCAACTCTTTTCATAAACTTGCAGCAGGGTGTGGGGGGGTATCCAACTAAACCACTATATTTTTTTAAAAAAATTTATTGGAGTATAGTTGATTTACAATGTTGTGTTACTTTCAGGTGTACAACAAAGTGATTCAGGTATACACATACATGTATTCAGTCTTTTTAAGATTCTTTTCTCATATAGGTTATTACAGAATATTGAGTAGAGTTCCCTGTGCTATACAGTGGGTCCTTGTTGGTTATCTATCTTATATATAGTAGTGTGTGTATGTTCAACCCAAACTCCTGATTTATCCCTCCCTACCACATTTCCCCTTAGGTAACCATAAGTTTATTTTTGATATCTGTAAGTCTGTTTCTATTTTGTAAATAAGTTCACTTGTATCATTTTTTAAAAATTAGATTCCACATATGAGTGATATCATATGATATTTGTCTTTCTCTGTCTGACTTACTTCACTTAGTATGACAATCTCTAGGTCCATCCATTTTACTGCAAATAGCATTATTTCTTTCTTTTTTAAGGCTGAGTAATATTCTATTGTATATATGTATCACATCTTCTTTATCCATTCTGTGATTGATGGACATTTATGTTGCTTCCATGTCTTGGTTATTATAAATAGTGCTGCAATGAACATTGGGGTGCATATGTCTTTTCTAATTATGTAAACCACTGTAATTTAAATTCCTAGTGTGTCATAACTTCAAATGAATCAAAGGTAGATACTAAAAAAATAAAATGCTTCCTAATATTTAGTGGAAAGTTAGGATATTTAGGTAGGCCCACAAATAAAAATATATATATGTTCTTTTGATTATACCAGAAGGAAATTCACATACTATGATTTGATATAATATTCCAATTTAATGGTTTCAGCAAAAGTGTTTTGTTTCCTTGGACCCCATCTTCTTTCTTGACTTTGTAACGGAATAGTGAAGTCAAAGTACATAAATTATCATAGCACTTTTAACCCAGACCAAATGTATATTGTGACAGATGAATTCAAGCAAATTCTGTTTTGAAATAGGTAGCGAATATGTTATAAATAAAAGTGCAAGTGAAAATTTTTATAGAAATACATTGTTATATAGTGAGTAGAAAATCTGAAATCTCAAGCATCTGAAATCATGTCATATCTGAACATAAAAAATTGCTCTATTTATTCTATATAAAAGTTGAAAAAATAGTGGGAAGAGAACTGAAAAATAACTCAGCAGAAGAGGACAGAGGGTAACAAGTACAGAGTAAATATTGGGAGAGTCCTGAGTGTTTCAAACAGAGATTCAGGGATTATGTGCTGAAGTTTTCTGATAGCAGAGAAAGGGACATTTCTGACATGTTAAAATGTCAGAATTTGGTAATGGTAACCTGTTATTTTAAAACCACTTCAACTATGGGACAGCTCAGTAGACAGGAACAGGGGGTATTTTATAAAAAGCTAAGCTAAGCATCATTGGATACCATTGTTTTTAGATGGGGTTATTCTGAAGTCACATAAACTTACATAGTTGGACTCTGAGGCTTTTTGTTTGAAGTAGAGTGACAAAGTAAGTCACAATAAAATAGAGTGACAGGGAGACCTTCAAGATGGCACAGGAGTAAGATGTGGAGATCACCTTCCTCCCCACCAATCATAAAAAATACATCTACACGTGGAAAACTCCTACAGAACACCTACTGAACGCTAGCAGAAGACCTCGGACCTCCCAAAAGGGAAGAAACTCCCCACATACCTGGGTAGGCAAAAGAAAAAAGAAAAAACAGAGGCAAATGAATACAATGGGACCTGCACCTCTGGCAGGGAGCTGTGAAGGAGGAAAATTTCCACATACTAGGAAGCCCCTTCACTGATGGAGATGGGGGGTGGGAAGGGGGGAAGCTTCAGAGCCATGGAGGAGAGCACAGCAACAGGGGGAAAAAGGGCAAAATGGAGAGATTCCCCCACAGAGGATCAGTGCCGACCAGCACCCACCAACCTGAGACTCTTGTCTGCTCACCCAGCAGGGCAGGTGGGGGCTGGGAGCTGAGGCTTGGGCTTTGGAGGTGAGATCCCAGGGAGAGGACTGAGGTTGGCTGCAGGAACGCAGCCTGAAGGGGGCTAGTGCACCACAGCTAGCTGGGAGGGAGTCTGGGAAAACATCTGGACCTGCCTAAGAGGCAAGAGACCATTGTTTTGGGGGGGATGAGGAGGGGGGATTTCTGCTCCATGTGCCCACGGAAGGCAGAGCACTGCCTAAGCAAGCTCCAGAGACAGGCGCGAGCCACAGCTATCAGCTCGGACCCCAGAGACAGGCATGAAATGTTAACGCTGCTGCTGCAGCAACCAAGAAGCCTGTGTGACAGCACAGGTCACTATCCACACCCACCCCCAGAGCCTGTACAGCTCACCACTGCCAGGGTCCTGAGGTCCAGGGACATCTTCCCTGGGAGAACACATGGTGTGCCTCAGGCTGTTTCAATGTCATGCCAGCATCTGCCGCCACAGCCTTCCTCCTCATCCCAATTATGACTACCGTGCCCATCCCTCCCCCAGGCCTGACTGAGCAAGAGAGCCCTAATCAGCTGCTGCTTTAACCCCCTCCTGTCTGGGCAAAGAAGAGACTCCTGAGGGTGGCCTACATGCAGAGGTGGGGCCAAAAGCAAAGCTGAACCCCAGGAGCTGTGCAAACAAAGAAGAGAAAGGGAAATCTCTCCCAGCAGCCTCAGGAGCAGTGGATTAAATACCCAAAATTGACCTGATGACCCCTGCATCTGTGGAATACCTGAACAGACAACAAATGTTCCCCAAATTGAGACAGTAGAATTTGGGAGCCACTGGAGACTTGGGGTTTGCTTTCTGCATCTGATTTGTTTCTGGTTTTTATGTTTATCTTAGTTCAGTTTTTAGTGCTTGTTATCATTGGTGGATTTGTTTATTGGTTTCATTGCTCTCTTTTTATTTTAAAAATTTTATTATTTTTAAAATTAATTTTTTTTTCTCTTTTTGTTAGTGTGTATGTTTCTTTGTGTGATTTTGTCTGTTTAGGTTTGCTTTTACCATTTGTCCTAGGGTTCTGACTGTTTTTTTTTTTTTTTTTTGGTTGTTGATGTTTTTGTTTGTTTTCTTTTTATGAGTGTATGTTTCTTTCTGTGATTTTGTCTGTTTAGTTTTGCTTTTATCACTTGGCTTGGGGTTCTATCTGTTCCTTCCCACCCCCCCTTTTTTCCTTCCTTTTCTTCTGAGCCATGTGGCTGGCAGGGTTTTGGTGCTCCGGCCAGGTGTCAGGCCTCAGACTCCGAGGTGGGAGAGCCGAATTCAGGATTGGACCATTAGAGACATCCCAGCCCCACGTAATATCAATTGGTGAGAGCTCTCCCAGAGATCTCCGTCTCAACACTAAGACCAAGTGCCACCCAACAGCCAGCAAGAACTAGTGCTGGACGACCCATGCCAAACAACTAGCAAGACAGGAACACAACCCTACCCATTAACAGAGAGGCTGCCTAAAGTCATATTAAGTTCACAGACACCCCAAAACACACCACCGGATGTGACCCTGCCCATGAGAAGGACATGATCCAGCCCCAACCTGCAGAACACAGGCACCAGTTCCCCCTACCAGGAAGCCTACACAAGCCACTGAAACAATCTCACCCACTGGGGCAGACACCAAAAACAACAGGAAATATGAACCTGCAGCCTGCAAAAAGTAGACCCCAAACACAGTAAGTTAAACAAAGTGAGAAGACAGAGAAATATGCAGCAGATGAAGGAGCAAGGTAAAAACCCACCAGACCAAACAAATGAAGAGGAAATAGGCAGTCTACCTGAAAAAGAATTCAGAGTAGTGATAGTAAAGATGATCCAAAATCTTGGAAATAGAATGGAGAAAATACAAGAAACGTTTAACAAGGACCTAGAAGAACTCAAGAGCAATGAAACAATGCTGAACAACAGAATAAGTGATTATTAATAATTCTCTAGAAGGAATCAATAGCAGAATAACTGAGGCAAAAGAACAGATAAGTGACATGGAGATGAAATAGTGGAAATAACTGCCGCAGAGCAGAATAAAGAGAAAATAATGAAAAGAATTGAGGACAGTCTCAGAGACCCATGGGAAAACATTAAACACACCAACATTCAAATTACAGGGGTCCCAGAAGAAGAAGAAGAGAAAAAGAAAGGATCTGAGAAATATTTGAAGAGATATAATGGAAAACTTCCCTAATATTGGGAAGGATAATGTCAATCAAGTCCAGGAAGTGCAGAGAGTCCCATACAGAATAAATCCAAGGAGAAACACACCAAGACACATGTTAATCAAACTATCAAAAATTAAGTACAGGGCTTCCCTGGTGGTGCAGTGGTTGAGAGTCTGCCTGCCGATGTAGGGGACACGGGTTCATGCCCCGGTCCGGGAAGATCCCACATGCCGCGGAATGGCAGGGCCTGTGAGCCATTCCACTGAGCCTGTGCGTCCAGAGCCTGTGCTCTGCAACAGGAGAGACCACAACAGTGAGAGGCCCGTGTACCATACACACAAAAAATAATTAAGTACAAAGAAAAAATATTAAAAGCAGCAAGGGAAAAGCAACAAATAACATACAAGGGAATCTCCATAAGGTTAACATCTGGTCTTTCAGCAGAAACTCTGCAAGCCAGAAGGGAGTGGCAGGACACATTTAAAGTGATGAAAGGGAAAAACTTACAACCAAGATTACTCTACCCAGCAGGGATCTCATTCAGATTTGATGGAGAAATTAAAACCTTTACAGACATACAAAAGTTAAGAGATGCAAAAGTTAAGAGAATTCAGCACCACAAAACCAGCCTTACAACAAACGCTAGAGGAATTTCTATAGGCAGGAAACACAAGAGAAGGAAAAGTCCTACAATAGCAAACCCAAAACAATTAAGAAAATGGTAATAGGAACATACATATTGATCATTACCTTAAATGTAAATGGATTAAATGCTCCAACCGAAAGACAAGGACTGGCTGAATGGGTACAAATGCAAGACCCGTATGTATGGTGTCTACAAGAGACCCAATTCAGACCTAGGAACACATAGAGACTGAAAGTGAGGGAATGGAAAGAGCTATTCCATGCAAATGGAAATCAAAAGAGAGCTGGAGTAGCAATACTCATATCAGTCAAAATAGACTTTAAAATAAAGACTATTAAAAGAGACGAATAAGTTCACTACATAATGATCAAGGGATCAATCCAAGAAGAAGATATAACAGTTGTAAATATTTATGCACCCAATGTAGGAGCACCTCAATACATAAGGCAAATGCTAACTGCCATAAAAGGGGAAATTGGCAGCAACATGATAATAGTAGGGGACTTTAACACCCCACTTTCACCAATGGACAGATCATCCAAAATGAAAATAAATAAGGAAACATAAGCTTTACATGACACATTAGACCACATGGACTTAATTGATATTCATAGGACATTCCACCCAAAAACAACAGAATACATTTTCTTCTCAAGTGCTCATGGAACATTCTAAAGGATAGATCATATCTTGCACCACAGATCAAGCCTCGGGAATTTAAGAAAATTGAAATCATATTAAGTATATTTTCTGACCACAACCCTGTGAGACTGGACATCAATTACAGGAAAAAATCTGTAAAAAATACAAACTCATAGAGGCTAAACAATACGGAACTAAATAACCAAGAGATCACTGAATAAATCAAAGAGGAAATCAAAAAATACCTAGAAAAAAATGACAATGAAAACACAATGACCCAAAACCTATGGGATGCAGCAAAAGCAGTTCTAACAGGAAAATTTACAGCCATACAATCCTACCTCAAGAAACAAGAAAAATCTCATATAACCAACCTAACATAACACCTAAAGTAATTAGAAAAAGAACAACAAAAAAATCCAAAAAAACCCAACAGACTAAAAGCTTGTTCTTTCAGAAGATAAACAAAATTGATAAACCATTAGAAAGACTCATCAAGAAAAAAATGGAGAACTCAAAACACAAATGAAGAAGGAGAAGTAACGACTGACACTACAGAAAAACAAAGGATCATGAGAGATTACTACAAGCAACTGTATGCCAATAAAATGAACAACCTGGAAGAAATGGACAAATTCTTAGAAAAGCACAACCTTCCAAGATTGAACAAGGAAGAAATAGAAAATATAAACAGACCAATCACAAGCACTGAAATTGAAACTGTGATTAAAATCTTCCAACTGCACTTCCCTGGTGGTGTGGTGGTTGAGAATCCACCTGGCAATGCAGGGAACATGGGTTCGAGCCCTGGTCCAGGAAGATCCCACATGCCAAGGAGCAACTAAGTTCATGTGCCACAACTACTGAACCTGTGCTGTAGAGCTCACGAGCCACAGCTACTGAGCCCATATGCCACAACTACTGAAGCCCACATGCCTAGAGCCTGTGCTCCACAACAAGAGAAGCTACTGCAATGAGGAGCCCGCACACCACAATGAAGAGTAGCCCCTGCTTGCCACATCTAGAGAAAGCCTGCATGCTGCAATGAAGACCCACCACAGCCAAAAATAAGAGAATAAAAAAAAATCTTTCAACATACAAAATCCAGGATCAGTGGTTTCACAGGTGAATTCTATCAAACATTTAAAGAAGAGCTAACACCTATCCTTCTCAAACTCTTCCAAAATATAGCACTGGAGGAACACTCTCAAACTCATTCTTTGAGACCACCATCACTGTGATACCAAAACCAGACAAAGATGTCACAAAAAAAGAAAACTACAGGCCAATATCACTGATGATCATAGATGCAAAAATCCTCAACAAAATACAACCAAACAGAATCCAAAAGCACATTAAACAGATCATACAGCATGATCAAATGGGGTTTATCCCAGAATGTAAGGATTCTTCAACATATGCGAATCAATCAATGTGATACACCGTATTAACAAATTGAAGGATAAAAACCATATGATCATCTCAATAGATGAAGAAAAACCTTTTGACAAAATTCAACACCCGTTTATGATAAAAACCCTCCAGAAAGCAGGCATAGAGGGAACTTACTTCAACATAATAAAGGCCATATATGACAAACCCACAGCCAACATCGTCCTCAATGGTGAAAAATTGAAACCATTTCCACTAAGCTCAGGAACAAGACAAGGTTGCCCACTCTCACCACTCTTATTCAACATAGTATTGGAAGTTTTAGCCACAGCAATCAGAGAAGAAAAAGAAATAAAAGGAATCCATATTGGAAAAGAAGTAAAACTGTCACTGTTTGCAGATGACTTGATACTATACATTGAGAATCCTAAAGATGTTACCAGAAAACTACTAGAGCTAATCAATGAATTTGGTAAAGTAGCAGGATACAAAAATAATGCACAGAAATCTCTTGCATTCCTATACACTAATGATGAAAAATCTGAAAGAGAAATTAAGGAAACAATCCCATTTTCCATTGCAACAAAAAGAATAAAATACCTAGGAATGAACCTACCTAAGGAGACAAAAGACCTTATGCAGAAAACTATAAGACACTGATGCAAGAAATCAAAGATGATACAAACAGATGGGGAGATATACCATGTTATTGGATTGGAAGAATCAACACTGTGAAAATGGCTATACTACCCAAAGCAATCTACAGATACAATGCAATCCCTATCAAACTACCAGTGGCATTTTTCCTAGAAGTAGAACAAAAAATTTTGCAATTTGTATGGAAACCCAAAAGACCCCGAATAGCCAAAGCAATCTTGGGAAAGAAAAATGTAGCTGGAATAATCAGGCTCCCAGATTTCAGACTATACTACAAAGCTACATTAATCAAGACAGTATGTTACTGGCACAGAACCAGAAATATAGATCAATGGAACAGGATAGAAAGCCCAGAGATAAACCCACACACATATGGTCACCTTATCTTTGATAAAGGAAGGAAGAATATACAATGGAGAAAAGACAGCCTCTTCAATAAGTGGTGCTGGGAAAACTGGACAGCTACATGGAAAAGAATGAAATTAGAACACTCCCTAACACCACACAAAAAAATTAACTCAAAATGGATTAAAGACCGAAATGTAAGGCCAGACACTATAAAACTCTTAAAGGAAATCGTAGGCAGAACACTCTATGACATAAATCACAACAAGATCCTTTTTGACCCACCTCCTAGAGAAATGGAAATAAAAACAAAAATAAACAAATCGGACCTAATGATACTTAAAAGCTTTTGCACCACAAAGGAAACCATAAGCAAAATGAAAAGACCACCATAAACAAGATGAAAAGAAAACCCAAAGAATGGGAGAAAATATTTGCAAATGAAGCAACTGACAAAGGATTAATCTCCAAAATTTACAAGTAGCTCATGCAGCTTAATAACAAAAAAACCAAAAAACCAATCCAAAAATGGGCAGAAGACCTAAATAGACATTTCTCCAAAGAAGATATACAGACTGCCAACAAACACATGCAAAAATGCTCAACATCATTAATCATCAGAGAAATGCAAATCAAAACTACAATGAGATATCACCTCACACCAGTCAGAATGGCCATGATCAAAATATCGACAAAGAATAAATGCTGGAGAGGGTGTGGAGAAAAGGGAACCCTCTTACATTGGTGGGAATGTAAATTGATACAGCCACTATGGAGAACTGTATGGAGGTTCCTCAATAAACTAAAAATAGAACTACCATACGACCCAGCAATCCCGCTACTAGGCCTATACCCTGAGAAAACCATAATTCAAAAAGAGTCATGTACCACAATGTTCACTGCACCCTATTTACAATAGCCAGGACATGGAAGCGACTTAAGTTCTCATTGACAGATGAATGGATAAAGTAGATGTGGCACATATATACAATGGAATATTACTCAGCCATAAAAAGAAACAAAATTGAATTATTTGTAGTGAGATGGATGGACCTGGAGTCTGTCCTACAGAGTGAAGTAAGTCAGAAAGAGAAAAACAAATACCCTATGCTAACACATATATATGGAATCTAAAAAAAAAAAAAAAAAAGGTTTTGATGAACCTAGGGGCAGGATAGGAATAAAGACACAGAGGTAGAGAGTGGATTTGAGGACACAGGGATGCTGAAGGGTAAGCTGGGACAAATTGAGAGAGTACCATTGACATATATACACTACCAAATGTAAAATAGCTATTTGGAAGAAGCTGCATAGCACAGGGAAATCAGCTCTGTGCTTTGTGACCACCTAGAGGTGTGGGATAGGGAGGGTGGGAGGGAGAGGATATAGTGATATATGTATACATGTAGCTGATTCACTCTGTTATACAGCCGAAGCAAATAAAAAATTGTAAAGCAATTATACTCCATTAAAGATGTTAAAAAAAAAAAAGGCAATGCACCCCAATGTTCATTGCAGCACTGTTTACAATAGCCAGGTCATGGACGCAACCTAAATGCCCATGGACAGATGAATGTATAAAGAAGATGTGGTACATATATACAGTAGAATATCACTCAGCCATAAAAAGGAACAATTTGGGGTCATTCGTAGTGATGTGGATGGACCTAGGGACTGTCATACAGAGTGAAGTAAGTCAGAAAGAGAAAAACAAATATTGTATATTAATGCATGTATGTGGAATCTAGAAAATAGTATAGATGAACCTTTTTGCTAGGCCAAAATAGAGACACAGATGCAGAGAACAAAAGTATGGACACCAAGGGGGGAAATAGGAGGTGGGATGAATTGGGAGATTGGGATTGACATGCATACACTAATATGTATAAAATAGATAACTAATTAGAACCTGCTGTATAGGACGGGGAACTCTACTCAATGCTCTGTGGTGACCTAAATGGGAAGGAAATGCAAAAAAAAAGGATATATATATATACTTATAGTTGATTCACTTCACTGTACAGCAGAAGCTAACACAACTTTGTAAAACAACTATACCGCAATTAAAAAAAAATAGAGTGCAAAGTAAGTCACAACAAAACAAGTTGTAGTCTACATAATAGTATAAAGTTGAATATATACAAGCAACAGAGGGATCATAAATTTCAACTTATACATTCAGTTTCTATCAAACTATTTCAATTTCAATGATATCTTTATGACAAGATATCATCTATCTTCCTGGAAACACAAAAGGCAGAAGTATAAGAATAATGTGCTAACCTTAACAGATAAAATGTAGAGCAGAATGTGACTTGAAAACTGAAAATAAAGGGAAGGGAAATATTGGCAGATCTATAAAATATTGACTAACTTGTATTATATGATTAAAAGCCTCAGAAAGAGTAGCTATACAGATTGTTTGTGAAATCCAAGGCAACTAAAACAGCATACTATAGTGGATAGTAAGAGCATGAACTTTGGACCCAAATAGAACTGACCTTGAATACTGGTCTCCTATTTCCCACCTAGCATGGGTGACATTGGGACAGTCATTCAAATGCTCTTTGTCTCCATTCATTCATCTCTATAATGGGTATAATTATAGTTACCTCATAAACTTGTGAAAATAAAATGAGTATCTAATAGAAGCATGTAGCCATCGAAGAATGTATGGAGTGAGATCTCAACAAATGTTAGTTATTGTTATTACTATGACCAAGCATTCAGCTAATACAAAAAAACTAGGTTAAAAATGTACATTTCTCATTCTGAGGGAAAAGATCAAAGCATCTGGCTTATTGTTAATTAAAATGCTAAAATTTATTTTTGAATAAGAAAATGCTCATCGATCTGCTGTATGCTTTTTCTTTTTTCTAATTTTTATTATTTATTTATTTTCTTAATTTTTATTGGGGTATAGTTGATTTACAATAGTGCATTAGTTTCAGGTGTACAGCAAAGTGAATCAGTTATACATATATTCACTCCCCCCCTTTTTTTCTTTAGATTCTTTTCCCATACAGGCCATTACACAGTATTGAGTAGAGTTCCTTGTGCTATACAGCATTTTCTTATTAGTTATCTATTTCATGTATAGTAGTATTTATATGTTAATCCCAAAAGACTAGCTTTGGGTCCTAAAGTCAGAAGTCCCCTAAGAAGGCTACATACAAGTAATGTTAGGAGTCAGTATACAAGGAAACCATGAAAAAGCTCTATGGCTTTTTTTGTATTCTCACCCCAGAGAACAACTTAGTCCTTGAATGTTAATCCATTCTCAATTGTGCTCATTATTTTTCTCTTTTTAGTCTATTCTAATTTTTTTGAGCTACTATTTTTATAATTAATTTTGAGTTATTACTAGCCTAACAGTGACACAAAACACTCAAATAATATTCATCATAAATAACAATTTAAAGCTACCTTTTCAGGGCTTCCCTGGCAGCACAGTGGTTAAGAATCTGCCTGCCATTGCAGGGGACATGGGTTTGAGCCCTGGTCCAGGAAGATCCCTCATGCTGCAGAACAACTAAGCCTGTGCACTACAACTACTAAGCCTGTGCTCTAGAGCCCACGAGCCACAACTATTGAGCCCACATGCCACAACTACTGAGACCCACGTGCCTAGAGCCTGTGCTCCACAACAAGAGAAGCCACCACAATGAGAAGCCCACACACTGCTACGAAGAGTAGCCCCTGCTTGCCACAACTAGAGAAAGCCCGCACGCAGCAACGAAGACCCAATGCAGCCCTAAATTAATAAATAAGTAAATAAATAAAATAAAATTAAAATAAAATAACCTTTTCAAGGCAATTGCCCAACAAGATGTTCTTAGCTGCGAAAAACTGGGGAGGCCTGCATCTTAAATATATAGGAATTAGAATTAAAAATGGAAAGAATGTCTGATAGAAAAGGAACTTTCAGTCATAAAGTCATAAAAACATAACAAACTGATGAGGACACTTTGTAATTATTTGGGTGATATAATGAAGGTAGATAGCCAAATTGGATAGTTCAAGAAAATAAAAATCCATACTGGGATGAATAATATCAAAGATGAAATATCAGGTTAGAAGGATTAAATATATCTTTCCTAAGGCTCCTATTCATGATTCCTTTTTCACATGCTCTTTTCACATACAGGAACAGGAATAAAGTCATTTGAAAAGCCCACATGGTGCTATCATCTGAGCTAGGATGAGCCCTTATCATTGGTATTGTTCAGTCTGCTTAGCTATTCTCCTTTCTCTAGAGTTCATTGTCTGCAGATTTCATGAGGCAGTCGTTTGATTTTAATGGATTGCTCACCACTGGACTAAAATATCCCACCCAGAAAATTTAGCTTTTGTGTGTGTAATTAGCTATGTTCCAGAATTGTTCTTGCTCTAGAAAATGAGTTATCGTTTCTTTTATTTTCAAGGTTATATTTTCAAAGGGTATGATGCTGAGGTTCAGAAGTCCTGCTTCTCTTCCTGTATTCTCTCTATGAGTGACACCATAAGCTGTCCTGCTCTCTAGGGGAGAAACTCAGGCATCCTTCTAGATGTCTCCACCTCTTCTTCTGTTTATTCAACTTATCATCTAAGGCTGTTTATTTGACCTTCCAAATTTCTTTTACTACATCCACTTTATTTGCTATTTTAAAAATCTTTACTGCAAACAACCTGGTCCAAGGTTTCATCATCGTCTTTCATCTGAACCATTGCAACAGACTCCTATCATAGTCTCCCTATATATTTCCTGTGATCTACCTATAATCTATTTCCTCCATTCTCCATTCAGCAATAAATCACATTGATGGCTTCCCCTTGGCTTTAGACCAGGCATGGATTGAGACGATCATCTCTCAAAACTCTCTCACTTTGTTTTCAGCCACACCAGACTTCTTGAGTACTGCAGACATGCCTGGCTCTTTCCAGAAATACAGGCTTACCAAATACTGTTCATTTACCTAAAATGTCACATCTCTTTGCTTATAAATCCCTAGGTGATTACAGAAGTCTTGAAGAGGAGATGATATCTGAGCAGGAAAATTAAGGATGTATGATGGACAGTCACCTGAATGTGGGAGTAGTGGAGCCACCATATAACCAGGTAGGGCTTGGTCATGGATGAATTTTTATGTTATGCTAAATATCTTGGATTTTTATCCTGAAGTTTATGGAGGAACCATTCTAGCCACAGGTTATAGCATATACGAAAGTTCAGGAGACTAAATCAGCATGTGTTAAAAACATTTTTTTAAAAGGTAAATTCATATGTTGAAAGGATCATATGCCATAATCAAGTGGAATTTATTCCAGGGATGATGCGAGAATGGTTCAACACCTGCAAATCAATCAATGTGATATACCACATTAACAAAATGAAGGACAAAAATTATATGGCCATCTCAATAGATGAAGAAAAATCACTTGACACAATTCAGCATCAATTCATGATAAAAACTCAACAAACTTGGTATAGTGGGAACATACCTCAACATAATAATGACCATATATGACAAGCCCATAGCAAACATTATACTCAACAGGGAAAATTTGAAAGCTTTTCCTCTAAGATCAAGAACAAGACAAGGGGCTTCCCTCATGGCGCAGTGGTTGCGAGTCCACCTGCCGATGCAGGGGACACAGGTTCGTGCCCCGGTCTGGGAAGATCCCACATGCTGCGGAGAGGCTGGGTCCGTGAGCCATGGCCACTGAGCCTGCGCGTCTGGAGGCTGTGCTCCAGAGAGGCCACAACAGTGAGAGGCCCGCGTACCGCAAAAAAAAAAAAGAACAAGACAAGAATGCCCTCTCTCACTACTTTTATTTAACACAGTACTAGAAATTCTAGCTAGAGCAGTTAGGCCAGAAAAAGAAATAAAAGGCATCCAAATTGAAAAGGAAGAAGTAAAACTGTATCTACTTGCAGATGACATCATAAATACAAACTCAAAATTACCTTTTCAGGGCAATTTATAGAATACCCTAAAGATTCCACTTAAAAACTGCTAGAACTAATAGAAGAATTCAGTAAAATTGCAAGATAAAAAATCAATATACAAAAATTAGTTGTGTTTCTATACACTAATAATGGACTATCAGAAAGAGAATTAAGAAAATAATCCTTTTTAAATCAAAAAGAATAAAATATTTAGGAATAAATTTAACCAAGGAGATGAAAGTTCTGTGTACTGAAAACTGTAAGACATTGATGAAAGACATTGAAAAATATAAATAAATGGAAAGATATTTTGTGCTCATGGATTGGAAGTATAAAGTATTGATACATTGTTAGAATGTCTGTACTACCCAAAGAAATACACAGAATTGATGCAATCCCTATCAAAATTCCAATGGCATTTTCTACAGAAATAGAACAAATAATCCTAAAATTTGTATGGATCCACAAAAGACCCTGAATAGCCAAAGCAATCTTGAGAAAGAAGAACACAGCTGGAGGCATCATGCTCCCTGATTTAAAATTATATTACAAAGCTATAGTAATCAAAACAGTACAGCATTGGCATAAAAACAGACACATAGATCCATGGAACAGAATAGAGAGCCCAGAAATAAATCCATACACATATGGTCAATTAATTTATGACAAAAGAGCCAAGAATATACAATGGGCTGGGCTTCCCTGGTGGCACAGTGGCTGGGAATCTGCCTGCTGATGCAGGGGACACAGGTTCGTGCCCCGGTCCGGGAAGATCCCACATGCCATGGAGTGGCTGGGCCCATGAGCCATGGCCACTGAGCCTGTGCGTCTGGAGCCTGTGCTCCGCAACGGGAGAGGCCACAACAGTGAGAGGCCCATGTACCACACACACACACACAAAAGTATATACAATGGGGAAAGGATAGTCTTCAATAAACGGTGTTGGGAAAATTGGAGCTACATGCAAAATTGCAGCTACATGCAAAATAGTGAAATTGAACCTCTATCTTACACCATACACAAAAATTAACTCCAAATGGAT
Organism: Orcinus orca; assembly: GCF_937001465.1. Classification (NCBI taxonomy): domain Eukaryota; kingdom Metazoa; phylum Chordata; class Mammalia; order Artiodactyla; family Delphinidae; genus Orcinus; species Orcinus orca. The sequence continues at coordinate 8,449,170 of NC_064563.1, read as the reverse complement.
TAAAGACTTGAACATAAGACCTGAAACCATAAAACTCCTAGAAGAAAACATGGGCAGTAAACTCTTTGATATTAATCTTGAGAAGGATTTTTCTGGGTTTGGTGCCAAAAAGGAAAGGCAACAAAAGCAAAAATAAAAAAGTGGGACTACCAACCGAAAAGCTCTGTGCAGCTAAGGAAATCATCTACATAGTGAAATGGCAACTTATGAAATGGGAGAAAATATTTGTAAGTCATATACCTGATAAGGGGTTAATAGCTAAAATATTGGATGAGCCAAAAAGTGCCTTCGTTTTTTAAAATAAAAATAAAGACACATTTTTCATTTTCACCAAGAACTTTATTGAACAATATATTCACACTTTTGTCCCACTACCTTCTGCCATTTTTCAGGCAACTTCATAATTCCATCTTCCCAAAACCTTTTTTCTTTTTGAGCAAAGAACTCTTCCAGGTGCCTTTTACAGTCTTCCAGGGCATTGAAATTTTTTCCATTAAGAGAATTTTGTAAAGACTGAAATAAATGGAAATCCGAAGGTGCAGTGTCTGGTGAATATGGCGGATTAATCAGGACTTCCCAACCAAGCTGTAACAGTTTCTGCCTGGTCATCAAAGAAAGACGCGGTGTTGCATTATCCTGATGGAAGATCATGCATTTTCTGTTGACTAATTCTGGACACTTTTCAGAGTGCTGCTTTCAGCTGGTCTAATTGGGATCAGTACTTTTTGGAATTAATTTTTTGGTTTTCCGGAAGGAACTCATCATAGAGGACTCCCTTCCAATCCCACCATATACACAGCATCACTTTCTTGGGATGAAGACTGGCCTTTGGTGTGGTTGGTGGTGGTTCATTTCACTTGCCCCACGACCTCTTCCATTCCACATTATTGTACAGTATCCACTTTTCATCGCTCATCACAATTTGTTTTAAAAACGGAACGTTTTCATTATGTTTCAGTAGAGAATCACAGGCGGAAATACAGTCAAGAAGGTTTTTTTCACTTACCTTATGTGGAACCCAAGCACCAAAGTGATTCACATAAGCAAGTGGGTGCAAATGATTTTCAGCGCTTGATTTGGATATTTTGAGTATGTCGGCTATCTCCCGCATGGTATAACGTTGATTGTCCTCAATTATTGTTTTCGATTTGATTGCTATCAACTTCAACCGGCAAGAAATCTCCAGCAGGAAGCTTTGCAAACCACTTTTGACATGTTCGATCAGTCACAGCACTTTCTCCATACACTGCGCAAATCTTAATTTTTTTTTTCCGTTTTGGTTGCATTTTTACCTTTCTTGAAATAATAAAGCATAATATGCCAAAAACTTTGCTTTTTTCTTCCATCTTCAATACTAAAATGGCTACACAAAAATTCACCAATTTTTTTTTTTTTTTGCAGTACACGGGCCTCTCACTGCTGTGGCCTCTCCCATTGCGGAGCACAGGCTCCAGACGTGCAGGCTCAGCGGCCATGGCTCACGGGCCCAGCCGCTCCGCGGCATGTGGGATCCTCCCAGACCGGGGCACGAACCTGTGTCCCCTGATTCGGCAGGTGGACTCTCAACCACTGCGCCACCAGGGAAGCCCAAAAACTAATCAATGTTGATAAGTCTTTTTTTGAATGCACTCTGATATGACAGCTGTCACATACAATCTAACATAATTGTTTCGAATGAAGTTAAAGGCAAATAAGTGCTACTAGAGCAATCTTATGGAAAAAAGCACATGAATCTTGGCCCACCCAATATATAAAGAACTCACAACTCAGTAGAAAAAACCCAAACAATCTGATTAAAAACATGGGCAGAAGGGTGGAGAGAGTGCTTTTAGTGAGCTGCCAAGTTGTGGGGAAGCCGGCACCCAGGCTGAAAGCCTGGCGATACCTTTCCTGAGAACTCTCTGAGCTGGCGCTTCCTACCGGAACCGGAACCAGAGGTGGAAGAGGAGAGGGAGGGTGGACTCCAGACCCAGTGCCCTCCCCTGGGACGACCTCGCCCCAGCGTCAGCCACAGAGCCTCTGAGACGCAGCTTGCAAAGGGGCTTCTAGAGGGAGAGAGGAGTGGGGTGTGGGGACACAGGGCCAGGTCTGAGGCTCACCCAGCCTCCTGAGGGGCCCCAAGAAAAGGCCAATAATTAATTTCCCTGCTGCTCCCCATGCAGTTCTTTCACTTTGGAAGGGAACAGTGTTTCCTGGGGTGGTAGGGGGGAACAGTAAGCCAGTCTCTTTAGTACAACCCGCCCTCCATCCTCCCCTCCAGCCCGGCAGCCTTCAGAGAGATCCAGGCCAGCCAGTGCTTGGAAGCTCACATGTGCACGGCCGCATATGAAGTCAAGGCAGAGCTCAGCTTGCACGACATGGGGAACTCGGGGTCAGAAGAAAATATTTTAGACCTGAGCTGTAGACAGAGGGTCAGGGATAGATACACAAAGACCAGGAGACCTCGGGCAGTGACACCTGTGTGGAGGCAGCCCCTTAGCAAAGGGCAAATCCTCAAGTTGTGGGTATGCTTCCTGGTTTTCAGCGTATTTGTGGACAGCAGTGTGTGTGTGTGTGTGCGGATGGTGCTTGCGACTAAAGGAGAAAGCTAGAATTCACTATACTGTGTGCTAACCCGAAGTGATGCTTCTGTTTAACAGATGTGTCCTGGTGAATATGATTTTTGTAGTTTTGTTGTAAATTATTTAAAGTGCTGTAACAATATTGTTGGAAAATACAGTTCGATTTTGTAGGGCATTCCTAACTTCGGTGTTCTGTGGTCTCTGTACAAACCTTAGCTTAGCAAACACTTGGTTCTTAACATTGCAGCCAGGTTTAAAGTGAGTCTGAAACTGATACTTTTGGGGTGATTGCTGGTGAAAATGTTCGGCTGTGCCTGCAGTTCAAACCTGAGGAAGGCCGCTGTTGATGACTTCCCTGAGAATCACTAAAATGCCCCCAAGGTCTCTGTTGTTAAGCTTCTGGATGGCAGTTCTTATATAAAAGACCCCTGGTCCCAAGAGGCCAGTGTTCAGTGTTCTTCTGAACGCTGCAGTCACAGCCTTGGACGTGTTTAAAACAGCAATAAGTATTTATCATCTCACTCTTTCTGTGGGTCCGGAATTCAGGAGTAACTTAGCTTGGCTGTTTTGGCCTGGTCTCTCGTGAGCCTGTAGTTGAATGTTGGCTGGGGCTGTATGATACAGTTCCGAGGTGGTTTACTCATGAGGCCGGCAAGTTGATGGTTGGTGGGAGGCCTCAGTTTCTCCCCGTGTGGGCTTTTGCACAAAGCTGCTTGAGTGTCCTTATTACGTGGTTGCTGACTTCCCCCAGAGGGAGTAATCCAAGACAGAAAGAGACCCAGGTAGAAGCCACCCTTTTCATGACTTAACCACAGAATTAACATGGCATTATTTCCACAACATTCTTTTTTATGATTTTTGGCCGCACCGCGTGGCATGAGGGATCTTTGTTACCAGACCAGGGATTGAAACTGTGCCCCTTGCTGTGGAGGTGTGGAGTCTCAACCACTGGACCACCAGGGAAGTCCCTACAACATTCTATTTATTCAAAGCAAGTCACTACATACAAGTGGTGGAGAATTAGTCTCTAAATTTTCAAGGGAGGAGTTTCAATGAAATTACTAACATGTTTTAAATCCACCACATGTATGATTAACTTTCACTCATCCTTACCAGTTATTTTATTAACATAGTTATATCAAAACTGTGCTCATGTACCTTTTTAAATTAATTCCTATTTGAGCAAAGAATACAGGTTGCTATTTTTTTTTTTTTTGGTGGTACGCGGGCCTCTCACTGCTGTGGCCTTTCCCGCTGCGGAGCACAGGCTCCAGACGCACAGGCTCAGCGGCCATGGCTCACGGGACCAGCTGCTCCGCGGCATGTGGGATCCTCCCGGACCGGAGCACGAACCCGTGTCCCCTGCATCGGCAGGCGGACTCTCAACCACTGCACCCCCAGGGAAGCCCCAGGTTGCTATTTTAAATTACGACCCACTGCATGACCATTATGGGTTGACACAGTTATAGGTTCGATTTGTATTCTTGTTCCCATAGAAAGCAGTGTCCACATTGTGCTTATACATATCAGTGCATGGGAGCAGGCGGGCCCTCTTTACAGAAGTGACAAGTTTATTTACATTACATTTACATTTATTATTTTTTTTTTTTGCACTGGCAGTTTTCAGCTACACTCACCCTCCTTTGTACACTAAAGTCCCAGAAAATCTATTCAGACCCAGTGATTTATATTTTTAATTTCATATTGAAACTACTGCTGCCATATAACTTGTAAAACTTGTAATATAGTTTCCTGTAGCATAATAAATGAACATGCTTGGATTTAGGTATTTATTTCTGGATTTTGCCTAAGGAGCTTCCACTTTGCTTAAATGTTGACGTTTCCGTGTTAACAAGCTCCTGCTGACCCTTGTGTACAGAACTTGCGCAGTTTCACTTTTGATGTCTTCATGTTAACTCACAGGCAAAGTCCCTTTGTGGAGAGAAGTTGCATTTGTTTAACATGCAGAGCTGCTGCAAGCAGTGGGCAGAAACATTACCCTCTACTTGTTCCCGGGGGAATGTAGCTAGCCAGTGTTACCCATGGTTTCACCTCCTGTGCTGAGCCCTGCTGACAGGTCCCTATGAGTTGTTGACAGCAGCTTCCTGCTAAGAAACCGCACCCTATACCGTATGTTTATTGCTGACTGAGAACATTCCTCAAGCAGTAAGTTCTAACCCTCTGGGGCACCTCTGCAGGTAGACGGCAAAATTCTCAATCTAGTCCCTAAAACAAGAATCTATCTTAATTCATCTTATTAAAATATGCAGAGCCAATAATTAATTTCAGAGAAAGAGGATGTAGAAAAAGTAGTTGTTTAGAAATTGAAGACAGAATAGCTAGTCAACTCCTAAAGTTGGGAATCCAGGCCTGGGAAGGAAGGGGACAGGTAGACTCTGAAAGTGTTTAGATTCCCAGGCCTTGGCTGCCTTGGTCTCTGATCTGCCTTTTTTTTTTTTTTTGCACTTTTCCAGAAGATGCTAACCTATCCTGTCTTAAATTAACCGGGAAATGAGGAGCAGTTCTATATTTCCACTGTTAATATCAGAGCAAGAAGCTTTGTTTAATAGCTTTGTTTAATGTTGCTATATGGATTAGATGTAATGCTGATTGATTGAATTCTGCAATGGAAATAACACTGGAATGTCCTTGAACTGCCATGGCTGGAAAGTGGGCGATTGCCCAATGGAAATCAAGTTGAACTTGCCTTTGCATTCACAAGCAGGCATGCTTGTTGAGATATAATATTAAATGCATCTTACAGTTTTATAAATAGGTATTGATGTAGGGATTTGAGTTTTTACAATATATTTATTACTGTGTTATATATATTAAAACTTACCCTCCACCATATTTATGAACTCATTTAGTCATGAATATAAGCAGATATGGCCCTGCTGATTGACTTTGTATCTTTCTGATGGCATTGTTGATGGTATTTAGAGAGAAGATAATTCCAAACAATATGGCGAATGGAAACATTATTTATTTAATAAATTTATTTATTTACTTATTTTTGGCTGCATTGTTGCACGCGAGCTTTCTCTAGTTGTGTAGAGACGGGACTACTCTTTTTTGTGGTGTGTGGGCTTCTCATTGCAGTGGCTTCTCTTGCTGCGGAGCACGGACTCTAGGTGCACAGCCTTCAGTAGTTGTGGTGTGTGGCCTCAAGAGTTGTGGCTCAAGGGCTCTAAAGCGCAGGCTCAGTAGTTGTGGCGCACGGGTTTATTTGCTCTGCAGCATGTGGGATCTTCCCAGACTTGGGCTCGAACCCGTGTCGCCTGCATTGGTAGGCAGATACTTAACCACTGCGCCACCAGGGAAGTTCCAAAAATGTGTATTTATTAACCATATTTTTTTCTGGGAACCTTGTGTATTAATGTGTCTGATGCTATCTTTTCTTTTTTGAGAGGTCCTGAGAACTCCCGTCTTCACAATAAAATATGTTTCCCTTAATGCTCTCTGAAATCCCCCCAAATAACTTCTCCTTTAAGGGTCTTTTATTTTGTCACTGATTAAGTTGTTTAGACATCCAGGTAATGCCCAAGTGTTTTCAGTTCATCTGAGTAATCCAGGATTACCCAGGGATTTAAGGAAACAGGATTTGAAACATCAACTTTCAGTGCAAAAGAAGAGGTTATAAAGCAACATCATACAAAATATCTTTAAATGTAGAGTGCTGGAGGACCTAAGACTGTCCATATATCAGAGTTCCAGAACTACTCTTTCATTCAGAGAATGAAATGTTGGTGGATACTATGTTGAGTAGAGTGGGAATTGTTTTGGGGGCAGGTAGCTCTGCCTAGAATCTTCACATTTCAGTCTTTGCACGGAAGCTCATGAATGGTGCTATTCTGCGTAGTTAAACCATGTTGATCAGGCTACTGTAGGCATAGAAAGAAGATATACCAGTTTTTTTTAATCCATTCACCAACTGATGGATTTTTTTTCCAGTTTTAGGCTCTTATCAATAATGCTATTATGGACATTTGCATACAAATTTTTCTTGCCTTTTGTTTTCATTGGGAACTTTTTATCATGGCAAGTTTCAACCACATAAAAAGTAGACAAAACAGCATAATGAATCCTTATGTGTCTACCATCCAGGTTTAACAATTATTTACTTATGGCCAGTCTTGGTTCTCCTCTACTCCAATCACTTTCCCCATGACTGTATTATGTTGAAGCAAATCTCTGATGTCATATCCCTCCATCCATCAATATTTCAGTAAATACCTCTAAAAGATAAGTCTCTCTTTTAAAAAATGTAACCAAAATGCCATTAGCATACTATAGAAATAGCATTGATTCCTTAAGTTCCTATATCTAAATTCAAATGAGATATCCTCAGTTTTCACCTTTACAATTTTTGTGTAAATATACATTTTAAAGTTTGTTTGAATTGGTATCCAAATAAGGCCCACATACTGTACTTGATTAGAGTAAATATTCTGTCTTTTTTAAACTATAGATTCCTGATCCATCTGTGTCTCGGTCTCTCAGAATTCATTTGTTGAAGGAACTGGGTCATTTCTCCTGTGGACTTTCGTATAGGCCGACTTTTGCTGACTGCATCCACATGGTGCAGTTTAACATGTTTCTATGTTCCCTTTTTTACCTATAAACTGGTAGTTGGATGCAGAGGCTTGGTCAGAATCAAATTTCACTTCTTTATGTTTTTTACAGAAATATTTCATAGGGGGTGTTGTTTTTCCTTCTAAAGGTGCACAATGCATGGTTTTCTCTCATTTTTTAGACATCAGCTACCTTTGAACCTCATTATCCTCAATTCATTAGGAGTTGCAACATGACGATATTCCAGTGCTCCACAGCGTCTTCTACTTCAGTTGAGAGAGACTCCCCCCATGTAGTATTTGGTTACCCAGTGGTACAGTTCATAAAGGAAAGCAGGGATGGATGCTTCATTCTTTCCCTTTACTTTCCAGTTTTCAGGATAGTGAACTGGTTCCCTAGCATCCTCCAAAGGGGATCATCCCTTTTATTCATATTTTTTAAAACATAGCATTACAGATTAAAATTTAGTCACATTTGATACAGTTCCATTTTTTTTTTTTTCTAACCTTGTGGCTTGTGGGATCTTAGTTCCCCGACCAGGGACTGAACCCATGCCCTTGGCAGTGAAAGCATGGAGTCCTAACCACTGGACCGGCCAGGGAATTCCCACAGTTCCATTTTAATACTAGATACATCTATAATAATTTATATTATGACCCCATATATAGTAGAGTAGCTGAGCTTGCCTATCACAACTCAGATGGGCACCCATACACTCCCTGGCCCCTTTCCCCTCTCCCATCATGCTCTCATGAGCCTCTTTTTACAGGACAGAGAAAGAATTATGCAACACATGGAGGATGGGGTAGAGGAGGCTGTTAAGCAGAATATCCTGATTTATTGGCAAATCAAAGCTGCTTTCAAAGGAGCACAAGGCAACATTTTAGGGGGATGGAACTGTTCTAGACCTTGATTGTGGTGGTGGCTGCATTTGTCAACACTCATAGAACTGTACATTTAAAAAGATGAATTTTCCGTATATGAATTATACTTAAAGAAAATCATAGTCCTAACTTACTTTTAGAAATGCATCCCCAATAATCTACATGTTCCAATTATTTGTGGTTGCTTAATAAAAAAATTATTATTAAAATACTTGAATTTAGGAAAAGCTCTAACGTGATTATGGTAACTTTATGACTTAGGTCAATTTCTGTCTTTTTATTTATTTAGATTTTTGGCCATGCCATGTGGCTTGTGGGATCTCAGTTCCCCGATCAGGGATTGAGCCCAGGCCGTGGCAGTGAAAGACCAGAATCCTAACCACTAGGCTAGCAGGGAACTCCCAATTTCTGTCTCTTTACAGTGTGAAAATTTCAGTTAGGGAAGGCCCAGTGGTTCCCAGACTTTGTTGCACATTAGAATCACCTGGGAACTTTTAAAACTGTGACGCCCAGAATGTCTGGGGGTGGGAGCCAGGCACCAGTATTTTAAAAAATTTCCCAAGTGAATCCAGTGTTCAGGCAAGTTTGAGAAGCAGTGACACAGGGTCTTCACTGGGTCTCAGCCTTGGCTGCAAGTGGAATCACTTGGGGGGTCTTTAAAAGAGACTGCTGTCTGGGCTGCCCGTCCTCTAATTAGGAGTTAAGTGGTCTGGGTTATGGCCTGAGCATTAGGATTATTAAAAGTTCCCCAGGCGATTCTATCATGACATCAAAGCTGAGAAACCCTGCTCTGTATTGTACACCCTCAAAAGCTGTGTAGGGCTTGCTACTCCCCTGCCATTTCTCTAGGACTGCTGTTCTCAAAGTGTGGTCCCCAGAGCAACAGCATCAGTATTACCTGGAAATGTGTTCTCAAAACCTACCCCAGGGCTTCCCTGGTGGCGCAGTGGTTGAGAGTCCGCCTGCCGATGCAGGGAACACGGGTTCGTGCCCCGGTCTGGGAGGATCCCACGAGCCGCGGAGCGGCTGGGCCCGTGAGCCATGGCCGCTGAGCCTGCGCGTCCGGAGCCTGTGCTCCGCAACGGGAGAGGCCACAGCAGTGAGAGGCCCGCGTACCGCAAACAAAACAAAACAAAACAAAACAAACAAACAGAAAAACCTACCCCAGACTTACTGAATGTGAAACTCAGAGGGTAGGATTCAGCCATCTGTATGTTTCAAGCCCTTCAGATGACTGTGATACATAATACAGTTTGCTAAGCACTGCTCAGGGAGTCTCGGTGGCCATTCCTCAGTTACTGATGGTCGAGCTGGACTCTCACTGCTAAAACCTGCAGGAAGCTTCTGTAGGTTTGGACATTCCAGCATCTGGACCTCGGGGCAGAGAGACCTGACTTTGATAGATTTGACTGCTACTATGTCCAAGTGGCATCATGCATGGCCTGTGGCTCTAAGAACGGCCACCCCATTCACACAGAGTTATTTTAATCAACTCTGGGAAATAGGAACAGTACTATATTTTGGATTCACCCAGTTACCCTGCTCTGCTGTTAATGTGGCCTAGTCTTCTGTGATTCTGTTTTAGAATCTGCAGGTCTTCCTTTGTTGGACTTGTTTTGATTTAAAATAAAGAAAAAAAAAGGCAAAGGTTCTCTTGAAAGAGAACCACATTTATAATAGAAAGTGCGGAGACTTCAGTGATTCTTCCTCACAATGTACTACTCTATTTTAACATTGCTTCAGTTTTAGATTTTATTGTAACAAGATTTCATAAAAAGTTTAAAAAGACCATTTGTCCCAACTGCATTTTCTCCTCACTTCGAAAGACCTAAATATGCGTGTGTTAGAAAACAGTACTCTATGAAGGAGTTTTATTCTATCAATATGTGTGGGCAGGATGGGTCATGAATCCAATCATTTAAAGTCTAAGGTCTGGGGTGGTGGTGGAAACCAATGACCTTAATGTGGGCCTATCTTATGTTTTGTTAAAAATAAGCATAAAAAGTAAGACTGACTGAAGATTCTTAACAAATGAAACTCTAATTGAAGATCAAAAATTTAATTATCTTCAAAGCTGTATGACTCTTCATCCCTTCCTCTGACGAAGATCTACAGATTCTAAAAAAGAGTCACACTTCACCTCTTTCTCTTCACCCAAATATTTTTATGTTTAAAATATATAATTAGGGACTTCCCTGGTGGCGCAGTGGTTGAGAGTCCGCCCGCTGATGCAGGGGACACGGGTTTGTGCCCCGGTCCGGGAAGATCCCACATGCCGCAGAGCGGCTGGGCCCATGAGCCATGGCCACTGAGCCTGCGCGTCCGGAGCCTGTGCTCCGCAACGGGAGAGGCCACAACAGTGAGAGGCCCGCGTATTGCCAAAAAAAAAAAAAAAAAAAAATATATATATATATATATATAAAAAATAGAATGGAACAGTAAAACATTTCTTAGATGCAGCCCTAGCCACCTTGCTAAGTATGCATGCCACTTATACATTTAGAGTTGATGTGTGAATTGACATAATACAATTTCTTTTTTTCTTTCTTTTTTTTGCATTTCATCTCAATCCTATCCAGTTGTTTGTGGATTAGTAACAGTAACTTGGGAATAAAGGATTTGAATAAAAGACTTCGGTGAATGAGCTGATGAATAAAAGGAGATTAAGATTTTGAACTGTTACAATGAAACATTAAAAAAAAAATAAAGATTCTGACAGGTTAGAATATGAAATTTAAATTCCCATGTTGCAAATAGTTGAATCTGAATATTACCTTTATGTAAATAACAGAAACTAATTAGCAATTAGATTACTTTGTTAAAATAATTCTTGGTTTTGGATGGAAGCTGAGATTAAGAAATGGAGATGAACATTTGAAAAACTCTTCGATTAGTGGTAGAATTGAATTTAGGGATGAAGCCTATAAGTCAGAATGAAAGCCTTTGGTGGTGAAAGTTTTTATTCTATTTCTTTTTTTGTGTACCAAAGGGAAGCTTTCACAAAGAAACTGTGGGCTGTAATTTTCTTAGAAATAATCAGTACTTTGTAGCAACTTCAGAATACCTTATCTGGGAGTGAGGCTTTAAGGATTTGCTGTGCCAGCTGCAACTTTTGGAGCGTCTGCAGGAATGGTCCCTCCGGTGACCCGGGGCTCTGGCACAGTGATGGGAATGCCATCGTGTAAATAGCAGGTACAGGATTAGCTAACCCTCCTGGGATGTGCAGAACTAAGCAGCCTAGTTCTGTAAATGTGGAAAACAGTTTAAAAGGAACCAAAGGGAGGTAATTCTTTTACTGGAGCTAAAAGAAGGTCTACTTACCATCTTTGCATTTGGGGATGCAGGTTTTTGCTTAAATTTAACTTTAGGCTTACTTTTCCTTCAGCATGCGGACTGTGACCAAATGATTTAGATTTTTCACCCTTCCTTTGTTGAGTTATGGAAATTTATAGTTATTGTAAGGAAGAAAGAAGTGTGTTTGTGGGGAAGCGTGTGGTTGTGTGTATGTGGAATCTGCAGGGTAGAGGGTTTGAAAGGAAAGTGTGGACAAGAAGAGAATAATAGAGGAATTTGAGAATTATGACTAATTGCTTAGAATTTAATATAAATTAAATTTAGCTGAGGAGATACATTTTTATGGAAAATTGTGTTAATTTATTTCACACGGTTCCACCCCAGTCCTTAGGTTCTTTAATTTCAACTTTTAATATCTGCCTTTCATAAGGATAAACTCTGTGCCTTGCTTAATTTTTGTACCCATACGTTAGTCGGATAATATTATGGCATACGAAATGACTCAGCAGCCAGATGCATAGAGCTAGGCCTGCAGGAAGGAGGCAGTGTTTGTTGGTGACCTGTTTTATATCCATACTTCCAGAGTCTACAGTGCATTCTATTGAGCTCCCTAAAGCCAAGAACTGCATTTCTGCCCTCTTTTCTGGTGAGATAACAAATTACATTTACAAGATTAGGGCTAGTGCTTTTGAAACACTTCTAACATTTTTAAGTCCTGTTTTTTCATGATCAGTGTGCCCACCTTTTATTATACCAATACTTTTATGTCAGAAACACATAAGCCAAAAAGTGAAAAACAAAACAACAACAACAACAGCAAAACTACATGCAAAATAAACCCTTGAAGTGTGTTGGAAAACAAAAGAGACACGTCTTTACATCATCTTTGAGCCTCTGAAAACACTTGATTTTGTTTTTGGCTATTCAAGTGGCTTGTTACATATGTATTAGTTATCTATTGCTGCATAAGAAATTATCCTGAAAGTTAGCAGCTTAAAATGGTAGACATTTCTTATCCTACATGGGGAGTGGCTTAGCTGGGTGGTTCTGACTCAGCGTCTCTCATGAGGTTGCAGTCATATGGAGAACATTATGGAGGTTCTTTGGAAAACTAAAAATAGAGCTACCATATGATCCTGAAATCCCACTCCTGAAAAAACCATAATTTGAAAAGATACATGCACTCCCTATTCATAACAGCACTATTTACAATAGTCAAGACCCGGGAGCAACCTAAATGTCCATTGACAGATGAATGAATAAAGAGGATGTGTTATATTTATACAATGGAATATTACTCAGCCACAAAAAAGAATGAAATAATGTCATTTGCAGCAACATGGATGGACCTGGAGATTATCATGTTAAGTAAAGTAAGCCAGACAGAGAAAGACAAATATTATATGATATCCCTTATATGTGGAATCTGAAAAAAAAGGTACAAATGAACTTATTTACAAAACAGAAATAGACTCACAGACATGGAAAACAAACTTATGGTCACCAAAGAGGAAAGGGTGGGGAGAGATAAATTAGGAGTTTGGGATTAACAGACACACACTACTATATATAAAATAGATAAACAACAAGGACCTACTGTATAGCACAGGGAACTCTACTCAGTATTTTGTAATAACCCATAAGGGAAAAGAATCTGAAAAATCTGCCACAACTTTTTGTATTTCTCTCTTCTTTGTCTCTTGCCATAGTCTAGCAATGTGATTTATGGTGGGAACTTAGGACCGTGGTATCAGCTTGACCTTCAGAGGGGCCTGAGAGTAAAGGTCAGCCACGCAAGCAGTCAACCATGTCTAGATGACAGCACCCTGATAAAAACCTCTGGGCACCAATGCTCAGGTGAGTTTCTCTCATTGCTAATATTCCATGTGTGTTGTCACACATGATTGCCAAGAGAATTTAGTGCTGTGCATGGCACTAAGGCAAAAGGACAACTGGAAAGTCCATGAGTGGGACTCTCCTGGCTTCTTCCCCAGGCCTGTTGTCCCTGGGCTGATTGTAACATGTATCCATTCACTGTAATCAACTGTAACCTGAGTATTGTTATACTTTCAGTGAGCTTGCTGGGTCCTTCTAGTGAATTATTGAAACTGATGGTGGTCTTGGGGAGCCCTGAACTGGCAGTTGGTGTCATAAGTCAGCGCAATCTTGGGGACTTCTCTAAATCCAGCAGCTGGTGACCCAGTTGCACTTGGAACAGAACTTGAGCATCTTATAATGGCCTTGGGGGTCCTCCCTGTCCAACTTTATTTTGTACCACCCCCTGCTTCACTTGTGACGTACAACCACGTTGTTCCTTTATTTGTTTTTCAAATATGATCACAACATCTTTGCATGCACTGTTTCTTCTATTGTATCACTCTGGCTCCGAATACTCCCAGAGTTGATTATTTTATTAGGATCTCCATTAAATATGTTATCTCTTCCAAGAGGCCTTCCCCGATCACCCACACTAAAGTAGTTTCATTTACCCACTGCCCCAGGCAATCATCACTTTTTGATATGATCTTATTCATTTATTTGACTACTGTTTATGATCTGTCTTGCCCCATAGGAGGCCAAAACCTTGTCTATTTTGTCATTGCTGTGTCCAAGTGTCTAGGACAGCAACCGGTGTATACTGGGCATTCATTTAATACTTAATAATTAAAGTCATGAAATTTATTTTCTTTTAAAAAAATAGAATAAGTAAGCTGGCCGATCAGGAAACTATTATAAGCCATCGTATTTTTTTTTTTTTTTTTTTTTTTTGCGGTATGCGGGCTTCTTACCGCTGTGGCCTCTCCCACTGTGGAGCACAAGCTCCGGACGTGCAGGCTCAGCGGCCATGGCTCACGGGCCCAGCTGTTCCGCGGCATGTGGGATCCTCCCGGACCGGGGCACGAACCCGTGTTCCCTGCATCGGCAGGTGGACTCTCAACCACTGCGCTACCAGGGAGGCCCCATAGTATATTTTATATTGAAAGATATTTAACAAATCATCTCTCATTATCCTTGTATCCAAGCATAGCCAGTAGACAGTTGAGGAATGAATCTATTGTCACTTGGTAGTGTACATTAAGATTTTCTTTAGCATATTAATCAATGAAATGACAGAAGATATGATTTTCAGATAAGACAAAACTTGGGATCCAATTAAAATTTGAAAATATCAGAACAGGTAGGAAAATTGAGCTGAGACTGTTAAACATGAGATTGAATTAGGATAAATTTAAATTATTGCACTCAGTTAAAAAAATAAGGTTGAGGAAAGATCTTATAAACACCTATTCTGTAAGAAACAGCTAAGGAAACTGGAGATGTTAAATTTGAAGAAGCGAAGATTTAGGGAGATGTAATAATTTATCTTTCAGTATTTAAAGGCTATCTTGTGCAGCAGAGATTCGATTTATTTTGTATAATCCTATAGCTACAAATGAAACTAGGACTTGGAACTTCTGAGTAAAGGTAGATTTGGGTGAGGAAGAATACTCTAGCAGAGTTCACAATGAAAATGGGCAGCTTGAGAAGTACTGACCTACCTTGTTGCTATGTAAAGCATTTAAACCTGATCTAGTACAAACTATTACGTATAAAATAGATAAGCAACAAGGATATACTGTATAGCACAGGAAATTATAGTCATTATCTTGTAATAACTTGTAATGGAGTATAATCTGCAAAGATACTGAATCACTATGCTGGACACCTGAAATCAGTCTAATATTATAAATCAACTATACTTAAATTAAAAAAAAATAAGCCTGATCTAGGTGACCATCTGCTAGGTAGATTGATGGAAAGGTGAACTGAGTGCTTTTTAAAGACCTTTGCAGGTCTCAGAGCTCTCATAGTTTAGAAAATCTAGGGACCAGTTTCTAGTTGCTTAGAAAATCCAAGGACCATGTCCTTAGGACAAGATCATACGGCAAGGTCAATGATGGCAGATTCGGCAAAGGACACACATTCTAGCCACACACATGATGACATGTCTGTCATCAAAACAGAGGCAGCCTTAGTGACTCACTTCTAATGGGTGGAACGCAGTGGTAGTGACTCTGTGTGATTTGTGAGGCCAGGTTAGGAAAGACGTTACAGTCTCCACCTAATGTTCTCTTGGGATGCTTGCCCTGTGGACCCAGTCTGTACTGAAGTCCAGAATTATACCTACTGAGTGGCTTGCCTAAGGCGTCGAACTTTCTCAGGTTTAGCAGTCACATGACAAGGCCACGTTTAGGTATTCCAGCCACATCTCAGCTGAAAGCCAGCACCACGTGCCAGACCTGTGGGTAAGCAAGCCTTCGGGTGGTAGTATCACCTAGCCTTTGAGCACTCCCCACCCCGCCGCGGTGCTACATGGAGCTGAGCTGAGATGTCCCCATTGAACCCTGCCAGAATTGCAGGATTGTTGAGTTAGTTTAACCATGTTGCTTTCAGTGAGGTCTGGTGACGCCAGATGCAGATCGAGAGAGAAACTGGAAAGAATTTTGCAGTTTTGTGAATCTCACAGTTCGCTGGGAGAGAACATGGCACACCATGCACAGTCACTCAGGGGAAGCCCCGGGGTCCGGCACAAAACACAAGGGGGTGGGAGGGTGAGTGTGGGAAAGTGCCTTTATTGTGGTTTCAGTGGGAAGGAAAGGGCAAGCAGGCTTAGGATTGGCTGATTTGAACATCAGCAGGTTCTGGTGCGTAAGGGCCGTCTCTGCTTGTCTGGTGCCTGGCCCTGCGACCGTTAAGGTGGGTTTATGGTGGCCTGGAGTGTGAGAGCCAGATAAGGGAGGTGCTTGGGGGCGTGGACTCCATCCGCTGTTCAAGAAGGGGAACTGACCAGCCTCCAGCCAGGACCTTAAAACTGGATCAAGGCAGCATGATAAAACTATGTTACTCTGAGCAAAATAACTTTGACATTGTTTGAAGCCACTTAGCTTTGGGTAGTTTATTATATTGTAAAAGATAGTTGGACTTCTTTGACTATTGGTAACTGCAGAAGCCTACAAGATGGTGAGTCTGTGGAGTTCTTTGGATTCAGGGAGAGTGTAACATCTTCTCTTGGCTTCTAGAGACCCAGAAGGGTCTCTCTGATCTAGAGTTCTGACTTTCTGATTTACTGGGTCAGAACATGTGTCATCAAATCTGGCCCCAAACTATTTGTGTGGCTGTCTTTTATTTTTTGAATGTACAAAATAGTTTTATTAATATAAATGTATTTGATAATTTCAAATTTAGAACACTTAGAATCATCATGAACAAGGTCAACTACTCTTAAATGATAAAGAGTTGAAATGGGGGAATAGGTACTGTAACTGGTTCACCTGAGGGTGTGCTTTTCCTACAGGTCTTCCCAAAGCAGCAGTGAGAGAGAGAATTTCTGGGTGTCAGGAGGAAAGACGGTTATCTTGGTTTACTCTGGGGATGAAGGTATCTGTCTCAGTTTGGGTTCCCCTCAATGTCAAGCTTGAGAAGAGAATTTGGGTGCTTTATTTGGTAATGATCCCAGGAACTAAGCATGAAGGAGTGGGGGAGTTAGAGAGGAAGAAAACTCAATATCGGGGGGTGTTATCAAGGGTGTTGTAGGAAACAAGGACTTAATTTTTCTGGGACCTTCTGAGAAACATACCTCTCAGAAGTATCCTCTCCTAGGATAGGAGTCAGAGAGATTATCCAACCCATTTCATTTCGCCTTGGGTTCAGGGCTGCCCATGAGAGCAGCCTCTGCACTGTGCTTGCACATGGGCTGAGTGGGCTTCCGGGGCATCAGAAAAGGCCTTTGGCACATATAGGACACTGTCATCCTAACGATGGTCCCACCTCACGTGAATTTCAGCTGAGACTGGAATTCAGCCTGTCCAAGATGGTGTGCTATGGGACACCAGAGGTATTACCATGAAATCAGAATAGGAAAGGATATCGCAGTTGGGGTCAAAGGCCACAATTCCAGCTCGTAATTATAGCACTCACTGTGTGACCTTGGAAAGGGCATTAACCTCTCAGGTTTTGTTTTCTCACATGTAAAATGAGGATAGTATTATCAGGCGACATTTGTGTGGAAGATACGGAGTTAAGGGCTGTGTGTCACTAGGAGAAGTGAACTGGCTGTCTGCCGGGGGGCCTCTAGAGGAATTCTCCGTAATCCACGGGGACTAGGGCTTCCCCTGTCCCGACAGTGGTCTCTTTTTCTAAGGCACACGTTTTTAACCATATTCATGAAGACTGATGAATAACCATCATGGACATTTATTAATTCAGAATGAGAAAGATTGGGGTTCCTGGGAATGGACAGTGGTATTCTTTGGCTAGGACATAACTGTCCGTGTAGGCAAGCTATTTTGGAAGTTCAGTCAAAGTCAGAATGTCTTCAGGTGGGGATAGGATTCAAATAAAGGTAGCTGGTTACATGGTTTGCATTTTGGAGCCCCAGGGTAAGGGTCGCCTGATGTATCCTTTTCTGCAACAGGGTTATCACCTTCTCTGACTTGTACAGTGACCTTCTTTATGAATGGTACAGTCGTTGGCAAATATCTTTTTTTCCAACCTGCCTTATGCATGTCTGGGATTCAATCGACCTTCATAAATCAACTTTGCATACATATCTCTATCACTACGCATTGTATTGATTTTGCAGTGCAACTCTGGGAGGGCAACTTTTTTTTTTTTTTTTTTAACCACACTCTTCAGGGAGCAATTCATCCTTTACACTGCCTGACGGGGTTACTGCAGAGTTTAATGACATTGTTAAACTGATACACATTGTGTGTGTTACCCTTCACATTATTAAATCATGGAATCCAGTAGGCAGTAATGGGCTCTCACAAGTAGAGGAAAGAGTTTGATAATCAATTAAATAGAAGAGTACTTTTTAAAATTCCTATTTTGTTGAGGAGTTAAAGGACTTTTGAAATCATGAAAGAAAGGCTTATGTGATTTTAATTTTTCATTAGCCAAATTCTGTGCTTGAAGCTAGATTACTGTTGATCAAATTATAAATTGATCTTAAAAACATTGTGAGGGATTTTATTAGGAATTGTCAGGTCTAGTAAAGGGGGAACAAAATATTTATAAATTTGGGCTTGTTGACCATAAAATATATATTTTTAAAAGCTACATTTAAAAGAAATAGCACTAATCTGGAAATCAGGAGACTTGTGTGACTTTGGCCAATTCCCTCTCTGGGATTCAAGTTTCCTCAACTGTAAAAAGAGGACTAGGTTAGTTAATTCTGTTTTTTATTTCAGCTCTAAAACTTTTTTTGATACAAGTAAGTAGGGATTCTTGGGGGTAGAGCAGGAGGAGTCAGATAACTTTTAAAAGGGTGAATATCTTGGAGAGAAATGAGAGATGAGAAGAGCTTCATTTTTGTAGAAGGGAAATCACTAATCTGTACTCAGGAAGTTATAGTCTAACATTTTCAATTTTCTGACACTAAAATGGAAGGAAAATACTGGAGGAAAAGTCCACAGGAAGTCCTTAATAATGGTGAACCATCACCCCAATTTGTCTGGAACTGTTTTTCAGAAAGCAGGGCTTTCACTATTAAACAGAGGAAAGTCCTGGGCAAAACAGGACGGGTTGGTCTCCTTACTCCTAATATACAGTATTAGTATTTGTCTTCATCTGTTCTGCTGTAACAAAAATACTCTAGACTGAGTGCATTAAACAGTGGACATTTATTTCTCACAGTTCTGGAGGCTGGGAAGTCCAAGATTAAGGTGCCTACAGATTCAGAGTCTGGTGAGGACCTGCTTTCTCGCTCATAGGTGGCTGTCTTCTCACTGTGTCCTCACATGGTGGAAGGGGCAAGGGAGTCTTCTGAGGTTTCTTTATGAGGGCACTAGTCCTATTCATGAGGGCTGCACCGTCATGACCTAATCACCTCCCAAAAGCCTCACCTCCTAATAAATGCCCTCATATTGGGGAATAGATGTCAACATATGAACGTTGAGGAGGCAAAAACATTGCCCACAGCAGTATTATTTCAGCCAAGGCCCCAAGCTGCCCCCTGTAGTTGACAGCAGCAAAGTGATGGGAAGAGTTGCCACTAAGACACTTCAAATGAAGCCCCCTATGGATAGTGCTTCTGAAAGGCATCATCTCAGTGACGATACAGCTTTAAAGTCACAGGCAGGGAATCATGCCAGAAGTGAGGTAGACTGAGATATAAACAAGTTTCTTCCCAGTATATGTATCCAGTTATTTGTTCATTCATGTCTTTGGTGTTATTGAGAACCTCCTCTGTGTGAAGCACAGTGCTAGTTGCTGGGAACAAAAACAAATAAAACAGGAACATCTCCCTCATGAAATTTATTTTAATCCACCTTGTTGTTATTAAACTGGTCTTTCCACTTCTCCAGAGTGCTGTCCTGAAAGCACCTTATATATCTTGGTACTGAGCCCAGGGCCTAGGACTAGGTAGGCACTCGATAAATATTTGGTGAATTGAATTTCTATTATCCCCTTTGCGCTTTCTGTCCTTTTTTTTTTTTTTTTTTTTAAAAAAAAAACCCTTTCCTCTTCTTTGTCTCAAAGGATTCCACTAATATTTTTTCTCTAGGACTCAAGGCACTTGGCAAACATTTTCCAAGATCTTTACAGCCTGTCTCCGAAATAGATAAGAAGTACCCTGATAGCAATTGTATCCATCACTGGCTATGGTCTCTCTCGGTTCTCTTCTTTCCTATTACTGATGGTTCATTTGAGCTTCCACAACAGGTCAAGACACATGGCTCATTTTGGGTATCTCATGGCTCATTTTGGGTATCTTCAGGGCAACAGTCTCAAGAAATATGTGGACTTCAAAGGTACTTACTGGAGGCAAATTCAGATCAAAGCAAACAGCACAGTAAATACACCAAGTTTAGGCCTCTTGTTCCACAGCACAGGGCCAGAAAGGTCTCCTGAGGACACAAGCCAGAAAGAGCCACCTGGAGCTGTAATTTTCCAGTCCTTCTGGAGATTAAGGTGAGGTCATTGCTATTGATTCCATCTTAGAGTTTGGCAGCAAGCAGGGATCTTGGGATTTAACTCTGTCCGAATGTCACTACATTGAAAAGAGAACAAAATAGTAAGACATTTATGACAAGGTTATTTGCTTTTTGCATAAAGTCTGGAATTGAAGACCTAAAAATATTACTCAATTTAAAAAAATCCTTAATTCCTATCACATTTCAGTGAGACAGATGAGCATGCTCATTTTTTTTTTTAAGTAGGAAGGACAACTGAATCTCTTAGTAATTATTGAGGGTCACACATCAAATTAACAACAACAATATAATCCCACAGACAGCTATTACAACACCATAAGACATTTCTTGTTCTTAGCAGGTAGTGTACATTTGAAGCTATTTAAGCTGTTTGGACTTTGCTTCGATTTTAGGATTACAAACCATATAGTAGGTGCACTGTTTTATCTAATTTACTTATCATTGATCAATGTGACCTGATATTTGCATTGTTAGTGACCCTTAAGTTTAGATCTGTCTAAATGATTGCCCTCATTTAGGCAGGCAGTTTGTGGATAGATGCACATTCCTGCAACTGGGCAAACTCCATGGCAGGACATGGGCAGGAAATGTCTTTAAACTTAGAAATAGCAATTAGAAAATTAATTGTCTTGATAATAAAGCAATAAAACCAGCCAGTCCTTCTTTACACATGTGTGTGTGTGTGTGTGTGTGTGTGCGCGCGCACATGTGCACCCATGGGAGTGTATGTGTGTCTTTTTGTGTGTTATCTACCAGATTTTATTATAGGTCATCAGCAACTCAAGAAAAAAAGGGAAACGTCACAATTTTCCAGGGTCTTGATGAGGAAGAAAGATGGAGTAGGAAGCAATTAGCCTTTCTAGTTATTACTTGGGAGATATGCATTCTTAGAAAAAACTCTCTCTCTCTATCTTAGAGTTAATACATTCACATGGTTAAAAAAAATCACAAAACGTAAAAAAGTTCATAGTTACAATTCTCCCTCCTACTCCTTTCTCCCCTCCCCTCATCTGCCACGACCCCTCAGCCATAGGTAATTAGTCTTCTTAATTTCTTACATATCCAGATTTTCAGAGTTTTAAAAAATTTACAGGAAAGCCAATTAAAATATGATTTCTTTCCTCCTCCTTTTAACACAATAGGTAACATGTTACAGACACTCTTCTGCAGCTTGCTTCCATCACCTAACTGAGGATCTTGGAGATCTTGCTTTAGCGGGGTATAGAGAGCGCCCTCCTATTTTCCCCAGCAGTGTGGTACTCCATTGCTGACATCAGTATTTTTCAAAATTTTATATTCATCACAATATAAAACTACAGAGGAACACATTAACTCTACCCCCAAATCTCTGATTCAAGAGGTCTGGGGTGGGGCCTGAGAATTTGCATTTCTGATAAGTTTCCAGTTGATACTGATGCTGTTGTCTGGGGACCACACTTTAAGAACCACTGTCCTAGATGTACCATAATATATTTAGCCTGTGGACAGACAAAAGGGAGTCTTTTAACCTCTTGCTATACAAACTATACAGCAATGGGTATTCTTGTTCATATGCCATTTCATATAGGTATAGGTATTTCCGTAAGATGGATTTCTAAAAGTAGATTTTCTGGGTTGAACATTATATAAATATGTAATTTTGATATGCAGTGACAAATTGGTGGTGGTTCCAACTTATACTTCTACTAGTAATATATGAAAATGCCTTTTACACCACGCCAGAAGAGTCTATTATAATACCTTTTTTGGACAGTCTGATAGGTGAAAAATAGTTTAATTTACATTTATCTTTTCATATAATCAAGAGCCATTTGTATTTCTTTTCTGAAATTTATTTTTTGAGTAAGTTACCTAATCATTCTAGGTCTCAATTTATGTGTAAGATGGGAATATTAATAATTCTTAGGAATTAGTGCAAATTGCTATCATCCCAAACTTTATCTTTGATTCTAAATAATCAATTAAATTTCACTTTCTTGCATCACAAAGTTTCATTCATTTGTCCATTTATTTATTCGTGAAATAATTATTCAGCACCTACTATAATAAGTGCTGGGAATGAAGAGGTGAAAACCTTGTCTTCAAGGAATTCACTGTATACTATGGACGACAAACTTGCAAAGGGTTATGTTACAATCGCTACAAGGATGGCTATAATAAAGGTCCCTACAAAGCCAAAGAGGCACATCGGGACAAGAAACCCTAACTCTCCCTGGGGGAATCAGGGAAAGCTTCATGCAGAAGGTGGCTTGGAACTGATACTTGGTGAAGAGGAGTTTGCCAGATGGATGAGTAGGGGAGGGTGTTCCAGAGAGAAGAACAGCTTATACAAAACCAAAGAGACATGAAGAAATATGGGTATTAGTAAACTAGACAGTAGTGTTAATGCTTAAAGAGTAGGAATGGAAGAAGGACCACTCTGATTTTCTAGTTCACCTTTGGGGTGGGAGAACCTCAATAACTTCAGATTGGCTCATTCCAAACCCCAGACTGTGATATATATGTTTCCCTCATATTTCTGGGAGCCAATTTTCTCTTTATTATTTCTCTCATCTTGTCCTCTGTTGATCATGGCATTTGTGGTTTGGATTTATCTTTGTCTCAAATGAAGATTTATTTGGGTCTTTGCTGTATGAGCTTGCCAATTTAATGTTCCATCTACTACCACATAATTCTCAATGAGAGAGTCAGAGGTTAACAGAAAAATTACATAGAGGAAATATGTCTTAATGCTATAACTTTAAGAGTATATATTCTAAAGGACTATTTGTGGAAACAGGGAGATGCTCAGAAAATGTTATTAAGAGAGAGAGGATGCAGAATGTCCAAAGATATAACAAGTGTTCTTTCTGCTATTTTTCATACATATCTATCTTATCTATCTACTATCTATCTATCTATCATTTATCATCTATCACCTATCCATCCTATTTATTTGGCTATGCAATTTTATGTTTTTTTAAAGCTAATGTATTATGATGTATTTTTACATCATTAGAACCAATTTTAGGCTCTCTTGGCTACCATTTATGGCACCATTGGTGGTGGATAAACCGTTTGGTTTTTATTCTCTAATTATTAGACATTTGGGTTTGTATATTTTTATCCATTTAAGTGCAGTGATAAAAGAAATAAACTAATAGAGTTTATCTTGAATAGTGGGAAATGGGCAAAGATGATCTTTATATTAAAAAAAAAAGTAAGAAAAAAAAAAAAGAAAACCCAAGCCAGGTGTAAGAAAGATATTTTGGCTACTGTAGCAAAAATAATAATAACAACAGTAATAATTCACATCTATTCAGCATTATTGTACCTAGCATGAGTCTGGTATGCTTTTTGTTTTGGGCTGCTTAGTTCTCCAAAGGCCACACTATGAAGTCTATACTGTTATCAACCCTCTTTGACACGTAGAGAGAGATTTTGTGTTTCAATAGAAAACTATAGCACACCCTTGTGGGTTATCAGATTGTAACTGTTCCTTATCTTTGAGCTATTTTGAACTTATTTGTAAATTGCAGGTAACTGACAGGATGCAAACTCTGACTTGACTGGCAGAGATTTAATTAACTTCTTCTCTCACTGTTACCTGCCTGTAAATTGGACTGTCTCATCACCTTGCATAAATTTTCAACACTTACTTAATTTTCAGTTCTTCTAGTTTACATCAATATCTGGCTTCAACCTTTCAAACGAATATTTCTGGAACAGAGCAGAACCCTGTGGGACTCCCCAAGCACAAAGGCCCCTCTATGTCCCCTCTCTTGTTTGTAGAAAAGCTGAAGTCTCCCAGGCCTCCCAGAGTCACAAAGGAGCGGGCTTGAGCAGTTAATGATTAGGACAGTAGAGTCACAGACTCAGTGTTTGATGCAAGGATGGGATTAACGGGCTTCCCTGGTGGCGCAGTGGTTGAGAGTCCGCCTGCTGTTGCAGGGGACACGGGTTCTTGCCCCGATCCGGGAAGATCCCACATGCCGCGGAGCGGCTGGGCCCGTGAGCCATGGCCGCTGAGCCTGCACGTCCGGAGCCTGTGCTCCGCAGCGGGAGAGGCCACAACAGTGAGAGGCCCGCGTACCGCAAAAAAAAAAAAAAAGAATGGGAGTAATACTATTGCTCATAATAATCTATATCTTTGTGGGCATCAAAATAGTTGTAGATTGCTCTGCCCACATGTTAGCGAGCAACTAAAATTGTCAGCAAAGAGATGCTACAGACCCATGTCGACATCTTCCACTCTAAGAATATGCCACCCTGTGTCAGCATGAAGAAGTTACAGAAGATGGACCTTCGCCCATAATCCCACAGAAATGGAATGATGTCAACAAGTGGGGATTTGTAAAAAGCTCTTTTGCCCCTTTCCTGTTTTGTCTATTTCTGTTCCCCTTAAACCTTAATCATAAAAATGAGATCACTAGGCAACATTTAACCTAACTCCTGATTTTCACTTTACTGAATGTACACAATGCCTTGCCTAACCTATTGATTCCTTTCCTGGATTAAAAGGAGTAAAAATAAAGAATTAAGTAGTTAAAGAACGACACGCTCCACGTGGACAAGATAGCATCCAAAGGGAGATCAAGAGAAGTCAGCAATCTGCATGCAATGGAAAAATGTTGAAAAATCTGACCTTTCACCTTCCTGATTAATTGAGATCTTTTCCCTTTAAAAATTGTCATGTCTCAGCAGAATCTTCAGAGTTGGTCTCTGGATACAGGTCCACCTTCTCCCCAGATTGTCGGCTTTTCTGAATACAGCATCTTTCCTTTCTACTAACACTTGCCTCTTGATTATTGGCTTTTGAGTGGCCAGCAGCCAAACTTGAGTTTGGTAACGTTTCCAATTTTTTCTCTCCCCCTTCTGACCTGGTATCATCAAGACCTAAAACCTGACCACTCAGATTCTCATCAGCCATGTAGCTGGCCTTTCTCAGGATTTGAAGAATATCTGTGAGCTAAAGTCTGATGACTTGATATATATCTTGAAGGACTTCTCACTGCAGTGAACCATGCATGGTTTTGATTTCTCCATGGACAAGCCATGGTCTGGGCCACTAAGGAGCTCTGGACAAATGAACGCTCTTATACGTGAAATAACCCAGACTGTGTCACCATTATCAAGACCATTGAAATTGTAGCTTCAAGAAACTCAGTGAGCAGCTCTGGAAAATTGAAATATTTCTATCCATCAACATCTTAGAATCCACTGGGCTAGATACCCTCAGGGTTCAACTCCTTTCTACAGTACAGAATTTTATACTAGTGTTTATTTTTCTTTCTAGGCATCTCTCTTAAGATCTTACTCTATAGAACCCTGTAACAACTGATCTTTGTCACCACTCCTCAATAGATGGTTGAACTGTTTTTGCAGGAACAATGTGAGCAAGAGTCCTCAGGAAGCTGTTGCGTAGATCCTGATTAACTCCTTATCCCCTCTGTGTTGTTCAGTGATGAATGATATTCATTTGTCTCGAATAAAAGGACAGATTAACAACGTTGAACTTAACCTGAGCCCTGTGCTCCTAGAAAATAGCGAGGCTAAGAAATCCCTTTATTCTTTTGTGTTATGGGAAATGGCTTACCCTTCCCCATATGGCTTAGATGAGACTCAAAGATGAACTCCTTATTTACCTAGACACAGACCCTTCTAATTCTCACCCTTTATCTTGTAAATAAATTAGTTGAAAAATTTGTCCTCACTGACCAAACTGACAAAATATCCATTAACTTGACTTGACCAAACTTTAGTCAAGGGTTCTTTCCTTCCTCCAGGCTCCTGAACTTTGGCCCATCCTTGAGCATTAGAACATGGAGCAACCTCTCAACTGTCCAATCAGGGTACCCACTCATCCCACTTTCCCACAGTCAGTTCTTTCTGGCATTATTTACTCCCCCCCTATAAAAGAGAAGCCCTGCTTCTCTTCTCTTCTATAGACAGCATATATGTGAGTCTTGTTTTTTAATCCATTCAACCAATCTTTGTCTTTTGATTGGAGCATCTAGTTCATTTCCATTTAAAGTGGTTTTTTATAGGTACTTATTGCCATTTTGTTAATGGTTTCTGTTTTTTTTTTTTTTTTTTTTGCTGTTGTTGTTCATTCTTGTACTTGTTTCCTCTTTTGCTCTCTTCCCTTGTGATTTGATGACTGTCTTTAGTGTTATGTTTGGATCCCTTTCTCTTTTTTGTGTATCTATAGGTTTTAGGTTTGTGGTTAGGGTGTGGCTTCATATACAACAACCTATATATGTATGTACATAATTATTTTAAGTTGATGATCTCTTAAGGTCGAATGCATTCTAAAAACCCTGCATTTTTATTCCTCCCCTCACATTTAATGTTTTTGACATAATATTTTACATCTTTATATATGTGTTATCCCTTAACTAGCTATTGTGTTTATATATGATTTTGCTACCTTTGTCTTTTAATCATTCTATTAGTTTTATAAGTGGTTGATATACTACCTTGCTGTATTTTTGCCTTTGAGAGTTTTCTTTTTGTAATTTTCCTATTTCTAGTCGTGGTCTTTTTTCTTTCTTTCTTTCTTTTTTTTTGGCTGCTTAGAGAAGTCCCTTTAACATTTCTTACAAAGCCGGTTTTGTGGTTCTAAGCTCTTTTAGCTTTTGCTTGTCTGTAAAACTCTTTATCTGTCCTTCAAATATGAATGATAGTATTGCTGGTAGAGCATTCTTGGTGTAGGTTTTTTCATATTGTCATTTTGAATACACTGTGACACTCCCTTATGGCCTGCAATGTTTCTGCTGAAAAGTCAGCTGATTGTCTTATAGGAGTTCCCTTGTATGTAACTAGCTGCTTTTCTTTTGCTGCTTTGATTCTCTCTTTTTACTTATTTTTTTTGTCATTTTAATTATAATGTGTCTTGGTGTCACCTTATTTGGATTCATTTTGTTTGGGACTCTCTGTGCTTCCTGGACCTGGATGTCTGTTCCCTTTTCCAGATTAGGGAAGTTTTCAACTATTATGTCTTCAAATAAGTTCTCTGTCTCTTTCTTTCTCTTCTCTTTATGTGACCCCTATAATGCAAATGTTAGTAGGTTTGACATTGCCCCAGAGGTCTCTTAAACTGTCCTCATTTTTATGTATGTATGTATGTATTTATTTATTTATTTATGTATGTGTGTATGTATGTATAGTTGATTTACAGTGTTGTGTTAAACTGTCTTAATTTTCTAAAATTCTTTTTGCTCTTTTCTCTTTAGTTTGGGTGATTTCCACTACTCTGTCTTCTAGTTCACCGCTCTGTTCCTCTGTATCATCTAATCTACTATTGATTTCTTCTAGTGTATTTTTAATTTCAATTATTGTATTTTTCAGCTCTGTTTAGGTCTTCTTTATAGTTTCTAACTCTTTGTTGTAATTCTCACAGTGTTCATCCATTCTTTTCCCAAGTTCACGGAGCATCTTTATGACAATGACCTTGAACTTTTTATTGGGAAGATTGCTTATCTCCACTTTGTTTAGTTCTTTTTCTGAGGTTTTGGTCTTGTTCCTTTGTTTGGAACATATTCCTCTGTCTCCTCATTTTGCCTGATTCTCTGTGTTTATTTCTATGCATTAGATAGGTCAGTTACATTTTCCAATCTTGGAGAAGTGGCCTTTGGCCTTTCGTAGGAGACATCTTCTGGGGTCCGCCAGCATACTCCATTATAGTCACCTGAAGCTATACGCTCTAGGGGTGTCCCATGTAGGTTGCATGAACCCTCTTGTTTTGGTGGGGCCAACTAACTGTGAGTGTAGGTAGGCAGGGCTGGCCTATGGTCCAGTTGGCTGTCAGGTCCTGCCTCATGCGATGGCTGCTGGCCTGCTTGTGGTTGGGGCCAGGTCCTGGAGCAGTTGGCTACGGGTCCCATGCCTGGTGCCAGCTTGGTGCTGAGCTGGACCAGGTTCCAGAGTAGCTGGCAGTGGGGCTTGTTGGTGGGGGGAGGGTGAGCTTGGTGCTGTCTTACTGGTGGGAAAGGCTAAGTCCTGGTGCAGGTGGCTATGGGGTCTGGGGGAGAGCAGGGCTGGTGCCAGCCCACTGGTGAGTGGGGCTGGGTCCTCACAATGCTGGCTTTATGGCCCAGGGTGTCCCAGGACTGGTGCTGGCCTGCTGGTGAGCGGGTAAGCCTCCATCATTAGTAAGCCAGAAGGAGGACTCCAAAATGGTGCTTGTCAGCACCAGAGTCCATATGGTAGAATGAGCTCCCCAACATAGCTGCCACCTGTGTTGATGTGTTAATGTCCCCGGGGTGAGCTCCAGTTGCCTCCTGCATCTCTGGGTGGTCTCCAAGTTCAGAAAATTGGTCTGACTAAGCCTTCTTTCAAATTATTACCTCTGTGCTGGGACGTGGGATGTGTGAGATTTTGCACGTACCCTCTAAGAGTGGAGTCTGTTTCCTACAGCCCTCTGGCTCTCCCACACACAAAGCCTGCTGGCCTTCAAAGCAAGATATTCTGGGAGCTCATCTTCCCAGTGCAATGTCCTGGGCTGGGGAGCCCAATGTGGGGCTCTGACCCCTCGCTCCTTGGGGAGAACCTCTGAAGTTGTGAATACTCTCCTCTTTGTGGGTCACCTACCCTGATGTGTGGGTTTTGACTATACCATGTCTCTACCCCTCCTATCCATCTTGTTGTTGTTCCTTCTTTATATCTTCAAGTGTGGAAAATCTTTTCTGCTAGTCTTCAGGTCATTCCAGTACACAATTGCTCTGTAAATAGTTGTAATTTTGGTGTGTCCATAGGAGGAAGTGAGCTCTGGATCTTCCTACTCTGCCATCTTTGCCAAAACTCCAGGGTTTTTCTAAATTAAGCTCACTGGAAATTTTGTGCCTCACCCAATTCTTTATTTAACCCTTTCTTTCCTCTAAGTTTAAATGAAACCCATCACCTGATTTTCTCTAAGAAAGTTGTTTCATTGGTAACTGTTGAACAAACGTTGGGTTGATGAAATCTCTGGGTGTCACGGGTAAAGAAATGAGTAGTATATAAATACCCAAAGAAGTATGTCACATTGATTTTTAAAAATAATTAAATAACTTGCAGAGTCAAGGTTCATGGTTTTGAGCAGGCTACATGATTTTTGTACTACTGGTTCAGTTGCAAATAGCTAAACATGGTAAAGATAGAAGAAAAGAAAAATGTCACTGTTAGTTCCTTTTCTTTGCTATAAGGTATTAGTTGAAATATTAACTTTCTTTTTACAGGTAAAGCGACAGAAACCATGAATCTAATTCCGCTAACTTCCAAGGAAGACTAGATAAGGACCGTTCAATTACACGTTGCTTATTTATCTAACTCTCTCTGCAGAATTTGCTTTGGTGAAACAAATCACCTGTTGAAGGGGAAAAAAGCCATTTAAGTGATTAAAATCTACTTTAGCTAATTTCCTCTTTAACCTATTTGTAAGCTAGTTGTAATGAATAGTTCTCATGGGAAGCTTTAGTTGACATTTGGATCTCATTAGACTTTGAAAAACTCCTACCATCTCATTCTTTTTGAGCTCTTTCACTGGGATACAGTTTTCAAGGTAAGCTGCAGTGAATGGAGTTTAATGCATGAGCTTTGAAGCTTCAGAGTTTGGAATCTAACACTGCCCTCACCAGCTGTGTGAACCAGGACAATTCTTAATTTTTTTTTCAAAACTCAGCTTTTGCAGTTGTAAAATGATTGTTGCTATGAGTTGTTTTGATAATTAAATATATCAAATATAATTAAATGAGCTAATATAAAGTGCTAAGATTACAGGCGTAAAGTGCTTACTGGTGTTCAGCAAATAGTGAGCACACATTAACAAGTATGGCTCATTACTAATAGAAGCTCTGAAATGGAAAAACTGATTGGATGAAGGGGGGTGCCAGAATAACTTCCTCTTTCTAATTAATTTATCAATTGCTAGAAAATTTAGCAAATGAGTAACAGAGACCTGCTCTATTATCAAGAAAATACTAGAAACAGACATCTTATCTTTTCAAGTTCTGGCACCAAATTACTTCTGTGTTATATGTACTATCCATTCAGAATTCTTCTTTTAAAGGCCGTCTTATCTTAGGGGTCAGAGTGTAGAGTACTTTTTGAATGACAGCACTTTAGTCCCAGTGAAGAATTAAAATTAGTTGCTATGAATGTCAACTCAAACCTTCCTCTTGGTGTTTTAAAGTATGTATCATTTAAAGGTGAAGAAAGTATAAAATGGAAAAAGAAATGACTGCAGGACCTGGTGAATGTAGATGATGTAAGAAATACATGAAAATGGGAAAGAAGGAGAGAGATAATGATTTGTAGCTTCTTGATATGGAGTACATAAATATGGTGTGAAATCATATATATCATTGCTATTTCATAGGCATGGCATTAACCTCAATTTTTACCCTTTTTTTGAGGCTGGAGAATATGAATAATATTCTTAGACAAATAAGTCAACTTTTGATTTTCTGTGCAGAGGAGATAGTGGAGTTTGGAAAAAACTGACTTACGTATGTATTTGAAATTTTTGTAGCGTGTGTGTGAGGGGAACCATTTGGTTTACCATCTCAAAATATTTTGTTCAGGCTAACCTTAAAATTAATTTGCTTTTGAACATATATCAATTGTTTTTGCCACTAAGTAGACTATTTAAAGCCAATCTAGATGGATTTAAAAGTATGCAAGTAACCATACTGTGAATAATCTGTATATAAAGAGAACTAATAGTGAATTCTCATCTTTATTTATTCAATACTCTGCTCGGAGTTTAGATCTAATCTCTTGTTTACAGTGGAAAGCTAAGGAATTTTTTCCTAGTCTAGAAGTGGTTTAGCCTAGAGATAAAAATAGCCACATGAAAGAACAGAGTTTTGTACCTCTGCTCTTGCTTTAAAAATGTTCCTTAGGGCTTCCCTGGTGGCGCAGTGGTTGAGAGTCCGCCTGCCAATGCAGGGGACACGGGTTCGTGTCCCGGTTGGGGAAGATCCCACATGCCGCGGAGCGGCTGGGCCCGTGAGCCATGGCCGCTGAGCGCGCGTCCGGAGCCTGTGCTCCGCAGCGGGAGAGGCCACAACAGTGAGAGGCCTGCGTACCGCAAAAAAAAAAAAAAAAAAAAAAAAAAAAAAATGTTCCTTAATTTCCTAACAATGTGCTGATTAGACATAACAGAAGACTGTCTCATAAAATGAGTAAAGGTCCAGATCAGAAATAAAACTCCCAGCAGTCAAGGCAATAGTTGGTGCCTCAGAAGTTTACCCTTTTGTATTTCTCCTGCTGTATAATTTCTCTTTATATCACCAACATGTGCTTTTAGCTGACATTTCTGTCTTGATGACTAAGCTTGTATTTATTAATCTTTCTTTATCCTAGTTCTCCCAGGACTAGTTTCAAAAATGGCTTCCTGAAAGGCAAAACTTTGGGGATGGTAAAAAGATCAGTGGGTGCCAGGGGTTGAGGGGAGGGAGGGAGGGGTGAACAGACAGAGCACGGAGGATTTTTAGGGCAGTGAAACTACTCTCTATGATACTGTAATGGTGGATACGTGACATTATACATTTGTCCAAACCCACAGAATGGACAACACCAAGCGTGAACCCTGATGTAAAACATGAATTCTGAGTGATTATGACTTACCAACTTAGGTTCATCACTTGTAATGAATGTCCCATCTGGTGGGGATGTTGATAGTGAGAGAGGTTGTGCATTTGTGGGGAGCAGGGGGTATATAGGAAACCTATGTACTGTCCCCCTCAATTCTGCTGTGAACCTAAAACTACTCTTTAAAAGTCTTTTTATAAGTGCTTATATATATATAAAAAAGTCTTGCTGAACATCCTCTGGTTGAGGGGGGCTGGAACGAGAACAGGAGAAAGCACAAAGCCTTTCATTCTTGATTTGCTAAACTAGAATTAAAAGTCTTAAAAAAGCCTCTGAGAAGCCATTTACTCTCATGATCCAAATTCCTGGGTCTCCAAACTACTCAGATAGATGTATTTCCATTTGGGGAAGAGCCCATTATACCATCTTCCTTCTGGGAAAGAAAACAATTTAGTTACAGCTGAATCTATTATATCGTCAAGGAGTTTGCAAAGTGTAGGTATACACTGGAGGTTATTTTTGCTTTTTGTGCTTGTGTTAAGTGTGTTCTACTGGAAGGTATTATGAGGACTGGGGAGAGGGAGCGTAAAAGAGAGAAAGGGATTAGTTCGTGTCTGCAGTTTTCATAAACAGCTACGTCTATGAGCAGAAACTCTTTAAATTTCACATCCAAAAGTAGCATCTGGCACAGTGGGAACAACAGAGCTCCAGGGATCCCGCAAGAGGCAAAGTAGGAGAGCTTGTTAGGTTTCTTGCAGTTTTAACTCCAGATCTTAAGAGCAGAATTAACCAACAAAGAGTAATGAGATTTGCTGTAGCATCTCAGGAAACACAGTCAATGGGATTTCAGTCTGAGTGAAAAGCATGCAGACTGTGATTGAAGAAGCAGGAGCTGGAGATTGACATAAAATAGCTTAAAAGTAGTGGTTCTCAAAGTTTGGTCCCTGGACCATCGATATCGGCATTACTTACAATGTGTTAGAAATGCAGATTCTTAGTTCCCAACCCAGACAGATTGAATCAGAGTAGAACCCAGGAATCTATGGTTCAACAAATCCTCTAGGTTTTCTTTCTTTCTTTTGTTTCTTTTACTGTAAAAATTTTTACTCCATTTTTTTACCTCAGTTTCCCATCCCCTATCTGAACATTCCCCTCACCTCCCAAAAAGCCTATAAAATATTTCTTCACTACTTACAGGATAAGATTTTTCAATCTACTTTCCTCATTTTTTAGAAATTGTAATGTAGTTGATTTACAAATGTGTTAATTTCTGCTGTACAGCAAAGTGATTCAATTATACATGCATATATACATTCTTTTTCATATTCTTTTTCACTATGGTTTATCACAGGATATTGGATATAGATCCCTGTGCTATACAGTAGGACCTTGTCGTGTATCTATTCTATATGTAATAGTTTGCATCTGCTAACCCCAAACTCCCAATCCATCCCTCTCTCACCCCCTTCCCCCTTGGCAACCACAAGTCTGTTCTCTGTCTGTGAGTCTGTTTCTGTTTCGTAGATAAGTTCATTTGAGTCATATATATATATATATATATATATATATATATATATATTTTTTTTTTTTTTTGCGGTACACGGGCCTCTCACTGTTGTGGCCTCTCCCGTTGCGGAGCACAGGCTCCGGAAGCGCAGGCTCAGTGGCCATGGCTCACGGGCCCAGCCGTCCGCAGCATGTGGGATCTTCCCGGACCGGGGCATGAACCCGCGTCCTCTGCATCGGCAGGCGAACTCTCAACCACTGCGCCACCAGGGAAGCCCGAGTCATATTTTAGATTCCACATATAAGTGATATCATATGGTATTTGTCTTTCTCTTTCTGACTTACTTAATATGATCATCTCTAAGTCCATCCATGTTGCTGCAAACCTCCAGGTGTTTCTGATGCATGCTAAAATTTAGTAACCACTATTTTAGGTCATTGGGGCCACTTTTCTTTATTGAGCTACCTTAATGAGGAGGTAGCCTTCCTCTGCCTGCCCCACAACTGACTGCTCCTGGTGTGTGAACAACTGAATGCATGGATAGCAGATTCAAAAAGCGATGATAGAACCCAGAAGGGCTTTGCCCTTCCATTTCATTATCTTCAGACCTGAAGTGACCCCTATCTTGGGTGCTGCTCTTTCTTCTCAAGTCTCAGCTACCTCAGGCCCCATGAACCTTGGCAGATGCCATACGTTGTTATTTCACAGTGGAACCGAGCAGCCCCACATGGTAGCCACTACCCACATATGGCTATTTAAATTAAAATTAAATAAAGTAAAAAATTTAGTTCCTCAATCACACCAGGCATATTTCTACTGTTCAGTAGTCGCGTGCAGCTAGCAGTTACTCTATTTGACAATACAGATATAGAACACCTTCATCTCCCTGATACTAACTTGTAAACCTACAAGTAGCTTGCCAATTTCTGTGGTATAAATGTTCCCACCACAATCAATTTCAAACTACCAACACATATCACTAAACACAGATACAAAAAGAGATACACACAGGACTTCCCTGGTGGTCCGGTGGTTAAGAATCCGCCTGCCAAGGCAGGGGACACCGGTTCAAGCCCCGGTCTGAGAAAATTCCACATGCCGTGGAGCAACTAAGCGCGTGTGCCACAACTTCTGAAGCCCATGTGCCTAGAGCCTGTGCTCTGCAACAAGAGAAGTCACCGCAATGAGAAGCCCACGCACCGCAACAGAGTGACCCCCTGCTCACTGCAACTAGAGAAAGCCCACGCGCAGCAACAAAGACCCAGCACAGCCAAAAAAACAGATGCACGCAATCACCCCATGAGAACCAATATGAATTGGTTTGGTTCCAGGTCACCACTGGTTTTATGGGAGGAATTCTGCCTTGATGGCAGGAAGTGATGCTTCTGTCCTTCACTTCCGAATTTCATTTTACAACAAGACTGGATTTCCAAGAACACAAAGTTAATAGCATACTAAGAGTGTCCAATAACTTGATCACCTTAATTCTATTTTAAGTAGAAGGTGAGAGTATCTAATATGCAATTTAACGTAAAGACTCGTTTTCATATCAATGGGAAAACTGCTCAAAGTGTCTTGGGACCAGTCTTATGCACCCAGAGCTAAACCGTACAAGATGTTAAGATGCCTGTGTTCCAGTCTGAATTTTATATCGAGTCAACAGTGGTGCTCCACTGATTATTTCTCTTAAGTGGAGGTGTTTATAGTCATTTCTGGTTGTGGATATTAAGCTGCTAGGAATGACTTGCTCACCAAATGAAAATGGAAGTGTTGTCTTATTTTATTTATTTATTTTTTTGCGGTACGCGGGCCTCTCGCTGTTGTGGCCTCTCCCGTTGCGGAGCACAGGCTCCGGACGCGCAGGCTCAGCGGCCATGGCTCACGCGCCCAGCCGCTCCGCGCCATGTGGGATCTTCCCGGACTGGGGCACGAACCCGCGTCTTCTGCATCGGCAGGCGGACTCTCAACCACTGTGCCACCAGGGAAGCCTGGAAGCGTTGTCTTTGATCTTTGAGGTCATGAACGGCTTGCAAAGATTCTGTCAAAGGGAAGCCATGTACTTAACTTTAAAAATTTTTGCCATTTTTAAAGTGCTTAAAAATCCTTTTTGAGAGATGGAAAATTATTCTTTCATTGCAACCTAAACAAAACCCAACTGATATACTAGTTTTAAAGTATTATGTAGAAGTAGATTTTAGACTATGGATTTCACACCTCAAAAAAATTGAAAATGAGAAAACTAAATGGCTTTCGTGCTATTTCCTCTCTTGAAAAGGAAAATCCATACTCTGAATGCCTTTGTTTCTAAAACTGTTTATTGTGATAATCGTAATTGGATGAGAATTATCAGTTAAACTGATGGCCTTGTTGAGTCCATTTACTTCTGCAGAAAGATTATACACATTTTTGTCAAACTGGATCCTTTTCAGGCACTTAGGAGACTGCCATTCCAATGCTGGTCCAGCTAAATCTGGGTGTCCTTGAATAACAGCTGCTAAAAATTCAATCAATAAACGGTGTCCAAATGTCAGAGAGTCATGGAAAGCGGGGCAGGTTGAGACAGGGTGTGGGGTTTGATTTTGGGTAGTCAGAGTTTAAATTTGACTTAGAAAAGAGAGAAGTCAGCATCTTTAAACTGCAAACATTATACGCCATCTAGTCAGTAGACTTAGAAAAGGTCAAGCAATCAATATATTTGGCATTAGCAGAGATAGGTTATGGGAGTCGGTTTTATTCCTTGAAATTGTTTTTTACATTCCAACATACAAACAGGTATAGGCAGACTGTTAGGTGGAGTAAAAAAGAACTTGTATGGCAGTAAAATGAGCAGATCTGTGGTCAAGGGGCTAAATTAAGAGATTCAGTGGACTTAGGAAGCAATGGGGGGATCTCAAATTGCTTCCACATTTGTCTCTGTTTAGGGTTTAACATTTCGAATGTGCGCTTAACCTTCTGGGGAAAATTGGGCTACCAGGTATATCATGAACCCAGCAAGATGGAAATACCAGGAGAAGCATATTATGGTTCATCATGTTGTTACTTTAATCTTGAAGAACTAGGAGAAAAAATAAAACAGAAACAAGAGTACATTTTGCACTCGTTCTTTGCAAATTTACTGGGACTACAGCAGGAGAAAGATAGTAAAATGTTAGATCCACTCATTAAATGCTGTTTATAAATTTGCAAACTGAGGGAAGAAGGGTCTTGTATTTTCCATCTACATGTTATTTCTAGTGAGGCAGCAGAACAGTTATGGGAAAAGAAAGAGGAATGAAAGATTGAGAAGGAAGGAAATAATGACTTGGGTAAAACCAAGTCATTTGAGAACAAAATAGTCACTATATGAACTTATTCAAGTAAGAAATTTCAGCATGGTCATTCAAAAGCCAAAAGCAAAGGAAAAAACAAAGTTCCTTTAGTTTCTTCTCACAAATAAAATAGTTTCCAAATAGTACGTGTGGGCTAAAATTGTTTTAGCCCAATTTTCCCCAGAAAGACTCCAACTGCAATTGCAAGAAGTTAACCTGTGATACCTTCACTTTTAAAATCTTATTTTGTCACACGTTTCTAAAAATTAAAACAAAATATAAATGAATGTATATTATTTGACCAAAGATTGTGAAATAATAGGAGACAAAATGAGGGACATTTTCCTGCTTTTTCTTAAACTTTAGACTGTTCTCTAATGAAGTTTGGACCAGGTAGTAATGAGGAATGGATAGCAGTAAGTGGCAACTCATATCAGATCCAAAGGCTCTGGGATGATCTTTCCAGTGATCTGGGGTGCTCCAAATCTCACAGGGAGAAAAGTTGTCCTTAAGCTTTAAGCACTTCATCTTATTGAATCTCACCAGGAGAATCTAGAGAGCACTGTTTGTGGATCATCCATTGAGAGAAGTGAAGAGCGTATACGTGGGAAAGTGGAGAGTCACTCGGCAGATTTTACTGATTTTCTGAGCCTGTAGTAGATTCCAGCCATGGCCCCGATTCTTTGACCCATCCTTGTACCCACGCCCTTTGCCTTGAGACTACATTTCCTCTTGAAGAAAAGACAGTCTCATTCCCTGGAATCTGGACTTGTTTCATGAATTGTTTTGACCCATAGCATGCAGCAGAAGTGTCAGTGCCATTTCTGAGTCTGGGTCTAAGAAGGCGTTGTGTTTTCCATTTGTGCACGTGCTGAGAGCCCTACACCGGGAACATCTCTGGCCTGGCCTGCTGGGCAATGAGAGACATGGTCTCAGACGCGTGAGACAAGTGTGAGCTCAGGCAGTACCAACAGAGCCATCCAGTTGACCCCAGACATGAGAGCAGTGAGTGCTTTTGTTTTAAAAAAAACAATATTTTAATTATTTTATTTTTATTTATTGTTTGACCACGTGATGCAGCTTGTGAGATTTTCAGTTCCCAGACGAGGGACCAGGGCTCGAACCCGGGCTCTTGGCAGTGAGAATGTGGAGTCCTAACCACTGCACTGCCAGGGAATTCCTGAGAGCAGTGAATGCTTAATGATACATGCCACTGATGGGTTTTTTTTCCTTTTCTTTTTCTTTTTTTCAAATTGAAGTATAGTTGATTTAAAATTGTTGTGTTAGTTTCGGGTGTACAGCAAAGTGAGTCAGTTATACATATATATATATATCTATTCTTTTTCAGATTCTTTTCCATTATAAGTTATTACAAGATATTGAATAAAGTTCCCTGTTCTATACAGTAGGTCCTTGTTGGTTATCTATTTGACATATAGTAGTGTGTATCTGTTAATCCCAAACTCCTAATTTATTCCTTTTCCCCTTTGGTAACCGTAAGTTTGTTTTCTATGTCTATGAGTCTATTTCTGTTTTGCACAGATGTTTCATGGTGGCTACCCAGTAATGTTGTGTCAATAGATGACTGATGCAGGACAGTAGTTTCCAGACTGACTGAAGGTATGGAGTTCTGATTAATTCTTCATGGACATATATACACTACCAAATGTAAAACTAATAGCTAGTGGGAAGCAGCCGCATAGCACAGGGAGATCAGCTCGGTGCTGTGTGACCACCTAGAAGGGTGGGATAGGGAAGGTGGGAAGGAGACGCAAGAGGGAAAAGATATGGGGATATATGTGTATGTATAACTGATTCACTTTGTTATAAAGCAGAAACTAACACACCATTGTAAAGCAATTATACTCCAATAAAGATGTTAAAAAATAAATTCTTCATGGAGCCCTTGATGCTCTATGGAAAGAAACAAGAAGCCCTTGAGGTGACAGCCTTGCTTAGCCCAAGCACCGCCCCATGAGGGATTTATCTACTGAGTTGATCTGACCTGGGAGCAAAGGTTTCAGCCCTCTGCTTGGTGGCAGCAGTATGCAAATGTATTTATGTCTTTCTGGACAGGTGTCCAGAAGTTATCAAGTTAATACTCACACAGGACATCCTTGCATCGGGAGCCTCAAAATTCCAGCAAAGAGCTTGCTCACCTTAAAGATTAGAAGTGGCTTAATAATGACCACTGTCTTGTTTGAGTCTGCCATAAAAGCAGAATGAGCATATTTCCCTATAGAATATATTTTGAGAATTTAAACACAGACTTAAATCTTTTTTTTTTTTTTTTGCCAGGCCTATTTCTGGTATATATGAATGAATCAGTGTGCCGTCCTGTTAAGACTGCCTTTCCATTGTTTTCTGGCTTTATTTTCCTTCTACTTTTCCTTACTAGTGAAAACAGTGGAATTTTGTGGAAGACTCAGGGGGTTTGAATCTGAGAAGGACAGCCTTTTATCTCTGAAGAGAAGGGGAATTTGATTGAAAACAGAGGCTACTTCTGATTCTTTCAGAGGAATTTTTCCTCTCCATCATTTTATTTGCCTAGTGATGGTATCCTCCTCGGCTCTTCAGAGCCCACGGTGAGATGACTTGCTTCAGCTGCACAGATCTTTTTCAAATATTGTCCAAGGACAAACACGCTCCCTCAGCGGCAGTGATTGTCTTGTCTGGAGACTGTATTCTGATTAATTTAACTGTAGCTTCCTTACGGCTTCAGTGGATT
Source organism: Orcinus orca (assembly GCF_937001465.1). Taxonomy (NCBI): domain Eukaryota; kingdom Metazoa; phylum Chordata; class Mammalia; order Artiodactyla; family Delphinidae; genus Orcinus; species Orcinus orca. The sequence goes on along the minus strand of NC_064563.1, from coordinate 8,409,782 downwards.
CCAAATTTGTCATGGTTTTAAAAAAAAAAATCTCCTAGGAAGTTTCACAGAAGTTGGTGAGAACAGGACTTAGGATTGATTCTGCTGAGCAACCTTTAGAACGTTCCAGAGAGCTGAGAGGCAAGGAGAAGAATGGAAGGAATGCCAGCTTATTCCTGATGCATGCTCATGGATCAGGCATAATTTCAGGAACTTTGCAGAAATTTCGGTGATCATTGCTCTGCACAAGAGGTGCCCCCTCCATGCATGTCAAAAGTATGCAATAAGCGCGTGCAGCCAGCAGGGGGCGGGAGCGCCACGGCCATAAACTACAGTCTCTTTACTGCAGTTGCTTGGACCGGCCCATGCACGCTGTTCTCCAAGCCAGCTGGTTCTGAACTCGCCGCAAGCCATTCTTTTTCTAAGATTTTTTGCTTTCACTGTCTCGTCTGCTGACAGTATATGCGGTCGAGTCGGTCTGCCTGGATTTGAATCCTGGCTGGCCCACTTGCTAGCTTTGTCATCTCTTTGTGTCTCAATCTCTCTGATCTGAGAAATGGGAAAAGAACAATTATGAGGATGTTGTGAGGATGATTGAGTTAACTTATGTAATGCATTTAGAACAGTGCCTGGCACATAGTAAGTACTTGATAAATACTAGCTACTATAGGTTAGCCGTTCCCTTTGCCCTTCACCTTCCATCCTCCCAAGTCTTGAATGCAAAGATAAATTAATCTGGCCATAGGTTCTGCAAGCTGGCTTCTCCTCGTTCTTTAAAACTCATCTCAAAAACACAATCTCACCTCTGGCATTTCTGCCAAAATTGCTTACGCTAAATCTAATAATGAAAAAGCATAAGACAAAACCAACTTGAGCAACATTCTCCTAAGTAACTAGACTATGCACTTCAAAAATGACAAGGTCAGGAAAGACAAAGAAACCAGTTTAGACTGCAGGAAACTAAACACATACCACAACTGAGTGCAGCACATGAGCTGGGACATTCTTTTGCTATAAAGTACATGTTGGGACAATTGGTGAAATTTGAGTAAGGTTCCGTATAAGATAGTAGCATTAGATCAGTATTAATTTTATATTTTGCTAATTGTAGGCTACGGAAGAGAATGTCTTTGCATTTAGGAAACACACACTCGAGTATTTAAGAGTAAAGGCGACATACTCTGCAAGTTACACTCAAATGGTTTAAAAAATGTGTATCTGTCTATAAATATATGTATCACATATATATGAGAGAGAGCATACTTTAATATAACATTTAGTACCTTTGGATGAAGGATACATGAGAATTCTTTGTATTATTCATACAACGTTTTTGTTAAGACTGACATTATTTCAAAATGCAAAGTTAAAAAAATAAAAAGCATAGATAAAAAATAAAATCTTTCATCTCAGATCCTCCTTCTCCAAGAAATTTTCCCTGATGTTCCCCTGCCCGCACTCTTAAGTGGGGGAGGGGCTCCTGCCCTGTGTGCCCTTGACCTACAGCCTGTGTCTCTGTCATAGCTCCCTTTACACTGTGCTGTGACCACCCGTTTATGTCATTAAACTGTGAGCCCAGGCATGGACTCTGTCTAGGCATTTCATTCAAGGGAATATATGCTCAATGCTAAGTGTTTAGTATTAAAAGAAACATATACTTGTTACAGCAAAGCCTCTGAAAGCAAACCATGAATTCATCTGGTGTGAAACTTAGGAAACAACGATCTGATCTGAAGTTCGAGGCAGAACTGACTGTAAGAGCATTAGTAAGAAATTTGTGTGTGTGTGTATTTCCTACTTGTTTCCTTTTTTATGGTATTGTTGGGATTTTGTTAAGCTCAGGTTTGTCTGTATGCAATGAGCTGATGTTGGAATGTAATATCATAAAGATGCAGCTCACTTCTTTGTTCTCTCCATGTTAATTTACTCTCATTGGAGGGTGTGCACTGTGGTCACTACTTCACACTATTTTTATCTAATACGAACTTCTGAGCTAGATATCTTGCCATTTGACCAAGGTAACAATGCAACAGGGAATCAATATAACTTTTATCTTTACTAGAAGCCATACAAGCCTATTGAGAAAAAGTTCAAGTGTGTGCGCACAACTCTAGGGAAGGAACTCAGCTACAGATGGTAAGAAGCAACAAACCTAGCCAGGCTTCCTACTGACGTTCTTTATTTATAACCTGGTGCATTGGAGCCATAGCATGTATTGTCTTTAGTTCAGAAGGGAATCTCTGTGAAGAAGAAAAATTGGATGTAGAGGCTCTGGTCAGTATGAATAGAGGAGGAAAAAGTGTAACTCCCTATACCTCAAAAATAACTCCCTCACACATCCTACACATCAAAGATACATTCAGAATAATAGGTTCTTCTGAAAGCGGCTAGGAGGGTTAAGCCTCCTACCATCTGTACTTTAGAGCGGATTGATTTAATCAGGCATTGGATGACCTTTCCTCTAACACCTAGCAGAGAAGATGGAATAGTTAGTGGTCTTGTTTGGAGGGAATTGGAGAAGGAGCAGAAAAGGGTCAATTTAGAGCACGAGGTAATTTGGAAAAGGTGCTGACCAGGAGGAAAGTGCTGAAGTGGGATGCTTGGAACAGCTGCATATGGTGTCCTGGTTCTTGGGGGACAGAGGCAGGGAGAGGAGCAGACGTGGTCAAGGCTCCAAAGAGAGAAGGATGAAGTAGCCAAAACAGACGCAGTGGTGGCAAGAATCCTGCTTGCATCCCGCCAAACGACACGCAAGTCATGGGACTTCCCTGGTGGTCCAGTGGTTAAAACTTCGCCTTCCAGTGCAGGAGGCATGGGTTCAACCCCTGGTTGGGGAGCTAAGATTCTGCATACCTTGCAGCCAAAAACCCAAAATATAAAACAGAAGCAGTATTGTAACACATCCAATAAAGACTTTAAAAATGGTCCACATCAAAAAAAAAAATCTTAAAATAAAAATACACAGGTTGTGGCTCTGCAGTTGTCTGCCTTGAAGAATTACTTGGCCCGTTTCCTCCTGAAGAATGAACTGTCTTCTACATCAACGATTTTCTTAGAATGGAGTATCCCTATGTTAGTGCTCAATAAACACTTAGCCAATTAAACCTATAGAGCTCTTGACACCTTTGCCATACCTTCTGTTACTTGTCCAGGACCTTACCACCTGGAACTTAATTTCTAACAAAGTTTGCAAAGTCCTTGGCCAAAACTAACTTCGACTGAACTTTAAAACGAACACATTCCAGAGCAACCAGCTGAATAATTCTGCTATGTGAACCATCGCTCTAAACGGATCATTTATCTAAATGGCATTCAATCTCACATGGGCATTCAAGAATTTTACAACAGACCACGGCGATTTCTCCAAACCCTAAAATTCCCAGAAGACAGGGGCAGCAGGCAGAAAGCTTTCATTCTTGTCAAAAATCAGTCTTGACTTTTGTGTATCACCATGGCTGTGTGTCAATGTCAATTCTTGTTCACTCAGGCAGATGTGTCTGGACCACTGGCCCATCATTCTGGACATAAAACCAAGGTCACAGCAGGGCACACATTTTTGCAGATTTCCTAGCTGTTTGTCATCTGCTCTCAGATTTTCCCTCACAAACTCTCAGGATAGCTTCTTAGAGGAAATATACTCTTTTTGGGGGTGGGGAATAAAAGTTTAAATCAGGCGGATGATACATTAATGGGCTAGTTCAATCTACCTTTGCTGCCACTGCCTGTATTCAGGTTCATATCATCTCTCTTGGGCACAATTACAATCATCCTGTAACTGCTGACGTTACCTGCATTGCTCTGCATTTGTTACCTCACCCCAAGCCTTCAAAGACATCCCTTACTACACGGAAAAATTTTCAAACTGCAAATATTATTTGACAGCCCTGATTAAAAGCTTTCTGTGACTTTCTGATTTCTGTGGAATAAACCTCAAAGTTTGTAGCATGAAGAACCTTCATATTCTATTCCTCCAACCTTCTCTCTCATGACTTCCCTTTATTAGTTCTAGCTTCATGCAGAGTCTTTATAATTTCTATCTCCAGTTTTTTTTGTTGTTGTTGTTTTTTTTTTTTTTTTTTGTGGTACGTGGGCCTCTCACTGTTGTGGCCTCTCCCGTTGCGGAGCACAGGCTCCGGATGCGCAGGCTCAGCGGCCATGGCTCACGGGCCCAGCCGCTCCGCGGCATGTGGGATCTTCCTGGACCAGGACACAAAACCGCGTCCCCTGCATCGATAGGCGGACTCCCAACCACTGCGCCACCAGGGAAGCCCTTATCTCCAGTTTTTATACGTACTTGACAAACTGCTACTCCACCACATGCAGAGGCAAAATCAAGTGTTTTCTCGTCTTTGGAAGCCCCCTCCTCATAGCCCCACTTCCTAACTCCAAAAGGTCAAATCAAGTATATTCATTGATGTTGCCACTTTATCTAATAACACACATCTATCTACAATTTTTTACATGTTGTAGTTGTGTATGCACTTATCTCCCCTACAAGATTTTGACCTTCTTTAAGGTTGGTACCTAATTTATTTATTTTTGTAGATCTAGGATATGGCACATAATAAGTGCTTAACAATTGTCTGTTGGATGAATGAAGTTTTCATGCTTATATCCCCGTATTTAATTAGCAGCTCAATAAGTAAAACTGAGGACTGTTTACTAGGAGTCAGCCTAGCACTGGGCTAGGTTTTCTGTCAGGGTGGAAAGTTGAGGAAGACACTGGTTGGAGAGAAGGCTTTGGGCCAGTGCAGATGTGGGTTCATTTTGTAGGGGAAAGTAAATGTAGAAAGACAAACAACAGCTGGTGGGAGGGGAGTGATTACTGGATAGGGGAGATATACATGATACTATGGGAAAACACTGTTAAGTGATATGGATGCAAAATGTACCATATTAGATGTGCACGTGTTTTGGGATAGAAATGAAATGTACTGAAATAGTAGAATTGGATGAACATGAATCGGGCAGCGAGAGAATTCATGTTGTGGTCAGTAGGGTATTGAAGCTGTAGGGATGGTGATGGCAAGAGGTTCAATGACTCTGACACTCTGTCAACTATATCGAGAGGGAGGCAAGGGGTGGCATCTGGGGGAAGTTTGTGCAGAGAACAAAGGCTGCAATCCTAGTTTTCACCAGGCCAGGACCCTCCTCCCGCAATATGAAGAATCTTCCCACTCCATGCAGCAATGCCTCAGTGATGATGAGCCATAAAGGTTCATGAATTTTCTATTTATTGCTGCTGTAGCAGCTGCTACAGTCAGAGGCTCACAGCTTGGTACCTCAGCTGTATGCAACTTTCTGACCCAGCATGTGGCTCTTTTAAAAAATATTTCATGATGAAAATTTCCAAACACACAAAATAGAGACATTTTTACCCACATACCTAGTTTTAACAAAATCAATGTTTTGGGGGTCCTTTTTTATTGACATATTTTAGAGCAAATTCTAGACTCATACTGCTTCACACATCAGTACATCAGTATGCATCTCGAATGGATAAGGATATTAAAAATAATATAAGCACCAAGCTATAATCACATCCAGCGTTGCTTTTAATATGCTCAAGGGACCAGCTCCCTCCCTTCCACCTCATCCCACTCCTCTGTCGGAGGTACATACTATTATTCCCAGTTATGCCTGAAGCCGTTTTCTTTCTGGGAGAAGTACCAGCCATTTTTACCCATTCTCTCTGTGCAAGAGAGTCTTCCATTTGCAAAATACCATCTACAAAGAATGAAGTTTCCTGGCCCTTGCCTTCATCCAGCCCACACCTGATATTTTAAATAGGTGAGAGATGTATTCAATCTGAAACCAATCTAGCACTATTTCAAGTCTCACTCCTCCCTGCTATGTTCAAAGTGTTCATAAAAAAAAACCCTGAACTTGAGAGTTCTTATATTCAAGCAGTGTAAATGTGCCAAGTGTTTATAGATACCCATGGAACTGCCCGTTCTGCCTTTCATTTGGGGAATAAAAGATGCCCATTCACATATACACATTACTATATATAAAATAGGTAACTAATAAGGACCTACTGCATAGCACAGGGACTCTACTCAGTACTCTGTAATGGCCTTTACGGGAAAAGAATCTAAAAAACAGTGGATATATGTATATGTGTAACTGAATCACTCTGCTGTACATCTGAAATTAACACAGCATTGTAAGCCAACTATACTCCAATAAAAATGAAAAAAAAGCTTTATTGCTGAAAAATGCTAACCATCCTCTTAAAAAAAAAAAAAAAAAGAAGAAGCTCATTCAGCTAGTGACTTTCCAAGGTAATTTGAGATGGTAGCGTTGATGGCAACCGGCTACCTGGTTGCTCTCTTTGTCCTTCTTTGCTGCCAGAGGAGGTCAAAACCACCTGTATGGAGTAGGATTAATCAACAGAGTGGATACAAGGAATTCTGGTCCTCAAGCACCTTTTTTCTTTTTTACTTGCGCCGTGAAGCACGTGAGATCTTAGTTCCCCGACCAGGGATTGAACCTGTGCCCCCTACAGTGGAAGCATGTACTCTTTTCACTGTCAGTTGTTTCTAGGTATTTTTTGATTTCCTCTATGATTTCTTCAGTGATCTCTTGGTTATTTAGTGGTGTATTGTATAGCCTCCATGTGTTTGCATTTTTTACAGGTTTATTTTTCCTGTAATTGATATCTAGTCTCATAGCATTGTGGTCAGAAAAGATACTCGATACAATTTCAATTTTCTTAAAATTACCAAGGCTTGATTTGTGACCCAAGATATGGTGTATCCTGGAGAATGTTCCATGAGCACTTGAGAAGAAAGTGTATTCTGGTGTTTTGGAATGGAACGTCCTATAAATATCAATTAAGTCCACCTTGTTTAATGTGTCATTTAAAGCTTGTGTTTCCTCATTTAGTTTCATTTTGGATGATCTGTCCATTGGTGTTATGATTGTGTTACTGTTGATTTTCCCTTTTATGGCTGTCAGCATTTGCCTTCTGTATTGAGGTGCTCCTATGTTGGGTGCATAAATATTTACAATTGTTATATCTTCTCACTGGTTTGATCCTTTGATTGTTTTGTAGTGTCCTTCTTTGTCTATTGTAATAGTCTTTATTTTAAAGTCTATTTTGTCTGATATGAGAATTGCTACTCCAGCATTCTTTTGATTTCCATTTGCATGGAATATCTTTTTCCATCCCCTCACTTTCAGTCTGTAGGAAGTGCATAATCTTAACCACTGGACCACCAGGAAAGTCCCTGAAGTATTTATGATCTACTTGGGAAGGTAAATTACCAACATTCATAAATCTCTAGCTATCCATAAAGCATTGATTGGAGTTAAGGGTCCAAATTTAGGTGTGTTCATGTTGTAGGCATTAAGAAGAGTGAGAGGCTCATTTAACTGGAAGGAGTCCAAGGCTTTTTGGAGAAAGTGACATTCCAGCTGGAATTTGACTGTTATTCACAATTGTAGGTAGAGAGGAAGGAGAGGGTGTGTGTGAGTGCAATGGTGGTGGAAGGAAAACAGGATGACTGAAGTGTGAGCAGGTGAAAGAACAGGCCAGGTGATGGGAAACATGTGTAGTGGTCATTTGTGATGACCTGCACCACATGTCACCACCCTCCCACCTGGTGTAAGATCAAGGGGGCTAGACAGTTCCACACAGTGACAGGGTCCCATCTCAAGTGTCTACAAGGATGTGTCTCTGCTTTGTTGGCCTCAGGCTTTCTTTGATGCCTAGAAAGCCTGTTCAGTACAGCAAAGATGGTCCACAAGTGTTAGGGAGTCAATGTCTGTGGAGGTATCCCACAGCTAAGGGAAGCTGAGAGTCAGTGGGAATATCCCAGAATTGTCACAGGGACAATTCTGAGATGCATTCTATGTGGTTTCTCAGAGATCCCCCCCACCAGTGGTACTGAGCCTCCGTGCCCCAGGGTGGTAACCAGCTCAGCGATGCATCTCTGCATTGGTGTTCCCTTCTTCAACCACCCCCTTCTCCTGCTCCCTGAGAATTGCTCCACTACAAACTCCCTGCACCAAAATTCTTGTTGAAGACTCTGCTTCTGGAGGATCCCAAACTCAGAAAACCAGATTCCTAGAAACAAGGCACTATCCCAGGGAAATAGTGAGAAATAAATCCAGAATGGTAGGTGGATGAAGGCTTGTTATAATTTCTTACTAATTAAAAAGAATTATCGCTCCTTCCCTATTTGCTTTCTACTTGCTTTGTCCTCACTGTTATTTCAAAAAAGTGAAACTGTAAATCATATGTTTAGATTACAATTTACATGGAACTAGGCATGGCTTATGGTCTATAGGATCTGAGGATCCTATAGATCAAGGATCTGAGTTTGAGGATTCTGTCCCAATGTCTCTCCTTATTTCAGTAAATGACAATCCATTCTTCCTACTGCTCTGGCTACAGGTGTTCAGGGCATCTCAGACTTTCCTCTTTTTTTTTTTTTTCTCACAACCCACATCTATCTGTCAGAAAATCTGTTGGCTCTGCCTTCTCGATATATGCAGAAGCTGGCCATTCTTAGCACCTTCGTTATTACTGCTCTGGGTTAAGCCGCGAGCTCTCTCTCACTTGGATTGTTCCAAGACCATCCTGGTCTCACTGCTCTGCCCTTACCTCTCTAAAATCTATTCTCAGCAAGACAGCCAGAGTGATTCTGTTAAGATATAGGTGAGATGATGTCTTTCCAATCCTCAGCACCCTTTCATGGTTTCTCATCCTAATTTGAGTAAAAGCCATTGTTCTTACAATGACTGAATAAAGCCAGTTTTTACATGATCTTTCATCTTTGTGCTTCTCTGACCTTTTTTCTTGCTATTCACCCACTTATTTGATTTCAACTCCCTGGCCTCATTGCTGCCACTCAGACAGGCCAGCATGCTTCCCACTCAGAGTCTTTGCACTTATGCGACGTCTCATGGAGAGCTTTCCCCCTGGAAACCTGCATGGCTCACTCCCCAGCTCCTCAGCTGTCTGCTCCCCTGTCATTTTCTCAACAGTCCTTCCCTATCTGAAATTACATCCCCCACCTCACACTTCCTTTCCTCTTCCCGCTTTATTTTTCCCTTTGTACTTTTCACTATTTAATAAGTATTGATTTTAGGTGTGTTCATGTTGTAGGCATTAAGAAGAGTGAGAGGCTCATTTAACTGGAAGGAGTCCAAGGCTTTTTGGAGAAAGTGACATTCCAGCTGGAATTTGACTGTTATTCACAATTGTAGGTAGAGAGGAAGGAGAGGGTGTGTGTGAGTGCAATGGTGGTGGAAGGAAAACAGGATGTACTTTTGTACTTTTCACTATTTAATAAGTATTGATTTTACTCATTTAAGAATTTCTAACCTTTTTTTCCATTCTAGGAGGCAAGCCCCATGAGGGCAAGTGCTTTTTTCTTGGGTTTTGTGGGGAGGGTCTCTTTTGTTCATTGTTCTTTCCAGCCTAGAAAAGTACATATACACACACACACACAAACACACACACACACTGATGGATAGTGGATGAACAATAAATTTACTGGATGTCTGATAAATATGTGGATAGTCAATAAATGTGCCTCCAAGTATTTACTGAATGCCAAACAAATATGTGCAAATATGGACGTCTAACAAATGAGTAAACAAAAATGAAAGAAGAGGTATGTGACTTGATTTAACCTCTCTCAGGCTCTATTTTTTTCAGCTGAAAAGGGGGATCCAATACCTAACTCATGGGAGCAAACCTTAAGAGAGGAAAGAACCTAAGTAGATGGTAGAAATTACTATTTTTCAGAACTTGCGCCCTGATTTTTAGTTCAGGGTCTTGAGCTCAACGTCTCGAGATTTATAGCTTAAGCCATGAGAGGACCCTTCTAGGGGTTTTATAAGTGATGTTTAAGGTAATGAAATTCACTTCTTTTGAAATTCATTTTCTGCAGAAAGCAGGTGGGAATGAATCCCTCAGCACCTTTGACTTGTTGAAAGTATGGTATGGAGTTTCTAGACTAGACCACAGGCTCAATTAGAGCAGATATCAAATTATCTTGCCCACCGCAATATTTCCAGTGACAGCACCTGGAATAGAGTAAGCCCTCAGTGAGTCTATGCTGAGTGAACAAATAAAGGTAATATGAAATTTTCCCTTCATTTCAAATATCTCATTCCATCAGATGCAAACTATTATGTAGAGAATGGATAAATAGCAAGGTCCTATTGTAAATCACAGGGAGCTATATTCAATATTCTGTCATTAACCATAATGGAAAAGAATATGAAAAAGAATATGTATATGTATAACTAAACCCCTTTTCTGTACAACAGAAGCTAACACAACATTGCAATTCAACTATACTTCAATTAAAAAAAAAGATGTCCCATTAGTGTGGCTGAGATCTAGCAAGATCTATGACCTGCTTCTTTGCCCCCAGCAAGAAGCCTCAGATGTCGACTTCATCTGGTATTCCTGATCCACCCCCTCCCTGGTCTTTGGGTTGGTTTGGGTCTCTCCTTTAGCAGCATCTCTGCTAAGCTGCTCCCATTCATCTGCAGCACATGACTGACCCAGCATCTGTTCTTTTCTTACTGAATACAGCACTGGGAGAGAAAGGCAGGAACTGTACTATTTCCACTACCCCACAGGCTTACATTTAGGGACTGGTTGTGTGGGTAGTAGGAGGGAGAAAGAGAGTGAATTGAGCAGGGGTATTTGGGTTGTCTGTGGAAGAGCTGGAGCAGTGATCTGGGGGAGGGGAGGGATGGTGATATGTCAAAGTGTCCTCCTGAGTTCTTAAGGTCAGAGGTCACCATCTACTATAATATCAAAAAATAAAGTGCTCCTCCCATGGGGACTTTTCTACTTTTTAGAGAAAAATTGTTCTCATTTGTGGGTTACATGGACAGTAGAAATGAAGAATTAGTTCAATTCTTAGTTTCATCTCTTAGTTCATTAGTTCAATCAGTTTATCTCTTAGTTTCAGTGATTGCATCTAGCTTAGTTTCTCTTCCTTTCCTAGCTGTTGTTAATAAAATCAGCACGAAGATATCCAAGCAGATTGGCATCTGCCGGCTCAGATCATTTGACTTTTTTTCTGGACATGTGAAGAGAGGTGTTGAAAAGTAGCTGGATGGGAGAGACTTTTAACCTATTAACTGTGAATCTTGGAGACATGTGTCATAACTTGGTTGTTTTACTTCATTTACACAAATTTCCAAATAAAATGTGGTTTCAGGTAAGCAGGTGAAAAAAAAAAAGAAAAAAAGGAAAATGTGACTTACAGCCTTAGTGATATATCTTTTTTTAAGACCTTAAACTTTACTAATTGTAGTTACCGGTTTAATGACAACATAAGTCAATTAACTAGGGTATGCTGATTGCCATGAGCAATAGCCCTCAAATATATATGCTTCAAACAGGAGCTTATTTCCAGTTCATGGAATGGTCATGGGATGGTGAACAAGTCAGCAGATCGTGCTCCTCCACTGTCACTCAGAGAACTCAGGCTCACATAGGCTCTGTCTTATACAGGCTTCCAAGTGGCCCTGGCTTTCCTTCTGATTTTTCCTTTCTAGTTAGTCGGTAGGGAAAGAGAGCAAATTTTTATGTGCCAAGTTTAGAAATGAGCATATGTGGTTTCTTCTTATATTCCAGTGGCTAAGTGGCTAGAATTTAGTTGCGTGGTCATATCTAACTTCAAAGGGGTTTGGATAGTGTAGTTATTTAATTTAGGTTCCTAGAAAATAGAATCTGAGCCGAGGGCTAAGTTCTATTTTATTTGAGAGATAAAAGTCCAGGGCAGCTGGGGTGAGAGCAAGGGAGTTAGGCAATGTGAGGTCACATGCTGTTTATTACTTCACAAGGAACTGAAGGAGATGGCAGATCACTGAGAAGGTCAACCCATTTGGGCAGGCTGCATGGTGAAATCATGATCCAGAACATTCCATGGGAATGAGGAAGGAAAGATAATTTATCTTTCTGCCTCTCTCCCATCTCTTGCCTCTACTGGCCAGAGTTGGTCCCACTGCTTTGCCCCTCAGCACAACTGGTTTGCACCATTCAACACCTTCAGTGGCTTCTCAGATGCCAATAAATGCTCTTTTGTGTGGCATTTCATCTGAAGCTGAGTCAGAAAGGGACAGAGAAGACAAAGACTTATGTGTGGCTAGTTGGCCTCAGGTAGCAAAATTCAAGGGTCTGCACTGAGTAGGTTGGTTGTGGTGGCAGCTGTTTGGAGGATCAGTGAAGCCAATCCAGTCTGAAAAGTTGTAAAAAGATGTCTTATAGTCTGCCCCTTGCACCATTGCGATTCACTTACACCCTCTAATTATATCTGGTTCACAAACTAAACCATGGGAACAACATGATAGAATAAGAGGACATCACATCTCCTGGCAAGTGGAGGTACAAGTCCAATTACTCACAGAGTCGCCTTCAAGGTACATTTTCCTAGAAGAAGTAAGAGGTAAGGCAAGAGGGTCAGTGAAAAGCACGTACAGTCCCTGCTTCTGCTGCTGGTCCTGAGGCTGTAATTGATATTTATCATCTCTCCTCCACCATCAATTATAGATTTCCCCCAACCTCTGCAAATACTTCCACTGGTATGCTTGCCTAGTGGGGTGACCTGGACCTTCATTCGGAGGATCCTATGCCCTTTGTTGCCTTAATGTTATTGGATTATGGTTCTTTCAATTGGCCAATGACAGTTATTACTGGGTATGGAAATGCTAAGAGATGCCTTAATGAATATCCTGTATTCGTAGACATCGTGTAGAAGCAACCCTAACTTCTCATGGTCCTCGAGGTTGATTATCTCAGCAGTAACTGATTTCTTTGACCGTCACTGTCATGAAGAGTTCAAATAGCTTCTAGTTCAGTGGAACCACCATTGTGTCTCCTGGCAAAAGTGTTCCTTCTTTGGGAATTGGAACCTGCAACCCAACAGAGCCTAGGGCTGTGTAACTGGAAGCACAAATCCCACAAGTGGGTTACTGAGTATGGTGATGAGAGGGGACACTTCTATTTCTACCTCTTTGTTCTTGGACTTTTCGAGTTATTGGAGGCATAGAAGCATACGTCAAGTATTGGTATAGCACGTACACTGCCTTCTGGGGGTGAGAGCCTCAAATCCTCACTGTGTTGTCCCTGAGCTGACACCATGGCTGAGCCTTTACTAGATCATTCTACTGTTCTTTTGGTTGGCTGCTTCTGAGTGATGAGCTCATTTGTTAGGAAGGCATGGATGATCTTAAAAATATACTTCTTTAATCAACAACAAAATGAAAACACAAAACACGGTGTATCAATAATTTCATAAGCCTTAAACTGTATGTGAAGAATCCGAATCCTGTACTCTTAGCAGAAAAAAAATAATAGTTTATTATTGGATAGAAACTTAAGGAATCAACTAATTCAACACCTCCATTTAAAAAAAGAAAAATGGAAGCCCAGAATAAAGAATGAATTCTTAGGGGTAACAACAAGTTAATGGGTGAATCTTTGCCAAATCCAGGTTTTCTGATTTCTAGGTTCCTGAAAATTCCATTGTATCAAGTCATCTCTTGAACAAAAAACATGGATTTATCTTTTGAAAATTCAGAGTGGATTTTGAAATGCAAACCAGATAAGTTTCAAGGTTGCAATTGGCTTCATTCATCCTTTGCCACGATATATAGTAGAATTGTGGTTTTTTTTCCTGGAATTAATGCAATTTTTCATAGAAAATCAGGGGAAACATTCATCTTTAGGTGATAATTACTTTCCAGTCCTTCCAGGCCTTGTTCAAGCCTCGCCTTCTCCCTAAATTCTTCCCTAAATTCTTTAGTTTTAGGGAAGCAAGCCTTCCCTAAATTCTTTAGTTTATGGCAAGCTTGTCTCCTCTTAACTCCCACAGAAACTATTGGCCAGCTTTTTTTTTATTATTATTATTTTCACTGCAAAACAGTTTTTACAAGATCACAGTAAAATAAATAAGAAGGAAAAATCTTGTAAAATCCTGTCATTTCAACAAATTAAACCATTGTGATTTTAAAAAATTACATTCAGTCTTTGCATGCTCATATAATTTGTATATCATTGGATATTTTTGTCATCTTGGTGCAGATAAATATTTGTAGTCATTTCCGCACTTGACATCAATGTATGATCACTTTTGCAAGTTGCTACATAATTTTCACAATTTTATTTTGAGTAGTGTTACTCACTACCTCTTGGATATTTCATAAGAATTTTACAATTAACATGTCTAAGTGTGAACTTAGCTTTTCCATTCACTACTATGCAATTTTAGATAGAAAAAAATGATAAAACTCTCACTGATTCCCTACTTCCATTCAGTTTACAAGTTGAGTCCTTCTACTGCCTAAATATTTCTTATTTATAAACTCTTTTTTCCAGCTTCATTACTGGATTAGGCTTCTTGAGGCCAACTAGTCCAACTGCATGCAGTAGGCTAGTACTGGCTACTACTAGTAGGTGGCTAGTAGTAGGTCTTTACAGTTAATCCTCCCTATGGATGCACATGTAGTCTTTCTAAAATGAAAATCTGATGCTATTACTTCTCTGCTTAAAAACATTCAGTGATTCTCCTTTGTCTGTGAGGAGGTTGTCATTGCTTACCACTAAGGTTATTTTACACAAAAATGTAGATTTTGGTTTCTCTTTGGGAATTGAAGATCGGCCACAATGGGTCTGCATTCCAGCCTAGCACCAGAAAGCTGAAGCTGAATAGAGCCTCTTTCTATAGACAAGGCAAGTGCTTTCCAATCTGACACCGAGGTCCCCTTCATCTGTTTTATTGATCTTAGCTCCCTGGATCCTATACTTTTGAGTTTGAGACTGTACAGGCTAAAGCCTAAACTCTGTTGAATGACACTCAAGTTTATTCTTGCTGAGTTCTTTTTTTTTTTTTGAGGTACGCGGGCCTCTCACTGTTGTGGCCTCTCCCATTGCGGAGCACAGGCTCCGGACGCGCAGGCTCAGCGGCCATGGCTCACGGGCCCAGCTGCTCCGCGGCATGTGGGATCTCCCCGGACCGGGGCACAAACCCGCGTCTCCTGCATCGGCAGGCGGACTCTCAACCACTGCGCCACCAGGGAAGCCCCTTGCTGAGTTCTTTAGCCTTATTCTTGCATTTATCAAGAAATAGAGATGTGCCTTGAAATGTTCTCCTTTTCATGCCTTATCGCTCTCATGTCTGGGGGAAGCTCTTTTTCCTTCTTCCCAGACTCTGCTGCATGGTCACCTGTATGAAGACCTTCCTGATTTCTTGAGCTTGCCTGGTGGCAGAATGATCTGGAAAGGAATTTAACTTCAACTAACGTTTCCCTGCTCAGGCTGGGAAGACAGGGCAAGAAGTTTCTTTTGCTGCTTCTCAGTGTTCCTTCTTTCTTGCTCCTTCTCCTGCCCCTTTGTGTCTGGTTCTCTTCTCTGCCTTTCATCGTCCTAATTCTTCCTTGTCAGTTTAGTTCAGTGAACATTTAAAGAGGGGCTGTTGATGGCGCTGGATGCTTGAAAGGATTTAGTGGTGAGTGAGGGGTTCCTGCATACGTAGCAGGGTTTACATCACTGTGGGACAAATGAATGTGTGGTGATGACAGCATGACCAGGTGATTTAAGTCGGGTCTAGGTAATGCGCTGGGAAAGGGTTAGAGGAAGACGTGTTTGCCAGTCTGCTTTGGCAAAAAGGGAGTGAAAGGTGATTGCTTATATTTTAAAAGATTTCTTAAAAGGATACTGGAACCATGTGTTCCTCATAACTTTATCTTACGTTTCCTTCTCACCTTTACGTATCCTTCTTAGCCAAGCTAATATTTCATTTTAGAAAGTGGACGTCAAGTTGTCTGGTTTTGAATCTGACCCCATTACTTTATCTCTGTGGCATGGGACAGGCTCCTTAACTTCTTCATGGCCCAGTTTCTTCATCTTCAAAATGAGAGAAATAATAGTACCTACTTCATAGAACTGTTGAAATTAAATGAGATATCCGTATAAAACGTTTAACATATTACCTTACAGAGGATAAGCACTTAGTAAAAGTTAGCGATTGTTAGTATCATTATTTAGTAGCCCACATGCTCTCACATCATATTCTGGTGACTTCCAAACCTATAATTGTAGTAATCTTAGCTAATGTCATTAAGAGAACATTCAGGGCAGTGGCTGAATAAGTAGACTCTGGGTCCAGACTCCAGGTTCAGACCTATCACATCCTGCTTTATAAGCATTACAAGCTATGTACCTTCTCTGCATTTGTTCCCTCATGTTTTAAATGGAGATAATAATAGTATCTAGGATGTAGGGATGGTGTGAGGATTAAATGAGTAAGTGTAAATCAGGTGCCCAGAGCAGTGTCTGGTACGTAGGAAGTGCTGAATGTTTATTTTTTGAATTACTTCTTTTTATTGAGCTAAGAGCTTCATATATGTTATCTCTGGTATCCTGAGATAGCTTCACAATGTAGGAATATAATAGTAATTCTTATTGTACAGATGAAGAGAATGAGGCTTGGAGAGTTTCACTAGCTTGCCCGGGTTACACACCTATTAAGAGGGAAGACTAGGTCTTGGAGCCAGGTATTTCTCTTTTTAAAATTAAAAAAAAAATTTTATTGGAGTGTAGTTGATTTACAATGTTGTGTTAGTTTCTGCTGTACAGCAAAGTGACTCAGTTGTACATATAGATGTATCCACTCTTTTATAGATTCTTTTCCCATATAGGCCATTACAGAGTATTGAGTAGAGTTCTTTGTGCTATACAGTAGGTCTTTATTAGTTACATTTTTTTTTTTTTTTTTTTTTTTTTTTTGCAGTACACGGGCCTCTCACTGTTGTGGCCTCTCCCGTTACGGAGCACAGTCTCCGGACACGCAGGCTCAGCAGCCATGGCTCACGGGCCCAGCCGCTCCGCGGTATGTGGGATCTTCCCGGACCGGGGCACGAACCCACGTCCCCTGCATCGGCAGGCGGACTCTCAACCACTGCGCCACCAGGGAAGCCCCCTAGTTATCTTTTTTATATGTAGTAGTGTGTATATGTCCATACCAATCTCGCAATTTATCCCTCCTCCCCCTTACACCCTGGTAACCATAAGTTTGTTTTCTGCATCTGTAACTTTATTTCTATTTGTAGATAACTTCATTTGTACCCGTTTTTTTAAAAACTTTTTATTTTATATTGGAGTATAACCAATTAACAATGTTGTGTTAGTTTCAGGTGCACAGCAAAGTGACTCAGCCATACATATACATGTATCCATTCTCCCACAAACTCCCTCCCCAACCAGGCTGCCACAAAACATTGAGCAGAGTTCCCTGTGTTATACAGTAGGTCCTTGTTGGTTATCCATTTTAAATATAGCAGTGTCATTTGTACCCTTTTTTTAGATTACACATATAAGTATTATCATATGATATTTGTCTTTCTCTGACTTACTTCACTCAGTATGATAATCTCTAGGTCCATCCATGTTGCTGCAAATGACATTATTTTGTTCTTTTTCATGGCTGAGTAGTATTCCATTGTATATAGATACCACATCTTCTTTATCCAATCCTCTGTTGATGGACATTTGGGTTGCTTCCATGTCCTGAAGCCAGGTATTTCTGAATCCAAAGCCTGTACCCTTAGTCATTATCACTCTCCTGAGATCCTAATTCACATATCCAGCTGTCTAGGAGGCATCTCCCAGAAATTGTTCATGGGCATTTCATATTCAACATTTTCAAAGCCAATCTCATCCTATTCCCTTCTGAACCTGCTCCCTCTTAAGGCTCACAGTCTTTATAAATGGGGCCACCAACTCTCCAGCTGCCCAGCCCAGAGAACTAGGGGTTGTGCTTGATTTTTCCTCTTTATCTTCCCCTACTCAGTCAACCACCAATACCTGTGACCTCTGACTCCTAAGGCTCTCTTGTATTTGTCCATTTTCTTCTGCTTTTGCTGCCACCACTCTTATCCAAGTTGCCATCGTTTTCTTTTTGAGTAAATGCAGTTACCTTCTAATTGAGCTATATAATTGCTTAATGAGGCACAAAATATTATTTTCACCTAGATTCCTTTCAAAACATGTTCTATCTTTATTGGAAGAATGATCGGGATAGAGGACCCCTCCCCCACCCCAACATACTCCCCACACTTGTATCATATACAGTTAAGGATATTAAGTGATCCCAAAATGTTATGGCAAGGGAAAGTTATTTTTCCCAAAAGCATAAGGGAAACAATTCTGTGGTCAAATACCCAGAGGAGAGGAGGAGAGAAGCTAGAAAGAGGAAAGAGGAGGGAGGATGGGTAGGGGTGAAGAACCAGAAGATGGTAAGGATATGGGATCCAGTGAAAATTCATAGGATGGAGAGCCAACACATATTTTATGCTGTAGCTTGATTGTGACTGTCATCTGCTTTGCTGTGAAGTTAATCCTTCCTTTTTCCTCATAAAAATTTTCAAAATACTTTGAGAACAAGTGAAAGTGTACTTCTTTTGGGACAACTGAACTTAGTTTTATGATTAAGTTAATGTTGTATGTCACAGAGAAACCATGAGCCCAGAAGGCAGAGGAGGCCATGAGAAATAGGCACATGGGAATTTGCAGAAACTTTGGAGAAGAACTTTGATCTTCTATTAGGGATTGGAATTATTGAGAATACAAGACCTAGATCTTATTCCTAGCTCTTCAAAGATAAAAAGGTCCCCAGCTGACATTCGATTTACATTTGCATGTACACAAAAATCAGTACTTCCTGCATGACAAAATGATATTCTAAGAGGAGCATGTAAGTCTAGATTTTCTTTTCTTCTTTGTGAAGGTACAGCCAAATAATTAATTGTTTTAATATCAGAATTGAATAAATGAGAACTGATTTGGAAAATGCTTTCTAATGAGCTGGACTTTATTCGTGGTTCTACCTCTTAACTGGGTTCCAAAGGACTTGCCAATGGGAAGTGGTTTAACTTCTTTGTGACCTCATGTTTCTTATGAATAAAATGAAGGATTAAGGCCAATCACTGTTTCCTGAACTTTGATCCATATAACAGTAGTTGTGGGAATTTCCACACTTCTATCCACTTCCTAATGACATCATAGGTAGGATGATTACATGTCCAGATTTACCCTGTATCATTCCAGTTTGTGCCTGTTTCCTGATATAATTATTAATAGTGCTCCATTTCACTCTCAAAATTTGTTCAGATTTGGATAATAATATTTATAATTATGTTATTAATAGGTGTTCCTTGAATGTAAAATTTTAAGTTAAATAGTTTTAAACAGGTTTCTTAACTACAGCACTTTGCTGATCCTTTAATATGCTAATGTACCTGGTGATTTTCAAAACAGAGAGTATAGTTTCCAGGATTTTGCCTTTGGAATCCTTCTTTTGCTTCTTATTGGAATAGGTAAATGAAATTTCTTTTGGGAAAGTATGAAATCATCTTAATTCAACAAATACTTATCAACTGCTAAGTGCTAAGCCCTGGAAGAGACAATGGAGAAATAGTGATGGATAGAACCTAATTCTGCCCCAAAGTAGTTTATAATCTGATTTATAAATAAGGTGAATGGCAGTGGGAATTAAGACAGCACACAAAGAATTGTGTATGGGAGCAAAGTTTTCGATACCACAATGTGTCTCTTTGGCATGCAGATTACTTTAGCTGAAAATAATCAAGGCCCAAAAGACTCAGGGAGAACCTTTGATCTTCTCCCTAACTGCGTAAAAGAATGTAGACAGAAGACCTGCTCCAGAAAGGGAGCTATCACCACAGGTAACTACAGTATGAACCAGGTGTGTAGACAGGGGGGAACCTAGCAAAGTCTGTTAAAATTCTACTCTGTGTCTCATTGCCTCTGCATGGCCCAGCAAACATTTGTTTACCAAACATTTGCTTTTCCATCTTTGTGTGAATTTCCTTCTTTCCTTGTGAAGTCCCCATTCCCTATCCCCAACATTCTCTTTTGTCTTTAGCTGAGGGTGATATTTAAGGTGAGGGCTTTGGCCATTTTAGCAAGTTCCTCATTTTTCTGGGTCTCTCCCATGTATACATACTATTAACTTTTTTTTAATTTTCTTTTGTTAATCTGTCTCATGTCAATTTAATTCTTAGAACAGCCAGAAGGGTAGAGGAAAACTACTTCCTCCTTGAAAAGTGCAATTTAAGGTCACATTCTAGGTTTAATATTCTACTATGGTATCATGTAATTAGAGACCAAGATAAAACAGAGTAAGTCCAAATCCTAAGTGAGTGGTATAATCTGCAAGCTCTGTCAAGTGCAGTTTTCTTAGACTTAATACTGAATGAATATGTTTGCTAAATCTCTCAGAATATCCATATAATAGTCCAGAGAACCAGTATTTTCATGACCATAGAGACCAGTTGAAGAGTCATACTCTTAACAGTATCCAGGAGGAGGTGACTGTTAGGTTATTTCTAAAAGGATACAGAAATATTACTTGTATGTAAAGACCTTGTGAGTGTGAAACAGGAGGGAAAGCAGCAGGACACAACCTTTAAATGAATGTGATAGCCTGAGGACAAGACATAAACTGATTAGGACCAACTAGGTCCAAATGGCGGATGAGCCAACTTCCACTAGACTTTGAGCCTCTGTATACGATCATTGTTACACATCAGCACAGTTAAATAACACACCCATAGGCATGATAACAGTTCCAAGGCTGATCACAAAATGTCAAAATGACCAGACAGACACAAGAGGGAAGAGATATGGGAACATATGTATATTATAACTGATTCACTTTATTATAAAGCAGAAACTAACACACCATTGTAAAGCAATTATACTTCAATAAAGATGTAAAAAAAAAAAAAAAAAAAGACCAGAGGGCAGACAGAAGAAAAACTACAGTTCTGCAGCCTGTGGAAGGAAAACTACATTCACAGAAAGAAAGACAAAAGGAAAGGCAGAGGACTTTGTACCAGATGAAGGAACAAGATAAAACCCCAGAAAAACAACTAAATGAAGTGGAGATAGGCAACCTTCCAGAAAAAGAATTCAGAAGAATGATAGTGAAGATGATTCAGGACCTTGGAAAAAGAATGGAGGCAAAGATCGAAAAGATACAAGAACTATTTAACAAGGACCTAATAGAATTAAAGAACAAACACCTAGAAGAATTAAAGGACAAACAAACAGAGATGAACAATACAATAACTGAAATGAAAACTACACTAGAAGGAATCAATAGCAGAATAACTGAGGCAGAAGAACGGATAAGTGACCTGCAAGATAGAATGGTGGAATTCACTGCTGCTGAACAGAATAGAGAAAAATGAAATGAAAAGAAATGAAGACAGATGAAGACACCTCTGGGACAACATTAAATGCAACAACATTGGTATTATAGGGGTTCCAGAAGGAGAAGAGAGAGAGAAAGGACCCAAGAAAATATTTGAAGAGATTATAGTCAAAAACTTCACTAACATGGGAAAGGAAATAGCCACTCAAGTCCAGGAAGTGCAGAGGGTCCCAGGCAGGATAAACCCAAGGAGAAAAACACTGAGACACATAGTAATCAAACTGACAAAAATTAAAGACAAAGAAAAATTATAGAAAGCAATAAGGGAAAAATGACAAATAACATACAAGGGAATTCCCATAAGGTTAACAGCTGATTTCTCAGCAGAAGTTCTACAAGCCAGAAGGGAGTGGCATGATATATTTAAAGTGATGAAAGGGAAGAACCTACAACCAAGATTACTCTACCTGGCAAGGATCTCATTGAGATTTGATGGAGAAATCAAAAGCTTTACAGACAAGCAAAAACTAAGAGAATTCAGCACCACCAAACCGGCTCTACAACAAATGCTACAGAAACTTCTCTAAGTGAGAAACATACGAGAAGAAAGGGACCTACAAAAACAAACCCAAAACAATTAAGAAAATGGTCATAAGAACATACATATCGATAATTACCTTAAACGTGAATGGATTAAATGCTCCAACCAAAAGACACAGGCTTGCTGAATGGATACAAAAACAAAACCCATATATATGCTGTCTATAAGAGACCCACTTCAGACCTAGGAACACATACAGACCGAAAGTGAGGGGATGGAAAAAGACATTCCATGCTAATGGAAATCAAAAGAAAGCTGGAGTAGCAATACTCATATCAGATAAAATAGACTTTAAAATAAATAATGTTACAAGAGACAAGGAAGGATACTACATAATGATCAAGGGATCAATCCAAGAAGATGATATAACAAATATAAATATATATTCACCCAACATAGGAGCACCTCAATACATAAGGCAACTGCTAAGAGATATAAAGGAAGAAATTGACAGTAACACAATAATAGTGGGGAACTTTAACACCTCACTTACACCAATGGACAGATCATCCAAACAGAAAATTACTAAGGAGACACAAGCTTTAAATGACACAATAGATCAGGTAGATTTAATTGATATATATAGGACATTCCATCCAAAAACAGCAGATTACACTTTCTTCTCCAGTGCACATGGAACATTCTCAAGGATAAATCACATCTCGGGTCACAAATCAAGCCTCATTAAATTTAAGAAAATTGAAATCATATGAAGCATCTTTACCAACCACAATGCTATGAGATTAGAAATCAATTACTGGGGAAAAAAAAGTAAAACACACAAATACCTGGAGTCTAAACCATACGTTACTAAATAACCAATGGATCACTGAAGAAATCAAAGAGGAAATCAAAACATACCTAGAGAAAAATTACGATGAGACACTATGATCCAAAACCTATGGGATGCAGAAAAAGCAGTTCTAAGAAAGAAGTTTATAGCAATACAAGTCTACCTCAAGAACAAGAAAAATATTAAATAAACAATTTAAACTTACACCTAAAGGAACTAGAGAAAGAAGAACAAACAAAACCCAAAGTTACTAGAAGGAAAGAAATCATAAAGATCAGAGCAGAAATAAATGAAATAGAAACAAAGAAAACAATAGCAAAGATCAATAAAACTAAAAGCTGGTTGAGAAAATAAACAAAATTGATAAACCATTAGCCAGACTCATCAAGAAAACGAGGGAGAAGACTCAAATCAATAAAATTAGAAATGAAAAAGGAGAAGTTACAGCAGACACTGCAGAAGTACAAAGCAGCATAAGAGACTACTACAAGCAACTCTATGCCAATAAAATGGACAACCTGGAAGAAATGGACAAATTCTTAGAAAGGTATAACCTTATAAGACTGAACCAGGAAGAAATAGAAAATATGAACAGACCAATCACAAGTAATGAAATTGAAACTGTGATTTAAAATATTCCAACAAACAAAAGTCCAGGACAAGATGGCTTCACAGGTTAATTCTATCAAACATTTAGAGAAGAGCTAACACCCATCCTTCTCAAACTCTTCCAAAAAATTGCAGAGGAAGGAACACTCCCAAACTGATTCCATGAAACTACCATCACCCTGATACCAAAATCAGACATATATACTACAAAAAAAGAAAATTACAGACCAATATCAGTGATGAATATAGATGCAAAAATCCTCAACAAAATGCTAGCAAAGAGAATCCAACAACAAATTAAAATGATCATGCACCGAGATCAAGTGGGATTTATCCCAGGGATGCAAGGATTCTTCAATATACGCAAATCAATCAATGTGATACACCATATTAACAAATTGAAGAATAAAAGCCATATGATCATCTCAATAGATGCAGAAAAAGCTTTTGACAAAATTCAAAACCAATTTATGATAAAAACTCTCCAGAAAGTGGGCATAGAGGGAACCTCTCTCAACATATTAAAGGCCATATATGACAAACCCACAGCAAATATAATTCTCAATGGTGAAAAACTGAAAGCATTTCCTCTAAGATCAGGAACAAGACAAGGATGTCCACTCTTGCCACTATTATTCAACATAGTTTTGGAAGTCCTGGCTGTGGCAATTAGAGAAAATAAGAAATGAAATGAATACAAATAGGAAAAGAAGGAGTAAAACTGTCACTGTTTGCAGATGACATGATACTATACATAGGGAATCCTAAAAATGAAAATACTAGAAAATACCAGAAAATACTAGAGCTAATCAATGAATTTGGTAAAGTGGCAGGATACAAAATTAATGCACAGAAATCTCTTGCATTCCTATACACTAACAATGAAAGATCAGAAAGAGAAACTAAGGAAGCAATCCCATTCACCATTGCAACAAAAAGAATAAAATACCTAGGAATAAACCTACATAAGGAGCTAAAAAACCTGTACTTAGAAAACTATAAGACACTGATGCAAGAAATCAAAGATGACATAAACTGATGGAGAGATTTACTATGTTCTTGGATTGGAAGAATGAACATTGTGAAAATGACTATAGTACACAAAGCAATCTACAGATTCAAAGGAATCCCTATCATATTACCAGTGGCATTTTTTACAAAACTAGAACAAAAAATCTTAAAATTTGTATGGAGACACAAAAGACCCCAAATAGCTAAAGCAGTCTTGAGGGAAAAGCACGGAGCTGGAGGAATCAGGCTCACTGACTTCATACTATAGTATAAAGCTACAGTAATCAAGGCAATATGATACTGGCACAAAACCAGAAATATAGATCAATGGAAGAGGATAGAAAGCCCAGAGACAAACCCATGCACCTATGGTCAACTAATCTATTACCAAGGAGGCAAGGATATACAAAGGAGAAATACAGTCTCTTCAACAGTGGTGCTGGGAAAACTGGACAGCTACATGTAAAAGAATGAAATTAGAACACTCCCTAACACCATACACAAAAATAAACTCAAAATGTATTAAAGACCTAAATGTAAGACCGGAAGCTATAAAACTCTTAGGGGAAAACCTAGGAAGAACACCCTTTGACATAAATCACAGGAAGATCTTTTTTGATCCACCTCCTAGAGTAATGGAAATAAAAACAAAAACAAACAAATGGGACCTAATGAGACTTAAAAGCTTTTGCAAAGCAAAGGAAACTACAAACAAGATGAAAAGACAACCCTCAGAATGGGAGAAAATATTTGCAAATGAATCAATGGACAAGGATTAATCTCCAAAATATATAAACAGCCCATGCAGCTCAATAGTAAAAAAACAAACAACCCAATCAAAAAATGGGCAGAAGACCTAAATAGACATTTCTCCCAAGAAGACATACAGATGGCCAGGAAGCACATGAAAAGCTGCTCAATCTCAGAGAAATGCAAATCAAAACTACAATGAGGTATCACCTCACACCAGTTACAATGGGCATCATCAGAAAATCTACAAACAACAAATGCTGGAGAGCACGTGGAGAAAAGGGAATCCTCTTGCACTGTTGGTGGGAATGTAAGTTGATACAGCCACCATGGAAAACAGTATGGACGTTCCTTAAAAAAACTAAAAATAGAATTCCCATATGACCCAGCAATCCCACTACTGGGTATATATCAAGAGAAAACCATAATTCAAAATGACACATGCACCCCAATGTTCATTGCAGCACTATTTACAATAGCCAGGTCATGGAAACAACCTAAACGCCCACGGACAGATGAATGGATAAAGAAGATGTGATATATATATATACAGTGGATTATTACTCAGCCATAGAAAGGAACAAAATTGGGTCATTTGTGGAGACGTGGCTGGATCTAGACTGTCATGCAGAGCGAAGTAAGTCAGAAAGAGAAAAACAAATTTCGTATATTAATGCATATATGTGGAACCTAGAAATATGGTACAGATGAACCGGTTTGCAGGGCAGAAATAGAGACACAGATGTAGAGAACAAACTTATGGACACCAAGGGGGGAAAGTGGGAGGGGGTGGTGGTGTTGGGATGAATTGGGAGATTGGGATTGACCTATATACACTAATATGTATAAAATAGATAACTAATAAGAACCTTCTGTATAAAAAATAAAAAAAAATAAAATTCAAAAAAAATTGACAACCCCAAACCCTGGTGCTGCTCTCACCTTCTGAGATGGCCCACACTCTGTCTGTGGTGTGTCTTTCTTTGTAAATAAATCCACTTGTTAACTATCATTTAGTCTCTCACTAAATTCTTTCTGTGATTAGACATCAAGACCTGAGCTTCATTAAGTCCTGAAACCAGGTGTGTGATCTCAGTTAAAAGACCATGAGTTTGAGTCCCGGCCTGTGGGTTTAAGTCCCAATCTGTGTTACATGGTTTCAAGTGGACACTGTGATTAGAAAGTTACCCCAAATTAATTTTCAATATAATTACATGGTGAACAATAGTATTCAGCACTTAGTAATACACATTCATGTAATAATTTATTCCCATTCATTTATAGTTTATAACAATCAGATTTTCTTTTAGAACAATCAGAATTCTCTCCATACAAAAGAAAAAACTGGAGTCCAGATGGTTTGAGTAACTTACCAAAGTTTTCATAGCTGAACCACATTTTAAACCCAGGTAGTTTTTGTCCAGAACCTTCATCCTTTCTCACCACTAAAGATAAATGTCAGCAGATATGTTTGAGGGTTGATGGTTTGAGGATTTTGGTGGCCTCACATTAATAGCCTGAAATCAGCTATGGTCAGTGTATTTACACCATGAAAATCAGTAAATGCTACAAATCAGAGCTCTTCTCACGCTGCAGAGCTCATTGTTAAACATTTGTCAGCAGGTGAATGGGTATAGACACATTTGGAAAGCTTCCTGAGTTTTGCAGGTATTCTCTTGGGGAATTGTTAGTACTCTTTATATGTTGCCTTGGCATTTTCCTCAGATGCAGATCCATTTTAGCCTAAATTGGAAGAGGATATACAAAACGAGAATTCTCATGATCATTAAACTGTTGGAATTGGGAGTCCTTTCAGAAAATTGAGTCTTTTCAATATTTCATTTCAAGAAACTTTGGGAAGGAGTTACTGTCCAATCACAATGCTGCTTATACTTCTTCTGAATTTCTGAAACCCATTATTAGCATATTTCTCATGGCAATTAGGCTTTGAATTCATATTCTAGTTATTTATATATGCATATTTTCTCCCTATTAGGCTAAGATCCAGGCTAGAATCCATGTTGGATCAGCACTACACACTCAGCATAGCACAGTGTTTTTTGAAAAGGACTGAGTTAAAGGTTGGTTAAATAAATAGCTTTTCTCCCCTGTTTCAAACACAACTTGATGATTTAGACAGAATGTTAAAGGAAACAATTTAAGACATCACTTTATATAATTTTGTTGCCAAACACAAGTTCGTGTGCCTGATGCACAGTGAGGCCAAACAAACTGAAACATCAGAGTTTGGAACAGAGAAAGGTTTATTGTAGGGTCAAGCAAGGAGAACGGGTGGCTTGTACTCAGAAACCTCAAGCTCCCTGAGAGTATTCAGGGAGAAGTTTTTATAGGCAAAATTTGGGGTGAAGGCTGCAGGGTGTGTGATTTTCTTCTGATTGGCTGGTGGTGAGGTAACAGGGTGGCTCTCCAGGATCCTGTGCTCAGCTTGAAATTACCGTTCTCCACCTGGGTGGAGGCTTTAGTTCCTTCAGAAGAACTCAAAGATACTGTTATGTATATTCTTTTAGGAGGAACCAGGATCCTGCTTTAATTGCTGCACTATAGTTTCTTGATTGTTCCTCCTTTGTTTTTGCATTCCTTTACTTCCTGGATTAGCAACAGTTTGAATTTCCTCTTTGGTATTCAGGAAGGTCTAGGAGGCTGAAGCCTTTTTCTTGCAAATAAGAAACAGGGGACACAGAAAGGCTTTGTACCCAGGAGGGCCCCCGCAGTGTCCTGCTCAGTTTCACTTTTGAATCATAAAGTTTTTCTCAAAACAAGCAATCCTGTCTATTAATTTATTAAAATTGTAGGGGCAGAAAAGTTTCCCCTTCTTCCCTTCTCGGTTCTTTGGCTGGTCTACTAGTTAAATTAATATAGACATGTTAGCAGGAGAAAAACAAACCAAAGTTTAATAACATATATACATGGAAGAGACCAAAGAAAACTGAGTAACTTGCCCAACTGGTGAAATCTCTTACCTTAAATGCCATCTTCAGCTAAAGACAAAAGTGAATATTGCGGCTGGGGAATCAGTTCTGGGAAGTGACCAGAAAAAGCAGAGTAAAGCAGGTAAGGTTTTTATACGTGCAGATATAAGCCATTACCATCTCCTTTGATAAGAGTTTCTAGAGATTTAGAGTCTTTCCCTTCTTCCCTGGAGAGAGAGAGAGAGAGAGAGAGAGAGAGAGGGAGAGAGATACCCTTACAAGTGGAAATTTCCCTTTTACATGTAAATGTCTCTTACAAAAACAGTGACTTGTATTAGGTTTTCAGAGCTTTCCCTGTGTTTGCAGTTTCTTAAAAAAATAATCAGCTTAAAATAATCCTTATGCCAAACAGGCATATTTTGTGGTGGCAAATTCTGCTCTCCTATAAAATCATGAATGCTTTTATGATGTTTACTATTCTATACTTGAAGATGTAACTAATTTATTACATATATATATATATATATATATATATATATAGCCTAAAAGACTGAATTTTGAGGGGGAGGAGGGTGGTTTCAGGACCTGTACTAGTAGCTATTGGTTTATATTTGTACATCTAACTTAAAACTATTTTTTTTCTACTCTTTCCTCTGTTGAATAGAAAGAATTTACTACCCTTCATAGGTTCTTTTGATTACACTAATAATCATATCACAATGAGACAGACTAACAGGGGAAAAACAAATTTTATTTCATACATACAGGAACCCTCCATACATGAGAGGTTCAAAGACAGAAGGGTAAAATGAGGTATACACGCCACCCTGAGCTAAGGGATGGGAAAGAGGGCCTGGAGTTTCAGAGGAGAAGAGGGAAATTTACAGGACAATAAGAAGATAAGCAAAGGTTAGGTGATTAGCTGTTTTCCCTGCTGTACAGATAAAATTTATCTTTGGTAATAATTCTCATTGGGGAAAGACCCCCAATTTAAAATCTTCTAGGTAATTAAGGGAAGGGCAATAGTTTCTTTTGAGTTCAAATGGTCTTGATTGTCTTCAGCTCAAAATAATCCACGTGTAAAGTTATATATCTTGAGGAGGCTCATTCTGAACGCCTTTACTTCCTGTTAACTCTGATCTCTTTAGTATTTTGTAAACCATTTTTTTTTTCCAGGTAAGTAGCCCTGTTAGTTTTAGATTACAGATTTTATTTTGAGAGTTTTTTTTTTTTTCTTGATGGTTTAAGTTTATTCAAAACTTTTTTGGACTTAAAAAACAATGATGTTTTATTCTACTTAAAATTTTTTTCCTTGATAATTAAATCTTTTTGGAATATTGTTTACAATAAATATTCTTTAGAACTGCTGAACAGGCAGATTTGACTTTTCCCCCTTGCCAATTATCAGCCTGCTTCTACTCAGTTATGGACCAGCAACATCAGTGTAACCTGGGAGTTTGATAGAAATGCAATGTCTTGGGGCCCATCCTAGACCTACTGAATCAGAATCTGCATTTTAACAGCATCACCAGGAGATTTATAAGCACATTAATGTTTGAGAACAGCCAATCAATTGAGTCTGTTTTCTGAAATTCACCCTGCTGCAAAAGCAGCTCACTATAATGTAATCTTCAATTCAGACAACAGTTTGGAATTCTGATTTATTTGATGGCTTAATGTTTATTGACTGCACTTGGTGTGCTAGATGCCGCAAAGAAGATTCAAACCACCCAGCCATTGTTCTACACTTACTTTACTCTAAAATAAGAAAATACGAACAATATACTATTTTTTTCTTTTATTTGTGCTTTAAAAATATATACACATAGATTGAAAGAAGAAAAAGAGTGAGTGGAGGAGACAATCAGATTAGAATCCCACTCCAGGAGATGCTATTCATTGTTAAAATAAGAGTAAATGAGGATATTCATATACACAAATAGAAACGAAAGGAATTTCATCAATCATCTAGATGTTTGGTCTGGGGAAAGCAAACAGCAGGATGGCTGAATTTTGTGTAGACACAAGGTATCTGAACAATTGCTTTCATTTTCCACTTCTCCTCCAGATGTTTTAGCATTGTGTTGATGTAGCCCAAGCCCATTGTTCTCTGATATTTCATGAATTTTTAGTAGAAAAAGTTCTGAAAGCATTGATCTCATGTCTACATTCCATTCTTCATGAAAATTATAGTCTTTAAAACCTAATATTTGGTCAAGTTTTCTCTTCTTATGTTAAATTACCATTTTATATAGTGGATGTAGAAGACATCCTTAATCACTGTCAGTAAGATATGATAAAATGAAATGAAGATTTTTGAAGGGGTCCGGAACATGTTGCCCCCAAATATTCCACTTTGGCAAAAGAATTATTTTGAGTTGAAGGCAACTTAGAATTAACAGATACAGGGGGACTTGCCTGGTGGTCCAGTGGTTAAGACTCTGTGCTTCCAATGCAGGGGACACAGGTTCAGTCCCTGGTCAGGGAACTAAGGTCACACATTCTGCATGGTGCAGCCAGGAAAAACAAACAAAAAAATGGATACAGGAAGAGTTTTTTACTCTCCTCTAATCTACCTAAAAGCAGGGCATGTTTTGACTACTTGTGGCTCAAAAGCCAACAGTTGAGAGACAAGTGTTGATTAGAAAGGAAAGGCTGCATTATTCAGGAGGCTGGCAACCTGGGGAGAAGGTGGACTCATGTCCAAAAACCAATTCCTAATATTCTGCTTGACCATGAAAAATTTTAAAGGGAGAATCATTGGGGGAGGGGATCATAGTCTTTGTTATCTTCTGCTGTGTGCAGAATTTACTCTGATTGTTGGTGGTCAGGTAAGCAAGTGGTGTCCCAGGAATCTTGTGCTCAGCCTGAAGTTACTATCCTCCACCTGGGTGGGGGCCTTAGTTCCTGCAGAAGAACTCAAAGGTATTGTTATGTATATTATTTGAGGAGAAACCAGGACTCTGCACTGTTGTTTCTTGACTGCTCCTCCCTGTCTCTGCATCCACTCCCTTCCCTGATTATCAACTGTTTGAATCTGCCCTTTGGAACTCAAAGAAGGTCAAGGAGGCTGAATGAAGCCTATTATCAGCAAACAAGAATTGGGGGACACAAAAAGGATATGTATCCAGTAGGACCCCACAGGGTCCTGTTCAGTTTCAGGCATAACTTTTTCTCTGTGAAGGTTGTTACTGCAGTCTGCACTGAGATGTGTCTGCATAAACAAACATTACTAAAATAACCCCTCTCTTTCATTAGTTTCCCCCATTTATTTCCTAGTAACTTTTCTACAGTTTATTGTTCCTCAAAGAATAATTCCATTTCCTTTGTTAAAGTGGTACATAAACCCCTGAGTCTAACTGCTTTAGTTTCACTTCTTTTCTTTGAAATCCTGTGCATACAAAATATTAATATATTTGTACTCTTTTTCTTATGTTAATATGTGTTTTGTCAGTTAAATTTGCATGCCCCCAGTCACTGAATCTAAGAGGGTGGAGAAAAAGTTTTTCATCCCTAACAATTTTAACTCTACTAAAACTCATTTTTTTTAGTTTCATAAATCATTTTAAAAGAGGAAAGGAAGAAATGAAGAGGGAAGGATAAGAAGATAAAATATGAAGTGTGTGGAAAATCTGAAACATCAATAGAAATGGAATGAGAGTTTTAAGGAATTAGCTATTTAATCACTTCTTTCATCTAATCATTATTGAAACCGTCAGTGACTTCAGGCACACTATATAGAGAGATTATTATTTTCACACCCTAAGCCTGCAGTGAGGTTAACTGTTGGATCAATAACAACTCTGCTCCATCAGATAACAAATCTAAATGAGAATTGCCACTGTTAATCAAGTATCTTGAAATCCTTGAACAGGGCATTGTGATAAAGGATTGCTGACTATTCTCCTTATAACCTTAGTGGACTTTGCTCACCCATATTTTTAATTAACTAATTTAGATCAGGACATTTAAAATGCTCAAATCCTTTCAAAATTCTCCCCAAGGAGATTATTACTGGAGTAGACATCAGGAAGAATGTCCTTCCTTTCTTTGTGGTGATATATTTGGCACATTTTAGTTTTTTCTCAGAGGAAAACGTTTCACATTTCACTTAGCACTAAGTCCTTTACCTTACAGAATGGTAGCATTTTAAAATTCAGCAAAAATGTACAATGTTCTTTATGGGGTATTAAACAAAAGTCAAAGCTATGGAAAATTACAACCCTTGGTGCAAAAGGAGATATTGTCTGCTTTTTTGAGGGCTAATTAGTAATGAAAAATCTTTCAGAAAACAATTGGTTAAACTGAGGTTATAGAGAAATCTTAACAATTAAAATATATTTTGTACATTAAAAAAGACTAAGATTTTGAACTTCCCTGGTGGCACAGTGGTTAAGAACCTGCCTGTCCATGCAGGGGACATGGGTTCGATCCCTGGTTCAGGAAGATCTCACATGCCACGGAGCAACTAAACCCATGTGCCACAACTACTGAGCCTGCGAGCCACAACTACTGAGCACTCGTGACACAACTACTGAAGCCTGTGTGCCTAGAGCCTGTGCTCTGCAACAAGAGAAGCCACTGCAATGAGAAGCCCATGCACCACAACAAAGAGTAGCCCCCACTCGACACAACTAGAGAAAGCCCACATGCAGCAATGAAGACCCAACGCAGCCAAAATAAATAAATAAATTTATATTAAAAAAAAAGACTAAGATTTTGGCTGTTGTGAATATTATTTAGTTTTACCTTTCTGTGGTCTTTGTTCTTTAACACGTATTAAGATCTGAAATTTTAAAACTTAGAGTTTGCATCTTCTCTGCAACACTGAGAAAAGCCCATTATATTATATCTGTTAAATAATTTTGTAACGTTATATTGATATAATATATTTGATATATTTTTAAAATATATTGATATATTTTTTAAAATTTTCATTGAAGTATAGTTGAGTTACAACGTTGTGTTTAATTTCTGCTGTACAGCAAAGTTAGTTATACATATATATATTCTTTTTCATATTCTTTTCCATTATGGTTTATCACAGGATATTGAATATAGTTCCCTGTGCTATACAGTAGGCTCTTGTTCTTTATCCACCCTATATATAATAGTTTGCATCTGCTAATCCCAAACTCCCTTTCCTCCCCTTGTTTCAGGAAAGAGAGTGGGGTATGAGAAGGTAGTCACGTCTCAGGTCACGTCTGAGTCCCTGGGACAGCCATCATGTGTGTGTTCTTGGCTTTGTGCAGGAAAGAATTCAAGAGTGAGCCATAGTAAAGTGAAAGAAGCTTTATTCAGGGAGATAAACACTCCATAGATAGAGTGTGGGCCATCTCAGAAGGTGAGAGAGACCTCAGGGTACAGGTTTGTCAGTTTTTATAGGGGTGGGTAATTTCATAGGCTAATGAATGGGAGGAGTATTCCAGCTATTTGGGGGAAGAGATGGGGATTTCCAGGAATTGGGCCACTGCACTTTTTGACCTTTTGTGATCAGCCTTGGAACTGTCATGGTGCCTGTGGGTGTGTCATTTAGCTGTGCTGATGTGTTACAATAAGCATATATGGAGGCTCAAGGTCTAGTGGAAGTTGGCTCATCCGCCATCTTGGACCTAGTTGGTTCTAATCAGTTTATGTCGTGTCCTTGGGCTATGTCATTCTTTTAAAGGTTGTGCCCTGCCCTCTTCCTGTCTCACCCCCACCTCCCCCTTGGTAACTAGGGTTGATATTATAGTTAGCAGAGTAAGTCCATTAACCTGAATTTCTACTTTCCAGTTTATCTCTCTCATATCTAGAGACTGATAAAGACAGGACAATCAACAACTGATGATTTTTTTGGTCTTTCTGACTTGACTGGTAAGTTAGCAAATGTAGTTAAAGCACTATGTGTGCATCTTAAGATATGTGGGGAAAGAATGAGTTGTCATAGCATCTCATTGAAAACTTTTCTGGATATTTAGTCCAACCTTCTATCTCCAGAAACCTTCCTGTTTGTTTAGATGAGCTCTATACAGCATGAAAAACATATTCATCTCCTGTAGTTATCTAAATTTTAGATTTTTTTGCCTTTATTCTATTTTATTTTTATTTTATTTTTTTGGCTGCTCTGCATGGCTTGTGGGATCTTAGTTCCCCAACCAAGGATTGAATCTGGGCCTCGGCAATGAAAGTTCTGAGTCCTAACCACCGGACCACCAGGGAATTCCCCTAAATGTTAGATATTTTAATTGTTACCATTTATGAACCACCATTTCCAGTCACTTATTGCTGCAAAATAAAACACCTCAAAAAGTAGGGTAAAATAACAATTGGCGGTCAGGAATTCAGAAGGATACCACAGGGATGGTTTGTCTCTGGTGCACCAAGTCTGGGGACTCAGCCAGAAAGTCTCAAATGGCTGAGCAGTGGCTCAGATGAATGGGAGCTGGAATTATTTGCAAATTTCTTCACTCATATGTCTGATATGTGGACCAGGATGATGCAAAGGTTGTGCTCAGTTGGAGCTGTTGACAGGTACACATACACATGGCCTCTCTATGTGCATTATGCTTCTCATGGCTGGTTCTGAATGGGAGCATCCCAAAAGGAAGCATCAGGAGAGAGAATTCTAAGAGATTCAGGAGGAATTGCATGGACTTTTGTGACTTAACCTCAGAACTCATAGAATGTCACTTCTGTTCTCTTCTATTGATCAAAGCAGTCACATCCCTGCCCATATTCAAGGGGAGGGGATATAGATCTGACCTCTTCATGAGGGTGGTATTGAAGAATTTGTGATGTTTTTAAAAACCACTGCAGTATCAATTCATAGTAATTTTTATTCTCTAAGACACTTTTCCTTACTAATTATTTTTAAAAGCAGCAGAAGATATCTGTCACTTTATCGGGGAAAACCAGAGGTGAGTCCCTTGTTCCATGATAAAGACAAGTGCAGAAATCTTAACAATGAATTCCTTTCCCTCTCCCAATATTACTCAGTTCATCAGTCTGCACACAGTGGGTTCCAGAAAAATGTTAGGGGTAAAAACTAATTGCTAAGAGAATTTTTTGTGAATTGTGTTTCTTCCAAGGTGCATTGCAGTCAAGCAAGCTGTTGCTTTAGCGTTCTGTCTGATGTAGCCGGCATTAACTATAGCTCTATTAGTTGTTCATTCACAGCCTAAAATAGACTCAAATACAGAGGATTGCTTTTGAACGGAACCATTGTTTCATAAATATTAAAACACAAGTCAATGCATATTGACTGGGTTTGTGTAGATAAACATGATAGCATTGCCCTATTAGAAACATAGAAACAAATTATGGTTCATTTCTTCAAAAAGATTTATAAGGCTAAAACAAAAATAAGAAAGCACTCAAGTTTTTCAAGATATTGAATTTTAGGTACTCAGATCAGAAGTTTATTTCATCAAATGTTTGAAGCTGTATGAACAGATACTACACTTTCTGAAGTACGTGCTTCTGTGTGGAGGGTGGTGGGCAAGAGGCCAGGGAAGGAATAATATCTATAGGTAACACTGTTATGAAACTTGAAAGGGTGTATATCACCTCTGTTGACACTCAAAACAAACTTGTGAGGCAAGTATTATCATCTCAGATTTACAAATGAGCAAATTGATGTCAAGGATTTTCTGCTGTATGCCTAATGACAATCCCTTGCAGTGGTAAAAAGATTTAACTGTTCAGACATGATTCCCTTTGGAAAGTCACAACTGGTCATCCTCAGCCAAATTAAAGTACTCCTCCTCTGTGCTCTTTTAGTACTTTGAAATCTATCCATATCCACCACTTTGCATTGTAATTATTTTCTGAAGTTGTTTTTCCTCACTTGACTTGAAGGGAAGGATCTTGTCTCATTTATCTGCACCCACTAAGGATTTGACCCAAAGTCAAATGCGAATGCTTGTAGAATGAATGAGTGATTGAAGGTCCTTTAACATTAAAATTTTCTCTACCAATCCGTGGGGCACTTCAAGGAAGAAGTGTTCTATTAGAATACAGTACAGAAAAGCTGGTATTTGTGGATAGGACACAAAGAAGCCATGGATGTAAAGAACTGTTAATCATCCGTAGCATTGTTTTAGCTCATTCTTTGGGATATACTAGGAACAGCATGGAGGCCTCTGTGCCTCAGCAGAGTAAGGGGAAAATATTAGGAATATTAGAAATTTAGGCGAAAGAGTTAATGAGGTGGGGATCAGCTGTCAAGGGATCCTTTTTTTTATTTTATTTTTTATTTTATTTTTTTATTTATTTTTTTACCCTTTTATAAAATTTAATAGTTTTTCTTTTTTTAAAATTAATTTTTATTGGAGTATACTTGATTTAAAATGTTGTGTTAGTTTCTGCTGTACATCAAAATGAATCAGTTATGTATATATATAAAAAATTGTGGAGCTATATATATCTCCACACTTTTTTAGATTCTATTCACATATAGGTCATTACAGAGCATTGAGTAAAGTTCCCTGTGCTGCACAGTAGGCTTTTATTAGTTATCTATTTTATATATAGTAGTGTGTTTGTGTCAGTCGCTATCTCCCAATTTTTCTCTCCCCTGTCCCTTTCCCACTGGATCTAGAGATTGTCATACTGAGTGAAGTAAGTCAGACACAGAAAGACAAATATCATGTGGTATTGCTTATATGTGGAATTTTAAAAAAAATGGTACAAATGAACTATTTATCAATACAAAACAGAAATAGAATCACAGATGTAGAAAGTGATCCTTTTAAAACCTGATGAGAATAGATAGGGGCTGGGCAAAAGTGGAAGCAGGGAGAGCCATCATGACTGATTTACTGCAGTGATCAAGAGACTATGGTTGCTTGGAGAAAAGTGAGAAGTAGTTGGATTTTAGATGTATAATGAAAGTAAAGACAACAAGACTGACTAGATATAGGGTGAGAGAAAGAAAGAAAGAGTAAACGATGAAATCAAGATTTTGGACCTGAACACCTGAAAGGATGGAATTACCATCAGTTAAGATGGGAAAATATATGGATGAAGCAGGTTTGGGGAAGGGAGATCAAGAGTTCAGTTATGGGCAATATAATGCTTGAAGTGAATATTGGACATCCAAGGGGATCATATTACAATATGATTGGAGTTTATGATGAAGTTGGAGATATGATTCTTGGAGAGAGGTGTCAACATAAGAGACGTAGTGTAGAGATGGTAGTAAAAGACAGGAGACAGAATGATATCGTCAAAGAAATGAGGGCATATAAGGAGAAGAGGTCCAAAGACTGAGCCTTGAAATACTCCAGTTAACAGGTCCACGAGAGATAAGGAATCTGCAATTGAGACTAAGAATGAACTTCCAGTGAGAGAGGAGTGTGATGTTTGAGCCCAAGTGAAGAAAAGGTAACAAGGTGGAGGTGTGGTCAGGCATCAATGCTCCTGATCTGTCAAGATGCTGTGGACTAATAAGTGATCATTGGTTTTAGCAATTTGGAGGACATCGGTGACTTTGGTTAAGAATGGATTTGGTGGCATGTTTTGGGTGAAAGTCTGACCAGAAATAATTCAAAGGAGGATTAGAGGAGAGGAATTGAAGCCAGCAACTACATGATACTTTCAAGAAGTTTTGTTACAAACAGTGAACAAGCTGGAAGGCAGGGTCTAGAAATTAAAAAAAAAAAATTTAAGAATATATAGGCTTGATTTTAATTAGCAGAAACAATTTAAGTGCTTGATTGGATTTAAACTAAATACTTTTGTCAGTAATTCTTCATGGGTGATGCTGTGTATTCCATATTGCATTTCATTAGGAGGCATGAATACTAGGTTGCCTTAGTGATTCTAAATTTCTATATTTCTATATTATTTGGTTATGATTGTGTCCAAACGATATTTCTATTAAAAGGTACAGTTACCCTTTGGCAATTAGCAAACAACCTGTGTAGTGATACTTTGGCTCTGTGTGGATATTCTATTTCTCTGTATAATTCATTTAGTGTCTAAATCAGTTACTTAATTGGAAGAATTTCAATGATGATTTTCAAATTTTAACATATTTTCCCTACCTTTTTATCTGGCTTTCTGTTTTATTTTGTTCTTTTGGTAAAGGACAGCTTTTATTCATCAACTGGGGATCAATTGTACTTTCTCCTAAAAGCTTAATTCTTTCCCTTTAATGAACAATTATCAGAATAAGAAGTTATTTCAAGTTATGGAAAATGATTTTTTTGTAAGAGAAGGTTTGTGTGTTGCTGTGTTTTTCTTTTTTTAATACATTTTTGTATAATGATACAAGCTTTGTTTCATTTTAAAATTAATTAATTAATTAATTTTATTTTGGACTGCATTGGGTCTTCATTGCTGTGCACGGGCTTTCTCTAGTTGCGGTGAGTGGGGGCTACTCTTTGTTGCAGTGTGCAGGCTTCTCATTGTGGTGGATTGTCTTTGTTGTGGAGCATGGGCTCTAGGTGCACGGGCTTCAGTAGTTGTGGCACGTGGGCTCAGTAGTTGTGGCTCACAGGCTCCAGAGCACAGGCTCAGTAGTTGTGGTGCATGGGCTTAGTTGCTTGGTGATATGTGGGATCTTCCTGGACCAGGGCTCAAACCCATGTCCCCTGCATTGGCAGGAAGATTCTTAACCACTGCACCACCAGGGAAGTCCCTGCTGTTGTTTTTCAAGTCGATGAAATAACAGCCTGTTGACAGTTTGAAGGGTGTGATCCAGCAAGAGGGAATCATTGATGATACAGGAAAGAGAACAGAGAACTACTAGAATGAATCCTGGTAGTGGAAAGGGGGATAGACTTGGATACAGAAGGAAGGGATCATCTGAATTGTTCATTTGTAGCAGTACTTAGAAATGAGGAGCAGATTGTACTGACACTAGTAGGTAGTTAGATGTGGTTGGGGGAAAAATCTCTGGAAGTTTTATCCTGATTGCTTCAATTTTCTCACTGGAATATGAAGCAAGTCAAAACATGGGATGCATAAAATAGAGATATGGATTGGGCAAGTTATTGTAATGACAAGTTCTAGGCAGGACCACTGGAGCAGTGGGGGACATAATCTATGATAAAGAAGTGGTCAAGCAAAATGAAAAGACAACAGTGAATGGGAGAAGATATTTGTAAATGATATGACTGATAAGCATATATAAACAGCTCATATAACTCAAAATCAAAAAAACAAATAATCTGATTAAAAAATGGGCAGAAGAACTGAATAGACATCTTTCCAAAGAGGAAATGCAGATGGCCAACAGGCACATGAAAAGATGCTCAGCATTGTTAATCATCAAGGAAATGCAAATCAAAGCCACAATGAGGTATCAACCTCATACCTGTCAAAATGGCTTTCATCAAAAAGAACACAAATAAAAATGTTGGTGAGGATGTGTAGAAGAGGGGACCCTCCTACACTGTTGATGGGAATGTAAGTTGGTGCCGCCACTGTGGAAAACAGTATGGAGATTTCTCAAAGAACTAAAAATAGAATTACCATATGATCCAGCAATCCCACCCCTGGGCATATATCCAGAAAAGATGAAAACTCTAATTTGAAAAGATACATGCACCCCAATGTTCATAGCAGTGTTATTTATAATTGCCAAGGTATGGAAGCAACTTAAATGTCCATCAACAGATGAATAGATAAAAAAGATGTGAGATATATATATATATATATATATATATATATATGATGTATATATATAATGGAATACTACTGTGCCATAAAAGAATGAAATTTTGCCACTTGCAGCAACATGGATGGATTTGGAGGGTATTATGCTAAGTGAAATAAGCCAGACAAAGACAAATACTGTATAATATCACTTATACGTGGAATCTCAAAAATACTACAAACTAGTGAATAAAAAAAGAAAAAGAATCAGACTAACAGATATAGAGAACAAACTGGTGGTTACCAGTGGAGAGGGGGAAGACAGGGGTGGGGGGTTAAAAAATGGGTTATTATGGGATTATACGAAATCATGTATGTGAAACTTTTGAAAATTATAAAGCACTATGAAAATTAAAGAATCTTTCATTCAATTAAAGAAAAAGAGATGTTCAAGGAACTGAGTGGTCGAAGTGTTAGAAAGATCATTTATTTATATATTGACATTGCTAAGAAATGGTGCAATAGCAGTCTTGGGGAGAGAGACAGTGAACCAAGAGCTAAAAATATTAAGAATTGGAAGGGAGTGACCCATGGGCAGTAGATGACAACAATAATGAGGGGTAGCAGATAATTTACTGTGATAACATAAAATGCAAAGCTGAGAATTTTAAGGGAAGTATGAGAAAGAATGGCCCAGAAGTGACAATGAAGAATAAGAAAGTGTAGTGAAATGGGCTGTAGGAAAGCAATTTCCTTAGGGGAGAGGCAGGTTTCTAAATCAATTTTTCAGCAATTTGATTATGATGTGCCTTGGTGTAGGTTTCTTCATGTTACTTGTGCTTGGAGTTTTTTGAACTTGAATTTTTTTTTTTTTGGCCATGTGGTATGCGGGAGCTTAGGTCCCTGACAAGGGATTGAACCCATGCCCCCTGCAGTGGTAGCATGGAGTTTTAACCGCTGGACTGCCAGGGAAGTCCCAAGCTTGAATTTTTGGGTTTATCATTTTTATCAAATCTGGAAAATTTTTGGTCAAATATTTTCTCTGTCCTCATCCCTTTCTACTCCTTCAGGGTCTCCAATTACATGTATACCCCTTTGGAAGCCCCTTGAAGGTTTTCCAAAGCTCACTGATGGTCTATTGTCTCTCTCTCATTCATTCTTTTTCTGTCTTATTTTGGTTATTTTCTATTGTTATATCTTCAGGTTTATTAATTTTTTCTTCTGAAATGTGTAATCTGCCCTCAGTTCCATCCAGTTTATCATTCATCTCTCACATTACAGCTTTCATCTCTAAAATATTTATTTGAATCATTTTATACCTTTGATATCTCTTCTAACACATATTCTAGCATCTTGAACATGTGGAATATTGTTATAATAACTGTTTTAATGTCCTTGCCTATGAATTCTATCCTCTGTGTATTTCTGAGTCATTTTGGATTGATTGACTTTTCTCCTCACTATGTCATAGTTTCCTGATTTTTTCATGTCTGGTAAGTTTGGATCGTATACTAGACACTGAATTTTACCTTGTTGGGTGTTGCATGTTTTTCTATTCTTGTAAATATTCTTGAGTTTTGCTCTAAAACTTTGTATAGTTACTTTTAAACAGCTTGATCTTATCGGACAAGAACAGTATTTATAATAGCATGGGGTTAATTTTCCCCACTAGTGAGGTAGAATGCTTCTGAATACTTTACTAAATGCTCAATCAGTTATGAGGTTTTCCAGTCTGGCTGAAGGAGCTGGCTGGAGTGATCAGACACTGTTTCCAGTGCTATGTGAATACCAGCCACTTTTACTTCGAATCCCTTTAGGTAATTCTTTCCCCAACATGGATGGTTTCCTCACATGCATATGCTAATTATTACTCAGCTAAAAGCTGGGAAGGAACCCTCTGAAGATCTCCATAGTTTTCTCTCTCTCTGTGTAGTTTTCTTCTCTTTGGTATTTTGCCGTGTAACTCTAGCCATCTTGATCTCCCTGGACCCACAGCTTCATTTCTTCAGCACAGCTTTACTTCTTCAACTATGCTCTGCTTGGAGTCTCCCTCCCTGTACCATGGCCTAAAAAATTACTACACGCAGTAATCCCGGGCTGATATAGGACATACTTCACTTGTTTCCCATCTTTCAGACATTATTGTATTTTGTTACCTGATGAGCACTATTATTTATTTATTTTGGGTTGTTCCAGGCAGGAGAGTAAATCCAGTCCCTGATACACTATCTTGGCCAGAGTAGAAGCCCAAGTAAGTCTTGTTACAACTGAACTATTCTTTTTATCAGAATATTATATTAACATGGTATGGATTAGCTACTCAGATTATGTGACAGAAAGCAGGATTATGATGGGATAAGACCTGTAAAGGATAATTCTTGGGAAGAGACTAAAGATAAAGGTGAGTGTGTATGTAACTTAGGTCAGTGTGAGAGCATTGGCAGTTGGGAGAGGGCTGATATTACCAATCTACACACTGTCAGGGAAGCCCAAAGAAAAGCATCTATTTCTAAATCTTTACTCATTTGAAAAGATGAAATTATTGTGGCAGCAAATAAAATTATTTATCTTAAGATGTTCATGTGTCTTTAATCCGCCTTCCT
The DNA here is from genome assembly GCF_937001465.1 of Orcinus orca. NCBI lineage: Eukaryota > Metazoa > Chordata > Mammalia > Artiodactyla > Delphinidae > Orcinus > Orcinus orca. The sequence continues at coordinate 8,367,708 of NC_064563.1, read as the reverse complement.
CAAATCTAGACAAAAATGAGTAGCCTATTTTTTTGTTGCTTTGATTTTAGAAGTGGGATTTCAACAGTATAATTGCAATTTTAATCCATATAATACATTTATGGTCTATATCCACCTGCAAGAAGCAATTTTAATGAAATAGAATAACTGAAGGCTTTAAGATGGTAAGAAAAAGGAGGTTGAATTTGCAGAGGTAGAGCCTTACTATCTAAATAGAAAAATAATTACTAGAAAAAGTTCTACTGATGAAGGAAAACACAATCACAAATTTACATAAAGTGTTTCTAATTAATTGTTTCTGTTAGGATAAAGAACCTTCCCTCTCAAACTCCATCCTTACACCTCTATCATTACTATAAACCAATACCTTAGGAAGATTAAATCAACTATAAAAACAAAGTAGCTACATTTTCTTTGCAGACCACAGGAGAGATTTGGGACCCTGTTATATTTACATAACCAAAAGTCTGCCCACTCAGAGGACTATAGTATATGTGTTCTCTTGATTCTTCTCTGTCCACGTTTCCTTAATATCAGGACACCCTGTTCACATGTTATAGTTCGTAAGTGAGAGTTGGGATCTGATATCTTCCTTTGGTGACATAATGAGCTATTCAATTTACTTTTTCAGTAGAGGAATAGGACAGAAGGGAACAGAAACTAGAAGACTGAGTTGAGAATACCAACATGCAATTTTACTGATGCATTGATAAGTAAGTTAAAAATAAAAGTGAAAAATTGAAGTTAAAAAGTAAGGGAAGTTGGATTGGTTTTCTAACTCACAGTTCCATCCTTGGTGGAGAGGAAGTACTCAGGTCGTGTAGGTTGCCACATAGCAAGTGGGTTGAACTGGTAGGTGTCACTGAATAGGGCTCATCAAAGTATGCAAAGCTCTGGATGAAGCTGGACAACTTTAAATCTGGTGATGTAGTAGCCAGTGATGCTGGTATAGAAACTGTTCTGATAAAGAATTGCCATGGTGGTTTTCCAATGCAAAGGTGGCCATATCTATATTGTCAGCATCCTTCACTACATAGACAAATGGCTTTTGTACTCAGACGGGTACCATGAGGGCCACATCTCCATTCCTACACAGTATATGAGGCAGCGTTCCATGGAACAGATGCTGGGTTTGAGCAGTATAAAATTGTGTGACATGTAACATTCTGGCCTTCCATTGACATTATTCATTTTTTCATCCTCATAAAAGTGTTAAAATCTCCAGCATGAAGTCCTTATATTTGTTAGGGACTTGAGTTCTGAGGTGACCTGTTGAATTGTTGGTATTCTTACAATACCCAAAAGGCAGTGGCTGTATTGGTATTACCTCCTCTGCCAAGGTCTGTATATTTGCTTTTATTTATTTTTTAAAGATTTAATTTTATTTATTTTTAGCTGTGTTGGGTCTTCGTTGCTGCGCACGGGCTTTCTCTAGTTGCAGCGAGTGGGGGCTACTCTTCGTTGCAGTGGGCAGGCTTGTCCTTGCAGTGGCTTCTCTTGTTGCGGAACACGGGCTCTAGGCTTGCAAGCTTCAGTACTTGTGGCGTGCGGGTCAGTGGGCTCAGTAGTTGTGGCTCATGGGCTTTAGAGTGCAGGCTCAGTAACTGTGGTGCATGGGCTTAGGTGCTCTGTGGCATGTAGGATCTTCCCGGACCAGGGCTCGAACACGTGTCCCCTGCATTGGCAGGCGGATTCTCATCCACTGTGCCACCAGGGATGTCCCTATTGGTTTTTATTTTTAATTTTAATTTTTTGGCTGTGCTGTGTGGCTTGTGGGATCTTAGTGACCTGACCAGGGATTCAACCTGGGCACTTGGTAGTGACAGCATGGAGTCCTAACCACTGGACCACGAGGGAATTCCCAGGCTCTACCTATTTGATATAGAGGGAGGACACATTTGTAAGGAGTGAAATTCAGGCATGAAAAGCTGAATAACACTAGAGTAAGCAATATGATTAGTGTTTCTGTCTCTTTAAGTGTATCAAATATACCTGATAAAAATTCTTGATTCTGTTAAAATATTTTTGTATTTGTAATAAATATTCAGGCAAGTTCTATAAGAAGTGAAGTTTTAGTCTTAGGGGCCTCAAATGTCTAATTATTCTGAAAAAATTGCCCAGGATGTACACACACACACACACACACACACACACACACACACACACAAACTCACACACACACATGTATAGATATATGGGATTTTGTTTAGTCATTCATTCAGCAGTTATTTATTGAACTTCTGTTTTTGTACTGTGCTAAATACCGGGATGGAAGGATGTATAAGACACTGCCTGACTTTAAGTTTCTTGTGTGTAGTAAGATGTAACTGTAGTAGTAATTTTCATTTCTTGTAAGGATTTTGAAATTACACTAGCTGCATTTATCAGAGTCATATAAAAGAAAAGAAGAGGGTATGAATTATGAAGTGAGTTTCAGACTGTCTTTGGAGAATCAGGACTGACATAGATGTGAGAAAAGGCTTAGAAGTCCTCTGTTTTATGAAGAAATTCAATTCTGACTGACTTTTTGCCTTTGAGGGCACAACTAAATTGCTTTCCAGGAGCAGGAACAGATCTACCTTCCACTATCCTGATGTTTTCTTCCCCCAGGCAGCTCCAATCACTTTAAAGTTATGACTGATACATAAGTGGTGCCTTCACATCCCAGGTGCCATCGGACATCACGCCTTTCCTGTGAGGGAGGCTAGGCCAGTAGTGGTTTTATTTCCAAGTTAGACTGGCACCCAAACAGAGTTAGCTACTTGTTCAAGGTCACATAGCTACTAAATGTTGCAACGAGGACTCAGTTGACTTCTGTGCCCAAAGCTCACTAGTCATATATATATATTTTTACATCTTTATTGGAGTATAATTGCTTTACAATGCTGTGTTAGTTTCTGCTCCATAACAATGTGAATCAGCTATACATATACATATATCCCCATATCCCCTCCCTCTTGTGTCTCTCTCTCCCTCCCACCCTCCCTATCCCACTCCTCTAGGTGGTCGCAAAGCACCGAGCTGATCTCCGCGTGCTATGTGGTAGTGTATATATGTCCATGCCACTCTCTCACTTCATCCCAGCTGACCCTTCTCCCTCCCCCTGTCCTCAAGTCCATTCTCTACGTCTGTGTCTTTATTCCTGCCCTGCCCCTAGGTTCATCAGAACCCCCTTTTTTTTTTTTTTTAGATTCCATATATATGTGTTAGCATATGGTATTTGTTTTTCTCTTTCTGACTTACTTCACTCTGTATGACAGACTCTAGTTCTATCCACCTCATTACAAATAGCTCAATTTCGTTTCTTTTTATGGCTGAGTAATATTCCATTGTATATATGTGCCACATCTTCTTTATCCAATCATCCGATGATGGGCACTTAGGTTGTTTCCATCTCTGGACTATTGTAAATAGAGCTGCAATGAATATTTTGGTACATGACTCTTTTTGAATTTTGGTTTCCTCAGGGTATATGCCCAGTAGTGGGATTGCTGGGTCATATGGTAGTTCTATGTGTAGTTTTTTCTTTTTGACATCTTTATTGGGGTATAAAAATTTTGGAGATTAATCCTTTGTCAGTTGCTTCATTTGTAGATATTTTCTCCCATCCTGAGGGTTGTCTTTTGGTCTTGTTTATGGTTTCCTTTGCTGTGCAAAAGCTTTGAAGTTTCATTAGGCCCCATTTGTTTATTTTTGTTTTTATTTCCATTTCTCTAGGAGGTGGGTCAAAAAGGATCTTGCTGTGATTTATGTCATGGAGTGTTCTGCCTATGTTTTCCTCTAAGAATTTGATAGTGTATGGCCTTACATTTAGGCCTTTAATCCATTTTGAGTTTATTTTTGTGTTTGGTGTTAGGGAGTGTTCTAATTTCATTCTTTTACATGTAAGCTGTTGAGTTTTCCCAGCACCACTTATTGAACAGGCTGTCTTTTCTCCATTCTATATTCTTGCCTCCTTTATCAAAAATAAGGTGACCAATGTGCATGGGTTTCTCTCTGGGTTTTCTGTCCTGTTCCATTGATCTATATTTCTGTTTTTGTGCCAGTACCATACTGTGTTGATTACTGTAGCTTTGTAGTATAGTATGAAGTCAGGGAGCCTGATTCCTCCAGTTCCGTTTTTCTTTCTCAAGATAACTTTGGCTATTCGGAGTTTTATGAGTTTCCATACAGATTGTGAAATTTTTTGTTCTATTTCTGTGAAAAATGCCAGTGGTAGTTTGATAGGGATTTCATTGAATCTGTAAATTGCTTTGGGTAGTAGAGTCATTTTCACAATGTTGATTCTTCCAATCCAAGAACATGGTGTATCTCTCCATCTGTTTGTATCATCTTTAATTTCTTTCATCAGTGTCTTATAATTTTTGCATACAGGTCTTTTGTCTCCTTAGGTAGGTTTATTCCTACGTATTTTATTCTTTTTGTTGCAATGGTAAATGGGAGTGTTTCCTTAATTTCTCTTTCAGATTTTTCATCATTAGTGTATCAGAATGCAAGAGATTTCTGTGCATTAATTTTGTATACTGGTACTTTACCATATTCATTAATTAGCTTTAGTAGTTTTCTGGTAGCATCTTTAGGATTCTCTATGTATAGTATCATGTCATCTGCAAACAGTGACAGTTTTACATCTTTTCCAATTTGGATTCCTTTTATATCTTTTTCATCTCTGATTGCTATGGTTAAAACTTCCAAAACTATGTTGAATAATAGTGATGAGACTGGACAACCTTGCTTTGTTCCTGATCTTAGTGGAAAAGGTTTCAGTTTTTCACCACTGAGAATGATGTTGGCTGTGGGTTTGTCATATATGGCCTTTATTATGTTGAGGTAAGTTCCCTCTGTGCCTACTTTCTGGATGGTTTTTATCATAAATGGGTGTTGAATTTTGTCAAAAGTTTTCTCTGCATCTATTGAGATGATCATATGGTTTTTCTCCTTCAGTTTTTTGATATGGTGTATCACATTGATTGATTTGCATATATTGAAGAATCCTTACATTCCTGGGATATACCCCACTTGATCATGGTGTATGATCCCTTTAATGTGCTGTTGGATTTAGCTTGCTAGTGTTTTGTTGAGGATTTTTGTATCTGTATTCATCAGTGATATTGGCCTGTAGTTTTCTTTTCTTGTGGCATCTTTTTCTGGGTTTGGTATCAGGGTGTTGGTGGGCTTAGAGAATGATTTAGGGAGTGTTCCTCCCTCTGCTATATTTTAGAAGAGTTTGAGAAGGATAGGTGATAGCTCTTCTCTCAATGTTTGATGTTTGATAGAATTTGCCTGTGAAACCATCTGGCCCTGGGCTTTTGTTTGTTGGAAGATTTTTATTCAGTTTCATTTTCATTACTTGTGATTTGTCTGTTCATATTTTCTAATTCTTCCTGGATCAGCCTCAGAAGGTTGTGCTTTTCTAAGAATTTGTCCATTATTTTCAGGTTGTCCGTTTTATTGTCATATACTTGCTTGTAGTAATCTCTCATGGTCCTTTGTATTTCTGCAGTGTCAGTTGTTCTCCTTTTTCACTTCTAATTCTATGATTTGAGTCTTCTCCCTTTTTCTCTTGGTGATTCTGGCTAATGCTTTATCAATTTTGTGTATATTCTCAAAGAACCAACTTTTAGTTTTATTGATCTTTGCTATCATTTCTATCATTTTTTGATTTTTTCTGATCTGATCTTTATCATCTCTTTCCTTCTGCTAACTTTGTTGTTTTTTGTTTGTTTGTTTGTTTGTTCTTCTTTCTCTAATTGCTTTAGATGTAATGTTAGGTGTTTATTTGAGATGTTTCTTGTTTCTTGAGGTAAGATCATATTGCTATAAACTTCCCTCTTAGAACTGTTTTTGCTGCTTCCCATAGGTTTTGGGTCATCATGTTTACATTGTCCTTTTTTTCTAGGTATTTTTTGATTTCCTCTTTGATTTCTTCAGTGATCTCTTGGTTATTTAGTAGTGTATTATTTAGCTTCCCTGTGTTTGTATTTGTTACAGATATTTTTCCTCTAATTGATATCTAGTCTTATAGCGTGGTTGGAAAAGATTCTTGATACAGTTTCAATTTTCTTAAATTTACCAAGGCTTGATTTGTGACCCAAGATATGATCTATCCTGGAGAATGTTCCATGAGCACTTGAGAAGAAAGTGTAATCTTCTGTTTTTGGATGGAATGTCCTATAAATGTCAATTAAGCCCATCTTGCTTAATATATGATTTAAAGCTTGTGTTTCCTTATTTATTTTCATTTTTGATGATCTGTCCATTGGTGACAGTGGGGTGTTAAAGTCCCCTACTATAATTGTGTTACTGTCAATTACCCTTTTATGGCTGTTAACATTTGCCTTATGTATTGAGGTACTCCTCTCTTGGGTGCATAAATATTTCCAATTCATATATCTTCTTCTTGGATTGATCCCTTGATCATTATGTAGTGTCCTTCTTTGTGTCTTGTAATAGTCTTTATTTTAAAGTTTATTTTGTCTGATAAGAGAATTGCTACTCCAGTTTTCTTTTCATTTCCATTTTCATGGAGTATCTTTCTCCATTCCCTCACTTTCAGTCTGTATGTGTCTCTAGGACTGAAGTGGGTCTCTTGTAGACAGCATATATATGGGTCTTGTTTTTGTATCTATTCAGTCAATTTTCGTGGAGCATTTAATCCATTTACATTTAAGGTAGATATCGATATTTATGTTCCTATTACCATTTTCTTAATTGTTTTGGGTTTATTATAGTAAGTGTTTTCCTTCACCTGTGTTTCCTGCCTAGAAAAGTTCCTTTAGCATTTGTTGTAGAGCTGTTTTGGTGGTGTTGAATTTTCTCAGCTTTTGCTTATCTGTAAAGGTTTTAATTTCTCTGTCAAATCTGAATGAGATCTTTGCTGGGTAGAGTAGTCTTGCTTGAAGCTTTTTCCCTTTCATCACTTTAATTGTGTCCTGCCACTCCCTTCTGGTTTGCAGAGCTTCTGCTGAAAGATCAGCTGTTAACCTTATGGGCATTCCCTTTTATGTTAATTGTTGGTTTTCCCTTGTTGCTTTTAATATTTTTTCTTTGTATTTAATATTTGATCATTTGATTAATATGTGTTCCTCTTTGGATTTATCCTGTATTGCACTCTCTGTGCTTCCTGCACTTGCTTGACTATTTCCTTTCCCCTATTACAGAAGTTTTCTACTATAATCTCTTTATATATTTTCTCAGTCCGTTTTTTAGTTTTCTACTCTTCTTCTGGGACCCCTATTATTTGAATGTTTGTGCATTTACTGTTGTCCAAGAGGTCTCTGAGATTGTCCTCAATTCTTTTCATTCTTTTTTCTTTATTCTGCTCTGTGGTAGTTATTTCCACTATTTTATCTTCTAGGTCACTTATCCATTTGTCTCCCTCAGTTATTCTGCTATTGATTACTTCTAGAGAATTTTTAATTTCATTTATTGTGTTGCTCATCATTGTTTGTTTGCTTTTTAGTTCTTCTAGGTCCTTGTTAAACGTTTTTTTGTATTTTCCTCATCCTATATCCAAGATTTGGATCATCTTTACTATCATTATTCTGAATTCTTTCACAGATAGACTGCCTATTTCCTCTTCATTTGTTTGGTCTGGTGTGTTTTTACATTGCTCCTTCAACTGCTGTGTGTTTCTCTGTCTTCTCATTTTGCTTAAATTACTGTGTTTTGGGTCTCTGTTTCACAGGCTGCAAGTTGGTATTTCCCTTTTTTTTTTTGGTGTCTGCTCCCAGTGGTTAAGTTTTGTTCAGTAGACTATGTAGTCTTCCTGGTGGAGGGGACTAGTATCTGTGTTCTGTTGGATGAGGCTGGATCTTGAATTTCTGGCTGGCAGGACCATGTCTGGTGGTGTTTTTTTGGGTGTCTTTGAACTGATTATTTTAGGCAGCCTCTCTGCTGATGGGTGGATTTGTGTTCCTGTCTTGGTAGTTGTTTGGCATAGGGTGTCCAGAACTGTAGCTTGCTGGTTGTTGAGTGGAGCTGGGTCTTAGTGTTGAGATGGAGATCTCTGGGAGAGCTTTCATTGTTTGATATTACATGGGGCCAGGAGGTCTCTGGTGGACCAATGTCCTGAACTTGGCTCTCTCATCTCAGAGGCTCAGGCCTGACACCTGGCCAGAGCACCAAGACCCTGTCATCCACACAGCTCAGAAGAAAAGGGTGGAAAGAAAGAAAGAAAGAAAGGAAGGAAGGAAGAAAGAAAATAAAGTTATTAAAATAGAAAAAATCGTTAAAAATAAAAAAAGTAATAAAAATTAATACAGAGAGAAAGGAAGAAGAGAGCAACCAAACCAAAACCTCATCCACCAATCTTTACAAGTGCTAAAAAGTATACTAAAAAAAAAAAACCCAAAACAAAAAACAGATAGAATCCTAGGACAAATGGCAAAAGCAAAGCTATACAGACAAAATCACACAAAGAAGCATACACATACACACTCACAAAAAGAGAAAAAGAAAAAAATATATATATAAAATAAAAAAAGGAAGAGAGAAACCAAATCAATAAACAAATCTACCAATGATAATAAATTCAAAATACTAAACTAACATAAACATAAAACCAGAGGCAAATTAGATGCAGAAAGCAAACCACAAGTCTACAGTTGCTCCCAAAGTCCACTGCCTCAATTTTGGGATGATTCGTTGTTTATTCAGGTATTCCAGGGATGCATGGTACATCAAGTTGACTGTGTAGATTCAATCTGCTGCTCCTGAGGCTGCTGGGAGAAATGTCCCTTTCTCTTCTCTGTTCACATAGTTCCTGGGGTTCAGCTTTGGATTTGGCCCTACCTTTGCATGTAGGTCGCCCAAGGGTGTCTCTCCTTTGCCCAGAGAGGAGGGGGTTAAAGGAACGGCTGATTAGGGGGCTCTGGCTCACTTAGGGCAGTGGGATGGAGGGGTATGGAATGCAGGGTGAGTCTGCAGCGGCAGAGACCAGGGTGATGTTGCAACAGCCTGAGGCATGCCGTGTGTTCTCCCGGGGAAGTTGTCTCGATCACGGGATGCTAGCAGTGGTGGGCTGCACAGGCTCCAGGAAAGGGAGGTGTGGATAGTGACTTGTGATTGCACACAGGATTCTTGGTGGCTGCAGCAGCAGCCTTAAAATTTCATGCCCATCTCTGGTGTCCGCACAGATAGCCGCGGCTTGTGCCCATCTCTGGAGCTCATTTAGGCGGTGCTCTGAATCCCCTCACCTCGCACACCCCAAAACAGTGGTCTCTTGCCTCTTAGGCAGGTCCAGAGATTTCCCCAGACTCCCTCCCGGCTAGCTGTGGCGCACTGGCCCCCTTCAGGCTGTGTTCACACAGCCAACCCTGGTCCTCTCCCTGGGATCTGACCTCCAAAGCCCGAGCCTCAGCTCCCAGACCCCACCCACCCTGCGGATGAGCAGACAAGTGTCTCAGCTTGGTGGGTGCTGGTCGGCACCGATCCTCTGCAGTAATCTCTCTGCTTTGCCCTCTGCACCTTTGTTGCTGTGCTCTCCTCCATGGCTCTGAAGCTCCCCCTCCACCCCCCATCTCCGCCAGTGAAGGGGCTTCCTAGTGTGTGGAAACTTTCCTCCTTCACAGCTCCCTCCCCGGGGTGCAGGTCCCGTCCCTATTTTTCTGTCTTTGTTTTTCCTTTTTTCTTTTGCCCTACCCAGGTATGTGGGGAGTTTGTTGCCTTTTGGGACGTCTGAGGTCTTCTGACAGCATTCAGTAGGTGTTCTGTAGGAGTTGTTCCACATGTAGATTTAGTTTTGATGTATTTGTGGGGAGGAAGGTGATCTCCAAGTTTTACTCCTCCATCATCTTGAAGGTGCCCCCTCACTAGTCATATTAAAAGAACTAAAGTTTTCTTGGGTAGGCAGTTTTCCAGAGTAGCTTTTGCCATATATTTTTTAACATCTTTATTGGAGTATAATTGCTTTACAATATTGTGTTAATTTCTGCTGTATTGGTTTTGCCATTTTTAAGAGGAGCAAACAAGTGTTCCTCCCACCATGCCTGGCTACCTTCTTTCCCATCTACAGATGGCTGAGGATGGGCAACAGGAAGTGGATATGACATGCCCATTGTGCTTGGTTCTTACCATGAGGTTTTGGTTTTGCAAAGAAAGAACATTTCCTCAGCTGTAAACACCACAGGTGTGTTCCCACGTCCCTGTCCATCATCTCATAGGAAACAGGGAAACCTTAAGTTCTCCATTTACAGTGGAGGAAACTGAGGCTTAGGGGGTTGAAAGAATGTTCTCATGGTCCCACAGCTTGTAATTGGTGACATTTATTTAGGTCACATCAGCCTCTGAATGTTCTTTATCCTCTGATACTCTGGGCCCTTAAGCAGGAGTGCAGCAGAAAAAGTATGAGGATAGCTAGATAGTTAAATGGTGTGAGAAGAACAGGGTGAATGAGCATTGGCACAGGACAGCAGGAGGGTGGGAGGAGCTGCCAAGGGAAGGAGGGAAGTTGGTTTGTGGAGAGTGCCTTTGGCCTGTGTGAATATTTAACAAACTCTGGCTTCTTCTCCATGCAGAACACTTCTCTCTTAGGTCTTCCTTCACCTTTAAGTTTATGTTATTCTCTCTGTGTTCTTTATTTGGGTATAATTACAGGAAACTTCTTAAAACTACACGTTACTAGAAGAAAAATTAATTTAAATCACATATTTATAAAACGTACATTATCTTAGTGATTAAGTCCTAAAATTAAAGTTCCAACAAGGGCTTTTATTCACAACTGCAGCAGGGTTTTCCACATGGCTGATGTTGCTTCTCATGTCTGAGACCTGCATGGTACCTTTTTAATAAGGAGCTCACTTTATTCCAGTGGTTAGGTGCTGAGCAGCACAGAGGGTAGGAGCAGAGAGATCGCCTTTGATTTCTGGCTCTTGCACATGTGTGATCTTGGGCAAGGTTCTTAACCTCTTTTAACTTATCCACTTATCTGCAAGATGGGGGTAATTTCTACCACACCGAGATGTCATGAGCATTAAATGACACATGTAATATGGGATCTAATGCAGGGTCTTGTGTAAAATAAGACGTCAGAAATTGCTAGTTTTCCTCCCCACATGATGGATTATTGGCTTCAATCTTGTTGCCTCATTTTAAAGATGCAGAAATAGAAACAGAGATGAAGGATTTACCGAATTTCCCAGCAGAGTCTAGTCCTACTAACTTTCAATTTACTGTTCTTGCTACTGACTCTGTTAAACTTGGATCTACAGGCAAAGAGGAAACCCTGTAGGAGGGAATAATCCTATATTGGGGCTGTTGAAAGATGCTGGTGCTGTCAGTTTGACATTCTGGGGTTGTGTAGGGAAGCGGTTGCTGTGCTTTTAGCTCTCACTGAGAAGATGTGTGACTTCGGTCAAGTCATTTGACAACCCTGGGCTTCGATGCTTTCATAACAGTTGGACTTCACCTCTCCTCTTGGACTTACATTTTTTCTTCTACCATCATTATATCAACACTTACCTGTTTCCACTATTAGATCCCAAGTGTGTGGAGGACAGAGATGCATCTCACCTGGTGTCCTGCTCTGTGTCTCTTCCAATGCCTCATATATTGCTAATCAGAGAAATGAGAGCAGGTTTGTTATGAGATGGTATGACCAAATTGCAATTCATAGCGAAGTGATGAATCTATTACAGTAATGGAATACACACACATGCGCACACTCACACACTTACCCACTCCAAAGGGTATAGTGTGAGCAGCATAATTGATTGTGTCCTTCTCATATGAGCTTTAAGGTGAAATCTCCAACATTATGAAAATAGTCCTTGTCAGATGTATTTGTTTGCTTGTTACTACTTCTCTTTCCTGCAACTATGTGAGCACCATGAGAACCGGAGCCTCTTTGTCTTTTCTCCATTGTAGCTGTTACTGAACTCAGGTTTGGCGGCTTACTGCTCAAAAACCAAAACTTGAGAGACAAATGTTGGTAGAAAAGGCAACATTGCTTTATTCAGAAGCCAAGCAACCTGGGTAGAAGACTGACTCATATCCAAAAGCCCCTTCACACAGCCAATTAGGGAGCAAGAACCTTTAAATGGGAGTTTCAGGGCTTCCCTGGTGGCGCAGTGGTTTAGAGTCCACCTGTCGATGCAGGGGACACGGGTTCGTGCCCCGGTCCGTGAAGATCCCACATACCACGGAGGGGCTGGACCCGTGAGCCATGGCCGCTGAGCCTGTGCGTCCGGAGCCTGTGCTCTGCAACGGGAGAGGCCACAACAGTGAGCGGCCCGCATACGGCCAAAAAAAAAAATAAATAAATGGGAGTTTCAGGGGTGTATAGATGGAGAGAGGGGGCTACATGCACAACAGCACAGGCAACTCTGACAATCATCTTGAAATTAGTCATGTGGTGGTCTTATCAGTGTCATCCTGATTGTTTTAAGTAGAGATATTCTTTAGTTCCAGGGTCTGTTTGTTTCCATTTCCTTGAGGCCAGTTCTCGGAATTGTGTAAGATGGAGCAGCTTATGTCATGGCTACAGTCTGGTCATCATGTAGTTAACTTCTTCCACCTATGGGGGTTTCAGTATCTACAAAACAGATCAAAGAATATGGCTCAGAATATTACCTATAGCCCTTGAGGAAGAACTAAAAGTCCTTGATTTTGTTTGGTGACTAAACTATTACTTGGTCTTGTTTTACTGCTCTCCTTTGCTTTAGCATTTTATTTCTCTGATTAAGTTTATTGTTTGGCAAAAGTTTTTCTACAGACAAGAGGCGGATGGAGGACCCCGGTGGGAGTCTGTCCCGGGAAGACATCACAGGGTCTCCCTCTGTTGCATAGCCACTTTAGTGCCTAGACATGGTGAGACTTCAGCATACATTTGTTGAACGACTTGTAATGAATAAAAAAATCTTCACTTCCTTCACTGTTTGCCTGCAGGGCAAGAGTACCAGGAAAATGACAAGGTTCCAGCCATTGTTGCAACCAGATCCCTTGTACAGGCAAATTACTAGATCCCTTGTGAGGAAAGAGGGGCCCGTGAGGACTGTTATGGGTATTGGGGTCCACAGCACCTGGAAGCGGCTACCTCAACAAGTGAAGGAATTCCAGGAAGATCCATCTTACGGGGGCCTCCCATGTTAATACAAGAGTTGATTGAAATAGAAGCTTGATGGAATAGCCCTAAATTAGTATGACAGGAGCTACATGTAATAGCTGTAAACCAAGATTATAGGAGCAGATAACCAAGTTGTTTTCTTTTTAGTTGTATCTTCAATTTACCTCCAATCCTGCCTGACCTAGATGTTACCTTCCTCCTATGTTATGCTTTTCTAGATTTACTCATGTCATCCCTCGTATCTTTTGATTTACTTTTTACTTGTTTATCCCGATTTCCTTCTCTTTTGGTCCCAGGTTACATTCCTTACTTTTCTATCCATCCTATAAAAAGGAGAGGCCTCATACCTAGGATTATGCCTTATTTCTACCCCCAACTCTTCAAGGCTTAGCTTGCCCCTACTGATTACAAAGGACAAATCTCTATTTCCTCTACCTAAGACACCTGGGGATTCTGCATAATATGTCTCTTTTGCTTGGCATTGAATTTCATATTATTGTTATAATCATTTATTTTAGTGGATACAGTTCTGGGTGAAGGCAACTTCAGAGAGAAACCAGGACTTGTCTCCACTGCCATCCTGGAAGATTTTCAGCCACTGTACAAAAGAAAGTGTTTCAGCTCTCTCTGCTTTCTTCCATTTTTCTTCTTTCCTTCCCATTTGCAAAGCAGCTCCCGTATTCCCTGTAGCTTCTTGAAATGAATCAATTTAACCACGTCTGTGTTTGTCAAAGAGGTGATGGCAGTCATTGTGTGATTTGAGCTGTTCTGCTGAGAGATAGTATGTCCCCAAGTAATCTGTACCTTTAGGAATTCATGACTTTGAAATCTTTAAGAAGTCACTGTTTAATTAAAAGTTTTGGGGAGGGGAAGTAATAAGATATTAAGTAATGGGACATTGTAAAATATTTATGTTTTTATGCTTCTATAGATATACTTTACCCATAACTCCTGTTCATATTGTTTTATTTAACATTGTAATATAAACATTTTCCATGCTGCTACATAGAAATTCATAATGATAATTTTTAATGGAAGCATAGTATTCCATTGAGTGGATATAACATAGTTGATTTAACTATTCCCTTGTTATTGATTACCTTCAACTTTTCATGAATCACTGTGTTGGTTATCTTTATGAATGTGCTCCTCTTCGTATTTTTATTTTTTCTTTTTATTTTCTAAAGGTATCATTTGTTTTATAAAAATGATAAATATCACTTAGAAAAAAATAATCAGTGTTGGAAAGTAAGATGGCAAGAGCAAAAATATCCATCCCAAATCCCACTATCCTTACAGAGTGATAATTCCTATTAGGTAGATATTATTCCAGATATCTTTCTATGCCAATGTAGAGATTAACGGAGATTCTGTTGTGTAAACATTAAATGTCTAATTATCCTCTTACAGTAGGTTTCAATAGAGCTCTCTACATGCAGACCCAAGAGGTTTCTGTCAGGGAAGGCAAGGCTGAGCTCAGTGAGTGTCAGCCCTGGGTGTGCCCTGGAATCAACTCCTAAGCTTTAAAAAAAAAAATAATACAGATGCTGAGGCCCCCTCCTCAGAAATTTTTAAAATCTTCAAGATAAATCCATCAACTTTGCATTTCAATGTTGATATTTCTTTTAAAACCTCCATGGAAAAACAATGGTTTTGAAAGCCAGATGGTATTAGAAAGGAATTCTATAATATGTCAAAGTCCAGGTGTGATGGATTTGACCATTCTAGTATATCATGGGGAGAGAGACGGTAGCTAAGTGAGAAGAAAAAAGTGAGTGTTCTTTGTATTCCTTGACTTGACTCTTTGAGGCTGGATTTTAGCAAGAGTGAGTGGCTTTAGAGACATCCAGAGATGTAGCAAATTTCTGAGGACATAAGATGAAGTGCACTTTCCAGGGAAAAGTCGGGGGAAGCTCTCAGGTCCTGTGAGAACTTTAACCTTCAGCTTGGTGTTACTTGAAGTGAGGCTGGGGAGCAATTGTACAGAGGTGTTGTCAGGAGACAGAAAAATGGATGAACTTGGACAGAGCTCCCAGTTTTCTGTTCTTTGCTTGAAAGCAGAGGGCCAAGAATATTCCTGAACACTCTGGGAGGGGATGCAAAAGATCCAGGAGTTCAAATGGTATTCCGAAGGAGTCAGCTGCAGGAGCAGATGTAAATGTTTGGAACCGTGGACTCCATCCAGGGGTGGATGCACGTTACTTCTTCCCCCATCCACAGGCCAGTTTCACAAGGGCTCAGTACAGCAGTGCAGGGAAGGGCAGAGACCAACCCTTGACAGCACAGAGTCTTCAGAGAACAACTGAATATTTGAGGACTTCATCTTCCTCCACTCACACTGCTTGCAAGGTCATCCAAGCCATACTTCTAATACATCCAGATGCTGTCTTGGAGAGCCACAAGGGGAGAAGAATAAAACCTTAAATGTTTGAGCATTTACCTGGATCATCTAAGCTGAGGCTGGATACAGACTAGTAGAGTTTGTTTTTACTGGATCTCACCGAGTGGACTGGGTTTTGGCAGTGGAACTCTAGAAAACACCTGTTCTCCAGCTCACAGGCTGGTAAACCCATTTCACATGAAGAGTGTTCATTTTATCATACAGCAGTTTGTTTTTGTTTTGTTTTTTTCGGTACGCGAACCTCTCACTGCTGTGGCCTCTCCCGTTGCAGAGCACAGGCTCCGGACGCGCAGGTCCCGCGGCCATGGCTCACGGGCCCAGCTGCTCCGCGGCATGTGGGATCTTCCCGGACCGGGGCATGAACCCATGTCCCCTGCATCGGCAGGTGGACTCTCAACCACTGCGCCACCAGGGAAGCCCACAGCAGTCTTTTTTAACCATTAGCAAGATGACTTCGGGGCTGGCTTCCAATCAGTACACGTAAAGGCTGAAGAGTTTTATAAATGATATATTATAACTAGTTCCTTGGGTCAATCTATATCTGTTTATTTACAATCATTTTAATGTTTAAGCCTAAAATATTCACTAGAGCTGAGAGCAATAGATGTTTTTGCCATTTGACCTCGATAAAACTACAATTTTCCTTAAAAACCTTTCTTTATGCCTAGATCTGTCACTTTGGGGTTTAGTTTCTAATGTGCTAATGCTCTAAACAGTTATTCTTCTTAAAAAACACCAACCATAAAACTACCAAAATACATTAGTTTTATGTCTAAATGACATTCTTGTTTGCTTTTTTTTTAAGTTTTTTTTTTTTTGATGTGGACAATTTTTTTATTTTTACATCTTTATTGGAGTATAATTGCTTTACAATGGTATGTTAGTTTCTGCTTTATAACAAAGTGAATCAGTTATACATTACATATGTTCCCATATCTCTTCCCTCTTGAATCTCCCTCCCTCACCCCCTCCCTATCCCACCCCTCTAGTGGTCACAAACCACCGAGCTGATCTCCCTGTGCTATGCGACTGCTTCCCACTAGCTATCTACCTTACATTTGGTAGTGTACATATGTCCATGCCTCTCTCTCCCTTTGTCACAGCTTACCCTTCCCCCTCCCCATATCCTCAAGTCCATTCTCTAGTTCTGTGTCTTTATTCCTGTCTTACCCCTAGGTTCTTCATGACATTTTTTTTTTCTTAAATTCCATATATATGTGTTAGCATATGGTATTTGTCTTTCTCTTTCTGACTTACTTCACTCTGTATGACAGACTCTAGTTCTATCCTGATGTGGACAATCTTTAAAGTCTTTATTGAATTTGTTACAATATTGCTTCTGTTTTATGTTTTGTTTTTTGGCTGCAAGGCATGTGGGATCTTAGCTCCCTGACCAGGGATCAAACCCACACCCCCTGCACTGGAAGGTGAAGTCTTAACCACTGGACTGCCAGGGAAGTCCTGATGTTCCTGTTTTATTATAACTATTGAGAGCAAGGGTTACTGTCTCAGCTACCCTGGGAAGTTTCTAAGACTTAAAGAGATTGGTCTTTGGAGGAAAATTTCCCCCTCTTAATCCTCAACTGGTTGCAAACTTCTATGGGCCATGTAGTTGTTTCTTAATATTGTCAATGTGATGATTTCATGCCCTTTTGATTAGAAACTTCTGGCTTTAAATCCCCTAACATGCAGTTTGGGATTAGAGCTGAAGTTTAATGCACAGCCCATGACCACCCATTGCTGGGTCACACTTCACAGGCCACGTCAGGGATGACTCAGATGCGATAGGAAACTGGCAAATTGAAAGGGTGAACTCAGTGGTTCCTGTCTTCCCTCCCCCACTGGGGCAGGTACAAAGCATGTGTCAATGTAGCAGCAGCATCACAGACTGTCAGGTAGGCATTAAATTTAAGCCTTGAGGGAGAATGGAGGAGAACAGTGCAGTGGCAGCTGAACCTGTGATGCTCTTTTCTTAGAAGTTTCTGTTTGGGTGTAAAGAGTCCAGGCTGGCCAGTTATGAATTCTCCCCTGTCCAGTGCAGAGTGACAACCGTGGCTACTTGTGTGATTATGACTTTTGGCCTCCTATTACAAAACAACCCAAGAACCTTTTATGATAAAGTTCAGGTAAGTTCAGTTAATGACTCCACGGAGTGTAGAAAGGGGCAATTTGTCAACATGTTTCTCAGACGGGGGACTGGAAGTTTGCAATCTAGACCTTGAGATGACAACATTTTCCTGGCCATAGATCTATAAAATTGGACCTGGGGTTCTTGTTGCTTTGTTTTACTGCAACAAGTTTAAAACATGCTGGACACATTTTCTTCAGAGTTTTTAAAAGCTCAAATTTCTGAAAGATATTATATGATGGATTCAGGAAAGATTGTATTTTTATATGTAGATATGACATGTGTTTGAAGACAAAGAGACAATATAGAAAGTTGACCTAGCCATGAGTCTCATATGCAATATGGGTTAAAAAAATTGTTTTATTTTATATTGGAGTATAGTTGAGTAACAATGTTGTGTTAGTTTCAGGTGTACAGCAAAGTGATTCAGTTACATATATATATATATATATATATTCTTTATCAGATTCTTTTCCCATGTAGGTTATTACAGAATATTGAGCAGAGTTCCCTGTGCTATACAGTAGGTCCTCGTTGGTTATCTTTTTTAAATATAGCAGTGGGCGTTGTGAGTGATATGTACACAATATGTACACCTAAATTTATTTGCTATTTTCTCTTCTATTATTTTTATATATTTTTATATGTTGAATGGCATACTCAAGCTGGATATTCAACTATTCTCTTTATATTAATAGTCTAGATATGGCATATTGTATTTTCCAAAGATGGCTGTGCATATATATATATTATATGTGTATGTATATATGTACATATATAATTGATATAAAATATGTATAATACATGTACAAATACATGTACAAAGATATATCTCATGCCACATGTTATTCTTATAATGGAGCTAACACTCCATTCCCCCCAAAAGGAGACTATTTCTTCCCCTTGAATGTGGTGGGGAGCTTGAGACTGCTCTGACAAATAGTGAGTGTCAGAAGCGATGCTATGTGACTTCCAAAGCTAGGTCATAAAAAAGCAGAGCATGTGCCTGGCTCTCTCCTTGGGATGCTTACACTTGGAATCCAGCCATGCTGTGAGGAAGCCCAACTAACCCATGCAAAATGACCACACAGAGAGGCTGGCATGGAGATGAGACAATGTCCCCAGCTGACAACTAGCAGTCATGGCCACATGTGCATGAATGAGCCTCCAAATGACTCTAGCCCCAGCCTTTACCTCTTCTGACCGAGACCTCAGACAGACATTGTGGAGCAGACAACCCTGCCTTGCCCACAGAAAGCATGAGTGGGAAAAGTTATTATTGGTGTTTAAGCCACTGTGTTTGGGGTGATTTGTTATGCAGCACAGTCGTTGGAACACCAGAGCTTTGCTGAGGCTTTTTTGGAATGCTACCTTGGAGAGCTCCATGTTACTCCTGAATAGGATTTGCATAAATGTCCTTCTTCACATGGGGTGAATATGTGGGTAAGTCCTCTGACCATCTGCCCTCTTACATTTCTAAGAGGTAAATTCTTTTTCATGCTTCTAGTCACAGGCAGGGCCTTTTCCAGGAAACTTTCCTTGAAAGTGCAGATTGGTTTAGATGCCATTTTTCTGGGATCCCTGAACAATCTATCACCAGTGATCACACTGTGCTGTCATCATCAGTGTATTTGCCTTTTCTTCCTGTTAGACTGTGATCCCAGACAGCTTGGGCTCTTTCTTCTCATTTTTGTGTTTGTAGTACTTAACATCATTTTAGGCACATGGTAAGTGCTTAATAGATTCTCGTATAGAATTGTGCAGTTAGGACTTTGTTTATCCAGGCCTTGATGCAGAGGACAATGGAAGAGAGGTGAAAGACTTCGCAGGAGTGGGGTAGCATGAAATAATATTTCTAAGTGAAATTCTAATTAGAAGATTTTTAGCAATGTTCTGAAGACAAGTTTTCCTTCATAGAAAGTGTGCAAAACTTTAGCTGCTTCCAGAGAACATAAAAGAATCTTTATTATGAGTTGGCATCTAGAGGGACAGTAATCTGTTCGAATCTTGGTGGACCTCTACAGAAACACTGGATATCTTGAGAGCATCCCTAGGAGCTCAAATCAGCAGGTAGGCTGGGGAGATTAGGGTCCCTACTCTTGCCTTCTTGACTTTGGGGGTCAAATGTAGGGGAAGCCTTAGTCTTTCATTCTTTTTTTTTTTTTTTAAGTAATTACTTACTTAATTTATGGCAGCGTTGGGTCTTCGTTGCTGCTCACAGGCTTTTTCTAGTTGCTGCGAACGGGGGCTACTCTTCGTTGCAGTGTGAGGGCTTCTCACTGATGTGGCTTCTCTTGTTGCAGAGCATGGGCTATAGGTACACGGGCTTCAGTAGTTGTGGCTCGTGGGCTCTAGAGCTCAGGCTCAGTAGTTGTGGTACACGGGTTTAGTTGCTCCATGGCATGTGGGATCTTCCTGGACCGGGGCTCAAACCCGTGTCCCCTGCATTGCCAGGCGGAGTCTTAACCATTGCACCACCAGGAAAGACATAGTCTTTCATTCTTTTTCATTGCAATAGTTCATAAATTTAGTGGCCCTCAGATGTACCTGGAGACCTTGTTATGAATGCAGATCCCCAGGTTCAAAACTCTGAAGCTTTAGATCTTGGGTGAGCCTGGAATGCGCATTTTTAATAAGCTCCCCAGTGGATTCAGATACCGAAAATTCATGGATTATACTTTGATAAAAAGGAACAAAAACCAACATGGTAAACTGAAAAATAAAATTTCCCTACTTACACTTACAGAAATTGGGGCTCAGAAACTCTGGAAGGTAGTTGAATCAATTACATAAATCATATACGGAAACTTGGTCCTTGAATTCCTAACTGGGGATATGTTAAAGATGATCCTAGAAAATACTGTAAATATATGACACTTCTGGGTTGAAATTAGGATTCACTCTAGTCTTCAGATGATGTGTAACATAGTCAAGGTTCGCAGTAAGCACAGAGGATGGGTCCTGGGTACATGCCCTCTCTTGATAGCTGAATATTGATTTCCCATCTCCTTTTGCACAGCCCCTAACCCTGTGTGACTATTGCTTGTTATCTCACTTTTCTCCCCACCCACCAGCTGCACCTTGTATTTCTTCCCAACCTTAGGGTCCCTTTGTGTGTTGAGTCCAACCTGACAATTTCCAAGGCCAATTTGTCACCAGAAAGATATGACTACGGTTTCCAGAATTTCGACCCCATTCCAGGGAATACAACATTTACAATATGGTTGCTTTTATAGCATTTGGCTTTTAACTTCAATCATTGAAAGTATGGTTACTAGGGGATAAGGGGGAGGGATAAACTGGGAGATTGCGATTGACATATACACAGTACTATAAATAAAATAGATAACTAATAAGAACCGCTGTATAGCACAGGGAACTCTACTCAATACTCTGTAATAACCTATATGGGAAAAGAATCTAAAAAAAAAGAGTGTATATATATATATATATATATATATATATATGTATATATATATATATGTATAAATGATTCATTTTTCTGTACACCTGAAACTAATACAACATTGTAAATCAACTATACTCCAATAAAAAATTAAAAATAATCATCCAAGTTAACTAAAATTAAACCGTACTTTAGCTCTGCTTTGTAGTATCCATGGAACTAGTCTTCTGTTTCGATGGTCAATGCACACATCAAGTGTCACATTTTCCAAAGGCATGATTCCTAAGTGGTTGCATTCCTCTCAATATTGTTTCTCAGTTTTACTTAATGTGATGAATGAATTTTTCTGTTTATCTGAGAAATGTTTTGGAAGCAGCACTTTACCCATCTGTCTGTACTGGCTCCACTACAGTGCCTGCCATGACCAGAGTTTGTCCACCAGCTGGAGCTCATATTATTACATCAAAGAAGTCTGGAACCCACATTTAACCTTCAACGTAATATCTACCTAAGACTTCTGTATATGAAGGATGTAGGGATTTTTCAACCCCCAATGATGAACATGTTAACATTTTACAATTGAACTTTCTAAGAAGAGAAAAATGAAAACTTGCATTATTTTTAAATGCAGAATTGTCTAAGGGCAAATGGGTATGTAGAGACAATGAAGAAAGTCTGGTTCTTTCCAGGATGCTGCGAGAAGCTATTGTGCAGTTTTCTGATGGATGGGGGAGAGCTGGGGAGGCAATAACCAACAGAGCACTGAGACCTTCCAAGATCAGCCAACAGATGAGAGTTTGTCTTTACTTTCCTGTCAAGCATTCATGAGATTTGTCTTTGCATTCATGTTCTAGAATGGGTACAATATAATAAAAATCCACTTTTATTTTTGTCCCCCTCTGTCTTAGGTAGGGGTCTCTAGAAGCAGAGCCAGGTTGGGGGGTTCTTGTAGAAGTGACTTCTTGAAAGGATATCTTCAGGAGGAGAATGAAGGATGCAAGGTAGGGCAGGGAAAGAAAACTAAGTAAGGATGCTGTCTTGACTGAAGTTTAGCTGCAGCCTTGTCCCAAGGGAATCTTTGGTGCACAAACTGCATGACAGAGTTGAGTCCCCTTCCCCCTTGAAATTCCACCTTTGGTATGCCTGAGTGGCTCCTGGTCACTGTCTACTTGAGGGTGGCGGTGGCCACTGACATAGTCTGGGTGAGGTGGCCTCTGTTCTGCTGCAGGCAATTCTCTGGAGGAGGAGGCCGCTGTGAGCCATGAGTACCCAACACTCATGGCAGGATGGGTTCAGTGACATTCAGAAGGGGACCTGAGACATGAAAAGCAACCACCACATCTACTGTTCATTAAACATTTTTAGTGTGGGATTTGTTTCCCCTGCCACCATGAACCAGAGCTTTTCTGGTCACTCTTGGACAACTGATAGTCCTAGAGTCTCTTTAAATTGGAAGACAGCATTTCAATTAAGAAGTTAGACTGTCCAGCATCATATAACATAAACTTCTGACTTTATTCTAAGATAGTTCTTCTCTCCTCTCCCTCCCCAGCACTTCTGCCAGCTTTCTCAGGTGTGGGTGGCATGATGATGCTGGCTTATGCCTTCAGGAGAAAAAGGTGTGATGGATTATTCCTTGCTCACCACCTCCCCTGAGCAAGCTGCTCTTACTGACCATTGTAGGGCTGCAGTGGATCAGAAATCAGGGGAAAGATGGAAGATGTTCTTCCTTGACAAGTAATAGTATAAGATGACTGTGTTCTCTGGGCCTGGCAGGTGGATACTTTCAGTCACTAATACTTGTGTGAGTTTTTCAGAGGCTCTCTTGCTGGGTCCTTGTGACTATAAGCTCCACCCCACCTTGGGGATAATGCCTTCTGTTCCTCTAGCCTTTGCTCCCCCACCCCCCCCATATGGTCCTCTTGGGCAGGAGTCACAGTGTCTCCAGGCTGGTCTCTTTCCTGTTGAACCCACATCTGGTCCACAGGAAACAGACACTCACACATCCTTTGTCCTTGTAACCTGGATGGGCAAACTGAACACAGGAGCAACATTTTCTCCACTGCCAAAGCATCTGGCCAGCCTGATACACTTGCCCTCTGATTTTGCCGACCAGAGATAGACAGTCTATTGTGCTTGTATAATTTCAGGAGACTGATATCAAGTTCTACAAGGGGTCCCATTGAAGCCACTATCTTATTTCTTCCTCACTTGTTTATCATGACAATTTTCAAATATACTATGAAGTTGAAAAGATTTCTATACAGTGAATATCCGTATACCTACCACCTACCTTTACATTGTGCTCTGCTCATTTTATTACATATATATCCATTTATTCATCTCTTTCTTCATCCACAAATTCATCTTATTTTTTGATACATTTTAAAAATAAATAATTTTCAGACATCTGTATATGTTCTTGTGAACATCTCAGCATGTGTATCATTAACTAATGTATGTTTATATTTTTTAGGTGTAAAATTTACATACAATGAGATGTACACATCAAATGTACTTATTTGAGTTTTGAGAAATTCATACACCTGTGTAATCCAAAGTTCTATCAAGATATAGACATCATCCCAGAAAGTTCTTTCATATCTCCTCCACATTAATCTCCATACCACTTGCTCACAAGAAGCAACCACTTTTTTGTTTTGTTTATCCACTATAGACCAGATTTGGTATTCTAGGACCTGAGATAAATGAAATCCTCCAGTACGTATTCTTGTGTATGGATGCTCTTACTTAGCATAATGTTTCTGAGACTCACTTATGTTGTTATATGTGTCATTAGTTCCTTTTTATTGATGAGTAGTGTTCTCTTTTATGACTACAGCACAGTTTATCTCCTATTGATGGACCTGTAGACTGTTTTCTGTTTTTGGCTAATATGAATAAAGTGAAGCCTCTGTCTTGGCTGGAGCTGAAGAGAGGAGCTTATTTTACCCTTGTCCCCTTGGTGATGGGAGAATAAAGTGGGGGCTGAGAGTTGCAGTAAGGGAACAGTTCTCCCCAAAGAAATTTCTTTACATACTCTCTCTCCATAATCTCCAAGTTGCTCAGTCTTTTAAAGTCTTCATTGAGGGTCAGTCATCAGATTGATTCTATGCTACCTCCTTTGAAAAACAACATTTGTTCTGTTTAACAGCCCACCTTCATATCTGATACCTATGGTATCTTGGTGCCTCAGTTGAAACTTCCTGTCCAGCAAACTCTGGTACTCATTATTCCTTGAGTTTCAACAGAAATAAGGAGCTGCATTGGTGGAGAGGGACTATTGAGGTTATAGAGGCTGAATGTTTCAGAGAAGTTGAAGAGGAGGAATTTGCTCCCAAATAACTGTGGCTGTCTAGTAGTGCTCTAGGAATAAGTTTTTCACATGACACCAAAGAAAAAAGAACAACTGTGAGTTTGCTCTTGCTCCTAGTGTCTTGCTGAAGGAGGCTCTTGAATTCCTGCCATCATGAGTTTGTTGATGAGAATGACCTCCATCGGTCACTACTAGGGAAGATAGCCATGAATAATGAGGTAATGGATTTCATGATTAGCTTTGTCCCTGTGACAAGCATGGCAGTGGTGCCCTTGCCGCCCTTTGCATTATTAATGGGTGCGGTGCTACTATGGAGATGAAGATGTATGGAGGAACAAGAGCAGGCATCCTCAGTGATGCTGCAGACTGAAGGGACCATGCTACAGGAAGGGGTAGTTTGCAAAGTTATTGTCTTATTTTAAGTTAGAAAAAGTAATAAATTAATGGGAATCTTGAAGTAAAACAGATTCTGCTCCATTTTAGCAGGTAAATTTGCCAAGAATCTAGTTAACCTTGCAAACTGGGTTCACTAATCCCAAACTATTGGGATAGTTAGCTAAAGTACATTGAATATAAAGAAGTACAAAAGAACATTGAGATTTAGATGTGCATTAAAAAGAAGAAATGAAGAAAGCTGAAGGACAATTAATAAAATAATACCTCTTCTGTGATAAGATATAGGAAATGGAACGAGATTTCCAAGGCCCTTGAGGGCAGAAAGAGTCTTAACTGCTGTAAATACTCAGCACACTTGCTACTGATGAAGAAGAATGTAGTTCTCTTGACAGCCCAGTTAATATCAAGGAAATAACTCAGTAATTTTCTCCTGTTCTTAGTCCCAAATTCAATCTCTCAAACATTTTATCAAAGCTTGAGTTTGTCTCTCAAACTTTCCCTCAGCCATTGTGGAATAAAATTTGATTTAATTTATTTTTATAAATTATGATTTATTTTTATAAATATATAATTAAATTAAAATGTACGTAACTTATCGGGACAATCATGACTCATACCAGCCTTTGTTTCTTTTAGGGAGAAACAATAATAAGGTTCTAAATATTCCCAGTGGAGTGTCCTTTATGATCTTGAAAATCCTTAGAGAGTTTCTCAACATTCTTGCTACTGATGAATGTTTGCCTGTGTTTCAATTAAATGTTCAGATCCCAGGTAGGGTATTTGTATTAGAAGATAAGTTACAGAAAAGGTATCATGGTGCCTAAGAAAATGTGATGTAAATAATAGATGCTTAGTTGTGTGAATTCGATTATTTTAAAAATCTTATCCTCCCCCCCAAATAAAAGGATTGACAAAATGTTATACAACAGCTGAAAGTAACTAATCAAAGAAAGCACAACAACAATAAAAATTAAGGTATAAATAGAAGTTTAAGTGTAAAATTAAAATGCAGAATGTACACTGTAAGACCCTGGATGAATGGTCCCAATATTTATCTCTGAACTTTCTGGCAACCAAAAAAGAGGAAAGCAATCAAATTACACAGTTCATGCATTTGTAAGATTAAACAAACCAATTGTTCAAAGGAAGCAATCTATTACTAATTGATGAAATTAATTTTTACCCATAAGTTACTCTTAAGATGACATAAAGTATGTCATGAATGATGTTCTCAACAATATCTGTATAGAAACGTTTCTCAGTGTGTGTGGGTGGTATAATAATGTATCATTTAGTAAGATAGTTTAAAATTTTTCCTTGGGGAAAGAGGGTGCAGAGAAGAGGGTGCCCTATATATATACATCTGTAATGGTAAGGTTCAGTCTAAGGATAAGTTGTTTTGAATGTTAGAGGAATGGATGGGCTACTTTTTCTTCAGGTAATTTTCTAGAAATATTATTTCCTTTGACCAAAATTTTGATGAGTCCTGAGTGTTAGTGCATTTGATGTTATACTTTCTGACAAACACTTGGACTGCAAATAGTCTTTCACACTTACTATGGCTTCAATGTTTTGCTGCTCTTTGGATAATGTTGACATTCTCTCATGAAATTTGAAATAGGGGAAAACTTTACCTCATGAGGAAGATGGGCTGAGAAGAGACCCAAGGGCAGTGGCATGATTTTCCTTGGAAAAGGAGATCAGAATCCAAACCAATTCATGAACAAATGGCTCTCAACTTGATTTCACAGATCATGGCCATTTTAATTTTAATCTGCTATGAAGAAGCATCAACAAAGTTCCCATGGAATACTTAAATTTGACAGAAAATTTCTCAGTTGAATTCTTCAAGATAAAACAGTTTATAAAATGTACCTGTTAGCAACTGAATGGGTTGATTTACTGTATAGAATTACTAGCTCTCAAAGTTGGAGGTGATTACCTTGGTTCCTCAGCTTTGGAGAAGTCAGTAACATGCCCTTCTCTTCAGCAGATATTACAAACCAGGCATAATGTCTATAAAAGTCATGCCTAGAGTAAAATAATAGAAAAAACATTATATTTAGATGGAAACTTGACTATTCAATATATGTGCAAAAAATTTCTACTAAAGAAAACACATTTAAATCGGAAACAAGATGGTGGACTAGAAGGACATGCTCTCACTCCCTCTTGCGAGAACACCAGAATCACAACTAGCTGCTGGACAATCATCAACAGGAAGACACTGGAACTCATCAAAAAATATACCCAACATTCAAAGACAAAGGAGAAGCCACAATGAGATGGTAGGAGGGGTGCAATCACATTAAAATCAAATCCCATGACTGTTGGGTGGGTGACTCACAGACTGGAGAACACTTATACCACAGAAGTCCGCCAACTGGAGTGAAGGTTCTGAGCCCCACATCAGGATTCCCAACCTGGGGGTCCGGCAATGGGAGGAGGAATTCCTAGAGAATCAGACTTTGAAGGCTAGTGGGATTTGATTGCAGGACTTCAACAGGACTGGGGGAAACAGAGACTCCACTCTTGGAGGGCACACACAAAGTAGTGTGCTCATTGGGACCCAGGAGAAGGAGCAGTGACCCCAGGGGAGACTGAACCAGACCTACCTGCTAGTGTTGGAGGATCTCCTGCAGAGGTGGGGGTGGCTGTGGCTCACCATGGGGACAAGGGCACTGGCAGCAGAAGTTCTGGGAAATAGTCCTAGGTATGAGCCCTCCCAGAGTCTGCCATTAGCCCCACCAAAGAGCCCAGGTAGGCTCCAGTGTTGGGTTGCCTCAGGCCAAAAAAACAATAGGGAGGGTGCCCAGCCCCACCCATCAGCAGTCAAACAGATTAAAGTTTTACTGAGCTCTGCCCACCAGGGCAACAGTAAGCTCTACCCACCAGCAGTCCCTCCCATCAGGAAACTTGTACAAGCCTCATAGACAGCCTCATCCACCAGAGAGCAGACAGCAGAGGCAAGAAGAGCTACAATCCTGCAGCCTGTAAAAGGAAAACCACATTCACAGAGAGATAAACAAGATGAAAAGGCAGAGGGTTATGTACCAGATGAAGGAACAAGATAAAACCCCAGAAAAACAACTAAATGATGTGGAGGTCTACCATCCAGAAAAAGAATTCAGAATAATGATAGTGAAGATGGTCCATGACCTTGGAAAAAGAATGGAGGTAAAGATCTAGAAGATGCAAGAAATGTTTAAAAAACACCTAGAAGAATTTAAAAACAAACAAACAAACAGAGATGAACAATACAATAACTGAAATGAAAACTACACTAGAAGGAATCAATAGCAGAATAACTGAGGCAGAAGAACGGATAAGTGATCTGGAAGACAGAATGGTGGAATTCACTGCTGTGGAACAGAACAAAGAAAAAAGAATGAAAAGAAATGAAGACAGCCTAAGACACCTCTGGGGCAACATTAAACGCAACAACATTCACATTATAGGGGTTCCAGAAGGAGAAGAGAGAGAGAAGAGACAAGATAAAGTATTTGAAGAGATTATAATTGAAAACTTCCATAACATGGGAAAGGAAATAGCCACCCATGTCCAGGAAGTGCAGAGAGTCCCAGGCAGGATAAACCTAAGGAGTAAAACACCAAGACACATAGTAATCAAACTGACAAAAATTAAAGACAAAGAAAAATTATTGAAAGCAATAAGGGAAAAACAACAAATAACATACAAGGGAACTCCAATAAGGTTAACAGCTGATTTCTCAGCAGAACCTCTACAAGCCAGAAGAGAGTGGCACGATATATTTAAACTGATGAAAGGGAAGAACCTACAACCAAGATTACTCTACATGGCAAGGATCTAATCGAGATTGGATGGAGAAATCAACAGCTTTACAGACAAGCAAAAGCTAAGAGTATTCAGCACCAAAAACAGCTCTACAACAAATGCTAAAGGAACTTCTCTAAGTGGGAAACACAAGACAAGAAAAGGACCTACAAAAACAAACCCCCCAAATTGAAAAAATGGTAATAGGAACATATATACCGACAATTACCTTAAATGTGAATGGATTAAATGCTCCAACCAGAAGACACAGGCTTGCTGAATGGATACAAAACCAAGACCCATATATATGCTGTCTACAAGAGACCCACTTCGGACCTAGGGACACATACAGACTGAAAGTGAGGGGATGGAAAAATATATTCCATGCAAATAGAAATCAAAACAAAGCTGGAGTAGCAATTCTCATATCAGATAAAATAGACTTTAAAATAAAGAATGTTACAAGAGACAAGGAAGGACACTACATAATGATTAAGGGATCAATCCAAGAAGAAGATATAACAATTATAAATATATATGCACCCAACATAGAAGCACCTCAATATATTAGGCAACTGCTAATAGCTTTAAAACAGGAGATTGACAGTAACACAGTAATAGAGGGGGACTTCAACACCTCACTTACACCAATGGACAGATCATCCCAAATGAAAATAAATAAGGAAACAGAAGCTTTAAATGACACAATAGAGCAGATAGATTTAATTGATATTTATAGGACATTCCATCCCAAAACAGCAGATTACACTTTCTTCTCCAGTGTGCATGGAACATTCTCCAGGATAGATCACATCTTGGGTCACAAATGAAGCCTTGGTAAATATAAGAAAATTGAAATTGTATCAAGTATCTTTTCTGACCACAACGCTATGAGACTAGATATCAATTACAGCAAAAGATCTGTAAAAAATAGAAATACATGGAGGCTAAACAATACACTACTTAATAACGAAGTGATCACTGAAGAAATCAAAGAAGAAATCAAAAAATACCTAGAAACAAATGACAATGGAGACACGATGACCCAAAACCTATGGGATGCAGCAAAAGCAGTTCTAAGAGAGAAGTTTATAGCAATACAAGCCCACCTTAAGAAACAGGAAACATTTCAAATAAACAATGTAACCTTGCACCTAAAGCAATTAGAGAAAGAAGAACAAAAATACCCCAAAGTTAGCAGAAGGAAAGAAATCATAAAGATCAGATCAGAAATAAATGAAAAAGAAATGAAGGAAACGATAGCAAAGATCAATAAAACTAAAAGCTGGTTCTTTGAGAAGATAAACAAAATTGGTAAACCATTACCAGACTCATCAAGAAAAGTAGGGAGAAGACTCAAATCAGTAGAATTGGAAATGAAAAAGGAGAAGTAAAAACTGACACTGCAGAAATACAAAACATCATAAGAGATTACTACAAGCAAATGTATGTCAATAAAATGGACAACCTGGAAGAAATGGACAAATTCTTAGAAATGCACAACCTGCCAAGACTGAATCAGGAAGAAATAGAAAATATGAACAGACCAATCACAAGCACTGAAATTGAAGCTGATTAAAAATCTTCCAACAAACAAAAGCTCAGGACCAGATAGCTTCACAGGCGAATGCTATCAAACATTTAGAGAAGAGCTAACACCTATCCTTCTCAAACTCTTCCAAAATATAGCAGAGGGAGGAACACTCCAAAACTCATTCTACGAGGCCACCATCACTCTGATACCAAAACCAGACAAAGATGTCACAAAGAAAGAAGACTACAGGCCAATATCACTGATGAACATAGATGCAAAAATCCTCAACAAAATACTAGCAAACAGAATACAACAGCACATTAAAAGGATCATACACCAAGATCAAGTGGGGATTATTCCAGGAATGCAAGGATTCTTCAATATACGCAAATCAATCAACGTGATACACCATATTAACAAATTGAAGGACGTAAACCATATGATCATCTCAATAGATGCAGAGAAAGCTTTTGACAAAATTCAACACCCAGTTATGATAAAAGCCCTGCAGAAAGTGGGCATAGAGGGAACTTTCCTCAACATAATAAAGGTCATATATGACAAACCCACAGCCAATGTCATCCTCAATGGTGAAAAACTGAAACCATTTCCACTAAGGTCAGGAACAAGACAAGGTTGCCCACTCTCACCACTCTTATTCAATATAGTTTTGGAAGTTTTAGCCACAGCAATCAGAGAACAAAAGGAAATAAAAGGAATCCAAATCAGAGAAGAAGAAGTAAAGCTGTCACTGTTTTCAGATGACATGATACTATACATAGAGAATCCTAAAGGTGCTACCAGAAAACTACTAGAGCTACTCAATGAATTTGGTAAAGTAGCAGGATACATAATTAATGCACAGAAATCTCTGGAATTCGTTTACACTAATGATGAAATGTCTGAAAGTGAAATTAAGAAAACACTCCCATTTACCATTGCAACAAAAAGAATAAAATATCTAGGAATAAACCTACCTAAGGAGACAAAAGACCTGTATGCAGAAAATTATAAGACACTGATGAAAGAAATTAAAGATGATACAAATAGATGGAGAGATATACCATGTTCTTGGATTGGAAGAATCAACATTGTGAAAATGACTCTACTACCCAAAGCAATCTACAGATTCAATGCAATCCTTATCAAACTACCACTGGCATTTTTCACAGAAATAGATCAAAAAATTTCACAATTTGTATGGAAACACAAAAGACCCCGAATAGCCAAAGCAATCTTGAGAATGAAAGATGGAGCTGGAGGAATCAGGCTCCCTGACTTCAGACTATACTACAAAGCTACAGTGATCAAGACAGTATGGTACTGGCACAAAAACAGAAAGATCAATGGAACAGGATAGAAAGCCCAGAGGTAAACCCACGCACATATGGTCAACTTATCTTTGATAAAGGAGGCAGGAATGTACAGTGGAGAAAGGACAGCCTCTTCAATAAGTGGTGCTGGGAAAACTGGACAGGTACATGTGAAAGTATGAGATTAGAACACTCCTTAACACCATACAGAAAAATAAACTCAAAATGGATTAAAGACCTAAATGTAAGGCCAGAAACTATCAAACTCTTAGAGGAAAACATAGGCAGAAAACTCTATGACATAAATCACAGCAAGATCCTTTTTGACCCACCTCGTAGAGAAATGGAAATAAAAAGAAAAATAAACAAATGGGACCTAATGAAACTTAAAAGCTTTTTCACAGCAAAGGAAACCATAAACAAGACCAAAAGACAACCCTCAGAATGGGAGAAAATATTTGCAAATGAAGCAACTGACAAAGGATTAATCTCCAAAATTTGCAAGCAGCTCATGCAGCTCAATATCAGAAAAACAAACAACCCAATCCAAAAATGGGCAGAAGACCTAAATAGACATTTCTCCAAAGAAGATATACAGACTGCCAACAAACACATGAAAGAATGCTCAACATCATTAATCATTAGAGAAATGTAAATCAAAACTACAATTAGATATCATCTCACACCGGTCAGAATGGCCATCATCAAAAAATCTAGAAACAATAAATGCTGGAGAGGGTGTGGAGAAAAGGGAACACTCTTGCACTGCTGGTGGGAATGTGAATTGGTACAGCCACTATGGAGAACTGTATGGAGGTCCCTTAAAAAAAATACAAATAGAACTACCGTATGAACCAGCAATCCCAGTACTGGGTATATACTCTGAGAAAATCATAATTCAAAAAGAGTCATGTACCAAAATATTCATTGCTGCTCTATTTACAATAGCCAGGAGATGGAAGCAACCTAAGTGTCCATCATCGGATGAATGGATAAAGAAGATGTGGCACATATATACAATGGAATATTACTCAGCCATAAAAAGAAATGGAGTTATTTGTAGTGAGGTGGATGGACCTTGTGTCTGTCCTACAGAGTGAAGTAAGTCAGAAAGAGAAAGACAAATACCGTATGCTAACACATATATATGGAATCTAAGAAAAAAAAATGTCATGAAGAACCTAGGGGTAAGACAGGAATAAAGACACAGACCTACTAGAGAATGGACTTGAGGATATGGGGAGGGTGAAGGGTAAACTGTGACAAAGCGAGAGAGAGGCATGGACATATATACACTAACAAACGTAAGGTAGATAGCTAGTGGAAAGCAGCCGCATAGCACAGGGAGATCAACTCGGTGCTTTGTGACCACCTAGAGGGGTGGGATAGGGAGGGTGGGAGGGAGGGAGACGCAAGAGGGAAGAGATATGGGAACATATGTATATGTATAACTGATTCACTTTGTTATAAAGCAGAGAATGTCACACTTTTGTAAAGCAATTATACTCTAATAAAGATATTAAAAATAAAACACTATGATATATATGCCTCACACCTGTCAGAATGGCTGTCATCACAAAGACAAGTGATAACAAGTGTTGAGGATAAGGAGAAAAGGAAATCCTCGTGCACTGTTGGTGGGAATGTAAGTTGGTTCTGCCACTATAGAAAACAGTATGAAGTTTCCTCAAGAAATTAAAAATACACCTAACAGTATGATCCAGCAATCCCATTCTGGGTATAGATCTAAATGAAATGAAGACAGGATATCAAAAAGATATCTCCACTCCCATGTTTATTCCACAATATTCACAATGACAAAGATATGGAAACAGCTTGAGTCCATCAGTGAATGAATGGACAAAGAATTTATATATATAATATATATATACACACACAAAAGAATATTTTTCATCTATGAGAAAGAAGGAAATCGAGTCACTTGTGACAACATGGATGGACCTTAGGGCATTATGGTAAGTGAGGTAAGTCAGACAGAGAAAGACAAATACTGTGTGATCTCACTTGTATGTGGAATCTAAAAATGCTGAATTCATAGAAACAGAGAACAGAGTGTTGGTTACCAGGACCTTGAGTCAGGCGGGGAATTGGGGAGATGTTGGTCAGAGTGTATGAATGAACTTGCAGTTGGATGATGAACAAATTATGGGGATCTAATACACAGTATTGTGATTGTAGTTAATGATACTATATTATATACTTGATAGTTGGTAGGAGACCAGATCATAAGTGTTCTCACCAGAGAAAAGGAATGATAATTTTGTGATGTGGTGGAGGTGTTAGCTAACACCATGGGGGTAATGCAATATATAAGTTTATCAGATCAGCAGTTTGTACACCTTAAACTTGCCCAGTGTTATGTATCAATTTATTCTCAATAATTAAGAAAGAAATTAAAAAATTTTTCTGAAGTGTATCTATTTAGTCTTATCTTTACTTGACAACTCTATCGGCTTTTTTTAAAAAATTAATTTTTATTGGGGTATAGTTGCTTTACAATGTTATGTTAGCTTCTGCTGTACAGCAAAGTGAATCAGCCATATATATACATATATCTCCTCTTTTTTGGATTTCCTTTCTATTTAAGTTACTACAGAGCATTGAGTAGCATTCCTTGTGCTATACAGTAGGTTCTCATTAGTTATCTATTTTATACATAGTAGTGTATATATGTCAATCTCATTCTCTCAATTCATCCCCCACCCCCTTTCCCTCCTGGTGGCTATACGTCCGTTCTCTACGTCCATGTTTGACAACTCTATCAGGTTATACTTACTGATACTAATTAGTGTAACAAGGATTGACATTAGAGGAAACCCAGTATGGTTTCTTCCATTTTCCTACTCCCTTCCCAGGGGGCCAAGCTTTAGTCCAGACTTTTAGCCACAACTGGGTCTGTAGCGAAGGAAATTTTAGGCTAGTAAAAATTTGAAAACATTGAACCAGAATTGTTTGTTGGAAGTAGTTTTTTTCCCTTTTCCTATACCCTGGGGAAGCTCCTGGATGGTACTAAGAATGATTTGGCTGAGGGAGCAACTGAAGCTTGCCATTACGAAGACATCAACTTCCTGTCCCAAGCCAACAGACCTGAGCTGGTCCTATCTACTTCATCTTGGGCCCTTCTGTCACTCTGAGCCTGCATTCAGTCTTCTTTCTTCAGATATAGAGCTGGGCTAACAGCTATGCTCTGCACCTGCCCAGCTAACAGCCTGCCTCTACCCTTATTTGATGGTGCACCCCATTAAAGTTGGACTTCCCTCAGATGGGAAGATGCAATGTAATGGAGTTATTGCATGTTGCATCGAACATGGGAAGGGCATCCATATAGATGTGGATGTGTGTTTACCAAAATAAGGTCCACAGAGAAGTGGTAGCTGGGGAAGTGGGAATCTTACATACGGACTTCAATAGTTATTGGTAGATAATTAACCCTTGAAAAATAAGATGTCTGAAGTTTTTAATATCAGATTCAAATTTAATTGCCATCAATACAGGTCTTTCTGGAACACATCCACACTTGCTTATTTGTTTTCATGTTCTTTTAAAAAAAATTTATTGGAGTATAGTTGATTTACAATATTGTGTTAGTTTCAGGTGTACAGCAAAGTGAATCAGTTGTACATATATATGTATCCATTCTTTTTCAGATTCTTTTTCCATATAGGGTATTACAGAATATTGAGTAGCATTCCCTGTGCTATACAGTAGGTCCTTGTTAGATGTCTGAAGTCTGTAGATAACAAAAGCTAAGGATAAACCAGTCAAAAAGCAAATGGCACCCTGGAGTTGGTCTTTTTTTCTGTCACTGCACATTGGTGTGAAATCCATTCCACTGCCTTTTACCCAGGACAAGAAATGAATATTTCTGGGCCAAAAAGCCTCATTTCAGGCCTGAAAGTTTCCATGACCCAGAGGAGACTGGACCTTGTTAACTGCTGGGGGAGAGTTAGCAGTTGCGAAAGATGGGAGAAGTGGGGATTTCAAGGAAGTCAGGGAGATAGAAGAGGAGGCATCCATGTGGAAGTTCTTGCATGGCTGAAGGAATATCCAGCTAGACAGGGCAATTCTGTGCAATGAGATACCAAGCTTTTCTTAAGGCATAAATGCCAGTTAGAACATAAGGGCACAGTGCCTGGCTTGTCACTTCCCCCAGTTTTCTCTGCTTGGAATTTTATCATATGGATCCACCTAGGGAGAACACCCAGCAAGGGAAACAAGTTTATTCTGTGGGGCTGTGCCCCTGCCCCCAAATAAAAAAGAATTCATGAACACTCCTTTGAGGGAAAGGTTCCAATGACTAGGATACCTACCGATTGGGACAGGGCAGGGATCACCACCACCCTGCTGTCTACATTTCCCAGTCTATAATTGTCATTAAAATATTTTTCCCCCATTGCTGATTTATGAAATTGGTTTAACTTTTTCAGACAGTCACCAGATTAACAGTCACTCTACATTAATAGGACTTGTGCTAGTCAGGCAGCCCTCTACCTCCCTCTGCTTTTTGACCTGGCTGTGTCATCTGTCACTGTAATACCTGTGTCACTGAGTTTTTTTTTTTACATTTATTAACATTTATTTATTTTTAACATCTTTATTGGAGTATAATTGCATTACAATGTTGTGTTAGTTTCTGCTGTGTAACAAAGTGAATCTACACTATGTATACATATATCCCCACATCCCCTCCCTCTTGTGTCTCCCTCCCACCCTCCCTATCCCACCCCTCTAGGTCACAAAGCACCGAGCTGATCTCCCCATGTGATGTAGCTGCTTCCCACTAGCTATCTATTTTACATTTGGTTGTCACTGAGTTTTGAACCATAATACTTACACCTCATCAGCTTCCAAATGGTTCCATGATCTGTTAGCATTGATCAAGGCAGTGCAGTGAGACATGACAGGGCATTTCCAAGTCATTTTTTAAGGAGTCCCCAGAATAAGAAAGATGATGCCTGGGGGCATTTGAATCACTCTACCTTGAGTCGCACTTGTGAGGTCTTTAAAGTTCCTGATGTGTTTGTGTGTGTGTGTTTAATATCCTTAAGCACAACTTTATATATCTGACCTTACTCTGGCATGATAGCAGATAGAAGCTCACTTTATAAAACCCTAGTACATATACCGCCACACATGGGTTGCCTCTGCAGTGGACAAAGCAAGAGAAAGGATAGGGTGTGTGATGGGGTGCAGATAGAGGAGTTCTGTGTTTGTGTGTGTGTGTGAGTGAGGGTGTGGGACTTGGGAGGTAGTTTACCTTGAATGGCAGAAAACTTCAGAGGTGTGGGTAGAGGAAGGTCACGAACATTGATTTATTTAGAATCTGCTGTCTTCCAGGCATTAGGTTAATTATTGTGTATCCATTGTCTTATTTAACCCTTAAAAGAACTTCTGAATTTAAGCAGCAGTAGTTTCAGTAGCAGGATTCCTATTGCTTTTTTTCTTTGTTTGTTTTGTTTTTTCCAGATGAAGACATAAACATTTTTTTTCATACAAAGAGATTGGATCTTGCTCAAGGTCATAGGTATGTATTCAGTGACCCAGCAGCTAGACCTTGGACAACTGAAGATGTGAGAGATTCTAGAGTATATGCTATTTCTATAATAAATGAGGGGCATGAGTACCAATGTACTTCAGCTAATCTTTCTGAACCCCATATTCCCCAGAACAGTTTTGTGATGACTCCAGTTCTCAGAAACTATTATCTCAATCTATCCAGCAATCTCTTTTCCAGTCTTATTTCCTATCATTTGAAAAACATTTATTCTCTCTTTACCACTGTGGCAGTCTGCAATGTATCATTTCCCACTGTAATGGAAGGTGGGCTAGGAATTACCTGTAATTTGTTTCTCCATCCAGGCATGTCAAACCAAGTTATGATGAGAGTGGAGTGGCAACCTTGATCACCTACCGTTTTATAGCTGATGTGATTGTTTTTATGAAGCCTATAATGTTTTTAACGCTGTGGTTGTGATGATCCCAATTCTTATCTCAGCAGAACAACATTACAAGAGTTGAGTCCATTCTAGTTGCAGAGAATGGCAGTGTGGCTTGCAAGTGACGGGGTCATAGAAAGAATTGCACAAAACCTGCTCCTGGCCAACCCAGCCCTCACCCCATCCCCCCACCAGGCCACGTAGGAACCTTTGGCTGGCAGTCTATTGCCTCCAGGAATTACTCAGTTTTCTGCTTGGCAGGGGGGAAAAGAGCCGCAACCAAGTCATTCTCAGATAACTAGGTGTTTAAGGTGAAATTATCTCCATACCATTATATTCAAAGACATGGGTCAGGGATCTTAGTGGGATCATCCTTGCGTTTTGGGGAGATCTTGGAGCAACATACTACAGCTGTTTCCCCTTGGCCTCTTTCATTTGAAGGAAGAGGCATGTGGGGAGGTGTGGAATAGCATTAGCATCCCAGCCATGGTCCTTGGTATCTACTTTTATTTGAACAAATATTTTTAGGGCATCCAGTGCTGGCCATACTTATGCTAGATTCCATGGAGAAAATAAGATGCGACACTATCCCTGACAAAGTTTAGGGATTCTGACCATTAACATTGTAAATACATTTTGGCAATTGCTCCAGTAATGTTATGGAAATGGTAGTGATGAGAGTTCTAGGGAAAGAGATTGGGGAAGATGATAAAGAGGTGACATAATTTGAGTTGATTCATAGTGACTGAGTAATGGATTCTGTAAGGCAAGACAACGATAAGGAGGGGACTCAGCATAAAAGCCACAGGGACCTCTGCTCAATATTCTGTAATAACCTGAATGGGAAAAGAATGTTAAAAAAAGTAGATACACATGTATATATAACTGAATCACTTTGCTGTACAACTGAAACTAACACAACATTGTTTTTTTTTCTTTTTTAAAAAATTTTTATTGGAGTGTAGTTGATTTATAATATTGTGTTAGTTTCTGCTGTACAG
Source organism: Orcinus orca (assembly GCF_937001465.1). Taxonomy (NCBI): domain Eukaryota; kingdom Metazoa; phylum Chordata; class Mammalia; order Artiodactyla; family Delphinidae; genus Orcinus; species Orcinus orca. The sequence goes on along the minus strand of NC_064563.1, from coordinate 8,329,398 downwards.
CAAAGTGAATCAGTTATACATATACTTACATCCATTCTTTTTTAGGTTCTTTTCCCGTATAAGCCATTATAGAGTATTGAGTAGAGGTCCCTGTGCTATACAGTAGGTCCTTATTAGTTATCTATTTTATATATAGTAGTGTGTATATGTCAATCCCAGTCTCCTAATTTATCCCTCCACCTCCCTTTCCCCCCTGGTAACCATAATCTTGTTTTCTACATCTGTGACTCTATATCTGTTTTGTAAATAAGTTTGTTTGTACCCATTTTTTAGGTTCCATATATAAGCAATATCCTATGACACTTGTTTTTCTGTGTCTGACTTCACTCAGTATGACAATCTCCAAGTCCATTGTAAATCAACTATACACCAATATATCAAAAAAAAAGCCAGCATGGAAATAAGCACAGAGGCATGTTTTGTGGTGGTAGCAGGTGTTTACAAAGGTGGTGTGGGTGGAAATCAGGCCTGGCATATCTAAGTTGGAACGACATTGTGAAGGGTTTGGAAAGCTATGATAAAGAGTTTAGTATTGTAGGTCATAGGTCACAGAGTACATGCAGAGGCCAGGAAGGTAATGTAAAAGAGTGACTCTGACTGAATAGTGACTGTGGTGACTTCTAAGGAAGGTAGCAGAGACACCATGCCCACAGATGGTTTTTCTAGTGTATGAACCCTGTATTACCAGATATCCCAAGTTTTAAGAAGAAGCCTGAAATCTCATTTTTTATGTGAGTCTTCATGATACTTAAATGCTGGCAACTAGTAAAAAAAATTTTTTGGAAATACCTGGGAGCCAATAAAGCCAGTCTTTAGGTTGGTGTCTGTTTACATGCCAGTGGCTTATAACTGCAGAAGGAGACAGACTCTTGAGGGAACCCACAAATATCTATACTCGAGGAGCCAAGTCTGTGGGAGATGACATTTGAAGCAAGGAGATACAGTGGGACAGCTGGAGTCTGAGAGATGAAGAGGCTTAACCCCAGGCATTTGTGGGAGGTCGAGGTGGGGTGGGGTTGAGGCAGTGGGGATGAGACCCTTGAAACTCCTGGTGAACCCTTGATGTGGAGGTGAGGGTGTGATACCACCACTATTGCTGCCCAGGAGGTTGTGAAGCTGTCAGCTGAATTGAGGGGACAGTGAAAGGAGCTACTCTCATGTGCCTGCTGGGTAATGATTTTGCTTTTTACTGATTCTATGTATGTTTTTCTTTGTATATTTTATATCTGCACCTTCTCTATATTTCTGGATGAAATTATTTGGTGTCAAGAGGATAGATATTTTTCTTAAACCAAATAAATTACCCTTTCCCCTTCTTCCTGTTTATACTCCAAGATGAACTGTGAGCATTAGCTGCTGGATTTCAGACTCGTTCCCTGTATGGCATTAAACACATTGATGTGGTGCAAGCAATGAGATGAAAGTATTTTAATCTTTGATGGATAGCAGGAGAAGAGGAATTTATGAGTCCAATTCTTTTCAAGTTTGAAGATAATGATTTCTGCCTTTCTTGGCTCCTCTTTTTTCTCCTGCATTTTACATTTTGCGACAGTGAATCAGACACACTATTATTCTATTCAGCAGCCTTCGTATCAGCAGCAGATTTGCTTTTCTTCCATTCCAAGTGGTATGTTATTGCAGTGTAGGTTTTAGGTGGTCCCTCCATCAGAACTTCTAATTTTGTATGGTGGCCTTCTATATCGCCTGTTGATTGGCTTACAGGATCATTGGAATAGATGAGAGCCTGATTTTTTGGATGGTGAATGTGACCCAGAAAGGTGAATGGAGTAATTTAACACTGCTCACTGCAATCATGGAAAAGCTGAGTCTACATCAGAATTCCAACTAGCATGATGAATTTATGAGCGAAATGCTTCCCAAATGTGTCCTTTGCAGAATACATTTTTTTGTTATCCATCCAAAGTTAGGACCCCTGCATGTCCCGGATATTGTCAAAAGTCAGGTTTAGTTTTCCTTTCCTATTGCTCCACACTCAGGCTTTTACTTACGTACCAATTAAAATGAGACATTTTCATTGGATTGAGCAAAATCTCTTTATTCTAAGATACAGTCAACTTGGTAGGGGTTTTAGGTAACTTGCAACACTAGAAGCAAGTGGAAACTTCAGTCGCCTTCACATGACCCTAGACAGCCACCAGTAGTGGAGGATGCTGTCCTATTTCAGTTTCTCTGAAATGGTCTGCCAGGGATCCCTGGGATATGAAGGAATCTCTACAATCTGTCACAGCATTACCTTCCTTGTACATCTGCAGGAAATAAGCAGTTATACAGGGACTGTGTGCTTAGGATTGAATAGCAGCTGTACACACCTGGAGGGATTGTAAGGTAGTAGATGGCTTTGGTGCTTTCACTGCTGGGCGGCTGGCAAGTAAGCAGAGAACTGGAAACAGAGTCTATTCCTTCCCGTTAATGAGACTGCATGTTCCCTTAGCGTCCTTTCATTTAAAAAATCTTTTAAATGTCAACATTAATTTCTGTTTTTGGTCAGGTAACATATGCCCATGGAAAAAAACTCAAATTGTGTATATTATTCTTTAGTATTTCTTAAATCATGGCATGAGCCCCAGAACGGAAGAATAAAAAGGAGATTTTACTTCCGGTTCTGCCACGGACTTATCTGGTACCACTGGGCTAATTATGACACCTTTGTGTCTCGGTTTCTTCATCTGAAACCTAGAAATGGCCATCTTTTCTATTAACTCTTTAGGGTTGTTGTGAGATCGAACTCAAGCTGGTGTGTGAAAATGCGTTAAGGGCAAAGAGATGAAAGGCTTTTGTTATAGTTTCCTCTTGTTTCATGTGGGTACCCAGCCAATATCTACTGTGTGCTTGGCATAGGCTGGGTGATGATGGAGAGCGCTAAATTATTAACTCAGTCCTCAGGATAGTTCTATCAGGTAGGTACTATTATTAGTTCAATTTTACAGTGAGAAAATGGAGGCACAGAGCAGCTAAATAACTTGCTAAAGTTCACATAGATGGTAATAAGTTGCAAATTTGATATTTAAAACTAGTCTCTTTTTTTCCCTTTCTTTCTCCCTCACTAACTATATATGTATATATATATCATTTAATATCTATCTATATTATAATTGTAGCCACCTGCTCTTTTACTTACTATTTTATGCCAAACATTGTTTTTATGTCATTAAATATTCCTTTAAAACATATTTTCTTTTTTTTCATGGAAAGACATTTTATTTTAAATATAGCAGTGTGTACATGTCAATCCCAAACTCCGAGTCTATCCCTTCCCCCTGATCCTTCCCCCTTGGTAACCATAAGTTCATTCTCTAAGTCTGTGAGTCTAAAAACATATTTTCTAATGGTTTCAAAATATATCATACGTCTGCAGAGGAGTCACTTAACCAATTCCTATCTGCTTGGCAAATTTGTTTTTAATTTTTATTTTTTTGTCATTATGCATAAGGCAAACTTCCTGGTTCACAAGTTTTTGTGGGCGTTTTTGATTATTTCCTTAGGAAAAATAAACTCCGGAGATGGAATTACTATGTCAAAGAGTATGGGCATTTTTAAGGCTCTTGATATATACTGCCAACACCTCCTCAGGAAAGGTCGTGCCAATTTATTCTTCCTCCAGAACTCTGTATTCTATTTTCATGAAGATGACAGAGCAATTATACGAGACTAGATTAGGACAGGACCTTAAAAGTTAGCATGTGTGTCTGCCCGTGCACTAGATCGCCTGCACCATAGACAAGGAAAGAGAAGGTGGATACCTTGTCCAAGGGCACAAGGCAAATTGATGGCTGAGTCCAAGTGATACTGGTTAATGGTAAGCAATAGACAGGGCAGGAATTGCCTACGTGAGAGTGGAAATATTATCTTTCAGTCATTTTTCAGTCTCATTACGAAATGTCACCCTTCTGTTTTCTGGTTGCTATGTCCTGATGACCTCAGAAACTAGCCCACATTTTTAGAACTCAGTCAGTCTGCGCCAAGCAGCGATTTCAAGTGGTTCTGGGAGGCCTGGGAGCAGGGGGATGGGGAGAGTTCAGCCACATCTGCAAAACCCCTGCAACTGTTTTGGGGCTGCATATCTATAGGGTGAGCACCAGATGTTTAAAAACGACAATGTATTGCACAACCTAATAGAAATATGAATAAAAATAAAAATTAAATTTAAAAACACCTACAATTTGGCCATGACAAGTAAAATTGTTTTTTCATATTCTTGATTTTATTTTATTTTTATTTTTTTTGCGGTATGCGGGCCTCTCACTGTTGTAGCCTCTCCCGTTGCGGAGCACAGACTCTGGACGCACAGGCTCAGAGGCATGGCTAACGGGCCTAGCCGCTCCGCGGCATGTGGGATCTTCCCGGACCGGGGCACGAACCCGTGTCCCCTGCATCGGCAGGCGGACTCTCAACCACTGCGCCACCAAGGAAGCCCTTGATTTTATTTTTTAAATTGAAGTTTAGTTAATTTACAATGTTGTGTTAGTTTCTGGTGTATAACAAAGTGGTTCATTTATACATATATATGTGTATATTAAATATATTCTTATTCATATTCTTTTCCATAGTCTTCATATGAAGTGCACTTTTCATGTAGTTTTAGTTATGTCACAGATACAATTTTGTATTACTTTTCTCACCTCTCAAATTATATTTTTAAGAAACATTTTGCCAACTCTGCCTGCAAAATTGTATTTTTAATAGCTTCCCAGTCAAGTATCTTGCCATGTTTCATTTAGCATTCCATCCTTGTTGGCCATGTAGGTTATTTCCCAATTTTTAGTATCATTAAATAGTGTGGCCAAGATATCTATATATGTATATATATTTCCCTTATGTATATATATTTCCCTTTTTAGTTAACATCATTTGTAAGTCCTCAGAAAAACATAAACTGCCTTAAATAATCTGAACATTTTTATGGATTTTAATACATGCTGCAAAATGCTTTCCAGAATTGTTGGATAACTAAGATTATGTCAATACACATTACAAGGCATTTTTAGATGCAATGATTTGTTTAAAAAAATTTAAGTCACCCAAGCCAGCTCTAGCTTCTGACTTAGGAACCATGGCTGTCAGCCTTATAGAGGGTCTGCTCGTAAACACCCTTGGTCAGGTGACTGTCATTTTTGTCCAGCTTGGGGGAAATGCTACAGGATGAATGGCTGTTTAACAAATTCCCATTCCCAAATTTGGCAGTCTCTTAGCTGACTTCTGTACGTTTTGGCCTGCACTCATACTGCCTAGGGCTCCCTGATTTGTAGGTGTTGAAGGCAGACCTACTCAATTTATATACTTCTTTGTCTTCCCTCATTCTGGGCATAAATTCATCTGTTTTCTTGAATTGGAATTAGTTCAATGCTTTCTAGTCCATCCTGAATTCAATATACATCCAACAAGTAGCTTATTGGCTAGAGCACCATTCTGATTATTTCCTTCATTTAATTAATTAGTTTTGATCAGACCCTTATGATAAAACAAAACAAAACAAAACAGAACAATTTCCCAAGCATATTTTACTGATCTGCCTCAAGCATATTTTACTGATCTGCCTCATTGGGTAGACAGAAATTTAGATGTTGGGAATTTTGGAAGGGAAAATGAACTCAATTTTCTTATTCAATTTGAAGACTAGGAGGACATCTAATGAAGGTGCTGAGCATGTATAAAGCAGACTTGATACTTGAAAATCTATGGTAGGAGAAAATGAGATTTGGAAATCACAGAGAGGTAGTAGGTAAACTGCTTGTGAGCCCTAAGAAGAGCAAGAAATAGGCATTTTAGGATGCAGGTTAAGAAAGTGAGCTCAGAGGTCAGATGGACATGGGTTAAAATCTTGATTCTCCCTCTTATTCTGTGTTCTTGGGCATGTTATTTAACCTTCAAGCCTCAGTTTTCGTATCTATATAATGGGGGTAATAACACGTCACTGAGTGGATGAGAGAAATGAATGAGATAATGCAACTTATTAAAATCAATAAATATCAGCTATTTTTATGGTTATAAGACTGATGGCAGCACATGTGTAGGTTGTCACAGGAGGAGACAGCAGAAGACCAAGAATAAATGGTTAGAGAGAATAAAAGAAAACCAGTAGTATCCAGGAAGCCAGGAAAACAGGGAATCTTAGGAAGGAAGAAATGAGCAACAGGGGCAAATATGAGACAGAAGCCAATGAAAGTCAAGATAAGAAGAGGTTTTTTTCAATTTGGGGATCACTAGGTCTCCTATGACTTCCAAGAGAACCGTTTTAGTAGAAAAATTGGGCACAAATTACACTGTAGGGCATTAGTCCGCAGTAGGAGATGCTTCCTAGGACCCACTGAACTCAAACTAGATAAGAGGTCTTGCCAAAGACAGGTGACATTATTAGCTGTGTGAGTGTCCCTGGGTTGTTTATGGACTTAGATTTTTCATGTGCTCCCTTGTCATATGTACACCAAAAGATGGTGACTTCCATGGTCATATGAAGCTGGATGTGTGACTGCTTGAAATCTTCCTCGTACCCTGGCTTATATGTCAACCTTTGATTTGGAAGCAGGTATATTTTCTGCCTTGAACCACATTTCAGCTGCTTATAGGCAAATAGGATGAAATCAGTAGGCATAGATTGGGTTCAGTACATTTACAAAGAGTTGATGGCATTTAGCTGTTAGATGCCTACTACGCAGGCTCTTCTTACAGCGAATTCACCTGCAATTAAAGGAAAGAATGTCAAGTTAAATCCACCCCATCCCTCCACTGTGTGGACCTGTTAAAAAAGTTATTCATTGGGAGTAGTTTTCAGTCCTGTTCACCTTTGGTTTTATTACCTCTCTGGCAGTCACAAGGATGGTTTTCTTTCTACCTTTTTGCTGAAAATTCTTGTAGGATAAAACAATTCAACTTTAAATGGAAGTGATAGCTAAAAGAAAATTGCAGGTTTTCCTAAATGACACAGGACTTTGGCAGGCATACCATCTTCCACAATTCCAGAGAATTTGATCTTACCACAAGGAAATAAGAAACCAACCAGAACCATTTCCATTTTGGAAAAACAATTGAAATCTCTGTCTCTGTTTCTGTCTCTGCCTCTCTCATTTTTGTTTTTAGAATCTCATTCTGGGTTCAAAATATTTCAGACTTTGAGTACTTGTTTGCACTAACATTTGTTATGTCTCTATGCTAGGTTGCTCCTGGGGGTGGTTTCTCACTTTGCTGCTGCTCACTGAGGACATTGCAGATACTTCTGCTCAGATGCTAAGTCGCCTAGTACAAGCACAGTAAAGTGGTTTGATACTAACAGAACATATAATTAGTGTCTATCCCTGTGAAAGGATAAGGATGCCATTCACATTTTCTTCATGAGATGACTAGCATTTCAGATGGAAGTTGTACTTCCTTTAAAATACAGGAAAGGGTGTCTAGGAGCTCTGACTGAGCACAGCCCTCTCCCTGTTGTTGACAAAATGCATGCAGTTGCAGGCTGGGTTCTAGTGTTTATTGGTCCAATGAAGAGCCAACTTGCTAGTTTTCTAATCACATGTAGAACTCAAAGCTGCTATCATAAAATAGTTTACTGGCAAACCCACAATTCTCTTTCCAAAAAGAGATTTAAGTTGTTATGGTAGACATTGATGACTGACTCTTTCAAAGGTTGATTGGAAAGTCATCGTAATAATTCAAAGATGGAAGCAAACACATGTTTATCGAATCCACGGTGTGTGTCAGGTACTGTTTGGTGTTTTGTGGAGAGATCTCTCTTGATCTTCAGTAGAATTAGGAATTGACATTGTTTGAAATTGGTACCAGGAACCCCTTTAATAGTCATGATTTCTGCAGTTTGACTGAGAGAAACAGACAGTTATGCTTGCAGCGTATGAGAGATTTATTCCCCTCACAATGCACACAGACATCCCCTCTCGCCCAACTCAGGGAGGTGATCCTTTACAACAACTGACATTATAGGTTGGAACTGGTGGTGCCAGGCTGAGTCTGGCTTGCTGACATAAGTATTTGGTCTTCACATTGTTAAAAAAATTTTAGATGACTGCCAGTATTTAAAAACTTGGTGGTTTCCCACATAAATTTTGATTCGTGCCTCTTAAAGATAATTGGATGATCTGAAAATATGAGTTGAGTAGCAGTGGTCCCCCATTAGATGGCCTGAATGCCTTCCATGGAGCATTAGTATTGAAAATCCTTATTTATGTAGAATAAATCTCTCCTTGTGTATCCCCTCCTAATTCAGCTTCCTCCAATCACATTATCCCATAGCTCACAACAAACAATGGGAACTATTAGTAAGAGATGGAAAAAGACAAATAATTCAGTCATTATATTTAGGGTTTCATTCAAAATCTTATCTTTAGGTCCTTGATATATTAGCATATTTGCCCTAGCCAATCAGCACGTTAAATAATTCCTCTCTGAATCCAGGTGCTGCACCTGTTATCATGGCTCAAGGGCTAATCCCCAGAGCAGTAATGTCTTATCCAACATTTAGCATCAAGACATCTAACATAAAGTGAGTGTTAAAATCACATTGATCCCTGGACTTCCCTGGTGGTTCAGTGGTTAAGAATCTGCCTGTCAATGCAGAGGACACAGGTTCGAGCCCTTGTCCGGGAAGATCCCACATGCCACGGAGCAGCTAAGCCTGTGCGCCACAGCTACTGAGCCTGCGCCTAGAGCCTGTGCTCCGCAACAAAGAGAAGCCACCTTAGTGAGAAGCCCGTGCACCGCAATGAAGAGTAGCCCCCGCTCGCCACAACTAGAGAAAGCTCATGCACAGCAACAAAGACCGAAGGAAGCCAAAAATAAACAAACAAATAAATAAATAAATTAAATCACACTGATCCTATGAAACAAATACTTGGACCACATCCATATCCTAAGCATAAACGTCTATGATATATCCTGGGATAAAAAAGAATGTAGGATGTCGCCCAGAGTACAGACTAAGCTTGTGGGGCAGCTCTGAGACAGCAGAGGGAGCCAAGGGAGTTTACTGTGGTTAAACTCCAAGTATCTCAGTTTTAAGCCCTCTTAATATCATAATACCATAGTTTCCACTGTTCAGATTAGGAAGTTTAGGAAGTACATGTAATCTGACCTGGAAACTGTGAGCTGGGATTTGAACCCTAACAATGCATGTTCATGTCCATATTGATATCAATGTCTCTGTCTATGCCTATGACTGAGTCTGTTGCTCTGCCTATGACTATGCCTATGTCTATATGTATGACTATGTCCATGACTATGACTATTGCCTATGTTTTTGTTTATATGTATGTGTAAGTGTATGTCTATGACTATGTCTATGCCTGTGACTTAGTCTGTGTCTGTGCCTGGGCCAGTGCCTATGTGTATTTGTATGTCCATGACTATGTCCATGTGTATGTATGTATCTCTCTATGTGTATGACTGTGTCTATGTCTAGACTATGCGTATATGTATGAGTATGTCTACAACTATGTCTATGCCTATGTATATAATGTGTAATGTATCTATTCTATATATAACAAAATATAACATAATACATGTGTACACACGATCCAGTTTTATTTATTTAAATCACATTCGTTTGTCAGAGTTAGGCTTAAAAGCAGTATTATCACTGGCAACATTTTCACCACCCTAAGTTTCTGCAGTCTCCCAGTGAGCATAATGAGAGTAGGCAACATGATGCCTGGATGACAGCTCAAAGAAGAGAACCTGGACAAGTTGCCAGAAATGAGCCTGCAAATGGGGCTCTGCCACTACACCCTTAATGTGGAAGAATTATTAAAAAAAAAAAAGGTATCACTGGGTCATCTCATGAGACCTTGACAGGCACTGGCCCATCAGCATTTTAAACTCTCATTTGGAGTCAGGGTTTCTGTCCAAGGTCTCCCGAGTCTACAGTCTCATGAGCAACAAAGAATTCCAGCTTTGCTTACCATACTCCAAAGCCAAAAAGAATCTAACATAAAAGGAATACAGGGTCCTGGTGAGCAGTAAGTGTACATCTAGGATAATTAAGGGAGGGGAAAAGACAGACTAGTTGTAGACTCCCAGCCCTCAAGCTAGATGCTGAATACACCTCACTTCAATTCGTTAGAATATCTTTTTAAAAAAAGTCTTCCCAACACCTAGGACATCTGACTCTGCAAAGAGGACTATTTTTGTCAAAGGACAGAGTGTGACTATCAACATTGCCTTTATTAGCACTATAACTTTGGACCATTGCCTTAACCTTTTTCATACTGAATTTTCTTATCTACAAAATGAGGGTGATATAATTCTGTGAGGCATATAATTATGGTGCCTCCTTGATAGAATTATTGCCATATATATATTTCTTAAATTATTTATTTATTTATTTTTTATTGGAGTATAGTTACTTTACAGTGTTGTCTTAGTTTCTGTTGTACAGCAAAGTGAATCAGCTATATGTATACATATATCCCCTTCATACTTAAATAAGGCAAAACACATAAATCAATTAGGACTGTGCTTTTCACAGGTAAGAACTCATTGATTTTAGTTACTATAATTTCTATTTCTAGCTAAGGATAGGAGAAAAGGAGTGAATCCTAGATATTACACTCCAGGGCTGCCCCTGCTGACTGTTACATCTTTCCTGTCTCAATAATTGCCTGAGATACACCCTAGGGCCTCCTCATGATAGGAGTCATGAGGTAGGGCCCCTACATGGCTGGTCTATAGGCCAGAAGGAGCCTTTATCACTGCATCTGCCATCATCCACATCCTTCACCTTGGAGGATGTGGGGCTGTAGCCTCTTTTGGGTACAGGGACCAAATCTGTGTCCTTTCTTGTCCCATGTACCTTAAGTAAATTTGCTTCTGCTTTAGAAGCCCGAGTGTAGGTAATTAGTTTGACTTGTCCTCTTAGGAGAGTGAATGAGCTGGATCCACTACTGCAGTGCATAGTCCTTCCTATGAGATTGGTTCTCCATTGAAGACTAAGTTCTGGAGCCCAATACTATGGAACCTTAAAGTTGCTTAAAAACAGGGGACCACAGCAGCAGTTGGGATTCCACTATTGGTGTACAGAGTGTTTGTTCTGAGACAAGAATACAGAAAGTTTGGCTAGAAAAAAAAATGTTTTGAATGTCTCATGGTGTCTTTTTTTTTTTTTTTTTTTTTTTTTTTAACATCTTTATTGGGGTATAATTGCTTTACAATGGTGTGTTAGTTTCTGCTTTATAACAAAGTGAATCAGTCATACATAAACATATGTTCCCATATGTCTTCCCTGTTGCGTCTCCCTCCCTCCCACCCTCCCTATCCCACCCCTCCAGGCTGTCACAAAGCACCGAGCCAATATCCCTGTGCCATGCGGCTGCTTCCCACTAGCTATCTACCTTACTGCCTTTGTTAGTGTGTATATGCCCATGACTCTCTCTCGCCCTGTCACAGCTCACCCTTCCCCCTCCCCATAACCTCAAGTCCGTTCTCTAAGAGGTCTGCGTCTTTATTCCTGCTTTTCATGGTGTCTTGTATGCGGTGTTTCAGGAAATGACCACTGCCATCCAGTTCTTGAGCAAATTTCACATTCTATGAGCCAGGGACTCCTCCCATCTCTCTAATTGAAACATTTGCTATTGTATAAACAAAAGAAGAGAACCCAATGAAGTACATGCTGATAATACCAGTGAGGTGGAAGGGAGAGAGGGTGCAAGTGTGGCTCAAATAATAGATTTCTATCTCAAATAACAGAAGTCTGTCATTAAGCCATAGAATGTTAGACCTTAAATATTATGTAGGCCAATCCCTTCAGTTTAATGGTGAGGGTACCAAAGCATGAAGGGATTTTGTAGCTGGCTCAAGGTTATCTCATGAATTAGTCTTTAACATAGATTTACTGCCTTGTTTCTCTAAAATTGGACTTCCTCAACCATTTTGTAGCCTTCCATTGATAGACGCTCAGTCTATCACACAACAGTTAGGTGTACTAAAATGAGATAATAAATATGAAACTATTTTCTATATCACCTGCCTCATAGTAGGTGATAACAAGTTGTTCCTGTCTCCTCCATTTCTTCCTCCCTCCCTTCCTTCCTTCCCTCCTTCCCTCCTTCCTTCCTTCCAGTGCATATTAGAGTTAGAAAGCCAGGAGCTCAATATAAGTATTAAATCAACAAGGCTTATTCCCCTGTAGGAAATGAGAGTTTCTCACTTCTGCCAACTTCAATTGGTCTTAGCAATATTAGTAAGGTATTTCTAATCTTGTTTTCAAGAGGATTTTTTATTTTTATTTTTGTGGCACACGGGCCTCTCACTGTTGTGGCCTCTCCCGTTGCGGAGCACAGGCTCCTGATGTGCAGGCTCAGTGGCCATGGCTCACGGGCCCAGCCGCTCCACGGCATGTGGGATCTTCCCGGACCGGGGCACAAACCCGCGTCCCCTGCATCGGCAGGTGGACTCTCAACCACTGCGCCGCCAGGGAAGCCCTCAAGAGGCTTTGAAAAGCTTCCCTGCCTATCCATTTTCTTTGCTATTTCCCCCCTTTAGAGAGACCAGAAACTTTACAAACTGTCTTCTAGCACTTCTTGAATGTGGAAGAGAAGGGGTAGTGTGTTTTGACTTATACAGTAACACATATTATCTAGGTAATTGAGAATGTTCTGTCTTGAAGAGTGAAGAATAAGCATACTCTCTCATGGATCTACTAGGAATCTCTTAAAAAATGTTTTATGCAGATATAAGAATTCTTAGCCTTTAAAAGAAAAAAAATGGTCTTGCCTTTGCCTCTTGCTTCTAAATGGTTTCTAGAAGGGCTGGGTGTCAGTTTATTAAGAGAAGTCACTGGTTTACTTCATCAAGATCATTGATGCATGTGTTTCCCAGTAGGGTTCCAGAAACATTTCCTTCCTCCCTACCCCTTTCCTTTTGTTTATATGGAAGCTTTGATCTATTTAGGGAATATGGGAGTAGACAGAAGACATCTGGCAATGTCATTTTCCAGCAAAGGTTGAGAATTTTATCCAAGGAGTCATCCTAGCCTGGTTTTGAATAGCTTACATCTTCTCTCCAGGAGTAGACATTCTCAAGAGGATGGAGCCAGATGTGAACACTTTGGTCCATATTTTATTCCTCTTGGGATCTCCTTTCATCTTTAATCCAGGCACAGTTTAAGAATTTCTTGCATTCAGAGTGAGCCAGTGAGTTGAGAAAACAAGCCTACAAATTCCCACTTGTGCCCTGCTCATTTAAGAGTAATATTTTCCTGTTTAAAAACTAACTCAAAGGCACTATATTATTTTTTGGGAAACTGTCATTTATTGCTCAAACCTAACTTCCAGGGAATTGGATTAATGGGCTAATTTATGATAATAAACTTCCTTGTGGGGCTGGAAAGGAGGGTGTTGGGTGGAAAATAGATTAGGACAGATGAAGAGTATGAGAATAGAAAGCACGATGGACATTTCCATTTGAGGACTTGAAATGTGCTTTAGGCTTGATCGCCCTGGCTCTTGAGCTATATTATTGTATGAGAAATACAGGAAAGATAATAAAAGTGAGTTCATTAGTTGTGTTCACAAAGGAGATAAGAACATGGGTCCTCACCAAAGATTACTCAGAAAATACAACAGAAATGTCAAAAGGTGGTGTCTGAAAGAAATTAAGCAGAGTCAAAACATAGCACATTTTAGCTAGAAAAAGTTAGTGGATATAGAAAATATGTGTGCTGGTTATGAGCATTTTCTCATTCTAGATTATCGTATTTTCTGTCATGGGCTATATCAGAACTATTCTGGTGAAATGTGTGACAAGCTGGAAATATCTGATGAATTCTCCATAGTCATGAATGTGATTTTGTATGCAACATTCTCAGCCCCACTGCTGACTCTAGGCACTGCCATGGTGACACGACCTAGTAGATTTTGACTGGTTTCAAACCAGGAACCACCTGATAGTGTCTTGCATTGCACCCATGCTACATAACTCTTGCTTCCTTCCCTGTAGATCTTTTGATATCAAGGAGGAGAACATCTGCCAGCACTCACATACGTGCTGCATGGAATGTGGCTGAGTTAATGCCTGTAGGGTCACCCGTGAACAACGGAGGACAAAACCCATGAATAAATGCTTCTCTCCTTTGTACCCCAGGTGGACAGTTCTGGAATGTATTTCATAAATGTCCTCAGAAGATTCTAGAGAATCGAGCACCAACTACCTGTAGTGGTGGGCAGCTCAATACATATCCTTGCGTTTGCTTTCTCTGGGGTCTACAGATGTTAGTCTGTACACCCTGGGTGCTATGACCAAAGCCAGTATGGGATATAGTGAAGGAAGAGAAGACAGAGTAGGAGTTTCTTTCCTTATGGTTCAAAAATGGCTTCATAGATGAGGCAACGCCTATAGTTACAAGTATTACAAATAGGCAGGATAAAGGCATCTGTGGAAAAATGAGGGTTATTTCTGACAGAGTCCACAGTATGGACACTTCATGTAGCACGAGCTTCTAGGTTAGTTGTGAATACTTCTGTGTTCATGGAACACGGATAGAGTGATGTGGTAAAAGACAGAGCTGGAGGGGCGGACAGAAGACCTGCCTATCTAAGCTCTTGTTTATAGTTTATTTCTAGTGCCACATTGTAAGTCCTCTGTGTGCAGGAATTGACTTTTACACCTACTTTAACTTTACAGCACTGAGCACCGTCTTCGGCAGGAGGTGGCTCATCCAAATCCATCAAAATCAGGTTGCTTGTCAGTCAACATTAGAAGGAACCCACTCACTTGGGGGACACCAAGAAAAGGGACTAGGAATGTCAGTATGCATCATTTGGTTCAATTTTAAAAATACAGAAAAATGAGATTAATGTAACAAATATTGTCTAGATAACTAGTTTCAATGAACACAAAGTTTGCTGTAAAATTGAGCACATGTTAAAATAGTGAAAGAATTAGCTAAGAAGAACTGAATCCATGCTAATAAAGGGCACATTTTTGAAAAAAGCTAAACTAAGACTGCTTAGACCAATTCAGACATCCATTCAATCTACTTTCATGCCAGGAGGCATACGCATACATTGATATCTTTTCATGAGCCAGAATGCCCAAAGCACAGTGTTCTTACTAGGTTATGAATGAAAATCTGCCAGGTGTCTGATGAAATATCTGGGTGGACCAGGACCCCCTTTTCAATCTGATGATTTAATGTCCCTTGCTGATATCTTTCATATTGACACTTATTGGCCTTTATTCAATGAAACTTTTGGGGGGATCAAAACTAATATACTAATTATCGTGCATCCTGTCCTGTTCTTATGCAACTAAACAAAGTTTGTCAATAAAGTTCAGTGATGGGTCTCACTTTACTACATATAACTAGCCAAACGCATGCCTAAGTTACCTATTAACACTAAGTTAGCTATTTTTATTTCTTTTGATCATGGTACAGGATTACCTAATGCAGAACTGAGACTTTTTGAATGCAAATAATTTGCAAATGCTGTGACTAACTTCTGCAAAATGCTTTTGCAGTTGTTAACAGAGGTGGGTTTATAGACTCCTGAATGCCTTTTCTCTCCCCATTCCCTAAATTTAGGTAGAGGAAATGAGATTTCTGGGATGAGTGTGTTCTGGAACACAGTTCTCCATTGCTTACCATTCTTCTTCTCTCTGGTTATTTCTTGCCTTCCTCAATTAAGGATTTTTCCTCAACTTCTAAAGCAGAGTTTAAAAACTCCACACATACTGACAGTTTTCTCTATTGCTGTTTCAAACTCATGCATGTTGGAAATTACACTCCTTCCAAATCTGAACTTATTATATTTGTAATTGGATGATTGAGGGTATAATATACATATAGCACTGACATTTGATATTCACTTATGTGAACTAAATGAAGTAAAATGAAGCATGAGAAAATCACTGAAAGCAGCGTGCAAATACAAGCAACAGTTTTAATGACAATAATAATCACGTATATAAGATGGGATTAAGTATATTTTAAAATCACTTATTCTTTCATTTTAGATGGGCCCACTATCTCAGTAGTATTTTTTTTTTGATATTTGCATTCTGAAGTCTCAGTGTTTCAGTCTTCATAGTAAGAGAGAAAATAATGGTTATCATCATCATCATGTTAGTTTAATGAATCTGCAAGATGTACAATTCCAAAGGTGGTAATTTGAAGTCAGAAATCTCAGTGTTGACAGCCCGGCTTCTTTAACACACACGGAACTTGTGTAACAGTAGTTTATTTGTCCTCTTTTGAACTGGCAGCTCTAGAGATGGTGATATATAAATATCCCTGCTTTTGCTTTACTTTGAGGATGTTAATAGAATATAAAAAACGGTTGACGTGAGGAAATGGGGAATAAAATGGAAGCAGAGGAGGCCACGGAAGTGAAAGCATCCAGCTTCTTTAACTATGTACAGATGATTTCCTGGTGCTTCCCACCAGGAATTCCAGTGCAAATAGAACCCACGTGTGCCGTGTCAGAAAAGTGGAGACTTATCCTTATATTTCTATGTGACTCATAGTGATGGAGGGTTAGAGCAGAAAGAGTATAGATTTTGGAATCAGACACGCTGATTTCAAATCCTGGCTCCGCCAGTGACTAAGTCGCTGGAACCTCTAGCTCCTCAGTTTCTTCTTTCCTCTCCAAGTTTACTATTGCTTTCAGAGTATTCCTTGCTTTGCAGTGTAGCCAGGACCTTGTGGCAAGTCACTCCAGCCACTCTTCTCAACATCCCTAGCATCTGTACCTGCTTGACCTTCTGTATTCAACCTGCAAACATTGGCCCATCCAAACAAGCGCTTTCTTGTCCTGGGATGCTCACTGTGGCTGGAGGGAAGAATCCCAGAACACCACACTGTTGCAAAACTTGCTGTTTTTCTTCTCTGCTCCCTGACTTCTGTGGGGTTCCCAGGATCACTTGAAAATTCACCTTCACGCTTCAGTGATTTCCTGCCCCCATTAACAACAGTGGGTTGCTCTCCTAAATGTCCACTCTTCTTCCGAATTTCCCATTACTGCTGCTTCACTTTCAGTAGATCTCGTCTCTGATTGCTTAGATGGAGTCTTCAGGCAGAAACTCTTCTGTGTAAGCACATGAAAAATTATATCTGAACCCCCTCATTGCCCTCTATCCTGCCTCAGAAGGAGAGATAGGCTAAGCCCTTCTGTGCTCTTGACATGATCTCCTTTTTTCTAATGCCCCTTATCCCTCCCCATCTCATATTTCCACCCTCTCTTTTTCTACTGGCATTTCCTTCACAGCCTAAAACAACTTCAAAGAAAGAATTCCTTCATTAACTCTGTATTCCATTTTAGTTGCTGTCCTATACCTCTCCCTTCTTGCTCAGAAGCAGAGTTGGCTCCCAACTCAAACGTCACAGTTTCAAAGGTCTATGGAAACCCAGAGAGGTAATAATGATGAAGAGTGAATAGGGCTGAATGTAAGGTAATCGTGGGCTCACCTTTGCCTGAAACTGACACTCTATTCAACCCTTTGCTCTCATTTGGGACTGGGGGTCCAATTTGGATAAAAGTCTGATTTTTTCCTAAGAAAATCTGGTTTTCTTTTTTTTGTTTTGTTTTTAATTTTTATTTTATATAGGAGTATAGTTGATTAACAATGTTGTGTTAGTTTCTGGATTTCTATTAGACATTTCTCAATGTTTAAAACACTTTACAGTCCTAATAAAGTACACATGTGGGCTGGATTTAGATTATTGACCCCAGTTTTAAACTCTTGGCCTACACTATCTTGGTATCTCATCTCATTTAATCAACCTACTGCAATCCATTTTCTGTCTTTAACAGTCCTTGCAAACTGCTTTAGATCAGCACTTCTCAAAGGTTTACGTATATGTGCCCATGAATCTTCTAGGGATTCTGTTAAAATGCAAGAATGAATTCTGATTTGGAAAGATCTGGGGAAAGACCTGAGTTTTGCATTTCTAGCAAACTCCCATGTGATGCTGCTGTGGACCACACTTTGAGAAGCAAGGCTTCAGAGGACCCTCTCATCTTTAGAGATTTATCTCAAGATAAGCCATTTAAGCCTCTCCCTTCCTCCCACCATTACTAGAATTGACCCTCTTTTTTTCAATGCACCTGCTGTATCCTAATCCAACCTCTATAAAGGCGACTGTAATTCTTCATTTTATTTTCATGTTTATGTGCCTGCCTGTTGGTCTATATGTTCCTTCATGGCAAGGACCAGGTCTTACTTACCCTTTCCCCCAAGCACTCTGGCAGTGGTAGGAACAGAGTAAGTACTTAACAACGCTGCCCATCTGCCCTCATTTCATAGCAGACTGTCTCTAGGGGTGTGTGTGTATGTGTTTCTTTTCTTAGGAGTTAGTTTGCAATGTGGAGGGTTTATTATGTTGAAGGATAAATTCTTCACAATAACTTCTGCCTTATAATGGGTTCCCAAGGAAGGATTCAGTGCCTTATTTTGACAGATTTTTCTGCTCCATGTTCATATTGGTCTCATTATGTCGTCTTTTCAATTTGTGTTGCCAATTTGGGAAAAAAGTCCTAAATTCCTTTAGTTCTTCTCCTTCACGTGTTTTCAACACTTCCCTTCGTCCATATGAGAGACATCTGGGAGTTGTGTGTTATCTCTTACTCTGGCTTGGTAGATATCATCCAGGGGCTTTCTGCTTGAAAGGCAGCCTACCAGATGTTTGAAGAGACCGGCTCTTTCAGAAGAAGAAAAGCACAGGCCGAGGAGAATAGCAGTGCTTGGTAAGGAGTGTGAATTTTACGGTGTTCACAGGTGTGTTTCTTTTGGTGGTAACAGGCTTAATGCATTCCTCTTTTCTCTCAAGTGGTTTAAGACAGTTCAGTGAGGTTCAAGGGACCAGATTCTCTGACCCTGCCTCACACCTGTCAATCAATCAACCATTGAGTATCTATGAATAACTGAACATGTGTCAAACACTGTGACAAATACCAAAAATGGTAAGATATGTGCTTACATAACTTCCTGCTTACTAAGCATAGATACAGTATCTTAAGGAAACCAGCACTGATCTAAGGAAAGGTGATGAATATTCATTGAGGATTTAATATATGCTCCTCAAGGAGCATTATAGACTTTATATTATTTGATGGCTACTCTGAAAGATTGGCACATAGGTGTCTGAACCCTGTTCTATGGCTGAGAAATTGAAACTCAAAGAATTTAAATAATTTGTTCAAGGGGCCAAATTAGTAAGTAGTAGTACAGCCAGAATTTCAACACAGTTCTCGCTGTCTCCAGAATCTGGAGTCTTTCAATCACAACACCTGGCAGGATCCTGATAAAACTTGACAGGGAGAATTCAATAAAGTCTTCCATACCTTTCAGCTTCTTTCTGTGTTTGGTTTCCAGAGGAATCTGGGCTTAGAAAGAACTAGGCTTCTGCCGCTGGGAGAATCAAATTGCATACTCCGGTGATAGAGATAGAAGTGGAAAAGGATTGTTAAAAATAGAATGAAGCCGAGAGATTTTGATCTTTGAAGATTGCCTGGTGCTTCACAAATTTTTGTCTACATCAAAATCACCTAGAGGGCTTATTAAAATACAGTTTCCTCAGCTCCACCCCCAAGGGTTATGAATTTGGAGGTCTGGACTGGGGTCCCCAAATGTGCATTTCTAACAAGCTCCGGGGTGATGCTGGTATTGACAATTGGTAGATCCCATTTTGAGTAGCACTGGATTTTAAAGTGAACATTCACTTATGTACTTAATCAGTCAACAAATATTTTTTAAGACTTTACTATGTGCCAGGTATTCTGCTGGATAATGAGCTATAGTGCATGCTCTGGACAATCTTACTTTTGGTTACTAACCTAATGACTAATTTCCCTGGAATCTAATGATATAATTAATACTTTCAGAGATCACCTATCAGCATTTTTACCTATGCCTGAAGTTTTTTCCTCCTTTTCTGGGTAAACTAGATGTGAAATTGCTTTATCATGGGGTAAAACATTTTTAAGGATTTTGATATGAAGTTATCAAATTATTTTTCAGAAAGGTTTTGTTAATTTACTACCCAATACAATGGAAGAGAATATCTATTTTAAAAAATCTCCATTACCACCAGGTATTATAATTTCCATTTAGGTGTTTGTCTCTTCCTTACTGATTTTTAGAGTCCTTTATCTATCACTGATATGGATATTTTTTTTATTTGTTTTTCTTTGCATTGTGTCTTTGTTGCTGTGCGTGGGTTTTCTCTAGTTGCGGCGAATGGGGGCTACTCTTTGCTGCAGTGTGAGGGCTTCTCATTGTGGTGGCTTCTCTTATTGCAGAGCACGGGGTCTAGGCACGTGGGATTCAGTAGTTGTGGCGTGTGGGCTCAGTAGTTGTGGCTCAAGGGCTCTAGAGTGCAGGCCCAGTAGTGGTGGTGCACAGGCTTAGTTGCTCCACGGCATGTGGGACCTTCCTGGACCAGGGCTCGAATCCATGTCCCCTGCATTGACAGGTGGATTCTTAACCACTGCGCCACCAGGGAAGTCCCTGGATCTTTTAAAAAGCTTAATTTTTGAAAACTATATGCATCTAAGTTTGTGCTAAGTGACCTTGACTTCCTGGAACACAAAGCAAAGAAAAAGTGGCAGGAATAATTTGCCTTCTTTGATAAACAAGTTACTAAATGATTTTTAAACATGAACCCTTCAAGAATGTACTAATGAATACTAAATAAGCTTCAGTAGTCGTTCCAGTTTTTAGGTTGCTTCTTTTGCACCTGCAGTGCTTTGAATGGAAGATGTAAAACACCTTTACACAAGGCAGAATGGAATACCAATAGGATCTCGCTGACAAATCCAAACATGAGAAGGGTTCTTTCTGCTCAGATTCAGTGATGCAAGCAAACTGAAAGAGACAGCAAACAATGACACTAATACATCATTGAGCTGTTTTGTATTCATAACTTTTCAATGATAGCACCTTTCTTTAATGCAATATTGATTCAGCCAAGAAATGTTACTCTATTACTTTCTTGAGCCGTTGAATTAGGACACTGTTATGGTTTTTAAATGGAGATGGAGAATTTTTATAAACTAGTATCCCTTAAAATTTTCCAAAGGTCATTGGGCAGAAAGTTGACCATTGGTAAGCTTATCACAAATCAGAGAGATGGCTGGGTTAGCTACTGGGTTAGCTATCAGGTACCATGGTGTTTCAGACAGCAACATAATGAGGGAGCAATGCTTCATAAGCTGAGAGCCTGTTGGTAACCCTAAAAGTAAAGAAGAAGGCATATGCCAACTCTGTCCACTCATGAGTTTGACTCATTTTCTTAAAGCCAAGACATGTGCCAGATGAGGTGGACCACAGAGCTCAGCACCCACCACTTCTTTCGAGTCATGGGGAAGGGGATTGTGATTTCTCCTTTTCTCACCAGCTCTTAATTTTTCTGGATTGTGATTTCTCCTTTTCCCACCAGAGGTGTCAGAGATAAAAGAGAAATCTACATTAATATGATAATAGCTGCTCAGATGAAAATTGTGCTGTTTTGGGGGGGGCAAATACACAAAATGATGGCAAATATTTATCCTGAGCTTTTAGAAAAATGATCTTCCCCATAATGGGATTTGACCAGTTATAGGTAGTGTCAAATCAGTTCCATAAGTGTAATTTCTCAGTGTCTAAACCACACTATAGGTTGCTTCCCTTTGCTGACCACCAAAATAAGGGGTCTGTGTGTGGACTGAACCCTGTCCTTCCTAGGGGAGGCCTCCTCCTCAACCTGAAGATTGTTTGCATTTATTTGCTCTTAAAAAACTAAGAAGTACTTCTTTTTTTTATGGGGAAGCAATTTCCAAAGACTCAGGAGGCTTGTTGTGCAATGATTCACTGCCTTACTTTGTGGCTACAAGACTCGCTTGTGATGCTTGCAAGTTATTTTCACAGCTTGACCCACCAGTTCCCTGTGGGCTGTAAACTGTATTCTCTTTCCTTTCACTTTCACTGGTGTTACCCCATCTCTATATTGTTAGGACAATAGAGTGTAAATATATTTCTGGAGCCATTTTCCTCAAATGGGGATGGTTATGAATAGGAGGCGCCCTATGTGCCCAGCTTTTTAGGCTCTTCAGGAAGGCTTTGCTTCACCCAAACATGTCATGTTGATGTCTTCATTTAGAGTAATGTTTCTCGGTGCTAAATCTTAAAATAAGACAACTCAGAGGGAAGTTATTCATCAACATTTTTTTTAAACTGTTTATTTTATATTGGAGTAGAGCCGATTAACAATTTGTGATAGTTTCAGGTGCACACTCATCATTTTGTTAGACATTGGTACCTCAGTATAAATCAGTTTTCACAGCACTTTCCTGAAAAGAGTTTTGGAAGGCCAAGAAGAAACTTCAAGACACGATGAGTTGGGGTGAGTTGGGGGTGTTAATAGTTGAGGAGGGGAGTATATACTATGATACTTGGAGGGAGAGAGAAAGTTGTCAGACTTGGACACAAACTTCACATAATTTAATTTTCACTAAGACAATTCCCAGAGAGAATAGCACAGATGAATAGAAATACCCAGGATGTTGGGTTAACTGTCTTGATTTTGCTCACTCTGTTGTCTATGAGGCTTGAGTCATGTCATTGGAGCTCTGTTTCTGTTTAGTCATCTGACAAATTGAGTAATTTGTTTATGTGACTAGCCCTTCTTTCTTTTTATTATTATTTTTATTAGAATCCATATATATGTGTTAGCATACAGTATTTGTTTCTCTCTTTCTGACTTACTTCACTCTGTATGACAGACTGTAGGTCCATCCACTTCACTACAAATAACTCATTTTCGTTTCTTTTAATGGCTGAGTAATATTCCGTTGTATATGTGCCACGTCTTCTTTATCCATTCATCTGTCAATGGACACTTAGGTTGCTTGCATGTCCTGGTTATTGTAAACAGAGCTGCAATGAACATTTTGGTCATGACTCTTTTTGAATTATGGTTTTCTCAGGGTGTATGCCCAGCAGTGGGATAACTGGGTCATATGGTAGTTCTGTTTTTAGTTTTTTAAGGAACCTCCATACTGTTCTCCATAGTGGCTGTATCAATTTACATTCCCACCAACAGTGCAAGAGGATTCCCTTTTCTCCACACCCTCTCCAGCATTTATTTTTTGTAGATTTTTTGATGACGGGCATTCTGTATGGTGTGAGATGATATCTCATTGTAGTGTTGATGTGCATTTCTCTAATGATTAATGATGTTGAGCATTCTTTCATGTGTTTCTTGGAAATCTAGATATCTTCTTTGGAGAAATGTCTATTTAGGTCTTCTACCCATTTTTGGATTGGGTTGTTTGTTATTTTGATATTGAGCAGCATGAGCTGTTTGTAAATTTTGGAGATTAATCCTTTGTCAGTTGCTTCATTTTCAAATATTTTCTCCCATTCTGAGGGTTGTCTTTTCATCGTATTTATGGTTTCCTTTGCTCTGCAAAAGCTTTTAAGTTTCATTAGGTCCCATTTGTTTATTTTTATTTCCATTTCTCTAGGAGGTGGGTCAAAAATTATCTTGCTGTGATTTATGTCATAGAGTGTTCTGCCTATATTTTCCTCTAAGAGTTTGATAGTGTCTGGCCTTACATTTAGGTCTTTAATCCATTTTGAGTTTAGTTTTGTGTATGCTGTTAGGGAGTGTTCTAATTTCATTCTTTTACATGTAGCTGTCCAGTTTTCCCAGCACCAATTATTGAAGAGTTTCTTTTCTACACTGTATATTCTTGCCTCCTTTATCAAAGATAAGGTGACCATATGTGCGTGGGTTTATCTCTGGACTTTCTATCCTGTTCCATTGATCTATATTTCTGTTTTTGTGCCAGTACCACACTGTCTTGATTACTGTAGCTTTAAAATATAGTCTGAAGTCAGGGAGGCTGATTCCTCCAGCTCCATTTTTCTTTCTCAACATTGTTTTGGATATTTGGGATCTTTTGTGTTTCCATACAAATTGTCAAATTTTTTGTTCTAGTTCCGTGAAAAATGCCAGTGGTAGTTTGATAGGGATTGCATTGAATCTGTAGATTGCTTTGGGTAGTATAGTCATTTTCACAGTGTTGATTCTTCCAATCCAGGAACATGGTATCTCTCCATCTATTTGTATCATCTTCAATTTCGTTCATCAGTGTGTTGTAATTTCTTAGGACAGGGCCAAAAGCAAGCTCATCACACGAGATGAATTGTGCCAAAGCACAGCAGTAGAGGGCTGCCGCTCACTCAGGCAAAACAGCGCCGTCTGTCTTGCTGTGGTAACTTTTAGTAAAGCATTATCTAGATTTACACTTTAAGACTTGTTTTCTTAACATTTCAGAAGTGCCAAAGCAGCAACCTATGTTTTTATTAATTATACAAGCAATAATTGGCTTTCGTGAGCACCTGCCGTGCTTCGTCCTTGAGTGCAAGAACAGCACAAAGTTCCCACCATTATTTTGATTATACTGAAGTAGCACAAGGACATTTCCTTGCGTTCCCACCACTCTGATTATACTGAGGACATCTCATGTATCAGTGCCCAAAGCACTCAATGCTTCTTTTGCAGGCCCCCAGTTTTCCAGGGGGGCTCAAAGCAATCAGGACTGTTTGCAGTTCTGGCTTATTCGCCAGCCCCAAGTTTGCTGGGGGGGGGTGCTCATGGGTCACGTCTTCTTTCCATGTCCTCAGTTATCCCACTACATCAGTGTCTTATAATTTTCTGCATAAAGGTTTTTTGTCTCTGTAGGTAGGTTTATTCCTAGATATTTTATTCTTTTTGTTGCAATGGTAAATGGGAGTGGTTTTGTAATTTCATTTTCAGATTTTTCATAATTAGTGTGTAGGAATGCAAGAGATTTCTGTGCATTAATTTTGTATCCTGCTACTTTACCAAATTCATTGATTAGCTCTAGTCGTTTTCTGGTAGCATCTTTAGGATTCTCTATGTATAGTATCATGTCATCTGCAACCAGTGACAGCTTTACTTCTTCTTTTCTGTTTTGGATTCCTTTTATTTCTTTTTCTTCTCTGATGACTGTGGCTAAAACTTCCAAAACTATGTTGAATAATAGTGGTGAGAGTGGGAAACCTTGTCCTGTTCCTGATCTTAGTGGAAATGGTTTCAGTTTTTCACCACTGAGGACGATGTTGGCTGTGGGTTTGTCATGTATGGCCCTATTAAGTTGAGGAAAGTTCCCTCTATGCCTACTTTCTGGAGGGTTTTTATCATAAATCAGTGTTGAATTTTTTTTTTTAAATAAATTTATTTATTTATTTTGGCTGCCTTGGGTCTTTGTTGATGCACGTGGGCTTTCTCTAGTTGTGCAGAGCAGGGGCTACACTTCATTGCGGTGCACAGGCTTCTCATTATGATGGCTTCTCTTGTTGCAGAGCATGGACTGTACACATGTGGGCTTCAGTAGTTGTGGCACGTGGGCTCAGTAGTTGCGGCTTGCGGGCTCTAGAGCGCAGGCTCAGTAGTTGTGGCGCACGGGCTTAGTTGCTCCACGGCATGTGAGATCCTCCTGTACCGGGCCTCAAACTCGTTTCCCCTGCATTGGCAGGCGGACTCCCAAGCACTGCACCATCAGGGAAGTCCCCTGTGTTGAATTTTGTCGAAAGCTTTCTCTGCAACTATTGAGATGATCATATGGTTTTTCTCTTTCAATTTTTAATATGGTATTCACATTGATTGATTTGCATATAGTGAAGAATCCTTACATTACTGGGATAAATCCCATTTGATCATGGGATATAACCCTTTTAATGTGCTGTTGGATTCTGTTTGCTAGTATTTTGTTGAGGATTTTTGCATCTATGTTCATCAGTGATATTGGCCTGTAGTTTTCTTTTCTTGTGACATCTTTGTCTGGTTTTGGTATCAGGGTGATGGTGGCCTCGTAGAATGCATTTGGGAGTGTTCCTCCCTCTGATATATTTTGGAAGAGTTTGAGAAGGATAGGTGTTAGCTCTTCTCTAAATATTTGATAGAATTCGCCTGTGAAGCCATATGGTCCTGGGCTTTGGTTTGTTGCAAGATTTTTAATTACAATTTCATTTTCAGTGCTTGTGATTGGTCGGTTTATATTTACTATTTCTTCCTGAGTCAGTCTCGGAAGGTTGTGCATTTCTAAGAATTTGTCCATTTCTTCCAGTTTGTCCATTATATTGGCATATAGTTACTTGTAGTAATGTCTTATGATCCTTTGTATTTCTGCAGTGTCAGTTGTTACTTGTCCTGTTTCATTTCTAATTCTATTGATTTGAGTCTTCTCCCTTTATTTATTTATTTATTTGATTTATTTTTTTTGCAGTACGTGGGCCTCTCACTGTTGTGGCCTCTCCCATTGCGGAGCACAGGCTCTGGATGCTCAGAGGCCATGGCTCACGGGCCCAGCTGCTCTGCGGCATGTGGGATCTTTCCGGACCGGGTCATGAACCCGTGTCCCCTGAATTGGCAGGTGGACTGTCAACTACTGTGTCACCAGGGAAGCCCCTCCCTGTATTTTTAATGACTCTGGCTAATTGTTTATCAATTTTGTTTATCTTCTCAGAGAACCACCTTTTAGTTTTCTTGATCTTTGCCATCGTTTCCTTCATTTCTTTTTCATTTATTTCTGATCTGATCTTTATGATTTCTTTCCTTCTGCTAACTTTGGGGTTTTCTTGTTCTTCTTTCTATAATTGCCTTAGATGTAAGGTTAGGTTGTTTTTTTGAGATGTTTCTTGTTTCTTAAGATAAGATTGTACTGCTATAAACTTTCCTCTTAGAACTGCTTTTGCTGCATCCCATAGGTTTTGGGCCATCATATTTTCATTGTCATTTGTTTCTACATATTTTTTGAGTTCCTTTTTGTTCTTCAGTGATCTCTTGGTTATTATGTAGTCTATTGTTTAGCCTCCATGTGTTTGTATTTTTCACAGAATTTTTCCTGTAATTGGTATCTAATCTCATAGCGTTGTGGTCACAAAAGATACTTAATAAGATTTCAATTTTCTTAAATTTA
Organism: Orcinus orca; assembly: GCF_937001465.1. Classification (NCBI taxonomy): domain Eukaryota; kingdom Metazoa; phylum Chordata; class Mammalia; order Artiodactyla; family Delphinidae; genus Orcinus; species Orcinus orca. Next base: position 8,302,456 of record NC_064563.1, on the reverse strand, counting down.
CCAAGGCTTGATTTGTGACCCAAGATATGATCTATGCTGGAGAATGTTCCATGAGCACTTGAGAAGAATGTGTATTCTGTTGTTTTTGGATGGAATGACCTATAAATATCAATCAAGTGCATCTTGTTTAATATATCATTTAAAGCTTGTGTTTCCTTATTTATTTGCATTTTGGATGATCTGTCCATTGGTGAAAGTGGGGTGTTAAAGTCCCCTACTATGATTTTGTTACTGTTGATTTTCCCTTTTATGGCTGTTCATATTTGCCTTATGTATTGAGGTACTGTTATGTTGGGTGCATAAATATTTACAATTGTTATATCTTCTTCTTGGATTGATCCGTTGATCATTATGTAGTGTCCTTTTTTGTCTCTTGTAATAGTCTTTGTTTCAAACTCTATTTTCTCTGATATGAGAATTGCTACTCCAGCTTTCTTTTGGTTTCCATTTGCATGGAATATCTTTTTCCATCCCCTCACTTTCAGTCTGTATGTGTCCCTAGGTCTGAAGTGGGTTTCTTGTAGACAGCATATATACAGGTCTTGTTTTTGTATCCATTCAGCCAATCTACATCTTTTGGTTGGAGAATTTAATCCATTTACGTTTAAGGTAATTATTGATATGTATGTTCCTATTACCATTTTCTTACTTGTTTCAGCTTTGTTATTGTAGGGCTTCTCCTTCTCTTGTATTTCCTGCCTAGAGAAGTTCCTTTAGCATTTGTTGTAAAGCTGGTTTTGTGGTGCTGAATTCTCTTAGTTTTTGCTTGTCTGTAAAGATTTTTATTTCTCTGTCAAATCTGAATGAGATCCTTGCTGGGGAGAGTAATCTTGGCTGTAGGTTTTTCTCCTTCATCAATTTAAATACGTCCTGCCGCTCCCTTCTGGCTTGCAGAGTTTCTGCTGAAAGTTCAGCTGTTAACCTTATGGGGATTCCCTTGTGTGATATTTGTTGTTTTTCCCTTGCTGCTTTTAATATTTTTTCTTTGTATTTAACTTTTGATAGTTTGATTAATATGTGTCTTGGAGTGTTTCTCATTGGATTTATCCTGTATGGGCCTCTCTGTGCTTCCTTGACTTGATTAACTATTTCCTTTCCCATATTAGGGAAGTTTTCCACTATAATCTCTTCAAATATTTTCTCAGTCCCTTTATCTCTTCTTCTTCTTGGACTCCTATAGTTTGAATGTTGGTGCGTTTACTATTGTCCTAGAGGTCTCTGAGACTGTCCTCTATTCTTTTCATTCTTTTATCTTTATTCTGCTCTGTGGTAGTTATTTCCACTATTTTATCTTCCAGGTCACTTATCCGTTCTTCTGCCTCAGTTATTCTGCTATTGATTCCTTCTAGAGAATTTTTAATTTCATTTATTGTGTTGTTCATCAGTGTTTGTTTGCTCTTTAGTTCTTCTAGTTCCTTGTTAAATGTTTCTTGTATTTCCTCCCTTCTATTTCCATGATTTTGGATCATCTTTACTATCATTATTCTGAATTATTTTTCCAGTAGACTGCCTACTTCCTTGTCATTTGTTAGGTCCAGTGGGTTTTTACCTTGCTCCTTCATCTGCTGTGTGTTTCTCTGTCTTCTCATTTTGCTTAACTTACTGTGTTTGGGGTCTCCTTTTCATAGGTTGCACGTTTGTAGTTCCCATTGTTTTTGGTGTCTGCCCCCATTGGGTAAGGTTGGTTCAGTGGGTTGTGTAGGCTTCCTGGTGGAGGGTACTAGTGCCTGTGTTCTGGTGGATGAGGCTGTATTTTGTCTTTCTGGTGGGCAGGTCCACCTCTGGTGGTGTGTTTGAGGGTGTCTCTGGCCTTATTATGATTTTAGGCAGCCTCTATGCTCATGGGTGGGGTTGTGTTCCTGTCTTGCTAGTTGTTTGGCATAGGATGTCCAGCATTGTAGCTTGCTGGTCGTTCAGTGGAGCTGGGTCTTGGTGTTGAGATGGAGATCTCTGGGAGATTTTTGCCATTTGGTATTACGTGGAGCTGGGAGGTCTCTTGTGTACCAGTGTCCTGAACTTGGCTCTCCCACCTCAGATCCACAGCCATGACCCCTGGCTGGAGCACCAAGAGGCTGTCATCCTGACAGCTCAGAATATAAGGGAGAAAAAAAAGAAAGAAGATAAATAAAATAAAGTTATTAAAAAAATTATTAAAAAAAATTTTAAGTGAAAAAAAGAAAAAAAAAAACGGACAGACAGAACCCAAAGACAAATGGTAAAAGCAAAGCCATACAGACAAAATCACACACAGGAGCATACACATACACACTCACGAAAAGAGTAAAAGGGAGAAAAATATGTATATCATGTTCCCAAAGTCCACCTCCTCAATTTGGGATGATTCGTTGTCTATTCAGGTATTCCACAGATGCCAGGTGCATCAAATTGATTGTGGAGAATTAATCCACTGCTCCTGAGGCTGCTGGGAGCGATTTCCCTTTCTCTTCTTTGTTCGTACAGCTCCTGGGGTTCTGTACCCACCTTGGATTTGGACCCGCCTCTGCGTGTAGGTTGCCTGAGGCATCCGTTCTTCGGTTAGACAGTATGGACTTAAAGGAGCAGCTGATTTGGGGGCTCTGGCTCACTCAGGCCAGGGAGAGGGAGGGGTACATAGTGCAGGGCAAGCCTGTGGCAGCAGAGGCCAGTGTGACATTGCACCTGCCTGAGGCGCGCTGTGTTTCCTGGGGAAGTTGTCCCTCGATCACGGGACCCTGACAGTGGCGGGCTGCACAGGCTCCCAGGAGGGAAGCTGTGGAGAGTGACCTGTGCTTGCACACAGGCTTCTTGGTGGTGGTGGCAGCACCCTTAGCGTCTCCTGCCCGTCTCTGGGGTCCGTGCTTTTAGCCACGGCTCGCGCCCGTCTCTGGAGCTCCTTTAAGCAGCGCTCTTAATCCCCTCTCCTCACGCACCAGGAAACAGAGAGGGAAGAAAATGTCTCTTCCCTCTTCGGCAGGTCCAGACTTCTCCCTGGACTCCCTCCCAGCCAGTCGTGGTGCACTAACCCCCTGCAGGTTGTGTTCACACCACCAACCCCAGTCGTCTCCCAGCGCTCCGACCGAAGTCCAAGCCTCAGCTCCCAGCCCCGCCTGCCTCGGCGGGTGAGCAGACAAGCCTCTCGGGCTAGTGAGTGCCGGTCGGCACTGATCCTCTGTGCGGGAATCTCTCCGCTTTGCCCTCTGCACCCCTGTTGCTGTGCTCTCCTCTGTGGCTCCGAAGCTTTCCCCTCTGCCACCGGCAGTCTCCGCCCATGAAGGGGCTTCTAGTGTGTGGCAACCTTTCCTCCTTCACAGCTCCCTCCCACTGGTGCAGGTCCTGCCCCTATCCTTTTGTCTCTGTTTATTCTTTTTTCTTTTGCCCTACCCAGGTACGTGGGGAGTTTCTTGCCTTTTGGGAGGTCTGAGGTCTTCTGCCAGCATTCAGTAGGTGTTCTGTAGGAATTATTCCATGTGTAGATGTATTTCCAATGTATTTATGGGGAGGAAGGTGATCTCCACGTCTTACTCTTCTGCCATCTTGAAGCTCCTCCTTTTTTTTTTTTAAACTTTTTATTTTATATTAGAGTATAGTTGATTGACAGTGTTGTGTTAGTTTCAGGTGTACAGAAGAGTGATTCAGTTATACATATACATGTATCTATTCTTTTTCAAATTCTTTCCCCATTTAGGTTGTTACACAATACTGAGCAGTGTTTCCTGTGCTCTACAGTATGTCCTTGTTGGTCATTCATTTAAAATATACTGGTGTGTACATGTCAATCCCAAACTCCCAGCTATCCTTCCCCCCTTTTCCCCCTTGTAACCCTAAGTTCATTCTCTAAGTCTGTGAGTGTGTTTCTGTTTTGTAAATAAGTTCATTTGTATCATTTCTTTTTAGACTAACCCTTCTTTCTGCTTCAAGTACCCTCTTTTCTACCTGCATGCTGTTTCCAAATGTAGTTTTCTAGGAATGCTTCAACAATGGTGTTTTTCCTCACTAAAATCCTTAGTAGGTTTCTATCGCCTAGAGATCAGAGTCCAGACATTCAAACAAACGTTTAGAGCCCCTCTCTCAACCCCCCCAACCACTGACTCTAGGGCCAGCTTTGCCTCAGTTTGCCTCAGTTTCCAGGTACATCACCTGGTAACACACAGAAGCCTGCGTTTTCAGCACCAGCTCAATGGGGTTGCTGTGACACATCCATAAACCTTGCGTTCTCTAGCTCTCCCACAGTTCTCTGTAGCACCCTGGCCCACAGTGCCTCCTCCCTGTCTATCATGGTTTTACCTTCCCTTCAAGGTCCCATCACTGCCCTTCTCATCTGAGTACTCCAACTTTTAATGACCTCCTCCCAAATCTGACAATATTCCAAAATCGCATGTTTTTGAACATGCAATTATTTCATACCTGGAGAGTTGTTCTGTCATAGGTCAGCCTAAACTTCTCATCTAAGCTCCAGGTTTCTTAGGACAAGGGAGACATCTCATATTTCAGTATAATTCCTTTCTTACCTAACAACTGGTAGATAACACTATTTATGGGTCCCTCATCTTATGAGGATGATATTTGAAAATAGTGAACCAAAGTAGTTGTCCTACTTTCCAAAGCATGGTCTAAAGAAGCTCCTTTTGCACATGAATAAGCAAAATCTTTGTGGCTGCTGGGAGCAGAGGCTAAAGCAGAGAAAGTATTATAAATTCAGAGTGAGTGAGACTTACGGCGAAGATACCACAAAGTGGAAAGTGACTGAGATCGCCTTTCCTTTTGAGATTCGATGTTCTTAGAATTCTCTGATTCATCAAGGTAATCCTCTGTGAGGTCAGTGGGCAGGAAAAGAATATCAAAGTGCTAATAATTTCTCCTGAATTATTACGTCAACTTCATCCAATAGCTATTGACATGTAGTGCTATCGTTATCATCCTATTGCAAAAGTTCTCTAACTTCCATAGCCATTTTTCTTTTTTAAAATTGAAGTATAGCTGATTTCCAATGATTCAAGTATACAGTAAAGTGATTCAGTTTCATATATATATATATATATATATATATATATAGTTTTTCAGATTCTTTTCCATTTTGGGTTATTACAAGATGTTGAGTGTTGTTTTCTATGCTATACAGTAGGTCTTTGTTGATTATCTATTTTATATAGAGTAGTGTGTATATGTTAATCCCAAACTTCTAATTTATCCGTCCCCCTCCCCCTTCCTCTTTGGTAACCATAAGTTTGTTTTCTATGTCTGTGAGTCTATTTCTATTTTGTAAATAAGTTCATTTGTATCATTTTTTTAGATTCCACATATAAGTGATATCATGTGATATTTGTCTTTCTCTGTTTGACTTACTTCACTTTGTATGATAATCTCTAGGTCTATCCATGTTGCTGCAAATGGCACTATTTCATTCTTTTTTATGGCTGAGTAGTATTCCATTGTATATATCTATATTCCATTGTATACATCTTCTTTATCTATTCCTTTGTCAATGGACATTTACATTGCTTCCATATCTTATAGTCCTTTTTCTTTTATTCACAATTTATTTAGTAGTGCATTTAAAACTTCCAGGTTGGATTTAACTATCTTTCTATTGTTAATTTCTAATTTAATCATGATAAATTACATAATTGAAATGGTATCATTTTCCTAAAAATATTTTCACACTCCTTTGAGACGTAGGAAGTGGATAATTTTGTAATTGCTCCATGTGTACTTGAAAAGAGTATATTTTCTTGGTATATGTGTGTGTATATAAATACCCCCCCCACACACACAAACACATCTCCAAATATGAACTTGGTGATTTTTTTGTTCAGTCTTCAGCATGCTTACTATTTTTAAAAAAGCTTGTACTATCAATTTCTGATTGACCTGTGTTAAATTCTCCCAAAATAATTTGAATATGTCAATTTTCCTTTCAATTATGTCAGTTTTAAAAAAATGTTTCAAATTCTGGTGTTAGGTATATATTAACTGACTCTTATATCTTCTTAATGTATTGTTCTTGTTATTATGTAATATTTTCCCTACAACCCTATCAATAATTTTTCCTTAAATTCTATTTTATTTCCTATTACTGTGTCACTCCAGCTTCTTTTTGGTTATTATTTGCAAGATATATTTTTCTATTCTTCATTTTCAAGTTTTCTGTGTTTTGCTTTCAATGTGACTCTTTAAAGCAGCATAAAAAAAGCTGAGTTAAAAACATACAGCATGATAATATCTGCATTTTAGTAGCTCTATTATTAGCTTTATATTTATTTTAGTAATTGATATTTTTGTACTTTTTTTGCTTTCTGCTTAAGTTCTTTTTGTTGGATGTCATTTTGCTCTTCTTTTCTGTTTTTGATTGAATTAAAACATTTTCTATATTTCTATATTTATTTTTATTCTCTGCTGGTTTGGAAGCTCTGTATTTTACTTCTAGTCTATTAGTAATTACTCTTAAATTTATAATATGCATACTTAATTATAGATAGTATGTATATGTGCATTTATATGTGTTTCTGTAGATATATATATTTATTTTTATGAATTATATGTTATAGTTTCTTCCTGAACATTAAAAACTAGAAAAGATTTTTGTTATTCATTTTATACTTTTTCTCTTTTTGTTTTTGTTGACCAGTATCTTATTATAAGTAAACAAAATAAACTCCCACAAATATCAGGTATCATTATTTTATAGTTAACAATTCAATTTACTAACACGTTTTGGCAATTTCTGTGTTCACCATTTGAAATTGCCTTGACCAGCCTCCAGAGCTATCAATCCAGTCACATCTAATAGTATTGGCAACTTGAATTTTCTACTCAGTGGGCATATTGGAATTTTCATAGATCCAGTCACCTTGACCTTTAATTTGTGTTTGAACTTGTTGATGGCTTTTTGATTTTCTTTTCTTTTTTTTTCTGAGATGTTTGTCTGTTATTGTTGTGTGCTTGGAGTAAAATGTTTGCATCAACATATAAATATTTTATGTCATCTTGAGCAGGATCCACTGCTGTCTAATTTGAACATGTTTGCTTTGTACTCCTAGCTCTGCTTAGAGAGCAGTAAAAAAGCAAAGTAGCAAATCTAAGACACATTAAAAAGGAGGCCAAATTTATTTCTTAATTTCCTCCTTTGTTTATCAACTCAAAGAACTTGAAAGTGAGTTGGCAGTCAGTCTATTGAAAGGAAAATGTGAATGGCCTGATTGGTGAGCTAAGTGGGTCATCTCATTAACAGGGACAGTTTTCCTTTCTCTCTTTCATTCTTTTTTTTTTTTTTCATCTAGACTTTGTTTCTCCCTACTGCTGCTTTCAGTATTTAAGGCTAAATCTGACCATTTTGAATAATCAAAACCACCATATTAATGGAATTTTCTACTTTGGTTACAATGAAAACAATCAAGGATAAGCATGATTGAAGATCTCACATAATTAATCACTTCTTTTCTTTATTGTTATCTCTTCTTAAAAGTGTTTTGTAAAATAATCATCTATACTAATGGAACATTTTTCAAAGGAGAGGAAAGGAAAGAATATCAGTTTACATTCTAATACTGAGTATCATGAAACATTTCACTATCTTATTCAGAGAACCATCTGAAACTATTGAAACCCATCTTTCAGTTCACACATTTGGGGGATAGCGTTATCTATTGCCACATATAATAACAGAAATGTACTCATGCTATCCACTACAAACTTCCATTTGAGCAACAGCAAATTTGATAGCAATCCCAGTGAAGGATTGTAATAAGAACACCTTGCTTTATGAATTACATGTGCTGTATATAATGAGGTGGAAAATGAATATTTGTGTATTTAATCCTGATGTTAATCTCTATCATAACTTCAGAGATGTTGCCTAAAAAAATGGGCTCCAATACTAATAAATCTGAATAATCAGGTCAACGACCAAGATACATTTGTCAAAGTATTGTCTGAGAGCATTTATTTTTCCTTTCAGCACCTGTAATAAGCCAGTCAGATGGGTAATTAGGTCACATAATCTTTGTGCATTTGCTTATTCAAGAAGACCACTCAGTTAATGTCTTTTTCTATTGGGAGTTCTTAGTGGCTTAGGGTACTTGGAAGTTTAAGCTTTACCCTTGTAAAGTCTTTGATTTCAGGCAGACATCTTTAAAGGATTTTTAGACCACTGAAGCAAAGCATAAGAGGACCAAAATCAAGGAGCTGTTAATTCTCCAATTGCAATAATCTTGTTATTGTTAAGAATATACAACCTAAAAAAAAACCCTGAAAATCAAGTCTGATTAACAAAGATGACTTCTCCTCAGAGTTCATGTTATCAGTGCAGAGAACTATTGGGCTTGGTGATGGATGCTGGCAGGACGTGTTTGCTCATGGACTCATCTAAAAATAGTTCTAGGCTTCTTCTCCGATGATGAAGGGAGAAAGAGAGCAAAGAGAGTTGTCCTTTTCTAATTTTTTTTTTAATTTAGATATTAGATTTAGCTAAAATAGGTAAGGGACCAGTCAGACATTGCCTTTTTCAAGTCACTTTAATTTTCTATATTTTCTACGTGTGTTTTAAGAGGAGGAAGTAGGAGGACATTAGACGTGAGTTAACTGTCTCAAATCCTGGGTTGAGACTATATCTCAATTAACTATCTTCCATTTAATTAATTGATATCATGGGGAAGGGACTGTGGTTGGCCTTCAGATGGTACCAAATGTTCAAGACGAAGTCCCTGGTTTCAGGCAAAACCAATCTCTTGAGCTGCAGTGTGTATGAGGAGCCTGGGAGATGGGTAGGGGGAGAAGTACCTACCATAATCTTACAACCCACAGAAAAACGTTCTTTTCCCTGCCCCTCTATTTAAGATCAATTGTGGATGTTCAATGGGAACTAGATTTCCTCAGTGTTGGGCCGTTCTGTAAGACATTGTGGAGCTAAGAATTGGAAGATGAACAATGCTTATGAAATCATCATTGGTAAGAAAGATGCCGTTATTTATTTATTTATTTTAGTGAGAAATGAGTATTTTTTTTTAAACATCTTTATTGGAGTATAATTGCTTTACAATGGTGTGTTAGTTTCTGCTTTATAACAAAGTGAATCAGCTATACATATGCATATACTTCCATATCTCCTTCCTCTTGCGTCTCCCTCCCACTCTCCCTATCCCACCCCTCTAGGTGGTCACAAAGCACCGAGCTGACCTCCCTGCTCTATGTGGCTGCTTCCCACTAGTTATCTATTTTACATTTGGATGCCTTTTTTTTTAAAATATTTTATTCAAGTATAGTTGATTTACAATGTTGTGTTAATTTCAGGCATACAGCAAAGTGATTCAGTTATACATATATACACATTCTTTTTCATATTCTTTTCCATTATGGTTTATCACAGGATATTGAATGCATCAATAGTTCACTGTGCTATACAGTAGGACCTTTTTGTTTATCCATTCTATATATAATAGTTTGCATCTGCTCAGCCCAAACTCCCAATCCATCCCTCTCTCACCCCCTTCCCCCTTGTCAACCAGAAGTCTGTTCTCTATGTCTTTGAGTCTGTTTCTGTTTTATAGATTAGTTCATTTGTGTTTTATTTTAGATTTCACATATAAGTGATATCACATGATATTTGTCTTTCTCTGTCTGACTGACTTCACTTAGTATGATAATCTCTAAGTCCATCCATGTTGCTGCAAATGGCATTATTTCATTCTTTTTATGGCTGGGTAATATTCCATTGTATATATGTACCACATCTTCTTTATCCATTCATCTGTCGATGAACATTTATGTTGAAGAAAGATTCCCTTTTGTTTCATTGGTCAGTTCATGGTGGAGACTTCCTTTTTTGTGTGTTCATCTCCATTGATTGGACTATTTGCTTTGTTCTCTGCTCTTCTTCCCTATGTTTAACTATTCAGATCTCTGTTTCTCCTCATGTTTTTCTGGTATTCATCTTAGCTGGATCTTGGACTCAGGTTATTATTTATTAAATCTTTTCCAGGCTGTATGTTGCACACTCCTGCCTTCACTTCTTCTTTGTTCCCATGTTCCATCTTCATCTTTGGCTTTTGAACAAACACTGGAAATACATAGTGACTCAGGATAACAGAAGAAGAGGGATGCAACATCTTCATGAAGTTCTGAGTAATGACTCCATCACTTATTGTCCTGACAATAAGTTCTCTGACCCCTCATTTTTTAACATCAAAATTTTAGTGCCCAGAATGAAAAACATCAGTTAAATGGTTCCCTTTTCAGAGTTGTTACAAGGCATACACCATTTTTGTTGCTGTCTGTTAGAAATGAATTTCTTATTTCTGGAGCTATTTGCACAGAAATAACTGAACTTCCATCAGGATGCTGTGAAGACTTTAGCACAAAAGAAGATTTGGGTTAGACCACCTGGCATTGAATCACCTAAGAACCATGTTCCCCTTCATCTTCAGCCTGGACTGCCAGCTTTGAAACTATAGAGAGTTCTAACTAATTCAGGTCATGCTTAATTGATAGTGTACAACTTGCAGTGTTCTTTGCTCTTATTCCAAATCCTCCTACCTTAGGAATTTTCTCTTTGAGCCACTTAAATCTCTTACTGAGACAACTGCTGTGTTACCTGCTTCCACGCCTTGCCCTGAGTTCTGCATAGGAGGCAAAATCAAAACATGTAACTCACCTCTGTTCTCCATGTCAAAACTTTAATGCCTTCCCCTACCTTTGAATTAAAATAGAAACTCCTTACCATGGTCTAGAATGGAGCCTCTTTCTGTAAAGTGTCAGAAGATAGTAAATATTTTAGACTTTGAAAGTTAAGAGGATATTATGTAGATACTTCTATTACCATTTAAAATGTGTCCTTTAAAAATGTAAAAATCATTCTTAGCTGCTCGTCTACAGAAACTTGCAGCACTCCAGATTTGGCCGATGGGTAATAGTTTGCTGGTCCTTGGTTGGAAGTTCCTTACTTCTTTGTCTTGATCTCCTAATGTTTCCCTGTTTCTCACCATCTCCAGACATGCTAGCCTTTTTTTGTCTGATTCTCAAGCATCCCAAACTCACTCTCACCTCAGGACTTTTGCACTTACTGGTGTTTTATGCCAAGGAAGCCCTGTCCCTGATTCTTCCATGAGCTCCTCTCTCTCATCAATTTGTTACCTGTGAGATTTCACCTCACCAGAGAGGCCACCTTACCCACTGTTGCTCCCTCCTCCCACCCCAATGACTTCTACCACAACCTCCTGAATTTTAGACATATATCTTTTACAGCACTTACCACTCTCAGAAGTTAACTTGTTTGTTAATATATTTACTGATTTATTATCCTTTCTCCCACTAGAATGTGACCAACATGAAAACATAGACCTTGTCTGTCTTATTCTCTACTATGATTTTGTTGGTTTTGTTTTCCAGCTCTGGCTATTACAATGCATCATCTCCTTGGAAAAATGGAGTAGTCCAAGACTTAAAATTCTGGATAGTGCAGTTTTTGGTTTTGGAATGTTAATCACAAATATTTAAATCATAATAGTTTTGGCAGGTGCATTTTCTCATCCAAAATATATCATTCCTTGAACAACAAAATGTATGTAGATTTAAATAGTCATAGTAAACTACCCTTTTGGAAGACCACTATTATGATAGCCATGTTTACACAATGCCTACTATCTTCAGGGCTAAATTTGTATCGTATTTTATACAACACCCCTAATAGTTACTATTCGTATTTTGGATTGCCATCTATCTGCCCTTCATTTTAAAAAGACGTTTCCTTGTTTTTGCCTGAATCTTGTGTGTGTGTGTGTGTGTGTGTGTGTGTGTGTGTGTGTGTCCAATATAAAGTTCTAGCAAAGGATTTGCAAGAATTTATACAAGTATAGGGTTTTCAAGTAAAACCTTGGAAAGCAATAAATGGGACCACAGAAGAGTTGTGCTCTCCAGAAATAAAAATTTTATGTTTAACTAAAAGGTGAAGATAGATAGCACACAGAGACATATGTATAAAGATGTTTATGGAAGCATTTAATTATGATAGCAAAAATTTGTAAGGAGTCTCAAATGTCTAACACTAAGAGATTGGTTTTATAAATATGGTACGAATATACAATATAATACATTGAATGATGATGTGTATCTGTACTATTAATACGGAAAAATGTACACTACATATTATTAAGGCAATAAACAAATTACATGCATTACATTTACTGTGATCCTGTTTTTCTAAAAAAAAAAGAAGAAGATATATAAACACAAAGGTGTATGTATATATAAAGGGAAAAAATATCTGAAGGATTGTACTCCTACTTTAGCATGTTAATAGTGATTATACTGGGCTTAGTGGTATTAGAGAGGATCTTTATTTGAATATTATTTTTTATGAAATCAGTTGTTTTAGTAATAGAAATAGTAAAGATATATAAATATGTGGTATTTATAAATATAAACATATATTTAAATGAATAGAAAATGAAATATCAAAAAAAAAAAAGAAAATGAAATATCCTGTGAGTTAAGTCAAAATTCCTATTACCTGCTAGATACCTTGTTTTATTCTATTTCCAGTTGCAAGCTGTAGGATTGCCCTGTGGCTTGAGGAGGGATAAATTGGAGGGTGTATTTAGCCAATTTTACTAAACTCAGTCCTTAGCTTATGTAAGGAAGGAAACTCATGTGTCTTTTAAAAATTATGTTTGGCTCTGAGAAATACTTTAGCAGCTAAATTGAATTTCATTACTTGTTTTTCCTATACTGTGGTCTCTGTGTACTTAAGAGTTATTCAGGCTGTAGTTTTATTTTATGTATTTATTAGTATCATGTTGATTCACATCCACAAAAGTAGGTTACTGGATGAAGGCTCTCCTTTTGTCATCATAACTCACTCTTTCTTGAGCTTACCTATAATACCTTTTCAATACACGATATTGAATTGTGTCTCAGAGAAGAATCTCTCTCAGCTTTATACACACATCCATTTCTGTTATCACTCAAATACTTAAATATCAATTGCTCCATTTCAGGTTTTATTAATCTTTTTTAAAAACTCCATTTCTGTGGAATTCTCTGCTACATGCACATATAAATTGTATTGGATGCTTTATACTCCTAGGAGGTATCTTCAACAAGTTTAGAAACCTTGAATGGGTTGAAGGAAGGGAGCAGTCAAGTGGGGAAGAAGGGAAAGAGACAAAAAGCCATAATGATGTGTGATGCTTTTTCCTGACTCTATTATATTATATTTTTTTAGTTTCATAGACTTATGAGATTTTTATTCACCTTTCATCACTACATATTGCTGTATAAATATGGTATCAATATCTTGATGTGGTTTCTTTTATGTTTTAGCTGAAAGGCCCATTTTTGGTTTAGTCACTATAGTAAAAATTTTGTATGTTTATTATCCCTTCAGATATTAGAACATGATTTTCTTTCATTAAAAATATAATTTTTTTTTTTTTTTTTTTTTTTTGCGGTACGTGGGCCTCTCACTGTTGTGGCCTCTCCCGTTGCAGAGCACAGGCTCCGGACACGCAGGCTCAGCGACCATGGCTCACGGGCCCAGCCATTCCGCGTCATGTGGGATCCTCCCGGACCGGGGCACGAACCCGTGTCCCCCGCATTGGCAGGCGGACCCTCAACCACTGCACCACCAGGGAAGCCCTAAAAATATAAATTTTAGTTAATTGATTTCCTTTGTTCTTGAAGATAGTTATTGAGAGCTACTTATTTTTACGAGAATAAAGAAGTCTATACATTGCTAGAAATACCTTGAGCATCTGAAAACAGACACTTTCTTTTTAAGTTAAAGGCTGGTTTTATTGAGGAAAAAGGGGAGAGAGAGAGGAGCAAGGGTAAGAGAATATGAAAATATCTGAGGAATGGCAAAGGAGGGGGGAGAAGGAAAATGGTTAAAATGTGTTTTCTGGTAGAGACTGAGGTTGGTCTTAACTACCTAAGAAGCAGAATTAGTCTCTTCTGAACCATCATTGGGTGGCTATTAATTAAATGATACCATATCTTCTTATCTTCAGACTTTCATAGCTCTACAGCTAAATGCTGAACTTGCTTTTTCAACAGATAAGATTTTCCTTTGGCAGCTACCTGTAACTTTCAATGAAAGCTGAAAGTTTCAACTCCTTTAAAGTTCTCTTTATATTCACTTGACAAGCAAATAAAACTTGCTTAATTTTGCTGACTAAAATTAGTTAAGCAGGAATGGAAAAGATTAGGCGCTATCTTCCACTCTCTATTTTTTCCAGATTTAAAGGAGTAAGATATTAAAAGTTGTATGTTATTCTGCAGGAATTTTCAAGCCAGAGCCCCTTGACACTTAAATTTTCTTGCTGATTACACTTTTGGGTTTGTTTCTGTTTCTGCCTGATTGGCTTTTTTAAAATTAATTCTTATTGGAGTATAGTTGCTTTACAATGTTGTGTTAGTTTCTATTGTATAGCAGTGAATCTGCTATATGTATATATACATCCCCTCTTTTTAATTTTTACCTTCTTCCCGATTTTATCTTCTGTACTGGAGCCAAGCATCATGGATTTAGTAAATGTGGTACTTTACAGCATTTGTATGTAATTTACTAATAGACCATCCTATCATTTAGGAAATCCTATCTTGTCAAAGACTGAGCCAGTGGAGTACAGGCCAGCTCTGCTTCTTCCCTCTTAGGGTCCAGAATCCTGCCTGGGGACCAGAGGCACAGGCATGGAAGGCATTTTGTCACTCAAGGAGAGAAGGGAATGAGAATGCAAATGGCTGTATTTGCTTCCTCTCTGTTTAGTTGAGAAATTGGAATCCACACTCAGGAGTGAGAAACATGTCACTTTAAAATGCAGTGACCTTGAAGGACCTGCAATCCTTATATCCTTATACCTGTTTCTGGATCATCTGGGCTAAGGAACTGATGAGATACTGGGCAAGGTTTGAAGCAGTCTGGATTCTCTGCTGTATCTGTATCCTGCTTTAGGGGCTTTTATTATGACTTTTTTTTTTTTAACATTCTCTGAAATTGTCTTTGTGGTTTTGCACCTGAATTTTTGTCCATTCCCTCATCTCTTGTCCCTTGCTTCAGTAAATTCCTCACTCAGGATGCATTTATTCTAAGATATTTTGTTTCAAGGGGTCAGTTTAAGTCAAGCAGCTTTATTGGACCCTGCATACTTATGCAGCATATGCTCACCTGTTGGTCCTTGTCTTCTTTGAAATCAAAGCTTTGTAGACAAACACAGACACACACACACACACTTCACTGTAATAAAGGCACATTGAAACAAATGATATTCTAGATATAGTCTTGGGGCAGGAGAGATGAATTTGGACAAGGGAGAAGAAGAAAAACCTATCAACTAATATTTTTTACACTTTTACTCTGAGTTAGGCATTGGTGTTAAACCAGGAGAAACATTACATAGGTTTCCTTCTTTCCAGGAGATTATATTAGAGGACACAAACACAGAAACCATCACAAGTCATGGCAGGAAATAACAAAATCAAAATTGATGACGGAGACAGGAAGGGTTGAAAGACTTGGGAGAAGGGAAGATGTAAGTCAGGGAAGAAGCAAGAAGCATTCATAGAAGATTTGGACTTTTACAGATGGGCGTACATAGAGAGGGAGAATAAGAGGATGATTTGAACGAAGGTAAAATGTGCATGTAAGTCAGCCAGGGAGGCTAGAATATTCCTTTACTCTGTTTTAAAATTCCCTTAGACAAAATTCAGGAGTGTCTAGGAAAGCTTGTTTGTGCTTCCATAATAAAAACGTATGAAAACCCTGTCCTTTATGTTCCCTTTCAGACTCTTTACCTGACACTCTTTCTAAGATAGTGAAGTCAGCTCCAATTCTGCACAAGAGAACAATCTCCCTGCTAACTCCAGTCTGTAGCACACTGAGCTCTTTTGCTGATGGGCACAATATATTTTCCTGAAGGGATTTGTTTTTCAGATGATAGCTTTTTGCCTTCTGACTCCTAGTTGTCTTGAGGTTAAGCATCCCAAATGGTTTGCAACTGGGGCATTCCATTTAAGTGCCTGGGTCACCTTGAGCAGAGTTGGAGGAGAGAGTGGAGTGTGTGTTTTTAACAGGCATCCACCACTTGTAACAGCACTTGTGGTTTATTGAGAGGGAATGTGTAGGAGAAATGGAGCAGCTCAGGCTAGGAAAAAAAGACCAAATGCACATTCCCATGTGGGGGAGAATAAAAGAAATGGATGCAGAAGGGAAATGTAGTCGGCAGAGACCTGATAGAATGGTGCCGAGTAAGAGAATGGAAGTTTATCCTCTGGGGCATAATATCTATCATTGGAAATGACTTAGCCAAATTCATAATCATTGTCACGGGGCACAAATTAACTTCTCTCTGAGATGCCAACCATCCTGTATAATGGTGCAGTGTTATATTGTTAAAAATAGCTTTGTTGAGTCCAGTGAGGCATAATAATTTGTAAGCAATTAGCAATGTATTAAAACGTGAGGAGAAAATGATTTGCAATAAAAGCCAAATATTCAGCCCAGGAAAGAGATGCTAAGTGAAGTGAAGTGCAAGCCTTACAGGTGGAAAGAGCTATGGACCACAGGATAATAAACAAACTTGAATAGTAGTGTGTCAAATGACTAAACTCTTATATAGAAGCTTCTGTGCCAGTTTGACTTTTCGTGCATAACCCATGGTGTTGGTAAAGGCTTGAGGTTTATTCAGGAGATAAGAGATTGGACTGTTTTCTACTTTGACCAAAAAAAGAAACTCCGGGAAAGATTTAGGTAGAAGGTAGCCAATCTATCAGTCTGTAAGTGCTGAATACCTATGTCATAACTTAAAAAATGCTTATTGAGCAAACTTGCTGTGTCAGGGGCTGTGAACATAAGTTTTAGAGTCATAACATAGGTGAGAAGCCAAGGCAGACATCGGAAGGATTCACAATGCAAAGGCAGTGAGGGGGGAGGACCTAGCTTCTATTTGAGAAAGTACTTGCCGTGGAGTTGTAAGGTGAGGAGGGATCCCCCTGGGACAAGCTTAACAGGGAACCCTTACAGCGTGTTTTACTTTTACAAACAAGAGTATAGGAGGTGGGGAGAATGGCAGAAAATACCCAAGTGGGCTTTGCAGGGTGAGAGGGTTTACTGTCTTGATGACACACAGAGTTTGCCATTGGGGTAATGGGAGTTTGGCTGGAGACATAGGTGAAATCCATACAGTGAACAGCTTTGCAGACCAGGCTAACGTGTTGGGACTTTTTCTCTGGGTCTGTGGGGCACCAATAAAGATTCTGGAGTGACAGCATGTTTCCAGAAGGTTCTTCTTATGTAGGATCGGATGAGAAGAAGCTAGATTAACCTTATGGCACCTGTTATAAAGGTCTTGCAGGAGCTGAGACGTGAGATGACAGGGAAAGTTTAGGGAAACGAACAAATCCAAAATAATAGTGAAGGGAGGAGTTTTGATTTGTGAACTAGGTTCCCGCTTCTCCATTCCTTGGCCATTGAATAACGCTCTTGCTGTTCCAGTCTCAAAAAACAAAACAAAAAATCAAAAGTAATAGTGAAGGATGACTTTGCAGAACTCTTTTGACTAGAGCACAAAGAAATAAGTCCAAGAAGATGCTTCTGTGCTAAGTGAAATTGTCAGACACAAAAGGACAAATATTGTATATGCCATTTATATAAGCTTCCTAGAATAGTCCAATTCATGGAGACAAAAAAGTAGAACTGTGATTATCAGAAGCTGGGGGAGGAGAGAATAGGGAATAAGTGTTTAAGAGGTACAGGGTTTCAGTTTGGGATGATGGAAAAGTTCTGGAGATGGATAATGGTGATGATTGCACAACAGTATCAATGTACTCAATGCCACTGTATTGTACCTGTAAAAATAGCTAAAATAGTAAACTATGTGTTATGTGTATTTTACCACAAGAAAAACAATTCTAAAAGAAAGAAGATGCTTATGGTTTGGGCATGATGATTAGAAAACTGATGGATAATGGGAAAAGTCATGAGGAGTAAGTAGCCAGCTTTGGAAACCTGAATAGGGCTGATTTCGGTCAGACTGTTTGAGAAAAGAGTATATCCAAGTAGAAATACTTTTCAGGATTTTGCAAAGTTCTCAATGGTCAGAGTGAGCTTAGAAAAATGGCTCTGTCACAAAGGAAACCTGTCAAAACAGATGTGTTTCTAGTCAGTGTCTCTCACACAAAGAGATTTTCTGGTCTGGATACCTGCTCTAAAGTGAGGTGTTAGGATTCTCCCTTAGAGCTCCATCAAGGAAAGAGAGGAGAAATAGTTTGAATGGAGCTTCAGTAGGAGCTTGCACCCTTTGATATGTTCAAATATAGGAGGAAGGAGTCAAGATGGCCATATTAGGACAAAAAACAGGTGTATGTAGAGATTTGATTCCTTAGAATATTTATATTTAATGCATATATTTTTGTTTTCAGGTTACGCATATACTGATTCTTAGTGCATGCGTTTTAAGGCTCTCTTGGTATGTCATTTCTCCTTTGTATGTGACTGGTTGGCTTGTCTCCTAAATGAGCTAGGATTATTCCTCCAAGTGTAGCCAGATGATTCCTTCTTGGCTCCAACCTTATTGAAAAGGGGAACACAGATTTACTAGAGAGAACCTTGGCGTCAACTTCTGAATTGATTGAGGAGATTCAAAATCTCAAAACTTGTAATAACTGGAATGTTTCATAAAGTTCTTGGCAGTCGTAAAAGATATTCAGCAAAACAGATGATTTATAATTCATGAATTCTAGTAATGTTGTTGAATGTTTTGAAAGATATCTCCTATTTATGGAATGGATTGTTAGACATTGTGTCGATGAATCATCTTTGTTAATTGCTTTATGAGAGCTCTTAGAGCATATTGTTTTTAAATATATACAATTTGCATCATATCCATGTTAGATTTTAAATAATAAATAATTTTTAGTCATGAGGAACCCAAAGAATGTGCTATTCTAACACTGAGGCAGATTGATTTTAAATTGAACTTTAGGTATATTTAGTGACTTTCTTTATCTTATTTGATATCTTTATGTTTTCACAATTTTACAGTAATTTTTAAAATTTTTATTGATATTTAAAACATTAAGATTCAAAAAGAATTCTTTTTTTTACAAAATCAGACCTTCAGCTGGTTGCATCTGTAGGAAATATTTAAAAACACCTTTTGACATGGACTTCCCTGGTGGTTCAATGGTTAAGAATCTACCTGCCAATGCAGGGGACAGGGGTTTGAGCCCTGGTGCCGGAAGACCCACATGCCGGGAGCAACTAAGCCCATGACCCACAACTACTGAGCCTGCACTCTAGAGCCCATGAGCCACAACTACTGAGCCCACGTGTCACAACTACTGAACCCACACATCTACAGCCCATGCACCATAACAGGAGAAGCCACCGCAATGAGAAGTCCACACACCACAAAAAAGAGTAGCCCCTGCTCACTGCAACTAGAGAAAGCCCGCACACAGCAACGAAGACTCAATGCAGGCAAAAACAAACAAACAAACAAACAAACTGTATTGACAATACATTGCAGGTGAATAACCTAAGACTTAGTTCAAACAACTTCCCTGAAGTTAGGTAGTTCTACGAGGCAAATTCAAACACTGCCCCCTAACTTAAACTTACTGTTTTATCTGATTTGCTTTCTGCTTTGACACTTTTAATAAAAGGTGAAATTTCAGAGTCACAGATGTCTTTGTTGACACTAAGGAAAGGTTGTAAACAGATGAGTCATGAACTATAGCTGAACCTTAAATATCTTTGTTGGCCCACACTGGGGTTTTTTTTTTGTAATTAATTGTAAATGTTTAAAATCCATACACATACATACTGATCTAGATTATGAAACTCTCTGAAAATCAACTACAGCTGACGCTACTTGTACATATACTTGTGTGGTAATATTTGGCTGGAACCAAGTAGTGGCTCCATCTCTGGTTTACTGGATTCTCCAGTATGTTTACCTTATCCTCCTTCACATATTTTATTATATGTTTGGCTCGTGAAAGTATCTTAATTTATGATACTTGACATAAATAGCATAGAAACAAAAACAATTAAAAAAAAAAACTACTAACTAAGGCAAGGCCTCAGAGTTTAGAAAGGAGGTAAAGAAGTTCTTAACCGAGGGGGACCTTCAAGATGGCAGAGGAGTAAGACATGGAGATCACCTTCCTCCCCACAAATACATCAAAAATACATCTACATGTGGAACAACTCTTACAGAACACCTACTGAATGCTGACAGAAGACCTCAGATTTCCCAAAAGCCAAGAAACTCCCCATGTGTCTGGGTAGGGCAAAAGAAAAAAGATAAAACAGTGACAAAAGAATAGGGATGGACCTGCACTTCTGGGAGAGAGCTGTGAAGGAGGAAAAGTTTCCATACACTAGGAAGACCCCTCACAGGTGCAGACAGGGGGTGGCGGGGCAGAAGCTTTGGAGCCATGGAGGAGAGTGCAGCAACAGGTGTGAAGAGGGCAAAGTGGAGATATTCCTGCACAGAGGATTGGTGCCGACCAGCACTCACCAGCCTGAGAGGCTTGTCTGCTCACCTGCCAGGGTGGGTGGAGGCTGGGAACTGAGGCCCAGGCTTTGGAGGTCAGACCCCAGGGAGAGGACTGGGGTTGGCTGCGTGAACACAGCCTGAAGGGGACTAGTGCACCACAGCTAGCCAGGAGGGAGTCTGAGAAAAAACCTGGACCTGCTGAAGAGGCAAGAGACAATTGTTTCAGGGTGCACGAGGAGAGGGGATTCAGAGCATCACCTAAACAAGTTCCAGAGATGTGCACAAGCCCTGGCTACCAGCTTGGACCCCAGAGACGGGCACGAAACACTAACGGTGCTTTTGCAGCCACCCAGAATCCTGTATGCAAGCACAAGTCACTATCCACACTGCCCCTCCCAGGAGCCTGTGCAGCCCACCACTGCCAGGGTCCCGTGACCCAGAGACAAGTTCCCTGGGAGAACAGACAGAGCACCTCAGGCTGTTGCAACAACATGCCAGCCTCTGTCACTGAAGGCTTGCCCCACATTCCAATTATAACTACCGTACTGCTCCGTCTGCTTGACATGAGTGAGCCAGAGCTCCCTAATCAGCCGCTCCTTTAGCCCCATCCTGTCTGGGCATGAACAGATGCCTGAGGGCGACCTACACACAGAGGTGGGGCCAAAACCAAAGCTGAACCCCAGGAGCTGTGTGAACAAAGAAGAGAAAGGGAAACTTCTCCGAGAAGCCTCAGGAGCAGCAGATTAAATCCCTACAATCAACTTGATGTACCCTGAATCTGTGGAATACCTGAATAGACAATGAATCATCCCAAAATTGCAGTGGTCAAATATGGAGCAACTGTAGACTTGGGGTTTGCTGTCTCTGACTGATTTGTTTCTGATTTTTATGTTTATCTTAGTATAGATTTTTAGTGCTTGTTATCTTTGGTGGATTTGTTTATTGGTTTGGTTGCTCTCTTCTTTTTAAAATTATTATTATTTTTAAAATTTTAATAATTAAAAAAATTATTTTTCTTTCTTTTTTTCTCCCTTTCCTTCTGAGCCATGTGGCTGACAGGGTCTTGGTACTCTGACCTTGTGTCAGGCCTGAGCCTCAGAGGTGGGAAAGCTGAGTTCAGGACATTGGACCACTAGAGACCTTCTGTTCCCATGTAATATTAATCAGTGAGAACTCTCCCAGAGATCTCGGTCTCAACACTAACATCCAGCTCCACGCAATGGCAAACAAGCTCCAGTGCTAAATGCCCCATGACAATCAACTAGCAAGACAGGAACACAACCCAATCCATTAGCAGAGAGACTGCCTAAAATCATACTAAATTCACAGACATCCCAAAACACATAACTGGACGTGGGCCTGCACAACAGAAAGACAAGATCCAGCCCCACCCACAAGAGCAGAGGCACCAATCCCCTCGACCAGGAAACCTGCACAAGCCACTGAAACAATCCCACCCACTGAGAGCAGACACAAAAACTATGGGAACTATGAACTTGCAGCCTGCGAAAAGGAGACCCCAAACACAGTAAGTTAAACATATTGAGAAGACAGAGAAATATGCAGCAGATGAAGGACCAAGGTAAAAACCCACCAGACCAAACAAATGAAGAGGAAAGAGACAGCCTATATAAAAAAAATTCAGAGTAATAATAGAAAAGATGATCCAAAAACTTGGGAATAGAATGTAGAAAATACAAGAAACAATTAACAAGGACCTAGAAGAATTAAAGAGCAAACAAACACTGCTGAACAACACAATAAATGAAATTAAAAATTCTCTAGAAGGAATCAATAACAGAATAACTGAGGCAGAAGAATGGATAAGTGACCTGGAAGATAAAATAGTTAAAATAACTACTGCAGAGCAGAATAAAGAAAAAAGAATGAAAAGAATTGAGGACAGTCTCAGAGACCTCTACAACATTAAACACACCAACATTCGAATTATAAGGGTCCCAGAAGAAGAAGAGAAAGACAAAGGGTCTGAGAAAAAATCTTCCCTAACGTGAGAAAGGAAATAGTCAGTCAAGTCCAGGAAGTGCAGAGAGTCCCATACAGGATAAATCCAAGAAGAAGCACACCAAGACACATATTAATCAAACTATCAAAAATTAAGTACAAACAAAAAATATTAAAAGCAGCAAGGGAAAAGTAACAAATAACATAAAAGGGAATCCCCATAAGGTTAACAGCTGAACTTTCAGCAGAAATTCTGCGAGCCAGAAGGCAGTGGCAGGACATATTTAAAGTGATGAAAGGGAAGAACCTACAAACAAGATTACTATACCCAGCAAGGATCTCATTCAGATTTGATGGAGAAATTAAAACATTTACAGACATACAAAAGTTAAGAGAATTAGGCACCACAAAACCAGTTTTACCACAAATGCTAAAAGAATTTCTCTAGGCGGAAACACAAGAGAAGGAAAAGACCTACAAAAAAAAAGCAAAACTCAAAATAAGTAAGAAAATGGTAATAGGAACATACATATCGATAATTACCTTAAATGTAAGTGGATTAAATGACCAACCAAAAGACATAGACTGGCTGAATGGATACAGAAACAAGACCCATATATATGCTGTCTACAAGAGACCCACTTCAGACCTAGGGACACATACAGACTGAAAGTGAGGGGATGGAAAATGATATTCCATGCAAATGGAAATCAAAAGAAAGCTGGAGTAGCAATTCTCATATCAGAAAAAATAGAATTTAAAATAAAGACTCTTAAAAGAGACAAAGAAGGACACTACAGAATGATCAAGGGAGTAAAACAAGAAGAAAATATAACAATTGTAAATATTTATGCACCCAATATAGGAGCACCTCAATACAGAAGGCAAATGCTAGCAGCCATAAAAGGGGAAATCGACAGTAACACTGTCATAGTAGGGGACTTTAACAACCCACTTTCACCAATGGACAGATCATCCAAAATGAAAATAAATAAAGAAACACAAGTTTTACATGACACATTAGACCAGATGGACTTAATTTATATTAATAGGACATTCTATCCCAAAACAACAGAATACACATTCTTCTCAAGTGCTCATGGAACATTCTCCAGGATAGATCATATCTTGCATCACAAATCAAGCCTTGGTAAATATAAAATAATTGAAATTATATCAAGTATCTTTTCCGACCACAATGTTATGAGACTAGATATCAATTACAGGAAAAAAACTGTAAAAAATACAAACACCTGAAGGCTAAAAAATATGCTACTAAATACAGAAGAGATTACTGAAGAAATCAAAGAGGAAATCAAAAAATGCCTAGAAAAAAATGACAATGAAAACATGATGAACCAAAACCTATGGGATGCAGCAAAAGCAGTTCTAAGAGGGAAGTTTATAGCAATACAATCCTACAAGAAACAAGAAGCATCTCAAATAAACAACCTAACCTTACACCTAAAGCAATTAGAGAAAGAAGAACAAAAATCCCCCAAAGTTAGCAGAAGGAAAGAAATCATAAAGATCAGATCAGAAATAAATGAAAAAGAAATGAGGGAAATGATAGCAAAGGTCAATAACAGCTGGTTCTTTGAGAAGATAAACAAAATTGATAAACCATTATTCAGACTCATCAAGAAAAACAGGGAGAAGACTCAAATCAATAGAATTAGAAATGAAAAAGGAGAAGTAGAAAGTGACACTGCAGAAATACAAAGGATCATGAGAGATTAGTACAAGCAACTCTATGCAATAAAATGAACAACCTCGAAGAAATGGACAAATTCTTAGAAAAGTACAACTTTCCGAGGCTGAACCAAGAACAAATAGAAAATATAAACAGACCAATCACAAGCACTGAAATTGAAACTGTGATTAAAAATCTTCCAAAAAAAAAAATCCCAGGACTAGAGGGCTTCACAGGCGAATTCTATCAAACATTTAGAGAAGAGCAAACACCTATCATTCTCAAACTCTTCCAAAATATAGCAGAGGGAGGAACATACCCAAACTCATTCTACGAACTCACCATCACCTTGATACCAAATCCAAACAAAGATATCACCAAAAAATAAAACTACAGGCCAATATCACTGATGAACATAGATGCAAAAATCCTCAACAAAATACTAGCAAACAGAATACAACAGCACAGTAAAAGGATCATACACTATGATCAAGTGGGGTTTATCCCAGGAATGCAAGGATTCTTCAGTATATGCAAATTTATCAATGTGATACAGCATATTAACAAACTGAAGGGTAAAAACCATATGATAATCTCAATAGATGCAGAAAAAGCTTTTGACAAAATTCAACACTGATTTATGATAAAAACTCTCCAGAAAGTAGGCATAGACGGAACCTACCTCAACATAATAAAGGCCATATATGACAAACCCACAGCAAACATCATTCTCAATGGTGAAAAACTGAAACCATTTCCACTAAGATCAGGAAAAAGACAATGCTGTCCACTCTCACCACTATTATTCAACATAGTTTTGGAAGTTTTAGCCACAGCAATCAGAGAAGAAAAAGAAATAAAAGATTCCAAATCGGAAAAGAAGAAGTAAAGCTGTCACTGTTTGCAGATGACATTATACTATACATCCTAAAGATGCTACCAGAAAACTCCTAGAGCTAATCAATGAATTTGGTAAAGTAACAGGATACAAAATTAATGCACAGAAATCACTTGCATTCCTATACACTAATGATGAAAAATCTGAAGGAGAATTTAAGGAAACACTCCCATTTACCACTGCAGCAAAAAGAATAAAATAACTAGGAATAAACCTATCTAAGGAGACAAAAGTCCTGTGTGCAGAAAATTATAAGACACTGATGAAAGAAATTAAAGATGATACAAACAGATGGAGAGATATACCATGTTCTTGCGCTGGTAGAATTAACATTGTGAAAATGACTATATTACCCAAAGCAATCTACAGATTCAGTGCAATCCCTATCAAACTACCACTGGCATTTTTCACAGAAGTAGAACAAAAAATTTCACAATTTTTATGGAAACACAAAAGACCCCGAATAGCTAAAGCAATCTTGAGAAAGAAAAACGGAGCTGGAGGAATCAGGCTCCCTGACTTCAGACTATACTACAAAGCTACAGTAATCAAGACAGTATGGTACTGGCACAAAAACAGAAAGATAGATCAATGGAACAGGATAGAAAGCCCAGAGATAAACCCACGCACATATGGTGACCTTATCTTTGATAAAGGAGGCAAGAATATACAGTGGAGAAAAGACAGTCTCTTCAATAAGTGGTGCTGGGAAAACTGGACAGCTGCATGTGAAAGAATGAAATTAGAACACTCCCTAACACCATACACAAAAAGAAACTCAAAATGGATTAAAGACCTAAATGTAAGGCCAGACACTATCAAAGTCTTAGAGGAAGACACAGGCAGAACACTCTATGACATAAATCACAGCAAGATCCTTTTTGACCCACCTCCTAGAGAAATGGAAATAAAAACAAAAATAAACAAACAAACTTAAAACCTTTTGAACAACAAAGGAAACCATAAACAAGATGAAAAGACAACCCTCAGAATGGGAGAAAATATTTGTAAATGAAGTAACTGACAAAGCATTAATCTCCCAAATATATAAACAGCCCATGCATCTCAATATCAAAAAAACAAACAACCCAATCCAAAAATGGGCAGAAGACCTAAAGAGACATTTCTCCAAAGAAGATATACAGATTGCCAACAAACGCATGAAAGAATGCTCAACACCACTAATCATTAGAGAAATGCAAATCAAAACTCTAATGAGGTATCCTCTCACACCTGTCAGATGGGCCATCATCAAAAAATCTACAAAAAATAAATGCTGGAGAGGGTGGGGAGAAAAGGGAACTGCACTGTTGGTGGGAATGTTAATTGATATAGCCACTATGGAGAACAGTATGGAGGTTCCTTAAAGAACTAAAAATAGAACTACCTTATGATCCAGCAATCCAAGTCCTGGGCATATACCCTGAGAAAACCATAATTCCAAAAGAGTCATGTATCACGATGTTCATTGCAGCACTATTTACCATAGCCAGGACATGGAAGGAACCTAAGTGTCCTTTGAAAGATGAATGGATAAAGAAGATGTGGCACATATATAAATTCCAATATTACTTAGCCATAAAAAGAAATGAATTTGAGTTTTTTGTAGTGAGGTGGATGGATTTAGAGTCTATCATATAGAGTGAAGTAAGTCAGAAAGAGTAAAACAAATACTGTAAACTAACACATATATATGGAATCTAAAAAGAAAAATGTTCTGAAAAACCTACAGGCAGGACAGGAATAAAGACGCAGACATAGAGAATGGACTTGAGGATACGGGGAGGGAGAAGAGTAAGCTGCGATGAAGTGAGAAAGTAGCAATGACATGTAAACATTTCCAAATGTCAGGTAGCTAGTGGGATGAAGCTGCATAGCACTGGGAGATCAGCTCGGTACTTTGTGACCACCTAGAGGGGTCAAATAGGGAGGGTGAGAGGGAGACACAAGAGGGAGAGGATATCGGGATATATGTATACATAGAGCTGATTCACTTTGTTATACAGCAGAAACTAACACAACATTGTAAAGCAATTATACTCCAATAAAAATGTTAAAAAAAAACCTAAGAATTTCTTAACCAAAGTTCAGCTCTATTTTATTCTCGGTGGTAAAATGAGCTGATGGTATTTTCATGGCTTTAATTCCTTGAGTCGTTTCTCATTAAGAGAATATAATTAAAGGCCTCACAAAAGTTTGATTATGTTTTCCTGTGTCTTTAAGGGTCAAAGTGGGGAAATTACAGGTGGATTTAGAATGTTAGCTAACGGTCCAGAAAATTCAAGCCAAAGGCTCGTAGCTGGGTTCCAAATGGTTTACAACAGTGGCCTTCCACTAAAGGGAATCCATTTAAGTGAGATTGGCGGGTTGTCCATACCCTTTGTGCTCCCTGAGTGAGTTAAATCTATCACATAGGACATTTCTGGATAAAAAAGAGCTGTGATGCTTTAATGGCACATCAGCATGTGTCCTCTGAAGCCAATCAAATAGAAAAAGCCAGGTTACCAAGTTTTTTCCCATGAGGCGCTGACCACTTGTGATCAATTGGCGTTTCATCTGTGATACAGTTCATTCTTTTGAAATCTGGAAATACTCTTTTCGAGAATGAAGGAAAGGGGGAAGTGTGGAGGCTGGAAACGTACCCGGTCATTTGATTTGTTCAGACACGTTTCTCCCCAATGGACAGCAAACACGCTTAGCTTACTTTCTGGCCAGAGTCTTTTCATGTTTGTGCAGCTCCATTCTCTGAATCTCCCTTCACACGGGGAATCCCCCTCCATCCTTCAGTAGCCAGGTGGTGCTGTTGGCATTGATGTCGCTTCTTCAAACATGATGATTTGGCTTGTGCATTTGTAGCAGTGTCATGTTTTGCCTTCCAGAGAAGGGGATTATGCGAGACCCGGCACCACTCCAACACTTCATCTGTGTTGTCTGCATTTGGAAATAGATCTCAAAATTTGAATCTCTGTCTCAATGAGGAACAGAAACCTAAGTGAACACTCTTCTTTCACAGTTTCCTTCTGACTGATTGGACTTGCCATGCTGCAGTTTTTTGTTTTTTTTTTTTATCTGATTCTCCTTCTTGTGCCCAAGAAAGCTCCCCAAGAAAACATAACGTGGAGAAGGAAAAAATAAAATATATGTTTCAGAATTATGGCTTAAAACAAAAGATGACTGTATTATTTACGTACTATCCACCCAATGATGTTAACATGGTACACTGGCTGTGGAGGGAAAATAAACTCTCATTGGCATCCACATTATCTAGGCATTCTATTTTGAAGGTTACCTGTACAAACTCTCTTTCTCAAAACTCTGCCAGGTGTCACCCATCCTTTATACGATGGCTGAAATTTCCATCTTTGTGTCCCATTTGTTTGGTATAGACAATCATGTCTTGGGTAGCAAGCATCTTCCCTTGGTATTTAGCTCCCATGCAGTGTAGGGAGAAAATGCACTCTATAGGGCAGTCCCTTGCCCTCCATTTGTAGGCATTCAGTGTATGAACTAAATAATTTAATTACTAAAATATAGTATTAACAAACATTAGATTTGCAGGCTTCATAAGTCTGTTGCTGGACCTGCATTTTCCTAGTTGTATGCATGCTAAACTAAATTACTTCTAGTTTCCAGAATGAGGACAAGGGAATGATGTGGTCCCAACTCCTTTCCTTCCATTTCTACTTAAAAAGGCTCTGTTACCACTTTTTACTTTCTTGGACTTGAGGTCCTCTTTCTGAGAAGAACTTTTTAGGGCTTTCTCATTCATTTGATCTTTTACTTTATCAGGGATCAGCCCAACTATGGTCCATGGGCCAAATCTGACCCACCACCTGTTTTTGTAAAACAAGTGTTGTTGAAACACATTCATACTCATTTGCTTACATATTGACTATGGCTGATTTTCCTCTACTGTTGCAGAGTTGAGTGGACTTGAGTAGACCACAATAACAGAATTGCTAGAGACTAATTGGCTCATGAAGCCTAAAATATTTACTATCCGGTGCTTTGCAGAGCATGCTTGCCAATTGCTGAACTACGCATTCATTTAAGACACATTTATTGAGTGTGTAAGATTTTACTATGTGCTGGATGCTGTAGATCTAAGTCTAAACAATGTAATCCTTTCTCTTAAAGAGCTAATAGTCTTGTGGGAAAGATAGACACATCAGCAATAGCTTAACCATAAAATACAAAAAAAAAAAAAGCTCTAAATGTAAATTTAGTAGACTCTTAATAAGCATAGAATGAGGAACACATAACTGCTAGGAGGGCCAGAAGAGGTGGTTTAGAAGAGGGCTTCATGAAGAGGCAGTCTTTGAATTTTTGACTTGCAAGACAAAGAGAAGTTATCCAGGTAGAGGATGGGAGCACATTCCTTGCAGAAGGAGATACATAAGCAAAGTCACAGTTGAAGGAGAGAACAGGGCTTCTTTGGGAAATAGCAAATAGTACAGTTTGGCTGAAACCAAAGTCCTGAAGGACTGTCACAAGCTAAAAAGCTTGCACTACGTGGAGTTATTATAGTTTAAAAAACGGTGTAGTGGAGAACAGAGGGAAGGGGCGTAAGATTAGAAGTTATTTTATCTTGCTTGTGTATACAAATACTTACAGGAATTCTCTCCACACCCATCTTTCTGCTCTTGTCTGGTTTGGTTATGATCTTTATTTGCTTGGGAAGCTCTTTAGGGAAAGCAGAGGGAGAAAAAAATCTCTATTCAGGTGAAATCACTATTTTTTCACTTCAAGTTGGTGTGGTTTTTTTATAGGATGCTGGAAGGGTTGCTTATTTTTTACTCTTGATTGCAAGGAAAAGGCAAGGACCATCTCCTGTTTACCCAAGTAAGGACCCACAGGTGGTAGAGAATCCTAACAGTTTTCTGTTATTATGGTAAGATGGAAGGAAACTGTTTACTGGAAGTATTAGACCAAGGGGTAAGACGACTTACATTCATTGCCTGTTCTCCTAGAGTCTGTCAGAGCTTTCTGATACTTGAAATTAATTTGTCTTCATGTGATAGTAAGAATTAAGCAAACTGAATGAAAAGAATAGCCTTTTCTTTTTTGTGAAAACTATTCTGACTCTGTTTAATTAAAATATATTATTAGTTAGTAGATAACATTAAGGGAGATTAACACAGTCAATTTATTTTCCCTCCATCAGAAATAATGTTTTTTTTTTAACTTCTTGCTGTGCTATTAATCTTCATTCAACTTCAAATTCCTCTCATTCCTCTTTGAAGTTGTAAAGAAAAGCATTGCCATCACACATCAGAGCTCAGAAATATTCTCCCAAATCCCTGAACAAATGGGTTATACAAAGGGTAACAATACTAGCATTTACATAGAACTTCCATCATAGAAAGCACCTTTAACCTAGATTACCTCATTTTACCTTCGAAATCTTGTGAGGTAGATGCTACCCTGATCACCTCACAGTTGGAAATGGAGGTTTTGTGAAGTTAACTGTTTCCCTCAAAATCTCATGTTAACTAAGTGGCCGAGTTCAGAATCAAAAGGCTGACTTGAGAGTCTGTGCTTTTTAAATCCTCCTGGGGTGATTTTTCTCTTCCTGCAATAATGCATATGTAACAGTGTCAGAAGCCATAGCTCCTTGTCATCAGAGCCAGTACAAGGGGAAGTATAGCTTCTCAGATGAAGCCATGTTGACCACCTGTGCTCACTCACACAGAAGATTCATTGCAGAGATTTTAGCCCTCTCTGGCTTCTCTGAACTTTTGCAGGCCAAGCACAGTCCACATCAGAGAGCACACAGCTTCTATACCAAGGTCAGCATTCAAACTCACGTACGTAATTCTCTCTCTCTCTTTTTGGATACTGGGCTCTGAATTTGTACTTGCAAAGTGTTGGGTCTCCTTGGGTATTTCTTTTTTTTCTTTTCTTTTTAAAAAATTCTTTCTCAAATTCTTTTCCTATTTAGGTTATTACAGAGTATTGAGCAGAGTTCCCTGAGCTATACAGTATGTCCTTGTTGGTTACCTATTTTAAAAATAGTAGTGTGTACATGTCAGCCCCAAACTCCCTATCTATCTGTCCCCTCCCCCAACCCTTTCCCTCTGCTAACCATGAGTTCATTCTCTAAGTCTGTGTGTCTGTTTCTGTTTTGTAAATAAGTTTGTTCATATCATTTCTTTTTAGATTTCTCATATAAACAATATCATATGATATTTGTCTTTCTCTGCCTGACTTACTTAGTCACTTCACTTAGTATGATACTTCACTTCACTTCACATACTTCACTTAGTATGATAATCTCCAGGTCCATCCATGTTGCTGCAAATAGAATTATTTCATTCTTTTTAATGGCAGAGTAATAGTCCATTGTATATATGTATTGAGGGACATTTAGGCTGCTTCCATGCCCTGGCTATTGTAAATAGTGCTGCAGTGAACACTGGGGTGCATGTATCTCTTCGAACCATGTTTTTCTCTGGATATATGCCCAGGAGTGGTATTGCTGGATCATATGGTAATTCTATTTTCAGTTTCTTAAGGAACCTCCGTACTGTTCTCCATAGTGGCTGTACCAATTTACATTCTCCTTCAGTATTTCTTTACTTAAATGACATCCATAGGCTTGCCCTATCAAGTCAACTGTTGCAATTAATTCAAGTAATGTTTTTGGGCAACCATGACGTGTTAAAAACTCTGAAAGTGCCCCAGCTAGAGAACTATATAAAAGAGTAGACTTACAGTAGACTCTTCATATTTAGAAAACTTCTGTCTTAGCTGCAATCTTGGTTCTGTACTCTCTTGGACAACCCTGGTCTGTTGTAGCCCACGTTCCATGTAATAGTGTTCGTGATGACACCCTTGGAAAAACATGGTGCAACTTTGGTGCTGACAGCTGCCATCAAAATGAGGCTTTTCAGATGGCTTATGGGTCAAATGTCTGTAAGAGTGTTAGAAATTATCTTCAATGTCTAAAGAGCATCCTTTGGCTTTGGGGAAGGAGGACCAGGCTGCGCAGAAGGGATACAAGTGAAAATGGTCTCTTTCTTTTCCTCTTTCCTCTTTCATCCTCCTGCCATCCTGACTTGATAGCTTAGTGGTTCCCAAGTACTCCTTTATAGACCAATATTGATCTGTGATCCTATTATCCAAATTTGGGAAAATAAGGAAAATGTGTTTATAAATTTTCTTTTAGGAAATTATGGTGGTGATCAATGACAGGTTGAAATAAAAATAATTGCTTGGTAAAATAAAGTTTTGCAATCTTTTTAGACCCATTACAACTTTGGGAGAACTTTTCTTCATCCATTAAATACAACTGTCTGGGCACTGCTGCTTAAGCTTGCCAGAGTTCACTCACTGAACTGGCCATTTGTCTGTGCCCTAGCATCGAGGGCCTAGACAGATGCTAATGACCATTTTCCAGCTTTGCTGACTTCAGTTCCTTTCAGACAGCATAATTATTGTCAGGACGCTGTGAATGACAGGCTAACTCCAGGTGGTTCCATTTACACAACAGTGTATGTAAATGGCACCTGTGGAGTTGTCCAGTGCCCTGCTTTCCCAACCTTATGTGGAGGTCTTGACATTGTCTCGGACACTGTGACCATATGTGACGTCCAACTTCCCCATGGTTAGCCATTTCTGCTTGTTCCTTTTTTTGTACTTATGCCTTCTATGGCCACTTTATTCCTATTACTCATTTGGTACCCAGTGTTTGTACTGGATTCTAAAGTTGATCTGAGACTTTGTGACCAAGAAGAGAAGATTTGGAATGCAGTGCTGGATGTGATAGTCACAGTTTATTTTTGAAGTGTATAAAGGGGGCAGAATGAAGAGTGAAAAGAACTTGGTTCAAGGATTGCTAATTGTGTGACCTTGGGCAAGGAACATAACTTCTTTAGAGTTCTAAGTTACTCAGATGCAGAATGGAGAAAATAATGTGCATTTTGTAATTAATTTTTTTGATAAAGGTTAAATGAAATTGAAGCTTTGTTATTTGATATATTAAGGATTGTTTTGTCTTCATGGTAGATTGACTCTTATGATTATATACTGTCCCTCTCTATATCTGGCAATTTTCTTTTCTCTGAAGTCGACTTCTTCTGGTATTAGTACAGGTAAAACGTGCAGCTTTCTTTGGTTGGTGTTTTCATGTGTACTTCTTCCATCTATTTGCTTTTAGTTTATTAGTATATTTGAAATGAGTTTCTTGTAGATAGTATATATGTGGGTTATTTTAAAAAATCTATTCTGATGATTTGTTTTAATGGGTGTATTTAAACCACTTACAATTAATATAATTTTTGTTATGTTAGGATTTAAGTCTGTCACTTCATTGTTTCTCTCTTTTCCTTTTCTATTTTACCTGTGGGTTACTTGAATACATTTTAGTGTTATATTTTTGCCTTATCTGTCGTGTTTTTTAGTATATATTTTGTACAATTTTTGAAAATAGTTTTCTCAGTGGTTGCTCTAGAGATCACCTTACAGTCCCTTTTAAAGGCATACTAATTTATATGCTTGAAGTTCAAGTCAACAGCTACTCCAAATCGCCTTGTATTCCCCTGACTTACTTTTGAGTTTTGGGGAGAGAAGATATATGTTCAGTGATATTCATAATCTTCTTCTCAAGTAAATGTGTAAATTGTATACTTGAGTGTGTATTTCAAATTACAAAAAAATACTTAAAAAAATTGGAATTTCTTCCTATTACTTGTACATGCTTTGTTTTTGCTATGTATCTACACATGAAATTGTATACAAATTCTTCCTATTTTTAAATAGGATTTTTTTTAGTTAATTCATTTTCAGTGTTCAAGAGGCTGAGCACTGGTGGGTTTACTGACGAAATTTTAGAAGCCATGACAACTCAGGAGACACAGTTATTTCCCCTCAACACAACTTATTCAGAGTCAGAAGTAACATCTCCTGAATAATGTTGCAAATATTTCTTTGTTCTTAAAAATATTGTTGCCACATATTTATGTCTTCCTAATCAAAATATTTCTGTTATGCCTGATTTTGAACTTTATATAAATGGAAACATACATTTATGTTTCTTTTGTGTCTTGCTGCTTTTGTGTAATATGATGGTTGTGAAGTTCTGTTATGTGATTTTGGGTGGTTATAAATTCACAGAAAAATATATACAATCCAGGGGAGCTTCAAGATGGTGGAAGAGTAAGACGTGGAGACCACTGTCCTCCCCACAAGTACATCAGAAATACATTTACATGTGGAACAACTCCTATAGAACACCTACTGAACGCTAGCAGAAGACCTCAGACCTCCCAAAAGGCAAGAAACTGTTCACATACCTGGGTAGGGCAAAAGAAAAAACAGAGACAAAAGAATAGGGAAGGGACCTGCACCTCTGGGAGGGAGCTGTGAAGGAGGAAAGGTTTCCGCACACCAGAAAGGCCTTTCACGAGTGGAGACTGCAGGTGGAGGAGGGAGGGAAGCTTCAGAGCCACGAAGGAGAGAGCAGCAACAGTGGTGCGGAGGGAAAAGCAGAGAGATTCCCGCAGAGAGGATTAATGTCAACCAGCACTCACCAGCCTGAGAGGCTTGTCTGCTCACCCACCGGGGCGGGCGGGGCTGGGAGCTGAGGCTCGGGCTTTGGTTGGATCTCAGGGAAAGGACTGGGGTTGGCTGCGTGAACACAGCCTGAAGGGGGCTAGTGTACCACAGCTAGCCAGGAGGGAGTCTGGGAAAAAGTCTGGAGCTGTTGAACAGGCAAGAGAGCTTTTCTTGCCTCTTTGTTTCCTGGTGTGCAAGGAGAGGGGATTAAGAGCGCTGCTTAAAGGAGCTCCAGAGACAGGCACGAGCCACAGCTATCAACGCAGACCACAGAGATGCACATGAGATGCAAAGACTCCTGCTGCAGCCACCAAGAAGCCTGTGCAAGCACAGGTCACTATCCACACCTCCCCTCCCGGGAACCTGTGCCGCCTGCCACTGCCAGGGTCCCGTGATTCAGGTACAACATCCCTGGGAGAACACATGGTGCACCTCAGGCTCTTGCAATGTCATGCTGGCCTCTGCCACCGCAGGCTCGCTCTGCATTCTGTACCCCTCCTTCCGCCTGGCCTGAGTGAGCCAGAGACCCCGAATTAGGTGCTCCTTTAACCCCGTCCTGTCTGGGCGGGAACAGATGCCCTCAGGTGACCTACATGCAGAGGTGGGTCCAAATCCAAAGCTGAACCACAGAAGCTCTGTGAACAAAGAAGAGAAAGGGAAATTTCTCCCAGCAGCCTCAGGAGCAGCAGATTAAATCTCCACAATCAACTTGATGTACCCTGCATCTGTGGAATAACTGAAGAGACAACAAATCATCCCAAATTGAGGAGGTGGACATTGGGAGAAATTATATATATATATATATATATATATATATATATATATATATATTCCCCCCCTTTTCCTCTTTTTGTGAGTGTGTATGTGTATGCTTCTGTGTGTGATTGTCTCTGTATAGCTTTGCTTTCACCATTTGTCCTAGGATTCTATCTGTCCATTTGGTTTTGCTTTGTTTGTTTTTTAGTATAGATTTTAGCACTTGTTATCACTAGTGGATTTGTTTTTTGGTTTGGTTGTTCTCTTCTTTCTTTATTTCTTTCATTATTTTAATACTTAAAAAAATTTTTAAAATAATTATCTTTTATTTTAATTACTTCATTTTATTTTATCTTCTTCTTTTTTTTTTCCTCCCTTTTATTCTGAGCCATGTGGATGACAGACTATTGTTGCTCCAGCCAAGCATCAGGGCTATGCCTCAGAGGTGGGAGAGCCAAGTTCAGGACATTGGTCCAAAAGAGACATCCAAGCTCCACATAATATTAAACAGTGAAAATCTCCCAGAGATCTCCATCTCAATGCCAAGACCCAGCTCCACTCAACGACCAGCAAGCTACAGTGCTGGACATACTATACCAACCAAATAGCAAGGCAGGAACACAACCCCACCCATTAGCAGAGAGGCTACCTAAAATCATAATAAGGCCAGAGACACCACAAAACACACCACCAGAAAGACAAGATCCAGCCTCATCCAACAGAAAACAAGCACTAGTCCCCTCCACCAGGAAGCCTACACAACCCACTGAACAAACCTTAGCCACTGGGGGATGACATCAAAAACAATGGGAAGTAAGAACTTGCAGCCTGAGAAAAGGAAACCCCAAACACAGTAAGTTAAGCAAAATGAGAATACAGGGAAACACACAGCAGATGAAGGAGCAAGGCAAAAACCCACCAGACCTAACTAATGCTTTGAGACTAGATATCAATTACAGGAAAAAGTCTGTAAAAAATACAAAAACATGGAGGCTAAACAAAACACTACTTAATAAACAAGAGATCACAGAAGAAATCAAAGAGGAAATTAAAAATACCTAGAAACCAATCACAATGAAAACACAATGACCCAACACCTATGGGATACAGCAAAAGCAGTTCTAAGGGGGATGTTTATAGCAACACAATCCTACCTTAACAAACAAGAAACATCTCAAATAAACAATCTAACCTTACACCTAAAACAATTAGAGAAAGAAAAAAAAAACACCAAAGTTAGTAGAAGGGAAGAAATCATAAACATCAGATCAAGAATAAGTGAAAAAGAAATGAAGGAAATGATAGCAAAGATCAATAAAACTAAAAGCTGGTTCTTTGAGATGATAAACAAAATTGATACACCATTAGCCAGACTCAGCAAGAAAAGAAGGGAGAAGACTCAAATCAATAGAATTAGAAATGAAAAAGGAGAAATAACAACTGACACTGCAGAGACACAAAGGATCATGAGAGATTACTACAAGCAACTATATGCCAATAAAATGGACAACCTGGAAGAAATGGCCAAATTCTTAGAAATGCACAACCTTCCAAGACTGAACCAGGAAGAAATAGAAAATATGAACAGACCAATCACAAGCACTGAAATTGAAACTGTGATCAAAAATCTTACAACAAACAAAAGCCCAGGACCAGGTGGCTGCACAGGCATATTCTATCAAACATTTAGAGAAGAGCTAACACCTATCCTTCTCACACTCTTCTAAAATATAACAGAGGGAGGAACACAACCAAATTCATTTATGAGGACACCATCACCCTGATACCAAAACCAGACAACGATGTCACAAAGAAAGAAAACTACAGGCCAATATCACTGATGAACATTGATGCAAAAATCCTCAACAAAATACTAGGAAACAGAATACAACAGCACATTAAAAGGATCATACACCATGATCAAGTGGGGTTTATCCCAGGAATGCTAGGATTCTTCAATATATGCAAATCAATCAATGTGATACAACATATTAACAAACTGAAGGAGAAAAATCATATGATCATCTCAATAGATACAGAGAAAGTTTTTGACAAAATTCAACACCCATTTATGATAAAAACCCTCCAGAAAGTAGGCATAGTGGGAACTTACCTCAACATAATAAGAGCCTTATATGACAAACCCACAGCTCTGGAAGTTTCAGCCACAGCAATCAGAGAAGAAAAAGAAATAAAAGGAATCCAAATTGGAAAAAAGAAGTAAAGCTGTCACTGTTTACAGATGACATGATACTATACATAGAGAATCCTAAAGATGCTACCAGAAAACTACTGGAGCTAATCAATGAATTTTGGTAAAGTAGCAGGATACAAAATTAATGCACATAAATCTCTTGCATTCCTATACACTAATGATGAAAAATCTGAAAGAGAAATTAAGAAAACACTCCCATTTACCATTGCCAAAAAAACGAATAAAATACCTAGGAATAAACCTACGTAAGGAGACAAAAGACCTGTATGCAGAAAATTATAAAACACTGATGAAAGAAATTAAAGATGATGCAAACAGAAGGAGAGATACACCATGTTCTTGGATTGCAAGAATCAACATTGTGAAAATGACTATACTACCCAAAGCAATCTACAGATTCAATGCAATACCTATCAAACTAATACTGGTATTTTTCACAGAACTGGAACTAAAATTTTCACAATTTGCATGGAAACACAAAAGACCCAGAATTGCCAAAGCCATCTTGAGAAAGAAAAATGGAGCTGGAGGAATCAGGGTCCCTGACTTCAGACTATACTATGAAGCTACAGTAATCAAGACAGTATGGTACTGGCACAAAAAGGGAAATATAGATCAATGGAACAGGATAGAAAGCCCAGAGATAAACCCACGCACATATGGTAACCTTATCTTTGATAAAGGAGGCAAGAATATACAGTGGAGAAAAGACAGCCTCTTCAATAAGTGGTGCTGGGAAACCTGGACAGCTACATGTGAAAGAATGAAATTAGAACACTCCTTAACACCATATGCAAAAATAAACTCAAAATGGATTAAAGACCTAAATATAAGGCCAGACACTATCAAAGTCTTAGAGGAAGACACAGGCAGAACACTGTATGACATAAATCACTGCAAGATCCTTTTTGAACCACCTCCTAGAGAAAAGGAAAGAAAAACAAAAATAAACAAATGGGACCTAATGAAACTTAAAAGCTTTTGCACAACAAAGAAAACCGTAAACAAGATGAAAAGACAATCCTCAGAATAGGAGAAAATATTTACAAATGAAGCAACTGACAAAGGATTAACCCCCCAAATTTACAAGCAGTTCATGCAGCCCAGTATCAAAAAAACAAACAACCCAATCCAAAAGTGGGCAGAAGACCTAAATAGACATTTCTCCAAAGAAGATATACTGATTGCCAACAGACACATGAAAGAATGCTCAACATCATTAATCATTAGAGAAATGCAAATCAAAACTACAATTAGATATCATCTCACACCAGTCAGAATGGCCATCACCAGAAAATCTACAAATAATAAATGCTGGAGAGGGTGGGGAGAAAAGGGAACCCTCTTGCACTGTTGGTGGGAATGTAAATTGTTACAGCCACTATGGAGGACAGTATGGAGGTTCCTTAGAAAACTGAAAATAGAAATATATATATATACTATCTATAGATATACTATATATATCTATATATATACTATATATATATACTATATATATATACTATATATATATAGATATACTATATATCTATATATATACTATACTGTATATATACTATATATATATACTATCCAATAGAAAGATTGGAAAAAGACTTGAACAGAGACTTCAAAAAGTAGGAAATTCAAATGACCAAAATTATATTATAATGTGAATAACCTCATTTGTAATCAGGAACATGCAAATTACAACCACTTGACAATACCACCTGCCAGATTGGAAAAAAACCTAAAAGTGTGACAACATTATGTGTTGCTGAGAATGAAGAACAGTGAGAATTTTTATACATTGCAGCTGGGAGCAAAATTTAGTAGCACTATTTTGGAAAGTCCTCTGACACAATGCTGGACAATATACTAGCAATTCCTCTCTTAACTCTATACTATAAATATACTGTAGCACATGTGAATCAGGATTCTTGTAAAGAATATTTATATCAATGCTACAAATTGGAAGGACCTGATGAATTGATTGCAGTAGATTCATAAAATGGCTTAGTACACACAGCAAAACAAATGAGCACAGCAATATTCTCTTTACATTTCAGTGAATCAACTTTGTCTCTTTCTTATCCAATTCGTTAGTTTTGCACTGTGTCTAGTGACATTTTGGGAGTTTTCTTGAACTAACATAGCCTATAGGAATGTTTCATTTTGTATGATGCAAACCCAAAAGTTCACCGTATTTATGCTCACTTCTTACTCAAATAAAATCTGAATGATGTGTAGCATTTTTTTTTCAGCTCAAAGGACAAGGCAAAGTAGAAAAGTGTGGTGATCTCAACAGGTCAGCCCAGTGCAATCCTGCCTGTCACACACTGTGATCTCTAACTCTTGAAAAAGGTCATTGGAAATTCCAGAAAACAAAATACAGCTGAGATCAAGCTAGCAGGAATAATTCAACTGAAAAGGAAAATATCATTTGATGTTTATTTTGGCAGTATTTTGAGAATCTATACCTGGGAACATTTGAAAATAAATTGTTTTTTGAAAATGTGTGATAGGACATAAAAGCTGGTGAATGAGTTTTGCAATCTTAGAGTATATATATATTTTAAACCATGGAGGATGAAAGAGGAATGGGGGAAGGGGAAGGGCTCCATCCCTAGCCCCTCAAGGTGCTGGTAGAGCACTAAGCATGGTACAGCTGGTTTAGACAGAGGAGGCTTCATTCACAGCTCATGGAAAGTAACCTGGTATTAAGCCACAGCTTCTTTTGCATCCATCTACAACTGCTCCACCAGCAGTGTATGCTTTCAGGGATGGCTTGTTATAACCAGCCACTGCAGGCCGGGCCAAGCCCTGACACAGTGCCTCCTCAAGTCAGTTCTAACTGTCAGCAGTGGGATAGCAATAGCATCCATTTGCTCACCTGATTTTGATAGCATTTGCTAAGTTTTCCAGGCATAAGTGCTAAACTTAGAAGGCAGCATACCAGGCTTATAGGTACATTGGAGACTTTCAACTATATATCCAAGGGAGAATTTGGCTTTCAAACCCAAGCTTCCTTTTGCTTCCACGTATAAAAATCACTGCATTGCAGGGTAAATGTGTCATTGTGTCTTCTAGAGGGGAGGAAACCTAGACTATTAAGTGAAGATTCATAGAGGTGTCTACCAGGAGATGCCCCAAAGGCTATCTGCTTACCCCTCTTCCCTCTACTTTGGTTGACCCAAGACCCACCCCACAGCCTGCTAGACTGAGGTATCTGTAGCTAATCTGGTTTCACCTGGCTCTCTCTTTCTGGAATAGAAAGTTTAATCTCAAGTTACTGACTCTGATCCTGATACCTGTGGATAAGCCCCCTGGCATCTGGACGAAGGTTACATAGATCCTGAATGCTTGGCTGATATTGCAATTTGCAGCCACAGAACCCTGACCAGCCACTGAGTATTTGGTTTTCCTATCTGTAAAATGAAGGGATTAGACTAAATGACCCTTACATCTAGATTAACTTCAACCTGAGCTCTTCTTTGGACACCATGCCCTTAACTCTTGTCCTTTGACAAGACAAACTCTTGCATCCAGGCTGGAACCCATTAGCTTAGCCAAATATCCTAAAGAGCAAAATACCCTAATATTCTGCTTAATCCTGGTTAAACACTATCATTTTATGAGGATACAGCAAGCTTGGGACTAGAGTCTATCCTGAATATTGACAAAGATGCCTAACATGGACAACTGGTCAAAATATTATTTCATAATATTTTTAAGATCAGGAGTTCTTAACTTTAGGCCCATAGACTCCAGAAACATGTGCGTGTGTATGGGTGTTCATGCATTCTCATTTTCCTTATGAAAACGGAGTCCAATGCTTTTTATCAGTTTCTTTATTCAAAGACTTGAGAACCTCTGATTCGAGTTGTTTCTCACATATAAGAAAAGCATACATTTAGGCAAAATTTCTAAATCTAGTCAGTACACTGTACATTGAGCATATGGATCTATAGTTAAGCAAACATCTTCCTGCTTCTTTCTTCTGAAACATCAATATCTAACATCACAAGCAAATCCTCCATGATTGCACTTGTTTCCCATCAATGTTGATTTCTGTCTCCATTCCTCTTCCTTTCTCTTCCTTCCTCATGTCTTTCTTTCTCTCCCTCACTTTCTTTTATCTTCTTCTTCCTCTTCCTTCTCTCCTTCCCCTACAGTTTTCTTATCTTTTTTTTTTTAAGAAGATGTTGGGGGTAGGGGTTTATTAATTAATTCATTTATTATTTCTTTGGCTGTGTTGGGTCTTCGTTTCTGTGGGAGGGCTTTCTCTGGTTCTCGGAAGAGGGGGCCACTCTTCATCGTGGTGCGCGGGCCTCTCACTATCGCAGCCTCTCTTGTTGCGGAGCACAGGCTCCACACGCGCAGGCTCAGTAGTTGTGGCTCACGGGGCTAGTTGCTTTGCGGCATGTG
The DNA here is from genome assembly GCF_937001465.1 of Orcinus orca. Lineage (NCBI taxonomy): Eukaryota > Metazoa > Chordata > Mammalia > Artiodactyla > Delphinidae > Orcinus > Orcinus orca. The sequence continues at coordinate 8,260,502 of NC_064563.1, read as the reverse complement.
GGATCCTCCCAGACCAGGGCTCGAACCCGTGTCCCCTGCATTAGCAGGCAGACTCTCAACCACTGCGCCACCAGGGAAGCCCGAGTTTTCTTATCTTTATCATCAAATAATTTAAGGGCAGAAACGATCCCTTCTTACCATTGTATTCTCAGCCCCAGTGAGAGTTCCTGGCATATGGTAGTTATTCAAAAAAGATTTACTGAATGAACACATAAATGAAGCATCCAGAACTGATATTGCTTTTATTCTCTCAGTTGTGGATGTAGAGGAGTATGGAAGGTGTTCTTCAAGACTTCTGGGTCTTCTGTGGATCAGAAAGATTTGCTCAAAGTACTGCATCTCCCCATGCATGGGCAAGTCCCCTGGGTTTTGAGATGTTTGTTGTAGTAGCCAGTTTCCAAAATGACCTCTAATGACTTCTTCCTGGTAGTCACACTTTTTTTTTTTTTTTTTGCGGTACGCGGGCCTCTCACTGCTGTGGCCTCTCCCATTGCGGAGCACAGGCTCCGGACGCGCAGGCTCAGCGGCCATGGCTCACGGGCCCAGCCGCTCTGCGGCATGTGGGATCTTCCCAGACCGGGGCACGAACCCGCGTCCCCTGCATCGGCAGGCGGACTCTCAACCACTGCGCCACCAGGGAAGCCCTAGTCACACTTTTCTGTAGTCTTCTCATTGTACCATGGTTGGTCTGTGTGACCAATAGCATATGGCAGAAATGACAGTATGTCACTCCCAAGATTAAGTTATAAAATAATATACATTCTGTCCTGGGATCTTTCTCCATCTCTCTCTCTCTCTCTCTCTCTCTCTCTCTCTTTTTTTTCTTTTTGCGGTATGTGGGCCTCTCACTGCCGTGGCCTCTCCCGTTGCAGGGCACAGGCTCCGGACCCGCAGGCTCAACGGCCACGGCTCACGGGTCCAGCCGCTCCGCAGCATGTGAGATCCTCTCTTAAAGCCATGTGAATGAGGTAGGTCCCTCCAGACCCAGTCAAACTTCAGGTGATACAGCTGCAGCTGACAGCTGAATTACAACCTTACAAGAGATCCTGAGCCAGGATCACCCAGCTAAGCCATTCCTAGATTACTGACCTATAGAAAGAGTGAAATTGTAAAGGTCTGGTAAATTTGGAGTAGTCTGTATGTATATCACTGAATGACACCTTTGGGTGGTGTTAGACAGAGTTAATGAGCTGGCATTAGCTAATGAAGAGCATCTACTTTTTGTTTTGTTGATTAATACCCAGGTTGGTGCAGAAACACATCTGACAGCTAGGTTGTCAGACCTGTTTGGAATTCCTTTTTATTATATGTATCATGAAGAAATTGATATTCTAGCACTATCTAACTTTTCTGTGTAAAATTGAGCAAGTTTGATAATTCCTAATGGCTCTAGGGACAAATTGTTCTTAAAGAGAACATTTCTTTCCCTCTATTTAACCACAAATATAGTAATGTATCCACTACCGTAGAATCTATTCCACTTATAAACTAACACATTAATCTCTTCAAAGGCAGGACTGTCTTCTGCAGTATTACAGTTCCTATCTTAGTACAGTAATTGATATATGTGTGATTTCATAATTATATATTGAGAACCCAGGTTGCTGGAAAAGAGGAGCATTTTCCCTAATGGATGTTGTATCCATACTGACTGAATGTTAAGGTTGTGTTAATGTCCTTTGAGAACTTCTGCTAGAGAGTCTGATGAATTTTACTGATATTTTTGACAGGCAGAATTATCATGTTTAAAAAAAAGGGTAAAGGGCTTCCCTGGTGGCGCAGTGGTTGGGAATCCGCCTGCCGATGCAGGGGACACGGGTTCGTGCCCCAGTCCGGGAAGATCCCACATGCCGTGGAGCAGCTGGGCCCGTGAGCCATGGCCGCTGAGCCTGCACGTCCGGAGCCTGTGCTCCGCAACGGGAGAGGCCACAACAGTGAGAGGCCCGCATACCGCAAAAAAAAAAAAAAAGAGGGGAAAATGAGTGAACTTGGAGCTGGGTCCGTCAAACTCTTTTGTGAGTTTGATTCTTTATCCTATTTATATCTATTTCTATATCTGTAACTGCATCTGAGTCTATACCTATATATGGGCATCCAGTCTATCCTTAGATATTCTTGTCTACTTATGGTATAATTATTATAATTGTGGGAGATTTCTTTTAATCTCCAGTAGGCAATCTTTATCACATGCATATCTGTTAATCTGCTACATTTTAGGAAACGTCACCAGAGTGAAGCATCCATCTACTGCTTCCAGATAAACAAATGAAAATGAACATAACTAGCAAGATCATTTTTTTTAAACTTGAAAAGACTTATCAATAAATGATATTGTTGTCCTGTATTGTGTGCCATGTAAATGCGCTTTCTGCCAGCTATACATTAGACTCTCACAAGGGCAAGGGAAATTGAAGCTGTCTTTCTAGTGGATCATAAATCTTGGAAATGATTTGCATTCATGTATTAAATATCGGCTTTGAAAGCATTTGCTGATTTATCTTGGATCTTAAAAGAAAGAACATTTCTATGACAAATCAAATTAGTGCACTTTCATATTCTGCCTTGTAGTTTTCCAGAATAATATCCTTCAAAGAAATAATATGACATTTTTCCTATCAGAAGGAGACTTTTATTATTAGTATGAAGACTCTCTGTTAATTAGAAAACTCTTGGAGGTGAAGAATAAGAAGGTAGCTGTTGTACTAGAGTATAAAGATTATGATTAAAAATTGTGAACCTCACCTCAGAAATGCCAGATTGAATCAGTTAGTAAGCTGCATCAGTGTGACTGGGGCAAAGTTTGTGATCCTCTGTAATCTTCCTCATCTTCCTCCCCTCTACTTACCACTCCTTAGAAGGAAATTCTGACTATTTCTCTGACTTGGCAGAATTTTAGCAACTTTCACATCTCTCCTGGCCTAGGTTCAAATTAAAAGCATTCTATAAAAACAAGCATCTTCCTTTTTGGTCCAGGAAATTGCTCCAGACACTGCCTCCCATTCTTTAATTAGAAATCTTTAACTCTGAGTCACTGGCCTCTTTTCTGTTGCTTCCATATTTATACCATCTTTTTCCTGAGTCTCTGCAGACTGACACTTTCTGATGTGCAGACTGGTTGTTGATCAAGCTTTCTTTTCCCCAAGGATCTTCTTTGGATTTCACCCCCCTTGACTCCCATCTTGCAACCTGAGGAAAAATGATGCCCTATTCACACCTGACACCCAGACACTTTTGTCTGAGCCAGAATCCAGCTCAAATGAGAGGACAGATTGAGCTTCTGAGGTTTGTTCCATGGCCCAGTGGTCTTGTGCCATTTTAAGGAAGACTTAAAGCACAATACACATTCCCTCTTGTAGCTGAAATTTTAGGGCTGTCCAGGTCTTTGTGATTACACATTGTCAAGGTCGTTAGTTTTTATAATATAGTCTTAAGCTCATGAAGTTAGATGCTCTGTAGGGTTTTAAAGAAAAGAGGTAGATTGTGCCTAAAATTGGTTGTAAAATACCACATTGAACTATATACTTGGCCCATTGGCTAGACTTTCATGGTTAATAGGGGTATAATAAGCTGTCTATCCTTCAGTAGAATTTTCCAGTTCTGATGTTTTCAGAGGGAGTGGTTTCTGTTGCTTTTTAAGTAACACTGTGAATTTGTCCAGTGCATTTTAACTTTCATATACATAACCTCATGATTTTATTTTTCTACCTGTCTATCCATAGAGGGTGTGGTACTGATTCCATCTTTATCAATCCAGGATGGCACAGCTAAGTCAGGCTTATAATCGCTAAGTCAGACTCTCATCTTTTCAATGATACCTGAGTTTATTCCCTGACCATTAGAAAACTGTGTGCCTTACCTCCTTGGTTCACTTGTAGGTTAGACTATCATGACTAAATTTCTTTGTGTGCCTACATTGTTACAGTATCTCCCTGTTATTTCATGTTTCATCAACAAGACTCTTCATTAATTAGCATTTATCCTCCACTGTGGTGCAAGCTGACTGATTTTCAAATTATTTCTTGCATCTAGATTCTTCTTCCCCAGTAGGGATTTTGAACACCTACTATATCCCAGGCACCATGCTATGTTCAGAAAATACAAGAGTGAATGAAAAAGATGAACCCCTGCCATCATGGAGCTTTTTGTTTTTTTCCTAGATGACAATTTAATTAAAAACAAACAAGGAAAAAATGCACCATGGCCCATTCAAATACTCTGCATAGATATAAAAATATTGTAAACAATTAATACGTGGATAAGAGAAAAGAGGATCTGTTTTCAGTGAACAATCTCACAAATAAAAAGAAAACTCACTTTGCCCTGGATCCCAGACACATAAGTATGTACACACAATACATTTCAGTGGCAGCTGTAACTCCTTAAGCCCATTCAGTTAACCCCTATTCCTCTTCCTTTTCTCTTCATCTTGACCCAAATATTTCAATCTCAGGGTTTCCTGGAAACTGCAACCTCCTTTGCCAGAGTCTCTATGCAATGCTCTCTCTTCCACCAGCCTGGCTCTGCCTCCAAAGACTTAAGTTAAGGTACCTATATCTGCCACCAGAATGCAGAAGACGCATTCCCAGTATCTCAGGTTATTGTTTTGAAACACACTTTCATTTTTTGTTTCTGAATTTTTAAACTTAATTTATTTTTTATACAGCAGGTTCTTATTAGTTATCCATTTTATACGTATTAGTGTATATATGTCAATCCCAATCTCCCAATTCATCCCACCACCACCGCAGCCCCGGCCACTTTCCCGTCTTGGTGTCCATACGTTTGTTCTCTACATCTGTGTCTCTATTTCTGCACTGCAAACCGGTTCATCTGTACCATTTTTCTAGGTTCCACATATATGCATTAATATACGATATTTGTTTTTCTCTTTCTGGCTTACTTCACTCTGTATGACAGGCTGTAGATCCATCCACATCTCTACAAATGATGAAATTTCATTTTTTTATGGCTGAGTAATATTCCATTGTATATATGTTCCACATCTTCTTTATCCATTCATCTGTTGATGGGCATTTAGGTTGTTTCCATTACCTGGATTTTATAAATAGTGCTGAAATGAACATTGGGGTGCATGTCTCTTTTTTTCTTTTTTTGTGGTACGCGGGCCTCTCACTGTTGTGGCCTCTCCCGTTGTGGAGCACAGGCTCCGGACGCGCTGGCTCAGTGGCCATGGCTCACGGGCCCAGTCGCTCCGCGGCATGTGGGATCTTCCCAGACCGGGACACGAACCCGTGTCCCCTGCATCGGCAGGCAGACTCTCAACCACTGCGCCATTAGGGAATCCCACATGTCTCTTTTTGAACTATAGTGTTCTCTCGGTATATGGCCAGCAGTGGGATTGCTGGGTCATATGGTAATTCTATTTTTATTTTTTTAAGGAACCTCCATACTGTTCTCCATAGTGGCTGTATCAATTGAAATTCCCACCAACAGTGCAAGAGGGTTCCATTCTCTCCACACCCTCTCCAGCATTTGTTGTCTGTAGATTTTCTGATGATGCCCATTCTAACTGGTGTGAGGTGATACCTCATTGTAGTTTTCATTTGCATTTCTCTAATATTTTAGTGATGTTGAGTAGCTTTTCATGTGCTTCTTGGCTGTCTGTAGGTTTTCTTTGGAGAAATGTCTATTTAGGTCTTCCACCCAGTTGGATTGGGTTGTTTGTTCTTTTGATATTGAGCTGCATGAGCTGCTTGTATATTTTGGAGATTAATCCTTTGTCAGTTGCTTCATTTGCAAATATTTTCTCCCATTCTGAGGGTTGTCTTTTGGTCTTGTTTATGGTTTCCTTTGCTGTGCAAAAGCTTTTAAGTTTCATTAGGTCCCATTTGTTTATTTTTGTTTTTATTTCCATTTCTCTAGGAGGTAGGTCAAAAAGGATCTTGCTGTGATTTATGTCATAGAGTGTTCTGCCTATGTTTTCCTTTAAGAGTCTGATGGTGTCTGGCCTTACATTTAGGTCTCTAATCCATTTTGCATTTATTTTTGTGTATGGTGTTAGGGAGTGTTCTAATTTCATTCTTTTCCATGTAGCTGTCCAGTTTTCCCAGCACCACTTATTGAAGAGACTGTCTTTTCTCCATTGTATATCCTTGCCTCCTTTGTCATAGATTAGTTGACATTGGTGCCTGAGTTTATCTCTGGGCTTTCTATCCTGTTCCATTGATCTATATTTCTGTTTTTGTGTCAGCACCATATTGTCTTGATAACTGTAGCTTTGTAGTATAGGCTGAAGTCAGTGAGCCTGATTCCTCCAGCTCCATTTTTTTCCTTCAAGACTGTTTTGGCTATTTGGGGTCTTTTGTGTCTCCATAAAAATTTTAAGAATTTTTGTTCTAGTTCTGTACAAAAAATGCCACTGGTAATTTGATAGGGATTGCATTGAATCTGTAGATTGCTTTGGGTAGTGTAGTCATTTTCACAATGTGGATCTTCCAATCCAAGAACATGGTATATCTCTCCATCTGTTTGTGTCATCTTTGATTTCTTGCATCAGTGTCTTATAGTTTTCGGAGTACAGGTTTTTTAGCTCCTTAGGTAGGTTTATTCCTAGGTATTTTATTCTTTTTGTTGCAATGGTGAATGGTATTGTTTCCTTAATTTCTCTTTCTGATCTTTGTTGTTAGTGTAGAGGAATGCAAGAGATTTCTGTGCATTAATTTTTTGTCCTGCAACTTTACCAAATTCATTGTTTAGCTCTAGTAGTTTTCTGGTGACATCTTTAGGATTCTCTATGTATAGTATCATGTCATCTGCAAAGAGTACAGATTTACCTCTTCTTTTCTGATTTGGATTCCTTTTATTTCTATTTCTTCTCTGATTGATGTGGTTAAAACTTCCAAAACTATGTTGAATAATAGTGGTGAGAGATGGCAACGTTGTCTTGTTCCTGATCTTAGTGGAAATGGTTTCAGTTTTTCACCATTGAGAACTATATGGCAGTGGGATTTTGATATATGGCCTTTATTATGTTGAGGTAAGTTCCCTCTATGCCTACTTTCTGGGGAGTTTTATCATAAATGGGAGTTGAATTTTGTTGAAAGCTTTTTCTGCATCTATTGAGATTATCCTATGATTTTTATCTTTCAGTTTGTTAATATGGTATATCACATTGATTGATTTGCATATACTGAAGAACCCTTGCATTCCTGGGATAAACCCCACTTGATCATGGTGTATGATCCTTTTAATGTGCTGTTGGATTCTGTTTGCTAGTATTTTGTTGAGGATTTTTGCATCTCTATTCTTCAGTTATATTGGCCTGTAGTTTTCTTTTTTTGTGACATCTTTGTCTGGTTTTGCTATCTGGGTGATGGTGGCTTCATAGAGTGAGTTTGGGAGTGTTCCTTCCTCTGCAATTTTTTGGAAGAGTTTTAGATGTATGGTTGTTAACTCTTCTCTAAATGTTTTATAGAATTCAACTGTGAAGCCATCTGGTACTGGACTTTTGTTTGTTGGAAGATTTTTAATCACACTTTAAATTTCAGTGCTTGTGGTTGGTCTGTTCATATTTTCTGTTTCTTCCTGGTTCAGTCTTGGAAGGTTATACCTTTCTGAGAATGTGTCCATTTCTTCCAGGTTGTCCATTTTATTGGCATAAAGTCACTTGTAGTAGTCTCCTATGATGCTTTGTATTTCTGCGGTGTCCGTTGTAACTTCTACTTTTTGATTTCTAATTTTATTTATTTGAGTCCTCTCCATCTTTTACTTGATGAGTCTGGCTAAATGTTTATCAATTTTGTTTATCTTCTCAATGAATAGCTTTTATTTTATTGATCTTTAGTATTGTTTTCTTTGCTTCTATTTCATTTACTTCTGCTCTGATCTTTATGATTTCTTTCCTTCTACTAACTTTTGGTTTTGTTTATTCTTCTTTTTCTAGTTCCTTTTGGTGTAAGGTTAGATTGTTTATTTGAGATTTTTCTTGTTTCTTGAGGTTGGCTTGTATTGCTATAAAATTCCCTCTTAGAACTGCTTTTGCTTCATCCCATAGGTTTTGGATCATCATGATTTCATTGTAATTTGTCTGTAGGTATTTTCTGATTTCCTCTTTGATTTCTTCAGTGATCTCTTGGTTATTTAGTAATGTATTGTTTAGTCCATGTGTTTGTTTTCACATTTTTTCCCTGTAATTGATTTCTAATTTCATAGCATTGTGGTTGGAAAAGATGCTTGATATGATTTCAATTTTCTTAAATTTACTGAGGCTTGATCTGTGACCCAATTTGTGATATACCCTTGAGAATGTTCCATGTGCACTTGAGAAGAAAGTGTAATCTGCTGTTTTTGGATGGAATGTCCTATAAATATCAATTAAATCTATCTTGTCTATTGTGTCCTTTAAAGCTTGTGTTTTCTCATTAATTTTCTGTCTGGTTGATCTCTCCATTGGTGTAAGTGAGGTGTTAAAATTCCCCCCTATTATAGTGTTACTGTTGATTTCCTCTTTTATACCTGTTAACATTTGCCTTATGTATTGAGTTGCTCCTATGTTGGGTGCATATGTATTTATAATTGTTATATCTTCTTGGATTGATCCCTTGATCATTATGTAGTGTTCTTCCTTGTCTCTTGTAACGTTCTTTATTTTAAAGTCTGTTTTAATTGATATGACTATTGCTACTCCAGCTTTCTTTTGATTTCCATTTGCATGGAAAATCTTTTTCCATCCCCTCACTTTCAGTCTGTATGTGTCCTAGGTCTGAAGTGGGTCAGTTGTAGACAGCATATATATGGGTTTTGTTTTTGTTTCCATTCAGCAAGCCTGCATCTTTTAGTTGGCACATTTAATCCATTCACATTTAAGGTAATTATCTATATGTATGTTCCTATTACCATTTTCTTAATTGTTATGCGTTTGTTTTTTAGGTCCTTTTCTTCTCTTGTGTTTCTCACCTAGATAAGTTCCTTTAGCATTTGTTGTAGAGCTGGTTTGGTGGTGCTGAATTCTCTTAGCTTTTGCTTGTCTGTAAAGCTTTTGATTTCTCCATAGAATCTGAATGAGATCCTTACTGGGTAAAGTCATCTTGGTTGTAAGTTCTTCCCTTTCATCACTTTAAGTATATTGTGTCACTGTATTCTGGCTTGTAGAGTTTCTGCTGAGAAATCAGCTGTGAACCTTATTAGAGTTCCGTTGTATGTTATTTGTCTTTTTTCCCCTGCTGCTTTCAATAACGTTTCTTTGTCTCTAATTTTTGTCAATTTGATTACTATGTGTCTCAGCGTGTTTCTCCTTGGGTTTATCCTGCCTGGGACTCTCCGCACTTCCTGGACTTGGGTGGCTATTTTCTTTCCCAAGTTAGGGAATTTTTTGACTATAATCTCTTCAAGTATTTTCTTGGGTCCTTTCTCTCTCTCTTCTCCTTCTGGAACCCCTATAATGCAAATGTTGTTGTGTTTAATGTTGTCCTACAGGTTTCTTTAGGCTGTCTTCATTTCTTTTCATTCTTTTTTCTTTATTCTGTTCCATGGCAGTGAATTCCACCATTCTGTCTTCCAGGTCACCTATCTGTTTTTCTGCCTCAGTTATTCTGCTATTGATTCCTTCTAGTGTATTTTTCATTTCAGTTATTGTATTGTTCATCTCTGTTTGTTTGTTCTTTAATTCTTTTAGGTGTTTGCTCTTTAATTCTTCTAGGTCTTTGTTAAACATTTCTTGCATCTTCTAGATCTTTACCTCCATTCTCTTTCCAAGGTCATGGATCATCTTCACTATCATTATTCTGAATTCTTTTTCTGGAAGATTTTCTACCTCCACATCCTTTAGTTGTTTTTCTGCGGTTTTATCTTGTTCCTTCATCTGGTACATAGTCCTCTGCCTTTTCATTTTTTCTATCTTTCTGTGAATGTGGTTTTCCTTCCACAGGCTCCAGAATTATAGGTCTTCTTGCTTCTGCTGTCTGTCCTCTGGTGGATGAGGCTATCTAAGAGCCTTGTTCAAGCTTCCTGATGGGAGGGACTGGTGGTGGGTAGAGCTGGGTGTTCCTCTGGTGGGCAGAGCTCAGTAAAACTTTAATCTGCTTGTCTGCTGATGGGTGGGGCTGGGTTCCCTCTCTGCTAGTTGTTTGGCCTGAGGTGACCCAGCTTTGGAGCCTACCTGACTCTTTGGTGGGACTAATGGTAGACTCTGGGAGTGCTCACGCCAAGGAGTACTTCCCAGAATTTCTGCTGCTAGTGTTCTTGTCCCAACAGTGAACCACAGCCCCCTCCTGCCTCTGCAGGAGACCCTCCAACACTAGTAGGTATGTTTGGTTCAGTCTCCAAGGGGGTCATTGCTCCTTTCCCTGGGTCCCAATGTGCACACTACTTTCAGTTACCCTCCAAGTGTGAAGTCTCTGTTTCCCCCAGTCCTGTCAAAGTCCTGCAATCAAATCCCACTAGACTTCAAAGCCTGACTCTCTAGGAATTCCTCCTCCCATTGCCGGACCCCCAGGTTGGGAAGCCTGTCATGGGGCTCAGGTCCTTCACTCCAGTGGGTGGACTGTTCTCCAATTTGTGAGTGTTTTCACAAACTGGAGAACAGTGTAAGTGTTCTCCAGTTTGTGAGTCACCCACCCAGCAGTTATGGTATTTGATTTTATTGTGATTGCAGCCCTCCTACTGTCTCATTGTAGCTTCTCCTTTGTCTTTGGATGTGGGGTATCTTTTTTGGTGACTTCCAGTGTCTTCCTGTCATTGATTGTTCAGCAATTAATTGTGATCCAGTGCTCTTGCAAGAGGGAGTAAGCATCTGTCCTTCTACTCCACCATCTTGAACCAATCTCCCGTTTGCTTTCTCTCTTTCTTCTTTCCACCCTTTCCACATTTTCTTGATGGAAACATTAGAATACTATGAAAAATGATAGTGAGGGTGTTTAGTATCACTTATACTTTTTTTTCTTTTTTTTTTAGCTACATTATGGGTTAAAAATTTTTGTGTGGTCTCTTCTGAGGCCTTAAGAACTATGTATTACAAATGTACCTATGGTTCTCAACCAGCAACTTTACAAGCAGGTGGTTGGATGGTTGTCAGTGTGAAGTTTCTTGTGCAATAATTTAAGATTGTGATGATGACTTTGAAGTTCTTTAAGATTCAGAAATGGCCTCTGAATTAACAAAGAATGAATATTTAATTTATTTTTAAATTTGTTTTTCCATATTCTATTTCTTTGAAGAGTGATAAGCTATTGTATATGGTAGATATAATAACTCAATTTATCCCTCCACTCCCCAATAAAACCTCTATGATTTGGTCAGATGAGGTAACAGTAAATTTACAATACTCAGGAGCCTCCTTTGGTAAAATAGAAACCTATGATTCTAGGTTGTCTTTGAAGCCTAGGAAAAGTAACCAAGATGAATTGTTTCATCTCTCTGACTGAACAGCCTCTCAAGAAAAAAAAACATACAAACACTTTTTGAAAAATGAGATAAAATTGTGTCTACTGAGTCATGATTTTGGGTTAGTGCAGGCTGAAAACTCCCAGGAAGGTCTATCCAGGTGTGTCTCAATTAGCAGTATGAGCTCCTAGGTCTTCTTTAGTTCCCTGAGTGTGGTCCAGTGATCTGTTACCTAACTTGTTCTGTGGTCTCATAGGGCCACACAGAGAAATAAAAGAAGTGCAAAAGGTTGCATAAGAGGTACAGCCAGCTTAAGAGATGTACCTGGTTGTTATGGGAAGTTCTACCTCTTGAGCTCAAAGCCACTCACACCTCCTCTCTGCCTTTTTTTTTTTTTTAACTTTTATTGGAGTATAGTTGATTTACAGTGTTGTGTTAGTTGCAGGTGTACAGCAAAGTGAATCAGTTATACATATACGTATATCCATGCTTTTTGAGATTCTTTTCCCATATAGGCCATTACAGAGTATTGAGTAGAGTTCCCTGTGCTATACAGTAGGTCCTTATTAGTTATCTATCAATATTTTATATGCAGTAGTGTATATGCGTCAATCCCAACCTCCCAATATATCCCTCCCCCTCCTTATCCCCTGGTAATCACAAGTTTGTTTTCTACATCTGTGACTCTACTTCTGTTTGTAAATAAGTTCATTTGTACCCTTTTTTAAGATTCCACATATAAGTGATATCATATGATATTTGTCTTTCTGTGTCTAACTTTCTTCAGTATGTCACTCAGTATTGTCACTTATTATGATAATCTCTAGGTCCATCCATGTTGCTGCAAATGGCATTATTTTGTTCTTTTTTATGGCTGAGTAATATTCCATTGTGTATATGCACCATATCTTCTTTATCCATTCCTCTGTTGATGGACACTTAGGTTGATTCCATGTCCTGGCTATTGTAAATAGTGCTGCTATGAACATACAGGTGCATGTATCTTTTGGACTTATGGTTTTCTCCAGTATATGCCCAGGAGTGGGATTGCTCTATTTCTTTCTGTGTTTATACAATGGGGATGTGTGTGGAGACTATTCTTTGGGGGATCATGAGTGAATGAATGCAGGTTGAACTTCCAGATCCTCTTGCTTTTTCTAAGCTTTCCTTGGCAAAGGCTCTGAAGGAGCCAAGGAAGGAAGGAGGGGCTGCAGGGGTTGGAATTCCTTTCACTTAGGCTAGTGCTTGTTCTCTCTTTTTCATCGCAGGCTGCAGCCTGCAGTCAGGTGTGTGATCTGAAGCACAGAGTTTTGGATGTTCCATTAGGGTGCCTGGGAGTGGGCATTAGATTTGGATGAGAGGATCTGTGGTTTCTGTGTAGAAACATTAGATCTGGATTGGGTTCTGAGCAATTTCACTTCTAAATATTTATCCTAAGGAAATAATGCTGATGAGGATTAAGACTTATCTGTAAATCTGTAGAAATACTGTCAGGGGAAGAAATAGAGTGCACTGATTAAGTGTTTTGCTCTGGCTGGGACCAGAATGTTCACATTCAAATCCTAGCTCTGCAATTTACTGGATATGTGATCTTGATTAAATTATTTAACTGTTTTTGGTCAGAGTTTCCTCAGTTTCTGAAGGGAGGATTGTCACTGTTCCTGTTTTGCAGAATTCTTGTACACATTAAGTTAGTTAAGAGTTATAAATTGCTCAGCACAATGCATGCCATATATAAGCACTTGAATAAATATTAGCTATTACTTTATTATTATTATTGTTATTAGGTTTATCACAGCATTGTTTATAACAATGAAAAACTGGAATGACATATCCATTGGTAAGAAACTAATTAAAGAAACCATTATGGTTCCATATAATAGGAAACTGCATAGCTATTAAAGATGATGTTTCAGAAGACTCATTAAAGGCATGGAAAAATATTACTCAATGGGGAAAAAGTTATAAATATTACTCATAGGGCAATTCTCTTTGTTAAATATATTTTATAAAATATATTTATAAAAATATAAATATAAATTATATGCAGAAAAAGAGGACAGAAAACATACACACAAAGTGTTAGCCACAGGATCACAGATGATTTGTTTTTCTTTTTGTTCTTAGCTATATTTTCTAATATGAACAAGTGTTACATTTGCAATCAGAGAAAAGCATATGCATTTTATTTAAGCAACAACATTTTGGTTCCAGTAACTTAATCATTCTGTTTATAAAATGGGAGTAAGAGTGATGTCATGTCATAGGATTGCTGTCATTATGCTTTTAGTACTTTGCCTCTTCCTCACCTTGGGTGTCCTCAGCACTTGATAGTATTAGCCCCACAACCATCTTCCATTGCATTCTCCTGCCTCATTGTTTCACATCATTGATTATTCTCTGAAATTAGCTTGTTTGTGTATTTGTATTTTTCCTTTTAAAAAATCTTTTCTCTCTGGAATGAAAACTCCCTATCTGGGGGACCTTATTGGTTTTTTTCACAGTTGAGGAGCTTAGAATATTGACTGGCAGCTCAGGTATTCAATAAATAATTATTGAATGAATAATGAATACTAATAATTTTGCAGAGTGCTCCAGAAAGTTTTAATTAACTATTGTTATCAAAGGCAGAGATGTATTTCACTCCAAATGCCTAGAAAATAAACTAGATCAAAAGGCTTGTCTTTAGTTAATGAACATGTAAAACGTCACCTCCAGAGCTGGGTTTACCAGATGTCTGGTCTCAGTTTTCAGGATTGATTAAAATAGCTATCTAGCTTAATTAGTGACCTAGTTATCTTGTCTAATCCTCACAGCAATACTGTGAGTTCTGTTACTTGTTTTAGAAATTATTCTGAGATTTTGCAGGTAAATGAGGTAAACGAGACCTAGAGAGGTTAAATAACTTGCTCCAGTTTACACAACTAATAGGGCCCACAACTGGGACTGACATCCTGGGAGTCTGGCTCTCCAGTTAGTGCTTGTAACAAATGCACTATAATACTAATTCTAGGGAACTCAAAAAATTACATGTATGTGCAATTATGTATACATTTGTGTATGCAGAACCAAGTACTCAGGTGACTGCCAATTTGGTGTTAGGGTTCAGTAATGTCAAAAGAGAAACAGGAATTGCACAAATCCAAAATTTGGAAAACTAAAAACTAAAAAAAAAATCAAAACCCAACAATTCTATGGCATTTCATACTTAAAAGCAACTTTCACATAGGTTATCTCCTATTACTGACCCCAAATATCTTGAATCTGAAGTTAATCTTGGTAATATTTTATATGCAAAAGATTAATAACCTGACTATGTAAAGAAAACTTAAAAATCAATAGAAATATGACTACTACTCTAAATAGAAAAATGAAGTGGGCATAAAAATTCAGATGAAAAATAAGAAATGCAAATGATTTTTAAATACATGAGGAAATGTTTATGTTTATTATTAGTCAAAAAATTAAAGCAAATTAATACAACACTGCAGTATCATTTTCAGTTAAACAAATTGCTAAACATTTGAAAGGTATAATTCTCCATGCATCAAGGAGTAGGGATATGGTACTGTTATAAACATATAGGAGTATAAATTAGGATAGACTTTATGGCAGTTAACTGGGCCTGTTATTTTAAGAATTCTAAAATATCCATCTTTGCTTTACTGTTCTTCTAGAAAATAATTAGAAATGTGGAAAGTACTACTGTTCATCTTAGTGTTATTTATAATCATAAAAAAGAGTGCTCTCAACTTATAAAATAGTAGAGAAATAAATAATCATATACATTTTAAAGGATATTTAAAAATTTTCTAGAATAGTTCTCATGATTAAATTGTTGTGTGAAGAAAAACACAGGGACCTAAATACTAAAATCACATTAAGATGTATAGGCATGCCAGGAAAAAGTCTGGATTTTCAACAAAGTGGCCATAATAATTTCTTCTGAATATAAGATTGAGTGCTTTTATTTTTCTTCTTTTTTTTCTATTTCCTATAGTTTTGAACAACAATCAGAAAAACAATTAAGCATCCCTAAAAATCAACATATAGTCCCCAAAGAAAGTGTAAGAACTTGCTGATTTGCCTCAGTGCAAAGTCCATTTCAACAATAGCTTTGGGTCTAGCAGTGGAACCTTTGCAAATACAAATTTGAAAGCATCAGACTTTGAGATTGAAGGCAATTAAAACTTAGTAATTCAGGCCCTAAAAACGATGGTCAAATTCAAGCATTCTAAATGCACTAAGAATTTCTTCTTAGTGTTATGGGGAAATAAATGACTACAAACAAAGAAATAAAGTCCTTCTGGAATCTGCAGAATTTTGTCACACAGTCATATACCAGATAGCTACTGTACTGGGGAAAAAATCCCTTTCAGTCTGTTGTTAAATCTCTTTTCTGCCTCATTGCCTTCTTTTTGAAGCTTCGTTGCTTTTATGCTTATGGTTTTAACCACTATCGTTACCTCTGTTCTGCCAAAAATTAATGCACCATTTATACATGATTTCTTCACCTAGCCCGCCATTCCTCTTAACTGTGCAGCTCAGACATGTAAGCATGTGAGTGGACGGCCCCTATACCCACCCAGGTTCGAGGCATCTCCTCTTTCTGTGCTCTGCGTGTGGGCTACTCAGTCCTGCTTCCAAGGTACTCGGTTTTCATTTTCTGTTTTTACTTCTATATTATGCGTGCTTCTCCCTTCTTTTAATAGTTTTTACTGCCTTAAAAATGATTTGGTGGTCAGGGTAGGGAGAATAAGATCTTGATTTTGTTCATTTTTCCATTGGTTAGTATAGGTTAGGATACAATAAAGTAACAAACAAGCCCCAAATTTCAGTGGCTTAAACCAACAAAGGTTTCTTCTTGCTTATATCTCATGTCAGTTATAGATTAGCAAGGGCTTCTGGTTACATCATCTTTAACCCCAGTTCCAGGTTGATGGAGCAGCCACCATTTGGGATATTGCTGCTTGCTCTGGTAGCAAGAGTATCTCATACCTGCAATTAAATGCTCTGGGCTTGAAGTGACACTCAGTCCCCACTTCTGCTCACATCTCACTGGGCAGAACTTGTCCTATGACCCTACCCAACAACTGGAGAGAGGGTCAGGAATAGCCCAATGAATAGATAGCTGGAAATAGTTAGGAAGCAAAACCAAGAGCTACTATATGTCTCCTAAAAGAAGTATTGTTGAGATTTTGTTTCTGATGGTTCTTGAGAGCCAGTTGTCCCTATTTAAACAAGCCTATGCATATCAGAGTTTAAATGAATAGACAAACATTTTTATCATTTATCAGATCCTGTGCTAAGTATAGGGGACACATAAGTGAACATAACAGGCTCTCAGCTTCAAGGAGCAACCTGTCTAGTAGGGAAGAGATATATGAAGCTAAGAAATCATAAAGCTATATATGCCAAGTGCTATAACAGAGGTAAGAGCCAAATTGTATGGAAGTACAAAGTGCTATGGAACCCATATAAACCCCATTCATTTAGGCAATATTGTCGATCAAAACATGGATGCATCAGGGAGGATAGAATAAGCCCCTTAGCCCTCTATATTCACTTCACCGCCACCTCCTGCCAGGGTTGTGCAGGCATCTGCATGTAACCTCCACATTAGCTGGGTGTCCCCTTGAGAAGCAGGTAAGTTGGACCCACATTCTGTGTCTAGTGAAAAGGCCCAATCCTACTACACGATTGCTGTCTCTTTCCAGGAGGCCTCTACTCTCCTAGGCACCTCTAAGGGATTTTTATACAAGTCTAGCTCCAAGACAAGTCCCCTTATCATCCCTTCCAGCTAGACTGTATCCACTAGACTTATCCCTCCTCCCTTCCTGCCTGACTAGCTACCTTCTTCCTTCTTCCCTTCTTTCTTTAGTTTCAGTTTATTTCTGTCTCCATATCTTCCTCTCTTTTTTGCTCCTTCCATATTTTCTATCTCCCTTCTTTCCTATCTACTTATTTATACTTCAGTTTCCTGAAACAATAAGTTTTTCTAAGCCAGGAAGAGGGAATTGGCTCATTGTTACTAGAACATTGATTCAAGGGATGAACTGTAGTGTGGAAGTTTGCCTGCTGGGCTGGCACCTAAAAGTCTTGACTTGGGACAAATAACTCTCTAGGCCTCAGTTTCCTCATGTGAAAAAGGAAGAAAGCCCTTTGAGATCCATTCTGTAAGTCTGTGAATATTTTAACAATGAGATGATTCATTTTTAGATTTCTAAACTTTAGTGTTTTAAAATATTGCACCTACAGTATTTTTTAATTTACAATTGAACTCTTTATAAGATATTTTCAAGAAAACCAATTTTACACATCAGAAATGGTATCAAATATATGAATTACGGGACTTCCCTGGTGGTCCAGTGGTTAATACTCTGAGCTTCAAATGCAGGGACCGCGGTTCGATCCCTGTTTAGGGAACTAGGATCCCACATGTCACAAGGCCAAAAACCAAACCAAACCAACAACAAAAAGTATGAATTAGAACACAGACAACAATATGAAATGGGCATAAAACAAAGCTGAAGTGGACAGACAAGCAATTTCTCTTTTTAATTTATTAACACAAGCTTAAACTTTGTTAAAGAAAGATACAAAGAACTATGTTTTAGGAGAATTGCAGGACCTTCTGTTGAAGATTGAATTTCACAGTTTTATATCCCTAGTAGGGAAAAAATAAGACTAATTTTCCCCCCACACTCTAAAACAACAAGAACAATTTAAAAAACCCCAAAAAACTGCACCTACATTGTTTCAGTAGACTATTGCTTTGTGTTCTCTCTCTAAAATATGTAGAAGATGACACAATGACACATTGACACGAAGGCTATGAGGCCCACATGAAATCAGTCTTTGTACAGTACAGCCATCCCTTCACATCTTTCTATTTAGGGGGGAAAAAAAACTCTTGTTACAGACACTGGCCGTATCCTCACTGTCTGTAAATTTTGAGTTTGGAAGATTTTCAATGAAACGGCGAGAGAAAGCTTCACTGGTGGCTTGTAATAACCAAAAAGCTGTGTTTCAAGCAAGATATTTGATTTTACAGGTTTTACGTGAAATAGCCTTAGCAATGGAAATGATTTTGGTCATGGAAAAAGCAAATACAATGAAATCGCCAGTGAGAACCATTTCACAGCAAACAGTGGTGAGTATAACTGGCTGCTGGTTCAAAACTAAAATATTTTTACTAAACACCCAGCATCAATCAGATATGCCTGCCTTTGTATGAAAGAAGGAGCAGGGCAGATGGAGAAATGGAAGTTGAAAGAAACATTAGTGTTAAAAAAAAAAAAACTCCTGGCAGCTCTGTGAGAAAGGTGATCTTTTTTTCCCCAGTATGAATGAGTAAAGAAAGTTCATTGTTATCAGAGTGTTTTGCAAAGCAAAAACTCTTTATTTTGTTTATTTTTAGTGTTCATATCTTTGTGTCTAGACCAGGGAGCACAGAAGTTGGTAATAATAGAAATGAAATGTCCTCTGTCACAGCCCCACTAATTTGGATCCCCAGGGACTCAACCCACTATCTAGATGGGGATTGCACGGCTCTGTCCTTTTCTCTGACACCCCCAACTTTTCTCAAACCTAGTTGATTTCTAGTCTTGCAGCAATATGTGTTTTCATGGTAAACCTCCAAATTACATTTTTCCTAGCTAGAGATAAAGGGAGGAAAACAGGGTTTCAAAGACTTGGATTAAAAAAAAAATCTAGAAAATAATATTTTCAAGTGCTGGTAGGAAAATTTAAAGCAAATAATTCTTATTTAACTTCAATAACTTTGAGATCATCTGGGAAATCTTCAAAACAAATTTCTTTTGTTTGTGCAAAATATTTTTATGTTATAACAACATTTTTTTTTTTACATCTTTACTGGAGTATAATTGCTTTACAATGGTGTGTTAGTTTCTGCTTTACAACAAAGTGAATCAGTCATACATATACATATGTTCCCCTATCTCCTCCCTCTTGCGTCTCCCTCCCTCCCACCCTCCCTATCCCAACCCTCCAGGCGGTCACAAAGCACCGAGCTGATCTCCCTGTGGTATGCAGCTGCTTCCCACTAGCTATCTACCTTATGTTTGGTAGTGTATATATGTCCATGCTTCTCTCTTGCTTTGTCACAGCTTACTCTTCCCCCTCCCCATATCCTTAAGTCCATTCTCTAGTAGGTCTGTGTCTTTATTCCTGTCTTACCCCTAGGTTCTTCAGAATCGTTTGTTTTTAGATTCCATATATATGTGTTAGCATACTGTATTTGTTTTTCTCTTTCTGACTTACTTCACTCAGTATGACAGACTCTAGGTCCATTCACCTCACTACAAATAACTCAATTTCGTTTCTTTTTATGACTGAGTAATATTCCATTGTATATATGTGCCACATCTTCCTTATCCATTCATCTGTCAATGGACACTTAGGTTGCTTCCATGTCCTGGCTATTGTAAATAGTACTGCAATGAACCTTGTGGTACATGACTCTTTTTTACTCCCATTTACCATTGCAATAAAAAGAATAAAATATCTAGGAATAAACCTACCTAAGGAGACAAAAGACCTGTATGCAGAAAAGTATAAGACACTGATGAAAGAAATTAAAGATGATAAAAATAGATGGAGAGATATACCATGTTCTTGGATTGGAAGAATCAACATTGTGAAAATGACTCTACTACCCAAAGCAATCTACAGATTCAATGCAATCCCTATCAAACTACCACTGGCATTTTTCACAGAACTAGAACAAAAAATTTGACAATTTGTATGGAAACACAAAAGACCCCGAATAGCCAAAGCAATCTTGAGAACAAAAAACGGAACTGGAGGAATCAGGCTCCCTGACTTCAGACACTACTACAATGCTACAGTAATCTAGACAGTATTGTACTGGCACAAAAATAGAAAGATAGATCAATGGAACAGGATAGAAAGCCCAGAGATAAACCCACGCACATATGGTCACCTTATCTTTGATAAAGGAGGCAGGAATGTACAGTGGAGAAAGGACAACCTCTTCAATAAGTGGTGCTGGGAAAACTGGACAGGTACATATAAAAGTATGAGATTAGATCACTCCCTAACACCATACACAAAAGTAAGCTCAAAATGGATTAAAGACCTAAATGTAAGGCCAGAAACTATCAAACTCTTAGAGGAAAACATAGGCCGAACACTCTATGACATAAATCACAGCAAGATCCTTCTTGACCCACCTCCTAGAGAAATGGAAATAAAAACAAAAATAAACAAATGGGACCTAATGGAACTGCAAAGCTTTTGCACAGCAAAGGAAACCATAAACAAGAGCAAAAGACAACCCTCAGAATGGGAGAAAATATTTGCACATGAAGCAACTGACAAAGGATTAATCTCCAAAATTTATAAGCAACTCATGCAGCTCAATAACAAAAAAACAAACAACACAATCCAAATAGGGCAGAAGACCTAAATAGACATTTCTCCAAAGAAGATATACAGACTGCCAACAAACACATGAAAGAATGCTCAACATCACTAATCATTAGAGAAATGCAAATCAAAACTACAGTGAGGTATCATCTCACACCAGTCAGAATGGCCAGCATCAAAAAATCTAGAAACAATAAATGCTGGAGAGGATGTGGAGAAAAGGGAACACTCTTGCACTGCTGGTGGGAGTGTGAATTGGTACAGCCACTATGGAGAACAGTATGGAGGTTCCTTAAAAAACTACAAATAGAACTACCATATGACCCAGCAATCCCACTACTGGGCATTTACACTGAGAAAACCATAATTCAAAAAGAGTCATGTACCAAAATAACAACATTTTATATAGTTAGGGCAGTGTTTTCCTATCAGATTTTTTCAGCAAGAAAACAACAATAGCAACAACAACAGAAGAAGAAATACATTTGGCTTGTGTAAATATTTTTTTAAAAATATTTTTGTTCTGTCCATGTTTCGATGCCTTAAAATAATTTTTAGACTGTAAATTGTTTCAAATTTATTATGATAATGTAAAATTTTATGTATTTAACAGTTTATGCCTCCCCGAGGAATGGATGAAGGGAATCTCAGAGGTCTATTAAATTAGTTGGATTCCTATAAATAAGTTTAATATCTATCTTCATCTAATGCAATATTTTTAAAAACCCTATATTTGTGTCTTGTAAAATTTTTCTAGCATCACAGTTTTTTTAAATATAAATATTCCAGGTTTTAAAAATATAATCATTTTTCCTGGTATAATTGAATTATTCTGGTGACCAAAATTGTGTGCATGTGTGTGTGTATGTGTGTGTGTAAAGTTATTGTCTGTGGTAGTTTTGAAACTTAAGTGCATGAGGTTATGGAGAAAAGGGAACCCTTGGTAGTGGGAATGTAAATTGGTGCAGCCACAGTGGAAAAGAGTACGGAGGTTTCTTAAAAAACTAAAAATAGCACTACCATATGACCCAGCAATTCCACTCCTGGGTATTTATCTGAAAAAAAAATTAAAACACTAATTTGGACAGATACATGCACCTCAATGTTCATAGCAGCACTATTTACAATTGCCAAGATATGGAAGCAACCTAAATGTCCATCAACAGGTGAATGGATAAAGAAGTTGTGGTATATATATGTAATGGAATAGTAGCCATAAAAGAATGAAATTTTGCCATTTGAAACAACATGGATGGACTTGGAGGGTATTATACTTAGTGAAATAAGTCAGATAGAGAGACAGATACTGTATGATACCTCTTATATGTGGACTCTAAAAAGTACAACAAACTAATGAATATAACAACAAAAAAAACAGACTCACAGATATAGGGAACAAACTAGTGGTTACTAGTGGGGAGAGGGGAGGGGGGAGGGGCAATATAGGAGTAGGAGAATAAGGGGTACAAACTACTGTGTGTAAAATAAATAAACTACAAGGATATATTGTACAACACAGGGAATATAACCAATATTTTATAATAACCATAAATGGAATATAACCTTTAAAAATTGTGAACAACTTGTTATATACGTGAAGTGTATATAATAAAGTACATCAACCATACCTCAATAAAAAGAAAACATAATTGCAAATTCTTTGACATTCCTTCCATTGGGAGGGGACAGGTAAGTCCTCTTCCTGGCATCTGGACAGGCCTGGGCTGCCTTGGCTACTAGAGTAACCTGGTAGTGATGTCATGTGATTTCTAAGGTTAGGTTATAAGAAACCTTGCAGCCTCCCCTTGTTTGCTGGAACACTTGCTCTTGGAGCCCTGAGCCACAAGGAGAGAAGTACACCTACCTGGAGGCCTCCACGTGCTGAAAGAGCCCAAACCACATGGAACAGCCGCCCTCAGGTTAACACTAGTGATACCTGAAGTCCACCTTCAGTACATCTCAGCCAGACATGAGTGAAGAAGCTACACTCTCCTTTTAGCTCCCGGTCATTCCAGTCATCCCCAGCCACTGAACTCTGCCCAGATGAGACGTCAGATGATGTGGAGCAGAGACAAGTCATCCATGTTATGTCCTATATTCTTGTCCCACAGAATTCATGAGCAGAATAAAATGATGGCTGTTTTATGCTACTAGCTTTGGGTTGGTTTTTGATGTAGCAAAGTTCATTGTAGTTTTTCTGGATGATATATACTTCTTCAGTCTTTCATTATAGCACTTACTTCTATAATGGTATTTCAAACCAGCAAACAAATTAAGCACATATTGTAATATGAAATAACAGAGTGCTGCTAATTACACAATCTGAGCCATCTCCAAATGTACTTTTCCTATCTGTTTATCAAAATATATATTCCTAATACATCCAGGTACAAAAAATTGCACTAAAAACTTCAGTGTCTCTATGATGTTTACATCAGGTATTTAGAAGAGCATGTTACCATTTTACATGGTACTACATAGTGTACATTAATAGAGTTCCAGACTTTTTTGAACATGCATCCCGCATAATATACATGTACAATTCTAAAAATATACTGAGTACATTGTAAAATTCAAAAACACAGAAAATAAAGGGGTAAGATAAAACTGAATAGAAATAGAAATTCTGAATGTTTTGCTTGACACCATAATGAAATATCTTGGTAACCCCTTGAAGTAGCCCACACCTCACTTTGAAGATTACTCAAGTAGACAATGGATGGAAAAAAAGGTCCAAATCTACAGGCACATATTTGGGAAGTGGTACAAAAATATGTTAACTGCTTGGGCTCATCATTGGTTCCATCCTCACACTTACACTTATATTGACTTTTATGATAATCATATCCATTATTTTACGAATTTAGCCTTCAAGACAGAATAACGAATGGATAATTGACTGAAATGTGGTCGATAGGCTATTATAATTTCCCTTAATATAGCAGTATTGAAGAGTCTTTGTTTGAAAGCTTACAGTTGCTGAATAACTATAAAAAATGGATATGCATAATAATAAAGACATGGAGAAAGTCTAAAAATAGTCTAATAATTAGAAGGAAAAGACAGCAAAAAGTCATGAAACAAGGGGACTATTTTCAAGGTTAAGTTATATCAGAATTTGGCTAACTCTGTGCTATATATTTTTAATGTGTGAATTAGATTTTTAATTCAGCCAACATTTATTTCATGTTTATCATATGCCAGATATAGTGGATGGTTTATCTCAGATATTACTTAAACTCCCTAATGTGGATTCTTCTCATCTCTCTTCTTAGGAATTGCTTATATTGGGGAGACATTTTTAAACAAATGAAATGAGAAGAATATATATTACATCTTAACAAAATCATGATGTATGACAGGGGTCAGAAAACTCTTGCTTTCCTAATTGTCTTTTTCAGATAAAGTTTCAATGTAACACAACTCATTTGTTTCCATATTGCCTTGCTTTGTGCTACAATGGTAGAGTTGAGCAGGTGCAAAAGAGACTGTATGGCCTATAAAATCTAAAATATTTACTACCTGGTTCTTTACAGAAAATGCTATTAACTCCTGATTTAAAAGATGTATCAAACCCACTCTTTATTTCACTCAAATTTTCAAGCAGTCAGAGCAGAATTCTCTTAAAGAATGTTATTTCAATAGACAAGACATGGATGCAACCTAAGTGTCCACCAACAAATGAATGGATAAAGAAGATATGATACATATATACATAATGGAATATTACTCAGCCATAATAAAGAATGAAATAATGCCATCTGCAGCAACATGGATGGCCCTAGAAATTATCATACTAAGTGAAGTAAGTCAGGCAGAGACAGATATTATATGATATTTTTTATATATGGTATCTAAAAAATAGTACAAATGAACTTATTTATAAAATAGAAACAGACTAACAGACATAGAAAATAAGCTTCTGGTTACCAAAGGGGAAATGTGGGGGAAGGATAAATTAAGAGTTTGGGATTAACATATACACACTACTATATATAAAATAGATAACCAAAAAGGACCTACTGTATAGAACAGTGAACTATATTTGATATCTTGTATTAAATTGTAATGGAAAAGAATAGGAAAAAAGGATATAGGTATAAACTTATATATATTTAAAACCAAATCACTTTATTGTTCACCTGAAGCTAACACAATATTGTAAATCAACTATACTCAATAAAAAAAGAATGTTATTTCACAAGTGGTTGGGTGGCTCAAGTTGTTTATAAAGGAAATTAGTGCATTTCACCTAGAAAATGATACTCAAAGTTTGTCACTGATTATTATCAACTCTGGCAAACAAATTAATACCTCATACCTGGGATAAATCAGGTGGGAAAGAAAATAAACTGTGAGGTTATGAAATAGTTAATTTGCACATAAAAAAGTATAACTATTGGGTTCTTGCCACTTTATATAGAATTTAGGGCCTTTAAGCATCTTCCAAATTATTTAGAGTAGAGGGCCATTCTTCTACCTCTCTGGGAGAATAGCTTTGATTTTTTCATCTTCTTATCTGAGGTTCTTTTTAGCTGGTGTTCCCATGGCTTGTGAGGCTATGTATGTTGGGGGTGCAGTAACTCAGCATCGATGGGCTGAATTGTCAGGAGGTAAATGTGTTGGGTTGGGCGGTGTCCTGGGGTGGCTTAAACAAGTGTGATTTGGACTGTGTGTGGAGAATTGAGCCACAGTAAATATCAGCAGAAGCATCAATCCTGGAATTCCAAGACATATTTACATAAGGGAAGCAATGTTAGAATGCAGAAGCAGAGAAAATAAGGATACTCTTAAGAAATGCGGTGAGTGCATGAATAGTTCAAGTGAAACACTTCTGGATGACACAGGTTAGGGGCCCTGGAGGATTCCTTTTTTGGATTGTTGGTCACAAGGTATCTGGCAGAATGGCTTTGCATTTTGTTGCTGTTTTTCCAAGTCAAGAAATCAGCCAGCCCCATAAGTTGTTGGTAATGGAGCTGTGACACTTCAATGCCCATATAATCTGACACCCCCATTACTTTTTATTTTTTGTAAAATAATGGGTTTATTGAGATGTACTTCACATACCATAAAATTCACATGTTTAAAGTGTACAATTTGGTGGTTTATAGTACATTCACAAAGTTGTACAATCATTACCACTGTATAGTTACAGAATATTTTCATCATGCCAAAAAGAAACCCTGTACCCACTAGCAGTCATTCCCCATTCTCCCCTTCCCCTAGCCTCTGGCAACCACTAATTTACTCTCTGTCTCTGCAGATCTTCCTATTTTGGACTGTGGTTAACTTTTTGAAGTGTAACAAAGAATTCTTTTTTTTTTACCACCCCCAGCCCCCGCTGCTTTCCCCCCTTGGTGTCCATACGTTTGTTCTCTACATCTGTGTCTCTATTTCTGCCCTGAAAACCAGTTCATCTGTACCATTTTTGTAGATTCCACATATATGCATTAATATACGATATTTGTTTTTCTCTCTCTGACTTACTTCACTCTGTATGACAGTCTCTAGATCCATCCACGTCTCTACAAATGACCCAATTTCGTTCCTTTTTATGGCTGAGTAATATTCCATTGTATATATGTACCATTTCTACTTTATCCATTTGTCTGTTGATGGGCATTTAGGTTGCTTCCATGGCTGGGTTATTGTAAAAATAGCTGCAATGAACATTGGGGTGCATGTGTCCATTTGAATTATGGTTTTCTCAGGTATATGCACAGTAGTGAGAATGCTGGGTCATATGGTAATTCTATATTTAAGTTTTTAAGGAACCTCCATACTGTTCTCCATAGTGCCTGTATCAGTTTACATTCCCACCAACAGTGCAAGAGGGTCCCCTTTTCTCCAAACCCTCTCCAGCATTTGTTGTTTGGAGATTTCCTGATGATGCCCATTTTAATTGGTGTGAGGTGATACCTTATTGTAGTTTTGATTTGCATTTCTCTAATAATTAGTGATGTTGAACAGATTTTCATATGCTTCTTGGCCCTCTGTATGTCTTCTTTGGAGAAATGTCTATTTAGGTATTCTGCCCACTTTTGGATTGGGTTGTTTGTTTTTTTAATATTGAGCTTCATCGGCTGTTTATATATTTTGGATATTAATCCTTTCTCCATTGATTCATTTGCAAATATTTCCCGCATTTTGAGGGTTGTCTTTTCATCTTATTTATAGCTCCTTTATTGTGCAAAAGCTTTTAAGTTTCATTAGGTTTATTTTTATTTTTATTTCCATTGCTCTATGAGGTGGATCAAAAAAGATCTAGCTGTGATTTATGTCAAAGAGTGTTCATCCTATGTCTTTCTCTAAGAGTTTTATAGTGTGCGGTCTTACATTTAGGTCTCAAATCCATTTTGAGTTTATTTTTGTGTATGGTGTTAGGGAGTGTTCTAATTTCATTCTTTTACATGTATCTGTCCAGTTTTCCCAGCACCACTTATTGAAGAGGTTGTCCTTTCTCCATCGTATATCCTTTCCTCCTTTGTCATATATTAGTTGACCATAGGTCCGTGGGTTTATCTCTGGGCTTTCTATCTTGTTCCATTGATCTATATTTCTGTTTTTGTGCCAGTAACATATGGTCTGTATTACTGTAACTTTGTAGTAGAATCTGATGCCAGGGAGTCTGATTCCTCCAGCTCCATTTTTCATTCTCAAGATTGGTTTGGCTATTCGGGGTCTTTTGTGTTTCCATAAAAGTTGTGAAACTTTTTGTTCTACTTCTGTGAAAAATACCAGTGGTAGTTTGATAGGGATTGCATTGAATCTGTAGATTGCTTTGGGTAGTAAAGTAATTTTCACAATGTTGATTCTTCCAATCCAAGAACATGGTATATCACTCCATCTACTTGTATCATCTTTAATTTCTTTCATCAGTGTCTTATAATTTTCTGCATACAGGTCTTTTGTCTCCTTACGTAGGTTTATTCCTAGATATTTTATTCTTTTTGTTGCAATGGTAAATGGGACTGTTTCCTTAATTTCACTTTCAGATTTTTCATCATTAGTGTATAGAAATGCCAGAGATCTCTGTGCATTAATTTTGTATCCTGCTACTTTACCAAATTCATTGATTAGCTCTAGTAGTTTTCTGGTAGCATCTTTAGGATTCTCTATGTATAGTATCATGTCATCTGAAAACAGTGACAGCTTTACTTCTTTTCGTATTTGGATTCCTTTTTCTTCTCTGATTGTTGTGGCTAAAACTTCCAAAACTATGTTGAATAGTAGTGGTGAGAGTGGGCAACCTTGTCTTGTTCCTGATCTTAGTGGAAATGGTTTCAGTATTCTACCATTGTGGACGATGTCGGCTGTGGGTTTGTCATATATGGCCTTTATTATGTTGAGGAAACTTCCCTCTATGCCTACTTGCTGCAGGGTTTTTTATCATAACTGGGTGTTGAAATTTGTCAAAAGCTTTCTCTGCATCTATTGAGATGATCATATGGTTTTTCTCCTTCAGTTTGTTAATATGGTGTATCACGTTGATTGATATGCGTATATTGAAGAATTGTTGCATTCCTGGACTAAACCCCACTTGATCATGGTGTATGATCCTTTTAATGTGCTGTTGGATTCTGTTTGCTAGTATTTTGTTGAGGATTTTTGCATCTATGTTCATCAGTGATATTGGCCTGTAGTTTTCTTTCTTTGTGACATCTTTGTCTGGTTTTGGTATCAGGGTGATGGTGGCCTCGTAGAATGAGTTTGGCAGTGTTCCTCCCTCTGCTATATTTTGGAAGAGTTTGAGAAGGATAGGTGTTAGCTCTTCTCTAAATGTTTGATAGAATTCGCCTGTGAAGCCATCTGGTCCTCGGCTTTTGTTTGTTTGAAGATTATTAATCACCATTTCAATTTCAGTGCTTGTGATTGGTCTGTTCATATTTTCTATTTCTTCCTGGTTCTGTCTCAGCAGGTTGTGCATTTCTAAGAATTTGTCCATTTCTTCCAGGTTGTCCATTTTATTGGCATAGAGTTGCTTGTAGTAATCTCTCATGATCCTTTGTATTTCTGCAGTGTCAGTTGTTACTTCTCCTTTTTCATTTCTAGTTTTATTGATTTGAGTCTTCTCCCTTTTTTTCTTGATGAGTCTGGCTTATGGTTTATCAATTTTGTTTATCTTTTCAAAGAACCAGCTTTTAGTTTTATTGATCTTTGCTATCGTTTCCTTACATTCTTTTTCATTTATTTCTGATCTGATGTTTATGATTTCTTTCCTTTTGCTAACTTTGGGGGTTTTTTTTTGGTTCTTCTTTCTCTAATTGCTTTAGGTGCAAGGTTAGGTTGTTTACTTGAGATGTTTTTTGTTTCTTAAGGTAGTATTGTATTGCTATAAACTTCCCTCTTAGAACTGCTTTTGCTGCATCCCATAGGTTTTGGGTCATCATGTCTCTGTTGTCACTTGCTTCTAGGTATTTTTTTATTTCTTCTTTGATTTCTTCAGTGATCACTTCATTATTAAGTAGTGTATTGTTTAGCCTCCATATGTTTGTATTTTTTACGGATCTTTTCCTGTAATTGATATCTAGTCTCATAGCGGTTTGGTCAAAAAAGATACTTGATACGATTTCAGTTTTCTTAAATTTACCAAGGCTTGAATTGTGACCCAAGATGTGATCTATCCTGGAGAATGTTCCATGAGCACTTGAAAAAAATGTGTAT
The DNA here is from genome assembly GCF_937001465.1 of Orcinus orca. Classification (NCBI taxonomy): domain Eukaryota; kingdom Metazoa; phylum Chordata; class Mammalia; order Artiodactyla; family Delphinidae; genus Orcinus; species Orcinus orca. The sequence goes on along the minus strand of NC_064563.1, from coordinate 8,231,087 downwards.
TCTGTTGTTTTTGGATAGAATGTCCTATAAATATCAATTAAGCCCATCTTGTTTAATGTATCATTTAAAGCTTATGTTTCCTCATTTATTTTCATTTTTTATGATCTGTCCATTGGTGAAAGTGGGGTGTTAAAGTCCCCTACTATGATTGTGTTACTGTCAATTTCCCCTTTTATGGCTGTTAGCATTTGCCTTCTGTATTGAGGTGCTCCTATTTTGGGTGCATAAATATTTACAGTTATATCTTCTTCTTGGATCGATCCCTTGATCATTCTGTAGTGTCCTTCTTTGTCTCTTGTAGTAGTCTTTGTTTTAAAGTCTATTTTGTCTGATATGAGATTTGCTACTCCAGCTTTCTTTTGGTTTCCATTTGCATGGAATCTCTTTTTCCATCCCCTCACTTTCAGTCTGTATGTGTCCCTAGGTCTGAAGTTGGTCTCCTGTAGACAGCATATATATGGGTCTCATTTTTGTATCCATTCAGCCAGGCTATGTCTTTTGGTTTGAGCATTTAATCCATTTACATTTAAGGTAATTATCAATATGTATGTTTATATTACCATTTTCATAATTGTTTTGGGTTTTTTATTGTAGGTCTTTTCTTCTCTTGTGTTTCCTGCCGAGAGAAGTTCCTTTAGCATTTGTTGTAAAGCTGGTTTGGTGGTTCTGAACTCTCTCAGCTTTTGCTTGTCTGTAAACGTTTTAATTTCTCCATCAAATCTGAATGAGATCCTTGCTGGGTAGAGTAATCTTGGTTGTAGGTTTTTCTCCTTCATCACATTAAATACTTCCTGCCACTCTCTTCTGGCTTGCAGAGTTTCTGCTGAAAGATCAGGTGTTCACCTTATGGGGATTCCCTTGTGTATTATTTGTTGTTTTTCCCTTGCTGCTTTTAATATGTTTTCTTTGTATTTAACTTTTGACAGTTTGATTAATATATGTCTTCGCATGTTTCTCCTTGAATTTATCCTGTATGGGACTCTCTGTGCTTCCTGGACTTGATTAACTATTTCTTTTCCCATATTAAGGAAGTTTTCAACTATAATCTCTTCAAATATTTTCTCAGTCCCTTTCTTTTTCTCTTCTTCTTCTGGGACCCCTATAATTCAAATGTTGGTGCATTTAAGGTTGTCCCAGAGGTCTCTGAGACTGTCCTCATTTCTTTTCACTGTTTTTTCTTTATTCTGCTCTGCAGTAGTTATTTCCACTATTTTGTCTTCCAGGTAACATATCCAGTTTTCTGCCTTAGTTATTGTGCTATTGAACCCTTCCAGAGTATTTTTAATTACATTTATTGTGTTGTTATTGTTGCTTGTTTCCTCTTTAATTCTTGTAGGTCCTTGTTAAATGTTTCTTGCATTTTCTCTATTCTATTTCCAAGATTTTGGATAATCTTTACTATCATTATTCTGAATTCTTTTTTCAGGTAGACTGCCTATTTTCTCTTCATTTTTTTAGGTCTGGTGGGTTTTTACCTTGCTCCTTCATCTGCTGTGTGTTTTTCTGTCCTCTCATTTTGCTTACCTTACTGTGTTTGGGGTCTCCTTTTTTAAGTTTTTTTTTTTTTTTTTTAATTTATTTATTCATTTATTTATTTTTGGCTGTGTTGGGTCTTCGTTTCTGTGCGAGGGCTTTCTCTAGTTGTGGCAAGCGGGGGCCACTCTTCATCGTGGTGCGCGGGCCTCTCACTGTCGCGGCCTCTCTTGCTGCGGAGCACAGGCTCCAGACGCACAGAGCTCAGTATTTGTGGCTCACGGGCCCAGTTGCTCCGTGGTACGTGGGATCTTCCCAGACCAGGGCTCGAACCCGTGTCTCCTGCATTGGCAGGCAGACTCTCAACCACTGCGCCACCAGGGAAGCCCTGGGGTCTCCTTTTTGCAGGCTGCAGGTTCATAGTTCCATTTGTTTTTGGTGTCTGTCCCCAGTGGCTAAGGTTGGTTCAGTGGGTTGTGTAGGCTTCCTGGTGGAGGGGACTAGTGCCTGTGTTGTGGTGAATGAGGCTGGATCTTGTCTCTCTGGTGGGCAGGTCCACGTCTGGTGGTGTGTTTTGTGGTGTCTGTGGCCTTATTATGATTTTAGGCAGCCTCTCTGCTAATGGGTGGGGTTGTGTTCCTGTGTTGTTAGTTGTTTGGCATAGTGTGTCCAGCACTGTAGCTTGCTGGTCGTTGAATGAAGCTGTGTCTTGTTGTTGAGATGGAGGTCTCTGGGAGATTTTTGCCATTTGATATTATGTGGAGCTGGGAGGTCTCTTGTAGACCAGTGTCCTGAAGTTGTCTCTCCCACCTCAGAGTCACAGCACTGACTCCTGGCTGGAGCATCAAGAGCCTTTCATCCACACGCTCCACTTTTGGAGCCTGATACACTTAAGGATGACAAGTCAAATTTGTGAGCCTGCTGGATGAAGAAGTTGATTCCTATAACGTACTGTCACCTCTCCCTGAAGTATCTTAGGTAGATCGCCAACTGTGTTCGGCTCTGGGAGATCCTTCCCCAGTGAGCATATCCAGAACAAGAAGCAAACTGAATCCTGCCTGCCTCGAAAAAGAACTGTTGTATCTCAAGCAACGGAGACGTACGTAGAGCTCATTGGAGCCAATACTTTTGTTTGCATGGGAAGAAACTGAGGACTGGTTGGAAGATTTTTAATCACAGTTTTAATTCCATTACTTATGATTGGTCTGTTCATATTTTCTATTTCTTCCTGGTTCAGTCATGGAAGTTTATACCTTTCTGAGAATGTGTACATTTCTACCAGGTTGTCCATTTTATTGGCATAAAGTTGTCTGTAGTAGTCTCATATGATGCTTTGTATTTCTGTGGTGTCTGTTGTAACTTCTCCTTTTTTATTTTTAATTTTATTGATTTGAGTCCTCTCCATCTTTTTCTTGATTAGTCTAGCTAATGTTTTATCAACTTAATCTTCTCAAAGAACGAACCTTTACTTATATTGATCTTTGCTATTGTTTTCTTTGTGTCTATTTCATTTTTTCCTGCTCTGATCTTGATGATTTCTTTCCTTCTGCTAACTTTGGGTTTTGTTTGTTCTTCTTTCTCTAGTTCCTTTAGGTGTAAGGTTAGATTGTTTATTTGAGATTTTTCTTGTTTCTTGAGGTAGGCTTGTATAGCTATAAACTTCCTCTTAGAACTGCTTTTGCTGCATCCCATAGGTTTTGGATCATCGTGTTTTCATTGTCATTTGTCTCTAGGTATTTTTTGATTTCCTCCTTGGTTTCTTCAGCAATCTCTTGGTTATTTAGTAAGGTATTGTTTAGCCTCCATGTGTTTGTGTTTTTTACATTTTTTTCCCAGTAATTGACTTCTAATCTCATAGTGTTGTAGTCAGAAAAGATGCTTGGTATGATTTCAATTTTCTAGATTTACTGAAGCTTGATTTGTGACCCAAGATTTTATCTATCCTGGAGAATGTTCCATGTGCACTTGAGAAGAAAGTGTAATCTGTTGTTTATGGATGAAATGTCCTATATATATCAACTAAATTTATCTGTTCTATTGTGTCATTTAATGCTTGTGTTTCCTTATTAATTTTCTGTTTGGATGATCTGTCCATTGGTGTAAGTGAGGTGTTAATGTCCAATGGTGTAAGTGAGGTGTTATTGTGTAACTGTCGATTTCTTCTTTTATAGCTGTTAGCAGTTGCCTTATGTATTGAGGTGCTCCTATGTTGGGTGCATATATATTTATAATTGTGATATTCTTTTTCTGGATTGATCCCTTGATCATTATGTAGTGTCATTCCTTGTGTCTTATTACATTCTTTATTTTAAAGTCTATTTTATCTGATATGAGTATCACTACTCCAGATTTCTTTCTTTCTTTTTTTTTTTTTTTTGTGGTACGCGGGTCTCTCACTGTTGTGGCATCTCCCGTTGCGGAGCACAGGCTGCGGATGCGCAGGCTCAGCGGCCATGGCTCATGGGCCCAGCTGCTCCACGGCATGTGGGATCTTCCTGGACTGGGGCACGAACCCATGTCCCCTGCATCGGCAGGCGGACTCTCAACCACTATGCCACCAGGGAAACCCTCCAGCTTTCTTTTGATTTCCATTTGCATTGAATATTATTTTCCATCCCCTCACGTTCAGTCTGTATGTGTCCCTAGGTCTGAAGTGGGTTTCTTGTAGACAGCATATATATGGGTCTTGTTTCTGTATCCATTCAGCCAGGCTGTGTCTTTTGGTTGGAGCATTTAATCTATTCACGTTTAAGGTAATTATCGATTTGTATGTTCCTGTGACCATTTTCTTTATTGTTTTGTTTTTGTTTTTGTAGGTCCTTTCCTTCTCTTGTGTTTCCCACTTACAGAAATTCCTTTAGCATTTGTTGTAGAACTAGTTTGGTGGTGCTGAATTCTCTTAGCTTTTGCTTGTCTGTAAAGCTTTAGTTTTCTCCATAGAATCTGAATGAGATCCTTACTGGGTAGTGTAATCTTTGTTGTAGGTTCTTCCCTTTCATCACTTTAAGTATATCATGCCACTTCCTTCTGGCTTGTAGTGTTTCTGCTGAGAAATTAGCTGTTAACCTTATAGGAGTTCCTTTGTATATTATTTGTCATTTTTCCTTTGCTGCTTTCAGTAATTTTTCTTTATCTTTAATTTTTGTCAATTTGATTACTATGTGTCTCAGCGAGTTTCTCCTTGGGTTTATCCTGTATGAGACTCTCTGTGCTTCCTGGACTTGGGTGGCTATTTCCTCTTCCATGTTTGGGAATATTTTGACTATAATCTCTTCAAATATTTTCTTGGGTCCTTTCTCTCTCTCTTCTCCTTTTGGGACCCCTATAATGCAAATGTTGTGTTTAATGTCCCAGAGATCTCTTCAGCTGTCTTCATTTCTTTTCATTCTTTTTTCTTTATTCTGTTCCACAGCAGTGAATTCCACCTTTCTGTCTTCCAGGTCACTTATCCGTTCTTCTTCCTCATTTATTCTGCTATTGATTCCTTCTAGTGTATTTTTCATTTCAGTTATTGCATTGTTTATCTCTCTTTGTTTGTTCTTTAATTCTTCTAGGTGTTTTTTCTTTAATTCTTGTAGGTCTTTTTAAAACATTTCTTGCATCTTCTCGATCTTTGCCTCCATTCTTTTTCTGAGGTCTGGGTCATCTTCACTATCATTATTCTGAATTCTTTTTCTGGAAGGTTGCCTATCTCCACTTCATTTCACTGTTTTCCTGGGTTTTTTTCTTGTTCCTTCGTCTTGTTCCTTCATCTTGTACATAACCCTCTGCTTTTTCTTGTTGTCTACCTTTCTGTGAATGTGGTTTTCCTTCCACAGGCTGCAGGATTGTAGTTCTTCTTGCTTCTGCTGTCTGCCTTCTGGTGGATGAGGCTATCTAAGAGGCTTGTGCAAGTTTCCTGATGGGAGGGACTTGTGGTGGGTAGAGCTCAGTACAACTTTAATCTGCTTGTCTGCTGATGGGTGGGGTTGGGTCCCCTCCCTGTTGGTTATTTGGCCTGAGGTGACCGCACACTTGAGCCTACCTAGGCTGTTTGGTGGGGCTAATGGCAGACTCTCAGAGGGCTCACACCAAGGAGTACATCCCAGAACTTCTGCTGCCAGTGTCCTTGTCCTCTCAGTGAGAGAGACACACCCCCCCCCCGCCTCTGCAGGACACTCTCCAACACTAGGAGGTAGGTCTGGTTCAATCTCTATGGGGTCACTGCTCCTTCCCCTGGGTCCTTATGCGCACACTACTTTATGTGTGCCTTCCAATAGTGGAGTCTCTCCCCCAGTCCAGTCAAAGTCCTGCAATCAAGTCCCACTAGCCTTCAAAGTCTGACTCCCTAGGAATTCCTCCTCCTGTGCTGAACCCCCAGGTTCAGAAGCCTGACATGGGGCTCAGAACCTTCACTCCAGTTGGTGGACTTCTATGGTATAAGTGTTCTCCAGTTTGTGAGTCACCCCTCAGCAGTTATGGGATTTGATTTTATTGTGATTGCACCCCTCCTACCACCTCATTGTGGCTTCTCATTAGCCTTTGGGTGTGGGGTATCTTTTTTGGTGCATTCCAGTGTCTTCCTGTTGATGATTGTTCAGTAGTTAGTTGTGATTGCGATGTTCTTGCAAGAGGGAGTGAGAGCATGTCCTTCTACTCTGCTATCTTGAACCAATCCCCATTTCTTTTTTTTATGGTGGTATTGATGAAAGATGAAGCCCTTCTAGATGATGCCCAGAACATAGCATTTACTCAAAACACATTCACTCAATAAACACAAATAATTTAACATTAGATAATTCATGTGAGCATAATTTAATGAGGTTTCCTGTCACTGTCACAAAAAAATAACATCATATAAATGTAAAATAGGAATACATATAAAGAAAAAATCAATCTAGGTTTCCACCTAGTATATTCTTCCAGTCCAGTTTAATTCCAGGCTGTTTTCGTGCCTACTATATGCTGAGGATGATAAAATCATGTATTGTTTTCTGAAATGTATATTTATAATAGTATTAATCCAGCAAAGGATGATGGAAAATGGTAGTACACCTTAAAAACCAGGTCTTTCTTTATTATTATTATTTTTTACCTCATTCATGTTAGTTCACTCCCAACACAGAACCATGTCTATTGCAAAGAAAGTAAAGAAGATTTCTTCTGAATGATACTTCTTTCTCCCAGTGTGTATAAGTATTCCATAAGTGGAATGTTTTGTCTGTTGTAGGGCAGAGAGTAGAGAAGTTCCAAGGGACAGACACTGTCTTATGTTTCTGAAGCATGGATATAGCCCACTATCATTCTGCTAGCTTGACTAACTAAAAAAGAATGAAATAATGCCATTTACAGCAACATGAGTGGACCTAGAGATTATTATACTAAATGAAGTAAGTCACACAGAGAAAGAAAAATATCATATGATAGCACTTACATGTGCCATCTAAAAAATGATACAAATGAACTTATTTACAAAACAGAAATAGACTCACAGACATAGAAAATAAATTTATTGTTACTAAAGGGAAAAGTAGGGAAGATGGATAAATTAGAAGTTTGGGATTAGCAGATACAAACTACTATATATAAAATAGATAAACAACAGTGTCTTACTATATAGCACAGGGAACTATATTCAATATGTTGTAATAAGCCATAATGGAAAAGAATCAGAAAAAGAATATATATATATATATATATATATATATATATATATCTGAATCACTTTGCTGTACACTGGAAACTAACATAACATTGTAAATCAACTATAGGTCAATTTTAAAAAAAGGTGAACGTTTAAGTCAGGCAACACCTCCCAAGGAGAGTAAAGATCTTCCTTTGCCAAACCACAGGGGTTTATTTATTTATTTTAAAAATAAATGTTTGTTTATTTATTTTTGACTGTGTTGGGTCTTCGTTGCTGTGTGCGGGCTTTCTGTAGTTGGGACAAGTGTGGGCTTCTTTTGTTGTGGAGCATGGGCTCTAGGCATGAGGGCTCCAGTAGTTGTGGTACTCAGGCTCAGTAGTTGTGGCTTGCTGGCTCTAGAGCTCAGGCTCAGTAGTTGTGGTGCACAGGCTTAGTTGCTCCATGGCATGTGGGATCTTCCCGGACCAGGGATCGAACCCCTGTCCCCTTCATTGACAGGCAGATTCTTACCCACTGTTCCTCCAGGGAAGTCCCCTAAAGGGGTTTAATCTCAGACCATGGAATTTGTAATGTCAGGACACTCTACTTTGCAATTACTTCTGAATCATCTCCTTCTTTCTATCCTATTCACAAACATAGACTTCAAGCAATTTATTTAAAAAAATCCATTAATCATGAAGCAAAGGAATTATTTCAGGAGAGGGGATGTTAGTTTTGCCATTTATTGCTGTATAACTCTGTGAAAAAAACATTGCCATTTTAAGTGAGTGGATTTCAAAATCAGAAAGTTTGGTAAGGGGAGGGTGGAAGAGGACAAAGAAATTTTAAAATATGATATTGCCTGTTTTTGCAAAACCTAGCTAAAGAACTAGGTAGTCATATTACAGAAGAACTTAACTTTTTTTTTTTTGATAAATAAGAAGTGGAACACACTCTGCAGACAGAATGTGGGCCATCTCAGAAGGTGAGAAAGGCTCCAGAGTGTGGGGTTGTCAGTTTTTATAGGGGTGGGTAATTTCATAGGCTAATGATTGGGAGGAGTATTCCAGTTATTTCAGGAAGGGGTGGGGATTTCCAGGAATTGGGTCACCACCCATTTTTGATCCTTATGATCGGCCTTGGAACTGTCATGGCGCCTGTAGGTATGTCATTTAGCTTACTGATGTGTTACAGTGAGCGTATACTGAGGCTCAAGGTCTAGTGGAAGTCGACTTGTCTGCCATCTTGGACCCATTTGGTTCTAATCAGTTTATGTCATGTCCTCGGGCTATGTCATTCTTTCAGATGAAGGTTGTGCCCTCCCCACTTCCCTCCTGTTTCATTCTCCCCTCAGAGATTTTACTCCCATATTCTTATGGGAAGCAGAAGGGTGATGGTCCGTGTTCTGTAACTGCTTCAAGGCTGAGTAGGCATATCAATCCTGCCTGTCAGGGAGTAAAAATCCCTGGATTCCTGATCTAGGGGCTGCAGGGATGGGACAGCTCCTTGTTTTAAGTCAGTATAGTCTGGAAACCTCGCATAGCCATCATCTTGGTGCACTGTTGTGCACCAAGTTACAACAGAACTGTTGTAACTGCTTCCTTGGCCTTTCTATGAATCTCCTTGATGATGAAGCACTTTTTGTAACAGCATCAGAGTACAAAAATATGTATAAATGACAAAAGAGATTTTAGATGCTATCCCTTCTAAGGTAGTCTCCCAACCAGGTGTTAGTGCCCAAAAAGTTGTCACAAAGAGATGGCACAGAAGATGTCCCCAAAGGTGTTGATGATGAGCGGGAGTTGGTCTAGCTATAAGTTGAGAATAAAGTGTCAGCACTTATAAGGGTCAGAGGGAGGGGAGTAAAAGCAATGAAAAGTACACCTTGGTGGTTACACAGGTCTTCTGGTGTTAACAGAGGAAAGAAAAGAAAGAAAGAAAAGAAAGAAAGAAAGAAAGAAAGAAAGAAAGAAAGAAAGAAAGAAAGAAAGAAAGAAAGAAAGAAAGAAAGAAGGAAGGAAGGAAGGAAGGAAGGAAGGAAGGAAGGAAGGAAGGAAGGAAGGGAGGGAGGAAGGAAGGAAGGAAAAGAAAGAAAGAAAGAAAGAGAGAGAGAGAGAGAAAGGAAGAAAGGAAGAAAGGAAGAAAGAAAGAAAGAAAGAAAGAAAGAAAGAAAGAAAGAAAGAAAGAAAGAAAGAAAGAAAGAAAGAAAAGAAAGAAAGAAATAGAGCAGGAATGAACAAGCAAGCAAGAATGTAGGAGAAAAATCTCAGAGTCAAGGAGAAGAGTATAGAGGTTAACAATTCTGCCCTGGATCTGCTGTTCGATGTGCGTAAGCATACAGGGTTGACCCGCTGGTCAAAAATGAGCAGACATTGGCAGAGCATCCTCCCCAGTATATCTGGCTTGTGGCATCCCATGGGCCTCTTTAGGACCAAGTCCTAACTCTCAACATTTTCTTACCTTATCACTGTCCGTTCCTGGTCACCAGCTGAAACTGTGCACCTCAGACTGGGACTTGAACCCACGTGCCAGGACTCAAACCTGACCAAAACCCACAGTTTTCCAACTGAGATCACACACCTGGTTTCAGGACTTAATGAAGCTTGGGTTCTTGATGTCTCATCCCAGAAAAAACTAGTGAGAGACAAAGTGACAGGTAAGAAGTGGATTTATTTAGAGAGAAACACATTCCACAGACAGAGTGTGGGCCACCTCAGAAGATGAGAAAGGCCACAGAAGAACTTTAAATCTTGCAAAAGTAACATATTATCAGCCCTTTAATAACCAAGGAACCAGGCTGCAAAAACTATAACAAAATTCTGTTAGATTCCCTAGTATTTTTTAAACTGGGTTATGGTGTTCTTGTTAGGAAGAAAAATGGATTTGCATTGGAATTTCCTAGACTGTATGCATAGTGAACAGTAATTCATCCTATGGAAAGTATTATTATCTTATCGGTCCAAGTTCTCTTCCGCAGAGGGGATAACTTGAGAGTTTATTAAAATGTAATTTGCCAACCTGCATTCTCAGATTTGTTCACTTTCCAATTGCTGTATGCCTATCTAAATACCACCAACGAATCCTTCAACTCCTTGTATTTGTCAGCATGAGAAGCATAGACTAATACCACATGACGATGCTTTCTCTTACAGTGACCTCCATGCTATCATATAAAATGAGACAATTTTTTTCTTTATTGCTGGTAACTGAACAGTACTGTAGCAACATATTATTAAAGCATTTATGTAGAATGACTCTGATGGGATCAGGATAATAGATTTATTTGTGGATTTTGATTTGTTAACCAGTTGAGGAAAATTTACCTCTTAATTGCTGTTTTTAAAAATCATACATTTTTGGTCACATCCCCTTCCTAGATTCTGATGGTCATCCTCTCTGCAAAAATAAACACACACACACACACACACACACACACACATATGTGCACAGTTTTTTTTTTTTTTTTTATAAATTTATTTATTTATTTAATTTTGGATGTGTTGGGTCTTCGTTTCTGTGCGAAGGCCTTCTCTAGTTGCGGCTAGTGGGGGCCACTCTTCATTGTGGTGCGCGGGCCTCTCACTGTCGCGGCCTCTCTTGTTGCAGAGCACAGGCTCCAGATGCGCAGGCTCAGTAATTGTGGCTCACGGGCCCAGTTGCTCCGCGGCATGAGGGATCTTCCCAGACCAGGGCTCGAACCCGTGTCCCCTGCATTGGCAGGCAGATTCTCAACCACTGCGCCACCAGGGAAGCCCTGTGTACAGTTTTGCTTACAATATCAATGACACATACTAACCCATAGATCTTTGCAGTCTATGAACCCTAGATTGAGAACCACTGCTTTATAACATCTTGATCCTGATATGTGTATTTTCTGATTGGAGACTAATTATAGTTTTCCTTAGTTTTAGAATTTTCATACTCTCAGTAATGTCAGCAGAAGACAAGAAGGTAGACATCCATTCATTTTGTATTGATATTTTTCTATTTACTCGTTTATTGGAAATGTTAAAAAAAAACCCAAGCAAAACCTTTATGGATATGTTTATTTTAAGAAAAACAGGTTAAGCATGACTGATCTTTAATATGCAAGTTGATAGCAATAGCATCATTTGGTCTGTCTGTTATGGGAATGAGTGGACATCTCTTCTCCAAGCCTTCTTCTTCCTTCTGGCACAAGGTTGACTACACTGTAGAGATCTTATAGTTGGGTGTGGCCGTTTGACTGAGTTCTGGTCAACAGAATATGAAGTAAGTAATGGACATCCTTGACCTGTTCCATGACAGACCCTCAACACACGGTCCTCATGACTTCATGGAGATGAGCTCAGAGGTCTTGGGAGCCACATCTTGGAGATAAGAAAGCTTAAAATGGAAAAGACCTGGGTCTATTAATCACTTCTTGGAGGAAAGCTGCTGCTGAACTACCATTTTGGACTTCTGTGTTAAGCTAGATAAGTTTTGGGGTTTCTCTGTAGTAGCTGCTAAAAGAACCTGAACTACTACGCAAGGTTTACTGACTAATTCAGACACAAAACTACGCGGGGTGGGTGTGGGGGCGGTCGCCAAGGGTGTTAGTGCTCAGTTTACTTCTAGCGTTTTGTGACATGTGCTGTTTACTTGTGACTGCTTAGGTGGAATAATACTTGATGTTATCTAGTTTCAACTTGAACTAATATCCAACAATGGACAAATGGCTTAAGATTCTTCCAGAGAAAATGTGGTGTAAAGAGTTCTAATAATGCAAGCAGACATGGAAATCCTGACGAGGCACATCTGCTGCTACTTCTCTAGGAGTTGAAAGAGGTCTTCAGCAGTCACATAGATGGTAAAAGCAACCATCTGACAAGATGGTGTAAAAATTTCAACCAATAGAAAGGCTAGCTGAATTACAGATAAACACCAGACATTAACTAAACTTTGTCCTATATTGTACCTTGGGATATTAAGTAGTAACTGCAGTACATATACACAATATGGGAGAAGGCATGTTCAATTAAAACAATTGATAAAGGTGTGCAATCAAAAATCCTTTGGAGGGCTTCCCTGGTGGTGCAGTGGTTGAGAGTCCACCTGCCGATGCAGGGGACACGGGTTCGTGCCCCGGTCCAGGAAGATCCCACATGCCGCGGAGCGGCTGGGCCCGTGAGCCATGGCCGCTGAGCCTACGCGTCTGGAGCCTGTGCTCGGCAATGGGAGAGGCCACAACAGTGAGAGGCCCGCGTACCACACACACACTATATATATATATATATATTTAAATTTAAAAAAATCCTTTGGACAGCACTGATCTGGAAACTCAGGATCCTGTGTTCCACCTACTTCAGAAGAGTATAAATTTACCACAATCTCTTGGGCACTGTGCCTCTGGATACAACTTTGGGATTAGCCCTAATGTACAAGTCTGGACCCATGAGACTAAGGCTACCCCAATGGTGATCCCCTCAAATTAAAGGGTTGACCAATTTAGTTTTAAAAAAGTGTTTTTTCCCCTTTTCATGTATAAATACTAGACTTTTACACTGATTTATTCATTAAAAATTTTTATTTTATATTGTAGTATAGCTGATTAACAATGTTTTGTTAGTTTCATGTGTACAGCAAAGTGATTCAGTTATACATATACATGTATCTATTCTTTTTCAAATTCTTGTCCCATTTAGGTTATTACATAATATTGAAGAGTGAACTTTTGGACTAGCTGGAGTTTTGGCAGCTGCAATAACCTGCAATTTCAATTTCAACATTAAAGTGATAATACTTTTCTATTCAGTTACTGAGCTTTATGCAGAATAATCTTGAGTGAATTGAGAAACCTGTTATAAAATAGAAGTGATGGAGGGCAGAATTTATCTTAAGTTTCAGACTTCTCAAATTTAATGACTTCAGCATGGGTTTTCTAGATGATTTACCTAATATCTAGACACTCCCACTTGTTTCTGTAGGATCACAACAAACATGTGTTTAGGAAATCAGCCATTCTTTGTAGTGTGGGGAAAAGTAATTTGATTTAAAAAAATGTTAACCTGTTTTTTAATTTTATATTGGAATATAGTTGATTTACAATGTTGTGTTAGTTTCAGGTGTACAACAAAGTGATTTAGGTATACATATACATGTATCTACTCTTTTTCAGATTATTTTCCCATATAGGTTATTACAGAGTATTGAGTAGAGTTCCCTGTGCTATACAGGAGGTCCTTGTTGATTACCTAATTTATATATAGTAGTGTGTTATGTTAATCCCAACCTCCTAATTTATCCCTCCCCCCCCCCACATTTCTCCTTTGGTAACCATAAGTTGGTTTTATAAGTCTGTGAGTCTGTTTCTCTTTTACAAATAACTTCATTTGTATCATTTTTTTTAGATTCCACATATAAGTGATATTATGTAATATTCATATTTCTCTCTCTCACTTACTTCACTTAGTATGATAACCTCTAGATCCATCCATGTTGCTGCAAATGGCATTATTTCACTCTTTTTTTGTGGCTGAGTAATATTCCATTGTATATATGTACCACATCTTCTTTATCCATTCCTCTGTGGATGGACATTTAGGTTGCTTCCATGTCCTGGCTATTGTAAATAGTGCTGCAATGAACATTGGGTTGCATGTATCTTTTCGAATTATGGTTTTCTCCAGATATATGCCCAGGAGTGGGATTGCTGGATCACATGGTAGTTCTATTTTTAATTTTTTAAGGAACTTCCATACTGTTCTCCCTAGTAGCTGTACTAATTTACATTTCCCTCAACAGTGTAGGAGGGTTCCCTTTTCTCCACACCCTCTCCAGAATTTATTGTTTGTAGATAACCTATTTTTATATAAAAGTAGTATATTTCCATTATACAAAAGTCTTTAGAAATGGAGAATATAAAGAAAAAACTCACAATTTATAATCCAGAGATAGCTCCTTATATTGTATATTAGGTCCATATTTTATGTATAGATTTGTATCTCACTCATTTCTATTAATATTATATTGTAAAAATATTAATTATTCTATGGGTTTCCCTGGTGGCACAGTGGTTGAGAGTCCGCCTGCCAATGCAGGGGACATGGGTTCGTGCCCCGGTCCGGGAAGATCCCACATTCTGCGGAGCGGCTGGGCCCGTGAGCCATGGCCGCTGAGCCTGTGCATCCGGAGCCTGTGCTCCACAACGGGAGAGGCCACAATAGTGAGAGGCCTGTGTACTGCAAAAAAAAAAAAAAAATTAATTATTCTAAACTATACCATTCCATGTTTTAAAAGTTAGGTGTCATTATTATTGTTAACAAATAATTTATATTATGGAAGTACCATAATTATTTTAAATATTTTCTTAATTGTATGTTTAGATCAATTTCAATTATTTTCCTGTTATAAACAATGCCAAGATGAATATCTTTCTATGTTAATCTTTTTTTTTTTTTTTTTTTTTTTGCGGTACACGGGCCTCTCACTGTTGTGGCCTCTCCCGTTGCGGAGCACAGGCTCTGGATTCGCAGGCTCAGTGGCCATGGCTCACGGGCCCAGCTGCTCCATGGCATGTGGGATCATCCTGGACCGGGGCACGAACCCGTGTTCCCTGCATCGGCAGGCGGACTCTCAACCACTGCGCCACCGGGAAGCCCCTATGTTAATCTTTAACTGGATTTCTGTGGTTCATCAAGATAGAGTCCTAGAAGTAGAATTATTCTGAGTCAAATTATATGAAAATATAAGTGGTTCTAATAATTTCTAATAATGCCACCTGTATTAAATATTATAGTTTTAAAAATGATATATTACATTTGTTTTCTGTATTTCTTTGCCAATTGGTTAAGTGGAAATGCTTTCATACATTTACTAGCCTTGTATTTCCCCCTTTAGCAAATCATTTATACTTTGATTTTATACATTTTTTAGTGTTTGCCCTAGAGTTTGTAATATACATTTACAACAAATCCAAGTCCACTTTAAAATAATATTACACCACTTCACAGGTAGTGAGTACCTTATAATAACAAAATCATCCTAAGTCCTTCTTCTTGTCCTTTGTATCATTGTTATTATTAATTTTACCAATACATAAGCAGACATAAGCCTGTATGTATGTACACATGATTTATACAAAAGCATACATAATCAAGCACATTGTTGCTATTGTTTTGAACAAACTGTTATCTGTTTGATTAAAAAAATTAAAAGCTTTTATGTTACTTATAACTATTCCTTCTTCAATATTCTTCCTTTCTTTATATAGATCTGAGTTTTGGGCCTGAATTATTTACCTTCTCTTTAGAGAACTACTTTTAACATTTCTTGCAAGGCTGGTCTACTGGCAACAAATTCCCTCAATTTTTGTTTGAGAAAGTCTTTCTACTTCACTTCAGAAGGATAATTTCACAGGGTACAGAATTCTAGGTTGATGATTTTATTTTCTGTCAACACTTTAAATAATTCACTCCACTCTCTTCCTGCTTGTGTGGTTTCTGTGAGAACTGGATATAATTCTTATCTTTGGTTCTCTCTAGGTAAGGTGTTTTTTTTTCTTTCCCTCTGGCTTTAGGATTTTTTCTTTGTCTTTGATTTTGTGTAGTTTGAAGAAGGTATGCCTAGGTATAGTTTTTCTCTGGTCTTTATGCTGCTTGGTGTTCTCTGAGATTCTTGGATCTGTTGTTTTGTGTTTGACATTAATTTGGGGGAAATTCTCAGTCATTCCTGTTTTAAATATTTTTTCTCTTCCTTTCTTTCTTTTTTCTACTTGTGGCATTTCCACTTCTCATATGTTATATCTTTTGTAGTTTTCCACAGTCCTTGGATGTTTTGTTCTGCTTGTTCAGTCCTTGTTCCCTCTTTGTTTTTGAGGATTCTATTGATCTATCCTCTATGTCAGAGACTCTTTCCTCAGCTGTGTCCAGTCTACTATTAAACCCATCAAAGGCATTCTTCATTTCTGTTACAGTGCTTTTTATCTCTAGAATTTATCTTTTGTTCTTTTCTAGGATTTTCATCCCCCTGCTTATATTGCCCATCTGCTCTTGCATGCTGTCCACTTTATCCATTAGAACCCCGAGAATATTAATCATGTTTTTTTCAAACTCCTGGTCTTATAATTCTGACATCGCTGCCATGTGTGGTTCTGCTGCTTGCTCTGTCTCTTCAAATTATGTTTTTTTGCTTTTTGTTATGCCTTTTAATTTTTTTCTTGGTAGGTGGCTTTGATGTCCTGGGTAAAAGGAACTGCTGTAAATAGGCCTCTAGTAATGTGGTGGTGAAGTGGGGTTGGGGGAAGCTTTCTCTAGTCCTATGATGAGGCCTCAGTTTGTTAGTGAGTGTATGCCTCTGAACCATGCCCTTCATAAGGGCTTCTCAGTTTTATTTTTTCTCCTCCTTAGATGGGACAAGATGGGCTGGAGTTGGGTGTTCCCCCAGGTCTCTGATGGCACCCCAGCAGGTAAAGCTCTGGTTAACTAGTTTCCTCTAAGGGTAGGTCTTGTGAAGAACAGAGGGCTCTGGTGTATTTAAAATGATTCATCCCCCCACAACACACACACATACCCCCCATCCAGAAGCTGAGGCGGCTCTGATATTTAATGGGGTGGGGGCTGGCCCAGCTCCTGGAGGCCTATCTCACAGTGCTGTGAGCACCCCTATATGATTCAGTTTCACTGGAGGTTTTAACTCTCAGGGTTGTCTACACTGAGCTTCCAGCAATTTGTCAAGTACAGTTCAGGTTTTCCTGCCCAGGCACTGGTTCCTGAGGAGGTTTCTGCTTTGGAGTCTCTGCTCTGCTAAGTTGTGACTCTCTGTATTTGCCTTTCTCTCCAGTCTTGTGGGTAGTGATTTGCTCTATGTCTTTCCTTCTCTAAAGGACCCAAGAAGAGTTGCTGAGTTTTCAGTCTGCTCAGCTTTTTACTTGTTAGGACAGGGTGGCAACTTCCACACTTCTTACATGTGGAAACAGAAACCATATTTCCTTTTTAAAATCTTCTTCCTTTTTATTTGAAATAATTTCAAAGTTAAGCAATTGTTATTTAAATGAAACAAGGAAAGCCTATATGCCTCCACTCAGATTCCCAAAATATTGCCATTGAATCTGTTCTATGTGTATGATTACACCTTTCAGGAATATTTTGAAAAAGGAAACATCAAATAGAATTTTAGTGAAATATAATTGGTTTCCAGAGGATAGGTCAAATTTACCTCCTTCATTTGGCCTGCATTCATATTCCCTTCTGCTCTTCTGCATAGTGACTTTCCAACTGGCTAGTGAGTCTTTGATATTTCATATGCAAACCGGTGATTCCTACCTTCCCTTATATATTGTTCTATTTAACATTATCGGTTTTGAATGTGATAGTAGTCGGGCCATAGTTGCAATATTTTTCATACCCCAACTCTAGCAGGAGTTTACTGTGACAGTGATTACATAAATCTGGGCTGTGGTGTTGGGGAGAAGAGAGGGAGAAAGTAAATCTTTGCATGGGTAGTTAGATTTGAAACTTGAAAATTTTCCTTGGCATCTCTGATATTTTCTTCCCACTGTTGCATTTAAGAATGGCTGAGTTAGAGAGTCATATTCATCATATATGCTGTATAAAAATTATAAGGTAACTTTGGTATGGGGAAAGCATATGTGGTTTTGAGTAAATATCACTAATACAAGAAATCTGGAGGCCCAGAGTCAGGAGGTTGTCTTTCTAATCTTGACTGGCTGCAACATTCCAAGTCTACAGGGCTACCCACAGAGGGAAACATCCAAGGAAACACCTGTGACTCTGGGAGAAAAATGATATCGTCAGGCTCGTTCGTTTACTTCCTCTTCTTACAGGATGGCAGTTACTGTTTATTAAAGGACAAGAGTTGCCATGGTGATGTGAGAGAGACATCACAGGAGGGGATTGGGGAAAATGTTGCAACTTGGAGAAGGATTTATTATTATAGAAAATTAAATGAAAGTTGACTCTTTTGAGCTGTACTTGATAACTCATTGCTCTTCTTTTTGTTTATATACATCACAAAGTAATTAAATACTTCAGTATCCATCTCTGTTTCCATTACTTTATTGTGATAACCCCTGGGAGGCCTCAGCTACTGGAAGAGGTGTTTGTGGGTGTGGGACGTGGAGGGGTGCAGAGCCTCTTTCACTTTCTTATTTTGTGGATATCAGTTTTCCTGAATTAGACTGTCAGGAATTTTGTTCTTTACATCAATATTTTTTTAAAAAATCAGCTATTGAATCTATCAGTTCTACTGTTATTTGCTTTCAGATTAATTTCTATTTTCCTTATGCTTTTATTAATTTATTTGATTACACAAGTGATCTTCCATCTCCAGACTTGTTCTATGAGAAAAAAATAAACCCTATTTAAGGTCCCTATTTTGTCAAATATTTGGTTACTCACAGCCAAATGCTATCACTAATTGATAGCCTGGAGTTTAATGAAGTCTCATCTTGTATTTCATTAGTTTTGTACCCAGTTATCGCTAATTTCAGCCTGCAATGTAAATCTGTCAGCATTTTAGTAGTGGAAATACCTTTTAGATTTTGGATATCGCTTGACAGTAAATCTTATTTTTAATTTTTGCAAGATGTGCTTAGTAGTGGAAATACCTTTTAGATTTTGGATACCGCTTGACAGTAAATCTTATTTTTAATTTTTGCAAGATGTGCTTACTGTCTCATCATTGCTATTTTACTATGAATTTATAAAATCTATATTAGATATCCCTTAAAATCACCAGATATCACTTAAAATCCCAGGATATCTTAATAAGTGAATTATTTTTATCTTTTATGCTACATTTACTTCTAAACTTAACTTTTTAATGTAAATATTGATAATTGAATGTCAGTGCATTAGTCTTCCAAACTGTCTTATCTTTAGGAAGGTCATTTAAAGTGTTCTTCATTTTTTTTTCCTTTTTCTATTTTATTTCATTTTTCTTCCAGTTTTATTGAGATATAATTGACATACAGCACTGTATAAGTTTGTGTACAGCATAATGATTTGACTTATATCATGAACCAATTGCCACAATACATTTAGTGAACATCTGTCATCTCATATACATACAAAATAAAAGAAAAAGAAAAATAACTTTTCCTTGTGATGGGAACTCAGGATTTACTCTCTTAACAAGTGTCATAAATAACATATGGCAGTGTTAATTACATTTATCATGTTGTACATTACATCCCTAATACTCATTTATCTTATAACTGGAAGCTGGTACTTTTTGACTACTTACACCCAATTTCCCCCCACCCCCTGCCCTAAAGTGTTTTTCATTTTTAATAACTGAAGAGCAGAGGTAGATTTCAACTAAGCAAAAAAGTTATTGGCCAAACATGAGACTTTTTGGACCTCTGTAGAATTTACATTAAACTCATTGCATAATTAGAACATGTAATTCAAGGCAATTTAGCAAGCAGCAAGGCTTTACTGAGAAATTTTTAGTAACCTGAGCACACCGAGACACAGTCTTTTCTGATTTTTCCCTTGTCTATTGATGATTCCTTGTATTTGGAACTTGGCAAGGACAATAGTTGGTGCACATCACTCAAACTTTCCATTTGTAGTCAATGATGATTTTGAACTTTCCAACCAGAAGACTGAAAGTGTCTCAACTGGCTCTACTCTTCTTTTTGGACCCTTCCCCTCCTAATAACTAACAACTAAGGCCGCAAATTTGGCACAAAAATTCCCCACGTGACTGGTTGATCCAGTGGTTCTCAAAGCGTAGTCTCTGGACAGCAGCATCAACATCATCTGCGAGCTTGTTAGTAAAACAAATTCCCAGGCACATCTCAGACATGTTGAATAAGAAACTGGAGATGGAGTTCAGCAATCTGTATTTTAACACACTTTCTAGATGATTCTATGCATGATTCAGATTGAGAACAACTGATTTTCATCAATAAGATCAGAAGAGAATCAAGCCCTGATCAGCAGTGTCTAAACATGTTCTGCTAGCAATCCAAGGCAAAAAGAAGAAAAAGAGAAGGGAATTTTTTCTTCAGTTAGCAAGGACAGCTACTGCCGGCAAAGAATTCATTGATAAAATAGCATTAGCTGTGCAATGTGAGTAAAGATGTGGGATGCCATCATTCACTTATTCATTCATTCTCTATTTTTTATTGACTAAGTTACTAATGTTGATCATTTGTCAGGCATTGAAGTATATTTTGAGAAAGATACAAGGGTGTTTAAGACCCTGCAAGAATTTATATTCTGTGGATAAGAAAGCATAAGTGGAGAGGGAAAAAGACACAAAGCAAAATAGAGCAAGTGCTTTTTTTTAAAAAAACATCTTTATTGGAGTATAATTGCTTTACATTGTTGTGTTAGTTTCTGCTGTATAACAAAGTAAATCAGCTATATATATACATATATCCCCATATCACCTCCCTGTTACATCTCCCTCCCACCCTCCCTATCCCACCCCTCTAAGTGGTCACAAAGCACCGAGTTGATCTCCCTGTGCTATGCAGCTGCTTCCCACTAGCTAACTATTTTACATTCAGTAGTGTATATATGTCAGTACTACTCTCACTTTGCCCCAGATTCCCCCTCACCCCCGTGTTGTCAACTCCATTCTCTATGTCTACGTCTTTATTCTTACCCTGCCACTAAGTTCATCAGTACCACTGTTCTGTTTTTTTTTTAAGATTCCATATATATGTGCTAGCATACAGTATTTGTTTTTCTCTTTTTGACTTACTTCACTCTGTATGACAGACTCTAGGTTCATCCACCTCACTACAAATAACTCAATTTCATTTCTTTTTATGGCTGAGTAATATTCCATTGTATATATGTGCCACATCTTCATTCATTCATCTGTCCATGGACATTTAGGTTGGTTCCATGTCCTGGCTATTGTAAATAGTGCTGCAATGAACATTTCACAATTTGTATGGAAACACAAAAGACCCTGAATAGCCAAAGCAATCTTGAGAAAGAAAAACGGAGCTGAAGGAATCAGGCTCCCTGACTTCAGACTATACTACAAAGCTACAGTAATCAAGACAGTATGGTTCTGGTACAAAAACAGAAATATAGATCAATGGAGCAGGATAGAAAGCCCAGAGATAAACCCACACACATATGGTCACCTTATCTTTGATAAAGGAGGCAAGAATATACAATGGAGAAAAGACAGCCTCTTCAATAAGTGGTGCTGGGAAAGCAAGTGCTTTTAAGAAGTACAAATAATGGGCTTTAGAAGCACATAGGAGAGACCAATTAAAAATAAAAAGACAAAGCCTCACTTCATTGAAATGAAGGTACAGAGTTGGCACTGGAATATCTTAAGGACACTTCCGATTTGTATAGTGCTTTGTGAGAGAAATATAAAATGAACAGAGGTTCGGATTCACGCTAATGGTGATGACACTGTGGATTGTTGCAGTAATAATTTATGCTCCAGGGAAACCATAGCAAAAAACCCCTCAAAAAACCAAAACAACAACAACAAAAAAACACCTTAAGCACAAAAATAATCAAAATACTCAGTGATGGTGTTTTCATCTTCTGAGGTGAGTACACTTCAGCAGGGAAAACAATCAACTTGTACAAGAAACATAGCGACGTGAGGAAGAAACCTCTGTGACCTGTCAAGCACAAGTGAAGGGCATGGCAGGAACACCTTCTGGGGAAATCCGATGACATCTAGTCCGTATGGATTTTGGCCTGCAATCTCAACCTGATCAAAAGCGGCTCACTGCATCCTAAGTGTTCAAAGGGAGAACTGACTGTGGAGAACAATCAACTCCTACTATTGTAGGAGAGAATTTCTCCAGCCAGGAAAGAATTCAATCTTTGAAGATCTGGCAGAGGCTGCTGGAAGGAACTGCTTACAAAGCTCTCTCTGTGTGATTTAAAAGCATGAGATAACCTCATTTCAAAGTTGAAAGTTTTCAAAAAATAAAACCTCACATACACTCTTATCTGCCCTCCCAGCCTGGATTTTGAATCAGAATTGGGATAAAGTAGAGGAGTCTGTGTGTGTACCCAAATGCTTTTTATCAAGAACCCCATCATTCTTTTCAGAATTCATGGCAAATACTATTTTTTTCCAGTACTATTTTACCATCCAAAATATATCTTGAGGGGCTTTCAAATTTTAGAACAATTTCTGTGGGGAAGCAAAATAAATTCACAGGACATCCGTTTGCACCTTACACGTGGAATTCTGCTGTAATCAAGTCGCCTTGTTCACTGAGGACTTGTTCTTAACGAATGGCTAAGGATACTGCAAGATGGTAGGATGGGATTCTACAAGACAGTTCCTCTTCATTCTGTTCTACTCTGTCTCTCTTCTACTATGCAACAAACTAATTTACATAGATTATATTTATGAGGCAACAGTGAGGGCACTCTTGGATCTTTGGTGGTCTTAATAATTTTTGTTCATCTGGATAACTTGTATGCCTGCTCTCCAGAGGAAGTCCATAAAACTCAGAATAAAACCTCTACACATCATGTAACTGCTGGGCTGAGAATTGCCTCCTCTAGAGTAAATAATGCCACATTGATTTCTCCTGGGCCACACAATCTATTTTGTAGAATTTTCTCTCATCCAGTTCAAATCTCTGCATGGATTTTCAGGGTCATTGTTTTTCAGCATGACTGAGAATAAGACTAGCTGGCTGGAAATGAACATAGTTGCTTTGCTGATATACCCCAATATTGAGCTTATTATTTATATTGTTTAGGCATAGAGTCAAAGAAAAAATCTGTCATCTATAGCACTTGTCAGTATTGTTATTAAGGCAAAAGCTTCTAGGCTCTAAGATTAAGGAGAATGAAGGAAGTAGTGATAGAAGTGTCAGAATTATCCACACATATTCTAGGTGATGAATTTCCTAAGGAGAGCCTCAGTCTATCAATAGCACTTGGGAGCTTCTCCTAACCCTTTACTTCTACCTCGGATCACACAGTGTATAGCCTTTGATCTCAAGAACCATGCTACCAAGGCAAGAATCATATTCTTGTACTAAAAATATAAGGAGCAGGATTTTTGTGCTGCTTGATGTGCATATATTTGGGCACTTACTAATTAATTTATTGACAGCTTACAAAATGTCAGGCACTTCATAGGATAAAGACATGAGTAAGACACAGCCTCTACCATCAAGAATCTCAAAATCTAGTAGGAGACCTATGGTATGGACACTGATATTTATAACACAGGTCACACTGTGATAGGTAGATGGATAAATAAAGATTGATGGAGGATAGATAGACAAGAGACATATTAGATAGCTAGATGGACAGATAGGTAGACATATGGATGGATAGATAAATAGATGGAGAATTAGGTAAGTGGATGTTTTCAATCACTTAGAGTAAAAGCAGGGCCTCAAGATCTGCCTGGTCTAGCTTCCTGCTATTCTCTGATACCATGAGCTTCCACCCTCTCCCTTACTGTGTTTCCTTTTGTTTTTTGACATACACAAACTTGTACATAATGTATACAACTTTATAAGTTTGAAGATAAGTCTACACCTGTGAAATTATCACCATAATATATGCCATAAGCCTATCCCTCATCTTTGATAGTTTTTTCCCACCTCTTATTTATTATTTTTCTTATAACAAGAATACTTAAGATCTACCCTCTTAACAAATTTTTAAGCGTATAATACAGTAATGTTAACTGTAGTCACCATGCTCTACAGTAGATCTCTAGAAGTTACTCATGTTTTATAACTGGAAGTCTGTACTCTTTGACTAATACCTCCTTGTTCTCTCTCTCCACCAACCCTGACAACCACCATTCCACTTTTTGCTTCTATGAGTTTGACTATTTTCATGATACAAATGGTATCCCATAGCATTTATCTTTCTGTATTTGCTTATTTCACTTGGTGTACATAATGTCCTCAAGGTTCTTAAGTTGCTTTCATGTCTTGGGTATTGTGAATAATGCTGCAACACACATGGGAGTGTAGATATCTCTTTGAAATTTTGATTTCAATTCCTTTGTATATATACCCAGAAGGGGGATTGCTGGATAATATGGTAGTTTTATCTTTATTTTTTGAAATAGGAACCTCCCTATTAAAAAACCTCCTGGTTTTCCCAGTTACTGCATCAATTTACATTCCCACCAACAGTCTGAAAGAGTTCTTTTCTCTGTGTCCTTGCCAACTTTTGTTCCTGTTTATTATAGCCATCGTAAGGTGTGAGGTGATATCTATTGTGGTTTTGATCTGATTTGATTCCCTGATAATTAGTGACGTTGAGCACCTTTTTACATGTCTATTGGTCATTGGTATGTCATCTTTGGAGATATGTCTATTTAGTTCCTTTGCCCATTAAAAAAATTGGGTTATTATTATTATTTGCTATTAGTAGTATAAGTTCTTTATATTTTTTTGGATATTAACCTTTCATTAGCTATATGGTTTGCAAATATTTTCTCCAATTATGTAGATTACCTTTTCATTTTGTTGATGATTTTCTTTGTTGTGGAGAAGTTTTGATGTAATCTCACTTGTCTATCTTTGGTTTTGTTGTCTGTGCTTTGGGTGTCATATCCAAGAAATCATTGCCAAAATATTTTCTCCCATGTTGCTTTCTAAGATATTTATAGTTTTAG
Source organism: Orcinus orca (assembly GCF_937001465.1). Taxonomy (NCBI): domain Eukaryota; kingdom Metazoa; phylum Chordata; class Mammalia; order Artiodactyla; family Delphinidae; genus Orcinus; species Orcinus orca. Next base: position 8,206,429 of record NC_064563.1, on the reverse strand, counting down.
GTCTTATGTTTAAGTCTTTAGTACATTTTGAGGGTTTGTTTTTTGGGTTTTTTTTTTTTTTGGTATGGAGAGAGATAAGCTTTCAATGTCACTCTTTTGCATGTGGATATTTAATTTTCCCAATACCATTTATTGTAGAGATTATCTTTTTCCTACTGTGTACTCTTGGCATTCTTGTCAAAGATTATATATAGTTGACTATATATGTGTGGGTTTATTTCTGGGCTTTCTATTCTATTCCATTGATCTATATGTTTGTTTTAATGCCAGCAGCATACTGTTTTGATTTCTGTGGTTTTGTAATATATTTTGAAATCAGGAAGTGTGACGCCTCCAGCTTTGTTCTTCTTGCTCAAGATTGCTTTGGATATTCAAAGTCTTTTGTGGTTCCATATGAATTTTAAGATTGTTTTTCTATTTCTGTAAAACATGCTATTGGGATTTTTATAGAGAATACATTGTAGATTGACTTGTGAAGTATGGACACTTTAACAATGTTAATTCTTCCAATCTATAAGCGTGGAATGTTTTTCCATTTATTTTGTGTCTGTTTTAATTTCTCTTTTAAAAATCCCTTACCCCCTTTCCCCTTTGGTAACTGTAAGTTTGTTTTCTATGTCTGTGAGTCTATTTCTGTTTTTGTAAATAAGTTCATTTGTATCATTTTTTTTATATTCCACATATAAGTGATGTCCTATGATATTTGTCTTTCTCTGTCTGACTTACTTCACTTAATATGATAATCTCTATGTCCTTCCATGTTGCTGCAAATGGAAAATTTCATCCTCTTTTTATGGCTGAGTAGTATTCCATTGTGTGTGTGTTTGTGGATGGATAAGCAATATCTTCTTTATCCATTCATCTGTTGATGGACATTTAGGTTGTTCCCATGTCTTGGCTATTGTAATAGTGCTGCTATGAACACTGGAGTCCATGTATCTTTTCAAATTATAGTTTTGTCTGAATATATACCCAGGAGTGGTATTGCAGGATCATATGGTAATTCTATTTTTAGTTTTTTAAGGAACCTCCATACTGTCTTCCATAGTGACTGCACCAATTTACATTCCATGACTGCATTACAATTTACATGGTGTAACATGGTGTACATGTTACACCAACAGTGCATGAGGGTTTCTTTTTCTCCACATCCTCTCAAGCATTTATTATTTGTAGACTTTTTTATTGATGGCCATTCTGACAAGTGTGAGGTGATATCTTATTGTAGTTTTGATCTGCATTTCTCTAATAATTAGTGAAATTGAGCAACTTTAAAAATTTATTTATTTATTTTTGGCTGCATTGGGCCTTCATTGCTGCATGTGGGCTTTCTCTAGTTGAGGTGAGCAGGGGCTACTCTTCATTATGATGTGCAGGCTTCTTATTGTGGTGGCTTCTCTTGTTGCAGAGCATGGGTTCTAGGCTCACGGGCTCAGTAATTGTGGCACGTGGGCTCAGTAGTTGTGGCTTACAGGCTCTAGAGCACAGGCTCAGTAGTTGTGGTGCATGGGCTTAGTTGCTCCACAGCATGTGGGATCTTCCTGGACCAGGGCTCAAACCTGCGTCCCCTGCATTGGCAGGCAGATTCTTAACAACTGCACCACGAGGGAAGTCCCTGAGCAACTTTTGGTGTGCCTGTTGGCTATTCTGTATGTCCTTTTTGGAGAAATGTCTATTTAGGTCTTCTGTCCATTTTTTGATTGATTTGTTTGTTTGTTTTTTAATATTAAGCTGTATGAGCTATTTGTATATTTTGGAAATTAATCCCTTGTTGGTCATATCATTTGCAAATAATTTCTCTCATTCCATAGGTTGCCTTGTTGTTTTGTCAATGGTCTCTTTTGCTGTGCAAAAGCTTTTAAGATTAATTAGGCCCCATTTGTTTATTTTTGCTTTTATTTCCATTACTCTAGGAGATGGATCCAAAATGAATATTGCTGTGATTTATGTTCAGGGGTGTTCTGCCTATGTTTTCCTCTAGGAGTTTTATAGTATCCATTCTTACATTTAGGCCATTAATCCATTTTGAGATTATTTTTGTGTATGACATTGAAGAATGTTCTAATTTCATTCTTTTACATGTAGCTGTCCAGTTCCCCCAGCACCACTTATTGAAGAGACTTTTTGTGCACTGTGTATTCTTGCCTCCTTTATCATAGATTAATTGACCATAAGTGTTTGGGTTTATTTCTGGACTTTCTATCCTGTTTCACTGAGTTTGTGTCTATTTTTGTACCAGTACCATACTGTTTTGATTACTGTAGCTTTGTAGTATATTCTGAAGTCAGGGAGCCTGATTCCTCCAGCTCCGTTTTTCTCTCTCAAGATTGTTTTGACTACTGTTTTGTGTTTCCATACAAATATTAAAGTTTGTTCTAGTTTTGTGAAAAATGCCATTGGTAATTTGATAGGGATTGCATTGAATCTGTAGATTGCCTTGTGTAGTGTGGTCATTATAACACTATTGATTCTTCCAGTCCAAGAACAGAGTATATCTTTCCATATATTTGTGTCACCTTCAATTTCTTTCATCAGTGTCTTAGAGTTTTCAGAATTTGTGTCTGCTTTAATTCCTTTTATGATTGTTTATAGTTTCCAGTGTACAAATTTTTCATGTCCTTAGTTAAACTTATTGGTAAGCAATTTATCCTTTTTGATGTTATTATAAGTGAGATTGCTCTCTTAATTTCCTTTTTGGATAATTCATTGTTAGTATATAGAAATGTGGCTAATTTTTGTACATTTATTTTTTGCATCCCACATTTGCTGAATTTGCTTATTATTTCCAACAGTTTTTTGGTGGTGTTTTTAGGGTTCTCTAAATATAAGATTATGTCATCTGCAAACATATAATTTTACTTCTTTCTGATTTGTATTGCTTTATTTTCTTAATGCGTTGGCCAGGACTTCTAGTATTATGTTAAATACAAGTGGTGTGAGTGGACATCTTTGCTTTGTTCCAGGTCTCAGAGGAAAAGATTTGTTTTTCTCCATTGAGTACGATGTTAGTTTCAGTCTTTCATATATAATCTTTATTGTGTTAAGGTCCTTCTATATCTAATTTTTTGATATGTTTTATCATTAAAGGATGGTTATATTTTTTGAAAAATCAAAAAACCTATTGAGATGATCATGTGATTTTTTTTTTATTCCTCTGTTTATGTGATGTATCATACTTATTGATTTGTATATGTTGCACCACCCTGACCTCTCCCTTTCATGGTGTATGATGTTTTTAGTGTGTTCCTGAATTTGATTTACTAATAACTGGTTGAGGTCCTCTGTATCCAACTTTATCAAGAATATTGGCCTGTAGTTTTCTTTCCTTGTGGTGACTTTGGCTTTGGTATCAGAGAAATGATGGCCTCATAGAGCATTTGGTAGTGTTCCCTTTTTAACAATTTTATTTGAAGAGTTTAAGAAAAAATTTTACTAATTCTTCTTTAAATTTTTGGCAAAATTCACTTGTGAAGCCAAATGGTTATGATTTTCTTTGTTTTTTTGTTGTTATTGGAAGGCTTTTTAAAAAATAGACCTTTATTGGAGTATAATTGCTTCGCAATACTTGTTAGTTTCTGTTGTATAATAAATTGAATCAACAATATGCATACATATATCCCCATATCCCTTCCCTCTTGAGCCTCCCTCCCACCCTCCCTATCCCACCTCTCTAGGTCATCACAAAGCACCGAGCTAATCTCCCTGTGCTATGCTCCTTCTTCCCACTAGCTATTTTACATTCAGTAGTGTATATATGTCAGTACTACTCTCACTTTGTCCCAGATTGCCCCTCACCCCTGTGTCGTCAACTCCATTCTCTATGTCTATGTCTTTATTTTTACCCTGCCACTAGGTTCATCAGTATCACTGTTTTGTTTTTTTTTTAAGATTCCATATATATGTGCTATTTTCTCTTTCTGACTTACTTCACTCTGTATGACAGACTCTAGGTCCATCCACCTCACTACAAATAACTCAATTTTGTTTCTTTTTATGGCTGAGTAATATTCCATTGTATATATGTGCCACATCTTCATCCATTCATCTGTCCATGGACATTTAGGTTGGTTCCATGTCCTGGCTATTGTAAATAGTGCTGCAATGAACATTGTGGTGCATGTCTCTTTTTGAATTATGGTTTTCTTAGGGTGTATGCCAGTAGTAGGTTTGCTGGGTCATATGGTAGTTCTATTTTTAGGTTTTTTTTTTTTTTAAAGGAATCTCCATACTGTTCCCCATAGTGGTTGTATCAATTTACATTTCCACCAACAGTGCAGGAGGGTTCCCTTTTCACCACACCCTTTCCAGCATTTATTATTTCTAGTTTTTTTGATAATGGCCATTCTGACTGGTGTGAGGTGATACCTCATTGTAGTTTTGATTTGTATTTCTCTAATAATTAGTGATGTTGAGCATCTTTTCATGTGCCTCTTTTCCATGTGTATGTCTTCTTTGGTGAAATGTCTATTTAGGTCTTCTGCTCATTTTTTAATTGAATTCTGTTTTCTTCATATTGAGCTCCATACGCTGTTTGTGTATTTTGGAGGTAAATCCTTTGTCCATTGTTTCATTTGCAAATATAATCTCCCATTCTGAGGCTTGTCTGTTCATCTTGTTTATGGTTTCCTTTGCTGTGCAAAAGCTTTTAAGTTTAATTAGGTCTCATTTACTTATTTTTGTTTTTATTTTCATTACTCTAGGAGGTGGATCAAAAAAGATCTTACTGTGGTTTATGTCGGAGTGTTTTTCCTGTTTTCCCCTAAGAGTTTTATGGTGTCTGGACTTACATTTAGGTCTTTAATCCATTTTGAGCTTATTTTTATATATGGTGTTAGGGAGTGTTCTAATTTCATTCTTTTACATATAGCTGTCCAGTTTTCCCTGCACCACTTATTGAAGAGGCTGTCTTTTCTCCATTGTATGTTGTTGTTAATTAGGTGAGCATATGTGCATGGGTTTATCTCTGGGCTTTCTATCCTGTACCATTGATCTATAATTTTGTTTTTGTGCCAGTACCATACTGTCTTGATTACTGTAGCTTTGTAGTATGGTCTGAAGTCAGGGACCCTGATTCCTCCAGCTCCGTTTTTCTTCTCAAGATTGCTTTGGCTATTCAGGGTCTTTTGTGTTTCCATACGAACTCTAAAATTTTTTGTTCTAATTCTGTGAAGAATGCCATTGGTAATTTGATAGTGATTGCATTGAATCTGTAGACTGCTTTGGGTATTATAGTCATTTTCACAATATTGATTCTTCCAATCCAAGAACATGGTATATTTCTCCATCTGTTTATGTCATCTTTGATTTCTTTCATCAGTGTTTTACAGTTTTCTGAGTACAAGTCTTTTGTCTCCTTAGGTAGGTTTATTCCTAGATATTTTATTCTTTTTGTTGTGATGGTAAATGGGATTGTTTCCTTAATTTCTCTTTCTGATTTTTCATTGTCAGTGTATAGGAATACAACAAATTTCTGAGCAATAATTTTGTATCCTGCAACCTTACCAAATTCATGGATTAGTTCTAGTAGTTTTCTGGTGACATCTTTAGGATTTTCTATGTATAGTAACATGTCTTCTGCAAACAGTGACAGTTTTACTTCTTCTTTTCCAATTTGTGTTCCTTTTATTTATTTTTTCTTCTCTGATTTCCATGGCTAGAACTTCCAAAACTATGTGGAATCACAGTGGCGAGAGTGGACATCCTTGTCGTGTTCATGATCTTAGTGGAAATGCTTTCAGGATTTTACCATAGAGTATGATGTTTGCTGTGGGTTTGTCATATATGGCCTTTATTATGTTGAGGTAGGTTCCCTCTATGCCCTCTTTCTGGAGAGTTTTTATCATAAATGGGTGTTGAATTTTGTCAAAAGCCTTTTCTGCCTCTATTGAGAGAATCATATGGTTTTTATTCCTTCAGTTGTTAATATGGTGTATCACATTGATTGATTTTTGTATATTGAAGAATCCTTGCATCCCTGGGATAAATTCCACTTGATCATGGTGTATGATCCTTTTAATATATTGTTGGATTCTGTTTGCTAGTATTTTGTTCAGGATTTTTGTGTCTATGTTCATCAGTGATATTGGGCTATAATTTTCTTTTCTTGTGATATCTTTTTCTGGTTTTGGTATCAGGGTGATGGTGGCTTCATAGAATGAATTTGGGTGTGTTCCTCCCTCCACAATTTTTTGGAAGGGTTTGAGAAGGATGGGTGTTAGCTCTTCTCTAAATGTTTGATAGAATTCACCTGTGAAGCCATCTGGTTTTGATTACTGATTCAGGTTCATTATTTGTAACTGGTCTGTTCAGACTTTCTATTTCTTCTTGTTTCAGTCTCTTATGTTTCTAAGAATTTATCTATTTCTTCTAGGTTATTCAAGTTGTTGGTGTATAATTACTCATAATAGTCCCTTATGATCTTTTTTTTTAAAATTTCGGTGGCATTATTTGTAACGTCTCCTTTGCTATTTCTGATTTTGAGCCTTTTTTTTCTTAGTCCAGCTAAGGTGTTGTCTATCTTTTCCAAGAACCAACGCTTACTTTTGTCAGTATTTTCTACTGTATTCTATATTTCATTTGTTTCTGCTCTAATCTTTATTATTTCCTTCCTTCTCCTAATTTTGGGCTTAGTTTGTTCCTTTTTTAGTTACTCTAGTTTTAATATTAGGTTGTTTATTTATGTATGTTTATTTATCACTATTAACTACCCATTAGTACGGCTTTTGCTTTATCCCAAATGTTTTCCTATGTGGTGTTTCAATTTTCATTTGTCTTAAGACATACTAACTTTTCTTTTGATTTCTTCTTTGAACCAAAGGTTGTTCAAGAGTGTGTTGTTTAATTCCTAAGTATTTGTAATTTTTTCCCACTTACCTTTTGTTGTCTAGTTTCATTCCACTGTGGTTGGAAAAGATACCTGTAAAAATTTCAATCTTTTTTTTTTTAAATTTTAACATCTTTATTGGAGTACAATTGCTTTACAATGGTATGTTAGTTTCAGCTTCACAACAAAATGAATCAGTTATATATATACATATGTCCCCATATCTCTTCCTGCTTGCATCTCCCTCCCTCCCACCCTCCCTATAACACCCTCCAGGCGGTCACAAAGCACCGAGCTGATCTCCCTGTGCTATGCGGCTGCTTCCCACTAGCTATGTACCTTACGTTTGGTAGTGTATATATGTCCATGCCTCTCTCTCGCTTTGTCACAGTTTACCCTTCCCCCTCCCCATAGCCTCAAGTCCATTCTCTAGTAAGTCTGTGTCTTTATTCCTGTTTCACCCCTAGGTTTTACATGACATTTTTTTTTCTTAAATTCCATATATATGTGTTAGCATACGGTATTTGTCTCTCTCTTTCTGACTTACTTCACTCTGTATGACAGACTCTAGGTCTATCCACCTCATTACAAATAGCTCAAATTCGTTTCCTTTTATGGCTGAGTAATATTCCATTGTATATATGTGCCACATCTTCTTTATCCATTCATCCGATGATGGACACTTAGGTTGTTTCCATCTCTGGGCTATTGTAAACAGAGCTGCAATGAACATTTTGGTACATGACTCTTTTTGAATTATGGTTTTCTCAGGGTATATGCCCAGTAGTGGGATTGCTGGGTCATATGGTAGTTCTATTTGTAGTTTTTTAAGGAACCTCCATACTGTTCTCCACAGTGGCTGTATCAATTTACATTCCCACCAACAGTGTAAGAGGGTTCCCTTTTCTCCACACCCTCTCCAGCAGTTATTGTTTCTAGATTTTTTAATGCTGGCCATTCTGACTGGTGTGAGATGATATCTCATGTAGTTTTGATTTGTATTTCTCTAATGATTAGTGATGTTGAGCATTCTTTCATGTGTTTGTTGGCAGTCTGTATATCTTCTTTGGAGAAATGTCTATTTAGGTCTTCTGCCCATTTTTTGATTGGGTTGTTTGTTTTTTTGTTATTAAGCTGCATGAGCTGCTTATAAATTTTGGAGATTAATTCTTCATCAGTTGCTACATCTGCAAATATTTTCTCCCATTCTGAGAGTTGTCTTTTGGTCTTTATGGTTTCCTTTGCTGCACAAAAGCTTTTAAGTTTCATTAGGTCCCATTGGTTTATTTTTGTTTTTATTTCCATTTCTCTGGGAGGTGGGTCAAAAAGGACCTTGCTGTGATTTATGTCATAGAGTGTCCTGCCTATGTTTTCCTCTAAGAGTTTGATAGTTTCTGGCCTTACATTTAGGTCTTTAATCCATTTTGAGCTTATTTTTGTGTATGGTGTTAGGGAGTGATCTAATCTCATACTTTTACATGTACCTGTCCAGTTTTCCCAGCACCACTTATTGAAGAGGCTGTCCTTTCTCCATTGTACATTACTGCCACCTTTATCAAAGATAAGGTGTCCATATGTGCATGGGTTTATCTCTGGGCTTTCTATCCTGTTCCATTGATCTATCTTTCTGTTTTTGTGCCAGTACCATACCGTCTTGATGACTGTAGCTTTGTAGTAGTGTCTGAATTCAGGGAACCTGATTCCTCCAGTTCCTTCTTTCGTTCTCAAGATTCCTTTGGCTATTCGGGGTCTTTTGTGTTTCCATTCAAATTGTGAAATTTTTTGTTCTAGTTCTGTGAAAAATGCCAGTGGTAGTTTGATAGGGATTGCATTGAATCTATAGATTGCTTTGGGTAGTAGAGTCATTTTCACAATGTTGATTCTTCCAATCCAAGAACATGGTATATCTCTCCATTTATTTATATCATCTTTAATTTCTTTCATCAGTGTCTTATAATTTTCTGCATACAGGTCTTTTGTCTCCTTAGGTAGGTTTATTCCTAGATATTTTATTCTTTTTATTGCAATGGTAAATGGGAGTGTTTTCTTGATTTCACTTTCAGATTTTTCATCATTAGTGTATAGGAATGCCAGAGATTTCTGTGCATTAATTTTGTATCCTGCTACTTTACCAAATTCATTGATTAGCTCTAGTAGTTTTCTGGTAGCATCTTTAGGATTCTCTTTGTATAGTATCATGTCATCTGCAAAGAGTGACAGCTTTACTTCTTCGTTTCCAATTTGGATTCCTTTTATTTCCTTTTCTTCTCTGATTGCTGTGGCTAAAACTTCCAAAACTATGTTGAATAAGAGTGGTGAGAGTGGGCAACCTTGTCTTCTTTCTGATCTTCGTGGAAATGCTTTCAGTTTTTCACCATTGAGAATGATGTTGGCCATGGGTTTGTCATATATGGCCTTTATTATGTTGAGGAAAGTTCCCTCCATGCCTACTTTCTGCAGGGTTTTTATCATAAATTGGTGTTGAATTTTGTCAAAAGCTTTCTCTGCATCTATTGAGATGATCATATGGTTTTTCTCCTTCAGTTTGTTAATATGGTGTATCACGTTGATTGATTTGCGTATATTGAAGAATCCTTGCATTCCTCAAATGAACCCCACTTGATCATGGTGTATGATCCGTTTAATGTGCTGTTGGATTCTGTTTGCTAGTATTTTGTTGAGGATTTTTGCATCTATGTTCACCAGTCATATTGGCCTGTAGTTTTCTTTCTTTGTGACATCCTTGTCTGGTTTTGGTATCAGGGTTATGGTGGCCTCGTAGAATGAGTTGGGGAGTGTTCCTCCCTCTGCTATATTTTGGAAGAGTTTGAGAAGGAAAAGTGTTAGCTCTTCTCTAAATGTTTGATAGAATTCGCCTGTGAAGCCACCTTGTCCTGGGCTTTTGCTTGTTGGAAGATTTTTAATCAGAGTTTCAACTGCAGTGCTTGTGATTGGTCTGTTCATATTTTCTATTTCTTCCTGATTCATTCTTGGCAGGTTGTGCCTTTCTAAGAATTTGTCCATTTCTTCCAGGTTGTCCATTTTATTGGCATAGAGTTGCTTGTAGTAATCTCTCATGATCTTTTGTATTTCTGCAGTGTCAGTTGTTACTTGTCCTGTTTCATTTCTAATTCTATTGATTTGAGTCTTCTCCCTTTTCTTCTTGATGAGTCTGGGTAATGGTTTATCAATTTTGTTTATCCTTTCAAAGAACCGGCTTTTAGTTTTATTGATCTTTGCTATCGTTTCCTTCATTTCTTTTTCATTTATTTCTGTTATGATTTTTATGATTTCTTTCCTTCTGCTAACTTTGGGGGTTTTTTTGTTCTTCTTTCTCTAATTGCTTTAGGTGCAAGGTTAGGTTGTTTATTCGAGATGTTTCCTGTTTCCTAAGGTAGGATTGTATTGCTATAAACTTCCCTCTTAGAACTGCTTTTGCTGCAACCCATAGATTTTGAGTCATCGTGTCTCCATTGTCATTTGTTTCTAGGTATTTTTTGATTTCTTCAGTGATCACTTCGTTATTAATTAGTGTATTGTTTAGCCTCCATGTGTTTGTATTTTTTACAGATCTTTTCCTGTAATTGATATCTTGTCTCATAGCGTTGTGGTCGGAAAAGATACTTGATAAAATTTCAATTTTCTTAAATTTATCAAGGCTTGATTTGTGACCCAAGATATGACGTATCCTGGAGAATGTTCCATGAGCACTTGAGAAAAATGTGTATTCTGTTGTTTTTGGATGGAATGTCCTATAAATATCAATTAAGTCCATCTTGTTTAGTGTATCATTTAAAGCTTGTGTTTCCTTATTTATTTTCATTTTGGATGATCTGTCCATTGGTGAAAGTGGGGTGTTAAAATCCCCTCAATGAATGTGTTACTGTCGATTTCCCCTTTTATGGCTGGTAGTATTTGCCTTATGTATTGAGGTGCTCCTATGTTGGGTGCATAAATATTTACAATGGTTATATCTTCTTCTTGGATCGATCCCTTGATCATTATGTAGTGTCCTTCTTTGTCTCTTCTAATAGTCTTTATTTTAAAGTCTATTTTGTCTGACATGAGAATTTCTACTCCAGCTTTCTTTTGGTTTCCATTTGCATGAAATACCTTTTTCCATCCGTTTACTTTCAGTCTGTATGTGTCTCTAGGTCTGAAGTGGGTCTCTTGTAGACAGCAAATATATGGGTCTTGTTTTTGTATCCATTCAGCCAATCTGTGTCTTTTGGTGGGAGCATTTAGTCCATTTACATTTAAAGTCATTATCGATATGTGTGTTCCCATTCCCATTTTCTTAATTGTTTTGGGTTCGTTATTGTAGGTCTTTTCCTTCTTTTGTGTTTCTTGCCTAGAGAAGTTCCTTTAGCAGTTGTTGCAGAGCTGGTTTGGTGGTGCTGAACTCTCTCAGCTTTTGCTTGTCTGTAAAGGTTTTAATTTCTCCATCAAATCTGAATGAGATCCTTGCTGGGTAGAGTAATCTTGGTTGCAGGCTTTTCTCCTTCAACACTTTAAATATGTCCTGCCACTCCCTTCTGGCTTGCAGAGTTTCTGCTGAAAGATCAGCTGTTAACCTTATGGTGATTCCCTTGTGTGTTATTTGTTGTTTTTCCCTTGCTGCTTTTAATATGCTTTCTTTGTATTTAATTTTTGACAGTTTGATTAATATGTGTCTTGGCATATTTCTCCTTGGATTTATCCTGTATGGGACTCTCTGTGCTTCCTGGACTTGATTAACTATTTCCTTTCCCATATTAGGGAAGTTTTCGACTCTAATCTCTTCAAATATTTTCTCAGTCCCTTTCTTTTTCTCTTCTTCTTCTGGAACCCCTATAATTCGAATGTTGGTGCGTTTAATGTTGTCCCAGAGGTCTCTGAGACTGTCCTCAGTTCTTTTCATTCTTTTTTCTTTATTCTGCTCTGCAGTAGTTATTTCCACTATTTTATCTTCCAGGTCACTTATCCATTCTTCTGCCTCAGTTATTCTGCTATTGATCCCATCTAGAGTATTTTTCATTTCATTTATTGTGTTGTTCATCATTGTTTGCTTCATCTTTAGTTCTTCTAGGTCCTTGTTAACTGTTTCTTGCATTTTGTCTATTCTATTTCCAAGATTTTGGATCATCTTTACTATCATTATTATGAATTCTTTTTCAGGTAGACTGCCTATTTCCTCTTCATTTGTTAGGTCTGGTGGGCTTTTATCTTGCTCCTTCATCTGCTGTGTTTCTCTGTCTTCTCATTTTGCTTAACTTACTGTGTTTGGGGTCTCCTTTTTGCAGGCTGCAGGTTCGTAGTTCCTGTTGTTTTTGGTGTCTGTCCCCAGTGGCTAAGGTTGGTTCAGTGTGTTATGTAGGCTTCCTGGTAGAGGGGACTAGTGCCTGTGTTCTGGTGGATGAGGCTGGATCTTGTCTTTCTGGTGGGCAGGTCCACGTCTGGTGGTGTGTTTTGGGGTGTCTGTAGACTTATTATGATTTTGGGCTGCCTCTCTGCTAATGGGTGGGGTTGTGTTCCTGTCTTGCTAGTTGTTTGGCATAGGATGTCCAGCACTGTAGCTTGCTGGTCGTTGAGTGAAGCTGGGTGTGGTGTTGAGATGGAGATCTCTGGGAGATTTTCGCCGTTTGATATTATGTGCAGCTGGGAGGCCTCTTGTGGACCAGTGTCCTGAAGTTGGCTCTCCCACCTCAGAGGCACAGCACTAACTCCTGGCTGTAGCACCAAGAGCCTTTCATCCACACGGCTCCTTAATTTGGGATGATTCATTGTCTATTCATGTATTCCACAGATGCAGGGCACATCAAGTTGATTGTGGAGCTTTAATCCGCTGCTTCTGAGGCTGCTGGGAGAGATTTCCCTTTCTCTTCTTTGTTCTCACAGCTTCCAGGGGCTCAGCTTTGGATTTGGCCCCGCCTGTGCGTGTAGGTCGCTGGAGGGCGTCTGTTCTTTGCTCAGACAGGACAGGGTTAAAGGAGCCGCTGATTCGGAGGCTCTGGCTCACTCAGGCCGAGGGTAGGGAGGGTCACGGAGTGCAGGGCGGGCCTGCGGCGGCAGAGGCCGGTGTGACGTTACCAGCCTGAGGCGCGCCGTGCGTTCTCCCGGGGGAGTTGTCCCTGGATCCCGGGACCCTGGCAGTGGTGGGCTGCACAGGCTCCCCGGAAGGGGGGTGTGGATAGTGACCTGTGCTCGCACACAGCCTTCTTGGTGGCGGCAGCAGCGTCTTTAGCGTCTCATGTCTGTCTCTGGGGTCCGTGCTTTTAGCCGCGGCTCGTGCCCGTCTCTGGAGCTCCCTTAAGCAGTGTTCTTAATCCCCTCTCCTCGCGCACCAGGAAACAAAGAGGGAAGAAAAAGTCTCTTGCCTCTTCGGCAGGTCCAGACATTTCCCCGGACTCCCTCCCGGCTAGCCGCGGTGCACTAACGCCCTGCAGGCTGTGTTCACACCGCCAAACCCAGTCCTCTCCAGGCGCTCTGACTGAAGCCGGAGCCTCAGCTCCCAGCCCCGCCCGCCCGAGCGGGCGAGCAGACAAGCCTCTCAGCTGGGGAGTGCCGGTTGGGCCCGATCCTCTGCGCTGGAATCTCAATCTCGCTGCTTTGCCCTCCGCACCCCTGTTGCTGTGCTCTCCTCCACGGCTCCGAAGCTCCCGCACTCCGCCACCCGCAGTCTCCGCCCGCGAAGGGGCTTCCTAGTGTGTGGACACTTTTCCTCCTTCACAGCTCCCTCCCGCTTGTGCAGGACCCGTCCCTATCCTTTTGTCTCTGTTTATTTTTTTCTTTTGCCCTAACCAGGTACGTGGGGGGGTTCCTTGCCTTTTGGGAGGTCTGAGGTCTTCTGCCAGCGTTCAGTAGGTGCTCCGTAGGAGTTGTTCCACGGGTAGATGTATTTCTGGTGTATCTGTGGGGAGGAAGGTGATCTCCGCGTCTTACTCTTCCGCCATCTTCCCGGAAGTCTCCAAAAATTTCAATCTTATTAAATTTGTTAAGACTTGTTTTGTGACTTAGCATGTGATCTACCCTGGAAATGTTGCTTGTGCACTTGAGAAGAATCTGTATTCTGCTGATAAGTGGGATATTCTTTATACGTCTAGGTGACTCTTGCCTATAGTGTGGTTCAAGACTAGGTACTCTTGTCTATAGTGTGGTTCAAGTCTTCTGGTTCGTTACTGATCTTCTTTCCACATGAGCTGTCCATTATTGTAATTGGGGTATTAAAGTCTGTCACTATTATTATATTGTTATTTCTCCCTTCAAATCTGTTAGAGCACCATGTTCTGATGTTGGGTGCTCATTCATTTATGCATTCATTCACAACTTAACACAGTGGTATTTGTGATGCAGGGCAGGATAGGTACAGAGTGAAAATGATTTATCACAGCTCAGCTGCAAGTATAATGTGCTAAATTCAAGTTGCCAGATCAGACTGACCAGGTTCCTAAACCCAGGCTCATTGGAATATGCAAGTTCTTGTTCCTTTTCTCTCTAGTGTCTGTTACAATGGGTTATATCATCAATAATGGCTGTGTGGGATATATTTCTGTAGTGTTCTAGACTGCAATATCAGTTGTGAAAAATAAAAATTATTTTATTGCCTTCTTCTCCATGCAAACTTGTATTTGGGATGGTGAAATATGTCCCAGAAACTTCACAAATCTTGACAAGACCTCTCCAATGGTCACAAAGTCTAATTATCTCCCAAAGTGCCACATTATAAGGCAGCTATTGGTCTTCGGTCCAGAGGGTTTATTTCTGAGGCTTCATTGGCTCCATCCACACTTTCGCAGTAGGACAAGCAGCTTTAAGGTGCATATACACTTATATAACTGTCATATCATTCTGTTGAATTGAACCTTTTGTCATTATGTAATTATCTTCTTTGTCTCTTGTGACAGTTTTGACTCAAAATCTATATTGTCTGATATAAGTATAGCCAGCCCTACTCTTATTGTTACCGTTTGCATGGAATAGCTTTTTCTATCCCTTTCAGCCAATGTACGTCATTAAACCAAAAGTGGGTCTCTTGTAGACAGCATATAATTGGGAGTTGTGTTTTTTTTTTTAAATCCATTGAGTCACTCTGTCTCTTGATTGGTGAGTTTAATCCATTTGCATTTAAAGTAATTATTAACAGTTACTGGTAGATTGATAGTTATTATTGACTTACTATTGCCTTCTTGTTAATTGCTTTTTTAAATCTGTTTTGTAGTTCTTTCGCTTCTCTCATCTCTGTCTTCCTTTGTGAGTTTAATTTTATGTAGTGGATGTGCTTTGATTCTTTTATCTTTAACTTTTCTTATTGAGTTTCAAAATACCAGCTTCCATGCTCTTGCTGAAATACATTTAGTATGTACTTTTCAGGTTTTTTGCATTTTCTGTTCCTTTTGACTGTTGAAATTCTTTTCCCTGAGATACACATCTCTTGCTCCCTTTATTTCAGATTTCTGTTCAAATGTCACCTTACTAGAGAGATATTCCCTGACCACCCTATTATCACCGTTATTCTCTCTATTTTTATTTGCCTTTGTTCTCCATGGAAGCTAGCACAACTTGTCGTGTTACATGTTTATTTATTGCTTTTTCTGTCTTCTAGAATGTATGCTTCATAATAGTGTGACCTTTTGTTAACCACTATACCCCCAGTGCCAGAATAGTAACTGACATGTTGGAGGTTCTCTAATACTTGTTAATTGAATGACTGAATGACTAAATGATGTAAATTCAACTTGCATGACACTGTGGAGAACTGTGGATTCTGTGTTAAGGAATTTAGTCTCTATTTGGTATGTGTATCACTTAGCAACTGCAACAAAATAAAGGTCATAATCAAACCATAAGCTTCTATTTCTCATGCACCTGATGATCAGTGGATGATGGTTAGCTGATTTATGCTGTGCTCAGTGGGATGATTATACTGGTTTCCCTTGAGCTCACTTCTCGTATCTGTAGTCAGCTTGGGTCTGAAGCTGATCCTGGGCTGCACTCAGCTTGGGTTGGTGCTGCTCCACTTTCTTTTCTTTCTGGGACCAGCAATCAGCCTGGAAATTTTCTTCTCAGGGTGATAACAGACCCCCAAAAGAGCAAGACCACCTATGCCAGTAGTTTTTCATCCTCTGCTTGCATCAGGTCTGCTAACATCCCATTGGCCAAAGCAAATTACATAGCTAAACTCCAAACTGAAGGGCAAGGGAGGTTACTCTGCCCACAGAAGAAAGGGTAAGGTTTAAATCAAATCTACCACACTAGGCACTGTTACTTTATGGTTTTCAGCAGTTTCATGCTCCTTTACAGATTGTCATATAACATTTAAATTTTTCCAGTATTGAGATACATTATTTGGAGCCAACATTGAATTAGAATTAGTGACAATTAACCATTGTGCAGTCTGTCAATAAAAGAAATATTTTAAAACACACTTATGATGTTTTATGTATGTCCTAATTACAATATGCCCAGTAAGTAGGTCAGTAACTTGGGGTGTTCAGAGATAGTTTGTCTTATACACAATTTATTTCCAAGTTTTTATCTTAGAAAAAACTAAGTACTTCCTCTGCTCCCATCCAATTTCCCCTTTGTAGGAATTTAATTTATAAGACTGTTGACTTTAATTACAGATGGAAGCATGAAACTGTTCTATCAAAATGTAATTGACTGTCAAAATAGTATAGCTTTGAGATTTTCTTATTTTCCTCTCCAATCTAAAAAGAGTAGACTCTGGAGATTAGAGTTAATGATGCTGATGGTGTACTGATTGCTGGATTATTTGTTTTCTTTCTTCTTGCATTTGGGACTAACTTCATTATTTTAAAGACACCTGCATTTCTTTAGCAAATGTTTAATTCCAATCAGGGAAATTAGCCATCACATATGTGGGTAATATAATATTACAGTATGTTCCCAAAGATGACAAGATAACAATAGAGTGTGTGTGTGTGTGTGTGTGTGTGTGTAGGAGGAGGAGCAACAGGGAACAATTTTAGTATTGGGCACATACCCAGGAGTTGGGACATTTGTCACTAGCAGGGTTGAGTTGAACAGAATCCCATGATGAGGGTAGGGAATGTTAAGGGGTTGAGGGTTATATTCTAGAAGATCATTTGCTCATAAATCTGACCATCCAATAAATCTTTAATGATGGCTAAAATTCTTAGCAGATTTTATGAACTGGAGCCTGAATAGAGTCAATTACTGACAGGAAAGTCTTTTCATATTATGAACAGTGATCTCTATTGCCCTTGTCCCAGTCAGACCTCACCACCTTAACAGTGCCCAAGAAGGGCTCTGTGCTTCTTATACTAAAATAAAACAGATCTACTTGTCTTATTTTTGTATCTGTTTAATGTTTTATAACATTCTCACTTCAACATCTGCCCCCAACTCTTCACATTGCCAATTTTCTGCAAACGATCTGGTAATTTCCCAATTGGTTTTGTTAGACACATAGGATCAAAGTAATTAAGTGATTTTCAAGTCAATAGTAGCATGCACAACCCAACAAGCGTATCCCAAGATGGGTAAAATGAAGCATGTATATTTTCTTAACTCAATATTTCATTAAAACAATATTTAGAAGAGTCTTTATTTAAAAAGCTTAATAAAATAACTAGTATACAGTTCTGACTTATTTGTTGGCATAAACACGGGTTTTTACTTAATCCCTGGTTAATTCCAGCCAAACTTCGCTAGACAGTTTTGTATGAAAAATGTTGAGATGGAACTAGGTACATTTTGGAGATTCCATCACCCCATACCTGTGACATTTCACATAATGCCTCTGTAAAGACGTATTCTGACACATTTTCATTAGCACATTATATAGGTTGCTTATTAAAGTGGTGGAAATTACGGTTGGATGAACTCTGCGTGGATGGGTAAATGACTATGTGAGAATGAGTTAATCAGATATCTTTGTTAAATGTTTTTCTAAGTGTGGGATGTCTTGGCAGGTAATTTGGCTTTCTCTGATTTGCAGCTGTCACCATTGCTATATGTGATTTATGTGTCTGCCTGGACAGATTTGAAACCTGACACTAATGCCGATTAATGGTTTAAAGATACTAAATTATTGATAATTTCAGAAGTGTCCCTGGAATTGGATCTAAGTGACTGGTTTCCAACTTACAGCTCCATGTCATGGTGATACTGTGAAGGCAAAAATTTCTTTGCAAGGAGTTTTGAGTTAAGCTTCATGTCATGTGTGATAAAAATGCAACTAATGATGCTATAAATTTTCTCTAGTAGAACAAATTCCAGTCTCTGCTTTGGTAGAAATATTCTTACATAAAATGAATTTTGTTTGTAGTTATCATGTCTCACTTTTACCTATAATTGCTTTATGAAGGGGAGTACCATTTTTTCTTCATAGCTGCATCGTGTTTTGCCAGTGATGTGGAATGTTAGATTTATATGAATCATTTGATATCATTTAGCCTAATATTTCTCAAAACCGCCCCAATGTCAGATGAGGGAGAATACACACATCCTGGAGCATGAGGGTAGAGCATAAAACAAATAATTGAGGTCACAAGATTTTGAATATTTATTCATAATATACCCATGTCCAATGAACCAAGATTTCAACTCAGCTGAGCTACCTTGTCTCCATGAACTAAATGAAATTAGCCAAGGATCCTCATCCCATATCCTGTAGGAATTCTAATGTCTTTCTCAAGATACCTGGAAATTCCTAAGAGCTTATGTTCTCTTGAGCACCTGTTTCTCTGATTTTCTGTTTCCACTACATTTTCAGTCTTGCTGAAGTCATCATCTTATCTATTCTTTTCTCCCTGACCCTGGCAGGTAGAACCTTCCTTCATTTCCTCATAAAGCAACTCATCCAAGGCATATGTAGAAATACCAGACATAAGTAAAAATATTTGAGTGGCAAAGGTTTTACATCATAGCTACATATATGTTAAAAGTAAATGTTGGCCATCCTTGTTCTTATATATGCCTTTGTTGCCCTTGTTGCCAGCATCTTCTCACTAGCCAACATTTATAAGTGAGCCCCTCCCCTGTCATTATGTGGCTTATCCCATCACTCACTCCGCCCACCCCATGCTTCATTCTTTTGCATTTCTCCATAGATTCCTGCTAATTTGTTTAGGATGGTTTAGCTCTTTCTTTGCCTAGCTCCAGAAAATTCAGGCTGTTTAGGGACCTCTTTATAATGAAACATTTCTGTTAAGGTGGTTTCTTGAACAAGATTATTTTATTCAATAGATGGATCCCATAAAGAGTTTCCTCCTTTTTTCCCCTTCCATGCTATATTGATATTAATTCCTTAAACATTTAGTACATTTTTTGTGAGTTTCAGTTTTATTTGGGAACCTTACTGAGGACTATATGCTGGGAGACAGCCTCTCAGATAATGCTGAGAAACTGCTCCCCTCTGGTACATTTTCTGCTTTAATAACTTGTGACCATTTTCAACTTATAATTTTGTGCTTAGCCCTACCTATCTTAACAATCCAGATTGAGAAGAATGGGTCTATCACCTGGCATATGAGGGTAGTTCTGTCTCAGCCTCTCTCCTATTACAAGTGAGAAACGAAATCCAGTGACACCAAGTGATCTGCCCAATGTCCCAAACTGAGAACACTTAACAGGGAATAAAAAATTTTCTCTCATAGTTCAAGATAGAGTAAGTTCCTCATTACTAGTGAATTTATGTCACACAAGCACATCTCTACTTTCCAAAAGGTGTTCCTTCAATGGGCTTAATTTTTGAAGGAAAATGTATTCTAATAAATCCATGTTAAATCTCCAATGACATAGGTTTTTCTTTCGTTTGTACCTGCATTGACATGTTTGTGATTTATTTTGGGGAATATTACCTCCAGATAATTTTAGAATTATTCTAAGTATGTGCCATCATGTGAGAAGATTTTTCTGTCTGTCAGATTCTGTCTGAGTATTTTTGTGTTTTGTGACTGATGGTGAGTCACCTGATTATCAAAGAGCAGCAAGACCTTGAAGAACTGAGAACAAGGTTTCTATTTTGTTTCTTTCCCCCACAGATTTTTTTTCTTTCAAGCTTTGGGTCCTGTTAATTTGTGGGATTGTCCACACATACTCTTGTGAGTACAGATACTCATCAAATCAACACACATTTTGTGAATTTCTACTATGTGTTTTGAACTCTGCAAATTTTAATTGGATTAAAAAAATAAATACCTTGGTCCTTATTCTCAAAAAATGTTTATAACATATTTGGGAAGAGGAAACATAGATATTTGTGAAAGTGAGTAATAATGTAAGATTTAAGTAAACTTTTGAGAAAATGATAGAAGAAATATGATAAAGCTGAATATGACACATTAGCAAAAGTAAAGGTGTATAGACAAACAATGTCTGTGCTCGTTTCAGTCCATCTGCTGAAAGCTATGGACTCCCTCTAAAAGAAATGTATATAAACATACACCAGAATTTCCTTACTCTTTCCCAGAGTTCAGTACCTTAGTGAAGCCCATCCATGAGGGATGTGGACCTCAGGTGAAGAAACTCTAGGATAAACTGCAAGTAATATTGATAATTTAAAGGCATGGATGACCAATTCCAGAGACACTCATCCATGGAGACTTCTAGGAGGAACTGGAAGTGCATCTTGAAAAATGAGCAGAGGGACAGAGGCGAGGCTGGGCAGGGAGCCTTCCAGGCTGGGAAAACCATGAGTAAAATACCAAAGGCAGGGCATTAAAAAGTATAATTTGGCAATTGTTAAAACAGGTTGGAGTGAAAGAGAAGTAGTAGGACACTAGGGGAAAAGGCTAGAAATGTTGGCTTGTTTTGGGTTGCAGATGACCATGAATAAAGGTCCAAAGACAAATTATTTTCATTTATTGCAAAAGTAATCGATCTATATTTCTGTTTTTGTGCCAGTACCATACTGTCTTGATTACTGTAACTTTGTAGTATAGTAATATGTGCTCACTCTAAGAAATTCAAGTAATACCCAAGTATAAGAAATAGAAAATTAAAATTCTTTTCTTCTCATCACATAGAATCATGAGTTTTCCTCTAAACATGCTGGTTTTTAATCTGCTTTTCCATTTAACAACTTAGCATTGTATGCATTATGGCTACCATTCCATGCCAGAAGATAAATACCAATTCTGTCATTTAATTTTCTTGGCATGGTTCTTATATGGGTGTACCATAATTTGTTTCACCAATTTTCCTATTGATTGGGTTTTCTTACTGATTTCACTAGTATATATGTTATTGCAAAATACATCCTTATTCAGATACTTTGGGGCACCTCATTTATGATATCTTCAGGGAAAATTCCTAACAGTGCTAGGTCAAAGCACATACTGCTACAGACAAAACGTTTGTGCCCCTCCCAAATTTGTATGTTGAAATCCTGACCCTCGATGTGGTGGTATTAGGAGGTATAGGGCCTTTGGGAGATGATTAGGTTATGAGAGTGGAACGCTCATGAATGGGATTAGTGCCCTTGTAAAACAGATTTGAGAGAGCTCCCTCGCCGCTTCTGCTATGTGAAGATGCAGTGAGAAGATAGCCATCTATGAACCAGGAAGTAGACTCTCACCAGACACTGAGTCTTCCCTGCCTTCAGAGCTGTGAGAAATGTTTGTTGTTTAAGTCACCAAGTCTATGTTATTTTTGTTATAGCAGCATGAATGGACTAAACACACCCATCAAGGGGTATAAGAATTTCTATCTCCTCATGCTTTCAATTTCATTTCTGACCTCTTAGTAATATCCTTTCTTGTTTGGGAGCACAGTTAAAGTTACATTGTCGTAAAAAATAACTGTACAATCCTTTCTTTTGACAGAGCGACAGAGGGAGAGAGGAGTAAGGCATTTGTGCTCATCTCCCTTCCTGTCCTGTTAAGAGTGAGGGACCACAGCATATCTTTAAAAATGGTGAAACTGATGATAATGAGGAAGATTATTCTGTATGGAAGAAGCACATGAGACCAAGGTAAGAGCCTGCCCTGAGGCTATTACACTGGTTTATTGATAAGTGGATGAGAACTGTGATGAAAGCAGTTGCAGAAGAAATGAAAGAGATGGGCTGAATTAGAAAAGGGGAAAGAGAACCTGGGCCAAAAAATAAGGCACTGGATGTGTAGGTCTGTAAGAAAACCCATTCTTCTCTTCACAGTTGAGGAATCCTGACTCCCCCATTTTGCTAATAACACGCAGACCTGATTGGAAGCAATGATCCCGCAAGGATCATCCAATTACACCGTAGCCGGACCACCTCTAGCCTGCTGGAAACACTTAAGTAGGGCCACCCAAGCAGCAGCCCTAAAGACACGGCTTTCCTAATATGGGACAGAGGAGATTCATAGTACTTGGCTTAAAAAGGCTTACCCAAGTGCCCCTCTCGCAAATGTAGATCCCTTATTGAATAGGGCTCCTGTTTGGTAGAAAACCTTTTTTTACTTGGTACTTAAATTTGCTCTCTTAGCCTGTATATTAAAATTTACCACAGTTCAGTATTTCTTAGAGAGTAGTTTGGCTTTCATGCTCACTGTGATTTCCCTCGTGTGTCCACCCATGAGCACACATGGTGGTTAGCTCTGTGAGAGCTGTGACATGAGGCATTATTTGCACAATGTGTCAACTTGACTTCATTAGTTTCCTCCTGTGCCTCCTCCTTGCCGGCTAGGCCAGTTGTGGTGTTTACCTGGCTAACTTCACTTTCCATTCTTGATGTCCTTTCTATGAGTTTGTTTGGTTTTTTATTTTGTAAAAATGCACTCTCTTTCTAGGAAATCAGCGCCTTCCTGCCACTTCCCTCTTCCATCCACTGTAATTCAGGAAAGGCTGATGTGTTAGTACCTCCCTGTAAAGTGCAGTCCATCTTATATTTCCCAGGTTTATCTGCAACATGAATCTTATCTCACATTGTGGTTTAAGACAGGGGTCAACAAATTTTTTCTGTAAAAGGCCAGATGGTAAACATTTTAGGCTTTTCAAGACACCTATGGGCTCTGTTGTATATTTTTTTGTGTTTTACTTGGCTTAAAAACACCCTGTAGCAATATAAAAACCATTCTTAGTTCACAGGCCATATTAAAAAGGGCTGTCGATTTGGAGCACAGCCATATATTTCTGACTCCTGGTCTAAGAGGCTACATTGTGAGAATGAAAATTTTCCACCTAGAGCAAGATTTGCACAGGAGATATCAAAGCTGTGTTTCAATACAATTTTTCTAAGCATCTAAAGATGTTAAAGAATCATGAAGTTCGAATGACCTTAGTCCATGAGATCCTTATTGGACCCAAATGAAAACTCATTTCTGATCAATGAACAGTAGGATTTGTTTTAACCAGTTGTGTACAGATGTGAGGACTCATTCCATGCTCTATCCGGAGTGCTAGTTTTCAAACCTACGTTCCTTGAAATTCCTGAATTCCCTCACACCTTACCGCCAAAGTGAATTTTGACATTATTGAATGTTCTATTGCCTGACAAGTTAATAAACTCCATTTTCCCTCTTTGATAGTCTTTTAGTCTTTAATTCTCTCTATAAAAATTCAGACATAAGTCAGCAGGTGGAAAAGTTCTTTTGGGTGTTAGGTAAGGAGGGATT
Organism: Orcinus orca; assembly: GCF_937001465.1. Lineage (NCBI taxonomy): Eukaryota > Metazoa > Chordata > Mammalia > Artiodactyla > Delphinidae > Orcinus > Orcinus orca. Next base: position 8,183,047 of record NC_064563.1, on the reverse strand, counting down.
TTCCTATGGCTCCTGAAATTATGTTTATGGTGAGAATAACATTTGGGCAGCTTGGGGAAAATGGGAGTGAATCAGATAAGAGCATCTTGTTTGTGTGCAAAGAGTGATGGGATACTGTTAAGTCTTTTTTTTATTTTCAAACAAAATGAAACAAATGCCTTGTCAGGAAAATGTGTGCAAGTCTTTGAAATTGGTAAAAATGATTACTGAGTGTACTGTAAATAAGTTGTAGAAAACTGATAATGATGCAAATGTTGCTTGTTTGTAAAAATGCAAATGAATTGTGTCCAGACAAATACAATTGATTACTGCCGAGTGGATATTAATGAATTTTGCATCTATTTGTTACTTCGTGTGCTTACATTCTTGATTGCCCGCACAGGTTCTTTAAGAGATCTTTAAGATCTCCTTTGGACCTGTTGTAACATCTTTCTGGTTCTCTCACTAATTAATGATTTAAACAAAATATTTGCCATGTGATCATTAAAATGCATATGACATTCGTGATTATTAGGAAATTGTCTTTTAACAATCCTAACATACCACAGTTTTTTCATTATAACATATACATGGATATTATTTGTGGCATACACACACGGTTATATTTATAGAGCATGTTTTATATCAATGTTTTATCTTGTTCAGTGTATCTATAAGCAATGAATTATTTGACTTAATTATGTATATAATTTAAGCCAAAAGAAACTGGGCTCTACTTGGCTGGGTGGTTTGTATGTAACAGTCTTTCTGCCTGAAAAGATCTGATTACAAAAATTAACTCTTCACTTCCTTTTACCCATGTTTCTGTGTCTATCTGTGATGTAACAAATATTAAATGGGTCATGTCCAAGCTTATTTGAGGTTGTGGCTCATGATTGAATGTGTGGTAACCAATTCGATCAAACTTGTAACAATGAGGAGAGCCTAAAATTCCAAATCCACCCACCATTGTCCTTTTTCTTCCTTTTTGTCATCATTATGACAAGACTCTAATGAAGTTAATGGTATGATAGAGATTATTAATATGATTTTTTTTGCTCTATATTACAGATTGTTAAAGTAGAAGAAATGTTTCCTTTTAATCTGGAAATATGTATATACTGCTTATCTAAAAACTGATAAAAATATGTTAGATACAATGTTTGCTTAGTCTCCAGACAATCTCATTTGCTGAGGAGGAGTCAGTTCAAATTGTAAAGCACCCAAGAGGGTGGCAAACTCAGAGCTTGCTTTTTCCTTTGTAAGGTTGTTGGGCTCTAGTATTGTCTGGTATATTAATTTCAAACTCAGCACCTCTGACCTGAAGGCTATCTTAGGTTTTAATTCACACTTTTTTTATAGAAGCTTTGCCACTAATAGAATGGCATCATCCTCAGAGAGGTGAAAAAGACTTTTAGGGAAATCCAGAATTCGCCTGCCATCAGAATCTTTTTTTTTTTTTTTTTTTTTTTTGCAGTATGCGGGCCTCTCACTGTTGTGGCCTCTCCCGTTGCGGACAACAGGCTCCGCACGCGCAGGCCCAGCGGCCATGGCTCACAGGCCCAGCCGCTCTGCGGCATGTGGGATCCTCCCAGACCGGGGCACGAACCCGCGTCCCCTGCATCGGCAGGCGGACTCCAAACCACTGTGCCACCAGGGAAGCCCAGAATCTTTTGTTTTTTAAGTGCAATGTTGTCCTTGAAATTTCTGCTGTTTAAGATGGAAGGATGCCGATAAGGTTAAAACATTTATGTCTTACTGTATTTGGCAAGGTGATTTGTAAATGCCTTGGATACTTAATTCAATTTCATTCAGTGACTATTTCCTGATTTCCTCTCCTGTGTCAAGTGTTGTGCTAGGTATTTGGAAAAGCAGGATAGATAGATATAGATTCTCTACTGAGAGAGCACAATGTGTAATAGAAGAAGACAAATGAGAGATAAAATGGTGAGAGTACAGGGTGCCATGTGTAATGATGGAGTTATGTACAATGTATGCAGTCAGCATACAGGAGGGAATGATTAGCACTGTGGAGTACAGCATGAAGTCAGTGTATAATGAATATTGTAGGCTAGAAATTGGGAAGGAGATTAATCCAAATGCATATATTTTTATAATTTGGTGAATGCTAGGTAAAACTCTCTCTTATACAAATACACACAAATAAATAGCAAATGATGTCTCAAGAAGGTCATAGTCTGTTAAAGAAAGCAAAAAAATGAATGTGGAATTATAATGTATCATGGAAAGTGGTGCATTAAAGATATAAATCAAAACCTGTAGGAACATGAGAGGCAATGGTTAGGACTGGGGAAGATGAGGATCAGAGAAGGCTTCTGATAGGGAAGCTTAAGGATTATGGGAGGAGACAAGGAGAGTTAAGAGGGGCTGGATAAGTGTTCTCTGTAGAGACCAGTTTATGTAAAGGCCCAGAGGCCTGACAGACAGAGTCTAGCACAGTAGGGGAATGTGTCCTGAGTGCAAGCAGTGGGAGAGATGAGGTAAGATTCAGTGCTGGACAAGCAGGTAGAGGGTCAATAGGAAGGACCTTGTGTGTTGTGTACATGTATGGTTGCAAATATATATTCTATCATCTATCTATCTATCTATCTATCTATCTATTTATCTATCTGTAGTAGGAGGAATCTCTGAAGTGTTTAAAACGGGAAGAGCATCATCAAATTTGCTTTTATAAAATATCCCTCTGAACACAATGTGGAGAAGGATTAGAGCAAACTAAGATTAGAGGCAAAGAGACCAAACAGAGTTGCCTTTAGGAATCTGGATGGGAAATGAATATGTCCTCAACTCAGGCAGGGCAATGAGTACAGACAAAAGGATAGAGTCAAGAGATGTTAAGAAAGTAGAACCAGGCTTAGTGATATGAGAATGACTCAGAAGGAGGTGTGCAGGATTGCACCCATATTTCTGGCTTGTAGTTGGTGGTGCCGTTCCTAAATGGAAATGATGGAGAGTGATGGCAGAGGAGTAGGGATGGGGGCAGTCCAGCAAGAAAGATTTATTTAGTTTGGGGCATATTAATGGTAAAGACGCTTGTATGATCTGTATAGATATAAATAGGGCAGATGGAAAATTTTAGTCCAGGACTGAAAACAGATATGAGCCCAAAACACCTATTGGGGACTTTTCAGTATAGAGTTGTGGTCAAAGAACTGGTTGAAGTCAATGGAAAAAGTGAATAAAATCGGACCAGAAATGGATCCCAACAAATCTGAGTATATAAGGGATGAGATGGGGGTGGGGGAAGGGAGGAAGAAGAGCAGAAAGAATATTAAGAATGAGTAGCCTTGAGGCTGGAGTAAAACCAGGGAAAGATGGCATCACACCAATCGAGTAGAGGTTCCAAATAATTGAACCAATTATGGCCAATGTTAGTGAGTGCTGCAGAGAGGCCAAGGGGAAGTAAAAGGAAAAAACAATGCCCCCAAACTACAATAGCTACTTGACTGAAACAAAAAATATGTTGGGATTAAAGGCAGAAGGTAGTGGGCTATGGAGCGAAGAAGAAATGAGGGTGGGACTATGCATTATTTTTTCAAGACATGTATGTCTTTGTGTTTTAAACACTTTTTAATTTTTTATACAATTTTTAAAGGTTACACTCTATGTACAGTTATTACAAAATATGGGCTATATTTCCCATGTTGTACAATGCATCCCTGAGCCTTTCTTACACTCAATAATTTGTACCTCCAACTTCACCACCCCTACATTTCCCTTCCCCCTAACCCCACTGGTAACCACTAGTTTGTTCTCTATATCTGTGAGTCTGCCTCTTTTTTTGGTTACATTCACCAGTGTGTTGTATTTGTTTAGATGCCACATACAAGTGACATCATACAGCATTTGTCTTTCTCAGTCTGACTTATTTCACTTAGCGCAATGCCCTCCAAATCCATCCATGTTGCTGCAAATGGCATTATTTTGTTCTTTTTAATGGCTGAGTAGTATTCCCTTGCATATATGTACTACATCTTCTTTATCCATTCATCTGTCAATGGACACTTAGGTTGCTTCCATACCAAGACATGTATCTCTAAGGGAAAGTCAGAGAATTGGAGGAATGAAAAGATGCAAAGTCCATGAGAGCAGAGACACCATTGGCCTTGCTAACTGCTGTAAACTTCTTGAACAGTGCCTGGCATGTAGTAGCCATTCATTGAATTCATTCATTGAATGAATTCATGAACAAGATAGGAAAGACTTGAGGAAGTCTATGTATCAATGGGGAAAAAAAAGACTCAGTGTAGGGGGTGGCTTCCACGAAGGAAGAGCAAACTTAGAGAGAGCTGGCTGGTAGGAGGCAAGACTCTGAGACTGAGCATGGAACATGCACCTTGGAAATGAGGTCTCTCCTTTCCCAGACCTGTATGCATAAGATGGTCAATAATGTTAAGAGAATCTCAGTGCAATTCCACCAGGAAGTTGGGGGAAGTGGATTGTGGTTACAAAACCAGCATGTCTTAACCCAAAATGCCCCTTAAAAATGACACAAATAATTCAGGTAATTATGTGTGTAATTGAGGTGAAAATGCTGAATTATTTGAAATAATAACCTCTATTGTGTATGTGATATGCTGAGAACTAGTTTACATTGACAAAATGCTTTGCCAGTCTCAGAGTTAATCTTGCTGACTACTTTCAATACTTCTCTGAGGTAAGGTAGCTCCTCTGTTAACCCTAACTGAAAGAGTCTGCCTCACTAGGAAAGACACTCAATGAGAAACAGAGAGAATCCAATTCAGACCTTGCAGCTGCCAAATCCAAGGCCCTCTCCAAAAGCTACCCCTTTCTTTTTTGTAGATGAAGAAATACAAAGAGTGATTTAGCACAGAACTTATGGCCGAGGGTTAGGCAGCCAGAGTATAGCTATTATGTAATTTATAGCGTCATATTTTCTAAAACGGACACTTGAACTACTCCAGCTGTCTTGAGAAGTTTTTGTTTTTGTTTTTTAAATACCACATAGTAACCTTCTTTATTTTCACTGAAATGATGAAAACTATGCCTTTAAGATCATTAAGCCACAAGTGTTACTTTCTTTTCAATATGTTTTAGATGGAAAATTAATTTTTATACTCTATTTCAGCATTTTTTTCTATAAAGAGCATAGTGATTTTGTTAATTATGCTACACAATGTCTGCCATTGTTCAGGGAAATGGTACTCAGATTCAAACCTTCTGTAACAGTGACTTTAAAGCCTTATAAAGACCTATTTGACAAATAAATTCACTGCTTTAAATCTATTTGAAGAACTAAACAAAGATGTGAATATGAAATTAACAGAAATGCTTGCTGCTGCATTGCACCATTATTTATGGCATTAAAACTTAGAAATAAGGTGTAAACATCAAAGAAATTGTCAAAGTTATGGTGTACATATATGTATATATACATATATATACATACTATAGTTTTATGGTATTTATACTATATAACCATAGTTTTTCATTATATATAGATAACAAAAAACTATACAGCTTTCTAAAGAACTTTTAAGGACTTGAAAAATGACTATGAAAAATGGCAAGTGAAAAAATGGCAAGCCAGATTGCACAGACAGAATATTATATATCTGTACATAAATTGCATTGTAATTTAAACCTCACAAGATCAATGAAACATAAATATTTTATTCCAGTTCTTTAAAAGAAAAGCAGTGGGGAAGCTTGTTTGAATTCTCACAAAACGTAAGTGTTATGGGGTGGATTGGAGAAGGAGGGCTGTATTTTTTTATTATTATTATTGAGGTATAGTTGCGTTACAATGTTGCATTAGTGACATAAATACACTACCATGTGTAAACCAGATAGCTAGTGGGTACCTGCTGTATAGTGCAGGGAGCTCAGCTCAGTGCTCTGAGGTGACCTAGATGGGTGGGATGGAGGTGGGGGTGGGATGGAGGTCCAAGAGGAAGGGGATATATGTATACATATAGCTGATTCACTTCATTGTACAGCAGAGAAGTTTTGTTTTTTTTTTTGTTTGTTTTTTTCTTGGACGCGCAGACTCAGCGGCCATGGCTCACGGGCCCAGCCGCTCCGCGGCATGTGGGATCCTCCCGAACCGGGGCACGAACTCGTGTCCCCTGCATCGGCAGGCGGACTCTCAACCACTGTGCCACCAGGGAAGCCCGAGAAGTTTTTTTAAATGAGTTGTTTTAAAAGCACTAGTAGGTTAAGAAAGCTGTCCCTGCCTAGTTCCCATACCACTTCTAAGCATGTATGTAAAATGTGAAACAGAATTTATTTCACATGTTGAAACAGAATTTTGTGTGCAAACATGGGTCTAATCTAAGTCTCTCCAAGACTGACTTTGAATATGCAAGGCAGCTCCCAAGGAAGTTGCTGTTCCTGACTACACATGAGCTATTTTGGGGGGATTGGGATGCTTGCAAGAAGCAGAAACTCTGCACTACCTAGGCTGGTGGAATGTGAATTTTACCATGCCTGAGACCACATTTGTATTTGCAGTGGGGCTTGGAGAAGTTAGCTAACACTACTACTTTGTGTAAAATCTAAGATTTCTCCTGTGACAGGTCAGGTTGTACTCATGATGCCTGGCCCCATAACGTAAGATGATGACAAGGTAATCAGATGCTTCATTTTATCCCCTGTATAAGCCTCCCACAAGTTTTCCTGAGATATAATTGACATATGACATTGTATAAATTTAAGATACACATCATGATTTAATATATATATATATCAAAATGATCACCAGTATCATTAATATTCACCCCTCACATAGTTACAAATTTTTTTCATGTGATAATAAATTTTAAGATCCACTACTTTCTAATATACAATATACTTTCAAATATATTATTTTCAAATATACCATTGTTAACTAGAGTCACCATGTTGTACATTACATCTCCTGGAATTATTTATCTTATGGCTGGAATTTTGTGCCTTTGGACCCCCTTCACCATTTCCCCTACTCCCCAGTGCCACCCTCCAGCAAGCACCCATCTGTTCTCTGTTTCTATGAGTCTGGATTTTTTGACATTCCCACATGTAAGTGAGATCATACAGTATTAGTCTTCCTCTGACATTTCATTTAGCATACTGCCCTCACATTTTATCCATTTTCTTTTTCTGTTCATTCATTCATTCATTCATAGACACTTAGGTTGTTTCCATGTCTTGGCTATTGGAAATAATGCCACAGTGAACATGGGGTGTAGGTATATTTTGGGGACAGTGATTTTGTTTCCTTCAGATATATACTCAGAAGTGAGATTACTGGATCATATGGTAGTTCTATTACTAATTTACTGAGGAACTGCCATACTATTTTCCATAATGGCTGTACCAGTTGACATTCCCACCAACAGTGTACAAGGGTTCCCTTTTTGCCACATTCTTATTAGCACTTGTAATCTCTTTCTGATGACAGCCATTCTAATGGGTGTGAAACGATATCTCATTGTGGTTTTGATTTGCAGGTCCCTGATGATTAGTGATGTTGAGAACATTTTCATGTTGGCCATTTGAATATTTTCCTTGGAAAAATGTCTGTTGAGGTATTTTGCACATTTTTTAATTGGATTTTTTTTTTTTGGCCATTGAGTTGTATGAGTTCTTTGCATACTTTTACTATTAGCTCCTCATCAGATATGTGCTTTGCAAATATTTTCTCACATTCTCTAAGTTTCTTTTTCATTTGTTGGTCATTTCTTTTGCTGTTGCCCTGTAAGCCTTTGACTTTTCTCCCTTTTTTTCTTTTGCTTTAAACTGGTAGGTGATCAGACAAGTGAGGTGAGGTGAGTCATGGAAGGGCAGGTTTGAATTCTGTGTTGTATTTTTTTGAAACTTGATATTGTGTTCATCATAGATTTTTTGCATCAATTTTGATTTGTAAAATATTGCATTATCATATTTTTCTTTAGAACTCCTTTTCTTTTTTTATAATTATTTCTGAGATATACATTTTAAAGTAATAAATAGAATTATGACTTATAACATTATACCAGAATATATAAGATTTTTAGAAATTTCACGTAATGTCTGAAACATTTATATTAACATATTTCCATACAAATAACCCAAAGAAAGTTTAGTATTAGTTGGGTTTTTTCTGTTTGTTTGTTTTTTTATACTGCAGTTTCTTATTAGTCATCAGTTTTATACACATCAGTGTATACATGTCAATCCTAATCGCCCAATTCAGCACACCACCATCCCCACCCCACCACAGTTTTCCCCCGTTGGTGTCCATACGTTTGTTCTCTACATCTGTGTCTCAACTTCTGCACTGCAAATCGGTTCATCTGTACCATTTTTCTAGGTTCCACATACATGCGTTAATATACGATATTTGTTTTTCTCTTTCTGACTTACTTCACTCTGTATGACAGTCTCTAGATCCATCCACGTCTCAATGAATGGCTCAATTTTGTTCCTTTTTATGGTTGAGTAATATTCCATTGTATATATGTACCACATCTTCTTTATCCATTCATCTGTCTATCGGCATTTAGGTTGCTTCCATGACCTGGCTATTGTAAATAGTGCTGCAATGAACATTGGGGTGCATGTGTCTTTTTGAATTATAGTTTTCTCTGGGTATATGGCCAGTAGTGGGATTGCTGGATCATATGGTAATTCTATTTTTAGTTTTTAAGGAACCTCCATACTGTTCTGCATAGTGGCTGTATCAATGTACATTCCCTCCAACAGTGCAGGAGGGTTGGTTCCCTTTTCTCCACAACCTCTCCAGCATTTGTTTGTACATTTTCTGATGATGCCCATTCTAACTGGTGTTAGGTGATAACTCATTGTAGTTTTGATTTGCATTTCTCTAATAATTAGTGATGTTGAGCAGCTTTTCATGTGCTCCTTGGCCATCTGTATGTCTTCTTTGGAGAAACGTCTATTTAGGTATTCTGCCCATTTTTGGATTTGGTTGTTTTTTTCTTTAATATTGAGCTGCATGTGCTGTTTATATATTTTGGAGATTAATCCTTTGTCCATTGATTCGTTTTGCAAATATTTTCTCCCATTCTGAGGGTTGTCTTTTCATCTTGTTTATGGCTTCCTTTGTTGTGCAAAAGCTTTGAAGATTCATTAGGTCCCATTTGTTTATTTTTTTAAATTTCCATTACTCTAGGAGGTGGATCAAAACAGATCTTCCTGTGATTTATGTCAAAGAGTGTTCTTCCTATGTTTTCCTCTAAGAGTTTTATAGTGTCCGGTTGTACATTTAGGTCTTGAATCCATTTTGAGTTTATTTTTGAGTATGGTGTCAAGGAGTGTTCTAATTTCATTCTTTTACATGTAGGTGTCCAGTTTTCCCAGCACCACTTATTGAAGAGACTGTCCTTTCTCCATTGTATATCTTTGCCTCCTTTGTCATAGATTAGTTGACCATAGGTGCGGGGGTTAACCTCTGGGCTTTCAATCTTGTTACATTGATCTATGTTTCTGTTTTTGTGCCAGTACCATATTGTCTTGATTACTGTAGCTTTGTAGTATAGTCTGAAGTCAGGGAGTCTTATTCCTCCAGCTACGTTTTTTTCCCTCAAGACTGCTTTGGCTATTCGGGGTCTTTTTTGTCTCCATACAAATTTTAAGATGATTTGTTTTAGTTCCGTAAAAAATGCCATTGGTAATTTGATAGGGATTGCATTGAATCTGTAGATTGCTTTGGGTAGTATAGTCATTTTCACAATATTGATTCTTCCAATCCAAGAACGTGGTATATCTCTCCGTCTGTTGGTATCATCTTTAATTTCTTTCAACAGTGTCTTATAGTTTTCTGCATACATGACTTTTGTCTCCCTAGGTAGGTTTATTCCTAGGTATTTTATTCTTTTTGTTGCAATGGTAAATGGGAGTGTTTCCATAATTTCTCTTTCAGATTTTTCATCATTAGTGTATAGAGATTGCAAGAGATTTCTGTGCATTAATTTTGTATCCTGTAACTTTATCAAATTCATTGCTTAGGTCTAGTAGTTTTCTGGTGGCATTTTTAGTATTCTCTATGTATACTATCATGTCATCACAAAACAGAGACAGTTTTACTTCTTCATTTCAATTTTGTATTCCTTTTATTTCTTTTTCTTCTCAGATTGCTGTGGATAGGACTTCCAAAACTATGTTGAATAATAGTGGTGAGAGTGGACATCCTTGTCTCATTCCTGATCTTAGAGGAAATGCTTTAAGTTTTTCACCATTGAGAATGATGTTTGCTGTGGGTTTGTCATATATGGCCTTTATTATATGGACTTAGGTTCCCTCTATGCCCACTTCCTGGAGAGTTTTTATCATAAATGGGTGTTGAATTTTGTCAAAGGTTTTTTCTGCATGTATTGACATGATCATATGGTTTTTATTCTTCAATTTGTTAATATGGTGTATCACATTGATTGAATAGTGTATATTGAGGAATCGTTGCATCCCTGGGATAAATCCCACTTGATCATGGTGTATGATCCTTTTAATGTGTTTTTGGATTCTGTTTGCTAGTATTTCGTTGAGGATTTTTGCATTTATATTCATCAGTGATATTGGTCTGTAATTTTCCTTTTTTGTAGTATCTTTGTCTGGTTTTGGTATCAAGGTGGTGGTGGCCTCATGGAATTAGTTTGGGAGTGTTCCTTCCTCTGCAATTTTTTGGAAGAGTTTGAGAAGGATGGGTGTTAGTTCTTCTCTAAATGTTTGATAGAATTCACCTGTTAAGCCATCTGGTGTTGGAGTTTTGTTTCTTGGAAGGTTTTAAATCATAGTTTCAATTTCATTACTTGTGATTGGTCTGTTCATATTTTCTATTTCTTCCTGGTTCAGTCTTGGAAGGTAATACCTTTCTAAGAATTTTCCATTCCTTCCAGGTTGTCCATTTTATTGGCATAGAGTTGCTTGTAGTAGTCTCTTAGGATGCTTTGTATTTCTGTGGTGTCTGTTTTAACTTCTCCTTTTTCATTTCTAATTTTATTGATTTGAGTCCTCTCCCTCTGTTTCTTGATGAGTCTGGCTAATGGTTTATCAATTTTGTTTCTCTTCTCAAAGAACCAGCTTTTAGTTTTATTGATCTTTGCTATTGTTTTCTTTGTTTCTATTTCATTTATTTCTGCTCTGATCTTTATGATTTCTTTCCTTCTGCTAACTTTGGATTTTGTTTGTTCTTCTTTCTCTAGTTCCTTTAGGTGTAAGGTTAGATTGTTTACTTGAGATTTTTCTTGTTTCTTGAGGTAGGCTTGTATTGCTATAAACTTCCCTCTTAGAAGTGCTTTTGCTGCATCCCATAGGTTTTGGATCATCGTGTTTTCAGTGTCATTTGTCTCTAGGTATTTTTTGATTTCCTCTTTGATTTCTTCAGTGATCTCTTGGTTATTTACTAACGTACTGTTTTGCCTCCATGTGTTTGTGTTTTTTATGTTTTTTTCCCTGTAATTCATTTCTAATCTCATAGTGTTGTGGTCAGAAAAGATGCTTGATGTGATTTCCATTTTCTTAAATTTACTGAGCCTTGATTTGTGACCCAAGATGTGATCTATCCTGGAGAATGTTCCATGCGCACTTGAGAAGAAAGTGCAATCTGCTGTTTTTGGATGGAATGTCCTATAAATATCAATTAAATTTATCTGGTCCGTTGTGTCATTTAAAGCTTCTGTTTCCTTATTTATTTTAATTTTGGATGATCTGTCCATTGGTGTAAATGAGGTGTCAAAGTCCCACGCTATTATTGTGTTACTGTTGATTTCCTCTTTTGTAGCTGTTAGCAATTGCCTTATGTATTGAGGTGCTCCTATTTTGGGTGCATATATATTTATAATCGTTATATCTTCTAGAATTGATCCCTTGATCATTATGTAGTGTCTTTTCTTGTCTCTTGTAACATTCTTTATTTTAAAGTCTATTTTATCTGATATGAGTATAGCTACTCCAGCTTTCTTTTGATTTCCATTTGCATGGAATATCTTATTCCATCCCCTCAATTTCAGTCTGTATGTGTCCCTAGGTCTGAAATGGGTCTCTTGTAGACAGCATATATATGGGTCTTGTTTTTGTATCCATTCAGCAAGCTTGTGTCCTTTGGTTGGAGCATTTAATCCATTCACGTTTAAGGTAATTATCGATATGTATGTTCCTGTGATCATTTTCTTAATTGTTTAGGGTTTGTTTTTGTAGGTCCTTTTCTTCTCTTGTGTTGCCCACTTAGAGAAGTTCCTTTAGCATTTGTTGTAGAGCTGGTTTGGTGGTGCTGAATTCTCTTAGGTTTTGCTTGTCTGTAAAGCTTTTGATTTCTCCATCGAATCTGAATGAGATCCTTGCCAGGTAGAATAATCTTGGTTGTATGTCCTTCTCTTTCATCACTTTAACTATATCATGCCACTCCCTTCTGGCGTGTAGAGTTTCTGTTGAGAAATCAGCTGTTAACCTTATGGGAGTTCCCTTGTCTGTTATTTGTCATTTTTCCCTTGCTGCTTTAATTTTTTTCTTTGTATTTAATTTTTGATAGTTTGATTACTGTGTGTCTTGGTGTGTTTCTCTTTGGGTTTATCCTGTATGGGACTTGCTGTGCTTCCTGGACTTGGGTCGCTATTTCCTTTCCCATGTTAGGGAAGTTTTCGACTATAATCTCTTCAAATATTTTCTCTGGTCCTTTCTCTCTCTCTTCTTCTGGGACCCCTATAATGCAAATGTTGTTGCATTTAATGTTGTCCCAGAGGTCTCTTAGGCTGTCTTCATTTCTTTCATTCTTTTTCCTTTATTCTCTTCCGCAGCAGTGAATGCCACCATTCTGTCTTCCAGGTCACTTATCTGTTCTTCCACCTCAGTTATTCTGCTATTGGTTCCTTCTAGTTTAGTTTTCATTTCACTTATTGTATTGTTCATCTCTGTTTGTTTGTTCTTTAATTCTTCTAGGTCTTTTTTAAACATTTCTTGCATCTTCTCGATCTTTGCCTCCATTTTTTTTTCTGAGGTCCTGGATGATCTTCACTATCATTATTCTGAATATTTTTCTGGAAGGTTGCCTATCTCCACTTCATTTAGTTGTTTTTCTGGGGTTTTATCTTTTTCCTTCATCTGGTACATAGCTCTCTGCCTTTTCATCTTGTCTATTTTTCTGTGAATGTGGTTTGTTTTCCACAGGCTGCAGGATTGTAGTTCTTCTTGCTTGCTGTCTGCCCTCTGGTGGCTGAGGCTATCTGAGAGGCTTGATGGGGGGGACTAGTGGTGGGTAGAGCTGACTGTTGCTCTGGTGGTTAGAGCTCAGTAAAACTTTAATTCACTTGACTGTTGATGGGTGGGGCTGAGTTCCCTCCCTGTTGGTTGTTTGGCCTGAGGAAACTCAACACTGGAGCCTACATGTTCTCTTTCTTGGGGCTAATGACAGACTCTGGGATGGCTCATGCCAAGAAGTGCTTCACAGAATTTCTGCTGCCAGTGCCCTTGTCCCCATGGTTAGCCCCCACCCCTACCACCCGCCTCTTCAGGAAACCATCCAACACTAGCAGGTAGGTCTGGTTCAGTCTCCCCTGGGGTCACTGCTCCTTCCCCTGGGTCCTGATGCACACACTACTTTGTGTGTGCCCTCCAAGAGTGGAGTCTCTGTTTCCCCCAGTCCTGTTGAAGTCCTGCAATCAATTCCCACTATGCTTCAAAGTCTGATTCTCTAGGAATTCCTCCTCCCATTGCCGGACCTCCAGGTTGGGAAGCCTGACGTGGGGTTCAGAACCTTCACTCCAGTCGGTGGACTTCTGTGGTATAAGTGTTCTCCAGTCTGTGAGTCACCCACCCACTCATTATGGGATTTGATTTTACTGTGATTGCGTCTCTCCTACTGTCTCATTTTGGCTTCACCTTTGTCTATGGATGTGGGGTATCTTTTTTGGTGAGTTCCAGTGCCTCCTGTCGATGATTGTCCGCAGCTAGTTGTGATTCTGGTGTTCTCGCAAGAGGGAGTGAGAGCACGTCCTTCTGCTCTGCCATCTTGTTTCCTCTCCCTAGAACTCCTTTTCTTAAACTTTGTGCCCTAGTGAAGTTCCTTACTCCCCTCACCCTATTCCCTGCCCTATAACCCAGAATGTATTTATTAGAACTTTATTTTCCCCTCTACAATAGTTTTTTTTTTTTTTTTTTTTTTGGCTGGTGATATGAACTTTGAACTACTACATGGCCAGTCCACACTGGGACAAGAGCCAGATGGCAAATTGTTGTGCTCCAAGATAAATGTTACTTTTGGAAGTTTTCAGATGCTATTTGAACCTAAGTCTGATGACTTGATATGAGTCGATCAAACTGGAAATTTTTGGTAAACATTAAAGTTAGAACATTATAAAGATTGCTCTTCCATGTGTGTTTTGAAGAAGCTCTGAGAGTAATTCCAAAGAAATAATTTAAAAGATTTTGAGCACAGGAAACCACTAAATAATAGATCATCTTTAAAGTTGGTTCTCTGAAGATCCATTTAAGTGATTAATGTTGAGATATGTTTGTTCAAAATGCCTCATTATTTAGTTTTGTGCTATATATTTTTGAAGAAGTAAATTTACATTTGTGTAATTCACATTATTCTGATGAAAAACATTATCCCTTAAACAAATGAATCTTTGTTGTATTGAAACTCACATCAGAAGTATGTGTTTGTTAGAGGATAATATCTGACACATAGATTTTTTCTAATTGTTATTTCCGTTATTAAAAAAAAGCAATATTCTACAAAGATTGTCTTAGATCATTGCATTATGGCCACAAGCCTTCATATTCTTGACATGTCTGATTTGCACCCATCTATTATTAATTTTCATGTTGTAACAATTTTTGACTGAATGAAGTGGAACATTGTTGTGACATTTATTTCTAGAACACTAACCATTGCAGTCTTTCTTGGTTTTACCGGTGTCTTCTACAAATTACATTTGTTACTCAGTCACAGCTATACACAATAGTACCAATCAGAATTATGTTCTCATTTCTCTTGGGAAAGTTACCTAGGTGTGGGATTACTGGGTGATATGGTAATTGATTGTTTATTAAAAACTGTACCTAATGTTTTTCAAAATGATTATACCAGTTTTCATTTCTTCCAGAAATGTATGAGAGTGCTAGTGGCTCTGGATGCTTTCCAGACTTCTTTTTTTTGGTCATTGTAGTAGGTGTGGAGGGTTACTGGTTAGCTCATGACTTTAATTTTTTTGTGTGTGTGTGTGGTACGCGGACCTCTCACTGTTGTGGCCTCTCACGTTGTGGAGCACAGGCTCTGGACGCACAGGCTCAGCGGCCATGGCTCACAGGCCCAGCCGCTCCGCGGCATGTGGGATCTTCCCGGACTGGAGCACGAACCCGTGTCCCCTGCATCGGCAGGCATACTCTCAATCACTGCGCCACCAGGGAAGCCCCATGACTTTAATTTTTATTTCCCTAGCTATAGAGATGCAAACTTTTGTTATTCAAGAAAACTGACTGAGTTGAATATTGAACTAAGCGATATTTTAAAATTTTCAACATGATTCTTCTAAGATTATTGAACACATCATAAATAAAGTAATGTATATCAGTTATTATCAGGAAAATAACTTTTGCTTGTACTTTATAGGTAGAGGCACTACTTAAGGAGATGTTACTTTTCTTAATTTGTTGAAGTCAGTTCTGTAATGCAAAATTTCAGACCATAGTAGGTATTTATTTGGATGGTGAGTTTGTTTTTTAAAAATAGTAAGTCAGACTGATAAAAATCTACTGACTGTATTTCATTATGAGTAGTAATTTACATGCAATATTATGGACTGCAAATATTACTTTTGTACTAGTGTACATAAAAAGTAATTGTAGAATTAATTATTGACTATTATTTTTCTTTTAGTCGTCAAAACTATTCCTTTGTGATTCTAAGTGTGCTTGACTTGAAGTGTATACTGACTGCCTAGAAATTTTGCTCTTCTCATACTTCGAAACACTTTGAATAAATGGTAAGTGCTTTTGAAAATACTCTTCTGTGAATGTTCTGATGGCTTGGGACTAGTAGGAAGTTATGTGCTTATGTCAAGTGCAGGTCTGCTGTACCATTACCAACTATTTTGATAAATGATGCAATTTATTGTACTCCCCTGATTTTTTATAGCACTATACTGCCATGTAGAGTCCTTGAGCTATTTTCTTTTTCCTGATGGAAAAATTGACACTTTAGAGTGGATATACATAAAATGGAAGAGGCTTTGATATATAATTCTTTATATATTATTGATATATAATTTTTGATAATTCTGACTCCTTAAAATTATTTTTGTTTCAATTCTAGAGATAGATAAGGTGAATAAATTTTTCTTAAATATGTACATATTACCATAATTTATCCATTTCATTTGCTCATGTAGACTATAGCCCCACCTGCTCCAAGTAGGTAATTAATTAATTAGTTAATTAATTTATTTATGGCTGTGTTTGGTCTTTGTTGCTGTGCACGGGCTTTCTCTAGTTGAGTTGAGCAGTGGCTACTCATTGTGGTGGCTTCTCTTGTTGCGGAGCATGGGCTATAGGCCTGTGGACTTCAGTAGTTGTGGCTGGTGGGCTCTAGAGTGCAGGCTCAGTAGTTATGGCACACAGGCTTAGTTGCTCCACGACTTGTGGGATCTTCCCAGACCAGGGCTTGAACCCGTGTCTCCTTCATTGGCAGGCGGATTTTTAACCACTGTGTCACCAGGGAAGTCCCTCCAAGTAGATAATTTTAAGGAATTCCAATAAATTCCTATTCCAATAAATTTATGGTGACAATAAATTCATTATTTTATTATATTTTATTTTTATCTTATGAGATAGTGATGGTCTTCTACGAAAGTGCTACTCAGTGTATGGCTCATAGAGGGTTATTGGTCTATACATTTACTGGTCTGCAATGAAATATGTACAGAAATGGAGAACATATATCTTGAAACTTTAAAAGCAATTTGACGCCATCATGATATCTAAGCACAGCAGTACAGAAATATAGGCCATGATGACTTGGGTGGGTAGATGGGCAGGTGGGAATCTGATCCTTTATTACAGATACTTTGAAAAGCACTGATGTATAACATAATAGCAATTCTCTATATTCTTTGACTTTGAAATATAGCTTTTATTGATGATTACCACGTATCAGATACTAAACTAAGTACTTTAAAGTGTATCTTATTTACCCTTTATAATATTCCTACTATGTGCCCTTGTTAGATCCATTTCACAGAGGAGAAAAAGCACAAAGAAGTATTTTGCTTAAGGTCACACAGTTAGAAGTTACACATCAAGATAACTTTAGTCCATTGAAGGTAATTAATGCTATTATATTTCATGTTATTAAATATATTTAATGCTATATATTTAATGTTTTTCTGAAATCTAACCTCCAGATGTGAAAAATTTCTCTTATGGAAGAAATTTTCTCTCACCTTTCTTCCTTCCCTTCTCTTTTCTCTCTCTTTTTTCCTCCTTCATCTTATCTCTGTCTCCTTCCTCCTCTCATTTTTTTCTTCATCATCATCATTCTTCTTTGTCTCCTCCTCCTTCCCCTCCATCCCCCATCCCTCAGAAATGTTAATACATGTTCCATAAAAAAAGGAGTTTAGTGGCTAGATGAGGTTAGAACTTTCCAATCTCTTTCTCTGTTCCCACAGAACACCTGCAGCTGCCTTGTATCTTCAGTGAACTAAAGGACATCTCCACAACTCCATTTATTGTCTGTGGGCTATGTAGAAATCTTCAAGCCAAAAAGCTTGGAATAGTTTGCCATTCTTCATACATATTAAAACACATAAAATAAGTATAGGGAAGTCCAGTTAAAATTTTAAATTATTCCTCTTATGATTATGATAATGCTTTATTTTTAAAAAATTACTACTTAGACACACATAATTTTACTATGTGCATAAATATAAGAATGCCACAATATTTTTTTTAAGTTTAGGAAACATGTCTCACTTTATTTCCTCCCCCACATACACACCATTTCTACCAATCCCTTCTCCTATCCAACTTCGTAACCCATGTAAACAACTTTGCATTAGGTCACTTTTTCTTCATATGCATGTAATCATAAACATATCTTCAGAAAATTGTGGTCTATTTTTACAAAAACAAGTTTTATATTATTGCACGTGTTTTCTCTCTTATAAAACAATACACTGTTGAAATCTCTCCACATCAATTGATAGATATCTAATTCATTCTTTTAATGGTTGCATAATGTTCCATGAGGTAGACATAAAGTAATTTAACTCTTCCTGTATTATAGTCACTCTGTTTCTTTTTCCTCTACTTTGTACTATGTTATAATAAATACCATTTTACATTTATCTTTATGTACTTTATTTCTATAAGATAGATTTCAGAGGAAGTCTCTTTGGGCAAATGAGAATATATATTTTTAGTCTTAATTGATGTTGTCAAATATTCTTACAAAAGCCAGTGATGATACACATTTCCCCTGGCAATGGATGAAAGCAAATTTACCACTTTACCCCATCTCTGCCAGGAATAGTCGTTATGGATAGTTTAGAGAAAACACATCTGGTACTCTATCTCAAATCTTCTGGGCTTTGTCTTGGATTTTATCTATGCCTGGAACGGATATTACTTGCAGGCTTCAAATAACTTCAAGTTTGTATCTTCTAACTACAAGTGTCTGCTGTGTCCTCACTTTCTTCCATGGGCTCTTTGATGCCTTGGATGATGATGAGAGTCTTGTTGACTTGCCCTTGTGTGTACGAGCAACTCGGAAATGCTGGGGGCACGCTCCGTTGGTTGATGCTCCTGCCTCCTTTCTTTGAGTAGGACAATTCTGGGAGACAGTCTCTTTGCTTCCCAGGAGGTTCTGATGGAATTGAGACTCCACTGCCCACAGGGGTGATCTTTATAACAAAAGTGACCCCTTTGATCAGCTTTCTCTCCTTTGTCTCATTCTGCCACCCCCTCAACTCCTGCTCCAAATAAATTACCTGCAACAGATCCTGGTCCTGAGTCCACTTTAGAGGAAACCCAAGAAGAGACAGATCCTTTCTGTAGTATTTCTCAATCTGATGGCTATAAAGTGGTATTTTGTTGTTGCTTAAATTTTCATTTTCCTAATTATTAGTGAGGGTGGTCACCTTTTCTTATGTCTACTGTCCGTGCTGGTTTCCGCTACTGTGAACTGTCTCTTCAACACTTAGCCCATTGGTTTATTGGGTTTTTGTGTGATTTTGATAATTTTAAGATCTCTCTTCTGAGGCTGTTCTCCATATTAATATTTCTAACTAATATTAATATTTCTAACTAATATTAATATTTCTATTTGTCTTTGTCTGCTATTTTTTACTTCACAGAACTTAAAAAAATTATGTTGTCAAATATGTTTATCTTTTATGGAATCTGCTTTTCTGGTTTGGCTTAAAAGAGTTCCCTTGTCCCACCCTCTCCCCCCATAACTTACACAAATCTTAATTCTAGATTTTCTTTTGTCATTTTTTAAATTTTAAGTCTTTAATACACCTGGAATTTATTTTTGTTTATAAGATAGGTACATAATTTTATTTTCTTCCAGATAGTCTATTGTGTAGTGTCATTTATTAAATAATCCTTCATTTTCCCCATTAAACTGAAATACTATTTTTGACATACATTAATTTTTTATTGTGATTTTTTTCACCTGGATTTTTATTTTGTTCCATTGAATTCTTTGTGTTTTTCTGCTAATACCATATTGATTCAATTATGATGGCTTTATGTATTCTTTATTTTCATTTTTTTATCACCTACTCCTCATTATTCATTATTATTTAAACAGTTAAGATAATTTAATCCAACTTATAAAAACAATTGTGTATGGATTCTAATTGGAACTGCATTAATTTTATATATTAAATTGCAAAAAATTTTATGCTATTAAGACTTTCCATGCTACAAAGTGATATATCTATTTGTTCAGGTCTTTTTTATACACTTCAATAAGATTTTATAATCATCTTCATATGGGCCCTTTGTGTTAAATATACTCTCAATTTCTTAAGTAATATCCAATCTTTATCAAATAATTTTTTGTTGTTGTCCCTCATTTGCTAGAGCCTTTAGCATGTGCTTAGTTTGTATTTTGGGTAACACAAAATTGTCACTTTTTTTTTGGCCACTCCGTGCAGCTTGTGGGATCTTCCCCAGACAGGGATCAAACACGGGCCCACGGCAATGAAAATGCTGAGCCCTAACCACTGGACCACCAGGGAACTCCCCCAATTTTCACTTTTTGGATTAGAACTTACCAGAAACAAGCTTCTCCCACTCTGCAGTTACCCTGCAAAGCCCCTCTCTTTTTGAGATTTACCACTCATATTAATATATGTAGTCCTTAGTGCACACACTAAAGGCAATACTTAAAACAGTACAGAGGGCAGACAGCTTCCAGGGATAATCAATCCACAGGTCTCTACCATTCCACTCTTGCCTAAACTGGGATGTGTTCTCTTGCCTTCATTTTGGGTCCATGTATGCTCTCTTGTCCTTACACTTGGTCTCCAATTCTGCTGTACTTTCCTGGCTAGACTCCCCTCTGGATACTGACTAATGTCTGCTTCTTTGATGACTGTATCTTGTTTGCAGACCTGGTCTACTTGGATTGCACATCTTCCCATTTATTATGGTTTTGTATTCACCTATGGATTTGTGGTATCTGAAGGAATTTGTAAGGATAATAGATTGATTTTTCCACAAAGCTGATTGCTGACAATTCCTCCCCTCTCTGTCCACATATGCTGTGTTTCCCATGGGGAGATGGTGTCTTTCCCATTCTTTGGAATCTCAACTGGCCCAATGACTTGCTTCAACCAGTACAACATGACAGAACTGACTTTGTATGACTTCTGTGCCTGGCCTGAAGAGGCCTTGCAGGTTTTGCTTTTATGTTCTTGGAATTCAGCAACCACATCATAAGACTCAGGCTAGACTGCCTACTGAATGATGTGAAACCACCTGGAGAGAGAGGCCCAGCCACCCCCATTCCCTGCCAGATATAGCAGCAGGCACGCACACTCCAGCCCTAGCTGAGCCCCCAGCACATGAGTAACCTCTGTTGACTACACATGACCTAAGAACTCTCCAGCTGAGCCTAGCCAGCACATAGAATTAGGAAATATAATAAAATGCTTAGTGAAGCCACTTCAGGTTGCTTTGGTTTTTATATAGCATTAAGTAATGGAGATAATGAACATCAAAGGGCAGGATGTAAATGCTGATGAGATGAAGCTGATAATTCCATGATCAGGCTATTCCAACAAAAACATCTTACTAAGTGAGGGACTATCTTCTGGAGGAAATAGTCAAGCAGTGGTGTATAAATAAATGATATTCAGGATGTAAATAGAACATGCTGTCCCTTTTTAAAGATCTGCATTTTTTCTCAATATTTTTCTACATCCAACATGTATGTATATAAGAATATGTGGCGATAATTTTAGAATTTTTATATAATAAACATATAATTGAGGGGCTTTTAGATATAGCAGTCCGTTGTTATTACATGATTTCTCAATACTTTTATCTTCCTGCCTATAGCAGCCTCCCCTTGGTTGATTCTAACTGGCTCTGAGGTTGAAAAATCTAATGATTGAGTGCGTTAGATGTTGCATGAAAGCCTAAGGTACTCCTATTTGGTAAGTGACTCAAACAGACACACAGAAGGTGTGACGTACGTTTTGTTTCTTCAGAGGCTTTCCTGTATGTGTTTGATTCTTGGATCTTGGTAGATCCTGGGTAGGTAATATTGCCAGATGAGAGTTTTTTAGAGTTGAGCTATTACTGTACTTTGCAACCTCCTTAGTAAACACAGTAACATTGTCATATGTCTACAAATTGTCCTGTGTATTCAGATTCAATATGGGTAGTGATGTTTTCAGTATTAAGATAAATGTCGAACATGCTATGTGCATATCTTTACAGAAAACAGTACACAGCAAGATGTTTGTTTCAAGGTGAGAGACAATATTACTAAGCCCTACTGTCTGGGTTGGCTTATCCTTGCTCTTCATAACTGCATCGCTAACACAGAGCTGAACAGGTGCAGCTGTTGCTTTCTGTATTATAATGATCACTACTAATTCCTCCCGGCAAATCTAGCCCTTGGATATCACTGGGTTAGGAAAGAAAGACCTGATCTGAAACACAGGAGGTGGTGGAGGGAGTATTTCCTGGAATTAAAAAAAAGGTTGTTTTTCTGATTTTTCAGTATAGTTTTAAAACTAGACTTTGTGGTCCATCAACAATCTTGAGGTTACAGACGCTTTGGGACTATGTTTACTTGGAGAAGGGTGGGTGGAGAAAGATTACATTTTGTACTTAATTTTACTGGGTGTCTTCTGGCGTTCTAGGAAGCGTCAATTGGCAAAGGTGATTTTGTAATCAGTAGGGCAGAAGAAGAGCTCAAGGTTGCAATTAACATGTTTTTGTACAAATCAAAAGAACAGTAAAAGGCAATTTGTACAACTTGCCAGAAGGTCTGGTCAATCATTGTGCAGACGATAAGGGGTCTGGAAAATCAGAGAGGAGAATCAAGTGAGTCAAAATACCCAAGGTTTTTTTTTGTTTCTTTCCAATTCAGAATTGGTCAATGTACCTCTCTGATAGCTTTAAAGTGCATGACAGGGATCAATAATGTATTGTTTCCTGTTTTTGTGAGGGACTTTTCAGGAAAAGTTTAACTAACCTACTAAATTGTTTAGATGTTAGTTTTATAAAGTTTGATATCGTATATTACATCTTTACTATGCTAAGACTTAAGACATTACTATGCTAGGATTTACGACAGTTCAGATAACAGCTCTATCTGGATAAAATTTCATTTTCTGCCTTTTAGCAAATCTCCCGGCACAAAATAAAGATTCATCTGTTGGCATTTATAAAACTTACAGCAGCTTAAAGTTCATAAAGACAAAATTGTGGAACATTCCAGAACAAAATCAATAGTGACTATGCTATGAATATTAGTATAATTTAGTTCTGTTTGATAAAAGAAAAAGTAGTCTTTTATAAAATCCTTATTTACTTCATTGGCTAGGAGTATAGAAAATAATTTGAAATCTCATCCTGTTCTTAAAATACTTGAAGAGAATGTTACCATTTGATACTTAAGTCTCATAAAGCACTTTGCAGGCCTGTTATCCATCCATCACAATATGATATTGAGCAGATGAATAAATAATGCTGGGAATTCCAGCACTGGTCCTTGGTCCTTGAAAGAGAAGCAATGCTTCCCAGATGGATTAATCTACAACTATGAGTAAATAAGTAAATACATATAGTTATAAATGTGTGTGTATATATATTATGAATTGATAATTTATTAAATTATTATAAATTTTATGTTATTCATATTTATTCAATAAACATTTATTGAATATCTATACAGTGCCAGGTGTTGTGTTACATACCATTTATTTTTTAACAAAATAAAAAATTTCTCATAATGTTTTATAGTCTAGCATGGTGGTAAGAAGGCTGTTGCAAGCCAGATGCGTGGTTTCAAAGTCTGCTCCTGTCACTTCCTAGCTCAATAACTCTGGGCACGGTACTTAACTTCATTAATAAAATAGAGATAATATTTCTCTCATGAGGTTTGTAAGGATTAAATTAGTTGATATAAAGAAATTAGAGTAGTGCCTGAGATGAAGTTTACACCTGTGCATAACTGAACTATATTATCTTATTTCGTTAGATGTACTTCTGACCTTAAGAACTTGGCATTGAGTGGATGAAACAGATGCCATCTGTATTAGTTAGGTTTCTCCAGAAAACCAGAACCAGTAGGATCTGCGTGTGTGTGTGTATAACATATTTATAAATACATAAAGAGATATATAAAAACATCTATGTGTATGGTGTATATATATATACACACACACATTACATACACATATATCCTATCCCAGTTTAGGCAAGAGTGGAATGGTAGAGACCTGTGGATTGATTATCCCTGGAAGCTGTCTGCCCTCTGTACTGTTTTAAGTACTGCCTTTAGTGTGTGCACTAAGGACTACATGCATACATTCCTATTTATGTATGTATATATGTGAATTATATATATGTATATATACATATGTATGTATACGTAGGTAGATATATTTTACGTATTTATATGTATTTATATTTAATTTTGGACCAGGTAAATTCCACTGCCTGAGAGCAAGTAGGGGGTAATAAATGAAATTCATTTGGATCATTTCCCACACTGTATGTCCAGTTCAGGTTACACAAAGTCATTTTTTTAAAAAGCTGTTGGTGTTCAAAAATCTCATACATACACATATGTGTACATATAAATATACACACACATGTACACACATACGTATGCATGCACACATATATACATATACACATACATATATACGCTCCTATATATTATATATACATACAATAATATATACATACATGCACAAGGATGTGTACAGGCCTACCTCATTTTATTGTGGTTCACTTTACTGTGCTTCACAGATAATGTATTTTTTACAAATTGAAGGTTTGTGGCAATCCTGCATCGAGCATGTATAAGTAGCACTTTTCCAACAGCATTTGCTCACTTCATGTCTCTGTGTCACATTTTGGTAATTCTTGCAATATTTCAAATCTTTTCATTATTATTATATATGTTATGGTGATTTGTGATCTTTGATGTTACTTTTGTAACTTTTTTTTTGTATTTTTACATTATGTATTTTTTGAAGACATACTGCTGATGCACACTTAATAGAATAGAGTATAGCATAAACATGACTTTCACATGCATTGGAAACCAAAATGTTTGTGTGACTTGCTGTACTGAGATGTTAGCTTTGTGATCTAGAACAGAACCTGTAATATCTCTGAGGTATGCTTGCATATGTGTACATGTATATTAGGAGGCATATATGCACATATGTGATGTGTATACACATTATATATAAGATGTGTGTATCTATATCTACGTGTGTGTATATATATATATGTATATAAAGAGAGAGAGAGAGAGAGATTGATTTTAAGGAATTGCATCACCAATATGTGGGGCTGGCAAGTCCGAAATCTATAGAGCAGGAGCCCTGCAGAAGAGCTGATGTTATAGTCTGGAGGCAGAACTCCTTTTGTATGTGTCTATATTCAAATTTCCTCTTCTTATAAGGATACCAGTTACATTGGATTAGGACCCATCCTAATGATCTCATTTAAATTATGTCTTCAAGACCCTCTCTGCAAATATGGCCACACTCTGAGGTACCAGGGGTTAGCACTTCAACATGTGAATTTCTTGGGGGGCACAATTCAGCCTATAACATTATCCTAACTCTGTAATATGACAGATGTGGTGCAGGTGATCTGCACAAAATTCTTTTCCTGTTTTTTTTAACTTAAAAAAAATTGAAGTATAATTGATTTACAATGTTGTGTTAGTTTCACGTGGACAGCAAAGTGATTCAGTTATACATAAATATGTATCTACTCTTTTTCAGATTCTTTCCCCTTACGGGTTGTTACAAAATATTAAGTATAGTTCCCTGTGCTATACAATATGTCCTTGTTGTTTATCTATTTTATATATAGTAGTGTGTATGTGTTAATCCCATGCTTCTAATTTATCCCTCCCCCCCTTTCCTCTTTGGTAACCATAAGTTTGTTTTCTATGTCTGTGGGTTTATTTCTGTTTTGCATATAAGTTCATTTGTATCACTTTTTATTTTTCGATCATCCATAGGTCCATCCATGTTTCTGCAAATGGCATTAGTTCATTCCTTTTTATGACTAATATTACATTGTATACATGGACCACAGCATCTTTATCCTTTAATCTGTCGATGAACACTTAGGTTGCTTCCATGTCTTGCACACAATTCTGAGGAAACAGAGGTGAGAGCAGTATTTCCTGGACAGTGATGGTGGTAGTGTCGGTGGCAGTTGGAGGCTCAGTGTTTCAGTGAAGATGCCATTTAAAGCAGAATATAAGGAAAATAATTTATTGCAGTTCAAGGAAAGAAAGCCTTGTAAGTAGAGGATGCAGCATGAAAACAATCAGCAATGTGCAAAAGTGCCCGGTGACTGAGTTCTGCAGATATTTCAGATGAGGTTGTATAGGAACCGTGGAAGGAGGGGAGCCTCAAGCCTGGGACAGAATCTAAAGGATTTTTAAAGCTGTCCTTAGAGTTTAAAATTTATCCTGTGAACAATGGGGAATTATTGAATATGATTAAGTTAGAATCACAGACAACCTGCTTTTAATTAATTTTACTTAGAAAAAGTACTCTCATGGCAGTGCAGGGGTTAGATTTGGCAGGGGAGATATGAGGCTGATGCAGTTGTGAAGAAATAAGTTGGTGATAGCTTGAAATAATTTTGTAGCCATGGGGATGAGAGAAGGAAATGGATTTTGCAGACAGGTAAAACTGGCAGTGTTTGGTTGAGGGAGCTGAGAGAGATGGAGAAAAGAAAGAACATTCTGAATTCTCTGCCTTGGTTGGCTGGGTAGGTACCATAAATGGACATTTGTGTTCATGAGATGGCTGTTAAGCATTTGTTGTGCATGGCATTGCAGAGGACTTCGGAAATACATTTTGGGGTTGATTTGAATTGCTGTAAACTTAGCTCATCACATGAACACCAAGTAGTGCACAAGTATTTACACAAATTTTTAACGAAGCACTAGAATAGTTGCTTGGGGAAGGAAGAATTTAAACAAGAAAGGTTGGAAAAAGGGGTATGTAAATAAACAAAACAAGAGGGAACTTGCATGGACCAATGAGGATGGCATGTATGAGCTAATTAGTATAATTACTCAACCCCAGACACCTGTACATAATTAGTATGATTACTCAACCCTCTCCACCTGGGGTCCAAACAAGAGAATAATAAAATGCATTTAACATATTTAGTTTTGGACCAGGTGAACTCCACTGCCTGAAGCCAAAGAGGGGGCAATAAACAAAATACATGTTGATTAATTCCCAGAATGTATGTCCAGTTTAGGTTACACAAAATTGTTGATCTTTTTAAGATTGTTGGTGATCTAAAATCTTAAATCAAGAATACTGTAGAATTAGTTGGCTTTCTAATGTGCAGAATGAAATTTCTAACATTTTTTGAGGACCTAAATATTTTAGACATGTTCTAAGAGCTTTATATGTGTACTTATCTCCACAGAAACCAAGTAAGATGGTTACTATAATTATCCCCATCTTAGAAGTGAGGAACTTGAGGGAAGGAAAGAATAAGCAATTTTCCCAAGATCAAATGGCTAGTAAGATAGGGACAGCATTTCAGAGGCTGTGGTCTTAAACACTGTTCTACTGCTTCTCTGAACTTTTCCTATGATGTCTTCTCTATTCATATCATGGATTCCAACAGAGAGGTTTGAATTGCACTATGAGCCTTTGGTTATGAACTACTTCTTGCCAGGGGTCCAATCAAATTTCTCTGTGCCCAACACCAGGCTTGGTGGATCCCTGGTGCTCAATAAACTTTTGTTACACAAATGAGTTACTAAGTCCTCTCAGAAGTTTGTTAGCCTGGGATTCTGGTTTCTAATAATGGCTGGTTAGATAATTTGGACTAACTCTTACACTGAAAACACCTCAAAAGGGTCAATAAACTATAAAAATAAAATATTTAAAGACATGGAAGAACAAATAAGATTGTAGAAATCACCAGACCAAAGTCAGTATGGGAATCCAGAAAGGTAAATAAACTGGGCATGAAAACTGCTTCTGTCCTGAGAGTATATGCTGATTTAGAGAAAATAGCACTTTATTTTTGATGAAGTTGCTGGATGAGAAAGATAGAAATTAAAGCAGAAACCTTGCCTGGTGAGGGGAATCAAGAAGCAGACTCTCTCCACAGTGAATTATAAGCTGAAGTAAACCATCCCTTGTGCGATTCTGCAGCCTAGGTTCATAGAGTCTTCCTGGTCCTGAAAACCTATGAATTAAACCTGATTTAAGGTGGTTGCTGACTGTACTCATAAAACTTGTCATAGCTGACCTGTAAAGGAAATTCTTATGATACAATTTAGGTAGGAGGAAAATTATTCATACTGAAGATTTGAGTTATGAAAAGATATGAAAACTAAAAAAACGTGGTATGTGGGTATATCTGAGTTAATATTGCCTTTATAAAAAACTTTCAATTATGTACACACACACACACACAACACAACACATGACTCTTTTTGACTCCCATTTACCATTGCAACAAAAAGAATAAAATATCTAGGAATAAACCTACCTAAGGAGACAAAAGACATGTAGGCATAAAACTATAAGACACTGATGAAAGAAATTAAAGATGATATGAACAGATGGAGAGATATACCATGTTCTTAGATTGGAAGAATTAACATTGTGAAAATGACTCTACTACCCAAAGCAATCTACAGATTCAATATAATCCCTATCAAACTACTAATAGCATTTTTCACAGAACTAGAACAAAAAATTTCACAATTGTATGAAAAAAAAAAAAACAACCCAAATAGCCAAAGCAATCTTGAGAAAGAAAAACGGAGCTGGAGGAATCAGGCTTCAGACTATTCTACAAAGACTATTCTATTAGTCTTTGTAGAATAGTCTTCAGACTATTCTGTCTAATAGTCTTCAGACTATTCTACAAAGCTACAGTAAATAAAAACTGTATGGTACTTGTGCAAAAACAGAAATATAGATCAATGGAACAGGATAGAAAGCCCAGAGATAATCCCACACACAGATGGTCACCTTATCTTTGATAAAGGAGGCAAGAATATACAGTGGAGAAAAGACAGCCTCTTCAATAAGTGGTGCTGGGAAAACTGGACAGGTACATGTAAAAGAATGAAATTAGAACATGCCCTAACACCATACAGAAAAGTAAACTCAAAATGGATTAAAGACCTAAATGTAAGGCCAGACACTATAAAACTCTTAGAGGAAAAAGTAGGAAGAACACTCTTTGACATAAATCACAGAAAGATCTTTTTTGACCCACCTTTTAGAGATATGGAAATAAAAACAAAAATAAACAAATGGGATCTAATGAAACTTAAAAGCTTTTTCACAGCAAAGAAAACCAAAAACAAGACAAAAGACAACCCTCAATATGGGAGAAAATATTTGCAAATGAAGCAAGTGACAAAGGATTAATCTACAAAATATACAGGCAGCTCGTGCAGCCCAATATCAAAAAATCACACAACCCAAACCAAAAATGGGTGGAAGACCTAAATAGACATTTCTCCAAAGAAGATATACGAAATGCCAAAAAACACATGAAAGCATGCTCAGCATCACTAATCATTAGAGAAAAGCAAATCAAAAGTACAATGAGGTATTACCTCATACCAGTCAGAATGGCCATCATCAAAAAATCTACAAACAATAAATGCTGGAGAGGCTATGGAGAAAAGGGAACCCTCTTGCACTGTTGGTGGGAATGTAAATTGATACAGTCACTATGGAAAACAGTATGGAGGTTCCTGAAAAAACTAAGAATAGAACTACCATTTGACCCAGAAATCCCACTACTGTGCATATCCCCTGAGAAAACCATAATTCAAAGAGAGTCATGTACCACAATATTCATTGCAGCACTATTTACAATAGCCAGGACATGGAAGAACCTAAGTGTCCATCAACAGATGAATGGATAAAGAAGATGTGGCACATATATACAATGGAATATTACTCAGCCGTAAAAAGAAATGAAATTGAGATATTTTAAATTATTTTTAACATCTTTATTTGAGTATAATTGCTTTACAATGTTGTGTTAGTTTCTGCTTTATAACAAAGTGAATCAGTGATACATATACATATGTTCCCATATCTCTTCCATCTTGCATCTCCCTCCCTCCCACCCTCCGTATTCCACCCATCTAGGTGGTCAC
The DNA here is from genome assembly GCF_937001465.1 of Orcinus orca. Classification (NCBI taxonomy): domain Eukaryota; kingdom Metazoa; phylum Chordata; class Mammalia; order Artiodactyla; family Delphinidae; genus Orcinus; species Orcinus orca. The sequence continues at coordinate 8,153,223 of NC_064563.1, read as the reverse complement.
AAACCACCGAGCTGATCTCCCTGTGCTTTGCGGCTGCTTCCCACTAGCTATCTTTTTTACGTTTGGTAGTGTATATATGTCCATGCCACTCTCTCACTTTGTCACAGCTTACACTTCACCCTCCCCATATCCTAACGTCCATTCTCTAGTAGGTCAGTGTCTTTATTCCCATCTTACCCCTAGATCCTTCATGACATTTTTTTCTTAGATTCTATATATATGTGTTAGCATACGGTATTTGTTTTTCTCTTTCTGACTTTCTTCACTCTGTAGGACAGACTCTAGGTCCATCCACCTCGCTACAAATATCGCAATTTTGTTTCATTTTGTGGCTGAGTAATATTTCATTGTATATATGTGCCACATCTTCTTTATCCATTCATCTGATGATGGACACTTAGGTTGCTTCCATGTCCTGGCTATTGTAAATGGTGCTCCAACGAATATGGAGGAACATGACTATTTTTGAATTATGGTTTTCTCAGGGTATATGACCAGTAGTGAGATTGCAGCGTCATGTCGTAGTTCTATTTTTAGTTTTTTAAGGAACCTCCATACTGTTCTCCATAGTGGCTGTATCAATTTACATTCCCACCAACAGTGCAGGAGGGTTCCCTTTTCTCCACACCCTCTCCAGCATTTATTGTTTCCAGATTTTTTTAATTAATTAATTTATGTTTTTACATCTTTATTGGAGTAAAATTGCTTTACAATGGTGTGTTAGTTTCTGCCTTATAACAAAGTGAATCAGTTATACATATACATATGTTCCCATATCTCTTCCATCTTGCGTCTCCCTCCCTCCCACCCTCCCTATCCCACACTTGCAGGTGGTGAAAAAGCACTGAGCTGATCTCCCTGTGCTATGAGGCTGCTTCCCACTAGCTATCTACCTTACATTTGGTAGTGTATATATGTCCATGCCTGTCTCTCGCTTTGTCACAGCTTACACTTGATGATGGCCATTGTGACTGGTGTGAGATGATATCTCATTGTAGTTTTGATTTGCATTTCTCTAATGATTAATTATGTTGAGCATTCTTTCATGTGTTTGTTGGCAATCTGTATATCTTCTTTGGAGAAATGTCTATTTAGGTCTTCTGCCCATTTTTGGATTGGGTTGTTTGTTTTTTATGTTACTGAGGTGCATGAGTTGCTTGTAAATCTTGCAGATTAATCCTCTGTCAGTTGCTTCATTTGCAAATATTTTCTCCCATTCTGAGGGTTGTCTTTTGGTCTTGCTTATGGTTTCCTTTGCTGTGCAAAAGCTTTGAAGTATCATTAGGTCCCATTTGTATATTTTTGTTTTTATTTCCATTTCTCTAGGAGGTGGGTCAAATAAGATCTTGCTGTGATTTATGTCATAGAGTGTTCTGCCTATGTTTTCCTCTAAGAGTTTTATAGTGTCTGGCCTTACAGTTAGGCCTTTAATACATTTTGAGTTTATTTTTCTGTATGGTGTTAGGTGTGTTCTAATTTCTTATCTTTACATGTACCTGTCCAGTTTTCCCAGCACCACTTATTGAAGAGGCTGTCTTTTCTCCACTGTATATTCTTGCCTCCTTTATCAAAGATAAAGTGACCATCTGTGTGTGGGATTATCTCTGGGCTTTCTATCCTGTTCCATTGATCTATATTTCTGTTTTTCTACCAGTACCATACTGTCTAGTTTACTGTAGCTTTGTAGTATAGTCTGAAGTCAGGGAGCCTGATTCCTCCAGATTTATTTTTCATTCTCAAGATTGCTTGGCTATTTGGGGTCTTTTGTGTTTCCATACAAATTGTGAAATTTTTTGTTCTTGTTTTGTGAAAAATGCCAGTGGTAGTTTGATAGGGATTGCATTGAATCTGTAGATTGCTTTGGATAGTAGAGTCATTTTCACAATGTTCGTTCTTCCAATCCAAGAATATGGTATATCTCTCCATCTATTTGTACCATCTTTTTTTTTTTTTTTTTTTGCGGTACGTGGGCCTCTCACTCTTGTGGCCTCTCCCATTGCGGAGCACAGGCTCCGGACACGCAGGCTCAGTGGCCATGGCTCACGGGTCCAGCTGCTCTGCGGCATGTGGTATCTTCCCGGACCGGGGCACGAACCCATATCCCATGCTTCCGCAGGCGGACTCTCAACCACTGTGCCACCAGGGAAGCCCCTATTTGTACCATCTTTAATTACTTCCATCAATGTCTTATAATTTTCTGTATAAAGGTCTTTTGTCTCCTTAGGTAGGTTTATTCCTGGTTATTTTATTCTTTTTGTTGCAATGGTAAATGGGAGTGTTTTCTTGATTTCACTTTCAGATTTTTCATCATTATTGTATAGGAATGCCAGAGATTTCTGTGCATTAATTTTGTATCCTGCTACCTTACCAAATTCATTGATTAGCTCTAGTAGTTTTCTGTTAGCATCTTTAGGATTCTCTGTGTATAGTATCATGTCATCTGCAGAGAGTGACAGCTTTACTTCTTCTTTTCTGATTTGGGTTCCTTTTATTTCCTTTTCTTCTCTGATTGCTGTGGCTAAAACTTCCAAAACTATGTTGAATAATAGTGGTGAGAGTATGCAACCTTGTCTTGCTCCTGATCTTGGTGGAAATGGTTTCAGTTTTTCACCATTGAGGACGATGTTGGCTGTGGGTTTTTCATATATGGCCTTTATTATGTTGAGGAAAGTTCCCTCTGTGCCTACTTTCTGGAGAGTTTTTATCATAAATGGCTACTGAATTTTGTCGAAAGCTTTCTCTGCATATATTGAGATGACCATATGGTTTTTCTCCTTCAATTTGTTAATATGGTGTATCACATTGATTGATTTGTGTATATTGAAGAATCGTTGCATTCCTGGAATAAACCGCAATTGATCATGGTGTGTGATCCTTTTAATGTACTGTTGGAATCTGTTTGCTAGTATTTTTTTGAGCATTTTTACATCTATGCTCATCAGTGATATTGGCCTGTAGTTTTCTTTCTTTGTGACAAGTTTGTTTGGTTTTCGTATCAGGGTGATGGTGGCGTTGTAGAATGCATTTGGGCGTGTTCCTCCCTCTGCTATATTTTGGAAGGGTTTGAGAAGGATAGGTGTAAGCTCTTCTCTAAATGTTTGAGAGAATTCGCCTGTGGAAACATCTGGTCCTGGGCTTTTGTTTGTTGAAAGATTTTTAATCACAGTTTTAATTTCAGTGCTTGTGATTGGTCTGTTCATATTTTCTATTTCTTCCTGGTTAAGTCTTGGCAGGTAGTGTTTTTCTAAGAATTTGTCCATTTCTTCCAGGTTGTGCATTTTATTGGCATGTAGTTGCTTGTAGTAATCTCTCATAATCTTTTGTATTTCTGCAATGTCAGTTGTTACTTCTGTTTCATTTCTAATTCTATTGATTTGAGTCCTCTCCCTTTTTTTTCTTGATAGGTCTGGCTAATGGTTTATCAATTTTGTTTATCTTCTCAAAGAACCAACTTTTAGCTTTATTGATCTTTGCTATCATTTCCTTCATTTCTTTTTCATTTATTTCTGATCTGATCTTTATGATTTCTTTCAATCTGCTATCTTTGGGTTTTTTTGTTCTTCTTTCTCTAATTGCCTTAGATGCAAAGTTAGATTGTTTATTTGAGGTGTTTCCTGTTTCTTAAGGTAGGATTGTATTGCTATATGCTTCCCTCTTAGAACTGCTTTTGCTGCATCCCGTAAGTTTTGTGTCGTCCTGTCTCCATTGTCATTTGTTTCTAGGTATCTTTTTATTTCCTCTTTGATTTCTTCAGTGATCACTTTGGTATTAAGTAGTGTATTGTTTAGCCTCCATGTGTTTGTATTTTTTACAGATCTTTTCCTCTAATTGATATCTAGTCTCATAGCATTGTGGTCGGAAAAGATACTTGATAAAATTTCAATTTTCTTAAATTTACCAAGGTTTTATTTGTGACCCAATATATGATGTATCCTGGAGAATGTTCCATGAGCACTTGAGAAAAATATGTATTCTGTTGTTTTTGGATGGAATGTCCTATAAATATCAATTAGGTCCATCTTGTTTAATGTATCATTTAAAGCTTGTGTTTCCTTATTTATTTTCATTTTGGATGATCTGTCCATTGGTGAAAGTGGGGTGTTAAAATTCCCTACTATGATTGTTTTACTGTCAATTTCCCCTTTTATGGCTGTTAGTATTTGACTTATGTATTGAGGTGCCCCTATTTTGGGTGCATAAATATTTACAATTGTTATATCTTCTTCTTGGATCGATCCCTTGATCATTATGTAGTATCCTTCTTTGTCTCTTGTAATAGTCTTTATTTTAACATCTATTTTGTCTGATATGAGAATTGCTATTCCAGCTTTCTTTTGATTTCCATTTGCATGGAATATCTTTTTCCATCCCCTCAATTTCAGTCTGTATGTGTCCCTAGGTCTGAAGTGGGTCTCTTTTAGACAGCGTATATATGGGTCTTGTTTTTGTATCCTTTTAGCCAGTCTGTGTCTTTTGGTGGGAGCATTTATTCCATTTGCATTAAAGGTAATTATCGATATGTATGTTCTTATTCTCATTTTCTTAATTGTTTTGGGTTTGTTATTGTAGGTCTTTTCCTTCTCTTGTGTTTCTTGCCTAGAGAAGTTCCTTTAGCATTTGTTGTAAAGCTTGTTTGGTGGTGCTGAATTATCTCAGCTTTTGCTTGTCTGTAAAGGTTTTAATTTTTCCATCAAATCTGAATGAGATCCTTGCTGGGTAGAGTAATGTTGGTTGTATGTTTTTCTCCTTCATCACTTTAAATATGTCCTGCCACTCCCTTCTGGCTTGCAGAGTTTCTGCTGAAAGATCAGCTGTTCACGTTATGGGGATTCCCTTGTGTGTTATTTTTTTCCCTTGCTGCTTTTAATGTTTTCTTTGTATTTAATTTTTGGTAGTTTGATTAATATGTGTCTTTGTGTGTTTCTCCTTGAATTTATCCTGTGTGGGTCTCTCTGTTCTTCCTGTACTTGATTAATTATTTCCTTTCCCATATTAGGGAAGTTTTCAACTATAATCTCTTCAAATATTTTCTCAGTCCCTTTCTTTTTGTCTTCTTCTTCTGGGACCCCTATAATTTGATTGTTGGTGCATTTAATGTTGTCCCAGAGGTCTCTGAGACTGTCCTCAGTTCTTTTCATTATTTTTTCTTTTTCTGCTCTGTAGTAGTTATTTCCACTATTTTATCTTCCAGGTCACTCAACCGTTCTTCTGTCTCAGTTATTTTGCTATTGATCCCTTCTAGAGTATATATATATATATATATATATATATATATATATATATATATATATATATATATATATATATATATATATATATTTGGCGGTACACAGGCCTCTTACCATTGTGGCCTCTCCCATTGTGGCCTCTCCCATTGTGGAGCACAGGCTCCGGACGCGCAGGCTTAGTGGCCATGGCTCACGGGCCCAGCCGCTCTGTGGCACGTGGGATCTTCCTGGACTGGGGCACGAACCCACATCTCCTGCATCGGCAGGCAGACTCTCAAACACTGTGCCACCAGGGAAGCCCCCTTCTAGAGTGTTTTTAATTTCATTTATTGTGTTGTTCATCGTTGCCTGTTTCCTCTTTAGTTCTTCTAGGTCCTTGTTAATGTTTCTTGCATTTTCTCTATTCTATTTCCAAGATTTTGGATCATCTTTACTATCATTATTCTGAATTCTTTTTCAGGTAGACTGCCTATTTCCTCTTCATTTGTTAGGGGTGGTGGCATTTTACCTTGCTCCTTCATCTGCCTTGTGTTTTTCTGCCTTCTCATTTTGCTTATCTTACTTTGTTTGGGGTCTCCTTTTTGCAGGCTGCAGGTTCATAGTTCCTGTTGTTTTTGGTGTCTGTCCCCAGTGAGTAATGTTGGTTCAGTGGTTTTGTAGGCCTCCTGTTGGAGGGGACTACTGCCTGTGTTTGGGTGGATGAGCCTGGATCTTTTCTTTCTGGTGGGCAGGTCCACATCTGGTGGTGTGTTTTGGGGTGTCTGTGGCCTTATTTTGATTTTAGGCAGCCTCTCTGCTAATGGGTGGTGTTGTGTTCCTGTCTTGCTAATTGTTTGGCATAGGGTGTCCAGCACTGTAGCTTGCTGGTCATTGAGTGAAGCTGGTTCTTGGTGTTGAGATGGAGATATGTGGGAGATTTTTGTTGTTTGATATTACGGGGAGCTGGGAAGTCTCTTGTTGACCAGTGTCCTGAAGTTGGCTCTTCCACCTCAGAGGCACAGCACTGACTCCTGGCTGGAGCACCAAGAGCCTTTCATCCACACTTTTGCAACCTTGCCCACCAACCATGCTCACCCAGTGCACCCACAGAGTCTGGTGCTGGGTAGGGGGCAGGCTTCAGGGACCCTTCCTCACTCTCAGCCTCTCTCCCTCAGCGTCCTTGGCATCCTCTCTGCTGCTTCTGTCGCTCCCTCTTTCTCTGGACTCCTGTTGCTCAGCGAGCACCTGCCACTACCTGCCACTGGCACCCAGCCCCTGCCGGCCGAGCCTGTGGAATTGGAAACCAGACACCCAATGCAGCAGTGCGGGTGAGGGTCATTCTGGAGTCTCTGTTAGGGAAATTTTCGACTATAATCTTTACCAGTATTTTCTTGTGTCCTTTCCCTATCTCTTCTCCTTCTGGGACCCCTATAATGCGAATGTTTGTGTGTATAATGTTGTCCCAGGGGTCTCTTAGGCAGTCTTCATTTTTTTAAATTCTTTTTTCTTTATTCTGTTCTGCAGCAGTGGATTTCACCTGTCTTCCAGGTCACTTATTCTGTCTTCCAGGTCACTTATTCGTTCTTCTGCCTCAGTTATTCTGCTACTGATTGTTTCTAGTGTATTTTTTGTTTGTTTGTTTTTTGTTTTCTTTTTTTTTGCAGTACATGGGCCTCTCACTGTTGTGGCCTCTGCCATTGCAGAGCACAGGCTCTGGACACGCAGGCCCAGTGGCCATGGCTCACGGGCCCAGCTGCTCTGCGGCATGTGGGCTCCTCCCAGCCCGGGGCACGAACCCGTGTCCCCTGCATCGGTAGGCAGGCTCTCAACCACTGCGCCACCAGGGAAACCCTCTAGTGTATCTTTCATTTCAGTTATTGTATTGTTCATCTCTGTTTGTTTGTTCTATAATTCTTCTAGGTGTTTGTTCTTTAATTCTTCTAGGTTTTTATTAAACATTTATTGCATCTTCTTGATCTTTGCCTCCATTCTTTTTCCGAGGTCCTGGATCATCTTCACTATCATTATTCTGGATTATTTTTCTGGTAGGTTGCCTATTTTCACTTCATTTGTGTTTCTGGGGCTTTATATTGTTCCTTTGTCTGTTACATAGTCCTCTCCCTTTTCATTTTGTCTCTCTTTCTGTGAATGTGGTTTTCCTTCCACAGGCTGCAGGATTGTAGTTCTTCTTGCTTCTGCTGTCTGCCCTGTGGTGGATGAGGCCATCCAAGAGGCTTGTGAAAACCTCCTGATGAGAAGGACTTGTGATTGGCAGAGCTGGGTGTTGCTCTGGTGGGCAGAACTCAGTAAAACTTTAATCTGCTTGTCTTCTGATGGGTGGGCCTGAGTTCCCTCCCCTTTGGTTGTTTGGCCTGAGGCAATCCAGCACTGGACCCTACTTGTTCTTTGGTGAGGCTAATTGTAGACTTTGGGAGGGCTCACGCCAATAGTACATCCCAGAAACATCCCAGAACTTCCGCTGTCAGTGTCCTTGTTCCCATGGTGAGCCACAGCTGCACACACGCCTCTGCAGGAGACCTACCATGCCTCTGCAGGAGACCTACCAGAACTAGCAGTTAGGTCTGGTTCAGTCTCCTATGGTGTCACTGCTTGTTCCCCTGGGTCCCGATGCACACCTACTTTGTGTGTGCCCTCCAAGAGTGGAGTCCCTGTTTCCCCCAGTCCTGTCAACGTCCTGCATTCAGATCCTGCTAGACTTCAAAGTCTGATTCTCTGGGAATTCCTCCACCTGTTGCCAGACACCCAGGTTGGGAAGCCTGATATGGAGCTCAGAACCTTCACTCCAGTGGATGCATTTCTGTGGTATAACTGTTCTCCAGTTTGTGAGTCACCCATCCAGCGGTAATGGGATTTGATTTTATTGTGATTGTGCCCATCCTACCACCTCATTGTGGCTTCTCCTTTGTCTTTTGATGTGGGGTATCTTTTTTGGTGAGTTCCAGTGTCTTCCCTTTGATGATTGTTCAGTAGTTAGTTGTAATTCTAGTGCTCTCGCAAGAGGGAGTGAGTGCATGTACTTCTACTCTGCCATCTTGAACCAATCTCCTCTCTGTTCATTAATTTTGTTCCTGAACTCATTGCACTGCCTTTCTGATTGTCTTATAGCTCATCGTGTTTCTTCATGACAGCCATTTTGAACTCTCTATCAGTTAGATTGCATTAATCCATGACTTTAATTTCTGGAGAATTTTCATTTTCTTTTTGTGAAACCATATTACTGTGTTTTTTTCCTGATGTTTGATGCATTGTTAGTCTGCCAGCATATTTAAAGTAGTGAAAAGTTTCTTCTTTAGGTAAAGCTTTTATTTTTTCTTGATTCTAACCATTCAACAAGTTAGTAATTAAAGGCCTTTTTTGTTTTCAGTAGGTGGTGCTGTAGCACAAGTTTTTGGTTTCTCTTACCTGAACTGCCTCTAGTTGTATTTGAGAATCAGTATGTTCCACCCCACTGATTCTGGCAGAGGTTTTGCTCAATGTCTACATTGAGGCTGCTTGTGCCTCCAGGTGGCTGGTGCTTTGCTGCTGCTGTTCCTCCCTGGGACACTGGAATGGCAGGTGCTTCCATTGCTTCACCACCACAGGGTGAGTGGGGGAGAGGCCAGAGTCAGGGGTGTCTCTACATTGTTCAGGTTTGTTGGATTAATGGGTGCTGCTGTTACAGGTGTTGGGTTAGCAGAGTCATGCTGGTGCCTCTGTGGCTAGAAGGACAGGGTAGCAGGCCTTGGTACCCCTGCTACCAGGTTCCCTGTGGCAATGGTGCTGCTGTAGCTGGGATGCCAGAATTGTGTGCACTGCCTCTCCTGCTGCTACTGGGTTCTTTGGGGCTGCAGGCTCTGCCACCACAGCCAGGGGTTTGGGGTCACAGGTGCCACCTCTGCTCCTCCTCTGGCTCTGCCTTCTCTATGTGTTCTGTACACCATTAGATGTATAGATGTATGGAATTCTTCAGTGTCCTGGTGTGTTGGACAGAGGCATTTTTCTTGAGTTATGGATGTTTTACTGGTTGTATGTTGAAGGGAAGAGACAATGGGAGCATCTCATTCTACCATGATGTTGACATCACTTCTGTCATGAATTTTAAAGCTAAACAACATTTTAGAAGATACTGTAAAATAAATAATTAGTATTTTTATAGTTTATATGAAATTATCCTTGTCATTATAATCAAGGTGCTATAGTAGTAATTAAAAGAAAATTTTCAAAAATTATTTAACTTTTTTCCTTTATACTGTACATTTAACTTTATCAATGTAAAGGAACATAATTTCTTCCTCTGTATTAACATTTGAGAATTTTCATTTGGATATGTTCATATCATGCTAGATTTATACTTATAATCTGGTTCTTAATATGTCATCTAAACTGATCAACAAATTATTCTTAACAGCTTTAATTTGTATTTATTTATCACTATTATTTTTCTGTTAATTCAATATAGGAAATATCCTCCTCACTAGCTATCTAGACAGCAGGATAAGAACACATCAGAATAGTCATTCACAATTAAACTTCCTGCCTTATTTTTCATCAGGGTTTTTGTTTTCTCATTTTGAATTGGGCTGAGAAGGTATTTAATTCATATATTTAGAAAGAGGACTGGTAACCAGGCATATCTAGCTAACTCAAAACGTTCAGTCATTTCTCCTTTAAGTAACAGATTATTATCTTGATAATTGATTGACATGTATCACATTTATAGCTATATGCAGGTGATGTGGTTATTAATAAAGTTTTGCTATATTACAACTGCTTTAGAATCAGTATATGGACCTATCTATATGTTATAATTACTTTAACAATGTGTTTGTTGCAGATGCATATCAGTCAACTATGACCACAATAATGTTGGACAGAAAAACACCCCAAATGCAGTGGCTTAAAACAAAGCATTTACTTTTACTTATACATGCATACATTGGCTTAGGTCAGCTGATCTAGACTGAGTTCAGCTGGGCTTGACTCCAAATCACAGGCTGATTCTAAGTCAGGTTGATGTGTCTCTTACCATCTCTGGACCAGTGAAGTATCCAAGAATGTTCTTTTCATGGTATCTTATTCTGTTCCTGTTGCTAGAACAAAATACCACAGACTGGGTGGCTTATAAACAGTAAAAACTTATTGCTTAAAGTTCTGGAGTCTGGAAGTCAGAGATCAGGATGCCAGCACAGCCAGGTGAGGGCTCTCTTCAAGGTTGCAGACTTCTCATTGTGTGCTCTTATGACCAAAGGGGCTAGGGATTTCTCTGTGACCTCTTTTATAAGGCAGTCTCATTCATGAGAGTTCTACCTTCATGACTCAGGCACTTCCCAAAGGCCCCATCTGCTAATACCATCAATTTTGGGGGTTAGGAGTTTAACATACAAATTTTAGGGGGATACAAACATTCAGATCATAGCACAGGGAAATGTCAGAAGTCTCAAACCTTTGTTTTTATCATGGCTTAAAATACCGTGTCATGGTGTGGTACCATTAATCATAGCAAGTCACATATTCAAGCCCAACATCACGGGGATGGGAAAGTATACTCTGCCCACAGTGTGGGGAAAAGGGAGGAAGTATTTGGTGAACATAATCTAACTTATCACAATTTGGAGGGTCTTTTTTTAAAATTTGTGGTCTAAAATTCACTAGTAGGCAGAGTCTGTCTTAAAATCTGTCGTTGGAGGAATGTTTTAGAAGACCTCAGATATCTTGATGTAAGGCAACCTCAAACCGTGTGCCCAGAGGCAATATTTCAGTGAGGCTCCATTGCACCTAAAGTGCATATTTATTTCAATGTAAAACAATAAGCTCAGGCGGAACTTGAACATCCACGGAGAAACATGCCGGCAATCAAATGCTTAAATGAATAGCATATGCACAAATTGGTGACAGTCAGCATTACCCCTCTGCATATTTGTGAGCTCTTTGGAACTAAGGTAATACATACTCTTGACAGAAAATTCACTTTCTGTCAACTGTTCAATTTTACCTCAAATACTCCCTCTTATTTAACTTTCTTCATATGCGTTTATGCCTCATAGTGCTGTGGTTCATTTGGAAAAATTGTCTTAGAAAATAATATGCTATCAGTTTCTTGGTTGGATGTATAGAAGAAAGAAAGAAAATGAAGGGAGTTGCTGTTTGGGTGACAGGTTTTCCATTTCTCACCAAGTAAGTAGCAGTGGGAGTTGTCCTTGAGAACATTAGAAGAGCCACAGGTAGAAGGCATTCTTTATCTAGATAGGGGGAAAAAAAGTGTTTACTTTGGATGTTCCACTGGAATATTTTGAATATTGAGGAAATGGAATATTGGAATTGCTCACAGAACTCTGTCTTTTCTGAGCAAATTTGATGTGTCAGGTAGTCCTAAAACCCTCCCACCAGTTGATGATTGCACTGCAAAATCTATTGCTTGAGAAATGTGAGACGAAAAATGATGTCATCTTTCTGGTAGTGTAATAACCAAGTGAATTACTTAATATATTTTATACTCCCCTTCCCTTCTCATACACATACTATATTAAAATTTCGTTACCTAAGTGGAAGAATGAGCCTGCCATTAGCACAAATGAGAATTTTAGATTATAAATGTCAATGTTTATTGTGAGGCATAATGCATGTAAGGCTTTTGCAAGGTTGTTAAATGTATCATGAGACAGATTTTGTAAATCATATTTTGCTCACTACCTTATTATAATCCAAAGTAAATGTTACATACAAAGAAAAAAAGTGAATCATGTCTCATGCTGGGGTATGTTTCTTGAAAGCACATTGATTGTGTTTTAAGTATGTCACTACGTAAGTATGCATGAAATGTATCATTTATGAGATGAATTTTTTAAAAGGAAGGTTAACTCTATAAGTCAGGATGATGGGTTTATTAAAGGAGAGAAAATCCTTTGCCATGAATTTTCTAGGACCCAGACATTATAATTTTTAGATTGCATTTGATGCTCTGTTTCAGACACTGGATACTTTTGGTGAATCATTTTAAGGAACTCAATCTATATTTGGATGATTTGACACCAGCACTTCAACTTTTGTGCATTATTGAAATAAGAGCCCAATTTAACCCTAGCTCTTGTCTTTCAAGAATTTAAAGTACTCTCAGAATTTGTTTTAAATTTGCATGATGTTTTAATCACTTCCATACACAATTTCCAAAACAGAGGACCTAGCACCTTGGAGAAACTTAATAATTATTTGAATTGAAGTGAAATCTAGTTTGAAAGTCATCTGGAGTTAGTGCTTAAAGTTCTGGATTTAGTTCCACTGGTACACTGGTGCAGGCAATAATAACATCAACTACCCATGTGTTTAACTATCCAGAACTTTCTGTGTTTCACAGTCTTAATCTGTAAATGGGGATAATTTCTTATCTCAAAGGGTTAGAGTGACAATAGAATAACTCAGCAAATATGAAATTATCTTTGAAAGACTAAAACGCTATACAGATGTGTGGTAAAACTATATAGCTTCTTACTGTGCTTTGAAGTTTGGGGTTAAATCTTTACTATAATGGTGACTTTTGACTACAACAATGGTGACTTTTGACTATATAAATATAATAGAATTCCAACAGACAGAGTCCAATTTATGTTACTGAGGTTTTGTTTTTCATTTTACTTGTTTCTTTTTGGAAAGACAACCACATGAAATCTATCCCAGCCACAATAGGAGAATTTATATTTTTCCTAAGATAATTATGTTTTAATTTTTATTACAAATATAATACATGTTGTATATAATTAGGGAAATACAGTTAAACACAAAAATGCAGATAAAGAAAAAGTACAAAATTTAAATCACCTATAATCCATAACATATCTAGAGGTATAGCCTCCCAGTTTTATTTTGAGTACATGTTTGTATGTGTGTATACACAAAACATACTCCTTTTCTTTCACAAAAAACTGTTTAGTGACTTAAAAAGTTTACTGTCCACCTTGGACATTTTTCCAAGCCATGAAATATTTTTCTTTTATGTATTTTTGTGGCTGTCCATATTGTTGTATGACTTTACCATACTTTATTTACCTATTCCCTATTGTCAAATATTTAGTTGCTTTCCATTTTTATTATTATGATAAATAGTGCTGCAGAGAACACTTCTACAGCAAGTTATTTACCAGGAACTTGGTATATTTCTGCATTTATTCAAGTCATCTTTTTCATTTCTCAATGAAGTTTTATAACTTGCATAGGACTTGGGTAGTATTTATATATATATATATTTTTTTCACTTTATTAAACTACCTTATTAGTTATTAGTTTTAGAAGTGTTATTCTAGACCCTTCAGGATTTCCAAGTAGTTAAGAATGTCCAACTGTGTCTCTTTTTAATACCTTTTATCCTTTATTGCAGTAGCTTACACTAAAGGACAAAGTCGAATAGTGATGATAGCAGACATTGTCAGGTTGTTTTCACTTTTACGATCACACTTCTATTAAAATGTCAAATGCTAGTTTGAGATTAGTATTATTTATCATGTTAAAAAGGGTTAGCAATACATTTTTTAAAGTATAGAATAGATGTTGGGCTTTACCAAATACCCTTTTTGACACCTAACAATCATACAGCTTTTGTCTTTTGACCTAATGACAGGATTATTTCTAATAAGGGTTCATGTAGCATAGTTAGCTGTGAAATTGTGGAATGAGGGTGATACTCAGAGATAGAAAAAAATGCTGGGAATATAGAGTTCTGAAGCTTATTCAATTAACCATCCTGTACAAAGTCATTTATCTCTTTTAAAATTTAGTTTCTTCTTTAAAATGGAAGCACTAAATCTCTCACAGAACTAATACTATGGACATGGAAGTGTTTTTTATACTGTGATGTTTAAATATCAGGTTGGTCTCTATAATTTTATTTAGTTGCACCCTAATCAGTTTTCAAAGTCCAAACACTAGCACGGGGTTAGTTCTTCTTTTTGTGGAGAGTCTTTTGATTTTCCTAGCTGCAAAGTGGTTTTTTTTTGTTTGTTTGTTTTTTTAAGTTTAGCTGAAGTAATACCCACAAAGAAGTGCACACATCATAAATTAAAACCTTGGGCATTATGAAAAAGAGGGCGCAGTCATGTGTCTGCCTTCTAGCTCAAGAAACAGAACATCACCAGCATTCAAGAAGGGTAAGATATGATTCCACTTTTAGGCTGTTAATTTCACCTGAATCTTTTCTGGACACCAGACTCTGGCTACTGCTCATCTGCATGATTCAGAAGGCAGCATTTTGGCAGAGGAAGTTTCAGGAGGAGGAGTCGTTAGGCATTTCAAATCAGGATTTGAGGACTAATCAAACACTAGGATGCTAGGGCCCTTTCCTCAATAAAAAGCAGTCTTCTCAAAAGTCAACGCTTTGTTACCTTCTTCAGCAGGTTTATTGCCTTCATCTTAATGCCCAGATATTTGAAATTAAAAACAAAAGAAGCTGCAATACTAAAAAAAATAAAGTTCAAGTTGGCAAACATGAGACCATGCCTTGTCGTTTTGAGATTTCTTTAAAATGTTCTGGAATTTCTGATTCAGATAATTCAGTGTGCTTGAATGTTTTAGGAGAGTTATCAAATTACTTCATTTCACTTCACAGACTCCTATGACTCGGCCAAATATTAGAGAAAGAAAACAAGACCTAGAGAAACAGGTTGCATAAAGTCATTCGTTCAATGTCTAAATAAAATTCCAAGCCCCTTACTTTTTAGGTGAGCACCATCTGCAGTGTAGGACCTCAGTAACTCTTTAGCAAGTTCCATCTTTTTAATATATAGCGCAATTTCTCTTTCAAGCTTGGGGAAAGGTTGTTGATGTCTTGGTGAAAGGATGGAGGGGTGAATGACACTCCCTTAGTAGCACTGATTCTCCACTCTGTTGCCTCACATTGCGGCATCCACTTATTAAAAATGCTGGAAAAGGGTCAGGATTTGGGAAAGCTGGTCAGTGTGTCTCAAGAAACTAAAGAGTAAGCCCACTACAGTTTGCCTGATTCCTACTATGGCATATGTAGTTCTGACATTTGAAATAAAGTTCATTATTGTTATTGGGGAAACAAACCAACGATTCCATCATTACTGGTGAAAATATGTACACATTTCACACACATCCAGTTTCATGTGTACAAGAAAATGTAACATTTTTTCTGAACGTGTCTAGTTTCCTGAAGACCTAAATACCATCTCAGGATAGCAGAGGCCATGTGGAATCTCCTGCTTTGCTTTTCTGCTGAAACAGTCCTCCCTTGTTGGAGAGACACTTCTGATTGCAAGGTGTAGCCAGATGGGTCATGGTTGGGGAATAGCGGTATAGGTATGGGAGCAAGGAATTGTGGGTGAAAAGAAACTCTGGTTATTACCTAAAATTATTATCCCATCACACAGACGTACAAGGCCAAATTGCTATTCACAGGACTGTAGCATAGAGATTCTGCACCAAACTGTTGAAAGGGAAATATTATTCTCTTCATTTTCTCTTTTCCTCAATCCCCACCCACTAACAGGTGAATAATTAGGCTCATTTCCATTTAATAATGCACTGTGTGGGAATAGATATGCATTTAGAGAGTGATTAACAGAGAAACTTGACACTTTTGCTTCTAGAAAAATAATGGTTGAGGATTTAGCAGACACACAGAAAACTACAGATATGCCAAATTCAGCCTGGGAGCTTAATATCCTGTAGAACATGGCTTCTCACACCAATCTCTTTTAGCAATAAGTTTCCTGCCCTAAATGATCCCAGGCAGAATAGGTGGAAAATTTCAATTGCTTAGAAACCATGGAAAGTAATAGACATGCCTGGAACCTTGTCTATCCTGGACTTTTTTTTTTTTTTCTTTCCATGAGTGAATGTGAATTTTTTTTTTTTTTACATCTTTATTGGAGTAAAATTGCTTTACAATGGTGTGTTAGTTTCTGCTTTATAACAAAGTGAATCAGTTATACATATACATATATTCCATATCTCTTCCCTCTTGCATCTCTCTCCCTCCCACCCTCCCTATCCCACCCCTCTAGGTGGTCACAAAGCACAGAACTGATCTCCCTGTGCTATGCGGCTGCTTCCCACTAGCTATCTACCTTACGTTTGGTAGTGTATATATGTCCATGCCACTCTCTCGCTTTGTCACAGCTTGCCCTTCCCCCTCTCCATATCCTCAAGTCCGTTCTCTAGCAGGTCTGTGTCTTTATTCCTGTCTTACCCCTAGGTTCTTCATGACATTTTTTTTTCTTAAATTCCATATATATGTGTTAGCATATGGTATTTGTCTTTCTCTTTCTGACTTACTTCACTCTGTATGACAGACTCTAGGTATCCTGGACTATTTAAAGGAATTTTCTCTAGATGGTACATGGTCAGAGGTAACAGGCAGAGTGGTGGAGTTCAACATATCCATATGTTGAACATATATGCTGATATATAAAAATATCAGCAGATTGAAGACTAGTTAAACTGAAGATTGAATTTGGTAAATGCTTAGATTATAATTGTATGGGATTTGAAAAAGTTAAGGCCTTTGTTTGTGTAAAATTGCCCCCATTAACTGAAATATTCTCAATTAATGCTGTATGAAATCACAGTTCTTTCCCTTACAAGTCAGTCCTGCTATTACATGTCCTTGTAACCGCTGACTTTTTGAAATTTTCTTTCTAAATGCCCCTCCCCACCAATAACTTACTTTGTGAAAAGGCAGATGAAAAAGAAGAGGGCAAAAATTTAAGTAAGGTTGTATTGACTTTCCTTGGGATGGCATTTTTATTAGGATTTATGAAAGATTGTGGAGAAATCATTTTAGAGTTGGAAAGGAATTTACAGAGATCATCAAATACAAGTTCCTTATTTAATAAAAGCATGTGCACACTGCACTATATATCAATTAGAATAAAATTCAAAGCACAATATCTCATATGAATGTTACCTGTAGAGGAGAGTGATAGGCACACCATTTTCTATTTTTAGAAATATTTGGTCTGCAATATACAGGATATCTCAGAGACAAGAGTCACTATCCCTTGATCATTGATGTAGAAGGTAAATGTCTTTAAGGTCATTGACTTTGGGGTTGTCTGAGGTTGTCCTTGCCTGGGCTACTGGTGTTTGCATGGTCCCTTGTATGCTTTTCCCAAATGGTTCTCAGGTACTTATATTTGCAGAAGTTATTGAAGACCTAGTTTTAAGCTCTAAGATGAACTTGGTTTGATCATGAATTGCCTATGATTTCCTTTGGCATTCTACGAAGATTTCAGGGCTGATTATTTTTACAGAGTGAATTTGGTAAATCAGCCCTCAGAACATTAAAAAATTCCAGCAGAATGAGTGGACTCCAATGCAGCTGCTTACTTGCATTTATGAGTTGAAAAGAAACATAACTTTGGCCTTTGACACATTTGGTTAACTTGTACAGGTCAAGGAACTCTTTCTCTGTAATGGAGGTACTTTCCATTAATAAACAAACACACAAAATTTTTTATGTTTGAAGAACTTAACCTACTGACTTGGAAAGGCTTAATGTGGATTTATAAGTATTTTGTGATTAAGTGGCTGTTACCTGTTATGTCTAGTGGTTTCTGTTTTCTAGTTATAAGTCAGTTTATTCCATAAATACCCACTCAGGAAGGAAATCTGTATTCAACTCCCTTCTCTCTTCCCTTAGCACGACTCTCCAAATAGTCACTTACTCATTCACTTGTTCAGTTGGTCAGTCGCTTATTCACAACTGTACAATAAATCCTTTTATGCTCTAAGCACTGTATAAGCTGCTATTCAGACACAAAAGTATATATATGAGTCATAATTTTTTCTGTCAAGAATTTACAGTCTTTGAGCAGCAGTAAGATGTATGCAAATAACTATGATGTGAGCTATCATAATGGGAAGTGTTAAGAGGTATTTTGGAGTTAAAAGAGGGAGTAAGATATTAACCCCAGTGTATTTGTAGATGCTGTCTATATTTATGTGTGTGTATTCCACACATATGTGAGGTGTGTATACACAAATATGCATAATGTGTATATAAATATATATAGTGTGTACACATACATATAAGGTGTATATCTACATACACATATATACACATGTATGTATAATGTGTATATATACATATATACCTATGTGTAAAAAAATATATATAGTGTGTGTGTGTGTGTGTGTGTGTGTCTGCTCTGTGTGTGTACCTTCAGAGGTAATACTTTTGTGTTTTGTTTTGTTACTATGTTAAAAGAGCCCCTTCAAGTATTATCAGGAAAAGTGATTAACTTAAAGAGTTACCAGACCAATGAATATCACTTGTTTGAAATTCCATTGCTTAGCCCTACATGTGAAATTGATGACTTTCCACTTTGTTCTCTTTGTATCTGAGCACAAACATGTGGACAGTGCTCTGGAATGGTAAGTATTCCCTCTTGTCCTATAAGCTATACAATTTTTATCTCTAGAACCTCAAACCTAACACAGAATTAGAAAATTTTGTTGAATGAATTACCTTGGGCAACCCAGGGAAGTAGCACCCTTCCATCAGCCAGGGGTCACTTTGAACACTGTAATAAATATCCAAAATAATGTTGATGTAAGCAAGATAGAAGTTTTTTCTTTCATGCAACAATCTGGTATAAATAGTTTAGGTCTATTTTTGTCATTTCATGATGTCAGGGACCAAAGGTTCTTGTATTTTATTCTGTCACCATCCATAGGGTGTTGCCTTTGTTTAGCTAGAGCAATTTAATTTACCATATTACCTGAAATCCTGCCTGTGGGAAGAAGGAAAAGGGGGATGAGGGCTTGCTTGTTCACTTTAAGACAAAACTTGAAAGTTGCACAAATCATTTCCTTTCATACCCGCTTGGTCACAAATTGTCACATGGCTGCCACTAGTTGAAAGCGTGGCTAGGAATGTAGGTACTAGTTGGGTATCCATAAGCCTTAGGTAATCAGATCTAGTTAGCAGTTTCTTCCACAACCTCTTACTCATGGTACAAGCGTAAGGTTTACTTCAGTGTGATTCTACCATGTGTCATGTTTTCATTGTAGAATTTGGCAGCTCCAGTTTTGTAGGGTGTGAGATGAAGACCCCTCCTTATTCTCTGGTGGTTTTTCTAGATGAAGGAAATGCTCTCTGATGTTCACTGGATTGTCAAAATTGTGTGTGGTTATTACAGGAACTCACATTATTTTAGAATTTCCATGTGTCTTCGCCAAGAAAAGTTCCTTTCCATGATGATTGACCCTCACCCTTCCCATTCAGGGCGAGTATCCAAACAGAATAGATCATTTACTTTCTTCAGTAAGTGTTCCAGACTGTGTGTTGATTCATTGTCTAGCAGGGACTGTGCCAGTTTGCTGAGGCCTGTTGAAGGCAAGGTTACAAATTTTTGGTTGAAAATAGCCACAAGGAATCTCTTTTGGATCCATTTCTTCTTCATCTTAGTAATCCTTATAACACTTGACAAATTAAAAAAAATTATTAGCTTCATTTCATGAGGAGAAACATCAAAAGATAGTCCAGACTGCCAAACATCACAGGGCAGATTTCTAACAGAACTAGATGCTTGGGCACCTGAACTAGACTGTGTTCCTTTCTTTACTTGCCATATTTATTTAAATGTCAGAGAGTTGAGGGAGATTTCACACACATCTGGATTCTGTCAGGTCCATGACATGGCTAGAATGATCTGGGGCTGTTTTGTAGTCATTTCATACAACAGGGAACAGAACTGAATTTCCCTTCTTTGGTTGCTTCAATGCAACAAGTTTCCTTAGTACGTGGTGATAAAACAGGAGATGAGCTTTAACTGGACCAGTATACATTTTCCGTAGATGATGAATTTATTCTTGGAGGTAAAAATGGATTCTGATCTCTAATGTGAGATGACAGTGTTATTTTTCCCCACCCCACGTAAGGTAATAAGTATCACATTCTTAATAACGACATATGCTGTATACCCTGAAGGATAAACATAGGATTGTACATTCAACTTCTACTACATCTCAGAAGTGAAGGAAAAATAGAATGTCTTTCTCTAGTCTATAATAAATCTCATCTTTCACTCTCATTTTTAAGTCTCTACTTGGTAATTCGTTGGGAAAAATAAATTTTAGTCCTCTTCAGTGTATATTTTAGTTCAATCCCATAATGGATGGTGTAGTCTTTCTGTGATAAAATTGCTCTGTTGTCCAGCCAGCTGCTCCCTCTGCCTGCTTTTCTTACTAATGAGCATCTAACAGTATGAGGACTTGCATACCCGTGGTGGGAATGTTACTCCTGGATCTTCTGGACCTTCGGTGGACATTGGCTCACATCTGTTATCTATTGGCCTTCCAGATTCACCGTGGTTTCCATTAAATTTAGGTCTCTAAGTTCCCCTCCGTGACTTTCTTCCAGCCCATTGATCAGTGTGCTGTGAAGGGTCCCAGTGCAGCTCCATAGAGCCTGACAATGGCCCCTGGAAATGAGAAGGACTCAGAGACCTAAGCCTCAGGCCTTTCTTCTCCCGACCACTTGCATGTCTGTGGTAGTAGCCTTGACATCTATTTGCCATGGGCATTAAAGGATTCAGTAGTGGGCAGGGATGTCTCATTTACACTATGGGAGAATGCCATGACCTGGTAAAAGGGGAGGCAACTGTTTGGGAAATTCCTTCTCAAGTTGCTTAATTTTCTTTGAGCCATTCACTAACGTTCTTTCTGTAACAAATTCTAATGGCTGTATATTGAGGACTCTGGCAAATGTAGTGGCATCAGGAAAACAGAAAAGAAATGTAGATAG
Source organism: Orcinus orca (assembly GCF_937001465.1). NCBI lineage: Eukaryota > Metazoa > Chordata > Mammalia > Artiodactyla > Delphinidae > Orcinus > Orcinus orca. Next base: position 8,132,259 of record NC_064563.1, on the reverse strand, counting down.
AATTATTTTTATATATATATATATATATATATATATATATATATATATATATACTTCTCCTAATAAAGCATTATTTGCAATGGGACTCCTCTGAAATCCCAGTGCCTGATCCATCCAGCCAATGCACAGATCCTAGATTCCTGGTCCTCTTTCTCCATATGACAAATGAGTTATTATCCTGCCAACATCACAGTTATTGTAAGTTAAAAATATATTTGGTTTACCCTCTATCCAAGTATCTTCCTGTCTTCCTTTCATTAACACTGCTTGAGGAAAAGGCAAGGTGACATTTTTTTTTTTTGCTGTTTTCATGTGTCCAGTGATGGATATGCAGAAAGAGCTAAGGGATTCTTTTTTTTTTTCTTTTTTCTTTTTTTTTCAGTGTAGATTTTAAGGATACTCACTAAGATAGGCATTTTATAAACCAATGACAAAAGCCAGATTCACCTCTTTGGGAAAAAATGGTGCACTTATATTTCATCAACTTTTACAAAGTGACTGCTGTACCCCAGCTGCAGCCCACAGAAAACAGACCACATAGTCGGAAGATTCTGCAGGGTATTTTCCTCTTTTGGAAACAGATAGTACAAATTAACATGTTCGAGGATCCTGTAGTTAACAACCCTAATTTTGCTCAACACACTTGTCTAATAACCAAAGGATATTAGATCAGAGAAACATTGTACTTTAATTTTTTCTGGGACACCTCATAGCATCATGCAAAAAATGTAGAACTGTGGAACACATTTTAGGAAATGCTGATTTAGATATTAGTGCCTTTGAGAAATCATTTTGCAAAAATGGAACTATTGTAATGTTCGGCAAATAACCATTTTATATTAGGAATATTCTTTGAGTGTATAGCATCAAGTAGATGTCTATGTATATATCACAAATAATGTCACTTTTCCTACAAAAAATGTTAATTCTGATATTTTGTTCTTTATTCTGCTGTTACGTCACTCCAAGAAATTCCACAGCCAACAGTTGTAAATGTCATTTATACTTTTCTTCCAATAATAAATGCTGCATCCTCCCAACCTTACTAGTCAGACCTGCGTGGTTACTCACACATGAAGAAAATAACCTGTCTTCCATCTGCCTGATAGCCCACTGTTTTAAGTCTCATTTTTTGTTTCATTTAATTATTATTATTATTATTTTTTGTGGTACGCGGGCCTCTCACTGTTGTGGCCTCTCCCGTTGCAGAGTACAGGCTCGGGACGTGCAGGCTCAGCGGCCACGGCTCATGGGCCCAGCCACTCTGTGGCATGTGGGATCTTCCCAGACTGGGGCACGAACCCGTGTCCCCTGCATCGGCAGGCGGACTCTCAACCACTGCCCCACCAGGGAAGCCCCTCATTTAATTATTTTTAACAGTTTGGTTTAAAGGTCAATTAAAGAGGATACCTTATATTTTTCCATACCACAAACAACTTCTATGGTTCTGTTGTATGCTGTTAAAGCCAAATTGAAGAAGCTCTTTAAGAAACTTCAAAAGATTCATCTTTTTTTTTAATCCAAATCATATTGAAATTTTTAAAGTTAGTAGCTTTGAAATTTTTTTTCCATCAAGTGTTGCTCATAATTCTGATTTTTTTTCCCTCAGAGGTTGATGCTTGTGTATTATATCAATCCTTGCCTTGATTTCATGGCTGGCTATTGAAATTGAGTGAAATTTGAGGCCAGGGCCTTTGTGAGGCTTTACCAGATATGTTGAGTTTAGCCTTTAGCAAAAATGTATTAGACCTTCATCAGCCCATGTCTCCTTGTCATAGGTAGCAGATGGGAGGCTAGCTTGCAGCTTGAATTCCATTTTCACTAAAAGCAGCAGATAATGGGTATTAAATACTTAATTAGACAAGAAACATTCCAGATTGGAAGGGAATCAGCCACAACTTTGATGGAGCAAGGGTTCAGTTTGCATCTCCAAGGGAAAAACACTATTAAGTGATATGCCTGTGAATTAGGCAGAAAAGCTATTTTTATCCACAAAATATCTTCTGAGCACCAAATACATAAGTGGATGCTGGGGAAGATGATGCTCTTACCCTCAGATTAAAACATGAATGATTCTGACAGAATTTCCTTTTTGTCAAATGCAGATGAACTGAGTTTGGGGGCAATGGAAGTCAGTGGTATAGCAGAAGTGAAATTGCTTTGAAAGATGGAAAACCTCAGTGCTGTACCAGCTCTCACTTTATTTTGGACAAACCACCACTGTCTGGGCTTTAGGTTTCTCATCTTAAATTGAAGGGGATTTAAAAAATACTCTTAAATTACTTTTCTAATATTTTTGAATTACAAGAATTTAAAGAATTCACATGTATTTCTATGGACTCCATGTTCTTTTCATTTTCCCTTGGGGGTTGGATTGGCCCAGAGTAATATGTGTGGCCATCTAGATTTACCACTTCCTGATTTATGATATAAAGCAAAAACAACAAAGGAAACAACAGAGAAGCACTGAACTCAGAAGCTTTTTTGAGCACAGTTTCAAGTTAATCCTTTTTCATATAATTCAAAATATTTCTCTCATCATTTATGGTACAGCTTTATCTTATCTCTTCCACAGACTCTTTCCCAAAGGGGAAGTTTCATTCTATTTTTAATTTCTTCTTAGTTAGTGATTACATGGTGTTTCTAATGTCAATACTTGAGGTCAGCCCTCAGGCAGAGCAGCTGGCAAGTGTCTGTGCAGGAGGAGACCTTCAAGATAGCAGAGGAATAAGACATGGAGATCCCCTTCCTCCCCACAGATACATCAGAAATACATCTACACGTGGAACAACTCCTATAGAACACCTACTGAATGCTGGCAAAAGACGTCAGACCTCCCAAAAGGCAAGAAACTCCCCATGTACCTGGGTAGGGCAAAAGTAAAAAGAATAAACAGAGACAAAAGAATAGGGACGGGACCTGCACCAGTGGGAGGGAGCCATGAAGGTGGAAAGGTTTCCACACACTAGGAAGCCCCTTCCTTGGTGGAGACTGCAGGTGGTGGAGGGGGAAAGCTTTGGAGTCACGGAGGAGAGCACAGCAACAGGGGTGCGGAGGGAAAAGTGAAGAGATTCCGCACAGAGGATTAGTGTCAACCAGCACTCACCAGCCTGAGAGGCTTGTCTGCTCACCTGCTGGGACGGGCGGGGGCTGGGAGCTGAGGCTCAGGCTTTGGTCGGGTCGCAGGGAGAGGTCTGGGGTTGGCTGTGGCACACAGCCTGAAGGGGTTTAGTGCACCACAGCTAGATGGGTGGGACTCCAGGAAAAAGTCTGGAACTGCCTAAGAGGCAAGAGACCATTATTTCAGGTTGCGCGAGGAGATGGGATTCAGAGCACCGCTGAAACGAGCTCCAGAGATGGGCGTGAGCTGCGACTATGAGCACAGACCCCAGAGACAGACATGAAACACTAAGCCTGCTGCTGCCTCCAGCAAGAAGCCTGTGTGCGAGCACAGGTCACTCTCCACACCTCCCCTCCCAGGAGGCTGTGCAGCCCTCCACTGTCAGGGTCCTGTGATCCAGGGACAACTTCCCCAGAAGAAAGCACGGTGCGCCTCAGGCTGCTGTAACGTCATGCCGGCCTCTGCCGCCACAGGCTTACCCCGCATTCCATACCCATCCCTCCCCCCAGCCTGAGTGAGCCAGAATCCCCTAATCAGCTGCTCCTTTAAACCCCTCCTGTTGGGGTGAAGAACAGATGCCCTCAGGCAACCCACATGCAGAGGTGGGGTGAAATCCAAAGCTGAACCCCAGGAGCTGTGCGAACAAAGAAGAAAAGGGAAATTTTGCCCAGCAGCCTCAGGAGCAGTGGATTAAATCTCCACAATAAACTTGATGTACCCTTCATTTGTGGAATAAACACATATGAATAAACAATGAATCATCCAAAAATTGAGGCGGTGGACATTGAGAGCAACTGTAGATTTGGGGTTTGCTTTCTGCATCTAATTTGATTCTGGTTTTATGTTTATCTTAGTTTAGTATTTAGAATTTATTATCATTGGTAGATTTGTTTATTGATTTGGTTGCTCTCTTCCTTTTTAAATTTATTTTTATACATATAGATATATTTTTCCTTTTTCTCTTTTTGTGAGTGTGTATGTGTATGCATCTTTGTGTGATTTTGTCTGTATAGATTTTCTTCGACCATTTGTCCTACAGTTCTGTCTGCCCGTTTTTTTTGTTTCTTTAGTATAGTTTTTAGTGCTTGTTATCATTGGTGGATTTGTTTTTTAGTTTGGTTGCTCTCTTCTTTTATTATTTTTAAAAATATTTTATTTTTAATAATTAAAAAAAATTATATTAATTATTTTATTTTACTTTATTTTTATCTTTCTTTCTTATTTTCTCCCTTTACTTCTGAGCCATGTGGCTGACAGGGTCTTGGTGCTCCAGCCGGGTGTCAGGCCTGTGCCTCTGAGGTGGCAGGGCCGAGTTCAGGACATTGATCCACCAGAGACCTCCAGGCCCCATGTAATATCAAATGGCAAAAGCTCTCCCAGAGATCTCCATCTCAACGTTAAGACCCAGCTCCACTCAATGACCAGCAAGCTAAAGTGCCGGACACCCTATGCCAAACAGCTAGCAAGAAAGGAACACAACTCCACCCATTAGCAGAGAGGCTGCTTAAAATCATAATAAGGTCACAGACACCCAAAAACACACCACCAGATGTCGTCCTGCCCAGCACAAAGACAAGATCCGGACTCAACCACCAGATCACAGGCACTAGTCCACTTAACTAGGAAGCCTACACAACCCACTGAACCAAACTTAGCCACTGGTGGCACACACCAAAAACAACAGGAACTATGAACCTCCAGCCTGTGAAACAGAGACTCCAAACACAGTAAGTTAAGCAAAATGAGAAGACAGAGAAACACACAGCAGATGAAGGAGCAAGGTAAAAACCAACCAGACCAAACAAATGAAGAGGAAATAGGCAGTCTACTTGAAAAAGAATTCAGAGTAATGATAGTAAAGATGATGCAAAATCTTGGCAATAGAATGGAGAAAATAAAAGAAACGTTTAACAAAGACTTAGAAGAACTAAGCAGCAAAGAAACAATGATGAACAACAGAATAAATGAAATTAAAAATTCTCTAGAAGGAATAAAAAAACAGAATAACTGAGGCAGAAGAACAAGTAAGTGACTTGGAAGATAAAATAGTCGAAATAACTACCACAGAGCAGAATAAAGAAAAAAGAGTGAAAACAATTGAGGACAGTCTTAGAGACCTCTGGGACAACATTAAACACACCAACATTTGAATTATAGGGGTGCGAGAAAAAGAAAAGAAAAAGAAAGGGACTGAGAAAATATTTGAAGAGACTAGAGTTGAAAACTTCCCTAATATGCCAAAGGACATAATCAAATCCAGGAAGGGCAGAGTCCCATACAGGATAAATCCAAGGAGAAACATGCCAAGACACATATTAATCAAACTATCAAAAATTAAATACAAAGAAAAAAATTAAAGCAGCAAGGGAAAAATAACACATAACATGCAAGGGAATCCCCATACGGTTAACAGCTGATCTTTCAACAGAAAGTCTGCAAACCAGAAGGGAGTGGCAGGACATATTTAAAGTGATGAAAGGGAAAAGCCTACAACCAAGATTACTCTATCCAGCAAGGATCTCATTCGGGTTGGACAGAGAAATAGAAATTAAAATCTTTACAGACAAACAAGAGCTAAGAGAATGCAACACTACCAAACCAGCTTTACAACAAATGCTAAAGGAAAGTCCCTAGGCAGGAAACACAAGAGAAGGAAAAGACCTACAATAACAAACCCAAAACAATTGAGAAAATGGTAAGAGGAACAAACATATCAATAACTACCTTAAATGTAAATGGATTAAATGCTCCAACCAAAAGACATAGACTGGCTGAATGGATATGAACACAAGACCCGTATATATGCTGTCTACAAGAGACCTACTTCAGACCTAGGGACACATACAGACTGAAAGTAAGGGGATGGAAAAAGATATTCCATGCAAATGAAAATCAAAAGACAGCTGGAGTAGCAATTCTTATATCAGACAAAATAGAATTTAAAATAAAGACTCTTAAAAGAGACAAAGAGGGACACTACCGAATGATCAAGGGAGTAATACAAGAAGAAAATATAACAATTGTAAATATTTATGCACCCAAAATAGGAGTACCTCAATACGGAAGGCAAATGCGAACAGCCATAAAAGGGGAAATTGACAGTAACACAGTCATAGTAGGGGACTTTAACACCCCACTTTCACCCATGGACAGATCATCCAAAATGAAAATAAATAAGGAAACACAAGCTTTAAATGATATATTAAACAAGATGGACCTAATTGATATTTATAGGACATTCCATCCAAGAACAACAGAATACACATTATTCTCAAGTGCTCATGGAACATTCCTCAGGATAGATCATATCTTGGGTCACAAATCAAGCCTTGGTAAATTTAAGAAAAGTGAAATCATATCAAGTATCTTTTCCGACCACAACGCTATGAGACTAGATATCAATTAGAGGAAAAGTTCTGTAAAAAATACAAACACATGGAGGCTAAACAATACACTACGTAATAACCAAGAGATCACTGAAGAAATCAAAGAGGAAATAAAAAAATACCTAGAAACAAATGACAATGAAAACACGATGACCCAAAACGTATGGGATGCAGCAAAAGCAGTTCAAAGAAGAAAGTTTATAGCAATAGAATCCTACATCAAGAAACAAGAAACATCTCAAATATACAATCTAACCAAACACCTAAAGCAATTAGAGAAAGGAGAAAAAAAAAGCCCCAAAGTTAGCAGAAGGAAAGAAATCATAAAGATCAGATCAGAAATAAATGAAAAAGAAATGAAGGAAATGATAGCAAAGATCAATAAAATTAAAATCTGGTTCTTTGAGAAAATAAACAAAATTGATAAATCATTAACCAGATCATGAAGAAAAAAGGGAGAAGACGCAAATCAATAGAATTAGAAGTGAAAAAGGAGAAGTAACAACTGTCATTGCAGAAATACAAAGGATCATGCGACATTACTACAAGCAACTACATGCTAATAAAATGGACAACCGGAAGAAATGGACGAATTCTTAGAAAAGCACAATCTTCTGAGACTGAACCAGGAAAAAATAGAAAATATAAACAGACCAATCACAAGAACTGAAATTGACACTGTGATTAAAAATCTTCCAACAAACAAAACCCCAGGACCAGATGGCTTCACAGGAAAATTCTATCAAACATTTAGAGAAGAGTGAACATCTATTCTTTTCAAACTCTTCCAAAATATAGCAGAGGGAGGAAGCCTCCCAAATGCATTCTATGAAGTCATACATCACCCTGATACCAAAATCAGACAAAGATATCACAAAAAGAGAAAACTACAGGCCAATATCACTGATGAACATAGATGCAAAAATTCTCAACAAAATACTAGCAAACAAAATGCAACAGCACATGATCAGTGGGGTTTATCCAGGAATGCAAGGCTTCTTCAATATACACAAATCAGTCAATGTGATACACCATATTAACAAATTGAAGGAGAAAAACCATATGATCATCTCAATAGATGCAGAAAAAGCTTTTGACAAAATTCAACACCCATTTAGAATAAAAGCCCTCCAGAATGTAGGCATAGAGGAAACTTACCTCAACATTATAAAGGCCATATATGACAAACCCACAGCTTACATCATTCTCAGTGGTGAAATCATTTCCTCTAAGATCAGGAACAAGAGAAGGATGCTGACTCTCACATCGATTATTCAACATAGTTTTGGAAGTTTTAGCCACAGCAATCAGAGAAAAAAAGAAATAAAAGGAAACCAAATTGGAACAGAAGAAGTAAAGCAGTCACTGTTCACAGATGACATGATACCATACATAGAGAATCTGAAAGACGCTACCAGAAAACTACTAGAGTTAATCAATGAATTTGGTAAAGTAGAAGGATACAAAATGAATGCACAGAAATCTCTTGCATTCCTATACACTAATAATGAAAAATCTGAAAGAGAAATTAAGGAAACACTCCCATTTACCACTGCAACAAAATACCTAGGAATAAACCTGCCTAAGGAGACAAAAGACCTGTATGCAGCAAACTATGATACTGATGAAAGAAATTAAAGATGATACAAACAGATGGGGAGATATACCATGTTTCTGGATTGGAAGAATCAACATTGTGAAAATGAGTATAGTAACCAAAGCAATCTACAGATTAAAAGCAATCCCTATCAAACTACCAATGACATTTTTCACAGAAATAGAAGAAAAAATTTTACAATTTGTATGGAAACACAAAAGGCTCTGAATAGCCAAAGCAATCTTGAGAAAGGAAAATGGAGCTGGAGGAATCAGGTTCCTGGATTTCAGACTATACTACAAAGCTACAGTAATCAAGACAATATGGTACTGGCACAAAAACAGAAATATAGATCAGTGGAACAGGATAGAAAGTTCAGAGATAAAACCATGCACATATGGTCACCTTATTTTTCATAAAGGAGGCAAGAATATAGAATGGAGAAAAGACAACCTCTTCAATAAGTGGTGCTGGGAAAACTGGACAGTTACATGGAAAAGAATGAAATTAGAACACTCCCTAACACCATACACAAATATAAGCTCAAACGGGATTAAAGACCTAAATGTAAGGCCAGACACTTTAAAACTCTTAGAGGAAAATATAGGCAGAACAATCTATGACATAAATCACAGCAAGATCCTTTTTGACCCACTTCCTAGAGAAATGGAAAGAAAATCAAAAATAAACAAATGGGGCCTAATGAAAATTAAAAGCTTTTGCACAGCAAAGGAAACCATAAACAAGAAGGAAAAACAACCCTCAGAATGGGAGAAAATGTTTGCAAATGAAGCAACTGACAAAGGATTAATCTCCAAAATTCACAAGCAACTCATGCAGCTCAATATCAAAAAACAAATAACCCAATCCAAAAATGGGTGGAGGACCTAAAAAGACATTTCTCCAATTAAGATATACAGATTGCCAAGATACACATGAAAGGATGCTCAACATCACTAATCATTAGAGAAATGCAAATCAAAACTACAATGAGGTATCACCTCACACCTGTCAGAATGGCCATCATCAAAAAATCCACAAACAATGCTGTAGAGGGTGTGGAGAAAAGGGAACCCTCTTGCACTGTTTGTGGGAAGGTAAATTGGCACTGCCCTATGGAGAATATTATGGAGGTTCTTTAAAAAACTACAAATATAACTACCATATGACCCAGCAATGCAACTACTGGGCATATACCCTGAGAAAATCATAATTCAAAAAGAGTCATGTACCACAATTTTCATTGCAGCTCTATTTACAATAGCCAGGACAGGAAGCAACCTAAGTGTCCATCGACAGATGAATGGATAAAGAAGATGTGGCACATATTTACATGGGATATTACTCAGCCATGAAAAGAAATGAAATTCAGTTATTTGTAGTGAGGTGGATGGACCGAGGGTCTGTCATACAGAGTGAAGTAAGTCAGAAAGAGAAAAACAAATATCGTATGCTAACACATATATATGGAATCTTAAAAAAAAAAAAAAGTTCGGAGGTACCTAGGGGCAGGGCAGGAATAAAGATGCAGAAGTAGAGAATGTACTTGAGGACACAGGGAGGGGGAAAGGTAAGCTGGGACAAAGTGAGAGAGTTGTATGGACATATATACACTACCAAATGTAAAATAAATAGCTAGTGGGAAGCAGCCACATAGCACAGGGAGATCATCTCAGTGCTTTGTGGCCACCTAAAGGGGTGGGGTAGGGAGGGTGGAAGGGATACGCAAGAGGGTGGTGATCTGGGGATATATGTGTATATATAGCTGATTCACATTTTTAGACAGCAGAAACTAACACACCACTGTAAAGCAGTTATACTCCAATAAAGATGTTTTAAAAAAAAATAGAATCTGTGCAGAAATTCAGCCCTTTCCCGGATCTTAATTCAGCTGGGTTAAACGCCCACATTTTTTGGCTCACTTTCCTCTGTAGCCAAAGCACACAAATTGTATTGGGAATGCCTCGTAAAATAGAGGATGTCTAAAAACTCTGGAAACACAAGTGAATACATGATGTTATCAAGAACACCTTTAATCAGTAGGAAAAAATTAGTATTATCAATGTTACCAGGTTTAATGGACATTCTGTAATAGGAGAATTGTATTTGAAAGCATTGGCTGACTTGCTCATAGCATGTTTTCCTGAATTGGTTTAGCTGCCTAAAGGAGGAAAAACAATAATTTAAATTAGATTAGATTGAGACGCTTTTCTCTCTAATGTAAGGTAAATCTGAAGAGGTACATTCCAGGGATGAGCTTTGTCTCTACAGCATGTTCAGACAGCAGATGTCTATTTTTCTGTACCATTCCTGTGCATGGCTTCAATCCTCCAAATCACTTCATGATTAAAAAAAAAAAAATGTCAGAGAAACAAAAAGAAAATCGCTCGCCAGCTGTATGTGCCTGCCTGGGGGTCCCATGCAACATTTCTGTTTGCCTGTGATTCAGTAGGTCTGGGGTCAGGCAAGAGAGACTAGTACTACTAGTGGCAATGTGCCCAGTGGAAATGGGTTTCTTTTACTGAGGAGGAAGTGGAAAATGGATCTTTGGGAGAGACAACTTTCTGCATATAGAAGAAATCCCACATTTTGTGAGGAAAATTAGTCCTGGTGATTTTAAATGACTTAGAAAAAAAAAAGCAAACAAAAACTCATTAGTGATACAGAAATTTAAATAAGATATACTATACTGCAGAGGTGTCAACATGTGAGTAAGGTTGACTGGCCACGTAGTCCCTCTTAAAAAATGACATTTACCTTGATCAGTAGTTCTTAACTTGTATTGATTGGACCAAAATGATCACCTGAATATTTTATTAGAAACACAAGTTCTCAGGCCCTACCCCAGACCTACTGAATCAGACATTCTGGAAATTGGGCCTAGAAATCTGTTTCAGCAAGCCCTTCAGGTAATTTTTATACATGTTAAAGCTTGAGAGTCAGTTTTTGATGATTTTACTGTGACCCATGCTCTTGACGTGAGCTCCACAAGCCCATAAAGTCTGTCTTAGACTTAATTCAGAGATGATGACTCATGCTAACAAATCTCACAAAGAACTGGCCAAAAATATTTATTTAAGTGATTTAGAATCAAAACCAGAAATGTTCAGGCAAACTAAAAATTCATGTCATTCTAATCAGGACGTTCTTTCCCTGGGGGCAATTTTACGGGAAACCAAATGATCAGAATGTAGCTTGGGGAGCATTTTCTAGTTCCGTGTTTCTGGACTGTAAGTCTAGATATTTTATTGCTTTGTCACTACTAAAGTTGGTAAATTTACAATCATATAACGCACAGGGAACTGGGGAGACAGTATCCATATCACCCCAGACCCGCATTGTCCAATAAAAATATAATGCAAGCCACATATATAATTTAAAATTTTCTAATAGGCATGTTAAAGAAGTAAAAAAGAAATAGGTGAATAAAATGTATTAATATATTTTATTTAACTCAATATCGCTAAAATAGTTCAGCCTATAATCAATATAAAATCATTGAGATATTTTATATCTCTCTCTTTTTTAAATGACGTCTTTGAAATCTGATGACTATTTTACATTTACAGCACATCTCAAACAGATTAGCTGAGATGTTAGGTTAACTGACCTTTCAAGGATTCAATACCCTTAGGTGACTAGTGGCTGCCTCAGTGTGTATTTTGACCTGGATCATCTTTAAACCTGTTCTCAATTCTATTAAGAAATCAGTTTGGTGATTCTCTTTTATTAAAGAGAAACAAGTAAATTAGAATAGAATAATACAGAGTGGAAAATATAAAGAGGCATTTGTTTAAAAGTGTGTGTGTGTGTCAGAGGTCATGATGTAAAATGTGTTTCTTACTGTAAATCACAATTTAAAAGTTTGAAAGCCTTCTCTCTGTAGCAATCTAATTTTGTCCTTGACAGATTATTCCCTAATATCGACATGCTATATTCTACTTATCTATTGAATATTTCCCTACTGACAAATATTTAAATTGTTTATCCTTTTTCTCTTTTATGTAAAATACTGCAACAAACGTCTTCTTGTATATTTGTCCTAACGATTTTGTTGGAGTAAATACTGAAAAGTATTTTAGGTATTTATATATACTTAAAAGTAGAATTGCTGTATTAAATGTTAGAGTAGTAGATTTTCAGGTTTTTTAAAAATTTATTTTATTTATTATTATTATTATTTTGGCTGCATTGGCTCTTTGCTGTTGCACGCGAGCTTTCTCTAGTTGTGGTGAGTGGGGGCTACTCTTCACTGTGGTGTGTGGGCTTCTCACTGTGGTGGCTTCTCTTGTTGCAGAGCATGGGCTCTAGGTGAGCAGGCTTCAGTAGTTGTGGCACATGAGCTCGATAGTTGTGGCTCGTGGGCTCTAGAGCGCAGGCTCAGTAGTTGTGGCATACGGGCTTTGTTGCTCCACAGCATGTGGGATCTTCCCGGACCAGAGCTTGAACCCATATCCCCTGCATTGTCAGGCAGATTCTTAACCACTGCACCACCAGCGAAGCCCTTCAGTTTTGTTTTAATATCACCAAATGCTCTCCGATGTGCCTGTATTTATCCCTTCAACAGCAGTTTATGAGAATGTATGTTTTCATGAATCTTCACCAGCACTTGATAATTTCAAAGATTTTTCACTCTGAAAATCTGATTGTTAGAATAGTATCTTATTTTAATTGCCATTTCTCTCCTTACAAATGAGGTTAGACCAACTTTTCTTTACTCTTATTTTAAGCGTTTTATTGAACTATACATAATCATAAAGGGCTATATAAGGAGGGTTACACATATCCTTGTGTGTAATCTTTAAGGAAGTCAAACTTCTGCTTTCCTTTCCCCGTGGTTCCCTCCCTGCCAGCAACCACATCCAAGTCCTTGACCATTTATTTTGGTATTTACTTTCATATACTTAAACAACATGTTTGAATTAACCTCTTACAGTAATGAGGATTTAGTTCTCCTTTCCCCCAGCTTCACTCCCATGTCACACTTAAATCTTTCACATTTTTCCATTCTCCCAATGTAGTAATTTTGAATACATCAATATTCAGCGCTTGCATTTTTTATTATTCTGTAAGCACTTTTTAAAGGGTGAATCATGTAATAATACAAAACCTTTTTTTCCCTGTATACTTCCCTTTGCTGCATAAAATTAAATATTGGCTTCTTTTTTCACTGATTTTAAATTTCCATACTTAGCATTAATTCAATTTACACTCTCCAAAAGTTTTGTCTAGATAGTAAGACTTTGGCTGCATCAGGAATTTTATCAAACTCATTTTTTGAGAAATCTTTCCTACAGTCTTTTGACCTACTCTGATATCAAATGACTCTCCCCTGTGTCAGGCGATTAGCTAGCATCCTGGGGGATTTCTTTTGCTTTGCTACCCTGTTGAAACTTCCTTTTCCTAGTTCCTTCCCATTTCTTGCCTTATTCTTTCATTTTCCTTGAGCACACTGGCTTCTTAAGAAATGGTGAATGGAAGGAAACATTTTAGAAAACTTGAGAACTGAAAATATCTTATTTGTATTGACATTTGATAATTTTGTAGAGTACAGAATTCCTGTTGGAAAACTAGTTTTCTTCAGTAATTGGAAGGCATTACCTCACTGTCTTTGAGCTTTCATTGTTGCTGTTGAGAATTACAAGGCATTTTGATACCTGATTGTTTGTGATTTGTTTTATTTTTACTTCCCGTTTGGTTTTCAATGTTCTCAATTTCTAGAACTCTTACTGACTGGATATTTACCAGTTTTCTTGTTGTTTCTCCTCTATATTCCATCTTTGTACTTTTTGCTTTCCTTTCTTGACAGTTCCTCATTTTATTTTCCAAACTTTCTTTTGAGTTTATATATTTTATCATATTTTAATATCTAACAGATATTTGCCCTCCACATTTTTAAAAACATATGACAGCTTGTCTGTTTCATGGTTAAGATACCTCTCTCAACACATAAAATTACAGACACAAACACACACACACATGCTGTTAAGTTTTCCTTAAGCTGAACAGTCTCTGGCTACTTGCTTGCTTGGATCTTCCATGTTAAAAAAAATTTCTCAGAAATTGTGTATTTGAGAATGTGCCAGTGAAAAAGGCCATTGTAAACCCCTAGTTTGCTGAGAGCAGGGGCTTGCCAACCTTGAGCCTGCTCTGGCTCTTTTGTGGTGCAGTCTCCAAGGGCAACATCTTTTGGTCTTTCCTCTTGGGATGCCCAGACTCTGCAGACAAGGGAGCTCCTGGCTCTTAGCCAGAGTATCATAAGGCCTGCTCTCCAGCGCTCCAGGAGCTGAGTGAGGGAAGGCTCTAGGAAGCGTTGCTTATTAACATATTTACTAATGCCTCTGTTTTCAATATGCTAGTCACCTTAACACTATTATAGTGTCTTCTAGCTCAGCCACCCTCTGATTTTATCTTCTCCAGAGACTAAACTTGCTATTTTTGTCAGAGTATGGGATCATACTCTGTGGTTTGGCTGCTGAAGAAGAGGTGATATGTGGAACAAATTATCTCTTAAAGAACTTGCAGCCAATCTTTATTTTAGCAACCTCCACCTCCAGAAGTACACATTACCAATTCCTGAGCGTTTGAGAGATTCTGCCACGTAGATGAGTCTATTTTCAGTTTTCCCAGTTGAACTGATAGAGATGAGTCACACATATCATTCTGTTTCTCATCTTTTTCACTCAGGAATATATTTCTCAGATCCATTCATGTTACTATGTGTTCATCTACCTGGTGTCACAGGTGCTTCATAGTGTCCATCTACCATAATTTTCCCAATAGGTTGTAAATAAGTTACACAAACCATCATTTGCCTTATAACTTTATTGTTTGTTTTATCATTTAGGAATTTCAGATTTTATGTAGTGAAACTTGTCTTTCTTTCCCCTATTTTTAACTTTATTATTTACTAGTTTTTTTTTTTTAAAACCTTGTTTAAGAAAATATTTGCAACATAAAGTAACAGTGTATTCACCTCCAATTTCTTCTGATGGATCTCCAGATGGTCTCTAATCTCTCTGGAAATTACAGTATGAGGCAGAGATTTGAATACTCCTCACATGGGTAACATTGTCCCAATACCATTTATGGAATAGGCTGTTTTTCCCCACTGACTTATAATGGCATTTATTATATACCAAGTTCTCCATAGACACATCAGTTTTCTTTTTATGTGTACTCTTTATCTTGGTCTATTCATCTATTTGCTATTTATTTACCAAAACCATGCTGCTATTCTAGTTTATTTAAACCATGCTGCTATTCACAGTATCTATTAGGGCAATGAGGAGCTTTATCTACTTTAATACATTAAAAGTGATTACATTGATAGATATACTAATTTAAACTCTGTAAATTTTATTATTACATTATATATGCATATATCTTATGTATTGCTATTATTAATGTTTATTATTGCTTAATTCATTTGCTTATCATTAGTTTGAGGTTTTCCATCTATCTTCAGAAATGACATTGTCTTATAAATTTCCTTTGTTGACTTAGTCTTGACCATCTTGTCCATTTTTGTGGTTAAAAAAATTTACATAAAAAGGAGCCACAATGAGGTGGGTAGTAGGGGCAAGGTGCAGTATAGTCAAGACCCATACCCCCAGGCAGGCAACTCACAAACGGGAGGATGATTACAATTACAGAGGTTCTCCCCAAGGAGCAAGGGGTCTGAACCCCATGTTGGGCTCCCCAACCAGGGGATCCTGTACCAGGAAGACAAGCCCCCAGAATGTTTGGCACTGAAGGGCTGCAGAACTTAATTTCAGAAGACCCAGAGTGCTGTGGGAAACAGAGACTCCACTCTCAAAAGGCACACACAAAATCTCACACACTCCAGAACCCAGGGCAGAAGCAGTAAGTTGACAGGAGCCTGGGTCAGATCCACCTGCTGATCTTAGCCTCCCAGAGAGGCAGGAGGCAAACAGAGCTCACCCTGGGAGCACAGACACAGGCAGCAGGCATTTGTGGAGCTTGTTCTACCACGTGGACACTGGAGCTAGCAGGTGCCATTGTGGAATCCTCCCTCCAGCTTCTTAGTGTCAGAACTCAACCCCAACCACCAGACTGTCAGCACCAGTACTGGGACACCTCAGGCCAAGGAAGTAGCTGAGTAGGTACACATTCCCATTAACCAGCAGGCTGGCTGCATTAAGACTCCCCGTAAACCACAGCCACCACAGGATAGGACCCTGTCCACCACAGGGCCTAGAAATTGGCTGTGCACACCAGTACACTGGCACTAAGCCTGGGGACGCCCCTGGGCCCAGAAACCAGAGACCCCAGCACCCAGCTCCACTACCAGTGGGTCAGCACTAACCCCAAGACCAGACTCACCACCAGTGCACAGGGACCTGCCCCAGAACCTCCTGTGTCTCAGCCCTGCCTACCAGTGGGCTGACACACAAACTGTGGGAGTCCCTGGGTCCTGCAGCCAGAGAGAGTAGGCCTCAATCCTGCCCACCAGTAGGCCAACACCAACTGAGAGACATCTTGGACTCCTCAGCCAGCAGCTCTAGCATCCAACCCCATTCGCCAATGGGCTGACACCAGCTTTGGGACACCCCAGATCCTGCAACCAGCTGTGTCAGGAACTGGATTCACCACCAACAGGCCAACACCTGATTCAGGATCCCAAGCTGGAACCAGGCTCCACCTACCAGTGAGCCAACACTAGCTCTGGCATCCGCCAGGGGTTCACAACCAGATGTCTTGTGACCTGGCCCTACCCACTAGCAGCCAGCAGCCTCTGCACAGGCGGAGCCTGGCAACCAACCACATCTAAAAGACTGCCCACAATAGTCAACCCATCACACAAAAAGACCCAGTCAACCCACATAGGGTGCACCCCTAGAGTATATAGAACTGGTGACCAGAGGGGAGTGCACTACTGAGACTCATAGGACATCTCCTACAAAAGGCCACTTCTCTAAGGTTGGGGAACTGAACCAACCTACCAAATACATAGAAATAAAACCAGCAAATTAGGCAAAATGAGGCAACAGAGGAATATGTTCCAAACAAAGAACAAGGTAAAATCCTAAAAGAAGAACTAAGTGAATTAGAGATAGGTAATCTACCCAATAAAGAGTTCAAGATAATGATCATAAAGATGATGAAAGAACTTGGGAAAAGATTGGATGAACAGAATGAAAAGTTAGACTTTTGTAACAAAGGAAATATAAAGACGAATCAAACAGAGATGAAGAATACAATAATTAAAATGAAAATTACACTAGAAGGAATCAACAGTAGACTAAATGATACAGAAGAATGGATCAATGAGCTAGAAGACAGAGTAGTGGAAATCAATGAAGTAAAACAGAGAAAAAAGAATGAAAAGAAATGAGGACAATTTTAGAGACCTTTGAAACATTGAGTGTACTAGCATTCACGTTATAGGGGTCCCAGAAAGAGAAGAGAGAGAGAATGAGGCAAAGAACATATTTGAAGACATAATAGCTGAAAACTTCCCTAACCTGGGAAAAGAAACAGACATCCAGTTTCAGGAAGCACATAAAGTCACAAAGAGGATCAACCCAAAGAGACCCCCAGTAAGACATATTGTAATTAAAATGGCAAAAATTAAAGATAAAGAGAGAATATTAAAAGCAGCAAGGGAAAAACATCACATTATGTACAAGGGAACCCCCATAAAGCCATCAGCTGACATTTTAGCAGAAACTCTGAAGGTCAGAAAAGAGTGGCACAATATAGTTAAAGTGATGAAAGGGAAAAACTTACAACCAAGAATATTCTACCTGACAAGTCTTTCATTCAGATTTGTTGGGAACGTCAAAATTTCACAGACAAGCAAAAGCAAAAACAGTTCAGCACCACCAAACCAGTTTTATAAGAAATGTTAAAGGGACTTCCCTAAGCAGAAAAAAAAGGCTGCAACTAGAAATATAAAAATTACAAAAGGAAAAATGTCATTGGTAAAGGCAAATATACAGTAAAAGCAGTAAATCAACCACAACCACATGTAAAGCTAGAAGGAAGATTAATAAACAAAAGTTGTAAAATCATCTATAACCACAGTAAGTAGTAAAGTGATACACAAAGCAAAAATATATGATGTCAGAAAAGATAAACGTGGTGGGGAGAGTAAAAATGAAGGGTGATTAAAATGCATCTGAACTTAAGAGTTTTTCTCTCTGTATATTTGTTTTATATACCTACATACTCTAGGATAGAACACATGCTAGGCCACAAAACAAGTCTCAGTAGATTTAAGAAGAATGAAATCATATTAAGCATCTTTTCTGACCACAAGCCTATGAGATCTACAAGACAAAAACTGCAAAAAACACAAACATGTGGAAGTTAAACAATATGCTGCTAAACAACCAGTAGATCACTGAAGAAATCAAAGAGGAAGTTAAAAAAATTACCTGGAGACAAATGAAAACAAAAACACAATTCAAAATCTATGGGAAACAGCAGCAGCAGTTCTAAGAGGAAAGTTTATAGTGATACAAGTCTACTTTAGGAAATAAGAAAAATCTCAAATAAATAATCCTAAAGGAACTAGAAAAAGAAAAAACAAAATCCAAAGTTAGCAGAAAAAAATAAATCATAAGATCAGAGCAGACATAAATGAAATAGGGACAAAAAAAGGAAAAATTAATGAAACTAAGAGCTGATTCTTTGAAAAGATAAACAAAATTGATAAAATTTTAGCCAGACTCATCAAGAAAAAAAGAGAGAGGACCCAAATCAATAAGAGCCGAAACAAAAAGGAGACGCTAAAACCAACACCACAGAAATACAAAGGATGCTAAGAGATTACTGTGAACAATTGTATGCAATAAAATGGACAATCTAGAAGAAATGGACAAATTCCTAGAAAAGTACAATCTCCCAAGACTGAACCAGGAAGAAATAGGAAATATGAGCAGGCAAACTGCCAGTAATAGTATTGAATCAGTAACAAAAAGAGCTCCCAACAAACAGAAGTCCTGGACAAAAGGGCTTCACAAATGAATTCTACTAAACATTTGGAGAAGAATTAACCCCTATCCTTCTCAAACTATTCCAAAAAATTGCAGAGGAAGGAATGTTCCTGAACTCATTCTATGAGGCCAGCATCATCCTGATACCAAAACCAGGCAGAGACACCACAGAAAAAGAAAATTGATGAACATAGATGCAAAAATCCCCAACAAAATATTAGCAAACAGAATCTAACAATACATTAAAAGGATCATACACCATGATCAAGTACTAATTCAAAAGATACATGCACCCCAATATTCATTGCAGCATTATTTACAATAACCAAGATATGGGAGCAACCTAAGATTCCACCAATAGATGAATGGATAAAGAAGATGTGGTATACATATAATGGAATATTACTCAGCAATAAAAACAAATGAAATCTTGCCATTTGTGACAACATGGATGGACCTAGAGGGTATTATTCTTAGTGAAATAGTCAGGCAGGGGAAGATAAATATTGTATTATTTCACCCTATGTGGAATTTAAAAAATAATACAAATGAACACACATAACAAAACTGAAACACAGTTATCTGTACAGAGAACAAACAGGTTGTTGTCAGAGGGAGGGATGTGGGTGGAGGAAAAAAGTATGTGAGGGAGATTAAGATGTGCAAATTTCCATTTGCAAAACAAATGACATAGTGAAACGTATAATGTGGGGAATATAGTCAATACATAGGTAATATCTTTGTATGGTGACATATCATAACTAGACTTCTTATGGTGGTCATTTTGAAATGTATAGAAATATCAAATCACTATGTTGTGTAACAGGAACTAACATACTGCTGTAGGTCATTTATACTTCAAAACCAACCAAAAAACCACTCAAACTCATAGAAAAAGAGATCAGATTTGTGGTTACCAGAGGTGGGGGGCTAGTGGAGAGGGAGCTGGATGAAGGTGGTCAAAAGGTGCAAACTTCCAGTTGTAACATAAATTAGTACTAGAGTTGTAATGTGCAACATGATAGATATAATTAATACTGCTGTATGTTATATATGAAAATTGTTAAGAGAGTAAATACTAGTGTTCTCATCACAAGGAAATTTCTTTTCTATTTCTTTAATTTTGTATCTGTATGAGATGATAGATATTCACTAAACTTATTGTGATAATAATTTCATGATGAATGTAAGTCAAGTTATTATGCTGTATACCTTAAATTTATACAGTGCTGTATGTCAATTGTATCTCAATAAACCTGGAAGGAAAGAAATTAGGAAAAACACTTAAGCCTCTACATTTTCCCCTGAAAACTGGTTTGCTGTATCCTGCAGTATTTTGTACTTGGTTCTAGTGTCCATCATTTCTAAATTGTAAGATAGTGTTTTTTCTCTTTTATTCTTTTTTTTTTCCTGCTTTGACCCAAGATTTATCTGGAAATGAGGCATATCATTTAATGATTTTAAGATTGTACTGGGGTAAGTGGAGGGTATTTTTTAAAACAAACTTTTTATTTTAGAAGAGTTTTATATTTTCAGAAAGGTTGCAAGGATAATATAGAGGGTTCCAGTCTACCTTGCATCCAGTTCCCCCTATTGTTAACATCTTTTGTTAGTGTGACACATTGTCACAACGAAAGAAAAAACAAAGATACATAATTATTAACTAAGGTAATACTTCATTCAGATTTCTTTAGCCAGGAGCACTGCGAAGCTTCCCCAAATCGTTTCTGTCCTCAGATGCAAATGCCTAGAGGCAACTCCTGTTTGCTGTGGACCTAACCAAGGTGGGGAGAGACAGGGAAGGGTTGAGCCCCTGGCTGCTCCTGATGAGACACCCTAATTGGTCCCTCTCACTTGCTCTTGGCCACCTCGAATGAGGCCCATAACTATCTGGATGCTACGTTCATCTTTTGCAGCAGTCATCTTCTAGGCAGTGGTTTCCTCCAATAGGATTTTTTTATATTTTCCCTTTTTCATAGCTTCCTCTCTCTAGTTTACTGTGGCCTCTTCTTGTTTTTCGGTGCAGTTATGGTGCAGTTCAGTGCAGTTATATAATAACTTACTGGCATCACATTTATTTCATATAGGACAAACTGGCTGTCATTCAGGGCAGGCAGTTAGGAACCCCTGGTCTGGTACACATGGGAGAGACCTAGTTCAGAGTGAAGATACAGCTATAGCAGGTTCACATTTGGAAGCCTCCCACCCCCTTTCCCATCCTCTTTCCCACTGGCCCTGACCTGACTTTCCTGGGAGGCAAAAGTTCTGCCTTACTCTACTTCCTTGGATATTAGCCTTTCCTCACAGCATGATTAGATCTCGCTCAGATTTATGCTTGGGAGAGAAGAGTTCTCTTTTAACTTCAGCTTAGGCAGATGTTCTGGTATCTCTGAGCTTCTATTCTCACTGGGGGCAATATGTTCTTGGTGCTCCTTGAAGGACATTCAGGTCTTACATTTCTTCACTTTTCTTGTCTCATCTAAAGGGGGAAGAAAGTTAGCTTTTTTTTCAGGTTGGATGACCAGCCTTCCCAATATTCCCAGGACTGAGGAGGTTCACAGGATGTGGGACTTTCAGTGCTAAAAACATGAATGTGCTCAGCAAACAGGGACCAGTTGGTCACCTTACCCAGGAACTCCACAAGGTCCTGTGCAGGTGGCATAGCCTGCCCGGCCAACACCTGTCCCCATTCTCTTAGTTCAGCTCTCATGTTGTACCATCTCTCAGGATGAATCTCTACCCATAGTTAGGGAAACGCAAAAAGAAATAGTGGCAGAAGTATATATGCACTAAATATTAAAAACTACTTTCATAATGTTCATTAGCTTTTTATTTCTGGAATGCTTGGGGATCACTGAAAATCCAAGGTGCTTCTGAAAGAGCCAAGTTGGATGAAGACACTAGATTATGTGTCCTGAGCTGAATACATGTCAACAGCTGCAACAGCAGTGACATCGGGAAGGTCAGACTTGCTCTGTTTCTTGGGGCCTCTTCTGCTGCCTCTCCCTCTCCTTTCCTTCTAGAGCTTTCCCCCTTCTTCCTTACCATCTCTCCCTCTCCCTTTCTTCTTTTCTCACTATTTTCTTCCATGCCTTCCCTCCCTCTTGGTTCTATTCTCTCTCTTCGTTATTCTGAGGGTCAGCAGTGAAGAGAAATTCTCTGAGCAGCTGTCCTTGTGGGCTGTTACTAACATCTCTGAAGAATAAGGAAGTCCCTTTTAGAGGAAAAGAGTCTCCATGGGCCATATCTTTTGAGCAAAGTAAATGAAAATGTAATCAGCAGTGTTGTGTTCTGTGTGTTTCTGATTCTATTGAGGAAGGCTTTGGTATGCTACCCTCAGGGTCTGCTCCAGAGCTGAGTGCCAGCCTGGCTGCTACCACATCATTAGTTCTCTTTTCCTCTTCTTTACCCTCCTTTTCCTCCTGTGTGGCTAGCAGTTACTCCCTTCAACACCAGAAACATAACCCAGGAATCTCTGTAGAGATGCTGGAAGACAACTTTCAAACCTTATGGAGAACTGCTGCTGAGACTGAGCCTGTGTTCACCTATGCCAAATAGAAAGGGGGAGACAGAGTTTTGGGTGAAGTAGAAAAGAATAGCTTTATTGCTTTGCCAGGCAAAGGGGAACACAGCAGCCTAATACCCTCAAAACTGTGTGCCCTGCCCTGGAGGGGGTAGTGAGGAGTCTTATAATGTTCAAGAGCAGGGCGTGGTCAGCTCATGGACATTCTTCTGATTGGCTGGTGGTGAGGTAATGGGGAGTCGGCATTGTCAACCTTCTGGTTCCAACTGGTCTGGGGTCTACATGCTTGTGGGCAGCAGACAGTTAACTTCTCCCACCTGGTGGGGGTTTAGTACCTGCAAAACAGCTCAAAAGACGTGGCTCAGAATATTCTCTATAGTCCTTGAGGAAGAACTAAAAGTCCTTGACTCTGTTTAAATCGCTAAACTATTAATATTTTGTCTTGCTTGACTGATTTCCTTTCTTTCTGCATTTTCTCACTTCTCTGATTAAATTTATTCTTTGACTAAAGCTTTTCTACAGACAAAAGGCAGGTGGACGACATGGGTGGTGGTCTATTCTGGGAAGGCCTCATAGGGTCCTGCTCGGTTACAGAAACATCTCTTTCTCTTTCGTCTCTTCACCAAAACCTGCCCTCCGCCCAGTCTGGGTTGTCTAAGTTTTCAAGACAAGGACATCACAGTAACAAAGCAGTCTCTATGTTATAGAAACACCCATTTTTAGAAAGGATTCAGAAGTATGTGGCACGCTGTGGAGAGCATTTTTGTTTATTAACTGAGGAGAACTTGCTTTTGTAAATTTTTGTTTGTGCTTCTAAATATTTGCTTTTAATTTATTTCCCCCCCCAACCTTTCTTTCCCTGAGTGGAGTCACCACCTGAAAGGTTGATGATTTGGAGGGTATGGACGTTTCACCTCCACCCCCTCAGAGTTGGACTGATTTCCATGTTCTTTACTTCCCTATATGGTCCAGTATTTGGAAGGAATTTTGAAACTTGTGGTTTTTCTCTGAATTCTCCTCATACTAGAGAGCCCTGTCTCCCCACACCCCCTATTTCAATTCCCTCATGTGGCTGCCTTATTTCTTTTTAGATCAGCTTGGGGGTATGGGAGAGGTCCAATCTTTTTCAGAATTGTCTGAATACAGAAAAAAAATAACTGAGCATGTTGTGGAATTCCTGAAATCTGCACTGAGGAGTAGACTTCTGGGCCTTTGATCATGGATGAAAAAGAAGTACATGACAGAACTGAAAGAGATTGCCAGCAAAAGTAAAAAAAAAAAAAAAATCATCTTGGGATAAGGTAGAAGAGATATATCAGGTTATGTCACCAGGTTTTTTAGCTTAGATGTGAGCCAGAATCCTAACCTAACTAAAAGTCTTCCTTAGACTGTCTGTTGTACCATTTTGGGATAAGTTATTTTGAGGATGCTTTATTACCTGAGTTGGTTTCTCTATAAGCATTTAACTTTTGTCTTCATACCTTTGGGCACTGAAGATTTTCTTCATGATTCTCTAATTATCCACACTCTTAGAGGGAACAAAAAGATGCTGTACACCTGCCTGCCCAGCCAAAAGCGGATGGCAATTCAAAAAGGGTGGTTAATTTAATGAATGGACTATTTGCAAGTGTGGGCAGGGTGAAGGAAAACCCACAAAACAGAATGGAATAATCCATTGTGGGTACTAGTAGGATGCCGTTACCACCCCAGGGGTGAGGACCAAAGATAGGAGTCATCACTAAGAATAATGAAAGCTGTAGCAGTAGGGCAGTTTGTCTGGGGAGCTGTGGCCTTTGGTAGAAGAACACAGCCACTGCCAATAAGGAAAAAAGGAAATAAAAAACCTCTTTCTTTCCTTCTGCTCTGACTTCTTATAAGTGTCTCCATTGACAAAACTCAGCCAGATGTCAGCAGACAAGGGAACATCACTGATGCTGTCCACAGAAGTCAGCTTTCCAGAATGCAGAGCATGGGGGAGAAGGGCCGACAGTGATTCAGAGACCAGTCACTACACAACCAACAAAAGACATTGGAAAAACCATCTTGTTCCTCATCAGAAGCTTTCTGTTAAACCTATATCTTGAGGTTCACTTATAAAAGAGACATTTTGCTTAGGCTTAGAATTATATGTGATAAGTTGAACAATTCTCTGCCTACTCTGGAGCATAGGAAAAAGTTCTTATTTTTCCACCTTAATGTGAAGAAGTTTCCAATATAAACCAATACGGGAGGGAGTGAATATTAGGTTAGAGAAATAAAACAGCAAATTCAGTGTCTTGTCAAGATGATATATTAGAGCCGGCTGCTTTCTCTCTGCTCCACAATAGCTCAGGAAAGTCTATTGAAGAAAGAGAGGGCCATGGACACAGAACAAGCAGAGATCATGATAAAGCTGAAGGCTGCCTTGAACGGGTGAAGTGTGTGTGTGTGTGTGTGTGTGTGTGTGTGTGTTGGGAGCTGTGGGTAGGTGAAGTCTGGAACACAGAATGGCCAGGGACAGCAGGAAGAAGGTAGAGTGGAGGAAAGATTTATATTTTCTGCATTTGACATCTTCCTTGCATTGCCCTGAACAACTTTGCTTGTCCATTTACTGATGAAAGTGGTGGCAAAGACATGATGGAAACAGGTGTGAATTGACAAGCCACCCTCAAACATTTACTTCCTTCTTTTTTTTTCCTTTTTAGCTTCAGAATGAGAGTCTACCTTCTCCTTTCAAAGTTACTTCTTGGTAAGCATTTAAAAGGTAAACTGTAAGATTGCCTGGCAAGGAGATAGCAAGCATAAGGAATCACCAAGGTTTCCACGGTGTCCTTCCTCTTTCTATAAACACACAAGGCTGATGTAGGCTGGGGCTTTTCTCATTGTATGTCATAATACATGTCACTAAACCAAGTACCTGATAGCTCCCCATGAACAGGAGCCCAGAAGCTAAACTATTTAGACCTCTACAAAGAAAGACAACGTATTGAACAACATATTTAATCAGCAGCACAATTGTTTGAACAGGCTGGCAGAGGATTTAAAATGATGTATTTAAAGAGGTAAAGAAATATTATAAGCATGTCCAGGAAAAAGTATAAAGTAGATAATGTTTTTGGTATGAAAACTCTAAGAGGAGAAATAATGCTGTAATTAGGATAAATATTAAAATAGGTATAGCTAAAGAATGAGTTAATGAATTGGAAGATAACATTGAAAAGTATCTCAGAAAACAGCACAAAGAGAAGAAAATCATATAAAACATAAGAGAAATGCTAAAAATATGGAGGATTTAAATAATTATTCAACATCTGTATAAGTTTTGAAAGAATTTTTTTTAAAATGGAAAGTGGCAAAAAATTTTTCAGAAATAAAGGTAAATGAAGATCATAAATTGGAAGAAATTAACAGACCCAGTGGGGATATAATGAAAACCTATACCTAGACACATTATACTGAAATGCAAGGCTATCAAAGATAAAGAGAATGTCCTGAAACATTGCCAGAGAAGGAGAATATTGAATGAAAAAACAAAAATTATATATCTGTTAAACATTTCAACAAGAGCCCTGGATGCAAGAAAAACGTTGTTTTTAAAGTACTGAAGGAATGGGGCTCCCCTGGTGGTGCGATGGTTAAGAATCCACCTGCCAATGCAGGGGACATGGGTTCGAGCTCTGGTCTGGGAAAATCCCACATGCAGTGGAGCAACTAAGCCCATGCGCCACAACTAATGAAGCCCACGTGTCTAGAGCCCATGCTCTGCAACAAGAGAAGCCACTGCAATGAGACTACCATGCACCTTAAGGAAGAGTAGCTCCTGCTCGCTGCAACTAGAAACCTGCACAGCAATGAAGACCCAACACAGCCTAAAATAAATATATTGAATTAATTAAAATAAATAAAGTACTGAAGAAAAGAACTTTGATTTAGATCTTAACAACAAGTCAAATTTTCACTTAAATATGTGGGGATAATAAAAATATCCTTAAATGTGCCATACCTCAGGCTGTTTGCTGCTCTGAATACCACATTGAAAGAACTCTGGAAAGAAAAACTTGAATAAGAAGGAAATGTAGTCCAAATGATTCTGCAAGAGATTGGGCAGTAGAGATGATCAAATCACAAATAAATATGCATAAATAATGATATAATGGCAAGGAGAAAAAGGCAGAAATAGATACAGAATTGAATCTAGACATGATCAACATGAAAGCAGTGATCAAATGTCCATGAGATCATATTAGCATTTGTGTTAGAGAAGATACATATTAAAAAGTTCAAAATTCTGTGGGGGTCCATAAACATAAGTGCAAGCATTTAAGTGCAACTGCCATAAGAACAAAGAAACAGTGTAACTTTTTAGTTAGATTAAAAAAAAATCTGTCCCTAAAAGATACAAGTACAGTAAGTGGAAAATGTGAAATTAGATATTAAAATTATTTACATGTCCTAATATAACAGTAATTCCAATAAATAACAATGGATTAAACTAATCAACTCAGAGATAAAGATTTTTCTTATTAGCTTAAAAAAAACAGGACCCCCGGGTTTCCCTGGTGGCGCAGTGGTTGAGAGTCTGCCTGCCGATGCAGGGGACACGGGTTAGTGCCCAGGTCCGGGAAGATCCCACATGCCGCGGAGCGGCTGCGCCCGTGAGCCATGGCCGCTGAGCCTGCACGTCCTGAGCCTGTGCTTCGCAATGGGAGAGGCCACAACAGTGAGAGGCCCGCGTACCGCAAAAAAAAAAAAAAAAATAAGGGACCCCCAAAATATGTTGCCAACATGAGACAAACAATAAAAAATGTTTAGAAAACTTGAAAATAAAAGTAGAGAAAGATTATCAGGATATAAGAAATGAAAAGAGAGCTAATGATAAATCATTAGTAGAGGATGAGAAAACTAATCCTTTTGGAGGTGAAATATTTATAGTTTTGAATACTCTAGAAAAGAGTTATCCATGACCCAGGGCAGAAGACCTCAATGTTTCTCACCACCCCCACTCCTGGGACTCGATTCTTCAAAGGCTTAGATGTCTTATTAAAATGCATTTTGGTCAGCCTTTTACCAACACATTTCATATTTGATTTTTAAACCAAAATTTCTTCTTATAATGTGGTCCAATTAAATTTGATAATTTGTGTTCTTTCTCTTCAAAATACTTTAAAATAATATCCAAATAAGGCATATGAATTTAACAAGACATTTTGGACTTCTTTGCATTTCTTCTTGATTCTTCTAATTGACTTTGTCTCTCATATTCAGGCACTAATATGATGCTATCCTAAAGTCTAATAACTTAGCTACTCTGCAAGTAGCCAGTCTTATTGACCTATTCATGGATTAATTCATTCAAACAATATCTGCTGAATATCTAAAATGTGTTAGGAAATATTCTAAGTGTAGGGATCACAATTGTGAATGAAAGTCACTATTCCTGCTCTCATAGAGCTTACAGTTTAAAGAAGGAGAAAAACAATCACAAAAATCAATATAAAATTACACATTATGATAAAGCTAAAAGGGAAAATGATGTGTGTGATGCATGTTATAGCCCAGGGAATTGATTTATGTGGTGTGTGTGGAGTCTGGGGAGGTGATCATAAAAGGCTTCCTTGAGGAAATGGTACTTAAGTTGAATTCAGAAGGATAGGTAGAGTCTCCCCAGGTCAAGAAATGTAGAAGAAATGCATTTCTCACAGGTGAACCAGCATGAGAAAAGGCTCTGATGTGGGAAAGTGTTTGATTATTTCAAGAAAGAGAAAGAAGGGCAGAGATACTGGGGCCCAGGAAGTAAGAGTGATACTAAGCTAGTGGAAAACCTAGACCAAAGACAATTCAGAGGCCTATAGCCCATGGCAAATACTTTGGATTCTACCCTAAATAAAATGGAAAACCGTGGCATGATTATAAAAATGGGTGGAGACAGAGTCAGATGTGTATTTTAAGGAGAACATTCTGGGTGTAGGAGATTATGGGAGTGCAAGAATGAAAGGAAAAAATTGAGTCAGGAAGATATTAAAGGTATCCAGTCAAAAGATTATGGTGGCTTGGATTAAGAACGAGTAGTGGGGATGGAGAAATGCTGATGGATTTGACCATATTTTGGAGGAAGAGTTTACAAAAATTGGTGATAGATTGGTTGTGGTTAATGAGGATTGGGAGGTGGTGGGAATGGTTTTGGGGATTCTAACATGGGCAACCAAGGGGCTGAGATGGGAATCACTGTACCAGGTACAGGCTGGGGAAGGAGAAGACCAAAGATTCAGTTTGGTTCATGTTCAGTTTAAAATAGCTTTAAGGTTGCCATGTGGAAATGTCCATTGGATAGCTGGAATGTGTGAGACTAGATCTCTGGAAATTAGGTTTGGCTGGAGGCATCACTTTGAAAATATATCACTGGAGTATACATGATTCATAGAAACATAACCATAGATGAGATGCTTAAGAGAATTTAAAGTAACAACAGAACTAATTTACCCATTGGGAACTCAAACATATAGCCATTGGATAAAGACGGAAGAGGTAGGAAAGAGACCTGAAGAAGGGACTAGAGAGAAGAGATGAAAACTTGGAAAACTGATTTTTCCTAAAGTCAAGAGAAGGAAATTTTCCAAAGGGGGAGGGGGTTAGCCTTGTGGTATGTTGCTGAGAGGTCAAGTAAAGATGGGGACTGAAAAACTGTTCTTGGAATTTAGAGACATTGGTGACCATTAATAATGCATAAACCCACAATTGTATTATGATGCTGGATTCTGAGGGCTAGGAATTCAGATGAGGCACAGGGGGTCTGTTGGCCTCTGGTCCAGCTTGTCTGGGACTCTGCTGAAATGACTTGAGGCTGGGGGTGACTCCATGGCTGGAGTCTGGAATTGTCTGCAAGTTTGTGCACTAACATATCTGTTGCTTGAGCAGGGGGACTGGGATACTGGGTCAGCTAACGCCAGTGACCACACATGCCCTCTCCTTGTAGCTTGGCTTGGTTTCCTCACATTGTAGGTAAAGAGATATTTTACATGGTGATTCAGAGCTCCAAGTTCTATGTTTGCAGAAAGCAAGGCAGAAGCTGTACCTTTTCTGGCCTGGTCTTGCAAGTCACCACATTCTGTTGGTTACAAATGAGTCACAAGCCTGCTCAGATTTCAAGGGAGAGGGCCTGGGCCTCACCTCATTACTAGAGGGGTGTCAATATTTGTGGACCTGTTTGAAGACCATTATTGGGACTTTAATAATGGTACCAGGTGAGAGGAAGACCCAGGCTAACAGAGGTTGCAAGGTGAGTATGAAGAGAGAGATGCCACTTGAGCACAGATTAATTTTATAATTAAAATAAAGAAAAACTTAACATTTATTGGAATCTGATATGAAGGAGATGCAGAGAATAGTAAAGGATTTCAGTATCCTTCACAATTGGAACAGCTGATTTGAGTCTGCCTTTGGAAACTGACTGCACACTCAGGCTTTGAATCAAGCATCTTAAAATATCTCTCAAGCAGTTTTTAAGAAATTAAACTACAAATTCTTAGTATAGCAAGTAGAAATGACTACCACATCCAATTGACAGATAGGGCATGGGAAGGGTAAATAGTATTTCTGTGGCTTCTCTGTAGGCTCTGGCAGTGTCAAAAATAAAAGTGATGCTTGTGATTAGTCTGTGTGGTCCTTATATGTGAACAGATGTGCACATGAAAGACAATCAAATCCCTCTCTCATAAAGAGTATTCTTCTTCTTCAACAACATTGGGTTCCTTTTCTAACTTTAAATTCTGTTTCACTTTTATGAAAACCTTCAAAATTTGCATATACAAGATATACATTACCCATGTATTTATGTATCATTGAAACTCTGTGTTGACATAGCTATAAATATTCAGCTAATATCACATCTTGAAAAAATAAGCAGAAATCTTTAAAACTCAGCAGTTATTTTTTTATTCCATTGTTTAGTTAAAGCTCCCAAAACTCAGTTAAAGAAGCAGAAGTGTTTCTGTTTATTTGCCACAAAATTGATCACAAAATGATTTTAAACTACTGGCGACATTAGCTAAAATTTGGCTCTGGCCACTATTCACTAATTTGTTCTTCTATTCATTCATTCATTTGTTCATTTACTCAACAATTATAAGTTACATGTTTACTTTTTTGTGTATCTTTTACTCCCTACTTTTTAAAGAGAAGCTTTAAATTTTTAGAATAACTTTAGATTTACAGAACAATGACAAAAGTAATAGTCATATACTTCACATCCAGTTCCCCCACTGTTAACACCTTACTCTAGTAGCATTCATTTGTCACCACTAAGGAACAAATACTGAGGCACTGTTATTAACTAAAGTCTATACTTTGCTAGGATTTTTTAGCTTTACCTAATGTTTTTTTTTCTGTCCCAGGATATCACATTACTCTTAGTCATTATGTTCCCTACAACTTCTCTATTCTGGGACAGTTTTTTGGACTCTCTTTATTTTTGATGACACCTTTTGAGGAACCCTGGTCAGGTATTTTGTGGAAAGTCCCTCACTTTGGATTTATCTGATGCTTTTGTCATGACTAGACTGGAATAATGGGTTCTCAGGAGAGGAAGACCACAGATGGTAAAGTGCCATTCTTATTAACATGACTTATTACGATGAAGTTAAGATTGATCACCTGGCTGGGGTACTGTTTGTCAGGTTTCTCCTCTGTAAGGTTACTCTTTTATCCTCCTTTCCATACTCTCTTTTTTGGAAGGAAGTTATTACCTGCCACCCACACTTAAGGAGTGGGCAGTTATTCTTCAATTCCTTAAGAGTCAGTCTCTACTGAAATCTTTGCCCTCAGGAACCAAATGTTGACTCCAAAAATGAGATAATTTATATAAAGCACTTAGTGTGTGGCTATCACACAATGGTGCTCAACACAAATTTATTTCTTCATTTTCCCGAGAAGCTTACAACATAACAATAATCTACTTAGAGAGCTGGCCAACATGGCAGAGTAGGAAGACTCTGAGGTCACCTTCTCCTAGCGACACACCAAAATTATAACTATTTACAGAGCAACTATCTATATGAATGACCTGAAGACAAGAAGAGAAGCTTTGTCCACAACTAAAGACAATAACGAAGAACCAAAATGAGATGGGTGGGAAGGGTAGACACTTGGTATAGTCAGTATCCACACCCCAGGGTTGCAGCCCACAAACCAGAGAAATATCACAATCATACAGTTTCTCTCCAAGGAGTGAAGGTTCCAAGCCCCACATTGGGCTTCCCAGTCTGGGGGTTCTGCACCAGGAAGTGGAGCACCCAGAACATCCGGCTTTGAAAGCCAGAGAGACGTATGATCAGGAGAGCCAGAGATCAATAGGAAACAGAGACTCAGTTCTTAAGGGGCATGCACAAAATCTCACATGCTCTGAGTTCCAGCACAGATGCAGTAGTTTGAAAGGAGCCTGTTCAGACCCACTTGCTGATGTTGGAGAACTTCCCAGAGAGGCAGGGGCCAATTGAGACTCCCCCTGGGGACAGAGAGACTGGTGGAAGCCATTTTTGAGAGCTCCTTCTACTGCAATAACACAAGTGCAGGTGAGTATCATTTTGGAATCTGTCCTCTAGCCTATCAGTGTTGGAGACACAGCCCTGCCCAGCAATGGGTCAGCATTGGCTCCAAGATCTCACCCTCCACCTCCACCCAAGCTGCACAAACAACCATGCAGGGACCCAGCCCTGAGCACCCATGTCCTGGAACATGAACACAGCTGTGCAGTAATCCATCCCCAAGTCCACCCCCACCACCTGAGGCATGCAGACAGCCAGTCAGGGACCCACCCCACCCACCAGTGGGCTGGCAGCAGCTCTGCACCCCACACACTTGGGCTGCACAGCCAACCATGCAAGGGGTCTACCCCACCATCCAGCAGGCCCATAGCCACTGCACAAGGCATGGCCTTGTAGCCAACTGGGCTGGAGGTCAGACCCACCTACCACCCACCCACAATAGTTGGTCCTGCCCAACAGAAGGGTGCATGCAGCACACATTTGGGACACCCTAGAGTATATACCTCTGGTGACTGAAGGACAGGCATGCTACTGGGCCCAATAGAACATTTCCTCATAAGGCCACTTCTCCAGGATCAGGAAATGTAATCAACCTACTTAACATATATAGAAGTAAATGCAAATAATTGGGAAAAATGATAAGACAGAGGGACATGTTCCAAATGAAGAAGCAAGATAAAACTTCAGAAAAATAACTAAATGACTGAGAGAAGCAATCTACTCAATAAATTCAAAGTAATGATCATAAAAGATGTTCATTAAAATTGGAAGAAAATGGATGAACACAGTGAGAATTTCAGCAGAGTTAGAAACTATAAAGAAGAACCAGAGTTGAAGGATACAATAATTGAAATTAAAAATACACTAGAAGGAATCAACAGTAGATTAGATGATACAAAACAATTTGGAGGAAAAAGTAGTAGAAATCATTCAAACCTGTTCAGAAAAAAGATAAAAAGAAAGAAAAGAAATGATAATAGTTTAAGAGACCTCTGGAACAACATCAAGTCTACTAACATTTGCATTATATGGGTTTCAAAAGAAGATGGAGAGAAAGGGGCAGAGAACTTATTTGAAGAAATAATAGCTGAAAACTTCCTTAACCTGCAGAAGAAAACAGAAATCTAGGTCCATGCAGCACTGAGAGTCCCAAACAAGATGAACTCAAAGGGGTCCACACCAAGACACGTTATAATTAAAATATCAAAAAATTAAAGATAGAGAATCTTAAAGCAGCAAGAGAAAAGCAACTAGTTATGTAAAAGAGAAATTTCATAAGACTGTCAGCTGACATTTCAGCAGAGACTCTGCAGGCCAGAAGGAAGTGGCACTATATATTCAATGTAATGAAAGGGAAAACCTTACAGCCAAGAATACTCTAGCCAGCAAGGTTATCACTCAGATGTGAAGGAGAGATAGAGTTTTACACACAAAGGAAAACTAAAAGAATTCAGCAACACTAAACCTGTTTTACAAGAAATGCTAAAGGGACTTCTCTAAGTGGACTTCTCTAACTTGAAAACAATGAGCAAAATGGCAGTAAGTACATACTTATTAATAATTACTTTAAATGTAAATGAACTAAATGCTCCAATGAAAAGACAGAGTGGCTGAATGGATCAAAAAACAAGGCCAATATACATGCTACTTACAAGAGACTCACTTCAGATCTAAGACACACACAGACTGAAAGTGAGGGAATGGAAAAAGGTATTCCATGCAAATAGAAATTAAAAAAAAAACTGGGGTAGCAATACTCATATCAGACAAAATAGACTTTAAAACAAAGACTGTCCCAAGGGACAAAGAACAGTCTTATTGACTGATCATGAGATCAATCTAACAACAGGATATAATAACAATTGTATATATATATATATATATGTGTGTGTGTGTGTGTGTGTGTGTGTGTATGCACTAAATATAGGAGTGCCTAAATACATAAAGCAGTATTCATAAACATATAGGAAGAAATTTGGAGTAATATAATAGTAGTAAGGGACTTTTCACCCCACTTATATCAATGAACAGGACATCCAGACAGAAAATCAATAAGGAAACACTGCTCTCAAATGACACATGAGACCAGATGGAATTAACATAATAATATACAGTAAATTTCATCACAAAGCAGCAGGATACACATTCTTTTCCAATGAACATGAAACATTTTCCAGGAGAGATCACATGTTAGGCCATGAAAGAAGGCTCAATACATTTAAGGAGGTTGAAATCATAGCAAGCATCTTTTCAACCAAGATGATATGAAACCAGAAATCAACTACAAGAAAAAACTCCAAAAAATGCAAAAACATAGAAGTTAAACATCATGCTACAAAATGACCAATGGGTCACTGAAGAAATCAAAGAGGAAATTAAAAAACTACCTGGAGACAAATGAAAATGGAAGTACAGCAATCCAAAATCTATTGGACATAGCAAAAGCGGTACTAAGTGAGAAGTCTATAGTGCTACAAGCCTAACTCAGGAAACAAGAAAAATATCAAACAATCTCACCTTATACCTAAGGGAACTAGAAAAAGAACAAATAAAACCAAAAGTTAATAGAAGGAAAGAAATCAGAAAGATCAGAGCAGACATAAATGAAATAGAGACAAAAAATTGAAAAGATGAATGAAACTAAGAGCTGGTTCTTTGAAGAGACAAACAAAATTGATAAACCTTTAACCATACTCATCAAGAAAAAAGGAGAGAGGGCCCAATCAATAAAATCAGAAATGAAAGAGATGTTACAACCAACACCACAGAAATACAAAGGATTATAACTGTTTACTATGAATGATTATACACCAATAAAGTGGACAATCTATAAGAAATGGATAATTTCATGAAATGTGCAATCTCCTAATAGTGAATCAGGAAGAAATAGGAAATATAAACTGACCTATTATCAGTAATGAAATTGAATGTGCAATAAAAATAATTCCCAAAAGACATGGGAGTTCAGGACCAGACAGCTTCATAGGTGAATTCTGCCATACATTAAAAAAAAGAGTTAACACCTATCTTTCTCACACTAGTCCAAGAAATTAAGGAGAAGGAATGCTTCCAAACCTATTCTAAGAGGCCAGCATCTCTTTGATAATAAAACCAGAGAAAGACACCACAAAAAATAAAATTACAGGCCAATATTACTGATGAAAATAGATGTAAAAATTCTCAACAGTATATTAGCAAAGCAAATTAAATAATACATTGAAAGGATCATACCCCATGATTGTGGGACTTATCCCCTTATCCCAGTGATGCAAGGATGGTTCAATACCCACCAATCAATCATTAATAAATTGAATAAAAATCATATGATTATCTCTATAAATGAAGAAAAAAACTTTTCATAAAATTTAACATCCATTTATGATAAAACTCTCAACAAAGTGGGCATAGAGAGAACATACCTCAAAAATAAAGACCATACATGACAGCTAAAACCATACTCAATGGTGAAAAAATGAAAGCATTTCTTCAAAGAACAGGAAGAAGACAAAAATGCTCACTCTCTCCACTTTTCTTCAACATAGTATGAGCCACAGTAATTAAACGAGAGAGAGAGAAGGTATCAAAATTGTAAAGGAAGAAGTAAAATTGTCACTGTTTGCCATTGACATGACACTATATAAAATCCTAAAGATGCCACCAAAAAACTGTTAGAACTAATAAATAAATTCAGTAAAGTTGCAGGAGACAAAATTAATATAGAGAAATCTTCTGTGTTTCTATGTACTAACAAAAGACTATCAGAAAGTGAAGTTAAGAAAACAATCCACCTACAAATTCATCAAAAAGAAAAAAAGAAATCTGGGAATAAATTTAACCAAGGAGGTAAAAGACCTGTACTCGGAAAACTATAAGACTTTGATAAAAAAAATTGAGGATGACACAAACAAATGAAAAGATATATCACACTGTTTTTTTAAGATGCTTTTATTTTATTTTTTTAATTAATTTATTTATTTTTGGCAGTGTTGGGTCTTTGTTTCTGTGCGAGGGCTTTCTCTAGTTGCGGCAAGCGGGGGCCACTCTTCATCATGGTGTGGGGGCCTCTCACTATTGCGGCCTTTCTTGTTGCAGAGCACAGGCTCCAGACGCGCAGGCTCAGTAGTTGTGGCTCACGGGCATAGTTGCTCCGTGGCATGTGGATCTTCCCAGACCAGGGCTCAAACCCATGTCCCCTGCATTGGCAGGCAGATTCTCAACCACTGCGCCACCAGGGAAGCCCAAGGTATACCACATTTATGGATTGGAAGAATAAATATTGTTAAAATTTACCATACTACCCAAGGCAATCTACTGATTTCTGCAAACCTATCAAAGCACCAGTGGTATTTTTCACAGACTGGAACAAATCTAAAGTGTGCATAGAAACACAAAAGACTCTAAATAGCCAAAGCAGTCTCGAGAAAGAAGAACAACACTGGAGGTATCACACTCCCTGATCTTAAACTATACTACCAAGCTGTAGTAATCAAAACAGTGTGGTACTGACACAAAAACAGACACATAAATCAATGAAACAGAGTAGAGGGCGTAGAAATAACTCTATGCACATATGGTCAATTAATCTATGACAATGGAACAAAAATAACAATGGGGAAAGACAGCCTCTTCAATAAATGGTGCTGGGAAAACTAGACACCTACATGCAAAAGAATCAAACTGGACTACTTTCTCACACTATATACAAAACTAAACTCAAAATGAGTTAAAGACTTCAATGTATGACCTGAAACCATAAAATTCCAAGAAGAAATCATGGACAGCAAACTCTTTTGACATTGGTCTTAGCAATACATTTTTTGTCTCTGTTTCCCTAGGAAAAGGGAAACAAAAGCAAAAACAAATGGGACCACATCAAACTAAATAGCTTTTGCACAGCAAAGGAAACCATCAACAAAGTGAATAGGCAGTCTATTTATGAGAGAAAACTTTTCTAAATTGCATATCCAATAAGAGATTAATATCCAAAATATACAAATAACTCACCCAAACTCAATATCAAAAAACTACCTGATTTAAAAATGAGCAGAGGACCTGAGTAGACATTTTCCAAGGAAGACATACAGATGGCCAACAGATGTATGAAAAGATAATCAACATCATTAATTATCAGGAAAATGCTAATCATAACCGCAATGAGATACCACCTTATACTTGTCAGAATGGCTATCATCAAAAAGACAACAAATAATAAGTGTTGGAAAGGATGTGGAGAGAAACATGCCCTTGTGCACTCTTGGTGGAATTGTAAATTGGTGCAGCCACTATGGAAAAGAGCATGGGAGTTCCTTAAAAAATTAAAAATAGACCTGCTATATGATCCAGCAATTGCACTTCTGGGTATCTACTGGAAGAAAACAAAAACATTAATTTGAAAAGATATATACAGCCCTAAGTTCATTACACCATTATTTACAATAGCTAAGATATGGAAGCAATCTAAGTGTCTGTCAGAAAAATGAATGGATAAAGAAGACGTGACATATATATACAATCAAATATTACTTACCATTAAAGAAAAAGAATCTTGCTGTTTCTGACAACATGGATGGATCTAGAGAGTATTATGCTAGGTGAAATAAGTCAGATAGAGAAAGACAAAAACTGAATGATTTCACTTGGATGTGGAGTCTAAAAAACAAAACAAAATGAAAGCAGACTCATAGATACAGAGGAGGGGAGGCTTGTACTGTGAGGGGCTAAATAGGTGGAGGGGATTAAGAGGTACAAACATCTAGTTATAAAATAAATGTCATGGCTTATCAGTTATAAAATAAATACCATGGCTTATTTTAATACCATAATAACTTTGTATGGAGACAGATAGTTACTAGACTTACCATGGATATCATTTCGTAATGTATGCAAATGTCAACTCACCATGTAGTACACCTGAAACTAACATATTGTTAGTATTGTACATCAACTGTATTTTAATAAAAATAATCTACTTAGAAAAATAATATGTATATAAAAGCACACAATTATTTTTCACTTTTTATTGTGAAACTATTTCAAAATATAGATAAATTCTAAAAAATTATATAATGCTAAACAAAGCAATTTTTTATATTTTGCTATATATTGTTAAGATTTTTTTATTTTTAGAAATAAAATATTACTGTTATGGAATCTCCAGAATCTCTTCCCTGACTCCTAGATATCACTGCTCTCCCTGTAAATCATCACTATAACAAAGGTGATTTTAATTTCCATGCATGTTGTTATATTATTTCTACATATCATCTGTGGATTAAGAGAATTTTACTTCTTCCTTTCCCATTCATATAACTTTTAATTTGTCTGTTTTTCTAAGATAAATTTGGATCAAGTGTTCAGTTGATCAGGAAGGAGAGAGACCAGTTAGGAATCAATTTTAAAATCTGAGTTCTAGATATATGGAGCTATAAGTCAGTTTTCTAACCAAGAGAAAAACACTCGGAAATGCTTTAAGTTTGTAATTGCTTAGGCTATGACAAGACAGAAAGTTTATTGAAGTAAAACATCTACAAGAAAGAGAAGATGTGCTAGGCTTTGGCAGATTTTTGATTGGCTGCTGGTTCCCTAAAGACTGTGCTGCTGAGGTGGGGGGTGGTTTATAAATAGGTAAGTCTCCATCTGGGTAGGAGCCTGCCCCACTGAGTAAAGCTGGCACTGCTGTCCCACTGCCCTCATACGATGGGGCTAACATTGCTTTTCCTGAGGAATTTATTACTCACAATCTAGGTGAATGAGTCTCAAATTGCAGTGTGTTTCAGAGTCATGGAGAGAGGCAGGTAGGGACTTGCAAAACTTCAGATTCTTGAGCCCTTCCTCCCAGAGAATCTGACAATGTGATATGTTGCCTAAGATCCTGTATTAGTCCTAATTCTAATTAGAATTAGTCCTAATTCTAATTCATGGGTTCTGAGGACCATACTCTCTAGGTGCTTTTGTTTGAGAGGATGTTCGCATTCATCAATTCAGACCAGTTCTTGAGCTAAAATAACTATGAGCAAGGCCACCTCATTATCTTGAGGAGAAATCAGAGTCTGTCCTGCTGTTCTAAGACAATATTTCTGCATTATGTGTTTCCCATTTTTACAGAATTCCTGTCTGTACAAGAGGACAGAAATTAGGAGCTGAACAAAGACAGTGGGACTAGAAAGAAGAAGCCCCCCAAATGACAGATATTATGGAGGCAAAATCTATAGACCATCAAGAGAATGAGAAGACAAGCCACAGACTGGGAGAAAATATTTGCAAAACACACAACTGATAAAGGACTGAAATATACAAAGAACTCTTAAAACACAACAGTAAGAAAACACACAACTCAATTTAGGCCAAAACCCTTAACAGACACCTCACCAAAGATGATATACAGATGGCAAATAAGCATATGAAAAGATGCTCCACTTCATGTCATCAAGGAGATGCAAATTAAACCAACAGTGAGATAATATTACACACCTATTAGATTGGCCAAAATCCAAAACACTGACAACACCAAATGAATGTGGAGCAAGGGGAACTCTCACTCATCACTGTGGGATGCAAAATGGTGCAGCCACTTTGGAAGATGGTTTGACAGTTTCTTACAAAACTGAACATTCTATTACCATTCAGTCCAGCAGTTGTTCACCTTGGTATTTACCCAAAGGACTTGAAAACTCATGTCTATACAAACTACATAAGAATGTTTATAGAAGCTTTATTCATAATTACCAAAACTTGGACGCAACCAAGGTGTCCTTCAGTTGGTGAATGGGTTATTTACCCTTAGACTGTGGTACATAAGACAATAAAAAATCGGTGGTTGAAAGGGGTTGTGGGGAGACAGGGAGAGTAGGCAGAGCAGAGAAGAATTTTAGGGCAGTGAAAATGTTCTGTATGATACCATAATAATGGAAACCTGCCATCATACATTTTTTAAAAATCTATAGCCCCTAACAACTTGACAGCTGACTAATTGCTTATGGGAACTGGAAGGAAGCATCAGAGATGAGACGAAATTTGGTGACCTTGCACCTGGGAAGGTGCTAGCCCATCAGAAGGAAAACACTCTCTATTTTGTAAATTTTAAAATGCGGTGTAATTGGAAGATATCATTCAACTGCAAAACATGTGAGCACAAAACCCAATGCTATTGTTGTGAACTGAAATTTCCCATAAGAGCAATTTCTTATTCCACAATTTGTTTTAAAGGAATTTCTGTCTCTTAAGATGAAAACCATATTTGATAGCAGGGAAATAGATGAACTGAATTATAATTTCATATCTATAATTTTCAATTCACATTTTGAGGCATGACCCACATCACTTTATTAACCAAGTGACAAAACCAGACTTCACATTTTCTTATGACACTAAATATACACCTGTTTTACATATAATGGATGATTTAGAACTTAAGGAGGAAGAAAGAGAAACAGTGTGCTTATATCAGGGGTTGGGTTTTTCATAAGGAAACAATGACTTAGATTTCCATTCATTTAGCTCTTAGTAGGTAAGAATCTTAAGGTTCTCCTTAAAGAAGGTAAATTAAGGAAACTGAGGGCTTGTTGTCTTTAAGAAGGCCAGAAGGCAAATAAATTTTCACAGCTAATTTCAGCAGAGCAAAGTAAGCTCTAGTTTTCATTGTTAGTATTCACTCCTCATTTTGTTTCCCTCCCACCCCTGCCCTATTTAGAACATTGAAGAACCTCATAAATTCTCTTTTACCAGTTACTCAAGATCTGGATGCAATGACACGTGACATCAAGAAGAATGGCTAATTATGTGAAATTATAGCCTTAAAATGCCAAGTGAGACCTCATTTCAGTTTAAGTCCTGGTCAGGCCTCGGCTGGGTTTCTAGGAGAAAACCTACTCTTTAAATTAGATTTGAACTTTTAACTACGGAAGGAAGAAAATAGACTGTGTGTTGC
Organism: Orcinus orca; assembly: GCF_937001465.1. Lineage (NCBI taxonomy): Eukaryota > Metazoa > Chordata > Mammalia > Artiodactyla > Delphinidae > Orcinus > Orcinus orca. The sequence goes on along the minus strand of NC_064563.1, from coordinate 8,091,224 downwards.
AAAAGGACACGGATTAGTGTTGACTACATGGCATAACATTTTATAGACATTCTTTTATAGACATTTCTCTCCAATTGCCAAGAAATAACCACAGAATTGTTATGTAAGAGGGGTTGTTTCTATTCCTGTACCCCTGGGGTCTAGTTTTTCTCAGGAATTTACCTAAGGCTGAGTTTAGTATTTTATAGGTAGATACTGTTTCAGTTAGAGTCGTTGTAAAACAAAATGTTCCCAAACTTAGTTTCTTAAAAACCTCAACTGTTCATTATTTCTCAAAGTCTAGGGTTATTTCTCGAAATCTAGGGTACAACTGGGCAGTTCCGCTGATGCAGGCTGGGCTTGACTGACACAGACCTTCCTCAGTCCTGTGCTTGCAGTCACTTGGCTGAGAGCTGGCTGGTCTAGGAATTGGGGTGACTCAGCTCTGGTGTCATCCAGCAGGCAGCCTAAGCTTTTTCCGGTGCCAGTTGAGAGATTCCAAGAGATATTGTGAAAACGCACAAGGTCTCTTGAGGCCTGGGCTTGCAATTGGCATAGGGTCACTTCTACTGCTTCTATTGGCCAAAGCCAGTTACAGAGCCAGTCCAATTCAAAGGATGGGGAAAAAAGACTCCAAATCTTGATGGGAAGAGATACACGTTATATTTCAAGGGAAGTGCAGATAGGAAGGGGTGGAGAATTGGGGTACTTTTTTTTTTTCCAAAAATACTCTTGTCCCCAAATCAAACTGCCCAATATCAGATAAGGTCTTTGCATGTGTTCTTTACTTTCTTCATAAGCTGTCGGTTTTCCCAGCAAGAAGCACACCTATTCTTCTAACAATTTCTCCCACAAATTATATTTTTTTCACAAAGAACTTCAAGTACTTGCTTTCATTTCTCAAAAAAAATATTACTATGATTATCAAAATAAGCCCTCCACTTTCCGTTGCCATCATTTTCCTATTGCACAAACATTCTCTGGAATATGATGAACACTCATTTGACAATCCTAAGCAGGCTTACATTAATTTTAGCTCCCCATTGAATTTCAAACAGGAGCCTTCACATTGACATTAAAAAATATTAACATTTGCAGTGGCAGAGCAATCTGCTGAGGCGTGGAGTTGCTCTGGCTTGCCACATCTTTCTCCATTTTCTTTTTTAGAAAGAGCAAAGCAGAGGGATTTGGCAGGGCAATTCAAGCTGCCACTCAGAGCAGCTCCAGAGATGGAAAGCTAGCCTGGATCAAATTGCATTCTAACTGGCAGCAAATCCTTCGTTCAAGGTCCTTCTGCAGAAAGGCAATGCTAGCAGGGCCCCTCACCCTTACTGACGTCTGTCCTGTTTGCTGGAGATAACTTCGCAGCCATAAAAAGGCAGCTACTTTCAATTTTTCTGAATGCTTGCAAAAAAGCTTCTCTTTAATCTGTTCTTTTGCCCCAAATAAGGTTTTTCCTCTTTATAGTGTACAATAATGCAGTCTGTGAAAAGAAGCCAAGCTTCTGATTGAGGTGTGGTGAGGTAAGTTTGCTCCAAACCTTTTTTTTTTCTTTAATTGAAGCTTTGTGCCGTTTATGGCCAAGGAATGTGAAATAGGGAGAGTTTCCTTCTGCAGCTATTTTCCACCCCTTCAGCCTCACTTAGTTTTATCTTGTCCCATCACCATTATTACCCATTATATTTATATATGTGTTTAGCAGGCTGACTTGCTCAGTGTCTATAAAGGTGTAATGAGCAATTTGGGTTAATGATTTTCTACAGCTGCTCAGAACAGTTGGTAGTAATGTCTTCGCTTACGCCTTCCAAAGAAATGTGAACGAGGCATCAGATGCAGACCAAATTGGCTTTGCCTGTTTAATGGAGGAAGGAAAAGGAACCCTGGATGTGTGTGTGTGTGTGTGTGTGTGTGTGTGTGTGTGTGGAATAGCAGTTCATGCATCTTTTATTCCTTGATTGGATGGATGTCAACACTGGAGCTTCTCTCTAAAAGAATCTTTGCTATTAGGAGAGAAAAATGATTAAAAAAAAAAACGTATTTGGGTTGCCATCTTGATGAAAGAGTATTGCTTTAACAGAATTGTGAATTTTTACAGAGTTGTATAATTTATAGGTGAACTTTGAAATAACATAACACCAATGCCTTTCAGCTCCCTTTAGGGAGTAAAGAAGCTGGCACAGAGAAAAGAACATTGGATTGAAAATAGAGCAACTGGGCTCAAGTTTCCTACTTAGCAGGATTTTAGGTGTGTGACCTTGAGCAATTAGTTTAACTTCTCTGAGACTCAGTTCCCTTTTCGGTGAAAGTGGGAATACTGAACAGCTCATAGGATGGTTTCAGGAAAAAGGGGAAAAAAAATCACATGAAAGCATAGTTTGCTGTGGCATGCAGGTGTTAGTTGTCACTATATACATTTTTAGAGGTCTTTTCATTAGATTATGTGCCCAAATACAAATCAGGAAGTCTCTCTGCATATATAAAGGATGTTTGACCTCTCTGTTTTCTCAGTCCATTATTTATCTAAAAGTCTCTCCTGCTGATGATAGCTTTCAGGTTTCCCCTTTCTCTATTCCTGGCTCTTCTCAGATTTATGGAAGTACTGTAATATAATGACTATTTTGCCTTGTGTTGGTAATTTTCATATTCTAGGAATCCAGAACTTGGTGGTAAGTAATTTATATCTGGCACTCTGTAGGCTCACTTAGGGACAGTTCGATTCAAAATTTTAAATGAGAATTATTTTGGAATTTCCTTCTAGTCCTGTCTGCCTCTCTTAAATATATGTGTGGTGAGTGTGGATTAGTTAATACCTTCTCCTTTTATACCAGCTCTCCTCCCCTTTATGATATCCTGTGTTCTGAACCCTCTTCGATTTCCTTATACCACAACTCGATCTGTGTTCTCTGCAATGGTACAAACCATGCCCCCATCTCCAGTTGACATCTGCATCCCAGAGCCAGGCATGTGTTGGGCCCATAACTGTGGCTTGTTAAATGGACAGACACAATGATGAGGAGATAGCCAATCTGCTCAGTTAATTGGAGCTAAAGAGTTAATTAGTGTAAATGATTTCATGGATTGTGTCTCTCAGACTTCAAATTTGCCTTCTGGCTGCACCTTACAAAGTCATAACCTGTGGAAGTGGCAGATGGCGGGGAAAGATTTATAGCCCCGGGACAGGCTTGGAAGGTGGGGGAGGTGGGCACATATTTCTGGATGTGTAACCTTGTCATCCTGTTCTCACAGTTTTGTTAGGGCTGAAGGCACAAACTAGTACATCTGTGATTGAAGAGATGGAAATTTTTGTCCCCTTTCCACCTATCACCCCAAAAGTTTCTTGGAACATTTTCATTTCACAGCTTTATAAGTGTGCTGAAAACTAATGACTAATATTTATTGAGCCCCAATTTTGGCAGACACTGGTGAAAGGGTTTGGCATATATAATTAAATTCTAATAAACTATCCTATATTTAGGTGCTGTTTTTAATTTTCTTTTATGGATGGGGAAACAAAGAAACTAAGAGATTATTAAGTTACATCAGGTTACAGTCAGTGAATGGAAGAGACAGGAATCAAACTCAGATATGTTGGCTCCAGATTCTATGTTGTTAATTACCACGCTATAATGGATCATTGCACAGAAAAATCTGCCTGTGTTCAGAGATGCTGAGATAGACATTTCCTGGAGACTTGCAGGGGATAGCAGTGATTGCTATCGGCCGTTATGGCCACCATGAGAAATATGTTTAGACCATAAGAATTGGGAGTGTGCAGGTACACTTCCATGGAGAAGATTACTAAGGACTGTTCTCTAGAGACAGTGCTTCTGAGTTCTGCAGGACAAGAATGTCAGGATCTACATAAAAACATCCTTGGAGGGCAGCACAGGTATATTAGATATGCAGTTGAGAGAGGAGTTTTCACAATCAGGCAAACTGGTGACATCCTCATGAAAAAGGAGAACTAGATAAGGCTGTATAATGGAATAAAATGCCTACTCTACACTCCGTGGAGGTAGGCTGGGGTATTTCTCTTAGTTAGGATTAAGGTTCCCTTCAAGAATTATTCTTGGTCTAACCTGTCTCACACATGAATAATGAACAGGGCCCCCAGGTTCCTTGCTGTATGATTATATGTATGATACATAGGTATGTATGTGTGTGTATACATATATATGTATATATATGTATGTGTGTGTATAGATATATATGAATATGGTCACTTTTACCTGGAAGACTGTTTCAGTTACTATGGCTTGTTGTTTACCTATGAAGTTACTTACAAAACAGAAATAGACCCACAGACATAGAAAACAAATTTATGGTTACCAAAGGGGAAATGGGGGGAGATAAATTAGGAGTTTGGGATTAACATATATACACTACTATATATAAAATAGTTAAATGACAAAGACCTACTGTATAGCACAGGGAAGTATACTCAATATCTTATAATAACTTATAATGGAAACTAATTTGAAAAGAATATATATTATATATATTTATATACATGTATAGCTGAATTACCATACTCTACACCTGAAACTAACACAACACTGTAAATCAACTATACTTCAATAAAAAAATGGGAAAAAACTTTAAAAAATATTAAAGTAATGAATGCTCATGAAAATTTACCTTTAACTTACTTCCTTTCCCCTTTCAAAGATACAGCTACTTATGTATCCATTCATAATTTCCATACATATACAAGCTCATATGTATTTATGTGTGTTTGTACATTTTTTATAAAACCATGTATGAGCATTTTATAATTCATTATTTTTACTAAATAATTTATCTTGGAAATTGATATTTCATCAATATGAATACATATCTGTACATATATATCATGTACATCTACTATAGCCTATTAACCAGTTCCCTATTAATGACTATTTAGGTTATTTCTATTTTTTTCCAATCCTAAACTTTTGCTGTAATGGATACTTAAATATACTTATAATAAAGCTCTGTATCCTTATAATACATTTCTAGCAATGGAAGTGTTAGATTAAGCAATATGTACATTTTAAATGCCAATAGATACTACCAATTTTCCTTGTAAAAAGTTGCACTAATCAGGAAGCTGTTAAAGCCTTTTTAATAGACTCATATAGATTTAACTCTAATAAGATGTGATTCTGCCTGGAACTAATGAAGATACACCAGAATAAATATTAAAGATAGTCATTAAGGATTAGTAAGATCTCTCTAAGCACAGAAATTGGCAAGGAAGACATTCCAGGGAGAGGGAATGGTAGGAACAAAGATAAAAAAATATATAAGGCCTTCAGGGAATAGTTTTGTGATTTTTGAAGAGCAAAAATTAGTGTTAATAAGAGATAATACAGCTTTAATTACATCTAGCAAATATCTGGTAAACATATGGCCAGAAGAAAAATTGTCCATTTGGTTTAAGTTTCTTAGGGCAGGCTAAGCTACCTGCTGTAACAAACATTCCCTAACCTTAGTGGCTTAACCAACTAACAGCTTAGTTGTCTCTCTTACTCTCGGGGGGAAGATCTTTGACATACTGAGCCTTTCAGGTGTCTAATTTGCTTTCATGCTGAGGCTCCATCATCTTTAACCCCTGGTTTCAAGGTTGCTCTGATTTCATGGTGTCATCCAGTCAGCAGATGGGTGAAGGAAGGAGAAACATAATAAAGTATGTCTACTCTTAACTGCCTTTTTAGTAACCTATTGCTGCATAGCAAATTATGCCAAAATTTAGCAGGATAAAACAGCACACATTATCTCACAGGTTCTGAAGGTCAGGTATCTAGACATGGCTTAGCTGGGTCCTTTGTTTCAGGATCTGTCTCAGGCTGCAAGAAAAGTGTCAGCCAGGGCTGGGGTCTCATCTGAAGGGTCAAATGGGAAAGAGTCCTTATTCAAACTTACTCACATGACTGCTGGAAGATTCAGTTCCTTGAGTCCTGTTGTACTAAGGTTATTGGGCCTCTTTCAACATGGCAGCTTGCTTCATAAAGGTGAGAGAGAGAGAGGGAGGGAGAGAGGGAGAAAGGAAGAAGAAGGGGAAGAAGAAGAAGAAGAAGAAGAAGAAGAAGAAGAAGAAGAAGAAGAAGAAGAAGAAGGAGGAGGAGGAGGAGGAGGAGGAGGAGGAGGAGGAGGAGGAGGAGGAGGAGGAGGAGGAGAAGGAGGAGGAGAAGGAGGAGGAGAAGGAGGAGGAGAAGGAAGAAAAGGAGAAGGAGAAGGAAGAGAAGGAGAAGCAGAAGGAAGAGAAGGAGAAGGAGGAGAATGAGAAGGAAAAGGGGAAGAAGAAGGAGAAGAAGAAGAAGAAGAAGAAGAAGAAGAAGAAGAAGAAGAAGAAGAAGAAGAAGAAGAAGAAGACGACGACAAAGAAAAAGAAGGAAGAGGAGAAAGAGGAGGAGGAGGAGGATATTTTTAAATGGATAGAAGAAACTCACTAGCCAGCCCATATATAAAGGGACAGGATTTCATATAAGGGTGTGAAAACCAGGAGGCGGGTATCACTGGGGATAATTTTAGAGTCTACTTGCCACTACTGTATTGGTCCAAAGCAATATGTTGCTTCTGATATATTTTTTTTTGCACAGAATTGTCACTCTGGCCTCTGTATGCTAGAGGATCGAGTAATACAGCTTATCTCTGTGCTTAGGAAGAAGAAATACATTTGATGAGCATCTATCCAACCTCTGCCAAGGTTTTAACCATCCCTTTTGTACAGAGTTTTTCTCTCACTATGTTCATAACAGGTCATTAAGAAAATAAGGATATAATGTCTATGAAACAATGACTATCATTACTTCTCTTATCAGTAGAATTTCTTTAAAATTCAAACAATAGACCTGTAAACTGGTCTGTTGTTACATTTTACCTGTAAACTGAATTTATTTTTCTTACTTCCTAAGTGACTGTATAGTTGGCCAATTTACTATCTGGGTATTTCTGAACTACATTTTCATGGATGGTGTATGTTAGTAGAAGATCTTGAATTTGAAAAGAAGGTTTTTCCTTTTTTGTACAGGTGAGTTTTTTTTTTTTTTTACATCTTTATTGGAGTATAATTGTTTACAATGGTGTGTTAGTTTCTGCTTTATAACAAAGTGAGTCAGTTATACATATACATATGTTCCCATATCTCTTCCCTCTTGCGTCTCCCTCCCTCCCACACTCCCTATCCCACCCCTCCAAATGGTCACAAAGCACCGAGCTGATCTCCCTGTGCTATGTGGCTGCTTCCCACTAGCTATCTACCTTACGTTTGGTAGTGTACATATGTCCATGCCTCTCTCTCGCTTTGGCACAGCTTACCCTTCCTCCTCCCCATATCCTCAAGTTCATTCTCCAGTAGGTCTGTGTCTTAACTCCTGTCTTACCCCTAGGTTCTTCATGACATTTTTTTCTTAAATTCCATATATACGTGTTAGCATACGGTATTTTTCTTTCTCTTTATGACTTATTTCACTCTGTATGACAGACTCTAGGTCTATCCACCTCATTATAAATAGCTCGATTTCGTTTCCTTTTATGGCTGAGTAATATTCCATTGTATATATGTGTCACATCTTCTTTATCCATTTATCCGATGATGGACACTTAGGTTTTTTCCATCTCTGGGCTATTGTAAATAGAGATGCAATGAACATTATGGTACATGACTCTTTTTTTTTTTTTTTTTTTTTTTTAACATCTTTATTGGGGTATAATTGCTTTACAATGGTGTGTTAGTTTCTGCTTTATAACAAAGTGAATCAGTCATACATAAACATATGTTCCCATATGTCTTCCCTGTTGCGTCTCCCTCCCTCCCACCCTCCCTATCCCACCCCTCCAGGCTGTCACAAAGCACTGAGCCAATATCCCTGTGCCATGTGGCTGCTTCCCACTAGCTATCTACCTTACTGCCTTTGTTAGTGTGTATATGCCCATGACTCTCTCTCGCCCTGTCACAGCTCACCCTTCCCCCTCCCCATAACCTCAAGTCCGTTCTCTAAGAGGTCTGCGTCTTTATTCCTGCTTTACCCCTAGGTTCTTCATGACTTTTTTTCTTAAATTCCATATATATGTGTTAGCATACGGTATTTGTCTTTTTCTTTCTGACTTACTTCACTCTGTATGACAGACTCTAGGTCTATCCACCTCATCACAAATAGCTCAATTTCGTTTCTTTTTATGGCTGAGTAATATTCCATTGTATATATGTGCCACATCTTCTTTATCCATTCATCCGATGACGGGCACTTAGGTTGTTTCCATCTCCGGGCTATTGTAAATAGAGCTGCAATGAACATTTTGGTACATGACTCTTTTTGAATTTTGGTTTTCTCAGGGTATATGCCCAGTAGTGGGATTGCTGGGTCATATGGTAGTACTATTTATAGTTTTTTAAGGAAACTCCATACTGTTCTCCATAGTGGCTGTATCAATTTACATTCCCACCAACAGTGCAAGAGGGTTCCCTTTTCTCAACACCCTCTCCAGTCTTTATTGTTTCTAGATATTTTGATGATGGTCATTCTGACTGGTGTGAGATAATATCTCATTGTAGTTTTGATTTGAATTTCTCTAATGATTAATGATGTTGAGCATTCTTTCATGTGATTGTAGGCAGTCTGTATATCTTCTTTGGAGAAGTGTCTATTTAGGTCTTCTGCACATTGTTGGATTGGATTATTTGTTTTTTTGTTATTGAGCTGCATAGGCTGCTTATAAATTTTAGAGTTTAATCCTTTGTCAGTTGCTTCACTTGCAAATATTTTCTTCCATTCTGAGGGTTGTCTTTTGGTCTTGTTTATGGTTTCCTTTGCTGTGCAAGAGTGTTGAAGTTTCATTAGGTCCCATTTGTTTATTTTTGGTTTTATTTCCATTTCTCTAGGAGGTGGGTCAAAAAGGATCTTGCTGTGATTTATGTCATAGAGTGTTCTGCCTATGTTTTCCTCTAAGAGTTTGATAGATTCTGGCCTTACATTTAGGTCTTATTTTTGTGTATGGTGTTAGGGAGTGATCTAATCTCATACTTTACATGTACCTGTCCAGTTTTCCCAGCACCACTTATTGAGGAGGCTCTCCTTTCTCCACTGTACATTCCTGCCACGTTTATCAATGATAAGGTGACCATTTGTGCGTGGGTTTATCCCTGGGCTTTCTATCCTGTTCCATTGATCTATATTTCTGTTTTTGTGCCAGTACTGTAGCTTTGTAGTATAGTCTGAAGTCAGGGAGCCTGATTCCTCCAGCTCCATATTTCCTTCTCAAGATTGCTTTGGCTATTCGGGGTCTTTTGTGTTTCCATACAAATTGTCAAATTTTTTGTTCTAGTTCTGTGAAAAATACCAGTGGTTCTTTGATAGGGATTGCATAGAATCTGTAGATTGCTTTGGGTAGTAGAGTCATTTTCACGATGTAGATTCTTCCAATCCAAGAACATGGTATATCTCTCCATCTATTTGTATCATCTTTAATTTCTTTCATCAGTGTCTTATAATTTTCTGCATACAGGTCTTTTGTCTCTTAGGTAGGTTTATTCCTAGATATTTTATTCTTTTTGTTGCAATGGTAAATGGGAGTCTTTTCTTGATTTCACTTTCAGATTTTTCATCATTAGTGTATAGGAATGCCAGAGATTTCTGTGCATTAATTTTGTATCCTGCTACTTTACCAAATTCATTTAGTAGCTCTAGTAGTTTTCTGGTAGCATCCTTAGGATTCTCTTTGTATAGTATCATGTCATCTGCAAAGAGTGACAGCTTTACTTCTTCTTTTCCTATTTGGATTCCTTTTCTTCTTTGATTACTGTGGCTAAAACTTCCAAAACTATGTTGAATAAGAGTGGTGAGAGTGGGCAACCTTGTCTTGTTCCTGATCTTAGTGGAAATGCTTTCAGTTTTTCACCATTGAGGATGATGTTGGCTGTGGGTTTGTCATATATGGCCTTTATTATGTTGAGGAAAGTTCCCTCTATGCCTACTTTCTGCAAGGTTTTTTTTATCATAAATGGGTGTTGAATTTTGTCGAAAGCTTTCTCTGCATCTATTGATATGATCATATGGTTTTTCTGCTTCAATTTGTTAATATGGTGTATCACATTGATTGATTTGCATATATTAAAGAATCCTTGCATTCCTAGAGTAAACCCCCCTTGATCATGGTGTATGATCCTTTTAATGTGCTGTTGGATTCTGTTTGCTAGTATTTCATTGAGGATTTATACATCTATGTTCATCAGTGATATTGGCCTGTATTTTTCTTTCTTTGTGATATCCTTGTCTGGTTTTGGTATCAGGGTGATTGTGGCCTCATAGAATTAATTTGGGAGTATTCCTCCCTCTGCTATATTTTGGAAGAGTTTGAGAAGGATAGATGTTAGCTCTTCTCTAAATATTTGATAGAATTCGCCTGTGAAGCCATCTGGTCCTGGGCTTTTGTTTTTTGGAAGATTTTTAATCACAGTTTAAATTTCAGTGCTTGTGATTGGTCTGTTCATATTTTCTATTTATTCCTGGTTCAGTCTTGGAAGGTTGTGCCTTTCTAAGAATTTGTCTATTTCTTCTAAGTTGTCCGTTTTATTGGCATAGAGTTGCATGTAGTAATCTCTCATGACCTTTTGTATTTCTGCAGTGTCAGTTGTTACTTCTCCTTTTTCATTTCTAATTCAATTGATTTGAGTCTTCTCCCTTTTTTTCTTGATGAGTCTGGCTAATGGTTTATCAATTTTGTTTATCTTCTCAAAGAACCAGCTTTTAGTTTTATTGATCTTTGCTATCATTTCCTTCATTTTTTTTCATTTATTTCTGATCTGATTTTTATGATTTCTTTCCTTCTGCTAACTTTGGGGTTTTTTTGATCTTCTTTCTCTAATTGCTTTAGGTGCAAAGGTTAGGTTGTTTATTCGAGATGTTTCCTGTTTCTTAAGGTAGGATTGTATTGCTATAAACTTCCTTCTTAGAACTGCTTTTTCTCTATCCCATAGATTTTGCGTCGTCGTGTGTCCATTGTCATTTGTTTCTAGGTATTTTTTGATTTCCTCTTTGATTTCTTCAGTGATCACTTCGTTATTAAGTAGTGTATTGTTTAGCCTCCATATGTTTGTATTTTTTACAGATCTTTTCCTGTAATTGATATCTAGTCTCATAGCGTTGTGGTCAGAAAGGATACTTGATACAATTTCAATTTTCTTAAATTTACCAAGGCTTGATTTGTGACCCAAGATACAATGTATCCTGGAGACTGTTCCATGAGCAGTTGAGAAAAATGTGTATTCTGTTGTTTTTGGATGGAATGTCCTATAAATACCAATTAAGTCCATCTTGTTTAATGTATCATTTAAAGCTTGTCTTTCCTTATTTATTTTCATTTTGGATGATCTGTCCATTGGTGAAAGTGGGGTGTTAAAGTCCCCTACTATGAATGTGTTACTGTTGATTTCCCCTTTTTATGGCTGTTAGTATCTGCCTTATGTATTAAGGTGCTCCTATGTTGGGTGCATAAATATTTATAGTTGTTATATCTTCTTCTTGGACAGATCCCTTGATCATTAGGTAGGGTCCTTCTTTGTCTCTTCTAATAGTCTTTATTTTAAAGTCAATTTTTCTTGATATGAGAATTGCTACTTCAACTTTCTTTTGGTTTCCATTTGCATGAAATATCTTTTTCCATCCCCTTACTTTCAGCCTGTATGTGTCTCTAGGTCTGAAGTTCGTTTCTTGTAGACAGCAAATATATGGGTATTGTTTTTGTATCCATTCAGCTGGTTTGTGTCTTTTGGTGGGAGCATTTAGTCCATTTACATTTAAGGTAATTATCGATATGTATGTTCCTATTCCCATTTTCTTAATTGTTTTGGATTCATTATTGTAGGTCTTTTCCTTCTTGTGTTTCTTGCCTAGAGAAGATCCTTTAGCAGTTGTTGTAAAGCTGGTTTGGTGGTTCTGAACTCTGTCAGCTTTTGCTTGTCTGTAAAGTTTATAATTTCTCCATCAAATCTGAATGAGATCCTTGCTTGGTCGAGTAATCTTTGTTGCAGGTTTTTCTCCTTCATCACTTTAAATATGTCCTGCCAGTCCCTTCTGGCTTGCAGAGTTTCTGCTGAAAGATCAGCAGTTAACCTTATGGGGATTTCCTTGTGTGTTGTTTTTCCCTTGCTGCTTTTAATATGTTTTCTTTGTATTTAATTTTTGACAGTTTAATTAATATGTGTCTTGGCATATTTCTCCTTGGATTTATCCTGTATGGGACTCTCTGTGCTTACTGGACTTGATTTCCTTTCCCATATTAGGGAAGTTTTCAACTATAATCTCTTCAAATATTTTCTCAGTCCCTTTCCTTTTCTTTTCTTCTTCTGGAACCCTTATAACTCGAATGTTGGTGCATTTAATGTTGTCCCAGAGGTCTCTGACAGTGTCCTCAGTTCTTTTCATTCTTTTTTCTTTATTCTGTTCTGCAATAACTACTTCCACTATTTTATCTTCCAGGTCACTTATCCGTTCTTCTGCCTCAGTCATTCTGCTATTGATCTCATCTAGAGTAGTTTTAATTTCATTTATTGTGTTGTTCATCATTGCTTGTTTCATCTTTAGTTCTTCTAGGTGCTTGTTAAATGTTTTTTGCATTTTGTCTATTCTATTTGCAAGATTTTGGATCATCTTTACTATCATTATTCTGAATTCTTTTTCAGGTAGACTGCCTATTTCCTCTTCATTTGTTAGGTCTGGTGGGTTTTTATCTTGCTCCTTCATCTGCTGTGTGTTTTTCTGTCTTCTCATTTTGCTTATCTTACTGTGTTTGGGGTCTTCTTTTTGCAGGCTGCAGGTTCATAGTTCACATTGTTTTTGGTGTCTGTCCTCAGTGGCTAATGTTGGTTCAGTGTGTTGTGTAGGCTTCCTGGTGGAGGGGACTAGTGCCTGTGTTCTGGTGGATGAGGCTGGATATTGTCTTTCTGGTGGGCAGGTCCACGTCTAGTGGTGTGTTTTTGGGTGTCTGTGGACTTATTATGATTTTAGGCATCCTCTCTGCTAATGGGTGGGGTTGTGTTCTTGTCTTGCTAGTTGTTTGGCATAGGATGTCCCGCAGTGTATCTTGCTGGTCATTGAGTGAAGCTGGGTGCTGGTGTTGAGATGGAGATCTGTGGGAGATTTTTGCCATTTGAGATTGTGTTGAGCTGGGAGGTCTCTTGTGGCTCAGAATAAAAGGGAGAAAAAGTAGAAAGAATTAGTAGAAGTAGAAAGAAAAAAAAAGAAAGAACGAACGAAGGGAGGGAGGGAGGGAGGAAGGAAGGAAGGAAGTAGGGAAGGGAGAAAAAAGAAAGAAAGAAGATAAAGTAAAATAAAGTAAGATAAAATATAATAAAGTTATTAAAATAAAAAAGTAATTTTTAAGATTAAAAAAAAAAAACAATGGATGGATAGAACCCTAAGACAAATGGTGGAAGCCAAGCTATACCGACAAAATCTCACACAGAAGCATACACATACACACTCACAAAAAGAGAAAAAGGGGAAAAAATCATAAATCTTGCTCTCAAAGTCCACCTCCTCAATTTGGGATGATTTGTTGTCTATTCAGGTATTCCACAGTTGCAGGTATATCAAGTTGATTGTGGAGCTTTAATCCACTGCTTCTGAGGCTGCTGGGAGAGATTTCCCTTTATCTTCTTTGTTCTCACATTTCCCAGGGGCTCAGCTTTGGATTTGGCCCCACCTCTGCGTGTAGGTCGCCGGAGGGCGTCTGTTCTTCGCTCAGACAGGACGGGGTTAAAGGAGCCGCTGATTCGGGGGCTCTGGCTCACTAAGGCTGGGGGAAGGGAGGGGAACGGAGTGCGGGGCGAGCCTGTGGCGGCAGAGGCCTGAGGGATGTTGCACCAGCCTGAGGCGCGCCGTGCCTTCTCCCGGGGGAGCTGTCCCTGGATCCTGGGATCCTGGCAGTGGCGGGCTGCACAGACTCTGCAGAAGCGGGGTGTGGATAGTGAGCTCTGCTTGCACAAAGGCTTCTTGTTGGCGGCAGCAGCAGTCTTAGCGTCTCATGCCCGACTCTGGGGTCCGCGCTTTAGGCGCGGCTCCTGCCCGTCTGTGGAGCTCCTTTAAGCAGCGCTCTTAATCCCCTCTCCTCGCGCACCAGGAAACAAAGAGGGAAGAAGAAGTCTCTTGCCTCTTTGCCAGGTCCATACTTTTCCCCGCACTCCCTCCCGGCTAGCCGTGGCGCACTAACCCCCTGCAGGCTGTGTTCACGCCGCCAACCCCAGTCGTCTCCCGGCGCTCCGACCGAAGCCCGAGCCTCAGCTCCCAGCCCCCACCAGTCCTGGCTGTTGAGCAGACAAGCCTCTCGGGCTGGTGAGTGCCGGTCGGCCCTGATCCACTGTGCGGCAATCTCCGCTTTGCCCTCCGCACCCCTGTTGATGTGCTCTCCTCCGCGGCTCTGAAGCTCCCCGCTCCGCCACCCGCAGTCTCCGCCGTGGAGGGGCTTCCTAGTGTGTGGAAACCTTTCCTCCTTCACAGCTCCCTCCCACTGGTGCAGGTCCCGTCCCTATCCTTTTGTCTCTGTTTATTCTTTTTCTTTTGCCCTACCCAGGTACGTGGGGAGTTTCTTGCCTTTTGAGAGGTCTGAGGTCTTCTGCCAGCTTTCAGTAGGTGTTCTGTAGGAGTTGTTCCACGTGTAGATGTATTTCTGGTGTACCTGTGGGGAGGAAGGTGATCTCTGCGTCTTACTCTTCCGCCATCTTCCCGGAAACTCCAGCTGAGTTTTTAAAAATTCCTTTTCTATCACTCATAAGTGACTTCATCTTGCCTAAAAGAAGTGTTAATCCCCATAACAAAAGAAGGGGATATTCTTTATCTACCATACCAGCTACTTAGCTATAATTCTCTTTTTTATTTTTTTATTTATTTTTTTGTGTGTGGTACGCCGTCCTCTCACTTCTGTGGCCTCTCCCGTAGTGGAGCACAGGCTCCGGACGTGCAGGCTCAGCGGCCATTGGTCACGGGCCCAGCCGCTCCACGGCATGTGGGATCCTCCCGGACCGGGCAAAAACCTGTGTCCCCTGCATCAGCAGGCAGACCCTCAACCACTGTGCCACCAGGGAAGCCCTAATTTTTGATTTTTAATTTTTAATTGAAGTATAGTTGATTTACAATGTTGTGTTAGTTTCAGATGCACAGCAAACTGATTCCATTATACACATATATAATTATATATATATTATTTTTCAAATTCTTTTCCCTTATGGGTTATTAAAAAATATTGAGTAGAGTTCCCTGTGCTATATAGTAGGTCCTTTTTGGTTATCTATTTTATACATAATAGTGTGTATATGTTAACCCCAAACTCCTAATTTATTCTCTTGTAAAAGTATGGAAAATAAGTTTAATCCCCATTTTACAAACAAATCTAAATTGACTGCACGTCAAAAGTTTTATTTTCTGTTTATAGGTCTGCCATTATATGGTGTGTGAGATTTGGTAAGTTATGTAAACTTCCTAGATCCTGCTTTCCTAATTGATTAAATGAGCTACTTAGCTCTTGATAATAAGTTCCTCTCACTTTTTGAATTCTTTAATTCCATGAGTAAAATCATAAGATCTATTAACTTTTGAATTCTATGATTCTATGAGTAAAATCAGAACATCTAAAGCATATATTTACAATTTTTCAGCTCAGTGTTTAACTGAACAACTAACCTGAGATCATATTTTTTTTGTCTTTTCCCCATCTATTGCTGTAGAACTTTTAGTGGCCTACAACAACCATGTTATTGTCACAGATTCTGTAGGTCAGGAATTTAAACGGGACCTCAGGCGAATAGCTTTTTGCTGTTATACGATGTTTCAGGACACTCCATGAGGCTTGAACTTCTCAGAGCATGGTGACTGGGTCCCTTGAAGGAGGATCCCTGGGAATGATGAGAGATCAAGGTTCTAAGACAAAAAGGCAGATATACTGTGGCTTTTAAATATTTAACCTTTGGGCTTCCCTGGTGGTGCAGTGGTTAAGAATGTGCCTGCCAGCGCAGGGGACACAGGTTTGATCCCTGGCCTGGGGAGATCCCACATGCCTTGGAGCAACTAAGCCCATGTGCCACAACTACTGAAGCCTGCACACCTAGAGTCTGTGCTCTGCACATTGCTCTGCACCGCAGTGAGAAGCCCACTCACCACAACAAAGAGTAGACCCCGCTCTCCACAACTAGAGAAAGCCCGTGTGCAGCAACAAAGACCCAACACAGCCAAACCCAAATTAATTAATTAATTAATTTTTAAAAAAGAAAAAATTCCTTAAAAAAAAGAAAAAAAAACCACTTAACCTTTGAAGACACATGGCATCACTATCAGTATGCTTAGTTGTTGAAACAGAAACACTCCTGCCCAGGTTCAAGGGGAGATGACGTAGCCCCCGTTTCAAAGGGGAGGAAGGTCAAAGAACTTAAGACTGCTTTAAAACCACCACAACTTAAAGGTGTTTGTCATGAATTTTGTTTTTATTTTAAATGTACTTGAATTTTGAGGGGTTGTGTATAAGGAGAATGGAATGGATTAGAGCATTTAATAACATTTTAGAGAAATAAAACAGAGTCCTTAATAAGAGTTTACAGTAATAAAAATTTTTCCACTAATTAAAAACAGGTGGTTAATAAACAGGATCTAGTCTTTCTGTTCTCTGTTTGACATTACTGTCTTTTAAAAAGCAGTATATCTAGGTAATTATTATGCTTGGTCAAAATAAAAGGTGGTTAGCATGTATTGCCTTGAACATTTCATTTATGTTATCTCTCTGGCCCCTTAGAGGACATTAGAATGTTCTTCCTGGACATGGTGCTTTCATGTATAATATATCATTTTTTTGGTAATAACATTGCAAACATACAAATTATTAAATCTTAAAAATGAGGAAATTCAACTTTAGAGAGTGTCTCTTTCTTGGTCAAGGGTACATTGGAGCTGAAATATAGTTCTTTTAATGGTAAGTTTAGTATTTGTGTCAGTTAGGATTCCTTGTTTGCAAGGAAAAGAAAATAAAATTCAAAGTGGCTTAAAAATAAGTAGAAATATTGCTATCAGACACATCAAAATTTCCAGCAGTGGGACAGCTTTCCAAAGGACCCAGTTTCTTTCCATCTATTTCCTTAGCCATGTTCAGCATATTGGCTTTATCACTGACTCTACCCAAGGTCATTATACTGTCTCACAATCAAACATGGCAACTCCAGCAGGGTTGTTTTCCCACTGGTTACCTCTTTTTCATATCAATAAGACCTTTCTCAAGAGCAGCACCATTATCCCAAGACCCTATGCTGGAAGGCCCCTTATTCAATTAATTACTTCCAAGAATATCACTTGAAAAGAAAATTAGGGATTTTCCAGTATGAAACAGGTTAGGGTAAATTGTTAGATGGGCTTTTTTTTTTTTTTTTTTTTTTTTTTTTTATGGACACCAGACTACATCCCTTAGAGAAGTCACTATATAGTAAGTATATTAGTAAGGGCAATGCAAGCTGCTTTAACAAATGCCACCCCCCTCAAATACAATGGCTTAACATAATAACATTTTAATTTTCACTGAAACAACAGGCTAAGGAAGGGATTCCTGGTTTGTGATTGGCTTTCCTTCACAGGGAGATTCAAACCAGACTCTTTCCTTCTTGTTGCTTCACTATCCTGTTCAGACTTCAGAGTTCTTTGCTTCAGGTGGCACATGGAGAAGAGAAAGTAGGAAAGATCCAGCAGTTTTTAACTGCCTTGTTCTGAAAGTAACATATCTTCTGCTTACATGTTTTGGTGAGAACTAGTGACAGGGGTCTACTTAAATATTTAATATAAGTAGTGGGAATGTAATCCCTTGAACGAGCTGCCATTTTATGAAGTTTGATGGAAATTTCACTATCCCTGTTACTGTAGGCATTCAACAAAGCCAAGAGTAAATGATGCCTTTGTTCTTTGTAGGCAGACAACTTCACTTGATTTATACATTACTTCTTTCTATAAGCAAAAAATGAGCATCTTGTAATACCAGACTATGACCCAGGCATGGAGGACACTCTAAGGGTGGACCAGGCACATCTGTGATGAATCTAGCTGGGGAGGGGGCAGAAAGTGAAAATGATAGTACAGTGGGTTGCATGCTATAGTAGAGGCATGGGCAAAGGGCCACTGGGGACAGAGGTTGAAGTGCTTCATTCTGTAGAATACAGGAAGACTCCATAAGGAATTCCCAGTGGAATTCAGAAAGAATGAGTAGAGTTCAGCAGACAGGTAAGGGGAGGGTGGAGGCTAGGCTAGGGTCTCCCTCACAAAGGGACTAGTATATGCAAAGGCAGGGAGAATGAGGAGGAAGTTGCATGTAGAGTTTTTGGACTTGTGATAGGCAGAGCAGGGTCCTATAGTGGCAGATGTTTTTATAAGGGTGTGAGAGTACCAAGGTGTGTGTGGGGGGTTGGGGGGAGCATGAGAAAGAGAAAATAAAGACAGTCTGAGGAAGTGGATTTCTCTTGGGTAAAAGGAGGTCAATATTTATTTAATTTTTTGGAGGAAGATGGGAAACTAAAAAAAATAGATGTCCTGAGCCTTTTTTTTTCCGTTAGAGATTGGCTTCAGGAGACTTGAGAAAGGTTCTTTTCAATTCCTCTGGGCTCCTTAACTGGAAAACACTCGTCTGTTTCCACTATGGTGTGTTATGACTCACAAAATGAACTAAACATTGAAGGTTCTTTCCCTTTATGAGCACCTAGGTATAAAATGTAGACAAACAGAAAGTTTATGGAAGATAACTAAAGGAACACATAAGTAAGCATCTGTGTTTTGTTTTGTTTTCCTCTTTTTCCCATTCCCAGGTGTGAGTCCTGCACTGGGCACTTTGAGACACTGTGTTCATGGTGTGGACCCCCTCAAGTCATGCTGGTGTGGCTTCAGGAAATGGCAGTGATGGTGGAATCATGGTACTTCAGAGGCTGGGGAAGAAAATTTTTTCAAAAAGGCCAGTATAAATATTCAGAGTAGTATATCTTCCTCTTGCAGGATATATACAACTTTCTGTTTATTTCCATTGGAATATTAAAACAATTTTTAAATGATAAATATGTCAAAAACTTCAGGCAAAATGAGGGGAAAAGTGATGTTATAAACTAAGTGGATGACAGGTTACTATGAGTGCCATAGTCTCAAAAGCAAAAATGTATGTGGTAAAACCTTGCATGGTTTGAATGCATGGAAAGGTAAAACGAAAAGAATAATGATTTTTTTTTGGTGGTGTGGGTCAGTTATTCTTGGCTCATTTTTGTCATATATCTTTTCTTGCTTATCACTTCTTTCTAAATAAATAAAAGCGAGAAAACACAGGAAAAGTAATGGATTGCAAGCCCTAAATCTTTGAATCCAATAATAGTTTGATTACTTGAGGTTTGAAAGGATTTATATGAATACAAATGTTACAAAGACATGTCATTGTATACGTTTCAAGGTTGAAACAGAAACCCTCACTAGATAAGCAGCTGTTGTAATAGTTGAAATATGCAAATAGGTATGTGAATATGCACATACAAGACAAGGAGCCTAAAAAATAATTTTTAAGATTCTTTTAAACTTGTTTTTCTGCACTGGCACTTTCTTACTGTCTTTGGAATCTTGACCCGACATATCTATTCTTTAGTTTTGGTTTTTGTGTTTGTTGGGCTGTGAATCTTGATCTCCACATCTCATCTCATTTCTTGATGTAGAGCTTAGCTAGATGTTTGCTTTCCTCTGGCTGCTGCTTCAGACTTGAGCTGTCAGAGAGATGGCAGGCGTACTTCCTGCCTGAGCTGGGCCTTGGGAACTGTGGTTGGCCTGGACCCAAGTCCAAATGATGCTATTTCCTGCTGCTTACTTAGGTTAGCGAGAGTGGTTTTTATGTTAGTGTTTTGGCTTCTTGCCTCTGGCTTTGTCCAAGGAGCTTAGATTTCTATTTTTGTCCAATTTGTGACCTACATTCTTGAGAGAGTTAAGACCTACTTTGTTTTTGATGAATTGTTACAGCATCCTTTTTGAAAACACTCTTTCCCTGTCTCATCACCTTCAAAGTTTGAAATGTTTCCCATGTTTAAGTGTGTGACTTTGGCTAAAGTTAGTAGCAACACAACTTTACATCTGTGATCTCTCCACTCCACTTCCTCTCTCTTCTTTATGTGGGTGGCCACTTAAACGGTACTTAGTTTTTTAGTTTCATTCTGTTCAGCATCTCTGCTTTTGCTAGGGGTCTGCAAAATCTGAAAAATACATCTTGGGCACTATTTAGAGATTAACAGGGTAATTGCACTTATTGACTATTAATTACAACTCAAGTTTGCGCAGAGTACTTGAGCACTAATACATTCATTCAATAAAAACTCAGTGAGTAAACTGTGTGCCAACCTGGCACTGTAGGAGGTTTTGAAAATGGAATGAGGAGTAAGATAAGGTCCCATTTTCAGGGTTTACCGTTTGGTGTAAGGTGACAAATACTCAAACGGCACAATGTGCTGTGTGTTGTAAGAGGGAGCATAAGATGCCTTAAATAAGACATTGTCTTTTGAAGAGTGCAGCTTAGTGGGGAGAGAAACAGTGGTGCCTGGAACATAATAAACAATCAATATCTTTTTTTAAATTAATCAATGGGGTATAATGTAGTGGTGTGTGCACCGTATCATGCTTTCTTCCCGTCCTCAACCATTTTCCCATTTTTAGGAATTCCTTTGGGGAATCAATTGTTTTCCTTTTCTCAGTCCACTGGATTTGTGTGGGACTCTCCCCACCTCCAACTTCATACTAAACTACTCAGGTATTCCATACCCCTGGCCACACCATGAGCCCATGACCCTGGCTAAGCCAACAAGAGCAAGTCCAGGACATTTTTGTGGTTATAGAAATATAGTTACTTTTCTACCGGAGCATCTGAGTGAATGAATCAGATTTGTGGTTCCCATCTTTGCACATGAAAAAAGGTCCTGTCTAAGAATGGACCAACACAGTGGACAGCAGAAAGGAGTGATATCAAGATTGAATCCTGACAACCTCATCTGAGCCCTTGACTTAAGGGCTTGACTTAAGGCAGACGTCTTCTTGGACTTTCCAGTCATGTGAGCCTCTAATTCCCCATCTTGCTTCAGCCTATTTGAGCATGTGTTCTGTTGCTTGCTACCAAAAGAAAGGACCTGCTTGACATATATAGGAACCCGAAGTTGAAATCATCTAATTCTGCTTGGAAGAAGATTTCATAAAAGTGAGTCTCTAGCTGAGAATATGAAGATGTGACCAGCTAGATAAAGAAGGAAGTGGTTTCCCAGCAGAGGAATAAGTGCTAGCAAAATACAGAAATGGAAAAAACAATGTCCTATTATCTCTGATCCACGAAGCAGAAGTGGTTGTTACTTTCCCAATGTCTTATATCCTAGGTCTTTTTTCTTCCATTAGCAAAATGTGATGTTTTTATAAAAGAAATGGAGATATGCTAACTTTATATAAAAACAGGCTTACAAGATCACTAGAGGGCACAAGTAGAATTAGTACATGGGTGTATTAGTTAGGATACCTTAGCTATGAGTCACTAAAAACCTGATAAACATTGGGTTAAAGCAAGGGAACATTCAGTGTACACTTAACAACCCTTTTGGGCGCAGTGGTTCCAGGATTGGCTAGGAAGCATAATAATGTCATCAAGGACTCATTCTCTTTTCATCCTCCCACTCTGCCATTCTCACCATGATAGTGTTGGACCTCAAGCTTTTTGCCTCATGGTTGACAGATGGCTGCTACAGTTCCAGATATCTCATCATATTTATATTACAAAGTAGGAAACATGGAAGGAAACAAAAGAGTCTTCTATGTTTGCATCTCTATTTTTTTAAATTAATCATAAAGGATAACATGTCACAAAATCTCCTCTATCCAGTAGATTTTTCCTTATAGGTCACTGGTCAGTACTAGGTTGCATGCTACTCTGTAAGGGAGATAGGGCTGCTGTGATGGCTGAGACCCTTCAGTTCATATCACGGAGCTGAGCATATTGCATTCAAAATGAAATTAAGAGTCTGTTAGCTAGAGAAAGGTTGCTACAAACACATAGCTATAAGCATAGTTGCTATGAAGGAAATCAACAGGGCCTGTTATAAGAGTTGTTCTGGATGAGGTGTCAATATAAATATAATCCCTTTATTGGTTATAACCTACTTCTCTCAGGGAACTGTTTCTTACAGTCAGTATTTCACAGGACAGTTTTAAAACCAACATCATCGATATTTACAGTTTGAGAAGTATTTTTTCTTTTACCAGTAACTTGAACACATATTTTAGGGGCCACACTGCCCAAAGCCTAGTTGAAAACAACATCAGTATTAAGAGCCCAGACTTAATAGTTAATAATGACATTGTATATCTGTTTGTTGGCTTTTCTTAACAAGATGCATTCATATAAATTTGTCTCATTTTATTTGTACAACCACATCTAAGTGGTAGCTACTTTTTTCAGTTTACAAATGAAAAAGTTGAAGTACAGAAAATATAAGTTACTTTAAAGCTACACAGTAAGTCAGCGAAAAAGCCAGGTCTAGAAAGAGCTGCTTCCTCTAGTCCCCTTACAGTGATTTCCTAAAGCCAATAGATGCCAAATCTATTCTTTGTTCTATTTATCCAACAACCTCCCTTCAATGGGCTTAAGGTGGTGTCTGTGAATATGGATCCATAAAATATTTCTTCAGCCAGAGTCAGTGATGATTTTATTATCTTGATGGTGAATAGGCATTGTGATGTCATTCTGGTGATGCTCTGTGTCTGGTGATGGGACTTGTTTACCTTCTAGAGCATCTGCTATCAGAGACACACCACACACTCATTTGCAGTAGAATTTTAAGGGGTTGTAGAAATTCTTGGGTCTTATTGCAGAACCTGCAAGAGGCAAGTGTAAACACCATGCTATTACCATTTCTGAAACTCCTTATTTCATTGCCAGTGTTTCTTATAACAGGTTTGAAGTGCCACATACGTTCTAGGTTTTCTTTTGCAAGGAATATGATAGAAATATACGTGATATAGTTAGAAAAGCACTAGATTAAGAGTCAGAAAATTTAGATGTACATTGTCACTGTGACTCTTCTGAGCGATCTGGGCTAGGCTGTTGGCTTCTGTCAGCTTAGTTTCCTCAACCATTACATGGGAAAGATGGTGATTATGGTGATGATGATGAGGATGCTTTTTTACATTTCAGGTTTGTAGTGAAGTTGAACAGTTTATGAGTGTGACTGTCAAACAATTTTTACTTTTCCTCATAATTTTCATGGTATTACTTCATCCTTGATATCTTATTCCTGAATTCGTGAATTTGAAATCATGTTCTGGGTTTGTGTATCCACAGCCATACATGGTACTCCTCTAAGAGCTGTTTATTGATGAGAAAAACATCTCATTCTTCTCTTTCTTAGTTCAGTTCTCTTGATTTGTGTAACTCAGGGTTTCTCAGCTTTGGCACTAATGAAATTTTGGACCAGATAATTTTGAGTTGTGAGGAGTTGTCCTATGCATTTTAGGGTGTTTATCAGTATCCTCAGCCTCTACCCACTGGTTATCAGAAACAACCTACCTCTACCCCATCACAGTTATGATGATCAAAAAAGTCTCCAGACATTGGCAAATGTCCCCAGGGAGGATGGAGGGCAAAACTGGCTCCAGCTGAAAACACTGGTCTACCTTTATGATCTATATTTTCCTCCCTGTCTCAGAAGACTTGTATTTGTTTAGTACAACTTCAATAATGTAAAAATATGTGGTATGTTTGAAGAGTATTTGGTTCAACAATAATGAACGAGACTTTTAAATTATTTCATAATTCAAGACACTTTGTGAAATTATGCACATTGTGCTTTGAAAGCACAATAGAATCGAGTTTTAAAATAACTAATCAAATTTTTCTAATCAGATAAGTTCTATCCATTTAAGTCAGACATTTTCTTTAAAGGAATCTGTACTTTGGTAATCACAATATAGAGACCTAAATTTTTTACATTGTGAAAAGGAAATCCTCCTCATGTAGAGTTCACTAACATGACAGATGACATTAAACCATGACCACTACTATTTGTGCTGCAGATGAGAGGATGACAGGAAGACATTTAAATGGCATATACATTTGATCTCAAATTTTTTTAAATTAAAATGTGTAAGCTTAATAAGACAATGTACTTGAAAATCTAGATGTCCTGAAGAAGGAACTATAAAATATTCATGAGAGAAAAAAGTTAAACTAAATTAATTTAGCAGTTATCATGACTTCAGTAGAGAAAAGCAGTTTGAGTACCCAGAGACTTAAATTCTCCTTGTCACAGATGATAAATTCATTGTTTGACATGGTAAATAGGCCACTCAGTGATATATTTGAGGCCTCTGTAGCTCTGACATTCGAGTGTTATTGAAAAGACTTCCCTCTCCCCCAACTTCTATAAAGAAGAAAAATTTCTTTTTGATATCAGGAAGGGCAAAATGGCCAAAGGAAGTAACTGCAAAACCATTCACTTTGCATTTGTTTATGTAGCCTCACTAGAAGGAGCATTTGTGTTCAAAGGCTTTTATGAAATATTTATTAGGGGATATTTTGAATGAGATCGCCAGTGGGGCTGTGTATGGGAATATTTGGATATGGATATCTTGATTTGTTAGCTTTGGTCCCATCTCTACATATCTTGCCCTAAAAAGGGATTGTCATGTCACCAGCTTATGCCTGTGGCTCTGGCCCAAGGTTGAAGGAAGAAAAGTCATTTGTGTTTTTGTTTCTAGAATCTTTTCCTTTTCCCCTCAGACTTGTAGAAATCAAATGGTTGCCTATTAATAACCTTCTACATATTATATAGGTTGGACTAGTGCAAATGGATAAGGGTAGAAGAAAGTGTACAGATCAAAATTCGAATCTGGGAATGGACCCACAAATTTTCCATGCTGAAGCTTTTTGGAAGTTTTCTCTCTCTTCTTTCTCTATATACCTCAGCTTGTTGATAGACCTTCTTTCTGTAGGTGAGTTTCTCCATCAGGAAATCATCCATACTTCCTTTCTCAGCTTTCTGAGGATCTGGAATTCAACAGAGAACACTGGTGGATCTTTAGTGGACTATTTAATTTTCTCAACCTTTGAATCTTTTAGCCAGGACTTTGAGTCCTTGGTTTCTTTTTACTATCAGGAAAAAAAATTGATTATAGATTACTGATTATCTGGAGGTGGGGGCTGTAGTGGAAACAGTCATTTCAAGAGCAATGGGAAGACACCTAAGGTTTTAAAGCAATTCTATAGCTCACAATTTTATTAATAAATAATATTGCTCTGGCAGCTCCATGGAGGTGGATGAGAAAGGATCAGAAATTATGTTGGAAGACCTGTTAAACTATTTTGGTTGTCCAGGTGAGAGATAATCATGGACAAGGATAATGATAATAGAATAGGAAAAAAATTAAAATATTCAAGAAATATTTTGTAGGTAAAACCAATAGGACATGATAGATTTGAGGTAGTGTAGAGGAAACATGAAATCAAAGATGGCACCTGGGTTTTTGACTTGGACAATAGGATGCGTCATGTGTCATTTATTGACAGAAGTAGTCCAGGGGAAGAAACACACTTAAAAAGAAAAATAAAAACTTGAGTTTTAGATGTATTAATTTTGACAAGCCTGTAAGACGTGAAAAGTATGCAGTTGGATGTAGTCTGGGGCAGAGCAGAGAATTACTCTATGTTGATAGGGTGAGGTGCTCACTCCCATGTAACTTTTCACTACTTTTTTTGTGAATAAGGGTATTTAGTGAAGAAAAGTTGGTTCTTTAATTCAATTTTCTTTTACCTTTCTGCTCACATGAGCAGCATCAAAAAATAGAAATCCTTCCTGATTGGCATTGCTGTTCATGTTCCATTGATGACAGCAATATGTTTGTCTTCATGGTAAATGGGGTGTCAACCTGGTTATCTTGGATCAGAAGACTCCTTCATAGTTTAATCTCAAAGCTAAAAAAAAGATTAGTGAGTAACCTCATAGTGATACATCTCATGCTTAAATCCAATAATTTTATTTTAATCAGTTGCATATTATTGGTAACACTGAATCATAACCTATCTTGCTGTTCAAAGAACCATGACCTTGCACAACTGTATGGAATGAATAGAAATATCTGGGTCTATTTAGTACATTTTATTAGAGCTATTGATCTCTCTCTCTCTCTTTCTCTTTAAAAAGGAATTTTAGTTCCTTTAAATTGTCCACAAAATGTCACAGTAAAATAAAACAACTTTACTTAAGGGACTCTCTAAGAATCAGTCAGTTTTGCAAATCTAGTGAGTATATGTGAATCCAGAATGCTATATTAAACTGGAGGAGTATAAAAGAAACTGGACTTTTACCACTTTGTACTGTTTTTCTTCTCAAAATCCAATCTGTATTTGGGAGGTAGAATTTTGTGTTGACAGCTAAATATGAAATCCTAATTCATTTTGGATAATTTGGAAATGAAATTGAAGAATACCATTTTCTAAAAGATAATTTACACTGCAAGATTTATTTTGCATAATATATTTTTATGAGAATTGCAGAATTCAGAAGGGAAGATATCTTCTCCTGCATGATATATCATCTCTGAATATTTTCTTTAGCGTGTTATGACTTCCTTAGGCTTGGGAGGATTATTACTGTAAAAGTAATTTTAACACTCTCTGATAAAATGTAAAGGAAAAGAGAGCAATCTGTCTATCATCAGAACACATAATCATATGGTTCAGGTTAGAGAAAAAAAAGAAGCTTGAATTTCATGCAACTGGAAAGTGTCTTAAAACTCAATTAGCCAAACATTTGCGTTTTTCAAACAGAAAGTTTCTGTGTGTCTTGAACAAGTGACACAATCTTGCTGCTATTTTGATACATGCTTTTGAAGCTCTGGTTCTTCTTGTCTGTATCAGGAAGTAAAACGTAATTTATTTGGTTAGAATGGTTTCACTGTTTGATGGAAACAACATGAATAGAAAGGGAGCTTGGCAGAATTTGAAAACTACAACTGATCTCTAAATTACCTCAAGACTTGAAGCAACTCTGCTTTTCCTCAACTACTTTTATTTGTCAATAACATTCTGAAATATGTTATTAATAATAATAGGACTTATGCAGAAGCTAGTAAGTAACAACCTTCAACTTTCTTGTTGTAGATATACCAAAAGTATGTTCTATGTGTCTAAAATCTATGGTGGATTTCTGCATTTTTCCTTAGCCTTGGAGTTCTTACTTTTTATTAATGTGAAATTATCAAAATTGATTTTTGAATGTATTGGTAGAGACTGAAAAGGAAAGATGATGTGACTTGAACACATCCAGTTTATTCCCTGAAAGGCAGTGCTTAAGTGCTTCAGGTTCAACATCAGGAAGAACTGTGTTAGAAACCTGTGTTTTCTACACATTAGCTGCATGCGCTTGGGCAAGTTATTTAACCCTTTTTAAAAATAATTTTTATTGGAGTATAGTTGATTTAGAAAGCTTTGTTAGTTTCATGTGTACAGCAAAGTGAATCAATCATATATATATATATATATATCTCCACAATTTTTTAGATTCTATTCCCATTTACAGAGTATTGAGTAGAGTTCCCTGTGCTATACAGTAGATCCTTATTGTCTATTTTATATATAGTAGTGTGTATGTGTCAATCCCAATCTGGCAACTTATCCCTTCCCCACTTTCCCTTTGGCAACTGTAAGTTTGTTACAAATGAACTTATTTAACCCTTGAGCCTTAGTTTCCTCATCTGTAAAACAATACTCATTTTAAAAGGTTGATCAACTAAAACAGTGCCTGGAACAGTGCAGACACCTAAGAATATTTAATTATACTTGTAATAATTATTATTATGTCTCTAGCCTGCACAACTTTGTTATTGATGTTTCTCTAACCCATGCTAACTCATTACAAAGAGTTGTATTCAGGAGAAAACCCACATTGTGTTGAGCTGAAGATGGTATACTTCAGCCAGATTAATGGACTCATTATTTCAAAAGGTTTTTTCTGGAGTATTTTATTTTTAAGTATTTTAAAATTGAGTTCATAAGATCTTAGAGTGAGATGTATCCATGGAATATCTGGTTCAAATACTGATGTACAACTAAAGAATTTAAGTTGAAACTTCCTCAGGGTCACACAGCTACTGAAGAGCAGAGCTGTTATTATTACACAAGCTTTCTGATTCCCAGTCAAGTGTTCATTTGTTATTACAGGCCGCTTCATAAAGTTTAAGATGACTTGAGAGGTCGGTTAACACAGGAACGTGTGACGGTCTAAGATTGACCTGTTCCACAAATGCAGGTCACAAATAATGTCATTCAGAGGTAAACTAGCTCTAATACTCAGGAAAGAAATCATAAAGATCAGATCATAAATAAATAAAAAAGAAATGAAGGAAACGATAGCAAAGATCAATAAAACTAAAAGCTGGTTCTTTGAGAAGATAAACAAAATTGATAAACCATTAGCCAGATTCATCAAGAAAAAAGGGGAGAAGACTCAAATCAATAGAATAAGAAATGAAGAAGGAGAAGTAACAACTGACACTGCAGAAATACAAAGGATCATGAGAGATTACTACAACCCAATACATGTCAAAAACATGGAAACCTAGAAGAAATGGACAATTTCTTAGAAAAGCACAACCTTCTGAGACTGAACCAGGAAGAAATAGAAAATATGAACAGACCAATCACAAGCACTGATACTGAAACAGTGATTAAATATCTTCCGACAAACAAAAGTCCAGGACCAGATGGCTTCACAGGCGAATAATTGCAAACATTTAGAGAAGAGCTAACACCGATCCTTCTCAAACTCTTCCAAAATATAGTAGAGGGAGGAACACTCTCAAACTCATTCTATGAGGTCACCATCACCCTGATACCAAAACCAGTCAGCCACCATCACCCTGATACCAAAACCAGAGAAAGGTGTAAGAAAGAAAGAAAACTACAGGCCAATATCACTGATGAACATAGATGTAAAAATCCTCAACAAAATACTAGCAAACAGAATCCAACAGCACATTAAAAGGATCATACACCATGATCAAGTGGCGTTTACTCCAGGAATGCAAGAATTCTTTAATATATGCAAATCAGTCAATGTGATACACCATATTAACCAATTGAAGGAGAAAAACCATATGATAACCACAATAGATGCACAAAAAGCTTTCAACGAAATTTAACACCGATTTAGGATGAAAACCCTCCAGAAAGTAGTCACAGAGGGAACTTATTTCAACATAATAAAGGCCACATATGACAAACCCACTGCCAACATTGTTCACAAAGGTGAAAGGCTGAAAGCGTTTCACCTAAGATCAGGAACAAGACAAGGTGGTCCACTCTCACAATATTATTCAACATAGTTTTGAAGTTGTAGCCACAGAAATCAGAGAATAAAAAGAAATAAAAGGAATCCAAATCACAAAAGAAAAAGTAAAGTGGTCACTCTTTGAAGATGACATGATACTGTACATAGAGAATCCTAAAGATACTACCAGAAAACTACTAGAGCTAATCAATGAATTTGGTAAAGTAGCAGGATACAAAATTAATGCACAGAAATCTCTTGCATTCCTATACACTAACGATAAAAATTCTGAAAGACAAATTAAGGAAACACACCCACTTCCCATTTCAACAAAAAGAATAAAATTCCTAGGAATAAAGCGACCTAAGGAGACAAAAGACCTGTATGTAGAAAACTATAAGACACTGATGAAAGAAATTAAGATGATACAAACAGATGGAGAGATACAAAATGTTCTTGGATTGGAAGAATCAACATTGTGAAAATGACTATACTACTCAAAGCAATCTAGCGATTCAGTGCAATCCCTATCAAATTACCAATGGAATTTTTCACAGAACTAGAACAAAAAATCTCACAATTTGTACTGGAAAACAAAAGACCCAAACACAAAAGAGCCAAAACAATCTGTTTTTTTTTTTTTTTAACATCTTTATTGGAGGATAATTTCTTTCCAATAGTGTGTTAGTTTCTGCCTTATAACAAAGAGAATCAGTTATACATATACATATGTTCCCATATCTCTTCCCTCTTGCGTCTCCCTCACTCCCACCCTCCCTATCCCACCCCTCTAGGTGGTCACAAACCACCGAGTTGATCTCCCTGTGCTATGCGGCTGCTTCACACTAGCTGTCTATTTTATGTTTGGTAGTGTATATATGTCCATGGCACTCTCTCACTTTCTCACAGCTTACACTTCCCCCTCCCTATATCCTCAAGCCCATTCTCTAGTAGGTCTGTGTCTTTATTCCCGTCTTACCCCTAGGTTCTTCATGACCTTTATTTATTTATTTATTTCTTAGATTCCATATATATGTGTTACCATACAGTATTTGTGTTTCTCTTTCTGACTTACTTCACTCTGTATGACAGACTCTAGGTCCATCCACCTCACTACAAATAATTCAATTTCATTTCCTTTTCTGGCTGAGTAATATTCCATTGTATATATGTGTCACATCTTCTTTATCCAGTCTTCTGTGGCTGGACACTTAGGTTGCTTCCACGTCCTGGCTATTGTAAATAGAGCTGCAATGAACATATTGGTACATGACTCTCTTTGAATTACGGTTTGCTCAGGGTATATGCCCAGTAGTGGGAATGCTGCGTCACATGGTAGTTCTATTTGTAGATTTTTAAGGAACCTCCATACCATTCCCCATAGTGGCTGTATCAATTAACATTCCCACCAACACTGCAAGAGTGTTCCCTTTTCTCCACACCCTCTCCAGCATTTATTGTTTGTAGATTTTTTGATGATGGCCATTCTGACAAGAGTTAGATGATATCTCATTGTAGTTTTGATTTGCATTTCTCTAATGATTAATGATGTTGAGCATTCTTTCATGTTTTTGTTGGCAATCTGTATATCTTCTTTGGAGAAGTGTCTATTTAGGTTTTCTGCCCATTTTTGGATTGGGTTGTTTTTTTTTGTTGTTATTGAGCTGTATGAGCTGCTTGTAAATTTTGGAGATTAATCCTTTGTCAGTTGGTTCATTTGCAAATATTTTCTTCCATTCTGAGGGTTGTCTTTTGTTGTTGTTTATGGTTTCCTTTGCTGTGCAAAAGCTTTTAAGTTTCATTAGGTCCCATTTGTTTATTTTTGTTTTTATTTCCATTTCTCTAGGAGGTGGGTCAAAAAGGATCTTGCTGTGATTTATGGGATAAAGTGTTCTGCCTATGTTTTCCTCAAATAGTTTGATAGTTTCTGGCCTTACATTTAGGTCTTTAATCCATTTTGAGCTTATTTTTGTGTATGGTGTCAGTGAGTGTTCTAATCTCATACTTTTAAATGTATCTGTCTAGTTTTGCCAGCACCACTTATTGATGAGGCTGTCTTTTCTCCACTGTATATTCTTGCCTCCTTTATCAAAGATAAGGGGACCATATATGCGTGGGTTTATATCTGGGCTTTCTATCCTGTTCCATTGATCTATATTTCTGTTTTTGTGCCAGTACCATACTCTCTTGAGTACTGTAGCTTTGTAGTATAGTCTGAAGTCAGGGAGCCTGATTTCTCCAGCTCCATTTTTCATTCTCAAGATTGCTTTGGCTATTCGGGGTCTTTTGTGTTTCCATACAAATTGTGAAATTTTTTGTTCTAGTGCTGTGAAAAGTGCCAGTGGTAGTTTGATAGGGATTGCATTGAATCTGTAGATTGCTTTGGGTAGTAGAGTCATTTTCACAATGACTGATTGATTGATTCTTTAATCCAAGATCATGGTATGTCTCTCCATCTATTTGTATCATCTTTAATTTCTTTCATTAGTGTCTTATAATTTTCTGCATACAGGTCTTTTATCTCCTTAGGTAGGTTTATTCCTAGATATTTTATTCTTTTTGTTGCAGTGATAAATGGGAGTGTCTTCTTAATTTCACTTTCAGATTTTTCATCATTAGTGTATAGGAATGCCAGAGATTTCTGTACATTAATTTTGTATCCTGCTACTTTACCAAATTCATTGATTAGCTCTAGTAGTTTTCTGGTAGCATCCTTAGGATTCTCTATGTAGAGTATCATGTCATCTGCAAAAAATGACAGCTTTACATCTTATTTTCTGATTTGGATTCCTTTTGTTTCTTTTTCTTCTCTGATTGCTGTGGCTAAAACTTCCAAAACAATGTTGAATAAGAGTGGTGAGAGGGGCAACCTTCTCTTGTTCCTGATCTTAATGGAAATGCTTTCATTTTTTCACCATTGAGGATGACATTGGCTGTGGGTTTGTCATATATGGACTTTATTATGTTGAGGAAAGTTCCTTCTATGTCTACATTCTGCAGGGTTTTTATCGTAAATCGCTGTTGAATTTTGCTGAAATTTTTCTCTGCATCTATTGAGATGATCATATGGTTTTTCTCATTCCATTTGTAAATATGATGTATCACGTTGATTGATTTGCATATACTGAAAAATCCTTGCATTCCTGGAATAAATCCCACTTGATCATGGTGTATGATGCTTTTAATGTGCTGTTGGATTCTGTTTGCTAGTATTTTATTGAGGATTTTTGCATCTATGTTCATCAGTGATATTGGCCTGTAGTTTTCTTTCTTTGTGACATCCTGTCTAGTTTTGGTATCAGGGTGATGGTGGGCTCGTAGAATGAGTTTGGAAGTATTCCTCCCTCTTCTATATTTTGGAAGAGTTTGAGAAGGATAGGTGATAGCTCTTCTCTAAATGTTTGCAAGATTTTGCCTCTGAAGCCATCTTGTCCTAGGCTTTTGTTTGTTTGAAGATTTTTAACCACAGTTTCAATTTCAGTGCTTGTGATTGGTCTGTTCATATTTTCTATTTCTTCCTGGTTCAGTCTCGGCAGGTTGTGCATTTTTAAGAATTGGTCCATTTCTTTCATGTTGTCCATTTTATTGGCACAGTGTTGCTTTTAGTAATCTCTTATGATCCTTTGTATTTCTGCAGTGTCAGTTGTTACTTCTCCTTTTTCATTTCTAATTCTATTGATGTGAGTCTTTTCCCTTTTTTTCTTGATGAGTCTGGCTAATGGTTTATCAATTGTATTTGTTTCTCAAAGAACCAGCTTTTACTTTTATTGATCTTTTCTATCCTTTCCTTCATTTCTTTTTCAATTATTTATGATCTGTCGTTTATGATTTCTATCCTTCTGCTAACTTTGTTTTTTTATTGTTCTTCTTTCTCTAATTGCTTTAAGTGCAAGGTTATGTTTTTTATTTGACATGTTTCCTGTTTCTTAAGGTAGGATTGTATTGCTATAAACTTCTCTCTTAGAACTGCTTTTGCTGCATCCCATAGGTTTCGGGTCATCGTGTCTCCATTGTCATTTGTATTTAGGTATTTTTTGATTTCCTCTCTGATTTCTTCAGTGATCACTTCGTTATTAAGTAGTGTATTGTTTAGCCTCCATATGTTTGTATTTTTTACAGATCTTTTCCTGTAATTGATATCTAATATCATAGCGTTGTGGTTGGAAAAGATACTTGATACAATTTCAATGTTCTGAAATTTACCAAGGCTTGATTTGTGACCCAGGATATGATCTGTCCTGGAGAATGTTCCATGAGCAGTTGCAAAAAATGTGTATTCTGTTGTTTTTGAATGGAATGTACTATAAATATTAATTAAATCCATCTTGTTAATATATCATTTAAAGTGTGTGTTTTGTTATTTATTTTCATTTTGGATGATCTGTCCATTGGTGAAAGTGGGGTGTTAAAGTCCCCTACTATGATTGTGTTACTCTGGATTTTCCCTTTTATGGCTGTTATTATTTGCCTTATGTATTAAGGTGCTCCTATGTTGGGTGCATATATATTTACAATTGTTATATCTTCTTCATGTATGGATCCCTTGATCATTATGGTGTGTCCTTCTTTGTCTCTTTTAAGAGTCTTTATTTTAAATTCTATTTTGTCTGATATGAGAATTGCTACACCAGCTTTCTTTTAATTTCCATTTGCATGGAATATCTTTTTCCATCCCCTAACTTTCCATCTGTATGTGTCCCTAGGTCTGAAGTGGGTCTCTTGTAGACAGCATATATAAGTGTCTTGTTTTTGTATCCATTCAGCCAGTCTGTGTCTTTTGGTGGGAGCATTTAATCCATTTACATTTAAGGTAATTATCGATATGTATGTTCCTATTCCCATTTTCTTAATTGTTTTGTGTTTGTTTTTGTAGGCCTTTTCCTTCTCTTGTGTTTCTTGCTGAGAGAAGTTCCTTTAGCATTTGTTGTAAAGCTGGTTTGGTGGTGCTGAACTCTCTCAGCTTTTGCTTGTCTGTAAACGTTTTAATTTCTCCATCAAATCTGAATGAGATCCTTGCTGGGTAGAGTAATCTTGGTTGTAGGTTTTTCTCCTTCATCAC
Organism: Orcinus orca; assembly: GCF_937001465.1. NCBI lineage: Eukaryota > Metazoa > Chordata > Mammalia > Artiodactyla > Delphinidae > Orcinus > Orcinus orca. Next base: position 8,056,872 of record NC_064563.1, on the reverse strand, counting down.
TTTAAATATGTCCTGCTACTCCCTTCTGGCTTGCAGAGTTTCTGCTGAAAGGTCAGCTGTTAACCTTATGGGGATTCCCTTGTGTGTTATTTTTTGTTTTTCCCTTGCTGCTTTTAATATGTTTTCTTTATATTTAATTTTTGACAGTTTGATTAATATGTGTCTTGGCATGTTTCTCCTTGATTTATCCTGTGTGGGACTCTCTGTGCTTCCTGGACTCAATTAACTATTTCCTTTCCCATATTAGGGAAGTTTTCATCTATAATCTCTTCAAATATTTTCTCAGTCCCTTTCTTTTTCCTCTTCTTCTTCTGGGACCCCTATAATTCGAATGTTGGTGCATTTAATTTTGTCCCAGTGGTCTCTGAGACTGTCCTCAGTCTCAGAGAGACTCTTTTCATTCTTTTTTCTTTATTCTGCTCTGCAGTAGTTATTTCCACTATTTTATCTTCTAAGTCACTTATCCCTTCTTCTGCCTCAGTTATTCTGCTATTGATCCCTTCTAGGGTATTTTTCATTACAGTTATTTTGTTGTTCATCATTGCTTGTTTCCTCTTTAGTTTTTCTAGTTCCTTGTTAAATGTTTCTTGCATTTTGTCTATTCTATTTGCAAGATTTTGGATCATCTTTACTATCATTATTCTGAATTCTTTTTCAGGTAGACTGCCTATTTCCTCTTTATTTGTTAGGTCTGGTGGGTTTTTGCCTTGCTCCTTCATCTGCTGTGTGTTTTTCTGTCTTCTCATTTTGCTTAACTTACTGTGTTTGGGGTCTCCATTTTGCAGGCTGCAGATTCGTATTTCGCATTGTTTTTGGTGTCTGTCCCCAGTGGCTAATGTTGGTTCAGTGTGTTGTGTAGGCTTCCTGGTGGAGGGGACTAGTGCCTGTGTTCTGGTGGATGAGGCTGCATCTTGTCTTTCTGGTGGGCAGGTCCACGTCTGTTGGTGTGTTCTTGGGGTGTCTGTGGTCTTATTATGATTTTAGGCAGCCTCTCCACTAATGGGTGGGGTTGTGTTCCTGTCTTGCTAGTTGTTTGGCATAGGGTGACCAGCACTGTAACTTGCTGGTCATAGAGTGAAGCTGGGTGTTGGTGTTGAGATGGAGATCTCTGGGAGATTTTCGCCACTTGATATTATGTGTAACTGGGAGGTATCTTGTGGACCAGTGTCCTGAATTTGGCTCTCTCACTTCAGAGGAACAGCACTGACTCCTGGCTATAGCACAAAGAGTCTTTCATCCACACAGCTCAGAAAAAAAAGGAGAAAAATTGAAAGAAAGAAAGAAAGATAGAAAGGAAGGAAGGAAGAATAGGATAAAATAAAATAAAATAAGATAAAATAAAATCAAGTTATTAAAATAAAAAATAATTATTAAGAAAAAAAAATTTTTTAAGTAAAACAAAAAACCAAAAGAAAAAAACGGATGGATAGAACCCTAGGACAAATGGTGAAAGCAAAGCTATTACAGAGAAAATCTCACACAGAAGCATACACATGCACACTCACAAAAAGAGGAGAAGGGGAAAAAAATAAATCTTGCTCTCAAAGTCCACCTCCTCAATTTGGGATGGTTCGTTGTCTATTCAGGTATTCCACAGTTGCAGGGTACATCAAGTTGATTGTGGAGATTTAATCCGCTGCTCCTGAGGCTGCTGGAACAGATTTCCCTTTCTCTTCTTTTTTGCACAGCTCCGGGGCCTCAGCTTTGGATTTGGCCCCGCCACTGCATGTAGGTCATTGGAGGGTGTCTGTTCTTTGCTTAGACAGGACGGGGTTAAAGGAGCAGCTGATTAGGGGGCTCTGGCTCACTCAGGCCGGGTGGAGGGAGGGGCATGGATGCAGGGCGATCCTGCGGTGGCAGAGGCCAGTGTCATGTTGCACCAGCCTGAGGCGCGACGTGCGTTCTCCCGGGGAAGTTGTCCCTGGATCACGGGACCCTGACAGTGGCAGGCTGCACAGGCTCCCAGGAGGGGCAGTGTGGATGGTGACCTGTGCTTGCACACAGGCTTCTTGGTGGCTGCAGCAGTGGCCTTAGCATCTCATGCCCGTCTCTGGGGTCCGCACTTTAAGCTGTGGCTCACGCCTGTCTCTGGAGCTCCTTTAAGCAGTGCTCTTAATCCCCTCTCCTTGTGCACCAGGAAACAAAGAGGGAAGAAAAAGTCTCTTGCCTCTTCAGCAGGTCCAGAGGTTTCCCCGGACACCCTCCCGGCTATCCGTGGTGCACTAACCCCTTCAGTCTGTGTTCACGCCACCAACCCCAGTCCTCTCCCTGCGATCTGACCGAAGCCCGAGCCTCAGCTCCCAGCCCCCGCCCGCCCCGGTGGGCGAGCAGACAACTCTCTCGGGCTGGTGAGTGCTGGTCGGCGCCAATCCTTGGTGTGGGAATCTGTCCACTTTGCCTTTTGCACCCTTGTTACTGCGCTCTCCTCCATGGCTCTGAAGCTTCCCCCCTCTGCTACCCGCAGTCTCCCGCCGTGAAGGGGCTTCCTAGTGTGTGGAAACCTTTCCTCCTTCACAGCTCCCTCCCACTTGTGCATGTCGCATCCTATTCTTTTGTCTCTGTTTTTCTTTTTCTTTTTTTTGCCCTACCCAGGTACGTGGGGAGTTTCTTGCCTTTTGGGAGGTCTGAGGTCTTCTGCCAGCATTCATTGTGTGTTCTATCAGAGGAGTTCCACATGTAGATGTATTTCTCATGTATCTGTGGAGAGGAAGGTGATCTCTGCATCTTACTCTTCTGCCATCTTCCTCAACTCCTTGCCAAAACAATCCTGAGAAAGAAAAAAGGAGCTGGAGGAATTAGGCTCCTTAACTTCAGATTATACTGCAAAGCTACAGTAATCAAGACAGTATGGCCCTGGCACAAAAACAGAAATATAGATCAATGGAACAGGATTGAAAGCCCAGAGATAAACCCATGCACATACGGTCACATTATGTTTGATTAAGGAGACAATATAAAATGGAGAAAAGACAGCCTCTTCAGTAAGTGGTGCTGGGAAAACTGGAGAGCTACATGGAAGAGAATGACATTAGAACACTCCCTAACACCATACACAAAAATAAACTCAAAATGGATTAAAGATCTAAAGGTAAGGCCAGACACTATAAACCTCTTAGAGGAAAACTTAGTTAGAACACTCTATGATATAAATCACAGCAAGATCCGTTTTGACTCACCTCCTAAAGAAATAGAAATAAAAACAAAAATAAAGAAATGGGACCTAATGAAACTTAAATGCTTTTATACAACAAAGGTAACCACAAACAAGACAAAAAGACAACCCTCAGATTGGGAGAAATATTTGCAAATGAAACAGCTGACAAAGGCTTATTCTCCAAAATTTACAAGCAGCTCATGCAGCTCAATATCGAATAAATCAAAGAACCCCATACAAAAATGGGCAGAAGACCTAAATAGTTGTTTCTCCATAAGAAATATACAGATTGCCAACAAACACATGAAAGGATACTCAATGTCACTAATCATTAGAGAAATGCAAATCAAGACTGCAATGAGGTATCACCTCACACTGGTCAGAATGGCCATCATCAAAAATTCTACAAACAATAAATGCTGGAGAGGGTATGGAGAAAAGGGAACCCTCTTGCACTGTTGGTGGGAGTGTAAATTGATACAGTCACTATGGAGAACAGTATGGAGGTTCCTTTAAAAACTAAAAATAGAGCTTCCATACAACTCAGAAATCTCACTACTGGGCATATACCCTGAGAAAACCATAATTCAAAAAGAGTCATGTACCAAAATGTTCATTGCAGCTCTATTTACAATAGCCAGGAGATGGAAACAACCTAAGTGTCCATCATCAGATGAATGGATAAAGAAGATGTGGTACATATATACAATGGAATATTATTACTCAACCATAAAAAGAAACGAAATTGAGTTATTTGTAGTGAGGTGGATGGACCTAGAGTCTGTCATACAGAGTAAAGTAAATCAGAAAGAAAAAAACAAATATCATATGCTAACACATATATATGGAATCTAAAAAAAAAAATGATACTGAAGAACCTAGGGGCAGGACAGAAATAAAGATGTAGATGTAGAGAATGGACTTGAGGACATGGGGAGGGAGAAGGGTAAGCTGGGATGAAGTGATAGAGTGGCATGGGCATATATACACTACCAAATGTAAAATAGATAGTGGGAAGCAGCCACATAGCACAGGGAAATCAGCTCGGTGCTTTGTGACCACATAGAGGGGTAGAATAGGGAGGGTGGGAGGGAGAGGGAGGAGTTAGTGGGATATAGTTATATGTATAGCTGATTCACTTTATCATAAAGCAGAAGCAGAAGCAGCAGTGTAAAGCAATTGTACTCCAAGAAGATGTTAAAAAAACAAACAAACTGATTTTGATTTGATTTTTTGATGTGGTACAGAGAGAAGTAGTAACAGAAACAGAAATGGAAGGTGCCCTATGAGTCAGCTGAAAGCTGAGCAGCTGATGAATTCCTACTGTACATGCTGTGAAAACTGCACTATCCAATATGGTAGCCACAAGCCCCACGTGGTAGTTGAGCAATTAAAATGTGACTAGTATGGGGGGGAGGAATAAATTATTAGTTTGGTATTAACAGATACATGCTACTCTATACAAAATAGATAACCAACAAGGACCTACTCTATAGCACAGGGAACTATACTTAATATCTTATAATAACCTATTATGGAAAATTGTCTGAAAAAAGTGTATGTACATGTATAACTGAATCACTTTGCTATGCACCTGAAACTAACACAACATTGTAAATCAACTATACTGCAATTACAATAAATAAATACATCATAACATAATAATTCACAAAAAAATGATGTGTGACTGAGAAAGTAAGTTTAAAATTTTGTTTTAATTAATTTAAATTTAACTTTAAAAACTGATACTTAATTCAGCTACTGGAAAACTTACATATGTTTGGAACAACTTGAGTGTGTCAGTCTATTTTTTTTCAAATTTATGAACTGTACTTATGGATCAACTAATTCTGATAAATATTTAGCATCCAAATTAGGATGTGATTTAAGAGTAAAACATGCCAGATTTCAAAGACTTAGTAGAAAAATAGAGAATGTAAAATATCTTATTAATGATATTTTTTCAAAAATTTTTATGACAGGTTGAATTTGTATTGTGGGTATATTGGTTTAAGCAAAATATATTATCATTTTACCTCTTTTACTTTTTTAGTGCAAAACTAGAAAATTTTAAATTACATATATGACTTGCATTTTATTTCTGTTGGACATTGTGTTCTAGAAACACAGAAGGGACTGATTTATAAGTTTGGGTCTGGGCCAGAGCTGCTGTAACTACTCATGAGAAAAGAGTGGCATCTCAGCTACTGTAAGAGGAAAGCAACAATGAGAAAATCAAGAGTCCAACTCAGGTGATAGGACGCCATATTTAAAGCACGTGGTAGGGCAGGGATTAAACCTGGAGGAGGACAAGGTGAGAGGCAAAATCCCCGGCATTCTGCTGAGGCTCAGCTCCCACCTAAGGAGAAGAGGTTTGTATATGGGTAAACACAGCCCTGGACACAGTGAAATGGTGTGCCTGATACAGTGGACCGAGCCTTTGAGCTACGAGGTCAATGGGTCATCTGGGAATCATATGAAATTTTGTGAATCCCGAACAAAGGGAGCAATTGTGACAGACCATGGGGATTTCTCTCTCATGTTTTTTAACCAAAGCAAAGAATTCAAGGGGTAGAGCTGGAAATGACTAGTGGGTGGGCCAAAATGTTCATTCATTTTTTTCTGTAAGATGGCTCTAGTAGCACTTAACTGTCTTTAACTCCATTTGGAACTATTTTGTTAGGTTGTATGTAACAGCTGTCATGTCAATGTGCATTTAAAAAAAGACATCAAAATTGGTGAATACTTGTGTAGCCATTTTACTATTGAAGATGGAAGAAAAAAAGCAACATTTTCAGCATATTATGCTTTATTATTTCAAGAAAGGTAAAAATGCAACCGAAACTCAAAAAAAGATTTGTGCAGTGTATGGAGAAGGTGCTGTGACTGATCGAACATGTCAAAAGTGGTTTGCAAAGTTTCCTGCTGGAGATTTCTCACTGGACAATGCTTCACAATCGGGTAGACCAGTTGAAGTTGATAGTGATCAAATCGAAACAGTAATTGAGAACAATCAACATTTTACCACGCGGGAGAGAGCCGACATACTCAACATATCCAAATCAAGCACTGAAAATCATTTGCACCAGCTTGGTTATGTGAATCGCTTTGATGTTTGGGTTCGACATAAGTTAGGTGAAAAAAATCTTCTTGACTATATTTCCGCATGCGATTCTCTACTGAAATGTTATGAAAACGTTGCATTATTAAAACAAATTGTGATGGCAGATGAAAGGTGGATACTGTACAGTAATGTGGAAAGGAAGAGATCGTGGGGTAAGAGAAATGAGCCACCACCAGCCACAGCAAAGGTCGGTCTTCATCCAAAGAAGGTGGTGGTGTGTATATGGTGGGATTGGAAGGGAGTCCCCTATGATGAGTTCCTTCCGGAAAACCAAACGATTAATTCCAAGAAGTACTGCTCCCAGTTAGACTGAAAGCAGCACTCGACAAAAAGCCTCCAGAATTAGTCAACAGAAAATTCATAATCTTCCATCAGGATAATGCAAGACTGCATGTTTCTTTGATGACCAGGCAAAAACTGTTAACATCTTGGCTGGGAAGTCCTGATTCATCTGCTGTATTCACCAGACATTGCACCTTCGGATTTCCATTTATTTTGGTCTTTGCAAAATTCTTTTAATGGGAAAAATTCCGATTCCCTGGAAGACTGTAAAAGGCACCTGGAACAGTTCTTTGCTCAAAAAGATAAAACGTTTTGGGAAGATGGAATTATGAAGTTGCCTGAAAAAAAGTCAGAAGGTAGTGGAACAAAAGGGTGAATATGTTACTTAATAAAGTTCTTGGTGAAAATGAAAAATGTGTCTTTTATTTTTACTTTAAAAACTGAAGGCCCTTTTTGACCCACCCATTAGTATGACTTTAATTTGCCACCTTGTTGGTGGCCTAGGACAGTATCTGTTGTAATCTTAGGTCAAATGTAATTTGAGGGAGATGTTCTAATATTCTGGCATTGAAATTCCTCCTCCCTTAAGATAAGGTCTAAAGCTTTCAGTTACTTTTTTCCTTTATATTTAGCTTTGACTTGACAATTCATTAAGACTTTTCACATCTGTATTACCAGCTCGGAATATTTGATGGTGGTACAACATACCTAGAAAGGATACCTGTGAGAGTACACTTACCTAGAGAGGATACCTGAGAGTTATATTGTTTTATCATATTATTACTCTAAATGTGGGTCTATGGGGCAACTCTCTATTGTACGCCCAATAACACCTCAGCAGGGATTTCTAAAGGTAAGTTCTAGGATTAAGAAGAGATGGTTACACTCCAGTCCCAGGATCAAGGGCTTTGCTTGAGAGCCAGAAAGATCCCGCATCCATTTCAAATATCTAAATCCTTCCTGGTCCTTTGCCAGCAAGGTTTTCTTTCTTATAAGAGGAAGAGAATAAAATTTTAATGAGCACATCCTAGCCCCTGGAATCAGAGGCCTGCCTTTGCTCCTTCCTAGATGATGATTTTAAGCACCGCATTTAAGCATCCCTATCTTTAATATCTTCATGTGTTAAATATGGATAATATTAGCACCTATGTCATGAAGTTTTCCAGGGATTAATGAGATAACATGTGCAAGCTTTTTTATTGAAGTGTAGTTGCTTTACAATATATAGTTTCAGGTGTACAGCAAAGGGATTCAGCTATGCATATATATATATTCTTTTTCAGATTCTTTTCCCTTATATGTTATTACAAAATATTGAGTATAGTTCCCTGTGCTATACAGTAGGTCCTTGTTGCTTATCTATTTTATATATAGTAGCATGTGTCTGTTAATCCCAAACTCCTAATTTATCCCTCCTCCCACGTTTCCCCTTTGGTAACCATAAGCTTCTTTTTTATGTCTGTGACTCTGTTTCTGTTTTGTATGTAAGTACATTTGTATCATTTTTTAGATTCCACATATAAGTGATATCATATGATATTTATCTGTCTCTGTCTTACTTCACTCAGTATGATCATCTCTAGGTCCATCCATGTTGCTGCAAATGGCATTCTTTCTTTCTTTTTTTATAGCTGAGTGTGCAAACTTTTTATCACAATACTTGTCATATGAGGCAAGAGCTCATAAGATGTGAAATCTTGTCCTTATTATCTGTTAAACACCCGGTTGGATACTTTACATTTTATCTCCATTAATTTCCATACCATTTGGGTAGGTAAGGATCTTTATCCCCCCCCTCTGTTTATGAGAAAACAGAAGTTCAGAGAAATTAACTACCATGCCCCAGTTTGCTCCATGTGAAGGCATGATGGAGCCTCATCGGTGATTAAGAGCACACACGGAGCCCTACAACTGCGTGAGGGGAAGTTAAGGGCCTCTCTCTGCCTCCATTTCCACTTTTGAAAAAATAAGGACAGTAATTGGACCTACCTCATAAGATTTTTAAGAAGTTAAGCAAGTTGATGTTTGTGAACATTTAGAACAGTGCCTGGAACATGCTAAGTGCTACATATGATTTGTTACATCAAAAGATTATGTTTTATTTTTATGTCTTACTCGAGTAAGATTGCCGAGGTTCTTGCTAAATAGTTCCTTTAGTTTTAGGTAAGAAATGTAAGTGCTTTGGGAACAAAGCATCTCTCTATCATTCTACTATAGCTCATATCTGATGAAAGCCACTTTTGTGCACTCTCATTCTTATAATGTCACAGGGCAACAATAATAACTGTATTTTTTTTTTGTCCTCAAGCACTGACAGCTTTTGTAGACCATTGTGAACCTGGAATCATGCCTCTTTAATATTTCTCCTGCAAAATGCCAGCCTCCCCCTGTGGCTGGAATTCTTGCTCCAATGACTAACATCTAACACGTGTTCTGCTGCCAGATGTACTTCTTTCCTTTGGCTGGGCACCTGGGTTTAGGAGATGTGGTGTCAATCAAGACTGTATTGCTGGATGAGATAAGCGGGTAGAGAACACATTTTAGAAGCCAATTCACAGAGCTTTGGGATTATACCTGGGCTGAGAGATTTAGCAGACAGTTCTCAGGCTTTCCTCTGCTCCATGCTATGCCTATGTGATCTGTTGCAGGGAGTTTTTCTTTGCCTTTCAGATTATGACCTTTCTGAAGGCCAAAGCCTTATCTGTGTATTCAGCCAGACCTGTCCTAGAGAGGGCATCAAAATGATCAATACAGATACAAATTCTATACTGTACCTATTTTGAGAGAACTCCTTGTAGATTAAGGTCATTCAAATACTGGATGCTTGTTTTTCTAGCCATCTTCTAATAGAAGGCAATAAAAAAAAAGGCAACAATAAGCTGTATCTCAAATAATTATAAGCAAAATGAACTTTAGACACATGAACTTTTCAACCACTGATTTAAAAAAAAATACTTAAAAAGGCAGGCCTCAGACTTTCTATAGTTTTAATGAACTTATCAAAAATCTGCTTCAGGGGACACACTGCTATACCAGAGAGGGGCTGACAAACTACAGCCTGCAAGCCAAAACTGGGCTGCCGACCAGCTTTTTTTTATGAATAAAGTTTTATTGGAGCACAGTCACACTTTTTCATTTAGGAATTATTTATGGCTCTTTCATATTACAGTGGTAGAGTTGAGTTGCCACAGAGACCATATGGCTTGCAAAGACAAAAATAGTTACTATCTGGACCTTTATATCTTCTCAGTTCTGCCCTTGACAACATGTACATAAATGAGATTGACAGTTTTCCAATAAAACTTTACTTACAAAAACAGGAAGTGGACCAGAATTGGCAGATCCTTGGTAAATTGGGAAAAGAAAGTCCTTTAGAGTCAGACATACTAGCTCTGTGACCTGGGAAGCAACACTTGACCTCTCTGAAGCTCAGTTTGCACACCCATAAGACATGGCTATCAATGCTTATCTCGTGATTACTATGAGGATAAAATAAGAAAATGTATGATCAGGAACTAGCACACATGAGATACTAAATGTTTGTGAATGTCGTTTCATTTAACACCTCACACCTACAGGCTATCAAAAATTTACAATTAAAATGTAGGAAAATATCCACCTCACCAAACACCATGGGAGGTGTTTTTCTCAGAAAGCAGAGATAGAGAAAAGTTTAAAAATTTTTGAAAACATGCTTAGTGTCATTCAAGGACTTTAGCTGGGCTTATAAGAATATATATTGAATAAGGGGGAAGAAGAATGATGTTTAAAAAACCGTATCATTTTGACATCATAGACTTCTAATTTAACCCTCAATTTTGAAAAATATAATGTTTTAGATACATTTCATGCCCTTAAATATCCAAGAATTTAACTTAGTTTTACAACGTCTTTCATGTTTCTCAAGTGTTCAGAAATGTTTCTGCCATATCATTGAACCAACTATTCCTTACAACAACTTCTAAAAATTTAGCATCCAGGACCAAAAGTGGAAAAGCATTTGTATGCATGTTTTAAGCCAGTGAAAAATGAAAGTGTTAGAAGAAAATGATGCCCTTGGGCCATTGTAAGAAAGTTGGTCCTGAACGTCATCCATCACCAAACTCTGAATGTGGGATTGTGGGGTATTCTAGTTATACTAAACTTGAAAGTAATAATAAAAGAAGAAAAAATGTCCCTTGCTTCTGTTCTATTTTCTCCTCCAAGTATAGTACAGTTTATTTTCTTTATAGCCATAAAATCAAAAGCGTCTGATGCAAAAATAAAACTTACCTTGGAGCATCAAGAGACAGACGGGAACTTCTGAGACAAACCCAAGATTCAGGGTTGGCTGAAGTCCTGGTTCAGTTTTGTGTAAACTTGAATAAGAAAACTGACTTTTCTCCTTTTCTGTAACCTTCCATTTAGTGGCAATAAAATGCCCACTAATAGTGCTACTGTAGATATTAATGATATAACAAATATAAACGGCTAATATAAACGGCTACATAGTGATTGCTGGGACCTCAGTTAATTTAATTCTGCCCCAGTGACCATATTATTTTAGACTATGGGGTATAGATCTATGATTCTCAAATTGGAATATGGGACAAACAGAAAGTACACAATGATGCCAGAGGCAAATGAAGCTTCAGGTCAGATAGTAGGAATCTTCTGAGAGTACCAATTTCACTCAAACTTATAATTAGAAAGTTTAAAAACAATTTAGTAGAAATTTAAAATACTTTCATGTTGGAAACCAATAGTCTTCATTTGGAAGAGCATGTGAAATGAATGGAAACTTGAAAAATAATGTTGAAACTCCAAGGAAATAAAATAGATGGTTTTGACTGATGGACAGACTCCTCTGTGTTGTAGGGTCCCTCAGTGGAAAGCTCTGGGAGAAAGAATGTGAGATTGGCAATTTGAAAATAAAAGTCTGAGCTCTGGCTCTGCTGGCTTCTTCTTTTGAGACACGGAATAAATTACGTAATCTCCTTGACTCTCAGTTTCTGCATCTGTAAAATGGGACTCACTTTGATCTAATAGGTGGCTTGAGGATAAATAAGATTATGTGAAAATCTTTTTGGAGAGAATTTCTGAAATTTTTGTGAACAGTAAGGCAGTCTAAAGATGTGAGTTTTGTTGCCATCAGTTCGTATGGCATTTTACCAGTAAAATGGACTAAGAAACCAGACTCAAGGGAAGCCTTCTTTCTTTGAGGACTCTGTTCTCTGCTTGAAGGCATATATTTTAACCTTACTTTAAATCCCTAAAGTTTATTTTTTTAGTTGCATATAGGTCAAATTAAACCTCTCCTTATTTTCCGCATCTGCAAAATGAAGAAAATAGGAATTACATCAATGATTGTTCTGAGAATTAAAAGGACATAAGGCATATGAGACTATCCTGCAGGGGCTTACAGATTGGACTCTCAAAACTGTAAATTCCTTCCCTTTCCTCCCTGCTTCTACCCTTCACTAATCTCTTCCAAATTTCTTCCAAATTAAAGAAAAAATTCTGGAGGCTGAATTCTGTTATAATGGATTTTGGTTGCAGTCCTGGAAACTTTTTTCTGAGTGATGCAGCCTTAAAAATAATCTTGTTCAGAATTGGATATTCACCAATTACTTTGGAGAATTTTCTCTGATTAGCTCTTTCATGAGGAAGTAGAATAAGGGGATTATAGGAAGAGCACTAAGCAATTAAATCCAAACCCTTAGTAGTTCTAAGAAACATTATTTTTCTCTGGTTGGGAACTCTGAGTATTTGAAGCTTACACTGTGCCTGTTTGCAAGGTCATTAGGTTTTAATATACTTTTTTTTTAATGCATGTCATGAATTTTGAGCAGTCCTCAAATCCAGCATTTTCAAATTACCAATTAATGAAAAATCTTCATTTGTCTTTAATTTACATTACATGATGACTAGAGTTTAAATTTGTAAACAGCACCTGCTAACTAACTTTTTGCAGGCCCAGCTGGGGTATCAACTTTTTAGATTTTTGTCCCAAGCATGCATGTCAATTGAAGAAGATTGGCAATAGCTTCCACTCATATTTTTATAGAAGTGGTTCCTCCTTTTTCCTTCAGGCTAAAATATGTTGAATACTCACCAGATGCTAGATACTAAACCAAGTACATTTCTTGTATTTTGTTATTTGATTCCTCACAACAATCACTGACTAGATGTGCTTATATAATATTTTCTTTACAGTTTTGCCAAAGGAAACCGAGTTTCAGAAATGCAATGTTAAGGAAATAAAAGTTCACTCAGTATATTATCTCGTTAAAGTGAGTGGCTATATTTTGTCCCAATCTCCAACCCTTATTTTGGTCAAATCCTTCAATTAGCTTCTGTTGTATTCCCCTCCCCCAACTCATAATTCTTATAATTTGAAATATGGAAAACCAGCCCAAATCTCAACACTTTCCAAAAAAGTGTGGCAGCCTAAACCAAGACACCAAACTGAGTTTCAGGATTTTATAGGAGGAATCACATCCCTTTAGTTTGTGTTACAGCAAAGGGGGAAAGCTGTACCATGCACACCTCCTACTGTGTACCATCCATATCCGATAAAAGTGAGTTAGATCAGACTCCAGGTCCTAAGATCTGAAAGAAGCTGAGTTTCCAATGAGGTCACTGCCTTCCATCCTACAGTCTCTCCAGCTCTGCCTTCTTAAAGGACAATAGGAGAAAAGACAGGAAGGCTTTCCACTCTCCACTCACAATTACTGCCTTCCTCCATCAGGTTTAATGATGCACATGAACAAAGAGTAAAATTCATATTTTTCATGTGTAGATCAGATGAGTTTTAAAAGACATGCACAGGTTACACAGTTGTGTAACACCCACCACAATCAAGGTTTCAAATATTGCCATTTGCCCTTAAACTTTTCTTTTCCTTGTTATAGTCAGCCCCCATCTCCAATCCCAGCATCTGGAAACTACTGATCTGATTTCTGTCTCTAGAATTTGGTGTTTTGTAAAATCTTATGTAAATGGAATTATACAGTATGTTGTCTTTGTGTCTGAATTCTTTCATTTAGCAAAATCCTTTTGTGATTTGGTTAACTTGTTACCTATATCAGTAGTTCTTTCTTTATTGCAGTTTTAATCCATTGTATAGCTGTGAAACTGTTTATCCATTTATTAGTTGAATGCCTAGCTGGATTATCAGCTTATTACAGAGTGGGTTAAACTCTATAAAAAAGTCAGTTTTCCAAAGTGATGGTAGCTTTTTGCTTTCCCACAAGCAAAGAATGAAAATTCCACTTTCTCATCAGTACTTGTGTCAGGTTTTTGTTTTGTTTTCATTTTTAGCCATTTTCCTAGGTCTGTAGTGGTTTCATTGTGGTTTCAGTTTGCAATCCCATTATAATGTGGAACATCTTTTCATGTAGTTTTTTCTTCTTTGGTAAAAAGTTTGTCAAATCTTTTGTTATTTATTTATTTATTTTATTTTACTTTATTATTTTTTTTTGCGGTACACGGGCCTCTCAGTGTTGTGGCCTTTCCCGTTGTGGAGCACAGGCTCCAGACGCACAGGCTCAGAGGCCATGGCTCACGGGCCCAGCCGCTCTGCGGCATGTGGGATCTTCCTGGACCGGGGCACGAACCCATGTCCCCTGCATCGGCAGGTGGACTCTCAACCACTGCACCACCAGGGAAGCCCTTGTTATTTATTTTATTTATTCATTATTTTTGAGTTGTGAGAGTTCTTTACATATTCTGGATACAAGTTCTTTATCAGATATATTTGTTGAAAATATTTTTTCCCAGTTTATAGACTGTTTTCTCTTTTTTTTAATAAATTTATTTATTTATTTTTGGCTGCAGTGGGTCTTCATTGCTGCATGCAGGCTTTCTCTAGTTGTGGTGAGCAGGGCCTATTCTTTGTTGTGGTGTGCGGGCTTCTCATTGCTGTGACATCTTGTTGTGGAGCACAGGCTCTAGGAACACGGGCTTCAGTAGTTGCGGCTCGTGGGCTCTAGAGTACAGGCTCAGTAGTTGTGTCACACAGGCTTAGTTGCTCCGTGGCATGTGGGATCTTCCCGGACCAGGGCTTGAACCCATGTCCCCTTCATTGGCAGATGGATTCTTAACCACTGTGCCACTAGGGAAGCCCTAGACTTTTTTCTTTTCCTTAACAGTATCTTAGAACAGAAGGTCTTAATTTGAGGATGCACCATGTATTGGGATTGCATTGAATCTACAGGTCAATTAAGGTCCTGATAGCTTAACAGCATTAGCATTAAGCAGAGATTTAAGAAAGGGAGGGAGCAAGTTTTTAGATATCTGGGAGGAGAGCATCCCAGGCAGAAAGATTACTAAGGTGGAAGGCTCTGAGGCAGTCACATGCTTGACTTATTCAAGGAGAATCAAAGAGAGAGTGGGACTGGAGCTAAAGGAGTGAGGAGGAAGCAGCAGCAGATAAGGACGGAGAAGTACTAGGGGCCGGATTGTGTAAGGCCTCGTAGCCCATAGTAAGGACTTGGGATTTTACTCCTAATGAGATTGGAAGACTTTGAAGCCTCTTAAGCAAAGGACATGAACTGTCTTGCATTTTAAGGAGATCAATTCGTCTGCTACAAAAAGAGGCTAGCAGACAAGGGTGGGAACTTGGAGGTAAGTTAGTAGGCTATTACCATGTCCAGACTAGAGATGATGGTGGTCTATCTAGGCCTGGGAAGTAGTGATGAACCATGGTTGGCATCTGGGTTTATTTAAAAAGTGGAGCCAACTAGATTCACAGATAATTTGGGGGAGAAAGAAGGAACAGTCAAAGATAATGCTAAGGTTTTTGTGCTGATAAACAGGAAGAGAGGAATTGCTAATTACTGAAATGGGAAGAGTGAGGTGGGAGTGGGTCTCTGGAGGGGGCAGCATGAGTTTGGTTTGGAATAGAGAAGACTGAGATGCTCATTAGACATCAATGGCTATTTGGATATCCAAGTCTGGGAAGTGAGGGGCAATTGGATCTGAGGTATGAATTGGGGTGTCAATGTGCATATAGATGGAACTGTAGAAGGAGGAAAAATATTAAGCATAAATCTCATTAAGAGCCCCAATTTTCCCTCATTCATTCTTTGGGCCCTGGGATTCCAGTTGTGGCTGAAAATGCCTGGTGAACATGACATAAACTGACATAAACCAGAACTCGTCTTTGTTTCTCCTCCTTGAGGCTAGTTTCCTGTGTGGATTAGCAAAGTCATTCCATGACTTTGGGCTTCTTTTCAGCCTACAATACAGATGCCTCTGGGAGTTGTTGTGAATCTCAGTTTATTAATATTTGCAAAAGTGCTTTCAGGTTCTTCGTTGAAAGGCATTATAGAGAAGCAGAGTGTTATTATTAAGGATGACATTTGCTCATTGTGATTAAAAATGACAAAATGAAATTTCTAGTGCAGGAGTCAACACTGCAATTTAATGTCTAAAGGTGTCTTTGCCCATCAACATGCAGCCAAATGAGGTCCATCTGTATTACAGAGATTTTTCTAGTTTGCTTTCAAATGAGCGTTGGTTTTCAAGTGGGGATTGAATGTAAGCAGACATCATCAGAGGCCAAATATATACCGTTTCAGCTAATTGCATCTTTTTGTGCAATGTTTTCTTTTCCCCCTTTAATTTATCACGGGCTGAAAATGCAGCCCAGAGAACTGTGTACTGAGGCTGTGACCACATGGTTTTATTTACCATTGTGCAGAGAATTTTATTAGGCTATAAAGTAAATGGATTTCAGATGAAGCAATTAAAACAGTGCCTTCTAAGGCCACTGTGCAAATTAGTACATACCCATGGGCTCTTCCTTGGAAGAAGCCTGCATTATGCAGAGAGGAAATGGGGTAGGAGCTTGAGGGGAAAGGTGGGAAGTTCTCACTCATATTTCCGTTACCCTCTCAGAACACGCTGTTTGTGAGCCCCAGTTGTAGGCTCTGTTGTCATCAAGGACAGGCTGGCACACTTGGGCTGAGAAATCACAACATGTTTGAGGGAAAACTGAATTGAACTTGCTTGTGGATGGAGATTAGGGAGGGAGACAGAAGACTCTATAGAAAATTCATCTGCTGAATTTTGAGTCTCTTTTTCTCTCTCTCTTAACCTCTTGAGGCAAATTTTCCAATGTGGTTCCATCCGCAGTTTAGCATAAGTAAAAAGTGCTGGAAGGTGCTCTGTCAGTGTTTTGAGGGGCTCCACGACTCCCTCCAGCATGCCCAAATAGCCTTGAAAAAGTGTCTTTGCCTTATCGCTTGTGGCTCAATTCAGTTATATAACAAGCGACTTTAGAGTTGTCACCTTCCTCTTAGTTTCAGTGATGACACCACTTCTGTGTGTATCAAGAGAGCGGCAGTGAGAGACAGGAACCATCTTTCCTCACCTCCACGGGAGGAAATGACTGTGAATCTGCTCAATGACTTTTGAAGCTCTCAGCCAGATCAAGACTTAAAATACAGAGTTTCCAGAGAGCTGAGGACATTGGAAAATAGATTTCTTGGAACAGAGATATTATTGAGTCTAGGATTCCCACCATGCCTGGGGACTGCATAGCCCTGTTACCCTAGAAACTATGCCTAGTGAGGGGGCTCTCAAGGAGTCACACAGAGGGCATGGACAGCGGATGTCCAGCAGTTGCTGGCTTTATGTCTGAAAGGACAAAAACAGATTGTGGGCTGGGATCTGACTGTGTCCTGAACCTCTAGGAGAAGATGTGGGCTTTGGTGGAGGATCCAGGAGTGTGTTGTTGTAATTGTCCTGCGCCCAGAGTGTGTTGAGCCTAAGGATGTTTACATGTTTCCGAGGACCACGGGACTATGTGCAGGAAAGAAGAGAGCCTAGGAAGGATGAATTAAGTTCTGTCCAATACAGTGGCTTAGGGTAACTCCCATTGGAGCAAATTTGGAGTAAAGTCTCTTGTCTTCTTCATCTCTGTGCTTCTATAGAACAGATTACCTGGATATTTACTACCTATTGCCCTTGTATTATATGTTGTTGCCTTTCTGTGTCGACATCTTATCTCCTTTAGTCAGTCTTGGACCTGTTTCCTTCAGCTGTATACCTTGCCCTTCTCTTGCTCTGTCCTGCATTACAGGGGTCTGATTCTTACCAGTTGCATTTCCCAGACTTCTCATTGGGTTTGACCAATGTCAGGTACTCTTAGAATATTATAGGAGATGGGAGGGCTGTTGGAAGAGAGAGAAACCACTAGAGCATTTTATATAAAACTTGCCTTCCTCATCAATGGAAATTTATAATCTCCTTGAAAATGAAGACTAGCCTATTTATGTATTCAGGGCTGGCTATATAATTTTTTGGTACCCCATGCAAAACAAAAATGTAAGTGTTCTTGTTTAAAAAGCAGGGTAAAAAAGATGTTTTTTTTTTCTTCCACTGTGTCTCCCTTCACCTGTCATGGTGTTTTTTTATTAGCTAATTAATATTGCAATCTCTCTAGTGCAGGGATACTCAAGGAGAAAGTGTAAACCTTACAGGCACCAAGGGACCCCACTCTATGTGCACATGCAGGACCAGCAAGCTGGGTTCCCTCTCCTGCCAGTTGCTAGACTGATGCCTCTGAAAGTTGAACTAGGTATCTGTCCTCCCACAGCCTTGCTGCCTTAACCTACAGTTGACAGGTGATCTTCCAAGAGCATTTCAGAAGCTGCACCAGAATGTACTAGGTAGGCTGGCTTCCACAAAATTGCCTGTCCAAAGCACTCAAGGAGTCACTGCCATGCTCCACCCTGAGATGCTCTGGGGCAAGTGCCCAACACTGACCTTTCCATGCTTGTGCCCAAGTCCCAACTAAGGGTGGAGAGTGGCAGTGGAATGAGAACAGGGCAGCTCAGGATACTAGAGAAGAGAAGGTGGCCAAAAACCCATCCTAGGGTGGTGGCTGGAGGTTGGACCATGCATGGGCTGAATCTCTGATTCCCTACTGTATGCTTCATTGTCCCATTGGACTTCACGTTTAAAACACAAATTTAAATATAAAATTAGTAAGAATTTCAAGACAGTGACTGAGGAGCATGACATCCCAATTGCAAGACCCTGTGTGACTGCAACTGGCCATGTGCCCATGAGGTGGGCCCTGCATGTGTGTATTAACCACTGTGCCTCACCCATCAATTTACAAATACTAGAATATCAATAGATGACTACTGGACAAATGAATAAATGAACATAAGAATGAATGAACAAATAATTAAATAAATGAATGAGGTAACTAACTAGTTAATCAGCCTTACCCAATAGTTTGCTGCTTCTGCTGAATACAAGAAATAATTCACCAGAAATTAGCTAGCATTTACTAAGTATCTTTCACATTCAAGATACATTTTTATGGCCAAAATGACTTCTGGACACAATCTACACTACTGTTTCTTCTGTCCTTCAAGAGGAGAAACCCTGGTATGGATTAAAGACCAATGGCACCCTCATCACACAAGTAGGTTATACCCAGAGGGTGAAGTTATTGATCCATGGGAGTGAAGGGATTATAAATGGTAGTGATGTTAAGCAAATATTCTCTTTGGTATGCTCTCTCTCCATTTTTATTATACCCTTGATCTTTAACTTTCTTCTCCTGTGCAAGATCTGGATGTACTTTCTGATTTGGAGCTGCCTCCATTGCTTAGAAAGCCCTGTGAAGACAGGAAAGGCCCTCTAAGAAGGGAGACATATTGGGGTGAAGGTGAAAACAATTTATAGTGTTTCTTCAAGGTCTAGCCCAGCATTTCACAGCACAGATAAAGAGGAGAGAGAGAGTGAAGTGGATGGCATGGTTTCTTTTTGGTTTAGGACACAGAAGATAACAATTTTCTCGGCTCAAACATTGTCTTGAAGGTTCTATATGGCTTTTGTATTTTAGCTACAGAAAATTTGGGGACTGTGGGGAAACAAAAGAGACTAACCCCAATTGCCATTTTACTATATTCCAGAAACTATCATGAGTGTTTTTCATGTGTTATCTTATTGGATCCCTACATGGACCAAGCCTATGAAATTCCTGCAAGTGTATCCATAAAACCAATAAGAATGGAAGCCTTAGAGAAGTCAAATAAATTGATTAAAATCTCTCACTTGTAAACGGAGTATCAGAGATTCCAAACCTGATATTTTTTATTCCTAACTCCTAGAGTCTAGGCTCTTTCTACAAACAAATAAATGAATAACTAAATAAATAAATACTTAAA
This sequence comes from Orcinus orca, assembly GCF_937001465.1. Classification (NCBI taxonomy): domain Eukaryota; kingdom Metazoa; phylum Chordata; class Mammalia; order Artiodactyla; family Delphinidae; genus Orcinus; species Orcinus orca. The sequence goes on along the minus strand of NC_064563.1, from coordinate 8,037,140 downwards.
TATTAGTTACTTGGTTATATTTATTTTGTTCTCTTTTGACACAGGAACTTATAAAAAGTCTTTGAGGTTTTGGGTAGATCCTTTAAAAAAAATAGGTTGCAGTGCAAGAGTAAATGATGTAATGATTAAACCAGCAAAAATGTAAAGTATATTTTGAAAACCATCTTTAGTTGTACTATTTAACATGAACTGAACACTGAATTCTTTTAAACAAAGTACTTGAAAGAATCAATAACCTCAATAAGTGGCCTTCCCTCACTTCCTATTTCAGTAGAATTAGAATTTCTTCCTTTACAAATTATTTTCTGTCTTTTCTATCTTCTGAAGTCTGGGTAAATGGCACCTCCAGGGTGTTTTAAACAAATTAGATACACAAATAGTAATGAATAATTTTGCCTGTCATATTTTCTGGGCTGTGAATTCTGCTTGAGATCTTATTGGGTGGATTAATTTCACCTAAATACAATTCCCTTTGCTTTCATAAAAGAAGGAAGATTGTCACTCTCTTATCCATCCTGATCTTAGTTTTGGATTAGATGTTATGATGGTTAAATACTCCATATTAGGCCTTTGATGGAAAAATGATTCCTCTGTATTATTTTTTAAACAGGCCATAACATTTATCAAGCCCTAGAGATATTAGAATAAATCAATTAGAAAAAAGTCAATCACAACATTCTTTGTTTCTTTCCCAGAATAATTATTTATTTGGTACCTTCTCCACACAGGGATGAATGCAGATGATGGAGTGTAGGGATTTCAGTTACAACATAAACATTCTCCTTAAGGAATCTACAGATTAGTATGAGATAAGTGGCTATGAGGGGAGCTGATGTGGGTTAACACTCTTAGTCTGTTCCAGTTGCTATAACAAAATACCATAAGCTATGTGGCTATAAACAACAGACACTTATTTCTCATAGTCCTGGAGGCTGGAAGTCTGAGATCAGGGTACCAACATGGCCAGGTTTCGTGAGAGCTCTCTTCTGGGTTTCAGACTACTAAAAGCTCTCTACGTGTGGTGGAAGGAGAAAGGGAGCTCTCTGGGGTCCCTTTTATAAGGGCACTAAACCTATTCATGAGGGCTCCACCCTCATGACCTAATCACCTCCCAAAAGCCTTACCTCCAAATGCCATTACACTGGGTTTGAGGATGTCAACATATGAATTTTGAGTCTAGAACAAATGCCTTCCTGAGGACAGGTACAGAAAGAGCCCTAGGAAAATTTAGAAGCAAGGAACATTATTTCCAGCTAAGAGATTGGGAGAGACTTCAAGTAAGAAGTTATGAAAAGGGGACAAAGTAAAAATGATAGAATTAGGTTATTTCTTTGAGTCAAGGAAAATATCCTTGAAGACTCTGTAAAGTCCATTTTTGGAGGCAGAATATTGTCTGTTATTTGTGTTTATTTTGGACATTGAATTTACAGAAGCACAAGACACGGGTGAACAAAGGCCCTGAGAGTTCCAAAGTCTGAATTTCTAGTCTTCATTTGCTGACTTAGAAGAAATTTGGGGAAATTGCCTTATGTATATGCTAGCAGGACCCTATGTGATAGGAAAATAACTTATTCAGTGTTAATTGATTCATTTATTTATTCTTTTACTCATATATTCCCTAAAACTTAATATTTGAGCACATATTATATAAAAGGCTCTGAACTAGGTAAGGGGTGAGTGTGGGTAATGTGGCTGACCTAGTTGCTACTCATATATGACCTAGATCTTTGCTACTCTAAGTGTGTCCAAGGAGCCAGAAGCACCAGCATCACCTGTAAGGTTTGGAGAAATACAGAATCTCTGTCTGCCCTAGCCCTACTAAATCAGAATTTTCATTTTAATTAGATCCCCAGTTGATTTGTGTACATATTAAAAATTGAGAGTAAGTTGGATTTGTAGCCCTAAATAGCCAAGAAAATAGTCTGCAAGCTAGGTCAAATTTGTCTGGTCACATCCTCAAGAGAACAGGAAAGCATCTATATGCAAGGCTTGTCTTTATTGAGTGGGAACTATGGGTTTCAAAAGAAATTTCATTTAAAATAACTAACTGGAGGGAAGATCTAAATTCCAAATATAGAAAACGTGAACACTATGGATACTGACAAAGCTGAGAAGCTCAGACTTCTTACCCTAAATGAGACTGGAGAGAAGTCTTAGAATGGCCTCCCAGCAGCCTAATAATTTGGGTTCCTTCAATTAGATATGACCAGCCTTTCTCTTTCCTTGCCTACAACCTGTCTTTTGACAATCTCAACTTGTGCAAATATTATCTATCCTTCAGTAACCAGCTGGAATGACACCTTCACCTTAGAATCATTCTCAATACCACAGCTAGAGCCAATCTCTCTCTTTTCTTTGAGTGTCCCCAGCAATATATCTGTACCTTTCCATGACATTTATATATTTGTCTTCATGTGTGCACGTGCAAGTCTGTGACTTATTTCCCTAGCAATAGCACCTTTAAGGAAAACAGACCCTAATACATACAGCACATGGCATGATACCATGAACACAGTAGGTCTTCAATTGTGCTTGTTGGATAAACTGAGACATAGAAATCACTACTGCATTTTCAAATATATTAAAATAAAGATTCAAACACATTAATTAAGCTTAGTCAAAGACCTTGGAAACTAGCAAATAACATTATTCAATCCAAAATGTCTTAAAAACTTTTTTTGATTATAAAATTGTTTTAATTAAATTTTTATTGGAGTATAGTTGATTTACAATGTTGTGTTAGTTTCAGGTGTACAGCAAAGTGAATCAGTTATACATATACATATATCCACTCTTTTTAAAATTCTTTTCCCATATTTTCCCATATAGTTCATTACAGAGTATTGAGTAGAGTTCCCTGTGCTATACAGTAGGTCTTTATAACTTATTTATTTTATATATAGTAGTTTGTATATGTCCATCTCAATCTCCCAATTTATCTTCCCCCTGCCCTTTCTGCCTGGTAACCATGAGTTACAGATGTAGACAACAAAATGTCTTTATGATGGTTAAGATTTATAGCCAAAGTTGTGCCTTGTACAGGGGAATTAAAAATGAAGTCTATAAGGTGTTTAGAAAATTAGTTGGGGAGGCAAGACATACTGAGAGTATCCTAAAGAACATTTAATAGCAACAGTAGGAAGAACATAATAATGTTACTAATTTAACATAAATGAATGCCAAAATGCAAAATAAGGATATGAGGATTCTGTGGTGGAGAGGGATAAATTAACATTGGTGAGTTTCCCAAGAAGTGGGTAGAATAGGTGAGGCTTGAATTAGGATTTTAAGGATAAGTAATATTGAGTTGAGGAAGAGAAGTGCATAAAATCTTTGCATACACAGATTTCAAGTGTGGGAAAAATAGAAGAAACAGGCTCTTCTCTGCGAAGGAGACCCAATGCTAGAAGTCTTGAAAGAAAGACTCTTGTGTTAGGTTGGGTTTTCCAAAGATGGCCCCAATAATAGCTCTCATCCCCCATACTGTTCTGCAGTGTGATCTTGTCAGTTCCCCTCCAACAGGGGGTTTATGTCTCCTCCTGTCGACTCTGGACAGGTTTGTGATTGCTTTTACCAATGGACTAGGGTGGAAGTGACTTCCAAAGTGAGGTCCTAAAAGGCCAGGCAGTTTCTGCTTGGATCTCTTGGAATGCTCACTCTATGATTCTTTCTCTTTGGATAATTCTTCTTGGAACCCAGCTGCCATGCTGTGAGAAGCCCAAGCAACAGGAGCGGTCATGTGTACATGATCCAGTCAACAGATCAGCTGAGCTTTTTCTTCAAGTAACTCCAGTCCAGGTACCAGACAATCTAAGAAGTCTCTAGATTATTCCAACCCCCGGCCATATTGAGTCACTCCTATCCCTTTTAGTCTCCCCAGATAAAGCCTCAGACATTGTGGAACAGAGATAAGCCAGCCCCGCTGAGTCCTGTCTAAATTCCTGACCCATAAAATCTGCGAACATAATAACATGATTGTTTTATGCATGCCGTTACTTTTTACATGCATCATTAAGTAACTGAAACCACTGGTTTCCCATCTTTTGGGAGATAGTGTGGTATGATGGAAAGCACACATATTTTGGAATAAGACTACCCTGGGTTTTAATCTCAACTCCATCACTTACTTAGCTGTGAATGCTTAGACCAATTATGAACAGTTTTAGGGTCAGTTGCCTCATCTCTAAAATGGGGGTGATTGTTCTAACATGTTCTAACATGATAGAATCATTGACAAAATTAAATGAGATAAAATAGGTAAGAGGCCAGATACAAAATAGGTACCTGATGTGTTGTAGGTGTTATTACACCTACAGGGGTGTGTGTGTGTGTGTGTGTGTGTGTGTGTGTGTGTGTGTGTGTGTAGAGGGCCCTTTAACTTGTAAGATTTTGTTCAGGAGCCCTGAATATTAGCAGTAGGTAAAGCTAAATAATACTTTACAGTTTATACAGTGCTTTTGCAGATGTGACAATATTTGAGTTTGGGGCAGCCTTTCCAGGAAGATAATCAAATTACAGGTTTCCCCCACTCTCTGAAAATAGAGTAATCTTATCAAATCTTTCATAAGTGGAAATGGCATAAAGTGAAGAAGCAGTTACCTTAGGACACAATTTGTGAACAGATGCATAAGTTGAGATAAAGCATAGATACTCACAGACACAGTTCAAATCTATGGTGGTTTCATGCTGAGATATGGGGTGTAGTTCTTGGGGAAGGAGCTCAGAGGTGTGGCTTTACTGCTGGGGGTCGGGGGTGGGGCCAGCACTTCTCTAACAGCTGTTACAAAACAAATGCTGAACTCTGTTTTTGCTATTTGGAAAAGTGAAAATCTGCAGATTCCTTTTGGTTAGCAAAAATAGGTACTAAAGCAGGTCTTTGGTAAAAATGAAGTGCTGTAAAGTGAACTTTTGAAAAGTGGGGGCTACCTGTACATCATTTTGTAGATTTTTATAAGCTGTAGCTGTAGGTAAGTAATTCACCCACCATTTGGGCCATGACACCAGATTTCCTGAATTCAAACTCACCAACCATGTGACCTTGAGGAAGTTAATTCTACTCTCCTGCTCCTCAATTTTATCACCTCTAAAACAGCAATACTATATTGTTTTCAGAATCAAATGAAATTATACATGTAAATCACTTAAAACAGTGCTTGCATAGAGCAGGGTGTTCAATAACGTGCTATCATTATAGATTCGGCTCAGAGAGTTAGATTTTCTAGGGTCACACAGGTATAAACATCATCAAACCCAGGCCTTGTGCTCTTATACCACAGTTATTATACATTTTTCTTTTAATTTCTGCTTAGGCACACGTTAACTATTGGGTTTGGTCACTATTTAAACACACTCCTTGTTTTTACACTCTGAAGTTCTCACAAGAACCACTTGTGCAAAATCAGCCTCCATACCAGTTCTGAATTTTGCCCAAGACATGGGAGGATGGCTCTCATGGTCTCTCATTAGCAAGAATAGCGGCCTTACAAAACCTGTCTTAACTACAAACCTGTGACCATTAAGATCCCCTTTATGGCTGCCTCATCTTTGTGAAACAGCAAAAGACCTGTTTCTCCTGAGGTATTGAGAGCATCTTCCCCTGTCCTGCAACAGTCACATCTCAAAGATCCTTTTGAAGTCTACAGTCAGATCCCAAAGATGCTTTTTAGATCTACACTCAGATCTCAAATATCCTTTTTAGGTCATCTATGCAAAAAAGTTACTCCTTGAAACAAGGCTTTTCTCAACTATGATGGCTCTCTGTTTAGATTTCTATTCATCTCTGAAGCCTTTCCAGTTCCTGGGTTGTCTCCTGACTTTAGCCGTTCCAATGCATGGAACATCCTAGTAAACCTTGTCAGACTTCATCACCATCACCAGCCCCTCTACAAGCTTATCTCCTCTATTTCCTATCTATGTTTTCTTTACTCTCTATTTCCATTTGGGTCACCATTTAATTGTCTCTCAGCATCTTACATACATTAACTAATCCCCAGTTGTTGTGTGTCAACAGCCTTTTAATAATGCCAATTTGTAGTGTTTTCTAAAATATATATGGCTTCCTTATGCTTGTGCTTTCTTATTTGTGAGCTGTCACGTTACCTGTCAGTGGAATAGTGTGCAAATACTTTGCTGAAGGTGACTTATCCCAGACCTTGCTTCTCCCACAAGGCGGAGAAAAAAAATCAGCCTTTAATGAACTCAGTGCTAAAGTGGATTAGCTGTTTTCTTTGGGTAAGATGGATGATTCTATCAACATTATTAAGTCACTAGGTCTGAATTTCTCTCTGTGAAAATCCAAAGTAGTAAGAGCTCTTAAGACCCCTGTCAATCTGTCTCACTGACATATTTTAATGTTTTGGCAAAAAACTAAAATGATACTAGTCCTGATTGAACAGTTTACATTGTTATCTATTTGGTTTTCTTGCTTCCAAGTGGCTTGATTTTACCTACCATCATGTGGCAATGGGCTTTATTTCTTAATGACTTTATATTATACTAGATGGCATACAATTTGTCCAATTACTTAAAACAATTGAAACATCACTAGGTTAACAAGAAAGCTCTCTTATATAATCTCATTTTAAGAAGTTTAAGAGTTTTTGTTTTTTTACATACAAATCTTCCCTTAAGTATTTTTGTAACTCTCCCTATTGAGGGAACAGATCAGGGTAGAAAATTGTAAAGAGTGTTCTAGGCTATGAAGGCAGGAATGGATGGGATGGCCATGTCTCTCTGGAAGAGATGGGGAGACTTTCTCACAACCATAGGAACTGTTACTGCAAATCTCCAGAGCAAAATGAACAATCTAGTCAATTTAATCTATGTAAGATGTGTTAATGGAAGGGTGGTTAAGGTACTGTTTTCAAGGAATGTAATAACATCTTCTGTAGGCTGTTTCTGTTACTGAGCAAGGGCTTTTGTGCCCACGGCACAGAAAGCCAAACTCTGACAGCAGGTGTTTACAGCAAAGTATGGGTTTATTTGCAGGGCACCAAGCAAGGACAATGGGCAGCTCATTCTCAAAAGACCCAAACTCCCTGATAGCTTTCAGGGAAGGATTTTTAAAGATGGTGTTAGGGGAGAAGGTGGTAGGATGTGTGATCTCTCATGGACCTTCTTCTGATTGGTTGGTGGTGAGGTAACAAGGTGAAGGGAATCTTGACCTTCTTGTTCCAACCAGTCTGTGGTCCATGTGTTTGTGGTCAGCATGTAGCCACCATCATCCACCTGGGCAGTGGTCTTAGTTTTTGCAGGACAACTCAAAAATATGTATCAGGTTGTTATCTATATCCCTTCATGAGGAACTAGGAGTCATGTGACTCTATTGTCCTGATTATTAACTGCTGGAGCCGTTCTTTGGAACTGGGAGAAGGCTCAGAGACTAAAGCCTTTTTTCTATAAACAAGAAGGAGGGGACATGTAAGGGATCTTGCACCTGGGAAGGCCCCAACAGGTCCTGCTTGGTTTCAACCCCCTCTTTTCTTTGATACTCCTAAATTCTGAGGAGAACAAGGATAGGACAAGAAAAGGAATGAGGTTATGGATAGAGAGATTAATCATAAACTCAGCAGGGGAGCACAGTTTTAGGGGGGACTTTGTTTCATTTCCTATATCGCTTATAATGGCACTCTCCTGCTACTGACCCAAGGAACCAACTTCATTTACCTTCTCAAAAAAGAAAGAAAAAAGTGAAAAATAAAATGAGAATTCATAGAAAAAGCTCTTAGAGTTTCACTGGCATATTCAGTATTTTGTCTTCCTACATATGGAGCTATTTTAGTAAGAGCGTAATGTTTTCTTTTTAATATTATGCAGACTCCTTAAGGTTGAATTTGTTCTTGGGTGGCTCTGTGTAACTTCCGAGGAAACTTTTCCTTCAGATTTTTTTGTTTTGCTTTGTTTATTTGTTTGAGTGCACTTTAATAGTTGGTGACAGTCACTTGTGCCACCAAGACTTACTGACCCTTATTTGCTGACATTGGTAAGTTGGAATGACCCCTGAATAATTGAAATTTGCCCCTTCTGACTTCTAATAGGAAGTAGACGTTAAATCTTTGCAATATAATGCCATTTCACTCACCAAAGAAATGTGTTTATGTTAATACTACGTGGTGCAGAATCCTCTTGTTTATTATTAGAAATTGACTGGATGGAGAATTAGGAGCAAAAAAAAAAAAAAAGGAAAGGTAGAGAATTGTTCACAGACTCACTCCTAAATTTACTTGCAAGGAGAAGAAAATTAATGGAAATCAGTATTCTTTTATTGTGTTTCCATTCCTCAAAGAAATGATGAAACATGAAAAGAAAGAAAAAATGCTCTCTTATATTTTATCTGTCCTTTATATACAAATAGGGTTCTGATTAAAATACATTTTGGTGGCTCTGACTGGGGAGAATTTATCTGTAAGGAAAAAACTTGAAAAGGATAATGTTTTATTGTTTGGTATTATCAGTGCTACAACTCAAATTCTTTATAGAGTTCAGTTCTATACAGACTATGTAAAATTGCTAATTCTTCTTTCCTTATGTGGCTCACATTTTTACAGAGAAGCTTAATCTGAAGTTCTGCATGCTCTTTTCATCTATTTTTTTGTGTGTGTTACAATGCCTTCTAACATTTTCTCTTTTCCTCCCTCAGCAAGATTTTCTCCCTTCTAAAGAATTTTAATCTCTTGAGGTCATAAAGTTTTTTGATGCCTTCTGCTACACTTTAGGTAAATTCAGGGTGAAGTTTTTTTGTGGGGGTAGTAGTGGGAAACTTGTTACTTGCCAACTATTGGAGAGTGGGAAACTTGAAGGAACAGTTATACCAGTGTACACAGGTCCATCTGGTGTTATGGCCAGGTGGTACTATAGATTCAAAGCAGCGACCCCCAGTGTCACACACTTGATTCTTTTCTAAACAGTGAAGGAGATTAGACAAGTCAGCTGTTTTTGCTGTAGAAGTTTTTGGGCTCAGTAGATAGGAATGATGGGTATGTAATCCAGAGCCTTGCTCCTCAAAGTGTGGTCTGTGGACCAGCAACATTGACATCACCTGTAAGTGTGTTAGAAATGCAGAATCCCTAGTTTCACCCCAGAACTACTGAATCAGAATGGGCACTTCAAGTAAGATCTCCAAGATGTATGTATTCATTAAAGTGTGAGAAGCACTGGTCAAGAGATAATTCTTTACCCCATCAACAATTCTTCAGTCATAATTGTAAAACAGCGCTAATGATAGTTATGCACCAAAAGTCGTGCTAAGAGCTTTTATTACATCATTTAGTTTAATCTTCATGTCCTACCTAAAAAGTTATTTTTTTCTATCTCCCTTATTTGACAGTTATGGCACTTATGTCCAGAAGGTTGAGGCTACTTGTTCAAGGTCACACAGAGAGACATTTATTCATGAGGTCACTGAGAAAGAGAATCTTCTCTACATTGGATTTTGACTGTGCCTCTTGAGATGATCAATATCTGAACAAATTCACACAAACTAAATTCTCCAGAAACTGATTTATAACAACAATAGAAGATTATCTCTCTATAATGAAAAATATAATTGCCACTGGTTTTGAGCATACTCAGACTGTCTCTGTCTTTTGGATACCCTGATGGAAGGCAGGGTAAAATCAAGAGGTTTTTAGGTTAGCCTGGAATTAGAGTGATGGAATTGGCTGATGGTAGGAGAGTTGATTGATAATTTTAATGTCTAATGTCATCAAATAATACCTGGATGTAGTTATTTCTGTCCCATGGCCAAGTATGTGTCAAGGACACCTGCAGATTGACTTTGACTGATGGTACCTCCTCCCTTCCACAGAACTGGAGATTCAAGACACAATCTTACCTCAATGACAAATCTTATTTTCAGGCAGATCATATAATTTTGTGACCATATTAATGCTCTCAGTTTGCCTATAGACATACCTTACTATTGCTTTTGCCTAATGTCTATTTCTGACTGTGGCCATTTTGAGTTCATTTTACTAATCTATCTCTAGTAACATAGGCCTCAATCTTTTTTGAATTTGTATTATTCTCAATCCATGTATTCAGAAAACAAAAGGCTTACAACAAACTGCTTCCTTGGTGGGAGTTTTGAACAGCTTTGACTCACTTAACATGACATTGGATATTGCACACACAGATATGTATTCAATTATATGTTACCATATACAATATATAATATATGTATATGTGTTATTAACTACAAAAAACAATAGTTACTACTTATCAAGCCTCTGTCTTGTATCAGGACTATAACTGATTGTATAACTACAACTATAACATGTAATATTTTATTTATTCCTCATAACATACATATAAAATAGATGTTAACATTCCCATGTTACAGAGGAACAAACTAAATTGAACTGAGATTAGGTAACTTACTCTAGGTCACACAGTTGGTAAATGATGGATGTCTGTGACCTTGATATCTGTGACAAAAAAGCTCACATTCTTCCCAATTTATTACTTTATATTACATATAGTAACTTATCTAATGAATGTAGTTAACCATGATTTAGGATTCTATTAACAATGCATAGACTAAATCATGGAACTGTGACTTATGAAAACATAGGAGACAATCTGTAATAGTTTATAGGTTTGGTGGAAGAAAATCTTCCAGTAAACTATTCTAACAATGTCTTGACTGAGAATTTCATCCTGTTTTCTAAACTGTTTCAGTGTTCTAACATTTTTTTCTCATCAGGGAAACCATAATCCAATTTAAACAACTCCTGAACATTATATAAAATAACTACTTCAAGTTATTTTTATGTACTGCATTGGTCTGTATGTATTAGAAAATTTTATGGGTCTTTTAGCAAACAAAATGAAAGTAATTATTATGCAGTAATACTTTTTGCCTTCCTTAATAAAGAAAAATGATTACACTAAATTCAGTTGCTTAAGAAGTAGATAGAGCTGCATTAACAGAATTCCCAATCTCTCAGTAAGCATCAAGCTTTTTAAAGTATTCATTCACTTGACAAATACTTATTCATGCCTACTTTATGTTGGCACTGTTTTAGGCACATAGGATATTAGGTAAACAAAATATACAAGAATCCTTGACTTCATGGAAACTAAATTATTATAAGAGCCTATAGGAAATAAAAAATTAAATAAATATGATTAAGATGGTGGATGCAAGAGATAATATTATGCAGGCTGGTTCAGGCAGACCTCATTGAGCAGAAAGGTACTGAATAAAGAATTGAAGAAGAGGGTCTTCCCTGGTGGTACAGTGGTTAAGAATCCACCTGTCAGTGCAGGGGACACGGGTTTGAGCCCTGGTCTGGGAAGATCCCACATGACGTGGAGCAACTAAGCCCCTGCACCACAACTACTGAGACCACGTGCCTGGAGTCCGTGCTCCACAACAAAAGGAAGCCACCACAATGAGAAGCCTGTGCACTGCAACAAAGAGTAGTCCCCTCTCACTGTAATTAGAGAAGCCTGAGTGTGGCAATGAAGGCCCAATGCAACCAATAAATAAATTAATTAGTTTAAAAAAAATTGAAGAGGGAGTTAACCAGGCAAATATCTTGGAAAGAGCATTCCAGGTAAAGGGAATAGCTTCAACAGAGGATCAAAATAGAAGCATAAACAGAAAAGAGGTCAAAACAGTTGGAGTGTAGAGAAAGGGAGTGAGGGAGAAAATAGTAGGAGAGAAACTAGAGAGAACAAGGAACCAAGTCACTTGGACCCTTGTCAGCTCTTACAAGTATTTTGGCTTTTATCCCAAGTGAAACAAAGCATTATTGGCAGTGTTGAGTAGAAAAACAATAGGATTTGATTTATATAAATATAAGATCACTCTGGATAATGTCTTGGAAATAAACTATAGAAAGAAAAGAAAAAAAAAAGAGTGAAAAAAAAAAAGAACAGAACTACTGAGCTCTGTGGGAAAATATCAAATAGTCTAACATGTGCTTGAAGTCCCAGTAAGATAGAAAAGAGAGAATAGGATGGAAAAATATAATTGAAGAAATAATGGCCAAGAATATTCCAACAATGATGAAAACCTTTCAACACATACAGCCAAGGATATCAGCAAACCTTAAGCGATATAAAAAGAAAAGCATAACAATGTATGCACAACATAGTCACACTCACGCAAAGCCCAAAGATAAAGGCCAAATCTTTAATGCAGTAACAAAAAAAGTTCCAAAAGAGACTTGTGCAAGAACATTCATAGTACCTTTAACCCTAATTGATAAAAACCAGAAACAGCTCACACACCTCAACAGCAGAAGAATGAATCAACCAATTATGGTATGGAATCTCAACAACCCATACTGGGCAAAAAAAAAAAAAAAAAACCACAGAAAAAACAAAGTCGTTCATAATGAATCATACATTTTTATAAAGTACGAGAAATAATCTATGGCAAAGTAACCTATGGTAACAGAAATTCAAAATGGCTGCCTGTGAGTAGGGTGGGGATGGACCAGAAAGAGATACAGAGGAAAATTCTGGATGATGGAAATGTTCTGTGTCTTTTTTTGGGTGGTCCTTATGTGGGTGTCTACAATTGTCAAAATCTATTGAACTGTGCAGTTAAAATATGTTCATTTAGGGGTTTGTAAATTATACTTCAACTAAAAAAATTTTTTAAAGAGGGAAAGAGTTATCAACTGGGCCAAATGTTGTAAATAGGTCAAGTTACAAGAGGACTGAGAATTTACCTTTGAATGTAGCAACAGTGAGGTCTTGGTGATCTTGAAGAAAGCAGTTTTGGTGGAGAGTTAGAAGCAAAAGCCCAATCTCTGGGGAGATATTTCTCTCTCCTCCACTATGATTAGCTAATGTGTTGAGAAGGCATTCTTCATAGAGACAAGAGGATTTTCATCCCTAAACAGAATACTTTGAGAGACAGAAGTTAGTGGCTGAAATTCTTCTCTTTTTTTATTTGAAAATAATTTTAACCTCTTTATTGGTGTATAATTACCTTATAATGTTGTGTTACTTTCTGCTTTATAACAAGGTGAATCAGCCATGTGCATACGTATATCCCCATATCCCCTCCCTCTTGCATCTTCCTCCCACTCTGCCTATCCCACACCTCTAAGTGGTCACAAAGCACAGAACTGATCTCCCTGTGCTATGCAGCTGCTTCCCGCTAGCTATCTACTTTACCTTTAGTAGTGTAATATGTCAGTGCTACTCTCTCACTTCATCCCAGCTTACCCTTCCCCCTCCGCATGTCCTCAAGTCCATTCTCTACATCTGCGTCTCTATCACGTACTATCAGCCTGTATTTAGGGACCTATTCTTCAGATTCCTAAGAACTATTAAATGCTAAGGATAAAAACCAAAATGCGAAAGTTCATTGAAATCTATACCACCTTTATCAAATGGTATATACTCTGTTTAATGATAACACTCTTGTTAATGATGCCAAATACATGAGGAGCATACTATCTGGGAATTTACTCTTCCTGAAATTTGTTGCCTTTATGCAGACAGATAAAGATCAGGCAGGTGTTTATTAGGTATATATTTCTGGTTTAAGAGCATGCAGGTTAAACAAAATGGTGAGGATTGTAATATAATCCAGTCAAGTGTAATGAGCAAGGAAAGGAATTCGACAAAATGAATCTTAAAAGCAAAGATAGGGAGGGCACCTTCAAGATGGAAGAGGAGTAAGACGTGGAAATCACCTTCTTTGCCACAAATACAACTCCTACAGAACACCTACTGTATGCTGGTAGAAGAACTCAGACTTCCCAAAAGGCAAGAAACTCCCCACGTACCTGGGTAGGGCAAAAGGAAAAAGGAAAAACAGAGACAAAAGAATAGAGATGGAAACTGCACTTCTGGGAGGGAGCTGTGAAGGAGGAAAAAGTTTCCACACACTAGGAAACCCCTTCACTGGCAGAGACGGGGTGTGGGTGGGTGGGGAAGTTTCAGAGCCATGGAGGAAAGTGCAGCAACAGGGGTGCAGAGGGCAAAGTAGAGAGATTCCTGCACAGAGAATTGGTGCCGACCAGCACTCACCAGCCTGAGAGGCTTGTCTGCTCAACCATGGGGGCAGGTGGGGGCTGGGAGCTGAACTTGGGTTTCAGAGGTCAGATCCCAGGGAGAGGACTGGGGTTGGCTGCATGAACACAGCCTGAAGGGAGCTGGTGTGCCACAGCTAGCAATGGGAGTATGGGAAGAAGTCTGGAACTGCCTAAAAGGCAAGAGACCATTGTTTTGGGATGCACGAGGAAAGGGGATTAAGAGCACTGCCTACAGGAGCTCCAGAGATAAGCATGAGCTATGGCTATCAGCGTGGACCACAGAGACGGTCATGAAACGCTAAGGCTTCTGCTGCAGGCATAAAGAAGCCTGTGTAAAAGCACAGGTCACTATGCACACCTCCCCTCCTGGGAGTCTGTGCAGTCCACCACTGCCAGGGTCCTGTGATCCAGGGAAATTTCCCTGGGAGAACACACTGTGCACCTCAGGCTGTTGCAACATCACACCGGCCTCTGCCACTGCAGGCTCCCCTGCATTTGGTAACCCTCCCTCCCCTTGGCCTGAGTGAGCCAGAGCATCCTAATCAGCCGCTCCTTTAACCCTAACCTGTCTAGGCGGGGAACAGATGCCCTCAGGAGACCTACTCGCAGAGGCAGGGCCAAATCCAAAGCTGAACACCACAAGATGTGTGAACAAAGAAGAGAAAGGGAAATCTCCCCCAGCAGCCTCAGGAGCAGTGGATTAACTCTCTACAATCAACATGATGTACCCTGCATCTGTGGAATACCTGAACAATGAATCAACCCAAAATTGAGGCAGTGGATTTTGGGAGCAACTGGAGACTTGGATCTGCATCTAATTTGTTTCTGGTTTTATGTTTATCATAGTTTAGTATTTAGAGCTTATTATCATTTCTAGATTTGTTTATTGATTTGGTTGCTTTCTTCCTTTTTGAATTTATTTATATATATATATATTTTTTTCCTTTTCTCTTTTTGTGAGTATGAATGTGTATGATTCTTTGTGTGATTTTGTCTGTATAGCTTTGCTTTTGCCATTTGACCTAGGTTTCTGACTGTCCACTTTTTTTTTGTTTTTTTTCTAGTATAGTTTTTAGTGCTTGTTATCATTGGGGGATTTGTTTTTTGGTTTGCTTCCTCTTTTCTTTCTTTACCTATTTCTTTTTTTCTTTAATTACTTTTTAAAAATTAAAAAAATTGTCTATTTTAATAACTTTATATTATTTTATTTATTTTCTTTCTTTCTTTTTCTCTTTTCTTCTGAGATGTGTGGCTGACAGGGTCTTGGTGCTCTGGCAGGGTGTCAGGCGTGAGGCTCTGAGGTGGGAGAGCCAAGTTCAGGATATTGGTCCACCAGAGACTTCCTGGCCCCACGTAATGTCAACCAGTGAAAGCTTACCCAGTGATCTCCACCTCAACTCTAGGACCCAGCTCCACTCAACGACCAGCAAGCTACAGTGCTGGACATGCTATGCCAAACAAGCAGCAAGACAGGAACGCAACCCCACCCATTAGCAGAGAGGCTGCCTAAAATCATAATAAAGTCACAGACACCCCAAAACACACCACCAGATGCGGTCCTGCCCACCAGAGAGAAAAGATCCAGCCTCATCCACCAGAACACAGGCACTAGTCCCCTCCACCAGGAAGACTACACAACCAACTGAATCAACCTTAGCCATTGGGGGCAGACACCAAAAACAACGGGAACTACGAACCTGCAGGCTGTGAAAAGGAGATCCCAAACACAGTAAGTAAAGCTAAATGAGAAGACACAGAAATACACAGCAGTTGAAGGAGCAAGGCAAAAACCCACCAGACCAAACAAATAAAGAGGAAATAGGCAGTCTACCTGAAATAGAATTCAGAGTGATGATAGTAAATATGATCCAAAATCTTGGAAATAGAATGGAGAAAATACAAGAAATATTTTAAAAGGACATAGAACTAAAGAGCAAACAAACAATGATGAACAGCACAATAAATGAAATAAAAAATTCTTTAGAAGGAATCAGTAGCAGAATAATGGAGACAGAAGACCAACTAAATGACCTGGAAGATAAAATAGTGCAAATAACTACTGCAGAGCAGAATAAAGAAAAAAGAATGAGAAGAATCGAGGACAATCTCACAGACCTCTGGGACAGTAGTAAATTAACCAATATTTGAATTATAGAGGTCCCAGAAGAAGAAGAGAAAAAAAAAAAGGGACTGAGAAAATATTTGAGGGAATTATAGTTGAAAACTTCCCCAAAACGGGTAATGAAATAGTCAATCAAGTCTAAGAAGCATAGAGAGTCCAATAAAGGACAAAGTGAAGGAGAAACACTCCAAGACATATTCATCAACAATCAAAAATTAAATACAAAGAAAAACTATTAAAAGCAGCAGGGGAAAAGCAACAAGTAATATACAAGGGAATCCCTATAAGGTTAACAGCTGATCTTTCAGCAGAATCTCTGCAAGCCAGAAGGGAGTGGCAGGACATATTTAATGATGAAAGGGGAAAACCTACAACAAGATTACTCTACCCAGCAAGGATCTCATTCCAATTTGACAGAGAAATTAAATCTTTACAGATAAGCAAAAGCTAAGATAATTTAGCACTATGAAACCAGCTCTACAACAATGCTAAAGGAACTTCTCTAGGCAGGAAACACAAAAGAAGGGAAAGACCTACAAAAACAAACCCAAAACAATTTAGAAAATGCTAATAGGAACATACATATTGATAACTACCTTAAATGTAAATGGACTAAATGCTCCAACCAAAAGACATAGACTGGCTGAATGGATACAAAAACAAGGCCCATACATATGCTGTCTAAAAGAGACCCACTTCAGACCTAAGGACACAGAAAGACTGCAAGTGAGGGGATGGAAAAAGATATTCCATGCAAATGGAAATCAAAAGAAAGCTGGAGTACCAATTCTCATACCAGAATAAAATAGAGTTTAAAGTAAAGACTATTACAAGAGACAAAGAAGGACACTACATAATGATCAAGGGATCAATCCAAGAAGAAGATATAACAATTGTAAATATTTAGGCACCCAACATAGAAGCAACTCAACATAAGGCAAATACTAACATCCATAAAAGGGGAAATCGACAGTAACAAAATCATAATAGGGGACATTAACACCCCACTTTCACCAATGGACATTTCATCCAAATTGAAAATAAATAAGGAAACACAGCTTTAAATGATACATTAAACAAGATGGACTTAATTGATATTTATGGGACATTCCATCCAAAACAGCAGATTGCACTTTCTTCTCAGTGCCCATGGAACATTCTCCAGGACAGACCATACCTTGGGTCACAAATCAAGCCTTGGTAAATTTAAGAAAATTAAAATTGTATCAAGCATCTTTTCTGACAACAACACTATGAGACTAGATATCAATTACAGGAAAAAATCTGTAAAAAATACAAACACTTGAAGGCTAAACAATACACTACTAAATAACCAACAGATCACTGAAGAAATCAATGAGGAAATCAAAAGCTAACTAGAAACATATGACAGTGAAAACATGACAGCCCAAAGCCTAGGTGATGCAGAAAAAGAACTTCTAAGAGGAAAGCTTATAGCAATACAGTTCTAACTCAAGAAACAAAAACCATCTCAAATAAACAACCTAAACGTACACCTAAAGCAATTAGAGAAAGAAGAACAAAAAAACCCCAAAGTTAGCAGAAGGAAAGAAATCATAAAGATCAAACCAGAAATAAATGCAAAAGAAATGAAGGGAATGATATTAAAGACCAGTAAAACTAAAAGTTGGTTCTTTGAGAAGATAAACAAAATTGATAAAACATTACCCAGACTCATCAAGGAAAAAAGGGAGAAGACAAGTCAATAGAATTAGAAATGAAAAAGGAGAAGTAACAACAGACACTGCAGAAATAAAAAGGATCATGAGAGATCACTAAAAGCAAATATATGCCAATAAAATGGAAAACCTGGAAGAAATCAGCAAATTCCTAGAAAAGCACAACCTTCTGAGACTGGACCAGGAAGAAATAGAAAATATAAGTAGACCAATCACAAGCACTTAAATTGAACTGTGATTAAAAATTTTCCAACAAACAAGACCCCAAGACCAGATGGCTCCACAGGCAAATTCTATCAAACATTTAGAGAAAAGCAAACACGTATCCTTCTCAAACTCTTCCAAAATATAGCAGAGAGAGGAACACTCCCAAACTCATTCTATGAGAACACCATCACTTTAATACCAAAATCACACAAATATTTCAGAAAAAAAGAAAACTACAGGCCAATAACACTTATGAACATAGATGCAAAAATCCTCAACAAAATGCTAGCAAACAGAATCCAAGAGCACATTAAAAGGATCATACACCATGATCAAGTGGGATTTATCCCAGGAATGCAAGGATTGTTCAATATACGTAAATCAATCAATGTGATAAACCATATTAACAAATTAAAGGAGAAAAACCATATGATCATATCAATAGATGCAGAAAAAGCTTTCAACAAAGTTCAAAACCCATTTATGATAAAAACCCTCCAGGAAGTAGGCATAGAGGGAACTTACCTCAAATAATAAAGGCCATATATGACAACCCAACAGCCGACATTGCTCAATGGTGAAAAACTGAAAGCATTTCCACTAAGATCAGGAACAAGACAAGGTTGCCCACTCTCACTTATTCAACATAGTTTTGTTAGTTTTAGCCAAAGCAATCAGAGAAGAAAAAGAAATAAAAGGAATCCAAATCAGAAAATAAGAAGTAAAACTGTCACTGTTTGCAGATGACATGATACTCTACATAGAGAATCCTAAAGATGCTACCAGAAAACTACTGGAGCTTATCAATGAATTTGGTAAAGTAGCAGGATACAAAATTAATACACAGAAATCCCTTGTATTCCTGTATACTAATGAAGAATATTTGAAAGAGAAATTAAAGAAACACTCCCATTTACAACTGCAATAAAAAGAATATAATACCTAGGAGTAAACCTGCCTAAGGAGGTAAAAGACCAGTATGCAGAAAACTATAAGATACTGATGAAAGAAATTAAAGATGATACAAACATTTGGAGAGATATACCAGGTTGTTGGATTGGAAGAATCAACATTGTGAAAATGACTCTACTATCCAAAGCAATCTACAGATTCAATGCAATCCCTATCAAACTGCCAATGTTAATTTTTCACAGAACTAGAACAAAAATTTCACAATTTGTATGGAAACACAAAAGACCCCAAATAGCCAAAGCAATCTTGAGAGAGGAAAAAAGGATCTGGAGGAATCAGGTTCCCTGACTTCAGACTATAGTACAAAGCTACAGTAATCAAGACAGCATGGTACTGGCACAAAAACAGAAATATAGATCAATGGAACAGAATAGAAAGCCCAGAGATAAACCCATGCAATATGGTCACCTTATCTTTGATAAAGGAGGCAAGAATATACAGTGGAGAATAGACAGTCTCTTCAATAAGTGGTGCTTGGAAAACTGGACAGCTACATGGAAAAGAATGAAATTAGAACACTCCCTAACCCCATACACAAAAATAAACTCAAAATGGATTAAAGACCTAAATGTAAGGTCAGACACTATCAAACTCTTAGAGGAAAACATAGGCAGAACACTCCATGACATAAATCACAGCAAGATCCTTTTTGACCCACCTCCTAGAGAAATGGAAATAAAAAGAAAAATAAACAAATGGGACCTAATGAAACTTAAAAGCTTTTGTACAACAAAGGAAACCATAAACAAGATGAAAAGACAACTCTCAGAATGCGAGAAAATATTTGCAAATGAAGCAACTGACAAAGGATTAATCTCCAAAATATACAAGCAGCTCATGCAGCTCAATATAAAAAAACAAACTACCCAATACAAAAATGGGCAGACCTAAATAGACATTTCTCCAAAGAAGATATAATGATTGCCAACAAACACATGAAAGCATGCTCAACATCACTAATCATTAGAGATATGCAAATCAAAACTCCAATGAAATATCACTTCACACCAGTCGGAATGGTCATCATCAAAATATCTACAAACAATAAATTCTGGAGAGCGTGTGGGAAAAGGGAGCCCTCTTTCACTGTTGGTGTGAATGTAAGTTGATACAGCTATTATGGAGAACAGTATGGAGGTTCCTCAAAAAACTAAAAATAGAACTACCATACGCCCTAGCAGTCCCACTACTGGGCTATACCGTGAGAAAACCATAAGTCAAAAAGAGTCTTGTACCACAACGCTCACTGCAGCTCTATTTACAATAGCCAGGACATTTAAGCAACCTAAATGTCCATCGACAGATGAATGGATAAAGAAGATGTGACACATATATAAAATGGTATATTACTCAGCCATAAAATAAACGAACTTGATTTATTTGTAGTGAGGTGGATGGACTTAGAGTCTGTCATACAGAGTGAAGCAAGTCAGAAAGAGAAAACAAATACCTTATGCTAACACATATATATGGAATCTAAAAAAAAAAAGTTCAGAAGAACCTAGGGGCAGGACAGCAATAAATACATAGATGTAGAGAATGGAATTGAGGACATGGGGAGGGGGAAGGGTAACCTGGGACAAAATGAGAGAGTGAAATGGACATATATACACCACCAAATGTAAAATAGCTAGTGGGAAGCAGCTGCATAGCACAGGGAGATCAACTCAGTGTTTTGTGACCACCTAGAGGGGTGGGATAGGGAGGGTGGAAGGGAGACGCAAGAGAAAGGAGATATGGGGATGTATGTATATGTATAGCTGATTCACTTTGTTATACAGCAGAAACTAATACACCATTGCAAAGAAATTATACTCCAATAAAGATGTTAAGAAAAAGCAGATAGGAAAGTGAAGACTTTTTTTTTAAAGGTAAAGTTATTCTAAAGAAAGAGAAGTTGGACTGATAAGAATGTTAACAGCTTTGTAAGACTTTAAAAGATAATATTAGTTAAGATGTTATATCCCATTGTCTTTAAATAGAAAGAGAGAAAGAGGGAATTGTCTTTTCAAAATTATAGAATTCTATTCAGTTTTGAAAACTAAGTTGTGGGAGATTATCTGTGTCTATATATCTACATATCTATATATCTATATCTATATCTGTATCTCCATCCATTCAATGGGGTGGTCTCTTTAAGAAAGTCTTTTTCCCCCAATTAAAATGCAGATGATGACATATATTGGCTCAAAATTCAGTATTAATAAGGGTAAACCTTAGTAGGAATATGTGTGCTCTAATTAAAGTCCCCAGATAGAACTGTTGCTTGAAGTTTTGTCCTTTGATTAATGGATATATGAACAGAACTTCTACACCAGCAAGCAGGCTCTTTCACAACTAAAGTGTAGTATTTTAGCTTCACTTTTATATGGCCATTTTCTGTTTTGTCTTTCCTCAGAGATTTGAAAAACTCTGCCCAGTATCTGGTTAGGGAGGCAGTGTTACTGATTCAAAATTCACAACAGTGGTAACGTGTCCAAGGAGTACCCTGAAACCCTGCCAGACTCAAGGGTGTTACAGAAGAGCTTATTTTCCTTCCATTTTCCATACCTAATATAATCTTGACCTTGAGGAACAAAGTCTTAAAGTTTTTACAGCTAATAAATTCCATGAATGAAAACACACTGCTCTTGTAGTTATGAGTGTTTGCAACACTGTGTTTGGACTATCCCATCATTTCACTCTTTTCCCTAAAAGTTAATAAAAACCATTAAGATGATAAATAGGGCCAGCTGGTGATGGTACCTCATAATATTGGGAAGGTCAATACAGGTCAAGAGGGAAGAATCTTTTCTAAAAATTGAAAAACAGAAAATAAAGATATGTTTACTTTCTTGCTGTAGATGTATACCTACAGAATAAGGGGGAAAAATGTAAGAATTACATTTTATAGCACATGAGATGGAAGGTATGCCCAACTCTTTAGTTGTGTCCCTAAAAATGAGACCTCAATTTTTGAATAATTGTAATGTTTTAAATGGCTATGTTAGCCAGAAAATCTGCACCTTTGCAAATTTTATTACATTTTAAAATATTTCTCATGAAGACTATGTTTTAATTGTCTCCCAATGTATGGTTAGACTTTATATCTCCAGGTTAGACTTTATATCTCCCAATGTATGGTTAGACTTTATATCTCCAGTGTAATTGTTATCTAAATAATTCCAATACCGCTTAAACTAATTGGATTCAAATGTTCAGGAATTCAGCATATATGAGGATCTGCATTGAAGTTAATAACATACATTTTGTCCTGTACCACTTAAGTTTAAATTTTAAGATCGAAATAAACTAGATAATACTTACTTTCTAATTTAGCCATCTCATTTTGTGTACCTATTTTGGTGATAACCAAGGAATATGTGG
The DNA here is from genome assembly GCF_937001465.1 of Orcinus orca. Classification (NCBI taxonomy): domain Eukaryota; kingdom Metazoa; phylum Chordata; class Mammalia; order Artiodactyla; family Delphinidae; genus Orcinus; species Orcinus orca. The sequence goes on along the minus strand of NC_064563.1, from coordinate 8,014,773 downwards.
TCAAAGAAGATACGTACAATGTATTTAATTTGTAATATAATAATACAACACCCTTTACCAAAAGGTGATTCTGGGCCAGGAATAAGACAAATATCTGCAAACATGAAATTATTTGATCTCCATAACAATTCCATGGTAATGTTCTAATTTTAACCCATGAGGAAACTGAGGCTTGCAGAATTGAAGCAATTTGCTAAGAGGATGCAGCTCCAAAAAGCCAGAAATAAACTCAAAGCTTGGTGTGTCTAGTCTAAAAGGATATATCACTAACCACTAAATCATGGTGCCCAGCCCTGCACCAGGTGCATCTGCCATGTTACATGGTGAGGGTCTCTAACATCCTCTGCAGGGAGTGAGGACTCATGGGTTCTTGTTTTACTCAGTAGCTTATAATCTATTTCTGTCGTAGCTTAGTTTGATATTCCTAAGGTGATTATAATGGTCAGCAAAAATTTTAAAGCTCTATACAAGTCAGTTACCCTCATCCATCTGTTTTCTTTTTCCAATGTTTGCTTGTCAAATGGAGTTTCCTATTGTCTCTCCCCACTTCTCTTTTAATACCTTAGAGGGGCTTCAGAAGATCCTGAAGATCGTGTTGTGTTTAATATGCCATGCTCAGCCAGAAGTTTTTAGTCATTTCAAAGAATAAATGTTGGCCATCTTGTCTGAGTGAAGACACATGGGCACACCAGTAATTTCAAGTTAGTAAGCAAAGCCAATATGTGCTAGATTTACTCTTACTATATTATTTATGAGTAGACTATAGGCAGTATTTATTTTGCATGATACACACACACACACACAAACATACATATCCATTTATTTTCTGAAACTTCCAGACTTTATCAGTTTGCACCATTTCTTATCTGAAGCAGAGAAAGCATTGTTTCCGTTTGACTGTGTAAAATGCATAGAAGGGGAGACTCACTTGGGCTTATCTTGATAATGAAAATATTAATCCAAATTCTATGTGAGACTCTGGAACTGGTTAGCAATTCAGATCTGCTTTTCAAAAAACTGGTAGTGACTCTTTGATGCGCCTGAAATCGAACAGGCTCAGTTCCTGGGTGATGTCACCTGTTTATTTCCACAATTCAGTGTTTGAATAATGCAATGAAAAAAATCCCAGAAATAGCACAAAGGGAAATAAGCCAGCCAGAGAATCCCAATAATGAGCAAACATAATGACTTACACTCCATCTCTCTCTACCCTTGCCTAATTCCTTTTCTTAACCTGATATATTGGGTAAACTTATCTGCACATTATCACTATCAAATTTATAAATAATTATAGAATACTTGGTATGACAATTGGAAGGTGTAGTTTTATATTTTGGAAGAGGATTCTAATGAGCTGGAGTGATTACTCAGGGGTCAGTGGATGATATTTTGGTGGTAATGGAGAATCTGTTAACTTGAAAGTTAGTTGGCAAAATGCTGAGCCACAGAAATATTCACACTGACTTTATGATGAACGGTTAATGCTCTCAAAGGTTCAGTAAGCCAAGCTATTCCCTCCTGGAAGCTTGTTCCAACAGTTCTTATGCAGGCAAAATTCTTTCTGAAATCAATGCCTTTCACTAATATAAGCCAACTCTTTTTCCTGTCCAGTCATCACTGACAATATTTCCTTCCTTCAGATAGGTTTTTGAGGACGATGCCCCTGTGGTTGATGCTTCTAAAATAATTTTTCTTCTGATTTCTACATGAACACTTGAAAAGTCCTGTCTCTTCCTTCACTCCCATTCCAGCTCCTTCCACTTTCTGAATCCAGCCATTTGGGAAGCATTCCCAAGGTGTTTAAAAGCCCATCATTTTTCTTCATAAAGGAGTCAAAGCATAGGTGCTTTGGTTTTATTTTTTTGTTTTTTATTTTTCTTAACATATTTATTGGAGTCTAATTGCTTTACAATGGTATGTTAGTTTCTGCTTTATAACAAAGTGAATCAGGTATACATATACGTTTATTTCCATATCTCCTCCCTCTTGCTTCTCCCTCCCACCCTCCCTATCCCACCCCTCTAGGTCACAAAGCCCTGAGCTGATCTCCTTGTGCTATGTGGCTGCTTCCCACTAGCTATCTATTTTACATTTGGTAGTATGTATAAGTCCATGCCACTACCTCACTTCATCCCAGCTTACCCTTCCCCCTCCCAGTGTCCTCAAGTCAATTCTCTATGTCTACGTCTTTATTCCTGTCCTGCCCCTAGGTTCTTCAGAACCTTTTTTTTTTTAGATTCTCTATATATGTGTTAGCATATGGTATTTGTTTTTCTCTTTCTGAGTTACTTCACTCTGTATGACAGAATCTAGGTTCATCCACTGCACTACAAATAACTCAATTTCATTTCTTTTTATGGCTGAGTAATATTCCATTGTATATATGTGCCATGTCTTCTTTATCCATTCATCTGTCGATGGACATTTAGGTTTCTTAAATATCCTGGCTATTGTAAACAAAGCTGCAGTGAACATATTGGTACGTGACTCTCTTTGAATTATGGTTTTCTCAGGGTGTATGCCAAGTAATGGGGTTGCTAGGGCATATGGTAGTTCTATTTTTAGTTTTTTAAGGAACCTCCATACTGTCCTCCATAGTGACTGTATCAATTTACATTCCCACCAACAGTGCAAGAGGGTTCCCTTTTCTCCACACCCTCTCCAGCATTTATTGTTTGTAGATTTTTTGATGACTGCCATTCTGACTGGTGTGAGGTGAGTTTTGATTTACATTGTAATTTTGATTTGGATTTCTCTAATGATTAGTGATGTTGAGCATCCTTTCATGTGTTTGTTGGCAATCTCTATATCTTCTCTGGAGAAATGTCTATTTAGGTCTTCTGCCCACTTTTGGATTTGGTTGTTTGTTTTTTTGATATTGAGCTGCATGAGCTGCTTGTATATTTTGGAGATTAATCCTTTGTCAGTTGCTTCATTTGCAAATATTTTCTCGCATTCTGAGAGTTGTCTTTTCATCTTGTTTATGGTTCCCTTTGCTGTGCAAAAACTTTTAAGTTTCATTAGGTCCCATTTGTTTATTTTTGTTTTTATTTCCATTTCTCTAGGAGGTGGGTCAAAAAGGATCTTGCTGTGATTTATGTCATAGAGTGCTCTGCCTATGTTTTTACTCTAAGAGTTGTATAGTGTCTGAGCTTACATTTAGGTCTTTAATCCATTTTGAGTTTTCTTTTGTGTGTATGGTGTTAGCGAGTGTTCTAATTTCAGATGCTTTGGTTTTAAATCAAATCTGTGTGCTATGAAAGAGAGTAAGATCTATAGTGAGTGTAAAAATAAAATATATTAAAAATAAGTGATAACACAGGTGAAAATTCCAGGCATGGACTCATGCTTTGAAGTGAGTAGAGTGGGTCAAATGAACTGATGCTTTTAGTTTTATTTTCCCTGATTTCTCTCAGTATGAGAACAGTAAATTCTGAATCAGAAGATACTTTCAGGCAAAGCCTTTGGAAAGGGTGTATGAATGATTTTAAGGGATTTGCTGCTATTAAAAATAAACAAAAAAGCAACCCTACCTTTTTCAGTTTAGCCAGGAAAGTGGGTAGATCATTGAAGAAACTTATGAAATAAGACCCATAGAGAAATGTAAGGCAAGAAAGAGAGATATTATCTTCATCATTGTAAATTTGAAGTCATGCTGAGCAAAAAAACTAGTTGTTGCTTTAAGCCACTAATATTGCAATAATTTGTTTTATAGCAATACATAACTGCTGCATGGCCTTCAGAATTTTGTCTACTATAATCTAGCCCCTGCTTTTCACTTCAAGCTCCTCTGCTACTTTCTTCCTTGTATATTGGGCTCCTGCCACATCAAGTTACTTCTCTTTTATCTTAAAGATACTAGACTTTTTTAAAAAACTGGAGTATAATTGACTTACAATATTAGGTTAGTTTCATTTGTACAACATACTGATTCAATATTTTTATACATTAAGTAATGATCACCATAATAAGTCTAGTTACCATCGGTTACCATACAAAGTTATTACAATGTTATTGACTATATTCCCTATGCTGTATGCCACATCACTGTGATTATTTTATAACTGGAAGTGGGTACCTCTTAGTCTCCCGTGTCTATTTCTCTCATTCCTGTACACCACCCTTCTGCCAATCACAAGTTTGTACTCTGTATCTATGAATCTGTTTCTGTTTTGTTATGTTTATTCACTTGTTTTGTTTCTTAGATTCCACATATACATGAAATCATATGGTTTTTGTCTTTCTCTGTCCGAGTTATTTCACTAGCATAATAACCTGTAAGTCCATCTATGCTGTCCTAAATGGCAAGATTTCATTCTTTATAGCTGAGAAGTATTCCATTGTGTGGAGATATATATATATATATGTATATCTCACATCTTCTTTAACCATTCATCTATTGATGGACATTTAGGTTGCTCCATGTCTTTGCTAATGTAAGTAGTGCTTCTATGAACATTGGGGTGCATGGATCTTTTTGAAATAGTGTATTTTCTTTGGAAAAATACTCAGAAGTGGAATTGCTGGATCATATGATAGTTCTACTTTTAGTTTTTTGAGGAACCTCCATACTGTTTTCCATAGTGGTTGCACCAACTTACATTGCTGCCAACAATGCACAGGGGTTCGAGTGTTCTCTTTTCTCCGCATCCTCACATAAACTTGTTATTTCCTGTCTTTTTGGTAATAGCCATTCCTACAGGTGTGAAGTGATATCTCATTGTGGTTTTGATTTGCATTTCCCTGATGATTAATGATATTGAACTTCTTTTCATGTGTCTGTTGTCCATCTGTATGTCTTCTTTGGAAAAAAAGTCTATTCGGATCCTCTACCAATTTTTTATTGAGTTTTCTGGCTTTTTGAAGTTGAATTGTATGAGTTCTTTGTATATTTTGAATATTAACCCCTTATCAAATAGGTAGTTTGAAAATATGTTCTCCCATTTGGCAAGCTGCCATTTCATTTTGTTGATAGTTTCTTTCACTGTGAAGAAGCCTTTTTGTTTGATTTAGTCTCATTTGTTTATCTTGCTTTTGTTTTCCTTGTGTGAGGAGACATATACAAAAAAAAAAAAAATAGTGCTAAGACCAAAGTCAGAAAGTTTACTGCCTATGTTTCTTCTAGGAGTTTTATGATTTCTGGTCTTACACCTAAGTCTTTAAACTGTTTTCAGTTTATTTTGTATATAGTGTGAGAAAGTAGTCCTGCTTGATTTTTTACACGTGGCTGTCAGTTTTCCCAACACCGTTTACTGAAGAGGTTGTTTTGTTCTCCAGTGTATACTCTTGCCTCCTTTGTCATAAATTAATTGACTATATAAGTGTTGTGTTTATTTATGAGTTGTCTATTCTGTTCCATTAGTTTATGTGTCTATTTTTGTGCCAGTACCATACTGTTTTGATCACTGTAACTTTGTAGTGTAGTTTGAAATCAGAGAGTGTAAGACCTCCAGCTGTGCTTTTCATTCTTTTTCTCAAGATTGTTTTGGCTCTTTGGGGGTCTTTCATGTTTCTATACAAATTTTAGGATTATTTGTTCTAGTTCTGTGAAAAAATGTCATGTATATTTTGATAGGGATTGTATTAAATATGAAGATTGCCTTGGGTAGTATGGTCATTTTAACAAGATTAATTCTTCCAGTCCATGAGCATGGTATATCTTTCCATTTGTTTGTGCTGTCTTCAGTTTCTTTCATCAATATCTTATAGTTTTTGGAGTACAGATCATTAACCTCCTTGTTTAGATTTATTTCTAGGTAATTTTTTATGCAATTGTAAATGAAATTGTTTTCTTAATTTCTCTTTCTGATTATTGTTAGTGTATAATACAATAGATTTCTGTACATTAATTTTTCTAACAAGCCTGCATTTTTACTGCATTTTACTCCTCCCCCCCACCATTGAACATTTTTGAAGTTATATTTTACATCTTTTTGTTTTGTTTATCTCTTAACTACTTATTGTGGATATAGATGTTTTTACTGCTTTTGTCTTTTAACCTTCTTACCAGGTTTCTAAGTGGTTGATCTACTACCTTTCTTGTATGTTTGCATTCCCAAATGAATTTTTTCCTTTTATAATTTTCTTATTTCTAGTCATGATCTTTTATTTTCTGCTTAGAGAAATCCTTCTAATATGTTTTGTAAAGACACTTTAGTGGTGTTGAGCTCTTTTAGCTTTTCCTTGTCTATAAAACTCTACTCTTTCAAATCTGAGTGATAGCTTTGCTGGTTGGGGTATTGTTGGTTGTAGGTTTGTTTTTTTTTTCTTTCATCACTTTGAATATAGCATGGCAATCCCTTATGGCCTTCAGAGTTTCTGATGAAATGTCAGCTGATTGCCTTATGGGAGTTCCCTTGTAGATAAGTAGTTGATTTTTCTTGCTGCTTTTGATTCTTCCTTTATCTTTAATTTTTATCATTTTATTACAGTGTGCTTTGGTGTGGACCTTTTTCAGTTCATTTTGTTTTGGGATTCTCTGTGCTTCCTGGACTTGCATGTCTGTTTCATTTCTCAGGTTAGGGAAGTTTTCAGCTATTATTTCTTTAAGTAAGCTTCTGCCTCTCTCTCTCTTTCTCTCTCTCTCTCTCCTCCTGGGACCTCTATAATAGAAATTTTAGCATGCTTGATGTTATCCCAGCGGTCTCTTAAACTATTTCCATTTTTAAAAATTATTTTTTCTGTTCAGCTTGGGTGATTTACACTACTGCCTTCCAGTTTGCTGATCTGCTCCCTAAATCATCTAATCTAGTGTATTTCCTTCCTAGTATATGTTTTATTTCAGTTATTGTATTCTTTATCTCTGCTTGGTTCTTGCCTTGTGAGGTGACTTCCAACATGCTGGTGGGTGGGGCTGGGTTCCAGCAGGCATGACTGTATGGCCCAGTGGGTCCTGGGGCTGGTGTTAGCCTGCTGGTGGGAGTGGCCAGGTCTCAGTGTGGCTTCTTGTCATGCTGGCCTACTGGTAGGCAGTAAGCCCCTGCTGTTAATAGGTTAGAGGCAGGACTCCAGAATGGCACCTGCCAGCACCAGTGTCATTGTGGTAGGACAAGCTCCCCCAAATGGCTGCCTCCAGTGTCTGTGTCCCCAGGGGGAGTCCCAGATGCCTCCTGACCCTCCAAGAGGCTCTCCAAGATCAGCATGTGGGTCTGACACAGACTCCTTTCAAATTATTGCTTCTGCCCTGGGTCTTGGAGTGTGTGAGATTTTGTGCTCACCTTTTAAGAGTGGAGTCTCTATTTCCCACAGTCCCCTGGCTCTCCCAAAAGTAAGACATGCTAGCTTTCAAAATAAAACATTCTGGGGGCTTGTCTTCCCAGTACAGGACCCCTGGGCTGGGGAGTCCAATGTAGGGACCCCTTGCTCCTTTGCGAGAACTATTCAGTTGTTATTCTCTTCCTGTTTGTGGATCGTCCACCTGGGGCATGGGTGTTGATTATACCACATCTCCACCCCTCCTACTTGTCTCGTTGTGGCTCCTTCTTTATATCTTTAGCCATGGAAAGTATTTTCTCCTAGTATGCAGGAGATATTTGCTCTGTAAATAGTTGTAATTTTGGTGTGTCTGTGGGAGGAGGAGAGCTCAGGGTATCCCTACTCCACTGTCTTGGCCACACCCCTCCAGATTTTATATTTGATGTTTAAATATTTAATTCTTAATTTACTCTTCTTCCCTATGCTGTTTCAGTCCTGCCTCACATACATATACACATCCTTTTTCAAAATTCAGATTACAGTCTATATATCACATTTTCAAAAAGGCTTTTCCTAAACCAAAGACAGTTGAGATGCCCCATAGTTCTCTTAATGCACTTACTTTTCTTTTATAGCACTTATCACAACTGTAAGCATCAATTTTTTATAACATTTTTCTTCTCCAGGTGGCAGTGAGTTCCACAAGGGCAAGGGTCACATCTAGGTCATTCCCTGCTGTGTCCCCGCAACTAGTGCAATGCCTGCTCCATTGTAGGTTCTTTGTAGGTCTAAGTATGGGTTGAATAAATAAATGCTTCACAAGTATTTTCTGAATAAATATCTACTCTCATTATCATTATTATTATGTTTTATCCTCTGAAAATGGATTTTCAATGCCAGGGAAATCCATTGTGCTATGCATTGTGTGGTTCTGTAAAGTCAATAATTAAACAGCTGTCAGTATATCTACTACTTTTTTCATCCAAAAGAAACTGGGAACTCTAGCCTATTAATTGTTAAATAGAGAAAACTGGAAAGAGGTGTTTTTCTGGGTGGGGGGGAGGGAGAGTAGACATCAATATTAATATAAAGTACTTTATTTTACTTTTTTAAATAGTAAAAGATAAGTATGTTAGAATATTAACATGCAAGAGAGTGAGTGCAGGTTTTTTCCAGGGAAATGACTGTCACCATGAATAATTGTTAAGGTCAGACCTTAGAAAGAGCTTATTATTTAAGACCCATAGGCAGAATATTCAGGTATAACATAAACATCTTTATGCTCAAAACAATGCTGCATAGCATGCGACTATTTTAGAGATGGGTGGCGGGGTCAAATATTCTACTACATATAAGTAAAATGGGTGCAGAAGTAGAACTTCACAACCCTCTTGAGGCCAGTGAATTGCCAAACCAGCAAAATCTTATTACCGTTCATGAGGGTTCGTTTGTTTATGGCCTCTTGACACTGCCATTTATGATTCTACAGAAAATATGTCAAGAATGGCTTTGCCTCAGGCCAAAGGCCTTAAGGGGTTTATATAATGCCAAATGGTAAATAGGTATAGATTGAAAAAAAAATGCGGTCTTCCAAAATCTGCAAAAGAATGGAGGAAATCTAGTCCTGACTGTTGACTTCTGAGCTAACTCTAAATTTGGGCAATTCACTTGTTTTCCTATCCTCAGTTCATTTATCTCCAAACTGGGAGGGATTTTAAGTGATGACTAGGGTCACTTCTGCCTATAATAGTCATAGATGGTACAATTTATAAGCATAGATTGTCTACCACATCTGCACTTAATGGGGGTCAGTGTTAGCATGCAGATTCCTAGGTCCTTGTACAGATCCAACAAAGCAAAGTGAAAAGTGGTGTGTGTGTGTGGGGGGTGCAGAATTCATAAATCTTTACTTTAAAAACAAACAAACAAAAACTCATCTTCAGGTGAATCATAAACACACTTATCCTCAGGAACAACTTTTTTTAATTATTTTTTTTTACATCTTTATTGGAGTATAATTGCTTTACAATGGTGTGTTAGTTTCTGCTTTATAACAAAGTGAATCCGTTATACATATACATATGTTCCCATATCTCTTCCCTCTTGCGTCTCCCTCCCTTCCACCTTCCCTATCCCACCCCTTTAGGTGGTCACAAACCACCGAGCTGATCTCCCTATGCTAAGCGGCTGCTTCCCACTAGCTATCTATTTTACGTTTGGTAGTGTATACATGTCCATGCCACTCTCTCATCTCGTCACAGCTCACCTCTCCCCGTCCCCATATCCCCAAGTCCATTCTCTAGTAGGTCTGTGTCTTTATTCCCATCTTACCCTTAGGTTCTTCATGACATTTTTTTTCTTGCATTCCATATATATGTGTTAGCATACGGTATTTGTCTTTCTCTTTCTGACTTACTTCACTCTGTATGACAGACTCTAGGTCCATCCACCTCATTACAAATAACTCAATTTCGTTTCTTTTTATGGCTGAGTAATATTCCATTGTATATATGTGAAACATCTTCTTTATCCATTCATCCGATGATGGACACTTAGGTTGTTTCCATCTCCTGGCTATTGTAAATAGAGCTACAATGAACATTTTGGTACATGACTCTTTTTAAATTATGGTTTTCTCAGGGGATATGCCCAGTAGTGGGATTGCTGCATCATATGGTAGTTCTATTTGTAGTTTTTAAGGAACTTCCATACTGTTCCGCATAGTGGATGTACCAACATCACATTCCCACCAGCAGTGCAAGAGTGTTCCCTTTTCTCCACACCTTCTCCAGCATTTATTGATTCTAGATTTTTTGATGAGGGCAATTCTGACTGGTGTGAGATGATATCTCATTGTAGTTTTGATTAGCATTTCTCTAACGATTAATGATGTTGAGCATTCTTTCATGTGTTTGTTGGCAATCTGTATATCTTCTTTGGAGAAATGTCTATTTAGGTCTTCTGCCCATTTTTGGATTGGGTTATTTGTTTTTTCGTTATTGAGCTACATGGGCTGCTTGTGAATTTTGGAGATTAATCCTTTGTCAGCTGCTTCATTTGCAAATATTTTCTCCCATTCTGAGGGTGGTCTTTTGGTCTTGTTTATGGTTTCCTTTGCTGTGCAAAGCTTTGAAGTTTCGTTAGGTCCCATTTGCTTATTTTTGTTTATATTTCCATTTCTCTGGGAGGTGGGTCAAAAGGACCTTGCTGTGATTTATCTCATAGAGTGTTCTGCCTATGTTTTCCTCAAATAGTTTTATAGTGTCTGGCCTTACATTTAGATCTTTAATCCATTTTGAGCTTATTTTTGTTTATGGTGTTAGGGAGTGTTCTAATCTCATACTTTTACATGTACCTGTCCAGTCTTCCCAATACCACTTATTGAAGAGGCTGTCCTTTCTCCACTGTACATTCCTGCCTCCTTTATCAAAGATAAGGTGACCATATGTGTGTGGGTTTATCTCTGGGCTTTCTATCCTATTCCATTGATCTATATTTCTGTTTTTGTGCCAGTACCATACTCTCTTGATTACTGTAGCTTTGTAGTATAGTCTGAAGTCAGGGAACCTGATTCCTCCAGCTCCGTTTTTCATTCTCAAGATTGCTTTGGCTATTCGGGGTCTTTTGTGTTTCCATACAAATTGTGAAATTTGTTGTGCTACTTCTGTGAAAAATGCCAGTGGTAGTTTGATAGGGATTGCATTGAATCTGTAGATTGCTTTGGGTAGTAGAGTCATTTTCACAATGTTGATTCTTCCAATCCAAGAACATGGTATATCTCTCCATCTATTTGTATTATCTTTAATTTCTTTCATCAGTGTCTTATAATTTTCTGCATACAGGTCTTTTGTCTCCTTAGGTAGGCTTATTCCTAGATATTTTATTCCTTTTGTTGCAATGGTAAATGGGATTGCTTTTTGATTTCACTTTCAGGTATTTCATCATTGGTGTATAGGAATGCCAGATATTTCTGTGCATTAATTTTGTATCCTGCTACTTTACCAACTTCATTGATTAGCTCTAGTAGTTTTCTGGTAGCATCTTTAGGATTCTCTATGTATAGTATCACGTCATCTGCAAACAGTGACAGCTTAACTTCTTCTTTTCTGATTTTGATTCTCTTTTTTCCTTTTCTTCTCTGATTGCTGTGGCTAAAACTTCCAAAACTATGTTGAATAAGACTGGTGACAGTGGGCAACCTTGTCTTGTTCCTGATCTTAGTGGAAATGGTTTCAGTTTTTCACCATTGAGGATGACGTTGGCTGTGAGATTTTCATATATGGCCTTTATTATGTTGAGGAAAGTTCCCTCTATGCTTACTTTCTGCAGGGTTTTTATCATAAATGGGTGTTGAATTTTGTTGAAAGCTTTCTCTGCATCTATTGAGATGATCACATGATTTTTCTCCTTCAATTTGTTAATATGGTGTATCACATTGATTGATTTGCATATATTGAAGAATGCTTGCAATCCTGGAATAAACCCAAATTAATCATGGTGTATGATCCTTTTAATGTGCTGTTGGATTCTGTTTTGCTAGTATTTTGTTGAGGATATTTGCATCTATGTTCATCAGTGATATTGGCCTGTAGTTTTCTTTCTTTGTGATATCCTTGTCAGGTTTTGGTATCAGGGTGATGGTGGCCTCATAGAATGAATTTGGGGCTGTTCCTCCCTCTGCTATATTTTCAAAGAGTTTGAGAAGGAAAGGTTTTAGCTCTTCTCTAAATGTTTGATAGAATTCATCTGTGAAGCCATCTGGTCTTGGGCATTTGTTTGTTGGAAGATTTTTAATCACAGTTTCAATTTCAGTGCTTGTGATTGGTCTGTTCATATTTTCTATTTCTACCTGACTCAGTCTTGGCAGGTTGTGCATTTCTAAGAATTTGTCCATTTCTTCCAGGTTGTCCATTTTATTGGCATAGAGTTGCTTCTAGTAATTTCTCATGATCTTTTTTATTTCTGCAGTGTCAGTTGTTACTTCTCCTTTTTCATTTCTAATTCTATTGATTTGAGTCTTCTCCCTTTTTTTCATGATGAGTCTGGCTAATGGTTTATCAATTTTTTTTTACCTTCTCAAAGAACTAGCTTTTAGTTTTATTGATCTTTGTTATCATTTCCTTCATTTCTTTTTCATTTATTTCTGATCTGATCTTTATGATTTCTTTCCTTCTACTAACTTTGGGGGTTTTTGTTCTGCTTTCTCTAATTGCTTTAGGTGCAAGGTTAAGTTGTTCATTCGAGATGTTTCTTGTTTCTTAAGGTAGGATTGTATTGCTATAAACTTCCCTCTTAGAATTGCTTTTGCTGCATCCCATAGGCTTTAGGTCGTCGTATCTCCATTGTCATTTGTATCTAGGTATTTTTTGATTTCCTCTTTGATTTTTTCAGTGATCACTTCGTTATTAAGTAGTGTATTGTTTAGCCTCCATATGTTTGTATTTTTTACAGATCTTTTCCTGTAATTGATATCTAGTCTCGTCACATAGTGGTCGGAAAAGATACTTGATACAATTTCAGTTTTCTTATATTTACGAAAGCTTGATTTGTGACCTAAGATATGATCTATCCTGGAGAATGTTCCATGAACACTTGAGAAAAATGTGTATTCAGTTGTTTTTGGATGGAATGTCCTATAAATATCAATTAAGTCCATCTTGTTTAATGTATCATTTAAAGCTTGTGTTTCCTTATTTATTTTCATTTTGGATGATCTGTCCATTGGTGAAAGTGGGGTGTTAAAGTCCCCTACTATGAATGTGTTACTGTCGATTTCCCCTTTTATGGCTGTTAGTATTTGCCTTATGTATTGAGGTGCTCCTATGTTGGGTGCATAAATATTTACAGTTGTTGTATCTTCTTCTTGGATCCATCCCTTGATCATTATGTAGTGTCCTTCTTTGTCTCTTCTAATAGTCTTTATTTTAAAGACTATTAAATATGATATGAGAATTGCTACTCCAGCTTTCATTTTGTTTCCATTTGCATGGAATATCTTTTTTCCATCCCCTCACTTTCAGTCTGTATGTGTCCCTAGGACTGAAGTGGGTCTCTTGTAGACAGCATATATATGAGTCTTTTTTTGTATCCATTCAGCCAGTCTGTGTCTTTTGGTGGGAGCATTTATTCCATTTACATTTAAGGTAATTATTGATATGTATGTTCCTATTTCCATTTTCCTCATTGTTTTTGGTTTGTTATTGTAGATCTTTTCCTTCTCTTGTGTTTCTTGCCTAGAGAAGTTCCTTTAGCATTTGTTGTAAAGCTGGTTTTGTGGTGCTGAACTCGCTCAGCTTTTGCTTGTCTGTAAAGGTTTTAATTTCTCCAACAAATCTGAATGAGATCCTTGCTGGGTAGAGTAATCTTGGTTGCAGGTTTTTCTCCTTCATCACTTTAAATATGTCCTGCCAGTCCCTTCTGGCTTCCAGAGTTTCTGCCGAAAGATCAGTTGTTAACCTTATGGGGATTCCCTTGTGTGTTATTTGTTGTTTTCCCCTTCCTGCTTTTAATATATTTTCTTTGTATTTAATTTTTGACAGTTTGATTAATATGTGTCTTGGCGTATTTCTCCTTGGATTTATCCTGTATGGATCTCTCTGTGCTTCCTGGACTTGATTAACTATTTCCTTTCTCATATTAGGGAAGTTTTCAACTATAATCTCTTCAAGTATTTTCTCAGTCCCTTTCTTTTTCTCTTCTTCTTCTGGAACCCTTATAATTCAAATGTTCATTCGTTTAATGTTGTCCCTGAGGTCTGTGAGACTGTCTTCAGTTCTTTTCATGCTTTTTTCTTTATTCTGCTCTGCAGTAGTTATTTCCACTATTTCATCTTCCAGGTCACTTATCCACTTATCTGCTTTTCTGCCTCAGTTATTCTGCTATTGAACCCTTCTAGAGTATTTTTAATTTCATTTATTGTGTGGTTCATCATTGCATGTTTCATCTTTAGTTCTTCTAGGTGCTTGTTAAATGTTTCTTGTATTTTCTCTATTCTATTTCCAAGGTTTTGGATCATCTTTACTATCATTATTCTGAATTCTTTTTCAGGTAAAGTGCCTATTTCCTCTTCATTTGTTAGGTCTGGTGGATTTTTATCTTGCTCCTTCATCTGCTGTGTGTTTTTCTGTCTTCTCATTTTACTTACCTTACTGTGTTTGGGGTCTCCTTTTATCAGGCTGCAGGTTCGTAGTTCCCGTTGTTTTTGGTGTCTGTCCCCAGTGGCTAAAGTTGGTTCAGTGAGTTGTGTAGATTTCCTGGTGGAGGGGACTAGTGCCTGTGTTGTGGTGGATGAGGCTGGATCTTGTCTTTCTGTTGGGCAGGTCCATGTCTGGTGGTGTGTTTTGGGGTGTTTGTGGACTTATTATGATTTTAAGCAGCCTCTCTGCTAATGGGTGGGGTTGTGTTCCTGTCTTGCTAGTTGTTTGGCATAGGGTGTCCAGCACTGTAGCTTGCTGGTCGTTGAGTGAAGCTGGGTGTTGTTTTTGAGATGGAGATCTGGGAGATTTTTGCCATTTGATATTACGTGGAGCTGGGAGTTCTCTTGTGGACCAGTGTCCTGAAGTTGGCTCTCCCACCTCGGAGGCACAGCACTGACTCCTGACTGCAGCCCAAAGAGTCTTTCATCCACACAGCTCAGAATAAAAGGGAGAAAAGAAGGAAAGAAAGAAAGAAAGAAAGAAAGAAAGAAAGAAGGACGGAAGGAAGAAAGAGGATAAAATAAAATAAAGTTATTAAAATAAAAATTAATTATTGAGAAAAAAATTTTTTTAAAAAGTAAAAACAAACAAACAAACAAAAAAGGACGGATGGAACCTTAGGACAAATGGTGAAAGCAAAGCTATATAGAAAAAATCCCACACAGAAGCATACACATACACACTCA
Source organism: Orcinus orca (assembly GCF_937001465.1). Classification (NCBI taxonomy): domain Eukaryota; kingdom Metazoa; phylum Chordata; class Mammalia; order Artiodactyla; family Delphinidae; genus Orcinus; species Orcinus orca. The sequence goes on along the minus strand of NC_064563.1, from coordinate 7,999,697 downwards.
CAAAAAGAGAAAAAGGGGAAAAAATAATAAATCTTGCTCTCAAAGTCCACCTCCTCAATTTGGGATGATTCGTTGTCTATTCAGGTATTCCACAGATGCAGGGTACATCAAGTTGATTGTGGAAATTTAATCTGCTGCTCCTGAGGCTGCTGGGAGAGATTTCCTTTTATCTTCTTTGTTCTCACAGCTCCCGGGGCTCAGCTTTGGATTTGGTCCCGGCTCTGCCTGTAGGTCGCCGGAGGGCATCTGTTCTTCGCTCAGACAGGACGGGGTTAAAGGAGCAGCTGCTTCGGGGGCTCTGGCTCACTCAGGCCGGGGGGCGGGACGGGTGCAGATGCGGGGCGAGCCTGCAGCGGCAGAGGCCGGAGGGACGTTTCACCAGCCTGAGGCGCGACGTGCGTTCTCCCGGGGAAGTTGTCACTGGATCCCGGGACCCTGGCAGTGGCGGGCTGCACAGGCTCCCCGGAAGGGGGTTGTGGACAGTGACCTGTGCTCGGACACAGGCTGCTTGGTGCCGGCAGCAGCAACCTTATTGTCTCATGCCCGTCTCTGGGGTCCGCGCTGTTAGCCGTGGCTTGCGCCCGTCTGTGGAGCTCCTTTAAGCAGCGCTGTTAATCCCCTCTCCTCAAGCACCCGGAAACAAAGAGGTAAGAAAAAGTCTCTTGCCTCTTCGGCAGGTCCAGACTTTTCCCTGGACTCCCTCCCGGCTAGCCATGGTGCACTAACCCCTTCAGGCTGTGTTCAGGCCTCTAGTCCTCTCCCTGCGCTCCGACCGAAGCCCGAGCCTCGGATCCCAGCTCTGCCTGCCCCGGCGGGTGAGCAGACAAGCCTCTTGGGCTGGTGAGTGCCGGTTGGCACCGATCCTGTGTGCGGGAATCTCTCCTCTTTGCCCTCTGCACCCCGGTTGCTGTGCTCTCCTCCGCGGCTCCAAAGCTTCCCCCCTCCGCCACTCGCAGTCTCCGCCCGCGAAGGGGCTTCCTAGAGTGTTGAAACCTTTCCTCCTTCACAGCTCCCTCCCACTGGTGCAGGTCCCACCCCTAACCTTTTGTCTCTGTTTATTCTTTTTTCTTTTGCCCTACCCAGGTACGTGGGGACTTTCTTGTCTTTTGGGAGGTCTGAGGTCTTCTGCCAGCATTCAGTAGGTGTTCTGTAGGAGTTGTTCCACGTGTAGATGTATTTCTGATATATCTGTGGGGAGGAAGGTGATCTCCGCGTCTTACTCTTCCGCCATCTTCCCCATCTCGGAACCACTTCGTACGTTCTCAAAATTTCCCAGTATTAGATATGAGGACATTTAATTTTTGTATAGGCTTGAGAAATATTATACTGAGGAAACACTGACACTTTTAAAATATTAGGAGCAGAAGACACTTGACTCATTTGTTCTGAACTCCTTTCTTCAGTACTGAAGTTGAAATCATTAGAGGCACAACCTTGCTCTCATAATTTTTGTCAAGTTCAGGTCTTATGGCATTTAAGGTCTTACAATCAATCAATGAACACCAAAACCTGTACAGGCAATAGCCAATTAAGGTAAATACTCCACATCCACATTATTTGGGGGATTTGGGTTCCTCTTTCTATTGTCCTATCAGATATTATGAAAGCAGTGTAGTGACTGAGCCAGGTAGTTAGAAGGATTTGATTGTGTTCTTGGTGTGAAAAATATGTCTCTATGTCATTATGGTACCCATAATGCATGCATAGATAGATAGATGATAGATAGATAGATAGATAGATAGATAGATACTCACCCACATAATTATCATGTAAAGACACTTGGATTGCTCCTTACATTTCCAGTGACATTCCGGGGCTGCTCTCAATGTTAATTTTTTATGTTCTTTATGGGCATAAAATATGTGCTAAGGAAGTTGAGAGATCCAGAGTTCTGCTTCTCCAGGGGAATTCTCTGCAAACCATTTTGATATGTAAAGTACTTCGAATTGATGTCTTCTAAACATTTCCATAAGATCGACAGCACAGCCATTATATCCTCATTTGACCAATGAAGAATTTCAGTGACAATAGGCTTTTCCAATTTGATGCAGAGCTAAACCAAAAATTATTTTCAAGTCTTTTGGCTTTGAAATTGGCACCCTATCTTCCACACCTTATTCATGCCACAGTTCTGAGGTTTTCCCATAATTTTTTTTTTTACTTCATTCTGGTAATTGAAACCATCTGTGTACTTGAAGTGAAGGAAGCAGAGCTAACATACTGACTTTATTGATAATTTATTCAAACCTCCCCATTTTGATGGCTACTGTATTGACCCCATGGTGTGAAGTTACTAGTAGAAAATAGACTGTGGCAGAATGTAGGCTTCATCAAGGCCATTACAGAGATCCCAGGGAGAGGGAATGACATAACGAGATCTCCATTTGCTTAGAAAGAAGCCAGCGCTCCTTCCAAAATAACAAAGAGCCCTTCAGTCTGTTCTCTGTTCTCCATTCCTTCTGCCACTGCTTCAATCTGGGTTCTGTTCAATTTTTATCTGACACGTAGTAGGCACCAGAAAACAAACATTTCTTGAATGAAGGAATGATTGAACTATAGCAAATGTCTCAACTTGTTTTAGTCTCCTTTCTTTTTGAAAAAGACTTGGAAGTAGCAACACCAGGACTAGAACCATGGTTAGAGGGGTTCAGGGTACAAGATTTCAACCCTACACTCTGCTGTTCCCAGATCACTGGTCCCTTTTATGGTCCACGTGATAGACTTGAGGGACATGGTTGCTGCAGCACCAGCCAGGGACTCTTTAACACTTTAGATTTATTATTTGTAAAATTCAACTTTCTACAATCTCTGCACTACATTTGGCTACCATACTGAAATTTCCTAGGCAAGAAAATTACCCTAAGTGATGAGGTTTTTAGTCAGATTCCTGGTCCTTCCTGAATGCTTACCTGCTCCTTGTTATTTTGTTTAGATCATGTGTTCACAAAGAGGAATCATTGAGAATTGAAGATTCAATTCTGTGAGGACTCTGACACAGCCCTAGATATGGCTTGACTTGTCCACCTGCTCTGTGCCTGGGGCACTTTCAGAAACTCTTCAATCACTCCTTTGGGCAAAAGAAGGCTGTTTAAGACTCCTTTATAACATGTAACCCTGTCTGTAGGAGAGTAACCCCATGGAGATCAGGGAGAAGCAGAGCCAGTCAGGCTGCCTTCTGCTTCCTTTATTCAGCTAGGTCACTCATCAGCTGTGATTGGGAAGGCATGTTGTATAACTAGAACAGGTCCCTATAGAACCTCAGTATTAATATTAATTAAAGACACTAATATTCCACTGGAAACTTTGCTGACCACCAGCCATCCCCCTGCCACAACTCTGATTTCAAAAAGGGCTCAAAGTCATTTGGATTTGAAAAGCAGCATTTTCAGTTCCATGAAAAGAGTATGTAAATGATATATAAAATATATATCATATGTAATACATGTATGTTACGTATATTATATATATTAAGGTAATACATCTATGTATAAATCCCTTTGATAAGAAGATGATATTGTGTGAGGATTTCCAGACTAATCTACCTTAATCAAGAAAAGAGAGACCTATGTCTGAAAGTGCTTTTTGTCCCATGTGTCACATTCATTTTTTGGCAGTATAAACCCCAATGAATCAGCATTGCCCATAGCCACCCAGCTTTTTGCTTGTCATGGTCTTTCAATTAAATTTTGGCCAGTGAATTTTAAGTATAAGTAATACATGCAACTTGCTCACCACTTCTCTAAAAAGGAAGCAGATAAAGCAGATAGCCCTGCATTCTCTTTTTCACAATCTGTGGTCTAATCTCCATCTATGGTGCTGATGAGCTGGCTACTACTGGGAGGAGGCCAACACTTTAAACTGTGTTGGGTGATTAAAGAAAGTTGAGAGTCTGGACACCAGGCAGAGAAGAACTGCCTGCCTTTCGCACACCCACCTACTTCAAGACTATTGTTTTGAGATAGAATAAACCTTGTTAGAGATTCTGCAGTTTGGGGGCTCTTTAGTAGAGAAGCTTACTTTACCCAAACACAATGTCTTTTTCTATAGACCTAAAACTACAGTACCTTTTATTAATTCAACTTGACCTTGGTTTGATCATCTTAGAATATTCAGGGAGGTAGAACATGATCAGAGTTGAATCAAAAGCTGGTGCATCTCATATGATGCAGCAATCCCACTCCTGGGCATATATCCACAGAAAGCTCTAATTCAGAAAGATACATGCACCCAATGTTCACAGCAGCACTATTTATTCAATACAATAGCCAAGACATGGAAGCAACCTAAATGTCCATCAACAGAGGAATGGATAAAGAAGATGTGGTACATATATACAATGGAATACTACTCAGCCATTAAAAAGAATGAAATAATGCTATTTGAAGCAACATGGGTCGACCTAGAGATTATCATACTAAGTGAAGTGAGTCAGAAAGAGAAAGACATATACTGTATGATATCACTTATATGTGGAATCTAAAAAATGATACAAATGAACTTATTTACATGACAGAAACTGACTCACAGACATAGAAAGCAAGGTTTTGTTTACCAAAAGGGAATGGGGCTGGGGGAGAGATCAATTAGGACTTTGCGATGAACAGATGCACATTACTACATATAAAATAGATAACCAACAAGGACCTACTACATAGCACAGGGAACTATATTCAATAACTCATAATAACTTATAATGGAAAAGAATCTGAAAAAGAATATAGGTATGTATAACTGAATCACTTTGCTGAACACCAGAAACTAACATAACATTGTAAATCAACTATACTCCAATAAAGAAAATTAAAAGAAAGAGAGAGAGAGAGAGAAAAAAAACCCTGGTGCATCTTGGGAAAGTCAAAGAAAAATTTTGAAGGGTAATGTGATCACATGGTGGCACCAGAAGGACATACTCCTTATATACATACAACCCTTTTGATCTTGGGCTTCACTGAACCTCAGTTTCCTCATCCATAAAATAATGAAAATAATACATGTCTTCCAGTACTGCTGTGGGAATTCAGAGCAGTAATATACATGACATTATCTAGCAAAAAATATTTCTCAATAATGCGAATTATATTTCTTCCAATTTTTTAAACTTATTTCAGCCTTGTTTTTTGGGGGAATACTTAGAGTATGGTCTTGTTGTAGTTAGACCATAAACTGTTTTATAAAGAAGACATTTTTCTTCTTGTTAGTTAATTAACTGGAATTGTTTTTGTGGTTTTGAGGCTGACAGAGAAAGGCCCTGAGTTGAAATAGGCAATGGCCACTCAGCAGTTCTTTTCTCCTTTCTCTCTCACTTCATGAATACCAAACTTCGGAGCAATACATAAAGGGGAAGGGGACTGGCTGTCCACATAGTCACTCCTGAGGGCTGCCCTCACTGTCATCAAGAGTGCTTTTAACGGAAGTCGTTTCCAAAAAGCCCCAAAGCAAATGAAAACGGACACAGACTCCAGAGGTCAGTCCACGGCACAATCTACCCTTTTAGCTTTACTGACGGGGTCTCCTCTGTTTAGGGATTTGCTCTGTTGACTAGGGTACTGAGTGTCAATCAGAGCTCATCTGGTAGTCTGGTTGACATCTCAATTACTGTACTTTATTTTTTATTTGAAGAAAGCCTTTATGATCTAGCCATTTCTTGTTTCCTCTTTGATCCAAGAATCCCTGGGGAAGATCAACCCTGAATCATCGGAGGAAATGTGGTTCATCTAGGACGGGTTAATGTCTGGATTAGGAAGAGAAAATGGGCAAGTTATATTGCAGCGCACCACCTTTTTTTTTTTTTTTTTTTTTTTTTTTTTTGCGGTATGCGGGCCTCTCACTGTTGCGGCCTCTCCCCCTGCGGAGCACAGGTTCCGGACGCACAGGCTCAGGGGCCATGGCTCACAGGCCCAGCCGCTCCACGGCATGTGGGATCCTCCCAGACCGGGGCACGAACCCGTGTCCCCTACATCGGCAGGCGGACTCTCAACCACTGCACCACCAGGGAAGCCCCTAGTGCACCACTTTTGATCAATATATATCAATTTAATCCTGTGCTCTGTGAGGAAGAGCACAAAAGAAACCAAACTTAGTTCAAATCCTGGCTCTCTCATTTACCAAAACTAAACATTTTCAAAAATTTCTGAACCTCAGTTTCCTTATCTCTAAAACAGATGATGAAAATGTATCTTCATCAAGATAATAATACTTATTTTGAAGAATGGCTGTAGCATATGTTCAATGACTCTGTATGTAAAGTATCTACCATAAAGGCTAGCTATTATCTTTCTTTTCAGGCCATTTGCAATTGATGCACTTCTCATTTTTTTAAATTAGAGATATACTATAGAAGGTGAACCCTGAATCAGTCTGAGCAAGGGAGCTTTATCTTATGCAAATATACATTCAAGACACTTTCCAAAGCCAAATGTAAATGGTGGGTTTGTATTGCATACAGTTTTGTAGTATCAACACTTATGCTCTCTTTCATTGATATAAAATTATGCATCTACATTCTCTCCTAAGCTATGAAATTATACTGCATTTAAGATCCCTTACCTGCTATTTCCATGTAATACATGATTCTTTAAATTCTAATTCATTCATTAAGTATAAATAGTATGCAAGATTACAGAGAAATTTGGGGCATAAACTATATATTGGTTAACTCAAAATCCATCTCCAATCCCTCCTCTCTTCCTTTGCTTACTAGGAAATTTAAACTGTACTGACAGCCTCTCTTGAAATGAAGGGAATCATGTGACACAGTTCTGATGGGCAAAATGTAAGTAGAAGTCTGCTGAAAGCATTTGGGGAAACATATATTTTTAAGGATAGAAAAAAAGAGGAGGATATAAAAAAGCTTGTGAAGCTTTTGCCCTACCGTTTTCTTCCTTTCTGAAATGTGACTAATGCTTAACGTGGAACAAGCCATCCTGCAACTCAATACGCTAAAAATAATGGAATTAAAATATGGAAAGGACCTGAGTCTTGATGTCATGAATGAACATGCGCATCAGTACCTCAGCTCTTTATTCCATCTTGGACAAATGTTTATCGAACATTGCATGTTACCAACATACTCTTTTAGACTTTGGAGGTATAGCAGTGAAAACAAGACACAAAATCCTGCTCTCATAGATCTTACATTCTAGTGTGAGAAGAGAGACAGAAAACAGATTTCTGTGTGTGTGTGTGTGTGTGTGTGTGTGTGTGCATGTGCGTGCGTTACATCAAAATGATAAAAAGAAAAAATCCTAAGGGGAAAAGTAAAGCAGGGGGAAGACAGGGCTAGGAAGTGCTGGGGTGCATATTTCACTGCTGAAAGACCTATATGGGAATCAGAATCTGGAAAGTGGGAGATGGCTTGAGTTCTAGGCTTTATGTTCTACAGTATAAATTAAGAGTATGTAATTAAATTAACCCTGCTGGTCACAAGGCAGATAGTATGGGTGAATACTGGGGTGAGAGGGGTTTGCTAGGAGCAAGCAGAATCTTAAGGACTCTCTTTTATATGGTGATGGTGATGTGGAGGCTGGAGAGCCGTGGCCTTATTCAGAGCCATAGACACGGAGAGCTGCCAGGTCTCCCTGCAACTCCAGCCAGTGGGTGTTAGGAAAATGTCACCTACTTTTGCTTATTTCTGTACTACTTGCTGTTTAAGAAAAATAGGGCAACATTTGTTTAGGGCAGTGTACATTGGGTGTTCTGTTACCTGCATCTGGAAATATTTCTAACTGAAACATATATGGTAGGAAGAGGGAATGAAACATTTGTTGTTGTTGTTGAAGTATAGTTGATTTACAATGTTGTGTTAGTTTCAGATGTACAGCAAAGTGATGCAGTGATACATAGATACATATATATGTATATGCATATATATACTATATATATTCTTTTTCATATTCTTTTCCATTATCGTTTATTACAAGATATTGAATATAGTTCCCTGTGCTTTACAGTAGGACATTGTTGTCTCTCTATTTTATATAGTAGTGTGTATATGTTAATCCCAAACTCTTAATTTAACCCTCCCCCTCCCCCTTTCCCTTTGGTAACATAAGGTTGTTTTGTATATCTGTGAGTGTGTTTCTGTTTTGTAAATAAGTTTATTTGTATCATATTTTAGGTTCCACGTGTAAGTGATATCATACAATATTTGTCTTTCTCTGTCTAACTTACTTCACTTAGCATGGTAATCTCTAGGTCCATCCATGTTGCTGCAAAGGGCAACATTTCATTCTTTTTTTTTAAATAGATCTTTATTGGAGTATAATTGCCTCACAATACTGTGTTATTTTCTGTTGCACAAAAAACCGAATCAGCCATATGCATACATATATCCCCATATCCCCTCCCTCTTGAGCTTTCCTCCCATCCTCCCTATCCCACCCCTCTAGGTCATTGCAAAGCACCGAGCTGATCTCCCTGTGCTATGCTGCTGCTTCCCACCAGCCAACTATTTTACATTCTGTAGAGTATATATGTCGATGCTACTCTCACTTCGCCTCAGCTTTGCCCTCTCACCCCATGTCCTCAAGTCCATTCTCTATGTCTACCTCTTTATTCCTGCCCTGCAAATAGGTTCATCAGTACCATTTTTTTTTTTTAGATTCCATATATATGTGTTAGCATATGGTGTTTGTTTTTCTCTTTCTTACTTCACTCTGTATGATGGACTTTAAGTCCATCTACCTCACTATAAATAACTCAATTTTTTTCTTTTTATGGCTGAGTAACATTCCATTGTATATATGTGCCACATCTTCTTTATCCATTCATCTGTCGATGGACATTTAGGTTGGTTCCATGTCCCGGCTACTGTAAATAGTGGTGCAATGAACATTGTGGTACATGTCTCTTTTTGAGTTATTGTTTTCTCAGGGTATATGCCCAGTAGTGGGATTGCTGGGTTGTATGGTAATTCTATTTTTAGTTTTTTAAGGAACCTCCACACTGTTCTCCATAGTGGCTGTATCAATTTACATTCTTACCAACAGTGCAGGAGGGTTCCCTTTTCACCACACCCTTTCCAGCGTTTATTGTTTCTAGATTTTTTGATAATGGACATTCTGACCAGTGTGAGGTGATACCTCATTGTAGTTTTGATTTGCATTTCTGTAATAATTAGTGATGTTGAGCATCTTTTCACGTGCCTCTTGGCCATCTGTATGTTTTCCTTAGTGAAATGTCTATTTAGGTCTTCCACCCAATGTTTAACTGGATTGTTTGGTTTTTTGATATTGAGCTCCATGGCCTGTTTGTATACTTTGGAGTCCATTGTATATATGTCCCACATCTTTTTTATCCATTCATCTGTTGACAGACATTTAGGTTGCTTCCATGTCTTGACTGTTGTAAATAGTGCTGTTTTTTTTGTTTTGTTTTGTTTTGTTTTTTGCGGTATGTGGGCCTCTCACTGTTTTGGCCTCTCCCGTTGCAGAGCACAGGCTCCGGACGTGCAGGCTCAGCGGCCATGGCTCACAGGCCCAGCCGCTCTGCAGCATGTGGGATCTTCCCGGACCGGGGCATGAACCCTGTCCCCTGCATCAGCAGGCGGACTCTCAACCACTGTGCCACCAGGGAAGCCCAATAGTGCTGTTTTGAAATTTGGGGTGCATGTATCTTTTCAAACTAGAGTTTTCTCCAGATATATGCTCAGGAGTGGAATTGCTGTGTCATATGGTAGTTCTATTTTTAGTTTTTTGAAGACCCTCCATACTGTTTTCCATAGCAGCTGTATCAATTTACATTCCTACCAACAGTGTAGGACTGTTCCCTTTTCTCCACACTCTTTCCAGCATTTATTATTTGTAGACTTAATGATGGCCATTCTGACTGGTGTCAGGTGATACCTCACTGTGGTTTTGATTTGCATTTCTCTAATAATTAGCAATATTGAGCATCTTTTCATGTGCCTGTTGGCCATCTGTATGTCTTCTTTGGAGAAATGTCTATTTAAGTCTTCTGCCCATTTTTTGATTAGGTTGTTTGTTTTTTTGTTATTGAGTTATCTGAGCTGTTTATATATTTTGGAAATTAATCTCTTGTTGTGAACCAACATTTATTGAGTGTGTACATATGTCAAACACTAGGCTATTACATATACATGTCGCTACTATTGATCTTCACAATAACTTGAAGGTTGATACTTTTATTAGCATTTTATAGCTGAGGAAAGTTAAGAACTGGCTCCAGTCTTTAAGTTAGTAAGTGGTAGCCTGCATTAAAATCTATAAATTTGTGTCTAAAAAGCATCCCTGCTCATTTCCTTATTTATTCAGTAAAAAAAAAAAAATTAAGTAATGAGCATTTTCTATGTGCCAAGCACTCTGCTAGACACTTGACTTAGGAATAATATGGTAAACAGAACAGAATCCTAATTGTCTAGGAATCTCTAAGTAGTGAGGAGAATGAACATAAGCACAATTTAAAAATTAAACTTAGTTGATTCAAACATTTATGAAGTACCTGCTGTGTCTTAGAGCCTGTGCAAGGCACTGGTGAATCTGTGAACAGATTCATAGAAGTCTAATGGGGTCCAATCCATGACTGTTTTATCATCCACTGGGAGAGTTATGTCCTAAACAAAAACTGCCAGTAAGAGTTAGGTGTGAAGCATGGAAGGACCAGAGCAGAGGGAATGGTGCTGGAGAATGAATAGGCAGAGAAGGTACTGGTATTGCTGGCAGAGAAAAGTTATGTGATAAGTATTAAGAATGAAAAGACCTAGAACCTTAGAGCTGGATGTCCCAGGGTGAAAGATGGGAGCTAAAATTGGAAATGTAGCTAGGGGCCAATAGCAAAGGTCAATTGGCTCAGCTGAGATAGTTGGGGTTTTCTGCTGTAGGCAAAAGTTTTGAACCAGCTGGGTGAAATCATCAGATCTGGTTTTAGAAAGACACGTCTGGCAGATTCAAAAGGGAGGCACATGTGACCCTGTTTATCTTCCTGCACTTTGAAATCCCTTCTTTTTATATAATTCAGGACATTGTCTTTAAATAGGCAATGTTTTTATTTTTGTTTTAATTTTACTCAAGAGACTGGAGGTTCTCCTTCATAGGTTGAAAAAATTCTGCCAACTATTAAACAGTGGTAAAATTACATCACACAGTTAAAATTTCAAACCAATATTACCTCTGAAATTATTTGATATGTCATTCCTTTTCTTCTGGGAAAAAGATTGTTAGTCTTTTCAAGATGAAAAAAGGGGCCAGTCAGAATGTTTAGGGGAAAAAGACAAGAATCATTCATTCCTTGTGTACAAATTCTTCAAGCTCAATTTGAGCAGCTTCCTACATTATGGTCTGGTTATTTTTCTCCCAAATGTGAGTGTATAATGAGTGCATGATGTGTTTGGCCACAGAGGTAAAATACCGTATGTTCAGAGTATTACTGCCTTCTCTTATAAGATATAACAATAAACAAAATAAAAACAAAAGCAAACTCATGCATTTGAAAATAGCAAGGCTTCTGATGTCAGTTTTATCCTCACCAGGTAATCTCCCCAAGCCCTGGTTCAACTGAGATTTGCCACTACCGGTTATAGTCTTTTATAAGCATCAGAATTGCTTTATTGTAGCAGTGCTTGGCAAAATAGTTCTCTTTTACAAGTAGTCTAGATCCTTCAAGTTGTCTAGTTCTACTACATCAGTCACTACTTTATAGTTTATTTGGTGACAGTGACTGCCAATAAAATAATGCTGTAACTATGCCAGTGTGAGGAGGCTCAACCAGTGGGGTTAATAAAAGTGCCATGATTCATCTTGCCATGTAGCATGCTTTTTATACCAGGCCCCTTTTATGTGAATGAGCAAAATCACATTGAGGTTTAGCTGGAAGGTATGCCATACCTAGAGGGTCACTTAATTTATATATTTACTTTCATTCAGACCTACATTTGGAATAAAGTATATAAGCTTCTTTATATCCAGGGGTAAATTCTGAACAGGCTCATGAACTCGGGTTATAAAGCAAAGGCAAAGCGACACACGTGACAGCCCTGGGGCCTGTTTTATTATGCTTTCTCTCTGAATCTATGCAAAGCAGAAGTGGTACCCAAAACCTTGGAGAGAGTGCTTAAGTAGGCTTTTTGAGGTGTTTTAATGACCTCAGTTCAAGCCAAGAGCAATAAACCTCTCAGAAAGAGGCTGTTAATTGAAAAGACCAGGGATTTCAGAGGTATTAATATTACTGTCAGATCCTACTTGCTTTCTCTCCTTTTTAATTTGACCTTCTGTTTTAATTTACGAACATCCATGCAGATTGGAGCTTTCAAAGGCAGGAGCAGGAGTGGTAAAGAAAATATGCCTGAAGAACCTTGGACGAGAGAGTTAAATGCTAGGGTAGAGACCTAATCTCAGCTCTGTCATTGTTTTCCTCATCTGTAAACTGGGTATTCTAGAATGCTTTTTAGAATACATATAATGTTACTGTGAAGATCCCTTGTCTGATCAATGACAATGTGCTTTGTAAAGCTTATGTAAAATAAAAATAAAGTGAATAAAGATAAAATAAATAGAAATAATGTAGAAAAATGTTTTAAAGATTTAGTTAATATAGTATATTCAGTTTCACTAGCTGGAAGTACAATTATGTTCAGATCACTTTTGTTACCTCAATTAATTACTTGAGTTCTCACAGATTCTATTAACAAATAATCCAGTATTTGAGACCTTCCTTCCTGCCCCTGTTCTCAAATGTGGTATGAACTCTAGTTGCTAATTCAGCTGCCAGGCTTGGGGAATTGGCATCTACTCCTGATCAACTCCTGCTGTGGCTTCTGCTGCTGCTGTGACGTGGGGTCTCTGTTGAAAACGTATCTTGCACGGCCCAGGGAAGGACCACCACTGCGATAAATCTTTAGTTGCGCAGATCCTTGCATGAGCTGCAGTGGCTCCCACACTTGGGCTACCAAAGTGACAAATCTTTCAGCTCTGAGCTCATAAGCAAAGCCACTGCTTGGGTGGGCACCTTGCAAGAAGTCTGTCCAAATGGACTTCCACGGGCAGCCTGCACACTGTCCCTGGGGGCTCAGGGCTGTACCTGAGGCCAGATCATCTCAGGGCTGAGATCCCTGTTGTGTCCGTGGGGTCCTTTCATGGTGAAGACTGTGGAAAAGGCTCCACTTCCACTGATTCTCTGGATGGATTCAAGATCCCTTTCCCTCCCAGCAGGTTTCTCAGCCCCTAGGCACATGTGCCACTTACTCTCCCGCAGTTTCTCTGGCTACCAAGTAGGTTGGAAGGATCAGCCTGTTCCAGGTGCAAATGTCCTGGTCCTCTTTCCCCCACGGAGGTGGTGTCTACTCTCCTCACACTTGCCTAACCATGCACTGCGACTCAAGTGTTCTTGGATGCGTCAAAGATGTTACACAGCAAGAAGATATCCCTGTAGATGAAAAAAAAACAGTTTGCACTCCTTTCAGTAAAAGAAAATTGTAAGTTGCTCTTCATGAAAACCTCTACAAGCAAACTTTTTTTTTTTTGCTGTTTTTGTTCTATCACTATTTTCAAGTCACTCCATGAGTATCCAACTTCTGCTTTAAGATGTGATTCCAAAATAACCTTTCAATTTAGATTTCTCTAGAGAAATCTAAAGGACTTCTTTCTCACCATGAACCCTCACCCGCAATGCTGGGGGCTTGGTATGTTAATGTACCTATAAAAATTGGGGAAAACAAGTTATATAGTAATGAATGTACACATATGGCGTTAAATGTAGTGTATCAGTTATGTGTCCTGAGTGAAAAGTCTGCAGTCTATACAAGAGGGGTTCTTAATCCCTTCGACTCCATCATGGGTTAGAATCCAGGCCCCACCACATCCTGGTCATGTTTCCTAGAGGCAAATATTTAACTTAATAGAGCTTATTTATTCATCTATTTTTAATCATTAAATACTGACACTTCTATTTTGTTTGTTCCCAATATTTCTTTTTTTTAATACATTTATTTATTTATTTTATTTTTGGCTGTGTTGGGTCTTTGTTGCTGCGCACAGGCTCTCTCTAGTTGGGGCGAGCAGGGGCTACTCTTCGTTGCAGTGCTCAAGCTTCTCATTGCGGTGGCTTCTCTTGCTGTGAAGCATGGGTTCTAGGCATCCGGGCTTCAGTAGCTGTGGTTCGCGGGCTCTAGAGCACAGGCTCAGTACTTGTGGCACACGGGCTTAGTTGCTCCATGGCATGTGGGATCTTCCCGGACCAGGGCTCGAACCCATGTGTCCTTTATTGGCAGGTGATTCTTAATGACTGTGCCATCAGGGACGTTTCTTAAATCTCTGGGGGTTTTTTTGGGTTTTTTTGTTTTTTTTTAAGCAGATATTCATTTTTTAAAATTTATTTATTTATTTATTTATTTATGGCTGTGTTGGGTCTTCATTTCTGTGCGAGGGCTTTCTCTAGTTGTGGCAAGCAGGGGCCACTCTTCATCGCGGTGCGCGGGCCTCTCACTATCGTTGCCTCTCTTGTTGCGGAGCACAGGCTCCAGACGCGCAGGCTCAGTAGCTGTGGCTCACGGGCCCAGTTGCTCCGCAGCCTGTGGGATCCTCCCAGACCAGGGCTCGAATCCGTGTCCCCTGCATCGGCCGGCAGATTCTCAACCACCGCACCACCAGGGAAGCCCCTAAATCTCTGTTTTTATTTCCATCCTTTGTTCCACTCTGAAAATTCAACTCTTCACCATCTCTTGTCTAGATCACTACGATGCTCTCGTAACAACTTCTTCTCCCAGGCTTGCTCCTCTCTATCCCATCTTCCATCCTACAGAGAGCAGTCAACTGAGAGGTCTAATCTCACTATGTTATATTTCTCTTTTCCATGTGTCGCCATCATCCTCAGACAAAGCCAAGTTTCTCAGCATGGTTTACCCCACTTACCAGCCATTTCTCCCATTTTACACTCTTTCAAATTTCTCCCAGATACTCTGTTATTTTTTTGTCCCTTAATTCTTTGGCTAATCTGTATTTCTGCCTGAAATTCTCCTTTCCCTTTTCTTTGCTTGATTAACTCTTACTGCTTAAGGCTCCACTCAGTTAGCTGACCCTTCCCAAGCCCCATAATATCGTTGGCCTATTTTCTATCACTGCACGGACTCAATATTTCATCACTGCCCATGTGTCCCACGCATTAGGGGATGAGTGGTTTGAGGGTCCAGATTCCGTTTTCAAAATTTTCTCATCAGAGATTAGCACCTAGTAGGAGCTCAATAACTATCAGTTGAGGGAATAAACCTGCAACATGGAAGTCATAACGTCTACCTCAAAGCTTCCCCATGAAACTTCAGTGTTGTGTCTGTCGAAGTGACTGGATTCACCTTTATCACCTGGTGGGCACCCAGTGCATGTTTTATTTCCTTCCACTTACAATGAGTTGCACAAGGCACATATTACTTAAAGTTCATGAAAGATGCTTTGAAATGAAACCATGCTTTCTATCTATATTTCATCTAAACTCTGCTGGACATTTTGACTACTGATCTTCAGATTTACCTATTGGAAGATTTTAAGAAAACACTGTTCATAATGACATTGTAGGGTGGACGTTTTATCAAAAGGTAGTAAACGCTATATTGAGGGCGATTGGATCCTCTTTCTCTCCTGTAACTGATCTTACCTTATGTTCTACACCCCAGTCTGACTGTGTTCTGACATGGAAGAGAAATCATGTCTCTCAGGTCTGGCGTGTGGCTGTAAGAGTTATTCTGTGGTAGGATGAGTCCAAGGTAGCTCAAACCAGCCAGTAGGGAAACATTCAAGCACTTGGGAAAGTAGAAACGTTTGTTTATTCAAGTCATTTTCCCAGTATTTCTGTATCTCTTTTCAATTTTTCTTTCTTTCAAGAAGCAGAAATGAATGGTACCCTTCTGTCTCAGGGCATGAACTCTGCCATTTACTAGCTGTATAACTTTGGCAAGACCTCTAACTTTCATGACCTTCAGTTTCTCCTCTATATAAATGGAATAATTATGCCCATCTTATCTACTCTACAGAGTTATTGTAAAAGTATGTATGAAAGCCCTTTGTAAACTATAAAGCACAATGAACAGGTAAGGGGCTACTATTAAGCTTTTTCTTTCAAGAAAATTCATTTCTCACACAATCTTTCAAAGACTTTTAGAATATGGATTAAGCCATGGACTGTCTTTCATGAATTCTGTAAGGTGGCATATACAGCATGATCATAAATGGTAAATAATCACAAAAACATTGTCTCAGTAGGTAAATCTGTCCACCAAAAGTGTCTTTTGTGAGCCAAATGTTGCCTTTTATCCAAATGTCTCACAGCATTTTGCAAACAGATTATGTATGACACATACTGAAAGTAATTCTGTCCCCATCATTCTAATAGCACCATCTTTTGAAAGAAACTGTTGTTTAAAACCCCAGGCTACTGCCAATCAGAAGAGCAAATAAAGAATATTTTTATGTCCTTGAAAATGACTGCAGCAGGCAGCTAGTAACCAGCTAACACTAGAGCCAATGCTTTCAGCAAGATTTATGTTCCAGGTGGCATGAAAGCTTTACAGAAGCATGCAAATTAGTTTTCTGAAAAAGTTTAGGTATATCTTTATTTTAGAATAGTAAGATTGGGGATGGCATAGGGAAGACAGCCAAGAGGAAGCTGTGAAGACTAGCTGAGACCTGTAGGAGCAAGATGGTTTCAATGTGCTTAGAGTATTGAGCCACTGACCCTAATGCCAAGGTCACAGCTCACAGATTAATGGTGTCACAGTGGCACGATAGTGCTGGCATCCATGATAAGAGTTGAAAGACCTCACGCATCTCAGACTTATTTCTGAAATCTTTTTTATTTAATTCTGTCCTGACTTCCTGCCTTTTCTTGAAGATAAAAGTATCCCCAAGGAAATTCTGTTTTATTTTTATTTTTCTGGGTGAAGGAAAATGCAGGAAGTGGAGAAAGGGAAAAAAGGTAAATATCTCTGATCAGCAATTTGCCTGGACATTTTCCCATCTTTTGTCTCTAACTTCTCTTCAGTTTTGCTACTTGCCACTGAGGGCAGAGGAACAGAGAGTTTAGAGCAGTGAATCTCAAACTTGAGTGTATGTCAGAATCACCTGGAAGATGGCTGGGTCTGTTGGGCCCATCCTCAGAGATTCTCATTTGGGTGGTCTGGGATGAGGCCTCAGGACATGCATTCCTGCAAGTTCCCGGGTGATGCTGATGCTTCTGGTCCTGGTCCTACACTTTAAGAACCACTGGTTCAGAGTCCACTGGGCAAATCGTAGGCTTTTTCTTTGGAGTAGAGATCAACAGCAATATGACTGGTCTGGCCATGGCATTTTTCAGTAATAATTTCAGTTATGCAGAGAGAACTTCAACCAAGTGAATAGTAACCCTTTAGGTAATTAGAGTCTGAATACAGAAAAGTCTTATGAAAACAGGAAACAATTCATAGGTGTAGAGTGAATAGCACTCTTCCATTTATGCTTCAGGAGGCTGTTTTCTCTATCCTTATGTATTTTTATCTCAGTTCTAGAAGGTTCTTGGTTGCAGTCTTCAGCTAAGGACCCCAGAGAGATTTTCATTCATGAGTTTACTAATATTCAGACCATGTCATAATGTGTTTCATTCTTTCCTCTGGGCTAAGCAGTGCAACCCAAAGTCTACTGTTAGAGAAAAGAGAAGAAGCGCACCACCCCTGTGCTCTTTCCCATGATTATAGACGTGGGGAAATGAAAAGAAACTGAGACATCAATTAGGTCAAAGGGTTTCCAACAATTTAAGAGAAAGCCTTTGTTTAGATAAAATCTTTCTCAAAACCTCAATATCAAAACCAGGTAAATATTTGACTTCTTTGGTAAAGCAACTAGGTAGAACCCCAAATGATCTCAGATACGGTTTCAAACTCATAGTGCTAGAAACCTCTGCAGTTTTCAAATGAGACACCTAATCCTCAGTGACCAAGGACTTGCTATTGTTTTGGAGACAGTGGGAAGACTAGGGAGATTTGAAGTCAAGATCAAGAGCTCTTTGAACAATGCCTAAATCTTTCCATATTGGATTACACATGGAGATAAGCAGTCTCTTGTAGTTACTGCCTAAGTGAGCACAACATCATTCTCCCACAGAGGTGTTTATAAAGAAAGCCAAGATGAATGGATAAAGAAGATGTGATACATGTATATAATGGGATACTACTCAGACATTAAAAAGAATAAAAAATGCCATTTACAGCAACATGCATGGACCTAGAGATTATCATACTAAGTGAAGTAAGTCAGACAAAGACAAATATATGATATCACTTATATGTGGAATCTAAAAAAATGATACAAATGACTTATTTACAAGACAGAAACAGACTCGCAGAATTAGAAAACAAACTTTTGGTTACCAAAGGGGAAAGGTGGGGTGGGGAGGGATAAATTGGGAGTTTGGGATTAACATGCACACACTACTATATATAAAATATATAAACAACAGGACCTACTGTATAGCACAGGGAACTCTGCTCAGTATTCTCTAATAACCTATATGGGAAAAGAATTTGAAAAATAAGATATATGTATAACTGAATCACTTTGCTGTACACCTGAATCTAACATGATATTGTAAATCAACTATAGTCCAATATAAAATCAATTACAAAAAAAATGGGAAGCCAAACCCAAGGGAGAAATGCAGGAGCCAGGACCAGAAAAGCCCAGTTGTCAATGATCTCAAGAACATTCTTTTAACAGCAATAAATATATGAATACTCCATTCCTATATAACTTAAAGCTGTTAGTTGTTTTCGGTAGGTTTCCAATTAGGGGAAAAGTTGAAAGCAAATGAAAAGTTTAAATCTTTTAAGTAGCAAAATATCCAATTTTTGATAAGAAAATAATCAAACATACCACCTCAAGTAAAATAAAAAATAATTGAAGGGGGGAAGGTATGCATTCTCTATTGGTTGAAACTGAGAACACTGACGTTCTGAATTGGCTAAAACATTTTGATAAATCCATGAAAAAGACAAAATACTCTACTTAATTAAAGGAGAAGACATTACGTTTCACTCAGGATACAACTTTGAAAATATTAGAAACAGAAACCGTAAATAAATGTTAACATAAACATGCATGCAGAGAAAGGAAACTATTTGCTGTTTGTGTTAGCGTGCCAAGGGTATATCTGGTTTACTCAGATCATCATTGCCACTAGAGACACTTGGAAATCACTACCATGACTCATATTTACTAAATAGGAAGTTGAGAGGTTACAAATACCACCATGAAAGCTCATCAGATCCTTAGGGGTTTGGTATCTCGAGTCTGACTTTTGAATCTATGCATCCCATTTGAAAGATATTAAGCTATTTTCAGGATGAGAGATCTTTACTTTTGTTTTTATTATCACCATTGACTATTAGTTAAATAGAATTTCTGTTTGTGATCTTCAAAAGACTCTTGCGTCTTTATAAACGACTTCTCTCTTAATCCATTTCAGATAACACTTCCTTAGGGCAGCTAGTCATTCTCAAACAGCTTTGGGAGACATGGATAGTTAGAGAATGTTTCTTAACATTGACTTCTTTTACATTTGTTTTGCCAAAGTGATTTTTCTACACTCCACGAAAACTCCTAACCCGTACATGTCAAAAAGATTTTGAAAGTGACTTTTCTAAAACCATTTCTGGAACAATTCATGCCTTTCTCGAGACCTCCTTGTTTGCTGGCAAAGCTCTGCCTGACTTTCAAAACTCAACTAAAACATCTCCTTCTCTGTGAGACTCTGTAGAGATGGTGCTCACACTTGCTCTGATGCCTACACCTTAAATGAGCACCTACCTTGCCATGCTAGGAGACAAGTGTCCCAGAAATTTGAAATTGGGACATCATTTCTGTTGGGATCTCACACTTAGAGATGGTGTAAAATCAGGGCAGGGATGGCCACACTTGCTCTGATGCCTACACCTTAAATGAGCACCTACCTTGCCATGCTAGGAGACAAGTGTCCCAGAAATTTGAAATCGGGACATCATTTCTGTTGGGATCTCACACTTAGAGATGGTGTAAAATCAGGGCAGGGATGGCCACACTTGCTCAACTGCAAATGCATCAGGAAAAGAGACCAACAGGGAAAGAGAATAAAACCAACCTGTAGAAACAGAAGCCTGAGACTCTGGATGAGCAGGTGAACAGCAAAGAGGGAAGAAGAGCTCATGAGATGGAGAGATGTGCTTCTCTGAATCTTGGTGACCTTTCAGAACACAGTTCAATGCCTTTGGAGTTGCTGCACTTTTGCTCTGGGTTTCATAAAAATGTAGTTCTATCCATCTAATAAAATCTCTGTTTTGTTCAAGCTAGTGGGAGTGATTTTTGCCACGAAAGCCAGTAATGTCCCATCACCTATTAGATATACAACCTAGTAGAGGAGGTGCTTCTGCATTTCTGCTATCTTAATAATCTGTGCTTTTTCTATTACTGGGTTATACTATAATTCATTTCCAGTCTTTTCTCTCATTAGTCTATGGCACCCTAAATAAAATCAGAAACCACAACTAATTCTTATACTGTCAACATCTAACATAGCACTTGACATTTAGTAGGTGTTCAATCAATATGTACTGAATACATGAATAAATGCACTATTTATTATACAAAAATTTTATTTTGGGGAAATAATCACAAAAGAAGTCTATGATTAATCAGGATGAAGTCTAGTAACTCAGGTGGTGGCAGAAAGCTTTTGAAAATGCCTGCCATTCCTCCCCTGAATTTTCTCACATTATGAATGCCTACAGTTGCTCACTGGTGTTCTGTTGTCTCCTCAAGGAACCTTAGGTTGTCACTGTTATCTCCTGAACTCCCTGATAACAACCCACTTATCTATGCTTCTCCAAAGCATAAGGCATAAGTACTTATGGTAAAGAGTCTGGAATGACAAAGGAGATGAAGGGAATTATATTTGCATAGAAGTCTCCTTCCACCTCCTTTTTTTAGAATTTTAATTTAATTTTTTTTATACAGCAGGTTCTTATTAGTTACCTATTTTATACATACTGGTGTATATATGTCAATCCCAATCTCCCAATTCATCGCACTACCACTACCCCCACCCCGCTTTCCCCTCTTGGTGTCCATACGTCTGTTCTCTACATCTGTGTCTCTATTTCTGCTCTGCAAACTGGTTCATATGTACATTTTGCTAGTTTCCACATATATGCATTAACATACGATACTTGTTTTGCAAATAGAATGTTACAAGAGACAAGGAAGGACACTACATAATGATCAAGGGATCAATCCAAGAAGAAGATATAACAATTATAAATATATATCTACCTCCCTTTTTAAAAATATAGTTTATGAGAAGAAATAGGAAGGTTTTCTAAAGGATTCAGTACTTGTGTGAGCTCTCCTCTCTTAGTTGATTTGGACTGAGCCATTTTCTGAGTCTTTTAGCAGTGTGCAGGATATAGGCCAATGAAAATCTCTGGTTTCTGACTAATGAAAACCTTGATATTCCCATCCTGCCCTTCCTCTTCCTGCCGTTTCTTCTTCTTTACTTACTGTAGTATAACGTGCATGTGAAAAGTTGTATATATCAAGTGTAGAGCTCAGTGACTATTTGCAGACAACATACATGTCCAACCAGCATCCAAGAAGCTCTTATGCTTCTTTCTTGTCACTATTATTACCCCATCTTCAAGGGTAACCATCATTCTTACTCCTAACATCAGAGTTGAATTTTGCCTGCTTTGGTACTCTATATAAGTAGGGTCTCACAGTATATACTCTTTTGTATCTGGCTTCTGTTGTTCAATGTTATGAGGTTCATCCATGGTTTTGTGTGATGTTTGTGCTCATTGCTATATACTACTGCTTTTTTGAATTCACCATTCTACTATTGATGGACATCACGGGGCTATTTATAACGAATAACGTTGATATCCACAACTTTCGTACATGTTTCTGACACCTGATTTTCTTTTTGTTTACCTGAAGTCCCCCCAAATACCCAAACACTTTGAGTCACCATCATAATCGCTGTAAAGAAGACATGCAATAGGTAGTTTCCTAGAATCTTCGGAATGAGATTCCTTTTTTGAGGAAGCCTTATATCCAATATCCATCTCAGTCAGGGGAAAAAAAATGTGCTCTGACCTCAGATACTAACAGGCCAGTGGAGGATTCTGCTACTTGAATATCACTCTTACAGATAATGTACAAACTGATAAGAGAAAAAGGAAGTGCTCCTCAAAAAGCCAAATTATCTGTGGTTGATAAAGCAGGCAGAATATGACAGTTTAGGAGAAATGGGACTTTAGATAAGGGAATGATCTGGGACTGTTCTTTTTGCTGCTGCAATCCATGCATCAAGTGGGCTTCTGCAAAAACTAAGCAAAAACAAAGAATTGTTTGATGGTATCACACTTTGTTTACATGAATCCCTCACTCAGCTCTTAACTGGACAGGATAAAACCCTCTGAAGAGGGTGATTTTATTTTTTTTAAGCACAAAAATAGTATTTGGAGGTAGACTCCTGCAATATCATTTATTTTTTAAAACTTAAAAAAATTATTTTATTATATATTTGAGTATAGTTGATAATGCTGTGTTAGTTTCAGGTAAACAACGAAGTGATTCAGTTATATGTATACATGTATCTATTCGTTTTCAAATTCTTTTCCCATTTAGGTTATTACAGGATATTGAATAGAGTTCCCTGTGCTATACAGTAACCTGCAATATCATTTAAATTGAGGTATTATGGAAAGTGGTGATGGGGATAAATCCTACTAGAATCCTCTGGGCAGCTTATTTAAGTTGCAGGTGTTGGGCTCCATTCCAGGTAACAGAAGTTATGTTTGTTTTTTTTTTTCTTTAACATCTTTATTAGAGTATAATTGCTTTACAATGGTGTGTCAGTTTCTGCTTTATGACAAAGTGAATCAGTTATACATATAAATATGTCCCCATATCTCTTCCCTCTTGTGTCTCCCTCCCTCCCACCCTCCCTACCCCACCCCTCCAGGCGGTCACAAAGCACCTAGCTGATCTCCCTATGCTATGTGGCTGCTTCCCACTAGCTATCTATTTTACGCTTGGTAGTGTATATATGTCAATGCCACTCTCTCACTTTGTCCCAGCTTACCCTTCCCCCTCCCCATATCCTCAAGTCTATTCTCTAGTAGGTCTGCAACTTTATTCCCGTCTTCTTGCCCCTAGGTTCCTCTGACCATTTTCCTTTTGTTTGTTTGTTTTTTAGAATCCATATATATGTGTTAGCAAACGAAATCTGCTTTTCTCTTTCTCACTTACTTCACTCTGTCTCTAGGTACATCCACCTCACTACAAATAACTCAGTTTCGTTACTTTTTATGGCTGAGTAATATTCCATTGTATATATGTGCCACATCTTCTTTACCCATTCATCTGTTGATGGACACTTAGGTTGCTTCCATGTCCTGGCTATTGTAAATAGAGCTGCAGTGAACATTGTGGTACATGACTCTTTTTGAATTATGGTTTTCCCAGGGTATATGCCCAGCAGTGGGAATGCTGGGTCACATGGTAGTTCTATTTTTAGTTTTTTAAGGAACCTCCATACTGTTCTCCATAGTGGCTGTATCAATTTACATTCCCACCAACACTGCAAGAGGGTTCCCTTTTCTCCACACCCTTTCCAGCATTTATTGTTTCTAGATTTTTTGATGATTGCCATTCTGACCGGTGTGAGATGATATCTCATTGTATTTTTGATTTGCATTTCTCTAATGATTAATGATGTTGAGCATTCTTTCATGTGTTTGTTGTCAATCTGTATATCTTCTTCGGAGAAATGTCTATTTATGTCGTCTGCCCATTTTTGGATTGGGTTGTTTGTTGTTTTGATATTGAGCTGCATGAGTTGCTTGTATGATTTGAAGATTAATCCTTTGTCAGTTGTTTCATTCACAAATATTTTATCCCATTCTGAGTGTTATCTTTTCATCTTGTTTATAGTTTCCTTTGCTCTGCAAGAGTGTTTAAGCTTCATTAGGTCCCATTTATTTATATTTGTTTTTATTTCCATTTCTCTGGGAGGTGGGTCAAAAAGGATCTTGCTGTGATTTATGTCACAGAGTGTTCTGCCTATGTTTTCCACTAAGAGTTTGATGGTGTCTGGCCTTACATTTAGGATTTTAATCCATTTTGAGTTTATTTTTGTGTATGATATTAGGGAGTGTTCTAATTTCATTCTTTTACATGTAGCTGTCCAGTTTTCCCAGCACCACTTATTGAAGAGGATGTCTTTTCTCCACTGTATATTCTTGCCTCCTTTACAAAGATAAGGGGACCATATGTGCGTGGGTTTATCTCTGGGCTCTCTATCCTGTTCCATTGATTTATATTTCTGATTCTGTGCCAGTACCATACTGCCTTGATTACTGTAGCTTGGTAGTATAGTCTGAAGTCAGAGAGCCTGATTCCTCCAGCTCCATTTTTTGTTCTCAAGATTGCTTTAGCTATTCGGGGTCTTTTTTGTTTCCATGCAAAGTGTGAAATTTTTTGTTCTAGTACTGTGAAAAGTGCCAGTGGTAGTTTGTTAGGGATTGCATTGAATCTGTAGATTGCTTTGGGTAGTAGAATCATTTTCACAATGTTGATTATTCCAATCTAAGAACATGGTATATCTCTCCATCTATTTGTATCATCTTTAATTTCTTTCATCAGTGTCTTATAATTTTCTGCATACACATCTTCTGTCTCCTTATTTAGGTTTATTCCTAGATATTTTATTCTTTTTGTTGCAATGGTAAATGGGAGTGCTTCTTAATTTCACTTTCAGATTTTTCATTATTAGTGTATAGGAATGCAAGAGATTTCTGTGTATTAATTTTGTATCCTGCTACTTTACCAAATTCATTGATTAGCTCAGGTAGATTTCTGGTAGCATCTTTAGGATTCTCTATGTTTAGTATCATGTCATCTGCAAACAGTGACAGCTTTACTTCTTTTCCAATTTGGATTCCTTTTATTTCTTTTTCTATTCTGATTGCTGTTGCTAAAATATCCAAAACTATGTTGGATAATAGTGTGAGAGTGGGCAACCTTGTCTTGTTCCTGATCTTAGTGGAAATGGTTTCAGTTTTTCACCATTGAGGATGATGTTGGTTGTGGGTTTGTCATACATGGCCTTTATTATGTTGAGGAAAGTTCCTGCTATGCCTACAATCCAGTGGGTTTTTATCATAAATGGGTGTTGAATGTTGTCAAAAGCTTTCTCTGCATTTATTGAGCTGATCATATGGTTTTTCTCCTTCAATTGGTTAATATAGTGTATCACATTGATTGATTTGCGTATATTGAAGAATCCTTGCATTCCTGCAATAAACCCCACTTGATCATTATGTATGATCCTTTTAATGTGCTGTTGGATTCTCTTTGCTAGTATTTTGTTGAGGATTTTTGCATCTATATTCATCAGTGATATTGGCCTATAGTTTTCTTTCTTTGTGACATCTTTGTCTAGTTTTGGTATCAGAGTGATGGTGGCCTTGTAGAATGAGTTTGGGAGTGTTCCTCTCTCTGCTATATTTTGGAAGAGTTTGAGAAGGATAGGTTTTAGATCTTCTCTAAATATTTCATAGAATTCGCTTGTGAAGCCATCTGGTCCTGGGCTTTTGTTTGCTGGAAGATTTGTAATCACACTTTCAATTTCAGTGCTTGTGATTGGTCTCTTCTTATTTTCTATTTCTTCCTGGTTCAGTCTCGGAAGGTTGTGCATTTCTAAGAGTTTGTCCATGTCTTCCAGGTTGTCCATTTTATTGGCTATAGTTGCTTGTGGTAATCTCTCATGATCCTTTGTATTTCTGCAGTGTCAGTTGTTACTTCTCCTTTTTCATTTCTAATTCTATTGATTTGAGTCTTCTCCCTTTTTCCTTGATAAATCTGGCTAATTGTTTATCAATTTTGTTTATCTTCTCACAGAACAAGCTTTTAGTGTTATTGATCTTTGCTATCATTTCCTTCATTTCTTTTTCATTTATTTCTGATCTGATCTTTATGATTTATTTCCTTCTGCTAACTTTGGGGGTTTTTTTTGTTATTCTTTCTCTAATTGCTTTAGGTACAGGGTTAGGTTGTTTATTTGAGATGTTTCTTGTTTCTTAAGGTAGGCTTGTATAGCTATAAACTTCTCTCTTAGAACTGCTTTTCCTGCATCCCATAGATTTTGGGGTCATTGTGTTTTCATTGTCATTTGTCTCTAGGTATTTTTTTGATTTCTTCAGTGATCTCTTGGTTATTAAGTAGTGTGTTGTTTAGCCTCTATGTGTTTGTATTTCTTACAGATTTGTTTGTGTAATTGATATCTAGTCCTATAGTGTTGTGGTCAGAAGAGATACTTGATACAATTTCAATTTTCTTAAATTTACCAAGGCTTGATTAGTGACCAAAGATATGATCTATCCTGGAGAATGTTCCATGAGTACTTGAGAAGAATGTGTATTCTCGTTTTTGAATGGAATGTCCTATAAATATCAATTAAGTCCATCTTGTTTAATGTATCATTTAAAGCTTTTGTTTCCTTGTTTATTTTCATTTTGGATGATCTGTCCATTGGTTAAAGTGGGGTGTTAAAGTTCCCTACTATAATTGGGTTACTGTCGATTTCCCCTTTTATGGCTGTTAGTATTTGCCTTCTGTATTGAGGTGCCCCTATATTAGGTGCATAAATATTTACAATTATTATATCTTCCTCTTTGATTGAGCCCTTGATCATTATGTAGTATCCTTCTTTGTCTCTTGTAATAGTCTTCGTTTTAAAGTCTATTTTTTTCTGATATGAGACTTGCTACTCCAGCTTTCTTTTGATTTCCATTTGCATGGAATATCTTTTTCCATCTCCTCACCTTCGGTCTGTATGTGTCCCTAGGTCTGAAGTGGGTCTCTTGTAGACAGCACATATACGGGTCTTGTTTTTATATCCATTCAGCCAGTCTATGTCTTTTGGTTGGAGCATTTAATCCATTTACATTTAAGGTAATTATTGATATGCATGTTCCTATTACCATTTTCTTAATTGTTTTGGGTATATTATTGTAGGTCTTTTCCTTCTCTTGTGTTTCATGCCTGTAGAAGTTCCTTTAGCATTTGTTGTAAAGCTGGTTTGGTGGTGCTGAATTTTCTTAAGTTCTGCTTGTCTATAAAGCTTTTAATTTCTCTGTCAAATCTGAATGAGATCCTTGCTGTGTAGAGTAATCTTGGTTGTAGGTTTTCCTCTTTCATCACTTTAAATATGTCCTGCCACTCCCTTCTGGCTTGCAGAGATTCTGCTGAATGATCAGCTGTTAACCTTATGGGGATTCCCTTATGTGTTACTTGCTGTTTTTCCTTTGCTGCTTTTAATATTTGTTTTCTGTATTTAATTTTTGATAGTTTGATTAATATGTGTCTTAGCGTGTTTCTCCTGGGTTTTATTCTGTATGGGACTCTCTGTGCTTCCTGGACTTGATTAACTATTTCCTTTCTCATATTAGGGAAGTTTTCAACTATAATCTCTTCAAATATTTTCTCAGTCCCTTTCTTTTTCTCTTCTTCTTCTGGGTCCCCTATAAATCGAATGTTGGTGTGTTTAATGTTGTCCCAGAGGCCTCTGAGACTGTCCTCAATTCTTTTCATTCTTTTTTCTTTATTCTGCTTTGCAGTATTTATTTCCAGTATTTTATATTCCAGGTCACTTATCCGTTCTTCTGCCTCAGTTATTCTGCTATTGATCCCTTCTAGGGAATTTTTAATTTCATTTAGTGTTGTTCATCTCTGTTTGTTTGCTCTTTAGTTCTTCTAGGTCCTCATTAAACATTTCTTGTATTTTCTCCATTCTATTTCCAAGATTTTGATCATATTTACTATCATTATTCTGAATTCTTTTTCAGGTAGACTGCCTATTTCCTCTTCATTTTTTAGGTCTGGTTGGTTTTTGCCTTGCTCCTTCATCTGCTGTGTGTTTCTTTGTCTTCTTATTTTGCTTAACTTACTGTGTTTGTGGTCTCCTTTTCGCAGGCTGCACGATCATAATTTCCGTTGTTTTTGGTGTCTGTCCCCAGTGGCTCAGGTTGGTTCAGTGGGTTGTGTAGGCTTCCTGGTGGAGGGGACTAATGCCTGTGTTCTGGTGAATGAGCCTGGATCTTGTCGTTCTGGTGTGCAGGTCCACGTCTGGTGGTGTGTTTTTGGGGTGTCTGTGGCCTTATCATGAGTTTAGGCAGCCTCTGTGCTAATGGATGGTTTTGTGTTCCTGTCTTGCTAGTTGTGCAGCATAGAGTGTCCTGCACTGTAGCTTGCTGCTCGTTGAGTGTAGGTGTGTCTTGGCATTGAGATGGCGATCTCTGGGAGATTTTTGCCATTTCATATTATGTGGAGCTGGGAGGTCTGTTGTGGAGCAGTGTCCTGAACTTTGTTCTCCCACCTCAGTGGCACAGCCCTGATGCCTGGCTGGAGCACCAAGAGCCTGTCCTCCATACGGCTCAGAAAAAAAGGGAGAAAAGAAAGAAAGAAAGAAGATAAAATAAAATAAAATAAAATAAAATAGTAAAATAAAAATAAATTTATTAAAATAAAAAATAATTATCAAGAAAAAAATATTTTTAAGTAATTAAAGAAAAAAAAAACGAACCGACAGAACCCTAAGACAAATAGTAAAAGCAAAGCTATACAGACAAAATTACACAGAGAAGCATGCACATACACACAAAAAGAGGAAAAGAGGAAAATATATATATATCGTTGCCACCAAAGTCGACCTTCTCAATTTGGGATGATTTGTTGTCTATTCAGGTATTCCACAGTTGCAGGGTACATCAAGTTGATTGTGCAGATTTAATCCGCTGCTCCTGAGGCTGCTGGGAGAAATTTCCCTTTCTCTTCTTTGTTCGCACAGCTCCCGGGGTTCAGCTTTGGATTTGGCCCCGCCTCTGCATGTAGGTCGCCTGAGGGCGTCTGTTCTTCGCTCAGACAGGACGGGATTAAAGGAGCAGCTGCTATGGGGGCTCTGGCTCACTCAGGCCGGGGGGAGGGAGGGGTACGGAGTGTGGGGCGAGCCTTTGGCAACAGAGGCCAGCATGATGTTGCACCAGTCTGAGGCGCGCCGTGCATTCTCCCGGGGAAGTTGTCCCTGGATCACGGGACCGTGGCAGTGGCGGGCTGCACAGGCTTTTGGGAGGGGAGGTGTTGAGAGTGACTTGAAGCTTGCACACAGGCTTCTTGGTGGCGGCAGCAGCAGCCTTAGTGTCCCATGCCCGTCTCTGGGGTCTGCGCTGATAGCCGCGGTTCATGCCCGTCTCTGGAGCTTCTTTAAGCAGCGCTGTTAATCCCCTCTCTTCACGCACCAGGAAACAAAGGGTCAAGAAAAAGTCTCTTGCCTCTTCGGCAGGTTCAGAATTTTCCCCGGACTCCCTCCCGGCTAGCCATGGCGCACTAACCCCCTGCAGGCTGTGTTCACGCCACCAACCCCAGTCCTCTCCCTGCGCTCCGACCGAAGCCCGAGCCTCAGCTCCCATCCCCTGCCCACCCCGGCGGATGAGCAGACAAGCCTCTCGGGCTGGTGAGTGCCGGTTGGCCCTGATCCTCTGTGCAGGAATCTCTCCGCTTTGCCCTCCGCACCCCTGTGGCTGTGCTCTCCTCCGCGGCTCTGAAGCTTTCCCCCTCCGCCACCCGCACTCTCCGCCCGTGAAGGGGCTTCCTAGTGTGTGGAAACCTCTACTCCTTCACGGCTCCCTCCCACTGGTGCAGGTCCCATCCCTATTCTTTTGTCTCTGTTTTTTCTTTTTTCTTTTGCCCTACCCAGGTACGTTGGGACTTTCTTGCCTTTTGGGAGATCTGAGGTCTTCTGCCAGCATTCAGTAGGTGTTCTGTAGGAGTTGTTCCACACGTAGGTGTATTTCTGATGTATTTGTGGGGAGGAAGGTGATCTCCACATCTTACTCTTCTGCCATCTTGAAGCTCCTCTTGAGGAGTTATGTTCTTATTAAGACCCTAGTGTTTCCAGAGCTGTCTTCTGTCTGACGCTGGGTTCCCTACTTCTTCAGCTTGGGACACCCCAGGTTAGGCACTTTGCTACATAAGAAGCTACAAACATGTTCAGCAACATTATCCAATAGAAACATAATGTTAGTCACAAATGCAAGCCGTATATTTAGTTTTACATTTTCTAGTAGCCACATTACGTAGCATAAAAAGACACAAGTAAAATTAATTTTAATAGTACATTTCACATAATTCAATATATCCAAATTATTGTCATTTCAATATATAATCAATATAAAAATTACTAATAAGATCATTTACAGTCTTTATTTATAAATAGGTATTTGAAATCTTGGGTGTATTTTATAGTTACAGAACATCTCAATTCAGACTAGTTACATTTCAAGTGTTAAATAGCCACCTGTGGCTAGTGGCTACCATATTGTTCAGCATAGATAATCATCTAATAAATAGTCTATGGAATCAGATCAAAATGATCAGATAAATTGATTACTAAATAAATGAATAAATAACTGACAGTCACTCCTGTCAGATTCTGCTTTCATGATCTCTCTTTTTTTCTGATGGTTAGGCGTGGAGTGTGTGTTATAGGTCCGTGAAGGAAAGAGGGACAGTGACAAAAGGAGAAAATGCAGCCAAATTCTCATTTTTTAAAAATTCTGTTACCATTTTTTGTTTGTTTGTTTCTTGAATTTTTCCTTAATGAATGACGAAGTAGAGAAGGAAGGAAAGAAAGAAGAAAAGAAAGGGGAAGAAGGAAGGAAGTTGTACTAGAACTGAAGGAAGACTTAAACCTCCACATTAATTCAATTTAATTACATCAGTGACCTTTCACCTGTCATGTGACCCATAATCACCTGGGGGACTACTTAAAATGCAGTATTATGAGACTCAACCCCAGAAACAAATGAAAAGTAGTAGGATTGGTATTGGCATTTAAACAAATATCCCAGGCAGCACTGATGTAGATTACACAGGAACATTAGGTTAAAGACAGGGTCTAGGACTGGTCCCTGAGGAATCATACATTTTCAGTTATAATGAGCTCTCTTGTGAGGATAGAATGGCAGTCATTTTCAAGTGAACCAACTAACCACAGTTAGAGGGGGGACCAACTGGACATGGTATTTCTTGGGCAAAATAAACCTTGAACAACCAGATCATGATTGTTGCTGCCTTGGAAATGTCATCAAGGAAGGAAAGCTTTTCAGTGGGCAATGACTGGTGAAGAAATGTCCCTTTTAGAGCAAAAGCATTTATTCCGAGATCTGATGGAAGAATCAGGAACCATCAACAAGCATTGTCTCTCATCCTTGGAACTTCCTGGAAACATTTAGGCATACTTTGATTCTTGCAGGCACAATCAGAGATAGCAAAAGAATGAAGATCTTCACCAAGGAGACCATGAGAAGCATGGACTCTTGGATGTCCACCAACCAACAGCAGCTTCACATAGCCAGGCACCTCATCAATGCACACGCCCCTGTGTGTACAAGATATTCTGTCATGGCGACAGCCAATGTGGAGCTATGGAGGTGCAGGGGACAGGAGGAGGTTCAGGAAGACTTCCTGTAGAAAGCACTGCTGGAACTGTCTGGAGGGCGGGAAGGATGTCTTCAGGCAGAGACAGGAGTGAGGTTTGGCAATGGAAAAATGTAAGACCATTCTGGGAAAAGTGGTCAGGGTGGTAGAGAAACTGCTTGGGAGTTCAATGTTAACTCACCATGGGGTGAGTCATGGTTTTCTGCCCTGAGTCCCTATTTGGGTAAAGGTATTACATATACAGGGAGTCAGTTTGTTCAATTTGTCTCTGTTAGCACCGGACAGACCTGCCCTGTGCTCCTCCTTATAGAGTACCTTTCACTCTCACAAGAGTCCCAATTTAGATATAAACTATTATATATAGTCACTCTTACTGTGATGGAAGGATTTTCTCTCTGCTGGTGACTCAGGAAGGTAGAGGGAGGGAGAAATTGGTGGCCTAGCCAATGAGACCTAAAATACATTTAAGACATATAATTTTGCATAATTGCCCACTTATCACCTAGACAAAGCAGCTTATCCTTTTATAAACACTTTCTGAAGAACAAACTATTTATCCTGCGTGAGTCAATTTCCTTATCATTAAAGTTCAGTTAGGGCTTCCCTGGTGGCGCAGTGGTTGAAAGTCCTCCTGCTAATGCAGGGGACACGGGTTCGTGCCCCGGTCCGGGAAGATCCCACATGCCGCGGAGCGGCTGGGCCCGTGAGCCATGGCCACTGAGCCTGCGCGTCCGGAGCCTGTGCTCCTCAGCGGGAGAGGCCACAGCAGTGAGAGGCCCACGTACCGTCAAAAAAAATAAAATAAAAAGTTCAGTTAATAATCATATTACAGACCCACAACCTCTTATCCAAAAACTCTGGAGAAAGATTTTGAAATTTAGCATTTTTCAGATTTTGGAAAGGTAATTTTTTTTTCAGATTTTAGAAAGTTAAGTATATTGGAGCTTCCCTGGCAGTCCAGTAGTTAAAACTGCGTGCTTCCACTGCAGAGGGCACGGGTTCCATCCCTGGTCAGGGAAATAATATCCCATATGCAGTGTGGTGCAGCCAAAAAAAAAAAAAAAAGTTAATTATATACCTTCCTCCCCGGTATATATAGCACCTTATAATCATCACAATTCTGTTTCTGCAGCAAATGTATGAATACTCACACAAAGTGGAATAAATAAGTATTTTATAGCTTCAGATCAGTTCTGCTCATGTTTTGCCATGAATAGGTTTGCGAGGAACTTGTGGGAAAAAGTTATTTTGTTTTGTTTTGAGAGCTCTTGGGATGCCAGAATTGCTGATAAGGGGTTGGTTGTGGAATTGTATTTCACACATGGAGTGATAAATATATTAAATTAGATTTTCCACATAGAATGTTAGCAGAATGTTCCAGGACTGTAAGCTAGTAACAAAGATTAGTAGGAATATTTCCCAGAGATCCCAGACAAAAAGTTGTGTCACTTAATCTGCAGCTGTTCCCTGGTTTGGAATATCATCCTCTGTCTCTGCTCCGAATCAGATTTCCTCAGACGGTCCCAGTCTCACGGCTCCATCATCCATCAACAGGAACAAACGCTGACCCTCAGCTGGATTCATGAGTCCAGACTCCTTAATGAGATAGTGAAAATAAATAAGTTCCTATGAAAATTCGATTAAAATCCAATCAAGGAAAATAAACTGCAGACATCTGCTCTTCTCTGCCAGTTCAGTGTCATTTGAATATTTTCTCCTGGTCTTAAAACAAAAACAAGAACAAAACAAAATAAAAAAATTTTTAAAAAGATGGCTTATTTTTCTTGAGTGCCTGCCAGATTGGCATTCGATCATTTGATCCATTAAATAACTATATGAACAAGAGCAGAGGAAAAGTAAACAGTAAGGTGAAGGACACACAGGCTACATATTATTTGGCCCTTGTTTCTCATTCAGAAATGTATTGTTTGGTGAACTCACTTTTCTTTCAGATAATAGTAAAACAGTGTTTTGAGTTTCTTTGGAAATGGTCATCCAGCTTTGTATCCAAATCTATCAGCCATGACTGAATATGTTGTTTTGGACACTGAAAAACAAAAAACAAAATCTTGATGGTGTCTATTTGGGTGAAGTAAATACCTGATCAGTTAATCTCTGGTGCCATCCCCATCTGGGAGAGGCTTTTATTCTTTCTCCACAGTTCAACTTGATATGGCATCTGTGTGATTTCTCCACCAATAAATAAGCAGGTATCCAGTGATGTATGAAAACCACAACAGGCACAGTGTTGGGAAATCAGAGTGGGGACCATGCCCGGCAGAAATTTGGAGAAACATCCTGCCTTAGTCAGTCTGTGCTGCCATAGCAGAACACCATAGACTGGGTGGCTTAAACAACAAACATTTATTTCTCGCAGTTCTGGAGGCTGGAAATCCAAGATCAGGGTGCCACCATGGTTAGGTTCTTGGTGAGGGTCTTCCCCTGCCTCACAGACAACCTTCATATCCTCACATGTCAGAGAGCAGAGAGAAAGAGGGCTGTCACTCTTCTTATAAGGGCACTAATCCCATCACAGGGGCACCCCCTTTATGACTTAATCACCTCCCAAGGCCCCATCTGCAAATAACATCACATTAGGGCTCCAGCATGAATTTTAGGGGAAAACCAACATGCAATCCATAACATATCCCAATTACCTTGCACATAAATAGCTTAGACATAATGATGGTTTGACCAGACTGGAAACTCCAAGCAGACTGTCCAGACCTAATTGGTCACCTCTGAGAGGCTGAATGCACCTGCCACACTGTGACCCAGTTATAGTCTTCATTCTGGACTGAATATCCACTGAGGTCATACTAACCACTCAGGTCATACTGAGAGGACCAAATATATGGACCAGGCTGAACCAGTCACAGGCTGTCTTATCTCAATGTTTCAAACTAGTGAGTGGCAGCCCAGACACACCCACCACTGCAAACCTCAGTGAACAAGACTGACACTCTGCTTCAGCCACATGGATGACTGAGACACACTATCCCAGACACTCCAGCGATGCTGGACTCATCCCACTCTCATCACTCAAGATAAACTTGAATTAGGCACTCACCACTCAGACCCACAGATCATTTTCTCCCTCCTGCTCATGATCTCCCCTCAGGACCCCAGGAGATTCTGCTAGTCCAACCTAAGATATTTCCCAAAGGGGAAAGGATTGAAAAGATAATTAGGGGTTCCCAGTGGCTGTCTTCTCTTTTTTATTTACAATCCCCAAAAACTCATCAGGGATAGTTGGACAAAATACATTCGTTTTTTTCTAAGACTTACATAGTCTTCTTGGTTGGTCATAGGGACAGGTGTGGACCATTTTTATTTTATTTTAAGGGCTTGATCACTGAACACAGACTATTGTGTCTGGGAAGAATGAGATTATTAATTATGTTTATACTACAATATACGTTAATAAAATGGTGATTTTTATAATAACTGTTAAGAACTTCTCAGATGGCTAATGTGCTGAGCAGAGCTAGGTGAATTTAATAACATAATATGGTAAATCAACGAAATAGAAAGGCAAAAATAAAACACCAGTGTTTATTTAGTAGTTGGCTTCTGTTCTACCCAAATTATAAAATTACTTGCCCCAGTTCACCAACTGGCTTCTTCTGTGTAAACATATTCTTTGTCAAAGCAAATGATCTGCCAAAATTTGAATCGCTATAAATCCATTTAGTAAAAATCCTCTGTGAGGGTTTAATAACTAGTTTCCTTGATTATTTGTGCAACTGAGTAGAATAACCCTCTTCTCTTTCAGTTCTCCTCAAACCAAGCTCTGATTTGTGAGTGGGGGGTGGGAGGGAATGGATTTGCACTCAGGGGACATCTGGCCATGTCTGGAGACATTTTTCAGTTGTCACAATTAGGGGATGGGGGGGCGGGTGCTACCAAGATCCTGCAATGCACAGGACATCCCATATAACAAACAATTATCTGGCCCCAAATGTCAGTGGTGCCAAGGCTGAGAAACTGTTGTGCATAATAAAAAATAAAAAAACGTAAAATTTCCATAGCTGGTTTTGTAAACAAACATTCTGACAATCTGACCTCCATCTAGTATATGGCCCTAGAGTAACTCTTAGTTTTCTCAGAGATGGGAAAGAGACACAAAAGAAAATAAAATAGCAAGAAGGGAGCTAAGGATTATGTATTTTAAATATAGCAGTGTGTACATGTCACAACAAAAAGAAGGACCTACTGTACAGCACAGGGAAGTCTGCTCAATATTCTGTAATAACCTAAATGGGAAAAGAATTTGATAAAGAATGGGAAAATAAAAAGGGAGTTAAGGAGTTTGCACACCTCTCAGTAATCCACATCACAAGCCTCTGAGGCAGAAGATGTTAATGCCCCCATTATACAAATGAAAAACCTGAGACTCGGAAAGTTTAAGAAATTTTCCAAAATTCACTGCAAGAAATTGGTAAATCCTGCTTTTGAAGTCCATGCCTTCTCCCACTACACTGCATTGCTGCATATAGCAGAGAGGGCATAACTGCTGGCCTCTGGCAAGATGCCTGATGAGGATGCTCCAATTTCCAGAGCAAAGGGAAATTTTGTCGATAGCCTGTGGGATCATGAGAAATTTAGTCACTTTTGTGAGTGAGAAGAAGGCAGCAGGGACATATCACCCTTTGCAAAAAATCTAATGACCAACATGGTGGAAAATTACCCTTTGCCATTCTTACCTTCAGGTAGAATATGTGTACAGAACAGTACAGTACAGGATGTCATAAAACCAAGTTAAGTTCTAACTCTACTATTATATAACACTGGAATCATGATTCTTAACCTGTCACAGTTTAATTTTTTTAATCTACAAACCGGAGATGATGACTACAGTTTCTGGTTCCATAGGTCTGGTGGGGGGGGATGAGAATTTACGTTTCTAATATGTGCCCAGGTGATCATGGTGCCACTGATTGGGGGACCCCACTCTGAAGGCAACACTGACTTAGGACATGGAGGCTTAATTCTACTGCAGAACCTTAGTAGAACTCTATAAAAACTAGCTATTATTTTCTTCCATAATTGTTCACCAATCTCACTCCCTATTTACTGTATTCATTTCCTGCCTCGTCTATGAAATTTTTCGTTTGTATGTGTAAGGTGGCTGCCACTGTGATTTGTCTTCATGATGCCGAACATTTTAGCTTCAGAGTATTTCTCTCTCGTGTTGCTTATTACCAATATGGAGTGTCTGTGGCCTGTTTGCCAGGCCACCTGCATCTTTTTCACACTGATTGAGGCTGACTGTAGAGTGTCCTTGTATCAGTTGTCGAATTTGCCTTCAACACACTGTGCACAGGAGCCAAAAAGTAGGCAATGCAGAAGGCCCAGTCACACTCCAGTGCCATATATGTCTTTTACCATCACTCACCACCTGCTTTTCAGAGAGGAAACAAACTCCTCTTCTGTGTGCACTAATAATCCCTGAGCAGGGAGAGAAGGATCCATGCCAAGATGCCTTCCTCTTAGCAGCCTATTTGGAGAAGATCTAACTCAACGTGTCCTTTCATCATAAGACAGATTCCTTACTTACACGATAGTCATGAGCATAAGAGAAGGAGGGCAAGGCTGAGAGCTGTTGCTAAGACTTCTCAACCTCTAATTTGTTTTCTTGTCGTCTACCCAGTCCTTTCAGGTCCAGCAGAAATTCCATGATACCTGTATCAATTAGGATCTAGCCAGAAAAATAAAATCACCTTGTCAAGTAAGCCAACGGAAGAAATGCAATATGGAGAATTAGTAACAAGGTGCTAGAAGAGCAGAAAAAGCACACAGGAAAGGAAAAACAACCCAGAAAGTATAAATTACTAGAGGCTGTCATCAACTATAGGGCTGGAGAGACAGAGAGAAGGTGGAGTAACCGTGGGTTAGAGCCATATAGCAGAAGTTGGAACTCTGATGGACCAGCCTGGTGGGAGCTGGAACGATGGTGAACGACAGTCACAGGTACTACTGCTCAAAGAACAAAGACACCATTCAAAGAACAGAGAGGAAGAGAAATATCCTGCTTCTCTCTTTATTCCACATTCCCTCCCACTGGTACTTCACTGGAAGTACCAGTGAGTACTTCCCTTTAGCCCAACCTAGGAAGAAAAGGAGTCTGGGAAATGTAGTTTGCAGGGTCAGCCCTCTTTGATGCAAAGCAAGGGAAGGGCCATAATAGATCTGAATGCAAACAGGCAGATAAATGTCGCAATAGCCAACCCCATCAGCTTTAAATATATCCCAAGTGAAAAGTAGCACTTAATAAGTCAGTTTTTCATCCTGCCTTGTGATCAAGTTACCTTATCTCTTTTCTGTTAGATTTCATGAAAGGTAGCCATTCATAGTTGAAATACGTGTCTGTCTCAGACACAACTTTGGCCAAAAAACATCCTTGAATCTCAATTCCAACATCTCTATAATTGAGATAATATATTGCCTATGTCATAGGGTTTTGTGAGGATTAAATGAGACAATGTTCATAAAGCACAATGTCTAACACATAAACAGCACTCATTATTATAAGTAAATGGACACTGTCACGTTCATTTTAAGTCGCTCAGCGTCTTGCATGCAGACTCAAATATTTGCTGAAGACACAAGTCAATGATCAGTGATACCTGCCTTTCTGTTTCACTTTCCATTTGTATTTGTTTTCAAGCTGATAATTCTTTATTCAAAAGGGGTTGGGATGGGGAAAGTACCAAGGGCACTGGAATGTTTTATCACTTCAGAAATGTTTTACACTGAGCCGTCCTAAACCAAATCTAATACTAACTTGAATTTTTCATGGTGAGCTGGTGCATGATGTGGAGACTTAACAGCAGTTCCTGTAAAAGGTGTAATTTGGATACCAATTATATTGTCATTGCTGCTATTACTTAAGAAGAAGGAGTCAATTTGCCTTTTGTTTGCCCTAAGAAAAAGGGTCAGCCAGGTCAAGTGGGTCACCACTTTGTGTTGTTTTGTTTGAGAAGCGCACAATGAGCCTGTTTGTGATGTGAAACAATAAGCACTTCTAATTTCAGCATCTCATTGTCCTAGGGTGTCAGTGCCTGTCGAGAGTCATGTCACTTAGGCATTTAAGGCTGGCTTTCAGCTTTAGAAAGGGCTGGGCCACCTGCTTTATTTATATAAAGATAATTAAAAGCAAAACAGTCAAGGGGCCACCTATCCTTTGTTGAGGTTCTGGCAGATCCTAGAGTCCCTTATTTTGGAGCAAGTTGGGTAAAAGCCAACCAAACGTTGTTGCTTTATGAAGCATGGTGGTAAATGAATGGAAAAATGTCACTGCAAAAACCAAAGGGTAAACGTTGAATTTTAGGTTGTGGAATTACAGTCGTTTTAAGATGAATGCTAGAGCTAAGACATTTTGCTCTCATTTATATTACCATATTCATCTAGGTCAAAAACTCACTTTTTATTCTTAACGTAACATTTTTAAGAGACCATATTTGGCAGATTTAGAGAAAGGTTGTTTTAAATTGAGATAACCTGCAATTCGGGAGAATGTACTGCTATAATTAAAAAAAAAAAAAGACACATAAAGTTCCTGAAGTCAAGTACAAACTCTTGATGTCTCAAATTTAGAATCCAGCATTTCATTTTACATGCCATTTAGAGAGAGCAAGTTCCTATAGTCGAATTTAGATTCCACAAAGATGCATGAGGCATTATGACGTTTCTTTTTCGGATCTTTTGTGTTTTCTTACCTGGAATGGACTGTAGGCTCAGCATGAAATGAGTCCAAGGCATCACACAGCTCAAAGTAGACTGAGCACATGTGGGTCTCTCAAGATGTAGGCGCTGATGTCAAGAGCCCTGTTTCCGCTCCTGGATCCCAAGAAGTCTCCTTAGGGTTGCACTTCTGGGACTTTTGGAAAAAGCTCTACTCCACTGCCACCTTCAATTGAAATCAGTGGAATCATCTGATACTAGATACTTTTATTTTTACTAGTGATGATCCTTTAAGGCTTAAAATTTTATGCCTTGGGGAAATGGTTAACTGTTTATAGGAAGGTGCAAATTAACTGTTTATAGGAAGGTGCAAATTAAAAGTCTTCAGTTCACACAAAAACTCAGTTCACGAATTACTTCTTAATATTTTTTGGTCAGAGTGAATGACCATCCTGCTTTAGATGTCTCTAATTGCCTAAGATCTTGTTGGCTCTGATTAGCTGGTATCAGACCTAATTCAGAACTTATGTTACACTGAGTATTAAGGCTTATTCTTACCCTAAGTCTATTTAGCCCTTTACTATCATGCATTCATTAATCCAAGCATTAATCCATTTATTTGTTCACTAATTCATTCAACAAGTATTTATTGAACCTCATTAAGTGCCAGGTTCTCTAAGGGTTGCTGGGGATAGATTCTCAATATACTTTGTTGTTCAAGCAAAGCTAAACACTGTGCCTGCCCCCATGAAGCTTAAAGTGCAAATTACATTTTTAAAAAAACGATCGCACGTGTAAATGTGAAACTATAGCTATGATAAGTTCACAAAGGAGATCTTTGTAGTGCTATGGAAACATAAAATGTGAGAATGTTGCCTACCCAAGGAAGTGAGAGCTTTATTTAAACGCATTAGATAAAAAATAAGTAGGAGTGAGAAGTAGAGTGTTTTAAGCATAGTGCAAGGTTTTGTAGTGGCAAGTAACATGTGTATGTCAAAGAACTAAAAGAGAGCCAGGGGCTAGAGCACCAAGGATGAGAGAGAAAGATGGCCGGTGACTCTGCAACAAAAGTCACAGGTGTAACCAAGAAGACCTTGTAGGCCTTTGTGGGGATTTTGGCCCTTATTCTAAGACCATTGGGAGGATGTTGTGTGATTTAAGCCAGGGGTAATGGAGGGATGAGCAGTTAATGTGGGGATCAGAACTTAGGTGGGTGTCATGTTCAAATCTGTATTTCAAAAGGATAATTCTGACTGTGGTGTAGACAGGATCCACCAGTGTGAATGCTAGAGCAGTAGTAGAAGGTAATAACCCGGATGACTTGGAACAGGTTTTAAGAGATGAAATCATGGATTAAATATGGTGAAGTGGGGAGAGGACAAAGTTAAGGATGACTTTTGGGGCATGGCTTGTATAACTGAATGCATAATCGTGCCATTAACTGGGACACATAGCACTGGAAAAGGGCTGGTACCATCTTGCTTGTCCACCTCCCCTGTTTTCACACCTGTGGATCTCCATATATTGAATACCTCTGTTAGTTTTCATTACAGGACAATAAGAAGGCAAATGCAGTGACCATTGCTGTACTGTACAATTGAGACTAACTTCTATCAGAGCACTGATATTGGTACTGCTAATAGAAAAGAGTTCAATTGTTATAACCAGTCACAGTCATGTGGAGGCAAGAGCATGAGCTTTGCAGTTTATAATTGGATACCCTTGGCTCTAAATCCTGGTTTACCACCTCTTAGTTTTGAAAGAGTGGACAATTTATTTTAAGGTGTCTCAACCTGAGCACTATTGAAATTTTGGATTGGATAATTTTTGGATGTGGGAGGCTGTCCTCTGCCTTTTAGGATGTTATGCAGCATCCCTGGCTTCTATCTGCAGGATGCCGGTAACCATGCCACTTTGTTATAGCAACCAAAGATGGCTCAAGACACTGCCAAATTGCTCCCAGGAGGCAAAATTTCCTCTGGTTGAAAATTCCTTTACCTTCTTTGAGTCATAATTATATCATTTGTGAAATAGCTATGATCTGCATATCTACTTGACTGATACTTGGCACATACAAGATTAGAAATACACGATTAGATATGAGAGTGAATACTTAGAATAATCAAGTCATCATAACAAATCATGAATTTTCAAAGCCGACAGTATCATTAACAACAAAAAAAAATATCAAAATATTTTCCTAAAAAAAAAAATGTTTTTTCCTTTGGCTAGGGCTCCTCGGAAAGAGGGTCCTGTGCAAGTGAAGAGCCCTGAAACTCTGTGATCTCACAGAATGCAGTTCTCTGAGCAGAATTTATCACATTTGAAAGATGGAAATGGGTAGAAACAAAGTCATTGACTCCAAGCCCTGCCTGGGTTCTTGCCAGCAGGATCCACTCCTGACTTTATTCAGAGGTAAACATGTTCCCCTGCTCTGGTTCCCCCATACTGTGTGTTACAAACATCCACAACGAATGTCCTTTCATTATTGCAAGTAGTTATTATATGCTAGAAGAGAATACAACTTCTATCATCCAATCTATCTTTGAAAACAAACAGTTATTTTAACACACTACTTAATTATCAAGTCACTGGGCAGGCCCACCTTAAAAGCCTGTTGATTGGAAGATTAATGGTTCAGTGACTGAGTAAAGAAGGACCAGGCTATAAACATTATGGACCTCATTCTAAAGTTTAACACTGATCTTATCACCTTAGAAACAACTTCCTCTGTGACCTCTTTATGGGATTCACTGAAGAAATAATTGCCTGTTCTGAAATCTGTTGGAATTAGTACTGGCATCTAAAGATCTAGAGATTAAGATTTCAAGATTAGGCAGCTCCTGGCTACCAGTCATGTTTATGAAATTCTATATGGTCAGAGACTTGGTTCCCATAGAAATGACCTCTCCTTCATTATATATAAAAGGAATTGTGCTTGTCAGGTTTTCTCCTTTAGGAGAAATTTTTCCTTTTGGAACAATTAAATTTATGAGGACTAGTTACATTAAACATTTGTTTTGACTTAATAGGGTTTATATTGACTCTAATCTCCAGTTGCTATTTTAATGTCAAATAATAATAGCAACTGCATTCATTTGCTAAGGCTGCCATATGAAATATCTCAGACTGGGTCATTTAAAGAACAGAAATTTATTTTCTCACAGTTCTGGAGGCTGGGGATCCAAGGTCAAGGTGCTGGCAGCATTGGGTTTCTCTTAGGCCTCTCTCCCTGGACGGATGCCCTCTTGCTGTCTAGTCACGTGGTGGTCTGTGCATGCACACCCCTGGTGTCTTTTTGTAGGTCCTAATCTGTTCTTTTTTTAAGGACACTGGTCAGATTGAATTAGAGCCTACCCTGATGGTCTCATTTTAACTTAATGACCCCTTTAAAGGCCCTATCTCCAAAAACAGTTACATTCTGAGGTACTAGGGGTTAGGCCCCCATATGAATTTGGGGGGATACAAGTCAGCCCATAACAGCAACTCTGTATATTTGGATAGAAATTTACTGTTTAAAAAGTATTTTTCATATATAATTTCAATAGACTAAGTATCCTTAAACTTGTATTAACTATGACAAAGAGTAATTCCATTTTCCCTGCATTGTCTGGGAAAATCAAATTATTCAGATTCATAGTTTAATATAATGTAGGCTCAATGCATGTGTCATGGCGCTTCACTGGTTATTTTATTCCTATGAATGCCATATAGTTGCCTATTGTTTTGGACTGTGTTTTTCATTCTGAAGGCAGTCAGCCTATTTTTTTGACTTATGTTTTTCTGTAGGAGAGAGGGATTTTGGCAGTGACATATGAGCAACTATCATGACATCCTAAACTTAAAAAAAACAAAAGTCAGATTCTGAGCTGTTCAGGGAAAGCTAAAGGAATCTTTGTGTGCCTGACATTAAGGACAGGTATCTCTTGCAATCTGAACTCTCCCTCTCTGAATATTTGATATAACAATTGGTGGAAAATTTACTGGACACTTATTCACCACACACAATAACATATTGTAACAAATATGCATGAGTATAGGACTAAAAACATTTAAGTTACACATGAGTTCTAGATGAGAACATGTCTGGAGAAAACCACCATTTGAATAGACACATGCACCCCAATGTTCATAGCAGCACTATTCACAATAGCCAGGACATGGAAGCAACTTAAATGTCCATCAACAGAGGAATGGATAAAGAAGATGTGGTACATATATACAATGGAATATTTCTCAGCCATAAAAAAGAATGAAAAGCAGCAACATGGATGGACCTAGAGATGATCATACTAAGTGAAATAAACCAGACAAAGACAAATGTCATATGATATCACTTACAGATGGAATCTAAAAATTGATGCAAATGAACTAATTTACAGAACAGAAACAGATGCAGAGACTTAGAAAACCAAACTTATGGTTTCCAACAGGGAAAGATAGGGGGGAGGGATAAATTAGGAGGTTGGAATTAACATATACACACTAATATATATAAAAATAATCAACAAGGACCTCTTGTATAGCACAGGGAACTCTACTCGACACTCTAATAACCTATATGGGAAAAGAATCTGAAAAAGAATATATATATATATATATATATATATATATATATATATATATATGTATATAACCAAATCAAGCTGATGTACACCTAAGACAAACACAACATTGTAGATCAATTATACTCCAATACAAAATAAAAATAAAATTAAAAAAATTTAAAACAAAAAATTAATTTAGTTGTTTTTCTCAAAGGATTTAATGTCTTATTCTTGTTGTTCAAATGTAGCGTACATCATCACTATTATTCTCCTATATTCATGTGATTATCTTCTGAGAAGTTGGAGATGCTCTTG
The DNA here is from genome assembly GCF_937001465.1 of Orcinus orca. NCBI lineage: Eukaryota > Metazoa > Chordata > Mammalia > Artiodactyla > Delphinidae > Orcinus > Orcinus orca. The sequence goes on along the minus strand of NC_064563.1, from coordinate 7,955,650 downwards.
AAGAAAGTAGGTGAGCCTAAGAGATCTAGAAAAGCCTATAAATTAAAAGGAAAATTGGAGATGATAAGAGCTACTGAGAAAAGTGTGAATGGAAATGGGATTGAACCAAAATAACTGAGATTTTGTTAAGGGGTCTGGATTTAGTGAAGTGGACGGTGAAAATATTGAAGAATGTTAACATCCAATAGTGAAGGAATCACTCCCTAGAAGATCAGTCAATATGATGCTCATCATTGCTCCAAGGAAGAGGAAGATGAAGAGCTACCCTTATTTAACTGGAAAATGTTAAAATGAATATTAGGAAGTGTATATAAACTAGTTGTTTTTGCTAGTGAGTGTGATTCTGTCTTGAGTAAAAACATCACATCCAAAAGTTGCAGTTGTAAGTGTAGTTGTAAGTGTAGCACATGCAAACCAAACATTTCTCTTTGGGAGGTTTGTTGATTTCTTTGGTCCATTGCTTCATAAGTGGCTTTATTCAAAGATTGATGGCCATTCACTTCCAGAGTCTCGAGAACCAAGAAGAGAAAATCACCTCTTGTTCCTTAGATTCAGAAAGTTGTCAATCTCCTGTTTTACTTAGCCCTTCAGCAGCTCACTCTGCTGATCCCCAGCCCAAACAAATAGCATGTGTGACCACAGGCTCCAAGCCTCTGTTTTTGTCACCAAACCTTACTAGAGAAACTCTTCCATTTTTAGATTATGATGCAAAAGTGCTTTATTAAGGGTGGTTTTTCAACCATTAGTCATCCTTAGCAGTATTTCACTATTTGTATTATATTTCATTTTCACTGAAGTATAGATGGAAAAGATAATTACGCCTGATACTGGTCAGTATCCAGTTGCCTTAGTGTTTGATAATTAGGGGTTGATATTTACTTCTGCATCCCCAGTGTTTAGAAATAGTAGGAGCTCACATTTTTGATGAGAGAGAGAGGAAGGAAGGAAGAAAGGAAGGAAGGAAGGGAAAGAAAAAGAGAAAGAAAGAAAGAGGAAGAAAGAGAGGAAAGAGAAAAAAGGAGATTTCTCTAACATTGCCAACTTCTAGGCTACCTGAAAACTTCATCGTTGTACAAAACTTTCTGTCTATGCAGAAAAGTATTCAGAGTTACAAACATTTTTCACACAAACTTTTGGAACACAAAATTGGTGTACTGCTCTATTCCTTATAGAGTTTTCTATAGATTCCCTTGTTTGAGAACTGACTGTGTTACTTCTTCCTACCTGATATATAATTGCTCATTTCAGTGCCTTGCGCTTCAGATACAGTCTTACTTTTACTCCCCAGCTGAAACTGCTCCTTCTGGGGCTGTTCCTAATGTGCTACCCTATGCGCCAAAAGATCAAGTCGGCATAGTCTAAGGGAAGAGTCCTATGCAATTACATGCTGCACACATGGCTTTGAAGGATGACAGCAGAACCTTCATTCCAGTCCACAGACTTAGCTACTTACACTCTGGCTGCCACCCCACACCCACACCCACCACTCCCCTCTCCAGTGCAGACACACAGTTCTCTTTCACTGTAGTGAGGAAAGCTTATAATGAGGCTTTTCCTTTGCCCCTGGTGCCAACATTTTGGTGGGGTATCACTTCATTTCTATGTGCTCTGTCCTCTCGGGAATTTTTCTGGCACAACCTAACTAGGAAAATGTCTTCTCATTAATGCTATTGCCTCCTTCCTCTTAGGGTTGAAAGTAGAAATTGTCACTCAGATTTACAATACAGTAAAAAACATTTTTTCAAGTCTTTCTTGGAAAGGCTAATAGACTGAATTTCTCAGGAAGGTATACAGGAATGTTGACTTATTTCTACTTACTTATTTTTATTGGGTTTCCAGGAATGGAAAGCCATTAGTAAGGGTGCTTACCAAGGCCATAACGAAATTAAGTACTTTGAGTACATCCTACAGTTTTATTTTCTTAGTTACCTTTCTCTCCCTCTCATTGTTTTTCATTTTAAATCACTCATGAAAATCTTATGTTTCTATTCATTTCATTTTTATTGATCATTTCTACTGACCAAGAATCTTGAGAAGTAATTAGAAATTTACAGTTTTTATTTAAGAGAAGAGAAAATTATGTCAAGTTGAACACAAATATCTTCTTACAGTGTCACCATATATTTTGATACTCTTCACTCAGAAAAACTTAGAAATCTCTATAGAAATTATGAACTCGGCATTGATTATCAACAGTTGCTAATATCACAAAAAGAAAAGCAATCATTTATCATATGTCTCCAGATAGAAGAATACAATATTACCTACAGAATATTCTTGTCAAAAAAATAAATCTGAATTTGGTCAAACCTACATCTATCATTTGCCAGGAGATACAAAGACAGAGGGACATATTAACGCCACAGGAATGCAATCAGCATAACCTAGAACTTGTTTATTTAACAGATAAATTAAAGGAGGAACATAAAAGGAGTTAGAGGGAAATCTATAGATTTAAAGAGATTCAAGAAATGCATCGACCCACTCTTGACTAGATCCCACGAGAGAAAGATTTGGAATTATTGCCTAAATTCTTGGTTCAATTGATGAGGGAATGCAATCTTAGAAGGTCAAATAACTTGGCCAAGGTCATATCGCTGCAAGAACCCTGACTGTCAAAGCTCTTGTTCTCTGGTGCCATATGTCTTAGGAGCATGGAATACGTTACAATATACATGTAGGTCATGATTTCTAACTTAAATACAGCTCAAATAGAAAGTAAGTAATGGAATAAAATTCTACTTGTTCATAGAAGTAAATGGTAGTATTTATTTTTCTCAATCCATTTAAATTTTATTCTTGGTCATACGTAACAACTGTAATAGCCTATCATATTCCATATTTGAAAAAAAGAATTAAAATAAAATGGAAACATGAAAATATCTCACAATTCTTCCCCTCAAAGATTCAGTGTACTCTTTGCAGTGCATGACATTAGCTAGGGAGGATGTACTGATAACACTGATCAATTTTTCTCTGAAGCAAATGTGTGGCAAACATAAATCACGCAACCCAAAGCAAAATCACTTCACTTGATTATCACTCTTGTTCATGAGCTAGAAGTAATATAGACCAGAAATTTCCTAATCCCTTTTCACAAGAATATTTGAAAGTTGATGTCTTAGTTTGCCATGTAAGGAGACACATTTTCTCTGCATTTAACTGAATTAGGATTGAAATAAATATCTTATGCTAGATCTCTTTCCTTATATCTTCCATGAGAGTGAGCGACTAAAGAAACTTGACTTTGAGAAGGTAAATATACTCCAGGAAAGATATTGTGTTTTTAAAATATATTTCTGCATTCACACTTATACCACATTTGGAAGATGTGGAAGGATTCAACATGGGAAGATGCAAAGTATGAATGGAGGAAAGATTTTTGAATGCTTTATATGCAGAAAAGAACATATATTTTGCAAATATGTAAAAGGGCACATAGTTTTTTTTACAACTATTCTCCATTATTGCAATTCTATCCTTAACTTTTGAAATTGATGAAATGTCTATGGCTATATTCTATTCATATATTGAATATATAATTATAATATCAATGCAGTAGCCCAAACATAAGGCATATTTATCTATCAGTCATTTTGTAGAAGAGGCAGCTGCTGATAGATAACACAGCCTCCTGAATATAAAGATGCAATTCATTTTTTTGAACAATTTGGATGGCTTATCTTAATATGTGATTTTTCGCACTGAAATCAGGAAATACTTGATATTAAACTGCTTAATCAGGAAATCTGGAATGATTATGAAGTAAGTAGATTAACAAACTTAAACTAAGCACCTACTGTGTGCCAGACACAGGGCTATGTATGCACTTTCGAGAGAGCAAAATGAAAGACAAGATTTCTAGTAAATACATCAATTTCCCCTGTTTTACTGAGATGTAATTGACATACAGTACTGTATAAGCTTAAGGTGTACAACATAATGATTTGACTTATGTACATCATGAAATAATGATCACAGTAGGTTTAGTGAATATCCATCATCTCATATAGTTATAACATTAGAGAGATAAGACATTTTTTTCCTTGTGATGAGAACTCTTAAGATTTATTCTCTTAACTTTCATTTATAATGCACAGCAGTGTTAAGTATCTTTAAAATGTTGTACATTATATCCCTAGTACTTATTTATCTTGTAAGTGGAATTTGTATCTTATGACTGCATTCATCCAATCTGCCCTCTGCCCACCCCCACCTCTAAGTAACAACAAATCTGATCTTTCATTCTGTGAGTTTGTTTGTTTTTGGAGTATAATTGACCTACTAAACTATGTTAGTTTCTGGTACACAACATAGTGATTCAATATTTCTGTACATTTCAAAATGATCACAAGTCTAGTTGTCATCTGTCACCATACAAAGATATTACATAATTATTGACTATATTCTCCACACTGTACATTTCATACCTGTGATTCATTTATCTTGTAATCAAAAGTTTGTACCTTTTAATCTCCCTCACCTGTTTTTCTCCTTCCCCCACCTCTTTCCCCTCTGGAACCACCTGCTTGTTTGCTGTATCTGTGACTCTGTTTTTGTTTGTTCACTTGTTTTGTTTTTTAAATTCCACATATAAGTGAAATTATATAGTATTTGTCTTTTGCTGTCTTATTTCACTTGCCATAATACCCTCTAGGTCCATCCATGTTGTCACAAATGGCAATATTTCATTCTTTCTTATGGCTGAGTAATAGTTCATTGTATAGATGTATCTTGGCTATTGTAAATAATGTTGCATTGAACATAGAGGTGGATATATCTTTTTGAATTAATGTTTTCATTTTCTTCAGATAAATACCCAGAAGTGGAATTGCAGGATCATATGGTAGTTCTATTTTAATTTTTTCGAGGAATATCCATACTATTTTCCATAGTGGCTGCACCAATTTACATCCCTGCTAATGGTGCATGGGAGTCCCTTTTATCCACAACCTTACCAACACTTGTTATGTTTTGTCTTTTTATCATGGCCATTCTGACAGGTGTGAGGTAATATTTTACTGTAGTTTTGATTTGCATTTCCCTCATGATTAGTGATATTGAGCATCTTTTCATGTGCTTGTTGGCCATCTGTATATGTTCTTTGGGAAAATGTCTATTCAGGTCCTTGGCACATTTTTTAAGTGCATTTTTTGTTGTTGTTGTGTTATTGTTGTAGTGTTGAGTTGTATAAGTTCTTTGTATATTTTGGATATTAACCCCTTATCAGACATATTGTTTGCAAATATCTTCTCCCATCCAGTAGGCAACCTTTTTATATTGTTGATAGTTTCCTTCACTGTACAAAAGCCTTTCAGTTGGATGTAATCCCATTTGTGTATTTTTGCTTTTATTTCCCTTTCCAGAGGAGACAGATCCAAAAAAATCTTGCTAAAACATGTCAGAGAGCATACTGCTTATGTTTTCTTCTAGGAGTTTTATGGTTTCAGGTCTTACGTTTAAGTATTTAACCATTTTAAGTTTATTCTTGTATATGGTGCAAGAAAGTAGTCCAGTTTGATTCTTTTGCATGTAGGTGTCCATTTTTCTCAACACCATTTATTGTAGAGACTTTATTTTCCCCACTGTTTATTCTTGCCTACTTTGTTGTAGATTAATTGCCCACAATTTCTGGGCTTATTTCTGGGCTTTCTATTCTATTCCATTGATCTATGGGTCAGTTTTTGTGCCAACACGATACCGTTTTGATTACTGTAGCTTTGTAGTATAGTTTGAAGTCAGGGAGAGTGATACCTCCTGTTTTGTTCTTTCTTAAGATTGTTTTGGCTATTCAGGGTCTTTTGTGTTTCCATACAGAGTTTAGAATGATTTGTTCTAGTTCTGTGAAAAATGCCATACATCTTTAAAGAATTTTTTAAAAATTAAGTGGATTGTAAGAAAACTTATTCTCTTAATTTCTCATTGAATGCCAGACATTTTACCAGAAACTGAGAATATAGTGAAATTAAGAGTCATGTGACTTAATATATTCTCATTCTACATTACATGTGTGGTCACCATATTTTCAGATTCATAATAGAACACATTATCTGACAATGGAATATGAAGTCCAATTGGAAGTCAAGGTTTACAAAACTCACTTCTTTGAAGAAAACCCTAGATTTTTACAGTCCATTTGTTTATTACAAGTTTTCTACCTCTGTCACTTTGGGGCAGTTTAGACAAAGGAACATGTCAGGGGGACACTGGAAGCATGAGATGGGGAGACTGAGGTCTGCAGAGCTCATTATTGTGTACAGGAACCAATCGGGGATATTTTCTGATTGGACTGTCATATCTGTCTTAGTCAATCAAAGTATGTATCTTAACTTACCCTACATAGTATACTGTACTTAAAAAGTGTAATTCTCTGCTGTCCGGACTAATAAATGTTTATGGTGAAATGGATAATCCCCAACAATAGACAATCATGGACATTGCTCTAGACATTTACTCATTCACTCTTTCACCCATTCACCAAACACTTGAATGACTCTTTTATGCAAAGTATATTTATCTCTCTCTTTTCTTGTCTCTTCCTCATTTGCTCTCCACTAGATTCTTTGTTTTTAGCATAAAAATAACTAAACTTATGTCTGACCCACCTAAACAATCCTTGATTTCCCCTTCCCTTTGGTATTCCTATCTCATTCTTTTTACAAACTTGAAAAAAATTAATCCATATTTTAGTATCTCCTTATTTCCTGCTTATGTCATTTTATGGCAGCCTGTAAGTTTTCTTGATTTCACCCTGAGATGGATGCTGCTAAGGGAACCAATAACCTAATTATCGTTCAATTAAAGAGAAGAACATCTGGCACTATTAAATGCCTCCTTTGTTGATACTATCTTCCACTGTCCTGTGCAGTGGAAAGAAAGAAATGAAAGCATTTTTCCTGCATTCCATCCTTTCCCCATTACCAGGGAAGAAGGTGGGATACTCTGGGAAGGAAATAAAGTAGATGACCTTGTCTAATCTTGTAAACATGATAAGCAGACTGCTGAGCAAATAGACTAGTGGTATTTGCTAGGAAGAGAGCATTTGTGAAATGCTTTTAACAGGATGTTCCTGGTTTACAATTACTGTGGATCAAGTTTAAAATCTGGATACGTGTCTCACTGGTAAATATCACATAGGCTAGTTGGCCATTTGAGATATAAAATGGAAATGTCTTAAAATATAAGTTCTCCCCACTGTGTGAGGTAATCTTTATAAATGATTTAGAGTCCTTACCTACTTTGGACTGGGGATTTGATGTCCATTGTGGGAAGGGCATAACCAGGTAGCCATCTTCAATATCCCAGGTCTCTCTCTGCTTTCCCTGTGACTCTTGTTTGATCGTACCCTTCAAATTATTTGTAAAGTCTGATCTTGGGAAAAATCACTAATTTGTGTCAGTCAGACTTGATCATCCAATCTTGTGTGTTAGCTCATGCATGTGTGTGTTTACTAGCTTCTCTCCCAAGTCTTAATATGCTCTTTCTGTTTTCCTCATAAATGTCTGCTTTCCCCCAAGCTTTTTCCCCTGCCATTTAATATACAATTAATGAGCAACCACATTTCCCCAAATGGCATCAAATTGCCACTGAACATACTTGTGGACTCCCTCCCCTTGATGTTTCCCAACCCGGTGAAGGGCCTCACCATCTACCCAATGATAGATGAAACCAGATTATTCCTTCTCAATTAGTTTTCACATTCATGAAGTCACCACATAATGCAAATCTAACTCTCACTAGTTCTATCAATAACATTCCCAATGCCACTCGTTTAATTCAGGCATGGTCACTCTTTTCATATATTAATAGCATTGTCTTATACCTAATTAGTTTTCTTGCCTCTAGTTTGGTTTCTCTACCACTGTTTCCTGCACTTTTGCTGGAGTCACCTTGCTAAATGTCAGTCTAATCACATTACACCTATGCTTAATGTTCTTTGATGGTGCTCTATGGTTATCAAGATTTTGTCAATACAAAACCCTTCATGATGTCCCCTGTTATCTCTCTACTCTTATCTTCCAAAAGTAACTTGCATTCTTATTGTCAGTCATTATGCTTGCAATTGCACAAATGGATCAAGCTATTTGCCATCTGTGGTTGCCATGAACATTTACAAAATGCCTTTTTACCCTCTATTGAGATAATTGTTTTATATTCCCTATACTGCCTATTCTCTTATGTGTTGTATTCTCTTAGCAAATTTCTTAATATCAAAACAGCCTTCCTTTATAAAAATAAATCATGCTTGGTCAGGATGAATAATTATTTTAAAGTATTATTGAATTCTATTAAAGTTTCCTTTTGAATTTTTTCTGCACCTGTGTTTATAAGAGAGATGGAAAAAGAGTTAGTTCTCTTTTATTTTGCTATTGTTGCTGGGTTTTGATATCAAAATAATGTCATCCCATTAAATGAATTAATTTTTTTTATCCTTTAAATGTAATACTTTATATTACATTAAAATTGGTTTTCCCTTTAAGATGCAAAAGAACTCAGCAGAAAATGTTTTGATAGTTTTTTAAGGAACCTCTATATGACCCAGCAATCCCACTACTGGGCATATACCCTGAGAAAACCATAATTAAAAAAGAATCATGTACCAATATGTTCATTGCAGCTCTATTTACAATAGCCAGGACATGGAAGCAACCTAAGTGTCCATCAACTGATGAATGGATAAAGATGTGGCACATATATACAATGGAATATTACTCAGCCATAAAAAGAAACGAAATTGAGTTATTTGTAGTGAGGTGGATGGACCTAGAGTCTGTCATACAGAGTGAAGTAAGTCAGAAAGAGAAAGACAAATACCGTATGCTAACACATATATATGGAATCTAAGAAGAAATAAAGGTCATGAAGAACCTAGGGGTAAGACGGGAATAAAGACACAGACCTACTAGAGAATGGACTTGAGGATATGGGGAGGGGGAAGGGTAAGCTGTGACAAAGTGAGAGAGTGGCATTGACATATATACACTACCAAACGTAAAATAGATAGCTAGTGGGAAGCAGCCACATAGCACAGGGAGATCAGCTCAGTGGTTTGTGACCACCTAGAGGGGTGGGATAGCGAAGGTGGGAGGGAGGGAGACGCAAGAGGGAAGAGATATGGGAACATATGTATATGTATAACCGATTCACTTTGTTATAAAGCAGAAACTAACACACCATTGTAAAGCAATTATACTCCAATAAAGATGTTTAAAAAAAATGGTCTGATACCAAAGGCTTATTTGGTGATAATTACTTTATAACTTTTCAATTTCTACATATATTACTAATAATTTTTCAGAGCACTCTTTCTTTCAGAATAATTTTAGAATGATGTATTTTCCAAGCAAATTATCTACTTCATAGGGACTCTTTTAGCTTTATTTGAGAGTATTACTCTCTTGTACTTTTAAATTTCCTCTGTATTTATTGTTACATTCCATTTGTGAATTCTCACTTTTTCCTTGGTGAGTTTTATCAGAGGTATATCCAACCCTCTATCCCCTTAAAGGTCAGCACTTGAATCTAGTTATAATTGCCAATATTTTGCTTAGTTTTTAATAATTAATTCTATAATCACATTTATTATTTTATCTCATGGTCTTTCTTTAAGTGTTGTTTCACTTTTTTTTTTAATTTGCAACTTAAGTATTTAAGATAATCAACAAAAATAGAAACAGTGGGAATAAAAATAGAATAATAAAATAATTTAAAAATAATAGCATTAATATGTCTATATTATATATAATACTATATTATATGTAATAATAATATATATACACATGTATATATAAAGTAATATAAATAAACTTACTAATTAAAAGATAAATGTGGTTGGAATGCATAAAATGTAAGGAAGTTTACAGAAAAATATAAAAAAAAAGAATGGGCTAAAATTAGGCAAATGTTAACCAGAAGGAAACTAGTTTAAGTATATGATTATCAGATAAAATGGATTTTAAGTTAAAATAATTACTGGCAATAAAGTAATTACATACTGATAATTCACCAAGAAAAGTATAATAATTTATAATTTGTATACATCTGATGTAAATTCAGAGTGGAAGACTGCAACACACCTTTCTTATAATCAATAGATCAAGCAGATAAAATGTCAGTAAGGATATAGAACCTATGAACAGCACAATTAACAATCTTGATATAATGAACATACACAGATTACTTAAGGCATGAAATGGAGAATACTCCTTTCTTTGAAGCACACACTTGAAATATTTATGAAAATTGACAACTTATATGAAAGCAAGCTTTAACTTAATTTCAAAGAAGCAAGTTTTATCTCAAAATATCTCTTCTCTGAAAAGTGTGTATCCTTCATTTCTCAGGAATCTGCAATCGATCTTAAACGCATCGTCCTCATCACCACTGGAGACCTTTTCTCTTTGAACAGAGTGCTGCAAATAACAGGGAGGATGTAACTCATCACTGGGGTGTCCTGCCTTGGACTCACCACACAGGGTAGAAGTTGGACAGAGCCATCAGTACAGGGTTGCAGAACCAGAACTGAAATCTTCTGAGTTTATTTCCCTGACATAAGCCTGTCACCACTGATGTGGCAGAAGCTATTTCCAGGAGTCAGGGCAGGAGAGTTCAAGTTTGCTACTTGAATTGGAGTCATAGTGCAAGTCTCCTTCCACAAAGTGATGCTAAAATGCTCATTGGACCAAAGTGAACATGTCTGTTGGCTTTGCATCACAGTTGGATGAAATTCCAGGTCTCCATCCCTTCCTTCTTTATACAGCTATGTTCTTGAACATTAGGCTGCCATGTTACTCAAGTTAAAGAGTAGAGCCCATTTCATAACTAAGTCGACCAAGGTGAGCACTTTTATTCCAGCCACCTTTGCACTGGCATCTGACTTCTGTTTATATCATCTCAGCAAAGTGACCAGAATCTTGAATTTCTGATTCTGTGTAGGTCAAGCCTCAGTGAAACTGCAATTTCTCTAAAGCATTCAAGCCTAAATATGGCATACACTGGGGAGACAAAGGCCAAAAAAAATTTTTAAAGGAAATAAAATATTCAATTACAATGCAAGAAGGCTGCAAAATGCCACTGTATTCACTCTTTTTGTTACAAAGGGCATTAAAAGTTCTATGGCATTTCCACTAACTAAGCGTTTCCAAGAAGTTTTTACCCTACAATAGAAAGCTTGTGCAATGGGGACAACTTGGTTTGCTGCATCGTAATACACACAATGAGAGTTTATTGAGGTGGTGTCAGGTGTTCATAATCCCAGGCCTCTGCAGGATAAACATACATGATATTTGCATATTTTTTAAAACCACATACCAGCAGAGAGTGTATAAGAACAACTGGAATGTACTGAATCAGTTAAGTGTTTGTGGAATTCCGGCACCATCTTGACACAACCTGTATTAAACCCCTGTTCTGTGCTTTGTTAGGTGTTTGTTAGAATGAAAAAAGCTGGAGTCTGTAGGTCAGGAAAGTCATAGAAACAGATGGACTCTAATCAGTTATCCATTCTGGGACGGAAGTGTGCCTAAGATGCCTAGAGAACATATATATGGAAAATGATCATTCCTTGGAGGAGGGAGGCAAGGTTCTTCAAAACAGGGAAAGGAAGTAGTATTTTAATTAGGCATATAAGGTGAGTAAGATAAAGAAGCAATAGGAATGTTAGCATAAAGTTGTGTGCCTTTAAAAATAAATAACCTGTGTTGTGAACCCATTGTAAAGGGCCCTACCTACATGTATTCCTTATGTTACTATTTGGATCCACACAACACATTTACCTTTCAAAAGGCTTCCACATGGATCACTCATTTGTTCCTGTGTGCAGCTCCAGGCAGGTGGCCATGTGACATCATTATTCATATTTTACCGATGGAGAAACTGAGGCATAGGGAGAATTTGTGCTTTCTCACAAGGCTATTAGTAAACAAACAAAATACCTGGGACTAGAAACACTGCTTTTTTTGGCCATCTTGAGGTTGGGTGCTTTGTTCTATACCCCAACCATTTTCTACCATTTGTATTTTTCCCCAGGAACTGTGAGTCACAATGAATAACAAATGCTACTGATCCCATTTACATGTTACAAAAGGAAGTGGAAAAGCAGCGGTAGCCTGTAATCAAGTATAAGTGTGTTTTGTAACTATTGAGAGTACCAGAAGGGAAAAGAATTTGATGGCCATAAATATAAAACAACCCTTGTTAAGTTGTTCATTTTTCTAGATGTAATGCTAGATGTAATAATAGTTTTCCTGCCCTATGTGTGTGTCTTTATTGAATTAAAGCATATATGGAGAAACACGCATGGATACGTGCTCAGCTACGTGAATTTTCACTGAGTTGCACCTGTGGGACAAACAGGCAGACAAGAGACACAGAACGTGACCTTGGAAGTCATCCTGTGCTCTCCCTTCTGGTCACCAAGTTGCCGTTATATGTTCTGACTTCTGACCTCACAGATTAGTTTGCCTCTGTATGAGCTTTAGGTAAATGGAATTGTTCACTGTGTCCTCTTTTGTATCTGGTTTCTTTTGCTCAACATTAGGATTGGGAGATTTACACAATTGTTGCATGTGGTGTGGTTTACTGATTCTCACTGCTGTTTCATATACCATCGATACTTCTCTTTCTACCATGATGAGCGTGGATAACGGCATTGTGGATACTATTGGGCTGTCTGTTGTTTTGCCCAATTTAAAAATCTTATGGGAAGACCTTTATGAGGTAAGTTGAAAAATAAGGTAAGTCAACTTTGTTGTCTTGGAGGGGACCTCAGATTCTGCATTTCTAATGAGCTTCAGGTGTTGCTGCTGATAGCAGGCCCACAGGAAATACTTGGAGCAGTGCTGTCTTAGCATTTCAATGTAGACATTTACTTATTGAATGAGTCATTCAACTGTTCCTTCAGAGGATCTCCTGAGAACCTATTGTGATACCCAATGTATGTGATATCTCCACCCTCACCACAGCCCACCCCTCCACCCACACACATGAGGGTCAGCATGTGGTAGAAGCTCAATGATTAATTCAGTGACAGAAAAATATCTCTGCCAGTCAAAACTTGATTTTGATGACACTTTCTATTTGAAAATGGAAATAAAATCAACCATTATTTCAAAGCCTTTTCATGAGTGTCTGAAGTCATTAGAAACAGCATTTTTATTTTTCAGACTATGATATTGTGGGTCCCCGAGATGTGATTATTTTAATACTGATCTAACCTCTTAATGTAGGGTTGGACACAGGGATAGGCAAATGTTGATTTTCAGAGTTAGTGTCATGCAAAGCCATGTTTGAATTCTAGGGAAGACACAGTCTCAGAAATGACCAAATTTTCTGTCTTTAGGCCAGGAGGTACTAAAGCCAATGCACAGACAAGAGCCCTCTTCCTAAATTGAAATTTCCTGGAAGAAAAGAGCCTGAAGCCTTCTTTGCAGCCCTCAGTCCAATACTGAGGACGCCTCTCTAATTTTCCTTTTTCTTTGACCCTGCATGGATTTTCTGTTCATGTGCAAGGCTTGTGCTGACCATGCCTTATGATGCTGAGAATTACATTGCCTCTTACCTTCTATATCATGGCTAAACCATAAGGAAAAAAAGATACTAAGAATAGGATTTCAGAATTGTATGTGAAATAGATAAACATGGTGGAATGTGGAAAAGTTACAGGCAGTAACAAGTGTACACAGTTTTAGAGTGGGCATCTTGGAAGGCTGGATCCATTCCTTCAAGGAACCAGAGAGACCATGACCGAGGCTCAGTGTGGCATGAGTATTTGCTGCTGTTTCTGAATTTTTCAACAGGGTTGAGAGTAGATTTTGATGTTTCACATGGGCATCTGCTGTATAATGGCGCAGCTCCAGAGCTGGGAAATAAATAGGAGTGGTATAAATTTGGCAGCTGTCCTGTGGGCAGTCAGCATGCTGGTCATCTCAATGAGGTCAGTCCTTGCTGTTGGCTAGAGGAAGCAGTGGGCACAATTCCAGAGCTGAAAACCATTCAAAGACCAGTTGAGAAGTTTGAGAACCAGAAGTGATACAAGCTCAAAACCCTGTCTCAGCGGCTCAAGCCTAGCTGTGAATTGCATCATTTTCCCCTTTTCTTTTCTTTTTCATTTTCCCTTTCTTGTCCCTACTCTGGCAGGGAATTGACTGCCTTCTCTTTGGAGCTGGACTGTGAATTCCATGAGTGCAGGCACTATGGCTGGTTCCACGCTTCTGTATGTCCATCATAAAAGATACTGTCTGGTGCAAGATAGAAATTTGTTTAAGAAATCAGTTAAGAAAACAGATAGAACTCAGGAACTGAGGAGGCAGAGAAAAGAGTTTACTTGACTTTTTGGATCAACTTCCCCTGCATACTAGTGTTTTCCTTTTTAGAATGACGATCATCACATTTTGAAAAATTTAGATATAATTCATGTCCCACAGAAATCACCCCTTTAAAAGCACAATTTATTGGTTTATAGTATATTTATAAAGTTGTGAAGCCATCACTACTGTCTAATTCCAGAACATTTTCATCATCCTCCAAAAACCCCCATATCTATTAGCAATTTTCTTAATTTCATTTTCAGATAATTCAGTGCTTATGTATAGAATTGTTTTTTGTAAAATGATCTTGCATCCTGAAGTGTTGCTGAATTTGTTTATTAGCTTCAACTGTGTGTGTGAGTATTTCGTGGGATTTTATTTATATATTATATATATATATACATATATATATATATATATACTCATCTGAAAATAGAAATAGTTTTTCTTCCTTTCTAACCTGGATGACTTTTATTTCTTTTTCTTGCCTAACTGCCCTGGCTATAATCACCAGTACAATGTTTAATAGATGTGGCAAGAGCAGACATCCCTGTCTTGTCTCTGAGCACTACCTCTTAGAAATAAAAACCATATAGATTTATAGTTCCTAAAGTGTTTTTTAGCTCATCATTAAGCTTTCTTTCTAGCCAAACTTTTAATTATAACTTCTGATGCAGAGCAACATTCATTTAATAACATTGAGAGCGGGAACGTGATAAAATGCAAAATACATAACATCTTTAAAAACTCAGCTCTTACTGGGGTAAGAGAATGCCTTTTCATAGGGAGCAAAAATGATAAATATTTGTAAGAGGATTGCAGGTAAAATACGACAGACTTTCACAGAAGGGAGAAAGAACATTCCTTTACAGAAGAAAAACATGTTTGACATGGATCTGGCAGAAAAAGCAGGACTCAGAATTTCAGTGATGAAAGATTTTGGTTTTCAAATGAGGCAAAAAAAAAAACTAAACAAAACATGGAAGTGGAAAACATGAGGCATGTTTGGTGGCCTCTGAGTAATTCAGTTTGGGGAAACTTGAATTGTCTGTGGGACGTAGCTGGAAATAAGGGTCAGGAGTTTCTGAGGCATCTAAATCATGAATGGAGACAATGACAAGGACAACTTTAAATTGTAGAATTCATATACATGTTTGAACTGGAAAGACAGAGAAAGACAAATATCATATGATATCACTCATATGTGGAATCTAGTTTTAAAAATGATACAAATGAACTTATTTACAAAGTAGAATCAGATTTACAGATACGGAAAACAAACTTATGGTTACCAAAAGGGAAACATGGGAGGGGGTATAAATCAGGAGCTTGGGATGAACATACATACACTACTGTATATAAGATAGATAACCAACAAGGATCTACTGTATAGCACAGAGAACTCTACTCAATATTCTGGGATAACCTATATGAAAAAAGAATCTGAAAAAGAATAAATATGTAACTGAACAGCTACATGTAAAAGAATGATATTAGAACACTACCTAACACCATACAGAAAAATAAACTCCAAATGGATTAAAAACCTAAATGTAAGACCAGATACTATAAAACTCTTAGAGGAAAACACTCTTTGACAACCACAGCAAGATCTTTTCTGACCCACCTCCTAGAGTAATGAAAATAAAAACAAAAATAAACAAATGTGACCTAATGAAACTTAAAAGCTTTTGCACAGCAAAAGAAATCATAAACAAGATGAAAAGACAACCCTCAGAATGGGAGAAAATATTTGCAAATGAAATAATGGACAAAGGATTAATCTCCAAAATATACAAATAACTAATGGAGCTTCATATCAAAAAAACTAACAACCTAGTTAGCAAATGGGTGGAAGACCTAAATATACATTTCTCCAAAGAAGACATACAGCTCATGGACAACTCCATTTCTCTCTGCTGCTACAGAGTGGTCACTGGACATTTCAAATGCAAAGACTAAGCAAGGTAGAACATAATCCTTTCAAAATCAGGAGCTTCGTCAAAATGCTCATTAGAATATGTCTCTAAGTTTGTTCTGCCATTAACATTGCCATTTTAAAACCATAAAAGGATGCTTATGTGAAGTAGAAATATTTATAATATCATGTCTACTTACACATATGGCACTAGTGAATAAGATTTCTACAAATATATCTTTCTCTGTATCGTATGTATTCATTGAAAACATCATCTAGTCCATTGACATTTTCTTACTAAATAATCTTCTTCAACAATACCCAGCCAACATTTCTGGCATAGAAACGGGGTCATATGTGCACTTATATATTTATGAGATGTTATAACAGTGTTCCTTTGATTAATAGATATTAGAATAATAACATAAATATAATTCTCTTTCCTTATTTTTTGTACACAAGGTAAACCTAGTTAATCATTTCATCCCTAAACAATGGGATCAGCTGCAACCATAAGCCAGTTGGATTCACACCATGTGTGAACCACAGGACCTGAGCTGCAATGAGAGCAGATTCAGCAAGGCTGCCTTTAAGAATGGAAAGTGACTTTTAAAATGTCATTAAAAAAGGCATGACACAAATACAAATTGAGACACATCTTCACTAGAGACTTGCATAAATATTTAGATTTCCGATTTCCAGATGTCAAACTGGTAATATATTCCCTTCAAAATCGTATGATAATTACCAAATGTGTCAGTCACTCTTGGCAGATGGTGGGTAGGTACATTGCATTTGGATCTTACTTCTGATAAATATATGGTGTGAATAATTATTCATTACATGGGGACTGAAGTTTTCTAGAACCTGCCCAGTTTTCTTTTCCAGAAAAGTTACTGGGGCTGGATTAAAGAATGGGTACTCTTTTGGATCATGTTGATGAACTGGATAATGTTTTAATTGTATAGGTGCTATGTAGAAGTCAGTTGTAATTGTATATATTTGATACAATGCTATATATTCAAATGTTAGAAGAATATGAGATAAATTCTCCTTTTTAAAAAAATGATCTCTTTCTCTTGATATTCTTGGTCATTTTTAAGAGAATGTTAATCCCATGATTCTTTTTTTTTTTCCTTCTTGAGATTCATGACATGCCCATTCATACCTTCCCTTATACAAAAAAATAAAATGTATTTCAGAAGATCTGGGGGAAAGATATTATAATGTACTTCTCAATGTGAAAATGGAAAAATAGGAATGCTTTTACACTGTCAGTCCTATTTCATGACGATGTGAAAAATCATAGGTACCTGTCCTTGAATTAGGACTAGGAAATATTCTTCATGGAGCCTTAGAGTTATTTTGCCACTGCTGCAAACTGGGCAGGTATGAGGTTGAGTAGCTTTAAGTAAATAGCTTTTCCAGTATTTCCACTTCCCAATTTATGAAATAGTTAAACAGTCCTTAAATAGTCATGTCCTTAAACAGGGCAATCCATAAGCCACATGGCTATTACACAAAAAGAGTTCTTCCAAGGCATCAAGCACGGTCTGTCTCTTGAATGTTATCCTACCATGCATTTTGTTTCCTGATTTTTTTCTGGGATCCCTGGGCCCTGATCCCTGGGATTATTTCCTCACCACAGCTTTCCACTTGCCCTCTTAAAGTGGATAACTGACCTTATTCTCTTAGTACTAGACCTCATCTTCTCTATTCAGTTATGCATAAAGGCCAGTTCCCCGTGTTGGGTCATTTCCTGGGAGGAGCAGCAATGAAAAAGTATAAATCCACCTCACAATGATCGTCAGAAAGCTTGAGCCAAAAGGGATTGTACTGTGTCATGGGTCAAGTATATATTGCAATTTTGTAATCAAACTTCCTGATTCTTTGGTTCTTTACCTTCAAGTTACCAGTACTCACACATCCTATTTTTTGTTAATCCAAAATATGTTTTAATGGTTCTATGGCATGTAAATGGAATTGCATATCTCAGTGACAAATAGTTAGCTATAGATTGTGTAATATTGTGGAAAATGTTCAGATCTGGAGTTAGAAAATAGGAAATTTGATTCTGGGTTATTGCTTGTGGTAGTCGCTGTGTGATCTTGGACAAGCCATTTGAACTCTTTTAATTTCATCTATAAAAAGAAAATAATATTAACAACAATGTTAAGAATATCTAACACACAAAATAATTGTGAGGAATCAAGAAAATTGTTATGTAATTATGAAAAAAATCATCAGCAATAGATTTCTAAACTGACGGTCTTAATGTTCACTTCACTTTCTTCTTCTAAATGGCAATTAGTATGGCATTCCTGTGAGCTACACCATTTAAGTGCCTCCTCATTCCCCCTCCAACTAGAAAAGTCTTATGTTTGCCCTTTCTATTCCCAGAGAGTGTGAGTTCTGTTACTCCCAGCCTGGGGACATAAGGGTAGCTTTTCAGGTCTCTACATCCTGGATGCATAGTCAACAAGAATTCACATGAGGGTGGAGGGAGATACAAATATGGGAAATCGCCTTGTTATGGAAAGAACATAAGCTTTAGAGTCAGACAGACCTGGATTTGGAAACTGTCTCTACCATGTATCAGCTCACTGTGTGATCTTAGACTTGCTACTGACCCTTCTGCAACCTCAGTTTCTTCACTGGTCAAAATGGAGAATAAGATCCATTTGTAAAGTAGCATATTCGACAATCAGCCCATGGTGGATACTTTCATTCCCATTCATGGAATGTCTCCACAAAAGTTTGCCAAAGCTTTTACTAGCTTAATTTTGTGAGTGTGTATTTCACCTTAAGGTGTGATAAAGACAACTGGCAACCACAGGGCTCTCATACTTAATATGTGGCTTTCCTGAATGGTCACACTGGGGGGTACTTCCCTCAGGGGGAATGTGAAATGACAATTCAACTAAGATCTTAGTGTGTGGAATAGCTTTAATGGTTATTTTTACAAGATGTATGAACCTGTACTTTCCTCACCAAAGGAATGAAGAGAGCATCATTTGGGTTTGGGGAGCATACATGGTGAAGGAATTGGGCAACAGAGATGTTGTTCATGGAACTTCTAAAATCCTTGAAAGCATGAGACCAGATATTTTAAATTTCAGAGGACAGAGGAAGTGAGAAAGGAAACTGTCTTATGACCTTAACTTCTTCCTCAAAAGAAGCCTAGATCTGAAGTCAGAAAATCCAGATTTTGAATCTGGCTTTACCTTACAGCTTACAGGTTTTGTAATCTTGGGCAAGTTTCTTAAATTTATGAATCTACAAAGGGAAAAATACTACTTCTAATAATAATCACAATAATAATAACACTAGTAAACATAATACTAACTCATAATTTTTTTGTGCAGATTAAAATATAGATTTTTGTGTTTTGTTTTTAATTTTTATTAGAGTATATTTGATTTACAATACTGTGTTACTTTCTGCTATATGGCAAAGTGAAGGAGTTATACATATAAATATATCTGCTCTTTCTGAGATTATTTTTCCCATATAGGTCATTACAGAATATCAAGTAGAGTACCCTGTGCTATACAGTAGGTCTTTATTAGTTATCTATTTTATATATAGTAGTGTGTATATGTCAATCCCAATCTCCCAATTTACCCCTCCTCCATTTTCCTTCCTGGTAACCATAAGATTGTTTTCTACATCTGTAACTCTATTTGTGTTTTGTAAATAAGTTCATTTGTACCCTTTTTTGTACCCTTTTTGCCTCCTTAGGTTCTACATATACCTGGTATCATATAATATTTGTCCTTCTCTGTCTGACTTACTTCATTCAGTATGACAATCTCTAGCTCCATACATAATGCTGCAAATGACATGGTTTCTTTCTTTTTTATGGCTGAATAATATTCCATTGTATATAAGTTCCACATCTTCTTTATCCATTCCTCTGTTGGTGGACATTTAAGTTGTTTCCATGTCCTGGCTAATGTAAATAGAGCTGCAATGAACATTGTGATACATGACTCTTTTTGAATTATGGTTTTCTCAGGATATATGTCCAGTAGTGGGATTTTGGGGTCATATGGTAGTTCTATTTTTAGTTTTTTGTAGAACATCCATACTGTTCTCCATAGTAAATTTACCAATTTACATTTCCACCAATAGTGTAAAAGGGTTCCTTTTTCTCCACACTCTCTCCAGCATTTATTAGTTGTAGCTTTTTTGATTATGGCCATAGCTTTGATTTGCTTTTCTCTAGTAATTAGTGATGTTGAGCATCTTTTCATGTGGTTTTTGGCCATCTGTATATCTTCTGTGGAGAAATGTCTATTTTGGTCATCTGCCTATTTTTTGATTGGGTTGTTTGTTTTTTATTATTGAGCTGTATAAGCTGCTTGTATATTTTAGAGATTAATCCCTTGTGAGTCACTTCATTTGCAAATATTTTCTCCCATTCTATGGGTTGTCTTTTCATTTGTTTATGGTTTCCTTTGCTGTGCCAAAGCTTTTAAATTTCATTAGGTTCCATTTGTTTATTTTTGTTTTTATTTCCATTACCCTAGGAGGTGGGTCAAGAAAGATCTTGCTGTGATTTATGTCAGAGTGTTCTTCCTATGTTTTCCTTTAAGAGTTTTATAGTGTCTGCTCTCACATTTAGGTCTTTAGTCCGTTTTGAGTTTATTTTTGTGTATGGTGTTAGGGTGTGTTCTAATTTCATTCTTTTATATGTAGCTGTCTAGTTTTCCCAGCACCACTTATTGAAGAGTCTGTTTTTTCTCCATTATATATTCTTGCCCCCTTTGTCATAAATTAGGTGATCATGGGTGTGTGGTCACATAATCTATGGCCTTTGTATCCTGCTCCATTGATCTATATTTCTGTTTTTGTGCCAGTACCATACAGTTTTGATTACTGTAGCTTTGTGGTATAGTCTGAAGTCAGGGAGCCTGATTCTTCCAGCTCTGTTTTTCTTTCTCAAGATTGCTTTGGCTACTCAGGGTCTTTTGTGTTTCCATACAAATTGTAAAATTTTTTGTTCTAATTCTGTGAAAAATGCCATTGGTAATTTCATAGGGATTGCATTAAATCTGTAGATTGCTTTAGGTAGCTTAATCATTTTGATAATATTGATTCTTC
The DNA here is from genome assembly GCF_937001465.1 of Orcinus orca. Classification (NCBI taxonomy): domain Eukaryota; kingdom Metazoa; phylum Chordata; class Mammalia; order Artiodactyla; family Delphinidae; genus Orcinus; species Orcinus orca. The sequence goes on along the minus strand of NC_064563.1, from coordinate 7,934,320 downwards.
TAATCAAAAAACATTGTATATTACTCCATCTGTTTGTGTCATCTTTGATTTCTTTCATCAGTATCTTATATTTTTCTGAGTATAGGTTTTTGCCCCCTTAGGTAGGTTTATTCCTAGGTATTTTATTCTTTTTGATATGATGGTAAATGGGATTGTTTCCTTAATTTCTCTTTCTTATATTTTGTTTTTAGTGTATAGGAAAGCAAGAGATTTCTGTGTATTAGTTTTGTATCCTGCAACTTTACCAAATTCATTGATAAGCTTGCGTAGTTTTCTGGTAGCCTCTTTAGGATTTTCTTCGTGTAGTATCATGTGATCTGCAAACAATGACAGTTTTACTTCTTCTTTTCCATTTGGATTCCTTTTTTTTCTTTTTCTTCTCTGATTGTTGTGGCTAGGACTTCCAAAACTATGTCGAATAAAAGAGGCAAGGGTGGACATCCTTTTCTTGTTCCTGATCTTAGAGAAAATGCTTTCAGTTTTTCAGCATTGAGAATGATGTTTGTTGTGGGTTTGTTATATATGGTCTTTATTATGCTGAGGTATGTTCCCTCTGGGCCCACTTTCTGGAGAGTTTTTATTATAAATCAGTGTTGAATTTTGTCCAAAGCTATTTCTGCATCTATTGGGATGATCATATGGTTTTTATTCTTCAGTTTGTTAATGTGGTGTGTCATAGTGATTGATTTGCATACATTGAAGAATTCTTGCATCATTGGGATAAATCCCACTTAATCATGGTGTATGAACTTTTTAGTGTGTGGTTGCATTCAATTTGCTAGTATTTTGTTGAGGATAAAAATAGCTAAAATTTTAAAAATTTCTTTTTAGTAGGGGTGAAATAAATTACTGACAACATTAATATTGTAAATAGGAAAGTCTTAATTTATGTTCATTTCACTTCATTCCCTCTGTGGTAAAGATCACAGCATTCCTCTGATCTAACCCTTTTTAAAATCTCTCTTCCTATCACTTGGTATTTTGCTATTATTTGCTATGAACATTATTGCACATGCTTCCCAGAACTAATTTGCTAAATATTCTCTAGATTATTGCTTTAATCAGTGTTCCATCAGGAATTTAGAAGCTTCTTGAAGTAATAGAAATACAAGGGTTTAGTACAGGGCAGTAGAAATGTATAATCATTGCAAGGATTCACAATAAAAGAGAAAGTATATTAGAGAATGAGACCTTGTGAGAAATTTTCTTAATTCTTGGCATTTGAGACTGTCAAAGGGGACTGCTTTATATGGCCAATTTTCAAAAGCCCTGTTTGAAGGAACTTAGCACTCTCATGGGCTGAGTCTCTATGAGAAAAATGATTCAAGATGGACAGAAATATGCAAAAATAAAATGCTGAATATAAAAATAATCTAAATGACAAAGCAAATGAGATGGTATCCATAGAAAGCAGATTACTTTCATAGATTTTCAATTAAACCTACTTTTTCAAGGACACTTAGAGAGGCTGGAAAGAGTGGGAATTTAATCAGAGGTGGTTACAAAAGAGTGGTGAAGGCAGCTGAAGGGCAGTGGAAGGTCACAGTTGCCCAAGCCGGTAGTCATGAATTTGAGTCTTGATTCACAAGCATGCCATCACTATATTTTTGAGAAAATATTACTTATCAATGTCCAAGTTTCATAATTATAAGATGGGTATAATATCAGTCAAATTATTTTTGTTTTAACATGTACATTATTCGTAAACTTTATAAAGAAAAAGAAGTTATCATATGAAATAAAAATAATATGACAAAAACTAACACTCCAATTTCATGAAATAATTGCAAAGTCCAATCAATAGGACCTCTTAACGATTTTAGAGTCAAGAAGGTCCAGGCTTTTAGCTTAGAGTAGAGAATGGAAAAGGATGAAATGGAGAATATGGGACTATTTGATTTTTATTTTGTACCTATTTATTCTGCCAAAGAGACTTAGCTGTCAGTTCAAAATGACAGAGCAGGTACAGTTAAAGATGGACTTGAAGCGTAATATTGGGAAAGAGATAAAAACTTTTCTTTTGGCAAAGGTTTATTTAGTGCTTACTGTTTGCTAGACTCTGTTAGGCTCTGGGTATGAAGGGGTCAGTAGAGCAGACCAAGTCCTTGATCTTATAGTCACACAGTTTTATGGGAACTTTATAGGATAGCATGCTGCTATTTTCAAAGGTGTTATGTCTCAGGGTGGTATGTGAAATTGAAAAGACCCTTTGTCGTAGTAACTGAACACTAGTTTCATGATGAATAAATAATTAGATCACTGTTAATTAAGACATTTTTGAGAACAGTAGAACTTCTGGAAGATAAGATATGAGCAAGTATTATCTCTTAATTTCATTGAGCTTCAGTTCTTTAATTATAAAATAGGGATGAATCTTCAAATAATCCCAGATATTTAGTAGAACATCTCATTGCATCCTTGAAATAGATGGAAAACTGCGACATAGATTTGTAACCTGTAATTCATTAAATTATTATGACTCCAAAGTGATAATTATTAGATTAAAAAAAAAACCTCAAAGGAGGACTTTTGGGGCAAAAGATAGGCTTCATCCTTGGTTACATTTAGTCCTAAATTTAGCCAATAATTCAAATGAGTGTAGAGAAGACACAATTATTAGCTTTTTAAATGACACAGATTAAGATCTAAATAATACCATTTATGAAGAAAACCTTTGTACAAGTATCTAAATAAAAAAGAATGATACACTGAATAAAACAAAATAAAATATATTATGAATAGTTGCAAATTCTGGGTTCATAAAACCAACCTGCACAAGAACTCATAGAAAGATACCTGACTATCTAGCTATAGAAAATGACTCAACCAATTACCAAATACTATTTGCAGAACTGCTACATTTTGTAAATTCAAAAGTTAACAGCATTATGTATCTTCTAGGAAACCTAATATTTTCCTTTATGCTGCGTTAATAGTTGTGAAGTTAGTCAGAATAAAGGCATAATTTAATTTTCTGTTCTCAGGAGAAAACAGAGGTCTCTTCACTTGGTGGCATCCCATCTTCAGAGGAAAAAGATAAGTGGTTGTGCTTCCATATTAGACTGAAGAAAATCACAGCAGTATAGGGCTTAGCTAAATAAGCTAGATGATGTTACTCTTGTGGCATTAAGAAAACATTTAGCATTCCAGAGTCAATAATCTATCAAAAGCTGAAATTTTAGGACTCCATGCGAGTGAGCCTGGACTTAGGGAAAGACTTCAGCCCATGTATGAGATTAGAATGCTTTTTGAGTATACAGGGACAAGACCAGTCATGGTTCGGGAAAAATATGTCAGAGATTAGGGGAAATCTGAACTTTTGAAAGTACTAAGCTGCTTGCGGCTCACCCCAAAGACCACCATATACCAAGCTCATAGCAATGCAATCAATCTCAGACTTCACCTACTAATGAGGATGGTGCTCTTAAGATACTGGCTATCTTGGTTAAGGTTCGAATGAGGAGGACACTAAGTTTGTGTATGCTTAGCCTCAAGGACGTCATCTGAGTAAGCAGAGGAGAAGGAGCTGTTCAAATTCCTGATCAAGCATTATGCAGCAAGATGCTCCTTGGGGACATACATGGGTTTTATGACCAGAGTTTGGTTTTGGAGAAATAATTGTTGAATTTATGAGCATTTGGACTGGGTGGATATTAAGACACCATTCAACTTTACTCCCTGGTTCCATACTCAACACATAGGTAAACTTAGCTCTGTTGAGTCCTTTTATTTGCCTTCACAGTTTCTCTTTATTCTGAGGACTTTGCCCATACTTTGAGACAAATTATTTCCTAAGCACATAAGCAGGGGAAGAATTTCTTTTTTCTCTATTTATTCCTTTAGAAAGATACAAAGTGACCTACAACACTTGGCAAGTACATGATTTCTGGTACAAGGTAAATTCAAAGAGATTTTGAGAGCAGCTCAATTCAGTCAGTAAGGAATGAAGAACAGTATACTTTATAGAATACCCAAAAGCCAGATAGAAAAGGAGGCAAAATGGAATGGTCTGTTGATCTCCTTGGTACACACAGCTATGTTCAGGACAGACACCGTGAGGGCAGTGGGTCTGAGAAGATAAGGTTGCTTTCCTTTTATTGAGCAGTTCTATTGTGAAGGCAAGGTTAAAAATGCTTATACAAGAGCAAAAACCCAAGTCAAATTGTATAGATGACAGGGGCTTGTTCTTCGATGCCAATTAATGTTGTCATGGGAGATGGCTACAATGAGAATATTACCTACTAGTAAATTAATAGGATATGTTGAAGCATACCACAAGGGAGGAATTGCTTTTGCTAAAATAGGATAAAAGAGATTGCCACTGGCAAATGGTTCACGGTAAAGAGTTTTCTGCATTATGTATAAACTCTAAGAGATATGACTTAAAGTACGCCATGCGTCTTTAATTGAGAGAAAATCATTTGCACAGGATAAAGTGGGTTGGCAAACCCATACATCCTTTTTTTATTATCTATACCAAATGTTGATTGTGAGCAATTTGAAAAGAATTTGTTGCATGAAATTACTATGCCATAATCAAATCAACTCAACAATGTATGTGTCTATGTTTGCTGCAGAAGTCAGCAGATTATCTCTCCTCAGAGTTGTCACCTTTGACTGTGGTCTAATTGCTAGCTGCAGTTACATGGAACTTAAACTAGGTTGATTCATGGATCTAATTCACAGAAAAGCCAAGAAAAAAATCTATTTCAATGATTTTGGAAGTGAGGTTTAACATTTTTTATTGTAAATTCAATATTTATTTGATTTTCTTAAAAAGTTGAGAGGGGGGAGAAGAAGGTCTTGATAGGATGGAGAAGATGAAAAGAAAGAAAGCAAAAAGTAATATTGAATGAAAAAGATATATGTTGACAGGCTAATACAGCAGTTCACCGATTGAGTCTCAGACCTGAAACTCTATAAAGTGTAGTGAAGTAAATATGCTAATGTCTTTCAATGCTCATGACCTATAGAAGCCATTTATTAGCAATTTTAAAAAGAAGGTAATAAGCATATACATTTCTATTGTCTTATTCTCTCAGAATCCAAATCTGTGAGGTCACATCCTTCCTAAATTTTTGTTTTTGTTTGTTTGTTTATCTAATACAATTAACCAGCCAACTAAATTCTATAAGGCCTTTTGTGATGTGGCTTAAATATTCTGTGTTCATCCTTCTTTCATTATCCTTGACCTTGTAGTTTTTATTTTTATCGAAGTCAGCAAGCCTTTTTTTTGTCACTTTTGATCAGCAGCTGACATTCCTCATCTTACCTAACTTCTCTCTGACATTTACCCATTTGTCAGTCTTACCAGATCCTATGGTTTCCATACTTATAGGCTCTTGATCTGCCTCTGAAGTTTTTTTTTTTTTTCTAGTTTTTGACTTCCTAATTGGAAGACCTAGTTTTTGCATAGTTTAAAAATATTGAACCGGTAGGAAGGATGCGGGGAGGGAGAGACTGGGAGTTTGGGATTGACATGTACCCACTGCTATATTTAAAATGAATAACCAACAAGGACCTACTATATAGCACAGGGAACTCTGCTCAATATTCTGTAATAACCTAAATGGGAAAAGAATTTGTAAAAGAATATATACATGTGTATGTATAACTGAATCACTTTGCTGTACACCTGAAACTAAAACAACATTGTTAATCAACTATACTCCAATATAAAATAAAAAGGAAAACTTCATTCCACAGTTGTGTGTGCAATAAAACAGAGAATTACTGTAGAAAAAAATTCATACAATTAAGATAACAGAGGAAAACTTTTCATTAGTCAAAGTCTATAGATTGTGACACCAATTTCAATATATACACACTACTATTTATAAATCAGATAACCAACAAGGACGTACTGTATAACACAGGGAACTCTGCTCAATATTCTGTAATAACCTAAATGGGAAAAGAATTTTAAAAAGAATATATACATGTATATGAATCACTTTGTTGTACACCTGAAACTAACACAACATTGCTAATCAACTATACTCCAATATAAAATAAAAATTAAAATAAAATATTAGAGTCATTTAGGAATCTCAATCTCTTATCAAGCTACCCAATTTCCCTAAGAAAGCTTCTGAAATCCTGTCTTTAGTTTTCTGTGGGAGACTGATACCTCCTAAATGTTTACCTCCAGGCAAATCCATTACCTGACCTTCAGACTTGCTTCAGGTCAGATTCACTCAGACGGTGCTCAGACACCTCAAACTCAACCTGTCCAAAACCAAGCACATGGTCTTGGCCCCACTTTGCTCATTCACTCAGTTCCAGAGCTACGTGACTGGCTCCATGCTCTACTCAATTTCCCAAGACCCAAATCTCAATGTCATCTATGAGGTCTTCTTTGCTTTACTTTGAACATCTAATTATTTTACATTCTGTTGATTCTGAACCTCCTAAATATGTCTTGAATCCATCCATTGCTCCCCTTTGCCCTAAAATACCTAGGTTTCTTCAATAGCCTTCTATATATTGTTCCTCTAGTCTTGCCCAAACTTAAAATATTCACACTGCAGAGTGATCTTTCTAATATACAAATCTAGAATATGTTACTGTTCTGTTTAAAACCCTTCAATGGATCCCCATTACCCTCAAAATTAATAATAATTATAATTTCCTTGTCTAGCATAAAACAAAAGAAAATGAATAAACTCAAAAGTAATGAAATAGTATTTCATTAAGAGAATAAACAAAAATAAACATTGATTATTGGAAAATGACTAATAAAATAAACAAGCTTCTTGGTTAATTTTAAGTGTGGACATAAAAACGTACAGAGAGTAACAGATACTGAGAGTATTATGAACCACTTATGCAAATAAATTTGAAAATATTTATGAAATGAACCAATTTCCAGAAAAATATAAATTATAAAAACTGACTCAAGATATAGTAACATAAATAGTCCTGTAACCATTAAAATAATTGAATCTGTTGTTGAAAACTACTCTAAATGAAGACACCAGACCCACATGATTTTAGAGTAAAATACAACTAAACGTTCAAGGAGCAGAAAAATCCTTTCTTTTCAGGGAAAAACAAAAACCAAAAAAAAAAGAAAGGAAATAAATAAAGACCGGTATGTACTATGGTATAGTAGATATATATTAGAAAATAAGTGCTCTAAAAATTAATGAGTCAAGCATGCAACTTAAGATATTAGACAAATGAAAATAATAATTTTTAAGTAATTCCTATTTATTTTTATTATGATGCATATAATATGTAAGAATATGCATAACATATAGGCATATTTTAAAACAATAAAGCAAAATCCCATGTATCAACCACATTGCTCAAAAATTATAATATTATCCACATCTTTCAGGACACTGTGGGCCTCACTTAGATTGCCACTTCCTCCTACCTCAGATGTAACCACTAACCTAAATTCTATGTTTATTGTTCTGTCACTTCACTTTAAGTTTTAAATGTATAAGCAAGGATCTTTAAATAATATACATTAAGTCCCCTACATACAAACCTTCAAGTTGCAAACTATCAAAGATGCAAGTGTGCATTGGCATGTCCAATCACATAAGTTAGTTCATGTGTCTGGTGTGCATTGTCATGTGCACCCATCCTCTACAAGTGGTTGTGCTTTTGTGTACTTTACTGTACAGTACTGTATAGAGTACAGTAGTACAGTATCTTTATCTCAAGTACAGTAGTACAGTATCTTTATTTCAAGCCCTGGAAGCAGGCGTAAAAGCAGCAGTGATGTAGCTGGTGTGGCTACCAACCTCAGTACGCCAGCTGTTGTACTGTACTACTGTATTTTTCAAGGTACTGTACTATAAGATTAACAAGGTTTTCTTTATCTTTTGTGTTTGTTTTTTATGAATTATTTGTATGAAAAGTATTATAAACCTATTACAGTACAGTACTATATAGCCAATTATGTTAGTTGGGTACTTAGGCTAACTTTGTTGGACTTATGAACAAATTGGACTTAAAAACGCACTCTTGGAACTAAACTCATCTGTATGTAGGGGACTTACTCTATTGTTTAGTTTTTCATGTATGGCGCATTTATATGAGTACAAACATTAAATGTATTCTTTCATGACTTTATTTTCAATGTTATGTTTCTGGAATTCAGCCATGCAGGATCTATAGTTTATTTATTTTCATTGTTAAATCATTTCATTAAAAACATTATTCATATACATAAATGAATTTATATATATATATATAAATTTACATGAATGTGTATATTGTTCTATAATTTGTTCTATAACTTTCCTTTCTTACAATGTTCTTCTCCTAATATCTGTTATTAATCTCATAAAGTGAATTGGAGAATATTTCCTCTTCTTTTTCTCTCTTTCCTCTTTCTGTAATTTCAATTAGAAATGTGATAGACAAGCCCACTCTTCCCTTCTTGTTTTTCAACTTCCCTATTTTCCATCATTTTGCCTTCTGGTACTTTCTTTCAACATGTTTATTTCTATATTCTGGTTCACTCATAACCTCTTAATTTGCATCTAATTTGCTATTAATCCAATTCATTAATTTTTTACACTCATCTCATTCTAAGTAACTCTGTTTCTTTTTCAAACTGGCCTCTTTGCTTTTAATTGCTTTTATGTGGCTGAGTTCCTTTTTATAACCTCATTTTTTAATGGTATAAACGTATTTACTGTTCTGTATCTGACAATCTTGTTTTTATAGTCTACGTGATCTGATTTGTTTCTTTGGGTTTTTCATTGCATTATTTTCCTTCATATGTTATCAATATCATAATTTTGAGGCCTGGTTAAAGTGTATTCCTCCAGGGAATATTATCCTTTCCTCCAGGTGTAACAGGGAAGAGCCAAATCTGACTACATGTTGGATCTGTTTCTTTTACTTTAACCTTTGCTTCCCATTGCTTTTGTTCACTAAAAGGATACTGTCTATACATAATGGCTTGCCTTGGGGAGACCTGCCCCTCTGCCTGAATGTTAAACCAAAGTGCCTTTGTCCAGGGAAACATCCGGACCCTGTCCACCTGTGGATGGCTGCAAGAAAGAAGAAATTAACATATCCACTCCCCAAGACTGGCCATTCCAGGAGATATTTGCAGAACTTACGGCCTTTTTACTTTACTTCCTCATCTCCTCCCCCTCTCTGTGCTATAAAAGAAACTGGCATCCAAACCCTGATAAGATGGGTTTTGGGGGTCACTAGTCTGCCATCTTCTTGGTCTGCCAGCTTTCCAAATAAAGTTGTATTCCTTGCCTCAACACGTCTCTGATTTATTGGCCTGTTGTGTGGCAAGCAGAGCGAGCTTGGACTTGGTAACACTGCCAGGTTCCTAGAGGCACTACTACTGAGGATCACTCCATTTAAATTAATATTCTCCTTTGGGTACTTTGAGGCATCCAAGTAGTATGGACACTGGCCTCTTACCAGCAGACAGCTAAAGATTTTCAGGGGAGATTTTGTTTTTCTTGACCAAGAGATAAAGTAGGTAGGTAGTCTCACTTCCTTCTTCCTCTTCAAACAGTCCACTTGACCCTAAGGATATGGAAGGTATCACTTTATAGGAGTCCTGGTTTTATGTCTTTGTGTGGGTATATTTGATTCAAACTTCCATGTTATCCAGGACCTCAGATTTTGACTTTTTTCTGCAAAAGTCCTTTCAGTCCCAGTGTGTAAGCCACCTTGGATGGGCACATGCCTTCGAGGTAAATGCCAGAATAGTAGTTGCTTGCTTCTATAGATTTTCTCTTTCTTGGACTTTTTAATAATCCATGAAATGTTGACTGTGCCACCAATTCATTTAAAACCTCTAAGTGTCATACTTATTCATCTTAAAATAAAGGAAAGTTAGAGTAGGTGATCTTCTATATTGTGACTCTGAAATATTTTAAAAAATAATTTTAGGTATGGTTTTTCAATAACCTTCAAATTATATATTTTAGGGATGGATTAGCAGGTGACCATAATTGTAAAGAGAGGAAGTTGGCTTGCCAAGCCTTATGAAGAGTGCTCTGGAGGACTTCAGTGATGAAGCCCCAATGAGGGGCTGACCTCACTGGCTAGTGCTCAGTGCTTGAGAACAATTGCTTCATCCTGAACAGAGGAAGTATACTCCATGGAATGACTTGCAGCTTTGTCATTTCATAAACAAACTCCATATGCTAGTGACAGCTACCGTGTGGCTTCTCCCAGGTAACACCTTGCATATTAAAAGAAATCAAGACAATGCCTTCACACAAAGTAGAGTTAAAATGTGGAAACGCCCAGCGCTCCAGCAAAATTTTCATGCTGAGAAAGCTTATTTGATATTATTCCAGTTATGTCCATAGGGTAAAAACAGTCCATAGATATCAGTGCTGAGGCAGAGATGCCAATGTCTTCATGTGGGGCCAAAAGATGTTGACCCACTGTTTCTAGAAAAAGAGCAGCTTCGTTCTTTCAGCTGTCTCCAGGAATTAGTGGCAGTAGTGAACAGGGTGTCAAAAAGTATACCCCCATATTGGTACATAAAAGAAAATTTAAATAAATTGAACTAAAGAATTGTCATTGTAATCATTTTATTATTCTCCCTTTATCAACCTTCAGTAAATGAAACTGCTTTGTTTGCTCTGTGAAGGTAAGCAATTTCACTCCCCAGTCTGAATAGCATGGCACTGATGAACAGCTGGGAATGAATCAAGTACAGGGTAAATATACAAGACAGCAAGTGATTTTTAAGCTCAACAGCCCATGAACAATAACTGTAATTAAACCCAATAAAGAATAAGAAAAGAGAAAAGAGGCAGAGTTAAAAAATCCCACCACCACAACTGTAAAACAGCCTGTAGTGATTGAGGGAAACCAGCAGAGCACCAGAGAATTGCTGAAGCCACTTTGCTTGGCATTCACCATAATTGATCATTTTATATGTCAAATATCATTTTCCCCAAGGGATCCAAAGGTCAAATTCAGGGTCAATATGTCCTTGAATATATTTACTGGATTTTGGAGTGTATAACAAATGACTGGGAGAGATAAAGCATACCTCAAATCCTCAAATTTCTTTCATCTCCTTTTTTTTGGTAGTCATTTTAGCAGGCAGTTTTCTGCATTCAATAGAAACACAGCATCTGAAAGTATCTTTACTAGGATAGTTTGTCGTTTCCCTTGTTTGCTCCCAGCATCTTCTTATTCAACACTTTTGACTGACATTATTTATCTAGTGTTTTTCTCCCTGGTCTCATTTTCTTGTCTTCCTCTTATTCTTTGTGGGATGGGCCTGACAGTTCATTGATGTTCTTATAGAACCTGACCATCGTATTTTCCAGAAGCAACATTTAGAGCATATTGAGAAGTCACAAGAAACATATGCACACAGCAGGGTAGTTTGTTCCATAAGATTGCATGGAAATAGAAGGTTAATATGCCAATTTAAGTAGCCACCTCTATCTTATTACTATGAAAGTAAAAGGTTTTCATGTTTCTTTTTTCTCTCTGTAAAAGCATCCTTCCCAATGTAAACTTGATCAGTTTCAGGAAACTATAATAATCCAGCTGTAACTAATGGATTGTGTGAGAAAGATGTGACCAAAAATCAAATCAATGCACTGCAAAGGGTGATGACCCTATTTTGTTCAAAAGCGATGGGAAATATAAACTTGCTTTTCTCTTTTGTGAAGTAAATCAAATAAATCAAGTAAAGTCATTTTAAATTAGTCAATGATAATCTCTTTCTGACATGGCCGTGACATTAGCAGAAATGATAGAAAAAGGGATTCAATCCAAATTCAAGACAGTCTGAACCAATAAGTATTTTATTGTCATTAAATTTTCTGTTTTGCAAGAGGCTGGCACACACCTCTGCAGTACACTGAAGAACTGCCACAGATTTTTGTCAGGGTTTTATCATCACTTTGGAGACAAGGTATAACAAAAAGGGCCAAGGTTCTTGACACCCGTGATCCTAGATTCAAATTCCCATGGGACCTGTATGACTCTAGTCAAGCTATTTACAATCCCCGATATCCCTGTTCCAAAAATGAGGCTGATAGTAACCATTTATGAGAATGGTGCAGAGAATGCAAGAACATATGTATGGATCATCATACAGAGGATGCAAGAGCATATATAGTTTGTATAACATACAATACACACAGCATGGTAAATTTTAAGAGCTCAGTATGTGTTTTAAACCCCAGTCCTACCCCCTCTTCCAACTTGCATACTAACAATAATAACTGATGTCAACCAAACAATTTTTATGTGCCAAGCATTACACTCTCATTATATCATTTATTTCTCGGAACATTTTTTATATCCATTTTAGATATTAAGCCACTTTGCTTTTCATTCACCACTTTGCATTCACTTTTATTGTAAAGTGATTTGCCCAGGGATGGACTGTTAGTAAGTGTCAGAGGGATTTGAATTCAGGTTTGTCTGACTTTGGAACCTACCTTCTCAACCACGCTTAAGCTTCTCTGCTTCCATAGCATACTGAGGGGAAGCAGCAGGTTTGCTTCAGTCAAAACCACACTCTTTATTCCTGCACAATGTGTTTGCCTGATTCCTGGCCTCCATGGATGACTTACTGCCTTTCAGGACTCCTACTGCTCTGTATTAACTATCTATTGCATCTATTGTGGTCTAATGCCAAAACTGAGTGGTTTAAAACAATTTATTTATCATCTTGTAGTATCTGCAGGTCAAGAATCTTAACATGGTTTATATGCATCCTTTGTTTCACAGTCTCTTTTAACCCTGCAGTCAAGGTGTTAACCCAGGGTCTGCAGTCTCACCTGAAGGCCCAACTGGGGAAGGATCTGATTCCAAGCTCCCTCATTGGTTGTTGGTGGCATTCAGCGCTTCATTAGCTGTTGCACTGATGATCTCACATCCTCACTGGCTGTTTCCCTCTACTGACTCATATATTAAAGTTCTAACCCTTAATGTGCATTTGGAGATGGGACTTTTAACGAGGTGATTACAGTTAAATGAGGCCATCAGGGTGGGGCTCTAATCCAACAGGACTGGTGTCCTTATAAGATGAGGAAGAGATGCCAGATCTCTCTCTCTCTCTTCACATAAGCACAGAGGAAAGGCCATGTGAGCCCAGTGAGAAGGAAACCAGCAACACAAGGAGAGAAGTCTCACCAGAAACCAACCCTGATGGCACCTTGATCTTACATTTCCAATCTCCAGAAGTGTGATAAGATAATTTTCTGTTATTTAAAGCACTCAGTCTGTGGCATTTTTATGACACCTGGGCAATCACAGAATTGACATCGTCTTCAGGTTACTCCATTATGTTGGTTAGAAGCAAGTTATTGAAACAAGGAGGTTCCACACGGCTTTGAATACCAGGAGGTGGGGATCACTGGGCACATCTTAGAAGCTGTTGACTACATTCTCTCACTCTTATGAAGCATGCAAGACCTTCTGGTTACTTCCATCACTTTGGAGCTAATGACCAATGGCAGCTCTTGAGTGCTGAATAATTTCCCCTTCAATCTGACTATGCTATCACTCCCTCTTTGTTTACTCTTTTGGATTATATTATGAAGTTATAGGGAAACACTTCCCAGGAGTCTCTTCCTTGCCTCCAAATGAGAAATAATGTAGATGTCTGTCTTCTCTGAAGATTCCTTTCCACCCACCTCATATCATGTGCTTTCTTCTTTAAGACTTGACCTTGACCTTGTCAGGCAAAATCCAGCATATTTCTCTTTCTCTCCCTTCTTTAGCTCTCCTTCTTTAGCTTTCCCTCTTCTCAACCTGTCAGGACTAGAAATAGCTTCACTTCTTTTTTCTTCCTATTTAGGAAAGAATTTCATTTTGGAACATTCTATGACTACATTGACAAAGATTACCTCTCGATATTTCAAGTGGAAGAAAGATGATAAAAAAAAATCAACACAAACCCTTTTTTAAAGACAATTCCTAGTTTTCACTATTGTCCTGCTGTAGACTTTAAAATTCAATTGAGATGGCAGGTGCCAAACCTTAACTGTTCATGGTCATGTTGTAACTGCTGTCTTTCTTTCTCTCTTGGTACATCCCCCACGCTTGGCCTTGAAGTAGGTACATACTTCAAGGAAAGTATACTTTCCTTGACATTCCTTGAAGTAGGGACATACTTCAAGGAAAAAAGTCACATATAAGGAAATACAAAGATAAAAAAGCACATGAATATTTTTTGTTGCAAGGGTTTTCTTATCCAGAGAAGGTAGAAAAGATCTAAGGAATTTATCTAATTTTTTAGACCTAAGAAAAGACCTAAGGAATTTATCTAATTTTTTGTGTACAAAGCTTTTCTCTAACAAAATTGGTATGTATGTAGGGCACAGTTTGAAGCAAAGCCAAACCACTCAGATTCTGGCAATTTGTAGCAGTACATCTGTTCCCAGGCTAATAGAGAGACTTGTGAAATCGGAATATCAAGTTTGAATCAATTGCAGTTTCTTAATCAGTGATTAGGAGAAGAAGAGTCAGGATTTTAGCAGCACTATTTCAAAAAGTATTGGAACACATCACCCTCCAGGCCACATGGACCTGAGCCAGAACCACCAAGCTGCTCATTACCTGGAACATTCACAATCACCTTGGAAGCACAGATGCTGGGGCACCTGACCAACTCAAACGACATTGCCTTTCAGTCTGCTTCCTTACAGATGCAGAGGCAGACTTGCATGCATTGGTCTGTAGTCTCCGGGGAGCATGGCAGGTTCTTCTGCCCAGAAACAGGATCAAAATGGAAATTATGTCTTAGAAAGATCTTTGGAGGATTTGTATGAGAGACCTGATTCTCCACTATCTACTGAGTTTGTAAGTTCATTATCTGACTCAAAGCATCCAGAGTTCTTTTGAACCTCTGGAATACAATGGGGAAATGGCCCCTGGGGTCTGGGTTATGAGTATGACATGCAGCTCCATACAATAAAGACCAGAAATTATGAATCTAGCTGCACTATGCTATTGGAATGTTACATAAATTATTATTCTATGTTTGCATCTATGCAAATAGAATACAGGAGAATATATTTGTCCTTCCTAGGATCTGAGGAACACGTTTCCCTGCTATTTCAGACAGCACCAATGTATAACGCATTCTTTCAAGCACTCAAGATTCAACAAAAATTTATTGAGTAGTAACTACATTACAGGCACTGTTGAAGGCAACAAAAACTCAGGCAGCTATGTACTAGATAGGAATTCTGAGAAAATAATAGTAGAAATTTCTTACTTCATTTAAAACACGATTTTCTGGGATTTCCCTGGTGGTCCAGTGGTTAAGACTCTGTGCTTCCAATGCAGGAAGCATGGGTTTGATCCCTATTGAGGGAACTAAAATCCCATGTGCCATCCAACGTGGCCAAAAAAAATCTAAAAAAATAAAAATAAATAAATAAAACAATTTACTACAGGGTGAATTCCTTAAATGATGAGCTAACTATTCCAAAAAGGAGAAGGCACCTCTGATACTATTTGATTTTTTTTTTAAACAGGAAAATTTATGTAATTATCTACACAACACATCATTGGAATGGATTTTAAAGGCTATTTACTTGAGCTCTGTAGAGGGCAGAGTTCAAGAGATTCTATGAGGTTCAGTGAGAAAGGTTAGGCTCATTTTATTAAATTTTGTTATTGATTAGGACCAGAATTGACATGGCGGGAAGAAATCAAACTTGATCTATTATTTCCCACCCTAAATAATCCCCCTTATGCCAATAAGAGGAGATTAAAGGGAGGAAAGTCAGGCAATAGAACTGCCAAGAAAAACTTCACCTGATCTAATTCCATAAAAGGAAAGATGTCTTGGTAGATATTCTCCAAAGCTGACCACCACCAATCCCTTTCCTCCTTATGTGCACATTAAAAGATGGAGTCGAATTTTCCTTCCTTTGAATGTGGGGTGGATTTAGTAAGGTGATTGAACAACAGATGGTGATTAAATGATATCACAGTTTGTAGTACAGTAAGAAGCAAATTTGCGAACTGCAGAATATTATTGTACATGGACAATGATTTTTATTTATATTCAATTTCCACTACTAAATTCAGTATACCGAAATCTAGGATGTCAGCCTTTTACGTATTGGTAGCTTTTGAGTCATCTTCTTTACTATAAGCTTGCTTGATTCTTTTCACCTTTAAAGACACGTCATATACAAAATAGACTTTAAAATAAAGACTGTTACAAGAGACAAAGAAGGACACTACATAATGAACAAGGGATCAATCAAAGAAGATATAACAACTGTAAATAATTATGCACCCAATATAGGAGCACCACAATACATAAGGCAAATGCTGACAGCAATGAAAGGGGAAATTGACAGTAACACAATAGAAGGGAACTCTAACACCCTACTTTCACCAATGGACAGATCATCCAAATGAAAATAAATAAGGAAACAAAAGTTTTAAATGATACATTAAACAAGATGGAATTAATTGATATTTATAGGGCATTCCATTCAAAAACAGCAGATTACATTTTATTCTCAAGTGCTCATGGAACATTCCTCATGATAGAACATACCTTGGGTCACAAATTAAGCCTTGGTAAATTTAAGAAAATTAAAATCATATCAAGTATCTTTTCCAACAACAACACTATGAGACTAGATATCAATTACAGGAAAAAAACCTGTAAAACATACAACATATGGACGATAAACAATACACTAATAAATAACCAAGAGATCACTGAAGAAATCGAAGAGGAAATAAAAAAATACCTAGAAACAAATGACAAAGAAAACATAATGACCCAAAACCTATGGGATTCAGCAAAAACAGTTCTAAGAGAGAAGTTTATACCAATACAATCCTACATCAAGAAACAAGGAAAATCTTAAATAAACAGCCTAACCTTACAGCTAAAGCAATTAGAGAAAGAAGAACCCAAAAAAACCCCAAAGTTACCAGAGGAAAAGAAATCATAAGATCAGATCAGAAATAAATGAAAAAGAAATGAAGAAAACGATAGCAAAGATCAATAAAACTATAAGCTGGTTCTTTGAGAACATAAACAAAATTGATAAACCATTAGCAAGACTCATCAAGAAGAAAAGGGAGAAGACTCAAATCAACAGAATTAGAAATGAAAAAAGAGAAGTAACAACTGACACTGCAGAAATACAAAGGATCTTAAGATCCCTTGTAGTAATGAGAGATTACGACAAACAACTCTATGCAAATAAAATGGACAACATGGAAGAAATGAACAAATTCTTAGAAAAGTACAACCTTCCAAGACTGAACCAGGAAGAAATAGAAAATATAAACAGACCAATCAGAAGCACTGAAATTGAAACTGTGATAAAAATTCTTCCAACAAACAAAAGCCCAGGACAGATGGCTTCACAGGAGAATTCTATCAACCAATTAGAGAATAGCTAACCCCTATCCTTCTCAAAATCTTCCAAAATATAGCAGAGGGAAGAACACTCCCAAATACATTCTAGGAGGACACACATCACCCTGATACCAAAACCAAAGAGGTCACCAAGAAAGAAAACTACAGGCCAATAACACTGATGAACATAGATGCAAAAATCCTGAACAAAATACTAGCAAACAGAATCCAACAGCACATTGAAAGGATCATATATCATGATCAAGTGGGGTTTATGCCAGGAATGCAAGGATTCTTCATTATAGGCAAATCAATCAATGTGATACACCATATTAACAAATTGAAGGATAAAAACCATATGATCATCTCAACAGATGCAGAAAAATCTTTTGTCAAAATTCAACACCCATTAATGATAAAAACCCTCCAGAGGGTAGGCATAGAGGGAACTTACCTCAAAATTATAAAGGCCATATATGACAAACCCATAGCCAACATCATTCTCAATGGTGAAAAACTGAAACCACTGCCACTAAGATCAGGAAAAAGACAAGGTTGCCCGCTCTCACCATGATTATTCAACATAGTTTTGGAAGTTTTAGCCACAACAATCAAAGAAGAAAAAGAAATAAAAGGAATACAAAATGGAAAGAAGAAGTAAAACTGTCACTGTTTGCAGATGTCATGATACTATATATAGAGAATCCTAAAGGTGCTACCAGAAAACTACTAGAGCTAATCAATGAATTTGGTAAAGTAGCAGGATACAAAATTAATGCACAGAAATCTCTTTCATTCCTATACACTAATGATGAAAAATCTGAAAGAGAAATTAAGGAAACACTCCCATTTACTATTGCAACAAAGAGAAAAATATACCTAGGAATAAACCTACATAAGGAGACAAAAGGCCTGTATGCAGAAAACTATAAGATACTGATGAAAGAAATTAAAGAGGATGCAAACAGGTGGAGAGATATACCATGTCCTTGGACTGGAGGAATCAACACTGTGAAAATGATGATACTACCCAAAGGAATCTACAGATTCGATGCAATCCCTA
Organism: Orcinus orca; assembly: GCF_937001465.1. Taxonomy (NCBI): domain Eukaryota; kingdom Metazoa; phylum Chordata; class Mammalia; order Artiodactyla; family Delphinidae; genus Orcinus; species Orcinus orca. The sequence continues at coordinate 7,915,934 of NC_064563.1, read as the reverse complement.
ACAAACTACCAATGCCATTTTTCACAGAACTAGAACAAACAATTTAACCATTTTTATGGAAACACAAAAGACCCTGAATAGCCAAAGCAAACTTGAGAAAGAAAAACAGAGCTGGAGGAATCAGGCTCCGTGACTTCAGACTATAGTACAAAGCTACGTAATCAAGACAGCATGGTACTGGCTCAAAAACAGAAATGTAGACCATTGGAACAAGATAGAAAGCACAGAGATAAACCAACACACATATGGTCACCTTCTCTTTGATACGGGAGGCAAGAATATACAATGGAGAAATGATAGCATGTTCAATAAGTGGTGCTGGGAAAACTGGACAGCTATAAGTAACAGAATAAAATTAGAACACTCCCTAACACCACACACAGAAGTAAACTGAAAATAAATTAAAGACCTAAATGTAAGACCAGACACTATAAAACTCTTAGAGGAAAACAGGCAGAACACTCTATAACATAAATCACAACAAGATCCTTTTTGACCCACCTCCTAGAGAAATGGAAATAAAAACAAAAATAAACAAATGGGACCTAATGAAACTTAAAAGCTTTTGCACAGCAAAGAAAACCATAAACAAGACAAAAGGCAACCCTCAGAATGGGAGAAAATATTTGCAAATGGAGCAAATGACAAAAGATTAATCTGCAAAATGTACAAGCAGCTCATGCAGCTTAATATCACAAAAGCTAACAACCCAATCCAAAAATGGGAAGTAGACCTAAATAGACATTTCTCCAAAGAAGATATAAATATTGCCAACAAAGATATGAAAGGATGCTCAATATCACTAATCATTAGAGAAATGCAAATCAAAACTACAATGTGGTATCACCTCATACCTGTCAGAATGGCCATCATTAAAATATCTACAAACAGCACTTCCCTGGTGGCACAGCAATTAAGAATCCACCTGCCAATGCAGGGAACACGGTTTTGAGCCCTAGTCCAGGAAGATCTCATATGCCTCAGAACAACAAAGCCCATGCGCCACAACTACCAAGCCTGTGCTCTAGAGCCCCCCCGCCATAACTACAGAAAAACAAATACCATATGCTAACACATATATATGGAATCTAAAAGTAAAAATAAAAAAGAAGGTTTTGAAGAACCTAGGGGTAGGACTGGAATAAAGACTCAGACGTAGAGAATGGACCTGAGGACATGGGGAGGGGGAAGGGTAAGCTGAGACGAAGTGAGAGAGTGTAACGTATATATACACACTACCAAATGTAAAATAGATAGCTAGTGGGAAGCAACTACATAGCACAGGGAGATCAGCTCAGTGCTTTGTGTCCACCTAGAGAGGTGGGATAGGGAGGGTGTGAGGGAGATGCAGGAGGGAGGAGATACGGAAATGTATGTATATGTATAGCTGATTCACTTTGTTATACAGCAGAAACTAACACACCATTGTAAAGCAATTACACTCCAATAAAGATGCTTTAAAAAATAAAGAGACGTTATATATAGTGTACTTTGTATTGATTTGGTTTAAAATTTCCGTTTTGCAACATCCCCAGTTCTATAATCTCAGGCAAATCCCTTTTTCTTCTTTTAATATCATGTATTTCATCTAAGGTGGGAATGACAAATTCCAACTCCAGTGCATTTTGTTAATTCTGATTTTAAGTTATTAACAGAGACATTTATCAGGTCATCTTATAAAATGGGGTCATTACTGTAAGATTATTAGGTGAGTGAGATTGAGAATACAACTGGAAATAACACTGTCTCTTTGTAACCCTCAAAGACTTCATCTCATGATATCATTGTCAAAAAGCATTATCACAGCTTTCTTTGCTAAATTTTATTCTCTCTACCCATTAGTTATTCTCAGCATAGTGTTCAAATCAAATTCCAGAGGAACCTAGCATTATTGACTGAATCAATGATCATTTTGCCTTCTGGTAACTCTGGTTGCCATAATTTTTTCCTACTTCTGTGTTCTCAGAGCATACATGGTCCCAAGCTCAGAGGTGGTGTTCAATAGACATTTGTTGAATTACTGAATGAATAAAGAAATGAGATAGTGGGTATGGTAGAAACAATGAGCACATTACCTAATATTTGTAAATCTTAAGGAATTAAATGATATAATTCTATGAGAGAGTTCCAAGTCAAATTTTAGTACACAGCAAGAGTTCAAAAGGTAGTTTCCCTATTAATCTTTAGTTATTTTTAATTTTTGTTACTTTTTTTAACATCTTTATTGGAGTATAATTTGTTTACAATGGTGTGTTAGTTTCTGCTTTATAACAAAGTGAATCAGCTACACATATACATATATCTGCATATCTCCTCCCTATTGTGTCTCCCTCCTACCCTCTGTATCTCACCCCTATAGGTGGTCACAAAGCACCGAGCTGATCTCCCTGTGCAATGTGGCTGCTTCATACTAGCTATCTGTTTAACATTTGGTAGTGTATATATGTCCATGCAACCCTCTCACTTTGTTCCAGCTTACCCTTCCCCCACACCGTGTCCTCAAGTCCATTCTCGAAGTCTGCGTCTTTATTCTTGTCCTGCCCCTAGGTTTTACAGAACTTTTTTTTTTTTTTTTTTTTTAGATTCCATATATATGTTAGCATACGGTATTTGTTTTCCTCTTTCTGACTTACTCCACTCTCTATGAAAGACTCAGGGCCATCCACCTCACTACAAATAACTCAATTTCGTTTCTTTTTATGGCTGAGTAATATTCCATTGTATATATGTGCCACATCTTCTTTATCCATTCATCTGTTTATGGACACTTAGGTTGCTTCCATGTCCTGGCTATTGTATATAGTGGTCCAATGAACACTGTGGCACATGACTCATTTTTTTTTTTTCTGTACATGGGCCTCTCACCTCTCACTGTTGTGGTCTCTCCCATTGCGGAGCACAGGCTCCGGATGTGCAGGCTCAGCGGCCATGGCTCATGGGCCCAGCCGCTCCATGGCATGTGGGATCTTCCTGGACCAGGGCACAAACCCATGTCCCCTGCATAGGCAGGCGGACTCTCAACCACTGCGCCACCAGGGTAGCCCCTACATGACTCTTTTTGAATTATGATTTTCTCAGGATATTTGCCAAGTAGTGGGATTGTTGGGTCTTATGGTAGCTCTGATTTTATTTTCATAAGGAACCTCCATACTGTTCTCCATAGTGGCTGTATCAATTTACATTACCACCAAGAGTGCAAGAGGGTTCCCTTTTCTCCACATCCTCTCCAACAATTGTTTGTAGATTTTTGATGATGACCATTCTGACCGGTGTGAGGTGATACTTCATTGTAGTTTTGATTTGCATTTCCCTAATGATTAGTGATGTTGAGAACCCTTTCATGTCTTTGTTGGCAATCTTTATATCTTCTTTGGAGAAATGTCTATTTAGGTCTTCTGCCCATTTTTGGATTGGTTTGTTAACTTTTTTTATATTGAGCTGCATGAGCTGCATGTAAATTTTGGAGATCAGTCCTTTGTCAGTTGCTTCATTTGCAAATATTTTCTCCCGTTCTGAGGGCTGTCTTTTTGTCATGTTTATGGCTTGCTTTGCTGTGCAAAAGCTTTTAAGTTTCATGAGGCTCCATTTTGTTTATTTTTGTTTTTATTTCCATTTCTCTAGGAGGTGGATCAAAAAGGATCTTGCTGTGATTTATATCACAGTGTGTTCTGCCTGTGTTTTCCTCTAAGAATTTTATAGTGTCTGCTCTTACATTTAGGTCTTTTACTCATTTTGAGCTTATTTTTGTGTGTGGTGTTAGGGAGTGTTCTAATTTCATTCTTTTCCATATAGCTGTCCAGTTTTCCCAGCACCATTTATTAAACATGCTGTCTTTTCTCCATTGTATATTCTTGCTTCCTTTATCAAAAATAAGGTGACCATTGGTGTGTGGGTTTATCTCTGGACTTTCTATCCTGTTCCAATGGTCTATATTTCTGTTTTTGTGCCAGTACCATACTTTCTTGATTACTGTAGCTTTGTACTATAGTCTGAACTCACAGAGCCTGATTCCTCCAGCTCTGTTTTTCTTTCTCAAGATTGCTTTTGCTATTCGGAGTCTTTTGTCTTTCCATACAAATGGTGAAATTTTTTGCACTTGTTCTGTGAAAAGTGCCATTGGTAGTTTGATAGGGATTGAATTGAATCTGTAGCTTGCTTTGGGTAGTATAGTCATTTCCACAATATTGATTCTTCAATCTAAGAACATGGTATATCTCTCTATCTGTTTGTATCACCTTTAATTTCTTTCATCAGTGTCTTATAGTTTTCTGCATACAGGTCTTTGGTCTCTTTGGGTAGGTTTATTCCTCAGTATTTTATTCTTTTTGTTGCAATGGTAAATCGGAATGTTTCCCTAATTTCTTTTTCAGTGTTTTCATCATTACTGTATAGGAAGCAAGATTTCTGTGCATTTCTGTGCATTAATTTTGTATCCTGCAACTTTACCAAATTCATTGATTAGCTCTAGTAGTTTTCTGGTAGCATCTTTAGGGTTCTCCACGTATAGTATTGTGTCAACTGCAAACAGTGACAGTTTTACTTCTTTTCTGATTTGGATTCCTTTTGTTTCTTTTTCTTCTCTGATTGCTGTTGCTAAACTTGAATTATGTTGAATAATAGTTGTGAGAGTGGGCAACCTCTTCTTGTTCCTCATCTTAGAGGAAAAGGTTTCAGTTTTTCACCATTGAGAATGAAGTTGGCTGTAGGTGTGTCATATACGGCCCTTATTATATTGAGGTAGGTTCCCTCTATGCCTACTTTCTGGAGGGTTTTTATCATAAATGGGTGTTGAATTTTATCAAAACTTTTTCTGCATCTACTGAGATGATCATATGGTTTCTGTCCTTCAATTCTTTAATGTGGTTTATCACATTGATTGATATGCATATACTAAAGAATCCTCATGGTGTATGATCCTTTTAATGTGCTGTTGGATTCTGCTTGCTTGTATTTTGTTGAGGATTTTGCATCTATGTACATCAGTGATATTGGCCTGCTGTTTTCCTTTTTTGTGACATCTTGTCTTGTTTTGCTATCAGGATGACGGTGGCCTTGTAGAATGAGTTTGGGAGAGCTCCTCCACCTGCTCTATTTTGGAAGAGTTTGAAGTATAGGGGTAAGCTCTTCTCTAAATGTTTGATAAAATTTGCCAATGAAGCCATCTAGACTTGGGTTTTTGTTTGTTGGAAGATTTTTACTCATGTTCTCAAAATCAGGTCTGTTTATGTTTTCTAATTCTTCCTCGTTCAGTCTCGGAAGGTTGTACTTTACTAATAATTTGTCCATTTCTTCCAGGTTGTCCATTTTACTGGCATACAGTTGCTTGTAGTAATCTCTCATTACTACAAGGGATCTTAAGATCCTTTGTATTTCTGCAGTGTCAGTTGTTACTTCTTTTAAATTTTGAATTCTATTGATTTGAGTCTTCTCCCTTTTTTTCTTGATGAGTCTGGCTAATAGTTTATCAATTTTTTTTATGTTCTCATAGAACCTGCTTTTAATTTTATTGATCTTTGCTATCATTTCCTTCATTTCTTTTGCATTCATTTCTGATCTGATCTTATGATTTCTTTCCTTCTGCTAACTTTGGTTTTTTTTTGTTTTTCTGTCACTAATTGCCTTAAGTGTAAGGTTAGGTTGTTTATTTGAGATGTTTCTTGTTTCTTGAGGTAGGATTGGATTGCTATAAACTTGCCTCTTAGAACTGCTTTTGCTGCATCCTGTAGGTTTTGGGCCATCGCATTTTCATTTCATTTGTTTCTAATTATTTTTTAAATTCTTCTTTGATTTGTTCAGTGATTTCTTGGTTTTTCCATAGTGTGTTGTTTTGGCCTCCATGGTTCGTATTTTTTACAGATTTATTTCCTGTAATTGACATCTAGCCCCATAACGTTTCAGTCAGAAAGGATACTTGATATGATTTCAATATTCTTAAATTTAGCAAGGCTTGATCTTTCACTCAACGTATGATGTATCCTGGAGAATGTTACATCAACACCTGGGAAGAAAGTGTATTCTGTTGTTTCTGGATGGAATGTCCTATAAATATCAATTAAATCCATCTTGTTCAATGTGTCATTTAAAGCTTGTGTTTCCTTATTTATTTTCATTTTCGATGATCAGTCCATTGGTGAAAGTGGGGTGTTAAAGTCCACTACTATGTCTCTGTTACTGTAGATTTCCCCTTTTATGGCTGTTAGCATTTGAATTAAGTATTGGGGTGCTCCTATGTTGGGTGCATAAACATTTTCAATTGTTATATCTTCTTCTTGGATTGATCCCTTGTTCATTACATAGTGTCCTTCTTTGTCTCTTGCAATAGTCTTTATTTAAAGTCTGTTTCATCTGGTATGAGAATTGCTACTCCAGCTTTATTTTGATTTTCATTTGCATGGAATATCTTTTTCCATCCCTTTACTTTCAGTCTGTATGTGTCCCTAGGTTTGCTCTTGGTCTCTTGTAGACAGCATATATACAAGTCTTGTTTTTATATCCATTCAGCCAGTCTATGTTTTGGTTGGAGCATTTAATCCATTTACATTAAAGGTAGTTATCAATATGTATGTTCCTATTACATTTTCTTTATGTTTTGGGTTGGTTATTGTAGGTCTTTTCCTTCTCTTGTGTTTCCTGCCTAGAGAAGTTCCTTTAGCATTTGTTGTAAAGCTCATTTGTTGGTGCTGAGTTCTCTAAACTTTGCTTGTTTGTAAAGGTTTTAATTTCTCCATTGAATCTGCATGAGAGCCTTGCTGGGTAGAGTAATCTTCACTGTAGGTTTTTCCCTTTCATCACTTTAAATATGTCCTGCCACTCCCTTCTGGTTTGCAGTGTTTCTGCTGAAAGATAAGCTGTTAACCTTACGGGGATTCCCTTGTGTGTTATTTGTTGTTTTTCCCTTGGTGCTTTTAATATTTTTCCTCTGTATTTTATTTTTGTTAGCTTGATTATTATGTTCTTGGCATGTTTCTCCTTGGATTTATCTTGTATGGGACTCTCTGTGCTTCCTGGACTTGATTGACTATTTTCTTTCACATATTAGGGAAGTTTTCACCTATAATCTCTTCAAATATTTTCTCAGTCCCTTTCTTTTTCTCTTCTTCTTCTGGGACCCCTATAATTCGAATGTTGGTGCATTTAATGTTGTCCCAGAAGTCTCTGAGACTGTCCTCAGTTCTTTTCATTCTTTTTTCTTTATTCTGCTCTGCAGTAGTTATTTCCACTATTTTATCTTCCAGGTCACTTATCCGTTCTTCAGCCTCAGTTATTCTGCTATTGAATCCTTCTAGAGAATTTTTAATTTCATTTATTGTGTTGTTCATCATTGTTTATTTGTGCTTTAGTTCTCTAGGTCTTTGTTAAATGTTTCTTGTATTTTCTCCATTCTATTTCCAAGATTTTGAATCATCTTTACTATCATTACTCTGAATTCTTTTTCAGGTAGACTGCCTATTTCCTCTTCATTTGTTTGTTCTGATGGGTTTTTACCTTGCTCCTTCATCTGGTGTGTGTTTCTCTGTTTTCTCATTTTGCTTAACATACTGTGTTTGGGGTCTCGTTTTCACAGGCTTCAGGTTTGTAGTTCCCATTTTTTGTTGTCTGCCCTCACTGGCTCAGATTGGTTCAGTGGGTTCCCTAGTCTTCCTTGTGGAGAGGAGTAATGCCTGTGCTCTGGTGGATGAGTCTTGATCTTGTCTTTCTGGTGGGCAGGTCCACATCTGGTGGTGTGTTTTGGGGTGTCTGTGACCTTATTATGATTCTAGGCAGCCTCTCTCCTAATGGGTGATGTTGTGTTCCTGTCTTGCTAGTTGTTTGGTATAGGGTGTCCATCAGTGTAGCTTGCTGGTCGTTGATTGGATCTGGGTCTTAGTGTTGAGATGGAGATCTCTGGGAGACCTTTTGCCATTTGATATTATGTGGAGCTGGGAGGTCTCTCGTGGACCAATGTCCTGAATTTGGCTCTCCCACCTCAGATGCCCAGGCCTGACATGTGCCTGTAGTGTCAAGACCCTGTCAGCCACATGGCTCAGAAGAAAAGTGAGAAAAAAATAATAAAATGAAGGAAAATAAAGTATAGTTATTAAAATAAAAAATTTAAAAATATTAAAAATTTAAAAATTAAAAGTAATAAAAAAATAAAAAGAAGCGAGCAACCAAACCAAAAATCAAATCTACCAATGATAGCAGGAGCTAAAACTATACTAAGAAGAAAAAGAAAAAATGAACAGACAGAACCCTAGGACAAATGGTAAAAGGAAAGCTGTACAGACGAAATCACAGAAAGATGCATTCACATACACAGAAAAAGAGAAAAGGGAAAAATATATATATATATGTAAAAAAAAAAGGAAGAGAGCAACCAAATCAGTAAATAAATCTACCAATGATAATAAACTCTAAATACTAAACTAAGATAAACATAAAACCAGAAACCAATTAGATGCAGAAAGCGAACCCCAAGTGTACAGTTGCTCCCAAAGTCAACTGCCTCAATTTTGGGATGTTTCTTTGTCTATTCATGTATTCCACAGATGCAGGGTACATCATGCTGATTGTGGAGATTTAATCCGCTGCTTCTGAGGCTGCTGGGAGAAATTTCCCTGTCTCTTCTTTGTTTGCACAGCTCCTGGGGTTCAGCTTTGGATTTGGCCCCATCTCTGCATGTTGGTCACCTGAGGGAGTCTCTTCCCCGCTCAGACAGGACAGGGTTAAAGGAGCACCTGATTCTGGGGCTCTGGCTCACTCAGGTCATGGGGAGGGAGGGTTACGGAATGCGGTGTGAGCCTGTGGCGTTAGAGGTGAGCATGACGTTGCAGCAGCCTGAGGCGTGCCGTGTGTTCTCCTGGGGAAGTTGTCCCTGGATCACGGGACCCTGGCAGTGGCAGGCTGCAGAGGCTCCCAGGAGGGGAGGTGTAGATAGTGACCTGTGCTAGCACACAGGCTTCTTGGTGGCTGTAGCAGCAGCCTTAGCATTTCATGCCCATCTCTGGGGTCTGTGCTGATAGACGTGGCTTGCACCCATCTCTGGAGCTCCTTTAGGCGGTGCTCTGAACCCCCTCTCCTCACACACCCCGAAACAATGGTCTCTTTCCTCTTAAGCAGGTGCAGACTTTTTCCCGGACTCCCTCCTGGCTAGCTGTGGTGCACTAGCCCCCTTCAGGCTGTGTTCACGCAGCCAACCCCAGTCCTCTCCCTCGGGTCGACCTCCAAAGCCCAAGCCTCAGCTCCCAGCCCACATCCACCCCAGCTGGTGAGCAGACAAGCCTCCCAGGCTGGTGCATGCTGGTCGGCACCGATCCTCTGTGTGGGAGTCTCTCCACTTTGCCCTCTGCACCCCTGTTGCTGCGCTCTCCTCCATGGCTCTGAAGCTTCCTGCCTGCCCACCCACTGTCTACACCAGTGAAGGGTCCTGCTAGACTTTGGAAACTTTTCCTCCTTCACAGCTCCCTTCCAGAGGTGCAGGTCCTGTCCTTATTCTTTTGTCTCTGTTTTTTCTTTTTTCTTTTGCCCTACCCAGGTACATGGGGAGTTTCCTGCCTTTTGGGAGGTCTGAGGTCTTCTGCCAGTGTTCAGTAGGTGTTCTGTAGGAGCTGTTCCACATGTAGATGTATTTCTGATGTGTTTGTGGGGAGGAAGGTGATTTCCACATTTTACTCCTCTGCCATCTTGAATGTCTCCCCCTTTAGTTAGTTTTAAATGAATTCTGTTTTTCTTTCAATTTAAGAAATCATAGCAATAAAGAAAAAACAGTGTCTGGGCAAAAGGGGACTCCCTGATGCTTCTGAAATAAACAATATGGGAAGTCATCTGTTTTTGCATAGAGTTTTTTTTGAAAATGGAAATCTTCTGCTTGCAAGGCAACACTGTTTACTTTTGTTGGTAAAGAGGCTTCTGGGAATACAGAATTCTATGACTCCATATTTCTTTTGGCACTTTTCTTGGCATTCACTGATACTCTTCAGAGTAGTAGGTATTGTTCATATTTTATAATATTTTTCTTTCAAAAAGGAAAAAAATAGCAGCATGGCATTTCCAAATGTTTAGAATAAAGTGGTTGAATAATATTTTAAAATTGCCTATTCTTGGGGTTGCAAATTTTCTTGTAATTTCTATCAGTGAGGTGTTTGGTGGGCTTCATGGTAAGGCCACACTGGTCATAAGATCTTTGGTTCCTAAGGACAGAGAATGCTGCAAAAGATGCTTTCTGTTCTGTTTCTTCATTTTTTCTGCAGCCATAGTATGTCTCTGACAGAATCTTTGCCTTTAGAGAAGTCGTGTTCTTCCATACCAAAGGTCCTTCTAAGGAAAACTGGATTCTATTTTGCTTCTAGAATCTCTGCCAACAACAACAACAACAACAACAAAACATTTCTTGTTAAACCAGTGCCATTTGCACTTGGATTTTCTCCTTTGGTTACTACATCCTTCTTACAGAGCTTTGGAATTGACCTAATGTAGCTTGCAAAGAGTGACGATTATAACTGAATGATTCTTTGTAAGTTTGCCATTCTGCTTGTCTTTACTGTATTAGAGACCCAGATACAGAGAATTCAGTGAGACTTGGTAAGAAAAGTATATTTGTGTCTCTTTTTCAATATTTGGTTTCTAACACTGGGTATTTTTATTAATAAATATTTAGTTTATATAATAGTTTATAGACTGAAATGAGATGGGTACATATGTCCTTGTTGTTTTAGCAGATCTATCCTGAAAGCCTGTTCATGATATGACAGTGAGAACAGCCAATACTTCCCTCTTAGGCTTTCTATAAGCACAGTCTCGCTCAATTTGGAAAGGAATTTGAGGCAATCATTTCACAAGCTGATATTTGCTAGGATTCTGTCATCTAGGTAGAGATTCTTTGAAGAAATGGGCCCTGGAGTATTTATTTTGCATCACAGAAATATTAATATGATGCTCAATGTTCCTTTGTAGCCCATAATCTCTTGAGCAAGCTTATTCTCATAAATAGCTATCAGGAAGTGTAGATGAGACCAAGTACACAAAGAATTTTAGATAAAGAATTATAGGGTCCCCCAAATAAAACAAATATTATTCATGTAGAGCAGGATTGCTGTTTAATAAGGATTACTGAGGCAGAAAATAAGCAAGGAGTCGGCATTTTTTCAAACTGGTTGATATGCTACTATATACCCTAATTACCACAAAGAAAGAGTAAAAGTTGATTTCCATTTTTGGCAGAGCACTGGCCTCTTTTTACATCTGGCCCAGACCAGACACAGAAACTAGAAAGAATTATTTATAAGGATAAATATGACCTTTTGTCTTTCCCCTGTTGGGCTGAGCCAGCAAGATAGAATGAAGAACATAATAAATTCAGAACATTTTCCCCCGAGAAAGTAGGGTTGGAGAGCAGAAATTGGTGGTGATGTGTGTTCTGGATCAGTCTGTGTATATTAGATATAAGCACAGAAAATAATTCCAGTAAATACTGTTTTAAAAAGAAATCACTCTGTCATCAGTTGACCTCCCTAGAAATAGACTCTTAGATTAAGGCATGTATGCCTGAGGTTTATTGGGGAGTACTTTCAGGAACAAAACCTATAGGAGCATAAAGGCTGCAGAGGGAGAAATTGAACTGAAAAGCATTAGCAACAGGGCTACAACCAATCATATGGGTGCTCTGGAGCTGGGGTGACTTTTAGAAAGGACCAGAATTGAAGCAACAGGAAAAGCCTTTGTGTCCCACCTCTGCCAGCCTTGGTTGCCCCATTCACAGGGACAGGATGTGGCCTTGGTTGAGGCAAGTCCCTCCTGCAGAGGGGGACATATATCTGAGTAGTCATACTTGAAATTCCTGACAGGTATCAAAAGTCTTGATTCTGAAGAGGGGAATCTGGGTGATACAGCCCAGCATCCACTACACACATTATTAAATTCTAGCTCCACGGTCTATTAAGAGACAGGTTGCCATTTTCATTGGTTTAGGATACGTTTATGGCTGGCTGTGATGTATGCCAGTATCATTATTTTGATTCTGTATGCTTATCCTCCTTATCTGAGGAGAGATGGCTATTTACAGGGGTCTGTTCTTAACATAAATCTTCATCCCATACATTGGAACACTTCACAGTCAGTTGAAGAGTGAATGAAATCGAGGCTGTTGTCTTCAAAGTTACTCAGACAAGGAACTTATGATAGAGATGCAGTCTGTTTCCGCATATATGGACAAAGATTGTGTTACCAAGGCTGTTGCCCCAGAATCATACCCCTGCCCCTCCCTCACATAGAAACCAATTACCCTTATCTAAGTTTCAGGAGGAAGCTGCAAAGACAAAAAAAAGAACTGGTTAGAACCTACTAGACCCAAGATGATAGAGGATTTGACTTCCAGTGGACCTTGAGCCTCATTATACACTCATTATAATTCATTAGCTAAACGACCCACCTACCAGTGCTATGACAGTTGACAGTTACCATAACAACAACCAAAAAAGCCCATACAAGGACTGAAAAGGAGAGTACATCATTTCCAAGTCCAAACCACACCCCTGTTCTCAGATAACTCATGAATAGTCCTCTCACTCTTTCCAAATCCTTCCCTTTTACTTTGACTCTCCTATAGATTTGGTGCCTACATCCTCATTGGGTTGAGAAGTTGATTTGTGAACTAGGTTCCCACTTTTCCATTCTTTGACCATTGAATAAACCTTGTGCTGTTCCAGTCTCCACATCGGTTTTGTTATTAGCTGCATGAATTGGATCAGAAAAAGAACCTCCCTGGCAGAGACAGGGGATCTCAGCCTGGGCTAGGACCCCGGCATGGGTCTGGTTGACCAATCTGATAACAGTTGGATGCCTTTGTTTTAACTCAATGATTTTTACCCTGCCCTTAATAACACATGGCTCTTTATCCCTCACAAATTTGACAAATCTTCCTTCGCTAGGTTCTAAGTATGATATGGATATAATTGAGACATTATGCAATTAGATATACACACTTATACATTGTCGACCCTTAAGTTGTGCTGTTGTTGTGTACATGAATTTTCTACCTGACTCAAAATACACATATGTCAGAAATATATATGTGAACCTGATATATAATTATGTCTATAAAGTTCATACTCTGTAATATAAATAAAATGACATCTACCTAGAATGTTGTCAATAAACATTACCATCTTTCTTTTAATAATACATTCCATCTCTGCCTCTGGAACTCCACTGAAATGACTACACACTTTGAAGGTCAATGAGTAATGCACATGGAAAGTACTGTATTCCTGGCAGATCAAATACATATAACAATAAAACTAATGAGAAGGTTCTTGAAAGATAACTGGGTTTTGAGCCCACTGCAATTCCTCCTCAACAAAAGAGTTAGAGTCTTGTAAGATGCTGTGATTTGAGGGCTAGTTTTTTTCTTTCTTTTCTGGGCAGATCCTGATTGACAATTTTTTCCAAAACAAATCTTTTTCCAGGCTCATTGAAAATTTGTTCTGACAAAAACTGCCCCTTCTACAATAATAGGAGCCAACATTTTTATAGAGCCTTCCTCTGACTCTGCATCAGTAAAAGTTTTCATAAAAATATTGTTATAAAACAAATAAAAGACACAAAGGTAAGAAATATACCTTTTGACAACATAGAAAGAGTAAAAGAAAACCTTGGATTCCTTTTCTCTGTACACTGTGCAAAGTAAAGTGGGTTCTGCTTTCATACAGACAGCTAAATAATGACATATTCCTTCATTACAGACACTCATTATTTATCAGTGGGTTATTTACAGAAGTAAGACCACAAGTAGCTAATGCACTACATTACTCAGGAAACATTGAAATCCTTATGCATGTGTGAGTGAATATATTAATCTGTCCAACTCTATCCTAAGGCTAAGAAGAAACACTGGCTTTTGTCCACACCAGAAAAGAAATATTAGGAAATGCATGAATTATAGTTCTATCTTCATCCCTTACCCATTCCAATAAAAACAAAAACAAAAAATACTTGATTGAACATTTATGTGCCACACAGTGTGCTAAGTGCTGGCGATTACAGTGGCCAGCGGAAGAAATCTGGTGTCTGTGTTCAGGAAGCTTATAAACAATGGTAATACTACGTTACTTTAAAGGATTATAACCTTATTAGAGTACTAACGGATCAAGAGAAAATGGAAATAATTCATAGTTAAAATATGCATTTGTACGAGAGGAATAATAATGTACGCTCTACCCTTCTGAGATCTTGGCTAAGACCCTGTCATAAGAGACAGATTGACGAGAGAAAAACAAAGAGATAATTAACAGGTATGCCTCATGGGATACACCCAGGAAAAATGAGCAAACTCCCTGAGGTGACCCAAGCCACCACCTTAAATAATGTCATCTTCAATTAAAGACAAAACATGTTGGTTGGGTGGGGGAAGCCAGTAATGGAGAGGTTACCAGGAAAATCACAGGGTAAGGGTAAGTTCTGTTATGCAATTTAAGTGGGTGCCTTCTCCATTGATAGGTTTCTTATGACTTAGAGTCAACCCCTCTTCTGGAAACAGCAAGGGACACACCCTTACAAATGAAGGTTTCCTTTATAAATGTCAATTTCCCTTACAAATGAGTAACCGCCACTCTGTTTTCAGAGCCTCTCTGCATCTGCTCTTTCTCAAAGAATAGCAGCTCAAAATAATCCTAATGTCAAAGAGCATATTTCGGGGTGGCATATTCTGCTCCCCTTCACACTCATCTCATCTCATAGCTTCACATGTGAGATAGGCCACTTCTCCCATTTTTCAGCTGAAACAAACTTGGGCAGGTCAATTGAAACCCTTCCGAGCCTCAGTTTACTTATCTGTATGGAACGGCTAATAGTATTCTCCCAGGAATGTTATTCTGATAATGTGATAATGTATTCGAAAATTTAGGATCATTCCTTGAAGTATAAATATGTGTACCTTCAGTGTATTTCCTTCCTTTCTGCTGTTAAAAATGATTAAAGAAGACAATTTAGGTGATACAAACAAAGTTTAACATTTCATGAAGCAGGCAGTCTCTGTTCCCAAGGGTCCAGAGAACAGCAAAATGTGGGGAAGGCAGGGTGCTTTTATAGATAAGGAACAACAAAGAGAAAAATAGAAAATACATAAGGAACAAAGAAGTGAGTACAGAGTCCGCAGCTGATGTAGCATTTGGGGATTGGATGACTAGGTTTACAGGAACACAAAGGTTATCAAAGTTTTGGTTTGCTGATATGACACCTGGGCAGGAACAGCTCCATCTTGGGCCTAGAAATTTATTTCAACACTACTCTGCCAGTGGTTGCTCATAAGCCATTTCTCTTTTTAAGCCCACCCAGAGCCTGGAAGAAATGCTTAAAGAAATATTTGCCCTAAGGGCTAAAAAGAAAGGCTTGAAATGAGCATAAGGTTACAAAGTAAGTTTTTCTCTCTCAAAGGCTAGATAATACTGAAACTGAGAAAAGAGTTAGGAGGTGCAGATGAGGTCCAAAATTGGAGCTGAGGGATCTGAGTCCTTGATGAGGGAAAGTGGGAAGGACCTTTGTCAGGAGGTTACCTGAAATAATGGAAGGAAATCAGAGCCCCTAAGCTATCCCCAATGTGGGATCCCCTCCCCCGACTTTCTGTGGACACCTTTGTGTCCACCAGTCCTGGACACCTCTAAACCCTCTTGGCAGACTGGAAGTTTTCTTGAGAAACGGGGACGTGAAAGGAAAACACTGATCTCCTGATCAAGGTGGAATTTAGACTTTCTCTGAACTGAGGCAGTGAGGGACACATTACAAACATTATAACTAAGTTAATCAGTATATATGTCAACTAAAAATATATGTATATACAACCTAAAGTTTGAGAGTTATGTTTTATTTGGTGGGAATTTTTAGGACTTCAAGCCAGGGTTGCAGCATCTCAGCTGACCCTGAGAGAACTGCTCCGAGAAAGTGATGGAGGGAGATAGGATATAAAGGAGTTTTGCAACAAAGAGCAGGAAGTAGGAACAAAAGATTACTGTTATTAAAAGAAAACCACATATCCCAAGTTAAGGAGTTTAGCACTTTTCTCTATATGGGAAGATGCAAGCTTCTGGGCTCACTGAAATTATTCCTTTGATATGCACCTCAGCTATCTGGGGCCAGTATCCTGTGTTTTCACACCCTGGGCTTCTGCAAGGCTCACTGTGGGGACTGGCTGCCGTCTGATGACTACTAGATGGCAGGTATTCTTTCCTTCCTGAGTTCCCTCTGGGCTCACCAGACCACCATAGGCTGTGGCTGCAATCGCTGATGACCGTGACATCCTTTGTTTACTGAAATGGCAGGCAATATTTTATTTCTCACATATTACAATATAATGACTAGATGAATACTGTTCCAGAGTAACAGGCTTTTCTGCCTGCTCCTTCCCAGCTCAACACTCTATTTGTTTACCCCAACCCCTCACTCGTCAAGTATGACCAGAAGCATCCTTCGCAAATATGCTGCTTGTTCTTTCCTGTTGAGGACATCTGCCGTGCATGCTCTTCTCCATGGCATCAATGTTCTCACATGGATGGGCCACAGCATGGGTGAGCCATTTGGTGCTTCTTCTCTGGATGATCATGGGAGCTGTGCAGAACATTCAATTTAGCAGTACCTGCTCCTGTCTCTACAGAGACTGCCAACATGAACAGATGGGCCATTCTACAACCCAGGTGGCCTGCCTTGCACAGATATAACTTAAAAGGTTTCCTCCCAGAAATGCTCATGTGCTGCTTTCTACAAAACTCAGTTTGGGGGCCGGGAGGATACTGCTATTATCCAGAAGACAGAACATTCCAACAGAGCTGGTAACTGGTCACATTAATTCATCTTAGAGGACGGACCCACTATCTGTTTCATGTAACAAATACAAGACAAAAGAGATAGTGCACGAAAGGGAAAAAATGTGTAGGTACACACACACACACACACACACACACACACATATAAATGCATAGCTTGAAGTACCCAGAGGTTTCAGTCTCTCCCAAAGTGCTGCTATACTTCAATGCCTTTGATTTAGCCTCTGTTTTACAAGGTACTCATTTAAAACATTTTATTCTTATAAAGTCTATGTTTAAATATCTTGTGCATCTTCCTTAATAAGAAAGATAAGGAAAGAGACAGAGACCGAGAAAGGAAAGAGAGAGAGAGAGAGAGAATGCAAAGAGAGAGCAAAGGTACAGAGCTCAGTGGGGAAATATTTTTTTAGATGAAAATATTTCAGCGTTGAGATTTAGATTTTGGACTCCTCAGCATGGACTGGTCTGGATAAAGCACAAAGCTTTTGTTGACATCTATTTGCCAACTCACATAAGGACTTTGTAATGACATTCTTTCAAACCCATCTGGTGATTTAGCCAAGGCTGCTGAAATTCTGAAGAAGAGCTATAAAGCTGAACTGTGTCAGAGGACCCTGGCAGTGACTTCATTTTTTGCTGGACTCTTTTGGGCAGAAATTTTATGATGCAACTTGCTAGAAATTGGATTGATTTTTAAAGTGGCTTTATAATTGCTTAAACTAGCTGATCTTATTTCCTGCTTTTTGTTTCCAGTTCCTATCATAGCCCTAAAAAGACTTGTAGATATTTGATTAGTCCTTTCAGGGGTGAAATTTAAAGGAATGGGCTGGATTTACACAAACGAATAATGTTACAGAATTCTATAATACAGCGTCCTCTGAGTTTCATCTCAAACTAGAAGAGAGGACATAGTACTCCATTAAAGCAAACTATAAAGAATGAGCTACAATGCTATTCTCTCCAAATTTCTAGATTAAAGGACCGACAGTGCTAGTTATTAAACTGTCTCTGCCTCACAGCAGTCCTGCCATTTGGGGAAAGTTAACACTTCTTCATACTCCTTATTGTCAAATTATGCAATGTATGCAATTCATAAAATGATGAAAGAATCTAACTCATAGAATAATTAGAAGAAAAATTCAGTTTTGTTTTGCGTGAAATCTGAAGATGTAAAGAATCGCCATTGAAGATCATGAACGTTGGTATAAGTTTAGGATTATTTGATACCAATATGGAGAACGATGTCTCACATTAACAAATTCAAATGGGCATTAAAATTTCCATTTTTACTTTAAAAATTTATCTTTTCTCCATAATCATAACGTTTAGTCCTTCTTCAACACTTCATGTTTTTAGATGACATGTGCTTCTATTTGAGGAATAAATGTTGAGTATCTATAATATATTTCTCTTTAAGTGAGTTGACAACACTCCTAGGTCAGAAACCAAGACATCTTGGTTATCTTTATATCCTCAGTGACTAGCACAGTATCTGATTGGTAGATAAGAGAATAACAGGCATTGAAAGACAGGGACCATCCCCTAAAGTAACTTACAGAATAAAACAAAACAAGATTTTTAAAAACTACTATGGAACCATAATTTGAACATTTTTTTATGGTTTTAGCATTTTTATTATTCTCCTGTCTCTGTCATTATATAGATCACCTCTTAATATTTGGCAATGACATAAGTGCTGTTCCTGAGGTAACATTCTGCTTTTCTCTTTTTTCTAGCATTTGCTTTATTTCTACTTTTTCCTTAACTCATTTTCCTATATGACTTCCTTTTTTCCCTCTTGAGTTCTCGCTGACTTGTCCATACCTTATTAACTCCCTTCTTTATTCTTTTTCACTTATCTACTCTTCTCTCCTTATCTTTCTTCATTTCCACTCCCTTCCTCCCACCAAATACTAAAATTTTAAATTTATCTTAAAATTATTGCTGAAATTCTTTTCATGAAAATCTGCAGTTAAAACAACCACTAGGTATTAAGGAAAATGCATTCATCACAGTAACTCCACTGTTAGAGTGAAGGTTTTAGGAATAAAGTCTACCTGAGTGACTTAGTAAGGTAATTAGAAGTCTCTGGGTTACAAATTTTAGTATTACCACTGCATTTTCCATCTCTTCTTACCCTTTGCTTATCTCTGCTAGTTTGCTGCTTCTGGTTACCCACTCCAGTTTCATAAAGTCTGTGTCTTTCTATTCCCTTATGGAACATACATCTTACTTCTAAAATATTCTTTTTCTTATTTTCACAATCAAAAATTTTCAGAGCTACATCCTTGCTATGGACTGAATTGTGTTTGCCTCAAAATTCATATGTCGAAGCCCGACTCCCATGACCTAGTATCTGCATCTACGGCTTTTAGGAGATAATTAACATTAAAAATGGTGATAAGGGTGAGATCCTAATTTCATAGGACTGGTGCCCTTATAAGTAGAGAGAGAGAGACCAAAGTTCTCTCTCTATACTGTGAAGATACAACAAGAAGGCGATCATCTGCAAGCCAAGAAGAGACACCTTACTACGAGTCAGCTCTCACCTTGATATTGGACTTCTAGATATTGGCTTCTAGAACTGACTATCACAGCCCTTTTACTGTATTTTCTGAATAATATTGGCTTTTACTTTAACCTTACAATATTTATCTCACATGAATCATGTTGTTGTGGGATATTTTATATTAAATATATAAAAAAACTAATCCTCATGTGGAGATTAATTGACCTTGAGTAAGTTCATTGCTCCTTCTCTGATGCAGAAGTTGGAGCGGCTATATTAATATGCAGAATCCTTAGTCCATTATAGAGTGTCACCACTTGTGCTACTTAATCTAATTTCATCTGAAATGAAATTGGTGAATATCCTTCTGTACTCTCGGGATCCAATTTCAGGGGGGATGAATTAAGTTGAGAAACACACACATATCAGACTTACTGAGGTAAGACACAGAAAGGACAAGAGTCTGGCCTCTCCACAGAGATGCTAATCAATTTCAAAGTAGATTCATATATTTCTCTTTTCCTGAGCTCTTTCAAGTATTTTAATGGATAAATGGATGAAAACTAATTATAATGATGTTAATGTACATTGATGATTATCATTTGACAAGCACTGTGCTAAATACTTTATAAACCATACATCATTTACTCCTTAAAATAATACTATGTGTGGGACATATTCATACTATTATGACTAGTCCTATTTTAAAGATGAGGAGACTGAGGTGAAAAAAGGTTAAGTAATTTGCCCTAATGCACAATTAGTATATGACAGAACTAGAATTCGACCCTCCTGAATCTGACTCCAGAGCTTGACATTTTAATCACTCTATGAAAGAACAACAGACAGCATTTGCTTAATGCCAGTGCCAAGAAAATATTTAGACTATATACAACACTACAGACCCTTTCTCCCTGGAATTCCAATACTATTCAGAGAAAAAGGTTTAAAGATAAAATATAACCAGGGGCTATTTTAGATAGAAACAAAAATTGCATCTTCCAATGACATCATTAAGGTTAAAAAATACATGTAAAAAAACCAAAGCTGTAAAGTTACAACTGGCTAAGTTGACACAGGTTTCATTCAAAGCAACAAGCCAGTTTGTCCATGGTGCTAGTTTTGCCGGCATAATGGTTGACTCCTTGACACCAGCATTTAAAAGAAATTGAGGAAAATCACTTGGGCTTTTACTGATGTCATTCTTCTCTAATCAGTAGAAGGCAACCTATTTTCCTTTGAAAGATGATGGAAAGCTTCCATTTACTTCCATGTCTTACTTCTTACTTTTTATGTCTCTGTTGGTTGAAGAACTAAACATATAATCTTTGAGGTTTAACATGACTTTTTTCATTGCTAAGTATTTTCTAATGAAAGCCACAAGAATACAATTTTTGCACATTGAAGAGATGAACCTTTTTTCCTATTTTTCTACGAAGATACATACCTCTTTCTAGATTTTTTTACTTTCATTATTTCTTTATAGATAAGAAAAAAATTTGAAAGAAATTTCAATTTGACTACTGTGTGATCACCAAATGTGTGTCAAATACTATGCTAAGTGGTTAAGGCAGCAGTTTTGAGTAAAACGCACCCAGTTCACCTCTAGATCTGACACTTACTAGTTGAGGGCTCTTGGCCTCACTGCTTAATCTCTTTAACTCTCCAATTATTTATTTCTAAAATGCAGACTTAAAGATCTACTTTTAAGTTTGCCTCCAAATAAAAAGAGATATGGGTAAAAATCTGAGCACATCATGGGAGCTCGGTAAATGCCACTTGTTTTTCTCCTCACTTCCATGCCTGTGCTATTAGGGTATTTATAGTCAAAACAAAATTTTCTAATATTAACGTGTGAAAAATAAATGATGATTTTCTTTCAGACACGAAAGCTGTATTTTCAAAACAAATTGGTTTCTCTATGGAAATGCAAATGGCAAATATTCATTGTGCAATTTTGACAAAAAATACTCACATTAAATATGTGAAATGTGAAAATATGCATGTTAGTATAAGAAAAGCAAAACTCACCTTAATAATGCTAAGCTAGAGCAATTTTTAAGAGGACTAGGTGGAGGTATCTTTCAATCAGAAGAGTTACATAAGGCAAATGCCAATTTTGGGTTGTATCTTCATAGTAATTTCTTTTCTTTTTCTCCCTCACCTTTAAAATTTTCTTCTTGTTTTCCCAGCTGTGTGGCTGAGCTGCAATGTTTTTATAGCCCATTCAGTTCTTATAGGATTTCATCACATTCCAGTTGACAGCAACTCTTCTGAGGAGTCCCAGGGGTTTACTTTGAGTCCCAATGCATAACCTGAGTTTGACAAGTCTCGTTTCACAATGTCCAGCTCAATCTAAGAATTAAAAGGAGGCTGAAGGTGTTAAATCAGCAGTAGTTTTCAGTTTGGCAAGGAGATGAAGATGGAATGAAAGGTAAAGCGCCCTGTGCTTTTCAAGGAGATGCAGTCAATCCCACAACAGAGCATTCGTGTCACATAGAATCCTAAGTGACCAAGTTATTCACCCTAGGGGTAGAGCATTGCAAGTTTCCATTAGGAGGATACATTTGCCATTTGCTAAGTTGCTGGAATTCTAATCTCCTCAGTGTAAGTTTTAGCTGGTGAAATACATGGCATAGTGGGAAGAGCTGGAAGAAAGTAATGACTCAAAATTTCTAGTTACATATTTTTTCACTCACCACCTCATTCATAAACTTATTTTGACTCACTTTCCTTACCTGAAAATTGACCAAACTAAAACCTGTCCTTTCTACTCTAGCCCTATGAAGATCAAAAACAATAATGAATTAGATAATTCATTGAATGTGTTTTAAGAATTTGGAGGTATTCTATAAATATGGCTTGTAATTTTTTTCTAACAAGAAAGTAAGTTTTGTATTCAGATAAATGTGGACAGTAGAAGAAAAACTTCCATTCTCCTGGAGCAAATGCACAGCCAAAACAATATCATAAGACATGTTGAAAGTATGATGAATGGAAGAGTGTACATCGATGTACCCATGGAAGAGATGAACCAGTATTCTCTGGGCTGGACTATGAGGTATCTGAATGCTAGAAAAAGAGACTTGATTCTATGCTGTAGATGATGGGGTTTCATATGATGCTTTCAGACAAAGATTAATAAGAAGATAAAAACTTCATAAAGAAACAGTAGAGACAGTTGAATGGATAAAAATAATGGAATATTACTCAGCCATAAAAAAGAGTGAAATAATGCCATTTGCAGCAACATGGATGGGCCTAGAGATTATCATATTAAGTGAAGTAAGTCAGAGGAAGACATTTGATATGATATCACTTACATGTGGAATCTAAAAAGATGAAACAAACAAACTTATTTATAGAACAGAAACAGACTCACAGACATAGAAAACAAACTTATGGCTACCAAAGGAGAAATGTGGGGGGGGGATAAATTAGGAGTTTGGGGTTAGCAGATACAAACTATTACATATAAAATAGATAAACAACAAGATCCTACTGTATAGCACAGGGAACTATATTCAATGTGTCATAATAAACTATAATGGGAAGGAATCTGAAAAAGCATATATATATGGATCACTTTGCTGTACACTAAAAACTAACACAACATTGTAAATCAACTATACTCCAATTAAAAAAATTCTTTTAATAAAGAAACAGTGTGGAAGTATAGAAGGTGGATGAGAGTCCAGATGATAGCTAAGAGCAATTGCCCAGATACAGATAAATTATGATTCAAATTATGATTGTGTAGTAAGGATGGGAAAAAATAGATGGAAGTGATTCTAAAGGAAAGTCATTTTGTGTTTCTGGTCAACTTTGACATAGGACCCTGTGTGTCTCTTTCACCACTGAATCCCCAGTGCCTAGATCAATACTCAACACGTCTCCACTCAGTGATTATGTGTTTAATAGTAAATATGGATGGAAAAGAGCATATGAGGAGGACAAAAGGCAGTCCTGAGATGTTATTCTTGAGAGATTCAGAAAATACTCATACAACTGATAATCTGTACACATAGCCAGTAATTCTGAAAGAGAGACTAACTTTGGGGAAAGAAAGATTTAATTTGAAGCATGTTGTGTTTTACATATGAATAAGATGTCAGTGTAAACCTGTCAAGGAAGTAGCTGCAGGTGCAAAACAGAAGCTTGGGAATGAATTCTGTGAAGGACGTTTGGTGAAATGTTAGATGTCGTCCACAAAGTCTTTTTCAAATGCTTGGCATACACATGCACACACACACTTATGCACACGCACAAACACACTCCCATCGAAAAAGCTGGTAGAAGCCTTAAAGTGATGAATAAAACAGATCTTCTTGCTCCTGCCTTAGACCTACCTCAACCTTGTGAAAATCCTTCCAAAAGAAAAGCAATATTGACTTGAAATTTTCTTGAGTGGGTGGTCAAAGGGGATTACATTTTCTATACACAACAAAATTTCCTCAAAACTTCTTTTCATCCATCTTTTCCCAGAGTCCCAAACAGCCCAGGAGTAGTTCCAGTTTCTTCTCTTTTACTCTTAAAAATGGTCTTCTCATGCCAACTCCTCCAGTTCCAGGGTCTTTCCTTTTCTTCTCTCTCCCCAACCCTATGCCCCTTATAAACATGTCTTCAGATCTTCAGAATTATTGAGTAGCAAAAAAAACCTCAGTGCTACAAACTAAGGACCCCTTCTCCTTAAGGAAATGGAAAAGTGGAAGGGTTTTAAATATTTACAGTTTAATGCATTTTTTTCCCATCATGTTTAAAAATCCTACCATGCACTTTTACCCTGCTCAATGCCATGGCAAGATAAGAGAACAATGAGACTAGTCAAAGTTCAAAGTTTTGTCAAGAACTTGAGGCCAAAGAGTCATGCATAATATGCTTTAGCAAAAGATAGTGATATGATGCTTTATGTCCTAGAACTACTTCATAATCTCACCTCTAATTTCTGGAATTCTGGAAGTGCCATTAATGATGTAATGGCTGAAGGAACACTGGACTTTATTTGCTGCCTCGAGTCCAGCCTATTGCTGGCAACTCCAACCTATCCTGATTGCTAAGGATTATAGAAATAATTCTACCATGTTTGGAAAATAAATATATATTGATAAATCAACACAGTATAATCAATCAATAAATAATCAGTGCTGTTTTTAATTGCTAACTTTCCATTGTTTGGAGTTACCAGGATCAGATGCTAAGGACTATTGTTACCTCATTGTCAGTGCTCTGACCTTCGATTTAGGGATTCTTGGTTTTGTTTGGTTTTGTTTTTCCATCGTTCTTATTATGTTTGGCAGCCTGAAGTTTCTTTTCAGGAATAATACTTTTAACCCTCCTACACTGTTAGTGGGAATGTAAATTGATACAGCCACTGTGGAGAACAGTATGGAGGTTCCTTTAAAAACTAAAAATATAACTACGATATGATCCAGCAATCTCACTCCTAGGCATATTCCCAGAGAAAACCATAATTTGAAAAGATACATGCACCGCTATGTTCACTGCAGCACTATTTACAATAGCCAAGACAAGGAAGCAACTTAAATGTCCATCAACAGAGGAATGGATAAAGAAGATATGGTACATATATACAATGGAATATTACTCAGCTCTAAATAAGAATGAAATAATGCCATCTGCAGCAATATGGATGGACCTAGGGATTATAATACTAAGGAAGTAATTCAGACAGAGAAAGACAAATATATGATATCATTTATATGTGGAATCTTAAAAAATGGTACAAATGGACTAATTTACAAAACAGAAGTAGAGTCACAGTTGTAGAAAACAAACTTATGGTTACCAGGGGATAAGGGGTCGGGGGGAGGGATAAACTGGGAGATTGGGACTGACATATACACACTATTAGGTATAAAATAAATAACTAATAAGAACCTACTGTATAGCACAGGGAACTCTACTCAGTTCTCTGTAATGGCCTATATGGGAAAAGAATCTAAAAAATGAGTGGATATATGTATATGTATAGCTGATACACTGCTGTACACCTGAAACTAGCATAACATTTTAAATCAACTATACTCCAATAAAAGTTTTAAAAGAATAATACTTTTAAATGCATACAATAAAATGCATAGCATTATAAAGGAAACCAATCATATTCAAATATAATTACATAAATATTTCAAAATTTTGTCCTAGTCTAATATATATTCTTTTTTATTAGAGCATTAAATGAAAAGATTTACCAGTGGATCTAATAACTAATATAATTTTGAAGTAGTCAAAATGTAACATTTTGAGATGTATCTACAATGATTGTAAAGTGATACGAAGTATTTGAGACTTTGGTGACAAAGACACAGATACTATTTGACACCAATGTTGTTATTGTTATTATTATTTTTCCAACATAATTATAATTGAAGGACTTGCTATATATCAAATAGATCTAAAATTATCAAATGCTATATATCAAATATATAGCAGATTTAGCAAAAAGTAAGATGTATTTTTTTCCATTCAATGAATTCTATGCAAGGATTATATGAACCCCAGGATAAGAGCCAACCTAAGTTTTGTTGTTGGCTACTTTCTAGAAGCTGGGAGCTAGAGTACTGATGACTGCAGAATTGGCAAGAATGGTGAGTACCTCTTGAGACCTTGATAGAAGAGATCACAATTCGGAACCCATGTTTGCTTGCCATATAGATTATTTCTATAGCAACAAGTTACAGGTAGTAATATCAACACTTTTACTTTGACCAGATTCAAAAAAAGGAAAAATTGACCTATGTAGTCTGGAGGGGAGGTGATATGGTATTTGTCAAGACTGGGATCTTTTTTCTCAATCACCTTTTAGATTGGCCTATGTTTACTCCATCTTACCCAGAACCAGAATCATGCAGTTTTGAGATAAATTCTGAGACACAAGAACTATATATAATGTGACTTTGCGAGCAACATGGCAAAATGATACAAACATGTATTTGTGAATTGCACATATGTGGGTTTGAACCGTGGCTTTCTGTAACCTTTGGAAAATTGCTTTACATCTTTTTGGATGCCACAGTTTTTATTTCTTTACTGGAGACAATATCTAGTTTATAGGTTTGAGGGACGCCTAAAATGAGATACTCAAACATAGTGTTTGATGGTTGAAAGACACAATGTATTCTCATTGTCAAAGTTTATGCAATTAATTAGCCAACTATCATGTATTGAGTCCTTACTCTCTGTCAATTACCATGCCAAGCATCAAACTACTTCATTGTTTAAATAATCTTATGAAGTTGCCAACTAAAAATTGGCACTTGCCATCTACCTCTACAAGGATTACATCGTGAGCAGCTGCAGCTGCTGACCTTCAACACCCCCTGAAAGGAGTTCAGGGTGGAGATCAGGAAGGAGGCACTCTGTGCTCTGGAAAAAACTGGCGGAACAGGTCTTCAGATAGTTAGATATTTTCAGGAGAAGATTTTATGAACCCAGTTCTTGTATCTCCTCATATCTAGTAAAGCACTAAAATCCTTCATGGTGATGTCCGCTCCTCGTGAGTAGCAGTAATCTTCTACAAAAAATATGTGCTTGATTGGATGTACTTCCCTTCACCAGTCACACATATACTGACCTCCCCACTGCTTCTACAGAGCAGTTTCTCAGAACTATCTAAAATGCTGTCTCCTGGGCTATAGTCCTCGTTTTTCCCCAAATAAAACGTCACTCACAACTCTCACGTTGTGCATTTTTTTTCAGTCAATAAAGTAGAATCTATAATTATCACTAAATTAGATATGAGGAATTTGAGATTTCTAGATGTAAAGTAATTTGCTTACATTTAAGTTGCATAACTGGAAGTCCTAGAGTTAGGATTTGAGCCCATGTTTTTGGATGCCACCCCCCAGCACGGAAATTGTATCCTACCAGCAAAATTAGTGGCAGTTCCCAGGAGAGAACTGGAGAGACTTCTAACTCTGAGGCCAGTGCTGTTTTCCAGTGTCTCACGGATAGTTTAATTCTTCATCAGTTCTAACACTCTCCTCCAACAGTCCTTATTTCATTCTAAAGAACACCCTAGATCTGAACTATTTCTTGCTTATGTTATTGGAAGCTTTTTTTATTTTTTAATTTAGTTTTGAAGCTCATCCCACAAATGAATTCCATTTCTTAAAATGTAGAACAGGCTGTTCTTTTGGCTATTGGCATCCTATTTTGGATTCCACAAAGGACTTTTAACACAATCACTTTTACAAGTCTTTGATGCAAAGCAAGTGACTGCCTAATGGTATTAAGCAGCTGAAGGGCAGGTAAATTGGCTGTGTTTTCTAAAAATGACTTTAATTTCCATCTAGAACATGATTGCATATTGTAATATAGCACGATGAAGAGTAGAACGCTGAAAAGATAAGCTTTAAAACAGAATATAAATTCCTAACCCACAAAAGACATTGTTTTTAACAAATGGAAACAAAAAATACGTGTCAGAAAGACTTTTCTATCACAGCACTGAAAAGACCTTTGCATGTCTTTCAGGTGCTTTCAACTTTTTAAAGCTAGTTTAATCGCAGCATTATTTCTATTTAACAGTTTTCATTGAGTAGAGTTTTGAGCTTTAAAAAAATGTGCCCTACTCTGGGAAGTGAAAAACTATGACAAAGAAAGCTTGGCTGGAGCTAGAGGTCGTAAATGTTGTTCAGCTGTATGTTTCATATTTTCCACAACCTATAATTGATGAATGATAAAAATCATAAAATGTTCTTACAAGGGTAGAAAGGTCACTATTTTTAAAAAACAGCTAAAACTTAATACTAATTTCTAAAAAAATCCTGGTTCTTTATACTCTATGAGAAACTACTATAATTCCACAGCTTCAAACAAAAAGCCTATCTGTTAATCAAAAAGTCAGACGTTTTAAAGGAAGGTAGGAAAAATACAGGGGTTTTTTTGACAAAGATATTCATCTTATTATGATTATTCCCCTTGCTGTTCTCATTCATTGAACCAAACACGCAATACAATTTAACCAGTTTCCAAATTATTTTAAAGCTAAATTGGAAATATCAGTGAATCAAATAATTTTATTACTTGTGGTTGACCAAAAATCAAATTTTATTTTACTGATCATTTTATCAGTAAAATGAGTATAATCAGTACATTTATTAAGGACCATTCTGAGCAGGGGCCACTGGGATTGGTAAAATCTGTTGTTCATTTCTGTTTTGTTTTGCTTTTTTAGTAGAAGTACATGTTTTGCTTCTTAAGAGAGTCCTAGGAAAACCTAGTGCTGGGGAGAAAGAATTTTTCCCTACCTTTCAAAGTTTCTTTTGGCTGGTCTAACAATCAAATCAATGCGAGACAGGTTAATGGGAGAAAAACCAAACTTAATTTCATATGCATAGGAACTCTACATTAGAGGTTCAAAGACAGAGGGCAAAATGAGTTATATATGCCATTCCTAAGCTGCGGGATGGGAAAGGGGACCTGGAGCTCTAAAAGGGGGGAGGGCAATTCAGAGGGTGAAAAGAAGAGCAGAAGTTGGGTAATTAGCCTTGTCATACAAGTGGGTCCCTCAGATAAAATTTGTCTCTGGATAATTCGAGCTCTGGGAAAGACCCTCAATTTAAATTCTTCTAGGTAGTTAAGAGAGGGGCAGATGTTTCTCTTGAGCCCAAAGGGTCTCA
Organism: Orcinus orca; assembly: GCF_937001465.1. Classification (NCBI taxonomy): domain Eukaryota; kingdom Metazoa; phylum Chordata; class Mammalia; order Artiodactyla; family Delphinidae; genus Orcinus; species Orcinus orca. Next base: position 7,886,991 of record NC_064563.1, on the reverse strand, counting down.
GTTGTCTTTAGCTCAGCTAATGCCTCATGCCAAAGTGGCACATTTCGGGGAGGCTCCTTCTGAACTTTTTCACTGGATTACCTCCTGTCTCCTCAAAGTTGAGGAAAATCTCTGTGATGCTCCTTGCCTACCCCACCTTGGTTTGCCAGTGGCTTTAATGGTTGTCAAAGACTGCTTGGGAAAGCTGCATCTCAGGCCTGGCAGGGCTGGGATGTTTCTTCCCCCATTGTAGAGAAAATCATTCATTCATTATTTACTCATTCATTCAAAAAAATTTTACAGAATGACTTCTGTGTGGGAAGCACTGAGAATTTGCCTTCGTGGAAGCTAGAGGGGTGGGGAAGATCTCAATTTTCTACCTCTTCCTGTAGCCACACACTTCACAACCTGTCTTGAGAGGTGAAATCTATTCACCTACTCTCTGAACCTGTGCTAGTCTTGTGATTTTGGGCAATAGAAGGTAGAAGTTCCCATGCCTGGACATATACCCAGAGAAAACCATAATTCGAAAAGACACATGCACCCCAATGTTCATTGCAGCACTATTTACAATAGCCAGGACATGGAAGAAGCCTAAATGTCCATCAACAGATGAATGGATAAAGAAGATGTGGTACATGTATACCATGGAATATTACTCAGCCATAAACAGGAATGAAATTGTGTCATTTGTAGATACGTGGATGGACCTAGAGACTGTCATACAGAGTAAAGTAAGTCAGAAAGAGAGAAACAAATATTGTATATTAATGCATATATATGGAATCTAGAAAAATGGTATAGATGATCTTATTTGCAAAGCAGAAATAGAGACACAGATGTAGAGAACAAATGTATGAATACCAAGGGGGAAAGGGGGAGGTAGGATGAATTGGGAGATTGGGATTGACATATATACACTATTGATACTATGTATGAAATAGATAACTAATGAGAACCTACTGTATAACACAGGGAACACTACTCAATACTCTCTGGTGACGTAAATGGGAAGGAAATCCAAAAAAGAGAGGATATATGTATATGTATAGCTGATTCACTTTGCTGTACCATAGAAACTAACACAACATTGTAAAGCAACTATACTCCATTAAAAAGAAAAAGAAAGAAAGTAGAAGAAGTGACACTGTGACAATTCTGAACCTAGGCCTTGAGAGGCTATGTGAGATTCCATTCTTTCTTGTCCCTCTGCCTTTATCATGAGAATATGTTTGAGCCAGTCTACTGGGAAAGCTATATGGAGCAAAGTGGAATCAGCCCAGTCATCCCAACTGAGACTCTGGACACAAGGCTGTCTAGTTAACTCACAGATGACCACAGACACATGAATGTGCCCAGCCAAGCTTATCTCTGATCAGCAGAATTGTCCTGCTCACCCAGAGGCTCATGAGCAAGAAACTAAATGTTCATGCTCGATGCCACTGTAGTTTCATGGTTGTTTGTCATGCAGCATTGCCATGCAAATAGATCACTAAGGCTTTGCTATATTTGGTGAATTCAGGCCAGGCTTTCCTGGGGGAATTATTCTTTATTCTTCTGTGAAGAATATAAGTAAGGAATAAAGATTAATAGGGAAGATGAAAGAAGCAAAGAACATTATAGGTAGACAAAACAGAGGCACAATCCTACTGGTGACAGTTGTAAGGGGCTAGGGTAGCTAGACCACTAGTGTCAATGGGAGTGTGGTAGAAAAGCTGGAGATGAAGGTCGCATCTATAGGGTCTGATAGGTCTTTTATGTTGTTTTATGTTTAATCTGAGAATAATGAAGAGCTTTAAGCAGAGAGAGAACATGACAAGGTGTGTTCAGCTCCACTGTACAGAACAGGGGTAAAAGTAAGACCTCCTGGGAGGGATTATGAGGAAAGTGGTGATTTTTAGTTTAGGACAAGGCATCAAGTCATCAGCCCAAACCTGATGACTCACCATGATAACGTTCTGATGAGTTTTCACATCTTTCTAAATTACTTTCCCTCCACCTTGAAAGGCAGCATGGGTGTGTTAATCCCATACTCTTAATTTATCCCTCCCCCTGTCTTTCCCCTTTGGTAACCATAAGTTTGTTTTTTATGTCTGTGACTCTATTTCTGCTTGTAAATAGGTTATTTTGTACCATTTTTAAGATTCCACATATAAGTGATATCCTATGGCATTTGTCTTTGTCTGACTTACTTCACGTAGTATGATAATCTGTAGGTCCATCTGTGTTGCTGCAAATGGCAACATTTTATCCTTTTTTATGGCTGAGCAATGGAAAATAATCTGAAAAAAATATATGTATATAAATGAATTCCTTTGCTGTATACCTGAAACTAACACAATATTGTAAATCAACTATACTTCAATTCAAAAAAAAAGCATGGATGTGGAATCAGATGTGCCTGGGTCTCCTGTCTGCTCCACAGATGAGCTTCACTTCTTTAAGGTAGCATACTCAAAACCCCTCAACCTGCTAGTATTCTGTAGAGGATTTTTGCATCTATATTCATCAGTGATATTGGCCTGTAATTTTCCTTTTTATGTGACATCTTTGTCTGGTTTTGGTATCAGGGTGATGGTGACCTTGTAGAATGAGTTTCGGAGTGTTCCTCCCTCTGCAATATTTTAGAAAACTTTGAGAAAGATAGGTGTTAGCTCTTCTCCAAATTTTTGACAGAATTTGCCTGTGAAGCCATCTGTGGCTGGGCTTTTGTTTGTTGGAAGATTTTTAATCACAGTTTCAATTTCAGTGCTTGGATAGGTCTGTTTATATTTTCTATTTCTTCAGTCTCGGAAGGTTGTACTTCTCTAAGGTCCATTTCTTCCAGGTTGTCCACTTTATGGGCATATAGTTACCTGTAGTAATCTCTCATGGCCCTTTGTATTTCTGCAGTGTCACTTGTTACTTCTCCTTTTTCATTTCTAATTCTGTTGATTTCAGTTGTCCCCCTTTTATTCTTTTTTTTTTTTTTTTTCAGTACGCGGGCCTCTCATTGTTGTGGATTCTCCCATTGCGGAGCACAGGCTCCAGACGCACAGGCTCAGCTGCCATGGCTCACGGGCCCAGCTGCTCCACGGCATGTGGGAGCTTCCCATACCTGGGCACAAACCCGTGTCCCCTGCATTGGCAGGCGGACTCTCAACCACTGCGCCACCAGGGAAGCCCCCTTTTTTTCTTGATGAGTCTGGCTAATGGCTTATCAATTTTGTTTATCTTCTCAAAGAACCAGCTTTTAGTTTTATTGATCTTTGCTATTGTTTCCTTCATTTCTTTTTCATTTATTTCTGATCTGATCTTTATTATTTCTTTCCTTCTGCTAACTTTGGGTTCCTTTTTGTTGCTCTTTCTCTTATTGCCTTAGGTGTAAGGTTAGGTTGTTTATTTGAGATTTTTCTTGTTTCTTGAGGTAGGATTGGATTGCTACAAACTTCCCTCTTAGAAGTGCTTTTGCTGCATCCCTGCAGCAAAATGATGCTGCAGGTAAAAACGATGGGATGCTCAATATCACTAATCATTAGAGAAATGCAAATCAAAACTACAATTTGGTATCACCTCACACCGGTCAGAATGGCCATCATCAGAATATCTACAAACAATAAATGCTGGAGAGGGTGTGGAGAAAAGGGAACCCTCATACACTGTTGATGGGAATGTAAATTGATACAGCCACTATGGAGAACAGTATGGAGGTTCCTTAAAAAAATAAAAAATAGAACTACCATATGACCCAGCAATCCCACTACTGGGCATATACCTTGAGAAAACCATAACTGAAAAAGAGACATGTACCACAATGTTCATTGCAGCACTATTTACAACAGCCAGGACATGGAAGCAACCTAAATTTCCATCGACAGATGAATGGATAAAGAAGATGTGGCACATATATACAATGGAATATTACTCAGCCATAAAAAGAAACAAAATTGAGTTATTTATAGTGAGTTAGATGGACCTAGAGTCTGTCATACAGAGTGAAGTAAGTCAGAAAGAGAAAAACAAATACCATATGTTAACACATACATATAGAATCTACAAAAAAAAAAAGGTTCTGATGGACCTAGGGGCAGGACAGGAATAAAGATGCAAATGTAACGAATGGACTTGAGGACAGGGGGAGGGGGAAGGGTAAGCTGGGACAAGTGAGAGTAGCATGGACATATATACACTACCAAATGTAAAATAGATAGCTAGTGGGAAGCAGCCGCATAGCACAGGGAGATCAATTCTGTGCTTTGTGACCACCTAGAGGGGTGAGATAGCGGGGGTGGGAGGGAGATGCAAGAGGGAGGGGATATGGGGATATACATATACATATAGCTGATTCACTTTGTTATACAGAAGAAATTAACACAACATTGTAAAGCAATTATACTCCAATAATGATGTTAAAAAAAAAAAAAAACCTCTACAAATCCCCTTTCCCACCATACCTCTACATGGATCCTCCAATCTGCTCGTTTCTTTATTTGAAATGACTCTTCTTTCTCCCATTTATGCTCATTTTGCTTTCCAGATAATGTAATACTTTGCTCACTTGTAAACTATAAGATAAAACAAGTCATTAGTTGTGAATACCCTGGCTGAAGCCACACCTTCTCTGCAAAGCCATTTCTGATTATTCCAAATCACTCTCCTCTAGTGTTCTATAGTTTGTCCCCACTAGACAATTAACACCATAATGTGTTATGTCCATGAGGATGCTTGTGGCTGCAAAGAACAGATAACCTTTAAAAAGTGACTTAACAATACAGTGTTTTGTTATATCACTTAAGCAGAATATGGAAGTAGCCAGATTCATATTGGATCAACACAATCAAGTCTGTAGGTCAAGGTCTTTGTCATCGTTTTGGCCTCTCCTCTTAGTTGCAACATGTCTGCAACACTCTCTTATGATCTATTGGCCAAAACTGTGTCATATGCAAAATCACAGGTGAATATCTGGCAAGGGGAATGGAATTTCCCAGACTGGCTTGGTCCCACCGTTACTCAATCCCTCAGCTGGATACACTGGGAATCTGTCAGAGGTAAATGGCTGATGAGTAGGCAGCCAGTAGTGACTACTGCTCATTGCTTAATGATCTTTTGTGTCTGATCCTCATCTACCTGTGTGCTTCTCTGGAGCTTTAACCTCCAACCATGGCAATTTCCTACAGCTCTCTGATTATACACTGGTTTATTTCTTCGCACCTTAGTACACACTCTTTTCTCTATTTGAAATGTCAATCCTTGGTCCATTTCTAGACAAAGGTTTGACTTATAAAGCTTTCTAGAATCATCACTTTGTTGGTAAAGCTTTCGCTGAACTCCACATCCATGTGCACAGTTAATCACTCTCTTCTTGGTCTTACTTCTTTTTCATGTATATACTTGCATTTTTATATGTATTGTACTGCACTATGATTTACTTATATGTCGATCCCCACTCCCCTCCACCAGGACTCATTGCCCTTGCTTAGCACATAGCATGGTTTAAATTAAAGGGCACTACATGGTACTGAATCTAAAGTACCACAAAGCTTAGTCTTACAATGTGCCAGGGGACTTCATGCAGGTGTCCTTTCTACTTGCTGTCAAAGAACAAATGTTATAGTTATCCACAATTCAAAGCACTTGGTATGGTGCTAGAATACGCAAAACTTACCAGAATATACTTTTCCACTGATGGATGTTTAAATACCAAACAGGGAAAGAAAGATAACTACATAGAAAGCAAAATGGACAGTGTGCTTCCACACCAGCTGAGTATGTCATTATCATTGTTTTTTTTTCTCATTTTTATTGGAGTATAATTATTTCACAACCTTGTGTTACTTTCTGCTGTATAACAAAGTGAATCAGTTATATGTATACATATATCCCATATCTCTTCCCTCTTGCATCTCCCTCCCACCCTCCCAGTCCCACCCCTCTAGGTGGTCACAAAGCACAGAGCTGATCTCCCTGTGCTATGCAGCTACTTCCTACTAGCTATCTATTTTACATTTGGTAGTGTATATACGTACATGCCACTCTCTCACTTTGTCCCAGCTTACCCTTTCCCCTCCCCATATCCTCAAGTCCATTCTCTAGTAGGTCTGTGTCTTTATTCCCATCCTGCCCCTAGGTTCTTAACCATTTTTTTTATTCCATATATATGTGTTAGCATACAATATTTGCTTTTCTCTTTCTGACTTACTTCACTCTGTACGACAGACTCTAGGTCCATCCACCTCACTACAAATAACTCAACTTTGTTTCTTTTTATGGCTGAGTAATACTCCATTGTATATATGTGTCACATCTTCTTTATCCATTCATCTGCTAATGCACACTTAGGTTGCTTCCATGTCCTGGCTATTGTAAATAGAGCTGCAATGAACATTGTGGTACATGACTCTTTTTGAATTATGGTTTTCCCAGGGAAAATGTCCAGCAGTGGTGTTGCAGGGTCGTATTGTAGTTCTATTTTTAGTTTTTTAAGGAACCTCCATACTGTTCTCCATAGTGGCTGTATCAATTTACATTGCCACCAACAGTGCAAGAGGGTTCCCTTTTCTCCACACCCTCTCCAGCATGTATGTTTGTAGATTTTTTTATTATGGCCATTCTGACCAGTGTGAGGTGATACCACATTGTAGTTTTGATTTCCATTTCTCTAACAATTAGTGATGTTGAGCATCCTTTCATGTGTTTGTTGGAAATCTTTATATCTTCTTTGGAGGAATGTCTATTTAGATCTGCCCATTTTTGGACTGTGTTTTTTTTTTTTTTGATATTGAACTGCATGAGGGGCTTGTATATTTTGGAGATTAATCCTTTGTCAGTTGCTTCATTTGCAAATATTTTCTCCCATTCTGAGGGTTGTCTTTTCATCTTGTTTATGGTTTCCTTTGTTGTGCAAAAGCTTTTAAGTTTCATTAGGTTATATTTCTTTATTTTTGTTTTCATTTCCATTTCTCTAGGAGGTGGGTCAAAAAGGATCTTGCTGTGATTTATGTCATGGAGTGTTCTGCCTATGCTTTTCTCTAAGAGTTTTAAAGTGTCTGGCCTTACATTTAGGTCTTTAATCCATTTTGAGCTTATTTTTGTGTATGGTGTTAGGGAGTGTTCTAATCTCATACTTTTACATGTATCTGTCCAGTTTTCCCAGAACCACTTATTGAAGAGGCTGTCCTTTCTCCACTGTACATTCCTGCCACCTTTATCAAAGATAAGGTGACCATATGTGCGTGGGTTTATCTCTGGGCTTTCTATCCTGTTCCATTGATCTATCTTTCTGTTTTTGTGCCAGTACCATACTGTCTTGATTACTGTAGTTTGTAGTACAGTCTGATGTCCAGGAGCCTGATTCCTCCAGCTCTGTTTTCCTTCTCAACATTGCTTTGGCTATTTGGAGTCTTTTGTGTTTCCATAAAAATTGTGAAATTTTTGGTTCTAGTTTCGTGAAAAATGCCATTGGTAGTTTGATAGGGATTGTATTGAATCTGTAGATTGCTTTGGGTACTATAGTCATTTTCACAATGTTACTTCTTCCAATCCAAGAACATGGTATATCTCTCCGTCTGTTTGTATCATCTGTAATTTCTTTCATCAGTGTTTTATAGTTTTCTGCATACAGGTCTTTTGTCTCCTTAGGTAGGTTTATTCCTAGGTATTTTATTCTTTTTGTTGCAATGGTAAATGGGAGTGTTTCTTTCATTTCTCTTTCAGATTTTTCATCATTAGTGTACAGGAATGCAAGAGATTTCTGTGCATTAATTTTGTATCCTGTTACTTTACAAAATTCATTGATGAGCTGTAGTAGTTTTCTGGTAGCATCTTTAGATTCTCTATGTATAGTATCATGTGACAGTTTTACTTCTTCTTTTCCAATTTGGATTCCTTTTATTTCTATTTCTTCTCTGATTGCTGTGGCTAAAACTTCCAAAACTATGTTGAATAATAGTGGTGAGAGTGGGCAACCTTGTCTTGTTCCTGATCTTATTGGGAATGGTTTCAGTTTTTCACCTTTGAGAATGATGTGGCTGTGGGTTTGTCATATATGGCCTTTATTATGTTGAGGTAACTTACCTCTATGGCTACTTTCAGAGGGGTTTTTATCATGAATGGGTGCTGAATTTTGTCGAAAGCTTTTTCTGCATCTGTTGAAATGATCATATGGTTTTTTTTTTTTTTTTTTTTTTTTTTTTGCGCTACGCAAGCCTCTTACTGTCGTGGCCTCTCCAGTTGCAGAGCACAGGCTCCGGACGCGCAGGCTCAGCGGCCATGGCTCACGGGCATAGCCTCTCCGCGGCATGTGGGATCTTCCCAGACCGGGGCACGAACCCATGTCCCCTGCATCGGCAGGCGGACTCTCAACCACTGCGCCACCAGGGAAGCCCCCGATCATATGGTTTTTATCCTTCAGTTTATTAATATGCTGTATCACATTGATTGATTTGTCTATACTGAAGAATCCTTGCATTCCTGGAATAAACCCCACCTGTTCATGGTGTATGATCCTTTTAATGTGCTGTTGGATTCTGTCTGCTAGAATTTTGTTGAGGATTTTTGCATATATGTTCATCAGTGATATTGGCCTGTAGTTTTCTCTGTTTGTGACATCTTTGTTTGGTTTTGTATCAGGGTGATTGGGGCCTCGGAGAATGAGTTTGGGAGTGTTCCCCCCTCTGCTATATTTTGGAAGAGTTTGAGAAGGACTGGTTTTAGCTCTTCTCTAAATGTCTGAAGAATTCACCTGTGAAGCCATCTGGTTCTGGGGTTTTAGTTGCTGGAAGTTTTTTAATCACAGTTTCAGTTTCAGTGCTTGTGATTGGCCTGATATATTTTCTATTTATTCCTGCTTCAGTCTCAGATGGTTGTGCTTTCCTGAGAATGAGTCCATTTCTTCCAGGTTGTCCATTTTATGGGCATATAGTTGTTTGTAGTAATCGCTCATGATCCTTTTTATTTCCACAGTGTCAGTTGTTACTTCTCCTTCTTCATTTCTAATTCTTTTGATCTGAATTGTCTCCCTTTTTTTCTTGATGAGTCTGGCTAATGGTTTATCAGTTTTGCTTAACTTCTCAAAGAACCAGCTTTTAGTTTTATTGATCTTTCCTATTGTTTCCTTCATTTCTTTTTCATTTATTTCTGATCTGACCTTTATGATTTCTTTCCTTCTCCTAACTTTGGTGTTTTTTTCTTCTTTCTCTGATTGCTTTAGGGGTAAGGTTAGGTTGTTTATTTGAGATGTTTCTTGTTTCTTGTGGTAGGTTTGTATTGCTATAAACTTCCCTCGTAAAATTGCTTTTGTCTCATTTCATAGGTTTTGGGTCATTGTGTTTTCATTGTCGTTTTTCTCTAGGTATTTTTTGCTTACCTCTTTGATTTCCTCAGTGATCTCTTAGTTATTTAGTAATGTATTATTTATCTTCCATGTGTTTGTAGTTTTTACAGCTTTTTTTCCTGTAATTGATATCTCTTCTCATAGCATTGTGGTCAGAAAAGATACTTGAAAAAATTTCAATTTTTTAAAATTTACCAAGTCTTGATTTGTGACCCAAGATATGATCTATCCTGGAGAATATTCCATGAGCACTTGACAAGAAAGTGAATTCTTTTGTTTCTGTTTGGAATGTCCTATAAATATCAATAAAGTCCATTTTGTTTAATGTGTCATTTAATGCTTGTGCTTCCTTGTTTATTTTCATTTTGGATGATCTGTCCATTGGTGAAAGTGGGGTGTTAGTGTCCCCTACTATGATTGTGTTACTGTTGATTTTCCCTTTTATGGCTGTTAGGAATTGCCTTATGTATTGAAGTGCTCCTGTGTTGGGTGCATAAATATGTATAATTGTTATATCTTCTTCTTAGATTGACCTCTTGAACATTATGTAGTGTCCTCCTTTGTCTGTTGTAATAGTCTTTATTTTAAAGTCTATTTTGTCTGATATGAGAATTGGTACTCCAGCTTTCTACTGATTTACATTTGCAGGGAATAACATTTTCCATACCCTCACTTTCTGTCTGTATGTGTCCCTAGGTCTCAAGTGTGTTTCCTGTAGACAGCATATATACGGGTCTTGTTTTTGTATCCATTTAGCCAATCTAAGTCTTTTAGTTGGAGCATTTAATCCATTTACATTTAAGGTAATTATCAATATGTATGTTCCTTTTACCATTCTCTGAGTTGTTTTCGGTTTGTTATTGTAGATCTTTTCTTTCTCTTGTGTTTTCTGCCTAGAGAAGTTCCTTTAGCATTTGTTGTAAAGCTGGTTTGTTGGTGCTGAATTCTCTTAGCTTTTGCTTGTCTGTAAATGTTTTAATTTCTCTGTTGAATCTGAATGAGATCCTTGCTGGATAGAATAATCTTGGTTGTAGGTTTTCCCCTTTCATCACTTTAAATATATCCTGCCACTCCCTTCTGGCTTGCAGAGTTTCTGCTGAAAGTTCAGCTGTTAACCTTATGGAGATTCCCTTGTATGTTATTTGTTGTTTTTCCCTTGCTTCTTTTAATATTTTTTCTTTTTACTTAATTGTTGATAATTTGATTAATATGTGTCTTGGTATGCTTCTCCTAGTATTTATCCTGTAAGGGACTCTCTGTGCTTCCTGGACTTCATTGACCACTTTCTTTCCCATATTAGGGAATTTTTCAAGTATAATCTTTTCAAATATTTTCTCAGTCCCTTTCTTTTTCTCTCCTTCTTCTGGGAACCCTATAATTCAAATGTTGGTTCCTTTAATGTTGTCCCAGATGTCTCTGAGACTGTCCTCAAATCTTTTCAGTCTTTTTTTCTTTATTCTGTTCTGCAGTAGTTATTTCCACTATTTTATCTTCCAGGTCACTTATCCGTTCTTCTACCTCAGTTATTCTGCCATTGATTCTTTCTAGATAATTTTTATTTCATTTATTGTGTTGTTCATCATTGTTTGTTTGCTCTTTAGTTCTTCTAGATCCTTGTTAAATGTTTCATTTATTTTCTCCATTCTATTTCCAAGATTTTGCATCATCTTTACTATCATTGCTATGAATTCTTTTTCAGGTAGACTGCCTATTTCCTCTTCATTTGTTAGGTCCAGTGGGTTTTTGCCTTGCTCCTTCATCTGCTGTGTCTTTCTCTGTGCTCTCAGTTTGCTTAAATTACTGTGTTTTGGGTCTCCTTTTCACAGGCTGCAGGTTCATAGTTTTCATTTTTTTGTGAGTCTGCCCCCAGTAGCTAAGATTGGTTCAGCATATTGTGTAGGCTTCCTGGTTGAGGGACTAGTACCTGTATTCTGGTGGATGAGGCTGGATCTTGCCTTTCTGGTGGGCAAGACTGTGTCCAGTGGTGTGTTTTGGGGTGTCTGTGACCTTATTATGATCTTAGGCAGCCTCTATGCTAATGGGTGGGGTTGTGTTCCTGTCTTGTTAGTTGTTTGGCATAGGTTGTACAGCACTGTAGCTTGGTGGTCGTTGAGTGGAGGTGGGTCTTAGCATTGAGATGGAGATCTCTTGGAGAGCTTTCTCCATTTGATAATATGTGGAGCCACGAGGTCTCTGGTGGACCAATGTCCTAAACTCAGCTGTCCAACCTCCGAGGCTCAGGTCTGACCCTGGACCAGAGCATCAATACCCTGTCAGCCACATGGCTCAGAAGAAAATGGAGAAAAAAAGAAAGAAAAGAAGAAAAAAATAAAATAAAATAAAGTTATTAAAATAAAAAATTAAAAATATATTATTAAAAATAAATACTGTTTAAAAGTAATTACAAAAAGGGGATTCCCTGGTGGCTCAGTGGTTGAGAGTCCGCCTGCCGATGCAGGGGACGCAGGTTCGTGCCCCGGTCCGGGAGGATCCCACATGCCGCGAAGTGGCTGGGCCCGTGAGCCACAGCTGCTGAGCCTGCACGTCCGGAGCCTGTGCTCCGCAACGGGAGAGGCCACAACAGTGAGAGGCTCACATATCGCAAAAAAAAAAAAAAAAAAAAAAAAGTAATAAAAAAAGAAAAGAAGAGAGCAACCAAACCAAAAAACAAATCCATCAATGATAGCAAGTGCTAAAAACTATACTTAAAAAAAAAAATGGACAGATAGAACCCTAGGACAAATGGTAAACAGCAAAGCTATACAGACAAAATCACACAGAGAAACATATACATACATGCTCACAAAAAGAGAAAAAGGAAAAAAATATATATATATCTTTTGGGAAGTCTGTGGTCTTCTGCCAGCATTCAGTTAGTGTTCTGTAGGAGTTATTCCACATGTAGATGTATTTCTGATGTATTTGTGAGGAAAAAGGTGATCTTCAAGTCTTACTCCTCCACCATCTTGAAGGTCTCCTCGATGTGCCTGCTTTTTCAAGGACTGAAGGGAGACAAATGAAACTGAAGTTCCAGAGAGCAAAAAAGAGCAGCAAAAGGGGGTACTGGAGAATATTCAAAGTCTGAGTGCTCACACAGCCTTCTGGGGAATGGGGATTTTATTCTGAGCACCATGAATCTGTCTCTTCTGCAAATGAAGGAGAGTCACAATCTAGATTCAGTATTTGTTAACATTTTGTGACATTTGCTCTGTATCTCTCTTTTGAGGTAACCTTTTGTTTTTTTCTTTTTCTGAATCATTTGAAAGCAAGATGTAGCCATTATGACATTTTCCCATTAAATCCTTTGGTGTGCATGTCACAGAGCAAAGGATATTATTCTTCTACATAAGTACAGTATTGCCATCATATGCAGTTGTTCCCCCACATGTTCTTTATAGGTGTTCCCCCACTCTCTATGATCATGCATTTCATTGGGTTTTCTAGTTTCAATCTTCTTTAAAAAAATCTTTTACAACACTGACATTTTCAAAGCATCCATTATGATTGTAATAGAATGTCCCATAGTCTAGATATTTCTAATGTTTCCTTATAATTAGCTTCAAATAAAACATTTTGGCAAGAATACTGCATAAATAATGTTATGGAAATTGGGATAGTTTGGAGAGTGGAATATGCTCTATTGGTTATTATGCTGAGACAGCAGGTATAAACTGGGCTCTTGGCCACACTAATCATAGAACCCCACCTGCAGTCAAAGTGGCTAGTCCAGATACTGACACATCATCTAAACTGGGCCAATCAGAATCCTCCTCTGAAATAGTTTAAATTGATTGGAATGGAACAAGGTAGAAAGCCCAGAGAGAAACCCATGCACATATGGTCACCTTGTTTTTGATAAAGGAGGCAAGAATATACAATGGAGAATGACATAAACCACAGCAAGATCCTTTTTGACCCAACTCCTAGAGAAATGGAAATGAAAACAAAAAATAAACAAATGGGACCTAATGAAACTTAAAAGCTTTTGCACAGCAAAGGAAAACATAAACAAGACGAAAAGACAACCCTCAGAATGGGAGAAAATATTTGCAAATGAAGCAACTGACAAAGGATTAATCTCCAGAATTTACAAACAGCTCATGCAGGTCAATATCAAAAAAAAAAAACCAATCCAAAAATGGGCAGAAGAACTAAATAGACATTTCTCCAAAGAAGATATACAGACTGCCAACAAACACATGAAAGGATGCTCAACATCACCAATCATTAGAGAAATGCAAGTCAAAACTACACTGAGTTATCACCTCACACTGGTCAGAATGGTCATCTTCAAAAAATCTACAAACAATAAATGCTCCAGAGGGTGTGGAGAAAAGGGAACCCTCTTGCACTGTTGGTGTGAATGTAAATTGATACAGCCACTATGGAGAACAGTATGGAGGTTCCTTAAAAAACTAAAAATAGAACTACCATATGACCCAGCAATCCTACTACTGGGCATATCCCCTGAGAAAACCATAATCCAAAAAGTGTCATGTACCACAATGTTCATTGCAGCTCTATTTACAATAGCCAGGACATGGAAGCAACTTAAGTGTCCATCAACAGATGAATGGATAAAGAAGATGTGGCACACTTATACAATGGAATATTACTCAGCCATAAAAAGAAAAAAAATTGAGTTATTTGTAGTGAGGTGAATGGACCTAGAGTTTGTCATACAGATTGCAGTAAGTCAGAAAGAGAAAAACAAATACTGTATACTGACACATATATATGGAATCTTAAAAAAAAAAAAAAGTTCTGAAGGACCTAGGGGCAGGACAGGAATAAAGATGAAGACATAGAGAATGGACTTGAGGACATGGGGAAGGGGAAGGGGAAGTTGGGATGAAGTGAGAGAGTGGCATGGACTAATACATACTACCAAATGTAAAATAGATAGCTAGTGGGAAGCAGCCGCATAGCACAGGGAGATCAGCTCAGTGCTTTGTGACCACCTAGAGGGGTGAGATAGGGAGGGTGGGAGAGAGACGCAAGAGGGAGGAGATATGGGGATGTATGTGTATGTATAGCTGATTCACTTTGCTATGAAGTAGAAACTAACACACCATTGTAAAGCAATTATACTCCAATGAAATTGTTTAAAAAAAATTAGAGTGAATATTGAGTAAATATTTTTCAGTTCTTCTTCGTGCATAAATGTAAGTTTAATTATATAATTAAACTAAGGAGGTAGTTATAGAAAAATGAAATAATAGTTTAAATATGCTTTAATATTTTTAAACAAGAAAAAATACATACTCTGTCTCTTTTTTGTCCTTCTAGTGAGATTTTTTTTTCAATAATATCATAGCCATTGCAATAGGAAACAGAAATTTATCTCTCTTGTCAAAGATCTTACAATTCTTGGTACTAATGTTCCTTGTTGGGAGAATCTAAACCATATTCTGTTTATTTTTACAAGTAAAATAGGTAACTAATAAGGATCTACTGTATAGGTACTCTACTCAATACTTTGTAATGACCTATATGGGAAAAGAATCTAAAAAACAGGGGATATATGTATACATATAACTGATACACTTTGCTGTACAGCAGAAACTGATACAACATTTTAAATCAACTATATTCTAAAAAAATTTTTTTTAACATTTTAATAGTTCATTTGAAACCTTTAATAATAATTTTATTGATATGGGAACTACTAATTTTCATATTTTTCCACATTGAACATTGTATAATCAAGGAAGATACAAGAGAGTCTTTGGGATATGTTATTCGTTATTCTTTGTCAGTGTAGGTTCAGATCAATAGAATTACAATATTTTTTTCCTTAAGAAATGACTGATTTTTAAATTTTTTCCAGCCTGAACTCTCACACTGCCTCTTTAGTGGGCCATTTTCTTTCCTGTCCCTGGGCCATTGCATCCTCTTAGCTTGTAATGCCCTTTCCCTACATCTTCCCATGACAAACACCTCACTGTTTAGCTCTCAGTTCAAATCTGACCCCCTCAAGGATTTACTTAACAAGCGTATCTAAAATATTCACCTCCATAATTCTCTGTCCCAACACCCTTTGATTTTCATTAGCCCAACTCATTTTTCACTCTCTGAAATCACTTACTTACTGCCTGTTTACTATCTCTTTCCTTCCACTGGAATGTAATCTCCAAGAGGCAGAAATCACGATATCCTCAGCATGCTGAGCACATCATAGTAAGGCCATAAATATCTGCTGAATGAATGAATGGATTTTGAAATTTATTATATTATTTTAACTTACCACCAACATGGTATGAATCCATCATTCTACCTTTTCAAAGTTCAACGTTGAAAAAAGGCTAATATTTATAGATGGTTATTTGTATTTGCTTTTGGGGAGTATTGACCATGCAGAACCTTTTTACACATTGTATTAGGGCTTACATTTACTCTTGCATGGTAAAGTGAAATGGAACCTGACCTTCTGGTCAAAACAGGTGAGTTCAGGTTTTGGTTTTATCATTTACTAATTGTTCAAGCTTGCACAACCACTTAATCTTTCTGAGCCTCAGTTTCCTCATACGTAGGTTTTTAGATAACAATACTTGATCTGCTCATTCCATAAGTTTTTCTGTGAAGGTGAAATTCGATAATGTATTTATGAAATCATTTTTAAATGGAATACGTAAGACCTTATTACAAATTTAATGTACTAATTTATTGCCTAATGGACCAAAAGAGTTAATTGTTCTTCCAAAATTATCTAATTTATTTTCAGGGTTGGGGAGAAATTTATGCAAGGTGCTACTAATAGATAATAATAACTCCGTTGTTCCTCTATCACACCTTTCCTTAGAGGACTCAGAGAGCTTTAATCTGTCTCATTAATCCTTAACAATGCCTCTGAATCATTGGACAACCTGATGATAAGCATTGTTCTCCTGATTTTTACCACTGGAGTGAACGAGACACTGAGAGGTTGTGACTTTTTCAAAGTCACACAGACATCCATGAGGCTGCTGTGGAAAGGGGCTGAGAGCCCTGGCAGCATCCTGCCTGTAACCGACCTCAGTAGACAATGCCTAGCATGTATCATTACTAAGGTCCAGTGGGAGTTACAAAGAACATGACAGGTATACTGTCCTCAATACTTCAGTCTTGGAGGGAGAATAGGAACATAAAATGGCTAAGATGGAACAGAATTGAAATGTCATGAATTTTTTTTTTTTTTTTTTTTTTTTTTTTTTTTTTTTTGCGGTATGCAGGCCTCTCACTGTTGTGGCCTCTCCCGTTGCGGAGCACAGGCTCCGGACGCGCAGGCTCAGCAGCCATGGCTCACGGGCCCAGCCGCTCCGCGGCATGTGGGATCTTCCCAGACCGGGGCACGACCCCATGTCCCCTGCATTAGCAGGCAGACTCTCAACCACTGCGCCACCAGGGAAGCCCTGAATTATTTTTTAAATTTGTTCTGAAGTTTCAATGTGGGTAGATCTCATTAATTACATCAGAATAGACTTCATAGAAAAGATGACATTCCCCATAGGTCATAGAAAATTGATAAGTTTTGAAAGTAATAAAAATGGAAAGATATTAAGCAAATGAAACAGAATGAACAAAACATAAGAGAAATTATGGAACACACATGAGGAAAAGTAACTTTCCATTCTGAATAACTGGATATATGCAGATAGCATAGTGCCAGCTAGATACATACCAAAAGCACCTCAAATATTATACTCTTTATTATTATTATAAGTAGTTACAATAATTATTGATTCACAGTTATCATCATACTTAAAATCATTTTTATTATTAATAGTCATCAAACATTAAAGGGGGTAGTAAGTAAATAAGGTGCTGTGATCCACTGAAGTGTTTGAATACCTCCCCTTCTCTCTTGTATCAGAGAATACTTCTCTACCCAGACCTCCAACTTAGGATTCAGCCATGGGGTTTTCTTTGGCAAATGGAACATAATCAGATGTGACTGAAACTGTGGGTTTGAATATACTTACATGATTTGGCTTGCCTCTTGCCATAAAACTGACAAAAGAGAGAAAGCCCTGAGGGGAGCTTCTGTTCTAAGGATGAGGGACATTTTGAATAGATCTGGACTTAATGCAAAGCCTGAATTCAAAGCCAGCCAAACTCCCATCTGAAGAAGAAGACTATCCCAACTGACCCATAAACCTGTAAGTGAGGAAAATAAATGCTTATTTTTCTAAGTCATTGCACTTTGGAGAGATATGTAATGCAATCACAGTTGACTAATCTAGAGGATAATGTCTAGTGGGGGTACATTGCATAAAATAATGAATTCTAAGATGTGCTGCTTCCCAGTTTAGTGATCATAAAAGGGCCTTCATAACAAAAGTCTTTACAAGCAGTTCACTGACAGTTAAGCCAATGGATGGGCTCCAGGCCCCATAAATGGAATAAAATGTTAATTTGAATGCAGACATATACATTTACCTGAGCCATCACCAAATGATAAGGACCATTATCCCGAGGTGTTTTGAACAAGAGAGTAACATAGCTAAAGCTTGACTTTAGTTAAGAATCATTTGGTTGAGTGTGTAGGGCAGATACAGTGTTAGGAGTTCAGGCAGGAGTGTATTGCCAATGTCTAAATGATAGAAAATGGTTAACTTCAGTGGAAGTAAAAAAAAGAAAATGACAGAAAGAAAATGCATGCAAGAAACTTTGCTGAATTTCTATTGGATGTGACAGCTGAAGGGATGATGAGGATAGGAAATGTCAAAAATACTTGAGCCCCTGAGGCAATTGGCTATAAGACTAATGATGTCATTCTCAGAAGTGAAGAAATCAGAAGAGGAAAAGTAGATGATTTGAATGGTGGAGAGATAATGAATTTTAGTTTTGACATGTTGAGTTTGAAGTATAGACAGAGATTTAAGGAACTGGCATAAAATATAAGACCCCCGACTCCACTTACCTGATTGTCAAATGTCTTTAAGTGGAGAGAGTCTTTCATGCCAAGGTGGATAGAATTACACATATATTATATTTCAAGCTCCAGAGAGAAGTTTTAAGAAGCAAAATCAATGGGCTCCTCCCTGAAGCCAAGACTATTAGGTTGGAAATTTTGTTTTTATTGAAATTCTATAGACAGGAACTTCAGCAATCTCTTCAAGACTGAGAGAAGAAAACGTTTTTGGCTGTGCGGGTTGCCTTTGGGGCACATTGTAACTGTGGGACTGATAGAAAAGACATAGAACTCATATGCTTCATCACAAAAAAGACAAACTTCAGTTTTATATTTAAATATGAAAATTCAATGTTCTACACCTGTTATGTGTCACTCCATGATAAAGAATTTTGTAGAGGGTTACTTTACTGCCCAGTCACTTGACACATTTTAACAAGTGATAATTTATGACCTATAGACTTGGTATAAGAGCATAGCAATTGAGAACACTGTGTTTGGAAGCAGCCCACTCTGGTTTGAATCTAGGCTCTGCCAGTTACAGCCTACAGATTCATTCATTTGACAAATAATTGTTGAATTTCTGCCATGTTCTATATATGAGAACAAAAACATACGAAGACCACTTCTTTCTGGAGTTTACATTTTAGTGGAGGGAGATATTCAACAAATAATAAACATAATAATGAATACACTGCAAAGAATATTAAAATGTTATGAATGGTACGGAGAAAAAAAAGGAGAGACATGTAAGGAGGACTGCATCGGCAGGCGGACTCCCAACCACTGCGCCACCAGGGAAGCCCCCTGATTATTTTAAAGCATATTCAATACATATTATTTGACCTGTAAACCTTTTAATAATATCTTCAAGCGATAGTTGTTTCATTGTCTTAAACACAACCACAAAACCATTATTACACCTAAAAATAAAGACCTTGATGTTACCAAATGTCCTATCAGTGTTCACATTTTCCCCAATTACTTTAGAGACTTTTTTATTGTTATTATTTGTGTGAATTAGACATTTTAGATTGTTTTGAGCAAAGGGGTAATGGAAATGGTGTGGCTGATGTAGTAAGAACAGCCTGTAGGGTGGAAAGGAAAGAAGCAGGAAGAACGGTTGGAAGCTTTAGTAGTCCTTTAGAGGACAAGTAATGGTGGCTTGAACCAAGATGGTAGCTGTGAAGATGGTGATACTTTTTTGATTTCTGAATATATTTTAAAATGAGGGCTTCCCTGCTGGCGCAGTGGTTGAGAGTCCGCCTGCCGATGCAGGGGACACGGGTTTGTGCCCCGGTCCAGGAAGATACCACATGCCGCGGAGCGGCTGGGCCCGTGAGCCATGCCCGCTGAGCCTGCGCATCCGGAGCCTGTGTTCCACAACGGGAGAGGCCGCAACAGTGAGAGGCCTGCATACCGCAAAAAAAAAAAAAAAAAAGAGAGAGAGAGCCCATAGGTTTTCCAAAGGTTTTGGACATGGAGTGTGTGAGAGAGAGAAATCAAGGGTGACTACTGGGGTTTTGGATTAAGGAGACCAACAAAATTAAAGGGTTTGTGGGAGATAAAGAGTTATGTCTGAACATGAGGGGTTAATACAGTAGCAACTGGGCGGTTCAAGACTGCCCATAAAAATTTGAGTCTCCAGCATATTGTTGATGAATAGAGATATGAGACTGGATGAAATCACCAGTGTAGACTGAAGGGAGAAGATGACCAAGGAGACAGCCCTCAGACATTCCAAAGTTTTGAATAAGAGGGAAAACCAGCAAGGGATACCAAGGAGCAACCAATGAAGTATGTATTCTGGGAATCAAGTGGAGCAGGTGCCTTGTGGAGGAGGCAGCCACCACCAGTGTCCAAAGACATTGTTATATCAGTTGAAATGAGAACTGCAGTATAGAATAAGACTGCTTATTAATTCATGGCATTTTGTTTATTTTAAAAATACTGGGCTTCCCTGGGGGTGCAGTGGTTAAGAACCTGCCTGCCAATGCAGGGGACACAGGTTCAAGCCCTGGTCCAGGAAGATCCCACATGCCACAGAGCAACTAAGCCCGTGCACCACAACTACCGAGCCTGCATACCACAACTACTGAGCCCGTGAGCCACATCTACTGAAGCCTGCACACCTAGAGCCCATGCTCTGCAACAAGAGAAGGCACTGCAATGAGAAGCTCGCGCACCACAACAAAGAGTAGCCCCTACTCGCTGCAACTAGAGAAAGCTCGTGCACATCAACGAAGACCCAACACAGCCAAAAATAAATTAATTAATTAATTAATAAAAATAATAAATAAATAATTTAAAAAATACTTATGGCCTACCTACTGTACGATAGCCACTAATTAGATTCTGCAGATAAAAATGAGAGCCAGGCATAATTTCTACCTTTAAGAATCTGGTGGTGGTGGGATGAACTGGGAGACTGGGATTGACATATATACACTAATATGTATAAAATAGATAAGTAATAAGAACCTGCTATATAAAAGAAAAGAAACTTTTATAAACTTACGTATCAGTGGGGATACAGGCAATTAGAAGATATTATAAAACACGATTATAACTTGCTAACCCTCTTTATGCTCCATTTGTTTGCTTATAAAATAAGGCTAATTGTACTTCATCATCCATTGTGAGAATTAAACAATATTATTCTTCTATAAGGATGTGAAAAAATGATTCTCCCCTACAATTATTTAGTTAATTTTCTACGTATTTCGAAGAAATAATCAATATATCAATATTTGTGGTAGATGGTAAAACCCAGAAGTCGGGTTTACTTGACAAAAGATCATCTTTGAGTTGTGGGGTTAAGAAGAGGAGAAAAGTGTGAATATCTCTAAAAAAGACTTTGGAAGGAGAGTGAGGAGGCCCAAAATAAAAATAAGTGGATAGAAGATGAGGTCATGGGTTGGAGATGGGCCAGAAGGAGGAAGGCTCAGTAGTCTACAGTTGAGCAGGACTTGAGAGAAACATGTAAGAGGGAATTGCAAATGGATCATTTTTAATATGTAGAATTGGACTGATATAAGATGAATACTAGAACAGCTTGGAAAGGCACAGGACCAATTTCTCTCAAATTCATAAAAATCAAGAAGAGGGTGTAGGATTGTCCCAGGCTCTAGAGTGGGAGTTCAGTTCAATCCAACAAATCCTGTGAGAGCCAGAAAGAGCTTAGCTGACTCCGGTCTAAATATGTACGGCTTAGCATGGAGTAAGTGTTCAGTAAATGGCAGCATTTACTGTGGCAGAATATACCCATCCCCCGTAAAAGGTCTATATTACCAAGGTGTTGGTAACAGCTGTCTCTTGATCCATGAGATATGCTTCCTTGATTTTTATACTTTTGTGACTGCATTTTTTATTTTTCTGAAATAAGTCCAAATTACTTTTGTAATAAGAAAAACAATATTGGAAACTTTATTGGAAGAGAAATAAAAGTTAACCACATAGCGCTTACTAGTCTTTATGAAGCCAATCTGAAAGTGAGAATAAATCCACACCTGAAATGTGGATGGTGAAATCACCTTGAATAAAATTTTCTAATGTGAATGAGACCCCAAGGCCTTCCAGGTACGGTGGTACCACCAGCACTAATGGTGTTACTGAGTCAGGTGTCCTGATGCTTTCTGTTTGCACTTAATTCTAAGAAAATAGGTGCATTTGTGAATATAGTAAAAACTTTCTCCTTTTGTCTATTTTAACAACTTTAATTTTGATTTATTAATTTTTTTTAATTCACCATCTACATACAAAGCAGGATGCACAGGGGAATGGTAAATAGGAGTATACAATTTGAAAAATCCTTTCAAGAGGATTCTGAAATATATATATTTATATTATATTTATATATTTATAAAGGCAATACTTGAAGAGATTATTCAATTAAATTTTTAAAAATTTGCTTTGAACTGTGTTGAGTTCTGGGGATCCGGAAATGAATAAGACAGAGGGTGGCTGTCTCCTACCAGGGGAAAAAGACATGTAAACAAATAGATGACAGTGTGACAAATGAGGCAATAGAAGATCAGAGAAGTTACCTGGAAGGGCAAGGATAATAGTGATTCATTTCACCTGTAAGTTCAGGAAAAAATTTCTGAAGTGTGCAGTCTATGGGCAGAGGACTAGAAGAATATCCACAGGCATCCAAAATGCAAAAACTCTCTCTGAATAAGTAATCACACTTAATACTTGATGCGAAGTGTTAGAGCGAGCAGGGTATCAGCAGGTGAGATGAGTAAGTTTAACAGAGGGCAAACTCAAAGACCCTTGTGTGTTACACTAAGGATGCTGATGAGGTGCACTTGGCAACATGGAGAGAAATGGTGAGAAGGATCCTCTGGGGGTGGCATGTTGTATGAACTGAGGAAGATAAGTTATATAACAAGATGACCATCACCCATTAAAAACCTCTACACGAAGCAATAAGATGTGCACATGCACTATGCTATGGAGACGGAGAAAGAGTGTAGAATTTGAGCAGCTTTCAAGAGATGACAGATTTGCACGTAAAAAAGAGATGATACAGGGAAACATGTGTATTGTGATATGTGACTGGAACAAGCTGTGAAACCCCGGGGGATTTTGGATGAGAGAAGACGTTCCACAGGGCAAATAATGTAAGATTAAGAAAACTTTCAAAACTTGAACTTAGGGATTACATAAAGAAGTAACAACAAATCTGCAATGACAGATTTAGTGGGATTTAAGAATTTAAAAAGGCTTCTCAAACAGCAATTCGTAACATCCTTAGGTTTTTTATAAATCAGAGGGGCCAAAAAGAGTCTCAGAGGAAAAAAACCAACAAGGATTCATTGTTTCTAAACAGATAAATGCCATAAAACCTTCTTCAAAGGTTCAGCTCAACAGACATTTTTCTGAGTGCCTAATACATGTTAGAAACTGCCAACTGGGGTGCCAGAGATATACATTTGAGTAAGGTATTGTACTTCTTCCTAAGAAACTTACATTCTACTCTGGTTATCAAATCTATAAACAGTTCCACTAAAATATTCTCAGTGATAAGATACATAGAGGAAAAAAATATATCCAAACTCCATGGACTTAACTAATTGAATTAGTGCAGTATACTAGTTAGTTGCAGCCGTGGATTTCCTCACTGTTATGTAAATCAGTTTAACTGTATCTTATGACCAGAAGGCACTCCTATCATCCAAACTAATATCCTTACAAAGACGGAATGTGTGATATGAGAGTAGCTAAAATCAGAGGGACCTGTCTCAATTACTAGAACAGCAATTTAAAGCAAAAATCACATAGCTGGAATATAATGGATGATGATGTTAGTTGGTGAGCTAATAGCCATCGTTTATGGAGTGCTGTTGTATGGTTTTTCCACGTATTTTCTCATTTAATTTGTATATAGCCCTCATATAACTCTATGAAGTTAGTTAGTCAATGTTGCAAGCGATACATAATGGAGGTTGGATTTGAACCCAGGCAGTCTGGCTCTGGACTGTATATGCTTAACCGATATACTATGTTGACTCTCAAAAATCATAAAAGACAATATATTATAGAAGATCATTTAGGATGAAGAAACATAGGAGAAGAATAAAAACTAATGCAAGGGCGCTTCCCTGGTGGCGCAGTGGTTGAGAGTCCGCCTGCCGATGCAGGGGACATGGGTTCGTGCCCCGGTCCGGGAAGATCCCACATGCCGCGGAGCAGCTGGGCCCTTGAGCCATGGCCACTGAGCCTGCGCGTGTGGAGCCTGTGCTCCGCAACGGGAGAGGCCAAAACAGTGAGAGGCCCGCGTATCGCAAAAAAAAAAAAAAAAAAAAATACAACTAACGCAAGGATGTTCCTATGTGGCTTTTTGGGTGGGGCAATTACTATCTTACATGGTAGTATGTCTCATTGGTTGTTTCAGATTGCTAATGTGCTCCTTCAGGCTTGGATGGAGAAGGCTATGTACGGTGTAAAAATGCACGAACCACTTTGTTGTGGGATTCTAGCACTTGGCAGATTATTGTTCTAATTTTAAGACCATCCTGGGGACATCCCTGTGAGGAACAGAAGTGGGAGGCACCCACCGGTCGTCTATGCCATTGGTTCTCAAACTTTATGTCATCAGAAGCACCTGGAGGGCCTTAAAAACACATTTTTCTGGTCCCCACCCTAGAGTTTCTGATTGAGCAGGTCTGAATCAGAATTTTCTTTTGCATTTCCTACTAGTTTCTGGTTGATGCTGATGCCACTGGTTCAGGGACCACACTTTTAGGACCAGTGGTCTCTGCTGTCCTCCAGCCTTTTTTATGTTTAGAAAAGGTTGCGGTAGCCATCCCAGACTCACCTGGTCCTCACAGTAGTTTGACCCACTGAACTTAGCAACACGTTGGGCAATCTCAGTCTTCACTTCACAACTGAGGCACCAGCAACCAGACTGATCTTCCTGCAGGGACAGCATCCCAGAGACCTGCATTTACCTGCCCTCCACCCAATGGAATAAAAAGACATGCCCAGCAGATTCTGCCCCCAACCCGTTCCACACAGAAGTAGCCCGGCAACACTAGGCAGCCAAGATAAGTGCTCTCGGTCCTGATAAATGACACCAGCTGGGATTGATCAAGAGCCCCAGCAGCACCAGATGAATGAGGCAGACCAAATCAGTATTGCAGGGCTCTAAAAACTAAACTGGCGGTGAAACTAAATCTCGCAAAGTAAGCCAGAATCCACCCACTAAACCTAAAAGGGCAAATGTCAGCTAAAATAGAAGATTTAAGATTAAGAGTCTCTTAATATAAAATCAAAATGTCCAGGATAAAATAGAAAATCATAGGTCATACCAAAGACCAGGAAAGCCATAATCTGAATGAGGAAAACAATCAATACTGAATTGCATCACATGTTAGAATTATCTAACAAGACCTAAAGCAGCTGTCATAAAAACACAGGTTGTAAGAGCAACACATAAAAATAAATTGTATCTATATATATTGATAATGAACAAGTGGAAATCAAATTTTAAAATGCAATAATACTACTTACGATTGCTCCAAAGAATAAAATATTTGTTATAAATCTAACAACTCATGTCAGGATTTCTATGCTGAAAACTGTAAAATGCTGATAAAATAAATCAAAAAGGACCTTAAACCTTTGAGCAACACATCATATGTTGGATTTAGAAGACTCAATATAGCAACAATATGTTAATTCTCCCTAAATGTATCTATAGGTTTGATATAATTCCTATCAAAACCTCAGAAAGTTTCTTTCTATACACAGAGAGACAAATTTATTCTAAAATTTACATGGAAAGATAAAGTCCCTAGAATAGCCAAAATAACTTTGAACAGGAAGAAAAACAGTAGAAAAGTAGAAGGAATTGATACTGACCAGGGATCTTTGCCTTCCCCAATGAATAGAAATTGATTAGAGGCCAGGCAAGAAACTCGGGCAAGGCTTTACTGTGGCTTTGGCAGCCACGGGAAAGAGCAAGAACAAACAACAGGTTCCCTTGCTCACTTGCTCCCCAAGGCAGGGGCGAACTGGCTCCTTATAAGGGGGTGAGGAGAGGGGCGGGTCCAGGGGTCAGGCTGGAGGGGTGGTTTAGGTGTTTTGCTCACCCATTTGGTGGTGTTGTGTGTAGGGTGCTCCAAAACCCTGTTTTTCCTCCCCACTCTTCAGAAGTGGCAGTTGGGTTTTTCTGGTCTTTTGTATCTTGTTGTCCATAATTTGTCCCAACTGCACATGCATGCAGTTATTTTTAGTCCCTTATAGTTTCTTTGTATTTTGTTGCTGCAGGAAACGTTTGTCCAGGTGCAAGCACTGCAGCAAGGGGTCCCAGGTCCCAGGTCCCAGCTTGTCTCATAATGATTACTTTCCCAATGTTAAAACTTATAATATAGCTGCAGTAATCACAACAGTGTTTCATTGGAGGACGGGAGACATACAGATAAATGGAACAGAATAGAGTGTGGACAAAGACGCAAACAAATGTGGCCAGTGAATTTTTTTTTTTTTTTGTGGTACGCAGGCTTCTCACTGCTGTGGCCTCTCCCGTTGCGGAGCACAGGCTCCGGACGCGCAGGCTCAGCGGCCATGGCTCACGGGCCCTGCCGCTCCACGGCATGTGGGATCTTCCCGGACTGGGGCACGAACCCACGTCCCCTGCATTGGCAGGTGGACTCTCAGCCACTGCGCCACCAGGGAAGCCCTACATGACACTTTTTGAATTTTAGTTTTCTCAGCTTATATGACCACTAGTGAGATTGCTGGGTCGTATGGTAGTTCTATTTTTAGTTTTTAAAGGAACCTTCATAATGTTCTCCATAGTGGCTGTATCAACTTACATTCCCACCACAGTGCAAGAGGGTTCCCTTTTCTCCACACCCTCTCCAGCATTTATTGGTTCTAGATTTTTTGATGATGGCCATTCTGACTGGTGTGAGGTAATACCTCATTGTACTTTTGATTTGCATTTCTCTAATGATTAGTGATGTTGAGCATCCTTTCATGGGTTTGTTGGCAGTCTGTATATCTTCTTTGGAGAAATGTCGACTTAGATCTTCTGCCCATTTTTGGATTGGGTTGTTCGCTTTCTGATATTGAACTGCATGAGCTGCTTGTATATTTTGGAGATTAATCCTTTGTCAGTTGCTTCATTTGCAAATTTTTTCTCCCATTCTGAGGGTTGTCTTCATCTTGTTTATGGTTTCCTTCTTTGTGCAAAAGTTTTTAAGTTTCATTAGGTCCCATTTGTTTATTTTTATTTTCATTTCCATTTATCTAGGAGGTGGATCAAAAAATATTTCACTGTGATTTATGTCATAAAGTGTTCTGCCTACATTTTCCTCTAAGAGTTTTACTGTGTCTGGCCTTACATTTAGGTCTTTAATTCATTTTGAGCTTATTCTTCTGTATAGTGTTAGGGATTGTTCTAATTTCATTCTTTTCCATGTAGCTGTCCAGGTTTCCCAGCACCACTTATTGAAGAGGCTGTCTTTTCTCCATTGTATATTCTTGCCTCCTTTATCAAAGATAAGGTGACCCTACGTGCATGGGTTTATCTCTGGACTTTCGATCCTGTTCCATTGATCTATATTTCTGGTTTTGTGCCAGTACCATACTGTCTTGATTACTGTAGTTTGTAGTTTAGTCTGAAGTCAGGGAGCCTGATTCCTCCAGCTCCATTTTCCTTTCTCAAGATTGCTTTGGCTACTCGGGGTCTTTTGTGTTTCCATACAAATTGTGAAATTTTTTGTTCTAGTTCTGTGAAAAATGCCATTGGTAGTTTGATAGGGATTGCATTGAATCTGTAGATTGCTTTGGGTAGTATAGTCATTTTCACAATGTTGATTCTTCCGATCCAAGAACACAGTATATCTCTCCATCTGTTTGTATCATCTTTAATTCCTTTCATCAGTGTTTTATAACTTTCTGCATACAGGTTTTCTCTCCTTAGGTAGGTTTATTCCTAGGTATTTTACTCTTTTTGTTGCAATGGTAAAGGGGAGTGTTTCCTTAATTTCTCTTTCAGATTTTTCACCATTAGTGTATAGGAATTCATGAGATATCTGTGCAATAATTTCTTTTCCTGCTGCTCTACCCAATCCATTGATTAGCTCTGGTAGTTTTCTGGTAGAGTCTTTAGGATTCTCTATGTATAGTATCATGTCATCTGCAAACAGTGACAGCTTTACCTCTTCTTTTCCAATTTGGATTCCTTTTATTTCTTTTTCTTCTTTGATTGCTGTGGCTAAGACTTCCAAAACTATGTTGAATAATAGTGGTGAGAGTGGGCAACCTTGTCTTTTCCTGATCTTAGTGGAAATTGTTTCATTTTTTCACGATTGAGAACAATGTTGCCTGTGGGTTTGTCATATATGGCCTTTATTATGTTGAGGTAGGTTCCATTTAGCCTACTTTCTGGAGAGTTTTTATCATACATGAGTGTTGAATTTTGTCGAAAGCTTTTTCTTCCTCTATTGAGATGATCCTATGGTTTTATCCTTCAATTTGTTAATATGGTGTATCACATTGATTGATTTGCATATGTTGAAGAATCCTTGCATTCCTGGGGAAAACCGCATTTGATCATGGTGTATGATCCTTTTATGTGCTGTTGGATTCTGTTTGCTAGAATTTTGTTGAGGATTTTTGCATCAATGTTCATCATTGCTATTGACCTGTAGTTTTCTTTCTTTGTGACATCTTTGGTTTTGGTATCAGCGTGATGGTGGTCTTGTAGAATGAGTTTGGGTTTGTTCCTCCCTCTGCTATATATTGGAAGAGTTTGAGAAGGATAGGTGTTAGCTCTTCTCTAAATGTTGATAGAATTCACCTGTGAAGCCATCTGGTCCTGGGCTTTTGTCTGCTGGAAGAATTTTAATCACAGTTTCAATTTCAGTGCTTCTGATTGGCCTGATATATTTTCTATTTCTTCCTGCTTCAGTCTCCGAAGGTTGTGCTTTTCTAAGACTTTTTCCTTTTCTTCCAGGTTGTCCATTTTATTGGCATATAGCTGCTTGTAGTAATCGCTCATGACCCCTGGTATTTCTGCAGTGTCAGTTGTTACTTCTCCTTTTTCATTTCTACTGCTATTGATTTGACTTGTCTCCCTTTTTTTCTTGATGAGTCTGGCTAATGGTTTATCAATCTTGTTTATCTTCTCAAAGAACCAGCATTTGGTTTTATTGATATTTGCTATTTTTTCCTTCATTTCTTTTTCATTTATTTCTGATCTGATCTTTATGATTTCTTTCCTTCTGCTAACTTTGGGGTTGTTTTTTTTTCTTCTTTCTCTCATTGATTTAGGTGTAAGGTTAGGTTTTTTATTTGAGATGTTTCTTGTTTCTTGAGATAGGATTGTACTGCTATAAACTTCCCTCCTAGAACTGCTTTTGCTGCATCCCATAGGTTCTGGGTCATTTTGTTTACATTGTCATTTGTTTCGAGGTATTTTTGATTTCTCTAGTGATCTCTTGGTTATTTAGGAGTGTATTGTTTGGCCTCCATGTGTTCGTAATTTTTACAGTTTTTTCTTGTAATTGATATGTAGTCTCATAGTATTGTGGTCAGAAAAGATACTTGATACAATTTCAATTTTAAATTTACTAAGGCTTGATTTGTGGCCCAAGATATGGTCTCTCCTGGAGAATGTTCCATGAGAACTTGAGAAGAAATTGTATTCTGTTGTTTTTGGATGGAATGTCCTATAAATATTAATTAAGTCCATCTTGTTTAATGTATCATTTAAAGCTTGTGTTTCCTTATTTATTTTCAATTTGGATGATCTGTCCATTGGTGAAAGTGAGGTGTTGCAGTCCCCTACTATGATTGTGTTACAGTCAGTTCCCCCTTTTATTGCTGTTAGCATTTGCCTTATGTATTGTGGTGCTCCTATATTGGGTGCATATATATTTACAATCATTATATCTTCTTCTTGGATTGAGCCCTTGATCATTATGTAGTGTCCTTCTTTGTCTCTTGCAATAGTCTTTTTATTAAAGTCTATTTTGCCTGATTTGAGAATTGCTAGCCCAGCTTTCTTTGATTTCCATTTGCATGGAATATCTTTTTCCATCCCTTCACTTTCAGTCTGTATGTGTCCCTAGGTCTGAAGTGGGTGTCTTGGTAACAGCATATATATGGGTATTGTTCTTTTATACATTAAACCAGTCTATATCTTTTGGTTGGAGGATTTAATTCATTTACATTTAAGGTAATTATTGATGTGTATGTTCCTATTACCTTTTTGTTAATTGTTTGGGTTTCTTTTTGTAGGTCTTTTCCTTCTGTTGTGTTTCCTGCCTAGAGATGTTCCTTCAACATTTGTTGTAAAGCTGGTTTGGTGGTGCTGAATTCTCTTAGCTTTTGCTTGTCTGTAAAGGTTTTAATTTTTCTGTCGAATATGAATGAAATCCTTGCTGAGTAGCGTAATCCTGGTTGTAGCTTTTTCCCTTTCATCACTCTATATATGTCCTGCCACTCCCTTCTGGCTTGCAGAGTTTCTGATGAAAGATCAGCTTTTAATCTTATGGGAATTCCCTTGTATGTTATTTGTTGCTTTTCCCTTGCTGCTTTTAATATTTTTTCTTTGTATTTAATTTTTGATAGTTTGATTAGCATGTGTCTTAGCATGCTTCTCCTTGGATTTATCCTATGTGGGACTCTCTGTTCTTCCTGGACTTGATTGACTATTTCCTTTCCCATTTTAGGGATATTCTCCACTATAATTTCTTCAAATATTTTCTCATACCCTTTCTTTTCTCTTCTTCTTCTGTGACCCCTATAATTCGAATGTTCATGTGTTTAATGTTGTTCCAGATGTCTCTGAGAGTGTCCTCAATTCTTTTCATTCTGTTTTCTTTATTCTTCTCTCCAGTAATTGTTTCCACTATTTTATCTTCCAGGTCACTTATCCGTTCTTCTGCCTCAGTTATTTTGCTCTCGATTCCTTCTAGAGAATTTTTAATTTCATTTATT
Source organism: Orcinus orca (assembly GCF_937001465.1). Taxonomy (NCBI): domain Eukaryota; kingdom Metazoa; phylum Chordata; class Mammalia; order Artiodactyla; family Delphinidae; genus Orcinus; species Orcinus orca. The sequence goes on along the minus strand of NC_064563.1, from coordinate 7,856,350 downwards.
GTGTAGTTCATCATTGTTTGTTTGCTCTTTAGTTCTTCTAGGTCCTTGTTAAACCTTTCTTGTATTTTCTCCATTCTATTTCCAAGATTTTGCAGCATCTTTACTATCATTATTCTGAATTCTTTTTCAGGTAGACTGCCTATTTACTCTTCATTTGTTTGGTCTGTTGGGTTTTTACCCTACTCCTTCAATTGCTGCAAATTTCTCTGTTTCCCATTTTGCTTAACTTCCTGTGTTTGGGGGTCTCCTTTTTGCAGGCTGCAGATTCGTAGTTCCTGTTGTTTTTGGTGTTGGCCCCCGGTGGGTGAGGTTGGTTCAGTGGCTCGTGTAGGCTTCTTGGTGGAGGGGACTCATGCCTGTGTTCTGGTTGGAGGGGCTTAATCTTGTCTTTCTGGTGAGCAGAGCCACATTTGGTGGTGTGTTTTCAAGTGTCTGTGAACTTAGTATGATTTTAGGCAGCCTCTCTGCTAATGGGTTGTGTTGTGTTCCTGTTTTGCGAGTTGTTTGGCATGGGGCTTCCAGCATTGGAGTTTGCTGGCCATTGGGTAAAACTGGGTCTTTGTGTTGAGATGGAGACCTCTGGGAGAGCTCTCGCTGACTCATATTACATGGAGCTGGGAGGTCTCTGGTGGTCCAATGTCCTGAACTTGGCTCTCCCATGTCAGAGGCTCAGGTATGACACCAGGCCAGAGTACCAAGACACTGTCTGCCACACTGCTCAGAATAAAAGGCAGAAAGAAAGAAAGAAAAAATAATAATAATAAATTTTTAAAAAGAAAAAATATTAAAATAGAAAAAGAATAATAATAAAAAGAAGAGAGGAACTAAACCAATAAACAAATCCACCAGTGATAACAAGTGCTAAACACTAAACTAAGATAAACGTAAAAATCAGAGATAAATCAGTCACAGACAGCAAACCCCAAGTCTACAGTTGCTCCTAAAGTCTAGCGTAACAATTTTGAGATGATTCATTGTCTATTCAGGTATTGCACAGTTGCAAGGTACATCAAGTTGATTGTGGGGATTTAATCTGTTGCTCCTGAGGCTGCACAGAGAAATTTCCCTTTCTCTTCTTTGTTCGCACAGCTCCTGGGGTTCAGCTTTGCATTTGGCCCCATCTTTGCGTGTAGGTCACCCTCAGGCATGTGTTTCCCACCCAGAGAGGAAGCGGTTAAAGCAGTCACTGATCAGGTCTCTCTTGCTCACTCAGGCCGGGGGCAGGGAGGGGTAGAGTAGTCATCATTGGAATGCAGAGCAAGCCTGCGGCAGTAGAGGCCAGCATGGCATTGCAACAGCCTGGGACACACCGTGATTTCTCCCAGGGAAGTTGTCCTTGGATCATGGGACCCTGGCAGTGGTGGACTGCACAGGCCCCCCAGGGGGTGGTGTGGATAGTGACCTGTGCTTCCATGCAGGATTCTTGGTGACTGTAGCAGCAGCATTAAGGTTCCATGCCCATCTCTGGGGTCCTAGCTGATAGCCACGGCTTGCACCCATCTCTGAAGCTAGTTTAGGTGGTGTTCTGAGTCCCCTCTCCTCATGCACCTTGAAACAATGGTCTCTTGCCTCTTAGGCAGCTCCAGACTTTTTCCCAGACTCCCTCCCATCTAGCTGTGGCGCACTAGCCTGCTTCAGGCTGTCTTCATGCAGCCAACCCCAGTCCTCTCCCTAGGATCTGACCTCTGAAGCCCGAGCCTCAGCTTCCAGCCCCCACCCACCCTGGTGGGTGAGCAGACAAGCCTCTTAGGCTGGTGAGTGCTGGTCGGCACCGATCCTCTTTGTGGGAAGCTCTCCGCTTTGCCCTCTGCATCCCTGTTGCTGTGCTGTCCTCTGTGGCTCCAAAGCTTCCCCCCCCTGCCACCACTCCCATCTCCATAGTGAAGGATCTTCCTAGTGTGTGGAAACTTTTTCTCCTTCACAGTTCCCTCCCAGAGGTGCAGGTCCCATCCCTATTCTTTTGTCTCTGCTTTTTCTTTTTTCTTTCGCCCTACCCAGGTCCGTGGGGTTTTTCTTGCCTTTTGGGAAGTCTGAGGTCTTCTGCCAGCGTTCAGTAGGTGTTCTGTAGGAGTTGTTCCACGTGTAGATGTATTTGTGGGGAGGAAGGTGACTTCCACGTCTTACTCCTCTGCCATATTGAAGATCCTGAAAGTTTATCTTTAAAAAACAATGTGCTACAGAAGCCATGTGGTTATTTTTGATTAAATATTAAATATTTTAGACTGAATTGTTAGTTTTATATTAAATAGCAGTTTTCTCCATGATATCAAGCAAATTCTTGCCTCGGTTTTTTGACCATGTTTTTATATTTTTGTTCCAAATATAAATTTTGATTTGTTTTTGGCTACATCTAGAAAAAGGTGAACTCTTCCAGGCAATACCACAAGTCTAGATTTAAATTTTCACAACAGAATGAGAAATTCTGCCAAAAGCCATTTGAAACATGATATTTGAGAATCTTTATCATCATGACTAATTCACTGGAAAGGGAAGAGAATAGGGATTGGTGGAGAAAGGAAGAAAAAGAAAACTCAGGGGACCAGCAAAAATTAATACTAGAATGACTCTTTGAAAAAATATTCAAAATCTTTCAATATTACCTTTTATTCTCTGTGAAGCCAAAATTTACACCTCCATGTGGCCATTTTATTTTAAAATATATTTTAATTATTTCATTTTTTGTTGCTTGTACCAAAATATTTGGATTCTGTATCAATATATAATAAAAGTTAAGCACCTTAATGCAATACATGAAAAACCTAAGAAAAACTTAAGAATTCAAGTGAAATAGATTTTAAAGACAAAGCTGGTAGTAAAAGTCCTATTTTAAACTCCTATAACCTTTGCTCTATTTCTTATTTCAACATCTGCCTCTTAAATCTTTATATCCATTATTATTAAGACCTAGACTAGAGGTCAAATGATGGAGCACAGATCTTCAACTCTGTCATATCTTAGCTGCATAATCATTAGCCTGTTTCTTCATCAGTTTCATTTTAGAGGAAGGAGAAATGAACATGACAGCATTTTGTAATGCGGCAAAAAAGTAGGACACTATTAGTCATAGTCTCTCAGCTTCTAGTAAATTGGCCAGATTGACAGTACAGAGAAGAGAAAACAACTAAAATGTTCAGATTAATCCACAGAATACTGTTAAGGACTTCAATAAGAGATCACCACAGTCCCAAAGATAAGTCTGCTTGTGGAGTGAAATTCTACTTGTTTCTCATGTAATGAAGATATGGCAAAAGGATCTTATAGCCTGTAATATTACCTTTTCATGAAAGTTTTATGAGTATTGATGAGATAAAATATATGTAAAGAACTTATCACTGAAAAGAAAATTGAAATACAATAAAATTTAAAATATTGCCTTAATACATGGTTAAAAAACAAAAAGATGACCAAGAATAGAATATGAAATCAATGCATTATGTTATATGTTCTATATATAAATTGGTCCTTATGTATAGATTTGCTGTAAATTGGACATTCAACAATTCATTTTTCTCGCAGCTCTTTGTTTTTCTTGATTTTGAACTCTTTGTGCTGATAATTCTCCTGTGAGGAAGTTCTAGTTGCTGTGGGTAAGAAGTTACCATGTTTATAAGCATGCTGATCTTATTGTATTAGCAAAAGATAACAATCAAGTGAATTGTTCTTTCAAACCCAGAAGCGGCAAAATACTAAACCACACCTTAAAGAAAGATAAATGGTGAGCTCTAAATCTTTGGAGCAATGAACAATTTCAGAGCAAGGAAAAGAGATGATTTTGTGAGCCAAAGACTCACAAAGTTGTTCCAGTGTGCTGCAGCTCTGGTGAGAGACAAAAGAATTACGTTTCACAGATAGTCCAGCAATAGGCTATCGGTAGCTTATGGCCTGGCAAGGTCAAGACCCAGAACTGGGCCAGTGGTGCAGGATGGCTGTCAGAGTCATCATCTCAGAGAACCCAGATAGTAATTTACTAAAATAGGCTATTTAGAGAAATGGAGCCAGGATAGGCCATTTCCCAGAAATGGATAGCATGGCCATTCTCTGTGTGGTTTTGCACATGAATAGCCTGAAAATTTAGAGGAGGATGGAGTGAGAGCCTGACAAAGCCATAAGATAATAGAAATTGAAAGACATAATGGGGAAAAATTTGAGAATCTCAGATTTAACAGAGGCATCAGGGGGCATTAGATGGAGCAATTCTAAGGCTTGTAGCCTATAGCATGTGGTATCTCCTGTCTTACTGGCAAAGGATTCTGAAGAAAAAAATAAATAAAATGGAATTTGTTATCTGATATCATTTTATGTTATAGAAAGTTATTTAGATTTGAGATGGTCAAATTATTCTCGTACCAGGATCCCAGGTATAAGGTCACTATATTCTTTTTTTGTTAACATCTTTATTGGAGTATAATTGCTTTACAATGGTGTGTTAGCTTCTGCTTTATAACAAAGTGAATCAGTTATACATATACATATGTTCCCATATCTCTTCCCTCTTGTGTCTCCCTCCCTCCCATCCTCCCTATCCCACCCCTCTAGGTGGTCACAAAGCACCAAGCTGATCTCCCTGTGCTATGCTGCTGCTTCCCACTAGCCATCTATTTTACGTTTGGTAGTGTATACACGTACATGCCACTCTCTCACTTCATCACAGCTTACCCTTCCCCCTCCCCATATCCTCAAGTCCATTCTCTAGTAGGTCTGTGTCTTTATTCCCACCTTACATCTAGGTTCTTCATGACATATTTTTTCTTAGATTCCATAAATATGTGTTAGCATACGGTATTTGTCTTTCTCTTTCTGACTTACTTCACTCTGTATGACAGACTCAAGGTCCATCCACCTCACTACAAATAACTCAATTTCGTTTCTTTTTATGGCTGAGTAATATTCCGTTGTATATATTGTCACATCTTCTTTATCCATTCATCCGCTGATGGACAATTAGGTTGCTTCCATCTCTTGCCTATTGTAAATAGAGCCACAATGAACATTTTGGTACATGACTCTTTTGGAATTATGGTCTTCTCAGGGTATATGCCCAGTAGTGGGATTGCTGAGTCATATGGTAGTTCTATTTGTACTTTTTTAAGGAACCTCCATACTGTTCTCCATAGTGGCTGTACCAATTCACATTCCCACCAGCAGTGCAAGAGTGTTCCCTTTTCTCCACACCATCTCCAGCATTTATTGGTTCTAGATGTTTTGATGATGTCCATTCTGACCAGTGTGAGATGATATCTCATTGTAGTTTTGATTTGCATTTCTCTAATGATTAATGATGTTGAGCATTCTTTCATGTGTTTGTTGGCAATTTGTATATCTTCTTTGGAGAAATGTCTATTTAGGTCTTCTGCCCATTTTTGGATTGGGTTTTTTGTTTTTTTGTTATTGAGCTGCATGAGCTGCTTGTAAATCTTGGAGATTAATCCTTTGTCAGTTGCTTCATTTGCAAATATTTTATCCCATTCTGAGGGTTGTCTTTTGGTCCTGTTTGTGGTTTCCTTTGCTGTGCAAAAGCTTTGAAGTTTCATTAGGTCCCTTTTGTTTACTTTTGTTTTTACTTCCGTTTCTCAAGGAGGTGGGTCAAAAAAGATCTTGCTGTGATTAATGTCATGAAGTGTTCTGCCTATGTTTTCCTCTAATAGGTTGACAGTGTCTGACCTTAAATTTAGGTCTTTAATCCATTTTGAGCTTATTTTTGTGTATGGTGTTAGGGAGTGTTCTAATCTCATACTTTAACATGTACCTGTACAGTTTTCCCAGCACCACTTATTGAAGAGGCTGTCTTTTCTCCACCATATATTCTTGCCTCTTTTATCAAAGATAATGTGACCATATGTGTGTGGGTTTATCTCTGGGTTTTCGATCCTGTTCCATTGATCTATATTTCTGTTTTTGTGCCAGTACCATACTGTCTTGATTACTGTAGCTTTGTAGTACAGTCTGAAGTCAGGGAGCCTGATTCCTCCAGCTCCATTTTTTGTTCTCAAGATTGCTTTGGCTATTTGGGGTCTTTTATGTTTCCATACAAATTGTGAAATTTTTTGTGCTACTTCTGTGAATAATGCCAGTGGTAGTTTGATAGGGATTGCACTGAATCTGTAGATTGCTTTCAGTAGTAGAGTCATTTTCACAATGTTGATTCTTCCAATCCAAGAACATGGTATATCTCTCCCTCTATTTGTATTATCTTTAATTTCTTTCATCAGTGTCTTATAATTTTCTGCCTACATGTCTTTTGTCTCCTTAGGTAGGTTTATTCCCAGATATGTTATTCTTTTTGTTGCAGTGGTAAATGGGAGTGTTTTCTTAATTTCTCTTTCAGATTTTTCATTATTAGTGTATAGGAATGCCAGAGATTTCTGTGCATTAATTTTGCACCTGCTACTTTACCAAATTCATTGATTAGCTCTAGTAGTTTTCTGGTAACATCTTTAGGATTCTTTATGTATAGTATTATGTCATCTGCAAACAGTGACAGCTTTATTTCTTCTTTTCTGATTTCAATTACTTTTGTTTCCTTTTCTTCTCTGATTGCTGTGGCTAAAACTTCCAAAACTAAGTTGAATAAGAATGGTGAGAGTGGACAACCTTGTCTTGTTCCTGATCTTAGTGGAAATGGTTCCAGTTTTTCACCATTGAGGATGATGTTGGCTGTGGGTTTGTCATATATGGCCTTTATTATGTTGAGGAAAGTTCCCTCTATGCCTACTTTCTGGAGAGTTTTTATCATAAATGTAGGTCACCCCATTCTTGTAACCCGAGGTCTTATATTTCTGTGCTTCCTTCCTTCCTTCCCCCACAACCATGTGAGGAGACTGAGGAAAAGAGAAGATACAAGATTTTTTATCTACATCCATTTGTTTTCTGTCTGATATTGGAAAGTCCTGTCCAGAGATCTAAGATTCAATGCAGATTTTTCTGGAGAATGAGAAAATGTCACTGCCTTATCATACCTCCACACAGCCATTCCTAATCTTGTTCAGCCCATTCTCTCTGCCTGGAATGACATTGCCTCCCTCCCCTTGTTCAAATTTTCCTTATCCTTCAAAGCCTAACTCAATCATCTCTTTTCTCCTATGAAACCAACTCCAATCCTTTCTCTCCTCAAGCAATTAATTGTGCTTTTTGGAATTATTTTAATAATGTGTTAATGCTTGGGTAATATTGTCTTTATTATTGTGTTTTACTTATGCATGTCTCTCTTCCCCATGAGTCTAAAAAATAACCTCTGGCATTGAGATTAGAGTTAAAATCCTGATTTGACTACTTCTTAGCTGGATAATCTAAGACAAATCACTTGCAAAGCTTTCTATGCCTCAGTATCTTCAAGTATAATGAGGATATAATAATAATAATAAAAACACCACACATGATATATTGGCCAGATACTGTAAAATAATACAATTAAAATACTTCCAAAATATCTGGTAGGTAGTCAGTATTCAACAAATGTCAGCTATTGCTATTTTTATTATTTTCTTTGAGGACTTCCAGATTTCACCCTTACTGGTGCATGATAAGTTCCCAAGAATGTTTGCTTGTGACTGAGCAACCCTGATTTTCTCCTAATACACATCAGCACTTTCGATGCATCTTTGGTGAGACAAAAATAATAATAATAATAAAGCAATGGGCTTCTCTGATTGGTCAGCACCATATGATGGCTTATGACTTGAAAAATTTGAAATACTAATTTAAAATGAGCGGTGCAGTTTTAAGGGTAGTGTGAGATTATGCCAGGAATTCCTTTTCCATGAAAAAGAACATGTCGTTGTCATGAATCTGAAGATAGTGCAAGAATCAGAGTTAAGGCATGATGTCAAATACTAGGGTATCATCAAAGTTTAGAATGAGCAAATGCACTGGCATGTGAATCTTAAAAGTCAAGATGGATGTGGACCAAGTATGGGGAATCCAAAGGTGAAACAGAAAGGTATGAGTTGAAGCATGGTTAGAATATCTAATAGGAGATAACAAGGAGAGCTCAGGTTTAGGAATGAGATATAGAACAACTGGATGACATTTGGGCTGAGCATCTAGGAATAGGGTCACAGCAGGCTGGAACACAGACTGTGGTTTGACTCTTCAAGCTTGGCAATGCTCACTGGCCTTCTACTCTGGCTTAAAGCAGCCTCCTGGTACATGCAGATAAGAAATGGCAGGTGCAAGTTGCTTCCTTGGGTGAGGGAGTGTTTTTCAGATGCCAGTGCCTACAGGGAAGCTTCTTCTCACCAGGCAACTAACAACTATATTAAGTGCCCAAAGCTAATGAAGGATCCCTAAAGGAAAAGATACACTGTGCTAAAACATTTAGTCAAGGATTAAGTTCAATCATTCTAGCTAAATCCATCTTTAAAGACGGGGTGCTTACATGAACTTGTTTAATCATGCCTCTATTTTCATGATTCTTTTCTTAAAACATCTTCTTCCAAAAGTCAATCTATCTTCTGTTTATTTACTCAAGTTTTTATTCTTCATTGCCTTAATATTTCCTACACTGTTTCTTTCATACAATTGAGGGTGCTTGCTATAAAATCATACTAGTCATTGCCTCATGTAAAGAGGTGACAATTATTTTTCTTTTCTCTTCAACCCATATTGTGGAAACTTCCCACATTCTCTTCTCAATATCTTCTTCCACAGCTGTGCTGCTTGAATACAGGGCCATATGCCCACATTCACTTGATCATAGAAGTCAGATTCTCTCTTCTAGGGTTTTGTAATTGAGATTCAGAGACTCTCATTACTTCCTGTGGAACCCTTGGATTGGCATGCTATTTAGGCTGCTATAGATCTTTCCTGCCATGTGCAAAGGGCAGTAAATAAAGCTGTTATATTAGGACTTTCTGTTGCAAGATAGAAATACAACTCATATTCGTTTAAGCAAAAGAGGACAGATATAACTTCACTGAACAATTTTGAGGTATGTAGTTTCATGGATGTCTGTAACAGGGTATTTATACATATTTATAAAGAACTTTTCATCTTCCAACTCTGTTTTTTTCTATGTTTGTTTTATTCTTTGTCGGGAAAGATGGCTCCAACAGCTACTGTGTATGTGATTCTTAAACCTTTTGATCTTAGAACCAATGAGAGCCCCCATATCAAAACTATATAAGAACACTTACAACTTAACAATAAACCAGTTTTTAAAAGACAAAGGATTTGAAAATTTTACTAAAGAAGATATATTTATTGCAAATAAACATATAAAAAAGTGTTAAATATAATTTGTAACCATTAACTAGTAAGGCTAAAATTTAAAAGACTGACCATACCAAGTGTTGGAAAGAATGTGGAATAACAGAAAAATGTGGTACTTTGAAAACTTTTACAAAATTAAATAATGTGTTAATAAGACTCAGCAAAAAAGAAATAAAGAGAAAGAAAAAAACATATATATATATATATATATATATATAGGAAATATAAGAGGGAATAGGTATTACCATAGACCCTATGGACACTAAGAGGATAAAATTACCAAAATTGAAGAAATAGAAAATATGAATAGCTATATATTTTTAAAAGTGAATTAACTCATAATTAAAATTCTTACAAAGAAAATATCAGACTGGATTGTTATAAACTTATCAAAGTTTTAAGGGAAAAATAGCACAAATTTCATAAAAGCTCTTTTAGAAAATAGAAGGAAAAGAAACTCACTTCTCTTATAAATCCAGAATAATCCTGATAAGAAATCATGACAAAGGCATTTTAAGAAAAAAATTATACAATAGTATCACCTATGGATATAGGTACAAAAGACCTTTACAAAAATATTGGCATATGAAATGTAGAAATATATAGAAATGAGCAAATAAGATTTATTGGAGGAAGTCAAGTTTGGTTTAACAGTAAAAAACAACAAAGTAACATGTTCTTTGTATAATAGAGAAAAATCATATACATAAGAATTTTAAAATGATGAAAAAGCAGTTAACTTCATTCAGCACTCATTTATGAGAAATAAAAATTTTCAGGAAACTACAAATGTAAGGGAAATTTTTCAATTTGGGGAAGTGTATCTATTAAAAACTACAGCTAAAATTTTCCATAATAGTGAAATAGTAAACCCTTTCCCCTGGTGGCAAACAAGGCAAGAATGTTGAATCTCACCACTTTTATTCAACCTTGTACTGGAAGTACTATCTAGTGCAATAAGAAAAGAAAAAGAAATAAAAGCCATAAGAATTGAGGAAAAAAAGTAAAACTTTTGCAGGTGATATAATTTTTTTTTTTTTTTTTTTTTTTTTGCGGTACGCGGGCCTCTCACTGCTGTGGCCTCTCCTGTTGCAGAGCACAGGCTCTGGACGCGCAGGCTCAGCAGCCATGCCGCTCCGCAGCATGTGGGATCTTCCCGGACCGGGGCATGAACCCGTGCCCCCTGCATCGGCAGGCGGCCTCTCAACCACTGCGCCACCAGGGAAGCCCCGTGATATAATTTTTTATTTTGAACATTCTAAGACATCTTCTGCACAAATACTAGAACTAGTACATGAATTTATCATGGTTGCATGATACAAGATCAATATAATTATATATGAGCAGAAAACAATTGGAAAATAAAATCCAAAAAACAATTCCATTTATAGTTACATCAAAAGCATAAAATAATTAAGAACTGGGCTTCCCTGGTGGCGCAGTGGTTGAGAGTCCACCTGCCGATGCAGGGGACACGGGTTCATGCCCTGGTCCGGGAAGATCCCACATGCCACGGAGCGGCTGGGCCCGTGAGCCATGGCCGCTGAGCCTGCGCATCCGGAGCCTGTGCTCCGCAACAGGAAAGGCCACAACAGTGAGAGTCCCGCGTACCGCAAAAAAATAAAAATAATAATAATAATTAAGAACCAATTTAATGAAATATATACAAACATGTAAACTGATAACTAAACACATTTCTGAAAGAAATTAAAGTCCTATGTAAATGGAAATGAATTGCACATGGATTAGAAAACTCAATATTGTTAAAATGTCGACTCTTTCCAGATTGGTGAATATATCCCATGTGAACCAATTAAAAATTTCAAGACTTTTGTATAGAAATTGACAAACTGATTCTAAAATGTATTTGGAAGAGCAAAAGATCTAGAAAAGTGATAACACTGTTCAACATTGTAAAAAAAAACAAAGATGGAAAGATTGACATTACCTGATTTCAAAACTTTGTATAAACCTACAGTAATCAACACAGAAAGATATCGGCATAAAGGCTGACAAATATGTCAATGCAATAGAAGAGAGGGTCCCCAAATAGACCTGCATGTATATGGTAAATAGTTATTTGACAAAAGTGCCAGCCAATTGAATGGGGTAAGAAAAGTGTTGTCAAAAAAAAAAAAAAATCATGCTAGACCAAATATGTGCATATGGGGAGAAAATAAACTTTCATTTCTTCCTTGTACCACCTACAAAACTTAATTATATACATTGGTTATATACATTGCTGGTGGGAGAGTAACACAGCACAGCCACTTTGGAAAATATTTGGCATTTCCTCATAAAGTTGAAACATAAAAACCAAAGTTATAAAACCTCTAAAAGAAAATATTGAAAAATACCTTTACAGTCTTGGGGTAGGCAAAGATTTCTTAGAGAAGACACAGAAAGCACCGACTAAAGAGAAATAATAAATTTGACTTCATTGAATTAAAAACACCTGTTCACCTTAAGCCACTATTACAAAAAGACAAGCCACAACCTGGGAGAGATTTTTTGCAATAAATATTTTTGACAAAGCACTTATCTCCAGAATATATAAAGCACTTCTACCTATAAATTAAAAAGGAAAAACAACTCCATATGAAAAGGAGCAAAAGATTGCTAGAGACATTTAACAAAAGACATATAGGTGGTCAACGAGCACATGATATCACTAGTCACTAGTGAAATGCAAAAATACACCTACAATGATGTACTGCTACACATATACTGGAATGGCTAATTAACAAGACTGAAAACATCAATATTGGCAAGCGTGGTGAGACTAAAACTCTCATACATTGCTGGTGTGAGTGTAAAATTGTAAGGCCATTTAGGGAAACTGTTTTGGTAATTTCTCATATAGTTAAAGACTCATCTGCTCTATAAACAGAAATTCCTCTCCTAGGTATTTACTCAAGGATATTAAAGGACAGATATACAGAAAAAGAAGGTTCGTAGCAACTTTAGTCACCAAAATAAAAAGCTGGAATAACCCAAATGTCTATTAATAGCTGAATACATAAACAAATTGTGGAGTAGTCATACAAATGCATACTACTTACCAATAAAAAAATTAACTACTGATACATGCAACGACATGGATGAATTTTAAAAAATATTAAGCAGAAGAAGCCAGACACACACAAAAAAACACACACCATTATTCTATTTATAAAAGCTCAACAGCAGGCAAAATTAATTTATAATCATAGAAATCAGAATGTAGTTGCCTAGAGGATGGGACTGACTAGAAAGAAGCACAGGGTAATTTCCTGGGGTGATAAAAATGTTCTATGTCTTAAGTGTGGTTATATAGGTATGTGCAATTGTCCAAACACATCATGTATGTTTTATTGTTTGTAAAGTATCCTTAAATTAATACCAAGGGGGGAAGGGGGCTGGAATGAATTGGGAGGTTGGGATTGACAGACATACATAACTATGTATAAAATAGATAACTAATGAGAATTGACTGTATAGCACAGGGAACTCTACTCAGTGCTCTGTGGTGACATAAAAGAGAAGGAAATCCAAAGAAGAGGGGATATATGCATACATACACCTGATTCACTCTGCTGTACAGCAGAAACTAACACAACATTGTAAAGCAACTATACGCCACCAAAAATAAAAAAGATTTTAAAAAGAATCTTAATTAAAAGCAAACTAAAAAGAAACAAGAGACATGTTTTAAAAGTAGAATTAGGAGGAGAAAACAATCAACAGAGCCTCAGCTAAAGACAGTGATCTTTCAATTGGTTTGCAGTTCAAACTTTCAGGCAGCTCAGAAGAATTGGCCTGAACTGCAGGCAGGCCTGCAGTTCTCTTCTGCTTTTTGGCTGTGTGACCTTGGGCCAATATCTTAACCTTTCTTGGCCTTAACCTGTAAAATGAAGAAATTGGATTAAATGCTGTTTCCTCCAAATGTAGTGAAATGCGTATTAGGCATATGTTGCAAGTTCAATCTCCTTCAGTCATATGGCACTCAGCCAAGTTTCCAAATCTCTTACTACTGCATATCACTTGTCATCCAGACATTTGTTGTTTTAGCCCAGTGCTGGATCTGTGAAGAAACTGAACTAACATTGTGTCCTCAAGTGTAGAGTTGAGTACTTCCTACCTTGTGCCTTGAGATTCTTTCCTGAGGGGGGGATTTGGTCATAGGAAAAAAACTATGACTATGCAGCTTGTTTTGATTTTTAAACAGAAATCAGAGATAGCTGTTTGGAATTCCAGTTCTAGATCTGTGACTTTGATTATTTTAAAATATATTTAAATTATCATTTAGTAATAATCCACTGGGCCTTATTTTTATTATCTTCAAAATGAAAAGGTTTTCCTGGAGCATATCCAAAATTCATTACAGAAATAATGTCCCCTCTCACCTAGTGTCTCTGCACTTTAATCTCTTTAACACATTAGAATTATTTTTTCAAAAATGTCAAACTAATTTTACTCCTCCTGGGGACAAATCTTTGACTTCCAGTCGTCATCTCAATGCACCATGCAGACGTGTGTTTCAGACACACCAAAAAGTCAACTGTCTCCGTAACATGGCTCATCTGCTCCTTCTGCCTGAGAAACTCATTCACAATTTACTGAGTTAGATTCAAGCTTCAGCTCAAAGTTTTCCTGTCTTTGAAGAATGATTTGATCATTTTCTTCCCTCCTGCTTAACTACCCTCCTCTCCGCCCCTATGTGGAGTTAGAAGTCCCTTCTTAGTGGTCCATGTTCCATAGTATTCACATAACTTTGCATATCTTTAAGAAACAAAACCGCACAAACCCTGCTCCCCCTCCAAACACTTACACTTATGTGAAACAAAGAAGCTGAATTTACTACCTGATAAGCAAGGGGTAACTGCTCCTCTAGAACACAGACTCTCGGAACAAAGCAAGAGCCAACCTTAGGTCACGTTGGAAGTGTGCTGCTTACTGGTTGGCTGACTTTTAGAATGAAATAATGCCATTTGCAGCAAGGTGGATGGACCTAGAGATTATCATCTAAGTGAAATAAATCAGACAGAGAAGAACAAATATCATATGATATCGCTTATAGGTGGAATCTAAAAAGATGATACAAATAAACTTATTTACAAAACAGAAACAGACTCACAGACTTAGAAAACACACTTATGGTTACCAAAGGGGAAAGATGGGGGGAGGGATAAAATAGGAGTTTGGGATTAACATATACCCACTACTGTATAGATAATAGATAACCAACAAGGATGTACTGTTTAGCACAGGGAACTCTACTCAATATTCTGTAATAACCTATATGGGAAAAGAATCTGAAAAATAATGGATATATGTATATGAATAACTGAATCATTTTGCTGTACACCTGAAACTAACACAACATTGTAAATCAACTATAGCCCAATATAAAATAAAAATTAAATTAAAAAAAGAAGGAATGGGGTTTAGGGGATGGCTGAATTTCCGAGGCATGGGTTTTGAAAGGAGGCTCCTACTGATGGGCTGAGATTAATACTGATTCTGTGATTACTTATTACAGTTTGAGACTAGAGCCAAAGAATAGATTTTTAAATTCCTAACTTAATCATAATACTTGACATTTCATATATAAGCCATTGAGTTTTTTGTCTCTCTTCTCACTAGACAAAGTTCTTGATGGCTGGAATGCTGTCAAGTTCATCTTTATATCTAATAGATGTTCAAATATGAATGAGTAAATATTTGAAAATATTTTATAATAAATAATTTTGAAATATATTATTTCATGTGTATTTACCAATGGAAGCACAAGTCTAACCCTAGTATCATGATCCTAACTCAATATTTGAAGGTACTTATGGTAGAGCCAAAAAAATAAATAAATAATAGTATGAAGAGCATCTCTAAAAAATTAGCACCAGTTACAAAATCCTGATATTGGCAACTTGACCGATTTTTTTCCTGATTCCGCCATCAATTTTTTGGAAAACTTATTCCTGATTTATACCAGTTCATATTGGTTGTTTACCTATTATTATTTGTTAATGTCTGTCTATTATTCCCATTGCGAACATGGCGTGTAGAGAAACAGGGGGGAGACCCATCATTAGAGGACAATTAGCCTAAGGGTCAAGGAAGTATTAGATTTCTTTCCTTTATGCTTATGATTTTAAAATCCAAGAACAAACCACAAGGAAGGGAGTGTAAGTTACTTTGTCCTAGGATATTTTTCACATATGAAGATGTGGGAAAATGAAGGCATTCTATTCTTATCAGTGCCAGGGGCTGCTATTGGAGTATCTTACATGCACAAACTCATATTTGCTAAAAAAACACCTTAATAGGTATTTTCAAGACTGCCTACAGAAGGTGATTTACCTGCTGTCTCCCACCTGAAGAGCTCTAGGAGTTGAAATTTATCTGGAAAAAATGTTGCTTAGAAACATATCACCCATCAGCACAGAATCACTTAGACACAGTATAAGCTCTACTGCAGTTATGAAATGAGAGACCATCCTTTATATAAAATAACGAGACTGAAAAAAAAATATAACGAGACTGAAGGGGTGGAGAGCTGGACTGCTCATGTCAGCACTCAGCTTTACACTGGAATTTTTTACTCCGATAATTTTCCTAAAAGGGGTCATGCTTAGTCTCTGCCACTTTTCGTTCTGCTTACCTACATAGTAAATTTAGACACGAACTTTGTACTTCTATGAAAATAAGAATAGGCCATGTATTACTGTGACCAAATGTTTTTCTCAGTCATGTTGGAACACATGTTATACACAAATAAAATATTCCTTCAAGCACTATTGCCTTTATTTGAAATAACTTTAGGACATACCTTGAGAAGATGTAATTGTCCCACTGTCAATATTTATGATTCCACAAAATGAGGTCAAAGGGCATTTATGCCGCGGAGCAACTAACCCCTGTGCCACAACTACTGAGCCTGTGCTCTAGAGCCCACGAGCCACAACTACTGAGCCTACGTGCCACAGCTACTAAAGTCCACGTGCTTAGAGTCCATGCTCCGCAGCAAGAGAATCCACTGCAATGAGAAGCCCGCGCACCACAACGAAGAGTAGCCCCCGCTCGCCACAACTAGAGGAAGCCTATGCCCGGCAACGAAGACCCAACACAGCCAGAATAAATAAATAAATAAATAAAAGAAAATTTTGTTAAAAAAGGCATTTTGATGGTGTTCAGAGAACCCTTGATTTGGGGCATCATTTTTCGTGTTAACACCTTAGGGTCCAGCAGACATGATCCTTTAGAATTCAATATAGAATTGAACCTGAGTCTTGCTCTACTATGGGAAATATTTGTATGGATGGTGTTCAAGCTCAAAAAATGGGTCCAGATTTCCATATGTCCTTGGGGATTCGGTAATGGTGGGCTACCAAGGGTCCTATTTGCAGTAAGAACTCTACTGGGTTTACCCATTTGAAGTTTTAAGGAAGTTCTAAGTAAGAATCATCATTGGGCTCAGAAATATCAACAGGAAGGTAACTAATACCTGAAACACTATTCTTGAGGAGAACACCTTGTCAAAGTGGTATTGTCCTCAATAGGGTTGGCTTCATGGGCATATAGTCTGGGCAGTCACAAAGCCCCCAGACATAATATAATCTTCTGCTGTCCATTGTCTTGAATTTCTTAATTTCTTTTAACAAAAGACTTCACATTTTTATCTTGAATTGATTCCACAAATTATAGAGCTGGTCTTGCTTCTTGAGCCAAGAAAAATCCAATGGCAGTCTGTCTTGCTCCAGGACAACAAAGGGATGTGACGGAGAAGCATTTTTGTGTCATGCTTAGTAGATTTACTAATCTGACACCATGAGGAGTTGTTTAACTTGCACAACATGGGGAAATATACGAAACCTAGCAAGGGAAGGGTAACCCCCTGTCAGCATTGCAGCAATGCTGACAGTGAAAAACAAGGTTATGTTGGGCTGACACTGGGAGCCCAGGAGCTTGAAAGCAGCCCTGGAATTGAGGTCTGAAGTATCTCTGGGCCAGAGAGACTTTTGTTTTGGACACTCAATGGAATCAGTTTGAGCCACGTAGGATACATGTGGAAAAGAGAAGACTGTCACAATTGTCCTCCCAGAGGTACACATTCTATTACAAATGGAGGAGACTGCAAAGGTAGGACCAAAGGGAGCCCTGCTGAAAGCAGAAGTTAGAATTTCTGAAAAAAATCTGTAATCTTGAAGAATGAGAAACAAAGTTCAAATGGAGACTTTCTTCTGACAAGTATGATCTTGGAAACAAGTGTCTATGTTAAAGTTTCTATGATTTTGAAACTTCTGTAAAAGTAGAGCTGCTTAGGGCTTGAAGAAAGTCAAGGAGAGCCCCTTAGAAAAATATCAGGAACATAGCTTTGCATTTCTATTACATTTTGTGAAAACTAGAAGGAAGAGATCTATTGTGAGGTTTTTTCTTAGTGAAATCTGAATATTGTGAGTATGTATAAGTTTGTATTAAAAAATCTTCATGAGTAAAGCCTGAAAAATTGGAAATTTGTGAAGCCTAGTAGGAATGTGGATATAAGATAAGTCTTTTACACAGGGATAAGCAGATTTTTAAAATATGTCTATAAAACTGGCTTGGACTCTTGTAGAAACAGATGGTCTTGTAGACAGTTTGGACTGAAGTGAAAAGAAATATTGCTTACCATGAGATGGTCCAGAATTCAAATGAGAGGTACACCTCAGCCTGAATGCTGGTTGAAATTTGACCATGAAAAGACACATGGGGGCCCAATAACTGCCTTATTGCCACTCTTCAATTGTAAACTACCTGAGGGCAGGACCAGCATCTATCATGGTACTGCTGATAATGAAAACACTTGATTCATTGTGATGAGCAGAGTTGGGTTCACGAGCAACAACATCAAAGAACAAATAAAAGAGGAATATTTAAATCAGTCATGGATGTTATTTTGCTTGTGCGATAGGGCAGGACTCCAATTTTTTAAAGCCTAATTACTAGTTGGAAACCTTCCTGAATTGTTCAGTGTCATGCTGAAGTTACTGAAACCTTTTCTTCGGTTAACTATCATGGTATCTGATGAAGAATTTCTTACCAGAGAAATTCTGCTCTGTCATCAGAATTCAGAAGAGAAATAGATGACAGTAATTAGTATATGTTCTCCACCTAACTGCTTTAAAAATTATATCATGTGGTACAAATGCTCATTTGTAAGAGATGGCTCCAGAATTCTGGGTGGTATCACTATTTGTCTACTGGCTCCAAATTTATCCATTGACTTCAGACATTCAGAAGGCTGAGAACCTCCTCAGCTTGCAAGGCAGCATTGTAAAGCAAAAACAACATGGAGCTTTGACAAAATAAACTTGGATTTGAATTATAGCCTCCTCAATTACTAGCCTTGTTATATAAGCAATAATTTTTTTTCTCATGTTAGTGGACATTATATTATTCAGATTATATTGTTACAACAAACAATCCCCAGACCTCAATGGCTTTACACAAAAATGTTTATTTCTTGTTTATAATACCTGTTCAACCTGGGTTGATGGGGCTCTGCATGCTGAAGTGACTTGAGGACCCAGGCTTATGGAGAGGTGCTTCCATGAAATCAATGGAAAAAGGAAAATTCCATGTGTATTCTGCACTAGACCTCACAGCTTTGACTTGGAAATGACACATGGCACTGTCAGTCGCATTACATTGGTCAAACAAGTCATGTTGTCATGACAAACTTCAAAGTAGGTAGTCGGGTGCGTTCCCATCCTGTGCCCAGAAAGGGAGGAGAATTTAAATATTTTCAAGCAACACCAATGACTACCACAGAAAAAATAGTGCCTTGTCCATAGGGTTATTGTTTAATAATGTATGAAGCATCTTGACAGTAGTAGAGGGTCAAAAAATGGCAGTCATTATCAGAAGTAGGTTTAATTAAATAAAATATTTATAATCATGATTTTCAGGTAAGTGTGGCAGATTAAATAATCATGGTTAACTGAAAACATTCCCCAAGTTTATCTGCAATTATAATTATAGTTTAACTATAATTAAAATTCAATAAAATATTTTAAAAGCTATAAACCAACAATAATAAGAAAAATGGGAGAATAAATGATAGAAGAAGAAAAAGCGCCAAAGATTTTTAAAAGATGCCTCAAGGCGTATATCAAAGAGAACAATGAGGCGAAGTCAGGAAGTGAGTATGAATACTCTGGGATTTTAGGAATGTAAAGTTTTGGAATTATTAATCATGAGGGATTTGGAAGAGTAGATCTTGGGAACATGCTGAGCTGGGGACTGGAATCTGAGATCCACATGTTTAGCTGGAAGTTTTGAAGAGCCAAGAGCTTCTGTGAAATACAGGTTGGAAAAAAAAAATTGTCTGACAGCAAAGTCCATCATGAAATCTATCAGGCCCTGCCACAGTTCTGAATGGAAAAACAACTAATAACAAAAATATCCTTCTATAGAATGTTTAGCAATGATTTGTTCCTGAGCTGGTCTTGACTCTTAATTTATTCTATTTTCTAAAGAGCCTGGGAAATCAGAACAGACATTAAATTAAAGAGCTTCCAAAATAGATAAGTAGAAATTAACAGAAAATTTACAAAACAATGAAGTTCTTCCAGGTTGCTGGCTACCCCTCACGCCCAGTGGGAACAAATAGCTGTCTGGAGGAAAACTGCTGGCTGCTAACATAAGTTACATGGGTTAAATTCAGCCAAACAATGAATTCACTATAAAAAAATTAACATACACACAGAGAAAAGTCGCCATGAATTATATTAAAACAGACAAACAGAAAACAAAAACTTCACATGATCTAGACTAGTGGTTGGCAAATTCATTCTGCTGCCTGTTCTTACAAATAAAGCTTTATTGGAACTCAGCCATGCTCATTTCTTTATGCATTGTCTATGGCTACTTGTAGTCTATAATGGCAGAGCTGAGTAATTGTGAAAGAGATTCTATAGCCCACAGCCTAAAATATTTATTATATTTCCCTTAACAGAAAATTGACCTACTTCTGATTCAGATAGTCAAGGACTTCATATATTGGAATTATCACATAGAGAAAATAAAATATCTCTTTGAAGTGAATAAAGAAATAAAAACTTGAATTTTTTTTAAAAAGTGAGTAAAGAATAAGAGACTACTAAAAAAATGAAAAGAGAACCCTTTTATACCACTGCTGGGAATGTAAATTACTGAAATTCCTTGGTAAAGCAATTTGGCACTATTTGTTCAACATGAAGATAGTATCTTTTGATCAAACACTTCATTTCTAGTAAAACCTTTGCATGTGTGACACATACAAAAGTATGAAGAGCAATATTTTCAATTGTGAAAACACAGGAATAACCCAAATATTCACTGCCAGGATGATTAAATGATTTAGTATATAATTATATAGTAGAATATCATACAGTGTGAAAATGAGTGAACTTTAGCTATAAATATATATATTAATAAATCTTAAAAAATGTTGGATGGGAAAAATATAATGTCACATACAAATTTCAAAAACTTGGAAAATTATTATTATTATTCTATTTAGAAATCTACATGTATGTATGTATATATGTGCATGTACATATTTAATATAGATTTATCATAACAAAAGACAAACAATGAAAACACAACTTGGAATAGTGGTTACTCTTCATAGAAAGGCAATATCAAGTAAAAAGAATTAAATTGGGACAAAGGCTTGAAAGTTACAAGTAATATTTTTATTTTTAAACTGGACAGTATAGTGCATAAATATATATATTATATATCATATTATATATCATTTTATATATATATATATATCATTATATATATATATATCATATATATATGACTACACCAAACAATTGTGCATATATATATATCCACACATACATAATATTATTATTATATAATATATATTGTATGTATACACACATACCCACACTTTTATTACTGCTGTATAAAAAACCACTTCAAATTTAGTGGGATAAAATGACAAATATTTCATTATGCTTATAATGAAAATATAAGCATAATTAAAAATTTCAAAATTCTTCAAGTATTTTGATAGGGCATGGGGGCATAGCTTGTCTCTACTCCATGATGTCTGGAGCCTCATCAGGGAAGACTTGAATGCTGGGGATGGCTAAAAGGACCAGGGGAGTGAGTAATCTGGTGGCTTCATAATTCATATATTTAATGCCTTGGCTGGAAAGATTTGAGAACAGAGCTCAGCTGGGGCCATCAGCTGGAATACCCACATATGATTTCTACATATGCCATAAGGTAGATGGGTTTCAAGGCAGAGCATTCCAAGGGAACCAGCTGGAAGCTGCATGGCCCTCTCTTACCTAGACTTGTAAGTAACACAACATCAATTCCATTAAGTTCACTGGTTACAAGCATGTCATAAGGTCAGCCCAGTTTCAAGGGGAATTAGACTCTACTCCTGGATGGGAGAATGGCAAAGTCTCATTGTAGAAAAGCATGTGGAGTGGGGCATATTTTTTGTGACTGTTACAGACAATGCAATGTGCTACCAATTAGTTTTAGTGTTAATAAAATATTTATTAAATATATAATTTTATAATATAAAATTATATATATGTATATATACATAGCATTATGTACATTATAGCATTATATACATATATAAACGTACACACGTACAATTTTACAAGTGGGTGTATAAATATAGCTTATATAAATATAATTATATACATATATAAATATTTAAATGCATGTGTATATATAAGTTTATTTGTTAAGATTTTTATGTAGTTTCTTTTTTTTAAAAGGATTAGTTTTTTTAAAGGTTTTATTTATTTATTTTTGGCTGCATTGGGTCTTCATTGCTGAGCATGGGTTTTCTCTAGTTGCGGCAAGCAGGGGCTACTCTTTGTTGCAGTGCATGGGCTTCTCATTGTGGTGGATTCTCTTGTTGTGGAGCATGGGCTCTAGGTACTGGGCTTCAATAGTTGTGGCACACGGGCTCAGTAGTTGTTTTGTAGGCTCTAGAGCACAGGCTCAGTAATTGTGGTGCATGGGATTAGCTGCTCCATGGCATATGGGATCATCCTGGACCAGGGCTCGAACCTGTGTCCTCTGCATTGGCAGGCAGATTCTTAACCACTGCACCACCAGGAAAGTCCCTTATGTAGTCTAATTCTTATTAAAAAGTAAAAATTAAAACCAAAAACTAAAATTTAAATTGAAAAATGTCAATAGCAGCATACTTGTGTCACTTCTGTAATGTTTGTGTTCAAAAGAATTTTCCATGCGTCAAACATCTTTTTCTTTTTTTGGCTTTTAAATTTTTATTGATGTACAGTTGATTTGCAATGTTGTGTTAGTTTCAGGTGTACAGCAAAGGAATCACTTATACATATACATATATCCACTCTTTTTTAGATTCTTTTCCCATATAGGCAATTACAGAGTATTGAGTAGAGTTCCCTGTGCTACACAGTAGGTCCTTATTAGTTACCTATTTTATATATAGTAGTGTGCAAACAACTTTTAAAAATCATTCATATATTTTATGTGCTTTTCTTAAATCCCATAGAAAGAAAATATTAATCTCTAGGAATATTTTTAAAGTTTCTTCCTCTCCCTCACTGTCCTTTATTTTTTCCCTCCCTGCTCAGTCTCCCACTGTGGTTTCTCTCCCTCAGTGTGTAGCTCCTCCTCTGTTATCACTTCCTTATCCTTTTATATTTTTGTTGTTGGTTAGATAATAAGGCATGGCAATGTATTCCTTACCATCCATCCGTATCGTTTGATCTGAACTTTGTGGAATGGTAGTGGGTGGGGAGAATTATGGATTTTTATCTATTAAGAAGATTTGCCTCAGCACTCACTTTCCCACAAGTATGCTGTCATCAAGTAAAATCCTCAAATGTGCTATTATTCAGATATATGCCCAGGAGTGGGATTGCAGGATCACATGATAAATCTATTTTTATTTTTAAAGGAACCTCCATGCTGTTCACAGTGGCTGTACCAATTTACATTCCCACCAACAGTGCAGGAGGGTTCCTTTTTCTCCACATCCTATCCAGCATTCATTATTTGTAGACTTTTTAATGATGGCCATTTTGATTGGGGTGAGGTGATACCTCATTTTAGTTTTGAGTTTCATTTCTCTAATAATGAGCAATGTTTCATGTGCCAGTTGGACATCTGTATGTCTTCTCTGGAGAAATGTCTATTTAGGTCTTCTGCCCAGTTTTTGATTAGGTTGTTTGTTTTTTTGACATGAATCTGTTTGAGATATTTGTATATTTTGGAAATTAATTCCTTGTCAGTAGCATCATTTGAAAATATTTTCTCCCATTCTGTGGGTTGTCGTTTTGTTTTATTTACCATTTCCTTTCCTGTGCAAAAGCTTTTAAGTTTAAATAGGTCCCATTTGTTTATTTTTGTTTTTATTCCCATTAGTCTAGGAGATGGAGCCAAAAAAATATTGTTGCAATTTATGTCAAAGAGTGTTCTGCCTATGTTTTCCTCTAGGAGTTTTATAGTATACAGTCTTACATTTAGGTCTTTAATCCATTTTGATTTTATTTTTGTGCACTGTGTTAGAGAATGATCTGATTTCATTCTTTTATATGTAGTTTTCCAGTTTTCCCAGCACCACTTATTGAAGAGACTGTCTTTTCTCCATTGTACAGTCTTGCCTCCTTTATTGCAGATTAATTGATCATAGTTGTGTAGGATTATTTCTGGGCTTTCTATCCTATTCCACTGATCTATATGTCCGTTTTTATGCCAGTACCACACTGTTTTTATTACTGTCACTTTGTAGTATAGTCTGAAGTCACGGAATGTGATTGCTCCAGCTCCATTCTTCTTTCTCAAGATTGTTTTGGCATATAGCCAAACAAAACTCTAATTTAAAAAGATACATGCACCCTAATGTTCATAGCAACACTATTTATAATAGCCAAGACATAGAAGCAACCTACGTGTCCATTGACAGATGAATGGATAAAGAAGATGTGGTATATATACACAATGGAATATTACTCAGTCATTAAAGAGAGTGAAATAATGCCATTTGCAGTAACATAGACCTAGAGATTATGATATTAAGTGAAGTAGGTCAGACAAAGACAAATGATATCACTTATATGTGGAATCTAAAAAAATGATATAAATGAATTTATTTATAAAACAGAATCAACTCACAGACATAGAAAACAAACTTATGGTTACCAAAGTGGATGGAGTGGGGAGAGATAAATTAGGACTTTATTAACATATACACACTACTATATATAAAATAGATAAACAGCAAGGACTTACTATATAGTACAGGAAGCTATATCTAATGTCTTGTAATAACCTATAATGGAAAAGAATATGAAAAAGAATGCATATGTATACATAATTGAATCACCTTGCTGTACACCTGAAACTAACACAACATTGTAAGTTAAATATACTTTAATTTTTAAAAAGTTTTAAAAATGTGCTATCATCTTTCAATGTCACTTACAAGTTCTAGATATGTATTCCTTTCCTGAGCATGAACAACATTTCATAAAATATTCAAATACCTTCCACTGTTATGGTCAATTCTCTATTGATATATTTCATTCCTTGCCACTTTGGGTTATTTCACATTGTTCTACAAAAACAAAGATTTCTTGCTCTTAAGTTTAGGTCTCCTTAAGTTCTATAAGCCCTTAATATTTCTCCTGGATAGATAACTAGTGATATAAATAGATAGATAGATACAGGTTGACCACCTTATGTTTTTTTTCTTTTAACATTTGGAAACTCAGA
The DNA here is from genome assembly GCF_937001465.1 of Orcinus orca. Taxonomy (NCBI): domain Eukaryota; kingdom Metazoa; phylum Chordata; class Mammalia; order Artiodactyla; family Delphinidae; genus Orcinus; species Orcinus orca. The sequence goes on along the minus strand of NC_064563.1, from coordinate 7,831,396 downwards.
CATATCAATAGAAAGAGGTAAAATCTGAAAAGAAAATTTCTTGCTGTTGTTTTACTTCAAATTCATGTTTCTATTATTATAGCAAAGCTAGTCATTTTAGATATTAGCAAAAGGAGAGTTAGTAATTACCTTGCCACACAGGTTAATATTGCCCTAGGAGTGCCAACAAGATGATTTCTAGAAAATAAAGTCCCCATTAGGGATTTTCTTTCTTCTGATGCTTTGATTCATAGCTTGTCAATGTCAAAACCTGACATGGATTTGAGGAGTCTAAGCCCTTCCACAGGGACTCATCTCCTTGTCTTCTCTTTGCACTGCAACTCTTTACCTAAGACTTCATTGTTCTAATTGTATTGTTTCTACTTAAAGATGTGGTGTCTTCATTTATTCTTTTACTCAACCATAATTTTGAAAATTTTTTTATTAGGGTATAATTTACATGCAGTAAAATTCACTCTTCATATTCTGTAAGTTATGAGGGTTTTAACAAACATATGCAATCGTGTAACTACCACCACAATCAAAATATAGAACAGTTTCATTACCCACACAGAATTTCCCTCATGCTCCTCATTTGTCAAACACTCCTGCCCTCACCCTCAGTCTTTGGCAACCACAGATGACTTTTCTGTCCCTATTGTTTTGTCTTTTCCAGAATGAGGTATAAATGGACTCATAAAGTGTGCAGGCTTTTGAGTTTGGCTTCTTTCATTTAGCATAAGGTATTTGAGAGATTCATTCCTGTAATTGTATCTGTACTTTGTTCCCCTTTGTTATTGAGTAGTATCCCATTGTATGGATGTATCACCATTGGTTTATCCATTCTCCAGTTAAGGATATTTGGGAGTGTATACTCTGTGCTGGCACTGTTCTTGCCCTTATAATTCTCATGGATGGAAACACGGGTCCTCTCATTCTATTATTGATTAGTTAATAACAATAAATTAATGAGCTCTAGTACTATCTAGTTCTATGGAGTTGATGAAAGATAGATAAGAATAGCGAAGTTTCAGCCTCATATAGCTTATAATCAAAATAGGGAAACAGAACTAGAAAAGAACTATACCATATAATATAATAGGAAGTTTATAATGGAGTTATTCAGGAGATATTATGAAGGCACTATCGAAATGCCTAATTTGCTTAAAAGGATCCAAAATTTATTATATGTTGTATATAATAAAACATAGTAAGTTATAGCATATTAAAATTGCTTCATGGGGTACTTATTTGTGAAGTGTCTCAGCTGAATTTTGTAATATGACTTGACAATCAAGCGTGAATGTAGTGGGTGCAGTGCAGTGAGGGATTTTACAGATGGAGGGTGTCTTTGCTCAGTCAGAGGAGAGGAGGAACACAGCATTGGAACTGTGAAGTGAGAAAGGTAAATAGCTTACATATATACATTTTCTATTTTTACACACACTTGATTCAGAAAGTAAGGATAAAAGAGGGGACAATGAATTGAGGACTCTCTGTGAGCAGTAAGGTGTAGATGTCTTCTTCCCCTCACCCTGCACTCTGCAAACTTCCACAGTCACAGTGAAATTGGTCTCTGAAGCCAACAAGGGACCTGTAGTAGGTGCTGCCACATTAGAACAATGATCAGATAAGTATCCACAAAAGCTCACAGCATTAAGGTGTACAAAGGAGCAATGCACCGGGGAAAAGTGTAAGGTCGTATTAGAAGAGAGAGAGACTTTATAAGGCAGAGTCTTGGCTAGGGAAATGAACATCTTTCCAAGGGTCACTTTTAAAACAGCTCTTCCTCATTGTAAAAGTAAATAGAAAGAACAGGGAATATAAAATATCAAAATCAGCAGCCCAAAAAGTCAATTTTATGTCCACAGATGAGAAAATATGCCCAGGATCAACATAAACCTCAGGAAAGCAGTAAGCCTGGGAGAAGGGAAGAGAAATGAGAACATGTAGTATATTGAGTCATATAAGATAATGACTAAAATGAGATTTAAGGGGGCTGAAGAAAAATTCTAAAAGCTGTGAGTCCACTATATGGCTGCCATTAAAAATGGAAGAGGGAACAAAAGCAAACACTGGAACAGGATATGTCAACTCAAAGAAAGAAAACACTTTTGCTGTACTGGTCTTGCCTAAAGTACTTGCAATGTTTAAAGATGGGAAGTACTGAAAAAGCCTTGATGGACTCTAAAAAAGTGGCTCTAGGGCTGTGTTAGTAATACACATATTTGAGAAAGCAATTCTGAAGTCTCCAACAGCATTCAGTTTTTTATATATATTATATAGACATATGAGCCAACTCTAAGCTCTAATCTAAGCTAAAATCTAAACTTAGTGGGACTTAAAGAGAACAATCATCTGTGGTGTCAGGCATACTTTTTGGCTGTGAAGTTTTCCTTTCTAGGAAATAAGTCAAATCATAAAGAATCCCTCCTTGAAATCATTCAGTGAGTCAATGAGTTGCCATTTTCCGCAGGAATAAATCCAGAACCTGGTCCTTGAACTCAAGACTGGCTCTGACCTAGATTCTCAATTACAGTCTATGCAGAAGAGTTCATGTGCTTTTTATATACATATTGAACTTAAGTATACAGGAAAAGATAAAAACCACTTTTAGAGCAATCACATTTTAAAAATTATAATGAGTAAGAACTAAAAGAATCTACCTCAAGGCCACCAAGCCCTTTCCTATATAACTCTTTCTTTATGAAGATACAGGTCTATATAAATAAACTCACACAATTTTGCTATGGTTTACAAAGATGGAATTACTGTGTATGTTATAACATTACATATTATTGTATTACAGTTGTTCCTCAGTATCTGCAGGAGATTAGTTTCAAGACCCACCATGGATACCAAAATCCTCAGCTGCTTAAGTCCCACATTTTATCCATGGATTCCACCTTGGCAGATTCAACCAACAGTGGATCGTAAACATACTACCAATAATATGATGGAACCCATGTTGTTAAGTATAATGCAATTTTACTTTTTGCTTCTCCATGACAAATAATTTCTTCAGTTGACTTTTATTTCTTTTCTTTTCTTTTTTTTAATTGAAGTGACTTTTATTTCTTAACTGTCTATTTAAGCCATCCCTGAATTTTAAGTTGGGCTGGTTTGTGTAAAGAAAAGTTTCTAATCATGTCTCAGGAGTGAGTTAGCTGTTTACCTTAAAAAAATGACTTTGACTTTCTGGGCCTTAGTCTCCTCATCTCTAAACACAATTTCTAAACTGTGTTACTGGGAATCTCGGCTGCTCCATGGAGGTGCTTGGGGGTCCATGCACAGTGATATCCACCAGAGTGGCTGTGTGTTTAGCTGTTATTATCTATTGTGCTTCTACATGAAAATTATTTTGGAGGAAAGTTTCCACCAGTAAATACATGGGAAGACAAATCTCTAAGTGATCTCCAAGTTTTTTTTTTTCTTTCCTTCAACATCCTATGAGTCTATGAAATCTACCAGCTCATTGGTTCTCATCAGAGGATCAAGTCACTGTGTTTTGAATTTATCTAAGGATCAAAATCATCTCTAGAGGTTGTTTATTTTTAATAGAGATCCCTGCCTTTCCTTTTGAATTACTAAATCAGAATTGTAAGGGAGGAAAAATAATTTTCCTTCTGTTAAATTAAATTCTAAGCCCAAGAATGAGTCACTCCTGCCTTGGACGCCAGGTCAGCAAACAAAAACTTAAATGAATTTTGTGTCCCTGTGAAATGCTCTGCTTGACCAGAAGTGCAGAATATCCAGTCAGCCAAACACCAAGCCAAATCTGGGCTCTATGCTTACTTCCTTGTTCCTTCTCACTCCAAACTAGGTCGACTGTGTGGTACCCACAATCAGATATTTTCTATATATCTTGTTCTTTATTCTTTATCCTGTAAAAGCTTCTTAATCTCATCCAGTTTTGCAGTTCTCTGAAAGCAGACTGTCCACATCATGAATGTTAAATAAAGTTTGTTAATAGCCCTAAATTGTCTTCTTTAATCATTTTTTAACAATTTTTGGCAACGAAGAATGGGACCTGATTACTAATGGCCTATGGGACAAATAGATGCACAGGAGAGGCACCCACTGACCTTTTATTTTTTTAATGTTTTTTAAAAATTATTTTTTTTTAAATTATTTTTGGCTGTGCATGGGCTTTCTCTAGTTGCGGCTAGCAGGGGCTACTCTTGGTTGTGGTGCACGGGCTTCTCATTGTGGTGGCTTCTACTGTTGTGGAGCACAGGCCTTAGGCATGCAGGCTTCAGTAGTTGTGGCACGTGGGCTCAGTAGTTGTGATCCGCGGGCTAGAGAGCGTGGGCTCAGTAGTTGTGATTCGCGGGCTCAAGAGCGCAGGCTCAGTAGCTGTGGCACACAGGCTTTGCTGCTCTGCAGCGTGTGGGATCTTCCCAGACCAGGGCTCGAACCCATGTCCCCTGCATTGGCAGGCAGATTCTTAACCACTGCACCACCAGGGAAGCCCCCTGACCCTTTTTGAGTTCATCGTTTCTCTCATTCTTACAGAGGATCCCTGGGTAATTCACTCTCGGATTTGCGTTCCACTCCCTTGTATGCAGCTCTCTTATCCAAACAAACATTATTTTAAAAATAATTACATATACGTATATTTAAAAATAATTATGTATGTGTATATACAAAATAATTATGTACGTGTGTATATAAAAATAATTATATGTATGTATATATTAAAATATACTTTTCAGAAACGTTCTGAGGTCCTGGAAAGTTTCCAGCATTTGTTAAAGTTCTCAGAAATGTTCTGGGATCCTGGATAGATTCCAGGGTACTGACTTTGGGAGTCACCACAGGTGGTAGCCACTAGGGAATTCACAAAGCCTCTAGGTAAGTCCCTAGGATAAACTGCTGGAGAATCAAGGAAAATAAATTAAGACAAGAAAAGAAATTCAGACTGTTTACACCATCAAAATAAAAATCTAAGTTGGACCATTAAAAACCATTAGGATGTCCACCACCGTAAAGACCTCTCTTATGAAAGGACTAATAGCTCTATTGCTAATGGGACTCTCAGAAGCCAAAGCCACAAAGTGGGTGGATTGAACTTTTAAAAGCTGTTAGAGTGCTTGCCTCCTAACGCCAGTGCTAGAATAAGTTTATCACAGAATGAATTAGATCGAATTTGGCTCTGAGAGACCAAAGTCTTAGCTAAAGAAATGTCACCCTCCAGCTTCAAATAATTGAGAATGCCACTGTCCTGAGCAACTGCTTATTTTATGTTTAAAGACTGTGGTCCCGGAACTTGTAGGTATCTAATCTACAAAAATGATAAAGATCTTACTAAGACAACCTAGAATTACAATGGCCATTATGCGGAACATTCCAATTGGACAAGAACTTCATTTAAGTACACTTGGAAGTAAGGTTCCCAAATAAAACAAACAGAATGGGCTACCTATTTTAATTGGCATGCCAAAGCCTCTAAAAGCCTCCAAGTTTCCAAAATAGCTTAATTAAAGATGCATTGCAAAAGGCCAGTGAAAAACTAAGGATACAAGAGGTACCTAAAACAAAAGACTTTAAGACTGACGTATGTTGGGGGGTGGTAGCTGGTGTATTGAATTAAAACTATGCAGATGATGACCAGCTGAATGAGGAGGTACAGCTACTGCACAGGGTCGGCAGGGAGTTCCCTCAGCATCCAAGCTCCTATTTTGGGGAAATGAAAACTCTGGGGTCATTTCAATTGAAGATGCAGTTTCAGTACACTCATACAAAGGAAGTAAAGTCACAAGATTTATTATGCGCAGATCTCAGAAGCCGGGGGAAGGGAAGTCCTCTGTGTCAAGTCACGATCGAGCAGGAGACAGAGAGCAGGGTAGCGAGCACTGTGGCTTAGAAGATGGTCGGCATGGAAACCTCTAACTTTTCTCAGGCTCAACTCTAAGTGGTTATTTTAAAAGGAGTCCTTCTTTATCCATTCCTCAAGAAGATGTGGTACATATATACAATGGGATACAACTCAGCCATATAAAAGAATGAAATAATGCCATTTGCAGCAACATGGATGGACCTAGAGATTATCATACTGATTGAAGTAAGTCAGACAGAGAAAGACAAATATCATATGATATCACTTATATGTGGAATCTAAGAACGGTAAAAATGAACCTATTTACAAGACAGAAATAGAGTCACAGATGTAGAAACAAACTTATGGATACCAAGGGGGAAAGGGGAGGAGGGATAAATTGGGAGATTGGTATTGACACATACACATTACCACATATAAAGTAGATAACTAATAAGGACCTACTGTATAGCACATGGAACTCTACTCAATACTCTGTAATGGGCTATATTGGAAAAGAATCTAAAAAAGAGTGGATATATGTATGTGTGTAACTGATTCACTTTGCTGTGCAGCAGAAACCAACACACCATTGTAAATCAACTGTACTCCAATAAAAATTAATTAAATTAAAAAAATACATTTTTTAAATTTTTTTTAAAAAAAGGAGTCCTGGAAGAAACAAATTTGGAACCTGTGGTGGGAATTCTAAGCTCTGGTTCTTATCTAAATGTCCAGACTCCAGCTGGGAGCAGGGTTGTCATACTGTAAAATGCTAGGCAGGAACTCAAAGTGGCTATTTCTCATCACGTGATATGATTTCTCCTACTCCCCTCTATCCTCTTTTACCTGTGTGTTCAGTCTACTCATCCTCTATCTAAATTGCCTTTCCACTCTGAAGAGCCTATAAGACCATAAACAAAAGTCGGCCCAAGTAGTCGCCTTACAACTACAACAGCTCCAAAGCCCTAAACCTAAAATATCTGGGCCTCCACCTTTGAACCCTCTTAGGGGTCCATCATCACAACACTGGCCCAGAAATTGGTGTCTGTTCTGTAAGCAACTAGAACCCTAGAAAAAAAATTGTCTTTGAAGGTTTTGTCAAATTCTTCCATACCAACACTTCTACCCTCAAAGAAGGACCCCCATTAAGGGCCCCTCTCAGGGTTGACGGGACTCTGAGGGATTCTCTGGTAAACTGCTACCAGCTATTCCTTTAAACAACCAAGGGGAAACTAAAATTAAAAGTAATGGAAAACCTTGTTAAATTCTGGTAGCTACTGGGGCTACACCCTTTATTTTAAAACCCACCAATTCCAGACCTTGAAGATGGGATATGGGGAAAACGGCAGAAGCTGGCAAAGGGTAAGAATTCTTATCAAAATTAGCTTTCCTAGATTTCTGACGTGCCCAGTCGAGAGAGGAAAAGAAAATTTCACGTTGTCCTTTCCTTATGCAAATTCAGAGTCTTGTGAATTTGGTTTGGGGTACCCACTGGTTATTGATCTTCTTTCTCCCAGGGACAATTACTGACTTGTTTGCCTTGTTTTGTGTCCTGAGGACTTGGCCTGGCAACTATTAGATTAAGGCTCCCCAAATTAGAGCCAGACAGAAATGTGGGTTGCACTCTATTTACGGCAGGGGTCCTCCAAACTGTTGCCAGCTCTCAAGAGAATCCTCTAAGCCTGCCTTTCTTGTGGCTGTCTCTGGGAGTGGCTCTAGATTTGGGGAGACTAGTATCTTTTGCACCCTCTTCTGTGACACTTCTTGTGTCCGAGGGGTCGTTCAGTACTTCCAGGAATATTTACTGTTTGTCCTGGCTGAAACCTGACAAGATATTTGAAAGGATTTCAGTGATCTTTCATGAATACTACACTGAGACCCAAAGAGGCAACTGTGACTGAGAGTTGCCCTCAGGCTGATGTTTTTGATCAAAACTCTTGAATGGTCAAGAGGATGATCAAATGAGGGGAACTATGGAAATAAAATTCTAGGCCTAGGATGGAGCTGCTCCTGCTTGGGGTGCCTTGTTAGCAAAACACAACTTAGATAACTTTCCTGTCCTGTAAATGCTCTACTTGACCAGAAATGCTGTATATCCAGTCATATTCCTCCCCAGGTCATTCACATATGCAGGCAACACTGGAACCACCATCAAAGGTACGAAGTGTGGGGCTGCCCTCCGGAAGTCAGAGAAGCCATACCTATAACTTGATGTAACAACTAACAAGTTCTAAGTGCTTTACAAATATTAACTCTTAGACCTGAAGATTCTGATTTAGTAGGTATGCCATAGGCCCCAGAGAAGTTTGAAGAAGAGGCATTAGCATATAATTGTTTTTTTTAACTCTTCTTTCTATAATAGGCTGTACATGTAAATAATGTTTTTTGTTTGTTTTTGCTTTTTATACATATTGAGCATTCTTGGTAAGCTAACTAGTAAAGGTGATTCTTGGGTGATTCATAATTTAAATTGACTTAAGACTGATTACCAGGAGAAAAGCATACACATTTTTTATAAGTTTTAGGTGAGATGGGAACCTTCATTAGGAATGAAAATCCAAAGAAATAGGAGAACCTACATGCTTTTATAGTAGGTTGAACAAACAGAGGCAGTTGTGGAAAAATAACTAAGCTATGTGGGGAAGCTAAAAAAAAGATAATAATTATTTTAATAAGTTCTGTCTGTGTAGAATTCTCTTCAACTTCTTACCCTTGATGATAAAAATGTCACTTTCCTTCAGTATAGGGAGGACATCTTTCACAGGGGAATTTCATCTCCTGCTTTTAAGAAAAGGAAAAAAAATTCAGATTGGTGATTTGTTTTGTTTTGTTTTGGTTTGGTTTTTTGGGGGTGGGGGTGGGTGGGTTGCTGTTTTTCAGTTGCCTCTAACTCAAAGCAGTCCTTATGCCAAAGTGGCATATTTTGAGATAGCGTATTCTGTCACCCTTCACTACATACCAGTGTTATAATTTTCTAATGTATTATTTTACAAGCATGCCAATCTTGAGAGTTAGATAATTATCATACCCATTTTACAGATGATGGAATGAAAGCACAGAGTGTACAGAACATTAATGTAAAGTCACAAAGCTGGTAAATGTCAGAGCTGGAATTCAAACCCAGACTCTGACATAACAGTACACCGACTCAAATGTATATTGCCTCATTTCAAAGCTATTTGGAAAGCACCCAGCCCTGGCAGTGCTGCCACCATCTGGCAAAGGACTCCCTCCAGAAGGGAACAGAAGAAAAGAAGTAAAATTAGTAGCACTTGATTCAAGGGACTATATGTTACATAAGACTTCTACAGAGACCCCTGAATTGAAGAGATCTTGGGCTCAGAGGCAGAGTTGGGAGTGGGAGTAGTAAGAGAAAATCATCAGCTGCAACCCCCTGCCCTACTTACCATTTCCACTGAAGCTTGGAAATATGCTATGGTTGAAGAATATTTTTGCAGTAAGAAAGCTGGCTTTGGTCTAAGGTTTCGCTTAGGGAGCAAATTTAGAGAAGTTTCTTCCATTCATATTATCATAATAAATGGGAAATTTAAAAACTTTATCTAGTTTTATAATTTTCCAGAACCATCTGGAGTTGAAATTAGATGATGGTGTGAAGATTTGCAAAACCACACTAGGCAAACCTTTTCCCTACAAAATCTAAGCAGAAAATATTATTTATTTTTAAAATGGAAATAAAATTATGGGTCTATGGGAACCAACTACCCGGGCTTCAATCTTGCTTTTGGCTCCTGAGTTGGAAATTACACAATTAAATGTTCTTTGAGTGCAGAATCATAGCTTGAAAATGTGCTCGCCCTGGACTCCCTGTAACTTCTTCCCTGTATATTAGAAGTCTTTAAAAACACTTTAAGAAAAATAAAATATCAAGGTCATATCTAAAGCTTGATTCTAATTGTCACAATTGTGTCTGTCCAACCTTGAGATCAGGGAAGAAGTTGACCTTCGATCAGATGCCTAGAAAAGCCCACCCATCCAACTTTGGCGACTTTATTGACTTCTAGCTCTAGATTTGAGAAGAACACTTTTAAAGTATATCTCCCTTTCCTTTGGAGAGCGTTGGTTTTAAAGATTTTCTCACTTCAGTAGACATGATCAGATAGGTGTCTATAACCTCTGTCCTCTGAAAGATCGTCGGATTGGCTTTTTCTATAAATTGGCTGTTGCGAACGTCCCTACAGTGACTATGTCATACCTTCTACTCTCCACTTCCTCCCACCCCTTCAGTCATGCTCTTTCCTCGGCTTACCTCTTGCAATGGTATCTGACTTGCTGTGAATGTACAACTGCCATCAAATGAATATGAAAAGTCCAGCAATCCCTCTAATGCTTGAGTACAGAATACATTATGGCCCTGAAGCCCCTATGCTACTGAAGGGAGTGGGCTTTGAGCTCTTTTCGAAGTCAGTCTGGGCAGGATTTATGATTCAGCTACTTTGACTCAAATCAGGCTGAAAATTCCTGGCACTCGCACAATTTTAACTCAATTAAAATTTGGATTAAATATGTCAGGCTGTTCTTTTGGAACAATACATTACCAAAACAGGAAAGGAAATAAAAATTCCTGGGATTTTCTTGAGCTTGCTGAGTGGTGGGGTGTATGGTGTATATCTGTGTTTTCATGTGTATATGTTTCTTTCCCAATTAGTCTGTATAAATCTGATTGAAGTGCTATTAAAATGCCATGAGCATGTTCCTTATGATAACTGTTTATTTTGAATTATTTAATTCAATGAATGTAAACTGATGCATAAAATGAGTTACTTGTATGAAATATAATTATACCACTAAAAATCCCAATTAATTGCATTATTCAATTCACATCAATACCAAATCTGAAATGTGGAACCATTTTATTCCATTTAAGTTGGGGAAAAAACTAGCACTGTTTTTTAAAAATGAGAGTTGAAGACAGGGCCTTTGTTGCTATGATTATGTTTGTGATTTTAATTGCTGAGATATTCATGTTTGAAAAGTATCTGCTGTCAAAGCAGAGAAGCAGTAAATGCTCATAATGCTTTTCGTACAATGGCAATTACTTTGACAATCATTTTGAGAATAACCATAATGGTTCCATTTAGTGCGTGTTCTGTGAAGCACCATCAGGGTCAGTATAATGTCTATGAGAACGTCTGATAGAACAGATACTTCTATTATGTCATTCCCATTGATGTTATGGAAGGGAAAGTGGAGACCTGAACCCTGAGATAATGGAGAAAAAAAAGGAGCCTTTATTATGCTACTATTATCACATCTGAGAGACACTCTCTTGGGAAGCCATGCAACAGATTTTTAATGTTGTTTTTCTTTTTTTTTTTTTTTTTCGGTATGCGGGCCTCTCACTGTTGTGGCCTCTCCCGTTGCGGAGCACAGGCTCTGGACGCGCAGGCTCAGCGGCCATGGCTCACGGGCCCAGCCGCTCCGTGGCATGTGGGATCTTCCCGGACCGGGGCACGAACCCACGTCCCCTGCATCGGCAGGCGGACTCTCAACCACTGAGCCACCAGGGAAGCCCAATGTTGTCTTTCTTTAGAAAATTGAAAAAAAAAAAGAAACTGATTTTTTAAAAAGGCATGCAAAATCTCTGGGAAATGTTGAGTTATAAAAGCACATTAGTGAGCTGCCTCTCTAATATTTCTTAAATGAAGTCCTGCTTGGAAACTAGAGGAAGGCTAAAATGAACTTTCTGGCCCATTTTGATTCTCAAATGATGTGATACAGAGAAGCTTTTTGAAAACCTAGAGCAGTTAACATCGTCCTTGAAATAAAAACCGAAACAAAACATTTGTAAAAACCCAGTCAATCCTAATTAGTTTACTCAGTTCCAAAATATCTAAAATAGTTTACCTATTTTTGTCCTCCTCCTATTGAGAATGCTGTAAGAGAAAACTTTTAGAATGGAGGTCAAGAGAGGCAAGAAACATTTCTGGGCTTCTGCTGCTCCTTTCAAGGGTAGACGGAGCAGGCCCTAAGGATAGGCTGGCTTGTAACGTACCTATTGTGGCAGTGCTGGCAGCACAGGTACAGGAGGGGCAACTATTAATTTTCACAAATTTTGCAAATCAGTTGTTCAACGAAAGTATGATTTGGAAATAAACTGTATAAACATAGAATTAAACTATATTAAAGACAAAAGTAATAAATATTCAAACTCATCAATTCCTAACTAGTTAACTACATTGTATTGTTATCTGTGCTCTCAAGATCAATTTTTGTGTATTTTAGCTGTATAATGAAAACACCATATAATGGTGTGCTACTGCACATTTCTTCCCAAAACTGCGTTGGTGACTTCTTGGTAGCTTGAAATCAGCTATGGAGGGAGTATTTGAAAACAGTTGTGGTGGTAGTATTTATATTACAGATATCAGGTATTGGCAAATGCTACAAACCAAGAGTTGATTTGTTGTCTTGTTGATGATCTACACACAAGAAAGTGATGGAGAATATTAATAATTCAGATTAAACTTAAAAGTATGTAGTGTTGATTAAAACATGGGCCTAAGACATTAACAGACATGTCATCAAAGAAGATATACAGATTGGCAAATAAGGATATGAAAAGATGCTCCACATCAAAGAAATGCAAATTAAAACAACAATTAAATATTACTAAACACCTATTAACATGGCCAAAATCCAAAACACTGACAAAAGCAAAGGTTGGTGAGGATGTGGAGCAATAGGAACTCTCATTCATTGCTGCTGGGAATGCAAAATGATTCAGACATTTTGAAAGAGAGTTTGGTGATTTCTTTCAACACTAAGCATAGTCTTACCATATGATCCAGCAATCATACCCTTTGGTATTTACTCAAAGGATTTGAAAGCTTATGTTCACACAAAATCCTATACATGGATGTCTATAGTAGCTCTATTCATAATTGCCAAAGCTTGGAAACAACCCAGGTGTCCTTCAGTAGGTGAATGGATAAATAAACTGTGGCACATTCAGGCAATGAACTATTATTCAGTGCTAAAAATTGAGCTATCAGACCATGGAAAGACATGGAGGAATATTAAATGCATATTACTAAGTGAAAAAAGCCAATCTGGAAAGGCTACATACTGTATGATTCCAGCTATATGACATTCTGGAAAAGGTGAAACTATGGATACAGTAAAAAATTAGTAGTAGGGCTTCCCTGGTAGCGCAGTGGTTGAGAGTCCGCCTGCTGATGCGGGGGACATGGGTTCATGCCCCGGTCCGGGAAGACCCCACATGCCATGGAGTGGCTGGGCCCGTGAGCCATGGTTGCTGAGCCTGCGTGTCTGGAGCCTGTGCTCCGCAACAGGAGAGGCCACGGCAGTGAGAGGCCCGCGTACTGCAAAAAAAAAAAAAAAAAAATTAGTGGTTGCCAGGAGTTGGAGGGGAAAAAGGATAAATAGGCAGGGCACAAAGGATTTTTAGGGCATTGAAAATTCTCTGCAGCATGATAATGATGGATATATGTCATTATACATTTGTCCAAACTCATAGACTGTACAACACTGAGGATGAACTCTAATGTCAACTCTGGACTTAGGGTGATTATGATGTGTCATTGTAGTTTCCTCAGGTGTAATAAATGTACCACTCAGGTGGGGGATGTTGATAACGGGGAGGCTGTGCCTGTGTGGACCAAGGAGTAACTGAGACATCTCTGTATCTTCCTCTCAATATTTTTGTGAACATAAAACTGTTCTAAAAATAAAGTAACAAAGAAGTGTGGGTCTATAGGTATAATTTGCTACAAATTGTACAATTTACAAATTATTATAAATTGGAGGAATAGTCTTCTGGGATCTGAAACTATTATACAGTTCAGCAAAGAAATCGCTAGTCATTGAAAAACTAGTGAACATAGTAGTTTCCAACATACATCTTTATTGTTTCACTTTTATCCAACTAATTAACATAAACAAAAATACCAATCAGCATTCATGTAGGGATTACACTTATTCATCACTATCTGTTTATGGATACAAACATTGCACCAAAATCAATGAAGGCCTTTTGTGAGAATCAATTGGCTATAAGAATTTATAATAAAGAAGATTTTATATTGTATTATTTGTAAATAGCATGCTGAATATCTTTTTATCAGTGAATTTATAATACATATATGAGTGTGTGTGTGTACATGCATGCACATATTTTTTCAGAGAACATGTTGTTAAGCTAAACACACCACTGTGTACCTAAATGCTATAATTTCAAATAATCTAGCCTAGATTACCTCCTACTTACCTATTCTAGGCCTCAAATGACTCCATTAAATATTATCCCATTAGCTTAAAATGTTGAGCCCTTTCAAAAGGCAACTATTTCTCCACAGGGTATTGATGGAAGCTCAATTATATATACTTTAAATTGGAATTCATATATCAGATATGGGTTCATTTTAGTGCCTTATAAGATTTTTCGTATTGAGATTTTATGATTTTTGAATCATAGAAAGATAAAACTAAACCAAACTTGGAGAAAGAATCTAAGGCTCAGAGAGATAGATAGTCAAGAAATCACAGAACTATTTAAATAATAAATATTAAGAGTTAATTTATTGAAACCACATTGTATGCTATGGTCTAAATGTTTGTGTACCCCTCAAATTAATATGTTGAAATCCTAACCCCAAAGGCAATGTTATAAGTAGGTAAGGCCTTTGGAAGGGGACTAGGCCATGAGAGTGGGGTCCTCATGAATGGTATCAGTGCCTTTATAGAAGAGAGTCCACAGGGCTCCCTCGCCTTGTCCACATGTGAGGACACAATGAGGAGAGCGTGACCTGGAAGAGGGCCCTCCACCAACCATGCTTGCACTTTGATCTCAGACTTCCAGTTTCTAGAACGAGGAGCAATATGTTTCTGCTGTTTATAAACCACCTAGTCTATGCTATTTTGTTACAGCAGCCTGAATGGACTAAGACACTATATGTCATTCAGTATACTAGGAACTTTATATGAATTATTTTATTTAATTCTCCCATTGGTCCTCTGTTGGTACTTCATTTTGTCCATTTTACAGATAAGGAAACTGAGACTAAAAGACTTTTTATGAAGTTTGTCCCCAAGTTCCTAGAGCTGGGTTATAGAACTAGGATAAGGTCCCAACTGTATAATTAAAGACCCTATTTTCCCCCAGCTTTAGTGAGATATAATTGACATATAGCATTGTATAAGTTTAAGGTGTACAACCTGTTGATCTGATACACCTATATATTGCAAAATGATTATCACTGTAGCATTAGCTAACACCTCTCTCATGTTATATCATTACCATCTCTGTTTTATGATGCAAATATTTAAGATTTACTCTCTCGGCAACTTTCAGGTAATAATACAGTATTATTAACTACAATAATACTTTACATTTGATCCCTAGAACTTTTTTTTATAACTGAAAGTTTGCGCACCTTGACCAACATCTCCCCATTTGCCCCAGCCCCCAGATCCTGAGAACCATCATTCTTCTCTCTCTTTCTATAAGTTTGGCTTCCACTTATAAGTAATATCCTACAGTACTTGTCTTTTTCCATCTGACTTATTTCACCTAGAATAACGCCCTTGAGATCCATCTGTGTTGTTGCAAATGATAGGGTTCCCTTCTTTCTCATAACTGAATAATATTCCTCTGTGTGTGTGTGTGTGTGTGTGTGTGTGTGTGTGTGACATATATTTATTCATTCATCCATTGACAGACACTAAGGTTGTTTCCATATCTGGGCTATTGTGAATAATGCTGCCATGAGCATGGAAGTGTAGATATCTCTTTGAAATCCTGTTTTCATTTGCTTTGGGTATATACCCAGAAGCTAGAATTCTAGATCAGATGATGATAGTTGTATTTTTAATTTTTTAAGGAATCTCCACAGTGTTTTCCATAGTGGCTGGACCAATTTTCAGTCCCATCAACACTGAACAAAGGGTTCCCTTTTCTCCACATCCTGCCAACACTTTTGTCTTCTTGATGACAGCCATTCTAAAATGTGTGAGGTGGTATTTCATTGTGGTTTTGATTTGCATTTCTCTGGTGATTGGTGATTCTGAGAATTTTCATTATCTGTTGGCCCCTTGTATGTCTTCTTCAGAGAAATGTTTATTTAGTTCCACTGTCCTTTTTTTTTTTTTTTGCGGTATGTGGGCCTCTCACTGTTGTGGCCTCTCCCGTTGCGGAGTACAGGCTCCGGACGCGCAGGCTCCGAACGCACAGGCTCAGCGGCCATGGCTCGCTCGACTAGCCGCTCCGCGACATGTGGAATCTTCCCAGACCAGGGCACGAACCCGTGTCCCCGGCATCGGCAGGCAGACTCTCAACCACTGCGCCACCAGGAAGCCCCCACTGTCCATTTTTAAATTGGATTCACTGGGCTGTTTATTTTGTTGGTATTGACTTGTATGAGTCAATTTGTATATTTTGTATGAGTTATTTGTATATTTGGGATATTAACAGAAGTATTATTTGTAAATATTTTCTCACATTTCTTAGGGTGATTTTTCATTTCATTGGTTGTTTCTTTTGCTGTGCAGAAGATTTTTTGCTTAATGTAGTCTTACTTATAATATTTTTTTCTTTTGTTGCTTGCACTTTTGGCATCATATACAAAAAAAGCATTGCCAAAATCAATGTCAAGGAATTTTTTTCCTTATGCTTTCTTCTAGGAGTTTTATAGTATCAGGTTTTACATTTAAATCTTCAATCTATCTTGAGTTAATTTTGTGCATGGTATAAGATAGGGGTCAAGCTTCATTCTTCTGCATGTGGTTATCCAGTTTTTGCAACACCATTTGTTGAGATTATCCTTTCCGCATTGAGTGTTCTTGGCTCACAGAGCCTGTTCTTCAGTCTTTACTTTATACCACTCTTAGAATCCAGAACTTTGATTACCGAATTAGGACTTATCATGCCATTGTATGCCATTTCCTGTACTATAAGTATTACTTAACATAAATAAAGGGAGAAAAAATGATGTTCTGGATTGTTAATGGATAGGAAGATGTTCATAGATTGAGATCCAGGTCACTCCAATGTTAAGGAGTTATGTAGAACAGGAGAAACAAGGAAAGGAGACTACCGCGGTAACCAGGGCCACAATAGTGCTGCATAAGAAACAATCACAATAATCTCAGCGGTATATAACAATAAGATTTTGTTTAGCTTACAAGCCTTAGAATTAGCTGCCCTAGGCTGGGCTCAGCCAATCTTGACTGGACTCACCCATGTATATGCTGGTTGGTTAGAAGCTGTGTTATGGGCAGGGTTGGACAAAGACAGTGTATCTGCAGCAGCTCTGTCCACATGTCAGACCTTCTGAGACCACTGGACAAGTCCCAGCATGTCTTTCTTATGGGGATGGCCTTTTCAAGCCTCTGCTTGTAAAACATTTGTTAATAAACCATTGGCCAAAACAAGTCACATGCTTTAACCCAAACTCAGACAAAGGAGAAATAAGCTACACCCATAAGGGGAAGGCATTGTAAAGTTTTTCTGCAAAGATGTATGCATTGGGGTAGTGAATGATTGTATCTATTAATACAATCTACTGCAGAAACTAAGGCTGAATGGCCAATGACACTGGAAGGAAACAGAGTGTTTCACTGAAAGCCAAATGAAGAATATGTGTCAGGGAGAACACGATCGTCTATTCTGTGTGAAATGTTGCTGTTAGGTCAAGTAAGATGAGGACTGAGAATTGAACATTGGAGGTCATTAGTGGCTCTGAAAAGAGCAGTTTCAGTACAGGGCTGGAGATAGATTTCTGGTTGGCAAAGATTTAGGAGAGAATTGGAGGAGAGAAATTGAAAAGAAGGATTATAAATAATCCTTTCATAATTTTTGGCTACAAAAGAACATTTAGTAATGGACTAGTATCTGACTGAGAAATGGGGTCAAAGAAGATTTTTAAATTATTTATTTTAATATGAGATAAGTAATAGCAGGTTTATATGCTGATGGGGGTCACTCAGTAGATGAGGAAAAATGTAGTACAAAGAACAGAGATTTGTTTGCATAATGTCTTTGAACAGGCAGGATGAGATAGGATCTAGCTCATAATTGGAAGGACTGTCTTTACCTAGGAACCTGGAGAATTTATAGAAGCGATGGTAGAATATATGCTGATACTGACTGGATAGCTGTGGTCTTGGGGGTCTGTAGAAGTTCCCTAGTACACCACGGACTTCCATCTCTGGAATTCTGTAGTATGAAAGTGAGAGAGCCGTCAGCATAATCACCTACAACTGAACATTTTCACTTTCTATGGCAGCTCTTAATTTTACTTTATATGACTTTCACCTAGCATATGTATGTATTGAAATAGTTAATAAAACATTCTTCCCTCCACTCCAATTACAAGAAATCACATTAAAGCACATTCATTTCTCAATGTTGCTTTAGACCTGAGAGTTTAAAAGTCTTTTTATCCCAACTGAACCAGCTGCATGGTTAAAAGTACTCTTGAAGTAGCTCTTATAGGATTAAACATCTGTAACATTTAGTGACAAGAATCAATCATTCCCTTTGTAGAGACTGGATATTAAGAGTTTTCTTTTTCTTGAAGCTACATCTTGATTGACACAATGGATAAGAATCCCCAAGTACCCTTATAGGAGTCAAAGAAGAAAAAAAAAACTAAATTACGAGAAAAATAAAAGATAGTGATGAACAAAATATCCTGTAATATCCTAGGACCCAAGTGGAAATTGCCAAACAATACTATCTGTTCTCTTTATTATGGATTTTGTTTTTAGAAAGCAGCAAAAGATGTGTCCCTCCTGAAGTACTTGTAGTCTTTAACTGGAGTCTCCCATATTCAGTCATAGAATCTTTGCTTTATTTTTTTTAATCTTCTGCTGTCAATGAAAGCACACTCTTGCAATATTCTGGGGTGACCTTGTTTTCAAACCTGATTGCTTAGCCCGATGTTAGCATGACAAAAGATAATGCTACAGTGTAAATCTGTCCTTATAGTAAAAAATTGGAGGTGGTGAATGGTGGCAGATGGATTCCAAACTGAAGGAATGCATCCTCCATATGTTTTGTCATTTAAAAACCAAATTCTATGCCAGGAACAAGATGGACATTTGGGACACATTTGGCCAAGCGTCTTGTCCTCGTTGTTGTCATTGAGACCATCCTTGTAACCACAGGTTTCCACACATATGCTGCATGGTCTGACCTCAGCCTGCTTCCTTTGCCAGACCTGCTGTGAGGCTCTCAGTAATCATCATCACCATCATCATCATCTTCACCATCATCTTCATCACCATCATCATCCTCTTCACCATCATCTTCATCACCATCATCATCATTATCATCATCATCTTCATGATCATCTGGGTATTTGTTTGAGTGGAAATGCTGCACTGTTTTCTAACTCTGTCCTATAGCCTGGTGTGAGAAAAACATTTTAAATGATTGCTTTAAAGCTGAGCTATCTTGGATGAAATTTTGAAATTTATTTCCTTACTAAATCTACATATCGATTAAAATTAAAACCAGTCTTATAGATAAGCTAAAATGATTTTCTTTCTATTTTGACTAAAATAGATAACCAACAAGGACCTACTGTATAGCACAGAGAACTATACTTAATATTTTACAATAATCTATAAGGGAAAAGTATCTGAAAACAATCTATCTATCTATCTATCTATCTAATCTCAGCCCAAGAGCAGTTATCCCAGGCAAAATCATGTTTCTAGAATCCAGGACTGAGTGTTGATAAGAACCATAGGGAAAAGTGCTTGGTACTTCAGTGAACAGGTTAGATGGAGAAAATCTTGGTTTCAGATTTGAGATGCTAGCTTATGCTGATTGTCTGGAATAGTTGTGTGAGTGACTTTAAACTCAACTGGGAGAAATCTCCCAGTGAGAGGTGAATATTGACACCCTGTATTGGGGGAGGAGGTATGCATACTACCTTCTCTCTCTCTGGGAGTGGTATTTAAGATCCCACCACTTTCTTGCAAAGCTTAGAAATTTGGTCCAGTCTCTAGGTTATAAGTTTCTTTCTTTCCCATCTTTTATAGACAACCCCCCTTAATCACCATTCACCTTGGTACACTCTTTCTGGCATCCCAGTGCTGCATTGAAAGTGACCTTAATCTTGTCAGTAATAATGACAGAGCCTCTCGCACTGTGGTTCGCAACTTTGGCAACACATTTTATTGTCTAAGGAGCTTTAAACTACTGAGGAGCACATCTCCCCGTAAGGGGTTTGCAGCCCAATTTGGGCAATGGGAGTTTTAATAGCTTCCCAGGTAACTCTAACTACAGCCAGGATAGAGAGCACCAGCTTTACTTTGGTGAGCGAGTATAGTTACTTCAGGACCCACTGGCAACTTCCATCACTTCTTGCTTTGGAATAGCTATGGTGGATGAAACCCATTTCCTATGACCGTTTTCTCCCTGAACTCCGTATTTGTTCTAACTAGAGAATCACTTTTTGCAGATGCCTAAATTGTAGCTGCTATTGGTGTTAATAAAACTTGTGGTTCTAGAAATACGGAATGTCAAATCTTTGAATAGCATTTTTACCTTTTTGCCATCAACAGTAGGATATGCCTCTAATATTTTATTTCTCTTTGCTGTTGTTCTGTTCTTTCAGCACATGTAAACCTAATACTGTTTGATGGATTTTAGTGCAATATTGTTTTCTTTTCCTTTGATTTTTGGTCCAGATATTCATCCTTCTAACACAACTCTTCTAGATTTTGCTACCAAAGCATACTCTAAGTCCTCTTGCAGTGAGATACAAAGTTCTGAGTCTACCAAAGGCATCTATTGTTTACCTAAATCTTGTCCAACTTCACCCCCCTGAGTGAGATAATTCTACCCAGAAGGAGATGCTCTCCCATTAAATCAACATCCAACTCAGGCTTGGACCAGCTCTATCATTGCCCTACCTGACTGCCAGGAAAATATGCATCATCTTTGTTGGTATTTCTTTTAGAGTCATAATTCTATCAATTTCTTGGGTGTTGTTCTCTTAAGACACAGGAAATGTAGCTTCATCTTGGTAATGGACAAAATCTACCTATAGTGCTTTAAATATTCTATAACAATCTTTCATACTGCCCATTCAAATTCATCCAGAATTTCTCTAACCACTGCTTTTACTGTCCAAACCTTTAAGAGATATTTCTCTAATTACTCTTACTATAAACTGCATCTGGTATTAAGATATTGCTTCTCAGTGGATTTCTGGACTTGGCTGTTTTTGGTAAAGTCATGTCAGGCTGCTCTATGAAAATATTCCTATCTTTCTATTTTTCATTACTTTGGACCCTGGTCTAGTAATATTAAAATTTTCCCTTCATTGCTTTTCTTATGCACTCAGTTTTCCATTTCATTTATGTCTGCTCAGCTGTTAATATTGTAGTCATCCTTCTAAGGAAATTTCTCTTTTCCTCTGGCTGAGAGTGATAGCAATAGAGGCCTTTGGAAAGGAAAAATGTATCAGTCTTGAAAAAAAAACCACCCTGGGAACGGTTTCAAATATTTTAAGGAAATTCCTGCTACCTACTCTGAGATTTCAATGATATTTGGAGTCCCATGGCAAAGAACATGACCCAACCTTAACAGCCTTTCTTACCACCTTTTCCTGTTTGGCTTGCTGAATTCTGGAAGAAATCTGTGTCTCAGAGGGGTATTTGGTTTACACCTTAAACACTGCAATGCACAGGGCAGCCTCTGGCAACAAAGCCTTCCAGAACAAACCCTGATAATAAATGAGGGAAGAAGGCAAAAAGAATTTAAGTAACTTTCCCAGACCTACAGATCAAGTTAGTGATGGATTATGCTAGACTCTGTTCTCTTCAACCACGTTGTACTTTACCTTGAAGGGCAATTTAAGAACAGGGTTCAGCAGGAACAAAATACTAAGGTAATAGAGAGAACAGTGTGTGTGTGTTGTGTGTGCGTGTGTGAGCATAGCATGTGTGCACGTGGTGGTCTTACTAGATACTAAGTATTCAGCTAACAGATATATTTATCTAAAGACCAAGAGAAAAAGTCTATACTTATTAACTGGATAGATATTTGGGAAAGTAATTTTTTAAGTAGGACAGAATGAGGTTAAGATAGTGTTCAGGTAGTGCTTGGATGCTAAGAGTAAAGGGAGCATGTTAATCCAAGAGAGATTGTAAAGGAAGACAATGAAAAGGGCTTGACTGATGAATGGCTATTCCAAGCAAAGGAAAGAGAAGAAGTGAAAAAAATGATTTTGCTATTGTAAACTATAAGGGCTAGGAGAATTATGGTACAATATACATAGATGGAAAATTGAGGACATAATTTGGTTTGGGGAAAGAAACATTGTTTGATATGTAAATGGTACCCTGTAGCCATCTAGGGATATAGGTTGTAGGCTTCACATAGTTTGTTTCTAGACATTATATCCTGGTTTGCCTCAGAGAGTTACACTTTAAGCCTGTTGTTTCAGCATTATTTTTTAATATTGCCCCTTTCACTTGCAAAAGTGTGCTATTTGTACAATAAATTATGCAGTTACCCTAACAGGAATCCAGTAAGGTGTGGAATTTTGTAACTCTCCAGTATTTCCAGATGAAGTTAAGTTTAAGAAATAATGCCAGAGAATTTTGATAAATACCAGCAGGACACAGTGATATAAGTTGTTTAACAGCTAAACCGTACCTCAAAATGTGCAACATCTCTTCCAAGGTCACAGTGGAACAAAATCTGGAAGCTAAAATCTTAGGTGTTTTGTTTTTTTTTTTCCCCAGAGACATGAAAACATCACACATTACATGTAATTAGAGGTGGAGAAAGAATAAAATAATACTAGGAATATATCTTCTATGATAAATCTTTGTTGGGGGAGTTCAATTAACCAGACAGAGATAGGAACTGAAAACAAGGGGGCTGAGAATAGTTTTAATTTATATTATCTTTAACACTGAAACATAACATCTGTACGACACCTGGATGGAAAACTAATCTCTACCTGAGTTTGGGAAATTTTGACTCTCCTGACACAACTTTAAACTTTATTTGAACCCAAATTGTTTAAAGTGTATCTAAAACACAGAAATGGATATATCCCACCTGGTTGCTGTCTGACTTAACCAATGGGCTTCGAACATTTTTGGTCAGGATGAATATTGGAAATAGGAGGAAACTAATTTTAGCTTGATTGATTATAATACTATCTCTTCAAATCTTGCTTATTCTCATGTATTTTAAATATTGCATCTGTTTAGGAACCCTTCTTAATAGAGCAGTATATAAAACATATGCAGACTTTGGAGGATGGTAGCAGCACAGAAAAAGTCATATGGACTCCATTCAGCTGAGTACAAAATTAAGCATATGGAGGAGTTGAATTTTGATCCCAGTTCTGCTATTACCTTGCAATGTCACTCACAGAAAAATGTCTCATTCCCTCTGTACTCCAATACCTTCTTATTAAGAATGAGAGGCATCCTGACATCGATTGTGTGGATTAAATACGGAACTGACTCATTCATTTCAATATGAGTTTGGAAAGTTACAAAACAATGTAAACTACTATTAAACTTAGGTCAACGTACACATAATTCATCTTTAGAAATGTTGTTGACATCATGCTCTGCTTGATACTGGCAATCTTCAAATTCTGCTCTAGTATTTCTTGGTTTTCTTTATAAAATCTTTAGAGGATAAGTTGGGAAGATGCTCTTTCATGTAATTTCTTCACCTAAGTATTCGTGCCTCTGGGCTTAGCCAAATTATTGTCTCTAAATCATAAATTAGTACTGTCCCATGACTCTATAAAACCCTGCCTCAATCCTTAAAAATTTGTTATTAAAATTCATACATTTTCATTTTAGGAAAAAAAAGATAAACATGATATTTTTAAAATTAAATTACCTGTTATCTCATTTCTCAGGGATAACTTTTTAAAAACAAACTGTATTGTATTTATTTGGTCTCACTTTTATTTGTGAGTAAATTTGTATTTATAAGTGATATAGAAGAATGTATACATATGTGTAAATGTAAACGTGATTGTGAGTATCCAACATTTTACTGATTAATGTACTCTTTAACTGTCTAAAACAGGCTTGATTCAAATCTTATCCATGCTCTTTGCATTTTTAATGCTATATCTGTCTCTTGGAAGACACCCTCAGCAAATGGTCTCACCTCTATTTTTTTTTAACAACTTTATTGGAGTATAATTGCTTCACAACGTTGTGTTAGTTTCTGCTGTACAACAAAGTGAATCGGCTATATGTATACACATATCCCCATATCCCCTCCCTCTTGCATCTCCCTCACACCCTCCCTATCCCACCCCTCTAAGTGGTCACAAAGCACAGAGCTGATCTCCCTGTGTGATGCTGCTGCTTCCCACTAGCTATCTATTTTTCATTTGGTAATGTATATATGTCAATGCTTCTCTCTCATTTTGTCCTAGCTTACACTTCCCCCTCCCCACGTCCTCAAGTCCATTCTCTACATCTGTGTCTTTATTCCTGTCCTGCCCCTAAGTTTGTCAGAAATTTGTTTTTTTTTTTTTAGATTCCATATATATGTGTTAGCATATGGTACTTGTTTTTCTCTTTCTGACTTACTTCACTCTATATGACAGACTCTAGGTCCAGCCATCTTACTACAAATAACTCAATTTCATTTCTTTTTAAGACTGAGTAATATTCCATTGTATATATGTGCCACATCTTCTTTATCCATTCATCTGTCAATGGACACTTAGGTTACTTCCTGGCTATTGTAAACAGAGCTGCAATGAACATTATGGTACATGACTCTTTTTGAATTATGGTTTTCTCAGGTATATGTCCAATAGTGGGATTGCTGGGTCATATGGTAGTTCTATTTTTAGTTTTTTAAGGAACCTCCATACTGTTCTCCATAGTGGCTGTATCAAAAGCCCATCAGTTGGGAATGATCTCATCTTCTTGCTACCAGACCTGACAACTATCCTCTCCTTTGCCACCCAGTTACAGTAGGGAACATGTTTTTTTTTTTCTTTCCACAGGCAGTAGAGCCAATTGTGTATATTCTCAGGAATCTCATTATAACAATTATTCTTTCAGTCTTCTCTTTAGTTGGCTCACTCATACTGACTGACATTTAACTTTTGTTTTTCAGATGTAGAGATTGTTATTTCTACATAATGATGGCTCTCAGGTGCATATTTGAATAACTCACACTCCTTAGCTCATGACTGGCAATGAACAATTTCACAATTTCTTTCCTTAACTCCAAGCCGGTACCCCTCCAACCAGAGGGACCCAATCCAAACCATTTATCCACACAAAGACAGTCTTATCCTTACATATTCATAATATATATAGTATACTTGTGTTGGAATTTTCTGCCTCGTATAGAACCAAAAAATGTTATTATCAGATAGATATGTAAATATGTTAATATCAGTTTTATGACTAATAAAAAAGAGCTAGGTTGAGATTTTGGCCCTGGCATGAGGCCAAATAGACTTGCTGACAGTCTTCTCTATATACTTTTTGCTTTTCTTTTCTTTCCTTATTGCACAAGTTGGGACTGCCCAAAAAATCATGAAAGAACAACACAAATTACAATTAGGGAAAATCAGGAATGAAATTACAGAAATCAAGAAAGAATTAGAATAAAATAAAAATATTTCAGAAATTAGTATTAAAGTAGAAAAAGCATAAACAGGAATTAAAACAACAGATAATTCCTCAAGCTAAACAGAAGTTGAAAAGGAAGAATATTAAAAGTGGAAAAGAAGTAACACATCTCAGGATTTGGAAGGAAATGGTAAATGTAAAACATATGCAAAGAAGATCCAACATATGTGTGATAGGAATTTCAAAAGAAGAAAAATTGAAGGACACAAATACTAATAACAAATATTTAAGAAATTGAAAAGTCACTAGAATGATCAATTCTGAGACTTAGCCTAGTAAAACACAACAATAAATCTTAAAATACTCTTTTGAAATAAAAATGAAGACCTCCAAATAAATCACTTATGAGAGAAAGATCATCATGTCATCAGAACTTTTTAATAACAACTCTACGTCAGTTGCCAATGCTTATTCAAGGAAAGAACGTGTGAATCAAGTATATGATATCTTGACAAACTGATTTTCAAAATAAAAGCAGAATTAAAGTAATCAAAATGCAAAATCCCAGAGAATTTTAGTCTCATGAGACTTTTCTAAAAAATCCACTAAAAATGAACTTTAGATTACCAAAATAATTGGAAGAATATAGATAAAAAAGATCATGAGTATATAAAAACATTGCATTTGGAACTAAGAATAAACTATGGTTATATGGGATAAATTGTGTATCATAGGGATATGCTTTGACAAAACATATGGTTAAATTATAAAAAAATAAGAGGACAATGGAAAGAGCATGTCAAAATATATAATAACAGTTATTACCTGAAAGTAAAATGATATTACTTCAAATTCTATGATATGGGAGAGGCTGGAGTAGGGGAAGAAAAGTTTATTAGATATTTTCAATCTTCTTAGCAAAGCACCAATAGAAAATAATTCTTGAAAGGATACCAGAAAATGATGTTAATATTAAAGCAAACATAGGAACAAAAATGCAAAACTCCCTAAAACAAACCATATACTAAAATATAATGTGCTACTCTCATCTAAAGAGGGATATTCCTAAAAAACGATGGAAGGATAAATCATAAAATAATAAATGAATGAATGAACTTGTAAGAGAGGGAGGGAATAGAGTAGACATAACAGGGATAGAGTTTACTTTTCTTTAAATGTGACCTATTTCCAAGACTTAACTTGGAGCTATGCAAAAATTTTAAGTAAAAATGAAACTATTAAAAATATTTTAAATTTCTGAAATGTTTCATTATGTGAACTAAACCAAAGCATATACTTGGAGGCATAGAAAGGGATTAGTCTAAGTCATTTGGAACACATTAATTTGATAATACTCACTAATGTATTATGTTGAATTATAAGAAAGACTGCAAAATAAAAATGTATAGAGTTTTTGGTAATCATATTACTGGTGGTAGTTGTCACTATTATAATTTTGATTCACTGTGTGTAATGTGAGATAAAATTAATGGGTAATTATGTAATATTTTAATTCTAGCATCTTCAGTGTCCTTGACAACTGGAATTTTTCAGCATTGAAGGAAGTAGATGAAAATGTAAGATAGAAGTTATGTAAAGATCTTATAAAGTAGCCACATGATTTCATTACTTATTGCATCACAAATATAGCTCTTGATCTATCCAATGAAGAGGATGAAAAACAGCAAATAACTCAGAAGCAGTGAATATGCTGAATTTCCAAATTGTGGTCACATCACAAGGAGCCAGGACAGTTGTAGAAATTGCTGATTTCAAATCTGATGAAATAAGTGTTTAAGTATGGGCAAGCTTTACAAATCTTACAGCAAGGAAGTTACCAATGACCTCTAGGTTTGGGTCAAAGAATTCAAAAGACAAATTTAAAGAGGCTCTCATGGTCAAAATTAATATAATTTGTAAACCAAAAATAGTAATAAGGCAAGAGATTCATAGCATAATGTCTATTACATCCATGATTTGAAAATCATTCAAAAGAGATTGATCACCAGAGAAGAATGATAATTAATCAACTCATTAGTTTTTGTTTTGTTTTGTTTTGTTTTTTAGAAAGGAAAAAGTAAATCTGTCTTTATTTTTAAATCACGTGCCATCTACTAAAAAATTCCTCAGGAATCTCCAAAACAATCTACTACAATTAATAAGTGACTTTAGCAAGTTCACAGGATACATTTAAAAATTAATTTAGTTTATATATGAATATTAATTGGAAATTCAAATTAAAGCAATTCCATTTGCAATGTCATTTAAGGAATAAATTTAACAAATTATATAAAGTCTCAAAAAATAAATTTAACAAATGATATAAAATCATTTTTAAATAAATTTAACAAATGATAAAATACATAACATTTCCTGAGAGAAATAAAGAATACTAAATGACTGGAGAGATATATCATGATTATGAATTGCAACACTTGATATTGCTATCAATTCTCTACATTCTTCCAAAACTGCAATTCTAGTCAAAATATCCACAGGCTCCTTTTTGTAGAAAGTGACAAACCGATCTCAAATTTATATAGAAATACAAAAGACCTAGAATGGTCAAAGCAATTTTGACAAAGTAAAAACAAATTGGAGGACTTATAATATCTGATTTCAAGACAGTATACATTAACAGTAATCAAGACTGGGTGTATGGGTGTTAGGGTAGACAAATTGGGACAGATTACAAAAGACCCATTATGTAGCCTGTTCATTTTCAGCCAAGGGGCCAAGATAATTCAACTAGGAAAGGATAGTCATTTCAACATTGCTTTTTTTTTTTACATCTTTATTGGAGTATAATTGCTTTACAATGGTGTGTTAGTTTCTGCTTTATAACAAAGTAAATCAGTTATACATATACATATGTTCCCAAATCTCATCCCTCTTGCGCCTCCCTCCCTCCCACACTCCCTATCCCACCCCTCTATGTGGTCACAAAGCACCGAGCTGATTTCCCTGTGCTATGTGGCTGCTTCCCACTAATTTTCTACCTTACGTTTGGTAGAGTATTTATGTCCATGCCACTCTCTCACTTGTCACAGCTTACCCTTCCCCCTTCCCATATCCTCAAGTCCATTTGCTAGTAGGTCTGTGTTTTTATTCCTGTCTTACCCCTAGGTTCTTCATGACATTTTTTTTCTTAAATTCCATATATATGTGTTAGGATACAGTATTTGTCTTTCTCTTTCTGACTTACTTCACTCTGTATGACAGACGCTAGGTCCATCCACTTCACTACAAATAACTCAATTTCTTTTCTTTTTATGGCTGAGTAATATTCCATTGTATATATGTGCCATATCTTCTTTATCGATTCATCCAATGATGGACACTTAGTTTGTTTCCATCTCCTGGCTATTGTAAATAGAGCTGCAATGAACATTTTGGTATATGACTCTTTTTGAATTATGGTTGTCTCAGGGTATATGCCCAGTAGTGGGATTGCTGGGTCATATGGTAGTTCTATTTGTAGTTTTTAAGGAACTTCCATACTGTTCTCCATAGTGGCTGTACCAATTCACATTCCCACCAGCAGTGCAAGAGGGTTCCTTTCTCTCCACACCCTCTCCAGCATTTATTGGTTCTAGATTTTTTGATGATGGCCATTCTGACTGGTGTGAGATGATATCTCACTGTAGTTTTGATTTGCATTTCTCTAATGATTAATGATGTTGAACATTCTTTCATGTGTTTGTAGGCAGTCTGTATATCATCTTTGGAGAAATGTCTATTTACGTCTTCTGCGCATTTTTGGATTGGGTTGTTTGTTTTCTTGTTATTGAGCTGCATGAGCTGCTTGTAAATTTCGGAGATTAATCCTTTGTCAGTTGCTTCATTTGCAAATATTTTCTCCCATTCTGAGGGTTGTCTTTTGGTCTTGTTTATGGTTTCCTTTGATGTGCAAAAGCTTTGAAGTTTCATTAGGTTCCATTTGTTTATTTTTGTTTTTATTTCCATTTCTCTAGGAGGTGGGTCAAAAAGGATCTTGCTGTGATTTATGCCATAAAGAGTTCTGCCTATGTTTTCCTCTAACAGTTTGATAGTTTCTGGCCTTACATTTAGGCATTTAATCCAATTTGAGCTTATTTTTGTGTATGGTGTTAGGGAGTGTTCTAATCTCATACTTTTACATGTACCTGTCCAGTTTTCCCAGCACCGCATATTGAAGAGGCTGTCCTTTCTCCACTGTACATTCCTGCCTCCTTTATAAAAGATAAGGTGGCCATATGTGCGTGGGTTTATCTCTGGATTTTCTATCCTGTTCCATTGATCTATATTTCTGTTTTTGAGCCAGTACCATACTGTCTTGATTACTGTAGCTTTGTAGTATAGTCTGAAGTCAGGGAGCCTGATTCCTCCAGCTCCGTTTTTCTTTCTCAAGATTGCTTTGGCTAGTCAGGGTCTTTTGTGTTTCCATACAAGTTGTGGATTTTTTGTTCTCATTCTGTGAAAAATGCCAGTGGTAGTTTGATAAGGATTGCATTGAATCTGTAGGTTTCTTTGGGTAGTAGAGTCATTTTCACAATGTTGATTCTTCCAATCCAAGAACATGGTATATCTCTCCATCTATTTATATTATCTTTAATTTCTTTCAAGTGTCTTATAAGTTTTTGCGTACAGGTCTTTTGTCTTCTTAGGTAAATTTGTCCCTGGATATTTTAATCTTTTTGTTGCAATGGTAAATGGGTGTGTTTCCTTAAATTGTCTTTCAGATATTTTATCATTAGTGTATAGGAATGCCAGAGATTTCTGTGCATTAATTTTGTATCCTGCTACTTTACCAAATTCATTGATTAGCTCTAGCAGTTTTCTGGTAGCATCTTTAGGATTCTTTATATATAGTATCATGTCATCTGCAAACAGTGACAACTTTACTTCTTCTTTTCCAATTTGGATTCCTTTTATTTCCCTTTCTTCTCTGATTGCTGTGGCTAAAACTTCCAAAACTATGTTGAATAAGAGTGGTGAGAGTGTGCAACCTTGTCTTTTTCCTGATCTTTGTGGAAATGCTTTCAGTATTTCACCATTGAGGATGATGTTGTCTGTGCGTTTGTCATATATGGCCTTCATTGTGTTGAGGAAAGTTTCCTCTATGCCTACTTTCTAGTGGGTTTTTATCATAAATGGGTGTTGAATTTTGTCAAAAGCTTTCTCTGCATCTATTGAGATGACCATATGTTTTTTCTCCTTCAGTTTGTTAATATGGTGTATCACATTGATTGATTTGTGTATATTGAAGAATCCTTGCAACCCTGGAATAAAGCCCACTTGATCATGGTATATGATCCTTTTAATGTGCTGTTGGAATCTGTTTGCTAGTATTTTGTTGAGTATTTGCATCAACAGTATTTGCAATCTATGTTCAATAGTATTTCCTTCTATGTTCATCGGTGATATTGGCCTGTAGTTTTCTTTCTTTGTGACATCCTTGTCTGGTTTTGGTGTCAGGGTGATGGTGGCCTCGTAGAATTAGTTTGGGAGTGTTCCTCCCTCTGCTACATTTTGGAAGAGTTTTAGAAGGATAGGTGTTAGCTCTTCTCTAAATGTTTGATGGAATTCGCCTGTGAAGCCATCTGGTCCTGGGCTTTTGTTTGATGGAATATTTTTAATCACAGTTTAAATTTCAGTGCTTGTGATTGGTCTGTTCATATTTTCTATTTCTTCCTGATTCAGTTTGGCAGCTTGTGCATTTGTAAGAGTTTGCCTATTTCTTCCAGGTTGTCCATTTTATTGGCATAGATTTCCTTGTAGTAATCTCTCATGATCTTTTGTATTTCTGCAGTGTCAGTTGTTACTTCTGCTTTTTCATTTCTAATTCTATTGATTTGAGTTTTCTCCCTTTACTTCTTGATGAGTCTGGGTAATGGTTTATCAATTTTGTTTATCTTCTCAAAGAACCAGCCTTTAGTTTTATTGATCTTTGCTATCATTTCCTTCATTTCTTTTTCATTTATTTCTGATCTGATCTTTAAGATTTCTTTCCTTCTGGTAACTTTGGGGATTTTTGTTCTTCTTTCTCTAATTGCTTTATGAGCAAGGTTAGGTTGTTTATTCGAGATGTTTCCTGTTTCTTAAGGTAGGATTGTATTGCTATAAACTTCCTTCTTAAAACTGCTTTTGCTGCCTCCCATAGTTTTTGGGTCATCGTGTCTCCATTGTCATTTGTTTCTAGGTATTTTTTTTATTTCCTCTTTTATTTCTTCAGTGATCACTTCGTTATTAAGTAGTGTATTGTTTAGCCTCCATGTTTTTGTATTTTTTCAGATCTTTTCCTGTAATTGATATCTAATCTCATAACGTTGTTGTCAGAAAAGATACTTGATACAATTTTAATTTTCTTAAATTTACCAAGGCCTCATTTGTGACCCAAGATCTGATCTATCCCAGAGAATGTTCCATGAGCACTTGAGAAAAATATGTATTCTGCTGTTTTTGGATGTAATGTCCTATAAATATCAATTAAGTCCATCTTGTTTAGTCTATCATTTAAAGCTTGTGTTTCCTTATTTGTTTTCATTTGGGATGATCTGTCCATTGGTGAAAGTGGGGTGTTAAAGTCCCCTACTATGAATGTGTTACTGTCAATTTCTCCTTTTATGGCTGCTAGTATTTGCCTTTTGTATTCAGGTGCTCCTATGTTGGGTGCATAACTATTTACAATTGTTACATCTTCTTCTTGGATCGATCCCTTGATCATTATGTAGTGTCCTTCTTTATCTCATCTAATAGTCTTTATTTTAAAGTCTATTTTCTGATATGAGAATTGTTACTCCAGCTTTCTTTTGGTTTCCATTTGCATGGAATATCTTTTTCCATCCCCTCACTTTCAGTCTGTATCTGTCTCTAGGTCTGAAGTGGGTCTCTTGTAGACAGCATATATATGGGTCTTGTTTTTGTATCCATTCAGCCAGTCTGTGTCTTTTGGTGGGAGCATTTAGTCCATTTATATTTAAGGTAATTATTGATATGTATGTTCCTATTCCCATTTTCTTAATTGTTTTGGGTTTGTTATTGTAGGTCTTTTCCTTCTCTTGTGTTTCTTACCTAGAGAAGATCCTTTACCATTTGTTGTAAAGGTGGTTTGGTGGTGCTGAACTCTCTCAGCTTTTGCTTGTCTGTAAAGGTTTTAATTTCTCCATCAAATCTGAATGAGATCCTTGCTGGGTAGAGTAATCTTGGTTGTAGGTTTTTCTCCTTCATCACTTTAAATATGTCCTGCCAGTCCCTTATGGCTTGCAGAGTTTCTGCTGAAAGATCAGCTGTTAACCTTATGGGGATTCTCTTGTGTGTTATTTGTTGCTTTTCCCTTGCTGCTTTTAATATGTTTTCTTTGTATTTAATTTTTGACAGTTTGATTAATATGTGTCTTGGCATATTTCTCCTTGGATTTATCCTGTATGGGTCTCTCTGTGCTTCCTGGACTTGATTAATTATTTCCTTTCCCATATTAGGGAAGTTTTCAACTATAATCTCTTCAAATATTTTCTCAGTCCCTTTCTTTTTCTCTTCTTTTTCTGGAACCCCTATAATTCGAGTGTTGGTGTGTTTAGTGTTGTCCCCGAAGTCTCTGAGACTGTCCTCAGTTCTTTTCATTCTTTTTTCTTTATTCTGCTTTGCAGTAGTTATTTCCACTATTTTATCTTCCAGGTCACTTATCCGTTCTTCTGCCTCAGATATTCTGCTATTGATCCCTTCCAGAGTATTTTTAATTTCATTTATTGTGTTGTTCATCATTTCTTGTTTCATCTTTATTTCTTCTAGGTCCTTGTTAAATGTTTCTTGCATTTTCTCTCTTCTATTTCCAAGATTTTGGATCATCTTTACTATCATTATTCTGAATACTTATTCAGGTAGACTGCCTATTTCCTCTTCATTTTTTAGGTCTGGTGAGTTTTTATCTTGCTCCTTCATCTGCTGTGTGTTTTACCATCTTCTCATTTTGCTTATCTTACTGTGTTTGGGGTCTCCTTTTTGCAGGTTGCAGGTTCGTAGTTTCCGTTGTTTAAGTGTCTGTCCCCAGTGGCTCAGGTTGGTTCAGTGGGTTGTGTAGGCTTCCTGGTGGAGGGGTCTAGTGCCTGAGTTCTGGTGGATGAGGCTGGATCTTGTCTTTCTTGTGGGCAGGTCCACGTCTGGTAGTGTGTTTTGGTGTGTCTGTGACCTTATTATGATTTTAGGCAGCCTCTCTGCTAATGGGTGGGGTTGTGTTCCTGTCTTGCTAGTTGTTTGGCATAGGGTGTCCAGCACTGTAGCTTCCTGGTCGTTGTGTGAAGCTGGTGTTGGTGTTGAGATGGAGATCTCTGGGAGATTTTCACTGTTTGATATTACATGGAGCTGGGAGGTCTCTTGTGGACCAGTGTCCTGAAGTTGGCTCTCCCACCTCAGAGGCACAGCACTGACTCCTGGCTGCAGCACCTAGAGTGTTTCATCCACACAGCTCATAAAAGGGAGAAAAAGCAGAAAAGAAAGAAAGAAAGAAAGAAAGAAAGAAAGAAAGAAAGAAAGAAAGAAAGAAAGAAAGAGAGAAAGAGAGAAAGAGAGAAGAAGGATAAAAGAAATGAAAATAAAGTAAGATAAAATAAAATAAAGTTGTTAAAATAAAAAATAATTATTAAGAAAAATATTTTTTTAAAGTAAATAAAAACAGAATAACAATGGACGGATAGAACCCTAGCACAAATGGTGAAAGCAAAGCTATACAGACAAAATCTCACACAGAAGCATACACATACACACTCACAGAAAGAGGAAAAGGGGAAAAAATAATAAATCTTGCTCTCAAAGTCCACCTCCTTAATTTGGGATGATTCATTGTCTATTCAGGTATTCCACAGATGCAGGGTATATCAAGTTGATTGTGGAGCTTTAATCATCTGCTCCTGAGGCTGCTGGGAGAGATTTCCCTTTCTCTTCTTTGTTCGCACAGTTCCCAGGGCCCCGCCTCTGCGTGTAGGTCGCCGGAGGGTGTCTGTTCTTCGCTCAGACAGGATGGGGTTAAAGGAGCTGCTGATTCGGGGGCTCTGGCTCACTCAGGCCGGGGGGAGGGAGGAGCATGGAGTGCGGGGTGGGCCTGCGGCAGCAGAGGCTGGCGTGACATTGTACCAGCCTGTGGCGCACCGTACGTTCTCCCGGGGAAGTTTTTCCTGGATCATGGACCCTGGCAGTGGTGGGCTGCACAGGCTCCCGGGAGGGGAGGTGTGGATAGTGACCTGTGCTCGCACACAGGCTTCTTGGTGGCGGCAGCAGCAGCCTTAGTGTCTCATGCCCATCTCTGGGGTCCGTGCTTATAGCCGCGGCTCGAGTCCGTCTCTGGAGCTCCTTTAAGCAGTGCTCTTAATCCCCTCTCCTCCCGCACCAGGAAACAAAGAGGGAAGAAAAAGTCTCTTGCCTCTTCGGCAGGTCCAGACTTTTCCCCGGACTCCCTCCCAGCTAGCCATGGTGCACTAACCCCCTGCGGGCTGTGTTCACGCTGCCAACCCCAGTCCTCTCCCAGCGCTCGGCCTCGCCCGCCCCGGCGGGTGAGCAGACAAGCCTCTCAGGCTGTTGAGTGCCGGTCGGCACCGATCCTCTGTGCGGGAATCTCTCCGCTTTGCCCTCTGCACCCCTGTTGTTGTGCTCTCCTCAGTGGCTCCAAAGCTCCCCCCTCCACCACCCGCAGTCTCCGCCCACGAAGGGGCTTCTAGAGTGTGGAAACCTTTCCTCCTTCACGGCTCCCTCCCACTGGTGCAGGTCGCGTCCCTATGCTTTTGTCTCTGTATATTCTTTGTTCTTTTGCCCTACCCAGGTACGTGGGGAGTTTCTTGCCTTTTGGGAAGTCTGAGGTCTTCTGCCAGTGTTCAGTGGGTGTTCTGTAGGAGTTGTTCCACGTGTAGATGTATTTCTGATGTATCTGTGGGGAGGAAGGTGATCTTCGCATCTTACTCTTCCACCATCTTCCCCCTCTCTTCCCTCATTAGTTTTAAGACTGTAAAAAAAGGAAAAGAATAATGCATTTACCCTTCCCTTTCAATATGAACTGTGTCATGGAGTAAACAAATAAGAGGTTAAGAGTCTCTTTAAAGAATTATTTCAGCTAATAAATGAAAAAGTAATAATAGAAATAAGATATTGCAGTATAGCAATGTATATGACATTGCATATGTATATGCCAATGTATGTGTATTTTATATGTCATTTGACAATCTTTAATGAATTAACAGATATATAGCTGCTAATATCACAACATGAGAGGTAACTAGACATTTATAGCCCTGATGAAAGAACTCAACATTATCTCTAAGGTAACAGTGCCAAAAACCAAACCAAATCCAAAGCAATTTAAAATTTGATCAACGTTCTAAACTTAGCTGTCAAGTTATAGGATACACAGAGCACAGAGGACCATATTAAACACAATGAGGATGCAGTCAGCAAATCTAAACCATGGTGAATCCATAGGACTACATTTCTTAAACAAGTAAATTCCAAGAAAAGAAAGAGGGAGAAAGAGACAGACACAGAAAGACAGAGAAAACACCTAGAAAGAAAAAAAATGAGACTTGGAAGTATCAAACAATTGTACTGTATGGACATTATTTAGAGCCTGGTTCAAGCAAAGAAAACATAAACATAAAGGATCATTGACGTTTAATGATACAACTGAAAATTTGAACTGTCTGCATATTTGATGATACTAAGAAACTGCTGTTAAATTTTAGATGTTATCATGATAATACGAGGCTACATTAATGAGGTCTCATATAAAATGTTTTACAAATGAAACTATATAGTGTTTGATATTTTACTTTAAAAAAGGAGGATGTGGAAAGTGGGTGGGAATTAAAATGGAACAAGTTTGGCCATGCAATGATAACAGCTGGTTGGTGGTACAGGTTCATTTTACCATTCTGTCTAGTTTTGTACATGCTTGAAGTGTTCCATAATTAAAGGTTAAAATAATAATAAGTAAAAATGCTGCTCTTGGAGCCAGCAGAGTGCATAAATGGCATCCATGGGAAACTTCCTATCTCCTCTTTTTCCTGGGCTTTCACTGGGGATATTTTTATCTCTTTCTTCAGGAATATCTTTCCATTTTACATGCCATATTTGCTCAGAGCTGCTCAGTTTCTTCTCATGAGGCATCAGTCTTAGATGTCATTTATTGCCTGTTATTTTCATCTGTCATTCATAGAGCTTGTCAGCCTTTCCTTGTGTTTATTATAATAGAACAAACCCTTTCCCTGGGACCATCTGGAGCTCTTCTCCTTAATAACATTGCTTTCAACCCCTACCAGACCTGAAGTGGTCGTGAGCGTGCTCCTAGGCTAAAATAGACATCTATTTCATGGCCAAAATGTAAAGTCTATTTAGTTGAGCATTGTGAGATCAATTTGTTATGGGCCTTTGTTTACATCAGTGTATTTTAATAGGCACAGATATGCACTGGTTTTTAAATATGCTCTTGTCATCCCTAATTGCAATACCACTTATTGCGCTGTTCTGGTAAACACCTGTTTTAGAAGCAGTCATTGCATCCAAAATTCAGCTACCTCTGCCACGTGTTTCTAATAGACAACACCAGTCACTTGGCTATAAATGACAGTCATTTTAAGTCCTCTGTAATCATTGAGCCCCCAAGAATTTAAAAGCAAAAGTTAACTTATTTGGCAATACCTAAAATCATGAAGTTGTCTATTCTGAATGTGAGCTCAGTTCTACTAAGCCAGATGGACTGGTGAGCAAGAAAATGATTAACTTCTAGAAAATGGAGAGAATAGTGTCATAATTCACTAAGGTTTTAAACAAAGCTAGTGGTATGTTTTTGTTAGGTTTCAGGAGCAATTTGATTCCTTAACAGTGAGGATTTTATTCAATTTTGCTCTATTACACTATTTTTTGCCAAGATTACTCAACTTCAGGATCCAAAAATTAGAAAATTAGATCTTCAGTTACATTAAACCATGAACTTAATCACTGTCCTCTAACTTGAGATGCACATTTCCTTTCAATTGATTCTTTCAATAATTTTATTACATGTTCTTCCTCTCTTATGATCTTGGCAATTTTGAACATAGTCAAGGTCATGAAAATATTGACATGGAGTTGCTAAGTCCAAGAGGGCAACATTATATTGGATCCCTTTAGACTACATAGAACACAGTGAAAATAGTGCTCCTTGGAGTTGGACAAAGTGGTGGCACTGTTATTAAGAATGTATAGAAGCAAATAGCTCCTAAAATAGACTTAATTTTTGTGTCCCTCCAGAATTCATATATTGAAACTCCAACCCTCTGTGTGATGGTGTTAGGAGGTGGGACCTTTGGGAGGTGATTAAGTCATGAGGGTGAAGCCTTCATGAATGGGGTTAATGCCCTTTTGGGAAGCTGAAGAGACCAAAATTCTCCCCTTCACCACATGAGGACACAGTGAGAAGATGGCAGTCTATGTACCAGTAAGCAGGTCCTCATTAGAAACCAAATCTACCAACAACTTGATCCTGGACTTCTGGAGCTGTGAAACATACATTTCTGTTGTTCATAAGCCATGTAGTCTATGATTTTTGTTAGAGTAGCCCAAATGGACTAAAACAGCTCCCCTAAAATGGAACAAGTCATTGTTCCAATTTCTACAAAATCGCTAGGAAACATTCTAAAGTGCACCACCTCATCCAACAGTGAATTATGTTTGAACTTCACAGCACATTTTCTCTTTGATTGGAAACATGGATTTTGCAACAAACTTAATTAAAGGTAAAATGTTTCTATAACCAAATAAGACATGTGATATTTAAACTATAATGGTTCCTGTTTAAAAATAATTGTTGGTTTGTTTCCAAGGCTGTGAGGGGAATACGGTAGAAATTTAAATGGCAGGCTTGAGGAAAGAGGTCAAATGTTGCCACAGGCAAATGGAACGTGGAGTTTTTAAAAGCTTCCTTGCTACACTGAGCTCTGAAGCTCTTATTTTTAAGAGAGTTCTAAAGTTGGCAATCAAAATTCTCCCATCCTTAAATGAAAAGCAGTGAACTTAATAATGCTCTCAACAATAAATATACTGGAGTAGGTATTTTGTCTACTTTACAGCTGGATAATCTGATCACAAACCCCCAGGAGAAAGAAAGAAAATGCATCTGGAAAAATGTTTTTGAAAGTGAGGACTTGGCTCTCCTTACACATATTTCCTTTAGCTTCATCACAGAAAACTGCAGTTATTTCAGATACTTAAAAAATATTCCTTTTGGCCAATGACTTTTCCCATTTCCCACATATGTTCACAAGTTTGTATATCTTCTGTTGGTCAAATCACAGCTTCGTGGTTTTCTGTAGTTGGCTAAACCTGTCTAATACAAAACTATCTTCAAAACATGATGTCTAGTATGATGAATCTGACAGGTCTGTCACATATGCCTCTGGAAAGGGGGAGAAATACACATTTCTTTTCTGTTTTCATTATCTTAATGATAATCAGAGCTTCTGCTTGATGGTCAAGTGCAAGAGAGAATTCCTGCCTACCTACTATTCTAATAAGAGTTGCCTGTGTATGAGTGAAGACAAAATCTCACCAACCCTTAACACATCAATCATGCAACTACAGAGCTGTTCATCCACATTTTCTGTAAACTTTGGCTCTAAGAGTAAAACCAAATATAAGATTCTAAAGTGCTGTGTAAGAGTAAAATCTCCTAATGATTATCTTCAGGATTAGTGAAACTCTCAGTCTCCTCCTGCATAATTTACAATCAATGCCTCTGATCTTAAGATCCCAAAATTTAGAAAGCAACTTTCTTGCCCCTCCTGTTGCCTTCAGATTCAAATATAACACAAACTTCTTGACATGGAATAAAAAAGCCTTTTACAATCTGGTTCTAATTATTTTTTGGTCCATGTTTCTGAAACTACAGAGGAATAGATTTCAGCATAATGAACAAAAAGACTTTCAACACATAATACAAAAATGGAACTGGTTCCTATACTAGGTGGTGGGTTCTCTCTCAGTGGATAACCACTTGATTGTACAGTTTCAGATATGACGGACTTGCAAATGGAAAAATAACATAATAGTTAATAGTCAGATTTCCAAGGTTCAAATCACAACTTCTTGACTTACTAGGTTCATGCACTGAAGCACATTACTTTCATGTATTTATCATAATCATGCTCACTTTATAAAATTGCATGAAGATAAAATCAGATATCATACATAAGTGGGGTAATTATATAATTTACCATCCAAACTGAGTTACTTTTGAGACTGAAGAGGAGATTACTAATAATTAGGTCAAGACAACAGGCGCTCTATCCTGGGCATTCTACAAATAAAACATTTCAAAAATTGCCCAGGGAAGAGACCTTCAAGATGACGGATGAGTAAGACATGGAGATCACCTTCCTCCCCACAAATACATCAGAAATACATCTACACGTGGAACAACTCCTACAGAACACCTACTGAACCCTGGCAGAAGACCTCAGACTCCCCAAAAGGCAAGAAAGTCCCCATGTACCTGGGTAGGACAACAGAAAAAAGAAAAAAGAGATTAAAGAATAGGGACGCAACCTGCATCTCGGGTAGAGAGCTGTGAAGGAGGAAAAGTTTCTACACACTAAGAAGCCACTTCACTGGTGGAGACGGGGCTGGGGGGTGGATGGCAGGGAAGCTTCAGAGCCACGGAGGAGAACACAGCAATGGGTGCAGAGAGCAAAGTGGAGAGATTCCCGCACAGAGGATCGGTGCCGACCAGCACTCACCAACCTGAGAGGCTTGTCTGCTCACCTGCTAGGGCAGGTGGGGGCTGGGAGCTGAGGCCCGGGCTTTGGAGATCAGACCACAGGGAGAGGACTGGGGTTGGCTGCATAAACACAGCCTGAAGGGGGCTAGTGCACCACAGCTAGATGGGAGGGAGTCCAGGAAAAAGTCTGGACCTGCCTAAGAGGCAAGAGACCATTGTTTCATGGTGTGTGAGGAGAGGGGATTCAGAGCATTGCCTAAACAAACTCCAGAGAGTGTTGCAAGCCACAGCTATCAGCGCGGACCACAGAGATGGGCATGAAATGCTAAGGCGGCTGCTGCAGACACCAAGAAGCCTGTGTGCAAGCACAGGTCACTATCCACACCCCACTTCCGGGGAGCTTGTGCAGTCAGCCACTGCCAGGGTCCCGGGATCCAGGGACAGCTTCCCCGGGAGAACGCACAGTGCGCCTCAGGCTGGTGCAATGTCATGCTGGCCCTTGCTGCCGCAGGCTTGCTCCACATCCGTACCCCTCCCTCCCCCTGGCCTGAGTGAGCCAGAGCCCCCGAATCAGCGGCCCCTTTAACCCCATCCTGTCTGAGCGAAGAACAGACGCCCTCCGGCGACCTACACGCAGAGGCAGGGCCAAATCCAAAGCTGAGCCCCGGGAGCTGTGAGAACAAAGAAGAGAAAGGGAAATCTCTCCCAGCAGCCTCAGGAGCAGCAGATTAAACCTCCACAATCAACTTGATGTACCCTGCATCTGTGGAATACCTGAATAGACAAAGAATCATCCCAAAATTGAGGTGGTGAACTTTGGGAGCAACTGTAGACTTTGGATTTGCTTTCTGCATCTAATTTGTTTCTGGTTTTAAGTTTATCTTAATTTAGTATTTAGAGTGTATTATCATTGGTAGATTTGTTTATTGATTTGGTTGATCTCTTCCTCTTTTATATATATATATATATTTTTTTTTTTTAGTGAGTGTGTATGTGTATGTTTCTTTGTGTGATTTTGTCTGTATAGTTTTGTTTTTACTATTTGTCCTAAGGTTCTGTCTGTCTGGTATTTTTTTGTTTTTTTTTTAAGTATAGTTTTTAGTGCTTGATATCACTGGTGGATTTGTTTTTTGGTTTGGTTTCTCTCTTCTTTCTTTCTTTTTTGTTTCCTTTTTAAATTATTTTTAATATTTTTTATTTTTAACATTTTTTTAATTTTAATTATTTTATTTTATTTCTATCTTTCTTCCTTTTTTTCTCTGT
Source organism: Orcinus orca (assembly GCF_937001465.1). Taxonomy (NCBI): domain Eukaryota; kingdom Metazoa; phylum Chordata; class Mammalia; order Artiodactyla; family Delphinidae; genus Orcinus; species Orcinus orca. Next base: position 7,790,042 of record NC_064563.1, on the reverse strand, counting down.
TTTCTCTGAGCTGTGTGGCTCACAGGGTCTTGGTGCTCTGGCCAGGTATCAGGCCTGTGCCTCTTAGGTGAGAGAGCAGAGTTCAGGTCTCCACCAGAGACCTCCTGGCTCCACATAATATCAAATGGCAAAAGCTCTCCCAGAGATCTCCATCTCAATGCTAAGACCCATCTGAACTCAACATTTACGAAGCTACAGTGCTGGACACCCTATGCCAAACAACTAGCAAGACAGGAACACAACACCACCCATTAGAAGAGAGGCTGCCTAAAATCATAATAAGGTCACAGACAACTCAAAACACACCACCAGATGTGCTCCTGCTCACCAGAAACACAAGATCCAGCCTCATCCACCAGAACACAGGCACTAGTCCCATCTACCAGGAGGTCTACACAACCCACTGAACCAACCTTAGCCATTGGGGGCAGACACCAAAAACAATGGGAACTACAAACCTGAAGCCTGTGAAAAGGAGACCCCAAACACAGTAAGTTAAGCAAAATGAGAAGATAGAGAAACACACAGCAGATGAAGGAGCAAGGTAAAAACCCACCAGACCAAAAAAATAAAGAGGAAATAGGCAGTGTACCAGGAAAATAATTCAGAGTAATGATAGTAAAGATGATCCAAAATCTTGAAAATAAAATGGACAAAATACAAGAAACGTTTAACAAGGACTAGAATAACTAATAAGCAAACAAACAATGAAGAATAACACAATGAATGAAATTAAAAATATTCTAGAAGGAATCAAGAGCAGAATAACTGAGGCAGGAGAATGAATAAGTGACCTGGAAGATAAAATAGTAGAAATAACTATTGCAGAGCAGAATAAAGAAAAAAAGGATGAAAAGAATTGAGGACACTCATAGAGACATCTGAGACAATATTAAATGCACCAACATCCAAAATATAGGGGTCCCAGAAGAAGAAGAGAAAAAGAAAGGGAAGGAGAAAATATTTGAAGAGATTATAGTGGAAAACTTCCCTTATATGGGAAAGGAAATTGTCAATCAAGGCCAGGAAGCACAGAGAGTCCCACACAGGATAAATCCTAGGAGAAACATTCCAAGACACATATTAATCAAACTATCAAAAATTAAATACAGGGCTTCCCTGGTGGCACAGTTGTTGAGAGTCTGCCTGCCGATGCAGGGGATGTGGGTTCGTGCCCCGGTCCAGGAAAATCCCACATGCCACGGAGTGTCTGGGCCCATGAGCCATGGCTGCTGAGCCTGCGCATCCGGAGCCTGTGCTCTACAATGGGAGAGGCCACAACAGTGAGATGCCCGTGTACCGCAAAAAAACAAACAAACAAAAAAATTAAATACAAAGAAAAAAATTAAAAGCAGCAAGGGAAAAGCAACAAATAATATACAAGGGAATCCCCATAAGGTTAACAGCTGAACAATCAGCAGAAACTCTGCAAGCCAGAAGGGAGTGGCAGGACATATTTAAAGTGATGAAAGGGAAAAACCTACAACCAAGATTACTCTACCCAGCAAGGATCTCATTCAGATTTGACAGAGAAATTAAAACCTTTACAGACAAGCTAAGAGAATTCATCACCACCAAACCAGCTTTACAACAAATGCTAAAGGAACTTCTCTAGGCAGAAAACACAAAAGAAGGAAAAGATCTACAAAAATAAATCCAAAACAATTAAGAAAATGGTAATAGTAACATACATTTCAATAACTACATTAAATGTAAGTAGATTAAATGCTCCAACTAAAAGACATGGACTGGCTGAATGGATACAAAAACAAGACCCGTATATATGCTGTCTACAAGAGACTCACTTCAGACCTAGGGACACATACAGACTGAAAGTGAGGAGATAGAAAAAGATATTCCATGCAAATAGAAATCAAAAGAAAGCTGGAATAGCAATTCTCATATCAGACAAAATAGATTTTAAAATAAAGACTATTACAAGAGACAAAGAAGGACACTATGTAATGATAAAGGGATCAATCCAAGAAGAAGTTATAACAATTGTAAATATATATGCACCCAAAATAGGAGCACCTCAATACATAAGGAAAATACTAACAGCCATAAAATGGGAAATCGACAGTAACACAATCATAGTAGTGGAGTATAACACCCCACTTTCACCAATGGACAGATCATCCATAAAGAAAATAAATAATGAAACACAAGCTTTAAAGGATACATTATACAAGATGGACTTCATTGATATTTATAGGACATTCCAGCCAAAAAAAACAGAATACACTTTCTTCTCAAGTACTCATGGAACATTCTCCAGGATAGATCATATCATGGGTCACAAATCAAGACTTGGTAAATTTAACAAAATCAAATCAAATATTTTTCCAACCACAACTCTATGAGACTAGATATCAATTACAGAAAAAAACTGTTAAAAATGAAAGCACGTGGAGGCTAAACAATACAGCACTAAATAACCAAGAGATCACTGAAGAAATCAAAGAGGAAATCCAGAAATACCTAGAAACAAATGACAATGAAAACACGATGAACCAAAACCTATGGGATGCAGCAAAAGCAGTTCTAAGAGGGAATTTTATAGCAATACAATCCTACCTCAAAAAACAAGAAACATCCCAAATAAACAACTTAATCTTACACCTAAAGCAATTAGTGAAAGAAGAACAAAAACAATCCAAAGTTAGCAGAAGGAAAGAAATCATAATATCATATCAGAAATAAATGAAAAAGAAATGAAGGAAACAATAGCAAAGATCAATCAATCTAAAAGCTTGTTGTTTGAGAAGATAAACAAGATTAGTTAATGATTAGCCAGATTCATCAAGAAAAAAAAAGGTAGAAGACTCAAATCAATAGAATTAGAAATGAAAAAGAAGTAAAAACTGGCATTGCAAAAAGACAAAGGATCATGAGAGATTACTACAAGCAACTGTATGCCAATAAAATGGACAACCTAGAATAAATGGACAAATTCCTAGAAAAGCACAATGTTCCAAGGTTGAACCAGGAAGAAATAGAAAATATAAACAGACCAATCACAAGCACTGAAATTGAAACTGTGATTAAAAATCTTCCAACAAACAAAAGCCCAACAAAACTTCACAGGTGAATTCTATCAAACATTTGGAGAAGAGTTAACACCTATCCTTCTCAAACTCTTCCAAAATATAGCAGAGGGAGGAACATTCCCAAACTCATTCTACGAGGCCACCATCACCCTGATATGAAAACCAGGCAAAGATGTCACTAAGAAAGGAAACTCCAGACCAATATCACGGAAGAATATAGATGCAAAAATCCTCAACAAAATACCAACAAAAAGAATCCAACAGCACATTAAAAGGATCATACACCATGATCAAGTGAGTTTTATCCCAGGAATGCAAGGATTCCTCAATATATGCAAATCAATCACATTAACAAATTGAAGGAGAAAAACCATATGATCATATCAATAAATGCAGAAAAAGTTTTTGACAAAATTCAACACCCATGTATGATTTAAACCCTCCAGAAAGTAGGCATAGAGGGAACTTACCTCAATATTATAAAGGCCATATCTGACAAACCTACAGCCAACATCATTCTCAATGGTGAAAAACTGAAAGCATTTCCACTAAGATCAGGAAAAAGACAGGGTTGCCCACTCTCACCACTATTATTCAACATAGTTTTGGAAGTTTTAGCCACAGCAATCAGAGAAGAAAAAGAAATAAGAGGAATCCAAATTAGAAAAGAGGAAGTAAAACTGTCACTGTTTGCAAATGACATGATACTATACATAGAGAATCCATAAGATTCTACCAGAAAACTACTAGAGCTAATCAATGAATTTGGTAAAATAGCAGGATACAAAATTAATGCACAGAAATCTCTTGCATTCCTATACACTAATGATGAAAACTCTGGAAGAGAAATTAAGGAAACAATCTCATTTACCACTGCAACAAAAAGGATAAAATACCTAGGAATAAACCAATCTAAGGAGACAAAAGACCTGTATGCAGAAAATAATAAGATACTGCTGAAAGAAATTAAAGACGATACAAACAGGTGCAGAGATATACCATGTTCATAAATTGGAAGAATCAACATTGTGAAATGACTATACTACCCAAAGCAATCTACAGACTCAATGCAATATGTATCAAACTGCCAATGGCATTTTTCACAGAACTAGAACAAAAAATTTCACAATCTGTATGAAAACACAAAAGACTCCAAATAGCCAAATCAATCTTGAGAATGAAAAACAAAGCTGGAGGAATCAGACTCCTGGACTTCAGACTCTACTACAAAGCTACAGTAATCAAGACAGTATGGTATTGGCACAAAAACAGGAATATAGGTCAATGGAACAGGATAGAAAGTCCAGAGATAAACCCACACACATATGGTCAACTTATTTTTGAGAAAGGAGGCAAGAATAGACAATGGAGAAAAAACAGCCTCTTCAACAAGTGGTGCTGGGAAAACTGGACAGCTACATGGAAAAGAATGAAATTAGAACACTACCTAACACCATACACAAAAATAAACTCAAAATGGATTAAAGACCTAAATGTAAGGTCAGACACTATCAAACTCTTAGAGGAAAACATAGGCAGAACACTCTATGACATAAATCACAGCAAGATCCTTTTTGACCCACCTCCTAAAGAAATGGAAATAAAAACAAAAATAAACAAATGGGACCTAATGAAACTTCAAAGCTTTTGCAAAGCAAAGGAAAACATAAACAAGACAAAAAGACAACCCTCAGAATGGGAGGAAATATTTGCAAATGTAGTAACTGACAAAGGATTAATCTCCAAACTTTAGAAGCAGCTCATACAGCTCAATATGAAAAAAACAAGAAGCCCAATCCAAAATTGGGTAGAAGACCTAAATAGACATTTCTCCAAAGAAGATATACATATTGCCAACAAACACATGAAAGGATGCTCAACATCACTAATCATTAGAGAAATGCAAATCAAAAATACAGTGTGGCATCTCCTCACACCAGTCAGAGTGGCCATCACAAAAACATCTACAAACAATAAATGCTGCAGAGAAGGGAACCCTCTTGCCCTGTTGGTGGGAATGTAAATTGATACAGCCACTATAGAGAAGAGTATGGAGGTTCCTTAAAAAACTAAAAATAGAACTACGACATGACCCTGCAATCTCACTACTGGTCATATACCCTGAGAAAACCATAATTCAAAAATAGTCATGTTCCACCATATTCATTGGAGCACCATTTACAATAGCCAGGACATGGAAGCAACCTAAGTGTCCACCAATAGATGAATGGATAAAGAAGATGTGGCACATATATGCAATGGACTATTACTGAACCATAAAAAGAAAGGAAATTGAGTTGTTCGTAGTGAGGTGGATGGACCTAGAGTCTGTCATACAGAGTGGAGTAAGTCAGAAAGAGAAAAACAAATACCATTTACTAACACATATATGGAATAAAAAGAAATGGTTCTGAAGAACCTAGGGGCAGGACAGGAATAAAGACACAGACATAGTGAATGGACTTCAGGACACGGAGAGGTGGAAGGGTAAGGTGGGACAAAGTGAGAGAGTGGCATGGACATATATACACTACCAAATGTAAAATAGATAGCTAGTGTGAAGCAGCCACAGAGCACAGGGAGATCAGCTCGGTGCTTTGTGACCACCTAGAGGGGTGGGATAGGGAGGGTGCAAGGGAGGGAGATGCAAGAGGGAAGAGATATGGGGATATATGTATATGTATAACTGATTCACTTTGTTATAAAGCAGAAACTAACATGCCATTGTAAAGCAATTATATTCCAATAAAGATGTTAAAAAAAAAAAAAAGATTGCCCAGCCCAAAAAAGTGATGAAAAAATGTTAGCTGTTATTATTGTTGTGATATTACTATTGTCTTTTTCATTGTTGTCATGAAAGAGATAACACTTAAGGCTTCTTCCCAACCTTGAGAAGCTAAGATTTGCTAATGAATAGTTGTCATTTGCAAGCCCTGGTGAATCCAGTACTAAATGATCCAGGTCAGAAGGGAGCTGAGAGAGGGAGAGGAGGATGGTAAGTGTGAAAAACTATGTTTATTTCCAGAATCAATTTGCTTTGTCTTTAGCACATCAGCTAAGCATAAAATGGAGAACACCTCTGTCAAGTCTGTGAAGGAGACCACTTTATCACGTTGGCAACTTTCTTTCTTCCCATCGTAAAAGACAAGTAAATTGTGTTGATGTTCTCTTATGACATGCAGTGACATGATGAATAGGAAGAAAACTTCATGTTCCATAAGAGAAAAGAAAATAATGGCACATCCCAGCCAATAGAGAGAATCAGGTGATGGGATCTCTCTCAGTCTCTGCTGGGGCCCAGAAACAGACGTGTTCTTATTTCTTCCGAAGCTAGGAAGAAAAAATGATGAGGTCACATTTTTACAAGATAGGATGTAGAGAGGGAGTATGTTCATGCTTTTTGCTATGCTGTTGTTAAAGGATAATTTTCATAAAAGGTGATATAAGGACTCTCAGATATAAATTGAACATGTGTTAAAGACTTTATTTAATTCATTAATGAAATAGGAGACTAGCAGATGTCAAACCTGTTCAAAGGAGAATCCAAAAAACAGGCATATGTGCAGACCAGGACTGTTGACATGAATGTGCAAGTGGAAGGCAAAATTGGCTCCTTCCACAGTGAGAGAGGAAAGACAGTTGAATCTCTGACAAACAGAATTTACATGTCTATAAACACGAATTATTTTACATTGTTCTTGGTTATCTACAACTAACAGTGCTAGTTGTAAGACAGTGCCCAAAGGGTCAGGGTCAGTTAACTCAAAGTTAAGCTTTTGACTACTGGTTGAAAAACTCTAGCAGCAACCAAGCCACCTGTTATTGTAAATAAAGTTTTATTGAAACACAATCATTTGTTAATATATTGCTTATCATGCCAAATGGCAAAGTTGGATAGATGTAACCTTATGGCCTATAAACCTAAAATATTTGCTATTGGACCCTTTAAGGGAAAGTTTGCAGGCCCTTGCTATAAAAGATACATAAGCTTTCACTGAAGCACAAATCTTCTCCTATATTCTGTAGTGATGAAAAGAGAATTTGGGAACAAGATAAATCTGTATCCAAATCTTAACTCTATTACTTAATAAATGTGTCATTTAAAGCAAGTTATATAAATTTCCAGACATTCAGTTATTAAACAGTATAAAAACATGATTCTTTATTAAATAAGTATGATAATGCCTCTCTTGTATGGTTATCATAAGGTTGAACCAAAATAGAAGATATAAAGTGGTTAGTAGAATATTTAGATAGAAAGTGGTAGAGGGTTCAAAAACTATTAATTTCTATTCATCATCCTCTGTCCAAATTCATCCTTAGGGCCCAAACTACCTGCAAATTAATAGCCTTAAATGACTGGGCTTCTCATTGAAAGAGAGGTGGCCGTTCATGCTGCCAGAAATAGAATCTAGCCACCATGCTATTCTTTGGGACAGTAAAGAGCAGGCTAGTATATCAGCCAGCACAATGAACTGGGGTTAGAAGATTAGACCCTCAGCCTGGTGAACCTGGAAAATGCTCACATCTCTCTTGTTGTCAATTATTTTATCTCTAAAGTGAAAGGGTTGGGCTAGAGGCAGAGAACCGCTGGGATCCTTCAAGCCTCTGAAATTCTGTGACATAATGCCACCATAGCTTCTTTCTTCTTTCATTTCACAGCTGAGAGAGTAAAGGTTTGGATAAAGAGAAAAAATGACAAGGAAACTGTGGCCATACAGAGGGCAATTCTTTGGCATAATGCTATTGTTTTTCTTATTTTTGTAGCAGGTATTCTTTCAGGCTACAGATGATGTCTGATATATTCTTTGTTATCCATCCACTCTGCATCTTAGAGAGTTAACAGAATTTTGCATACCATGGTGCTTGATTAATATCCAGTGGAGATAGGAATACCTCTTTAATGATTACTATCATTGACTGTTCCTCATAGCATCCCTGGGAAGCCAGGACAGTATAATTGCCTTGATTTTACAGGTGAGAAATCTGAAGCCCAGGGAAAGTGAAGTCACATGCTAAAGCCACACAGTTAAGAATTAGCAGAGCTGTGAATAGAATTCAACATCTTAAATCTTGATATTTTCTTCACATAAAATTATAACCAGATCCTGCCAAGGGATTAGGTGCTTTGGGGAAAGACATCCCCTTGAAAAGACCAGAGGCTTTATATTCAGCCAAAACCACTGAGCAGAGTGAGCTTCTGGGAAGCCACTTATTTCTCACACATTAATATATTTTCTCAATCTTTTTGTTGTTCTCTTATATAAAAAATGTTTTTGTGATTCTAGATACCTTGTGAACATGACTTTCTAATTCTTGGGTGAAATGTCTAAGCTTAAAGGCATGCTCTAGCAATGAAGTTAGTGAGTTTAAAGTAATGATAATTAAGAAAGCAGGTAGCACAGGAAGCGTGATTTATTTCGTTCACTTATCCAACAAATATTTATTGAAAGCCTACTACCTGCCAGGCATTGATCTAGACATTGGGAATACAGTTATGGACCAAAATTTCTCTTCTAATAGAAATTAGAGTCTGTTGAGATACAGCAAATAATTAAATATATAAGGTTAGTATTAACAAATGCAGTAGAGAATCATAAAATAAGCTTAGGAAAAGAAAATAGATAGGGTTTAGGGAGTTTACTGTTTTTATATACGATTAACAAGAAAGCCCTTTCTAAGAAGGTGACATTTAAGAAGAAACCTAGGGCTTCCCTGGTGGCACAGTGGTTGAGAGTCCGCCTGCCGATGCAGGGGACACGGGTTCATGCCCCAGTCCGGGAAGATCCCACATGCCGCGGAGCAGCTGGGCCCGTGAGCCATGGCCGCTGGGCCTGCGCATCCAGAGCCTGTGCTCCGCAACGGGAGAGGCCACAACAGTGAGAGGTCCGTGTACCGCAAAAAAAAAAAAAGGATTTGGGAGAGAAAAAATAAAAAATTATGTGGAAAATCTTTGCATTTTTACTCTGTATAATTGTCATATTTTTTTATATTGAGACTGTGGTTATGTATCATTTATCAGTTATTATTTTTGTAGATATTTATATAAATAGTATATATTATAAAGCATCAAAATAAAAGTATTAACAAAAGCAGGATTTATTGGCAAATTTTTGGGGCTTTTTACAGCTAACTTCATCTGAGATAGGTGCATTTATGGATGGGGTCGTTGAGGTCTCACTAAATAACTCAAGCTCAAGTTAAGGTGCAAAGGATTAACAGATGTTAGGCAAAAATATCAGAGACATAGGAAACGACATGTGTAAAAGCTCAGAGGCAGGAGAAAGCATGGCATATTGGAGGAACAGAACGAAGAGTGGCTGAAGCATCAAGATCAATGGGGATAATAACATAGGGTAAGGATGGTGAGATTACCATAGTTCAGACCATGAAGGGCCTTGCAATCTGTGCTAAGATTTGGAGATCATATTAGAGAGCAGTAGTTAAAGAGTTCTTAAGTTCAGGGGTGACATGATCAGATTTTTACAATTTTAAATTTAATTTTTTTTTAGATTTTAAAAATCTCATGTGTGCCTGGGAATGGAGACTGGATTGGAAGAGAGCATATTTGGATAAGGAAGATCTGTCTGTGCATAGTGGTCCAGGTGAAACAAACAATAAATGGACAAAGGTGGTAGCAATGGATATGGAAACAGCTGGATTGATTCAAGGAATGTTCATGAAGGGGTATTGATATAAATTGCTGGTAGGTTGGCAATGGAGGAAAAGTCAAAAAAATGCAGCTTTATGCTTTAAAGAAGAGGCACATGTAAAACACACAGAAATGTTGAAAGTAAAACTATGAAAATATATTGATCAGGCAAGTACTAAGTTAGCCTCCAAGTATTTAATAACTTCTACAAATGGATAGGAATAAATGCCCAATTTATTTATTTCTCTCTTTATTTCCAACTTTATTGAAAAATTGTTGACATATATGTAAGTTTAAGGTCTATAGTGTGATGATTTGATAATGCAAAATGATTACTATGATAAAGTTAACATGTCCATCCCCTCACATAATTACAATTTTTGTGGTAATAACATGTAAGACTTATTCTCAACAATTTTTAAGTATATAATCTGTATTATATTTATATAATATAGATAATGTATATTGTAGTATATATAATACAGTGCATACAATATAATGTATATATAATATAGTATTCTTACTTATTGTCACCATAATGTGTATTAGATCCCTAGAACTTATTCATCTTATAAGTGGAAGTTTGTACCTTTTGACCAATATCTTCCCATTCCCTCTACCCTTCACCCCCTGGCAACCACCATTCTACTTTCTATTTCTATGAGTTCAGCTTTTTTAGATTCTACAAATGAGTGAGAATATACACAGTATTTGTCTTTCTCTATCTGACATTTTTCATTTAGCATAAAGCTCTCAAGGTCCATCCATGTTGTCACAAAAGGCAAGATTTCCTTCTTTTTATGGCTGTATAATATTCATGTGTGTGTGTGTGTGCATGTGTCTGTATCACATTTTCTTTATCTATTCATCCTTCAATGGACACTTAGGTGGTTTCCATGTCTTGGCTATTGTGAGTAAAGCTGCAATGAACATAGAAATGCAGATTTCTCTTCAAGATAATGATTTCATTTACTTCCAATATATACACAAAAGTGGGGTTGCTGGATCATATGGTAGTGCTATGTTTAATTTTTTGAAGAAAGTTCATACTGTTTTCATAGTGGCTGTACCAATTTACATTCCCACCAACATTGCACAAGGGTTCCCTTTTCTCACCAGCATGTTATCTCTTGTCTTTTTCATGATAGTCATTCTAACAGGAGTGAGGTGTTATCTCACTGTGATTTTGATTTGATCTCCCTAGTGATTAGTGATGTTTACAATTTTTCATAGACCCTTGAAATGTCTTCTTTGGAAAAATGTTTATTCAAGTCTTCTGACCATTGGATGATAGATTTTTTTTTTTTTTGCTATTGAATTTTATGAGTTTCTTATATACTTTGAATATTAACCTCTTATCAGGTATTTGTCTGCAAATATTTTCTCATTACATAAGTTGCCTTCTCATTTTGCTGATTTTTTCTTTTGCTGTGCAGAAGTTTTTTAGTTTGCTGTAGTGCCACTTGTTTATTTTTGCCTTTGTTGCCTACGCTTTTGGTATCATATCCAAAAAATCATTGCCAAGGCCAATGTCAGGGAGCATTTTCCCTATATTTTCATCTGGAGGTTTTATAGTTTTGGGTCTTGCATATAAGTCTTTAATTCATTTTGAGTTAATTTTTGTGAGTGGTCTAAGATAGGGGTCTAATTTCATTCTTCTGCATGTGAATATTCTGTTTCCTAACATTGTTATTGAAAATACAATCCTCTTCCCATTGGGTATTCTTGGCACTGTTGTCAAATATTTGTCGACTATATATGTGCAGATTTATTTCTGGGCTTTTAATTCCATTACATTGATCTGTGTGTCAGTTTTATACCACTAACACACTCTTTTGATGATTATAGCTTTGTAATAAAGTTTGAAATCAGGAATTGCGATGCCCCCAGGTTTGTTCTTTTGCCACATGATTACTTTGGCTATTCAGGTTCTTTTGTGATTCCATACACATTGCAGAATTTTTTTCTATTTCTGTGTAAAGTGCTGTTGAAATTTTGGTAGGAATTGTGTTGAATCTGTAGATTATTTTGGGTAGTATTGACATCTTAACAATATTATTTCTTCTGATTCTCTGAACACAGGATATCTTTCCATTTATTTGTGTTTTCTTCAATTCATTCATCAATGTCTTGCTATTTTCAGTGTATAGATCTTTCACCTCCATGGTTAAATTTGTTCTTAAGAATTATATTTTTATTTTGATGCAATTATAAATGGAATTGTTTTATTTCTTTTTCCAATAGCTCCTTGTTAGTGCATAGAAACACAACTGAATTTTGTATGTTGACTTTGTACTCTGCAACTTTACTGAATTCACTAATTAGTTTTAATAGTGTTTTAGTGGAGTCTTTAGGATTTTCATATATAAAATTGTATCATCTACAGACAAACAATTTTACTTCTTCCTCTCCAGTTTGGATGTCTTTTATTTCTTTTTCTTACCTGAGAGCCCTAGCTAAGACTTCTGGTACTATGCTGAATAAGAGAGAGCATCCATGTCTTGTTCCTGATATTATAGGAAAACTTTCAAACTTTTACCATTGAGTATGATGTTAACTGTAGATTTGTTATATACATTGGCCTTTATATGTTGAGGTATGTTCCTTAAAAACCCAAATTATTGTGAGTTTTATCATGAAAGAATGTTGAATTTTGCCAAATATTTTTTCTGCATCTATTGAGATGATCATGGTATTTACTTTTATTTTGCTAATGTGATGTATCACATTTAATGATTTGCATTTCTGAACCCTCCTTGTATCCCAGGGACAAATCCCATTTGACCATGAGCTTTTTAATGTGCTGCTGAATTTGGTTTGCTAGTATTTTGTTGAGAATTTTGCATCTATAATCATCAGGGATATTGGTCTTTAATTTTCTTTTCTTAAAGTGTCCTTATCTGACTTTAGCATCAGGTTAATTCTGGTTTCATAGAATGTTTTGGAGTGCTCCCTCCTCTTTGATTTTTTCAATTTCTCTTTTTCAAACTTCATTTTCAGAAAGTCTGGTGTTAAATCTTCTTCAACTATTTGTTAGCATTTACTAGTAAAACCATCTGATTCTAGGCTTTTCTTTGATGCGTTTTTTGATTTCTGATTCAATCTCTGTACTTGTTATTGATCTGTTCAAAGTTTCTATTTCTTCATGATTCAGTCAAGATAAGTTGTATTTGTGTTTTTAGGAATTTATCAATTTCTTCCAGTTTATCAAAAATTTTTAACATACTTTTAACAGTAGTCTCTTTGATCCTTTGTATTTCTTTGCATCGGTTGTGATGCCTCTTCCTTCATTTCTGATTTTACTTATTTGAGTCTTCTCTCTTTATTTCATAGTCTAGCTAAAAGTTAGTCTGGTTTTTTCTATCTTTAACAAAACATGGATCTTAGTTTCATTGGTCTTTTCTATTGTTTTTCTGGTCTCTTCTTCAATTTTTCTGCTCTTTGTTATTTGCTTCCTTCTACTAACTTTGGGCTTCATTCTTCTTTTCCTATTTCCTTGAAGTGTGAAGTTACATAGTTTATTTTAGCTCTTTCTTTCTTCTTAATGTAGGAGTCCATCACTATAAACTTCCTTCTCAAAACTGCTTTTACTGAGTCCCATAAATTTTGGTATGTTTTGTTTCCATTTCATTTTCCTTTTGATTTATTCTTTAACCCATTGGTTGTTCAGTAGCATATTGTTTAACCTCCACATATTTGTGAATTTTCTTATTCTCCTCCTTTTATTGATTCCTAGTTTTATACCATTTTTGTCAGGAAAAACTTAGTATGATTTCAATCTTCTTAAATTTTTTAAGATTTGTTTTGTGACCTAACATATGATTTATTCTGAAAGATGTTTCATGTGCACTTCAGAAAAACGTGTATTATGATGCTTTGTGGTGGAATGTTGTATACATGTCTGTTAGGCTATTTGGTCCAAGGTATAGTTCATATCCAATGTTTCTGCATTGATTTTTTTGCCTGGATGTATTGTTGAAAATGGGATATTGAAGTCCCCTACTATTGTTGTATTGCTGTCTATATTTCCTTCAGATCTGTATTTGTTTAGTATATTTAGGGGCTTCAATATTGAGTACATATGTATTTATATTTGTTATATCTTCTGGATGAATTGACCCAATTATCATTATATAATGACATCTTGGTCTCTTGTTATGGTTTTTGACTTCTATTTTGTCTGATTTAAGTATAGCTACCCCAGATCTATTTTAGTTTCCATTTGCATGGAATACCTTTTCCCATCCCTTTACTTTTAGTCTGTGTGTGTCCTTGAAGCTGAAGTGAGTCTTGTAGATGGTGTATAATGGGGTGTTGTTTTTTAGTCCATTCAGCCACTCTACACCTTTTGATTGGACAATTTATTTCATTTACATTTAAAGTAATTATTGATAGATAAGGGCTTACTCATGACATCTTATTGTTTTCTGGCTCTTTTGTAGTTCCCCTGTTCCCTTCTCCCTCTTTTGCTGCCTTCTTTTGTGAATTGATGATTTTCTGTACTGCTTTGCTTTGGTCCCCTTCTCTTTATCTCTTATGTATCTATTGGAGATTTTTACTTTGTGGTTACCATGACTCTTACATAAAACATCTTATAGATAAAACAGTCTATTTTAAGCTAATAGAAACCAGCTGAAGTTGGTACAAAACCTGGGCCCGTGTTAGTTGGCCTATCACTGGGCCCACCTGGGAACCTTGGTTCACATGTGCCCACTTGGAGCCTGAGTTTGCATGGGCTGATGGAGAGCCTGGTGCCATGGGAACCAGTCAGGCCTGAGGAAGCTGGTCAGTGTCAGGGTGAGTTGGGAGCTTGGATTTCCTGGAGTCCACTGGGAGCCTGGGATCACAAGAGCTATCTGTGGCTGGGGAAGCTAGCAGATGCCAGAGTGGGCCAGAGGCCTGGGTTTGTGGTGGCCTAGTGGAAGCTTGGTTTGCAGAACTCACCTGGGGCCATGGGAGCCACCTGGGGTCACTGGAGCAAGCAAGCACCTGAATAAGTCAGGTGCCTGGGTTTACAGGAGTCCACTGGAAGCTACCTAGGGCCCCAGGAGTCAGCCTGGTACCTGAGCATTAATGAGGGGGTTAATAGTAAAGTTGGGCCTTCACCTCATTCTTTTCCTCTCATAGAGGAAGTGTCTCCACATTGGGTTGCTTGGACTTGGTGAAGGGGTGATGGGGGTAATGTGAAACTATATTTCCTCCCTTCCTCGATGATTCTTTTCTTATTTCTGTGCTTCACTGAGGTGCTGTAATCTCTTACTTGGAATCTTTAACTCTCATGATGGCATTTTCATACCCAGAAAGCTGTTCAAATTGATAAGCTTGCGATGTGTTGGGCATTAGAAATTCTTACACCTCCATTTCTCAGACACCATTCTCCCCAGAAATCCCAATTTAAAAATGAGCAGAAGGCATGAACACACATTGCAGAGTGTGGGCAATGAACAGCATGTTTTGAGTAGAATCCAGGAGCTCATCTGGTTTTGTGGGAGCCATCTACCTTCCAACTAGAAGGACTGGGCCCAAAAAGCTTCCTATAGGTTCAGTAGCTTCCTACACCTGCAAATGGTTTCTCCTCTTTCCAAAATCAGCAGTCCCTGGGAAGAGGAGCAACTACCTAATGTTTTTACTGATGCAGACTTGGGTTCAGTATGGACAGTAGTGAAAGCAAAAACTATCTCATTATCATCCTTCCTTTACAAAACAATAATTGTATCAAGAGATGGATCTTGATTTGACAAGAAGCAGACCCCCCAGCACCCCCGTGATTAATTACTGTTAAATTAATGGCAATGGAGCCAAGATTCTGACATCAGGTTACATGGCAGTTCTATTTGTCAGTGTACTGAGAGGTTTTACTTTTACTTATGTTTTCGTTAGAATGAAATTGGAGGTTGAAGGCTACATGGCCTATTAGCAAGATTCTATTTTTCACTTTTATTCTAAGTATAGAAAATAAAATCTCTAAGTGCAAGCAAGATGCATTTTCCTGTTTCTGGGGATGACACAAAGAGAGCAGCTTGGCTTAACCACAGTAAGTTTGATTTTGACTGGGCATCATTAAGACTGTTTTAGTGTCTTAGACATAAAACATTGAAATAGGCTACTGAGGGAGACTGACATAGCTCCACCTTCATAAGTCTCTGAGAAGAGAAAAGGAGATCACAAGATATAATACCACTTCAATGGCAAGGAAGATAATTCCAACAAATGGCAAGCCAAGAAAAGGAGGAGAGAGAATGCTTCTCCTTAGTCCTTTGAAAGAGTTACATTGACCTGTTTTAGGTTTTTCTAGAAGAGGGTTACTTCCAAGGTGAAACAATTCCAAGCCTGTTTTCCTTTTTCAACTGACTGGAGAGAAGAGTGGGTAAAGTGGTGATGGGTAAAAGATGGGTAAGGGGGAGCCACTCCATGTGGGCTCTGAACTATAATCCTTTCCATCATCAAAAGGAAAGCTCCAAACTGTAGTAACATGGTCTATTGTCCACTACTTCTTTGACTTGGCTAATCCATTAATAATATTCTCTGGGGCTAGAGTGAATGAGGAAGAGAAATCATCCTACTCTACCTCATACTTTTTTTTTTTAACATCCTTATTGGAGTATAATTACTTTACAATGTTGTGTTAGTTTCTGCTTTATAACAAAGTGAATCAGCTATACGTATACATATATCCCCATATCCCCTCCCTCTTGCCTCTCCCTCCCACCCTCCTTATCCCACCCCTCTAGGTGGTCACAAAGCACTGAGCTGATCTCCTTGTGCTATGCAGCTCATACATTTTTAGCAGTGGCTTCTATTTTGTCATTCATAAAATGGCTTAAAATAGTGTTGTAATTTTTTTTTTTTTTTGGAAACTTAAAGCTCTGAAAAACTGACTCAGGAGTCTCACTGAGAGTGGAAGTGACAGGGATGGGGCTCCATGCTTCCTACCCCCTGCCTTTCTTTTTAAATAGCTTCAGAGATATAGTTCACATATAATACAAGTTACCCGGTTAAAACATAAATTCCATGATTTTTAGTATATTCACAGATATGTGCAGCCATTACCACAGTCAATCTTAGAATATTTTTACCACCTCTAAAAGAAACCCTGTGTATTTTAGCTATCACCCCTTATGTCCCACCTACCACCCCAGCTCTAGGAAACTGCTAATCTACTTTGTGTCTATAGATTTTCCTCCTTGGAAATTTCATATGAATGGAATCACATTACATGTTGTCTTTTGTGACTGGCTTCCTGCACTTAGCATAATGTTTTTACATGTTGTCACTTATATCTGAATTTCATTCCTTTTTATAGCTGAAAATTATTCTATTATAAGTGTCTTTTTAAACATGTGCTTCCAAGTACATTTTTATTTGAAATGAACACATGTCTATACTACACTAAATATAAATAATTTGTTTTACATTAAAAATAGTTATTGAATAGGAGTGATGTAAGGATCTCTAAGTCCACCACAAATCTGATACTCTTTGAGCTTAAAATTCATCTTTTATGTAACCGGAGATCCAGTTGAATATTCCTGTTGAGCAAGTGATTCCAACGCCCTTTACTTATAATAGAACTAAAGAGAAGTTGGGTTAGTGTGTGACCACCTTCGGTAGTATTTTCATGTTAAAGATAACCGCCCAATCAAGTCTCCCTGCTGAATAAAATATGGTATTCAGAACCTTCCCTGAAAACCTTCAGGTGAGAGAGTAAAGTGATCAAGTCTGTGTTTTTTAGAGCCCTTCAGCTTGAATTTAAATTGTGGTTCCATTATTTGCTACCTATAGCAAGATGCTTTCCTATTCTAAGTTTCTGTTTCCTCATTTGTGAAATAAGGCAATAATTATATCTGCATCACAGGGCTTTTGGGGAGACAATTTAATGAGAAAATGTATGTGAATTCCAGGCACAGTTTCTGGCATACTGAGTGCTAATAAATATTTGTTGCTATTATTCATAATATTATCTTTTTTGTTATTATTCACACATGAATCCTAATATGTAGTACAGAGCTTATTACATAATAATTGCCCCTCAAATATTTGTTTAAATGAAGGAACAGGTGAATTAAAGAGCTTCACAAGACAGGGGGACTCTGTATTTTTCACCTTATTAACTCTGGGTTTCACAACAGAGTTATACATTTTGCATGAGTCATTTGGGGAAGCCACTGGGGGAAGGTCTTCTCAATGACACAATTTACTATTACTGGGGAGATGTGTCAGCTTCTGTCTTGAACCTCTCATTGTCATCTCAGGGAGGAGAGAAGATATCATGATGTTTCATTTCTATATTAATAAATAGTAATGACATCACATCCCCTCCCTCCCTCCCTCCCATGATGAGACGACATCAGAATCCTTGGAAGCATTTCCTCTAGAACCAACTGGCTTTGATTTTTTTCTTTCTTTCTTTCTTTCTTTTTTTTTTAAGCTGCCCATCCTGAGGACTCAGCAAATTCACAAAGCAAAGGAAGCAATAATTCTCTGGCTAAAAAGCTGCTGAAATTGTTTTTTCTATACCCACTGGTAGAACACAGAGGCAGCTAGACAAAAATGCTGACCCCCCTGCTGCCTGAAACTGTTGGTTTCTGGGGCCGGGGGAGTCTGGGCTTCATTCTCTGTTTTTTTTTTTTGTTTGCTCTTAAGTTCTTGTGGGTGTGTGTGAGTTCCCTTTGATTTTCAAAATTGTAGGCTACTTTAATTTAAGACAGCTAAGTCCAGAGTTGACTTTTAGGAATAAATTACAATTTATTGAAGACTTATTTTTCCTTGCACCTTTTTTGGATACACACCAAAACATAAAATGGGAACTTTTCCAAAAATTGTAGGGGAGAGATGACACACTTCTGCCCTGGTCTCTGAATTCCTGAATCTAACCAATTTAAGAAGCTAAGTAGATAGCTTTTGAGCAAGCATAGGAGTGAAACTTTGGCATTTTATAAGGAGAATGAATAAAGGAGACAGAGTGAAACTATAGGAAGGAAGGTCTCAGCTGATCGCAGTGGTCTCTGATTCTCTCTCTCCAGTGCCTGTCTTCCTGTGGGTCAGCAGTTCTTCCAGGACTGGTGCTGTCTTCACCCTGCCTGTTCTTTGTGCTCACTACACCCCCCTAGGTAGAATGGGGACAAATCTCTATTGTGGTCAGCCAAGATAAAAGGAAAGTTTTAGGGAAAAGAAAAGAGGGGAACTAAAAAAAAATGAAACTAAAGAAAACTAATACTTCCCCTGAAAGAATAGAGAAAATACAAAAAAATGAGGAGGCGGGGGCCATGGAGATAGAGTCATCATTCTCAGTGCAGCCATACACTGGTAGGTGGCCATGCCTTAGCAGAAACATACCCTGTGGTTTCTTCTCTCTGTTTACCTGAAACATCTGCCCTTATCTCAACCCTGCGTTTGCCCTGAACTTTTTTTTAACTTTTTATCTTATATTGGAGTATAGTTGATTTACAATGTTGTGTTAGTTTCAGGTGTACAGCAAAGTGAATCAGTTATACATATACATCTATCCACCCTTTTTTAGATTATTTTCCCATATAGGCCATTACAGAGTATTAAGTAGAGTTCCCTGTGCTCTACAGTAGGTCCTTGTTGGTTATCCATTTTAAATATAGCAGTGTGTACATGTCAATCCCAAACTCCTTAACTATCCCTCCCCTACCTCATCCCCCCGGTAACCATAAGTTTGTTCTCTAAATCTGTGAGTCTGTTTCTGTTTTGTAAATAAGTTCATTTGTATCATTTTTTTTTTTAGATTCCTCATATAGGCAATATCACAATACTTCTCTTTCTCTGTCTGACTTACTTCACTCAGTATGAGTGGATCTCTAGGTCCATCCATGTTGTTGCAAATGGCATTATTTCATTCTTTTTAATGGCTGAGTAATATTCCATTGTATATATATACTACATCTTCTTGATCTATTCTTCCGTTGATGGACGTTTAGGTTGCCCTGGACTTTTATAAGGGATCCCTATGAGTGATTTGCCTAGTTTTGAAGGTGAATAGTAGGTGTTATTATCTTAGAGCCTCTATACTATATGTGAGTCCCTGATACACTATGCTCTAGTTGTGGGATCTCTCTAGGTCACAATTCCATCAATAACAATAGAACAAAATTCTAAACCCTACCATGGAGGACCATTGTGAGTATTGTTGATATTGTCTTCATAGTTATAAGTAGAGGATCCAGCACAATGAAGGAGCTCAAAAAAATAGTACATATTTTTATTATTACCAAGGCTAATTGGAAATATATATCTCTTCCCATGGCTGGGCTTTGCCACCTATTAGAGTGTTCTAAGTTTCCAGCTTCTAGTTTTCAAAGCATAGGTAACTGGCAACTTACTATGAATGCCTTCTATTTCCTTTCTATTTATTGCATATCATTTCCAAGTATAATCCTTCCTGTTCCTTTAAGTAGTACTCCATGGAACAACATCTATAACGTTGCTTTCAGAGTGAGGTGTGCAGTAGACATTTAATTCTTTCCTTCTCTGACACTAATGTCTATTGTTTCCCACCTCAGAGATGCTAGAGCAGCTTGTACTTTTATGAGGACCTGGCTACTTATCAGAAACGGAAAGGTAAACAAACAAGCACGTAAAGAACCAAATTATATGTAAATTCTGCTCCCCTCTTCCAGGATTAATTGTCCAGAAGTGAGTTGTCTGATCTACATTCAGATGTCACTTTTCTGTATTCTGTCGGCATTGATTTCAATACTGAGTGATGTAATATAAGGCATTAGAAGAAACAGAGTGCATTTAACATAGAATAAAGGTTGTTGAAGAGATCCTGAGTCTAGGGCTCAGATCAGTATTTAATCTTTTCTACTCCCTGGTTATAGAATTATAAACAAGTCACTTTACACCTATAAATTGTATTTTCCTCACCTATGAAATGGGAATGGTATTTATCTTACCTATGTTCTAAGATTCTAGTTATATATACAATAGCAAAGTACTTGATAAACAATTGAGTAGTATATACATTTTAGTGTGAAGGTAACCTGTGGGTTGGATGTCACATGCATATGTTTTTTGTTTTTTGTCTTTTTTGGTTAACATGTGGCATCCAACCCATGGGCTACACACAATATGTATTTCCCTGAAACACTGCAAGATCTGGAACCTCTGGGCCAGTGTCACTATGTAGCGACGATAGGCTGGCCTTTGAGTTTGTAACCTGTAGTAAGAGATTCATGCTCCCCTCTGCTCAGGATCCAGACCTGACAGCCAGGATACGATTAATCAGTGCTCAGAGCTCAGGAAGCAGCTCTGCACACCTGGCAGAGCCTGACAAAATCTTGGTAATCGGATTAACAAAGCAGTGATATGGTATCTTGTTGGTGAGGGGCATGGAAGTGCTACATCATTATGCAGAACAGTTCATTATCAGAGCTGACCTTGTACTGGGCTTTGCCTGTATCTTGATGTGGGACAGCTCACTGAAGATGCATGGATAAGTGCTCTGGCAAAGGCATTGTGAGAGTAATTGGTAGCAGCTAGAAAGCTAGCTCTTTCCTCTCCAAGTTCAGCTTGAAAAGACATACAGTTCTGAGAACACCATTCATTTTGCTATTTCTGAGCCCTTTCACCTCTGCTTCCACAAGTACAAGAGCTTCTTTTCTGTGTTCCCCAACGATTTTTTTTTCCTGCTTTTCCTTCAATTTTTCTTTCACTCTAGTGCTTAGGAAGTCACTGGGATGAATTGCGGTGACATTGCCAGTTCTTAATGATTATTTTCTTAAGATACCAATTCAATTCTCCTCTTCTCCTTTTTCAATGGTCCAGGATATATCTGCCTCCTCCAGAACTTCCTTTCTCTCAAAGTCAGGCCTCACTCAACAGGTCTCTGATGTCACTCAGAGGTTGTACCATGAGGGATCACTTCCTTGCACCTACATTTGGCCACTGGCCCCCCCTTCCCAAGCTCCAGTATCTTTCGACGGCGGCTGTTTACTGCAAACCCACCAAGAATTTTAGAGTCAGAGCATCCGTCATGGTCCACCTCTGCTGTTTAATAAAAGGTGAAGCCTTTGCATAATTTGATTAACTCTGATTTCTTCTTTCTTAAAAATGTCAATTACAGGGAGAGGGGACAGAAAACCCTGTTTTATCTGGTTACCTTCAAGCATTGAAACGCAATGAATTTCTGGCTGTGCTCTGAGCCTGTGACTAACTAGATAATCCAGGCTACAGTGTGTTTTACACATCTGAAGACCTTAGACTTGGGAGGGAAGACATAAGAAGTCCCACTGAGACCCTCTGGAAGCAACCACGTTCTCCAAACCACATTTATGAGAGGGTACTTGCCCACTTAATTCATTTGATCACCATCCTTGAGTGCATAGCTCCCTTGCAGGAAGCAGTTGCAATGGAGGGGGGAGAGATAACAACTGGTTTCATTCACACACCAAAACTATGCCTCAACAAAGGCAATGCTTGTAAAACACACTACTGTCTTTGAAAAAAAAGTGTTAGTGTCACAGGTCACATTCCCCAAGAAGCGCCCTCCAGATAGAGGTTTAAGACTGGTAAGTTTATTGGGAAATAAACTTGAGAGCAGTACTCCTGGAACAGAAAGAAAGGAAGCAGGATTGAGCAGAAGGAAAGCTCAGGCTGTGATGCAATCCCAACACAATTTGTAGCCAAGCCCATGGATAACAATGAATGGGATACCAGTTCATAAATTTCCTACGCACTGGGGCTGAGGGTAGAGACTTTATAGCCCACATTGACCAATCATTGACTGTGAGATCCGTCTAAGAAGCGAGGATAACTTTCAAAGAGGCAACTCTAGCTAGGCCAGACTAATTTGAAGCGAGGGTGGCATGAGGCACAGTAGCTGGATGAATGACAGCTTGTGTGCTTTTTCCTAATAAAGACATTTCCCCTTTCAAAACCACCAGCTCTCTGAATGTAACAACCCCTTATTTTGCATAAGGCTTTCTATTTCACAGACATTATCACATACATTTCCCCCCCCATGACATTTTTTGAAGCCAGTGAAGTAGATCTTATTCCAATTTTAAAGAAAAAGAAACAGAAATTTCCAGTCTTTCCAATCACTCTTTCCTTGTGTAGCCTTCCACAAATGATAATCTCTGCAGAACTTAATTTCCTTTTCAGCAAAATAGGGGTGAAAATAACTTACGTGCCTAATATCTCCTCCCAGGTTTGGGATCTATGACTGTGAACCTTGCACGGGTTTATGTGTTTGCTAAGTGCAGGAGCCAGCCATGGCATCCATGTCCCGTGGATTACTGCTCTAGGGTTCTTTCTACTGGCCCACACTGTCCCAAGGGGACTGAGGTCAGTGACGCTCTGAGGTTTCAGAGGCAACAGGGTGTGAAAAAACTAGCCTGCAATCAGAGAAAAGGCTCCCAGTATACAGCCATCCTTAGAACGTTTGGAATAGCATGAATAACAGTGTGTAACATTTCCGTGATCCATGTATCCTAAGATTTTTTTTTCCTTTCCAGATAGAATGATTTGTACTCCTGAAATGGACTCACATGGAGCAGGCTTGGCAGGATTCTATGAGACACTCATGCCTGGGCTTTTTAAGACAATTGATGGCACAAGACTTTTTCTGGGATATACATATTCTCTAAATTTAGCTTACTGTATTAGTGAAAGACCAAAGCCATGATGTCGAACTCAAGTGTCTGTCATTCTCAGATTACATTCTTATCCTCTGGATATTTCAGTCACTCTTTTTCTAACTGAGGGTTTGCAGAACCACTTTTTTTTTTTTTTTTTTTTTTTACATCTTTATTAGAGTATAATTGCTTTACAATGGTGTGTTAGTTTCTGCTTTATAACAAAGTGAATCAGTTATACATATACATAGGTTCCCGTATCTCTTCCTTCTTGTGTCTCCCTCCCTCCCACCCTCCCTATCCCACCCTTCTAGGTGGTCACAAAGCACCGAGCTGATCTCCCTGTGCTATACGGCTGCTTCCCACTAGCTATCTACCTTACATTTGGTAGTGTATATATGTCCATGCCGCTCTCTCATTTTGTCACAGCTTACCCTTCCCCCTCCCCATATCCTCAAGTCCATTCTCTAGTAGGTCTGTGTCTTTATTCCTGTCTTACCCCTAGGTTCTTCATGACATTTTTTTTCCTTAAATTCCATATATATGTGTTAGCATACGGTATTTGTCTCTCTCTTTCTGACTTACTTCACTCTGTATGACAGACTCTAGGTCTATCCACCTCATTACAAATAGCTCAATTTTGTTTCTTTTTATGGCTGAGTAATATTCCATTGTATATATGTGCCACATCTTCTTTATCCATTCATCCGATGATGGACACTTAGGTTGTTTCCATCTCTGGGCTATTGTAAATAGAGCTGCAATGAACATTTTGGTGCATGACTTTTTTTGAATTATGGTTTTCTCAGGGTACATGTCCAGTAGTGGGATTGCTGGGTCATATGGTAGTTCTATTTGTACTTTTTTAAGGAACCTCCATACTGTTCTCCATAGTGGCTGGAGCAATTCACATTCCCACCAGCAGAACCACTCTTTACCCATGTATAGCAACTTCTTTTCCGTATCAGTGGGGGCGACGTTTAGCCTACCAATCTTCTTGCAATTTCAGCCAGCATTTAGGGCCCAAGCAGGTTACTGGAAAACCAGGGACTGGCACTGACCCAAGTCAGACCTCATCAGTATTCAGCAATACAGGTACAAGGTGAGTGAGAAAAGAGGCAAGACATGTGGAAAAGTGTTCTGATCAGAGAAGAGCAGCGAAGCAGAAAATAAGGACATTGCCAGGTTGTTTGCCCCAAATTTCATGTACTTACAGGCTTTTATCATGACAATGAAAGGTCTCCTGATTTACCTAAGTGTTCCTTTTCTAATTCTATAGCTCTGATATTTTGGGAAACATGGCTGTGTTGTGTATAAACTTTGGTTTTAGAGAAAGGAAATGAAAACATGCATTAGGACCATCAGTTTGAAGGAGAGAATGCGCCTAACTTCTTGAGGTGAAAAGAAATGGCATAAGGCAGGAAGAAAGAGGGAGTGGTTTTGCTTACCACTGTCTTTGCCCTTGACAGCTGTTCTTGAAAGCTTGGGCTCTGAACTGTTCTCCTCAATTTGTTTGAAATTTTTCTGGCATACCCTCTTGCATTTTCATTCCCTGTCTCAGGTACTTCTCTCTGAAAATCTTCATTTTTGACTCAAATCTCTTTGAGGAAATTTCTTAAAGCATTAAATGGGTTTAAATTGATTTTTTAATACATCAATTCATTTCATTTCTTTGTAGTCAAAAATATTATTGAATGATGCATTTTTTATTACTGGGAAGAGCCAAAGCTTTCTGGTCATAGTTGAGATTGACAAGAAATGTGGAGTTTCACTTTTGTCTTCTCCTAATGTGCTATTTTAAAATGAGCTGAGGACTTCCCTGATGGCGCAGTGGTTAAGAATCAGCCTGCCAATGCAAGGGACATGGGTTTGAGCCCTGGTCCGGGAAGATCCCACATGTAGTGGAGCAACTAAGCCCGTGTGCCACAGAGACTGAGCTAGTGCTCTAGAGCCCATGAGCCACAAGTACTGAGCCCGTGCTCAGCCCGTGCAACTGCGGAAGCCCACACGCCGAAAGCCTGTGCTCCGCAACAAGAGAAGGCACCACAATGAGAAGCCCGTGCACCGCAACAAAGAGTACCCCCACTGGACGCAACCAGAGAAAACCCGCGCACAGCAACAAGGATCCAACGCAGCCATAAATAAAAAAATTTATTTATTTAAAATTTTTTGAAAAAATAAATAAATAAAATGAGCTGAGATGAAGTCATCAGAGAAATGTGGAAAGCCCCTCATCTTCAAATTCTGTCACCTCTTTATGGGAAGCCACAGGAGCCTATTAGTCAAATTCTAGCATTTAGAGATGGGATAAAAGATTTGAAGTGAAATTACATGGACAGCTTGATACATAGAGGTGCTATTATTACCAAACTCAGGTTTCACTGCTCATCACTCAAGAATCCAATACTGAGAGACACATGTTGGGTAAAAAGAAAGACAGTTTTATTGAGGAAGTCAGCAATCCTGGCGGAAGATGTACTCATATCACAAAAAACCAACTCTCCTTTGCCGATCGGGGGGCAAGAGTTTCTAAGGACGGGGGGGTACAAGGCTGGGGAGGGGTGAGCCACTTGCAGAACAACACAGTCAGCTCCAACAGTCATCCTGAAATTAGTTGTGCTTGGTCTGATAGCATCATCTTGATTCTTTTAAGTACAGTTAATCTTCCGTTTCAGGGTTGGTTTTTTCCCATTTCTTTGAGGTCAGTTCTTGTAATTGTGTAAGATGGAGCAGCTTATGTCATGGCTACAGTCTGGTCATCATGTAGTTAACTTCTTCCACCTGGTGGGGTTCTTAGTGTCTGCAAAACAGCTCAAAGGACATGGCTCAGGATATTATCTATAGCCCTTGAGGAGAAACTAAAAGTCCTTGACTTTGCTTAATGACTAAACTATTATTATTTTGTCTTTGTTTGACTGTTTTCCCTTGTTTCTGCGTTTTCTCATTTCTCTGATTAAACTTATTCTTTTGCTAAAGTTTTTCTACTAACAAAAGGCAGATGGAGGACATGATGAGGTCTGTCCTAGGAAGGCCGCACAGGGTCCTGCTCATTTTCACTATCATAACAATAGTGGCCATGAGCTGGTAATAATAACTTCAGCTATAAGGCTAATGTCCAGTTTTTACAATGGGAAAGGCATGTTAGAACTTTCCTAAAATCTTCTTGTCACTGTGATGTGCATTAAACCAGATGAAACTCAACAGTTTTGCCTGAAAACATAAGGACTGTCAGTTATAAATTCTCTAAGAAGTCACCTCTCAAAGCTATCTTCATCCTTTCTCTGTCTTCAGGATTATTCTAATCATTATTTAGACATCAGTGGTCTGTCCTATCTTAAACTCATGGACAAACAAAAGCAGTGAAAGGAATCAATTCAAAGAGAAAAACCCTTTAATCTCATTTTCTCCTCTAGCTACTGAGTCACAACTACCTATTGTCTCTTCTGTTGAGAGTGAAGTATCTGAAAACAATGTTCTCTAAAGTAAGATGTTGACAGTGGGAGAAACTGGGTGTGGAGTATATGGGAACTCTCTGTACTATCTTTCCAATTTGCTGTAAATCTAAAACCATTTTAAAACTAAACTTTCACTTAAAAAATATTCTCTCAAATTTTTTTAAGAGAATGTGTCTTAAAATCTGTCTCCATTTTCTTGCTTTTTTTTTCTTTCCTATTTCTGTACTGCTTTTATTTGCAATAGCCAAAACTGGAAACAATTAAAATATCCATAACCAGATGAATAAATAAACAAACAATGGAACAAACACTAGAACATACTTCTCAATAATGTAAACAGGGTGCACTACTCATATAAGCACCATTGATTAATTTCAAAATAAATATGTCACACTAGGGCACCCAAGGGGGGAAAAAATTAAACACTTTATGATTTCAATTATATAAAATTCTAGACAATGCAAAAGAATCTTTTGTAATGAAAACCAAATCAATGGCTGCCTGGAGGACAAAGAGGTTATTAAAGGACACAAGGTAAATCTCCATTTTCATCAACTCCCACTCACGACCCAAACTACTGCAGTCTGAGTCCCTCAGCACTGAACTGACTCTACAAACTTATCAATAACCTCCATGTTGATAAATCCAGTGATCACTCCTAGTCTTTAATTTCTTTAACTTCTCAGTCATATTGAACACTGCTGATCCCTCTCCCCATTCTGAAACATTGTTGAAGGAAGAAATTGCTGCTCTTTATCTGAAACACAGAGCTGAATGAATTGTGTGCAAAGACGTGGAGGACTGTATGGTAAAAGCACAGTCTTTGTTTTAACAACCAGTAGAGTCTGGAGAGGCTCGGAGTGCAGAGACTGACAGATTTTCAGAAGTGAGGGTAGTGAAGGAGAGGGTAAATTTCAGCTATGCAAGATTGGTTGTTGGAATGAGGTTGATGATGATGGGTTGACTTTTAAATGTGTGGTTACTGAAGCCAGTTGTAGCCATGCAAACCAAGACTGACCAGCAGAGATGGATTTAAAACCAGTTCTGGAGATAATCTTTTATATCTTGGACTGTGGTCAAAGAATAATCAGCCTTTTCCTTAAATTGTTGGAGTGAGTCAACTTTTTAATTTCTCCCTTCGCCTCTGTTCGTCTCCTAATTTCCTCCTATGTCATTAACTCCCATCTTCCAAGTTTTATTATACTTGCCATGCTGTCTTCCCTTTTTAAATGTTACACATTTAATGGGAATTCCCTGGTGGTCCAGTGGTTAGGACTCTGTGCTTCCACTGCAGGGAGCCTGGGTCCGATCCTTGGTCTGGGAACTAATATCCCACAAGCTGTGTTGGGTGTGGCCTAAAACAATGTTAGATATTTAAATATTAGAATCCCTACATTCCATACTCATCATGCGTGTACAATTTTATCCAAATTTTGGACTGCTTCTCATCAATTCCTTGATGCTTTCATCTAATCTTATGGCTTTAAACACAATTTCCTTGCTTTTATCTCCCCAAAGTAGATTTCTAGCTGAGACCTTACCCTTCTACCTTATGTTATATCTCACTGCCTAATGAATATCTCCACTTTGTTGTCTAATGCACATTGCAAGCTCAACATGGCCCAATTAATTAAATTAATTAATACAACTCCTTAAAATTGACCTCCATGCACAGCCTTGCTCATCTCCGTTAATGGCAATTCAATCATTTTTTAAATTTACTTTTATTGAGATATAATTAACATTGTGTAAGTCTAAGGTGTGCAACGTATTGATTTGATGCATTTATATGTTGTAGTGTGATTATTACCATATGTTAGCTAACACCTCTTTCATGTCACATACTTATTATTATTGTGTGTGTGTGTGTGTGTGTGTGTGTGTGTGTGTGTGTGTGGTGGAAACACTTGAGGTCTAGTCTCTTAGCCTCTTATTTGAAGATTTAAAATGCAGTATTATTGCCTGTGCATTAGATCTCCAGGACTTAACTTATCTACCAGTTCCACATTTGTACCCTTAAACAACATCTCTCTAATTTTCCTACCCCCTAACCTCTGGTAACCATCATTCTACTCTCTGCTTTTAATGTGTTCAGCTTTTTTAGATTCTCATGTAACTGATATTATATTTGTACTACTCTGCTTGACTTATCTCACTTAGCATAATGCCCTCAAGGTCCATCCATGCCCTCTCAACTAACAGGATTTCCTTCTTTCTCATGCCTGAATAATATTATTTTATATAAGATATACATTTATATCTTCCTCTTTATTCATCCTCTGATGGGCCCTTAGGTTGTTTCCATATCTTGACTATTGTGAATAGTGTTGCAGTAAACATGGGAATATCTGTTCAATATACTCTTTTCATTTTCTTTGGATAAATATCTAGAAGTGGGATTACTGGAAATATGGTAGCTCTATTTTTAATTTTTTGAGGAACCTCCATATTCTTTCCCATAGTGGCTGAACCAATTTACAATCCTGCCAACAGTGTACAAGTATTCCCTTTTCTCAACATGCCTGGCAACACTCATCTCATTTTCTTGATGATAGCCATCTAACCATGTGAGAATATTTCCTTGTAGATTTGATTTGCATTTCTCTGATGATTAATGTTGCTGAACATCTTTTCATGTACCTCTTAACCACTTGGATGTCTTCTTTGGAAAAATGTCCATATAGGCCCTCTGTCCAATTTTTAATCAGATTGCTTGTTTGTTTTTGTCATTGAGTTGTTTGAGTTTTTTCTATATTTTGAACACTCAAAGGGGAAAAGATATTCTCCTCAACAAATAGTACTGGGAAAACTGAATGATCCCATGCAGAAAAATGCAGCTGAACTCCTATCTTACACCACTCACAAAATTAACTTGACACGGATTAAAGACTTAAACATAAGACCTGATACCATAAAACTCTTAAAAGAAAACATAGGGAAGCAGCTCTTTGACATTGGTCTGGGCGATGATTTTTTGGGATATGACATCAAAAGCACAAGCAACACCTCAACAGGTGGAACTACATCAAAAACTTCTGCACAGAAAATGAAACAGTCAAGAAACAAAAAGGCAACCTATGGAATGGGAGAAAATATTTGCAAACCGTAGGTCAGATAAGCGATTAGTATCCAAAATATATAGAGAACACATACAACTCAATAACAAAAACAATCTGATTAAAAGGTGAGCAAAGAAACTGAATAGACATTTTTACCAGTGAAGGCATCCAAATGGCTAACAGGTACATGAAAATCTGCTCATCCATGGTCCAGTTCAGCCCCATGCAAAGTTAACTTGCAGGGAGTGGGATGTGTGGCCCTGGGGAATTTCCTCTATAATCAACTCCAGTGTGACCAAACTTGTTTTTTTTGTGTGTGTGGTGTTTTGTTTGTTTGTTCTTTATTTTGTTTTGTTTTGTTTTCCTCCAATGATGTGCTGGAATCTCCCTTTGGGAAGGTGGGGCTCCTGAATATTCTCTCTTTTCCAGTGCTTCTAGTCCAGCCAGCACTTTCCAGAGTTTTTCCTGGTTGCACAGAGACAGGTTGGGGCAGGTTGTCTGGCTCTTCTTGTTCCACAGTCCTTAGGGAAGTCTACCTGCCCATTACCTAATGCACAGGTGGGCAAGACCCCTTCCAGATCCCTTGGCTTCTGGTGCTGGGTCCCACAACTCCCATGGTGTTTCTTTTGTTCATGATTCATTGTTAAAAAGTGGGGAATAAAAAGAGGAATGCCTTACACTGGCAGAGTGCTGATGTCACTCCCCACTTCCGGCCTTAATCTTTCAGGGGGAGTAATCCTTGACTCCTCTCCTCCTGCACCACGCAACCCAATTGGTCAACAAATCTAGTTTTCTCTAACTTCAGAATAAACCTATAGCCTGATCACTTCTTCCCATCTCCATGGCTACCATCTTGTTCTGAAACATCATGATTGCTTGAGGAGATTATTCCAACAGCCTTTGACTTCATTTTCCTACTGCTACTCTAGAAATTCTCACAATTATGTTGAGCAAACTCCTGGTTTTAGCACTGAAAGTGACATGTCTCAGGACACTCAGTCTCAGGAAAACTGGGACAGATGATCACCTATTATGTACTCTCAAGACAACATCTAGAGTTGTCCCTTAAAACTATATAAATCAGACAATATCAATCTTCTATTCAAATCCTTCAATGACTCCCTACTTAACACAGAGTAAATGCTAATATCCTTACAGTGATCTACAAGAACCTATGCTCTGTATTCCACTACCTCCTCTGCTCTTCTGGCTTTTACCAGTAAACCTCTTATCATTTGTTTGGCAGTAGCTACAGAGACCTATTTTATGTTTTTGGAGCACACTAGGTGTCCTCCTCCTCCCTTAAGGTCTTTGCACTTGTTGCTCCCTCTGGAATATGCATCCTCTAGATACATACATGGCTCTCACCCTCATTTATTTCAGGTCTTTGCTCAAGTGTCACCTTGTCAATTATCCTCACCCTGACCATTTTATTTAACTTTGCAGTGCCCACTCTCACAACTCTGAATCTCATTTTCCATGCCACTTTTTCTCCATTGTATTTACCACCTTCTAACATATAATTTACCTATCAGTTATGTTTCTTACTTGTTTCTGTTAACAATAGAATGTAAGCTAGTGAGGGTAAGAAATTTTGTCTGTTTTTTTTACTGAAGTATCCTCAGTGCCTAGAACAGTTCTTGGCACATCATAGGTTCTCAATACATATTTGTGAAGTGAATGAATGAATTAATTAATTAATTTATCATCTTCACATGGAGTGTCCTTTCCCCCTCTCTCTCCCTCTCCCTACCTTTATCTCTTTCTCTCCTCCTACCTAGGTATCTCTTAACAGTCCAGACCTGCCTTCTTAACTATATATGTCTGCTTTCTTAGCTATACACCAGTGTCCTACTGGAATTTCACACCCAATTTATTCAAAGTTTAATTCATTATCTTCCTACTAAAGTCACACCTCCTCCAATGTGCTCTTTCTTAACGAATGACCATATTTTATATCTGATTATGCAAGCTAGCAACTTGAGAGTTACCTGTGACTCCCCTTTCTCCATAATCTACCACATCTAATATTCTGTCACTCCTGAGTAACTGGGGCATATTTATTTGACTCCACCTGCATTATTAACATCCATACCCACACTTATATAATTTCTCAGCTAGCAGATGTCCTTAACTGACCTTTTTATCTTCTCTTCTCTCCTCTGTTCTATTTATTCTCCATCCTGCAGCCAAGGTGAAACACAAAAATATAATGATGTCACTTCATGAATACGCATACACCACTATCACTGCGATAAAACATTTAAATACATTTTATTTTCTTTAGAATAAATTTAAAATCATCCATATGGCCTCCAAGGCCAGGCTTGGTCTGGTCCTTGCCTACCTCACCAACCTCACCTGGCACTAACCTTCCCCCTAGCTCTCCTAATTCTAGCCTTGGACATAAACTTGAGTTCCTTAAAAGCCTTATACCCTTTCTGGATCAGGATTTCACATAGGCTTTTATCCTGTCTGAAATGTTCTCCCTTCCCATCTTTTCCTAAATACTGCCTGCTTCAGAGCATGGCTCAAACATTGATGTCTCTAGAAAACCTTCTGTGACCCTCCAAACCTGGTCAGTGTCACTGGATAGGCTCTCATAAAAGTATGTATTTCTCTTCTTAGTCCTTTAAAAAAGTAATTTAAATAATTAGGTGATTAATCTTTAAATGTCTGTCAGCTTCTCTAAAATATCAGCTATATGAAGCAAAAGAGTGTTTTTTTTTCACTGCTGTTTGTCAAGCAATTAACTGGTTTGTCTTAGTCTGTTTGGGCTCCTATAACAAAATACCATCTCCTAACACCATCACATTTGGGCATTAGGATTTCAACATATGAGCTTGAGAAGAACACAAACATTGAGATTATAGCACAGTTCTTTGCACAGTTTAGACATTCACTGATATTTATGAATGATGGATGGATGATGAGTGAATGAGTAAAGATTAAATTCTGGGTGACACTTTCCTGATCTTGTCCTTCCCCCTCTTCTTTCTCCTAATTGTCTGTTGATGAAAGTCCTCCAAACTGCCTGATAGTTACAGTTTGAGCATCACGTACGGCAGCCTTTTTCCAATAGTGATAGTTACTTCCTTTTCTTCAGCAAGCATAGCTGCAAGATAATCAGCAATTAATTTTGAAATGTTCATATGTGTGTAAAGTAATGAACCTCTGATTGCCTTTCATCTTTTAATATAGTGTGCTGATATAAAGCCATATATCAGGAAACTAAAAGGTTGTGGAGAGCCTCTTACCTGAGAGGATTTAGGTGATGGTAAATGTCATAAAGTAAAATTAGGGTGATTATAGAGTGTTTGAAAGGAAGACATCAAGTGCTGATTGGATAGTTATCAGAATTACAAGTAGAGATAAAAGCAAATATTAGTAAGGTGAATTCACAAGAGGAAATTACTACTCAGGGAGCAAACACTAGGCAAATTGATTAAATTCTCTTGGACCAAGCCTTATAAACTATCTTTAAAAAGCTTCAGTCGTCTGTATACTTATCTTGCCAGCCATATTAGGATAAATGCCTTATTTCTGGTTATTTCCATCCCTAAATTTGTATTCTTCATAGAAATGTATAAACTTGATTATATGAAATTTCTAAAAATATTGTGGAAATACGTAAACAAAATGTTACACTCTTTCCTGAAATGCAGGAGCATTAGTAGCAGGCCAGGATTAAGATTAGCTCTTTTAACAGAGAAGAAAAATAATAATGGCTTAAACAATGAAACAATTTTTTCAAAATAACAATATGTACATAAATGGTTTAGAGCTAATTAGATCTTTCACAGTATTGAGACCCAGATCTAACTCCTGCTCTTCCATCTCGAGGGTGCTGCTGTAAATCAATACTACGTACAATCCATATTATAGGGAATGAGAAGGGCACAAGGGGAAGAGAAGGATATGCCTTAGAAAGAGCATCATCACTTCTGCTCACATCCCATTGGTCAGAACTTAGTAGTAGCCATAGCTGCTGCATGGGAGTTTGAGAAATGCACTCATTATCATGAATGGTCATGTACCTGCTTACAACTGGGTCTGCTATTACAGTGGGAGACAAGGAAGAACATACTGGATGGGAAAACTAACAATCACTATTGTGGTAAGGAAATATAATCCTATCCATTGTTACAAGCTTCTTGTTCAATGTTTCTCTGGAGTTGGTTTGCAGGGAAAATAATTTTGGAATAGCTTCTGCTTTTGGTTAAAGAAGCCAGTTGAAAGTAAAAGTATTGGTAACTAAGGTCAATACAAGAGTCAATTCAAACTCTTAAATGGAAAAAAAGAATTCTCTAGAAATATATGACAGAAATCAATGGAGTTATTGTGTTTTTCTTAATGCAAACAAAATTTTGTGAACACAGACTACATGTGTGTGTGGCTCCCTCTCATTTTGTTTCCTCTGTGCATTCTCAGGTAGAAAAAAGACTGAATGGCTTGTGTTTTTCCTACTTAATTCTGGCGCTGCTCTGTGGCATCCTCTGAATTTGGGAGAAAACTATCTCCTATCCCACTTATGGTACCTCATTTATACATTGCTGAAGTCTAGATGCAGAGCACAGTCAATCTTTTATTTCTCCCAAAGACATCACTCGCACAAAGCATTAATGTATATAGTAGAATGTATTGGGAAAAAAAAAATTGGGGGTCATACTGGATGTGTGTTTTCATGTTTTACATCTATATTAAAGACAAAAAATTCATTATTAGTTTGGTTGCTTCTTAACGTGTTCCTTTGAAATTTCTGTGAACTTCTTACCTTTTCTCTTTCTTCTCTTCACGATTCTGTATTCTTACTCCAAATTCCTACTTATTTCCTATCTAGAACAATTTCTCATTCTCTTATTTCTTAGTTTTCTCTCAGGTCTGCTCATATGAAAGTATTATTCTTAGCATAGTTGGTTTTTTTTTTTTTAACATCTTTTTTGGGGCACAATAGCTTTACAAGTGTGTGTTAGTTTCCGCTCCATAACAAAGTGAATCAGCTATACACCCACACATGTTCCCATAGCATAGTTGGTTTTTAACTAATTTCTGGTACCAAAGAATAAATATTGGCATGTTCTTTTGTCTTGCTATATGTGTTCTAATGCATTTCCTGGGTCTGAACCATCCAGTAGAAATATAATGTGAGCCATGTATTTACTTTAACATTTTCTAATATCCATATTAAGAAAGTAAAAATAAACATGTATAATTGATCATAATGGTATATTTTATTTAACAAAATAATCTAAAATATTATAATTTCAAGATGTAATCAATATAAAAATTATTGAGATATTTAATCTTTTTTTTGTACAAAGTCTTTAAAATCTGGTATGTATTTTAAAGCTCTTGCACATCTCAGTTCAGATGCAAAATTTTCATTGGATATGCTTGATCTCTATTTAGATTTCATAACATTTGTAGTTGCAAGATTAGATTTACATACTCAAGACATTCCCAGCATAAATAAAAGTTTTCCAATAATTGAAGTGAATACCAAAAAGTAATATTCCTTTAATATTCACATCTATATTGATAAAACATGTTTATCTTTTATAGGAGAGTTGGTTTGACTCTGAAGCAAAAACATATCTCTCCAAGTTAAGTAAATTCACAATTCTTGTGTCGGTTTGAGATTATTAACATTGAATTCAAAGAGGCACTCCAAAGATTGAAGGGTAATTCTGAATTTGACAATATGAATAAAGCCTTTTAAAATTATTCTTGTAGTTTTGTGGCTAATTTACATAGCACAGTTCATTGTGCATATTGATTTATATTAGTAAAAAATTATAAAATTAATATTATTGATTCATATTTTCAAAAGTCTTAATTTCAAAATAAATTCTAGTGCCTGTCTAGTCAGCTCACAATTAAGCTCTTCCTTTCTTTGAAGCTTTAAATTTAGTTTGTTCATATGCAGTGTGAAAAATCCTAATTCATATTACCATTTTTGTCTTTGATCATTAATATATGGCAAGCATATTTTTTGTTTCAAGAAAATTTTGAATTTAACAGTACAGTAAATCTTTTTAAAACTCTTCTATGGTTCAACCAATGGCATCAGCAAAAAACTGAAGATCCTTAAATATATTTTCTTTTATTTTTTTCGGAAGTTCCAAAAACTGGTTATGAGTCATATATTTATGACACTTTTCATAATCTACCTCAAAAACCTAAGCATAAATATTTTCAGCATGTATCATACAGTGCAATGAAGCAATAAGGGAGCTATCAATCTCTTGTTTTTAAAATCTCAATAAATGCAGGTTTTTTGACCTAATATAGAGAACCCTTCATAGTAATAAAAAAAAAAGTATTTTTTCGTATCTAACTAAAATCCTTCTTTGAAAGATATAAAATATTCAAAAGTATGTATGCCCTGAGGTTGATATTTTAGAGTGCAAATTGACAACATTGCCTCATACGTTTGAAAGTCCATTGAGAAAAAACATGCCTAAATATTTAATTGGGTAGTATGTTTTATATTCCATGACTCTTCTAAGACAAAAAGAAAAGTACTTGTGATTTTTTGAATTTTGAATCACCTGAGCTTTGATGTTGTTGGAAAGGTGTACTATGGGCAATTGGTAGGTGGCTTAACTGAAGATTTTTCAATTTTTAAAAATTAAAATCTTTTCCTCATGATGCACCAACTAAATTTTCATAACTGAAATAATGATTAATTTTACTATCTCTTCATCTAAAAATAGATGTATATGTGTGTGCAAAACTCTAAGCTGTTTCATAGCTAGGCAATGTTATAATCTTAGATTCTATTAACAATAATTTATAAAATTGGGGGACATTTATTTTTTTATTTTAAATAACTAATTTCTTCAATTATTTTTTGGCTACTGAGATGAATTTCTTATTAAATTTATTATGTACACTTAACATTGTTCTCTTGTTTTTGCAAATCAAGAAACTTTTTCATTTTGCTTTGCTGTAGCTAATTTTAACTGACATTAATTTTTAATTAAAAATAACAAGTATGTTATAATTACAACAAATATTTCAATTTAATTGCCATTTACACAGGTACCACTGCAACTCTTGCTGCCTGCAAAAAATATGCAAATAAGCACATTACAATGTTACATTGGTGCGTAGAAAAAGAAATCATTCGAATTGAATCAATCCATAGACAGCAACTGGATTGATGACAGGTTCATGTGTAATCCTAGAAATGATGAATGTTCTCAACATGCGCAGTATAAAATAACCATAATATCTTAGATGATCGAACAGTTAAAGTTAAATGTTGTTCTACCAAAAGAGTAAAGTTGCAAAATCCCAAAATATTCTACACTGCTTAAATTTTTAAATGTAAATAAATTTAAATTAACTTAAAGTTAGGTTCCTCAGTCTTGCTAGTAACATCCATATGTTCAATAGCCACACATGACTAGTGGTTACCATATTGGATAGGACAGTTCTAGGTGCTACACTGACAGCTCTTTAACACTCAGTGATTTCTGGTGTCTCTTAATTGCAGTAACTTGTAAAAGAACATATATCTCTGGATTGTACACTTTGTCATAAATTGTCTTTTGTGTATACTCTCTCTGTCTAGCACATTGCCTAGGCCTCAGTAAATATTATGTAAATAAATAAATAAATAAGCAAGCTTACTTTTTGCCACTGTTTTATATTCCTTCCAATGATAAACTTTTCCAATATATTTAGAGCAATCTTTTTGAAGAAAGAGAAATAACTCATTTAATTCTTCGTTATTTCTCGTTTATTATTTGTATAATTTTACTTGATTCTTTCTTAAAACCTATTATGAAAATTTCAAACAATCATAAGAGTGAAAAGTTTCAAAATCTCTCCCCTAAATCACCAGTTTAACAATTATCAACACAGGGAATTCCCTGGCGGTTCAGTGGTTAGGACTCAGCGCACTCGATGCCGGAGCCCCAGGTTCCATCCCTGGTTGGGGAACTAAGATCCTAACGTTCCACAAGTCACGCTGCACAGCCAAAAAAAAAAAAAGTTGTCAACACAGAATCAGTCTATATCCCTCAAACTCCTGCTCCTCCCCAACCCTACAACTACCATTGTTGGATTACTTTAAACTCATGTTTCCTTCAGAAATACCTCAGTATGTTACACTAAAAGATCAGTTCTGTTGAAAACATAAGCACAGTACCAATTTCACATACACAAAATTAAAAGTAATGTCTTAAAATACCTAGTCAATGTTCAAAGGTGCTAAATTGTCTTCTAAGGAAATTTTACAGCTATTTTGTTTAAATCTGGATCTAGACAAATCCCACACATGTCAGTTAATTCTCTTTTAATCTGTAACAGTTTCTTCTGCATCCCCTTTATTTCTTGATATTTGTTCATTGAAAAACCAGAATAAATTTTCTTGCAGAATTATCCACACTCTTTATTTTGCTGAGAGTATCCCCCTGGGGTCACTTAATAAATTCATCTATCACCTGCATTTTCTGTAAACTGGTGGTCACATCTAGAGACCAGATCAGCTTTTTGGCCTTCTCTGCAACAGTTAACATTGGTTTCAATTCTCTTCAGTCATCTCAATTATTATTATTATTATTTTTTTTTTTTTTTTTTTGCGGTATGCGGGCCTCTCACTGTTGTGGCCTCTCCCGTTGTGGAGCACAGGCTCCGGACGCGCAGGCTCAGCGGCCATGGCTCACGGGCCCAGCCGCTCCGCGGCATGTGGGATCTTCCCGAACCGGGGCACGAACCCGTGTCCCCTGCATCGGCAGGCAGACTCTCAACCACTGCGCCACCAGGGAAGCCCTCAATTATTATTAATCATTTAAATGCTTTTCAGCCACAGAAATGTCGGGTCTACCATTCTTCCATATTCCTGCAGTCCTGGGGGTTTATGCTTTTTTAATATCAATTCAGGAATGTGGAGAAATAAATGCTTGTATCCAATTAACATGTTTCCCTTTCCTTCTTCCACTCAATATATTCTGCATTTTGGTCTCCTCTTTATTATAAATACTCTCTCTAAAGTTACCAATAACCTCCACTTTAACAAATACCCCTATTTTCATTACTGCAGTAAATCATAAAAGACTTTCATCCCTTCATATTTTGGAGACAAATTTCTTCTGGTTCTTCTTCTATTTCTGTATTCTTACTTTTTCTTTAATTCTCCATTCTTTCCTCCTCTTCTGTTTGTCTGTTAAAAGCCTCTATTTTCTTGTCTAGTCTGTTTATATTTGTATATACTCCTTTTTATTTTTCACTCAACTTGAGACTCTCCAAACTTGAACTCATTTTCTTGCAGACGCATATTCCTTCTTTTATGCAAACTCTTTACAAGCAGGAAATATGTTTTCCTTGTGAATAATTTTATTCCCAATTTCAGCAAGTGCCTGGCATGTGGTACAGTAAATGTCGTAGAATGACTTAATCAATGAACAAAAGCTCATTTTAAAGGGAAATTGTGTTTTCTTACATCTCTAACTAGGCATTTTCAATTTCCTTCTTTAGATGTTCTTTCTCTGCCACCAGTTAAATGTTGTTCTCTAGGTTTCATCCTGGACCTTCTATTCATCTCACTCCAAACTCTTCTTTCTAAGTTTTCTCTTAGACAGCCACAACGGTGGCTACTATATTTACAATGGTGACTACTTATATTTGGCTCTCTAGTTACAAATTTTATATAAAGCTGCAAAATCATATTTTCAACTTCCTACTGTGCACCATCAGCATCTCCCTCTGGCCCCCAAAACTTAACGTGTCCAACTGTCTGTTCTCAATCATCTACCACAATCTACTCTTCATCTTTTCCTCACTATCCTGAATTACGGAATCACTGTCCACCAACTTGTCCAAGATGGACACTCCCTTTATTTTCCTATAAAATTGAATCAGTCACTAAATTGTACGTTTTTCAATTCACAGAATTTGAATACCAGTTGCTTTTTCAGATTAAATGCCACTAGATGATCAATATCTATACTTTCCCTTTTCTCATTGCAACACACTCCTAACTCATCTTCCCGTCAACATTCTTTCCTATTTTAGGCCATCTTCTATATTTCCCTATTGTCTAGATAATTATCTTCCTAAAAATCAAGGTTGACTGTATGTCTCCCTTGAGTAAAACCTTTTCTTTGCTCCCATCATGCAGAGAAGGACCTCAAATCTATCTTTCTAGACTTAGCTTACAACTCTTGTCCTCCACCTTTAACTCTTCTTTTCCTCCTAGACTGAGCAATGGTAAGTTCTAGTTCAATAAGCCCAGTGAAATTATTTTATTTATTCCTGAACCTGCTACCTCCTTTAATGTCTTTCTGTATATTTTTTAAAGAAATATATATATTTCCTTCTGCCTGAAATCTCTTTCTGCCTCATCTTCACCTTAGGAATCATTCAATACATTTTTCAAATGAATATTCAGAGCACATCTGTAGGTTCTAATATAGAAACACGAATATAATTCTATCGTTACTTGAAAAACAACCATCCTTTATTTGAGAAAGTTATTTTCTTCTGCAAAACCTCTAGCGTCCAGAGGTTGGACATGTGAGAGGGAGGGGACCATGCTGAACCACACATGATCAAAAAATCAATTCTACTAATTAGGAGCATGGCAGGTGTGGAGTCTGATCAGGCTCACA
Organism: Orcinus orca; assembly: GCF_937001465.1. Lineage (NCBI taxonomy): Eukaryota > Metazoa > Chordata > Mammalia > Artiodactyla > Delphinidae > Orcinus > Orcinus orca. The sequence continues at coordinate 7,749,603 of NC_064563.1, read as the reverse complement.
CCTAGTTTAAAAGCAGCTCAAATCCCATTTTTGCTCTGATGCTCTGTCGCAGGCAGTCAGACACTTTCTGTGTTTCTTTAGCTCTCTGTTCACAGTCACATTAAAGCACATATTATAGAGTTGTCTAGTCATTTGTTGACATGTCTACTGAAATATGAATTTCCTATGGGCAAATCCAATTCATCTTTATATTCCTGGATATGTAGCTTACTCTGAACTCATTTATTATGAATAAATAAATTTGGAAGAAAAAAGTGAGTCTGGTTGAAGACCTATGAATGAGAAACCTATTCTTTTTTAAAAATTTTATATCAGAGTATAGTTGATTAACAATATTTTGTTAGTTTCAGCTGTACAGCAAAGTGATTCTGTTATATATATACATGTATCTATTCTTTTTCAAATTCTTTTCCCATTTAGGTTGTTACAGAATATGGAGCAGAGTTCCCTGTGGTATACAGTGGGTCCTTGTTGATTATCATTTTAAATATAGTAGTGTGCACATGTCAATCCAAAACTCCCAATTTATCCCTCCCCCCTCCTTTCCCTTTTGGTAACCACACATTTGTTTTCTATGTCTGTGAGTTTGTTTCTGTTTTGTAAAGTAAGTTAATTTGTGTCTCTTTTTAGATTTCACATATAAGCAATATCATGATACTGTCTTTCTCTGTCTGACTTATTTCACTTAGTATGATAATCAAAACTACAATGAGATACCACCTCACACCAGTTAGAATGTCCATCATCAGAAAGTCTACAAATAATAAATGCTTGAGAGGGTGTGGAGAAAAGAGAACCCTCCTACACTGTTGGTGGGAATGTAAATGGGTGCAGCCACTATGGAGAACAGTATGGAGGTTCCTTAAAAAACTAAAAACAGAGCTACCATATGATTTAGCAATCCCACTCCTGGGCATAAATCTGGAGAAAAACCATGGTTTGAAAGGATACAAGCACCCCAATTATAATTGCAGCACTATTTACAATAACCTAGGCATGGAAGTAACCTAAATGTCCATCAACAGATGAATGGATAAAGAAGAAGTGGTACATATATAAAATGAAATATTAGTAAGCCATTAAAAATAATGAAATAATGCCATTTGCAGCAACATGGAGAAACTTATTTTTGATAGCTCTCAAGTTTCTTGGATTAGGTATTTTTACAGGGTAGACTCTACCTGTCAAGGCAAGAATTTTTAACAAAGGGTTCCTTTCAAAGGAAGTTTTTAAAATATCAGAGTTCCTTATGTCTGCATATTGAGATTTTAGATTATCTGGAACAGAATTTCTTGTTTAGGAACATTTTAGTATGGTCATTTAGCTCTTGACAGACTCTTTAGTGGCATGAGTAAGGCCACAATGCCTGTGATCCCTGGTATGTAAGATGATAAATGAGAAGAGAAAGGAGGACTTTACCCAAGATTCCCAATCCTACTTGGAAGCACATGAACAATACTTTCTCTCATTTAATACATGATCATCCTTTTATTTAAAATTTTTTAATTAAATAATTTATTTATTTCTCAGCTGCACTGGGTATTCATTGCTGCACATGGGCTTTCTCTAGTTGTGGCAAGCGAGGGTTACTCTTCATTGTGGTGTATGGGCTTCTCATTGTGGTGGCTTCTCTTGTTGCAGAGCACAGGCTCTAGGCAAGCAGGCTTCAGTAGTTGTGGCACATGGGCTCCGTAATTGTGGCTCGTGGGTTCTAGAGTGCAGGCTCAGTAGTTGCGGTGCATGGGCTTAGTTGCTCTGTGGCCTGTGAGATCTTCTCCAACCAGGGCTCTAACCCATATCCCCTGCATTAGCAGGTGGATTCTTAACCACTGCACCACCAGAGAAGTCCCTTGATCTACTTTCCATGTCAACTTAGTTTTTGGAGTAGCCTTAATCATCCATATGCAATCAACTTCTTGGCCGGGTTTTGTTTTTTCGTCTTCTTCTACCTGACTAGAACACACTATCCCGTCAGTTCATGACAGCTCAAACTAGCAATTTGGGTTGGGATTTAAGATATCTCCTAGGTAAGTAAAGTCTGGATCTGAAATAAATGAATATTTACCAACCACTTGTGGCACCATATCAGGAGTTATGTAAACACATGGACATGGTATTAACTTGTGTACAAGTTCCCAAAGGATTATGTAGGATTCTGGTCCAACAATGATATCAATAATACTTTCATTAGTCTCCAGATCCTTCTACTCTTGATGTAAGGAGAGAGCTGACTTACCTTTAGACTGGGTGAGCCTCAGGATCCCTGAAAAATTAAAGCTCAGGAGAAAATAAGTCTCAATGGAAACTGGTGAGATTCCTGCTAATAAGTCAACGGGATTTTTGAATGATTAGTAAAAGAATAGAGAGATGAAATATTTTTTTCTCCACAGTTGTGGTGAGTCTCATAGTAGATAAATGGAGTACTTTGTAGCAGTACTTTTGTTTACTTTGTAGATGTTCAATGGTGTGACAACTCTCAGTAAGATTGTGTAGTTACAAGAACTTAATAAGTGAAAAATACTATATACATGAAGGAAATATAACAATACATTATTAGCATGAATTTAGAATTTACACAGTAATAATATCTATGAAAATATAGTAGCAGTTACTCTGAGAGAAATTATTTTAAATCATTTGAAAGAAGTAACCATACCAACATTATTTCTCTGATCTTGTATGAGGCATTATCCCAGATGTACATGTGTCATAAACCATTTATCCAACTCTGTAATGCAGACTTACCTAAGTCTAAAATGCAAATGAAACATATTTAGAGGCAAAACATATTCCAACTAGGAGAAAAAAGGCAAGATTTTGTTGTCTTTCATGACTCATTTAATCCTATTTCTTTACTTTCATTATGAATGTCTCTGAATAGTGCCAAAACAGACAGGTGAAAAGTGGAAGATTAAATCATGTTCAATCAACCACCTGTTTGCCAACACCATGCCCAAAATAAATATGCCATTAAAAATATTTTCTTCATCAAGTTGGTTAATTTTTTTTGCACTCTCATCTTTGTTATTTTCTTTCTTCTTAATTTGAGTTTAGTTTGCTTTTCTTTTTCTAGTTTCTTAACATAGAAGGTTATTTTATTTTAAATCTTTTGTCTTTTCTAATGTAGGTGTTTAAAGTTATAGATTTCCCCTAAGTGCACTCCATAATGTCAATAGCATACAAAAACACTTCTAGATAGTTTTTTTCCTCTCTCCTTTTACTCTTATTGTCACAAATTATATCTTTGTATAAAATATGTGTCCATCAACTTAGATGGATAAATATTGCATCATGCAGTTGTTTTTTAAATCAGATAGTGAAAAACAATAGAAGTTACAAACCAAAAATAAATTTATACTGTGTTTTATATTTACCTATGTAGTTATCTTTACTGATGCTCTTTATTTCTTCATATAGATTCAAGTTACTGTCTACTCTCATTTATTTCAACATGAAGTCTTCCTTTAGAATTTCTTATAAGACAAGTCTGCTAGTGGCAAATATTAGTTTTTGTTTATGAGAATTTTTAAATTTCTTCTTTATTTTTTAAGGATAGTTTTGCCAGATATAAAATTCTCAGTTGACAGTCTTAGCACTTGGAATATGTCATCCCACCCTTTCTGGTTTTCATAGTTTTTCAATGTGAAATCAGCTGTTATTCTTATTGAGAATCCCTTGTATGTAATGAGTCACTTCTTTCTTATTTCTTCCAAGTTTCTCTCTTTGTCTTTGACTTTAACAACTTGCTTATAGTGTGTTTCAGTGTGTATCTTTGAGTTTATTGTCCTTAAAGTTGCTACACTCCTTGGTTGTGTAAATTCATATCTTTCATCAAATTTGGGAAATTTTGGACCATTATTTCTTCAAATATTCTCTTTCCTTTTTTTTCCTCTTCTCTCCTTCTAAGACTTCCAAATGCATGCTTTGTGATGTTTTGCAAGTCTCTGAGGCTTGTTTGATTTCTACTTTTCTGTTCTTGTTGCTGTTCCTCAATTGACCTGTATTAAAGTTCACTGATTCTTTCCTCTGCTTGCTCAAATCTGCTGTTGAAATAATCTAGTGAATGTTTTATTTCAGCATCATATTTTTAATAATACTTTTCAGCTCTATAATTTCTATTTGGTTCCTTTTATAATTTCTATCTCTTTATTTATATTCTGATATGGTCTTTAGTTCTTTAGATGTGATTTCCTTTAGCTCCTTGAACATATGTTAAATAGCTGATTTGAAGACTGCCTAAATCTATTATTAGCACTTTCTCAGAGCCAATTTCTATGGATTTTTCTTTTCTGGGAATAAACCATATTTTCTTATTTCTTTGTATATCTCATAACTTTTTGTTGAAAACTGGGCATTTCAAGTACAATGTGGTAACTCTGGAAAACACATTCTCCTCCTTCCTCAGGGTTGCTGTGGTTGTTGTTTTTTGTAATTGTTCTTGTTTGTTTAGTAACTTTTCTAAACAAATTCTGTAAGGTCTATCATTGCCATATGTGGCTACAAAAGTCTTCACTCAGTCTTCTCAGTGGCAGCCAATGATTTAACAGAGATTCTTTAAATGCTTGGAACCAATGATTCTTACAGTCTTTGCTGCAGAGTTCTGTGTGGGTGACATGCCTTTAATACCCAGGCAGGCAGTTTAAAACTCTTCCCTAACCTTTGCTCCTGTTATCAGCACCTCAAGGAGGTGAGAGTTGAGCATTTAAGGCATTCTCAGGTCTTTCTGGAGCAAATTCTCAGTTGTCCAGAGCCCTGGGCATGCATGTGGCTTCTAGATTCCCAGGAATATGAAAGAGATTTTGCAAGCCCCTATGGACATCTCATTTCTCAGCCTTTTCTTTTAAGGCTTTGATCAGTATATTTTTTGCCTCAACTTTTATCCATCACTTCAGGTAGATATTATGTTAAAATGGTTGACCAAGCTCTCCTCACCCTTCACTCCACCCACCAGGGAAAGATGTTTAGCACTAGGTGAGTTTGAGTGAGGTCAAATAAAAGGAACTTTTGAATGAGATCTTCCAAGTTACCACCAGACAGATCAAATAGTGGCACTTCTTTGGGAATGAGATCCATTCTTCTGTCTACAGTACTGGCAACACAAGCTGCTATTTTCCAACCTACCACTGATTTGGGGAATAGGTGATGGACTAACGCAAATTAAAACAGTACAAACCTTGCTGTTCTTACTGATAATCAGCCATTTTTCTTCATTAAATGCTCCCCATGTTGCTGCAAGCCTTTGGTTAACTTCCAGAGTTTTGAAAAACTTTATTCTGACAATTTTTTCCAGTTTTGTTTTTGTTGATTTTATGGAAGGACAGACTTTCAGAGGCCCTTAAGTTACTTGAATAATATTAAATATATATATATATATATATATATATATATAGTAATGTAGAGCTCAAGTAGACATATAAAATGAGATTTCAGTAACTTGATCTCTAACTTAAAATAATTACATATTAATTGAACATTTATCTGATTAGCAATGTGCTAGTGGATTCAACTGAATTTAATCTTTTTAGTACCTGAAAGGGGTTGGCACTCTCTTTTTTACAGATAAAGAAACCGAGAGACAGAGAAAGAGAAAATGGATTAATTCACCTAGGAACCAAATCTAACAGGCTAACTCAAGATTCATTGTCTTTGTTAAGTTTGCAATTAGGTTATCTTTCAAAAATTCAAGTTTGGGGTGACAAATGTTCTCAACTGGATAAATAAAACTCCCTGCTATTGTTGTTGTTGAGAGCAGTTTTGCATTATATTAACAGTAGGTTTAGATGATCTTGAGCATTTACTATGTAAAACACTTTACCCACAATGCCATACTAGACCTTAAAACAATTTTGAGATGTTCCCAGTATTCTTATTTTTTTTTAATGTAAAAATTGATACTTAGAAATTGTGCTGGCTCCAAATCAGTGTTATATATGAAAAATAATCCTGATTAATAAACTAAAAAAATCTCATCTTCTTCATCTCAAATTATTGTCTTTGGTGATGGATTTGGAAGCCACAAAAATATCAGATTATTTTCTAATGTAGTAACCTATTAGTTTTCTGGAAACAATTGAGGAAAATGAATGTATGGATATAGTAATCATATTAATATTAACTATTATGCATTTGGCATCTACTACATGATACCTTCTTACTATGTATTATCTCTAATCCTCATATCAACCCAGTAAGGTAGGTATCTTGGTTCCTTTTTAATATAAAAACTAAAGCTCAGAAAACCTAAGGATTTCCTAAAGTCACACGGTTAATAAATGGTTGAGCTGAAAAACCAATTATAGATTTATCTGACCCCAGATTTCAAGCTTTTTCCATTGTGCACAGCTGCTTGGCACTTTGTAGACAAAGTACTTGCAAGATACTGTGAGTGATAAATGGGCATCAGTGGCATGCAATAGCAAGGCACCATACTCAATGCAAAGGCATAACTGAATGATCATCAGATTTTTTTAGAATAATTGCTCTCTATTTTGGAAGCTCAATATGGAGAATTTCAAACTTAACACAAATTGAAACTTATATCCCACAAAGAATACTTCTTCTCAGGTGCCAAGAGTCCACAGATATGATCCAATATGTACTACTCAGTTCTTTTCTTTTTAGAACCTAAAGAAAAGCAGAATTAAAAAACAGACAAAAATCACATTTCCTTCACAAACTCACTGATGCTATGCCAATTCTCAAAAATACAGCTGGCTGTCAAAAATGTGCTCTATTATAATGTCTTTCCTCCAGTAGTCTGCTAGGTTCTTGAGATGCAGAATGGAAAACCCAATCCCCAACCTCAAAGAGTTCCCATTCTTTATCTACTTGCATAGAATATTGCATCTTTTCTATAAAATAGTCACATATTCTGGATTTGGAAGAAACAACAGGCTAGTAGTCTTCCTTTGTTTTGTGCTAATGATTCACACCCATGACTCTAAATCTGAGCTATATCCATGCAACAGAATAAAGAGATGAAAAATGATCCATGGGTTCTTGAGAATTTAGTGTATTATAATGATAGCTATCATCTGATGAGTGATTATGGTGTGTAAAGCATTACCTTAGTTTTACCTATTTTACCTCCTATTATGGAGGCATCAGCATTATATTTGTTTTTAAGATTAGAAAATTAAAGCCAGAATGATATAAGCAACGTACATAAGATCATATAGCAAATAGACTTTAAGGATGGGATTTGAACTCAAGAATATTAACACCAGAGCCCTCTTTGTACAACTGCATCATATAGTTTGACAAACAAAGCCAATGGGGGGGGGGTGTTATTTACTATTTAATTAAATGATGGTGCATCAAGCATCAGCAAAGCATAACTCCAATATGATTAGGGACATAATTAAAATAATTTACAAAATGAGATATATTTGGAAAGCTATTAGAAACCTATGTGATGAAAAAAATGGATATCTTTATCATACAACTTATTTTAAAACCAATAATAAAATGAGAGACACCTTACATATTAATATAAACTAAGAGAAGAAACAAAAGAAGAGTTATAAGTGATCCTTTAGTTTAAGAAAATAGGTTTAGACCCTCAGGCAACTAAAAAAATGTAACTCAAAGTGTCAGTAAAATGCCAGTTTAACCTATACAATTGGTAAAGTTTAATTTCTTTTTAATGATTTGCAGCTTTGGAGAGTATAACATGGAAAAAATGGCACATTCATATTTATATAATAGTTTTATTAAACTTTTTCAAAAATATAAGATACACAGGGCTTCCCTGGTGGCGCAGTGGTTGAGAGTCCGCCTGCCGATGCAGGGGACACAGGTTCGTGCCCCGGTCCAGGAAGATCCCACATGCCGCAGAGCAGCTGGGCCCGTGAGCCATGGTCGCTGAGCCTGCGCGTCCGGAGCCTGTGCTTCGCAACGGGAGAGGCCACAGCAGTGAGATGCCCGTGTACCGCAAAAAAAAAAAAAAATATATATATATATATATATATATATATATGATACAGAGAAATGCAGTTGTCTATGTTTAATAAAAATATATAACGCCAACCTGACAAGTGATATAATCAAAACAGATTACAAGAGTAGACATATGGTTGAAACCAAGAGTCTGAAGTAAGCCTTGAAGATACATAAAGATACACAGATTTTCAAAAGAAACACTGTTCTTCCCACAAACACTTGTGGAATATATTCTCCAAGACCTTAGGTATGCTTTTAATGACTGCATGTTTTCAAAATATATGTATATAAAATATTTCATGGAATATGGCACTATGTTTTATAAATTTTAAAATATCAGGCTTTCATCAAATGTAAGTGACCTGGATCCTGAGATAGGATCTATTTTACATTGGTTTGTTATATAGAGTGACTATGAAGGGACATAGAACAAATGTGAGTCTGAGTAGTGTATGTTGTCACATTTTTTCAAAATGTTGTTTTATAATAGAAGCAGTAATTACATTACTGCAGTAAGATGAAAGTCTAATTGATCCTCAATACGATTTAGAATGAAAAAAATTTTAAATGTCCATTAAATCATTCAAATGTACTATCTGTAGGTGCAAACGTTATTTAGAAGGAGCTATAATATTTTCTCTGTTCAGATGTTAAATCCCCTAATTTATAGGTATTTCCTTTCTTACAGTAGCAGGGCACTTACATACTTTCCTGAAGTGTTTTAATGCATGTTTTCACATTTGATTGTGATAACTATGTAAAGAAAGGAAATATAATCACCCCTATTTTAAAATAATAGGAAACTGCGGCATAGTAACTTTGTAGGTCGTATGTAAGTCTCACAGAATGTTGTAAACTACTGCGTAGATATTTTGGTTTTGTCTGATTTCTCTTTTTCTTTTCTACAAGGGTCATTGAAGTGTAGATTGGGAAGGTACTCTATTCATTTGTACATTCATTTAATAAACAACAGGCTTAAAATTCTATTAAACCAAGTCAACTTCTCATTTTCTCTCATAGTCTCTTGACAAAGTTGCTTCTCTGGTTGAGTGTTTGTCATCACATATCTTACCTTCAACTTTGAATTTGGAAGAACAAATAAAACATGCTGTAAATCTCTTAGCACAGCATCGTTCAATAAGAATGTAATGTTAGCCCCTATATACTTTAAATTGTAAAAAACTTTAAATAGGTAAAATTAATTTTATTATTATATTTATTTAACCTAATATATCCAAAACATAATTTGAACTTATAATCAATATAGGAATTATTAATGAGATATTTTACATTTTTTGTACTAAGTCTTTGATATTACATGTGTATTTTAGACTTATAACACATCTCAATTTTAGCTTGTCACATTTCAAGTGCTCAATGGCTAAATGATTATACAGTACAGTGAGAGCAGTTGGGACCACTGATTGTCTACTTTGACTCTAACTTAAATAAAATTTGAAATATTTCCAGACTTTAAATGGACTCTGGGGAATATATCTGCTTGCAGAGTTGCCATTAAACTCTGCTATTTAACCTGTATTCTCATAACATGTGCATAATTTATTAATCAAAACATGAGCTTCTTTTAACTGACTGCAATTTCTTAGCTGCTCACTCTATTCTGAACTTCTTCCTTTTTTCAGTAATATCTTTCCCATCTCCACAAGGACCAGCTTTAGGACAAGAGAGTAAATCACATATCTTTAGTGCAAAGAAAGTCTCATCTTCCAAAAGAATCCCATTTCCGTTAATTGATGCCTGATTTCCATATAAGTCATTTAGTTCCTTTTCTTTATTGTTTTATTCATCTTCTAGCATCTATAATAGACAAACTCCAAAATTTCAACTGTTAAACAGCAAATTCACTTTCTCTCAGATAATAGGCCAAATACCAGCTACTTTTCAGCAGGGTCCCTGGGGAAGCGGTGGTAGTACTCCCATTCCACGAAGTCATTCAGATGCCAAGCAGACTAAGGTCCTGCCTTGAACATATAGTTTCCAAGATGTAGGCATAATTCATTTTATTGTGTTTTGATTTATTATGCTTCACAGGCATTGTGTTTTTTCGCAAATTGAAGGTGTTGTGGCAACCCCAGTCTATTGGTGACATTTTTCCAACAGCACGTGCTCACTTCATGTGTCTGTGTCACATTTTGACAATTCTCACAATATTTCAAACATTATCATTATTATTATATTTGTTATGGTGATCTGTGATTTTGTTACAGTGACTTTTGATGTCACTATTGTAATTTGGGGGGACACCATGACTGTGCCCATATAAGTTGGCACTTAATCAATAAATGTGTGTGTTCTGAGTGCTCCACTGACAAGCCCTTTCCCCTTCTCTCTCCCTGTCCTTGGGCCTCCTTATTCCCTGAGACACAGCAGTATTGAAATTAGGCAAATTAATAACCCTGAAATGGCCTCTAAGTGATCGAGTGAAAGGAAGAAGATTTGCATATCTCTCACTTGAAATCAAAAGCTAAAAATAATTTAACTTAGTGATGAAGGCATGTTGAAAGCCAAGATAGGCCAAAAGTTAGGCCTCTTGTATACCAGTTAGCCAAGTTGTGAATGCATGCAAAGGAAAATTTCTTAAAGGAAATTAAAAGTGCTACTCCAGTGAACACATGAATCATAAGAGGGTGAAACAGCCTTATTGCTGAGATAAAGAAAGTCTGAGTTGTCTGAATAGAAAATCAAACCAGCCACAACGTTCCCTTAAGCCAAAGCCTAATACAGAACAAGGCCATAACCTTCTTCAAGTCTATGAAAGCTGAGAGAGGCAAGGAAGCTGCAGAAGAAAAGTCTGAAGTTTAGCAGAAGTTGGTTGGTTCATGAGGTTTAAGGAAAGAAGCCTTTTCCCTAACATAAAAGTGCAACATGAAGCAGCAAGTACTGATTGATGTAGAAGCTGTGGCAAATTATCCAGATCTAGCTAAGATAATTAATGAAGGTGGCTACACTAAACAACATATTTTCAATGGAGATAAAACAGACTTATATTAGAAAAAGATGCCATCTAGGACTTTCATAGCTAGAGAGGAGAAGGCAATGCCTGGCTTCAAAGCTTCAAAGGACAGGCTGACTCTATTGTTAAGGGCTAATGCAGTTAGTGACTTTAAGTTGAAGCCAATGCTAATTTACCATTCCTAAAATCCCAGGGCCCTTAAGAATTATGCTAAATCTACCCAGCCTGTGCTCTATAAATGGAACAACAAAGGCTAGATGACAGCACATCTGTTTACAACATGGTTTACTGAAAATTTTAAGGCCACTGTTGAGACTTACTGCTCAGGAAAAAAAGAAAATAAAAAGATTCCTTTCAGAATATTACCTCTCATTTTTAAAAAAGTTTATTTATTTTATTTTTGGCTGTGTTGGGTCTTCATTGCTGCGTGCGGGCTTTCTCTAGTTGCAGCGAGCAGGGGCTACTCTTCATTGTGGTGCATGGGCTACTCATTGTGGTGGCTTCTTTTGTTGCAGAGCATGGGTTCTAGGCACAAAGGTTTCAGTAGTTGTGGTGTGTGGGCTCAGTAGCTGTGGCGCATGGGCTTAGTTGCTCTGCGGTATGTGGGATCTTCCTGGACCAAGGCTCGAACCCGTGTCCCCTGCCTTGGCAGGTGGATTCTTAACCACTGTGCCACCAGGGAAGCCCTCAAAATAGTACTTCTCATTGACAATCCATCTGGTCACCCAAGAGCTCTGATGGAGTGATGAACAGGTGCAATGAGATTAATGTTATTTTCATGCCTGCTAACACAATATCCATTCTGAAGCCCATGGATCAAGGAGTAATTTTGAATTTTGAGTCTTATTATTTACGAAATACATTTCCTAAGGCTATAGCTGCCACAGATAGTGACTTCTCTGGTGGATCTGAGCAAAGTAAATTGAAAACCTTCTGGAAAGGATTCACCATTCTAGATGCCATGAAGAACATTCATCATTCATGGGAAGAGGTCAGAATATCAACATTAACAGGAGTTTGGAAGAAGTTGATTCTAACCTTCACTGATGACTTTAAGGGGTTCAAGACTTCAGTGGAGGAAGTAAATGTAGATGCCGGAAAAAATAGCAAGAGAACTAGAATTAGAAATGGAGCCTGAAGATGTGACTGAATTGCTGAAAGCTCAGGATAAAACTCTAAGGGGTGAGGCGTTGCTTCTTATGGATGAGCAAAGAAAGAAATTTCTTGAAACGGAATCTACTCCTGGTGAAGATTGTTAAAATGACAACAAAGGATTTAGAACATTACATAAACTTAGTTGATAAAAGAGCAGCAGGGTTTGAGAGGATTGAAGCCAATTTTGAAAGGAGTTCTACTGTGGTTAAAATGTTATCAAACAGCACTGCACGCTACAGGGAAATAGTTGCTAAAAGAAACAGTCAACTGATGTGGAAAACTTCATATTGTCTTATTTTAAGAACTTGCCATGAGCCACCCCCACCTTCAGAATAACCACCACCCTGATCAGTCAGCAGCCATCAACATCAGGGTAAAACCCTCCAGCAGCAAAAGATTATGATTCATTGAAGACTCAGATAATGGTTTGCAATTTTTAGCAGTGAAGTATTTTTAATTAAGGTATTTACTTTTTTTAGACATAATGATATTGCACACTTAATAAACTACAGTATAGTGTAAACATAACCTCTATATGTATTTGGAAACCAAAAAAAATGGGCGACTCACCTTATTGTGATATTTACCTTATTGTGGTGGTCTGGAACTGAACCCACCATATCTCCAAGGTGCCTTGCAGTTGCTTCAAGCATTGACATTTAATAGAGAAAGAGCAAGGACAGAGAAAGACAAACATTCCTTAACTACCTAACTCTGTAAGCAACACACATCATTTTTACTTAAGGTTCACTGGGAAGAGCTAGTCACAGACTGACACTAAACGCAAAGGAGGATGGAGAATGTGTTGCCTGGTTGCTCTATGCTTCCTAGCATCAGCTTATCTAAATGGAAACAGGTCATGAATCTTTGGTGGATACCAAGCCTTCTCTGCCACAAATGCTGATCTCCTTTAACCATAATATTCTGTGGAAGATCCACCTAAACTGAGAAAGCAGTAGTGATATTCCTGAGATGCAGACACCTGGATTCAAATTCTGGTTCCAGCACTCGAACAAATTAATCAGCTTTCTTGAATTTTTTTTTCACATTTGTGTCAATGTGGTTGTGAATTTGAACAGAAATGGGAATTGTTTTCCCAATAACATTATCCCCTTCTTATTTATAAAATGAACCCCAGTTATGTTGGGGTGGGAAATTCATCCAGCTAGAAACTACAATTCCCATTTAGGTTGACCACATGATTTGTTTTTGGCCAATAACAAAATTGGCCATTCATTATTTTGGTTTAGTTATTGTTTACTGATGTTCCCACATGAAAGTATAAAAAAAGTTTCAGATCCTTTCTTAGGAACAATATCATATAGAGAGTGAGTAAATGCATACAGAATTTCTGACAGATAAGAAAATTGTGTACAAGGTAAGATAGGCTATGTTTTGCTGCTGTAACAAATAATTCCAAATTTCAATAGCTCATCTCAACATAAAATTCTTTATGACACACAAATTCTGCTGCAAATCTATGTGATTCTCTATGACAACTGTTCTTCATCAAATAGATAGCAAAAGGCTGAAGATATACTTTCTTTCCTTCAAATTCAGAGGTTCCCAGGAGAGCAGCACAGAGACCAGCAATAAGGTGGTCTGTGTCTAAAGTTTACAGACATTAAAATCTGACTGACAGGACAATGAAAGCATGCTTACATGTGTGAATATATCTCTAGTACTCTCCAGTTTTGTGTATTGTTTTCCAATTTCTTAATACGTGTGAAGTCTAAAAAAATCTTTGAGAAGCTTTAAATAATTATTGATAAGTAGTTTTTATTTCAAAACACACTGAGTGCAATTATTCATCCACTTTACCACCAACTCTATTTTAGTTAACTAAATACGATTCTCTCGTAAAGGCTTCTCTTCAAAACCTGTCTCCAAAACACTGTTTTGTGAAAGGCACCACTTAAGGGTGACATCTTGCCAAGGCAAACTAATGTAAGTCAAATCTCATTGTAGAAGCAGAACTGAAATTATGCTTTATGCACATCTGGCAACATGTCCATTTGTACATAAGAAAGGCGTGAATAATATTATATCTCACATAAATTATCCACTGATTATGAAAATTAAATAGCTGTCACAGGTATTCAATTATCTAATTATCTGCAAAATTTGTGGGCCAGGTGTTCCTTATGTCCAAATTTCCATTTTGTTACATTTTACTAACAAATGGCTTCATTTTGAAGAACATTCTAACTTAAAATAACTGGACTCAATCAAACTATTTTCTTTCTCTGTTTTTTTCATATTTAAGGACCCCATTTACAAATGAAGCCATTTGCATAATGCATAAAGAATGTGCATGGATTCAAACTCATTTGTCCACATGACAGTCACTGTTTGTACTGGCCCAACTGCTTACTATGCATGCAGATGTTAAATTGTGCATCCCCGATCATCTGTTTATAATGCAAAATGACGGGTTGACTTGATTTTATCTAGCAGAAATAACTCAGGCCTCCACATTGGCAAATTTGACCCAGACGGTTTTGAGAAAGGCTATGCAGTGAAACCCGTGGATAAATTAAAATGCATTCCCTCATTTCTGTGTATGAGTGTACGTATGTATGCATTGCACAGTGCTTTTCAAAAACTGGAGATTTTCCTTCTTAAGCTCCAAAGAGAAGCAATTTTCCCCATGAATCAAAAGAAGTGTAAATAACCCTGTTTTTTGCTTTTGGTGTTACCTACTACTATGTGCTCAGCACTTCAGGTACCTGATTTAGCAAATGTAAAGGAATAAGTTTTTTGAAACTGCATTTTTATTTATATAGAAATTCAAGTACAGTTTAACAAGGACTTGTTGGTCTCCATCCTTTTTATGGTAGTGAATGTAACTCCCACTGAAATCAGAAATAAATCCTGTTATACAAAACAAGTGATTTTTAAAGACCTTTGATTTTATTGTCCAATGTTGTATCAGAAGGACGGGTACACTTACAACAATTGATGGACATAAAAACAAAAATGTCTAAATATAAATACAAAAATCACAGGGAAAGAAAGTGTATAAAAAGACTTTTATAAATATATGTTTCTGAGTTTTGATAGAGCCAGAATTTACTGCAATTATTTTCCCACTGTCTCTTTCTACTTCAAATTCTAACTAAATTTCCTATAAATTTTCAAAACCTAGTTGGGCTTTCTGCTACCTGTGTTATGTTCCCATCCCTCAACCATATACTCTTCCTTAAAATCTAAATACAGCTTCAAGAGAACATATTTAATATCCTGATTTTGTCATCTATTATGGTATTTCCCAGTGGGGTTTCTTTGGGTTTGGGGTTAGGAGTAATCTTTCTTAGCCTCAGTTGTAGAACAAAGTTTAAATATTCATTTATCTTTTGGGGATTCTCTGCTATGAAGCTAACTGGTTTTCTGTCTCTACTCTTTGCCATATTCCATTCTTTTCCTTTTTCCTATCCATTTACAATACTTCAGTACTAAGAATTTGAACATTATTCTCCTAAATAACATATATTTCTCAACACACATACATGTATATGTATGCATATATTTATATACATATATAATATATATATATATATATATATTTCTAAAATGTCCTTTCCTGCAATAACCACTTATCAAACACTGAGCTATTTTTTTAGATCTGCCAATCCTACCACACAATCAATCTTGCCCACCCAAGCTGGAATATTTTTTTCCACAGCCACATCCAGAGCACTTTATTAATTTTTATTGCCATATATATATATATATATATATATATATATATCTCAAAGTATTTATATCTAGGTTCAATATTAAATTATTTATAAGCCATTACATTACACAGTGGAAACTGTATATTTTCCTTTATACTGCTCTCACAACTTTCAAGATACTGAGCACAGACAGGTAGATGTTTGTAAAAGTAGATCATTTATTCTACAAACTATTAACCACCAATTATATGCTTAGTGTGGGGCTAAGAATTTAGAATGCAAATATGAATGAGGCACAGAATATAAAATATGTAATTATTTATGGAGTAACATCTACAAGATGGTGGAATAGGAAAACCCAGCCTTTATCATCCCACAGAAACAGCAATTTAGTAACCATATACAGACAATAATGCCTTTATGAGAACTCCAAAATCTAGTTAAGAAGTTGTAGCACTTCAGAGGTGCACAGGGCCAAGGAGAATCACACTGAAATGGGTAAAAAGAGCAGTTTCACTTTATCTACACCCCCCACCCCTCCTTCAAATCAGTGCAGCTCAGCACAGAAGAAGATACTTTTGGTGATTTCTTCCATGATGGAAAGAGAGAATGAAGTGTGCATCCACTTCTGTCTCACATCACCCACAGAGCTGAGGGAGTTGGAATGCCTTGGAGCAGCTAAAACAACAGGAGGGACAGCTGACTTTCAGTAGACAGTGAGTACCTCAGCAGCCTGCTTGGGTCTACAGGATTGAGAGATGGCACACAATCCTGAGAAGAATCAGGAAAGAGGGAGAGAAGTAGAGCTTACACCCAACACCCCAGCACTTAGTGTATTTCACTAGGGAAAACTGAAGAGCAGGTGTCAGTACCTGGCACATCTCAGTGGGATTGGGAGAAGGTGCACAATACTAATATTTCTTCTTCAAGTGGAAAACAAAGTGGAGCTTGTACCCAATGTCCCAGCATTTTGGTGCACTCTCTAGGGAAAGGAGCAGGTGACTCTCAGCACCAATAATGGTTCTGTGGGATTGTAAAAAGGCACACAATTCTGAGACTTCCACCCCAGGAGGTGTAAAACATGCATATCCATAAAAAAGGTTTGAGATAACGCTCAGAATCTCTAGGTGGGCTGATTGGTGAAGGCTTTTCCTTGCCAAGGCCAGTCTTTAAAACTAGAAAAAGTAGCTGCTTCTTTAAATGTACAGATATGAATGCTAAGCTCTAAGGGACACAATAAATTAGAAAAATATAACAGCATCAGAGGAACAAAAAGTAACCAACCCTAAAGAAATCTGTGAATTGCCTGACAAAGGGTTCAAAATAATTGTACACCAGAACACAGATAGGCAACTAAACAAAATCAGGAAAATGACATATGTACAAAATGAGAATATCAACAAAGAAATAGGAACCATAAAGAAAGAACCAAATGGAAATTCTGGGCTGAAGAATAAAGTAACTGAACTGAAAAGTTCAATAGGGAGCTTCAATATCATAATCAATCAAAATGAAGAAAGAACCAGAAAACTCAAAGACAGAGGAGTGAAAAGGGAAAAGAGTAAAATTATCCAGTCTGAGGAATGAAAAGAGAAAAGAGTGAAAAAGTGTGAAGAAAGAGTAAGTGATCTATGAGATAACCAATATATGCATTATGGGAGTGCCAGAAGGAGAAGAAAGAGAAAGAGCCAGAAAGGTTATTTAGAGAAATAATGGCCAAAACCTTCCCAAATCGGTGGAGGGAAAAGGAGAGGTAGATTCATGAAGCCTGAGAGATTTCAAAGAAGATGGATCAAAAGAGCTAATAATGAGACACATTATCAAAATTTAGAGTCAAAGACAATTTTGAATACAGCGAGAGTAAGTGACCAATCTTGTACAAGGGAGACCCCATAAGTTCATCAACATATTTCTTAGCAGAAGCCTTGCAGGACAGAAGGGAATGGGATGATATATATTCAAAGAGCTGGAAGAAAAAAAAATGCTATCTAAAAATTCTATATCTGCAAAACTATCTTTCAAAAATAAAGGGGAGATAAAGATGTTCTTAGACAAACAAAAGCAAAAGGAGTTCATCACCACCAGAACTGCCTTATAAAAATGTTAAAGGGAACTCTTCCAATTGAAACAAAAAGATTCTAAACAACAAAATAAAGCATGTGGAAGTAGAAAACAATTTTGATAAAGGTAAATATAAAACAAGTACAGAATACTGTATTACTGTAATGGTGGTGTGTAAATCATTCTTCCTTTAGTATAAAAATCAAAACAAAAGAGTATTAAGTATAACTATAACTACAAAATTTGTTAATGGACACACACTATAAAAAAGATGTAAATTGTGACATCAAAAACATAAAATATGTGGAGGAAGAAGTAAAAGTGTAGATGTGACTGAAGTTTAGCTATTTTAACCTTAAAATAGGCTGTTTTATATATATATATATATATATATATATATATATGATGTTTTATGTGAGCCTCATAGTGATAACACATATGCACAAAATACCTCTAGAAGTTACACAAAAGAAAGAGAAATTTAAAAAGATATCACTATGAACAGTGAAACACAAAGGAAAAAAAGCAAGGCTGTAAAAGAGGAACAAAAGAGTTACAAGACAGACAAAAAACAATAAAAAGTGGAAATGGTAAGGCAGCCCTTTCCTATTAATAATTACTTTAAACTGAATGGCTTAAATTCCCCAATCAAAATCATAGAATGGATAAATGGATAAAACACAAGACTCAATTATATATGATCTACAAGCAACTCATTTTAGATTTGAGGACACACATAGGCTGAAAATAAAGGGATGAAAAAAGATATCCCATGCAAATGGCAAACCAAAGAGAGCATGAGTGATGGTATTTGCATCAGACAAAACAGACTCTAAGTCAAAAATAGTCACAAGAGACAAAGAGGGACAATATATAATTATAAAGGATAAAATAATCAGGAAGACACAACTATTATAAATACCCAACAGAACAATTCTAAAATTCATATGGAATAACAAAAGACCCAGAATACTCAAAGCAATCTTAAGAAAGAGAAGCAAAAATAGAATCATCACACTTTCTGATTTTTAAACATATCACAAAACTACAGTAATTAAAACAGTATGGTGCTTGCATAAAGACAGACATTTAGACCAATGGAACAGAATAAAACTCAGAAATAAACCCACACACACATACAACCAACTGAGGTTCAACAAGGGCACCAAGCATACACAGTAAGGAAAGAGTAGCCTCTTCAACAAATGAATTTGGGAAAGCTGGATAACAACTGAATATGCAAAAAAAAAAAAAAAGAAAAAAAAGAAAAAGAAATTAGACTTCTCTCATACACCATACAAAAGATCAACTCAAAATGGAATGAAGACTTAAATGTAAGACTTAAAGCTGTAAAACTCCTAGAAGTAAACATAGGGGGGAAATTTCATGACATTTGTCCTGGTAATGATTTTATTGATATGCCATGAAAAGTATAGGCCACAAAAGCAAAAATAGACAAGTTGAACGACATCAAACTAAAAGGTTTCTGCACAGTAAAGGAAGCAATCAACAAAGAGAAAAGGAGACCTGTGGAACTGAAAATATTTGCAAACCATATATTTGAAAAGGGATTCATTCCAAAATATATAAAGAACTCCTACAACTCAGCATCAATCAATCAATCAATCAATAACCCAAATATAAAATGTATAAAGGACCTAAATAGACATTTTTCCAAAGAGGACATACAAATGGCCAACAGGTATATGAAAATATGCTCAACATCACTAATTAATAGGAGAATTCAAATCAAAACCACAGTGAGATATCACCTTACACTTGTTAGAATGGCTATTACAATGAAACAAACAAACAAACAGATAACAGGAGTTTGTGAAGTTTTGGAGAAATTGGAACCCTTTTACACTGTTGATTGAAATACAAAATGGTGCAGCCACTATGGAAAACAGTACGTAGTTTCCTTAAAAAACTAAAAATAGAACCACCATATGATTCAGCAATTCCTCTTCTGGGTATACATGCAAAGGAAATGAAAACAGGGTCTTGAAGTGTTATCTGCACTCCCATGTTCATTGCAGCATTATTTAAAGTAGCCAAGTATGAAAACAGCTAAAACATCCACTGACAAGCACGTCAATAAAGAAAATGTGGTATACACATACAATGGAATATTATTCAGCCTTTAAAAAGAAGGAAATCTCATCATTTTCAACAACATGGATGGATCTGAAAACATTAAGTGGGATAAGTCAGTCACAGTAGGACAAATACTGCATAATTCCACTTACAGGAGGTATCTAAAACAGTCAAAAGTGTAGATGCAGAAAATTAAATGGTGGTTGCCAGTGGATGGGGGTAGGGAAAATGGGAGCTATTGTTCAATGGGTGTAAAGTTACAGCTATACAAGATGAATTATTTCTAGAGATCTGCTGTAAAATATAGTGCTTATAGTTAATAGTATGGTATTGTGTACCTAAAATTTGTTAAGAAGGTAGATATCAAGTTAAATGTTCTCATCACAGAAGAAGAAAGCAAAGGGACACAGGGAAACTTGGAGGTGACTGATATGTTTGTTATCTTGACTGTGGTGATGGTATCACAGGTGTGTGTATATTTCTAAACACATTAAATTATATACATTAAATATGTGCAATTTTTATATACCAATTACACTTTAATAAAGCCATAAAAAATAAATACCACACACTTGAGTCAAACCTCCACCCCCACCAAAATGTAATTTATGAGGAAGTAATTCACTGTGTTGGTGATTGAGGTGTCCAAGGTTACTCTGCTTAATATGAATCTTAAGACCTGAACATGTAGAAGTTGTGAAGAGGGAATTTTAGTAAAAGGAATATTATGAAAAAGGAAGTAGATACAAGGACATGTGGTGTAATATTAGAAATGACCAGTAATAATACTAGAAAGATAGGCTAAGGCCAGCTTTTGAGTGGTGTCAGATGCCAAGGATAATGCTGAGTGTTGCCTACCCAACAGCAATGCCTCATGATCTTTTCCCATGTTTGCAAGCCTACCTTCAACTACTAAAACTGGAAGTATCAGAATTCTCCTTTCCCAATCTTCCTTGAAACCACAACAGGGAATGTGGTTCTATGATGGACAATAGTTTCTGAGAAGAAATTTTCTATAGGGCTTATGGGAAAGTTGTGTTTTTTCCCCCTAAAACAAAAGGAAAAATCAGGGAATAATCTTGTTTCTGAGTTTGATTATATTTTTGTTGTGTTAAGATTGTGATGTCTGGAGCAATGGACCCTGCACCAATGATTTTTCTTTCCTGTATCTTTGCAAAGCAAAGCAAAACAGAAAGTTGGAAATATATGGATCCTTGATAGTATTCTTATTTTGCTGATTGAACCAGCCTTTAAACTCTCTACCCCAAATTTGTTATGTAATAAAATACTTGTCTATATTGCTTGAGCTACTGCTAATTGAAATTCTGTTACTTGCAGCTCCATTTTCTTAATCAATACAATCCTGTAAATATTATGAGGCCACAGAATGGGGCAAAGCAGAAAAGTATCAGAATCAGATTTGTGTTTTATAAATATTACTCTCAGCACAGTGAAAAAGACACATAGCAGACTATAAGAATGGACAGGAGATTAGGTTGAAGGTTCTTATAGTAAAATGGGTAAATGGTGAGGGGAATATGAAGTAAGCAGCAAGAGATAAGTTAGAGCACCATTTCCTTAAATGTGCTCCATAGAATGTTAGCTTTGAAGAATTTTAGTAGGTACTATTGATAAACAGATAAGTTTGGAGAGCAAATATTGACTTGGAAAAACACTAGGTTAAGTCAATTTAAATAAACTCTGATTTGCTAAAATGCAGTGTAAACTTTTGACTGGGAGGATTGAGTAACAGTATTTCCTATATGTAAAAGAATCTTCACTGAGGCATTCTGTGGAACTAGTGTTTCACGGAACACATTGTAGGAAATTCTAGACTTGGGTTATATTTATTTGATAAAATAACACAAATCTGGGGACTAAATATTAGATAAAATGCCTCAGTTTCTGTCTTGAGTGGTGGGGTGAATAGTAATATTATTTATTGTGACAGAAATTTTGTGGGAAGATAATTCATTTTTGGACATGCTGAATTTTGAGTTGCCTGTGGGATAATAAAGTGGGAAAATCTCTGATAGTTATTTGAATATGCGCCTAATGTTCCACAAAAATTTTCCTAGATAGGTAGGTAATGATTAAAGTCTTATGAGTAGAATAAATTGTTTGATATTAAATTCTTTAGTATGGGCTTTGATGGACCTTCCTGCCTAACTGAGGGCATTTGAGGCTTGGAGCACATCCTTTGGACAGTAGTTGCCAGTGAAATGTCTAAGATAGAGAAATGTAGTGTTAGTGCAGGCTGCATATTTTTAACATAGCTGTTCATCTTACATCCTCTTTCTCTATTGAAAAAGGCATCTTTGAAAAACATAGACTCACTCCTTAGAGTTTAGACTCATTCCTTTAGAGTGAACTTTGGGCAACGCCATAGAATCTCTAAGGTCTCTCTCAGTCTTGAGTGCAAGCGTTTCTCTTATTAACTCCAGCTGAACTTAAAGCAAGACTCTGGAGATGAAAAAACTCAAGTGGCCATTATGAGCTTTCTGAGCTACAAAACCATATAAACCCAATTAGGGTTATATTTTTAAAGTAGCCCAAAACTTAACCTGTTGGTATTTTTGGATGGAGCATCATTTTGTGGGCTCAGGAGCAAAGTGATTCACAAAGACCACTCATTAAACAATCCCTTTCCTTCCTGAAGGCAGTATGAGTGTTTATACCTCTAGCATTCCAGGTCAAAATGCATATCTGAACTCTCTTCTTTCTTAACAAATTACTAGGCTCTAGATGTGACATACCATAGAGAAACTGCTAAACAAAACTGCCAAGTTGGTCATCATCGAAGTCCAATTTACTGAGCACAGCTATCGGCAGTGAGATCACTAACACTCCCACCTTTTTAGTTATGTATTCAGGGAATGACCATTGGAGATGCTTAAACCCTTAACACAAAACAAAAACAAGTAGATAGTGATGAAACAGGGAACAGAAATCAGTGAACTATATATAGAACATATATAGGAGATTATATACAGCATACTTGCCAAGAGGAAACACATTATATAATTTTCCATCCCCAAATTTACTTAAGTTTAATTTTATTTTGGACCGTTACACTGAATGCCTGACATTGTTAAACATGGCAAGAAAGAAACTCAATGAAAAGAAATCCTTACTGTACATCTCAGAATTTTTAAGTCAAATAAAATTAAGAGAATTTAACATTTTCTCATGACACCAAGAATAACTGGTGACTGGGCATGTGGTACATTAAAGATGACTCTCAGTTCTTTGTCAGAGCCCCATGAAGAAAAGGTGTTAATTTGTCCTTGCCCTTTCCTTAGGTTTTATTTATTTATTTTTTTGCCCTGTGACTACTTAAACAGTAGCATGTGGTAGAAATCACACTGTGCCAGTGCAAGTTTAGCCTTTAAAATATCTAGCAGCTTCTGCTTGCTCACTTTGGGAACAATCACTGCTGGGATGCTACCTCTCAAAATCCATCTGTTGGGAATTCCCTGGCAGTCCAGTGCTTGGGACTCTGTGCTTCTACTGCAGAGAGCATGGGTTCAATGCCTGGTCAGGGAACTAAGATCCCACAAGCTGTATGGCACAAACAAGAAAAAAAAAAAAATCCATCTGCTGCTCAGAAGCCAATGTCATATGGAGAGCCTGTGAGTGCAAGTTCTGCTTAACAGTCTCAGTGGAGCTCCCAGACAAAAGACAGTATCATCTACCAGCATGCAAGGAAGCCATTTTGGATGTTTCAGCCCAAACAAGTCCCTAGATGAAATAGCCCTAGCTCACAACACATGGAGAACAACTACCTGGCTTGTTACAGAACTGAGGTTTGGCTTCTCACCGCTCAAAATCGAATAATTCAAGAGGCAAGTGTCAGGAGGAAGGAAAACTGCTTTAATCAGAAAAGCCAGCAATCTGGGGAGAAGGTGAACTTGTGTCCAGAGACCAACTCTGAAGATTAAGCTCAACTATGAGAGTTTTAAAAGGGAAAAATAGGGGGAAGAATCTCAGCGAATCATCAAGGCAGGATGTTGGGTTCTGCATCCTTCTCCATTGTGTGCAGACTGGCTGGATCTCTCTTCAGAGCTTATCTTGCCTGCATGGATTGCTAAGGGGACTATGGGGGCTAGAGAGCTAGTTATTTTTTAACTGCTTAATTCTTCATCCTTACTTCTTTTTTTTTTTTTTTTTTTTTTGGCCACACTGTGCAGCATGTGGGATCTTAGTTGCCCGACCAGGAATCAAACCCGTGCCCCCTGCATTGGAAGCATGGAGTCTTAACCACTGGACCACAAGGGAAGTCCCCTTACTTCTTTTTATCTAGGAAAAGAATCAACAAGTTAGGCAAGGCATGGTGTGCATTCAGGAGAGCATAAGTCAGGAGTTAGGTTAAATTGCCTAGTGATCTCTTTCCTATAATTAGGCTCTTTTAGGGTTAGAGGGGAACAGAAATGGGCAAACAGGAAAGGGGCAAAAGAGCTGCTTTTAATTCTCCGTTGTCAGACATCATTCCATTTCTATGGATTAGGGGAGAAGGTCTGTCTTCTTTAACTTCTTTATGCTGACTTAGGGCACCATATTCTCAGAGTAGAAGGTGTCAACCTGGGTCTGTAGCATCTCTTTGCTGACAGTTTTAGTTGCCTGCTTACATATAAGCAGAGCAAGCTACAACTACTTTGATGCCTACAAAAATGTAGATCATTATGAGCAATAATCCCATTCTCTTGAGGCCAGTACTCGGAACTGTGTTAGCCAAAGATTCAGTACTGCTCAAGAGGGAGCAGCTTATGTCATGTCCTCTGGTAGCAGTCAGAGTATCTGTAAAACAACTCAGGAATGTGCATCAGACACTGAGTCTGTGACTCTATTTTCCTAATCATTAACTGCTCAGTTTTGTACTTGGAGTGGGGTGGTACTGCAGAATCCTGCTCTGTTCCAGTTTGAATGTATGCACTGTATGTAAAGAAAGGAACAATGGGATAAAACAGTTCTAGAAGCTCACCAAATATTTGTATGTTCTCTCCTCATTTCCCAGACATGTTTACAATTAGGTTGTGGCCGTGTGTAGATGTGGTAATAGCCTGTGAGCAAAACTCATGTGTGTCACTTTGAAGATAACACAGTCAAGATCTAGGATGACCCTTCCAGTCTCTCCTGGTTTATAGAGTATAGCCAAAAGATGGAGGAAGATATCTTAACCCGAATTGGAGTACGTTAAAAAGCTGAAATCTGGAAGTTTGTTTATTGTAAGCACTAATGTTAATCACCTTAATGAATTGATTCCTGGGAGGAAGTGCTTAGCAACTGCTTTCACAAACAGAGGCTAAATAACTAGCATCCCTTATTTCTTCTCCAATATCACACACAAACTTGTGAGAGGTATTTACAACTCTTATGTCTTTCAACCCTCCATTTCCACAATTTAACAAAAAGTTTGCTAATTTGGCCTTACCCTCTGTGTGCTTTCTGAAGGGAAGTAACATCTCTCTGGCTATGGCCTTTTTTCCAATATTAGTGAGTTTATTATCCTACAATCCAGCCAGAAATTACTTTTCCTTCTCTGTTTTGCAATCCCAGTCTATTGCGTTGTCAGCTCCAGTCTCATAACTTGAAATGTTTTCTCGAACTTGTTGGAATAACATTTCTAACTTAAATTTCCAGGGCTGGTGTTTCCCATGATTCACCTTTCCTTCTCCTAATTTAATATCAGAACACTTCCTTTCTTACTGTACATTTCTTCAAAGAAGGCAATATTCCATTTTTAATACAGAACTTACAGAGTTTAAGGGCTCATTCATATATGACCATGTATTTGATTCTCAAAATAACTCTGTGGAATCAGGCGTGAATGGTGTTATTTATACCTTATCCCTGTCTTCCTGATGAGGAAAATGAAGTTCAGGGTATTTCCCCAAACCTCCTGGCTATGACTGTGCACCCATAAATTCTTATTCCAAGTCTCAGTTTTCCACCATACCTTTATTACTTTTTACCAGTTCTCTCATTTGTTCCTGATCCTGTATCTTGTATGTCCACCAACCATTCATATGAAATCTGACATGTTTGAAATCTGTATTACTGTGCCTAAAATCATGTTACTACAACATGATATAATGTCATGAGTTTTAAGAAAGAAAAAGTTGGCAATCTAAACAGGAAATAGCAAAGGTAAACATAAAGGAAGGAGAAAAAGAGATATTTGAGTTGCTTCTAGTGGCTGTTTATTTATTTGTTTGTTTATTTTGAGTTTGTGTGCACTCACAGATGTTTTGGGTTTTGCTATTAAAACAATTCTACCATGAATGTTCTTGTTCAACTCTTGGTAATCATGGACAAGATTTTCTCCCAGTCTAAGTAACTGAGCTAGGATTGCCAACTGAAAATGCTGGGAAAGTTAGAATGACAAAAGTCAATTCAAATAAATATATACATATACACGTATATACTATATGTTACATATATAGTATGATACAATTTTGGTAAAATTCAAAAACAAGTAAACAAAAACAATACACACGTGGTAAAACAATTTAAATAAATAATGGAAGGGCAAATGGAAAGGAGGTAGATAGCATTAGATGATTGCAGCACACTGGTATTTGGTAATATTTTAGTGGTCAGCTTGGGTGGTGTGTTCATGAGTGTTCAATTAATCACTCTAATTCATAATTTATATATTAATTATATAAAGTTTGAAAATATTAAATCTATTTTTAAAAATCAGAGGTGACCAATTATCTCTAAAGTTTAAATAGCTAATGAACCATAATGGACTGCAACTCTATCCACCTACTAAAGAAATGTTTGTATTGTCTATGTATATTAATTTCATTTAAATTCCAATGTCTTCCCAATCAAAAAGGAAACTTTCTGTGGCATGTAGACCTTGAGATGACCCCCTGTGATCCCCATCTCTTGGTGCTCATGTTTCGTATATTTCCCTCCGCTGGAATGTGGGTGACTTGACACTTGTTTCTAACCAATTGAATATGGATGTCACTCCCATGATTAATTTAGGTTATGTGGCAAAGGTTATAGGGTGTCACTCCTGTAATGGCATCATGTATATAAGACTCTGCTTTGCTAGCAAATTGGAGCTAGAGATTCTCCCTGCAGGCTTGATGAAATAAGCACCCATGTTAGAGAGACCATGTGACAAAGAAGTGTGGGCCACCACTAGGAACTTCAGATGTACTGGGATCTAAGGCAACTTCCAGCTTATAGACAGCAAAAAGCTGGAGCCCTAAGTCATACAACTAAGGTGGAAATGAATTCCGCCAATAATCTCCATGGGCTTAGACATAGATCCTTTCCTAGTCAAGTCTCTAGATGAGAATTCAGCCTGTCCAATACCTTGATTGCAGACTTGTGAGGCTAAGCAGAGGATTCAGCTAAACCATGCCAAGACTCTTGACTCATGGAAACTGTGAACTAGTAAATAATACATGTGTATTGATTTGAGTTGCTAAGTTTGCAGTAATTCGTTATACAAGAGTAGATAACTAATACACTTCTTTAAACTATAACTATGTGATTCATTTCTATATATAGTCACAAACTTAGCTTTCAGAGATCGTTGTAACATTATTTCTAATGTGATCATTTTTATAAAACTATCAAACCTGCAGAAGACATTTTCTTTTTAGCTACAGATATTGACAGCTCACTTCTTGAAATAAAAGAAGTGATATTCCTTATCATTTCTACCTTAAATGTCATAACACAAGTTGCCTTTTCAAATAGATATTTAATTATTATTTTAGTTTCATGTGAAAGTGAATACTAAATTTAAATATGGTTATAGCATAGCGTTTTTTAGTTTAGTTTGCAATTTCAAGCTTAACTTTGGGCTTTGGAGTTTGTATTAGGAGAATATTTTAAAAACTGAATTTTTTCTTAGTCTCACTATTGATGGATTTGTAAACTGAAGGTAATCATCAGAAAAAATTGGAGATGTAACTAGTCAATTTTATAGTATGGTGGTATCAAATAGATAAAGAAAATCATAAAAAGAATAGTTCTTTTAGTCAAAAGATAAAACTTACTGAATACTATCTAAAAAAATTGTGCTGTGACCCAGTATAAAGGAAATTTTATATTTTGGGGCTGTCTGTTCCATATCCAACCCTCTCTCCCACCTCAGTTTGAATGGTGGCCCACCTATTGAAATGGATGGCAAACCCTCAAACGAACATGGAGAATTAAGGAGCCAAGAGAAAGATGGGGAAAAAGTAAATGATGTCACCATGTCCCGGTGATATTGTTCAAGACTCTGGTTTCATTTCTGACCTGAGTCACATGATCAGAACTCAGCTCTCTATTTTGCGTGTAGGATTTTTGATTCCCAAGAGTATTTCTGAAATAAAATGGCAGCCTCATCTTGTTAATGACAGATAGATCTCTCTATGATGCAAATTGTGATAGGAGGTGGTCCTAAAAAGCAATGGTACCACCATTGGTTCATTAAGATAGCATTTGGAGAATTGCATTAAATGGAATACATTACAGTAAGTGAAACTATGGGATATAGAGCTCTATTAGAAAACTGCAAGCATCTGAAGGAATAAGGTTAAAAATTATTACCAGTTCAGTGTTACAGCTATGAAGGTGAGCTGTTCATGTCTCCTTTCAAAAGAGGATCTGCTGCAAGAAGATCAGCTGAAGCCCCAACCTTTCCAAGGTCTGTCTCCGCTTTCAAGTCAAGGCCACATACTTTCTGGGCAGACTCTGCCCATGACTGAGCATGGGGCGGATTCAAGGGCTCACCATTTCCGGTCATCTCGGCTCTCCTCCATGGGTGATCTGTGCACTGGAACTCCCTGGTGGGCTGGCCGAGACTTTCTCAGAGATGCACTTAGTCACTTAGTTCTACCCAATCTTTCTTCTGTCCCCTCTTTTTATAAGTGTGAGACCAGTACCATGGTCAGAAGTCTTTCTCTTCCTACTTGTGCTTTGCCTTTCTTTCTTTTTCCTCTTAGGAATTACCTCCAATAACTCTCTTGCACTTATGTTTTCCTTTTGACACCTGTTTCCCAGAGACCCAGAGCTGTCACTTGGGAGTCGTTATTGATCTTTATGAAATAAAGAACTTGTAGCTTCTTCATTTTTTGGTGGATAGGGGAGAGAGAGAAATTGAGGACATGGATATGTGTGACCTTCTTTATAACTAGCTCAAGGAAGATACTAAAATGGTTGAATAACTGAAATCAGTACAAAACACAACTACTGCAACAGAAGTAGTTTCCTTGCTTATGAAAAGCTACTTACAGAAAGTTAGCTGTCAATCGAAACCCATTTCATTTGATTGGGCAGAGGGATAATAATACCCTGTAGCTATTTAGCCAAAGAAAATGGCATTCTAAATATCTGTAAAATTCCAATACACTGTGTGATATAACAAAACTAAGCTACCTCCTCATAATGATTATTATTAAAATTTAGATTATATTCCATTTGCTCAGGTCAGAAAATTCTCCAGTTTTTGCTTTGGAAGTTAACCAACTTCCTATGGGTTATTTACTTGTTTAATAATACCTCAGAAATTACTAACTGTTTAGAGACTAATTACCAATGAGAATGTGTATTACCATAGGTTTCTTCAAAATCTAAGGTCTGTAATATTATGAATCCATGATTAAACAATATACATACCATGGGAGAAAAAAAGTTGTAACTCCCCTCTAGACTGTGAGATATTTGAGGGCAGGGACTGTATCATATTTATCTGTATGTCCAACTTCTGAGAGTACTTAGGACTTAGTAGGCAATCGGGAAAGGTTCCCTAAATCAAACTGAAATCCAATTTTTGGTTATTTTGTGCCAGTGAATTCAGGCACAAAATAACTTTATTGCACTAAGTTTTGCCGACATTGATGGCCAGTATTTGCCATGAGAATTGGATGGGAGTGTTACGGTTGAATGTCGATGTGTATTATTTGAAGGATCTTCTATTCCTTTCACTTTGTCAGGAACTTACAGGAGAATTTTGACTTGTGTGTAACTAAAATAGGGAAAGCATTTATAGGTCTGGCTTGGACTGCAGCTGTTTGGGATTACATCTAATTGCTTTGCTGCTGCTATTTTTATCAGCCTGCTGAAAGGATTTTTCTAAAAGCTGGAAGAGAGAGAGCCTAAATTAAAGGGGTTAAGCTTCTAAACTGCTGTGATCTACAGTCAGTTAGAAGTGACAAGTTGTAAGCAAAAGATAATCTCTTCCAATTACAGAAATGCCAGCCCAAATATCATCTGTAGAAGGACTTCAGCAACTTTAATATATTCATGTTTGAGAAGCAGAATTTAAAAATAGGCATTTGTGGATCTTTTAAGTCCCTGTTGCTTTATAGATTTTAACTATGCTCCTTAGCAAGTCTTTTCAGCTGTGGTCTGAAGGTTTATGTGGAAACTTTGCTTTCATGGAGATTTATGGAAACTCTGCACCACAGAGTTAGCTAATACCTGGCTTTCCAACTTCATGCATCTTCCACACAATGGAAATCACAGCTTGTGAGGCAGAGGACCTTGAATCCATTAGGAAAGTTTTAAGCTGCAGATAACAGTACACTCTACCAAATCTGGCTTTAAAAGAGAAAAAATTTTAACTACAAACAAAGTATGGCGTATATATATATTTTAAACAGCATCTAAACTATATCAGGAATGTGGGTATTTTTGCTCATCTCTCATCCTTCCCTCTTGGGCCCACAATGGCAGCTGCAGCTCCAAGCAACAGGATATCACCACATCCCATCCTAAACAGGAAGGGAGGGAGACATGTAGAAAAGAGACTTTTCTTTTGTTAAGAAGTGAAATCCTTCTTAGATTTCCCAAGTATTCTCTCTTTATGTCCAATTAGCTAAAATCAGATAATACGGCCATCTCTGTGTACAAAGGCAGCTGAGAAAGGAGGAGATGACAAAGAAAAATGAGATACATAGTTATAATTGGCTTGGATAAAGCAAGTTTAATTCCATGAGTTTGGTTGCAGTTTTCATTTTAAAGAAATCTGAGGATTGTTAGCAAGGAAAATAGCTATAGGACAGCCTTGCAAGAATGTTTGCAAACTCCTGGTCAATCCTATGATTGTCCTAATTTGGAGGAGAGTCAAGTGAATTTCTCCACCTGTCTCCACATATCCACATATTGATACTTGTTCAGTATAAAAGGACCAACAGAAATCAAATTAAAACTAGTGAAAGTTAGCAACAAGCACACAAAACTTTTCCATAATCATCACAAAAAAAGAATCTGTGTTCTAACTTGCATATTATTCTTAACTTGTTCACATTGTTTTTACCCAATTATAATCTTAAAGTCTGTATTTTTTGCATTCTGCTGTTTTCATTTGATATAAATGTTTTCCCTTTTCCTAATAATTTTATTAATTTTCACTTACTAGCTTCATGGTTTTCATGTATTTTTGGCCCCAAGTATATGTGATAATTTTCTATGATTGCAAGTCAGTGTATCATAGAAGAAAGCCACCTAGCTGGTTGATCATTATTATGCTAAAGCATAATCCTACCTAGTCAAAATTTTCAGTTATACCACTAACAAAGTGGGTGACCTTTGCCAGTTATTTAACTTTCCTGAACTACAGTTTCTGCATCTGTAGAATAAGGTTAATAGACCATAAAGTTGATAATAATTAACTGTTATTAATATTTAAGTATTAAGTAAATTTGTATTAATTTAATAAGTAAAGTTAATAATAATTAAACAAAATACTTCCTATAAATTACTTAATATGCCTCTTGTGCAGTTCAATATGGTAGTTATACATGGTTACTTAAATTTAAGGTTAAATTAATTAAAATGAAATAAAATTAAATATTCAGTTCCTCAGTTGCACACTACATTTCAAGTGCTCAGTATTCACAAATGGTTACCATATTTAACAGTGCAGGTAGGAAACATTTACATCATCACAGAATATTTTATTGGACAACACTGGCTAGAATATACGAAGAGCTCAGTAAGTAGTTATGCATTTACTTTTTCCTTCTTCTGAGTGTCCTTGGGAAAATATCTCTAGGAGTGTCATTTCCACATCAAAGAATATGGACTTACTTATGGCCAAGCTCATAACATTTAAAATCATGATATTTATATTTAAGTAGAACTGAACACCTGTCAAAATGCCTTCGCAAGTATTTACACTCTCTGCAAGCAGAGTATTTTTATATTTTAATTACTGAACCACTAGTTTAAAATAATATCACACAATAGACACCCAATGGTGTGAATAAATGTTTGAATGAATAATAATACAGCACAGTGAAGTGTCTGAGAAAGATCCCTTCCATTTTATAGATGGAAATGTTGAATTATTCAGTGAGTTATCAACAAATTTCAAACAGAGTCCAGGTGTTCAGGCCTAGTTTTACTACATAGTGTCATTAACAGATTTTCCAAAACGGGATTATAGAGAAAGCAGTATTGTTTCTAAAAATCAATATAGACATTTCCATCTCTATTCTGTGACAAATGTGTCTGAAATTAGTGCTTAGAGCAGTATATGTATATCTATCTGTTTATCTATATATAGACATGCATATATTACATTTATAATATATATGAACACTACATTTATATTTAGTCTTGTATCTAAAGTAATACTCAACAATATTAATATTCTATTATGATCAGGAGACCCAGGATTCTAAATACTGCTCGAGTCATATCCATGACTTTGAAGATCATAAGGGAAATTTGTAAGCAAAAAACAATCACAATGGAAATTAAAGGCTGATTTTATTGTTGACTGGCTATAACTACAATGCACAGCATTTTGGAAAGGTGAGCTGGAATTTGTGATCTCACTCAAAGCCTGAAAGGGTATCTTCTTCCTCATGTGTCTAAATGTTACCATAAGTCAGTTTTCACAGGTTGATTGATTACCAAGCAACAGTACGCTATGAGAAACAGAAATATTTCAAGGTGGCAGCTTCAACTGTCTTTACTGATCTTGTGGCATAAACTGAAGATCCTAAAAGTGAGCTCCAGAGAGATCCCTAACTTCCCTCAGAGAAGGCCCTAGAATGGCTTCCTACTTTGTCATCCAGGGGAAAGAGGAAGGAGAGACAATACAGAAAGATTACATCCATGTCTACGTGCATCACCTTTTAATGCACAGTCATCTTTCCCACTAGTAAAATGGTCTTATTAGATTTCCAAAGTATGACTCAATGCAATGACTGCTTCTTTACTGGGGAGGAACTGACAGTGGGGTGACATGGAATGATGTATCTTCCCTCTTCCACACCGCCATCAAGGAACCAGCAGAGTCTTCTTGCTCTCTTAACAAGATTTTATATTTAACTCTACTAAAAGGTGTGCCTAACTTTGCTTAAACAACAGCATTTATCTAAAAGTATCTTTTTGAAGTGTTTTTCACTGACCAGGGGACAAGGGACAAATATTTTTTAAATGTCAATATTATATGGACTCTGCTGCAGAGCAGACGTTTGTGTCTTCCTAAAAGTCATATGTTGAAGCCTAATCTCCAATGTGATGGTATTTGGAGGTGAGACCTTTAGGAAGTGATAAGGTCATGAGGGCACAGGGCCCTCATGAATGGAATTAGTGCTCTTATAAGAGAAACGGGGAGAGTTCCCTTGCCCCTTCTGCCACATGAGGACACAGTGAGCAGTGGGCTGTGTGCAGTCTGCAAGAAGGCTCTCAGCAGAACCCCACCATACTGGTACCCTGATCTCAAAATTCAAGCCCCAAGAACTGTGAGAAATAAATTTCTGTTGTTCATAAGTTTACCCAGTCTATGGTACTTGGTTATAGCAGCCCAAACTGACAAAGACAGACTGGAACTACATTTAAGTAGAAATTGACAGAAACTATTTACGCAGATGTTTAAGTCCCATATGTACTGAATGGCTGAAGCCTTGTGACATACAGGAGGCTCAAAGAATTATGACCCATCATTCAATAAAACTGTATGGGTGTTGAGTGATCTCTGTGTCAGATGTCATCCCAAGAGAAATCATTCATTTTTTGGTTCCTAAGCCATTTCTGGAGGCAGCAAAACAAAGCCACCTTTGGACTTCCTTGTCACTCCAATGGTTAAGACTCTGAGCTTCCACTGCAGAGGGCATAGGTTAGACCCCTGGTTGGGGAACTAAGACCCTGAATGCTGTGCAGCATGGCCAAAAAATTAGAAAAAAAAAAAAAAACTGAAAACAAACAAACAAAGCCACCTTCTTCCTGAAGGAGTCTTCACAGATTAAATATAATCGTTTTATTTTACAGTTGGAACATTGTTTTTAATCTTATTTTCATCCGTTGCTGATTGCTGTATGGACCAATTTAAACACACACCATGAGGTACATTTTCTGTACTGATGTATGTTAACATTTATCTCATACATATAACGCTTTCAAATCAGGCAAAACAGTGAGGATCGATTTGGTCTTGGTCACTTTCCTCTCAAAATTGTAGAAATGGTGAGACTAGATATTGATAAAAAATTATGAAACTTTACCAAAATTTTCTGAAGAACAAAGTCTGTTGGCAACCATGATCACAAATAACTAGTGCAATAAATCCTGATTCTTCCGTTGACATAATTTTGTACACTAGCCTGGATTAGGAAATGTATCCAGGCTTTTAATAAAAAAAAATAGAGTTGGACTTCTATTATTTATGATAAATTGTTATTGTCTAACTCCACACTTTTTATAATAATGATGCTGATATATCATTATTTCAGCTTGGTAACCACTGGATGATACCTATCAAATGATAAGACATATCACTTCTGTTTATAAATTACTGTATCAAACAAAATAAAACAGTTCTGTGGAGTTAATAGTCAAGGATTATGAAGCCTCGAAAGGCAAGGACATGTATGTATGTGTATATGTGTGCAGCAGTTGATAAGCAGTGGGGGTGGAAGAAGAAATCTACTGCTGATTGAATATCTACTGTGTTTCAGGCACTGTCCTGGGTATGTTACACTTATTCTTTTATTCTCAGAATACTTTTCACTAATTATATTTGAGGGGTTAATCCATCCAAATACAGCAATATTTTGTCATGAAAAACATTCTGATTCAGTTCACTTGGTGGCATTAAAAGCGATTCACATTTCATCTTTTGGCAATGCCTTTAGGTTTTGAAGTTAGTATAAATGAGTATAAATGCTGCTTAACTACAAACAAATCTTTTAGTCTCAGAGGGAGACTGAAATTAGCATATCTAGTAAACATCCTTAGTTTGAAAAAAAGCAATTTTTGTTTGTGGTTTCTAGATAAAAACGTGTCTGTGTATACTCATACAAATGTGTTGTCACAGTATATTAAAACTAATACCTTATATGATTTCAAATGTAGTGTGTACAGAGGTATATTAATCTGCTAGGGCTGCCATAACAAAATACTACAGACTGGGTGGCTTAACAACAGAAATTTATTTTCTCACAGTTCTGGAGGCTGGAAATTCCAGATCAAGACAACAGTTGGCTCATTTTCTGGTGAGAGCTCTCCTCTGTCTTGCAAATTGTTGCTTTCTTGCTGTGTTCCCATGTCTTCATCTCTCTTCTGCATGTAACAAGAAAGATCTCTGGGGTCTCTTCTCTTCTCTTCTTACAAGGGGACTAACGCTATTGAATTTGGGCCCCACCCTCATAACCTCATTTTATGTTAATTACCTCTTAAAGGCCCTGTCTCCAAATACAGTCCCAACTTAGGGCTTGATAACTGCAGGACACCCAGCACATAACTCTGTCCAAACCCCCCACTAAGGGATTGGCCAAACTCTGGCATGGTTTCCAGCCACATAAGCCATGCTTCTAGGATGATCCCAGAGCCCCCATTAAATTCCTACCTGCAAAAGCTCAATGCAGCTAGAGAACTTACTATTTGTTCTAGTCAACACTGGAGGCTAGGCCCCTGACTTCCCTTTCTTAGAGCATTTACTAAAAAGGGCTCACAATTGTGAATTTGTATCTCTTACAAGGTGTCTTTTTTAAGGACCTGAGAGCCATTCCACTGAAATGTGCTTCTCAAGAAGAATAGACCAGAATCCTAACTTCGACAACTGCCCGCTCACAAACACAGGTGACCAATCACATTCCACTGACCAACCACTTATAACTTTTCCCTTCTCTGACTCCACTGAGACCCCACTCTCCCTGCTTCTTTCTTCTTCTTCCTTTAAAGCACCGAATCTCACCTCTGCACAAAGCAGAATGGAGCTGAGCTGCCGTCAGCAGTTACTGAGTAAAATCTGTTTTCCCACTTTCACTAATGTCTGTCACGTTTATCGTGGACAGCTTCAACATATGTCATTCAGTCCATAACAGGGGAGTAGCATTAAAACTACACACAGGCAAGTTCAGGTCTACCAGAAGTGAATACAAGCAAGTACATTTTCTCCCCTTCCCAGGAAGGAAGTTATCGATTATTTCCTGCTCTATCCTTGCCTAGAATTTCTGTCCATAGTTGTGATCAGTCAACTCAGCACTCTAATTACCCTTTTGAGGGATGACCTTTCTTCATTCAACATAGACCAATTAATCTAGGTAACTCAGGGCTATGAAAGCATCTAATTTCTTGAAAGCAAAAGAGCAAAACATTTTTCTTACTGTGCCAGGTTACCTGATCACGGTTATGGCAGCTTGGATGCTAAAGGAAGCTAACTCAGTGAGATTGGTAGGCAGGAGGTTGAGTAGGGAATACTCTTCGAAGGAAAGGAAAAGAAGCAGGATTGGGTGGAGGAGAAGCTGGGCTGCAGCACAGTCTCACTGGGAGCTTCAGTTGATGCCACTGGGAGTTCTGGAGCTACCATAACACTAACGTTGTGCTGAGTTAGGATGAGGGGAAAGCCCCATGCCAGTCATTTTACACAGGCTCCTCCAATTAGGGAGAGTGCAATCCCCATAGGGGCTGTCAGCCAGGGTTTTCTACTGACAGCATTCTCAGAACATGGGTGAGGAAGCCCTTCATTCCTGAGGGGGAATGTCCATGGTGCATACACATCAACCATAATGCCCAGTAGCAGATCACTTTCTGAGAAACTGCATCTTGAGCTAATAACGCAAGAGAAGACAGAGTGGTCAGAATTCATTCATCTTAGTGACAAAATGGCTAGACCTCATGAACATAATGTTCAGCAAAAGAAGCCGGACACAAATGAGTACATATCATATAATTCCATTTTCCTAAGATTTAAAAAGTGGCAAAATTAATCTATGGGTGTTAAAAGTCAGGATGATGATTACATTTGGATTTTTTTAATTTCGTAGAGTTTTTATCATAAATTTTTGTTGATATTTATAATCATAACAAGTTTTAAGCACAAATAATCTATACCTGATTTTACGTGTGTATATGTATTTAGGAAATATAATAATAAATATTAAGTTATATTTATTAAATACATATTTATATCTTTAATATATATATTTATATAATTAGTCAAAATTAGAATGCCAAGAGAACTTTTATTTAAGAAGACTCCATCAGTTTTTCAATCTTTTAAAATTCTGTTTGTAGAAATTGAGTTAGGCAGAAGCCAAAGTTTGGGTAGACAGGTATAAGCAGGAAGGAAAATGAAATCTACATTACCTGGGCTCAAAGGGAAAATGTGGAATCAAGACTGAGGGACCTGAGAAAAAGGCTGGCAAAGACAATACTAAATGCTAGAAACGAAAGCACAGAGCTGTCATATGAGGTTTGGGGATGATTTTTCACAGAATAATAATAATAGTGCCATATACTGAGGACTTTCATGGGTCAGACATCCTGGCCCGTGCATTTTAAAATGCTTTTTAAAAATATTATCTAGGGGCTTCCCTGGTGGCGCAGTGGTTGGGAGTCCGCCTGCCAATGCAGGGGACACGGGTTCGTGCCCCGGTCCAGGAAGATCCCACATGCCGCGGAGCGGCTATGCCCGTGAGCCATGGACGCTGAGCCTGCGTGTCCGGAGCCTGCGCTCCGCAACGGGAGAGGCCACAGCAGTGAGAGGCCCGCATACCACAAAAAAAAAAAAAAAAAAAAAAAAAAATTATCTACAATTTGCAGAACAAAGAAGCTGATGTTTTCACCTGAAGTTTTACTGAAGCAGCCACTGAGACACAAAGTGGTTAATACATCCAAAGTCACAAAGCCAAGTGTTTCAGCCAGAATTCAATCCAAGTCTGTTCCAAAGAAAGTTTCTACTCTTTACATTATCTAATAAACTAAAAGTGATTATATATACACATATATAAAATATGTATACATTACATGTATATATACGTATATGTACAATATGTATATGTGACAATAATAAATGTACTTAGCCACAACAGCTGTGACACAAACCATAAGGAAACAGACAACTTAAGTCAGAAATTATCTGACTGAGAAGTCATTCAATTCTGAGGCTATTCTGCTCAGACATTGCATATAGTTTGGTTTCCTTTCCTCATTTTAATCAGCAGAGGAGTTTACTAGGAAGAAAGAGCCTCAGTTTCCTAACTATTATAACCCACCTGAAGTCATCATTTCTGTTTATTACATCATAATCATCTCTACTTGCCACCAATTGTACATTCCCAAAGAGGAAATGGTGATTTCAAGCAAAGTAAAGACAATGAAGCAGGAACAGATGTGCTACTAAAAGAGAGGCATCCTATTATCCTGAAAGTGTTCTCCATAATGAAGAACAAGGGAAAAGAGATCAGAAGGTATTATCATATTTCAAAATAGTGTCTGTTCTAGCAGCCGGATTATATTTAAATAGAAAGATCTGCCAAAGTTTCCATGTACCCTTCATAGTACTTTATGCTTGACACTTTGTATTCTAAAGAAACTGCAAAAAATTAGAAAAAAAAAATCCCTCTACAGCATTTTTGGTAAATTGTTTACTGCAGCCTTTGCAACATTTTTTTCTCTTCTGATTTTCCTTAGTCACAACACAGCAAGTTGACCCTACTTCCAATTAAGATATTTCTGTTTGGTTCTGACTCCTTCATTTCCAAGACCTCTGTTGGATTGCACCACCTGCTGCTTTAAAGGCATTCCTAAAATATTTGTCTTCTCACCCTAAGAAAGGAGACATTGACGGAATGGGAAACTGTGGAATGATTCACATTGTTCTTAAAAACAGATGTTTGCTTACACAAATTCATTCATGAAGCAGATCTTGTTCACTTAATATGTGTCAGACATTTGACAGGCTAATAGTACAGAGAAAGAGATCTGTTGCATAAACTCACAGCAGCCATAGTAGAATGAGGGAGACAGATAAGGTAACAGACAATCACAAAACGGTGTGATTAATGCTAGAAGAGATGTATCCACCCTGTTCCTTGGAAGCTCCCTGTAAATACAGGCTAAGAGGCAGATCAGAGCAATTGGAGAAGACTGAGAATGAACTAAAAAACACTGTTGCAAAGGTACAGAGATAAACTGATCTCAGAGAGACAGCAGTGAGCAGTCTTGAAGAAGGATCTTAGTTCCCTGCCCAGGAATTGAACCTGGGTAGCCTGGGTGAAAACTGGGAATCCTAACCACTAGTCTACCAGGGACTAGAGGCTAGAAAAAAATTTACCCTGGTTCTTGCCACCATTTGAAAGCAAGAATGTTTCAAGGAAGCAAAACCTGTAAAAACAGGTACAAAGTTTATTATTAGAGACACAGCACAACAAATGGGAGAGCACACAGAGAAATGGTTTATTTATTTAAGATGGAAGCAAGGCAGAGACGCACACCCAGAGAGAAAGGGTGTGGGCATCCTCCCTAATGAGGAGGAGTGCAGTAAAGAGGCAGTTAAATCATT
This sequence comes from Orcinus orca, assembly GCF_937001465.1. Taxonomy (NCBI): domain Eukaryota; kingdom Metazoa; phylum Chordata; class Mammalia; order Artiodactyla; family Delphinidae; genus Orcinus; species Orcinus orca. The sequence goes on along the minus strand of NC_064563.1, from coordinate 7,709,942 downwards.
TATATAGGGGCAGTTCTTCCGGGTCTTCGTTCTCCTCTGGCCAACTATCTCACTTCTTTTCCCATGTCTGACCTAAGGGCCCTTCCCAATATGTGTGTGCATCTTTTTGCCAAGATGAATTCTAGCATGAGGGCCTTTGGGCAGTTAGCCGAACTTATTATGGCCTGGTGTCCCTTCACCTTTTGACCCCCAAGGAGCCTTTCTGTGCTAGTGCACCTGGGGAGGTTTTCTTGACCTCAGGAGTGATAGGTGTGGTCATCTTTTCTCTTAACTCCAGCAGAGCTCAGCTCCTGCCATTAACTTTGTCCTTGGAGTGTCTGGGAAATCAAAGTTCCAACTTACTCTGCTTGACAAGCTCTAGCTGCTCAGCCCAGGGACCCATCTACCTCCTACCTCAAAACCAAGCCTGGTATGTTAGGGGCATGGCCAAGTTCTAGTATAAACACATAGAAGCTGTTAGTTATGGAGGAGTCGGGTGAGTATGGCAAGGTGGGTGAGGCAGAACCCAATGTACTTCTTAATCAATGGTGAAGTACACAGATGTTTGTCTTATCTCTAGAATCACTCTCAGAAAATTCCAAAACTAATCCTACTAATAGTTCCAAGTCCCTTGGAAGCCCAGAGAAAACCAACTTGTTTTCCTCTCCAGCAGCTGCCTTCTTATCTGCCTTTGAATTTCCTAGGTTTGGAATACCTGGTGCTATTTCTATGACAGTAGAAACATTCCTTCTGTCTTTTACTTTCCATTTCCCTCCATGCATCTATTCCTTTCCTATTGGCCTAGTGAGCTAACTTTGTTTAACTCAAGGTCAACTCATTAGTAACATCAGTACACATGCAAAATCCCTGGGCTGATGCATCATCATATCTGCCCACACTCAGGAAAAAGGATTATTTGGGCCATGAACACCCAGAAGGCAGGAATCTGGAGTGCTATCTTAGAATTCTGCCCACCACATGGACTAACCCATCATACCTGTCACACAGTCTTTTACATGGTAGATACTCTATACATATTTGTCCATTGATTGAAGATATGTATTACCTGTATAACAAAACTGTATAAATAATACTTAAAAGTTTAGTGGTATTTCTTTCCTCCCTGAGCAAAAGCTCATTTGGTCCTTTAGCTCTCTGCAGGTCTCTCTCCCTTTACTCTTTATAAATTATGATGGTTAAATTAACACTATGAAAATCAACTATACTTCACTAAAAAATAAATTTAAAAAATAAAACAAAAAAAGAAGAATAACCTATATGGTAACAGAATCTAACAAAGAATAGACACATGTGTATGTATAACTGAATCACTTTGCTCTACCCCTGAAACTAACATATTGTAAATCAACTATACTTCAATATAAAATAAAATTAAAAAAATAAAACAAAAATTAGAAGCAGAAAATAATAAATTGTGATGGCTAGTACTGTCTCCAGGTTCTATCAAATATGGAATTTTTTAGTGATCTGAACAGTTTTGGGCCCTGGAGATGATAAAGGACAAGCTTGCATAGGTGTGTGATTTCCTTCATAGACAGTTTTTTCAGAACCTAGAGCTGACCTGTTATAGGAACGATCTCATGACTGTTCTAAGAAGAACATATTCTAAAACATTTACTCTCTTTAAATATCTCTCTTGGGGAAGATATTAAGTACTCAAAATTATCTCTAGTTGCAAATATTTCTTAGTTTAGCCTGGGCACTGATGGACAAGTGTTTTTCAGTTTTTTATAGAAACACACATATGAGAAAAGCAAGCATGAGTGAATTCTCAAGTGTGTGCTGACTCTTCAGGTCCAGCTCCTTATTGAAAACATGCAAATACAAACCTGCAAAGCTTGTCTTGTCCTACAAACACTATATAAAAGTCATAAACTGTTTATTATCCAGTGTTTCATATATGAAAAATATATTGATACTTAAGTAGTATTTTGCCAAAAACTAGGGTTCTGTGCACTGGTGCCTAATTGAATCTCGGAGACAGAGTTTTAGGTGATGTAGAAAAGAATAGCTTCATTGCTTTGCCAGGCAAAGGGGGACAAATTGGGCTCATGCCTCAAAAACTCTGTGTCCCAACCCAAAGGGATTCGGTGAGGAGCCATGGTTCAAGGGCAGGATTGCTGATAAGGATCAGGGTGTGTGAAGGGTCTGAACTCCTTTAATCTGGCCTGAGGCGGTCTCCTGATGAGCTTCTTGAGTTATCAAACTCTGATCTCCCCTGGAATGAAGAATGTTAATGTCTTCCATTTGTTGAGGGTTTTAGTTCTGTAGAAGAGTTAAGTTATCCCTTGAGGCAGAACCAGGACCCTGCCCCAAGTCTGCACTATTGTTTTTTGACTACTCTTCTCTTTTCTCTGCATCCCCTCCCTTCCCTAATTAGCAACTGATAGAGTCTGCCCTTTGGAACTCAGGCAAGGTCATAGAGACTGTAGTCTATTCCCTACAAACAAGAAACAGGGGACACAGAAAGGCTTCCATGACCAGGAGCCCAATGAGGTCCTGCTCAGTTTTAGTATCAGACAGTTTCAGGTACTATGTAGGAATTATTTTTCCTAATGGTCTCTCATAATAAACATATGAAATAAAAACATAAGATTTACAAAGATTATATTTTATTAAAATCTCTACAAAGGGAGACAGGAAAAGACAACAAAGTTTACTGGGTGTCTGTCATATCTGTCTTTAGAAATATGAATGTAAGTGCAAAATCATATTTACTCTAATACCACTCTCCCCAAATTTGGAATACAGAGCAGAGTTTCATATGCCCATCTAGTTCAGAGAATGATGCTTCCATAAGGGACAGAGAAAAGTTGTGAAATTATAGCATGATTCTAGCCAACTATTTGAATAACTCAAAGTGAAAGAAATGATGTTGGTTGTTAGATCTCCATCAACATATATTTCTTATAATTGATAATTAATGTTAACCTAAATTGCTTACAACAGAAACTTTAATGTTTGCTAACTTATTTTTAAAAATCCTAATACTGAGACTATTGAAGAAATCTTCCAAATATCCACTTCATAAAAACGAGTAGTGAATGAAGAGGTGCTTGGATTTATAAAGAACAAGTAAAACAACCCAGTTTAATTGTTTCTGTTGATAGAATTATCACATAATGGAAAGAAGGAGTTTGTGATATATTTTGAATTTGGATTCTGTGAAATTTCTTAATACAAGGTTCAAGACATTTTGACTTAAAAGAATTGATGCAATTTGGGCTAAAGTTTGTGTTTCATGGTCTCACTTGGGCAAACTACTCAACACCGAGATTCTTTGGTGAGATGAATGGGGTTGTATTTAATATGGGTATCATTCTATTAGAATGACCTGGAATGGAAAATAAAGGAGATGCCCAAGGAATGATAGTACACTGAAAGATGCTCTACATTAGAGATAAAAAACATACCAGAGGCATGAGCAAGGACAGGAAGGTCGGGATTCACCTCAGAGAGATTATTTTGTTATGACAGTGAGAATTAGTTGTAATCAAATATTTAAGTCTCAGAGAAGCAGTGCTCTAAAGATTATCACAAATGCAACTCTTCATTTTTCCAGTTACCTAGTTTTACCACATTCTCCACAATTCCCTTCCTTTCTACAAGACTTCTCATATTGGTTTAAACTGATTTCTGCATAGGACTGTTAAACCCTAATTTAGGTAGTCCTTTGTAAGTAAAAGTATCAGCTACTTTAACACAGTAAGTATAATAACTGCTTCTTGCTAATATGGTTTTTTTCCAGTTAATTAGAGTCCTGGGATAAAACAATGGTTCACCCACATTCACACACACACATAAACACACAAACACACACACAATCCCAAACATGATTTTAGATGGAAAAAGTCATAATTTTTTGGTTGGTGGTATTTTTTCTTATTTTAAATTTCTGTTAAGATTATGGTTATTTTTCTGTCACATAGACAAAAAACAAACACCATTTCTTGTACCAAACTTAAAAAACTGAGTAAAAACAAAGAAGGCAATATTTTGTGATGTCCTTGGGCTTTTCCTATACAACATGATGCATTCCAGGAGGGAGTCACAGAGGACTGATTTATAAGGAAATACTTATATTGCTGGATCTGCATAGTATCATATGATTTAATGCTGAGCTATGCAGCTACACCTGGAAAGAATGCAAAAGTTGAAATAAACAAGCCTTAAGGAGAGGAAGGAATCATGTTCTTTCTTGGGAGAAAAGCAAGAAATAATAAGCTAAGTTAAGTGAAAGAATTTACTCTGAAAATAACAGAAATTGATCTGACCACAGTGATGACTTGACAAGGGAAGAGACTGCAAATTACTTCAATAGTTTTATCCCTAGTGGATTTTTAAACTGCAGTAGATAACATACAGCAAAGTATATTAATACGAACAACAATAAGCTGGCAGAAAGATAGGGTGAGAAAACTCTTAGGTCATTTTCATTATTATTCATTAGTTTTAAAAAATGCATTTGATATCTTAAAAGGTCTTGGAGTTTATGAACACATTTTTCTGCTGTGTTCTAAGCCAAAAAGTAATAAAATTTAAAAAGCCTTAACAATACCACACCCTGAAAGCAATTTCAACCATTTTCTCAGCAAGTTGAACATTTAGAAATGCCTTAGGGTGTAAATTAATAGAGTATCTTAAGACAAGTAATAGCGAGAAATTCCTGGCTCCAGAACAAAAGGTCTTAGAATTAGAGCTTAAGGCCCTTAAAGACCTGATTTTCAAATTACATTCTGAGAGCATTCTAATGCTCATCCCTTCAAGTAACCTATGCTGTCACCAAACAACAACAAAAACCCCAATTCTCTCCTTCCTTGCTCAGACACCACATGTTCCCTGGACTCTAAGCCTTTGCTCATACAAGTTTCAGTCTGCTTCTACACATCTGGCCACACCCCCATTCATACTCCAAGCATTCTCCAACACCCTCTTGATTTCTCCCATGGGTAAACTCCCAGAGACTTTTGTTCCAACCCCTTTTCTAGAATGATCAATTTTGTGTTTTAATTATTTGTACACTTCATTTACTTCCACCATATCAGTGGTCCCCCAAACCTAAACCTTCAGCCCCTGGGCAGGAATAGAATGATTGAGGGGGGGGGCCCATAAATTTGTATGTGCATGTGTATTTTTTCAATCAATAAGGTAGTAAAAATATAGCCCTTATTCTGTGAAGAAAGGTAAAATATTTAGTCTAACAGGAGACAGAAAATGACAGCTTGTGGGCCAAATCCAGCCTGCTGCCTCTGTAAATAAAATTGTATTAAAACACAGTTGCACCTATTCATTTACGTATTGTTTATGGATGCTTTCATACGGTAATAGCAGAATTGAGTGGTTGCAAAAGAGACCATATGGGCTACAGAGGCTAAAATATTTATTACCTGAGTGTTCATAGAATAATTTTGCTTACTCCTGGTCTAGAATGTAATCACCTTGAGGACAATGATATATTTATATCACCTCTTGTGCACACCTTAGAGAAAGTACACAGACTCTGGAGATAGAAATCAGGAAATATTATTTTTCCCCCCAAATATGCTCTTCTTCCTTCTTTATTACAGTTTTCAACAATACTCACTTGTTTAAAAATATCAGTCTTACTGACTCCTCTCTCCTTATTCTTTATATCTATTAATCACATCTTATTAATTTTTTTGTTTATTCCATTGAATTGCCTGGGTATCCCCCCTCAGCTTAGTCCCCTTCTTTCCTCCAGATATGACACTTAACTGAATATGTATTCTTTCCGTACATGATCTCATGTTTTAGACACATATTTTTGCATATATAAGTACTCTTAATACAGAGCACCATTTGGACTATTTTAAGAGTTTACATGTGTGGTATCATACTGTACTTACATTTCATAGAGCAAATCTTTTTTTTTTTCTTTTCACTCAACATTTTATTTTTGTGATTTATCCATGTTGATGTATTTTCTGATTCATTCATTTGATATTGCATCAGATGACTAGAAAATTTATCTGTTGTCTTATTGATAGACATCTGATTGCTCCCAGTATTCCTGTTACAAATGGTACCTGAATATCTTGGCCACATGAATGAGAGTGTCTTTAAAGCCTAGAAATTGAAAATTAGAAATACTGGTCATAGGGTATTACATTAGTTTCCTATTTCTGCCATAACCGATTACCACATACTTAGGAGGTTTAAACACCACAAATTTATCATCTTAGAGTTCTGGAGATCAGGGTCTGAAATCGGTTTCCCTGGGCCATATTCAAGGTGTCAGCAGGGCCATGCTTCCTCCAGAGGCACTAGGGGAGAATCCATTTGCTTGCCTTTTCCAGTTTCTGGAGGTTGCCAGCATTCCTTGACTTATGGTCCCTTCCTTGTTCTTCAGAGCCAGCAATGTAGGATCTTCACATCTCTCTCTGACTCTGACCCTCCTGCCTCCCTCTTCAAAGGCCCTTTGACATTACATTGGGCCCTACCTGGATAATCCAGGATTATCTCCCCATCTCAAGATCTTTAACTTAGTCACATTGCAAATTCCCTTTTACCATGTAAAGTAACATGTTCCAGAGGTTAGGATACGGACATCTTTGTGGGGACTTTCAGCCTACCCCAAATATAAACATCATCACAACTGTTAGACACTATCAATTTCCTCTGCAATGCAGGTATAGCAACATAAAACACTGCCGCCATGTCTTCATCAACACTTGGCATGGCCAGCCTCTCTGGAAAGTATAAAATCTAAATTTATTGCTATTGCTTATACCTTCAAATTTTGACATAATTTCAAACATACAGAAAAGTTGCAACAGTAGTAAAAAGAATTCATATATCACTTACCTACATTTACCAATTGTATATATTTTTGCCCCATTTGAGACTAAGTTGGAAATGTATATCCCTTTATCACTAAACATTTCAGCATCTATTTCCTAAGAACAAGGATATTCTATTATTTAGCCTCAATACAATTATGTAAGTCAGGAAATTTAGTGTTGATTGATTTTTATCATATAATTCCCAGTCACTATATAAGTTCCATCAATTGCTCCAATGTTATCCTTTATAATGATTTTCCCCTGGTTCAGGATCCAATTCAGAATCACATATTATATTCATTTATCATCTCTCAATTATACTTCATCTGGAAAATTTTCTCAGTCTGATATTTTGAAATAGAACATACCAGTTACTGTATAGAATGCTCTTCAATTTGTGTTTGTTTGATGTTTCTTTACTATTTTATTCAGGTTATACACATTTTGGCAGGAATACCCCAGAAATGATGTTGTCTACTCAGCACCTCTTATTAGAAGGCACATGGTGTTGATTTATCCCAAAGCTAGGAATGATGTTTTTGGAAACTTGTTTGAATGGTTCCTGCCAGATTTCGTCACTGTAATATAATGTTTCCCTTTGTAGTTAGTCAATAGTAATTTGTTGGAAGATACTTTGAGACTCTACATGTTTTGTTTCTCATCGACATTTCACTTATTAATTTAAGCATCCGTGGGTGACTCTAACTCCATCAACCATTCAATATTTGATAGTTGCTTTATTTTTTAAAAGAGCTCTTCTTTCTTCTCCTCTTCCTTTTTTCTTCTCTTCTTCCTTTTTTCTTCTCCTCTTCCTTTTTTCTTCTTTTTTTCCTTTCTTTCTTTCTTTCTTTCTTTCTCTTTGACCTCATGCATTTTTATTTTATTCAATGGATTATAATACATTAATATCATTTTTATTTTTATGTTCTAATTTTTCCATAGTTGACCACTTGGAGCCCCATTCAACTAGTTCATTAAGTGTATTTTTAACACATTCACATCATTCATTGAGTAATCTCAAATTTTATGAAATAAAAAGATATTCCAGGCTCATTTTGTGTCTACTTCTGTTTATTTTTTGCCTACCTAATCTTGCAGTCTTTGACCTTACAATTGTGGTAAGATAAGTTGCTGAGTGCTTTGATAGACAGTCTAGGGAAAAGGATTTTAATACTGAAAAATGATGAGGTAAGAAGTTTAAGATAAAGAGAGAAAACAATGGAGGTGATGGCAAGAGAAAATACCAATATCAAAATAACGTTGTGCCTAGTCTGCATTACCATATTACTTGAAAAGTGCTGTACTTGTACTTTTCTCAGTGCTGTTGCCTAGCTTTCATGTAATAATAAAATTCAGAAGTTTAGCAAAGCAATAATGAATCAAAACAAGTGATAGTAGTTTCAGACCCTTTTTGTCAAAAACATGCTGCATAAAGTTTTGTGTTCCTAAACCAAAACAACTAAGATGTTTTCTGTAAAGTAATGTGTATTTTTCTATACGTAGTATAGAAAATACTGGATATAATTTTAATTACATAATTTTACATTAAATCTCTTTGATGCACATTTGGCCTTCTTATGTGCACGTATGCACATGTTGTACTCTTACTCGTAGCTGTTTGTGCCCTTTTGAATTGTGGCATCATTTTTCTAGTTGATTGTGCATTTCTTTATTAATTTATAAAACACACACACACGGCCTTCCCTGGTGGCGCAGTGGTTGAGAGTCCGCCTGCCGATGCAGGGGACATGGGTTCGTGCCCCAGTCCGGGAAGATCCCACATGCCGCGGAGCGGCTGGGCCCGTGAGCCATGGCCACTGAGCCTGCGCGTCTGGAGCCTGTGCTCCGCAACGGGAGAGGCCACAACAGTGAGAGTCCCGCGTACCGCAAAAACAAAACAAAACAAAACCAAAAAACCAAACACACACAAATTTAGTTGTTGCTATGGTACACTCACTGTTCTAGGCGTTAGTGACAGGGTAGTAGGAAACAAACGTCCTGAGTAGCATTGTTAGTTTCTCATTTCTGGTGTAACAAATTGTCATGAACAGTGACACAAATTTATTCTACACAACTTGAAGTCAGAATTCCAAAGTGGGTCTCACTGGCCTAAAGTCAACTGTCAACAGGTCTCTGTTCCTACTGGAGGTTCTAGAGCAGAATCCATTTCCTCAGCATTTCCAGCTTTTAGAAGTCACCTACATTTCTGGGTTTGTCAACCACTCCTTGATCTTCAAAGCCAGTAATGCTGGGCTGAGTCCTGACATAGCCATTGCTCTGGTCTTTCATTTAAGGGCCTGCCTGGATAATCCCAGTAATTTCCCTATCTTAATGTCAGCTGATTAGCACACTTAATTCAATCTGCTATCAATTCTCCATTCACCATGTAATGTAACATATTCGGTTTCTAGGGATTGAGACGTGGACACCTTTGGGGGAACATTATTCTGACTACCACAGTAGTCAAGACTGATGATACTTCTGCCCTGATGGAAATTGTATTTTAATGGGTGAGAAAGTCAACAAACACAGAAACATGTCATATATTTTCAAGAATAAATACTTGAACAAAACAGGGTAGGTGGAAAGAGATTGATGGGGACTGAGAGTTATAAAACATTGATTATCTTATCTCATTTTTATAAATGAAGAATTAAGATGAAGAAGAGTTAGGTACTTTTCCCAGTGTTAATGTGGTATCGATCTCTGTCTCCAAATCTCATGCTCTTTTCATGATACAGCTCTGCTTTACCATCTACTCAGTTTTCTGGTTAAAATGGGAATGACTCTAACTAGTGCCTGGCATCATGCCTGAAACATAACAAAACCTCACTAGTTATATGTTGTTGGTATTGTTATTTTTCTAAGCTATTCTCATCTCCTATTATTCATTGCTGCACTGAACCAAGAGAATAAGAGAAGTATTTTTCAGATACGTACTCAGAAGTTTCCTTTGAAAAAATTTCTATGAGAGAAAAATCAATAGAAATATTCCCCACATTTAACCACAGATTTTTTTTGAATGGTTTCTGCAGCTGGGTTAGAGTCACAGATGAGATATTAGTAAGCAAAGGATGTGACCCCTAAAAAAACAAACAAGGCAAAGTTACTTAAAAATGGTGACCGAATGGCCCATATAATCATAACGTGTCATTTTTAATAACAGGGCCTTTCTTTAAAGTATAGACTAGCACTCAAGAACCAGATTTGTTAATTGTTTGGAGGGAGGAATAATTTTCTTCACTTTCTGGTATTGCTATTTGAGTCATACCACTGCTTTAAAGTAAAATCCAGTGATTCCTTGTTACCTGAAATAATCCTGAATCCCTGTCATCACATTCAAGGCCCTTCACAATCCAGACCCAACCAGCTTCGTTTCCTTCCACTCTGTATTCTGTTGTAGATGACATTTTAGCATCTTGCATCATAAACATTTCCAACTTTCGAAGAAGACCCTTGCATTCCACACTTTCTTAATAGTGTGAGTTCCGTAAAATCACAGACAATGACGTTGACTTTTGTAGCACAGAGTCAGGCACGTGATTGGGATTCAACAGATAAACTATAACTGACAAGCTGAGTGAATAAGTGAATGAATTAATGTCCTTATCAGGTGATTTTGACTGCTCAGTAATTCTGTTCTTGTTTCTTAGATCTGTGATTGCTTTTATCTTTACTGAAAGTATGGAGCACTTCCTTCCTTTTCAGTGTTGAATTAGCTCAGGCTTTTCCTTCTTGAGGGATTCATGGCACTGGCTTGACTATGTCTCATGGTGGATGACTCAGGAGACTTTGGGCTCTAGGTGTCCATCTCCCGATCACCCACTTACTTTTGCTTTGGTACATTAGGATTTTAATAGAAACTGCCTAATGTGCAGGTAAAGTCAGCAAGAAATGAAATAGAGGCCATTACTCCATGGTATCAATGGAGCAGAGCAGCAAAATGTAAATCGCTGAGAAATGGGGACGGTTCATGCTGTTTTGCACTTTGTAGTAAGTCTGAGGACTTCGTGTGGCTGAGAGGTCCCAGGGTCCACTTTAGAAAGCTGAGGAGAAAATCTTTCCCCCATAGAGGTCGACCTGGTACCAGCAACTCTGAGTGCTAGAAAAGGGAAGTGAAGACTTTGAGTTTTCCCCTCTGCTTTGCAATTGTCTAGTCCTAACTTTCATGTACATATATTACAGTGTGTGACATTAAGTTTGAGATATAGGTTCTCCAAACCTCAACTACTTAATGTATACAATGAAAGTAACAACTATTCTACCTCTTTGGCCTGATTCTTTTTTAGCATTAAATAAAATAAGACAAAGGGCTTGGGTAACAGAACTTGTCGGTGTCCTGCCCTTAACTCTAGTATATTTCAGTGTTCTCTGACCAACACCCAATGTCCAGCATCTGGAGCTCTGTGGATACTGGCCTTTTTTTTTTCTGACTGTGGAAGCCCCACTGCCTGTGTGTTCATGAGTCTGTGCACACATGAAACAGATGGGATGCTGAGGAATTAACACCTCCAAGAACAACTCTCAACCACTGGTTCTCCAGAATTAGTATATAAATATTCCAGTTGCCTAATTCTTCATGTTGGATAATGATGGTGTGTGTGTTTTGTATTAATTTCTAGAGTCCACGCAGGTTTTAGCTTAAGTTGCACTGTGACAGCTTGTTAATAGCACACCTTCCATTGGTTGCTTTCCATTCCATTTATCTTATCTTTGCCTGTGTTATCTGAACTTCCCAAATACACCACTTACAAATGAATCCAGGTCTCAGGACCTACACCAAGGAGAACCCAAGTAACAAGCTGTACGTTGTGAAGGGCCACCTGAAGGGAAGGATGTTAATATTTTGATAAACTAGAAACCCAAAGCTAAAAGAACTTTTTATGTGTGAGGCTTTTCAGGGCATATAAAAAAAGGGATCTGGGTGATAGCCTGAGACAGGGTTGGAAGTAGAGCATGTATCTAGCTGAGTCCAAGGATTTGGCCTAAGGGAAGATCATCAGACTTCAGCTCAGAAAAGAAATTCTTTTCAAGTCCAGTAATGGTCCTTGGGTTTATGAATATGACTCAGACACAGAAAGGAGTGATAGCAAATTGCACCTCAGACACAGGTGTGGGAACATCCATGGGCATAGAACTTTAGCCCTAAAAGGGACCTTATTAGCTCACACCAATTTACCTTAATAGACTATTTTTTCTGTCTCTTCTAACAGATTGATTTTCAAAATTGTCTCAGAAAAAAAAAAATTTGAGAAAGAAAGTCAATAATGGTAATACTGGATTATTACCCGTAGAGTTAAAGAAGAAGCCATGAGTTCATACTAATTAGAAAATTGAAAAAACAAATATATAGTGGGGAAGGGTTGATCTTCCTTAAAACAGAATTCCAAGTAATAAATTTAGAAGGAAAGAAAGAAATATAATCACTGTTTCAGTCAGGAATCATCTATGGATGCTAGACAAAAGTATGATGAGGAAAAATATATTTATATAGTTTCAAAGTATCTCCCTATATGATATTAATTACAAAGAGAAAAAAAGCAACTTTACAGTGGAGAAATCTGGCAGATACCATATTAACTTCAGCAATAAGACATATGGACATCTTGAGACTGGGATAACCATGACACATTGCAAAGACACAGCATCACTTCTGAGATATTCTTACCAAAAATACATAATCATGAGAAAACATTAGACTAAGTTAAACTGAGAAATATCCTATAAATGAACTCTACAGTACACTTGAAAAGCACCAGGGTTGTGAAAGACAAAGGTCAATGAAAGAACCTTTGCAGATTAAAGGAAAATAAAAGTCTTGGCAACAAACTTCACCCTCATCTTACATTGGATCCTGGGTCAGTACAAGAACATTTGTGGGTCAGTTGGCAAAATTCGTCTGTAGATTTAAGTATTATATTGTATCAAGGTTAATTTTCTGATTTTAATCATTGAACTGTAGTTATGTAAGATGTTAACATTTGGAGAATTTGGGTAAATGGTATTAAAATTCTTTGTACTAATTGTACAGTTCTTTTGAAGTCTAAGATTATTTCAAAGTTACAGCCAAAAAAGGAAAGTTATAAGATATCACAGACATACTCACTCAAGGAGATGCATACAGTAATCAGAAACATGCCAACCCCAAATCTCAAAACTAAGGACCAAAGTTTAGAAACCACACGCTGTTTAAATGAAACTTTGGTATGAAAGCATCAACTGTTTCATGAAAATATTGTTATGTTGTTATTTGCTTCTTTAAAAAATCATGTTTTAGAGAAACATGTTTTTTTTTAATTTTATTGGAGTATAGTTGATCTAAATGTTCTGTTAGTTTCAGGTGTACAGCAAAGTGATTCAGTTATATATCTACATATATCCATTCTTTTTCAGATTCTTTTCTCATATAGCTTATCACAGAATACTGAGTAGAGTTCCCTCTGCTATACAGTTGGTCCTTGTTGGTTATCTATCTTATATATAGTAGTGTGTATATGTTAATCGCAAGCCTCTGATTTATCCCTCCCCCCATATTACCCTTTCGGTCACCATAAGTTTGTTTTCTATGTCTGTAAGCCTGTTTCTGTTTTGTAAATAAGTTTATTTGTATCATTTTTTAAAAATTAGATTCCACATATGTATGATAAACTCATGTTTGACAAGGTGTTGTATACACCTTGTACAGGTCTCAGCCTATCAATAACCAATCTTGTGGCTGGACCAGCCCTCATGGTTCTTATGACTGCAAAATACCTTTCATAAATAACAGTCAGGAAACTTAAAAAAGAAACAAAGTTTATTATTTACAGGACCTGGAAATTACATGACACACCTGGAGCCACATAGCCAGGTTGAGGGTAGAGAAAGAAAGCTTTTATTGGGGCCCTTGGATTTTGTGGGCTCACTCTTTATTGGTGAGTTCAAAATAAGGGTGGGAATTTAAAGCATGGAAAGAGAAAAAACAAGCGGCCCCAGCCTAAATTGTCAGTTATCAAAAACAACCAATGTCTCTAAAACAAAAGCGCCTCAGTGGGGGCAGGTGGCCTGGCTCTTTATGTAGTCCTGTGGCTGGCAATATGTTTATTCTAATAGCCATCTTTTTATTTTTTTAATAAATTTATTTATTTATGGCCATGTTGGGTCTTCATTGCTGCATGCGGGCTTTCTCTAGTTGCGGTGAGCAGTGGCTACTCTTTGTTGCGGTGTGTCTGCTTCTCATTGCAGTGGCTTCCCTTGTTGGGGAACATCAGCTCTAGGCACGTGGGCTTCAGTAGTTCTGGCACACAGGCTCAGTAGTTGTGGCTCATGGGCTCTAGGGCACAGGCTCAGTAGTTGTGGCGTATGGGCTTAGTTGCTCCACGGCATGTGGGATCTTCTCGGACCAGGTCTGAACCCATGTCCCCCGCATTGGCAAGTGGATTCTCAACCACAGCACCACCAGGGAAGTCCTAATAGCCATCTTTGAAGTGGATTCCTCTTTGAAGAATATGCCTCAGCAATCAAGTCAGGGACTTGCGTTACAGAAAAGAGAAAACCCAACTGTCAAGGCTTACACCACACAAGGACCAAAAAAAAAAACAGTATTTCTCTCTATTTCCATCACTTGGGTACACGTCATTGGATGTTTCTGTGTCTGTTTCCTTCTCGGTGGGGGGGGGGGGGGGGAAGAGAACAATCATCTGGCCCCTGATATCTTGCAAGTTATCTTAACAAAGACAATCAAAACAATTATAATGAAAGTGCTCCTTGAAGCAGCCCTTGCTTTCCTCTGTATATTCAGGTTCAATATTCCATTCTGAATTGAATGTGTAAATTGAATGTGTAAAACAAACCAAAAAAAAAAAAGGATTAGCATTTTTCTCTTAAAAGTGGAGTGTTTTAAAATATGATTACTTTTTCAACAGGTTTCCTTTTAATTAAACTAGATGTATATATTTTTTAACCCCAAACCTTCTCAGGTCTCAAGAGGGTCACCTTTTTATTGTATCATTCTTTGATCTGAAGCCTTTCATATTATTTGTTTAAATGTTATGGTCTGGACTTAAATTGATCTCTCCTGTTCAATTTCAGGGTTAGCATTTGCTGTGACACAGATGAATTTTTCCTCCTGTTGCCTTGAAGACATTCATCAGAAATATCATGCTGTGCTTGATGGAGATTCTCCTGGTGAAAATGTTCACAACCTAGAACAAATTAATATTTGGTAACAATCAATGGCACTCTCCAATGCATTTTCCCATTTCCTTCACTTTTCTTTCTCATTGTCCCTAGCTTCCTGATTCTTTTCATGTAGAAAATGGGCTGTAATTTATTTTTTAAAGAACTCCTATGGCTGTCTCTTGGTCTTAATGAAAACAAGGACCATAGTTTATCTGGAATCCTAATCTGACTATGAATGCTCAACAAAGAGACTCAGAACTACAGCTCAAACCAGAGAAAAAGCAAAGCATCAAGGGGAATCTATCTGTCCTTTTGCTAAAGAGAAATGGGTCCTTGGGCTATGAGGAAACAAATCACTATTCCAGTCAATTTCCTTGTGTGTGTGTGTGCGCGTGTGTGTGCTTACTAGAGATTTGTTTTGTTGTGTTATTTAAATACTAAAGGGTATATTATGACTCTACTTGGAATGGCTCAATTATTTGTGAGTTTATTGTACACAGACTTTTTCACTGCTATTAATCTTGTTTAGCACCTAGGAGACTTCCTTTATAGTGCATGGGGGTTGTAGAAATAAAATACAGTGTTATTAAGACATTGTTCTGCCTTCCACGCAAAATCGAGGAAGGCCAAGCTGACCTGAAATGGCCAATTTACCCAACTCACTTTGTCAGAGTTGTTTTGTATGTTGAAAATTATCTATTCAACTCAGAAAGAGTATTTTCTCTCACAAATACATATTTGGTATCCTTATGCATTATTAACTATATACCAAGTGTTATTCTCCCTAAATTGCTACAAGAAAATCAAATGACCCATGTTTCTGAAAAGTTTTGGATAGAAGAAAGTAACTATGAATTAAGAACATCAAGTCTAGCCTCTTACTAGACTTGGGAATGAGCGTCTATATCCAGGGCACTCAAGCTGTTCTCATAATTGTAACACTCAAAGGAATTACCATTCTTCTACATATACTAACCAACCCCTACATAACAGAATATGTGGTTGAATGGCACAAGAGAGGGAGCACTTGTTGCCTGGAAATACAGTTTATGATAAAAGACTTTCCTGTTTTGTTTATGTGTTTTTTATCCCAAAGATCTAATACCATCTTCAAAATACAGTAAAGACCACTGCAAAATTCATATTGTCAGAGAATGTGCATGTGTCTGGATGGACCCTGTCACGGAAATACCCTACCTGAGTTAGGAGAAATGGGGAAGAGGAATCACAAGAAAAAGAAAGAGGAGAGTGAACACAGTGATTCCAAAAATATGTCCAATTCAGTCATCAGCAGCTTCTCAAGTTTACCTTGGGCCAAAGTTGCCTTACTTTCTTTCATTTCTTAAATGAGAAAATAGAATTTTTCTTTTACTTATAAATATTCTGAGAGCGTAGGTCATCTGTGTAATGGTTTCCATTAAGATTCTTTCAATATTTCTTTCTGCTTGATTTTCACATAAGTGTGCTAACATTACCGTAGAAAGCTCCACTAAATTAAAATATCGTTATAGCTAAATGTTACAGGTGTTACATTATAATTCATGATAAAAGGTTATTCGTTAGTTCAAGGCTCTGTTAGCACAATCTTTCTGCCTTCACGACTAAGAAGTAACAACGTGTTTTGGTTCCATAATAGTGAGTTAATTGTTCATTTTCCTAATGTTAGCCCTTAAGAAAATGTAAAGTATATGGAGATAATATTGCTCCTTGTCTAGTTAAATAGAAGAAGGACAAAATAGTATACTTGAAAGAGCTACAATCTCAAACTTAGAAAAACTGGGTTTGAGCTCAATTTTCTGTATATGTGTTTAAGATAGTAATTTCTTCTTTTTGAACTTGTTTCTTAGCTGTAAGGTGGGATTAACAACAATTGAACCTATCCTAAACGGATGTTGGGAGACTCAAATGTGAGACTATATCATGCATGTATTCATATTAAAATATATTATTACCATTGTCTTCTTTAATTTTTAAGCACTTTCCTGTGAGTATATATGACCAGTCTCCACCCCCACCCAATGCACCAAAGGTTCTGAGGTTTTACATGGTTCTTTAGATATTTACATGCAATCATGATACAAGCATAAATCTTTAAATAATCACAAATTATACCAATATTGAGAACCATTTGAAAGAAGGAAAATACTATAACACAGAAATATTTAATATTATTGGATATTGAAACTTTAGGAAATCACAAGTAATACTTTTGTGTATTCTACGAATTCGCCTCCTCCTCAGGCATCCTTTTGTGGTCATCTGGCACCTAAAAAATCCTAAGACTCACAATTTTCTAAGGTGTCTAGAGGGAATGGAGCTCCTTTTCCCTGGGAAAGCAGTAGGCTTTGGAACTGGGGAGTTTAAAAGAGAGGGCTGGAGGGAGGAAATGGGACCTAGTGGGCATGAGATCTGGAGAGAGAAAGAAGAAAGAAGCTACAAGAATGTTACCAAACTCACATTCCAGTGCTCACCACTCAAAAGGCAACAAATTGAGGGGCTAGTGTCAATAAAAAGGAAAGATTCAGAAAAGCCAGCAATCTGGGGAGAAGGTAGACTTGTGTCCAGAGACCAACTCCAAAGATTCTGCTAAGCCATGACAATTTTTAAAGGGAAAAGGGGGAAACAATCTCAGGCAGGAGGTCAGATTCTTCACCATTATTCCATCACGTGCAGACCTGCTGACTTCTCTTGATCTTCCTTTGGATGCTCTCTTGCCCATGTGGTCCACCTGCAAATTTACTAACGGGAAGCTGGGAGTAGAGGGTCAGTCATTCTCTAACTACTTAATTCTTCATTCTTACTCCTAATCCAGGAAAGGTATCAACAGGTTTGGAAAGGCATTGTGTACATTTATTAAAGCAGAAATCAGGAGCTAGGTTACATATTGCCTAGTGATCTCATCTTTATGATTAAGATCTGAGGAAAATGGGGATGAACAAACAGAAAAGGGGCAAAGTAGCTGCTTATAAGAACACTCTTCAACAGCTGAGCCTGGAAGAGACTCTTCATAATCTAAGTGACCAACTTCCACCTTCCTTTCTCCACACTGCACTTTACTGAGATCTATCTGACCATCCAATGGAAGTTCTCCAATACTCAATCTCAGACCTGATTGCTTGGACTGAGGAGGAGGACCACGGTGGTGTGGAGAATGGACAGACCTTATCTATTTCCAATCATCTCCAGAGGAGCAGTGACCAGAGATGTGTCCACCCACCTCTGTATGAGTTTCACCAGGCAGATGAACCACACACTGGCAACAAATACAGCATCCTGCATGATCAGGCTCCATCCATGTTTTACATTTCATCCTGAATCTTGACGTAAGACACTCTAGACATTCTAACCTCCTATTCATTCTTTAAAAATGAGATCTGTCCCACCTTAGGACTTCTATGTTTTCTGCTTTCTTAACCAAGAACTCTCTCCTCTCTGTTCTTCTGATGGTTGGCTTCTCACCCATGAATTATAAACTGATTGTGGACTAGGGTGAGATCAATAGTTGGCCCATGGATATATAAACACGGCATGTTGTAAAATAAAGTTGACACTAATACCTTAAGAAGAAAGGATGAACTGTTAGATAAATGGTATTAGGCTATTTAAATAGCTATAAAGTTTGGAGAAAAACATTAGTTTCTGAAAATAAGTTCAAAAGACTAACGTAACAAAAAGAAAAGCATTGGAAAATATGTGTTTTTTTTGTTTTGTTTGTTTTTGCTGTTTTGGTTTTTTTTTTTTGCAGTACGCGGGCCTCTCACTGTTGTGGCCTCTCCCGCTGCAGAGCACAGGCTCCAGACGTGCAGGCCCAGCGGCCATGGCTCACAGGCCCAGCCGCTCCGCGGCATGTGGGATCTTCCTGGACCGGGGCATGAACCCGCATCCTCTGCATCGGTATGTGGACCCTCAACCACTGCACCACCAGGGAAGCCCTACGTGTTTTTTTTTAAACTTAAAATTAGGAAGGGCCTTCTTAAACCAACACAAATCACAAAAACTTTAATTACTCTAAAAACTTAACATTCTTCTGTAGAAAAAGCACATAAATACAGTTAAAATGTAAGCAACAGACTTGAGAAAAAATATTTGCAATATGCATTTCAAAGGACTGATATCCTGTGACCAAGAGGATAACATTCTCCTCAGTTTCTTCCTGCTTCTTAGGCCCTGGCCCAACTTTTCTTAGAGTATTTTCTTTAGAAAATTTGTAATCTAAATTGTTCTTTGCCCCTTTGAGATATATGCACATCTTTTCCCCCTTTTTTTTTAATCTAGTAAAATGCATAAAATGTACCATCTGAACCATTTTAACTGTATGCTTCTATTATATTAAATATATTCATAATGCTGTGCAACAATCATCATTTATCTCCGTAACTCTTTCCATCTTGAAAAAATGAAATTCTATATCCATTAAACTATAACTCCCCATTTACTACTACTCCTAGACCCTGACAACCACCATTCTTTCTGTCTCTATGATTTTGACTACTCTAAGTATCTCTTGTCAGTAGAACCATAGAGTACTTGTCTTTTTGGGACTGGCTTGTTTCATTCAGCATAATGTCCTTAAGGTTCTTCCACGTTATAGCATATGTCAGAATGTTCTTCCTCTTGAAGGCTGAATGATCTATGTATACTACATTTTGCTTATCCATTCAACTGTTTATGGAAACTTGGGTTGTTTCCACATTTTAACTATTGTGAATAATGCTGCTATGAACATGGGTTTCCAAACATCTCTTTGAAACCCTGCTTTCAGTTCTTTTGGATGTATATCTAGAAGTGAGATTACTGGATATATTTCAGATTGCTCATATTCCTATTTTTAATTTTTTGAGGAACCACCATAATGGTTCTCCCTGGGCATGCATGGTCACTTTCTAATTTTCCCCATTTATGCAGTAGTTTTTGAATGTTCTAGTTTTTAACACCTAGCTTCCAAAAGTGGAAAAAGAGAAAAACGAAATAGAAGGAAGGGCACTGGCTCTTTAAATTCTCTGGAAGTTGCTTCAGGCAGATGGGGAGGGTCTTGCAACAGTGTGGGGAGGGGCAACACCATGATGATAGCGTGCAGCTCTAGGACCAGAAACATCAGTCAACAATCAAAGCACACATCCCAATATTTGGATGACAGGGTGCTTTCTGCCCATTCTGGTTCCCACCAGCAGTGTGCACAGAACACATGCATAGCTGTCTGCCATGACTGGGGGTGGGGAATAGGTAGCTGCTACTGTGATAAGAGATGAAACTGAACAAAATTAACCACAATTTACCAACAAAGGCTTCCCCTGGAAGATGCAAGCATTCAATAGACTCCATATTTCCAAAACAGTTATAAGAGATAAATTCCTCCAGTGCAATTTTCTAGGTGGGAAGATAGATTCCTGATTCTTCCTACTCTGCCATCTTCCCAGAATCCTCTCTATAAGTTTCTTAAAAAGCCTCTTGCCAGTTTTATAGCCCAGGAATGACTTTCTTTAGGACCTGGGACCTATCTCATTGAAATGTGATCTTTAAGGGAGATAACACCCCTATCTCCTAGTTTCTGTGGAAAGGTGAGAACTTTCCTCCAAGTTGTTAAACTACCTTCTGTCATGAATATAAGAGAAAGTTTACCTTTCCTTTGGGTAAAGCTAATTAGCAAACAGATGGCTTCTCTTCTCCCTCTCACCCCAGGACTTAAAACTTCCCTGAACTTTGATTCAGCAGAGTTGAGTTCCTACTGATCTGTGGCCTCTCTACCCTGTTGCAGTAGCCTTGAATAGTCTTTCTTTTGTGTTTAGTTTTCTCTGTGCAATTTTTGCTTTGACACGAGAAAGTATAAAGAGCTAGCACAAATCAAAAAAAAAGCCAAATTTTAAGTGGTGAAATAAAGGGTATATTCACATAATAAAAATCTAAAATAGCCAGTAAACATATGAAAGAATTCTTAAACTAACCAATTTTTATCAGGGAATTGCAAATCATAACAACAATACAGTGTCAAACTTTAAGCAGTATCCAGGCTTGGCAAGGGCATGAACAGATGGAAACTCTCATATATTACTTGTGGGAATAAATATTGTGTGTGTATGTGTGTGTGTGTGTGTGTGTGTGTGTGTGTGTTTTAAGAATTAGTTGTTATCCAAAAAGGAGAAGTAACAACTGACACCACAGAAATGCAAAAGATCATAAGAGACTACTATGAACAACTATACACCAAAAAAATGGACAACCTAGAAGAAATGGACAAATTTTTAGAAAGATACAATCTCCCAAGACTGAAACAGGAATAAATGGAAAATATCACCCGTAATGAAATTGAATCAGTAATTTGAAAACCCCCAACAAATAAAAGTACAGGACCAGATGACTTCAAAGGTGAATTCTACCAAATATTTAGAGAACAGTTAACACCTATTCTTCTGAAACTATTACCAAAAATTGCAGAATAAACACTTCTGAACTTATTCTATGAGGGCACCATCACCCTGATACCAAAACCAGAAAAAGATACCACAAGAAAAGAAAATTACAGGCCAGTATCACTGATAAACATAAATGAAAATATCTTCAACAAAATACTAGCAAACCGAATCCAACAATACATTAAAAGGATCATACACCATGATCAAAGAGATTCATCTCAGGAATGGAAGGATTTTTCAATATCTGCAAATCTATCAATGTGATACACTACATTAACAAACTGAGGAACAAAAATCATGTGATCATCTCAATAGATGTAGAAAACATTTTGATAAAGTTCAACATCTGTTTAGGAAACTCTCCAGAAAGTGGGCACAGAGAGAACATACCTCAACATAATAAAGGCCATGTATGATAAACCCACATCTAACATCAAGCTCAACAGTGAAAAGCTGAAAGAACTTCCTCTGAGATCAGGAACAAGACAACAATGTCCACCCTTGCCACTTTTATTCAACATAGTATTGGAAGTCCTAGCCACAGCAATCAGAGGAGCAAAAGAAATAAAAGGAATCCAAACTGGAAAAGAAAAAGTTAAACTGTCACTGTTTGCAGATCATATGATACTATACATAGAATATCCTTAAGACGCCACCAGAAAACTACTAGAGCTCATCAATGAATTCAGTAAAGTTGCAGGATACAAAATTAATACACAAAAATCTGTTGCATTTCTATACATTAACAATGAAAGATCAGAAAGAGAAATTAGGGAAACAATCCAAGTTACCATTACATCAAAAATAATAAAATACCTAGGAATAAACCTACCTAAGGAGGCTAAAGACCTGTACTCCAAAAACTATAAGCCACTGATGAAAGAAATTGAAGATGAAAGAAATTGAAGACAGAGAGATATACCATGTTTTTGGATTGGAAGAATCAATATTGCTAAAATGACCATACTACCCAAGACAATCTACAGATTCAAAGTAACCCCTATCAAAATACCAATGGCATTGATCACAGAACTAGAACAAAATTTGTATGGAAACACAAAGGACCCCAAATAGCCAAAACAATCTTGAGAAAGAAGAACAGAGGTGTAGGAATCATGCTCCCTGACTTCAGACTATACTACAAAGCTACAGTAACAAAACAGCATGGTACTGCCACAGAAACAGACACGTAGATCAATGGAACAGGATAGAAAGCCCAGAAATAAGCCCACCCACCTATGGTCAATTAATCTATGACAAAGGAGGCAAGACTATACAATGGAGATAAGATACTCTTTTCAATAAGTGGTACTGAGAAAACTGCACAGCTACATAAAAAATAATGAAATTAGAACATTTTCTAACTCCATATACAAAAATAAACTCAAAATGGATTAAAGACCTAAATATAAGATTGGATACTATAAAACTTCTAGAGGAAAACATAGGCAGAACATTCTTTGACATAAGTCACAGCAATATCTTTTTGGATCCATCTACTAAAGTAAAGGAAATAAAAGCAAAAATAAATAAATGGCACAAAATTAAACTTAAAACATTTTGCACAGCAAAACAGCACAAAAAGGCAACCTACTGAATGGGAGAAAATGTTTGCAAATGATATGACTGTTAAGGGATTAATATCAAATATCCAACAGCTCATACAATTCAACATCAAACAACCCAATTTAAAAAATAGGCAGTAGAACTGAATAGATATTTTTCCAAAAAGGAAATGCAGATGGCCCACAGGCACATTCAAAAATGCTCAACATTGCTAATCATCAGAGAAATGCAAATCAAAAACACAATAAGATATCACCTCACATCTGTGAGAATGGCTATCATCAAAATGCCTACAAGTAATAAACGTTGGCAAGGATGTGGAGAAAAGGAAACACTTGTACACTGTTGGTGGGAATGTAAATTGGTACAGCCACTGTGGAATACAGTATGGAGGTTCTTCAAAAAGCTAAAAATAGAAATACCATATGACCTAGCCATTCCACTCCTTGGTATTATCTGAAAAAAAACCCTGATTCAAAAAGGCACATGCACTCCAATATTCATAGCAGCATTATTTATGATAGCCAAGACATGGAAGCAACCCAATTGTCCATCAACCAATGAATGGATGAAGAAGTGGTGGTACATACATACAATGGAATACTACTCAGCCATAAAAAATGAAACTGCCATTTGCAGCAATATGGGTGGACTGGAGGGCATTATGCTAAGTGAAACAAGTCAGACAGAGAAAGACAAATACTGTGTGATCTCACTTATATGTGGAATCTAAAAAATACAACACACTACTGAAAATAACAAAAAAGAAGCAGACACCGATATAGAGAACAAACTAGTGGTTACCAGTGGGGTTAGGGGGAAGGAGCAATATAGCGGTGGGGAGTTGGAGGTACAAATTATTGGGTGTAATAGAAGTTCAAGGATGTTGTACAACAGGGGAAATATAGCCAAAATATGTAATAACTGTAAAAAAAATGAATTAGTTGGTATCCATCAAAATTTTAAATGGGCATGCCATTTTGTGCCAGGAATATATTTTCTAGTTATCTATCATAAAGAATTTTTATTAATTACCTATTTTAAAGAATAATAGAAATCATTTGTTAGAATATTTAATGAGAAAGTACTTACATTTTAATGACAGAAAGAAAATTTAAAGTTTCATAAGGAAAATCTTTCCTAAATGGAAAAATGACAGAATGGAAATGTAGCATCCAAAATGTTAAATGTGGTGAATTTAAGAAATTGACTTTTATTATATTCTTTATACATTTTATATTTTATATAATTTCTCCTATTAGTTTTACAATCAAAAACTAATAACTTGTTAGAGTAGAAGTATAAAATCAAATTAGAATTGCTGATAGTATTGACTCACATCCAAATAGAAATCTTTGTTTCAGTACAGATTGTTTGCTATTACTCTGCTGTAACCTCCCAGAAACGAATGAGCTCTAGGAGCAATTTAACATCTTAAATGTGGCGCTTGAAATATAAGGCTTTGCATCTACCTTCTTCACTTCTCCTCTAGGGAAAAAGAGAGAAAGAGAGCATACCGTCAAAATAGCCTTCAACTTTATCTTGATAGCAGGATCATTGTTTAAAAAAAGATTCTCAATCTCACCTTTGTTTCTTTTCCTTTTGAAGGCCTGTGATTACAGGATAGGAAGTTTCCCACCAGGGTGTACCATCTCAAGACTCAGAAGTAAGTAGCATCTTTCTAAATATTACATGAACATTTGATGGAGGCGGGTGTTTGTTTCCTCTTTGGCATGTGCTGACTTTCATCTCCTTCTCTCTTCTGAGGTACAGTGATGCCTGCAGCCTGTAAAGTACAATGCACATTGTGGACACTCTGATAAATATTAAATGATGATGGTAATGACAGAGCAAAGCCCTGTCTGTGCAGTTGTATAACTTCTCCCGTACATGGTGTGCCTCCTCAGACAGCTGTCACATCCTTGCTTTCAGAGGTAGGGATTCCTTGCCAAATTAAAGCTTGAGAAGAGCACATTACATCCTCATGTCATTGTGGGAGTGTGAGATATGAACGCCTAGAGCCATACTTGTCACTCAGAGACTCGTCTGTTTGATAAATACTGTCTCAAGAGCCAATTCAGATTGACTACCTGGCCAATTCAATCAATCATACAGATATCTGATCCAGAGAGTTTGTATGATGCCCAAACCACTGGCCAATTCCAGGGGGAAAAAAGCCCAGCCCATCTGAGACCTTTCAGTCAGCACATTTTAGCTGAATTATATTGACTTGATGATCATGTGTTTTTGGATAAATATTTTTAAACATGCAACTTAATGGATTTATTTATTGAAGAACTGAGTAGAGATTATCAATATCAACATCAACTTTTAAGGAATTGATAATACTATCCAGACTTTACTGTACTAAGTACTTTCCATGAAATTTCTTTTGCCACACCAAGTGGCCTTTGGATGCAGGATCTTAGTTCCCTGACCAGGAATTGAAACTGTGCCCCCTGCAGTGGAAGCTCGGAGTCCTCACCACTGGACCGCAAGGGAATTCCCAGCAATTTATTGTTTAATATTCAAAAAAAACTCTCAAAAGTTTGATCTAATACACTTAGATCAGTGTATCTGTACACTTGATAAAACCAAGGCCAAGAAAATGTAAGCAGTTTGCCATGGGTCATGAGTAAGAGGAAGCGTCCAATTCAGTTTCCTGTGACTCCAGAGTTTTCATAAGCTTTTGGGGGAAGACTTTTAGAAAGAACACCTTAACAATAATATTGTTCCATTTATGTATTTTTAAAATGTGTAAAATGGATAGCTAGTGGGAACATGCTGTATAGCACAGGGAGCTCAGCTCAGTGCTCTGTGACAACCTAGATGGGTTGGGATGGGGGTAAGGGAGGTCCAAGAGGGAGGGGGTATAGGTATACATATAGCTGATTCACTTCATTGTACAGCAGAAACTAACACAACATTGTAAAGCATTTTTTCTCCAATAAAATATATATATATATATATATATATATATATATATATATATATATATATATATATAATGTCTACCAACATCAAGACCCATATACTCTGCCTGAAAGTCAAGGAACAAATTACCCTTTTTTTTCTAAGGCCAACACATTCACTTAAGTAGTGGAACCCATCCACTTCAGTATACCCAAGGTCACTGCTCTCTTCTATTTTATTTATTTCATGGTTTATTTCTATTAGTATACAAATACATACCACCTTAAAGAAATCTTCCTTGATTCTATATCCCTTAAAAGTTTCTGCCCCATTTCTCTGCTATTTTTAAGCAACATTTCTCAAAAAGAGTTTTTGAGGGCAGTTTCTCCTTCCTCTCTTCCCATGCCCTCTTGTTCCCACTACATTCAGACTTGTATACTTGCCACTCCACTGAGGCTGCTTTTACCAAGGGTACAGAAGACCTCTGTATTATACAATCAAGTGGTCATTTATCAGTTATCCAATTGGGTCAATCAGAATTGTTTGATACAGTTGATCATTGCTAAAAATTTTTTTAAAGTTTATTAAAAATCTTTTATTCAAGGTCTAACAAGAATTAGGCAAAACCAAAAAAGTAAGAAAAATTTCACGTTCTTTTGCTTCAAACTAGTAATTTCACTTCTTGTAACCATTATTAAAGTGGTAATTCTATTCAAATTACAAGAAAATATACAGATAAGAAAGTGCCCAGGTCCAATAATAAAGGAATGGTTTAAAACCACAGAATGGAATATTTTTCAACCATTAAAACTGAGTATTACAAAGACTAATAAGCTCAAAATGCTGACTTTATAACAGAAAATAAGAAAAGCATCTGTGTATAAACAGTATGTTCAAAACTAAAACTGAATGGTAAATAAGATTGAAAAAATACAAAATGTATGTTAGGCTGTTAAGGTTATGAGTGTTTTTCTTTTATGTTTCAGTAATTTTAAAAAAATTTTTATGGTAAATTTTATAATAGAAAACATTAAAAAAGGGATCCATTATCAATCAAATCAGATAACTGTTTTGTTCTAAATGGTGGTCATGTTAAACTATGATAATTAAAGTTTAAGTTAATCATTATATTTTCTTTCTCAAATAGCTAACTGATTCAACACAGAGAACAGTCATGATTTATCAAAGGTGTTTTGAAAAAAAGATATTTTGCTAAATCATTGGCTGGATTCATTTGCATAATATATTCTCTTCAATCACACATTTCAAACTGTATGCTTAGTGAAAAATTATTTTTTCAAGAGGGAGAGAATTTTAGGAATTTTATTATGATTTATGCAATTCCTGATTTACATAGTTTACTGGTGCTTTTATATTTTAAATAACTCGCCATCGCTAGCCAATTGAAATTGTATTTTAGTGCACTAATTGAAAAAAAAGCTGTCAATTTCTTTTCTTTGCCATGCAGCTACAAGTTTCATTGTTTCCTTCATGAGATTAAGGAGCTTCCAATTAAGACAATGATTTTAATCCATGAATTCATGAGGCATTTCCTAAGCTTTCCTTGGTTTCTACTAAATTGCACAATAAACTAGATTCTAAAGGCAAGCCACATCATGAAGAAAATAATTATCACCTTGTCTTAGGAATGGAAACATATTCATATAGAAACCTCCTCATAGTGGCAGGGCGGGGTGGGGGCATGCTGTGAATCCTTGGGGTTCAGAGACAGGCCTGAAGACAAGCCCCCGGAAGTTTAGAGGGCAGGCAACTGTGGCCAAGAAGGTCTTTGTGAAAAAAGTGGGATGTTCAAGCTCCATCTTTGTAGTAAACAGAACCTTTTTTAAAGTATTTTATTCTAATGCCGGCAACTTGTGATGTTAATTCATCTCTGAAACAGCATCTATAATAAAGCTTTTAAACTAGATGTGCTTGTTTAATTTAAGCACTTAGACTATTCAAGAACGTATTTTATTATCCAGACTGAAGAAATAAATATTGTTCTTGACTTCCTAGTATTAGGTGAGCTCCAACTGTTTATCCACCTATCCACCCATCTGTCTATCCATCCATCCATCCATCCATCCATTACCTATCCTTTTATCTGTATCAATCTATCTTCCTATGTACCATCTATCTACCTAATTGCTATTTTCTCCTATGTGTTCTGTCACTCTTCTATTTATATATTGAAAATAAACATATTCCTTCTTTAAGTACCAAAGAGTTGTATTAGTTTGTGATAGGAATTATTTATCTTTTCTTCAACCTTCAACTTAATAATTTCTTTAAAAAATCCATTTTAAAAATGTCTACATTAATTCATTTGCTCAACTCTAAATACTGAAACAATGATTTAAATTTCTTTCAATTGTTTCCTTTCATAATGCTTAGAATACCCATAGAAAGAGATACTGCCCTTTTAAAAATAATTTTGTGGGAAAAATAATCTTACTTTGTCATTCTAAGGTTTGACTATTAGCATAAGTATTGCTATGAAGAAATTAATAGAGGCTGAATGCTTTATAAACATAGTGGGCAGATTTATCATTCTATTCAGACGTGATAGCTTGTACTATCCCAGTGCTGATTTAAAATGCAATGGTTGAGAAGTAGGCAAAGACAAAATTGAGTTATATCAAGGTGCCGTGTGTCACTGTGCGAGCCAGGGTATCTAATGTAATTTGTTTGTTGTAGTGTTTATGAAACATTCCATCTGGCACAATATGCCTCTAGGACAGAAGGTGCTGGCATATTAAAGATGCAAGCATCTAACATATGATATTTACCCATTTATTATTTCAGCAGAAAAGTAGACAACCTTTAGAAAACAGTGAAGAGATTAGCAAACTCAGACATTTGATTCAGATAAAAATTTGAGGACTACTACATTCATAACATGTCAAGATATTTTAATAGGATGGAATTTTGTTTTTAAGCTAAAAGCAAACAAATCTAAGAGATTTTTTTCTTTCTCTTCAAGGAAAGTGTACCTTTTACATGGCTTGGCTGATTTTCATTTTAAAAAAAGGGGTTTTTAAAGCAAAAGTTGCAACTTCACAACATGATATGTTAACAGAGCAAATTTTCAGGCAGAGTCTGAGAAAGGAAAAATATTCCATTATAGACCCAGCTCTCTCATAAAAAAAGAAACAAAACAAGAATTACCAAATGGTCACTGATCGCATTTCATGGATCTTTTAACAAATTACAGTGAATCCTGCCCTAACATGCACTCTTACTGTCCTTTAACTCAGCACATTTTTTTTTTTTACAGTAAGTTGAGGGGTGATGAGATATACAATAGAATTGAAAAGAGGAAATTCCATCATTCCGTTGAAGGAGAGAAGAATTAAATGTTCAATTTACATGCTAGGAATAATGGGCATGATGAAACTAAAAGGACATTCCCATTCTCAATGATATTGATTCTGAAATTATCATTATTTGACAGGATACTACTAATATGTAGAAGATGCCTATTCTGGCATTTCAAATACATCATCTGGTTTAGTCCTCAAGACAAATCTCATGAGGACGTTATTATTACCCCATTTTGTCCCATGAGGAAATTGAGGTTCAAAGGGGTTAAGCAATTATTCAAGCTTGACTTCACCCCCAGGAATATCTGACTCCAAATTCTATGCCCTTTCCATTGAGATCCCCTGAGATGGACTATTCCAGGCAGAAGTCATACTATGGAAGCATTTTGATAACATATGAATAAAAATATTCTAAATCCAAACTGTTATTCCACCTAAACATTTCCACTGTGGACAAAATTTTCTTATGATAACAAACGTGGCATTCTCCCTCCTTTTGGATTTTTCATGTCTTTTTTTTTTTGCTATCACCTGCTGCCACTTCTCACATACTATTGATACATTTCATAGAAGGGTAGCTTCTTTTTCAGACCCACAGTAAAAGAGGAAAACTTTTAATTTCAAATCATTTTCTACACACCTTCTTTTCCTCCTAGGTCTTTCTTTGATCAATCATCCTGCTATCTATAAGGCACAAGGTCTTACCTAGTCAGGATAATATTAAAATTTCCTTACACAATCAGAACCATACTTTATATGCACTATTGCCTTAATCTACTTCTGTGAACTAATAGTTTCAACTGCTTCTCAAATCAAATGAAAATTCCCTGTCTTGACCTTCCAATTGTTCACAAATTAACAATTTAACCCCCACCCCTTGTATAATGGCTGCCTTACTATCTCCATACATCAGTCATTTGATCTTCTGAAAGGTAAACTCTACCTGCCTCTTCCCTTCTTTATGAACATTATATATAAATCCCTATTGCAATGGTAATAGTAGCTAATCATTATTAAGTACATATTTCATTAGGTGCTTTATAGACATTATATCATGTAATTATTTAAATAACTCTGCAAGGAAGAAATTACAATGAAAGAACTAAAGGTGTGACTTGTAACATAGTTAGGAGGGGAATAGGTCCCTGATCTGTTGTTTTCTATTATTTTTTTTAAAAAATAGGTTCAGGGCTTCCCTCGTGGTGCAGTGGTTGAGAGTCTGCCTGCCGATGCAGGGGACACGGGTTCGTGCCCTGGTCCGGGAAGATCCCACCTGCCGCGGAGCAACTGGACCCGTGAGCCATGGCCGCTGAGCCTGCGCGTCCGGAGCCTGTGCTCCACAATGGGAGAGGCTACAGCGGTGAGAGGCCCGCGTACCACAAAAAAAAAAAAAAAAAAAAAAAAAAAAAAAAGGTTCAAGAAAATCTGCCAATAAATTCAAATTCAAAAGCAAACTTGCCAATCCCTAACAAACATAACTACACGTTTTTCATTTGGGAAGGATAAAATCTACATGTAGTGAAATGTACAAATCTTAAATGAATTTTAGTAAATGTATATACTCTGGTAACTACCACCTTTATCAAAATGAAGGCTTTTTCATCACTCCAGACAGTTCCTACATGCTCCTTCCAGCCAACCCCCATCAACATAAATGATCAGTGTTCTAATTTCTAACACCATAGATTAGTCTCAGCTTCTCTTGAACTTTATGTAGAGTGAGTCATACAATATGCAATGTTTTATATCTGGCTTCATTCTCTAACATAATGTTTCTGAGATTCATCCATGTTTTACACATATCATTTGTTCATTCTTTTTGTGGCTGAGGAGTGGTCCACCGTGTCACAGTTTGCTTATTCATTTACCTGTTCATGGGTATCTGGATTGTTTTCAGTCATTGTATATTATTAAAAACTTTTGTGGATATAGGTTTTCCTCATTGAATTTTTAAAAATGACCTGGAAAGGTGTGGAAAATACCTGGAAGAAAATGACTCATTCACTTTCTTCTCACCAGGAATACATATTTAATTTTCCTCTGTTAGGTCACACCATCCTCTCCTGCTAAATTGAAATTACCACAAGGAAAAGGGTTGTATCCTTTTATCTGTCTTCCTCTGCTGTCTAGCACATGACACATGCAAGTTCTCAGTCAGTAAGCATTAGCTGAATTAAAATTTGTCAAATTACTGTTTAAGACAGCTTCTTCATGAGCTCTACTTTGAAACACAAAACTAACTTCTTAATACTCATGAACATGCTTCTGTATTCTGTCCTTTCTGTCTTTTTGTTTGAGGGTCTCTGATTTTTATGTCTCTCCTCCCCTCTCTGGCTTGTGTTTTCTTTGTGATACTGCACAGGGTGGCTACTTCTTCAGCCTAATCCCAAGATATGATACTCACGAGTACATACACCATAAACTCTAGGGAGAAGGCTCACCTCAGGAAAGAAAGCTGGAATAACTCCATTTAGAGTCATCTCTTTATGGAATTATCATCATGAAGGAAGAGTATAAAATATCAAGGAAGAGGAGCCTCACTCTTTTTTAAAATTGAAGTATAGTTGATTTACAATGTTGTGTTAATTTCTGCTGTACAGCAGAGTGATTCAGTTATACATATATATATACATTCTTTTTTATATTCTTTTCCATTATGGTTTATCACAGGATAGAGTATAATTCCCTGTGCTATAGAGTAGGACCTTGTTATTTATTCATTCTATATATACTAGTTTGCATCTGCTAATCCCAAACTCCCATTCCATCCCTCTCCCAACCCTCCCTTGGCAACCACATGTCTGTTCTCTATGTCTGTGAGTCTGTTTTGTAGATAAGTTCATTTGTGTCATACTTTAGATTCCACATATAAGTGATATCATATGGTATTGTCTTTCTCTTTCTGACTTACTTCACTTAATATGATAATCTTTAGGTTCATCCCTGTTGCTGCAAATGGCATTATTTTGAAACTTTTTATGGTTGAGTAGTATTCCTTTGTATCTATATACCACATCTTCTTTATCCATTCATCTGTTGATGGACAGTTAGGTTGTTTCCATGTCTTGGCTATTGTAAATAGTGCTGCAATGAACATTGGGGTGCATGTATCTTTTTGAATTATACTTTTCTCCAGATATATGCCCAGGAGCAGGATTCCTGGATCATATGGTAGCTCTATTTTTAGTTTTAAGAGGAACCACCACACTGTTTTCCACAGTCTTGCACCAACTTACATTCCCATCAACAGTGTAGGAGGGTTCCCTTTTATGAGCCTCACTCTTTTTTTTTTTTTTTTTTTTACATCTTTATTGGAGTATAATTGCTTTACAATGGTGTGTTAGTTGCTGCTTTATAACAAAGTGAATCAGTTATACATATACATATGTTCCCGTATCTCTTCCCTCTTGCGTCTCCCTCCCTCCCCCCATCCCTATCCCCCCACTAGGTGGTCACAAAGCACCGAGCTATCTCCCTGTGCTATGCGGCTGCTTCTCACTAGCTATCTATTTTACATTTGGTAGTGTATATATGTCCATGTCACTCTCTCACTTTGTCCCAGTTTACCCTTCCCCCTCCCCATATCCTCAAGTCCATTCTCTAGTAGGTCTGTGTCTTTATTCCTGTCTTATCCCTAGGTTCTTCATGACTTTTTTTATTTTCTTAGATTCAATATATATGTGTTAGCATATGGTATTTGTCTTTCTCTTTCTGACTTACTTCACTCTGTATGACAAACTCTAGGTCCATCTACCTCATTACAAATAGCTCAATTTCGTTTCTTTTTATGGCTGAGTAATATTCCATTGTATACATGTGCCACATCTTCTTTATCCATTCATCCGATGATGGATGCTTACGTTGCTTCCATGTCCTGGCTATTGTAAATAGACCTGCAATGAACATTGTGGTACATGACTCTTTTTGAATTATGGTTTTCTCAGGGTATATGCCCAGTAGTGGGATTGCTGGGTCATATGGTAGTTCTATTTGTAGTTGTTTAAGCAACCTCCATACTGTTCTCCATAGTGGCTATACCAATTCACATTCCAGCCTCACTCTTAACACTGAGCAGAAACAGAATGAATCAGAGGACACTGAAGTAGCCCAAACTAACCACTAATAAGTAGATTTTTGATTCCTGAAATCACATTATAGAATAATCACAAAATAAGCCTGGCAAATCTTCCAATAAATTAAAATATGAAACATCAGCATATGAGAACAAAAGTTAACATTTCTGTTCTCTCACAATAGTACAGTATAACAGAAACCATTGAGCCTTTGACTACACAAATAGTTCTTAAATTTTAGTGTGAAAAAGAATCTAAGATTGTGTAGACAATTCAAATTATCAAGTTTCACACTCAAGAATTATAATTCAGTAACTATGGCACAGTAATTGCATTGTAAATAAATGCACGAGGTGACTTTTATGTAGGTGTTTAGGCTTTCACTACTCCAAGTGTGATCCATGTGCCAGCAGCATCAGCATTGTCCCTGAGCTTTGTTAGAAATGCAGTATCTTGGGACCCTCCCTAGACCTACCAAATCAGAAGCTTTATTTTTAGAAAATCCCCAGGTGATTCTTATGCCCTTTATATTTTGAAATGTACTGCTCTAAGTACTTTATACGCTGTGAGAAACACTGGATATACACACCAACTAGTGAAGGTGATCCTGCCGACTCTTTGCTGTTCCTTCTCTTCCACTAGAAAACCCTAACTGTATGATAACACAATATAAAAACAACAACATATAACATTTAGCATTTGTTAAGCACTCATGAAGAGTCAAGCTCACCTAAATTTTGCCCATAATAATTTTATTTCACAATCTTAATAACTGGGAGGCATTGCAGGCTACAGGAGAGAGCATGTCCTTGGGGAGTGAACAGACCTGAATGTGAATCTTAATTTTTTTTTTTTTACCTGCTAAGAACATAACCTTGGGTGAGCTTTGTAATCTCTTTGATTATTAGTATTGCTCCTTTAGAAATAAAGAATCTACTGCAGAATTTGGTGAAGAGTAAAAAAATGAGCACCCATGCTGTGACTTGGTGCATGGTGAGTTGTCAATCCTCTTATTCCTGAATCCAAATAAAATACACATAAAAATCACATGATGATCTCAACAGATGCAGAAGAAGCATTTGGCAAAATTCAACATCTATTCATGACAAAAACTCTCAAGGAAGTTGGTATAGGGGGAACATACCTCAACATAATAAAGGCCATTTATGAAAAACCTACAGGTAATATCATACTCAATGGTGAAAAACTAAAAATTTTCCTCTAAGATGGAGAATAAGACAAGGATATCCACTCACCACTTTTATTTACCATAGTATTGGAAGTCCTAGACACAGCAATCAGACAAGGAAAATAAATAAAAGTCATCCAAATTGGAAGGGAAGAAGTAAAACTGTCACTGTTTGCAGATGACATAATACTATATATAGAAAACCCTAAGACTCCACAAAAAAACTATTATAACTAATAAATGAATTCAGTAAAGTTGCAGGATATAAGATCAATATACAGAAATCTGTTGCATTTCTATATACAAATAATGAACTATCAGAAATAGAAATCAAGTAAATGATTCCATTTATAATTGAATCAAAAGGAATAAAATATCTAGGAATAAATTTAACCAAGGAGGTGAAAGACATGCACTCTGGAAACTATGACATTGATGTAGAAAATTGAAGATGATACAATAAATGTAAAGATATCCATGTTCATGGACTGGAAGAACAAATATTGTTAAAATGTCCATGCTATCCAAAGCAATCTACAGATTTAATGCAATCCCTATCAAAATACCAATAACAGTTTTCACAGAATTAGAACAAATAATCCTAAAATTTGTATGGAATCACAAAAGAACTGTAATAGCTGCAGCTGCCTTGAGGAAGAACAAAGCTGGGGGTTTCACGCTCCCTGACTTGAGACTATACTACAAAGCTATAGTCATCAAAACACACATACTGGCAAAAAAACAGACACATATATGAATGGAACAGAATAGAGAGTCCAGAAATAAACTCAGGCATATATGGTCAATTAATTTATGACAAAGGAGGCAAGAGTATACCATGGGGAAAAGACAGTCTCTTCAATGAGTGATGTTAGGAAAACTGGACAGCTACATGTAAAAGAATGAAACTAGAATATTTTCTCACATCATATACAAATACAAACTCAAAATTGATTAAAGACCTAAATGTTAGACCTGAAATCATAAAAATCCTAGAAGAAAACATAAGCTGTATGCTCTTTGATATTGGTATTAGCAATATTGTTTTGGATTCATCTCCTCAGGCAAGGGAAACAAAAGAAAAAAAAATGGAACCTAATCAAACTTAAAAGCTTTTGCACAGAGAAGGAAACCATCAACAAAATAAAAAGGCAACCTACTGAATAGAAGATACTTGCAAACAATGTTTTCCATAAGGGTTAATATGCAAAATATCTAAAGAACTCATACAACTCAAAATCAAAAAATTAAACCTAATTAAAATATGGGCAGAGGACCTGAATAGGCATTTTTTCCAAATAAGGCATACAGATGATCAACAGGCACTTGAAAAGATGCTCAACATTGCTAATCATCAGGGAAATGCAAATCAAATCCACAATGAAACATCACCTAACACCTCTCAGAAGGTCTACTGTCAAAAAGACAAGAAATAACAAGTGTTGGTGAGGATATGGAGAAAAGGGAACCTTAGTACACTTGGTGGCAATGTAAATTGGTATAGCCACTGTGGTAATTCCTCAAAAAATTAAAAATAGTACTATCATATGATCCAGCAACTCCACTTCTGGTTAGTTATCCAAAGAAAAAGGAAATACTCATTCAAAAAGATATATGCACCCCAATGTTCATAGTAGCATTATTTACAACAGCCCAGATATAGGAACTACCTAAGTATTCATCATTGGATGATGAATAAACAATTATGTCACACATACACACACAATGGAATATTATTCAGCCATAAGAAAGAAACGAATAAAGAAGATGTGGGATACACACACACACACACACACACACACACATGCACATGTACACACAATGGAATATTACTTAGCCATAAAAAAGAATAAAATTTTGCCATTTCCAGCAATAGGGATAGACCTGGAGGGCATTATGCTAAGTGAGATAAGTCATACAGAGAAAGACAAATACTAATGATTTCACTTATATGTGGAACCTAAAAAGCAAAACAAATGAAAAAACATAACAAAAGAGAAAGAGAGTCATAGATACAAAGAACAAACTAGTGGTCACCAGAGAGGAGAGGGGTTAGGGGAGGTATAAAATAGGTGATAAGGATTAAGAGCCATAAACTACAGTGTAAAAAATAAATAAGTTACAAGGATGTAATGCACAGCATAGGGAATATAGTCAACATTTTATAATAATTTTGTATGGAGTATAATCTATGCAAAATATCAAATTACTGTGTTGTACACTTAAAACATAATATTGTAAATCAACTACAATACATAGAATCAAAAATACACATATACACCTCAGTTACCCTACTCTCCATGCAATGCTGACTTATAATTCTATTTGTTCTTTTAATACTTTAAATATAAATATATTTATTTTCATTACAGTGCAGTTTTTTTCACATGTTCTGAATACTATAATTTTTTTCCTCATTCAATCAAAGAACATTCTACCATTTGGTCAAGAATCAAGTCTTTTCTGCAACATGTCACTTAACTGCACTGCAACCCCTCTTTGTTTTGTGTTCTCTTATACTGTTTTGAACCTACAATGGCTGACCAAAGCTGTGTAAGTGATATTGGTATACCTGACCCAAATCAGTAAGGGGACCATATAATGCTGGATATTAAAATGCTGATTTTATGGTACATGGAACAGCCTATAAGGCAGTTGTCATGGAAACAGATGGTAAAGATCAGCCAGCGCATAGAGATAGGTGGATATTGTCTGACATTATGAAGACATCATAAGCTTCGCTACCCGCTGGGAAGCTGATCTGCAATTGTATGAATGGAGGTGGAAGAAACCAATGATGGAGGCAGGGCATGACATTACAGAGTCTTAAGGAGAATGAAAGATAACTTGAAAAAATGGTTCTGAGAACACAGCTCCACTCCGACTGGACTATAATAATATTACACAGCACTAATTCAGGTGGTGTTCCCATTTTCAGAAATGCATCTTCCAAACAAGAGAGTCAGATGTGGATTCCCTTTCCTTTAGTCAACTTGCTACTGCAAAGAAGTCATAAGTGGAAAAGGTAAATAGTAACAAAACTGTATTCCTATTCTTAGGATCTGAATGGAAATAAGAATTTGAATCTGAGTCATACATTCAGAGCCATGTAAAATAACTAAAGTATTTCCTAGTATGGCTATGAAATTTATATGACTACGTGCCCTCAGCCTAGCAGGAAACCAAGAAATCTTTCTTGTAATCTCAAGCTTTGTTCATACATATTTTGTTGAAATTATTTGTTTCAATTAACACAGAGATTGTAACTTATTTATATGTTTTTCTGCAGCAAGTAGCACCCTTCCTGGCACAGAAAATGTCCTCAAGAAGTGTTTGTTAAAACAAACTAAATGCAGGAAGACAGGCTATAGGAATTGAGATTTTCTGACCCAAAGAATGCAATATCAAAATATATTTTTCCATTCTATCATGGCTTTATATCATATAGAAATATGTTCACTATTCATATTGAGGGATTATTCTCCAATTCTAGTAGATAAGGATAAAATTGTTTACCATTATACCAAGAAGGATTTTCATAAGTTACATAAGCACTTCCTGACCAAAACATGTGAAATAATAAAAGACATCCACAAAAGAGATTGAAGAACCTTTTTAGAGTTAAAAAATAATACATACATATATATACATATGCATATATACATATGCATATATACATACATACATATAAATACATGCATATATACATATATCAGTATATATACATATACCTATATGTAAATATATATACACATATGAAGGTGGCACAGTGTACTGTTTTCTGGAGAAAAATAAAATGACCAAGTGATTTCATTTTAAATAGCACTAACATACATACTTAAATGATTTGACAGATGAAATATGAAATAAAATTATATGTATCCTCCATAATCACACCACCAAAGACAACCAGTGGGCCAAGTTCTATCTTCATTATGTTCTATTGTAAACTGTGAAATTCCAAATTCTATTCATGACCCAATTCCTTCTTTTCTTTATTACTATCTTGTCTTACTCATGATAGGATCTCTGTCACTGTATGCGATAAATGGTATCGTTTTATCTTAACTTTGAAAATTAGTGATCCTTGGGCCATGCTCAAACTACATATGTATTCTGTTGGAATGCAAAATATTTTAAAAATCAATCATATTTTTAAAATATCTCAATATGCTTTTGTAAATTTTACCTAAAAATATTGTATATCTTTGATCTTATTTTCAGTGATGAGCAATATTTGACCACATATTAAGGTGCACAGAAGATCTTCAGTGATGAAATTGTTTTAACTTTTAACTCAGCATTTCCCATACAATAATTTAATTCATTCATCCATCTAAAAACATTTATTCACTGCCTACTATCTGAAAAATATTGTGTGAGGTGATAGAAATATGGCCCCAAAAAGCGAACATAGACTCTATCCTTCAGGAGCTTATATCCTAAAAAGGTACACAGTCATTAATTATTTAAATACTCAGTTCCTTATTATATTTGTAATAACTGCTTTAAGGAAGATGCTCTGTGGGGTGGGGGACGGGGGGTGGGGTGGTGGTTCATGTCTACTTATCCATATAAAGTCCCTCCGGGTCCAGGGAAACAAATGGCTTGATAACTTACTTAAAATTTTAAAGCATTCTGAACTTAAGAGAAAGAGACTTTCTCCAATGCTGGAAACAATATTTACAAATCCATAAGAGAAAATGAAACCAAGAACCCCATTTGGCCTTAAAGACATAGGCCAATCCCTAGGGGTCCTGAAGTTGAGTTTCTAGGTCCATGCACAAGTCAACTTACCCAATCAGGTTAGGGAATCATTTGAACCCCCTTCATAAAGCAAGGACCCTTGAGGGGTGAACTAGAAAAAAATTGTTACCCAGGGGTACATCTGAGGTCTACTCACCTCTCTTGACTTTGGATCTGTACAGAAAGAAAATTAAATTCTCCCCAAGAATCCCTAAGATGACAAAGTATGTGACTAAAATCCATAGTACCTAAAACTCAAGTTGAAGTTTGGGTTGTAATTCTCCCACTGCCTACCAGAAGCCTTCACACCTCCTTTATGGAAAATCATACTTAAAACTCAGGCTGAAAGATGTTACTGCAGGCAGTGTTCCATGGAACCTGAATTCATAATAAGAAAGAAAAATCACTAAACATGGGGAAATAACACCTGAGGTAGTCAGCAAAAATCATAAATTGAAGAATCAGAAAAATAATTACTGCAAATATTGGAATTATAAGATGCAGAATATAAAATATTTATGTTTCATATGTTAAAAAAGTTAAAACACAGAAATAAAAATAATGAAGAAACAAGGGCTGTTATGTCAGAAAGTAAATTGAAGGAAACTTGCTTAATCTGCTAAAAAAGTATCTACAAAAGGATTAGTAAAATTCATGTACAAAAGGTTGAAAACTTAAAATCCTTCCCTTAAAAAAAAAACCAAAGATGTCCATGTCCAATATAACTATTTACATTCACCATTTTACTGGAGGTATTAGCCTGTACAATAAGAAAAGAAGAAGAAACACTAAACTGTAATGTTTCGAAAGGTAGAAGCAAAACTGTCATTATTTACAAATAACATGCTTGTCAATACAGAAAGCCCAAATGTATCTACCACTAAAATATTTGAATGAATTTAAGAGTTTATCAAGTTTAATAAATACAAATCAATATAAAAATTAATTACATATCTATGTATTACCAAAGACCAGGAAATGAAACTCAAAAATGCCATTTACAATAGAATTTAAAAAAATCAAAGATTGTAGAAATGAACACAACAAATGATATGCAAAACTTTTAGGTACAATTTACATAACTTTACTGAGACATTTAAAAAATTCTGGACTCTC
The DNA here is from genome assembly GCF_937001465.1 of Orcinus orca. NCBI lineage: Eukaryota > Metazoa > Chordata > Mammalia > Artiodactyla > Delphinidae > Orcinus > Orcinus orca. The sequence continues at coordinate 7,669,643 of NC_064563.1, read as the reverse complement.
TGTTCTATTTCTTTGGTCTATATATCTGTCTTTACATCAGTGCCACACTGTTTTGATTATCGTAGCTTTGTAGTATGTGTTGAAATCAGGATGTGTGAGACCTCCTCCAACTTTGTTATACCTTTTCAAGATTGTTTTGGCTTTTCCTCGTGCCCTAAAATTCTACATGAATATAGGATGAAGTTTTCTATTTCTGCAAAAACACTGCTGGGATTTTTAATAGATTGCCCAGAATTTGTAGATGGCTCTGAGTAGTATTGACATCTTACCAATATTAAGTGTTCTAATCCATGAACAGATATGTCTTTCCATTTTTGTGTTTTCTTTACTTTCTTTTAGCAACATTTTGTAGTTTTTAGTGTACAAGTCTTTTGCCTCTGTGGTTAAGTTTATTCTTGAGTATTTCATTCTTTTTAATGTTACTGTAAATGAAATATTTTTAAATTTCTTTTTTAGAGTGTTCATTGTTAATGTATGGTAATGCAACTGATTTTTGTGTTTCCTTCATAACCTTTAAAACATTGATCCACCATCATTTGACATCTAGGATTACTTTTGAGAAGTTGGACCCATTCTCATTCCCATTTCTTTATAGGCACCTGCTCCCTCCATCCCTACCTTGATCCATGGACTGTTTATGGATTATCTCTTTATCTTTAATGTTTGAAAGTTCACAGTGATATTCCTAGATGTGAATTTTTTTTCTTTCTCTATGCTAGTCACTTGGAGACTCATGTCCTTTAGTTCTATGAAACTTTATTTAATTTTTCCATCATTAATTTCCTTCCCATAAAATTTTCTCTTCTATTTTTATGAAATTCTTATTATTTGGGTTCTTATTCTTTGGGTTTGTAACAAATCTTCATACCTTTTCTACTTCTATTTTCAACTTTATTGTCATTTAATTATAACCCTAGCATGTGGGCAAATGACTTTCAATGAAGATGCCAAGACCATTCAACAGTCTTCCACAAATGTTGCTGGGAAAATAGTCACATGCAAAAGAATGAAGTTGGACCCTTACCTTACACTATATACCAAAATTAACTCAAATAGATGAAAGAACTAAATGAAAGAACTAAAACTATAAAATTCTTAGAAGAAAACATAGGGGGAATATTCATGGCATTGGATTTGGTAATGATTTCTTGGCTCTGACATCAAAAACACAGGCAACAAAAGAAAAAATAGATAAGTTGGACTTCACCAAAAATTTAACTTTTTGTCCATCAAAGGACACTATCAACAGAGTGAAAAGAAAACCTATGGAATAGGAGAAAATATTTGCAAATCATATATGATAAAGGATTGTTATTCATAATATACAAAGAACTCCTACAACTCAACAACAAAAAAAACACCCCAATTAAAAAATTGGCAAAGGACTTGAAGAGACATTTCTCCAAAGAAAATATACAAATGGCCAATAAGCATTTGAAAATACGCTCAGTATCACTAATCATGAGAATCATGAGAATGCAAATCAAAACCACAATGAGATACCACTTCACACCCATTAGGATAGTTAGTATAAAATAAATTTTAAAAAAGCAGAAAATAACAAAAGTGTTGGCAAGGCCATAGAGAAATTGGAACCTCTGTGCATTGCTGATGGGAATGTATGGCATTCCATACATCCAAAAAACGGTATGGCAATTCCTCAAAAAATTAAATAGGGTTACCATGCAATCTAGTAGTTCCACTTCCAGATATATACTCAAAATAAGTGAAAGCAGGGACCTAAAGAGATATTTGTACACTCATGTTCACAGCAGCATTATTCACTATAGCTAAAAGGTAGAAATGACCCGAGTCCATCAGCAGATGAATGGATAAACAAAATGTGGTAAAGCCATATAGTAAAATCCTATTCAACAATAAAAAGGAACAAACTACTGTTACCTGCAACAATGTGGATGAATCTCAAAAAAAAAATGTTAAATTAAGGAAATCAACATAAAAGAGTGAATATTATATGATCCCATTTGTATGATATTTCTAAAGAGGGAAACTCTCCAGAAACAGAAAGTAGATCAGTGGTTGCCTGTGACTGAGGCTGAGAGTGGAAATTGGCTTTGAATGGGCACCACAAGACTTTGGGGTGATGGAAATATTCTAAAACTGGATGGTAGTGATGGTTGTACAATAAATTTACTAAACTCATCAAACTGTACACTTAAAATTGGTGAATTTTATGGTAGCCAAATTATACCTCAATAAATCTGTTTTATAAATTAATTAATCAATCAATTAACTAATTCTGATTTGGGGTTGTCAAACCCAATATAGTAAAATTATTAACTTTTCCTCAAATCTATAGATTTGATGATATTGCAAGGCAAACTCTCACTAGCATGTTTCAAAGAACTTGACAAGCTGACGGTGGAAGACTTATGGAATAGCAAAGAGCTCAGAGAAGCTAAGACACTGCTGAAGAAGGAGAACCAGGTAAAATTTTAATACAAATTACAATAATGTGGTATTGGCACAGAATAGATCGAAGGGGCAGAGAGAACCCAGAAAGAGACCTAAGCATGGAAACCCATTTTATAATGTGGCTGGTAATGCACATCAGTAGGAAAACAGTAAAATATTCAAAAAATAGTACTGGAACAATTTGTTATTTCTATGGTATAAAAAATTAAAATATATTCCTGATATTATATGCAGAAAATTAATTTCAAGTCAATTGGCTTAATCAAAGACACTTTTAAAAAGGTTAATTTTATAAACTTTTAGAAGAAAATGTAAAGTAATTTCTGTTCAAGTTTGAATATTGTAAGATTTCCTAAACACACAAAAAGGAATAAAGAACACAGAGGGAGGGGCTTCCCTCGTGGTGCAGTGGTTAAGAATCCACCTGCCAATGCAGGGGACACAGGTTCAAGCCCTAGGTCCGGGAAGATCCCACATGCCACGGAGCAACTAAGCCCATGTGCCACAACTACTGAGCCTGCGCTCTAGAGCCCGTGAGCCACATCTACTGAGCCCACATGCCACAACTACTGAGCCTGCGAGCCACAACTATTGAAGCCCGTGCACCTTAGAGCCCATGCTCTGCAACAAGAGAAGCCACCACAACGAAGAGTAACCCCCACTCACCACCACGCAGCAACGAAGACCCAACGCAGACAAAATAAATAAATTAAAACTTAAGATTAAAAAAAAAAAGAACACAGAGGGAAAATTTGAGAAAACTGACTACAATAAAATTATAAATGCTCATATAGTGCAGTATTTAAAGGATATTTTTTAAATCCATGTAAAGGATTGCAACACATTTAAGTGACAATAGATTTGTTTCCAGAAGTTGAAAGTGACTACAAATGAGTAAGAAGATATAGTAATTCAATTTTTTAAATGGGCATAATACTTGAACAAGTTCTTCACAGAAAAAGAAATATAAGGAAAGTTGTATAGGGAGAAAAATAAAAGTGGGGGGGCTTTTAGGTGTCCCTAAAAGCAGCTTTTCGGTGGCTCTTGCCAGCGCCCTACCTGGCAGTTTCCTGCCTTTCAGCCTCATCCTGCAGCACCTCAGCAAATTTCTCTGCCATTTAGTGCACAAAAGCCACCTTTTTCCAACAAAGTCTGAGTCTCCACTTTGCTTGGGGGTGGGGAGCATCTTCCAAAATGTTAGTTCTTTAAGTACTCTATTTTATCCCTGGAGGTAGTGGATGCTTCCTAAATCCCCTATTCTATTCCTATTGAATTCTTCAGAGTGCTCTTTATTCCTTAGTAGTTAATCTCCTATTGTTATTTAATCATTCTTTGCATTTAAACGTTCCCTATTTGGTTTACTGTGTGATTTCCGTCTCCTGACACAAAGATCAAATCCCTTTTTGTAATGAGTGCCCTATAATTTTTCAAGAGCTACCTGACCTATCTCCACTTCGGTATTCATCTTTACTGAAATCCCCTCCAGTCAGAGCCTAGCCTAGAACTTTGAATCTTATTTGTTTTCCTTTACCTTTGAGTGACCAGGTTTTGTACCTTTCATGCAACGACTCTGATGGTTTTCTCTGACCTTTTGTGGCAAGCAAATTACCTCTGCAGGGTCCTTCCAGAGGCAGAATATCCATAGTTTCCACTGAATATGCTTGTAGGTCAGCTTCATGTTCACTTTGAACAGGGAAAATAAATAGTAAAAGATAATTTTTTTCAAGCCAATATATTTCGACAAATGATATATTTATGTGCCACAGAGAATAAATGACCTCAATAATCATAAATGAATGCTGCTGGAATCACGGTATTTTTTTCCAAATCAGACTTTATTCTAGGAGATAAGTAAGCTACTAGTCATCCACTGATTTTGCCTTCCTTTGCCACTGTGTTTCTGCTTACTGAAAATTAAAGGCCCCCTTTCGTTTTACCTAAATGATTAATGGCACATGCTAAGCAAATCTCTCTTTCTGCAGTTCATTGCAAATGTGAGAAATATTGTCAGAAACAAAATGAACCTTTTGGAATTGACTGATTTCTCCCATTTAAAAAAATTTTATCTTGCAACTAAATGACAATATTTTTTTAAAAAGTAAAGTAAAAGAAGAAAACCTGCTCCAAGGTTTTGACTTCTGATCCGCATTCCTAAGGCAGAAAAAGCATAATCTAAATAAGCTGTTTCCAGAATTTACCTTATAAAGGTCTCTTGCCTTTTCAAGGCCTTATCAAAATGAATTTAAAAAGCAAATTTACATTTTTCTTTTATTATTATTGCTCCACTTTCTGACTGGACCAAACATAAATAAGCTATATTTTATCCAACCTACTTCACTTCTAAACTTGTACCATTCAAGCAACAGAAGACATTTGCTGAGATGTGTAAAATTTTAAACGCAATGCACGCTATCTGTAAACAGAGAGAGAATGAGATTGTTACGTGGTTGGCGTGGGTTGCGTCACAATAGCTTCAGCCAAGGAGGTCAAGAGAAGACCCGGACCTGCAATCTCAGTCCTCGCGATAGCAAGCAAAGAATTGCAGACTACCACTGCCGGCGGAAGCTCGAAGCAAAGTCTATTTAAGCATAGGTACACGCTCAGAGAGAGGTAGCGTCTGTTTCTGCGAACTGGAATCACCCTTCCTGTACAGGCTTAAAGGCGTTTTTGAGAATTTTTCGGGCAGCCGGGGTGAGTGACAGGGGATCATTATTTGATTGACAGTCCCGAGCTATGTAACAAGTTTACTATTGCGCATGCTCTCACCCTTGATTCGCTAAGAAATGCCCATGGAGGGGGCTGGGGAACAAAACCACATGTAGATTTTATTATAATGATGGTATAATGAGTTTGGGTTTACTGTAGGTTATACGCCTGTCTGGCCTGGGCATGCGCAGCCCGGGGAAGTTCCCTGGTGTTACTGTGTCCCTCTTTCAGGATAAGTTGCCCACCCCACGACCATAATTTCTCCTGTTCTGGGCGGAGTCAGGGGAGGGTCCCCAGATGGTTGGGGTGTAACTCAACTACTCCCCCTTGCCTTTTCGCCACTGTCACTGCCTTGCTGCTAATGTCTAACTACCTAACAAAATAAGGGTGTTATTGAATTTTGTGAATATGTCTAATATAGAAGGTTAAAGACAGTTCTAAAAAATTCACATAACGCTTGTTTATTGATTGATAATTATGAACATTTCATTTGTCTTATACTTACATATATAGTATTTGTGTTTGTATGAAAACATACAAAAGCACACACAAGGATATGCACATTTTTATTATGGATCATTTAAAATGCAAACATTGGGCTTCCCTGGTGGCGCAGTGGTTGAGAGTCCGCCTGCCGATGCAGGGGACATGGGTTCGTGCCGCGGTCCGGGAGGATCCCACATGCCGCGGAGCGGCCGGAGCCTGTGCTCCGCAGCGGGAGAAGCCACAACAGTGAGAGGCCCGCGTACCGCAAAAAAAAAAAAAAAAAAAAAAAAAAAAATGCAAACATTAAAAAGTCAAATCCATGGAATTCACATATGTCAAACATTGATATCAAAAGTAAATTGAAATCTTAGGAACATAGTGTTTTTGGAGTCCACTTTGTGATAAATGGCACATTTTTTTCTTTGCTTGTGTATTTATTATTTATTTTTTTATTTTAATCCAAGACAGGGATGCCTCTCACTACAGGGAGAATTGATTCCATGGCAGCACAGCCTTTAGAAAAGCCTGGGTCTTTAAGACTGGAGAGTCCAAGTTGAAATCTCATGCTTGCCCTGCAACTTTGGACCAATAAATTTAGTCTTTTGGGTCTCAGTATTTTCACCTATAAAACAGAGATTAAAAATAATCAACTCAAAACTGTTGAATGGACTAAATGAAATGATGCAAGTAAAACCAAAAATTTGAATCACAATAGAGGAAGCGCCCTCCTCTGCTAAATAACCCAAGCATTTAGGGAACCATAACTTGAAAAACTGTCCAAAACATGATGGAAAGGTCCAGGCCAAGGCAATTATGGTATCTTTGCATTTCAAGTCCATCTAGGGATGGCTTACCAAAATGAGGTTTAACCACGCCCTACTCTCCACCAAGAGTTGGTAATGAATTCTTGATCTCCATATATCTACGAGACCTGACATATTCAGAATGGATTAATGAAATGGATGAAACCATAGATCACTTTTGGATTGCCTATATTTCCCTGAACATTATTAAGGTACAATAAACATATGGAAAAATGCACAGGTTGATGAATTTTCACACACCGAGCACACTCATGTAACCAACACAAAGATCAGGGAACAAATATTGTGTGAACCCCAGAAGGCTCCATTTGCTCCCTTCTGGTCACTACCCCTGACTCCCACCCTAAGGACAACCACTATCCTGGATTTTAATGACAGAGATTAATTTTGAGAACGTACTCAGTTTTTAAGCCACTTCTAAGTTGTTACATCATTCAAGGTCTTATTCAACAAGTATTCATTCAGTGGCTCTTAAGGGCCCAGGAATTATACTGGCTATATGGTAGTGAATGAAATAAAACTTAGCCCCTGCCTTCCTGGAGCATATGATCTAGCAAGAGTTAGAAAATGATGAAATTGAAAAATCTAATCCAATATTATGCACTTGGTGAGCCAAAATCCAGATTTATTTCCTAGGGAAGCATGCCTGCAACAAGTTCCCTGGACCAGCCGTTGACCAAGTTTCCCACAAAAGACTTTACATGAAGTTATCATCTCTTTAAATTCTATTCAGGATTCCATACTGAACTTAAAAGACTTCATGAACAAACGAGAAATAATTTTAATAAAATCATAAACATATTAAGAGAAGGGAGGGAAATTCAGGACTAGGTCCCTTTACCCTAGCTCACGATATCCAGTTATGTTCTCTAGAGTACTAGCTCCATCAGATGTTGATAACATTCTTCAATCAATATTTCTAGGTCATAAAATTTTTAAACCTGGTGGTCTGTATGAAAGTGTTTTATTTTTGAGAAATTTTGGCATTTCTCATAGCCTTAATATATTAACGTTATTTCTAATTATTCAAGGGCATGGGGATTATAATATGTATCACTTTTCAAACAAATTAAATCACAGAACAACTTTTCTTCATGAATCTTACTAAACAATCTGCTAGGAGGAAGATAATGTAGCAATGATGGTTAAGACAGTGTTTGGTGTTTGACAATTCTCTATTCGAGTATATCATACGGGGCAAGAAACTCAACATCTCTTATTTATTTATTTTTTATCTTTATTGGAGTATAATTGCTTCACAATGGTGTGTTAGTTTCTGCTTTATAACAAGCTGAATCAGCTATACATATACATATATCCCCATATCTCCTCCCTCTTGCGTCTCCCTCCCACCCTCCCTATCCCACCCCTCTAGGTGGTCACAAAGCACTGAGCTGATCTTCCTGTGCTATGGGGCTGCTTCCCACTAGCTATCTATTTTACATTTGGTTGTCACTGAGTTTTGAACCATAATATTTATACCTCATCAGCTTCCAAATGGTTCCATGATCTGTCAGCAGTGAGCAAGGCAGTGCAATGAGACATGCCAGGATATTTCCAAGTCATTTTTTAGGGAGGCTCCAGAAGGAGAAAGTTGAAGCCTGGGGGCATTTGAATCACTCTACCTTGAGTCGCGCTTGTGAGGTCTTTAAAGTTCCTGATGTGTATGTAGTGTGGCAAAAACAAAAAACAAACAAAAAAAAAACTACCACTTTCTAACATCTGGTGGGAGAAGAGGAGTTACACGTAGATGGAGGCAGAGGTGAGCTCTAAGCCTCTAAGGTTCTAGGTCTGCCCTCTAAGATGATTGAAAAAGACCTTCTCCTCTAAGCCTCCTGGGTAATTGGAAAAATTACCTGCTATCTCCAGACTTTATTTCACACACCTGTAAAGAGAAGACAGTGATTTCCTACTATAGTGTCATTCTAGTGAAGATTAAGAAGTACTAAACATGATTTTATAAGTACAAAAAATTATGTCAAGCACGCATTTTTTATAAAGCTATGAATAAATATTCGTTCTCCCCCACAAAAATAATAATTGTACATCGCTGGATGCTATATTCCATGCCATATTTCTATTACCATTTGTGGTGGCCATCAGAATGCACTCTGAAGGCTTTCAACTGCAAGGATGGTAATTAACTAGCAGCTGTGCCTTGGATCCATCACATTTGTGCAGAGCACACATCTCCCAGGATGGCTCCCAGCCAATGGCAGGATGACAGAGATACTAAGGCAGACCCATTCCTGGAAGACTTGGAACTCCTCTGACAGCAAATTTTGGCCCTAGGACTTCCCAATGGCTTTGCTAAACCTTTCTTAGATGGCTTGGCGGTCTGCAACACTTGCACCTCACCCTTGTTTCCTCTCTTCCTCATTCAAGGTCAGACCTGCATTGAGGTCTCCTGACTCTCCTTTTTCCCATTTTCTCACTCAGGTATTTCCCCTAACAAAATCTTTGTATGCTTAATCTTATCTTATTGTCCGGTTCTCAAAGGACCTGAACTAACATTCCATTTAAGGACAATCGTTACATAGCAGAAACTGTTGTCAGCTCGTCCACCACTTGGCCCAGTGGAAGGCTATCTGCAGCTGCCATGGAACCTTTTCACAAGCACCTGCAACTTCCTGACCAAGCCTCCACTGCTCTGTGCTCAGGCAGCCTGGAAGAAGGCTGAGCATGGAGGAGAGGGACAGGTTCCCAGGCATGGTTCTCAACCAATGAGCGAGGAGAAATGGTGGATAAACCTTCTTTTCTTGCTCCTCCGTGAGACCCTAAATCATGTTTTATAAGGTCACATAGAAGATTCCCAATGGCTCCACGCATTAAGTTCTCAATTTATCCACCCTTTTTTGGGAATATTCCCTTCCCTGTCTTCACTTCCATATGATTTCTTCCTGGGATCATCTCCCAAATAAACTCCTTGTACCCAAATCCATGTTTTTGTTCTGCATTTGGGGAAACTCAAAATAAGGCACATCATCAAAATCGAGTGAGTTACATTTTAAATTGTTTTATTTATTGAAAAATTCATGAATTCTAAGTCTATTGAGGCCAAGAAAGTCGAGCAAATGAGTGACTCCAGCCAGGTGGAAGAATACAGAGAGGGATGGAGATGTGATGAACTGCAGAGCACAGGCTTTGTGTAAAGAGGGCTGTAGCTACTTACTCCCAGTCCATTTGCTGTGCAGAAATGTGGATCTATTGATAGAAAGCTAGGTGCTCTGATATTTACAGAGAGTCAATGAAGTCATCTAATATATATGGGTAAAATTTCAAGATTTTTTTTTTTTTTTTTTTTTTGCGGTACGCGGGCCTCTCACTGCTGTGGCCTCTCCCGTTGCGGAGCACAGGCTCCGGACGCGCAGGCTCAGCGGCCATGGCTCACGGGCCCAGCCGCTCCGCGGCATGTGGGATCTTCCCGGACCAGGGCACGAACCCGTGTCCCCTGCATCGGCAGGCAGACTCTCAACCACTGCACCACCAGGGAAGCCCCAAGACTTTTAAAAAGCTTTGTGGACCAAACAAATACCTGCATACAGAAGTATGCATACAGACCTGGAGTTTGTGATTAGTGATTAGAGATTCAGGACAAGGATTCTAGTGGGTTTAAAGATGTACAAATGCAAATATATGCCACTCCTTTGATGCCATCCATTTGCAACAATAAACTCTTGATCTCCTCCTGTTCTACCTTTTTTATACTCTTGAGAGAATTCTAGGGCTCGTGGCCTATCAAATCCAATAAGAAATCAGGTGTGTCAACACGGCATCAAGTGCCTTGTGCAGTCTGTGTACGTGAAGGAATCAAGAGACAAAAAGAGTTTTGTTCTTTTCTCTGAAGCATAAAGCTTCTGATGTTTTAAGAACAGGGGCAAGTTGAGGGAATTCTCATTCTTAAAGAAACTGTTGCTAACTGAAAGAGAAACTCTTGAAGACTAAATATTCTTATGGTGACTAGAAATGCATCAAATTTTACCTTGCTTTCAAGTTGTATTTGGTGTGTCTGTTTCATCTCTCTGGAATTTTGTCCAGTGGGTCCTTGCTACTGGTAAATTATAGCACTTCTATTGTTACTTCAAATCTTTGATGCTGCAAACTGTCCTCCACATCTTTCCTGCATCCAGTATTCCCTAGCCCTCTTTTCTTAACTCCTGATCATCCTTCATAAGACTTAGCTTGAATATAACCATCTCAGTGAAATTTTCCTTCCCTGAACAGCTAGGCAGAGTTAAGAGTCCTAGGTGTTCAGAGACACTTCCATAAATCTCTTTGACCATACTCCTATTGTATAATTATTATCTGTTTCATTATCCCTCTACACAAGAATCCTGTTACAGATCAGGCCACATGTACATTTTTATTCCAATGCCCAGCATAGAGCCTGGCATAAGTAAGTGATTAACACATAGTTCACGAATGGGTGCCAATTCCTGTCTTACCCTCCATTCTTGTTCCCACCTGTATCCTCCCCATTCTCTTCTGCTCTCATGCCAGCAGGGTTTATGATGAAAAACTAAAACTGGCATTCCAAGGCCTATTCCATAATACCCCATGGATCCTGGAATTTCTATCTCTATGTTCTTAATGCCCTGAATGGAAACTTAAGGAGGAAGAAGATGGGAAGGCAAAAAAGATACAGAGGAGACATTGACTAAGGCAATTTGACAGTTCTAAGGATTTTACTCACTTATAATTGGAGAAGTGGACAACATATCTCATTTCAGCCTCACAAAAACCCTTAGAGATAAGGAGGATAAACATTATGATCCCAGTTTAGAGAGTGCTAAAGAAAGAGGATGCTGAGGTATGGAGTGCGTGTATGACCTAGTATGAGCTATTCATCCCTTCCCCACTCTTACATATCCCTACTGGCAATTTCTTCTGATTTAAAGACCAGGGGACCATTTTTTCCCTCAAGTCCCCTCTGAATGACAGACTTCATACCTCCTCCTTGTTTCTTTTCCTCCTTGCTGTTGTCTCTGTTAGCCTGCTTCGATAAAAATCAAATCCAGTGACAATTCAGCCAGAGTAAATGAGTAACCTGCTAAGTAATGTTACACAGCTTCTTTTGTAAAGGAATTTGAGACTGGCTTGACATCCATCTATCAAGCCTGGTTAGTGCTAATAAAATCAGGCCTCCCACAGTACAGGTGGATGGGCTGGCTGACCCTGCATCTCAAATGATTCATGGTAATTTGTGGTTCCCTGTGATAATTAGAAGTCCTGTAGGAGGAAAAAGCTAAATAACTCCCTTCAAGTGATGGAGGCTGTCAAAAAAACAGGCCTTATATACCTGTATTTCTTTGTGCTCCTCTAAGAAAGCATCTGGAGCAGCTCATTTTGGAAGATGGTGTATAGTTCCAAAATGGCAAAGTGGGTCAGATAGAGGGAAGCTAGGGAGAAACTAAGAGATGCCTTCAATTCCATATCCCCCCTTGACTCTGCAAGTGGAAGCATCTACCTTTGTCCAAAAGCAGAGTTTAGGGCAAGAAATATAACCTTCACGTTGACCCTGCTTGCCTATCTGGTCTGGGTGGGGAACAGTAAAAAGGTACGTAGGTAAGGATCTCTTTTTCTGAGAAGATGGAATAGACATAATTTTCCCTATTTCTCCCACTAATTACAAGCAAAAATCTTGGGTATTATATATCTGATAAAAGTAGACAACTCCGAAAGATGGAGAGAAGAAGACAGCTTGGCTAGGGACCTTGAGACCCAGAGAATGGTACAGTACTGACTTCTCTAGGCTTTCTTTTTGTCTAATATATTCCAGACTCGGAACTAAAAAAGCTGACAATCCAGAAATGCCGGTAGGTAAAAATAATCCCAATAAAAGTCAGCCCTCATTATCTACAGGACCAGAAAAGGGGCAACCTGGGAAGACAGAAAACTTTAGACCATACCTCTCTACTTCAGCCAAACACCACAGAGAACAGTTGTGACCCCCACCCCAACCCAGCCCAGCAAAGATGGATTGGGTAGCCTAGACGTCCTCCTTTGTCAGTATGGTTTCAGAGAGGTCAGAGGAGAGAACCAGGAAGTGCATCACCGCCAGGTGCTAAGTTCCTCATGAAGAGTCAGTAGAGACCATGAATTTCCACGTACATCTTGCAGCGTTGAAGCACGACACCCCGTCCTGGATTGGGTGGTGTTACAGGAGGTCTAATGCAGAGTGAGGGCATTCACCACCGTCCAGTGATAATTAGATCTGCCTCCCGTGATGCCAGTGGAGGCCTCATAGGGAAGAGTGACAAGACATTCCTGCCTAATGCTAACGCCGACCCTAAAGGCAACCCTGCCTTTTCCAACCAGAGAGGTATTAGTGGAGGCTTAGTGGGGAAGAAGAGCCCTCACTCAGGAATGAGTAAGCCCTTCACCTACTTTAGTGTCAGTGGGGGCAGAATTGGGCACCTGAACTTCAGCTCCCACTTGGCAGTAAGGGGGTGGCACACCCTCCCAACCCCATCCCACAGAGTGTCAGAGGAACCAGGCTAAAACAGAAGCTTAATATCCAAAGAGGCCAGCTTTTATTAAAGTAAATATCAAGCATGATACCAAGAGCTAGGAAGGTCTCAAACTGATTGAAAAAAAGACAATTAAGAGACACCAACCTCAAGACAATAGATGATGAAAGATACCGAAGGAAATCAGAAATGGAGAGGCATACTGAATTCATGAATTAGAAAATGACAGAGTAGAGATGTGAATTCTTATAAATAGTACAAGTTTACAATAATTCCTATCAAAATCTCAGCAAACATTTTTGTATAGGTAAGCTTACTCCAAAATGTGTATGTAAAAGCAAAGGAACTAGAATAGCTAAAATAATTTTGAAAATAAAGATAAAATGGGAGGAATCTGTTTTCCTGGTTTTACCATTTACTATATACCTATGGGAATTGAGACTATGGAAGCAAATGGTCACAAAATGAACACCCATAGGCCACAAAAATAAAAAATTAACCTTGATCAGAGTCTCATACCTTATACAAAAACTTAACCAAAATGAATCATGTGCATGGGGGTAAAACAGAAAACTACTTATAGAACAATGGAGGGAAAATAAATATTTTAATTGAATGTTTCGTCTTGCATTATAGGATTCCGTACACTTGTCCAAATGTAATAGCTGTATGAAGAATAATTCAAGTAACAAATATTATGCAACATAAAAAGAGAATAATTAAGTTGCACAATGTTATAAAGCCTTGAGTAAAGATTTTGTTTAGAATTTAGGAATAAGTGGTTTGGACAACTCAAAATTCTCTTTTGGATTCTCCATAACAATAAATAGTTTAGGGCTTCCCTGGTGGCACAGTGGTTGAGAATCTGCCTGCCAATGCAGGGGACACAGGTTCGAACCCTGGTCTGGGAAGATCCCACATGCCGCGGAGCAACTAGGCCCGTGAGCCACAACTACTGAGCCTGCGCGTCTGGAGCCTGTGCTCCACAGCAAGAGAGGCCGCGATAGTGAGAGGCCCGCGCACCGCGATGAAGAGTGGCCCCCGCTTGCCGCAACTAGAGAAAGCCCTCGCACAGAAACGAAGACCCAACACAGCCAAAAATAAATAAATTAATTAATTTAAATAAATAAATAGTTTAATCAACAGTGGGGTCTCTGCTCAGGCACAGAAACTGAGAATGACCAGTGTTTTTTATTACTTTTTTTTAAATGTCAGTGGTCAGTAAATTAAAACAGAATGACATTTTTCTAAGTCTGAGGCAGGAGGTTTTAGTTAGACCTTAAGTGTTCATATGGATGTATTATCGCTGATGTGTGGAAATTTGTTTCATTATGTTTAAGGATTATCTGCTTGAAAAAAGAGAGTGAAGGAAATACATCCTTAAAAATACATCATGCATTTCCCCACTGTGTTCTATCCAATTTTCTCTCCCTTACCAGAAACAGATTCTTTTTCTTCGCTTTAAATTCATGCAAACTTTTAAAAAGGAGACATAGGAAAAAAGAGAAAATATTTGGAATTTTATCCTTCTCATTTTATACCTTAGAAAAGAGATATTTGGTAGAAATATAATGCAAGCCACAAATATACACCACATATGTAATTTTAAATTTTCTAGTAGCTATTTTCTTTTTTGTTTTTTTTTGTTTTTTGCAGTACGTGGGCCTCTCACTGTTGTGGCCTCTTCCGTTGCTGAGCACAGGCTCCGGACGTGCAGGCTCAGCGGCCATGGCTCACGAGCCTAGCCACTCCGTGACATGTGGGATCTTCCCGGACCGGGGCACGAACCCGTGTCCCCTGCATCGGCAGGCTAACTCTCAACCACTGTGCCACCAGGGAAGCCCTCTAGTAGCTATGTTTTTTAAAAAAGGAAATAGATTATATTGATATTAACAGTTTATTGTATTTAATCTAATATTTAAATTATTATCATTTCAACAGGTATTCAACATAAACATGTTAGTGAGATAATTTACATTCTTGTACTGTCTTTGAAATCTGGTGTGTATTTTACACTTTCAGTGCATTCAGTTCAGACTAGCCACGTTTCAAGTGCTCAATAGCCACTGCTTAGTGGCCCCCAGGTTGAACGGTGAGGCTCAGAGAATAATAAGTAAATGTTTTCTTTATTCTAAAAGATTTCATGTATGATTACAGCCACAGTGTTTCCTTGGTGTGCCCAAGGAATAATCATATATTTATGTTGTTCTATTAATCTATAGAGTAGACTTTTTAATAGTGATACACAATTGAATATTTAAGGTTAGCTTATTTCTTCTTCAGGTCCTTATTTCCTTTTGTGAACGAAAAATTGTCTTTAATTGTGTGCAAATTCAAGAACAAACTGCAACATTTGGCAATAGTTCTATAGCAGTAATATAATAGGTCACATTCAACAAGAAGAAAAACTATGCTCTTGAATTTTCTTTTTTTTCTTTTTAGTTCTCCTGAAAGACATATGAAAGTAGGAGGCAAGGTCTGTAACTAAAATAAGAAGTCTTGAATTACCATTCTATTCTAAAACAGAAATAAACTGTTATAACTATTACTTTTCAGTAGGACTTCCAGGGCAATGGAATCGTGTGTTGGAGGTCCCCAAAGGTCCAGAAAATGTGGTTATTTTGTCTATGCAAATGACAAACAGATCTAATGGCTAGATAGAACACCATATTGAAATTGCTGTTCTTTCTTTGGGCTTTTTTTTTTTTTACTTTGCCTTCATTCTCCTTATTTCTTGATGTACCGCAGTGATAGACACAGAATCCAAGTACTTCCTCCTACCTCCATGGCCACTACCCTCTTCTGTGCCTCCATCATTGCCTGTCTGGATTATTAAAATAGCCCCTGGTACCCTCGCCTCCTTCCACCTGTGCCCCTATACAGTCTATTCCAAACACAGCAACCAGAAGAAATATGCCCAATTGCGTAATTACTCTAAGAAAACTTGGCACTGCTTTCAGTTTCTCTTAAACCCAAGAATGTCCCGCTGAGCCATGCAGACCCGGGCCCCCTTGGTCTCCCAGACTCCAGATCCTATGCTACTTCCCAATGCTAACGGCACACCAGACACCCTGGCCTCACTGATGTTTTTGGAACAAACTGGCAAACTCCATTCATGGGTTCCTTACACTGGTTATTCGCTTTGCCTAGAAGGCTCTTTCCCACATGTCTACGTGGTTTCTTTCTCACCTACCTCAACTCTCTGCTCACTTTCACTTTTTCAATGACGTCTACCCTGACCACCACATCTTTTTTTTAAACATCTTTATTGGAGTATAATTGCTTTACAGTGTTGTGTTAGTTGCTGCTGTATAACAAAGTGCATCAGCTATATGTATACATATATCCCCGTATCACCTCCCTCTTGCGTCTCCCTCCCACTCTCCCTATCCCACCCCTCTAGTGACCACCACATTTTAATTTGCAACCCAACTGTATCTCTCCCCTTGGCTTTCCAAATCCCCGTTTCTTCTCCCCTTCTCTCTCAACACTTATCATTTTCTAATACACTACATCATTTATAATTTTCTTACTGATAATGTCAATTTTATTTTCTGCTGTAGAACATTAGAATTGACACTCCACCAGGGTAGAGATCATTGTTTTTTCTTAGTATTGCCTCTGAGTTAACAAATGAGTTTTGATATTTATGCTTCTATATGGTAGAAATATTAAATTTTAGCCTTTATCCTTCACATTTTCTTTTTCTCTACCCTGCTTTATATTTATCCTTTATCATGTATATATCACTTATAACCATCTCTAACAGGCTGTGTATTTTAGTTAGCCATTTTGTTTAATGTCCCTCACTCCTCCTTGAATATGTATTACCTGTGAGCCGTGTATTTGTCTGTTTTGTTCACAGTTGTATCCCTGTACCTAACAGAATGCCTAAGTGTCATGGCAGATAATCAATCTAAACTCATTGAATATATGAATGAATTGGAGGCCAGCAATTTTACACTTGAGTGAGGTATCTAGCGCATTTGGACTGTGGATTAACATGAAGAGAATCTGACTTCTCTGAGAAATCCAGAAGATTTGCGATTCTTCATGGTCTAGTCTATTTCATTCACTATGTTCTTGCACGTGAGTAGTATTTGACCTTTCATCATAACTCTGCATACACAAACTTAGCAATGAACAGTAAGAAAAAAGAACCGAATTTGGCATCCTTGATGAACAAACGGAAGATGTTTTCATGCAGGTACACTTCACCAGGCAACATGAAGCCAGAGTCACTTCATTATATTGTTAAGAGAGTCTATAAAATAGAAAACATCAAAATAGGGTAAAGTAAGGATTAGCAAAGGAGAAAGTAATCACATATATACAGAAGGAATTCTCTTCTTAAAGCATCCTTGGATTTTGGCTTATCAACACTAACTGTATTATCCAGTTAGTTGGGTAACTGACTGGCAGTAGTTCACATGTATTTGAAACCAATGCTTTTCAGCAAGGTGTGAGGTTTCAGCAACACTGGCTAGTGAGGAAAAACAGTCTACTCTGGCTTGTACATACTTAGAGGACACTGTTTTAGAGAAATAGCAGATCTGAATAAGGAAACTTAAAACCAGTGTGTGAAGTCTCCTTTGGGACTTCTGCTCCAAGATAGATATTTTGGATTTTCCATTTTTATTTGAAACTGGAAAACTCCTTCCTATACATTACAAATTGGCTGGGAGCATATGACTACATATGTCTGACTGCCTAATTTTAGATGTCAGCAACCACCCACTGTATGTTGAATAAATAATTAGCCAGAAGAGATTAAGAGGATGAGGGTTTGCTGTAAACCTCAGGATGCTTTCAAAATTAAATATGTATAAAGTTTAATTTGTAACTAAATATGTCACTTTTAAAACACTCTCAAAAATAAATTTCCTTAAATCAACTATAAAACTACCCAAGAAATTTCCATTTTCTCCACAATGAAGTCCTGCATGCCAAAACTGCACTTAGACACAAGTTATAAGGTAAAGCCAATTATCAGATTAATGTAAGTAAACATTTTCAAAATCTTACTTCTAAAATTAAAAAACATGATCAGTGAACAAATAATAAGTGCTTTGGCTTGAATGTTTAGCTCATTACTTTTTTTCCAGTTCACATTCTGTGTGGACTCAAAGATGAAGTAATAGAGTAATAGATGGGGAATTTGATGTTTTGTGAGTCAAGGAATTCAATAGGGTAAGTCGGGTGGCCAGAGTGCCTTTCTGGAAATGAAGATAAGGCAATGCCAATATAAAGATCGATTTATTTTCTCATCAGATGGTATTATCCATTGTGTGCTTCAAATATATGCATTCCAAATTCGTGTAGTAAGTCTAGGTACAATATAAAGATGAGAGACAATATCAGCAGATTCTGTGTCTCATCCATGACCTGGCCATGGCCCATGGTTTAGAGACAGTATAGCAATCTTGCAGAAGCAAGCCATGCAAAATAGAGATCTAAAAAGTATAAATTAAACAATAACCCCTCAAAAAATGTAGATACTACAGGTAGGAAAAATGATTACCAGTGTATGAATTAATAGAACAGATGATCAGAACCCACTTTTGTTGTGATATCTCATCATTTGTTTGCTTTTGCCTAAGTTCGTCATTAAATCTTTAGAGCTTATCACTAAAAGAAAATGTGATCACATGAAAAAAAAAAGTTTAAATTTCACCCATCTTGGATTTCATAGCAGAAGCCTACACTCGGGACATAAAACCCCAATATTAGAGTCTACACTAACTTCCTAACCATTTGTTTAAACTTTTCTGTATATTAAACCTTGTTGTGGTGGTTGGATTTTTGTTTGTTTTGTTTTCATAGAGAATTAGACTCAGAAATCTATAAACTAAAGATAATTCCCAAACAGTTTTCTTTCTTTGTTTATTTAACAGCATCAAGGAAATTAATAAGCACCAGAATCACATATATTTAGCCCTTGTGTATTATTTTTCATTTTTTCTTTTAAAAAATAGTTGAAAAAGTCAGTTTGTCTATCTAAATTTACCATTGATTTTTTTCTCCTTAGTTTTCTAATAAAAAGCCATTTTATGATAAAAGTGATCATATGATGATGCTCATAATTAGTAGGAGAGCAGAAACTTATATTCTACAAATTGCATAGAAAATATAATGCACCCTGGTGTCTTTCACAAAGACTTCCAAGAAGAACTTGGAGGAAGCGCTTATCGCTTTCAGCTTTAAGTATCCTGGAATATATTACATCTTTATTTTAGGTGAGAAGCTCTAACCACAGTTGGCCTACAATTAAATATTCAGTGGCTGCTCATCCATTTTATGGATCATTCAAGTTCTTTGCTTCTCTTGTCATTAGTTCAAGGCTCGTTAGTTCTTCTTTCTTGCAAGAGTTGGGGACAGAATGAGGGACCAGAGCTCAGAGCAGCCTTGGATGCATTTTGGTGTAGGAGTTAGTTGTACCTGTTAGCCAAGTGGAAGTTTGAAGTGATTTAGAGACAAGGTCAGTCATACACGAAGGTATTTAGGCAGCTCTTTATATAGAGTGAATTAAAGGAAACATGCCCCAGATCATTTCAGTGAGCCAAGGTGTTCCTTTTCCATTGCTGCCTTGACAGATCATCATAAACATGGTGACAACACAAATTTATTAGAGTTCTGAAAGTCAGAAGTGGCATTGTCTCACTGAGCTAAAATCAAGATGTAAGCAGGTCTGCATTTCTTTCTGGATCTTGTAGGGGTGAGTCCGTTTCCTTGCCTTTTCCAGTTACTAGATACCACCCACCTCCCTTAGCTCTTGGCCTCCTTCCTGCATCTTCACACAATGAAGCATCTCTCTGACTGTTCTTCATCTTTATATCTTGTTTTGACCACAACCTGGAGAGTTTCTTCATCTTGAAACACTCACGTGTTAAAATTGGCCCACCCAAATAATCTAGAATAATCTCTCCATCTCAAGATCTATACCCCAAATTACATTTTTTTTGCCATGTAAAAAAAGCATATTCATAGATTTCAGGTGATTAGGGCACTGATGTCTTTGAAGGGTCTTTATTCTGCCTACCACACTCAGTGAATATCAAACTTTCATATTGCTCCTCTTGTTCTAGGTAAAACAATAATTAATGCTACCAAAATACCTAAGTAACCCATGAGTAATAATGTAATAGGGAAGAATAAACCTGATTCCTTATTGGATATTTCTTTTACTTTAACCTTTGTATTCTATTGCTTTTGCTACAAGTTAATCACTAAAGGGATGTTGCCTGTAGCTTAAAGTATACAAAATGACCCATCTCCCAGAGCTAAAATACCTTTGTTTAGTTCACAGGAAACATCCTAACCAGGCCCACCTGTGAATGACTGCAGGAAAGAAGGACTTAACACATCCCTTGCAGGGTCTGGCTAGAACCAGGAAATATTTGCAACACTTTACCACCTTTTTACTTTCCCTCCTCACCTCCCACTCTTTGTTCTGTAAAAGAAACTAGCACCAAAACCCCGGGCAAGATGGTTCTTTGGGACAGTAGTCCACCATCTTCTCGGTCTGCTGGCTTCCAGAGTAAAGTCACTGTTCCTTGCCCCAACACCTTGTCTCTTGATTTACTGGCCTATCCTTCAACTGCAGTGAGCAGTATGAGCTTGGACTAGGTAACAATAACTCGTGTACTGAGTGCTTTTTATTTTTCAGGTACAAATATTATCATGTAATTCTTACAATGGACCCTTGAAGTAGGCATTATTTTTATTACCGTTTTACAGATGAGGAGAGCGAGCGTCAAGGCTTGGGTCAAGTCTTACAGCTTTGACCAAGCTCAGTGGCAAAGCCAAGGTCCCATTCCAAGGTCTCCTGGCTCCAGATTCCATACCCCGATTTTCAAAATTTGTTTTACACCGCTTTGCTTTTACAAAAGATCCATCTTCCCTAACCAAAAGAAATCTGAAGAGGATTTTCACTCTTACAGAAAAAGGCAAAAAGCCAAAATAGCATTCAGAGTTTGTTTTGCAGCAGCTGTTAGAGAGGCACTGCCCCCACCCCGCCACCGCAGCAGTGAGAGCCATGCCGCCTCCTGGCTCCTCCCAGGAACTACACTCAACATCTCAGCATGAAGTCACCACAGCTTTGAACTGTATCTGTGAGCATCTGTGCTTTGTCTCGATTTATTTTGTGCATTCGTTAGCAAGATGTGTCCTAAGGTAATTGCTTCTTTGCTTTATGCCATTTCAGCTTACGAAAGGCTTCATAGGGATGCTTCTACATTGAGATAGCTGGGAAAACATGTACTTTATTCTCAGCATTTTTACCTTGACTGAAAGAATTTTACTAAATGAAGACCACGACAGAACGATGTGGCCTAAAGTAGTGGTTCTCAAACTTTAGTGTGTATCCGAACCACCTGGGAGGGCTTGACAAAATGCACTGTTGGGCTCCACCCCAAGAGTTTCTGATTCAGCAGGTGGGGTGGGGCCTAGGAATCTGCATTTCTCTGAGTGCCCAGGTGATGCTGATACTTCTGGACTATACTTTGAGAACAACTGGCCTTGAGAATGGAAAGCCTGAGTCAGCTTGAGAATCTGCTCCAAATGTTTTTGGCAGAAAGTGAACTTGAAGAAAAGAGCTAAAAAAAAAAAAAAAAAAAGTTACTTAGTATTATAGAGGAGTAGAGGGGGTTGGAAAGAGAAACTAATAAGCTAGTCTAACCAGCCTAACCCCTATTAAGTAGAACAACTTGGCCAGGGCCGTTTGTTCAGGTAGTGACAGAGCTGGGACTAAAACCCAAGCCTGGATAGGTACAAAAGAAAAAACAACTGTTGAGAACAAACATCACTTATTTTTAGCCTTTCCTGCATTTGACAGCATAAGTAGATTTAATTACCTACACTGTCTCCATTCTCATGTCAGTAGATAAATGGAAGGCTGGCACCCTAGGTCTGTTTGACCAATTGCTTTGAAAAACATTCTGGAACACTTGGAGTATAAATGAAGAGTAAAATCTGGTTTTATTCCCATCATTTTATTAATTTAGGCTGTGCGTAATTTAGGCTGTACGCTATTAGAACATTGAGAGGATTTTGCTAATTTTCTTTTTCCCCCAAAGAACGTCATTTTGGAATAAGGTCTTGATGTGCTGTTTCTCATGTTTCTCTCTAAAGTTCCCTGGCAAGGCCCGTGCTAACAGCCCGGTTCCGCTGAGCATCTGGCTGGCACTAGAACAACCCCGAGAGAGACAGAAGGACCTGCTCTTCATCATCTTTTCAGAAAGAATTTCAACTCTCTGGAGCTTGGCGGGAAGTCACGTCTTTGCTTCATCCTTTTCTAACATTGGCGTTCCTTGTGAAAGCCTATTTATTGAGGTTTCTGAAATGCCTTCTCTGACACCAAGTATGGTCATCATCTGACCATAAGATAATCAAAAGAACCTGGGAAACATTTGGAGTGAAATGTATGGCATGCCTTAGAATTAAGGCGAAAGGGGACAGTGAGATGAGGCAGATGTAAGAGCTATAGCTTATACACTGCATTTCTCAATGTCAGTGATGTTGAAATATGTAGCTGAAAGCAAATGTAGATCAGCAAAGTCCTGGAATAGAAATCACACTCTATTTCCTGGATGATCCATTTAAAGAGACTATTTATTGCATACTTAGTTTCAGGATCACATGCCCATAATTGTTCTTACATAAATATATTTTACTGGACCTAAAATTAGCCTGACATTCCCTCCAAAAAGGCAGGGAAGGAGAGTTCATCTCCTGAGTATGCAATGTCAAGTTTCAACCATGCAAGATTATTGGAGTAACAATTGATGTGTCTAACGTGAGGTCACCAAGGATGATATTTGGTCCTCGACGGTTGATCTGAGTCAGAGATTAAGTGGAACACAAATCTCCAGGACAAAGCTTCACTGGAAAGGATAAATGTGTTAGAGATGTCTTTCAACCACATGGAGTTAAGCACAGCATCTTTGGCTCAACCACTGGAAGTCTTCCGTTTTGGTTCTCCGACTGAAATATTCGTAGGAGTTCTCTGGGCTCTGTCTGTGGTGGTATGTGTGGGATATACCCAGGGTTCAACGTTACTCTGTGGCCTTGAGTAAGAATTTGAGCCAGTTCATAGCTCCTTGATTTGAAGGCAAATCTACTCAGAGAGAGTAGTCAGGAATTATTCCATCAGATGCAGGTGTTCCCTAGACTAGTGTTTGAAAGGTTGCACATTTTCAGCCTGTCCATCAAGCCCTCACTAAGGAATCAGATCACCTCTTCTTGGTTACATTCAAATGTGCTCTTCACTGGCTTGACTAGTTCTACCTTTTTTCCTTTGCCAGTCATGTCTCCTTCCATCTGAGAATAGTTCCAGCGATCTACTTAGGTTATTTTTATTGAAAGGCTGTGCAAACGTTGTATCCCATCTTCTGGCCATCCCCCGCTTTAAGGTAATTTCTCTCCCCCTTCATGTTTCTACAGCTTATCATTGCAAACAGTAGCATATTCAAATGGCCGCTGCTGCTCTTTACTTTCATAAACAAGCAATGGGTATAGCAAACATAGATTTTGCATTCCACCTGCACGCTTCTCTCTGAGGATCTGTAGCACTTTAGTTTGTAAATTGTTTTCAATTACTTTTTTTTAAATTAATTTTTATTAGAGTATAGTTGCTTTACAATGTTGTGTTAGTTTCTACTGTACAGCAAAATTAATCAGCCATACATATACATATGTCCCCTTCCTTTTGGATTTCCTTCCCACTCAGGTCACCATAGTGCATTGAGTTGAGTTCCCTGTGCTATACAGTATATTCTCTTTAGTTATCTATTTTATACATAGTATCAATAGTGTATATGTGTCAATCGAGTCTCCCAATTCCACCCCCCTTCCCCCTTGTTATCCATACATTTCTTCTCTACGTCTGTGTCTCTATTTCTGCCTTGCAAATAGGATCATCTATACCATTTTTCTAGATTCCACATATATGCGTTAATATATGATATTTGTTTTTCCCTTTCTGACGTACTTCACTCTGTATGACAGTCTCTGGGCTCATCCATGTCTCTACAAATGACCCAATTTCATTCCTTTTTATGGCTGAGTAACATTCCATTGTATATATGTGCCACATCTTCTTTATCCATTCCTCTGTTGATGGACATTTAGGTTGCTTCCATGTCCTGGCTATTGTAAATAGTGCTGCTATGAACATTGGGGTGCATGTGCCTTTTTGAATTATGGTTTTCTCTGGCACTTGAAAACTCCATTCTGACCTGAGAAAACCCATATTATGGAGAAGACCTAAAAATAAGAATTACCTAGGTAAAAATAAATTTAAAATAAAATTCATTTTTATTAAGTATGGTTTCCAGAGAGAAATTCATAGAGTACTAAAGAAAATAACTCCATCACTGTGGTGTTTCACTGAGGTCACAGAAATCATATTCTCTATAAGTTTTGCTAAGATATCCTGAGGTTGGCAGAGGGATACTATTATTATTATTTTATTGTTTTTTGCATTTTTCTATTTCAAAGCATTTAACAGAATCTGAGTAATCATTTAAGTTTTAGGTGTATAGTTAACATTTGTACAGAACTTTGGAATTTCCAAAGATTTTTTGGGTACACTATCAAATGTATTCTCCAAAATAACACTGTGACTTGGTATTATTCTTCCCCACTTTTAAAATGAGGAATCTCAACTACAAGGAGTGATGTGGCTTGCTAAGGATCAGACAATTGCTAACAGTGTTGCCCTAAATCCAGTGCCCTTTTCACTACACCATCAGTTCCAAATCCTGCCTCCAGAATGTCCTATTACAGGCACATGGGGAATTTTGAAAATAAATATCAATGCCCAGGCCCTAACTCAGAAAAATTAACCGAATATCTAAATGTAGGGTCCAGGAATCAGTATTTTTTAGAAATTCCCTGGGAGATTCTGATGTATAGCCAAGGGTGGGATTCATGGCACCAATCTAAAAGGCTGCCTTTATCATAGCTAATATTTGAGCATAGATTATTTAGTTAACTCAACATCTTGTAACATAAGTAGGCAGGCTAAAAGCAAAACAGTTGGCATGACATTTTTTATCTCCCATTCTCCTTCAGCAGGTTTTTTAGGGTTTGTCTTTAGCAGTGAAGATATGATGAAAACATGCGCTTAATACTAATAACTAATAGAACGCTTGGAACAGCAGGAACAGCATACAAAGCAAGCAAAGAGAAAGTTCTAACTAGTGGACTCTTTTGAGTGTTCCAGTGTCACTATTCCCATGTGTAGCAACCCCTCTTCTCATGGAATCAATCAATTGCAGTAGCCTTTGGCATGTACTCAAGAAAGAGGTGAAGTGACCAGTGAAGGTATAGTACCTGACCAAATCTAACCAATTACTTTCTTTTCCTAGGTCAGTTGCTACTGAAAATACAGTGACCTGTATTTTATTGTTCTTTCTAAATGAAATGCTCTTAGTGAAGCAGAAAGAACCATTTGCAAATATCAAGTCTATGCATTTACTCCGTCCTCACACCTCTCACCAGAGAAAGAAGACTCAGCCTTCTTCTTTCTTTGAGACTGAGTTTAGCGGCTTACCTCCTAAAATAAAATAGAAGAGGGAATGATCTGATATTGACCTGTTTAGCATGACACTAGATTAGAATACGAGATGTGGGAAAATAGAGAATTCACTAAATTCCACAATCCCTTCTTTAGCTGATGGAGAGCTATATTTGGTAGGTGGAGTAACAAAAAGTTTTTCATAAAGGTGACTCAGGCGGGAAGAGAAAATCTGAGGAAGACCCCTTCTGGTTGCTGAGAATGGAGAGAGGGCAGACAAAAATGGTAACGGCAGGAAGGCCTCAGATGAAATCAGCTATATATCCCTGCTCCAGGGCTTTGATAGATTGTGACAGAGTGAAGAGCACTTCAAGTACTCTTGCCCCCAATGGGGCTTTTGAAGGAGAACACTGTGTATTTATTCGACTACTCATTCAGCAATATTTGTTGAGTGCCTACTCTGTGCTGATGACTGTTCTAAGTGACAGAGATAAAGCAGCAAACAAAACAAACAGGAACATCTTTTCATGTGCTTTTTGGCCATCTGTTTGTCTTCTTTGGAGAAATGTCTATTTTGATCTTCTGCCCATTTTTGAATGGATAAAGAAGATGTGGTACTTATGTACAAGGGAATATTACTCAGCCATAAGAAAGAATGAGCTAATGCCATTTGCAGGAACATGGATGGACCTAGAGATTATCATACTAAGTGAAGTAGGTCAGACAGAGAAAGACAATTATCATACGATATCACTCATATATGGAATCTAATTTTTAAAAAGTGACATACATGAACTTATTTACAAAACAGAAACAGACTCACAGATTTCAAAAACAGACGATTATCAAAGGGGAAATGTGTCGGGGGAGGGATAAACTGGGAGCTTGGGTTTAGCATACACACATTACTGTGGATAGAGTGGATGATCAAAAAGCACCTACTGTATAACACAGGGAATGCTACTCGTTATTCTGTAGTAACATAAGTGGGAAAAGAATCTGAAAAAGGATGAATATGTGTATAACTGAATCACTTTGCTGTACCCCTGAAACTAACACACCATTGTAAATCAAATATACTCCAATAAAATTAAAAAAAAAAAAAAACGGGGATCCCTGCAACGTGGAGACCCTCAGATTTTGGTGAGGCAGGACTACCTTGCACTCTTCACCCTCATTCAGTCCCCATGCAGCACTGGTGATGGAAGAGAGGAGCTTTTGCTAGAGGGTTGACTTAAATCTGAAAGAAAGATGTATCTGCTGAACCACCCAAACAGAGACTGAGTTATTCAGAGTCTAAACATTAAATTGGTCTGAGATTACTGAACCAAACTGATAGAGAAGTTTTGGTCCTCTTCTCCTAGAGGCAGACAGTGTTCTAGCATATCACATCAATTAGTTCCAAGAAAACAAACAAACAAAGCTATATTTCTTAGCGCATGCATTAGCAATTTTGCAACTGGCCTCTATTAGGGAGCAAGGGGATGTAGTAGGACAACAGGACACCTGGGAATAGGGAATACCTGAGATAGAGTGTTGTCATGGATCATTGTCAACACTGATACACCTTGGAAGCCTCAGAGAGACAGGATCATCAAGAAATAGATGGTTTGAAGAAATAATATACTACTGTTGTTTATTTGTGCTGATAACATTTTCTAAAACCCTTTAAACCAAGAACTGGAACTGTGCCCTAGTTACAAAGATCGACTTCCTAGGAGAAAGAGCAGGATAGATAAGCTGCTTTGGTCCTTGAAATTAGATAATGCCATGCTTGAAGGAATTTGTGTAAATTTATGTGTATTCTAAGTCATTGAAACAGCTGCCATAGATTTCAGAAATACTGTCATGATTATGTGGAACCCTCTTATGTAATATGGAAACAGAATATTTATGTCCTCTGCCCAAGTATCACCAGGTAACATCTCAGTCTTCGCCCTTTGTTAGAACTCCAATCAGTGTTTGACATTGTCTTACTTATTTTACTATCACTAGATCACCATCTTATTTGTCTATGGTGTCTCTAAACACACCGTTAACAGCCTATGAGCAAGGGGTTATACAGGGCCTCATCTAAACATCTAAGAGCTTTGGCCAAATACAGTTTCTTCTAAAAAGCTCCCAGCATGGCAAGAAGACTGTTTTTAGACTTTCCTTTTCTTCATTTAGAATCAGTTACATATCTACAGTGCTTCGTGTGTTTCCTAGGTATAGATGTACGCAATGAGATCCTCAGTGGCATCTAACCATGGCTACTTAATTGTCTACTTATATATTCATGAAAGAGCCTGAAGTGTGAGGCAATGGGTAGAATGAATACAATTCAATGGTAATGATGATGAAAGTAAGCAATTCTCCTCCAAGGAAAGATCATCTTTCCCTGGTTCATGAATTAGCTGAAGACCTTAGATCAGGATAAAATGCCTTTAGCTGGTAATTAGCATGCAAATAAGCACTGGCCCACAGGCCCAGCATTTAAAAGAAATGAGGCTGGGCTTAAAAGGAATGCTGGAAGCAAGCCTATTTCAATAAAAATCAAAACTAATTCCCAAAGCACTGGTAGAATTTGCTTTATGGTGTTTTTTTAATCCCGTGAACCCCACCTTGAGAGTTGACTCTATTATTGAGATTCACCATTGAGGCCACTGAAATAAATTCTTTAAGAAATAGCTGTTAGAAGAGAACCTCTTGCTTCTGGGGAACACCTGTGGCTTTTCCATTAGGAAGTTTATGAAACATATCTGGTGCACAAAGCTAGGGCTTTATACGACAATACATTTTGCAAAGTCTGGAAAGTCCCTGAAGGGGTTATTAAATTTGGAGCCCCTAAATCAGCTCCCCATCTCAAAACTAACAATCACCTTTGTATTTTTCAGGGTAGGCTAGACTATGAGACGGTAAGAAATTAATCCCAGAATTCCAGTGCCTGAACATAAGCAGAGTCAATTTCTCACTCAGGCTCCATTTCCAATGCAGACAAGCAAGGACCCCTTCTTCTCCTTGTCCCGCAGGGACCTGGGCTTTGGAGGCTCTGACAGTTTATAGCTGCACTGTCTGGAACCCATGCCACTGGCTCTTGAATGCTTTGAGCCCATTGGCCAGCGCGAGCCCTCTGGCCCTATCTAACTGGAGAGGGGCTGAGAAATATGGCAGGGCACACAGTGAACATTGCTGTATGATTGTACCAAACCTTCATATCCTGCTCTGTTGCAACAAATTCGGTCAAGCCTAGGGTCACCAAAATGATTTTTCGGGAAGGGAGGTAGTGCACTGACCACTTACTTTCATGTGGTATTTAGGATGGAGTCGTCTTTGAACTCTACCAAAGTGCTCCTAGTTTTAAATTTTTTTAATTGTGTATCTGGACTACTATTTCTCAATATTTTGTTGCATTATCTTTCCCCCCTCCAAGGAGGTTTTTTTAGATATTGGTTTTTCTAAACGGCCCCCTTATGAAATATTAATACTACAGATATACTAGATATGTTTATGTGCCTTGTGTATACCTGAGCTTTACACATAAAATGTTAAGGTTTTTTGTCCCCTAAGAGCCAATTTTCACCCCCTTGGAGGTGATATCATACCCCCACCCCTTGAGAATGTATAAGCAGAATAAGGAGGAAATATGACCTGTATTCTAGAATTTATGTAGCTGATTTCATGTACTCTGAATAGTTCTGCCATAGCTATAGCTATCTTTTTTCCCCATGAGCCATAAGGAATCATGGGTCTCCATCCATCTTCCATATTTCTCCATCTATACTATGAAGGCAGCATAGCTAGTGATTCCGAGCAAAGGCTTTAGAATCAAATAACACACTTTCAAATCCTACCCCCCTCACCAGGGGAGATCTTTGATCTTACACAAGTTATTTAGACCCTCTAGACCTCAGTGTTGTTTGTTTGTTTGTTTGAATCTATAAATGGACCCTAGCAGAAACCATGTTATAGCATTAGTTGGATGATGGATGTCAGTGTTTTTGCATATTGCCTATGACATAGTTCTTGGTAAATATTTTATCATTGTTTTTGTTGATGCTCTTATGCTTATCCAAATCCCAGAATTTCTGGGAAGGCAGAAAGCTGAAGCTAAAATTTCTCTGTCATGTGCTTTCATCTTTTGCCACCATAGGCCTTAATCCTTATTTTCTGGCTGGTATTGCCGCTTTCAGAGCTTCAGACCCAGGGTCACCTAGGGCTATCAGGATTAGGTTCTGAGCAAGGAACCACAGAAATCCCTTTTTAGTTTGGGAAGAGCCCAAATTTGTGGTCAAATGTTCTTTATATTGTAGGCCCAAATGTTCTCAAGGTATTAAGACCGAAGGTTAGAACACTAACAAGGATTTTTTTTTTTTTTTTCTTTCGGTATGCGGGCCTCTCTCACTGTTGTGGCCTCTCCCGTTGCGGAGCACAGGCTCCGGACGCGCAGGCTCAGCGGCCATGGCTCACGGGCCCAGCCGCTCCGCAGCATGTGGGATCTTCCCGGACCGGGGCCCACCCGTGTCCCCTGCATCGGCAGGCGGACTCTCAACCACTGCGCCACCAGGGAAGCCCACTAACACAGATTTTGAAGTAACTGCCTCCCAGAAGTAATAGCTGCGGAAGAAAAGAGTTATGATGTCTGCTTCTGCTGTGTTTCTCTAAATCTGTGTGCAAGACCCATCTGTGAAGCCGAGGAGAGAGAACACTAACCGGGCTTGGAGTTCAAAGCTCTGAGTTCAAATGTTAGAAGCATAGTTTACTACAGGGCAACTTGGGCAAATCACTTAATCCCATCAAGCTTTGGTTTCCTCATCTATAAAATGGGACTTACAGTGTCTATCTCATTAAAGGATTTTGCTGGGCTCAGATGAGTTAGTATTGATGTTTTGATGAGAAAATAGGAAGAGACTAAGGCTCTGTGTAAATATAAAAATTATTATTATTTCTACCTACTTTCACGCATACTTTGGTCCTCGAATTTTTCTAATTACTGTGGGAAAGGAGGGATGATTTTCCGATTACAAATGTTTCTTCTATCTATCAATCCCATATCATGACCCCATTCAATTAGAAAAAAGTAGTGCAATTGAATTGTAATATGAATACTGTAGCTCAAAGGCATGATGTTAATTTTTAAAATATCTGAGAACCCCCCAAAAGCACTAAATCTGCCATTTTCTCCCTAATGTCTGCCAAATATATTCAAGACTAAACAGCTTTGAATGGCAGAAATGCACATCTGCATTCTCTTTTCCTTTCCTTCTTAGTTCATGGAGTGAAAATCTGTTAAAAAGATGCTCTTATAATTACCGAAATATAGTAACCTATCTCTGTACCTTGAACTATTTCTAACTGTCTCGTAAATAAGGTGATATAAAGGAATATAAACTGAGGACTTTTGAAGTTTGGCCTGAATCATTAGCATGGCTGCTTTGAGCAGATGCTAAAGATCATAAAATGCCAGGGGTTCACATGCACAAGCTAGAATCAGAAAGCTCTCAAGATAAAGGGCAAAAGTGGCACGTGCAGATCAATTCACCTGGAAAGTTTCCTTCTGCCTTCCTGCCCTCACTTCCCTTTCCTCAACATGCAAGTGGATGGGAAGAAATTGATCAGAGAGGCTTAATAGTTGTAATTTACGATCCTATGAAAATCGCTCAGAATTGAATATTCAAGGGATATTGGTCAGTTCCATGCTGTATGATATCCCACAAGGAAAACAACAAGCCCCTGAGCTTGTCGACCAGTTCCCTTAGGATCAGGTGATGAAAGAGTAGAAAGCTGGGATGGGTCTCTGTTTAAGCGACAAGGGTGCACTAGATTTCCAATTCTCTGTTACATGATATAGTTTTCCCCAAGTTAGCAAGAAAATTTGAGGTGTTTTGCATGAATATTAGAAACAATGAATGCAACTCAGCATATCATTATTTTACAAATAATATACTATTTTATCCATTTTATCCATGACCTGTAAGTTGACCTTGGTCTGGCATCTCTCTCTCTCTTCTGCTGGTCTCTTTCCATCTTTTCCATGTCAGCCTATTTATCAGGGAAGATGCCTGAGGCATGAGAACTGCAACTCCACATAGTGTTTATTTCACTTAGTAAGAAATCTGTGAAAGAGCCAGAGCAGCACTGGGGCAGAGTGGCAGAAATTGGGGGCATTGGACATGAAGCACAGATACATTTAATAACTTACACAGAATTAATAAGGCACTGGGTTGTTTTCAAGACCTATGATCAAGTGACTAGTACAGATACTATTTACAAAACTGATAGTTTGTTGGGAGACAAACCAAGTTTTGTAATATAATTAAATAGAAATTAAATTGGAGAAAATGCATAATCATATTCTTATTAATATGTTAACTTTGTAAAGATTGAGTATTGTAGGTATGGAGCAAGATAACTAAGGCAAGTTAATTAGATTCCAAGTGAATTGCCACCATGTTAATTCATATTTTATAATAACTAATTAAAATCCAACATGTTAAAGCAGTATTTTATTATAGCCCATACTAACATTTCCTTATAAGTAATTTTAAAACACCAGCTTAATGGATTAGTAAAAATGCAGTAGTGTAACTGGGCATTTATTGTTAATAGAATCTAGATGATGAAGTGAATTTTTATTGTTTTTAAAGTCATTCACCGCACACTTTTAATGATATAATACTTACATTTGTTGGGGGTTCATTTGTAGCCACTTTGTGCTGCATATGAATTTCTAGATGCATATTGAAATAAATACTGGTTTGACATCCATTTCTCTAATCTTATTTTATTTATTTAAGAAAACATAATTATCATGGTCTTTAGGTTTGAATATCAAGCTCAGTGGGTAGTGAAACAAGTCACAAGTTTTGTGGACTGGGATTTTACTTGGTCAAGCCACCATACCGGTTTGCCAAACATCTCTCACATTTGAACAAGGGTATGGGTATAAGGGGTGATTCTGCTTCCTTCATGAAAAAATAATTAGAAGAAGGATGATGAGATAAATAACAAAGCATGTGAAGTCAGGTCAGGTCTTTCCTCTGGCATATAAACTTCCCTCTTGATCATTTGCCATTTAGAGGAGAGAAATTTTATTGCCCTGTTGATTCAGGTTCTCAGCAGGGCCCCGGTTGTTGATGAGACCAGTGTGTACCCACTGAACAATGTTGCATAGAAACTGGCAAGAAATCATGTCAGTGGGTTTCTTAATCAACTCAGCTTGAGATGGTAACTACCCTGCTGAGAGTCCTCTGCAAAGAGTCCCTGTGCTGTTTGTTGGGAGGAGTCCCTCTTCTTTTTCCTCAGTGCTTGAGATCAATGAGGAGATATGTCTCATTTGGCCAAGGGAAGGGTCTCAAGCATGTTTACGATAACACTGTGAGGAATGTATTCATGCATCAACTTTCCTAGTGAGGAAACAGAAGTGCAGCTATATAACATGCAGTGCATTTCCAAAATTGTCTAGTGAATGGTTACATTTCCCTGGTGATTGTTTGATGTCCAAATCCTACTTCAGGAATGATTTAATCTTCCAGTTGCTGGAGACCCAGTGTTCCGCACCCTTCAGGTACTGCTTTGGGTGGACATCTGTCTCACTTAGTCACATCTCCTTCCTGGGACATCCTGCAGCCAACAATTAATCAAAGGTCAAAAGGCCCCACCCTCCAACCCCAAAGTTTGAAGGCATATACCATCCTCACAACTCACTGCCATTGAGACCACATTGTAGTCCCATTTCTCATTTTGTCAAATCCTGCTTTTCCATTTTTCCTTCCATGGGTGAAATCCACAGCAAGCTCCGTGATAAATTTTCCACCTCCGTGATAAATTTTCCACCTCAGGATTTGCTTCCCAGGGAAATCAGTTTGCATACATCCTTTGCTGCTTCAAAATCTTCAATTCAGTATTATTTTGTGAAGCTCGTAGAGGTAATTCTCCATTGATGGTATTTTGTATTTCCATTTAGAATACACACTTCAAGAATGCCTTAAATAGAATTTGCCTGTGAAGCCATCTGATCCTGGGCTTTTGTTTGTTGGAAGATTTTTAATCACAGCTTCAACTTCAGTACTTGTGACTGGTCTTTTCATGTTTTCTATTTCTTTCTGGTTCAGTCTCAGAAGGTTGTGCATTTCTAAGAATTTGTCCATTTCTTACAGACTGTCCATTTTATTGGCATATAGCTGCTTGTAGTAATCGCTCATGATCCTTTGTATTTCTGCAGTGTCAGTTGTTACTTCTCCATTTTCATTTCTACTTCTATTTGATTGATTTGTCTCCCTTTTTTTCTTGATGAGTCTGGCTAATGGTTTATCAATTTTGTTTATCTTCTCAAAGAAACAGCTTTTAGTTTTATTGATCTTTGCTATCATTTCCTTCATTTCTTTTTCATTTATTTCTGATCTGATCTTTATGATTTCTTTCCTTCTGCTAACTTTGGGGGTTTTTTGTTCTTCTTTCTCTAATTGTTTTAGGTGTAAGGTTAGGTTGTTTATTTGAGATGTTTCTTGTTTCTTAAGGTAGGAGTGTATTGCTATAAACGTCCCTCTTAGAACTGCTTTTGCTTCATCCAATAGGTTTTGGGCGGTCATGTTTTCATTGTCATTTGTTTCTAGGTATTTTTTGATTTCCTCTTTGATTTCTTCAGTGATCTCTTGGTTATTAAGTAGTGTATTATTTAGCCTCCATGTGTTTGTATTTTTTACAGATACTTTTCCTGTAATTAATATTTAGTCTCACAGGATTGTGGTCAGAAAAGATACTTGATACAATTTCAATTTTCTTAAATTTACCAAGGCTTGATTTGTTACGCAAGATATGATCTATCAACAAAAGCCCAGGACCAGATGGCTTCACAGGCAAATTCTACCACACATTTAGAAAAGAGCTAACACTTGTCCTTCTCAAACTCTTCCAAAATATAGCAGAGGGAGGAACACTCTCCAGCTCATTCTATGAGGCCACCATTACCCTGATACCAAAACCAGACAAAGATGTCACAAAGAAAGAAAACTCCAAGCCAATATCACTATGAACATAGATGCAAAATTCCTCAACAAAATACTAGCGAACAGAATCCAACAGCACATTAAAAGGATCATACACCATGATCAAGAGGGGTTAATCCCAGGAATGCAAGGATTCTTCAATATATGCAAATCAATCAATGTGATACACCATATTAACAAATTGAAGGAGAAAAACCATATGATCATCTCAATAGATGCAGAGAAAGCTTTTAACAAAATTCAACATCCATTTATGATAAAACCCTCCAGAAAGTAGGCATAGAGGGAACTTTCTTCAACATAATAAAGGCCATATATGACAAACCCACAGCCAACATTGTCCTCAATGGTGAAAAACTGAAACCATTTCCACTAAGATCAGGAACAAGACAAGGTTGCCCATCCTCACCACTATTATTCAACATAGTTTTGGAAGTTTTAGCCACAGCAATCAGAGAAGAAAAAGAAATAAAAGGAATCCAAATCGGAAAAGAAGAAGTAAAGCTGTCATTGTTTGCAGATGACATGATACTATACATAGAGAATCCTAAAGATGCTACCAGAAAACTGCTAGAGCTAATCAATGAATTTGGTAAAGCAGCAGGATACAAAATGAATGCATAGAAATCTCTTGCATTCCTATACACTAATGATGAAAAATCTGAAAATGAAATTAAGAAAACACTCCCATTTACCATTGCAACAAAAAGAATAAAATACCTAGGAATAAACCTACCTAAGGAGAAAAAAGACCTGTATGCAGAAAATTATAAGACACTGATGAAAGAAATTAAAGATGATACAACTAGATGGAGACATATACCATGTTCTTGGATTGGAAGAAGCAACATGGTGAAAATGACTATACTACCCAAAGCAATCTACAGATTCGATGAAATCCCTATCAAACTACCAATGGCATTTTTCACAGAACTAGAACAAAAATTTTCTCAATTTGTATGGAAACACAAAAGACCCAGAATATCCAAAGCAATCTTGAGAAAGAAAAACAGAGCTGGAGGAATCAGGCTCCCTGACTTCAGACTATACTACAAAGCTATAGTAATCAAGACAGTATGGTACTGGCACAAAAACAGAAATGTAGATCAATGGGACAGGATAGAAAGCCCAGAGATAAACCCACACACATATGGTCACTTTATCTTTGATAAAGGAGGCAAGAATATACAGTGGGGAAAAGACAGCCTCTTCAATAACCGGTGCTGGGAAAACTGGACAGCTACATGTTAAAGTATGATATTAGAACAATCCCTAACACCATACACAAAAATAAGCTCAAAATGGATTAAAGACCTAAATGTAAGGCCAGACACTATCAAGCTCTTAGAGGAAACATAGGCAGAACACTCTGTGACATAAATCACAGCAAGATCCTTTTTGACCCAACTCCTAGAGAAATGGAAATGAAAACAAAAAATAAACAAATGGGAACTATGAAACTTCAAAGCTTCTGCACAGCAAAGGAAACCATAAACAAGACCAAAAGATAATCCTCAGAATGGGAGAAAATATTTTCAAATGAAGCAACTGACAAAGGAGTAATCTCCAAGATTTACAAGCAACTCATGCAGCTCAATAACATAAAAACAAACAACCCAATCCCAAAATGGGCAGAAGACCTAAATAGACATTTCTCCAAAGAAGATATACAGACTGCCAACAAACACATGAAAGAATGCTCAACATCATTAATCATTAGAGAAATGCAAATCAAAACTACAATGAGATATCATCTCACACCAGTCAGAATGGCCATCATCAAAAAATCTAGAAACAATAAATGCTGGAGATGGGGTGGAGAAAAGGGAACCCTCTTGCACTGTTGGTGGGAATGTAAATGTATACAGCCACTATGGAGAACAGTATGGAGGTTCCTTAAAAAACTAAACATATAATTACCATATGACACAACAATCCCACTACTGGGCATATACCCTGAGAAAACCATAATTCAAAAAGAGTCATGTACCAAAATGTTCATTTCAGCTCTATCTACAATAGCCAGGACATGGAAGCAACCTAAGTGTCCATCAACGGATGAATGGATTAAGAAGATGTGGCACATATATACAATGCAATATTACTCAGCCATAAAAAGGAATGAAATTGAGTTATTTGTAGTGAGGTGGATGGACCTAGAGTCTGTCATACAGAGTGAAGTAAGTCAGAAAGAGAAAAACAAATACCGTATGCTAACACATATGTATGGAATCTAAAAATAAAATGTTCATGAAGAACCTAGGGGCAAGACGGGAATAAAGACACAGACCTACTAGAGAATGGACTTGAGGATATGGGGAGGGGGAAGGGTAAGCTGGGACAAAGTGAGAGTGTGGCGTGGACATATATACACTACCAAACATAAAATAGCTTGTGGGAAGCAGCCGCATAGCACAGGGAGATCAGCTTGAGCTTGGTGATTTGTGACCACCTAGAGGGGTGGGATAGGGAGGGTGGTAGGGAGGGAGACACAAGAGGGAAGAGATATGGGGACATATGTATATGTATAACTGATTCACTTTGTTAAAAAGCAGAAACTAACACACCATTGCAAAGCAATTATACTGCAATAAAGATATTAAAAAAGAAAAAGAATACCTTAAATAAATGAGAAGTTGAATTTAGATGAAAGGGCTAATGAAAGGGATTGAGTTTACAGGATTCAAAAGGGCCCTAATCTTGGAGGACATTAGATAAAATGAGGAAATCTTACAATGAAAGATAATTAGATTGAGATCTTGAATACATCATTAGAAATCAGAGATATAAATTTAATTGATCTTCTCAAAAAAAAAGAAGGAACATTTGCCTTTGCAGTCTTCTGTGTTTAAAAATTAGATAAAGGGGGCTTCTCTGGTGGCACCGTGGTTGAGAGTCCGCCTGCCAATGCAGGGGACATGGGTTCGTGCCCTGGTCCGGGAAGATCCCACATGCCGTGGAGCGGCTGGGCCCATGCACCATGGCCGCTGAGCCTGCGCGTCCGGAGCCTGTGCTCCGCAACGGAAGAGGCCACAACAGTGAGAGCCCTGTGTACCGCAAAAAAAAAAAAAAAAAAAAAAAATTAGATAAAAGTCCCAGAGGAAAGTATGTTTTATTTTTTGCAGCTTCAATCATTGGATGACTATTAGAGAAAAGACACCACGTTTTCTACAGTGAAAGGGGTTTGAGCAAATGAGGGAATTTCTCCTGTAGATGTTACTAGTGTAGAACACTTCAGCCCATTACCCTTTACACATAATGAAGTCACTCACTGGACTTAAGTACCCTGCACTGAACACATCCCAGGACAACCAGCATGGAGCCAAGAAGAAAACAATTTTTTTTCATATTAATAACAATTTTGGAGATATTTCATGGAACCCTTCCAAATATTTGGGGAAAAAAACACCTCTTAATAGATTTTTTATAAGCAGTTTTATTTTAGCATTCAGATGCTTCCTGGAAAATTCTGTAATCACAAGCTCTCTTTGAGCTCTTCGCTCTCCCCAGTGAATTTCCATAGCCTCAGTCAAGATGATACCAACGTTTTTTAAACTTTAGCTATAAAATTTCCTGTTTCCTCTGAGTATTTTTAGTCTGAGATTCAGAACGTTTGTATGTTTCAACTTTTCTTGGTCATCTCTTCCTGGTGCCATTAAATCATAGAATTTCCTGATCCCCCTCTTGCCAGATAGTATTTACTGAGATTTAGAAATTGGAGATTCACTAGGGTTGTAGGTAAATTAGAAGTCTCTTTAATAACCTGCATTAAAGAAAGTTATTGCCCTCTCTGTTCATGGAGAAGTCTCCCACCAAGATGCAAACTTATTTGCTTATTCACTTACCTTACTTCAGTGATAGTATTAATTATGACTTCAAACCTAAACTTATTGAAGATGAGCTTTGAAATAAGGGATGCTAGGGTGTAGAATCCAGCAAGTTTCACTCCCCTCCTTCTTCTCCTTTCTTTCCTACTTTCTACTTTCTTCTTTGCATGTCTTCGTCAACAGATAGATACCCATAATACAAAGGTGTGTGCATTCACTTATTCAACAAATATTTTTGAAAATCTATTATGTGCCTCGATATATGTTAGAAATTTGGGATACATTTTTAGCCAAGCAGGCATTTCCTTTCCCTAAAGGAACCTAAAAGAGAGAAAAATCTTCCTTCTACCTTCTTAGGCTCTATGGCTGAGCCTAAGAATTAAACTGACATAAGACATTAACAAAAGAAAAGCACACACATTTTAGTTAATATTTTTTACATGTACACAAGAGTCTTCCAAAGGAAAACAAAGACCCCAAGAAGCTGTACGGCTCCAAATCTTATATACTTTTAAAAATAAAGAATGATAAATTGTAGGGCTGTGACAAGATAATTTGACTTGGGCCAGGGCTAGTGAACTGTGGGACAGTGACTAGGAAATACATGCAGGGAACTAATGGAAGATTGGGTTATTTTAAGAGGTTGGTTTGTACAGATCTATTTCAGCATTGACTCCCCATCAGGTGGTAAAATGTTTTTCTCAGTACAAGGAGGTCCCTTTTCTCCTGGGAAATTTTATGACCTGCTTTTAGGTAGAAGAGGGAAGCTCAGAGAGACCTTCCCATATCTTCTGTTTCTCAAGAGCCTTCAGCTCAAAATAATCGATACGCCAAAATAGCATATTTGGGAGTGACAAGTTCTGAACCCCTTCAGTAACATAAAGTGGTGTCTGCTGTCAAAGAGTTCACTCTGGAGGAGACATGCCTTGAATGTGTTATATGTATTAGTTGCTACACAAAAATGAGTTTGAGAACTTCCCTGTTATACTTTTGGAACTCAGGAAACTATCAACAAGAGAAAGAGAAATCCAGGCAAGGAAACAGCTTGTGCAGAGACCTGGAGGCTTAATGGTGAGATTCTGGAACAGCACGATTAGGAGGCAATGACATGTGTGTCTGCAAAGGGGAAACATGGACAAAGAGGCTGGCACATTAACAAAGGGCTAGATCAGCTCATCACCTTGCCTTTCTTACTCAGAAGACTGAGATGGTAATTATGTCAGAGAAAGCAAACTGACCACCAAAGATTTGGGAGCCCCTCCTGCAAGGCAGAATTACTGCTAAAAATAATGGCTTCCCAAACAGGAACTACATGTTCCAGTCTCTGGTGAATCTAGATGGTGACTAGTGTACACTCATTGAATGTGTCACTCCCAGGTCGAGGTGATAGAAAATGATTATTAGTCTTCTTCACTGCCTCTCATCTCTTGGTTGAATAATGATATGCAGGGCACCCTCGGAAGCTACATGTAGAAGATGGTACTGTCGCCAGCAACCTAGGTTCTTGAATGACTGGACGAATCATAGCCCCACCTTCTAATCAAGAACACCAACACTGGACTGATACAGAGGTGAAAAATCAGCTTTTGCTCTGATATGCCACCGACATTTTCGATTTTGTCACTGCAGCTAGTTTTACCCTAATTAATGCAAGGGGCCATTAGGGGATTTTTTTTTTTTTCACATAGGTGTGACATGATCAGATGTATATTTTTGAAAAGGAAGATATATTGTGTGGGCAGGAAGGTCATGTACTGGGAAGTTGCAATAGGCTACTGGAAGTTTAGGACCTGTATCAGGACTTTTATAGCAAAAAGAGAGTATAGGTTTGGGCATCATTTGTGTATTCCATCCTACAAGAATTGCTCCTAGCTTTAGTAAGGGACAAGTCTAGATGGCTCCCAGGTTTGAAAACAAGTGTGGAGTTTTAAAAAATGCAAAAATATCCAGTTAGTAATGAAATTTATGGTATAGTAAACATGCATATGAGACTTGAAGCATCAAAAATATGATGGTTAGGAGTGACCGTAAATAATATTTACTACTTCAAATATTAAAGCATTTGAAATAAAGGATTCATTTTCAATGGGAAATCTACATCTCATCAGAAAAAGGAATATCTTTGGTTTAGCTCTTCTTCATAGAAAATGGTTCTTTTTTCACATGGATGCTAGCTACCTCATAAAGGCAAGGCTGCTCTGATATATTTCAGGGAGGAGTGCCCAGAGACTTACAAATGCAAGCAGAGTGGAACTTGAAGAGAGAAATTCCCTCTGTCAGGGTGTAGAATGCCAGATAATGAATCCTTACAGAGGAGGCGTTACAAATTGGAGTCTGGAAGAAGAGAAGAAGTCAGGAAATAAGAGCCATTATAGAATGAATGATAGTAGTAATTAAGGTTATGGGTAAAGAAGGGTTTAGTTACTGCAATGCCAATAAATCAGAAACCTGTTTGAAGCAAGGAAACTGCGCCTCTTGGAATTTGTCAACTTCTTGCCTTTTTGGTTTCCTTATAACCTAATGTTCTAGTCAGATAGTATCTTTCTCTTGTAAGATACATAGAAAAAAAAGGTAATTGCTAAAATATGAAAAGAGGCTTATACCTACACCTAGAGCTGCCTTGAACTGGTTTTGAATTAAAACAACAAAAAAGACATCAGTCATATTTCTCAATCAGTATTTAGCATATCATTACCAACCTTGGCAGGGATAAATGACATATTTTTTGGTGATGCTAACGAACATGACATTTTAAATTCAGAT
This sequence comes from Orcinus orca, assembly GCF_937001465.1. NCBI lineage: Eukaryota > Metazoa > Chordata > Mammalia > Artiodactyla > Delphinidae > Orcinus > Orcinus orca. The sequence continues at coordinate 7,628,627 of NC_064563.1, read as the reverse complement.
TGACAAAACTGGAAGCTTCTATTTGTAAAACAATCCCCAAATGTGACACTGGATCTCTGAGGGGGATGTTTGAATTACTAAACTAGAATATTGTTTCTTTAAAGGATTCATATATAAATTGATTAATCTATTTTTTCAGACCACACCTTAATATAATAAAGTTTTTTGTTTATTTTTTGATTTCGTGTTGGTTATTAGTTGTTTGTTGTTGCCTTTTGCGGGGAGGGTAATTATTGTCTTCTGTTATTCCACTGTTGATGGTGAAGCTGGTAATAAAAAATATAATTTAGCATTCAGAGAATTGTTTCAAAATTTGAGTTTTCAAATTCCTTTATATGACTACAGAAAAATTTACATTTATTCTCAAAATAATATTAGTGCTTGATTATGAAACTATTATGTGATCTGTCTATACAATTTAAATATTAGGAAATTATAAAAATACTTAAATATTTTAAAATCTAGTTTTTTTTTCTTCTTTTTTTTCCTTCTATGCAGAGATAACTTTGTGTGCTTTTTCCTATAATGTTTTATTATATGGTCCTATGTCAAAAACATTCTTTGACGACATGATTTTAATAGCTGCACAGTGATCCATCACGTAGATATATCATATATTTTTTTAATAATTCTGTTTTTCTGAACATATAAAATGTTTCCAAAATTTTGCTATTCTAAAACACACACACACACACACACACACACACACGATGAAAACCTTCACTCGGATAAGTCTTCTTATAATATATATTTTTTATTTCTAGGAGATATGTGTATATATATGTTATTTTCTTACCAAACATTCCTAGAAATGAAATGTCTACACCAAAGTGCACAAACCTTTTGGAAGACTCTTGATACATGTACCTAAATTGCCCTCCCGATCACCTGTAGCAATTCATACTCCTCTCAGTGGCCATTGTTATCTTGGCCTGGCCAGCTTTGATTATCGTTACTGTTTCTAACCTGTGTCAATTTGAGAGGCAAAAAATGGGATCTTATTGTGTGTATCAAGTTATTTTCATTTCTCTATATACAAAGGGGAATGAATTTTTGTTCATTTGTGAATTTGCCATGTATATTCTTCCTTTTGGTGACTGACTTTCTAAACCTTTGCATCTCATTTTTAATACACTCATTTATAGTAGTATATTTTTAGAGATAAATATTCCAACATCTTTTCTTGTCAGTCTCCTTTTTTACTTTTGTCTATATATCTTTTCATTATTCTGTAGACAAATACAAATTCTTGAACTTACTACATCCTTAAAAATCTTTACCCATGATGTAATCATTTAAAAGTTTACCTCCATTTTCTTCTAGTTTTTTAAAACTTTTTATAGTTAATTCTGTAATTTCTGAATTTATTTTGATGTATTTTATTTGATCTACGTTCAAGATGTGTGTGTGTGTATGTTGTACTTTCCAAAGTTGTTGGGCACAGAGAGTTTATAAAAGAATTTTTAGTGTGTAAACTGATTATACATGCTTTACTAAATTAAATAATAAATTAACACTTTCTTTTACTGCCTTCTCAATAAGATATTTACAATATCTTATGATTTGGGCCCTGTTTTCTTTATTGAAGTATGGTTGATTTAATATTATATTAGTTTCAGGTATACAACATAGTGATTCAATGTTTTTATAGACTATATTGAATTTAAAGTTATTCCAAAATGTTGGCTCTATTCCCTGTGCTGTCCAATATATCCATGTAGCTTATTTATTTTATGCACAGCAGTTTGTACCTCTTACTCCTCCACCCCTATCTTACCCCTCCCCACTTTCTTCTCCCCACTGATAGCCACTAGTTTGTTCTCGGTATCTGTGAGTCTATTTCTGTTTTGTTATATACACTTCTTTGTTTTATTTTTTAGATTCCACATATAAGTGATAACATGGAGTGTTTGTCTCTCTGTCTGACTAATTTCACTAAGCATAGTACCACCCTGAATGCACCCAATCTCATCTGATCTGGGAAGCTGAGCAGAGTTAGGCCTGCTTAGTACTTGGATGGGAGGACCCTCTTTTACATGTAGAAGTTAAAACATACATAAGTATATAAATATAGCTACACAAGCATATAAACATCTATCTGCTGGTCAGAATTTACAGGGAAAGGAAAATTCTAATCTTTATTGGACTATCTCTATCCCTTCACTGGGTTATGCTGCTGTATCATGTCAAATATCATATATCCTACCATATATTTCAGTCTTACATATTCTTTGGTCTATTTCAGAATTACTTACGTTAGCTCACAGAGCTGTGTATCCCATGTTATACCAATAAATCACTCATTTAATAGTTGGACTTTTATAATAGATGTATTTTATGTATATCTGATGATGGAAGTGTCTTATTTCCCTTTTTCAAGATAGCTTTTCCAAATGTTTCCAAATAAAGTTATTTTGTCAAATTCCAAATAATTTTCCATTGAGATTTTTAATGAGATTTCAATCAGTGTAAGAAGTATTTTAAACATAAATAATATCTTTTCAATACTAAATCTTTCCATCCAGGGAAATGCTATGTTTCTTTATTTATTTAAAATTTCATAGTTCTTAGAAAGTGTTATACTTTTGCTTATATGAATTTTAGCCATTTCTCATTAGAACTGATTATTTATACATAGTTTATCTATTTCCATTGTTTTATTAAAGAAAACTTCAGTACATTATATGTTCTAACTGGCTTTACAAATATATAGGCAGTCTATTGCTTTTTTACTTAGCTGCTTTATTGTTATTAAATTATTCCAGTTAATCTATTCCAGTTAATCCTCTAGATACTTTTTAAAAAATGGATATGATGACATCATTGCAATCCTCTTGTTTCATTCTTTCCAATGGGTTTAATTCCTGTTATTTCTTCTTTTTCTTCTGTCTCTCTTTCTTCTGGCTTTGACCAGAACTGCCAGAAAAGTGTTAAATAGTAATGACACCAGTACTATTATTTAAAAACTGGATGGAATTCCACCACAGCTGTGTGTTCCAAAGCATTATCCTTTGACTCAGTCTCTCTAGATGCTCTGGGAGGAAAGAATTCCACATTAAAAAAAAACCAAAAGTCGGTGAAACCTCTTGTAAAAACGTGTCAAGAAAATAACCCCAAATTGGAGTAGGGAAACCATGAAGTGGGTGGTCTCATGCACACACACATACGCTCAGGGCAGCTTGCTTAGACCAGTAGGAAGAAGGATGATTTCCTCTCTGCCGACAACTAACCACGTCTGCAGCTAATGGAAGCCACCACCACTTCAAACTCTCACTTTCCTCCAATGAACTTTTGTTCAAAACATTTCCTCCCAACTTCCTCCTTTCCTCTGTAAAAGAACGATGTTATCATTTTTTCTCATGATTTGCCTGTGGTTCACCATACTTGCTTGTCCCAAACTGAAATTCCTCTGCTTTTCCCAAACTCATTTCTTTTCTTAAATAAAATTGCTCTTTGCTCTGGTTAAGGTTGACATTATCATTAAAGACATAATGCATTTTTGCATGTTAAAGGTCTGAGAAATCCTGCAGTTAAAAAAAAATTTTTTTTTTACTCCATTTTCTCAGAGATCAGAGAATTTTCCATAGCATTTTAATTAAAAACCATTAGAATTTATGTTTCATTAAACGGAATCAGTCATCGACTCATGCAAAACTCTTGGGTGGAAGAATTGTTCTGCCCTGGGTGCAGGCAATAAGGGGATGCATCGTCTGAAAATAATTTTAAAAGCAATACGAAATTCAACTAAAGATCTGTGTCATTATCTGTCTACACTTGCAGTTCTCACCCCAAAAACCTTTGGTTAGTCTGAGTTCTAAATTTAGATAATTGTTTCAGTATCTGTTGAGTCTTTGTAGTATATATTTATGCTTCAAATTTACACTTTTTTATTAATTAACTTTTAGTAATTCTGGCCTCCAGAACCATGAAAGAATAAATTTCTATTGTTGAAAGCCACCCAATTTGCAGTAACTTGTTACAGCAGCCAGAGAAAACTAATGCAGCACTGCAGTCAGATTTCCAGGGAAACAGCTCTGAATTAGGCTGACTTTTTCATTTAAATAAGTACACCCACATTTGTGCCAGGTCTGTGCATACCAACCCTTTTTCTGATGTTCATGGATTTTTTGTTTTTCCCTTAGCAATTTTCTTGTGTATATTGTTGGTGCCACACAAATGAACCTTGTTGTGTATTACTTTTTCATTGATTGTCTTATGTGTATTTATTCTCCTTTAGTCATTAGCTTACCGGGTCCCTTTGAGCAGAGCCTACTTTGATAAAAGTGGAAAGAAAAGAAGTCTTGAAGTCAGCTAGTCCTGGTTCTGAATTCCAGACCTTAGGCAAGGTACTTCATATATTGAAGCCTCAAGTTCCTTCTCTATAACAGAGGGATGATAAAACCTATGGTGCAAGAGATAATTTCATGGATTAAATGAGATAGCAAATGCAGAGTACCTGGCTCAGAGCAGGAATCAGATAAACTTAAGTTCCCTGTGTCTTTCTTACCCTGAATAACTGATACAGTCTTTGGCATCATAGCAACCACTGAGTAAATAAGTGGACTTGCTTGCTGAATTGGACACACTTATAATTCAAACTGCAAATTGACATTTTTTTTAAACAATTGATATTTACAAAAAAAGTACATACATTATACACATTAGAGTAAATGGTAATCTTGAAGCATGTTTATAACCGTGAGAGCTGAATACTCTTTTTTTCAGCCATATTATAAATCATTTCTGCATGATGTTGTCAAAATCAGCTGCTAATATCATTTTTGAGTCTCGTACTTTCTTTGCAATCTGAACACACACACGCACAAAATAGACATCAGTGGTACCTAGATGTGTGACATCTATTTTCGGTGTATTTCAGATGTTGCCATCTGTTTTCTATATGTTAACTGGCCTAATTGTTTAAGAATTAATAGGCACTAGAAATACAAGTGACATTTCCAGGAAAAGAAGACTGTTTCTGGTACTTAGATTGAGCTACTTTGGTAGGAAAAAGACCAAGAAAAAAAAAAAAAAGTTAATCAGCTCAAAAGAAACATAGACTCAAAAATAAATTGACATAATTAGGGGAGATAGAATAATATCTAATAGATATTTTGGTGACCTAATGAATCCATAACATGCCAGATAAGTAGAAAAGCCAAAGGATCTCAAAAGATAGCACTAGTACATTTTTTTTCTCCATATAAGCTTAATAGCAAGTGTCTAAGGGTGTGTCTGAGCTACTAGGTCAAAGTGACTCTTGGGGTTTATTAATTTAATTTGCTGTTAAACCCACTGTGAGTGTATATTCTAGTCCTAAAACTGAGGCTCCTGTGTTGTTTTTGTTTGCCTGTGTGAAATGAAAAAATATTTATCATTTTTCTCACTCTCTTTGTAATATGTGTGTTTGGAATTTCCTAAGTGTTAAAAGCACAGGAACTATGTTTTGTTCTAATATTTGTTCTTTGACCTTGATTTCTGACAGAGTTCCTAAATCCCTTGGAATTTCCTGGGTGATAGCAGTGTCTTTTGTTCTAATGAGGTGACTCTTGGTGGGTTCCTGGATGGGATGTGGTCACCAGAAAAACCAAGCCATGATTAGACGCTTTGATTTTCAGCCCCAGGCCCCATTCTCCAGAGAGAGGAAAGGGTCTAGTATTGTCATGAGTCATTAACTGACTTAATGATCAATCATACCTACATATCGAAGCCTCCACAAAAATCCCCAAAGTATAAGATTTCTGGGTTGGTGTAGACATCTACATGCACCAGGATTGTGATGTATCCCACATCCCCGGTACAGAAACTCTTGCACTGGGGACCTTTCTGAACCTCATCCTATATCTGACTATTCATCTGAATCCTTTATTACATCTTTTTATGTAATAAACTGGTAAACGTGTTTTCTTGAGTTCTGTAAGCTATTCTAATAAATGATCAAACCCAAGGAGGAAGTCATGGGAACCCCAGTTTAGAGCCGGTCAATCAAAAGTATGAGTAGCAACCTGGGACTTGTGATCAGCATCTGAAGTGGTGCAGGGGTGGTCTCGTGGGACTGAGCCCTTAATTTGTGGGGTCTGATGCTGTCTCTGGGTAGATAGTGTCAGAATTGAGTTGAATCGTAGGATACGCAGCTGGTACAGAGAACTGCTTGATGTGTGAGAAACCCACACATCTAGTTTCAGAACTACTGTGAGTGTGTAAGTAGAGATAAAACCCAGGACAAGTGTGCTCTTCCCTACAGCCTGCAAATTCTGACCCACAGCAAATGTGTGTCTGTGTATGTATAATAGGGTATATTTATATATGTATGAATTTGCAGCCTCTATAAATAAACACTGACCTATATTAGGAATGTCCAGAATTTATTGAGACATTGGTAAGGGAAAGTGTTAATTTTTTTAAGATTATATATCAGTTTACAGATTAAAACTTCCTATACCTCATCATTGTGTTCTTTCCAACAAACCAGGAAAACAAATTTATTCCTGAATTGTTCCAAATCTCAAATGTGATGACTTCTCCTAATGTCATGAAACTAGTAAAAGCAAGTGTCGTGGTTCAGATCCAGAAAGACCCAGGGCTCTTATTAATCCCTCACATTTTTCTCAGGAAGAAACCCCAGGAACTTAAATGATGGGAAAGGCAGGAAGCCTTCAGGAGCAGCTTTGTAGCACACAGGAGAGTAACAATGATGAGAGCAACGTTGGGGCAAAACTTGCTGGGGTTTCTTACTTTCTTGAAACCCATTTAGTGTTCCCAGCAGGTTCCTGAAAGACCCACAGACACAAAACAGGGGAAATCTATGCAGAGGAGAGCACATTGCTAAAAGGACAGCCAGAAGCCCCAGAAGTTCAAAAGGCCTACCTGAGTCAACACTCTTTCTGTCCTCATCCCAAACCCCATACAACACTCTGAGTCATAAAACCTCTGCTTTTTTATTTATCTTATCATTTCACTGTTCCCCTCATATGCAATTGAAGCCGAATCCGGCCTCTGTACCCTGTCACAGAATTAAATCTCAGAGACAGAGTTTGGGGTGAAGTAGAAAAGTATAGCTTTATTGCTTTGCCAGGCGAAGGGGAACACAATGGGCTAATGTCCTCAAGACTGTATGTCCCGACCTGGAGGAGGTAGTGAGGAGTTTTATAGTAATGGTTCAAAGAGGGGGGTATGGTCAGCTCATGGATATTCTTCTGATTGGTTGGTGGTGAGGTAACTGGGAGTCAGCATCATCAACCTTCTCGTACTAACCGGTCTGGGGTCTACGCTTTTGTGTGCAGCATACTGTTAACTTCTTCCACCTAGTGGGGGTTTCAGTATCTGAAGATATTGTTACGTGTATCCCCTGAGGGGGAACCAGGACCCTGCCCCAAGGCTGCACTATTGTTTCTTGACTGTTCCTCCCTTGTCTCTGCATCCCCTCCCTTCCCTGATTAGCAACTGTTTGAACTTGCCCGTTGGAACTCAGGGAAGGTCATGGAGGCTGAATGAAGCCTATTTCCTACAATCAAAGAAATGGGAAACACAGAAAGGCTTTTGTGCCCAGGAGACCACAGGGTCCTGCTCAGTACCACAATTACCCTTCAACTCCACTTGGGATTATACAATTTTGAACTAGAAGAAGAGACCATTCTCTCTGAAGATGTATCCTTCTATCTCTATCCAAATGTCCTTTTCTGATTTCTATTGAATTTCACTCCTTTCCCATTGCTTGGCATTTTGGAAAAATTTCATGGTTGCAACTTCACTCTTCCCCTTGTGTCTAGGTCCAAGATGGGCACTTTGATACATTCTAGAACTTAGTCTTTGAAAAGATGGAGAAGACCAGGAAGAAATATGGAACAAATAGTCCCAATTTTCACAAATTGGCTGAGAGTTAATCTGGCTTGCCAACTTGCCATCTGATTCCTTGTTTGTGATTAAACTGATACTTGTAGTGAAGATCAGTTCCAAAAGAGAGGATTGTGTTTGAGATCATGCATAAAAGGACTATGGGACCTTGAAGTAATCAATGGGCAAGTGTGAAACTATACACAGTTGTTTGGTGAATATTATGTCTACTCTGTATCTAGTGAAGCTTCTGCAGATGGACCGTGTCTCAGGTTATCGTATCAGAAATCATCATGATACCACATGCATATTAGCTTAGAGAGAATAATCCCCTTTTCAACAAATTCAGAAGGGAATAGTAATGGCCATTGTTTGCCCTGATCCTAATCATTTATAGAACACTTGTTGTTTACATTACCACATTAAACTCTCTACATAATGCTTTGAATTGGGTATTAATTTTATCTCCATTTTAAATCTTAGGTTAGCAAAAGTAAATTATTCAGAACTCATATTTAGAAAATGGTATGGTGTGCTGAAATATAGGTCTTCTGCCTTTAAATCTTATTCTTTCTCATCTGAGAAAATTCTATACTTAACTTACATACAAACTTTCCTTACGGAATGGAAGAGAAATAGGAGCTAAAAATTATAATGAATAGGAAATGTAGAAGAATATACCTACTGTAGTGAACAAAGTTGTTCAACTCCTGCTTTATTTAGAATCCATTCCCATCTTGCCACAGTGTGTATTTACTGAATCAACTCTGAAATACCCGACGTAACTTAAAAAAAAAAAAAGTGGTGAACTAGCAATGTATTAGAAAATAAACAGAGTGTAGTTCTACAAATTGAGAGGGAAAGAACCCTTTGCCAAAGACCATGAGGCTTAGACCACCCTTATCCACGGTTTCACTTTCCCTTGTTCAGTTAGTCAAGGTCAACCTAGGTCCAGAAATATTAAATGGAAAATTCCAGAAATAAACAATAAGCTTTAAATTGCATGCTGTTCTGAGTAGTGTGATGAAATCTCACGCCATCCTGCTCTGTCCACCTGGGATCCCCAACCATCAACATCATCCACTCCTGACATCAAACCATCGACTTTGTCAGGGCTCGATGATCCAGGATCACCCAAAGCAGATGATCCTCCTTCTGACATATTGTCAGTCGGTCAATAATAGGCTAACAATGTCACAATGCCTGCATCATTCATTTCACTTCATCTCACCAAGTAGGCACATCATCACAAGAAGACAAAGGGCGAATACAATAAAATAGGATATTTTGAGAGGAAAAGAGACCACATTCCCATAACTTTTATTACAGTATATTATTATAATTGTTCCATCTTATTCTTATCTATTATTAATCTCTGACTCTGTCTAATTTATAAGTCAAACTTTATCATACATATTTGTAGGATAAAAACAGTAGAGTACCATTTTCTGTATTTTCTTTCATTACTACCTTGCTGAATTATTGATTTGAGTTATTCAGTATCTTAAAACAAAAATATAACTTAAATTTTGAGTACCTAATATCATAAAGGTACAAATTGACTATACATATATTCATTCATTTCCTCAAAAAAGAACAAATGCATTGCTATAATGTGTCAGTCATTAGACTGGTTGTTTAGGAGACTGAGGTAAAAGAAACATAGCACTGTTTGCTTTCAGGGAGCTCACAGACTACAGATGGAGCATGACAAGCATGCATATACTTATAATATAGTGTGGAATTATAATAATTGTGTTGTAGGAAAATTTCTTTGGTAGCACCAAGTTAGAAATAATTATCTCCAACTGTCATTGCTGAAGGAGACTTCACATAACAGATCCAATTTATCTTAAAGTTTAATTTGAAGTTTGTCAGATGAAGAAAAAGGGTGTAGTCTGAATCAGCATGTCTGTTTTGTGGAAAGAAATAGATATGTGGAAAAAACAGGGTGTGACTGAGAATGGGACATTCAGTGAGCTGTGAATTCTCTAATATTGACTGGGTTAAGCCAAAAGCAGAGTCCCCAGAGCAGAAGCAAAACAACAGGCCAATAAGACAAAGTTGAGTTTATTGCTTACCTCAGTAAGAGATCTACTTCCACACTAGTAGTGATGGATGGGGGAAGGGCAAATTTGGAATATTTATTGAGCTTTTAAAATCAAGTCTAAGGTCTTTAAATGTGAGAGTTGTAATTACAATACAATTTAGGATTTGTACACAGCAGCAGGGCAAGAATTTTGAAGCAAGAGCTTCAGAGAGTCTTAGAGTACAAACTATCATTTGACACTTTCAGTTGAAGAGTTGATGGATATTTCAGGAAGTTCCTGGAATGAAAGATAGTTATTTGCAACTTTTAAAGTCATGTTAGTATAGACAATAAGCTGTGTGGGTATAGATGGTTCTGATTCTCAGTTGGGATGAAATAGTCAATAAAAGTAAATTTCATCAGATGTTAAAGGGTCTTGTATGTCATTCAGATATCTCATCTGTTCTCTCTTTGTCCTTGTTAAATTAATGATGCTTTGTATTTCTTGCTGTTGCTCAGCTACTCAGGATATTAAGATTATTGTTGCTCAAAGTCTTGAATTACTCAACTAGAAGTGTCCCACAATTTATACCACAGATAAAAAATGAACTAAGTATGTCATTATTTCAGGTGTAGATGGTGCCTTAGGTGTACTTCCTGAAAATCTCCTTGTTGCTTGAATGTGACTATCATCTTAAGATCATGACTCTTAGTCCCTTTTCCTCCTCCATGCAGTATGACATACAAGGAATGAACCTTCTTGGTTCCAAGGGACTTTCGTTTAATGATATTAACAAATGATGACTAATACACAAGATGATTTATCATCAATGCTTTCCAAGCAGAGAGTCATCAAAGGGGAGAAATTTGGACCATGAATTTACTACATATGTTCATCCCCAAGTGTAACATAAACTTTTGACCCAGCCATCCAAAAACAACCTGGTACTTGTTTTCTTTACTCCCTAGAGGCCACAGCTAAACAACCAATCTGCTGCTGGCCAGTGACTGAATGCCTGCTGGTACCAATCGTAGTTCTATAGAGATAACCTATATAACTTCTCTGGAATGGCTTTGTCTCTTGCCTTTATGTCCCCCTGCCATTTTCTATTTCTCTTGGAGCACATTTGAGTTGTTACTTGAATCAGTGCCTCCTGAACTGCAATTCTTAAGATCCCAATTAAACTCTTCTTCTTATTTGCAGCTTTCTGCATTTCTTGGTAGACACATCCATCATCCCCGCTAGCTTGGATAACAATGTGAACAAGTTGCTTCAATTCCTTGAGTCTCAAGTATTTCTTATGCAAAATGGGCACTGCAATATCAGCCTCACAAAGTTTTGGTGATTAAGTATACAGTATTTTGCGTGACAATTTTTTTTTGGTGAAAATCGATAAATTTTGTGTCATCATTACAATGAAATTTTGTATTCTGATTCAATGTTTTAAAGCTCACAAGCTTATCTCTGGATTCCATTTTCAGGCAAGTCACATTTTCTTTACCAGTTTTCAATCTGATGCGTCTGCCTTCATAAATCATATATAAAGTTGATAAAAGCAAAGAGCAGAGCCTTAGGAAAATCCAACAGGTCAGCAACTATTTATAATTTGACAATTTATGAGAAAAATGTCTCCAATACATAAATAATTCCCTTGCATTTCATTTGTTTATACACCATTATTTCTACAAGTTTGTCACAAAAAGAATGAAGATTGATTTATCGTCTTAGGTGGCACAATGGGTAAATGTGAGCACAATACATTGCTTCAGTCTTTTTTGCTGGGAAGGTAATACTAATATATTAGTTTTAAAAGATATACGTGAATTCAGCCAAAGGCTAATAATCCACAGAGACATTGAAAGCCCTAAGAGTAATTTAGCTGTGAGATTTTTCTGTGTATTCCAGTGATCATTTGGCTAGTTCACCGGAGTCACTGTCTTTGAATGGAAATGTGAACTGTCCTTAGATGTTATTCAGCCCTTTATCCTCTCTCATCAGCATAAAAGTAAGAGCAGTAGAACTGCTTTGGGGCATGCTTTCCAGTCTGTGTACAGGTAGAAAGAGCCCTCCATGTACTGAGGATCAGGAAACATGTGTTCTAATCACAACCCCCATTTGACATTCTTGTGCCAATCACTGACAGAGCATTCTAAAAGTCATTTACAAAATAAGGAGGATAGATTGGACATGTCTATTTATAAAATCATGTATTAATGATTTTAAAATCATTATCATTTATAAATAATAAAATCAAAATAATTTCTAAAATCAGGTGATGGACCATGTGCTTGAATGTGTTTTATCAAATTGGCTAACACTATAGGAGTTTTTGCTGAAAAGCAAACAAAAACATGCAGTCAAACACCAAAAGATTACTGCTAATCACAAAAAAACCGACATCTCAAGTTAATGATCTTAATGCTTTTCTATGTATGGGAAGATGCAAGAGTCTAGGCTCAATGAAGTTATCCTTTTGATAAGCATCTTAATTATCTAGGACCGGTATCCTATTTTGCTCCATCCTGAATTCCCCTCAGTTAGGGTGGGGGTAGTGCCTACAGTGGCTGATGTCTTGAAGGCAGGCAACATTCTTTGTTTACTAATGTGGCAGGCAATATTTTTTTGTCCACACCAGAATACGCTTCCCTGTGTGGTTTCAGAATTGAGTTGGCCAAGAAAGAAACTTGTACAAGATTGGATGGTAGAAATGAAGCCAGGGCCATTACTCTTTGAAGGAACTTGGCATTCAGACATTGGGACAGCAAACCAGAAGTGTCCATGAACTCCATTTGTCTTCCTTCTCCTCAAAATCTGAGCCCATCATGTCTTCCTAATTGCTGGTCCTGTCGACCAACAGTGACTCCATGCCCACCACCAGGCACAAGCCCAGGGAGACACCAGCTTCCTCAGAAGAGGCAGTTACTACAGGCCTTCAACCAGTTCTCCCTTCATGGCCCAGTTAGATGTCCAGAGGGTCTTTGCTTCTAGAATTTTCCTACAAGCTCTGACTTGTCCATGTGCTCCAGTGTTTCAGACTGAAACTGAGCAGGACCCTGTGGGGCTTCTGGGCCCAGAAGCTTTTCTGTGTCCCCCATTTCTTTTTTGTAGGAAATAGGCTTCAGCCTCCATGACCTTCCCTGTGGTCCAAAGGGCAGGTTCAAACAGTTGCTGATCAGGTAAAGGAGGGAATGCAGAGACAAGGGAGGAGCAGTCAAGAAATAATAGTGCAGCCTTGGGGCAGGGTCCTGGTTCCACCTCAAGTGATACACATAACAATATCTTAGAGCTCCTCTGCAGAACTAAACCCCCAACAAATGGAAGATGTTAACTACTTGATGAAGCATTCTTCATTCCAGAGAGAAGGTCACAGTTTGATAACCTTGAGAATGAGAGAAAGTCATCAGGAGACCACCTGAAGCCAGATTAAAGGAATGCAGGCCCTGCATACACCCTGATCCTTATCACAACTCCACCCTTGAACCATGGCTATAAAACTCCTCACCAAATCCCCCCAGGTGGGGACACACAGCTTTTGAGGCACAAGCCCACTGTGTCCGCATTTGCCTGGCAAAACAATGAAGCTATTCTTTTCTACTTCACCCAAAACTCTGTCTCTGAGGTTCAATTCGGCACCTGTGTGCAGAGGCCGAATTTTTGGCATCAAGAACAAAATGGTTAGTAGCTATTTTTCAGATCTTCCCACTTCCCCCCTTCTAGACCTTCCTTTCTTCATCCCCTCCCACATTTATGTAAGATCTAATTCCTGTCGTATGTACCCTGTCACCATAATACTTATAAGTGGCCCCATTCTTCTAACAGAGTCCGGATGGATACAGACGAAAATTCATACAGTCCTTTCTAGTTAGGATGTGAAATGGTTCTATAATTTCTTTCACAGACTCAACCATTAACCTAAGAGTGATGATAAATGTTTCCATTTAATCCTCACAACAAGTCTATGAAGTAGGTTTTATTAATAGGCTCATTTTACAGTTGAAGGAACACCTTCTAAGAATATTATCTAATTTGATTCACACAACTTGTTGTGACCATCATTCAAACCCTCTGTGTCTCACTCCAGAATGTAAGTCCTCAGAGTACACAGACATCTACAGGTTCATAGATATGTCTTAGATGACCTGTGAACACTTAGAAAGTGTGTTTGTATTAAACATTTTTCTAGGTAGAAGAAGTCTGTAGTTTTCAACACATTTATAAAGAATTCTGTAACCTCAAACATGAAAATTAATGCTTGACACTGTGCTATTCAATATGTTCTCCACTGGCCACATGGAACTACTTAAATTTAAATTAAGTTTAATTTAATTTAAAATTCAGTTTCTTAGTTACACTAATCACATTTCAGGTGTTCAGTAGCCACATGTGGCTACCATATTGGACAATACAGATAAAGCTTCCTGTAATGATGAAAATATTTTCCATCAGACATTGCTACGTTAGAGGATAGTCAACATTTGAAGGAAATGCAAAAGGTGCATTACTCTCTCTATATTAAGGGAGCCAACCCCCTTTTTTTTTTTTTTTTTTTTACCATTCCCATACTTTCCTTTACCTCTCCCCAAAACACAGAATTCCCGTTCAAGTAGAACATTAAATTCACCTAACAGTTTAGGGGAAGCTTTATATTTTCCTTTATAAATGTCAGTGCCTTTTGTACAGCATGATTGCATACAGAGTTGAAAAACAGATCCAATTCACCTACAGAGCCACATAAATATTTTAAGACTGTGTTTTATAAACTGTAAACTTTATTATAGGCTTTGGCTCCAGAGCAGGTGAAGTCTGTATATCATCGAGTCCCACTGCTTGTGGCTATTGCTTCAGTAGCCTGCCTCTCCATTTGTGCCATATACTAACCCAGCAGACTGGATTAACAGTCCTCCAGGGCCCCCGGCTACCTTCCAGGAGAAATACTGATTGAACCAGAAACAAATTCCTCCTTCTTTGACTTATGTGCGTAAGAGAAAAACCTAGGATTTACCAACAGCACAATCGACTACAAACAGAAAACCAATCACCCTGTTCAGGGAAAGCACTAAAGAGTTTATCATCCTTTCAGGCCAGATAGGTTTTGAATGGTGAACATAGACCTATACAGCTGCAGCAGGCTTCTTTGCATTTTAAGGAGAAACATAATAGCATCCCCAATTAGGAACTAATTAGGAAAATAAGTAGCAGTTCTAGAATGTGGCAACTATCCCTCATAACCTGAAAGCAATCAAAACACTTCAGATTCACCTGTGTAAAGAAGACTGGCGTGGGTACCAACATCAGTTCTGGCAAAAGGGGATAGATAGTCAGTTGCCTTAAAGTGCTCTGGTCTTTTTGCTATGTAGCCTTTTTAGGAGTAGAGTCTCTGTTCCTCTATAATAATCCCTGCCATGGACATATATACACTACCAAATGTAAAATAGATAGCTAGTGGGAAGCAGCCGCATGGCACAGGGAGATCAGCTCAGTGCTTTGTGACCACCTAGAGGGGTGGGGTAGGGAGGGTGGGAGGGAGGGAGACGCAAGAGGGAGGGGATATGGGGATATATGTATATGTATAACTGATCCACTTTGTTGTAAAGCAGAAACTAACACACCATTGTAAAGCAATTATACTCCAATAAAGATGTTTAAAAAAACAAACAAACAAAAAACAATGTGGGTGCTATTTGGGAGTCTAACCATGTTTTCTAGTAAACTGTTTTTTAAACTGGGAAGTATGTAGAACCAGGGTCTGGAAAGTACTTGGATGTTTGCGAGATCTATGAGAATCTTTAAATTTTATATTTTAATTTAATTAAAATATAAAATTATTTTAACTTAATAGGAGTATCCTGCTGTTTAGAAACATCTTACCAGTTGTAAAGATACACTTTCTTTGCAGTCATGATTTGCAATTGAAAGATACTTTCATAGAATTAGGTTTTCTCTGTTCAAGTTAAAATTTTCTCAAGCTGTGGTTGGCAGATCCTTTAGGATATAATTTTAAAGATCCTTGAGAACTTCTCTCTTTAAGTTTCCTCTAGTACTTAGGTCTGAGAAAAATGTACTTAGCTGGGAATTCATTAAAATGTGTTCTGATCTAAAGTCTCATTTTTAAAAAATTTAATTTAATTTTTATTTTATATTGGAGTATAGTTGCTTTACAATGTTGTGTTCATTTCAGGTGTACAGCAAAGTGATTCAGTTATACATATACATGTATATATTCTTTTTTCAGATTCTTTTCCCATATAGATTATTAGAGAATATTGAGTATAGTTCCATGTGCTATACAGTAGGTCCTTGCTGGTTATCTATTTTATATATAGTGGTGTGTATATGTTAATCCCAAGCTCCTAATTTATCTCTCTCCCCACTTTGTAAAGTCTCATTTGGGATGACATGGAATGTCCTATTTGTTGGCTACTTGCCTCAATGTCTTTACAATAAAACCTTTGTTACTAATCAGAGAACATATAAAGTCTCCCAGATCTATGAAATAAGGCAAATTAGGACTTAGCTAACCTATAGTGAGGAGAAAATGAGATGCTGCATGGAAGCCATCTAGTGTTGTGCCTGTTACAGCAGACCTTTGGATAAACCATGGCTCTGAGTTCATCCTTTCCCCTTCGGTAGCATATAACTCAGCTGGCACATCCCCAGGAGAAGATTCCCTCTCCCCATCTATGCAAGTGAGGGCCTTCTGTTAAGCCACTTGCCCTGTGTCTAAGTTCATATGCCAAGGACTAGACATAATTTAATCTTGAGATGAGGGTTTGAGATTTCCTTCTTCCCCCATAACTTATTTGGAAATGTACTTTTTTGTTTTTGTTTTTGTTTTAATTTCCATGTGATTACAAATCTTCCTCTAGTTTTTCTCTTACTGATTTCTAGTTTTATTAAACTTATAGTCAGAGAACACACTCTCTATGACTTCAATTAATTTAAATTTAAGGACAACTTTTTGCCTCAGAATATAGTTTATCTTGTTGAATAGTACATAGTCACTAAATATATCTATATCCACATCTATATCTTCTGCTGTTGATGGAGGAATTATTCTATATATGTCAATGTCAAGTAGATTCAACTATTTGATTACGTTGTTCAGATTATCTATATTTTTGAATATATCACTTTTTATAATTTTCTTATTGATTGCTCTGGGTATTAGGATGTACATATGTAATTTATTATAATAGTCACTTCCAATCCAAGTAAAGTAAAAATATTTTCATTCAAGTCTCTTTATAATTTTGCTTCAACCATCAAACATGATTTAAGAAACTCATGATAAACCAGGTAGTCTATTACTATTACCCCCTATATTTACCCACTCTGATGTTCTTTCTTTCTATAGTCCAAGCCTTCTTCTGTATCATTTTCTTTCTAAGAACTTCCTTCAGCCATTCATTAGGAGTAAGTTTGCTAGCAATACCTCTTTTTAGTTTTACTTTATCTGAGGATGCCTTTATTTTCCTTTGTTCCTGAGGTATGTTTTCACCAAACATAGAATCTGCAGTTGACAATTCTTTTCTTTCCGTAGTTTTTTTTTGTTTTGTTTTTTGGTTGTTTTTTGTGGTACGCGGGCCTCTCACTGTTGTGGCATCTCCCGTTGCGGAGCACAGGCTCTGGACGCACAGGCTCAGCGGCCATGGCTCACGGGCCCAGCCGCTCCGCGGCATGTGGGATCCTCCCGGACCGGGGCACGAACCTGTGTCCCCTGCATCGGCAGGCGGACTCCCAACCACTGCGCCACCAGAAAAGCCCCTTTCGGTAGTTTTGAAACGTGTCATGCTACTTCTTTGTGGTCTCCATGGTTTCAGATGAGATTTGGTGTTCCTCTATAAGTAATGTGTTGTTTTCCTCTGGCTGCTTTCAAAATTTTTGTTTGCCATAAATTTTCCTAAAAATTATAATGTATTCTGGCATGGATTTCTTTGGATTACCCTGTTTGGGGCTCACTCAGTTTCTTGAACCTGTAGGTTTATGCCTTATGCCAAATTTAGGAGATTTACTGCCATTATTTCTTTGAAAACTTTGTTACATGCTCTCTCTCCTCTCCTTCTGAGACATCTAAAGGTAAAAAAAAAAACAACAAATTAATGCATTTCTTGTTGTCTCAAGATCCTTGCGGTTCTATTCATTTATATATATTTTTAGTCACTCTGTTGTTCAAATTGGGTGAATTCCACGATCCGTCCTCAAGTTCACTGATTCTATCCTCTATCATCCTCATCTAATGAGTTTTTATTCTGGTGATTACATGTGTCAGTCCTATCATTTCTATTTTGTTCTTTTTTATAACTTCTTTTTCGAGATTTTTCTATTTTCCATTTGTTTCAAGAGAATCTGCAGTTGAAGCAATTTATGACCTCTTTAAAATCCTTTTCAGATAATTCCAACACCTGATTCACATTAATGTTAGCATCTACTGATTGCCTTTTCTTGTTCATATAGTGATTTTCCTGGCTCTTGGTATGACAAGTGAGTTTTGAAAGTATCCTGGACAATTTTGGATACTAGAGTATGAGCCTTAGAGCCTACCGAGTCTTCTTTTTTGGTAGGTGGCCACCCTATTGTATGCAGTGCAAGAGCTGAGTGGGTGTGCATGACTGGCTTTCTACTGGGTCCTGCTAATACTACTGCAGCAAAAGTGGAGCCTATACTCTTACTGTCTCATTGAAGAAGGGTGGAGTGCAACTTTACCTCTCTCATTGCCCCCACTGATACCTCCCCAGTGAAAGTGGGCATCTCATATTATCTTGTTCTGCCTCATTGATACTGGAGGGAGTTGTGTCTCAGCTCCCCATCAGGGCCCAGAGACACCACGAGAAGGGAGCAGAAGTGCTGGCTAGCCCTTTTTAATAGTGCTTCCCTAATCTCCATGCTCCTGAGTGAGTGTGGAGATTCAGCAACCCACTGGGCCTTGCTGTTACCAGGGGTAGTGAGAAAGTGGAGTGATTACTAGTCCTGAATTTCATCACCATGTTCAGTCTCGGTGCCAGATGGGAATGTAAGCTCTGCTTGCCACTGGGCCCCACGGATGCTGGGTGCTCAGTGAAACTTCCTGGTGATTAGCCCTGCCTTACCCCACCTTGTTAATTCTGCTGAATCTGGGCAAAGCCTCGGCCAGCTGCTGGACCCCACTGATGCTATTCTGGTGGGGGAATTGGAATACAGCCTGTTTTAGCTAGGCAGGAAGTGAAAAATCAGTTCACTGTCGATGGTACCCAGGTGGGGCAACCAGCACCTCCTAGTTCTGTCTGGCAGGGAATGGAAGATCAGCTGCCACATAGGCCTGCTGACACCACCAGGTGGGAGAATCAGAGCATGCCACCACTTCCGTGCTATGTAGAGGTAGAGGAGTAAAAGACTCAAATCTCAGCTTGGTCTGCTGAAACTTCAGGGGCCAGGCTAGTGGTGAGTCTTTTCCATCCATGCTCTGGCTGGAGTTGGGCAAGTATTGATAAAAAAGAAGAGGCTTTCTTTGGAGACTTTTTTTTTATCTGTGCCAGTTTTGACCTGGAAGCTTCTGCAGAACACTGTTCAAGACATTTGTGAGGGAAGGAAACCTCACACCTCAGTATCATGTTGGTCTTCGAGTCCCACCAACTGTAGTCTGTCTACCTGTTTCTTTCTAACTTTCAGAGTCTTCTTATGCTTGTTTGTTGTGTTATACCCCATAATTTTAGTTGTAAGAGGGCAGATGGGGGAGGAATGGAGCTACTCCATCTTAGCAGGACTTTATAGCAGGCAATGTTTTCTTGTTATTTTTTTATTATTATTTAATTTTTTTTTTTTTTTGGCCACACCATGCAGCTTGTGAGACCTTAGTTCCCTAACCAGGAATCGAACCCATGCCCATGACAATGAAAGCATGGAGTCTTAACCACCAGGGAATTCTGTTATTTTTAATTATGGTAAAAGACACATAAGATTTACTGTCTTAACTATTTGTTACTGTTCGGTTCATTAGCGTTATCTATACTCACATGTTGTGCAACAGATCTCTAGAACTTTTCTTGCGCAGCTAAAACTCTACGCCTACTTTAAAAAATCTATTCCACCCTCCCCCTCCCCCTCCCCCAGGCCCTGATCACCCTTCTAAATTTCTATTTCTTGGGGTTTTACTTAGATACCCCATGAAAGTATACACATAGATTGTCTGTCTTTTGTTATTTATTGACTTATTTCACCTAGCAAACTGTCATTAAGTTTCACCCATGCTGTAGCATGTGACAGGATTTTATTCTTTTTTGAGACTCAGTCATACTCCACTGTACGTATATGCTACATTACCTTTATCCATTCACCCATAGATGGACATTTAGGTTGTTTCCACCTCTTGACTATTGTGAATAACACTGCAATGAACATGAGTGTGTAAATGTCTTTTCAAGATCCTACTTTCAATTATTTTGAATATATAGCAGTAGGATTGCCAGATTTATATAGTAATAATTTGTTTAATTTTGGGGTGACCTCCATACTGTTTTCCACGGTGGCTGCACCATGTCACATTCTAACCAACAGTGCACAAGCATTCTCTGGTGCTCTAAGAAGCCACAGTGTCTGCGTTTGTTCTCAGAGGTCTACAACCTGGCACCCAGAGTATACCATCACTCCCTTCAGTGCTCCAGACTAAGCAAGATAGAAACCAGTCCCTCAGGCAGCTCCTTGAAAAGCCAGAATGTTAGATGCATATTCCACGCTTTTCCTTCCCTTCCAAGAGAGAGGCTGGACGTTAGGAGCTTTATATAATCACACCACGTGGTGCCAGGGAAGGGAAGGGGCTAGGGTGGGAAAATGCAATGAATTTTCCTGCCTGTTTTTATGCCACTCTTCTTGGAACAGGGTCTGTATTTTGTGATTACCTTGATGCTTCTTTGGGGAAATGAGGGTCTATTCTTCCATCTTGCTGATGTCACTCCAAAGCAGGTAATTTTTAAGCTAGAACAGAAATTAAAAACGAAGAAGTACTGCTGTCTAAGGAGATACATATAGTTGCACAAGGATCTCTTAGTTAAATTCAAAGTGCCCCAAATGGAAAGAAGGCAAATGCCTATATTAAAATGTCAGGATGTCTTTTGAATGGCTGTCTGTTCCTCTAGGCTATATGCTCTTTTGGAACAGGCATAGTGCCTTATTCACCTTTGTGGTTTTGGTGGCATTCACCCTTTTATGCTTCTAGTAATAAATACTCTCACTGAATGAATGTTAGCTACTATATTTGTTGCTAGGTATAAATGGTAAGCAAAAGCAAGCAAAAGCCAGTCCCTGTCCTCATGGAGTCTCTAGTCTAGTGAAGGATACAAACATATAAACAGACACCCAAAATCCAGTATGATAAATAACCAAATAGGGTTAATTTCAGAGTACTAGGATAAGACAAGGGACTTGTGTTCCTGTTTTGTGCTGGTCTCAGGTTATTGGTACTGATGCTATTGGCTAGAAATGCCTGAGACCACTCACCTGGGTCTGTGGCTAGCCCACCTCAGACATCTCCCCTTTCAGAACCAGCATCGTGGTCGGACTGGCCTTTGTGGTTCTTATTGTAATCGCAAGACACCCTCAGCAATAACCATTGGGAAACTTTGAAAAAAGATTTATTGCTCACAAGTCCTGGAGGATACACAGTACACCTGGGGCTACACAGCAAGGTTGCAGGTAGACAGAATGCAGGTCTGAGGTTCTGCTTTTATTGGGATCAGCAGTAGGAACCTAGAGTCTCATGGTTTCACTCTTTGTTGGTGAATTTAAAACATAAGAACAGGAATTAAAACATGGGAAGGGAGAAACAAGAAGTCAAATGGTCAGTTATCTAACTCAACAAAGAGACCTCTGAAACAAAGAAAACTTGGCGGTGGGAACATGGCCCGGTTCTTTACCTAGTTCTGTAGCTGGTGATGTATTTATTTGAGATAATCATCCTTGAAGTGCATGCCTTGGCGATCAAAAGCTCAAGTCAGGCACTTGCACTACAATTGAAAAACCCAACTGTCGGGTGCTTACACTACAATCCCAGACAAGGTGAGCTCACATAACAAACGCTTGAAATCTTTGATGAACAGAATGACAGAGGTACTCATATTAATTTTCCAAAGGTGGTCAGCAGTCATATAAAGTAACCTGGTGTAGCTCGAGTATTCCACGTATATGCCAAGCCTCAAGAAAAGCAACCAGCAAAAAATTAATACTTCTTCCAATATCCTCATTAGAGCGAGTTCTCTATTTAGCTGCCCAATTCCCCAAATTTTCATCCTTTTTGAGGGGAGCTCTCCATTATCTAGCTAGATGCTTTGACATCAGGGCAGAACTAGGAGAGCTTGATCAATAGTGTGGCAACCTTGGGACATTTACAATGGATGGCTTTAGGGGACAAGAGGTGGCTTGCACTCGATTTGTCATGTACCTCCAGTTTCATATTCAAAAGCTCTCTTGCTTCCATTCTGACATTTCAGATGTAAAGAGTAGAGTCAGCAAGTTCCCTTAGTGAATATCTAAAAAATTATGCCAGCAGAATCGAGGGAGGAGATGTAGAAGAAAAATGCAGGTAGTGACAAGAAAATAGATAAGTCTCAGGCAGGGGAATGGGAAGAGCCCAGCACTCTGATATGGAGATCCACTGTCTGGGGACACTTAGGCTTTTGTCTAGTGCAGGAAGGAATATATTCTTTGTTTCTCAGTCTTTCCCAAATGCTTTAAAAACAAATGAAATGATAGAAATATATTTTTCCTAAAATCTAATGTGGACATTATTTGGATAGTCATACAGTGTTTAAAAAGTGATTTCTTCTCTGATCGTGAGAGAATGTTGTTTCTAAAACTCAAGAAAGGACAAGAGCACAGGGAACTCTATCTACTTAATACACTGTGGTGACCTAAATGGGAAGGAAATCCAAAAAAGAGGGGATATATGTATATGTATAGCTGATTCATTTTGCTGTACAGTAGAAACTAACACAACATTGTAAAGCAACTGTACTCCAATAAAAGCTAATTAAAAATAAATAAATAAAAGTGAAAAAATATGTTATGTTAACATTTTTGTTAATGTTTTCCTAATACAGTAAGTCCCCTACATACAAACCTTCAAGTTGTGAACTTTCAAAGATACGACCGTGCCCCTGTATGCCAGCTGTTGTACTGTACCACTGTACTTTTCAAGTTAGTGTGAGATTAAAAATGTTTTCTTAAAATAAAAAAGGAAAGAACAAAAAATTCATCCCAGGGTAAAGTGGGGCTGGTAATTTCTTTTGCCAGCTCTTTCAACATCCCTCTCAACTTTGGGGGTCCCACTTATTCATTTTATGTTTTTAAATCCACTCACCTATGTCCCTTAAAGCATTAGATCCAAATGCATGAGAATATAGACTCCAAATGGAAAACAAATGAGCTGTCTGGATTAAGGGAATGATCCTTTAATAGTGGCAGTTCTTGTAATGAGGCAGGTGATAGAAATGATAGATGAGCTCTTTGAATGAGAGGGGGATTTTCCCACAGCCTCTTAAATCCTGCATGTTAGCATGGAATCCACTCCACTAGTGCATCATTAGAATTTTTGTTCTACAAAAGTTGAGAGACTCTAAGTTTTAGTAGCATAAACCCTGGAGAAAGTCCCCACTTCAGTGGTCTGTGTACATGATAAGTTCCAGGTATTTATCCCATATTTAAAGCCTTGCTTGAAAAGTGTCAATCTTTTTGTTCAAAGTGATATCCTATACTGGCTAAGTCTATAAAGATGTGATATGGTGCATGCTATCATGCAACTTATCATCAATCCTCTGAATCCTACTTACCTGGCAATGCTCAGACCTGGATTTATGCTTCCTTGACACCTTCCCTGATGCCCCCAACCATCAGATACCTGAGGAGTATCTCATGCCCTACAATTCTCTCATCTATGCAAAGCATAGCATATGCTTTCTGAAGTTTTAGTTTTCAAGAATGTACTATGTGCCTCATCTAAGGTTTATGCCCCTGGAAAGCAGAAGATATACCTTGTATCATCTTTGCTCTGTCCATGCATTTATTGACGTGCTGGCCCAGTGGTTCTCTGGTTGAACTGATTATGTTCAGCCCAACTTAACAAAAATATAATGGGCATCCACTACGTGTTAAAGAATGGAATTGCAGAGATGGATAAAATAAAATCCCTGCCCTCATGAAGATAACTGACTAGTCAAGAAACGAGAGCTCTGTTTCCAGCAGCCAAAATTATTTCCAGCAAAGCACATTAGATTGTGAGGTCATTGGGATCAGAGACTATGCTTATTCATCTTTGTGACGTCAGTGTTGGGTACCAGACATATACATCGAACGGCCTGTGTGTCATTGCTAATACAATAAGCATCTCGTGCTCACCGTGGTCCACAGAGAACCCTTGGTCTCCTCCACTCCGCAGGAAGCCTGCTCCTCCTTTTAGCAAATGACAACACCTTCTGGCTAGCTGCTTAAAAACCTTAGAAGCTACCTTTACGCTCACACTATCAGCTAGTTACCTTGATTTAGATCTGAAAATTATGCCCAAATCTCGCCATCTCTCTTGCCATAGGGGAAGACAGCAAATGTCTCTCTGTAATAACTGTAACAACCTCCTACTTTATTTCCCTGCCTCCACACTCACTTCCTTTCTGTTCGGTTTTGTTCCACACATAGCTTATCTCCAATCTTGGGGGTTCTGGCTTTGCTGTTTCCCTTGCTTGGATTTCTCTTCTCCTTGAATAAGAATTTTGTCTTTTTTACTAGAAATCCCTAACATATAGGAGGTTTCCTGGTGCAGAACAAGAAATCAATATTTATTAAAGGAATGGGCAGATTTTGGTGGTTGTTGTGAATATATATAGACATGAATGGATGACTTGAGCCCCCGCTGTTTGTGTGACTAGAAGCTGACACAGTCTCCAACCTCATGAAGATTATGGCTTAAATGTATGTGATTATATGGGCTATCTGTATAAATAAATGAGTAATCCTCTGCTAAGCATTAGATGGGTGATTGAAATAGTATGTCCTGGGGGAGTTCAGGAAACTGATGGTAGGCAACCACAAGAGTTAAGCAGTGGTTTTCTTCTTCAATGCCTGTTTTTATGTTGCTAGAAGATTACTCTTAGCCAGATGGGATTTCCTTTAGCCCTTTCGGGCTGGAAATGTTCCCAAGTGAGCAACTACCAATTTCATGATTTATCTTTACTGACTAAGTACATCAGTCATTTTCTGGAAACCGTAATATGTGGAAAAGAGCACTGGCTGTGCTCCCCTCTCTTTATATCTCATTCTCTTTTAAGCCTTTTCTGGATCTCAGATTTTTATTTTCATCTGGAAATTGGGGATACAGTAGGAACCACTCAAGGAGTGGTTGTGTGGCTTTAGAGAGGTAAAGTACATAAATGAATGAAGGAACGGTCTGGTGCATACTAAGTCCTCGTAAATGATAATGTGATGATAATGAGGCATGAAAGCATTTCTTAAACTGTGGAATTCTTTACAAATATAAAGGAGAAGGAATTAAGTCCTTGAAAATAGAATGTCTTCTTTCTGGCATAGAGTTTAGATGACTCTGTATTTTACATAACTCTTTACTATTTTAACCGGCATATATAGGGTACTCAAAAATTTTTGTGAAAAATTATGTCCAGGGTCAGAGAAATTCAGGAAATTTTTCTTGTGTGTTGAAAAAATAATCCACATCATACTTAAATTGTCCAGATTGTAACTAACTTTGGGGAGGATATCTGAACGTTCCTTAGAGAAATTGAAGTCGTGAGGACTTTTTCTGCAAAAAGACATGATTCAAAGCCTAAAATTTGTTCTAGCCAAGTTTAAATTTCATTCACAATCCCCTTTAAAGATTAAAGTTAAGGTGTAAGCCGGGATTCTCTATCAAACATTAGGAAAAGGATTTTTGTGTCTGACCTGGACTATGCTGTGTCGTTCATAATTTCCTTCCTTCCTTTAACCAGGCTCACGATAAGTGCCCAATAAAGGTCTTGTGAATAAGTGTGTTCAGGAAGGAGCTACGTAAGCTTCATGTCACCTCAGAGATATGTGTGGACAGTTGCCAAGTCTTTTAGTCCCTCATGACAGAGGCCATCTGTCATGACTGATCACGTCTGTGGTGTGGCTCTTCTCCTTCTTTCTGAAGCCCCTGCTTCCAAAGAATTTACCCATTTCCAGGAGTTGCACCCCATGCTGTTCAGAATGAAGCTGCTGTTTTTAAAGTCCCAACGGCAGGCTTCCCACTGAAGAAAACAACATTCCCTCTGCTCCTTGAGCCTGTGGCGTCTTCCTTCCAGATCTCTCTTATGAAGTGTCTCTGGCACTCTGCTCCACCCACACACACGAGTCACAGGACGCCTCGTCTCCAAGGCTCACCAGCCACAGAAAGAAATCTTAGTCACCTCTGAGGCTGTGCGATTAGCTGGCTGAGTGCCTCTCCAGTGACCGGCAGGCCCGGTGAGATGTCTAGCTGGCCATGTGATGCTTTCAGGTCCTCTGGCTGAAGCAGACAGCTCTCCTGAAAAGGACGCTCTTTCCATACAGAGCACCATTCATCAGAAGCATGTTTCCTCCTTCTTTCTCTTAACTTTCTGGAATCCCCTGTGAGGGTCTCCGACGAAGTTGTCAAAGTTTGTTTTGAGAGTGGGCCTCTTACAACCAGTTATAAAAATGGACAGTGCTTGACTGACCAAGAAACCTAGGCAGAAGGATTAACACGTTTCTCCTTCGGTTTCTGCTCAACAGCATGTAAAACTGGGATTTGTCAGAAGAGCACATACAGATAGGCTTTTGGCTCTGAAACAGGTCTCGTTCTCCAAAAGTATCTAACGAGGTGAAAACTAGGGATTCATAACAGTCCCTTAATCAAGTACTTTGCCAGAGGTTTCATTATAAAATTGTGGAAAAATGAATCTAGGTGTCTCTGTCTGTCTCTTCTTGCCTGGACTGGCTATTGACATGTTTAGCCACTTTAGGCCCAGGGATAATTCTGGTGGAATTTTCCTACCCTGGACTAGAATTTTGGAAGTCTGTGAGTGTGTTAAGTGTGTGTCAAGTGAGTGAACCTGGCCCTGAGTGTAAGTTAAACACCAGGTGCCCAGACTCCTTATTTAAGCATCACTTGGTGTGGGTAAGCCAGTTCCTCCTCCGGTTTCCAACGACCTCTCCAACTTCCCATCAGGACCGTATCTGAGCTCAAGCACGGTCATGTGAGATCTCCTCTCCCCTGCCTTTTTTTTTTTTTTTCCTCCCAGTTTCTTTTTCCTGCCCTAGACCATGCTTTGGTGTCTCCTGCATCAATACAGAAAATTACCTCTCTCATTAAGCCTTGACACTCAACCTGTGAGAAACACCATAACCAATATATTCAGCATTGCTAAAGCCATGCCCCTGAATTGCACTCAAGTTAGTTACGTCATCTCTTCTGTGGCTCTTTTGGCTCCTGGCCCCTCCATCTGCTCTGCCCCAACCTCTAAGAAACAGATCCCAACATTTTCCATGGCTTGGGACACGGTGTAAGAGAGAGTAGAACTGGGAATTCGATTCCATTGCCAAGAACCCAGGTTCCCGGTTTGAGTGTCCCCAGAAGTGATGATAATAATTCTGAGTTATCCTAAAGTAATTCAATTTTCCTGACTTCAGGGAAGGAGGAGGATTTTGTTTCCTTTATTTGGCCTATATGAGTCATTTATCAAAACCAAGCTTTTTAAAGAAAGGGAATGTGACCAGAAAAAGCCTTTGGTATTTAATCCTGCATCTTGCCCTCAGCTACCTTGCAAGAGGTAGCTGCTGATGATGAAAAGGATGCTTTCTCCCCAGGGGCCAGTTGGAACCTAAATATTAGAGCAGAGGAATTCCTCTTCCTCCGTGGCTCTGGCAATAAACTTCCCATCATAAAGAAAGGTGCAATTTTACTTTATAGTTTTTTGGGGGTTCCGGTCACTGAATCCATCTGGTTAGAATAAAACCAAAGGAAAAGGGAAAGAATGAAAAAGGAAGGTTTGTGGGTTTTCTTTGTTTCTTGTTTTTTCCTTTCAGTCGAGGGAAGAATTTTGAGCCAATTTGATTCCCATGGTTTCCAAGCTGTTTTGAATGAAAGCCGACCTTCCAGCTAAGTCTTAAGGGTGCAATATTGATCAAATAAAAGAGCTAGTGAAGCAGTTGGTTGGAGGCCGAGTGAAAGGAAGGCGACGAGTTTCCCACAGATTCCTTCCCCAGTGGATAACGGGCGTGAGAGCCTTAAGCAGCAGCAGGGCGGTTAAGGGGACACTCACCGTGCCTATCCTGCCCCAACTTCACAGCTGCCCCTGTGAGCCTGAAAGGTTTCTGACCATGTCATTTCAATGTGCCCCACAAAACTTGTCTCAAAGAGAGAAAAAGAGAAGTGTTTACTTCACAAAGGCTTGACGTCAGCACAGATCTGTTTCTTTTTTCTTTTAATGTTTTTCTTCCTTTTTTCTCTTTTCTTTCTTTCTTTCTTTCCTTCCTTCTTTCCTTCCTTCCTTCCTATTTTTCTTTTCCTTCCTTCCCTCCTACTTTCCTTCTTTCTTTCCTTTTAGTAGAGGTGTCTTCTGAAGTTTTATTCCTTCTCTCACTCAAGTGTCTTCTGCATCATGGCAGGATACAAAATAATAGCTGAAGAAAGAGGGAAATGAAAACTAATAACACATTGCCTTGAAGGAAGTCACACTCTCAAGTCACCTATCACTTCCATACTCAGGTCTGCAAATTCTGATTCTTTTATTCCAGGCTGTGTCTTCTGGGAGGGGTATGTTATTTGCCTGACCATTAGAGAGAGTTGAATAGGAGAAACTACTAGGCCAAATCACAGAAGTATTTTTCTGGGTCACTAACAAAGAAAAGGCAAACTCGAGCTCTGATGCTTCCTGCAAAGTTGATCCGTCAGCTATTTTCCATCGGACAAATAATTCTAGTTGGTCTCTCTGTCTGAGCAAATGGTGATTCATGGTTCTGAATAAGTTTAATTTTTAGCAACTTGTGAGACTTATACTCAGAGAAAAATTAAAATAATTTGGTTGAGAGATAATGTTTTAAAAAATAACAATCATCATCACTATAAAGAAATGTTTTGGTTCTCTAAGTAGAAATAGGTGGATTCCCTGTTTTGAAAATACAGAGTCTAGAATAGAAAACTGATTCCACTCCTACATTTTTTTGATGTCATTCTCTCTCTGCCAAATGTGGTCCCCATTGCATACGGTTGACCTTGGGAAAATTACATGGTTCTCTATGTCTCACTGTCCTCATTTGTCAAAGGGGCTGATAATGTATTTACTTTGCTAGGTTGTTAAAGGAATTAAATGAGCTCGTGTGGCAGGTATGTGGTAAGCTGCCATTCCAGAAGCCTGGTGATTTATGAGTTTAAAATAAATCCAGAAAACGTTACCTTTCCATATGCCAGGCATTATTCTACACGCTTCATAGAGATTAACTCATGTAATCATTCTAACAACCCTGTGTATATTAGTCTATTTTTCAAATGAAGAAAAAGAAGCACAGAGAGCCCAAGTAAACTGCACAAGCTCACACAGTTAGTAAATACGTGAGTGCCAGGGTTCAAACCTATGCAAACTGACTTCAAATTCAGTTGAAGACATTTCGCCTCTTGGTCAAGTAGCACTCTGCTAGTTTACTTGCCTCTACTCTTGCCCTCATTGTTTTTTTTTTTTTTTTAATTCAACCTACTATTGGCCTGAGCTTTCTTGAAAGAAAACATGACCTCATTGGTCATTTGCTTGGAAGTATCCACACACTCTCCGTCACTTGAGTATTGCTGACAAGATTCTTCACTATTCCATCCATGTCTAACTATCCACTAGCATTTGCCAAAGCTCTGGCCTTGTGTATTGTAATCCTGTGCAAGCAAATAAATGTCTTTATAATCTCTACAAAACTCAACATGAAATTTTGCTGCTGAGTATTGTCCTTTATGTATTTGGACAACATCTCTACTCTATCAGGAATATGCTTCATCTAACCTGCTTCTCATCTTTTCTACCTTTAAAACTTTGATTTATTCTTTAAAACTTAGCTTGGTTTTTGCCTTTTTCATGATGCCGTCTCTTCTCAAAACACTAATTATTCCATTCCTTGCACTGCTTGTGGCAGATTGCAATTTCCAAAGGTGACTGCAACAATGTCTACCACCATATGCAATTTTGTGTTTGGACATTGCCATTGTTACTCCCCCATCAGGAGGTGGGATCCACTTCTCCACTCCCTTGAACCTGGGCTGGCCCTGTGACTTTGACTAATAGTCCACGACAGAAATGATGCACATTTCCTATGGGTACCACCCTAAGGAGCCTGACAGCTCAACTTCCTCCCTCTCACAGCTTTGAACCACCAGGTAAAGTCCAGGCTATGCTGGTAGACAGAGATACAGCCAAGAAGGGCACTGAGGTGCCAGACATTGCGTGAAAAAGCCAGCTTTGATATCCGGTCTAGTTGAGTCATCAGGTGACCTCAGAGGCACCCATTATATGACTGCAACCAAATTTTAGACTCCAAGCAAGAACTCCCCCACTGAAACTCAAACCACAAAGCTATGAGAGAGACAGTGGTGAATTGTTTAAAGCCACTGCGTTTTGAGGTAGTTTGTTATGTTGCAGTAAATAACTGGAATACTATTTACCTGATTTCAAAGGGTCTTTATTCTTGTATGTGTATACTCCATTTATTGTATTTATTTCTTTGTATGTTTGTCTCCCTTACTAGACTATGAACATCTTGACGATCCGGATCATGTTATAGGTGTTTGTAACAACAGCGCTTGAGTTATAGTCCCCCAACAGGTATTTATTGAAGTTAAGTTCATGTACAGGGTGAATTTGTTTGTTTATATTTGTAAAACTAGGTGAGAAGAGAAAGAAAACTTTATTGAAAGATTTAAGCTACTACATAGGCCATCATTTTTTGAGTATCCTGCTCTCTCCCCCAGCTCCCCGACCTATACCAAAGGGAACGAGAAAATGAGAAGACAGGATCTGACTGACCTATCAAGACAAATTCAAAGCAGGGTGAATCCTTAAGGGAGCAAAGATTGCTGTCAGCATTGAAAACAGATATGGAAAGCTACACTTGAATCTACTATTATCAGTTGCCTCTAGGGAGGGGATAGAAATTGTGAGAGGAACACAGCACTAAATAGAATGCTTGCCTTGTGCTAGGTTTACTTCCTTCGTACTTGATTTTTTTTTTTAATGAGCATATTTTACTTTAAAATTTACAAAAAGATTTAAAAATAAAGGAACACTGAATATAAAAAGAATCAAAGAGTGAGTGCACACCCCATGTTAACAGAGGGTGTTGCATCTGATGATGATTTATTAGTTATACATTTGGGCTTTAGTGCCAAGCAGACCTTGGTTGGAATCCTGCCTCCTCTCTGGGGGCTTGGGCCAGGACCTTCTCTCTAAGTTTCATTTTACTCATCTAAACAGCAGGCATAAAAATAACTTCCTAAATTGATATGTAAGTCAAGAGGTAATACTTGTAAAGGGTTTAACACAGTGCCTAGTATATGCTGAGTGCTCAATTATTAGAGTGAAGTAAGAAAAATATCTACTGGGTATAAGCTGAGCAGTAGATGGGGCTATGAATTGGCTTCCCTGTTCTGGCAGGGCAGCAGGAGAGGACCCAGGGCCTGCAGAGCTCATTGTTTGAGGACCAAAATCAGGCAAGAGCGTGCACTGAATATACTAGCCATGTGAGGCCACCAGTTTTGCTCTGCAGATTGACGCCAAAAACTCGGTCTCTGTGCCCTGATACCAAATCAAATCTCAGAGACAGAGTTTTAGGTGAAGTAGAGAAGAATAGCATTATTGCTTTGCCAGGCAGAGGGGGATGCAGTAAGCTTGTGCCTCTCAAAATTGTGTGTCCCAGCCAGGGAGGATTTGGTGAGGGGTTTTATAGCCATGGTTCAAGGGTGGAGTTGCTGACAAGGATCAGGGTGTGTGCAGGGCCTGCACTCCTTTAATCTGGCCTCAGGTGGTCTCCTGATGAGCTTCTCTCATTCTCAAGGTTATCAAACTGTGACCTTCTCTCTGGATTGAAGAATGCTTCATCAAGTAGCTAACATCTTCCATTTGTTGGGGGTTTAGTTCTACAGAAGAGCCCAAAGATATTGTGATGTGTACCCCTTGAGGGGGAACCAGGGCCCTGCCCCAAGGCTGCACTATTTTGTCTTGACCGCTCCTCCCTTGTCTCTGCATCCCCTCCCTTCCCTGATTAACAACTGTCTGAAAGGCTTCTGTGCCCAGAAGCCCCACAGGATCCTGCTTGGTTTCGAGATGGGGAAAGCCACAAGCTGTGTTCTCTGTGTAAGTGCCACTGCAAGCAGGGCCATTGGATGGACTGTGCAGCTTCCTGTGTTCTCTATTAAGGTTCACTGTTAGGATGAGCTGAAGGCTGTATTCATCAATAAGTGGGTTACAAATTAGTTCCCCATCTAGGTGCAGAAGGAGAAGCAGCTCCAAGGCCACTAATGCCCTGTTTGTGATCTTGACCCAAGTCAACCTGTGGCCCAAGTTCCTGGCTGAATAGGGCCACTGGCTTTGCTCTGATGGTGATCAGCTCGGCCTGCCTACCTCTTGGATCTAGAGTTGTTGGGTTATGCAGCTTCCAGATGTTCTTGTCAGCCTTTCCTGTCAGATGGGACTGGGGGTCATGCTCCACAGCAGGTGGGGCTATGACTCAGGCTTCTGCCTGGGCAGGACTAAGAGGGTCCCCTTCGGGCAACTCCCCAATTTTCCTGAACAGAATTTCTGGTCTGGAGAGATTGGGAACTACAGTCCATAGCAGGTGGGGTATGACTCAGCTCCTCTGCCTAAGTGTGCAAAGACCAGGCTCCAGCGTGGGCAAAACTCCTTATTTGGGGATCCAAATTAGGAAGACCTACACCCCACTGAGTTCCCTTGTCAGACTATGCCACTGAGTTGGTTCTACAGATGAGCACAGCTGCTGGTTGAGATTCCTACCTGGGCTCTGCAGGTAGGAACTCCGTCTGCCAAGATCCAAGTGCTGTTGTTGGAAGCCCCGCCCCTCGTCTCTGTCATAGTCAGTTTCCTAGTGATTCAGACCCCAGAGTCCTCTGCTATCCCCATGCAAGCAAACCAGAGTAGGGGCTCCCACGAAGCATCCCATAATGCTGGGGGGGACTGGATGTCACCCCTCAGTTCTCATTTCCCACTGGAAGAACTGGAGGCTTGAGAAAGACCTCTTAAGTATGATGCTGGGGCAGCCTGGGGGAGGGGCAGTGCAGTCAACAAGTAGCCATTTCTCTTATTTTCTAATGCAGTCTGTCTTGGTGTCTGTGGTGCAGGGGGTGCTTCAGCCTCCCATCCATGTTCTAGAATTCTCTTATGTCTTATCCATAGACAATTCTCTAGAATTATCCGTGAATAGTTGTTAGTTGTTCTCCTTGTAAAGGGAGTGCGGAGAATAACCTCTGTTATGATAACCTCGGGAATAACCTCTGTTACAATAACCTTGGGAGTAACTTCTGGTGCCGTCTTGATGATATCATCCTCTGCCTTCAGTCTTCACTGAGCGCTGCCCCAGGTTAATCTGGTCCTATTCCCACCAGTCCCTGATGAAGAACCAGCACAGCCCTCCAATGTTTACCCATCAGTTTTTATCACTTCTACTTATCACTCATATTCCTTCCTTAGGAGCCAGTCTCTAGATGACTTTAACTCAGACAAATTCCTCCCCAAAGGCTTATGCCCTGGTAGTACCAGCTTCCCCCTGCAATTGACCCAAACACGGATTCCAGCCTTTGCATGTTGGTTCATGATGTGATTTACAACCAGAATGCCTTACCCCACTCATTGGCAGTTCTTAGCTTGCCTGTGGTTTATACTTAGTTCAGTTACCATCTCCTCATTGGATCCTTTCTTATCATCTCCTTTAACTCCTCAAGTATTCCAGGATTCATAGTCTGACAGTGATTGGCGGTAAATCTACTAGTTTTCATCGAATAACATAGAACTTTGTATACAGGGACAATACTGGCTTGTTCATTGTTTTATGTGTAAATCTTGACCCTCCAACTGCCAGGTGGCTACTTGGATCTTTTGCTCCTTTTAAAAACATTGTGCTACAGGGAGATCAGCTCGGTGCTTTGTGACCGCCTGGAGGGGTGGGATAGGGAGGGTGGGAGGGAGGGAGACGCAAGCGGGAAGAGATATGGGAACATACGTATATGTATAACTGATTCATTTTGTTGTGAAGTTGAAACTAACACACCATTGTAAAGCAATTATACCCCAATAAAGATGTTAAAATGAAAAAAAAATAAAAAAAATTTGAAAAAATAAAAATAAAAAAAATAAAAACATTGTGCTAAATGTGTAGAAGGTGTTCACCTTGGTTGGGTTGCTTAAAACAAAAGAATGACATATGTTTATGTATGACTGATTCACTTTGTTATAAAGCAGAAACTAACACACCATTGTAAAGCAATTATACCCCAATAAAGATGTTAAAAAAAACAAACAAAAGAATGACTTTATCAATTATGTTTCCAGGAAAGGGCCCAGCATATCATATTGCTGTAGCATAATTTGAGGACAAATAGGTGTTGCAGGGGAAAGACATTCACAAACAAATTATACTGTGTAGACATCCAACCCCCCATTTCCATTACTGTTTTAAGAATGGTTAAGATAAAAAACATTCATAAAATTCTTGTCCCAGATTTAGGTGTTTGTGTGTCTCCCCTGCTTAAAGTCTTCTTCGAAGAACCCCAAATACAAATGACCCCAGTACTCAGCCAGTGAGGTGCCCACTCAGCTATTGTTTTAGATGTGAGTTGTGTGCATTTGGTGCAAGATAGAATATCATATGTCAAAGCACATGCCTGCCACTGAAGACAAATGCAGATAGCATATGCTTGGAAGTAAAATATTTGTAAGTCTTACTGCTTATCAAAAATTAATGAAAGCAACTGTGTGTTTATACTTTTCGGGGTTTATAAACAGATCAGCAGGGTTAATTATAGAAACTGTTTTTGCAAAACAGTCAAGGGTATCTTTTTCAAGCTGTGATGCTTTCTGTCTATACCTCCACTTTGAAACACACATGCACTCACCCCGCCACACAAGCGCACACATATTTACTATGGGGATGGAGAGAGTGTTGGAAGCCTACTAATAGATCCTTTAACTCAGAGTCTCTTTTCTCCACAGCACAGAGGGTTAATCATTTAAAGTTCACTTCTGGAAATATTCATATTTCCACTGAATAAAACCTGTGTGTAAATCTGAAACAGAAGCCTTGAAAAATGCACTATGTATGTATTTATGTAAAGGTTCCATTTTTATAAAGTACATTCACGTATATGATTTTGTGTAATTTTAAGGCAATCAGATGACAGATATTTCCGTCTTTATTTTATGGGTGAAGGAATTGAGGTTCCACTAGGTAATGTCACTTTCATGGTTGGTTTTGATGGAGCCAGGCCTTGAACACTTATATGCTGCCTCTGCCTCCAGGGTAGTTTCCACTGCTTGTAGCTCTTCAGCATCGTTTGAGAGTGATATCATATTAGAATCTGGCCGATGTTCAGATTAAACGCTTGATTGTGGGTGAAAGCTGGGATAGTTGCATCTGACTTGATCACCACCAGAACTGGCATTTGTGGATTTCAGGAGAACGTCTGGTATAAGGAGATTCGGCTACCCCATCAGAGCACTCAGGGTTGTCTCTGGTCCTTGGCAAACCAGCAATATAAGCAAACATTTTTTGAAAGGAGATAATGTTACCCCTTCAAAACCTGAGTGCTCAATCTAACTCCACACTGTACTTCCCATCTGATAGGTAGTATGACTTCTCCCTAAACCTCTACATTTAACCATCATTCAAATCCTGACAACTTTGTTTTCATAATGTCCATTACAGCCTCCTACCCTCTCAATCCCACGAACACTGCCCTAATTCAGTCCATCACCTCTCTCCAGGACTCTTTCTAAAGTCCTTGAATTGATCTTGCTTTCATTCTCAGTTTTACCTTGAATGCTGCCACAATCGTTATTTTATTAGTGCAAACCTGATCGTATCTCCTACAAATCCCTTTTGTTCTTAAGAGTCTTCTGAGCATAGAGTATTATATACTTTTCTTATGAGTACCAGAATAATCAGCATTTTTCCGACTAACCCATGCTTCTTTTGATGCAAGATTGCTTCATGTACATATTGCATTTTTTAAGTCTTGTCTAACTCTTTAAACCAGGTACCATGTAAGCTGTAACACATAAAGAGGGCTTATGATGCTATTGGCTATTTCAATCTTAGTCTAGTATAGCACTGTCCAAGCCACATATGTCATTTTAAATGTCCTAGTAACTACATTAAACAAAATTTAAAAGAAATAGATTAAATTAATTTTTATAATGCTTTTATTGAACCTATTATATTTCTATTTCAGCATACAATCAACACAAAAATATTAATTAGATATTTCCTTTGCTAATACTAAGTATCTGAAATCTATTAAGTTTGTTTCGTACTTACAGCACATCTCAATTCAAACCAACTATAATTCAAGTGGCCAATAACTACACATGACTATTGGCTACTGTATTTGACAACACAAAGCTAGAACTCCTTGTTCTACCTGCCCTCTCTCCCCTCTCTTTCTTGGCCAAACTTCTAGAAAATAACTATCCTTGCATTCTGGACTTAATCACTGTTCAATATCTTCAACTCTAGCAGTCTGACTTTTGCCCCACTTTTACACTGAAATGATTCTTGCCGAAGTCCCCAACAAATTCCTTGTTGCCACATACAATACCAGTCCCCTCCCTTCAGAAGTAGCTCTGAATCAAAGGTCCAACCAGAAACACAAGAACCATGCCAGGTGTTTCAAATGGAAGGGATTTAATACAAGATAACCATTGCAAAAATGGAAGAATTAAAATAACCTCAAATCTGCTTGGAGTATTAATTTTAAAAGGGGGACTAGAATGGCACAAGGTGAAGCTAGAAAAATATTCAGAGAAATGATGCAGAGACTTGTAGGCTATGTTTAGGAGTTTGAGCGTCTGAAGGGCTAAGGGACCAAGAACAGGAGGCATGTTAGTATAGGTAGTAACTCCAGCAAACTTTAACCATCCCTAGAGTAAGGATGTTTTCCTAGTGCAAGTTTTTATCATCTCTTGTTTGGGTTCTAGCATCAGTCTGCTAGTTGGTCTCATTGGGTTCAATATCTTTTCTATGCTATAGCTTGAGTGATTGCCTTAATATGCAGGCCCAATCACATCATTTTTTCTTCCTGCTACCCCTACTGGACCCTGTAAGCTTTTCTCTGCTTACATTTACAGCCCCATTTCCTAACATTTCCTTCCCTCTTTGGAGGTCACCACTTTGAGAAAACCAGATTAATTCCATTTCCTGCTTTCTCTTTTCTCTTGACCTTGGTGCTTGCTGTTTCTTTCGAGTGGCACACTCCTCCTCTCCTTTGCTTCACTACTCACTCTGATCCTTACCTGAATACTCCTACTCATACTCCAGATCTCAAAAGATATGGTCCTTCATCCAAGATGACATCCTTGACTCCTGGTACCCACACATCTCAGGCTATCATAAGAGAAAGCATTCTCTAGCTTAGTACCTGCTCTCATTACCCTACTCTAAAATGTAAGCTCTTGTCAGTTTCTTCCTTAGCACAATATTTGACACATAACACGTGTTCAATAAATACTTTTGAATAAATAAATGGATAAACCATTGAATGGAGACATGTGGCTAGAGACATGGATGTCTTCTGTAACATCCTTTAATGTCTTTGCTCTTTTCACTTTTATATATTGCTTCAACACAGATTGCTCATTATATTTTAGTCCATCCTATCTTCTTGGGTATAACGCATGAATTGTAAAAAGGCACGTTCAATTCAAGTTATTCTCAGTATTCTTCTTCTGAGTAATCAATACAGAGTATAAAAGGCCAATGGGGAATTTATAACTTTCTGGATGATTATGTCTCCCAATGTGTGGCTCGTGGCTTAATGTTACAGATGATTAGAAGGAGATTTTATTCAGGTTTGCAGTTCTCCCAGTGCCCGGGGACTTAGTTGGTGTCCCACAGCTGTTTGGTGAATAAAATAAGCTAACGCCTAATGAATGAAAATTTGTGCTCTAAGAAATAATACTGTAAATTTCACACAAGAATCACTTTCTTAAAGGAAAGATCAATTTCAACCTGAGAAAGCAGGTCATTGGGTTTGGAAGTTGTTGCAATTGCTCTGTGAAAGAGCAAGAATGCTGGGCTTATGCAATTGCCCTGAAAAACCAATGACTCTTTGCAAACGTTGATGAACCCTGCAAACTATTTGCTTCTTGCATCTTGGATGCTTAAACCAAACAATTAAATTAACAAGGAAAATATCCTCTCTATAAGAGTTCTATTTCTAATATTTCTTCCATTTTCTAAAACTTGATTTAAAAATTTATGACACAATAGGCATTTCTTAAGATGTCTCTCTTCCCATGAAAGTATAAAATGTGAAATTGAGAAGGGGCCTTCAAAATTCTCTTGTTCAATCCACCCTCCAACTTCATGACTTAATACTTATAGATAAGCAAATTGGTGCCCAGAAAAGCCAGGTAACTTTCCCAAAGCAACACAGTTCTTGTGACTCTACTGGGACTCCAACTTAAGTTTCCATGAATAAAATAAGAGCAATAACTACCCTACACTGATAACTTACCCTGTATTTGGAAGTAACTAAGCATTGTAGCATTTGGGTCTCCTTTCAACAAATGTAATTATTCAGACAAAGACAGACTTTAACCTAAATTTCTGCCAAGATATATTGGCATACACCAGGTAGACGATGAACATAACTTTTAGCTGTGAGATTGAAGTGAAGAGGGTAAACTAAAAATAGTGTGTAAAACAAACTGCTAGAGCTACTTTGTCTCCTTACCCTTAGAACCCCTAAATATAGTGACACATTTCAAGATAATTCCATTTAGCCTTTTCCTTGAATGCCTGCTGAAGGGAAACAAAGTAGGTGGGGGGGGGGGAAGCAGAATTCATGGGAACCTTGCAACAATGTGAAAAAGTAACCTAGGATAGTAAATTTGAGGGAGGTGTAAGTGTAAAGCAATACCCAATGAAGTGGTTATGTTATGTGTATTCCAGCTATTTTTATTTCTATCCATTTTTTCTGTAAGGACTAACATGTGGTATCTGTAGTGGACTCTCAGGATGTTCCCCTGCTAAACTGTCAGTCAGGCAGCCACAAATGTGCAGTGAAGTCAAGATCAAATGCGCTTATTAGCATCTCCATTTACTGCCATTCAAAACATTCGCATAAAAACACCCACCCTATTCCCTGCCCGCCCTGGTGTTGCTGCACACTGCACACTGGTGCCAAAGGCAAAGATCAAGCTGAAAACTTCCTTTGAGGCCCCTCCATTCAACCAGCTTTCTGAGTGACGATGCCGGCACCTGGGAGGGACATCTCAGTTCCAGGGGAGGGTTAAAGGATGCTGTGCAGGAAGCCAGGCTTCCATGGCAGAGACGGGCAGCCTGAACTCCCCTAGAAGGTGAATGCTTCCCCTAATGAAGCGCAGCTGATGGGGCTCACGCAGCAAGGCAGCTGCCCTGAGCATTTCCACGCCTGCAACCACACGGAGCTCGAATCCATGTTTTTAATTCCCGCACTCTAATTATGATGGATTGGAAGAAGATTCAAAGCACTCTCCCTTTTTCAGAAAAGCTTTGGAGGTCATCAATGGTCACCACTATTTCCAGAAAACAGTAAACTTAGGTAAATCCCACTAAGGACAAGTAGTGGGGCTTATCCTTGGCAGAGACATTAGTACCTTTGTGTAAGATAGACCTCAAACACTCCTCATTTTCTGATGAAAAGAAATCGGTTATAGATCAGATAGGTTTTATTAGCCAACGTTAGAATGGGTAATTATAGAAGATAATAGTAAAAATGATGTGTGTTGATGTGTGATCTCTCTCTCAAAAAGAGATCACATCTTCTAGGAAAAAGAGGCCAGTATGTACTATTTGGCCACATTGATTGAATAATTAGACACACTTTTATTTGCTCATACAAGACCTCTCAGGGGATTTCTGAATGTCAAAATATATAAATCTCCCCTCACTAATCAAAACCTGAATAAATCAGCTTTGGCTTAGCAGTCACCTTAGCTGTAAACTACACAGACTTGTAACTGGAAACCTTTTCTCCTTTTTTTTTTTTTTGGGTGCATGATTGTCCCCTGGGGCCTGTGGAATCTCAGAAAAAGACCTGCTCACACAGGCCCAAAGTCAGAGACAGGTAAAACAAAGATGGTCCTCTGCCCTCTCCCTAAATGATGTTAATCCATGAGTTTTGCAATGATTTTGATTGGCTATGAGATTTAGGAGTTGAAATGATCAATTTGATACTGTCCAATTCAAGAAGTCTTTATTAAGCACTGATTATGTTCCTTTGCTATCTATGATAATATTTAAGACAGGAATCTCGCCCTCAAAAATTTCTCAAGTTACTTGATAATTTAAAATGCATTTAAAATAGTTACAAAACAATAGGAAATAGTCATAAATGGTGAAAACAGAAAGTACACAAAGTCAGGAGGTGAAAAAAATAGTAAAGAAAGGGCCAGAGCTGTTAGAAGGACTCGATTTAAAATCAGACTAGGGCTGAGATCTTGAAGAATGAATGAAGTCTCAATAAGTGAAGAAAGGGAGGGAGAGATTCAGTGATGAAGGCGAGTTTTGCCAAATAAATGGGCCTAGTAGGGTAGAGAAGAATCATCTGCAGAGAATATTGCTTTGTTAGTAGTCGTGGAGATAGAGTTGGGTACGTAATGTGGGCCTGTTCACAGGGAGACAAAGATGAGTTCTTATGTAACTGTGGCTCAAACACTATTATTTTGAGAAGAATAACTCTAGAGTTTCTTTGAAATTGTTTTTAACCCATTAGAACATATTTTTCTCTTGGGTACTCTCAGTGCCTTCTTGAGGTTGAAATGTGTGGAGAGTTCTCCAAAGTTGTATTGAAAAGTTGCCCAAATTCTGATCTTCTTGGACTTATTCTGCTCTCCTTTTTCAACCCCTACTTTCACTCCAGGGGTGGTTTCCTCTCAAGGAGTCTGTAGCCCGTGCAGATAAAATTTGGCTCTATTCTGCCACTTTACTGAAAATTCACTGTTTCTATTCGAGCTCCAGTTCTTGAGGATACCTAAAGCATAAGCAGGATGAGAAGTCATATTTGAATTAGAGCCAGATGGGGACTTCTTTGGTGGTGCAGTGGTTAAGAATTCACCTGCCAATGCAGGGGACATGGGTTCAATCCCTGGTTCAGGAAGATCCCACATGCCATGGAGCAGCTAAGCCCGTGTGCCACAACTACTGAGCCTGTGCTCTAGAGCCCATGAGCCACAACTACTGAGACTGCGTGTCACAACTACTGAAGCCCATGCACTCTAGGGCCCATGTGCCACAACTACTGAGCCCACGGGCTGCAACTACTGAAGCCCGTGTAACTAGAGCTTGTGCTCCGCAACAAGATAAGCCACCGCAATGCAACGAAGAGTAGCCCCCGCTCGCCGCAACTAGAGAAAGCCTGCACGCAGCAATGAAGACCCGACGTAGCCAAAAGAATAAATAAATAAAATAAAAATAAAAAACATTAAAAAAAAAAAGAATTAGAGCCAGGTGAAAACCTCAAGAATAACCAGTTATTCTCCGTGATTAAAGCACTGTTTCCAGAGGACTTTGGTCTGAATGCAAACATGTTCCTCCATTCAGTGAACATTTACTGACTGCTTCTCTGAACCTTGCACTATGCCAGAAGGGCTAAAGCACAAACCCACAGGCAACTAACAATGCTGAACACCTAGTTTTTCCCCCGGACCGCATCCATCACAGAGGTGCACAGTTGAGCATTGGCTTCAGAGAATAGGACTTGAAGTCTGTAGGTGTGATTTATGAATAGTTGATAAAGGTCTCCTGCCAAAATGTGATTAGCCAGGAAGGGATTACAGGATTGGTGGATATGGTCTTACAAGATCAACCCAGGGTATTTGGGCAGTAGAGAAGTGACACCTAAAGAAATTTATTCCTAGTTGCATGTTTGACCTCAGGCCAAGTCTGCATACTGTACCAAAAGGAGATAACACATTCTTTTTTACATCTGGTTCACACCCAGCTGCAGAGGGTGCACGCATACATCCTGAACATTCCAGAGTACTGTCTCTGCCAATAGAATTTGTAAACATTACAGTTTTAGAGATTAAGAGGTCCTAAAATTACAAGCAGCTGGCAGGATGTTGGGAGTTTCTGTGCATGCTCAAGACAGTCTACCCTTGTCTGGGAGAACAAAATCACGCAAAGGAGAGTATCATGAAAAAGGGAAAGAAAAAACTTCCTTTCCTTCTGGATTATCATTGCCAAAAAGGGAATATCAAAATCATTTCAGCTGGCTGACAAAGGGTGAAATATCCCGGACAGGGAGCTGCATGGCTCAAAGAGAATTAACTTTATAGTTTGCAGCCAAGTTTTTTTCTTCCCCATCGGGCCCCCATGGAAACGCTTACGTCTTAGTCACATACTGGATGAATGAAATGAACACACAGTCTGCTGTTTAGAGCTGGGGTTGTAGTGATCTTCTGCTTTGGAAGGCAGTCAAGGACTAATTAGGCATGAATCTCTCCCTGTCAAGTTTTGACAATCTGGAAATTCAGTGGCAGCACAAGGAGAGATCTGCCAACAGAGGGGCTTTTGGGTAGAGAGGACTGTTTTCAAGGCTGAGAGCCTTACGAATTTAAGTATCTGTTATTATTTGTCCTATCACTTGCTTCTTGCAGCTCCTACATTATTGCTATTAAAATCTGTCTGATGATCAGATTCACTGGGGGAATACTTTTCCTAAAATGTGTGTGTGTTGTCAACCTCCACTGTAGATTTTGTGAATAAGAATTTCTCAGGGAGGTTATCAATAACCTACAGTTTCAAAAAATATTGCCCACATATTTCTAATGATCATCCAAGTTTTGCATTGACAATCTGAGATGATGAGACTTTAACTGGAGGGGTCACCTACTCAAGGGTAGAGCCATGGAAAAGGAAATGCTTTTCTGTTGCTGTATGCATATCTGGCAGATTCTAGAGCAAATGAGAAAGTTAGTTCTCTCTTATTTTCTTGAGAGTGCCAGTAATCCAGCCACACACCTCTTGAAAGAACCATTGGTTACAACAAATACTCTTAGTAAAACTGCTACACCTAGATGAATGGTCCTCCCTTTGCCAACAAACAGCAGAACTCCATCCTAGATCCTAGTTAGAAGGGAACATCTTCCACCAGAAACACTGCAGTTGGCAGACTGTTGCATACACAGATGGAAATGTCATTTGGTTAATGTTTTTAACATATTTTTTGCAGTTTTATTAAGAAATAATTGCCTTACATTATTGTATAGTTTAAGGTGTAAGATATAAACATTCGATTTACATATATTGTAAAATGATTACCACAGTAGGTTTAGGTAACATTCATCATCTCATATAGATACAATATTAACATTTTTCCTATATATCATACAGCAGCGTTAACTGTATACAATGTTGTACATTATAACCCTAGTACTTATTGATCTTATAACTGAAAGTTTGTACCTTTTAACCAGTTTCCTTCAAATCCCTCTTCCCCCAAAGCTTGCCTCAAATCTGATCTCTTTTGTTGTGAATTTGATGTGGGGTTTTTGTTTGTTTCTTTTTCAGATTCCACATATAGGTGAATGACAATAGTAAGTTCTTACCTATAAATAATTACTTTAAACATAAGTGGACAAAATTTTCCAATCAAAAGACACAGATGACTGAATGGATAAAACAAATAAGATTCAATGAAATGCTAAAAGAGACTCACTTTAAGCTTAAAGGCACACATAGACTGAGAGTGAAGGGATGGAAAAAGACATTTCTTACTTTGTTCTAGACTTTTGACAATTTGATTATGTTGTGTCTTAGTGTAGATCTATTCAGATTCAACCTATGTGCTGTCCTTTGGTCCTCATGGATCTGGATGTTCATTTCTCTCCCCAGGTCCAGGAAGTTTTCAGCCATTATTGCTTTAAACATACTTTCTGTCTCTTTCTGTTTCTCTTCTTTTGGAATTCCCATAATACTAATAGTGTTTCTTTTCATTGTGCCCTATAAGTCCTATAGGCTTTCTTCACTTTTAAATTTATTTTTGCTCCTCTGACTGCATAATTTACAATGTCCTATCCTCCAGGTCACTGTTCCTTCTGCATGGTCGAGTCTACTTTTGAAAATGTGTAATGAATTCTTCATTTCAGTTATTATGTTTTTTAACTTTAGAATTGCTCTTTGGGTTATTTTGATGGTGTTCATTTCTTTGTTGAACTTATTTTGTTCATGCATTATTTTCCTAATTTCATTTAGTTGTCTATATCTGTGTTCTTGCAATTTGCTAACCTTTCTTAAAAGGATTATTCTGATCCTTTGTCTGACAGGTCATAGGTCTTTTTAACTTTAGAGTCAGTTATTGGCCCTTTATTAGTTTTCTTTGGTAGTGTCATATTTATCTGATTTTTTGTGATCCTGATTCCTTATGATGGTATCTGCACAGCTGAGTAAGTGGTCTCTTCTCCCAGACTTTCAGGTTCAGTTCAGTTTGGGTTCTAGGCAGGTAGAGACTCCTATTATGGTCTCTTTTGGGGTGAGGCAACTATTTGAGCTCTGAGATCTGGGGTGGAGGGTGTGTACTGTCTGAGAACAGCTGAATGAGACTGCTGGCTTGGTTCCCTACACAAGTGATGCTGTAGGACAGGCTCTGTGATTACCTTGACTCTCTGGTCACTGTTTTAGACAGTTGGGGCTGTGTACTCTATTCAGTAGTAGATTGGACTATGAATTATTTTCCCTGCCCTGGCAGGGCAGAAGAATGGGATCTTGGGCCTGTATGGTTCGTGTTTGACCAACTATATTGGGCAAGAGTGTGCACTGAATTTCCTGGTCAGGCGAAGTCACTGGTTTTACTC
Organism: Orcinus orca; assembly: GCF_937001465.1. Lineage (NCBI taxonomy): Eukaryota > Metazoa > Chordata > Mammalia > Artiodactyla > Delphinidae > Orcinus > Orcinus orca. The sequence goes on along the minus strand of NC_064563.1, from coordinate 7,583,716 downwards.
TGCAAATGGGGAAAGCTATGGGCTGTGCTCTCTTTTCAAGTGTCACTGTAAGCAGGGCTGTTGGATAGGCTACACCACTTCCTACATGGTTTGTTTAAGTATCCTGGTCGAGCAGGCTGAAGGCTGCATTCAGCAATGAGCAGGGGTACAAATTAGTTTCCCTGTGTGTGTGCAGTGATGGAAGCAACTCTAAGCTAATAAAAGTCTTTCTGATGTTGTCATAACTCAAGCCACCTTGCACCCCATGTTTCTTGGCTGAGTAGGACCACTGGCTTTGCTCTTCAGACCATCAGCCCTACCTGCTCCCCTCTTCCCTTGAGTGTTGCTGATTAATACAGCTTCCAGTGTTCTTTCCATTCCTTCTTGTCAGATGGGGCTCAGAGACACTCTCCACAACAAGTTGGGCTGTGTCTTAGTTCCCTTGCCTTGGCCGGATGGGGAAGGGCCACTCCAGGTCTCTCCCGATTTTTCCCAAACAGGCTTCTGGTTGGAGGAGCTGCAGCTACCCTCAGCTTGAGCTATGACTCAGTCCCCCTGCCTGGACATAGCAAGGGAACCCTCTACACCCAGTACTGGTTTTGCTCTGGAGGTGACAAACTCTGCCTACCCACCTTTCAGTTGGAGTATGGCTGGTTACACAGCTTCCAGACACTCTTACCATCCCTTTTGGCCCAATGGGGTCCCCCTGGTCAAAGTGGGTGGAGTTATGTTTCAGTTCATGTGCTTGGGCACGACAGGGAGAGGTCAATTGTCTTCAGTCAGGCTTTTTGGAAGGGGCTGGGAGCTAACCTTTTTCCTGGCTATGAATTATTCCCCCTGCCTGAGCGCAGTAGTGGAACCCTCCACACCCAGTACTGGCTTTGTTTTCTGAGCGATCAGCTTCACCTGCCAGGCTCTCAGCTTGAGTGTTGCTGGGCTATACAGCTTCCTGGTGCTCTGGCCAGATCCTCTATCCACATGGGGAAGTAGATACTCTCTCCACAGTGAGTGGGGCTATGGCATGGGGAAGCCAGGCTCTAGGGCCAGCAAAACTGTTTGAGGACCAGTGTCAGGCAGATCTGCACCTCAGTGAGTTCCCTGGTTAGAACGTGCCACCGACTTGATTCTCTAGATTAACAAAGTCGCTGGTTGTTATCACTACTTGAGCACTGCAAGGTATGAATTTGGTTTGGCAAGATTTGTGTGCTGGTTGTTACACGTCCTTTCCCCATCTGCATCAGAGTCTGATTCCAGTAGATGAGCCCACAGATTCCCCTGTCATTACTGTTAAGCAAGACCAGAGTAGGGGCTCCCATGGAGTGACACAATGCTGGGGGTGCTGGTGGTCTCCCTGGGCTCTCTTTACCCACTGGAAGAACCAGAGCCTCATGGGGGACCGCTCAGCATGGATTGCATGGCCTGGAGAGGGGCAATGTGGTCAGTGTGTAGTCACTTCTCTTACTGTTTTAATGCAATCTGTTTTGTCTCTGTGGTGCAAGGGTTTGCTTCATCCTCACCTCTGTGTTCTAGGATTCTCTCAGCAGTTCAGGAATAGTTGTTAGTTGTTCTTCTTGTGAAGGGAAGTGAATCACGAGCAACCTATGTTGCTGTCTTGGTGACTTCATCCCCCTAATAACATTTAAATCTGTAGACTTTGTGTAAAGCAGATTATCCTCCATGATGTTCACAGACTTCATCCAATCAGGCCCTAAGAGCAAAGCCTTAGATCCCCAAAAGGAAGGCATTCTGCCTCCGGACTGTAACCTAGAAATTCTGCCTGATTTTCCAGCTTTCAGACTCAAAACTGCAATATTGTAGGAAAGGAAAAATAATTTTCCCTGTACCATTCTAGGTTCTTGGCTGAGAGCCCCTAGTAATAAAAGACAGATTAACAGGAGAAAAACAAACAGAAGTTTAATAACATGTATTCCTCTTGCATACATGAGAGATACCTAAGAAAACCAAATAGCTCTCTAAAATGGCCCAAGCCACCACCTTAAATACCATCTTCAGCTAAAGACAAAAGATGTTGGGGAGAGGGCAGCCACTTATGGGAGCATATCCAGCAAAGCACAGCAAATGAGGGTATGTTTTTTTATGCAAACTTAACACAGTACCTTCTCTATTGATAAAATTCTAGCGATTTGGTCATCCTCCTCTTCCTGGCACTGGAAGAGGAGATACCCTTAAAAAGGGAGATTCTCATTATATATGTAAATGTCTCTTACAGAAGAGTAACTTCTCAATTTTCAGAGGTTTTCCTATGCTTGCTGTTTCTTAAAAGTAACCAGCTCAAAATAAGCCTTATGCCAAAAAAGCATATTCTAGGGTGGTATATTCAGCTCCTTTTCAGTTCCCACCTTTGAAATTTTCAATAAAGACTTTCGCAATCCAGAACCAAGTTGATAGATGCTCCATATCTCATTGAACCAGTCTCTCAGTCCTGAGAGTAGGTCATTCCAGTTAAGCAGTGTGTCTCTCATTTCAGGAAGTAGTCTTGCAGGTGAGCTTTCCAATTTAGACCTCTATGATGTGAGCAATGAGGAATTTAATAAGAGGCATTTCCATGGAAACAAAAGAAAAAGTTAATTGTTGGGACAGGGTATACACCTAATCTGAGTCCTGATGACAGCCAGTCCAAAAGATTTCTAGATGTTAGGATCAGACCATCTTTTGATGTCTCTGAGGATGTTATCATGTGTTCAGGTAAACTTTCTGAGTGGCCCACATAGCAACAGGCATGAGGATTGTCTAAAAATGAGCTAATGGGATGATATCTCTGAAGGTTATATCAAGCCACTCCCATTCAATTTGCAAGGCTTCAGGGAAAAGGGCAGTTTTTGTTCTTAGTGATTCCAAGACAAAAGGATGGGAGAAAATAGGAAATGTTAGTTTGGAGATTCATAGCCAGATGTTTAAGGAAACTAGAATTCAGTATCCAGTCCAGTTTACAGGTAGAAAACAAAACTTCAAAGACAGCACGAGAATCTAATCTCTACAAATGGGCAAACACAATTTTTCTCTCTACAATGACCCCCATTTCTACCAAATTTGTTTGCAAATTATGTCTAGTTTCAATAAACTTGACCTGGTTATTTACATAAGCACAGCAAGAATAGCTATCAGCAATATAGGCTCTTTTTTAAAAATTTTTATTGGGGTATAATTGATTTACAATGTTGTATTAGTTTCAGGTGTACAACAAAGTGACTTTGTTTTTCCCTTAGAGTGCTATAAGTTTCTTACCCAGTCCAATTTTATGATCTTAAAATTTTCAGAAACCTGTATTCTAGTGTCCTTTCTATGAATCTCTCTGAACATGAATCACTTTTGCAAAAACATCTGAATAAAACAAAACATCTGTAAATAACAAAAACACTTTAAAATGCCCATGGTTAAAATATGATTAGAGTTTATTACAATGCAATTGACAAAGAAATGTGCTTATTTCTGTGACACACATTTCAAGATAATAAATAGAATTATGACTGATAACATTATACCAGGATGTATATGAATTTTAGGTATTCCATCCAATTTCTGGAACACATAATATATACCAATAAAAATACAATGTAAAGAAAGCTTAGTATTACTTCTTATTTGACAATGATTTCCATATAATTTAATAAAGCAAATAAACCTAATTAGTTAATCTCTCTCTCTCTCTCTCTTTTTTTTTTTTTTTAATAAGAAGAGAGAACAAATCTTTTGAGATGTCCTAGGGGCCCTATGGAAAATCCCAAAGTTAATTCTGTATCAACAAGAATTTATTTAAAATTTGATTTTGGAAGTTTGTCAAAAATATCAGCAGTTTTGGGCACTTCACCAAAAAGGATCACACATCATTATAAAACAGTATTTAATGACAATAAGTTTTCAAAGGAAAATACAAAAGGTTACATAGTTGTGAGAAGAATTTAGCTCTTAATATTGACTCAGTTTTCTTAAATAGTCAAAGATCTGATAATAAATACAACACAAAGCACAGGAAATTACTTTGATAAAACAAAAATGTTTTGCTTTTTAGACAGATTACTTCAAAGGTAAAGAAAAACCTTTTATAATCCTTTTTCAAGAGCAGAGCAATAGTCCAATAAAACTTTGTTATTGTAGCATATTTTAAAAATCAAGTTTTAGTTTTACAGAAGTACACTATTGATATTAAAGCTTATTTTAAAAAACTTATAATAAATTCATTCATTTTTTGTCAACTTGATCACACAGGAAAGATTCTCTCTCCCTCTCTCTCTCTCTCTCTTTCTTTCTCTCTCCCCCCACCCCAGCATATTTAGTTTGTCTTTTATTCTCCTCTTTTCCATTCTGAAATAACTAGTTTTACTGTAGGACAAAATTACTTTCATTTCACTTAACAAAAATACATTTCCAAATCTCATACCTTTTCTTACCCCCAAACATATTCTGCTTTCCTGGCAGGCAGAGTTGCTTCACTTATTACTTCTAGTAGTTTTAATTACATATACTAATTAGAATTACTAACCCTTAAGCAAAATAGATGAAGGGAATTAAGAGGTACAAACTACCAGTTATAAAATAAATAACAAGAATCTAATGTACAGCAAAGGGAATATAGCCAATAATAATACAATAATTTTTATGGTATGTAATCTATAAAAATATCAAACCACTATGTTATACACCTATAGTAATATAATATTGTAAGTAACTATACCTGAATAATATAAAAAAGAATTATTAATCCCTAAAACCTTTAATTTCTAGTGGAAACTAAGAAGCAGTTGTGAACTGTTACACCAACATTCTTTATATTAGAAATTTGTAGATATATTTCATAATTTCTAGAAACCTATGCTTCTTCATAGTACAACATTTCAGTGTGGCACAGGACATGTTTACTAACAAACCCACATGTCCTTAGTTCCTCTATAATAAAAAGCCAAAAGTAGATAAACCTATGTTCAGTAATGTTTCATTATTTTATCTTATTTGGTAATGACCTAGATATCCAATGAATCTCCATCATTTAATTTAACTTAACTTAGCAAAACTCTAAAGTTTCAAGTTATCAAAGAGATTTGGAAAACTTTTTAAGTAGATATACCATAAAACATAATCATTTGTTGAAAAGTTTACATACAAAACCTTATTCCACTTACATCTGTCTAAATCACTTGCTTCCAACAATTATGCTTAGAATACTCATGAAAACTTTATCAGATACTAGACAAGGTCAGCCATCATCCCAAGCTATCTTTCTCTCTGACAAATTTTATAACAGAGATAATGATACCAAGCAGGATCCTGCGGGCTCCCAAGCACAAAAGCTTTTCTGTGTCCCCCATTTCTTTTTTCTTTTTCTTTTTTTTTTTTTTTGCAGTACGTGGGCCTCTCACTGTTCTGGCCTCTCTGTTGCGGAGCACAGGCTCCGGACATGCAGGCTCAGCGGCCATGGCTCACAGACCCAGCCACTCTGTGGCATGTGGGATCCTCCCAGACTGGGGCGCGAACCCGTGTCCCCTGCATCAGCAGGCGGACTCTCAACCACTGCACCACCAGGGAAGCTCTGTCCCCCATTTCTTGATTACAGGAAATAGGCTTCATTCAGCCTCCACGACCTTCCCTGAGTTCTAAAGGACAGGTTCAAACAGTTGTTAATCAGGGAAGGGAGGGGATGCAGAGACAAAGGAGGAGCAGCCAGACACAATAGTGCAGCCTTGGGGCAGGGTCCTGGTTCCCCCTCAAGGGGTACACATAACAATATCTTTGAGCTGTTTTGCAGACACTGAAACCCCCACCAGGTGAGAGAAGTTAACTGTCTGCTGCCCACAAGCATGTAGACCCCAGACCAGTTGGAACCAGGTTGATGATGCTGACTCCCAATGACCTCGCCACTAACCAATCAGAAGAATGTCCATGGGCTTATCACGCCCACTATGACCCATTACTATGAAACTCCTCACTACCCCCTCCAGGTCGGGACACAAAGTTTTGAGGGCATTAGCCCACCGTGGCCCCTTTTGCCTGGCAAAGCAATAAAGCTATTCTTTTCCACTTCACCCAAAACTCTGTCTCTGAGAATTAATTCAGTATTGAGGTACAGAGACTGGATTCAGCTTCAATAACATGAATTTATCTGACTAGTAAACCCAGATAGAATAAAAGTTGTGTGTCTGCATTATATTTAGTGCTAGTAGCTATGAAATGTCTATTTAAATTAAACCAACAAACTTAAGCTTTATTTATCAAAGATCATCTCAGATGACATTAACTTGAAAAATATTTGGGTTAGCTTCTATATTTCTGAGCTTAGAAATACTTAATTTAATAAGTGTTTGTTTTTAAGCCAATTACATAGAGGTTTTTGCAAGTTAATGTTGGCAATACCATCCAAAAGTAGAAAAATATCATATGTACATAACATACAAATATAGACACAGACAGTCATTCAGATAGATGCAAATAGAGACCTTATAAGTATCATTCCAAAATTTTAGTCATGAATCAGGTACAATAATACAAAACTCACTAGTTTATATATGTAACAGTTGGGTCCAAATTGTGTTTCTGGCATTTTACCCACACAGATGGCCAAAGCTTTTTTTCTTAATGATTGTTGAGAAGACACAAGATTTTTTATTAGCCCAATTCCCAAAAAGCTCTTTTATTTTTCTCATGAGAATCATTTCCCTAAAGTTTACATTTGAAAGAAGTGACTCTTAGGTCCCAGAGAAAATGGGATAGAAAATTTATATCAAAAAGGCACAAAAATAGTATCCAAGTTTTCTCCTAGGAGTTTTTAGGGTATATTTGCAAATAATCAGAGGTCTAGAGTAATTACTATTTAAATGTTTCCTTCCCTTTCTTAAGTGCAAGGCAATTCTGTTTACAACGTCCTGATACTTTACGAGCATTGAGAGGAACAGGAAAGGGTTTGGGATTGGTAAAAGGATAGGTGGGCTTTACTTCTACAGCTACATTCATGATTTTGTGAAGATTTGTAAGAAAATACAGTTGCTTTTAATTCCTCAAGTAATTGGATTGCAGCCTGAATGATATCAAGGGACTGACTTGCCCATCCAACTACATTATCTTCAACTTGCTTCTTTATATCAAGGAGAAGACTTTCAACTAAAGTGGAAATCAAAAGATTTCTATGTTCTAGAGCTTCAGGGTTTAATGAGGTATGGCTTTAAAACATCTGTATAAAGCATGCAGCAGAGACCTTTTTATGCTCTCCTCTTTCTGACTGAACAATTCAACCTCAGACCAATTTACCTTAGGGGAAAAGTCTCTACTATTCCTTCAGTCAGTCCTGAACATTGTTTTTTCAGGTGACCCATTTTCTGATCATTTGTAGGAAGGCCTGGGAGAAATTATAGTCATCTGTTTCCTCTTTGAGGGAGGTCCCCAGGGGGCTGTCTGGCTTGTCTGATAACTATAGTACAAACATGGGCAGAAAGAACATTCCTTAGAGGCAGTAAACGTCCCTGTAAGTGGGGATCCCTGTGAGTTGTGAATGGCCATTGATTTAGGAGCTCTTCTCTACATTTAGAGACTATAGTGGAGACAAAAAGCCTTTCTAATTTCATCTTGTTAAGGGAATCTCTAAGGTTAGCTACCATAATCCTTAGTGTCTTCTTTTCAATTTAATTTTTCCATAGGTACAAGTAAGACAGTTGTTTAGGATGAGAATTCTCTAAATTTTTTTTCAAATATAGATGTATTTCCAATTCAAAGGTTCCAACATCTGGCCATTGATGAGTAGGATCTTATATTAATCTCAGTATTGATTCAAAACACTAAGCCTTTTTATGGCTTAACCATGGATGTAAGAGGTATCCCAAAAGATGCAGCCTACACAAGATCCAGAAAGTTCACTCACAAAGTTAGCCTGTAAGAGCAAAGACTTTCATTGTCACAGGCAGCAAGAATGGTGTCGTGGAAATAGTGCCCCCAGTTTCCCATGAGAGCATGAGAAAACAGTGTTTCTGGTTTCCCACAAGAACATGAGGCACCTCCAGTTACAGTACCACTAATCTGTGGCACCAGGCAGGTGCTACTGGAATGGAACTTTTCCAGCACTAACAAGACAATAAAACCCCCTATGGATTGAAACCCCTTACAACAAACTGTCCTGAGAGCTGGCACGGTGGGGCAAAGAGGATGCTGCTTCCCAAATCCGCAGTCTCCTTGGCTGTCTACCAGATGCACGCCGACACATGCATCTTCTGGCTGGCAGAGACCAGAGAGAATATTCTCACTGGTCACAAAGCCAAGCTCTCAAGGCATGGAATAAGAGAAGAGAAAAACCTCATCTGGCCTGCAGTTCTCCTCCTTACAATGAACAGCACAAAAGACAGAGAGAAAAAAAAAAATGGCCATCTCTGGGAGGAAAAAAGATCAATAGAAATCAAGAATAGTCATGACAAATCCTTACCAGAGTAGCTATGCCCACACAACTAGTTGACACAAATATTTTCTCCTTCCAATCTGCATTTGGAAAGGAAAAGACAAGATTAAATTTTTACCTTTCTCTTTCAACTGAGCACTACAGAGGGAGATCCAGGAGAGCTGACTTTGGTAAGAATTCTTATCTTATGCCAGCTTCTGCCAGTTTCCCAGGATCCCCCCTGCAGGCTCTGAGTGAATATGGTGTCTTAGCAAGTCCCCTAATGGGTCGCCAAATTGTAGGGGAGGAAAAATAATTTTCCTTCTATCATTCTAGTTTCTTAGCTGAGATCCTCCCCGTAATAAGAGGCAGATAGATTCACAGGAGAAAAACAAACAAAAGTTTAATCACATGTGTGCATCCTTTATACATGGAAGATATCTAGGAAACTGAGTAACTCCCCCAAATGACCCATTCCATCACCTTAAACATCATCTTCAGCTAAAGACAAAGAAAGTGTTGGGGTGGGGGAGGTGGCCAGTTATAAGAATTTATCAGGCAAATCACAGTAAATAAGGCTGTGGTTTATGCAGATTCAAGTCCCTGCCTTTTGATTGATAAGAGTTTCTAGAAATTTGGTCATCCTCTTCTTCGTGGTACAGAGAGAGAGATGCCCTTAAAAAGAAGATTTCCCTTATAAACGTTAATGTCTCTTACAGAAGGGTAACTTCTGCTTGGTTTTCAGAGCTTTTCCTGTGCCTGTTTCTTAAAAATAACCAGCTCAAAATAATTATTGTGCCAAAGAAGTGTATTTTGAGGTGGTATATTCTGCACCCTTTCAATATTGACTCTTGCCAAAATTTCCAGCCTGCCTAATGTACTGAGAGTTTCAGATTTACCAACAGTAACATGAGCCAAGAGCCAAGTCCTTAAAATCTCTCTCTCTCCATATATATATATATATATATATATATATATAAAATATATATTATATTATATACATAATATATAATATAATATATATTATATATACATAATATATATAATATAAATTATATATACATAATATATATAATATAATATATATTATATATATACATAATATATAATATAATATATATTATATATACATAATATATATTATATAATATATATAATATAATATATATTATATATAATATATATAATATAATATATATATTATATATACATAATATATATAATATATATATACACATATATTCTGTTCTGTTTCTCTGGCAAGGCTAGAACTAGGTGGGCAGGGTTGATCGCCCCCAGAGCAAACTCAGTACCACGCATGGAGGGTTCCACTGCTACACTCAGGCAGGGGTATCAATTCATAGCTGAGGAAGGGGGTAGCTCCTGACCCCTCCCACTGAAAGGCTTATTTTTAATATTGGGTGAGGCCTAGAGTGGACTTTCCTCAACCCATCCAGGTGAGGGAACGGAGAAATAGCCCCACCTGCTGTGGAGAGTGTCTCCTGGCAGCATCTGACCAGGACGCTGTATAAGATGCCAATGCTCAAGCCAAGGCTGAGAGTCTACAGAGCAAAGGCAGTAGCCCTATTTGGGCAGGGAACTTAGGGCACAGGAAGCTTAAGTTCAGACAACAAAGGGCTTTACTGGCTTACGAGCTGCTTCTCCTGCTGTGCCTGGAAAGGAAAATTAATTTACATTCCTGCTCAGTGATGAATGCAGCCTTCAACCTACTCAAATAGGGGACCTAACCAAAGCACGTGGAAAGCTGCTAGCCCATCCAACAGCTCTGCTTAGAGTGACAATTGAAAAGAGAGCACAGTCCACAGCTTTCTCCATTTGCAGAGCACATGGGAATGTAAATTGGTGTATCCACTATGGAAAACAATATGAAGGCTCCTCAAAAAATTAAAAATAGAACTATCTTAAGATCCAGCAATTCCCCTTCTGGGAATATATCCAAGGGAAATGAAAACACTAACTTGAAACACTAACTTGAAAAGATAACCGCACCCTCGTGTTCATAGCAGCATTATTTATATAGCCAAGACAGGAAAGTCACCTAAGTGTCTATGGATGGATGAATGAATAAATAAGTTTTGAGATATATATACACATACATACACACACACACACAATGGAATACTGTTCAGCCATAAAAAATGAGGAAGTTATGCCATTTGTGACAACATGGATGGACTTTGAGGACATTATGCTAAGTGAAATAAGTCAGAGAGAGAAGGACAAGTGCTGTGTGACCTCACTTACATGGACTTAAAAAACAAAAACAAAGAACACCAAACTTATTGAAAAAGAGATCAGATTTGTGGTTCCCAGAGACAGGGGAGAAGAGGCGGGAAAATTGGAGAAAGTTGGTCAAAAGCTACAAACTTCCAGTTATAAGATAAAAAAGTACCAGGGATGTCATGTACAGCATGGTGACGATAGTTAACACTGCTGTGTGATACCCTGGAAAGTTGATAAGTGAGTAGATCCTAAGTGTCTCACAAGGAGAATTTTTTTTTCTTTTCTTTATTTTGTCTATATGAGATGATAAATGTTAACGAAACCTATTGTGATCATCGTTTCACAATATATTAAATCAAACCATCATACTGCACACCTTAAATTCACAGTGATACATGTCAATTATTTCTCAATTAAATTTGGGAGGGGGAAGAAAACAAAATGTTAATCACACCTAAAAATACCTTCATAGGAACATCTAGACAGGTGTGGGACCAATTAACTATTCACCTAGCCTAGCCAAGTTGACACATAAAATAAACAATCAACACATAACATATTTTGCTTTTAAGTGGGAGGTAAGGTTCAACGTTTTTCAGCAATAATGAGCATTTTCCAACTATTTAGATAAAAGTTGTCTACTCTGCAACTTTTGAGAACTGGTTACTATATGTCAAATTTTTCTACATATTTGGTGATTTTAAAGCTGCTTATTCCCAGCCTTTGTTCTATTACTCTGCCTATATCAAGTAATTATTTTTAATATGTTATAGAAAAGAGAACTAACACCTGTTAAGAATAATCTATGGCTATATCACTTAAAAATATATCGCATTCAATCCTCCTAAGAACATGCTGAAGAAACATTATTAGTATCATGTTACAAATGAGGAAACTGAAGCTTGGAATTTTCTAGTAATTTGCCTCTGATAAAAATCAGCTAGTAATTAGATGAGGGTCCATATGAACCCAAGCCTGTTGAATTCCAAAACACTTTTCTTTCCAGAAGTTTCTCAGTTCATCCTCTTTCAGAACTATCTTCAGGAGTTTTCCCTATTTAATCTTGCAGAAATGTAGTTGTCGCTTACTTATATAATAAGAATTTTTCCAAAATTATTTTCCATAAGACTAAAACTTCTATTATAAATTTCCTTATGGCAAGAAACATCATACCAAAACTTAATACATGTAAAAGGGGAAATGAAAGAAAAATCCCCATAAACTTCATTTCGGTGGTGGAACTTGGAGCATAGATGCTGTGTGTGAAGCCTAAAAAAGGTAGCTGAGAAAACAGCCAGTTACACAGGAATAGGTGAAGAGACAAAGCCAAGTAGCAGTAAAAGGACCAAGCAACAATAGATCTCAGAAAGTACCAAAAAGTACATTTCCTTTAGGAGAAAGATTGTTTTGAAATACACATGACATATTTTTTTATTTGCCAAAAGGATTCAGTGAATCACATAGAAAAGCCATGTATGCGGGAGACAGTCTGAATCAGTGATATTGTCAGAATGGCTGTTCTGTCAGCCTCCCTGCCATCTCCCCCACACTCCAGAAAATGCCAACAAAGAACTAACTACACGAAAATCAACTTAATTGAACAACTAGCAATTAAAAGAGAATTGGCATAGCAGAAAGATGCGTTATAAAAGTGTAGAAAAGACAACCATGTTAACATAAAGACTATTAACCAGAGAAACATCATAATGGATGAATTAAACATCAAAACCAAATACCACAGGAAAGTCTAAAAAAATTAGTTTGGAAAATTCCAATTAATGCAATAATCGGTAATATAAAAGGTACGGATGTAACATCACACAAAATTCCTCAAAAATGTAAAAAGAATTGTAATGCCTACATAACATGAAGACGATCCACCAGTACAATGTCACCATAGGCCATTTTTTTTAAGCCATCGTGTTTTTGAAAAAGGTAAAATATCTCTAGTTCACGCCATAGAAAAGTGACCGATCTCCCTACTATATAGGAAATTCCTGAAAATCTAGAAGAAAAAGATGAAAAAAACTATGGAGAAGTGAGATTGGCTAAAGATATATTAGACTTTAATAGAAAAGGAAAAAGAAATGCTGCTAAACATGTGAAAAGATGTTCAAATTCCTCAAATTCATTTACAATAAGAGAAATGCAAATTTAAACCACATTAAATGTGGTAGACTTACCACAGCTGCCCCCTCAATGAATCATGCCTCCAGATGCTAAGGCTCTTGTGAAGTTCCCTCCACAGGGACCCTGGCCTGGGTCATGTGAATGGCCTTGCCAGGAGGACATCAGAAAATGTGATGCCTGTTTGGGATTACCTCCTGGAATGTTGCTTTCACCCTGTGAAAATGCCCAGCGTGGCCTTCTTGGAAATGAAAGACCACATGGAGAGACACGACCAGCTTTCAGAGCTGTGTCAGCAAGCCCAGTCCCAGGAGACCTCCAACTGAATGTAGTCAAATGAAGAAACCTAGGAAAACCCAGCAGAACAGCCCAGCCAACCCACAGAATGATATGCCATAATCTATCATGGTTATTTTAAGTCAGATTTTTTTTGGGGGGGAGGGGCACTTGTCACATAGAAATAGATAATTCATACACCGAGATACCATTTTCACTTATGGAATTGGGAGAAATACAAAAGTTTCACCATTCACTTTGGTAGTAAGCTATGGGGAAAAGTAAAGTCTCATACACGGTCGGCGGGAAATTAAATTGATCCAATCCCTTGCAGAAGGCAATTTGGCAACATCTACTGACACTTCCGAAGCTTCTTCCCCTCAACCCAACAATCACATTCCTAGAGAATTATTCTACAGATATATTTACCCAGGTGCAAAACTATGTATGTAATGTATACACAAGTTGATTTATGCAGCACTTTATGTAACAGCAGAAGATAAAAATAATCCAAAGGTTTATTAACTGGAGTCTGGTTAAATACACAATAGAATTATGATCTGTAAATTAATAAAAAAAGAGGAATCCTTCTATGGATTTACCTGGAAAGAACTTAAAGACATATCATTAAGAGATGAAAGCACGGTGTAAGATCATGAAAATGGCATACCGCATATTGTGTACGAAAAGAAGAAAAATAGAAATCTCTGCTTTTATGATTGAATGGACGTTTTAAAAACGCTGGAAGATAAACAAGTATATCGGTGGTGTTTTGTGGGTTGGGCACTTGGGATTTGGGCTAATAGACGATGAGGGTAAGTGGGAGACTTTTAACTGTATTATATTTTTATACCTGAGGGACTATATAAATATGAATATTTATTATGTAAATTAAAAATAACTCTCTGAAAAAACTTAATGTTTGCATAATATGGTGATAGATTTATCTAATGAAATGAAGCCCACGGTTATTACCAATATGATGCTATTATACACAATACTTCGGTAAGCATCTTTGCGGGGTTGTCTCTACACATCTTCCCTCTGCCCCTCTAGTCCAGGAGAGCTGACTTTGGTAAGAATTCTCACTCTTTGCTGGCTTCTGCCAGTTTTCCGGGATCCCATCCGCAGCATACTACTTATAAGAGGCGCCTCCACAGAGGTAGTGCAGGTAACATGTGAGACTGTGCGTCTACCCATTATTTCCCATTGAATTAATTACCAGATTAAGGAAGTTGCCTCCTATTCCAAGCAGACCATGCTGGAACTCTGCCAGTGTTCACAGTGATCATCTGAGTACACACCAGCTCCAAGACTGCTTCCTCTCCCTGGAACCAGCATCTCTTTTTTGGCAGGCTGCCCTTGTGCTGCTGGAACTACTTTGGCTCAAACTGTGAGAGCCAGGAGTTCCTTTATTTAACCTGGGGCAGCCCCAAAATCATGACCAATGGGTGCAGAAGAATAAATACTCCAGCTCCCTTGTTACCCGATTTGAACAACTTTAAAGGTGTGATTTCTACCACTGTAACATCTCCAGAGCTTACCTGGGTAGTTGAGGCAATGTCACCCTCCACTGGCATTGCCTGCCATCCTTCACATCCTGGTCCACCTTCCTACTCCTTTATTGGTTCTCCTGGATCACACTTACTAATCAATCACCGTCACATGAACACTTGCCTGAGGCTCTACTTCTTGGGAATCCAATGAAAACTGTCATCCATTATTTCAGTAGCAATTCACTGATCCCTTATTAAGTTGAAAATGTTGGAGATGGTCAGACCATTGAGGCTAGGGAATAAAGGAGCAAAATTATCAAGTTTAACAAATATATATACTTACATTATGTCTTTGGCCATGTTTCTGGCACATAGGATTGACCAAAGGCAAGTAGACTAGAAGCCTACTAGGTTATTGAAGGTATTTTGCTATTTAAGAAACTACAAGCCTGACCTTCAAAGCCTGTGGCTGTTTGACATCGAAAGAAACCTTAGGGCTTCAAATGGGCTCTCTCCAATGCCTATTTCAGAGGTGGCCGTGGAGTTCAAAATACAAGAAAAACTCCCCAGAGGAAAAACCCCAAATCGTAGAAGAAAATTATCTCCAAAGAAACAACTACTAAATGTGCTAGACTGAGAATGTTCACAGTCATTGCCCAACAAGATATAATTTTTCTGAAGAGCAACTGTGATGTGTTCCCCACTCCACACCTTCTACAAAGAAGAGTTTTTATTATAGATATTCTCCATCCTTCTAAATTGGGCATAGTAAGGATTAAGATTGAAGTAAAATACTTATAGTTTAGTTTTTAGGTTGCAGGGCAGTGAAAGGACACACTAAGAATTGAAAAGAAGTACTTCATACAACCCAAGATCTTAAACCTTGTGTGGAAAGGAATAGCTCGATGGGCCTTTGACTCCTTTGGGGAGGATAAGGGGATTCTATTCCTGAAGAAGCTTCAGTGCATAGAAGGATGGGCTGTGGAAGATGTACTAGTCCTCCATCAATATCTATGCTTTCCATTCTCTCATTCTTCTACCTTTAGTAACAGAACCCTCAACTTAAATGGGTTGTGGGTATAGCATCACCTCTCACCTAAAGACATTTCCCAACCCCCTTTGCAGATAGGTGGGGCCATGCAAGTTCTGACCAAAAGTTTATAAATAGAAATAATGAGTTTGACTTTCAGTTTATGCCCTCAAGGAAAATGGCTATGTCTTCCTTTGTCCTTTTCTCTTCTTTTTGCAGCTAGAACGTGCTCGTGATAATGAGAGCTGAATAGCATGACCATAGCAGATCTGGATGGCTTATGATCAGAATGTTACAAGAGAGAGAAACGAATTTACCTTTTTAAACCACTTTTATCTGGGCCTTTGATTTGGCTGCTTAGCTAGTGTCCTAAGAAATAAAAATAGGTTTGCATGCACTCATGAATTTGAACTTGTAGTAACACCTGATTCACCTTCTTGTCTTTAACCAGGGAAATATTAGTTGCAAATGGAATTCCAGTTTGCTAGGCTTCCCAGACCCAATACTAGCAGATATCTGCTTCCTTCTAGCCTCTTTGAGCCTTGGAAGATAAAAAAAAAAAAACTTGCATCAATTACTTTAGGCTACAGGACAAGGCTACCAGGGATAGATTTCCCACATACCATAATAAACTACTGCCGTAATAAGTTTCATAATGATAAAATATTTAACTAATGTTTCTAAGCTCTTTCTTTATGTTTTCTTTATCAATCCTAATAACATCCTATAAGGTATGTGCTATTATTATTCCTATTTTACAGGTGAGGAAACTAAAGTAGAGAGGTTAGTAACAGCTGGGATTAGAATCCAAGCAATCTATTTCTGTTTTGTAAATAAGTTCATCTGTATGGGGGAGAGATAAATCAGGAGCTTGGGTTTAACATACACACACTACTATATATAAGACAGATAACCAATAAGGACCTCCTGTATAGCACAGGGAACTCTACTCAATATTCTCTGATAACCTATATGAGACAAGAATCTGAAAAAGAATGAATACATATATATGTATAACTGAATCCCTTTGCTGTGCACCTGAAACTAACAGAACATGTTTATTGGTGAGTTAAAGGGGATGGGTATGGAAATACATAAGTTTTTGGTTTTGTTTGTGTTAGGTTGACTTTAAGGGTCTTTTTACTTGGCTTTTGCTCCAAAGAGGTGGTGAACAGAATCAGAAGACCTCAATAAAAAATAGTTTTAAGCTGGGTTTCTCTGGTGGCGCAGTGGTTGAGAGTCCGCCTGCCAATGCAGGGGACAGGGGTTCATGCCCCAGTCTGAAAAGATCCCACATGCTGCGGAGCGGCTGGGCCCGTGAAACATGGCCGCTGAGCCTGTGCGTCCGGAGCCTGTGCTCCACAACGGGAGAGGCCACAACAGTGAGAGGCCCGCGTACCACAAAAAAAAAAAAAAAAGAAAAAATAGTTTTAAGTTTGGTTCTACCATTCCTCAGAAAGTAAATTATCCCTCTAATATGATTTTTCTCTTAGAGTTCAGATCTCCAGCCTCCTCGAAGGGGTGACCCCCACTGTGTGGCATTACTGACCAGTCCCAGTGCAGAGTGCCAGCTTAATCTACTCGGGGGAAAGTAAAAAGATGTATTAAATTGAATGGGCCAGTGGACCTTAAAGTGATGACCCAGTTTAGAATCAATGAGAACATCAGGAAAGGAGACAAAAAGTCATGAAAGAAGTTAAGCAAAATACATGGAATTTGATTTAGCCTGGGAGAGGAAACATGGTTATTATTGCAAAAAGGTTGTAAAGAGTAGCTGAAAAAAATCCAAAGTTGAGAATAAGAGTATCCATTAAAAGCAAATGCCTTTCAATGCATGAAATCACTGAAATGTCAAATGTACATTAATTATCTAGGAACCACTCTGATGATGTCCTATTTGTTAATTCATTTGTCAGACAGCAACAGTTAGCAGCCCCAGAAGGAAGCCATCAGATGTGTAACAGACAGGAACACTTGGCAGGCAGGAAGGGAGACTTTGGCCAAGCCAACACTAAACCACTTAAGGAAATGTAAAACTTCAGAACGTCCAGAATAAATCCCGGAACTCAAGAGCTGGTAGACTTAGGCCCCTAGGACAAAAGTATATTTTTCACTTACATATGCATGAATATGTCTCTTTGGAAACTGACCTAATTTAATGCAGGTTTATATGCTTGACAGTTTTCTCTTCCTCACATAAAACCTTTCATTTAATAATAGGAAATGCTCTCTCTGGTTCTGGCTTGCAATATACTTCACCAAAAATTCTACAAACCCTTTTTTCCTTCTTATTCAACACACTATTTTAGCTATGAAGGCCCTTATTGAAACAAAATGCCCCTGCAAACGATGACTTAATTTCCCAAGTTGCTTGAGAAAGTAGATGGAGACTCGCAAATTTCAGGGGAAAAAATTTAGACAGTTCAGGGTCAGGTTTGGTTATATGACTCCAGAGAGCTGACTTCCTTTTTCCTGGTCCTTAGAGAAACCCAGATATATCTGGCTATAATGTTGACCTGTAATATGGCCATAGCACAACCTCCTGCTTCATAGGAGGCCAAGAAATCTGAGTTCAGGAAGGCTCTGATTTGACCATCTTTAGTTAAAATAATGCTCCAGAAATGATTCTTAGTTAGTTGTCCTGAATATACCTTGTCCAACAGATAACAGCTGTTTAGATTGGGACTTGAGGGGACGTGCATTGTTTCTGCAGATAACTGAGCTGTGTGACCCAGAAAGAGACATATGCTTTCTGGACAACTCCCTTAGCTCGAAAATGAGTGAGAATGACTTGCGAGTCACTAATGATACGTGGGAAATGAACTCTCTATAATTTAACAATTCAATGTCCTAAAAAGAGCAGGTCTTTGAAAAGGATCTCCTAATCCCCAAAGGAAAAATTAAGATATGGATTGTCTGTTCATCTCCATGGGCACTCTTTCTCAAAGCCTTAAAAATATTCCTCCACATTTTTTGTTTGTTTTTTTAGCATCTTTATTGGAGTACAATTGCTTTACAATGTTGCGTTAGTTTCTGCAGTATAACAAAGTGAATCAGCTATATGTATACATATATCCCCATATCCTCTCCCTCTTGCGTCTCCCTCCCACCTCCGTTTCCCACCCCTGTAGGTGGTCACAAAGCTCTGAGCTGATCTCCCTGTGCTATGCAGCTCCACATTTGTTGAACTCTGTTTTATTCTTGTGCAAGATGCATTTAGTCTCCATTTTTTTTTAATGATTCTTTTTTCCTACTATACACTTCATTTTGTTTTTCTTTAATAGCCCTCAGTTGGAAGTATCTCAACAGTTAATGAATTTTTTTGAGCAAATGTTCTGGAAGTCCTCAGACCCATGCTGTCCAGTAGAACTGTCTGAGATGAGCGAAACTTTCTGTGCTGCCCAATATAGTATCCACTAGTCATATGTAGCTATTGAGCATTTGAAGTTTGGCTGGTGCAAATGAGAACCTGAACTTTAATTTTAATTAACTTAAATTTAAATAACCACACGTGGCTAGTGAGTGGCTACCATCTTGGACACTGTAGCCTGGAAGACCAGAAAACTTGCCAGCAGAAATTTAGCAAGTGTGAGTGACTGTTTATCTCACAGTTAGATTGAAAGAAGCTGTCCAAAGGGTTGAAATTGATATTAGGACTGGAGGTGTGTCCAAATGAGAAGGGGTTGTGGAGCTTAAAAGTATAATTTTTTGACCTAGCTTAATCAGGGTGTTTGGCAGAAAATATCTGTATTCATCAAAGAGGGGGAATTTATATGAAAGCTATAGGGAATCTTATAGAATCAAAGGAAAGCTGAGTAACCAGACCTAAGAAGGAAAGCATCCAGTGATGGTCCAGAGAAATGGGCAGGAGGAGAAAATGGACTGTCCCATTGGGATGACACTCCTCCACCATGTTCCCTCCTGGAGATTTGTTCCCCAAATTCAAACTCAAGGTGTAGGTGGTCAGATTGGGCTGGTTTGTATCCCATAGCATTCCCTGTTCAGGGAAAGTCAGGTACTGTACCTAGACTGAGAGTTGGATCATTAACTGTCCTGAAAGAAAACTCCAGAAAAAGAGGGTGGGACAACCAATAACAGATATCAATTTTCATGAACTGGCAAGTGTAATACATACCATGTTCCATGGTTGCAGATTTGCTCCATGACAAAGACTTCTCCATTCTCTTGGCTTTCATATTTAGTATATTTTAATTCTAAATGTAAATATATATATAGAGAGAGAGCATTTATCATGTTAGGTCCTTTGATATACACAATTTATTTAAGTCCTACAGAAAAGTTTTGAGGGAGGCATTAAATTTTTCCATTTTTCATGGGAAAACTTATTCTCAGCATTTTGAGTAATGTGTTTGATTTTAGAAAGAAAGAAGCATCTAGTCCATGCGCAAAGTTATTGTATATAAGGCCATTTTATGCAAAAGGCAGCACCACAGAATTAAATGTTCTTAGGCATGGATAAGATGACCTATTCACCTCCTTTATTGTACAGATGAGGACCCTGAGAGTCTAAAACTGCATTGTCCAGCAGCTATGAGACACATGTAGCTAGTGAGCACTTGAAATCGGGTTGATCTGAATGGAAACGTGTTGGAAGTGTAAAATACGTACTGAAATTTGCAGATTTAGAATGAAAAAGAAATGTAAAATATCTCATTCATAATCTGGAAATTGCATGTCTACATGATAAATTTTGTATATTTGGTTAAGTAGAGTAGGTTTAAAATTAACTTCACATATTCTTCTTAAAAAATGTTTAATGTGGCTACTAGAACATTCAAGAATACATATGTGGTTTGTATTTGTTGCCTGACTTTTAATTGATTGGCCAGCACTGGTCTAGAAGGTTAAACAACTTAAATGATTTGCTCAAGTGCTCACAGTTAGGCAGTGGCAAGGTTGGAATCAAGCCTAGTTTCCTGGGATCTTCCCCCGTTCTGCAATGCTGCAACTGTCCTTTATCTGGTTTGATCATTATTATTATCTTTTTTCTCTGTTGGTATTCCACAGAACATCTTTCTGTCCCTTTTTAAAATGTTGTACCTCATAATTATGTAAATTTGCTTAAGTGTCAATTGTTATAATTAAGAAACCACAGTCCAGCAAAAAGCACTGGACAAAGAGGTATTATGTCAATCCATTCTTTTTTCAAATCAGATGAGATAGCACCCCTTTAAGGACCATAGAATTTGTTTGTTTGTTTGTTTGTTGTTTGTTTTCTAATTTATTTTATTGAAGTATAGTTGGTTTACAATGTTGTGTTAATTTCTGCCATACAGCAAAGTGATTCAGTTATAAATATATATACATTCATTTTTTCAGGTTCTTTTCTATTATGGTTTATCACAGGGTATTGAATATAGTTCCCTGTGCTATACAGAAGGACCTTGTTGTTTATACATTCTATATATAATAGTTTGCATCTGCACCCCAAACTCGCACTCCATCCTTCCTCCACCCCCTCCCCCTTGGCAACCACAAGTCTGTTCTCTAAGTATAACTTGTTTTTTTTGTTTGTTTGTTTGTTTGCGGTACACGGGCCTCTCACTGTTGTGGCCTCTCCCATTGCGGAGCACAGGCTCCGGACGCGCAGGCTCAGCGGCCATGGCTCACGGGCCCAGCCTCTCCGCGGCATGTGGGATCCTCCCGAACCGGGGCACGAACCCGTGTCCCCTGCATCGGCAGGCGGACTCTCAACAATTGCGCCACCACGGAAGCCCCCTGTACAACCTGTTTTTAAATGTCTTCCCGGGGAACATTAGATGTTGCCCCTTTCCACTCCTTTCCTTGGAGCCAGGGTTTAAGTGTAGCAGTGTCACAGCAGCTGTTCAGGTTTATATCTATTAATATTAATTTTAAAATCAACCTACTTCCTTTCCTCCCTCTCTTCCTCTGCATTACATACAGGAATCTTTAGAAGCAATTGCCTTTTCCTGCACAAGACAGCAGATGGGGTCCTACTTCACCTGTGACCAGCCTTCTTGGTGGCCTCTCACAATCTAAGAGCTGGCCATCCTGCTCCTTTGAGAAGAAAGAGACAGCAGCATGAAGTGATCAGGGAGGATTTAATGACTCCTCCAACCTGGAAAGAGGAACTCTCCGTGTAGAGTGATAACAAAACAGAGAACTGGAGATTTCCCGGATTTAAATTCACTAACACAACTCTAGAGATGGTGAGAGATAAGGGACCATTTGGACAAGTTTTACTTGGCATGCCTCAATCCAGTTCTGCTTTCAGTGGATTGAGCGAACTGACTTACACATTTGTCATTATTTAGACAGGAATTTGAAGCTTATCTATATATTAAAAAACAGCTTATCTCACAGAGAATAATATTTTTTTAAATGTGATATACACCTTTGGGTAAATATTTAACCTTATATAATTAGGTTGTCAAAAAGACATGAAACTCTTCTGCAACTTATTGCTGCAAAGATAAAATCTCTAGACATGAATGTCCAGCCTTACTATCTGCCCAGAATCATCATAGGGAGTTGATTACATCTTCAGTCCACAGCAAAAGATAGGTACAGGTTTGAAGGGCATGTATCAATAGTGTCAGTTTCCACCTGAATCCAGTCAGCCAGGTCTTGTACATCTTTAGGTGCTCACTCTGTATAATTCTTAAGATAATCTTAAGAGGAAAAAAAAATTCCAGTCAGTTCAATTTTTTTCATTATCATAAATAAACAAGAAGCATACAAGATCTTGAAGGGAAACAAAATTTTTCTTAAAACTAAGTTGTCTTAGAGCTTCTGTTTCTTCGTTTATAAAGAAGGAGTAATCACACAGTCTTTTGGAATTGATATAAAAATTAAATGAAGTAATAAATAGAGGTTTTTTTGGAAATTCATTTTTTTACTTTTATGGAAGTATACTTGACTTACAAT
Organism: Orcinus orca; assembly: GCF_937001465.1. Taxonomy (NCBI): domain Eukaryota; kingdom Metazoa; phylum Chordata; class Mammalia; order Artiodactyla; family Delphinidae; genus Orcinus; species Orcinus orca. The sequence goes on along the minus strand of NC_064563.1, from coordinate 7,561,284 downwards.
GTTGTGTTTAAATTCTGCTGCATTGCAAAGTGACTCAGTTATACATATATATACATCCTTTTTCATATTTTTTTCCACTATGGTTTATCACAGGATATTGAATATAGTTCCCTATGCTATACAGTAGGACCTTGTTGTTTATCCATTCTATATATAATAGTTTGCATCTGCTAATCCCAAACTCCTAATCTATCTCTCCCCCAGTCCCCCTCCCCCTTGGCAATGACCAGTATGTTCTGTATGTTTGTGAGTCTGTTTCTGTTTCATAGGTATGTTCATTTGCGTTGTATTTTAGATTCCATATATAAGTGATATCATATATTTGTCTTTCTCCTATCTGACTTACTTCGTTTAGTATGGTGATCTCTAGGTTCAGCCATGTTGCTGCAAATGGCATTATTTCATTCTTTGTTATGGCTGAGTAATATTCCATTGCATATATTACATATACCTCTTCTTTATCCATTCATCTGTCAAGGGACATTTAGGTTGTTTCCATATCTTTGCTATTGTGACTAGTGCTGCTATGCACATAGGGGTGCATGTATCTTTTCAAATTATAGTTTTGTCTGGATATATGCCCAGGAGTGGGTTTGCTGGATCATATGGTAGCTCTATGTTTAGTTTTTTGAGGAACCTCCATACTGTTCTCCATAGTGGCTGCACCAATTTACATTCCTACCAACAGTGTAGGAAGGTCCCCCTTTTCTCCTTGCCCACTCCAGCAACTTTTTTAAAACATTACTTGAAATAATGATACAGTATCACTAGATAAATGTTAACTTTTAACAAAATGTGTCCAATTCATCAATCCAAACTATTTCTTCTGTAAATCCTCTCTCCTGTTCATTACTGATGCTGAGAAGAAACTGGAGGTCCCAGGGAACAATGACTAATTGATAAATTTTATCATGCTAACTAGTATTTTTAAATTCATTTCTGCATTTGAAGGGATTTTTCAGAAAATGTTTCAACAATATATTTCTGAAATTTTAGTTGTGTAATGTTCATTGAGAATTTATGATGTGCCAGGCACTGTTCATGTTTCTCATATAATGCTTCCGACAACTTGGAGGTTATTTTTAATCTCTTTTTTAGATATAAACACACTGAAACTCAAAAGAGCAAAGTGTCTTCCAAGGCTGTGAAACTACTTAACACTAGAACTGAAAATCTAACATTTGCTATCTGCCTCAAAGTTCTGTCCAATTTCTTTTTACTATACAGAAGATGTTTCTCCAACTCCAAGTATACATAGTTGTATAATATGTATACAACACAGCAATGCCTTTAACACCTCCAGTATATTTAATTTGTTGTTATCCTCACTCTTTAACCTCTAATAAATATGAAGTAAATAATACTATTCATGGTATTTGCTAACAACATCTACTTTGTTCTGTACTCATTATTTCTAACATTGATAGAAGTGGAAGGAAAAATGAGAGAGAGAGAGAGAGAGAGAATCTCTTAGTATATTTATATCACTTGGCTCTCACCTCCTCAAACAAGGAACCTGTGCTTATAATGTAAAATACTGAGTATAAAGGAATGTTTCATAGTTAAACTTGACTGAAAAGTCAAGGTGCTTAGTCAAGCTGAATCTTTGATTCATAGAAAGTCAACAGGAAGCAAGGAGAAACATTTGGAACAGATACAGTGCAATCACCCACTTCCATTATAAGAGGAAGAGTAACCTCAAGGTTAAGCTTGTTTCAGGATGTATTGAGTTTTTTAATTGGGAGGCACATAAGCTAGTGACCTTACACAAGACAACACCTGAACCAAGTAAATGTGTGAAAGCAAGTGTGATGTTTCTTCTAGCAAAAATATTTTAATATGGCCATCAAAGCTGAGACTGACAATTTAAGATCCAAGATCAAACCAATCAATGGGACCAGTGCTTTGAAGAAGACAGCGTTTACTTGCAACTAGAGTAGGATTTACTGAACTAATAGAAATAGCACTCTAATATTAATTACATTTGGAATTTTGTGGTCGTTCCTTCTTGTTTTGTGCTCTGTTTGGAATTCGTAATACAGATCTTTTTTTTTTTTTTTTTTTTTGCGGTTCGTGGGCCTCTCACTGTTGTGGCCTCTCCCGTTGAGGAGCACAGGCTCTGGACGCACAGGCCCAGTGGCCATGGCTCACGGGCCCAGCCGCTCCGTGGCAGGTGGGATCCTCCTGGACCGGGGCATGAACCCGTGTCCCCTGCATCGGCAGGCGGACTCTCAACTACTGCACCACCAGGGAAGCCCCAGATCTTTTTAATGTTATGTTTCACAGATTATTTTTATCATTTAAAATATGAAAATTTATACTTAAAATACTGATAAGTAATTTCAAAGTGTATGTGTTGGTTTTCTTTAATTTGCTTTCTTTAAGCTGTCAGTGCAGAAACTCCTCTGTGTTACACCAAACAGGGGCATCATCTAGTTGATGCTGATCATAAGGAATAAAAAAATTAGAAAAATCTTCACAGTTTGCCTAAAACATCCATGATAGAGATACACTGAGAAAATCAGTTGGTTGTGGTGTCCGTCTCTTACATGGTGTCAGGTTGAAACTCTAAGCTGAGGGAGAGCTACAACCAGAGAGAATGAGAGTGAAAAGGAAACTAAGCTGCACTCTAAACAGTCAGAAACATGTACCTTCCACCACAGATGCAGCCCTGCCTGCCTTCCTGTCTCCTTGAGCAAATGTCCAGTCATGGCCACGAGTGGGTCAGAGGCAGTGCCTATCAGAGGAACAGATGTTCACATGGCATTCATCTACATGGGGCATCTTGAGGCTCTGGTGGCTCCTACTAGGAGAAGCATAGGCATCTTTGTGTGAGTAATTTAAAATGTCCCTGACAGAAATCTCAGGGTAGAGTTCTATGGAGATCCATCCTTCTCTGACAAGGGGTGGCTGAAGGGGGGGCGAGAGAGTTTCAATAAATAATTTACATAAGTTCACGGGCATGACTCATTTGGGCACAAGCACACTTAAGTCAGTGGGGGATATCAGCGATCATTGCCAAGACTGCATCTTTGCTGAGGTTGCATCATTTCAAATGTCTTCTCTCATTTTGATGTTTTTCCAATGACAATATGTTAGAACCTCTTTTCAGAGAACAGCCCCCGCAAGCATCGAAGCCACTTTCTAACATAAAGTGTTGTCTTTCTATGTGTTGCTGCCCCTCAAATCCCATCAGTGAAGTCTAGCAGGTCAAAACTCATGATTCTTGACACATTAGTTTTCTTCTTCCTGGTTTCCCTGCCATCCTACTAGCAGCTGGATGGCACAGTTTTTGAGTTGGGGTCTTAATGGATACATCGCTAGCCATAAAGTAAGGCCACTTACCCATTCATCTGTGTCCACAAAAATCCTTGTTCAGATCTGCCCCTTGTAGCTCAATAAGACAGCCAATCTGTTCATTTCACATGATAAGAAAGGAAATCCAAATATAAGCTCTGGTGCTCAAGTTAATGGACCTTTGTCAAATTCTACCCTTACCAAACCTTGTTCCAGATCTGACAGAGTTTTGTTTCCTTTCTCCTTTTTTCTGAAATTTAGGTATAGTCGATTTACAATGTTGTGTAGTTTCAGGTGTACAGCAAAGTGACTTAGTTATATGTATATACAATACATATATATATTCTTTTTTGTATTCTTTTCTGTTATAATTTATTACAAGATATTGAATATAGTTCCCTGTGCTATACAGTAGGACCTTGTTTATCTATTTTATATATAGTAGTTTGTATCTGCTAATCCCAAACTCCTAATTTATCCCTCCTCCCACCTTTCCCCTTTGGAAGCCATAAGTTTGTCTTCTATGTCCAAGAGTCTGTTTCTGTTTTGTAAATCTGTTCCTTTGTACCCTTCTCCTTCTTTTGGACTTCTTGTAGGACTGCAATTGAGCAATCAGTTTAATTGAAGCCAAGACAGATAGGAGGAATGGCTTGAGGAGCCTGGGGAAGTCCTAAAGAAAAGAGTTGCTCTCTAAAAATCTGAAAACGTCAAAGCAAGAAGATCATTAGGCCTTGCGCACATCCACAGACACCCCCAGGGTTTGAAGAGTCATAGGTAAAAGAGGAATCAGGTGTAAGTAGGAAGGCTTATTCGTATTTTGGGCCCTCTGGACCTATTGTAAATCTTAAAAATTTTGTTGTTAACCTGGCAATAAGTTAAAAAAAATAAGAGCAAGAATGTTATCCCAATTTAGATTTTACAAACCGTCTCTCAACAGCATGAACGCCACTTCCAGACTCTCAAAGCAACAGCCTCAATTCCTTCTAAGCAGACAGCCATGAAGGTACTTTTTCCAATATCACATATACCCAACTTGTAGGAAATTTGCAAGGTATTTACCTTTGTGAGAAATTTAAGAATTTCGAAGGTAAAAAAAATGTGTTGGCTGAAATCAGCAAGTCCATCGCCATATGCCCCTGAAACATCTTGAGCATGTTGAAGCTTAATTCCTAACACCACTCAATTTTTAGGTTCAATATTTTTTTGAGGTGATGCCATAGTTATGCATTACTAAATTTCACAGTTTTCTTGTTCATGACCTTCAAACCAGATAATCCAAAACCCAGGGAACCTCAGTTCCAACCGTCAGTCAGGCAGATAGATTTTGGAAATTTCAAGCTGCATTTTCAACCCTTCATATCTCTTCACCAAAAATGAAACACTTCTCTAACCCTGCCTCTCTGGATAAATTTTAGAAATTTCCACCCTGGATACCTTGACTTTTCTATGTTCCTGCCAGGCTCTTTGAGCAACAGAGAAGGGCAAAGAGAATTTCAATGATCTGGGAAGATTGAAAGACTACATCATTTAGTTCTAAAGGTGTGCTCAACAGGTCTGTGATGATCTATGCTATCTGGTTTCTGGTGTCTTCCTCCTGAATTCATCACTGTGTCTAATCAGAGCCCAGGTGAACTCTAAGAGATTCAGCTCTCTCTCTCTTTGCTGGGAATAATGTATGGGGTCAGCTACTTTGAGATTCAGAGGGAGACTGTTGTCTGTGCACAAATGAGGAGTAGCCAGGTGTGCCACTCAATACAGAAGATTATTCTTATTGATCTATCTCAGAGAAAGAAAACTTGTGTTCTTGGGGGTCAGAAGAAACACTGGTTCCATTTAATCATGGAAGTGAAATGTGCTCATGCACACCTGTCCTCATAACAGATCCACTGCCTTCGAAAATCTAAACATACCAAAATTGGGGTGGGGGAGGGATAAATTAGGAGCTTGGGATGAACATACACACACTACTATATATAAAATAGATAATCAACGAGGACCTGCTGTATAGCACAGGGTACTCTACTCAATATTCTGTAATAGTCTAAATGGGAAAAGAATCTGAAAAAGAATGAATATATGTATATGTATAACTGAATCACTATGTTATACACCTGAAACTAATACAACATTGTAAATCAACTATACTCCAATAAAATTTTTTTAAAAAAATAAACACACAAAATTGATCCTCCCTATGGCTACAGTGTTAGTGGGGGTATGTGGAGGAACAGGGAAGGAGAGGAAAACCAACAATAAATCTTAAAAAGACGTTCAACTTTAATACACTGAGTTCCAGAATTCACGTGTGGAGAAAGAGCTCTTACATTTAGAATGAGTGGTTTTATTTCTAGGTTTGCCTTTCATCCTCACACCCACGATAAGGTAGTTGAAAAGAAGCAGAGCTATTATTTTCTTCTCTTATGGAGGGAGCTTAGAAAGGTCAAATTGCAGCAGGCCTTCCATTTGCTCAGTCTGCTCCAAGTATCTTCAAGTCCTATAGAAAATGTTATCTGATCCTTCTTTTCTCTTATCCCCAAATCCCTACCTCCCGGTAAAACATTAAAAGACACCCAGATGGAGAAACTGAGTCAAGTACTAATAATACCTAAATACATAGCACCTCTCATTCAGGCTGCCATTGGGCAATCAGTCATGTACCCCTATGTACCTTTACACATTCTTCTGTTGATCTTTAAACTTGGAAGTTCATTTGCTATCTTTTTTCTTTCTCACTTGTCTTTCATATATTATAATGCATGTAATTATTGAATATGCAATCTTCTCTTATTGTTATTTCCCTCCTATCCTGATCCCCCCAAAAAAGCTTTCCACACGGACCTTCATTGATCTTTCTCTGAGTCTACAGTCAGACTTTTTGAAGTGGTAATGACAGAATATTTAATACTTACTCACTGTCTGATAATCTTCGCTTTTCATCTCTCCTCAGCATCCAGAAATCTGAATTCTTTCTTCGCCACACCATTCAAACTGCTCTTACAAAGGTAACCACTGACCTCCTAACTCCTTAGACATCAGACTTACCCATGGAAGGCTGGGTGTCATTTTGATGTTCACACCTTCGAAAATGTTTCTCCTCCTTTTTGAAACTATGATAACACTTGCATTTGACTTTCCTTTGAAATTTTTCTTCAAACTTTGTATATTTTCTTCTCTGCTGATTTTGGTTCCTTATCTAGATTCCTCTCTTTGCTTTCAGATTTTCTCCTATTTTTACACTCTAAGGAGTCGCATGCTGTTAGCCCCTCTCTTGAGATCCAGGCTTATGCTGGAAATTGCCAGTCTGTTTCACACTTACTTCACACTTACCGTCTCCAAAATCTAACTCCCCAAATTCTCTGTAAACCTGCCACTGCTTATGCATTTCCTTCCACAGTTAAAGGCAAAGTTCTTTGGCAAAGTTCTTTGGCCAGTTGTTTATACAATTCTTAGGGTCGTGTATAAATTCCTTTTCTCTTTCCTAATCTTTACACACAATGCCTCATAGAGCTTCTATGTCTGTAACATCCATCACCCAGTGCTTTATCACCTCTTCTCTGGATCTGGATTATTAAAAAAAGTTTTCTAATTTATTTCAGTGTTACTCTTCTCCTCCCAGCTATTAACTTTATGCTGCTTCCAGAGACATGGCTGCTGTATATATAATTCATACAAAAAACCGCCACCCATTATAAGCACCATTTACATGGCAGACATCATAGATTTTTACATTTTTTGGTTGTCTTTTTCTTTTTTTTTAATTAATTTTTATTGGAGTATAGTTGCCTTACAATGTTGTGTTTGTTTCTGCTGTGCAGCTATATATACACATATATCCCCTCTTTTTGAGGATTTCCTTCCCATTTAGGTCACAACAGAGCATTGAGTAGAGTTCCCTGTGCTATACAATACATTCTCATTAGTTATCTATTTTATACATAGTAGTGTATATATGTCAATCCCAAAGATTTTTACATTTTATTATGGCAATTTCCAGCAGATGACAAAGTGCTCTGTTGTAACAGAATCAATATAATTGATAATGTTTCCAATGTATGGAAGGAAAGTGATTTAAGAAAGGAATGTCGGGGCTTCTCTGGTGGCGCAGTGGTTGAGCGTCCGCTTGCTGATGCAGGGGACACGGGTTCGTGCCCCGGTCCGGGAGGATCCCACGTGCCACAGAGCGGCTGGGCCCGTGAGCCATGGCCGCTGAGCCTGCGCGTCCGGAGCCTGTGCTCCGCAACGGGAGAGGCCACAACAGTGAGAGGCCCGCGTACTGCAAAAAAAAAAGAAAAAGAAAGGAATGTCTTTTACAACTTGTACACAGGAGCCACATGAAATAGTTGGCACTGAAAAAGTTAACTCTCAAACGTAAAATAGATAGCTAGTGGGAAGCAGCAACATAGCACAGGGAGATCAGCTCGGTGCTTTGTGACCGCCTGGAGGGGTGGGATAGGGAGGGTGGGAGGGAGGGAGACGCAAGAGGGAAGAGATATGGGAACATATGTATATGTATAACTGATTCACTTTGTTATAAAGCAGAAACTAACACACCATTGTAAACCAATTATACTCCAATAAAGATGTAAAAAAAAAAAAGTTAACTCTCTAGAACATAGATTGAATTGCAGTTTCTCTGGTTAAGTCTTAAATTCCTGCCACTTGTAGGACAGCCTAAACTCCGTAGCAAGTTGTATAAAACTCTAAACACTCTGGCCCAACTGTATCCAAGTATATCTTTCATATTCACTTTGTGCATCAGCCCCACTGTGAAGGTTTGGTGTCAGAACTTTGTTTTATCTACTTGGATTCTCTCCATCTCCTCCCATCTCTTCTTTATCTGCTTATCAAAATGTAAATCAAGGAGTTCCCCGGTAGCGCAGTGGTTAAGAATCTCCCTGCCAATGCAGGGGACACGGGTTCGAGCCCTGGTCCAGGAAGATCCCACATGCCCCGGAGCAACTAAGCGCGTGTGCCACAACTGCTGAGCCTGTGCTCTAGAGCCCGCGAGCCACAATTACTGAGCCCGTGTGCCACAACTACTGAAGCCTGTGCACCTAGAGCCCATGCTCCGCAACAAGAGAAGCCACCGCATCGAGAAGCCCATGCACCGCATCGAAGAGTAACCCCTGCTCACCATAACTAGAGAAAGCCCGCACAGCAACGAAGATGCAACGCAGCCAAAAATAAATAGTAAATAAATTTATTTTTAAAAATGTAAATCAAGATTCATCTTTTTGATGAGATACTCCCAGGTAGCATTGATTAATTGCTTCATCTATATACATTTATATTTACCATTATACAATGTATACAATTGTCCAGAATTTAATTATGTGGTAGGTCGGACTTAACACATGGGTTGGATCATATGAAATTGCCATCACAAAATGGTCAACGATTAGTAATTTCTTATGACCCAAACTATTGTCTTTGCATGTGTGAGACCACCTTTTTTGTATTATTTATTTATCCATTAAAGTAGGGATCTGCTTTTGTATGATCCATTATCTTAGCATGGATTTTACATTTAAATGGTTGTAAAACAATAAGAAAGAAGAATGGGTGGCAGAGACTGTATGTGGCCCACAAAACCTAAAATATTGATATCTTGACCATATATAGAAAGGTTTGCAGACTCTTGCGTTGAAACCTTGACTACTTGGGGTAGATCTTTGTGTTACTAACATACCACATAGTGCTTAAGACTCTCTATGTACTCAATAAATGCTTTTCAAACTGAACTAAATGACTGATGAATTTCCTCATTCCTCACAAGATGAAAATGGTCATAATTTTGTTTTCTCAAGGAAGCCTGTTTTTCAAAATAGGACACACAATCATTGCTATTTTGAGCGCACTTTGCAGCTCACCCAAACCCAAGAATCTATGACCAAGAACACTGTAGTCAAATGATCTAAAGCAAGTATTCTATTATGCTGCCAGCAACAAGGCCACTGGGTCAGAGTTATCTGTCAGGAGTCCAAGTAAATCATGGAAGGAATTAGGGGAGGTGGTGGGAAAGGGTGTGTGTGACACAGGGCTGCTATTCACTTTAAAATTTGTTGACATTGAAAGTCTTAAAAAATATCTTTTCTCGAACTGCATCATTGCAAAGTGCTTAAGAACCTGGTCCAAGAGCCCAAGCACTTCATCACTGGTCACATTCCCGCTGAAGAAATGATCTAGAGAAGATTGCTCCTAAATCAAAAAATGTGAAATTGTACTTGGCAGTCACAACACAGGGTAGAAAAATTTTGCTGGGAACAACAGCCTTTTATTCTATTCTGTACACTCACTTTTCTTCTTTTTTTTTTCGCTTTTTATTTTTATGCTCATTGTATCCTGACAGCTTAGAGGAGAGTGATTTTTCAGAATCTTTTTGAAAGTGGGGTCTTCTGAAATAGTGGGGTGAGTTAAATCCAATGCCTTCACAGTTAATCTCAAAAGGCATTGTTGTTAGTATTTTCGCCACGGCATTTAAGAGTGCTTTGGAAATGTAGAATTATTGAAACACTCATTTCCTGTTTGTCTGTGCCATTACACAGCTGTGCTCAGTTAAGGCTTTTTGGAAAGCAGCAGACAGGAAGGAAAACAATGCTTTTTTCCTTCTCTTCTTTGTAATTCTTTGAAATAAAAAAATAAACCCAACGCTTTCCATTGGAACCCCTCCCCCTATGTTTTTAGAATTAGATGTATTAAAGCATTATTTCTAAGCAATAGAAAAAATTTGCATATTTCTAACTAAACAACATAGTGTAGGGAAGCCCTTTGATTCCAACTATGTCTCAGACTTGGTGGTTTCTTATTGAACTTCATATCTGCCGAACTAAGTCATTGAAAACTCACCATGAAAAGCCCTCTCGTGTTGCAAATACCACAGTGTTTCAGGGACCAGGTATCTGTGGTAGGCCCTGCCTCAAGAAAGTAAAAAGTATGAGAAATTCAAAGAGTAGCTACACCTCTCCATCCAGGTTTAGGAGTTTATCCAAAATATTGGACTGTCTAGATCTCTTAGCTGTTTGGTCCCTATTTCCCCCACCCCCAACCCACGCTGGTGCACAACCATCAAAGAAATCTTTCTAAAACATGGATGTATCAATATCACTGCCCCCATGTGACTCCCCAGTGACTAAGAGTGCTGACTATGAACTTTGGATGGGCATCAAAACCTCCCGCAGAGCTTTCAGAGTGTGCGTATGCTCCTTTCAACCTCAAAATTTTCTAGATCTTCGGGTCTGAGTTGGAGACACAGGCATCTGCATACCTAAAAAGGATCCAGGGGATTCTGATGCACAAAACCCAGGCCGACAATCACTAGACCACAGAACAAGAGCCAAACACTTCAGCATGACATATGAGACTTTTCCACTTGGGCTCATGATGTTTCAAGCCCAAGGAGCACACTTTAAGGCTAATCTTCACAGACTTCTCGGCAGAATTTCGGAGTGCTAACTATTCCTTATGACTCAGAATATGCTTTTCCTTTTGCATTATGGTAATACTATCTTACCCTCTCTCTTCACCGTCTTCTTTTTAAGTCTCTTTTGCATATTTTTCTTTCCTTCCACTCTCTGAAATATTGGTGATATTGGAGAGCCCCGGATCCTCTCTGAGGCTGCTTCTATTGTCACTCTACATATTTTCCTTGGGTCATATATCCATCCTACTGTGACTTCAATTACCTTGGTGATTAAGGGCACGGACTCTTGGGTAGGTTTTCGGGATTCAATCCTAGATCTGTCACTCTCCATGCCTTTTTTCTCTTATCTATAAAATGGGAATACCAATAGTATCTACATCAATGGGTTATTTTGAGTATTTATAGAATTAATATGAATAAAGTAAAGAATTAAGGTCATTAAAACATAGAAAGTTCTGAATAAGCATTCACTTCCTTATCATTATTGTGTTTTCATTGGTGACCCATTGCTTTATTCCTTCAGCTTGAATGCCTCTCCTGAGTCCTAAAACTACCCCATCCAACTGCCTCCTTGACATTTCTACTCAGAGGTCACAGGGACTCCAAAGAGATAGTGCTTCTAGAACTGATCCCTCTTCTCATCTGTCAGTCCCAGTTTGCTCCTTTTTCTGGGATTCATAGCTCACCCAGCTACCACCAACCTGGGTACTCAAGATGGGAAATTGGGTGTCAAACCGGATAACTTTCTATTTCTCTCCACCTTAAATCCATCACCAAGTACTGGTGACTTTTATGTTTCAAATTCTTTCACTTGTCTTGAATGCCCCTTGTCACAACCCTATATTTAACCACACCAACTTACTATATCCCATCCTTTCTAAGTATGTTGCCTGTGACTCTTTCAAGTAATGTCCCATTTCCATTCTACACTCTATACGTCAGCCAAAGTAAATGTTCTAAAGCATTTCAACGACCATCTAAGTATGTCTAACGGCTTTTCATTGCCTTTAAAATAAAATTAGGTGCCCTCCTCATGGCTAACCATATCATTCAGGGTTTCTCTTGCTGAGACCTCCAGCCTAATTCCCCATCATTTCCCACACTATACTCTATATTCAGCTTAGGTTGAAATCTGTCCAATTCCCAAGCATCATCTCCCTGGTCTTTGAACTTTTGTTTGATTTCCCCTCTATTTTGTATAATTTCCACTCTATTACCCACTATTTGCTTCAACTAGTATGTAGCTTCTCTGGAAAGCTCTCCTTACATATGATTTCCCAGTTAGGTGTTCTCTATGTGTCCCATAATACCTGTTATACTTGTCATATTATTTTGTAATTGCTATACCATCTCCTAAAACGTTAATACTGTGAAGGCAAAGACTTATCTTTCTATTCATTGCAATTACCATATTACCTGGCACATAGTAAACATTCAAAAAATTGTGATGAATAAAGGAATGGATATGTGAATACATAAATCCCTGTCACACCTTATGTTTCATCCATATCAAAACTTGGTTCTATCCACACCTATATCAAAATCTCTTATTATTGTTTTTCCTAAATATGTGAATATCAATAAGATAAATTTTAAACTTCTAAAACAACTAACCTCTGTAAGTACCGTAGATGATAAAATGCAGTGTTACTATTTTTTAATACAACAGAACTATTATGGAAAAATCTGGGGGGGATAAGAGCAGAAATTCCAAATCCTGTAAGTACTGGCCCCTTGGGTGTTCATCCAAAACCTTCCCTGATTGTGGGTAACCACAACATCTTTAACATTTATCTGAGCATCTTATGAGTTTTTCAGTTCTTCCTAATTTCTAGTTTCTGGCTCAATTCGCCTGTGAAATCTGGATTTTGTTGATTCTAATACCAACAAGACAAGTACCTTATTTTAGAAGTAAAATGAATCAAAATACATGAAATGAACCTTATTTTAGAAGTAAAATGAATCAAAATACATGAAATGAACATATGGGAAAGATATCACTTAAGTTTCCAAGGAGTGTCAATGCTTATAAAAGATATAATACAAGATCTGGAAGAGATTTAAAATATCATAAAGTCCAATGTATTCATTCTGTAGATAAAGAGAACTACTACTTAGCCAGAGAGGTTCTGTAACTGACCACAAATCACCAAGCTACTTATAAGCAGAGCTGGGTTTGAATTTGTTAAATCTTGAGCACTTTCTGCTCACTTCATAAGAGACACTTTACATAAAGCTTTGGAGGACTATAAATTTCTTTTCACCTAGGCTAGTGATTGATTACTAAGGAAGATTCACAGAAAACACTGGCTGTGAAAGTGTTGAAGAAAATACCATTGTGATCATTCTTCATACCTCCTGTCTACCTTTAAAGACTTTCTCAGACTTGAGATCAATATGTACTCTCTTGGCTTAGATGGCAGTGAGGAGGACAGCTTAGTGAGTTAGACTATGAAGAGGGACAAGAATGTGGAAAGGTAAAGAAAAGTAACACACAAACCATAAACAAAACCAAGAAAATGTTGGAAAAATGTTAAGATTCCATACATAAAATGTATTATTCAATTTTATCCAGCTGTCTTTGGAATTCTGATTCCCTTCTAAGGGATAGAAAAGGGGAGAGACTTGGTTACTATGGGTCTAAAGAAATACACTCCTGTTGTCTTCCTCATCCTGTAAGCTTCTCTGAGGACTATAGTCGTCAGTGCAGACTTAGAATTTTTATGCAGATTCCTGCCTATGCGACTTGTCTCTTAATTTGTATCCCATTCTCAGAGTACATTCCCCATTCTGACAACAGATTCGTTCCAAACCAGAGGATTGGTCATATGGTAGACTTTGATGGCCCCAATGAATCACTTCTCCCAGTATTTGTGATTATTGTTTAAAGCCGATACATTTTTTAAAATTTATTTTATTGAAATATAGTTGATTTAAAATGTCATGTTAATTTCTGCTGTACAGCAAAGTGATTCAGTTATACATATAGGCATTCTTTTTCCTATTATTTTCCATTATGGTTTATCACAGTATATTGAATATAGTTCCCTGTGCTATACAGTAGGACTTTGTTGTTTATCCATCCTATATATAATAGTTTACCTCTGCTACTCCCAAACTCTCAATCCATCACTCCCCTGGCCTCACTTCCCCTTGGCAACCACAAGTCTGTTCTCCATGTGTGTGAGCCTCTTTCTGCTTTGTAGATAAGTTCATTTGTGTCATATTTTAGATTCCACATATAAGTGATATCATATGGTATTTGTTTTCTCTTTCTGACTTACTTCACTCAGTATGATATTTTCTAGGTCCATCCATGTTGCTGCAAATGACATTATTTCATTATTTTTATGGCTGACTAACATTCCATTGTTTATATGTACCACATCTCCTTTATCCATTCAGGTGTCGATGGACATTTAGGTTGTTTCTATGTCTTGGCTATTGTGAATAGTTAAAGCCAATATACTTTAATGCTATTATTATCTAGCAATAGATAGCTGAAACATTGCTTGTATCATTCCTCAGCATAAGATGCCTTAGAAAATCTCCTATTGTCCATAGTTCTTTGCCTGACAGGCAAGTGCATTTTTCTCTGGCCCTAATCTACCTTTCCAAGCTCTTTTGTTTCAGTGTTCCACTTCCCGACTCCTCCTTCCCTATCCCACCTCAGTACAATTAAACTCTCACACTCTTTCCCTAGTTATGCCAAACACCCTGAAAATGTTTCACATCAACTCCTTCTGTCTGAAAAACATTGCCTCCTGGTCCAGCTCTTCAAGAAAATCATCCATAAGACCTCAGAGAATAGCTTTACTTCAGTGAATTTTGATAAACAATTCCTCAACTTTGAGAGATTAAAAGTCTCATTTCTTGGCATTTCAAGACCATCTTTACCTCTTAAAAGGACAGATGCAGATTAGACAACTCATAATACCAATGAATAAACTCTGAACACCAAAATCTCCTTTTTTTTTCCCTTGAAGGAAACTTCTTATTCAACTCTCCAGTTCAGCACATGTTATCCCTGTAGGCAGGATACCTGGGGAGCCAGCTTACAATCAGAAGGTGATCTACCCGGTGTGAGAGTAGAACCGGGTGTTAACACAGGCATGAGTTCAATGTCAACTCATGAATGTCACCATGACAACTCAGCCAGATTTACCCTTCTCCACAGTAGGAAGTCACAGGAGAAATCCATGTTTTCAATGGCTCTCTTTGAGCAGAGATTTCAGGGTCTCTGCCAATAACCTCTCTGAATTTTCATGCCCCTCATTTCCATAGCTGATAAGATATTCTCTTTTCAGCCTTGTATACACATTCATTACTATTGCTTTTAGTGCCACTGACCTGGGAGCCAATCTCTTTAAGGTGATTTGAAAGGCCTATGCATCAATACATAATGTGTTTATATTCAAGTTCAAAAGGACAGTTTTGTTTTCCTGTGGTTCAATCTCTCTGCGAAAAATTTTCTGTCCCATACACTGCCCTCATTGTTTTCATATTCATTTGTAAAGCTGTATTACAGTTATTTCTGTATATGTTTTCAGAGCAATAATATGACCTTATTTTTTTTTATTATTTATTTATTTATTTTTGGCTGTGTTGGATCTTCATTTTTCTGTGCGAGGGCTTTCCTCTAGTTGTGGCAAGCGGGGGCCACTCTTCATTGCGGTGCGTGGGCCTTTCACTGTCGCGGCCTCCATTGTTGCAGGGCACAGGCTTCAGACGTGCAGGCTCAGTAGTTGTGGCTCATGGGCCTAGTTGCTCCGTGGCATGTGGGATCTTCCCAGACCAGGGCTCGAACCCATGTCCCCTGCATTGGCAGGCAGATTCTCAACCACTGCACCACCAGGGAAGCCCCAATATGACCTTATTTTAAGAATAAATATCATACTTTTATGCAAAAGATACTCATATCTACTTGAGTGAATTTGTCAATGAATGATGAGAAATGAAATATCTTAAAAATAATTTCTCCACAAAGTTGCCACAGAATCTAAAATTTCCATCATTACACTTCTGGTTAAGTTTAGTCATGTTAAAATGTTTTAAAATAGGGGGGGAAACTAACATTTATTGAAAGTCTACTGTGTATCAGATATTTCATATCAGTTTTGTCTTTATTATTCAAAACTAGCAATACATAAAAAGAGAATAAGGCAAAAAGAGAATTAGCATCCCCTAGGAAACTGAAGGTCAGAAAAAATAAATAGCCCCATAGCTAGTAAGTGTGATTACAAATTTAAAACAAGGTTTTTGTAGAAAGTTTCACTATCTTGGGACTCAGAAGAAAGGAAGGGAGGGAAGGTATATTTAAGAAGCATGGTGCTGAAATATGCCTGGGCCTACAAGATGCTATATAAAGGTTTTGGACTTTGCAAGGGAGAATAAAGAAGGTAAAAGAGAGCCTCCTTTGGGGCTACCAGAAAAGTGAAGATCAAATTTGCCTGTAATAGGTGTGATTGAGCTCTGACCTAACAGTAACTGGAGGAGCTGTCAACACATCAGTCCATCATTTCATAAAGAGATTTATGAAAAAAGAGGTCAGTGAGCTAGGTTTTAAGAGATACATTTTTAAAAACTCTTTTCCTTTTATTCTCATAAGAATGGAGTAACTTTCTACTAATGTTCTTCCGAGAAACTCCATATAGTTGGGTTGGTTTTTTTTTTCTTCAGGGATGACATTTTACCCATTATTAAATAAATAAAAATAAATTTTAAAAAAATCCCATAAGCTCCTAAAGAAGAACTTCCTCAACTTCATAAAGAACGTCTACAAAAAATCTAGAGTTAACATTATACTTACTGGTGAGAACTAGATCATTTTCCCTTAAGGTTGGGAACAAGGTAGTGAGACACCACTACTATTCAGCATTGTGCTAGAAGTTATAGCTAGTGCAATAAGATAAGAAAAGGAAATAGAAGATATACAGATTGGGAAAGAAGAATTAGAATTGTCTGCTCACAGTTGACATGATCATCTATATAGAAAAGCCCAAAGAATCAACAAACTTATTTCTGGAACTAATAAGCAATGATAGAAAGGTTTCAGGACACAAGGTTAACATGCAAAAGTCAATTGCTTTCCTATATGTTAGCAACTAGATATTGGAATTTGAAATTTAAAAGTACAGTATTACTTACAATAGTACCAAAAATAGCATAAGTGTAAACCTAACAAAATATGTACCAGTAATCATGTATAAAACTGCAAAACTCTGTTGAAATAAATAAAAGAATGTCTAAATAAATAGAGAGATATTCTGTGTTCATTGATTGGAGGGCTTAACTTTTTAAGATGTCAATTTTTCCCAACTTGATCTGTGTAATCCCAATCAAAATCCCAGCAAGCTATTTTGTAGATGTCAACAAACTGATTCTGAAGTTTATATGGAAAGGAAGAAGACTCAGAATAATCAATGTGATACTGAAGAAGAATAAAGTTAGAGGACTGACACTAATTGACTTCAAGACTTGCTATTTAGCTAGAGTAATCAAGACAATATATTATTGGTGAAATAACAGATATATAGACCAATAGAACAAAATAGAGAGCCCAGAAATAAACCCACACAAATATAGTTAACTAGTCTTTTACAAAGAAGCAAGGCAATTAAATGAAGAAATATAGTATATTTCAACAAACAATGCTGGAATAATTTGCATCTTCATAAGCAAAAATGTGAATTAAGATACAGATCTTACATCTTTCACAAAAATTAATGCATAAATATAAAACTATACATTTCTAAAAGAAAACATAAGAGAAAATCTAAGTGACCCTGTGTTTCACAATGAGTTTTTAGATACAACACCTAAAGCACAATACAGAACAGAAAAATTGATGTTGCACTTCATTAAAATTAAAGGCTTGTATCCTCTCAGGAAACTGGTAAAAGAATAAAGACAAGCCAGAGATTTAGAGAAAATATTTGCAAACTATGTATCTGATAAAACATTTGGTCCAAAATCTACAAAGAACGCTTACAATGAGACACTAAAAGAGAACCCAATAAAAAAATGTGCAAATGATCTGAACAGAAAATCAACATATGGAAAATACATATGTGGAAAGATGTCCCCATCATTTATCACTAGGGAATTGCAAATTAAAACAATAATGAGATCCTGCTCCACACCTACTAGAAAGGCTAAAATTAAAAACAAAAAAACCTGACAATACCACATTTTGGTGAGAAGGTAGTGCAACAGGAATACATATTCATGGCCTGTAGGAGTACAAAATGGTTCAGCCATGTTGGAAGATAATTTGGCAGTTTCTTACAAAGTAAACATAATCTTGCTGGACAATATATCAATCCCGCTCCAAGTACGGTAGCCCCCGACCCCTTATCCATGGTTTCCATGTCCACAGTTTCAATTACCTGCAGACAACCATGGTCCAAAAATATTAAATGGAAGATTCCAGGAATTAAAAATTCATACGTTTTAAATGGCACCCTGTTCTAAGTAGCATGATGAAAATTTGCATGGTCCTGCTCCATCCTGCCCAGTATATGAATTATCCCTTTGTCTAGCATAGCCGTGCTGTATATGCTACTCACCCATCAGTCACTTACCAGCCTTCTCGGTTATCAGATCAACAGATGTGGTATTACAGTGTTTGAGAGTGAGACTTATTTTACTTAATAATGTCCCCAAAGCCATTATTACAAGAGTAGGGATACTGGCAATTCAGCTATTCTCTTACTGATTTATAAATTAAACTTTATCATAAGTATGTATGTAGGTATAGGAAAAAACATAAGTATATATAGGGTTCAGTACCATGTGAAGTTTCAGGCATCCACTGGGAGTCTTGGAGCATATCCCCCACAGATAAGTGGGCACTACTGTATTTAGCCAACCAATTTAAAACTTTTTGTCCACACAAAAGCCTGCATGTGAATGTTCATAGTAGTTTTACTAATAATTACCAAAACTGGAAGCAACCAAAATGCCTTTCACTAGACTAATGATAACTAGCTGAGACATAAATACAATAGAATATTATTCAGTGATAGAAAGGAATGAGCTGTCAAGCCACAAAAAGATATGAAAGAAACTTGAATGTATATTGCTATATAAAATAAGCCAGCCTTTAAAAATCTACATACTGCATAATTTCAATTACATGACATTCTGGGAAAGGTAAAACTATGGAGATGGTATGGAGACCAATGGTTGCCAGGAGGAGAGGAAAGGGATGAAGCATGAATTACAGGGAATTTTTCAGGCAGTGAAAAAATATTGTGTATGGTGTGTAATGGTGCCTACCTGATATCATGTATTTGTCAAAACCCACAGAACATTTTAGCCTAATAATAAATCTTAATGTATTCAAAAATTTTAAACAATCATTTAGGAGTTCAGGGGATCCAGGAAGAAATGATGACTGTGACAAGAGAACTTAACTGTAGCTAAAATATATGTTAACTAAATGGTAACAGATGTTAACTAGACTTATTGTAGTGATCATTTCTCAATAGATACAAATACTGAATCATTATGTTGTACACCTGAAACAAATATATTGTTATATGTCAATTATACCTCAATTTAAAATATGTATGAAACGACCTTACTGAAATGTGTGGGGGCAAAAGTACCCAAGTACTTTTGGAAACTAGTGAAGTCTGTAAAACTAAAGGCAAAAAGTACTGGACATTAGCACGGCACTCTCGTTGATACAGTTGTTTCCAGTGGGGGTAATGGATTAACCACTCTGACCTATTCTGGAATTGAATAGTTAAGTAAATGGATGGGGGATGTTGGGAACCAGATTTCTCCCTATAGGAGGGTGAAGTTATAGCAAGTGGAGGAAGCTAAAATGGTCCATGTAGTAATGGATTAGAGTTCAAGACATTCCCATGCATTTACGTTTAGGTTAAAGTTGGTACACATGGCTACGTATGGAAATATTTATGTGCATATACATGGCTTACTATAGAGATATATGTTCTCACTCTCTTAGATGAAAGGGCCTAAAAGCAATGACATTCTAGTAGCAATGAGCACATCTGAGCCAGATTATGTTCTCTTCTAAAGGAACCAGCACAGCTCCTTGGAGAAATGACTGATTCTAGGACGGAGGCAGGAAATATATAAGATGACTATAGAGCATCCTATAGTGCTAGAAAGTCAGGAAGTTCCAAACTAAAGACAAACAAACTACCCTGAGAGAATACATCAAAGGGACACAAGAGCCAACTCTTAGTTTCATTTCTTTCCCAGCTCCAATGGCCAAAGCCAAAACAGTTTGAACACAATAAGGCAGTATTGTAACATAACATGAAATAAAAAATAAATACACATGATTCTATAATGACATAAATACTACTTGAATAAATAATGTGGAAGATTAGACAAATCTCCCACACAGAATTCCAAATAAGTTATAGAAATACCCTGCTGTCAAAAGAAGGGGCTAACTCCCCACTCCTTAAGTGTGTGCCGTGTGCATAGTACTTCCATCCAAAACATAAAGTATGCGAAGGTAGAAGATAAAATGGGGGTAGATTTACAGTGGAGAAACTTGACAAACACAACCTCAGCCAGCTGATCAGGGTTAACATCACCACTGAAAAACTGTGCTGTATTGATATTTATTCTTGATGTGATGTGATAAAAATGGCACTTTACCTCTCCCCAAATCTCATGACTATATTTTAATTATGAAAAACCACAGCAACTTTAAATAGAAGGGCATCCTACAAAATGCCTGACAACTACTCCTCAAAAATTGTCAAGGTCATCAAAACCAAGAGAAGTCTAAGAAACTATCACAGCCACAAGGAGCCTAAGAAGACACAACAAATAAATATAGTATGGTATCCTGAATGGGATCTGGGAGCAGAAAAAGGACATTAGGTAAAAACTAAAGAAATCTGAATAGATAGTCAACGAATCATCCCAAATTAAGGAGCCCTGTGGATGAAAGGCTCTTGGTGCTGCAGCCAGGAGTCAGTGCTGTGCCTCTGAGGTGGGAGAGCCAACTTCAGGACACTGGTCCACAAGAGGCCTCCCAGCTGCACATAATATCAAACAGCAAAAATCTCCGAGAGATCTCCATCTCAACGCCAGCACCCAGCTTCACTCAACGACCAGCAAGCTACAGTGCTGGACATCCTATGCCAAACAACTAGCAAGACAGGAACACAACCCCACCCATTAGCAGAGAGGCTGCCCAAAATCATAATAAGTCTACAGACACCCCAAAACACACCACCAGACGTGGACCTGCCCACCAGAAAGACAAGATCCAGCCTCATCCACCAGAACACAGGCACTAGTACCCTCCACCAGGAAGCCGACACAACCCACTGAACCAACCTTAGCCACTGGGGACAGACACAAAAAACAACAGGAACTACGAACCTTCAGCCTGCAAAAAAGGAGACCACAAACACAGTAAGATAAGCAAAATGAAAAGACAGAAAAACACACAGCAGATGAAGGAGCAAGATAAAAACCCACCAGACCTAACAAATGCAGAGGAAATAGGCAGTCTACCGGAAAAAGAATTCAGAATAATGATAGTAAGGTTGCTCCGAAATCTTGGAGATAGAATGGACAATCGAATGGACAAAATGCAAGAATCAGTTAACAAGGACCTAGAAGAACTAAAGATGAAACAGGCAACGATGAACAACACAATAAATGAAATTAAAAGTACTCTAGATGGGATCAATAGCAGAATAACTGAGGCAGAAGAACGGATAAGTGACCTGGAAGATAAAATAGTGGAAATAACTACTGCAGAGCAGAATAAAGAAAAAAGAATGAAAAGAACTGAGGACAGTCTCAGAGACCTCTGGGACAACATTAAACGCACCAACATTCGAATTATAGGGGTTCCAGAAGAAGAAGAGAAAAAGAAAGGGACAGAGAAAATATTTGAAGAGATTATAGTTGAAAACTTCCCTAATATGGGAAAGGAAATAGTTAATCAAGTCCAGGAAGCACAGAGAGTCCCATACAGGATAAATCCAAGGAGAAATACGCCAAGACACATATTAATCAAACTGTCAAAAATTAAATACAAAGAAAACATATTAAAAGCAGCAAGGGAAAAACAACAAATAACACACAAGGGAGTCCCCATAAGGTTAACAGCTGATCTCTCAGCAGAAACTCTGCAAGCCAGAAGGGACCTGCAGGACATATTGAAAGTGTTGAAGGAGAAAAACCTGCAACCAAGATTACTCTACCCAGCAAGGATCTCATTCAGATTTGATGGAGAAATTAAAACCTTTACAGACAAGCAAAAGCTGAGAGAGTTCAGCACCACCAAACCAGCTCTACAACAACTGCTAAAGGAACTTCTCTAGACAAGAAACACAAAAGAAGGAAAAGACCTACAATAACAAACCCCAAACAATTAAGAAAATGGGAATGGGAACACACATATCGATAATTACCTTAAATGTAAATGGACTAAATGCTCCCACCAAAAGACACAGATTGGCTGAATGGATACAAAAACAAGACCCATATATTTGCTGTCTACAAGAGACCCACTTCAGACCTAGAGACACATACAGACTGAAAATAACTAGATCACGGCTTTTAAAACCCATGGTCTCCAGTTGTGATGCGCCTGGGAAGATACCACTTGACTGATCATCCTGACCTGACCTAAGTGGACAGCTGCTAGAACAAAGGATCGGACACCAAGAAGTTTGCAACAACTAACCACACCTCTCCCTCACCTTGCCTTTAAAAGTGCTTTGCTGAAACCCTTCCAGGAGTTCAGGGCTTTTTGGTTATGAGCCACCCTTTCTCCCTGCATGGCCCTGCAATAAATCTTTCTCTGCTCCAAAAAAAAAAAAAAAAAAAAAATTTCAATCTGACAGGTTTTTTAAGATGGAATGGACAGTGGGACCCAAAAGATTAAAAACCTCTACTCTAAGAAAACTTTATGTTTACCAGCGGCATTGGAAGACTAGAAGAGAACTGGGGGTTTGGGGCTTTAAGCCACAGTTATAAAAGGCTTTTAGAAGCAGCAATCTAGCAATAACAATTCTGTGAACTTTCTGGAACCAGTACCTGAGACCCAGGTGGAAGAGCCCTGCCCTGGACCCCACATGTCACAAACATACCTAAAATGAACTTATTAAATAACACACAGGCACCTCTGATACTTGGAATCCAGTGCATATTGCTGGCACAATTGTGACTCATAAACATCCATTCCTGGAAATAACACCATTTAGTCCCCAAGGAAGTAATTCTCCACATCTTTTGCCCTACATCCACAATACAAAAGCCAACTGAATACAAATACCATGGAATACAGTTTATGGTGCGGTTGACATAGGAGAAAGAACTTGCTTTGGAATGTGGGGAGGATTTGAGTAGCAGAGACAGATAAGAGAAAAGACAAAATAATTAACTTGTCAAATTCTTCCTCTCATTGTGAATGCAATAGCTTTTGGCCTAATGAAGTATCTTCCCTAGTGCCAAGTATCCATTTTCTTGCTTCTCTCAGGACACCAGAGATACTCACAAATTAAAGTAAAATTTCAAAAAAAAAAAAGAAATCTGAATAAACTATAGGTGTTAGTTAAGGATAATGTATCAATATTGATTCATTAATTGTAACAAATGTATTATACTAATGTAGGATGTTAATAATAGGGAAAACTGAGGGCATATGAGAACTCCATATATTTTTTAAAGTTTTTCCGTAAATCTAAAACTATTCTGAAGAATATATTTTATTTAAAATAACAACAACAAAAATCAAAACACCTAGTGGCTTTAGCTGGAACAATTTTAGCAAATAAATGATAATATTGCAATATAATCCTAAGAATAAAATAAATATCCTTGAGTCCATAATGATAAAACAAACAAATAAATAAACAAATGTAGAAACAATGATGAAAATAGAACGTTCTTGTTAGAATATCCAGTAAAATCCTGCCCGCAGGAACCACTGATAGATGTTGAAATTAGTGTACAGAGTTTAAGGGGAATAGGGTATTTTCATAGTCTCAAAGCATCTACTGTAAATTAATTATTTATAAATTGCAAAGGGAAAAACAGTAACTTTACAGTGGAGAAACTGGAAGATACCACTTTAAGGATAAAGGTTAACATTATCAGCAGCAAAACATTTTGATCTAAGGTACCCTTGATACGATACACTGAGAAAAGCACATCACTGCATAAATCCAATGTAGTCATGACAAAGTATCAGACAAACCTACATGGACATTCTACAGAATAACCATTCAGTACTCTTCAAAAGCCTCCAGGTCATGAAAGACAAGGAAAAACTGAGGAACTATCATGATTGGAGGAGAACAAGCAGACATGAAAATTAAATGCAATGTGAGATCCCGGATTAGATCCTGGAACAGGATAAAATGTGAAAAAAAGGCCTATGGTTTAGTTAATAATGGCATCGCAGCAATGATAACTTCCTAGGTGGGATAATTATAGTACAGTTATATAAAATGTTAGCATTCGGAGAGCCAGAATCACTTTGCTGTACACCTGAAACTACCACAACATGGTAAATCAACTGTACTCCAATAAAATTAAAATATTAAAAAAAAAGAGAGCCAGGATGAAGGGGGTAAGGGAGCTCTACTATTTCTGCAACTCTTCTGCAATTCTAAAAATCTCATAAAATAAAAAGTTAAGGAAAAGAAAACTTCTTTACAAAATTTTTTACAGCCATGAGGATTTGCATATTTTGTTTGAGACAGTTATTTTCAGGCAATGTCTTTTCAGCTAAGTGGTGGTGTTTAGCTAAGAACCACCAGTGGATAAGTAATCTCCGAGCTCTTAATTAAATCATAAGGCAATATTTTCCTCCTCCAAGAATGTAAGAACTCTTTTAAAATGGCTTGTCTCATCATTTTTAAAACAACAGATATCTTGTTCTTTATAATGTGTTCTAAAATACCATCAGTTTGGGAAGGAGATTTGGTTTAGGGTCATGTGGATTTCAATTATTTGAGAAACTATTTAACTATGACTCAAAGCCAGGTGCATGATAGAAGCCAAGGGAAGAAATAACTCACCCAGCTAGTTCAGACTTCCAATGACTTTCTTTAGCCCAATAGGCTATTACCAAAGTCTCCAATTTATCAACAGCTAAATCTCTATAAACACAATGTGACTTGTAGCAGTTCATGAATTTATTCATTCCGGTAGTAATTTTACTGAGAAAGTATCTTTATCTATATAATCTTATTTAGCTTTATAAACTAAATACAAATTCTAGAGGAGTTTGTAGGTAGAAAAACCAGAGGTTTTAATCTGATAGTCCAGTAACATGGTGGTAGGACTAGATTTAAAATTCATGTTCTTTGATATTCTTCCCAACGTTCCAGTCCTTTTTCAAGGACCAACTATAAATGAACCATCTTTTAGGCACTGAAGAGACCAAGTTCTCTCTCATAGGCTATGCTCCTCCCCACACCACCCCCAGGCCTTTTGCACCAACCCAAGTATTTCTTGGGCTTGTTTGTTTATTTGCTTGTTTGTTTTTAACTGAGTTATAATTAACATACAATAATGTATGAGTTTCAGGTGTACAGCATAGCTGTTTGATATTTTTATATAATATTATGAAATGATCACAGCAATAAGACCAGTTACCATCTGTCACCACATAAAGTTGTTACAATACTGTTGACTCTACTCCCTATGTGTACATTATATCCCCACGACTTATTCATTTTATAGCTGGAAGTTTGTAACTCTTTTTCTAAAATTTCATGTGTTCATGCTTTTGTTAATTCATTTATGTATTCAACAAATATTTAATCATTTATCAAGACCAACTTTGGGTTAAGTACTAAGGACAAAGAAAAGAAAAGAAACTAACGGGTCCACGTATTAGCTGCGGTGATGTGCATTAAAGCACATCACAATTCCATTTGAAAATTATGTCAATTCTTGTCCTAGAGGAGCACAGAGATGACATAGATTGGGGAGGATGAACCATGAGGAGAGGAATAGAAAGTCTTCCAGGAGGAAGTATGGAAGTTTTCTATACTATAGTTCTCCATTTTCCTCACTGGGTTGTGCTGTTCTTGGGGGTCATGTATTCCTCGCATTTCATAACAAGGACTAAAACTTACTAATAATGAATAAAGGGAGGGAGGAAGGGAGGGAGTGAGGGAGAAAATTAGTTTTGTTTTATCCTTTCCAGTAGAAGCTCTAGTGTAGATAATAGATAACATATTTACATTTGAGCAGTGTGTTTTTCTGGACTACTGTAAAGGAGTGTTCCTACATAACATTTTCTCATCAGTCATTTCAATTGAGTGATTCTGAAGCTCATGCTAATCTGTCACTAAACCCATGGGGAATTTAATCTGATCATGTGCCTCAGAATTAGGCTCAAATTCCACCAGAACCACCAATAATTTTTGTTCTTTGTCAACTATAGATAGCTAAAAATGTCAGAAAATAAAATTGCTATCAAGCGTGTATGAAAGCATTTATGGAGTTTGTTTCTTTTGCCAACCTCTGCCTAACAGTTATCATTATTTGCCTTGGCCGTTGTGCTATTCATTGTTACTAATTATTTTATAAATCCTCAAAAGGCAAAGGTTTGAAACTGGCGCTGAAGTACATAGCAATACACAGAACTATTATGGGGATTTAGATGAGAGAACTACTACTTTTGGTTTGAGATAAGATTTAGCACATGTTTTATAAAGGAGCTGATATTTGAGACAAAACTTAACTACTCGGTGAAGGAGGAATTCCAGTTGGAGGAATCGGAATTAGATTAGAAACCAGAGTATACAGGGAAAATAGGAAGCAGTTAGTCACCAAACAAATAGGATGACAAAAATAAATGAGTATGTGATTTCATTCTTTTCCTCATAGAACCCACAGTCTATATGATATGCCTGGAAATTCACTATCCAGAGAGAGATGCCTAGAAAGGCGAGTTAAGAATATGACATTGAGACCTGGTTGGGATTATTCTTCAATCAACAAGATACAGGGAGCTACTGTTTTTAATTAGGAAAAACAGGTGCTCAGACCTATACTTTATGAAATGTAAACCACAATCACTATTTAGGACAATAAATAAAGAAGTTTTAAAATTCTACTGGTCTATAAACTCCTGGGCCTCAGATTGTATCCACTTTCTTCACCATTGTATTTTCAGTGTGTAATTTTGGGTTAGGCAAACAGTAGGGCCTCAATAAATATTTGCTGAATTAATGAAGTTCATCCAAATATTTTTTCTTTTTGAGCAGATAGATATAGACATAGATATATTATTAAAGCATAGTTGATTTAAATTAGCTTCAAGTGTCTAACAGTGATTCAATTTTTTCATAGATTGTACTCCATTTGAAGTTATGACAAAATGTTACTATATGCCCTGTGTTATACAATATATCCTTGAAATCTTACTTATTTTCTACATAGTAATGTACCTCTTAATCCACTTTCCCTAACTTGCCCCTCCCCGCATCCCTCTGCCAACTGGTAACCACTAGTTTGTTCTCTTTAACTGTGAGTCTGTATCTGTTTTGTTATATTCATTCTTTTGTTTTATTTTTTTTTTAACTCCTGAATTATCAGGAAAAGATATCCACATGTGATAGTTGGAAGGTACCAGAGGGAAGTCTTGTGGCTTAATTGGCCTTCTCCCTCGGGCTGGATAGTTAACCCCAAAGGTCCTGATAGAGATGCAGCCAAGTTTCTTCCATGGCATAGATGAGACTGAAAGATCATCTTATCACATCGTTCAGTAAAGGTGACAGGAGACAATCACTTTTAAGAAAGCTGCTAAGGACATTGACCCAGCAAGAATCCAGGTCCAACCTCCTGGCAATTCCTTGGTGCCTTTCTGTTCTTGGACGTCTGTTCCTAAGATCAGACCCCCAGAGTGAAGCCACCACGATGGCAGCATAAATCATTTCTGACTTTGCTTCCCGTCACAAGAAGAAAAACTAAGAGCTGCTGATGAAGAAGACATCACTGAGAGGATCCTGGAACATGGTGGTGAGGATGAAGCAACCCCGTGCACCACAGAGACCAAGAGAGACTGCGTTAGAAGGTAAGAAAAGTGGCTAAACATTGACCACATTACCCCTCCCCCAGGCCAATACAGCACCACACTGAGAGGTCTCCCCTGAGTCCTATGTTCCTCCAGTGGGAAAATAGAGCCCAAGGAGGACAACCAGCCACCCCAGCATTGTGGGTCACCTTGTGGGAGCCTCTAATCTGATTTTGCCACCCCCCCCCCACAGAGGTTGCAGAGGAATCTGCAAGGCTTAACCACTGGGAATCCTACTGTGACAGAGAAGGGGGGGAGGGACTTGTAACAACAAGCATATGCATCTTGACCATCCCTGTTCAAGTCGTTATCCCAATGGACCACTTTGCTTATCTGCAGAACAGAGTTGGTGGTGCGCTCTGACAAGGGAACTTGGGGTGCAGAGCTACCTGATTTGGGTTGTAGGGAAGCAAATTCTGCCCCCATCTATGTGTCCCTTTGGCATGAGGAAGGAACAGAATACTCAGAAAGCATTTTTTTCTTTTTATTTTTCTCTTAACTGCCTAAAAGAATTTAGATACAGGACAAATTCTAGGAAAGAGACAAATCACCAGAGATATCTACTGTATAATATGAATTACAGTATAATATGAACAGGGAGGAACCTAGCAATGTCTGTTGGTTAACATTCCTCTCTGTGTCCCATTGTTTCTGTGTAGCCCAGAAAATATTTGTTTACCAAACATCTGCTCACTTTTCATCTTCTTGTGAATTGCTTGCTTCACTCTGAAGTCACATACTTGCCCCCTTCTCCTTAGTCCTGAATGACTCATTTTGCATGATTATCTTAAGAATTCCCATGTTTATGCAGATTCCTCATACATATGTATTTGAATTTTTTCTCCTGTTAATATGTCTATGTCAACCCTAGGATTGACATAAATACACTACCTTGGGCTTCCCTGGTGGCGCAGTGGTTGGGAGTCCGCCTGCCGATGCAGGGGACGTGGGTTCGTGCCCCGGTCCGGGAGGATCCCGCATGCCGCGGAGCAGCTGGGCCCGTGAGCCATGGCCGCTGAGCCTGTGCGTCTGGAGCCTGTGCTCCGCGACGGAAGAGGCCACAGCAGTGAGAGGCCCGCGTACCGCAAAAAATATATATATATACACTACCTGTGTAAAATACATAGCTAGTGGGAACCTGCCATATAGCACAGGGAGCTCAGCTCAGTGCTCTGTGATGACCTAGATGGGTGGGATGGGGGGGTAGTGGGAGGGAGGTCCAAGAGGAAGAGGATATAAGTATACACATAGCTGATTCACTTCATTGTACAGCAAAAACTAACACAACATTGTAAAGCAATTATACTCCTATAAAAAAATATGTTTTATGTTATTTTAATTATTTGGCCAGCCAAATGTCTAAGAGGTGAAGGGCAGAAATTTCCCCCTCTTCAATAACATCCTTATATGAGGAGTTTTGCCAGCCCTAGAGCCTGGTGTGCCCACAACCAGACAAGGAGCTGAGTCATAGCCCCACCTGCTGGGGAGAGTGTCTCACAGCTCGTCTGGGCCCCTGGAAGCTGTATATAGTCCAGCAAAATGGAGCTGAGGGGTGGGCAGGCAAAGCTGAACTCCCCGAGAGCAAAGCCTTACTGGGCATGGAGGGCTCCCTGGCCATCCCCAGGCAGGGGGATATATTCAAACCAAGGCTGTGGGTAGCTCCCAGCTCCTCCCGGAAAGTCTGCTGGATAAAACTTAGGAGTTGTGTGGAGTGGCCCCTCCTTGTCCTACCCAGGCAAGTAAGCTAGTACATAGCCCCACCTACTGTGGCTCCTGGCCTCCACCAGACCATAGGGCTGGCAAGAACACCTGGAAACTGTATAACCAGCAACTCTTGAGTCAAGAGGTGGGAAAGCAGAGCTGATCACCCCCAGAATAAAGCAAGTACCAGGCATGGTGTGTTCCCCTGCTATTTCCAGACAGAGAGATTGATCCACAGCTTACGCTGAGAGTAGCTGTGGCCCCTCCAAACAAGAAAGTCACTTTGGGAAACACTGGGAGAGTCCTGGAGTAACCTCTCTCCATCCTGCCTAGGCAAGGGAACTGAGACACAGCTCTGCCTGCTGTGGAGAGGGTCTCCCGGTACTATCTAATGGGAAGGCCTGGTAAGAATACCTGGAAGCTTTGTAAGCCAACAACACTCAAGCCAAGAGATGAACGGGCAGAGTTGATAATCTACAGTACAAAGCCAGTGGCCCAGTTTGACCAGGGAAATTGGAGCACAAGTTGGCTTGAGTTAAGACAACAAGAACTTTATCATCTTTAGAGCTACCTTTTCTACTGCACCTGGGCAAGGACACTAAATTGTAGCTTCACAAATTGCTGAACACAACCTTCAGCCTACCTGATGAGGGACCCTAACCAGAGCACACGGGGAGCTGTATATCTCATCCAAAAGCCCTGCTTCCAGTGGCAGTGGAACAGAGAGTACAGCTTGTAGTTTTCTCCAGCTGCACAGCAAAACTGTTGGACTCACCTGACCAGGGAATCCAGTGCACACTCTTGTCTGATGCAAGTGGTCAAACAACAAGGTGTACAGGTCCTGGATCCCATGATGCTGCCCTGCCAGGGTAAGGAAGCTAATTCATAGCCCCATCTACTATTGCAAATAGTACCCAGTCCCAAGCATCTACTAAGCCCGACCAGAGAATCCAGGCAACTCTGAAGACAATCCTACAGCCTCACTTGTGTAGGGAACCAAGCCAGCAATCCTATTCAGCTGTTCTCAGCTGGTGGCACAGCTCCCATCCCTGACCTTAGAGCTAGAACAGTTGCCTTGCCCCAGAATAGAAGATAATACCAGGTCCTAACTGCCCAAGGACATTACCAGCCAACACATCAAGAATCCCAAACCAAGCCAACTGGTGAAGAACTGTCTCTGCCAAAGCAAACCTATAAAGTCTGGAAGAGGAGCCCGATTACTCAAATGTACAGATACCAATGAAAGGAATCATGGATAATGAAAAATCAGGTAACTATGATGCCACCAAAGGAAACTAATAAGGTTCCAATAACTAATCTTAAAGAAATGGAGATGTATAAACTGTCAGACAAAGAATTTAGAATAATAATTCTGAGAAAGTTTAGTGAACTATAAAAACACACAGATAGACAAATTAAAATTAGGAAAACAATGCATGAACAAAATGAGAAGTTCCACACAGAAACAGAAACAATTTTTTAAGTAAACATAAATCCTAGAGTTGAAAAATACAAACATTGAACTGAATAATTCAATAGAGATTTTTCAAAAGCAGACTCAACAATGCAGTAAAAAGTATCAGTGACCTGGAAGATAGGACATTCAAAATTATCTAGTTAGAGGAGCAAAAAGAATAAAGAATAAAAAAGAGTGAAGAAAGTCTACCACAATACAATGGAAAGAAACAAAATTTACATTATGTAAATTCCAGAAGGAGAAGAGAGAGAGCAAGGGACCAAAAGTATACTTAAATCAATAATGGCTGAAAACTTCTCAAACCTGGGAAGAGACCTCCAGATCATGATACCAAAAGACCTCAAATAGGTCTAGAACTGAGACATACTATAAGTACATTATCAAAAGTTAAAGAAAAAGAATTTTAAAAACTGTAAGAGAGGGCTTCCCTGGTGGCGCAGTGGTTGGGAGTCGCCTGCCGATGCAGGGGACACGGGTTCGTGCCCCGGTCCGGGAGGATCTCACATGTCGCGGAGCAGCTGTGCCCGTGAGCCATGGCCGCTGAGCCTGCGCGTCCGGAGCCTGTGCTCCGCAGCGGGAGAGGCCACAGCAGTGAGAGACCCACGTACCGCAAAAACAAAAACAAAAACAAAAACAAAAAGTAAGAGAAAGGAGAGAAGTTACGTACAAGGGAATCCACATAAGATTATTAGTTGATTTCTCAACAGAAACTTTCCAAGCCAGGAGAGAGTAAAAGGACATATACAAATACTGAAAGAAAAAAAAAAGTCAATCAAGACTTCTATACCTGGTGAAGCTGTCCTTCAGAAATAAAGGAAGAATAAAGACTTTTCTGAAAAACAAAGGCTGAAGAAATTCATTACCTCTAGCCCCACCTTATGGGAAATTTTAAAGGGATTTCTTTGAGTGGAAGTAAAGAACACTAATTAGCATCATGAAAACATAAAAAAGGTAGCATAAAACTCACCGGGAATGGTAAATATATAATTGAAGTTAGATTCTGTATTTGGTAGTGGTGGTGCATAGTTCACTTACCACTATAGTTTAAAAGTTGAGAAAAATGAATGTAATAATAATAACAGTGAATTCAATAATCTCTTATTAGTTGCACAATATTAAAAACACGTAAATTACAGCAACAATAATGTAAAATGGGAGAGGGAGGAGAAATAAAATTGTAGTTTAGGAATTCTATTAAAGTTAAGTTGTTATCGGCTTAAAACAGGATGTTTTAATTTTAAGATTATGCAAGCCTCATGGTAACCACAAGGGAACTGTAGCAATTACACAAGTGAAAATGATAAAGAACTTAAAACATACTGATGTTAAAAAAAAAAAAAGACAACAGGGTAAGAAATAAAAAACAACGAGTCTACCAAAACACAGAGCAATGAACAAAATGACAATAGTAAGTCTTTACCTAGCAATGATTACGTTACAATAAACAGATTAAATTCTCTAATCAAAGGCATAAAATGACTGAATAGCTTAAACAACAGGATCTAAGGCTATGCTGCCTACAGAGACTCACTCTAGACTTAAAGAAACACATAAAATGAGAGTGAAGGATGGAAAAAGATATTTTAAGTTAGGTAACAACAAAAAAGTAGGGGTAGCTACACATATATTAGACAAAATAGACTTTAAACTAAAAATTGTAAAAAGAGACAAAGAAGGTCTTTATATAATGATAAAGGGGTCAATCCATCAAGAAGTTATAACACTGGTAAATATTTATGCTCCCAATATTGGAGCACCTAAATATATAGAGCAAAACCTAACAGAGATAAAAGGAGGAATAAACAGCAATACGTTAATAGTTGGAGCTTTGAGTACTTCACTCTCAGCAATGGATAAATCATTCAGACAAAGAATCAGTAAGGAAATTGTAAATTTGATCTATCTCATGTCTAAATTCATTTGCATGTTTATAGAAAGCTTTATTTCAAAATTTTATTTGTAAATTGCACAGCTCTCCTTTAGCACATTTTTTCAAGCTAGGCTGATTTTTTTGAAATGATGTCATCCATACTCTTGTCTCTGAACTAGTTACCCCTATTATAATGTTTCTCTGTTCTCTCTACTATTAAAAAAGCAACCACTCTCCAAGATCTTAGCTCAAGTTCTTCTTTGAAGGACTTCTTTCTATTCTTTCTTACTACCCAAGCCATCATGAAATCTTATGTTGCATTTCATAATATTTACTTGGTATCTGTGCTTTCTTGTTTGGTTAATCTCTTTTATATATGTGTCTTTTCTACCCAAGAGAAAGCTCCACTTTTCTACTACTGAAGGGTAGGACAGTTTTTCCTGTCCCTGATATATCTGTATAAGATGAGCAAATGAATGGAAAAACATGTTAATGACAACTTTGGCTATTTTCAAGCTATGTATATTCTTTAAGAAGAGCTTGCTCATATATTTGTCCTCTGAATTTTTAATAGTTTTATCTACAGGATTTGTATTCCCGAGATCTCCAGGTCACCTTTTTTAATTGTGTAAGGCAATATAGGGGGTACATAGACCCTATTATACAGTCTGTTTTCCAGAGCTAACATTCTGCCCTGCAAATAGTGACAGTGGCATAAATGTGTGTGGTTGTTCTTGATCATAGGATTTTTTTTTTTACTGTTACAGTTCATATTCAATGTCTTTTCCTTAGTCAAATAGTTGGACCAGTTTTAAGATATCCATGTTCAAATACTGGATGATACATAATGATATGATGTATACATACAGTATACACAATGATACATACAGTAAAATGGGAATGATAGTAACACAGATCACCAGAACATTAACCAAGAAACATACAGAAAATAATATCTTTGAAGTAATTCTCACTTTAAAAACATGATTGTTATTGCTCTTGAATATACTTGACAGAAATTCAGATGGCCATTCAATCTTATACACAGGGACCAGAGGATAACTATATTCCCGAATTTCAAGTTAAATTTACAAAATTAACCTCTGTAATCAATATATTTGTATCATCATCCTTTACTAAAACATGACTTAGTAATTCAAAGTTTCCCCCACCACCTTTGCCCACTTTTCCCGATAATATTTTGTTATTTGGCAAATTAGCTAGAAGTCTGGTTTATAACTTAAAGGTCTCTGATAAGACATTATGGTTCAGCTATCTCATTGTAGTTCAGGTATTTTAGTAATAATAATCCAAAGTTGAGGCCAAACACATAAATCACTGAAGGATTTTGTTTGCAAGATGACAGCTTGTTTTCCTTGGCTTCTTCTCACAGCTCACATCAGTTCCAAATTTACATTCACAAGGCAGATCTCAGGAAAACTTCATGTTAAAGTAGAAAAACTCAATATTTGGCAAGACATGAAAAGGGATTTATGCATGAAGTGTTCATATGCATCAGAAACCTATTGACTCACAAATTAAACTTAGCTAAATTTTATAATGTGGAGTGCGAAATAGCTAGCATGACCCCTCTCTGGGCTGTATTGTGATTTTTTTGTGTGACATGATGCCTCTGAACAGCTGTCAAAAAATCAGTCTGAAAGAATTGTGGGTCACGCCCTTATTCGTGGAGCTGAGCATGTTGGGGGTTGGGTGTGGGGATGCAGCCACCGTGAAGTGAGTTCAGGTAAGAAGTGTCTGTTCCGGCAATTGACACGCAATGAAAGAAAACTCTTTCTTGGAAATATGGATCACGAGACTAGCACCGAAACCTGGTGACAAATAACCGTTGACTGAGGTTTGTTCATTCATTCATTTTACCAAGATTTCCTGAACTCTGCATCCCCTGAGAATGCAAAAATGATTAAGACAAAATCCTTGCCTACAAGGTGTCGATGGACCCAGGTTGAGCTAGAAACCTATTCTTTGGAAGCAAGGGCTTTTTTAAAAATATCTAATTTTTATGAAGGCCAAGAATAAATCCTTGGCGGTAGTTTCCATGCTATATGTTGAACCAAGGATCAGGATGCATTTTAGAAAAAAGAGGCAAATGTTGGAAAACTCGTGACATAAACTGTATGTGTTCTCACTTCCTCAGTGGTATCTCGGCATCACTTTGGCATTTGCACCTCTCCTTATCTTATACTACTTTCTTGATTCCTAACTCCTAAATATATTTGTCTATCAATATCTTCTCTCTTCTATCAAAAAGCATCTCAAACACCTTCACACTCAATAATAAATGACTTAAATTCCTTAAACCATTATTTCCTTCCTAGGGTATTTGCATTTTAATCAGAAAAAGAAAAATAGAAAGTAGCAGTCTGAGAAATACAAGGTAGCAGGCTGCAGGCCAAGTGGACTCCTAAGGTGGCTGTGTACACCACGTACACCTAAATTCCTCTGTTGAAGAGGACAACGTAACGCAGAGAAAGAGTGGTGAGATTGAACTGATAACCCAGGTCCATTGAAGGAGATAATAATTCACTGCTACAAGCTCTCATTAGGTACAAATTCCTCCTATTCAAGTTTGTTGTCACTAAGTCAATATATCACTATATTGAACCTCACTTGATACAGCCCTGAATCCTTGGTGGGATGAAAATATAAGTCAAGTTTAGTGTTGCCTTTGGCAGTCTGTGAAGGCCATCCTTGGCACTCTTATTCCCACATTGGCATAATAAGATTAGTTGGTTTTTTAATCACTAATACTTTTGACCTTGTACCAGTAATGGCAGAAAAAAAAAATCCCTTAGGCATTGCTGCTATTTCCACATTCATTTCAGAACTTAAGACCAGGTCTAAAGGTGCTCAGGATTTCCCCCTCTGCTCAGAAAGATAAAGCCATGTTTGAATTCCATGTGGTATTATAATGTTTATTACAGCTTCTTAGAGCAACAATATATAGAAAAGCTGGTTGGAATGCAGTTACTACAGCTGTGCCTTCAATCTAGTTCTACAATCATTTTTGGAAGTGCTTCCATTGCTAAAAATTCAGTCTCAAAAAAGGACTGAATAGATATTAAGAGTTTTACTTCCCTTCCATGGGATTTATGTTTTTGTTTGTATATTAGCTTCTTAAACAACTTAAGCCTGAAGTTGGAGACTTCTTCCATACGGTGCTGTGTGCTCTTATTCTTACTCTGTAAAAACTCTAAAGAGTAATTTTCCATTTTCATTTTACCTTATCTCTTTTTTGGTTCATTCATTTTTGCCTAACCTGGAAATGCCTAAACTTGGTAACACTTCCGTATACACAGTGCTAAATTACAGGTGGTAATTGTTTACTGTGGCAAGGTTTCAAAACATGAGAAAAGGTCTCCAAAATAGACTGGGAGAAAAGAAATGAAAGCTTATATTTGAACATCCATGGGCATATCTCTCTTCATCAAAGAGAAAACAGGAAAAAATAAGCCTAAATTTAGCCCAAAACAGGTATTAATTTTAATTAAGGCACAGAAAAAGATGACAAGTGTATTGATAAATGTGCTTCATTGCTTTGCTTTCCTTTTCATTTCCTTCATGGTCAATGCTTGAGGTCAGAAGATTTTCCAGGCTTCTTTAGATGTTCATTATAGAGTAAAAGTTCATGGCAGTTTCAGGCACTCCAAGTAAACATCTGCTAGTGTTGGGAAAGGTAGGATGCTGAGATGCTTTGCCAGATTTCATGACCCTTTTAGTCCAAAATATTTATTGAGCTCTCACTAACTAAAAGACACTGATCTATGCACCATGAGGATGACAGAGATGGAGAAACTTCAAAAACATTTCAATCTATTGTGCTATTGACATATGTGTCCATGGTCCGTATAAGGAACCAAGAGGAGTCAGGGAACTAGATTAGAATTTCCTGTTAGATGAAGGAGTGAATCAGCCTTCAGGGTGATCAATGAATACTGCAGTGCCCAGGGAGAGTGCTGTGTCCACATGAACCTGTATCTGGACCTAAAATGTGAGGGGGAAAGGAAACTACCGTTGATTAAGCACCTCCTATGTGTTAGGCACTACACTAGGTGCTTTATATGTACTTCTTCATTTAATTGTCACAAAGGTCTTGTGAAGTAGACGTTAACCCAGATAATAAAATTGAGTTCAAAATGAATATATAATGACCTCCAGTGGATGTCACTAATTAAAATCTATATATTTTAACATGGTTTCTGTGCAGTCAGTGAGACCCAAATTGAAAACCTATGAAATTGCTGGTTGATTGTTTTATGTAGTTATTATGCAGATGCCACTTCGTTACAACGCTACACCTTTAAACAAGCAAGCTCAGCCCTTTATCTACTACAAGATGTATCATACTGGGTAACATTCAGAGTTAAGAACATTCTTCCAAGGATATAATCAGAAGTACCCTCTTATCCCTCCAAAAGAAACCCCTAAATTTGGAAAAGAATTTCAAACTTAGAGAAGTTGAAGGAATAGCCATACATTAAACACTTGTACACCATTCATTTAGATTCAACAATTGTCAACATTTTGGTACATTTGCTTTATCACTTCCCTATCAATTCATCTCTCTTTCTCTCTCTCTCCCTTTCTCAGTTGTCTTATAAAATACCCCACAATTAGGGTTTTTTTAATTTTTATTTTATATTGGACTATAGTTGATTTACAATGTTGTATGAGTTTCAGGTATTCAGCAAAGTGATTCAGTTGTATATATATCTATTCTTTTTCAAATTATTTTCCCACTTAGGTTATTACAGAATATTGAGCAGAGTTCCCTGTGCTCTACAGTAGGACCTTCTCTGTTATCTATTTTAAATACAATAGTGTATATATGATACAAATGATCTTATATACAAAACAGAAACAGACTCACAGACATAGAAAACACATTTATGGTTGCCAAAGGGGGAAGGATAAATTGGGAGTTTCAGATTGACATATACACACAATAAGGGTTAGTATGACTACTTCCTCATGATTAGATCCAGGAGAAACGCTTTTGGCAAGAATGTCACATAGATGGGATTGTTTACTCTCCATTGCATTCCGCTGGTGGCACATAGTATCTGTTTGCTCCATAAACGGTGATTCTAAGCTCTGTACCTGAGTTTAGATATCACATCTTTCCTTATAAATGAACTTTTCCCCTTTTATAGGTAATAAAGAGTGTACAGGTATATGGCACTAAAAGACGAATGTTGCTTTTCAATACCTTTCACCCAAAGATTTTAGCATTTATTGGATGCCTCTTGCCCAAATCCAATAGAGTTGACCTTTGAACAACAGGGCGGGTTGGGTGCTGACCCACTGCAGAGTCAAAAATCCGCATATAGGGCTTCCCTGCTGGCGCAGTGGTTGAGAGTTCGCCTGATGATGCAGGGGACACGAGTTTGTGCCCCGGTCCGGGAAGATCCCACCTGCCGCGGAGCGGCTGGGCCCGTGAGCCATGGCCGCTGAGCCTGCGTGTCCGGAGCCTGTGCTCCACAACGGGAGAGGCCACAACAGTGAGAGGCCCGTGTACCGTAAAAAAAAAAAAAAAATCCACATATAACTTTACAGTCCGACCTCCATTTCTGCATCAGGGGGTTCAACATGCATTGTAGTACTGTAGTATTTAATGAAAGATATCTGCATATAAGTGGATCCATACAGTTCAAACCCATGTTGTTCAAGGGTCAACTGTATTACATTACAGTTGTATAATTGTGATTCTGAAATTCTAAAATTTCTGCCTCATATTTTAGTTGGCATGTATCAATGTACTTTGGGGTTGGTCATATATGTACAAGAAAATTTTATGACAATCGTAGCACATAGGTCAAGAAGGAAAACAATGAACTGTATGTTTGCTTTACTAGATGTGCAGTAATATATTATCACTTGAAAGTAGGCTACAATGAAAATGCACACTATGAATCCTAAAGTGACTATTAAAACAACAATATAAAGAATTCTAGCTAAAAGGCAAAGAAAAAAGAGCATTAACGGAAGTCAATTTTTAAAAAATCAGTTAATCCAAAAGAAAGCAGGAAAAGGAGGAAAATGAAAACAGAGTAGAGTAGATGTCCAAGATGGCAACATGGGAAGATCCTGAACTCACCTCCTCCCAAGGACACACTGGAACTACAGCCACATATAGAACCATCCCCTCTGAAAAGGACCTGAAAGCTAGCTGAGCAACTCCTTTACTTCAGCAAAGGAGAAAAGAGTCACACTGAGGCCAGTAGGAAAGGCTAAGACACAGCCTTGCTATAAACCCCAACACTGGCACAGCAACCCACAATCAGGAAGGAGCTCACAAATCCAGAGGTTCTCTCTGCGGAGGGAAGGGTTCATACCCCTTATCAGGCACCCCAACTTTTAACACCTGCACCTGAGAGACAAACCCCCCAAACACCTGTCTTTGCAAACCAAGGGGGCTTGGTTCCACAAGGCCCAGAGGGCTGTAGCAAACTGAGAAACACCTATTAAAAGGTTTGCATGCAGACTCACTTGCCCCAGGGCCGAGCCTGGACACAGCAGTTTGAAAAGCACTGAGACTATACGTAAAGGAGATGCAGGTGCTAATCTTAGAGGATCTGCTGGATTGACATATACACACTACTATATATTAAATAGATAACGAAGAAGGACCTGCTGTAGAGCACAGGGAACTCTACTCAATACTCTGTAATGACTGATATGGGAAAAGAATCTAAAAAAGACTGGATATATGTATATGTATAGCTGATTCACTTTGCTCTACACCTGAAACTAACACAACATTGTAAATCAGCTATACTCCAGTAAAAATAAATTAAAAAAAAGAAAGAAGCAAAGACCATTAAAAAAAAAAAAAAGCATCTGCTGAAGAGGCAGGGACCTGTTGGGATGCTCTCCAGGGACAGAGGCACTGTTGGCAACATTTCACACTCTACCACTACTCACGAAAGGCAGTGGAAGACATCTTTCCTCAACAGGTGCCATGTTTCCCCCAAACCAGGAGACGCCATCCTTGTCTTTCCCATAGCCACACCCCACGGTGCCAGTATCTCCTGGGGAGCATCTTTGACATACGTCTGTTGCCTCGGTTTTGGCAGCTGCAGCCCAGGAGACACCCTTTGATTGCCTGGCTCTGAAGGCCATGTAATTCTCAAAACTGCCCCAAGTAATAGGTGATAATATATTACTGTCATTTTGTAAATCAAGTCTCTGAGCTTCAGAGAGTGCTAGTGATTTGACCAGTCACCCAGTAACTAATTCTGAGACACTGTGGAAGCCAGGTCTGTCTAGTTTCAAGGCACCTGATCTGATTGTTACACTTGGCCAACCTAGATTATAAATTTTAGAAACTGTTTGAAATATCTGTTAGTGTGTAACAAACCAACTCCAAACTTAGTGACCTGCGATAACAACAATTACTTATTTAGCTCAAAAGCCTATTGTTTGAGTGGGGTTCAGCAGGGCATCAGACGGATGGTTCCATTGGGACCAAAGACCCACTTCTTTGTTTGTTTTGGGGGTTTTTTTGTTTGTTTTAATAGTTCCATTATTTTAATGGAATAGCAGTTTTATTGTACTTGTTTCTTCACAATAGTTTGAAGTCAACAGACCCTAAATAATAATTAAATAAATTCTGTGTAATGAGAATGGTGGTAATCAGAATAAATTAAGTGTTAGAGAACATTGGTGCCACTAGTAGAATGGTAACATCAGAACCCAGGTCCCAGGTCCCATTTTCCAAAGGTCACACTTTCACTTGAGGTTGCAACTGCTTCCAACTCTAATCAGAGTTCTGGGAACTATTGGATCCACTGCGACCAGGATTGAGCCAAGACTTCATTAGTAATACGGTCAGTCCAGACCAAGCCTGACTCTGCTAAGAGTTTGAGTCCTACAGCTAACTGTTCTAAGAATTGCTAAATCTCAGTATGCCTCCCCTACTTGTTATGCTGGGTTCCTGCTCACAATTTAAATCTTTCCTTTAATCCTCATTCTTATCTGAACTTCTTTACCCATACAAGCTTTCCACAGTTTCTTGATTCCTTATATCACTAGTCCTTGTTTTCTGGGATCCATATAACTTGGTAATATCTTCTCAGCTAAAATGGAGCCAGTCCCCAAAATCCAAAATAGCTTCTTGGCTCAAAGAAGTAGGTAGGCGGGGGAGATTAAAATGACATTTCTCTTCCAAGGACCCACTTCTAAGGTGACCTATTCACCTGGCTGGCAAATTGGTTCCAGTTGTCAGCCAAAAGTTTAGCTGGGATTTTTGGCTGAAATGCCTGCATAGGATCTTCCAACGGCCTTTTGGTATAGTCTAGTGGTGTCCTGATTTGTGTAGCAGTTAGATTCCAAAAGCAAGCCTCCCAATGGTACCAGGTAGAAGCTATATCATCAAAGCTAGCACCGAAAGTTACGCAGCAGAGTCACAGCTCACCCAGATTCAAGGGGAGGTTATAAACCCCACCTCTCAGTGGGAGGTGGAGCGACTCCACATTATTAAAAAAACAGGTCAGATGGAAGATGTGGGAGCTGTCTTTAAAAAGTAGAAATAATCTAGAACATTATTTCTCAAAGTATGGTCCTTATACCATCTCAACAAAAATTACCTGATAGACATGCTCAAATAATGATTTATATGTTCATGTTGAGAAATATACAATTTAAAACTTTAAGATTCAGGCTTAGGAATGCACACGTTTAACCAATTATTTGTGGAGGGGGCGGTTATGCAGCCTAAAATTTGAGCATCACTTATCCAGCCCAGCTCTCTTACTTGAGAGAAAAAGAAAATAAGAACCAGGGAAGTTAAAGGACTTTCCCAAGAATACAGAATTAAATATAGCACTTTCAGCCTCTCTTGAGGAATGTGTTACTGTTGAATTACAGGCACACCTCAGAGATATCGTGGGTTTGGTTCCAGAGCGATAAATGAATACTGCAAATAATGCGATAAATTGAATATCATAAAAAAATAAGTCATACAAATATTTTTGGTTTCCCAGTGCATATAAAGTTATGTTTACACTATGCTGTAGTCTATTAAGTGTGCAAGAGCATTACATCTACAAAGACAATGTACGTACCTTAATGAAAAAATACTTTGATGCTAAAAATGCTAACCATCATCAGACAACGCAGGGTTCACACACACCTTCAATTTGTAAAAAACACAATATCTTCAAAGCACAATACAATGAGGTATGTCTATATCTGTATTAAGAACAAGGTTCTTTGTCCTATCCTAAAGATAATAAAGAGTAAGCCCAGGGAAGAGCATTGCAAGCTCAAATGCCTACAGGGGCTAGGAGGTGACAGAAATGAGAATGCCAGACCAGATATAAGATAAGATAAAATAGGAAAACAGGGAAGGGTCATGAACTGGAAACAGTTTGAATGATCAAAGCACCCAGA
This sequence comes from Orcinus orca, assembly GCF_937001465.1. NCBI lineage: Eukaryota > Metazoa > Chordata > Mammalia > Artiodactyla > Delphinidae > Orcinus > Orcinus orca. Next base: position 7,519,055 of record NC_064563.1, on the reverse strand, counting down.
GGCAGATAAGGTTTCATTCAAGACCAAGAAGAACGCTTGGCCTGGGAAATAACGCAAAGACCATGGCCACTATAATAAAAAAAAAAGGACAGAAACAGAAACACTCACAGACACAGAGAACAGACACAGAGAACAAACTTATAGCTACCATGGGGAAAGGTACGGGGCGGGGGATGGGTAGATTGGGAGTTTGGGATTGACATGTACACACTGCTATATTTAAAATAGATAACCAACAAGGACCTACTATATAGCACAGGGAACTCTGCTCAATATTCTGTAATAACCTAAATGGGAAAAGAATTTGAAAAAGAATAGATGTATGTATATGTATAACTGAATCACTGTGCTGTACACCTGAAACTAACACAACATTTTCAATCCACTACTGTCCAATATAAAATAAAAATTAAAAAAAATAAAAAGGTTATAGAATGACAGAGAAATAAAAGATCCCATGGAAGTCATACATTGCCTTTGATCCAAAGATGGCTCCTGCACCTCGCACCGTGCTTGAGGGCAAGAACGTTTGCTGAATGTTCATTGAATAAAGGTAGGATTGGGTCAGATTCCAGGGTCTCCAAGAAGTAGCTAAAACTGAACAAATGATGCACACTGACTTATTTGCCCTAAGTATACATATACGCACACACTCGCACATAAATAATCAAACATACATGCTTATACTAATAAAAGCCTTTATAACCGTGATTATGCAGAAAAAATTCCTTTAGAATTTATAATGCTGTGAACACTCTTTGTCACTTCTGCAGATAATGGAACCAATCAAGAGTTTATTGTCCTCCCCAACAGATGTAAGTTCTTCAGAAGTGGTCCCTGGGATTCCTGCCGACTCTTGTTCATGACCCTTCAAATAAACAGCTTGCCCTTTTAAGAAAGGTTCAATTTTCATGTTTCAATAGCCCCTTATTACAGAAATCAACAGCCTCCCCTCTTAAAGCCTGCTGGATCCAAAGCTGATTCTCAGATACTACTCTTATTTCTATGCAAGAGGAGAAGGAAAAATATCCTTGGATTCTGAGGAAGAGTCTACCTTTGGTTTATCTGAGTACATCTACATGCAGCAGAAAAAACCAGCCCCTTAAAAAAAAAAAAAATTCCTAAGGAAATAGCCAGAGGCACAGTGGCAAAAATCAGTCCTGCTTTTACACTTCTGGGACACTGAATAAGTGCGTTTACAAGGATCAAAACCAGCTAAAAAGAGGTACGGATACTGCTGTCGGGATCTCTGCTGTCGTGAGCCCCCCTGACCTTTGCCTGTCAGGGGCGGCTGTGATGCGTCCACATGCATGTTTTGTCTCTCTGCCATTGCTGATTGCTAATTTCCTGAGTATTAATTACAAAGTTCAGTCCTCCTCCTACTGAATCTGAAATAGAGAAAGAGGGCTAACTTTAGAACAAAGGCTGTCAAATTCCCCCATCCACTCAGTACATTTAAGGCCAAGGGCATGAACAGCAAAGAGACACATTCCTCCCCTTTCAGGAAAATTTCTGTGAAATTAGAATGACTCAAACATTCCCTGTAGGTCCTTAAAATAAAAGGTGACTGTTCAAGGCATTCCATTTTTGAATGGCCCTAAAATAACTTTTTCTGAGAGATCTAGAAAGAGGAGTAAAATTATCTCAGTTCATTGAACAAAAATAAATGTCCTGGCCATCCTTCCCTGCATGATTAAACCATTGTCTTATTCACATGCTGGCCTCTAATTCCCAAATGTGTGCATTGCCTTAGTGTTGTTTTTCGAGAGGAGAGAAGAGAAAGAATTTTGAGATAATTAACTTTTTCACTTTTGATCTTAGAGACACATCGCACACTCCTTTCAGCCACAAGATTCAATGTGTAGTCCACCCTCAGACTTCATTACCAAGAATTTGTTTCATGGTTAGTGATTCCCATGTGGACCAGAAAGGAGAGGCAGACAAAGGTAGAGCCAACCTCCATCCTATCTGATGTGGCAGGTGGCAGTAGTATGGAGTCTACACTAGCCACAAACATGATTTGACTCATGTACTGTCAGGGGCTTACTTTAAAACAAAATATAGGGGCTTCCCTGGTGGTCCAGTGGTTAGGACTCCACACTTCCACTGCAGGGTCACAGGTTTGATCCCTGGTTGGGGTACTAAGATCCCTGGCAAACCCTGCTGTGATGCAAAAAAAAAAAATCTTCCATTTTAAACATATCCCACGCAATTATAAAGTGAATGGGGAAGTTGGGAGCAAGTAAAATCTGGAACTTGTATACCTGCATCCACTTCTCAGAAACTGAAACTTGCCTTAGGAAAGAGTATTAAATCTCTATAAAGCTAGAAAAAAAAATCCTAAAATCTAAAAAACAGACTGAAACCTGATACTCAATCTCAGTATTGTTCAGGGACTTCATGATTCAGTCTTCTCAAAGACATTAACCTTCTCTAGGGCTTCTATTTCCTCATCAGTAAGATGAGAAATGCAGAACTGGACAAATGGTTCCCAATCTGTACTCTCTAAATTTCTAGGGTTATTTCATGTTTCAAAAGCCTAATAGAAATTGTCTTTATGCCTGAAATAAAAATGCCCATCCAGCTAATCATCCTTTCTCTAGCTGGATTTACATTTATTCTAAAAGATAAGTGTGATAATTCTATGTTGGTTAGAAGGCAAAGATCAGCTTGAATCCCTCTGACTTACTGAGAGATGCAAGAAATGGTCCCCATCTCCATTGTGCCTCCATACTGGAGGGCAATCCCATACCTCTATCAGCTTCCCACCATCTGAACATGATTTGACATCTAGTCCATTAATCCTCCACACCAAACAGGTTATGAATGATGATAACATGTTGGCTAACCTTTCTACCATCTCCTGACAGCTCTCTTCTCTCTTCCTATCCTCCTTCTCTCTGATTCTCTCCTGGACCAAAATATGTATTATTTAAAACCATTTAGCTATTACTTTTTGAAATTTTATTTATGTCCTTGAGTTCTCATTTTTCACTCTACATAGCTTACGTGTTTATTTTTTTCCTTTTCAAACGAATGTAAAAGTTGTTGAAATACATTCTCTCCACTTCCTAACACGTATATCTCTGATGAATAATAATTCTTTATGTCATTTGACAAACAAAAATAATAAAAAGAATGTATTAGTTGGGATTGTCCAGACTAGTGTTTGACCAACTATCTGGTTACTGTGACCTAGCCAAGCTGGCACATAAAATTAATCATCACAATGAATTATTATTACTTATCATTGAACATAATTTGGTCAATTAATTCTTTCAAAAATATGAATTCCAGGTGATGAAAAGTTTGAAGACTATAGAAGAAGTTTTCTGAGATCTTTTCCAAAATCCAAGGAAGGAGAGAAATCCTGACTCAGCTGACTTTGTCTGTTGAGTGGTTTGACAGTATTAAGGTTTTCTCCTAACCTTTTAAGTACCTTTTGAAAAGACTGTTTCAAGGTCCTCTATTTCTGTCCTCTAGACTTACAGTGATAACAATCTGTTTTTATCTGATACGCTGTGAGAACAACTTTTCCCTCTCTTCTCTCACGTTTTTATTTATTTATTTTTGTTTGTTATTGGTTTATATTTGCTAAGATAGTCTTAGAATCAAAAGAAAGGGAAATGCTGATTGTCCCAAAGCTTATCTCTTAGATTTTGAGGATGTGCAAATATGAAAAAAAAAAGATTTTTTTTAAGCATTGATGAATTAAAAATAAGTCAAAATAGGAAGATCATATAGTAATTGTTTATGGATTTTCACTGAATGGACCTAAGTAAGTTTTCAAGTCACTTTGGAATAAGCTCTGGGGCAGTCAACATTTTCTCCTGCAAAATTTTGCCTTCCAAATCCGGCCAATCAGAAGTGACTGGGAGTGACACTTCTTTCCATATCCTTCCTGAGTCAGGGTTCTCTGCCACCTCTCATAATGTTGAAACCAAGCAGGACCCTGTGTGGCTCTTGGGCACAAATACCTTTTTTGTGTCCCCCATTTCTTGATTACAAGAAATAGGCTTTATTCAGCCTCCATGACCTTCCCTGAGTTCCAACAGGCAGGTTCCAAGAGTTGCTAATCAGGGAAGGGAGAGGATGCAGAGACAAGGAAGGAACAGTCAAGAAACAATAGCACAGCCTTGGGGCAGGTCCTGGTTCCCCCTCAAGGGGTACACGTAACAATATCTTTGAGCTGTTTTGCAGACACTGAAACCCCCACCAGGTGGGAGAAGTTAACTGTATGCTGCCCACAGGCATACAGTCCTCAGACAGGTTGGAACCAGAAGGTTGATGATGCTGACTCCCGCTTATCTCCCCACCAACCAATCAGAAGATTGTCTATGAGCTTATCATGCCTTCCTCTTTGAATCATTACTATAAAACCCCTCACTACCCCGTCCAGGTCAGGACACACAGTTTTGAGGGCCTGCTGTGACCCCCTTTGTGTGGCAAAGCAATAAATCTATTCTTTTCTTCTTTATCCAAAACTCTGTCTCTGAGATTTAATTTGGTGTTGGGGTACAGAGGCCAGATTCAGCTTCAATGTCTCCATCTGTGAAAAGTTTGCCACACGGAAGAATTTTTCTCTAAATGGATAAATGACTGTAAGCATTTCATCTTGTCATATTATATTTGGTCTTTAAATACAGATAGAATTAGATCTAGGTATACATCTAAGTTTGATAAAAACATGAACCTCTGTCTCCCCACAATACAATGACCCCCTTAAAGATATGTTCCTGAGAAAAGAAAAAGCCCATGCATATTCCATGTCCCAATTTGAAAATCAGCTTTCATCTTTGAAAATAATTTTTAGAAATAATGTGCTTTAATGGAGATAAAAATGGAAAAATAATTAGACACTATCCTCCTTATTTGCATTCATCAGACCCATTCCTGATTAAATCAAACTAGTAGGGTTTTTTTGTTTTTTTTTTCTTTCCATTGATGGCATTTTTCGTGAAGTGGTAATTAAGTCTCAGCCATGATGAGTGACCCACCAGCACCATAGGAAAGCCATTTCCCAAGAAACAGCTCTCACCCACCCTGTCTAATAGACAGTTGTTTGTGAAATGGGGATTTTTCAGCAAGGCACAAAGAGTGTGTAACATCAGAACAAACACACATAAGCTCTGAAAGGAATTTCTCTCTGAAAACTGCTGAAATCCAGCCCTTACTTCCCTAGAGTGTGTCTGGTGTGTTTGGACTGAAAGGAGAAGAATCCCAAAACTCTGTAAACTTGCAAATACAGAGTGTGTGAATCACTGAACTCAGTTACAATGTCCCTTGGATGGAACTGGTGAGAAGCCAGAGCTGAAAGTAATGGTGTGGACAGCCTCACCCCATTACTTTCAAAGCAACCGATTCTGTTGTAGCCATTATACCACTCTGGATTTAAAAAGAAAAGAAAATGGTGGTGGTTTATCATCTCTCCCTTCTAATGGAGGGGAACATACATTTGCTCTCAATGTGGAGTAAGTGAACCAAACATAAGGTGCTGGTGTTGTCAATCTCTGTATCTGACCCAGTGATGAGATAATGATGAGCTCTCAACTCCATTGCCAACATCCATACGAGCTTCCTGTGTGAGGGAGTTTCTGGTATGTGTTTGTCTACAATGGCTTCTGAGAGTTAGACCAGCTTGAAGGAAGAAGAGATACTTCTCAAAGTCCGTCATTCCTCAAGGCTTGAATATAATGGATCATGGGAAGATAGTAAGAGGATTGCATAGGCTCTGGCACCACTAATACTGTCTGTCTTAAGGTATGTGATTTTTGCTGTTTATTGTACTATTAGCTAGAAAGAGATATTATTGATTAACAGTGCTTATAGTGTCCTATAGAGCAGATGTTAAAAAAAAAAAAGGTAAAGATAGTTAAAGAAAATTCTGTACTCAATACCAAGCATAGTTATTCAAACATGCAAAATAATCTTTTTGTTCAAGTTATTCTGCCAACACAGGTTTAAAAAGAAATAAATTCCTCCCAGAAAAATGATATAATATCAGAAGGGAAATTTAAAAGGGTAAATTAAGAAAAGGAGAGTCAGATATGTTTTACAAGATTGTCATTCCTTGGGTACTTGTTTAAGCTAATCGTTCTATGCTGTTGGTTAGGTTGCTGGGTATGAAAGCAGAGAGCTGGACAAGATTAGAAAGGACCTTGCAGCAGTGTTTCCAGTTGGTTAGGTAATGATTGGTTTATGTCTCTGGTTAAGTACAATGGTTCTCAAAGTTTGCTGCACATTGGAGTCACATTGGAGCTCCAAAACCTACTGATGCCTGTGTACCACTGCCAGAGGTTTGGATTGAAATTTTCTGGCTTTTGACCTGGTTATCAGGACTTTCAAAGCCTCCCAAATGATTCCAATGGGCAACCAGAATTCAGAACCCTAAATCTCAAAAATGAGGTTCCCTATCATGTCCAACTATTTCATAAATGCAGGTATTTGAGCTCAAATTGGTCTGGGTTTTAGGAAACCCCTGTGACCATGAAAGTACGAACAGGACCCATAGCGGGTCTTTCTATGTCAAGGTGTTAATTTCTTCAAATACCACTGAAGTCACATTTTTACTGTTAGAAACAAAAGCTCAACTGGGAAATACTGGAAATAGTTAATGACTCATTCCTTTGCTAAAATTAAGTAAGTTCTGAATATTGATAACAAGATATCCTTTAGCTTGCAATCCACCTCTCAAAGAATTTTGATTGAGGTAAGAAAATTCAAACCACGAAGGTTAAAGGGTACAAATTCCAGTTATAAGAGGAATAAGTTCTAGGGATCTAATACAGCATGGTGACTATAGTTAACAATATTTGTACTGTATATTTCAAAGTTGCTAAGAGAGTGCATCTTAAATGCTCTCACCATAGCAACAACAACAACAAAAGGTAATTATGTGAAGTGAAGGATGTGTTAACATTTTTTGTGGAAAACGTTTCACAATATATACATATATCAAATTATCATGTTGTGCACCTTAAACTTACACAATATCACATATCAATTATATCTCAATAAAGTTGGAAAAAAACATGAAGAAACTTTGATAAAGCTTAAGTGTTGACTTGTACTGTTCCTTTTTTTAAGAACATTTATTTATGTAAGCAGTTATCTACGTCAATAGAAATGAGTTTATTGCAATGACTCTAGCACTTTTTATTCAGAAGATAACCTTTAGATAGATTGATAATACATAATTCATATTATATATAAATATATATTCCACATGTACATAAGTATACATGTACTTTTGTTACATTCACAATAACTCAAAAACACAGAATGGAAAATCACCCCCATTTTACAAATGAAGAAAATGAGTTTTTATAATATGAAATGACTTGCTCAAGGCTACTCATTTACAAAGCAATGGAACCAGAATCAAAACATTTTCTTCCTCATTCCAAACTATGATATCCTTTCTCTGGGAGAGTGGTATACCAGAAGTCTCTCAGAGCCTTAGCTTTTCTGAGGAGTAGCTAATTGAAATTTGAAAATTGTCCTTTACATAAAATCAGAGCCAGTAGCAAAGTGGTAGAAGGAAACACATCTAAATACTTACTGAGTTTGTGGAAATGAGATCACCTATTGCTGAATACAGTTGTCAGGTAAAGAATTTTGAAATATGGTATTTGGTAACTGCCTTATATAGGAATTAATTTTGATTAATTAGAAATATATCAAAAGAGAAATAGAACAAGGAGTCCTTTCTCTTGGGTTGATGATATGTTCAGTTATAAAAATACCTTTGTAAGCAATAATTCTGGGATTTTTAAAGGTTATATTTAAAGCCCACTTCTGAAAGCATGAAAATATTTTGATAGATGTATTTTGTCATAAGAATGTTAGGATTCTGAGAGATGTACTTTGTCATTGATGTTATTTCTAAGATTGTAATTCAGAAATTAGGGTCACAGAGTTAAGTACTTAACTGTACATAATGATTCTTAAATATTATCCCACAGACTTCCTTGAGAATGAATAAAAACTATAGAAGTTCTCTCTAGAAAAATCGCACATCATCACAACATTTTGAGTACAATTTTGATAAGTTCATATACTCTCAGACCCCAAGTTAAGATCTGTACCTAATTAAATGGGTATAAAAATTCAACTAATGAATGTAATCCATTTAAATATAGAGCCAGATCAGGCAAGGTGACTTTAAGTGAAATCTTTGTTTAATGCAGAACTTTCTTATTTAAATAGTCACAGTTCCTGCTATGTGTTTATCAATCTGCATATCCAGGATTATAAACTAAGTTTTATGATACTGCTTATTTCCTCATTAGGCATTTTGCTTATATTTTTTAATACAGAATTAGAACCAATGGACCACTGATGACTGGTAATAAGGTGAACTAACATCTAGGTCTGGTAGAATTACTAGTAAAGAGAACAAATATATACATTTTACTCAATTATCCTAAAAACAAGCAAGTCAAAGACCCTTCTCACAAGAGCTAAAGTTAAATGAGTCATCAAGAGAATTCTCTAGATCAGTTTTAATAGACATTTTGGTTCAATATGATTTCTTTCTTACTGATTCTTAAGTAATATCACTTACTAAATTCAATTTAACCTTGTTGTTAAACCCATTTTAAGATATACTCTAAAATCACCATAAGTTATCACAGTTCTTAGTGTTTGATCTTCCCCAGAATTCACTGGGAAGGTTTAAAATTTCAGAACTCAGTATCAAAAAACTAGCACATGGGTGAGTTCTAGTTTTAACTCTGACCTGTAAAGAACTTGGAAGTTGTCACTTTAATCCTTACAGCAAGAAAAATTTGACATGTTGAAAATAAGTGACTATTCTTGGACCCACTAGAGAACTCAAATTGCAGGGCAAACCGTCACCCCCAAATCTACAAGACAGGCCCATCAGAGCAATAGAGCACCTGAGAGCTGCTTACTTGAAACAGAAGCTACTGGATACAAAAACTGGTTAGAATGTTTAAATGGTAATGTTGATGAATTGCTGGAGATGGAGTGTGAACTAGCATGAAAGTGAAGTCAGAAATTCCTGAGGTCACTGTCGTAGGGGATCTCCCACACTTTTACGGTGCACCTGTTGAAACCTCACTAGATTCCTACAATGAAGATCAAAGAAAGATTCCCTTGTGTCTCTGCCAAGGGGAGGAGTAGAGAAATCACTGTGAAACATGACCAGAGCTTTCTCTATAACAAAGGCTTAGTCTCTAGGGGTAGAATTTGTGAGAACTTTATCCCAGCTGGCAGAAGGGAATGTCTCCCATTGCAGCCCTTCTAGCCCTTCTATTTCACTGAAAGAGGACAAAAATAGTCAGCAAGGGTCAGGCTTCAAGGGAACAAATTCAGGAATACTATAGCCAGAGAGAGATCGAGGCGGGCATGCGAAGAAAGAGTTCTGCCAATGAAGAAACATTTATGAAGATCACAGCCCCAAGTCACAGACCTACTCAAACACTGAGATTTATTTAGACAATTATAGAATACTTCCTGCCCCAACACTTTACCACCACATCCCAGGACTTCAGTATAAAGCAGTGGATTACAGCTTAAAAGAGCTGCAAGACACTATTCTCCATGAGGAGGAGTACTTAAGGAAGCCTGTAGTCATGAGAAGAGAAAAACACAAGGACACTAGAGGAATTTGAATCCTCAGCACATACAGCTACACAAACATTAAACCCAGCCCCATCCTAGCTAGGTCAACATAAATCCTCATGCTAAAGGCTTATTTACATCATTAGATCAGTTCCTATTACCCCAAACAACATGTCTGGCTTTCAGTGAGAAAATTAGAAGTCATGATAAAAGGAAAACAAACCACAGTCTGAGGTGGCAAAGCAATGGTCAGAACCAGACTCATGTGACAAATGTTAGAATTATTAGACAGGAAATTTTAAATAACTATTCTTGATATGGTAAAGGCTCTAAGTTAGAAAGTAGACAGATATGTAAGGGTAACATAGACAGAGAGATGGAAACCCTAAGAAAGAGTAAAAGATAAATGATAAAAACCAAAAGGACTGTAACAGAAATGAAAAATGCCTCTGACAGGTTTATCACCAGACTGGACACAACTAAGGAAAGAGTCAGTGAACTTGAAGATATGTCAATGGAAACGAGTATCAATTGTTGATGAGAAAGTGAAGCAATACCAACTCACATTCATTGTTGGTGGTCAGTTTGGCAGCTTCTTACGAACATTATCATAGCAATCATTCTTATAGGTATTTACAACATTGATTTTAAAACTTATGTCTACAAAAATACTTGTATGCAAATATTTATAGCAGCTTTCTATAATTTCCCCAAAAGGTAAGCAACCAAGATGTTCCTCAGTAGATGACTGGATAAGCAAACTGTAGTATATCCACAGAACAGAATACTCTTCAGCAATAAAAAAGGAATGCGCTATCTAGTGACACAAAGATACGGATGCATGTTAAATGATCTTTCTAAGTGAAAGAAGTCCATCTGAAAAAGCAACAGATTTATGATTTCAACTATATGACATTCTTCAAAGAGCAAAACTATAGAGATTTTAGCAGCTCAGATTAGCAGCTCAGATTAGGAGGGTGTGAATGGATTAAGCATAGGGATTTTTTGAAGCAGGTGAAACTATTCTATATGATACTGTAATAGAGGGTGCATGACACTGAATTTGTCAAACTCACAGAACTTTAAAGAATGATGCTTAATGTATATAAATTAAAAATAAACAATTTAGGAGGTTCAGATATCCCATTATAGAATGCAGAATATGTCAAAGGAGTATAACTGTATTACAAATATATGAAATAATCTCACTAAAGGGAGTGGGGAAAAGGTGTTGACCTAAGTAACTTTGGAAATGGAGTCTTACAAACAAAAGTAAGATGTACATAGTCACTGTACTCTAGTTGATAAAGTTGTTTCCCATGGGGATACAGGTAAATGATTCTGAAATCACTTGACATGTACACTGGAATTAAGAAATTAAGTAAATGGATGGCGGATGGTAGGAGGCAGGTTCCCCACTGTTGGAGTGTGAGATTACAGATAAACAAGGGGAGGAGGCCACAGTGATCCATGTGGTAATGGCATAGGGCAGAAGACACCAGTGTGAATTCCTGCCTAGCGTAATATAGGTAAACTGGTTAGAGATTTAACATATCCATAGTTATAGGTATATACATGGGCTAGTATATACAAACATATGTTTCCTTCTCCATTTGCTAAGAGAGTCTAGAGGCAATGACACCTGGTTAGAAATGTGCACGCCTAGTACCTAGATCTTGGTTTCTAATATCATTCTAAAATGAAAGGAACCAAGGATCCTTACAGAAGTGGCTGAGTCTAGGACTAAGCAGGAAATACTGAAGATGAGCCTAAAGCATTTGGTAGTAAAACAAAAAAATACACAATGCTGAGGTATGTCAAAGGGACAAAGGAGTCAGCTGACGGAGTTCCCAACAGCCAAAGCTGGAGCAATTTGAGCAAAAAGAAAGAAAGAAAGAAAGTAGTATTGGGTTATAACACAAAGTATAAAGTAAATATCTAGGAACCCATACTATATAAATAACTGATGGAGTAAATAATGAATAATGGACTAATCTCCCTCACAAAAAAATTCCAAGTAATTCATGTAGATACTCCAGTCACAAGGTATTGGCACATAACTCCTCACTCTTTGAGTGTGAGCTGCACATAGTGACTTCCAGAAAGTACAGTGTGGAAAACAAGAAAGAAGAGTAATTTACAGTAGAAAAAACCAATGAACACTATCTCAGTCAGGGGACCAAGGTTAATATCAGAGGTGATGTCATGTAAATTGCATGTACCCTCGGCATGATGTGATTAGAATAGACAACCTCTGTGGTTTTCCTTCCAAAAACCCATCAATTCAGTCTAAACATGAGAAAACACCAGACAAATCCCAATTGAGGAAACTTCCACAAAGTTTCAGCACTCCTTAAAACTTGCAAGGTCATCAAAAACAATATAAGTCCGAGAAGCTGTCACAGCCCAGAGGAGCCTAAGGAGACATGACAACTAAATATAATGTGGTATCTTGGATGAGACCCTGGAACAGAAAAATGACATATGTAAAATCTAAGCAAACCTAAATAAAGTATGCACTTTAGTTATTATTATGACAACAGTGGTTCATTAATTGTGACAAATAGACCATCCTATTATAAGATGTTAATAATAGAAGAAACTTGGTGTAGGGTGTATGACAATTTTGTACTTTCTGTGTAATTTTTCTATAGATTTAAACATATTCTAAAACAGAAAGTTGATTTTTAAAATATGTATAGAGTGTTTATTATCTGTCAGATTCTTATGTTTCAAAGGTATCAATTATCTATGCCTTCTTAGAGTATTATACGTACAAAAAGGCTTACTTTCCACTTACTCCTTTACACTTAATTTTTCTCTTAATCAGTTTCCATATATATATGTATATTATATATAATTTACTTTATTCACAACAATATAAATCTTACAGATCCCTTTATTATCATGTAAAATAATTATTTCCCAGTTTGCTTTGCTCTCTGATGTGTCTTTAGATAGATGAACACTATTTTAATTCTCACTTTATTTTGAGGAAACTACACTTTTGTTCTGACAAATGCGGATTAAACTCAAACTGCTTTTTATTAAAGTGAACTAGTTTAAATGCAACAGATTAACTTTTCTTTTAATCTACCAGTCTTTTTTAATTGAAGTATAGTTGATTTACAATGTTGTGTTAGTTTCAGTTACAGCAAAGTGATTCAGTTATACATGTATATTCTTTCTCATATTATTTTCCCTTATATCAGGGGTCCCCAACCCCCAGGCCACGGACCGGTACCAGTCTGTGGCCTGTTAGGAACCGGGCCGTACAGCAGTAGGTGAGCGTCAGGCGAGCGAGTGAAGCCTCATCTGTATTTACAGCCGCACCCCATCGCTCACATTACTGCCTGAGCTCCGCCTCCTGTCAGTATTATGGTGAGTTGTATAATTATTTCATTATATATTACAATGTAATAATAATAGAAATAAAGTGCACAATAAATGTAATTTGCTTGAATCATCCTGAAACTGCCCCCCAGACCTGTCCGTGCAAAAATTGTCTTCCACGAAACTGGCCCCTGGCGCCAAAAAGGTTGGGGACCACTGCCTTATAGGTTATTACAAAATATTGAGTATAGTTCCCTGTGGTATATAGTAGGTCCTTGTTTGTTATCTATTTTATATATAGTATGTGTATATGTTAATTCCAAACTCTTAATTTATCTCTTCCCCCACTTTCTTTTTTGGTAATAAGTTTGTTTTCTATGTCTGTGTGTCTATTTCCGTTTTGTATATAAGTTCACCTCTATATATATTTTTGTTTTAGATTCACATATAAGCACTATCATATGATACTTGTCTTTTCTGGCTTACTTCACTTAGTATGATAATCTCTAGGTCCATCCATGTTGCTGCAGATGGCATTATTTTATTCTTTTTTAGGGCTAAGTACCGTTCCATTGTATATATGTACCACATCTTCTTTATCCATTCATCTGTTGATGGACATTTAGGTTGTTTCCATGTCTTGGCTATTGTAAACAGTGCTGTTATGAACATTGAGGTGCATGTATCTTGTCTAATTATGCTTTTCTCCAGATACATGCCCAGAAGTGGGATTGCTGTATCATATGGTAACTCTTTTTTTAGTTTCTTGAGGAAACTCCATACTAACTTTTAACAACACCTTGAAAAATAAGTTACTAAAACTGGGCTACAAATAGCTTTAATATACAGATGCATAATGTTTGACCTGTAAATAATCAACAGAAGTAAACTTGATAATAGAGATTTGTTGGCCTTGCTGGTTTCCCGTATTCCCTGAATTGGAGTCTGCATTGGCAGGACTGAGAAGACATGGTGAGGCTCAGACTGCCTGCCTCTTGCAGCACATTTACTACTGCACCTGAACACACAAACACATGCAGAATCATAAAATAGCAAATTGCATGTCCAGATGCCAAACTGCAAGTCCAGATTGCTATTTACACCTGCAATTACAAACCAAAGCACATAGTACCTTATATGTTCCAAAGAGATATGAGATCACTGTTTGCAGGCACAGCCCAGCTGCTGGAAACCATGGCCTTCACTGACACAATGAGTTTTCTTGCTATAATCATGGTTGCACTGATGTGACCATTTTAAAATTATGGTTTGAAGGAAAGTCTTCCATTATACATTTCAGCTTCAAGGTTATTTCTGCAAAAGAGATGCATTAATCATTGTAACTAAAATAACTAAGGGGATAATCTGTATTCATTAGTGATAGAAATTTTTCATTTTTAGATCTCTGAAAGTCTCAGAGTCATTTATTTTTAAGTTTATTTCAGTATGGACAAGAGAATAAAAAATGAAAAAATTTAAAAAGAAGGCAATAGGTAAAACATTTATTGGGTGAAATTCTATCTCATGATGGGAATTACATGGAACCTTAAATCACACAGACTTTCTGGCTGCAGAAATGGGGAAGAAAAAAATGGGGTAAGAAGAGGGAAAGGAACATATGCAAGATATAAATAAGAACTACACCCTTCAAGAAGACTTAGCCAGGGAAAAGAGGACGCATTCAAATAAATATTTCTGTGTTTCTCAAAAAATTTTCTGAAAGTATAATATTTCTAGACAAATGGCTCAAGAAAAAGATGGAAATAGTCAAAGAAGATATTTCACGACCACAAGATACGAAAATTGTGAAAAAAATCTAAACATGACAGAGCTGCAAGTTACAATATGGAAGATGACAAAATAAATACAAATTGAAATATCATCAGTGATGTGTTACAGATCAGGGAAAATAATAGGAAACAAAATGGTAATGAACCACTTTTTACAAATGTAAAAGTTATTGTATTATAATTAAAATGATAGGTATAGAACACCAAGGAAGGTTAAATTCTTGAAGATCAGAACTAAGTAAAACAGAAAACATTAGAAATATAGTAGAAGAAAATTACTGAATCTGCAGATCAGTAGAACTCAGTAGATCCTGAGATTTACTACTAGAGAACAAAATTAGAACCAAGTGATGAAAACACTAAGGTCAGTTTTAGAGAATGCCAGTATGAAGGAGGAGATGCATTCAGATTGAAACACACTGAGTTTGTGGCTCATTAAGATATCCCAATGAGATATTGAGTAAATAGTTGCATATGTAGGCCTTGACCGCAAAAATGTATAAATTTTATATTATATGGAATATGTAAATATATATGTATATATATATGTTCTTTCTGGAATTTAGTAAATAAATAGATTACACATTTATAATAATATGATATATAATATCATATATAATAATGTGTGTCCATCATACAAAAAGCAATTTCAGAATCCATGGACTATTAAGAAAAAATCAAATTAGATGAAAAGAGATTGATAAAAGAGCTAATTTCTCTGCTGGTCTCTTCATGATTTTGGTTTCCCTGGTTGAATTGTGAAGAAAGCATGAGGCAGATACAATATAAGAGTTCCTTTTTGCCATGTTCTAAGAGTTTTTGCTTCAGTTTTTGACTGAGTCTAAAAATATGCTGAAAATGGGGGGAGAGGGTACCTTGCCTGAGTAAAAGCAATGAATCCATCATGATAGAGTTCTTTTCTTCAGGTCATTTTAAGCTCATGTTAAGATAAGAACAACATTTTTTGGAGAAAAACCTGAAAGATATAGGTCTATAATAGTCTTATCTGTCTGCCTGACTAGGCCATGGAGTGCCCAGACATTTGATCAAATGTTATTCTGAGTATGTCTGTGAGGGTGTTTTGGATGAGATTAACATCTGAATTGCTAGACTAAGTAAAGCAGATTGCCCTCTGTGTAATGTGGGTGGCCCTCATCCAATCAGTTTAAGAACTTAATAGAACAAAACACTGAGCAAGAGGCAACTTTTCTCTGACTAACTGTTTTGAGCTAGGACATCAGACTCAGACTGGAACTATGTCAGTAACTTTCCTGGGTCTCCATCTTGCCCACTGCAGATCAGATCTTGGGATTTCACAGCCTCCATAATCACATAGGCCAATTCCTTATACAGTATCTGTGTGTGTGTGTGTGTGTGTGTGTGTGTGTGTGTGTGTGTATCTATCTATCTATTCTTATATTTATATATATATATATATTCTTATCTATATCCTTTCTCTCTCTCTCTCTCTCTATATATATATATATATATTTGATAACATTTATTTTGTACTCATTTTTAAACTAATTTCAGTTGCATTTTCATCTTATATATAGCTTAGACACCTTTTTGTTTCATAGGTTATTTGCAAAAAGTGAGCTTATGTACACACATTTTCTTAGAGATAAAAAGCACATATGAACAAAGAGAAGAGGGGCCACATCTGGGAATTACAGGACAATTTAGGTCTGTGGCAGCCATTCCAATATCTGGGAAAGCAGAGAAAGCAGAAGGATGAGAATTACCCTCAAAGAAGAAACTGAGTGTTGTCCTTCCATCACTTTTTAGGGCACATACACATATTTCCTATTGGTTCTGTTTCTCTGGAGAACGCTGAGTAATACCGGGTCAGAGTAGAATATGGTAAAAACCAACATTAAAAGTATGAAATCAACAAGTCTACTGATGTGGGATATCAAGATGAGGCAATGGAAAAAAGCATGCAAGATAGTAGCAGATAACTGACCACACACTTTGGTCAGCAACTGGTAAATCAAGAACCAGTGTCATAGTCTCAAACCAAACACAGGTACTAGAAGCAATTTTTTTGAAACAGTACTCATTCTTACCTATTCAAGAATTTGTTTTCTTCAAGGATAGGAGCCAATCAAAATGCATAGTCATTCCAAGTAGAGGCAGGTAGGACACATCTGGAGTTTGACAATTCAAACACCTAACTGAAGGAAAGAGTCTAAATATAAGAATGTCTTTTGAAGGCAATATTTCATTTATAAAAGGGTAATAGAGGTTTTCTTTAATGAAAATGGAAAACTAGCAAAGAAAAGCCATATAAAGGTCATAACACTAGGTTATCTATCTATGAATATTTATCAAAATATTTATCAAAGTTGGACATGGCTTAGTTATATGTTGTAGACACTGTGCTGTACCACCCAGATGATCTATGTAGGGCAGAAGGACCTATTCTCCCAGTTTCTTAGAGTACTGCCAGATGTCAGCCCTCAGCTGTCAGCTGTCTCCAAGAATTGCCCTCATCTGAAGAGAGTCCTTGCCCAAGACCTTCTCTGAGGCAGCCTACATCCACTGGCTGGTTGATGTGTGGGTATAAAGGCCCAACGTCTTTGTCCCTCTTTGAACCAACACTGAAAGACTATCTCAGTTTCACAGCCTCCCTATGGGATCCTCTGATGTCCTTGTTAAGACTTTGTTGTGATGATACTACAGCTAATAACCTCCTGTGCAATCTTGCTTCTTTACTTTTTCCCATAGAGGTCTCCTTTTCTAACCCCATGCAGAAGGTATGGTTAAGGCAACAGTTTAAAGACAATACCTTGTCAGGGTGATATTTTATTCAGAATAAACTCTAAATTAATATGCATTATATCATGCTTTGCTCCCAAAAGTAGAATGCAGTGTCCATAAACCAAAGGGTGAAAATAGGGGCAGCTTCTCTAACCATCGCTTTGAGTAATCCACCTCAGAAATGTTTTTCTTCCCATCTCCACAAATGCAGGCTCTGGAGGTTTACAGATCTTAGTTCCCAAATGGTTCTTCTCCCACCAGGGGACACAGAAAGAGTCCCATGGAAATTTAAGGTATGGCTGCCACCTCGTACTTCAGGCTCCTTAAGGTGCTAAGGGGTCAGGAGGAAGTAACAGGAGTAACTGACCCTAATCGACAGGAGGAAGTAGGGCTGCTCTTACACAATCGGAGCATGGCTGTATATGTTCAGCATCCAGATGATCTCCTTAGGCAACTCTTGGCACTTCCTGCCCAAATTTGATAGTAAATTGACAAGAGCAACAGAGTAGAACTAGATGGGCACAGTGACAAGAGACCTAGATACTTTAGGAGACAGGCTCTGAATCAAACCAGCAGAGAGGGTAGGTAAGGGCAAGAGGAAGCCAGAAGGCTTAATAGAGGAGGGAAATAATGAATATCAGTTTGGGGAAACCAGCTCCAATGGCAATAACTATCATTTATCTCCCTAATCTTTCTCTTATAAATTCACTGCAAGAAGACGAGACCACCATAATCCTGAAAAAGTGGCTTCCAGAATTTAAACAAAGAAGTGTATTTGAGCAAAGCAAGAGATGGACTTAGAAGTTGGGATGGGTCATTCAGATGCCTCTTGTCTCCCCAGTTGCTAGGAGTAGAGTTGGCTGACAGACTGGGTTTGGTCTCTCACAAAACATCTAATAAAAACACGCTAGCTATCTGGACATAATAACATGAGTTTCCTAAGGTTGGTTATAACAAATACTATCTAATCGCCCTTAACTGAAGAGAGCTGCTTCACCCAAGGTCTCACCGACTTGGTGGGTAGCCTGCATTGGATGAAATAGGGATATAAAGGCCTTGCCCCTTTGTCTAACCTTGGAATAATTACGAAGGTACAATGCCAACTTCACAGAACTCTGTGGGGTCATCTGAGGTCTTTTCTATGATTGCATCATGGACCAACTTCTTACTCTGCCCAGTCCTGCCTCAGGTCCCTCACGCACTAATGTGGATCCAGAGAGCGTTCCCTAACTAACTTCCTGAATGCCAATCTCTGCCTCAAGGCTGGCTTCCTAGGGAATTTAATCTTCAATATCATTCAAAGGTGAGATATAATTAATTAAGTGGTTTCCATCCTTCAGGATAGAATGACTACCACCACTTACTATCATGATTTCAAAGAATGGTTGATAATATACATAAAAGTTCATGATGTAATGTTGCATGAAAAAGAAGCAAGGGATAGAATTTGATTAGGACGAAATATGAGAGAGGCAAAGATAGAGAAAGACATATGAAAAGAAATGCCCCGAGATGTTTAAATGGGTTTTCTAGACTTAAGAAAAATTGTGATTTTTCCCTTTATGCTTTCCTGTGTTTTTCAACACTTCATAATTAATATGTATTGATTTTTGTATTGAAAAGTAATAAAATTGCCCCTCGGTATCAGTAGGGGGATTAGTCCCACGACCCACCCCAGATACCAGAATCTGCAGGTGCTCAAGCCCCATGGTCCTCCCTACCCGTGAATTCTACATCCTTTGATTCTGCATTGGAGGGATTCTACCACCCGCCAATCCTCCGATGTGGAACCCGCAGATAGGAGGGCTGACTGTACATTTACTGAAAAAACATCCTACTGTAAGTGGACCCAACAGTTCAGAACCCTGTTGTTCAAGGGTCAACTCTATTTTAACTGGCATCTCAAAACTTGTGCTGATAGCATGGTATATTTTAGGAAATTTTGGTATCAGTGTGATTTTCACACATAGCTAGGATGAGTTTTTCACATTTATCATGCTAAGGGAGTTATGGACTTCTTCATTTTAGCCAATATAGTAATTTTTGATGATTAAGCTACCTTTTCTGTCTTCAAGTGAGATGAAATAATGAATCATTATTATTTTCAAATGTCCACCCCCAGTGAGTCCCTTCAAGCCTAATTTCTGATTTGTCTACCTTTAGGACAAGGGACCTAGGTGTGCACATGGCACTTTTCACAGTGCTCAAATGCTGAGAATGGGTACGTATGCAGGCAGCTGTTTTTGGACTGTGACAAAGCATCTAACCCGAAGCCATCAACGCTCTGGTCGTTAGGACCCAAGCTTTCTAAAGATGGTCACCAGAGATGCTCTCCATTTACCAGTTTCAGCTACACCCCTTAATACTACATGCAGCCTTCTTAGGAGTCATTTCTCATGGGATGAATTCATTATCTGCTTTCACTCCTCCAACACTGCTATTTAACCTTGGGTCCAAGAGCAATAGAGGCAGCTGAAAAGGAGGGGTGTGTGTATGTGTGTGTGTGTGTGTGTGTGTGTGTGTGTGTGTGTGTGTGTGTGTGTGTGTGTGTGTGTGTGTGTGTGTGTAAGGGGCAAGGTGTTTTTTTAACAGCCAGTTTCCTCCAGAGCTGATTTCTTCTAAATGGGAAAGGTTCCTTATTTTGAACAACTGGCTGATGTGATGTCTGGTTAAGTGATTGCCTTTGAGTGCTGGCACCAGTGACTGATACAGGCTGACAGGTCCAGGTAACCGAAATAGGCATCTGCTGCCAGCTGTTGTTAAATGAAGCAAGGAAAGAAGAGGATGAAAATATCCTACAACTGTGGTCCCAGGAATAAGAAGATAGCAACACAGCTGTAGCAGGAGCAGTGAGATGGAGGCATTAACTAGCTTTCTCTTCTTGTTACCATTTTAAGACAAGATGGCTCTGCATTTTGGAGGTGAATCTCACTTCTCTTACATATTTCCTAAAACTTATATGATTTCTGCGAATGTCATGCTATCCAGAATCAGCTACAAGCATTCTATTCCTTTTGTTCATTTTCATTTCATTTTTTTCTAGCAAATAGAAAATGAAGCATGTGACATTTTTGTATCAGAAATGAAAATACTATTGCCCTGCTTTTGGTAATTCATTTCTACCTTTGCTTTTCCACATTTAGCTTTAGTTATTATTTTGAAAGGACCTGAACCTTGAAAACTGGCCTAATAACTTGCATGGCATATCTAGCTGTTAAAGAGATCTGAATCTTTGGACAAAACTTACCAACAAATTAAGGAGGTGGATTATTATCCAACAAATGTCACTATAACCTGAGGTTATAAAAATCCACATTATACAATTCTTTCCAAGGCCTAATCAGCAGCTCATCTATTTTAAGCGATATTTGACACAGCATAATGTTACCGCATCAAAGGCATGTGGGCAGTCTTATGGCATTCCTGACTCTGATGGGTTAACTAAGTGAAGAAGGTTTGGGTTTATTCTGGAATCTTTGCTTCGAGTGCAAGCAATTTAGAGCTGAGTACGTTTGAAATAGTCTATTACTTTCTCCCTTATGTGCCGAATTTAGGTGTACCCTCACGCGTAAGCAATTTGCCCCAAATAAGAAGTAATAGATACACCACACATCTAATTATTACTTGCTAAAGAGGCCAAATTTGGCATCTTCATTAAGAGTAAATGAACTCACTAGACAATGAAAAGTTCATAAAATAATCAGAGTAGGTTAACTATGTGGCAGTGTGTGTGTTTGCGTGTGTGTGTGTTTAACTTAAAAAGAGAATACACAATAATCAAGAGCTGAATGGTTGATTTAATTTCATTGACAAACACAATGTTTGAAATGGAAATCAAGGGAACTATCTCGATAATTGCTTCTGCAGCAATTGAGACAAAAATGTTCCTGGAATATTCAGATAATTGTTTTACTTATCCATCTCATTTTGTACTTCAAAATAGAGATGATGAGACTTGACTATCAAAAACTTATCAAGTATAGTCATTAAGGGGAGAACAAGGTTTCTGCATTTAAGTGAGATAAAGTTTTAAAAAACAAATGAATAAATAAAGGAATGCATATGAATGGATGAAGCTGGTAGCTATTTAGTGCCTTCTGTGTTTCAAAAATTTTTACACATGTGCTTTATTTTTAATTTATTTTATTGAAGCATAGTTGATTTACAAGGTTGTGTTAATTTCTGCTGTACAGCAAAGTGATAAAATTATATACACATATATATATACATTCTTTTTTATATTTTTTATTATACTTTATCACAGGATGTTGCATATAGTTCCCTGTGCTATACAGTAGGACTCTGTTTTTTATCCATTCTATGTATAATAGTTGGCATCTGCTAATCCCAAACTCCCAGTCCTTCCCTCCCCCACCCCCTCTCTCCCCTTTGGCAATCACAAGTCTGTTCTCTGTGTCTGTGAGTCTGTTTCTGTTTTGTAGGTAAGTTCATTTGTGTCATATTTTAGATCCCACATATAAATAAAATCATATGGTATTTGTCTTTCTCTGTGTGGCTTACTTCACTTAGTAGGATAATTTCTAGGTGCATCTATGTAGCTGCAAATGGCATTATTTCATTCCTTTTTATGGCTGAGAAGTATTCCATTGTGTGTGTGTGTGTGTGTGTATACACACACACACACACACACACGGCACATCTTCTTTATCCATTCATCTGTTGATACAAGTTTAGATTGTTTTCATGTCTTGGCTATTTTACACATGCACTAATTGTTACCAATAAGACAAACACAAAACTCAAATTTGAGAATTGAGTTTGTTTTTTCATTTCACCAATCCATCCTAAGCTCAACCTCAATTATTTATGAAATAAAAACAGCAGTATATAGGATTATTCGCCACCTGACTTACCAGTGGGTGTAACTCCACTCATTCTTCTGTCTCTCTTTTCTTTGACTCATGGATTCATTCATTTATCCATTTAACAAACATGTTTCACTCCCCATATTATGCTGAAAATGTGACATATACAAAAATACATGTAAATTTTGGTTTCTTAACTCTGGTTGCTTATACCATATATGGAGGAGCGGGAAATGAGTGATATCTGGGTGAAGATCCTGACCATGCCACTTTCTATCCGGGCTCAGTAGAGATTATTAGTTGTCTGCCCCAAATCCACCCTTGACTTTGCTTCAGAAACAGAAATATTTTCTTTCCCCCCACTCTCCCACCAGCACCATTGTCCTCATTCCTATGTTACTATGATTGACCAATGGTACTTGTGAGAGTTGTTCTGTGTGGATGGCTTCCAAGAAAAGTCCTTAAGAGAGAGACACATAGCTGCAATAGACCTCTTCTATCTTCCCCATGGTTTCTTCTGCTTCCTCAGTGAAACATAGATGTTATTTCCACAACTCCAGCAGTCATTTTGGGTAATGAGGTCAACTTGAGGATGAATGTCAAGTACATAGTTTGGCAGAGCAGGAAGAGAAAGAGCACGGGGTCATGAAGACTTACTGGGGGCTCCATACAAATCGTGGACTGCCTACTTCTGAATATGTTTAACCTGTGAATGAAATTAATTTCTGTTATGTTTAAGTTAACTAACAAATTTAATAATTGATAAAATGTGTAATCTTGGTGAGTCGCCTATTCTCCCCAAGCCTCCTTCTCTTCAGCTTTAAGATAGTACCAGCTTTGCACTGCCAACTAAAAATTGTCGCTCACCACGTGTTCTACAAGAATTAAGTCATGAGCCACTGCAGCTGCTGACCTTCAACACCCCCTGAAAGGAGCCCAGGGTGGAGATCAGGAAGGAGGTACTCTGTGCTCTGGGAAAAACTGGCAGAGCAGGTCTTCAGATAGATATTTTCAGGAGAAGATTTGATGAGCCCAATTTCTTGCATCTTCTCATATCTAGGAAAGCACGAAAATCGTTAACAGAGACATCTGCTCTTCGTGAGTGACTAGCAGCCAGCCTCTGCCACATGTGTGCTTCATTTCACGTGTGCCCCTTCACTAAAATCACATGTATACTGACGTCCTCCCCTACCTCTATGGAGCAGTTCCTCAGAGCTATGTGACAGGCTGTCTCCTGGGCTATAGTCCTCATTTGGCCCCAAATAAAACGTGTCTCACAACTCTCAGGTTGTGTTTTGTTTTTTCCATCGACAGTAGAATTTTCAGCTAAAAGGTTTGATGTCTATAAAACAGCCAGCACGTGGTGGGGGGCGGGGTGTGTGTGGGGTTGCACAGCAGATATTCCCTGGGCCTGGAACATTCTGATACAGTCTGACTGCTTGATTACAGTGAGCTCTGTTTTGATTGGTCAGAATCTGTGTCTTACCAGGGGCTGATCTGGTTTTGAATACCATGCCAGAATATGTTATAGAAATTAGCTCCTAGTCTAAAGAGAATTTTTAACCTTCATAAAAGCTGAAATCAAAATAGGATTTAAATAGGAGAGAAATTCAGTAGAAAGGTCAGAGAATAATATTAGTGAGGGGTCAACCTTTTGGCGCCAGACATAAGGGTTTTTGCTTTTTTTGAGCTCCTTGATTTGAGAGAGTAGCTGGAAGAGGAAAAGACCAATGAGGAAGATTTATCTCATATTCATGGCGTGTTGGCATTCACAGGAGCTGAGGCCATGTAAAACACTATCAACAAAATATAGGTATACATCCTGTTATCATGAGAACTGAAAAGTAGGAAGACCCCATATGAAAAAGCCAAAGCTTTGTAAGCAGTTAAATATTGTCCACATTGCTTTCTTCAAACCCAATGCAAGTTCTGTACATGTGTTTAAAGTTTACTTTTATTTAATCATTTCAAGTATTCTTCAAGTATGTGTATCTCTTTTAAACTGCCTCAAATGCTTTTTGGAAATAAGTGGGTATACACTGAACAGTATTTATTAAATAAATGAATCGACAAATAAATAGAAGAATGGAGTGGAAAGAGGTAATGAATAGTTTTGTCTTTGATGTTAGGTGTAAAGGATTTATTATTTCAACCTAGTCACGGAATACAGAACATTTCCAAAATAATGTTTGTGTTTGTTTTAAGCCCTGATGTTTAACCTAATTAACACAAATAAAGGAAATGATAATTAATACACACCAGAGTCTACATGACGTTTATAGCCCTCAGTGTGATCAATGAGGGGAAATGCCTGGCATTTTGAATGATGCGATAATTAAAGAGGGAAAGGAGAGGGATCCATTGTCACCATCATAATGAAGGATATGAAGACTTTCTAAGTACACGCTCTGCCTTGGGACTTGCCCAATTCTGCTCTAGACCAGAGAAGGAATAGCTGGATGTCTTTGTGGCCTGTCTTTATAGGAAAGCTGAGAATTCCTTATGACCCTTCCAAATAGTTCCCTTAACTACATTACCACAGAATAAACACAATTTTAAAAGTGTGCAGCCTTTCACTCCATAGTTAAGAGGAGGTAGAGAATATCAATCATGGTATCACAGAAAGAAGTGGAAGAATCTTGGGAATCCAAACTTTCATCTTTGGGAAGTCCCTGGCAGTCCAGTGGTAAGGGCTCCACGCTTCCACTGCAGGGGGCAATGGTTCGATCCCTGGTCAGGGAACTAAGATTCCGCATGCTGCACAGTGCGGTCAAAAAAAAAATCCAAACTTTAATTTTGTAGATGAGGAAAGCAAGAAGAGCAATAGTAATTTTTTAGGAATTTTTTGGAAATAAGAAAATGTGGCAGGGGGCTTATAAGGTCAAAATATGACGGGCATCGGAAAAATATCAATACATTTCTATTGTGTTTAAAGTAGTTTGAGCGGAATTCCTGTCATTTGCAAGTGAAAGAATATTGTCTAGTTCAATTTTCAAAAATTCTCCACTTTTTTTTTTTTTTTTTTTTTTTTGCGGTACGTGGGCGTCTCACTGTTGTGGCCTCTCCCATCGCGGAGCACAGGCTCCGACGCGCAGGCTCAGCGGCCATGGCTCACGGGCCTAGCCGCTCCGCGGCATGTGGGATCTTCCCGGACCGGGGCACGAACCCGTGTCCCCTGCATCGGTAGGCGGACTCTCAACCACCGCGCCACCAGGGAAACCCAATTCTCCACTTTTAAGTCAATGAATAGTAGTAATTATGGTATAATAAAAAACAATGTTTAGACCAAAATTGATTTCTGCTTAGATGATGGGCTGGCAGCCTAATGTATTTCAATGATGAAATAAAATGTACTGCCCTCATGCCCTTTGCTAATATGCATGGTAATAGTGTGTGTGTGTGCGTGCACACATGTGTGTGTGGCGCAGGGACAGGGAGTAGGTAAAGAAAAGATCTAGTGTGAATAACTGCATCTGTACAGAAAAGTTCAAAAAAGGAGTCTTAGGGGTAAGTTCTAGAGTGAACTGAACCATTCTGTGTATGAAAATGAGAATCTGTTTTGATCTCTTCTGACTTTTTAAAAGGAGAGTCAATGACATAAGAGAGAATGGCAGAACAACTTGGAAGAAGGTCTGAAGTATATTCAAAAACAGGTTTTAAATACACAGTTTTAAATTACTTGTATTTTTGCAATATAAATCTTCTCTACTCCCAAAACTTTCAGTAAAATCTGTTACATGCAGAATGACCTAGGTGAATTGTGTGTGTGTGTGTGTGTGTGTGTGTGTGTGTTTCTAAGTAAAAAAAAAAAAGGCCAGGTTCCTTTGGGCCAATGTCATGTTGACGATAAAGAAGTAACAGTAGGATGGAGATACAGAAAACAAATATTTGTTGAACACAGGGCATCAGAGACAGAAATTACCATGAAATTCAACAGGAAAATAGGGATGGTATTAGACTTTCCACAAGATGTGGGAAGGTGATTTAGGTCTATTTACGAATCACTGTTCAACAAAGAAATTATTGACAAGCATGATATTCTGTAATAAATAGTACATGGATGTCACTATAAAAATAGATTCGTGTTGAATAGTTCAGTGAAGAAGGGTATATAACAGAAATATTTTTGTTGAAGTGAAGGCCCTCAGAGTTTTCACAAAAATCTGCTATAAATGTTAAAACCAATGTCTCAATCTATGCACAGCCAACTAAATAAACGGTGTGAACTTTGGGATATACCATTATGAAAAAAAATGTATCGTTCACCAAAATTGACACCAGCCATGCTGTTTTGCACTTCCATTCTGTGGTTCTAGATCCTTCCTGTCACTCTAGGTAAATCTTTTCTACCCTCCTTCCATCTTCTGGGTCAAGCCTGCACCCCTTTTTTCCACTGGAGGAACATCCTCCACCTCCTTGACGCTGGCATGATCTGCGTAGTCACGGCAAGACATGGTTACACTCCAAGGTACTCACTGAACCAATTCAAAACCCATGTCCTTTTGCCATACCCAATGTAGAATTACAGACTGCCCCACTGTAAATAGCAGAGAAAACCACTGTGCCTCTATGTAGACAAATGACTCTGGACTCTGCCTATATCTTCAAATTCCTCCTTCTCCACAGCTGAATGCCTACATAGATCTTTGTGGTGAGAATGGTTAGAGTGACAGAAGAAGTTGGCCATCCTGTATCATTCTTGAGAAGATGCACAGCCCCAGGAATGCTCAGCTCCATTCATCTTTGTATCTTTCTTGATAACGAGAAAGTGAGCTAGAAAACACAAACCTATTAAAGAGACCATATGACACTAAAATAACAAATGGCTTTTGTACATAATTCAAGTAACATATCTCTTGATTTGCAATACCTTGAAAGATGGCCAACTGTTAAGATGGCCTGCTATCATGTACTCACATTTTTTCTCGGGCGAGGTAAGAGCTAAGGATGAACCTATTTTCTAATATGGTTATGCATTTTTAAGATGCCAGCAATCATTTTAAGTTCTACAGGAGGAATTGTGCTTTAGCTAAAGTGAGAGAGATTTAGGCTAAACGTAAGTAAGAATTCTTGTCAGAGTGTGATTAAACACTGAAAGGGGAAGCTCAGAAAATATATACATGATTCCAAATAATAAGGGAATTTGGCTATTCAAGAGCAATCTGTCAGATCAGTTCAAAAAATGAGTCCTGTCTACCTGTGCTGGACCTAGCTACCCTTGGGAAAAAATGACCTGGATCTGACAAAACTTTAACTTGATAAGTATCTCTCAGTGGAGTGGTATTGTTCTCTATGGGGAAATTGGACATTTTTAAAAATTGTGTTGATTGATGGATTCTAACAGGCATTTACTGGGAAGAAGCATAGGATGATAGACATCTTGCAATTCTTTTTTTTTAATTGAAGTATAGTTGATTTACAGTGCTGTGCCAATCTCTGCTCTACAGCAAAGTGACTCAGTTATACATATGTACATTCTTTTTTAAATATTATTTTCTATTATGGTTTTTCCCAGGAGATTGGATATAGTTCCCTGTGCTATACAGTAGGACCTTGTTTATCCATTCTATATATAACAGTTTGCATCTACTAATCCCAAACTCCCAATCCATCACTCCCCCACCTCCCCTCCCCCTTGGCAACCACAGATCTGTTCTTTATGTCTGTGAGTCTCTTTTTCTTTTGTAGATAAGTTCATTTGTGTCATATTTTAGATTCCACATATAAGTGATATCATATGGTATTTGCCTTTCTCCTTCTAATTTACTTCACTTAGTATGATAATCTCTAGTTGAATTCATGTTGCTTCAAATGACATTATTTCATTCTTTTTTATGGCTGAGTAATATTCCATTGTATATATGTGCCACATCTTCTTTATCCATTCATCTGTCGATGGGCATTTAGGTTGTTTCCAAGTCTTGGCTATTGTGACTACTGCTGCTATGAACATAGGGGTGAATGTATCTTTTTGAATTATAGTTTTGTCTAGGTACATGCCCAGGAGTGGGATTGCTGGAGTATATGGTAATTCTATTTTTAGTTTACTGAGGAACCTGCATACTGTTTTCTATAGTGGCTGCACCAATTTACATTCCCACCAACAGTGTAAGAGAGTTCCCTTTTCTCCACACCCTCTCCAGCATTTGTTATTTGTAGAGTTTTTAATGATGGCCATTCTGACTGGTGTGACGTGATACTCATTGTAGTTTTGATTTGCATTTCTCTAATAATTAGTGCTGTTGAGCATTTCTTCATGTGCCTACTGGCCATCTGTAAGACATCTTGCAATTCTTAAGGCCATCTGGCACAAGAAAGAAATGTTCATTATTATACACAACTTTCAAAGAATTACTCACTGGACAGTCAAGTAGGTGAAAAGCCTACTGTTTGTATTTATCTGAGCCCCAAAACAGCAAGTTTTCATAAAATTTATAGTATTTTAACAGTTTTATTTTATTTTATTTTTTTTTCTTGGCAAAACCATGGGGCTTGTGGGATCTTAGTTCGCCAACCAAGGATTGAACCCCTGCCCTCAGTAGTGAAAGCATGGAGTCCTAACCACTGGACCGCCAGGGAATTCCCTGACACTGTTTTAATGTATGCTGAATGTTCCAGAAATGTAACCACTGTGTGTATAGAGAGAAAATCTTTCTTTGTTTTGTAAAGAATTTTAGGTAGGGCTGTTAGTTTGTTACTTCAGAAAACTACAGGCAAACAGCAGTGCTTTTCATGATATTTGGGACTTCAGCACACACTCCTATATTAATCAGTATTTGTAGCTGCCACATTCCAGGAATTCTACAATTAGGTGGAAACAGCTGGCTACTTAATTTATTTTCTAGCACCACAGTACTAGCAGTGCCACAGGATTTGTATATCAAAACCCCTATTATTTCATTTATAATTTATATTCCTTTTATATTGTTTACATTAGAATTTGAGAATTATATTAATTTTTAATGTGTATAGACAGTTTAGTAAATATGATTGTCATTTCAGGATACAAAGTACATGTTGTCAAAAGAAGGGAGTGAGGCTCATAGTCTGTGCTACTATTTAACTAGATTATATGAAATCTTCAGGTCCTGGACACTGGATGTGGAGAGGTTTCTCATTCAATTCTAAAGGCACTGCTATTGATATAAATGTCTGAGAATCAATACTGTGAAAACTGGAAGACTCAAAATATACCCTTAAACAATCATTAAGGATTCCTTGGATTTTTATATTAAAATGCATAAAATTGGATGCACTCCTGCTTGGCTGATAGGCCTATCAGGTCCAACAAGGTGGGAGTTTCTGGGTTTTTTTGTTTGTTTGTTTGTTTTAAGGTGGGAGATTCTTTGACCAGGAAGGAGGAGAGCAGATTCTGCAAAAATGGGAGACAATGCCCAAAACCAAAGATAGAAAAAAAAATTTTTTAATGGAGTACACCTTCTGGGTATTCTAAAGAATTCCAATATTATGAGGTAAAAGGCAAAGTATAAAAGTTCAGGTATGGAGAGAAATGTGCGGCCCTTTAAGGAGGAGATAGTGAGCATAAGTCAGGGGTAAATAATTAATATGTTGAGGTGTGTTCAAATAATTGACATTGCACAAAATAGAAATCATCTGGCCCTGCTCCCCAGCCCTGAGGGTTTCATCAAGGTACATCAGGGTAACACATTTATCAAGGTACCTTAGGAAGAGGGTGGGACATACCTATTGACCCTCTCAACTCCTGCTTCTCTTCATCCATAACAGCAGTTTTGCAATGTCCAAATTTATATATTTGGGCTAACAAGTAGACTATCATTCAAAAAAAAAAATCCTGTGGCTTTTATAGACCAAAAGACAGTATCCTAACCGAAAATTAGAGTTAACTTCTTCTTCTGTCTTAGTCTGTTTGGGCTGCTATAACAAAATACCACAGATTGACGGTGCTTATCAATAACATAAATTTATTTCTAACAATTTTGGAGGCTGGAAGTCCAAGATCATGGTGCCAGCATTGTCAGGTTCTGGTGAAGGCCCTCTTTCAGGTTACAGACTGCTGCCTTCTTGCTGAGCTCTCACACGGCGGAAGGAGTTAGGAAGCCCTGTGGGGTCTCTTTTATAAGAGCGTTAATCCCATTCATGAGGGCTCCACTCTTATGACTGAAGCACCTACCAAAGGCCTCACTTCCTAATAACACCACATTGGGCATTAAGATTCAACATATGGCGTCCAGACCATAGGCTATGAAGCTGAAATAGACTGTTCCATTGGTAACCTTCAATGACCCATGCCTCTCACACTCACCCCTTGTATAACCCCACAGTCTCTGGACTTGACCAAGTGACTTGCTTTGGTCAATGGGACATTAATAAGTGTGACATAAGCAAAGGCTTGATAAGCACGTTCACATTGTGTCTTCCCATCTAGAACCTTCCCTCTTGAGATGGTCATACTATGAGAAAGCTAAATTTACCACATGTGGGTGGGGCAAGTGGAAAAGAATGAAGGAAACTAGCCCAGAGACAGAACTGAGGCCCCAGACACATGACTCCAGTGGAGCAGTCACGGGCAGCTCTTGACTGTTTGGGCTCGACAAGTTGAAGCCCTAAACACTGTGGGAAGACAAAATCCATCTTTTGCCCTGTCTCAATTCCTGACTCTCAGAAGGGTGAATGACAAAAACAAAATGGCAGTGGTTTTAAGTCGCCAAGTGACATAAGATAAGGGAAGCAGGGAGTCTTTATAATCCCCTTAGACAAGGCTGTAGTACGTGTGAAAGCACAGGTGATGTGCTTCAACTATTTTTCCATAGAAATGCTGATAAAAGTTCCTGCTCCTGCTTTTGGTCCAAATTCAAAGTATCTCTGGATATAATAAGTATTATTTCCCAATACAAAATAATATGAAGGTTTGGGCATGACATGGATTAAGTTATTTCCTATTTGTTAGTTTTAAATGTCAGTGTCATGACATTTCTATGGGGTCAGTGGAAATTCTCAAGAATAGAAAATGGTGTGGAAAATTGTAAGTTTGGTGCTTTTTTAAAAATGAAAATTCACGGGCTTCCCTGGTGGTGCAGTGGTTGAGAGTCCGCCTGCCGATGCAGGGGACACGGGTTCGTGCCCCAGTCCGGGAAGATCCCACATGCCGTGGAGCGGCTGGGCCCGTGAGCCATGGCCGCTGAGCCTGCGCGTCCGGAGCCTGTGCTCCGCAACGGGAGAGGCCACAGCAATGAGAGGCCCGCATACTGCCAAAAAAAAAAAAAATGAAAATTCACCAAATGAAAAATGTGTTTCTCTATTTAGAGAGTAGGATTCACAGTCCACAGCTCACCGCATTTGCACAGTAATATCCTTAATATATATTTACTGGTATAGAGCACACCATGTAAATTGACCCTAATATCCATGTACTGCAAGACCTTTAGAAATCTTGAACTATTTGCTTCTTTTTAATTCTCAAATTTAGGTCCACATCCTATTGACTATGCTTTTGCCTGCAGTGGAACATGAGGGCCTTGATATTTCAATTCCTCCATCAACTATCTGGGCAAAATTTGCACACTTACTGTGTAAGATCTGTAAGGCCTCACTGATGCCAGGAAGGTCAGCTCCTCCATTCCCTATCCTGGCCATGATCACACCAGCCCCTACTCTACCCTTGGTGAATAATTGTTTCAATAAAAAAAAGAATGTAAGTTATCAGCTGGCATAAATGTGTAGTAGTGTGGAAAATTTTGCTTTACCCCACTACCAGCTTGAAAGGACGTGCTGTCTTTAAATGTGCAGCCACTTGGTAAACACATGCTGGGACTTCCAAAGAAACCATCAATGTGAACAGTAGCCCAATAGCAAAATCTCACTTACTTTCTTCCTTCTCTGTCCTAATATGAGACTTTGGGCAAGTCACAAATCTTGAGTTTCATTTCACCCAGAAATAAACTGGGATTTCTATGTTAGATGGTAGTTGAGAGGATAGAATGAAGAGATAAAATTATATGCAAGTCTGTCTTGATATTAATTTCTGGGAGAGGGAGAGACATATGATTGTACAAATCCAAGATAGTATTTTTATAAATGTTGTTATTTAAAGTGTGAAACAAATAAACAAAAATCCACAACAACCATTGTGTTGATTGATTTTATGTGTCAATTTGACTGGGCTACAGCATGCTCAGATAGCTTGTTAAACATTATTTCTGGGTGTGTCTACAAGGGTGTTTCCAGAAGATATTAGCATTTGAATCGCTGTAGTGAGTAAAGCAGAGGTCCCATACTCAATGTGGGTGGGCATCATTCAATCATTTGAGGGCCTGAGTAGAACTAAAAGGCAAAGAAAAGTTTAGTTCATCCTCTGTCTGACTGCAGGAGCTAGGAAATTAATCTGCCCTTGTTGCTGCCAGTTCTCAGGTCTTCAAACTCAGATTAGAATCTACACCATCGTCTTGTTAGCTCTCAAGCATCTGAACTGCACCACCAGCTTTCCTGGGTATGCCTGTATTGGGTAGATTCCCTACCTGCTTTGCCAAGAAAAAGTTTAAATTGAAAGTTGTTTAAGTTGTTTTATTTTTCTTACAATGAAATTAATTTCCAAGGCAAACTAAAATGTATACAAATGGCTATATCTCAAAAGAGTATGCTTCAGCAGCTGAATTATTCTAGCTCTATGCTCTCATACACAGGCATGCCTCCTTCATAGATATTGTGTCTTTTACAATGGAAGGTTTCTGGCAATGTTGCATCAAGCAAGTCTATTGGCACTATTTTTCCAAAAGCATTTGCTCAATTGGTGTCTCTGTATCACATTCTGGGAATTCTCACAATATTTCAAACTTCTTCATGATTACTATATTTGTTATGGTGATCTGTGACTGGTGATCTTAGATGTTACTTTTGTAATTGTTTTGGGGGCACCATGAACTGTGCCCATGTAAGGCGGAAAACTTAATCAAATGTTGCTTGTGTTCTGACTGTTCCACTGATGGCCATTCCCCCATCTCTCTCCCTTTCCTCAAACTCCCTATTCCCTGAGATACAACAGTATTAAAATTAGACCAATTAATAACCCTGCAATGGCCTCTAAGTGTTGCAGTGACAGGAAGAGTAGTACATCTCTCACTTTCTATCAAAAGCTAGATATTGTTAAGCTTAGTGATGAAGACATGTCAACAGCACAGATAGGCTGAAAGCTAGGCTTCATGCACCAAACAGTTAGCCAAGTTGTGAATGAAAAGAAAAAGTTCTTGAAGGAGATTAAAAGTGTGACTCCAGTGAACAAAATAATGATAAGAAAGCAAAACAGCCTTATTGCTGATACAGAGAAAGTTTTAGTGGTCTGGTTGAAGATCAAACCAGCCACAACATTTCCTTAAGCCAAAGCCTAACTCAGAGCAAGGCCCTAGCTCTCTTTAATTCTGTGAAGGCTGAGAGAGATGAAAAAGATGCAGAAGAAAAGTTTGAAGCTAGCACAGGTTGGTTCATGATGTTTAAGGAAAGAAGCCATCTCCATAACATAAAAATGCAAGGTGAAGCAGCAGGTGCTGATATAGGAGCTGCAGCAAGTTATCCAGATCTAGCTAAGATAATTAACAAACGTGACTACACTAAACAAGAGATTTTCCATGGAGACAACACAAGCTTCTATTGGAAGAAGATGCCATCTAGGACTTTCACAGCTAGAGAGAAGTCAATGCCTGGCTTCAAATTTCCAAAGGACAGGCTGACTCTCTTGTTAGGGGTTAATACAGCTGGAGACTTTAAGTTGAAGCCAATGCTCATTTACCATTCCTAAAATCCTAGGGCACTTAAGAATTATGCTGCATTTATAATGCTCTATAAATGAAACAAAGCCTGGATGATAACACATCTGGTTACAGCACGGTTACTGATTACTTTAAGCCCACTCTTAAGACCTACTGCTTGGAAAAAAAGATTCCTTTCAAAATATTACTTCTCATTGGCAATGCACCTGGTCACCCAAGAGCTCTGATGGAGTGATTAACAGGTACAACAAGATTAATATTGTTTTCATGCCAGCTAACACAACATCCATTCTGCAGCCCATGGATCAAGGAGGCATCTAGTCTTTCAAGTCTTATTATTTAAGAAATATATTTTGTGATGCTATAACTGTAATTCCTCTGATGGATCTGCATAAAGCAAATTGAAAACTTCCTGGAAAGGATTCGCCATTCTAGATGCCATTTCAAAACACTTGTGATTCATGGGAAGAAGTCAAAATATCTACATTAACAGGAGTTTGGAAGAAATTGATTCCAACCCTCATGGATGACTTGAAGGGGTTCAAGACTTCACTGGAGGAAGTAACTGCAGATGTGGTGGAAACAGCAATAGAACTAGAATTAGAAGTGGAGCCTGAAGATGCAACTGCATTGCCAAATTCTCAGGATAAAACTCTAAGGGATGAGGAGTTGCTTCTTGTGGATGAGTAGAGAAGGTGGTTTCTTGAGATGGAGTCTACTCCTGCTGAAGATGCTGTGAAGGTTGTTAAAATGACAACAAAGGATTCAGAATATTACATAAGCCTATTTGATAAAGCAGTGGCAGGGTTTGAGAGGGCTGACTCCAATTTTGAAAGAAGTTCTAATGGGGGTAAAATACTGTCAAACAGCCCTGCACGCTGCAGAGACATCGTTCATAAAGGGAAGCGTCAGTTGATGCAGCAAA
Organism: Orcinus orca; assembly: GCF_937001465.1. Lineage (NCBI taxonomy): Eukaryota > Metazoa > Chordata > Mammalia > Artiodactyla > Delphinidae > Orcinus > Orcinus orca. Next base: position 7,484,089 of record NC_064563.1, on the reverse strand, counting down.
CTTCACTGCTGTCTTATTTTAAGTAATTGTCACGGCCTCCCTGCCCTCAGCAATCACGACCCTCATCAGTCAGCAGCCATCAATGCCAAGGCGAGACCCTCCAGCAGCAAAAAGATTACGACTCACTGAAGGCTCAGATGATGGTTTGCAGTTTTTAGCAATAAGGGATTTTAAATTAAGGTATGTACTTTTTTTAGACATAATGCCATTAAACACTTAATAAAACTACAGTATAGTATAAACATAACTTTTGTAGGCACTGGGGAAGAAAAAATCATGTGACTCCCTTTATTGCAGTATTCGCTTTATGGAGGTGGTCTGGAACAAAACCTGCAATATTCCCGAGGTGTGCCTGTAATGCTTTTGCAGAATAAATTTAAAAGAGAATTTTTTCTGTTTTGTTTTCAACTAGTTTTGTAAACCTACTTCCCTAATTCTGCAACCATGACCTATTCCAATAGGAGGTTATCACATTTCAGACATTTCTGAGGTAGAATAGAAGAGGGAAACATAAATGGAAAAAGGTAGCCATACTTGCAGGCTACCATGGAGAATCTTAGAATGAGAAGCTAGAAAGCACCATGCCATTTCAATTTAAATGAACATCCAGGGAAGTATTAGAAGAAAGAGGTAGGAGGTTGTGAATGCAGGAGGAGAATGAGGGAGAGAATGAAGGGCCATGGTGATGAGATAGGAAGAAACTGAGGAATTTCCTTCCAGGCTTATGTCAACTTAATTTCACTAATTTTATTCTGTGATCACCTGACTGTGTTGTGCCCACCTCCCCAGCCTACTGCTCTGCACTATTTCTCTCTGTCTTTGTGGCTGTATATGGTAATCTCATAGAGCATGAATCTTTTGATAAGACTGTCACATGCTAGGAAGGGCCCCGATTAGAAGAACCCTCAAAGCTCCTGAAGAGGCAAGGTAACCTCCAGCCATGAATCCCACAGTGTAATGGAAAATGCACTGTGCTAAGTCCCAGAAGACACAGGTTCTCTCCCACTCCTACAAGGCACATGGGTGCAAGCCACTTAACCTTTCTGAGCCTCTTTCATGTTATGTGTAAAAGGGGAATAACAATGTCTTCAGCCCAAGGTTGTTGTGAATACTGAAATGAGAGCAAAACGTTTTACTCAGTAGACCTGAAGAGCTCCTTCAAAGGGAGTTATCAGTCAGATACAACTGCAACAAGGAAAAGGGGTAAGAGCTCCTAATTTTCGTCTCCAGAACCCGAACGCACTGGCACCATGCAGTTGGTACACCTATATCTTTTTCTCTGGGGTTTATACTCTATATTTTAATTTTATGGTAAGGCTGAATGCTTCCTTTTAAACTGAAATTTTGGAAATGGACATTTAGTTTCATGCTATAGAGGAGTCACAAGGATAATAAGATGCAATGAATGAGATAGTAAATATTTCTATGTCATACATAAAATATATATATTTAAGTATATCATATATATTTCAACATATATAATAAATAAAAATATAATATATATTTCAATAATTATTTTTTAGTCTGGAATATAACTCACCCTGTTTAGGTTGTAATGGATAGTAGTGTTTGTATCTGTTTATTTTTTATTTGAAGCATAGTTGAATTACAATGTTATGTTAATCACTTCTGTACAGCAAAGGGCCTCAGTTATACATATATATACATTTTTATTCATATTCTTTTCTTTTTTAATTAATTTATTTATTTTGGGCTGCATTGGGTCTTCGTTGCTGCGTGCGGGCTGTTCTCTAGTTACAGTGAGCGGGGGCTACTCTTCGTTGCGGTGCACGGGCTTCTCATTGCAGTGGCTTCTCTTGTTGTGGAGCACGGGCTCTAGGAACACAGGCTTCAGTAGTTGTGGTGCATGGGTTTAGTTGCTCCACAGCATGTGGGATCTTCCAGGACCAGAGCTCGAACCAGTGTCCCCTGTACTGGCAGGCGGGTTCTCAACCTCAGGGGCACCAGGGAAGCCCTTCTTTTCCATTATGGTTTATCACAGGATATTGAATATAGTTCCCTGTGCTATACAGTAGGACCTTGTTGTTTATAGTCATTTGTATCTTGTGGCACTTACTCAACTCAGCAATGGGCCGAGTTTGGGAAGTTTTTTGGATTTTTTAAAATATTTATTTATTTGGCTGCACAAGGCCTTAGCTGTGATGTGCAGGATCTTTTAGTTGTGGCATGTGAACTCTTAGTTGTGGTATGTGAGATCTAGTTCCCTGACCAGAGATTGAAGCTGGGCCCCCTGCATTGGGAACATGGAGTCTTAGCCACTGGACCATCAGGGAAGTCCCAGTAATGGACCAAGTTTTAAAGTTGGAATGAGCTCAGGTTGTGCTTGGAAAACTTTTTGCACAAGACGGACTCTTATAAGTCATATGGAATCAGAAATCAGTTTGGCAAGCACTTCACTAAAAGCTTTAGCTGTATTAACTCACTTAATCGTCACAAACTCTCCAGTGAAGTTGACGTTACTGCCATTACATATTTAAGTGCTTTATGAACATTATTGCATTTAATCTTTACAGTAAACCTCATGGATATTATTATCCCTTTTTGGAAATAAGAAAACTGATATTGAGAGAGGTTGAAGCAATTGAGCAAGATTCCTTACGTAAAAAGAATTCAAACTCAGATCTGACTTTCCCACGACACCAAATCACAGCATTTGGGCAGAAATAGGTATGCAGATATTTTAGAATGGATGGTATAAGCTGAAGTGCTAGATTAGAAGCATTTCATGCATTTAAAGGGGAAATCACCTAATAACATCTCAATAAAAGCAATTTGCATTTATCTAGTAACAACTCTTCATCCTTTGCCTAGAGAAGTTTCATACTCCCTAAGCACCATCACAGTATTACACAGTGAGAAAGAGAAATGAACTTGTGGAACTGATGAAATAAAAAGAATGTGAAGTAGGAGGAAGAACATGGGAACAAAAGGAGGAAAAAATAGGAGAAAAAGAAAAAAATGATAAAATCATTTTCTGAATGACATTATGGCAGGAACGCAGAATGATTACTATGGCATATGAAACCCATGTTAGGATAACTACAGCATATTCTTACTTCAGAAGGTAAACAATACATATAATTAAAGTCCCTGAAAGAATCAAAACATTGGATCAAAAGTAATATTTAAATATTTGAAAATTCAGAATTAAATACTAAACTCTGTCTACAAAATGATTTGTAGTAGAAATAAAATAGACCGCTTCTATACAAAACAACTTTAAGAATTAAACATTTTAAGTAATGAAAACAAACCATTTGGATAATGAAAATTTTCCTCTCAAATCAACCAAAAAATTTAAGAAACCAATAAATCACTTTATTAATTTGATATGGTTTCTATAATAAACTACCACAAACTTAGTGACTTAAAAGAACACAGTTTTTATTACCTTATAGTTCTCCAGGCCAGAAGTCCAAAGTCCTTTCTCTGAGTTAACTTCAAGATGTTGGTAGGGTTGGTTACCTCTAGAGACTCTAGTGATGAATCCATTTCCATGCCTTTCCTAAGAGCTTCCAGACCTGCCTACATACCTTGGCTTGTGACCCCTCCCTCTTATCACTCCAACCTCTTGCTTCCACCATCACATCTCTTACCTCCTCTTCTGTAGTCAGATCTTCCTCTGCTTCCATTTTATAAGTTTACCTATAATTACAATAGGGTCAATCCAGATAATCCAGGATAATCTCCCCATCTCAAGATCCATAATGTAATCACATCAGCAAGGCTCCTTTTGTGATATAGAGTAACATTCACAAGTTCCAGGGATTAGGCCATGTATATTTTTTGGGATTATTATTCACTTTACCACAGTCACTCTCTAAACTAAATTAAATATCCTAATACATGCCTGTGGAATATGCAAAAAATTTTGAATCTGTTATTTGAAACTTAAACACAGAAATGTACAAAAGTAGGAAGCAATCAAATATGTTGACTGGATTTAAAAAGACATAGAAGAAAAGTACAAAATCATATCTGAAAAGAAGATAAAATTATAAGGTACTCAAGGAAGAATAAATGTAAAAGAAAATTAAATAAGAAACGTTATAAACAGACAAGAGAATGAAAATGTTAAAAAAAGAGTCAGAGAGAAAATGGCTGGAATGGAAAAAAGGGAAAAAGCGCCATGATACATGCTAAAAAAGAAGATGAAAACATTAGGACAGAACAGTTGTGTAAAACTATGATCCAAGAAAAATTTCTAGATGTAATAGGAAACCTGAAAGATTCCACCAACTTACTGTAAATATGGGTGGGCAAGAATCAGTTTTGAGGTATATGCTAGTAAAATGATTGGAATTCAAAGGTAAGGAATATGTCCTCAGTGTTTCCAGGCAAAATGATTAAATAACCTCAAAGGACAAGATAATTACATGGGCATCAGAGTCTTCAAAACAACATACAAATCGAGGCACAATGGAGCAGCATTTCCAAAAACAAATTAAAGAGTGAAAGACAGATTTCTCTATTAAGCACCAAGTCTTTTGGAAAACAATTTTAAACATGCAGGCACTAAGAATGCTGCACACATGTTCTCCCTGTGGAGTCTACTAGAAATGAGCTTGAACCAACCAGGAGATGCCTGGGAAAACTTTAGCCAACAGACCAATAGTGAGTGTTTCATATATTTAATTTTGTCACTGAGTCTAAAACAAAAAATGGAAGGATAATATGTACACATTATATGCTCTGGTAAAATAAAGAGAGTGCAACTAAAAAATGGGAGAATGTGAGAGAGAGAAAAATAGTAGAGTAAGTCATAGATTATTGTGTAGGAATACCAATTAAGACTGACCAGATAGTAATAGGTGAATAAAAAGTATGAGAAAGAGGCATTAAGTACACTTTAAAAATGTACAACAATAAAGTTATCTCTAGCACCAACAACAACAAAAGCAAAAACCGAAATTGTCATAAATACCAAAAGAAATTTTTAAAGCAGAGAAAACACACCACGTGCAGAAACACAGTAAATATGACATAATACACACAGGAGTCATTAAATAATAATACAGTTGAGCCCAAGTATATCAGTCACAACAAAAGTCTGTAGGCCTAACCCATCTTTTAAAAGAAAGACATTTCCAAATTGGCTCAGAAAGCAAAATTTACCTCGATGTGAATACTTGAAACACAGTGATTCAAAAAGGTTAAAAATAAAGGGAAGGACAAACACAAAGGAAAAATATATGAAAGTGGTGATTACAATCCTGATAGCCAGATAAAGTCAAATTTAGATACCAAAAAAAAAAAATTAAAAGAGAATTAAAAATTCTCTTTTAATTTTAAAAATTAAAATTTAAAAATTAGATTTTTAATTAAATTAAATTAAATTTAAATTAAATTAAATTAAATTAATTTAAATTTTTAATTTAAAATTTAAAAATTAAAATTCAAAAATTAAATTTTTTTTTAATTAAAATTTAAAAAATTAAAAAAGAATTAAAAGAGAAAGGCTGTATAATGCTGAGTGCATGCTTGGGAGAAAACAGCATTGAGTTCTACTTCTAGTTCTTCTCATAAGTTTGAGATCATAGGTAAGGAAATTGAGCCCTAATTTTCTCACATATGAAATGGTAATAATAACTTTATCACACAGACAGTACCTTCCTTTTGTAATGAATAGAATTCACCTTCTAATAATGGGGAAGCAATTCCTGGCACCAAGCAAATGTTTTAATGCTGAATGGGATATACATGCTCTATCAGCTCCAGCATCCAGAATATTCTTAAGTGCTCCTCTAGATTATTTTTTAAGCATCTCATTTAAAACTAAGAACTTCCTGACCCTTTTGGATTTCCAAGAAGACTGAACGATATTCTGGCTATGGGTCTCCAAAGGAAGTATCCTATAATCTCCTGTGGTAATAGGTAGAGAAATAATTGACCAAAGCCCATCCAGCTTTTAGCAAAATCCATTGCTTTTTCCTCCTTTGGAGTCAATATATGTTTATTGAATCCTACTATGTACCTTGTACATATGGTTTTTTTTCTTGTATCGGGATTTATTTTGATTTCACAAATTTTTATTGGGGGACTGCTCTGCCATGCACTAGGAGTTTTCAGGGCTGCAGATGAGACACACAATTCTCAGGGACCTCACAAAGTGTCCTGAGTTTCCCATCTCCCTAATCTAAGGAATTCTCATACTCCTGCCCTATAGATTCTGAAAATGATTCCTTGTCTGCAACCCAATCTGGAAGACCAGTGAACATTACTATGTGGAGGTGATGGAAGCACACACAAGACATCTTACAGGACTATCCAGTGTGGATGAGTAAAGGAACCCCTGACTTTCACAGATTGGATTGGGTTCCAAAGTTGTTGAGCGAAAAAAATCAGAGAGATTTTCCCTGCCACCATATAAACAGAAAATTTTCATCCAAGCACTAAAAGAAAGAAGGATGAAAGAAAGGGAGAGTGTGAGAGATAAAAGAAGAAAGAAAGAAAGAAAAGGAGAGAAGTTGCCTGTATATACTTACAGATTTTCAAATGCCACATAATTTGTCCTTTGAATATCATAGAATGTACCTACTTTTGACTTCAGCTTTTGCATTATGTATTTATGTAAAATACATTTAGCCAGGAGGAACCTTTGAAATTCTCATTACTATTCCATGGGGGAAACTTATAAACTTGTTCCTGCTCATACAAACTCAGAGAGAGTTGTCTGAGGTACTCTGCAATTTAGTTATTTAATTTAATTATTAAACTGAACCTGACTGTAATATGTCTCTTTTCTTTCCTTCCATCTGATTGATTGACATGAAATTATCCTGTGGTTATTGTGTTTCATTAATACCATTTTCATTAATTTCCATTTTGTTCTGACATCATTCGATTATAAATGCCTTAGGTAGGATCGGTTTAATCCCAGCTATATTATATCTAATAGTTTGCCACCTACAGAATTTCTATGTGTATTTTCAGTTTGCAGAATACACAGAGAATTGGGAACCTCAGTCCTGACTGAAAATTGGAGCTATTTATTGGAATAGTAGAAACTGAAAGCACAGGCATTCAAAGATGTGAGCTGTTTTCATTTTGCAAGAGTTGAAGATTTGAGGACAATTTGGGGCATATAGTTTATCAGATATTACAAAACCACCTGAATGACCCATGTTTTTATGCAAACATAAAGCGAAGTCCATAATAGAAATGCATATGTTGGGGTATTTGTGGCTGTAAGGCCTCCACAATGTAACAATATAAAAATAAAGCTTAAGTGTATTGTAATCATGAGTTTTAACAGTCATCTTTGACTTTGCCTGTAGATTAACTGCTGTGCTTGTTTTTATCAAGATAATGCAAATTTAATTTTTAACATTGTAAATATTGTGATCATGTTTCCTAAGAGTTTAAATAATGAAAATGAGAACAATTCCAATCCCAATGCTAGCATGACCCAGATAACACCAAAAAGAAGGCTAAGTGCCTGTATTAATAACAGGTGGAAATACAACTGGATGAAGAAGGAAAATGATCAAAACAGAGTGTATTAAATCACATACTGCAGAGAATTTGGAAATGAGCTGGGTGGAGAAGGAGACAATCTCACAAGTTTGAGATGAGATATGCAGGTCCTTCTAAACCAATTAAAAGTTTTCATCTCCCCAAAAGATATCGATGCTCAGCAAAAAGTAGCCACGGAATCAGCTTGGCATTCCTCACAAATGAACACACGTGTCTGCTGTGACTTTGTCAAATTAACATTTGGTAAGTAGCGCCCCAAGTCTACTGTTGGATGGTGAGCCTTGATTCAACAAAAGACCACAAAGGAAAGTGAAATAGAGAAGCTTAAGACTCATAGGTCCTGGAGGAAGTAGGTGGCATGACTTGAGGGGCCACATAGGGAGGTCAAGGCAGGGCGAAGACAGAGAGAGCTCCAGGACCTGGGGCACACGCCTTTATTAGGGTTAGTGCGTGGGGTGATTTGGAGTACCGAGGCTAAGCCTGGATGGGTCAATTCAAACCAAAAGTGTGGGGCTTTAGTAAGCTCCATGAGGGTCTTATCTAAGGAACACACAAGGGAGGGCCCTGGGAAAAGGGGGAGACTTCTCCCATCACAAGGGCCAATGGCAAGGTCATATCAGAAACGTACCTTTGCTTGTGACTCTGCAGACTGTTATCTAAATGTGAAAGGATTTCAATATAAAATGGAACCAGAGGATATGAAATGGAGAATCCCACACATGTGCCTGGGGTGGGGGGGACATTAAGAACTGAGAGACTTATTTCCCCTAAATGCTGGATTTACAGAAAACTGGAATTAATCTCCTGACCAATGAACATCTGCCAATAATCTCTCCCCCTCCTCAAGCCAATTAACATACTGCATGGACTCTTGGCTGGACATCCCCACCTCCAGACCGTCTTTGCACTCCTTGCGCATAAATACAACCCACCCCAAACTCTCACCAGACTCACCTGTAGCTTGCTGCAATTTGCATTTCCTGATTTACTGATACAATTCCTCTGCTATTCCCAAATAAACTCAATGTCTGGTAATTTGAGCTTGCCCCAGTTTACCTCTTTACCTAGATTGACAAGGTTGTGCATTTGCAAGAGAGGCCCCCCCCTTGGCCCAACACAGTGGAGGCCGAGACAGTACCAAGCAGTGACTCAGCTAAACTCTGAACAATATCATATCGCTCCTTTCTCTTTTTCTTATTCTATGAAAATGAGTTAAGTTACATTTCCTGGTTCAGAGATTGAAACTAAAATGTCTTCTGGGTAAACAAAAGGAGAAATCTTGAAAATCTCTTGGCTCCTTCCAGTGTACAGATCAAAGATCTTACAGGTCTTATCAAAGATCATTCTTTTTATAGTATCTCAAGTGATAAGCTGAATCATAGAAAAAACAAACAAATGAAAATGTTATCCCTAGCTATTTAGGTACTTTGATTTGAAGAAGGTAGTTGGAAATTACTTTCTAAATTTCTATGAAGAATTTAATGAAACATGTAAAATAAAAGATTGTTGATATCCTGTCCAAACACCCTCTAAACTCTGCTCATCAATCTGCAGATTTGGCCAACAGAGCAAATGTAAATTTTGGAAAATTCCACTCAGTTTATAAACTTCTAACAAAAGAAAATGTAAGGATTTTACCTTGTGAAATTTTCTGCAAAACTTTATACAACAGTGCTAAAAAGGGATGTGATTTGCTTATCTGTGATAGTGAGGATTTTGTAATGAATTTTTTTTTATCACTTTTCAGTTTCCTCAGAATGTGCAGAAGCCCTTAATGGTATTTTAGACTTTACTGAAATAAAAGAACATAGCCTTTCACATGTCTAGAGGATAGCTCTCAGTGATGTCAGCTATAAGAAAGATAAAATGTTGGCCTATTGTAAACTCATATTTTCAAGGTTTGGGACAAGAAAAATGTTCTCCAATTTAGAAATATATTGAAGATAAAAAATGGGAAAAGAATTACAATAAAACAAACTTAAATGCTGTTTCCCTAAAACTGTTTGATGATCTTCAAAGGGCCATAATGAGTTGAGAAAAGGATGAACTCTCTGTACCTGGATTATTTGATGCTTATGTGTAGGGTGCAACAAAAATTCATGAAAATGAAAAACATGACTCATTTTATGGAAATCCAAAAGCATGTCTACAGAAAAGGGAAGCCAAGTTTAATAGGACTTCCTCAATATCTTTACTAAAACTGTAATTTAAAATTTGGAATCCAATTTTCGTTTTGCAAGTTCAAGTTATCTCTGTGTATTAAAACCATTGACCTGAAGAAATTTGAATTATGATGCAATCCATTGAATTTCTGAATGCTTAAAAATGATGGGTATTTTAGACATGGCTAGTCTATATGGTGATTTTATAGATGCAAAAGACCTGATGACAAGCAGCTCGTCTACCAAAACAAGCATATGTATACAAAGTGGATGACATTATAGTCAGTGTTTTTTATTTTAGGCATTGTAATAGGTATGTAGTTGTATCTCATTGTTTTAATTTGCAGTTCCTTAATGATGTTGAGCATCTTCTCATATGCTTATTAGCCATCTGTACATCTTCTTTGTTGAGTTTCAAATATTTTGTACATTTTATAATTGAGCTTTTTGTTTCTTTTTTAATTGAAGTATAATTGACTTAGCATTATATTAGTTTCAGGTGTACCACATAGTGATTTGATATTTTTGTACATTATGTAATGATCACCACAATAAGTCTAGTTACCATCTGCCACCATACAAAGTTATTGCAATATTATTGACTGTATTCACTATGCTGTACATTGTATTTCCATGACTTATTTATTCTATAATTGGAAGTTTGTACCTCTTAATCCCCTTCACCTATTCACCCATCCCCTCATCCCCCTCCCTTTTGGCAACCACCAGTTTGTTCTTTGTATCTATGTGTCTGTTTCTGTTTGTTATGTTTGTTCATATGTTTTGTTTTTTAGACTCCATATATAAGTGAAATCATGAAGCATTTGTCTTTCTCTGTTTGACTTATCTCACTTAACATAATATCCTCTAGATCCATCCATGTTGTCACAAATGGCAAGATTTTATTCTTTTTTATGGCTGAGTAGTATTCCATGTGTGTGTGTCTGTGTGTCTGTGTGTAAAAGGTATATACACATCTTCTCTATCCATCCATCCATCAATGGATATTGAGATTGCTTTCATATTTTGTTTATTGTAAATAATGCTGGAATAAACATTGGGTTGCATATATCCTTTGGAATTAGTGTTGCTATTTTCTCTGAATAAACACCCAGAAGTAAAATTGCTGGATTTTTAATTTTTTGAGGAACCTGTATACTGTTTTCCATAGTGGCTTTACCAATTTACATTCCCATTTTTTTATTTGTTGTGTTTTCGATAATAGCCATTCTGACAGCTGTAAGGTGATATCTCATTGTGGTTTTGATTTGCATTTCCCTGATGATTAGTGATTTTGAGCATCTTTCCATGCGCCTGTTGACCATCTGTATGTCTTCTTTGGAAAAATGTCTATTCAAGTTCTCTGCCCATTTTATAATCGGGTTGCTTGTTTTTTTAAATAATGAGTTGTATGAGTTATTATATATTTTGGATATTAACCCTTTGTTAGATATACTGTTTGAAAATACCTTCTCCCATTCAGTAGGTTGTCTTTTCATTTTGTTGATAGTTTCCTTTGCTGTGCAAAAGTTTTTTCGTTTGATATAGTCCCATTTGTTTATTTTTGCTTTTATTGCCTTTGTCTGAGGAAACATATCCAAAAATATACTACTAAGACCCAGGTCAAAGAGCTTACTGCCTAAGTTTTTTCCAAGGAGTTTTATGGTTTCAGGTCTTACATTTGAGTCTTTAATCCATTTTAAGTTTATTTTTGTATATGGTGCAAAAAAGTGATCTAGTTTCATTTTTTGCATGTGGTTGTCCAGTTTTCCCAACACCATTTTTTGAAGAAATTGTCTTTTGCCCAATGTATGTTCTTACTCCTTTTGTTGTAGATTAATTGATGATGTAAGTTTGGGTTTATTTCTGGCCTATATTCTTTTCTATTGACCCTTGTGTCAGTTTTTGTGCCATTATCATACTGTTTTGATTACTGTAGCTTAGTAGTATAGCTTGAAATCAGGGCATGTGATACCTTGAACTTTGTTCTTTTTTCTCAAGATTGCTTTAGATATTCTGGATCTTTTATGGTTTCATACAAATTTTAGGATTATTTGTTCCAGTTCTGTGAAATATGTCATTGGAATTTTGATAGAGTTTGCATTGAATCTGTAGATTGCTTTGGTAGTATGGATATTTTAATAATATTAATTCTTCCAATCCATGATCATGGCATTTCTTTTCATTTATTTGGGTTGTCTTCAATTTCTTTCATCAGTGTCTTATAGTTTTCAGAGTACAGGTCTTTCACCTCCTTGGTTAAATTTGTTCTTAGGGTTTTTATTCTTTTTGATGCAATCATAAGATTGCTTTCTTAATTTCTCTTTGATAGTACATTACTCGTGTGTAGAAATGCAACAGATTCCTGTCTATTGATTTTGTATCCTGCAAGTATACTCAATTCATTTATTAGTTCTAACAGTTTTTTGGTGGAGTCTTTAGGGTTTTCTATATATAATAGCGTGTCATCTGCAACTAGTGACAGTTTTACTTCTTTCTTTCCAAATTGGATTCCTTTTATTTCTTTTTCTTGCCTTATTGTTATGGCTAGGACTTCCTATGTTGAATACTATAAGCAAGAGTATGTTGAATAATAGTGGAAAGAGTGGACACCCTTGTCTTTTTTCTGCTATTTGAGGAAAACTTTAAACTTTTCAACATTGTGTATGATGTCAGTTGTGGGCTTGTCATATATGGCCTTTATTATGTTGAAGTATGTTCTCTGTATACCCACTTTGTTAAGTTTGTTTCTTTATGGTTGAACTTTGAGTTCTTCATATATTTTGGATGCAAGTTCTTTTTCTGATATGATTTTAGCAAATATCTTCTCTCAATCAGTAACTTATCTTTTCATTCTCTTAACTGTCTTCACAGAGTTTTTAATTTCAATGTTGTTCCACTTATCATTTTTTTCTTCATTGATTGTGCTTTTGGTGCTATATCTGAAAACTCATTCCCTAACCCAAGGTCACCTAAATTTGCTCCTACGTTATCTTTGGGGAATGTTATAATTTTTCATTTTACACTTAGGTCTATGATGCATTTTTAGTTAATTTTCAAGAAGGGTGTAAAGTCTGTGTCTAGGATTCTCTTTTTTTTCCTTCTTCTTTTCTTTTGTTTTTTTCTTTTTTTGCATCTGGATGTCTGGCTGTTCTAACAGCATTATTTATTGAAAAGACTGTGCATTTTCCATTGACTCTTCCTTGCTTCTTTGCTATATATTAGTCTACTGTATTTGTATGGATATATTCCTTGGTTCTGTAGTCTGTTCCATTGATCTATTTTTCTATTCTTTCACCAACACAACACTATCATGATCACTGTGACTTTGTAGTAAGTGAACTCCAGTAGTATCAGTCCTACAGTTTTGTTCTTCAATATTATGTTGGCTATTCTGAGTCTTTTGCTTTTTCATATGTCATTTTGAATAAGTTTGCTGATATCCACAAAATAATAACTTCCTGGGATTTGGACTAGTGTTGTATTGAATCTATAGATCAAGTTGGAAAGAACGGACATCTTAATAATATTGCTTCTTCCTACCCATAAACATGGAATATCTCTCCATTTACTTATTTCTTTTATTTCTTTTATAGGAGTTTTATAATTTTCTTCATATAGCTCTTTACATATTTTGTTAGATTCATATTTGTTAGATTCCTATCTAAATATTTAATTTTGGGGGTGCTAACATAAGTGATGCTGCGTTTTTTATTTCAACTTCTAATTGTTTATTGCTCATATATATGAAAGAATTGGCTTTTGTGTTTAACCTTGTATCCTGAATCCTTGTTATAATCACTGTTTAGTTCCAGGAGTTTTTGTTGTAGTTTTTGAGTATTTGGGATATTCTACGTAGACAATCATGATATTTGTGAACAAAGACAATTTTATGTCCTCCTTCACAGTCTGTTTACATTTTATTTCTTTTTCTTATTTTATTGCATTAGTTAGAACATTCTGTACAATGTTGAATAGCCATGAGGAGAAGGGACATCTTTGCTTTATTTCTAATTTTAGGAAGAAAGCATCTAGTTTCTCGCAATTAGTATGATGTTACCTGTGGGTTATTTTTACTGTCTTCCTTAGCTGTGAGTTTCAGAAGCTAAAATTTCTAGAGTCCCTTTTTGATCTGCTACTGTGGACTTTGGATTGTCCTAGAGACACCTTAAGTAGGTCCTGAGGCTTGCCATTCTTTCAGCTATAATCTGTAATTATACAAGGGCCCACATTGACATGTGGTGGTAAGGAGGAGGAGAAGCATTCTATAGTTTTACAATTATGTCTCAGTCTTTTAGAGAGCCTGTGCCCCTGGGTTGTGACATTGTCTGCCTGTATTTTTATCCTCTTAGATGAGACAGTAAGGCTAGAGGGGATATCAGTTGGATATTTTACTTCCTCCAGATCAATTAGGCTCTGATAAAATCCAAGTCACTCAGGCTCTGATCAAATAATTGCCCTCGAGGATAGATTTTTGTTAAGGAGAATGGAATATTATGAGCTTACTTCAAAATTGTTAATTCCTTGCCCCCGCCCCCAATTCCAAAAGCCTTAGTGGATTTTTTTTGTGATCTTTACCTAGAATCTAATGGGCTCTTGGACATGAAACTCACAAAAGTGTGGGACACCCCCCTGCCCAGAACGGAGGTTCCTGGAGCTTTTAACTCTTAAGCTGGTCAGTGCTAAACCTCCAGCAATTATCCTTTAAGTGTTCCTGCTAGTAATGGCTTCAATCATGTGCTTCTGATCCAAGTAAGCTGTGAATCCCTTTAGTTAACTGTCTCTTCAGTATTAGGGTAGGGTCTTGATCTATAACCTCAGTTCTTTGATAGATCAAAGAATAGTTGGAGATTTTCAGTTTGTTTAGCCCTTTTTTTGTATTTTAAGGGCAGGAGTCACAACTTCCAACCTCTTTACATGTCAGACTAGAAACTAGGGATCTCTGGATGACATTGCTGGAAACTGAAAATTAATCCCTACAAATGAAAAGCGCTGCTGTTGCTGGTAGGTAAAATCCTAAGTATTCTATGCCTTCACACTGTTGTTGAAAAACTATTTAGTTTGATGTTATCATATTAGACTGGCACCAAGAATCAATGTAGTGTAGCTTTGATAAGAGCAAAACTGCAAGTCAGTGTGAATTTTGCCTTTAACTATATTCAATTTTGCCACTACATAAGAGAATAAAAGGATATCCTAAAGGTAAAAAGAAGTTCAGAGAAGTATTATTGAAAAAAAAAAACCAGAAAGAGTAAAAGTATCCTACTCTATCATGGAATAGAAAAAAAATGTCATTACTATTTTTAAATTAAATATAAGTAATATTGGTTTAATTAGTTCTATTATATTTATGTTCTCCTTAAAGTTATGTATCTTTAGAACACCAAATAATGAAACCTGCAATATATAAATATCTAATAAAGAATTTTAAAAGTTAAAGTGCTGAATCAGAGGAAAGGAGCACAAAATTATTGTTATATTTTTCATACACATTTTTTATTTTATTAGACTACTGTTAATTACTATTAATTGCCACTGTTACTAGTCCTATTGGTGTTTTGCTTAAATAATAGCATTTATGTAACAGAAAGTTAGATAAAAAAGAGGAATACAGAATTTCAAACATCTATTTTTCATATTTGTATGTTAAAGTAATGACTCATATTATCTAATATATGGACAATTATTTAATATATATTACATTATTACGGTATTTTTGTCTGATATGGCTTTGTCATGGGCTGACTTTCTAAAACCTGGTCACCCTATTTAACTTTCACTCTAAGAAGTATAGGCTTTCTTAAGGCAACTTGGGAGCTCGAGGCAATGCCTAGGAGCCAGTCAAGCAAGCACCTATAGTAGATCCCAAGATGAAATGTCAAGAGCTCTCCGAGCCCATGAAGGATATGTCACTCATTCTTTAATAAAATTCATTAAATATTATCAGCCTTCTGCAGTACCACAGGAAATAGAGGGAACAGGTTTGTGCACATGTTTGGAAATGGGTGGACAAGAGGAGAACATATACTCTACATACCAGTTTTGCCCCGGGATGAAAATCAGGAAGACGTATACGTAAGCCCTGTGGCTCAGAGGAAATGATAAGAACAGGTTGCAGAAAACAGGTTGGTGTTAAGAAGTTGATCATAGGTGAAGCACTGAGTCTAGAGTATATCCCAACTGGAATGACAAAAGAAGCCTTCTACATAGCTAGGGTGGCAGAAGAAACAATAGCTTAAAAATTACCTGTGAACATGTAAGACCTCTATAGACACCTAGAACTATTGGAAGGAATAGGAAAACCTAAAGAACTTGCATAGGTGGGGGCAGGGTATAATGACAGAGAATCGACTGCTATGAAAGTGGGAGCTGCAAGCTAGCAAAAGCATGATTCATGTATTAATATGACCTTATTTGCACCTATGGAGGGTGAAGCTTGATGACATTCAGGTGTCTGTATCTGTAAGGTTAACCTTATTAATTGTATCATTCAAATCCTTATAGTGGACCAACATTGCTTGTTCCTGCCCAGCTTCCTTTTTCTCTTTGGAAACTAATACCTTAATACTCCTTTGTGAACCACGCTATCCGTATGGTTTAAGTGAGATTGAACCTATTGAGACCCCAGAGTTAAGCATGTGACCCAGGACTAGGCAATCAGAACATCCGATATCTGGTCACAGAGATTGCATCACAGTTCAGTTGACTCATAACAAGCAAATACAGCCACATGTATTTTCTAGAACTGTTAGGAAAGATAAGGTCTCTTTATATTTGTATTGCCATTTATGCAGATGATGTAAATATATAGCTGCTTGTAGAGCGCCAAAGCCAAAATACAAGAATGCAGAACCTAGTGGTGGAGAAAGAAACTGTGACAGAACAAGAGAAAGAGCAAGAGATGAGAGACACACACGGATACACACACACACACACACACACACACACACAGTGGGTGGTGAGGAATGGTCAGTTAATAATAATATCATTGAAAAAGAGCACTGAACTATCTCTGGACTTTCACCAATAGATCCCTTACTTGGAGGACTAAGTTTTAGTACTTAGAATAATCAAGGACTAATAACGATATCAAAGTCTTGCAAATTTAATGTATTTCTTTTAATTTATTGTTATGCTTTATTGTTTTTTTGCTTTATATATTTGATTGCATGGTGCCTAATGGTTTATGATTATAATATAAACCTCCTGCTAGGTGTTCTTTAATTATTTGAACATGAAACTTTTTATGTAATATTCATAGGAATCTCAATAACTTTTTTTACATATTAATAATTTTGCTCATCCTTTTTGTATGCCTTGTTAAATAGATTTTTCATTAGTCTCTTATAGATAGCTCAAGACTGGATTTTATTTTGTAATGCAAACTAATATTGTGTGTGTTTGCAGTTATTGATTACATTGATTCTATTCTCAATTATTTCATGACCTACTTATGGTCCTATTTGTGTCATCTAGCTCTGTTTTCTTTTCCCACATTGACATGATATAAATTATTTTTATAATGCTGAATTCTTGCTAGTATTTTGTTAAGAATTTTCAGACCTCTATTCAAGAGAAATATTAGTTTCTACTTTTCCTTCATTTTTTTTTTGTACTAACTTTGTCTTATTTTGTTATTAAGGTAACATTAACTTCACAAAATGAAGTGCGATGTTTTCTCTCCATTTTAATATTCTGGAAGAGATTTTGAAGAATTGTTGTTATTTCTTTAACATTTGGTAAAATTCTCCAATGAAACCATCTGAACTTGGAGATATTCTTTGGGGAAATTCATTAATTATGAATTTTAATTTGGGGCATCCCTGGTGGCTCTGTAGTTAAGAATCTGCCTGCCAATGCAGGCAACACGGGTTCGAGTCCTGGTCCAGGAAGATACCACATGCCACGGAGCAACTAAGCCTGTGTCAGAACTACTGATGCTGCACTCTAGAGCCCACGATCCACAACTATTGAGCCCATGCACCACAACTACTGAGGCAGCGTGGCACAACTACTGAAGCCCACCTGCCTACAGCCCGTGCTCTGCAACAAGAGAAGCCACTACAATGAGAAGCCTGCACACCACAACGAAGAGCACTTGGCACTCTCTGCAACTAGAGAAAGCCGAGGTGCAGCAACGAAAACCCAACATAGCCAAAAATAAATTAATTAATTAATTTTAAAAAATTTAAACTTCTAAATCATTGCAGCGTATTTCAAATGATATATTTCATGTTGTATGAGTTGTAGTATTTTGTGTTTTTTGAGAAACTGGTTCATTATTTATTAATTTATTTTTAACATCTTTGAGGGAGAATAATTGTTTTACAATGTTGTGTTAGTTTCTGCTGTATAACAAAGTGATTCAGCTATATGCACATGTATATCCCCATATCCCCTCTCTCTTGCGTCTCCTTTCCACCCTCCCTAGCCCACCCATCTAGGTGGTCACAAAGCACTGAGCTGATCTCCCTGTGCTATGCAACTGCTTTTCACTAACTATCTGTTTTATATTTGGTAGTGTATATATGTAAATGCAACTCTCTCACTTTCTCTCAGTTTACACTTCACCCCCTCCCCGTGTCCTCAAGTCCACTCTCTACATCTGCATCTTTATTCCTATCCTGCCCCTAGTTTCATCAGAAACTTTTTCTTTTTTTAAGTTTCCATATATATGTGTTAGCATATGGTATTTGTTTTTCTCTTTCTCACTTACTTCACTATCTATGACAGACTCTATGTCCATCCACCTCACTACAAATAACTCAATTTCATTTCTTTTTATGGCTGAGTAATATTCCATTGTATATATGTGCCATCTTCTTTATCCATTCATCTTTCGATGGACATTTAGGTTGGTTCCATGTCCTGCCTATTGTAAATAGAGTTGCAATGAACATTGTGGTACACGACTCTTTTTGAATTATGGTTTTCTCAGGGTATATGCCCAGTAAGTGGGATTGCTGGGGCATATGGTAGTTCTATTTGTAGTTTTTTTGGAACCTCCATACTGTTCTCCATAGTGGCTGTATCCATTTACATTCCCACCAACAGTGCAAGAGGGTTCCCTTTTCTCCACACGCTCTCCAGCATTTATTGTTTGTAGATTTTTTGATGATGACCATTCTGAATGGTGTGCGGTGATACCACATTGTGGTTTTGATGTGAATTTCTCTAATGATTAGTGATGTTGAGCATCCTTTCATGTGTTTTTTGGCAATCTGTATATCTTCTTTGGAGAAATGTCTATTTACGTCTTCTGCCCATTTTTGGATTGGGTTGTTTGTTTTTTTGATATTAAGCTGCATGAGCTGCTTGTGTATGTTGGAGATTAAGCCTTTGTCACTTGCTTCATTTGAAAATATTTTCTCCCATTCTGAGGATTGTCTTTTCATCTTGTTTATGGTTTCCTTTGCTGTGCAAAAGGTTTTAAGTTTCATTAAGCCCATTTGTTTACTGTTGTTTTTATTTCCATTTCTCTAGGAGGTGGGTCAAAAGTCCCTTGCTGTGATTTATGTCATAGAGTGACATACTTCTTCCTATGTTTTCCTCTAAGAGTTTTATAATGTCTGGCATTACATTTATGTCTTTAATCCATTTTGAGTTTATTTTTGTGTATGGTGTTAGGGAGTGTTCTAATTTCATTCTTTTACCTGTAGCTGTCCAGTTTTCCCAGCACTACTTACTGAAGAGGCTGTCTTTTTTCCATTGTATATTCTTGCCTCCTTTGTCATAGATTAGTTGACCATAGGTGTGTGGGTTTATCTCTGGGCTTTCTATCCTGTTCTACTGATCGATATTTCTGTTTTTGTGCTAGTACCATACTGTCTTGATTACTGTAGCTTTGTAGTATAGTCTGAGTCCAGGAGCCTGATTCCTCCAGCTCTGTTTTTCTTTCTCAAGATTGCTTTGGCTATTCAGGCTCTTTTGTGTTTTCATACAAATTGTAAAGTTTTTTGTTCTAGATCTGTGTAAAATGCCATTGATCATTTGATAGGGATTGCATTGAATTTGTAGATTGCTTTGGGTAGTATAGTCATTTTCCCAATGTTGATTCTTCCAATCTGAGAACATGGTATAACTCTCCATCTGTTTGTATCATCTTTAATTCCTTTCATCAGTGTCTTATAGTTTTCTTCTTTTTTTCTTTTTGCAGTACGTGGGCCTCTCACTGTTGTGGCCTCTCCCGTTGCATAGCACATGCTCTGGACATGCAGGCTCAGCAGCCATGGCTCACGGGCCTAGCTGCCTCATGGCCTGTGGGATCTCCCGGACCGGGGCATGAACCTGTGTCCCCTGCATCGGCAGGCGGACTCTCAACAACTGCACCACCAGGGAAGCCCCTGTGTCTTATCGTTTTCTGCATACAGCTCTTTTGTCTACTTAGGTAGGTTTATTCCTTGGTATTTTAGTCTTTTTGTTGCAATGGTAAATGGGAATATTTCCTTAATCTCTCATTTAGATTTTTCATTATTAGTGTATAGGGATACAAGTGATTTCTGTGCATTAATTTTGTATCCTGCTTTACCAAAGTCATTGATTAGCTCTAGTAGTTTTCTGGTAACATCTTTAGGATTCCCTAAGTATAATATCATGTCATCTGCAAACAGTGCCAGCTTTACTTCTTCTTTTCTGATTTGCATTCCTTTTATTTCTTTTTCTTCTCTGATTGCCATGGCTAAAACTTCCAAAACTATGTTGAATAATAGTGCTGTGAGTGGGCAGCCTTGTCTTATTCCTGAACTTAGAGGAAATGGTTCAGTTTTCATCATTGAGAATGATGTTGGCTGTGGGTTTGTCATATATGTCTTTTATCATATTGAGGTAGGTTCCCTCTGTGCCCACTTTCTGCAGAATTTTTACCATAAATGGATGTTGAATTTTGTTGAAAGCTTTTTCTGCATCTATTGAGATGATCATGTGGTTTTTATCCTTCACTTTGTTAATATGGTGTATCATATTGATTGATTTTGGTATATTGAAAAATCCTTGCATTCTTGGGATAAACTCCACTTGATCATGGTGTATGATCCTTTCAATGTGTGGTTGGATTCTATTTGTAAGTATTTTGTTGAGGATTTTTGCATCTATTTTCATCAGTGATATTGGCCTGTTGTATTTTCTTTTGTTATATCTTTGTCTGGTTTTGGTATCAAGTTGATGGTGGCCTCGTAGAATGAGTTTGGGAGTGTTCCTCCCTCTGCAATATTTTGGAAGAGTTTGAGAAGGATAGGTGTTAGCTCTTCTCTAAAAGTTTGATAGAATTCACCTGTGAAGCCATCTGGTCCTGGGCTTTTCTTTGTTGGAAGATATTTAATCATGGTTTCAATATCAGTGCTTGTGATTGTTCTGTTCTTATTTTCTATTTCTTCCTGGTTCAGTCTCAGAAGGTTGTGTTTTCTAAGAATTTGCCCATTTCTTCCAGCTTGTCCATTTTATTGGCATATAGTTGCATGTAGTAGTCTCTCATGATCCTTTGTATTTCTGCAGTGTCAGTTGTTACTTCTCCTTTTTCAATTATAATTCTGTTTATTTGAGTTCTCCCTTTTTTTTTAATGAGTCTGACTAATGGTTTATCATTTTTGTTTATCTTCTTAAAGAACAAGCTTTTTGTTTTATTGACATTTGTTATCATTTCCTTTATTTGTTTTTCTTTTATTTCTGATCTGATCTTTATGATTTCTTTCCTTCTGCTAACTTTGAGAGTTTTTTTGTTCTTCTTTCTCTAATTGCTTTAGGTGTGAGGTTAGGTTGCTTATCTGAGATTTTTCTTGTTTCTTAATGTAGGAGTGTGTTGCTATAAACTTTCTTCTTAGAACTGTTTTTGCTGCATCCCATACATTTTGGGTCGTTGTGTTTTCATTGTCATTTGTTTCTAGGTATTTTTTTATTTCTTCTTTGATTTCTTCAGTGAACTCTTAGTTGTTTAGTAGTGTATTGTTTAGTCTTGTTGTGTTTCTATTTCTTACATTTTTTTCCTGTATTTGATATCTAATCTCATAACATGGTCCGAAAAGATACTTGATATGATTTCAATCTTCTTCAATTTACTGAGGCTTGATTTGTGACACAAGGTATGATCTATCCTGGAGAATGCTCCATGGGCACTTGAGAAGAAAGTGTATTCTGTTGTTTTTGGATGGAATGTCTTATAAATATCAATTAAGTCCATCTTACTTAATGTATCATTTAAAGATTGTGTTTCCTTATTTATTTTCCTTTTGGATGTTCTGTCCATTAGTGCAAGAGGCGTGTTAAAGTCCCCTGCCGTGATTGTGTTACTGTCAATTTCCCCTTTTATGGCTGTTAGCATTTGCCTATGTATTGAGGTGCTCCTATTTTGGGTGCATAAATATTTACAGTTGTTATATATTCTTCTTGGATATATTCCTTGATCATTATGTAGTGTCCTCTTTGTCTCTTGTATTAGTCTTTATTTTAAAGTCTATTTTGTCTGATATGAGAATTGTTATTCCAGCTTTCTTTTGATTTCCATTTGCATGGAATATCTTTTTCCATCCTCTCACTTTCAGTGTGTATGTGTCCCTAGGTCTGAAGTGGGTCTCTTGTAGACAGCATATATACAGGTCTTGTTTTTGTATCCATTCAGCCAGTCTATGCCTTTTGGTTGGAGCATTTAATCCATATACATTTAAGGTAATTATCGATATGTATGTTCCTATTACCATTTTCTTAATTGTTTTGTATTTGCTTTTGTAGGTCTTCTCCTTCTCTTGTGTTTTCTGCATAGAGAAGTTCTTTTAGCATTTGTTGCAAAGCTGGTTTGCTGGTGCTGAATTCTCTTAACTTTTGCTTGTCTGTAAAGTTTTTAATTTCACCATCACAACTGAATGAGATCCTTGCAGTTTAGAGTAATCTTGGTTGTAGGTCTTTCCCTTTCATCACTTTAAATATGTTTGGCCACTCCCTTCTAGCTTGCAGAGTTTCTGCTGAAAGATCATCTGTTAACCTTATGGGAATTCCCCTCTATAACATTTATTGCCTTTCCCTTGCTGCTTTTAATATTTTTTCTTTGTATTTAATTTTTGATAGTTTGATTAGTATGTGTCTTGGCATGTTCCTTCTTGGATTTACCCTGTATTGGAGTCTTTGTGCTTCCTGTGCTTGATTGACTATTTCCTTTCCCATATTAGGGAAATCTTCAACTATAATCTCTTGAAATATTTTCTCAGTCCTTTCTTTTTGTCTTCTTCTTCTTGGACCCCTATAATTTGAATGTTGGTGTGTTTAATGTTGTCCCAGAGGTCTCTGAGACTGTCCTCAATTCTTTTCATTCTTTTCTCTTCATTCTGCTCTGCAGCAGTTATTTCCACTATTTTATTTCCAGGTCACTTCTCCATTCTTCTGCCTCAGTTATTCTGCTATGTTCTCCTTCTAGAGAAGTTTTTGTTTCATTTAATGTGTTGTTCATCATTGTTTGTTTGCTCTTTAGTTCTTCTAGGTCCTTGTTAAACTTTTCTTGTGTGTTCTTCATTCTATTTCCAAAATTTTGGATCATCTTTACTATCCATCTTTACTATCTGAATTCTTTTTCAGGTCCACTTCATTTGTATGGTCTGGTGGGTTTTTACCTTGTTGCTTCATCAGCTGCTTATTTCTCTCTTCTCATTTTGTTTAACTGACTGTGTTTGAGGTCTCCTTTTTGCAGGCTGCATGTTCGTAGTTCCCATTATTTTTGGTGTCTGCTCCCAGTGGGTGTGGTTGGTTCAGTGAGTTGTGTATACTTCCTGGTGGAGGGCACTGGGGCCTGTGTTCTAGTGGGTGGGCCTGGATCTTTTCTTTCTGGTGGGCAGGGCCGGATCCAGTGGTCTCTTTTGGGATGTCTTTGAACTTAGAACTTATGACTTTAGGTAGCCTCTCTTCTAATGGGTGAGGTTGTGTTCCTGTCTTGCTAGTTTTTTGGCATGGGGCATCCCACCCTGGAGCTTGTTAGCCATTGGGTAGAACTGGGTCTTAGTGTTGAGACAGAGTTTTCTGGGAGAGCTCTCTTTGATTGATATTATGTGGGACCTTGAGGTCTCTGGTGGTCCAATGTCTTGGACTAGGCTCTCCCACCTTGGAGGCTCAGACCTGACACCTGTCCAGAGCACCAAGACCTTTCCAGCCACATGGCTATATCCAGTGAGGATCCAGGGCATTGGGTGTGGACCCTGAGGCTACAGCAGGTCCCTGATATGGGCTTCACAGCACGGTGATGCAGACACACCACTTTAATTGGTCCATTTTCTTTATGTTGTCAAATCTATGCATGTAGAATTGCTAATAGTATTCCTTTATTATCCTTTTTATGTCTGTACAGTCTGTAGTGATATTTCCTGCTTCATTTCTCTATTGATAATTTGTGTTCACTCTCTCTTTCTTTTTCAGTCTTGCTAGATGTTTGACAATTCTGTTATTTCAAAGAGAAGACTTTTGTTTCACTGATTTTATCCACTGTTTTTATCTGTTTTAAATTTCATTGATTTTTCCTATTATCTTTATTATTTTCTTCCTTCTAATCACTGGAATTATTTTTCCCTTTTTTTCCAGGTCCTTGAGGTCTGAGATTAGATTACTGATTTGAGGCTTTTCCTCTTTTGTAATGTAATATTTAACACTGTAAATTTCCTTCTCAACACAGCTACAGTTATGTCCACAAATTTTATGCTATATCTTTCTTTTTATTCAAGTTCAATGTATTTTTAATTTTCCTTGAGGCTTCCTCTTTTACTCGAGTTATTTAGAAGTGTTTTATTTAGTTTCCAAGTATTCAGAGATTTTCCACCTATATTTTTGTTATTCCTTTCTACTTTGATTCCAATGTGCTCCAAGAACATAATTTTTATGATTATAAGTCTTTTAACTTTGTGTTTTGGTGCAGGATACAGCCTATCTTGATAACTGTTGCACTTGGAAAGAATGTATATACTGCTATTGTTGAGTAGAATCTTTTTAAAAATATAATTTAGATTCTTTTGTTTGATGGTTTTGAGTTCTTTTAAAATTTGCTGATTACCTTTTTAGCTGTTCTGTCAGTTGTTGTGAGAGGGGTGTTAAATCTACAATGAAAATTTTGGATTTTTCTATTTCTCTTTCTACTTCTATCAGTTTTTGCTTCACACATTTGACAGTTATCTTGTTTGGTTCTTAGGGTTGCTATTGCTGCATGATGGACTGGCCTTTTATTGTTGTATAATGTGCTTCTATTTCTCTTGTTTTTCTTTTGCTGTAAAGATTACATTATTTAATATTAATATGGTCACTCCTGCTTTCCTTTGAAAAATGTTGATACACCAACTTCCAACCTTTTATTTTTAACCTACCTTTGGTTAAAGTGAGTTTCTTATAGACAGCATAGAGTTGGGTTGTGTCATGTTTTTTAAATACATTAGGAGATTGTTTTCCTTTTCTGGAAATTGTCCCCATCACCACAATGGACCAGCCATGTTGGTAAGATGTTGGTTTCAAAAACACTTTTGTGATTTACTGACATTAGGTTTGGTAAGGACACACACTTATTTCATTCTATGAAGATACTTTTACAACAGTTAGGTTGGAAGTGTGAAATGATAATAATTTGCTTTGTCTCTATTTCCTCTGGTTTCTCCTAACTTCTAGACCATGTTGTCTCATATTTAGAAGTTATCCCTAACATTAGAAGGAACTGGTATAACTTGCTACTAAGAACTGTAAGTTATAGAAAACTGCACAATTACAGTTTCTCTTCTAATTCTGTAAATATAAGTTTGATGTATGTCAATCATATTGCAGTCTCAGGGCCTTTGCTCTTGCTGCTCCTGGAATTTGCTCCTTTTTAATATTTACATGGCTTACTTGCTCATTTTATTCCAAGCCATGTTGAATGGTCACTTACTCAGAGAGTCCTTCTTCATTATCTCTTTCTGTAAGATTTTCTCTCCCTTCTACCTTCTTGGACTATGTCATTTTTATTCATTGAATAATCACTACCCAGCATTTTAGCTTATCAATCTATTGGTTTATTTCCCCCTTTTTTGTCTCCCCTCTAAAATGTAAGGTCTGCTGGAGCCTGGGCTCTGTCTACCTTGATCACTGGGTGTCACTGATGCTTCAATACTGTGCCTGACTCAGAAGAGGCACTTATTTGTCAGAATGTGTCCAGAGAGGGGATTCAGAATAGTTGCCTCTTAGTTTCTCTAGAATCTTTCAGCACATGTGCTTGAATTATGGCATTTTATTATGTTTTACTCAAACTATGCGACAATGACAATAACTTTTCATACTCTTGGAGGAAAAGCCATGCTTTGGCCCTTGATAGTTACTTTCAGAACAATCTAATCAGTTCTATATATAGCAGAAATTCCTCTAGATTTCTGATAAGAGGTTTGGGCCATTCATTAGATACAGTAACAATTAAATTAATTTTCCCCAACTTTTCTTTTTTAATTCTTTTGTCTAGTTGCTATACAGTGTGGTGGTTGTGGGGGAAGGATTAGCAACCTGATCTCATCCCACCAGTTTTCCCGGGAGTCATAAATATTTTCTTTTCAGTAACCAGATATCACATGAACCATATAGAGCCCTGAGTATCTACCACCTAGGGATGTTGAAGTCTTGTGAGATGTCCTCAAACCATGTATATATCAAACATTGCAATAAAGTAATAATCCACATCTACTAGTCAAATGTCTATGTGGATATTCTTAGAAGGAAAGAAATAATTTACTTTTAAAAATTACTTTTTTCATTACTTGTTCCTTTAATGTATAACATATGAATATGTTTCATTATATGTATATATTTTTCTATCAGACAGAAAAATTCAGCCTTTATTGTATGAAGATCCTGAATATTCAATAAACAGTTTTAACAGTTTATATACATAATATGTTAAAAATATATGATAATTTTGCTGTCCTCACTGAAGAATTGTGGTTTTGGCAATGTGATAGGCTTCAGACGAGTTTGTGGACTTTCCATTCACTTGGTTCTGAGACTTTGGGCATGTTAAAAAACTTATTTAGAATTCCAGGGGTTTTTTCCATGTATAAAATTCAGATAAAAATCTCTACTACCGCTCTAAGAATTAGAACTATCTATAAAACCTGTATAAAAATCTTTAGTGCACAATAAATAAATGTAAGGATTATGATTATTGAAGACAATTTAATTATACAATTAAATGCTTATTGCTTTGCATTTCTAAATTTTTAATGTAAATAAAATCATAATTAGGAAAACTAATTATTTGTCAGACTAAACATATTGAGTTTTCATTTGTTGTTTTGGGTAGAATGTCCCCTGAAGTATTCTATCTGCTTTGGGATATTAAAAATATTTAACAGTCAGCTATGAGAATGTAATTTACTTTATTATAATATTATTGGGTTGCACAACAAAGGACTTGAGCCAAGAATGGGGAAGGGACTTGCTGAAAAAGACCAAAAAAAAAAACAAAACAGGTGGGAAAGTATTAAGATGTTATATGTAGAGACACAGGAAACTCCCGGACTGAATGCCTAAGAGTTTAACACATCTCCTTAGCAACTTATTGAGGGTTGTGCTCTTAAGAAGAAGTCACCACTTTAATTTCTACTAATGGGTAGATTCAGATAAGACTGAGACAATTTCCCAAAGCTTTATAAGTCAATGAAGTGTGTGTTATACATAGTCCTAACACAGGATTTCAGAACTGTTAGTGAGATTGACAACAATAACTAAGATATATCAAGTTCCCATTATGTGTCAGTTATCTGCTATGGGATTTGTACCAAGAGTTTATTCTAAATATGACTGGTGTAAAATGTCTTAAAATCTGATTTGGATTTTCTTGTTTAAAAAAATTTTATTATGGAAAATGTCAAATGCAAGTAAGATGGAACAGTATAACAAACCCCCAGGTATCCATCACTTTTATTAACTTCAACCAATATTTTTTTCATCCATAGACCCACATACTTAACCTTTTCAGATTATTTTGAAGAAAATCTCAAATATATTATTGTTTCAGTCACAAATATTTCACTATGTACCTCTAAAAAAGAAGAAATCTTGTTTATAATATAAGTGCAATTGTATTATTTCTTCTGATAACAAGTTGTCTGTAACTTCTTAATAGTATCAAATACCCCTTCAGTATCCAGATATCTCAAGGCAAATATGGAGGGCAAAAGGGAAGAAAACAAATAGAAAAAAGTCCCAAAAAACAGAAAATAAGTAACAAAGTAATAAATGTAAACAGAATAATATTATAGTCACATCAAATGTAAGTTGTCTGAACACTCAACTAAAAAGCAGAGAATGTGGGCTTGGATAAAAGAATAATACTCACCGTTATATTTAAAATGGATAACAAACAAGAACCTACTGTATAGCACAGGGAACTCTGCTCAATATTATGTGACAACCTAAATGGGAAAAGAATTTGAAAAAGTATAGGTACATGTATATGTATAATTGAATCACTTTTTTGTACACCTGAAAATATCACAACATTTTTAATCAACTATACTCCAGTATAAAATGAAAAGTTAAAAAAAAGAAAACAGAAAATGGAGTGTGGGAGGATAGGGGGGAAGGTAATGGATCATGAGGTCAGATAATCTTTTTAATTTTGAAGCTGTTTTCAATGGAGAAGGGGCCTCATGAGAGGTGTTTCACATTTGTATGGCTAGTGGCAAATATACCTGGGCAGCACTGCTCTGTGAAGACCTGGATTTCCCACCCCAGGGAACTCTGCAGCTAAAGTGTTTGATCTGCCCCAGCAGCACTGACTTAAAGGGAAAGAGAAGTAATGGGGTGCACACCATTAATGTGCCCTGAAATGTTGCCTTATTACCAGTCCCATTTCCCTGCATTCTCCTCCTCCCCATGGGAGCACCTGGGATACACACAAGGACTGAAATCACAGGGAGAAGAAGGGAGCAACAGGCTGTTTTGCAGGGCAATGAAACTGAAAATAGTGAAAGCAAGGGGAATGTGTTTGCTGTTTATAGCCAAAACATGAAAACAACATAAAAAACATATAAAAAGCGGTGTTTAACTTCAAGTCCATTTTGTGAATGATTGATTCTTCAGTCTTTTTTTAACTAAAAAGCCAGACTCTTGCAAAAAAAAAAAAAAGAAGAAGAATACTCAACTATATGCTGCCTGGAAGAGACCCACTTTAAAAATAACACAAATAGATTAAAAAT
The DNA here is from genome assembly GCF_937001465.1 of Orcinus orca. Taxonomy (NCBI): domain Eukaryota; kingdom Metazoa; phylum Chordata; class Mammalia; order Artiodactyla; family Delphinidae; genus Orcinus; species Orcinus orca. The sequence goes on along the minus strand of NC_064563.1, from coordinate 7,455,258 downwards.
AAAGAGCGGAAAATGCACCATGATTACAATAATAAAAGTGAATGGCTATATTAATAATAAAAAAGTAGATCTTAGAGCAAAGAACATTACCATGGATAAAGAGTCATTTCATGACCAAGGGGTCAATTCTCCAAGCAAGGGTAACAATCTTAAATGTTTATTTGTCAATTTTCCAAGTGAGGGTAACAATCCTAAATGTTTATTTCACTTTACAATGGAGCTTAACAATAGATAAAGCAAAAACTGATAGAACTGAGAAAAGAAATAGGCATATCCATCATTATCATCAGAGATTTCAATAAGCCTCTTTCAATAATTAATAAAAGTAAACAGAAACTCAGTTAAGATACAGGGTAGTTGAACAAGACTATTAATCACCTCACCCTAATTGACATTTATTGAACACGTCAACCAAAACCAGCAGCATACATATTCTTTTCAAGTGTACATAGGCCTTTCAACAAATTAGACTATATTTTTGGCCATAAAACAAATCCTAGTGCATTTAAAAATTTCTAATAATGCAAAGTATGTTCTCTAATCAAAATGGAATTTATTTATATATCAATAACACAAGGATATTTGGGAAATCCACATATATTTTGAAATTAAAATTAAACAACAGACTTCTAAATAATTAAATAGCCCATGGTCTAAGAAGAAATCACAGGAAGTTAGAAAATATTTTGAACTGAATAAAAATACAAACAATATATCATAATGTGTGAGGTACAGTTAATAGGGTACTGAAAGAGAGATATATAGCACTAAATGTTCATATAGAAAAAAAAAAGGCAAGAAAAAAGGTCTCAAATCAAAGAGCAGAGCTTCCACCTTTTAAAAAAAACAAAGTAAACAAAGAGGGAAATAATAAAGGTCAGAGCAGAAATCAATAGAAATTAGGGAAATAAAAGAGAAAAACCAATGAAATCACTTGAGATCAATAAAACTGATAAATGTTGGTCAGATTGATCATGAAAAAAGAGAGACACACTGTAAATATCAAATATGAGATGACATCAAAACAGATTGTGTGGATATTAAAAAGATAATAAATGAATAATAGAAACCATTTTATGCCAACATATTTGATAACTAGGTGAAATGAGTAAATTCCTTAAAGATATAAACTTCTAAAGTTCATTCACAAAGAATTAGGTTACATGAATAGTCCCACATCTATTACTGAAATTGAACTTGCAGTTAAAATTCTTCCCACAAAGAAAACTCCAAGAGCAGATGGCTTCACTTGAGAATTTTACCAAACACTTAAGGAATATATAATATCCCTTTTACAAAAATTTCCAGATAATTCAAGAGGAAGGTATACCTCCCATTTCATTCTATGAGGAAGGAATGAGTCTGATACAAAACACAAACAAGCAAACAAACAAAAACCAGAGACCAGAGATGTTACAAGAAAAGTAAACTATAGACCAAAATTAAACTAGACCATTAAACTAGATGCAAAAATTCTTAACAAAATTTTTAAAATTCAAATGATGTATTAAAAGATGATACATCATTACCAAATAAGGTTTATCCCAGGAATGCAATGTTGGTTTAACATTCAAAAATCAATAAACATAATTCACCACATTGTCATGCTATAAAAGGAAAACTATATTATCATCTCAATAGATTCAGAAAAAGCATTTGATAAAATGAAATATCTATTCATGATAAAAATTCTGCACAAACTGAGAAGAAAAGGGAACTTTCTCAACCTAATAAAAGGCATCTACAAAAAAAAAAAACCCCTTCAGTTAATATTATACTTAATCATGAAATACTAAATAATTTTCTTCTAAAATAAGAAATGAGAAAGTTTTATTTTTAATAGCACCAAACTGGAAGCAATCCTTCTGTTAAACATTGTACTGGAATTTCTTGCTAGTGCAATCACGCAAGAAAAAAAAAAAGTTCAGACAGGAAGGAAGGAAGCAAAATGATCATATTGTCTATGTAGAAAACCTAATGGCATCTTAAAAGAAAGTATTACAATTAATAAGTGAGCTTATCAAGATCTTAGGATATGAGTATAAGAAAACCAATTCTATTTATATTAACAGCAAATAATCAGATATTTATTTTAAAGATTTTAAAGATTCAATTTAAATCTTCATTTGAAATCTTCATTTAAATCTTTTTTGAATCTTCACTTTAAAGATTCAATTTCAGATAGCATTAAAATATGAAACACAAGCATAAGGACAATTTTGACAAAAATATGAAAGACTGTAGCTGAAAACTTCCCAACATTGCTGAGAGAAATTAAAGAAAACCAAAATAAATGAGTGAAACACTGGCTTCATACAAATTCTCCCCCAGTGTAGTTATAGATTCAACGTAATTTCAATCAAACTCCAGCATAATGTTTTGTAGAAATTAGCAAGCTGAATTTAAAATCCATATGGAAATGCAAAGAGCCTTTTAAATAATCAAACTTGGAGGACTAAAACTACCAGATGTTAAGGCAATGTAAAACTACAGTAATGAAAATAGTATGATATTGACACGAAGACAGATGAATAGGGCGATGAAGCAGAATATATAGCCCAGAAATAGACCCACACATATACAGTCAACTGATTTTCAGCAAGTGTGCAAAGACAATTATATGGGGGAAATCACCGTATTTTCAACAAACACTCCTGAAACATTTGACTGTAAATATGCAACAAACAAACAAACAAAACCTTTTGGATATCTTGCACTATATATGAAAATTTACACAATTGGTTCAAAGATCCAAATTGTAAACTTAAAGCTATAACACTTCTGGAAGAAATACAAGAGAAAAAGGTTGTGACCATGGTTAGGCAAACATTACTTAGATTTGATGTCAAAAACATAATGCGTATAAGAAAAAAATGAATAAATGAGAAATAATTAAAATTAACTACTTCTGCATTTTTGAATGACATTCTTTTTTTTTTTTTTTTTTTTTTTTTCGGTACACGGGCCTCTCACTGTTGTGGCCTCTCCTCTTGCAGAGCACAGGCTCCGGACGCGCAGGCTCAGCGGCCATGGCTCACAGGCCTAGCTGCTCCACAGCATGTGGGATCTTCCCGGACCGGGGCACGAACCCGTGTCCCCTGCATCGGCAGGCAGACTCTCAACCACTGCGCCACCAGGGAAGCCCTTGAATGACATTCTTAACAGCATGAAAAGAGAAGCCATAGATTGGGAAAAAACAATCTTTGCAAAGCAAATATCTGATAAAGGATTTGATTCCAGAATATGTAAATATTATTTAGACTTCAATAATTAGAAAAGAAGAAACTCAGTTAAAAGGGTTGGCAGTGTAAGGGGGTGCTTTGGGGTTCTTGGACCCAATTTCAATCCATGAATGGGGGGTGGTTTCCCACACCTTCCAACAAGCAATTCTGGACATCAGCTGGATGTCTGAGAATTCAACTCAATTCTAACACTATCTACCTGGGGACAGCATTAGATTCCACAGGTAGAGGGCTCAGTCCTACCAGACCACTCACCCACCCCTATTTCAGAGACCAATTATAAGTCCAGGTGCTTCTGACCCCACCAGCTATAGGTTGGAAGTTCCAATGACCTCCACCTTGGGGTTCAGATGCCAGTCACAAGTCTAAGTTGTTACCTGTCTTTCTGACCTACTGGCTCCCATGATACCCTTCTTGGGTTTGATTAATTTGCTAGAGCATCTCACAGAACTCAGAGAAACATTATACTTACTAGATCACCTGTTTATTATAAAAGGATATAAGTTGGGAACTGCCAGATGCCTAGAGCAAGATACGGTGAGAGGGCACAGAGCTTCCTTGTCCCCTTGGAGAGCACCATTATCCCCAAAATTCCAGGTGTCCACAAAACCAGAAGCTCTCTGAACCCAGCCCTTTAGGGTATTTATGGAAGCTTCATTACTTAGGGCATGGTTGATTAAATCATCGGCCATTTATGATTGATTTAACCTCTAACCCTTCATTCCTCCCTGGAGGTCAGGGATGGGACTGAAAGTTCCAACCCCCTAATCATGTGGCCTGGTTTACTGGAAACGAGCCACCATCCTCTGGTGCTTTCCAAAAGTCTCCTCATTAACATAACAAAAGACACCTTTTATTACTTTCAACACTTAGGAAATTCCAAGGGTTTTAGGAGCTGTGAGCCTGGAACTATGAAGGAAGACCAAATATATATGAGAACTGTATTTTGGTCTTCTGAATGACCAAATGTATATTTTTCTTATAAATTACAACATTGCAAGGGGCAAAATATTTGAAGATACACTTCACCAAGAAGATGTATGGGTGACATATACAATTGAATATTATTCAGCCATAAAAAGGAACAAAATAGTGCCATTTGCAGAGACGTGGATAGAATTAGAGACTGTCATACAGAGTGAAGTAAGTAAAAAAGAGAGAAACAAATATCATCCACTATTGCTCATATGTGGAATCTAGAAAAATGGTACAGGTGAACTTATTTGCAAAGCCGAAATAGATACACAGATGTAGAGAGCAAACTTATGGATACCAAGGGGGGAAGGGGGGTGGGATGAACTGGGAGACTGGGATTGCAATATATACACTACTATGTATAACATAGATAACTAATGAGAACCTACTGTATAGCACAGGAAACTCTACTCAGTGCTCTGTAGCAACCTAAATGGGAAGGAAATCTAAAAAAGAGGGGATATATGTACATGTATAATTGATTCACTTTGCTGTACAGCATAAACTAACACAACATTGTAAAGCAACTATACTCTAATAAAAACTAAAACAACAATAATAACAACAAATACCGGTGCTAAGGGCACCAGAATGTTGCAAAAAAAAAAAATACACAAAATTCTTACATCATTAGTCTTTAGAACAAGCTAATTAAACCACAATAAGATATCACACATCTATTAGAATGGCTAAAATTAAAATAACTGACCATGCTATATATCATCATAGCAGTGCTGAGAAGGTAGAGAAATTGGAAACTCTCATAAACTGCTGGTGGTACAACTACTTTGAAAAACAGTCTGGCAATTTCTTAAAAAGTGAAGCATAGATGAAACCATATGTCAATACAAAGTGCACAAATGTTTATACTAACTTCACTTGCAGTAGCCAAAAACTTGAAGCAAGTCAAATTTCAATCAATAGGTGAATCATTAAATAAACCAGTATGCCAATGCCGATACAATCCAATACTACCCAGAAATAAAAAGAAATGACTTATTGATCTATGAAACAACATAAATTGTATCTCAAAATAATTATCCTGAGTGAGAAAAGCCAAACAAAACAAGAGTACATACTGTGTGATTCCATTTAAATGAAATTCTAGATAATTGGGACTTCCCTGGTGGTCCAGTGGTAAAGAATCTGCCTTCCAATGCAGGGGACGTGGGTTCGATCCCTGGTTAGGGAACTAAGACCCCACATGCCACTGGGCAACTAAGCCTACGCACCACAACTACTGAGCTCCTGCACCTCAACTAGAGAGCCTGTGTGCCACAAACTACAGAGCCCACATGGTCTGGAGCTCGCACACCACAACTAGAGAGAAGCCCTTGCACCACAACAAAAGATCCTGCACGTCACAACTAAAAAGACCCGATGCAGCCAAAAATGAATATAAATAAATAAATAAATCTTTAAAAAAATAAATAAAATTCTAGAAAACTGAAAAAAATCTATAGTGACAGAAAGCATGTTAGAGGTGGTCATATGGAGATGTAAAGGGCATTTGGAGAGGGGAAGGAGGTAGAGATTACAAATGAAACTTTGGAGTGTGATGAATGACTATTACCATAATTATGGTGATGGTTTAATGGATGTATACATGTCAAAACTTAGTAAATTGTACATTTAAATATATACAGTTTAGTGGATGTCAATTGTATCTCAAAAACGCTTTTTTTTAAACTACAGAAAAACGCATTTTTATAAACACTGTTTTTTCCCTATTTCTTCCACCCTATGTTCCCTTTCTCTTATAGACATTGAACATTTTTATGTAATTTATATAATTTCTTAAATAAATAATAGCATTCCATACCAAATTTATTCCACCTTGGTTTTTCATGTAATTATATATCCTAAGATATAGTAGTATATAGATATATTCCTCATTCCTTTTTTCAGCTGCATAATTCTCTATTGCTTGAATACAGCATACTTTAACTGTTACATATAGATGTTTGGGGGTTATTTTCAGTATTTCAGTATTATTAAAATAATAATATAAAATAGTGGTGCAGTGGGTTATCATTCTTTTCATACCTTTTGATAATACATTTTTGGAACATGTTCTTAGAAGTGATATTTCTGGGTGAAAGAGAAAATGCAATGTAAGTTTGCTAGAGATTACCAAATTCTCCTTCATTGGGGTTGTACCACTTAATATTTCCACTGTTAATGTATGAAGTACCTGTATTCCAACTGAGTATATTGTCCTGAGTATACACCCTGAACAGCAGAGTATAATGTCTAACATTGGATCTTTGCCTGTACCTGAAAGATGGAAATTTTTGCCTTAGCTATTTGACTAAATGATTAGACACTAGTGTCAATAATTGGGCAATTTGGGAAAAATAGAGTACCCCCTGTTTTACTGCTGTCATACACCAAAAACTTAACACTTCATAGTAACCTTAAATTGGCAAATTTATGGGGTGAATTATATCTCTCCAAAATTCATGTATTGAAGTCCCAAGACCTAGTGATTCAGAATGTAACCATATTTGGAGATAGAGCCTTTAAAGTGATAACTGAGTTGAAATCAGGTCATACAGGTGAGCTCTAATCCATGCAACTATATTTGGAAATAAGACCTTCAAAGAGGTATTTAAATTAAAATGAGGTCCACAAGGTGAGGTCTTAGTATGACTAGTGTTCTTACAAGAAGACAAAGAAATACCAGGGGCGCACACACAGAGATTTAAGGTCATGTGAGGACACAGCAAGAAGTTGGCCATCTGCAAGCCAAGGGAAAAGGCCTCAGAAGAGACCAAATCTGTCAACACCTTGATCTTGGACTTTTGGCCTCCAGAACTGGGAGAATATAAATTTCTGTTGTTTAAACTATGTAGTCTGGTATTTTGTTATGGCAGCCCTAGCAAACCATCACAGCATATGTACCATGTAGTAATTACTTAAGTGTATTGTTCCAATTGGTAGTAACTAGCAACCAAAAAAAGTCTCATAGACATTTTATTATTCAGAAAATAGAGTAATAAAGGTGGTATTCTAACCGTGGAGCAGGGAATATGATATTATGTACTTACTATTTATTATCTCAGAGTATCAATGACTTCCCACCCAAATAAGAATATTTCAATTTTAATCAGTAATTCTCAAAATGTGTGTGAAACATCTCCTGGGAACTTGTTAGAAACCCACATATTGGCTCTCACTCCAGAGCCACCAAACCAGAAACTTTGGTGGTACACCCCAGCTGTTTGTGGATTAATAAACTCTCCAGGGGAGTCCAGAGCACACTCAAATTTGAGAACCACTCTACTAATTCACCTCCACCAACCACCAGAGTGACCTATAGACCTAGAATGCAGGTTTCCTTGTGTAACCCCTTCCCCTGCTCAACATGGTTCAATAAGTTACCCATAATCAATACGATCTACTAGGATCTTCTACCAGAAGTGCTCAAATGCTTATAGGTTAGGATTTGGAGTTCATAGCCTGGGTTTGAATCCCAGCTCTATCACTTATTCATTCTGTATTTGTGGACAAATTATTTAATTTCCTCACCCATGTCACGTGGATAATTGTGCCTGCCTCATAGGATTGCTGAGGATCAAATTAGTTAATACACATAAAATGCTTAGAACAGGGCCTGGTGTTTAATAAGTGGTCAATAAATATTAGCTGTTATTATGTTATTATTATTATCAGTGTTATTATTATTCCACCCCTTCCTCATTACCTATTACACTCCGTCTCACATTTTGCTCCAGTAATACTGAACTGCTCATGGTATCCTGCTTATACTATGCTGTTCATTCTATTATTTGACTTATTCTAAGGCTTTTACTTACATTGTTTCCACTGATAAGACTTTACTTATATTGTTTCCACCACCACAAGCCCCCCTCTCATGTCTTTTGTTACCTAGATAATGCTTACTTATTTTTCAACAAAATTCAATGATCCTTTCTTCCAGGAAGTCTTTTCCCACACCCTCTCCACCACCCACCTTAGATTGAAGTCTGTGGTCCTATTTGGTGTTTCCTTCATATCTGTGCTTAATTCTGGGTTGCAGAGGCTGTCCAGATGCTCATAAACCACTTCCTTATTCCTGGGCTCAAAGCTAGCTGGCCCTTCCATGTCTCCGTTGCAGGTAAGTGTGGCTTTGTAATTGGTTTCTAGCCAATGGAATTCAAGCAGAAGTGATATGTGACTCTTCCAGGTCTGGCCTTGGAGAACCTCTCCAGGATAATCCCCCATCCTCTCTGTCTGCCACACTGAAGATTGAGCAGATGTTTTCAGAAGAGGATGGAATCATCAGACGAAAGGATTCTGGGTTCTATGTGAACACAGGAAGCCCATCAACCTAACTATTAGGCACACATATGTTGAAATCATTAGTAAAAATTGTTAAACTGCTAAGACTTAGAGATTTATCTGTTACAGTGGTTAGCCTTACCTCAACAAATGCTCTCCATAATCATACTGAAAACATAGTATTGAAATTATATTTTTATTTATCTGAATCATTTACTAGACTGCTGTAACAATTCTGAGTTTCAAGACTGTGCCATGTCTTATTCATATTTGTATCCCTAAATAAATGCAGATGTTCAATGAAGGCTTGAATTCAATGAATGATGACTTTAAGTGTTGGGAGATACATATGGAAACTACATATATTAGGTGATTAATAAATGTTATTTAATTATCACAACAATGCTTGTGGTATATGTCATGTTCTTTATTTTATAAGCAAGGGAAGGAAAACAAGAGGACAAGCAATTTGGGCAAGGTTGACAGCCCACCTATTGAGATTGAGAAATGATACCCAGATCTGCCTAACTTTAAAGCCCATGTGACTTTCTTGAAACATGTGTCACAGAGTCTATGGAAATCTACAATTCATATCCATAACCTTGTCTCTTATTTTTTTTTTTTTTTTAGAAACAGGCCATATTTTGGTTCCATGGTTCTCTGATGGAGAAGAAAACTTTCAAAAATCTCAGAAATTAATTATCTTTCTAAGGAACCTTATTACAAGTTATTATTTTCCAAAATATTTTTGGTCTATCATGTTCACCTATTTCATTTTTAAAAAGTCTTATACTTACACTTTGAATAAGTGCTCTAAGTTTTTATTTAATGGGAGGAAGAAGATGATTTTTCTTCAAACAATGAGGTAAATTTATGATTTAATCGAAAATAAGATACCAGCAACTTGATCTTCCAACAGGAACTCTGCAGTCCTTTGCTTGCACACTCCTTATTAGTCTCCTTGGCAACGGGTAATCACTTGTTTCCCTTAAATAGATGAGATGCCAACAAATATGTAATAGTGGTTTGATACATCAGCAAAGAAAAGTGCTATAATGACAGCATAATAAATCTGAACATGAAAAGTTAATAGCCACATTAGTGACAGCCTAACTATAGTGTGAGAAGCACATGGAGCCTGAATTTTCGGCTTCTGTTTCATTCTCTTTGTGTTATCAGTCCTCCCTAGAATGGTCTCCTCCCACCCTCTCTCCCTTTGCATAGCCTGAAACCTGTAAAAGGATAGAAACGCTTAAAAATAAAATAGACCTGTTAATAATTTCTTCTTTCCTCCCATACAAGAAGGACATTAAATTATTCAGGATCCAGGTAAATATTTTTATAAAAAAATATGAGTTTGGGGCCATCCTTGAAGAGTTAAATGTGTAATTTGAACCCAAGATGTTTACCTAAATATGTTGCATTTGGGGGTATTCACCTTGATTTGTTTCCATCACAGTCATTCATCTCTGTTAGGATATCCTCTTTGTTCTCTAATTAAATATCACAGCTCTGTCGTAGAAGCCAGCACAGAACTCACCATGGTTCTTTCACAGTGGAGCCAGGGGTGTCTGAGGTGGGCTTAGAGTCACTGTCTTTGAAGATGAAACTAGGTCCAGTGAGCCTGCTTGACCCATGTGGGGCCATCCTCTCTTGTCATTGTTGCTGGGGACATATGGGCTTTTTCAGGGACCAAGGGATAGCCATTGCTTTCATTCATCTTCAGAACTAACTGTGCTTAGCAGTGGCACCAGATTTAGGCTAAAATGAGAAGTCAGCCACACAGATCTCCTACATCTCCTCCTTTCTCTGTTTTCAATGCCACTTCCTCCACTTCCAATGGTTTCTTCTAGTTTTTTCCATCTTCCTTTAACCTTGGGTACCCAATTCTGTCTTTTCCTTTGACAGAGTAACAGAACCATCTGAAAAATGTGTCTCCTCTAAGACATTAAGTAGTCCAACATGAAAAGGTGAGACTAGAGAATAAAACAGATTGAAGAAGTAACAAACTAATCAGTATAAATATTCTGATAATAGAAATTACTGCTATTACCTGCCAAGTACTTACCATGTATCAAGCAGTGTGCGAGATTCTAGGCACATGATTTCCACTGAATCCTTACAATATGGATATTACTGTTGTGATTTCATGGGCAACTGAGGTTTTTCATTGATGTCAAACATCTTGTCCAGGGTCACATAACTAGAAAGTGGCAGAATCAGAATTTTTTAAGTTAATTTTTATTGGAGTATATTTTCTTTACAATGTTGTGTTAGTTTCTATTATAGAGCAAAATGAGTCAGCTATACATATATCCCGTCTTTTAAAAAAAGTTTTTAATAGATCTTTATTGGAGTATAACTGCTTCACAATACTGTGTTAGTTTCTGTTGTACAACAAAGTGAATCAGCCATATGCATACCTGTATCCCCATATCCCCTCCCTCTTGAGCCTCCCTCCCACCTTCCCTATCCCACCCATCTAGGTCATCACAAAGCACCAAGCTGATCTCCCTGTGCTATGCAGCTGCTTCCCAACATCCAGCCAGCTATCTTACATTCGGTAGTGCATATATGTCGATGCTACTCTCACTATCCCTTCTTTTTTGGATTTCCGTTCCATTTAGGTTACCACAGTGCATTAAGTAGAGTTCCCTGTGCTATACAGTATGCTCTCATTTATTAACTGTTTTAAACATACTATCAATAGTGTATGTATATCAATCCCAATCTCCCGATTCCTCCCACCTCCCCTTCCCCCTTGGTATCCATACATTTGTTCTCTATGTCTGTGTCCCTATTTCTGCTTTGCAAATAAGATCATCTATACCATTTTTCTAGATTCCACAATCAGGATTTTAATCCACATCAGCTTGTTTCCAAAGCCAATGCAGAGTTGAAAGGGTCATTTCAGGCCAATTCATAATTTTCTACAAACTGTAGTCATCCTTCATTCAGAATTCTTTGAGAGTGATGAACCAAACTCTGAATAGTTCCAGGTCTCTGCCTTCCAAGGCATCTACTCCATCTTTAATAATAAGAGAAAGAATAGCTACTATTTATGTAATGCTTGCAATGTGCCAGGCACATTCCGAAATCCAAACATGATCAGTGGTTTTAACCATGGGCTCTGGAGTCACTGCTGGGGTTTGAATCCTTATTCTACCCTTGTGAGACCTTGGACCTCTGTACCTCACTTAACGCCTTAGTTTTCTCATTTCTAAGGTGGGGAATAATAAGTTTCCCTATAATGTAGGGTTATTGTGAGAATAAGATGAGGTCATACACACAAAACTCTTGGGACTGACAGCACATAGAGACATTTAGTAAATGTTAAGTAGATTGTAAGTTGTTTTTCTTGTTCTTGTATGCAGGGCACTGTGCTAAGCCATTCACATACATTATTTCAACTGATCCTCTTAATAATTCTGTACTTTCTGCACTATGGTTATCCTCATTTTACAAATAAGAAAGATGAGGTATGGAGGGGTGATGTAAATTTCCTGAGGATACAAGAGTGAGTAGTGGCTCAGCCAGAATTCTAACCCAGGCATTATATCTCCAAAGCCTGTTTTCTCAGAAGCTGGCACCCTGACTCTTGACTGTGAGATAACATTGTGAGTTAGAAAGCATGTTCCTACGTGAAGCCAAACTGTGTCCATGAAACTTTAACCCCTTCGTCTTAGGTTTTGTTATTAATATTTTGCACACATCACTGAACCATGAGAATGTTCTCTTTCCTTCCATCTAAGGCTCATCATTCCTCCTCACCCACCCAACCCCACCCAGCCACCCTGCTTCACTTACTTTACATCACAAGTCGTTTATTAAAGATACTCTGGGGGGAAATTCACAAAACAAATACATGTCACTGAAAGCAAACAGATAGTTCACAATGTGTTTCACCAAAAGTCTGTCTAAAATTTAACAAGATACAGATTTAAATAGGGATCAAGGTTTTTCTTATGACGGAAAATTGTAATAGAGGCAATCCATTGAATCCGGGGATTTGTCAGCCAATTGTCTGAGACGAGTCAGTTCTGTATCCCTCTTGGCCACCAGGAGAGGGGAATGATGTCCAGACTTCACTCTGGCCGGGAGGAGACAGAGGGTTTGGTTTGGCAGTCCAGGGTACCATACACCCACAATGCACCACCCTCCAGGAAGCAGCAATTTTAAGCAAAGTTCTGTGCCTGTTGCAAACTTGTATCATAGCAACACACACATTTTTAATAAATAAATCGTTCTCCAAATAACTTTATTCACTGAGGAGAGATTTCAGGATTTTGCTTCTCCATCTGAATAGCAATTGATGTTCAGTTCTTCCTGTGTTGAATCTAAAAACCACACAAACTCTCTTCCCTCTCTGTAAATTATTCTCACAAGTGGAAAATGCTTTGGTTTTCAGGAGATGGTAAAAAATTGTTTTTCAAAATTCTCTGGAGTTACGGGGGAAACAATGTTAGGGATGAGAGTTCTGATTTAAAAGGATGAATCTCTGTCAGATGTCATTTCCAAATCCACCACTAGAACACTGACTTGGCCGAGGATTTGTCCTGATTTCATTTCCACTGGATTTGCACTGTGCTCCTCTCAAGAATCTTGCAGTTTGCTGGGTAAAGGGGATGGTGGAGTGAAGAAAGAGAAAAAATACAAGATAAAACATTAAATAATTTTTTACACACATTGTTTCGCAATAGAATTATGCAATTATGCAATTGAACCGATGAAATCAGCTCCAAGTAAGCTCTATTGAAATGCCAAACAGTTCCATTTTCACTCACCCCCTCATCATCCCCCACTTCTGTCCTCCAATGTCTATGGTGAGTGGATCTAACATAGGCCAAAGCGTCCTCTTATCAAATGTCTCTAGCTGTCTGAAAAGCATTCACCCAACCTCTGTAGAACAGAACTTCATCCTTTAGAAAGATCGCGGAATCCCTTCCTGTTTGGCTCTAGACTAATTTCAGCTCCTCTTTCAGCTTTCTGAAATGCTCTCTCATCTGGAAGCCTTTCTTCACCTCCCGTCTCCTCTTAGGTACCTCTCTTTTGGTTCTCATGACATTTTGTATACTTCCCTAGCATAATCTACATTTATTCATCTGCATGTCCATTTACTTCCTAAAGTGTGAAATTCTCAAAGTGGATGCTAGGTCTTAAGCTTTATTTTAAAATCCCAATTGCTTAGCAAATTGCTTTTTCAAGAAATGTTTGTTGGATGGGTGGGTGAGTAGATGACCGAACTAAATGATAAGACCTAATGGAAATCTTGGCATCACTACCTTTAAAGCTCATTAATTAAACATTCGTTAATTTAGGATGATTAAATAGAGTGAAAAGAGCAATGGGTTTTAAAGAAAAAAGACTTGGGATGGTGAAAATGTTCTAAAATTTTATTATGCTGATAGTTGTACAATTCTGAAAATAAATGAAAAATCATTGAAAAAAAAAAAAAGACTTGGGCTTAAATGTCTACTATAGCACTTACTTGCTATTTGGTCTGATTGGTTAACTTCTGAGACCATGAAATATCTCTTTTATAAAGGGATTTTTACAAAAATGAAACAAGGTTACGTATAGAAAGGGTCTGGTCAATTATAAGTGACCAATAAATGGTAGCTCTTTTTATTTCTAAACCTAAGGACCTATCTACACTTTAAAACATATTTTTGTTTCTAAATAAAGATAATTGAAGATCTCCCAGCACACACAAATGCATGCACAAACATGTTCTCCTTAACACTAAAGTTTGAACAAATAGATGATTTATCACACATGCATACATGCTCACACACACACACACACACACACACACACACACAATCAGGAGTATAAAATGTCTGTTTTTCCCTAAAAATACAAGTTTTGGCCAAAGAACTCTTGCTTATTTGTACAAGGCATACTAAGGGATAATAATAATGGTAATATTTATATACTGCTTATTATGTGCCAGGTGCTGTTTCAAGCACTTCACCTCTGTTAAGTTAGCTAACTGACACAAGAACACTATGAAGTGGATGAATACTATACTATTCGTATGCCCATTTAACAGATAGGGAAACTTAGCACAGAGTTATTCAATAATTGGTTCAAGCTCGTGCAGTTAGTAAATAGCATAATTGTTGGGCAAGTTCCTTAAGGTTGCAGTGATATGAAGTTACCTCACTATGAAACAGATGTCTGTCAGAAACCAGTCCATGTTTCCAGAACAGAATATACCCAACCTTATCATGCTAAACATCTTAGAAAGGATTTACAGAAACATATATGTAAGTCCAAAATATGTGTGGTGGTTGGATCAGAAGGCTTCAGATTCTCACCCTAGTGAATGGTGTCTTTGATTGTTTGTTATCTGCTGGCACCTCAAGTTGCAAGACTCTCAGGCATGGTGGGTGGCAGGCAGGGGTATACAGTGCAGGCACCCAGGATGCCATTTGGATTTGGAGCTCAAAATACTTTGTGTGTGTTTTGTACTTGAAGTGGAAAGCGGTGAAAGCTGAGGCATGTGAACTCTCCATAAGCTGCCTCTGCTACGTAATCATATCAGCTGATATCTAAACCTTCCCATTTTTATGCTGGTCCATCTGCATAATGCTTATATCTATGAAAAACAATTCACCTGCCCTTTATTACAGAGACATATGAAGTCATCACAGAAAATGAAAACTACATACACATATTCCCAATTGTTTATTTTATCTATGGAAGAGGCATGGCATAAATGAATAGCAAATTCCAAAATCATGCATTCTTTGCCTAAATAATGTACTGTTACAGAAGATTTATGCCAAAGTGGAAAAATTCCTTTTGTGAAAGAAGTCCAACCATTGTGGTGACAGCATTCCAATGTTTTGTATTATTCCAAAGATGTAAAGAAAGACTAAAAGATGTCAGAACTAGTATCTCTTTTAGATAGGGGTTTAGTGTACATAAGAATCATCAGGAGAGTTGTAAACAGCAAAGGCATTGTCTTCTGACTCTCCTATTAGGTACATAATGAGTTTTCCTGGTGATTTGACAAACACTGCTCAAGGGCATCTTTAGCTGTTTAATAGTTAATACTATTTGTTTTAAATGCTCCCAAAACTGTAAAGAATTACAGAAATGATCTCTTAACCCTTATGTCATTAGATCCTAAGATATATAGGTATCCTTGTACAGGAAATTGGAAGGCAAATTTGGCCTTGTAAATTTTTCTACCATATTTAAGATGTCCATTCCCTGTCATATATTTCACCTGTGTTGGCTGGAGCCATTGTTCTTACACATAGGGGACAGGGAAATCCCTTGTCCAGAAGTCCAGTGTTTCATGCTTTCTAACTGCTGGTAAAGAATTCATTAGAGTTTTGTCTGGATATACACCCTGGAGTGGAATTCAAAATAATGCCATGGATGGACCTAGAGATTATCATACTAAGTGAAGTCAGTCAGACAGAGAAAGACAAATACCATATGATATTACTTACATATGAAATCTAAAATATGACAAAAACCAACCTATCTATGAAACAGAAACAGACTCACAGACATAGACAACAGGCTGTGGTTGCCAAGAGGAAGGGGGTTGGGGGAGGAAAGGATTGGGCATTTGGGATTAGCAGAAGCAAACTATTATATATAGGATGGATAAACAACAAGGTCCTACTATATAGCACTGGGAACTATATTCAATATCCCGTGATAGACCATAATGGAAAAGAATATAAAAACCGGGAGAAAATGACAGCCTCCAGGAGAGCTCATGCAGAGGAAGAGTCTCTGGGGCTTCTGCGACTAGTGTCTTTGTCCCCACAGTGAGTGACAGCCACCCCGCCTCCCCAGGAGACCTTCCAAGACCCACAGCCATGTGGCTGACAGGGTCTTCATGTTCTGGCCGGGTGTCAGGTCTGTGCTTCTGAAGTGGGAGAGCCGAGTTCAGGACATTAGTCCACCAGAGACTTCCCAGCTCCACGTAATATCAAACAACGAAAGCTCTCCAAGAGCTCTCCAGAGATCTCCATCTCAACACTAAAACCCAGCTCCACTTAATGACCAGCAATCTCGAGGGTTGGACATCCCATGCCAAACAACTAGCAAGACAGGAACAAAACACAACCTATTAGCAGAGAGGCTGCCTACAATCATAATAAGGTCACAGACACCTCCAAAAAACACCACCGATATGGTCCTGTTCACCAGAAAGACAAGATCCAGCCTCATCCACCAGAACACAGGCACTAGTGCCCTCCACCAGGAAGCCTACACAACCCACTGAACCAACCCTAGCCACTGGGGACAGACACCAAAAACAATGGAAACTACAAACCTGCAGCCTGCAAAAAGGAGACCCAAAACACAGTAAGTTAAGCAAATTGAGAAGACAGAGAAACACACAGCAGATGAAGGAGCAAGGTAAAAACCCACCAGACCAAACAAATGAAGAGGAAATAGGCAGTATACCAGAATAACTGAGGCAGAAGAATGGATAAGTGACCTGGAAGATAAAATAGTGGAAATAACTACTGCAGAGCAGAATAAAGAAAAAAGAATGAAAAGAATTGAGGACAGTCTCAGAGACCTCTGGGACAACATTAAATGCACCAACATTCGAATTATAGGGGTCCCAGAAGAAGAAGAGAAAAAGAAAGGGATTGAGAAAATATTTGAAGAGATTATAGTTCAAAACTTCCTTAATATGGGAAAGGAAATAGTCAATCAAGCCCAGGAAGTGCAGAGAGTCCTATACAGGATAAACCCAAGGAGAAACACACCAAGATACATATTAGTCGAACTATCAAAAATTAAATACAAAGAAAAAACTTTAAAAGCAGCAAGGGAAAAACAACAAATAACACACAAGGGAATCCCCATATGGTTAACAGCTGATCTTTCAGCAGAAACTCTGCAAGGCAGAAGGGAGTGGCAGGACATATTTAAAGTGATGAAAGGGAAAAATGAAAAACCAAGATTACTCTACCAAGCAAGGATCTCATTCCGATTCGATGGAGAAATTAAAACCTTTACAGACAAGCAAAAGCTAAGAGAATACAGCACCACCAAACCAGCTTTACAACAAATTCTAAATGAACTTCTCTAAGCAGGAAACACAAGAGAAGGAAAAGACCTACAATAACAAACCCAAAGCAATTAAGAACATGGTAATAGGAACATACATATTGATAACTACCTTAAATATAAATGGATTAAATGCTACAACCAAAAGACACAGACTGGCTGAATGGACACAAAAACAAGACCCGTATATATGCTGTCGACAAGATACCCACTTCAGACCTAGGGACACATACAGACTGAAAGTGAGGGGATGGAAAAAAGATATGCCATGTAAATGGAAATCAAAAGAAAGCTGGAGTAACAGTTCTTATATCAGACAAAATAGATTTTAAAATAAAAACTACTACAAGAGACAAAGAAGGACCCTACATAATGATCAAGAGACAAATCCAAGAAGAAGATGAAACAATTGTAAATACTTATGCACTCAATATAGGAGCACCTCAATACATAAGGCAAATGCTGACAGCCATAAAAGGGGAAATCGACAGTAACACAATCATAGAAGGGAACTTTAAACCTCACTTTCACCAATTGACAGATCATCCAAAATGAAAATAAGTAAGGATACACAGCTTTAAATGATACATTAAACAAGATGGATTTAATTGATACTTATAGGGCATTCCATCCAAAAACAAAAGAATACACTTTCTTCTCAAGTGCTCATGGAACACTCTCCAGGATAGATCATATCTTAGGTAACAAATCAAGCCTTGGTAAATTTAAGAAAATTGAAATCATATCAAGTATCTTTTCCGATCACAACCCTATGAGACTAAATATCAATTACAGGAAAAAAATCTATAAAAAATACAAACACATGGAGGATAAAGAATACACTACTAAATAACCAAGAGATCACTGAAGAATTCAAAGAGGAAATCAAAAAATACTTATAAACAAATGACAATGAAACCACAACAGCCCAAAACCAATGGGATGCAGCAAAAGCAGTTCTAAGAGGGAAGTATATAGAAATACAATCTTACCTCAAGAAACAAGAAACACCTCAAATAAACAACCTAACCTTACACCTAAAGCAATTATACAAAGGAGAACAAAAAAACCCCAAAGTTAGCAGAAGGAAAGAAATCATGATGATCAGATCAGAAATAAATTAAAAAGAAATGAAGGAAACAATAGCAAAGATCAATAAAACTAAAAGCTGGTTCTTTGAGAAGATAAACAAAATTGGTATCATTAGCCAGACTCATCAAGAAAAAAAGGGAGAAGACTCAAATCAATAGAATTAGAAATGAAAAAGAAGTAACAACTGACACTGCAGAAATACAAAGGATCATGAGAGAGTACTACAAGCAAATATATGCTAATCAAATGGACAACCTGGAAGAAATGGACAAAGTCTTAGAAAAGCACAACCTTCTGAGAATCAGGAAGATTCAGGAAGAAATAGAAAATATAAACAGAACAATCAGAAGCACTGTAATTGAAACTATGATTAAAAATCTTCCAACAAACAAAAGCCGAGGACCAGATGGCTTCACAGGTGAATTCTGTCAAATATTTAGAGAAGAGCTAACACCTATCCTTCTCAAACTCTTCCAAAATATAGCAGAGGGAGGAACATTCCAAAATTCATTCTACCAGGCCACCATCACACTGACACCAAAACCAGACAAAGATGTCAAAAAGAAAGACAACTACAGGCTAATATCACTGATGAACATAGATGCAAAAATCCTCAAAAAAAATACTAGCAAACAGAATCCAACAACATATTAAAAGGATCAGACATCATGATCAAGTGAAGTTTATCCCAGGAATGCAAGGTTTCTTCAATATATGCAAATCAATCCATGTGATAAACCATATTAACAAATTGAAGGAGAAAAATATTATGATCATCTCAATAGAGGCAGAAAAACTTTAGACAAAATTCAACACCCATTTATTAAAAAAACCCTCCAGAAAGTAGGTATAGAGGGAACTTACCTCAACATAATAATGGCCATATATGACAAATCCACAGCTAACATTGTTCTCAATGGTGAAAAACTGAAATCATTTCCACTAAGATCAGGAACAAGACAAGGTTCTCCACTCTCACCACTATTATTTAATATAGTTTTGGAAGTTTTAGCCACAGCAATCAGAGAAGAAAAAGAAATAAAAGGAATCCAAATCGGAAAAGAAGTAAAGCTGTCAGTGTTTGCAGATAACATGATACTATACATAGAGAATCCTAAAGATGCTACCAGAAAACTACTAGAGCTAATCAATGACTTTGGTAAAGTAGCAGGATACAAAATTAATGCACAGAAATCTCTTGTATTCCTATACACTAATGATGAAAAATCTGAATGAGAAATTAAGGAAACACTCCCATTTACCATTGCAACAAAAGAATAAAATACCAAGGAATAAACCTACCTAAGGAGACAAAGGAGCTGCATGCAGAAAACTATAAGCCACTGATGAAAGAAATTAAAGAGGATACAAACAGACAGAGAGATGTACCATGCTCTTGGATTGGAAGAAGCAACATTGTGAAAATGACTATACTACCCAAAGCAATCTACAGATTCAATGCCATTCCTATGAAAGTACCATTGGCATTTTTCACAAAACTAGAATAAAAAAATTCACAATTTGTATGGAAACACAAAAGGTCCCCTAACAGCCAAAGCAATCTTGAGAAAGAAAAACAGAGATGGAGGAATCAGGCTCCCTGACTTCAGACTATACTACAAAGCTACAGTAATCAAGACAGTATGGTACTGGCACAGAAACAGAAGTATAGATCAATGGAACAAGATAGAAAGCCCAAAGATAAACCCACGCACATATGGTCACCTTGTTTTTGATAAAGGAGGCAAGAATATACAATGGAGAAATGACAGCCTCTTCAATTAGTGGTGCTGAGAAAACTGGACAGCTACATGTGAAAGAATGAAATTAGAATACTCCCTAACACCATACACAAAAATAAACTCAAAATGGATTAAAGACCTAAATGTAACGCCAGACACTATCAAATTCTTAGAGGAAAACATAGGCAGAACACTCTATGACAAAAATCACAGCAAGATCCTTTTTGACCTACCTCCTACAGAAATGGAAATAAAAACAAAAATAAACAAATGGAACCTAATGAAACTTGAAAGCTTTTGCACAGCGAAGGAAAAGATAAAGAAGATGAAAAGACAACCCTCAGAATGGGAGAAATATTTGCAAATGAAGCAAGTGGAAAAGAATTATTCTCCAAAATATACAAGCAGCTCATGCAGCTCAATATCAAAAAAAAAAACAACCCAATCCAAAAATGGGCAGAAGACCTAAATAGAAATTTTTCCAAAGAAGATATACAGCCTGCCAACAAACACATGAAAGGTTGCTCAGCATCACTAATCATTAGAAAAATGCAAATCAAAACTACAATGAGATATCATCTCACACCAGTCAGAATGGCCATCATCAAAAAATCTAGAAACAATAAATGCTGGAGAGGGTGTGGAGAAAAGGGAACCCTCTTGCACTGTTGGTGGGAATGTAAATCGATACAGCCACTATGGAGAACAGTATGGAGGTTCCTTAAAAAACTAAAAATGGAAGTACCATATGACCCAACAATCTCACTACTGGGCATATACCCTGAGAAAACCATAATTCAAAAAGAGTCATGTACCACAATGTTCATTACAGCTCTATTTACAATAGCCAGGACATGGAAGCAACCTAAGTGTCCATTGACAGATGCATGGATAAAGAAAATGTGGCACATATATTACAATATTACAATGGAATATTACTCAGCCATAAAAAGAATCAAAATTGAGTTATTTGTAGTGAGGTGGATGGACCTAGAGTCTGTCATAGAGAGCGAAGTAAGTCAGAAAGAAAAACAGATACCGTATGCTAACAGATATATATGGAATCTAAAAAAAAAAATGGTTCTGAAGAACCTAGGGACAGGCCAGGAATAAAGACGTAGATGTAGAGGATGGACTTGAGGACACAGGGAGGGGGAAGGGTAAGCTGGTATGAAGTAAGAGAGTGTCATGGACATATATACACTACCACATGTAAAATAGATTCCTAGTGGGAAGCAGCCACATAGCACAGGGAAATCATCTCAGTGCTTGCTGACCACCTAGAGGGGTGGGATAGGGAGTTTGGGAGGGAGATACAAGAGGGAGGAGATATGAGGATATATGTAAATGTATAGCTTTTTCACTTTGTTATACAGCAGAAACTAACACACCATTGTAAAGTAATTATACTCCAATAAAGATGTTAAAAAAGGATATAAAAAATGAATGTGTATATAAATGTATAAATGAATCACTTTGCTGTACAGCAAAAATTAACACAACTTTGTAATGCAATTATACTGCAATTTTAAAAAAATGAATACTTTAAAAAAATGCATTCATTAGTCCAGCAGGGCCTCTCCTTGATGCTGAGTAATCGATGACCCTTCTAACATCAATCTTATCATTGTAGTAAAGCAACTGCAACACACTGCCGACTAAATAAAAGCAATCTGTGATCTGAATACAACAGGTATTGGCCAAGAGCAGTAGAAGTGTTGATGACTGGGCATAGATTTTGCAATTTGATGTGAACATCTTAGATCATTGTTCTGTAAAAGGAAATATGGTAAACAAATGGTGAAGTGCTCTGAATCTGAACTAATCTCGGCGTCATCAGCACAATCATGTCACTATCATTGTGATCACTGCCAACATTATTATTAGTCAACCAATTTGATTAAAAACTGTGCCCTTTACCTGTACTACAAATGTTTTCCAGTTATCTATTCTTTAACTAGATTCTATGAAAGTTTGTCATTCTCTCTATGAAAGAGCCTGATTAAAATTTTTGCATTGTATGGTAGAAAAAAATTTAGGCATTGGAATTCTTGATCTAAATATTGTCTCCAAAGCTCGCTTACTGTTTATTTTGGGGCAGCTGGTCCATCTCTCTGGTCTTATTTATTTTACATTTGTCATATGTTGTTAGAAATAGTTCACCCGTGTGATCAATGACAAGATGAATTTTTTTAAAAAAGCATAGGATTTGGTATAGAGACTGTTACTGAATATGTTTTAGTTATATTCCCCTCACTTATCTGATATAGTATAGGGTATATTATAACTGCACACTAATAAAGAATGCATGGATGGGGAATAGAAGAATGAACAAATAAAAAATACAATAACTTTATTTATAAGGTAAAAGATCAACTACTCTTTTGAAGGAAGCATTCTGTCTTTTTCCCAAGTAGATTTCCTTGAAAAACATGTTTTATTTAATAGAATGTACCACGCAGAAAATTTTATTATTGGAAGGGTTCTTATATGTCATCATTTCAACACACTCATTTTGTAAATTGGGAAAAGGAGAGTCAAAAATAAACTGCCCATACTATTTATCAACCAAACCAGGACATTTCTGAGCTTAAAATGGAGCACTATTAATGATTTCATCAGTGCCACAGGTGTTAATTGGAAGTGTTCCAGGCAAACTAGGGTTACTAATCAGTTTACCCAAAGATGGCCCATGACTTGCCAATGGTCCTAAGAACTGATGTTAGTCATCTTTTTCTTCCTCAGTTCAGCATTTTTTCTGACTACACCTGTCTCTTTTAATACATTACCCTTAGGTTATATTATGGATCAAATAATATTTTAAAGAATTATTAAAAATATTCAGAGCTTCCCATGAAATCAGTCTGAAGCCTTAGCTTTCTTCTCTGGTCCTATTCTACTTCCTTCATTCCTTTTCCACCAAGAATACACCCTCTGAATAAAACAAATTTCATGAGAGTGCCATTTCAGGATCTGCTTCTGGAGGACCCAACTGAAAACCACAGGATGGGTTGTGGACAGCAAGGGGCAGAATGTTCAAGAAAAAAGAAGAGTTGAGGAAAAGATAGTTTGGGGGTCCCTGTTCTGCTTCCCCGTACCTCGAACTTCAAGGATGAAAATGTAAGCCTTGATGGTGCTGGTTGGGCTCAAGAACTAGGAAAGTCCTAAGATTGTAAATAACCCATTAAAGGTAAGGGTACAAATTGTGTGCATAAGCTCCCTGGGAAAGGTGAGGTGAGCCCAAAGGGGGTTTATCTGTGTCCCCAAAACAGATGTGTTGAAGCCCTACCTCTAGTACGTGAGAACGTGATCCTACTTGGAAATAGGATTTTGGTAGATATAATCCGTTAAGATGAGGTCCTACATCCAGTGTGAATGGTGTCCTTATAAGAAAAGGAGAAGAGACACAGCCCTGTAGAGAAAGGTGATGAGAAGACACACAACAAGAACTCCACTGTGAAAACAAAGGCAGAGATGAGATTGTGCATTCTATCTACAGTCAAGGACTGAAGGCAACACCCAGAAAACTAGGAGAAGGCATGGAATGGATTTTCACTCTGAGCCCCAGTGAAGAAACCTAACCTGCTATCACCTGGACTTTGGACATCTAGCCTCCAGAACTGGGAGAGAATGACTTTCTGCTGTTTTAAACCATCAAAGTTTATAGTCATTTGTTTCGGCAGCCCTAGGAAATAAATATACCTATGTATACAATAGCAGTAAGTTAGCATAAGCTAGGCTTTCGCTCATAAATCTGGCAGAACAAATCTGTACCAGTGTGGCTGGCAATTGAGTCCTGCCTCTCCCACTTCTCACCTAGAAAGAATCCTGAGAAAAGAAAACTGTGCAAAAGAGGCTTTGTTTTGTCCTACGCTGTAAAGCATTTTGCTTCCATTGAGTCCTGCATCTTCATCCAAATACATCACAAACATGCAGCGGGTATGTTTATGTAGTCTTTCCCATCATAACCCAACCCACCTGAAATTCTCTGATACTCTTGAAAATAATTCTGATTAATGAATAAAACATGATCAACTAATAATTAGCACTTGAAGATGAACTCTTTAACAGGAGGATAATTCAGTACTGTTCTAATTGTTTTCCCCAGCATCAGACCTTAGCTGACATTTGGTTTTAGCTTCAGCATAACAATTCCCAGGCTATGTTTAGAAAGACCATGAGCAGTTTCCTAGGACTTGGCCAGAAATTATTCACGATGCCTGGATTACACACTTTGAAAAATGTGAAGTTGTATGTTAGTCAAGATTCCAAATCTAGGTTTGGCTTAGGCTCCTGGCTTGGAATATTCAACAGAAACTTATGATCAGCCATAGTGTTCTATTTCTAAGCAAAACAACATGAAAGAGACCTTTGCTATTAGATAGTTAGCAATTTAAAAATTCCGGAGGTTAATCAATGTCACTGTGTCAGTTTATTGACCAGGCAGATAATAAGGATAGATATTTTTGCACTCTATGGCTAATTCTATATTTTGAATGCTGTTCCTAAGTATGGGAAGGAAGGGGGGTTATTTCAAATGTTAATAATAAAAATACTTTTGTATGGATTTTTTTCAAACTAATAATCTGGCAGCTTCCAGGTATTTGGGGGAAAGTCGTATGTGGCTCCCTCACCCGCACCATAAAAAGAACCAAAATCGAGCAAAGTTATGTTCAGAAACTTTACTATTTCTGAATTTTTCATCATGTTTTAACTTGAAGAAAGAATAGAAGAGAGAAGGATTTTTTTTTCGTGTGTAAGATACTTTGTTTCTGAAATCTAATTTCTGCTATTAGCCAAAGCTAAACTCACCTGAAGGAAAATGCAAAGAAAATGACAGAATCCCTTTTTGAATATAGTCACCCACACCTGAATCAAATCATTCCTCGGTGTCAACTCCAAGAAATCACATACACACTCCAATCCTTAATTTCTTGTAGGTCATATTCTAGTGAAGGGAGACTGGACTGAAATTGATGTTGGCAAAACATTGTCCCTTATGAAACCGCCTATCCAAAATGAGAATCAAAAGCACTACAGGATGAAACCAGCAACAATGAACTTGGGGAGGGGGGTGGGGGGAAGATGCAGGGATGCAGAAGACCCTGAAGATCGGCTGGCAAAAGAGTATGTGGTAGTTGAAAACCAATAAGCTGTACTGGGGTCTGCAAACCCAGTGATTACAGGGGCCTGGCAGGAAGCAGTTACTGGGGTCTCTGAGTCTAGATCATAATAACTTGTACTTCCCCCCTTTGTCCACAGGGGGCAGTCAGTTCAATAGCGGCCAATAGTTGCCTAGTGGGAATGGAGGACTAGGGTTCTTAGCTTTTTCTGAATTTTCAAGAGAAATCAGAATTTCCAACTTAAAAAAATTTTTCTTTTTTTAAAGATATTTGGGAGCTAATTAAAATTTGTGTAAAAAACAACGTTCAGGCAAAACAAACCAACAAACAAAAAAGACACTTTTTGTGCCCTATGGAAACATGGGCTATTATCTTGCAACCTCCTCTCTGCACAGAATTTAACTTCAGTGAGGGCCAAGCACTGGGTTTCAAACTTATAAATGAAATGATTGTTCTGTCTTACACTTAATTGAAATATCCTAAGTGAAAAGTCTTAAAATGAGAATTCTTGTCTTTCTAACATGGGAGAAAGAAGCGACCATGGAACAGAGTCCAGCAGAGATGAATAAACACACTATATTTTCCATTTTTTTTACCTGTAAACAACAGATTTATTTTTTTAACATATTTATTGGAGTATAATTGCTTTACAATGTTGTGTTAGTTTCTGCTGTATAACAAAGTGAATCAGCTATGTGTATACATATATCCTAATATCCCCTCCCTCTTGCATCTCCCTCCCACCCTCCCCATCCCACCCCTCTAGGTGGACACAAAGCACTGAGCTGATCTCCCTGTGCTATGCGGCTGCTTCCCACTAGCTATCTATTTCACATTTGGTAGTGTATATATGTCAATGCTACTCTCTCACTTCATCCCAGCTTACACATCCCCCTCCGTGTATCCTCAAGTCCATTCTCTTTGTCTGCACCTTTATTCCTGTCCTCTCCCTAGGTTCATCAGAACTTTTTTTTTTTTTTTTAGCTTCCATATATATGTGTTAGTGTACAGTATTCGTTTTTCTCTTTCTCACTTACTTCACTATCTATGACAGACTCTAGGTCCATCCACCTCACTACAAATAACTCAATTTTGTTTCTTTTTATGGCTGAGTAATATTCCATTGTATATATGTGCCACATCTTCTTTATCCATTCATCGGTCGATGGACACCTCAGTTGTTTCCATGTCCTGGCTATTGTAAATAGCGCTGCAATGAACATTACGGTACATGTCTCTTTTTGAATTATGTTGTTATCAGGGTATATGCCCAGTAGTGGGATTGCTGGGTCATATGGTAGTTCTATTTTTAGTTTTTTAAGGAACCTCCATACTGTTCTCCATAGTGGCTGTATCGATTTACATTCCTACCAACAGTGCAAGAGGGTTCCCTTTCCTCCACCCCCTCTCCACCATTTATTGTTTGTAGATTTTTTGATGATGGCCATTCTGAATGGTGTGAGGTTTGCATTTCTCTAATAATTAGTGATGTTGAGCATCCTTTCATGTGTTTCTTGGCAATATGTATATCTTCTTTGAAGAAATGTCTATTTAGGTCTTCTGCCCATTTTTGGATTGGGTTGTTTGTTTTTAGGTTATTGAGCTGCATGAGCTGCTTGTATATTTTGGAGATTAATCCTTTGTCAGTTGCTTCATTTGTTACTATTTTCTCCCATTCTGAGGGTTGTGTTTTCATCTTGTTTATGGTTTCCTTTGCTGTGCAAAAGCTTTTAAGTTTCATTAGGTCCCATTTGTTTATTTTTGTTTTTATTTCCATTTCTTAGGAGGTGGGTCAAAATGTATCTTGCTGTGATTTATGTCATAGAGTGTTCTGCCATTGTTTTCCTCTAAAAGTTTTATAGTGTCTGGCCTTACATTTAGGTCTTTAATCCATTTTGAGTTTATTTTTGTAAGCAGTATTAGGAAGTGTTCTAATCTCATTCTTTTATATGTAGCTGTCCAGTTTTCCCAGCACCACTTATTGAAGAAGCTCTCTTTTCTCCATTGTATATTCTTGCCTCCTTTGTCAAAGATAAGGTGACCATATGTGCATGGGTTTATCTCTGGGCTTTCTATCCTGTTCCATTGATCTATATTTCTATTTTTGTGCCAGTACCATACTGTCTTGATTACTGTAACTTTGTAGTATAGTCTGAAGTCAGAGAGCCTGATTCTTCCATTTCCATTTCCCTTTCTCAAGATTACAGTGGCTATTTGGGATCTTTTGTGTTTCCATACAAATTGTGAAATTTTATGTTCTAGTTCTGTGTAAAATGTCATTGGTAGTTTGATAGGGATTGCATTGAATCGTTAGATTGCTTTGGGTAGTATAGTCATTTTCACAATGTTGCTTCTTCCAATCCAAGAACATGGTATATCTCTCCATTTCTTTGTATCCTCTTTAATTTCTTTCATCAGTGTCTTAGAGTTTTGTACATACAGGTCTTTTGTCTCCTTAGGTAGGTTTATTCCTAGGAATTTTGTTCTTTTTGTTACAGTGGTAAAGGGAGTGTTTCCTTAATTTCTCTTTCAGATTATTTGCTGTTAGTGTATAGGAATGCAACAGAATTCTGTGCATGAATTTTGTATCTTGCTACTTTATCAAAGTCATTGATTAGCTCTTGTAGTTTTCTGGTAGCATCTTTAGGATTCTTTATGTATAGTATCATGTCATCAGCAAACAATGACAGTTTTCCTTCTTCTTTCTTGATTTAGATTCCTTTTATTTCCTTTTATTCTCTGATTGCTGTGGCTAAAACTTCCCAACTATGTTGAATAATAGCGGTGAGAGTGGGCAACCTTGTCTTGTTCCTGATCATAGAAGAAATGGTTCCGTTTTTCAACATTGAGAATGATGTTGGCTGTCGGTTTCTCATATATGTCTCTTATTATGTAGAGTTAGGTTCCCTCTGTGCCCACTTTCTGGAGAGTTTTTATCATAAATCGGTGTTGAATTTTGTTGAAAGCTTTTTCTGCATCTATTGAGAATATCATATGATTTTTACCCTTCAATTTGTTAATATGGTGTATCACATTGATTGATTTACGTATATTGAAGAATCTTTGTATTCCTGGGATAAACCCCACTTCATCATGGTGTATGATCCTTTCAGTGTGCTGTTGGATTCTGTTTGCTAGTATTTTGTTTATGATTTTTGCATCTATGTTCATCAGTTATACTGGTCTGTAGTTTTCTTTTTTTGTGACATCTTTCTCTAGTTTTGGTACCAGGATGATGGTGGCCTCATAGAATGAGTTTGGGACTCTTTCTCCCTCTGCTATATTTTGGAAGAATTTGAGAATGATTGGTGTTAGCTCTTCTCTAAATGTTTGATAGAATTCACCTGTGAAGCCATCTTGTACTGGACATTTGTTTGTTGGAAGATTTTTAATCACAGTTTCAATTTCAGTGCTTGTGATTTGTCTGTTCATATTTTCTATTTCTTCCTGGTTCAATCTCAGAAGGTGGTACTTTTATAAGAATTTGTCCATTTCTTCCAGGTTGTCCATTTTATTGGGATATAGTTCCTTGTAGTAGTCTTTCATGATCCTTGGTATTACTGCAGTTTCAGTTGTTACTTTTCCTGTGTCATTTCTAATTCTTAATTTGAGTCTTCTCCCTTTTTTTCTTGATGAGTCTGGCTAATGGTTTATTAGCTTTGTTTATCTTCTCAGAGAACCAGATTTTAGTTTTATTGATATTTGCTATTTTTCCTTCATTTCTTTTTCATTTATTTCTGATGTGATCTTTATGATTTCTTTTCTTCTGAAGACTTTGGTGTTTTTTTGTTCTTCTTTCCCCAATTGCTTTAGGTGTGAGGTTAGGTCATTTATTTGAGATTGTTCTTGTTTCTTGAGGTAGATTGTATTGCTATAAACTTCCCTCTTAGAACTGTTTTTGCAGCATCCCATAGGGTTTGGATCATCATGTTTTCATTGTCATTTGTTTCTAGGTAGTTTTTGTTTTCCTCCTTAGTTTCTTTAGTGATCTCTTTGTTATTTAGTAGCATATTGTTTAGCCTCCATATGTTTGTATTTTTTACAGTTTTTTTTCCTGTAATTGATATCTATCTCATAGTATTGTGGTCAGAATAGATACTTGATATGATTTCAATTTTCTTAAGTTTACCAAGGTTTGATTTGTGACCCAAGATATGATCTATCCTGGAGAATGCTCCATGAGCACTTGAGAAGAAAGTGTATTCTGTTGTTTTTGGATGGAATATCTTATAAATATAAATTAAGTCCATCTGGTCTAATATGTCATTTAAAGCTCTGTATCCTTATCTATTTTCATTTTGGATGATCTATCCATTGATGAAAGTGGGGTGTAAAAGTCCCCTACTATGATTGTGTTTCTGTCGATTTCACCTTTTATGGCTGTTAGCATTTGCCTAAGGTACTCCTATGTTGGGTGCATAAATATTTCAATTGTTGTATCTTCTTCTTGGATTGATCCCTTGATCACTATGTAGTGTCCTCTTTGTCTCTTGTAATAGTTTTTATTTTAAAGCCTATTTTGTCAGATATGAGTATTGCTACTCCAGCTTTCTTTTGATTTCCATTTGCATGGCATATCTTTTTCCATCCTTTCACTTTCAGTCTGTATGTGTCCCTAGGTCTGAAATGGGTCTCTTGCAGACAGCATGTATACGGGTCTTGCTTTTGTAACCATTCAGCCAATCTATGACTTTTGGTTGGAACATTTAATCCATTTACATTTAAAGTAATTTTTGATATGTATATTCATATTACCATTTTCTTAATTGTTTTGGTTTGTTTTTTGCAGGTCTTCTCCTTCTCTTGTGTTTCCTGCCTAGAGCAATTACTTTATCACTTGTTGTAAAGCTGGTTTGGTGGTGCTGAATTCTGTTAACTTTTGCTTGTCTGTAAGGGTTTTAATTTCTCCATCAAATCTGAATGAGATCCTTGCTGGGTAGAGTAATCTTGGTTTTTGGCTTTTCCCTTTCATCACTTTAAATATGTCCTGCCAATCCCTTCTGGCTTCCAGAGTTTCTGTTTAAAAACAGTTGTTAACCTTATGGGGATTCCCTTGTATGTTATTTGTTGCTTTTCCCTTGCTGCTTTTAATATTTTTTTCTTTGTATTTAATTTTTGATAGTTTGATTAATATGTGTCTTGGCGTGTTTCTCCTTGGGCTTATTGGGACTCTCTGTACTTTCTGGACTTGATGTTAGGAAAGTTTTTCCTTTCCCATGTTAGGAAAGTTTTCCACTATAATCTCTTCAAATGTTTTCTCAGACCCTTTCTTATTCTTCTTCTTTTTCTGGGACCCCTATAATTCGAATGTTGGTGTGTTTAATGTTGTGTCAGATGTCTCTGAGACTGTCCTTAATTCTTTTCATTCTTTTTCTTTATTCTGCTCTGCAGTAGCTATTTCCACTATTTTATCTTCCAGGTCACTTATCTGTTCTTCTGCCTCAGTTATTCTGCTATTGATCCCTTCTAGAGAATTTTTAATTTCATTTAGTGTGTTGTTCATCATTGTTTGTTGGCTCTTCAGCTCTTCTAGGTCCTTGTTAAATGTTTCTATTATTTCTGCAATTTTAGATCATCTTTACTATCATTACTCTGAATTCTTTTTCAGGTAGCCTGCCTATTTTCTCTTCGTTTGTTTGGTCTGGTGGGTTTTTACCTTGCTTCTTTGTCTGCTGTGTGTTTCTCTGTCTTTTCATTTTGTTTAACTTACTGTGTTTGGTGTCTCCTTTTCACAGGCTGCAGGTTTGTAGTTCTCGTTATTTTTGGTGTCTGCCCCCAGTGGGTGAGGTTGGTTCAGTGGCTTCTGTAGGCTTCCTGGTGTAGGGAACTGGTGCCTATGTTCTGGTGGGTGGGGTTGGATCTTGTCCTTGGGGTGGGCAGAACCCCGTCTGGTGCTGTGTTCTGTGAACTTGGTATGACTTTAGGCAGCCTCTCTGCTAATGGGTGGGTTTGTGTTCCTGTCTTGCTAGTTGTTTGGTATGGGGTGTCCAGCACTTGAGCTTGCTGGCCGTTGGGTGGAGCTGGGTCTTAGTGTTGAGATGGAGTTCTCTGGGAGAGCTCTCACTGATTGATATTACATGGGGCCAGGAGGGATTTTTGGTCCAATATCCTGGACTAGGTTTTCCCACCTCGGAGTCTCGGGCCCGATTCCTGGCCAGAACATCAACTCCCTGTCAGACACATGGCTCAGAAGAAAAGGAAGGGAAAATAAAAACAAAATAACCTGAATAGATAGAATTTCAAACTAAATGGTAATAAGAATATTAAACAGACAAAATCACACAAAGAAACATACACACACCCTAATAAAAAGAAAATAAACAAGTGAAAAAAAAAAAAGAACAGTCAGAATCCTAGGACAAATTGTAAACTCAAACCTAAACAGACAAGATCACCCAAAGAAACATACATATATGCACTCACAAAAAGAGAAAAAAGGCAAAAATATATATATAATAAAAAATGAAAAAATAAAATAAATAAAATTAAAAAATAAATAAGAATAGTAAAAAAATTAAAAAGTTAAATTAAATTAATAAAAGGAAGACAGCAGCCAAACCAATCCACCAATAATAACAAGCACTAAAAACTAAACTAAGATAAACATAAAACCAGAAACCAATCAGATGCAGAAAGCAAACCCCATGTCTACAGTTGCTCCCAAAGCAGTTGGTCCCAAAGCAACCACCTCAATTTTTGGTACCTTCATTGTCTAACCAGGTATTCTTCAAATAGAGAGTTTTCAAATTGATTGTGGGGATTTAATCTGCTGCTCCTGAAACTGCACAAAGAAACTTTCCTTTCTCTTCTTTGTTTGCACAGCTCCCAGGGCTCAGTTTTGGATTTGGCCCCACCTCTGCGTGTAGGTCACCCTCAGGCTTCTGTTCCCCTCCCAGACAAGAGGTGGTTAAAGCAGAGGCTGATTAGGGCTCTCATGCTCACTCAAGCTGGGGAGAAGGAGGGATAAGGTAGTCATAATTGGAATGCAGAGTGAGCCTGAGGTGGAAGAGGCCAGCATGACATTGCAACAGCTTGAGGTGCACTGTGTGTTCTCCTGGGGAAGTTGTCCCTGGATCACAGAATCCCGGCAGTGGCGGGCTGCGCAGGCTCCTGGAGCATTGTGGGTAGTGACCTGTGCTTGTACACAGGATTCTTGGTGGCAGTGATGGTGGCATTAGTGGTTCATGCCCCTCTCTGGGGTCCGAGCTGATAGCCCATCTCTGGAGCTCGCTTAGGTGGTGCTCTGCCTTCTGTGGGCACATGGAGTGGGAATCCCCTATCCTTGTGCACCCTGAAACAAAGGTCTCTTGCCTCTTCGGCAGGTCCAGACTTTCCCCCAGACTCCCTCCCAGCTTACTGTGGCACACTAGCCCCCTTCAGACTGTGTTCATGCAGCCAACCCAGTCTTCTCCCTGGGCTGTGACCTCAGAAGCCCAAGCCTTAGCTCTCAGCCCCCACCTGCCCCAGCAGGTGAGCAGACAAGTCTCTCAGGCTGGTGAGTGCTGGTCGGCACCGATTTTCTGTGCGGGAATCTCTCCACTTTGCCCTCTGCACCCCTGTTGCTGTGCTCTCCTCCATGGCTCTGAAGCTTCCCCCCTACCCAGCCCCTGTCTCCACCAGTGAAGGGGCTTCCTATTGTGTGGAAACTTTTCCTCCTTCACAGCTCCCTCCCCGAGGTGCAGGTCCCATCCCTATTCTTTTGTCCCTGTTTTTTCTTTTGCCCTACCCAGGTATGTGGGGAGTTTCTTGCCTTTTGGGAAGTCTGAGGAGTTCTGCCAGTGTTCAATAGGTGTTCTGTAGGAGTTGTTCCACGTGTAGATGTATTTCTGTTGTATTTGTGGGGAGGGAGGTGATCTCCACGTCTTACTCCTCTGCCATCTTAAAGGTCCTCCAACACATTTCTTTTGAGAAACAGTCATGAGACACACATCCTGTGAGTCACTAAATGTCTTAGTTGGTACTTGGAACAATAGTGTTATATGTTTTTTCTGTACTTCTTGGAATGGTAAGATGTTACAAACAAGTAAAGTAGAACATGTAGTTTACAAATTTAATATGTGCTAAGGATCCTCTTCCAAAGAGCCTTAAAACTTAAACTAAGAAGAAAAATATTTCCCAAATTAGATACATTGCCTATGGGTTATTTATGGATGAAAGAAAAATAAGCAACCATCTTTATTTCATGAACTAAGTGAATAATAAAGATGTAGATGAACAAATTTCCTGAAACCACCAGTAATGTTACATTTACCTGGACAATTTTACAATTGTCAAAGAGAGAGGAGACAATGGCTATGGATGTTTTTAGAGCTGCTGAGGGAATTAGGGAGCTTTCATCCCATAAAAATACCACTAGTGACTTTCTTTTATTGAAACTGAAAAGTTCTTCTTAAAGAATTCCTGATTATTTGTTCACAGCTGCAAGTTTGAGTACAGGACCAGAGTCAGGATAGACTATGTTACATTTTACATTTCTCTGTCAATAAAATTGATAGCAGCTTCATTTCATATTGTGGAAACTGTTGGCATATGAGGGGATTTTACTGTATGATTTAAAACAAAATGGCATGATATGAGTGATATGAATTGTTCTGATTATTATTAGTATTTTAGGACTTTACTGGCACACCAAGGGCCATTCTTTGGGTCTGCAATTAAAATAAATAATAACATCAACACAAACAATCACCATTCAGCTATCAAAATGTAAAACACATGCAAAAAATTCCATCTCAAGGGTCCAAGTCTACCTGGGGACATCTATAACCTTTGATGAAATGTTAATCAGCATGATTTGGCAAGATGAAAAGAGCAAAGCCATTTACTGAACACGTGGGCTGAGAAGGTGGCACAAATTTGCAAACTGAGCATTTTGGCTTCTGCAGCTCATGCCATGTTCCCAACGTGAGGACATGAAGCTGCTTTCTCCCAGTAGTTCCACCCCAGTGAAGCATTATTGTAGCTGAGTGATGAATCAGAGACCCCTGTCTGACTAGCAAGTCAATTTCTTTAATCTTTGGTTCCATTCTTCTTTTTCCTTTTCCTGTAAAAATCAAGCTAGCCACGTCCACTGTACCTCTTCAGTATTTGTGGTAATGTTCTGTTGAATATGAGGTATTATTGTTATCAAGTAAAACCTTACAAAACCTTTTGCCAGGTGGTTGATATTGGACAAAGCCCTGCTTGTATTCTCTAAGCTATGAGAATATAAGGGGAGAAAAATCACATAAAAATTTTTCCCTTAAGCAGTTTTTTTTTTCTTTTGGCTGGGTTACACAAACGTAGCGCAAACCATAGACTATTGTTTAAAATTTGAAAATATTATTCAATTTTTTAAAATGTTAATGCCAGAGTTTCCCATCAGAAGTCTGGTTGTCAAAAACAAATACAGCCTCTAATTTGTGGTCACTAAATGCATTTGGATTAGGCTATTTTTAGATCTTGAGATTAAGGCTCCAATTGGCTTCTGTCATTAAATAGCCATACTGTCATCACTCAATTCATTCCACAGGGTCTGTTTCTAGTTCTATTGTTAAGAATCACCATTTAAAAATAGCCAAACTGGAAACTCTACTCAATATTTTGTAATAACCTATAAGGGAAAAAAAATCTAAAAAAAAATATAGATATATATGTATGTATAATTCATCACATTGTTGTACACCTGAAACTAACACAATATTGTAAATCAACTATACTTCAATAAAAAATAAAAACAATAAAAATAGCCAAATCTCCAATTTTTGTGAGTTGACTATCTCATCATACATTGGTTAATACTAAATTTTCCTTTGATTGACCAGTATAAGGAGACAATTTAAAATTAATTGTAAAATTACAGTAAATATTACTAGCAGAAATGCTTGTCTACAGTTACATAAGGAAACTTCAGTCGAACTGACATAAGATTTAAACTTATAAAAGAAATTTTAAAAAATAGGAGTAATGGGCTTCCCTGGTGGCGTAGTGGTTGAGAGTCCGCCTGCCGATGCAGGGGACACGGGTTCGTGCCCCGGTCCGGGAGGATCCCACATGCCGCGGAGCGGCTGGGCCCGTGAGCCATGGCCACTGAGCCTACGCATCCGGAGCCTGTGCTCCACAACGGAAGAGGCCACAACAATGAGAGGCCCGCGTACTGCAAAAAAAAAAAAAAAAATAGGACTAACAAATTTCCCAAGAAAAGCAATGTTCCCCTCACAGACTTAGAGAACAAACTTACGGTAACCGGGGAGGGGGGGGGGCGGGGGGGGAGGAGATGGGGGAAGGGAGTTTGGGACTGACATATGTTTAAACTGGATGACCACCAAGGACCTACTGTACAGCACAGGGAAAGCTGCTCAATATTATATAACAACCTAAATGGGAAAAGAATAGATACGTGTATATGTATAACTGATTCACTTTGCTGTACACCTGAAACTAACACAGCATTGTTTGTTGATTATACTCCAATATAAAATAAAAATTAAAAAAAAGAAAAGGAAAGCAATGTTCTTAGCATATAGCTCCATGTGTGTATAAGGCAATATTTCTTGAAACAATCCATCAAGTTTTTTTTTTTTCAGGACAAAATTGAGTATCTAATAGAGCTACATATGATGTTGCTTTGGCATCAGATCAGTTCCATTTCAAACATTATGTAGGAATATGAACACTGTAAATATAAGATGCATTTTAAAACAATTTTATTGAAATTTAGAGGAATTAGGCTTAGATTCTGGGACAAATTTGAAGAGGCAAATTACCTGCTTTTACTGAATACTGCCTTTTTTTGAAACATATCTCTATAAAGTAATTTCATTATTATTCCTATTTTTTCTAGAAGGAAATCATCAAAATACTGAGTTGGCTCAGTTTCATAATTTGTGTTGAAGCTGGAAACCACTCTTTGTTCTGTGATGGTCAATCTTGTGCCCAGATCCCTTGGCCACGAGACTTTTCCCCAATATCAAACACTTCCACACGTTTCCATAATCCCTTTAAAAAAAAGATGGCATCCCGTGAAATTCTTCTTGACTATTCCATGAAAACTAAACTTTCTAGAACTTTGAGAACTTTATTTCTTTTCTTGCTCTAATAATATTAGCTCAGTCAACAAGAGACACAAAGCATTTGGTGGAGGGTCTTCACCCAGTATGAACCTCCTTTAGCCCTAGAGTCAGATGCTAAAATTATACAATAATGTATTTTAAACTGAGTTGACAAATATCCAATGATACCCACATTATTATTTGTGGTTAATAAAATTCCATACCCTCTCACCATGGCTTAAAACTCCATAACATCATTTCTCAATGGATTCATGCCTCACAGATTTGGACAATCAAACAGCAGAGTAACTTTTTTAAAAAATGTGTTTGCTGGGAAAAAAATGCAATCTGGGCCTCCAATAAAGGATTATCTCTTTGTCAGATTTTTTAGCCTTGTTTTACCATGTCTTGCACACTACCTGGATTGGAAGATCTGATGAGGGTTCAACTCCTATAGTCAAAATCAGTAGCTTTTATGAAATGATACAAAGTGGTAGCAGCAGAGCCTCGCTAGAAAGCATAGTACCTTGATATTATATCTGCTTCTCAGCCTCTGCAATGCCCTAAAATGATTAGGATTCCCAAGTGTGAAATTAGAGTTCCTGTTCTTAAAAGTAAAATCAACCTACTCACTAAAAAAAAAAAATTTTTTTTGAAAAATGGTAACAGGTAAAAGAGGTATTAAGGCTCATATTTTACAAAAATACATGTATCTCTATCTCTATCCATATCCACATAGATATAGATGTAGTGACTTACGACCTGGCCACTGTACAAGTATTTATGTTTATTTATAATTTTGCTCACAAATCATGTTAGCTCTACTCTTTGGGAATTGCTTTTAGAGCTGACTTGTCAGTCATGAAGAGAACATGACCTCATTCTCTATTGATCCCATTCTCAACTGGGTCATCTATATTAGTCATCAGATTTGACTTCAAATTTTGGCCATTTCTAGAGTCAACCATCTAGGAAGGATGGCTTTCCGTCACTGAGAAGAGGTGAGAAGATGACCAGATTCAAGGCAATTCTTGGTCTTTTCACATCTGAGCATTGATGACACAACCAGAGAATTCTTTAAACTCTGTGACTCTTTGGAACCCGTATGGACTTCTAATCAAGTAGCACATAGGTAGGTTTTCCCAGTGTAGAACCTGTCTTTCGTCACCATTCATAATTCTGGTAAGCTATAAGTCCATTTCTGGAAGTACCAACCATGTAGGCCACATGAAGATGATATATCAACATATCCATCTTTCACTGGAAGCTCTGATACCCATCTCAGCACAAGGAAGTAGGCAATGGAGACTTGCCATACTTGCCATACACATGATCCATTTCACTTCTTGATAGTAACTGTTGTCGTTATTGAAGATACCACAGAAAGACCAGAAAAGATGCTCCAGAAATAAATCTGCTCTCTTAATGAAAACCAACAGCAATCAGTTTGTAAAATATTCACTGTCAGGACTAAGTCCAAAAAAATTCTTGCTATATCAATAACAAGAGGGCATAACTGATATCCTTTGGCTGTGGAGGAAGTGATCTGAATAAGGTGGTCATTAGCTAAAACACATGCAAACCCAGGACTGGATTAGTAATGGCTCAGGTGGGGGTCCCTTTCTATTGAAGGGAGATTACACAACAAAAAGAACGAGGATGAGACATTCAAATACCTGTTGCCCCCTTCACACTCACACTGTCAATATTCTCTTGCTTTTATATGGGTTGGTTTTATTTAGAATTTACAGTAAGCCCCCTACATATGAATCTTCAAGTTATGAACTTTCAAAGATGCGAACGTGTGTTTGTATGTTCAATCACGTTAGTTCACATGTCTGGCGTACACTGTCATGGGTGCACCTCCTCTACAAGTGGTTGTGCCTTTGTGTACTTTACTGTACAGTACTCTATAGAGTACAGTAGTACAGTATCTTTGTTTCAAGCCCAGGATGTCCGGAAGCACTATATTATTTGTGTGAAAAGTATTATAAGCCCATTGCAGTACAGTACTATATAGCCGATTGTGTTTGTTGGGTACCTAGGCTAACTTTGTTGGACTTATGAACAAATTGGACTTACGAACGTGCTCTCGGAATGCAACAGGTCCATATGTAGGGGACTTAGTGTATTACGTTTTGGACTGAGAAAACAGATGTGGTATATCCTAAACGACTTTGTTATAAATCCAATGTGAATTAGCAACTCCTCTGATAACTGTTGGTGAGGTCTACATCTGACTGATCAGATGAATGACCTACTACCTTGTGATGTATCCTTAGGAAGGAAAAGAATACAGGACACTTTTCTGAGAAAATGCAAATATTTGAGTAGCTGTATGGTTCACTACAAGAAAGCACTTCTTCGAGGGAGAGAAAAGTGTTTTTTTTAATGCAAAAATAGGTAACCAGTTTAGCCTTTACTCACTCTCACCCACACTGCTGATGAAGAGAGTAAGGACAAAGCATTCGTTGACTATTTAAATGTTACCCTGCTAGGCAGGGACAAAGTCTACAATAGGCTCTGATTTCTTTCAGGCTCATTGTTTTCCTCACCACTTTAAGATGCTTTCCTCTGTACAAAGAGATGTTAATACAATGTCATCCATGCAAATGTACAGAAAGGTAGTTTAGTTCTATAGATCAATTCAGATTTGAAGGAAGAGGTCTCTATACCAGAGTCATTTTTTAGCTTTACGATCTGATTTCTTCAGGAAAGTTGAAACATTCCATGGGTGTGGAGACAAAGATATTAATTTAAGCTATTAATTGTAAGTGAAATTTAATGCCCACCTCTACTGTGGGGTGGTTCTGTACCTTAAAAACATACATGAGCACATCCACAATAAACTCTGAATAATCTTTTTTTAAAACCTTTTCATTTTTACTCCTTTGTGTTGTGATTTCCTGCTCTTTTAATTTCCAAATGAGTATAAATGCTCTCTTGGCTAAATAGTTCCTTGGCAGCAAAATATGTAGCACCTTTCTAAAAACCAAATTATATCTCTGATGATAACGG
Source organism: Orcinus orca (assembly GCF_937001465.1). Classification (NCBI taxonomy): domain Eukaryota; kingdom Metazoa; phylum Chordata; class Mammalia; order Artiodactyla; family Delphinidae; genus Orcinus; species Orcinus orca. The sequence continues at coordinate 7,415,698 of NC_064563.1, read as the reverse complement.
CAATGAATTATTGCAAGAGAGGAACGGAAACCCAACGGTACCTGAAGATTGCATCATTTGAGATGAGTCAGTGATGATATAAATTGCCCAAAGCCAACTGTGTACACAACTGTGCTTAGGTGTACACAACAACCACTCCAAAGTTCAGGAGCAGTGAGAGGAGCGATTTGTCACTTGTAATCACCTGCTTTCTCAGAAGAGAAATACAGTGCCTTCCCAAAGACTGTTTCCAGTTGTCTGGGTAATCTGGATGAGGTGCAAGAATGCTTTTTCCAGAGGCATTTGACTCTTGCAATGCATTTATATTTGTTGCAAATGAAATCGGAGATGCTTTATCTATCCCATCCCTGCCATGGGTATGATGTATGGGAAGGAACGTATAACCATAAAGTAAGACCCCCCTCAGGGATGTTCAGAGCACCACTGCTGATCAGTTGGAATTACTGATCTTTATTCATGAAAAGAAGTTCCCTAAGGGAAAGGATAGAGCTTTATAGCAGTCTGAACAATGGTAGATATGGATCTGGTGTTAATAAATACATGGAATGTTGGGAACCAATTCACAGAGAATCCACCATAAGTTCCATGGTTAGGCTTCATCCTTTATTAGGTAGTGAGTAAAAGACAACTGATGATTACAACTCCAATTTTAGAGACCATTTAAACAAAAATGGTTCCATAGTGAAGTGAGGCAGAAGGGGTTTAGGTATTTCTGAGGTTTCTCCTATGGCTGATGGAGAAAATATGGCTGATTTGTTTGTTTCCCAGCAAATCATTAAAGTTAGTAACGCCTTGTGATCCAGGACTCTTGTATCCCACCGGCCCTGACTTCTAGTGGACTGACTCTTTCACTTTGGTGAAAATGGGGAAGAACAGCAAAAGTACATTGTAGTAAGATTTCATCAATTGACACTAAGTTCTCCAACAGAAAGAGAGGTTTTTAGAGGTGTAAATGTAGTTGGATAGGGATTCAGGCTGACATAGTGAACGATGAAAATATTCGACAAAGCAGAAAGAGGAAACTGAAGTTCAAAACGGTCAGAAGCTGGTCACACAGGATATAGACAGCCCCAAACAACAGAATTCATGAGCTAACTCTCTCCCTGGCTGAACTAGCAGGGTCTGAGGGTGGAAAAAGGAAACACTAACACCAGAAAGTAGAGATACTGGCAGATGCAATATCACCAGATACTTTCAAAAACAAATTTCAATTGTAACAAACATGTTCAGGCAGAAGATGTATGGTTTGAAATTCCTCTTACCAAAGACTGATGGAATACTTTTTCTTTTCTTTTCCTTCCTTTCTTCCTCCCTTCCTTCCTTCCTTTTTTCTTTTGGTTGGTTGTTTAACAAAAGTTCTATAAAGTCAACTGCTTTAAAGATATATTTATATGACAAATGTCTTTAGCTATATGGTGGAGAAGAACTCCAAAGACCATGTTTAACGTTGAGCACCAAGCACGTTATGGGTGTTTCTTAAATATAAAATGACAAATACTAAATACCCATCTCTCAAATCGTTTCACCTTGAGTCTTTAGACCTCTCAAAAGTCTACTACAGTTTAGATAAGAGCAGTTTCAGGAAGGCCATACGCAGCCTTTCCCTATATTTTTAAATAGTCTTTACAAAACCTTTCAAAAATATTTTTTTTTCTCTAAACCTAAATCTGGTAGGGTGGATTTGTACATGTTTTCATTGTTCTGAGTTTGAGTGTCATTATTCTTAATGCAACAGACTGGCTGCATCGAACCCCATCATAATGATAGGTATATGTTAGCTTTCTATGGGAAAAAGCAAATAGCCTTTATCACAAATTAAAGGCACAGCTATTTTTATGCCATTTGTTACCAACTTAATGATAACATGTAACACGGGATGGTTATATAATTATTTTATATAGATTTTCTTTTTATAAGTTATTCTCTTAATCTTTCTAACATATATACAATATACATATATTTATATATACCCCTGAAAAATCTTGTTTTAAAGGTAAAACATCAACTCCTTTCAGCCTTATGGTGAATATTGAAGGCTGTCAGTGTTTCACAACTCCACTAGAGAAATGATGGTCAAATGCATCTTACCAGTATTTTTTTAACTCTACATCCTTGGTCTGAAATTAATGCAGATTCATTTTTTTGTTTTACTAATATTTAAATATATATTAATTGTTTATATCATGTCAGTAGGAAATCTAAAAAAACAACAAAACCCCCCACAACAATAGCTAATGTCTACCATCATAGTCAAAGCAGAAACCTTTGCTGAAGAGACAACCCTACTGGTTTGATATAAAGGGGATATTGCAGAGATGCAATATTCTTTGTTTTTATTGGATATGCACTAAGAAAAATCTTTACTTTGCATTATCATGCTAGGTTAGGATCATCCATTATCCTTGAAACAGAATTGTTATACTGATTTCTTTCTGAACACCTATGATGCACGGGTTTACCTGTTTTCAGATATAGGTGCTTTACAAACACTTCCTATTTCCAGCAACACTGTTCCAGGGGGAGGGAAAAGTACTTTGTAAGAAACCATTTTTATTAATCTCTCCCACCTCTATGCTTAGCCCTGTTCTTTTATTCTGAACTTAAAGTCATCTCCAAGCTGGGTAGGATGGGAGAATGTGAACCAGGGACCTCCCCCACACCATCCAGTGGTGTTTAGTTTTTGACTGCTTACAGGCATGAAATAGTTGTTCGTTCTACCTTTTGCAATTCTTGAAAACCTAGTGGCATAGATTGAGACACAGCACTATTGTTTTTACAAGACGTCTACTGTATCTACTTTTGTTGGGATAAATACCCAGGAATTGCTGTCATAGCAAGAGGAACAGCACGGGTACTACTATTCACAGTGTTGCTTTTGTTTTTTGTGTTTTTTTCTTTTTCTTTTTTTTTTTTTTGTATTATTTTAATCTACAGAGTAAATTGTTATATATACATTGGAACCAGTTAATGCCCTTAGACAATGTATAGCTGTCTCATAAAGCAGGAAAGACAATGCAGGGGGAAACAAGTGCCCAAAAGCACAGTCACAAAGGCTTCAGAAGTTCTAGATACCACTACAATTCAATGCTGGAGATCACTTCTAAAACACTCAATGTTCAAGAGGAATGCTTTAATTTGGAGAAAATACCAGCCCTCCCTCCCACCCCTAAACCTCCCTCCTTTTTTTTTTTTTTTTTTTTAATAATCTTTTCAATTCACTATCAAAAGTCCTGGCTCTTCAGGTATACTTTAAACTATAAATAATCACTGCATAGTTCTCTTTTTGTTTTGTGTTTTTTGAAAAATTATTGCAGTACAGTTACTCCCATTTGGAATTCAGTAAGGAGCAAACAGCACAGGAGTGTGGGCGGTCCGAATGGGTCCAGGAGCTGGCCGCAGGAGGGCTGGAGGGACTGCAGAAGTCTGGAACAGTGTGGCTGCTGGAGCAGTTCGGAGGCTGAAGGGGGAATTCACTGCCACAGCCGCAGCAGCCGCTGCAGCTGCCAGAGGGTTTGGTAGAATTCGTGGAGCCAAAGGCTTTGAAGGTTCTTTTGAAAATACTAATTTTACCTGCAAGGTAGGGGGGAAAAGAAAGAGTAGATGAACAAAAGTCTTAGAGTCTACAATGAGAATCCAAAAGGGTGAGCAGCTTTTAAAATACAGCAGTCAACAAATACAAAGATAAACTCACACCTGGGAACTGATGATAAAAATCACGCAAAGTGGGAAACCTATATTCAATATCCTGAGATAAACCAAAATGGAAAAGAACATGAAAAAGAATATATATATATATAGAATATATATATATATATATATAATATATATATATATATAACTGAATCACTTTGCTTTACGGCAGAAATTAACACACCATTGTAAATCAACTGTATTTCAATAAAATAAATTTTAAAAAATAATGTAAAGTGTAGAACATCTTTCCTATTGGGAAAATTGGAAGATCCCGGAAAATGGCTTGACCTATGATGTTACAAAGTCCTCCAGAAAGTACTTTATTTTATTTTATTTTTTTAACATCTTTATTGGAGTATAATTTCTTTACAATGGTGTGTTACTTTCTGCTTTATAACAAAGTGAATCAGTTATACATATTCATAGGTCCCCATATCTGTTCCCTCTTGCGTCTCCCTCCCTCCCACCCTCCCTATCCCACCCCTCTAGGTGGTCACAAAGCACTGAGCTGATCTCCCTGTGCCATGTGGCTGCTTCCCACCAGCTATCTATTTTACGTTTGGTAGTGTATATATGTCCATGCCACTCTCTCACTTTGTCCAGCTTACCCTTCCCCCTCCCCCCTATACTCAAGTCCATTCTCTAGTAAATCTGCGTCTTTATTCCCGTCTTGCCCCTAGGTCCTTCATGACCTTTTTTTTTTTTTTTTAGATTCCATATGTATGTGTTAGCATACTGTATTTGTTTTTCTCTTTCTGACTTACTTCACTCTGTATGACAGACTCTAGGTCCATCCACCTCACTACAAATAATTCAATTTCATTTCTTCTTATGGCTGAGTAATATTCCATTGTATATATGTGCCATATCTTCTTTATCCATTCACCTGTTGATGGACACTTAGGCTGCTTCCATGTCCTGGCTATTGTAAATAGAGCTGCAATGAACATTGTGGTACATGACTCTTTTTGAATTATGGTTTTCTCAGGGAATATGCCCAGTAGTGGGATTGCTGGGTCATATGGTAGTTCTATTTTAAATTTTTTAAGAAACCTCCATACTGTTCTCCATAGTGGCTGCATCAATTTACATTCCCACCAACAGTGCAACAGGGTTCCCTTTTCTCCACACCCTCTCCAGCATTTATTGTTTGTAGATTTTTTGATGATGGCCATTCTGAAAGGTGTGAGGTGATACATCATTGTAGTTTTGATTTGCATTTCTCTGATGATTAATGATGTTGAGAATTCTTTCATGTGTTTGTTGGCAATCTGAATATCTTCTTTGGAGAAATGTCTATTTACGTCTTCTCTGCATTTTTCGATTGGGGTGTTTGTTTTTTTGATCTTGAGCTGCGTGAGCTGCTTGTAAATTCTGGAGAATAATCCTTTGTAAATTGCTTCATTTGCAAATATTTTCTCCCATTCTGAGGGTTGCCTTTTCGTTTTGTTTATGGTTTCCTTTGTTGTGCAAAAGCTTTTAAGTTTCATTAGGTTTCATTTGTATATTTTTGTTTTTATTTCCATTTCTCTAGGAGGTGGGTCAAAAAGGACCTTGCTGTGATTTATGTCCTAGAGTGTTCTGCCTACGTTTTCCTCTAAGAGTTTGATAGTGTCTGGCCTTACATTTAGGTATTTAATCCATTTTGAGTTTATTTTTGTGTATGGTGTTAGGGAATGTTCTAATTTCATTATTTTACATGTAGCTGTCCAGTTTTCCCAGCACCACTTATTGAAGAGGCTGTCTGTCCTTTCTCCACTGTGTATTCTTGTCTCCTTTATCAAAGATAAGGTGTCCATATGTGCATGGGTTTATCTCTGGGCTTTCTATCCTGTTCCATTGATCTATATTTCTGTTTTTGTGCCAGTACCATACTGTCTTGATTACTGTAGCTTTGTAGTATAGTCTGAAGTCAGGGAGCCTGATTCCGCCAGCTCCGTTTTTCTTTCTCAAGAGTGTTTTCACTATTCGGGGTCTTTTGTTTTTCCATGCAAATTGTGAAATTTTTTGTTCTAGTTCTGTGAAAAATGCCAGTGGTAGTTTGATAGAGATTGCATTAAATCTGTAGATTGCTTTGGGTAGTAAAGTCATTTTCATAATGTTGATTCTTCCAATCCAAGGACATGGTATATCTCTCCATCTTTTTGTATCATCTTTAATTTCTTTCATCAGTGTCTTATAATTTTCTGCATACAGGTCTTTTTTCTCCTTAGGTAGGTTTATTCCTAGATATTTTATTCTTTTTGTTGCAATGGTAAATGGGAGTGTTTTCTTAATTTCACTTTCCAATTTTTCATCATTAGTGTATAAGAATGCCAGAGATTTCTGTGCACTAATTTTGTATCCTGCTACTTTACCAAATTCATTGATTAGCTCTAGTAGTTTTCTGGTAGCATCTTTAGGATTCTCTATGTATAGTGTCATGTCATCTGCACACAATGACAGCTTTACTCCTTCCTTTCCTATTTGGATTCCTTTTATATCTTTTTCTTCACTGATTGCTGTGGCTAAAACTTCCAAAACGATGTTGAATAACAGTGGTGAGAGTGGGCAACCTTGTCTTGTTCCTGATCTTAGTGGAAATGGTTTCAGTTTTTCACCATTGAGGACAATGTTGGCTGTGGGTTTGTCATATATGGCCTTTATTATGTTGAGGAAAGTTCCCTCTAAGCCTACTTTCTGGAGGTTTTTTTAATCATAAATGGGTGTTGAATTTTGTCGAAAATTTTCTCTTCATCTATTGAGTTGATCATATGTTTTTTCTCCTTCAATTTGTTAATAAGGTGTATCACATTGATTGATTTGCATATATTGAAGAATCCTTGCATTCCTGGGATAAACCCCACTTGATCATGTTGTATGATTCTTTTAATGTGCTGTTGAATTCTGTTTGCTAGTATTTTGTTGAGGATTTTTGTGTCTATGTTCGTCAGTGATACTGGCCTATAAATTTCTTTCTTTGTGACATTTTGTCTGGTTTTGGTATCAGGGTGATTGTGGCCTCGTAGAATGAGTTTGGGAGCATTCCTCCGTCTGCTATATTTTGGAAGAGTTTGAGAAGGATAGGTGTTAGCTCTTCTCTAAATGTTTGATAGAATTCGCCTGTGAAGCCATCTGGTCCTGGGCTTTTGTTTTTTTGGAAGATTTTTAATCATAGTTTCAATTTCAGTGCTTGTGATTGGTCTGTTCATATTTTGTATTTCCTCCTGGTTCAATCTCGGAAGGTTGTGCATTTCTACGAATTTGTCCGTTTCTTCCAGGCTGTCCATTCTATTGGCATATAGGTGCTTGAAGTAATCTCTCTTGATCCTTTGTATTTCTGCAGTGTCAATTGTTACTTCTCCTTTTTTCATTTCTAATTCCATTGATTTGAGTCTCCTCCCTTTTTTTTCTTGATGAGTCTGGCTAATGGTTTATCATTTTTGTTTATCTTCTCAAAGAACCAGATTTTAGTTTTATTGACCTTTGCTACAGTTTCCTTCATTTCTTTTTCATTTATGTCTGATCTGATTTTTATGATATCTTTCCTTCTGCTAACTTTGGGGGGTTTTTTGTTCTTCTTTCTCTAATTGCTTTAGGTGTAAGGTTAGGTTGTTTATTTGAGATATTTCTTGTTTCTTAAGGTAGGATTGTATTGCTATAAACTTCCCTCTTGGAACTGCTTTTGCTGCATCCCATAGGTTATGGATCATTGTGTTTCATTGTCATTTGTTTCTAGATTTTTTTGATTTCCTCTTTGATTTCTTCACTGATCTCTTGGTTATTAAGTAGTGTATTGTTTAGCCTCCATGTGGTTTTATTTTTTACAGCTTTTTTCCTGTAATTGATATTTAGTCTCACAGCGTTGTGGTCAGAAAAGATACTTGATCCGATTTCAATTTTCTTAAATTTACCAAGGCTTGATTTGTGATCCAAAATATGATCTATCCGGAAGAATGTTCCATGAGCACTTGAGAAGAAAGTGTATTCTGTTGTTTTTGTATGGAATGTCCTATAAATATCAATTAAGTCCATCTTGTTTAATGCATCATTTAAAGCTTCTGTTTCCTTATTTAATTTCATTTTGGGTGATCTGTCCAATGGTGAAAGTGGGGTGTTAAAGTCCCCTACTATGATTGTGTTACTGTCGATTTCCCCTTTTATGGCTGTTAGTATTTGCCTTATGTATTGAGGTGCTCCTATGTTGGGTGCAGAAATATTTACAGTTGTTATATCTTCTTCTTGGATTGATCCCTTGATATTTATGTAGTGTCCTTCTTTGTCTCTCGTAATAGTCTTTGTTTTAAAGTCTATTTTGTCTGATATGAGAATTTCTACTCCAGTTTTCTTTTGATTTCCATTTGCATGGAATATCTTTTTCCATCCCCTCACTTTCAGTCTGTATGTGTCCTTAGGTCTGAGGTGGGTCTCTTGTAGGCAGCATATATACTGGTCTTGTTTTTGTATCCATTTAGCCATTCTATGTCTTTTGTTGGGAGTAATTAATCCATTTACATTTAAGGTAATTATTGATATGTATGTTCCTATTACCATTTTCTTAATTGTTTTGGGTTTGTTATTGTACGTCTTTTACTTCTCTTGTGTTTTCTGTTTAGAGAAGTTCCTTTAGCATTTGTTGTAAAGCTGGTTTGGTGATGCTGAATTCTCTTAGCTTTGCTTGTCTGTTAAGGTTTCAATTTCTCAGTCAAATCTGCATGAGGTCCTTGCTGGGCAGAGTAATCTTGATTGTAGGTTTTCCCCTTTCGTCACTTTAAATATGTCCTGCCTGTCCCTTCTGGCTTGCAGAGTTTCTGCTGAGAGATCAGCTGTTAACCTTATGGGGATTCCCTTGTGTGTTATTTGATGTTTTTCCCTTGCTGCTTTTAATATTTTTTCTTTGTATTTAATTTTTGATAGTTTGATTAATATGTGTCTTGGCATGTTTCTCCTTGGATTTATCCTGTACGGGACTCTCTGCACTTTCTAGACTTGATTAACTATTTCCTTTCCCATATTAGGGACGTTTTCAACTATAATCTCTTGAAATATTTTCTCAGTCCCTTTCTTTTTCTCTTCTTCCTCTGAGAGCCCTATAATTTGAATGTTGGTGCGTTTAATGTTGTTCCAGATGTCTCTGAGACTGTCCTCAATTCTCCTCATTCTTTTTTCTTTATTCTGCTCTGCAGTAGTCATTTCCACTATTTTATCTTCCAGGTCACTTATCTTTCTTCTGCCTCAGTTATTCTGCTATTGATCCCTTCTAGAGAATTTTTAATTTCATTTATTGTGTTGTTCATCACTGTTTGTTTACTCTTTAATTCTCCTAAGTCCTTGTTAAACATTTCTTGTATTTTGTCCATTCTATTTCCAAGATTTTGGATCATCTTTACTATCATTATTCTGAATTCTTTTTCAGGTAGACTGCCTATTTCCTCTTCTTTTGTTAGGTCTGGTGGGTTTTTATGTTGCTCCTTTGTCTGCTGTGTGTTTTTCTATCTTCTCATTTTGCTTAACTTACTGTGTTTGGGGGTCTCCTTTTTGCAGGCTGCAGGTTCCTAGTTCCCATTGTTTTTGGTGTCTGTCCCCAGTGGCTAAGATTGGTTCAGTGGGTTGTGTTGGCTTCCTGGTGGATGGGACTAGTGCCTGTGTTCTGGTGGATAAGGCTGGATCTTGTCTTTCTGGTGGGCAGGTCCATGTCTGGTGGTGTGTTTTGGGGTGTCTGTGGCTTTTTTATGATTTTAGACAGCCTCTGTGCTAAAGGATGGGTTTGTGTTCCTGTCTTGCTAGTTGTTTGGCATAGGGTGTCCAGCACTGTAGCTTGCTGGTCGTTGAGTGGAGCTGGGTCTTGGTGTCAAGATGGAGATCTCTGGGAGATTTTCGTCATTTGATATTATGTGGAGCTGGGAGGTCTCTTGTGGACCACTGTCCTGAGCTTGGCTCTCCCACCTCAGAGGTACAGCCCTCATGCCTGGCTGGAGTGCCAAAAGCCTGTCATCTACACGGTCATGTGACTCTAGGTAGGAGGCCTCAGTTCATTGCTACATGGATCTCTCCTTAGGGCTGCTTGAGTGTCCTCATGACATGGCAGCTGGCTTACCCCAGGATGAGTGATCCGGCCCATGGTCCCCAGGACTGCTGCAGCTTTGGCTGCTGGGGCCCTTCCAGAGCTGGCAGCCTCAGTGAGGCCACCCTCCCTTTGGGCTCCAGGGCAGTTTAGTGATGGCGGAGGGAAGAGACCCCAAGCCAGGAGTTCCAGCTCTCTATTTTATTTTTGTGATAAATATACTTCGTGTGGAAAGTATTCATCTTGAGAAAAAACAGGGAATTTTTTACTGCACTCTTTACACACATTTTAACTAGCAGGGTATAGACATTTTTAAAGAGAGATTAATTAATGCTGTCAGCTACTATTAGACTATGCAAGTATGTCAAGTGAGTATCCTAGTAAGATGTGAGTACCAACAAGAGACATTATAAAAATAATGAAATTCCACTTTCAATAAAGAAGCAAAGAAAACTTATCTTCCCTGAAAGTTTGACGTGTTTTGCTTTCATTGGTAGCAACATTCTCTCAAACCTACTATATAAAATCAGTTCATTCTCTGACTAGTAGCATTAGTAAGATGGCTGTTCTCAGGAAGGGAATGGTCCCGTTTATGGAAATAGTAACAGTGACAGTTAAACAGGAGGTTTGGAAGCTAACATTAACACAATTTGACTTCTCTGTTTATTTAAGAACCATTCACTTGATTGTTGAAAGCTTCATCTACGTAGGTCAGAAAGAGCACTCAGGTTATGACTAGTGGTGCTGAAACATCAGTTCCATGCAGAATTCACAGCCACTCAATGCAGCTAAAATTGATTCTATGCAAGAGAGTAAAATGACTTCATTTGCATAAAAATGGGTGATGCTACAAAATTAATTGGGTCAACTCATTCTGAGGTCTCATAATGGATAACTACAGTTTTCCTTTAACTGTATTTTCACGTGTCAGCAGCACACAGTAGCACTGATTATTAATAAGATCTATTTTGAAGAAAACAGATTTCAAAATGCATAATTCAGCACATACTGTAGATCAATTGTTCTTCATCTTAATTTTTTTATGCACACAGTTATGGTTTATTACAGCTAAACAATGCAGAGCCCTGGGTCTCTTAGATGTAAGCTATCGTCATTTCAACCAGAACAAAAGCATATGCTTATAAATATTAGCTTAAGATGTCAGGAGGTTTACAGACTTCCCCTAAAATCCTACAAAAATTCTAGGTCAGGACATCAGTACTAATATGTTTACTAATCTAAAACAAGAGGGCATGTCTCAGGAAATATTTCCCAGGCCTTAGATAGTGTCCTTAGGTGAATAATTTTTAAAAGGAGCCATGTCTCTGAGAGTGTGTTATTCAAAAGACAAAATTGTTGAGGGAATCAACAATACTGGTGCTTTGTCTCCTGAAGACCTTAAAAAGGAGATGCAAGAATTTGTTTTCACCGATATTTTCCTAATAGTATCCAGTAACCTCAAGTCCAGATTTCATGCGATTACCTACCTGACACAAAAGAGTTTGGTTTTCCTCCCATCCCCATGCTCTGCTGTAAACCTGTGCCCAACTAAAAAGATAAGACGTCGGACTTTGGCTAATGGTGACAAAACACTCAAACAACTCATGAAACCAATGATTCTGTTGGTGGAGTAGGAGTTGGACTTTCAAATCAATTGTTTGTCTTTACTTAGGTATCTTCCATTCATTTCATTTAGTAACTGACAAAAAAAAATCCAAGTTCAGTGAGTAGACTGCAGGACATGAAAGGCTATTCTCAGGCTTCCCTAGTGGTACAGTGGCTAAGGATCCTCCTGCCAATGCAGGGGACGCGGTTTGGAGCCCTGGTCCGGGAAGATCCCACATGCCACGGAGCAATGAAGCCCGTGTGCCACAACTACTGAGCCTGCGTGCCACAACTACTGAAGCCCGGGCACCTAGAGCCTATGCTCCACAACAAGAGAGGCCACCGCAGTGAGAAGCCCACGTTCCGCAACCATGAGTAGCCCCCGCTCACCACAACTAGAGAAAGCCTGTGTGCAGCAACGAAGACCCAATGCAGCCAAAAATAAAATATAAACAAATAAATAAATTTATTAAATAAAAAAAAGAAAGAAAGGCTACTCTCTATTGGGAAGCAAAAAGGACACTCACCCCCAGCGGATGTGCTGCCTTCTGCAGTTTGTTGTAAGGACTGTATTTAGGTTTCGGGGGCTTCCCAGCAGCTCTGTCTTTGTGCCTTCTACTGCTAATATGCTATTAAAAGCAATTAAAAATGACAGCTTTAAAAAAATTATCCCCCAAACCCTTCATAAATATTGTTTTAACCTGGGGCAGGATATTAATTATTTCATGCAAGTTGAAGAAAGACAAAAATACAAGAGCGTGCACTTTTGTCCTCAGACGCTGATGCTTTGAGGAGAGATACCTTTGTGCTAGCCGTTTTAGTCTATTTTAAACAAATAGCAGGGTCTTCTTTTTCCCAGCATTTTTCCTTATTACTGCACAGATCTCGTTTTATGGACATTTACAAAGGAAATAAATGTCTGAAGGAATTTTATGTGCAAATAAACAAAGATGGCCAGGCGGGCATGAATTTATTTCCATACTAATATTTATCCTCACATTTGTACAGCCAAATGTCAACCCCTTAAATTCTAAAGATAAATAACTAAGGTGTGTAAAAATCAGTGCAAGAATGTACGTATGCATATAAAACACAACACTATATGAGGGCTGGGACTTCAACTAGAAACGTAGAACTGATCTCTTTGGAAGGCTATTCAGAGTAAAAGTGAATGCAACAGGATTAGTCATCTTGTTAGCAGGTGGCTGCAGGATTTAGAAATACAGTACACCACCATGTAATAGAGTACATAAAAGAAAAGAAGAGCACAGCATAAAATTAGTGGTAGCATGTAAATATCTAAACAAGTAAAAATGGAACATTGAAATTTGACCTTTAAAGGAAATCAACACTTTTGAGTGGGAAACCTGGTAAAGAAAAGATCTACTACCCCCTTTCCTCCCACTCTTCATACACAAAAATAGCACAGACTCACTTCAGGCAATTTCGGAAAGATCTTAGAAGCCATTACATTTTAGTATTCCTTTAACCAACCAAAATATGCATAAATAAATAAGGAGAGTGAATAAGAAGCTAAGTGGATGGATGGATGGATGGATGGATGGATGGATGGATGGATGGATGGATAGATGGTTGGATGGGAGAGAAAAACAGAAAAGAAAGGGAACAGAGGAAGCACACAGTCTGCTCGTGCATGACCCCCATCTGTTTTCACTTCTAGAATGGGTACCGCCTACCTGTTTAAGCTGTGTTTCCGAGTTGACGTGCACATCACAGATTTCACAGTGAAACGTTTTGTTCTGCAGGCCTGTATTCCCCTTATTCACTGGTCCTTTGCCTTTCACACCTACCCTAGGGAAGGCTTTGATAGTCCCACTGCCGTTCCGAGCTTCTAGCATCGTTTTGTGCTTAGTACCTGCCAGGAATATTCAGAAAAGAAAAAAGAGGGGGAAAATCTTAGTTAGTAATCTCCTCCAAGAAACGATACAACAACACAACATGATGTGATGCCGAGTTTGAATGCAGTTCTTCCAGGGATTATGCTTGAAATATGCTTATGACATAGAAAACTGTAACAATGTGCTCTGATCACCTTATATAACATGACTTAATCACTCATCTTTTTATAATGTCCTGTTTTACAAATAAGCACCATCAGTACAGGAACTAAACTCAAAAGTCCTGAGATGAAATTAAATGGGTGTGACTTCTTTTCATTTCCTCTTGATGCTAACGAGATGTAAATGATAGCTGATGAGGAAGAGTGATTTAGTTGCTACAGGTGTAGTTGGAGGTGAGGTGTAACAAGTGTAATCAGTTTAAACACGGTGTGTTTACAGAAGTGGCACTAATTAAATGCCCACTTTCTAAATAGAATACAAACAAGCTTTCCTGGCTATGGGGTTTAGGATCAAAGAGGAAGAGTAATTGTATAGAGATCTCAATGACTCTGGAAAAAAAAGTCCTATTAGAATAGCAAAGTTCACACTGATTGGCTATGAAATTTCAAATATAAACAAATGAGTAAAAAACGGGGGGATTCACCGGCTAAGCAGATACACTGTAAAGAAACCCTTCTTTTTATTAAACCAGTCACATCTTTTGGCTGTCCCACATAACTAATGTAATTCTACTTATCAAGATTTGCTTTTTTTAAACAATAAAATTCAGGATAGCAGTTTGCTTTCAAAAACTTTGCTCACAATTTCCTTCTCCTTGGAGTTGATAAGTATTTTTTACTTTTCTCATTTAGCCATATGTTTTTGCTATGAAATTTTCTCTTGTAATCATTGATGTTCTTTCTGCCATTCTGGTTTTCTAAATCCTGATTTAGGGGGTTTCACCTTCCTAATTGTATTTATTAGATTGTTATCAGTTCTGGAAGCATAGAAAAAAAGAGAAATTCTTAACTTCTGGTTCTTGGGCCAGTCCCTCAGAATCATTCCATATCAATGAAGAAAAGATGCTGAGGGCTCTCCAGCTCCGTGTCAATCACCCATGTCTTCAATAAGAGGCAATGCACATACGGAACAGGTTTAGAGCCATACGTTTCTCTCTTGTAAAATGATACCTTTACTGAGTCCAATATTAAAAAATGCATATTTTTACCACTTAGGTTCCCCACTTTGAATCTCATTTTCTTATGCACAGCAATGAAAATGTTCATATCTCAACATATTAAGGAGAGAGAAAAAAGCCAACGTTTTGTGAGAAGACGGGAGAGGCTGAAATACGGAGTCAAAGAACCATGCGGTAGTGGTGGTGGTAGCAGTGAGGCTGCCCCAGGGTTCACTTTCACCCATGTCCACTGCAATATAGTGACCTAATGCTTTCTGCTTTGTATGAAGATACCATAAATGAGAGTAGGGCAAGCAATGTTCTGGTGAGCAATACATACCTACACAAATAATTAATGAATGAGTATATATATGCATACACACACACACACACACACACACACACACACACACATTGTTTTCTCCTACCTTCATTTATACCATCTTCCTACAAATTCGAAGCTTTTGTGCCACTATGTGAGTAGAGGGTTATCCAACCTTCTCTATCCAAACAGGTGATTTTATCAAAATATTTTTTTCCCATGCAACCTCTATAGTCAAACTGAGAAGCTTTCCTGGGGCCGCTGTGGCTTAGGAATGTCTAAGTAGCAGTCAGTAAGAGACAAATTCTCATCCTGACTTCATTTTTTTTTGCGGTACGCGGGCGTCTCACTGTCGTGGCCTCTCCCGTTGCGGAGCACAGGCTCCAGACGCGCAGGCTCAACGGCCATGGCTCGCGGGCCCAGCCGCTCCGCGGCATGTGGGATCCTCCCGGACCAGGGCACGAACCCGTGTTCCCTACATCGGCAGGCGGACTCGCAACCACTGCGCCACCAGGGAAGCCCCTCATCCTGACTTTCTTGAAGGCCCCTTGACTCCCTCTGGTTAATATCCTATGTGATTTGAGCCGGCGTTTGATAGTGGCAACCAGAATGGTTCAGAAAACTGTTTCTACCTATTCACTGATATGGAAGTACTTCATCTTGCCTGGGAGGACAAAAAAAAGTCAGGCGTGGGTGGCTTGCCTCAGGATTGAGTGACAGGTGGGTTAGGAGGAGAAGAAATTCAAAAAAGTTGCTCCCAATACTAAGTTGCTACCAATAGCAACAGTAAGTAAAAATCCAGAAAACAGACATTCTCCATATTATCTCTGGCAAGCTAAGACCCACCTATGTCCTGTCCCTAGGGGAAGGAAAGAAACAGAAGATCCGTGAGCATTGGAGAAATACCCAACCTCAGAAAAATCACTGTGTCATTAGCATTATTATTTCAGTGTAGTCTCTCCACAAAAGCTAGTAAAGATAGGAAAGTTAAATATACACACTCATGCATGCCTTACACACAAATGCACACACACACACACACACACACACACACACCAAACACATGTGGTTAAAATTGTGCTGAGATTGGGTGAAAAACTTCAGCTAATAGCTTTGACTCTGGGGTTACTATTCATCATCACGTAGAGTGGAACATTTGTGCAATGTAACCTCCTGCATCTAGTAGCAGCTTGTCAGTCATAATTAAATAGATATTAGATCATTTTATAGGATCTTAAAGCTTGAACAGCCTGTAAAGGTAGCTGTTTTTCCTTCAAGTACAGCTACAATTAAGGAGAGATGTACTACTCTTAATTTTCAAGCATTTATATTTTTGAGAGATCAGATGTGCATGAATACTCTAAAATAGTGACTATTAGGAGAACTGATACTTATTTTATTTTTTAAACATTGCACATATTGTGATAAATTATTGACCTGCTCTTAGCCACCCACGAGTTTAGGTGCTATTATCATGCACTCAGATAACAAACTGAGACTCAGAAAGGTTAAGTTACTTGCCCAGCTCACAAAGCAAACACTACTTGAAGTTACTGGCAGGCAGAAAGTGGATTTCTAATTAAGTCCTTAGAGCTATGGGGATTTAGCTAGAAATCCACTAAGGATGTCTGAGCTAGCTGAATTCCAGTGACACAGGAATCTCTCATACTACCTTTAATTTTTCTATTTTGTTAATGAAGTCTTTTCTAAACTCGGATTTTAATTTGAGTCTTTCAAATCCCCGTTCCCCTTGTTTTCTTGTAATGCTCCTTTCTGCTCAGCAGAGTACCCAGAACCAGGATGCTATAATAAATGACAGTGGCTTTGTGATGGCAGGTTTGAATACCTCAGATTCCAACAATGTGTAAACAACTCGCAAGGCTTGTGCCTTCCCCTGTGATTGCACAGTAGGGCCATCGCAAAGCTGCTTCTGTACTTTAAATGGACTATTTTCTTCCCATCACTTTTAAAAGGCCATCACTGATAATGACATTCGTTTGAAGCTTCCATGATTCCTGAAATGTGGAGCCGTTCTCCAACCACAGTTTAAATGCAGCAAGTTATCATGCTCCCAGAAATACTGATTTTGTTTGCTTTTTTTATTTGTTTGCTTTTGATTGCCTTGGGTCAAGATATTGTATCTGCAAAAATCAAAATAATATGTGCTGCAGAGTGAATAGAGGCTAGCCTTCCCTTTAATTCCTCATCATCTTTGCCACTTCCTTTTTTAGATGCCTCTTAAGTTAGGTACTGGCATAAAGGAAAGGTGGGTGAGCAAGAAAACTGGCAAATGACTTTTTAAAATTAAATCAATCATTCTTTAGGTCATCAGGAAAATTGGGGAAATTTCTTTAAAATGGAAAAAACCCCAGAATTCCATCAAGGAGAAGCATATCAAAATATTAATGGTGGTCATCATGTACCAGTCTTTTATTTTCTATTTGTATATGTGCATTTTAAAAAGTCTGGATAACTTAGTTAAAGTAATTTTGTATAGAACTTTCCTTGGACTTATACATACTTTTAAAAATGCACATGATTTTTAATGACAGCATAGGCTTACAATACATGAATGTTATATATTTAACCACTTATCTAATATTAGACATTTGGATTATTTTCTTTTTTTTTCCCTGTAGAATTATTGTGTAATGAACATCCTACTTGTTAATCTTTTAAAATCTATCCTAAGGTTATTTCTTTAGGATAGATTTTCATAAGGAGTATTATAGGTACAAAATATGGCTATATTTAAGCCTCAAGTCAAGCTGTCAGATTAACTGTCTAAACAGTACAAAGGAAGTTTCAGAGAGGTTCATTTTATAGGGAAATGTATCCTGGTAGAGTCTGCAAAATTCACCTTTCTATAAAATATATTTCAATACCTTAAAGTTCAATTTTCCAGAATGTCCATGAGATGAGATTTAATAGTGTTAGACTAGACCCTTAGCAAACCCACATGACTGCCAGTGATCGTTTAGTTACCTTCTCATTGACAAGTTCAGATGATTCCAGCTTATAGATACATGGGCAGGAAAGTGGTCAGCCTCCATACAAACAGCAAAATGCAAAGGTGTTTTTTGATGTGTTTATTTATAACATTCAGTAAAATGGCATTATAGTCCAACTCTGTGTGTCCTAAGGAAAGAAAGTTGTTTTGAATCTCTACACCTGAAGGGTATAATTGGCATCAAGAGCTTCCATGTTCTCTCTTGTTTTTAATCCTCTAAATGTCAAATTAACCTTTTATTACCCTGACCTCATATATACTATGTATTTTCCATGTCAATCTTAATTTTATTTTGTCTTTGAAATGAAATCTTTGGTTTGTTTTATCAGCATATCAACAAACAGTAAGCACCCAGAATGGCATCCATGGTATCAGGTGACCAAGGAATGCCCCAAATGAGTAAAAAAAATGTGTTATTTCTGTTAGTTCCCTGGTTGAAAGTAATTTGTTGACTCATCAGTAATGCATCCCAAGTCCAAATGGCAGAGGTGAAAGTAGACACAAGGGAAACAGAGGAGAGGAGAACTTTGCTTTTAGCATCAGAAACGTCCTCTGAGGAAGAGCTACGAAGTGGGAACAGAAGGGGAGGCAAGCCACACAGCACCAGTGGGGATGGACTCGGTGTCCAAAGACAGCTCAGGAAAGAGCTCTGCAGACCCTGGGAACCAGTAAGCGGAGCAGTGGCTGGGTTTGATGGGGAGATAAACATGTGGAATTGATATGGCAGTAACCCTGGACATACCAGCACATGAGAATTTTCAGGCATCCAGAAAGCCTCTTTTATCTATAACAATGGACTACAAGGAAGATGGAGGATTTCCTGTGCTGCTTTAGACATGCACTTAACAATCCTTATTTGCACCCATCTCTGCTACTTAGAAACAAGGCCCTTAAAAGCATGGAAAAATGCTCCATTGC
This sequence comes from Orcinus orca, assembly GCF_937001465.1. Taxonomy (NCBI): domain Eukaryota; kingdom Metazoa; phylum Chordata; class Mammalia; order Artiodactyla; family Delphinidae; genus Orcinus; species Orcinus orca. Next base: position 7,397,089 of record NC_064563.1, on the reverse strand, counting down.
TTTCATAGCCATTAACCAAGAGAACCCAGCAAAAAGGTTTTCACATAATAAACACTCAATAAATGGAAAAATTAGACACTCCCATAGTATAACAGATATGATGTTGTCTTAGTTATTTATAAAAGCAGTGTTTTTGCTTACTTTTTGTGTAACTAGTTCAGTTTTCACTTTTTTAAATGAAAGTAACACTTTGTTAGAAAATTCAAAGAGCACAGAAAAGTATAAGGTGAAAAGCAAAAGCCCTCCTACTTTTCACCTTCAAGCCGCATGCCCTCAGTAGGGAAACAGTTTCATGTGCAAACTTTCTGAAATGTTCTAAATATCAGTGACATTATATTAGGCTCGAGTAGAAAAAATAATGTAGGTTTAACATTCTACTTGGTTTGCGCATGAAACCACTCCTAAGAAGCACAGCACGTAAAAGTACACAGCAAGAAAACACACCTCAACACAACTCTGAAATCACTTATTCTGGTTGTTCATCCGTGAGATGTCACCAAACACGAAATAACTAAACCCTGAATGCTCACAGCTACATAAAATTTTTCTATTAGGTAATATATCCCAAATCACCCATATTGCAAACCCCAAAGTACATTATTTAAAAATTGTAAGAATGCAGGCGACTCTTCCTGTGGCAGTGCAGGTCTGAGGAGGTGGCTCACAGGGGTGAGGCATTTAGGGTGAGGTGACACCGACTTTGGAGCCAGATTGGCTGGGTTTGCATCACAGCCCCAACATTTAAGGGCTCTATGGCTTTGGGCAAGTCAAGTAGCAGGAATCTCATCAGCACAGAGAGAAAGCCTCACTGAAAACTGATTGCAGAGCAGCAGGGGAAGCTGGATTCCATGACAGCAACAGCAGGGTTCGTGGCAAGAATCATGACTTTCAGGCCACCCTGGGCAGTCTCATCTTCCTTCAGCTTGTAGACCCTCAGGCTTAGGAGCAGTTTCAAGCACACAGCCTTGAGAGAGTAAGATGTTCTTGAGACCATCTGTACCAAATCCGTGACTGAAACCAGTGAAGAACTCTATATAAACGTGTAAGGTTCTGGCAGCACACACAGAGACCTACTCTTTTAGCCACCAGCTGCTGGAGAGAGCCTCATAGACAAAGTGCTTCCAAGTCAGCCTGTTGTAGCTGAACAGCTGTTGTAGACCCTTATAATCTGACTTCATAATGGAGACAGCCACATTTCACTGCCATGTGGCTGACAGCATCTTGGTACTCCAGCCAGGGGTCAGGCCTGAGCCTCTGAGGTGAGAGAGCCGAGTTCAGGACACTGGACCACCAGAGACCTCTTGGCCCCAAGTAATATCAATCAGTGAGAGTGAGAGGTCTCCCAGAGATTTCCGTCTCAATGCTAAGACCCAGCTCCACCCAATGACCAGCAAGCTCCAGTGCTGGATACCCCATGTCAAACAACTAACAAGACAGGAACACAACCCCAACCATTAGCAGAGAGGCTGCCAAAGACCACAATAAGTTCACAGACAACCCAAAACACATTACCGGATGTGGTCCTGCCCACCAGGAAGACGAGATTCAGCTTCATCCACCAGAAAATAGGCACCAGTCCCCTCTACCAGGAAGCGTACACAACCCACTGAAACAACTTTAGCCACTGGGGGAAGATCCCCAAAACAACGGGAATTACGAACTTGCAGCTTGCAAAAAGGAGACCCCAAAGACCGTAAGAGAGGCAAAATGAGAAGACAGAGAAATACACAGCAGATGAAGGAGCAAGGTAAAAACCCACCAGACCAAATAAATGAAGAGGAAATAGGCAGTATACCTGAAAAAGAATTCAGAGTAATAATAGTAAAGATGATCCAAAATCTTGGAAATAGAATGGACAAAATACAAGAAATGTTTAACAAGGACCTAGAAGAGCTAAAGAGCAAACAAACAATGATGAACAACACAATAAATGAAATTTAAAATTCGCTAGAAGGAATCAAGAGCAGAATAACTGAGGCAGAAGAACGGAAAAGTGACCTGGAAGATAAAATAGTGGAAATAACTACCACAGAGCAGAATAAAGAAAAAAAAAAAAAAGGAAAGAATTGAGGACAGTCTCAGAGACCTCTGGGACCACATTAAATGCACCAACATTCGAATTATAGGGGTCCCAGAAGAAGAGAAATAGGAAGGGACTGAGAAAATATTTTAAGAGATTATAGTAGAAAACTTCCCTAATATGGGAAAAGAAATAGTCAATCAAGTTCAGGAAGTGCAGAGAGTCCCACACAGGATAAATCCAAGGGGAAACACGCCAAGACACGTATTAATCAAACTATCAAAAATTAAATACAAAGAAAAATACTAAAAGAAGCAAGGGAAAAGCAACAAATAACACACAAGGGAATCCCCATAAGGTGAACAGCTGATCTCTCAGCAGAAACTCTGCAAGCCAGAAGGGAGTGGCAGGACATATTTAAAGTGATGAAAGGGAAAAACCTACAACCAAGATTACTATACCCAGCAAGGATCTCATGCAGATTTGATGGAGAAATTAAAACCTTTACAGATAAGCAAAAGTTAAGAGAATTCAGCACCACCAAACCAGCTTTACAAAAAATGCTAAAGGAACTTCTCTATGCAGGAAACACAAGACAAGGAAAAGACCTACAATAACAAACCCAAAACAATTAAGAAAATAGTAATAGGAACATACATATCAATAATTACCTTAAATGTAAATGGATTAAATGCTCCAACCAAAAGACATAGACTGGCTGAATGTATACAAAAACAAGACCTGTATATATACTGTTTACAAGAGACACACTTCAGACCTAAGGACACATACAGACTGAAAGTGAGGGGATGGAAAAAGATATTGCATGCAAATGGAAATCAAAAGAAAGCTGGAGTAGCAATTCTCATATCAGACAATATAGACTTTAAATTAAGACTATTACAAGAGACAAAGAAGGACACTACATAAATATCAAGGGATCAATCCAAGAAGAAGATATAACAATTGAAATATTTATGCAGCCAACATAGAAGCACCTCAATACATAAGGCAAATGCTAACAGCCATAAAAGGGGAAATCAACAGTAACACATTCATAGTAGGGGACTTTAACACCCCATTTTCACCAATGGACAGATCAACCAAAATGAAAATAAATAAGTTAACACAAGCTTTACATGATACATTAAACAAGATGGACTTAATTGATATTTATAGGACATTCCATCCAAAAACAACAGAATATACTTTCTTCTCAAGTGCTCATGGAACATTCTTCCGGATAGATCATACTTTGGGTCACAAATCAAGCCTTGGTAAATTTAAGAAAATTGAAATCATATCAAGTATCTTTTCTGACAACAATGCTATGAGACTAGATATCAATTACAGGAAAAAAAATATAAAAATTACAGACACATGGAGGCTAAACAATACATTACTAAATAACCAAGAGATCACTGAAGAAATCAAAGAAGAAATAAAAAAAATACCTAGAAACAAATGACCATGAAAACACAATGACACAAAACCTATGGGATGCAGCAAAAGCAGTTCTATGAGGGAAGTATATAGGAATAAAACCCTACCTCAAGAATCAAGAATAATCTCAAATAAATAAACAAATAAATAAACAATTAGAGAAAGAAGAACAAAAGAACCCCAAAGTTAGCAGAAGGAAAAAAATCATAACTATCAGATCAGAAATAAATGAAAAAGAAATGAAGAAAACTATAGCAAAGATCAATAAAACTAAAAGCTGGTTCTTTGAGAAGATAAACAAAATTGATAAACCATTAGCCAGACTCATCAAAAAAAAAGGGAGAAGACTCAAATCAATAGAATTAGAAATGAAAAAAGGAGAAGTAACAACTGACACTGCAGAAATACAAAGGATCATAAGACATTACTACAAGCAACCATATGCTGATAAAATGGACAACCTGGAAGAAATGGACAAGTTCTTAGAGATGCACAACGTTCTGAGACTGAACCAGGAAGAAATAGAAAATATGAACAGACCAATCACAAGCACTGAAATTGAAACTGTGATTAAAAATCTTCCAACAAACAAAAGCCCAAGACCAGATGGCTTCACAGGTGAATTCTATCAAACATTTAGAGAAGAGCTAACACCTATCCTTCTCAAAATCTTCCAAAGTATAGGACAGGGAGGAACATTCCCAAACTCATTCTACGAGGACAACATCATCCTGATACCAAAACCAAAAAAAAGATATTACAAAGAAAGAAAACTACAGGCCAATAACACTGATGAATATAGATGCAAAAATCCTCAACAAAATACTAGTAAACAGAATCCAACAGCACATTGAAAGGATCATACACCATGATCAAGTGGGGTTTATCACAGGAATGCAAAGATTTTTCAATATATCCAAATCAATCAATATGATACACCATATTAACAAATTGAAGGATAAAAACCATATGATAATCTCAATAGATGCAGAAAAAGCTTTCAACAAATTCAACATCCATTTATGATAAGAACTCTCCAGAAAGTAGGCACAGAGGGAACTAACCTCAACATAATAAAGGCCATATATGACAAACCCACAGCCAACATCTTCCCACTAAGATCAGGAACAAGACACGGTTTCCCACTCTCACCGCTATTATTCAACATAGTTTTGGAAGTTTTAGCCACAGCAATCAGAGAAGAAAAAGAAATAAAAGGAGTCAAAATTGGAAAAGAAGTAAAACTGTCACTGTTTGCAGATGACATGATACTATACATAGAGAATCCTAAAGATGCTACCAGAAAACTACCAGAGCTAATCAATGATTTCAGTAAAGTAGCAGGATACAAAATTAATGCACGGAAATCTCTTGTGTTCCTGTACACTAACAACGAAAAATTTGAAAGACAAATTAAGGAAACACTCCCATTTACCACTGCAACAAAAAGAATAAAATACCTAGGAATAAACCTTCGCAAGGAGACAAAAGACCTGTATGCACAAAACTATAAGACACTGATGAAAGAAATTAAAGAGGATACAAACAGATGGAGAGATATACCATGTTCTTTGATTGGAAGAAGCAACATTGTGAAAATGACTATACTACCCAAAGCAATCTACAGATTCAATGCAATCCCTATCAAACTACCAATGGCATTTTACACATCTAGAACAAAAAATTTTCACAATTTGTATGGAAACACAAAAGATCCCGAATAGCCAGTGCCATCTTGAGAAAGAGAAAAAGAGATGGAAGAATCAGACTCCTTGACTTCTCACTATACTACAAAGCTACAGTAATCAAGAGAGCACGGTACTGGCACAAAAATAGAAATATAAATGAATGGAACAGGATAGAAAGCCCAGAGATAAACCCACACACACTTGGTCACCTTATCTTTGACAAAGGAGGCAAGAGTATACAATGGAGAAAGGGCAACCTCTTCAATAAGTGGTGCTGGGAAAACTGGACAGCTACATGTAAAAGAATGAAATTAGAACACTTCCTAATACCGTATACAAAAATAAACTCAAAATGTATTAAAGACCTAAATGTAAGGCCAGACACTATAAAACTTAGAGCAAAACATAGGCAGAACACTCTATGACATAAATCACAGCAAGATCCTTTTTGACCCACCTCCTAGAGAAATGGAAATAAAAACAAAAATAAACAAATGGGACCTAATAAAACTTAAAAGCTTTTGCACAGCAAGGAAACCATAAACAAGATGAAAACACAACCCTCAGAATGGGAGAAAATAGTAACAAATGAAGCAACTGACAAAGGATTAATCTCCAAAATATACAAGCAGCTCATGCAGCTCAATAACCTAAAAACAAACAACCCAATCCAAAAATGGGCAGAAAACCTAAATAGACATTTCTTCAAAGAAGATATACAGATTGCCAAGAAACACATGAAAGGATGCTCAACATCACTAATTATTAGAGAAATGCAAACCTCACACCATTCAGAATGGCCATCATCAAATAATCTACAAACAATAAATGCTGGAGAGGGTGTGAAGAAAAGGGAACCCTCTTGCACTGTTGGTGGGAATGTAAATGGATACAGCCACTATGGAGAACAGTATGGAGGTTCCTTACAAAACTAAAAATAGAACTACCATATGACCCAGCAATCCCACTACTGGGCATATACCCTGAGAAAACCATAATTCAAAAAGAGACATGTACCACAATGTTCATTGCAGCTCTATTTACAATAGCCAGGACATGGAAGCAACCTAAGTGTCCATCGACCGATGAATGGATAAAGAAGATGTGGCACATATATACAATGGAATATTACTCAGCCATAAAAAGAAAAGAAATTGAGTTATCTGTACTGAAAGGATGGACCTAGAGTCTGTCATACGAGTGAAGTAAATCAGAAAGAGAAAAACAAATACCATATGCTAACACATACATATTGAATCCAAAAAAACAAAAAATGGTTCTGAAGAACCTAGGGGCAGGACAGGAATACAGACGCAGATGTAGAGAATGGACTTGAGGACATGGGGAGGGGGAAGGGTTTGCTGGGACGAAGTGAGAGAGTGGCATGGACATATATACATTACCGAATGTCAAATAGATAGATAGTGGGAAGCAGCCACCATAGCACAGGGAGATCAGCTTGGTGCTTTGTGACCACCTAGAGGGGTGGGATAGGGAGGGTGGGAGGGAGACACAAGAGGGAGGGGATATGGGGATATATGTATACACATAGCTGATTCACTGTGTTATACAGCAGTAACTAACACAACAACGTAAAACAATTATACTCCAATAAAGATGTTAAAAAACAAAAGAATTGTAAGACTCTAAATAAGAGTAGATATATGTGTAACTGATTCACATGGCTGTACACCTGAAACTAACACAACATGGTAAATCAACTATATTGCAATAAAAATTAAAAAAAAAAAAGGAAAAAGAATTGTAGCTCCAGTCCACTCTCTGATGGAAACTTCTTTGCTGATGGAAATGTTCTTGATTTGTACCTACCAATATGGTGGCCTTTAGTCAGAGATGCTCTTGAGCACTTGATATAAGGTTACTGCAGCTGAAACTGAACAGGTAATTAATTTAAATTTAAATAGCCGACTCAGGCTAGTCGTTATCGTATTAGACAGTACAGCTCTCCTGCTCAAGTATGCCCTGCAGGAACATGCATAACATGGAGGTCTATGGGGCTGAATTGGTTTTTTAAACATTTGTAGAAAGTTTAAAGAAGGCGCAACAGCAGACTTGTGATAGAAGAGTCTGTATCTGTATTTCCCATCCAGTTGAAGTCTTACCATTACCCTAGAAGATGCTGAAGAGAAGTGGTAGATAATCTTTGGGCCTTAATAATAATAAGGCCATAAACATGGACCACCATGGCTGACTGGCTTAAATGAGTTTTTTACTTGAAACACGAAAGGACACATCTCTGGATGAAACAAGTCTTTACCCATTCTCTTCCTGAACACAGAGGCACAAACTAGACCAGGGCTTCCTAAAAGGCAACTCCTGGGCTTTGCTCAAATTTAGATTCTCAGTGAGCAACACGTGGTAGACAATCAGTGAAGATTAGCGAAGTATTAGATATTTATAAAGATCAACAAACACAGCAAACTCTCTGGAAAGAGATTTATAAGCTCAGGCTCTGAAATGGTATAAGTCAGAATTTGCCTCCATCAGCTGAGTAGTTTCAACTTACTTGTGCCTCAATGTCTGTAGCTATAGAAAAAAAAAATATCTCCTCTACTGAAGTATCGTATTAGATGCATTTTCTATCTTAAGCATTATTTCTGGCACACCCACATGCTCAAGAAATTTTAGTCAATCTTCTCTTCTCCTTCTTAACACTGATTTTGTGTTTAGGCAAAAATTTAGAAATTCCATCCTTTGATAACGTGTCATTTCTATATATTAAAACTTAGTGAACTTAAAAATAAGCTCTGTGTAGGGATAGAAGAACTGGAATGAGCTTAGTGAAAATGATCAAATGTTACCACTTTAAGTCATTACCAGAAAAATCTGCCCAAATTAGTAATGAGGACTAATTATAAAACATTCCAAAGTTTTTTTCAATTATATAGAGAAAATCATCAAAAATAGCTAAGCAAAGCATTACCTAGTAGGATGTTTGGGGGGAATTTCTTTAAAGAAAAAGGCAAAACATATCTTCTATAATACGTGTCTATAACACACAAAGAAAAGGAGCCTTCCAGATCTCTCGAAAAGAGTATGTCCTCTCAGGGTATTTCAAGCACTCTTAGACAGTTTTGTGAATCACATGAAGTAAGTCAGACAGAGAAAGACAAATATCATATGATATCACTCACATGTGGAGTCTAATTTTTAAAAAATGATACAAATGTTATTTACAAAACAGAAAGACTCATAGATTTTGAAAACAAACTTATGGTTACCAAAGGGGAAACGGCATGGGAAGGGAAATTAGGAGATTGGGATTGACACATACACATCACTATATATAAAATAGATAACCAATAAGGACCTACTGTATCGCACAGTGAACTCTACTCAATATTCCGTAATAACCAATATGGGAAAATAATCTGAAGAAGAATGGATATATGTATATGTATAACTGATTCACTTTTGCTGCACACCTGAAACTAACACAACATTGTAAATCAACTATACTTCAATAAATTTTTTTTAAAAATGCGTTTTCCAAGATTAGGAGAAAAACATGTTTTGAAGGTGGCAGGCTTCCCATGAACAGAACATAAGTGCATAACTCTCCGCTCGGTGCTATAGCCCTGATTCCATGTCTATGGTGTATTTCTAAAAGGATAAAGAAGAGAAACACTTAGAATTACATTCAACTGCAAAGGACGCATCTCCCCATGCTGCATCCTGGTTGCTTCTGAGCAAAACTGATATTCAAACTTGGTTTCCTGAAAAACACAGACCAATCTTAACAGTGTTTTCCTAATATCTGGCTCTAAGAAGTAATTGGAGAAGTCTTTTAAAGTTATATTGACAGGGTGGGGGTGAGTGGAGGATGCAGTGGGTGGGGTGGTGATTGTGGTCTGCCCTGTGCGTAACTAAGAAGGGGGTCCTTAAAGAGAATTAGAGAACAATGATTAAATGGACTATACAATGGGGGCCCGCTGGGGCTTCCCTGGTGGGGCAGTGGTTGGGAGTCCGCCTGCCGATGCAGGGGACACGGGTTCGTGCCCCGGTCTGGGAAGATCCCACATGCCGCGGAGCGGCTGGGCCCGTGTGCCATGGCCGCTGGGCCTGCGCGTCCGGAGCCTGTGCTCCGCAACGGGAGAGGCCACAGCGGTGAGAGGCCCGCGTACCGCAAAAAAACAAAAACAAACAAACAAACAAAAAAACCAAAGGGGGTCTGCTTTCCACCAGCACCATGATCTGGTAACTCTAAATAATGTCAGTGATAAGGACTCTTCCCTAAATAATATTTCATTGGTCTATATTCTAAACAATGGAGGTGGTTACTGTTGAGATTTCGTATATACTAAATTAGCACATCATCTGCTCCATGGAAATCAGTTTGTAGAACTCTCCATTATACGGTCATCCCCAGAAACACACAAATTCGGTTACAAGCTTTAGTTTCACTAATCATTTCATAGTGGTTCGAAATCCTTTGAGCTCACAAAGGCTGCAATTCATGCCCTTGTGTTAATACCTATGTTTCATGAAAACAGCGGATTATAAATGAACAATGATAGTGCTGAGATTGTAAAGATAAAGACACAGAATTTGAGTTAATTTAGTTCTGTCATTCTAGGTGATCACTTGAAGGTTTTAAGACTAAAAGCATAGGAGCTGGGCGGGGGACCGGCTTTGGTGGGTAAGGTCCAGTTTGCCCACGTTGGTAGCTGGCTGTGCTGGCCACCTTCCCTGCCCTATCTCCTTTCCCAACTCCACTAACCTTGTCCCTTTATCTCCCTAACAACTATTTGCCCTGACATCCTTGTCTCAGAGTCTGCTTCTCGTGGAACCCAAACTAGAACCCACCACAATAATCCTATGATGAGACTTACAAGGACCATTCCTACTCCTGACAGGAGAGGGACATATGCGGACCCTTGCCCTCTACAATCACCCCGCAGGTTTACCAACATCACACCCCGAGGGGAAGATCTCTGACGCAGGAAGGGAAATACAGGAACCGAGAACCCCAAGCAGCACCTTGGAGGGAAGGGGAGTGGTCGAAGTCCCCCGACTGGGCTGAAGGCTTGGAGGGGACACCCTTAGAAAGGGATTCAAGTAAGGGTGACAACCGAAAGTATGTCTTAAACTCCCAGGTGAGATGGTTACACTAGTTCTCAGGTCTGCCTGCAAAACACTTGCCAGGTTTTGTTTTTGTTTTTTTTCTTTTCCCAAACACTATAGCTTCCCAAGCCCTGGATATATAATAAATCAGAATCCCAGGATGTAGGAGATATATATATATATATATATATATATATATATATGTGTGTGTGTGTGTGTGTGTGTGTGTGTGTGTGTGTGTATTTAAACAAATATAAATGTATTTATATATAAACGTATGGATATATTTGACATTCATATAATATATATATATATATACATAAAGCTCCAACGGCAATTCTTACACACAAACCAGAGATGACCATAGAACTGTAATATGGAAAACGTTGACCTGATGTGACGTAAACAAATAAGTCATCCCTTCTTTGCCTCCTAATCAGATGTTTCTGATCAGAATTCAGAAAGGACATCCAAGTTCTTCGTAAATTAACTCCAACCTCAAAGGCTATGGTTTATCTGTCAAAATAGACCCTCCCTCAGAGTGAATGTGTTTCTCTGTCGCTATGGGGGGATGATCAAGAGTTCTGGAAAAGTAAATGGATTTCCAATGATGCCCACCCTCTCCCAGTGATCTCACATTCAGGAAGAACGTATTCGCAGGAGGAAACAGACGGCAAATCTGAATGGTACAGATTCTGACTTGGGGCCAGATGCTATTCTGTGTCTCCCAGCCCCTGAACTCATGAACTCTCCCTGACTATAACTCATGCTGCCTGCAGGACGAGGATGTGGGCGGAAGGAATTGTTCTCCTTCTGCAATTACCCCCTTAGAGCCTTGAAGTCAGTACTTGAATATTACGCGTGCAGCACAATGATTGGTCGATGACGCCATCAACACACAGCTGCACTATTAACTCAGGGTATGATTCACAAATGATTCTTTTTCGATTGTAATTGCTGACAGAGTCCTCGCAATGAACCCAGTCTTTTAGAGAAAAACTGATCTTGGGACAAAGGGCTGGCTAAAACCTCAGGCAGGACATAAGTAAATAAATAAACAAATAAAACAATAAAATCTTTATCTATTTAAATCGATATAGATATACTCTATATATGTATCTAGTTAGATAGGTTTATATATATATATACATAAAACATCTTTAAATATAGATATAGATATAAACATATATGTATAGAAAGAGCAGGGAGATGGAATCAAAATATATCAGGAGAGAATTCCATCCCGGCTTACCAGTATTTTCTGTTATGCTATATGAAAGTTTAGTGTTAGTTAGAGAGACCTGGGTTTGAATAATGGCTCTGTCACCTAGCTGGTCATGTGTCTTCTCTGAGTCTCAGTCAAAACAAAGGAATAGTATCTTTACGTTGTCAGAAAAAATAAATAAAATATTATATGTAGACATCATGGCTGTCTCTAAGAAGTATTTTCTTAAGTTTAATTTTCCAGCTCATATAGATTTAGCCCAAACAACATTATTTGCCATAAAAACTGTAATAGGGAGGTTTTTAACCAAAAGCGAATGGAGTTATGCAACCAACTTTTGCAACTATATTATTGGTGCAACTTCAGAAAATTTCAGTTACAAGCAAATGTGTGGAAGTAACATAGCAATCTAGAAATCATATAAATGCAAAGTTGACACTTCAGAATTATATTTCACTGTCTCTCTTAATGTTTATAAAACACATACACACAAACACATATACAGCATGGCAAGGGAGCCCTGGAAACCCTTCCTTGCCCCCCTGTAAGTGACACTTTGCTTGTCATTTTTACTTCTTAATGGTTAATGAATTCCATGTAATAGTTGCCAGTTTTCTGCCTCCCCCTCTGTCCCCTGCTGCAAAAGATCTAATCTATTCAGAGGAAGATAATTGCAGAGCTGTTGAGACAGAAAATAAATCGCTGCATCTCACCACTGTTGTGCGCCTCCAGCTGTGAGGTGGAGTTGACAGCAACCTTGCATAGAGAACAGTAAAGCAGCCGTTTTGCCTTTTCTTCCTCAGTCTCCGTGGAAGGACAGGAGCTATTGCCGGTGGCTGTCGTGGGGCTTTTCTCCACTTTAGAAGTGATCTCAGTTGTCATAACGCTGCTTTTGCGAATTTCCACAGTTGTCGTCGTTGATATTGCTGGTGTCCCTGTGGTACTGTCTGCAATCAAAGTAGCACAGAAGAAAAGGCAAAAACAGTGGTATTACCTTTCCCTATTCGAAAGTGTATCACTAATATTACATTCTGCTAATAATGATAAGAACAGCTAGCAATTGCTGCTTGTCAACTGTGTGTCAATCATCTCCTGAGGAAATGTACACAGATGACCACTTATAGTTTTGTCTATGATATAACACGTTCGGACAATTCTAGAAAATATATACAAGCAGGCTTTAACGTTTTTCCATGGGGTAAATAAACATTCACAAATTTTTCTTGTTAACATATGGCTTTAGTAAAATAATCTTTACAGTGCATTGTGCTTTGTATATTTCTACAAGGATGGCTTTAAAAAAAAATAAAATGGAGGATACATGTTTTTAAGATATTTTAATTTTTCTTTACTACTTGTCTTTCTATTTTCTTTCTACATCTCTTTCTTTAATTAAAAAATAGGTACTGATCCTCCTGTGTATGCTTGTGCAAAATATAGAAAAAAAAACAGAACCCTGATATCATATCGCTTTGTCCAGATCAAAGGTTTAGAAAACCATTGCCTTATTTACAAAGAGTTGTATATTGGACAGGTACAGAAATCATCCATATACAAATAAGATGAATTCTAATCTAGCATATTTATTAAATGTATGCTCTGCACCAGGCTGTGTTCAGGGAGCTTGTGACACAAAAGTATTCAAACATCAACAGCCACTCTTTATAAGGAATTCACAGACTGGTCATATCATGTTAATGTCACAGCTTTCAAGAGCTTGATGACCAAGACAGTGTTGATGCGCTGTAACCCTACAACCCTTCTGCCTCTGAAGTCTGATTCTAAAGCTGGAGAGGTCAACCTCCAAAGTAAGACTACCTTGTCCTAACTTCACTCGGGTGTACACAGCTCCCAACCCAAACAGGCTAGTTAACACCATGTCAGCAATGTCTGCCATACCCAACAATGAATTGCAAATGAGCCCTATGCCCTGTGCTTTCTATTTTTATGTTACTTTTTGCTGCCTCCCGGATGGCTAGTTCTTAACCTCTTATTCAAACTATTCCCAGGCTGTCTCTCCAGCCACAGCTGCTCTTGGAATCATTTCTCATTCCATATGCTGCTGTGGTCACTATCCAGTGCCACGCTGTAAAGTCCGTGATAAATGGAGTGGGCAGTGGCTGTAAAGGACAGTGGTCTACCTGCAATGAAGTGTTGTCCTCATAAACGCTTACTTCCTTTTAGTTTATGTTATCAAGATGCCTTGTAACTTGGATTTTCCCTTTGATCCAGAGAGAGAGGTGGGAATATGGGAGAGGTTGCTTATGGCTTCTTTCCCAAATATGGCATCAGACACACTAGTCAATCAGAAGAGAAATGGGCTCTATTTTTTTTAATTAATGAATTAATTTTCATTTAAAAAACGTTATTGAAATATAGTTGATTTACAATGCTTCAGGTGTACAGCAAAGTGATTCAGTTATATATATATGTGTGTATATGTATACATATAATATATACTTTTATATATGTGTATATATATATATTCTTTTTCAGATTCATGTTGAGGGCTATTGTATAAAACAATTCATCTGGCTCTTCCCTTTGCCTGACGCTTCCTATACTTTTAATCACTTATTTAGCTGTAAGACCATTAAGTAAGTCCCCTGCAGTGTCGTGGAGAATATCCTCCAACCATGTTAGAAAAAAAAAAAAAGAAACATAGTGCCATGACTAGTCTCTCTCAAGGCTAGAGAAAAATAAATAAAATGATCCTAACACTGAATTTTGCCACCAGAATACATTTATTTCCTTAAACACTGAGAGACCCACTTCCTGATTAGTGTTTACTTGCCTACTAAGATACCAACATTAAAATATCAGGTAATTGCTAGAAAATATTTCTGAGAATCTAGATATGGCATAAAACACAACAACCAACTTGAGATGGTCCAGTAGGCATCATTTCGCCCAGCAAACTGGAAATTATTCTTTGAAAGCAGGTGCACAAGTGTCTGTGAACAAATAGCAAATGGCCAGTTCATTTGCTAAGTGTTTTATATACGTAATTTCATTTAACCGTCACACATACTGTTGAAAATGAAGAAATTTCAGACGTTAAGGAAATTTCCAAAGTTCACACAAGTAGTATATGGTGAGTCAGGACACAGTGTTTCATGGAATTAAGAAATTAGGGGGCTTCCCTGGTGGCGCAGTGGTTGAGAGTCCGCTTGCCGATGCAGGGGACACGGGTTCGTGCCCCGGTCCGGGAGGATGCCACGTGCCGTGGAGTGCCTGGGCCCGTGAGCCATGGCCGCTGAGCCTGCGCGTCCGGAGCCTGTGCTCCGCAACGGGAGAGGCCACAACAGTGAGAGGCCCGCGTACCGCAAAAAAAAAAAAAAAAAAAAAAGAAATTAGGGATTTGGGAAAAAATGTATTGTGAATGATGCTCTTGGCCATAATAATGAACCTCCAGAGTAAGGTCACAAAGAGTAGCGGGCTAAAACCACTCAATTGTTTTTATGGTCAGTTCTATGGGAAGGGACAACCATAAAGATAGGTATAATTAAACTTATTGTGGCCGCTTGCTGGAGCCAGAGTGTGATACTGTAGGTATTTATTTCATTTAAATCTAAATAAGGATATCCCTAGTAGTACCCTACTTCTAACAATTTTCCCCTGGATTGACAATGTTTATTTTATGTCTTGATCTGAAAATTTTACATTGCATAGATTATAGTAATCTTAAGCGACCTTCTCTATTTACAGTGAAATTCATAACAAAAGTATAGAATAAACATAACCATGGATCTTCCAATCTCTGTGACAGCTACATCAGCGTCATTCCTAATCCCAGAGGATAATGTACAAGGACACCAAAGATTAGAGACACGAGACTGTCCAAGTCCGGGGCTTAGTGAAGTATTAACATCGATATTTCTTAAGGCAAGTCCCTTGCACGAGACAGGCTTAGGGGAATTAGTATCAAAATGCTTAATTTCTGGCACTTCTTACTTTGTTGCATCTTTCAGACCACATAGCTGAACAAAGATCTGCGAATTTTCTCAAGCTTGCGGTTAGTTTGAAAGAAATACAAACAGTTATATGTTTGACATTAAATTTAATATGTAGATCTTGAGTCCACAAAGATAAGAGTACTATTAATTTATAACAAGACATGAATTTTTCACTTACTCTTCATTTGCCAGTAGTAAAGAGGACTTTTTTTTTTAAGTAAAGTAAATATATTTTAAGATTATGCCACAAAAGAATCAACTATTTCATTTAGTTGGCCCTTGGTATCTGGGGGTTCTGCATCTGCGGATTCAACCAACCAAGGATCGAATATATTTTTTTTAAATATCCCAGAAACTTCCAAAAAACAAAACCTGAATTTATTGTGGGTAGGCACCTATTTACATAGCATTTACATTGTATTTGCAACTAGTTACATAACGTTTACATTGTATTAAGTATTGTAAGTAATTCAGAGATGATTTAAAGTAAACGGGAGGATGTGTGTAGGTTATATGCAAATACTACATCATTTTATATAAGGGACTTGAGCGTCCATAGATTTTGGTAACCACAGGGGTTCTGGAGCCAATCTCGCGCAAATAAGGATGACTGTACTTTGCGTAGAAATTACATATAGCAAAGATATTTTCCTTAGTATGGTACATTAAATTACCAATTATATATAACACCTATCCAGTCATTAAAATAAAATTTTATATCATTGATCATGTTAATAGCATATACTCTTGCTAGGATGTGATGAGAATTACCTCTGTGATCTTCTTCCTAAAACTCATAACCCCTGTCTAACCATGAGAAAAGCATAAACAAACCTAAATTTAAGGACATTCTACAAAATTCCTGACCAAGAATCCTCAAAAATATTAAGGTCATCAAAACAAGAAAAGTCTGAAAAACTGTCACAGTCTGGACAAGTCTAAGGAGACAGGATTACTAAATATAATGTGGTGTCCTGGTTAGGATCCTGGCACAAAAAAAAAAGAACATAAGGAAACTAACACAACATTGTAAATCAACTAAACTGCAATATAAAATAAGAAATTAAATTCAGAAAAAGATGTGGTACGTACACACAATTGTAACAGTCAGATGAAGAAAGACAAATACCATATGATTTCACTCCTAGGTGGAATCTAAAAAACCAGAACAGAGGAACAAACAAAAGAAAACAAAACAAAACTCATAGATACAGAGATTAGATTAGTTGTTACCAGAGGGGAAGGGGGGTGGAGGTGGGCAAAATGGGTAAAAGGGGATCAACTATATGGTGATGGGTGGTAACTAGACTTATGCTGGTGATCACTCTGTAGTGTATACAGATGTTGAATTATAATGTTGTTTACCTGAAACTTACATAATTTAAAAAAAGAAAAAAAACTTTAGGTATAAACTTATGAAATCAGAATGAAATATGGACTCCAGGTAATAATATATCAATATTTGTTCATTAGCTTTGACAAATACACCATAGTAATGTGAGATGTTAATAATAAGGGAAACTGAGCATATACAGGAACACTCTGTTGTGTTTTGTACCTTTTCTGTAGATTTAAAGCTAGACTAAAATTAGAAGTTTATTTATTTTAAGAAAAATAGAATTATAACCAGTCAAAAAATAGTGCATCATTTCAGTTACTTTCTAGAATCATAGTCAAAAGGGATCTTAGTGGTTTCATGGTATAGCTTTCTAGGCTTTTAGATTAGGAAATTTCAGTAAAACTGGGACTTGACATTGCATCTCCCAATTCCAAATCCTTATTGCAAATCCAGATTGTTATTCTATGTTGCAATGACTCATGTATTTGAACTTCCCTCCATCAACATTTATTGAGTCGCTATTTTGTGCTAGGAGATGGGAAGGATAATAGATGTCCAGTATGTGCTGAGTGGTTCATGAGACATTCCATAATGACTTGGAATAATAATAATAATAAACTTAACAATCCTTCATCAGTTTTGTCCATTGCTATATCCTTGCACTTATGCTTGGCATAAAAAGGCAGTCAATAAATATTTATTGAAAGAAAGCAATGAATGAATAAATGAATGAATGAATGAACAAAACACAATTATAGCTTATGATAGTAAAAACAATTTTAAAACATTTATAGGTATAAACTCATTCAAGCCTCCTAAAAAACTAAGAGGATAAATTAGGAGTTTGGGATTAATAGATACACACTACTATATATAAAAAAGATAAACAAAGACCTACTGTATAGCACAGAGAACTATACTCCATATCTTGTAATAACATATAATGGAAAAAAATCATTAAAATAATATATATATATAATATATAATATACAAAGTAATATAGAATATAGAAATATATGTACATATATATGTATATATATATGATTGAATCACTTTGTTGAACACCTGAAACTAACACAACACTGTAAATCAACTATACGTCAATTAAAAAAAAACAAAGATGGGCATACCATTTTTATCCTCATCTTAGAGAAGAAATTGAGGTATGGAGAGATTTGGGAACTTGTGCAATGCCAGAGCTGCCAGCTGAAGTACAATGATTTGAATTCAGACAGTCTGGCTCAGAAGCACAAGCTCTTCATTTATTTTTCATTGCTAAAATTTTGATTTTGTTCGGAAAAGAACTGACTCTATCCCTTTCAGTTAATTCCAATTAGTCATGATTTATTATGAGTGTTGGAAGATAGAATCTTAAAAATTTGACTTAAAAAAAACTGAACTTGGCCCGAGCTAGAGTCAATCATGTATGTCTAATCATCCATTTATGCTAATGTATTAAGTTGCTGGAGTCCATTTAGGAGGAGAGGAGAAAAAAAACCCTACAGCTCTCAAACAACCTCTTCTGCAAAATGATAAGAGTAACGCGCAAGACTTCCTTATTGCACAGTTTTCTTTTGTCTTTTCCAAAAGATGCGAAACTAGAATAACAATTCACTTTTCTTAATGTTTCCCAGATTCAGATTTCTTTGCACTATTCAACCAATGACCCAATGGGAACAATCTATGTGACTGGGAGTCGAAAAGGATGGGTACATTCCAGTGGGAAGGAACAGTTTGAGATGGCTGGGGTTTGCATTTCTGTGCTGTTTTCTCACCAGTGCCCTCTAGCAAACATTCATTATTGTAACTGTCACTATTTGGCTTTGACATCAAAACAGATTGTTAATACTTTGTGGAATGGGGCTTTAGTGGAGAATGAAAGGAAACTTGTCAGTATTCAGAGTGGCCCATTTTGGCCCTCATTCTTATACAAAAACACTGTAAATACTTTTTTAAAAAATTCAAAAAGCATAAGAAAAGATTCCAGAAAATAAGAAAAGCATAAGAAAAGATTCCAGAAAATAATCAACAACTTGAATTCTAGATAATAAAATGAAACGGCCAAGTTACATGGTCCAGGTAAGAAATTTATTCTCCTAGTTACAGACCTCATAACCCAACTGACAGAACCAGATGTGAGTTATTTAAGTTTCCTCCCAGGTAACAGAAATTAATAGTATGTCCCAAAGATAATCATCATGTTTTCTGCTAGACTGAAGACTCAGAATGATACACAATTTATTTCCTTCTTCTCTGTGTGAAATAAAGTCTCAACCAGGCTTGCTAGCAAGTGAGAACAGCTGCTTCCTCTTAAATATGCTGACATTCTGAAGTATAAAAAGGTGCTTCGTTACAAAAAAAAAAAAAAATCGCAAGTTTTTAGAAATTATTACCGGTGGTTTCCTTCCTCTGGATTTCATCCAATTTGATCAGCATTGACTGGGCATAGTACCAGCCTCTTAGACACAGGCAGGAATGGCCCCTGCACTGGCCTCCATGTATTACAAGCCACTGAAACAAGTCTATTTTTGCATTTCTTTGATCTTATAAAAACACTTTTTAGACAGTTTGATAACCAGCTGAGCAAATGGAAATTTTAATTAGAAAGGGAAGTGAGAGCTGGACTGGGTGTCCCAAAGGCCAGAGTATCGAGTCTGAAAGTTCACAGGTTTGTGTGTGGTTGTGTGCATAGAAGTTTATGATTTGTGCATCTATGTGTGTGCATGTGTGTCTATGTGTGTGCATGTGTGGCTATGTATGTTGAGAGGTAAAAGGAGATCACAGCCTCTATCTGGGAACCAGAGAAAAAGGTTTGTTTTCAAATCACCAATCACCTCAAATCACGGAAAGGTATGTCTAGGCAAAGTCCCTCCAGAACATTCCCTTCCTCTTTCTGCTATAGTGATACAGCAAATGCTTAAAATTGCTTGGGAATCCTGAGTCCACAAAATGAGGTTGGGGAGGAAGGATGCTTCCCCAGGGGGCTACCTGATTGGGATCAGAGGGCTGGCTTGGGGCACAGCTTCTTCCCTGTTCCTGCAGAGCTGTGTTATCATTTGGTAGGGCTCAGGGCTGACTCAGGCAGGGAGATTCTTTGACCTTCAGGTCACAAAGGCAATCCCTGGGTAAAGGCTGGGGGGCTGCCAGGGAAGCTTGAGGTACAGCTTGTAAACATTTAGCTATACAGTGCATGGTCTCCATTTGAACTCTTGTCTTGGCCCTGAAACTTTTGGGGTGGACCTGACTGAACGCTCATGTGTCATACCCTGTGTTAATCACTGGAGGTTAAAAAGTAAACATGATGTACTCAGCCATAAAAAAGAATGACATGCCATTTGCAGCAACATGGATGCAACAAAGACAAATATATGATATCACTCATATGTGGAATCTAATTTTTTAAAATATGACACAAATGAACTTATTTACAAAACAGAAACAGACTTACAGATATCAAAAGCAAACTTATGGTTACCAAAGGGGAAAGGTGGGGAGGGGGAGGGATAAATCAGGAGCTTGGAATGAACGTACAGACACTACTATATATAAGATAGATAACCAACAAGGACCTATTGTATAGCACAGGGAGAAAAGAATCTGAAAAAGAATGAATATATGTATTTGTGTAACTAATCACTTTACTGTACACCTGAAACTAACGCAACATTGTAAGTCAACTCTACTTCAATAAAATTAAAAAAAAAAAAGTAAACACAATGTCATTTGTGTACTAGAGTGACAGGGCTCCAATACCACAAGAGGGGAGGGAACAATGGATTTGTTCTCTTTGAGGAAGTAGAGCAGGAAGAGGCATCACCAGAAAATACCAGAAAAATACCTGTACTTCAAACTCTAACTTTATCACACCTCCAAAGTTCTGTTATTTGGAAGTGCTATGCAAACAGTGATCCACTGATTAAAACTCTTAATGTCCTAAGGGATCAGGTGAGTAATTCTTTCTACCTTTACATCCTTTGAACTAGAGTTCCCATGTCTTTTGTGCATCAGACATTATAGGAAGGCAAGCGATTTCAAAAACCTACATAACAAAAATATCTAACTGCAACTTCTGAGATGTGTCCCGAAGCTGCCCAATCTACCATCTGTTTGAGGCAATTACATCAAGAGTAGATTCAGACTCAGGGATCCTGGTGATGGATCTGCTGAACTCACTTTGGGCCGTGTACACCAGGTGCAACTTAGAACAGAAATTATTCTGCTGAAAACTATTTTCAGAGCCTGTTGAAAGAAAGAGCTGATTCAACTTCTGGATCTTCCTCTTGAAGCCAGGACTCATTAGTTTCATGGGGATCGGCCATTTTTTTAAGAGCATCATGTGATTTGAGAGCGTAACATGAGATTACTTTCTTTTATAGGAACATTTATCAGGAATTTAGGTTATTCCTATCAATTCCTAAAATTGGGGGGTAAAAAGCCTAGAGAATCAGGTTGTCAGGTTAGCGAATGATGCAGAAGCCCTCAGAAGGTGGTGGTGGTCAGACCCTGACCAAAGGATGCTTGACTTGGGACAGGAAGCAGAGAGTGGGGATAATGTGAAGGAAAGAAGGCAAGAGGACCAGGGCAAGCAGGAGGGAGATCAGAGGCTCTGGAAGCACCAAGGGCTCAGCAGAAATTACCCAGGTCCTGGGGAGTTAGGCGGGATCCAACAGTTGGCCAACGGAAGCTGAGAACTACTTTGTATCTTCTAACCTTAAATGTCCTTGACCTCAGAATGGAGGTCTCTAGTTTGTTTGTTTATATATTTATCTATTTTAAACTTCTAATTTTATATTGGAATATAGTTGATTAACAATGTTGTGTTAGTTTCAGGTGGACAGCAAATTGAATCAGGTATACATATACATGTATCTATTCTTTTCCAAATTCTTTTCCCATTTAGGCTGTTAGATAATAGTAGTTTAAACTGGGATTTCACCAAGTAAAAGCAGCATAAATCTAGGCGGTAGTCAGCCCCCCCCACCCCCGCTCCGCCCTACACACACACCCAACAGGAAAAGGCAGACAATGTAAAGGAGTGAAGCTGGGCAATTGACACTGATAGAATTACTCACTGTGGTAAACTGGAGAGCACATAACTCCACAAAAATGGGGGAGTTCATTGTACACTTCTAGTCAGCCATCTTAGAAATTCATGCCCCGTTTCACCAGATGCTTTATTATTTTGGTGAAAGCCAGAAAGTTTCATGTACAATTTCCAAATTTTAAGTGTTAGCAGCTGTATGTGTGTGTGTGTGTGTGTGTGTGTGTGTGTGTGTGTGTGTGTGTGAACGCTTGTGGACCACAATCTTCTCTGTGGGCTGTGGGCTGCCATTTTGAAAGGTGCTCTAGCGACACTGTGTCTGTGCCCCAAACCCTGCTCATTCCCACAGTGGTTCTGAGACGCTGGGCTTATGACTGGCCTGAGGCTGTCCCTCAGAAGGCAAGGTCTCTATTCCAAGGAGAGAAAGCTAGTTAGAGTTAGTCTTATTTTTTTCTTTACCAGATAGTTTGCCCTCATTTCTTTCTTTCAAGTTCACAAGGAGAGTCTCATTCTAGGGCAGGAGCCTGACATGTCTTGTCAGCTGTGTGTAAAGGATTATGACTTAATATCCCAGTGTCACCTCAACATGACATCTCAATCAATATCTTATCACACTGCAGCCTTAGTTTCTCAAAGTCAATGCGGATTGTATTCCCTACTCCTACAGCTTATATTTAATATACTCCATATGCAACTATAACAAAGCTTGCTACATATTTGGTAATTGATAAATACAGAGGCTGCTGTCAACAAATTTGTTCTGTTAGGTATTTGCCATTCTTTCAAAAGTTGATGTCGTACCCCCATAAGTCACTAGACTGAACATCGGCACAGCGATATAAATAGCAAATCTCTGACCTGCTAACCTAAGTTTTCATCCTCAGTCATTTTCACCTTATAATTTTCTTTCACTCTGTTTTCTCCGTGCTCTTTTGGCTGTCACAGCATCCAACAACGATGCAGCCAAGATGTTGGAAACTTTTGTGAATCAAAAATCATCCTGTTCCTGTAAACTAGTGGTTCCAAAACTTTACTATACATTGAACCACCTGGAGGTTTAATCAAACATAGATTGTTGATTACCACCCTTAGAGTTTATGGTTCCTAGGTCTGGGCTGCGGCCTGAATATCTTTATTCTAACAAATACCCCCCATGTTTTTGCTGCTGCTGGGCTGAGGATGACACTTCAGGAACCACCACTGACAGACCTGTCAACTACTTTCTGGTTTAGCCTAACTGGTCTCAGCTTTAGAGCTATAATGACAATTAAATAGAAAGTCATGAATGTAAAAAAAGGGAAATAGAGATTGGGTGGCCAAGGTCTATTTTGCCTGTGACTAAGGGAGTTTCCAAGACATGGGACCTTTAGTACTTTCAGGGAAAGTCCCTTGCAAGTCGGGACAAGTTAACCACCCTAAGAAGGAATTCAGAATAAATTAGAGAAAAACTCTTAGAAAATATTTTAGATACCTGAACAAGCAATGACTATCTCTGCTGAAAGATGCAGTTTTGGAGATAGATGTGATTATAAATGAGGGAGGATGGAGACAATTCAGATCCTTGAAACAGAGAAGAATAACTATGGGGCTTAATTAACCTGCCATTTAGCCTTTAAACCAGGGTCTCTTTTGTAAGATACAGTCTTCTCTTCCTGACTTAGAATCTGTGTGTTTTCAAGGAAATTTGTTTCCTACACCACTCACAGAATGTATACTTCATCCTTTCCAAACATAAATTAATCCAAAGTAAATTAATTCAAAACTAAGTTACGTGAACAAGTATCATATGATTTCACTTATATGTGGTAAGTGATAAATAAAAATGATACAAATGAACAGAAACAGACTCACAGACTTAGAAAACAAACTTATGGTTACCAGAGGGGAAACATGGGGGGAGGAAGGATAAATTAGGAATTTTGGATTAACATATACATACTACTATATATAAAACAGATAATCATCCAGGACCTACCGTATAGCACAGGGAACTCTATGCAATTATTTTGCAATAACCTATAATGGAAAATAATCTGAAAAAGAATCGATATGTGTATATGTGTAACTGAATCACTCTGCTGTACACCTGAAACTAACACAACATTGTATATCAACTATACTCCAATATAAAATAAAAAGTAAATTTTAAAAAAAAGCAAAAAACAAACAAAAATCCCAGGTTACTTGGAAGGCAGGACCGCGAGACCTTGGGAGAGTTGATTGAGTGGGTTCGACCACTGTACATACAACTGATAAGCACCAAGAAGAAGGGGTGAGTTTTGTCAGAATCTGTGAACTTTCTGATAAACATTACAAAAGGGAAAGAAAGAGGAAGATAAAAAGAAAATCCATTAATTCCAAGGCTATTTTAAGTGACTCAGATGCCACTAAAAGGCATAGGAAGCTGCCTTTTTGGGTTTCTAATAGAGTTTTTTTTTTCCTTAGTAAGGCAGAAGGAAAAAGAAAATCTTTCCAAATCTACGAATGGTAGTTCCCCTCTTTCACAAGTTTTCTGCAAGGAAAAAAAATTGCTGCATGCCACAGTGACACTTCCCATTTCATTAACGAGGAGACACGCGTATTGCAAAATTTCCAATCTGGCAAAAAGTCAAGGCAGAGTTTTACAACAATCGCCTTTGGTAGTTTATCTGTTATATTTGTAAAGCAATAATCTTCCTTCTGGCTGTGCTTTAGGTTAAAACTGAGGGTTTGCCTTGTGTGCTTAAATCTATAATATCTATTTAGAATTAGGACATGATAAATCATGAATTTTGAAAGCTTTTACTAATTGTAACTGAACACAGAGTGAGGGAGAGCCTGCTTTCTGACTAGTGAATTTAGAGCATGTGGAGAATTGAGAATGTGGAGACAGTCACTCCAAGCCATCTAGCTCACAAATCCTTGCTGTACAATCCTGTTAGGAAGTTCAGATAATTAAAAGGAAGTAGTGACTGTCAGCTCTTCAAATTTTGTTGTACTACAGAGCTGTCCTGAAGATAAGAAAACAAGCTCTCATCATGGATGACACAATGATAAAATATTTAGTGCAGATATATTTTAGACCATTAACCCATCTGATCTGGGGCACTTTATAGTATGTCTAAGAGTTACTTAGTAGTTTTCATTACAGTGTTAGCATTTCATAGATTGACTATGAAGAAAACATTTTAACCACCAGAAAGATACCACGATGTAACTGTTATATATTTGCCACACTCAGACATCTAGAATAATTTTTTTTTTAATTTCAGAGGACCAGGAAAGAAGTTTTCAGAGAGTAAGTCCTATTGGACAAATTATGGGAAATGGTTGGCAAACATGAGAGAAATATAGAGAAAGAGAGGACCTTTAAAAAAATCAAGAAAACATATTACATATACATATATTTTTAATAACAAGTTTTCAACAACTGCTAGGCATTCCATTTAAACTATAAACTGTGTTGTCTCAGACTCAAACTACCCAAATTATTTCACCCAAAACAGCAATTTATTATTATTTTGCCCTCGTCAGGAAGGGCAAGAAGATGGGAGGTCGTCAATAATACAATCACTTTTTGATAACATTTCTCTCCTTGAAGAAGCTGTTTCCATGTAATGTTAATATACCTCAGTCAAGAAGATTTTTAAGAGTTGGAGGACACAGAAAAATTAAGAAAACTGTGCACAGCAAAATAAACAGGAGAAATCACAATTCTACTCATTATTTCCTTAAAAGTTGGCTGCTGAAAAATTAATAGAACCGCTTGGAAATCATAAAATTCTGGAGCAAATGCCTCTCTTCACAGAAAAGCCAACAGACCTATTTCCAATATTCCTTTTTTTAGCTACAGAAACCATATAAACCAGATTTTCATGAAATTCCAGATATAGAATTGTCTCTCCTATTATAATCTCATAAACTATCACACAGTTCCAGAAATTCCAAGCTACAGCAGACTGCCTCTTGCACAAAAACTCATCATATTACGAAATCTTCTTTTTGTTTTTGAGAATATGTTGATTGTAATTGTATCACCATTTCACCAAAACACTAAAAAACATATGTCAATCTCTCTTTTGTCTAAATGATGCAGAAAAAACATTTGAATTTTCCTTAGGCCTTATTGAAGAGACTAGTTATTTTGGCGTTATTTCAAACAGCTTCAAATCGAATTATTTATTTTGAGAATATATTTAAGAAAAAAAAGACTTATTCTTGGTTAGCTCTATCAACTAAAATTTAATTCAACACTTTAAGATAAATATACTTTTAAAGTGGATCTCTGTTAATAAAGAATACACTGTAGAAAACATTAATTTAACAATAATTTTTTATTATCTCTGACGGTTAGTCTGTATGGTAATTCTGATCCTGCAGAATGTTAAATATTTTTACAGCTACGAAGGGATAGAAATCTAGTCTCAAGCAACCTGACTTCTCAAAGGATGATGGCATTTCTATTCCATTTTGCCCTTTGGGAACTCATTTCATGAGTCAAATCAGAACAGTATATTAGAGACAATTTGATATGAATAGAAGTTCTGAGATTTCATCATTAACTTAGATAAGATACTTTAAAAATATAATTCTTAAGCCTCAGGAAAGAGTCATTATTTTATTTAGAATATATACTTCTATAACTTTTTTTAATTTAATTTTTATTTTATATCAGAGTATAGTTGATTTACAATTTTGTGTTAGTTTCAGGTGTACAGCAAAGTGATTCAGTTGCACAAATACATATATTCATTCTTTTTCAGATTATTCTCCCATATAGGTTATTACAGAATATTGAGTAGAGTTCCCTGTGCTATACAATAGGTTCTTGTTGATTATTTATTTTACATATAGTAGTGTGTATATTTTAATCCCAAACTCCTAATTTATCTGTTTTTAATGATCACTATTTCTAGTGATCACTATTAGATCACTATTTCTATTTCTTTTTTTTTTTTACATCTTCATTGGAGTATAATTGCTTTACAATGGTGTGTTAGTTTCCGCTTTACAGCAAAGTGAATCAGTTAAACATATACATATGTCCCCATATCTCTTCCCTCTTGCATCTCCCTCCCTCCCACCCTCCCTATCCCACCCCTCTAGGTGGTCACAAAGCACCGAGCTGATCACTTTGAACTCAAACCCAACTGTGAAAATTAAAAGCCAGTACTCTGGGTAAACCACCTTGTTTTATAGATCACTTTTTTAAAGCTAATTTTCTTGGGAGAGAAGATTTTCATCTTATGTATCCTGTTTTCTGTAAACCTGTCTTACATCAACACTCGGTTCTTTTGAAGAAGTTCCGCTAGAAGCGGAAAAGCCTACCGCAACATGTGACTGGCTCCATTCACGTCCTTCCTGGCAGCCTCCTCTCGCCTGGGAGGGAAGCCAGGCCAAGAATGCGAGCAGTCCAGGGCTGGATGTGTGGAGTCAAAAGTCTGGGTGGGCAGAGAGTATGCAGTGTAGGTACCACATTGACGCCCGGCACTGGGAAGTCTGTTGCCAAGCAGTCAAGATCACAGCCAGGTCCCAACAGGCAATTCACAGGGCTGGAGAGAGAAGTCGGAGCCAGAAGGCAAGCTGGGTGAGAAGAAGCAGCTCTGGGGTGTTTGAGGACACGACTTAAGACCATGGCAGGCAGATGATGTGGTGACCTTGTCGGGTTATTTTTAGCATAATGGCTTTACCTCTTGGACAGCCCTGTCATGGTTTTACTGAGGAAAGAGTACTCATGGCTACCACCTGCAAGGGCAGGAGAGGCAGAGGAAGAGATGGGTGTGTGGGTCTGGTCTTTGGGTCTTATGCCCCTGGATCACACTGGGATGAACAGGCAGGTAGAAAAAGGCTAGACTCAAGCTCCTTTATTTTTTCCTCTTTTGTTCAACCTGCCTACCCCCAACCCTATCAAAAATAACAATGTAAATAATTAAAATAACACATGTATGTATGTATGTCTCCCTTTGAGATTTTACTTTGCTCCTGTAAGCCACCATTCATTGAAGGCATTTCTAGAGAAAGCAAAACTTTAAACTTTAAAATGTTTCCAGGTCAGCTGGGGGATGCGGGAAGTGACAAAGGATTGGGGCATGTCGACACACAGAGTTAAGTTGTATGATCTGGTTCATCTTTTCTCAGAAGCTCATCCAAAGAACATCATTGCTTAGGTCTAGCTTTGTAAAAATACAATGCTCTTTACCAAAATTGAAGCCCCATATAAATTCACCTAGGTATTTTGAGGGGACAGATAATCCTAAGAGTTGGGGGAATTCTTGAAGAATGTGCTTAGATATTGAAAAAAATAATGTATTGTAGTTTCACTTCATTTTTACTCAACACACGATTTATGGGCTTTTAGCATTGCCATGCCATAATATCAGTAATCATTTGCTTTTTACTTAACATGTCAGAAGATCTCCACTGTGACCTAACCTTCAAAACACAATTCCAAAGCCAGTAGAAGTCTCTTCACTGCTTGACTTGTCAATCTGGGTTGATAAATGTTTCCTCAGACTGGACGTTTAATTAACTTAAGTTGAATAGATCTGAATGAGATAGAAATTATTTGTATTTGCTTATTAACTCTGTTGTTGGCAAGATAAGAGAGAACTAGAAAGAAAAGAAGCAAGAGAGAAAAGCAAGAGAGCCGTGTCTTATTTGCCCTTCTAAATTACAGATTTTATAAGGAAGGAAGTTCTGTGAGTTTCTCCTCTTAAAGGATATTTTTATCAGTCAGTCCAGATGGATCGATATGATGAACCAACCCATAGAATTTGGATGAAATTCTTCTCTTTCGATCTTTGAAGGTCCCATCATCACAGGTGTTCCATTTCTCTTGATGGATAAATCCTGTTAAGATTTCTGAGATGCTAACAGAAAAGGTGCCACGAGATACGATGATTTATGAATTCTGATGTGAATATCACTGAAACACGCAAATGAATGGTAAATGCCAAAGAAGTCTACAGATGATTTTTCAAGATATGTGTTATACAATACACCCAAAATGACAGATAATGCATCACTCAAAATGAGATAAAGACTGCTTCTTCAACTACTTTTATGTCTCATTATTTTTTGCTATTTTAAATTTTACATGATACAGAGTGGCTCTCTCTAGTTAAGCCAACAATCTAGCTGCCTCATTTTATAGGTCCTTACTCTAAATGTCATTACTGTTACAGGAATCAGCTATCTGGTATAACAGTACACTTTCTCAAATGTAAACCTAAATAATTACAAAATTAAACAAATGTGTTATAAAGAAACCTTAAAAGATACAAAATAATAGTAATGTCCTACATTTGTTTGGTCTTTATGAGTTTTCAAACATATTTTGTAGACCCTTCTTTTTTTATACTCAGGAAAATACTGTGAGATAGACATTGGAATTCTTATTTTATAAAAGAGAAAACTGGCTGACTGATATAACGTCACTTGTTAGAACCATATAGCTATTAATTAGGAAAGCCATTATCAGCACCAAGATTTTTTTAGGGTTTATTGCTGCCACCTGGTTAAAAGAAAAATCTTTAACATCAAGAGCTAAGTGTAAAAAAAATTACATAATATCAGTAGGACATTGCAGAATCATATAGAAGTAATTTTTTATTTCTACAAAAATATTATTGCTAAGATAATGTGTATGACTAGGACACACTATATATTTAATTTAGAACTAATTTTATAGTATTTAGAATAGAGGCATATATTAACAATTTTGTGTGGTAATATTACTATATTATTTAAATGTAATGAACCATGTTAGATTTTAATACCAGCTTAACATAGTTACTAAGGTTTCTAGCCTTACTTTTAGAAATTATAATCATTTAAAACATAAAAAAGACAGTATCATTTTAAAATAGAGGTTAGATACCATCACTCTTCTCCTCAAACTACCACAATGACGACTTATTTCGCCCCAAGTCAAAGCCAGTGTCCAGCCAAAAGTTTTCTCCCTTACCTCGGGGGCAAGACAAGGATGTCTCTCTTGCTATTGCTATTCAAGGCTGTACTGAAAGTTCTAGCCAGGACTATTAAGCAAGAACAAGAAATAAAAGATATCCAGATTGTAAAGGAAGAAATAAAACTCTCTTTTCAGGAAGCATTATCTTATATATAGAAAATACCAAGGAATCTACCAAAAAAAAAAAAAAAATAGGTTTAATAAACTAGTTCAGCAAAGTTGCAGAATACAAGATCAATGTACAAAAATCAGTTGTGCTTTTATACACTAGCAATGAACAGTCTGAAAACAAAATTTAAAAAAAATTATTTACCACGACATGTAAAGGATAAAATACTTAGGAATAAATGTAACCAATGAAGTGCAAGACTTGTACACTGACAACTATAAAACATTACTGAAGGGAATTTTAAAAACCTAAACATGGAAAGACACTTTTTTTATTCATGGATTGGAAGAATTAATATTGCTAAGACGGTAATACTCCCAGAAGTGATCTACAGCTTAAATGCAAAATCTATTAAATTCCCATTGGCTTTATTTTTTGCAGAAATTGATAAGTTGAATGAAAGTTCATATAGAAATGAAGGATCCCAATAATGCTTTTCAATACAGAAAAAGAAGAATATGCAGGAGTACTCATTATCTTCTGATTTGAAAACTTAATAAAAAGCTACAGTAATCAAAACAGTGTGGCATGGGGCTTCCCTGGTGGCGCAGTGGTTGAGAGTCCGCCTGCGAATGCAGGGGACACGGGTTCGTGCTCCGGTCCGGGAAGATCCCACATGCCGCTGAGTGGTTAGGCCTGTGAGCCATGGCCGCTGAGCCTGCACGTCTGGAGCCTGTGCTCCACGACAGGAGAGGCCACAACAGTGAGAGGCCCATGTATCGCAAAAACAAAAAACAAAAAACAAAAAACAAACAGTGTGGCATAAGGATGGACAGATATATAGATCAATGAAATAAAACTGAGAAATAAACCCATATGTCTGTGGACAAGTAATTTTGACAAGGGTGGTAAGACCATTCAAAGAGGAAGTAATAGTCTCTTCAACAAATGGCCCTGAGACAATAGATATCCACATGCAAAAGAACAAAGTTGGACCCCTGCCCCATACCAAATGCCTCTCAAAATGGATTAACAGCTTAAATGTAGGAGCTCCTATAAGGAAACATACTTGTAAAGATTTGTGACCTTGGATTAAGTAATGATTTCTTAAAATGATATTAAAAGTACAAGGATAAAAAAATAGATAAGTTGGACTTCGTCAAAATAAAAAACTTTTATACACAGAATGGGAGAAAATATTGGCAAATCAATTATCTGATAAGAGTCTATTGTTCAGAACATATAAAGAACTCCTACAACTCAACAATAAAGAGAAAAACAGCCCAACTAAAAGGGGGAAAAGTGATTTGAATAGAAATGTCTCCAAATAAGATGCAAATGGCCAATAGAGACTTGAAAAGATAGTCCACATCATTAGTCATTAGAGAAATACAGATCAAAGCCACAATGAGAAATCATTTCACACCCTCCAGAATGGCTATAATAATGATGAAAAGTTAAATTTAAAAAACAGAAAATAACAAGTGTTAACAAGTCTGTGGAGAGATTGGAATCCTCATACATTGCTGGTAGGAATATAAAATCATGCAGGGGCTGTGGAAAAGATCAGTAGTCTCTCAAAAATTTAAACATAGAGTTGACATATGACTCAGCAATTCCACTTCTTTTTTGTTTTGCTTTGTTTTGGCCATGCCATGCGGCATGTGGGATCTTAGTTCCCCAAACCGGGATTGAACCCACACCCCCTGCAGTGGCAGCACAGAGTCTTAACCACTGGACCACCAGGTAAGTTCCAGCAATTCCACTTCTAAGTATAGACCCAAGATAAGTAAAATATAGTTTTATGCCCAAACTTGTAAATGAGTGCTCATAGCAGCACTTGATAGTGACCAAAATATGGAAACAACCCAAATATGCATCAACCGATGAGTGGACACACAAATGTAGTAATGTCCACACAATGGAATGTTATTCAGCCATGTAAAGAAATGAAGTAATGACACATGTTACCATATGGGTGAATCCTGAAAGTATTATTCTAAGTGAAGGAAGTTAGCCACAAAAGACCACATATTGTATGATTCCATTTACCAGGACGGTCCAATCCACAGAGGCAGAAAGTAGATTAGAGATGGCCAGGGAACAGGGGAAAAGTGGAATTAGGAGCTCCAGGGTTTCTTCTGGTGGTGATGGAAATATTCTGAAATTTGATAGCGGTAAAGGTTGCACAAAACTTTGAATATACAAATTGTACGGTATGTGAATTATATCTTAGTAAAGCAGTTATTTTTTAAAAAAATAACTAATAAGGACCTACCGTATAGCACAGGGAACTCTTCTCAATACTCTCTAACGATCTGTATGGGAAAAGACTCTAAAAAAGAGGGGATATATGTATAACTGATTCACTCTGCTGTACAGCAGAAACTAACACGCCATCTTAAATCAACTATACTCCAATAAAGATTTTAAAAATAAAAACTTTAAAAAATTTTAAAAAGTAATAGGCTGTGAAAATTCTGGCTTCGTTTCTCGTTTACTACGAGGAAGCATGACCAAATGCTAACTCCTGCCAGCTGGGAGGATGAGAGGGGATGGCAGGTTATACCAGCTCTTGTGTGGGTGTAGCAGTAGATTTCAGAAGTATCAAGAGGGGCAGGGCCCCATGTTGCTTCTGTCTTCAGGTTGCTCTTTGGGGCAGCTGAGCCTTATACATTAAAGCATGCAAATGGGATGGTAGTTATCATGTATCTCAAGCCAAAAAGATCCTCCTAAGATTACGATAAGATCATCATGCCCCTGCTAAAAGCCTTGTAGAGCAAAGTCTAAATTCTGTAAAAAAAAGCAGCTGACCCTTGAAAGCCTTTGAGCTACAACTCTAGGTCCTCACCCACAGACTACCCTGTCGAGCTATCCTAACGCCCCAAGCACTATGATTTTTCCTAGCTTTCTGTGCACCCTTTGGCCAAGGCTCAGTACAAATGTCACCGTAGAAATCATTGATTCCTTCTCCATATACTTTCAACACCTTGTCCATATTCCTATTTTGGTACTCATGTTACTATAATTATTATTATTATTTTTTGCGATACACGGGCCTCTCACTGTTGTGGCCTCTCCCGTTGCGAAGCACAGGCTCCGGACGCGCAGGCTCAGTGGCCATGGCTCATGGGCCCAGCCGCTCCGCGGCATGTGGGATCCTCCCGGACCGGGGCACGAACCCGTGTCCCCTGCATCGGCAGGCGGACTCTCAACCACTGCGCCACCAGGGAAGCCCCTATAATTATTTTTTAAATTATGGTTACCAGGGCAGAGAAATGGGGAAGGGATAAACTGGGAGATTGGGATAAATGGGATAAATTGGGATAAACTGGCATATACACACTACTATATATAAAATAGATAACTAATATGGATCTACTGTATAGGACAGGGAACTCCACTCAATACTCTGTAATGACCTATATGGGAAAAGAATCTAAAAAAGAGTGGACATAGATAGATAGATTATAGATATAGATATAGATATAGATAGATATATAGATATAGACATATAGATATATATAACTGATTCACTTTGCTGAACAGCAAGAAACTAACACAATATTGTAAATCAACTAAACTCCCAATAAAAATTAAAAAAAATAAATAAATTAGTCATCTTTTCCCCAGGCTGTGTCTTCCAAGGGCACATGGCAAGTGCTTAAATTAAGTATGTCTTATTTGGCTGGCTGGATGAAGGAATCTAGTATTGAATCTAGTATTGCATCTAGTATTGCATTTAACTATCTGCTTGACCTCCCTGTTCTACAGGGAAGGAGGGGGAGGGTGGAGTGACACAATGCTTTAGAAATGAAATGTAAGTTTAAACATTATTGAAGTGGTGTGGGCCATCACAAAATCAGTGAGTGGACAATGGTGTGGAAAAAGCACACAGCTTTTTGAGAACTCTCAATGAGTTCTCAATCTCTATCCAAAGAGCATTCCACCATGCACGTATATTTTATGTTCAAACAATACAGCCCATAAGCACAAACAAACTATCTCTTCTAGCAGTCACCCAGGGTTCCATAATCTATTGTATTGTTTCATGAAAATGGAACAGGTTGGACATACAAGAAAGATGGAATATCTATACCAAACTGCCTCCTTTCTAAGGTATGTTCCGGGGTAACTCTAATAATACCGGATTTTCACCTTAGGTGAGGACTTTAGCACCCAGCTCCCATGGACTCCACTCTGTAAGTCTGAGGACTCAGGATTCTGCTCCAGGTCTCAGGGTGACCACTTACAACATCCCCTAGTGAAATGGAGCAGGGCCCTATGGCCCTTGCCTGCCATGTCCTCCGCCTGCCTTTTGTCTGTGGAAAAACTTTAGCCAAAGAATGTTTAATCAGAGAAGTGAGAAAATGCAGAAACAAAGGAAAACAGTCCAACAAGTCTAAATAATAATAGTTTAGTCTTTAAGCATAGTTAAGGACATCTAGTCCCTCCTCAAGGGCTATAGATAATATTCTGAGCCCTATTGTGTGAGCTGTGTTATAGATACTAAAACCTCCACTAGGTGGAAGAAGTTAACTACGTGATGACCAGGCTGTAGCCATGACATAAGCTGCCACAATTCCGAGAGCTGGCCTCAAAGAAATGGGAAGAAACCAGCCCTGCAAATGAAGATTACCTGTACTTAAAACAATCAAGATGACACTGAAAACACCACCCCATGACATATTTCAAGATGACTGTCTGAGCTGCCTGTGCTGTTTCTGCATGCAACCCCCTCCCTCCGTCTATAAAAGCTCTTGCCCCCTGGCTGTCAGTGGTGGGGGGAGCCAGCCCTTGGACAGGAGTCCACCTTCCCCCCTAACCCCCTGGTCACTGGCATCCGAAATAAAGCAAACTTTCCTTTTCACCAACTTGCCTCTTTATTGGCCTTTGCGCAGTGAGAAGCCAGACTCCACTTTCAGTAACACTAGTGTTGCTTCATAAGCTAGGCTGCCACAAGCACCAGCCCACATCACTAAGATTATTGGCGGCTGCCAAGTCACCTGTCAAATTCTCTAAGTTTTCAGTCGATTTACTCTGAATGTTAACCTTGCTCTTCTGCATCCATGTTTCTGCTGATGCTGTTTCATGAAGATTCCTGAGAGACTCAGGCCTGACCTCAAGTTCATGCTCAGATGCTCTTTCAGTAACACCATCTTTTTCCCTTCCAGCGCTGGACAAAATAAAATTCAAATGTAGTTTAGTGTCGCATGTCCTAGCTTGCGTGAATGGCTGAAGTAGATTTGGAGGTGTTGGTTTCCATCTGTCTGAAATTCAGATGCTTCAGCCTAATACCTATTATGTAGATATCAGATCATGTGAGAAATAGTGTACGGAGCCAGAAAGCAGTTGGTGGATATTGGGTATTTAGCATTTAACTTGGCTTCTACCAGATTATATTCAGTATGAAGCTTTAACAACAAGCTTCTCAAGTGTGTACTTCAGTGGGGACAAAAGAAATAAAGAAACTGATTCTTCTTGAAAATACAACATTCCCTGGCGGTCCAGTGGTTAGGACTTGGTGAGCTCACTGCCAAGGGCCTGGGTTCAATGCCTGGTCTGGGAGCTAGGAGCCCAAAAGCCTTGCAGTGCAGCAAAAACAAAACAAAAAAAAAAAACAGTCATATTTTAAGGAAAGAAGATGCAACAAAGGTACCTATTAGAGCAGTTGTCATCTCTAAAATTGATGGTCTTCTAATTCGATATAGAGTCATGATGTAGACTTCTCTAAAGAAAAGGGCAATTAATAAGGGCAACTAGATTTGTAAGCCAATTACTGAAAGACTCAAGACTCATCCTTCTGCCATGAAAAAATACATTAAATTGATTGCTTTAATAATATCTAAGATTTGTTTATCACTGTACACTTCGCCAAATGATTTACCCCCCATTCATTCTTTTTTTTTTTATTTTGCGGTACACGGGCCTTTCACCGTTGTGGCCTCTCCCGTTGCGGAGCACAGGCTCTGGAAGCACAGGCTCAGCGGCCATGGCTCATGGGCCCAGCCGCTCCGCGGCATGTGGGATCTTCCCAGGCTGGGGCACGAACCCGTGTCCCCTGCATCGGCAGGCGGACTCTCAACCACTGCGCCACCAGGGAAGCCCCCCCATTCATTCTTGAAAAATTCTTTTAAAGCAGAACAGCACTATTTTGCTTCTTCTAAAATGTGGTAACAAAACTTCGAAGACTTGCCCTAGCTCGCCTAAAGACACAAGCTCTGACCGGCAGCTCAAGACCACGGTGGACCTGTCCCATCACATATGGTATCTTAGGGAACTGAGGTGAGGAAAGGATGTAAAATGGAAGGAGACTCTCTGCCTTTCATCTTTTAAAATCATCTTCAAGTTGTAGTTTTTTCTCTTTGGTCTTCACATTTTAAATGATATATGAATTTTTAAAATTTAAAACTCGTTTTAATTTTGTTAAGTTTTGAAGAAGAGAATTTTGAAGAAGAAAATTTAAGAAAGTGACTCTGGTAAAAACGTTATAAATTTAAAATATTCATGTTGGGCCAAATATTAAATAGTAACTTAACTGCCTTCAAATTTGCACAGCAACTAATTAGGACTCTAGCCAGTTGTAATCACACACTAACAACTTGTACATTTCAAATGTTCATGGAAAGAAATGGGATGCTCTTCTGAGAGCATGTTCCCTGGTCAGTTGCAAATGTCCAGTAAGTTGCTCACTGGTGCAAACTGGGACACAAATTCATCTGCAGCCTTATTAAAGTATTTTTAACCTCTGAACACTTAGCATTGGGCTTAGAGACTCCCTGTGACTTTGTAATTCTTAGTAAACTAGATAAAAATAGGAACCTGGTGTATAGTAGTTGCTTAACAAATATCTTATGAGTGAGCTAATTTTTGGTCCTTTAAAACATTTCTAACCCTAACCCAAACCCAACAACAACAAAAACAATAAATCCCTTTGACTAGAAATTCTAGATCATCCCATAGTGGCTTGGTGGTTGGAACTGTTATATTCAAATCTAAACACAACTTTATACTTTGAGTTTAATCTCTTGTTTTTTTCCTAGGCTATCATTTTGTGAGTCATGATTTAGTCTGCAGGGGAAAAGAGGTACAATAAGTACCTAGAGCAGTTGTCACGAAATTAATTGGAAGAGAGAGATTTACTTCATAGCTGATCCTTACCCCTACAATGCTTGTTTGCAATTAAGTCAAGAGAAGAAACATAAATTCAAAGAATAGATAGACATATAGGTAGATAGTAAGTAGATAAGTAGCAAAATATTGTTTTAAGGGTAAAAGTAGACATTAAAATACATGTAAACTTATGCTAGAAGTAAACAGCAATTTTTAGGAGGCTAAGGATAAAAACATAATAGAGCCAAGAGACAAATTAAGTTAAAATGAATTTTAAATGCCATAAAGTTTGAATTAGATAAGACTACCTTATAATCATATATTAAATTATAATAATTATATATTATAAATAATTACATACTTATAATATATTAAAACTATATATGATGTATGATGATTATATGTAATGTATTATATATTATGTATCAATATGATATATAATTACATATATTTATATATAACATATTTGTATATAATAATAATATAATATAATGCTTTATATGGTAAGCTAAAAGGATAGGCAGGCAACACCAAGTAAAACAATTTTTAAAATAATTGTTTGACAACAAATAAACACACAGACTTGAAAGACAAAATAAGTAGACGAAGCTATAATGATATTAATAGTAATACATACAATTTTATCAGTCTAGGTAATTAAAATAGTAAATATGCAAAAAAAAAGAGGAAAAGTAGAGCAGAAAATATTCAATACCTACCACAACTGTAAAACTTAACATGTAACGTGATCCCATTTTTATAAAAAGTACATCCCATATACTTTCAAAGGGAGACTAGAGGGAAATAGAAGTGATTGATAGAATCTTTTTTTTTTCTGTATTGAAATACATATCCACGTTACTGCTTTCACAATTAGAAAAAATACAGATGAGTTAGAATAACGATGATTCAAGGAGTGCAAGCCTTGGCAACGGCAAGGCAGGCACAGGAAGCTCTGCCTCTGAGATGCGCACAGAGCATGCGCACTAGAGCGCGGGCAGTCCCGAGGGCCCTCTGAACCTGGATCCCCGGGAGGCGAGGAACAGCCAGGCGCCTTGACCCTGGCCTTGAAGACTAGGCTCCACAGCAGCTGCCTAGTGTTCTCACCAGGCCTCCAAGCTAACTGACTTCTCCACAGACGCTGACGGATATGAAAAGACGCCCATTTCCAGGTGGGGACCCTACAGCCCAGACATCTGGGGATCAGAAGAAGCCTCTGCAGACCTAAGCTCCCTCACTTTTCAGTGACAGGCCCTGCTAAATGAAACCCAAAATTACTGATACGGCTAAACGCTGACAGTTTCCTTCCCAGATTGCTCCCATCATACAGCGTACTCTTGGGAGAGCCACTTAGCTCCTGTTGCTTCACAGCCGACAAGAATCAGAGTATATGTCCCACACTGTCTTATGTCAAGGGGGCCTCAGCACACAGGTACATGAAACAAAGGAAACAAAGCAACGGCCTGGGGTGTGTTCCACTGACGTAAATTCTATATACAACTCTCACCTTAACCCAAAGTAAGCAAAGGTCACGGTAAGTGTTCAACCCACTTAAATCTCTTCTGAAAGCAAATAGTTTAGATTATAGTATTCTCAAGGTATTTGATAAAGTAGTGCTTCAAACACATAATGCAGACTTTTGAGAAAGTAATCGCAGAGATTTTCGAAATAACTTCATAATCACTGATGGGAAGGTTAAGCTAGAATAACACATTATGTACATATACTGTGTTTGTTAACCATGTAATCTTATATTCTCAAATGGAAAACCAAAAGCCTTCTTGTAAATGGGGCTACTAACCTGAAGCAAGTAAATCTTAAGGCTAATAAATACATTGTATGTATAAATATATATATATAAATATATATATTTTATATATATATATATATATATTCCCATGCTGTCTCTTTCTGTATTTCTGTTTCCCTTTCCTTGTAGGCACAAGCACACACATACACATGTATGTGAGCCCAGGGTACCTCAAACATTCAAATGCTTACTGCTTTTTTCTCTCTGAAACATCGTATCGGCTTCAGAAACAACGGCAGTTAACTCTTCTCATAGAATCTGCTCTAGAATAGCAGTCTTAAAACCACAGCTGTTAGAAATAGCAGTCCAAAGGTAATATGTTTATGCCATGTTTCCAACTCATCGTCTCCAAAACCCCTTGTTTGTGAAAAACATAGACACATACACTCAATTCTTTACAGCCACCTTAAAGTAAACACACACACATACACACTCACATACCATTTCTGCATGAACACTATTTCTGCAATCATTTCTGGATTAAGAGGAAAAAAAATCGCAGCAGATGTAGTGCACATTACAATGTTTGCAGAAATAGAACCCATGAGAAAATGAGACAGCACCCGTGCTTACCACACCTCACTCGGCCACTTGGCTGTTTCAGTGCTGTGCAAGCAGAGGGACCCAAGCAAATTTATGAGGCTGTCATGTGACCGTACTGCCAGCCAAAGGCTGCTACAAAGTAAGAAGCTATAAATTTCTTTCTCATTAAATACTTGGTCATCTTCACAGAAAGACTTTATTCCCCAGTACTCCACATCCTGTGTTTTAACAGACTTCCAGCCATCTCTCTTTATAGGGGACATTTTCTATTAAATATTTTTGGCATCTACGTTTTCACTGTCCCCTTGCCCACATGGAAAACCTAAAGTGCCTTTCCATGTAGGCAACTACATTTATATCTAGAGCCTTCCCAATTTCTTTTGCTTTTAGCTAACATTTTTATATCACCCATTGTGTTGAATGAAAAACACGAATTTTCAAAGATTTTCTCTTCACTGAATAGTTTTTATTCAGAACCGTGGTGATGTAAGGTGCTGTGGATTGATCTACCAACAGCCTATGTAATCTGTTAGTTAGAAGTACTTCCTCTTTTCCAAATGGGAAGAATTGTGTATGGAAATGTTTCGTGCAGAGCATAGATCTAATGGGCCTCTCTCTTCCTATCCACACTTTCGCAAGCCCCTCCCTGCTCCCAAGAGGGCCCCAGCCTTCCATCATCTGGCAAGCGTAGCTAACACAAGACAAAACATCTTAAAGTCCAGGAAAAGCTGTAAGAGAATGAATGAATCAGAAGCCAAAACTGCCAATTACCACCAGGGCTTAAGCCTGAGTTCTCAAATAATTCCCCCAAGAATGTGCTGGAGTTACTTATTGTTCTCGGCACTCTTGTCTCACATCTGTGTGAGTCTCAGGGTGTCTGGTTTTCTGTCCCGACCCAGCTTCTTCCTTTCCTGTGAAAAGGAAGCCATGCAGAGCCCACCTGCGTGGATTTTGTAACATTTCTACAATCTGTTTCTTGATCACCCATTTTATGTTTGTGAGGAGTAGATGACTAGCCCTAAGCTGGGGACCGGAAGTCAGATCTGGTACAGAAGCAGACTCACTGTCTGCAGGCTGACCCTTCTCTCAGGCTACAGCACACTCCTTCCCCATCTCACTTCAGGCTCCGGAGACTGCTGTGAGCATGAAGAGAGATGTTCTCCTGCATAAATTCCTGTCAGGCACCTCCTCCCACATTTGCAAGGATCTTGAAATGTTGTTGTCTCCATCTATTTTTATTTTTAATTATTATTTTTTATTATTAAATTAGTAACTTCAAATGTACAGAGATTTGTGAAATTTTGTTAAATTTTATTATCTCCATCTATTTTAATAGCAAAGTTCGGAGTACTGTTCTCTCTCACCCACACCACTGAAATAGCCCTGCAAATGATGTCTGCCTATCTTCTATGACACCATTCTAATCCATTCTAACATGCAAATCCATTCTCAATTTATAGCTTATAATATGTTCATTCACTCGCTATTTGGATGACCAAATCCAATGACCTTGACATGGCTTATAAGGTCCTTAAGGGTCTGGTCCCTGCTGACCTTCCTAGACTCAGCTCTCCCCCCTTGACCCCTCCTCCGTATAATCCCTTGGCTCTAGTTATATTGAACTTCTCTCATTTCCTTGAAAATCATTCTTATCTCAAGGCCTCAAACATTATGTCACTTTTGCCTTTAACATCATTCTTCCTCCACATCCAGGTAATATTTCTCGGCTAAGAGAATTATTTTTCCAGGAAGCCTTCAGGGATCCCCTAAATGGGCTGTCGACCCCTCCTGTGTGCTGGGACTAACGGTCATGGATTTCAACATCTGTATCTCAATTTTCTGCCTACCAGTTAGCTGTGTTCCTCAGGAGTCTGAAAGCCCTAATAAAAAATAGTAACACATTCATCTTCTTCTCCATGATGTCCTGATTCCTGCTCAAGGCATTCATTCGGCACAAAAATGAGATAAATTAATGAAAAGCTGGTTCCATCTCCTATAACTCCACGTTCTCTCCCAGTGATACACGTCTTCTTTCCCCCTGCCTTAGGTCCCCATGAGTTATTGGCCTTGATAAGCAACTACAGAAAAATTCCGAGGACTGGAAACTTGGGAAAGTATCTATTACTGTCTCACCATTTGACAAATGAGAGCACACTCACCCAAAGAGACAAGACAACTTGCCCAGGACACTGGGGTAGTGGTGGTGTGGAGCAGCAGGCTCTGGACCTGAACCCAGTTCTCCTAAATCCTGGTCTGGTTCCCTCGACTACACCAAGCTACTTACTAATGACCAGGAATTTCTCACCTACTCCTTAGGTTCTTGTGTCACTGGCCCAAACATTCGTACCCTTATCCATGCCAGATACTGATGGGGGTAGGGAGCTTATTTCATCATCACTGCTTCAGCAACGTGTTCATTAATAAAGTGAAAGCAAAACTAAAAGGAAACTTAAGCTCGTAAAATTCTGTGTCGAATCTTGAACACATTTCCTTTCCTGATGCGTGAACTTGACAGCTTTTTCAAAATGTGACAATTAAGAACTGTTTTGCTTTTGTGGGTGCTGTAATTGTCGTTGTGATGTTGTTGTTAAGGGCTTACATACTTTTGTGGATATTAAGTATATTTTTTTGCGAAGGCACTGTTCTGATTCTAAGTGCGCCTAAGTTGAAAGACTCAATGAGATGTTTCTTTGAGACACTATTCCTAATGCATACAGATTGTATAGTACTGGGGGGACAAAAGAGTTTTCAAAAGTGGTAGGAGGCATTTTTTTTACCAATCTTAAGCATCTCCCAGTGAGTCTAACCTGCAAACAGGAGCAAGGGCAATGCTAGCAAACATGTTGATTCCAATTCACTAAGAGAGCTTCGTCTTGGCTTTAGTGACATCTTTTTGTGGGATTTCCCTGGTAATTCATAACATCCCGGTTCTACCCGAGCAAACCTATGCTTCCTGTCAATGACTGTCTGAGAATCAGCCGTGTTCTTCAGGACCCAAAAATTCAAACTTGTGAGAATATACATAGTAGTTCAGAGCACGTTGGAAATGCTGGTCCCGCCACTTGTGTGTGGTGTGAATTTGAACAAGTGGACATCTCTAAACTACTGTTTCTGCATCTACAGCATGGGAGTATTAACCACAGTGAGAAATCCTATCACATCCCCTGAGAAAAGACTAAAATTTCAAAGAATAACAATTCCACTTGTTGGCAAGAATGTGGGGAAAGTGTCTACTGTCTATGGGCTGTAAAGTGATACAATCGCCTTGGAAAAATGTTTGACAGTTTCTTATAAACTGAAATATACTCCTGTCCTAGAAGATAACAATTATATTTTAAGTATTTATGAAGGAAAATAAAAATATGTCCATACACACAAAAAAAGTATACACAGATATGTAGAGCAGCTTTGTACATAAAAGCACTGCTGGGAAGCAACCCAAACAGCCATCACCAGTTAAGCGAAGAGTTGGTGGTATATTCATAAAACAGGGCACTATTCAGCAATAAAAAGAAATTAACTGATATAAAAACAACATGGATGAACCCCAAAGCACTGTGTTGCACCAAAAACACGAGGTGCAAGAGTACATGATTCCCTGTCTATCACATTCTAGAAAATGCAAGGCTAGTCTACTGTGACAGAAAGTAGATCAGTGGTGGCCTCTGAGTGGGGAGGGCGTGAGTGAACTTGCTGGAGTGATGGAAAGGTCCTATTTTTTTTTCATTTAATTTTTCATTTTATATTGGATTAGAGTTGATTAACAATGTTGTGTTATTTTCAGGTGTACAGCAAAGTGATTCAGTTATACGTATACATATATCCCTTCTTTTTCAGATTCTTTTCCCATATAGGTTGTTACAGAATATTGAGTAGAGTTCCCTGTGCTATACAAGGTCCTATATCTTGACTAGGGTGACGGTTACACCGGTGAACAGATTTATCTAAACTAATTTAAAATCTATGCATTTGATTATATATGAAGCATGCCTCAGAAAAAGAGTAAGCAACTGCAGTTTCTTCATTCAGACTGATTCTGATATTATAGATGCAACATGGGAGGAAGACATAGACTTTTGTGCCTTGGACTTGGAAAATAATCACGGTAGCACTGTGATTTCACCAGTTATTGCCACCCTGAGCCCTTGCACAACCGGCCCAAGTTTGAATTCACGTCCAGATGACCCCCTGCCTTGCCAAACACGTTTGAGTATATGTTGCTTCCTTTTGGGGGCCAAAATATAAGCCATTATACTAGCCCTTCTTCTTAAACAGCTTTTTTCCAAGGGAATTTAAGAAATATAAGGAGTGTCTAAGTGGCATTTTTTCCAACTATAATAATTAATATAAATTGGCCATCTATCAGATAAAAGTAGATTTAGGTCACCTGATGGGAAAAGTTTTTTTGTTTGTTTTCATTATAACTTATTCCACTGATGTTCAAGTTCCATTCTCTCTTTTTAAAATAACCATATAGGCTGATGGAAGATCAGTTACTTGAGAAAGGTTTTTACGTTTTCTTTTCCTTATTTTAGTGTGACAGGTAATTTGGCATAAGCATGGCCACTTAACGCCTAAGGAAGAATCATTAACATGGAACTCAGGGTATTAAACAACTATACAAAGAAGACTTAAAGAGAAAAAAAATTCAGTAATTGTTTTGTGGTCTTGAAGTTTAATAGTAGAGATACAAAGCAATCTCTCATTTCTTGCAAAGCACTCCACAAAGCAGGTGCATTAAGAAAAAATTGATGGGTAAGAGGACTAAGAATATAGCTACTAATGGAATGCGTTGGTTTTAAAGTTGGATAAAATGGGAGTCATATCAACTTAGTAGAACTGCTTTTCTCTCAGCACTTCGCTTGCTGGGTGTCATATTAGGCACTTATGGCACTTCCTCCTCCCTTGAAAATACAAGTGCATTGCAGAATCACGGTAAGGGATATTTCATGCACCTCTTTTCTCTTTTCCTGCTTTGCCTAGTACGGTGCTGCGCAGACCAACTTTTCAACAAACATGTGCTGAGAGAACTAAAGAATTAAGAGCATTTTTAAAGGGCTTTATATTAAAAACATGCTTGATCCTAAGTAATTATCTAGGTAGCTTGAGGAAAGTAGGCAGCTGCCCAGATTTAGAATTCTTGGCCCAAAGTCACTAGTATTGTTTTAAAATGTGATAGGAGTGGGTGTATCTTGCCTACATTATCCTCAGATTTCTATAAAACTGTCAGAGTATAAAATGACTAAGAAAACGCAATAACCGTTTCCAAATAAATCTTTCTAAAATGTTAAAATATTGTTTTATACCATTAGTATCAAACGGCATCATTCAAAGTAAATTGGTGGCGTGAACATAAATTTTTAAAAGATGAAATTAAGTGTGATATGTGTCTAATGTGATTTCTGTCTTTAATTTTTCTGAGAGCAAAACCAAATGATTTTGCTACCGTT
Source organism: Orcinus orca (assembly GCF_937001465.1). Taxonomy (NCBI): domain Eukaryota; kingdom Metazoa; phylum Chordata; class Mammalia; order Artiodactyla; family Delphinidae; genus Orcinus; species Orcinus orca. The sequence continues at coordinate 7,352,319 of NC_064563.1, read as the reverse complement.
TTATCAGGGAATGTTCTTTATTTTCCTACCACAGATCTAAACTGAGCCACACCTACGATCTGAAAACTGCTCTTGCAGACAGAAGAAATGTCATTTGGGACTGACTATGGAGGTGAAAAAATATAGGACACAGCGAAATGCTAAGAAAAGAGCCTGGAATCAACTACTTTTTTGTGTATAATTGTTTTTGCATGGTCACTCCCAACCTCCAGCCACCATTGGGCCCAAGTACACCTTTATATACATGGGACACACTTTGGGAAGGTTTCCAATTATATTCCAACACCATGTGGCCATTAGAATCTGACAGTAGACTAAAGCATGTAGTGAAACTCCAAATCCATTTTCTATATACCATTCTTAGTTAATGACAAGACAGGCTAGTGACCCATAAAATCATTAAATTTTAGAGTTCGATGGTGGGTCTCATGTTGTAACTCTCTTGCTTTCATTCTCTGGTCCACTTGTACCTGGGCTTGTTTTCTTACCATTCGTTGGTAGGATCTATTCATACAAGGATATTATTTTCAAGAACAAAGTTCAAAGCCATAGTCTTCTGATACTGCAGAGGTTCAGCTAAAACATAACCCCTAAAACACCTCTGATAATTCTCAGTAAAGAGCCCAGAGCAAATAAGCAAACTCAATTCTCTGCAACAAAATGTTGCCTCTTACATTTATGGTGGGAATATTTCTCTGTTCATGAATCTACTATAGGAAATCTTCTCATGATCAAAAATTCCCAGAGGATGAAGTAGAGAGAATACTTTTCACCCTCAAGTTAAAACATCAAAATATTTTTATTATAATCAGTTTTGTCTTATTCGAAATAGAGCTGCAATATGTAACATTTCTCTTAAGACTCTTTGGTTTTGATACAGTTTGAAAAATGATTTCTTTCCAAGTATATTTACAGGGTCTTTCTGAATATATTTGTGCATGGAAACCTCAGAGACAAAAGAAATCAATTATTGTTGACTGGTTATATTTTTTCCCTCCCTGTTGGAGGGAAACATAATTCCTTCTTCCCATTTTGTTACATACATAGGTTCAGAAAACAAAATGCTAAAATTTGCTAAATCACTTTGCTTAATTTAGGGAGAAATTCTGTGCTTGTGTGAGGACTGATTAGTGCTATTTTCGTCTTGAAATATGTTCAAAGCTGTGTGACCTGAGTTTTGAAATTGTATCACGGTACACTCTTTGATGAATTCTCAAGTTGAAGTTTCTAGAAGCTTCTAAAATGATAATTCCTAAAATGTTTATAATACAACCATGTTGCCAAAGGTCAGAACATTTAATTCTATTTTAACCTTTGCTGACATAGGGACTCTGCTAGGCACTTTAGGGGAATACAAAAGTAAATTCTTAAAAAGGATTGAAAAGAAATCTCTCTTCTTGAAGAGTTTACAACTAAGACAAGGAAGAAGACAAGAACTTCACCCCATTGCAATGCAAGGGGACATAAAAGGAGGGCTCTGGCACAGGAGCAAGCCATCCATTATGGAACCCCAAAGAACAAGCGATGAAGATGAGTCCTACTTAAAACCCTCCAGTGGCTTCCCATTGGTCTTAAAAGTCCAGCCGCTGATTATAGCTGACAAAACCGCAGTATGATGTGCTTCCTGCCTGACTGTACACCCTCTTCTTTTTTTTTTGTAGAGATTGTGTGATCAGGCTCAGCAACCATGCCAGAGGCTGAGAGCTACAAACTCTGTGGTCCCAGATTTATTCCCACACAGGTTCTGGCTACAGTTTAGTTTCTACCAATTAGACTGCAGAAGATTGGAAGAAGGGAACTAGACAGCACTTCTGTCTTGACATAAGTAGTGTCAAGGAGGGGTCTGGCGTTTCCTGAATGTGGTGTCTCCCAGATACTGGAAGTGGTCCCTTGCTGGCCCAGTTCTACAGCTTGCTTCTCAAGGTGCTTTCTTTCTTTAGCTTTCCAAATGAACCTGTAATCCATTTTATCCTTTCTACTAAAATGAGCTAAGGTGAATTCCAAATCCTGCTGTTCGACCCTGAATGTTATATATGTGTGTGTGTGTGTGTGTGTGTGTGTGTGTGTGTGTGTGTGTGTGTTCAGTTTCTTTAAGATGGCAAACTATTTCTTCTTTTAAGGTCTCTGCACATACTTTCTTCCCTTATTGGGTTGGCCTTCTTTGGGTATCTCCCTTCTTGACATAAATTTTAGCTCCTCAAAGATACTTTCCTTGGCTAATCAACCCAACTTAGATACTACCCAATTTTTTCCAATTAAACACTCTGCTTTTTAATTTAATAGTAGTTAACATAAGCTATAAAATATAAACATATCATAAAATATCAGATAATTTTTATCCCATATGTGAGATATACCTGTAACTATATAAATTGTTTACTCATAACTTCAGGCACTAAATTATGCGTTCTGCCACTTCCTCAAAAGTGTGTACCTAGTACCTTGAACAGTGCCTGGCACAAATATTTAAAATGTAAATTTATGTTGTTTCTAGGAGTTGTCCAACTTTTCAACCAGCCCATTTTTCTTTCATTGCTTTTCATATGACCATGACCTAGTCGGGAAACCAAGAGGGAACTCTCTGTCCAGAGTGGCTGTGGAAGTTCCCCCTGACCACAGCACAGAGGCAAACCATAGTACAACTGTCAGAGATGGTGAGAATCACAGAGGATGGTGGCTGTGTCTCTGTACTGTTCTACCTCCCCAGCACGTGGCAAGGTCTCTGCACTTTGAGCAGATGCTCGAGAAATGAATGTATGGTAAATGAACTAATCTTATTCTACCCTTCCATCTGAGAGTAACACGAGGTCCTCAGAGCTAAATCACTCTCCCAAAGTCAATGATGTTGTTTAGAGGTGATTCTAGGTGCAGTATACTCAGATACACAAAAATTATCCTATTCCTTACATCATTCTTTTATAGTTCAAGCTGCCATAGTTCTGAAATTTCTCCCATTTTTAAAAATTTTGTTATATTTTATTTTATTGTTTATTTTTTAACATCTTTATTGGAGTATAATTGCTTTACAATGGTGTGTTAGTTTCTGCTTTATAACAAAGTGAATCAGTTATACATATACATATGTCCCCATATCTCTTGCCTCTTCCTTCTCCCTCCCTCCCACCCTCCCTATCCCACCCCTCTAGGTGGTCACAAAGCACTGAGCTGATCTCCCTATGCTATGCAGCTGCTTCCCACTAGCTATCTATTTTATGTTTGGTAATGTATATATGTCCATGCCACTCTCTCACTTTGTCCCAGCTTACCCTTCCCCCTCCCCGTGTCCTCAAGTCCATTCTCTAGTAGATCTGTGTCTTTATTCCTGTCCTGCCCCTAGGTTCTTTATGACCTTTTTTTTTTTTTTAGATTCCATATATATGTGTTAGCATACGGTATTTGTTTATCTCTTTCTGACTTACTTCACTCTGTATGACAGTCTCTAGGTCCATCCACCTCACTACAAATAACTCAATTTCGTTTCTTTTTATGGCTGAGTAATATTCCATTGTATATATGTGCACATCTTCTTTATCCATTCATCTGTCAAATGGCCATCATCAAAAAATCTACAAACAATAAATGCTCGAGAGGATGTGGGGGAAAGGGAACCCTCTTGCACTGTTGGTGGGAATGTAAATTGATACAGCCACTATGGAGAACAGTATGGAGGTTCCTTAAAAAACTAAAAATAGAACTACCATATGACCCAGCAATCCCACTACTGAGCATATACCCTGAGAAAACCATAATTCAGAAAGAGTCATGTACCACAATGTTCATTGCAGCTCTATTCACAATAGCCAGGACATGGAAGCAACCTAAGTGTCCCATTTAATTTTTTTTTTTTTTTTTTTTTTTTTTTGCGGTACGCGGGCCTCTCACTGCTGTGGCCTCTCCCGTTGCGGAGAACCGGCTCCGGACGCGCAGGCCCAGCGGCCATGGCTCACGGGCCCAGTCCCTCCATGGCATGTGGGATCTTCTCAGACCGGGGCACAAACCTGCAACCCCTGCATCGGCAGGCGGACTCCCAATCACTGCGCCACCAGGGAAGCCCCCATTTAATTTTTGAGCTTAGAAATATATTTCATTTTTTTTAAATCCTGAGAAGGAAAATTGAATAACCTTTTGGGTACTTAAACTTTAAAATATACAGAATATTTTCTAATCAAAGCTCTCTCACAAGCTATGCTGTTCTCAAAATCCAAAACAGGGGCTTCCCTGGTGGTGCAGTGGTTGAGAGTCTGCCTGCCGATGCAGGAGACACGGGTTCGTGCCCCGGTCCGGGAAGATCCCACATGCCGCGGAGTGGCTGGGCCCGTGAGCCATGGCTGCTGAGCCTGCGCGTCCGGAGCCTGTGCTCCGCAACGGGAGAGGCCACAACAGTGAGAGGCCCGCGTACCACAAAAAAAAAAAAAAAAAAAAATCCAAAATGATTTTACATAGCTTGAAACCCAGATCTAGGTCTTTAAGCATTATACATAAATGATGCATTTCTCATATTAATGATTACATTCCTCCTAACACATTTTCTTAAATAGTTTAATATTTGAAGTTTGACTAAGATACATTTGATACAAATGAGAAGGACTCTTTTCCCTAGCTGCTTATATAGAAAATACAGAATGAATTAAAAAAATTTTGTTTTACAGCTAAATCTCCGACATGTTATTTATTTTTCTCAGGGTATACAGAGTGATAAAAGAAATGCTACTGGGATAAAAGAAATTTAAACGAAAAAATACCATAAAATTTTGATTGAGGGGAGTCAATCATCAGTTTGTGTTATTCCACTTATCATTACTAGTATTTGAATTGATATTTATATTAGACAATAACATTTGAATTGATATTTATATTAGATGTTTATATTAGAGATTTCTATTAGACTTTTTATTAAAATATATAGGTGTTCTGTAACAACATGTCTGAAGGCATCTATTTCAAATCTGAGAAGTCAACTCCTGTTTTTGATGTTTAGGTAAATAATGTCATGTATAAACTTAGAGTATCACTTTGTTTAAAATATCTCATGGCCCTTTTGTTCAATTTTTTTCTTCAAGAAATTAGGGATTTGATACACATTTTAAAATTTTTTACAGCCATTAAAACAAAAGGTTTCTCTTTTCTTAAAATCCAAAGCACTTATTTAGCCTGACCTCTCAAATATTAAAAAGAACCAAGAGGAAATTCCTTCCCAATCCTACATTCTAAAATTGTGTGAATTTTCAAAACATCTTTATTTTTCTTAAGATCCAAAGAGCTCCATTCTGCTATAAAAGACACACACATTTAAAATGTCAGGCCCATTAACTCTTTCAGTCTCCTAAGGAAATAATCAGTGCTTACCTCTATTAGTGCAAATCAAATTTAAGACAGAAAGAAGATTATATTTTATAGATACTTAAATTCTGAGTTTAAAGTAGACTCCATTGGCATGCTTAGGAAAATCCATTTCTTTTCTCTTGGTTTTTAATGGCTTGATATAAAATCATTTACAGTGTATTATGCATGGAAAAGACCTCATCTTTTAGATACAGTTCCTGTGTACATGCATTTTGCATGCCTAGTAAATCATCAACAGATGCATAAGCATTGTTGATTTCTCAGCAATGGATGGTCATATGGATTAAGAGATAAAGCATACTAGACTTCCCTGATGGCGCAGTGGTTGAGAGTCTGCCTGCTGATGCAGGGGACACGGGTTCGTGACCCAGTCTGGGAAGATCCCACATGCCGCGAAGCGGCTGGGCCTGTGAGTCATGGCCGCTGAGCCTGCGCGTCCAGAGCCTGTGCTCCGCCACGGAAGAGGCCACAACAGTGAGAGGTCCGCGTACCACAAAAAAAAAAAAAAAAAAAAGAGAGATAGAGCACTTAAATATTCCTGATTATTTGAACACAGCTCTGTAAACATTCCTCAACTCTGAACTGTAGTGTTAGACGTTTAAACAACTGAAAGTTGTTTGGGTAGAGAACCTCTGAGCTATGATAGTGTGTGTGGTTGCTTTATTCTTTTAAAACCTAGATACACTACCAAACGTAAAATAGATAGATAGTGGGAAGCAGCCGCATAGCACAGGGAGATCAGCTCAGTGCTTTGTGTCCACCTAGAGGCGTGGGATAAGGAGGGTGGGAGGCAGGGAGACGCAAGAGGGAAGAGATATGGGGACATATGTATATGTATAACTGATTCACTTTGTTATAAAGCACAAACTAACACACCATTGTAAAGCAATTATACCCCAATAAAGATGTTAAAAAAAAAAACAAACCTAGATTTGTAAACATAGAATTAAATCCACTTTAGTTGTGGTCTCAAGCATGATTTAAACATTGTCTCCATGAAGGAAGACCATTCCTTATTTCAATGTTCACTCAGCCCCTAAAACAGATGTGACAATGCATAGAATTATAAATAAATAATAAATAATAAAAGGGGACTGCTTTCAATGGGATAATTGTCAAATTTATTATTTACTTAATATTCTAAAAGTTAAAGCCTCCACTCCTTTCACATACAGATTGAAAGGTTTTTTAATGACACTGAACTCAATTTTCTCTTTCTTACAGTAGAAGACACTCAGTGTATTTGTTTGAATCATATCTTTAGGAAATGTATGCTCAGGGTAGGTGTATGTGCTTGTGGGCATGTGTGTTGGAAGGAAGCTTATACTCTCTCTTTTTTTTTTTTTTGAAGGTGAAGCACATTAAATTCTTTTTTTTTTAATTGACATATAGTTGATTCACAATGTTGTGTTAGTTTCAGGTGTACAGCAAAGTGATTCAGTTATACATACATATCTATTTTTTATATACTCTCTTTTATTTTGCATTTGTGGCATATAAAATATAACTGTTTTAGGTGAGAGTGGCTACCCTTTTTAGATTATAGAACCTGAACTTAGGTCAGAATTAAAATAGAGCATTTCTCCTCAATCGAAGAAAAAAATGCCCTCATCCGAAATCTATTTCTTATGTCCTTTCATCTTTCACTCTAGCTAAAACCTAATTCTCCCCTCAAAAACTAGTTATAGGAAGCTCCCATTCTTTCTCATCCATGGAAGAGATTCTGGGGTGACCGTATTCTTATAGGCAGAGACTCATCCACATGCACAAACCTTGATCCGGTCCCATCACTTAAAGAGTCCAGAGTTATCCCTGAATCACTGTCACCCATCACATTGCTCATTTCTGTAACTGCCCCACAGTTCTTTAAAGACACTCCAAGTCAGTCTTTAAGGCACTGCTACCTCTTGCTTTGTCTGCTAGACCAAATCAACAGACTTCAATGCCACGTCAGCTCACCCCTTCCTTTCCTGTCCTATGAACACCCACAGTTTCTGGGTAGTAACTGCATCATAATTTACAACTTCACAAAGATGTCCCTAGCATACCTTCTTCAAGTTACTGCTAGCTCCGGAATATCCTACCGAGGGTCAGATTGGTCTCTGTAATGTCAAGGCCTGAGTCCTTAATCTACTGGGTCTGCCCTTTCCTGTTGGAGTTTCCTCTTCCTTATTCCAACCCTGGCATTCTAACTCCCTATGGACCAACATAATGTCCATTCCTGCGGCCCCGTTTTTGTTCATGGTTACTTTCACCAGGCTGGCTTTGTCCTCTGACATCTCAAAAACCTGTGCCCAAGCCAATATTTCCTTTAAATTTTACATCTCTTACGGAGCCTCATGCTCAGAAGCTATACAAAACCAGTCAGTATAAATGCATGGCCACCCATTTTCTGCCCTATAATGCAAAGACCCCACATTTTTGTTTGTTTGTTTGTTTTTGTTTTTTGCGCTATGTGGGCCTCTCACCGCTGTGGCCTCTCCCGTTGCGCAGCACAGGCTCCGGACGTGCAGGCTCAGCGGCCATGGCTCACGGGCCCAGCCGCTTCGCGGCACGTGGGATCTTCCCGGACCGGGGCACGAACCCGTGTGCCCTGCATCAGCAGGCGGACTCTCAACCACTGCGCCACCAGGGAAGCCCAGACCCCACATTTTAAAAAGACAGAAATCTACACTTGACAGTGACTTTCTCTGCTATATTCCAGTAGAGCTGGAGGAGGCTCTTCCAGAATTGATCAGAATCGCCAGGGATGCTTGTGAAAACGTCAGGCTCATTTCCTGCTCCCTCTCCCTGATGAGAATTTCTTTCAGAAAGAAGTATTTGTAGTCTCTATGAAAGTAACATAAAATTTCAAGCAATGTAACATCAATGAAAGAAGAAAGTATGTCTATGCTATTCACTATTCAAGCCGAAACCCCAACCCAGATCTTAGCACGTATAAGATGTTCCAAAATATGCATTACATAGACAAACATTTACTGCATGGTTGATAGCATCACTGTTGACAATATCCAAACCCTTTCTCCAAAGACCCCTTCCCTACCAGAGGATTGTACATGCCTGTGCCCTACTGACATTAGAACTCACCACGTGGCTGACTTTGGCCCTTCCCCCAAAACTCGAGTGAAAGTGACCCATGCCACCGCCCAGCAGATGATTTAACAGATAAGGCATGCCTACCTTTTCTCTCTTTCTCCCTGCACATAAGACAAGCAATGCCCAGATACACCTGCTGCATCAAACTATGTCCAGAAATGAAGGCATGTTCAGCAGAGTCATAGCAGAGAACAAATCTTTGTTTTGTAAGCCCTTGAGATTTGGGGGCCATCTATTACCATTGCATAACTTAGCCTAAGCTGTCTGATACAGAGAGAACCAAATATTTGCAGTAGGATTATTCTCTCTTGGTAGTAGATATTGTTTCTGAAAGAAAGAAAGGGCATTTCCTTTTACTTAGGTTTGTGAATATCTTTAGTAAAAAAACATTGTCCCAGGTAAAACAGAAAACAGACTGACTAAAGGGACAGAAAGAGAGGGACTTTATTTTTTCTCTTTACCTTTATTAAAATTTGGCAGAAGGAAAATTTTGAGGAAAAATCGCCTTTTGAGGAAAAGGGGATTATAGGAAGTTTTTTAGCTTTTAGGTCATATAAATCTTATAAAATGTGTATAATGAGATTGTACTATGTATAATTAAAATAGTAGTAATAATAAAAAGTATATGATAGGATAAAGTGACAGCCATACATTTCTTATAAACATTGGGTGAAGATATTAACTATTTCAGATCAAAACACACATTATCAAGTTAATGTTTTTATACTTAAACTGGTAGCCTAAAATGTTGTTATTATTCCCTCTATGGAAAACTTCAGCAGATTCTAGAGCTGTAAATTAATTTAGTTCAATATTCAGGCAGGAAATGCATCTCTCTCTGTATAATTTCATCTAGGATACCGCCTGAGAAATTTCCCTTTGCTTTATGTAACTTTTGTGGAAATTTTCCTTCTCAGATCTGATCCATAATTTAGCATGTATAATTAACACATGTAATGATGTGTTAATGATCTCTTATTTATACAGCATGTAGCTTCACTGAACACGAAGTACTCTGTTTACTTAATTTATCCTCTAAACATATGCATCTGGAACTAACTTTGGACTAAAAAATAAACTCCACTAAAGAGTAGATTTCTGTAAAAGAAGATTTTTTTTAAGGGCAAGAATAAAAAATTAAGATATGCACATATTCTTTTGCATGACGAACTGATTTAAGGCTTTTGATTTACAATTAAGAGGACTAGAATAGTATTAACAAACTCCTATCAGTGTTCAGCAGGCTTCTGATGAAGGTTCTCTAGGTAGAACCTTCCATTTTTATTAATATCAGAAGAACTTAATTTGTAATGAAAGGCTACTTTGCAGTTGCAGCTAATTCTACATTTACCTGCCTCTATAATTTGCTTTACTTACGGCTGTCTCTCACATTAATATTCATTACAAAAGCTCCCTTCTAATATTACTTGATTTGACAGAAATGCATTAGCTATGACAAATGCTTCACAATGTACTCAGACAGTATTAATGCAAACAGAATCTATGGTAATTATTGCTATTTAAACACACAGATTATTCCTCTGGTCTTCTATTTAAAAATGCAAATAAAATCTCCAGCCACCAGAGATTAGAAATATCTGCTTTTTAAATACACTTTGTATTACTATCATTGCCCCATATTAAAACAGCCATTATACAGAGGTAGTGCCATATGATAAACATGGTGGACTCATATTTATTCGGAGAAAAGAAGAAACTTTTAAAAAACGACAAACTCCTTATTCGTACGAGAAGAAAGGTGATGTCAGGTGGATGAGTTACTTGTTATCACAAGGTTAATGTTCACTCTCAGTTCATCCTCCAAAGCTGCTTTCTAACGCTACTCCCCTGTCCTCAACATGCAGTCAGACCACCAGCTCCTTTCAATAAGGAAAGATCCAGAAGATGAAGAGGGATTTCTTTTTCACTTTCAGGATCACTAAACGGCATAACACATACAGCCTGATTCACTAGTAAATTGTTTGATTGGCAATATTTGGTATCTGACTTGTTCAATTTTGTAAGCACAGCCCAGGAACATAGTCATCTCCCAATAATCCATTTTAAAAAAGGGAATAGAGATCATTTCAAAGTAGCACATAGTGTAAAGCTGTGCTATGATTCAAATATATTCAGATGGATATCTGGATCTGGTATTCTCAATGATTTTAACCCCATAGCAGTGTCATGTGCTGTCATATCATCAGTTACATAAATCACCAAATGTCATTTTATTTTATTTTTTGGGTTGCATTATTTATTTTTAAATTGCTATTTTATATTGGACTATAGTTGATTTACAATGTTGTGTTAGTTTCAGGTGTACAGCAAAGTGATTCAGTTACACGTGTAACTACTCTTTCTCAAAATAATCAATCAATCAATCAATCAATCAATCTACTCTTTCTCAAAATCTTTTCCCATTTAGGATATTACAGAATACTGAAAGCACATTTTGAATTTTCTTATTGAATAAGGTAATCCTTAAATATTGATTTTATCTTCAAGGGTTTCTAAGTTTATGAATTGATTTATTGAGGCCTACTCCAGGCTAGGCAGAAGGAGAGGTGATGGGCAACTCAAAGTTATCTAAGACATTGGGTGAGGAATCACTGAGTTTACCTGAAAGGATACAATTAAGATTCCTACGGTCGGGAATTCCCTGGCAGTCCAGTGGTTAGGACTCTGCACTTCTACTGCAGGGGGAATGGGTTCGGTCCCTGGTCTGGGAAGTAAGATCCTGCAGGCCGTATGTCACGGCCAATAAATAAATTAATTAATTTAAAAAGAAAGCGTTCCTACTGTCATAAAAATGGAGACCTAGACAGAAGTTTGTTGAATTGTAGGAACAGAAGGAAGATATTATATATCAGAATGTACAGACTGTAAAAATTGAACACGGGGACTTCCCCGGCGGTCGAGTGCAGGGGGCGCAGGTTCCAACCTTGGTTGGGGAACTAAGATCCCACATGCAGCTGGGCATGGCCGAAAAAAAAAGAAAATTGAACACAAAAGGGATGTGATGCAATAGATGAGATAAAATATAAGCCACTGATATAGAACTAAAAGGCAGGGTCCCAGGAAAAGTAAAAATAAGACACTATTCAAACTCCAAAAGTAAGTATTATTCCTTTAAGAGAATGTAACATTTTGGATTCCTATAAATTGTCTCTTCAAATCTACAGATTTCTGATCATGTATTCTAATTTTGAAGGGCTCCACTTGCTACCCCCTACTTTGATAAAATAATAGAAGCTCAAAGTTAGAAGGGACCTATCTCACAGGGTATTTGATGGTAATTATTATCTCAGTGGTTTTAAAATATATTTTTAGCCAGAGGACTCTTTCTTCAGAAATAGATCATGCAGAAGTGCAACTGTTAATAGATGAGCACCGAGTCTGAAACTGGAATGAGCAACCTGTAGTTCTGAACTCCCCCCCCCCCGCCACCCCCGGTCCTTTAGGGAGCCCAGGGAGAGTCCTGCGTCCACAGAGGAGACTGCTACCCCCTGGCCCACATATACTCCCCACTGAAATGCCCGGGGCCAGCTTACCCTACGTGTTAGATTGTTTTTGCATGACTCCAAAGACCAAGAAATCACCTCCCAAAGTAGCTGGGTCCACTTGCAGGTAGCTTTACATTTGTAGAGAGGCCTGTCTTACAGAATTGAAATTCATCTTTCTGCAGTTTCCTTCCACTGTCTGGTTAGTTAGTATAGTTGTTCCCCCTTATCCGCAGTTTTACTTTCTGCAGCTTCAGTTACCTACAGTCAACCATGGTCTGAAAATATTAAATAGAAAATTCCAGAAATAAACAATTCAATAAGTTTTAAACTGCACATTATCCTGAGTAGCATAATAAAATGTGCCATCCTGCTCTGTCCCTCCCGGGACTTGAACCATCCCTCTGTCCAGCACTAGTCACTTAGCAGCGTCTCACTTGTCAGATGGACGGTCGCAGTATTACACTGCTTGTGTTCAAATAACCCTTATTTTACTTAATAATGACCCACAAAGTGCAGAAGTAATGATGCTAGCAATTCGTATATGCCACCGAGAAGCCATAAAATTATTCCTTTAAGTGAAAAGGTAAAAGGTCTTGACTTAATAAGAAAAGAAAAAAAATCCTATCCTGAGGTTGCTGAGATCTACGATAAGAATAAATCTTCTACCTGTGAAATTGGGAGGAAGGAAAAAGAAATTCCTGCTAGTTGTGCTGTTGCTGCTCGAACGGCAAAAGTTATGGCCACAGTGCATGATAAATGCTTAGTAAAGGAGGAAAAGGCATGAAATTTGTACACTAAGATGTTTTGAGAGAGAGCATATTCACACAACTTTTATTATAATGTATTATTATAATTGTTCTATTTTATTATTAGTTGTTGCTGTTAATCACCTGATGTGCCTAATTTATAAACTGGACTTTATCCTAGATATGAATGTACAAGGAGAAATATAGTATAAAGAGGGTTTGTTACTATCTGCAGTCTCAGGCATCCATCGGGTGCCTGGTACCCCCGTGCATAAGAAGCAACTACTAGGTATCTCCTGGGCCTAAAACAGCACATGAATGTAGTAAGTGTTCATATATATATTTGTTGGATAAGTGAAGAAACAACCTTAATTTTTTTTTTAAGTCATAAGCTTCATAATCTGTCTTCCAAACAGCAAAGTGTTCAGACATGGTATCATTCTCAACATTTTCCTCTGGTCCAGTTGCTTCAAGTACTTCTCCCGTGTGTGCTTCACCCTCCTGGGTGATCTGTTCTGGCTTTGCAAAGTTTCATACACTTTCTCTGAAGTGAGGAGACCAGAACTAAGTGAATGCACTAAGCATGGCTGGACGAGAGCAGAGTACATAGAGCCAATGGTTCTTTAAGTCTGGACTCATTTTTTCACAGCAGGATTCAAAAACTCATGGTCTAGGACCATCCCATGGTTGATTCTTACTAAGTGAGTCATCCACCCAATCCTCTAAATCAGCGTCTACCTCTGGTCTACTGTCTGCTTTTGTAAATAAAGTTTTATTGGAACACAGGCATAACCATACTTTTACGTATTATCTATGACTGCTTTCCTGACCATGGCAGAATTGAGTAGCCAGGAGAGGGATCACACGGCCTGCAAAGCCTAAAATATTTCTACCTGATCCTTTAGAGAAAAAGTTTGTGCATCCTTGCCCAGGACCAATTAAAGTTCACGGTATGAGATCACTTATATGCGGAATCCAAAAAATACAACAAACTAGTGAATAAAGCAGAAGCAGACCCACTGATATAGAGAACAAACTAGTGGTTACCAGTGGGGAGAGGGAAGGGCAGAGAGACAATATAGGGAGAGGGGAGTAAGCGGTACAAACTATTAGGTATAAAATAAGCTACAAGGATACACTGTACAACATAGGGAATCTAGCCAATATTTTATAATTAAATGGAGTATAGCCTTGAAAAGTTGTGAACCACTATTTTGTACGCCTAAACCTTATTGTACAGCAACTACACATCAATTAAAAAAAAGCTAAAACAAATGTTCAGGCCAACATAAGCGGTACCACCAAATACTACAAACCCAGGGAACCAAGGAAACTACTCCTTTCAAGGCAAAGCTAACTTTTGCCTTAGAATTCCTTTGAAGCAGCATTTCCCCCACGTCTGTAATCAGTAGAATTATCTGTGAAAATTTTTTAAAGTGCCAATTCCTGGGCCTCAACCTAGGTTAACTAACTCAGAAACTCAAGATTACGGCTTAGAATAATCCCTGGCCTCAGCACCCCCTGTCTTAGCCGTATCCTTCTACCATTGTACCTTCAGCTTATTTCTGGCTTTGTTGTTATTGTTGTGGTTGTTTGTTTACTTCATTTTTACTTTGACAAATTTTTAGACCAACAGAGAAGTTGCAAAATTAGTATAGAGAGGGGCTTCCCTGGTGGTGCAGTGGTTGACAGTCCACCTGCCGATGCAGGGGACACGGGTTCGTGCCCCGGTCCGGGAAGATCCCACGTGCCGCGGAGTGGCTGGGCCCGTGAGCCATGGCCGCTGAGCCTGCGTGTCTGGAGCCTGTGCTCCGCAACTGGAGAGGCCACAGCAGTGAGAGGCCCGCGTACGGCAAAAAAAAAAAAAAAAAAAAATTTAGTATAGAGAGAGCTCCTGTGTAATCTTCATCTAGATTCCTCCAATGATAACATTTTAGATAACCATAGCAAATGTACCAAAATCAGAAAATTGACCTTGGATTGTGCTATTAAATGAACTACAGATCTTATTCAGATTTTACCAGTTTTAACAGGTGACCTTTTTTAGTGTATATGTCTTGGAAATTTTATCACATGTATATATTCTGGTAAGCACCATGACAATCAGGAAATAGACTGTTATATCACTCCAAAGAAACTTCCTCATGTTACCCCATTGCAGTCACAGAGTCTCTCCAACTCTAAATCCTCAAAACTACTGCAGAGTCTGATTTGGAGAATGCTACATACGTGGAACAATAAAGTATGGAATTTTTCGAGGCTGGTTTTGTTCACTCACCGTGATGCCCTTGAGATCCACCCAAGCTGCAACACACATCCATGATTTATTCTTTCTCATTGTTGAGTAATATTCCATCATATTGATGTACCGTAGTTGGTTAATCCATTTGCCCCGTGAAGGACATTGGGTTATTTTCAGTATTTGGTGAGCATTAATAGAACTTCTAGAAAGATTTGCATCCAGGTTTTCATGTGAACAGACGTTTTCAGTTCTGGGAGATAAATACCCAGGGATAAAACTGCTGGGTCAAGTGGCCAGTATATATTTACCTTTATAAGAAACCACCAACTGCACTCCCCGATGGCTGGACCAGTCTGCATTCCCCCCAGTTGCTCTGCATCTTCATTGGTACGTGGGATTGTCAGATCTTGTTATTTGTTTCACTGTAGCCATTCTAGTAAGTGCACAGTGATCTCTTACCAGTGGCTTTAATTTGCATTTCCCTGATAGTTAATGATGTTGAATATTTTCTCATGTGCTTATTTACCATCCGTGCAGTCTTTGGTGAAGTATCTGCTCAAGCATTTGCTCATTGTCTAATTGGGATGTTTGCCTTCTTACTGTTGAGGTTAACGTGTTCTTTGTATATTCTTTGTCAGATGTGTGAAGTGAAAATATTTTCTCCCAGACAGAGGTTTGTCTGCCACAGAACAAAGGTTTTAATATCGATGAAAGCTATTTTATCCATTTTTGTGTTAATGGGTCATGCACTGGTGTCAGTCTTTATTAGTCAGGGTCCAATCAGGAGAGAGAAACGACACAGTACTTTGAACATGCAAAGCAGATATAGAGACACAGCCATGGAGAACAACTGTATGGACACCAAGGGGGGAAAGGGGTGGGTGGGATAAACTGGGAGATTGGGATTGACATATATACACTACTAAGTATAAAATAGGTAACTAGTGAGAACCTACTGTATAGCACAGGGAAAAAAAAAAACTGAAAAAAAGAGTTTGCTATTAACCGTAAGCAGGCTCTTGCTTAATGACGATTGCCTAGTACAAAGTAAAGAGATCTCTAAACACTACAGGACTAGCAGATGTAAGGGGCAGCTACCACCTCTAGGGCTGAGGTCCCGTGCCTAAGGAAGAGCCCCCGTGCCCCAGGCCTGAGCTCCAGACCTTGTTGGAGAGGGTGTGGCCAGGGTTCTCTGAAAGGTTGAGAGGTTGCTCTGGGGCCTCCCCAGTGGTACTCGCTGGAAATCCGCCCTCTAGGCATCAGAGAAAGCTATTCATAGAGAAGAACTTATCTAGAGATACAAAGGTACACAACTGCCATTTGCTGTGCTGGGAGACGTTGCTGGCCCGAGGGTACAGCAGGAGCTGGGTGTTTATGGAGATATAGCCCATACCGTGGGAGTCTGGCCAGTGAGTACCCAAGACCAGGAAGAAAGACCCTTTCCTCCTGCAATGTCTCCCCTGTGCCCTCTACTGACAAAGCTTACCATCCTGCCAGCTGGTAAAGAAAGAAAATTTAAAGCACCCACCCAGATCCGTCTTCACGGGGTGGGGCTGGCCGAGTGTCTCGTAGAGAGGATATGGCGTCTGCTTGTTAACAGTGCTGAGCACAGATGGTCAGTAGGACTCTCCCTGCCAGTTTCTGAAGGGTCTGGGGGGAGGGGGAGAGGCTGGGCTTTTTGTCCTGTTTGCCCGGAGTACAGTGTGTATAGCCAGAAGGGCTCCATCCTACAGGGCTACTGTCTTCCAAGCCTACAAGAGGGCTAGAAAGAGCAGGCTGTCCTTCAGATGTTGTGTCTGCACCCATTGGCAGTTCCAGGTTGCAGGCTGCTCTAGTGCCCAGGCTGGCATATATAGAAGGAAAACAAAAAACAATAAACCAAACACCCAGAACAAAAGAAACTAACAAAAAGCAAACAACCAGGGAACTTCCCCTTAGGTCATCCCTCAAGTCCTGAGGTCCTTGGTCAGTCCTGCACTTTTCCACTTGTCAGACTCTTCTGACAGTTGTACTCTGTATTTTGTCCAGAGTTTCTGGTTGTAATCAGCAGGAAGATAGGATGGAATCTGCTTACTCCATTTTCTTTAGAATGGGAAACTCTCTCTGTTTAAATTATTTCTGAGGCTTGTTTCTGATGCTCGTTCCATGTGTAGGTGTTTCTGAGCCGTGGTCTTGCTGTAAGCAGCTGGTTCAGGGAGATTCCCTCTAAAAAACACATTGATCCTGATCTAAAAGTCTTCCTTATTTGCTAAAGCTGGACACAGGCTATAATGTGGGCATTAAAGAGATACTCACCTGTGTTACCATGAAGGGCAAGCTTTACTAAATATTGGAGCAGACACGAGGAAAGAACTTGAACTGTCCTGAACTGCCAGCTGGTGGAAGAAAATGTAGATTTGCCATCACTGATGCGCACTCACCTTTGTGACCAATCAAAGGTCCCAGATGCCTCTGCACTCTTGGCTATACTTTCATTTCTGATCTTGTTAGCTATCAGCTTTCTCCAGGAGGTTTCCTTTTAATACCCCACTTGTGAGGCTCACAGAGGAGTGGGTCCATGATGGTAATAATGATCACAAGAGTAAACAGTAACCACGGTAACCTTCTTACCATTTCAGAGTACCTACACATGCCAGGCATTATGATAGGTGTCTTAACTGCATCACTGATCATCCTCACTACAACATATTATTTGATAGATGAAGAAAATTAACTGAGGCAGCAGAGCTTAGAAACCTAGAGTTTTGTTCCAAACGCCATCTACTTTTCCCGATGCACCCTCTTGCCTTCACTCCTTCTACCGCATGTCTGTACCACCCTTTTGTTCGGACCTTTAGGCGAACATCCTAGTATTTCCATTTTGGTTTTATCTACTAAACAAGATTGAAGACTCCTTGAAGGCAGTGAATTTTCTTAGGTCCTAACACAGTAGCCTCTGCTAGGCATTGAGTGGCTGCTGATTTTTATAGCTACCAATCCAGGGGCTGTCCTCTCCGGAAACTGACTTAGCAGAGAGATTCAAAGACTTTATCTAGAGAGTCACAAATCCAGCCAGTGACCGCTGAGTAGAAGGGACGCTCGGTGAATAATGAGGTTAATCCGACCAGTGATCTAAGTCTGGCCATGCATGTATATGAGCACCCAACTTAAGATGAGGCTGTACAGGTGCATTAGTTTACAGCTCCATAAGGAGAAATGGACCCAAGTGTCATAAATGCAAGCACAGCCTTTAAACACACACTTTTCAGAGACACCTAGTTGACGATGATCCCTGATAAAGGCTCACATCAGTCACGCCACAGCCTCCCGTCCTGATGACAAAGAACAGGCTGCCCGTTTCTCTGAAGATGATATGTTATCAAAACATGATAAATGTGCTCACAAACAGGTAGGGCTAAAAAAATGCATGCAATATTTCTCTGTGGTTTTGCAACAACAAGCACCTTGACTGGATTTCCTATCTGCTAAGGATTAAAAAGCAAAAGGCTTTAAATATCAAGAAAGCTCCAAAGGAAAGAGATAAACATCAGAGGATCTGGGCATTGGAATACTGCTTCACATCTAGTAGAACCACAATGCAAAGCTTACTCCAAAATATTCCTAACTACTAGTCAGTCACATAGCCTGTAGCAGAATTCCACCATGGTCAGTAAAATATCAGGAATGTTCTATCCGATTGAAAGCTCCTTTGTTCATTCAATCGTTCCTCCATTCATTTGTTGGCTGACTATTTACACTGTGCTTTTTCTTAATGAGCCAAGACTATGCAAGGCGCTAGGAAAACAGCCATGAACAAGACAGACATCTTCCTGCTCTTAAGGAACGTCTATTCTATTGGAGGTGGCAGACAATAAACAAAACTGCACAACAAATAAATTATTGACAAGTGGGATGGAGAGTCCATAACGGGATATCAAAATGAATTTCTTTTTTAATTGAACTTAGTGAGTTCCTCTGTATTTTTTTTTAAGACTTTTTGTTTTTGATGTGGACCATTTTTAAAGTCTTTATTGAATCCATTACAACACTGCTTCTGTTTTATGTTTTGGTTTTTTGGCCGTGAGGCATGTGGGATCTCAGCTCCCCGACCAGGGATCGAGCCTGCACCCCCTGCATTGGAAGGCGAAGTCTTAACCACTGGGAAGACCCTGTAGTTTTTACTAAGTAGCCCTGGTTGTATAGCTTCATGCCATACAGAACGACGCTGTTTTCATTCTTCTACATGGTGACACACCAGATATTTGAGGACAGCTACCTTCTTACCGTCAAAACTTTTCCAGAACAAATATATCTCCAGAGTTTTTTTTAACTCTTTCGCCTTTGACAAAACGTGTGGCCCTTCCAACACCACTCTGGTCCTACATGCTAGGTTTTTTTCTCTGTAAATGCAGTGGTTCACAATCTATGCTTTTGTTCATAATCACATTAGCTACAATGAATTATATGGCCCCAACAGAAATGTAAGAGGGACTTGAACATGAGGGGAAGACATGGGTATTTAGTAAGTGATGCCTCTACTGCAAATTCCAAATTTCACCTAACATCACAGCAGAAGATCTACCATTATCACCTTCCTCACTGTCAATCCTATACCTTTACTGATACTTCCAAGCATCATCACAGACACATATACACTATATAATATGCACACACAGAACAATAGTAATATAGTAATAATATGGAGAAAACATGATAGAGGAAAAATTATCAAATAATATGCTTACTGAAATATAGCTGAATCACAGCCTTACATGCCTTGTGCTCAGGACCAAGGCTCTGGAGAAGATCTGCTGGATTCCCATCCTGGTTCTATCGTTACCAGCTGTGTGACTCTGGGTAAGTACTTAACCTCTCTGATCCTTAGTGCCATCATTCACAAAATGGGAATAAGATAAAACCTTTCTGTGTGAATTAAACAAGCCAATCTATGTAAAATATTAGAGTATTTAACTCATAGTTAGTGCTATAGATGTCTACGCTAATCGTTATTACAATTAAATGTGCCATGAAAATGCAATTTCATTATTTGCTAAGACCAAGTCAGTCTTCCTTAAAAGCTTCCTCCATGCTAAGTTAAAAAGGGGAGGGAAAATGTACTTTAACATTGAATTTACGTATTCACATCATCACAACCTCTCCAGGCTGATTAGTCTCTTTAGGATTCTTTTAAACTCTATTGCACAGAGTTAAAATTTTGTGTCCTTTTCTCTTCTTGTGCTTGATCGACCTCTTCCTCTTCCCTTCCATTAACTTCAGGAAGATTACAGTTGTTCATCAAGTTAGTTCTAATCTTCCTAGCCGTCAAGGCAAAAAGGGAAACACGACTCATTAAGAAAAAAGGAGGAAGCGTGCCAGTGCCACAGGGAGCTAACATTGATTTACCTTTTCTCCTGCCTGTATGTGTCTTTATACCTAGAATGGAATCTTCTACCCTATTAGCACCAAGGCAAAACTCCCAATCTTGTTCTTGTGCATCGGACTTTCTCTAGAAGAATTCAGATGTATCCCTTCCATTACCCTGATTCTCAGCCTTCTGTCCATCCAATGTCACAGCCCTTTAGAAATAGGACAATAAGGAGACTGCCATTGGGCCCACTGGGCAGTTTGCTACTTCAGTCCTGGCTGTTATCTTAGGCCAGGGTTTTTAGAGCATGAATAAATCCAGGCAGCTTCAGCTCTCTGGAAGGAAAGTCGTGCCATTTATTTGTTTAATCTCTCCAAAGCAGCCCAAAAGCATTACCTGGAGGTAGAACTTGGAATTGGATTTCTAGTCCCAAAGGACGATTGCTGCTGGAGTCAGCCTAAAGCCCTAGCATGGAACAGGCACATTTGTAGTTAGAATCTATTAATAAACCGATGAAAGCTCACTGGTTAAAAGCCAAAGAATGCTATGTAATGCTCTCTTTTGCTTTTAATGGACTGAAACCCATTAAGACACTGCTAAATAATATGGCGAATTTTTTTCTTGCTGCTGATAGGGGGACAGTAACAGACACACACACACACACACACACACACACACACACACACACACACAGTAGGTTAATTTCAATAGGCTCTACACCTAAAGCAGCTGGAATGGAGCAGAACCTAGAGTCCAGAGGGTCCAAGGAGTCCCAGAGAAAGGCTAGACAGAACTTCCATGATTGCATTATCAACTTTTCCTGGGGCTATTAAACAAATAGAGCAAAAAACAGGCACATTTGGTCCACGAACAGAGATGGCCGGGGACAGGGGAGGGAGGCTCCAAATGGCACAACAGATGTCTCGGGGCTCACATACCAAGGTGCAGGCTTGGAAGGGCCCTTCCGGGGGTTCTAATGCTGAGAACAGCTGATTGAGCGCAAAAATGAGAGAAGTTAGGGGATGGAGTTTGAAAGTCTTGCCTCGTGCTTGAACTTCCCAGATGGGCTGTTTCATCTATTTTTGGAAAGGTGATGTCAAAGCAACCAGCTGATGCGGTCATTTTAGTGAGATTTTTGCTTTGGGGACAACTGCCAGGATTCAGCTTCACTATCTAAACCTGGTTCTCTCTTCCCACCTAGGAACAGCCGTCTGTCTGCCCCACTCTATGCTACGGGCTGTCCTGGGTTGCAATGGCTTCCAGACTGTCACAAGGTTATGGAGCTCCCAGTCTACTCAGACTGTGGTCTCCAAGTCAGGGCATCTCTTGCTTCTGGTCACGGAGGTCTCTTCCTGATGGCCTTCCCTGTTGGTCTAGATTGGATTCACAACCTTCCTCTGAAAACAGGAGGCTATGCATTCATCTTTTATATACATTCCTAAAATTCTTTCACTTCAACACACGGCTCTGGTGTTTCGAGTCTTATACTAACTTGGGTTTAGGTCCTGCTTGCCTGCATCTCCATGATCAATATGTTCTTCCTATTACGGTCCCAATTTCTCCCTTGATCTCCAAATCCTGTCCTGCCTTTTCTATGGCTGCTGTTCAAATACCACAGAGCAGAACAGACGGTGGCAGTTCCATTTTACAAAGATGGCCAGAGCAAGAACTCCCATCTCACATGATTGGCTGACATTGTGACTCTGCCACTCTGCCATCGTTGGGTACCATCTTGGCCATCTCTGGTGCCCATCTCGACCAATAGAGTAAGTTCAGTGAAAGGATATTGGGAAATTAGAGGCTAGGTCATAAAAGGAATTAGAGCTTCAGCCTAGCTATCTTTTCAGAACCCAGATGCCATGTTGTGAGGAGGCCAGGACATGTGGAAAGGCCACCAGTAGATGCTCGGGCAGACAGCTCGCACTGAGGTTCCCACCAAAAGGCAGCATCACTAACAGACTGATCTGTGAGTGAGGAAGGTCTGGGGATGACTGCATCACAAGCTGCCGTTTGACTGTAAGTACATGGGAGACAGCCCTCCTCAGCCCTCCACCCAAGCCAAAACTGCCTACTTGGGCTTCCCTGGTGGCGCAGTGGTCGAGAGTCCGCCTGCCGATGCAGGGGACACGGGTTCGTGCCCCGGTCCGGGAAGATCCCACATGCCGCGGAGAGGCTAGGCCCGTGAGCCATGGCCGCTGAGCCTGAGCGTCCGGAGGCTGTGCTCCGCAACGGGAGAGGCCACAGCAGTGAGATGCCCGCGTACTGCAAAAAAAAAAAAACCTGCCTACTTAACCTCAGAATCATGAGAGATCTCATAACATGGTACTAATAATACTACTAGTAAGATGCTCATCATCATGACAGATACTGAGGATAAATGACAATTTTTTTTTCCCACCACCAAGTTTTGAGTGGTTTGTTTTGCATGCACAGATAATTGGAAAAAATATCAAACAGCTGAACATTTGGAGGCCACTAGACCAGGGATATGCAAAGTATGGCCCGTGGGCCAAATCCAGCCTGCCGCGTGTTTTAGCAAATAAGTTTTACTGGAACACAGCTCGTGCGTTTACATATCGGCAATGGCCGCTTTCATGCGACAGGGTCAGAGCTGAGTAACTGTGACAGAGATCGCATGGCCCACGAAGGCTGAAATACTTAATATCTGGACCCCGTATAGAAAAGTTTTGTTGAACTCTGATAGACAAATGGCTGACTTTTCCATTTTCGTTTTGTTTTGTTTTTTTTTTACTTTTGACAGTGAGTATTCACCATTTTGCAGCCTAATATACTTGTATCCTATCCAGCTATGTAAAATTTTATATTAATTGGCACTCTGCAGGCAAAGATACACATATACACTCAAGCATTTGGGAAAAGCTTTCATTAAATTAAAACACACCACAGAGATTCTAAATGGCCATACATGTGGTTTTCATGAGGCTGATGCTGGATTGAGTATGAATGAGGTACCCAAAAGTAAATTTGCACATTGACCAAACCAGGGAGTAGGGCACATTATAGTAAATGTTTTATTTTTCTTTCTGGAATAAGAAGACAACTGATAAAACTGGCAACTCCTGGCTGTGCAGAAATTTACATTGGGTGGAATGTTGATGAAGCTAAAAAACAAAGACTTTCTGAGGTTTTTAAGTAAAGGCAAGTAATTTTAACAGCACCTAAATTAAATTAATCCGATGACAAAGTACCTGCAAATTGAATGGGCTTTCTTGATGGATTCTAGATGTGTTCTACGTGAAAAAAGTACTTTGTTGATCGAGTCCCACTTGGGTTCTTTCCTTCATTACTCTTTGCATTATAAAAAATTACATTTCTGCAAGGGACAACTCAAAAAATCTATCTTGCCTTCCCCCATTAATTGCAAGTTTGATGGAAGATGTCACCTTTACCCTTTGGAAAAAAGGGAATAATAGAGGACAGAAATACTCAAGGAATTTGACAGCCACGCCAAGTAAATTATTCTATGGCTATTCCAACCACAGCTATTAGATTTGTGTTTTTTTTAACACAAAGGCATATA
The DNA here is from genome assembly GCF_937001465.1 of Orcinus orca. Lineage (NCBI taxonomy): Eukaryota > Metazoa > Chordata > Mammalia > Artiodactyla > Delphinidae > Orcinus > Orcinus orca. Next base: position 7,328,501 of record NC_064563.1, on the reverse strand, counting down.
ATCGGGTTAGAATCCTGGATTACTTTGAAGTAAGAAATTGGTTTTCACCTACTGTTTCAAAACCCTTTTTAAGATCCATTCATCTTTCAGGGTGACGATTAGCCACCCCCTCTTCCTAGGGCACAAAAGTTAACACATACTGGTACCTCAAAATAACTAAGAGACAAATCTAACACCACTAACGTGTTTTTCCAAATATTTGGCAACTGAGAGATTTATGAAATATTTCTACTAATGGGGAGATAAATATGATTTGTCTCATTTCTGATACAGTCTTCTGCAAAGAAAATTCCTTAAAATGGGGCTGTCAGTAATTTACAAATTAATATGATGACCTATTGAAATTTTCAAAGCTATATAAATACCAAGTACACTCTTTCTCCTGTTTGGGAAATCACCAACTTTATAGAGCAAACTATTTATGCCCCTGAACTTTAGACTACATTACCTTATTTTTAAATACCACTATATACTGATCTAAAATGTCTTAGTAACACAGGAAGAAGCTTGCATTTATGGGCCCTGAATCAATCCTTTCTAAGTTACTGGATTTTCAATTACCAAAATTACTGCACTAAATATCACCTTAGTTGCCTGAAAGAATTAAAGCATTTTCCAAACTGGAAATTCCTAGAAGATAATACATGTCCTGCCAGACTCTAATGCCTTCCACTGTAGGCAGTCTTTTTTTTTTTTTTTGCGGTATGCGGGCCTCTCACTGCTGTGGCCTCTCCCGTTGCGGAGCACAGGCTCCGGACGCCCAGGCTCAGCGGCCATGGCTCACGGGCTCAGCCGCTCCGCTGCATGTGGGATCTTCCCGGACCGGGGCACAAACCCATGCGCCCTGCATCGGCAGGCAGACTCTCAACCACTGCGCCACCTGGGAAGCCCTGTAGTCAGTCTTGTGGTATCTTTATTTGATAATTTTGTATATTCATTTAGAAAAATTAACATTTGACTGCCAAAAAACCCCAGTGGGGTAGGGCTAACAAGGATTAGCAGAGGATCAAGGGGTTTGCTGCCTACGAGGAGATCGCAAGTCTGCAGGGGTCAGAACTAGGTTCCAATCCTAGCTCTGCCTCTTACAAACGTGTTGACATCAGTGAAGTTATTTCACTCAGAATCTGGTTTCTTGAACTGCAAATTAGAGTTAGATTCTCCTATAACCTTCACTAGCCTCTAACATCGAATTTCTAGACCTCTTTGTTTTAGCCTTTTCTTCTTGCTAAAGTGAACCACGAGAGGACAGGAAGAAATACTGAATATGCCCTAAATGTTTAAGGGAAACACTTCATCTAAGGAGTTGTTTTAGGGGTTGCCACCCTTGACATGTTTAGCACATGTGGTTAGTAGTATTTGTGAACCCTCTACCTCCCTCCTATGAAAGGATCATTCCAATTGCTCTGGACTTTCATGGCAGTATATCTGCTGTTTTCCCCTGACAAATCATTTCCTACTCTGGATTATATTTTAGGTTTATTTCTTGTTTTCCAACCAGACTGGAGTCACCCTGGGAGTAGAACACCTATTCTGTACCTTACTTTGCAGCCCTGCAGTATCTTAAAATATTGCAAAATTATTTGAATAGCAATGAGTGGGTGTGAATGAATGGGTGGATAAAAGAACAAATAAATACCCTAGAGCTCAAGAGTCAGATGCTCAAATCTCTGACCAGTTCAGAGAAGGACGGGAAAGGTTTTCTTTTCCACAAGCTTTTCTACTTCCTGAGCAGCATGAAAGAAATGCACTATTCTTTTCTGGTTTTACTTTAATTCTACCAGAGAGCTGGCAAGGAAACAGAAAGCCAGGCAAAAATTAAGATAAGGTCCAAATGGGTAAGTATCCTGACTGCTACACATTCTGCATCTTGACCTTCACCTTGGAGTTTGGCCAGGCACCACCAGCTGTTAGTCTGAGGGTAATTGACTTGAGCAATCATGTAAGTATCAAATGCTGTCACGGCTGCCTGCAAACTGAGTCATAGCAAAAGCAAAGCAAAGGCTGTGTACTGGCCGCATGGCTCAGACTCCACCCCACTGAGTTAAATATGCTCTCTGCCCTCAAATTTAACCCGATACCAGTGACACAACTCGGTTAGTACATAGTCAATCTAACTCAATAGAGCTTTTTAAAATGTTCTTCACTCTCATTAGAAACTGAAGTAGCAGGGTAATTTAATGATGAATCTGAATGTAATTAAGGTAATTAAAATAGCAACTTAATTTTATGCTGTCTCTGGGAAATGTTCAACCCAAGGGTTGCACATTCAAATTCTGAGTTACATTGGTTAATATCTTTGATGTGTATTATAAAGTAGTTAAATGTAATAGAGTTCAATTAGTAAAATATATTGACTCTAGGCATTGAAATTGGTACTATATATTTTGGGAGTGTGTTAGTTTTCACTGTTAAAAGAATTCTTAGGATGAGAGTCCTGAAAATAAAATTAATACATCACTTTATTGACAGTTTTAATGTAAAACTGCTAGTGGCTGGGATAACGACATATGGGATGAAGGTGTATGCTCCACCAAGGAGGTGAAAATTTGATGGGGTTGACAAGTAGGAAGATACACAATTTCAGTAGGTGCTAGGACGGAACTTACACAGAAGCCTGGAAATGGGAATTAGCCAGGCAAAGAACGTGGTTCTATCTGTACATGTTTGTGCGTATCCATCACTGGCACACAACGTGTGCATCCTCTGTGCCTCCATAGGTGATACATGGGATGAGGTGAGGTATAAGGGAGGATTTTTCAAAGCAAAAGAACATACGCACCTTGCCCTGGATTCTCAAATAATTTTGTTGCGCTGGAGTTCAACAGAGAAGTGAAGGACTGCCAGAAACGGTAGGCAAAGGTCAGACCACAAAAAAGTTCTGATGCCATGTTTAAGAGTCTGGAATTCATTGAACATAAATGCAAGTATAATTTTTAATTTAAATATCTGTTTCAGTTTGTGTTTTACTAAGAATTCAGTAGAAGCTTTATGGCTCCTGACTGTAAGAAATGTGCTGCTAACATGTTTTGTTTCACATTCGTTTCATGTCTATTACTATTAGATATTAAACCCTTCACTTTTCCACTTTGGAGATGAAGTTCTCTCATGGTCCACGTGTTTTTTACAGGTGCTCACTTCATGTTCTGTCATATTTGATCATTGTTAAACTTTTTTGTTATAGTTAAGAGTCTAACATTAAGAATTATTATTTTGCAGTTGAAATATTTTATCATTATATAAGCTTATGTCCACTTGATTCCTAAGAAGAACATAAAAATAGGGGGAGAAAAAAACCCCTCCATTAATTAAAAAACACACACAAATGCACACATAGATACAGATGTTTCCAGAAGTGTAGCAGCTGTAGACAAAGCCACTGGGAGTTTTAATTTAGTTTTTAAAATTCATCCAGATGTCTGTTATTTCATAGATACTGGTTAGGTGTTTAGCTTATCATTTATTTTATTCAATTTGGTATTTCTTAAAGAAAGACAGTCACATACACGAAGTGTTTACAGATACACACACACACGCACACACACACACACACACACACACACACACACGTCAGGGACCCTGTTGCTTTGAACCATAACATAAATTATGTCTAGCTTGTCAGTTTAGTTTTAATTCCCCTCCTATCATGCACACAATACCCCAGCCCTTGACCATATGGATAGACGACAGGTTCTTTAGGAAATGTAGGTCCTCACTGCTTCACTCATTCATTACGTTTAGGAAGACAACACGTTCCTGTCCAGATGAAGAATTCTTGGTGAAATTCTTCTGCGATTCAAGGATTGGGTTTGTATAACGTATCTGGGTCAAAGCTTTTATCAGCACAATACCATTCATCTTGATTTCCTCAGGCACAAAAAGAACAGGATAGAATATTGTTTGTGATTTCCACATCACCCCTAACGTATGAGCTGTCATCACTGATTCATACACAAGGATCCTGGAACCACAATATTCAAATAAGCAGCTAGAGTTTGTGTGTGTGTTTCCTTTCTGAATTTCCCTTCTCTTTTTTAATCTCTCTAGAGATCTGCTACCAGCACACTCTGCTGGTACTTATCACACATCTTGAGCAGGGAACACTTGGTAAAGGCTCTTTCTTTGACCAGTCAGAAGCATGTCATGAGCCAGCGCTAAGAAAAGAAAAACCACTTAAGGCATCAGTGGTCTCGCAACAGTGCTTCAGCGCCTGTGCCAAGATGCTGGCAATGGGGTCCTTAATTGTATTAGTGAGTGTTCCAAGGGGTCTTTGTTTGGGAGAATGGGTGAGAAAAGAAAGACCCCAGGAGCCAGCACAATGTCTACTCCGCCAAGAGGGGCATTTTTACGTCACTACACCAGATTAGTAAGTGCTGATAGAAATGTGTCCCTTTTCAAATGACTTCGTATTGCCTCTGAAAGGTCAAAAGAGCTATGGCTTCATAAGCCAAAAAAGCATGTGTTCCTCTTCTTAAAGAAAATGGGCAATGCTGATTATGAAGATCTGGTGTAGTGGGGTATTTCAGGAACAGGTATTAAAGACAGAATCTTGCATATCAATAAATATGTATGCAAAATATTTATATAATAAAATACCATCTGATATATTCCATACTATATCATACATACAAATGTATAACACAATTTCAAAGATGCATGGCTTTCTGATGTCAAACCCAGCTTGTATTCTGTTATAATTTTCAACACTTGGGACCTTTGTCTGAAGCCTTTGTCAAGAAAAGTGAACTTTTCCCAACTTCCTTATGAAAACAGAAACAAAGCTAATTCTCTCTTGTCCTCTGCTGAAAACTATGTGTCTGTTTTCTAAATGGCACTGGACTGGCTTTTCCTTACAAACTACTCATCTACCACTTTTATTTCCAGGTCACCATTCTCATGATTTAGCTTCTACTTAAATGGAAAAGAAAAAAAGAGTGTGTGCCTAGCACTGCCTGGCACTGGGCCTGATGTAAACAGCTGACTTGAGAGGATAAGGCTCAGGAAAGGAAAGACCCCAGACTCTGTGACCTTATAAAATTGACTGACATTCACAAAGAGGCTTTGTTTCCTAATGTATTTATTTGTAGTCATCGGATATCACTTTCCATTGGATATCTTCTTTATCATTAGAAAAGTCTCCATCACTCTAAGTATAAATAATTTGAATTCCAATAAACACTTAGAATCAATTATTAATTCAGAGTAAATAAATGTTCCTTTGCATTCATAGACCTTTTCATAAATAGATTCAAAAGTATTTCACTCTTGGCACCTTTGGGTCAGGTAAGTACAACATCCCTGGATGATAATTTTGAATTGCCAAAAAGAAAAAGAGAGGGGAAAATTGATACGAAGAAGACTGAATCATAAGAGAGAAAAGTGCAAATTTAACTTGTAACATAGTAGCTTTATCTAATGACTATATTTGCAATTCGCTGAGACTTGAGAGAATTATGTAATAGAACCAGGGAGAAATGTTCTCAGATCTTACCAAGTGGATGACTATCGTAAATCTAAAACTCAATAGGCTAATTAACTCCTGACTGATAGTCACCGGAAGGAACATTAGAAATGTCAAGTCTTCTTTACCTGTGTAACCAGGGAATCTCAAAGGAAGCAAACAAAGAACAAACAAACTTTAGGAGTTAGACTTGATGACCTTTAAGAAAACGTGCTACTCTGAAATTTGATGAGCAATATCTCAGAATTCTTTGCATTAATGAGAACCATTGTTCTTTCATGCAATCAGGTATTCACGAATAAAAAAGTCTAGAGGTTTGCTTTTAATTCAAGAACAAGAGAGCAAAACTGATTGCTTCAGGTTTTAAAACTACTTATTAAAAAAAAAACAAAAAAACTACTTATTATCTTTTACACAAAAAGTACTCTTTAAAGGAAAAAAGGTAAATAAAAGGATTATGCAAGTATGTACTCTAAATGAGCATATCATCTGGCCATAGGAAAAGGTAAAGACATAAAAATTATACAAGAATAAGATAGGGCAGTTAGGAAGATATGGATTCTTATGGGACTTCATAGGCAGAACGAAGAAGAGAAAGTGACACACTTTAAGGGAGAAATTTAGAAGAACAGTATAAGAAACAAAGATTCAGGGGGATCATGTCTCTAGTGGAGAATATTGCAGGTGAACAACAGAAGAAAAGTTTGGAAAGGCAGGTTGTGATCAAACCATGGGGGACCATGAGGTCCAGCATAAAGGCACAATGAAGGTTTCTGAGTGGGTTAGTGCTGTGCCTTATCTACTGTCTAGTATGAATGGGCTGTAGCATGAAGGATATGGTTGTCAAGGGGCCAGAATGGAGGCACAAACCCCAAACCTAACCTAATGGATAGGTCATAGGAATGAATAAAATTGTCCCCAAAGGGAAAGTAAAGAAAGACCAGAGGATGACTTCGCACAAGACTTAATCCAACAACTGCGAATGTGTCATTTCACAGGAAAAAAAAAATCAATTGAGCTATATTTGCCAAGTTATGTTAAGCATAATTTCTTAAGTTTTGTCATTACTTTTTCTGTATAGAAAACTTGCATTAAAAGAAAAACGTGGGGAGGGATAAATTAGGAGTTTGGGATTCACAGATAGGACTATATACTACTGTACATAAAATAGATAAACGACAGGACCTACTGTGTATCACAGGGAACTATATTCAGTATCTTGTAATAACCTATAATGGAAAAGAATCCAAAAATAATATATATATATGTATGTATATGTGTGTGTATATATATAAACCAAATCACTTTGCTGTGCACCAAAACTAACACAACATTGTAAAGCAACTATACTTCAATTAAAAACAAAACCTCGCTAAGTCAGACAAAGTTATTCTGGTCACCTTTGGAAATGTTTGCTCCATGAAATATTCTGTGAATGAATAGCAATCACCCTCCCGTACCAACAATTTTGAGTGTTCGAAATATTTTTTAAAATATTACTTTTGCCTGTAAATTTTTCTTTGTGTAAATTCACCAAACACTCCTCATTAGATTGTAAGAACTAAAATTATGTATTAACGTTAGGGAGTGTCTTCTTGCCTAGCAGTAGGGGAACGAGGCTATCTGGGAGCGGCTGGTGGTGGATCACTGAATTGCTCACCACTGCAGCCTGCAGACTGGTAGAAGGAGGGGAAAAGAATCCCAAGATCACGAAGTTAGCGACTGAGACCTCAGCCCTCATGTAAGCCCAAATATGTAGACATATTTATTAGCCTAAGGCAGCAATTTAAGCCCATAATACATGATTTAGGAATTTAGAAGGAATTGTTTGTCTACATTCTCTTTTTGTAAGTAGATTTGGAATGAGAATTTGGTTTTTATGAGTATTCTATTTCTTGTGTTTTAAAGAATCCCAGGAAAACCTCCTAAGCAATTTTTAAATTCAAGTCTATATCACTTCTTGCTTTCTTTTTTTTTTTTTTTTACTATTGTTGCCCAACCTTCTCTTAAGATTCTTGTCTATCACATCACTGTATACTTAAGCATTTTAAAAAGCAATTGGCCTACGTACATATTAAATTCTTGTTAGGAACAATTTGGTAAACTTACTGAAAGTGGTTTAATGTCTCTATACCTTTTATGCATGGATAAGTCCACAAACCCCAAAACAACTTTTTACATTAAGTAGAAAGGTTACAATTTTTTATTATTAAAAAATATGTGGTCTTTGATTTCAGAGTCTTCTCTCTTTCCCCTTCTGCCTCCGAGTATTTAACCGTTGTAAGAAACTAGCTCAGAGATCCATCCTGTTTTCAGAGCTGTGCTCCTTCCCAATCAGTATGAGGACACAGGCAGTAATAAAAAGGACAGGTAATAGCTTTAAGAAAACTCCCATTTATCAGCATAGGTGCCTCGGATTCATACTGCAATACGAATGGGCTAAGAGCCTATGAAATTCCAGGAGCTTTCTTGGGCTACTTCTCATAGGTAGTTTTGCAGAAATCCCAGATAAGGATAGAGTTTGGCTTAAAACACCTAGTGAGTGTGCTGGACTCGCTAGTCTTTCAACCTGTATGACCTGTTTCTTTGTGGGTAGAGGTCCCCTTGGATCAGGAAGCCAACCCCTTCCAGATGCCCATCACTTCCTTACTTTGGCTTCAAGATATTTGTACTAACTTTGCAGATTTTATTATCCCTCTGTCCTTCTGGAATTTTCTCTAGCTCCAGCTAGAAAGGGCACTTCACCATTTCAACACCATTCCAAGCACTAGGTGAAACTGGCATCCTCACTAGGATTCTGTCTATCTTATATAGGCTCTGTCCCACAACCCAGTCCAAACTAGTTTCCATTCATCCTCCAAGAGGACAGAGCCTTTCCACTCTAGTCTCTCAGGTGAGGGATGGAGGTATGTATTCATAACTCATTTATGTAATGGAGATGACACACAAGGGAGCACTTCTTAAGCCCAGTCAGCAGCTCTACCCACCATGTACATATATATCTTTTTAAATGCCATGCATCTCAATGTAACAGGGATTTTTTGCATTTTAAAGAGAAATCAAGGTAATCCAAACAGCCATTATTGATAAAAATGTCTAGGAGTAGAAGAGTCTGGCAATGAGCAAAAACTTTACATCAAACTCATCTCTTTATATCAAACCTTTTACATCAAATTTACATCTTTATTCTTCCTACCTACTGTCTTTTTTGCAAATGAAATATATGTCTCTATGGCGAGTATGGCTTTAGGGATCCCATCCCAGATGCCAATATCTGGGAGCAGAAATTACACTCACCTGCTTCAAGACTGCTCATTTCCCCTACAGCCCCCCACATAGGGCGGTGACTTTTCAATTAATGGAGAAAAGAATAATGTGTTCCCTACAAGGTTTTACATCTAAATTAATAAGACGGTATAATTCAGCTCTTGCTCTGAATACCAAAGAAATGAACATGACAAGTTTTTTTTTTTCTTCTTCCCCCTTTATATGTTGTGACACAAAACCGGATGAATCAGAGAATCAAAGGGATGAAAGAAGATGCAGCCAACAGACATTGTACTCAGCACCTACCCCGCGTCAGACAGGTGCTGGGGTACAAAGATGACGAGAGGTCACTCAGCCTCAGAGAGTATACAGGTTACTCAGGAAGGAGGCATGATGCATGCGCCAATAATATTCAGATGAAGTATATAAAGTGTGTTGTGGGAACTCACAGAGGACACTGTCGTCCCTTACAGATTCACACAGGAGCAAGCATCTCTCCAGATCCTTTGAGGACCATGTATTATAGGTCCCATGGGTGTACCGCGTGTAATAACGTTGCTTTAATCTGTTGCGTTGGTTCACTGTTGACTTTATATTTTCATCAGCCAGGGCCAGAAGATCTCTTCTAGGTAAGACATTCCCGTCAATGACAATATAAATGCTTCCTGATCACTGCTATTTGTAGGGGCTGGAAAGCCACTGGCACATACCAGCCCTTGTATTCTTAGAACGTGATTCATTAAATGGATGTGTGTACATCCACGAATCGCACGGGATCTCTTTTTATGTAAGTTTCGAGGACCAGTGGTCTTATATTTTTAAATGTCAGCTTATGGAAACCCCACTGGCTTCCCCTGCCGTGAATACGCTGGTTGCTCGAGGAGCTATCCCAAGGCACCATTCAGAGGCCGTCATTTCACTGTGAAGACTGTTAAAAAGAATAATTGGTATCAATAACACTTACCTGTGTATGCAGAGGGAAGGTTACCCAGCCATAACAAGCCCAGATTCACACAGCCACTACTTAAAACAATGCAATGTTTGGGATTTATGAGAATAAACCCTGTCAGGAATAATGCCCTTATGGGGGCCTTCTTGATTCATTTGACATATTCTGCTGTGTACTCACAGTTCAATCAAATCTGCCATGCGGTTATAGGCTAACGTGCTTGCATACAAGATGCAAACGATACACACCGGAAAGGTTCACTTCTCAAAAAGAGGTATGGCTTTAGATGCCCTTCTGACTCTTGTGTTCCTCTAAAACAGCCATAGGACTGTTTCCGATAGTGATTATCGACATCGCTCAAGGGTACTGGAAAAATGAGGGGGAAGCATTACCATTACATAGAAAGATGGATCAAGCATGAATCAAGATGGAAGGAACACCAGCAACAGATACACTCAGGCAAGGGAAGGAGCCCCCGAACAACAAGGATGAGGACGACAGTAACACAACAAAGAGCATCGCTTAACCTGTTTTGTCAGAGCTGGTATTGATGGTATTGGTAGTGATGGAGGTGAAGGTAGTCTTTGCGCTGTCCTTGGCAGTTACAGATTTCTGCTTATTTTTCATGGCTTCCAGTGCTTTGAGCTTCTTGGCATGTTTCGTGCCTTTGTAGTGGGCCGCAGCCTGGCTCTACAAAGGAGAACAAAATGAACCATGCAATCAGGCTCATTTCTAAACTGGCATTCTCTGTATTACTGCAAATACAGACTCCCTTTCAATAATAGGTACCATTCACGCGAATTCTGGCTGTGGTCAAACGGTGGGGTTCTATTTAGAATGATGCTACGAAGCAACGGGAATCAAGTTCTAAAACCTCTGGATGGAAGGAAGAAATATTCTATTGCTTCTCTTCAGAGAAATGTAGATGAACACTAACATAGCAACAACATTTTCTTTGTGGAGTGGGAGATAAAAGAATTTACAACTGTATTGCCTTTGTTCTGTCACAGAAGATGCTGGGCTCCCAAAGATTAACAAGGGCCCTAGAAAGAGTAGCTCTCACCTTCTTGGCTCCGGAAATATGTTTCTCCTGCTACAATGTGTCTTATTAATACAGGACCCAACAGGTGTCTACCAGGAAAAATTCACCGATAACAAGGGAAATAGGCACCCTGGAGGCTGAGATGGGAGCGTGAGAGTTCAAAATCAAATGTACCGCTGAAGTCCAAATGGAGTATATGGAAGCTGGGCAATTTTATGATTCTTTCTTTCTCTTTGCTTCCCACAGAGGGTAGTCTGAGTTCAAGGTATTCTTTCAACACGTGTGTCCTTTGTGCCCTGGTCCATTGCCAGGAGGATCCAGTGTGTTTTGAGCACTTCATGTGGCCGATGCAATACTTTTGCCTTTGCTTTCTGAGATTTCTATAAATAGTAATATATATATTCCCAAGTTTCGATTTTCTTAACCTTATCTTTTGGTATTGGAGAGACAATGAGATAGAAAATCATCTTAAAAAATATATATTTATTAATGTTAATTTATTGGTGGTGACGGGGAAGCCTTTGTAGTTTAGGGTGAGGTGGAAGTGGGCAGGGAGATTCTTAGATTAGAAGGTTTTCCAGCTCAAAACCTTTAAAACTATGACCTCACAAGGAAGAAATCTCGGTGGAGGACTAATTCTGTATAGTATCTATGCATCACTTCCCATGACTTATTTAAACTCAATGTTCCATTTTGCCAGAAAAATGCACATTGGCCTCTTCATCACAGCAACTGTGGTAGGTAGGGTGTTGCAGTATAATATCTTTTTATAAGTAGATAAATATATAATCCACACCTTCATTTGCATCATTCTGACAAGTATCCTCAAAGGACTAGGTACCTTTATTGAAAGAACACTGGACAAGGAAATTGTATATTAGAAACAGTTTGAACAGAGAGGACACTCATGCATCAGTTTTCCAACAACACATAACATCAAAAGACATAGTGTGAGTCAAAATATGAAGTTAAGACTTACTATAGTTAATTGAGGAACCAGTGATAGATTGGATTGCTTTGATTCTACATGGAAAATGCTATTTTGATGGACAGAGTGGTGTCCCTTTTTTCTCCTTCCTGATTTATTTCCAATAATTCAAATCCTTTGGGTATATCTTTTGAGGGCATGATGCTGTATGCAATTAATTCCACAATATATAGTCGGTCATCTTCTCTAGACAGCTGATGATGTACTTTCCCTTAAAGCAAGGCTCATCTCCTACTCCCGGTATTGAAGTGAATGCTTTATATATAATGCATATTAAAATATAAGGTTGAGATAAACAGTGCTATCCCCACATATATCTTCAAAATATACATTTTGTACATATACTTTCATTCTAAGGTTCCTGGCAAATCTATATTCTCGGTGGTATTTCAAATCAGATATGACTTTGTTTTAATACACCATAGGACCAGGTGAATGTCACTATTTTAGATATTAAGAAAGTTACTCCAAAAGAATCCTGACACTTAAGAGTGTACTTATATCCCGCGCCCCCCGGCTGAAAAAAAACAAAAACCCTCTGCACAGATACAGCTAAGCCAATGCTTCCTACAAGTGAAATGGCTCAGGGAGTTGTGGGGAAAAGAGAGTGATCAAATTACCAATAGTTGGTAGGCTCCCAGTTGAGACCCCTGATATATTAAAAAGCAAAACAAAAGAAGACAATATGCACACTCGTTAATTGAATAATAGTCCCAAAGCGCCCTGATAATAATTAAAATATCTGCTATTAAAAAAAAAAAGCAAGTGAGCCTCCCACAAATTTGAAAAGAAAAAGTTGAATGGTATGAAGGTCCAAAATGCTATGGAGAGACCTGTAGAATTTCGGGGGAAATGTTGGATATAGTGGAGGCGGATCGGGGTAGCCTCAATGTGATTGTGGTGGTGTAGGGTGTGTGTGTGCTAGGGGTAGAAGTCGATATACAAGTTGGAAACAGAATGCAGACAGATAACCCTTCTGGATACTGTAAATTTTCTTTGTCATTGATCTTCATGTTTGTATAATTTATTGGACTGCTCTTGGGTTCTACTGGTATTAATTTTAATATCTATGTATACTGCCCCCTGAACTCTTCTTTTTTTGTATTCTTTTCCACTATGGTTTATCATAGGTTGTTGAATATACTGCCCTGTGCTATACAGTAGGACCTTGTTGTGTATCCATTCTCTCTATAATAGTTTGCATCTGCTAACCCCAAACTCCCAATCCTTCCTTCCCCCATACCTCTTCCCCTTTGGCAACCACCAGTCTGTTCTCTATGTCTGTGAGTCTGTTTCTGTTATAGGTAAGTTAATGTGTGTCATATTTTAGATTCCACATATAAGTGATATCATATGGTATTTGTCTTTCTCTGTCTGACTTCACTTAGTATGAGAATCTCTAGTTGCATCCACGTTGCCGCAAGCCCCCTCGATACAGGTGTGTTGCATAAAGGCGTGTTCCTTGTGTAAATGAAGAAAGCCCAGACAGCTCTCCTTACCCTGTTAGCCCACTTCACTGGACTGGATAGATTTTTCAGCCACAGCTAACCTTTCTGTGACTGTAGACAAAGCTGCAGCCTAAGAAGGAATCGTGCTGAGAGATTTTTCAAAAAGCAGTAGTTGGACAGAGATGTGTCTTTGGGCCTCATCTGCTTTGCCTTTGGGCAGAGAGGTGCTGGGTGTATGTAGCATGCCATTTTCCCTCCAAGGTTGTCTCCTATTATTTCTTAGCCAGTCTCTGAGTCAAGTCATCCTCAGAAACCTGGGAACCATCGAACACAAACAGACTATTATTTTTCACAGGAATGATTTCAAAGTTAAGTAAGTATACTACTTCATCACAGCACATGTCAGAATTCTGTATTTTAAAACTCAAAGAGAATTAGGTGATCAAAGTACACAGAGAACAAGAAAACATTGCTTTCAACAAGTTCCTTTCAGATCATAAATGGAATATTCGGGTATAGTGTAAAAATCACTATTGCCGACCTTGAACTAGCACATGACACCATGAAATCTAACAAGTGTCATCCCAGAGGCAAGCGGTGACATTCAAGATATGCACACACATTCCTGCGGAATAGCGATGCCACTTTAAATGTCAGCACCAATCCTAGCCTTCAGTAGCCAGTCAGACTTTTCAATCTTCAAAATTTGTCTTCAGTATTTCAAAAAGGCTTCAGGTTTAAATGCAACTGAAGTTCCAAACTAGATAAAAATAACCGTGAAATGGCGAACACTTGGAAGAGTTTCATCATTTTGAAACACATGCACACATATACACACATCTATTTTGCTTATCTATGAGGCTTTGTTATAAAGCACTATTATTCTGTGAAACTCACTGCAAAATTAATGTTCATGCATCCTTTTATTCCCTTAGCTCCAATACCTTGTACAATTTTAATCTGCATGTCTTTGGCATAAAGTCTCGTGATATGCTTTTGAAGAACTAGGAAGTTTACTGTAAGCATACATATATGGCAATGATAACCAATTCATTTTCATGAACACGTGATTTCAAAAAGAACAAGGTGGTCTTTGTTAGTTTCTGATGTCATTTCATTTTATCACATTCAATTTTTATTAAAATAAAATGAACATTATCCTATTAAAGTGTAACATCAGAAAAATAAAGAGTGGTTATGAAAGAAGTTACCATCCTCTTTGGGGAGACAAAAGATAATACTTGAACAGAGGAATTCTTTATTTTTTAAGAAAATTATCTGATTTCAAAACTTTAACTTAGATTGTTGTTTTGGATATAAAAAAAATGAAATGATAAAAAGCTATAGCATCCTAAACTCTAAAACACTTACTTTAGATTTTTATTTTGAAAATTATTGAAAAACTACTCCTGGAAAAAAGTTTAAAATTTGTATTTATCTCTGTACAGTTTTTTTTGTTTTGTTTTGTTTTGTTTTTTGTTGTTTTGCGGTACGCGGGCCTCTCACTGTTGTGGCCTCTCCCGTTGCGGAGCACAGGCTCCGGACGCGCAGGCTCAGTGGCCATGGCTCACAGGCCCAGCCGATCCGCGACATGTGGGATCCTCCCGGACCGGGGCACGAACCCGTGTCCCCTGCATCGGCAGGCGGACTCTCAATCACTGTGCCACCTGGGAAGCCCTGTACAGTTGTTTTTATGTTGCATACACTCACTCAAATCTAATATTGAGGCCATCTGCATAGGTTCAGCCATGTGGATTAAGACCAGTATGCATTCTAATGGTTCAGTGGCTTGTTAAATATTTTGAATATCACTTTTGTATATATCAATAGAAAGTTTCTAATGATTCTATCTTAATTTATTATCAACTCTCAGTTTCATTTAATACTCATATAAAGCATTAGTTCTTAAAGTGTGGTCCCCAGATGAGTAGCAGCAGTGGCAGCTAGGAGCTTGTCAGAAATGCAGGGAATTGTACCCAACATCTTATAATAATAACCTATAATGGAATATAATCTGGAAAAAAGAATGAATCACTATGCTGTACACGTGAAACTAACATAATACTGTAAATCCATTATACTTCAATTAAAAAAAGCAATAAGATGATATTCAGTGAACTTGAAAAAAAAAAAGGAATGCAAATTCTCAACTTCTTTCCCAGACCCACTGAATCAGAAACTATGGCTATGAAGCTCAGCAATCCGTGTTTTACAACCTTTCCAGGTGCTCCTGACTCATACTAAAGTTTTAGAACCACTCATCCTAAGTATTAGTACATTTTCTCCAAAGATGGCCCCTTCTTGTATAAGTGGCCAATGTCTAGGTTTTAAAAGATCAATATATAGTCATTTGAAGATTGAACCTTTCCATATGTCTAACTGTGAGTCATGTGTATTACTCAAGAAAAATAATCAAAAGTTTCTTTCCTTAAAAACAAGCCGTAAAAAGAAGTAAAAAATAACTCAGATAACATAGGGAATTGGGGAACTTCTATACAAGAGGGATGAATTCAAAATAGTAGATCAATCTTGGAAATCTTGTAACTCTCAAACCCCATATAAGTGCTTTCCAAGCCTTTGTGATTCTCTCTGTACATTTTACCTTTTCTCTCCAAGCTAATTATTGTTGCAGCATGACCTCTGACCCCATTGTTTGTATCTCTATGTTGAATGCTTTGCTGTGATCCATTTGTGCGGGGTGGGGGTGTTGGGGGGGTGGGCTGGGGGAATTGCTAGTTCTGTATAAAAATAAGCAAAACAAGGCCCTGTGTCATGTCTCTTAAAACCTCACTATAACAAGCATCTAACTCACTATTATATTTGCATTAACTGATTCAGTGTCAGCCATGGCTAAGTTCTTTCCTTATGTATTAAGGCAGTTTTAATTGAAGGAAACTCCTAGCCAGCGGGCAAATAAGAACCACCCTAGTAAGCCAAGAGACTGCCTTCCCTGTTACTCCACTTAACAAAATATTTGAAGAAGAAATTTCAAGATAGAATAGTTTATGGTTATACATTTTCCTTACTGATGGGAAGACATGTACTTTTCAAATTCTCTTACTCAATGGGGAAAACGACATGAGAAAGATATTTTTATTCCTTAATTACATGTCCCAGAAAGAATATTTAACAACTTATTTTAACCTGTGATTGTGCAGCTAACATTTATGTAGATGACTACAATATGAATAAAAGTGAAAATTCACTTGCATCGAGTCCCAAAGTGAAAAACATGATTCAATTAAGAGTGTTCTCTCTGAGCTCAAATGATTGATGGTTACTTTAAATGTGTTCCTCTCTTCTGTACTCTTCAATACAGAAATGAATAGTACCTGCCTCAGGAATAGAAAAATAGAAAAAAAAAAAGATAATACCACAAGAGCAGGGTCATTTTTATACACTACCAGTAGTCACTGAAAAAACAAATTCTAAATAAACATAGAGAAAAAGAAGAGAGGCATGTCACAATTTCTCAGATATATTAGGTAACTAACTTTTATAAGCAATAAAAATACCTTGTCACTAAGTGGCTGTGAAAAACTCTTGATGGACTCACTTATCTTTTTCAAAGCTTCTCAACTCATCTAGAAACTTCATGATTTTTAAATATTAAGTACTTAATGTTTTCAAGTATCTAATGTGGATGATACAAATAGCACTTATTTGAGTAAGAGAGGCTAATTTGAGAGTTTTTGCCTGGCTCCTGTTGTGAAACCACCGTTCTTGTATGTCTGGGGTACAAACAGCTGACCCCCTGACCTCTAATGGTGGGGTCCTGATTGGGAGACACTGGCTGACAGTGGGCTTTGGAAGCCGGTGCTCATGATCTGATACCGACCAGGGTTCTTGGCCTTCTCCGATCAATAGAAATTGCTAAGAGGACAGACAAGAAATTCAGGCAAGGCTTAACAGGTTCCCTTGCTCACTGCCCTAGCGGGGGCGAGCTGGTTCCTTATATGGGGTGAGGGGAGGGGTGTGGCCAGGGCTCAGGCTGGAGGTGTGGCTTAGGTGGTCTGCCCAGCCCTTTGGTGGTGCTGAGTGCAGGGGGCATGCGCAATGCCCTGCTTTTGCTCCTGACACCCTGGTTTTGCTCCCGATTCCTGAGAAGTGGCAGTTGGGTTTTTGGTCTTTTTGTATCTTGTGGTCCATAATTTGCCCCAACTGTGCATGCACGCAATTATTTATAGTCCTTTATAATTTCTTTGTATTTTCTTGCTGGAGGAGACATTTGTCCAGGTGCAAGCACTGCAGCAAAGGGGCCCAGGTCCCAGCCTGTCTCAGATCTAATTGAGCCAAAGGGAACATTTGGTTCTAGTGAAGTTTGCTCAGTCTTTTGGGGATCTTTTTGTAAATGAGAGACCGCAAATGAGTTTTAACTCTACTGATATAATCACAATAATTTCTTGTAAGAAACTGAGAGAAATCAGAAAAACCACTGTGTCTAACTACTCAACCAGCATACAATAGCCCTTCACCATGTCCACAGCTGAACACTCCCCTCAGTGCGTGACTGTCACCTACCCTTGGAAAGTGTGGGGGGAATTAGACATGTTGAATCTAATCATGTCCGAGGGTCAAGCTGTCAAAGGTGTTGGTATCCGATGCAGAGAAAAACTTTATTTCCAGGTGTGACCTGCATGCTTCCCCTAAATCGTCCCAATCTCCTCCCCCAAGAAACCTACCCACCCATCACCCCAGTCATGATGTCTGCTCTCTAACAAGAATAACTGTCTCCAGTGTAGATAAATGAGGGAAAGCCCTCCTTTTTATTCTCTTAAGGAAAATACCACAAGAAGAAATCATTTTCAAAGCCTTCTCCCTCTGCCTGGAGCACCTTCACTTGCCTGACAGATACCTGTTCATCACAGGTCACCAGCTCCATGTGGCCTTGGGTACAGGGAGTGACTCCTTATAGCACTGGCGTCACTGCCATACCTAGGGTTAAATGTCTGTTTCTTCTGATAGAGAGTAAGTTCCTCAACAGAGACAGAAAGACATCATCATTTTGTCCCTGAGACCTAGCAGAGATCTCCAAATAGGTTTCTATTAAATGCACCTTGAATTAATTTCACATTTTGATTTTAAAATATAAATATGCATGTGGTGTCTCAATGGATTCTGTATGTGAACAGGGTGCAACTTAATTCTCTGTCATTCTTTGGCACTTTGCATTATCTGTTGAACACACTTCAGGGCATATTTATAGCACTTAATGCTAGAAAAGCATCTGGCAGAAACACAAACTATTATTTTTTCTCGGAGAGAAGCTTACCATCAACTGTAAATTGTGCTATTTATGGGAGCTCTCTGCATAGGATGCAGCAACGAATCATTTGGAGATTGTTTCACTTTTTAAAAATTTTGATGAATAACGTTTTTGGTTATTTTTTTAAATCTGGGAATTGCCATGAATGTTTCCGGTGATGATTTTTCATTTTAAGATTTTTCTATAAGTCTGAATTCTCTTAAATACACACAGAGAAATTTTCAGGATGTGGAGAATGCTATTTCTCTATTAACACTATGGTTAAAGTTTCCAAATGGAATATTTTCTCTATATTGCTCTAAAACAATATACAGAAATTAACTATGACATGATTAACCCATTTTCCTCCCTACAAATCCACATAATAATCTATACCCTGCATTTGCTGAAAAAGAGCACCTTTCATTTGGGGAAAAATATTAAATTCCCTATTTCTCCGTAAATCAAGGAAGGCCTCCTCCCTCTAGTTTTATAGCATTTCTCATCTCTAATTCATGAGTCTGAGAATTGTCCTGATTGTTCTTTTGATGAATTTGTTTCAAAGATCCTCGCTGAAATATGTAATTGTAAATGAGATTTGTGGAGCCCACAAAATATATGGTATACAGTTGAGCAGACGTTTTCTCAGTGGTTAGTACTATAGCATTTTTCTGAAGCACTTTGGGTGCACTGGGAAGAGATGGGATTGGGACCATAAATAACCTCGGGAACCTCAACTCCGATGGGCATAGCACACCCGTATTCCAGGTTTTTCACTGCTCATTCAGTCACAAAGGACTCACTGAATAGGGGCTAAACACTTCTGTAGTTATGGGGACAGTTGTAGTTATGGGGACAGAGTAGAGAACGAGGCACACTGATAAATTGGGCCACATTAATACATCTTCTCTATTAAAAATACCATAGGCTGAATTGGGCGATTGGGATTGACATATATACTGATGTGTATAAAATTGATGACTAATAAGAACCTGCAGTATAAACAAACAAACAAACAAACAAAAAACAACTAATACTAAACTTTCTTTGGGTTATTTGTATGGAAATATGTTAATATAAATGTTTCAGACATTACATGAAATTTCTAAAAATCTTGTATGTTCTGTTATAATGTTATGTCATAATTCTAGTTATTACTTTAAAATGTATATCTCAGAAATAAAATAAATTTCCTTGTCAATTGCATTATTATGAACTTTCATCAGATCTTTAACCATGGTCATTTTTAAGTCTTTTGTCATTTACAGACAGTTCTGGGTGTACTCTGATGCTTTTGCAAATATGTTCCTATAAAAGGGTTTCATCTTCAAGGAATTCATGGAAAAGACTGACAAGTACAGGTTTCTGGTAATTGACTATACTGCTGAACTGAATGAAGAAGCATTTTCAGAACTCTAATGGAAAACTGATGAACTCATAAAAGTGCTAACAAAAGATCAAGATGAAAGAAAAAATTAATTACATGGGAGTGAGTGAACTGATGAGGATGATTATAATTTTTGTGACTTTCTGTTTGAATAAAAAAAAAGAAATCCCCCCCCCCAAAAATACCATAGGCAAACTCAAACGATGAGAAAAAAATACAAGCCATATTTGAAAGTCCTACTGCAAAGGGGTTAAGCTCTACGTTCCATGAAAAGTATCTAGAAAATTAGGAGGAAAAAAACAACAGCCATTAGAAAAACTGGCAAAGCCCCAACCCAATTCAATGAAATAAATTATGACAAACTACCTAAGGCTTCTTGGGACAGAATATGGGCTCAATAATGAGAATAAATGCTAATTTTTGTCAAAAGAAAGGAAAACGAATGTTCAGTTGTATAAATCACTTTGGTGCCTAAGTTAGAGAACTCTTGAGATGGATGCAAATTGTGAAAAAATTGTATTTTTGTGTAAATTGTGGTTCCAGGAAAAAAGGAAAAGAAAATGCTTTTAATTAAGAGAAGCTCAACCAACCTGACCTGACCTCAGGACACCCTTTTGACCAAAGAGGTCTGAAGTGAGACATTTTACAGGCAAAACCTGGGGAAATCCACCCAGCTTCTCAAATAAGAGTTTCTTCCTGGACTTAGGAAAACATTTGGTGGACAGAAAAAAGCATTTGTTTTTGTTGCCATTGTTTTCAACTTTCATTTACCAAAGTTGCAGAAAGAAATGGCTTTGGCCTTGGATTAACTTTAGAAGAAGGCTGAGCAAGAAAGAGACAATGACTCCAGAAGACTGATTTATCTCGACATGTATAAAGGCCTGATTTCCTATTATGTCCAATTTCTTCCCATGGCATAAATAAAATTGTGTTTATGGGGCTTCCCTGGTGGCGCAGTGGTTGAGAGTCCGCCTGCCAATGCAGGGGACACGGGTTCGTGCCCCGGTCCGGGAAGATCCCACGTGCCGCGGAGCGGCTGGGCCCGTGAGCCATGGCTGCTGAGCCTGCGCATCCGGAGCCTGTGCTCCGCAACGGGAGAGGCCACAACAGTGAGAGGCCCGCGTACCGCAAAAAAAAAAAAAAAGTGTTTATGTTTCCCGATTGACCATGGTATAGATGAGTTGTATTAGCAAGAAAGAGTGCCAATCCCAACAGTTTAGGGTTTAGAGAAAACTTCCACAAACAGGTGCTGAGACCACAGTATCCCCCATGTTCATTCAGTAATTCTTGGGAGCATGCTGGCCAGAGGGTTTTTCCCCAGGGTGATGCTTGGAGGAAAAGATAAGTGATTCATAAATGCATTGAGGAGATCCTGCTGGTCCTTTACCCAGGGGATGTTAGTGTGTGGCTTTTATGGAATGCTTCTCTGGGCCATGTGGTGTGCTAAAGGCTATATATGAATATTCTCACTGATGCCTTACAAAGACCTACAAGGGAATTGCAGTTATCAAGGGCATCTTATACATGAGGAGACTGAGATCCTGAAACTTAGAGCAGCTCAACTGTGTAGGAAGGGCAAAAGCACTTGTACTCCAGAGACCACACTTATAACTCCTTAATCCCAATGGGAGTGGACAATGGAAAACAATCCTATTATGTGACTTCATTGTGGCTAACCTTGCATAGAACACAGGTAAGACTAAATAGATATTAAGCTCATTAATAAAAAAAGAAGTTGTCAATTTCTGTGGTCATTAATTCATTTAATTTCACTCAGAGTTTATCGCAGGACCATGTTTTAGATACTGTTATTAGCATCATTCTATCTGAGGGTCTACCCTAGTTAGATTCTTTCAATACCAGGTCCAATAAATTAATGCTGATTTACTAAACAAAGTGTTTGATTATATCCCCAAATATGAAGCCTTCAGGCATCAGGGAGTATCTTTGAGCACAAGTCAGTTCTGGCACAGAGAGACCTGTAGGTACAGTTCAGGGTTATGTTTTTTACTCTCTGTTCAAATGGAAGCCTGCTCAAAGGTTTTAAGAAATACAGAAACATACGGGCTTCCCTGGTGGCGCAGTGGTTGTGAGTCCGCCTGCTGATGCAGGGGACATGGGTTCGTGCCCCGGTCCGGGAAGATCCCACATGCCGCGGAGCAGCTGGGCCCCGTGAGCCATGGCCACTGAGCCTGCGCGTTCGGAGCCTGTGCTCCGCAAAGGGAGAGGCCACAACAGTGAGAGGCCCACGTACCGCAAAAAACAAAACAAAACATAAACATGCTTGCATTTTTACGAGATCACTAAGGAGCAGAAGGTTCTATTATTATTGTAGGGTTCATGAAGAGATGGCCACACCTAAGAACTGGATGATGATGGTGAAATTAGAGAGAGAAGAGTGCACACGTGTGATTAATATGTAAGTTGGAAACGTCAAGCATTCATGGTGAATTTTGAGGGGAGGTCGCAAAGATGCTCCGATGGCTTCTGCTTGTAAACGCGTGATTAGAGGTTCCATTTCCTAGAACTGCTGATATTCAAAGAGGCCCAGATGTCTGGGGGAAGAGCGTGGGCTGGTTTGGGATATGTTGAGTTTGAGGAGTCTTTAAAACATCTAAATAAAACATGCACTCTGCAGTTAGCTATATGGTCTGGAGATTAGACATGAAGTCTGGGCCGTAGCTAAATTGGGGAGTTATCAGCAACAGATGGTAACTGAAGCTGTTGGGAAATGCCATTTGAAAGGCAAATAAAAGATTTTTTCCTGTTTAACCACTGAAACACAATTCTTAATCAGCTGCAACATTTGAATGAATGAACTAAGCCTCCAACTGACAGTGTATGCAATAACAGATTTTCAAATTCTTCATTGAGCTAGAGTATACTTCATCACTCAGCTTTTTTTTTTTAAAAAGTCTTTTCTGAAAGTGCTTAAAATCTTCAAGTTTCAGCATAGAGAGAATCATTCCCTTTTCATCCTCATGCCAAACTGAGTTAACTAGAAGGAAAGTGATAGAGACAGAGTAAAAGGAAAAAATAGGTGATTAAATCCCACTAAGGAATCCTAAGTAAAGAAGAAAGCATGGGAGACCCCTGTAAGTTAATAATCACTCAAGAAAGCAGGTTTGCTTAGCCACAAACCAAGCAGGCTTGCTTAGCAAAAAAAACGTGCAACAGAAGCATGAGACATGCCCCCAAACAATAAAACAATGGTGGAATGAGTCCCACATCCTGCACAGTGTGGTAAGTTAATGATTCCTAGGACATACTCCTTTGCGTGCACTAAAAACAAAATATAAGGAAAGGGTGACATTATAGTGAAACCCTGAGATGATTTACCATATTTTAGTATATGTGAGTACAGTATAGTATGTTTAGTATCTGCCTTCTTTCTTATTTCCATTTCTCCATGGCAGTCCTGGTTTGACCATGTAAGGACAAGAAAACTCCCCCACCTGACATGAAGAAGAAGCTGATGATGGAAGCGTGACATCTACCCAACAGTGAGGAAGAAGGTGGTCTTCTCCCCCTCCCCATTTTTCCTTTGATTATAAAACTGTAACCCACCAAGTTCTCAGGGCAGCACCCTTTTGCCTGCCCACTTGTAAACCTCACAGCATCCTATTTTAATACATCACTTCGCCTCTCACTGAATTCTTTCTGCACTGAGCCATAAAGAACCGGAGCTCCTCTGAGCCCCAGAAATGCATCTCTGAAGTTTCAGCAGGACACATTTCTCTCTGTTACATGAAGTATCATACCTCAGCATTTGGTCTCTAGAAACTAGATTTATAAAGATAAAAGTTTTATCAGTAGAGCAGTAAAATGAGGATTGATAAAGTCTGACTACTGAAAGCTACAATGAGGCAGCCTCCAAACCTGGCAGAACCTGGTCCTTCTCTCTGGGTTAAAATTATAGTGGATGGAATTAGCCATTTACAGGAACCTTATTAAAGGGTAGGTCAAAAGCAAGGAGGCAGGACGGGAGTCCTAATCAAAGGCTGACTAAATGTAGAAGAAGACTGTGCTTCACGAATATTATTAACATATCTGAAGTGAGGCTACGTTAGTTGAATAGGTTTCATCCTGGCTTCTAGAAAAGGTGACTTTAAAGACCAACTTCATATAGATTATTTTCTCTCTCTCCCTGATAAATATAAGGAAAAAGAAAACTAATCTTACTTTCAAATATGCCATCTGTCTCTATTATGATCAAAGGAGAAAGGGTCTGTTCTATAATCATTTTTATTTATTAAAATACAATAAAAATTTTATAAATGTGATACTTAAAAATGTCTCAATAATTATAAATTTTATGCACTCTCTGGTTTCTACATGTGAAGAAACAAACTAACAGCTGCAACATAGTTAGATGACTAAAACCATTTTTTTTTTTTTTGGTACGCGGGCTTCTCACTGTTGTGGCCTCTCCCGTTGCGGAGCACAGGCTCCGGACGCGCAGGTCCAGCGGCCGTGGCTCACAGGCCCAGCCGCTCCGCGGCATGTGGGATCTTCCCGCATCGGGGCACGAACAGTGTCCCCTGCATCGGCAGGCGGACTCCCAACCACTGCGCCACCAGGGAAGCCCTAATTTTGAATTTTTAAACTGACTTTTAATTTCCATAGTTTGGGGCAGGAGGTCAAAACAGGAACTGCATTTGACATGTGTTTTTCCCATAGTATTTGTGATTAGCAGCAAAAAAAAGTAAAAAAGAAAGTTTTCTCTAAATAAGGGTAATTGAAATTTTGACTTGGCAAATATTGAGAAATTTCTAGGCCACTGGATTTTCTGTGGTATTATCTGAATCTCTAAATTGTTTGAACTTCCAAGGTGAAAGTAAGTTAACAAAATTAATAAACTCTACATTTTCATGACAAGCTGGAACATTTTGGATCCAGTCCTAAATATAGAAGTTGTCTACGTAGTGCTTGGTAATATCCCTGCTTCTACTGCTTAAACCAGCAAGTGATTTTCCCCCTTGGGCATATATTAACAATTTACTTTTTGCAGACAAATGCACAAATATGATTAGATTTTGCAAATTGCTCTTTATTCTGTTACTGGTAAGTAATTTTTATATTATTACAGTGTAAACAGATGCTATTTTCCACTACATATTCAGCTGTAATGAACTAATTTAATGTGTTAAAACAGCAAAAGAACTTCAAGAATGATTCAGTGATTCAAGCTGCATGGAAACCAAGAGAAAAATCAAGCATGGAGTTTGCAAAATTATTCCAAACTTCAGTTTTCCACAAGGAATGTTTGGAGCCCCTGTTCCCTGAGGTTGTTTATTCAAAGAAGTGTTTTCACCTTTGCAGAGTGAGTCCTGCAAACAAACTTCAAAGGGATGAGCTCCTCTGCTCCCATTTCCTAAAACTTGCTCTATGAATGTGATGCCTTTGGGTTAAAGATTAGATTTATTGATGTGCTTATGTATCTGTTCATTTAAATATTTATGTATTCAACATGTTTATGCTGTGGGGTATTCCAATATATAGATAGGCACTGCCTAAGAGGAACAAGAAAAGGAGATGAAGAAGATGTGGCCATGGAAATAGGACAAAAACCTAAAGAATCTGGTATTGTGAAAGCCAAGAGAGATAAGAGCTTCTGGAAGTGAATGGTTATCACTATTGTCTGTTGCTGTCACATCAGGGAAAAGGAGAGAATAGAGGTGTCCATTGGATTTTGCAACATGCATATTGTTGGTGATTATGATATAGGACAGGATAATTTAATGCTTAATTAATTGAAACAATGGATTTTGGAAAGGTCTGGAATAAATGATGGATCTGAATGCTTGGTCATGGAGTTGCCAATTCAGGTGGCCTCCAGACACAAACTTCAACCTCCTGACACTATCATTCTGAACTGGGCACTATTATCTTATTTAATTCTACTAATATATGTTTCCTTATTTTAAGTGGATATCTGGAAGCAGACCTGCATTTCGATTCTATCATTTGTAAACGTACAAAGATGAGTTAATAATTTAATAACATCAATGAGTTATCTTAAAATACTTTCACTTTTAAAAAAAATTCCATAGAGTAGAAAATCTGAAAATCTTAAATCTTTAATAAAGAGAAGGAGTAATGTAGAATAACCTATAAACAAATTATCTTGTATTACTACTTTCAGGCTTTCAGGAATCTTTTTCTGTCATAGAAGGTGCTCAATATCTATTGGCTGAATGATAATTACATATTATCATACGAAAAATGAGATCACACTCTTTACTGTTATATAACATACTTTATTCACTTATTAATGTATCTTCAACATTTCTACGTTTGATCAAGATTTCGGGGTTCACATCCTCATGAGGACTCCTGCTCTGAGGAAGAGGTGATGTAGCTGGTACAGTAAGCAACAAGCTAGAAAAGTGAAAGCAAGGTTCCCGAATAGTCTCCTAACTTTATTCATACACCCAACATAAATCATTTCACCACCAGTATGAAATGTTCCCTACCCCTAAAATAGCTACCTTTTGCAATGGTACAAAAGGTTATAGTCAGGTTACCGAGCAAAATGATTTATTAGTTACTGTGAAAGTATACTGTTAGATAAAGACTAAAAAAGAGTCTGATCTTAATTATCCATAGGTATATTAACTTTAGGCTTTCCTCCACAGATTAATAGTTTACATTGGCTATCCTCTGGTATTCAATCTCCTCAGTGTCTGCAATGGCTATGGCTGGCTAAGTCACCAAAACCACGTGGAGTAAAGCTGGTGGCAACCAGCAATGCTCACTGCAGAGATCATATAAAAGAAAAAGAAGCATCTAAGTTTTCTAAGTCTGTCTAGTTTAGGGTTTATTTGTTACAGTAGCTTAGAGTTAACATAAGTAATGCAAACCCTTTCCATCGATTTTCAGGCGAGGCGCAAAGAACACACAGGTGCTAAAAATGATAAAAATAGCTAGCAAATATTTGCCTGCTAATATATTCTATGTATGACTGAAGGGACTTTATGTGAGGTTTGTGGTTTCCCTCAACATTAGATTTTACTGTATCTATTTCACAGATAAGGAAACTGAGGTACATAATATTCAAGTGATTTGCCCAAGGTCCATCAGGAGTAAACCTCAAAGGAAAGATGTGAAACCAGGTCTTTCTGTCTCCAAGGCTCACGATCCCTCCACAACACCAGACAGAATTTTTCAAATATTTTCTGCTAAATATGCATATTTTTCAAATATATTTCTGCTAAATATGCAGATATTTAGCAAAGTGAAAAAAATAGATCTAGGAAGAACAGAAAAGATAAAAAAAAAAAGTACCTAAGTGATAGAGAAGATTTCCCACTTTCTTCTATGATCCTCTATCTTTTAACACAGAAACTAGACAGAATAATTTTTGTAATATTCTAGCCAGTTTCCAGGTCACAATGTCAGGGAGATTTATTCTTCTTTGGCCCGCAGCCAGGTGACACTTCTCTTATACTTAAGTGGCTATGTGTCTGAGTGACGAAGGATGAGTGGAAGTCATCTGCAGTATGTCCAGCTGGGTTTACTAAACTTCCCAGACACAGTTTTCCAGGCTCCTTCCCCTTCTGCCTGTTTGATTCAGTTGAGCATAATCATTTTGGAAGCTCCACATTAAAGATGTTAAAACCACAAGATGGAAGGGCCTAGATTCCTGAATCACTGCTTGGAAGAGATGCGCCAATGGATGAAGGACACATATTTCGGATGCTGCATAAGCAACATTTAATTATCTATGATTAGAGCCGCTGTATAACTTTTGATTGATTTACACAACGGCCAGAGTTATATTAAACTAATGAATGCATCTATCTTCTTCTTATGCTTTAAACCTAATAAACAGAGACTTCCTGGCCAATGTAAAGA
Source organism: Orcinus orca (assembly GCF_937001465.1). Lineage (NCBI taxonomy): Eukaryota > Metazoa > Chordata > Mammalia > Artiodactyla > Delphinidae > Orcinus > Orcinus orca. Next base: position 7,300,860 of record NC_064563.1, on the reverse strand, counting down.
AGAAAGGGCATGTGAGCAGATAGGCACAATTAATTAAGCCTGCAAATTTTTTTTTTAGCTAATATTTGCCTAAATGAAGCACCAAAGTGCTCTGAAAATCTACAGTTCCTTGATTTTAAGAGACACAAGAATGTAACTTGTCTTTCTTTCAGCTTCTTTAAGTATTTCTTTGGATAGCCTGGAGTAAAGAAACATCTAGGGGACGTGCTGAGCCACAGATCTGAACAGACCCAAGTCACCATTTCAATATAATTCGTTGTCAGTTCTTACTAGATCACTGTTTTCCTGGTACGGTTGGCACACCCAGTTTTCCCAAATCCTCTACCTGAAACCAGAAGCAGAACCAAGACTCAAGGGTTTTCTCATGAAAGTCAGGTAATGTCTTCTTACCACAGTGCAATAGAATTTTAGTTTCTGATATTCTATTTAACTTTGACAGAATACATCAAAAGACCTCGCTCTTTCCTAAAGAGACCTGCAAATGATTGATGAAACTCCCCACGATTTTAATATCATGCACTTCAAATACCATGCACTACTTTTTTCCCAAGAACCTTTCTAATCGACAGCCTTTTATGTTTCTTCATTTTTCCTCACTGCCCTTTCTCATCACACATTTAGAAAGCTTAAAAATTAAAATAATTTACTCATGCCTTTAAAAATAAATCTTTCCAGGAAACACAGCAAGATAATCTTGTGATTCTTTTTTCAGTCTTACCTGAATTTCATCTATCGATTTTAAGTCCCTTTTGTAAACATTCATTCATTTTTCATTAACTTCAAGTGAAGAAGATAAGAAACATTGGCTGGAAATGGGTGTGTAAATTCAAAAAATCCATAAATCACTGTATAAATCTTAATACAACCCAGAAGATCATTACCCCAAATCTATGAGCTAAACATTAGGCATACGTCTTCTTCTAAGTAAAATGGAATGAAACTAAGTTTGTATTTAAATTTTGGCTTACCACTCATGGACTGTGTGACCTTAAGCAAGTGACTATCCAAACCTCAGCTTCTTCATTTGCAAAATTATTATAGGAAAGGCTGTTTTTTACTTCGTGAGAATCAAATTTAAAAAGTAAAATTTCAGTGCCTTGAACAAAGACTAAATTTGAGTGAGACATTCTGGAATCTCCATTCCTGTCTTTCATCTACTCACTCTTTATCACACTGTAACCCTTTTGTGGAAGGGTTAGCTTTTTCTCTATGCAATCCTCAGACTCATCCCCTTTTGGGAACCTCCACTAACGGCCCCCAATCAGCTATGCTAATGGGAGGAGGATATATCAATAGTCTTAGCAACCTAGAAAAAGAGATGTTAAGAATGTTTTCATAATAACTTACAAGTTTATGCTATCGTAATAGCATAACCCCTCAGCGTGAGCACACAAAGTTTGTTTCATGGGCATTTCATTCTAAGGAACTTGAGAAATCTAAGTGCCCCTCCAGAGCCCAGGGGATGCAAGATCTGAAGTTGTCCTTTCCTGCTGTAGTTACACCTAAGGGAAAACAGAATGGCAGGAGTTGACCAGGTGACCAGATGACTAGCTCTGACAGAAGTGCAGAGAGAAGAGCTTTCCAAGGTGTTAAAGACTGAGAACACAGGAAAAGAGGAAATGAAGAAGATATTGGGGAGGAAGGAATTCCTGAGTCTCATCCAAAGGGACCAACATATGACTTTATGGATAGATAGATACCTAGATAGGAGAGGTAAATAAATTTGTGAGCAGGCATAGCCAACTAGTCTATGATTTCCTTACTGGCAAGGAGCTAGATCTTCCCAACCTAATATAAAAACTGCTGGGTTACAAGCTAGGAGTGGAAGGACATGGGAAAATGATCCTCAGCTTCTTGGTCTTCCTCCCCACTGGTGGATCTCTCTTCAGATGGGACTTGAGGACTTTCTTTGGGAGCCTCAAGAGGAAGGGATGGAGAAAAGGGATGTTGTAAGAGGTACCTTTCCGTTTAAACCCTTAGCTGCCACGGTCATAGTATATTTTAGAGAAACAGGGAACAAGATATGTAGTGTTTCAGAAACATTCCTTTTTTCTTCCTCAAATATTCTAGCTCTTGTTAAGTTACATAAAAAGACACAATTCAGATTTACTTTTTCTTTAGAGTTTTGGTGGGAAAATAAACGATGGTTTTGTTGGGTTTTTTTGTTTAATTAAACGTTGGCTTGACTAACATCACACTTAGTTTCAACTCCTACTCTCTCATTTTCTTTGTAATTCAGATACGGGTCACATTTCCCCAAGACCTTTCAAGAAAACAGGGAACAAAATTGGAGTGCAAACTGCCAAAAGATGTATCTTCCCTTTTGTGGTGGCTGCAGGGAAGCACTATACCTAATGACATGTGTGGATTCTGTGGTCAGAAGACCTGGTTCAATCCCAGCCCCACTCCTTGAAGGTACAGGGAGGTACAAGCCAGAGCTTGAGCTTCTCATTAGCAAAGCCAAGGTAACAATCCTTGATTGTTTGTTCATTCATTCTTGCATCGAATGTTGTGAGAATCTGTACCACGGACTCAACTCTGGGCTAGATCTAGGGCTAGAGGTGAAAAAAACCAGACTCAGTCCCTGTCCTTGGTGAGCTTGGCATCATAAGGATTAAAGGAGACTGAATTTAAAAAACATCACATTCTCAATACATGATCATTATATCTATTACTGCTCAGGACACTGTAATTATTATGACACACAGATCGAACTTGGTGCAGGTAATGAGGCTTTTAGGGGATTTCTAGATTTCCAGTTTTTTAAAAAATCAGCAAAAAAGAGCGATCTGCTTTCAGATGAAGTGTTTCTCCCATGCTGGATTGCTGTTTGAATAACCAAAGTGGATTTGTATGCACATACGTATGAATCGTACGAAATTGTTAGCATTTGGCCAGTTTGACCTATAAAACCAGCAATTTCATATGCCCATCCTAATATGTCAGCAGTGGGAAGGTGGGCGTGAAAAGACGTAAGTGGGAAGGAGAACACAGAGTGGTGAATTTTGCACATGTTGCAAAAATTTCAGTCTATTCAACATCGCATTTAACTAAATATAGATTTCTGATAATTAGATTTTAAGATATTCCTAAAAATGGAACATTTGGGCTTCCTTCTGGCTATAGCTCTGATATAAATTCTCCAAGCCTAATGAAAAATGCTTTAAAAATTAAATCATCCATATCCCATATCTGAAACGTAGGCAGCAAATGTACAAAAGTTTCTATCTGTCAGTGGTCCATCGTACAATGTTCTGAGTAAATATTCCAAATAAAAACACTTTCAACAACTTCCAGCATCATTTTCTTCTTTAGATTTCTGTTTATCCTTCACCAATTCATTGTAGCACATACTGAGTTCATTCAGTGCTTATTGAACACCTAAGATGGCCAGAAAGTATTCTAGGTACTGTGTATTCGAAAGCACACTTAAGGTAGTAAATCAGAGCATTTGACAGGGACAGATAGCCTATACAATTCATTATCTGGCACTCCAAAATATCCCTAACCTCTGACTTCTGAGAGTTTGTGCAGCTGGCCCCTACAGGTCCAGAAATTCAAGGGTTAAAGATCTTGTGACTCAAACCCTGAGTCTGTATTCCGTGAAGATGGATGTAATCACTGCCATAAATTGGCCAGTTATGCATAAAGCTACGGTGACAAACAAGGCCACAAGCCATCACACTGAAATTACTGATGAACTACCCAAACCTACAGTGAGTGAGAACAGGTATCCCTCGCCCAGGACACTGCAGCTCTAAATCTTCCCAATGGACTAAGAAATAAGCACTTCCCCGTTTCACATGAGTGGAGGAAGTCACTTCATCATTGGCCTGTCACATGAATTGCTGACACAAGAAACTTTTCCCCACTTAGAAAACTGTGTACCAGGCGATCGCTTGCCAGTTGGAAAATGCCTATTTTTTTTTCACCCACGCTGTCTCGTATTTGAAAATAAAGGCCGATTCTCTTTGCAGTACATTTTGGTGCGCTAATCGTTTAAACTCTAGTTTGTTCCACTAATCCTCTAGCAGTAGACGTTTCACGAATCTGTCAATGGTATACACATTTATGTATAACTATAGATGTGCCCCTATTATGCACCTCTATGACTCAACATGTCAACTGACACCTGAACAGCAATTCACTGGATACCATTTTCTAAAAATCTTAGGTCAAACCTGCATTTATTACACAAGATCTTGTGGTTTAGGATTAGAAAGTGAGAGAAAACCCAGAATCAACCTGTCAGTGACTGAGTCAAGCTACAAACTGCTCCCAGAATTAATTGATATCATCTATCTATATTTTAAAAAACAACGTAACGGCTATGCACGTTCAAAGCTTTACTGGAAGAAAGAACTGACCAAAAGGATAGAATATACATTGGCAGAGCCTAATCAACATCAATTATCTAATTGAGGAAGAATGATCAAAGTATGCACCTAGCAAGCCTTGCCTCAGACTCATAACTTGTGATTTTGAAAAGGTACCGAGTATGAAAAACATTACTCCCTTTATGCCAGTATCAGATATAAGAAGGAAAAAGATTAACTCCAAATACCTACTATGAATCTGCTGCTTCGCTTATAATACTCCCTTTAATCCTCAGAGACATCTTATATTGTAGTGTTAGCATCTTTACTGTACAGGTGAGAATCTGACATGCATAGATGTTAAAAAAACTTGCACAGAATTATACAACAAATAAGCACTGAGATAGGATTAGCCGGATCCAAGTCCCGTAGACTTTCCCTTCACAAAGTTGGAGCAGATAGTAACGTGGAAAATAACTCCTTTGTCATCTGAACTTCCAGGGTGGGCCAGGTGCACAACTGACACTTGGGTTCTGGCGATTTCTCAAGGGATTATCCAAAGACTTGAACAGATTGCTCCATCAACACCCAAAGATGTTTACATCAGCAGCTTTAATATAACCCTCCATCCATTCTCCAGCTAAAGGTGGTTCAGCTCTGTCACAGAGAAGCTGGGACTAGACTCATCTTTTCTCAGCAGCAATCCCTCACGTGCTGACCGGAGAGAGAGCTGGGGTCCAGCTTTACACATGCCACTCAGTCCAATAAGCACAGCTGTGCTGAGAAGACCTCTTTCTCTAAATTCTCTTGCCAAGCTGAATTTTATGATCTTCACTGGCAGAGGATCAAATGCAAACTCCTAACTTACAGCCAAGTTATTTTACAGCAGCTGTTGGAAGAACTAATTTAGAATGCAAATCTGGTCCTTAATCTACGGGAAAACTGTTGCAGTGATGGATGGCTTTTGAGGCAATAGTTCAGGAAAGACACCCCTAATGCCTTCTAGCATTACAGAAGAAGAAATATGTAGCTGCCATTTGTTTTTATTTGCTTTGGAGCAATTGCCCCTCTAGGGAGGACTTGGAGTCCTATGGAAAAACGGTCCAGGTGTTTAAAATCTGCCTCAACTGTCTTTTCCACATAAGTAAAATCGAGATCAGAAGAAAGGCGTGGAGACTATGTTTCAGATAATGTCTCCTTAGGATGTAGGACTCCAAGACTTTAGGCTAAATCATCTATAGGATAAGGCAACTGGATGTAACAAGAGAGTGAAAAATCAGTAGCCATCACTGATCCTGCCTATAGAATCCTGTTACTCGAGGTATCAATTAAAGTTGATACAGTCTTTTTTCTTTTTATTCATTTACTTGCCAGCTAATGGTGACCTTCTAGAACACCGAATGCGTGAAGCATTCACGGAACCATTCCACAGCTTTGATCCTCATGCCTTTAGTCCAACAAATCTTAGAAAATACTCAGTCCTGGTTATGAGGAAGTTTCTTACTTTTTCCACTGAGTGACAGAAGAAACCTGAGCCTGAGCAATATCTATGAAGATCTCATCTGATGGCAGCTGTCAGAGTAAATGCAATAGAATAATTTACATTTCTACCTGTTCCTGTTTTGTTAGGCATGGAGAATGATGACTGTGGAACTTCCAATCACTTCAAAGAACTATCAGAATAAGAGTAATGGGAAATGGCTCTGAGGAGTAGAAAATTAGAAAAGGAAAGGTATATCCACACTGGGAATTTTTGTGATTGGCCTTTCAGTTTGGCTTTGTATGTAACGGAGAAACACTTATCATCTAAGTAATTGAAATTTGACTAGGAGACCAGAAACTCTCGTAACCCATGATGTGCTTCTAACTAGACACTCCCTCATGTGCTTTCTGGTCCACACGAGTCAACAAACGCAAAGGAAAAAAGGTGGTGCTACTCATGCCTATCTGTGGTCCTGCTTTTCCCTGACCCCATCCCATCACTGTTACCCCAAGTTTACTTAGATACACAGCCGTCTGTATTACTGATCTACCTGAGTCTGTGGTAGAGCAGGTAGGGCTTAAATTGGGATCAGGGAAGTAGCCTGGATTGTCCACAGTCACAACAGGGAGCGTGAACTGCATTAACTATGGTAACAAATATACCCTCTCTGTTCTCCAAGGGCACTGCCAAAGCCCCTGATCATCCTAAATTTTCCTGTGACCCAACAGTGACACCTTACCTAGAAATCCAGCGCATTTTCATTTTACTATTGCCCTAGTGGACACGTGGGAGTTTGCATAATTGGTTATTCATCTTATTTGCTTTTGCAGCACATGATGGAGGACCCCAACAATGTGTTTGGTGTCAAGATACCAAGAAAAGCCTGGATCCAGTGTGAAACTACCTAATGTCCACGGACAGACCAAATACTGTGATGTCAGAAAATGAAGTAAGCTCACAGGAGGAAAGCTATTCATTCATCAAGGATGAACTGGGGCAAAGGTATCCTCTTGCATCTCTTCTAAGAATGTCTCCATTTCTTATCATGGGATGTGGCTTTTTTTTTTTTTTTTCCGGTATGCGGGCCTCTCACTGTTGTGGCCTCTCCCGTTGCGGAGCACAGGCTCCAGATGCGCAGGCTCAGCGGCCGTGGCTCACGGGCTTAGTCGCTCCGCGGCATGTGGGATCTTCCCAGACCAGGGCACGAACCCGTGTCCCCTGCATCGGCAGGCGGACTCTCAACCACTGTGCCACCAGGGAAGCCCGGGATGTGGCTTTTTATGATTTGAGGAGGAAAGACAAATTGGGAGAGGGTTGAGATGTTCCCAAGCCTGGGTGAAATAAAGTTTGGATATATATAACTGGTAAGTATCATGATATTCATTTAGTCTTTAATTTATGCACCCAATAAATACGTATTAAGCACAATATATCAAGTACTGCTCTAAGTAAGTACCTAGATAAAACAAAGGCAAACAGGCAAAAATCTTTGTCCCCCAAAGAGCTTACAGTCTAATTGGCAGTGGGCAATAAACATAGTAAATTAGTAAATTAGGTAGTATATTACAAGGTAATTAGTTCTTAGGAGAAAAACCGCCAGGTACAGAGAGGCGAAATGACAGGTGTTGAAATCCTAAATATAGTAGTCAGAGTCAGCATCAAGGGGTGGTGACACTGGGTCAAAGTTTGAAGAAAGAGACCACGTAGAAATCTGTGGAAAGAGTGTTCCAGGCAGAAGTAAGAGCCCGTGCAAAGGCCTAGAGGTGGGAGCGAGCCTGGTGTATTTAAGATAGGGTCAGGACAGGGCTGGAATTAGTTTGGGGTGAGTGAAATATTTGCCTCAGGAGAAAAATGTAAGGGGATCTTAAAAGACTCAGTAAGCAAGAAGAATGCTATTTTAATGCAACATTTTGTAAACATTAAAGTCCATGCAACATAAAGAAATCCAAGGTGAACAAAATATCAACATCTGAAATAGGACAGGATCTGACACTACATGGTCCAACCCTGCCTCATTCACCCGGTTCCGATAAAAATTTATTTACGAAAACAGGCGGCCAGCCTGTGGGCCGCAGTGTGCCATTTTGGACTCTTTCGTACTGCATTTATTATTTGTTCTGACGACTGAGCTTTTTCTCCCCCACTTAAATTCTGCTTGTGACTCGGGTGCCTCACCCTAGACCCGGCCCTGCAAAGGAGGCCCATGTGGCTGCAGAGGATGAAGTGGGAGGAGGTGAGGCCAGGAGGGCAGCTGGAGGCCACATTTCAGAGGCTGTGCAGCCAGTCTAAGGATTCTGCCTTTCGATCTAAATGAAATGCACCACCCCTGAAGAGTGTTTAACAGAAAAGCCACCTGATCTCAACTTGCCTTTTAAAAATGATGAGTAAAAGGAGTAGAAGCAGGGAGAATGATTAAGGGGGTGTTTATAATATTCCAGATGTGAGCTGATGGTGAGTAAGACCAGAGTGGTAGCAGGAAGGTGGTGAAAAGCGATTGGTTTCTGGATATATTTTGTTTGTTTGTTTTAGTTGAAGTGTAGTTGATTTACAATGTTGTGTCAGTGTGTGAAACTTCAGGTATACAGCAAAGTGATTCAATTACACACACATATACATGTATATACACACACACACACACACATACATATATATATTTATATATATATATATATATATATATATATATATATATATATATATATATATGTCTCAAGATACTAAGTAGATTTCCCTGTGCTCTACAGGAGGTCCTTGTTGGTTATCTATTTTATATATAGTAGTGTGTATCTGTTAATCCCAAACTCCTCATTTATCCCTCCCCCCTTTCCGTTATGGTAACCAGAAATTTGTTTTCTATGTTTGTGGGTCTATTTCTGTTTTGTACATAAGTTCACTTGTGTCATTTTTTTTTTAATTTCACATATAACCAATATCATATGTTATTTGTCTTTGTCTGACTTACTTCACTTAGTGTGATCATCTCTAGGTACATCTGTGTTGCTGAAAATGGCATGATTTCCTTCTTTTTTATGGCTGGATATATTCTGGAGGTAGACCTAACATGTTGTGTGTAGTGTTGGACAGAGAGTGTGAGACAGGAAGAAAGGATGATCCCAATATTTTCATCAGATGAACCAGAAAGACGGAATTGCCATTATCAGAGAAATGCTGTCTGGGGAGCAGGTTTGGGCAAGTGAACGGTGGCCTTTAGTTTCTATTTTTTTAATTAATGAATTAATTATTTTTGGCTGCATTGGGTCTTCATTGCTGCACGCGGGCTTTCTCTAGTTGTGGTGAGCAGGGACTACTCTTCGTTGTGGTACGCGGGCTTCTCATTGCAGTGGCTTCTTTTGTTGCGGAGCACGGGCTCTAGGTGCGCGGGCTCAGTAGTTGCAGCTCATGGGCTCAGTAGTGGTGGTTTGTGGGCTCTAGAGCACATGCTCAGTAGTTGTGGTGTGCAGGCTTCAGTAGTTGTGGCATGTCGGCTCAGTAGTTGTGGCGCATGGGCTTAGTTGCTCCGCGGCATGTGGGATCTTCCCGAACCAGGGCTCGAACCCCTGTCCCCTGCATCGGCAGGCAGATTCTTAGCCTCTGTGCCACCAGGGAAGCCCCTGGCCTTTAGTTTTGAACATTTTAGGTTGCGGTATCTATTTGCTCATCAAGTGACCACACTGAGTGGTCACTTGATACGGGAGTTGATACGGGAGTATGAAGTGGAGGAAGAGATTTCAGCTGGAGATATAACTATGGACATCACCTTAAAATCTATATAGACAACTTACTCTCCTCCTTCACCTCCAGATACTGAAGCCATTATTCTGTAAACTAGAATTGAGAAAGCTTTTGTAGAGGATACATGTCTTCATGAGGTAGGACTACGTTAACTTTCATTCTTTTGAGCTTTTCCAGTGGCCTAGGAATTTGTTTAAAAACAGAAGAAACTGGATTCTCTACATGAAAGACCTATGGTCAAATATGTTTCCATGGAGTTTTAATTCTTAGCGTTTTCTCAATTTAAAGACTGGCAACATGTTTCAAGTTAGAGGTCGAAATGTTAGTAACAGGATCCCACCAAAATGTGTCACTTCCCAAAATCTGCATCACATTTTCTACCAACAGGTAAAGTCCTAACAGGAGTACAATGTAAGTAAACATATCCACAGGAGAAAAACTGGAGAGAGAGAGAGAGGTGGAGCGGGGGGGGGGGGGGGGGGGGAGCAGGAGGGGGAGGGGTGTGTGAGAGAGAGAGAGAGAGAAACTCTTCTCAGTCATTTCAAATCAGTCTGCAATAAATGGTAATACATTTTCTAGACAATCTGAGTGTTTTATGAGTATACACACTTGGCCACTTATGTTGGGCTGATTTGCAAAGTTAGGCATTAGGTCATATCCTGTGGCTACTGTTTAAAAGTATAAAAATCATATGGCTGGCTAAGATGACAAGTTTCTTGTGGCAAACTATTTGACTAGACTCTCTGGGCCAAGAAGAGATGAACTATAGAATTTTGACTCTTCATGAAAATATCCAGTCTGCTGACTGCCAATAAGGAGAAGCAAGAGTGGGTGCAGCAAAATATTATGTTAATTGTTAAACCTGCATAATGACAAAGCACCCCTTGACAAAACTGATTGGCTCCCATCCTGGGAAGATTTGAGACCACAGATATAGCAGAGAACCAGTTTGAGCTTTCGGCTCAGATTTTCAAAACCAAATCCCATTCAGTGTTGTGTGGTTTCTATGTTTCTGCGTGGGTTGCTGTCTCATTAATTGATGCCATTTGCCCTTGTTTTGTTTCATAGATTAAAGTAAGAACCACTAATGTCTAAATGCCGGCATCAAATGAAAACAGCAGTCTCTCTTTGTTGTCTTATTTCACTCAGAAATAGAAATTTATACTATCTCGTAATAACCTATAATGGCATATAGAATGTAAAAAAGAAATATATATATGCGTAACTGAATCACTTTGCTGTATACCTGAAACTAACACAACATTGTAAATCAACTATATTTCATAAAAATTTAAAAGAAAAACAGAAAAAAGATTCCCAACAAAAAAATAAAATAATACATTAAAAGATAGAAATATATCATTATCCTAGGAAGTCCAGCCATAGAAGAAATTTGAGTTTTTGTTAATTCAACCTTTTGATAAAGAGGCATGATTTCTAATTAAATCCATATTATTCTGTACTTCCACATTCTTTTGAGTTTTCTTTATAATTGTGTACTCTAAAAGTTAAATATTCTTTATGCTTTTCTAAATTACTGTTCTGGATTTTATAAAGTAATAAAAATACAACAAAATACAAGAAATAGAAAGAGTGTCTTTGTGGAATACACAGAGGATATATTAAATGTTTATTTAATCAGATATTTATTTTCAATACTTTATGAAATCAATAAATATTTTACCATGGAAACATTGCTCTAGTACTACTCTGAAAATGCTACTGTTTTAAGAAATATGAGTTGGATTAGAGAAATAAAAATTCCTTTTACTGCATATAACAAATATTACAATAGAGAACAGACTTGTGGTTGCCAAGGGGGAGAGGGGTTGAGGAGGGATGGACTGGGAATTAGGACTAGCAGATGCAAGTGATTACATACAGAATGGATAAACAACAAAGTCCTGCTGTACAGCACAGGGAACTATATTCCATATCCTGAGATAAACCATAATGGAAAAGATTATTAAAACACACATATATATATTATATATATATATATACATGAATAACTAAAGCACTTTGCTGTAAGCACAAATTAACAGAACATTGTAAATCAACTATACGTTACTAAAAGAATATATATTACAGACACAGCTAAGAGTAATGGTGACTGAGCAACTGACTTAAAAACGTTTACTTCTCAATGCTTTTTAAACCATGAAGATAGCTAGTTCGTGTTACTTAAAATAAACTGAAAATTAAAGATAAATATTCTCTAGCCCAAGCCAAAACAGAAAACAAAAAACTCTAACTTACGAAACCATTGCAAATCAACAAAATTAGACTTGCAAACATTCTAGTAAAACATGTGCTAAACTATTTTTTTACAGCAGCACTGAATATTCATTGAATTATCATTCATATGATTTCAATTTCTACCATAACTGCATTAAGAATGGGAAAACGTTAATACAAAAATAAGGAAACAATAGATCATAAACTACTCTTTGGAATGAAGAAGGCAAAAGCGCGATACTAAGAACAATATAGTAAAAATTATCAACCAGACTTTGAGCACTGTTTGGGGAGCATCTTTTATCTGATGGAGCAGATTGAGCCAAAGATAGGCATGACAAGTCAATGAGACCCAAATGTAAACGATAAAACCATGGACAAAAGCCTTGAAGGAAAACGCTTTTCCCTTGGAGGGATGATTTGTGCTGACCTCCAGGTGTAATATTATGTGCACTGATGAGCTGATCAACAGAACAGAACTTCTAGCCAGCTGTAATCAAGAGTGATTGATGGCTGGGACAAAAAAGTTGATTACCATGACAAGTTTGCTGATGCAGAAAAAATAAGCCTCTGCTTGGGAAATGGATAAAACCTGCTCAGAGACTACCTCCTGAAACCTTATTATATAGGAATCTAAGAGAAGGCTTAAAGTTGCATGAACGGACCTGATATCCCAATAAACCTGATAAGAATAAATTTGCCATGCATCCATCTTCAGATACTTCTAGGTACAGAATTTAAAAGTACATGTAGGCCCAATAAAAAGTAAACCGCATGCTCTCAATGTTATGTGTGTGATCCTTTATCTCTCCGCCTCTCAAAGTATGCCTGTGAATCACACGTGGACACAGAAAAACTTTCACAGCCCTCCACAGCTCCCTCCGCACAAGGAATGGGTTCCCCAAAGGACTGCAACCTTTACCACTTTCAGATTCAATTTACATCAAAACATAGATTTGGAGGGAGACAATGGATCCCAGAGGCAGTGTTTTGCATTGAAAATGAGGTTTGGCAGGCTTGAAAAAGGTGAATACGGGCCAGGATGCAGGGTGTAAGTACTGTGTTCTAAAATAGTACAGTAGCTAGACTATGCAGAGATCCATAGACTATGAATAAATGTACCCATCTTTTCAAGTTCTGGCTTGAATGTCATACTCTAGTAATGCAACCCAAATGTAGTGTGCAATTTATAGCATGCCTGGTACAATGTCATTCTCCTTAAATCCATGATAAAACCAAATAGCCATTCCTCAACGAGTCATCCTGAGAAACGTAGTGGGAAGAAGGTAAAATGAATGGGTAGGTTCATTTCACCTATAGAGAGATCTGTGGCCATGGGGATGCTCGAGAAAGTATATTTCATCACAATTACTCTAGCTAATTAATACAGAGAATAGGACTCTGCAGAAGAGGTAACAACAAATAACTGTAAAAGGAAAGAAAGGATATAAAGATCGTAAAACCCAAAATGACTTAAGAACAAAGTCATAGGAATTACCTTTCTCTCCAATTCCTTTGCTCCTCTGCCCCTCTACTGTCCTAAATTTCCAGGGCTATGGCAAAAGTGGTGATTTATGAAATGCTGAAATAAATTATAGTGAAATGTAATAAAAAGGGCAAGGGGCCTGATAAACAGTGACTACAATGAATGGAAAGGGATGAACAAATTTGATTTTTGAGACTTTCTATTAGTGGTGATGATTAATGCAGTTGCTACTTTTAGTTTCTATAAGCTCATTAGTGCCTATTAATACTTTGAGAAATGTATATGGTTGCAGAAAGCGATACAAAACAAATGATGACATTTATATGAGATATGTACGTCAAGCGATTTATGGGCAACTGGGCTACATCAAGGATTTTATTCCATGGCTAATAGACTTCATCAGTCACAAAGTGATGAAGCGGCTGGTGTGCTCCAAAATCTTCAGGGTATAATCATAAAGTTAAAATGGGGGAATTTGGACGATACTGATTTTTTTTGCAAATAACCTGAAATTCAGAGGTTGCTACAAGGCAAGCTTTCCAAATCACAAGAACCAGCTTCTAAGGCTGTGCTCAAATCTAATTCCACTTATTCATTTCCTCTTCAAGTCATGTGAATTTCCATTTCTCAGGTTTTAGGGAAGTAGTTGCTTAGGATACGAATCCTGCTTTGTAGAGGGATCAGGCACTGGCGAAAAGGCAACCTAAAATTTCATTTTTTTCAAAATGTAGAAGTTATTCTAAATGCTCTTAATGAAGCTGCAACTTAGACCATCTTAGAGAATCCCGTTTCTACCTTTGTTTTCTTGTTAAGGTGATAAAAAAAAAATGTGTCTGGTCTTAAGCACTTCATCCATGTATTTATTCAACATTTATTGAGCGATACCTAAGACTTGTAGAGCTTTCCTAACATTAATAGGTTTCTTGTCTCATCTTTGGGGCCACGTGGACGATTTTAGTTGATTTAATTGGAATCATACCCTCCCCATCACATTCTGTCCTTTGATGCTTTGCACATGCTTAACCCTCTCCTCAAACTCTGCATTCAATAGGTGGCATTTGATGAAACAGACTCGGCGGAGATTATCTACTACTCCCCCTGCCCCGCCCCCTTCAAAACTTACTACAAGAGCGCTGCCTTTGAGGTGTTCTCAATTTTGAAATATGTTTCTAGGTTCTAGCGATCTATACTACTGGCAATCTAGCAAGGAGTTTAGTACTGGTATCAACCTTAACGTCTACATTGTGTGTAGAACTTCAGTCACCAGTTGTCCTAGCTGAAAACTGTCAGCTGATACCAATGCAAGTCTCGGAATTAATTTCCCTTAGGGAAGGTCATGTGATACGTTAAGTAAAAACACTAAGTTGGGACTTAGGAGCCTGGTTTTCAGTCCTCTTATCTGTTTCAACAGCTTAGAGACCTTGAAAAAGTCAACTCAATATTCTGGCCTTTGGTTTTTCCAACTGTACAATCTATAAAATGGACAGAATGATTTCTTATACTTCTCTAAGTCCTAACTTACAACAATCCTCTGAGGGGCTCACAGTATTCCACAGACATACAAGTACCTCTCTGATTATTGGAGGTTATTGTACACATCTACTTGTCATAGCTAAAATCAACTTTCTCTTCCTATACTTTCAAAGTCAAATTTTCCATGTCTAGGAGAATTTGATAGAAAAGTGAGTTTTATTAATTTGTTTTTCCTTGTTTATCAAGAAAAGAAGTCCAGAGAAATATGGACCCTTTTATAATGATTTCTCTTTTTTCTCAGTCCCATACCCTTCATTCCATCCACAGATGAAACTCTGGAATATCAAAGTCAATTCAGAGTCCCGAAATGACCCAATATTGAAGTTTTATTTTTAAAAGCCTGCCAAAGAAACACACTGCTTCAATAGATTCCTGTGCTCTTAACGGCTCATTTTCTCCTGAAATCTCGAACAGCCAGACTCAGTATCTCTTGTTTGGTCTTTCTGTTCAAGTTTTCCTTTCTGAGAATTTCTGACAGAGCCTCGGGCTCTATTCAAGAAGTAGAAGCCAGTGAAACTGAGGGATGAAATGGCCCAAACGCACACTCAGAGGACGTGCTCCAGACCCAACTCCTCACACAGGGACGACCTGGCAGCCCAACTCAAGCTCATCAGGTCCCAGATATATCTCCTTTGGCAGGGAAGCTGAATGGCCCTGTCCTAGAACTGTTTTTGAAGAAGAAAAAGCACCCAGTGGGAAAGCCATGATGCTCAGGCCAATGCTCTAAATAGCTCTGTGAGTCCTGGAGACATGGAAGGGACACAGTCTTATGAAAGAGCTTTTTCAAAGCTGCCTGAAAATTTAATTTATAACTGGGTTTCTCTGAAGTTCCTTTGGGACTTAGCAGCAGCAGCAATAGACTTAAAGAGGCCGAGAGTTTTTAATAAATCAGCTTTGCCAAGGACAAGTGGTTCCTGCTGTTTTTAAAAGGTAAAAGGTAAAGATTTACCAGGAGTGGGCACCTCAGATCTTAACACAAAGATACACTAAGATGCACAAAGATGCTTTCAACTTATAGATCCCTATAAGTACTTTTTTTTAAAAAGAGAGATATTTTCAAACTTCTGTATTTCTTAAGAAGTAATTTAACATTTGAAGAATGAAACAATTGTAACTTCAGTTTTAGCCCACAAAGTAAAAATGACCTTTCTGTTTCATTCACTATAGAATTTATAATCCAATTGCTTACATGTTGTAGTTTATAATCCTTACAACGTGGCTGTAAGGAATGGCTAGTTATTTTAAATGAGATGATTCTGGAACCTGTAAGTTCAATGAAGAGCCCAAGGACACACAGCCAATTAAGAGAAGACAAATGTAGACGACAGGATGTCAAATTCCTGATCGGTTGTTTTTCCTACCATTGCACTGGGCTTCCCTGGTTGCTGTTTTCAGGTCCAGGGTTTGATGTGTATCCCCCATGCATAGATCTGTATTAACCTTCCTCCTAGGATATGCAATAAAATGCTAAAATCTGAATGAGACAAAAATAATATCTATGAACTTTCCTGGGAGTGTCTCAGACTGAAGACACGGCCAGAAAGAGGCCAGAAATACTTAGAAAAGCGCAACTGAGATCTTCAAAATATAATTTTTAATTTGGGATAAAACGTGCAGTTTGAAAACCATAATAGGATAGTAGATGCAACCATCCTTTTTCCTTTAAGAAACGTAAGCACGGGGGCTTCCCTGGTGGCGCAGTGGTTGAGAGTCCGTCTGCCGATGCAGGGGACGCGGGTTTGTGCCCCGGTCCGGGAAGATCCCACATGCTGCGGAGCGGCTGGGCCCGTGAGCCATGGCCGCTGAGCCTGCGAGTCCGGAGCCTGTGCTCCGCAACGGGAGAGGCCACAACAGTGAGAGGCCTGTGTACCGCAAAAAAAAAAAAAAAAAAAAAAAAATGTGTCTTAAGATATGATGTTAACGAAAGTGTAATTATCTAAGTTTGGTCATTTGGTAGGAAGAAATATTCCTATTAGCATCTTCATCATTATATTGCCACATTTGGTAATGGAAGTTTTGACAGAGATATGAATTAAATTCAGATTTATTGCTTCATTTCACTACATATCTGGTTTCTAAAGTGCAGAACAATAATGATTTCTATTTTATAATACCACTGGAAAATGTAAATATCAATTATATTGGTGATGGTCCCAAGGATTCCCTTTGGAGGGGTCTGAGATCTGTAAGTAATGTTATCTTCTTTCTCTCTTTTTGTTTTTTCATAAATTTACTTATTTTATTTATTTATTTTTGTCTGTGTTGGGTCTTTGTTGCTGCATGCGCGCTTTCTCTAGTTGCGGCGAGCCGGGGCTACTCTTCAGTGTGGTGTGCGGGCTTCTCATTGCAGTGGCTTCTCTTGTTGCGGAGTGCGGGCTCTAGGCGTGTGAGCTTCAGTAGTTGTGGCACGTGGGCTCAGTAGTTGTGCCTCGCGGGGTATAGAGCGCAGGCTCAGTAGCTGTGGCGCATGGGCTTAGTTGCTCCGCGGCATGTGGGATCTTCCCAGAAGAGGGCTCGAACCCGTGTCCCCTGCATTGGCAGGTGGATTCTTAACCACTGCGCCACCAGGGAAGCCCTAATGTTATCTTCTAATGAGGTTGCTTTTCCTCTGGTTCATAACAGTCACCTGAAATAATTAATGCTTGGCCATTCTGAGTGATAAAGGATTTGTTGTTACTGTATTATAGTTCAGTAGTTTGCATTTATCTTTAAATTTTCACCATGTTTATGACTGAACTGTGTGAGTGAACAGGAGTGATGCCATTTGGGAGGACTTGTCAGTCATTGTGGCGGAGCCTAGCCCGCAGTGAGGGTGACCTCCACAGCAGCTCTGACTGCCCTGGGTTAGTTCCATGGGGGAAGGAGCCCTCAGGCTTTCTCTTTGGGGCAGCTGGACTGGGCAGGAAACACAGAGGATGCCATCCATGCCATTGTTGTCGCAGCTGCTGGATCTCTGGATGGACTTGCTGCCCTGCCTGGACCAGGTGAAGCAGAAACAGCCTGGAAGTGGACTCCGACCCTGTGTGGCTAGCCTCTGGCTAGGTGGCCTGGTATAAGCCTCCTACACTCTCTCTACACTTCAGTTTCCACTGTGAAATTAGCAAAAGTTTCCTTCCATCTTTAACATATCATGAAATGTTCTTTTGGGGATATTAACCAGAGTGATGATCAGATACCACAATTTTATGATCCCTCAGTTTTGGGGCCTGAGATCTTATTTCTCATTCTATAAACAGTCATTGAGTAATTAATCATTTTCTACCTCAATAATTTTACATATGTGCTGGCCTTGCTGTAAGTTGTCTTTCAAAGGCACACTTACTAACTGGTCCAGGCCAATGGTAATTTATGCTGATCTTAAGATGCTGATAAAATAATTGGACAAATTACAACCTTTCATTCTTTAATTGGAAGCTTTCTGCATAACCTCATGTGTGTTTCATATAAATGTCAAAAAGAATTTTTTTTTTTCCCAAAGAAAAAGCCTGCACCAGGAGAAGGCAATCTGATTTAAAGTGCATACAATATAATGTGCCACTTAGAAAGATATCTGCAGGGCTAAAAATGGAAAAAGTACTGTACAGGAAACGGGTATGGCATACCACCAAACTACAGACTTTATAATACGAAGGGTTAAAAAAATAAATAAAAGCTTAGAGGGAAAGGAAATTGAATTTTCATGATGCAGAGATGAAAAGAACTAGAAGCTATTATTTTCATTGGAAGGGGAAGAAGCTTTGAAATGTAAAAAGGTTCACAAGGCAAAAATACTTTCCTACGTGATAGAGGATTCAACCAAGCATACAAGTGAATTACAGTGTTACTTTTCCAGATTCTAGGTTTAAGAATGGAAATAGCAAGATAAATTCCAGATTTACCTGGAAAGAGCAAACAGACAGTTGTATTGGGATTTAAAGCTTTTTGGGAATACAATGCTCGATATCTATATCTATACATCTATATAAATATATATATACGTATATATACACATACATATGTATGTATACATAGATACACATACATATGTATGTATTTTCTTTTTTTATATATGAATGAATGAATGATAAATCCAATTGATCTTGGCATTCAGTACTAAATAGTTCGTGAAATTAGTATATATAGATATGACCAGTCAATAAATAAACAAATCTTATATTTTCAGCACATTAGTTCCCCTTTATTGACATAATAATGATACGGAGATATTTAAAGTCTCTAAAGGAGTTTCTACTCCTGTATTTCAATTTTGCAATAATTATATTTTGTTTGTAACTCACAGTTAATATGTTGCTATATCATTTATAAACTCAATAACATTGGGTCTTCCTATTAAAAAAAACTGCAATTTAAAAAACTTGCACTGCATAGTGAATTTATATTCAAGGTTCAAGGAAAGGAAAAGGGCACTGAATTCATGTGTCCAGTTTATACAGACCGAAGATTTGGACTGGGTAATTATCTGATAAATTCAGGTGGTCATGAAATTCAGTTCAAATGTAAGTCAGACATCCACGTGAGTACCTATGGTAGGCAGGATAATGATGTTTAAGTCCCAATCCCTGGAATCGATGGATATGTTACATTACGTGGCGTGACAAAGGAGATTAAATTAGCAGATGAAAGTAGGTTGCTGAACAGCTAAATTTAAAATAGAAAAGTTATGCTGGATTATCCAGGTGGGTCCATGGTGATCACAAAGGTCCTTCAATGTGGAAGAGGGAGGCAAAAGAGAGAGAGAGTAATTCCACGTGCAAAGAACTCAACTGGCCTCGTTGCCTTGAGGATGGGAGGGGGTCGCGAGCCAAGAGGGCAGCTTCTAGAAGCTAGAAAAGAAAGGCAAGGGGAGTTCCCTGGTGGTCCAGTGGTTAAGACTCCACACTGCCAATGCAGGGGGCCCGGGTTTGATCCCTGGTCAGGGAACTAAGATCTCGCATGCCGCAACTAAAGATCCCGCGTGCCGCAACTAAGACACAGCACAGCCAAATAAATAAAAAATAAAAAATATTAAAAAATAAAAAAGAAAGGCAAGGAACTGAAATCTCCCCCAGAGCCCCTGAAGGAACATCACCCTGCTAACACCTTGCTTTCAGCCATGTAAGACCCATTTCTGACTTCTCACCTCCAGAACTATAAACTAATAGAGCTGTGTTGTCTGAAACCACCAAATTTGTGGTAATCTGTTACAGCAACAATAAAAGGTTAACACAGTAACCATCTAATGAGTGGTCAAGTCTGCAATTGTTTAATTATGACCGAGAATGATTCTTGTCCATTCTCCAAATACCTTGGCCATTTTCCTTTTAAAGCAACCTGAGAACAAAGTTATAAGAATGAGAAGCAATTTCCCTAATAAATACATATTGATTCCTATATCACTTTGAAAATTCATTAGCAAATGAATACAAATACATTTTTAATCTCTTACTAAGAAATAAAATAAGATTACATTTTAGAAAAGAAATATGCAAATCTTTATTTTACATTATGTTCTTTATGTTAATAATCATATATGGAAATATAGTGTGTTTCCTAAAGCATACCTGACAGTATTTCTAAAGTTTTAAATATGACTTTGATATCCATCTACAGGATTAGTAGAATCACCTGCCAAAAAAAAAAGACCAATTGTGTCTTGAAGTGGTGAGTTACCCGTCACTGGGGATAATCAACGCAAAGACCTAGTCTAGATATAGCAAATGGTTTTCTTACATTTAGTGGGAGAGTGGGTTCAACGAGCTTGAAGTCTCTTTCTGGCTTCCAGTTTACAAGAAGTTTTCTTAATATAGAGAAAAACATTAGCAGTGAAATTGTTGGCAGAAGGGTTGATATTTGAAACAGCCCCTATTAGACGTAAGGAGCGGGAAACAGGGCTCCTCAGAGACTTTTGCAACATTATCTGATCAATACCAAAGTGAAATATCAATATGATTTAAGAAGAAAAGGAATAAAGAAGGACACACTTAACAATTATGGAACTATATGATTGTTTGCTGAGTATTTAAAAATGATCAAAATTGCAACTGTTGAGTTCAGAACTCTTATTTGCAAGTCAGGAAAACTGTTTTGTTTTTTTTTTTTACACCAGCTGGAAGAGGTTATTATATAACATTCATCACTTGAAATATTTTTTAATAAATTAAACTATAGTAATTTTCTTAAAATTCAAATCGAATCAAGGTGCTCAGTATTCAAAAACAAACAACAAAACAAAGCAAAAAGACAACACTTCAAATAAAATGCTGTATGTTTAGTGTGTTTTTTTTACAGCAGCAAATGCCATTCAAGTGCTATGCAGGCAATCTATTCCTCTTTTTAAGCCAACAGAAGGAATGCTATAAAATTACCTGATGATTATACTAGTAGGTATGAGTTCATAAGACAGTAGCAATCCTTATACAAATGAAAGGCTCTCATGGAAGGAAAAAGCCACTTTATTTATGCCACATCTATTTCCTGTGCCTGATTATCTCATATGAAACCCTTATCATCAGATCAGCTAAGGGACACACTTGCCTAGGGTGATTAAATACTGGAAGGCCTAACATTCTCCAGAATCCAGAGCTGTTTGGTTATCTCCATACAGCATATCCGTTTAGGGCAATAACATGGCACCCTGGAAAGGCCACTTTGATAGATGGGGTCCTCTGTTTACCAAGAGTGTCAACAAGATGTTCAATTTTTATTCCTTCCAAACCAACGTCCCTTTTCTTTTCTGTATCTCAGGACCGACTACATTCCAAAGTAGGATGGGGACAGGCGGCAGTTTTCTTCATATTGACCACAAGCAAAATTAGCTTCTGTGATGAACCCAGAGTCCACACTGTCCCTTAGAAAAGGTATAAAAGATGAGGATCCCTCTCTGTGAATAACTTGCAAAGTGTCAGGTCTACACTGTCTTGCTCCTGTCATGTTCTCCACTTAACTTTTACTCATTAGGGGCTGGGGGCCTTTGAGGTCTTCAGAACCCCCTGTTAAAATGCTTATACTTCTAGGTCAGTGACTGGACGTCTGTAACACAAATACAATTAAAGACACCAGAGATCTGCAATTAGGGACCGTCAGGGCAGGCGAAGAGAATATACAAAGCCAAAACCTTGGCTTTGAAATATAATCTGGGACCTACCTTATTTCAGAGGTGTGATTTACTGAAAGCCTAGTTAGTCCTAAATTGTTACCATTCCCCAAAGGCAAAGTGTGTTACCTAAATTTAGCATTCCCAAGAGACTAAAAAATACCATTAAAGTGCAAGTATACCAGTTTGTTTAGGTGTGATTTTTTTTTTATAGAAAACAACCAAACATAATATAATAAAGTCCAAACTTAAAACACATAAGGAGTTAAAATGTTACCTTTGCATTTTGACATGCTCAGTTATTGGAGAAAAATGTTTAAGAAATCTCTTCTGCAAGATTAGAACAGCAGAATACATTTTTTTCCAGTGAATACTAAGTGATAAACTTACATCAGAATTAAATCTCAGCTGGCAAATGTTGCATGATATGATTTGCTTTCTTCGATGAGGGAGAGGGACCCCGAAAGTATGATTTATTACAGCTTTCTGAATCGGGTCCATCTGTAATGAGAAAAAAAATACAACAAATAGAAATAAAGCTTGTCCGTTCCATTGGAATGTTGCCTATTTCATTAAAGAACCAATCTGTACAGCTTCAATCTACAGCTTACATTATAAGGAACATTTTTATTCTAAGAAATGGCATTTCTACTTTCTTGAAAAATAGACAACGAGCCCGCAGCGCAGGACGATAAGGAAATGATAAATGTACCCATTAGAGTCTGCATGCTAAACCGTTCTTCTCAGTTAGGATCAACAATTGCCTCAGTTTGATAATCCTCAAATATAATTAAAGGTTTATCCAAACTCAAGTTATTGTGAATGCCAGAAACCTTACACAGAAGTTAGTCTATGCCATTGCCCCAAACGGACTTCAAAATAGACTTAGTCAGATGAGCAGCTATGAAAATAACTTAAGCCCCATTATGGATAATTAACCTAATGCTATGTTTGGTCTCTTTCTGCCTTAAGAGTGTGGTATAGATTTCCCCTGCTATCTGAAAGTAGAAGCCACTACCTTAGGGCACATCTTGCTAACGGCTGCACAGTGTAAACCTAGATAAAGCACAGATGCTCACAGACACAGTTCAAAGCCATGGCGGCTGGATGCTGAGTGTAGTTGCCTGGGGAGGGGATGGAGCTTAGAGATGCCAGCCTTGCTGGTCAGGGTTCATGCTGCCTCTGTAAGAGCTGCTGCAAAACAAAGGCTGAACATCACTTTCGCTGTTTGCCTTTTTGTGTAAAAATGAAAATCCTCTTTGGATTTCCTTTGGTTAGCAGAAACAGGTACTAATACAGATCTTTGGTCAAAGCGAGGTGACAGAAAGAGAATTTTGGAAAAGCAAGGGTTACCTGTACACAAATCCTGCTTTCTAAGTATTCAGACATGGAGCTATGGATTCTTTCAACAATCATTTACTGATCACCTAATACATACTGCTATCCTATGGACTTACTGCTTGAGGTTCAGAGAGTTTGGGCCAGATGTCAGTTACTTCTCTTCATCCCATTCCCAGGACGGGAAAAGGGACACCCAAAACATAGTGTCAGCAACCTAGCTCTGATAAAATTTCATGTCTCCTCACCAAGCTTTGTCCCAGGGTCCACATCAGTGATTCCCAACTGTTAGAGTCAGATACAAATTTTGATCTGCTTCTTAATACTTGTGCTACCTCTTTGCTCATCTGCATCTATCTCTTAAGGTTGTGATGAAGTTTAAACATAATGATTCTTGAAATTACTGAGCACAGTACAGTGCCGGGCACATTAAGAAGTCAATAAGTGGTGCTGGGAAAACTGGACAGCTACATGTAAAAGAATGAAATTAGAACACTCCCTAACACCATACACAAAAATAAACTCAAAATGGATTAAAGACCTAAATGTAAGTCCAGACACTATAAAACTCTTAGAGGAAAACATAGGCAGAACACTCTATGACATAAATCACAGCAAGATCCTTTTAGACCCACCTCCTAGAGTAATGGAAATAAAAACAAAAATAAACAAGTGGGACCTAATTAACTTAAAAGCTTTTGCACAGCAAAGGAAACCATAAACAAGGATAAAAGACAACCCTTAGAATGGGAGAAAATATTTTCAAATGAAGCAACTGATAAAAGATTAATCTCCAAAATATACAAACAGCTCATGCGGCTCAATATCAAAAAACCAAACAACCCAATCCAAAAATGGGCAGAAGACCTAAATAGACATTCCTCCAAAGATATACAGATGGCCAACAAACACATGAAAAGATGCTCAACATCACTAATTATTGGAGAAATGCCAATCAAAACTACAGTGAGGTATCACTTCACACCAGTCAGCATGGCCATCATCAAAAAATCTACGAACACTAAATGCTGGAGAGGGTGTGGAGAACAGGGAACCCGCATACACTGTTGATGTGAATGTAAATTGATACAGCCACTATGGAGAACAGTATGCAGGTTCCTTAGAAAACCAAAAATAGAACTACCATATGACCCAGCAATCCCACTACTGGGCATATACCCAGAGTAAATGATAATTCAAAAAGACACATGCAGCCCAATGTTCATTGCAGCACTATTTACAATAGCTAGAACATGGAAGCAACCTAAATGTCCATCAACAGAGGAATGGATAAAGATGTGGTGTATATATACAATGGAATACTACTCAGCCATGAAAAGTAACAAAATCGGGTCATTTGTTGAGACGTGGATGGACCTAGAGATGGTCATACAGAGTGAAGTTAAGTCAGAAAGAGAAAAACAAATACCGTATATTAACACATATATGTGGACTCTCAAATGGTATAGATGATCTTATTTGCAAAGCAGAAGTAGAGACACAGAGGTAGAGAACAAATGTATGGATACCAGGGGGGAAGGGGGGATGGTAGGAATTGGGAGATTGGGATTGACATATATACACTATTGATGCTATGTATAAAATAGACAGCTAATGAGAACAGACTGTATCACACAAGAACTCTACTCAATGCTTTGTGGTGACCTAAAGGGGAAGGAAATCCAAAAAAGAGGGGATATATGTATACATATAGCTGATTCACTTTGCCGTAGAGTAGAAGCTAACACAACATTGTAAAGCAACTACACTCCAATAAAAATTAATTTAAAGAAAGAGTCAAGGGGCTTCCCTGGTGGCACAGTGGCTAAGAATCTGCCTGCCAATGCAGGGGACACAGGTTTGAGCCCAGGTCCGGGAGGATCCCTCATGCCGTGGAGCAACTGGGCCCGTGCGCCACGACTACTGAGCCTGCGCTCTGGAGCCCGTGAGCCACAACTACTGAGCCCGCGCGCCTAGAGCCTGTGCTCTGCAACAAGAGAAGCCAGCGCAATGAGAAGCCTGCGCACCGCAAGGAAGAGTAGCCCCCACTCGCCGCAACTAGAGAAAGCCCGCGCGTAGCAACGAAGACCCAATGCAGCCCAAAAATTAATTAATTAATTAAACCTAATAAATAAATAAATAAATAAAAATGAGTCAATAAATGTTGTCTATTACATTTTCCCTTTTGCACATCCCACGTGATGATCAAGGTTAACAGGTGCCTCACACTCCTGTGGTCTTTGTTGGCACACCTTCCATTTCTCACATGGCCAAAAAACATTTCAAAATCATCCCAGTGTTGTACATACAGCCATCGTTTTTGTTGAATGCTTGTAGACTTTGGAACTCTTAACTCTCATCAGATACAAACTTCTTATGAGAGTCTTCCCAATGGGTTGAGCTAGCTCAGAAAAGATTTGACATACACACAAAAGCTAAGAACGTGTCTGTGAAACGATGCTCTAATATTCAGCTTCTGGGATACATAATAGTTCAGTAATTAGCCTAAACCAGTCATTGATACATTCCACCTCCTTTTGTGTATTTCAAATCATCAGAACCAGCTAACTCATAAGCCCTCTTCACTGGTTAGGAGCAAGGTTCTGTCTACATTCACGACTCCTAAAAGGTTGTCTAGACACCTTAGTGCACTGTTCTAAGTAATAACAGCAACAACATCAACAAGAGAATTAATAGCACTCAGCATTTATTAAGTGCCTCCATGTGCTAAGTACTGGGCTGGGTGGTTTATATATTAAACAGTTACGATCAGGAAGAACTCATGGGTTCTCATTTTTATCTTCCATCATCACTTTAAATTTTTTCTCATGTTAATCCCAGATTCTGGATGAAGCTCAACGGCCCCATGATTTTTCTGGTCACTTCCAGGAATTAACACATTCCAGGATCCCCTCCCTCCCCCTCCAATTCTACCATATTTTCTTTTTAACCAGTTTTATTTAAGTGTAATGGATGTACAATAAAATTCACCAATCTTAAGTGTACGATTTGATGAGATTTGACAAATAGATACAGCCTTAATAATTATCATATAGAATATTTCCATTACCCAGAAAGTTCCATCCTGCCCTCTGTGGTCCATTCCTACCTCCACCCAGCCTCTGCAAGCACTGGTCTGCTTTCTGTCACGATATTTTTCCATCTTCTCAAAGTTCATATACATGGAATTGTACAGTATGTGCTCTTTTGTGTCTGGTGTCTTTCATTCAGTATGATGCTTTTAAGATTCATCCATGTTGTTGTATCTATCAGCAGCTAATTCCTTTTTATTGCCAAGTAGTATTCCTTCATACGGATATACGCCAATGTGTTTATCCATTTGTTAGTTGATGGATATTTGAATTGTTTCCAGTAAATTCTATAACTTTTTCAAATCTTAATACATAATCTAAGCGCATTCCTAAATTCAGTTCAGCATCTTAATCCAAGCATTAAAAATTAACATAAAATTACAGTTTCTTGATCTTAGCTTGAACCTGCTCTAGAGGAATAGTGTGAAAGGTCAAAGGGCATGGTACAGAATTCTTCTCTATATACACTACCAAGTCCCCCACCCCAGGTAAGTCAAACTTCCATCAACCTCACCTCACCCCTATTTCCTCAGAACCAAAATGGACAATGCATAGAACTTGAGAAACCCATTGACCACACAGATGAGTGAATCTGGGAGGCTTTGAGAGCCCACTTTCTGCTGCCCAGGATCACTCTTATACGACTCTAAAAATGCCATCACAATGCTTCTGTGACAGCACAGAGAACACCGGGGCATAACTTCGCTTTCAGCCAACAGCCAGAGAAAAATTAAAAGCTGAAAGAGGTACTGATGTAGAGGTAGCTGTCTCATCATGTTCTGTTGTATCTGTTCTGTCTGCACAAACGGGGTCCATTTCTATTAGGGATCAGGTGAATTATGCCTATATTCCATTTAGGAACACTGAAGGCCCCTTATAATGACACTTTGAAATAAAAATGAATTACAGATTTATACTAAGGGCTCTCTGAAAATACACACTATTGAGTTTTTATCATATTTTGCAAGTAACATATTATTTTGTCTTTCATTAACACTGGACACTTGCAGTGACCACATTCAATCTGGAAAAGAGTAGGAGGTATTTTGGAAGTAGACACTTCATACAAATGTGTCATATTCTCTAGATTTAATTCTGTTTTTTGAATTGAATGTTGTTCTGATCACTGTTGCTATAAAATCAAATTTCCAAATGCTAGGTAATGTATTCTAATTCAGAGACCATTTTATTTCCCAGTATACTTTTAAAAAAGCACAACCGAATTATATTTTAATGATGGCTTCCACAAACATAGTTATACCACCAAAAGTAATTATATTTTATTATTTTAGAAACCTAGTACAACAGAATGACAAAAGTTTAATGCCTTTATTAATGAAAGTAAGTCATAATCACCTCTGTAATATATATATATCTATAAATATATGTAAAACCACTTACAACAAGGAATTATAAAAGGGCAAAATCTAAATAATAACCAGTTCTGTTGTTAAATAGTTAATTAAATGATACCACATAGTATATAACTAAAAGTAGCATCTACTGTCACTCAGGGGAAACACACACAGCCACTTGGATCATTTTGTCCAAACACACCATTATTTACCATTATAATCAAACATTTTGTTCAAAAACAAAAGTCATGTATGTTGGTTTTCTCCCCGTGAACCAACAGGTCTGATCTGTTAAAATAATCACACCTTATTGTGTGTATGCATATCATCATTAGGAATTTGTCTACAGAACCAGTCTGAAGAAATGCCAATGTGTGTAGGAAAGAGAAAAGGGATTCTTGGATCAAATAAGTTGTAGGAAATCTAGGTACCACAGCCTGGACATTCACAGTGCACATCAAATATTAAATGCGCTGAGATGTCTCACAATAAAAATATCTGCTTTAAATAATTTCTAAAATAATATAACCAAAGCTTTTGCTGTTTTCTTTGTTTTTAAATTTAGCATCTTTGTTCAATGCAGAGTTTAAAAAATAGTCATCTGGTAAAATAAAATCGTTATACGAATACGAATAAGATGTAATGCCTTCGTACAAAACGAAAGTCACTAAACTAAACGTGCAATACACAGAAATCAGAGCCAGACATTTCACTGAATCCATGCAGCCCTGAATTAAAAACGAAAAGAAATGGTAAAAGCTACATGGCATTTTAAGACATTTATTTAATCTCTAAAGTGGGAAATTTTGAAAGCTAAAATTTTCTAAATACATTATCCACCCCTCCCCAAACCAACAAACAAAAGTGAAGAATGATACACTAGCTATTGCTATGCTTACCCAAACTACAGAGTAAAATTCAATTTCAAACTCAGTCTGTGGCCTTATTTAAAGCCAAATGAATAAGTTTTCCTTCATTTCAAGTTTAAGGGTCTTTGCATTTCTCTCCCAGGCCTAGCTTTTCCCTCAACTCCCCTCAGGGCTTTCTGCTAAATTGATTTGTAAATGAGTAACCAGTGCCACAGTTCTTCCCAGGGAAGTCAGCCACAGTTCTTTCCCTATATTCCCTTTCTTAGGATGCTGCTGTGTTTTCAGAGAGGATGAGGCTTAACCCTGAGTTTACATTTCCTGCTCCAAGAGACCTCTCCTCTTTCTGTTCCCATTAGTACTGTGGCTTCAAATCAAAGAATAAGAACTTCAATGCCAGGAAGTTAGAAGTCCAGAAATATAAAGGTTGTCTCTTCGGGCTGGTATTTCTAGGGAACAATGGCCAGTAACAATAATGCTAAAGGTTACCTTAAGGGCACTTACTGTGTTTGCAAGTATTATTTCTATCCTAACAACTTTCTGAGGAGGTCTCACTCCCCCTTTGCCTATCGCAGAAGCAGTAAGTGGCAGAGTCAACTAATACCCACAGCTTCCCACTCGGCACCCACCCCTACCTCCATCCAGTACCACGATAAAGCTCTGTGATATCCACTGTCGTGGATGTCTGTGACCATGAAATAACAAGTGACACTGAGTAATTTATTCCATCAACTATGAACTAGTAAAACTGGTGTTTATATGACATAACCACACCTTAGAAAACACGAATTTAAAAATTCCAATAATTGCACTCCAACAAATTTGTCCGTTTGAAAAAAATTGCAACTTTTGTCCTTTTAAAAAAAAACTTTTTAAAATGGGCATATAACTTACATACCAAAAAAAGTGCATACATCTGAAGTGTATTAGTTGATTTTTTAAAACATGTGCATACTCCCATGGTATCACCATCCCCACTAAGATACAGAACATTTTCAGCATTTCTCTTCTACAAGATTCGGGTTGGAAGGGAGTTTAACAAGAATACCAATCACTCAAGACCAAGACGCAGCTCTGAGTGGAGCTCGGGGGATGTGGAACAGAAGGTACACGTGAAGTTTCATGGTTTCTTGGATTTTGTCGAGTAGCAAAGGACATGCATGAGTGCTTTCAACAAAGGAATTCATTCAACTAGAGGTAGGCTTTTCCCATCAATCTCATTAATCAGGTCAAGCCCAAATTTGCTAATTTGATACATTTAAGTAGGAAATGCAACATGACTAAGTCACATAAGTACATTAAGGGCACAGCCGGTTTTTCAATGCACCAAGCTTTCCTTTACCTTCAAGTCTTTTGCACATTCCTCCTCCTCTGCCTTGAAAACTCTTTCCCCATGCTTTCTGGTTCATCTTTCCCTGGCTAATGCCTACCTACTTTTCAGGACTCCAATCAGAACTCATCTCTTCTTCTAGAATTCTTAGCTGACCTCCTTCAAATGGGTTAGGTCCTCCAACTCACCCTGCAGGACACTCCATCGCACCATCTGAAGATCTCTCATCTCTTTTGTTTCATCCAAAAGAGGGAAGAGTCAAGGCAGGGCTGAGTCCTTTTGTTGTTTGTACCCAGGAATCAGCAAAGTGTCTCCCACTTGGGCCAGGGCTCAACACATGACTGTTGAGTTGCTAAATAAATTGAATATTATTAAAGCCCAATAACAAAACTTAACATCAGTCTTGGAATGGTGTTAACAACAGCAGTGAGAAAACCTGGATTCACAAGGGAACCTTAGGCATGAGGGGTGAAGAGAGGTTATTAGAAGCAAAAGCATGTGGATAAATGACTCCATGATACAATCGGAATATAGAAGCTCGGAGTAGAATCTACAACTGGAAGCCACCAAGCAGAATTTACGTGTATTCATCTATGAATTCATTTATAGACATAGTGTCATCTAAGTAATGAGGCAATGGTTGATTGGTTCTCTTTATACTTTAGTGCCAATATCAGACCATTTTTCCACCAGGCCTCTTCCTAGACAAAGGCTAACAGACATACTGTTCTGATCAGTTCAAGAGAAGCTGATTTTGCTTAGGAAACCAATGCTTGAACTTAAATGAGCAAAGCCATTCAGATGCTCTCCAAGTACCCAGGACATGTCTAAATGGAAGAGACATTTCACTGTCAGTAGCTTTCTGCCATGGCTATTTTCCCTAATGTTCTATGAGAAGGCTAATAAAGTGAAACACAGTTCAAAGTAAAGAATAGATGATCTTAGGGGGATCTTAAGACATTATTTTTCTTAGAATCATTTATGTGCTCCAGCAAATTGCATTTAACCAATGTGTTGTGGTGCTGTCATGGAATGCCCACAGATAGCTGCACTCAAGGTATTTTTTTCTTTTTTTGTTATTAAAAAATTTTTTTTTATTGAAATATTTTTGATTTACAATGTTGTGTTACTTTCAGGTGTACAGCAAAGTGATTCAGTTACACATATATATACCTATTCTTTTTCATATTCTTTTTCATTATAGGTCACTACAAAATATTGAATGTAATTACCTGTGCTATATGGTAGGTCCTTGTTGTTTATCTATTTTATATATAGTAGTGTGTATCTCCTAGTTTATCCCTCCACCCCCACTTCCCCTTTGGTAACCGTAAATTTGTTTTCTATGTCCGTGGGTCTATTTCTGTTTTGTAAAGAAGTTCATTTGTATCATTTATTTTAAATTCATTAATCTACAGTTTTCCTCTGTACCTAATGCTGAGCGTGGACCTACCTAGAAAAGCTAACCATGACAGGAAACCAGATATATATGCATACACATATACATATACATATACGCCCCATATATATATATATATATATACACACACACACACACACACACACACACATATATATTCTTTTTTCAGATTCTTTTCCCTTATAGATTATTGCAAGATATTGAGTATAGTTCCTTGATTTTTAAGTGGATGTGTGGAATCGTTACCGACACAATGTCTCAGTCATGGAAGTTTAATCCTGGCTCACCTTTAGACATCATCTATTTGTGGTATTTTCAGTGAGTAGGCACTATGTTTCACCCATCTTCTCACCTCCTGTGGTTCTCATTCCTTTTCCTGGAACCCAGTGGGTACTCAATATATATTGAAATTTTACTGAAATATCTCACTTTATCAATGAGAAAAGCTATACCAGGAGAGGGGAAAAGGTCAGAGGGAAAAAAGGAAGGAAAGAAGGTGATTTCATTCTATGTATGGGCTCCCATTTTCTGCAATGAGATTTTTTTCTCTGGCCAAAAGAATATTAAGTTTCTTTAAGAGGGATGACTGTTGCCTGATCACACTAACACCACTCTGTAGAGAAGATACCAGTGCTTAATTTGGACACTTTAGAAACCTTGTTATCAGCATTACAGGTATGAAATTTGACTCAAATGCTTTGATCAGAATCCCGTTTCTGGTGGACTTAAATGGCCAAACCTCTTTGGAAGACAATGAATGCCTATGGGGCCTGCCTGAGCCAGGAGACAGGTTACCCAATGGTTGGTCAGCCTTGGTCTCCGAATAATGTCTAGGTAATTAAATCCAACAACTTCAGAGCTGGGATTCCATTTACAGAAAATGCCCCAGAAAGCATGGCGTTGTAGACTGAGCTGGAGGATAAATTCCAGAAATCCATTCTATTACCAGCTGTACCAGAAGTCCACAAACACATCTGGTTCCTCAGCAGGTCACCAAAATGTGAGCCAGGTGTTGAAACCTGCTGTATTCTGAGGTGAAAAGAAAGGTGAGGACAAAATACTTTTGTACATAAATCACTGATGGCTGAACTGAAAGGATTTTCTCTTAATCTAAAATTATGTCCTTTCTATTTTTCTGTGTTAAATTCCTTTCTTTTTCAAAATCATGGTGCTACTAGATAGATGGATAGATGGATGGAAGGATGGATGGATGAAAAGATGGTTGGATGGATGGATAGATGGATGGCTGGATGGATGGACAGATGGTTGGATGGATTATGGTCTAGCTTGAAATGATAACAAGGTGAAAGGACTATGTTGACCGGACTTTTAATACCCCCTTTTTAAGATTTGAACCATGTATAAGTTTCCTAGGGCTACTAACCAACTTGGTGGCTTAAAGCAACAGAAATTTATTATCTCATAGTCTCGGAGGCTAGAAGTTCGAAATCAAGATGTTTGCAAACCATACTTACTTCCTCTGAAATCTGTAAGGAGAATTCTTCCTGCCTATCCCTAGCTTCTGGTATTTTTGCCAGCAATCTTTAGCAACCCTTAGCTTATAGACACATCTTTCTAATCCTCCATCTTCACGTCGCAAGCTTCCTGTGTGTGTCTATCTCTGTGTCCAAATTTCCACTTCTTATAAGGATACCAGTCATATGGGATTAGGGACCATTCTACTGAACTCATTTTAAGTTGATTATCTCTGTAAAGCGACCATTTCCAAGTAAGGTCACATTCTGATGTATTGGGGGTTAGGACTAGAACATACCTTTTTTGGGGGGACACGATTCAACCCATAAGAAATGGAATGGGGAATATAAAAATCTACAAACCACTGTGAAATTTTACTCAGGCACTAATTCTAGGACTTCTTGATTAAAGGAAAAATCAAAATCAGTTTTCTTGTTTTAGTGCCTAAAAGGGAAAGTTTGAACTAGCAATGGATCACTGAGACCATTCCTTGCCTGCCTTCTCTCTGACGTGATCAACTTTAGCCTCAAAGAGTCTTGTCATCCCCAAGAGTCTGGGAAGAAGAAATATGTTTAAGAAATTGAAATATACATAGAGATGAGGCTCATGGAATTGAAAGAAGCAGACCTTTACTAGTGAGTCCTCAAATAAATTTTGATGAGGTACTTTTGAAATGTCACAAAGTGAAAAGTTATCATCTATAGAAAAATTAAACAATGGCATATTGGTATGAGCTATGTGAGCAATTATCCTGATTGTAATTGTTTGGTTAAATTAGAAAAAAACATAAATTTGGGGGTACATGTTTCTCATTGTGCCTTTTTTTCTTGCTCCTTTGCTTGTTTGTCTCTGTTTCATCAACCTTTAATGCCTTTGAGAACGTATAACGATGTGTGGGATGGTTCTTTTTAAACAAATTCCATCTCAATAGGTAATTAACATGATCTCTTCTAGCATGAAAATCCCAAGTGAACACATACATATGGAATTAGGCACATAAGAATATCCTTACTTGTCTTTACGTTTTGTTCAAAAATGCAAATACACATATATGTCTGTGCAGATGTCTGTGTGTGTATACACATGCATGCATATTATTTATGTACCAATTTATGTACCAGTATTTATCCACCAATTCCCTACATAAAATCTCTCACTCTTTTGAATTTGGCAGGATTCGATTTCTTTCGGTCTGTGTTTGGGCTAGACTTGATAGTTTCTTGAATTATTTGACTTCTCCTTGCACTGAAGTATTCATTCGCCAACTTACACACACATTTCCCCCACCTCCCCATAGGTGTCCCAGATGCCTATTTTTCTTAGCCATCAACTGGGAATGCAAGGCTTGAAGGGCATTTTACATTGGCAAACACTGCCTTCCACGAACCAGCCCGGGCCCACGTGTCTGGATTCATTTCCATTCCTCCTTGCCTCCTTGTATTTCCTCCAGTATTACAGATTTGCTGGCAACTTCGTGTATAACCTGGTATGGTTTACTGTCTCCTTCTCTTTTGTAAGGTTCTTTCCTTTATCCAATCTTTATTACTTATTACATGTGTAATTCCTGCCTATCCCTCCTAATGTTCTTTTTCCCAGAGTAATCCCTGGGGTCTCTTGGTAGGTGGGGCTAAATACCCCTCCCCCCAGTCTTCACAACACCCTGTACATTCCAATGTCATGTCATATACTCTCCACCACCCAGATATTCTGCTTACAGCTCTCCCTTCCCGAAACTGCAAAAGATATAGTCAGTTTTATTCATCTTTGAAAAACAAGTGCCTGAACACAGAAAATGCTCAGGAAAGGTTTATTGTCGAAGAAAGTCATTAGCTATGTGAAAGCAGGCACCCCAGCTGCTGTCAATCATTTTAAGGAGAAAAAGGTGGCCCAAGATATAATTCTTGGTTGAAGCATGCAGTTCAATTTCATAGAAAATTTGCATTGTCATCTAAGGCCAACTGTGTGTGGAGGTCTTGATGGAAATATTCAAAATAAACTGCAGGTTTAAAAATAAATAATAATCTCTCTTAAAATGCATGCCATGTGTTTAAAGCAATCATTCTCAACCTCAGCTGTACACCAGGAATCATTTGGGAGCTTGTTAAAGGTATAGATTGAGAGCCCCAACCCAAGGCAAATTAGTTCAAAGTTTAAAAGGCTCCATGGGGGATGACTAAGAAGTATTGGTCAAAACCTTGGTAACAGACTCAACTTCCTGTGATTAAAATGTTTTCCCTAGATGTTTCCAGGAAACCAATGTCTTCTTTGCCACCAATAAACAACTTTTAGCTAAAGAATTCTATAAAAGATATGGTAATATCCTTGTTTAAAGAAATGAAAACTGAAGAATAGCCAAGATAAATGATTTGCAGCTCCAAGATTTAAACCCAGGTTTATTAAGAACCAGTGTTCTTCCTACATATCATACTGACTCTCAAACATGTGTAGGAGCTCAACAAACTTCTGAAATCAACTTAAAAACTGTGTCTGAATTTGGGGTTCTTGGGAATTGGCAACCCATGGGCAGAAACACATACACATTAAAAAAAAAAAAAGAACTGATGAAGAAAACTAAACCAGAACAACTTGAAATAAACAAGGGATATTTTCAAGTACTTCTAACCATTGACTTGCTTGTTAATAAATGACACTGTAGGTCATTTTTAATCTCCAGAGTGTTGTTAAACTGTTTCACTTCTCTCTACATCTTTCTGGACTCTGCCTGTTTTTCACTTCCTGACCTTTTTAAGGACCTAAAGGAACCCCTGTAAAGTTGAACTGTAGTTAAAAGCTTGAATCAGATACAGTGATAGACAAGTGGTCAGCAAAGATGTTCTCAACTGTGAAGGTCAAGGAAGAATGAAGCTGAGGCTATCATGTCCTTCCAGAAATCCTTCAGATCAAATCTGTCTGAACCAAAAGTGAAGGTAACCCAGTACCTAAGGACTTCTTTTGACCATAAAGGCATAGTTGCATTTGGTTGTAATTTAAACACTTCTGGTGTCTATCATACAGAAACATTTGTATAAATTTTTGAAAAACCACAAATACAATGTTGCTGGATGATTGGTGGCTTAACTGCATAAACTGTAAAAAGTAAAATATAAACTGTAACCACTTAAACCTCTCTTCCCATAGCCTGAAGCAGGTTGCAAATCTCAGCTTGATACCCAGGAGCAAGCAGGTTGAGAACCACTGATTTAAGAGGTTATTTTGTTAGTTGGAATACTAACTAGTACATTTTGTAATTCCTGGGCACTTCAAGTCTTCTTCCAGAGAGACTCTCAAAATACTGTGCTATAATTTTTCTATTTTTGTTTCTTTTTATCAAATAATGCACATATGGTAACAAACCAAATAGTACAAAAGAGCTTCAGCCCAGAGGTAAATGCCTGAAATGAAATGTTTATTATTATTATTAAGAAGTTTCTGCCAGTTGACATCATGGCTCTAAGTAACATGCTAATATATCTCTAGACACTAATAAAGATGAGAATTTAATACATATACACTATCACACTTTGTCTTTCTCTCCACAATCTTCTACAAACCTTTTCAAATTTTTCTAAGTTGAATATTCTCTTATTATTTTACAACTGTACATAATATGTTTCCATAGTTATGTCTGGTTCCATTAACTTGAGTCAGGATCTCAGATTCCCTGCTTGAAGTTACTCGTTTTCGTACATTTTTTCTTCCTCAATTTCCAATTTCCAAATTCTCTCAACTACTCTTACACTTTTAAATGATCAACATTTTCTACCTGAAATAGTTAGTACTCTAACTACTACCCATTCTTCTAGGCTTTGTTCAAGGAAGAATCTAAAAGTTGAAAGCTAATAAACAACACTATCATTGTTTTGACTTCATCAATATTTTTGTCCACTGACCAGGTAACATGCTAGGATTAGAGTACATTTTCTATGGTTCCAATGCTACAAAACTTGGCTCATTCAAAAGAGAATCTTTTAGCTTCAAGCAAAGTAGCTTCTACTTTCTTATTACCCATCAGTTGCTTGAAATTCTGTCTTATTTTCGACTGCTACATATATAAAGCGTACTTTTCTATTGTTCGTTTTTGCCTTTCCTTTTCTATAAAAATGTGTTTTTAATCTTAATTTAAAACACATTCTCCTCTTCTCAGTCAATCCTCATTTTTTCAGACCCCCTTGTCTCATGCTTTCTGCTTTATTCACTCAACATGGTATCTGCAGACCCTAATTCCAGACCTTCACCAAGGTTCTGACTTCATACTTTTCTCTCCTTTCTTTTTCTATGCTCTTTCCTTCCACCATCTGGCTCCCAGAGATGTTTAAACCTCCATCCATGGTGATCTGAAACATCTCTGTTCTTTTGTAGCAATCTCTCATTTTTGTATTTCTTTAGATCTATTTCAAAGAAATCTCGAGAGAAAAGGAATTATATTTGTATGCTCTCTGTCCCATTTTGAAATAAAAACTAGAAGTTTTATCTAAATGTGTTTTAAATAAAAAATCTGAATAAAAGGAACCTTGGCTCTTAAAAAATATACATTAGTCCAAAACATCTCATATTTGATATCAATAAATTATAGTTGCAGATAAAGGATCACTGTTGGTCATATTTAATCAGAAAAGCTATTCCATTTAAAATAATCACTCTTCTAAACAATATTTTAACATCAAGAATATGATTTAGGATGATGTCACTTCCTCTGAAATCTTCCAGGAACTCAGTGGAAGTTGCTTTCCTCCACTTCTTAGAATCTGTAATTCCTTCGATCAGGAAAATAATACATGACAGTGAAAAACTACATTTTCATCCTTCCTCTGTTGCTGAATTTATTTGTATTTTAAGTGAACTTTCTAAACCAGTTCTCCAGATATTTCTTGAAAACCATTTGCATTTGGTAAAGAATTCTTGGCTAAGGAAAAGCAAACATAAGAAAAGCAATCACAATGAAGAAAATTACTAATGCTAAACAACTTCTGCTAATTACCTGGAAAAAAAAAAAAGAAAGAAAGAAAGAAGGAAAGAAAAAAAAAATCTGGCTGCCTGAGCGCCTTTAGGATGGAAATATCAACCCTTAAGAAACACCCATCATAGATCAAGTGTCAGACTCCTAAGCTGAATTTCAAACAATTCCAAAACAATGAACAGGAAGAGACCATGCACTGCATGACACACGGCCAAGCAAGAGTTCCTGTAACCATTTGCTCTATCACATAAATCCAAAAAGGAATACAATATAGACAACACAGGGTTCAAAAAGGTGATGAAGGGGAGAGCTCAGCATTGGAACATGAAGATGAAACTGGTTCTAAAACAATAAAGTATCCTGGAATCCAAATCTTGTGGTGGATGGAGTTAAATTCACATTCCAGAATGGTCATCTACTAATCTTTTGACCTTGGGAATGAGTGCTGGGAGGATTAAATGAGATAATATCTGTGAAGCACTTAAAACAGAGCCAGACATATTCAGGGCCCATAATGGTCTTGTTGTTTCCAGACACTATCATCCTCCAGATATTTACAGCCAAATAAGTGGGAGAAATAATAACTACTATGCTGTTTCTCCAGAGTGGGTAAGATGATGCCTGAGACACAAAATCATTTAAAAATATTCTGTATTGATTGTTGAGAGATTAGTCAACATGACAACAAATGAAAAGCAATGGATTAAAGATAAATTGGGAAGGTTGATCAGTGTGATAAGGTTTTAAGGTAGAACTTGCAAGGTGGATCACTGTCAAGGACAGGGAAGGACACCCTTGGGAAGAGGCCAGAGATGTTTTCTGGATTTCCCTAGATGTTTGTCTGAAGAAGGATATGTAATCTAACTCCTGGGGCAGATACAACAATGCAAAACAAATAGTTTCAATCTCCAGAAAGGAACTTTGAATACAGTTAGAGAAACATATGTAAACTTTAGCTCAAATTAGCAAGTGTTAAAATAAAGATCTGAGCAAAGTGTCAGAGGAGCAGAGAGGAGACCTTTACTCAGAGTGGGGGGTATCCCAGAAGACGTCATATAAATGACCCCATTTGGGCTCAATGAGTAGGAATTATTTGGATGGAAATGACAATTATAACAGAAACAGCCCATGCAACTGTATAAAAAATGTGATGTTGCAGTAAACATTTAAAATTTAAGGTGTGAAAGGAGAACAGTGTGAGTGGAAGACATGAAAATGGCAAGGGAAATTGGGGCATGTACATGACACGTGTGCTGTGTTGATGAGTTTGGACTTTTGTCCTTTGACCAAGGTTAAGCTATAAGAAAACATTCAGTTCAAAAGGATAGGTAACTATATCTGTATCTTTAGAAAAATAACTTAGATAAGAACTTGAAGGGAGAAAATCAATCTGGAGCCAGGAAGACAAATCAGTGGGCTGTTGCAGGATTCCACCTGAAAAATATAGCCAGTCATAATTCAGCCAGTAGCAATTGGGAAATTGAGGGAGTGACTGGGGAGAGTTTGAAGAGATAGGTTTTTAAGTCAGCATTATCTGTTTGAAACAAAGCCCAAAGAAGACTGATTCATTTCAGCTAGGTAACTGAAAGGATAGTGACAAAACTAACCATTCCATGAATACAGAAAAAAAACAACAAGTTTCAGAAAGGTGTGTGTATATGTGGGTAGGGGGATTAACAAATTCATTACTGGGAAGGTATTAAATTGTACATGGAATCTAAAAAAAATGACACAAATGAACTTATCTGCAAAACAGAAACACACTCACAGACTTGGAAAACAAACTTATGGTTACCAAAGGGGAAAGGTGTGGGGAAGGGATACATTAGCAGTTTGGGATTAACATGATGCACATTACCATATATGAAATAGATAATCAACAAGGTTCTACTGTATAGCACAGGGAACTCTACCCAATACTCTATAATTACCTATATAGGAAAAGAATCTGAAAAAGAATAGATATATGTATATGTATAATAAAACTGAATCACTTTGCTGTACACCTGAAACTAACAAAACATTGTAAGCCAACTATACTCCAGTATCAATAAAAATTTTTAAAAATTGTATGTGCTAACAGCAGGTTTTATATATGAGATATGTAGCAGATATATAGGACATTAGAAATACATCACAGGCGTTTAAAAGTGTGGGCAGTGTTAAAGTAACAAATTTAATAATTCTCGGTATAATTGAAGACGTAGGAGTGGATGATACGGAATAGGCTTTTGAGTAAGGTTAGAAGAGACTTCTGGGGGTGCACTGATGTTTCTGGGGATGGCAGAGGGCAAAAAGATCCCAAAAAGGAGCCAGAAGAGATGAGAGTTGGGGGAGAAATAGGAACATCAGTATCTGGGGAGAGAAGATCTAAAAGGGAGGGATTATCACACAGGCCAATTTCTATGCAATTTTTGAAGACTCTACTGAGAGTAGAGTCTATTATCTCCTTTAGATGTCCAGTATTAATGTCCAGAAGCTTCTAGTGCCTAGGTGCTACATGGCAGTCACTGTAACCGCTGACACAAAGACAAGATAAAGTCCCTAGTCTCAATGAAAGTGCAATCCAGTGAGGAAGAGAGATGTATGCAAAGATAATGACAGCACAAGACAACGTTATGATAATTGCTGTAAAACAGGGTCAGCATTATAAACACAAGGGAGAACTTAATGAATTTTGTTGGGGATGGGTCGTATAAGGCTTCATAGTGGGAGAAAATTTCCAAGTTAAGAGTAAAGTGTTTTTTCTCCTTAAACCTTCTCAGTAGTTTTAACTAGGTTTTTCTTTTTAGATTCTCGTCTCTTAGCTAAATGGAAATTTTCTGATGAATTACAATGACTAGCTTCTTTCAAAATTTTACCTTTGTCCAAAAATCTATGATATTTTATGATTGAATTTTTAGAAGGTATAGTGTCAAGGTTTAGTTAAAGATAAGGATGTACTGATTTAACTGAAGAATATATGAATAACTTAACTATGTCTGCAAGAATAATAAGAATTTATCAAACAGTACAGGACCTTATAGAGATAATTAAAAATATATGTATTAAAAAGACATTAAAGAAGAACCAAAGAAATGAGAGATATATCATATTTATGGATAGAAAGATATAATAAAAATGTCTCTGTTCCTTGCAAATCAAACTACAGAGTCAGTGCCAAGTGAATCAAATAGCTGTGAGGTTTTTCATGGACATGATGGGGTGATTCTAAAATTGACACGGGAGAGGAAATTGTCAAGAATAAACAAACCACTCTTAAAGAATGAGAACAAGGAGGGACCATGTCCTATCAGACTTCAAAACTTATAGTAACCTTGTAGATTAAGACAATGGTCCTTACCCAGAGAAAAAGAAACAGACCAACGAAACAGTCTGAAAGCCCATTAACAGATCCATTTTCAAAATGTGCTCATTCATCCACTCACTCAATGTGTATTACTGGGCGCTGATTAAGTGCCAGGCATTTTCT
Organism: Orcinus orca; assembly: GCF_937001465.1. NCBI lineage: Eukaryota > Metazoa > Chordata > Mammalia > Artiodactyla > Delphinidae > Orcinus > Orcinus orca. The sequence continues at coordinate 7,259,694 of NC_064563.1, read as the reverse complement.
AGGAGCTGGGGTTCCCACAGTAAACAAAACAGAAAAAAGTCCTTTCTCTGCATTGTGCATATAGTGGGGGCGGGGAGGGGATACACAATGAAATGAATAAGACAAGATAAACAAATTCAAATAGACATAAGAGTGATGGAGAAAAATAAAGCAGGGAAGAGGGACTGCATAAATTTGGGGAAGCGTCGGTTTTTAAATGCAAATGGATGTGGTCTCACTGAAAAGTGGAGAGAAAAAGCCTGAAGCAGGTGAGGAAAGAAACATGTAGTCACCAGAGGGGAGAGCAATTCAGTCAGACGGCAAAGCAAGGGCAAAGACCCTCAAGAGGGTGCGTAGCTGAGGCAGACATGCCACCACATGTCGTGTGGCGGAGACAGAAAGGACAAATCAATGAATGAGCTGGAACATTTGTTTACCTTTATGGCAAAAAGATGAAACTGGATTTCTACCTCATACTATACACAAAATCTAATCTCCCGTAGATTATAGACTTAACTGTGAAAGGCAAAACTTTACCTTTAAGAAGACATATTGTAATGGCCTTAAGGTAGGAAATTTTTTTTTTTACTTAAGTCAAAACAAGTTCAAATAATTTGAAACTAAGCACATTTGTTCATCAAATATCACTGTAAAGACAGCAAAAAGACAAGTCACAAGTCTTTCAAAGGATTAATAGCCTTAATAGAAAAAGAACTCTAACCATTCAGTAAGAAACAATCATAACCTAACAGAAAATGGGTATTTCACAGAAAAAGAAAAATAAATAGCCAATAAATATAAAACTTGATCAACTCTGCCAGTATTTTGGAACATTTTTGAAAACACAAAATTACTCTAGGATTCTATTTTTTAACCCAAGAAATTGACATAAGCTTTAAAAAACGTGTAATAGAACCAACCATTTGAAAAAAATGTAGACCAAAAAGAATCCTTATACACTCAGGTGGGAGTAAAAACAGGTACCAGTTTTGAAGAACTTATACTGAAGATGAGACCCCAGAACTGTAAGACCCATTCCTAGCAACAGACTCTAGAGAAACTCAGGTGTCTCTGCACAAGTAGGCATATGCAAGAGAGTTAATAGGAACAGATTTTACAACAGCAGAAACATGGATCCAGACATCCATCTGCAGTAGAATAGACCTAGCTATGCCCTATGGTCTACTCATAACTGCATTAGCCATACAGCATGCTAAGAACCGAAGTTCAGCTAAATGCGTCAGCAGGCACGGATCTCAGAGACATGGCTCTGATTGGAGAGATAAGTAACAGAGGAGATACATATATACAGTGATATTTCTGTGATGCCAAAAACCAAGCAGAACTAAATCATCTTTTATTTAAGGGCATGTCCTTAGGGGCTGAAACAATACAGTAAAACATGGGACTGGTGAATAAAACATTTTTGATACTGGTAACCTGTGATTGAAAGGCAGGGAAAAAGAACAAATTATTTTAAAAGTTAAAGTGTTCAATTTCTTAAGCTGAATAGGAAGTACATGATGTTTACAGTATATTATGCTTTAGAATTTATATACTATAGCAGTATATTTCTAGACATCAAGTATTTCACTAAAAAAAAACAAAAGAGAGTTTCTGAAATATGTTTACAATGAACCTTCAAAAATGCACCATAAAAAATGAATTACATTGCTTTTACCCATTGAACTTTTGTGCTGGAGAATCACTGAAAAATGGCTAATACTACTAGGAATTTAAGTGAATTAAAATTAATGAAGTGGAGGCAATTTTTACTCCTTCCATTTCTTTTTCTTCATTTGGGGATGGAGAGGGGCAGCAAGGGTCTGTTGGAGCCCCCTTGAAACTGTTAAGCTGTCTGTATCTCTACCTGATCAAGGAGAAAACTAAACACAAAATATTCAAATGAATTTCAACTCACTATACTTTTTAGAAGTAAATTAAAATTTTAAATATGTATCCAGCATCTTAACATCCCAAGCTAGGCATGGCAACTCAGAAAAATAAGTATGAAAAATGTTTCTTGAGTCTGTTCACATCCTCTTTGAATTACATTGTAATAAACTGAATTGCCACATGGTAAATTTCTTCACGGAGGAGGCAGAGTCACTGGTGAAACAATGTTCTCTTTTATCTAACCAAAAGGAAATGAAGGGTCTATTTGTTCCTAGATACCTCTTGGGGCAAAGGAGGAATCACTGAATGGTTAAGAAAATAGAGTGAAGTGAAAGAAATATAATAGATTTCTAAAATCATTATTCACCCAGACTTACCTTTAGTGAGTTGATTACATGATTAAATACTATGATAATCAATGTTTAGTTTTAAAAGCCAACCATATGAAGTCTAATATGAACATAAATGAGCTTACTAGGTACTCATAAATGTTGACTACATTGTCCTCATATAGAGAAAACACACACGAATTAATTTAGTAAGTATTAATCTAATCTTAGGGTTACATCTTAAACCTTGGTTTACCAGGAACTTCACTGTCTCTCAAATCTTAAATACATCATTCACTCTGTCTACAAGCTTCTTTGAGCTCTATTCCATTGTTGTTTTTTTCTTTTTCATGTATTCCTTCAAAACTCCAGTTCTCACTAGTTGTACCTCCTTCTCCAATACCTAGCCTAAAACCTTTCATATCAATGGCTTTCCTGTCTCCCTTGTTCCACTACACTGCCATTACATTTTTTTTATATAAAATTCCCATCATAGATCAATCAAACGTCTGAATTCTTAGCTCTTTTGATTATTACTCTTTATTTTTATCAGCCGCTCAAGCCTCCCAACTCTGACTAGAGGTGAGATGTGACACAAGTTAATTCACCTCTTAAAGCCTGAGTATTTATAATTAAGATAATAACAGGTGACATATAGGTATATTGTGGGAGGTCAAGGGAGATGATATTTGCAAACGACTCAATTAGTGTATTTTCCGGCACATAAGAAATTCTCATAATTATCACTTATGATTATTCGCAATTTTCTTGACTTATCTGAAACAAATGAAGCACTCATGTAGTTTTCCTGCTTAGTTTCCACACTCTTGCAGCTTCTCTAAAAATTCTATGACAATCCTGTTCCTCCACTCTTCCCTTAAATGATACTATTCTCCACTATTCCATCTGTGTTCCAATTTGATGACTTAAGTATCTATTACAATCTAGTGTCCTGTGACTACTTTTAAAATTAAAAATAAATATTGAGAGAAGCAAGTTGATGATTGCTGTAGATGGCCATATATCCATGTGTCTTATATTTCCCTCTTTTCACTGTGTCCTCTATAATAGGATTCATATTTTCTCAGAAAGACTTCCCTCTTTCTTATTTTTTTCTTCTTGGCAAAAATCAATTATTGCATTATGTGTAATTTTCTACTTTGGGGAAAAAAACGTCAAAAAAGTTTATCTGCAGTAAAGACTTAGTTTGCTCAAACTCCTGTTCTCAAGTCAGATCTTTTAGATGTGAAAGGAATGGTAGCTTCTATTTTAAGATTTCAAATCCCAGCAACAGGTACCTTTCAAGAATAAAAAGCAGTTGGAATCTGTCAGTCAAAGTACAAAACTTCCACAAGGGAAAAGCATTCCAGAACATAAATCCATTCATTGATCTAAATCAAATGAAAAGGTGCATCTCTTAAGTAGGCCCTTTTCTGAATGTGCTCTAGTCCCCCATACTGGCTGAGGAACAACAAGGGCTGAAATAGGGCTGCACCGCAAGCTGCTGGCCGGCTGTGAAATGACACCAAGCAAGGCAGATCCCTGCCTGACCTCAGAGTGTCATGCACACATCTAAAGCCACCAGAGGATGGTAGCTCCAGGTCACATCATGCCTTTGCCTCCAGCTCAGGTAGTATGTTTCCGATCTCCCCTTTTTTCTGGTTACTCCCAACTAGTCTCGCTTGAGCTCTTTTGACCCAATTGCACTTCTCATTTTGCAATGATTATCTCCCTCTAAAGGAGGGACCAATGCAGTAGCGTTGGGATGGGGTGACCAAGGGTCTGCCTTTTCTCCATCCTTCCCACCTCCTCTGGTTCCCTCAGTGGTGATCTTAGTAATGATTCTGGCTCCCCTTCCCCTACCTCACTTCCCAGGCAAATCTTTCGTCTTGCTGTCTTCACCCTTGGACTAGACCCCGCTCTGGGCCAAAACATCCAAAACAACTTCTGAAATGTAAATGACTCTTATTCTAACCTTTGTGAACAAAGTTCCATCTTTTTAAATGAGTTTAACTGAATGAAAATAAATAAGTAAAAAATAAGGATGGGGAAGGGGCACCTAGGTAAAGCAGAATGCCCTTCATGCCATCCCTTGCTTTTAGTATTCGTAGTAAATCTCTCCTCTTAAACACAATGTCCACCCCATGCCAAAAAGATGTGCACACATCCACACGGACACATGTACAATGTATTTTAAAATCTTGAACACAGCTTATTTTTGCTTCTGGGTCCCTAGGAATATATTATAGGCTTTCTTTAAAATCACAATGGAAAGCAGGAAAGAAAATGTGATCTGAAACTACCGGCAAAGAAAAGAGAGAGGCCAAAAAATAAGTTAGCTCCAGAAAATTGCTGGAAGAAAAATGAAAAAAAAAAAAGAGTTTTAAAAGGAGAAAATAAAATGCCAGGGCACTGGCCTGAGCCCAGAGCCTTTCTGATGGGTTTATCCTTACCATGAAGACCTACCTCTGTTGCTGCTTACCGTCTAAATCCTGGCTTCTCAGTTGAGCGCTTAACATGCAAGGGAGGAGGTGCAATAATTAAAGCAGTACCATTCCTAGGAGACAGAACGCAGATAGCTTTTCACTAGACTTGCTGTCCCAGTAGAACACTGGCAGTGGAAGATAAGAAGCAAATCCAGAAGACAGGGATTTTGCATGGTGGGGTGGCTTCATTTCAGCAATGCTCAGAAGTTGTTCTTTTATCAATGAAAACCACATAGGTTTCAATGTCATACTCAACACCAGAACTGCCGAGATCATTCAGGTATTTTGCAGTGTGGATTTGTCCTCTGGATTTCCCATGATTGTAGCATCCTCATCAAAGTGGAGAATGACAAATAGGAACAGAGCTAGCTAACAGATAAAGGCTGTGCAACTTTGTTTTAGAAAAGACCTGTCTTAGGTTTGTTTTCCCAGAAGCAGATTCTGAGATAAAGATTATACTGTACAAGTGATTTTTAAAGACATGCTCCTAGGAGAAACTAGAAACTTGCAGGGGAAGCAGGTAGACAATCAATAGTGTGATTTCAGGCCCTGACAGTGGAGAATGGCTTCAGCCTGAACCTACAAGGGTGTCTGGAGTACAGGCTTTGCCACAGTGTGTCCTGACCCAAGGTAAGGGAGAAGGCTTGCATATTCCCACATCTATCCATCATTGCTAAGGACCTACCAAGGGCATCTTAAACTTCCAGAGCCTTCTGGTTCTCTGCCTGGGGTCTAGTACCCCAATGGCTCTTTTTTGAAGAAGAGTCAAAGGTTCAGCATGTAGGAAACAGAAGCACGCCAAAGGTGGGACAGGCACACAGATACACTGAAGGGGATTGAGGGGACCTGGGTGGATAATGGACAACTTCCAGCACAAGTGCTTTAAGCAGTCATGACATAGTAACTGGAAATTTTAAGCTTAATGTTCAATCTGACACACATAAAATTTGGAGAAAAACATAAGGCAGTCCTAAATTGGAGGACTCCCTCTGTCTTGTCCTATGTCCAGCAAGTTATCCTAAAACTTTTCATTTTGTTTAATCCTATGTTCGTTTATAATGTCATTCAAACCTTCTAGCCATGACCCATAAAAAGAAGATGCAAAATAAATACATGACCTGGGATGTCATGACTGCCCTTTAAGATTAGTATTGAACCATAAATATAATTACATACACATTTCTTTAAATGCAGACATACACACATACCTATGTATCATATAGTCAATCAATGCAGTGTACAATTAAACTACTCATTTGTTACCACAGGTAAAGCCAACAGCTAATTAAATGCCCTAAACTGGAATAACCAATATGAAATAATTAAGTAGTTGTGACACTCTCTAACCCAGGCTTAAAAAAGATACATTTGTCTTAATAGAACTTGGAACGTGAGGAGAAACTCTGGGAAGCTCACTTATCACAGACCCCAGGGGGCTTTGGCAGTTCCATCATACAGCCCTATACCTGAACCCCACCCACCATGTCTCCCAGGGACAAGAATACAGCTCACCTGTAAGCTTGGTTCTTGGTTGTTCCAGGCCCGATAGACGCCTGAGGTGGTCAACCTTTGGGGGCCCTCTTAGCAATGAGACTTCTCACCTTTGTTTAGCTCTCGGCTTCATCCTCCAAGCCCTATTATTCATGTAGGGTCTTTACTTTGGCACACCTGGCTCCAGGAACCCATATATACGTAAAACAGGAAAATGGGGTACCTGCTACCTGAGCAATATTGACTTCCAGACCACCTCTAGAAATTTCCAATTTCTTTAGTTTTCTCCTCTATCCCAGGACACTATGTTAAACGCGAGCCACCCAACGGCAGCCCTCCTTCCCCACAGAGGAGCACATCATTCTCAGCTGAATCATTCTTTTCCAACCAAGGTGATTATCGAGAAGCAGAAATAATGATGAAACTCTCTTGGTGAAGCAAACTACCCTGTCTTCAGACATAAACCTTCTAGACCAAGAAAGACAAAGTAAAGAAGATGAGTGTGAAGTGATCTTCCATGAATACATGAAACGTCAGCCTCCAGTCCTTCACCCTGAAGTGGTTTTGCACCAAAAACATGCACGATACCTAACTGGGTATTCAGTCTCTTCTAAAAATATCAATCTAGAGGCAGAGATATCAGTGCACTTTCACAATGTGAAGGAATTTTTATTTTTCCAGTCGTAAGAACCAGCCACTTGGCAGCTTTGACAGAAACATAATCAACATTGAGCTGCAAAAGTTCATAGAAACTCTCCATCACCTTTTCATTTAAAAAAAAAAAAATTGACACCGGAAAGAAAGTTATTCAAAGTGGTTCTGAGTTCCATTTTAGCAAGTGCGAGTAGGGGAGTGGGTAATTTGAGTTTGAGAATAATTTACTGACAGACACTTTAGTAATTTTCTAACAAAATTAAAAGAATAAATAAAATGATATAGCAAATATTTAAAAGTCACAAACCACACTATTCAGTTTACAGAGCTGGGTGAGAGGGGACCTCACATTTTTTTGGAGACTCTTGGTCTCGTTTTCAAGTAGTCCACAAGCTGGATAATGCAGTCAGAAGATAGATTTTTCATCCATCACACATCCTTTGATTGTTTTCAGGTGATGCTATGAGGAAATGGAAGCCTGGGGTATAATATAATCAGAAGTGCTCTCAAGGAGGAGATTTGAGTCCTTGCCACCCTCACCTTTTCTTTTCTCTTCATAGGTAAGAGCTACAGTGAAAGTTAATGATGGAAGGAAAAACAGAGTACAGCCTTGTGACATACTTTTTGACTTCTCTTCCCACTTCCAGATCTGAAAACTACTAATTCAGTCTGAGAATTAGCCCTTTGCTAATATACTCTGAGGCATTACAAGTTTTACTTTTATACTAGTTATGCTAGTTTTCCCTATGTTTTTCTGGGTGTCAGAGTATGCCAGCTATCTTGATGCTGTATAATATTATAGTCAATAGTTGGTGTATTCAGAGATTTGAAAAAGATTTTGATGGCTGACCTAAAAACAAGGTATTTGAATTAATTCATTATTTTAATTAGGGCTTGCTTTTAAAATAAAGCTATGTTTCAGTTCTTGGTTTAGTCAAATAGTTGTAATTTATAACCTAATTAATTAGTGGCTTCCTTTCTTTTCTTTGGGAACATTCATAAAGGTTATCTTCAAGTAGTGTTATGTGAACTCATGCAATACACACCATGTTGATATTTATTAAATAAAAGAAGAAAGACAAATATTGCATGGAATCACTTGTATGTGGCATCTAAAAAAATGATACAAATGAACTTATTTACAAAACAGAAACAGAGCCACAGACATAGAAGACAAACTTATGGTTACCAAATGGGATTGCAAGGGGTGGGGAGGGATAAATTAGGAGTTTGGGATTAACATATGCACACTACTATAGATAAAATAGATAAACAACCTACTGGACCTCTTGTATAGGACAGGCAACTCTACTCAATATTTTGTAATAATCTATAAGGGAAAAGACTCTGAAAAAGAATATATATATGTATATGTATAAATGAATCACTTTGCTCTGTACCTGAAACCAACACAACATTGTAAATCAACTATACTTCATTAAAAATAAAATAAAATTGGGGTCAGCCATTAAAAAAAGAAGCAGCAAAATTCCTGCATCGGTATTCAATTTATGTGAGCTAGAAGCTGTTATTCAAATGTGTAAAGAAAAATGAGATATCTACTCCCATAAAACTTACAAAGAGAATGCATACAGAGTAACAAACAACATACAAATTAAAATGGCATAGGAGTTTGGAAGGGAGAAAGAGAAACATGAGAACCATTTCTGATAGGAGTAAAGGAGGAAGATTTCCATGGACAATGGCTTTGAAGCTTGGACTTGAGAGTTGGGTAGGACCATACGAATGAAAGTATTGGTGGGAGGCACATCAGACAAGGCAACAGCACATAAAAATGCAATAGAGGTAGCAAAGCTTTTTAGCCAACTGAGCCTTTTGTGATTTATCTGGAGTTGGTTGTTTTAAGTTAAGCTCACCAAAGGTCCTCAATGTGTTTGTGAAAGGCTGGTCATGGCATCATAGACGGTCTTTAGAAAGTTTACTCCAATGTTCCTGTGGAGAGATGGTTGAGTCGGGAAGAAAGGAGAAGACGCAGAAACTAAGATATGTTTCTACAATGGTCCAGGCAACATTTAATGAGTGATGAAAAGCAAAAGGTGAACTAGAAGAATGTCTGAGATCAACATGGAAGAATTAAATGGGGATAGCAAGATACCTACTGATTCACATGCCACCTTAAAAAAAAAAAAAAACCCTACTACTTTACAGAACACCTTTTAGCAAATATATTTACAATAATTCATGAGGGGCTGAATTATTTATGATCAAAGATAACCATGGGAGTCTTAGAGAAATCAGGTTTGGAAATAAGTGCTGATTTTTTCATCCTTTTCAAACTTAATATCTATAAGGATATATTTAGCTTAATATTTCATATGGATAAAACTATACATACACACATCTCATTCCTAAATAATTTTTAAATTCTTTATTTAAAATGATGTTTCAAAAAGGTAAGGACGGACAATAGTAGAGAACTACAGACATGTAGCTTTTAGCTTAATGGGAGGAAAATCCACAATAATAATTTTAGAACACATAGAAGCATTTTAAGCTTGGTCATTAAAAAGGAAATGTAGGTGAAAGAGCTGCCATTTACTGTCTAACATATTCTCAAATGGGTCACTTCAATGTGAATACACAATATAACTGGACCAAATTCTATAATTGGATTTAATGACAGTGGAGCAATGTCATTGCTCGAAACTGAAGAAAGTGGGATTTCTGCCCAAAAGACAAAAAAATGGAATCTCAATTTTCATCGACTTGGATCCTGGAAGAAAAAAAAAAAAACCTCAAGCATCTATTTATGCCCTTAGTGAATTTATGACTATATGAATTTATGTTCCTTAGTTTAAAGCACAAACTAGGTACTGTGACTTAGGTAACATAAATAGATATTTGTGGACTTGAAAGATGAACACAAATGTCTGAAATAACACGCCAAGTTTCAGCAGAGTTTCTCTGGCTTCTCAGGCAAATACAGATCTGTTCAATTTCAAAATTATGTATTATTTATTCAAGTTCTTTAATGAGTCCAGACAAGTTCACTCTGTTGTCTAATGTTCATAAAAATCTTAAGTAGGGATTCTGTACATGACTGACCTCCATGGAGCAAGGCGTCCTTGAGTCTACCCACCATGTTCAAAACGATTTCCAATGGTGTGTTTATAAAAGCGGCTGAAGAGAATTCCCCTTGGAAAGGTAGTGATTTCTAAATGAACTGCAACTATTTTTCTAAATGTGAATCTGGGGTTACACATCAATTTTTCTATAGGAGGTCACTGTTAAAGAAACACTGGTTCCCATTACAAACATCCAGCCCTCTTACAGCAAACGGAGGGCAAGTCATTTTACAGAACTCGTTGAAATGTTGTTCATTGCAGATGTGAGAATAATGAGAAATTGAGAAAGGATTCTGGAAACGTTCTGTAAGGGATAAGTTTAGTGCTTGCAAATACCAAATACCCAACACACAGCTAGTCAATGGGCAAGTGACGTGCGGTAACAAAAAAGCATTAAACATGAAGTTTGCATTTTTAAAACCAAAGGTTTTCCAGAGTTGCCAAAGCGTTTCCTCCAAGGTTGGCATAGGAGATGACTTCTCCAGGTTAACTAGAATATCTCCCACACATGATAATCTGCTGACTGTAATGCTCATCCACTGTACAAACCTGAAGTTTGGTGTCATTATTCCTGTTTTACAGATGAGGAAAATGATGCTCAGAGAGCATACTTACTTAAAGTCACACTGTATGTAGAACAAATATCTAAGGCTGCCCCCAAAGTCCATAACCTGAAGGGAAATAGTACTCTTCAGGGTTTTTGATTTCTAACAGTTGAGCATTTCTATTTTGATATATACCCATGCCTTTTTCCAATTTTAAAAACGTCCAAATAAGGGCTTCTAACCTGATTTTGATTTTTTTCTTTAAGATGATATAATCAATCATATTGACTAATATCAGTTATCTAAATTCAAATGATATAAAATCATTCATATCAGTATAATATACCAATTTTTGAAAAGACGAATTATTGGATCCAGTATGCCTTATTTTTATTTTACTGTACAATTTTAAAATATCAATTTCATAATAAACTAAATTATATTTACTCATAAGATATACTATATGTGTCAATTATTTATTTTATTGCTTTTTTTAAAGAAAAAATGAAAACATGGTAATGAAATAAGATTTTCTAACCCAATATGGATAGGTCTGGACTGATACTATGAATTCCTATGCAACATGTGGGTAAATGATCAAGTTTTTAAGTCTCGAGATATTCAAATCTTAAGAAATTTGAATTTCTAAGGTGGTTGGCACAATTTCTAAACTGACTATTTGACAAAAGTCAAATAACAAAGCATTATTTTATGGAATCAAAATGAATTCAAGTGAAAGGTGAGACAGCTCTACCATAGATAATTAGGATAATTAATAGATAAATAGGATAATTAGGGACAGGTAAATTGCTGACCCTTTCTCCTTTGATTTACCATCTGAAAAAATTCAAGGAACACGAGAACCAGAATCAACAGGTGATATTTATGGCCCTAAACCACAAATATAGAACAAAGCAAAAAAAATGAAGTCTAGACTTCAAGAGAGAGAACAAAAAAAAAATCAATCTGATTTGCCACTCAGAGTCACAGTGAGCATCAGTATTTGGGACACCCAGTGTCTTGGGGGGTGACACTTGGGGATCTAAAAGCATTGGGTACTTTCCAAGGAACGATTACATGTGCAGGTCCCACCTCCATTTCCTATTTCATGCTGACTCTTGATCCATCACCACAGGAAGTAAGAGGCATATTTTCTGGAAATGTTCAAGACCAGAAGATATCAAACCAGGTCGTCATTTGGAGAGAAGTAATTGACTAACTTTGAGTTTAGTAAAGATCAATAAAATAACTGAAAGTTTCCAGTCTTCCTCCCAACATCTAGGACTATGTTGTCAAATGCGGTAGCTTTTGGCCAGATGGAAATGAAATAAAATAAAAACCCAGTTCTTTAATTGCAGTAGTCACCTTCCAAGAGTTGAACAGCTACATGTGGCCCGTGGTCACTGTACCAGACAGCCCAGGTATAGGACATGCCTATCATCACAGAACAGACAGCTCTACTGAACAGCAATGCAGAAATGAGCAATCTGTTACAGCCACCAGAGAAAAGATTAAATGGTGCCTCCCGCTAACATTCGAAAGCTCCAAAATAAGAGTTGTTAGAGTCTTTCAACAAAAAATAACTCAGTCTTATCACCCTACATTGCTGATCCTACCACCACCATTCACACAAGGCATCAAATTAGCCTTTCCATGATTTCCTCTTGAAAATGAATTTAAAGATGATGATCATGAGACATTTGAGAAAACCTTCCAACATGGAAGACAGAGCTCTAAACAAAAACAAAAACTAAACACACACACACACACACACACACACACACACACACACACACACACGAAATGCAGAGGAAACAGGAGCAGTGCAGGGAATGGAAAAACAGTTAATTTCCATGATAGATAACAGAATATATTCATGCATTAAATTAGAAGAAGATGCTGTTAAAAAGGGAATATTCAAATGCAAGAAAAATCCCTGAGAAATTGTAAATAAGGACATATACATGCAAAATGTAGTCAGAAATTTTAAAGATAAACTCGAGAATATATCCTCAAAATTAAAAATAGAAAACAAGCCAAAGGTATGAACAAGAGATGAAAAGATAAGAAAATGAAAGATTAATCCTATAGAGCCCACATCTGAGTAATGGGAGTTTGAGAAAAAAAGGAAATCCTGATATTTTCCTGAATAGAGAAAGTTGTAGTAGAAGCCGAGGGAATACTTATTATTTTTATTGTTGGTGTCATTTCTTAGGAGCATTTTATCATTATTACCATTACCATGTATGTGACTAACATTGATAAAAATTAAAATAATAATAATTATTTAAAAACCCACAAACGATTTTACAAAATGTAGTTGAATCCCTATATTACACTGGCTGAATAACCAAGTTATTTATAAGGTACATGTTTGAGATCAGTTCCTCAACGTAAACCCGAAAGATTTTTCACTTTAGAAAACAGATGATAAACCATGGACAAAGACAGATCTGAATTTTTCCTGCTGACTCATTTGCATGAATAAAGTAAAACATTCAAAACCTCCAGAAAGATAAAAACTCCAGCTAATGAGGCCATTTGTGCAAATTCATTAGCCTGAATACTTCCAATTGATTAGCACCAAGTGTTACAAGGAAACCTCAAGAGTAAAAAGTAACATATAAATTTGGAGGCTGCTCTCCCAGAATGGAGAAAACCCCTGGGGATGAGGCCTGGGGAGTTAAGAAAAGCATCTGGCCTCCTTTGTAAATGAAAATCTCTAAAAAGCAACATATACTAGTACTTACATGTCTGGATTAGAGCAGATGCTTCACTTTTATAAAGTTGCTAAATGTGAAACCAGTTAAAGAAAGCAAAATTTAATGCTAATTATTTATAGAACGTTAGGAATGATCACATCATTTTTGTTCACAAGCATCCAAAGATGCTGTGCTCCCTACCATGCCAAGTAACTGCAGTCATTAGTGACCTGGAAGACGCATTTGACCCTTAAGACGATTGCAGCCGTCCCTTCCTCCAGAAACCTTGAACAGATCAGCCCATACAGGGTGATGAGATGCTCCAACTAAGGGTTCCCAGGCATCCTTACACATCCCCATTTGGAGAACGCCCACGATATTATAATGATCTCTTCATTTCGTCCCTGTTCTCCATGATACTTTACGTTCAGAGACCTTATCCACTGTTGTACCCAGAGCTACTAATAAACTGTCTAGAACACCTTGGCGGGTGGACAAAAGTGATGGAAAAAAATGAATGGAAAATGGAACTCTTCATTTCAGAGACAAGGCAATGTAGTACTAGAGGCACAAACATCAGCCCAGGGTCAGTTAGGAGGAAAACCAGGAGCAGAACTTAGGTCTCCTGCTTCCCTGCTTATTGCTTTTTCTAAAGTATTAAAACAGAGCTCAGCACACATTCAAGGGTCACGGAAAAATGATCATAACTTTCTCCTCCACTACTTGTCCTCCACTACACTTACATCTGCAGACAAAAAAGATGTTTACTGTTGAGATAAACCCAGCTTACCCCCTGCAGCTCCTGTCTTTGATGGCTCTGTCAATACCAGGAATACCCTGCCTGTATCTTTACCTCAAACATACTATCATTCAGGGTCCAGCTTAAATACAATCACATTCAATTACAAAAATAAATTAAATAAAATCGAATAGTTTCTATGTACCAAGCAACAGAGACGACCAAAAGATGGATAATGAATAACCTCTCTTCAAGAAGCATACAACTGAACTAAGTGATGAAAAGGTTGATAATATCTAGAGTGGTAAGAGGTAAGAAAAAAACATTTTTGCACATAGCTGGTAGGGATGTAAATCAGTTCCACAGTTTCATTTCATTTTGAGGGGTCAGAATTTGGTGCTGTCTTTCCAGTTAAAAGTACCTGTCCCCTCAGAACCAACAATTTTGCTTCTAGTAATTTCTCATAAAAATATTCTCCTATATGTGTTCATTTTTTTATGTACATTAATGATGACTATAGCAGTTTTTGTAACAGTCCAAAACTGGTAAAATAAGTTTTCCTTTATAGGATGACATAACATAAATTGTATTATATCAATACAGATACTATTTTGTGTGAAAAAGAATGAGCTAGTTCTCTATGAGCTAATGGAGAAGAAAACTCAAACATAAAATGTAACCCCAGCAGAGTACAGAACAATATGTCTAATATGATTCCATTTGGTTAAAACTATACATGCAAACCCACCATTACATACATTAAAATTATCAAAATATAATCAAAGAGTACAAGTCATGATCAATTGTCTCTAGAAAGTGGGATTCCAGGGTGTGGGTAGGGATCGGGCTGTACTTTTCAGTGTTTATTCTCCAATATTTGAATTTTTTAACCACACACAGCTAAGAAAGTTTTTTAAAGTCTGTGGATATTTACCTAGTTGATGGGAAGGTGATATGAATATTGGAGAAAGATTAAATGAGATAGTGATATTTGACAGAGGCCTTGAAGGGTAGGTGCTGTTTCAATGGCAAAGATAGTAGAAGGATTCTGTGCAGAGTGGACTATACTCCCAGCACATGGCAGTGAGGCATAGCTATCAGATTCACTCCAGCCAATGAAAAACGTGTGGAAGTGCATCTGATACCCAGGCTGAGGCAGTGAAAGCCCCTGTATAATCTGATTCCATCAGAGAGAAAGAGTTGGTAGAAAGCACTGCTGAATAACTTCAGGGAGAAAAGCTGCTCTGTTGTGTCATGTGAATCCTCAAGAATGAAAAATAAACTTTCCCTGTGTAGCACTTCCCAGGTGGCACAGTGGTTAAGAATCCGCCTGCCAATGCAGGGGACATGGGTTCAAGCCCTGGTCCGGGGAGATTCCACATGACTCAGAGCAACTAAGCCCATGCGCCACAACTACTGAAGCCCGCACACCTGGAGCCCATGAGCCACAACTACTGAGCCTGTGTGCCTGGAGCCCATGCTCCACAACAAGAGAAGCCACCACAACGAGAAGCCTGCACACTGCAAAAAAGAGTAGCCCCCGCTCTCCAAAACTGGAGAAAAGCCCACGAGCAGCAATGGAGACCCAATGCAGCCATAAATAAATAAATAAATAAATGTATTAAGAAAAAAAGAAACTTTCCCTGTGTAAAACCACTGTGATTTGGGGGTGTTTGTTACTAGAGCCAAGCCTAGCCTGAATGATACAGATGACATCAGAAGAGGAAATAAATTCTATATAAGGAAAGGTTTTAAAAATGGAGGTCTATATTTATAACACTGAGTGTCTCTGTGTGTAGAAGGACCGGATGGAGAAATGCTAAGAAAGTGACCTGGAGTTGAAAGGTAAATGAAATTGACCACAAAAATGAAAAGTTACCTTCCATTTGTTTAGATTGATACATTGCTGAAAGTTTTCTATTTGCTTGTTTGTTGGTTTGTTTTGTTTTGTTTTTGCTTTAAGTGTGAAGTGACATGATCAAAGTTTAGGAATTTCAATTACTTGGGAAAATTAGCCTGGCAGTGCTATGCTGAGAAGGATATCTAGTTTGGAAAATGCAAGAGGGGTACTCAGCAAAGAAGGCAGAAATGAGAAAAGGAAAAGTAGGAGTCTTTTGTGTTTTAGAATCCAAGGACAAAGGAAGAAATGGGTGGTTCACAGTGTGAACCAAGGAGGTGAAATAAGGTGAGATCTGAGGATTAAGTGATTCTGGTGATTAACAGATAAACTTTGAGAAAGTAATTTGTAAAAGAAAGTAGGTTCTAACAGTATGAGTGGTGAGTGGGTGGTAGGAAACTGGGTCACCTGGTGTAGGAAACTCTAAAGAAAGGGGAGAAATGGGAACAGCTTGAAGAAAATTTATTAAAAGTTAAAGAAAATTTAGTTAATTTTTAAAATATTTACTGTTTGTTCAGACAGGGAAGATAAAGAATTATTTGTGGACATAGAGGAGTTATACCAGGAGGATAGAAACAATGTTAGAGGGCAGTGATTCACAGCATTCCCTGTAATAGGGAGGATCCGTATGGGATCTGTTTCTTTTACTTTAACCTTTGCATTCCATTGCTTTTGCTACAAGTTAAGAATGTTGCCTAGAGCCTGAAATATATAGAAGAGCCCGTTCTCAAGGCTCTGATCTTTAAGGGGATAACAGTTTTCCATTTATATAAAGATAAAAAGTTGCAGAACAGAGAATAACATTTGTCTTGTTGCAGGTTTACAGAAACGTCCTGACCTGAACTAAACAGAGAGCTGTAAGAACAAAGGATTCCAACACCAAGAGGTTTGCAACAACCGACCATACCCCCTCCCCTTTTAGCATAAAAGAAGCCTGGGGCTTCCCTGGTGGCGCAGTGGTTGAGAGTCCGCCTGCCGATGCAGGGGACACGGGTTCGTGCCCCAGTCCGGGAAGATCCCACATGCCGCGGAGCGGCTGGGCCCGTGAGCCATGGCCACTGAGCCTGCGCGTCCGGAGCCTGTGCTCCACAGCGGGAGAGGCCACAACAGTGAGAGGCCCGCGAACCGTAAAAAAAAAAAAAAGAGAAGGAGAAGCCTGAATTCTAACTCCGGGAAGATGGTTCTTTGGGACAGTAGTCCACCACCTTGGTCTGCTGGCTTTCTGAATAAAAGTCGCTATTCCTTACCCCAACAACTCATCTCTCAACTTATTGGCCTGTCATGCAGTGAGCAGTACGACTGGGACTTGGTAATAATCCACACGTGAGCGATGGGGAAAATCAAATACACAGGTGAAGAGAGTAGCTGTGAGCACCTGTGACATAAGCAACAAGCTTGAGAAAATGGGTGAAACCGCTGAAAGATTCTGAAGCAAACAGGGAACTTACAGGGAAATTAACCTTGGTCTTAACACTTCACAGTGGAAACAAAAGGTGTGCCTTTTTCATCAGAGTATGGAGGCTGCAAGTCCTTTAGAGGTCAGAGAATCACTGGACAGGGCAGTGTGGGAGTTGGGGACATTTAATTTCCAGGAAGAGACAGGGAGTTAGGAAGGAAGAAACATAAGGATAACTGAGCCCCCTTGAGGGTTCAGATACAAAGAGGAAGGATTTGTATTGGACCCAATACTGATGTTTGCTAATATCTCCAAGTAGGCACTGCAGCCTGTGGACAGAGTGCAGAAAACAGAATTGGCGTCTCCTTGGGCGTAAATTGAGTGAGAAGAATAAGACAAAGGTGTGACTCATAGCAAGGTTATCACTACATTTTCTAAATGCCTGGCCACAAATATGAAGGAATTTTAAATGTGTTGGCCACCAGTGATGTGCAAACAAACAGAGGGGATAGCAGAATGGCAGTGATTGATAGACAACCTAGGTAATGAAGCTTTTCCTGATCACAGTAAAGAGATCACTCCCTCTGCAGATGTCTTTCAGCATTTTTGTCTGCCTCACTCCCATGGCTTTACAACTCTCCGTGACTCAGTTTCTTCATCTGTAAAATGATCATAGCAAGCACCATAGAGTTCATGTGAAGATTAAGTGTTATTTTTATCTCAATCATTACTACCATTGGGTGAGTTAGGGATTATCATTAACAGATGAAGAAATTGAAAGATTCTTACTATGATCTGTAATGATTTTATTAAAATAATTGAACATAAACATGCCATGATAACAGCCTACTCAACTCAACACTATCCCTATCCGCCACTGTATGAATCAAATGCAAAATGATTCATGTATACGACATAGAGGAAAACCACATAAAGTACACCTTAGAATGTACGGACTAGACCGGTTACTGTCTTTCCAGCACCTCCATCAAGTCTCTGACTTTCTCTTACCTCCTCTATTCCCTGAGGGGCTCACTCTATAGATTCCATCACCTGCCTCCTTTCCACCTGACTTCTAGTTGTGTTTGGCCCACGGAGGCACCAACATGAGAACAGAGGGCAGGAGGAGAGAGAGGTAGAGTCCATCTTCCCCAGCTCCCTCTGAAGGTTCACACCACCCTGAGGGTGATGGCTTCTCTTTGACTCTAGCTGGAGTCCTGCTTCCCTCTGCCCAGCCTAGCTGTCCCAGGCTCCAGCAGCATGACCTCTTCCCCATGTCTCTTTGGCCAGGTGTGGTCAGGATGCCATCTCTGGGTTGCTTCATTCAGCATCGTCCTCACCTCTGAGCATCGTCCTTTGATTAATTGTCTCCTATGAAACACTTTTGGGTAGATGTTTTTCCTATTGTTACCCTGAGTGTATATGAAATACATTTTATGTACAAAATGGAACACCAATAATACATTTTAGATCCAGAGGTGACTCTGGAATGCATCTGAAATAGATGAAGAAACTGAGGGCTGGAGATGTACTAAATTGGCTCCCAGGCTGAAAAACTATTAAGAGCAAAATGGAAAGGGGGCAGAGCTCCCAACTCCCAGAACAGATGATTTGTGCCCCATTATGTGGGCTCCCTCACAGGGTGACCTGAACTGGAAAACAAAAGATTCTGATTAGAGGAAGCAGCTGCAAGACAGTGACTGTGGCTTCTATTAAATAAATTCCACTCTCAGACCTTTCCACCCCATTGTCAGAACATCGCTACCAACTCTCTCTGTGGAGATAATTAGGATTTAACCTCCACGTTGGAGGCAGAAGGCTGCCAGCTTTCAAAAAGAAATGTTACTTAAGGGTCAAAACTATTTTCTTGTGATCAATTCTGCTGCAAATGGATGAAGTTTCTTAAATCTGCTTCTTGTGTCAGGGTGGAGGGGTATCTCTCGCCCTCTCTTGTATACTTATAGCAAATCATACACCATCGGGCAAAGTTGAAGAATGCAGTCTTTAACTAAAACACTTCTTCAATTCTGATGCATTTACAGAGTAGAAAATTTATTTACATTAATCAATATTAACTTCCTAGCTATGTTTTGTTCTCCCCAAAATTATTCTTAAAATCGATGGTATACACAATATTGGATAGTATCTTAAATACGTACAACACACACACAGAAATGTATACAGACATATACACAACTATATACAGTCATATACACACAAATTAGTCCTTAAAAACTAAGATAAAATCGATTATTCTACAATAAAAATGATGAACATTTATTTATTGTTTAGCTGGGGAAACATTTGCATTAATGAGTTTATTGAATTTTCCAACAACTGGAAGAGGCATTTAATAGGTGACAAAACTGAAGCATATTGACATTAATAAAACCAGCCTAAGCTAGCAGAGCTAATAAGTCAAGAACTGCAAGTGTGAACCTAGGTCTTCCTATCTAAAAATTGTACACGATTTCCATTTTTCTGGTGCTCTACAATCAATACACTTATCACAGTGCTCCACAGAGGATAATTGTGTTGACGAGGCCAAAGGATGTCCTCTGTCAATCGTTTCTTTCAAGTCCCTACATCTTCTTGGAGAACCCTCCCATCCTCTAGCCCTTAAAGGGACAGCACCCCTCTGGTCAAACCCCATTTCTTCTAGGAATCTATATTTAGTTCTTGGAGATACCGGTTTAAGTTCTGTTGGGGCTTAAATGGAAGCATCATGTGGGAGTGTGAAATGGAGGCCATGTGCATGTAGGACCAGAGAGAGCTGGCTACAGAGACAGAGAAAAAAAAATGCTTATCTCCAGAGAGAAACATAGATGAGAGACCACTTAGTTCTAGAAAGAGAGGAATCCAGGCCCCTGATGGCTGTCTGGTCTCATCCCTGTAAGAGGCTTGATCGTTGGTCCTGCATTTGAGTTCCATGAGATGTCCCTTTATTCTTCCAGTAAAATACTTCCTCCTTTAATTTAGACAAGCAAGTGTGAATAGTATTGTGTTACTTGCAACCAAGTGACCCATACGCAAAACTATAAATTTCAGGAATGTCATTACGAACATGAATTCTGGATGCTGTGGGCTATTACATCACAAGCATTAGTGGGATGACAGATAACTGACAATGTAGAATTAGCAGATGGTGGTTAACACTGTGGGCCTATATTCAGAATACCTAGGTTCAAACCTCTGCATAAATGTAACATAAAACAAGTTATTTTTACCTATTCTGCTTCTGCTTCTTTTGCTGTAGAATATGGAAAATAAAACAATGTGCCTGAAAAGGTTGTTTTGAAAATAAATGAACATGTGGAAATCAGTTACCACCATAACTGACCCAAAGAAGAGCTCAAAAAATGTCAGTTGTTGTTTTTCTTGTTATAAAACTCTGATCATATCCACAGTTACTTTTCCCTGCCTTGCTCTTCAGACAAAGCTTCACTTTTGGTTTCATGTAGAAACATCAAAATCCCGTCTACAGATGAAAGCAGTTTCAAATCCAGTTGTGAAATAAAATCAAGGTCTGCCATAGTCATCGTTTTAACATGTACAGTTATTACTTTATCTTTGTTTAAATTTCCAATACGCTTCATTCCTTCTCCTAAGAATGGCTTGGGATGATGAGACTTCACTGAAATGGGGTGGGGAGTGAGGTGGAATCTTTCTAAACATCTTGTCCATGATACGTCTGACGACTCTGGGATGTAATCAGGCACCGCATATGAAAATGACTGTGCTATCTTTCCTAAATGTACATGACTACCAATCACTTTCACGAGGAGTAGCTATGGTGTTGTTTTCCCAGCTGTGCTAAAGAGAACTGTGCTAAATAATTTCCCTTGCTTTGTCCCACATCCCAAAGAAGGTGTTTTCAGAAGGAGGTTAGAATAAGAGAAGAATCCCTATTTCCACAATGAGTAAAAACCTTCTGGTCCGCACAGGGACTTGCCCACCACATCAGCCTCATTAACACACAGCTCCAACCAACTGAGTTAAATAATTAGGGTCAGCTAAAGATAGAATTACCATTAATTGTTTTCAGATTTCAATCTCTGGGCCTTTCATTCCAGGATCCCTAATTAAAATAAGGAAGAAAAAAGTGCTCAGAAATGTAGAGTCAATTTATGCTTCATAATCATCTACTAACAAGCCAAATGGCTCATTTATGGAGGATGCTATCCAAAGCAGGTTTTCCAGTAGTAGATGTTCGAATTCCAGGCACTTGAGAAAAATGTTGCTAAATAAACTCCAGATACCACTGTTTTGTCTAGTTAACACGTCTTCCCACCCTTCTTCTGGGAAAAGTTCCACCCCCTCAGGAATAGGAGTAGTTGCATCAGCTAAGCCTCTAAGTGTACCTTGGCCCATGGCGCTCATACTGATTGGTCTGAAGTGTCAGAATAGAACCTAAGAGGTGCTGGTAATATTCATCTCTGGGATTCTTTTCAAGAAGAAGCTAAGATAGAATGTGTTCTTGACATTGTGGTCTTGAAACTATTAATATATAAGCTATATTGGCTTGCAGCCATTTCCAAAGCCATACAAAGAGAAATGAAACCCACATGCAGAGAAAAACAGAGATGAGAGGTCAAGAAGGATGAAGAGAGACGGCTGATGGCATTTGAATCCCCCCTTTCCTCTGTCCCTAGCTTTACTCATACCATTCCCAACTACAAGGCTTTAAAATTTCCCATTTTTCTTAAACTTTTCTTGGTCTGATCTAACTTGGGTTTCTATCACTTGCAATCAAAATGTCTCAATTAATAAGCCACCACCCCAGCATTACTTTCTTTAAATATTGTTGAGACTTGCTTCATTTAAAAGACCCTAAAATTATAGGGGCAATTTAGGCAGCACTCACACCTACAGAAAAGATATACATGTAAGTGTATGCATAAACGTAAGAATAGGTCATCATAAAGGCATCACCATAAGTTTCTAGGAGATTGGACAGGCATACAGCCAACTACATAGCTGACTAGATAAGAACATAAACATCAGGATATAACTCTAAAAATCTCATTACATTGCTGGCTTAAAGAATAAAGCATGATGATGATACTAACTTTTACTGAGTTGCTACAATGTGCCTTTATATCTATTACCAGATTTAATCCCATAACAGCTCTGTTAGGGTGAATTAGTTATCTACGGAGGTCTGACAATTTAACTACAAATTCAGTGGTTTAACACAACATGCCTTTATTATCTCCCAGCTTAGCTGGGTCCTCTGCAGGACTGCAAATAAGCTGTCAGCCTGGGATGCAGTCTCATCTGAGGCTTAGATGGGGAAGGATCTGTCTCTTGACTCACTTGGCTGCTGGCTGCGTTCAGTTCTTGTGGGCTGTTGAACTGGGCCTCATTTCTTGCTGGCTGTTGGCCTAAGGCTACCCCAAGTTCCTTGTCATGGGGATCTCTCTATAAGCAACTCACAACAGGGCACCCTGCTTCTTCAAAGCTAGCAGGAGAGAAAATCTCCTTGCAAGACTGGTGTTTCAATCATATGTAACATAATCATGTACACATAATCATGTTTGTCCTGTCACCTTCGCCATATTCTGCCGGATAGAAGTACAAGCATAGGTCCTGCCCACAAGGTAGGGCGCATGGGAGCCACCTAGGGTCTGCCTGTCACAGAGGTATACATCATTATTTCTTATTTTATAGAGGGGGATGCTGAGGCTTCCTTAACAGACAAGTGACAATGCAGACCTATGCTACAAATCCAGGCAGTTTGCTTCCACTACGCTCCTCTTTATGGGAAAAAGAAAAACAAACTACATATGGCAAGTCCAGTACCAGTCTCAGACCTGATGTTTACCAGCTGTGTGAGCTGGGACAAAAGTCTTGATCTCTCTGATCTTCACTTTACTCTTTCCTTCTGTAAACAGAAATGATAAATAAAAGCATTTCTGCCTTTTTGTGATGGTTAAATGGCATGACGTATATAAGTATACTTTGAAAGGCTAAAAATAGTGTGTGAAAAATACTACCCTATATCCCTGTGATATAGAAGGAAGATATAAATGAAATTACTCTAAATTAATTTTTCCCCAAATAAGCAGGTACTGTGTTTACTATGAGTTGCTACAACTCTACGCACTTACATGGTCAAAGGCCAATAAATCATCCACTGCTTTCTGCAACAGTGACACCGAGTCCAGTCTTGTTCAACAGAGGGAGATGGCGAGAAAAGTATCTGAGGACACATGATGCTTCACCATCACCAAGACGTGACACTCGAGAACCCTGCCTAGAAGGACAGATGGGTTTATCCAAATTTAACCCTATTCTTCTGCTTGTCGTAGGCCACAATACTAAAACGGCTAGACTTAGAGAGAACTTTGGTAACAATGGATGGGAAAATGAAGGAATTTCACATCTAGTGAGCATGTCCTATAAGTTACCATTGTTCTAGGCAGTTCATGGATGTTATTTCATTTAACCTTCAGAAACTCTCTGAAACACTCATTATTAACTCTAATTTCAGATTAAGAAACTAAGAATCAGAGATGCATATAACCTTCAATATAGAATTCAAATCCAAGACTTCTTCAAGTTGGACAAATAGAGGAAATACATATTTAATTACACACACACATACACATACACACTCACACATAATGTGTCACAGTGGAATTCATTCATTTATTCAGTTATGAAATCACCATGGAGTAACTGAGCTCTTATAATATATTAGTCACAGATATATAAAGCAATGGGAAGTCAGATTCAACGTCACAGCATTTTGAAAGAGAAACCATTGACTTGGGACTCAAAAGGCATCCGTCCTGCATCTGGCTGTATTGCTAACCAGCCATGTGTCCAAGTCAACTGATTTAGATTCTGTCGTCCAAGCCTTGTAAAAACGGTGTCAATCCCCTCTGCTCTGTTTTCACAAAGCAGCTACGGGTATCAAATTAATTAACATACCTGAGCAAATAAAGCAGTATAAATGTAAGGAATTATCACAGTCATGGATAAACAAATCCAATCTTGGACCTACTTAGCTTTGAGTAATGGTCAAAAAACAAACATCCTCACGCAAAATCACTTTGAAGCACGTTCAAATCAAAACAAATAAGGAAACGATAACAACAGAACACACACTGAACTGACTGGGCTGCCCACCCCGAAAGGAAAGCCCTGGATGGGGATGGAAGGCCCTTGTCACAAGGAGAGTTCAAGCCAAGGCTTATCACTGGGGCAGATTCAGATTTTGTGGGGCCTCAAGTGCAAGTTTATACCATTTTGGTGAGTATTTTTAAGAAAAAGAGCACAGGCTTTCAAATACAAAATTAGATTAGAAAAAGAATATTTTTTATAATGAGAAAATGTACAACAAACTCCAAATTAAACAAACAAACAAAAAAAAACACCTGGGAGAAGGCGGAAGATGGCGGAAGAGTAAGACGCGGAGATCACCTTCCTCCCCACAGATACACCAGAAATACATCTACACGTGGAACAACTCCTACAGAACACCTACTGAAGGCTGGCAGAAGACCTCAGACCTCCCAAAAGGCAAGAAACTCCCCACGTACCTGGGTAGGGCAAAAGAAAAAACAGAGACAAAAGAATAGGGACGGCACCTGCACCAGTGGGAGGGAGCTGTGAAGGAGGAAAAGTTTCCACACTCTAGGAAGCCCCTTCGCGGGCGGAGACTGCGGGAGGCGGAGGGGGGAGCTTCGAGGCTGCGGAGGAGTGCACAGCAACGGGTGCGGAGGGCAAAGCGGGGAGATTCCCGCACAGAGGATCGGTGCCGACCGGCACTCACCAGCCCGAGAGGCTTGTCTGCTCACCCGCCGGGGCGGGCGGGGCTGCGAGCTGAGGCCGGAGCGCAGGGAGAGGACTGGGGTTGGCGGCTTGAACATAGCCTGAAGGGGTTAGTGCACCACAGCTAGCCGGGAGGGAGTCCGGGGAAAAGCCTGCACCTGCAGAAGAGGCAGGAGACTTTTCCTTCCCTCTTTGTTTCCTGGGGCGTGAGGAGAGGGGTTTAAGAACGCTGCTTAAAGGAACTCCAGAGACGGGCGCGAGCCGCGGCTAAAAGCGCGAACCCCAGAGACGGGCGCGAGCCGCGGCTGAAAGCGCGGACCCCAGAGACGGGCGCGAGCCGCGGCTGAAAGCGCGGAATCCAGAGACGGGCGCGAGCCGCGGTGAAAGCGCGGAATCCAGAGACGGGCGCGAGCCGCGGCTGAAAGCGCGGAATCCAGAGACGGGCGCGAGCCGCGGCTGAAAGCGCGGAATCCAGAGACGGGCGCAAGCCGCGGCTAAAAGCGCGGACCCCAGAGGCGGGCGGGAGACGTTAAGGCTGCTGCTGCCGCCACCGAGGGGCCTGTGTGCGAGCACAGGTCACTCTCCACACCCCTCTTCCGCGGAGCCTGTGCAGCCCGCCACTGCCGGGTTCCCGGGATCCAGGGACAACTTCCCCGGGAGAGCGCACAGCGCGCCTCAGGCTGGTGCAAAGTCACGCCGGCCTTTGCCACCGCAGGCCCGCCCCGCACTCTGTGCCCCTCCGTCCCCGCCGGCCTGAGTGCGCCAGAGCCCCCAATCAGCGGCTCTTTTAACCCCATCCTGTCTGAGCAAAAAACAGACGCCCTCCAGCGATCTACACGCAGTGGCAGGGCCAAATCCAAAGCTTAGCCCTGGGAGCTGTGAGAACAAAGAAGAGAAAGGGAAATCTCTCCCAGCAGCCTCAGAAGCAGCGGATTAAAGCTCCACAATCAACTTGATGTACCCTGCATCTGCGGAATACCTGAATAGACAACCAATCATCCCAAATTAAGGAAGTGGACTTTAGGAGCAAGATCTATGATTTTTTCCCCTTTCCTCTTTTTGTGAATGTGTATGTGTATGCTTCTGTCTGAGATCTTGTCTGTATAGTCTTGCTTCCACCATTTGTCCTAGGGTTCTATCCGTCCATGTTTTTTTTTAAATATTTTTTTCTTAATAATTAATTTTAATAACCTTATTATACTTTACCTTCGTTCTTTCTTTCTTTCTTTCCGTCCTTCCTTCCCTCCTTTAGACAACGAATCATCCCAAATTGAGGAGGTGGTCTCTGACAGCAAGATTTAGGATTTTTCCCCATTTACCTCTTTTAGTGAGGGTGTATGTGTATGCTTCTGTGTAAGATTTTGTCGGTATAGCTTTGCTTCCAACATTTGTCCTAAGGTTCTTTCCGTCCCTTTTTTTTTTTTTTTCCTAAATAAGAAGTTTTTAATTCAATAACTTTATTATACTTTATTTTATTTTTACTGTATCTTCTTTCTTTCTGTCTTTTTTCCTTCTTTCCCTCCTTCCTTCCTTCCTCCCTCCCACCCTCCCTCCTTTCTTTCCTTCTTGCCTTCTTTCCTTCTTTGCTTCTTTCTTTCTTTCTTCCTTCCTTCCTACCCTCCTTTCCTTCTTTCTTTCCTCATACTTCTACTAATTCCCTCTACTTTTTCTCCCTTTTATCCTGAGCCTGTGGATGAAAAGCTTTTGGTGCTCCAGCCAGGAGGCAGGTCTCTGCCTCTGAGGTAGGACAGCCAACTTCAGGACACTGATCAACAAGAGACCTCCCAGCTCCACATAATATCAAACGGCGAAAATCTCCCAGAGACCTCCATCTTAACACCAGCACCCAGCTTCACTCAACAACCAGCAAGCCACAGTGCTGGAAAACCTATGCCAAACAGCTAGCAAAACAGGAACACAACCCCACCCATTAGCAGAGAGGCTGCCTAAAATCATAATAAGGCCACAGACACCCCCAAACACACCACCAGACGTGAACCTGCCCACTAGAGAGACAAGATCCAGCCTCATCCACCACAACACAGGCACTAGCCCCCTCCACCAGGAAGCCTACACAACCCACTGAACCAACCTTAGCCACTGGAGACAGACATCAAAAACAGGAGGAACTACAAACCTGCAGCCTGCAAAAAGGAGACCCCAAACACAGTAAGATAAGCAAAATGAGAAGACAGAAAAACACACAGCAGATAAAGGAGCAAGATAAAAATGCACCAGACCTAACAAATGAAGAGGAAATAGGCAGTCTACCTGAAAGAGAATTCAGAATAATGATAGTAAGGTTGATCCGAAATCTTGGAGATAGAATGGACAATAGATTGGACAAAATGCAAGAATCAGTTAACAAGGACCTAGAAGAACTAAAGATGAAACAAGCAATGATGAACAACACAATAAATGAAATTAAAAGTACTCTAGATGGGATCAATAGCAGAATAACTGAGGCAGAAGAACGGATAAGTGACCTGGAAGATAAAATAGTGGAAATAACTACTGCAGAGCAGAATAAAGAAAAAAGAATGAAAAGAACTGAGGACAGTCTCAGAGACCTCTGGGACAACATTAAACGCACCAACATTCGAATTATAGGGGTTCCAGAAGAGGAAGAGAAAAAGAAAGGGACTGAGAAAATATTTGAAGAGATTATAGTTGAAAACTTCCCTAATATGGGAAAGGAAATAGTTAATCAAGTCCAGGAAGCACAGAGAGTCCCATACAAGATAAATACAAGGAGAAATACACCAAGACACATATTAATCAAACTGTCAAAAGTTAAATACAAAGAAAGCATATTAAAAGCAGCAAGGGAAAAACAACAAATAACACATAAGGGAATCCCCATAAGGTTAACAGCTGATCTCTCAGCAGAAACCCTACAAGCCAGAAGGGAGTGGCAGGACATACTGAAAGTGATGAAGGAGAAAAACATGCAGCCAAGACTACTCTACCCAGCAAGGATCTCATTCAGATTTGATGGAGAAATTAAAACCTTTACAGACAAGCAAAAGCTGAGAGAGTTCAGCACCACCAAACCAGCTTTACAACAAATGCTAAAGGATCTTCTCTAGGCAAGAAACACAAGAGAAGGAAAAGACCTATAATAACGAACCCAAAACAATTTAGAAAATGGGAATAGGAACATACATATCGATAATTACCTTAAATGTAAATGGACTAAATGCTCCCACCAAAAGACACAGATTAGCTGAATGGATACAAAAACAAGACCCTTATATATGCTGTCTACAAGAGACCCACTTCAGACCTAGAGACACATACAGACTGAAAGTAAGGGGATGGAAAAAGATATTCCATGCAAATGGAAGCCAAAAGAAAGCTGGAGTAGCAATACTCATATCAGACAAAATAGACTTTAAAATAAGGAGTATTAAAAGAGACAAAGAAGGACACTACATAATGATCAAGGGATCGATCCAAGAAGAAGATATAACAATCGTAAATATTTATGCCCCCAACATAGGAGCACCTCAATACATAAGGCAAATACTAACAGCCATAAAAGGGGAAATCGACAGTAACACATTCATAGTAGGGGACTTAAACACCCCACTTTCACCCATGGACAGATCATCCAAAATGAAAATAAATAAGGAAACACAAGCTTTAAATGATACATTAAACAAGATGGACTTAATTGATATTTATAGGACACTCCATCCAAAAACAACAGAATACACATTTTTCTCAAGTGCTCATGGAACATTCTCCAGGATAGATCATATCTTAGGTCACAAATCAAGCCTTGGTAAATTTAAGAAAATTGAAATTGTATCAAGTATCTTTTCTGACCACAACGCCATGAGACTAGACATCAATTACAGGAAAAGATCTGTAAAAAATACAAACACATGGAGGCTAAACAATACACTACTTAATAATGAAGAGATCACTGAAGAAATCAAAGAGGAAATCAAAAAATACCTAGAAACAAATGACAATGGAGACACAACGACCCAAAACCTGTGGGATGCAGCAAAAGCAGTTCTAAGGGGGAAGTTTATAGCAATACAAGCCCACCTTAAGAAGCAGGAAACATCTCGAATAAACAACCTAACCTTGCACCTCAAGCAATTAGAGAAAGAAGAACAAAAAAACCCCAAAGCTAGCAGAAGGAAAGAAATCATAAAAATCAGATCAGAAATAAATGAAAAAGAAATGAAGGAAACAATAGCAAAGATCAATAAAACTAAAAGCTGGTTCTTTGAGAAGATAAACAAAATAGATAAACCACTAGCCAGACTCATCAAGAAAAAAAGGGAGAAGACTCAAATCAATAGAATTAGAAATGCAAAAGGAGAGGTAACAACTGATACTGCAGAGATAAAAGAGATCATGAGAGATTACTGCAAGCAACTCTATGCCAATAAAATGGACAATCTGGAAGAAATGGACAAATTCTTAGAAATGCACAACCTGCCAAGACTGAATCAGGAAGAAACAGAAAATATGAACAGACCAATCACAAGCACTGAAATTGAAACTGTGATTAAAAATCTTCCAACAAAGAAAAGCCCAGGACCAGATGGCTTCACAGGCGAATTCTATCAAACATTTAGAGAAGAGCTAACACCTATCCTTCTCAAACTCTTCCAAAATATAGCAGAGGGAGGACCACTCCCTAACTCCTTCTACGAGGCCACCATCACCTTGATACCAAAACCAGACAAGGATGTCACAAAGAAAGAAAACTACAGGCCAATATCACTGATGAACATAGATGCAAAAATCCTCAACAAAATACTAGCAAACAGAATCCAACAGCACATTAAAAGGATCATACACCATGATCAAGTGGGGTTTATTCCAGGAATGCAAGGATTCTTCAATATACGCAAATCTATCAACGTGATAAACCATATTAACAAATTGAAGGAGAAAAACCATATGATCATCTCAATAGATGCAGAGAAAGCTTTTGACAAAATTCAACACCCATTTATGATAAAAACCCTGCAGAAAGTAGGCATAGAGGGAACTTTCCTCAACATAATAAAGGCCATATATGACAAGCCCACAGCAAACATCATCCTCAATGGTGAAAAACTGAAAGCATTTCCACTAAGATCAGGAACAAGACAAGGCTGCCCACTCTCACCACTATTATTCAACATTGTTTTGGAAGTTTTAGCCACAGCAATCAGAGAAGAAAAGGAAATAAAAGGAATCCAAATCGGAAAAGAAGAAGTAAAGCTGTCACTGTTTGCAGATGACATGATCCTATACATAGAGAACCCTAAAGATGCTACCAGAAAACTACTAGAGCTAATCAATGAATTTGGTAAAGTGGCAGGATACAAAATTAATGCACAGAAATCTCTGGCATTCCTATACACTAATGATGAAAAA
Source organism: Orcinus orca (assembly GCF_937001465.1). Taxonomy (NCBI): domain Eukaryota; kingdom Metazoa; phylum Chordata; class Mammalia; order Artiodactyla; family Delphinidae; genus Orcinus; species Orcinus orca. The sequence goes on along the minus strand of NC_064563.1, from coordinate 7,229,327 downwards.
TCTGAAAGTGAAATCAAGAAAACACTCCCATTTACCATTGCAACAAAAAGAATAAAATATCTAGGAATAAACCTACCTAAGGAGACAAAAGACCTGTATGCAGAAAATTATAAGACACTGATGAAAGAAATTAAAGATGATATAAATAGATGGAGAGATATACCATGTTCTTGGATTGGAAGAATCAACATTGTGAAAATGACTCTACTACCCAAAGCAATCTATAGATTCAATGCAATCTCTATCAAACTACCACTGGCATTTTTCACAGAACTAGAACAAAAAATTTCACAATTTGTATGGAAACACAAAAGACCCCGAATAGCCAAAGCAATCTTGAGAACGAAAGAAGGAACTGGAGGAATCAGGCTCCCTGACTTCAGACTATACTACAAAGCTACAGTCATCAAGACGGTATGGTACTGGCACAAAACCAGAAAGATAGATCAATGGAACAGGATAGAAAGCCCAGAGATAAACCCATGCACATATGGACACCTTATCTTTGATAAAGGTGGCAGTAATGTACAATGGAGAAAGGACAGCCTCTTCAATAAGTGGTGCTGGGAAAACTGGACAGGTACATGTAAAAGTATGAGATTAGATCACTCCCTGACACCATACACAAAAATAAGCTCAAAATGGATTAAAGACCTAAATGTAAGGCCAGAAACTATCAAACTCTTAGAGGAAAACATAGGCAGAACACTCTATGACATAAATCAAAGCAAGATCCTTTCTGACCCACCTCCTAGAGTAATGGAAATAAAAAGAAAAATAAACAAATGGGACCTAATGAAACTTCAAAGCTTTTGCACAGCAAAGGAAACCATAAACAAGACCAAAAGACAACCCTCAGAATGGGAGAAAATATTTGCAAATGAAGCAACCGACAAAGGATTAATCTCCAAAATTTACAAGCAGCTCATGCAGCTCAATAACAAGAAAACAACCAACCCAATCCAAAAATGGGCAGAAGACCTAAATAGACATTTCTCCAAAGAAGATATACAGACTGCCAACAAACACATGAAAGAATGCTCAACATCATTAATCATTAGAGAAATGCAAATCAAAACTACAATGAGATATCATCTCACACCAGTCAGAATGGCCATCATCAAAAAATCTAGAAACAATAAATGCTGGAGAGGGTGTGGAGAAAAGGGAACACTCTTGCACTGCTGGTGGGAATGTGAATTGGTTCAGCCACTATGGAGAACAGTATGGAGGTTCCTTAAAAAACTACAAATAGAACTACCATATGACCCAGCAATCCCACTACTGGGCATATACCCTGAGAAAACCAAAATTCAAAAAGAGTCATGTACCAAAATGTTCATTGCAGCTCTATTTACAATAGCCCGGAGATGGAAACAACCTAAGTGCCCGTCATCGGATGAATGGATAAAGAAGATGTGGCACATATATACAATGGAATATTACTCAGCCATAAAAAGAAACGAAATTGAGCTATTTGTAATGAGGTGGATAGACCTAGAGTCTGTCATACAGAGTGAAGTAAGTCAGAAAGAAAAAGACAAATACCGTATGCTAACACATATATATGGAATTTAAGAAAAAAATGTCATGAAGAACCTAGGGGTAAAGCAGGAATAAAGACGCAGACCTCTTAGAGAACGGACTTGAGGTTATGGGGAGGGGGAAGGGTGAGCTGTGACAGGGCGAGAGAGAGTCATGGGCATATACACACTAACAAACGCAGTAAGGTAGATAGCTAGTGGGAAGCAGCCGCATGGCACAGGGATATTGGCTCGGTGCTTTGTGACAGCCTGGAGGGGTGGGATGGGGAGGGTGGGAGGGAGGGAGACGCAACAGGGAAGACATATGGGAACATATGTTTATGTATGACTGATTCACTTTGTTATAAAGCAGAAACTAACACACCATTGTAAAGCAATTATACCCCAATAAAGATGTTAAAAAAAAAAACAAACAAAAAAAAACACCTGACAGACACCACGAACATTATAAAATTCATAAAAAAGATGTTTTTATTTTTTTGTTCGTTTTTCTGTTTTTGTTTTTAAAAGAAAGCATTGTTTTTCTTAAAGATTTCCTATAATAAAAATTTTTTCAGTCATTTGTGACCATTTTTAAATAAAATATTTGTATTTTACTATAAATAGCAAAAAAAAAAAAAAAATCCACTGAGGTAAACACACATTCTTCAACACAAAGAACATTTTAAAGCTCAGATTTGAGCTAAACCTAGTAGTAGAGATCTTATTATTTATGCTTTCTTTTTTAAAATATGTTTTTAAATTAACCTACTTGATAACACTTTTTTCCACCTCTATATCTTTTGGATACATACTCTTTGATTGCCTCTTCATATGGCAATGATGTTATAATTTTCAGTGAAGAGATTAAAGAAACAAGATCAGTTTTTCCTCTGGTATGGTTGACTGGTTTTTAAAAATAATAATTTTTTTTAGTTACAAAACAGAAACAGACTCAAAGACTTAGAATACAAACTTATGGTTACCAAAGGGGGAGGGGGAGGGGAGGGGGAGGGGGAGGGAAAAACTGGCAGTTTGGGATTGACATGTACACACTCCTATACTTAAAATAGATAAAAGGACCTACTGTAGAGTACAGGGAACTCTGCTCAACAGTCTGTATTAACCTAAGTGGGGAAAGAATTTGAAAAAGAATAGAGACATTATGTATAACTGAATCACTTTGCTGTACACCTGCAACTAACACAGTATTGTTAATCAACTCTACACCAATATAATATAATTTTTAAAATAAAAATATAATTAAAAATAATAATTTTTGAACAGTTTTTCCTTCAGCTTAAAACCAATTCCCCATTGGCAATATAAGGTACATTTTTAGGATTGTTGCCAAATCTGGGGCACTTCTATTAAGTTTCTTTTCTATTTGGGCTATAACATTCAGAGGTATTCTCTAAAGACCAGTATCTGGCTTCATACATTTCACACCTTGTTTTTCCTCTCTGTTGCACATAACTTCAGTGACAGGCTTTTTAGAATTGGCTCATACTGAGATCTAAACATTTCTGTTATGTTTCTCTCTGTGTTACTGATGACACAGAAGACATCCCAACATGACAGCAAGTTTGGTCAAGAAGACCCTTAATGAGCTTTCCATTGTTGTAATGACATAAACTTCTGCTCTTTAATTCATTAAATGGACCTTTGAACTCTGGAAGCAGTAAACAGGCAGACGTGTATTATCAGACAGAGGCAGAGAGAGAACATCGGGGTTGAACACTGGAGCTAAGCCTATGGATGAATCTTAGACCCCTGCTTCATAAGGGAACGGTCACCCTTCTTCTCAGTTCCTCCTCAGGCCACAACTATGGTTATTTCAGCCCTCAATCCTTGCCCCTACATCCTAAGGTTACTGTGCGAAGAAACCACCTATGCTAGTTGGAAGAAGCAAACTGCTCTAACAGCTAGTCCCCAAATATATGAATGACTCAAATACAGGGAAGGTTCAATTCTTATGCACAAAACAATGCTGGGAGGGTGAGCAGGTCGGAAGTGAGACTCTCATCCGTGTGGTCACTCAGGGACCCTGGATGACAGAGATACTACCAGCCTCACCATGTAGCTTCCAAGGTAACTCTATTAGTCTGCTAGGGCTGCCAGAAAGAAAAACACCACAGACTGGGTGGCTTAAACAACAGAAATTTTATTTCTCACAGTCCTGGAGGCTGGGAGTCCAAGATTAAGGTGTCAGCACGTTTGATTTCTCCCGAGACCTCTCTCCTTTAGCTTGCAGACGGCTGCCTTCTTGCTGTGTCCTCACTGGCCTTCCCTCTGTATGTGTGTAGCTGTACTGTCTCTCTGTGTCCTAATCACCTCTCCTTATAAGGACACCAGTCAGACTGGATTAGGGCCCACCCTAATGACCTCCTTTTCACCTAATTACCTCTTTAAAGGCCCTGTCTCCAAATACAGAGGTACTGGGGGTTAGGGCTTCAACATGTGAATTGGGGGTACAATTTAATCCCAAACAGTTATCCCTCATATTGGTTCATATTGAGATCTAAACATTTCTGTCATGTTACTGATGACACAGAAGGTCCAGTCACACAGAAGTGGAAAGAAATATGGAGAGAAATAACACTGGGTGGCTTTTTATCAGCTAGGCCCAAAGTACAGGATGATCAAATCCAGTCCCATTGCTTCAGCTGGACTCAGACATGGGGCGGTTCTCACATGGAAAGCTGGTAAATTGGTATCCCTAGGTAGCCGCCGCCTCCTAGCCAAAGTTCACACAATGGAAGGCAGGACACGTTTCTGGTGAACAGGAAGGCATCTCTGTCACAGCTCTGTGTTCAAATCTGTAGGTTCTTTATTAAAATGTGGTCGAGAACTCACATAGCAAGAACTCAACAGATATGATTTTATTTCATTTATCTTCTGTTTCCTGCTCTCATCCCCTAATTTTATTGATCTTGCCATCTAGCCATGTCCTTGACCCTTTTTTGCAAACTTCAAAACACTAGAGTTTCATTGTTTTTGCAGTTTTCCTTTTGCTTTATATTTCATTCTCCATTTAAAAAGCTGTGTATGCTTAGGGTTTCAGGTAGCCAAGCCATATTATAATAACGTCTCCTCTATCTAATTTCTGGAGAGAAAGGCGGTCTAGAATGAGGGGGAAATGTGTGTGTGCGTGTGTATGTGTGTGTGTGTGTGTGTGTGTGTGTGTTGAGAGAGCTGTAGAAAAAACTGATCAATTTCAAAAGACCTCATTATTCAGTGAAAGAGGGGAAAAGGTATAACAAGCTAATCTCAACTCTAGGTGTCAGGAATCTGAGCACCTTTATTTACCTAGAATTTGAACACATAACTTTTTGAAAGGCTAATCAGAATTAATGAATAGAAAAATTAAGGGCTAAAATTAATGCATGGAAAACAGGAAAAGAAACATGACAACCAGGCATCAAGTTTGCTCTATTTAAATAAGCTGAAATCTATTAGAATTCAAAAAATAAAAATCACCTTAAGACTACCCTCCCCCTTAATATTAAAAACTAAATGAATAAAAGAACCAAGAAAAGGAAATCTAATAGTAATCATATAATGTGCATGATGGGATGAAAATAAAGGTCAGTTGAAGGGGTGAGAATACACCAGCATCAGGTAATTTGAGAATTCGGGGCAAGGGGGCACCATTCATAATATTTTTTTTGCAAAGGAATCTGGGTAACAGAAGGAGGGCAAGGAATGACTTAATTCTTGTTTACTGCTGGGAATATACAGACATCTGATTCACTGATAGGGCTAAATTAGCTGCTTCTCCACTGATGCTAAAGATACCCTTCAGTACCTTCTGCTAGAAAATCAATTTCCTTGCAGGAGAGTTTTGAAGAAAGCTGGGGGACCTTCTACTCTTATGCTAAGTAACTAGTCACAGCAAAGCATACTTTTATTCCTAAAATGACCTCTACAAAACACAGCACCTTTAGTCTGGCAAATCACAAATCCTTTCAATCTAATTAGTTTTACCATTTAAAAAATTAAAAAACAACTCAGGTATTCCTACTTATTTCTTATTGCTTGTTAGTATTTACTAAATGGTTTGTTAAAATGTCTCCAAACAACAGTGAACAGCTCTGGAAATATATGCATATGTGTGTGTAAGGCTCACTCATATCTGGTGTCTAAGAGTATAGAACAAAATAATTGTCACGATATTTGTAGCTTTTGATAAACAAGACAGAAATTACCAACATAGGTCACTTTGAAGCTGGAATTTCAATGTGTTATAAAAGAATATGTACATTTTCATGACTTATGAATCTGCAGTAGAGTTCTTTAATTACAGCAATATCCAAATTACTACTTCCTCTTTGCTGATTATTTTCTGAAAGGCTTCCAAAAAGTCAGAAGGCACCCCATCTGACTAAATCACTAGAACATTGATTTTGCCCTTATCGCATCTTTTAAAAATACAAACCTGAAAGTTTCCTTCTTTTCAAGAGCCTGAATTTCAGCAACATCCCCTCTGTCCTTGAGACTTGTGTCAATAACCATATCTACGTTCACAAACCCAAATGTGTTCGGGAATAGAGAATTCTGGTTTCTCTAGCCCCCGAGGATACCAAATTTTCATTTCTACGTAATAAAGTTGAGAGTAAGTTGTCTCAGTGCTCATGGGCTGATAAGCTACGTTCTCTGTGAAAATTTTCTAGCAAGAACTTGAAGTACACACATGGGTGATGGGTACACAGAACTGAACTAACTAGGCTCTAGAGAGCTGGGCTTGGGACTAGCGCTGTTATTAAACAGCTGTGTGTCCTTGACCAAGCACAATTCTTAGGACCTCCTGTGCACATCTACAAAGTGAGGTACTTGGATGAGATACATGCTAATGACAGCTAATGCTCCAGAGTGCCCTTGTGGCCCAGACACTTCCCTTTGCTTTACACGGATTAGTTCACTTCATCCTCAGAACAACCCCAAGAGAAAGGTACTTTTTTTTAACCCATCTTTAACCTTTATTGTTGGAAGTGTAACACATACCGAAAAGTGCACAAAACAGAATACACAGCTCAATGAATTACAGCAAAATGAACACAGTAGGTCCCCTACATACGAACGAGTTCCATTCCAAGAGCGCGTTCATAAGTCCAGTTTGTTCCTAAGTCCAACAAAGTTAGCCTAGGTACCCAACTAACACAATTGGCTATATAGTACCGTACTGTAATAGGTTTATAATACTTTTCACCCAAATAATATATAAAAAACAAACACACAAAAAAAAGAAAACATTTTTAATCTTACAGTACAGTACCTTGAACAGTACAGTAGTATGTACCAGCTACATCACTGCTGTTTTTACACTTGCTTCCGGACATCCTGGGCTTGAAATAAAGATACTGTACTACTGTACTCTATACTGTACTGTAAAGTACACAAAAGCACAACCACTTGTAGAGGATGCACGCACATGACAATGTACTCTAGACATGGGAACTAACTTATGTGATTGAACATGGGGACGCATATTCACATCTTTGAAAGTTTACAACTTGAAAGTTCCTATGTAGGGGACTTATTGTATTGTATAACTGCTAATGAGAAAGACACTTTTATAACCTTTGCTTTACAGATGTAGAAACCCCATGCAAAGCAAAGTTACCAATCTTGCCCAGAGTCAAAACAGCAAGTGAGCGAGAAGCAGACTCAACCTCTTAGCCATCCCATTGTACAGCTAAGGTCTTTTCTAGCCCTGCTGTGCTCTGATGTATATCAACCTCTCTTACAAAGCACTCAGATCCAGTGTCCTTGGTAAGATTTTTCAGACAAGTAACATGGCGGAAGGAAAAGCAGCTGGACCAGGGACCAGGCAAGTTGCCTTCTCTCCCTCCTGCACTCTTAAGAAGTTGTGTGAAGCCAGGAAGGCTACCAATAAGTTTTCCGTGCTACACAAATCCTTAAAGTCCCTCCCAGTTCATCTGTGGGAATTTAATTCTGAATCATGGCACACCTCTCATTGTGAATGGAAGCCTAGATTCCTAGTACAATGATTCCTTCCCTCCTAGGTTGTGAGTTGAGTGGTAGCCTCGCAAAAGACATGTCCGTGTCCTAACTCCTGACACCTGTAAATATTACTTTACATACAGCAAGAGACTGAAGGTTACCTTATTTGGGAAAAGGGTCTTTGTCATGTAATAAAGTTAAATATTTTGAGATAAGATTGCCCTGGATTATCCAAGTGGGCCCACCAGGCTAAATAATTAGAGCAAAAAACACCTGCATTCCCAAAATGACCTCTACAAAACAGGGCAGAGTTAATCTCGCAAAGCACAAATGTTTCTCTATCCTTTAACTCTAACCAGTTTTACTGGAAAACAAATTAAAAACAGCTCAGATTGTATAAGATAGAGGCAGTGGGAGATTTTAAAGCTCAACACACAGAGGATAAGAGCATGTGAAGATGGAAGCAGACCTTGGAATGAGGTGGATGCAAACCAAGGGTTTCTGGGAGCCAGAGAAGCTAGAAAGAGAGCAGTGAGGATTCTGCTCTAGAGCCTCCAGAAGCAACCAACCTGGCTGATACCTGATTTTGGACTTCCAGCCTCCAGAACCATAAGAGATTAAGTTTCTGCTGTTTGGAGCCACCCTTGGCAGCCCTAGTAAACTAATAGAGTATCTTATTCAGGATGACTTGGGTAAGTCAAAGAGTCTGAATCATTTTTATATCCCAGTGATTGCACAGTAAATGAGCAACAAACATATTCTTTTAACTATAAAATCACATCACAGAAATCCGTACACGTTAGGTCCTTTAAGTGTAAGTTGGGAAACAGTGGCAAGGACGATAAACTTAAATAAGGAAAAAGTCCATCAGGAAAAGAACAGAAGTCGACCTAATATAAGCAATTGTAGTCAAGAAGACTTGAGATTTAAACCTATCTTCCGGCCTTTATGCGTCTGTGAGCATAGGTGTATACATGTATAAGTACAGGCATGTTTAGATCCAACCTGGCAGGTCTGTGAAGTCATGTCCCAGAGGGTTAAAGAAACCAATCACTTAAACATTCTTTTTTTCTTCTTTTTCTTTAAATTTTATTTATTTTTTAATTTTTTAAAATTTTAGGGCTTTCCTGGTGGCACAGTGGTTGAGAGTCCGCCTGCCGATGCTGGGGACACGGGTTCGTGCCCCGGTCCATGAAGATCCCACATGCCGCGGAGCGGCTGGGCCCGTGAGCCATGGCCGCTGAGCCTGCGTGTCTGGAGCCTGTGCTCCGCAAGGGGAGAGGCCACGGCAGTGAGAGGCCCGCCTACCGCAAAAAAAAAAAAAAAATTGAAAAAGTTTTTATTTTATACTGGACTATAGTTGATTTACAATGTTGTATTAGTTTTAGGTATACAGCCAAGAGATTCAGTTATAATATACATGCATCTATTCTGTTACAAATCCTTATCCCACTTACAGGTTATTACAGAGTACTGAGAAAAGCTTGAGCTTCTTACAGGATGACTGATGAGAGGGCAGCTTGTTGAAATCCCCTCTGCTTGGAACACAACAAAACCAGCTGAAACCGGATAAAACCAATATGGTGAACTGGAGCCTGTGCAGTATAAACCTACTTGTCAGACGGGCGACGTATTGACGTCACAGCCCAAATTCCACAGCATATTTCATACCAGCTCCCCTGAGTTTGCATGTCTGCGCCAGGTAGAGTTATGAAGCCTACTTGCACCTGTGTATAACACCTCTTTAAACTTTGTAATCCACTGCTTTTCTCCTTTCTTCACTGCCCCCAAACCCTAACCCTTAAATATCCCCCTTGTAAACAGCTTTTACCAAGAAAGAGCTCTCTGCAGGGGGCCCCTCTGGTCTTGTCACTAACTTTAAACCAGGCCCTCCCATGCTCTACTCATCTCTGGCCCAAGCACACCTTTCCAATCTATGGATCACACAATACCTTGCCTAACCTGTTGGTTCTTTCCGTACATCAAAGTAGAAATGAAGAATAAGTAATTAACAGATGAACAGACCTCTTCCCTAGCTTCCCCTTCAGTGATCTCACAAACAAACTGCGTGAACAAGACAGCATCTAAAGAAAGGTCACAAGAAGTCAACAGGCCTGTACACAGCTAGGGATGGCGATGACTCCGACCCCCAATCTCAGTGAGTAACTGAGATTACTTCCCTTTTCCTTTACAAAACTTTCATGGCTGAGCAGAATCTTCGGAAGTGGTTTTGGGGGGGACATTGAGTCCACCATCGCCCCAGATTGCCGGCATTCTGATTAAAAGCAACTTTCTACCAACATTTGCCTCTCTCCAGGGTATTGATTTTCCAGCGGCAAGCAGCCAGGCCTGAGTTCGGTAACAACCTCACCTTGCTATTGGGAAGACAGATTTGAACTCTGCCTCTTGTTTCCTTGCAATAAAGCTTTCTCCTCCCTGCGAAGCCCGTTGATTCCCTATCTGCTCTTTGTGTCCCACGAGGTCAAACAAAGTCTACTCAGTTTTGTAGCACCTGTGGTTTTTCCTTTCTAAATTCATACTCAGTGACTCAGCCAAAACAACACCGATAAAACACAAACCTGATGATCATATTATTCTCCTGCTCAACGCAATCGATGCTGTAAAAGAGACTTCACCGGAGAATGGCAGTAGACGTTGCAAAATCGGCAGCAGCTTTAATGTTCTCAGCCCAGACACACTAGGGGAGCCATGACGGGGAAGGTCCCGCTATGTTCTGAGCTTAATTGATAAGGTGATTCTGGAAACTGCATTAGATAAAGAGGAGACTGGAACCCTAGTTAAGTGCAGTCTCTAGCAATTCGTCCATGTCGTACCAGAGAAAGAACAAGGGATGCTATTATTTCATGTATGTGGAGTCAGCACCCTGCTCTGGACACCAGCCTGGCATCTGTCTTCCGTGCATGATGATAAGAAGTAGGATGCAATGGTATGTGTAACTTGACTAAAAGCCCATCAGAATTAGCAGTGTAGGTATTCAAGAGCCTGTTAGCAAAACATTTGCTTTGCACATATTTCAGTGTAAGGGAAAAGTATTTTAGAAGGCAACAAAGAGTACATCAGAAATACAGCATGGGGATGGGGCTTCCCTGGTGGCGCAGTGGTTGAGAGTCCGCCTGCCGATGCAGGGGACACGGGTTCGTGCCCCGGTCCAGGAAGATCCCACATGCCGCGGAGGGGCTGGGCCCGTGAGCCATGGCTGCTGAGCCTGCGCGTCCGCAGCCAGTGCTCCCCAACGGGAGAGGCCACAGGAGTGAGAGGCCCGTGTACCGCAAAAAAAAAAAAAAAAAAAAAAAAAAAGAAATACAGCATGGGGAAGTTTATGTTTGAAAACAAAAGCAATCAGAGATCTCTGACTACTTTGTATTTTAAATTGAGGCCATATCTAGGCACCAGGTCTACCAGGTCTTGTGTTCCAAACAGAGGAACAACGGCTAAAATGGGGCTGATTGTTATTCAAATGAAAAACATCTCAACTCTTTACTGAAGAGTCCACCTTCTGCCAATTTTTAAAACCTCTTCCCTTCTCCCCAACCTCCTGGGTTCCTTCCTAGTGGCACTTTTCAGTGAATAGACATGAGATTGGGGTGAGACTTTTCCTACTTTCCTTAGCAGGAAACTTTGTGTTAACAAATTTCCATTTTATACGAAAAAGCCAATAATTAGTCTCACGCAAAGCAGTCACTGAGTGCAGAATTGGATTCAGGCTCCCCCTATGCCAGGGCATTTTTCTTTTGGTACCCAGGGCTGTCTTTCAGCATCAGATTGCACAGAATGGCAAGCAAAGTATTTTCATCTCCGACCACCGGGTTTTCATTTGAATGCCCTTAGTCTATCTGATTGCATGTTTCAGTTTTGCCCAATATGCTGAAACCTGATTCATACACCAACAGGAGCACGGGTGGCTGTGATAGAATGCCTGTCAGTGCACTTCACCCTAACCATGTCACAGTAGGAGGCAGTTTTCCACAAAGGGATCACGAGGCAGAACTGGCAAAGGGGCTCTAAGTTGCAAACTGCTAATGGGTGTCATTACTATGCAAATCCTTTGGTTGAACTCATCACAAACTAAATACAGTAGGTAAGCAAGTCTATGTGCCCATGTGCTGTGCACATGTGTGTATACACACACACACACACACACACAACCACACACTCATTCCTTATTTTCTGAAGCAGTAAATGCCTAGCATGGGTTAACCATTAAGCAATGGAAAGCAATCGTTTACTTATTAAAAACCTGCATTACTTACCGTGATATTAATAAGGACTCTGCAAAAGCACAGCTTGGAAAGGGGAACTCCTTGCTGCAAATACTGGGTGGCTTTTTCCCCCTGATAATTATGCATCTGCTGTCTAAGATTAATCAAGGAAGTTAATGATGCAAAAAATTACATTTATAATCCAGTCTGAATACAGCTGTACTGCAAGCTAAGTTTGCAGTCCTATTAAAGTAAATGGAATTAATGGGCTGTCGCTGGCAATCTTTATATCTATCAGTTACTAATTAACATTCTTCTGCAAAGAATAGTTTGTGGTGGGGAAAAAATAAAACGCACCTGAGTGGGAGCTATGGTCAAAGCTTAAGACAGGCCGAGCAGTGGCTACTAGAGATGACTGTGCAAGGTGTTCACAATGCAGGAATGCAGTGAGCAAGAGAACACCAATGTGCCCTGTCATCAGTTTAAAAAAAGGTGTGTGTGTGTGTGTGTAAATTGTTTGTCTTGCACAGCAGCAAAGGATCACCACTAAGGATGACCTTTAAGTGGGAAATGTCGCCTCCGGCTAATAATGCAGGGGCCCCGAGAGCTGTAAAAAGGGAGAATTAAATGAGCTAAGTTCGAAAAATGAAAGCAGCTCGTTATCCTTGGAGATACTCAAGCACATTTGCTGTTCTCATCACAAAAAGCTCCCATTTGATTACTAATTTTATGTCTTCTGTTCTTGTATGAGTTTGAAGTGTCCCTTCCAACCCTTTACCGCTGTGTGTGGGTGTGCTAGTGTGTGTGTGTGTGTGTGTGTGTGTGTGTGTGTGTGTGTGTGTTTGGTCCTTAGCACACAAGGGGAGATACATTATTATTCTTCTGGATTTTAATTCTTTTTTTTTTTTGCTTTTATTTCCTTAGCCAGAAGCATGTGCTTTGTCGTTTTACAGTCCAGAAGAGGCCAGTTTGCTAATAAAGGATACCATTTCTTTAACAGGAGACACTGAGAGTTTCTACTCATTTTTTATTACTCACAAATTGAGCCTCTGATGCAATGAAATCCCCCTTAGGTCTTTTCATAGATTAAAGATGAATCATTTTAATAGGAGAAAAGTGATGGAGGAGGAAGGCATTCAAAAGGAATGCTTTACAAAGAAAACAAGGTCAAGGGCATTTGCCTTCCAATTTGCAACATCCCAAATTTGTCTTGACACCAAACAATTAACATTAGTTTGAGAGATCATTAGTTTGTAAACTTCCCAGATTTGCGGGACTTGCTTTTTTCAGATAGGTTCATATTGACCCTCACCCAGCAGAAGAAAGGCACATTTTAAAATCTGAATTAGAGTTGAGTTACAATATGGTGTTAGTTTCAGGTATACAGCAAAATGACTTGGTTATACATATATATGTACACATCTATATTCTTTTTTATTCTTTTCCACTATGTTAATTACAAGATATTGAATATAGTTTCCTGTGCTATACAGTAAACCCTTATGATCCAACAATCTGATACCTGACATATATTCAGAAAAGATGAAAAGATAATTTGAAAAGAGACAGGGACCCCAATGTTCATAGCAGCACTATTTACAACAGCCAAGACCTGGAAGAAGCCTAAGTGTCCGTCAACAGAGGAATGGCTAAAGAAGATCTGTAGGGGCTTCCCTTGTGGCACAGTGCTTAGAATCCGCCTGCCAATGAAGCGGACACAAGTTCGAGCCCTGATCCAGGAAGATCCCACATGCTGCGGAGCAACGAAGTCCGTGTGCCACAACTACTGAGCCTGCGCTCTAGAGCCCATGAGCCACAACTACTGAAGCCTGCACGCCTAGAGCCTGTGCTCCGCAACAAGAGAAACCACCACAAGAGTAACTCCTGTTCGCCGCAACTAGAGAAAGCCAGCGGACAGCCATGAAGACCCAACGCGGCCAAAAAAGGAAAGAAAAGAAAAGAAAAAGATGTGGAAAGGCACATTTTTAAGAAGTCAAGTGATGGAAGAAATTGAGTCCTAGATTTTGAGTGAAAAGGTCAAGGTTGAAATTGTAGCTTTGTTTTTCAGTAAGCCAAAGGTCTTGAAGCTAGATTTTCCATCTACCCAAAGGAGGTAAAAAACAGCACACACCCTTCCTTTTTCCTAAGGAGGTATTGAGATGTTCTTGACTTCAGGTGAGATTACAGACAGGAGAGGGTTCATACATGTTGAATGACTTCTCTGTGTTGAATTCAGTCCATCTGTATAGCTACTGAGAGACAAATGTATGATCGGTGCAGGCCCAGTAGATCAGGATCCCTGGGCTGGGACCAGGGGAGGGGTCAGCCTCTGAGGTCCCCAGGACACCTGTGGCCTCAGTGTCCAGGAGGGCAGCCTGGGTCCCTCCCAGTGCCCTGCGCACTGCTTGCTGTAGGAGATTAGGCACCAGTGAGGCTCACATCTGGTTTGAGTTGACCGCGCACATAGAACATGGGGTGTGTTTAGAGCGCTGGGCTACCACCGTCCACTGTAGATGCTGCCTGCATTGCCCGTGTGGTCCTGTGTGGGTCTCCCCTCTGTGTTCTGACCTTCCAGCTCTGCAGCACCAACAGGGGTGAGCAGCAACCTTGAACCTGTGCGCCCTTACCACAAACACCTAGGAAGGCCACCCACCCCTCACGGCAGCCTCCTCTGCCTTCCGAGGTGACTTTCCAGGCTGTTTCTGCTGGTCACTGCCCTCTCCGGTCCCCCACCTCCTGCTGTCCGCACAGTCTACCTTCCCGCCTGATGACGGTGGATATCTGTTCCTGAATGTAATTGCTTCCCCCTCCTCTTCCCTTAGGCCTCTACCCTCAGGGCTGGCAGCCTTGTGGCAGGCAGGGATGTGGTCCCCATAGAAAGAGATCACATTCTACAAAGGTACTGATTACCCCCTGAATTGCTCAGAACACAGTGGAAAAGATTCTGCATTTATGCTAGAAAATTTCAAATAGCACATTTCATGTCACCCCAAAACAATGATCCTTCACACTTTCTTGCAAACTCAGGAAGACATGCAATTTCTGTTCATCATCAAGGGGGAAAGACAGTAAGGACCTTGGAGGGGGTTTTGGGGGCCAATCTTCCCCCAGAACGGAATGGATAAGGCAACTCACTGGTAACAAGGCAACAGCCCTTAGATGAATGGCGTTTGGGAAAAGCAGAAGCAGGATCTCTTCTGTTTCAACACAAACCAGCTCTGGAGAGCCCTGGCATTGTAGTAACAAAACTGTTCCCTCCTTCCAGTGAGAGATACAAAATCAACCAGGAATGGTGCATTGGACAATAAAGAACAGGACAAGATGGTGTCTGGATGTTACAAAGAAGCTTCATCTGCATTTGACCGGACAATAAATAAATACATAAGTAGCTCTTGTCCACCCATTATTCTAATTTTTCTCCAAATAGATCACTGTATCTCATACAGGCCCATGAATTTTGTAACATTGTGTAATCAGCTTGTTTTATAGACAGGAGCCCCATCAAGTAAAGTTTGCCCAGGCTCTGCCTATGCTAAGGGGCAAGTTTGTGGGGTGTCATGTTTTGTTTGTTGCCGTTGTTTTATTTTAAAAAAATATATATATATACACATACACATACAGTCAACTTAATTCTATGCTGAATTCAATCCATCTATATAGCTCAAGAGGCCTTAGTTTACATTTCTCTTGAACATAATTATTATTTTGCTTTTTAATGTAAAATAAATGTTGTAGTTTGCCAAATCCTCACTTGACTTGTTGACGGCTATAATGCCTCTTACAGCCAAGGCTCATTTTAACTAAGACTCATGTCTTTAAACTAATTCATCTGTTCTTTCAGAATGATTTATGTGGTTGCTCCAAGCAAACTGCAATGGTAAAGGGAAATCATGATGTAAAAATCTGGCCCCCAAATGAAAATGTTTATTCGCCTTTCTTTTCCAACTTGTCACTGAGAAAAAGTAATGACCAAATAATGTTCTTAACTAGGACTACCATTCTTTTATAGTTAGAGGCAGTATAGCCTGTTTTTGAGAACATTTTATTTACATTTTATTCCCTCTCGTCAGAGCTCTGGTCTTCATTGGCTGTGTGATCTTGGTTCCCAGTTTCCTCATCTGTACATAAAGACGACACAGCACACGCTCTACTCGGTTGTTGAAAGGATCCAGAAAAAAAAAGTAGGTCAAGAAATTAAGTATAGTACCTGGAGCCTAGAATCTTTTATTTTATTTTATTTTATTTATTTATTTTTGGATGTGGACCATTTTTTTTAAGTCTTTATTGAATTTGTTATAATATCGCTTCTGTCTTATGTTTTGATTTTTTGGCCGCGAGGCATGTGGGATCTTAGCTCCCCAACCAGGGATCGAACCTGCACTCCCTGCACTGGAAGGCGAAGTCTTAACCACGGGACCCCCAGGGAAGTCCCAAGCCTAGAATCTATTTAATAAATACAAGTTCCTATTATTTTATCATAGACCATAAAATAGTGTTTTGCCTTCATAAAACTTTTATAACATATTAATCACAAATTCCAAGAAGAAAGTGACTTTGCACGTGATTCTTAAAATATCGCTACAGTAGATGGTATGACTGCAAGTACCACAGCCATTTTGCTTTGCCTCTTTTTGTAATGCACAGCCCAATGATCCTACTTTTAAACCGTTTTTCTCCATTCAGAGTGTCATGACGATCTGAGCTGCACATTCTCCTTCCTGCAAAAGTAAAGCAGTACCACTTTGACAAAGATTAGTACTGAATTATGCATGTCAATGGGTTTGTAGAGAGTAGCTGAAATATGTTAAAATCATCAGGGTGCATTGAGAAAAGGGAGGAAGAGCCCTACGGTGTTTGTTTGCTATTTAGTTTGTTTTTTTCAGAGACAAAAATGGACCGAACCATGCATCTCATCAAGATGGAGGACTCAGTTTGGTTTCTTATTCCCATTTCACGTGCAACCAATCAACATTCTTTCTTTTATGAAAACCAACAGCTCTATTTTAAGAGATGCCTCTGTTCATAAAAATTGCTTTCTATTGTCATCACAACCCAGTTTTGAAAATTACAGTTTGGGTTGCCTTTGGAGATTCCCAGGTTGGCCAAAAACCTTAGAAAGGAGCCCAGCTTTTCCTTGTAGGGAGGATTACCCTGTCATATATCTGCTCTCTGGGTGACCTACAAAATTAGTCCAATATGAAAAACTGGCATTAAAGGAAGTAATTCTTTTTTTTTTTCATTTCAAAAAGTGCTGCAATAAAAATGACAATGCTACTTTCTAGTCAGACAGATACCTACAAGAGATGAAAAAAATACATGACCGGAATTGGAAAAGCTTTAGCTTATTTTAAAATAACACAAATCTGGGAAATACTCATACTCTGAGGCCACGTAATGACTACTGGCAAGAATCAAATTGGTGGAAATCCAAGCAGCTGGGAAAACGTTGGCTCAACCACTGCCAGGGAAACCTTGAGTCCCTACTCAGAACTCAGGAAGGAAATCATAACTCCCCAGCTCTCGCCCAGCAGCCTCAGAGGACCCAGTCGAGTCTCATGCAGGGTTTTAGTGCTGAGTATTCCCGGAAAACCATGAGCCAGCTGGGCTCTGAATCCGGGAAGGTGAGGAAAGAACATCTTATTTCCACTGGAATCCACTCTTTAGTCTCCAGACTATTTCCTATTTCTGAGTTGAAGGCAAGTTTGAATGCATTAAAAGGTAGAGGTAAAAACCCTCAGAGTGACCTGCCAAACCCACCTGATTCCCACTGCCAAACATGTAGGCTTGGAAAGGAAGGATTAAGATTCCTTAAAAATTACACTTTGCAGGCATTTATTCACTCATGAATATTTTCATGATGTACCTCTTGCCTGTCTCTCAAAGACTTTCTTTGATCCAGCTTTAAGGATGAATACATTACAATTATAATGTAACAAGATAGAACAAAATTATTAAAAATTTTTTTGATTGTAGACCCCAATAGTCAAATAAAGTAATACACATATAATCTAATTAGCTTTATAAATAAAAAGTAAAGAAAATGTTTCCTAATGATTCCAAATTCAGAGTAAGAGAGGATTTCCCTGGTGATCCAGTGGCTAAGACTCTGCACTCCCAAGGCAGGGGACACGAGTTCGATCCCTTGTCCCGGAACTAAGATTCCGCATGCTGCACGGCACCGCCAAGAGAAAAAAAACAAAAAAAGACAAAAAAAACCCAAATTCAGGGTGAGAGATCTTTCTAAGTCTTCCCAAGGTCCACATTCTTGCAGATGCAGGTGTATTATGTGCTTTTGTCCTTTCTGTTGAGAGTCAGAAGAGGAAATGACCCAAACGAGGAACAAGCAGGAAGGACTACATGAAAATTAGTAGAGCTTCTAAACCAGCTATGGTAAAGCTTTCAGGACTTCAGGGACGAAGTCATCCAACTGAATCCTTTTCTGAAGCTAGGCCTCTTAAACAAGAATACTTAGCAACATTGCTCTCTTCCTTCACTGATGGCTGTAAGAGCACACATGTATTCAGGACGTTTGAACAATGTAAGAGAGCAATGTTACCTGATGGCATTAGGAGAAAAAGTCTTGACCCCAAATTTAGCACATCGTGTTTGTTTATCAGGGCTTCTTAGCTGTGCAAATCACAAACAACAGAAGAGATAGAGAAAGCCAAAATAACCAAAAAAAAAAAAAAAAAAAAAAAAAGGTTAAAAAGAGCTGCCGTAGGCAATGCACAGTAGTCTGAGGCAGACGTGGTTTTCCCATGAAACAACACATCAAAATGCGTGTCGATGGAGCAAGCGTCACCCCTGAAGTGTCTACGGCTTTGAAGCTGGAAGAAAAGATCGATTAACGTAACACTGTTCCAGCCAGTTACACAGAAAGAGGTCTGCTTGCCATCTAACAGCTTTCGAATCAAGCCACGATACTGGGAGATTTTGATATATACTATGAATATATCTGCTTTAACGAGTTTATTTTAAATTTTGTTGTGCAGACAACAAGCAGAGCGGACCAAGAATGTCAAGTGTTTTCTTGGCGAATCTATCCTGCAACAAGGAGGGGGTATATAAAAAATCCTCTTGTCTGCAATTTACAAGACAAAATTGAGCCATGACCTGAAAGACCACTCTTCCCACCAGCTGGAGGCTTTTCTCCCGTTCAGCCCTTTTTAGGCTGTGTATGAGGCTTCGGCAGGACAGGCTGCTACTGTCAGACGTTCGGAAAGCATGTGAGGTGGCAGTGCATTTGGAGGGCCTGGACCTGGGACGAGGCTGATACAAAGGCTCTTCACTCTGACACCAGGGCTTCAAGGGGCATTTCACTGTCAGATGGGACCCGGTTTAATTGCTCATAAGAACAACTCTGCTGCTGGGGGAGTGACAAGAGCTACGGAAGGCTGTGGAGGTCACCAGAGGAAGCATGAACTGGCAGCAGGGGGCAAAAAAGGAGGATGAATTCCCAGATCTGCCACCAACTGGCTATGCCATCTTGGGCAAGTCGTTTTTATTCATTTCCTAAAGGATACTCTTGGAGAGAAAGGATTTGAGGTGGCTTCTAGGAACGGCCTAGAGAAAAGAAAAAGTCAATAAAATAAAATGAGAAAAGGAAGCTGCTTGGCATCTCCAAGTTTCTGTCTTCTAAGAAAGGCAGGTGAGTTTGTCAGGAGTTAGTCAATTCCATTCCGTGCCTTGGTGATTGGCTACCAGAGTGGGAACAACCTGGGATCTTCATTATACAGATTCCCTGGAACCACTCTGAAAATTCTCCCTTAGTGAGTCTGAGGAGGAATCACAGAATCTGAACAGATAACCAAAAATGGGAGTATTATTATTAAATAACTGTAACAACCATAGCTCAACTTCCCCAATACTTAGCTTGCCAGAGACGACATAAGCAATCTCGTTTCCCATAGGACCTTCTAACTCCATGATTTTATGACTTCATGCACCCTGCCACTCGTATTTTGGCTGGGAAATATTTATTAAGGGCAGGACACTAATTCTTTTCTGAAGAAAATCCCCCAGTCAACACTATTATAATTAACAAACAGTAACTGTTGGGTTACAATGTAGACGATCAGACTAACTGCTCTTTTCCTCGTGATCTGTTCCCAGTCAACTCTGGGGAGAATGAGCCTGTCATACTGGGCAGTATTTCCTCTCTTCCTGCAGACTTACTGAAAGTTGTGGGCTGTCAAAGCCCTTTGCCATGGGCAACGAGAAGCAAGAGGGGCAGATTTCTTCATCCGGCCCCTGCTGGCCAGGCCTGCTGTGACCTCGAGGTGGAGGTTGATGGCCCTACCATCCCTCCCCACACAGCACTCTATGCAAATCTCCTTCTGATTTCCACATGTTTCTCTCCAGACCTCTTCTCTTACCAGTTAAGAAAGTTCATTCTTAAAAAAGAAGAAAAACTATATAGGTAATTAGTTTCCAGAATCGAACATGCGATACATAACACAGAGTCACCTAGCTTTTGAAAGTCTACTCATGGATTAAACAGAAAGATGCAAAACTGGAACACACTGTCTTGGCCCACCCTAGACTTGCTTTGATGGTATTGTATTCTGACATCATTTCACTGGTCTCTGACAAAGAAGGGTGGGGGAACCCATCACAATATTTGCTTCCAGGATGTGATCAGATTTTCATCATATTTATGGTGTTTTCTCTGGGAGGACCCTTGGAGAAAGTGTCCTTCTGTGTAGCTTTTTCAGTGCACCCTCCCAATTATCCCACAAAGTAGGTTTTACTATCATCATGACCATTTGACAGATGAGGAAAGTGAAGATTATAAAACTTGAGAAATGTTCCCATAACTACTCAGCTAGTAAATGATGAAACCAGCATTCAAAATCAAGATTTTTCCAAATCCACAGACTTCGTTTTCAAAACTTTAATTGCATTTCTGAAATCACCTGTATCTCAGTGTCACTCACACAGTATGTACACTTAGGCAAGTGACTACATCTTTTTTAGCCTCACTTTGCTCATCTATAAAACAGGGAGACACAGCTAAACAAACTCAAAAGTACATTCGAGTTTGGATGTATGAGGATTATTAAATCATCGCTCTCATCAGAAATGTGCAATTCTTTCCTCTTCACCACCATCATAGTCTTCGTCACAATCTCCATCACTAAAATCTATTATGCACCTATTAATAGATTAATAAAATCTAATTCATATATAGTAATCTATTTAAGAGAATTTAATTAATAAAACCTATTAATCACCATGTAGAGTTTTACTTCTCTTACACACTCTATGAGCTAGTTTCTCAATAGGACCTATTGAGTTTCTCTATTTTAAAGATGGGGTAGGAGATTTAAAGAAATGAAGTAGTTACCCAAGTCCACATAATTAGTAGGTGATGAAGAAGATAAATCCAAATATGGTAGTCCTTTGACTCATGTAAAAAAATATACTAAGGACAGCCAAGATAAGAAGAGAAAGCTTCCTAATGCTAGAACTTGGTATAAAATAAGTAGACATTCCTGATAAGCAGCAGCGTAAGGATTTTAAGGATGTATTCTCATCATGTTACTCGAAATAAAAGCTTTTCCTTTAAAGCTTCAAATTCACAGAGGTGGATCCTTATTAATTTGGAGCTTATCTAAAATTCAAATTTATATAAGTACATACTATGAATATGTCTACTTATGGATGTTCCCTCATTTAACCAATACTTACGGAATTCCTAATACGCGCTATTCTAGCCATCAGTGACATGGCGATGAACAAAAAAATAAAAATCCCCATTGTCACGGAGATTACAATTTAGTGGGCGGAGAGACAGTCAATTATACTATGGGGGAAAACCGTAACATTCCTACCCTCGGAGAGCTTATGTCTAGTGGTGGAGAGAAGATATTAAACTAATATGTGACATGATGTCAGATTTTGGTAAGTTCTGGAAAGGAGGCAGGGCACACTGGTGAGGTAATGAAAACTGGTAAATTTTAATTAAAAGTAACCAGTTTGAAGCTGGCTTTCTTAATAATGTTCATTTACTGAGTTGATACCATTAGTTTAAACCCTTGGGAAATATATGAAAATTTTACTTACTCCTCATGCTGATTTTTGTCAATTCAAAACAATTCTGCATGAAATACATTAAGTTAATCTCCAAAAGAATGTCGTTAAGGGGGAAAAAAGGCAATGTAATAGCATTTTGCTCTGGGAGATTGAACAATACTGCATGATATGAACTGGACCACAGAGTGTATTCTTTAATGAAAGGAACCAGAGAAAGGAGACCAGAGAAAGGAGACATAACAAATCTATTTTCAGATGCAGTTGACACAGACTGTTGCCTCCCCCTAATTTGTAGTGGAGTACATACATCATCTCTGTTGGATCGGATGTGACAAAATTTGGGAAAACAAAATATAAACCATCCTTTTGTGTGAACACTGGAATCAAGTTACACGGTCATCAAGCAATTTGAAGTCCTGAGAAATTATCTTTTCATGTATCTTAGTCAAATATCAAAATCTGAATAACTGAGGTATTTGCATTATACCTATTTTACTAATTTATTTGATGAATTAATTTATAGGAAATTTATTCTTTTTTTTTTTAATTTTTGCGGTACGCGGGCCTCTCACTGTTGTGGCCTCTCCCGTTGCGGAGCACAGGCTCCTGACACGCAGCCTCAGCGGCCACGGCTCACGGGCCCAGCCCCTCCGCGGCATGTGGGATCTTCCCGGACCGGGGCACGAACCCGTGTCCCCTGCATTGGCAGGCGGACTCTCAACCACTGCGCCACCAGGGAAGCCCAGGAAAGTTATTCTTATATACCCTCTCCAATATATTTATTTTGAACAAATCTATGATGTTATTAAAATGGATTTTTTAACCATTAGTTGAAATTGAAACATACTGAAGAAAAAATGTAAAATTCAGTATATTTGTGAGACTTAACAGAAAAGTTATCAATTATCTATCTGTCACAAGCTGGTATTTAAAGGCAGAGGAAAAAAAAAAGAAATTCATTCATTTTGTCCCCATATCATATGGAAGTGAAATTAAAATAAAATCATTAGAAATGTAGCAGTTTTTATTTTCTTCCATTATTTTACCTTTATTATTTTATCTTTATTTTACTCTATTTCATGATTATTCGGTTACCTTGAATAAGAGCTAGCTATATATAGCACTTGAATTATATAAAGTCGCATGAGTGTAGGTGTCAGAATGACTAATCTTTAAATTGCAGTAGATGTGTAAATGTAGAAAAACGAAACAACAAAAAGTAAAGAGGTGGAGCAAAAAAAAAAAAAACACTTTAATATATTTACTTGTATTCAGCTATTGAGCCAAATTACTACTTGCAAGCTGTACTGAGTATTAGTTCTGGAGGCCATGATTTCACTGAGGAAACCCGAAATCCCTTCTTAAGTTATTTAGATAATCAATAAATTCATTAAGATTCTGAAAGCTGGAGGTTTTAGCATTGCGTTCTTGTAGTGACTCTAGTACACAGAAAATTTACTATGAAGTATAAATATTTCATAAAACTGTACATTTCTTCCACCTCTAGCCTCTCATTAATGTATATATTGCATTATTCATAGCATACTGATAAACCTAGTGAATCTATGATCTTATATACTTTGTTAATGTTTTAAACCAGTGATACTGGCAGCTAAAGAAAGCAAATAAAAGGAAAAGATGGCTTTTCTTTTTCATAATAAAAATAAACCATAAAATCAGCCATAAAGGAAATCCGTGATCTTTAAGTTCTAAATAGCATTGAATGCTACACATCTCTGTTATTTTTGAAGCGTATTTTTAGTATTAAATTTGAGAGGGACTTACCACATTTTAATTATCATTTTCCAGTCAATATAAAGGTATGACATACTTAGTTCAGAAGGACATAAAGGCTAAGTAATATTCTAGTTTTTCCAATTGCATAATAACATTTCAGTAAATTGCATGCATGTTATGTGGCTGTGGTGGCTGCTTAAAAGTACACAAGTATCTAGCTAATCAAATTATATGTTAATTAACCAGTATTCTCAAGCCTGACATTTTCCTTCAGTATGATTTCAGGCTTACTCTTTTTTTGGATTGCAAAATTTTTCTTTTAGATTTCATTTTACAGAGAGAAGAGAACTGTCACTTAGAAGAAATGCAATTTAAAATGTGAGTCAAGAGAATGAGTTTAGTCATACATATCAAGGCAACTTGTGTTAATTAGCTGAGGATTTCAATGGGGGCAACCCAGGGTTTTGTTCTTCAGGTCTAATGGTGCTATCAAGAGGCACTTCCCTAAAAATCAAAGCAGATCTCTATTCAAACAGAAACCCACAGACACACACACATATGTACAGAACACTATCACAGCCTTTCTTTAGGTCCCTGTAGATTGTTTCAGGATTTTCATTTTTAAATATCTTTTATTCACCTATTCAATAAATATATGATCAAGCACCTACTTTGTATGAGGCATTGTGGTTGCCTAAAAATATAATGGTGAGGGCTTCCCTGGTGGCGCAGTGGTTGAGAGTCCGCCTACCGATGCAGGGGACACGGGTTCGTGCCCCGGTCCGGGAAGATCCCACATGCCGCGGAGCGGCTGGGCCCGTGAGCCATGGCTGCTGAGCCTGCGCATCCGGAGCCTGTGCTCCGCAACGGGAGAGGCCACAACAGTGAGAGGCCCGCGTACCGGGAAAAAAAAAAAACAAAAACCAAAACACTATATATATATATATATATATATATATATATATATAATGGTGAGCAAGCTAGACGCAATGGATTCAGAAAATGTCATTGTTTTCTAAGAAAAAAATTCATAAACAATTAGATGATATTATTTTAGTTAAAATGTATCAAGTGCCCACCAAATGCCTGGCTCTGGTGAAAGTGACTGTTACGTATTAACTATTTTAATCATCACAACAATCCTACAAGTTATGTTATATTAATATGTCTTTTACGGAGATGGGAAAGTTGAGGCACAGTAGATTTAAGTGACTTGTCCCAAACTGCATAGCTAGTAGCATGGCTGGTATGGGATTCTAGCTCAGGCAATCTTGGTCCAGAGTCCACTGTCTTAAACACTGCATGACCTTCGGTACCTGACTCTCTGTGTGCACCTCCATGGTCCATATTTGACAAGGAACTTTTTTTTTTTTTGCGGTACGCCGGCCTCTCACTGCTGTGGCCTCTCCCGTTGCGGAGCACAGGCTCCGGACGCGCAGGCTCCGGACGCACAGGCTCAGTGGCCATGGCTCACGGGCCCAGCCGCTCCGCGGCATGTGGGATCTTCCCGACCGGGGCACGAATCCCTGTCCCCTGCATCGGCAGGCGGACTCCCAACCACTGCGCCACCAGGGAAGCCCACCAAGGAACTTTTGACGCGGAGTTTAAAGAATGTACTTTCTCCAAGTGGTCCAGTTTTCCCTTTCCATTCTCCTGCTTCTTCTTTCCAACATCTCTCGCCACAACACCTAGATTCTAGATTTTAGAGGACTTCAATGGTGAGCCTCAGAGGAAACTGCTTCTTCGTTAAAGGAGGAAATAAACTTTTAAGAAACTCCTGATTGTTTCCACAAATCCAAAATCTCTACTACTGGCTCTGGATCTAAATGGAATCTAACATTTGGTCCTAATGCCTTTGTCCCTGTACTTTCCTATCCTTATCTGTTATTGAACAAGTCACCCACAAAATTCTAAAGAATAATCAGAGGAAGTTAAAAGAAACATAGCAGTAAAAATAAAACAATATTGGTCATTACGTTACACTGTACACATACTGACAGAGAAATTTTCACCTGCATTTTTCTTAAACATACTAACAAATATGAACAAACTCAAGCAAACAGAAACAATTTAAGAAAATACAAATAACTCACAAAAATTTTAATACGCAACATTCATTTGGGAGAAAATTCTCCAAGAGTTTTGTGTTTCTGCACTTCTGAGCAAAGGGGCTTGACAGCTTTCTGGACTACCATTTCAAGGATGTTTGTATAGCAAACAACAGCCTTGGAAGTTAGACAGTATCTTCCTCTGGGCGGAGGACAGATATTTTTTCCTGACCAGTACAACAAACATAATGTCTTTCACTGGGGCAAAGGTTGGGCAGGTTTGCTAGGAGCCTCCTTTGTAAGATTGTGATTTTGCTAAGCTCAGGGTTCCTCAGCTGTGAACCTTCCCTGGCATCACCCTGTGGCCTTGGTAGGCCAAGGGAACTGATGGGAACGTGAAGCTCCTGGTGCCTGACGAGTGTCAGTAATAAGTCATTTGTCTCTGACCTAGGAGCCTCATGTCTCCTGCCAGCATCTATAAAACTGTGGTAGACTTATTTCTTACCTTGCAATGTAGTGTGAAGTCTCAGATCCTGAACTGTTCCTGATGTATTCCAATTCAGTAAGAGGTACTTTGTGTCTAGAAATCTAGTTTAATTACACTTTATTGAAATCTTTATCTACTTCTTGTAATCCTCAGATTTCTGGACGAATGCATAGTGAAATAGAAGCTTGTATTTGAACTTGACAAGAAATGACCCAATGGCAATCTCAGAGAAACCTTTTACCTACAGAAATTTCCTCAACAGCTGAAGCATACACACCTATTCATTGGTATGAAACTACAAAGAAATGGCAGTTCTGACAGGTATTACAAGAGGCAGTTTCTTAAATTTACCAGATAAAGACATACACACACACACACACACACACACACACACAGACACACACACACACAGACACACACACACACACAGAGCCACACATATTCCAACTTCAAAAAGAGTAGACTTCATAATTCCATCTAATCCAACTACCACTCTGTGATTTATTGCTATTTCAGAACCTGGATAGAACCAATTACAATTTTTCTAATTATCAAGAGTAATTCATATAATTGTTAAGTATATCATTTTCGTTCTTAAGTCCTTCAACAACATAGAACCCATCACTCCTGCAGTCCCTACCATCTCTGCTTTATCTTTTTTCCAGATCACTTAGCACCATCTGACATACTTTATACATCACTTCCTTATTTATTATTTGCTTCTCTCCACTAAAATGCAAGCAGTATGATCTCTAGAACAATAACAGAATATGATACGTAGTAGGTACCCAGTCAATGTCTACTGAATGAATCAATAAATACATTAAATAAATAAATAGATGTGCTAATTGATTTTTTTACAAAATTAGGGAAATACTGAAAAAACAATTTTACATTCTACCTTATAAATTAAAATATTATGAGCCTTGCATTAAATATTCTTTCAAGCCATTATTTTTTATGATGATATAAAACTCCATTTTACTGATGTAGCATAACTTAAATATTTCCTCATTGGTAGACACTTGGCTTTTATTCAGTGTTTTGATATCATACCTTGTACTCCCATAAATATTAATCTTTGGCTATCTGAACACTTCCAATGCAGGATATCCTCATTTCAGTGAACTCCTAATTATACAATTCTACATGAAAAACAATTGTGTGACAGAATTGCTCTACTTTAAAAATTTTTTGATAAAGTGTAATTATTTGTATTAGTTATAGATTTTTTACTTAAAAAAAGTTCATCATATGAGTCTGCTGAAGAGAATTTCCTTCACCACACTACTATAGTTTAAAAAAAAGAAAATTGAGACCAAACATCTCAGACTTAGTTTTATTATATAATGAACTGTTCAAATATACTTTAAATCTTTCAAATGATCTTTCTATATTATTTCTCTTTCCCAACAGTTTAAGTAATTGAACATTTAAACTGTTAACTCAAAATTATATTGGATTTTTAAACTGGAGTTCTTTTCCTCCTTGTTTAAAGTTTTAACTTATTTTATTTTTCCAAATCTTTGAGAACAAAATAAGCTTGAAATCCACTCTGTAACATGGAAGTTTTGCTGATCCCATACTGGTCCTCCCAATCTTTCTAATTCACACAGTTGTTGCAATTAACATGGTGGAAAGTGGGCCTTAGAGTTGAAATACACACACACACACACACACACACACACACACACACACAATTATTGAGATTATCACAGTAATTCATCATCATAGTTTTGTCTCTCTGGCTTCTTTCCACTTTCTGACTGAACCACGGTATTTGCCAAAAAAAAAAAAAAAAGTGTGAAAGAGGGTCCCAGTCCATGTAAACCATGCTTCTAATGTCTATCTCCAAATAATGGATCATCTCAGATTCACCACTCCTGAAATTCAGATGCTTACTATTTTCCAAATCAATTATAATTTTTTTATAGACACTAAGAAGCACAATGGCTATTAAAGGTGAAAGTGCCTCCTATGATCTAGAGCTACCAACTAAATAGTTATAACAACCACTCAGAAATTTTTGCGAATATGCTCTTTGGTACATGTAATGGCACATGTGAGAACTCAACAGCTTTGCCTCCTAGCAAAAATGTATGAAGGGGTGAGATGGTGTGATAACTCTAACAGTTAAAAAATTTCACTTACAAACTCTGAGAAGACCCCTTACAGGAAGTTAGAGCGTCTTTATGACAAAGCTCATGGTAGGTTGGCCCCTTCTGTTTTCTTAACCACAGGGTCAAAGTCTCTCCAACACACTAAATTTAAGTTTCACACCAGTGCCTGCTCTATTCATTGGTCTGTAAACTTGCTGCATGGAGAACTGAGAGCCCTGTGAAGCAATACGTGATATATGCTATTATAATGCAAAGAGAACTAAAATGGGGCTCAGTTCTAGACCAGGGTTGAAAACTTTCTCTGTAAAGAGCCAGAGAGTAAATATTTGGGGCTTTGTAGACCACAGGGTCTCTGTATGTTTCACCTACTCAACGTTGCTGTTGTAGCATGAAAGCACCCAGAGACAAGTTTTATTGACTGTGTTCCAATAAAACTTTATTTATAAAATAGGTGGCCCACTGGATTTGGCTCACAGGCTATAGTTTGTTGAGTCTCGGCTTCTACTGGTTTCTCTTCTGGCATAGTGACTAAGCACAGGTAAATCACCTAATTACTCTGGACCTTAAATTCACGACCTATACCATTTATAGAGTCTGGATGGGCTAAACAATACTGGCATGTATGTCCACACAAAAAAAGAAAATCACACATTGACCTCCAAACATTTTTGTTATAAAAACACATACACATGGGGATTTGATAAGACGCTATATTTGATGTCTCTTCTTCAGTTACTCCAAAGGTACCTTTTGAGTATCCAATTGGAAAAAGGCGGTCTGAAGCATGGGTCGGTCCATCTCTAGCTTTATGAACATAGATAAATTAATTACTGCCTTAGTGTCTCATATCGTTTTGTAAAATGAGGATAATTTAACTACAGAATCTTTCTAACTGCACGTGTCACAGAGACGTTCAAATCTACAGGGCGCCACGTCATTCAGTCTTTCAGTCCGCTCGCTCATAAGCAAGAGTGTCTTGGTGCCCATCTTAATGTGATGGCGTTAATATCAAAAACAAACAAAGACCAACCTTGAAAATTCGCTGAGCAGACAAACCAGTTGAGCCACACACATAAAGCTTAATTTAGCTTATTTCGCAAGATTAACCTGCCCTGGCTCATTTCTTGCTTATGCATAAGCAAAGTTTAAACGCTTTCCTGAAACTGACAGCAGGTAACCACTAACCAAATCTGTATCCTTTAAGAAAATTTGAATACTATAACTCATCACTGTGAAGAATAAACAATCACTGCTTTCTCCCTATATACACTGCTTTATAAACATATACTCTTTTTTTTTTTTTTTTGCGGTACGCGGGCCTCTCACTGTTGTGGCCTCTCCCATTGCGGAGCACAGGCTCCGGACGCGCAGGCTCAGCGGCCATGGCTCACGGGCCCAGGCGCTCCGCGGCATGTGGGATCTCCCCGGACCAGGGCACGAACCCGCGTCCCCTGCATCGGCAGGCAGACTCTCAACCACTGCACCACCAGGGAAGCCCGTATAAACATATACTCTTGAGTCTCACTTCATGTTTTGGTTTGAGGGCTCCCAGTTTGTAAACTGTCCCTTTGGTGTATACCATAAAATTTTACTAGTTACTACTTCGATGATTCATTGGTTTTTCTTTTGCTATTTATAAACTTTTGACAGTTCAATGCCCAAAATTCTCAGCACTATCTCCAACAGTTGAAGTAGAGTTATAGTTTTCCTATATGTGTCTTTGCTGTAACTACTTCCCTACTAGTTCCTGCAGTTACCATCCTTTCTCATTGGTCTGCTTTTGTCCACTCTGGAGATGACCCCACAACTTCAATATTCCTAGAGCTCTTGTGTTTAGGAGACTGTTATAAACAATTAAGGGGTACCTAGAGTAAACTTTAGCATGGGAAAGGAAGCATAATAGTAGCCAACTTGGAGTAGAAGGCGAGCAGGAGGGTGAGAAAGAGAAGGAGGAAGAAAAAAAGAAAAAAACTAATTATAATGATTATTATTTATATGATTTCCTATCACTAGGAACTGCGTGGATCATGTCCCTCTATTGTTAGTCCTCCTGCCATGTACTGACTCCTTTCTTTCCAAACAATTACTGCATCTCTCCCTTCTCCGTTCCCACACATCTCCCACTTTCTACAACCAGACAATGTAAAATTCTTCTCACTTTAGTATGCAGAACAAAGAACCTCTCCTCTTGAAAATCTCCTTAAAGTCTCCTTACAAGTCAAGATGAGCTTTGAGATATTTTCACCCGAATCCCAATTTAATCAGTAGCTTTCACCAGCTACGAGAAAGCAGAAACTTCTGGGTATATACTCAAAAGGTTTGAAAGTGGGGTCTTGAACAGGTATTTGTACGCCTATGGTCATAGCAGCATTGTTCACAGTAGCCAAAGGTAGAAATAACACGCACATCCATCGATGGGTGAATGGACAAACAAAAGGTGGTATCTAACGTACAATGGAATATCACTCCACCTTTAAAAGGAAGGAAATTCTGGCACACGCTTGCAACATAGATGAGCCCTGAAGACATCCTAAGTGAAACAAGCCAGATACGAAAGGAAAACGTTATATGATTCCACTTACGTGAAGTACTTAGAGTATTCAAAGTCATAGAGACAGAAAGTAGAACCTTGGTTGCCAAGGACTGGGAGACGCGGGAGGGGAGCTGCTCTTTAATGGGTACAGAGTTTCAGGTTTGCAATGTAAAACATTTCTGGAGGTGTTTGGTGGTGACGGTTGCACAACAATGTGAATGTACTTAATGCCGCTTAATACACTTAGAATGGTTTAAATGATAAGTTTCATATTAAGTATAATTGAACGTGATTTTAAAAAAGACAAAGCAGAGAAAATGCAATTGGTTTTTAAAAGCTAATGTTTTTGAATTCTAAGAGCTGGGCTCTTGAGCTTAAAAGCATAAGCTCTAAAGGCCGCAGTATATAGTGTAGCCACCATCAAAAGGCAGATGGAGAAAAACGCATGCTCAAGTAAGAGCCTTTTTTCTCACTTCAAAGTATAAGACCATCCTCTGGGCTGAGGAAGGCAGCAGAGAGTCGGAGAAGACGAAATCTTAGCGTTGGTTGGTAAATAGTAAAAGTCAAGCTGAGTGGCAAGATGACAGGACCACCATGTGCTTTTGGGGGAAAGGAGAAGAAAGGAGACCAGCTTGACCCCTGAACTCCAAGAAGGGATGAGGCAGGAGATAGATGGGCCCCAGGCTGAGCAGCTGAAGTCTGTCCCTTGTGGACAGATACTCCAAGGTAAGACAATGACGGGAGCAAGGAGAAGCTGAGTCCTGCACAGATAAGAGATAAAGAGACCACATATTCCTCATTCTCAAGGTCAAGGAGACTACACATGCACAGAAAGGCTCCTCTGGGGCCAAAGGGGAGGGGCCGCCACCTCATAGTAGGTGATGTCAACCTACCCATAGGCCTCTTTGCTAGAATCCACCTTGGCTGAGAGATGCGCGCACACAGGGGAGGACCCTGAGATATTCTAAATCCGGACTCAGAACCAGGCAAAGAAAGCAAGATGACTGGCTAGAGGAAACCCGGAAGAAATGCCCCGTATAAGTGATTTAAACTACCATGAGGGCGTGACTCTGACCCACCCACATGAGTCTATTCACATGTATTCTTTTTCTTCTTAATAAACCCTTGACTTGTTTCACTACTTTTCATCTCTTTGTTGAAATTTATTTCTACAAAGCAGACAAGCCAGGGCCTTGTCACTGGCCACTGGCCCTCGTGGTCTGGTGGCTAGGATTCAGTGCTTTCACTGCTGTGGCCTGACTTCAATCTCTGGCTGCGGAATTGGGATCCTGCTTCAAGCTGCTGCAGGCCGAGGCCACCCAAGGTCAGAGCCAGTAACACAGCAAGAGCCCAAAGATTTCTTGTGCCCACCATGGTGCAGGAGCAAGACACATGTCTGCATGGGGGGTAGAGGGGATCTAAGCAAATGAGTGAGTCTACCTCACAGAGTTCCAGAAGGCTGCAATGATGTGACATTCCGTAGAATGGCTTCTTAACACACACCAGAGGAGCCATGAAGCTATCATGGCCTCAGGGAGCCTCTTCACTCTTCCAAAGATCTAGCGTGTCATGGAGAAAGGACTGAATTTATTTTAAGATCCTTCTTAGTGTGTAGAAATAGCTGGAATCGAAGTGACCTGCAGAGACCCTGTGTTTTAGAACTGTACTGTCC
The DNA here is from genome assembly GCF_937001465.1 of Orcinus orca. Classification (NCBI taxonomy): domain Eukaryota; kingdom Metazoa; phylum Chordata; class Mammalia; order Artiodactyla; family Delphinidae; genus Orcinus; species Orcinus orca. Next base: position 7,196,988 of record NC_064563.1, on the reverse strand, counting down.
AATATGGTAGCCACTAGCCACGTGTGGCTCTCGAAGTACAAATAAATTAAAATTAAACGCAATGAAATGTTCAAGCACTCAGCTGCATTAACCACATTGCAAATTCTCAATATCCACATGTGGATTGTGGCTACCCACTTAGAACAGATACAGAGCATCACAGAAAGTCTGACTGGACAAGGATGGTTTAGAACAAAGAACTACAATAGCAATTTTAGTGGCTGGACAACCAAGAATCATATGGAATAGACCAGAGTGCATCTCCCCTCTTGCCAATCTGGACAGAAAAAAACAAAGAACCAGGTGTCTCCTGCCCTCTGACATTTTTAAAGCACCTAGAATATAAACATAATCCAGGAAAGTAGAGAGAAAGACTGAATTAGCTAAAATTATATTTTACACATAGAATGAAGGTTCAAAATACAGGCATTTCAGGTGTGGTTTCAGACCACCGTAATAAAGCAAATATTGCAATAAAACAAGTCACATGAATTTTTTGGCTTCCCAGTGCATATAAAAGTTATGTTTACACTATACCGTAGTCTATTCTTTTACCGAAAAGAATAATGCACATACCTTAAATCAAAAATACTTTTTTTTGATGAAAACCGCTAACCATCATCTGAACCTTTATTGAGTTATAATCTTTTTGCTAGCGGAGGATTTGAAATACTGTGAGAATTGCCAAAATGTGACACAGAGACACGAAGTGAGCAAATGATTTGGAAAAATGGCGCCCAGAGACTTGTTCAACATGGGGTTGTCACAAACCTCCAATCTGTTAAAAAAAAAAAAAACAACATCTGCGAAGTACAATAAAAAACGAAGTATACTTATAGATACTAAGTTCAGTTTTTTAGAAAAATGTAAAAACTTTCCTGCACACATAGCCTTATGGATTAAAACACGTAAACCAAACTTCCCTGAGATGGAACAGAGTTCCCTGTTCGGGTAAAAGTGACCACAGCACCGTTTTAAGATAAAATTGTGTCCTCCCCCTAAATGAAATACCCAGTTGGGGCCTAGTTTATAGACCTAGTTTACAGACGGCACTCAAAAATGGTAGCTTTTGTGATGACTACTCCGTACACACATCTTATTATAAACATACAAAATAAAAGTGGGTATCTGAGAAGAAGCAAAACCTCCTGATCTAAAAAGGACAAAACTGCCTTTGAGAATAAGCAGTCAGTAAGAGGCCCCGAGGTCCTCTAAGTCAGAAAGCTCAGTGTGGCTCTGAGGCAGCACTGCCTGAGAAAGTTCTGCGAATTCCAAACGATAGAATCTCCCAGGGTCTTGCCCATATGGGCAGTACCAGAAATGGTAACAGCTGTGCTGTCAAACGCACACTCATCAGTTAACTGTTGTCCAAATCAAATTGCAGCCAAGGTTGTTAGAGCTGCTGAAAAAAATAAACAGCTGTTGAGAGGGAGATGGTACAGGTGGTGAGGTCACACCGGCAGCGGGGGCTGGGGGTGAATGAGGAAGCGAAGGAAGAAAGGGATGGTGTGACCCTGTGACACTTGTCGACCCCAGAATAACTAACCTATTCACTCTCTAACCCTACTAGTGGGGGATCTTAACTGCACTTGCAATTGACAGAAAGGATAAAAGAACAGATCAATCTCAGGGATCTTATTCCTGCTGTACAGGCTGCATTCTGAGGGTGACAGCAGAACACAGAAATAAATGATAAACCTCCAAACACACTGGCAGGCCGTGTTGAGGGATTCAGAACTGGGCTGGGAATCCGAGGAAAATAGAGCTAGTCAATTAGCTAGTCAGTTAGCTAGTCAATTACAGAAGGGTGTGTGACATACAAGTTCCCAGAAAAGTTGAAGTTCCTTGCAGTCCCCACCTACTTCCGAGGCAGCCAGCCACCCTCCCCGTCACCAAGTTTCATGCCAACAGTCCCTGCGGAGAAGAAGAAAAGATGGAAAGAAGGGGGCTCGACAAAGGTAAAGTGACTTCATTCCTACTTGCTGGGTTTTCCCACTCAGCTCAAAGTCACAGCTGCAGGTCCCATGTCACGGTTAGGTTTTCTAGGTCCATGCACAGCATTAGTACCGAGAAAAACTGCGCATTAATGAAAAATTGTGCAAAATGAATCTAAAAAATGGATACAAATGAACTTATTTCCAGAACAGAAATAGACCCACAGACAGAGAAAACAAACATATGGTTACCAAAGGGGAAAAGGGGAGGAAGGATAAATTAGGAGTTTGGGATTAACAGATACACACTACTATATATAAAATAGATAATCAACAAGGTCCTACTGTATAGCACAGGGAACTATATTCAATATCTTATAATAACCTATAATGGAAAAGAATCTAAAAATGAATATATATCAATATATATAACTGAATCACTTTGCTATACACCTGAAGTTAACACCATATTGTAAATCAACTATACTTCTATCAAATTTAAAAAATTTAAAAAAAAACCCAAAAACTTAGCCAATGTCTCTTTCACCAGCAAGGGTTTTAGGTTTTCCCATTTGATTAGTTTATGATTCGATATAGGTGAATCTCAAATGTGTCTTCTACCTCAAAGGGCAGCAAATTCCGAGAACTGGGTTGAAACGAGCATCTTGTTAAACTCAGAGGGTCCTGGTGTACAGGGACAGAAAAGATCTAAAAAAGCGGAGTGGCTGCCCATGGCCACAGGGCCAAATCATGCTTTCTAAGGTGGAAAAATTCAAGGAACTTTTTAAAATGGTTTTTCTTTTCAAAAATTGAGGAAGAGGGCTATATACTTTTGGGATGTGAAAATAAGCCCCGAAGTAAAGGCAATCGTGGGTTTGGTTATGTTGAAGAAAATGAAGGAAGGAGGAAAATGCCATTCACTGAACACCTACTTACCTGCGACTGCTCAGTACTGCCATATAAACCGTTTTTTTTTTTTTTTTTTTGCGGTACGCGGGCCTCTCACTGTTGTGGCCTCTCCCGTTGCGGAGCACAGGCTCCGGACGCGCAGGCTCAGCGGCCATGGCTCACGGGCCCAGCCGCTCCGCGGCATGTGGGATCTCCCCGGACCAGGGCACGAACCCGTGTCCCCTGCATCGGCAGGCAGACCCTCAACCACTGCGCCACCAGGGAAACCCATATAAACCGTTTTTGAATCGGGGGTTTTGCTTACTACTGTGTTAGGCAGTCTTATCCTTATTTTATACATGAGGAATTAGCTACTCAGGGAGGTGAAGTTAATGGACTGAGAACCACACCGGCCGAAGGGCAATGCTTTGATTTGAACCAGATGTTTACCTTCAAACGTAAGCTGAAAGTTTGAATGAGGATTTACCAGCCACAGACTCTCCTCAGTGGTACCCGAGACTGATTCATTCAGCCAGTGGTAAGTGGGTGCCTACTGTGTGTTGACCAGGGCTGTGGGAAAACGGCAAACAGTGGATTTGGAAAACATGTCAAATCTAGAGAAAATCTGATCGTTCTCACAAGTCTACAGTCTCCACCTACTTTAGAGGCAGTTACAAATAACGAAATTAACTGTTTTCACTTTTCCACCGTCAGAGGCCTGTATGGGCCGTTCCATTTACTCTCTTTCCATATTTCATCTGGGAACGTTTTCAATCAGCCTTCAGAGCTGACAGCTTCAGCACATGGATCACGCATAGAAAGCATGGAAAAGTTCTGGGTTTTTGTGTATAATGGCAGCACTGTCCAGTCCCACTCTGTCTGATTCCCTGGCTTGGCTGAAATCATAGCTGGACAGAATGAGAGCCAGTCCAAAGTGATTCTGTGATCTGTCATTTATCCTAAATGACCGTGATCTTTTTAATCGGTAATCAATTTCTTAAGGACATATGTAGTTTCTCATTTCTAAGCAAAACAGAAGAGTCAAGGAAACCAGCAAGTATAGACAGATCTAAATGTCTCAATATCATATTTACAGACAATCCAAAGGTCCAGAATAATTCTCATGATCCAAATTCTGATATGGCTCTTAAGTAAATTACCATCATTTTCCAAGTACTAACTTTTTAAAGGGATTGCCTAAATAACATGTAATAAAAACAACACAAAACTCACCACGAGAGTCTCCTTACTATCCCACTGGAAATCATTCGCAGACCTACATGCCTTTGGTTGAAAAAGCAAAATGGTAGTGATGAATCCATCTTTTTTTTCCTTCCCTCCCTTCCTTTTTTCTTTTCCTTTCTTGCTTCCTTCCCTCCCTCTTTCCCTCCTTCCTTCCATTTACTTACCACCACGGATGCCACAAATGCTTATTTTTCAAGAGTGTTTTAAGTTCTAAAGAAGATCAGGTAATACAGCTAATGATATAATATCCATTAACACAGCTGAATTCCTAAAACAATGATTTTGTTCCATTTTCATTATCTATACATCTGTTTCTTTTATCCACGGAATTAGTTGTGGTGGTAAAATGTGCTTCTCTCTTTGTATTCCTGACTTAATATAATTGAACCGAATAATTTCTTAAAGCATGTCACTTTTCATTTTAAATGTAGCTTAAAAAAAACAAGTTAACAACTGCCTACAGTTAACTGAAGATTTTATGTGCTATGATATTATATGCCATCCATTACCAATTTTATAGGCTGAGCAGAATAAAATAATCATTGATCTTTTTCATCTGAATGCTACTAAGAAAAATGGTGTAAACTTCAAGTGATTAAACTGCTACTTAAGACGCTCTATTAAAATTTATTTTAAAGCGATTTTTTCTCATTAAGACTTGACAAATCTGGAGAGCACTTCATTTGATCTCCTTTATGAGAATGTTTTGCATGCCAAGAACCTGAAGGACTATGAAACTCCACCCAAGAGAGACTTGGGTGGTCTGGAGTTGCTGAGACCTGTAAGCAGTTATTTCTTGCAGTTCTGCTGTGCAAATTGTTTCTTACACAAATCAAGGTGGGAAGGAAAGGCAGGGAATCACGATCTTGCTTAACAGTTTTAGTTTTCTACAAACATCGATACAAATAAAGATGGAACAACTGCCAATTACACTCTGTGTCTTACACATCTTTTATGATTACTTAGCTTAATCAAAATATCCCATAACAGGAGTTCAACAGATTTAAGGCATGTGACAAAAGAACTGTAAAAGACCTATCAGGAAATAACAAAGGAGCAACTGTCATCACCATTCTCACAACTACCCAAAGCCAGTACAGTATTCTCGAGGTTGGGTGTGTCCCAGGAAATAAGATATATGTGATATCTCATGTAACCCACAAACAACCCATAAGGTGATTAGTAGTGTTACTTGCATGTTACAGATGAGGAAACTGAGCCATAGGGAAAGCAAGCAACTTCCCCAACATTGCATATTTAGTCAGTAGTGAATCTAGAATCCAAACCTTAGACTCTGACTCAAAAGCCATCGCCTGAAGCTCTAAAGCCCTGCTCCTCCATGTGTGGTTCCCAGCGAAGCAGTACCAGCTTGACCTGTGACTTTAATAATGGTGTGTATTATGTTATATATTTCTTTATTTCTTAAAACTATGTGCGCAGATACTGCTTAACTGTGGGCAAGACAAGGTGAGAAGGCAAGTAAGAATGTTCTGGAAGAAAAGGAGTCTATTTGGACGTCACCAGACAATGTTTGGTCCTGCAGTTTATAACATAACATGGACAGATATACTCTTGGAGAACTATGAAGGCAGTGGTCATGAATTCATGTCCCCAGAAGCTACTTAGTGGGCTGACATCATGGGATTTTGCCGAACTTGCCTAGGAAGGGTTGTCTAACCGCATCAAAAGCTATCTTGCCAAAAGTGACACCAACTGTCCTTTCTCAGGATATAATGAAAGAAACCTGTTCCCTGAGAGTTTCCATTTAAATGAGGAGGAATCTTGGCAAAGCAAATCTTCAGAACTAGAAAATATTTAAAGCTCCAGTCCCTGTTACTGAATGCTTTAAAGAGCAACAAAGGAGCAACTGTCATTGCCATTCTCACAACTTCCCAAAGTCAGTACAATATTCTTGAGGTTGGGTGTAAGCAAGAGCAAGTTTAATTAATTTATATTGAATGCAAAACTGGATATAGCTTTTTTATCATAAATGCAAGTTAGCTAAAAGACGATGAGATAGGATGGAATTTTTTCTTTGAATTCTTTTACTTTGTCCAAATAAAAGCCAACAGATTCACTAATAGGAATCAATCTGTCAAGTTACTAGCATTGAATTTACTACTAAAATTACATAAAATGTGTTGGTTTCATGTGCCTGCCTCCTCAGCTAAATTATGAGCTTTATCTTCATTTATTCTAAATATTCCACTAACATTTATTAATTCTATGTTATTCAGATCTCTGAGTTATATTCATCACATAATAAATAAATACTTATTGATTCATAAATTAAAATAATTTTTTTCAGGTTCCCTGTATTAGGACTCTAAGATCCTTGAAGAGAACGACTGGGTCTTGGTCATTGTCTATCTCCCATGACTAGAAATTTGACAGTAGCAATATTTCTTGAACTAATGAATGAGTAAAAGGTTGCAGACAAGTAGAAAGTAGCCATGCTGTTGAAGTGACCATGAAAAATGTTCATTCCAACAAACGAGTTGCCACTTTTATGGCAATAATATGAGTATTTTATATTTTAAAATGTAAACGAACAATGGAATCCTTACGTCCTAAACACCTTAAATGAGACTAGTTATTAATGAAGTTTTCAGTTTGTATTCATTCCCTACTAGTTCATATCACTTGTGGTTGAATATCATCTGCTAGCAATCAAGCTGATAAACACATTTATATATTTATAAATGTTTACTTCCCAATAAACTTCTACTTAATACTCACATTATCAAGAGCCAACATTTATGAGAGCAAAGTTCACAATTATGAAACTTACATTAATGCTTTTCTGAAGCAGAATTCCTTAGGTCAGGTCTTTACATATCAGTATTTCACATAAAGACAAATTTTTAAAAGGGTATAGATAAAATACAGGTTTTATTATAATGGTGTTCTTTAGACCATTTCACATCTATAACATTTTCGTTTATGTCATTCTTTTTTTTTTTTTTTTTTTGCGGTACACGGACCTCTCACTGTTGTGCCCTCTCCCGTTGCGGAGCACAGGCTCCGGACGCGCAGACTCAGCAGCCATGGCTCACGGGCCCAGCCGCTCCGCGGCATGTGGGATCTTCCCGGACCGGGGCACGAACCCGTGTCCCCTGCATCGGCAGGCGGACTCTCAACCACTGTGCCACTAGGGAAGCCCCGTTTATGTCATTGTTAAAAAAATAAGAAAAAGAAGAAAGTATCTACAGATATGCTCAGGACATGAGAGAAATCTAGGGCCATTTATTCTTCCACATCACCTACTGAAAAAATACAAGTTGTCAACATCAGTTAAAAATAATGGCTACCAACCAGCGAATACATCCATAGAAAGATAGAAAACAGACTCCACTGAAGCAAGCCAATGTACTAAATACGGAATCAGACAGCAATCACAGACCTAATTACCATATTTACAGTCAAACGATGAAGCTAGCAGGAAGATCCAAAGATATGACGAGCAAGGAAGCAACCTGGAGTCTTAGTATTACAAAAACTGAAGGTGTGGGAAGGTTGGCCAAAATAAAAGCAGGGCATGAGGCATTACATATGTAATCAACATTTCTGAACACCTATGGCATTGTATATTAAACATAAACAAATTCCATGTGTTGTAAACTTTAAATCCCAGATATGATTTCAGGAGCCAAAACTCAACTTGGAACATTTTTCTTTGCTCCTGCGGTGAGTATTTTTTCAGGATGTTCTTTTAGGTTTACTTGGCTTTATTAGGAGTCAAACTAATGCCTCTCTCCCTGCCAACGACCATAGAAGCCTTCTTAACGAGGTAAAGCAGACAGCACAATAAGCAGCGGAGAAAGAAGTGGTTACATTCATGTGTTTTTCTTTATTAGGCATGAAAGTCCTTAAGACATACATTGAAAAAAATTCCTTCCAACAGCTCACAGGCATCTGCAAGTGATACGCTATTTAGGATAAAGAACAAAATGGACCACGCTTTCAGAAGAATTCTGAGAGCAATTCAGGCTTCGCTGTTCTGCATGCTCTCCTGTCAGATTCCCAACACTTTTCAGTGAAGTTAGAAACCGAGGAATGTAGCACAGGGTGTGGGGTGTTTCCTCCTCATTCTGGACAAACCAACGGTTTCTGAGAAGAGTGCATTTGGCTTTGAAAAGAGTGAGAGTCATCATGTGATGCTTGTAGAAGTCTTCAACAGATACGAAGTTTGTTGAATTTGCTGTGGGTTGTTTTCCTTTTATGGCGTATGTTAGCTTTTACATTTTTATTTTTGCCAGAAATACATTGTGCAGACTCATACAATTATCTGACATTTTTTATTGAAGTATAGTTGATTTACAATGTAGTGTTAATTATTGCTGCACTGCAAAGTGATTCAGTTATACATATACATACGTGTATATATATATATATAAAAGAATATATATAAGAATATATATATATAAGAATATATATAAGAATATATATATAAGAATATATATATTCTTATATATATATATATAAGAATATATATATTCTTTTCCAATATGGTTTATCACAGGATATAGAATATAGTTCTCTGTGCTCTGTGCTGTACAGTAGGACCTTGTTGTGTATCCATTCTCTATATAAAAGCTTCCATCTGCTAACCCCAGCCTCCCACTCCATCCCTCCTCTAACCCCTCCCCCTTGGCAACCACCAGTCTGTTCTCTGTGACAGTTTCTTAAAAGAAAAAAGTGAAGGAAAATTTTGAGGCTAAGAGCCTATAAGGTATTACCTCATTTATGTTCTGGCTTATCACATTTTCATTCAGCTAAAGATGAATATATTCATCAGATATACCATATAGTATATCTGTGATCACTAAACTCTATTGTGTGGAGGAAATGGTGCTCTGGTGCCCTGGTTCTCATTGTATCTGGAAGCACAGCAGTCTGGATTTTTTTCCTTTGTTCTTTTAGTGGTGAGGAGAGATTTCTACAAGTTATTACTAAAATTGTTTAGAATAATGGTTAAATGTATAGTCAAGTCCAGTCAATCAACTTATTTAAATTGGACTTTTTAACTTCATTAAGGAGTTATATGACAGATATGGTAAACTCAATGATCCTTGATTCTAAAATAAAAATTTTCCTAATATTCAGAACCCAGTGGTTATCTAAAAACTACAGCAATTCCTTGAAAAACACAGAGCTTTCAACAGAAAATTAAGTGTCAACTTGACATTTTAATTTGCTGGCTGGAACAATTTGCTCTAAGGATGTGTAAATAAAGTTGCCCACTTCTGAGAGATACTCAAACGGCAGTGTTTAAACAGTGATATTAATTTGCCCACTACCCTAAAATACCATCCCTGCTATGCTATGAAACTTGATATAACCTAGCACTATCTCAATCAAATTCCATTACAATCGGTATTAATAATACAAACCAGAAATTTTACTAACCTCCTTGACCTTCACTGAACGTGCAAGTGTTTAAATGATAATGTCTATAATGATTAAATTTGAAACTGGATTTTAGGAATAAGTTGCCAAGCTTGGTCAACATGTTTTCTGATTGACTTTGTAATCTCATCTAATAGGAGAGGTAACAAGAATCAATGCATTAGCCTTTCCACCTAGATATTAATCTAAATAGCTCGACAAGGCCTTTCAGCAAGCCAAATGCTAAGTGTGACACAGAAATCTCAGAGCTGGGGCCATGTCGATCAGAAAATACAAACTAGGGGGCACATCTAAGTATTAATATCAGCTGGGCCCTTAACTAATCATATATTAAAGGTAGTACCCGGTGCAATTAAGTATTTTGCTGAAGATATTTGCAACTTATACAGTTTGAAAAGTTTTTTAATATATAAAAATATAGAATATTATAATAGTTATAATATTCATTTATAGAATGAAAAACTATAGGCTACTAACTCTATTTTTGCTACAGATATGTCTTTTATTAAATAAGAAAACTTGAATGCTACCGACATGTCCTTTGTTCCCTTCACCAGGCCTCCTGTCACTCAGTCATTCCTCAGAGCCATCTGCAAACTAAGATTTGACGCATGACCTTCCAGCCCATGTTATATGCTGACAATCAACTCAGTCTCTCTCTCTCTCTCTCTAATTGCCACATGATTTCAAAATACACACACACACACACACACACACACACACACACACACACACGTATATTCTATAATTCTGTACACAATTTGCAACTTGTGTTTCCTCCCCACCTGACATCATGCTTTTAAGATATTTCCACATAAAAACAATTTTTTCATTTCAAACGTCTCTTAAGGTACATTTCAAAATAGATCTCAGTGTAGATATCTATTTTTCCTTTGATAATCATATTAATTGTTACGTGTTTTGGGGGTTGTTTTGGCTAATAAAAACATTGCTGGATAAACCATAAGGGGAAAGAATATGAAAATGAATGTGTATATATGTAAAACTGAGTCACTCTGCTGTAGAACAGAAATTAACACAACATTGTAAATCAACTATATTTCAATAAAATAAATTTTAAAAATTTGCTGCAGTGAACATCTCTGAATTAAGCTTCATGAAACACCTATGCAGGAGGTTTCCACATACTTGATTATTTTAAACCATGATCTCCAGTAAAAAGCATGTGTACATGCATAAACATACATATCCATTTGTGTATATACTTTTTTCTTCAAAATTCTGAATTTTTACTATAATTTTAGGTAAGTAGAATTAAAAACAAACAAACTCTGAGCTTAAAATCATTCTACTTTATTTCTCTGCCTCATTCCAAACCAGGATTTCAAACCCAGAGTATGTCAATAGGACCTGATAGGTAGTCTAAGAGCTAATTACGTTAAAATTAATTAAATTGACTCTGGAGGTCAAATTAGTATTTTCTGGATTTTTTTTTACTTTAAAAAACAGATAAAATTATCAAAAAAAAAAAGGCCAGGATCCCCACATAGCCCATCACACACAAGCACCATCTATCTGAGTATATAAATACTGTAAATGTAGAAAGTGCCAGAAAGGGCTGTTTACCTCTCTTGTCTATCTTTCCTACCTCACGTTCCTAGAAAAGCAGAGACTGTTGCTTTTCAATGTAGCACGTGACAAAAGTCACAGAAGCACTAAAACTGTATATATATGTAGAGGTTCTAAAGAACACAAGGATGTTTGGTAAAACTGTTTTTCTATGTGATTGCTTTTAAAAAACTGGTTTAAAAAATGTTCCCAACTTATTGTACTACTGGACTGTTTATTCTAGTTTCTATTTAAAAAAATAATTTGGATGTAGACATCAAAACTATGAAGTATCTTATCCCCATATACAGTCACTTAAATTTTCCTCTTTTTTCTTTTTTTTTTTTTCAGTTCTTTAAAATCCGTCATCAAGGTCCTTGAAGAAAAATTCCATTTCAGATTGTTCAAAAAGGGAAGCTCAATAATTAACTACTAATTTTACTACCTAATTATTTGCCCAAACTCAAGATAAAATGTGGCATAAATGGCTATGCTTCAGAGAGAGGAAAATTTGCAAAATGCAAATTTTCCTACTTTTGTCACTAGTACTGTCTTGATTTATGAGTTTCAGAGGAAGCCATTTGCCATTGCCACATGTCACCAGGATCAGGAAAACCGGGTAAAGCCAAAGGAATTTGAGTCAAATTGAATTTGCTGTTTCCTCAACCAAATACCGTGCGACTTACCTAAATTTAATAACTGCTTCAAAAATCCCCTCATGGGGACTTCCCTGGGGGCGCAGTGGTTAAGAATCCACCTGCCAATGCACGGGACACAGGTTCGATCCCTGGCCCGGGAAGATCCCACATGCTATGCAGCAACTAAGCCCGTGCGCCACAACTACTGAGCCCATGCTCCAGAGCCCGTGAGCCACAACTACTGAAACCCTCGCACCTAGAGCCCGTGCTCCACAACAAAAGAAGCCACCGCGATTAGAAGCCTGCGCACCACAAGGAAGAGGAGCCCCCACTCGATGCAAGTAGAGAAAGCCCGTGCGTAGCAACAAAGACCCAATGCAGCCAAAAATAAATAAATAAACAAATGAATAAATAAATAAACCCTTCACTTTTGATGTGTAGATGGAATCTGAAACCTTCACAGTAACAGACCACTGCTTCCCAAACCTCTTGGTTGAAGGACCTGCATCCCCCCATAAATCATAAGCCAAAACTCTTAAGAAATATAACAAAAATGAATTAAAAGAAAAAATGAAATGACAAAGACATGCAAAATATGTCATAGTTCTTTACTAGCTTCAACAGATGTCCATTTGCTCTCCTAAGTTGCTATAACATCTGAATGCTGCTCACATTAAATCTCAGCACTTATCTTATTTCTGACCTGGAATCAGTTCTTAGACAGGAACATACAGGTCTGAGAACCATACTCTGAGAAGCACTGAGTCATAAAACCAAATAGTCTGCTGGCAAAAAGTTCTCATTCCTTTGACAAAGAGTCATGAGAAACAGCATTAACACTGTTCTTTACATTCGTGTTGGGAAGTGTGCAACTTTTCTCAAAAGACAGTCTGAGAAGGTTACGCTTTCATCTGTACTTCACTGTGAAAATGGATTTTCCCACCAATTTTGGTCACAGAATGGAATTCAGTGATGCTCAACATTTAAGGGGCAAAGGACTCACCTTCAGGAGGTTGTAAAAGATGCTCATTAGGGTCCCAACACCAGAGCCCAGAGTTCAGAATTCAGTAGACTTCCTTAATGCCTACCATTTCTATAGCACCTTCAATCTTTAACACCTTTAGATACTCTTATGAGGTCAATACGATTACTCTAGTTTCACAGATGAGAAAACGTGGACTCAAGCTTTTGTCTTTTAGACATAGAACTCAGACCTTTTAGATTCTAAGTTTGGTATTTTTTCTTATGTGTGCAGATGGGTTTTGAGTCTTAAAATTGTTACTAGGATAGGAATAGATTCTTAACATTTACTACCACTTAAAGTTATTTATCCCCCTAATGATGACTGGCCATATACAACATGAATGCTTGTGAGGGTGACATTATATAAAGTCCACCGAAGCTCTAGATGTTCCTTTTCATAACTGTCCGATCACAGCCAGGATATTATTTAGGAAATAGCTTACTGTCTTGGAGTTAAGCCTCCTAAGGAGCTACAGATTATTTAGTTAATTAGCTTATAATGTACACCAAGGCTCTGACAGCTGATTAAAGACACTACAACTAAAAAATGATACAAATGAACTTATTCACAAAACAGAAACAGACTCACAGACTTAGAAAACAAATTTATGGTTACCAAAGCGGAAAGGGGGTGGGGGATAAATTAGGAGGTTGGGATTAACATATACATACCATTATATATAAAACAGATAAACAAGGAACTACTCTATAGCACAGGGAACTCTATTCAGTATTCTGTAATAACCTGTATGGGAAAAGTATCTGAAAAAGAATAGATATACATATATGTATATGTATAACTGAATCACTTTGCTGTACACCTAAAACTAATACAACACTGTAAATCAACTATACTCCAATATAAAATAAAAAATAATAATGAAAAAAAGAAACCACAACTGTTTGCAGGCAAGAGAGGCTTGTCATAGATGAAGTTGCACTGGGCTTGGATCACTGCATCTAAATCTAGCCATGACTCGGTGATTCACTACTTGTGTAATTTGGGGCAAGTTATTTTACTTCACACCTTTGGGTTTCCTTACCTATGTCATCCAGATGACACTTATAATACGTAAGGCTCTCATGAAATTTTATTTTTTAAAAGGTGGGTGTAAAATTGTCTTCCTTAATAGCCCTTGTCACTTAGTCTGTGATCAATAAACATTTTTTTTACAAAAAAGCAACATACTGTGTTTTATCTTCTTCCTCGGTTTAAAGTAGCTATATGGAGCTGGCAGTGGCTCCAATAGAGAACTTCTTTACAGTGTAGGTGACCTACAGTGGAGAGACCCCCTACCCCAGGGGTAGACTTATTTGGCATCACAGGAGATAGTTAAGTAAAAAGCTGGATTACAAGTTGTCAGAAACATTGTAGAGTGCAAGTGTAGGTACGTAGGCCAGATGGCTCTAAGAATCCTTGCTTGCTTGCGTGGCCCTAACAAAGTATCACATACTGGGTGTCTTCCACAACAGAAATGTATTGTCTCACAGTTCGGGAGGCTAGAAGTCCAAAATCAAAGTGTCAGCAGGGCTGGGTCCTTCCTTCTGAGGGCTGTGAGCACAGAATCTGTTCTAGGCCTCTCTTCTTGGCTTGTAGAAGGTGTTCTCCCCACGTCTCTTCTTCTCATCTTCCCTCTATGACTGTCTCTGTGTCCAGATTTCCCCTTTCTATAAGGATACTAGTCATAATGGATTAGGGTCACTCTAATGACCTCATCTTAACGAATTACATCTTCAACGACCATATTTCCAAATAAGGTCACATTTCCAAAGCACCGTGGGTTAGGAAATTTGGGGGTACACAATTCAACTCTTAATGCTCTGATTCAATGTTTAGCATCCTCATGAGAAACAGAAGTCAGGGGTCTCAGTTTTCTCTTAGCTCTACCACTTATGAGCCATGAAATTGGAAATCTCTCCATCATTCTAGGCTTATCTGTAAAATAAGTGATTTGCAGCAGACACAAATTAATTCTAAAATGTTTCTTCCATTTTTAAAATGTCTGTAAGTGTGGAGCAGGGAATTTCCCGAAGAGCTGCTGGATTCCACAATAAGCTAGGAGCTTAGATAGTCCCTTATTCAGGTTCCCTTAGTTGCCCAGGATCACAGTTAGTAAGAAAGCAAACAGGTCCAATATATATTCTTGCAAAAGCAAAGCTTCAGCTTATTATGACAGATGGACTGAAAAAGGAAAATAAATACATAATGTGTATTATGCCTCAATCTTTAGTGAGAGGAACACGCTCATACCTCAAAATATCACTGGAAGGATAGATACAAAAGCCAGTGACCACACAGATTGTCACTGAAAAGAGAACTGAGTGGCAAGGGAAAAGCAATAAGGGAAACTTTTTTGTTCTCGTCACAAAAATAAAGGAAAATATGTTACTTGGTCACATTTTGAATGATAGAAAAACATGTTACCTGCTCAAAGAGTAAACAAGCATTAAAACAGAAAAAATATCTGTGTGGTGTGCAATTGTTTAGCCTTTTATTTTCAAGCCTAGATATCCTGTATTTAATTCATTTTGTGTTTGAGGGTCCTTATAAGTAGGCTTGACTTTTACAGTTTTTGGTTCACAGGAAGGTGTAGGGCTCAGCAAACATGCTTACGTACCTGTTTCAGCATGAAGACATATATTGAAAGATTTAATAACCATATGTTTCTTAAGATGCTTCTGTTGTACAAATATGGTGCACTTAAAGCACAGAACTGGCTAGAAATCTGCTACATTTGTCTTCAAAGGGCAAGGAACTTAGCAATCCATACCATATTTACTATGGTATTTTTCACCTGCAAAATTTCCACACCTTCTACCATTGTGGCTAAGAAAGACAGGTTTGTTTTTCTACCCATAATTTGACGTTGGCTCCCTACCTATTTTAGTGACAGCAGCATTTGTAAAGACTTCGTAGGAAGTTATTGATGTGTAAACTGAATTTATTTTTAAAACAATGACAATCACTTATTTTGTTCACGAACCTGGAGGTTGAGTAGAATATTAATTCTTTCACTACACTCTTACTGACTAAAAACAATACCTATTTGCCTAGTTCACAGTCAGGAAGTCCAGGCACACTGTGACTGGGTTTCCTGCTCAGATACACACGGGAACATGTGGGTTCCCTCCCGAGAGTGTTAAAGCACGTGAAATTTAAGTGTAAGACATTGAGCCCCAAACGTTGGATGTTCACCATAGTTTGTGTGGGTCACAGAGCTGAAATCAAGATGTCAGTCTGGCTGTGTTAGCATCCAGAGGCTCTGGGAAAGAATGGCTTCAAGATTCTTCGGCTTGTTGGCATAATTCAGATTCTGCAGTTGCAGGACAGAGGTCCCCATTTCCTTGCTGGCTGTCAGTCGGGGGACAGTCTCAGCTCCTAGAGGCCTCTCGCTTGCCTTCCCTGCCACAGCATTGGACTTCTTCAGAGCCAGCAATGGAGACTCTCCCTCTTGTCCCTTTTGTACTTCAATTCAGGAAGAGTTCAGGTCCTTTTCATGGGGTGCCTGAGCAGGTCACATTCACCTAGAATAATCTCCCTATCTTAAAAAATCAACTGATTTTGAACCTTAATTCCATCTGCAAAATCCCTTCACTACAGCACCTAGATTTAGAGTTTGATTGGATAAGTGGAAGGTTTCTGTACTTCAGTAAGTAGGAGTCTTAGGGGCTCTGTTAGAATTCTGCCTATTGCAAGCAGTGTCCCCACTTCAAGGACCGAAGTGTCTTATTTCCTGAAACTCCTAAGGGAGTTTATCAGTGTTCATTTTATTTCAGTGACCTTGGTGAATGGGAAGACTACCACCTCCGTGAGCAGGAATGGCACGCAGCTTCCTGAGTCCACAGTGTGGCTCTGCTACTTAGTGGTGTGACCTTGGCTGTGCTGCTCTACTTACTCTACTTCTCTGCCTCTGTTTCCCTCATCTGTAAAATAACATGGAGTTAGTGATCATTGTTTCCTCGTAGGGTTTTTTGTTTTATAAATTTATTTTATTTATTTATTTTTGGCTGCGTTGGGTCTTCGTTGCTGCTCGCGGGCTTTCTCCAGTTGCGTCGAGGCGGGGGGGGGGGCTACTCTTCGTTGCGTTGCGGTGGCTTCTCTTATCGCGGAGCATAGGCTCTACGCGCGCAGGCTTCAGTAGTTGTGGCACGAGGGTTCTAGAGTGTAGGCTCAGTAGTCGTGGTGCACGGGCTTAGCTGCTCCGCAGCACGTGGGTTCTTCCCGGACTGGGGCTCAAACCCGTGTCCCCTGCACTGGCAGGTGGAATCTTAACCACTGTGCCAGCAGGGAACCCCCTCTTAGGGTTTTGATGATTAGATTATTTAATACCCAGGGAACTCCAGGAACAGTGCTTGACTGTAAATTGCTTTAAAAGTGATTACTTTTTTTTTTAAACAACTTTATTGGAGTATAATTGCTTTACAATGCTGTGTTACTTTCTGCTTTCTGCTTTTTTACTTTCTGAATCAGTTATACATATACATATGTCCCCATATCTCTTCCCTCTTGCGTCTCCCTCCCTTCCACCCTCCCTATGCCACCCCTCTAGGTGGTCACAAACCACCTAGCTGATCTCCCTGTGCTATGCGGCTGCTTCCCACTACCTATCTATTTTATGTTTGGTAGTATATATATGTCCATATCACTCTCTCGCTTTGTGACAGCTTACACTTCCCCCTCCTCATATCCTCAAGTCCATGCTCTAGTAGGTCTCTGTCTTTATTCCCATCTCACCCCTAGGTTCTTCATGACTTTTTTTTTCTTCTTAGATTCCATATATATGTTAGCATATGGTATTTGTTTTTCTCTTTCTGACTTAGTTCACTCTGTATGACAGACTCTACGTCCATCCACCTCACTACAAATAACTCAATTTCGTTTCTTTTTATGGCTGAGTAATATTTCATTGCATATATGTGTCACATCTTCTTTATCCATTCATCCGTTGATGGAAACTTAGGTTGCTTCCATGTCTTGGCTATTGTAAATAGAGCTACAATGAACATTTTGGTACATGACTCTTTTTGAATTATGGTTTTCTCACGGTATATGCCCAGTAGTGGGATTGCTGGGTCGTATGGTAGTTCTATTTGTAGTTTTTTAAGGAACCTCCATACTGCTTTGCATAGTGGCTGTATCAATTTATGTTCCCACCAACAGTGCAAGAGCGTTCCCTTTACTCCACACCCTCTCCAGCATTTATTCTTTCTAGATTTTTTGATGACGGCCATTCTGACTGGTGTGAGATGATATCTCATTGCAGTTTTGATTTGCATTTCTCTAATGATTAGTGATGTTGAGCATTCTTCCCTGTGTTTGTTGGCAATCTGTATACCTTCTTTGGAGAAATGTCTATTTAGGTCTTCTGCCCATATTTGGATTGGGTTGTTTGTTTTTCTGTTATTGAGCTGCATGAGCTTCTTGTAAATATTGGAGATTAATCCTTTGTCCGTTGATTTGTTTGCAAATATTTTCTCCCATTCTGAGGGCTGTCTTTTGGTCTTGTTTATGGATTCCTCTGCTGTGCAAAAGCTTTGAAGTTTCATTAGGTCCCATTTGTTTATTTTTGTTTTTATTTCCATTTCTCTAGGAGGTGGGTCAAAAAGGATTTGCTGTGATTTATGTCCTAGAACGTTCTGCCTATGTTTTCCTCTAAGAGTTTTATAGTGTCTGGACTTACATTTAGGTCTTTAATCCATTTTGAGTTTATTTTTGTGTATGGTATTAGGGAGTGTTCTAATTTCATACTTTTACATGTAGCTGTCCAGTTTTCCCAGCAACACTTATTGAAGAGGCTGTCTTTTCTCCACTGTGTATGCTTGCCTCCTTTATCAAAGATAAGGTGACAATATGTGCGTGGGTTTATCTCTGGGCTTTCTATCCTGTTCCATTGATCTATATTTCTGTTTCTGTGCCAGTACCATACTCTGTTGATTACTGTAGCTTTGTAGTATAGTCTGAAGTCAGGGAGCCTGATTCCTCCAGCTCCATTTTTCGTTCTCAAGATTGCTTTGGCTATTCGGGGTCTTTTGTGTTTCCATACTAATTGTGAAATTTTTTGATCTAGTTCTGTGAAAAATGCCATTGGTAGTTTGATAGGGATTGCACTGAATCTGTAGATTGCTTTGGGTAGTAGAGTCATTTTCACAATGTTGATTCTTCCAATCCAAGAACATGGTATATCTCTCAATCTATTTGTATCATCTTTAATTTCTTGCATCAGTGTCTTATAATTTTCTGCATATAGGTCTTTTGTCTCCTTAGGTAGGTTTGTTCCTAGATATTTTATTCTTTTTGTTGCAGTGGTAAATGGGAGTGTTTTCTTAATTTCACTTTCTGATTTTTCATCATTAGTGTATAAGAATGCCAGAGATTTCTGTGCATTAATTTTGTATCCTGCTACTTTACCAAATTCATTGATTAGCTCTAGTAGTTTTCTGGTAGCATCCTCAGGATTCTCTATGTATAGTATCATGTCATCTGCAAACAGTGACAGCTTTACTTCTTCTTTTCCAATTTGGATATCTTTTATTTCTTTTTCTTCTCTGATTGCTGTGGCTAAAACTTCCAAAACTATGTTGAATAAGAGTGGTGAGAGTGGGCAACCTTGCCTTGTTCCTGATCTTAGTGGAAATGGTTTCAGTTTTTCACCATTAAGGATGATGTTGGCTGTGGGTTTGTAATATATGGCCTTTACTATGTTGAGGAAAGTTCCCTCTATGCCTACTTTCTGCAGGGTTTTTTATCATAAATGGGTGTTGAATTTTGTCAAAAGCTTTCTCTTCATCTATTAAGATGATCATATGGTTTTTCTCTTTCAATTTGTTAATATGGTGTATCACATTGATTGATTTGCGTATATTGAAGAATCCTTGCATTCCTGGAATAAACCCCACTTGATCATGGTGTATGATCCGTTTAATGTGCTGTTGGATTCTGTTTGCTAGTATTTTGTTGAGAATTTTTGCATCTATATTCATCAGCAATATTGGCCTGTAGTTTTCTTTCTTTGTGACATCTTTGTCTGGTTTTGGTATCAGGGTGATGGTGGCTTCATAGAATGAGTTTGGGAGTGTTCCTTCCTCTTCTATATTTTGGAAGAGTTTGAGAAGGATAGGTGTTAGCTCTTCTCTAAATGTTTGATAGAATTCGCCTGTGAAGCCATCTGGTCCTTGGCTTTTGTTTGTTGGAAGATTTTTAATCACAGTTTCAATTTCATTGCTTTTGATTGGTCTGTTCATATTTTCTATTTCTTCCTGGTTTAGTCTCGGTAGGTTGTGCATTTCTAAGAATTTGTCCATTTCTTCCAGGTTGTCCATTTTATTGGCATAGAGTTGCTTGTAGTAATCTCTTATGATCTTTTATATTTCTGCAGTGTCAGTTGTTACTTCTCCTTTTTCATTTCTAATTCTATTGATTTGAGTCTTCTCCCTCTTTTTCTTGATGAGTCTGGCTAATGGTTTATCAATTTTGTTTGTCTTCTCAAAAAACCACTTTTAGTTTTATTGATCTTTGGTATCGTTTCCTTCATTTCTTTTTCATTTATTTCTGATGTGATCTTTATGATTTCTTTTCTTCTGCTAAATTTGGTGGGGTTTTTTTTTGTTCTTTCTCTAATTGCTTTAGGTGCAAGGTTAGGCTGTTTGAGCTGTTTCCTGTTTCTTAAGGTAGGATTGTATTGCTATAAACTTCCCTCTTAGAACTCTTTTTCTGCATCCCATAGGGGTTGGGTTGTCGTGTCTCCATTGTCATTTGTTTCTAGGTATTTTTTGATTTCCTCTTTGATTTCTTCAGTGATCACTTCGTTATTAAGTAGTGTTTTGTTTAGCCTCCATGTGTTTGTATTTTTTACAGATCTTTTCCTGTAATTGATATCTAGTCTCATAGCGTTGTGGTTGGAAAAGATACTTGATATGATATCAATTTTCTTAAATTTACCGAGGCTTGATTTGTGACCCAAGGTATGATCTATCCTGGAGAATGTTCCATGAGCACTTGAGAAAAATGTGTATTCTGTTGTTTTCGGATGGAATGTCTTATAAATATCAATTAAGTCCTTTTTGTTTAATGTATAATTTAAAGCTTGTGTTTCCTTATTTATTTTCATTTTGGATGATATGTCCATTGGTGAAAGTGGGGTGTTGAAGTCCCCTACTATGATTGTGTTACTGTCAATTTCCCCTTTTATGGCTGTTAGTATTTGCCTTATGTATTGAGGTGCTCCTATGTTGGGTGCATAAATATTTACAATTCTTATATCTTCTCCTTGGATAGATCCCTTGATCATTATGTGATGTCCTTCTTTGTCTCTTGTAATAGCCTTTATTTTAAAGTCTATTTCGTCTGATATGAGAATTACTACTCCAGCTTTCTTTTGATTTCCATTTGCATGGAATATCTTTTTCCATCCCCTCACTTTCAGTCTGTATGTGTCCCTAGGTCTGAAGTGGGTCTCTCGTAGACAGCATATATATGGGTCTTGTTTTTGTATCCATTCAGCCAGTCTGTGTCTTTTGGTGGGGGCATTTAATCCATTTACACTTAAGGTAATTATCGATATGTATGTTCCTATTCCCATTTTCCTAATTGCTTTGGGTTTGTTATTGTAGGTCTTTTCCTTCTCTTGTGTTTCTTGCCTAGAGAAGTTCCTTTAGCACTTGTTGTAAAGCTGGTTTGGTGGTGCTGAACTCTCTCAGCTTTTGCTTGTCTGTAAAGATTTTAATTTCTCCATCAAATCTCAATGAGAGGGGGCTTCCCTGGTGGCACAGTCGTTGAGAATCTGCCTGCCAATGCAGGGGACACGGGTTTGAGCCCTGGTCTGGGAGGATCCCACATGCCGTGGAGCAACTGGGCCTGTGAGCCACAACTACTGAGCCTGCGCGTCTGGAGCCTGTGCTCCGCAACAAGAGAGGCCGCGGTAGTGAGAGGCCCGCACACTGCAATGAAGAGTGGCCCCCGCTCGCCGCAACTAGAGAAAGCCCATGCACAGAAACAAAGACCCAACACAGCAAAAATAAATAAATTAATTAATAAACTCCTACCCCCAACAACAAGAACAAAAAGATCTCAATGAGATCCTTGCTGGGTAGAGTAATCTTTGTTGTAGGTTCTTCTCCTTCATCACTTTAAGTATGTCTTACCACTCCCTTCTGGCTTGCAGACTTTCTGCTGAAAGATCAGCTGTTCACCTTATGGGGATTACCTTGTATGTTATTTTTTGTTTTTCCTTGCTGCTTTTAATATGTTTCCTTTGTATTTAATTTTTGATAGTTTCATTAATATGTGTCTTCACGTGTTTCTCCTTGGATTTATCCTCTATGGGACTCTCTGTGCTTCCTGGACTTGATTAACTATTTCCTTTCCCATATTTGGGAAGTTTTCAACTATAATCTCTTCAAATATTTTCTCAGTCCCTTTATCTTTCTCTTCTTTTTCTGTGAACCCTATAAGTCGAATGTTGGTGTGTTTAATGTTGTCCCAGAGGTCTCTGAGACAGTCCTCAGTTCTTTTCATTCTTTTTTCTTTATTCTGCTCTGCAGTAGTTATTTCCACTATTTTACCTTCCAGGTCACTTATCCGTTCTTCTGCCTCAGTTATTCTGCTATTGATACCTTCTAATGTATTTTTAATTTCATTTATTGTGTTGTTCATCATTGCTTGTTTCCTCTTTAGTTCTTCTAGGTCCTTGTTAAATGCTTCTTGCATTTTCTCTATTCTATTTCCAAGATTTTGGATCATCTTTCCTATCATGTTTCTGAATTCTTTTTCAGGTAGACTGCCTATTTCCTCTTCATTTGTTAGGTCTGGTGGGTTTTTAGCTTGCTCTTTCATCTGCTGTGTGTTTTTCTGTCTTCTCATTTTGCTTATCTTACTGTGTTTGGGGTCTCCTTTTTGCAGGCTGCGGGTTCGTAGTTCCCATTGTTTTTGGTGTCTGTCCCCAGTGGCTAAAGTTGATTCAGTGGGTTGTGTAGGCTTCCTGGTGGAGGGGACTGGTGCCTGTGTTCTGGTGGATGAGGCTGGATCTTGTCTTTCTGGTGGGCATTTCCACGTCTGGTGGTGTGTTTTGGGGTGTCTGTGAACTTAGTATGATTTTAGGCAGCCTCTCTGCTAATGGGTGGGTTTGTGTTCCTGTCTTGCTAGTTGTTTGGCATAGGGTGTCCAGCACTGTAGCTTGCTGGTCGTTGAGTGAAGCTGGGTGCTGGTGTTGAGATGGAGA
Organism: Orcinus orca; assembly: GCF_937001465.1. Classification (NCBI taxonomy): domain Eukaryota; kingdom Metazoa; phylum Chordata; class Mammalia; order Artiodactyla; family Delphinidae; genus Orcinus; species Orcinus orca. The sequence continues at coordinate 7,174,065 of NC_064563.1, read as the reverse complement.
TCTCCGGGAGATTTTTGCCATTTGATATCATGTGGAGCTGGGAGGTCTCTTGTGGACCAGTGTCCTCAAGTTGGCTCTCCCACCTCTGAGGCACAGCCCTGATGCCTGGCTGCAGCAGCAAGAGCCTTTCATCCACATGGCTCAGAATAAAAGGGAGAAAAATAGAAAGAAAGAAAGGAAGGAAGGAAGGAAGGAAGGAAGGAAGAGGATAAAATAAAATAAAGTAAGATAAAATAAAATAAAGTTATTAAAATAATTATTAAGAAAAAAAATTTTTTTAAGTAAAAAAAACCAAAAATGGACGGACAGAACCCTAGGACAAATGATGAAAGCAAAGCTATACAGACAAAATCTCACACAGAAGCATACACATACACACTCACAAAAAGAGGAAAAGGGGAAAAAATAATATATCTTGCTCTCAAGTCCACCTCCTCAATTTGGGATGATTCTTTGTCTGTTCATGTATTCCACAGATGCAGGTACATCAAGTTGATTGTGGAGCTTTAATCCACTGCTTCTGAGGCTGCTGGGAGAGATTTCCCTTTCTCTTCTTTGTTCTCACAGCTCCCAGGGGCTCAGCTTTGGATTTGGCCCCACCTCTGCTTGTAGGTCACCAGAGGGCGTCTGTTCTTCGCTCAGACAGGACGGGGTTAAAGGAGCAGCTGATTCGGGGGCTCTGCTCACTCAGGCCGGGGGGAGGGAGGTGCAAGGAGTGCGGGGCGAGCCTGCGGCGGCAGAGGCCGGCGTGACGTTGCACCAGCCTGAGGCGCGCCGTGCGTTCTCCCGGGGAAGTTGACCCTGGATCCCGGGACCTTGGCAGTGGCGGGCTGCACAGGCTCCCGGAAGGGGGGTGTGGATAGTGACCTGTGCTCGCACACAGGCTTCTTGGTGGCGGCAGCAGCAGCCTTAGCGTCTCATGGCCGTCTCTGGGGTTTGTGCTGATAGCCACCTCTTGCGCCCGTCTCTGGAGCTCGTTTAAGCAGCGCTCTTAATCCCCTCTCCTCGTGCACCAGGAAACAAAGAGGGAAGAAAACGACTCTTGCCTCTTCGGCAGGTCCAGACTTTTCCCCGGACTCCCTCCCGGCTAGCCGTGGTGCACTAACCCCCTGCAGGCTGTGTTCACGCCGCCAACCCCAGTCCTCTCCCTGACCGAAGCCCGAACCTCAGCTCCCAGCCCCGCCCGCCCCGGCGGGTGAGCAGACAAGCCTCTCGGGCTGGTGAGTTTACTCGGCACCGATCCTCTGTGCGGGAATCTCTCCACTTTGCCCTCCGCACCCCTGTTGCTGCACTCTCCTCCACGGCTCCAAAGCTCCCCCCCCCGCTCCACCCGCAGTCTCCGCCCGCGAAGGGGCTTCCTAGTGTGTGGATACCTTTCCTCCTTCACAGCTCCCTCCCGCTGGTGCAGGTCCCGTCCCTATTCTTTTGTCTCTGTTTTTTCTTGTTTCTTTTGCCCTACCCATGTACGTGGGGACTTTCTTGACTTTTGGGAGGTCTGAGGTCTTCTGCCAGCGTTCAGTGGGTGTCTATAGGAGCAGTTCCACGTGTAGATATATTTCTGATGTATCTGTGGGGAGGAAGGTGATCTCCGCGTCTTTTCCGCCATCTTCCTCAACTTCTCCGTGTAAACTGAATTTAATTGACATCTCTCTGAACCAAACAAATGGAGATGTAATTAACACTGTTTCTGTTAACTCTAATCCTGGCTGAGGGAGGGGAGGCATCCCCGTAGCTGGATCAGGTAACAAAGTACAGAGCCACAGGGGCAAGCCAAAGTCAAGAATAATTTTTGAAAAAACAGGAGACAAAATGTGCCAGTAAATATGGTAGTCTTTCCATTTTAAAGATGGAGGAAATAAAGATCCTAAAGGCTATATATCTGAAGATAACAAAAAGTTGAATTTGAAATTTTCTATTTTGAGTTCTGTATTTTTGTCATTCACCTGTAATATTATAAATGCATGTTTAACCTGCAGAATAATCTCTGTATGTTAAGCATACTTAAATTTGTCCTTTTAGAGTCCTAAAGTGCCTCACCAACATTTTTATGGTGACAGCCGTTCTGGACTCACATGAAATAGTTAATGAATAATACAAGGGACTGATTTTAGAATACATTCTATAGGCAATCACTGGGATTTTTACGTCACTGTCCTTTTATATAATGGGAGTAAATAAATATATGAGCCAACATAAAATTATAAATGCATATTAAGGGGATGGCTTGATGCTATGTTCCCTTATATTTCCTAATAATTGCATAAATTAATAACTTCAGTTAAATAGAAATAATCTAACGTATGAAGCAGTATTTAGATTTTTAAAATTTTCATTGAGACATTTCCTCCCGTTATGTTTCATATGATACAACTGTAATGACTATTTCTCCTCTATTAGTTTTCTGTCAAGCATTTTTCCTATCTCTCTATCATCTCTCTATCATCTGTCTTTCTATCTTTCTATCATGCATCCATCTACCCTCCACTCATTCATTCAAGAAATGTGTGTTGACAGACACAGAAAACAAACTTATGGTTACCAAGGGGGAAAGGGGGTGGGGGAGGGATAAATTAGGAGTTTGGGATTAGCAGATACACACTACTATATATAAAATAAATAAACAACAAGATCCTACTGTATAGCACAGGGAACTATATTCAATGTTCTGTTATAAGCCATAATGGAAAAGAATATGAAAAAAAATATATATATATATCTCTGAGTCATTTTGCTGCACACCAGAAAATAACACATTGTAAACCAACTACATTTCAATTCAAAAAAAAAAAGACATGTGTATTGAGTCTTTGTGATATCCCAGGCTCTATAACTTAATGAAAGAGACAAATTTGGAACCAATTACGAATCTCAAATTAAACCTTAACTTTTACCATATAGCTTTCCTTGGCCATCTCCAAGTAACCACTCCTTCCCTTGGCCTCAGGTAGCACTTATTTTCACAGGCCTTTATTTAAGGATTTAATTACTGAGTTCTTTATAGAACGTTTTAACTATTTCACCGCATGCTTGCATAGACCTTATTGTCTGATGCTTGCATAGACCTTATTGTCTAATGTAGTGGGTTTTTTCTGTTTTGTTTGTTTGTTTTTTGCGGTACGCAGGCCTCTCACTGTTGTGGCCTCTCCCATTGCGGAGCACAGGCTCCGGACGCGCAGGCTCAGCGGCCATGGCTCACGGGCCCAGCCCCTCCGCTGCATGTGGGATCTTCCCGGACCGGGGCACGAACCCGTGTCCCCTGCATGGGCAGGCGGACTCTCAACCACTGCGCCACCAGGCAAACCCTAATGTAGTGTTTTTGTATCTAGATGCTTTACCACCTGCTGATAGAAGAGTATTTTCAAGAGTGATGAATCAACTGGGTTGATGCCATAGTTACAAAGACCATTCCTCCCACTCCTCCTATTCTTTCTCTTGTATTTCCAGGTCTACTAGAGTGTCAGACAGATAGCTGGTGCCTAACAAATGCCCAGAGAGTGAATCAGTGAGTAAGAGATGAATTACCTCTTCTCCCTCCTCATCCTCTCCATTATACTTATTAGTACTTTCTTTACAACAGATACTTTTGATGCAGCTATTTTTAGGAGGCACAGTTTTCAATCTATAGAATTTTTCCAGTGGTCTCAAAAGTTTGTAGAATGAAGAAAGCATTGAACGAATAAACGAATGAAAAACTCATTCCTGTATTTTTCTCGCCAACAATTTGGAGATTGTGACACACATAAAAGCTTAAAAATTTCACAGCAAAATTTTGCTTTTAACCAGTTGGGATGCAAGTGATGATTTCAGGTATATGGTGCATACTAAGCATTCAATAAATGGCACCTATGACCAAAGTCCTGAACAATGTCACCCTATAAGGAAGGCTCCTAGTATTTCTGGGAGCTAAAGCACACCGTAGAAGGATCATGCCTGGGGTAGAGCTGCAGCTACCAATAGCTTCAAATGTCCCCAATGCCCCACCACACATACACCAAAAAGCAAGTTCCACAGTGGCAGAGACTTGGCCTGTTAGTTTTGCTGTGGAATCCTAAGGGCCCAGCACATAGTAGGCCCTCAATAAATATTTGTTGAGTGAATGAAGAGATACTCTGCAGAAGCGTTTAAGAAGTATCCAGTGTATGTAGTCATTCTCCTGGCTTTCCCTCCCTCTACCCACATATGTTCAAAATCTCAGGCCCTATCCCTGAACTACTAAATCACAATTTGCATTTTAACACGATTCCCTTGATTCTTCACATGCACCCTAATTATGAGAAGCACTCCTACAGGACACATCAAGTTCACTTTCCTGCCCCCCCACCAACTGATAAAACTTCTGAGCCCAAACTAATGCCACATTCAAGTTTATATGGCTGGTTGCTTGTAGGGCCAGTGTTTTTGAAAACTCAGAACTGGAGTCAGATGCTAGGATTTGATCTCTCTCAGCCTCTTTCTCTTCCCCCTTTCTTCCTCCCCATTTGCTCCCTCTCTGGCAATGAAGTCATATTACACAGAGGAACAGGACAGAGTCAAAATTTCTAGGCTAATTTACTTTTTTTTTTTTTTTTTTTACTGTTAAAGAATATTAGCCAGGGCAGACTGAAAAACAAAATAGTCATCTCCTGTTTTTGCACACCTTGCTGCCTCTTTGCACTCTGCATGACCTCCTTACACTTCCTTGTGAATCTTCTGGAAGAGACAAGACTCAATATTTGCTGAGTATCTGGCTTATGCAGGTGCACTAGGTCGAGCTTACTCATTTAATCTTTATGCCAACAAGAAATATAGTCATGGGAGGGGAGCATGGAGTCAGGTTCACTGTCAGCTTCCATCAACATGTCCTCCAAAACTTGTACTTTTCAATGATATTCGCAATGTTCATTATTGTCATGACTACTGAGCAGAATATGAAGAAAATATGTTAGAGACATGAAAAACAAAAAGGCAGTTCAGAGACCTTTGGAGAAAATTGTCAGGGAGTATAGCCATTTTTTACAGGTTAGCTCCAATCTAAACAATATCCCAAGGTCTTACCCAAGCCCATTCTCTGCTTCCATTTCCAGCATTTTAAAACTCAGCTACCTTGCTGGTAACAAACCTAAGAGATAGTTAGCCACTATCCTTTTCTGGCACAGGACACTGGGGCTCCAATGGACTTAGCTTCTTGCCCAAGATTGCAGAAACTTTTAGCTTTTCTGATTCTCAATAGTCCTTTCCATTCTGCCATCACGTCAAGTCTTCTGTTGGCAACTCAGCACTGCTTCCGCTCTTACGTGCTCCCCCTTACATCCTAGAGACAGGAAGCCTGAGGCGTACGTTCCCACAGATCTCGGCCAGCAATTTTCAGTGTAAGAGCCCACTAAGTACTCGAGATACACGTCTTTCAGATATCACATTAGTGAAGCTGTCTTACCGTGTCCTACTGGGTGGCACGTGATCTTTATTTGCCGAATTACAGATGATAACACTGATCATTTGAGTCAGATGGTGCCTGCTAGGTTTCTCCACTGTAAAGTTCCTTTTTTTCTTTGTAATTAGTAGGTATTTGTGTGGAAATATCTGGAGACTGTGTAAATATCCTGTTCCCTATATGTCCCCTGGCTAAATAACTTGAATGTTTGCCAAATGCCAATTTTTTATTTTCATTTTTCCTCCTACATTTATTCACAGGCATTCTACTGGAAGTAAAAGCTTTACCTTCTCTGTGTTTAATTATATCTGTGTGGAATCATGGATTCCTATTTTATTCAATGGATTATAATCTATTGTTATCTTCTTAAAAAAAAATCCAAAATCGTGGGATTTGGATGAAAGTAACTGGGATTATTGGGCATCCTGTATTTCTGCAACTTCCTGACTCTATGAAAGCAAGTAGAAAAACCAAGAGCCAGCAACAGCCTTCCCTGACCTTTGTTTGCCCAACACCTCCAAATGTTTTTTAAGCATCTAAATCCTTCTATTAATTCCCTTCCTGTCGGCATGCCTAGAATAGTTTCTATTTTTCTCACCAATCCCTCACTAAGACAAACATAAGGACAGCCTTTCACTCCTGTCCTTGAGCAGCCATTCTATCCTAGACATCATTCTCTATAAAAGCACCCATATTTATAAATATTTATTTATTTGTCAGCTTCTCCTTTATAAACTAAATTATTTCATGGTAGAGGTCATAACATAAATTTTGTTATCACTATTCCTAGCACTTAGAAGATGCTTGATAACTAGCAGTTGACTGAATGGACCAAGCTCATACTACTTAGAAAAGAAATATTTCATTACTAAATACCATTTACCTATTTCCAGGATTGGTTCCTTTCAAGAAATGCACACGCAGAATGGGATCACTGAGATAAGAATGGTCCTAAGCACTGAAACTCCAGTGAAGAGATTGAAGGATAGAGTAGGGGTATATGAGGAATTAAAGGAAACTTTCTCTTGTCTGAAACCTACTGGAACAACCAGAGATACAACATCCCTAGGTCAAGGGAATGGCTTCTGTTGCTATTCCTTAAAGTTGGCTTTAAGTATATTAAAGGATCCTAATGATTTTATTGAATGTCCTTTTATATATCCATAGCCCAGGTCATATCCTACATCTGTTTCTCTCGTAACTGTGTGTGTGTTGTTTTGTTTGTTTGTTTGTTTTGTTTTGTTTGTTTCTTTGTTTTTGCAGTACACGGGCCTCTCACTCTTGGGGCCTCTCCCGTTGCGGAGCACAGGCTCCGGACGCGCAGGCTCAGCGGCCATGGCTCATGGGCCCAGCCGTTCGACGGCATGTGGGATCTTCCCGGACCGGGGCACGGACCCACGTCCCCTGCATCGGCAGGCGGCCTCTCAACCACTGCGCCACCAGGGAAGCCCTGTGTGTGTGTTTTTTTAACAGATGTTTCATGATTCTTCCTGACTCACATCTGAACCCAATGGTTTATACTCTTATTTAAGGACAATAATCTCAGATATTCACGTGTGTATTTTGTTACATGTATATAACTGAAATTTCTTTCCTTTACCATTCTGCCACACTTTATCCCAAATAGACCATTCTATACTCATATACTCAGAGAAGAAATATAACAGGAAAACAGTTTCTGATCACCATGGACTTTGTTTCAAAAGGTCAGATGAAAGAAAATTGTGGGGTGGGAAAGAGGTAATAGCAGTGTGGCACATCTAGGCGGGAGGCACCGCTAGAGCCTCACCAGTTTGTGTGTTCAAAGTCAAGAGTTTGGGCCTAAAAGGCCATGCTCACTAGGGGCTCATCATACCATGATTGCCTATGTGGACACATAACTTGATGAACAGAGGAAGTCTCCCACCAAAAGCTGGGTGGATAATCTGTTAGATTCTAGAGCCCTAGCACATCCTGAAACCATTAAATTTCACTTCCCTACAGACTAATGAAATGGGCTTTTGAGCCAGAAATAAAATCAACTTACAGCAATCAAATGTTACATTTAACACAGCCTGAATTTGTAGATTGAGAATCACACCTGCTACAAAATCAAGAACTCAGGCTGTTACTTAAAGAGATGCTCTAGATCATAATTCTCAGTCCAAAACTACCAGATTTGGGGCTTTGCAACCATTCCACTCAGTTGGAAACAAAGAATGGCTTAATCCATGACTGGCTGCAGCTTGACCAGCACTAGAAGGAAATAACCAACAGGTGGAGCAACAGAGGGTCTCTTGGTTTAAATGGAAGAAATAACAACACAAGTCCAAATTATCATAGAAGAAAAAGAATCAAGTAAAACTTTGGCAATCAGTTAGTCAATGAACCTCCAAATTCAAAATAAGCATTTACAGGCTATTTATGAATATAATACCTGTCATTAAAGCAATGATTATTAATGCTGAGCCCTGTTCTAAATGATTTAACCCACATAATCATGACCACAAGCCTACAAAGTAGGTTATTAGTCCCATTTTACAGACAAAGATATCGAGATACATAAGGATTATGTGACTCACCCAAGGTCGTGATGATGGTGAGTAGCAGCTCTGACTTGAACCCAGTCATTCTAGCTCAGAGTCCAGCTTGACCACCATGCAATGCTGTCTTTGCCCACAAAAGCTCAACTACTTTGAATGGGATAACCCCAAAGGAAGAGATTAGCAGGTCCACTCCCTTTATTTTAAAGATGACAAAACAGTACCAAAGAGGATTAAGACATTTGCTCAGTGTCCTATGGCTCCATATATCACTCATCTTTGTTTTATGACAAATAATACTCATTGCCAATCAAATTAATCATTTTGCTTTTCATGTTTCCCAAAGGGCAAATCAAAAGTTTAAAACCCAGCCTTTTACAACCTTCCAGGAATTGTACCTCAGCTTCTCTAGAGCTGATATGAGACGTGAGGGACAGGAGGCCAAGTAGTCTCAGAGGCCAGGTAAAGCACCCTGATGGATCATCTCCAGGTGGCAGGAAGCAAAATGGTGCCAAGAAGCCACTTAACAGTGGAGCAGGCAAAGAGCTCAGAGAGAGGAAACCCAGGGACTTTACTGTGGTCATTCAAGAATCAGGAAATTTGATTCTGAGCAATTTTTTCCTCTACTCTTATTGAAATACCTAGAATTAGAAACCTCTACTTTGGAAATATGATCTTTATGCTGTTCTATTTTGGTTCCATCAATTTCAAAATAATATTCCTATGGAAAATCCTTCATGCTCCCCAAAGCAATGAAATCACTGTGATTTTCCCTTGTCCTTTAGTAAAGGCTAGTATGTAACCATACCATCTCCTTGGCAGGTCCAAAGTCCCCATGACAAAGCATGATTAAAATAAATAAGACCCACTTCTGTCTCCTGAAGGAGAATGATCTAATTGTGGGCAGATTTTTTTAAAATCCATCATGGGGGTAAGAAATCTGTTTTATTTAGCTCACTGGGCATTCAGAGACCTTGCGTCCTAATCCCCTTCACCTTGGTTGTGTTGACATGTCCTGTCATTGATAAACTCAGACCTGCATTATAACAACGGCTGAGAGCTGAATCAGATGATATTAGAAAAAAATGTCACTCACTGGCTTCTAACCTTTTCAATCCTTATTTCTATTTCCATCCTAGGAATATTCTCACTGCTTGTACAAAAAAAGATGATGATAAATAAGAGGAATCTGTCCACTTATAAAGACATGCTTAAGAGTGAAAACAGGTAAGTATTGAACTTTTGTTGAGAAGGCTGCTGACAAAGCCCCCAAAACAAGGTCATTTAAGAAAGACTTAAGTTGAGGAACTGTGCCTGAGCAGGAAGAAAATAAAATGAAAATTCTTGGTACCAGAACCCTACACTGTTTTAAGTTAAGAGAGAAAATGTGCTGAATACATGGAATGTATCTCTAGTGTGATTATAAGGGTCCTCTTTATTAAATCAGAAAAGAAATAACAGATTTGAAAATTAAAGTAAAAGGTCCAGAGAGAAGAAACACATGTTTAAGTTTTTAGACATCTACTTGAATTTGAAGGCTCTCTAACACATTCATTAAATTTCAATTAAATTGAATTTGGCATGGAAAATAAACTAATAAAATCGTTAGTGTTGTCCAAAAAGACACTAAAAGAGAGACATGAATTCATGATCAACCTAATCAGATTACATCTCTTTTCATTTTCCCTTTGAAGGAGCCTGGCTCCGGGGACCTTACACAACCAGGCAGACAACTAACCCTGACGTGCTTTCAGACAATCTATGGAACAAAGCATAGAGTAAATGAGAGGTAGTGAGCAGCTCACTCCTGGCCCTTAAGGTTTTCCAGTACCTACCACCCTGGCATATGCAGATGATGTGGGACTTACCGCATTAAAATTGGGGAAGAGGTTGACTGCGGCCGCAGTGTCAAGAGGAAAGGGAAGAAACGGTTTAATATCCAGCGATGGTTGCAAAGGAGGGGCTGGTGGACGGACCAGGGCTGGGAGAGCGGGGTTCTGGCATGTACCACCTGCACAGAGGAGAACAAAGGGAGCAATCAGGGACATGGTGCATATTAAACACACAACACACAAACACCAAGGTCTCTTTTGAGACCAAAAGGCCAGCTTTATGGGTCACTGGAAAAAACAAGACATGGAGTGTATTGACCTCAACTGGAAACCGGCCAACGAGCAGATGTGCCATTAAGCAGAGAAAACCAGTTGAGCTGCTCCTTTTTCCCTCTTGGATTAAAACTATCTGGTTACATAAGGAATTGTTAACATTTCAAACATTTCATACTCCCCAATCCATCCTTCTTTTCCTGCCTACAACCCGGGACTGAGTCAGCTACAAATCTATAAGCAACATCCCTTGATTCAAAGGGAAAACCCCTCCAATGCTCCCCCATCCCTCTTTGAAAACTAACTCCTGCTCAAAATATACATGCAGTCTGAGGGATTCTTTTACAGAGCTGCTCTTTTCCACTGCATCCAAAACTCTGGCAGCGAGATGACATGAACCTGGCACAGAAAAGAAACTTAACGCAAATGCAGGCAGCTGTACCTTACTTCCCTGGCAACTGGAGGGTTAAACCCAGCAAATCCAGCTACATATCATGTGATCCCTGAGCTATTTAGCACCCCTGTGGCTTTAAACATTCAAGACTAGCTGCCCCCTTCCTTCCCAGTCGTAAGTAGGTGGAATTTAGAAGGTCACCAATGAGCAGGCAATGGAATATTATGGCAACACAGACAGCTCCCTTGCATACCAGTGGGCAAAGGCTGTTTGCAAGGGACTCCTACCTCTGCCCCCTGTTCTAGGATTCCACTGCATTCAGAAGCTGAAAGGAGCCCATCTCCCTGTTATGTCTCTCATACTTTGGTAACATTCCAAAGCATCAATTGGCTGTTAATTAAAGGCTGTTTGAATCCTAGGAAACTGTTAAAATATGCCAGCATTCTTCTAATCTGAGAGGCAAGCAATGGACTGTAAAAACCTGCTGGTGAGAATCCAAGAAGCATGAGGAAAACAAAATGCACTAGAATTATTCCTTTCTCATGGAAAAGAATTCCAGGAGACAGAAAAGAGAAGATGGCAGAGTAGGAGGATGCGAAGTTTGCATCTCCTGACAACTAGGGCACCTACCAGGTGCTGGTGCAGGACCTCAGACACCTAAGGGGACAGGGGGAACCCCCGAGTGAGTGGGTAGGATGTGGAGTGGAGTGAGAGGGGAGGAGAAGTAGAGGCGGGAGGGGACCAACACACCTAAGGAGCAGTTGGAGGAGGGAAGGGGCCCACTCACTACGAGGGGATCAGGGGGACATGGAGAGATGTTCGGGGGATCAGAGGATCAGAAGGAAACATGGCCAGCATCTCCTCTGCCCACTCGGGTCCTGGACTAAACCTCCGCACACCAAGGCCCCCTCCAGCTGTGTGGTGCTGAGCCTAAGCCCTGCCCCCCACACCCCTAGGGCCTTTTCTGGCTGTTTGGGTCCTGAGCCTAGGTCTGCCCCCCACCCCACCTAAGCCCTGCCACCCCGCCTAAGCCCTGCCCCTCGCCTAAGCCCCGCCGCACCTAAGCCCCACCCTGCCTAGGCCCTGCCCCCGCCTAAACTCCACTTCCCACAGCCACGGCCTTTTCCGGCCTTTTTTTTGTTGTTTTTTTCTTGCTATTGTGGTTCTCTTTTACCTTGTTGTTGTTTCATTTATACGTTTATTTTTTATAACATATTTTTTATTTTTCTAATTTTATTTTACTTTTATTCTTTGTTATTGTTCTATTCCTTTTTGTCTTTGGCTGTGCCACCTGGCTTGTGTGATCTCGGTTCCCAGGTCGGGGGTTGGGCCCGAGCTCCTGTGGTGGGAGCTCTGAGTCCAAACCGCTGGACTAACAGAGAACCTCAGGCCCCAGGGAATATTAATCGGAGTGAGGCCTCCCAGAGGTCTTCATCTCAGCAACAAGACCCAGCTCTACCCACCTGCCTGCAAACTCCAATGCTGGAAGACTCAGGCCAAACAACCAGCAAGACAGGAACACAGCCCCACCCATCAAAAAAAAAAAGAGATGGCAAAAAAATATATTACAGACAAAGGAACAAGGTAAAAACCTACAAGACCAAATAAATGAAGAGGAAATAGGCAACCTACCTGAAAAAGAATTCAGAGTAATGATAGTAAGGATGATACAAAATCTCAGAAACAGAATGGAGAAAATAAAAGAAATTTTTAACAAGGACCTAGAATTTAAGCAAACAGTGATGAACAACACAATAACTGAAATTAAAAATACTCTAGAAGGAATCAATAGCAGAATAACTGAGTCAGAAGAATGGTAAAGTGACCTGGAAGATAAAATAGTGGAAATAACTGCCATGGAGCAGAATAAAGAAAAAAGAATGAAAAGAATTGAGGACAGTCTCAGAGACCTCTGGGAAAACATTAAACACACCAACATTCGAATTATAGGGGTGCCAAAGAATAAGAGAAAGAGAAAGTGTCTGAGAAAATATTTGAAGAGATTATAGTTGAAAACTTCCCTAACATGGGAAAGGAAACAGCCACCCAAGTCCAGGAAGCACAGAGAGTCCCATACAGGATAAACCTTAGTAGAAACACACCAGGACACATATTACTCAAACTAACAAAAATTAAATTCAAAGGAAAAATATTAAAAGCAGCAAGGGAAAAGCAACAAATAATATACAAGGGAATTCCCATAAGGTTTTCAGATGACTTTTCAGCAGAAACTCTGCAGGTCAGAAGGCAGTGGCAGGATATATTTAAAGTGATGAAAGGGGAAAACCTACAACCAAGATTACTCTACCTAGCAGGATCTCATTAAGATTCAATGGAGAAATCAAAAGCTTCACAGACAAGCAAAAGCTAAGAGAATTCAGCACCACCAAACCAGCTTTACAACAAATGCTAAAGGAACTTCTCTAGGTGGGAAATACAAGAGAAGAAAAAGACCCACAGAAAAATACCCAAAACAATTAAGAAAATGGTAATAGGAACACACACATCGATAACTGCCTTGAATGTAAATGGATTAAATGCTCCAACCAAAACACATAGACTGGCTGAATGCATATAAAAACAAGACCTGTATATACGCTGCCCACAAAAGACACACTTCAGACCTAGGGACACATGCAGACGGAAGGTGAGGGGATGGAAAAAGATATTCCATGCAAATGGAAATCAAAAAAAAGCTGGAGTTGCAATTCTCATATCAGACAAAATAGACTTTAAAATAAAGACTATTACAAGAGACAAGGAACAACATTACATAATGGTCAAGGGATCAATCCAAGAGGAAGATATAAGAATTGTAAATATTAATGCACCCAACATAGGAGCACCTCAATACATAAGGCAAATGCTAAAAGTCATAAAAGGGGAAATTGACAGTAACACAATAATAGTGGGGGTCTTTAACACTCCACTTACACCAATGGACAGACCATCCTGACAGAAAATAAATAAGGAAACACAAGCTTTAAATTACACAACAGACCAAACACACTTAACTGATATTTATAAGACATTCCACCAGAAAATGGCACAAAACACTTTCTTCTCAAGTGCACATGGAACATTCTCCAGGACAGATCACATCTTGGGTCACAAATCAAGCCTTGGAAAATTTAAGAAAATTGAAATCATATCGAGCATCATTTCCAACCACAACGCTATGAGATTAGAAATCAATTATGGGAAAAAAACTATAAAAAGCACAAACCCATGGAGGCTAAACAGTGCACTGCTAAATAACCAAGAGATCACTGAAGAAATCAAAGAAGAAATTTTAAAAAACCTAGAAACAAATGACAATGAAAACACAATAACCCAAAACCTATGGGATGCAGCAAAAGCAGTTCTAAGATGGAAGTTTAATAGCAATTCAATCTCACATCAAGAACAAGAAAAATCTCAAATAAACAATCTAACCTTACACCTAAGGGAACTAGAGAAAGAAGAAGAAGAACAACAACAAAAAACCCAAAGTTAGTTATTAGGAAAGAAATCATGAAGATCAGAGCAGAAATAACTGACATAGAAATGAAGACAACAAAAGAAAAGATCAATAAAACTAAAAGTTGATTCTTTGAAAAGATAAACAAAATTGATAAACCTTTAGCCAGACTCATCAAGAAAAAAAGGGAGAGGACTGAAATCAATAAAATTAAAAATGAAAAAGGAGAAAAGGAGAAATTACAACTGACACCGCAAAAATACAAAGGATCATAAGAGACTACTACAAGCAACTATATGCCAATAAAATGGACAACCTGGAAGAAATGGACAAATTCTTGGAAAGGTACAACTTTCCAAGACTGAACCAGGAAGAATTAGAAAATATAAACAGAAAAATCACAAGTAATGAAAGTGAAACTAATTAAAAATTTTCCAACAAACAAAAGTACAAGACCAGATGGCTTCACAGGCGAATTCTATCAAACATTTAGAGAAGAGCTAACACCTATCCTTCTCAAACTCTTCCAAAAAATTGCAGAGGAAGGAACACTCCCAACCTCATTCTATGAGGCCACCATCATCCTGATACCAAAACCAGACAAAGATATCACAAAAAAGAGAAAATTATAGACCAATATAACTGATGAACATAAACGCAAAAATCTCAACAAAATACTAACAAACAGAATCCAACAGCACATTAAAAGGATCATGTACCATGGGATTTATCCCAGGTATGCAAGGATTCTTCAATATACACAAATCAATCAATGTGATACACCAATATTAACAAATTAAAGAATAAAAAACATGATCATCTCAATAGATGCAGAAAAAAGTTTTGACAAAATTCAACACCCAGTTATGATAAAAACTCTCCAGAAAGTGGGCATAGAGGGAATCTACCTCAATATAATAAAGGCCATATACGACAGACACACAGCAAACATTATTCTCAATATTATTCTCAATGGTGAAAAACAGAAAGCATTTCCTTTAAGATCAGGAACAAGACAAGGAGGTCCACTCTCACCACTACTATTCAACAAAGTATTGGAAGTCCTAACCATGGCAATCAGAGAAGAAAAAGGAATAAAAGGCATATAAATTGGAAAAGAAGAAGTAAATCTGTCGTTGTTTGCAGATGACATGATACTATACATAGAAAATCCTAAAAATGCCACCAAAAAACTAATAGATTTAATCAATGTATTTGAAATAGTTGCATTCCTATACACTAACAACAAAATATCAGAAAGAGAAATTAAGGAAACAATCCCATTTGCCAATGCAACAAAAAGAATAAAATACCTAGGAATAAACCTACCTAAGGAGGCAAAAGACTCGTATTCCGAAAACCATAAAACACTGATGAAAGAACTCAAAGATGACACAAACAGATGGAGAAATATACCATGTTCTTGGATTGGATGAATCAATATTGTGAAAATGACTATACTACCCAAAGCATTCTACAGATTCAATGCAATCCCTATCAAATTACCAATGGCGTTCTTCACAGAATTACAACTAAAATTTTTACAATTTGTATGGAAACACAAAAGACCCTGAATAGCCAAAGCAATCTTGAGAAAGGAAAATGGATCTGGAGGCTCCCTCACTTCAGATTATACTACAAAGCTACAGATATCAAGACAGGATGGTACTGGCACAAAAACAGAAATATAGATCAATGGAACAGGATAGAAAGCCCAGAGATAAACCGACACACTTATAGTCACCTGATCTATGACAAAGGAGGTAAGGATATACAATGGAGAAAAGACAGTCTCTTCAATAAGTGGTGCTGGGAAAACTGGACAGCTACATGTAAAAGAATGAAATTAGAACACTCCCTAATGCCATATATAAAAATAAACTCAAAATGTATTAGAGACCTAAATGTAAGACCGGACACTATAAAACTCTTAGAGGAAAACATAGGAAGAACACTCTTTGACACAAATCACAGCAAGATCTTTTTTGATCCACCTTGTAGAGTAATGGAAATAAAAACAAAAATAAGCAAATGGGACCTAATGAAACTTCAAAGCTTTTGCACAGCAAAGGAAACCATAAACAAGATGAAAAGACAACCCTCAGAATGGGAAAAAATATTTGTAAAGGAAGCAATGGACAAAGGATTAATCCCCCAAAATATACAAACAGCTCATGGAGCTTAATATCAAACAAACAAACAACCCAATCCAAAAATGGGCAGAAGACATAAATAGACATTTCTCCAAAGAAGACATACAGATGGCCAAGAGGCACATGAAAAGATGCTCAACATCACAAATTATTAGAGGAATGAAAATCAAAACTACAATGAGGTATCACCTCACACCAGTCAGAATGGCCATCATCAAAAAATCTACAAAAAATAAATGCTGCAGAGGGTGTGGAGAAAAGGGAACCCTCCTGCACTGTTGGTGGGAATGTAAATTGATACAGCCATTTTACATTCCTTAAAAAACTAAAAATAGAGCTACCATATAACACAGCAATCCCACTACTGGGCATATACCAGGAGAAAACCATAATTCAAAAAGACCCATGTACCTCAGTGTTCATTGCAGCACTATTTACAATAGCCAGGACATGGAAGCAACCTAAATGTCCATCAACAGATGAATGGATAAAGAAGATGTGGTACATATATACAATGTTATATTACTCAGCCCTAAAAAGGAATGAAACTGGTTCATTTGTAGAGATGTGGATGGACCTAGAGTGTGTCACACAGAGTGCAGTAAGTCAGAAAGAGAGAAACAAATATCGTATATTAACGCATATATGTGGAATCTAGAAAAACGGTACAGATGAACCTATTTGCAGGGCAGGAATAGAAACGGAGACATAGATATGATGTGTTTCTGATGAGAACAGATATGATATCTGATGAGAACAGATATGTGGACACAGGGGGGAAAGGGGAGGGTGGGAACATTGGGAGTTTAGGATTGACTTATATACACTACCATGTGTAAAGTAGATAGCTAGTGGGAACCTGCTATATAGCACAGGGAGCTCAGCTCAGTGCTGTGTGATGACCTAGATGGGATGGTGGGGGTGGAAGGGAGGTCCAAGAGGGAGGGGATATATCTATACATAGAGCTGATTCACTTCGTTGCGCATCAGAAACTAACAGAACATTGTGAAGCAATTATACTCCAATAAAAGAATAATCATAATTTTTAAAAAGGAGAAGTGAAGAAAGGCTCCTGTCTGTGTCACTTCCTTGCCTGCCATCTTGCTTTTAAAACACAGTAGAGGGAGATTCCGTACAAATTATCTTTAGAAATCTCATGATCAGTTCTCGTCAGTTGCACACAGACCATCATCTTGCCCTTCATCAGTTACCCGAACAAAGGTTCAACATTTAAAAAATGATTCTGCAATGCTAAATCCAATGCTATTGGAGCAGAGTATCTACTAACAAGGTGGGTGACTTAATACCTAAAACAGAAGCCATCAGCACAGGATTTAATTAACCATACCAAAAAAACCATTAGCTCTCCTGGCCCTCCTGATTGGCTAATCATCTGTAGCCAAATTAACAAAAACAGTATTTTTTTCCCCACTTTTTACTTCTCTCTTGAAATGTTCTTCACCAGCTACAAGGCCAACAACAGCCACTTTGAAACAGCAAACCAATTAAATAAAAAGTAGTATGAGTCAGGAAATAGAGGGTCAATGTTAAAACAGAGATAAGAGCAAAATATAATAAGTCTCCATTCGCCAGAGGACACCATAAACTTATTTTATTGTCCACCTGGTGGTATACTTTCTTAGAGAGGGCATTCATAAAACTTTGGTGATAGACCTGTCATGAATTTAGTATTGTTACCAATTTCTCTCTCTCTCTTTTGTTTTTTTCCAATTTCTCTTTTGATAAAAAGTTAAAGAACCAAAATAAAATGTTGGTTGGCGCCTCTTTTTTTTTTTTTTAACATCTTTATTGGGGTATAATTGCTTTACAATGGTGCGTTAGTTTCTGCTTTATAACAAAGTGAATCAGTCATACATAAACATATGTTCCCATATGTCTTCCCTCTTGGTTGGCGCCTCTTTAGAAAACTCAGAAGTCAACTAAGTTGTGGTTGAAATCAGTGGTGCGGTTTAACCTGTCCACAAGTAACAGTGAGCTTTAAATAAATCATTTTAAATATTTATTATCTGTGTCACAGGTCATGTTTTGCAAAAGATAGTCATTCATATATATCCATTACCTTGTTTGACCCTAAAATCTCAGAAATCAGCTAATGGCTAACATAATATCATGGAGAGAAAAAACAAGTTGATAAACTCTTTAGCTGTTTATGTTGCTTCCACAGAGACATTCCATTCTTATAATTACAAGAATGCAATTTAGCAGGAACATATTCTGGAATTATTTCATTTCTAAGTCCCCTCTGGTTCAGAACAGCCAAAGAGGTTCTGGAAAAGCTCAACCTTCTTTTTTTTTAATCCACCACAATGAGAGGAACAAAGAATTAAAAATACATTGATTCTATTGCTAGGGAAAGTTAATTCCTACCTCTCTTCCTCTGAGATATGTATTTCATTTACATTTCATTATACACACAGTTCAGGGCCCTCTCTCAGTGTTACAACTGGGGTTCCCTACCTAAGGGATTAAAAACATCAAAGAAGAGTCATAAAGCTGGGGGGAAGCTGGGGATACTATTTGAGTTCATCCTTTCCTACCTATTTGAAGAGAGAAATGTAAAAGATAGTTGGAAAAGAGAGAACATGTTGACCACATAGTCTTTGGCCACTGGCTAGGCAAACCCAGGTGTACTGGATGTTGCGGTGTGCTCCCCACAGCCCCCTTCTGGACTGAGGCACACCCTCCCCCACCTGCTGGGGGACCTCCTATGGAAGACTCTCACGAGATCCTCCTCAAGCATTGCAGAGGTCAAAGGGAGCTACCTCACCCAAGGTCAAACTTCCTCCCCAGTGGAGGGGCTGGTAGCCCCATACAATGACGGATTCATGCAAGGTTTAATTAGTGGCTCCTTCCCCTTGCCTCAAGGCAGGGAGACTCTGAAGCTCTATTTCAGCTCTAAAGTTCCTCACAGAATCTAGGATAGACTGAGGCCTCTGTTGTGACTTCATCACAGTTCAACTTTTCCCTTCCCTGTATCTCTCACTCCTCACAGGAGATGTTCCCCAAGAAAGAATCCACTGCTGGAAGAACTTGACCTATAACATCAGAGTATAACCATTCTTTTTTTTTTTTTTTTTTTTTTGAGTATAACCATTCTTGAGTCTGAGTGAAATGCTGACTTGCTTTATTCTAAAATAGGTAATTGCCTACAGATCTATAGAGAGGCACAAGAGACTGAGAGACTGAGAGACTGAGCCTGTCTCTCAAAAATTACCTGTGACTAATATTTCTGCTTTTAAAATGAGTATAAGTTCTGAAATATTTTACTTGTCTCAATCTGTATATGCTCAGCAGTAAGAATACTATTGGCAAATAGTGTAAAATCAAAACTGGCAAACATAACATGTTTCATCTGTAAAGCAGACTAAAATATGCTCCTTGAGAAAATAGCTATTTCATTCTTTCATTTTTATTAGAATGTATTACATTTAGGACATCAATTTTTGTTTATTTCCTTTACTTTAAAATTATCCTGAACATAATTAACTTCAAAATACATAATGAATTTGTAGACAGGACTATAGGTAAAAAAGAGTTGTTTCGTTGTTACCATTTACCGACAATGTTGCTTCACTCATCGGAATGTCACACTTCTGGAAATATTGCTGTTATCAATTTGAGGAAAGCATTTTGAAGCTTCCATAGGGTAGTAACAGAAAAAATACAAATTCATGCCCTTTGTATGTGAAACTCGGCCTACATCTAGTACTATGTATTTCAAACCCTATGCAGTTTTAATTTACGCAGGTTTTAAAAATTAAACCTTAATAAATTATTCAGATTTCAGAGCAGTTAATATCTCTCTATACCAAATTTCTTCTATGCCATTAAAGTTAAACTAAAAAAACAGTCATTAAGTAGAGATTAGTTATGATAGCTATATTGAGTAAGGTATTGAATAATGAAGGGAAATAAGGTAAATACGATGAAGTAAGCGATCTAAACTCATGAAACTCCTCTCCGCCCCTTTTTGAAGTTTGGTTTTGTTAGTTTATATTCATATTTAGAATTCTGCATTGAACTATAGAGCAAACATATTAAATATGTGTGTATTCACAAAAGCGTGAATTTGTGAATTTGAAAAAAATACCGGAATAACCTATTTGTTCGTGAATATTTGTTAATACTATCTGAGAAAATAAGACACATTCACTTCAGAAGTTTGCATTTTTGAAATGCAAATCTAATTAAAATGTAAATTTGGAAATGTTTGTTTTAATAATTTATACAGATAAACAGGAATTCTAAACCAGTGATTGTCAGTTGAAGCTACTGTATTAGAGATAATGTATATAAAGTGCCTAGCAGAGTGTCTGGCCAGTTGATGCTAAGTGAGGAGTGTTTTTTGTTTCAATGAATTCAGTAAAATCCAGAGGAGCTGTTCAGGTTGGTCCAGACACAAATCCGGGCTCCCTGAAAGAGGTCAATCAAGATAATTTTAAAAGCACCTGCCTATTCTTCACTTTTATTTTGACCCCTGCAGAAGGAGAGACTTCACAATAAGAGGCTACTTTGTAAGTCAATATTTTGAAATATTCCTTGAGAGTGGAGTAGTATTCTTTCCATAATACAACATTTTAACCTTGAACTTCTGCACTTGATCCATTCAGGTTTCATCAAATAGTCGCAGATGTCCTGTCTGACAGCTTAACCAACTACTTAATCATTCATTTCCCCAAGTGACAAAACCAACATTCAAAATGATCAAGGGTTGTTGCTGTTCAGTATTCATGACAGTGTATGCTTTAAAACTGTGAATCATTGAAAAACAATATACATAATACATATTTATTGTTAAAATATATTATCATTACATAGTGTATATATATACACATTGATAGAAAGCAGAAGAAATCCCTGATTTCCTGATGGGAGAAATCATTTCTATCATATCTCTTTTTTCACCATCAATTTAATTATATATATGTATATATTTGCTTATCTATACTGAAATACACACATATATTTCGAGAGTGTCAACAGTGAGCCGTAGTTAAACTGTTAAACTGCTCAGAATATTTATACTTATTAGGAGAACATCAAGAACATTTTATGTAACATCAAGTCCTAAGTAGTTACCTGCAAAGCAACTAATTTGATAGACGTGGAACATTATTCACATCCAATCCCAACTATTTTGGTTAGAATTTGCCATGTGCACTGGGGGAGGGAGGGGCACGAGGGGATTTCTGGAGTCTATGTGATAGAGGACATAAAAGAATTAGATCTGATAGTATGAATAAGAAATAGAAAAGAAATGATGGATTTGGGGCATAAAGGCAAAACTTGATTTAACACAAACAGAACAATGGCCATGGGATGCTGTTGGTGAAATTGGCCAGCCAGGGTGGATGGGAGCAAACGTTGAGAA
Source organism: Orcinus orca (assembly GCF_937001465.1). NCBI lineage: Eukaryota > Metazoa > Chordata > Mammalia > Artiodactyla > Delphinidae > Orcinus > Orcinus orca. The sequence continues at coordinate 7,152,628 of NC_064563.1, read as the reverse complement.
AAAAGCTAAACTTTATAAATCTATTGAGTAATTGGTATGAACTAGGCCCTGTTTTACCCTTAATTCCTTTAAAATGCACAAAAATTCTGTCAGGTATCTATTATATTACCCAATTTACAAACTCAAAAGCCAAAGCTATTACCTAAATTACATCTCACCTCCAATTACACAGGTAAAAAAATGGCATTCGATGTAAACCTGAGTAACCTTAACAAGTTTCAACACACTGATGCCAATAGCATTTAAATTAAATCAGCAAAAACAAACAAAATGACAACAAAAAAGAACACTCTAAGAAGTCGGTTTTGTCATACAAGGCAAGCCAGCTCCCTTGAAGCCAGAATGGAAAGCACTAAATCAGAAATCTTGTGAGAAAATTTCACCACTGCTCAAAAAAAAAAGAGAAAGAAAAGAAAAAGGAATAGACACATTCCTTGTACAGGAGAAGATAAAGGAATATTCAGTATTTATTACCAATATTTATCTGCATGGGAAGATGCTGGTTCTGCCCTATATTTGAGAATGTATCCAGAAAGACACGAATATCATATCAAATGTTTGCAAAGTCCTCTGGTTTACATTCTTTAACATCTACTTGCCAAATAAGAAAAGCAAACAGGTATTTGTGGTATTCCCTTGTGCAGCTGTCTCTAAAAAACTCAAGGTTAGGGATTACAATGGGCAGTTTGTCGTTGAGATTATTTTTTATTCCTTAGCTAGGAGAACTGTATGTTTATCCTGTTTCCTTCAACCTCAAGTGATCCAAACTCCCATTCAGTTCCTATCTTTGTTTAAATGTTGTTCCCAACTGAAAGATACAACTAGAAACAAATTTTGAGATAAAATTTGAATTTACTGTGACTTGGTCACCATTTTTCTTTTATTGCTTTCAGTTTTCCTCTGTTTTAGATTGTCGATTCACTTACTAAGGTGTGGAAAATTGATCCAGCACCTTCTACCTGAGCTGAAGGTCCTCATTGGCCTAAAGTGACCAGCACTTGGCGGGTCAATTCAAATATTAAAGCAGGGTCTGGTCCACAAGGGCAGTTGCCAGCACTAAGCCACACAGGGTGGTGACTGCTGCCTCATCCATCCTGTCCTTGACCACAAAGAGGAATGAGGTGAGAATGGGAGTGAGTCAGGGCAACTGGAACACTGATCTGGAAACAGTGACACAGAAACGTTTGCCGAGTCAACTGTCTGACTCATACTTTACCCATGAAAGAAAGCCCATGTGAGGGATCCATTCTCCCTTGTTTAAACCCTTTATTTATTCATTTTAAGTTGTAGTATTTAAATATTCCAGTAAATCCAATGGAATATTACTCAGCCTTAAAAAAAGGGTGAAATAATCCTTTTCATTTGCAGTCACATAGATGGACCTAGAGATTATCATACTAAGTGAAGTAAGCCAGAGAAAGACAAATACCATATGATATCACCTATATGTGGAATCTAAAATACGACACAAATTAACATATGTACAAAACAGAAACAGACTCACAGACATAGAGAACAGACTTGCGGATGACAAATGGGACGGGGGCAAGGGAGGGATGGAGTGGGAGTTTGGGATGCAAACTATTATATATAGAATGGATAAACAACAAGGTCCTGTTTTATAGCAACTATATTCAATATCCTGTGATAAACCTTAATGGAAAGGAATATGAAAAAAATATAAACAAACAAACAAACGATAAATGATGCAGTAAATCACTTGAAAACTCATTTCGGAAGGAAGCTATAAAAAAGGACTAACTAATGTTTTCTCTGTTAGTTATTGAATACTGGGACCAAAATCAAAATACCGCTATTATCTAGTTGCCAATATCCTGAGTCAAGTCTTCACTAGAAGAAAAGTGGAATCTTTCACTTATTTACCTAACTTTCATGACAATCTCTGGTGCCTGGGAGATTCTGTCAAGAGTACCAGAGTAAGGAGTTTTAGACATTTAATCCTATATATCCCTCTGCACTTCAGCCCCTCTGTCAAACACTGCATAAGTCAGGACAAGGACCTCCTCACAGGCGATCAAAAGATTTTGCCTGGAAACTTCCTCTCATGTCTGCACCAGTAAGCATAAAAATGTAAAACTTTCCTCAAGAGGAATTTCCCAAGATTTCATTCCACAAAATCACTTGTAACTAATAAAAAACAGTGCTCTGGTGCTGAGCTGTCCCATGTGGTAGGCTTTAGCCATGTGCGGTTCTTTTAAATTGGAATTAAGTAAAATTAAACATTCAGTTTCTCAGTCACACCAACCACATTTCAAGGGCTTGACAGCCATGTGCGGACAAAGGCTACTTCGCTGTATACTGCAGTTAAAAAAAAAAATTTCCATCACTATAGAAGGTTCTATTAGACTTTGAGGCTTCAATGCAAAACCAACAATCTCCAGTGAGGAGTAATTTGCAGATAAGGTGCCTGATACAGTCTGTTCTAGAATGCACTGCCGATAGAAGAGAAGTCTTGCTTTCTCCTGGGTCCATCTCCTTTTGGGGTTGAGGAGGAGAGCTTTCCCAGAGCCAAACATAGCCACTGTCAGAAGGCAGACCCTGCTGGGATTGTGCCAGAAAGAATTAATTCCTTCTCAAGGAATTCTCCATTCCTTGAGAGGACAATGGCCAGTCTATGAATCTTCACATGTGATCAATGATGATAATCCTCAAAGGGCAACCTAATTTTAAAAAATTGATGCTGAAATCAATATTGAGTAAGGAGTGCTTTGGTTAAAAAGATACCAGGGTTTCCCTGGTGGCACAGTGGTTGAGAGTCCGCCTGCCGATGCAGGGGATGCGGGTTCGTGCCCCGGTCCAGGAAGATCCCACATGCCACGGAGCGGCTGGGCCCGTGAGCCATGGCCACTGAGCCTGTGCGTCCGGAGTCTGTGCTCCGCAACAGGAGAGGCCACAGCAGTGAGAGGCCCGCGTACCACAAAAAAAAAAAAAAAAAAGATACCATATCTTCAAACCAAAGATGGAAAAAGGGCCAGACCTGGGGCAAATGGATGTTTATTAATATCTGATAATTCTTGAGAGTGCTACCACAAAGCTTTTATTTCACCAAAGTGTGTCACAATCTAGTCTCACTAAAAAACCAAGTGTTCAAAGGCAGCTAATGTAGGCAGTTAAACCTGCCTAGCTACATCTGAATTACCCTGAGGGGTAATTCTGTTAATAATATCCAGGCGTTAGTCATCTCACTATTAAAAGAGAAAAAAAAAAGATGCTGTCATCTTGTGATATGGTCTTGTTTTTTCCATGATCTGTGCCTTTCAGTTGGGACTTGCCCACATGAATTTCTCTATGCCAGCACATCTGGGTGTACAGTTCACTGTTCCTCCAAAGCCTGATCAATATCTTTCTTTCCCCATGTTTTTTCCATGTGATATTACTGTGATATATTCTTTGCTTCCTCTCCAAGCACTCACCAATCTGTGTAGACCTTCAATGTGACCCAAGGTGTTAATGAAACATCTCCTGGCTTAAATGGTTTAGTGTGGTTTTCCCAGTACCATCAAGGTGAGTTAGGCAAGCATCACACAACTTAGGGAACACCTCTGTTTATCTCCCTAAAGCGTCCTCAAGATGTAGAGGGTGAGGATGTCAGCTGAGGGAGAGAACAGCTGAGGAAGGGCAAGTCTAAGAGAAGAAGACAAGCTAAGTTTCTGACATCCTGAGGTTGAGGTGTAAGTGCGAAGGTAGCCATTGGGTAAGTGGTACTAGCACTTAGAAGACAGCTCTGGGCAGACTTCATTCTGAGCAAAGAGTGGAGACTCATCAGGTAGGAACTCAAATCATGGACATGAAAAAGATTTCCTCGGGAAAGTGTGGAACAAAGAGCCCAGGGCCTAAGCCTCAATCTGGAGGCTCGTTAGCCCAGTGAAGAAGACTGAGCAGGACTGGAAAAAGAACAAGACGGAGGTGGAGAGAATGATTTCCCAGAGACAAGAGGGAGAGGTTGTTTATAAGAGGAAGAAGTGGTCAGCACTGTCTAAGGCTGCCCACGGAGGCAGCAAGTAAGATGGCAACTTCTATGAGATTTAATGTCGAGAGTTTTGGTGACCTTTATGAGCTATTTAGTGGGTAACAACAAAAAGAAGTCACTTTCTCACAGGGGATTGCTTCCAGGACCCCTGGATACCAAAATCTGAGGATGCTCACGTCCCTTATATAAAATAGCCCAGTATTTGCATATAACCTACACACATCCTCCCATATACTGTAAATCATCTCTAGATTACTTATAATACCTAATACAATGTAAATGCTATGTAAATAGTCTCCTGTGCCCAGCGAATTCAAATTTTGCTTTTTGGAACTTCCCAGAATTTTTTTTCAATATTTTCCACCTGCAGTTGGTTGAATCTGCAGACACAAAACCTGTAAATAGAGAGGGCTGAATGTATATTAAAATTAAAGCTTCCTACTCTTTGAAAGACAGTATTAAAAAAAAAAATAAAGAAAGGGCAAGCTATTGACAAGAAAAATAAATAATGCAAAACATATATCTAACAAAAAGCTTGTATTTGGAATATATAAAGAACTCTTATAGCTCAATACTGAGATATTAACTCAATTAAAAATAGGCAAAACTTCTGAACAGACATTTCACAAACAAAGAAATCAAAATGGCAAATATGCGAATGAAAACATGCTCAACATCACTGGGGAAATACAAGTTAAAACCACAAGATATTATTATCACCTACTAGGACAGCTAAAATTAAAAAGAAAAACAATACCAAGTGTTGGCAAGGATGCCGAACAACTGGAAATTTCATATTTGGTGGTAGAAATGCAAAATAATATAGCACTTTGGAAAAATTTGGCAAATTCTTATGAAGTTAAATATTCACTTACTATATGACCCTGCGATCCCCTAGGTATTTACACAACAAAAATAAAAATACCTGTGTCCAAAAAAAAAAAAGTGAAGTTACTTTTTAGGAGGGTCAGGGATGGAAGAGGGGTTCAGAATGGAGTCTAGCGGGGAAAATTATTTTGAACAACTTGGCTGGGAACGGAAAGTAAAGTAGGACCCTATAAATGTGGGTAAATATGTTTTCAAGGTATGGAAAGGAATTGATTCAATCTAGAATATTTAGTGTAACTCACTTTTGGAAAGGCAAGTTTCCACTACCAATTAAGCCTAGAAAATATGAAGCCATGGCAGCATATTATGCATTGTAATTTGTATCTATCTCGGTTACATCCCCCTCCACATATACTCTAAACCTACATCAAAGTATAGCAAATAACGACTCATAGTCCTGGTTCAGAACACAGTTCAAGGATGACTTCCTCTGCGGGGTATCTTATAGATGTCCGGGTAGAAAGAGCACTCCCTTGGCACTCTACCCTGCACTCCTCTGTCTGCACATACATCGCTGCATTTACTTGCTCTGGGTCTGCCTCCCAACATGAGGATGTGGGGTCTTGAGGAGAATGTCTAGTGTAATCCTCCTTGACTTCTATGCATTAGGGGGTTCCTAGTACCTACTTGGTGACTTGTTTTTCTTTTTCCTGGAATGGATGGATGGATATATAGGCAGATGAGCAAACAGATGACTGAGTGAAATTGAATCACAGCCTGCTGAGATATTGTACCCTTTCTTCTGTTGTGCCCAAACTAACAATCTTATCCATTTCAAAACCCAGTAACCTCCCTGAAGAACTAGAAAAGGGGACAATCAGAGAACTTATTGAAGTGCGTTGCTAAAAGGTGAGGAACATTTTATCATAGATTTTGAAGACAATGAAGCCTCCATGATTGACTTTTTTTTCTTTAAAATAATAAATAAGTGGTTCAATCAAAATTCTAATCTTTCTAGATTAGAATTTTATTAACATTTTTTTCTTGGCACTATATAAATTTCTTAAACATCTTTCACTTTTAGGTATGAATTTATTCTATCTCGTAAACAACTCTCCTTTCCTCCACAGGTATAAAGGCAGTAACATTTCAGCTCCTGTGTGCTGGGTAATCCATGGAGTGTATCTCCTTTGCGCTCTCACAGCCTTAAGGAAATGGAGCCATGGTGAAGTGAAGATAATTCTTCAAGGCCACACAATAAGTTGTAGAGACAGGATTTGTAGCCCAACATTCTACCTCCAAAGTCTAAGCTCTTATATTTACATTTTATTCAGAGATGGCCATATTTTTTTGGATGACCTGTGATAGAGAAAAAAATAATTCCATAAATAATAGCTGGTTTCATTTAAACTAGGCCAAAGCCAATCAAATCAATTATCTAAGATTCATTCATTTGTAAGGCACTAGGTTATTTAAGGAACAATTTCATGTTTCTTGCCTTTATTGAGGTTTATAATCCAGTATAATGCATATTATGCACGTGTTGAGTCTACCAGATACCATAATGTTATAGACTGAATGTTCGTGTCCTCCCCACCCAAATTAATACGTTGAAACTTATAACCCCCAATGTGATGGTATTTGGAGGCGGGGCCTTTGGGGGTGATTAGGTCATGAGGGTGGAGTCTTCAAGAATGGACCTAGTGCCCTATTAAAGAGGCCCCAGAATGATCCCTTGCCCTTTCCATTACGTGAGGGGGTCATCTATGAACCAGGAAGCAGGCTCTCACCAGATACCAAATCTGCCGGCGCCTTGATCTTGGACTTCACAGCCTCCAGAACTGTGAGAAATAAATGTCTGTTGATCAGAAGCCATCCAGTCTATGGTGTTCTGTTACAGCAGCCCAAATAGACTAGGACACATGTGTTAATCCAAAGGTAACAGATTTTTATTCTACTTGAATGAACCTGTTATTTGTTCAGTTCTCCCTTTCACTCTACATATTCCAGAAGGGCAATGTAGAAACTCAATTTATATTCATCAAAATTAACTCTATTGAGCTTAATGGTAATATCTCCTAGAGCATTCACTTACTGTGAATATTTTCACTTGGTGTTTCACTGTGATTTCTTTTTTTTTTTTTTTTTTCATCTTCAAATTGAATTTTCTTTCAAAGAGCCTTGGTACAAAATTTCTAGGGAACACCCCTGGAGTTAGCACTGGGTGACACTGAGAAATAACCATGGAAGAAAAGACTATGTCGCCATTACTATCATCAAATTAAATAAAATCTATTAATAACAAGGAAGATCACATTTTTGCTATCTTAAGAGGCCTATACTTAGCACATCCCATTTGTAGCATCCATTAACTTCTGAGATTTAGGAACTGTGAGTTCTGGTTTCTATCTCTTTGGTGAACATTCTTACAAAGTCTATAATAGCAAAAAGAAATTCTGATTTCAATTTCCTCAAGAATATCCCCTGTGGAGCTAACATGTGCTCTGTTTAGTCTAGGCCTCAATGTGATTGTTTCTTCTGGCAGGTTTTGCATAAAACAAACCTAACTTTATATTTTCTTTTAATTCTGAAACATTTGGTCCTTGGAAAAGATGTAAAATCAGTCACTAATGGAACTCTAGTAATTGTGGTATGCTGAAAATGACTGGTTTTAAAATAGAAGAGAAATAAAATGCTTCTAAGTGATTGTAAGCAAGAAGATACACATAACCATATTTTATTTTTATAAGGAGTTCTGTCATTGTGAGCATTTATTATAGCCTATGTTCTGTGCTAGATGGCTTTACATAGATATTTACGTAAACAATGAAGGTATCCTTGTTCTCATTTTACAGGTAAAGAAATGGAGGCTTAGTGAGGTCATTTTTCCAAAGATAAACTGACTTGTTAAGGGGTAGAGCTAAGAAGAATTAGAAACCAGAGATATCTGATTCCAAAGCCCATATTCTTTGATTATATTACACCCCTCAAATACCTACCAAGTTGTGAGTCCCACCAATCTGAAAGAGGAATTGATGAAAGTGGTAATTGTCTCTGAGGAAAGGACTTAAGTTTCCACATTCAAATAGCCTGGAGTCAGCAGACAGAGGATTTACAAATGCAGGAAGAAAACAGAAATTGTTTATAGCCTCTGGAAGGAGAAAGTCATCATACCAAGGTTATAGGACCATCCCTAAAATGTAACACATGATGAAAAGGGACATCTATATTGTGTTAAATCAAAAACATCATAAAATACTGCAGTTAGTACAAGGATTAAGTGAATCTAAAATGAAGGAGAAACAAATAATCAGTGGGAGCTGTCCCTGCTGGGAGCCATGTTGATAGAGATGACTAGCATTAAAACTTAAATCTGAGACAGCCGTCTGGAGGGTCCCGGAGCTCAGAGAATACAAGGCACCAACCAGAAGGTGAAGATCAGAGGCCAAGGTACATAAGAGAACACAGGTTCTTCTGGTTGCCGTGATCAAGTTCTCACCTTCCTGTGAATTGCTGCCTAAAATATAGAGTTCTTGACTTGCCGTGAGGCACATGCACATCTTGACTTGTGCTACTAATTCCCATCCATTTTACTCCACTCAGACTGAGCCAGAATTAACTGACTGATGTAGGACATCACAGAAATTGTCTCCAATGTTTCTTTGACTGCAAATTGACTAGAAGCTCATTCTCTTAGTATTCCTTAGAATTGGAGTGTCCAGAATAGTACAGGCCTAAATAAGTTTCTAAGAGAAAAATTTAATTTAGAAATAAGAGTAAAATATTCCGGTAATTAAATTGTACACTGCTGGTACATAGTGGACCATATAGACTGAATTATTCAAATAGCTCTAATTTCAAATAATAATGGTAACTACTAAAATAATAATAACAATCACTATCAATGTTTGAGCACTTCATATATATATATATATGATTTTACTTTTCACAATTGTATTAGTTCTTAATAATTTAGTTTAATGGTGGAAACTGAAGCTGTAGAAGATTAAGTACTTTATAGCAGCAGATTCAAAGTAGGGATGCAAACAAAGGTTGACTGATTTCAATACTCCTGCTCTTTGTAAAACATCATATTCCATCCATTGTCCCTATGAGCCAAGGATAGAAAGCCATGATATTGCTTTCCTTTGTAGTACTCAGGGCCTATTTTAGCAATCAACCATATTTGTAGTTGGTCTCAAAATCCTTGTATAACACACCATACCAGTGGTATCTAATCCAGTTCATCAGAGTTTGCTATCCCCAACATACAAACTCAAAATAATTTAAACATGGCACCATTAGGGCATCCTAAACTCCACCTTTATGCTCATCAATCAGGTTAGAAGATGTATGGAAATCCTTTGTCAAAAATGGAAGGTGGAGAGTGAAATAATCCTCCTGGCTTCTTATACCAAGTCATTGGGAAAACTGTTCTGTCTTCTTTTGGTTGAAATCTGGTGAGAGGACTTTTCTGCCAAAGCTTGCCCAGATTGTGAGGATACTTGGAGAATTGCACTTGCTCCTCAGTAAGTAGGAGGCCTCCATTCTTTAGCTTTCTAAATCAGTGAGTGTTGACACAGTTAACATATTTTGTGAGATCCCCTCATGACTCTTATGTGATGACCCTGGCATGACTGACCATCTTGAGAACATACAGCCCCCTTATCGCCATTCTTCCTCATAGATCTGTCTTAGAGAGTAAAAGCCTGAAGACTGACCTGACCCATGTAAACCCAAAAAGTCCGGTGGAAAACAACTGACCTTAAAAAGAAACCTGAGAAGGGGCTCTGATCACAGGTACAAAGAATTCGAGTTAGTCCTTTCAAACTCATGGGCTAGTTTGCCTTACATTGTAAAGATTATTGTTGTGCTTTTGAAAGGATGTTAATCCCAAAGGAAGAACAAAACAGAATGAGTCAAATTGCTTTCAGCAGGAAAACCTGCTGAGAGAGAAGAGAAAGTCTATAAGGAGCGACTTTTCTGAAATTGACCCTGCATTTTCCTGAATGATTCTTATCTGTCCTGACTTTTCGAAAGTCATTACGCCTTCCAAGAGCTCACGATCCGCCTCCATGTCATCAAGGTCATTATGACCTTGTCTTGCCTACTCATACTATTTAGCGGCATCCTCATATACCTAAGCTAAGGAAAATACTTTTAACATTTTTACGTTTGTGTTATTTCTTTAACTCCTCCCTGTCTTTCAAGGTTTAGCGGAAATGTCACTTCTCCCAGTTCCCTACCCCGCCCCGGTCCATTCAGCACCATAATCAATTTTCTCTTTTGCAAACTTCCACAGAATGTTTTAAGTGGTGATGAGAACAACAGTTTCTGTTATCAGAAATCTGAATCCAAATTCCAACATTTTCATGTTCTAAGGAAATTCACACCTTTTTAGTTTCTTTTTCTGTAAATTAAGGAAAATAACACCCAAATTACAGGATTTCTGTAAGGATTACTTGGAGAAATATTTAACAGAGGACATACTAAATTATAGTAACTATTCTTATTGCCTTTTTTATTATTTTATTTAAATGATAGGAAATAAATTGATATGTGATACTTTCTTAAATTTGATTTTATTAAAGTCATTATTATTTAAATCATTAATCATTATATCTCTCATGGGTCTTACCTTTTGTTTAGTAATAAAGTTATTGTTCAGCCTTAAAAGTTTTTGAAGGGGAGTATCCATGTCTGTATTACCTTAATTTTTTTTTTCATGATGGCTAACAAAGGAACTCAAGTGTTCTTTTTCTCTTTTTATTGAAGTATAGTTGATTTACTATGTTGTGTTCATTTCTGCTGTACAGCAAAGTGATTCAGTTATACATACATATATATATATTCTTTTTTTTTAATATTCTTTTCCACGGCACTCAAGTGTTCTTGAGTGAATGAATGAATGGGTAAAAAAGACGTTGTTTCTCTGAAGGCTAATCAAAACAGAATAAGTGGAAATGGCAAACTATAATTTCATTAACACTATTGGTTGAGTCCTATTAAGAACGTGAAATATTCATTGCTGCCCATTTTCAGTGCACGAGCATTGTGATGGTAGGGAAAGGAAACAATATTTAAAAGAGAGAGAAAGATAAAAAGGAAGGAAATAAGGAAGGAATGGTGCGGGGGGCAATAATCTAGGGAAATGGTCATATCCAAATCAGATATGCACATGATTCACTTGACCTAGACAAAACTGTTACTGAAACAGCCTCTAAACAACAGGGAAATGGCCCCCAAAAGATATCCTACTTGGAAATACTTACTCTTAAAAGAGCTCATGGTAACTCACAGAAGCATTTCTAGCTTTTCGATTGGAAAATAACCAATCAAGTACGTGATATTATCTGACAAAGTATCGTATGGAACAGAGTCTAGCTCAGTGTCTAATTCATAGCGGATATACGAAACATAATAGCTGACTCAGAATCTGTGATGGAAACGTTTATTATTATTTTTGGTCAGTGGGAAAATGGACACACTAGTTCACATTCGTCCATTTTTCCTTGTTCTCAGTTGCTCACCTGTTCACAGCCACCTCTTCTCTTTTACTGCCCCTCACTTCTCCTCCCTCTCAGATTTACTTCTTCCCTCATTCATTCTCTCTCACAAGCATTCATCAAGTATTTATTGGTTGCTCACTCTCTTGAATGCACTGGGTAAGTTTCAATAAAAGTAAATATGATCCCAAGCCCTTTAAATAAGCATAAGTACAAAAGCAACAGCAAGGGAGTAAGCAAAACATTGTTTTCCATTCCTATTCTCTTCAGCATCCCCTTTGGAATAATGGTTTTCTCTTGTTGAACGAAATGAAATCTTTTTCTGAACCATGCAGTAAAAACGAATGCAATTTGTTCATATTAGCATATGCTAACAAAAGCAAATGAGCTTCGAACTGGACACTGGCTGGCCTCAATTTGGTCTTTCCTCCAGATTTTCACACATTTTGAAACCCACTTCCTTTCATAAAGAGACATATGTGATGTTTAATTAACAGTATCGGATAAGATGACTGACCTTTTTGTCAAAGTGTGATACGTTCTGTCATTCGCACGGACTAGAATCAAGCCCACTCAATTTTATGAGTGGATTTCTCGTCCGTTTGCTCCGTTTTTACCCACTATTTCAGGCAGACAAAGTTTAAGACAGCATATTGACACTGGGGACTACTTGATAATAATTGTTTATGGCACTCTTGCCTGTAGCTGAAGAATTCAATTAGTTCAGCCAAAATTTTAGTTGGATCTTTTTTTTCAAATATCTCTAGCCAAATCATGGGTGCTATACAGTTCTACACAAAAATATCCTTTCTTCTCTCTCCATATACACCAGCTCATAAGCTTACATTCCCTCTTCCTCACAGACAGCCAATTTCTATTTTTGTTTTTAATTTTGTCTTCCATTTTCAATTGCACTTGGTTACATTTTTGTTTAGCTAGTCTGGGTTGGGTCTCAACTGACTGATAAATTCTATGCTTATAGATATGAGCATAGTAACATTGTTTGCAAAGAACTCAGACTCTCCCCTCACATTTCAGAGTATTATACTGTTATGAAATAACTGAAGTTCTTCCCTGATAGCATAGAAGAATATGGTAAGGTAAATCTCCTCACAAAGCATGTTATTTTTATATTAAGTAAGTCATATGTTCAGAAATCTCATGTGAATATATTCTATGAGTAAAACATTTTTGGCACATGGGATGCAAATTTGATTGGCGTGGAGCAAATTATGTTATTCATTATGTTTCTGGAAAGGTAAAGGCTGCACAACTGGTAAATTAAAAGTGATTATTGTGGTAATGAGATATTTCAAATAAGCAGGCTTTAATCTGCTCAAGGAAATAGCAGGGCATACCTCAAGGGGCGAGCTTAGGAAAACTGGCTCTTCCTCAAAGAAGTCCATGATGCCAAGAGCACAGAGGTACATCACAGATAAATTGGGTAGAAAGGAAACCCAAGGGGATAGAACAACAACTCTGCATGTATTTGGAAGACACACACAAAAATATGTTTTCTGGAAGAATGCAGACTAAGAATGTCAAAACTTGAAACAAAGCAACGAAACAAAAAACAATCATGTATATTATTAGCGTCACAAATCAGAAAATATCAAGACTAAATCAAACTTAATGTGATTAAAGGAAAGAAAGAGAAAGCAGAGACTTCACTGATGATTGATAGATTTTCTAAAACAGAAATGAGAAAAGGATTATAAAATTAGAGTTGCATACTTGGAGTATGTTGAACCAATCGGTTGACCAATTAAAAATATCAGATACCAGTGAAAACCTCCATTGAGCCAAATGTTCGACCTCATCAAGTCCGGGCTCAGAAAATAAGAGTTAAATGCATTAAAGTCTGATTGTTGAACCGATTTTGGAGAGAAAGGGATGTAAAGTAAGGGATGTAGGCCACATTTAATGAACTTCAAGCAAAGGTAAGGGCAGAAGATATACAATTACACAGAACTCTTAACAGAATAAAGAGCTGAAACCTGGACTTTTGGAGGGTTTGTTTAATTGTTGTTTCATTTTAATAGAAGCCAGAAAGAGTAGCTATGTATGTTCAGAGTCTAATAACTTCTAGAAGATATACACAGCCTGTAAATATCCAAAGTAGAGAAACAGACATGATTAAAGGGCAGGCAAATAGGAAAAGGTAAGGGATGGGGAAAGCAAAAGGTATTGGTGATGTTTGCCTGAAGGGAAGAGACTCAGTGTGACTTAAGAGCCTTCAACTCTTTGAAAAGGAATATAAGAAGGATGGTGAACAGATGTTCTCCATTTTCACCTAAGACATAAAAAGCAGACAGAGGACTAAAAGTGCAGAGGAAGGAGAAAAGAGTTATTTTTTAGTTGCAATCCTGTCTGGAGGAAATGCCACACTTTCAGGCCCTCTAACAGGAATGACTGTTAAGGGTTAACCTTTTTTAGAAGAAGTAGTCCCTAAATCTCATGAAATTTTGTGAATTCCTATGGGAAGATGTACAAAATCAGAACAAGTTAGAACTGGATGGGACTCAAGCAATCCAGTCATCTACTTCCTGAGCAGGGGTAGGCAAACTTTTTAAAGGAAAGGGTCCCAGAATAAATATTTCAGGCTTCGTGGGGCATATGGTCTGAACTGCAATTCCACCACTGTCGTGTGAAAGCAGCCACAGGCAATATGTAAACAAAGGGGCATGACTATGTTTCAATAATTACTAAAACAGTCAGCAAGCCAGATTTAGCTGTCTGGCACCAGCTCTTTCCTGACCCTGGTCGGAAATGTTGGTTCTCAAACTTTAGTGAGCACCAGAAGTACCTAGAGGACTTGTTAAACACTGACTGCTGAGGCCTACTTCCACCTACAGTTTCTGATTGAGTTTTGACCAAGGCCTGCTCATTTGCATTTCTTACTAATTGCCAGGTAACACTGATGCTGTTGGTCCAGAGACCACACATTGAGAACCCAGAGGCCAGAGCACAGAAATGAGATGCCTAAGGGCCAGGTGAGCAGAATTCTAAGATGGTCCCTAAGATTTCCTTCCTCCCCATTTACATACCAGGTATCATCCCCAAGACTGTGAATTTGGTGGTTATTACTCCTGTGATTAGATTATGCTATGTGATGATGACCTCAAAATTGGGAGATCATTAAAATGGACCTGAGGTAATCACATGTGGGCTTTAAAAGCAAAGAACATTCTCCGGCTGGTCACAAAAGCAACAAACGGATTCAGTGTGCTGTTGGAGGCCAGGTGTTGAGGAGCTAAGAGAAACCCCAGGCTGACAGTGACTAGGAAATTGGGACGGCAGTCCTACAACCACAGGACTGAATTCTGCTAACAAGGATGAGCTTGGAAACAGATTTTTTCCCCCAGAGTCTCCAGATGAGAACTCAGTCCAGCCAACATCTTGATTTCAGCCTTATGATGCCCTGAGCAAAGGACACGGCCATACCAGTGCTGGACTTCAGACCAACAGACCTGTGAACTAATATATGTGGGCTAATGAAATACATACATGTTTTCAGCCCCCTAGTTTCTGGTAAATGTATTATACAGTAATAGAAATCTACCACTGTGTGTGGTGTGTGTCCCTCCCTAGACCTAAACCTCCCCAGTCGAACAGGAGGTATCCACTGGCCGACATCATTAATTCCCACAACCCCCCAGTGCTCTGCCAACCCGCTGCCCCCTCCACATGCATGCATGTGTTTCGGAAGCACCTCCCTCTGGATTAAAACATTCTCTGAGTTCTCACTCTCCTCTTCTGGTCAGGGGTACAAAGAAACTGAGGTAAGAAGTAGCTTCAATGTTTGGCAAGCGTAGTCATACTAAACCTAAAAATAGTTAATAGTTTCTTCTTTCCAAGGAGGTTTACATTCTTTAGTATCTAATTTGAGCCAACCCCAAATATTTCAATGGCAGAGACCCTTTAAGATTCTTTAATAAGCCCCCAATTCATAAAAAGTTCAAAAATACCCTCAACAGGTATAAAATATTATAAAATCCTATTAATTTAAAAGCATTACATTTTCTGACATTTAAAAAGTTTCTGACATGGCGTATCCATGGTTTGATTTTTCTAATGTTCTTATAAAGGTCATGTTTATGGTACAATAAACACACATTTGCAAGAGTTATTAATCAGAGCAAAGCTAGGTCGCAAACAGATTTCCAAAGAATTTCCTCTTTTTTATTCTGAACATCTTAGCTACTTAAGTCTGTCACATTTTTCAAGAGCCTACTTGGAAAAAAAATTAACGATTAATTTCGTTTAAGGGGATGTCTTCATTTTAAACGAAGGGGGAGTGCAGCTTAGGAAATAAATGACAGAGATGCATTCTGCTAGTTCAGCAAAGTTGCATGGCCATTGGGAAAATTCTAATTTTTAAGCTCATGCTTTAGAGCAGGTACAACTGCCAGTTAGCAAGGAAACCGATGGGGTCTAAAAGCTTCGCAAAGAATTCAGTGGATATTGGCAATAAGTTTTTTAATGTGTTTATGATGGAAGGGACATCTCCTATTAATGCTAAGCAATACTGCAAAACAAAAAGGTGTTAAACTTTATTTTCTTACACAATTACCTTTCCGTTTTTTCTTAGCAAGAGAGATATTAGATAGTTCCCTTCTTGTTGAGTGTTAAAAATAAAATAGACTTATTGGGCTTCCCTGGTGGCGCAGTGGTTGAGAGTACGCCTGCCGATGCAGGGGACACGGGTTCGTGTCCCGGTCCGGGAAGATCCCACATGACGCGGAGCGGCTGGGCCTGTAAACCATGGCCGCTAAACCTGCGCGTCTGGAGCCTGTGCTCCGCAACGGGAGAGGCCACAACAGTGAGAGGCCCGTGTACCGCAAAAATAATAATAATAATAAAATAAAATAGACTTCTTTTGTTTTAATATTCAAGAAATGCTAAGGAGAGGAGTGTCGCTGAAGATTTTGTGCCTACTGGCTATTTGGAAACGTTATTTGCCTTGGTAACAAGAATTCAACCCACTCTTGAAATCTAAGCACACTTTCAAAATATTTAAGCTTAACAAAAAGAAGCACACACACAATACAGCATAGACTAGCGGTTCATAAAAGACAACAGAAGTGGCAGACAGCATCCGATCTTCCAATTTCTGTATCTCTCTTCAGTTTTTCCAGCTGAATTTCTCTAACCTTGTGTGTGATGGACTTTACAAACCCAACAGATGAGCTGGCACACGCAATTTTGCTCCAACAAGAGGACGTATTGGCTCCAAAGAGCTGTTTCACCTGATGTTTAAACCAAACATCCCAGCCAGATTTCAAGGGCTCCAAATAGCACAGCTCAGAAAAAGACCCAGTAGAAACACATTAAATGATGAAATTGGTCATTGGCATCACCGAATTACTCATGACACAAGATTTCTGGAAAAGCATGAAAACAACACATCTTGCCTCTCTTGATTTAGAAAATGAAGTGCTAAAGGTACAAATGATCGGGCACCCTGAGGTTCTGGCCAAGGGACCAGTAAAGCAATAAGCCAAGCATGGCAGCAAGACAGGTGGATTCCTGGGGCAGTAGTTCCTCAACTGAGACAATCAGAGCAGGGAGAATGGGTCAACCAAGAAAGGCGAAAGAGGACAACTGTGAAAACTGGCAGGCGGGCGCCCTGGCTGGCACAGATGTACAGTTTGGGTTTCCACGCAGATATAGGACAAAAAGGCAAATCAATACATTCTTGCCTTTCCTGTGATCCACATAAGAATAATTAAAGATAAATAATACAGAAAAAGGAAATGGAAACACAAGGAAAATGAAGAAAGTAACTTTTCTTTAAATGCCAAGAAATTTGGTAGTGGTAAATATTATGTGCAGAAACGTGTACTCAGTTTGTAATAGCTTATTTCAAAGTCTCTTCAGTAATGTAACATCAAATTATTGTTGTGTCTGGCTTTTAAGGTTGCTCTAATTATTTTGGGCAGGTGCAGATTATACATTGGTATAAAGAGATTGAAATAGTGCACTTTCAAATTACGTATGGTTTCTAGCCATGTAATTGTAAAACTCAGGATTGGGACGTGCTATGAGAAACTATGAAAAGCATCAGTATATACCAACTAGCACCTACCATACGGCACAGGGAACTCTGCTCAGTATTCTATAATAACTTAAATTGTGGACTTCCCTGGTGGTCCAGTGGTTAAGACTCCGCGCTCCCAATGCAGCAGGCCCAGGCTCGATCCCTGGTCAGGGAACTAGATCCCACATGCCACAACTAAAGAGCCTGTATGCTGCAACTAAAGATCCTGCACACAGCAACAAAGATCCCATGTGCTGCAACTAAGACCCAGTGCAGCCAAATAAATAAATAAATATTTAACAAAATAACCTAAATGGGAAAAGAGTTTGAAAAAAGAAGAGATACATGTATATGTATAACTGAATCACTTTGCTGTACACCTGAAACGAACACAACCTTGTAAATCAACCATACTCCAGGGTAAAATAAAAACTAAAAAAATAAAGCATCAGTGTATAAAGCGACGCTGGCTAAATGCAATATGATGTGACCTCAGACGTGAGTCACATGTGTAATTTTAAAGTTCCTAGCAGCCACATGAAAAAACTAAAAAGAAACAGGTGAAATTAATTTAATAATTTTATTTCATTCTTTATCCATAAAAGAGCATTTCAACATATGAGCCATCTGAAACAATGAGCTAGTTTACACTCTTGTTTTCTCTACTAAGTCTTCATAAACCAGTGTATATTTTAAACTCATAGCACATCTCAATTTAGCCTAGCCAGTGTTAAGTCTTCAATACCCACACGGGGCCAGTGACCACGTTTGGCAGCCTGGGCACAGAAATTAAGAAATCAAGGCTTTGGTATCAGACTCTGAACTTCCACCCTATCCCCACCATTAACTAGCTGTGACCTAGGCAGCACGATTAGTATTTCTTAACCGAAAATGGGAAAAGTAATAATACTACCATTAGAGTTACTCTGTTGATTAAATAATTCCTATAAAAATAAATACTGACTTGATACTTACCTGAACATTTAATAGTTTTTAGTTTTAATAATAATGTTTTAATATAACACTGGAATTACTTATAGTCTCAAGATGTGAGAGCCATAAAACCCTTCTGATCGATAACTGTGGGATTCTGCCTTCAGCATTTTGGTCATCCCTTGTGGCAAATTAAATGTGGTCACTAATACTTTGTGGGTCCTCCCATCATGAAGAGGAGACTGTTGTCTTGCCCCATGAGTTACTGATGGCCCGATGGTCTGCTTTCCCAATAGAACATGGCAGAAGTGATGCCATGTGCATTCCGGGGTCTGGGCCTCAAAAGGCCTTCCTCTCTTGCCCCTTGCTCTCTGGTAAGCTTGTCCAGAGACCAGTAGGAAAGGAAGTGGGTCTAGTCCAATGAAGAAAGAGGTGCCATAAAGAGGAGAACCAGGGTCCACAGTCAACAGTCAGTACCAACCTCCAGAAAAGCCATCTTGGACTTTCCAGCCCAGGAGACTCTCCAGATAAAGGCTGCTAGATGAAAAACAAAACAAACAGAGGTGGGACTTCCCTGGTGGCGCAGTGGTTGAGAATCTGCCTGCTAATGCAGGGGACACAGGTTCGAGCCCTGGTCCAGGAAGATCCCACGTGCCACGGAACAACTAAGCCCGTGCGCCACAGCTACTGAGCCTGTGCTCTAGAGCCCGTGAGCCACAGCTACTGAGCCCATGAGCCACAACTACTGAAGCCCGCGTGCCTAGAGCCCATGCTCCTCAACAAGAGAAGCCACCGCAATGGGAAGCCTGCACACCGCAACAAAGAGTAGCCCCTGCTCGCCGCAACTAAAGAAAGCCCCCGCGCAGCAACGAAGACCCAACACAGCCAAAAATAAGTAAATAAATAAATAAATGTATTTTTTAAAAAAACAAGCAGAGGCGGTACCCAAACACAAAGTATCATGAGACATACTGTTATTGTTGTGGCCAGTTAGTTTTGGAGTTGGTTTGTCATGCAGCAACAGATAACAAAACCATCATGACAAAACTATTGTAACAACAATGACCTGTGATATGTTTTTTTGAATAAAGCATAAGGTACTTTGACATTCACAGGAATTCAACACAAAAAGGCAAAACAATGGTTCATCAATGATGACCATGCACAATTTTGATTTGTTCCCCTTGAGAAATAGATAAACAGCTTAATGAAGCCTCATGTTCATTGTAAAAAAGTGAGACGATATAAAGAAGCAAAGAACAGAAAAAAATTTTAAAATCTCTATAATCTCACTACCAGAAGTCACCTCTGTTATCTGGGCATCTCTACTACTTTGCTCCTTTTAAAAATGTATTCTTTGAGGGGGTCAAACACATTAGTTTACAAAAAACAGAATCATTTCAAACTGCCTTTGCTCTATTGAGAATAATTGCACATTTTAGTAAATATACTCCTAAAATCTCCTTTTAAATTCTGAGAATGACGTTCTTTTAGGGCTATATCATAACTGATTTAACCAAGGCCTCATCACTGGGCATTTACATACGTACCCGATTTTTTCCATTATAAATGAAGCTGACATAAAAGATGTTTATAATCATAAATAAGTTACTTCCAATGAAACAAGATAAAAAGGCAATCAGTAAATTGGGGGGAGGAGACAAGGCGTACCATGAAACACATAATGGCATAATTCATTAATTATCTTTCTATACTAAAACTTGCAAAACAAGTGTTTATCACAGCTAGACATTAATTGCATTCTCTCCAAGTCTCAGCTGATTTAAGGGTCTTTAGCAATGTCTCTTCTTCCATAGGGCATCTGTATCAATAAACTGCTTTTAAAATCCATGAATTCTGCCGTAACTCTTGTCATCTGATGACATTCTAATATTCAATTAATATCTTAATATTCCATGAATAACTCTAGATATGTAACATGAAAACTAAAAACCAAGTCACGTAATTTTTAAAATGACAAAGAGAAGTTTCTCATTTCCCACTCAACAGCTTTATACTGTAACCATATGTTTAGAAAATCAATTAAGAACACACCAGGGTATCTGAAAACAGTATGTGTACGCTATGAAGTTATTATTATATAATGTGCTTGTTTTCCCAACAACGCACTTCAGTACCCATAGAGAGACGTCCTTAGCCAAGAAGATTATTGTCTTCTTAAACTAGTAAGCTAAGAAAAGTATTCTCCATGACAATGAAAGGGAGCTTAGATGCACAAATCTTACCTACTCCCATGGCTGAGACTGCAATCTCCACACGGGGAGATTTTTCGGATGTCCAAATATTTACAATCATCTGGCCTGCCTCTCATTCTTGAAGCACAAATATCCTATCACAGTTAAAGACTGAACAGCTGAATCTCAAAGGAGTTATGACAAACTGACCGTGTTCTAATACCATACCATCTACAAAAGTAGAGTCCCCGGAGAGAGACTTTGGCCGTGTTGGTCTAACTCTGTCCAGAGGACAACAGCGCCCAATTCAATGAATCACTAATATTCCTTCTCTGGAGAGATGTGTTCTGTCGTGGGGTAGCGTAAACCCCACTGAACTTACAATTCGAAAAGCAGCCATAAATAGAACAGTCACGGGAAATTCAGTGTGGGCTCAACTACACATTAGTAGTTAGACACGTAGTTTAGATTCCATATGCGTTGAGTTCGTAGGTGTCAATCTTCGAGAACCTGCCTGCTGCTTCCTGTAGCAGTTTCTGATTAAGGGGAGGACAGTCAGGTAGCGTCAACTGATAAGAAGCTCTAACGCAGCGATTCTCATACTTGATCAGCGTCACCTGGAGGGCTTAAAACCCAGAAATTTCTGGGCCCCATCACCTGGGAATTTGAAACTCTAAGAACTTCTTAGGTGATGCTGTTGCTACTGATTTGGAGACCTTAGTTTGTGAGCCACTACCCTAAGGTATCTTCCGATTACATTGGGAATGTTATAGCAGTTTATACTGGATGTGTAGGGCAGGAACAGAGATGTAGGTGTAGAGAATGGACAGGTGGACACAGTGGGGAAAGGGGAGGGGAGACAAACTGGGAGATTAGGTTTGATATAAATACCACGTGCAAAATAGCTAGTGGGAACCTGCTGTATAGCACAGGTAGCTTACTCGGTGCTCTGTGAAGACCTAGATGGGTGGGATGGGGGGGAAGAGAGGTCCAAGAGGGAGAGGATATAGGTATGCATATAGCTGATTCACTTCACTGTACAGCAGAAACTAACACAACACTGTAAGGCAATTTTACTCCAATAAAATGTATATATATACTGGATTCCAAACAGGACTGTTCACAGACGCAATGAAAAGTAAGTGCACTCGAGTGATGTTTCAGACCTGGTTCCTTAGGAAATAGAGCCTAAGATAAGAGTTAGGTGTTATTGCTTTATTTGGGAGATGTCCAGCCAGGGCAGTGAGGGTGAGGAAAAGGGACATGAGGAGGGCCGAAGGACAAGCCATGTGAGGTGGTGTATGGCCACTGCTTCGTGATAAGCTGTGAAGAGACACCGCCCGTTCCACTGGGCCATGTGTGATGTCTCCTGACATGCTATTCAGAGGAATTGCACCTTGGAGGAGCCCATGAGACACAGGGGGCAGAAAGGGAGTTTGGTTGCCTTCGTTCTCCTTTTCTCTAAGTTCTAAGTGTGCCCACTGGAAGTTAACTCCCTGCCCCCCCAGGGGCATCTTCTGACCTCCTTGGGGGGAACCACGTTCCACTTTTCAAGAAGTGCAGCACTTCAACCCTAGGCTAGAAGTCTCAGGAAAAGCCAGAAACCCAGAGCTTAGCACTGGCTACACTAGCCATTTATCCTTAGCCTAGAAGGAGGCTCTGGCCATCCTAGACTGGCCACTGGACCCACCAGGTAGAGAACGTGAGGACCCAGGCAGACTTTGTTCCTTGACTCTGATAGTGGGTGACACAGTGCAGGAACCTGAGGGTCTAGAAAATGGGGGTACTGAGTAATTCCAAGGAAGCCCAGAACATCTGTCTACTGCCTATAGAATTTGAAAACACTACCCTCATTCTCACTAACTTATCTCCAATGAATAAGGGTCACATACGCACCATCTAAGTCTGAAATGACAGATCTTGTCACCAATTCTGGGATCAGTGAGCTCACAGCTGCCCGAAAGTGCTAGAAATCATTAGCTGAAATTCTAAGGCTGAAGAATGCGTGTTGACTGGGGAAGAGGGGATTATTTTCATAATTAAAAGAATCTGAATGTGAAAGCCTTTAACAGGCCTTCCAAAAAGTTGGCTAAGTCAAAAAAATTGCAAAAAACAAAAAGGAAGAAAAAGAAGTGTTCATTTTAGTGGAAAACATTTACCAACATGAAAGAATTGAATAAGAGAACGTTTACACATATTTTGAAAGAGACTTTACAACTGTCTTAATGAGGATGATCCAGTAAACATTTCTGAATGATAGAAAGATTGAAAATTAAATATACCGAATATATAAAGTGCCTGCAAAAAATCCTTTATTCTAGACATAAAATTTGTGGGCAATTTGTATACAAATGAAATTTTAATTTTTTAGTAGAAAGATCAGTTTAAAAAATGTTCACTAAATAACATAGTTTTAATATAAAATAAATACATATGGATATATTTATGGATATATTTATTTATGTCTTTATAAATATACATGGATATATATACATTTATTTATGTATTTATAAATGTATATGATATATACATATACATCTGTATACCCAAAAGTCAAAGGCTATTGATTTGAAAGGGTGCTAAACCATTAAACCGTCCGGGATGTACACATAACTCAGTATAGCCTTGTCTAGGGGTCCTTAGGGTACGTAAGCTGGCAGACTCAGTGCCACACCAAGGTGGGGACACTATGTAAGGTCCTATGGATGGTAAACTGGTCAACCTAGCAGAGATCTCAGGCTTACCCCTCACCCTGCTTACATTCTTAATTTTATATTCTCCTGATTATCACCTTCAGAGCCCCAGGTCATCTCCTCATGTTCTCTGGAAACTTCAGCACCTGAACAGAGCATCCCTCCTTCACCCTCTGCCACGTATAACACCTGCACTGGAAAATCCCACCCTACCCCCAGCCATAGATTCTTCTCTGCACTCTACTCCGGTGGTTCTCAAAGTGTGGTCTCCAGGCCAGCAGTATCACCATCAAATGGGAACTTACAAGAAATGAAGTCACTGGCCTCACCCCAGACCCTTGGAATCAGAAAGTCTGGCTGTTGGGACCAGCAAAGCATGTTTTAAAGAACCTCAGGTAAATAAATTCATCTGTATCTTTTTTGTTTTTTTAGATTCTATATGTAAGTGATATCATATGGTATTTGTTTTCTCTTTCTGACTTACTTCACTCAGTATGATAATCTCTAGGCCCATCCGTGTTGCTGCAAATGGCATTATTTCATTCTTTTTTATGACTGAGTAATATTCCATTGTATATATGTACCACATCTTCTTTATCCGTTCATCTGTCAATGGACATTTAGGTTCCTTCCATGTCTTGGCTATTGTAAATAGTGCTGCTATGAATATTGGGGGGGCTGTCTTTTAAAATTATGAATAGAACCACAGACATAGAAAACAAACTTGTTACCAAAGCAGAAAAGGGGGAGGGAGGTATAAATTAAGAGTTTGGGATTAACATATACACACTACTATGTATAAAACAGATAACCAACAGGGACCTACTGTAGAGCACAGGGAACTCTACTCAATATTCTTCAATAACCTATATGGGAAAAGAATCTGAAAAAGAATATGTATGTATAGATAGATATATAATTGAATCACTTTGCTGTACACCTGAAACTAACACACCATTGTAAATCAACCATACTTCAATAAAAAATAAATGAATAAAATAAGATAAAATTGGAAATGAAAAAAAAAGAAAGCACCTCAGGTAACTCTGACGTACCTCACATCTGAGAACCACGGCTCTACTTCATTCACACCCACCTGCCTTCAGCCTGAACACTTACCTGGTCAATATCTGAAACTACTCTTGAACCCTGGCACTCTGACCTCTGATCACAATCCACGTCACTTTCCCTTTTGTAAAATCTCTGGTCCCTTGAATGCTTCCAAGACACCTCTCAGCCTGCCACCCCCTCCCTCTTTGCCGTCTCTCCTCCCCAGACTGAACCACATGGGCAACCAATTAAACTGTGTTCTCAAGGGCATCCTCAAATCCCTCACCTCTTTAACTCTTGACCACAGCTGTCCTGCCGAGGCCGTCCCCTAAACCAGTCCAACTCCCTGTTTCTCCAGGTTGTTTCTGGGTTGCCAAGCACTGCTTGAAAAAATGACACAGCTATGTTCCCTGGCTCCATTACAACTGTATTCTACCCAACCTCAGCTGCCTGCTCTCTGTGACTTGGCAATTCTTTCATTCTTCCCCAGTCTGCTTCCTTTCCCACCCACGGCAGCTGGTCCACAGCTTTGTAACTTTCCCAGTGGCTCCAACCTCACCTTCAACCTTCACACTCCTTCACCAAGAAAGGAGACTCACTATAAGGCAGGAGTTCCTTACACCCCCCTCCACCTCTGCCTCAAAATGGACTCAAATACGTGTGCCCACCCTTTCCTCCTTTCTTTCCTCTGAGAAGAGCTGTCTTGCCCTCCCCAGGTCATCCCGCCATCTCCCTTCTCTCCTATCCTACACTTTCCAAGAACTTAATGCCTATCGATAATTCTGACCGTCATTGCTATGAAACTATGTTATTCTTATGGACTGTCCACCTTAATTTTCACAACTCTTGAATTTTTTTTTATTGCGGTAAAATATACATAACACGAAATTTACCACGTTAACCACCTTTAAGTGTAAAACTCGTTGGCATTAAGCACATTCACACTGTCATGCAACCATCACCACGATCCATCCCGAGAACTTTCCATCCTCCCAAACAGAAACTCCATAGATGCGAAATGATTAACTCACCATCTCCCCCTCTTGCCCCAGCCCGTGGTAACTACTGTTCTACTTTCTGTGGCCATGAAACTGACGATTCCAGGCATCTCGTATGAGTGGAATCACACAATAGTTATACTTTTATGTCCAGCCTATTTCACTTAGCATCATGTTTTCCAGATTCAGCCGTGTTGTAGCAGGTATCAGAATTTCATTCCTTCTCAAGGCTGAATAATAATCCATTGTATGGATATACCACACTTTGTTCATTCATTCGTCCATCAATGGACATGTGGGTTGTTTCCTCTCATAAAACTTATGTGTGGGGCTTCCCTGGTGGCGCAGTGGTTGAGAATCTGCCTGCTAATGCAGGGGACACGGGTTCGAGCCCTGGTCTGGGAGGATCCCACATGCCGCGGAGCAACTAGGCCTGTGAGCCACAACTACTGAGCCTGCACATCCGGAGCTTGTGCTCTGCAGCAAGAGAGGCCGCAATAGTGAGAGGCCCGCGCACCGCGATGAAGAGTGGCCCCCGCTCGCCGCAACTAGAGAAAGCCCTCGCACAGAAACGAGACTCAACACAGCAAAAATAAATAAATTAATTAATAAACTCCTACCCCAACATCTTCTTTAAAAAAAACCAAACTTATGTGTGGTGTCTATTTTTAACCTCACTTTTAGATGAAGATCCTGAGGTTTAAAGAGGTTAACACAGCTGCTAAGCAGGTGGACCTCGACCTTCATATCTCCGGCTTTCCCCACGATATCCCTCCGGCTCTATCTCATATACGTCCACTTCTCTGGAGATTATACTCCATCAGTTTTCCACCCTCAGTCAAGCTGCCTTTCTCTGTGCCCACCCACTCCTTTCTAAAATCATATTCAATTCCGTTCAACCCTAAAAACAATTGACTTCTCTCTTTCAATTTACTTCCCAAATTCTCCCAAATGTGGCCATTAAAGGTCGTGAATGTCTTTCTCTGTCTGACTTACTTCACTCAGTCTGATCACCTCTAGGTCCATCCATGTTACTGCAAATGGCATTACTTTCTTCTTTTCTATGGCTGAGTAATACTCCACTGTATATATGCACCACGTCTTCTTCATCCATTCATCTGTCGATGGACATTTAGATAACTAATAAGGACCTACTGTATAGCACAGGGAACTCTACTCAGTACTCTGTAATGATCTATATAGGAAAAGAATCTAAAAAAGAGTGGATACATATATATGTATAACTGAATCACTTTGCTGTACCCCTGAAACTAACACAACCCTGTAAATCAACTATACTCCAATACAAGTTTTAAGAGGTCCTGAATGATGTCTTAAGTGTCTCTTCCCCTGCTCTCCTACTCAGTGCCAGTCATTCTGTGCCTTCACAATCCAGCACCAATGTACTTTTCCAGCCTCATCCGCCAATGACACCCCTCACTTCACTCCGCACAGAATGCCACAAGCTACAGGATATCCATCTTCCTGCAGAGTGAATGCCTCCATTCTTCCCCCCAACATTTTCCTTAGAAGGTCCTTCTTTCCACTGCTCCTTCTGACAAACTCATGCTCAGCCCATCCTAAATTACCTTTTTGCTGGCGACTCTCAGGCCACCTCAAGTCCCATCTACCTCAGAGTAACCATGTCTTTCTCTGAGCTACTGTTATGGATGCTACTGCCCCAGAATTTTAGTATCATTCATTATCTGAACATCTGCCTTCCTCTTCCAAGATACTGTCAGCATCTTGAAGGCAATTGTTACTTTTTAAATCTTTTTAAATTTTATTTTTTTTTAATTTTAATTTTTTTCCAGTACGCGGGCCTCTCACTGTTGTGGCCTCTCCCATTGCGGAGCACAGGCTCCGGACGTGCAGGCTCAGCAGCCATGGCTCATGGGCCCAGCCGCTCTGTGGCATGTGGGATCTTCCCGGACCGGGGCACGAACCCGCGTCCCCTGCATCAGCAGGCGGACTCCCAACCACTGCGCCATCAGGGAAGCCCTAAATTTATTATTTATGTTCGAATTATTCTTCATTAAATTTATTTTATTGAAGTATAGTTGATTTACAATATTGTGTTAATTTCTGCTGTAGAGCAAAGTGACTCAGTTATACATATATACACATACTTTTTCATATTCTTTTCCATTATGGTTTATCACAGGATATCGAATATAGTTCCCTGTGCTATACAGTAGGATCTTGTTGTTTATCCATTCTACATATAATAGTTTGCATCTGCTAATCCCAAACTCCCAATTCATCCTTCCCTCCCTCACTCCCCCTCCCCCTTGGCAACCACAAGTCTGTCCTCTATGCCTGTGAGACTTTCTGTTTCATAGGTAAGTTCATCTGTGTCATATTTTAGATTCCACATATAAGTGATAGCATATGATATTTGTCTTTCTCTTTCTGACTCACTTCACTTAGTATGATAATCTTTAGGTCCATCTACGTTGCTGCAAATGGCATTTTCATTCTTTTTTATGGCTGAGTAATATTCCACTGTATATATGTATCACATCTTCTTTATCCATTCATCTGTTGATAGACATTTAGGTTGTTTCTGTGTCTTGGCTATTGTGAATTGTGCTGCTATGAACATAGGGGTATATTAAATAGAGTAAAAAACATATATAGTGGATATTTCTTGTGACTGCCTCTTAACCTTTAAAAATTTTTCTTCTCTGGCTGTAGTTGTGGCAACTAGCTTCACACAGCTGTAACCAGATAACTCTTTGCTTCAGTGACAATAGGTATCTCTTGCTTTCTTCCCCAGAGTTTTTCTGATACCTCAATGAGGGATGCCTTATGGGAGCCTGAGTTCACACACACATGAAGATTTGACTTATGCGAGAATTATCCCATGTTGCCACCCAAAGGGAAATGAGAGCTGGTGGACTGTCTCCTTCTTTCAGTCTCTTGAGTGGAAATTTCTGAGGCTACTGCATACAGGCACTCAGAGGGTCCCAGTATGATTCAGCCTGGTTGCCCATAGCAGTGATCAGTTTGATAACCTGCCTTTGTTTCACTTTTCCCAGTCCTCTGCTCTTGTTCGCTGGGATCGCTTCTCAAAATAAACTACTTGCAGTGCAGACTATTGTCTCAGGCTCTGCTTTCTGGGGTATCTCAAACTTACAGTCAGAATACTATGTCATAAGCGTGGCTTTGTCATTTACAAGCTCAGAAACCTTGGGCAAGTCACTTGACCTCCCTAGGATTCAGTTTTCCTCATCTGTAAAGAAGAGATACCAAGAAGAATTAGGCTAAAACTCATAAGCTAAAAAAAAGTATATGTCCTGTGTAATACAGAGCAGGTTTTAGAAATATTAGAACTAATGATCTCCATAATAATATTTTTTAAGTTTTTAAAAATATTTCTCACAGATTGGTGCCAATCTACAAAAGCCAATAAACAGTTTATGAATTTAAAACATAAGAGAGGGCTTCCCTGGTGGCGCAGTGGTTGAGAGTCCGCCTGCCGATGCAGGGGACACGGGTTCGTGCCCCGGTCCGGGAAGATCCCACATGCCGCGGAGCGGCTGGGCCCGTGAGCCATGGCCGCTGAGCCTGCGCGTCTGGAGCCTGTGCTCCGCAACGGGAGAGGCCACAGCAGTGAGAGGCCCGCGTACCGCAAAAAAAAAAAGAGAGAAAATGATGTATCATCTAGCCAAAGAGAAGTAGGAACTACAGAGTCAAAATTATTGATAATATGAAACTTTAGGAAATCTTTTCCGTAGCATCTTTAAGGGGTGCCTTCTGAGAGAATCAGGACTCATGGGGGAAACCCTGCAACTTGGATACATACTCAAGAGCAAAGTAGAACTAGCTCCGATTAGGAGGTTTCACTTCTCCATGTGGCCTGAATCTGCTTTCTCTCAGCCCTTCCGGAACGTTAACTGGTCTTAACAACCAGATCTGGGCACTAGGGGAGAATTCTTGGGCCTTGGAACACCCCACACTTGACAGAGGAAGATAATTTGGAAAAAAAAAAGAGAGAG
Organism: Orcinus orca; assembly: GCF_937001465.1. Lineage (NCBI taxonomy): Eukaryota > Metazoa > Chordata > Mammalia > Artiodactyla > Delphinidae > Orcinus > Orcinus orca. The sequence goes on along the minus strand of NC_064563.1, from coordinate 7,123,393 downwards.
AAGTCATAACTATGGTGAGTTGAGTACTCATTTGTGTACGTCTAGAAAAAGATGGACTCTTGGGTATTTAAACATACAATGATGAAAGAGGGTAACTCAGAAAGCTTCTTGTGATGGAGCTCAATGAAGCCACTTGAGATCTACATCTCACTAACTGTGCAGGGTCAAGCTGGGTATTTAACTTCACTGAGTCTAATTAAAACAAACAAGCAAAAAAAAAGAGACAATTTTTCAAAGGGAAGGAAAGGGAAAGAAAATAAGGAGAAAGGGAAGAAGAGAAAAAAGGAGGAAGGAGAGAAGGATAAGCTTGGCTTTTAAAGTGAGGCTGACTTGGGCTTGGATCCTAGCTCCACCAAAGAATTGCTTTTGTGTTTAATAAATCATTTAACTTCTCTATAAAAGGAGTACATTATCTTGAAGATTAGATATGGGGCATATAAAGTGCCTGGAACATAGGAGTTATGCATAAATGGACCTGATATTCATCATCATCATCGTCACCATCGTTACAAGTATTGGCATCACATCACTTCCCAGAATACAGAAGTCGATGCTAAAGCCGAGAGCTGGGAGTCCAAAAGACATCAGAAGAAAAGCAGTGTAATGGAGTTATTTTTCTCTTCTAAAGCAGCTTTCGGAAATTGCTTTTCTTTTCCCTTTTAAATTAATCTTCAAATGCCTCTGGAGACAGGTGATTCTCAAGAGCTGAGCAAAAGGGAAGCTGATCAATAGTGGACGGTGATAGCTAAGGGAAACAGTCTAGGTTGCAGAATGTGTGCTATCCCCAAGAGACCGCCCTGTGCAGCACTTTTTAGTTCAAAGGTTGCAGCCACATGTGATTTTAAGCAAGCATCGCTGCAGGACACAATACGTATCACAGCTTAAGTAGAACCACCCAACAGCCCATCCAGTTAATGCTAGACCTCATTCTCAAATACTGCCAGACCCTTCCATGGGAAAGTGTAAAAACCTTCAAATATTCCTCACCACGTTCTACATCACCATAGAGAGGGGTGCTTCTTGACCTTGGCCAGTCATCAAGCTATGCCCAGAAGCATGAGACCTGACAGCCCTCCTCGTAATTTCCGCCTTGTAGTCAAACTGCAGATGCTGTTATATATACGTTGTACCCAGAGAGAGTCCATGGAGATGTTCCACTTTATTCCTTTAAAATGCCCTCCCTTCTAATTCTAATCACTGCTACCTCTTGTTGGGGTGAAAATATGTGGTGCAAACAAGAACAGCATCTTATTCTCCTGAAATACTTTGTAATTAGAGACATAATTGCCGTTATGGCATCTTGTCAACACCAGACCCTGCGCTAAACAACTTAGATATACAACTTTTCATCATAATAGTGCTAATGGTATCATAGTCCCATTTTACAAATAAAGGGAGTGAGGTTCTCAGTGGGTAAATCATTTTGCCCAATTTCTTACAGTAATAAGTAGGAAACTGGTCTTAACAGCCAGATCTGGGCACTAGGGGAGCATTTTTGGGTCTTGGAACATCCCACACTTGACAGAGGAAGATAATGTGGGGGAAAAAAAAAAAGAGAGAGAAGTCATAACTTTGGTGAGTTGAGTGCTCATTTGAGTACGTCTAGAAACAGATGGACTCTTGGGTGTTTGAACATATGACAATGAAAGAGGGTAACTTAGAAAGCTTCTTGTGATGGATCTCAGTGAAGCCACTTGAGATCTACGTCTTACTAACTGTGCAGGGTCAAGCTGGTTATTTAACTTCACTGAGTCTAATTAAAACAAATAAGCAAAAAAGGACTTCAATGGGGATGAACCTGGTTCTGTCTGGCTCCAAGGCCACCAGAGAGCACCTCCTTTGATGTGCCTTCCCAGAGTAGAGAGGCAGAAGTCTGGATGCTTCAAATGTAGGGGGTGGGCAGGCAGCAAGGTTGGCCACAGGCTCTGGATTCAGATCCTGTTAAGTCAGAGCTCTGACACATAGAGCTGTGTGACCTTGGGGGATCATGGGATGGCTCCTGGCCTCAGTTACTTTATCTGTGGAATGGAGACTGTAAACTCTCCTACCTGAGCATGCTTGACATAATCCCTGGCCCCTCCGGCACAGGAAACACAACACGTATTTGTTGTTGTTACAATATTCATTGTGTTGTGACAACAGATAGCCACTATACAGTGGCACGTAGAAGCTGGCCCATGTGAGTGAAACCGAGACATTAAATTCAGTCACCGTTCAGTGCATTTAAACATTTCTCTCTTAAGCCACTACATCAATTAATAATAGGCTTTCTGATCTAATCAGCATAACCGTGGGTCCACATAACCTGCCCACATCCATCAAACTCAGCTCTTGAAACAGTTGATCATTGCCTATCAAGCCCATGCAATGCATTTCCAGAGAATTATCCCACAAGATCATGAGAACTCAGCTTCTGCCAAACAATGCTTTATCCTGGGAAAAAATCTACTCCGTAGTCAACCTCCCTGTAAATCAGTAGAGTGTGAACTACCTGAACCGGAAGGGAACCAGTCCTCTCTGGATAGCTCTAAAGGACCCAAGGTTATCATTTTACTCATCAGCTTGTGTCTTAATATTCTTTGTTTAAGTATGATTTGAAACAAAGTAAAATTATTGGAAATGCCTTAGAAAGTGACAGTATAGCATTCTCATGAATGTGTTTGTGTGTGTTTTCAGGTCAGAAGAACAGCTGACACTAAGCATGTGCTCTGGAAGAGCTGCCCGCCTGGGTGGAAACCCTCCCACTGGCCACGTGGCCTGGGGAGAGGACGTCTCCGTGTGCCGTTGCTTCTCCTCCTCTTGTAAATAGGGGAGACCAAAGCTGAACCTGCTGCATAAGATTGCTATTCGCCCCCAAAAGATCTGAGTGCTCACCTTGGGTGAGATATCATTCTACACATTTTCATGCCCTTAAAAAGTTTATAATCACATGAAGAAAGACAGTAAATCAATATATAATATGCCAAGGGGATAAGCTGAGCCCCATCTTTGCTCTGATAGTAGTAAGTTTTGTGATCTGTTCCAAGAAACTCATTTGGTCTTGCTGAACCTGATAAGAATAGGAAAAAAAAAAAAAAAAAAGAAAGAAAGAAAAGTAAAGTGGAGTAAAGGGCATAGAGCTGCACTGTCCAGTATGGTAGCCACTAATCCCATGTGGTTACTGAGCCCTTACAATGTGGCCGGTCCAATTTGGGCTGTGCTTCAAGTGTAAATACAGTGCATTTACCAGAAGTACCCTAAACGTAAGTACCAGATTTTGAACACTTAATATGAAAAAGGGAATATAAAATATCCCATGAATCTTTTATATTAATTACATGTTGAAATGATACTATTTGGGGTATATAAATTAAGTAAAAGTATTATATAAATTAAATTTTACTTGTTTCTTGTTGCTTTTTAAAAAATGTGACTACCTAAAAATTTAAATTTAAATAAATTTTATTAAATTTTTAAATTATTAAATTCAATAAAATTAAAATTTTAGAAAATTTTAAATTACCTATGTGGCTTGCATCTGTGGCTCATGTGACACTTCTGTGTCTTCTGGGCTAGAGAGGGATGGGAGCCAGATTTGCGGCTGAGGGGGGATTAAGTAGTCAGGGAAGACCTCTCTTAATAGCATGACGTGGGGGCAGGACCACATGGCAATGAGGGAGGGCACCATGTGGGTTCTTGGGAGGAAGCACTCCAGACTGTGGGCAAAGTCAGAAATAAAGGAAATAATTGATGCTACACAACTAAAAAGAGCCTGACACCTAGTAAAGCAGTAAACTTTAGCTCTGATGATTCCTCAGACCCAAAAGCCTGGACTGATATATAAAGATCTGAATTTATACCATCTGATTAATTTTAAAAACTAGTAATCTTTTAAGTAATCTTTTTCCAAGAGGGAACAGCCAGGATTAAGCATCTTTAGGGATTATGGAAAACCAGCTGGACTAACAGATCTGAGTGCACTCTGGCTCTGACAAGCTTTGTGACCTTGTGACCTTCATTACCTCACTTGGCCTTTCTGAGTTTCATTTACTGGTATGTATTGATAAAATGGAGGGAAAAGGTGAATAAGAATTTTGGCTCTGTCTTCTGTAGAGAATTGATGTGAAGCTTTAGAAAGTTATTTAAATTATATAATGCAAGAAAAATCACATTGGAATTCTCAAGTGATATACACATGCTAATTTTATCATCGAAATGTACAGGGGAGAAATCCAACACAATTCTAGTTCACCTCTGTTGCAACTGCCTGTAATGCTTTATGTTGAAAAGGATGTCCTTCAGATTTTTTTTTAATTTTTGAATTTTATTTTACTTTTTTATACAGCAGGTTCTTATTAGTCATCAATTTTATACACATCAGTGTACACATGTCAATCTCAATCGCCCAATTCATCCCACCACCACCATCCCCCCGCCGCTTTCCCCGCTTGGTGTCCATACATTTGTTCTCTACATCTGTGTCTCCATTTCTGCCCTGAAAACCGGTTCATCTGTACCATTTTTCTAGGTTCCATATATATGGGTTAATATACGATATTTGTTTTTCTCTTTCTGACTTACTTCACTGTGTATGACAGTCTCTAGATCCATCCACGTCTCAACAAATGACCCAATATCGTTCCTTTTTATGGCTGCGTAACATTCCATTGTATATATGTACCACATCCTCCTTATCCATTCGTCTATCGATGGGCATTTAGGTTGCTTCCATGACCTGGCTATTGTAGAGTGCTGCAATGAACACTGGGGTGCATGTGTCTTCTTGAATTATGGTTTTCTCTGGGTATATGCCCAGTAGTGGGACTGCTGGATCATACGGTGATTTTATTTTTAGTTTTTTAAGGAACCTCCATACTGTTCTCCACAATGGCTGTATCAATTCACATTCCCACCAACAGTGCAAGAGGCTTCCCTTTTCTCCACACCCTCTCCAGCATTTGTTGTTTGTAGATTTTCTGATGATGCCCATTTTAACTGGTGTGAGGTGATGTCTCATTGTAGTTTTGATTTGCATTTTTCTAATAATTAGTGATGCTGAACATCTTTTCATGTGCCTATTGGCCATCTGTATGTCTTCTTTGGAGAAATGTCTATTTAGGTCTTCTGCCCATTTTTGGATTGGGTTGTTTGTTTTCTTAATATTGAGCTGCATGAGCTGTTTATATATTTCGGAGATTAATCCTTTGTCCGTTGATTCCTTTGCAAATATTTTCTCCCATTCTGAGGGTTGTCTTTTCCTCTTGTTTATGGTTTCCTTTGCTGTGCAAAAGCTTTGAAGTTTCATTAGGTCCCATTTGTTTATTTTTGTTTTTATTTCCATTTCTCTAGGAGGTGGATCAAAAAAGATCTTGCTGTGATTTATTTCAAAGAGTGTTCTTCCTATGTTTTCCTCTAAGAGTTTTATAGTGTCCGGTCTTACATTTAGGTCTCTAATCCATTTTAAGTTTATTTGTGTGTATGGTGTTAGGGAGTGTTCTAATTTCATTCTTTTACAGGTAGCTGTCCAGTTTTCCCAGCACCACTTATTGAAGAGGCTGCCTTTTCTCCATTGTATATCCTTGCCTCCTTTGTCATAGATTAGTTGACCATAGGTGCGTGGCTGTCCTTCAGATTTAAAGAAAAAATATCTTAACCGGTCTGAACGTTCTCTCTTTGCCCCTCACGTGTCCTCTTTAGCACTCTCCAGGCTTTGCTAAGCCCTGAAACACTAACCTATGTGGACTGTATCCATGGACTCCTTTGCCATGTAGCTTCTGGTGGCTTTGGTCATTGGGAAGTCACAAGTGATCGACGTCAGAATGAATTTAAGTTTGGGGGTTTTATTCCCTGATGGGTCTCCATTGCTTGTCCGTGTCCTTCTATCAAACCTCCTATGAGGCACCACTCTCCACACAGTTCAAAGATGCCCATGCTTCTCCTTGCTCAGGGCACTGCACAGCTTTGTTGGTTTCCTTAAATCCTACCCAAACTTTGTAAATAGTCCTCATGTTAACTTCTTCTCAAGGACACAGTTTTGGTGTGCCATCTGTTTCTTGTTGAATCCCTGACTGTCAGTAACTAAGTATGTGTAAAATAAACTATTTAAATGAGAAAGCAGTTATTGCAACCTTATATAAGTAGCTCATGCTGTGTACCCTCGCATGAAAAACACCACTGTAGATAGTTCTTTATCCTCTCGGTCCATGACGCTGACCTCAAGGCTGGTGACTTGGCTAAAGCTGTTATTTGTGGCTCCTCCTCTTTCTGATCTTTGGCCTTGAAATGAACCCCGCCACTTTCATAGTAATTAACCGCTACTCCTGTGTGGCCAACTCGCACCACTTCCTTCCCTAAACCATACACTCTCGTGCTGTGAAGGTGCACCTTTCAGGTCACTGCACATGCCAAACTCCCTGCAGACTTTGTGCCCTGCATACCGTACCACAGGTCATTGTTGCCCACACCTGCTCTCCCATGACTCTACCTGCTGAGGTCCCTTACCAGCCACAAACACTGAAAAGAAACTGTGTGCCTCTTCTCTATATGCAGTTAAAATAAAAACAATACTCAGCTGTAAAAGACAAATTAGAAATAGCATTTCCTAGTGTTTCTGATCCCACATAAGTTCCCTGGGACCAAACTTTTCTTATTTTTGAGGTGACGTTGCACAACTTTTAAAATGCACTTTGTGGTTGGTTTGCCTACTCAGTCACACATCAATGTTCCCCTCTTTTCCATGAGATTCTACTCAGGTGCAATTTCCTCCTAAAAGCCAGCACTGAAGCCTCGACTCTGGATTAAGAGCCCTACTTCATGTGTACCTGGCACACACTGTGTACCTCCCGCAGAGTCCCGAGCTCACCTTGAGCTCACCTTACTGTCATCACTGGGTTTACCTGTCTGCCTCCTAAGTGTCACTCTTCACTCTTTATCCTCTTTCCCTACTTTATTTTATTTCATAGTCTTTATCGACATCTAATAGTATTTATTTGCTTCATTATTCATTATCCTTTTCTTTCTCTAAAGTATAACCCATGAAATCATATCTTGTTAATCACAGTATCCCTAGTACCTAGAATAGTCCCTGATACAAAGAAAGCCCTCAATAAATATCTGTTGCATTAATGAATGAACAAATAATCTCATGTTTTTCACATGGTATGGGACAGAGTAGGTGCTTAATAAGTGCTTATATGAATGCAGAGTGGCTTCATTCTAGTACCCGACCACAGTGGCCACTACAGTGGCGTGCTGATCAGTTCACGCATTTCCAAGAAGAGGTCTTCTAGAGTGTGGAGGTAAACATGGTTACCTCAGCGTCTGAGCCATCTAGAAGGGGCAGCTGGTTCTCAACCCCAGACAGTATTATCATTTGAGAACGCAGGCTCAGTTCTGCCAGAGCTTCCCATATCTCAAGAAAAGCCAAAATTCTTGATTCTCCTATGTTAAAACTTCTCCATTTTAAAGGTGGCAATGAATTTAAAATATAAAATATGGTGGGACCCAAGCGAAATGTCTGCAAGTGGGATGCAGCCAGTGGGCTATCAGTGTGAGAACTCTACCCCCATCCCTGCCCTGTAGAATGCCTCCATAAAAGAGGGTAAACTTTAACAAACACCAGCATCTGGACTCGGGAACTCAAAGACATCTAAAGTAATTTCTTAATATAGATTAAAAAGGAACAGCAAAGGCTCCTATATTTATATTTTTTCAAGTTCTCTCTTAGAAGACACAAAGAGTATGAAACCAAACCACTAATTAAAACTTCATTTGAAAATTAATCAAGAGAGAATTTTCCTGTGCTAAAAACTCAGTGATTTCCAGGATCCCACAACCTTCGATCTGTTTGTAATGTGGTTCTCCTTCCTAAGTGGGCAAGGGAGGGCGTAGTACATGAGAGTCAGGAGTCATTTTGCCAATATCTCCATTGTACAGCTGAGGAAATTAGGGTGGGGGAATCGGAGACTAGCCAGAGGTCCTGTGAGGAAGGGCAGAGCTGGAAGCAGAACCCACTCCGTCTACTATCCCCCCCAGATCCACCTGCTCCATCGCGCCTCTCCTGTAGTCCAGACCCTTTGCACTAGATGCGGACCTGGCTCTTCCACTCCCATGACTGGGTTTGACTCTCTAGACTGTCCTGTGTTTCCTGCCCCGCAGTACTCAACGGTTCAGTTTCTGCCACTCCCACACCAAGTCCCGGTTGCCAAAGCCTCAGCCTGGGACCTGTGCCCAGATGAGCTCAGTCACCAGTGATGGCGGAGGTGGAGGCGGGAAGGGGAAATTTACCATCCTGCACCCCGCAGAACCTCTGATGCACTGCTTCGCATCCTGCAAGGGTCTACCTCACTTCCACATGACTTGCCCATATTAAAATAGTTGCTCAGTGGTGACAGGACCAGCAGTGACTGAAACATCACCTTACTTTCCCCACAGGACAAAAACAGAACAGATATCCACAAGGCCATGCAACCTTACACGATCACACTTTGACTTATCACAAAGTTCCTTGTCATGCAATCAGCTATTTTCCTTTTTTTTTTTTTTTCCCCAACAGTTTGATCGAGATATAGAGTTCACACACCATACAGTCCATCCCTTTAAAGACAACCAACTTCTGATAGCTCACCTATAACTTCTTACACTGGGGTCAGTGAAAGACCACATATTCCTACAAAGAAGGTGTATTTTTCCTAGGAATTATAGTGAGGCCAGGGATTCATTTTGCATGAGTCACAGCATATTTATGACTTGAGAATATACAAAAGAAAACTTTATGACTCTCTTCTAAGCCGCTGTTGGCACCTTGACTAGAGGCAGATATTGGGGCTCGAGGGGCATGTTTTCAAATGGATGTCTATATTAGATTTATAATCTTATCATCAGAAGTGATCATGGACCAGTAGGGTTTATTCCAGTTTCTAACCTCTTCAGATGTCAGAGTTAATTATACTATGGCGAATACCCAGAAACCTATTGTTTTGCACGTACCGTGTGTCATGAAGGCAGTTGCTAGGGTAACAGAGGGTCACATCCGCAATTCCACTTCCGGGGGAGGGGCATTTAAATAGGTAGATGATAGATAGATAGCTAGGTAGACAGGTAGATGATAGATAGATATTAACATAGATTCTAACACCAGAGATAAAATCTGGTTTAGAAAGCTGACAGTTTATTTTTTAACCCTCCTCCTTCAAGTGGCTGCCTCAGCCTGTATTCCTCAGTACGTGTAGACGTATCCAGAGATAATTTGGAAAGTCTGATAACGTTGAAGTTCAAAGGCTTTCAGTAACTTTCCGATAATAAAACACAAATGTGATTCAAACTTGAGTGGGCCTTACTCGCTAAGAGGGTTTTTTATTATTTAAAGAAAAATGGAGCGAGTTGATGATCTCCATCTCTCCCGGGGGAGAGAGATGCTTGGTTAAATAGTTATTATTCTGGGCTTCCCTGGTGGCGCAGTTGTTGAGAGTCCGCCTGCCGATGCAGGGGACACGGGTTCGTGCCCCGGTCCGGGAAGATCCCACATGCCGCAGAGCGACTGGGCCCGGGAGCCATAGCCGCTGAGCCTGCGCATCCGGAGCCTGTGCTCCGCAACGGGAGAAGCCACAACAGTGGGAAGCCCGCATACCGCAAAAAAAAAAAAAAAAAAAAAATAGTTATTATTCTTTTTAATAACTCCTATTTAGATTGGCTTCATTATGTGACTCACAAATCACATCATCTTTATTAAAGTCGCTTAAAACATTCAACATGAAACAAACTTTGGAATGCTTGACTTACAGGTGTGGGACTGTTTACAGTCCTCAGGTACAGCAGGAAGTCAAGCTTTCATTTATATTTCATGGTGCAGTAAGTACCATTTAATTCTGAAATGTTAGGATCATTACAAGGAGTCTTTAAATTTGAAGCAATTGGGCTTCCCTGGTGGCGCAGCGGTTGAGAGTCCGCCTGCCGATGCAGGGGACACGGGTTCGTGCCCCGGTCCGGGAAGATCCCACGTGCCGTGGAGCAGCTGGGCCTGTGAGCCATGGCCGCTGAGCCTGCGCGTCCGGAGCCTGTGCTCCGCAACGGGAGAGGCAACAACAGTGAGAGGCTCGCGTACCACAAAAAAAAAAAAAAAAATTGAAGCAATTGTCAATGCAGATCAACTTTAAGACTCCACCACCATCATGATGCCACCTTAAGGACACTACAAGTGCTTCTTTGTTAAAATCTTGAAAGGGAAAGATCTCTACACATAGAAAACATTTAATCCCCTAAATGCTCTAGGGGGGGAAAAAAGTTGCAGATTAGGGGAGTGTATGCTAATATGGGCAAAACCTGCTATGGGCTCCCTTGGGAAAGTAGCGTTTGGAAAGGGCAAGGCCTAGCTGAGTACTGCTATAAATTTCTTCTGAAGGTGAGATCATTTGAGAATATACTGGTCTCTTTAACTGCGTCTTAGTTAATGTTTCCAATTAGTAATCCCTGGTCCCTAATCAGCCCTCAGAGACTGGAAAAAACACAAATTGTAGAAGATGACAGATCCGCTCTTTAAAATGTTAAAAGATGAGAAATGAGTAAGTTGGATTATACATGTGTGTGTCTGGACTTAAATGACCTAAACCCACTTATTTCATGGTGACGTAGAGGAGCTTTGGGCTGGGAACAGACAGCTGGGTTTTAGCACTGGCTCTGGTGCTAAACGCATGTGGAACCTTGGAAAGTAACAACCCTTCTGTGATTCAGGTTCCACATCAGCCAAAGGAACAGCTGGACTTTACCTAAGCTCCAAAACTCCACGACCAGTTCTAATATGAGGCCAAAGCCCCAGAGGATCAGCTTAAAATTATTGGTGATTATAAGGAAAAAAGGAAAAAAAACAAAAGCAAAGGCACTTTGGGTTAATCTTGGTTACTGTCAGCGACATGGGCAGCAGCAGGAAACAGAAAACTACCATGTTCTAGGTACTGAGCTAAGAGCTTGGCAAGCTCACGTCATTAGCTTACAACAGCCCTACGAGGAAGCAGTGATTCCTCTAGGGATAACTTACCCAAGGTGGCACATCATCCTAAGTGGCAGAAATAGGATTGAAACCTAGGGAAACTCAGGTTTCTCGGGCTTAATGCTATCGCTCTTAACGACGATCACCTCCCCCTGTAATTTGGGATTCCTGAATGTCCCAACCAATCCCATAGCTTCCTCCCACCCATGGGCATTTAAGCTACCTTCATATTTTACCAATTTTCTTTAAGAACTTGCTCACCTCAAGTCCCAGAGTAGGGAAATAAATTTGATATTATTATTTTCCATTACTGGGAATCAAAAAGATGCTTTTACTCCTGCCTTTTCATTTCATTTTTAAAATTTTTTTCATTGACTTTTTTTTGGTATTAAATGTTCAAAATTATTTTATTAGAGTGTGGTCTGAGTCCCTTCAATCCTAACATTTAAATTTCATCACCAGCTATGACCAAAAAAATACATTTAACTGTCTAAGAATTTCAACTGATTTGTCTCGATAATAGGTCATATTGGTTTTTTGTTCTTTTTACAATCAACCTGTTGAATTAAGCCAAGGATTAAAACATCTGGAGTGTGTTACACTCACACACATACACACACATACACGTACACCCACAGAGCAATATTTGATCACAATGGCCTTACCAGGACGTACACATTATAAAGCAATTTTTCCTAGAAGGCAAGGTCTGTTTCTAAAGCTTCTGTGGTAGAAAAATCCATAGTCAGAGACTTGAGACCAGATGCGTAGACTGGGATTAAAGCTGTGATTAAATCTCTTGCAGGCGCAATACTTCCTTTCATATTTCTTAAAATATGCACAGACCACGGATACAATGTTTGTCAGTGACACAGTACGCATTTTACATTATGGTAATGGCTACCCAACTGTTTAATTCCATTTCCAGTCTCCTTCACGATCTCACACACCTTAAGTAAGGATGCACATAAATTCGTTTTACTCTGACGAAGCAATACACTAAAAGGCAGGTATATTGTTCATTTTCTGTGACCTACCAAATGTTCAATGCCTTTATGATTTTATGACCCAGAGTCGTCTGCACCTCCTTCTCACTAATACCTCGGTCCCCATGAGTTTCCAGAAAGGCCCTCTAACCCTCAGCTTACTTACCATCCTCTAAGAAGCAGGGGATGTCTACAGGGGCTGTAGACAACTATTACACCCCTCCTTAGGCTTGCTTGAAACAAATCTCATCTCTTTCTTTAGCCTCTTTGTTTATTCCCAAAACATCAGTTTCTCATTTCCTAATTTTTTTTCAACAGAAGTTCCTCTTGGGCTTCCCTGGTGGCGCAGTGGTTGGCAGTCTGCCTGCCGATGCAGGGGACACGCGTTCGTGACCTGGTCCGGGAAGATCCCACATGCCGCGGAGCGGCTGGGCCCGTGAGCCATGGCCGCTGAGCCTGAGCGTCCGAAGCCTGTGTTCCGCAACGGGAGAGGCCACAACAGTGAGAGGCCCGTGTACCGCAAAAAAAAAAAAAAAAAAAAAAAAAAAGAAGTGCTTCTTGCACGATAAAAACTCAAGGTTGTATAAAGCGAAAACTTTCGCTTATGAAATTTAACGAAACTCACGGATGGGAGAAACTACTGTACGTATTTTTTAAATAATTATTTTTAAAGTAAACATTTTTTTCCCAGTTTCTTATAAAGTTAAGTATACACTTACCATGTGACCCAGCTCTCCCACTCCTAAGTGTTTTCCCACTATTTCTGAATGTATACAGTGGAGTTGTTTGTAATCATCAAAAACTGGAAACAAAACTGTCCTTCAATAAGTGACTAGATTGCCAAACTGTAGCACACCCATACATGCACTACTATAGGTAAAATAAGAGTTAAATAAAAATAAATAAACCAGAGCAAGTTACTGGTACACAAAACCACATGGACGACTCTCAAAGGCTTTAGGCTGAGTGAAAGGAGTCTGTCTCAAAAGACTACATACCCTACTGTTCCATTTATATGATATTCCAGGAAAGACAAAACTACAGGGACAGAAATCCAGGAGTGCTTCCAGGATCTGGGCATGGAAGTAGGCATTTCCTATTAAGAGGCATGGAGACATTGGGGGAGAAAATAGAATAGCTCTATATTTTGATTGTCGTGGTGGTCACATGATTACATGCATTTTCTAAACCTACAGAACTCTAGACTAAAGGGATAAGTGAAATCTTAATAAAAATAAATAGATAATAATACTTTTTTTTTAAAAAGGTAAATTGGGTCTGCCAGACCCAATGATTGGTGAAACAGATGTGTGTCTTAGAGCCAAGCAGTAAATGCCTACGTACTTGTCCCCAGCTAGCGATGGTTCTATTCTTTAGATCAGTATATCACCTTGATAGCTTGTCAAAGGGGCAGGGAGGAGCGTGTCCCTCTGCTGCTTTCCTTGGTAACTGATGAGCCAACCAGACATCAATTCCCCCTGTAACTGGTAACTCCCCCTCCCCCAGGGAGCAAAGACTGTTGCAATCTCCTGCCCCATTGTCCACCGCACACGGCGGGCTGTCGCTCCAGGACCTTGCTTCAGACGTGTAAGCTCCCTCTTGCATGAGACCATTGATGTCTCTGTCCCTGACTCCAGGCTCTTTCTTTGGTCCCCAGGCTTGGCAAGTACAGGTCTTTCGTGCCTGCAGGGTGCAGCCCAGCAACAAGGTCCAGCTGGATGCCTTTTTTGAGTTCCTAGGAGATGCCTTGACCATCTTCTATCTCCTGACTCTTTGTCCTAAGCTTCCATTCTCTGATGATTGGACCTTCAGCCCCACAGCGCATATTGGTGGGCAGAGACTAAAAGGCACTGCATTTTTGTTGTTGTTGTTTGTTTGTTTGTTTGTTTTTTGGGCTGCACCACGGAGAATGTGGGATCTTAGTTACCCAACCAGGGATCAAACCTGTGCCCCTTGCATTGGAAGCACAGGGATTGCCACTGGATCGCCAGGGAAGTCCCAGGCACTGCATTTTTGAATTGCCATTGCACAGTCCTTACATTTTCCCAGTTTGATCCTCATTTTTACCTACACCCAGGAACGTCTGTGGCAGGACTTATTAAATAACAGCCTGAGTAAAGAAGGGATTGTGCTATTTCTGCAGACTCTCAGTGTTGGCAGTGACGCTGAAAGTCTGTGGACCACGATGCTTGACCATCTCCTCTATGATAGTTCCTCCAAGGACTGATTTAGCCTCACCTGGAGGGTGGAGAAACTCATTGCTCCCTGAGCAAGGCTGCTTAACTCTTTTACAGCCTGATGTTAAGACATCCTCCTAAAATTCACTCATTCCTCATGAACCAAAATGCTCAAATTGTATTTGCTAATCTAAAGCGTCTCTGATTTTCCCTTATTCAGTCCTCTACCATAACTATGTGACCTTTGTCCTTGGGAAATTGAACCCTCCTGGGCCTAACTTTCCCATCCCTCCAGTTTTTCTAGAAATCATATATATAATTCTCTTCCTCTACAACGATTTCATAGTTTCTTACGTTCTATTAATAAGTTTGGAAAGATGGGAGAAATGGTTAAGATATTTGGAAAGAATTCACCTGTAACTCATTTCAACACTTTTTTTTTTTTTTTTTTTTACAACAGTAATTATAGGACAATTCTGTTATCAGTAATCCAGTTCTGACAGCCCCGGAGCCCATATACCACCAACATGCTATCATATGTAGCTGTCATATGGAGAAAAGGAATAGAAATCTTCCTTAAAAAAACCCTCATTCATTCTGCCTTTTCAGATTGTAAAACACATCCAAGTAACCTGGGTGTTTACATGTAGCTTTAAGGACATATGAATTTCCAAAGATCTTAAAAGGGAAATACATGGCAATCTCCAAGGCCCATCTCCATCTCCTCCAAGAGCTGGGAGAGAGAACTGAGACTCCGAGAAATGGACAGCAGCCCTGGGACTGGAATTCCATCTGGAAAACCCATTTTTCTACCTTTCCCATATCACTGGGAATGAAAAAATACATAGAATTATAGACCAAATAACTGATGCCGAAAACGCAGCCTCTGTGCACCAGTGCTATCAAATCTCAGAGACAGAGTTTGTGGTGAAGGAGAAAAGAACAGCTTTATTGCTTTGCCGGGCAAAGGGGGACACAGCAGGCTCATGCCCTCAACACTGTGTGTCCCAACACGGGGGAGTCTGGTGAGGGGTTTTATAGCCATGGTTCAAGGGCGGAGCTGCTGATAAGGATCAGGGTGTGTGCAGGGCCTGGGCTCCTATAATCTGGTCTCAGGGGGTCTCCTGATGACCTTCTGTGGTTCTCGAGGTTATCAAACTGTGACCTTGTCTCTGGAACGAAGAATGCTTCATCAAGTAGTTAACATCTTCCCTTTGTTGGGGTTTTAGTTCTGCAGAAGAGCTCAAAGATATTATGTATATCCCTTGAGGGGGAACCAGGACCCTGCCCCAAGGTTGCACTAGTGTTTCTTGACTGTTCCTCCCTTATCTCTGCATCCCCTCCAATGTGTGTTCCACCCTTTGCCTGGCAAAGCAATGAAGCTATTCTCTTCTACCTCGCCCAAAGCTCTGTCTCCAAGATTGGATTCAGCACCAGGGTACAGAAGCTGAGTTTTTGGCATTATAACTACCATCTTAAAAACCTACAGTGACATATATGAATGTCATTTTGCTAATTAAAACCCTTCCATAATTCCCTGTAACATACGATGATGATGCTATACAAAACTTCAATTGATGGAGCATTTGAGGCCTTTTTAAAGGCCCTGCCACCATTTCTGGCCTCTCTGCCACCACCTACCACACTGTCACTACTGTCCAGGGCAATGGACGAGTACCGTCTCCCTGAACTTGCTATGTTCTTTCACATCTTTGCACCTCTGTTCACTCTGCCCTAGGATGCCCTTCCCTCTTGCAATCACTATGGATCTCTGCAATCCTGCCCTCTCTCTCCTGGCCATGCTTGCTTCCAAGGCATCAGTGCAGGAATCGGACGCCCACGTTATGGAACAGGATCTCTGCCCCTTCAGGCTGGGTGTCCTCCCGTGAGAACCTCCCCTACTGGCCCAGCACAACCCTTTGGCCAGCTGAGCTCACCATCTCTTCCTTTCTTACTTCTTTATGTGGAAGATCACTCTCCTCCCCGTATTTCTTTTTTTTTTTTTTCCGGTACGCAGGCCTCTCACTGTTGTGGCCTCTCCCGTTGCGGGGCACAGGCTCCGGACGCGCAGGCTCAGCGGCCATGGCTCACGGGCCCAGCCGCTCCGCGGCATGTGGGATCTTCCCGGACCGGGGCACAAACCCGTGTCCCCTGCATCAGCAGGCGGACCCCCAACCACTGCGCCACCAGGGAAGCTCTCCTCCCCGTATTTCAACCTATAGTTTCTACAGTCTGTGACATCTTCATATTTGCTTGGTTTCAACCACCAGGAAACAATGTTATTTTAAGTAATAGAAAAGTACGGATTAGAGGAAATGATTTCTCAATAATTTGGACACCCTTGCAAAATTCTATTAAATAAAACTCTGATTTTGAGAAACATCTATGCACATGGGTATCCAATGTGCAAATTTCATGCAGAAGGAAATGAAAATAGTGCATATGAAAATTATTCAGGTTTGCAAATATATAAGCTCTTGAAAACATGGATTTTACTATTGTCTAAATACATAAAACCTGTTAGCTGCCTTTATCTACTCTGAACAAATACAGTTTTCTTTACTCAATCAGGATTAATTTATTTCTTGAATCCATCATATTCTCTCAGCCTCTGCTGGCAGTGAATTAATTCAGTCTCTATTTGTCTCCTGAAATACTGCAACAAACTCCTAAATGGCTTTGAGGCTTTCAGTCTCAACCCACCACACACACAAATACATATGCACATACTCTGCTTTCCATTTACCAGGGATGCCAGCTTTCTGAAACATAAGGATCACTTTTCAAGGTAAAAGGAATTTCCTTTCCCTTCCCCACCATGCTAACTTGACCAACCTTGGGGCCTCTAATGGAGAGAGCCAAGAGAGTAGCCAGGTGCACCAAGTAAGATGGCGTCTCTATTCCACTGCCAGGCGCCAAGGGCAAATCTACACATGTGGAGGAATAATCCCTTTCCAAAGGCCCCAAGGGTGCCCCTCAGCAGAGTACGAGGAAGTCCCATTCTAGAGAAAAGCTGGCCCCTCTGAGACCTCCACTTGTCCATACCCTGGAGTCTAGTGGCAACCCCCAAACTCTGTGCTCCTGAAGACCTCTTTTGTAACGTTGCCCTTCATGGTCTTGGCACTGAGGGCGCCCCTTCCCCTACACCCTCACATGTGGTGGGTGTTTTCTCCTCCCCCTTCCTTGTACCCATAGGAGGGGAGGCAGGGGACATGTTCTCCTTATCGCCATCCCCAGGGCATTCCCCGTCTGCACCCCCAGCTTCAAAGTGTCACAACCATTCGGAGCAATCACTGTCACAGCCATTGTTGCCATTATCCCTGACCACAGGGCATGCCTCTGATGCCAAAAACTCAGCCTCTGTGCACAGGTGTTGAATCAAATCTCGGAGATAGAGTTTTGGGTGAAGTAGAAAAGAATAGCATTATTGCTTTGCCAAGCAAAGGGGGACACAGTTCACTCATGCCCTCAAAACTGTGTGTCCCAACCCGGGGGAATCTGGTGAGGAGTTTTATAGCAATGGTTCAAGGGTGGGGTTGCTTATAAGGAAGGATCAGGGTGTGTGGACTCCTTTAATCTGGCCTCAGGTGGCCTCCTGATGAGCTTCTCTGGTTCTTGAGGTTATCAAACTGTGACCTTCTCTCTGGAATGAAGAATGCTTCATCAAGTAGTTAACGTCTTCATTTGTTGGGGGTTTAGTTCTGCAGAAGAGCTCAAAGATATTGATATGTGTATCCCTTGAGGGGGAACCAGGACCCTGCCCCAAGGCTGCACTACTGTTTCTTGACTGCTTCTCCCTTGTCTCTGCATCTCTTCCCTTCCCTGATTAGCAACTGTTTGAACCTGCCCTTTGGAACTCAGGGACGGTCACGGTGGCTGAAGCCTATACCCTAAAAACAAGAAACAGGGGACACAGAAAGGCTTCCGTGCCCTGGAGCCCCACAGGCTTCTGCTCAGTTTCATCTCTTCTTTCCTTGACGGTTTCAGCACTTGTTTCTCTACCACTGTCCCCTGCACTATTTTTGACACACCTTGTGATGATTTTAAGATACCCACAGCCAATATTTCCACTCCCTGGAGGTTCTTCTCTTTGGCCTCCTCTTCTCCAGTAATCCTGTTTTCCACCCTTCCTCAGCCACTCCTTCCCACAGTCATAGGCTAGACCTTGTCATTTGCAATAACTGCAATGTCACCATAATCTCAGTTTCAAGTATCCTGTCCTCCAAACACCGTCTTCCTTATTTGCTGGTCACTCTTATTACACCAGCTCGATCTTTCATCCCATGAGTGCCTAGAATCTGCTGATCTTTTCACCTTTTCAGTCCTTTACCCTGTTCATGCTTTTCTGTCTTTACTCAGCTTAATCATTATAACCTTCTTGTCTGCATCCTCAACTACCTAGCCCTTTCTAGCTTCTTTATCCCCTTGACTAAATGAAGCCCTGCTTAAATTTAAATCTTTGCCTACATGTGCGTCTGTGCTCATGTAGCTGAATTGGACAGGAGAAGAAATGAAATGTGCCATTACGACGTCCCTCAATTTAAACCCAGGATCATTTCAGTATCAAGAGGGCCCTTCATGCTGCCCAGTAAACAAATGGCCTTTCCCAAATCCAGTCCCTCACTCTCCCTCTCTCCTAGACAAGTGTTGTATTTTTTCTCCTTCTTGAAACTTCCAATACCTCTTCCCCAACCTACCTCTGAGCCAGTGGCCTTGTTTCACACTTCACTGAGAAAATGGAAGCAACAAGGGACAAGTACCATACGTCGTCATAATCTCATCTGAGCCCACATCTTGTACCACCCCTGCCTTCTAGGAATGAACGGTATCTCATCTAAGGACAATCCCTCTGCTTGATCCCTGCCCTGAAGTCTGCACACAGACATCACTCCTTCACCACTGCTTTCTCTTCCACATCATCAAATTTCCCTCCCTACTCTATATCAGTCCACTTACTTTTCACATGTGTTATTATTTCTTCTGTCTTCAAAAACAAAACAAAACAAACAAAAAGCAAACTAACACAATTCTCCCCTTCCCTTTACAGCAAAGCTCCTTGAGATGGTTGTCTATAATGGCTGTCTCCAAAATCCCTGTTCCTATTCTCTATTAATCCCACTCCAACCAAGCCTTTGCTCACACCATGCCATGGAAACTTCTCCTACTAAGACCATTAAAGAGAATGTCTAGTCCTCGTATCACTTGACCTATGGAACGCTCCTCTTAGGATTTTAGGTATTGGTGTTCTTCCCACGGCTCTGACCTTTTCTTCTTATTCTCCTTTGTTGGTTCTGCCTCATCTCCATGGCCTCTAAATATTGAAAACCCTCAGAGTCTGGTCCTTATAACTTACTGAATTTCCATTTATATGGTATTTACTGGCAACCTCTTTCAGTCTCATGTTTTAAACATCATCTGTATGTTGACAACTCCACATTCACATGTCTAGCTCAGAGCTTAACACTAGACTTTGCACTCAGTATATCCAGCTGCCTTCTCCATGTTTCCACTGAATAGCTCACAGACATCTCAAGCCTTACATGTCCAAAACCAAACCCCCGCTATTTTCCCTTCAAATCTGCTCCTGTCAACACTGTGTCCATCTCAGGAAACAGAAGCTTCATCCTTCTGTTACTCAAGCCCCCAAACTTTCAATCACCCTCAATATCCCACACCCAACCCTCAGCGAATCCTGTCAACTCGAGCTTTAAATACACATTTCCCACCACCTCTGCTGCCACCACCCTTGCCCATCGACTGAAATATTTTGATAGCTTCCTAATGGATTTTCTTGCTTCCATCCTTGTCCACGTTCAAGTTATTCCCAACACAGCAGCCAGAATGATACTATTTAAACATACATCCCCTCCTCAGAAACTGTCAATACCTTCCCATCTCAGAGTGAAATCAAGGGTCTTATAATATCCTAAAGTCCCCTATAATCACATGATTATCTCCCTATGTGATTCCCACCATGACCACCCTCACCACTGGAAGTCCAACCCCTACAACCCTCTACCCCTCTCATACCACTCCAGCCACACTTGCCTCCATGTTATGCCTCTTACATGTCGGGGAAGTTCTCCCTCAGGACTCTTACATTCGCTGTTCCCTGTGCCTGGGATGATTTTTGCCCATATATCTGCCTGGCTTGATTTCTCAGCTTCATAAATACATTACTCAAAGTTCACCTTTTCATTGAAATCTTCCCTGATCCCCCAACATGTCCCTTCACTCTTCCTTCCTTTATGTTTCTACTTAAAAATTTATTCCTAAAAAAGAATGAAATAATGCCATGTGCAGCAATATGGATGTTCCTAAAAACGAATGAAATAATGCCACATGCAGCAACATGGATAGACCTAGAGATTATCATATTGAGTGAAGTAAGTCAGACAGAGGAAGACAAATACCATATGATATCACTTATATGTGGAATCTAAAATACGACACAAATGAACATACCTATGAAAAAAAACAGACTCACAGACACAGAGAACAGACTTGTGCTTGCCAAGGGGGAGGGTGTGGGGGAGGGAAAGATTGGGAGTTTGGGGTTAGCTGATGCAAACTATTATATATAGAAAGGATAAACAACAAGGTCGTACTGTAGAGCACAGGGAACTATATTTAACAACCTGTGATAAACCATAATGGAAAGGAATATGAAAAAGAATATATATATGTATAACTGAATCACTTTGCTGTACAGCAGAAATTATCACAACATTGTAAGTCAACTATACTTCAACATTAAAAAATAATATTCCTATATAGCATAGGAAACATTTTCCTTATTTAACTTACTATATCTCTATATCCCCACTAGAATGTAAGTTCCACCAGCGCAGGGAATTTTATTTCTTTTTGTTCATTGTTCTGCCTCCAGTGCCTAGAAAAGTTTGCAGTGCATAGCAAATCCTTATTAAATATTGAACGAATAAATGTTTTACCTGAAGCTATTATTTGATTGAGGCAATACGTGGCAAGAAGTCCACATAAATGCAATTATGCCGTTAAATGGATTTTGCCTTTTTTTAACCATAAAATCACTTGGGACCTTCAAAGAGGGTAGAATGGATATGTACAAGAGAATATTTGGAGCCCCTCTGGAATTTTCAGACTCACAGATGATATGTGGAGCCTTGTGAGATTGTCAAATCCCTTGTGATAACTTCCAGGGTCTCTCTGCAGTCCTGATGCAGAGATTAGAACCAATGCTCCGTTATTCTGCCAAAGTAATCGTTCCAAACTATAATGCTCCATTACAACACACCTCTGGTTAAAGTCCTTTAAGGTTGCTTATGCCCACAACAGTGCTTCACAAATTTTCACCTCCCTTAGAAGCACCTGGAGGACTCCTTAAGCCACAGATGGTTGAGTCTCACGCTAGAGTTGCAAATTCAGTACATCTCAGCTAGAGGCAGAAAATCTGCATTTCCAACAACTTCTCAGGAGATTCAGTTACTCTCGGTGCTAGAACCACATCTTTAGTATCACTGGGCTGAAAAGTGAACACGTTTGTTCACCCTCTGACGTCCCCCACAGATGAACCCACATGATATCCTCCAGAACAAGGCAGTCTGGGGCCAGTCCACAGGGAGGTTTCCTGGAATGCTCGTCCAAGTTTGCTCCTGAGCAACTCTTCCGGGGCTCCTCTGCAATTGGACCCCCTAGGGTTAATATGAATACAATTCTTGTTTGGTCTCCTGAGAAACCTTTCCGGGGAAATTCCTGACAGCCAAGTCAGAGGACTGCATCCTGGGAACCACTGGTGTCCATATCCATCAGCCAGCTTGTGGCCACCAGCCAACAAGGTAGAATCTCAATGAAAACGAGTATTTATCTAAGCGTTTACCAAGTGCCTGGATATTTGCTAAGAACGTTCTACGTACCGTATGTTCCCTACATATGAACCTTCAAGTTGTGAACTTTCAAAGATGCGAATGTGGAGCTTACTAATGAAGACCTGATGGAATTGGAGGCCCACAGAAAGGACAAAAAGAGACAAGAAGAAGAAGAAATAACTGAAGAACAAAGAGATTCACAACGCAGGAAAAGGCCAAGGGGTTTTCTTTATTTGAGGAGGCACTGTTAGTTTTTGAGGCACAGGACCTGAACGTAGAAGGGTACACAAAGGTTGCAGCAGCCGTTCAGAATGCAACCCACTGCTACCATGTAACCTATGATGAGGAAAAAAAGAGCTACTACCCAGACATCACTGGATCGTTTTTTCAAGAGGGTAGATAGAATTGAATCCAGCAAGGAACCAGAACCTACGCCATCAGCGTCAGGCGTGAGTGAAACTGCAGCTGGCCCTCCGTCCCCTATTGCTGACGATCCTTCAGCTCTGCCATCTCCCACCTCCCCTCCCTCCTCCAGTCAGTAACTCTTCTTGCCTGTTCCCTCGATGCCAGCCCCTGGATGCCAGCTGCTGTACTGCACTACTGTACTTTTCAAGGTACTGTTCTGTAAGATTAAAAATGTTTTCTTGATTTTTTGTGTTTGTTCTCTATATATTATCTGTGTGAAAAGCATTATAAACCTATTACAGTACAGTACTATATAGCCGATTATGTTAGTTGGGTACCTAGGCTAATTTTGCTGGACTTACTAACAAATTGGACTTAATGTGCTTTCAGAACAGAACTTGTTCGTAGGTAGGGGACTTACAGTAATGCCTTATTAGATCCTCTCAAAAACTCTATGAGGCAGGTACCATTATTATCTCCATTTTACATATGACAAACCTCATCAAGATTAAGTATCACGCTCACAGCTTAGCATTTTAGTGGCAAAGTCTGGTTATGAACCCACATATCCTGATTCCAGAGGCCAGAATTGTAACCAGGATGCTACAATATCTTCTCCTAAATATGACATCAGAAAAGAGAAAACTAAAACAGTTAAATAATTTCCTTCCCAACATGACTGGAAAATGTTCAGACAGAACTGGAAAATATAATTGAATCAATTTTAAAACAATTAGCATTGTGGACTTAGGTTGTCTCCAAATCTCTCAATTTTTATTTTTCCTTCACTTTAACCTCAATTTTGGCAGAAAGTTAAAAAATACTTTTAAAGTATTAAAATTCTAGGTTGTAGGCTTTTCCCTTTCAACACTTTAAATATGTCCGGCCACTTATCTCAACATAAAAAAGGCCGTATATGACAAACCCACAGCCAACATCGTCCTCAATGGTGAAAAACTGAAACCATTTCCACTAAGATCAGGAAGAAGACAAGGTTGCCCACTCTCACCACTCTTATTCAAAATAGTTTTGGAAGTTTTAGCCACAGCAATCAGAGAAGAAAAAGAAATAAAAGGAATCCAAATTAGAAAAGAAGAGTTAAAGCTGTCACTGTTTGCAGATGACATGGTACTATACATAGAGAATCCTAAAGATGCTACCAGAAAACTACTAGAGCTAATCAATGAATTTGGTAAAGTAGCAGGATACAAAATTAATCCACAGAAATCTCTTGCATTCCTATACACTAATGATGAAAAATCTGAAAGTGAAACTAAGAAAACACTCCCATTTACCACTGCAAAAAAAAACAATAAAATACCTAGGAATAAACCTACCTAAGGAGACAAAAGACCTGTATGCAGAAAATTATAAGACACTGATGAAAGGAATTAAAGATGATACAAATAGATGGAGAGATATACCATGTTCTTGGATTGGAAGAATCAATATTGTGAAAATGACTCTACTACCCAAAGCAATCTACAGATTCAATGCAATCTCTATCAAACTACCAATGGCATTTTTCACAGAACTAGAACAAAAAATATCACAATTTGTATGGAAACACAAAAGACCCCGAATAGCCAAAGCAATTTGTGAAAGAAAAATGGAGCTGGAGGAATCAGGCTCCCGGACTTCAGACTATACTACAAAGCTACAGTAATCAAGACAGTATTGTACTGGCACAAAACAGAAATATAGACCTTTGGAACAGGATAGAAAGCCCAGAGATAAACCCACACACATATGGTTACCTTATCTTTGATAAAGGAGTCAAGAATATACAGTGGAGAAAAGAGAGCCTCTTCAATAAGTGGTGCTGGGAAAACTGGACAGCTACATGGAAAAGAATGAAATTTGAACACTCCCTAATGCCATACACAAAAATAAACTCAAAGTGGATTAAAGACCTAAATGAAAGGCCAGAAACTATCAAACTCTTATAGGAAAACATAGGCAGAACACTCTATGACATAAATCACAGCAAGATCCTTTTTGACCCACCTCCTAGAGAAATGGAAATAAAAACAAAAATAAACAAATGGGACCTAATGAAACTTCAAAGCTTTTGCACAGCAGAGGAATCCATAAACAAGATGAAAAGACAACCCTCAGAATGGAAGAAAATATTTGCCAACAAAGCAACTGACAAAGGATTAATCTCCAAAATTTACAAGCAGTTCATGCAGCTCAATATCAAAAAAACAAACAAGCCAATCCAAAAATGGACAGAAGACCTAAATAGACATTTCTCCAAAGAAGATATAGACTGCCAACAAACACATGAAAGAATGCTCGACATCATTAATCATTAGAGAAATGCAAATCAAAACTACAATGAGGTATCACCTCACACCGGTAAGAATGGCCATCATCAAAAAATCTACAAACAGTAAAAGCTGGGGAGGGTGTGGAGAAAAGGGAACCCTCCTACACTATTGGTGGGAATGTAAATTGATACAGCCACTGTGGAGAACAGTATGGAGATTCCTTAAAAAACTAAAAATAGAACTATGATACGACCCAGCAATCCCAGTACTGGGCATATACCCTAAGAAAACCATAATTCAAAGAGTCATGTACCACAATGTTCATTGCAGCCCTATTTACAATAGCCAGGACATGGAAGCAACCTAAGTGTCCATCGACAGATGAATGGATAAAGAAGATGTGGCACATATATACAATGGAATATTACTCAGCCATAAAAAGAAATGAAATTGAGTTATTCATAAGGAGGTGGATGGACCTAGAGTATGTAATACAGAGTGAAGTAAGTCAGAAAGAGAAAAACAAATACTGTATGCTAACACATATATATGGAATCTAAAAAAGAAAAAAAAAAAAGGTCATGAAGAACCTAGGGGCAAGACGGGAATAAAGACACAGACCTACTAGAGAATGGACTTGAGTATAGGGGGAGGGGGAAGGTTAAGCTGGGACAAAGTGAGAGAGTGGCATGGACATATATACACTACCAAATGTAAAATAGATAGCTAGTGGCAAGCAGCCGCATAGTACGGGGAGATCAGCTCGGTGGTTTGTGACCACCTAGAGGGGTTGGATAGGGAGGGTGGGAGGGAGGGAGACGCAAGAGGGAAGAGATATGGGAACATATGTATATGTATAACTGATTCACTTTGTTATAAAGCAGAAACTAACACACCATTGTAAAGCAAGTATACTCCAATAAAAACGTTAAATAAATAAATAAACAAATAAATAAAGTATTAAAATTCTAGCCCAGGAAATGAAGGAAAAAACATTACTCCAAAGCCTCTAAAATTTTAAATGGCTGTAAGTTGGTCTAGTTGAGTTGCCTACGATATGCCAATTTTCCTTGTAATAGCTATAACCTTGTATTTGGGGTCATGATTTTTATTACATTTGTATTAGAAATGCTGCTAAAGCCCAGGCAGAAGTATATTTCAACCTCACGACTCAAAGTGTAATCTGTGAACCAGCTGTATGGACCAAACCCAGGGGATCACTATAAATGCAGACTCTCAGACTCCACCCCAGACCTGCTGAGTCAGAATCCGCATTTTAACAAGATCCCAGGAGACTCTTATGTTCTTGATGCTAAATTTTAATTCCAGACATATCAATAAAGAAGTGTCCCGTAGTAAAAGTGCCCTGGTCCAGACATCAAGAAAACCATCTCTCCTAACTGGCTAGATGACCCTGAATGATTTCACTGCTCTCGGCCTGCATTTCTTCATTGGAAAAATAAGGAGAAAGAAAGATGGACCTAGAATAGTGGTTTTCAAACTTAGCTGCACACAGGGATCATCTGGGGATCTTGAAAAAAAAAGACTGAAGTCTAGTTCTTACCTCTAGAGAATCTAATTTAATTTAAATTGGTCAGGGGTGTGGCTTGAGTATTGGGATTTTAAACACTGTCCCCAAGGATTCATATGTGCAGCTAAGGTTGAGAACCACTGGCCTAGAATGGAGGTTTAAAGCATTTCTCCTAAACCAGCAGCATCAGAATCACCTGGGCACAAGTGAGCAATGCATATTCTTGGATCCTACCTCAGAGGTGCTGAATGCGCAGCTCAGGGGGCGGGGCCCAGTGGTCTGCAGTTCACAAGACCTCTGAGTCTGCAGAGCTTCTGGGCTCCGCTGTATACCCCAGCTCCAGAACACTGACCTGGAGAAATCATCACGGTCCTTTTCCTTCAGCATAGCTGGAATTTTAGCGCTTTCTGGTGGGATATGTCAACTGTATGTTTGCCCCGTGAGTCCCATGACATCTCATTTCAAGACTTTCTATTTTGGGGTGGGGGAGAGGAAAGAAGTCGAGATCTTCAGGAAGGTTTCCAAGTGGTGACAAAAGATCCCTGATAGCAATCAGGCAGTTACGTGTACCTTTTTCCTGTAAGAAGACCTTCACCATTGAGGTGGCATGAAGAGCATGTGCCCATCTGCTGAAGGGCACGCTTTACTTAGAATTCCTTCTTTTGTTTTTCAACACATCTCTCGTTTTCAAGGGAAAGCTGTAATAGAATCTTTTCTAATGAGCAGAGTTGAAGAGTAAATAAAACCCTATGGTCTTTATTCCTGGACAGGGGCATATCTACCTTCCCTTCTTCTTTACTTGCCTAGAAGCTCCTTACAGGTCTCAGCCTTGGGCACACTCTGCCTATTCCAAGACCAGGCCCAATCAAAGAATTTAAGGTTCCCATCATCAACCAGAGAGCTGAAGCCAGGTGGGTGAGATCTGAACATAGTTGGACATTCCATTGCATAGGAAGAAATCCTTTAGACAGACTCTGTCTCTCAGTGGTATGAAGCATCCTTCCCATGGTTATAAAAAGAAATCATCCGGAGAAAAGAGTACCAAACATTGGCATAGCCTAAAAAAGACTTCACAAAAACAGGAAAATCTCCCATCTTTAAATATAAAGAAATAATTTTCTTGGGCCTTGAGTTTCTTTGAGGTTTTATAACCAAAATGAGGACAAGAAAATCCTATTTTGGAGAATACCTAATTTATTTGAAAATACTTTTTTTTTTTTTTTTTTGCAGTACGCGGGCCTCTCACTGTTGTGGCCTCTCCCGTTGCGGAGCACAGGCTCCGGACGCGCAGGCTCAGCGGCCAATGCTCACGGGCCCAGCCGCTCCGCGGCATGTGGGATCCTCCCGGACCGGGGGGCACGAACCCTTGTCCCCTGCATCGGCAGGCGGACTCTCAACTACTGCGCCACCAGGGAAGCCCTGAAAATACTTTTGATCCTTAAATCCCTTAGCAATTATAGTAATATTAATTCAGACCATTTTAAATTATGCAAGCAAACTGTTACACTTTATGGAAGAGATGCGTTTCTAGGTACACAAAGTCTCTCAACTGTATTTTATAAAGATCAGCGTGGAATCTGGAGGCCAGCTTGGCATTTTATGTCTGAACCGTAAAAGTGTCCCATCTTCTAGAGATATTTGCAAACAAATAGCAGGGCAGCAGGGGTGGTATCTGGTCCCCAAAGGGGAGAAGCAATGTAAGTCAATGGCAGCCACCAGCAAAGGTAATGTTTCTAGCAGACCCTGTGGTCCAGCAAAGCAACTCTGGATGCAAACTCTTCCTTAGACACCACAGTGTGTATACAATTAGATATTTTTGTGATATCTTCTGATATCCTCTTTCTCCCTCTCCCCTTTACCCTTGAAAATCAATGCTTTCAGCTACCTGATACTTAGGCCCTCCCCGTTCATCTTGCCTTTTCTTTTCTGTTTCTTCCCAACAGGAAATGCAACGGCAAACAGGGCTACCTGACAGACCAGAGCCTGGATTCTGAAGCCCCTGGGCCCCTCCTGCTGGAGGAATTTAGGATTCTGTCTTGCTCTCAGCTAACCCAGAGAGAGGCCTGGGGTCACTGTGGCCTCTGAGATGCAGCTTTGATTTTCCACCCTCTCCTGGGGCCCAGCGGAGTTCCAGGTCTCACACTTCAAACTCCCTCTGCCTCATGTTCCCTGATGTGACCTAGATTCTCTGGCCAACCTCCATATCAAGGAGACTAGATCATTTTCTCCAGGTTTCAAACCAATTTGGAAGCCTACTGGCACTCAACAGAGGTCTTAAAGCCTGTAAGTAACCCTAACTGCTTCCAAATCTACAGTGTTGCTGTCCTCGTTCATCAGATTTTTCCATCTTCCTCTTGGCCATCCACACACTTCTGTGAACCTGCTGTCCCTTCGGACAGTGGTCCCTTGACCTGGCTGTCCTGGGTTAGTTTCCCAGGCCCATGCAGTCCTGGCTCACCCTTCTGCCCGCCCAGCTATGTGTCGCCTTCTGGTCCTGATGCCTCACATGAGCCTGCCCAGGTCAGAACACAGGTGGCTTCCCCAATACTATGTAAGGTGAAAGAAAGACAAACCCAGGTGCCCTCCCAACCAGTATGCTGGCATTTTCTTTCCCAGGCGCAGTTTACAGACCAAAAAAAAAAAAAAATCCAAGGTTTTATCAGGTCACAGAACCTCAAGGCCTGTGTGACACCATCCCCCAGGACATGTATCCTCTTAAAAAGAATACATTCAATTTAAACACTATTTTACTCACCTTTTTTAAACAGAAGTTTAGATTACCTGAATGTGTAATCATAAAACAAGTGAGAAAAACCCTACAGCTTTCTAAGGACCTACTCTAGGTCTGTTGCTTTATCCAGGTTTGTCCCTTTTATTCTCAACAGTAAGTTATAAATTTCTGCCACTTCACAGGTGAGGAAACGCAGCCCCAGTGTGCTCAGGGGTCCTGCCCAACTGACTCAGCTAGCTGGTAGGAGAGGAGAGCTCCGACTCATTCAGACGTTGGCCTGGATATGACCTTCACCACGAGCCTCCCACACCCCCTGGAACAGCACGCTAGCCCACCCCTCTCCTCCCATGCTTTGCCAAATCCCTCTGAACTGCACTTCCTACCCATATAGTGTTTACTATATTTTACGTTATTATACACTTTATTTATTTTGTTGTTTATTTAATGTCTGTCTCTTCCCAAGAAAATGGACATGCTTCAAGGGCAAGGATTTTGCTTTGTTCACTGATTTATCCACAGTGTCTAGAACAGTGCCTGGGACATGGCAGCCCTCCAGCATATAGGGGAGGGACCTTCTAATGAAGCGGTGATGCCTCCACTGCCTACGCCCGTCACTAGCCCTCTGCACCCTCCCTGTTCTGTGTGTAGACATGGAAATTCCACCCACCCCCCCAACACAGGGTCACCTTCCTGGTCATAATTCACCTTCTGGTCTCACTGACACCAAAAATCCAAGTAATAAGTATTCAAGTATGCCTTCCACCTAGAGGTACAAAGATTTGGAAACAATGAGACTTTAAAAGCAATAAAACCCTAAACATGAACTTCTCATTAAGGCTTAATTTTTTTCTTTTATTTAAAAAAAATTTTAGTTTATATTGGAGTATAGCCGAGTTACAATGTTGTGTTAGCTTCGGGTGTACAGCAAAGTGATTCAGTTATACATATACATGTATCTAATCTTTTTCAAATTCTTTTCCCGTATAGATTATTACAGAGTACTGAGGAGAGTTCCCTGTGCTCTACAGTTCCCTGTCCTTGCTGTTTATCTATTTCATATATAGTAGTGTGTGTATGTTATTCCCAAAATCCTGATTTATTCCTCCCCTGACCATTCCCCTTTGATAACCTTTAAGTCTGTATAATTATTTAAATAATGGTTTCCTAGTCATTGGCTAACAGGCCTTCATTGAAGCTATTTTAAGATGAAGAAGAGGCAGCACTTACTTTATAACCCTCAGTGAAAACGGATTATCTTCCCAGTGCACCATCTTTGAAGATAAAACTGTCATTTCCACCAGCAGTGGAAGGCGCTATGATTTAGGGCACCCGAGATGTTGTCACTTCTGAGAACTCCAGTGGGATGGAGGCTTCTATCTCCCCATGAGTCTTTTAGAGATAAGGTCTTGGGCTCTCCCAGTGGCCTTTCCAGGCTGGGTTCTGTAATCTCTCAGAACTTGCTCCTGAATCGGGCTGTCAATTGACTGGGTGGGAAACCCGGCATCCAGTGAAAGCCAAGGGGGTTTTGGAAGGACAGCAACAGTTCAGAAAGCCAGGGCTATAAAGGGGAAATGTCTTCATGATCTTGAGAGATGACGGGCGCCCATGACCCCTGCAAAGACCCAGACCTTCTGTACCAAGGGATGGGGCTAAGGACAACATATCGAGCCCAAGAGCTCCTTGTAGCAAAAGGGGATTGGGTATATATCCAGTTTGGAGTAAATCACCAGGTGATGTTTCGTTAGGTTCTCCCCAGAGCTACTGAGATGCAGGCACAGCCTTTCCATGGCCCCCTTTCACAAGGCAGGAGCTCCAAGCACTCCCTTGTCCCTTCTTCATTCACTCAGTCATCAGTTACTGGGTGTATCACTTCTGCCGCTATCATGGAATATCAAGAAGATTGCATTATGCACAGTACACACGTTATCTCATTAAAGAACCACCCTGTGAGGAAGCTGAGACGCATACATGGAGTTTTGGCCGGAGTCACTCCGCTAACAGACACAAGGGGCAACCTGACCACAGAACATGGGATTAAATCACTTCCCCGCACTACGCCAGAGACACCTCTAACCTACAGAGGCCTTAAAACAGAGGATTCCAGCCACGCACACAGTCCTGTCATGAGAAAGGGATGCCCCCCAGGGGCACATCATGCATGACAGTGGTCCCCAGCTCTGACTGAGCATAGCACCGGCCGGGGAGCTTTCACATGAAATTCACAATCATTTTAAATTAATACAGGTCCTATCTTTATCAGTGCAGAGGAATACAAGCAAGAGAACCCAAAAAAAGCAGCTCACAGGACAATGAAACACAACCCTTGATGAGAAAAGCAAAGCAGGGCTTCCCTGGTGGCACAGTGGTTAAGAATCGGCCTGCCAATGCAGGGGACACGGGTTCGAGCCCTGGTCCGGGAAGATACCACATGCCGCGGAGCAACTAAGCCTGTGTGCCACAACTACTGAGCCCACGTGCCACAACTACTGAAGCCCGCATGCCTAGAGCCCGTGCTCTGCAACAAGAGAAGCCACCGCAATGAGAAGCCCGCGCACCGCAACAAAGAGTAGCCCCCTGCTCGCCGCAACTAGAGAAAGCCCGTGCACAGCAACAAAGACCCAACACAGCCAAATAAATAAATAAATTTATTTTTACAAAAAGCAAATCAAACCAGTCACCCCATGTACAGCTGTGGAGCACCTCTGATTGCTGGGCACAGAACAGTACACAAGACAGACATCTATCCCTGGCCTAGAGGATCTTTTTTTTTTTTTTATTGTAAATTTTTAAAAAATTTTTTAATGTTTGAATTTTATTTTATTTATTTTTTATACAGCAGGTTCTTATTAGTTATCATTTTATATATATTAGTGTATATATGTCAATTCCAATCTCCCAATTCATCCCACCACCACCACCCCCCGCCACTTTCCCCCCTTGGTGTCCATACGTTTGTTCTCTACATCTGTGTCTCTATTTCTGCCCTGCAATCAGGTTCATCTGTACCTAGTGGAACATTTTATCTGCACAAAGTGACTTAAAAAACCCAAGACCCTCCAAAAGATAACAACTGCTAATGATTTCTTATGTTTATTTTTGGAAATGAATGTGCTTACATCAGGATAGCTATCAAAGAACCCTCATATTCTCACTCCCAAAGGGATTTCTTTGGGGATTTCTCTTTACCCTTCTGAGCCTTGCTTTCACTGCTGTGACATTCGAGACTTTTTTTTCCACATCACAACATAAAGATATACTTATTTTTTCACGGCTGTACTCCCTTCCAACATTTTGAATGTACCATAATTTTATCTAATGGATCCCCTACTGATGTTCACTTTTGTTGTTTCCAGTTTGAGTTTTAAAAATCAACACTGCATTTAACATCCTTATTTATATGTGTGAGTGACCTTATACAGTGTATTCCTAGTAACAAGCTTGTTAGGGCTAAGAGTACCTGCTATAAAAAAACAAGCATATATAAGTATCATCAAAGCACCTTGTACAAAGTTCACAAAAAATGTATTTCCTTGCACACAACTGTGTGTAAGAGTGGCTTTTGCCATACTCAACTTTTAAAAATTTACTAATCTCCTAAGTGAATGACTATATATCCCATTATTTTTACTTATATGTTGTTAATTATGAGTGAAAATAAGTGTAGTTTTATATTTTTACTGGCAATATATTTTTCTTTATTTGTAATGTGTCTGTTCATATTCTTCATTTTTCTTTCGAGTTGCTTCTCTTTTCTTATTGATTCTTATAAGCTCTTTGTTAATTAAAGAAATTGGCCATTTATCTGCCAATGGTGTTTAAATATTGTTTTCCAAATGTCATTTGTTTTTTTACTTAGTTTTTGAATTGTTTTTCCCAAACACAAGTTATTAATTTTATGTAGTTAGATTTATCATTTCTCTCCTGTATAGTTTGGGTTTGTGTCCTGACCACAGAGGCCCTTTCCATTACAGGAGTATAAATTTATTCACCTGGGCTTCCTTCCATAAATTTATGGCTTAAGTTTTTATGTTTGAACCTTTGTTCAATCTGTAATTTATTTTGGTACAAAGAGTGGAATAAGAATTTACTTTATTTATTTGTCTAAATGTTTACCCAGTGGTACCCAACCCATGGATTTAATAATTCCTGTTTTCAACAATGAATTGAAATGTTACTTTTATCATAACTTACACCCGCCATATACGTAAGTACTGAGGTTTACTTTTAGATGTTCTCATCTGTATTTTATTACCTATTATTCAGGACCAAATTATTTAATTATTATGGTTTTACGATACAATTTAGGATAAGTATCTCCTGTCAGATCGCTCCTTTTTCATAATTTCCTGGAGTGTTTGCTGATGTTTCTTCTTTCAGATAAATTATTGTATCATTTTGTCTAGTTCACAATTAACTCCTATTAGTATCTTTTGCGCTATTGCATCACATTTTTGGGTTTATCTATGAAGAGCCAACAATCTTATGATATTAAATTGTTGGGGGTGGGGAGTTGAAAATACTGATTTCTGGGTTATTTCCTTGGATTGTCTGACTCAGTAAATCTAGAGTGGGAAATAGGAAACTTAGGAAATAGGAAACCTTTCAAACTCTCCAAGTGTTTGTTCAGACAACTTTGGGAAATACCATCCATGGAAATTCAGAGAAAGGATGTTTATTCCTCTTATGAAGAATTAGGTGGTCTTCAAGAAAAGGTGGTACATTGAGAGTAGACATTCTGGAAGAATTAGTGAGATTATGTTTTCACATAAAATGTTTAAAGGACAGAAAAAATAAGAGTGAAAAAACAATGAGACACAGAGGCAAAAAAAAAACACTACATGTCAGGTAAGAAGGAAAACTTGAAGCCACGTCTCAGAAGGGTTAGGAAACTAGGCACGGTTCTGCAGAGCCAGAACTTGGGATGAGAGAAGAGGAGTTTTGTAAACATGAAAGTGCAAGGTAAATTGGGGCCGGAACCTGGATCATCCTGACCACGTGAATAAGAAGTTTGGAAGCTCTGCATGAGGAAATAAGAATTGCTACGGGCCTCTGAATATGTGTGTGCATGTGTGTGTGCGTGTGTGCACGTACGCGCACGTGTGTTTGTGTGTGTGTGTGTGTGTGTGTGTGTGTGTGTGTGTGTGTGTTGGGGGCTATCGGGTCTGCAGCTAAGTCCTGGCCTAGCACAGCGTTGGCTAAGTTGGAAGCATGAGAGAGTAAGTCAGGAAACTCAGTAGGGACGATTACAGCAGTTCACACTGAGATGAACGCTGTGCACAGCTGACAGTGAGGGGTGGAATGAAGGAGGCTTGATCTGCTTCCGGGTTCCTGCAGGCTGTAGTGATTTATTGCTCCAATGAGTCCCACCTTTTCACCCCACATCCACTGTAGGATCAGAGAATCATAGGGCTTTGAATTCATTTAGAGGCCGAGAAGTGCAGGGATCCACCCAGGTTTAAACCCAAAGCACAGGATGGCAGACAGGAGCCCTGACTCAGGAAGCAGAGAGAGAGGAGTAGAAAGCTGTGAGCTTGCATTCACCCCCGGCCCCCACACTTTGGGTATAACATCAGCCAAGTAACAATGTCAGTTTCCTCATCTACAAAATGAGAAGAACATTCATTTTATACTTTCATTGTGAAGAAAGAATGAGACAATAACCAATTCCCCTGACATCCTGAGGAGAACAAAAGGTCCTGGGAAAGAGTCAGCAGATCTGGATTCTAGGCAGCCCAGCTCCACCACTCACTACTGACTCTATTTGGGTTAAACAATTAAACACATTAACTTCCCATTTTCTACCTATAAATATAAAGATGCCAGGTGTCAGACAAGATCGCAAGATGCCATCCAGATAGGAGGTTCTTCTAATGCCTGTTACACAAGGCTTATATGATCTCTAGGATGGGAGAGAACTTTAGATGCTCAAGGAACAGAGGGAAACGTAACTTAGGACATGAGGGAGTGAGTTCTAGCCAGTACTCCTTATTAGCATGTCATAAAGTGCAATGATTTACCGATTTCCTTCACTTAATTCTGTTGCTTTGACAGCACTGGGGACTGCTAGGATGGTGCAAAGAGACAGCAGGTAACATAGGAGACCATCTCCAACAGAAGAGGGAAAAGAGGACTGTTCCGTCTCCCTTCCTTTAGGGTAGGGCTGTTAGTACTATTTATATTTTATCAAGGGTGGCTGCGATTGTCCTTAAGACTATTCAACAGCACGGACCAGGAAAGTGATAACCTCCACTTTATAGAAATGTCCCCTCCTACCAAGATTCTACAGAAGTGGCCCAGGAGTAATGTGCTGGGAAGAAAATACCAAAGGGTGGTGTCAACATTTGGCACACAAGATGTCCAGCCAGAAGGTCTTGGATTTGAATCCCATGCCTACCATTTTCAATCTATTTAGTCTTGGGCAAGAAATTTAACCTTTAAGGGCATCTTTCCTCTTCTGTAAAGTAGAGAGAATGACATCTAGTCCATCAAAACATGGTCATTCCTTTAGGGAGTAAATGAATCGATGTTTGTAAAGAGCTCAAGAGCTCAATAAACAGTGATCATCATTACTGTTGGGAGATTTTGGGTCTTCGATAAATACGGAATACGGAATACGATAAATACGGCATTTTTACCATAGACACACACTATAGACATTCCAGATGATTTCTAGGCCTAATGTTTTCTCAATGGCAATGATGAAAAAATAAGAAGAAGAATATGGAGTTAGGAATAGAAGAAAAAAAATCACTGAAATACAGAATTAGGCAAATGTGCTTTTGCCTTTTAATGGCTGTGTACTCCAAGGAAAATGAAACTTCCAACCATAGCTGGCTTTAGATCTAACAGAATTAGAGCTCTTTCAAGGATCAGCATTCTAGTTTTGAGGCAAGATAGCACAGCCCCACTTACAAGATGCATTCTTTCTGTTGCCTTCATCCCCATTTGAAAGCACAGGGTATCTCTCGATTTTACGGCATTATTGATTTTTTGAATATTGAAACCAATATCCACATGGAAGTAGCACAACGGAAGTAAGTGGAGAAACAGATTGGAGAGGGGATTGCAAGGACGAAAAAGCAGGAAGTCACTCATTTTGTTCCACTTTGAGAATTCATGCTCTGAGAAGTCTGCAAGGCAGTTTTCACATAAAGAGGTTACCAGTTTGAAAGCACCCACTCTACTCTTTAATGAAAGGAATATATGTAGAAATTGATCAATAAAAAATTTCCATGGGACACTTTGGCAATACACATGAGAATTAAATATGCCTTCCCCCTAAATTCCACTTCTGTAAATTTACTCTATGGATATATGTGAACATGTACACAAAGAATTATGTATGTCGGGCTTCCCTGGTGGTGCAGTGGTTGAGAGTCCACCTGCCAATGCAGGGCACACGGGTTCGTGCCCCGGTCCAGGAAGATCTCACATGCCGTGGAGCGGCTGGGCTCGTGAGCCACGGCCGCTGAGCCTGAGTGTCCGGAGCCTGTGCTCCGCAACGGGAGAGGCCACAACAGTGAGAGGCCCGCGTACCGCAAAAAAAAAAAAAAAAAAAAAAAAAGAACTATGTATGCACAATGATATTCATTGTTTTTATTAGTGAAAGAATGAAAATAACTTATTTTTCTTTTAAAAGGGCCAGTAAATCACAATATGTTCCTGAATTAGAAAATGGTGTAGCCATAAAATTAAAAAAAAATAGAAACATCAATATATGCTGAATAAAGCAATATGAAAAACAGGGGACATGGTATGTTTCCATTCCATGTAAAAACAAGAGGGGGGTGTATACATATACCCTTCCACAGAGTTTATTTTTCCAGCTTTATTCAGATATAATGGACATAACATGGTATAAGTTGAAGGTGTACAACATAATGATTTGATGTGTATATATATTGAGAATAATACTACAATAACTCTAGTTAAAATCCATCACCTCACACAGTTGTAATTCTTTTCTTGTGGTGAGAACTTTTAAGATGTACTTTCCTAGAACTCTCAAATATACTATACAGTATTGTTAGCTATAGTCACCACACCACACATGACACCCCTGGGATGTATTGATCTTATAGCTGGACCATCTTCATCCACCCCCTTCCCCTTCTGTAGAATGCAGTCTCTCGAATAAAACAGAGTGCACTACGGTGGGGATAGAAGATTTCGTTTTCACTATTTGCCTTTCTACAATGTTCTCTTTCAAAAACTGTACATGTATCATTACCTTTTCAAAAAGTAAAAATATTCTATTGAAGGTATAGAAAGATGTCATGGTCTCCCTCAGTTCCTGGTGTTCTAGGGAACCCCCCAAAAGTTTGGATTGTTATCTGATAAGAAAAGATCACCTCACACCTGGCACATTGTATGTGCCCAGGAAGAAGCCAGTGAGAAAGAAATTGCTGTTCCATTTGGAAGAGAGTCGCCACTGTGTCAGGAACACGTACACACAGAGGCCATGCCCCCAGGCACCGCTCCTGCACAGGGAGGCCAACTATCAAAGCCATTTGCAGTCTGTGTAAGCCTTGACTCTGGAGC
The DNA here is from genome assembly GCF_937001465.1 of Orcinus orca. Classification (NCBI taxonomy): domain Eukaryota; kingdom Metazoa; phylum Chordata; class Mammalia; order Artiodactyla; family Delphinidae; genus Orcinus; species Orcinus orca. The sequence goes on along the minus strand of NC_064563.1, from coordinate 7,085,939 downwards.
ATTGCGTGTTCCATGAACAAGACTTCCTATCTCCTACCCTTTCGGGAAGGGAGCCGGAATCTTTCCCTGCTCTCAGTCTCAGGCCCACCAGCAGGTGGCTGCTTGGCAGACAAGGTGAGATGCTCTCCGCTTGTGTGTTGGTTCACGTTTTAGTTTGTTGCCTCCTTCAAAAGCCCATGATCTATCTGCATATAGAGGATGTGCTCCCGGACTCTGGCTTTCAGAGGCTGAGTTTTACTCAAGGTCACACCAAACAGTGTGGCCAGGGTCTGAGCCAGCCCGGCCACTTACTGCTGCCTCTTTGCTTGCACTCTCTGTACTCGTGTTTCCTCATCTGCAAAGTGGCCCTGATCATTCTTCCAACAAGGCCATTAGGAGGAGTGGTGGAGGCCATACCCTGAGAACAGTGGTTGGCAGGGACCAAGCACGTAATAAACCTCAGCTATTTTTAGTAGTTAGAGGGCTGCCTGATGAGTTACCACTGTCTCAATTTACTGATTTGGAAGCTGAGGCTCGGGGCCCTTTTTGCAAATTCACGCCACTAAATCGAGGCTTGGCTTGTAAGTTGTGGTCGGAGCCTCGTCACTAGCGCCAGATACGTGCATTCACCAAGCACTTGGCCTCTATTTTCCTGTCTGTGAAATGGAGACTTTGACTCCATACGTCAAAGAGCATACGTTAGAATGGCAGCAGCTCTGACGACAGCAAGCAGAGATGGGACCAGAGACAAAAAAATCTCCCAATTTTGCCTCTAAGATGCTCATAAGTGAAAGTGCAACCGTGTTGGAACCTTCCTGCAGTCACATTTTATGCTCGAGGAAAGCAAGAGTAGCCTCTGCTTTGTTGTTCATTTGTTTTCTTGTCTAAAATGCTAGTAGGCAGCGGTTCAGGCCAGGTAACCACTACTGTGGAATAATCTGCTGCTTGGAGCAGCCCTACTTACTAGTCCTCGTAGAAACACAAAAGTGCAGTTTGCTTCTCACATAATCGTCACATATTTGGCAGACTAAGTGCTCTGATAAGCGGCTGGCGTTTGACAGGTGAGTGAATCGGCTTTCCCAGGTAAGGATGGGCAAAGCCAGCCACTTTCACCCAAGATGAGGCCAACGGAGCACGGGCATTTCAGCGGAAGCTGCCTTGTCTGTTTGTGTGCCTGTTGTTTTAAGGCTATCTATTGTTAAGACAAGGATGGCTCAGGAGATGGAAAAACAATCATTAGCTGCGGCCGCCCTCATAAGCTGTTACAACGCTCAGAGAAACACTAATGGATAAACAAGGTCAACAGAACACAAGGGGCCAGCTCACAGTGTCCCAAGGTGGCCAAGCCTTAGCCAGGCCTCTCTTCCCCTAAACAACAAGCAAAAATCATTAGTATTGACATTCGGGGTAGGCAAGCTGCACGCTGAATGACGAATGACTTCACCCCGGCTTGTCCATCATATCTGTGGGCAGGAGGTAATTTACAAGCTGCCCTCTCTGTACAGAGATGGTGCAATAAAGATGATCCGTGACCACTTACACTTGATCTTTGGGGTGTTTCTTCTTTTCAGTGATGGAGGGGAGTGCTGAGTCAGGTCAATGTTCAGTCAGGATGAATATAGTAACAGCAGGCCCAGTGCTCTGCGTACACCATCTAAGTCAATCCTTATAAGTATTCTAGGAAGTTTCATTTATCATTCTTATTTCACAGATAGGGAAATGGAGGCTCAAAGAAAGCAAGTCACTTGCCTGAGTTCCCTGTGGGGAGCTGGGTCTTGAGCACTGAAGCTAGGATTCGAACTTGAGCTACTGGAACTAGGGTGAACAATTCATCCCCGTCCTCATGAGACTTCATTTCAGCACGCAAAGTCCCACGTCCTGGGGAACCCCTCAGTCTCAGGCAGAAGTGAGATGGTTGGTCACCCTAAGTTGAACTCTAACTGTGGACCATTCAGTATCTTGTACAACAGAAACAGAGGAACATAGGTTGGAGACTTAGACCAGATTTTCCATGTCAGCAGAAAGCCGCAGGTCAGCTAAATGATCGCTAAAGGTTCACTACTTAAAGTGTGGTCAGTGGGCCAGCAGCACAGACATCTCCTGGGAGCTCATTGAAAGGCAGAATCCCAGGCCACACCCCAGACCTACTGAACCAAGACCTGTGTTCTAATACGATCCTCTGGGGATTTGTATGAACATTAAATTTTGAGAAGCACAGTTCTAAAATCCTTTCCAGAACCATCCCACTGTGATCCTAAATCAACTTGCACAGCATGAATCTCTTTTGGGTGCCAGCTCTATAAAGGGTCCCAAGGACAGGGGAGGAGGGCTCCTCCCTAGGGACTTCCAGTCTATAAACTGAGGCAGGGAGTGGGTGGGGCAGCACAAAGCAGCTTGCAATCAGGTCCAGACTTCATGCCATGGACTGATTTCCCTCAAGGTAAGCAGTGTGTTGAGACGAAAGAACATAAGCTTTGGGCTCAGACTGACCTGGGTTGGAGTCCTGACTCACTGCCTGAGTGACCCAGCAAGTGGGGACTCCTGGGTCACAGGGTGCACTCAGTAAAGTGGGTTAAAGTCACCCGTCCCGGTGGTTCTCAAGCTGGCTGTCCTTCAGAATCAACTGAGGCGTTTTACAAGAAATGCAGATGCCTGGGCTCCAGCTCAGAGAAGTGGATTTAATCAGAGTGCCCTGGCCCTTGATGGTAGCATCATTTCAGAATTCTCCAGGGGATTCCTTTGTGCAGCCAGGATTTAGACCCACTGGCCTTCCTCTTAAGGATGATGGTGAGGGGCTGATGAAGTTACTCATGCCAGCATCTGGGACAAAAACAGACATCCCGGCTCTGCTAAATTCTGCCCTTCAGTCAGTGGTGCCGCATCACCTGTCAGCACCAGCTCTGCTCTCCACAAACGGGAGCTGATGAATTCTCTAAGGAAACCAAGAGGTCCGTAAAGTCCATGGCTTGCGCTTCTCACAGTGATGTTCTTATTATTAAGCGTTTGATTTCATTTTATTTCACTTATTTTGGCCATGCCACACAGCTTGTGGGATCGCAGTTCCCTGCCCAGGGATTGAACCCAGTCCTTGGCAGTGAAAGCCTGGAATGCTAACCAATGGATCACCAGGGAACTCCCTTATTAAGCCTTATAAAGTTAGGAAAAAGCAGGCAACAGTGCCAACCACTAGAGCTAATCAATGAATTTGGTAAAGTAGCAGGATACAAAATTAATCCAGAGAAATCTCTTGCATTCCTATACACTAATGATGAAAAATCTGAAAGAGAAATTAAGGAAACACTCTCATTCACCACTGCAACAAAAAGAATAAAATACCTAGGAATAAACCTACCTAAGGAGACAAAAGACCTGTATGCAGAAAACTATAAGACACTGATGAAAGAAATTAAACACGATACAAATAGATGGAGAGATATACCATGTACTTGGATAAGAAGGATCAATATTGTGAAAATGACTCTACTACCCAAAGCAATCTACAGATTCAATGCAATCCCTATCAAACGACAAATGGCATTTTTCACAGAACTAGAACAAAAAATATCACAATTTGTATGGAAACACAAAAGACCCCGAATAGCCAAAGCAATCTTGAGAAAGAAAAACGGAGCTGGAGGAATCAGGCTCCCTGACTTCAAACTATACTACAAAGCTACAGTAATCAAGACAGTATGGTACGGGCACAAAAACAGAAAGATAGATCAACGGAACAGGATAGAAAGCCCAGAGATAAACCCATGCACATATGGTCACCTTATTTTTGATGAGGCAAGAATATACAATGGAGAAAAGACAGCCTCTTCAATAAGTGGTGCTGGGAAAACTGGACAGCTACATGTAAAAGAAGGAAATTTGAACACTCCCTAACACCATACACAAAAATAAACTCAAAATGGATTAGAGACCTAAATGTAAGGCCAGACACTACAAAGCTCTTAGAGGGAACCATAGGCAGAGCACTCTATGACATAAATCACAGCAAGATCCTTTTTGACCCATCTCCTAGAGAAATGGAAATAAAAACAAAAATAAACAAATGGGACCTAATGAAACTTCAAAGCTTTTGCACAGCAAGGGAAACCATAAACAAGACCAAAAGACAACCCTCAGAATGGGAGAAAATATTTGCCAATGAAGCAACTGCCAAAGGATTAATCTCCAAAATTTATAAGCAGCTCAGGCAGCTCAATAACAAAAAAACAAACAACCCAATCCAAAAATGGGCAGAAGACCTAAATAGACATTTCTCCAAAGAAGATATACAGATGGCCAACAAACCCATGAAAGGATGCTCAACATCATTGATCATTAGAGAAATGCAAATCTAAACTACAATGAGGTATCACCTCACACCAGTCAGAATGGCCATCATCAAAAAATCTACAAACAGGGCTTCCCTGGTGGCGCAGTGGTTGAGAGTCTGCCTGCCAATGCAGGGGACACGCATTCGTGCCCCGGTCCAGGAAGATTCCACATGCCGCGGAGCGGCTGGGCCCATGAGCCATGGCCGCTGAGCCTGTGCTCCGCAACAGGAGAGGCCACAATAGTGAGAGGCCCGCATACCACAAAAAAAAAAAAAAAAAATCTACACACAATAAATGCTGGAGAGGGTGTGTTGAGAAAAGAGAACCCTCTTGCATTGTTGGTGGGAATGTAAATTGATACAGCCACTATGGAGAACAGTATGGAGGTTCCCTAAAAAACTAAAAACAGAACTTCCATACAACTCAGCAATCCCACTACTGGGCATAGACCCTGAGAAAACCATAATTCAAAAAGGGTCGTGTGGGGCTTCCCTGGTGGCACAGTGGATGAGAATCCCCCTGCCAGTGCAGGGGACACGGGTTCATGCCCCGGTCCGGGAAGATTCCACATGCCACGGAACAGCTGGGACCATGAGCCATGGCCACTGAGCCTGTGTGTCTGGAGCCTGTGCTCCACAACGGGAGAGGCCACAAATGTGAGAGGCCCGCGTATCACACACACACACACACACACACACACACACACACACACAAAAGAGTCATGTACCACAATGTTCATTGCAGCTCTATTTACAGTACAGGACACGGAAGCAACCTAAGTGTCCATCGACAGATGAATGTATAAAAAGATGTGGCACATGTATACAATGGAATATTACTCAGCAATAAAAAGAAATGAAATTGAGTTATTTGTAGTGAGGTGGATGGACCTAGAGTCTGTCATACAGAGTGAAGTAAGTCAGAAAGAGGAAAACAAATACTGTGTACTAACACATATATATGGAATCTAAAAATAAGGGAAAAAATGGTTATGAAGAACCTAGCCGCAGGACAGGAATAAAGACACAGACGTAGAGAATGGCCTTGAGGACATGGGGAGGGGAAGGGTAATAAGGTAGGACGAAGTGAGAGAGTGGCATGGACATATACACACTACCAAGCGTAAAATAGATAGCTAGTGGGAAGCAGCCGCATAGCACAGGGAGATCAGCTCAGTGCTTTGTGACCACCTAGAGGGGAGGGATAGGGAGGGTGGGAGGGAGACAGAAAAGGGAGGAGATATGGGGACATATGTATATGTATAGCTGATTCACTTTGTTATAAAGCAGAAACTAACACACCACTGTAAAGTAATTATACTCCAATGAAGATATTAAAAAAATAAACGTTCCCCAAACAAACTAATGTACCAGAAGGTTAGTATTCAGGATCTTACAGCACTCTGTTTTTTTTAAGGAAAAAGAAAAATTCTGAGCAATCTACCTTGAATGCACCATTTAACTGATAGAGCTTCCTTAGGACACGGCTCCTGAGTATCCCCATAAAACTGTAAGTTACAGCCCGCCATTCCTGGGGCAGCTAATGGAAACACATGGCAGTGATCACGTGGCTTCCGGATTGAGCATGGCGAGGGCATCCCTCCCTGTCAGTAACCTCCACGTTGCCTCACAACAAGGGCACCATAAATTATAAACTGTCGCAGAGCTTTGGAAGCAGGCTTTGAGAGAGATGCTAATAATTCCATACAGGAAGGGCAGAAAGTTTTTTTTTTTTAATAGCACAGCCAGTCAGACAAAGAAATCAGTGTTTAAAAGTCGAGCAACACACAGAAGGATAGATAAAAATCGATACCAAATCCCTCTTTCCTTCCCAAGCAACTATTAATAAACTCCCTCAGCTTTCAATGTGTCTGTCCCCATTAGAGTCTTGGGAAGGAAGGAATATGGGGCATGGAGTCTTTATGGAGGTTTCCTGCGCTGATCATTTCTCTATTCTGCCTCTGCTTCTGCCATTTCCCTTCGTTATAGAATAATGACAAATAAAAGATTAGAAGTGGCCTGGGCGGTACATCTAATCCCAAAGTACCAGGGGCTATTTGAGGAGGTAACCAAATGCCCCCTTTCTCAGTGCACTCAGATACCTCCACGGGGATGCTAAGCTGCATCGCTGGACATATATTTCCAAATGGTCATGTTTTCAAAATCCACTCTTTTCTTTCTAACGCACTTGGTTTTCACATCCTCATACCAAGGCCAATTCCTATGGTGCTTTGCAGATTATGAAGTTTGTTTCAACCTCTGATTGAATCTCTCTGTCAGAGAGACCCTTTAACCCATCGTATAAAGGGAAAAATTGACACAGAGAGATTCACTAACGTGTCCAATGTCACACTACCAGAAAGTGACAAAGTGGGAACTTGACCGGGGAGGATTGGTGAGGAGTTCCTGAAAGCTCTTCACCTATATTTCTTTCCCTCCTACCTGCATCTCCCCCGAGAAAACCTCTCACTGATAACTGAGATATTTAAAGTGCTACTTAGGGCTTCCCTGGTGGTGCAGTGGTTGAGAGTCCGCCTGCCGATGCAGGGGACACGGGTTCGTGCCCCGGTCCGGGAAGATCCCACATGCCGCGGAGCGGCTGGGCCCGTGAGCCATGGCCGCTGAGCCTGCGCGTCCGGAGCCTGTGCTCTGCACCGGGAGAGGCCACAACGGTGAGAGGCCCGCGTACCGCAAAAAAAAAAAAGAAAAAAATAAAGTGCTACTTATATCAGTTGTAAGATCTCCCTCCGGGTCTGTGGCCAATTTGCCCTGAGATCTGTCTCTCAAACTTTGGACTGCCCAGGTGCTGACATGTGCAGGTTGCACTGCCCAGCTGCCTCGTTGGTGCCCTCTGGCTGGATTCCACCAATGAGAGGTGAGGGTGAGCGCAAGGGAGAAGGCAGGGTATTTCTCCATCTCCCTCTGTGCCTGAGGCTGGATCCTTCCATCCTCAGTGTCTTAGGCCTGCCGCGATTCCAGCTCCTACCAGGAGGCCCTGGGTCCCGGCCTCCAGGACCACATCTCGTCTCTCTCCATCTTACACTACCAGTTTCTTGCTATCGCTAATCTCTGGGTTGCCTCTGCACCCCTCATGGGGCATCTCAGCTCCTCCATCACCCACATAACTAATGACCTGCATTAAAGTCCTTCTTTGTGAATTAGCTGACATGGTTCCTGTTTTCTGGTTTGACCCCAAAAGATATCATCACTTTTAAAAATTTTTACGTATTTGTAATACTGGGTTGGGTACAGAGAAAAATCAAGAAAGCATCAAATTTTACTGATGGCTCACCATGGACTTCCTGGGGCTTGGCAGTGGTATATGCCTTGTATAGTTTAGTCCTCAGAAGACAACTGTGGAAAACACATTATCATTATCCTCCTTCCACAGAAAAACCTGGATATCAAAATGTGAGGTGACTTGCCCAAGAACACAGAGCCAATAAGTGGAACGGCTGAGATTCTAACTAGGTTGTTTTTACTTCTTTATCGGTCATGAAATAAAGACCAGGCTGGGACTCCCTTCTTGAACAAATACTGGAGATAATGTTGTAAATATCAAAGTCTGTAGTACAAATGACTTGCATTGTTTTTACAAGCATTGAGTTAAATAGTGAAACAGCAGGTATATGTAACACATAATTAATACAAGCCTTAATACCTAACGATGCTTTGGAAAAACTTTTGGGTTCGCGGGCCTCTTGCTGTTGTTGTGGCCTCTCCCGTTGCGGAGCACAGGCTCCGGACGCGCAGGCTCAGCGGCCATGGCTCACGGGCCCAGCCGCTCCGCGGCACGTGGGATCTTCCCGGACCGGGGCACGAACCCGCGTCTCCTGCATCGGCAGGCGGACTCTCAACCACTGCGCCACCAGGGAAGCCCAATTCATGCCTTTTAATTAGATTTTTTCTGATTATTATTTGATGTGAAAAAATAAGGCAGAATAATAAAAGTATGGATTAGATTCAGACTTCTGTTATCAATTGTGATTCCACAAAGTCAAAACACACATCCGTCTTAGACCTCAACCATTTTTATTTATTTCTTTAGCTATCAGCTAGAATATTCTTTCTAGCATTATTATTACAAAGAATCTTCCTTTCATAAAAAATATCTCCCTACGCTCTGTTATAAAGAGTAAAGGGCACTGAAATAAGCCTCAAAGCACTGAATTGGAGTCTTGGCCTTAACTTTTACTAGATGTGTGACCTTGAGAAAGTTGTTTCAGCCATCTGAGGCTCAGATTCCTCGTCTAAAAAGAGGAATAATTATATTTTGTCTACCTCCTACAATGGGTCATTTTGAGAATAAAAAATAATAATGTAGATGCATTTTAAAAAATACAAATTGCTCTACAAGGATCATGTTTATCAAAGTACATTTACATTCATGACTGCGTTTTTATCCTCAGAGCAATCTGCCGCAAGTGCTTCCCTTCGTCAGCAAAATGCATTAATATGAAAAAGGTTCGTGTGAAGAACAACTTTACAAAAGCCTTGCAAACAGCAGTTTTGCGCAGCCTTAACAAATGGCAATTTTTGAAATTGGTGGCCGTGCCGAGCATTTCCGGCTACTTGCACATAAGGCGGTTCCTGCCTATCCCAGCCTCGTGGCCAGAGAAAGCCAACATCTGGAGTGAAGACACAGAAAATGCCAACATCTGGGATAAAGGCACAGAAGCCAAGTGCAGCTGAGAACTGACGTTGTGACCAGGTGGATTGAAACCAAGTGCAATTCTACCATCTTATGATTTTACGTGTTCTTCCGACATTTTCCAACATTAGTCTTAATATTCTATAGCTTTGTCCCTCTCCTTTTACGCTGCAGAGTCCTAGGAAGCCAGAAGTAAAGTGAAACAGAAAAAAAGGTTGTGGTATTTCTTACATTTATTTAAGTATCTAATATCTAAGGGCGCGTCCTGACTTCGACACTTGGAAAACAAACAAAAAGAAGCAGCTACTCTCCCAGGAGCAAAGAGGCGTGTTTCTCTTGTCAACTCACATTCACCAGTTTTGCTAGGGAACGTCAGCATTCTGGATCCGCTGAGGAACTGGATTCCCTTCCTCTCTGATCTCCAACACCCATTTCATCTTGCAGTTTCAACACCTGTTTGTAAGTGCCTATGTGCCTGGCACTGAGCTGAGCGGGGTGCTAAGGACACCTGAGATTAACCAACGCTCATGCATTGAAAGAACTCTCAGCCCCTAGCCCCATCCCTGCCCCCCAGTCCCCAACTCCCACCAGGCACCGCTGTACTTTGGGGCAAACAGCATTGCTCAGAGCACCAAATGCTGCTGCTGCCCATTTCCCCTCTGACCTTGGCCCAGGTAACTTTTCTCCCTCCTCCCTACTTACAGAAAAGCGATTACTGCAAGTGGGCAGAAAAAAAAAAAAAAAAACATAAAGAAGAAGAAGGGGTTCAGTTCATCCCATTCAGTGCTATGATACAAGTTCATATGCATTTCAGTTGTCAGAATCGAGAGGGATTCACGGAAATGCCTTCAGTTTTAAAGGCTGTGCAAACCTGGAGCTCACATTCAAAGAAGGCTGACTTCCAGCTGCTTTATAACGATTTTAACGGGACAACAGAGCAAAGCGTCTTCCTATTTTCAACCCTAGCAATTTGGTTCAAGCGTGATCTCAGCCACTTTAAGCTTTGATATTTCTAGCCACCTCTTATGCTGTATTTTCTCTTAATGCCACCAATCATGTGTGAAATTCTGTTGCAAAACTAATCTTTGTGGGAAATGATATATAATGACTTCTTTAAAGAGAGACAGAGAGGGCAGTGACTATGACCTTTGTTGTTTTTTGACATGCTTTTCATAGTGTAATACAGATGGAAACAGCTCTTTCTCAAGGTCAAAGTCGAAATAGTTTTCTGCTTATACAAGCATCCCTCTTTCTTAAGCAGGAAAAGCCTTGAAAATTATCCTCATGACTTGACTTTAAAAACCTCTAAGGTATAGAATGGTTGATAAACTTGAAAACCAGCTGTGCTCAAAATACAGTTTCATATCCATCTTATTAAATCAATACTTAAAGTTTTACCTTTCAAATGATGTGAAAAGATTTACGAATATACAAAAGATGTGAATGAGAAATAAAATTTGGGTATTTATATAACAAGGCACTGTTTTAGGATCCAGTGTTACACTCACACAAACACGCACACGCACACACATACGCACACATATATTCTAGCCAACACACCTGGTCTTATCAAGGGAGATTTCAGTCAAAAGCAGCTGTGACCAAATATTCTGCAGTGGAAGTCAGAAAACACTAATTTAAATTTTTCACTTGTTTTTTGGAACAATTATGCCACCCACAAAAGGGTAACTTTGCAAGTCGTCATTATCTCATGAATTTTGGAACTTGTCCCTTAAATAAACTCATCTCGTTTCCATGTAATTACAGCAACTAAGAAGGCCCTTTAAAAAAGAAGAAAAACTTAGCTCAAAATTTAAGGGTCCTAATTAAAGAATCCATGTTACTGACATTTTGATCATCCTTGGAATTTGGTTCCCGAAAATGAGAAATTCCTATGAATCTGAAAGAGAAATGTCTTGAGAGGGTTCTCTTAGATTTCAGTTTCCTGCATCTGATGCTTTCTGACAATATTCACCTGTCACATCCGCCATCCCTGTTATGTAGTAATTGATTGCATGTCATTTAGATTAATTTGTAATAACACACAATGGTAATGACTTCAAACTTCAAAAAGGGTAACCTGGACTAACAAATTCCTTCCTGAATTATTCTCTCCCGCTGGCAACCTCGGGGAAATAGAAACACGTCCAGAGTGCCTGAGGGACTCAAGTAGACCTAATTCCCCATAACAGATCACCTAGTACCAACTAATTAGGATAAGTTAAATGTTTCCACTGAAAACACACACACAAAGAGGAATGTTTTTCTCTGCTGCCTGCTGTTTTCTGCTCATTTCCTTCCTTGTAGCCTTGCCGCCTAACTGCTTTTCTAACACAACCAAAAGTGCAAACGCTGACTGGAGAATGTTCTAAACATCCCAGCGGAAAAACAAAGTCCTTCCTATGACAATGTATAAACGTGTCTATTATAGGCAGGGGAATAGGCTGCTGGTCTAGAATTTTCCTACGAGATCTTTTTTTCTAAGTGTTGTATTAAAAGCTTCCTCCATCAAGTATTTCTTGTTATGATATGCACAGCGCTAAGTCTTTTTCAGGTTTTTCTAAGGCATTTTAAGGAAGACAGCTGATTCACAATTAGCACCACGCTGCACTTGAACGGCTCATTCGCACTTTGTAAATTTTGCTCGCCCTTTTCTCCAGGTTTAATGAATATGCCATGAATAGTAGCATTGAGAGGGAGCTCTACTGTTTGTCTCAAGTTCTACTCATTTGTTTAAGATGCATCCTTTCTTTTTGCAGCAGGATTCTCAGGGAGCAAGCCCTCGCCCCTGCTTGGCTGTAAGTACCCCAGAATCTCCATCTGGTTGATTTTCGGGCACATCGAATTTCCTCAGTGCCATCAGGCTCCCATTTTCTCTCCTGATGGCAAAGGGCTGTGACATGACACCTCTCTGGCAAACTGTGGACAGTTTGTGAGGTTGGCAGGACCACGGGCAGCCATTCATCACTCCAGCAGTGGAGAAATGTGTGCAGCCAGATGGAAGGGGAAGATGATTCAGACATACTGGAGACAGTACATGGTTACAGCCTTCTGCTGGGATGTACCTGCCCTTCATGCCAGCACCGTCCCCTGACCCAACTGTAACCAGGTGGCATGGGGCAGGTCTGCTGTACTCACAGCCAGCCAGGACCGCTCCCTTCATCCAGAGAGAAGTCTCCCAGATGCTTCCTGTTATTTGCGGATCAATTTTTTAAAATTTATTTTCTTATTTATTATCTCTAGGTCTCATTTGCAAACCGGGGATCATAGTACTACTTTTTTTTTTTTTTTTTTTTTTTTTTTGCCACATGTGGGATCTTAGTTCCCCAACCAGGGATTGAACCCAGGCCCTCGGCAGTGAAAGCGCAGAGTCCTAACCACTGGACCACCAGGGAACTCTCTATTTCCGGATCAATTGTTAACGGTTCTTCATCCTCGGCACAGGCCATTTTTAAGTCTGTCAAATATTCCTGCGGGTGGAGAGGGTAACTTCACAAGTCTTTATGATTTTCCCTTGCTTTTACAGTAAATCCCAATCAGGTTGCTTGCTGGGATTTCTCCTCTCTTCTTTCTCCCGTGTGAACCTGATTCTTAACTCCAAGTAATGAGTGCGAGATCGACAGAATAAGGAACAAACGTATCCACGGTGACTGAACAGCAAACTCTTAAATTACTGTGCAGTAAGTGCAGATGAACAATTATTGAAAACACTGCACTAAAATTTCAGTAGGAGATAAGAGTGAGGCTTAAGTCATTAAAAGGGTCCATTAGCCTCGTGAGTCTGAGACAGCACACTCAAAACACGAGTTATTCTGGAGAACTGGAAATATTACTTATTCCACCAACTTGCACACACACAGCTGACTCCAACTGAGAAAGGACAGAGCCACAGTGTCCAGCCCCTAAGGGGAAAGGGTCTACAGAGAAGCAGAGGCTGGGCCAGTCTGTCCAGGCAATGAGTCTTCAGTTAAACTTGAAAGGTGTAGCAGGCGAGCAAAACTGACAAATTAGATTATTTACAAGGGAAGTAAATACCCTCCTTGCATATCAATTCCCAGGGTGTTAGAGCAACACCATGCTCTCCATCACTCCCTGCTGGGGACACAAATAAAAGACTTCTGACACCTCTACCCCATTCCCGCAAATCACCAGAAAAAGCCCAAGAATTCAGCCCTGCTTTCCTTTTGTCCCTGTTCTCCCTGACCTGATAAACCCTCTGCAGTTCAAATATGAAGAAGAAAGTCACGGGTGACCAAACTGCAAAGTGAAAGCACTGTTTTGAAAAAATCACCTGAAATAGCTACACACACATAAATACACGTATGTGCCTACGTACATACACACATACATACATACTGTTAAGGATTTGCAACATTAAAATGCTGTTGAATCTTAACACGCCTGGGCCGTATTGTCAATTCTGACCCTAGATCGTGGACCACACATTTTATGAGAGACAGGTGGGCTCCCAGAGCTCTGGATGCCAAACAGCTTGAGCGAGGGGCTGCATAACAGAACCTGAAAGAAACAGCATTCCTAAATACACACGATTTCCTCCGAGAATATAAAACCATATCTCACGCCGGAATTATGGTAAGACCGAACCGTGCTCATGACACAGAGGGCAACTTTAGCCTTGCCTTTAAAAGAGTATAGTTTCATCTGAAGCAGGACATCATATTTCAATGTGTGCTATTAAAAACTTGCATTACACAGTGAAACTAATTGCCCTGTGAATCACCCTGCTTTACAAAACGGCTGGACTAGCATGCAGTTAATAATACGAGCTAGCCCAGTGAATATTTCTCCAAGAGACACAGGAAAATCCAGTACAGCACGGATGGCCTCTGGACCAGTACTTTTACACCACTGCTCTGGTTAACACTACATCCTCACCACCATCACCTTAGGCATTGTTGCAAGAGGTTGAAAACTTAAGCTAAAATTAAAATCTTCCTTTCCATCTCTCAAATACCAGTACAGATGCTGAAATGTTATTTTGTCCAAAAGGCATATTATCTTTACAAGCTTTTGAGCGTGTCAAAAACATTCACAATAAACACTTGCTATTTTATGAATTGTCAATTCACACGCTTACCACCTCTATCACTACCCCCTGGAAAGAGTGTTAACTCTGGATTCTGCTTAAATGTGTCTCTCAGATGAGGAGCCTTTCTTTAAAATCGATTTTAGTTATTTTTAAGACTTCTTTCCTAACATGACGCAAATTAAAGGGAAATCAAAACTGCTGTCAAGACAACTAAAAAGCACTCAGCTTCTGCATACTTTGGCAAACGTTTCAAAGGCTCGAGCGAACAAAACAAAGCAAACAGTACGCACAGCAATAAACAACCGAGAAACTAATACTGCCCCAAGTTTCTCGAAATACCTCTTTAATTGAAAAATGACTCTAGCTTACATATTTCCAAGCAAGGCAACTGATCACCCAGAGCATTTGCATCATGGAACCCTCACCCCTCTTCAGCTGCTCTCACAAACCTTTTAATATCAGAGAGATGCCCTTAGGTGATGATGCGGGATGAAACTTACAGAAGGAAAGCATAACTTCAGGGAGGAGGAAAGGATATTCCGTCTAATCCTTGGCTTCGTATTTAGGGAAGGGTTTTGCCTTCTCCCCATCAGTAAGTTGCAGCGTTACAGTGCAAATGTGCAGCTCCCAGCCCACTTACACTGCTCCACTAAGAGCCCAGATCTAAGCCTCAACGTGTTTTCTGGAAGGGCAGGCAGCTCCGCAGAAAACCTAAGGGAGGTTTCCACCACGGCACGCAACTAAACTGCACAAACCTTTAACAGCTCCAAGACCTCTAAAGGTTTAAAATAATATGCATTTTGTGCCAGGATGCTCTAGCTGGATGGAAAACTGGGATGCTGTGGAAGGGTGCTCTCAGCTGTCCAAGCACCGCACACCAAAGAATGTTTTATTTCCCTTTCTGCCTCAGAATTAGGGGAAAACCAAAATGCTTAATGAACCGTAGATATTGACTAAGCTTCCACAGCGTCCATAGTACAGAACTTTTACATTCCATTGAGTTTGCCCATGACTTTCCCACGCCGCACCATTTCTCCTTCCTCACCTAGCTAAAAAAAAAATCAACTTCATCACACAAATCAAGGCAAAGTTTAGCCACCCTCACCCCTGCCCCTTTCCTCTTCCAACTTCAACTCCTCTACGACTAACAAACAGCCCCGATCGTAGCACAAAGGAAGCTCCTAGGGCTGCACCAGCTGGGTCCTCCAGTTGCCTGCTGAAGGTAGGTTTACTGGAATAGATTCTCGAGGCTTTGCCGAGATTTTCGAAAGGGCTTGTCTGCCCTGATGAAGAGCTGGGCACCCTCAGCATGACATCATCAGCGTGAACACTCACCAAAATACATTATGCTTCTCATTAATCAGACAGCCGGAACCCCACCGCGGCGTCTTCAGCATCAGCTCGCACCCAGGGCTGCCGCGCAGAGCCAACCCGTTTCATGCTACATGCGGCGGAAACGTCCCCGGCGTGGAGAGCAGGGGCGCCGAGCGTGCCGCCTCCGCCGCGGGATGAGCGCCTCGCGGGCCGCCTTTCCCGGGCTACGGTCCCCGGCGGCTGGAGCGTGCACTCGGGCTGCCTGCTGCACTGCCCATCCTTACTGTAATCCGACTCCTCCTTGCGATGTCCTTGCTGCGCCTGTGACATCAGGACTGAGAGTACTACAAACAGACCCCCCCCACACTCCACCCCACCCCACCCCCGGTTCGCCGCGGCTCCGGGAGGTGCTTCGATTGCCTGCCTGGACCAACCATGGTGCTCGGGAAGCGTTGACGAGCCCAGAGACCTGGGAGGGGGCGGAGTGAGGGGCGCGGGAGGCTGTCTTAAAGAGAGAAGGGTCTCCAGAGCCACTGAGGCGCGCACGGGGGGAGAAATTCACCGGCGGGGGGGGGGGGGGCGGGAGGGGACAGGGTTAAGGCGACTTCTGTCACTGACGTGTCATTAGACACACTTTTATCCCGCCCCTCCCGCGAATGGCAGCATCCCCGCCCCAACTGAGTCTCCCCTCCCAAGTTTAAAAGGCAGTAGGAAGGGGAATGGTGCCTTGTGCCTGCATTCTCTTTGCTGTAGGCTTGAGGGTTGGTTGTTGTCTGTGACGGTTATACCTAAAAGACTCCAGGGACCATGCTAGGGTAATACAGGTTTCCACTGAGAAGTGATCAGATCACAGGACCCCAGCAGTTGGTGAAGAGTTGTTTTTATTTCTTGAGTATTTTCTGAGCTAGGTTGATAGAGAAATGTAAAGAAGAATAACTGGTGATGAAAGTCACCTCGCACCTGCACGAGATCACATTTGCTGCCTCCCGAAGCAGGTAGTAGAAAGGACACTGAGGCTGAAATGATCCCTGACCCCTAAAGGGGAGAGACATTTTAGCCTGAAAGATAACCAGGATTGTGTCATAATTCAAGTCTGGTCACCAGTATAATATAGACACACACACACAAGCACTCCCATTACATTTGAGATGAACAGTCGAGAAAGGCAAAGCTTAGCAAGGAAGCTTAGCCCTTACATAGAAAAGGATGTTAAAAAGAAATCCCTGAAAGCTGGACTGATTAATATTTCAATGCTCTGCACTGAAAATAAACCCATAGAGCAAGTTCAGTTTCATAAGGACTCAATCTCTTTGGGGTCCAACTTACCTACTGGACCATTTAAACTTAAACATTTCTACAAAAATCTATTAAACTAAGAACTGAAGATATTGATCAACCATAATGGAAAAGAATATAAAAAAAGAAAAAAGCAATTAAAAAAAAATAAAGAACTGAAGATAAAAATAAAAAATAAAGAACTGTAGCCTATGGAAGCAAGCAATTGATATATTTTAATAGGAGTTTTGGTAAGCCATGGTAGCCAATATTTCTCCATTGTGATATTAAAATATTCCATGGTCTTTCCTTGCACAGTTCTGTGTCTGTTGATGGGTTTAATACACTGGGGGGGGGGGGAGGCTGGTTGCTCTGCAATCTTGCAGTGGATTACAAAGAATTTGGTGAATGCAAATAGATAATCATATATAAGTCAGAAACATTACAGCGAGTCTTAGGATATATCTGGTGATGCTCTTTTAGAAATAGTCTTCATTTAAAGCAATTTGGAGGAAGAAAATGTCAATAGTAAAGAATATTTACTTTTTTTACTCCTATTTTAAAATTAAAACTAAAAAGAATGTTACAGGAAAATCCTGAAGAAAACACATAAGTGGTTTTCCTTTTGGACAGATGGAAATCATCCAAAAGTACAATTATTGGCCTTTCCCTCAGGCAAAAGAACCATCTGTGGTAGAGCTTATTCCTGAAGCTCATCAGGTGTCTTGACGGCCTACATGGGCTAGGGGGCGCTGTAGTTTAATGTTAGAGTTTTTGGTCCTTTCGACTTCCTGTAGTTAGAAGGTGGAAGCTTTTAGAGTTGCATTTAAAACAGGAGATTTAAGATACTAAAGGACTCTCTTAATAATTAATAACACCCTTGAATTTGTGTGGCATTCTGCAGTCACAAGGTCTTTTCACTTATGTCATCTTCCTTGCTAACAAACTGAGATCTCCAAAGGCGTATATTATAATCACAAGAACCTGAGGCTCAGAGACTAGGCAACTTTCTCAATGATGTCAGTGAATGTCAATACAGAATAGTTGTCTTACTATGTGTATGTTGACTTTATGTTCAAGTCCCCAGCAGAGCTGTTTATTCAAATATATAAATTCTAAATTTTCCGTTTATAATGGCTCAGGTAAAGATCTCCCCCAATCATATTACATCACTGCATGTTCCAGAAAAAATATATATATTTATATGGTCATGAAAATAGAGGCAGAGAGCATTTGGTACTAGAACATTCCAACCTCTGCCGGGTCTGAAAGAGCAGTGTGTCACCTCTGAAAGAACATGGCATCCAAGGAGCTGAGTGTTACATTCATACAATGGAATTCTGTTCAAAGAAAAAAATGAGGGTGTCTGCTTTATTTAAACACGTGTGTCCCATCCACCTCCAATTCAGGGTTATCTGGAATATCAAGACCTCCGATAGAAAAGTTGCTTATTTCTGGATGGAAAACAAGTGGTTTTTATTTTACTTGTATACTTATTATCGTTCCTTCTAAAATTACTTTATGTGTATATATTATATTTATAAAGAAAAAATGCGACTATTTTTATCTTGAAACAAAATAACATCTAAACAAAGGCACAGCTGAGGTTGGCTAGACGTAGGGTTGTGGACATGACAGCCGTGCCTGAGAGATGTGCCCATATGTCACCCCCAGGAGAGGACCCAGCAGCTCCCAGGGAAGGACCTCGTTCACACCCGTGGCTTTTCTCTGTCTCTCAGAAAGTATAAGAAGCTGAGAAATTCTGAGGGGGAATAAGGTAGAAATAGACCTTTCATGAGTAAGACAAAGGATGCCCTAAAACCAGTCACATATTTGGACTGAAAACATCATGGAAAGATGTGAATTTTCCCTTTGCTCAGATATCCGGAGAGCTGCCTGCTTGGATTCTCCTGTCTCCTGAAAGCCTTGTTCAAAGGTTTGTCAGGGTAGTCATTCCCAGTCTCCCTTCTAACAGTTCAGACTTCCTTCCTCCTTCCCCTGGCTTTTCCTAACCCCTCACCACCCTCTTAAGTCTCCATAACATGTACCACCATCTGACCCACTACTGTGGACATCTGTTCATTTTGATCTCTCTCCATCGGAATATCATCTCCACGAGGGCAGGGATTTTCCTTGTTGTTCACTGCTGTCTCCACCATCCTTACAAGGGTATCTGGCCCTTGCTGCTACTCAATAAACATTTGTGAATGAGTGAATGAATGAACATAACCGAGTACAGCCTTACTCTGCGTAAAACATCATACTTTCCTATGTGCCTGCAGGCAAATCTTTGAGACTGATGGTGTTTGATGCAAACTGTTTACACAAATTGAGTGTGTCCATGCTTAGCAGCAGCTGTTCTCACATTCCATGCAATACAGATGCCAGGTGGTCCTGCAGACCACAGTGTGTGAGCTTGCTTGTCCTGTCTCATAGCTGAATGCAGCAGTCATGCAGCCCTGACTTAGCAGAGCCCGTTTATGTTGCCTTCCTCTGCGTCTTAGTTTTGTCCACTTTCATCTCTTCCTTATGTATCCGCAGTAAAGTTTTATCCAATGTTCCTTATTCCAGGCTTGCCCAAGGCCAACCCATGCTCCATATTAGATCCATTATTATCTTTTTAAAACAGATGTGATCAACTCACTCCCTTGCTTAAGACTCTTCATTGTCTATTTCACCTACCAGGGTATATAGGGCCTTTCACAGCTAGCCCCTGATTACTTTTCCACTTGTGAATGCTTGATCCTTCACAAGCTACTCCAATCCCACTGCAGGACTACAGTTCCCCTGAAGACTACACTCCTCTTACCTGCTGTCTTTATCTGGACAGTTCCTATTCAACTTTGGGGGCTTTGTTCAAGTATTATTTCTTCTGAGAACCTTTCCTAACCTCAAGAGTGAAGGAGGTACTGCTCCCATTTTGTTTTCAGATAGCATATTATCTAAGTCCTACGTGAGCACTTAAACATAGTGTGGGGATTGCCCTTTACTTGTCCGTCTCCCAAATGAAAGATGATGCTCTTTTTTTTTTTTTTAATCTCCAAGACCTAGTATAAATCAGTATTTAATGAATGATTCCATTATTTATCTATTCATTCATTCCATGTTTACTGAATAAATTCCATATCTTTTGAATGTCTACTTTGCGCCATGCATTGTACTAGGTGATGGATAAATAACACCGCAGAAAGCGCAAAAGGCAATGGGGGACGTGCCTGAGGGTTACCAGGAAGAACAGGAAGGTCAATGTGCTAGAGAGGAAGTAGGTACTGAGGAGGATATTAATAGTTGAAGTGAAATAGGTTACATGCAGCCTAATTCAGTAGGACTTTGGTTGGCCATATCATAAAGATTTAGACTTTTATTCTGACTTGTATAGAATGCCTTTGGAGTAACGTAATTTGACATATTTTAACAGGTTCACTATGGCTGATGCATGGAGAATGGATAAAAGGGAGCAAAGGAAAACACAGGTGACCACTTAGGAAGCGTTTGTAATAATCTAGAAAAGAAATGGTGGCTTAGACCAGGGTAGGAGCAGTGGAGATGGTAAAAAGTGATTGGAATCTATACGTATGACAAAATGGGTCAATAGGATTTCTTGATGAGTTGGGAAAGTGATGGAAGAGAAAAAAAAGAGTAATAGATTATTTGAAATTTGGAGACTCAGCAACTGGAAGGTGAAATTTCCACTAACTGATAAGAAGACTGTGGAAAAACATGTTGGGGGGGGTAGGAGGTAGTCAATGCAGGGCCTATTTAGTTTGAGTCCTATTATAATATTCAAGTGGAAACGTTCCCTAGCAGTTGGGCTATATAAGTATGGAGTTCAGGGGAGATGCTTGAACTTCATATTTAAAGTCATTGTTTGTATCATCTTTTTTAGATTCCACATGTAAGTGATATCATATGATATTTGTCTTTCTCTGTCTGACTTACTTCACTTAGTATGATAATCTCTAGGTCCATTCATGCTGCTGCAAGTGGCACTATTTCATTCTTTTTAATGGCTGAGTAATATTCCATTGTATATATATGTACCACATCTTCTTTATCCATTCATCTGTCAGTGGACGTTTAGGTTGTTTCCATGTCTTGGCTATTGTAAATAGTGCTGCAATGAACATTTGGATGCATGTATCTTTTCCAATTATGGTTTTCCCCAGACATATGCTCAGGAGTGGGATTGCTGGATCATATGGTAGCTCTATTTTTAGTTTTTAAAGTAACCTCCAGACTGTTCTCCATAGTGGCTGCACCAATTTACATTCCCACCAACAGTGTAGGAGGGTTCCTTTTTCTCCACATCCTCTCCAGCATTTATAATGAACATATATACAAAACAGAAATAGACCTACAGACATAGAAATAAACTTACAGTTACCAAATTAGGAGTTTGCAATTAACATAATACACACTACTCTATATATCTGTCTACATAAAATAGATAACCAACAAGGGCCTACTGTAGAGCACAGGGAACTATACTCGATATTTTATAATAACCTATAAGGGAAAAGAATCTAAAAAAAATACATATATACATATGTATATACACATGTATAACTGAATCACTTTACTGTACACCTGAAACTAACACAACATTGTAAATCAACTATACTTCAATTAAAAAAAGAGAGGAAAAAAGCAATAAACAAATAAAAAGTTGTATTTTCAAATAAAAAAAATCATAATCTTATAGATGGTGATTAAATCCATGAGACCAGGTGATCTCCAAGGGAATATAGATGGAAAAGTAGAATAGGGTCAACACTGAGCCCTGGGGAATTATAAGTGCAAGAGACCAAGTATGTGTGTATCTTGTGACTAAATATTTGTTAAAAGCACAACAATCTGTTGAATGAATATTTGTTGACATATGAATGACATTTGATGGAAGGCTATTTATTTTAAGCCTGAGTTTGCTTCCGTCTAATATACCTCCACCCAATGTCAAAACAGGTTGAAAGGTGGAGAAATAACTAATTTGTCTATATGAGAACAAATGACAAGTGCAACTAATCTGTGTAGTGTTTTGCTCAGAATTTTGTAGATGGTGTAGACATGACTACACACTCATAACTCATTTTTATTCATTGATTCCTACTTGATGCTTCCATTGAAATTAAATGCCTAGGGACCTTAATCTGGATAATTAACAGCCTACAGGAAAAGAAGTGCTAATATTGTGAGAAGAAGAAAAATTCTATAAATACTATAATATTCTAAAATTCTACATATCTGAAATTCCCTAACCTTGGAGACATCATCCAATAAATTCCTTCTATATGTGGTCAGTTAACAGGGGCTTTTTTACAAGATTTACTAACTGGCATTGAAAACCCTCTTAGAATTCTTACCCTGGAGCTGGCTGTGGCCTAGGCATGTTTATTCATTCAAAAAATAGTTATCGGGTACTCACGTGCCAAGCACTGTTCTAGGTGCTGAAAGTACACTGATGAAATTACAGACTCTCTGTCTACATGGTGCTTACATTCTTGCGGTTTCCATAGCTTAACTTATCCAGTAGGATTTGGAACATCTTCCGGCTTTGTCTCATGCAGAGGAAGACTTAAAACATCCTTCATCTCATTCATTCATTGGTTATGGTTTATTGTTTCTTTACCCCCAACAGAATGGACATGAGGACAGGGGCATATCTACCACGTTCATACTGTATCCAGTGCCTCAAAAAGTGTCTCAACAATAAGAGACATGAAATAAATATTTATTTGTATTGATTTATTATTTATTTGAATGAATAAATATCTCAAAAGTCTTCCATATGATGCTCTGTCCTGATGCTACCG
This sequence comes from Orcinus orca, assembly GCF_937001465.1. Classification (NCBI taxonomy): domain Eukaryota; kingdom Metazoa; phylum Chordata; class Mammalia; order Artiodactyla; family Delphinidae; genus Orcinus; species Orcinus orca. The sequence continues at coordinate 7,063,536 of NC_064563.1, read as the reverse complement.
AGAATATAGTTATATTCTACCAGGAATGCCCTTTCCTATTCCCCTTTATCTGTCTAAATAATTGTATTCACCACCCAAAACTGCTCAGATATTTCATTTTCTAAGAAGTGTTCCCTAGGCTATGTCTGACTCACATGTTCCCCTAATGTGCTCCCAAACATTGTTTGCAAAACTTTATTACAGTATTTATTAGATTGCATTTCAATAAGCAGCCCAGTTATCAATATCCCTGAAGTAGAATGAAGGTTCTTTGGAGTCATGGGAGAAATAGATAAATATCAATTCCTTTAGTATTTTAACATACCTCAGAATATAGCAGAAGTGCACACCAAGGGCATGGCAGATTGGGTTAGTGACTGGAGCGTGCCGTTAACATCCATGACTTAGGAAGCAGCAACCTTTGCTGTGGTTGGAGACGATCACCAGTATTCCATAGACGAGTAGGAGACTTCAAGAGCAATTAGAGTGAAGAGAGAATCCCAAAGCTGGGAGGAAAGGCCAGCCAGGAACCGGAGGGTTGATCAGCCATTAGGCAAAAGACAAATCAGAAATTTTGTGGGTGGAGCAGGTCAGGAATCCAATACGGGAGCCAAGTATCACCAGAGTCAAGAACAGTTTAGTCAGAGAAGAATCTGGGAAAAGCTGATCCAACCCCAGCTGCTCTTACAGGTGCCTTTTATTAGCACATTTACCCTGATGGATTGATTGTCCTGATTCCCTTATAACAGGAAGTATCACAAGCTCCCTTTCTGAAGTCTCTCGGATTAGCTCCCTGTCACGTTTCCCTTTCTTATTTTCTTTTTTCCCCTCCAAAGCCCTTCAGGAACGTGTTCACATTTTTATCTAGCTTTTAATAAGGCTGACTGACCTCTTGCTTTATATCTATGTAGATATTTTCTCCAAAAATCAATGGACACCACATCACATGTTTGGTCGTCCCCAGTCCACATACTTTGGTGCCTCACCCATAGGAAGTTTAATTATTATAACTATTATCATCAGGGGCAAAAAAAAAAGAAGTGAAGATCCTATATAACAACACACTGAACTCAAATATTTAAGCTACTGCTCTGCTTCTCAAAGCATTTGGTGTCTTATTTAAGGAGATGAAGCATTCCTACAAAAATATAAGTTAAAAAAAAGGTAGTATAAAGTAAATGACAAATGAATAATCTAGGACACGTATGTAAGGGCTTGGTAAAAGATGAAATTATAATGGCTTCAAGGCAAACCTGGAAAGCTGCAGAGAAGAGGTGGCACTTAAGTTTGATCTTTATTATTGGCCCAGATTGATAAAATGCAGACACTGGCAAATGACATAAAGCAAGGGTGGAGTTGTGAATGGTAGGTCTGGGGGACAAAGAAACAACAAGAGCATTCAAGAGGAAGTTTCATGAAAGATTTTCATGCCAAGTGAAGCTGGAGAGGAAAACACAGAGCCTACGTTGGAGGTGACCTCACATCCCAGATTAAAGGGTTTGAAGCGACACGTGATGCAGGAAGTGTCTACTGAATGCGTATGTGAATGAACCTTAAAGTGTTTCCAAGGACAGAAATGTAATAATATGCCTCCCAAGATATTTGGTGACACCCTACCATGAGTTAATACATCTTGTAGAGCGGGTTGAGAGATCTTATACGCTCCAGAGGTTTCCGGTTTTTCTTAAAATAAAATTCATTTATGGTTTCCGGGCAGCAATTTGAGGATCAGCCCTCTCCCCACAACAAATGTGCTTGCGAACCAAATGGAAGAAGAAAACAACATCATATTGAATTTCTTCTTTTGCTTTAAAAAAAAAAAAGATATTTCAAGGTAAATTGAGTACAGGTCAAGTAAAGTTGGATGCTTCAGGTCATGGACATTCCATTTTTATATAGACCGTGATAATAACGCTATAGAGTGAGCACAGAGACAATGCAGTGTGCCCCCAACTTTGCATACATTCACAAAGAAATTGAAAGTGCTTCCAGGTGTGCATAATTCTGCACCTCAAGTCAAATACAGTAGATGGAAATTTGTTCGGCTTCCTCTGTCAAATGTCTAAAACACATGAAGGAAATGTGTAAAGGAAAACAAACAATTCCAGTTTCAACATTCTTTTAATTATATCTCAGTTTCAATCTTGGCTTTGCTCAAACGTAGAAACAATCCTAAGGGCTCATCTCTGATCCTTTCGGTGGATAAAATGACCGCATGTGATTTTTTATCCTTGACTCAAAAATGTCAGTCCTGGAAATCCACAGTATTTATCACCATGAACACCATTTAACTGTGGCAGTACCCAAAGGAACTCTGCACAGCCATACGTGAATACAGCTGAAGGAACTTAATTAATCTTGCTGTCACTTCCATGATGCTTTTCATCAGTTTTGCTGCTATCTGATCAAATGGACTTCTCTGTATTGGAAACGGCTACCCACAGCCTCTTGGAAAAGCATTTTCAAAAGGTAAACAAAGGCTCATCTTTGTGGTAGGGAGCTTTGATGCAGACAGACATTATGGTTGCTACTCTAACGTGGAAGTAACCCTCACATTTCCTATTTACGATTACAAAATCACAGAAAACATAAATATCTATTCTGTTCCCAACCGCGAAACTGCTTTAAAATCTATACACAGAATATGTATTTGAAATAAAAGGTCATGTTTTTCTTTCTATTCTTTTCATGAATAGTGATGCTTAATTCATTATCATGAACTGTACTAACAAGATACAGTATAGAACATAATGCATAACAAATCTAGACGTTTTCACCGACCACCGGTAAGCCGATGAAAATTGGGTTTAACTGATACAGCAAAGCAAGTGATCATTCAATGACAGTACCGGCCCTCACTGTCAGTCATATTTTGGAACGATTGGTTTAATACATGTATATTTTAAGTATAATTTTACTTATATGCTGTTTTTGCATTGTTTTCTCAATGCTGGCCATAATTTAATTTACTAAAAAGAAATTGGAATGATTTTGTAAAATGTCATCTCCTTTTGACCATATGAAAGTCAACTCAGTCCTGTGGGATAGCCACAGAGAACCAGAAAAGCAACTCACCAGTAGCTCAACATGGGCCATTCCCATTTTGGGTAGAGCTGACCTGAGCAACTAATAGGATGCTGTTGACATGACCAAGGTGTGACTTTCAAGATGAGGTCATAAAAGGCAAAGCGGCTTTGGTTTCTTTCTCTTGGATCACATCCTCTAGGAGAGGGGACTTGCCCTGCTATGAGGACACTCAGTAAACCCTACAAAGAGGGACACATGACAAGGGACTGAGATTTCCAGCATTTCTCCTAGCATCAAGTTTCCAGGCATGTGAGTAAGCCACCTTGGAAGTAGATTCTTCAACTTGGGTCAAGCTTTCAGATACCTGCAGCTATAACCGACATTTTAAATGCAACTCACGAAAGACCCCAAGTCAGAACCACCTAACTGAGAAACTCCCAAATTCCTGACCCAGAGACAGTGTGAGAGATGATAACACTTATTGTTCTAAGCTTCTAAGTTTGGGATTTTAAAAAATATGTCAATAGATGCATCATGCAGCTTTATAGTCTAGTTGTAACAGTGGGACGTTACAAGATTAATTAAAATGATGACAGAGTGATATAGAGCTCAGCTGAGATAGACATAGGGCCTTGGAGAGGTATGTATCCCTTTGGGTTTTGGTTTCTTAATGCGTGAAATGATGGAGTGGGAATGAGTGAGGGTCACCAATGCAAGAGTCTCTGGATAGACGTGAGGAAAGTATTGATAATATAATTGCATGGGGTGAGCTAGATGTCTGTTTATAGAGACTGTTAGAGCCTTTGGAGGATTGACAGTGTGTGTCAACGAGTGCCCATTATTTTGCTTCAACTGACCAGAAGCCATGAGGGAATTCGGACCCAATGTTGCTAGATTCTTCCATTTCTCCCCCACCAAGTTTTTACTTTCTATGAAGAAAACAGTATCCACTTGTTAAAATCTTTCATGGAACTTCAACTTGAAGCCACATTGTTTTAAAATTATGACTTTTTTGTTTTATTTTAATTATTTATTGGCATATAGTTGCTTTACAATGTTGTGTTACTTTACAATGTTGTGTTACTTTCTGCTCTACAGCAAAGTGAGTCAGCCACATGTATACATATATCCCTTCCCTCACAGATTTCCTTCCCATTGAGGTCACCACAGAGCACTGAGTAGAGTTCCCTGTGCTATATAGTAGGTTCTCACTAGTTATCTATTTTATACATAGTAGTGTATATATGTCAATCCCAATCTCCCAATTCATCCCACCCCCTCTCCCCCCTTTGTTCTCTATGTCTATTTCTGCTTTGCAAGTAGGTTCATCTGTACCATTTTCCTAGATTCCACATATATGTGTTAATATACAATATTTGTTTTTCTCTTTCTGACTTACTTCACCCTGTATGACCGTCTTTAGGTCCATCCATGTCTCTGCAAATGACCCAATTTCGTTCCTTCTTATGAAACATTTTCTTTTTCCCTTCTTTTGCATTTTCCGATATCTTTAGGATTTTATTCAAGGGTCTCTGCTACTGCATTCAGCTGTTCCAAACTGTTCTCCCCTTCCACCACTCTCTCTACCCTTCTCGATCTCGTGATCAAATTTCTACCTTTATCTACCAACTCATATTCCTCTCTGTCTGGTATCACCATCTCCCCTGCATCTGGCAGGCCCTTCTTCATACCTTGTTAACCTACTGAAATGCTGCTCATCTTTTTTTTTTTTTTCATTGAGATATAATTGACATAACATTATATTAGTTCAGGTGTACAACATAGTGGTTTGATATTTGTATATATTGTGAGATGATCACCACAATAAATCTAGTTAATATCTGTCACCATATATAGTTACAGAATCTTTTTTTCTTGTAATGAGAACTTTTAAAAAAAATTTATTGGATTATAGTTGATTTAAATGTTGTGTTAGTTTCTGCTGTATAGCAAAAGTGAATCAGTTATACATACACATATATCTACTCTTTTTTAGATCTATTCCCATATAGGTTATATGAGTATTGAGTATTGAGTATAGTTCCCTGCACTGTACAGTAGGTCCTTGTTGTTTATCTATTTTATATACAGTAGTGTGTGTACATTAATCCCAAACTCCTGAGTTATCCCCGCCACCCCCCAGCCCACGTTTCCCCTTTGGTAACCATAAGTTTGTTTTCGATTACCTGTCATCCTTAATCGTTTTCTTTCTTTGTTTGTTTGGTTTATAGGAGAGATTTATCTGAAGAAATATTATGAAATATAAAACAACATAAACCCTTAATCTCCACTCCTACAGTGGTAGATTTGATATAATACATAATAAAAAAAACTTTAAAAATCCAAAATGCACAAAGTACTGCACAGTTTGATCACTAAGTCATTAATTGACCAGCAAGGATGAGCCTTCTCTAGGATGGTTGCCAAGTTCATAATTAGTGACTAACTTTTTTTATGCCTTGAGAGAAACGTGATTTATCCCTTGATAAAGTTCCTTGGTATGTCTTCCTGTTTATAATGTGAAATCTCATTTGGAAGAATTAATATGTCTCGTTTATTTTATTGCCACTGAGTGTTCTTATAATGCCTGCCCATGACACACCTCCCAGATCTCCCTAAAATGAGAATTGTTGCTCAGCTGCTAGGAATGCTTCAGACAGAAGGCCTTCACCTGCCAGCCTCTTTAGGTGTTATCTCAGATGCTGGGAGCTGCGTTGCTAAGCTTTCTCCCCCTGTGGTGGACCACATCAGTGATCAATGTGGAAATAAACATCCTGGCCATCTCAGACCAATTTGGGACAATTTGGTGGAGTTGGGCCATTTAATTGCTAGAGCATCCAAAGCTGTCTTTGGACGTGCATCCCAGCTCAACTTCTTTTTCTCTCTAGTCGAATTCCTCTTCTCCCTCCCACAGAGCCAAGCCAGAGTGCTCCCAGATAAACACTCTACCTGCTAACCTTCATCTCTGTCTGTTTCCCAGAGAACCCATCCTGTGACACTGTCATTGAGGAAGTACTCAATATATACTTGGTGGTATAAATTTAAGTCCCAAGTACCTAAAGGCAAGCAAGACTAATTTCCCAAAGAAGACAGTATGCTGATGCCCCAAGAAGCCCTTGAAATTACTGGATAATTGAGAAAGAAAACCCGCCTTTTCTCCAGAGACTTGTTGATTTAGGAATTAATGTGAAGAAAGGAAAGCTCAGAATTTAAATGAATGCCCTGGTCCGTGTACTCTGTCTGAGTAATAGTGATGGCTCAGAGCTGTCAGGTCTGCCAGGAGATATTCAATCATGATGCTCTCCTCTTTCTTTTCAAGAAAGGTAATCACTCAGCATTTTATCTTTTCTAGAAGGTGTCATTATTTTTAAAAGACAATAAAAGTTTCACAAGGGTTTCTAGGTAGTGGAAAGTTTTCTCTTCACCTTCAATAAAAAGGAACAAGAAAAAAAAAAACTAGAGGAGAAAAAGACCCTAATTAATCTGAGCATGAAGAAATCCATTAGCTTTAAGGAACTTGCATAATTTTGAAGTATAAAATTGCTTGGGAGATCCTTTTAAAGTGAGTAATTTATCATGCACTTTAGTATCTAAAATATACATCACATATTTTTGAAAATAATGTTGCATTAGTTAAATAACCAGACCAGTTTTTCTGGAGGGGAAAAAAACAAAAAATATATATATATTTCACCTTAGTAAAAGCTGTTTGGAGAGTCTGCTCTAAAGAAACTGTCAGCAATAAGACCCCCTGAACCTCTGATGGGCAGAAAGAGAGGTTGGAGAGGACTCTGGAGAACATGACGTCTACGTTGAAGAGTATGGAGAATTTCAAATTAAAGAAAAATAAAGGACAAGTATCCCAGGCATAGTTCACAGCAGGTGCAAAGGCCCAGAAGAAAAAAGGAGCATGGGGACAGGAGGTAAGAGAGGCAGAGGAAAGTGGTACAGAATGAGGGACGGCAGGTACCTTGGAGGCAGTCATGACCCTGTGGCAAGGATGCAGAAAACCACAAAGCGTTTAATCAGGAAAGGGATGGACTGTATGCTTATTGATTTAATAGGTACTAGAATAGTGACCTACTATGTATTGCGTGGAAATAAAGCACTCATATAACCGTGCGACTCTGAGATCAGCATATGCAGAAATGCCCTAAATCTCTGACGTAATTCCCGCTTTTCCTTGCTCGGGTTTTCTGTCTACATGTCATCCAATGAAACGTAGTAGACAAGGAAAAAAAAAAAAAAAAAGACGTTTTGCATGGCTGGGCTTGTCTAGTTGAGAATCACCAATTCAGCCAGTTTCAGGGTAAGTCAGCTTTTTCAGCTGTCACGGGAGCTGAGCATTGAACACAAGAATGAAAACTGAACGGTTGATTGTTTGACAATTGACCCAGATGAGCCTTCAGATGATGGAGTCAGTGTGTTGGCTAGATGGGAGTCTGTAATATAATTACCTATCGTATATGCATAATGTATACATGTATATGTGATACGCGGAAGAATATAGAAAAAGTGAAACTTTGAGGTGTATACCACAAGTTTTTATGTTTATCTGCCAGTTGTAGTATAATTCTACATCTCTGGCTCACATGCCCAATTTGTAAAATTGTTTACTCCTCTCCTGCCTTCAAATTTCCTAAGTAACATCTCTCACATTATGGGTGACCCTGTTTTTGAAGATCCTCAAACAATAAAGAGTATTCTGAGACTGTCATTACCTATGGTGGCCTCAAGGATCTGCAGTGGCCACGAGTGTCTTGTTTCTTCCATAAAGTTTCAAAAACGAGTGTCTGTCTAATCACAGTAGTATTTTCAAAAGATCAGCAGGTTATTGCATTTATTTCTGAGAAATAAAGGCAGCCATTTCCTAAATGTTATGTATGTATAGCAGCTACACAATATATATATATGTAATGTGAGTATGTGAGATTTCACTGTCTTAACTTTCCTAGAGATATAAGCAAGGCGTCAATCTTGATGGGAAATATAGGGAATTTGGACATATTTCAAGGTGGTTGCCAAGCCATCCTCCTCTCTGGGGAAGTTCCTTTTCCATATGAAATATGCAGGTCTTACTCACCCCTGGACGTGACTGATTTGATTACGGTGGTCTCTGAATAGGATTTTCTGAGACCTATGACTTGTACGGCTCAGCTTGAAAAAATGAACCAAGACAATCCTGTTTGTTCTTGAAAACAAACTAAGAGATGGAGAAGGAACTTGTCAATTGGTGATGGACCCTGGAACTAGGAGTTCATATAAACTTAGGCCTTACAGAGTCCAGTGCAAGGTGGATAAGCCCAGGAAGGTAGAAAAGAGGGGAAGAGGCAGAGAGACAGAAAGAGAGCAGGCAAGCTGTATGTTGGATGGAAAGAGAGGCTCATTCTTATAGGGTAGGATTTGGTTATTCAATGGTTTCTTCTCACGGGCACCTTTCAAATGATTTCATTTTTCGCCTTGAGGTAACTTTAATAAGTCTCTGTTCCTCCAATAGTAATAATCTCTTATCACTCCCTTAGTTAATTGGAAGAGATTCCGGAGGCTGACACTAGGGGGCGTCATGGTCAAGTTCTGTACTCTAGCCTTTTGACTATTTCTCCCAAAGAAGAGAAAATGGCAGCATCGCGAAGAAGAGAAACACAGTGGTCTAGAAAAGAAGGAAAGCAACAGTCAGGCTGGAGGGAATCAAGGGTATTCAGGAAGTGAACTAAGAGTGGTTATGGGATGATAATAATGGTTTCTAGAAAAATGACAATAGCTTCTAGGTCTCCAGAACAAAGAGCTATTCTCTTCCAACCTTTATTTTCCACCAACATTTTGTGAAGATGTGCTTGTGAACAATAAGAGTAAAGGCTTTTGACTCCTAGGGTTGATACGTAGCCTGTTCTCCTTATGTTTTTATGTATTGTTTTCCTGGTAATCAAGCCTCTTTTATTACTAGAGTGATGAAGAACATTGAACTTTGTCAACTGGATGACTTCCTATCTGTTGTGAATGAGTGACATGCCTACTGAAGTGTTAGAACTCCAAATCATGACTTTGGCCCATGTATCGAGGCACCGTTAGCACCCTTTCTAGAGATGAGTTTGAGTTTGGGCATATTACTGGCCACGAGTAACATGGATTCATTGATTCTCTCTGTTATCTCAATTTCTGATGGTTCACAATAGATCTACCAGATTTGCTATAAGATGCAAATCTCAGCAGAGATCCTGCAGGAGAACAGAGAAAGTCTTATTAAACCACTATGGAAAGTCCGTTAGAGGATGAAGGATAACAGATAAATAAATAATGAGGTCAAGACAAGTAATTTAGAATAGATGGAATTTGAAAGAAGGTATATTAAATGGAGCAAAGGTGGAATGAAAGGATAAAACAAGATAGAAGGCAGGATAAAGTGTTGGAGACCCTTGAAGTCAAGAACACATAGTTAAAATTGTATGTACTAGAAAAACTGTCTGGAGTTGAACCAATGTACTTGAAAGGATTTGTGGTTATGGGTAAACAGGACAGCCAGATGAGGTTCTATTAATATAAATCTTATCTAATCCAATGCTTGATTCAAGTTGTGGGCTCAATAACCACATTTAATGTAGCTATCAAATATAAGATCTTTTCACATCCAATCTTTTTTGTTGTTGTTCATGAAACGTGGCTAGAGCCTGTGTACAAACATCCCCCCACACACATACGCACACCACAACCACTTGTGTCTAAGCCTAAATTGAAACGGAAATGTGATCCGTTGAGAGCCTTACAGTAATCACACTTCTGAGGGGAATACTAGGACACTGTGAGACAGCCACCTTTAAACAAGGCTGAAGATACACACGTGTTTTAGGCTTGTATAAATATCCTACAAAATATATTTACCTTTTCAGCTCAACTCCCTCCTGTATTTGACAAATTTCGCATATTCTTGACCTCCAATCTCAGACATCACTTCTTCCAGAGCACCTCATGACTGCTGATAAGCGTCCACACGCTTCCTCAGCACCCTCTCTTTGGTGATAATGCATTTGTTGTAACTGTCTGGACACTCGCCTTCACGAGACTATAAGGCAGATGCCACGGTGAACTGGCCACTGTACCTCCAGGGTCTAGTGTGTGGTTCATGGTAACTGTCCAGTACATACCTGTTAAATGGGTGGATGGATGTGTGGATGGATGGTAAGTGCAGAGACAGTTGGGGTGGAATGTGCCGAATGGACAAAACAGACAAAAAGAGAGGAGGGAGGAAGGATAAGATACCGTGATGTGAGTATATGACAGTTGTATCAATAGATATTTGGATAACAGATACATACGACCTTTCTTTTGGAACATTTTAGTAATGAAAGAAGTGGACTCTATAATGCTGGGTTAGGGCACAAAAGTATAAATGGTAGCTTTATATCACTATGAACACCCACTGAATATCCAATGGACTAGCCCTTTACCATAAATTCTAGCCGACAATGAAAAGAATACTTGAATTTTTACATTATTACAGTTTGTTCTAACTATCCACATAAGTACATTCTAAGCATAAGAGGATTATACGAACATATACTTGTCTCTCATTTCTAGCCTTGCTGTATGTAATAAAAGGTCTCAAAGGGAGATATCTTAGTGGGCTATGGAGCCCCTGAGGTGGCTGAGACAACCCCCAGGGCCATTCATGCCTTGTGACCTATGCCTGCATTCTGGTTACGGGCAAAGATGAAGGATCTTCTTGAAGATAGAGTCAAGACCCATTTTATAACCAGAATTGAGCATTTAGAAAAGAGTGACACACTATGATTAAATATACAAAAAAGGAAGGTGCTAATTAATAAGAACTTATTCTTAAAGTACTAATTATTTTCTTGCTACCTTCTATTTCCTCTTTATCTCTATTTAAGGAAGCAGAATCGATGCACAATTAACAGGTTTGCTCAAACCCGGCAAGGTCACCTTATGGAATGAAACTCTAAAGAAAGTCTTTCTTTACTACCCTTTTCCCAAGGAAGAGATAGGAACTTGCAACTTTCTGCATCAATTTCAACCTAAACACAGTTTTCTTGAGGCTTTGATCACAGCGTGTGGTGCATCTATGCTTGTGTGCCCTCCTTCACTGGACTCGTGCATTCCCTGAGGGCAGAATGTTGGCATCTACGGTTATCTTACTCATGTCTGTGCTCCTGGCTCCCACGATAATGTCCACAGTGAGTCTGCAAAGATGTTTTTAGATGGGTAAATGAAGGAGTGAATGAAGGAACACAAGAGGAAGAAGAGTCACCATTGACCATGTGTCTGGACATCTGTACATTTTCCCTGATGAATCTCTGGAAAAGAGAGTAAAGACATATTTGAGAATGGAATTTTTGCCATGAGAAGTTGTTGTGTTTGTTGTTTTGCTTTGTTTATACCCCAAATAGTAATTTATCATTTTAAGATGGGAAACTTCTTTTTCCAGTGACTGATATCCCACTGTTCCCTATCTAAGACCATCTCCATTTCCTGATATTATTTAATCTGAGGAACGGAAATATTAGATAATTTGTTGTTCTTAGGAAACGTAACATCAGAGGATAGGGAGATGGGAAGGCTTAAGGGTTTATCCAGGCCACTGGGAGCTCCTCAACAAAACTTCCATTTTATGTCCTTGATATTTATGTCATTAAAATTTAGAGTCCCTAGGGCTTCCCTGGTGGTGTAGTGGTTGAGAGTCCGCCTGCAGATGCAGGGGACACGGGTTTGTGCCCCGGTCCGGGAAGATCCCACATGCTGGGCCCGTGAGCCATGGCCGCTGAGCCTGTGCGTCCGGAGCTTGTGCCCGGCAACGGGAGAGGCCACAACAGTGAGAGGCCAGCGTACCGCACAAAAAAAAAAAAAAAAAGTCCCAGTCATCTGGACAGTGCTGGACAGATATTGCCAAATTTGAGGTACTTATTTTTTATTATTTAACTACAAAAGTCCTATAAATCGCTTTATTCCTAAATATGGTTTTATAGAGTTCAGGTGTAGAAATTCTATATATCTTAATTAATGTGGTGGTCACGTGGGTACATTTGCCAAACTAATCGAACTTTAGACTTAAGAACTGTATACTTTTTATTAAATCATATCCTAAAGAAAAGAGAAATGGAAAAAAATAAATGCTAAGCACACACATACACACAAAAGAATTGGATTGGGTAAACATGAGGTTGAAAGCTGGAGTTAGCTATATGATATGGTTAGAAAATAAAAATCAAAATGAATCTTAAATTTCTAATGGACTTAAAGTAAGATTGTTACAAAAACCAGGGGCGATGGGTCCCTCAGGCTTTGGCAAGACATAATGTTATAATAGAAAAAGCATGACTTTGGAGCAATCCTGACCTAGGATTCAATCCAAGCATTGCCATTCAACAGCTGTGTGACCCCATGAAAGTTACTTAACCTTTGGAGATTCATTTCATCATCTGTAAAACTGGGATGATAATCTCTACTTTGCTTTTGGGTTTTGAACAGTTGGCTTATATAGGTGCTAAATAAATAGCTGCTATCATTATTATCCATCATCTTAATAACATCATTTTAATTTCTGCAAATTTAAAAGAGTTACATGAACATGAAAGAGAAATTTACTATTTTGTGCTTCCATGCCTGGCCACTTCAGGCTTCTCTAGTCTTCTCCTCCCCAAAGTGAGTTTCTCTGTTAAAAACAAGGGTCAACAAGAAGTAACACGTTTAAAAAGAGAAGCCAGTGGGGACCCTCTGATGGAAGCAAGAAAGGGGAACTAGGAAGTAGTGACTCAATTCCATGGTCTCACAAAGCCCAAAGGCTTATGAAAAAGAAATAGCAGTTCCCAGGAAAGATATTCTGGTAGGTTCAGAGCTGGAATGGAGTGGATTGATTAGAAAATATTGAAGAGATTCTGCTGACTAGCTGGATAGATGATGATGGTGCTGCTATGACTGATGAAGTGGATATGATTAGGAATCATGTAGGATTTTGATGTTTCCAGTCCAGGACCTGTCATTGATATGAGCACTTGGGGAACTTTGAAGATGCCCAGTGAAGGGGGAGCATTAACAGATTTGGTTAAGATCTTCGTGGTACCTTTGAAACAAGGAAATAAAAATAACACAGACAGTTGAACAAAGGATCTGAAACAGAGGGGACAGATGGAGGCCAGGGGTATGCTGGGAAATATGTAACAGCTGACTCTCCAGTGAAACAAAGCCTTGATTTGTAGCATTAGCCACTCTCCATGGTTTAAACACTCCCACCAAGGCACCCATTTCATGGCATCGATACAACCAACAGAGCTTCCAATGAGATGTGCACAGTTGGCTCTTGCAAGGGGGTGCTAAGCCAGTTTCATCACATAAGGGGTGATTCTAGACACAGGAAACAGTCAAAAGCATAAAGAGTTTGTTGAAAGTTGAGTAAATTCCTCTGGCTAAGGGCTGGCTTTCGCATATCATTTGCTTCTATTTCACCTGTGTTTCCTTTTATGTGAAAGTTTTCGTGCAGGGTCGCTTAGTATTTTCAGAAAGAATTGGCACTGTTCCTTAAAGCAGCATAGAGTATTCATTATTGGCACCTGCAACACCTGCTACTTCCCAAGGTCATCAGAATGTTAGGGTAAAGGAAGACTGTTCCTTCTTACTTAAAAAACCAGGGGAAGGAGGGCACGTGAATTGCTTCCATGGCCCTACTATCTCTAAAATACTCTGAACTCTCAATGAACCTGTTTGCACCTATCTGAAGTTTGTATCTCTGGCTGTGGCCTTTAGCAAACGGGACCTTATATGTTATCTGATTTCCAGATTTGTCTTCTACAATTTTATCATGACCGTTTTGGTTATTTGTGCATCTTTTCTTCCTCCCTATATGTTTTCTGTTTTGGTGTCTCCAGAAATTGTTTTTATACTGAAATACTTGAGGTTCTTAATGACAGGGGAATCATGAATCATTTTCTTATTGATACAAGAAAGTGATTCTAGAGTATATTTTTGGATTACCTAGCTAAAAATAGTGTACATTTCTTTCTACAGCTCATTTTTTAACAGTAACACTTTTCACTAATTATACAATTTGGGAAAATTAATAATAATTTTACTCCTGTTAAAGAATTTGGAAAATTCAGAAAAAAAGTAAAGAAGAAAATAAGCATCTATAATCCCATACATGAATGTTATAAGAGTACTATTTCCTTTCAGCTAGTCAACTTTATAGCTTATATTGACAATATATATTATGTACATATTAAATATTTTATACTATTTCTTTGTATTCTGAAATTTTGTTTAATATTATACTAATCAACGTCCTCCCCATGTCATTAGATTCTGCAAAATATAATCTTAACTGTTGAACTCCTCTGTCATAAGTGGGCCTATTTAAATATTCTTCTATTTTTGGACAGTTACATGGTTTCCAAGTTTTCATTATTGTAAACGGGATGGCAATGGACATCCTCTTCCATCAGTTTTTGTGCTTATTACTCATTGTTTCCTTAAATAAAGTCCTAGAAATATGACTACTGGGGTAAAAGGTAAAATTGCTGCAAAGAATTTCAGTACGTAGCGCTCAATTGTGTTCTCAAATGGATTGTACTGATTTACAATAACATTGGCACTGTATGTGTCTGTTTTCACTCCATCATCACCAGCGTTGACTCTTCACTTTAAAAAAGGTAATATACGTGGGTGTGTGTCCGCTTGTGTGTATGTGTATGTATGTATCCCAGAACAAAGATTACGATTGGCATTTCATTGTCATTTGCATTTATTTTTCTTTTATCAAGATAGGTTAATGTTTTCTGTGAAAAAAAATGTGTGTGTGCATGTGTGTGTGTGAGAATTTCTCTTCTTATCCCTTTCTCATTTTTTAAATTGATGTTTAGCATTTTACCTTACCTAAGGAATTTGATGTAACGTGCAGGTAACTGAAATAACAAGCTTTAATTGAACTTCTGGAAATATAATTTCTAAATGGAGCATCAGAAATTACCATAAAAGGGAAAATAAAGTGAAATTATGAAAAGGATATTTACAAATCATAATTATACAAAGCAAAAAGAAACATTATCCCTTACAGCTCTGAGAACTCCATGAGAAAGGCGTATTTACTACCTTTTTGGGCAGATACTGAAGGTTTCTTCTTCTGTCCATGAATGCACTTGGATTTAAAGACCAGATTCAGAAGGCTTTCCAGCTCCCTTCCCATAAGAGCTGCAGAGGAATCCTTGCAAACAATTGCTGTGAACTTTAGATATGATTTTCTAATTCTCCCTTGGCCCCCAAACATGCTACTTCCTCAGTCTTTTCACCACATGGGATCATGTTGCCAATAATGTCTTTGGGATAAATTTGAATTCATCAGGCTTGACTTTAATTACATTATGTAAACTAGCAAATGTCCCCAGTAGGCTCTGAGGGAATAGCTTCTGTATGCAATTGCAACATCCTGTTTTATTTGAAATATTTGTATTTTGATAATCCACTCTGACTCCAAACCCTTTTTTGATCTCTGTCAGGAACTCATTTTCATCACATCAGCCTGAATTTATTTTCTTTCTTTAATAAATATTTGCAAAATTTGCATAAGTTCCTTCCCTCTAGTTCACATCCTCCCCAAACACCTCTCTCTTTTCCGCCCACTGGGGCAAGATGGAGAGCAGAGATGGGCAAAGCATCCTGTTTTGCAGATTATCCCAGCACCACGGAAGTGGACATACCTCAGTTGACTTCTGAATAGAAAGTATTCTGAGCATAGGGAAGAAATAATCAAGCAGGGAAAGAAGAATCATTTGAGACATTCCACAGACTCTGCACTTAGGTTCATTATGTCTGTGACGTTGACCATACAGATCCCCCACTGTAGATTGCATCATTGGTCCCCAATTATTTTTTCACATCTTTATTGGAGTATAATTGTTTTACAATGGTGTGTTAGTTTCTGCTGTATAACAAAGTGAATCAGCTATACATATACATATATCCCCATATCCCCTCCCTCTTGGGTCTCCCTCCCACCCTCCATATCCCACCCCTCTAGGTGGACACAAAGCACCGAGCTGATCTCCCTGTGCTATGCGACTGCTTCCCACTAGATATCTATTTTACATTTGGTAGTGTATATATGTCCATGCCATTCTCTCACTTTGCCACAGCTTACCCTTCCCCCTCCCCATATCCTCAAGTCCATTTGCTAGTAGGTCTGTGTCTTTATTCCCGTCTTACCCCTAGGTTCCTCATGACATTTTTTTTTTCTTAGATTCCATATATATGTGTTAGCATACGGTATTTGTCTTTCTCTTTCTGACTTACTTCACTCTGTATGACAGACTCTAGGTCAATCCATCTCACTACAAATAACTCAATTTCAACTCTTTTTATGGCTGAGTAATACTCCATTGTATATATATATGTGCCACATCTTCTTTATCCATTCATCTGTTGATGGACACTTAGATTGCTTCCATGTCCTGGCTATTGTAAATAGTGCTGCAATGAACATTGTGGTACATGGGTCTTTTGGAATTATGGTTTTCTCAGGGTATATGCCCAGTAGTGGGATTGCTAGGTCATATGGTAGTTCTATTTTTAGCTTTTTAAGGAACCTCCATACTGTTCTCCATAGTGGCTGTATCCATTTACATTCCCACCAACAGTGCAAGAGTGTCCCCTTTTCTCCACACCCTCTCCAGCATTTATTGTTTGTAGGTTTTTTGATGATGGCCATTCTGACTGGTGTGAGGTGATACCTCATTGTAGTTTTGACTTGCATTCCTCTAATGATTAGTGATGTTGAGCATCCTTTCATGTGTTTCTTGGCAATATGTATATCTTCTTTTGGTCCCCAATTTTTACCCCTCCCATATTCATGCCCTTTGCCATGTAACTATGTTGTTCCTCCTTCAATGGGCATATTAGATTTCGACTCCTGCCTTCTATTGGGCTTGGGATCAATTTCAATTAATAGGATGAAGTGTGCCGTATTTCAGCCTAGCTCTCTTACGCCTCTGGTATGACAATGACATATACACAGCTATATATAAAATAGATAACTAATAAGGACCTACCGTATAGCACAGGGAACTCTACTCAATACTCTGTAATGACCTATAAGAATGACGTATAAGGGAAAAGAATCTAAAAACTAGTGGATATATGTATATGTATAACTGATTCACTTTGCTGTACAGCAGAAACTAACACACCATTGTAAATCAACTATACTCCAACAACAACAACAAAAAAAAACCTGCCCTGGCAAGCCTATTGGTCCAAGGAGAATGAGAGACATGTGGAACAGAGATGACTCAGTGGGATTAACACCCATAAAGAGAAGCAGGGCTGCCCCTCGATCACAACCTGAAGCCAACCCGCCCAGCTGAGCCACGCCTAGATCAGCTGAACCCCAGCCAACAGGCAGCATGTGTCCGAGAATAAAGATAACAAGTCACGGCTGTTTTAAGTCAACGGGATGGTTCGTTAAACAGCAGTAACAAACGAACAAAATACCTTTAGAAATGTTAGCCACGTATGACTTACACACTCAATGCAAAAATGAAAAAATTTAAAAGCTCCTAAGTTAGGAAGAAAGACAATCAGTGCCCCTCATTTTAAGAATGGTGATGCACACTTTGCTCAGGTTCTTGTTTATGGCTCCTGAGATATGCCTCCCACTGGAAGCATTTTGTTTTTTCATTTTATTGAAGTATAGTTGATTTCCAATGTTGTGTTAATTTCTTCTGTATAGCAAAGTGACTCAGGTATACATATATATATTTTTTTCATATTCTTTTCCATTATGGTTTGTCACAGGATATTGAATATAGTTCCCTGTGCTATACAGTAGGACCTTGTTGTTTATCCATGCTATATATAATAGTTTGCATCTGCTAATCCCAAACTCCCAATCCATCGCTCCCCTAACTCCCCTCCCCCTTGGCAACCACGAGTCTGTTCTCTATATCAGTGAGTCTGTCTTTGTTTCATAGATATGTTGATTTGTATCATATTGTAGATTCCACATACATGGGACATCATATAGTATTTGCCTTTCTCTTTCGGACTTACTGCACCTAGTATGATAATCTCCAGGTTCATCCATGTTGCTGCCAATGGCATTATTTCATTCTTTTTGATGGCTGAGTAATAGCTGCTGGAAGCATTTCTGTTTATTGGCTTTTTCAGAAGCATTTCTCACTAAAAATAAACTTTTTTTCCCTCAACACACTTATCCATCCCTCTTCAAAGCTCCTCCCAACTACTTCACTCTTTTCCTACCCACAGAGATGCAGAGAACCTGAGCTGGGGGTGGCGATGGTTGACTTCAGAAATCAAACAAGCCTTTCCATTTCCTTTTCATCTCACAGGGTAATCTAAACACTGAAGCTCTCCATAGTCAATCAGGCAAGCTCTCACTGCCAGCTCTCGAAAGATGCAGAGAAACAGTTTTGATTCAAGGCAGGGCTCATGACAAGCAAATCTACAATCAAGAAAAAAATATATGTATACCCATCTCAAATGAGGCAGAAAAATCACATCCCATGTCTTCTTTAATGTTTCTGACTTCTCACAGTAAAAAAGAGTATCATTTTTATAATTTAATTAAAAATAAAATTTAAAAATCAAATACAAACTCTCGGTTGTCCGTGGGGTGAATCAGTTTTTACCAAAATCAATAAGCCACTTGTGGCTAAGTGTTTTATAAACAGTCAGCAGACTCAAGGAAAAATACTGTGATGAAAAGATTATTTTAATAAAACAAAATGACTGTCTGGCACATGGTCTGGAACATTACTATATGTGGACCAGATACTATTAATATCCCTGTTTTTCTAAGGACAACAAACCTAGCTTGTTTCCTTAGGCAGAACTCAATCTTCCCTACACAGAACCAGGTTGGAAAAGAAGATTCTGTTAGCAAGACTCAGGAAGTGAGGATCTGATGGCTGACGTGTACAGAGGTATACGATTTGGCCTGGAGCGGAAAAAGATCAGCCAGAGTCATGGCTGCGACACGGGAAACGGCCTGGAGATTAAACACCTACACACATTACTTACTCAGCACCAGTGAAAGCCACCAACATCAGTGTCATTAAGCACCACTGCGTGTTTCAGGACAGAAACATTCAAATACTCTATTCTCTGTGAAACAAAGAGCCACCATAGGATCCTGCAGCCCCACTCTTAGGCATATATCCAGAGAAAACCATAATTCAAAAAGATACATTCAGGGCTTCCCTGGTGGCGCAGTGGTTGAGAGTCCGCCTGCCGATGCAGGGGAAACGGGTTCGTGCCCCGGTCCGGGAAGATCCCACATGCCGCGAAGCGGCTGGGCCCGTGAGCCATGGCCGCCGAGCCTGCGCGTCCGGAGCCTGTGCTCCGCAACGGGAGAGGCCACAACAGTGAGAGGCCCACGTACCGCAAAAAAAAAAAAAAAAAAAAAAGATACATTCACCCCAATGTTCATAACAGCACTATTCACAATAACCAAGACATGGAAGCAACCTAAATGTCCATCCATAGATGAGTGGATAAACAAGATGTGGTATATATATATATATATATATATATATATATATATACCATGGAATATTACTCAGTCATAAAAAAGAATGAAATAATGCCATTTGCAGCAACATGGACCTAGAGATTATCATACTAGCTGAAGCAAGCCAGACAAAGACAAATATCATATGATATCACTTACATGTGGAATCTAAAACAATGATACAAATGAACTTATATACAAAACAGAAACCAACTCACAGACATAGAAAACAAACTTACGGTTACCAAAGCGGAAAGCGGGGGGCGGGGGGGAGGGATAAATAGGAGTTTGAGATTAACAGATACACACTACTACATATAAAATTGATAACCAACAAGGACCTACTATATAGCACAGAGCACTATACTCGATATTCTGTAATAACCTATAAGGGAAAAGAATCTGAAAAAAATAGATATATATGTATGTGTAACTGAATCACTTTGCTGTACACCTGAAACTAACATAACATTGTAAATCAACTATACTTCAATTAAAAAAAAAATCAAGCAGATTATGCAAGACAAATTGCTTTTTATCTCAAGGATCATAAGCCCCAAATTGTTCAAATGTTTGTATTCAGAAACACGTCTACACAGCATATGGAGAAATAGATTTACTTTCTTCTAAAAGCTTTTCAAAAATGTGAGGAAAAAAATTAAAAAGGGGTGATTATTGCCTTTCTATAAATCGTATGGCCTAAAGCATAATATTTAATTATATTGTGAATATAATAAAAAGGCAATTAAATGTCTATTGTAATTAGTGAACTTAGCACATTGAGTTTATACAATCCCTCTTGCTGAACGTTAAAAAAAATGTTTTTTCTGACTTTAATTTCTACCTTGGAGAAAAAGAAAGGGGTAGGCAATTCACATTGACTGAGTACCTTCAGAGTAACATCCAGGTTACACACGTGAGTTCCTTTAACATGGTACAGTCAAGAAATCTATGGGAAAAGTGTAAGCAGAATATGAAGCACAGACGCATTTAGAACTGCAAGGTCTCAGGTATCTAGACATGTTTATGTTAGTTATGAGCATGGCCTTAGACTGAGCAGATTCTATATTCTGTGGAAAGGTACAAGGATCTACTAACTCAGTTACTCAAAATAATGTTTTATTTTTTTGTCCTCACTAAATATTTCCTTAGACTTAGTCCAGAAGTTAAATGTATATTAAAAACAAACAAAAACAGGCTCAGAAGAAACCCTGGTCCCACATGTAATTTCCAAGCATTGTCTTACAAGGCTGCCTTGCTAACTGAGCAGAATAAAGGGTGAGGTTACCTATTGTATGTGAAAGTGACTTGCAGTGTTTAGTATGTTCATGCACGCATGCATACAAAACCATCTGGATAGGAAATAAACCCTTCTGGAGAGTTAACACCACCACTAACAACTAAAACCACACAGCACTTACCATGTGCCAGGCATTACTCTAACTACTTCACTTCTATTAAGTATTTTAATCTTCCTAAAATTCCTATGAACAAATTTCACTCGTTTCAAAGGACAGTACCAGCTGAGCAGAGTGCTTGTGGCCAGAGGCTACTAGATGTAGGGCCCACTACCATTGCAACGTCTACCAGGGGATTCATGTCACACTTCACTGAGTTTTCCTCTCACATGTCACTCTCTTCCTCACTTACTTTTTTTTTTTTTTCGGTACGCGGGCCTCTCACTGTTGTGGCCTCTCCCCTTGCAGAGCACAGGCTCCGGACGTGCAGGCTCAGCGGCCATGGCTCACGGGCCCAGCCGCTCCACGGCATGTGGGATCTTCCCGGACCGGGGCACGAACCCGTGTCCCCTGCATCGGCAGGTGGACTCTCAACCACTGCGCCACCAGGGAAGCCCCCTCACTTACTTTTGTTTCTGTCTCAGCCTGTGTATTTTTCCGTCTCACTATTTTTGTATATATGGATATAATATACATTTATACTATTTATTGGTAGTGTTTATTTACTGAAAACACAAATATGTTCTCTTTTTAAATTTTAAGAGTGAATTTGCTGAGTGTTTACTTTTCCTTTCTCTTTGAATACTTAAGATCCAATAGGGACTCAAAGCAGTTCATACAGGGAAGTGCCAAGACACAGAGACCTTTGAATGTCCAGAGATGCAGCATTAGCGACCTAACATTTTGGTAGAGTAACCCACAGACCCCCAGGGAACTACTGCATCATCCTCAAACCCTTTTCCTCCAACTTGCACCAGATGAAACTTTTTCTGGAACTTTCTCCACCAGGTGACTAATAACAATATTCAGATATTAACAATAACCACAAAAACCAAGGACTTCCTGTGAGATCTATCCAGCATGGCTGCTGATGGGGTATTTCCAAAGCTCTCGTAGCAATTACTTAAGACATGAACATCCGAAGCGATCAGCTTTAGATCCACCAGACTTGAGAAATTTTGAGGCAATGATTTTAATGGATTCCCCCAAGTTGGATAGAGAAATTAAGAGATTGTAACAGAGAGGTAACTCAGAAGAGAGGGGTAAAGTCAGCTATACTAATCTTTCAGAAAATGAAAGAAAAGGGTACAAATAAACATGACGTCTATGAACAGGATAGCTATTGCTTTCTTTGAACGATTAAGACGGAAAAGAATGGACTTCAGCAAGAGAAAGAAATACAGTAACCGTGCATTTTCAGAGTAAATGTCCGATGGAATGCAAGGGTAGAAATCGAATGCTGTCTTGCCTAAATGGGACGGGCAGCCTCTCTGCGACTAAAATGGAGACAGCGCCTAAAATACGCCACAAATTCCTAATTCATTTCAACTCCCTCTAGGCTTCATCTGGAAGCAAATCATGAACAGCAAATACTAAATGTATCGAAGGCTGTGCCAGGGACTGTCAAGGTCTTACGTGTCCATGAGCTATAAAATATTTTGAGAAAATAATTCTTTAGAGAAATCTTTTTGAATAATGGTTCCTTTACAAGTGATGCGAGACAAATGTTTCGTGAGTCTCAGCTCTAATAGTCCCTCATCTAAATTCAGGCCAGAGAATGACTAAGGATTCCTCGCTGTTCCTGACCATATAAGCCAGACACCTTGAACAAACACTTAAGTCTTGTTATTATTATGACTCCTAAACTCAGAATACCAAAGGTTACGGAATCTAAATAGCATGGGTTTTAGAGGCTCCCTCTGTTACCAGACTGACAGAGAAAACCTCTTTTATTTTCCAGATTTTTAAAAATTGAAGTTTAGTTGATTTACAATGTTATGTTGGTTTCTACTGTATAGTGAAGCAATTCAGTTATACATATATATACATATACACATTCTTTTTAATATTCTTTTCCATTATGGCTTAACATAGGATACTGAATATAGTTCCCTGTGCTATACAGTAGGACCTTGTGGTTTATCCGTGAAAATTTCTTACAAGTACATCTCCAGCCCAAAGGTCAAGATGAATCAAATAATTGATGTCCCCAGCAATGGCATTTGACCCAGAAAAAAAAAAAAAAAAAAAAACTTTTGCAATAAAGTGAGAGCTGAAAGGGCTAAATGGGGATGGAATGACTAGCTACTTTCATCACTCCTCAAACTGATGAAAATTGCCTCTATCAATAAAATAGTCACCTCACTTTCTCAGCTTTCTGTCATCTCCACCAGGGGAAAGACTCATGTGCACCACCTACCCTAAACTCTCTGATCCTTCTCTTTGATGAAAAGGGACTCATTTCAGGTCTTGGATCAAAAACTGAAGCTCTCTCATCATCTCATGTCATGCACCATTAACATCATTCATTCTGAGAAGACATTGCCCTACTTTTCACGGAGGTCAACAGCTCCTCCTGTAAGAGCCATGCTTGTGTGCCTGTCTGTCTTCCGCACCTGGGCAACGCTTCGCGGTGCCTGACAGGTGGAGAGCACCATGGAACTGAGAAAAATGATCTGTCACCTGGAGGGAATTTAGGGACCAGAGAATTTAAATACACCTTTTTCAAGTGAGGAAACTGAGGCTTGGGGAAATAAAGAATTTTGTTCAAGGTCACTCAAGGCAAATGAGCCTCTCATTCAGGATATCCACCAAGACTCTGATCATTTTAATTTTCATACAATGGGCAGATCGTTAATTTAATTTGTATCTCCTTCTCCAACCTGTCGTTACCTTTAAGCCTCTCCAGATTTGCTGCGTGATTCTGAGCAGGTTATTTAACCTCTCTGAAGTTACCTTCTTATAAATAAAAATGTGCGTTATAATATACATCACTAATATAGCTCATTCTTCTTAAGATTGCTGGGACAACTAAAGAAGACAACACTTTTAGAAAACATGGTCTGTTACAAATATTATACGAGAAGTGTTTGATAAATGTTAGTTGCCTACCATTACTTTTTGTGTGAGGATGATAAAATGCATTGAAATAATGAATAAGTAGGTTAAGGTGTGTTTGAACACAGGATAAGAGGGAAAGTGGCACAGTAACTTGATTTAACTTCACACCCCGGATAATTAGGTCTACCTACTGGAAAATTTGTTATGCAGTTCTAATTGCATTCAGACTTGGTGAATCATGACTTCACTAAAACATTCATGCCTCACCTGCGTTTCCTACTCATAGCTTTGCTGTTTTGCTTCATCTTCATGATTAGTAACTGATCACTATTCCTCCTGATCTTTAGCTCAATATTTCAAGATCATCCTAGGAGAAGAATACCATATTCCATGGAAAAATTTTATTTGGGAACCCTCAGGTGTTGCAATTTTCTGGTGGTGTAAATAGATGGATACTGAAAATAACCTGACATATGAAGGACCTGGATAGGTAATGAAAAAGCCATTAACTCAAAGTTTTACGCGTAAAGTGTTTAGTTTGATCAGGGCTTTCATTAAATGATTCAAAATTAAGCGCTCCCCGAGATTCTCAAGCATTCCATCGGAGCAGTGTAGAGAGAAAAGCCTGAAAAGAGATGGTCCCTGAAAATCTCTCCGGTAGAAGGGAAAAGCACCTTCTCTTAGGAAGACACTTAGATGTTACTACACGTGACCATTTGGAAGAGCATTTCCAGAGAGGCCTCGTTGCAAGTAGACTGTCCCTCTAGAGCAGGAATTTTAAAAAGCATCTGCAAACATCTCAGACGCGCTACAGCACAGTTTAATGTGCAAGCACCAAGTGCTTGGAAAGTGCATCTCTCTCCCTTCACTCTGAACCAGCAATTTCTCCAGCCTTGTTTCCGCAGCGCAGGCTCCATCCCTGGGCCTTTCTGAGCAAAGGTACCAGCTAAAAGATGCTCTTCGCAAAAGTAAATAAATAAAATAAAATAGCAGCCCCGGATAAAGCCAACTGATCTTTTCCCTTACGAATCTGGGGATATTTTTGTGAATCAGGAAACATTCAAAAGCTCACAATATAGCTGGGGAAAAGTTAAGCCTTTCCTAAAATATCTTGATCGACACCCACTTCCTCTGACAAAACTAAAAATACAGCATGTAGGCAAGTCTTCCAGAAAGAAAGTTGTGGCAGTGATTTTTTCTTTTTTTTTTTTTTTTCTTCTTTTTCCATCAGACCTCAGAGACAGCAGTTCCTCTTTATCAGCGTTGCCAGACTAATTCGGTGGCAGCCGGGTCCTCTCAGGCACGGGCTTATCAGTCTCCTGTAAGAAGTTTGTCATTTCGTGCACTATGGGTATTAGGACCGAGTTACAGGGAGCAAATTCTGCCCAGAATAAAACTTTCAAAATCAGCCTATAGAGAGGAAGAATGTCATTATGGCTTCAAGATCCAAATATTTAAAAGGAAAACTATAATCCGCCATTGGATGCGTATTCTTAAAAGTGGAAATATTTCTTCCTAGCTAACTCTCAGTGTGGGCTACTGACTTACCTAAGATCTGTCTTTGGGTGTGACACTTCAAAGATACCAGCATAATCACATTAACCATTTTGTGGGTACCAGGAGTTTCTAAGGTGAAGGCACCTCTATTCTACGTGGCTTCAATATGGTTATTTAATATATAGATTTCAGATTAATGGAAGCTATGAAAGCATTTCAAACGGCCCCTCGGCATGTGGGATCTAAGCTCCCCCACCAGGGATCGAACCAATGCCCCTTGTATTGGGAAGGCATGGTCTTAAGCACTGGACTGCCAGGGAAGTCCCTCAAATAGTCCATTATTAAGTACTATGTGAACATACACACACACACACACACACACACACACACACACACACACACACAAGACTTCATTTCACCTTTATAAAATCCTTCTACAGCATGGATACCTTTATTATTCAAACGAAGAGGGTCACAGAGGTTCCTCATCTGTGACCTCAACATCACAAGCATAAATGGTAGACGTGGGACTCAAACGCAGCTCTTTCTGACTCTCCTTTCCCAGGATTCCTCATGAAGAACTTTACAAACTGCTCCAAATGCTAATGTGGCCCTGGTGACCGTACCAGGTTGTCCTGGGCACCCTGTGCAGTGGTCTGGCCAGAGATTTTTCTGACAGTCTCAGTCCAAGAGAGCCAAGCACAGCTTGAAAGTACATTACTTCTCCCGGGAAGTCAGTTTTTTTTAATCTTCATTGTTTCCTTTGGCATATTTCAGATTTTAAATATATACAATTCATAGGAAATGGGATATAGCACCTCCAGCAAGAATTATTCAAAAGGATTTAATCAGAAATTTTGCTCACATTCAGCGCCCCGAAACCACATAACCTGTCTACCTCAGTACATTATCTCTGAATCAATCTACGCTGGGCCATCAGGGAGGGAAAACAACTCTCAAATACCTCCCATTGTGCAAAAACTATGATCTGGAACAGTACGGCCTCAGCGGTGACAGAATAATAAGGCTGTTGATACTTTTCTGTTTGATGATTCGTAAAACCAAGTCGCATTGAAGTCATTTCATTTTTTTTTAAGCATTAAAGCTTTGCCATGTCTGTGGACATATGCTAATGAATGAAATGAACTAATTTCTTTTTTCTTCTGTATAAATGAACCTTATCTTTTAAACCAGAAACAAACTCCCAAGCTAAATCTCCAAATATATTTTCCTGGGTCCCATGTGAAGTAGCCCATTATGTTATTTCAGGACTTAACGCTACCATCACAAAAGAGAAAGAAAATTTTACATTTATTTAAATCTGATGATAAAACATAGTGGATTGAACACATGTTTATCTTCATTCTCGCCTGAAACCACACTTAAATGACAGCTAGGAAAAAGAAAAGCATAAATCATAAGGGCAAAGAAATGAGCGGAGACAACACCATATAAATGATGTGAACTCATCTTTGGAAGATAAAGAGAGCATGGAGGAAAAATACGTGATCAAGCGAAGCGGGGGAAGCTGAAAGTAAGTATCCACAGGAGATACGGATGAGAGATCAGCCTGCTGAACTTCCAGAACCTTCAAAAGCCTCGGGAATTGGAGCCATGAGGTTCCTCCAAAGGTGAGGGTACAAGCAGAGGACATTTCCTCCTCTAGCTTTTGCAGAAGAAAGGAGAGTTCAAAGACTAAGTGGGGACGTGAGGCACAGAGAGGGAGAGAGGGAGACGCGAAAATGAACACACAAGTATGTAGTGATGGGAATACCGCCCCACCCAAGGGCTCTGCTCCTGCTGGGAATCCAGACACCAGTGTCCAAGACACCACCTACCCCACACCCCTGCCCTGGGGGACATTAGAAGCTCCTTCTCAGGAGAAGTAGGAAGATCCCAGAAAACTGCTATTCAGAGGCTGACATTTTGAAATCTGCCAAGAAAAAGCCAGCTTTCCACCCAATCACCTCAGTGAAGGTCACCAGCCCACAAGCTCTGCCATCACCTTTCTAACACCTCATTCTTAAATATGAATGAGCAGAAAGATCACCACATATTTGAGGAGAGCCTCCATCATGAAATGCAGAGACCAAGATACTGAGGACAAAATTCAAATAAAGAGAGACAAGACTAGGGGCAGAAGGCATATCTTAAAAAAAAAAAAAAAGAATATTTAATAACCTCAGAGAAGTAGGTGTTAATATTGCACCACACAAGAAAAAGAAGGATGCCTTGAAAAGGGGCAATCAGATAAGAAGAACACTAGGAAATTCAAATTATGATAGGTGTGAGCACATATTCAATAGAAGCATTAGGAGGTAAAGTTAAGAATATCTTCCAAAGAATAGAAATTAAAAAAGACAATTAGATGGAAAGTAAGAGAGCAATGATAACAAAATTAGAGAATCAATCTACACAATTTGCTCTCTGCCTAACTGGAGATCCAGAAATAAAATTAAGGATAACAAATTATAAAATATACATATATGTATATATACACATGTGTGTATTTATGTATACATATTTTATATACATATATACACATATAAATACACACACACACACACACATATATATCCTACATAGAAGCATTAGAAGGTAAAGTTAAGAATATCTTCCAAAGAATAGAAATAAAAAAAGACAATTAGATGGAAAGTAAGAGAGCAATGATAACAAAATTAGAGAATCAATCTATACAATTTGCTATCTGCCTAACAGGAGATCCAGAAATAAAATTAAGGATAACAAATTATAAAATTATATATATACATATATACACATGTGTGTATTTATGCATACATATTTTATATACATATATACACATATAAATACACACACACATACATATATATCCTACATAGAAGAACATATGTCAAGAGAGAGAGGACCCAAGTTAAATTTTAAAAAGGGGGAAACAGCATCTTCACTAAAAACACATCACGTAGTATAAGGATAGAATAGAAACCTTTTTAAGACAGCAAAGAATAACCTCTTCTCCACTCCTGTTCACTGCAGGAGGTGCTGTATTCTAAGGAGGCCATACTCATGCTAGAGAAAGCACGGACTCCAGGAAATAGGAATCGGGATCCAACACCTGCTAGAAGTCTAGAAATTTCTAAGGTGATGACCTATGTTGTGAAAAAACAGCCACACAGAAGGCTTAAGGGCTGCTGGCCTAGATTGAGGCAGGAAGTCAGAGGGTGTCAGGAAGGAGGAATTAAAGAAGAAGGATCAGATAGAGAATCTGACAGACTGGGCCACGTGCTCTTGAAAGGTGTGGGAAAAAGTATGGCATCCCTAAAGCCTGAAGCAAGTGAAAATAAAACGGAAACCATGTTTAACTCCAGGAAAAACAAAAAGAAATTAAACAATAAAGCAAAAAGTAATTAGAGTCCCTTATTTGGCTTCCCCACAAACAGGAGGTCCACAGGCATAACAAAGAAAACACAAAATACTGAATTAATTAAATCCTTACTTAATACAGCTATCATTGGAGGGTGGGGGAGAGTGCCACAGACATTACAGTTGAAAAATTTAAGACGCACTGTCTAAAATTATAAATCAACAAACTTCCTGTTACTGGTTTAAAAACAAGACAAAAACCGGAAGAGACTACGTAGGAGAATTGAAAGTGGTATGTTCTGATCAGCAGAACTTGGGAATGGGGAGAGTTGGGACAGAATATGAGTCTAGTGGTTGCTCTAAACATTTAAAGCTCTGTGAGACTTTCAAAGGATGGGCACAGGTTCATTTGTTAAATATATAAATTAATAATTTTTCCAAAGTTAATAGATGCTTTTTACCTGCATTACTGCAAAGAAATCTCCCTGAAGCATAAAGGTAGGGATCACTGATTTACAAGGTCAGAAAACAGCCTTATTTGCCTGTCTTTTAGAAAATTCTGGATTTGCTTGTGTATGTTAAAAATAAAGAAATAATGCAAAACGAGAAATTCAATTAAATACTACAGAAAGATCTAAAAGGCTTTAAAGTATTTAGCAGGATTATTGCATTTTTATTACCTTTATCACATCTCCTGTAACAGATTTTGGACATAATGAATACTCTATGACCTTCATGTATATGACTTCTTGGCTTCTGTTAATTTGTCAGTGTTGTCAGAATACAGCAAGAGGATGGGTTCAAGGGACTCAAGGCTCTTCAAAGGAAAATTGAAGGTATAGTCAGACCTTAAAATGAAACATTTTGAAGCTGTTACTAGGCTGAGACAGATGTACACGAAAAGATCTCCAGGAAATATTAAGTAAAAAGGATCAAGATGCAGAGAACAGCATGTATTCGATGATTCCCTTTTTACACACACACATATTTATGCTTGTGGACACACAGACTAATTTTGGGAAAACGATGCTTATTATATGCTAACAGTGTTGGCCTATCAGGAAGAAATCTTAGGAGGAAAATTCGTACTTTTATTCAAAACTCTTTAACAGTCTGATTTTTTAAACCGTATGCATATATACTTTATTTTCATAAAGATAACTAAAATGCCAATCCATACCATGCCACCATTAAAATAGATGGCTTTGAAGAAGAATGGAATTATCTATCACGTTATACAAAGGGGAAAATGAATTATGACCATATTTATGTGAAACTAACAAAGAGTTATCTGTTGGTTATAAGATTGGGAGTGAGATTTGGAGTGACTGCTGTGTCTTCTTTACAGTTTTTTTTGAAGTTTACAATTTTTCTACAGTTATCTTTCTATTACTTTTAAAATGAAAAGATATCACCAAGAAAGAAAAAAGAGGAGAAAATGGCATTCCTTTACCGATTCTCTAGGGCACAGAAGATATTCAGCCAGAGTGTAGCTTTTCTGGAACAGGATTGTAAGCATCTGGGCATTACATTTGCAGATGGACTTCGTACAAAGCATATGGTAGATTTTCTCAAAGAAAATTGCTGCTGCAGAAGCACCAGTTGCTATTTTAAACCTTGGCAGACTACTTCCTTCTTATGCTTGACTTTTCTCTCTCCAATATGTGATTTCGACATCTGCTTAGCTATTTCTTAAGGAGTTCCCCCCACTATTGAAATTATTATCTTTTTCTTTATAAGGATTGTAAATTGTAGAATGTGAAATTGTGATAGCTTGGATGGGTGGGGGTGAGAGGGATAACGTTTCACTTGTCCTTTAGGCCTATTTATTTTTTCTTTCTGTTCCCTAAGTTGCGACATCTTAAAACAAGGGCTAAGGAAACAGAACAGAACAGAACGGAACAGAACAGAACATTATAAGCCACTATGAAGATATTCACAGAACCAACGGCACTGGAGCCAAGCAAGCATAGTACCATTGCAGAAAGGCAAGCAACTTCATTTTCCATTTACTAGAGGTGATAGCTCTAAAAATCACAAGTACTTTTCCTGGAAAGTCAATGCCTTTATAAAGGTCAACACAGAATTTACCAGCTTTATTGCATGTTTTCTGTCCTTTTCTCAGGTATGTAAAAGGAGCAGAATAGAAGGCTTTTTGTGTTTTCATTTTTAATGTCTTTTCTGTAATATGACGAGGTAGGACAATTACTTTGCTTCCGACTCAGTACATTATTTTCATCGCATGTAGGTGCATTTTTAACAACAGACATTCCTTCAGCGGCTCAAATGAAGAATGGCATAGGTGTGCAGCGGCCATGAGACAGACAGGAGAGAATGACAAACATTTACCCAAGAGAAGTAGCGGCAGATGTGGGACGTGTTGCAGAAATGTCTGCACAACAGATGACCGGCCTCTGAAATGTAGGGGTTTTGGCTGCAAGTTTTAAGAGACACTACCTTTCCCAAGGAAGAAATCCGCCTCCTTCAATTTCCCATCTTGCTCTGGGGACAAAAATCTGGAACTCTGCTGAGGCTTATGGTGTCGCCAGGGGATATTTTACAAAACATTAGCGACACTAATGGTTTTCATTATTTAATGATTTCTAACAGCCTGCATCTGAATGAAAACTAGAGCAAAGTTTACAAAGTTGTAAGTATTAACAACTCACACTTTAAATAATGGGCCTGACCTCAGGCATTTGCATATTCCCTTTGGCCTTTGCTGCGAAAGACATTTGATATTAAAAGACAGGGACTCAAAAATTTAAGCTTCTCTCATAAGGTGTATTGTTTTGAACAATCCGCTATTCTGGGCCTTAACTTTCCGTATCTGCAAAATAAGTGATGGGTCAGATAAATTTTGATGTCCCACCTGACCTTAGTATTCAATTGCAAAGGCTTTTTTTTTTTTTTTTTTCTGCTCTGTAGAGCACTTCGCACCCTCTATTAAAAGAAGAGCATAGGGATTTATAAAGTTATGACAGGGCTTCCCTGGTGGCGCAGTGGTTGAGAGTCCACCTGCCGATGCAGGGGGACACGGGTTCGTGCCCCGGTCCGGGAAGATCCCACATGCCGCGGAGCGGCTGGGCCCGTGAGCCATGGCCGCTGAGCCTGCACGTCCGCGTCCGGAGCCTGTGCTCCGCAACGGGAGAGGCCACAACAGTGAGAGGCCCGCATACCCCCAAAACAACAAAACAAAACAAAACAAACAAAAAAAGTTATGACAACAACTCTCTGCCTCTAGGTAAGTAAATATTTGTCTTCACAAACCTTTGTAAAGGGGGAAAGAGTTAGCATATTTCAACCCTCCGGCCAAATCCAGCCAGTTATCTGAACACAGAGCCCTTTGGTTGGCTTATAGTCTATGGTTGCCTTCAGGTCACCCTGGCATCATTTGCAGCAACACCACCTGGCATGCAAAGCCTAAAATATTCACTAGCTAGCCTTTTCCAGAAAGAGTCAGCCAACCCCTGGCCTAGAAGATCTCTGAGCTGCTAAGGACCTTCTTGGGCCCTGGGAGCGGTGGGGACCTAGGTAGGTGCCTAGGTGCAGGAAATGTACACACGTAGCCAAAGGCCCATGTCCCTCTTGGGCACTTCTCATCCTGTTCACTTCTCACCGGTGGAGCCCCAAATCCCCAAACGGAGCAAAACCCAACATCCAGATTCTTCAGGTTAAAAGACAAGCTTTCCTGAGAAACATAGCTATTCGATGCCAAATGGTTGTTTTCTT
Organism: Orcinus orca; assembly: GCF_937001465.1. NCBI lineage: Eukaryota > Metazoa > Chordata > Mammalia > Artiodactyla > Delphinidae > Orcinus > Orcinus orca. The sequence goes on along the minus strand of NC_064563.1, from coordinate 7,031,136 downwards.
TGTTTCAAAAAACATGCTCTAAATTCTCCTTCCTTTGGACATTTTAACTAGTCTCTGACCAGCACTCAAACTGTTTGGTTGGTCCCTGACGTTTTAGAGGATCTGATTAAAGCTGTGGATCCTCCCCAGGAAAATGGGCTTGTGAAATTCATACAACATTTTACACCCAATTTTCTGCGAGGCGAATGGTTCATCTTAGTCTAAGACCTCAGAACACATGGCCACAACAGCATCTCAATGTGATCATTTGTATAATATTCTAAAGGTCAATATTATTATATAGGATTGAAGGCTGATGTGATATAGCAGAAAGAATATCAGATGAGGAGCCCAAAGAACACGTTTATGCGTTGTCTCTGCTACTAAGGCGACAGGACAGGCCACTGAGATGCTCTTTGCTTTGGGTTCCTGGTTTAGTAAACGGTGAAAACAATAGTAGCCCTGTCTACTCCACAGTCTGTGATAAGAATCCAATGAAGTAATTGTAAGAACATTTTATAAACCACACAACTCTTCCTATTTGAGTGGTGAGGGCTGTTGACAACCCATTTCACAGGAGGGGACAAAGAATCACAGACACCCTGTATTCACAGCGTGATCCTCGGACAAGCACCTGAAAGCTGGCGAGAAATGCAGATTCTCAGGCCCTCTTTAGACAGAGCGAGTCAGATTCTGCGTTTTGACAGGATGGCCAGGTGATCTCTGCACATGTTCAAACTTGGGGAATGTTGCCAGCGAGAGATCTCTCTGCAAAGTACACACCACTTCATAAGGCTGATCTCCTTCAGGTAAGGAAACAGGCTCACAGATTTTACAGGACATGCTGAGATTTTGCACACATCAAGTTGCAAAAGAGACAGGAGATGTTAGATTTTAGAAATGTTTCCAAAATAATTCTGAATCACTTTGCTGTACACCTGAAACTAGCACAACATAATTAATCAGCTATACTTCAAAATAAAATAAAAATTAAACAAATAATAATTCTGTGCTCATGGAGCTCACTGCCTAGCGAAAGAGACACATCACGAAACAAGCACAACATCCTGTGGGAAGCTTGGAAACAGCTTGAAGATGCTGAAATCCACAAAGAGTTGCCATCTATTATTATGAGGTCATGGAACCATTGTCAGGGCAAGCTGTAGATTTCTAGATCTTCTTTTTATCTGCAAAACTGTCATATGGGAAGTGGCATATCTATTTCTCTGTAATCCCTCATGGAGATGGAGTAAAAGCAGGAGGAAAATCAGACTACTCCTCCACCACATGCAAGAAGATGTGAAGAGAGGAAGAAATGGGTGGGGGTTAGACCATGGGGAACTTTTGGACATTCCTGAGGGTTTCTGGTTTCTGGGTTCTGAGCCATCTATCCTCTTGAGAGCTCCAGACTACCACTCAGAGGACCGAAAACAGAGAGCAGACTGAGAGGTTTCAGCTCAAGTTTAAAGGAAAGACGACTTCTAGGCTGTCCAGCTCAGACCACCAAGCGGAGGGAGCAACCAGGCTTCAGAGCAGAAGCCTCACAAGTCGGGTGAAAGCATTTTCCTTATCTTTTATGAACCCTGAGAATGGCAGATGGGAATGGAGGGGAGAACGACCCAAGTTGAATGATAACATTTAAAGAAAATAATCTTTGAAGCAGCTGCTGCAGCTCACTTTGGGCATGTAATAGAAAAGGCAAAAGGTCTGGAATCAAAGAAGCCTGGACTTGAGTCTCAGTTCCGCCCCTTACCACTACTGTGTGATCTCATGTAGCACCGGCAACCTCTCTGAGCTTTTCTGAAGACTGTGAATTAATGTCACATATCACATAATGTTATTATGACAACTACATGAAATAATGGTTACACAGTGTTGGCAAACTGTGAGTGCCCATCATATATCCATTCCCTCCTCTTCCTTTTCCACTAAGGCTCAGTTTGTTGGTCCGGTATCCAGTGTGTGTTGAGTATTGGATCCAACAATTCCTTTAGGACCCGTCATTAAAACAAAATGACAACGTGTAAAATACATCAAGAATCGAACGCTCAAGTTGGAGTGTTCCAGCCCTGTTTGTCCTCAGCTCACTCTCCAGGTTGGGTTTTTTAACCACTGTATTAGCCTGCTCTAAGAACACCCAGTGTGAATGGAAAAGCCATCAAAGTCTTTCATGTAATTATGTCCACAGTTGCTGTAGGCCTCAGGGGCCTCATTGGCCCTCTTATGAAAGAGGGGCCTGGAAAATCTGTGCCTCCCTAAATTACAGCAGTGGCAGGCTGTGGCCTCACCCTGGTGACAGATGGTTTTATGGGTGGCCTCTGCCAGATACCTGGCTGAGGGCGGAGCATGTGGTCATTAGCGTCTGTTCTACTTTGGTGGAGAAGTGGCTGTGTCACAAGGAAAGCTGGGGCTGAAGATAATTGACAGTGAGGGAGATAGTGCCCTCTTTTTTAAATTTAATTTATTTGTTTTTATTTTTTGGCTGCGTTGGGTCTTCGTTGCTGCGTGTGGGCTTTCTCTAGTTGTGGCAAGCGGGGGCTACTCTTCGTTGCGGTGCACGGGCTTCTCACTGCGGTGGCTTCTCTTGTCGTGGAGCACGGGCTCCGGATGCTCAGGCTCAGTGGCCATGACTCACGGGCCCAGCCGCTCCGCGGCATGTGGGATCTTCCCGGACCAGGGCTCGAACCTATGTCCCCTGCCTTGGCAGGTGGATTCTCAATCACTGCACCACCAGGGAAGCCCCCCAATGCCCTCTTGATGTCACCCAGGAAAAAACAAAAAGCAAGCTGAAAGAAATTAAAAAAAAAATTATTTCCCTTGGTTCTCCTGAAACAGGAAAGATAAGCCCAAATAATTTCATTATTTCTGTGAAAGAGAAAAGTCATGATGTCTCCTAGGGAGGGAAAAATAAAGCAGAGAACACGATATCCACAGGTGCTAACATTCAGTGAATTGGGGGAAAAATTTTTGACACTGGCTACTGGGCAAATGTATTTAAAACAACCACAACACAGAAAACGTTTCGCCATCTTTCACTTATTTAAATTATAGGCACTCAGATCTGGTGAAGGGACAACCATCAGACAGCAAGCCAAAGGAAAGCCATGCTCAGTGGCAAAGAGAACATAGCTTTTTAACAAAAACTAAAGACTATGATTATTAATATTTAAGACCTGGAATGCAAAAGCTGGTAGTCAGCTACAGAGACCAGGAGAAGTATTTACGACACATATTTGAAAGGTCTAGGAGTCTCTGGTCATCTGCTCAGATAGAAGTTGGTTTAGAACAATAGCGTCGTAGCAAAGCCCGGACAGCACTTTCTTTCTCCTCTTGGCATCTGGATGCAAAGAGTGCGACCAGCAGCGTAGTTGTTGTTTTTAAATCAAGTCATGGCAGATTTCCCTAGTCCTCCTGAGCTTTCACAGAGTCAGAGTGTCCTAGAGAACTTCGCTCCTACCTGTCTTGCTTTTCTGTTGCTGGTGACGAAGGACCACAAGCTAAGTAGCTTAAAAACAACACAAAGTCATTATCTCAGAGTTACATGGACAGGACCCCAGGAACAGGTTAGCTGGTTCCTCAGCTCAAGGCCTCCCTAGGCTGAAATCAACACATTGCCCGGGCTCAGGATCCTCTTCCAAGCCCACTGGTTGTGCGCAGAATTCACTTCTTAGTCTGTACAACGAGGTCCCCATTTTGTTGCTAGGTCTAGATCAGGGACCACTCTCAGCTCCTCCGGGCCATCTTCAGGTCCCTGCCACCTGGCCTCCTCCCCTCCCTACAGGGCCAGCAGGAGAGCATCTGCTACAGCATCTTGAATTTTAGAATGGCTCACTTGATTAGGACGGGCCCACCTAGGATAATCTCCCTTTGGTGAACTCAAAATTAAGTAATTAGGGACTTTAATTACGACTGTAAAATTCTTCACCTTTGCCACATAATGTAACCTAATCATGGGTGTTACCTCACCATATTCACAGGTTCTGTTACTGATGTAGGAGACAGAGAGGCCTTGGGTTAAGCTGCAGCCAGTTTCATGCTGACCCTTTGAAATGAACTACCATTGGACATGACGCACGCTGACTGGATGAAACACAAGGCAACCCACTGCAGCCTCCTCATTTTTGTGGTCGAGAGGATTTCCCAGTCCGACACTTGCACAGAAGGGGTCTCAAGTCATCCTCTAGTAACCTTGGCCACATTGTAATATCATTGTAATACCATTAGCATTGTGGTTTTGACCCCCTCCCCCTGTTGTGGGTTTCACTTAGGTGCTCACAGGAAAGATTCAAAACGGAGCCTGGGGCTTCCCTGGTGGCGCAGTGGTTGAGAGTCCGCCTGCCAATGCAGGGGACGCGGGTTCATGCCCCGGTCCGGGAAGATCCCACATGCCGCGGAGCGGCTGGGCCCGTGAGCCATGGCCGCTGAGCCTGCGCGTCCGGAGCCTGTGCTCCGCAACGGGAGAGGCCACAACAGTGAGAGGCCCGCGTACAGCAAAAATAAAATAAAATAAAATAAACAGCCTGGGAAATAAGGAATTGCAGACGACATGATCATAGGGAAGGGAAAAAGGGAGTCACCCTTATCTAAACCCCAGAAGATTAACCCCATATTAACAACCTAAGCTACCCCTATAAGGTGCAACTCACTCTACGAGTTCATCCATGTGCTCTCCCACAAGTACTGTGCTTCTAATAAATGCTGTGCCTGCTTTACAATCTTGGTCTCTTTCTCAAATTCTTTCTTCAAAGAAGACAAGGACCAAGGTCCTTTCGCTCGCTGAAAACATTACCATTCAAGGGGAGGGAATCCTACAAGGCATGCACACCAAAGGGTGGGGACCTTGGGGGCTCTCTTTGAATTCTGTGTGACACACTATTTTCTTGTTTATTTAGTAAAATTTGCATAACACAAAATTAACCATTTCAAAGTATACAATTCAGTGGAATTTAGCACATCCACAACGTTGTGCAACAATCACCTCTATCCAGTTCTGAAGTATTCTCATCACCCCAAAGGGAAACTGCACACCCCTTAAGCGGTCACTCCCCATTACCCACTCCCCTTGGTCCCTGGCAGCCACTCATCTGCTTTCTGTCTCCAAGGATTTAGTTCTTCTGGATATTTTGTATAAATGGGATCATATGATACGTGATCTTTTGTGTCTGGCTTCTAACAGTTGATGGCTATTTGTATTGTTTCCACTAAAACCACAAATTGCTATGAATATTCTTGTACAAGTTGTTTGAACATCTTAATAACTCTTTTGAGTCTTACCTAGGAGTGGAATTTCTGGATCACACAGTAACTGTTAAATTATCTTCCACAGTGGCTATACCATTTTACATCCCTACCAGCAATATATGAGTGCTCCAATTTCACAATAACCTAACCAACACTTGTTATTTCAGATTTTTTAAAAAAATTAGTAGTAGTAGTATACCATTCCAGGGGGTGTAAAATGGCATTTCACTGTGGTTTTGATTTGCATTTCCCTAATATTAGTGATATAGATATCTTTTCATGTACTTTTTAGCCATTTTTATATCTTCTTTAGGGAAATGTCTAAAAAATAAGTCCACTGGCCATTTTTCATTTGAGTTGTTTGTCTTTTTGAGTTCTAAGAGTTATTCATATATTCTGGACACTAGATCCTTATTAGATATATGATTTGCAGACATTTTCTCCCATTCTGTAGGTTATCTTTCCACTATCTTGATAGTGCCCTTTGATGCATAAAATGTTTAATTTTTATAAAGTTAATTTTATAAAATGTATTTATTTATTTTTCATTTGTTCCTTGTTCTTTTGGAGTCTTATCTAAGAATTCATTGCCAAATCCCATGAAGATTTACCCCTATGTTTTCTACTGAGAGTTTAATATTTTCACTTAGGCCTCTGATCCATTTTAAGTTAGTTTTTATGTATTATGTGAAATAGGTGTCCAATTCACTTTTTGTACATGTTCCATACCCAATTGTCCCAGAAATATTTGTTGAAGAGATTATTCTTTTCCAGTAGAATGGCACAGTACTTTTGTTGAAAATCAGTTGATCAAAGAGTTATGGGTTTATGTCTAGATTCTCAATTCTAATCCACTTATCTATATGTCTATCCTCTTGTCTGTGTCATACTGTTTTGATTATTGTAGCTTTGTCATAAATTTTGAAATTGTGAAATGTGAATAGTCCGATTTTGTTTTTCTTTTTCAAGATTCTTTTGGTTATTCAAGTTGCCCTGCAATTACGTATGAATTTTAGGATCAGCTTGTCCACTCATGCAAAAATATCCATTGAGATTTTGATAGGGATTGTACCAAATCTATAGATTGCTTTGGGTAAGTGTTGCCATCTTAACAATAAAGTCTTTCAATCCATGAACAGGGGTTGTCTTTCCGTTTTTTTAGATCTTCTTTAGCTTTTATCTGCAATGTTTTGTAGTTTTCACTATACAAGTTAGGCACCTTTTTGGTTAAATTTACTCCTAAGTATGTTTTAATGCTATCAGAAATGGAAGTGTTTTTCTTAATTTCCTTTTTCAGATTATTCATTCATTACTAGTCTATAGAATACAACTGATTTTTGCATATTGCTCCTGTATCCTACAAATTTGTGTAATTCATTTATTAACTCTGTTTGTTTGTTTTGTAGATTCTTTTGGATTCTTTACGATTTTCTATAAATAAGGTCATGTCACCTGCAAATAAAGATAGTTTTACTTCTGCATTTCCAATTTGTATGCCTTTTATTTCTTTTTCTTGCCTTATTGCTTTCTAGAGCCTCCAATATAGGCCTCCTTGTCTTATACCTGAAATAGGAGGACAGCTTTTTCTTTCACCACTGAGTATACTATTAACTGTGGGTTTTTCATAAATGCCCTTTACCATATTGAGGAAGTTGGAGTCTGTCTTTAGTTTGAGTGTTTTGTTTTTGTTTTTAATCATGAAATGGTATTGGATTTTGCCAAATGATTTTTCTGCATCAGTTGAGATGATCTTGTGTTTTTTCCCTCTCATTCGATTAATGTGCTGTATTCCATTGACTGATTTCATATGTTGAATTACCCTTGCATTGTTGGAATAAATCCCATGTGATCCTGATGGGTAGTACTCTTGGATTCAGCTTGCTAGCATTTTCTTGATGATTTTTGAATCAATGTTAAAAATGGTTATTGGTCTATAGTTTTCTTCTGATATCCAGTTTTGGTATCGGGGTAATACTGGTCTCCTAGAGTGAGTTAGGAAGTGTTTCCCCTCCTTGATTTCCTGAAGAGTTTTAGTGTTAATTCATTTTTAAATGCTTGGTACAATTCACTAGCGAAACCATCTGGTTCTGTACTATTTTTGTTGAGAGCTTTTTCAAAAGTTACCAATTCACTCTTTTTACCTTTTTATTTATCTATTTTTAATTATAAACTTCTAGTTTATGTGGTTGGAACTTACCTGAGGCACTGTTTCCTTTCTCTCTTTGGCCAAAACACTTGCATTACGAATCTATTGTGGCAAAGCCATCACTTTATTTAACAGGAAGGCCACATTGGAGTGAAATGGGATCTAGCAGTTCATGCAGCTGCTGTGGCTTGGAGAGGGAGAACAGATAATTTGCCAGCTCAGAACTGGGAGCTACAGAAAACTGTTACTATTATTATCTTAGAGGTATTGAAGCTTGAGTGATTTAGAAGATAAATTAACTGTAAGGAATTAATCTCTGTCTCATAAACACTAAAAGGAAAACAAACAATTAAGAAAACGTACCTCTCTCCATAAAAGGGAAGGAAAATAATTTCTAACCTTTGTGAGAGACTCGATAGCTTTCTCAAACTAGGGCACACACTAGGCAGTCACAGGCTACAGAAATGTCTAATCGATACATTTCCTTAAAAACAAAGAAGTGAATAAAAATCTAATTTATGGCTTATAAAAATGATGCCTATTATCTAATACAGATTGCAATTCCAATATTGCCCAGGAGTTTATACTTACAAAGGAGTCAGCATATATTAAATATTTTTTTTCCAAGAAGAGCAGAGAGTAAGAAAGACTTTGAGCTTCCATCATGGAGATGGACTCATTTCTTTGACAAATCCAATCATCATTTCTACAGGGAAATGGACTCACTCCTTTGGAAGGGACCTTCCATTATTGTTTCCAAAACAATTTGTTGTTTTCTTTGCCTAAGACCCCTGAAGCAAAGCGTTCTGAGCCCTTTCAAAAGCACAGAGTCAAAGCAACATTTATATAATAGATAACTTCAAATAAAATAATACAAAACATTTGAACCAGCATCTTGTCTTGCAGAAAAATAACTTTATTTGCAGAGAGTGGATCCATTCTGGTGGATAAAGTGTAGAAGGTACAACCTAAACTACACGTCCATGGGTGACAGCAGGGCAGTTCACACAGACCTCCTGCATCAGACGATGATTTTCCTACTCTGGGGGTAGAAACATACTCAATAAGAACATTGTCCTGGCAGTGCCATCCTGCCATCTGTGTGAACCCCAGGCAAGTCACTTAATCTCTGAGTCTTCCTTTCCTTCCCTCTAATATTAGGATAAAAATGCTCACCTGCCCATTGTACAGGTGAATAACATAATGTTCATGAAATGCTCTGAAAGCCCCAGACATAAGCAAAGTTTCCAAGGATTTGTATGCAAGTGATCGATTGAGAAGTGTTCCCCTAAGAAACAAGGAAGGGAGTCAGGGAAGCTGTACAGGGAAGAAGGGGAATTTAGGCAATGTTGATTCTGTTGGGAGCTTTGGAGTTTTGATTATGTCAGGGTTCCTTTCACCTCAAGGCAAGATGGCGGTAGGTCCTTGCTAAGGTCCCCACTACTGGCCATTAAACCTCCAGCTTTCTGTGAGCAAAATAGCTCTAGGCATCTAAGACCAAAGAGAGTCACAGATACACGTGGCATCTTAGAAGCAAACTATCATCAAAAAATCTACAAACAATAAATGCTGGAAAGGCTGTGGAGAAAAGGGATCCCTCCTACGCTGGTGGTGTGAATGTAAATTGGTACAACCACTATGGAGAACAGTATGGAGGTTCCTTAAAAAAACTAAAAGTGGAGTTACCATATGATCCAGCAATCCCACTCCTGGGCATGTATCTGGAGAAAACCATAACTCAGAAAGATACACACACCCCAATGTTCATTGCAGCACTATTTACAATAGCCGAGATATGGAAGCAACCTAAATGTCCACTGACAGATGAATGGATAAAGAAGATACAGTATATATACACGATGGAATATTAGCCATAAAAAGAATGAAATAATGACACCTGCAGAAACACAAATGGACCTAGAGATTATCATCCTAAGTGAAGTAAGTCAGAGAAAGACAATATCATAGGATACTCCGTCTATGTGGAATCAAAAAAAATGATACAAACGAACCTATTTACAAAACAGAAATAGAGTCACAGATGTAGAAAACAAACTTATGGTTACCAAGGAGGCAAGGGGTGGAAGGGATAAATTGGGAGATTGGGATTGACATATACACACTACTATATACAAAATAAACAACAAGGACCTACTGTAGAGCACAGGGAACTCTACTCAATATTCTGTAATGACCTATATGTGATAAGAATCTAAGAAAGAGAGGATATATGTATATGTGTAATTGATTCACTTTGCTGTACAGCAGAAACTAACACAACATTGTAAATCAACTATACTCCAATAAAAATTAATTTAAAAAAAAAAGAAAAAAAAAGCAAACCATCCAATGTGAGGGTGGGAGGATGGGTGCTCCAGATAGTAAAACTGATGTGCTAAGAGTGTCCCTATAACCATCTTCCTTAACATTTCATTTCATTCCCAGACTTTCATTTTTAACAGTCTTCTCGAAAATTATCTAGACAGCGTTTTTTTTTTTTTCTCTGTAGATATAGTCACTGCTATTTAAAATCAATATGCTTTAATAACTGTGCAAACCAGTTATGGCTCCAGAACTCAGCATAAAGCTTAACTATTCCATAACAAAATAGCCTTTCAAAAGGTTTCCGTTTTCAGCTTAATTTTACAATAAGGAAAATCTATTTTTCTTTAGAACCATTTATCCCGAGTGTTGGAAGGCAAGCAAGTGGATGGGGAAAATGCTTTAACAGGTCCCTGTGGGATAATCAATCGTCACTCATTTTGGAACTGCACTCAGCATCTGTGGCACTGTCATATGAGAATGAAAAATTCAGTATTCTTCAACCTCGATACGAATATTGTCAAGTTCTGTAGAATTTCATTTCAGGTTTAGACAATGAAGGAGATTTTGCTAGAAGTATCTCAACTCATCAGAAACCAAACTTAAGGAATTTTATAAAGGTGTAAATTATTTCAGTTGAAAACCTAGCACCGTCACAGGGCAAATGAAACCTTCTGCACAATTTTACCCACAGTGAAATGACTTGGATACAATTATGGCTAAATTAAAATGTTTGACGTGACGGCTTTAGTAAACGGAATGAGATTTTTTATACCACATGCCTATTGTGCCCTATTATTGTCCTCCGTGAATCTTGTATTTGTTTTCTTACATGAGGAAATGGAACTGCCATCTCAATTTGCAAAGGCTAAACAGGTCTCTATTTGCAAGTTGTAATTAAAATGAACACACATGTGGTGTGTGTTAATCAGGTGTTAATCAGGAATTAATCAGGTGAAAAATTAAGTAAATCTATCATAAGGAAGTACTTAAATTTCTCCAGGGTGTGCAGAATGTCTATGAAACAGAGATGATTCACAAGTAGAGGGAGTGACAATTCTTTTCCATGCATCAAGCCTCGCCCAGCATGTGAAAAGCGCACATGTACAATCAGGAGACAAGAGTTTAAATCCCTCCTTCCCCTTCTGAGATGTTTGTTCCTATACAATTCATTTTACTCTCTCGTCTTCAGATTCTGCCTCACTTGCTTAATTTAAACTGTTTTTAATTTTTATTTACATCATTTACTTAATTTTACAGATGAGGAAACTGAGGATCAGAGATGTTGAGTAGTTTGTCCAAGATCGTAAATGAGGAGGTGGGTCTCAGTTCAAAGAGATTCTATGTGTATTGTTTCCACTGTCTTACCCTATTTACTTCTATCACTTGATAATTAAAAAGCATGTGGCTCAGAAAATCACTCTTAAGGATGAAAATTTAATAATTATCATAATTTCTTCTTTGAGAAATTAAAGTTCAAAACACAACAAGAGTCTCTAGGAGGGTCCAGATAGAGCGATGCCATTCACTATGGTAGCCACCAGTCACATGTGGCTATTTCAATGTAAAAAAATTCATATTAAAAAACAAATGACAAATTCCTCACTTGCAAGGATCACCTTCCAAGTGCTCAAGAGACACGTATGGCTCCCAGCTACCATACTGGAGAGCAGGAATAAAGAACATTTTCATCATCACAGAAATTTCCATTGGGTATTGCTGGCTAGAGTCTAGATCCAAGACTTCCAACATTGTATTTTATAGTCACTAGCGTTTTATCTGTGTGTTTTTTGGGGTCCTACTCCTAGGCATGGTATTTTAGCTTACTTTTGTAACCATACATGACAGTGCTCGTCTTTAAGTATTTTGTCAGGTATATGGCAACACAGAAATCACATTGCAAAATAACAAATAAATCAAGGGGTTTGGAAACACAGACATCTTCTCTCATTATTTGAGTAGCCTGAAAGACTGCTGCTAATACTCAAACTCTACGCAAGATGCAGCTTAGAGTCTTCGATAGACAGACAGAAGTCAAGAAATAATACACCTGAAATTAAGACACTCAATAATTACTAAGCTTTCCCATCTTTTATTTGTTTTTGTTTTTTGGGTTTTTTTTTTTCTTGCGGTACGCGGGCCTCTCAGTGTTGTGGCCTCTCCCGTTGCGGAGCACAGGCTCCAGACGCGCAGGCTCAGCGGCCATGGCTCACGGGCTCAGCCGCTCCGCGGCATGTGGGATCTTCCTGGACCGGGGCACGAACCCGCGTCCCCTGCATCGGCAGGCGGACTCTCAACCACTGCGCCACCAGGGTTTATTTCTTATACAAAGGGGAAAATGTGTAGCCAAAGCAAGTGCCACTTCGGACAGAAGCAAAAATTTGATTCCTATTGACCCTGGGAGGTAGAGTAGAAAGACCACTCTGGTGCTCACGAGGGTGGCTCATGTCTCTAAGTGGGTTTAAACTCGCAAGCTGTTCAGAGGGGGACTAATCACTAGTCTTTTGCTCCTTGAACCCTCTCCTCCAATTTACATGAATTATGTGGGAAAGCAGTACCAGATGCAGATAACAGAAGAGCTGGTAGTCTGTTGAGTGGTGTTGAAAAATTAGGTGATTATCTAAATTAGATTAATTCAAATTAGATATGTGTGTGTGTGTGCGAGTGTGTGTGCCCCTGCACACGTGCGTGCTCACAAGAGGGAGAGAAAGGCGAGATCGTGTGCTTGTATAAGTGACATGTAATTTTATTGCCAATTTGGTGTAAATGTGGGTGTTTATGTATGGAATCTGGTCACTGGCAGTTTTCTCGGTGTGGACTCCGATATAAACCAGGCTCTGAAACTTAGTACTGCTGATTCTCCATGTTTCATGGTTATAGGTATGAAATCCACAAGTTCATAGTGTCCGTTCAATCCAAGTCAAACAGCTGACTTGCGATTAGGAGAGACAACAAAAGAGCACCCTAAGATTCAGAGATTTGTCTCTGCCCATGTGACCTAGACCCATGGCTCCCCTGGAGACCAATGCCATCATTTATACAATGAATAAGCTGAGCGATCTTGGACCATCCCACCTCTGACGTGTGGATTCCCCTCTGTCACAACTTTCCTTGGAGTTGCCAGGAGTATGGTAGTGCTGACAAGGCTGGATTTCTCTTAATTCTCTCCCATCTATCAAATGGAGATGCTGATGAGCAGTGAAATGGCCCATCGTGCAGATGTGGGGAAAGAACGGGCAGCTGGCTCGGAGCACAGGATTTCATAAAAGATGAAAGATTTTTCCCTGGATAATTAGCATGTGGCTGAAATGCCTACTGTGTGTTGCTATTATTTACCTCCATAGACCGCAAGATGGGAATCTGGGAGAGGTCACTTTCAATACATTTTGGAAACCATAAAATATAATGTCTGTAAGTCCATAGCATTGAATAAAGTCTTGCATATACCCTTGTTCGTATTTGCCAGGTGAAAGTGATGTGTGTATTTGCTGAACAGCAAAGCTTGCTTATATGTCTGGTACTCAAGTAGGGCTTGCCTTCCGTCCTTCCTTTCTTCTTCCCTTCTGTTCCCTCCCTCCTTCCTTTTTTCCTTTTGTTTGTTACACCTATCTAGGCTCCTTTTGCATTTAGTACCTGAAAAGAGACTGCTACGACACAGGTGCCAGTAACACTCTTGCTGATAAGGATCCAACCCTGTTTCATCAGGAATGTTACTCACTTGCTTTTTAAAGCAAGATGAGGCTCACCAGCAACCTGCTCCAAGAATTCCAATTTACCAAAATCTGCTTCCTCCATTAAATATAATAGGACCACTTTACACTACTTAATTAGGACTGGAAGAAATGACACAGATTAGGAGTTGTTTTATGGTTGATTGAGGTCATAATAAAAGTATACATGAAGCTAGTGCTATTTTTATAGGAGAATAGAACCAAATGTCATTCCAGAATTTCTTCCTGTAAACCACATATGCTTAATTTTTTTTTCTTTTTTTTTTTTTAACGCAGGCCTCTCACTGCTGTGGCCTCTCCCGTTGCGGAGCACAGGCTCCGGACGCGCAGCCTCAGCGGCCATGGCTCACGGGCCCAGCCGCTCCGCGGCATGTGGGATCTTCCCGGACTGGGGCACGAACCCGTGTCCCCTGCATCGGCAGGCAGACTCCCAACCACTGCGCCACCAGGGAAGCCCGACATATGCTTAATTTTTTATAGATTCTGTTGTCAGTGCAAAATCTGTGTCATTTCACAGTGATGAAATTTAATTTTCAAATCGACTCATAAAAATTTGTGTTTTTGTCTCCCTCTATTAATGGCCTCCCAACCTTCCTAGTCAGAAAACTTACCTGACGCTTGTTAAAAATACAAACCCTGGAATTTCCCCTTGATCTGAAATAATACTCTCAAGGAGAGAAAGCTTACAATCTGCATGTGCAGAGCAACAGCAGTAATTTTCACAGTAAAAGCCAAGCTCGGAAACCATTCATTTACCTCCAGAATGGAAATTTCATTGCCTGTGTGTGATTTTTCTGAAATCAACGCCAACCTCCCTCCTATTTTCCTGATGTGAATCTAGCCCATTTCCTAGTCCACACTAATGTGGAAAGCCAGAAGAAAGAATGAGGCAATAAAGGATTTAGAATAGTAGGGTGCAATAAAAATATAATGCCAATCACATGTGTAATTTTCAAATTTGTATAAGTCACATTTTAAAAAGTAAAGATAGTTGAAATTAACTTTAATAGTATAGTTTATACAACTCAATATATCCAAAGGATTATCATTTTCATATGTAAATAATAGAAAAATTATTGAAATACTTTGCATTCCTTTTTCAAACAAAGTCTTACAAGTCTGATTTACACCTGGTGCATATCTGTGTTTGGACGTGCCACTTTTTTAAGTGTTTGATCACTGTGTTCAGGGCAGATTTAGAATTTATTGGTTTATGGCATGATGAAAGTAAACAGTAACTGAATTTGCCCCAACCATTTACCTTGAAAAAATTACAACAATTTATGGGCATTCTAATGATGATTTGACTTGCCAAGATTAAAAATAAAAAGAAAAGCAGGAACAGGTAACAAAAATCACATGGCCTGGCTTTAGAGTTTCTTGTAGATAGTATTTCATTTTCATCACTTAAAAATTGATATTGAATTAATAAATACAATAGGGAATATATTCTCATGCTTATTAGTAGGTGTTAGGTATTAATTCTTACCATGCCAATAACACATTATATTTTTAAAATATTTAGATAATTGTTTAGTATTAGTGGAATGGAATCAAGGAGAAAATGTTCCTTAGAATACTTCAGTTTCTTTTTTCTGCTATATTTTTAATAAAATAAGCCCTGTCTATATTTTTTCTTCAGCTTTTCAGAATGCCAACATCTGTGTTTCAGTGTCATCTCAATTTTTGACAAGGTCCCGCTTCTGAGGAAGGTTTGAGGAAAGTCTTTGAGATGCTCTCACAGTTCTTACAAAAGCTATTTACTCAATCCTCATATGTGATCCTGAAAATAAGGCCCAGATGAACTTCCCATAGTTATTTTATAAAAATAAAGAAAGAATACAGACTAAGTCGAACATCAGTACCTGGATTCCAAAGTCAATCCACACTTCCTTGGTAATATGTGGACACAAATTTGCTCCCTGAGTTAGGCTAAGCCTTAATAAACACTATATGGTCACAGTTACCTTGTCTCTTACCCTACATTCAAAATCTGCATTATTCTGAGGATCTAAACTAAACTTACAGAAGAAAATGATTTCTTAGACATTTGTATATGCCAAAAATCCAAATCTTATTGTAAGTCGAAACTTATGTATGGCCAAGTGTGTTTCAACAGAGAATAGCTCAGCATAGATTTTATTTTTACCCTCCTTCCCTGATACTACAATGAAATGAACAAGGGATAGGATGCCAGGGAGGACTTTCAAGATGGCAGAGGAGTAAGACGTGGAGACCACCTTCCTCCCCACAAATACATCGAAACTACATCTACATGTGGAACAACTCCTACAGAACAGCTACTGAACGCTGGCAGAAGACCTCAGACTTCGCAAAAGCAAGAAAATCCCCAAGTACCTGAGTAGGGCAAAAGAAAAAAGAAAGAACAGAGACAAAAGAATAGGGACAGGACCTTCCCCTCTGGGAGAGAGCTGTGAAGGAGGAAAAGTTTCCACACACTAGGAAGCCCCTTAACTGGCGGGGATGGGGGGTGATGGAGGTGGGGAGCTTGGGAGCCACGGAGGACAGCGCAGCAACAGAGGTGCAGAGGGCAAAGCGGAGAGAATCCCGCACAGAGGATCGGTGCCGACCAGCACTCACCAGCCCGAGAAGCTTGTCTGCTCACCCGCTGGGGCAGGTGGGGGCTGGGAGCTGAGGCTCTGCCTTCAGAGGTCAGACCCCAGGGAGAGGACTGGGGTTGGCTGCGTGAACACAGCCTGAAGGGGGCTAGTGCACCACAGCTAGCTGGGAGGGAGTCCAGGAAAAAGCCTGGAACTGCCTAAGAGGCAAGAGACCATTGTTTCAGGGTGCGTGAGGAGAGGGGTTTCAGAGCACTGCCTAAACGAACTCCAGAGATGGGCGCAAGCCGCGGCTATCAGCGCGGACCCCAGAGACGGGCATGAAACGCTAACGCCACCACTACTGCCACCAAGAATCCTGTAAGTAAGTGCAGGTCACTACCCACACTGCCCCAGAAGGCTGTGAAGCATGCCACTGCCAGGGTCCCACGATCCAGGACAACTTCCCCGGGGGAACACACGGCGTGCCTCAGGCTGTTGCAATGTCATGCTGGCCTCTGCCACCTCAGGCTCGCCCCGCATTCCAATTATGACTACCGTACCCCTCCCTCTCCCAGGCCTGAGTCAGCAAGAGAGCCGTATTCAGCTGCTGCTTTAACCTCCTCCGATCTGCGAGGGGAACAGATTCCTGAGAGTGGCCTACATGCAAAGGAGGGGCGAAAACCAAAGATGAACCCCAGGAGCTGTGAGAACAAAGAAGAGAAAGGGAAACTTCCCCATGCAGCCTCAGGAGCCGTCGATGAAATCCCCACAATCAACTTGAAAAATGCTGCACTTGAAGAATACCTGATTACACAACAAATGTTCCCAAAGTGAGGCAGTGGATGTTGGGAGCAACTGTAGACTCAGGGTTTGCTTTCTGCATCTGATTGCTTTCTGGTTTTACATCTATGTTAGTTTAGTTTTTAGCGCTTGTTATCACTGGTGGATTTGTTTATTGGTTTGGTTGCTCTCTTCCTTTATTTATTTAAATTTTTAAAATTTTTATTTTTAGTTTATTTTTTTATTTTATTATTATTTTAAATTTTTTTTAATTATTATTTTTTTTCCTTTTTTCTCTTTATGTGTGTATGTGTATGTTTCTCTGTGTGATCTTGTCTCTTCAGGTTGGCTTTTACCATTTGTCCTAGGGTTCTGTCTGTTCATTTCTTGTTGTTGTTGTTGCTGTTTGTTTTCTTTTTATTAGTGTGTGTGTGTATGTTTCTTTGTGTGATTTTTGTCAGTTTAGTATTGCCATTACCATTTGCTTTGGGGTTCCATCTGTTTGTTTGTTTTTTTCTTTTTCCTTCCTTTTCTTCTGAGTCACGTGGCTGGCTGGGTCCTGGTGCTTAAGCCAGGTGTTGGGCCTGGGCCTCTGAACAGGGAGAGTCGAGTCCAGGACACTGGACCATCAGAAACCTCCTGACCCGACATAATATCAATTGGAGAGAGCTCTCCCAGAGATCTCCGTCTCAACACTGAGATCCAACCCCACCCAACGGCAAGCAAGCTCCAGGGCTGGACGCCCCATGACAAACAGCTACCAAGACAGGAACGCAACCACACCCACTAGCAGAGAGGCTGCCTAAAGTCATACTAAGTTCACAGACACTCCAGAAAACACCATGGGACACAGCCCTGCCCAGCAGAAAGAAAAGATCCAGCCCCACCCACCAGAACACAAACACCAGTCCCCTACACCAGGAAGCCTACACAAGCCACTGAACCAACCTCACCCACTGAGGGCAGAAACCAAAAATAACAGGAACTATGAACATGCAGCCTGTGAAGGGGAGACCCCAAACACAGTATGTTAAACAAAATGAGAAGACAGAGAAATATGAAGCAGATGAAGGAGCAAGGTAAAAACTCACCAGACCAAACAAATGAAGAGGAAACAGGCAGTCTACCTGAAAAAGAATTCAGAATAATAATAGTAAAGATGATCCAAAATGCTGGAAATAGAATGGAGAACGTACAAGAAACGTTTAACAAGGACCTAGTAGAACTGAAGAGCAAATAAGCAATGATGAATAACACAATAAATGAAATAAAAAATACTCAGGAAGGAATAAATAGCAGAATAACTGAGGCAGAAGAATGGATAAGTGAGCTGGAAAATAAAATAGCGGAAATAACTGCTGCAGAGCAGAATAAAGAAAAAAGAATGAAAAGAATTTGGGACACTCTCAGAGACTTTTGGGACAACATTAAACACACCAACATTCAAATTATAGGGGTCCCAAAGAAGACGAGAAAAAGAAAGGGTCAGAGAAAATATTTGAAGAGATTACAGTCAAAAACTTCCCTAACATGAGAGAGGAAATAGTCACTCAAGTCCAGGAAGCACAGGAGAGTCCCATACAGGATAAATCCAAGGAAACACATGCCAAGACACATATTAATCAAACTATCAAAAAGTAAATAGAAAGAAAACATATTAAAAGCAGCAAAGGAAAAGCAACAAATAATACTCGAGGGAATCCCCATCAGGTTAACAGCTGATAGTTCAGCAGAAACTCTGCAAGCCAGAATATGGCAGGACATATTTAAAGTGATGAAAGGGGAAAACATACAACCAAGATTACTTTACCCAGCAAGGATCTCCTTCAGATTTTTTTTTTTTTTTGCGTTATGCGGGCCTCTCACTGTTGTGGCCTCTCCCGTTGTGGAGCACAGGCTCCGGACGCGCAGGCTCAGTGGCCATGGCTCACGGGCCTAGCTGCTCCGTGGCATGTGGGTTCTTCCCGGACCGGGGCGCGAACCCGTGTCCCCTGCATCGGCAGGTGGACTCTCAACCACTGCGCCACCAGGGAAGCCCTCATTCAGATTTGATGGAGAAGTTAAAACCTTTACAGACAAGCAAAAGTTAAGAGAATTCAGCACCACCGAACCAGCTTTACAACAAACGCTAAAGCAACTTCTCTAGGCAGGAAACACAAGAGAAGGAAAAGACCTACAAAAACAAACCCAAAACAGTTAAGAAAATAGTAATAGGAATATACATATCGATAACTACCTTAAATGTAAATGGATTAAATGTTCCAACCAAAAGACAGGCTGGCTGAATGGATACAAAAACAAGACCTGTATATATGCTGTCTACAAAAGACCCACTTCAGACCTAGGGACACATACAGACTGAGAGTGATGGGATAGAAAAAGATATTCCAAGGAAATGGAAATCAAAAGAAAGCTGGAGTAGCAATACTCATTCCAGAAAAAATAGATAATAAAATAAAGACTATTACAAGAGACAAACAAGGACACTACATAATGATCATGGGATCAATCCAAGAAGAAGATATAACAATTGTAAATATTTACTCACCCAACATAGGAGTACCTCAATACATAAGGCAAATGCTAACAGCCATAAAACGGGAAATTGACAGTAGCACCATAATACTAGAAGACTTGAACACCCCACTTTCACCAACTGACAGATCATCCAAAATGAAAACAAATAAGGATACACAAGCTTTAAATGACACATTAGATCAGATGTACTTAACTGATATTTATAGCACATTCCATCCCAAAACAGCAGAATACACTTTCTTCTCAAGTGCTCATGGAAAATTCTCCAGGATAGATCATATCTTGGGTCACAAATCAAGCCTGAGTAAATTTAAGAAAATTGAAGTTGTATCAAGTATCTTTTCCGACCACAATGCTATGAGACTAGATATCAATTACAGGAAAAGATCTGTAAAAAATACAAACACATGGAGGCTAAACAATACACTACTTAATAACGAAGTGATCACTGAAGAAATCAAAGAGGAAATCAAATAATACCTAGAAACAAAGGACAATGGAGACACGATGACCTAAAATCTATGGGATGCAGCAAAAGCAGTTCTAAGAGTGAAGTTTACAGCAATACAATCCTACCTTAAGAAACAGGAAACATCTTGAATAAACAACCTAACCTTGCACCTAAAGCAATTAGAGAAAGAAGAACAAAAAAAAGCCAAAGTTAGCAGAAGGAAAGAAATCATAAAGATCAGATCAGAAATAAATGAAAAAGAAATGAAGGAAACGATAGCAAAGATCAATAAAACGAAAAGCTGGTTCTTTGAGAAGATAAACAAAATTGATAAACCAATAGCCTGACTCATCAAGAAAAAAAGGGAGAAGACTCATATCAGTAGAACTAGAAATGAAAAAGGAGAAGTAACAACTGACACTGCAGAAATACAAAAGATCATGAGAGAGTACTACAAGCAACACTATGCCAGTAAAATGGACAACCTGGAAGAAATGAACAAATACTTAGAAATACACAACCTACCAAGACTGAATCAGGAAGAAATAGAAAATATGAACAGACCAATCACAAGCACTGAAATTGAAACTGTGATTAAAAATCTTCCAACAAACAAAAGCCCAGGACCAGATGGCTTCACAGGCGAATTCTATCAGACATTTAGAGAAGAGCTAACACCTATCCTTCTCAAACTCTTCCAAAATATAGCAGAGGGAGGAATGCTCCCAAACTCATTCTACGAGGCCACCATCACCCTGATACCAAAACCAGACAAGGATGTCACAAAGAAAGAAAACTACAGGCCAATATCACTGATGAACATAGATGCAAAAATGCTCAACAAAATACTAGCAAACAGAATCCAACAGCACATTAAGATGATCATACACCATGATCAAGTGGGGTTTATTCCAGGAATGCAAGCATTCCTCAATATATGCAAATCAATCAATGTGATACATCATATTAACAAACTGAAGGAGAAAAACCATATGGTCATCTCAATAGATGCAGAGAAAGCTTTCGACAAAATTCAACACATATTTATGATAAAAATCATCAAGAAAGTAGGCATAGACGGAACTTAACTCAACATAATAAAGGCCATATATGACAAACCCACTGCCAACATCATCCTCAATGGTGAAAAACTGAAAGCATTTCCACTAAGATCAGGAGCGAGACAAGGTTGCCCACTCTCACCACTATTATTCAACATAGTTTTGAAAGTTTTAGCCACAGCAATCAGAGAAGAAAAGGAAATAAAAGGAATCCAAATCGGAAAAGAAGAAGTAAAGCTGTCACTGTTTGCAGATGACATGATACTATATATAGAGAATCCTAAAGATGCTACCAGAAAACTACTAGAGCTAATCAATGAATTTGGTAAAGTAGCAGGATACAAAATTAATGCACAGAAATCTCTGGCATTCCTATACACTAAGGATGAGAAATCTGAAAGTGAAATCAAGAAAACACTCCCATTTACCATTGCAACAAAAAGAATAAAACATCTAGGAATAAACCTACCTAAGGAGACAAAAGACCTTTATGCAGAAAATTATAAGACACTGATGAAAGAAATTAAAGATGATACAAATAGATGGAGAGATATACCATGTTCTTGGATTGGAAGAATCAACATTGTGAAAATGACTCTACTACCCAAAGCAATCTACAGATTCAATGCAATCCCTAACAAACTACAAATGGCATTTTTCACAGAACTAGAACAAAAAATATCACAATTTGTATGGAAACACAAAAGACCCTGAATAGCCAAAGCAAGCTTGGGAACGAAAAATGGAGCTGGAGGAATCAGGCTCCCTGACTTCAGACTATACTACAAAGCTACAGTAATCAAGACAGTATGGTACTGACACAAAAACAGAAATAGAGATCAATGGAACAGGATTGAAAGCCAAGAGATAAACCCACGCACATATTGTCACCTTATCTTTGATAAAGGAGGCAGGAATGAGTGGAGAAAGGACAGCCTCTTCAATAAGTGGTGCTGGGAAAAGTGGACAGGCCCATGTAAAAGTATGAAATTAGAACACTCCCTAATATTATACACAAAAATAAGCTCAAAATATATTAAAGACCTAAATGTAAGGCCAGAAACTATCAAACTCTTATAGGAAAACATAGGCAGAACACTCTATGACATGAATCACAGCAAGATCCTTTTTGACCCACCTCCTAGAGAAATGGAAATAAAAATAAACAAATGGGACCTAATGAAACTTCAAAGCTTTTGCACAACAAAGGAAACCATAAACGAGACCAAAAGACAACCCTCAGAATGGGAGAAAATATTTGAAAATGAAGCAACTGACAAAGAGTTAATCTCCAAAATTTACCAGCAGCTCATGCAGCTCAATATCAAGAAAACAAACAACCCAATCCAAAAATGGGCAGAAGACCTAAATAGACATTTCTCCAAAGAAGATATACAGACTGCCAACAAACACATGAAAGAATGCTCAACATCATTAATCATTAGAGAAATGCAAATCAAAACTACAATGAGATATCATCTCACACTGGTCAGAAAGGCTATCATCAAAAAATGTAGAAACAATACATGCTGGAGAGGGTGTGGAGAAAAGGGAACACACTTGCACTGCTGGTGGGAATGTGAATTGGTACAGCCACTATGGAGAACAGTATGGAGGTTCCTTAGCAAACTACAAATAGAAGTACCATATGATCCAGCAATCCCACTACTGGGCATATACCCTGAGAAAACCATAATTCAAAAAGAGTCATGTACCAATATGTTCATTGCAGCTCTATTTACAATAGCCTGGAGATGGAAACAACCTAAGTGTCCATTATTGGATGAAGGAATAAAGAAGATGTGGCACATATATACAATGGAATATTACTCAGCCATGAAAAGAAACGAAATTGAGTTATTTGTAGTAAGGTTGATGGACCTAGAGTCTATCATACAGGGTGAAGTAAGTCAGAAATAGAAAGACAAATACCATATGCTAACACATATATATGGAATCTAAGAAAAAAAAATGTCATGAAGAACCTAGGGGTAAGACAGGAATAAAGACACAGAGCTACTAGAGAATGGACTTGAGTATATGGGAAGGGGGAAGGGTAAGCTGTGACAAAGTGAGAGAGTGACATGGACATATATACACTACGAAACGTAAAATAGATAGCTAGTGGTAAGTAGCCGCATAGCACAGGGAGATCAGCTCGGTGCTTTGTGACCACCTAGAGGGGTGCAATAAGGAGGGTGGGAGGGAGGGAGACGCAAGAGGGAAGAAATACGGGAACATATGTATATGTATAACTGATTCACTTTGTTATAAAGCAGAAACTAACACACCATTGTAAAGCAATTATACTCCAATAAAGATGTAAAAAAAAAAAAAGTTGAAGAAAATGAAAAAAAAGAGAGATAGAACGCCAAAAGTAGGATTAGGAAGAAAAGGAGAAAAAAAATAATCTGCCAATCAAATGTTTCTATGCTTATTGCATAGTGGTAACATTTTCCTTTTTTGTTGCATACATGTTTCCTACTGTTTCTTATATGTATAAACTCACACACACACGAGCACACCTGTTGTATTAAGAAAAGACAGATACAGATCTCCTGAGGTCCTAACGTGAAAGAAATTCAAATATGTCGTTTTTAACACAGTGGCACGTTTTGGCTAAATTTCCAGTCTCTACCCCTCCAACCCCCTTTACAAACAGAAGCACAATTAAGTTGGGGTGTCAAATATTTCCCAGCCTACCTTGAAGTTAGGGCTGCCCATGTGACACAGTGACAATCAATTAAATGTAAGCAGAAATTTCTGGTTGGGGCATTTTTCTCTTTATAGTAGAAAAGATCTACTTAGTCTGTCCCTTTTTTCACTACCTTTCACGTTTTCTCGTTGCTGAGACTGTTCAGTTGATGTCTGGAGATAAAGTAGCTCTTGATCTTCAGACCAAATGTCTGAGGAGGGATGCTTGCCCTAAGGATGGTGAAGTACAAAGTCAGGGTAATCTGAGTGCCTATTGTCATCATGGGTTACAGTCTCTGTACCAGCTTTCTTTCACCTAAAGCTGAAATCTGTCCATTTAATAACTTTTCCTGAAAATATGTGATAGTCTTGGAACACATTGAAGAACTCTTCTGAATATATTAGAAATATTATCATTTTTTCAGACGGAACATGGAGCTCACTGATAATATTCTCTCCTCTTTATGACAGGCTGCCTCAAATAGCAAAAATGGGTCTTCTGGTTTCTTAAATTTTCTTGTCACTGTTATAGTTTTATGGACACTGGCTAGTGTCTTATTAACACAGGACGTGATGAAATTATGGGTAGAAATCCATGATTAGGAAGAAGTTTTGGAAGATCTGACCACGAGGATTAAAGCTATTAATAGGGTCATCTTGACCTTGCTAAGTCCTGAGTCAAGAATACCAGAAAGCAGTTCACTTTGATGCACAATGTCTCCAAACACTGTCAGAAACTTCCAACAGTGTCCACAGACAGGAGCTGCATTGTGCTGATAAGAAGTAGAAAGTAATTTCTTACATATAATATATAAACTTTTTAAATTGATTTTTAAATCTGCTCTTTCCAAATTATCTCTTCCAGAGCTCACCCTGATATTCTCATTGCCTAGAAAGTCAATTGTGATGGCTAGTATATGCCAAGCACACATTCCTGTCCTCCCTTGACTTATAAGAAAACATAAGATGGCCCATCTGCTTCAGATGCAAAAGCTTTATCAGATGTTGGATTCCACGAGGAACAGGAAAGATGCTGTCAGTCATCAATTTTAATAGACATTTTCTGAAGGGAGTTTTGCTACCACATACTAGGTTTCCTTCCAAAAGAAACAATTCATATAGATAATTTTTATGAGTGAGGGAAAATATTTGTAGAAAACTAAATGTTTTAGAAATAAAAAGCAGGCAAATAATTAAGAAAATAAAGTCAACAAATTTAGGAAAATGTGAAAATTTCATAATTGATGAAAATATTATTTTATGTGTTAAATAAAATAGTATATGATATATGCAATAATTATGTAATTCATGAAGATTTAGACATGACAAGGGTCAAAGATAACATAGTGAATGTATATTTTAATACACTTATTTTAATGTGACTAGATTAATATATATGTGAGCTATGTAGTACATATGTTTGAATATATATACATATGTATGCATATATGTCATACATACATATGCAATCATGAGTATCAATCTTTTAAAAAATATGTATAGGATAACAAAATGCCAGAAACCATGAGGGTATTTCCCAGGTAATTTAAATGATAAGGATAAAGGCAAGAACTCAAAGTTAGAGTATTTCTTAAGGAGCTTAGTTCTTTAACTTCGAAAAATAAAATGCTCATCCACACACTCTGCTTGCATGTGAAATAAAAGTGACATAGTATAAACAAGGAGTATTGGCATTATTTCAAATACATGAAAAAAAAAACAAGTTGAGGATGCTTGAAGGATTGAATTAAATAGACGATACAGGCAAACTTGTAAAAAAAAAAAAAAAGAAGCCATCCCATTATAAACACCCTCTCTTTACAAAAGGACCTGAGAGATAAAACCCTTTTGAATATACCTGCCCTACTTCAGGCAAACACCAGAAGCCAGGACTCCGTACTCCCTGCTCTGCACTGTGGCCTCCTAGAAGGTGGGCAGTTGTGCATTAACCATCCCCTTCCTGTGCTAGGTGACTGGCATCCATCGCACTCTCCTCTGGGCATGGCAGTTGAAGAGACCGTGAGGAGAACCCCCAGGCTGACCATCTTCTCCCCGCACTAATGTAGCAAATACCTCCCTGCCCCTTTGTCAGAACTGTAGCTACACAGAAACTGTCCTGTGGAGCACTGTTAACTATTCCTCTCCTGCCCTACACAATGGACAGCAAGGGGACAATCACCCAACTCTCCCAACTAGAGAGTGAGGGAAAGATGATGGAAAATGATGACCTGGATGAAGCAAGGATTTAAATGAGTTGTGGGAAGTCCCAGGGCACACCCTGGAGCAGCTCCTGCGTGAAACCACCCAGAATCAAAACAGCAAAGGCCTTAAGAAATGAACACCGGTGTGAAATGCTGCCCAGGTCTCAGATTGGCCCCAGGTTAGCATACAAGTAGACAGGCTAGACTGAATAGCACTTCAAAGGCTTTAACAACAAAATTGCTATTTGAACCACAGCCCACAAGGACAGACAGAACATGCATTCTAAACTTCAAGAGCTTGCCTGCATGTTCTAATAGACAACTTAAATAGAAACCAGAGTCTCATAACCTAAAGTGTCCAAGATACAATGCGAAATTGCTCATCATCTCTAGAACTAGGAAAGTCTCAACTGAAATAAGGAAAAATCATCGAAGGATGCCAAGTGCAATGATGACTCACATTCTGGAATGTGATGAAGACCTTAAAGCAGCGATCATAAAATGCTCCAGCAAGCTATTACAAACACTCTTGGAGAAAAAAAAGGAAAAATTAAAGTCTGAGCAAAGAAAAAGAAATTGAAATTCAGGAACTTTTCAAGTATAAATAAAGAGCAAAAGAGGAGGTAAATATCTGGGTAAGTATAACAGGCTGTTCTTATCCACTTTAGATTTAAAAATTACATTAGATGATCGAAAGCAAAAATTATAACATTTTCTCTTTTTTATCATAAATTTATTTATTTATTTTTGGCTGCATTGGTTCTTTGTTGCTGCACACGGGCTTTCTCTAGTTGCTGCGAGCAGGGGCCACCCTTCATTGCGGTGCGTGGGCTTCTCATTGCGGTGGCTTCTCCTGTTGCAGAGCACGGGCTCTGATGCAGTTTTCACTGTGTGTACAACTAATATTTAAGGCAATTTTGTTATAAAGGTGGGAAAGGAAGAGGGACCTCAAGACTGGTAAGGTTGTTACATTCACCTTCATGTGATAAATTATTGAAGCAAGCTCATAAGTTGTGATAACTTAGAAACGTATGCAACCCTTAGAGCAACCACAAAAACCAGTATGCGAAGATATAGTCGAAAACACTGAAGATAAATTAAGACTGAATACAAAAATATGAACAAGGAGGCAAGGAAGGAGAGAAGAACAAAAAACACAGAGGGAATAAACAGGAAACCAACATATAATCAGAATAGAGCTATAACTAAAAAGGAAATTAAATTCATAGTTTAAAAAACTTTGTGAAACAAAATATCTAGGCACAGATGCATAGATTGTTTCACTGGAGAATTCTCCCAAACATTTCAGGAAGAAATAACTCCCAGTTTACACAATCTTTTCCAGAAAATAGAAGAGAAGGGAATATTTCTCAATTCATTTTATGAGATCAGCATTTTCCTGATACCAAAACTGACAAAGACCATACAAAAAAAAAGAATACAGACTAATATCCTCCATGAACACTGACAGAAAAATCCTCAATGAAACATTAGCAAATTCAGCAATATATACAAAGAGAAACACACCATGAGCAAGTGGGATTTACTGCAGGAATGCAAGGCAAGTGCAATATTTAAAAATCAATCAATCTAAAGATGAAAACTACATAATTGTATCAATTGATGTGTATAAAGGATTTACTTTTCATGATAAAAAGAAAGATGCTACCTCTTATTTTAAAAAGAAGTATGTGTGCGTATGCATATATATACATATGATACTCACACTCACATATTTATATTAAACATGAAAATGTATAACAAAACTAAAGAAATTGTTTACCTATGGGGAAGGAATGGAAGACGATGGAGACAATAGAGATTGAAGCTGAATTCTCTGAATACCCCTTATTTTAAAATTTGGTTTTGGATCCATATAAATGTTTTACATAATTATTAAACAAAATGAATCAAAGGAAACTAGCTGTATGTCAAGTTGGACACTTCACTACCCTGATAAGATTTATTTGAGTGAATTTAAACAAAGGACTTTGAACATACATTCCTGGTGAATGTATTCAAAGGATAAAATAAATTATAAGTATATTTTAAATGGTAATCATATTATATATGTTAGCAATGAAGTAAGTAATTATTCAAGGTCTTTAGTACCACATTTTCCATGTAGGAGAAAGGAGATGGAAAAAGGATACGAATGCAAACTCAGAGAAGTTAACACAAATAACCTGAAATCTTAAATTTGCATTGAAAATACTAGTATAAACTTATTTTATTTGATTTAGCAAAAATCCTGTTTCCTAACTCATACCATGAAAAATGACAAATTCAGTAGTAATGAACACCCTAATCACTGAGACTGTGGTCTTAAAAAATATATATATCCTACAAAGAAGAACCAGGACTTCTTCAGAAAATTACATATTCTCAGGACTGGGAGAGGAACTGTTCAAGATGAGACCAGAATATAGTTTCATATTAGAAGCAAGAAAGCTATCAAAGACTATTAGGGTCTTTTCAGAAAAATCAAGAGTCAGTAAAAGGGATTCCCACTTCTTAGGAGGGGACAGTTTTTTTTTGTTGTTTTGTTTTTTTGTTTTCTTTCTGTGGTACGCGGGCCTCTCACTGTTGTGGCCTCTCCCGTCGCGGAGCACAGGCTCCGGACGCGCAGGCTCAGCGGCCATGGCTCACGGGCCCAGCCGCTCCGTGGCATGTGGGATCTTCCCGGACCGGGGCACGAACCCGTGTCCCCTGCATCGGCAGGCGGACTCTCAACCACTGCGCCACCAGGGAAGCCCAAAGGGGACAGTTTTAACAACAAAAAGGTGATGAAGGTAACTTATTGAATATATATAAAATACCTGAAAACAGGAGACCTCGATAAAAACAACAAGACATAACAGAACTCAAACATACTTACAGGTTGCTAATATATGGCATCAATTAATTATTCTGAAAACTCATAAAGGAAGAAAAGCATCTAGCATTTCTTCTGCCTTTGCTGTGTAAACTGTACCACAGGAAACAAACAACTGATAAGAAAAGGTACCTCTTAATCGAGGCATTCCAGCTAATTAATGCAGAAAGAAAGAATTAGAATATCACCATTTTGCACTCTCTAATGAAATTACTTACCCAGGCAATGCTCAAATGTTGCCAAATTCTCTAGCAAAAGGTTGATTGATAAGCTGTATAATGAATGGATAATGGTAAAAAAAATCTAAACCCACTGATAAATTTGAACACCACAAAAAAAGAGAAAATGAAATGTTTCATACCTTCTGATAGAATGAAGTAGAAAGTACATAGAACCACCTACAAAATATTTTTACCAAAAAACAAAAAAAGAATCCTGAACCTCATCAAGTCTATAATTACTAGTCTATAAGAAACACAGGCCACAGAGGAGCAATTTAAATACCACCAACGGAATGTAATCACTCAAATTGAGAACATGGAAAATTTTACAAAAAAACCCAATCTGGCTCCTTTAATTAAAAAAAAAAATAGAGAAAACTCTTATAGATAAAAGAGTCTTATCAACTAAATGCCATGTCAACTTTTGACCTTGTTTGAAATTTGATTTAAGTAATCAACTGTCAAAATATATTACTGGGACTATCGGAGGAAATTTGAACACTAACTGTATATTAGATGGTATTAAGGGACTATTTTTTATATTTAAGTGTGATCATGATAATGCATTATTTTTAAAATAAAGAGAAATTATCTCTTAGAGATATATTTTGAATTTTTTCTAGATTAAAAATGTAATACCTAGGATTTCTTGAAACAATTCATTAGGGCATATGGGGTAGTGAGGACATGGGAGAAGGGTAACACTGAAATAAGACATATGGCCTCTATCAGGACATACACTGATATTGTGGGAGCTGGGTAATGAGCATTTGTTATACTATCTCTTCTTTTCTGTATATATATTTTAAGATCCTATATTAATAGAAAAAGTAATTTCAGGTTGAAGATGCCAGAAGGAAGGAGGGAGATTAAAGATGGAGTAACGGACAAAGAAATTGAGAACATGGGGATGAATCTAAACCAACATTACGTTAAACAATAACAAATCTAC
This sequence comes from Orcinus orca, assembly GCF_937001465.1. Lineage (NCBI taxonomy): Eukaryota > Metazoa > Chordata > Mammalia > Artiodactyla > Delphinidae > Orcinus > Orcinus orca. The sequence goes on along the minus strand of NC_064563.1, from coordinate 7,001,383 downwards.
TTAATTTTTTCACACTGAAAATAAAACAAAACTGAACTGAAGTTATGGTAGAGAACTACATATAAGCTATTAGGAGGTGATGGATATTAGTAAGTTCTAAGGGGCTTATGTTTCTCTGGAATGGAAAAATTTAAATTTATACATGGTTACAATAAATATGCTGTTAAATGTTTTTTCAAATAGCCACAAAAAAAAGTAGAAATAAAATAGAGGAAAAAAGAGCAAGAAAAAAGGCAAAAAGCAGAAAATAAAAGTAGAATAAAAAGCACAAGATGAGATGTTAGAAATGAATTCAAATATGACAATAATCACAATCAATGTAAACAGACTAAACTCTAGAATTAAAAGACAAAGATTGTCAGACAAGATTGGAAATGAAATAGTTATATGCTTTTTAACAGAGACTCAAACCTAAGACAAAATAACACAAAAAGTCTAAAAGTAAAATAACAGGAAAATATATACCAGCCAAATACTAAATATAAAGAAAATCTGATGTTACATTAACATAAGAAAAATTATGCTACATGGAATAAAATTAATAGAGAGTAAAACATACTATACAATTGCAGACAATTCCCCAGGAAGTAACACATTATATAATATAAAATAACATAAATTAAAAATTAGAAATCAAAATTTGAAACAACTACAAGAAGAAACCAATGAATCACCGTACCACAGAGCTATGTTATATAAATGTACCTTTTAGTAATAATAGATTAAGCATATAAAGAACAATAAAAATATAGAACATACGAATGACATATTTAACATGCTTTATCTAATGGATGTATTTATAACACTTCAGTTCCAAATTGTAGAATATACATTCTTTCAAGGCATAGTACAAATGAACAGCATTGGGGATGACAAGAAAAAATTAAAAACCTCAATAAACTGACAATAATGAGCTAAATTGAATCAATAATTTAAAATATTTCAGGGACTTCCTTAGTGTTCCAGTGGGTAAGACTCCACACTCCCAGTGCAGAGGGCCCAGGTTTGATCACTGCTCAGGAAACTATATCCCGCGTACAACTAAGAGCCCGCATGCCGCAACTAAGACCCGGTGCAGACAAAATAAATAAATAAAATAATAATAATAATTTAAAATATTTCAACAGGCACAGATGGTTTCTCAGAGATGTTTAACAAACTTCAATAAGTAGATACTTGTAATCTTATATAAATTTTACCCTTACATAAGATTTTACAGGGAAAAAATTCTAAGTAACTTTACGAGACAAGGATAGTAGAAAGCATTTATATTACAGGTCAGTCTTATTCATAAGCTTAGATGAAAAAATCTTCAACAAGGAATGAGTAAGTGAAATTCAGTAGGATCCTTAAAAATGTAAGCTATCATAAATGAGTTGGTTTTATCTCAAAAGAGCAAGGTTAGTTCAAGTGAAAATTTCATATGTTCATCCTAATATTGAAAAATTATTAAGCTTTTGACAATTTTTAAATAGACTGTCATGAAAAAAAATACCTTCAACCTACTAAAAGTTGAAGGAAGCTCTTTCTACCGATAAAGCGTACTTAGAATTTTAAAAATCTACAACAAACATCATATTTAATAAAGAAATGTAAAAGTTATTCACTTTAAAATCAGAAATAAGATGAGAACGCTGATAAGACCAATCAAAAAGTTGCCAGAAGGTTTGAATGAGCATCTCAGAGAAGAAAACAAAAAACAAATTATAATCACATGTGTGCAAAGATGTTCAGCTTCATTGGTAATCAGGAAAATGCAGATTAAAATTACAAAGAGATGCCACTGCACACTCACCAGGTTGCCAAAAATTTAAAAGTTGGCTAAACAAAAGTGTTGGTGAATTGACAGTCACTCTCAGAATTTGCTGGTGGGCACGTAAATTTGTACAACCATTTTTCGAAACAATTTGTCATTACCTAGAAAATCTAAAGATGCATGTATCCTATAACCCAGTGATTCTATTCCTAGGTATATCATCTACAGAAACTTGTGCGAAGGTACAAAGGATGACCTGTACAAGAATATTGACAGTGGCATTATTAACAGAGAAAACTCTGGAAACAAGCCAAAGGTATAGCTCCAGTAAAATGGCTTAATGAATTGCAGTGCACCTGTAGATCGTAAAAGAACAAGAACAGGAGGGAACTACAGTGACATACCTCAACATGGGTGAATCTCAGAAACAACACGGAGGGAAAAAAGAAGTGAGAGGAGAATGCTCCTGGAATCTTGCACATACAGAAAGGTCAAAAGCATGCAGGCAGAACTGCATAAAATGTTGTTTAGAGATAGGTGCATATGTTATGAAGATATAAGCAAAAGAAAGGATCACTCAAAATTCAGGTGAGTGTTTAGTTACCTGGAGAGAGGGCGAGAAGTGGAGTTTACAATCAAAAAGGGTAACACAAAAGACTTCAAAGATGTGATTTTCTACTTTTCAAGCTGCAGAGTGGGTACACAGGTGTCCTTTTGATTGTCATACTTACACTGCATACACACATTATGTATATTTTGGGGTGTTAATGTTATCTTGCATAAAAAACCTTCAAAGACTGTATAATTAGAAAGTAGGTCGAATTTGAACATCATAGTTTATGTAGCTGCTTATTCATACCAAATCTGATGTTATACAAATTGGTAAGATATCATCTGGGGCAACTTTAGACTTAAATCACTGTAGCCCAATCTTCACCATGATACTTGTTTGGGTGATGGAAATTCTTATCTGTACTCTAAACATTGGTGTATTCGACGGGCATTCATGACAAGTCCCACACCTACATGCCCCCACCTACACACTATGCGTGCCCCCAAAACCCACACACTGTTATATAGCATATAAACATTTTGTTTTAATTCACTTCTCTTTTCCTCAGACATTATGGGCTCTCTCTGGGGATGCAGTCAAGCGTTGCTATGTTCAGATGAATTTTCTGGCCCAAGGAGATAATTTTGCACAGTCAATAGCAATATCCCAGAAGTGAACCAGAAAACTCAACGAGTGAAACAAAATTCAATCCCAATATCGAGCAGAAAAATCCTTAACCACAGAGGGTATGTTTTCTAAAGAACACACCAGTAAATGCAAACGGAGCACAGAATTCCAACATACGATCCAAGCAGATTGGGCCACATTATCAAATAAGGTTGCAGATAAGAAAAAAAAAATCATTCTGCCTCTGTAACTCCCAAGGGGTCTCTTCTGCTTAGGTTTAAAAAACTCAATTTATGGTAATGGATTGCACAGACGTGTACATCAAACCTGAGGTGAACTTGTCACTTTATTGAGAAATCATTCAATTATTATACTATTTAATGATGCATGAAAGCAAAATGCAATTGTGAAGAAAAGCATTCTGGGTATAGACTGTGCGTTTTAGTCATGCAAAATGGTGCATTTCTGTCAGTTCCCTGAACACAGCATGGCCATCTGTGTAAACCTAAAACTGAAAGGAGATGACAAAAGGTGACTAATTAAAACACAACTTCTTTCAAAATTCATTATATCACAGTACAGAGCATCACCTGAGGCCTTGGGACTTCTGAGCAAAATAGTGAGGGCTCACCCCTCACGTGGTTTGAATTAACTTTATATTCCAAACAAAATATCTATGCCCTTGAGAATTTTTATTAAAAAGACTACACAGCAGTGGTGTTTTTATAAAACAAACATACATTTGTCTAAATACATGAGTAAGAACACACACATATCGAAGAAAATCATTGATACACAAAATCTAGATGAAACAAAAGTGTCTTCTTTAAGCCAAAGATCATACACACACCCATGTATGTGTATATATGCACATATACATACATTCATATACACATATGTCTATATATATGCTTCACCTGGTCCTATAGCTCTTGATCATTCATATATATATACATATATATAAAACAACATAGAGTTATACATTACATCTGTATAACCATGCATATATATAGTTATGTTGTTATATGTATAGCCTCAATTGTCTTTTAAGAACTTGATATAGAATGGCGGTAAGACTGAGTAGAAACTAAAATGAAAGAAATGATTCTACTCGGTGGTGACGTAGATGCTCCAGTACGTGAAAAATATTAGCAACGGATGAAAATGGAACAGTTTAATATCTTAATAAATAATTTAGAGAATTTAAGGAAAAATCATTAATTGTTCTAAAATTGCCAACTGCGACTCGGTGACTGTTTTTACACTATAAGAAAATGGCAGGGAACGGATCCTTCTGCACAATAATGCTGATTATAACTATAACATGATAATGTGGCATTTCAAACAAAATTACTTTCATTGACAAGCACTCATATGCCTAAGTATTTAGAAAATTAATATGTTCAGATTTTATGATAGTAACAGAGACTCCTATATCATTTAAATATTGATACAACTGTCTATTTGAGATTTTTTTCAGTTTGTAAGTATCAGTACCACCTAGGTCATACATAAAGACATTTTTTCTTCTAATATTAACATCTTTTTCCCCTGCCAATATTTAATGAATGTATACATCAATGCAAACAAGGTAAACAACATGATTTTTTCCCTAAAGAATGTTCTAAAATGACAAGCTTTTTTAAGTGGAATGTCAAAAGGAACTTGAGTGAAACTCCACAAGCTCCATGATGCTTGCATCAAACTCCTGTATCCTTTCTTTCTTACCTACAGCATGTATTGCCAGAACTAGTCTGCCACCTGAATACACACTACTTTGTATTCTTCTCGAACTGCTTCTAGTATTTCTAGTTTGTCTTCCCATATCAGTCATATTGCTTTTATTAAACTGCAATTGGCTAAACATTTCAGATTGTTTGCAAATAGAAAAAGGTATAGAGTTAAGTCATCCCAAGGTTGTCTCACTGGCTTACCCACCTCATGAAAGATCCAGACTCTTTATTTTCTCTCTGCATTCCTCAGTTCATTTGCACTGTCTATTCCTCCACCCCACACCCAACTCGAAACTGCCACAAATGGCTGCAGCAAGTCAAACACCAACTTTTTACGTGGCAACACTTAAGAGCAGGACAGAGGAAAGGACAGTGAGAAAAGGAGAATAAGATCGTCTCTCTCTCTCTTAAATCACGCACGTTCATTTTTCCCCTAAACTCACCAGCAGAATGTCCCTTATGTTACATGGACCAGAAGTAGGTCACATCATCACTTCCAGGAGCAAAAGAAGCTGGGAAGATAAGTATCTGGCCTCTGTAGTCTCTATCATGGAAAGCTGACTCTATCAATAAGAATTTGGAGAGGAGAATGCCTGGTGAGCAAGTTAACAACAGTGTCTACTGCAATCCCAGACCTGATCGTGAATCATCCAAAGACTTGGGCTAGGTCATGTATTACTTGTGTTTCCAGTAGAGTGGCCTGTTCAGTGCTGGTAACTTAACATCATTGGTAAAATTCCCTGAGGTGGTGCTAGTCAGAAGAAATAGTTGATATGGCACACAGAAAGCCATATTAATTATTGGTTTCTAAACAGTGGTAGGGGGTGGGGAGAGAGGTCCAGGCAGCATTTCACTTGGAAGTCCTTCCCTTTCTTCAGAAAGTGTGGGTGGCCTAGGAAACTTCTGTCACTGTTCAAACAGCCGGAAAAACAAGTTTGGGGGTCTACACAACTTTTGCAGAACATGAACTATAATGGAAGGGGGGGATGCACTCCTTAAGTTTCAGAATTTTACAAATAGGTGATTTCCTACAGTAATGAAGACTCTGTTGATCATTAAACGACTGCAGAAAGAAAACTAGAGAATACTCTGCCATTAGTATAAACAGAGAAAAAAACTGGAGGATTATTAAAGAATCGGGAAACTGACAGAAACTCTCCTGCAGGGCAAGGGTGTAGGTGGTCACAACGTCCTCTTCTGGATGTACCTGATGAAACAGTGACCAGGGGGGGCTTCAGGTCAAAGAGCCTGAGCACAGAGCTTCGCACTGCCACGTGCTCGACTGTACAGCTTTTATCAGCTCCATCTCTCTGTGCCCCTGTTTGCTGTCCCTAAAGTGGGGATTCCAATAACACTCCTCTCATATGGTTATTGTGAGGACAACATTAAGTAACATGTTACATCCCTTGAACATGGACACACAGTAGGTACTCAATTCTTGTTAACTTCTATTACCACCATCGATACTCTTAAGCCACACCTGACTCAAGGATGGGCAGTCCTTCAGGAAAAGATTTGCAATCAATACCACATCCTCCCTGAATATTGCTTATTTTATAGTAACACATCTTTAAATCAGCTGTGCAAACTATGGACAAACCATACACACGTATATTATACCTATATATGAGTATGTATGTGTATATAAATATATTTAATTGGATCATTTTCAGCCTTTTACAGGCTTCAGAGTCTTGACTTACAAGGATTCTTTCACATATTTTTAAGAGATCAACTAGGCACTTGTGGGCGAGCAGCACCACTTATACGATAGGTTTGAGTTTACTCATGTCTCAAGATGCCACATGCTCTACCAAATCAGTAAAATCACTTGTGGAACTAAATTCACATACTAAATAGTTTATATTTCATCCAGATTTCATATAGGAAGGAGATCCGTGATTACACCCTCAGCCTCTTTATATTACTATACTTGGAGTGCCCCTACTTTGAAGCATTACAAGTACTCTTGGAATGCAGAAGGAGGACAGATTACAAAAAAGATTAATTCTCCCGGAGTTCAACTCTAGAAAAGAAGTCTTCGAAATGTGCATGGCATTTGGCTCTTCATTCAAATGCAATTTCTGATCCTTCCGAAGTTTGCCTTTCACTAGTTAAATATATAGTGCAGGAAGAAACACACTGAATTTGTAGTCTGTGTTTCTCTAATATTCAAAGAACACTGGTAAAGGGCTCAACATTAAGCTTCAGCTTATTTACCTGGAGAAATGCCATTATGAGTCAGCTGTATTGGATATTAAGAATAACTTGATTTACAGTTTATGCATTTTCTTCTGATTACATTTTTTCCTACCCTGTACTTACAACTAAGCCCATGGGAATATCATGTCAAGAAACTAATCAGAAACATAATGAACACTGTATATTTCACAAAGGGACAACTCCATGCATGCCAGTGCTGGTTATAAGTTCTAAAAATCAGAGCCATATTTCCTACACAGAATATACCTTACACAGATATTCCCTTTAAGCCAGTATGTTCAACTGTGCTGAGAAGTTTGTATCCATATAGTCACATATATACATCCTGACATGCTAATCTCTGTGGGTCAGTTCTAAGGAAATAGTCAGACCAGTGTTCATAGACCTTGAAGTTGGCAGGGGTCATATTTTAAATGCCTTCTGAGTGATACAATCAACATATATTTTACAATGTTTTGTTGCCCACCAGGAGAAATAACCAAAAGAAAAATGGCCCTCAGGCCCTGAACCAAGATGGCGGAGTAGAAGGACGTGCTCTCACTCCCTCTTGCGAGAACACTAGAATCACAACTAACTGTTGGACAATCATCGAAAGGAAGACACTGGAACTCACCAAAAAAGATACCCCACATCCAAAGACAAAGGAGAAGCCACAATGAGATGGTAGGAGGGGCGCAATCACAATAAAACCAAATCCCATAACTGCTGGGTGGGTGACTCACAAACTGGAGAACAGTTATACCACAGAAGTCCACCCACTGGAGTGAAGGTTCTGAGCCCCACGTCAGGCTTCCCAATCTGGGGGTCCAGCAGTGGGAGGAGGAATTCCTAGAGAATCAGACTTTGAAGGCTAGCGGGAATTGATTGCAGGACTCTGATAGGACTGGGGGAAACAGAGACTCCACTGTTGGAGGGCACACACAAAGTGGTGTGTGCATCGGGACCCAGGGGAAGGAGCAGTGACCCCAGAGGAGACTGAACCAGACCTACCTGCTAGTGTTGGAGGGTCTCCTGCCGAGGCAGGGGGTGGCTGTGTCTCACAGTGAGGACAAGGACACTGGCAGCAGAAGTTCTGAGAAGTACTCCTTGGCATGAACCCTCCCAGAGTCCACCATGAGCCCCACCAAAGAGCCCGGGTAGGCTCCAGTGTTGGGTCACCTCAGGCCAAACAAACAACAGGGAGGGAACCCAGCCCCACCCATCAGCAGACAAGCAGATTAAAGTTTTACTGAGCTCTGCCCACCAGAGCAACACCCACATCTACCCACCACCAGTCCCTCCCATCAGGAATTTTGCACAAGCCTCTTATACAGTCTCATCCACCAGAGGGCAGACAGCAGAAGCAAGAAGAACTACAATCCTACAGCCTGTGGAACAAAAACCACATTCACAGAAAGATAGACAAGATAAAAAGGCGGAGGGCTATGTACCACATGAAGGAACAAGATAAAACCCCAGAAAAACAACTGAATGAAGTGGAGTTAAGCAAGCTTCCAGAAAAAGAATTCAGAATAATGATAGTGAAGATGATCCAGGACCTTGGAAAAAGAATGGAGGCAAAGATCGAGAAGATGCAAGAAATGTTTAACAAAGACCTAGAAGAATTAAAGAACAAACAAACAGAGATGAACAATACAATAACTGAAATGAAAACTACACTAGAAGGAATCAATAGCAGAATAACTGAGGCAGAAGAAAGGATAAGTGACCTGGAAGACAGAATGGTGGAATTCACTGCTGCAGAACAGAATAAAGAAAAAAGAATGAAAAGAAAGGAAGACAGCCTAAGAGATCTCTGGAACAACATTAAATGCAACAATATTCACATTATAGGGGTTCCAGAAGGAGAAGAGAGAGAGAAAGGTCCTGAGAAAATCTTTGAACAGATTATAGTCAAAAACTTCCCTAACATGGGAAAGGAAATAGCCACCCCAAGTCCAGGAAGCAAAGAGGGTCCCATACAGGATAAACCCAAGGAGAAACATGCTGAGACACATAGTAATCAAATTGTCAAAAATTAAAGACAAAAAAAATTACTGAAAGCAGCAAGGGAAAAATGACAAATAACATACAAGGGAACTCCCATAAGGCTAACAGCTGATTTCTCAGCAGAAACTCTACAAGTCAGAACGGAGTGGCATGATATACTTAAAGTGATGAAAGGGAAGAACCTGCAACCAAGATTACTCTACCCGGCAAGGACCTCATTCAGATTCGATGGAGAAATCAACAGCTTTACAGACAAGCAAAAGCTAAGAGAATTCAGCACCACCAAACCGGCTCTACAACAAATGCTAAGGGAACTTCTCTAAGTGGGAACATAAGAGAAGAAAAGGACCTACAAATCAAACCCAGAACAATTAAGAAAATGGTCATAGGAACATACGCATCGATAATTACCTTAAATGTGAATGGATTAAATGATCCAACCAAAAGACACAGGCTCGCTGAATGGAAACAAAAACAACACCCATCTATATGCTGTCTACCAGAGACCCACTTCAGACCTAGGGACACATACAGACTGAAAGTGAGGGGATGCAAAAAGATATTCCATGCAAATGGAAATCAAAAGAAAGCTGGAGTAGCAATACTCATATCAGATAAAATAGACTTTAAAATAAAGAATGTTACAAGAGACAAGGAAGGACACTACATAATGACCAAGGGATCAATCCAAGAAGAAGGTATAACAATTATAAATATATATGCACCCAACATAGGAGCACCTCAATACATAAGGCAACTGCTAACAGCTCTCAAAGAGGAAATCGACAGTAACACAATAATAGTGGGGGACTTTAACACCTCACTTACACGAATGGATAGATCATTCAAAATGAAAATAAATAAGGAAACAGAAGCTTTAAATGACATAATAGACCAGATAGATCTAATTGATATTTATAGGACATTCCATACAAAAACAGCATATTACACATTCTTCTCAAGTGTGCATGGAACATTCTCCAGGATAGATCACATCTTGGGTCACAAATCAAGCCTCAGTAAATTTAAGAAAATTGAAATCATATCAAGCATCTTTTCTGATCACAACGCTATGAGATTAGAAATGAATTACAGGGAAAAAAACCTAAAAAACACAAACACATGGAGGCTAAACAATACATTACTAAATAACCAAAAGATCACTGAAGAAATCAAAGAGGAAATCAAAAAATACCTAGAGACAAATGACAATGAAAACACGATGATCCAAAGCCTACGGGATGCAGCAAAAGCAGTTCTAAGAGGGAAGTTTATACCTATACAAGTCTACCTAAAGAAACATGAAAAATCTCAAATAAACAATCTAATCTTACACCTAAAGGAACTAGAGAAAGAAGAACAAACAGAACCCAAACATAGCAGAAGGAAAGAAATCATAATGATCAGAGCAGAAATAAATGAAATAGAAACAAAGAAACCAATAGCAAAGATCAATAAAACTAAAAGCTGGTCCTTTGAGAAGATAAACAAAATTGATAAACCATTAGCCAGACTCATCAAGAAAAAGAGGGAGAGGACTCAAATCAATAAAATTAGGAATGAAAAAGGAGAAGTTACAACAGACACTGCAGAAATACAAAGCATCCTAAGACACTACTACAAGCAACTCTATGCCAATAAAATGGACAACCTGGAAGAAATGGACAAATTCTTAGAAAGGTATAATCTTCCAAGACTGAACCAGGAAGAAATAGAAAATATGAACAGACCAATCACAGGTAATGAAATTGAAACTGTGATAAAAAATCTTCCAACAAACTAAAGTCCAGGTCCAGATGGCTTCACAGGTGAATTCTATCTAACATTTAGAGAAGAGCTAACACCCATCCTTTTCAAAGTCTTCCAAAAAATTGTGGAGGAAGGAACACTCCTAAACTCATTCTATGAGGCCACCATCACCCTGATACCAAAACCAGACAAAGATACTACAGAAAAAGAAAGTACAGACCAATATCACTGACGAATATAGATGCAAAAATCCTCCACAAAATACTAGCAAACAGAATCCAACAACACATTAAAAGCATCATACACCATGATCAAGTGGGATTTATCCCAGGGATGCAAGGATTCTTCAATATATGCAAATTAATCAATGTGATATATCATATTAACAAATAAAAACCATATGATCATCTCAATAGATGCAGAAAAAGCTTCTGACAAAATTCAACACCGATTTATGATAAAGACGCTCCAGAAAGTGGGCAAGGAGGGAACCTACCTCAACATAATAAAGGCCATATATGACAAAACCACAGCAAACATCATTCTCAATGGTGAAAAACTGAAAGCATTTCCTCTAAGATCAGGAACAAGACAAGGATGCCCACTCTCACCACTATTATTCAACATAGTTTTGGAAGTCCTAGCCATGGCAATCAGAGAAGAAAAAGAAATAAAAGGAATACAAATTGGAAAAGAAGTAAAACTGTCACTATTTGTAGAGGACATGATACTATACATAGAGAATCCTAAAGATGTCACCAGAAATCTCGTAGAGCTAATCAATGAATTTGGTAAAGTTGCAGGACACAAAATTAATGCACAGAAAGCTCTTGCATTCCTATATACTAATGAGGAAAAATCTGAAATAGAAATTAAGGAAACACTCTCATTTACCATTGCAACAAAAAGTATAACATCCCTTGCTATGTTTTTTTTTATCATTGTGATATCACTTATGTGTGGAATCTAAAAAATAAAACAAACAAATGACTATAACAAAAAAGAAACAAGACTCACAGCTATGGAGAACAAACTAGTAGTTACCAGTGTGAGAAGGAAGCGGAGAAGGGCAAGTCACGGGGACGGGATAAAGAGGTACAAAATACTATGTGGAAAATAAGCTACAAGAATATATTGTACAACACAGGAATTATAGCCAATATTTCATAATAACTATAAATGGAGTATAACCTTTAAAAAATTGTGAATCACAGGCTTCCCAGGTGGCACAGTGGTTGAGAGTCCGCCTGCCGATGCAGGGGACATGGGTTCATGCCCCAGTCCGGGAGGATCCCACATGCCGCGGAGCAGCTGGGCCCGTGAGCCATGGCTTTCGAGCCTGTGTGTCCGGAGCCTCCTCTCCCTAGTGGGAGAGGCCACAACAGTGAGAGGCCCACGTATGAAGAGCCACAGTGCAGTAGGGAAGGGCCAGACTGCCAAAGTCGCTCCTGCTCTTTTCTCATCCCTCTTCTCTCGCAATTCTTTTGACTTAAGGCCAAGTCACTTTCCACTCATTTTTTTCCCTTTTTCTGTCTTGCAAAATCTAGGTAGGAATAAACCTAGGTAGGAATAAACCTACCTAGGGAGACAAAAGACCTGTATGCAGAAAACTATAAGACACTGATGAAAGAAATTAAAGGTGATACCAACAGATGGAGAGATATACCATGTTCTTGGATTGGAAGAATCAATATTGTGGAAATGACTATACTACCCAAAGCAATCTACAGATTCAATGCAATCCCTATCAAATTACCAATGGCATTTTTTATGGAACTAGAACAAAGTATCTTAAAATTTGTATGAAAACACAAAAGATCCCGAATAGCCAAAGCAGTCTTGAGGGACAAAAAACGGAGCTGGAGGAATCAGACTCCCTGACTTCAGCCTATGCTACAAAGCTACAGTAATCAAGACAATATGGTACTGGCCCAAAAACAGAAACATAGATCAATGGAACAAGATAGAAAGCCCAGAGATAAACCCACGCACCTATGGTCAACTAATCTATGACAAAGGAGGCAAGGATACACAATGGAGAAAAGACAATCTCTTCAATAAGTGGTGCTGGGAAAAGTGGACAGCTACATGTAAAAAAATGGAATTAGAACACTCCCTAACACCATACACAAAAATAAACTCAAAATGGATTAGAGACCTAAATGTAAGACCGGACACTATAAAACTCTTAGAGGAAAACATAGGAAGAACACTCTTTGACATAAATCACGGCATGATCTTTTTTGATCCACCTCCTAGAGTAATGGAAATGTAAACAAAAATAAACAAATGGGACCTAATGAAACTTCAAAGTTTTCGCACAGCAAAGGAGACCATAAACAAGACGAAAAGACAACCCTCAGAATGGGAGAAAATATTTGCAAACGAATCAATGGACAAAGGATTAATCTGCAAAATATATAAATAGCTCATGCAGCTCAATATTAAGAAAACAAACAACCCAATCCAAAAATGGGCAGAAGACCTAAATAGACATTTCTCCAAAGAAGACATACAGATGGCCAAGAGGCACATGAAAAGCTGCTCAACATCATTAATTGTTAGAGAAATGCAAATAGAACTACAATGAGGTATCACCTCACACCAGTTAGAATGGGCATCATCAGAAAATCTACAAACAACAAATGCTGGAGAGGGTGTGGAGAAAAGGAAACCCTCTTGCACTGTTGGTGGGAATGTATATTGATACAGCCATTATGGAGAACAGTATGGATATTCCTTACAAACCCAAAATAGAATTACCATATGATCCAGCATATACCCAGAGAAAACCATAATTCAAAAAGACACATGCACCCCAATGTTCATTGCAACAGTATTTACAATAGCCAGGTCATGGAAGCAACCTAAATGCCCATCGACAAATGAATGGATAAAGAAAAAGTGGTAAATATATATAATGGAATATTACTCAGCCATGAAAAGGAGCAAAATTGGGTCATTTGTTGAGACGTGAATGGATCTAGAGAGTGTCATACAGAGTGAACTAAGTCAGAAAGAGAAAAACAAATATCGTATATTAACACATATATGTGGAACCTAGAAAATGGTGCAGATGAACCGGTTTGCATGGCAGAAATTGAGACACAGATGTAGAGAACAAACACAAGGACACCAAGGGGGGAAAGCGGTGGGGTGGTGGTGGTAATGGTGTGATGTATTGGGTGATTGGGATTGGCATGTATACACTGATGTGTACAAAATTGATGACTAATAAGAACCTGCTGTATAAAAACATAAATAAAATTAAATTTTAAAAAAAGAAATAACCAAAAGATAATGGGTAGGGCAGTGGTTATAGCTTTTTAATATAACTGGACCTGTAACTACAGTCTTACTCATATACAGTCTAAACCACTTTGGCATTCACATTTTCCCATAAGGAAATTTTGGCATGTAGTTTACCATTTGTTTGTCTTACTAATATTTATTGAGTATATATTATGTATTAGACAGGTTTTGACAGAAGGATTCAGCATGGAGCAAAGCAAATATGTGCATTAGTTTCACATTGCTGCCCTAACAAATAACCACTACAATACACACTTGTTATCTTACTGTTATGGAAGTCAGAAATCTGAACTTAGTTTCACTGGACTAAGTTCAAGGTACTCTCAAGGTGAGCTCTTTCTGCAGACAGGAGGGGAATATCATTTCCTTGCCTTTGGGGGCTTCCATGGGCCACCTGCATTCTTTAGCTCATTGCCTTTTTCTCCATTTGCAAAGCACATCACTTCAACCACTGGTCCTCTCCTTACAACTCCTTTTCCTGACTTTGACCCTCTTCCCTCCCTCTTGTGATTATACTGGGTCCACCTGGATAATCCAGAAAACTCTTCCCATCTCAAGGTCCTAACTTAATCATATCTTCAAAGGCCCCTTTGCCATGTAAGGGAACATATTTATAGTTTCTGACGAATAGGATGTAGACATTTTTGGGGGTGGGACATTATCCTGTCTCCCACACCAGGTACCTGCTCTAATGAAGCTTACATTCTAAGGGGAAGCCAATAAATGTGAAACCAAGTCAATAAACTGCACAATTTCAGAATGAATATGTACTATGAAAAAATTTTAAAGGGCAGTAGGAGAGTAATTGGTATGGAAAAAATGGCTGTCTTATCTGAGATGGTCAGAGAAAGCCTCTGAGATAGGAGGCTTCAGGTCTAAATGATGAGAGGGAAAGAAAAGAGCTTTCCAGGTAGAAGGAACAGCAAGTGCAAAGGCACAGAATTGGTAACAAGCTTGGGTGTTTTAGGACAGAAAAAGGACCTTTTAGAGGCAAGAGACAGAAAGGCTGGGCCCTGACCAGATAGGTCTCTGTAGGTCATAGTAAAAAGCTTGAATTTTATCCATAATAGAAGACAAAGCAAAGGAGAATTTTAATCAAGAAGAAGGCGTGATATAGCTTATCCTTTGCTTAAAAGTGTGGATTACAGAGGGTCAAGCTGGTGGCAGTGAAAGACTGGCTAGGAGGAGAAGTTTCAGTAGCCCAGGTAGGATGCCATGGTGTCTTGGGGAAGATGCTGAGAAATTACTGAAATATATAGAATATCCTCTAAAAGATCTGCATTTAACCCTCTAATTTCTCTAGAAAAATGCAATCTTCACATGCACCAAATTACCACCGTGTCTACTTTGTACATACATAACAGGCATGAGTATTTGGGGATTGTCTGCTAGTTAATTGAGTCTGGCTGTTGATTTAATGGATATTTGTTTAACTGAGTTGACCAGCTGTTTGGCTGAATCGATTGGATTGATCTGTTGTTTTAGTAGTGTTGAGACAGCTGTCACCATCTCTGGGGTATCCTAGGCTCTACACTTATATTCCTTTGATATAAAGCCACTTGTAATCATCTTAGTTGATATTTTCTTGGCTACACTGGGAAATGCATCTACCTATCATTTGTACCGATGGTCCTTTGATGTCAAATTGTTTCTGTAGCCGAAACTCTATTGGCTTAGGCATTCTTACTCAGTGTTTGTTTGCCTTCCTTCTTCACCGCCCTGCCCCTGTCTGTCCAGGATGAGGTGGACTTCAGCCAACATTCTGCTCACAGCATCTTTATTAGCAGTTTTGGAATGAATGGGCCTGTCAAATTTTAAGTAGGTGTTTCATGTTTGTGATTTCTTTTCCTTAGCAAATATTTGTGTCTGGAAATTTTGCTTGCAGTGTACAAAGAAACTTTGTACTCCTGGAGGGGAAAAAAAAGCAAGTCCATCTTTGTTATTTCCTTGGGATAGACAGAAATCCTGAAATGTATCTGGAAGACAATATTCACACAATTGATCTCATTTATTCACCCAAGTTCATTTGGAGGAGGGTGTGTAAAAATTGGCATAAAAACTGATGCATAAAATATTCTATCAAAAAAAACCACTAGTATTTGGGTTTAAAGAGTAAAGTTTTATAAAACTAAAGGAGGCAGATTCCAGGACTTCAGAATTTATGTACGCAGGGAAGCTACAGCCTGGATCTAAGCATGAAAGGAAATGTTTTCTTGACATTTATTTTCGAAACAAATCAACACTGGAGGTTGTTTTTTGAGGCACAATTCAATAACTGGGAAAAAAAATTGCTTAAAAACATCCTCTCCTTTGGTACCTGGAATGCCCTCCTTTCTCTTATGTTTTATTATTTTCTTCAAAATTTAACTGTTCCAGGACTCTTCTCTGATTAACCTCACTTGTGGCAGGGAGGAGTGGAAATCACACCTCACAGGATACTACGGTACAAAAGAAAATAAATACAAAGTCAGGTGGCAGAGGCAGAGTAGGTACTCAAAAATATTATATATTTGTATTTTTTCAATATTGCTTCAGCCTTTTTATAGTTCATTTATTCACTGACAAATTGTTCTTGATGAATGAACCCTAGACTGGAAATAAGAAAACCTCAGCTTTGTTCCAAGCTAGTGGTAGTGTTTGAACATAAACCCAGACCTTTCTACACTCAATTCAGAGGTCACCCATCCCATTTAGCTGCTCATTTATTCAGAAAATATTTACTGAGATTCAGTCTGGTTCAAATCAACCTGATTCAGTTCATAAACACAACCTCTGGGAACACAGACCTAAAAGAACTGTCCTGCTCAGTGTTTTAACCACTGAGAAGGAGGTTGCTTTTCCCCTCTGTGGGATGTAAATCGCAACAGATTCCTCCTGCACAGGCCACAGTTCCAACACAGCAGTCAGACAACTGAATCCTATCAATTCTGGATTTTTATGGTGGGTTTTGCCACGAAGAATTTCAACTATCTTATCTTGGTAATATATTTAATATTGCATAACTTTGTGCTCACGCCAAAATAACCTACAGTTCGAAAATATCAAAAGAAGCTTACATGCACGTGTTTATGCTTAAACATCTTATGAGAAATGGGGTGAGAAATACGTTTTTAAAATATAAACATTTTGACATTAAAATGCACTATCCCTTGAACTAGCATGGATATCATCTTTCCAGATTTACTTAGAAAAACATTAAAAATCAATCCAATAAATTTTCTAGACAGTAGTGTTAAATAATTTATCTTTTGCTTATTTCAGCCTTGTTTTCTCCTTCAAGTTTATATATTTTTATTTTTTCTCTTTATTAAATTTTATAATGCTGCATATGTTAATAAACCACATGTTCAATTCTTTTTTCTTCACATCTACTTTGGTTTAGAAATGATTCAATAAAAATATGAAAAATAATTACAGCATTTTTCTTTAATGCAGCGAATCTTACAGCAAATCAACTCATCTCTATAACGTTGTCTGCCTTTTAGCATTTTCTATGTTAGACTCATTCACATGCTGTCAGGGTTTCATGATAAAAAATAAACATTGTTTTCAACCAATAATTTGAAAATCAGTGGTGCTCAGTCCCTACTTCTGAGTAGAAATTATCTTCCATTTAATAGAGTGCCTAGCGTTCTCACGGATCAGAAAAGCCATAACCTCTTATGCTCATAGAAATTTACGAAATGGGAAGCTGCTCTCCCTTGGCTAGCCCACTCTTCCGAGACTGAACTTAGAGCTGCCTGAGACAACGTCTGTGTAACTGATCACATATATTCGAAGCTTCGTACTAATTCACCTTCACCCTCCTGGATCAGCCCAATGATAAAATGGGCTGAGCACTCAGGTGGTGTGATCCTGAGCACTGAGGCCTTTAAATGGAAGCTCTCAGTGTCTCCCGGGTGTGGTCATCTGTCACTGGGTGTGAACTTGGACTAGACAACATTTCAGGTCCTTGCAAACTTGAAGATGATCTGATTCTATGAGTTCCTCTGCTCCCTTTTTTATCTACTTCTGTTTCACAGCTGTAACAGGGAGAAGATTCATGCAGCAGCTATTCTGTTATGTCTCTGACTTCACTTAAGGACATCCTTGTGGTCAAAACTTTTTTATGAGAATATCTGAATATCTTATAGAAAATAAATCTTACTTCCCCAGCTATTCTTTCACACACAACTTCTTTCCCGTGGTAGGGCACATCCTACCAGTATCAGGACACTTTCTATTCCTATATGCCAAAGTATTTATCCATTTAACAAATGTTTGTTGAGCACGTACTCTATCAAACATTGTGTTGTGTTGGATACTAGGAACTCAGCAGAGATCAAGAGAGACAGGAATCCTGTACCATCGAATTTTCTTTTAATCAGGTTTTTAGCCAGGTGCGTTTAGTCGTCTGAAAGGTGGTCCCAAAGATATGCCCATATCCTAGTTTCTGGAACCTGTGATTATTATCTTATATGGCAAAAGAGTGAATATCACCTTACATGGCAAAAGGTGTCATTAAATTAAGGATCTTGGGAGGAGGAGTTTTTCCTGGATCTAAATGCAGTCACCTGTATCCTTCTAATAGAGAAGAGAGGAAGTTCAACTCTATACATAGTGGAGAAAACAAGGTGAAGATGGAGCAGAGAGAGACGTGCCCACAAATCAAGGAATGCCAGCCACCACCAAAGCTGGAAGAGGCAAGGGATGGATTGTGCCGTCGAGCTTGCAGAGTGTGGCCCTGTAGATATCCCGATTTTGGATATCTGGCCTCCGGAATGGTGGAAGAATACATTTCTGTTATTTTAAGCCCCTCAGTTTACAGTCATCTGTTACGACAGCTCCCGCTCACCCCACCAAATAGTATAGAAGTTAGGACTTAGGAACCAAAGACTTGGACACTCTGAGCTGTGCAACCTAGTAAATGGATGACTTCAGGCAAATCACGTCATCTCCCTGGCTCTAGAGGACTAATCTGTGAAGTGGGAAAACACTGTCTATCTCTATTTAATTGTTGGCTTGAAAGGTACTATGTGTTTGAGTCATAAGTCTAGACCATAATAAGCATGCAGTCATGGTACACATTTGAATATTATAGCCAGTAGTCTTTTTTCTTAGTTATGAGTTGGTCATTTTATTTGTTAGTCCTTTGCAGTCAGTACCGTATCCCCTTTCCTTCTTTATAAAACAATAATAATAGAGAAAAAAAATGTAAAGATTTGCCTCTGAGGCAAATACTTGAACACATTGATTGTTTTCACTTTTTTTCCCCATTTCTCTTCCAGGCATTATCCATATGCACTCTTTTTTTTAACAGTTTTGTGTCTTGTGTTCTTTTGCACCATTACAAAATATTTCCATATGGGTTTCGTAATGATTACTTATAATGGCTATATAATATGTACTTCTGTTACCATAAAATTATCATGATTTACTTAGCCATGACTTTTTACTTCATATTTGTGAAGTTTTAAGAATTTTAATAATATTATATTGAACATGTGTAGCTTCCCCCTTTTTTTTCAACACCTTTATTGAGATATAATTCAGATACCATTCAATTCACCCATTTCAGTATACAATACAGTGTTTTTTAATAGATTTGCGTAAATTGTAAGTTGACTATATGTCAGTTAAGAAAAAAGAGTGATTACAAAATTCCAAACCTGGAGAAGCTCTCCCCAGTATTCCCCAAGGCTCACACCTGCTGTGCTCGGTAAGGCCAAAATGCTTTGACTCACTCCTGCAAAGAGCTGTCCTTCAGAACCTGGTAAAGAGGAGCACTCCTTGCCACCATCATAGCATTTGTGGTACTCAAGGGCATTTGTCCCGGGGAGCAGTCAAAAGCAACCCATCTGAGTAAGGCTCAAATATTAGCTGGTTTTCCCATCTGGAGGTCCAGTGTTAGGAGGAATAGCAGCTAATAATTAAAAAAAAAAAAACCACTCATGTTAAAACAACAAAGTTAAGTTCTTACTCTTTTTTTTTTTTTTTTTTTTTTTTTTTTGCGGTATGCGGGCCTCTCACTGTTGTGGCCTCTCCCATTGCGGAGCACAGGCTCCGGACGCGCAGGCTCAGCGGCCATGGCTCACGGGCCCAGCCACTCTGCGGCATGTGGGATCTTCCCGGGCCGGGGCAGGAATCCATGTCCCCTGCATCGGCAAGTGGACTCTCAACCACAGCGCCACCAGGGAAGCCTAGTTCTTACTCTTAACACACACTTTAGAAAAAATAATACCCATTGCTGGGAAGGTTAAAGTGAAACTAGAATATCACATTATTGAAGGTAGCATCCATTCAAGAACCCTTTGGGAAAAAATTTGAGCAATAGATATCAAGGGGCATGCTGTAAAAAGATTCTTTTCCTTTGCCTTAATAATGTCTTTGGGATTCTTAGCATAAAGGAATATTTCAAAGATGAAAGCTATACAACCCAACAATTCTCCTCCTAGGTATATACATCCAGGGATATGAAAACCTATGTCCCCACAGAAGCCTGTACACAAATGTTCACAGCAGCACTATTTATATAGCCAAAAGGCTGAAACGTGACAAATGCCATCAAATGATGAATAGAAAAACAAAATACGGTGTTTACACAATGGACTGTTACTTGGTGATAAAAAGGAATGGATTTTTTTTTTTTTTTGCGGTACGCGGGCCTCTCACCACTGCGGCCTCTCCCGTTGCAGAGCACAGGCTCCAGACGCGCAGGCTCAGCGGACATGGCTCACGGGCCCAGCCGCTCCACAGCATGTGGGATCCTCCCAGACCAGGGCACGAACCCGTGTCCCCTGCATCGGTAGGCGGACTCTCAACCACTGCGCCACCAGGGAAGCCCAAGGAATGGATTTTGAATATGTGCTAAAACATGGATGAACCTTGAGGACATTATGCAAGTGCAATCATGCAGACAAAAAAGGACAAACGCAGGATGCTTCCACTTACATGAGGCACCTAGAGTAGTCGGATGCCTAGACACAGAAAGTAGAATCGGGGCCGAGATGGGCTGGTTGGATGGGAAACGGGAGTGGTTGAATGGGTACGGAGTTTCAGTTTGGGAAGATGAAAACGTTCTGGAGGTGGATGGTGGTGATGATTGCACTATATGTGAATGTACTTAATGCCATTGAACCGTACACTTAAAAATGGCTAAAATGGTAAATTTTATGTTATGCATATTTAACAGAATTTTTAAATGGGACCAAACAATCCCAAAGACAGATTTTATGAGTCTATTTATATGAAATGTCCAGAATAGGAAAATGGGAAGTGATTGCTAATGGGTATGGGATGATGAAAATATTCTCAAATTGACTGTGGTCATGGTTGCACAACCTAGCCAGCAGTCACTTTAAAAAAATATATAAAAGATATTTATTTTAGAGAATTTCAGTCAAAAATAAGAAAAAGTATTTTAGTCTACAGATAACAAATGTTGGAGAGGGTGTGAAGAAAAGGGAACCCTCTTACACTGTTGGTAGGAATGTAAGTTGGTGCAGCCACTATGGAAAACAGTATGGAGGATCCTTAAAAAAATAAAAATGGAGTTATCATATGATCCAGCAATCCCACTCCTGGACATATATCCAGACAAGACTATAATTCAGAAAGATACATGCACCACTATATTCACAGCAGCACTATTCACAGCAGCCAAAACATGGAAACAACCTTAATGTCCATCGACAGATGAATAGATAAAGAAGATGTGGTACATATATACGATGGAATACTACTCAGCCATAAAATGAAATAATGCCATCTGCAGCAACATGGATGTAACTACAGATTATCATACTAAGTGAAGTAAGTCAGACAGAGAAAGACAAATACTATATGATATCCCTTATATGTGGAATCTAAAATATGATACAAATGAACATATCTGTGAAACAGAAACAGAATCACGGACATAGAGAACAGACTGGTGGTTGCCGAGGGGGAGAGATGGATTGGGGAGTTTGGGATTAGCAGATGCAAACTATTATATATAGAAAGGTCCTCGTGTACAGCACAGGGAACTATATTCAATATCCTGTGATAAACCCTAATGGAAAAGAATATGAAAAAGAATGTATATACTATATATATGTATAACTGAGTCATTTTGCTGTACAGCAGTAATTAACACAACACTGTAAATCAACTATACTTCAATTAAAAAAAAAGTCATTTTAGAATTACTTTAGTGGTGATAATGAAATTAATACACACAAAATCTTTTATCTATTTGTGATCTTTGTTAGTCATAACAACAGAATAAAAAGAAGCCAGTAAAGGAAAGGGGGATACAGTTCTTCTATAACATCAATCTTATTGTATTTCATACACATATAGCTGCCTCAAGTGGATACCGCTGTTTCGTTACCAGACATCTATCCCCTTCTCTTTCTTTCTGAAGTAACCTAGTTATGTTCAAATAGGTACACAGCCCATGAGACTCAGAGCTGACTTTACCTCCTCCCCCTGAGCTTCAAGTCCAAGTACCAAAACTCCATCCTTTGCACAAAGGATTGGCTTGGGAGTGGATTCATGTCACGATATGACCAATGGGACACAAAAGACCTGTTTGTTGAGGGCTCCTTAGAAAGTTCTTTTTTGTTTACCTGGGAAAGATAGTAGGAGAATTATTGTTCTTCTACTCAGTGTGAATAAGGAAGAATGCTACTTTTGCCATCCTATGGCATTTTAGGAGGAAGGTAGCACTTTGGACTACAGAATGGAGAGACAGTTGATTCCAGCACTGACCTTTGCGATCAACCAACACTGAGCTCCACCCTACATTTGCATTCCCAGCTAAGCAAGCCAATAAAAACGTTTATTTTTTAAAAGGCAATTTTGTATTATATTTTATGTTATATATCCTGAGTGATAGACTTGGCCTAGAAAATGCTAAATAAATGGCCCTACATAAATTCACTCACAGAGAGTCATGGCTTTAACTAAACATTCCTTTAGTGCAATTTAGTTATTATTTAAATTCCAATCTAATAAAGGTAGTGTCATATGTGACATCTGACGAGAAAACGATTCTCAACAGCTAAGAAGTAAAGATAAAATGTAGTGAGGGTATCTATAGCTTGCATATTTGTTTAGGTTTGGAGGAAAAGAAGCAAAAAGACTTGTACTTTTTGTACTAAATAGATTCTACGTGACTATATAGCAAGCAGTTCTTGTTCCTTCATTGTAAAATTTTCTTTGAACAGTTTTCCCTCTAGAAAGTTATTATAATAACATGTTTCCTCCAAAATGCTCTAGTTGGATAATGCTTCCTGCTGAACGACTCCTAGCCCGCTCAGGAATGTGGTAAACACAATGTGATTTGGAGGGTGGATCAAAGTGAAATTATTTTTTTTAAATACCTAAACCAATACATATGTTCAGTAAGGTCAAATACACGAGAAATAAATATTAGCATATGGCCTAATAGGAAAAACTAAAAAAAAAAAAACATGGGAAAAGAAGCATGCAGCCCAGAAGAGGGAAGGTTGTATATGTTACTTGGAAAGGTTCTTGGTAACCAGAAATTATACTTGACACTATATTGTGATAAGGAGAAAAGACTTGTTTTCTCTTCTTCCACTCCTAGTAATGGTGTGTCATTTCCAGAAAACAATTAAAAATTCTTCCAATGATTGTGCCTAACAATGATTCCAATGATTGTTCCTAAAAATTCTTCCAATGGTTGTTCCAATGATCATTCTAACAATGACTGTTCCTGTAACCAAATGTGTCTTTCAGGATCTCTTTGGTATCCTGAGATTATATTCCATAATACCTCAGACTGTTGTAGAAGCAAAGCACATGAATGGATTCTGAATATGACTTTAAAATAACTCATGGGGTGGATTGGTAGCACCTTTTTTAAAAAAAATATATTTATTTTACTTATTTATTTTTGCCTGTGTTGGGTCTTCGGTGCTGCGCGCGGGCTTTCTCTAGTTGAGGCCAGCGGGGGTTACCCCTCGTTGCGCTGCGCGGGCTTCTCATTGCGGTGGCTTCTCTTGTTGCAAAGCACAGGCTGTAGGTGCCCGGGCTTCAGTGGTTGTGGCTTGTGTGCTCTAGAGCTCAGGCTCAGTAGTTGTGGTGCAAGGGCTTAGTGGCTCTGCAGCATGGGGGTTCTTCCCAGACCAGGGCTTGAACTCGTGTCCCGTGCATTGGCAGGCGGATTCTTAACAATTGCGCCACCAGGGAAGCCCAGGAGCACCTTTTAAGTTAGGGTGGGAAGAGGGAGTTTTGAGCTTGGGAAGGCCAGGCAGGTAAGGAAAGATGTGTCTAGTCTTTTTATTTATATCTTTATTTATCTATTGTCAATGACACTGTCACAATAAGATCTTCTGTTAATTGCTGATGATGGAAGCTAATAGGAAAGAAAAAGTTATTCTTTAGGGCTAATGTTGTTAGTTCTTTGCTATTCCAGCTCTTCAGAAAGAGCTCTGATCCATCAAAAAAAAAGGTATTTAGAAGAGGTACCAAGAGAGAAACATACAGAAGGCGTTTTTCGAGTCACTTCTTCAGTTTTTATCATCAGGCGCTTACTCCGTGATTTACCCCCTCTTGTCCTCTCTCATTGTTCTCATCTCTTCCCAACCAATTTTAGGACTTAAACACCTTTACACTTCTCCATATTAGATGAACAAGCTGTGCGGACTCTGAGGATGAGGTGGAGAAGGTCAGCTAGGTGCTTTTATTTATGGATTCACAAATACCGCCATGGGATATAACGCATGACAGCAACCTACAGAGAAAATGCTCAAATCTGCATTCTAGACCCAGAGTTGACAACCTTTTGCTGTAAAGAGCCATATAGAAAACCTTTCCGATTTTGCATACCACCTCCATCACATCTACTCAACTCTGCTGTTATAGTGAACAAAGTAGCCTTAGACAATACATAAATGGAGGAGCGTATCTTTATGGTCCCCATAAAACTTTATTTATGGACACTGAAATGTGAATTGCATATAATTTCCACATATTGTGAAATATTATGCTTCGTGCTTCGACCATTTAAAAACTGTAAAAACCATTCTTAGCTCACAGGTATACAAAACACATCACAGACAGTCTTTGCCCCCAGGCCATGGTTTGCTGACCCTGTTCGGGATCCCCCCCTCTTAAATACCTTAGAATGGTGAAAAACAGGAAACATCACCCATCCTATTCTGGGATTCTTTCTCTTCCCACTTCTTGAGCCGATCATAGCACCTTTGTACATTGCAGTAAGAGAAATCTTAGGTAGGGACATGAAACTTGTCTGAAGAGCACATTGTCACGATTTTATGAAAGGGGTGTAAAAAATTCAAAGTACTCATCTTTACAGCTCTATAAAATATAAAGCCTTTCACATGTCACATACACTGGAGTGACAGAAACAAAAGTTCAATGAAAGTGAAGTGAAACTTTTTTTTCATGTTTTATTGTCAGATTTCTTCCTACAGGCCTTCTTTCAGTCTCTAATTTAGAGACATATGTTCTAGCTATTGAAAGACTTTGGCTTCTTTCAGTCACCTACTGGTGTATAAAAACCACTCTAAATGTAATGTCTTCAAACGACAGCCATTTTTTATGTCTACAATATGGCGGGTTTGCTGTGGGGTTCTTCTGCCGGTCTCTCCTGAGCTCACTCATGTCACTGTGTTCAGCTGGTGGGTAGATAGAAGCCTGGGCTCGCCTGGGATGATTGGGGTGGCTAGGTCTCTCTCTCCCCATCCCAGGCTTCTTCATGGAATGGAGAGCTCAGGACAGCATTCCAGGTGAGCCCAGATGGAAACTGCAAAGCCTCTTGAAGCTCAGGTTCCAGAATTTTCATGATATTCTTTCATTTCCTCCACATTCTATTGTTCAAAGCAAGTCAGAACACCAGCCTAGATTCAACAGGGAATTTGTAGCCACTGAGCAATCTACCATATCACACATCTCAGGGCTTGTGGAAGCTATGGGTGCAAATTATGCCTTTTACGTTGAATCATTTTGATTTTCGTAACTGCATATTAAGAGAAACAACTTTAATGACATGGTTACAAAGCTTAGTGATGAGCTTTCAAGAGGACCACAGATGAAGACCATTTACAAGACTAGACATTGTCATAAAATTGGTTTGTCTTGGCTCTTGTCATTTTGGTAAAAAGGAAAACTCAGAGAGATTGCCTGTTGAGACAATGCAGAGGATGGGCATGAAGGAAATGCTAGTGCAAACCTCAGCCATGTCAGGGAAAGGCTTCGGGACAGGTACTTGAAGGATTTGGGAGAATGGAAACCACGTATGGTAGAGATTGCAAAGACAGAGAACATGGGATCTCTTTGGTCACGGTCACAGTCAGAACTGTGGATCAGGAAGAGGTTCCAGAAATCGTCCTTGTAAACTTAGGCATGAGTCAATAATAAAGTGGCCATCCTTCCTTGTTAGAGTGTTTTTAGTTAAGACCTTCTTTGTTGAGAATATCACACCAGCTCTTTACCATACTGGAAAACACATTTTCAAAGGTCACTAGGAAACCACTGGGGCTCTGAGTTTCCATAGTTCGAGGGATGGGGAGAAGAGATGCAGCAAAGAATGGTACTGCTGCAGGATGGCACACTGACCCTAGCCATCACGACCTGATGCTCAAGTCAGTCCCACCCAGAAACCTGCCAACGGTACTAACAATAGCCTTTTTCTTCAAACCTAAGATGCCATCTATTGTAAGTTGTATATACCATTCAGTAACTATAAGATGCCACCTGTAGGATGTATCCTGATTGATTTCAAAGATAAGTTGTGAGTAAACACACTTTTTAGAGCTGATGGAATTTGGTCATAATAATAACAAAAACATGAACTAAATAATGAGCACAGGAACCTGCTAAGCACTTTGCATATTTTTTTCTGTCAATGCTTAACAGTCTATGAGAGACTTTCCATTATTCTAATTCCTAGTGTATGGACAAGGCAACTGAAGCTGAAGAGATTAGGTCACCTTATTCAAGGTCAGATGGCCAGTAAATGCAAAGCCAAGATTCTATCCTTGGTCTTTCTAACTCCAAAACCTGGCCTCTTAATCACTAAGCTCTATGGCGTTTTCTGCAAGTTGGTCATGGACATGTAGCAAGATGTGGCTCAGTAACCGTCACAAGAACAAACAAAACAAATGAAGACTTCAAAGACCTAAAATTAAAACAGAATGGAGAAATACCGCAGGCCAATGGGATCACTTTCACTTTTCCATCTATCAGAGGGCAAAAGAAAGAGTTTGATCATTACACAGAATGCAGTGTTCACTCTATTGCCAGACAACTTCATAAAGACATTTTATTCCTTCCTTTTTTTCCTTTTCTTATGCTTGCTCAAGTCTGAGCACTGCTCTCTAGGAGGTAGTGCTCACACTTTAGCAAGCATATGAATTTGTATACACAATCCTAAAATTTCTATACTTTATGAGCAACTTTGGAAACTTTCAAGAAAAGTTTTGTCTTCAGCCAATGTTGGTGCACAAATGTCTTGGGGATTTCATAGCTCTTCACAGGGGTACCACTGCTTAAGCAAGAAAGTACCCAGCAGAGGATACTCTTCTGTATTTGGTGATGTTCCAACTAATTCTAATATTCCACAATTACTTATCTAGATATTAATTTGGGGAATGTGATGGGACCGATTACTTTTTCACCTATTCAACAGAGTTTGATAAATCACCCCTTATGTCAGATATTACATCTATATACCATGCTGGGCATGCTGAGATAAAATATATAGTCCCTTGTTTCAAAGAGTTCATGGTCTACAAGAAACCAAGAGTTGAATAAATGGCTGTGACTGAGGTCTGCTCAGGATAACTAGGCAGCACAGGTGATGGACACATAGCCCAGCTGGGTTGACCAATTGAGCTTCCTGATAAGCCGAGGCTCCTGTTGAATATTTTAAGAATGTCAGAATTAGACAAGATAGATGGTGATGAATGGCTTGCGAAGAAGAGAGGAAAAGCAAGTCAAAGGAAAGGAGGCAAGAACATTCAAGAGCAAGGATGGTACCATCTCTTCATTTTACTATGCAGTTGGTGTTTTCCACCACCCATCAATGTAATACAGATCAGGGGTAACAGCCCCAGCTCACTCTTTTCAATAGCTACATGGGAATCCTAGGACCAGCTAGGTGGGTATCCCACATATTCAGTCAACTATCCCTCTACTGATGGACTTTCAGATTATCTCCAGGGTTTTGCTACTAAAAACAGTGCGGCTGTAAACATTCATTTATGTATAACTGTAGGCTTAGGTACTTGATTTCTCCCAAGATCAATTCCCAAATTGACACTGTTGAATCAAAGGGTATTACATTTTTTAAAAAATGCCAGACTACTGTATCAATTTATCTTCTCACCTAGCAGTGGAGGTTGCAAATCTTAATAATTTTTGCTAATTTTAAAAGCCCAATGATAACTCTTCATCGTAATTCTTACTATCCTGACCACTGATGAAGTTGAAAATGTTTCCTTTTCTGTGATTACCCTGTTTATATCCACTGAACATTTTCCACATTGTCTTCTTCCTGTCGTTTTTAGGGGTTCTTTTGAATACTTAGGCTATTAACAAATTTTCATTCAAATTATGCACACTTGTCCTCCACTTTGTCTTTTGACTTTTGTATCATGACTTTGACTTTGCTGACTTCATTTATGATGTATTTTGTTATAATATTTTTAATTTTTGTAAATTCCTATGCATTTTTCTTTACTTTTATACAGTTTTCAGTTTCTGATCTTCCTTGAGAAAGTCTCCCATACCTTGATGACGCACAAATATTAATTGAAAATTTATTCTAATACTTTCACTATTTCTAAAGTTTAGATCTTTTGTACACCTTAAAAATACATATCTTCTTTCAGATAAAAGAAACACAGAGATAAGTGGTTTTGACACGAATAATAATTAAATAAATAATCTTTCTCACCAGTATAGGTCAAGTGGGACCCCCTTCTACTTTGTTCTGAGGCCCAGGCTGACAAAATAGCCTCTCTCTGGAACAACGGGACTGGAATCTGAAATACTACTCAGCTGGGACTGATGGGCAAATAGGGAGTCGGAAGGACGGAGTAAGACAGGAAGGAGACTGAATGTTATCCCAAATTCGGATCCCTATCAGATCTGATTCTTCTTGCTTCTCTTCACTTTCCTCTGCCTTATTCCCAGCAGTTTCAATGGAATTTGATCCATTTTTGAAAAGCCAGGCAGTGATTGGCAGGCATGAAAGAAAAGTTCAAATTCGATTTGCTCAACCCCGTTGGCGCCATGGTGGATGATTATGGCGATGTTTCTTTCTATTGATGCTGTAATTAGATCTTTGGAATGGTTGCTTGTATATTAGTCCGAGGATGTGAATTTACATCCAAAGGGTTGTTTTACAGTTGTAAAACTTTGAAAGTGGAATGAAAGACTTTTCTTGTTTAATTCAGCCACAGAGTCGATCCATCACATTTCGGATGCCAAAATGGTGCAGGAATATAGTACTTTTCAGCTTTGGTTACTTCTATATTTGATCTGCTGTCAAACAGCCGTTAAGCTGATGCAGGAGGATTATTTTGATAAGACCATTTCTAAAGAGAGAATTCAAAACAAGAACATTATGGTCTTCCCCATTAAGGTCAAATAAATTGTATTCGGCCAGACATGGTTGGGGCACTTCTGAAAATCTGTTCTCTTTCAAATTGCACTATGTTCTATTTTCTGAAGAATGCTTGGTTCTTGTTTGAAATATTTAGAATAAAAGCTTTTAAGAACAGTTTCTTTAGAAGCTGGGTTGGCTTTTATTGGAAACTGTGGTTTATCCTAGAAAGTAGTTCCCGGATAATGGCTAGAGAATGGTCGTGGTCTTATTTCAGAACAAGCGGAACAGGACCACCCTGTGTGGGAAGCTCTGAACAGTCAGAAGATGGTGTAAAGATGCTGAGCTCTTGGATGTGGGGAAGAAGGCTTTAGAACCAGCAGGTGGAAGTGCTCAGGAGATCAACCTTAGTTCCTTTATGACTTAGTTCCTTTATCACTTTGCCCTTTGCTCGGGGTCTTAAAATGGGCCTAGTCCAAAAGGTCACCAATGTGGCATTAGTGGCCCAGGAATTATCTTGGCCATTTGAGTTACCCCTGAGGCTATGTTTCAGCCCAGGAGAAATGTCAGCCCATTATTTTAGAAAAGTGTGTTCTGGGGCTGCAAAGCCATTTATATTTCATATGCTTTTGGCCCAAGTGAGGGAGAAGTAGAGTCTGATCCAAGGGTGGTAACAATTGAAAATATTAATTTGTTAATTCAACTAAAATTGACTGAACCTTTAAAATATACAGGGCCTTGTACTAGGCACTGCAGAAAAAACCAAGGAGTTCCCTATTAGTGGGTGCACATTAAAGTCAGAGTGTGGGAAAGAGGAATAACCAAAGAATTAGCAATTTTGCAAAGGAAAGAAATCCCAGCAGATGGTGAATTCTTAATGAAAGAGTTATTCCATACAAACTTTGACAGGCAGAAACATTTCCAAGGGTCCCAGATGGAGACAGGAGGACGGGTCCCTCCAAGGTGCGAGGAGCATATTCATTCTAACTTTGACTCTAGTGAGAACCAACTCCATTCATAGCACCATGCTTCCTGCTGGGGAACAAAGTAGAAACGGACATGGATTGTGCAGGAATGAACTCCAGTAGCGAGGTGAGATATACTGATAAATAAATATAATACAAGATTGAAAGAAATGCATTACACATGACATATAGAGCCTTGCTCTGGGAATTGTGTTGGAATTTAGAGAGATGATATTCAGCCTAACAGGAGGCCACAGACTAGGGATTTGGAGAAACAGGTCCACCTTACAGCATTTTCACTACGTTACCTAATTGTAATCTGGAAAGAACCATGAGAGGTAGAGGATACAAGAAAGGCTAAGATCTATGATCCCTATTTTACAGATGAGAAAACTT
Organism: Orcinus orca; assembly: GCF_937001465.1. Taxonomy (NCBI): domain Eukaryota; kingdom Metazoa; phylum Chordata; class Mammalia; order Artiodactyla; family Delphinidae; genus Orcinus; species Orcinus orca. Next base: position 6,970,518 of record NC_064563.1, on the reverse strand, counting down.
GGGTCAAGAGAGGAGAGTTTTGTTTCCTCTTGACATATACACACTACTAAATATAAAATAGATAACCAACAAGGACCTACTGTAGAGCACAGGGAACTGTGCTCATAATAACCTAAGTGGGAAAAGAATCTGAAAAATAATGGATACATGTATACGTTTAACTGAATCACTTTGCTGAAACTAACACAGCATTGTTAATCAACTATACTCCAATATAAAATGAAACTTAAAAAAAAAGAGTAGAGTTTTTTGTTATTTTTTGTTGTAGTTTTGTTTCACTCCTCAACACGTAGTTTCTGAAGAATGTTTTTGCTAAAGGGAATTCATCTTGAGTTGGGACTTAATTTATTCTAGTTCATCAGCTGATGGGACATTGTGGATAATGCTTTCTTGGCTTTCTTAGCATTTTTTTTTTTTTTTTTTTTTTTTTTTTTTGCGGGACGCGGGCCTCTCACCGCTGTGGCCTCTCCCGTTGCGGAGCACAGACTCCGGACGCGCAGGCTCAGCGGCCATGGCTCACGGGCCCAGCCGCTCCGCGGCATGTGGGATCTTCCCGGACCGGGGCACAAACCCGCGTCCCCTGCATCGGCAGGCGGACTCCCAACCACTGCGCCAGTGTGGTTGGGAGTCCTTGGGAAGCCAGGGAAGCCCCAAGGCATTAAGCTTTGCACGGTGAACTTTCAGTCCACATTTTCAGTGCCATCACATCATTTTTAAAATTCATCTCTGTGAAAGATGCTAAAAGTCTGAAACATTGAGGTCTATGAGGAATTCGTCACAATCAGCAAAATTGTTCACCACATTGTTTGCCTTCTACTTGGAGCTGGTATTTTCATTGAGCTTTGAAAGGCAAAAAAGATCAATTTTACTGTAATTTTACAGAGCTGCCTTGTTCAACCTCATGCACAAACATCAGTGTACAGCACCCCTGTGACTATCCTAGATAATTTAAGGGATCCTGATGGACTTTAGAACTGGTTTTACAGACATTGGTTTCACCTCTGATGTTTGATGTACTGCTAAACCATGAACAGAGCAAACAACAATGAGAAAGAAACAGAATTTGCTAATCTCCGACATAGGCTTTCATGTTACTTTGCAACTCCTTTCTTCCAGAGAATCACTTAGACTTAACATGGATGGAGGCAGTATTAGCTATTTACTCTCCAGTCCAGTTCTATGAATGTCAGATCACGGGTTGCATATACGTCCTGCACATTTGCTGTCTGTAATACATTAGAGCTTCCTGAGATTAAAAATAGAGGGCAAAAGGAGTGTGGAGATTTCAATTTGCTTAGTGGCAGAATTTTCTGCACGGATGTGACTTCTGGTGTTATGAAATATAAGAGGGATGATAATTTTGGTTGTGGCCTGAATTCACGCATAAATGTACCAAGGAGACAGTAGTTCCTACACCAACGTTATGATGGTTTCTCTTTCTTCTCCATCTTCTTCTCTTTCTTCTTTAAATCCCTATTCAGTTAGGAAATCTACTCTCTGAACTGATACGGAGAGCTTTCTAAGGAAAAATAACTTTTTTCAGTGTCAAATTTTAGAAAGATGAAATGAACAAACCATGCCAGTTTCCATTCATTCAGTAAACCTTTCAGCATTACAATCTCTCCCAAGGAAGGACATTTTTCACAGTCCTGTAAGTGCTTTCTGATGTATAATATACCCCCTGAAAAGACCTGAATAACCTCAGCAGCATTTGCCATATTATAACACCAGGATGTTCAGTGAGAGGGCTTAGAAGACTTGATTTTTGTGGTTAATGAGTGCTCCTAAGAATCAACGTCTTTGACTTTTAAAGGAGAGCTTGACTGCAATTTCTCCATCAATGTCAGGTTAAGAAGACACACCTGAATATAGGAAAATATCTGAAGATTCACATAAAACAGACCACCAGAGGAAAAATTAATTAATTGTATCAATCATGACCATGAAACAACTCTATACAATGCCTAAAGTAGCCAAAGCATATGCCAGAGCCGATAACCATACTGCAGTTCTGATTTCTGGGGAGTCCGCTAGTAACACAGAGAGAAAAATTCTGCTCCAAAGTCAGAATGAACATGTAGGCCATTTCAACCTGGGCCATGGGAGTTGGGAGAAAAACTGCACATTAGCCTTTGTTAGGGAATGGCTTCCTAGGTATAACTGTACAGCTGGAAAAACTGAGGCCAAGGATGGTAGGGTGGAGGAGTTGGAAAAAGTATTTGAGAAGTGATTCTCAGTTCTGGAGGTCTCTAGAGGCTTAAATCTAATTAGTACATCCTATACCTTTTCACCTGTACATTTCTGCCCAATCCTGGAACAGGTGATAGCCAAATTATTTAAAAGTTTCTCAGTGTTGGGGTAGGATTTTCCAGATTTAAAAAGCACTTTCCCATAAACCCTTATTATCATCCCTCTTATATTTCATGACACCAGAAGTCATATCCGTGCAGAAAATTCTGCCACTAAGCAAACTGAAATCTCCACACTCTTTTCCCCCTCTATTTTTAATCTCAGGAAGCTCTAATGTATTACAGACAGCAAATGCACACGATGTATAGTGAGAAAATTACTGACATTAAATTGTGTGTGCTCTCTTGCACTTTTGTCTTTGAATTCAAACAGGTGGCAAGAGTTTGCAATGTACTGCTTTAGGGCTTTCTGCCATGGTGGAAAGATGAAGCAGCCTTTTCCTTGCAGGAGATCATTGAGAAACTTGACATGTTTCTGGAAGGGCAGGAAGCAGCAGAGTACCCTTGTGATGTAGGGGAGATCTAAGAGAATGGAGAGTGGCTGAGATTCCTCTGGGTTCCGGGGTCTCGTTCCCAGGCCTTACCCATCCCCAACACACACCTCAAGTTGGGAGAGTAAGATGGGAAAGGCACCAAGGAGTGGCTGAGTGGTACCCCAATCACATCCCAAAGCCATGCACACTGCACACTGAGATAGTGGCTGTCCTGGTAGAAACCCATAATATCGATGACTTATTACTGCTGTACTTGGTTTTCACAACCCTATGGATGTATGACTTAAAGATCACATGACTAGTTGAATGTAAAGCAAAAGCAAGAGTCCAGATCTCAAGCCCCACCCAGATTCCTTTCTGTTACAGGCTCCAACCTCAGCATTGCAGATGAAACTAATTCTAAATTCTAATCTCACATCAGCTGTCACAGATTTCACCTCTGGAAATCCAACTGCGAAAGCCATTTTCATCAGTAGAAACAAGGAAGAATTTATATTTTGATGACTCATTTCCCAGAGACCCTGAAAGAATAAAAAAGCTATACATGCAAAGGGTTTTTTAGTTGTTTGGAGGCATTCCATTATCTATATTCAAAGCAGTTGCTGCTGGGGTTCCTTGGCTTTGAAGGGATTGAGAATCAGGTAAGAAGGCATCTATGACTTATAATCACAATTTCAAAAAAACAGTAATATTTTAAAGGTATCCATTGATAATGCTGCATCAGTTAAGTAAAAGATTGCATCTGTCTTGCTTCTGACAGGAATAATAGCAAACATTTTAATAATCCAATTACTTTATGCTGATCTGGATCTCTATTAAGCTCTTAACATATTTTAGATAACTAGGGAAAAAACAGTTACATAATGAATCTAATTTGTTGAATATAATAATGCTTTTGCAGTTTTCCCCCTCTTTTTTGTATGTCAGTGTCAATTTAGAATTTTGTGAAGTGCATAGTCAGTCCAGTCATGATATAGAACATTTCTATCTCCCCCAGTAAGTTCTTTCTTGTTCATTTGCAATCATTCTTCTTCCCTGCCCTTGGCCTTGACAACCAATGATTATTTTTCTTTTCTTTATTTTCATTTTATTTTGATAAGAACACTTAACATGAGATATATCCTCTTATCAGATTTGAAGTGTATAATGCAAACCGTAAGCACAATATCGTCCAGATCACTAGAATTTATTCATCTTGCAGCACTGAAACTTCATACCTGTTGATTATCAGCTGTTTCCCCTCCCCTCGGTCCCTGGCAACCACTACTACATTCTCTGCTTCCATGAGTTTGACTCTTAGATATCTCATATACCTGGAATCTTGCAGTCTTGCTGTAACAGGCTTATTTCACTGAACATAATGTCTTCAAAGTTCATCCATGTTGTCACATATTGAAAGATTTCTTTCTATTTTAAGGCTGAATTATATTGCATTGCATGTATGTAGCATGTTTTCTTTATCTATTCGTCTGTTGATGGGCATTTAGATTGCTTGTACATCTTGACTATTGTGAATAGTGCTGCAATGAACATGGAAGTGTTAACATCTCTTTGAGATGCTGATTTCCATTCTTTTGGATAAATACACAGAAGTGGGATTTTTAGAGTATATGGTAGAAAATAACGAAGATCAGAGATAAAATAGAGAAGAGAGAACTCACATGATCATCTTAATAGATGCAGAAAAATCATTTGATATAATTCAACATCTTTTCATGATAAAACTCTTAAAAAAGTAGGAATAGAGGGAAATTACTTCAATATAATAAAGGTCATAGTTAAAAAGTCCACAGCTAATATCATACTTAATGGTGAAAAACTGAAAACTTTTCCTCTAAGACGAGGAACAATGCAAGGATGTTCACTGTTGGCACTTCTATTCAACATAGTACTGGAAGTCCTAGCCTGAGCAATTAGGCAAGAAAAATAAATAAAATACATCCAAATCAGAAAGGAAGAAATAAAATTGTTATTTTTTGCATATGACAGGCTCTTATATGTAGAAAGCCCTAAGGACTCCACAATCTCACACACACACACACACACACACACACACACACACACACACACACACACAACTCTGTTAGACTAATAAAAGAATTCAGTAACATTGCAGGATACAAAATCAACATACAAAAATCATTTGTGTTCTATACACTAAAAACTATCTGAAAATGAAATTAAGAAAACAATCTAATGTACATAATAGCATAAAAAGAATAAAATACTTAGAAATAAACTTAACTAAGGAGGTGAAACACTTGTGCATTGAAAAGTACAAAATATCGATGAAAGAAATTAGAATGCAAACAAATGGAAAGGTATGCTGTGCTCATGGATTGGAAGACTTAATATACTTAATATTGTTAAATTGTCCACACTACCCAAAGCTAACTACAGATTCAATGTAATTATTATCAAAACGTCAGTGGCAATTTTTTAGAAAAAAAAATTCCTAAAATTCCTATGGAATCACAAAAGATCCTGAAGAGTGAAAACAATCTAGAGAAAGAACAAAGTTAAAGGCCTTGTACTTTATGACTCAAAACATATTACAAAGCTACAGTAATCTAAACATTATGATAATGGCAGAAAGAAAGATATGTAGACAAATGGAACAGAATAGAGTCCAGAAATAAATCCACACATACAGAGTCAACTGATCTGCAACAAGCATGTCAAGAATACACAACAGGAAAAGGATAGTCCTTCAACAAATGCTGTTGGGAAAACTGTATATCCACTCTCAAAATAATGAAACTGGACCTTCATCTTAACATCATACACAAAAATCAACTCAAAAATAGATTGAAGACTTAGATATAAGATGTGAAATTATAAAACACTTAGAAAAAAATCATAGGTAAATACCTTCATGACACTGGTCTTGGCAAAGATTTCATGAATATAATACCAATAGCAAAAGCAACAAACGCAAAGATAGATAAGTGATTTGTTTTCTATGACTCTTATTTTGCCATTTCTCTCTATATTTTCATTATAAATGGAATAATACAGGATGTACTTTTACTGTGTCTGACTTCTTTGACTTAGCATAATGCTTTTGATATTCACTCATATTGTTCCAAGTATCCATTGTTTATACCTTTTAGTACTGAGTACTATTCCATGGAAAGGATATACCAAATTTGTTTATCCATTTGATATTTGTGGTGTTTATCCATTAGATATTTGGGTCGTTTCCAAATTACTATTATTATGAAAAAAGCTTCTATGAATATTTATATACAAATTTTTGTGTAGACACAGGTATTCATTTCTCTTAAATGATCAAAAGTAATACTGCTGTGCCAAATAGTAAGTATATGTTTAAATTTAGAAGAAACTAAAAAAATGAAGTGACTGTACAATTTTATAATTCTGGAAGCAATATATGAGAATTCTTGTTTCTCCACATATTTGCCAACACTTTGTATTATCATTTTCTTAATTTTAATTATTCTAGAGTGTGGATAATGGTATCTGATTTTTAGTTTATAATTCATTTATACCTAGTGATTAATGACATTGAAGATTTTTTATATAATTATTAGCCACCCATATATCTGCTAAAATGTCTGCTTAAATGGTTTGATCATTTTTTAAGTGGGTTTTTTGTCTTCTTATTACAAAGTTGTGAAAGGCGCCTTTCATGCCATGCAGATTGGGAGGAAATAAGTAAAACTATTTTATTCTAAGATAATTTGATCACCTATGTAGAAAATACTAAATATTTTTTAAATTAACTACTAGAACTAATGAGAGAATTTAGTAAAATTGTAGGGTTTTGTTGATATACAAAACTCAATTATATTTCTCTATATGAATATGAACAAATAAATTGGTAATAAAGCATAAAACTATCATTTACTAAGGTATAAAATTTTAAAAATACTTAAGTATAAAATTAACAAAATGTACACAATATCCATACACTGAAAGCTATAAAATATTGCTGAGAGAATATTTCTAATATACCAGTTGATAAAGAAATATACTGGTCCATGGATCTAAGACTCAAAATTGTTAAGATGTCAGTTCTCCTCACAATGACCTATGGGCTCAGAGTAACCCAAATTAATATCCCAGTAGGCTTTTTTAGACATACAAGATATATATAAATATAGTAATATATAAATTAAAATATATATCATATATAAGTGGAAAGGACCTAAAATATTCAAAACAATTGGTAAAAAAAGAAGAACAATACCATAAGACTCATATTTCATGGTTTCAAGGATTATTATTGCAAAGCTATAGCAATAAAGACATTGTGATACTGGGTTGAAATATACATATGGATGAATGGAACATTATAAACAGTCCAAAAATACACCCATACATACATGGCCAATTTATTTTTGTCAAGGTGCCAAGGCAATTGAATAGCCAAAAGATAATCATTTCAACTAATGGTGCTGGAATAACTGTGTAACAATATGCAAAATATATATACGTTAGACAAATGAAACTCAACCCTTACATCACACCATACACAAACCCTGAAAAATAATTATAGGCTTAAATGTAAGAGATAAAATTATAAAACTTCTGTAATATAAAAGAGAAGTTATTAGTGACCTAAAGTTAGGTGAAGATTTTTTAAATAGAGTACAGAAAGCACAAACTATAGAAGAATTTAATGCATTGGATTTTATCAAAGTTAAAAGTTTGTTTCTTCAAAAGGAACTGTTAAGAAAATGAAAAAGCAAAGAATAGCTTTTTAAAAACATTGGTCCATATAAATAGTGGAGAGAATAAAGTAAATGGACTCTGGCTGGTGAAATTTAGGGAAATCCTACTAAAGGTTGAATTTGATTCTTAGGTTGCTAGATAGTTTGATTCATCTTGTGGTCCTACGTAATGAATACATTTTCACCTGACTTCTCTCTTCCTTCTACTGTTTTTCCATATATTTGTGCACAACTATTAGGATCCTGCAGTAAAAGCAAAGACACATTTCTCAGGCATTGTGTTTGGATTTTAGGGGGGAAATCCCTGCCACATGTGAAGTAGGAGTCTTGGACTAGAAGTATATTTGATTATGCCTTCTGAGAGCTACTTATACCTCAACCTTTCATGATCCCTGTGTCCAATGTGAATAGCAGAGACTTGGACAGATTATCACAGTCATGATGGTTCTGATCCAGATCAATCCTGCTTAACAACAAACAAAAATAAATTGATAATAGCTTTTTTTTCTTTTTGGCTACTTTTCTCCATGACTGGATCTCACATGAAAATAAATTTGAGAATAATTATTTGACATTCAAAAGATGAAAAGACCTTTCAAATAGTTTTCAAGTATCATTTTAAATGTTTTTTATTCTTTTCTGAATTCTAGATATTGCCCATAGAAAAAAAACATTTTTGGGGGGAAAATTTTTTTTTAAAGCATTGAAGTCAGTGTAAAGTGGGTTTATTTTGGACTTATCAATAGGGATTAGCATTTAAAGTATCAACAGGATGTTGCTATCTTATTTTAAGAATCTGTTCCCACATTGGGTACCCAGAGTATTGTATTTTAATCAAGTTGTAGAGTAGCTGGATAAAAATGTTCCAAAGTCACATACATTCAATCACTAAATGAGTTAGAAACCTTGAAAACTGACCGGGTGTTAGCCTAGAAATCTCAAAGCTCCCTTTATCATTAATTATATAGCTTCTCTTTTCCACCAGAAAACAGAACATAATGAATAATACTGCATTTACTAAACTTATGATCATTTTCTCTTGCCTGAAATGGACTCTAAAAATGCCAACAGACATCACATCTTCTTGGTAAATAGAGATCATGTTTTGCTATTATAGAATACAGCCATTATTTCAGAGACATAAACATTATCTCCCACAAAAATTTTCATTATAAACTCATTTAAGACTCTTGTCTTAAGGTTTTATTAACAGTGTAAAAATACTTCTCTATAATCACTCTCATCATGTCTGCATATAACAGATTCAAACTCTACATGATACCAGATGTTGCCTATATTATTTGTACTTGGGGATTATACATATGCATGTACCTGTTACACCTGTATTTTTAATTCCAGGTATTTTACTAGTTTTACACATTGTAAGTCTTAAAAATATCAACATCAAAGTAATTTCTTTTCAGAATATCTAACTCTACGTGTCTTACATATTCAGTAAAATAGTGCAGCTTCTTGTATGGTAAGAATTAGAATTGTAAATTAATGCTAAAGAGTGAGCTAATACTTAAGTATTACCTCATATTTTTATGAATTATGTGTTTAAATATTTACAAATTAATAATAGCATGACTTTCTATTTCTTTTTTTAACACAAGAGAATACGAAATCTAAATACTCAAACTGCCCTTTCTCCAACACCATCTTTTTTTTTTAATTTTGTGCTTAAAGGATAAAATATACAGCACAGATCCCAAAATGGGACATTAAAATAATGAAACAGTAGTTTTCCTAATTATTTTCTTCCATTTATGCTCTAAATGGAAGTTACGTTCCCAAACTATATGTTAAATCCATACTATTTCTATTTTCACCACTAGCATCACCATAGACATCATCATTTTTTGCCTGAACTACTCTAATATCTGTTAATATAGATGTCTTCTAAATTTGTTGCTTACATACTTCCTCAAACATTTGAGAAATCTATGTTTGTTCTCTTTGCATGATATTAAGTGGAGATCTAAAAATTTTTATTGCGAGTTTAAACAGTTGCAAAGGATGGTAATTTGTTACTGCTTATCAACATTGGCATGTAAAAATAAGCTGTTATATCTACTCTTCAAAGGTTCAATGGATGATAAATATAAAAGTTTGATACTCATGATATCAAGCTTCTGCACACAATAGAATAACTCCAGACTCTTTTATAAAGAACTAGAGAATTGGAGAATTCTTTTAAAAAGTTATTTTCTAACACTGCACAGAAACATAGCATATTAGGGTAAGAATTCATAAAATGGGGCAAAGGACAACTAGGATACAAAACAAGTATAGGGAGCTAAAATTTAGGAAACGGACAGATTTCACAACATGGCTGGAAATTTTAAAAGTCCTCACCAGCCAAAGTAGAGAGACCTTGCCGAACACTTGAGATGTTCAGCTGAGATTCCAAAAAGGCCATTCCTTAAAAGGAAGGATAAACTAGCCCTGCAATAAAGGCTACTCTTCATCTGTCCTACAAAAAAAAAAAAAAAAACTTTAAAATATTCTAAAAATGAAAATGCTGACACAAAAGTATAATAAATGAATTGCTTGCCAGAACAAAATGTAACTCTTTAGAGGAAAAACACAAAATTCACATAAACAACAATGTATCATTCAAATATCCAGGATCCAATAAACAATAATTAACATGTAAAGAAGCAGTAAAATACAACATGTAACTAGTCAGTAGAAACAAACCTAGAAATAAAAAAGTTAATTAGAGGATAAGGATTTTAAAATAGTTTTTGTTATTACTATGTTACCAATTTAAAGGCAAATATGAACAAAATGAACAGATAAATAGAAACTATAAAAACTAAACCAGATGAATTGTAGTGGCGAAAAATACAATGCCTGAAATGAAAATTTCACTGGATCGGCCTGGCAGCCAGTTAGGAACTAGAGAAGAAAAGATTGGTGAACTTGATGAAAAGGCCTTATGAACTATCTGAACAGAAGGAGAGATGTGAAAAAAGTTGAAATAATAAAGAAATACTCAGGAACTTGTGCGACAAGATCAAAATGCCCAGCATACATGTAAGTGGAGTTTTAGAAAGGAGGAAAGAAATGTAATTTAAGAAAACAGTAGTCAAAAGATGCTTCAGATTTGATGAGAAATATCAACCCACATATCCAAGAAGCTCAAAGAACCTGTAGAAAAATAAACAAACCAAATAGAACACCAAGATGCACTATAAGAAAATTGTTGAAAACAGATAATTAGAAGAATGTAAAACAACTATGACAAGTATATTAAATATGAAGAAACAAAGATAATAATATCACCAGTTTCTCATCAGATCAAATGCAAGCCACATGACAAGGAAATGACAAAAATAATGTAATTGAAGGGAAAAAATAAAACTGCAAATTTAAAATTTTACTACCAGAAAAAATATCCTTCAAAAATAAAGAAAAAAAATATGTTTTCAGAGAAACAAAAGCTGGGATATTTTATCTCCAACAGAGCTGCAATAAGAGAAATGTTAAAGAATGTTTTTTAAGCTGGGGGACTATTAATGCCAAATGGAAATTTGGATCAAGCTAAAGGAATGAATAGCACAATAAACAGTATACATGTAGAAAAATATAAATTTTTCTCATTACTAAATTTCTTTAAAGACATTTGTGAGGTTTATATCAAATATAAAAATCAAATGTCTGGAAAAAGAATAAGATGGATAAAAATTAAAAGGTACTATTATTAAGTTTTTTCTTTACATAGGAAATGGTATGAAATCATTTGAAGGTTAGGTTGTGATGATATAAAAGCAAAAATTGTAAACCCTGGAGCAAAACCCTCAAAGTTAAACATAGAAGTTTAGTCTGTAAGCCAGTAGATGATGTAAAGTGAAATACTGACCGAAAAAAATACAAAATTAAAAATAGTAAAAAAGGAACAAAGAAAAAAAAGAAACAAAGAGAAAACCAAGAGCAAAGTGGTAGACTTAAATCCAGGTATTAGATTAAAGGCAAGTTGTCTAAATATACCACATAAAATGCAGATACTGTAAGAACAGTATTAAAAAGGAGCACTTTCAATGTAAAAAATGAAGACGATACAAGGCATATGATGGAAAAGATAATAAACATGAGAAACTTGGAGTGACTATATTAATATCAGATAAAGTATTTTGACAAGTAATATTGTCAGAGATAAAGATGGATATTCATGATGAAAAACATTACAATTAAGACTAGAATAACTAAAATTCCCTTAAAGACATTTGTAGAACTCTATCAACAAGTGCAGAATATATGCTCATTTCAAGTATTCAAGAAACAAACAAGAAGTTTAGCAATATTGTAGGATGTAAGATCAATATAAAAATAATTATATTTCTGTATATGATCAACAAGCAATCATTTTAAAACTATTTTTTTTGTAACATCTTTATTGGAGTATAACTGCTTTACAATGGTGTGTTAGTTTCTGCTATATAACAAAGTGAATCAGCTATACATATACATACATCCCCATATCTCTTCCCTCTTGCATCTCCCTCCCTCCCACCCTCCCTATCCCACCCCTCTGATCTCCCTGTGCTATGTGGCTGCTTCCCACTAGCTAAGCACCGAGCTGATCTCCCTGTGCTATGTGGCTGCTTGCCACTAGCTATCTATTTTACATTTGGTAGTGTATATATGTCAATGCCATTCTCTCACTTCGTCCCAGCTTATCCTTCCTCCTTCCCATGTCCTCAAGTCCATTCTCTACATCTATGTCTTTATTCCTGTCCTGCCCCTAGGTTCTTCAGAACCTTTTTTTTTTTTTTTTTTTTTTTAGATTCCATATATATATGTGTTAGCATACGGTATTTGTTTTTCTCTTTCTGACTTACTTCACTCTGTATGACAGACTCTAGGCCCATCCACCTCACTATAAATAACTCAATTTCGTTTCTTTTTATGGCTGAGTAATATTCCATTGTATATATGTGCCGCATCTTCTTTATTCATTCATTTGTCGGTAGACACTTAGGTTGCTTCCATGCCCTGGCTATTGTAAATAGAGCTGCAATGAACATTGTGGTACAAGACTCTTTTTGAATTATGGTCTTCTCAGGGTATATGTCCAGTAGTGGGATTGCTGGGTCATATGGTTGTTCTATTTTTAGTAAAACTATCACTTTAGGGCATTAGAAAGCTTAAAATCCAAAGGGATAAATTTTACAAAGATATACAAGACTGCATATTGAAAAGAACATAGTATCACTCATAAATACTAAAGAAATTAAAATAAATAGGGAGATATATCATGTTCATGGATTAGAAGACTCAGTATTGTTAAAATGAGATTCTCCTAGAAGTGATCTGTACATTCAGTGTCACCCCATTGAAAATCCATGCCTGCTTCCTTGTAGAAATTGACAATCTATTTCCAAAAATTATGTAGAGATGCAAAGAACATAGATTAGTGAAACAATTTTGAAAAATCAGAACAAAGTTGAGGGACTTACACATATTGTAAAGCTACATTGATGAAGAAAATGTGGTATTTGGACAAAAATGTAGATATATAGGGTAATGGGAGCAAGTAGAGAGTGCAGAAACAGATCGACACATAAATGGTCAATTAAATTTCAATATGGCAATGCTATTTAATAGGAAAATATATGGGAAATAAATAAGCCTTGATGCCTATTTTGCACCATACACAAAATTAAACTCAAATGTATCAAAGACCTATGCATGAAAAAACTTTTTTAAATTTCTAGAAGAAAAAAAGGGAGATATTTTTATGTCTTTTGGTTAGGCAAAGATTTCTTAGATAGAAGAAAGAAAAAGATAAATTGGATTTTATTTAATTTAAAATTATCTGGTTTTCAAAATTTCTCCTTAAGAAAATGAAAAGCAAGCCACAGAGTGGAAGAAAAGATTTCTAATACATATACCTAAAAAGGACTTTTATCCAAAATTTATAAAGAAACTTAGAGCTCAATAATAAAAAGAAAAATGACCCATTTTTAAAAATGATCAAATATTTTAACACATACTTCACAAAAGAAAGTAGACAGATAGCCACATGAAGAGATTATCAGTATTATTAGCCATCATGAAAATGCAAATTAAAACTGCAGTGAGATACAAGCACCACTCTACTAGAATGGCTAAATTAAAAGTTCTGAAAAACATCTAGTATTATTGGATGTAGATCAGTCAGAACTGTAACACTTTGCTGGTAAGAGTGTAAAATGTATGACCACTTTGGTTTGGCAACTTCTTTTAAAGTTAATTATACATTCAACATATGACTCAACGATTCCACTCCTAAGTATCTAACACAAGAGAAATGAAAACATTTTCCCACAAAAACACTTGTACATGAATGTTCACAGAACCTTTATTTAAAATACTAAAAACTAGAACTCTTCCATGTATCCTTAAACAGCTAATGGATAAACCACTTGTGTCACATTCACCTAAAGCAATGCTAAGCAGCATAAAAAGCAACAAAGAAAATCTGTAATCATAAAACTCCATGTGTTAAAAATCTCTTGTGATGATTATTAATAGCTGATTAAAAGAACATAAAATAACAAATTTTACAAACATTAAGAATGACATATAACTAATAAGAACCTGCTATATAAAAATAAATAAAATAAAATATAAAAAAATGGCTAGGCAAAAAAGAAAAACGACTAAAATAAAGGACATAGACTTCAGCATCAATTCTCTTCCTTTTTTCTTTTTTTATGTGTTTATAGATTGTTAGAGCTGAGTATTCTATTCACTTGCATAAGTAGATGGATAAAGGAAGTTTTGTTACGGCAATATTACTGAAATACTGGAGCTCTCTATAGGCCAGCAATCACACTGTGATCTTTCAAAAAATATTTTCAACAACCTTGTTAAAGTGAAGAATTGGAAATTACCTGATTTGCAAAAGAATTTGTTATCCCATTTGGTACGTTTTCAGTACCAAAACCAATACTTCTAATCGGTCCCACAGTTTGGTGTCCTAGAGGGTTACCAGGGCTATACACAGTAGTAGATTTTTGGATGGGTAAGAGGTGAAACTTTCTTTTATAAATTGTGAAAGGGGAGGTGAGAAAGTAGAACATGCATAGAGTATTTTCAGGAAGGCCAATCTTAGAAAAGAGCACATCTGAAAGCTGAAGAGTTGTAAACTGATCCCCTTATAACAATTCATGCCACAGGTACTCTTTAGAATGACTACCCCCCAGGGGTAGCATCCCCGGCCTGAAGACCAGGGCTCAAACAGCTCTTCATCAGTACCACATGCCTCCTACAATCCACTCTCCTGACAGCAGCAAGCCTAAGTGATATTTTTGGTAATGAAAATCAGATTTAAAAAAAAAATCTCCATTGCTATTCCTTTAAAACCCTCTTATATGTGCCCACTGCAATTAGAATAAAATGCAAACTCTTCAATTCTGAAGCCCGTCACTCTCTCCTCTCTCATTTCTCCTTCTCTCCATTTCTGGGTTCCAGATATAGACAGCCCTCTGTTTCTCAAACATAACAAGTTCATTCCTACATGGGCCTTTGTCCCCTGGTTATTCACACAACCTCAAGCAGTCCCTGTAAACACTGCTTGTCTTATTGCTCTGTTGCACTTCCCACCATTTGTCACTGTCTGCTACTGTTGCCCTTCCCCTCTTTTAATATGTTTCA
The DNA here is from genome assembly GCF_937001465.1 of Orcinus orca. Classification (NCBI taxonomy): domain Eukaryota; kingdom Metazoa; phylum Chordata; class Mammalia; order Artiodactyla; family Delphinidae; genus Orcinus; species Orcinus orca. Next base: position 6,955,431 of record NC_064563.1, on the reverse strand, counting down.
TGACAGCACAATCAAAATCTTTCTTGTTTTTTTTTTGGTTGTTTTTTTTTTTTGCTGTACACGGGCCTCTCACTGTTGTGGCCTCCCCTGTTGTGGAGCACAGGCTCCGGACGCGCAGGCTCAGTGGCCATGGCTCACGGGCCCAGCCGCTCCGCGGCATGTGGGATCTTCCCAGACCGGGGCATGAACCCGTGTCCCCTGCATCGGCAGGCGGACTCTCAACCACTGTGCCACCAGGGAAGCCCACCTTTCTTGTTTTTTATTTTTATTTCTCTCCATTACCTAGAACTGTGTCTGGTAGACTCTCAGAACATATTTTTTTGGATTGGTGGATGAGTCAATAATGAATACAAAGTCGTTTTTATAAGCATTCGTGTTTAAAAGACATTTTGGTGTTGCTGAACACCAAAAAATTGCTCGATTTTCCAACGTGAATTTATTGTTTCCTAAAGCTACAGGATGCATGCTGTATGCCATATGTCTCTCAGTTGGCTGTACATCTCTAAGGAAACTTTAACTGCAAAACAATTTAGAGACTGTCGAAATTTCAGCAAGTTCCATTAATTGCATAGTAGTTTCCCTTAGGACATTTCCAACACCATTCCTAGGTCTTATTCATAAAAGAGCTTCCCTAAGTGACTGCAATGGACAGTATTCGTTTGAAAACTGTCACCTCTAGACGTGTAGCTTAATTGATTTCTACACTGCTTTTACTTTTGAGGCATCAAAGTCAGAAACAAAATGAATATCACACTAAATGGTTGATTTTAAAGGGGTTTATTTTCTCAGAAGAATTCTGAAGAAATGTTGCGATTCTCAATAGGGTAAGATTAGGTGGTAATTACTGTCTTGAGCTGAGCAATAGTAGGTTCTATTATTTCTACACAGGCATTTAGGACAAGATGGTGCTGTGTTTACTAAGAACTGACTAAGAATCAAATGGTGGATAAAATGAAAAGTTACGAAATGAGGAACTATTTCAAGGGATCACGGTCAGTGCGAAATAATTGAACCTTAATGGAAAAGGGATTAGAGCTGGGTTAGGTTATTGAAAGATGGTAAGATCTGGCGGGAACTGTATCCCAAGAGAAACTGTTCCCCCCTCAAGCCCCTGATAAAGTCATCAGGAAACGTTCAGGAACATTGTGGGACCTCTAAATTGGGTTTTAATTTCTTATATTCATTCCCTCCACATACTAATGCAAAATCTGTTTGTACCTATTTCTAAATTTCCTTCCCCAGTGGTCAAAGCCAATTAAAGATCTGCATACATTTTAAAAATAATACTTCCAAAGAAATTGAAAGTGGTTTGTGACAAAACTAATCAACCAAAGGATATATTCAGAGTAGTGTTTTTAAAACCCAGCAAATATGTTAAAATTAGGTGTCACTGAAGTTACAGACACCTACTTAAGGAGATGAAATTTTTCTTATTGTTGGTAAGAAATTCCTACAGTTCTTTTCAGTGAAAGGAGAGTTAAAAAAAAAAAAAAGAAAGGTCTAGAAAACTATATCTGACTTTTTTAACTCTCTCTTTTCTTTTTGGTGGTTTAAAAACATTGTTTTGAAGAAAAAAGGTGGCCATCTCTGTTAGCTCAGAAATCTTATGTTTGGAAAGTCAATCCACTTTCATATTTGTAGCATAATGATTATCGAAATCATTATCATTGTTAATGAAAATGCTAAAGTTTTCAAGTGCTTTAAACTTTAATTTTTCAAAATTTGCGTTTTCTTGAGTTCCGTTATGTTATTTTATCAGTTATAAATGCCCAAATAGTTGTAAAAAACAGTTGTAAAAAAAAGGAAGGGAAATTTAGCTTAGAGTTGGAAGAATGGATTTCGAGCCTTGATTTTATTACTTGTTAACCATGTGACATGACATGTTATTTTGTAACTATGAGTGTTAATTCCCTCCCCTGTACAAAGGAGGACCAAAAATAATTTCTTCACAGTATTGCTGTGAGGATTAACTGAAAAATTGGCTGTGAAGTCATTCGTTAAAATCTAAAGGTGCAAAACAAAAGGAAGAGTATGTACTGTACAATTCCATTTACATGAATTTAAGAAAGGCAAAACGAAAGAATAGTGATAGAAATCAAAACAGGGATTATGAGGGATTGGGCTATTGACTGGAAAGAAACACAGGGAACATTCTAGGATGTCAAAATATTCTATACTTGTATGCAAGTGGTGGTAAAATTGTTATATGCAATATAAAAAGTCCTAGTAATGTGCACTTAAGATTTGTGCATTTTGTGGTAAATTACCTCAATAAAATAAATAGAAGGAAGATACCCATGTTCCTTAGCATGGCCGCAAGGACAGTCATGACCTGCTTCTTATCTACTTTTCTATGTTCAAGTCTGGCCACTCCATTCTCTTTCTTCAATCAACTTCTGAACCAATTATTTCCTGGCCACAACATTCGCCTCTTTACAGTTGAAAAGAAATGTAAAAGGTCCATCTCTTTATTTATTTACATCCTATCCCAACCTTGCCAAGCAAACTCCAATTCTTCTCTAAAAATAGAGTTCCTATGCCACTTCTTCCAAAAACCTTCCAGAAATATTCTACACAGAGATAATCAGACAGTCCTCATGCGGGACAGCTCCGAGGGCATGCAACCTCAGAGGCAGCATAGAGTTCCATGCCTAGAAAGGCTTTGCACTTGGTTAATGCTCTGCTATAGCCGACTTGAAATTCTTAATTTTTCAACAAGGGAACATACATTTCCATTTTGCAGTGAGTCCTGAAATTATGTACTGCGTCCTGCTCTTCTGACATTTCTCTGTACGTGTACCAGCCCCTTTCTTTGTTGTTGAGAATTACTATTTACTTCTCTGGCTCCTTTACTTACCAAGAATCCCCTAAATCATGACTACGGTTTTCCCATTCCAAGAACCTAGCATACCTCTTAGCATTTAATAGGCTGTTAATGAGTATTTGTTGATTGATGCATTAAGTAACTGACCCACTAACTGGATGAATGAACTAATAACAAAGTGAATTCATTAATGTTATTGGGCAAGGGAGTGATAGGGGCAAACTAAGAAACGATAACAGAGTAGGGGAGTAAAGTGAAAACTGTAATCATTCATTAATCACATCTACACATTCGTCAACAAGCATTAGGTGCCTATGCTGTGCCAGAAGATCTGATTGGCTGGCAATCACATCTAGCATTCCCCCTCGACAGCCTGATTTGACTGTCGTCCTCCCCATATACCTGGACCAAAGCAAGAGAGTCCACTGCCTCTGTGCAGCTCATCTGTCCCTGAAGACAGTGGCAGGAGCTGAAGGTGAAGCTGGGCAGAATAAGTAAGTTTTAGGCATGCTGCCATATAGTTTTCAAGCTTACTTCCTAATTTTCTTTTAAACACTACTCATCATATAACCTCATCAAATCATTCCTCGGCAACTCATTTGGCAATGTACTCCTGGCCAATGGAGTGAGAAACAGAGGACAGGAGAAAATGGCTCTGGAAGTGGTACTGCATACATTGCAATATCCATTTTGTTTCAGAGGCAAATTGTTGGAGACGCCATGATTTTTGCCATGTCCATACTCCACCCACCAGAGTTCTCATCGAGCCTTTCTCAATGGCTTCCAGATCTTTTTCTTTTTAATTTGAAATTTTTATTTTTAAAAAAATTTTATTGGAGTATAGTTGACTTACAACGTTGGGTTAGTTTCACGTGTACAGCAAAGTGATCAGTTATACATATACATATTTCCACTCTGTTTTAGATTTTTTTCCCATATAGGCCATTACAGACTATTGAGTATTCTAGGTCTTTTAATAAATGAGCAATGTGGTTGTCAATAGTCACATTATGACTCCCCAAACCCATTCCCATACCCATCCTGGAAAGTAACTTAGTATATTGTTACTTTCTCTAAGAATTTGCTTGCATTCTAGCCCTTACATAGTGGCTCAGAATAACGCGTTTTCCTTCCCTTCAGAATGTTTTCGTTGATGAAAAATTGCACTCTTCGGCACTGCACACTGCCCTGCTCAAGCTGAGATTACATCTGCACCACCCAGGGAACTAATCACAGTGTGGCGTACGACAAGATACAGGCTCTACACAGACTCTTAGAAGTGGTGCTTCTTCATGAAGATACGGTATTATAGGCTCCTTGTCATTTGCCCTCTGTGCAACTAAAGCCTTTCCTGTTATTTCCTGTTTTAATCCTGTGAGTCTGGATTTCATTTCTTTCCTATTTTTGGCAGGAAATTAGAATCACTGCATTAATCACAGTCCATTGAAATAACCTTTTCTAGTTTTCTTCCTTCCCACACGTATCCAGAAAAGTGGTCCAAATGAGTTATAGACCAATACAGACCTGGAGCCCTTCTACTTACAGAACTGCCACTTAGTCAACCCCCAAAGGCTTTTTCTTAACCATTTGTGCAAGTCATAGAGAATGAGACCTTGTTTTTAGAATAAACTTGAAGTAATAACTTATGTAAATTTCGATGGAATGTAAGTATGCTTGAAGGACATGCTGATCTAGATCATGTTTGAGTCTTTCTAATAATGAGTTGTGGGGATAACTCTAATATATGGTGATGTTAATTCAGTTTATTTACATTTTGCCAAAGGTTTTGGGAGGAGGTAGCTAATAAAAATATACTACCAAACACAGGACTGGATGAAATCAGTCTATATTCACACACACATACATCGAATATACTATGTGAATTATGGTATGTGTGTGTGTAGACATGTTTATGCATATACATATATATAGTGTATGTGTGTATAATCTGGTTTTAAGAGTCCTATTAGTTGAAGCATAAGTAGATGAGTAGAAGTTACAAAATGCTCATCATGGGTAAATTTTTTCTTGCTACAATCTCCAAGAGAAATTATTCATACGAGGTATTTTACAGCTGTGGTTGACATCAAACTCTCCTCATTTTCTTCCTCTCTCACTGATCATTTCTTCACAGCCCTTTCTGATGGCTGTGTTTCAACAACTGAAGTGTAGACAAGGGAGTATCCAGGGTTATTTCCAAGGACCCCTCTACTTCTCTACATGCCTTCATTCTCCCTGTCATTTAGTTCCTTGGTTTTAAGTAACATTCTCAAATTTTTATCTTCTTTCCGGACCCCTCCTGTGAACATCGAACTCAATTACCTCTGGGGCATCTCCACTTGAATATCAAAGTCAGTGGGAAACTCCAGCTCTTCCTTTCAAAATCTGCTCTAATTGCAGTCTGTTCCATCCTTTCAGCTGCTCAGGCAAGACATCTTGGAGGGTTTTTTTCCCCTAATTTTTTTTTTTTCACACACCACACATAAACCCATCAGGAATTCAGTTGGTTCTATATTCAGAACAAATTCAGGATCTGACCATGTCTCATTCCTTCCACCACTGCCACCCAGTCCAAGCCACCATCATCTTTTTGCCCAGATTACTGCAAATTTCTCCTCTTGCCCTTGTACCTCTGAGAAGACAGATGAGGAACAGCCTGCTCATAGGTGTTCAAAGTAAAGAACTTTTGAACAAATGCTAGGCAATGTCCTTAAAAGATGGTTTCAAAGGAAATTTAGACATTGATTCCAAGTGACTATATCAGAAACCTTAAAAGCAAAAATCACAGACAAAAAATCAAAATAAAACTCAAGGGAGAAATTCCAAGTGGAGCTAAGGTAAGTAGGTAGCCTTCACACTTTCTACCTGACACCACCTAAGAAGAGTACCATTTATAGCAGGAATATAATTAACATGTCTTTCTTATCCAGACCTTCCCTAATCACTGTATTTAAAACTGTAAGAACCTGATCTCAACCCTCACCAGCTCTCCCCCTTCCCTTGATCCTTTTTACATCACTTCATAGCACCACTGACATATTATATATTGAGTTATTTATTTACTTCTATATTTTTATTGTTGTTTTCCCCGATTAGGGCAGGGGTTTTTGATGTCTTAGTCACATTGCATCCCCAGCTATTACATTTCCTAGCACGTAGTAAGTTGTGTGGTTCAGGTCCCAACAGAAAATAGAATCTGACTCAAATATAATAGTAGGTTTTGTGTTTTTTGGTTTCTTTTCTTTCTTTCTTTTTTTTTTTTTTGTAGAGAGTCCATAGGGAGGTGTGAAGGGAAATCGACAAGGGATTTGGAGCACGCAGAATCAGCAACTGTGAGAAGTCCTTATAATCCTGAGGCCCCAAGAGGAAGTGGGGAGGCTGAAGAGGTCCAGGGGCTCAGGGAGAGCCGAGACCATGGTAGGGGTTGCCCGGCAGGAATTGCAGTCCTGGTGGGAAAGGGAACGGCCCCAGTCACATAGCGGGAAGCAGGAGCGAGCAGAAGATACATGCCCCGGCCTCTGTTGTCTCCTGCCTTGAGTCTCCCACTGATGTGACCCACTGGCCAAGCCATGGAAAGCCAAGGTCAATGGAGCCCAGCAATTCAGGCTGGAGGTCAACCTCCAAGGGCACAGCACCCGGCAGGGAAGAACAGGAACGGAGCCGAGGGGTAAGTGGAAAATAACCAGCACATAGGAACTTAATAAACAGCCATGAAACAAAGGCAAGGCAGTGGCCTTAAAATGTAATTTTAAAAGTTTTAAAAGAAAACTAGAGGGCTTCCCTGGTGGCGCAGTGGTTGAGAGTCCGCCTGCCGATGCAGGGGACACGGGTTCGTGCCCCGGTCTGGGAAGATCCCACGTGCTGTGGAGCGGCTGGGCCCGTGAGCCATGGCCGCTGAGCCTGCATGTCCGGAGCCTGTGCTCCGCAACGGGAGAGGCCACAGCAGTGAGAGGCCCACGTACCGCAAAAAAAAAAAAAAACAATAAAATAAAAGTAGAAATTAAATCCAAATGACTATTTATCTCAGAGACCTTAAAAAATGCCAAGGGTATAGAGGTTCCTTGAAAAACCAAAAATAGAGTTACCATATGATCCGGCAGTCCCACTCCTGGGCATACATCTGACAAAGATGAAAACTCTAATTCAAAAAGATACATGCACCCCAATATTCATAGCATCACTATTTACAATAATCAAGACATGGAAGCAACCTGAATGTCCATCTACAGATGAATGGATAAAGAAGATGTGGTACACACACACACACACACACACACACACACACACACACACACACAGAATGGAATACTACTCAGCCATAAAAAATAATTAAATAATGCTATTTGCAGCAACATGGGTGGACCTAGAGATTATCTTACTAAGTCAGAGAAATATCATGTGCTATCATTTGTATGTGGAAACTAAAAATATAATATAAATGAACTTATTTACAAAACAGAAATAGATCCACAGACAGAAAACAAAAGTATGGTTACTAAAGGGGAAAGAGAGATAAATTGGGAATTCGGGATTAACAGATACACACTACTATGTATAAAACAGATAAACAACAGGACCTACTGTATAGCACAGGGAACTATATACAATACCTTGTAATAACCAATAATGGAAAAGAATCTGAAAAAGTATGTATATATTCACATATATATATAGATAGATATAAATGAATCCCTTTGCTGTACACCTGAAACATTGTAAACCAACTATACTTCAATAAATTTTTTTAAAAATACCAAGGGCATAAAATCCAAATAAAACTCAGGAGAGACAAGTCTGAGAGGGGTTCAGGTAAGGAGGCAGCTTCAAATGTTCTAACATGGGCCATAAGGAAGGGTTATTTACACAGTAGATCCTTTGGTAAAAATTAAGATGTTCACACAAATAGGTAGATAGACACGCCCCCCAGTTTCCTAGTTCTATGTCCTCCACTGAACTGGGTGGCATTCATGGTTTGTGTCATTAAGCCAGCTTCCAGCCATGGTGTCCCTCTAACACACAGGCAAGGCAGAGGGCTTCAGCATGACCACCGATCCAACAGAAGGGCCAAGCTGTAAACGCCACCCGGTTCCTGCTTTTCTTGATTGTCTACCCCACTTCTGGTGAGCTCTGCTTTGTGTCAAGAGATCTAGAATCTGACTTGCTATCAGGAAGCCAGAATACCAGCCATGGCAGACATCACCCCTGTGTACGGCACAGGAGAAAAGGTATACCTCAACTTTCAAACCTCACATTTGAGGAAGGGATTCTTTTCAGCAGCAATACCACCAGGAACTAGAATTGATGATTTCTGTAAACAGTAAGGAAACACAGGGAAGAGATGAAAACCACAAAACAGCAACTGAGCCTTTCTGCTCCAAGGGGTCCCAGAAGCTCAAAGAACTTCTCTCAGCAAAACCATACTTTACACTCTGCCTGTAGATTTACTTTTGCTTCCAGAAGAAAGCTAGGAACAAACACAGCCCGTGGAAAACGCAGAAGCTGGAGAGTCAGGGGCTAGACATGTGTGGATTGATCTTTCCTCTTAAGGAGTTGGGTCTGGGAAGAAAGAAATAGAAAAAGATGGGTAAACAATAAAGGGAGGAATAGAGTTGCCCATTTTATGTTCACGGAGATGTAAAGAACATTCTGCTTTTCCTCCCTTTGTTCTCCTCAGAGGCCCACTGAATAGGACATTCAGGAAAAAAAGGAGACAAAACAGCATGTCTCAGGCCACGTCAAGGTGCAGGCCCATCAATTCAGCGGCCTGCGGAGCTCTCCCTGCACAGGGCCTGGCGCTGAAACAACATTATTGCTGGCTCTGACTCTGGAAGTTCTAAAGGCATTTTTCTTTTTTTTCCCCTGTAGTTATGAGGTGCTGACCTCACTGCTGGAATTGGAAGATAAGAAAAATGTTTTAATCCGTATGTTAATTATTGAAATTAGAACTGCAAACAAATATTTTGGGAAACTTTGAGTTGCTTCCAAACGTGGTACTTTCCATTTTAAGCCCAAAGTGTAATTACGTATTCAAGGGCTCAGATCTTCCCGAAGATTCATACATTATGCATGCCGCACTTCCCCGGGACACGGCGGATGTCACGCTCCGCATCCTGCTGAAATGGGGAAATCATTTTAGACAGAGTTTGACTTGAAAAAGTATCACAACTCAAAAAAGAAGAGAAAAAAAAAAAACTTGGAACTCACTTTTTGGGACTCAGAAACTTTAGTAATAGAGTTTTTTTAGTAAGAGAGTTTACTCTCCTCTGGGTAAAAAATTATCGTGAAATTAAGATGAATGTTGAAATAGCACATTAACAACTACAGAAGTACAGTCTTTTATGCATTTCTGAAAGAGGTTGTTATTTTTTTAAATTTGTTGTATTGAAGTATAGTTGATTTACAACCTTGTGTTAATTTCTTCTGTACAGCAAATTGATTCAGTTATACATATATATATATATTCTTTTCCGTTATGATTTATCACAGGATATTGAATACAGTTCCCTGTGCTATACAGTAGGACCTCATTGCCTATCCATTCTCTATATAATAATTTGCATCTGCTAACCCCAAACTCCCACTCCATCCCTGCCCACCCCCACCCCCTTGGCACCCACAAGTCTGTTCTCTGTCTGTGAGTCTGTTTCTGTTTCATAGATAAATTCATTTGTATCATATTTTAGATTCCACATATAAGTGATATCACATGGTATTTGTCTTTCTGAAAGAGGTTGTTATTGACCAAGTTTCAGTGTACTTTTTCTGTAAAGGGCCAGATACTAAATTTTTTAGGCTTTGTGGTGACATGATCCCTCATCACAAATACCCAAATCTGTCCTTGCAGTGCAAAGTCCACCATGTGCAAACAAAGGGGTGGGACTCTGTCCCAATTAAACTGTATTTACAAGGGGAGGTGTCAAACAGAGTTGGCCTGCAGGCTGTAGATTGACAACCCCTGATGTAGAATACACTTTCACATATTAATTAATATTTCTACCAGGCAAGTTAAATCTTTAAAAGCATACAGTATTGCCTACTTTTGTAAGTTGATTATTCCCCTGATAAAATTCCTGGATGCTTTTATCAGCTGGACAAATATAGATTTTCTCTCATCAACATCAATTAAGAAGGGAGACATTTACATTGCCAACATCAAAGTGCTCCTGGGAACAGATCAAGCACCCTCTCTGTATTAGATTTAATATTTCCATCATCAGGTTTAATAAAATCTTAACTGTTTTCAATGCCAGGCTCACAAACATTTTCTCTAACTTCTGCCTCAAAATCACATATTAATTTCAGCCACTGGTACCCAAGGCAATTCCATCACAAGGGCTTGTGGCTGCCCCAGGGAAGGCCAGGCTAAGGGAATTTGAACATCTGTCTCTAGCAAATTTACTCAGTCTCTATTTGGATATTCCTGTCAAACCAAATGAAAAGGGGCAGAATGTAATAACATCCCTTTAGATACACGGCTTGATTCTCATTTAGTTGACTTGATTTCTTTTAGTCCCTAGGCACATCTGCTAATGCTTATTTTTATGGCTGATTTATGGTAAAGGTTTGATTAAGATACCTCCAAATCTTACAAGGCTTAAAATACACAGTATGGAGCAGGTAAAAAGCAGAGTTTAAACTGTCAGTTCAAGGTCAAACCAAATACTGGAGTTCATGCAGCCAATCCAATGAGGTTGACCAGCTCAGAGTCACAGAACCAGCTTTGGTACAGCTGGGAAACCCAAGGAAACAGACTGCTTTCAAAACAAGCTCTTGTTTTTTTTTTTTTGTCACACCATAGTACAGGTGTTTCAACTGTATCAACACAGTCTGTCATCATAAAGCGGAAAATTTAGAATAATTGCAATTTTTCTGTGTTCAGAAGTAAGTGAAAATTTAGGGGCATTGGTCACTGCTCATAACAATGCATTTGTCTAATTGCCTTCAGGCATATCACTCAATGTGCTGTGCTTTGATGACATGTCTAACAGGACCTGGAAAGCAGGTAAACTCTTTCTAGTGTGCAGACTGGAAATTTAGATAAATGCAATTAATTAAAATGAGTATGGGGAGAAGGTGACCAATTATAATTGATTTGAAAGAGGTTAACACCAAAATCACTGATCAGGTAGCATTGTTTTCCAAACTCTAGCTGTGAAAGCCAGATGGTACATGGTGGGAGAATCTGTCCAACAGCCACAGAAGGATGAAGCTTCAGCAGAGAAGATGGTGTGTGTTGCCTCCTCAAAAGCCTTTTCTTCTCTCATTTTATGAAATGGGTTGGATCGTCTATATCTAACCCTATCAAGGCAATCCCATTCTCTTGCCACACTGGTTGGCTGAGGTAACCTGTGCTCATCAGCTCACAGCACACTCCCTGGGTACCTCACACATAATCAGGGCCAGTGAGACAGCGAGAAAAGTTCTACCAGCTCTAAGAAAAAGAGGTTATCACACATCAGGAAAGCCAGGCCATGGCTCGAAGACATTATCACACAGTTATATTAAACCAACCCTAAAACTAGACCGTCTGGTCATATGACCTAAATAATTCTTTTATTGTTTTATAAGTGTAATGTATATATTTAAATTATAAAGTATTTCAAATATACAGAAAAGTAGAGTAAATACTAGGACAAATACCCAAGTATCTCACTTAGATTAGGAAATGTCAACACTTTTTTATACTGAAATCTAATTCCTTTTTAAAAAGAGTTTAAAATGTGGTAGAATATCTTAACTCATCGTCCTGCACTCACGTGATTAGAAATACAAAGAGCCCCATCAGGGAAGAGCTATTGATGGATTCTGTGTCCTAGCGGCAGGATAGCTCTATTTATTAACAAGTTCAGGTTAAAAGCCTAAAAAAAAATGCAGTAATTGCAACAGATATGATACTGAAAACATGATCAGAGTGATACGAATCAACCCCAAACGTGGACCAATTGGAGATTCTTATCTAACACTAGGATTATAAGAAGGGAAAATGAGCGAGAGAAACAGAACACAACGTTTTCCTTTATCATTGCTGCTGACCAAAGACAAGCCAATACTTTGATAAGGAAGCCACAGGTAACTTCTACCATTGACTCATGATACGGCACATTTGAATGAGGACTTCTCTTCTCTCCCCATCCTTATTGTGCTGTGTGTATGGGATTCCAGCATAAGGACTTATGCTAAAGAGAGGTGATTAAATTAGAAAGAGCCAAAAGACCTTGGACTCCATCATCCTGCAGCCCAGATGAAGTGTCCAGGCCAGAAGCTGTACCTCCCTCGAAATGTCCTTTTCCTATTGGCATGGGCCCTGTCACATCTGCCACCACAGATCGGACAGGGCTGTGCCCACAGCTCTAGTGACCTAAGACACACCTAACTTCAAGTCAGACTGAACTATTAGCTCAATTACAACTGGTCTCAGTTGTTTCCAGGACTTCTGGAGCCTAATGAAGGTAGACTAATGTCATCCTCCATTCCACTCTGCTGGGTTTAGTCTGAAAAATCCACTTTCCCTTCCTTTCCTGATTTCACCTCATTTTGTGTACAAATATGTGACAATATATGCAAATAATATGCTTGCAAAGGGATATCCATATTTGAAAACACATGCATAAATATTCAGAGTCCACTGTCCTCAAAATCCTAGATGCCAGTAGCATAAACTCATGTTGGGAAACAACATTAGAGCTGATATCTAAGCAAAATAACTTACTGATATTGGATTAGAAGTATCACTTAAAAAATAAAACTATACACTGAGAGTTTAATTTCTCTTCTTTCTGTATTTTGTCATTTGTCCCTTTTCTTTCAATTTTGTCAAACTAAATGTTCAAAATCGTTGACATTCTTTTTAAAATAAATGTCAGCATTTGATTACATTTTGTAATATATCTTCTCTTTTCTGTGCCATTGTAGAAACTCATTAACTGTTAAGTGTTTGGATGGATGAATAAATTAATAACTGTCAAAATGCTCATATGAAACATTTGTCTGCATTCTCTGAGTAACATTCTTGGCTATGAGAAAAAAAAAAGTAGTATTCACATTGAACACACATAGAATGGTCATCAAATCGTAGGATTTAAACCTATGTTTCCCAGAGAAAACCAGTGTTTACTCAAATAGCATTTAACTCAAGAGTTGGGGAAATTTAACAGTGGAGATAAGATAAGAATCTAAGGAGGTTCTACTGAATCCTGGAAAAGAGTAGTTCAGCAAGAATGTAACAGAAAATGACAGGGCTTGCAAAGGAAGACAGTCAATATACGTCAGTATGATTGATGCAGGAAGTCCAGAATTTTAAAGACTGGACTCATGTTGCCAGCTAAGAAAGTAAAGGAAGTGTATCTGTGTAGATTCAAGGAAGTGGGCAGCTGGATCCAGACATCAATAGGAAATGAACATAGTGAGTTAACAGTGTTTCTCAAACACTGATGTGCAGGTGAATCACCTGGAAATCTTGTTCAAGATGCAGATTCTGATTCCTAATGTCTGGGGGAGATTCTACGTTTCCAAGGAGCTAAGCAAATGATGCTGCTGACATAGATTTTGTAGCAAAGAAAGAGGATCCTCACAGTGAATACAGGAGATCCAGACAATGACTAGGCCTCAGCAATGTATAGGTTGTGTATATAATTTGCTCATGTGAACGTGCATGCATATGCATACGCACACACACACACACACACAGCTTTTATTTCATAGTTTAGTTCTCAACTAGTCCTTTTGTTGCCATTTTGAAAACGTAGAGCTCAACAACCTAGATCTTTAAAGGAAAGGTACATGATATTTGGTCTTTATCATGAGGTCTGATGGGTTGGCCCGGTAAGCATCCTCTTCATATCAACCCCATTTACGATAAAAAGGGAATGCATTGGACAGTTAACAAATTCTCTGAGCAGAAGTTACATCGTCTATGATTTGGACTGTTTGCCCTGCCTTTCTGACTCATTGCTCCTCTAATTTTAGCTGAGTGGCTGGAAAAGCAGCTTAAACCCTATGAGACTCAGTTTCACTATTTTTCAATGATGGATAAAATATATACACTTGAAGATCAAACAGGCTAACATATTTAATTTTTGTGGTACGCGGGCCTCTCACTGTTGTGGCGTCTCCTGTTGCGGAGCACAGGCTCCAGACGTGCAGGCTCAGCAGCCATGGATCACGGGCCCAGCCGCTCCGCGGCACGCGGGATCCTCCCGGACCGGGGCACGAACCCGTGTCCCCTGCATCGGCAGGCGGATTCTCAACCACTGCGCCACCAGGGAAGTCCCAGGCTAACATATTTAAAGTGAACATCATGAATGGCACATCATGAATGCTCTTTAAATGACTGTTATAAATAATAGTAAAACAATCCAATGCTATTATCCATTTTCTAAAGGACTATACAGGCTTAGTATTACTGCTATGATTAACATTAGTCTTTTGGCTGTGTGGGTGTGTCTGAAGAAAACTATAAAGCTTTCCATTGCTTTATTAAGAGAAGCTATTATTGCTTCTCTTCTGCCACCCTGTTGAATTCTATTCATTGTATCTTCTTACTAAGAAGCTTGGTATTCAAGCCTAAAAAACGTCCTTGTAAAATATCATTCTTTATTATGCCAGTAACTCAGAAATGTAGGTCAAGTAAATACAAGTGGTGTGTGAAATGAAGCCTTCAGAGTTAATAGTGCTACTGACCAAACAGTCAAACATTGTTAGTGTGATTATTATGGCCTGGAGGAGCCATCCTACTTTTGCAAAACAATGTTTATCTTCTCTTTTACAGCAAATACTCTGGGGACAGGGAAGGGCATTGTTTTACTTTCGGAGGAGGTCACCCCTTGCTTTGGTATAACACATTTGTGTTTCTCCAAGTCATTATTTATAAGGTTAGCCTATGATAGCACTGCAAGTAATTAGAGTATTTGCTACACATTACGGGCTTCTGGAGCCATTAAGAAATACCATGAATCTACTATACAACTTATAAATGGATGGAATCAAAACACAGTGAAACTTCAAAAACTCATTCCATGCTAGTTTAGAATTTGGGATTTATCGGACATAGGTCTGACTGAAAGTGCTTTTGCATTATCTGTGGAAGGAGAAAACAAACTTTGCTACACAATTTAAAAAGTTCATTTACCTTTCTTAAACAATATATTATTATGAAGGTATTTTAATGGATCCAAGAGTATACAGTGTAACAAACAGTGTGACAAACACCAACCTTGCTTTCAATTTATAGAAGCAGAATCTGCAAATCTTCCTTGACAATATTGTACATTTACAATCTTGAAAATTACAAAACAAATTTAAAAAAATCACTCAGAAGGTTTTTACTGAGAACTTGCTGAACACTGCTGGGTACACTGGTAAATTAAAAGCTTACAGCTTGAGGAACTTACTTTGGGGAAGAAATTGAGCTTTCATTTACAAAGACTGAATTTCGTTCCCATTAAAATGATTGTGCTCGTAGATAGCCTCATCCACCAGAGGGCAGACAGCAGAAGCAAGAAGAACTATAATCCTGCAGCCTGTGGAACAAAAACCACATTCACAGAAAGATAGACGAGATGACAAGGCAGAGGGCTATGTACCACATGGAGGAACAAGATAAAACCACAGGATAACAACTAAATGAAGTGGAGTTAGGCAACCTTCCAGAAAAAGAATTCACGATAATGACAGTGAAGATGATCCAGGACCTCGGAAAAAGAATGGAGGCAAAGATCGAGAAGATGCAAGAAATGTTTAACAAAGACCTAGAAGAATTAAAGAACAAACAAACAGAGATAAACAATACAATAATGGAAATGAAAACTACACTAGAAGGAATCAATAGCAGAATAACTGAGGCAGAAGAACAGATAAGTGACCTGGAAGACAGAATGGTGGAATTCACTGCTGCAGAACACAATAAAGAAAAAAGAATGAAAAGAAATGAAAATAGCCTAAGAGACCTCTGGGACAACATTAAAGACAACAACATTCACATTATTGGGGTCTCAGAAGGAGTAGAGAGAGAGAAAGGACCTGAGAAAATATTTGAAGAGATTATAGTCAAAAACTTCCCTAACATGGGAAAGGAAATAGCCACCCCAAGCCCAGGAAGCACAGAGAGTCCCATACAGGATAAACCCAAGGAGAAACATGCCAAGACACATAGTAATCAAATTGGCAAAAAATAAGACAAAGAAAAATTATTGAAAGCAGCAAGGGAAAAATGACAATATACAAGGGAACTCCCATAAGGTTAACAGCTGATTTCTCAGCAGAAACTCTACAAGCCAGAAGGGAGTGGCATGATATACTTCAAGTGATGAAAGGGAAGAACCTACAACAAGATTACTCTACCCGGCAAGGATCTCATTCAGATTCAATGGAGAAATCAACAGCTTTACAGACAAGCAAAAGCTAAGATAATTCAGCACCACCAAATCAGCTCTACAACAAATGCTAAAAGAACTTCTCTAAGTGGGAAACACAAGAGAAGAAAAGGACCTACAAAAACAAACACAAAACAATTAAGAAAGTGGTCATAGGAACATACATATGAATAATTACCTTCAACGTGAATGGATTAATGCTCCAACCAAAAGACACAGGCTTGCTGAATGGATACAAAAACAAGACCCATATATATGCTGTCTACAAGAGACCCACTTCAGACCTAGGGACACATACAGACTGAAAGTGAGAGGAGAGAAAAAGATATTCCATGCAAATGGAAATCAAAAGAAAGCTGGTGTAGCAATACTCATATCAGATAAAATAGACTTTAAAATAAAGAATGTTACAAGAGACAAGGAAGGACACTACATAATGACCAAGGGATCAATCCAAGAAGAAGGTATAACAATTATAAATATATATGCACCCAACATAGGAGCACCTCAATACATAAGGCAACTGCTAACAGCTCTCAAAGAGGAAATCGACAGTAACACAATAATAGTGGGGGACTTTAACACCTCACTTACACGAATGGATAGAACATCCAAAATGAAAATAAATAAGGAAACAGAAGCTTTAAATGACACAATAGACCAGATAGATTTAATTGATATTTATAGGACATTCCATACAAAACAGCAGATTACGCTTCTCACGTGCGCACTGAACATTCTCCAGGATAGATCACATCTTGGGTCATGAATCAAGCCTTGGGCTTCCCTGGTAGCGCAGTGGTTGAGAGTCCGCCTGCTGAGGCAAGGGACACGGGTTTGTGCCCTGGTCCGGGAAGATCCCACATGCTGTGGAGCGGCTGGGCCCGTGAGCCATGGCTGCTGAGCCTGTACGTCCGGAGCCTGTGCTCCGCAACGGGAGAGGCCACAACAGTGAGAGGCCCATGTACCGCAAAAAAAAAAACAACCAAAAAACAAATCAAGCCTCAGTAAATTTAAGAAAATTGAAATCATATCAAGTGTCTTTTCTGACCACAACTCTATGAGATTAGAAATGAATTATAGGAAAAAAAAAATGTGAAAAACACAAACACATGGAGGCTAAACAATACATTACTAAATAACCTAGAGATCACTGAAGAAATCAGAGGAAATCAACAAATACCTAGAGACAAATGAGAATGAAAACATGACAATCCAAAACCTATGGGATACAGCAAAAGCGGTTCTAAGAGGGAAGTGTATAGCTATACAAGCCTACCTCAAGAAACATGAAAAATCTCAAATAAACAATCTAACCTTAAACCTAAAGAAACGAGACAAAGAAGAACAAGCAAAACCCAAAGTTAGCAGAAGGAAAGAAATCATAAAGATCAGAGCAGAAATAAATGAAATAGAAACAAAGAAAACAATAGCAAAGCTCAATAAAACTAAAAGCTGATTCTTTGAGAAGATAAACAAAATTGATAAACAATTAGCCAAACTTATGAAGAAAAAGAGGGAGAGGACTCAGATCAATAAAATTAGAAATGAAAAAGGAGAAGTTACAACAGACACTGCAGAAATACAAAGCATCCTAAGACACTACTACAAGCAACTCTATGCCAATAAATTGGACAACCTGGAAGAAATGGACAAATTCTTAGAAAGATATAACCTTCCAAGACTGAACCAGGAAGAAACAGAAAATATGAACAGACTAACCACAAGTAATGAAATTAAAACTGTGATTAAAAATCTTCCAACAAAAAAAAGACCAAGTCTGGATGGCTTCACAGGTGAATTCTGTCAAACATTAGGGAAGAGCTAACACCCATCCTTCTCAAACTCTTCCAAAAAAATTGCAGAGGAAGGAACACTCCCAAACTCATTCTATGAGGCCACCATCACCCTGATGCCAAAACCAGACAAAGATACTACAAAAAAAGAAAGTACAGACCAATATCACTGATGAATATAGATGCAAAAATCCTCAACAAAATACTAGCAAACAGAATCCAACAACACAATAAAAGGATCATACACCATGAGCAAGTGGGATTTATCCCAGGGATGCAAGGATTCTTCAATATACGCAAATCAATCAATGTGATACACCATATTAACAAACTGAAGAATAAAAACCATATGATCATCTCAATAGATGCAGAAAAACTTTTGACAAAATTCAACACCCATTTATGATAAAAACTCTCCAGAAAGTGGGCATAGAGGGAACCTACCTCAATATAATAAAGGGCATATACAACAAACCCACAGCAAACATCATTCTCAATGGTGAAAAACTGAAAGCATTTCCTCTAAGATCAGGAACAAGACCAGGATGTCCACTCTCACCACTTTATTCAACATAGTTTTAGAAGTCCTAGCCACAGCAATCAGAGAAGAAAAAGAAATAAAAGGAATACAAATTGGAAAAGAAGAAGTGAAACTGTCACTGTTCGCAGATGACATGATACTATATATAGAGAATCCTAAAGATGTCACCAGAAAGCTCCTAGAGCCAATCAATGAATTTGTTAAAGTTGCAGGATACAAAATTAATGCACAGAAATCTCCTGCATTCCTATACACTAATGATGAAAAATCTGTAAGAGAAATTAAGGAAACACTTCCATTTACGACTGCAACAAAAAGAATAAAATACCTAGGAATAAACCTATCTAGGGAGACAAAAGACCTGTATGCAGAAATCTATAAGACACTGATGAAAGAAATTAAAGATGATACCAACAGATGCAGATATATACCATGTTCTTGGATTGGAAGAATCAATATTGTGAAAATGACTATACTATCCAAAGCAATCTACAGATTCAATGCAATCCCTATCAAATTGCCAATGGAATTTTTTATGGAACTAGAACAAAAAAATCTTAAAATTTGTATGGAGACACAGAAGACCCCGAATAGCCAAAGCAATCTTAAGGGAAGAAAACGGAGCTGGAGGAACCAGACTCCCTGACTTCAAACTATACTACAAAGTTACAGTAATCAAGACAATATGGTACTGACACAAAAACAGAAACATAGATCAATGGAACAAGATAGAAAGCCCAGAGATGAACCCATGCACCCGTGGTCAACTAATCTATGACAAAGGAAGCAAGGATATACAATGGAGAAAAGACAGTCTCTTCAATAAGTGGTGCTGGGAAAACTGGACAGCTACCTGTAAAAGAATTAAATTAGTACACTCCCTAAAACCATACACAAAAATAAACTCAAACTGGGTTAGAGACCTAAATGTAAGACTGGACACTATAAAAGTCTTAGAGGAAAACATAGGATGAACACTCTGACACAAATCACAGCCAGATCTTTTTTGATCCACCTCCTAGAGTATTGGAAATAAAAACAAAAATAAACAAATGCGACCTAATGAAAGTTCAAAGCTTTTGCACAGCAAAGGAAACCATAAAGAAGACGAAAAGACAACCCTCAGAACAGGAGAAAATATTTGCAAATGAATCATTGGACAAAGGATTAATCTCCAAAGTATATAAACAGCTCATGCAGCTCAATATTAAAGAAACAAACAACCCAATCCAAAAATGGGCAGAAGACCTAAATAGACATTTCTCCAAAGAAGACATACAGCTGGCCAAGAAGCACATGAAAATCTGCTCAACGTCACTAATTATTAGAGAAATGCAAATCAGAACTACAATGAGGTATCACCTCACACCAGTTAGAAGGGGCATCATCAGAAAACCTACAAACAACAAATGCTGGAGAGGGTGTGGCGAGAAGGGAACCCACTTGCACTGTCAGTGGGAACGTAAATTGATACAGCTACTATGGAGAACAGTATGGAGGTTCCTTAAAAAACTAAAAATAGAATTACCATATGATCCAGCAATCCCACTACTGGGCATATACCCAGAGAAAACCATAGTTCAAAAAGGCACATGCACCCCAATGTTCATTGTAGCACTATTAACAATAGCCAGGTCATGGAAGCAACCTAAATGCCTATCGACAGACGAATGGATAAAGAAGATATGGTACATATATACAATGGAATATTACTCAGCCATAAAAAGGAATGAAATTGGGTCATTTGTTGAGATGTGGATGGATCTAGAGACTGTCATACAGAGTGAAGTATGTCAGAAAGAGAAAAACAAATATCGCATATTAACGCATGTATGTGGAACCTAGAAAGGTGGTACAGATGAACTGTTTTGCAGGGAAGAAACAGAGACACAGATGTAGAGAACAAATGTATGGACATCAAGGGGGGAAAGAGGCGGGGAGTGGTGGTGGTGGTGTGATGAACTGGGCGATAGGGATTGACATGTATACACTGATGTGTACAAAATTGATGACTAATAAGAAACTGCTGTATAAATAAATAAATAAAATTAAATTTAAAAATTAAAAAAAATTGATTTTACTCAATACCAAGGTACCTGAGATTCAAATATTGCATAATTGATCTTGTCATTTTATTCAAATGTGTACACTTTACTACTTCAATAGCACCAAGAGATTTTTAAGTGCAAAAATAAATATTCATTTGCAGCTTAGAGCTATAATTTATCTGGTTTGAGCTACCGAATGCTATGATGGTGCAAAGGACACTCACAAAGTTTACATCATTGGGTTTCAAATGACCAAACCCTAGCTTGGCAAATGATACTAGATTAAAGCATCATGCATAATTATAAGTATACTATGCTGGTATGATATAAGTCTGTATTAGTATGTGTGCATATAAATAGGCACATTGGTGATTTTAAAGTTGTAGCAATATAAAAATAGTTTTATTTTGAGTTTATAATCTGGAAATAAAAAAAAAATACTGCTCAGGCTTCCTGAGTACATACTCTGCATCTGGGGTACTAGTTCTCAAACTGGGCTTGGTGTCAGACTCCACGGCAGGCAGGGTTGTTGAGAGAGCTTCTGATTCAGTAGGGCCTGACGTGCAACCCAGGACCCTGTATTTCTAACAGGTCCCACATCTGATGCTACTGCTGCTGGTCTTGGCAACCACACTTTGAGATCCCCTGCTCTGGAACACCTCATTTTTATTTGAAGTACACAGTAGCTAGATGTTCTCTTTGGATTCTTATTTTTTCCCCATTATAACAACGATTTATAGAATTTGCTACCATGTATTATCATAATATACTTTAAATCAATCATCAGAATCATCTGAGTATTTAAAAAAATATGAGTACCTGGGCCTCACATCTGTAGGTTTAACCTGGGGCCCCGGTTTCTATAGCGGTGGTTCTAAAATTTTGCTATTAGAAACAACTGGAGAACTATTAAAAGTCCGGATGCACCGGCTGTATCCCAAGCCAATTAAGTCAGAATCTCTGGGGGTAGGACTCAGGCCTCACTAGCGCTCCAGGTGATTCCTGGGTGTGACCAATGTTGAGACCAAGCATCACGCTTGAGAACTGCTACGTTAGGGTCTGTATTCCAATGTGCACTCTATCGCTCTCTACCCAGGAGGGCTGTAATCATCATGGACACCAATCTCTCTCTTTCTTTCTCTCTTTCAGAGAGAAAGAGACCAATAGGTCTTTTTTTGTGTGTTTTTGTTTTGTTTTGTTTTTGTTTTTTGTGGTACGCGGGCCTCTCACTATTGTGGCCTCTCCCGTTGCGGAGCACAGGTTCTGGACGCGCAGGCTCAGCGGCCACGGCTCACGGGCCCAGCCGCTCTGCGGCATGTGGGATCTTCCCGGACCGGGGCACGAACCCGTGTCCCCTGCATCGGCAGGCGGACTCTCAACCACTGCGCCACCAGGAAAGCCCAGACCAATAGGTCTTGATCACATATTTGTATTTTCTCTATGCACATTTAAATCTCTAGTTTTTAGGTATTTATAAATGTTCTACCAGAAAGGCATATATTTTAACCTCTATTTTAATATGTCATGCTATTTTATTAGTTTATTGTAATGCCTTTAAATCCCTCACATAATGCCAAGAGGAAATAGATTTTAGTAGGAAACAATCCTCAACAGACTTTTTTAGTCAGTTTTAAGAGCTTAGAACAGAGCTGGTCAATGGAACTTTCTAAGTTGATAGACATTTTCTATATCTGCTCTGTCCAATAAGTAGCCAGTAGCCACATGTGGCTTTTAAACACTTAAACACTGAACTTTAAATTTTGTTTAATTATTTTAAATTTAAATAGTCACCTGTGGCTAGCGGCTGCCTTATTGGACAGAACAGCCTTAAACGATAAACTTAATCAAGCACAAAACCAGACTGTAATGAATATTAGGAAATATTTTCTAAACTTCTAATATTATATATATGTAATAAACTTCTAGTATATACATGCATATCTATAGATAGATAGATACATACATACCTATAATGATTCTTAAAGATACACTATGTGCTAAACTCTGTGTTAAGGAATAAATACGTATTATTTCATTTGATTCTCATGATAAGCAGTTGGTACATTTCTTCTGTAGAGCCAGAGAATATTTTAAGCTTTTCAGCCATGTGATCTCTGTTGCAAATTTTCAACTCTGCTGCTATAGTGAAAGCATACCTAGACAATTTCTATATGTGAGTGTGACTATATATCAATACATTTTATTTATAAAATAGGCACCAGGTGAGCTTTGGCCCATGGGGCTTAATTAGTAGACCCTTGTTCATGATAATTCTACAATTTTATAGGTAAAGAATTAATAGCAGAAAGTGAGTACATAGCCACTCCAAACAAGGGTTTTATTTCTACTAGACTGACTTACTTCCATTTTCCCCTCCCTATGTCTGATTATCATTTTATTGGAACTGAAAGACGCAACTTTTTGACATGAATTATCCATCATAAGGAGCTCCTTCTCATACATTCCTTCCTGGTTATCTGTTCAGAGACAAATGTCCTTGTATTATTGTTAGGCCCACTATTGTAAGGTTCTTGTAAGCTGGGACTTTATGGGGCAATTCTTGGTTCCAGCTTCTGGCCAGAAAGGAGAGTTATTACACAGCAGTTAAACATTTATGTGAGTGTATGTATATTACTATTAAATTCAACTATCAGATGCTGATCTGCCACGTATGGTTATTAATTTATTTAACAGAAATTCAATGCCTATTATGTTCAAGGTATAGTGCTGGTACTATTGTGGGATTCAGGAGAGTATGGCATGATTCTTTCCAGGAAACCTATAGTTTGAGTACGGAAATGCAATGTTCATAAATTATTGTAAGTTGATTTAGAGAATTGGAAGCTATGTATTTCAGAGAAGCTAGAGATCAGTTTTTACTAGAATTCAATTCAATTCAATTTGCCCAGAATTTTGCTAGGCTACTGGCAGAAATCAAAAAAAAAAAAAGATATTTTGTTTCTTTAAGATATTAAGTAGGAAAAGCATGAATACACTATTTAAACAACAGAAAGATATTCCAAGGGTCTAGTTTCAAGAGTATTCTCTACCGTATAAAACATAGCTAGTCAAGGGAATTTATTTTATGTATGTATGTATGTATGTATGTATTCAGTGTATTCAGTGGCTGCGCTGGGTCTTCGTAGCTGCACTCGGGCTTGCGGGCTTTCTCTAGCTGCCGCGAGCAGGGGCTACTCTTCGCTGCGGTGCGCAGCTTCTCATTGTGGTGGCTTCTCTTATTGCACAGCATGGGCTCTAGGCACGCGGGCTTCAGTAGTTGTGGCACGTGGGCTCAGTAGCTGCGGCACACGGGCTCTAGAGCACAGGCCCAGTAGTTGTGGCACAAGGGCTTAGTTGCTCTGCAGCATGTGGGATCTTCATGGGCCTGCGATCAAACCTGTGTCCCCTGCATTGGCAGGTGAATTCTTAACCACTGCACCACCAGGGAAGTCCCCCCAAGGGAATTAAAAGTAAGGAAGAAAGTTGAAAAATGTAATATGAAGACACACACCCTATGGAAGGACCAGTCTATATGGCTAAAAAGTTTGTGTTTACACAAGAAGCAATGTTATAATTTATTATCATGTGGCTATCTTGGTTTATATTATAATAGAGTTTTAGGTCAAAGGGATGTAACTATCACCCAGCAATCAATAGGGTCAAACAGCTTCAAGTCTTGACATTGTATTATCTAAAACAAACTACGTCAAAATGTGTAGAGTCAACATAGATATCTTAGAACTCTTAAGATAGAACTATATGACGCATGGGGTGAAGACGTTTGCAGTAACCGTGAATAGATGAAGGAGGGGTATGTCTTCAGTAAGTGATTATTACTGAGACAAAAGACAATTCGGTACACACCTGCTCCAAAGCACATAGGATGCAATACAGCAGAAACACTCCATTAACAGGAATGGGAACAGTAACAACAACTAGAAACCTATCATACACACACTAATCTTTCATCCACATTTAAAAAAATGGCCTTCAGTATATTTTTGTTATTTCAGTATATTAACAATATACTTATTTCCTGTTTTTCTTCCTCTTCCTCATTTTTCTTCTTCTTACCATTCCTTTTAAATGAGCCATGCTGCCATTTTCAGGAATTGCTTGGTAATCTTATCATTCTTTTTTTTTTCCTTTGCCATTTAAGTTAACTCTAAATATACTGCCATTAATCCAAAATGTATATTGAACATATCGTGGTGAGGTAAAGCACATTATTTCACACATGTAAATCAGATGACAAGTAAAACTAATTTTCCAGCATCTGAATAGGTTAGTAGAAGATGGTGTATTTTTATCTGAATAGAGCATAGTATTCTCAATTACAGTGATACTTTCTCTAACTGCATTCTTATTTCACTGTGGACATGTTATCCGTCTGTTACATGGGAGCTCGAGGCAAACCATGCCTTCTTGAATAAAACTTTATTTTCAGAGGTAAAATTTTAGGTTCTTTCATAGTCTACAGATTACCTGAAACATTAAAATGCCACAACACACACAAGATATTTACTGGGTTTTGTTACAAGATTTAAAAGTTTCCTCTAAGGTTAAAAAAGAGGAAGATTATAAAATAAGTGTTTGTTGTGGATATTTAAACTGTATTTTTCAATGTAAAACAATATTGATGACATCCTTGATGTTAAAGATGAGCTTATTACCCCTGCCTCCAGATTCTTTATTTTTATTTTATACATTTTCTTTTTTTTACTTGTATCAATTTTCATTCCTTTATTAGTCTTTTTTAAAATTGAAGTATTGTAGACTTACAGTATTATATTAGTTTCAGGTGTACAACGTAGTGACTCAATATTTTTATACATGAGCACCACTTTGAATCTAGTTACCCTCTGTCACCATGCAAAGTTATGACAAGAGGAACTGTATTCAATATCTTGTAATAACCAGTAATGGAAAAGAATCTGAAAAAGAATAGATATACATATATATGTATAACTGAATCACCTTGCTGTACACCCGAAACATTGTAAATCAACTATATTTCAATCAAAAAACTTTACAAATTTTAAAAAGGTATGACACAAATTTTAAAATGGTATATTTGCATAGCTTCTTCTACATAATTATAATCACACAGCATAATTGACTGGGTGTATTTTTTAAATGAATAAATGCCTTTTATTTGCCAAAATAAATAAATAAATAAAATAAAATGCCACATCAGTTCCCAAGAATTATGAAGAAAACGGGATTCATTTTATCTTCATTTCAGTTGGAGTTCAGTATTATTTTTTTAAATGGAAAGTGCTTGTTTTCCCTCCTACAATAGTTATGTGCTGCATAACAATGCTTGGAGGGGCCCAGACATTATACGAACTCATTAGCACATAGATTAAGGCAACAGAAAGAGATTACTTTATCATCTCATTTAAAGACTATCATTCCCGTGCTAATGCGTAGGTGTATTTTTTTTTTTTTTTTTTTTTTTTTTTTGCGGTACACGGGCCTCTCACTGCTGTGGCCTCTCCCGTTGTGGAGCACAGGCTCCCGACACGCAGGCTCAGCGGCCATGGCTCACGGGCCCAGCCGCTCCGCGGCATGTGGGATCTTCCCGGACCGGGGCACGAACCCGTAACCCCTACATCGGCAGGCGGACTCTCAACCACTGCGCCACCAGGGAAGCCCGGGTAGGTGTATTTTGATAGGGCAGAGGTGCGCTGTCAAATAGTATAACATTCAGATGAGACCCGAAATCCTCTTCAGAGGCAATATGCACACATTCTATTGTCAACTTCCCCAACACATTGTCATCAACTTATTTTTTTATTATTATTATAGTTATTGTTATTAATTATAATGTCCATAGAAACTATCACAAACCTTCACATCAAATATCTCTTCAACAGGTGACATCCCCACGTCCCACAAAGGTGTCTTTCTTAAAGTAGGAATATATATTACATTTGGAGAGCAAGCCTGATATTGTCAGGTTTGAAGGTCAGCAAAATCCACCTACTTGAATAAGTACCATAAAAACGATATTCTGAGGGATTAATAATGAATAATTGACAAGCTAAATACAGGCTTAAGAAGTATTACATGTTCTTAAAGATACAGTTCAGATGCACTCGTAAGTGAAAAAGACTGTATAATATCCTTAGTTTTTAATGCCGTAAAAGAAGAAAATTAAATATTTTATGCATTATAGTAATTTGTTAATGTCACCTATTTTGAGTCCAGATTAGATTCTTATACCATAAAACAGAAAATTAAGCCTAGAACCAACCTAAGATATTATTTAAATACACTTCTTGCCCGAGGAGTATTAAAAGCTGTTCAATTAAGTAGTTATGAGTCTCTTAAAAAGAGAATTGCAACTTAGCATTAGGGAAGATTTTTCTTTAATTTAGATGAAAACAGATAAGCTCAAAAGTGGTAAAAGAAGGTTGTAAGTAAAGATGATAAAAGAAACAAAAAAAAAACCCCAGTACTTTTATATGCTGTTGTGGAATTAAAGTCAAGTGTACAGAATACACATTCCCAGTTTTAAATATGAACAGGTACAAATCTTGGAAGCTGTATCTCTTGACCTTACAATAAGAAAAAAGCTGAGCAAACTGAAATTCAATGACTTTTCTTAGATCCATCTCAGAAATGAGATTACAGGGAAAACCACCACACTCAAATCTAGAGAGACAGGTAAATACAGAGAGTGACAACTGCAGACACCTTATCCCTACAGCCAGTAACTGATAAGAGAATTTAAATGGCAATTTCATGAATTGCTGGAGGCTTAGCTTGGACTAGTTAGGAAGTCAAAGAGTTTGGGGGATTGAGTTTTAGGAGGGAGTTCCCACGCTCATGAGTTTTACCTCTGAGAATTTCATTGGTTTCTCAAAAATGAAGATTAGAAAAAAATCTACTCTTGTGTTAGGAAGATAGAGGTGAAAAGTGTCAACTCTGAAATACTTCTAGGGCATTCTCCAGTAAAAACACCTACCATTCCAGTCAGGGCCTTATCTGGCTTGAGAAAGTGACAATTCAATAACTCCAGGACACTCTAGCCTTCCTGTTCCACCTAATAGAAGGAAAAATAAAAGGTCTAAGGAATTCTTCTGAAGGTCACAGCCCAGGGACTCAGGCCAATTAAAAAACTGAGATTTAATCGGAAGATTAAAGAATGCTTCTCCTTCCTCACATTACACACTACATCAACAGGGCTTCAGCATAACAGGGAAGTACAAGGGAGAGAGCTGCAAGACACATGCTCTATTTAAGAAGGATTTCTTAGGGAACCCCAAGATATAAAGGAAGGAAAAAAAAGAAAACTAAAGGAAATGAAGCCTACAGCTATGGCAAATATTAAACATAGCTCAGCTTCTAGCCAAATTAACATAAAACCTCACACTAAATGCCTCATTATCTCAGTGAGTACAACCAGAAACATTATGTTCAGATTTCAACAAAAAAATTACAAAGTATATTAAAAGACAGGAGAAAAAACAGTTTGAAGAGACAAAGCAAGTGTCAGAACCAGATTCAGGTATAACACCTATTCTGGAATTATCATGCAGGGAATTTAAAAAATTATGGTTAATATATTAAGTGTTATACTTGGAGGAGCAGACCACACGCAAGAGCAGATGGATAATGTAAGCAGAGAAATGAAAACTCTAAGAATTAAAAATATGTTAGAAAGAAAAAGCATAAAACGGAAAAGAAGAATACTTGTACGGGAATTGTCAGTAGGCTGGGCAAACTGAAAGAGGTGTCAGAAATTTCCTAACTTCAAATACAAAGAGAAAAAATAGAATGGAAAAAAAAGGGAATATTCAAAAACCATGGAAAAATTACAAAAGGTCATATATATAATGCATATAACAGAAGAAGAGAGAACGAAGAAGAAAAAATAACATATTTTTCTTATATAACATAAATACAGCACATATATTAAAATATGTTTTTTATATCATCCTATTTAATGCCCACATTTGACGATGTTTATGTACATTGTTATGAGTAGGAGGTTATTTATGTTATAAGTACATAGATATACACAACATAAAAACAGTATATAAATTTACTGATATTGATGCATGATTAAATATATTTGGAGACAGCTGGAGAGCCTTAGCAAGGTTTGGCTTTATTCGAGTGTGTTTGAAGTTGCATTTTCCCATAGTGCGTGCTATCCTAGGGTGTAAACTCTTTGAGGGCAAGAATTATCTTTCATCATATGTATATTCCTAACACAATGTACAACTGGAACTCAATATATATGTTTTTTGAAATAATGAACTCTACTGAATTGAAAATACTGAAGGTATTGTAGATAATCAAATTAGAATATATTGGTCTTATGCAATAACAACACATCCATAGGAACAGGAGTTTAAAACTTACAGCACTTAATCTAGAAGTCATCTAATTACATGGTTTTCCATACCATCCTTGTATACTTAGAATGGTTTCCATGTCTCTGTGAAGCAGTACTAACCAGACCCTGAGGCCACGATGAAGTTGTTGCTTTCAGTGATAGTAAAAATGGCCTGAGAGAAATAGTTTGCAGAGCTTGCATATCTAAAGTTATGAAGCAGTAGGAGCATCACAAAACTTAACAGTAAATCTTCAGGAAATGTCACAGCCACTACCATCCTGCCTTGTTAACACAGTTTCTTTAAAGATGTAATTGGATCTTACATATAATTCAGAGCATTGAGGGTATACAGCTGATAATGTTGGTATTAATAATACAGGATGCGTGCAGAACAGTTTTAACTTCTATTTACAGTTGAATGGCCGTCCTGTGCGTTCAAGACTGGATGACACAATTGTTACCTCTATTTCCTACCAGCTGATTTGTATAAAAGGAGAGCATAGATCCAGGTCAAATCAAGGTCACTACAACACACAATTTAGTCTCATTCCCTCTTTTAAAGTTTATCTGTATTTGTATCTAACGGATCTTGATAATTTTAAATATATATCGGAATGAAAAAGTACCTATGTGAGGTAGACAGCTAGATGATGGAAAGAGAATGCTGTGGTTTACGAACACAGACATGTGTGCATTTGTGTGTTCATGAAACACACACATGTAAGCACATCTTACATATGTTATGCATATTACATATGTCATAACACTCAAAGTCACAGCGAACCCATAAGGTATACTTTTTTGTTTGTTTTTTTTTTGTGGTACGCGGGCCTCTCACTGTTGTGGCGTCTCCCGTTGCGGAGCACAGGCTCCGGACGCACAGGCTCAGCGGCCATGGCTCACGGGCCCAGCTGCTCCGCGGCATGTGGGATCTTCCCGGACCGGGGCACGAACCCGTGTCCCCTGCATCGGCAGACGGACTCTCAACCACTGCGCCACCAGGGAAGCTCGAGGTATACGTTTTTAAATTTAGTTAACTGAAGAACTAATCTCCCAAAGCTGAACGATCCAAAGGCACACAGGTAGCAAGTGGCAGAGACAAGATATACTCTCAACTCTTTGCTTTTTCTCACATATATTACCCTGCTCTGTATATTTCTACTTGTGAAATATACCATGTTTATTACTTATTTCTACCTATGAAATAAACCATGGTTGCACACCTTTCACACCTTTCTCCTTCTCATCCTCCCAATAGATCACAGCTTCCTTCATTTCTTCCTTCATTGTTTTTCTTGTATCCATTCATTCCTTTTGGATCCCACTTCAGTCACTCTAGTTTAGACTCTTTTCACTTCATAGCTTGAATGTTCAACTGTATTCCTGCTTCAGTATATCCCTCCTAAAGTCGCCAAATGTAGCATCTCTCGATACCACTCAAGCCTGTGGCTCACCAGCTAAAGCCCCCATGTTCTTCAAGATCTCACCCTCCAAACTTATTTTCTGAAGGCATGTGATCCGCTCCACTGTGAAGTGGTCCTGATGGTGTCCTATGATTCTCATCTCATCTTTGCTCAGACTTCCTCGTACATACAACGTCCTCTCCCTTCCCACTCGGCCAGCTCAAATCCAGTCCAGCCTTTGATCCCCCTCTGGGTCCACTCTGAGTACCAGCAGCTGTGTCATTGTCACTGTTGTATTATCCTGCTATCGTCATCATCATCATCATCGTCATCCACATTCTATTTGTACAGACAATAATAGCATCGCTCCTCAACAAGTAAATCCTGGGAGACCCTGGCCGGTTAGCTAACCATTTCATACTGCTCTACAATAAGATAATGACGGAAACTGATGAAAGAAAGCATTTGAAACCTTGACATCGATGTAACAGTTCTGCGACATGCAAATGTGGAGTTTTAAAAGTATCCATTCTCGATGGACCGGAAGTGAAAAACCAAGGGAAAAAAAGGAAGATTCTTCATCAAACATGGCTTGAGAAGTGTTGCTTTATAGTCTTTCAAAACATTTTCACACATAACATAGCATTCAATTTATGCTGAGATATTAAGAATTCATACTGTGGTCGTCTTATGAATGTGAAAAAGCAAAACACTGAGGCACAGAAAATGGATGTGATTTGCCAAAATGCATATCTTGTTAGTGGCCAAACTTTTTATTCCAAACCTGGTGATCCTTCCTCTTTGTTCTATTACTTATTTCTAGGGAAACTGCACAGTGATTTTCGCCTTCTGCCTGGACAAAATGTGTAGACAAAGTAATTTACCATGGACCACTGAAGATCCCCCGGACACCTAAATAAGTTTCATCTGTCAATACAAATTAATCAAGCATTGGTCTTCGAGAAAAATGAGAGTAAAATATACACTTATTCTTTCTTTTCATTCATTTACCCTTTCAATTAACCAACACTTGTTACATTTATTGAACACCTACTGTATCCCAGGCATTGTGCCCAGCTGGGTATACGTGAAGAACAAAATAGCTGTTCTACAATAAGTCATAGGTAGAAAATAACAGGAGTTTGGAGAAGTTTTCTCATATTTCATGTAATTTCTGGTACCATTTGGAATCGTTAGAAACTCAAGTTTCCTGTTTCGTAGTACAAAAAGCTCTGAAAGGATTCCATCTAATGTGAAAATAGAATTCTGCACAGCTACACCCTGCTGCAAGTTACTCAGCTTTAGCTTCTGTCTAAATGTTCCTCCTCTCTCTAATTGCTTTCTTCAGGATTGCTAATCTTCCAAAGAATCATTGTTTACATTATGCCTTTGCCCATTAACCGGAGCAGCATTTTTTCCCCACCCTTTTCCCACTCTAAGGAAGGATTCAGAGCAACTGTTCACACCATGAAAGCTCAGTTTAATTTCTACGACCCATTTGCATTTGCAGTAAAACACCACGACTGTGGACTCCTGGAGGGTTTTACGTGCCATGGCATCAGGTTTGTTCTGCTGCCCTGTGTGACCTGTAGAACAAGAAGGCAAAGGCTTACCTTGTGGGGCACCAAAGCACTCAGATTCCATAAGCAAGGTCATTTTGGATGTTCTGTTTGCCTAGGAATAAGTATTATAATAACAACCCTCTGTGAAGCTGAGAATGAACCCAGCAAACGCTGTACCCAAATACCTACTGCAGCCCGCAGTCAAGTCTCAAAAGCACAGTGGCTCAGAATCTTGATCCACTAAGGAAATCAATTCAAGAGCAGATGCCCTCAATCTATGACCCATTCTCTGAGCCTGTGATTCTAGGTAGCATGCACATTCCCAGAAATGTGTTAGAATCGAAGGATGACAGTGGTGTCACACAGGCTTTGGTAGTTATTGAAAGTTAATTAATTTAACCTGACCTTTCCCTAGAACTATAAGGCACAATAGACTACTGGTGATAATTGATTCTGGAGAGCCTCCGAAATGGTTCAAGGAAAACACAGCTGTGCTGTGTAACAGTTCTTGTTGGCTCTGGATTATAAACTATTTTTAGTACTTAGTTAATAAAGCTGATTTTCTTAAGGGGCCTGCAGGGGAATGCATGAGTCGCGGTGTCAGATGCTGTTGGAATTGGGATTTGCAATGGA
This sequence comes from Orcinus orca, assembly GCF_937001465.1. Lineage (NCBI taxonomy): Eukaryota > Metazoa > Chordata > Mammalia > Artiodactyla > Delphinidae > Orcinus > Orcinus orca. The sequence continues at coordinate 6,922,904 of NC_064563.1, read as the reverse complement.
TGAACCTACGAAAATTAACTCCGCCGATGCCGCTTAATTTTTAGAGCTGAGGCATTGGTGTGCCTGCTTGTGGAAATAGTTAATGGGGGTAGCTGTAGTCTGTTTCATGGTTTCCCAAAATAAACCTACTTTTGAAGTCACAGACGGACTCATTAAAATCTATCCGCCTTTTCTTTATTTTATGCATCTTAATTATAACAGCAATAAGTGAAGATTTCAGAATATAATGATAAGCAGCACATATAAAGTGCTCCTTATAAATGCTTTACGTGTATTTTTCCATTTTAAGATATTCATCGGGCGTCCCTGGTGGCGCAGTGGTTGAGAGGCCGCCTGCCGATGCAGGGGACACGGGTTCGTGCCCCGGTCTGGGAAGATCCCACATGCCGCGGAGCGGCTGGGCCCGTGAGCCATGGCCGCTGAGCCTGCGCGTCCGGAGCCTGTGCTCAGCAACGGGAGAGGCCACAACAGTGAGAGGCCCACATACGGCAAAAAAAAAAAAAAAAAAAAAACACCAAGATATTCATCTTTCCCCATTTTGGCGTCTTTGGATTTGATGATGTATCATAATAGCACATCTTAGAAGTGATGGCATCTTAGGTTCAGTAATCTTCTAAGAAACTTTCTTAAGGAGGTACTGTTTTTAGTCCCATCTCATATTTGAGGAAAGCAAAGCACAGGGAGATCTTAAGTAATTTATTCAATGTGATATATCTAGTAAAGAGCAGAACTGTGATTCAAATGTAAGCAATTGGTTCCAGATTCAATTCGTAATTACTGTGAGATGTCTCATGGACCCGTTTAGATATGACTCAGGTGCCATTTGAACAAGACCATTTGATGAGAAACCACCACTATCAGTTTCATGTATATCCCATCGTCATGAAGAAGGCATTAATATGTATAAAATAGAAAATACAGAGTATTCTTTGTGTTTTTATAGAAGAATGTATCATACTGTGCAAAGATTTCTCTTTTACTTTCGTTATCCAATAATAGTTTTTGCATGGGGTCCTCTAACTTAACTTCCCTCTTAACTGCTGTATAATATTGCACTACATGAATGGACATGTAAGTGTTTTCATGTTTACACTATGATAAACAGCCCTGTATGAAACATTTCAATGTTCTCATGTAAACAAATTATTGTCTAGATAGATACCAAGAATTGTAATTACTGGGTCACGGATACACTTCTATTTGCTTTTTAGAAGATTTAAATATTTTAGCTATAACACACCATATCTGTTATATTGCATTTTGTTGCTAAGCAGTAAATTATCTGCAGCTATATATTAAAGCAGTTATTTCTTAAACTCCTTTGAAGCGCTTCTCTGTGTTATGCAGAGAAGCCTTTGGAATACCATGTTTATTTAGGTTCATACACACCCTAAAGATATTCTGTATGAAGAACTCCATCTATTTGGAGAGCAGAGGGCTAGGACAAGACTTGCTACCAAGAATAGTCCTCCTGTGAGATCCTACCAGAATGACAACAGGTGCCCCTGTGATTTTTCATCATTCAAACTCCTCTCAAATTTGTAAAACATGTCAAGACAGCGACCATTTGCTTGTCACAGATGACACTAACGAGAAATCAAATGATATGATAATTTACCTTATTGGATCAAAAAAATCATAAATAGGGGAAAAAAGTCCTGTTTCTCATATTCTTTCAGCACAAGGAGTTTAGTGCTCTTGACTCCAAAGTGTCTGTTTTCATGAGTGATTTCAGCCAAACTGCAGTGTCATCTGAATGACAGAATGTGTGCTCAGGAGAGGATGTGCAGGAGCCTGTTTATTGCCATCTCTGGGATTAGATGCTTGCTCTCTGCTACCTTTGCAGATGCTTCTTGTCTCTATTCTTAATATAGTTGTTTAGCATTAAGCAAAGTTATGTCATCCTAACCCCTCACATTAGGCGCAGGGCTGTAATCTTGAAATGGTGTAGGCTTTTGTGTATTAGCTGATCAGCTCTAAACCAACCTTTCTTCAGAGGCAGGAAGCTATTAAGATGAATTTATTAACTGAAGTATCAAGTCCTTCACACACACTCTAAATACAACCCTTGGCTCACAGGTGCTGTAACACACAGAAGCACTTCAGTGAAAAAAAAGAGTCACATGGTTGAAGAATCACTAAACATAAAACGAATAGCTGTCTCTGAGCCACTGGGTGCTGCATTTAAAAGGGCCCCAGAGGGTCCTCATTTGGAAAGTTGCTTACAGACTTTAGTATCAGAGAACCATGAATACAGGAGCCTTTAGTTGGTTTCATAATGTGATCCCTTTGCTCTTAAAATGGACAGAGGGGATTTGAGGTGACAATCTTTCTTCCTTCTTAATGTTTTCGCCTTTCAAGGGAAACAAAGTAGAAGTAGGTGAGCAAACCCTTCCCCATACTCCCCTGAACCCTTACATCAGTCTACTTTGCTTTGACCAAATTGGCATTCCCTGGCGGTCCAGTGGTTAGGACTCCGTGCTTTCACTGCCAGGGCCCAGGTTCGATCCCTGGTCAGGGAAATAAGATCCTGCAAGCTGCGTGGCGTGGGCAAAAAATAAATAAATAAATAAAATAAAGCTAATAAATGATCTTTACAAATGTAAAAATGTGATGGCTATGCAGGTAACGTGTAAATCAAACCATGGAAAGTGCTTCAAATGGGCATGTGGCTTTCAACCGCAGCGTTCTTTCAAGGCTCCAGAAGTATAAACATGACTATAATGGAGGAATTTTGCTACTTCAGATGTGATCTGAAACAGCAGCACCGGGCTCACCTGTGAGCTTGTTAGACCTCCAGAACCTCTGGCCCCATTCCAGAATTCGTAAATCAGGATTTGCCCTTTAACAAGATCCCCTGATTCTCATATATTAAAGTTTGAGAAACATAGCTCTGTACCACGGAGTCAGGAATAATTTTGTTTTTAATTTTTGTTAGACCAAGTACATGAGCAGTGGCAACACTGTGTCTTGCTTAGCCAATTATGTGGACTTTTTAAATAAAAGGCACAGTTACTTGGAAACTTTCCCAGTTTCTCCACTTTGTCCTCAAAAAAAGTGTGCAGGGGCCTTTAGGTGAAGGTAAAGAGTGATTAGGAAAACGTGCTTATAGTGTTTACATTTAGAATATTTACTTTGAAGAATGGGGCTTCCCTGGTGGCGCAGTGGTTGAGAGTCCGCCTGCTGATGCAGGGGACACGGGTTCGTGCCCCGGTCCGGGAGGATCCCACATGCCGTGGAGCGGCTGGGCCCGTGAGCCATGGCCGCTGAGCCTGCACATCCGGAGCCTGTGCTCCGCAACGGGAGAGGCCACAACAGTGAGAGGCCCGCGTACCGAAAAAAAAAAAGAAAAAAGAATGGAGTACAGTTGAATAGTTCTCACTATTTAACAGAACACTCCTTTAAAGATTCTTCTGGAATAACATTATTTATGATTATTTGGAGGTGACAGACTTATGCTATGTCTCCTACCACATTAAAAAAATGTCATGAGAAAACACCATACATCATTTATGGGTTAGTCTGTATGTGTAAAAGATCATTATCTCACCCTTTTGTCTAGATTTATGACAACGTGTTAGCAGTCTGTCTTCCCATCAAGACCTCTACTTTTTAATTTTATAATCATTTGTTCTACAAGAATTAATCCATGGGGGAAAAGTCAAATTGATTTTAAAGCTAGAAACATGTATTAGTATCATTTAAAATAATTGTTTTTATCTTTAGAAATATACTAAGGGAGTTTGGGATTGACATGTACACACTGCTATATTTAAAATGGATAAGCAACAAGAACCTACTGTATAGCACAGGGAACTCTGCTCAGTATTATGTAGCAACCTAAACGGGAAAGGAATTTGAAAAAGAATAGATAAATGTATCTGTATAACTGAATCACTTTGCTGTACACCTGAAACTAACACAACACTGTAAATCAACTATACTCTAATATAAAATGAAAAGTTAAAAAAATATACTAACAAACTCCTTTTTCCTCCATGAAATGAAAAATAAACCTTTTCTAATGAGACAATATCTAGCCAAACTGACCATGTCACTTACATACTCTAAATCTTCGTTTTCCTATCTATAGAACAAGAAGGTTTTATCTGACCATGAGGTTTTATAATATATATTCAGATATAAAAAAATTATGATTATATGATTCTACCATTTATTTTCACTCATGCTATTTCATGATATGAAGGAACACATACAGTTTAGCAGACTTTGCCAAGATTTCTGAAACCTGAAAAGGTGCAAGTTTAAATAAACTTACTAGAAATGATGAGAAATGGGTTGTAGTGATACATGATGTTTTCTGCAGAGCAAAATAAAGCATATTGACTAGAGAAATGAAGGTCATTTCATTTTGATTGTATTTCATCAAATAGTTGCACCCATAAGGGTAGAATTTATATATGTGGAAACCATGATTGTTTATTGAAGCAACGCATTTCTAGCACCATCTCTGAGGTGCTCTCAGCAGCTAATGTAGGCTGAACCACAGGTAAGAACAATTGGTCTCAGATTGAGACGTGCTACGCCATCTCATCCATTTCCCGATCCTCAGCAGGAAATCATAGCTACAAAGTCAAATTTCTTGTCTTTCAAAGGGAATCAATTCATGCATGATTTTATGGTATCCTTAGTGCATGTCCATGGGTGATGCTAAGACTTTCAGTGTTGGTGTGTAACACAAGACACACAGTCATGACGTAGGGGGTCCATAGAGGGGTAAGGAAAACTGAGGGTTGGTTACCTGATTGCTCGTTACTATTTTGCAAAAAAAAAATTAAGATAACTAAATTAAACACGTAGTACAACTATCACGGTGAATTCTATTTCATATTATTTGGGAAAAATACAATTTACCCATGCAAAACTGACTGTCCTCTGTATATGTACAGGCAGGCTATAAGTTATGAACACAGTGTTGTTCTAAAAACGACCTTTTGAAGTTGGTTGTTTGGACCCTGAGATTTATTTTCCATAGAAGTAGTGTTTTATAGGATAATTTTATTCCCTGGTCAAATCAGAAAATCCTTTTCAACCCAGAATGTTGCTAAACTGAAACTATCAGGCATTTGGTACAGTGTGCCTTGAAAATCAGTAGACAACTCTGAAAGTAGCTTTGCCAAAGTAAAAAAAATTCCTTTATTGCTGTTGCAGAGTTTCCCTTCTAATGTCTTCAGTTCGTATCTCTGTTCCTAACCCATAGTTATCCCCTGGAAGAGTTTCACGGCCTTAACCCGGTTATTAAGCTGGATCTTGATCCTGGCTTGTGGTGTTTTGAAGCCAGCCTGTACTGGTTCACAAGAGCTAATGTTTAAAATTTTCAGGAACTTTTGCATTCCAGTTAGTCAACATAGCCAATATTAAAAAATATATATTATAGATGCTTACAATTAAATGATATTAAAAACAAAGGTAATAAATGGTTGGAACTCATCAGTTCTTCATTATTTTACTACATTTTATTAGCGTCTATTCTCTTGAGGTTGTTGATGTGTATTGTTGTCTGCATAGCGGAAATACTATGCAATGGTGTGGCCCTGTGCATCTTGTTCCAACTTCAGGGCCAGTCACAACATGTTGGTAGCTTGAAATCAACCATGATGGGAAACGTACACCGTGGACATCAGCAAACACTACAAATCAAGGATGGGTATCTTTGATTATTGACTGATAGACGAGAGAGAGAGAGAGAGATTTTAAAGAATTAGTTCACATGATTGTGGAGGTTTGGTAAGCCCAAAGTCTACATGGTAGGTGGGCAGTCTGGAGACCCAGGGAAGAGTCCAAAAGAAGCAGCCTGGCAGAATTCCTCCTAGCTTGGGAAGGTCCGACTTTGTTCCTGTTAAGGCCTTCAACTGATTGGATGAGTCCTTCCCACATTACAGAAGGTAATCTGCTTTACTCAAAGTCCACTGATTTAAATGATCATCTCATCCAAAAAAGTCTTCATAGAAATATCCAGAATAATGTTAACCAACTAACTGGCTGCCGTGGCCCAGACAAGATGACATATAAGATTAACCATCACATACATACATGCACATTTGTTTGTTTTTTTCCTTGAAGTCCGTTTAAACATCAACCGGCACACACTGAATGACACCCATATCCTTGGGTTGTCCGCCTGTTTAATCACACCGTTCAGCTTCCTACTTCTACTTCAAACATACAGCTGGAGGATGGATGAAGTTCCTCCCTTCTAGGGGTCGCGGTACAGATGGGGCCGCACTCAGTTCACCGCACCATGACTGTGGATATAGGATCTGGGTCTGGGTGGGATTGATGCTTGGAGGAGAGAAGGGAGAACCTTTATGCAGAAGTCAGCAACCTTTTGAGGTGTGCTGCCTGCATGTGACATCCTTTCACCCTCCTCTCTGAGCATCACCCTCTCTCACGATGTCCCTGTAACTAGCTCTGCCCTTTATCCTTTCTGAAGAAATGGAGCCTCTGGTGGAAGTGTGATCGATGACTCAGAAAAACCACAGCAATGTTTACAATTCTGAGCCTAGTCTTGCTAAATCATAGAATGCTTCCTTGTCTATATTGAATTAGCATGCCTCTGTACAAAGAAATGGAAACATGGACAGCTGATATATATTTATGGAATCCCCTCTGGTTTACATTTGGCAAGGACCTTAGGGTTGATGAGATCTGAGTTCAAATGCATGATTAGCATTGGCTCTGAATAAGCAAATCGAACAATGGGTTGCGTAGGTATTTTTTAATAGTTCTTCCTACATAATGGTATGAATTTAATCTTGAGCTGCGGTCATGATTGGACGCACCGCGTCCCCATGGGTCCTCTTCTAGCATATCCTTTCATTTGTATGTGTGGGCCACCTGGCTAGAACGTCTGTCATCCCATTCCATGCCAGACTTTTTCAAAAGACCTGGCAAGGGTTCCTTTCCCTCCTCACCTCTCCAAGTCTGTCCCTCTGGAAGCGGCATTTACTGATTTCTTTTTCTATGGATGTTTCAAGTTGCTCCGGTGTGCTCACAACTGTAAGAAAGGAATGGTCCCTGGCCTCTGGCGGGTTCACAGAAAAACTGTATTTAGGGTAAACCTTTATGAGAACAAGACTTGAACTTGGGTTGCTGTAGTTTGTCGATTCTCAACCGTGGAGGGGCAGTTTATTTCATGTACTGAAATGTCATGAAGGATGTTTAATTTTTGTGGATTTAGTCTTAAATATCAGAGAGTTTGTTGCTGAGTGTGCCCTTTAGCTATCTACTACCAGTAATTGATTCTAACATTTTGGAAATCCTTCAAGGAAACATAACTGTGCTGTTTAATGGCATAGTTTATAAAAAATGATTTTGTGGGATGAAGAGACAATACTTGTGGCTGGAGCACTTAGGAGAGCAAAAAACAACATCAACAGCTAAAACCTTAGTCTTGGAAGTCGAGCAGATTGATAAATGCTTTAGACATAAACATAAAAAGGAATTTTGTTTTAGTTTTTAAGAAACATTTTTATAACAGCTGCTGCATGTGGGGGACACAAAAAATGACAACACGGATGGCATTTGCTCTCCTGCAAATTGTTTAGGGGCAAAACTGTGATAAAAGCAAAAATAAAATAAGTTATATGAATAACAATCATTCAGCAAGGGGAACAGGAAAATTATAAATTTTAAATCACCTAACAAAGTGGTTCAAACTTGTTCTGGGCTCTGATGATTTCTAAATAGCAACTGTATAGAGAAGATACTTCTAAGATGCCTACTACCCTTTCCTTTATCACCAGATATATATACATAATTGAAATATACAGAATTGAAGAGAGGGGGGAAAAAGCATAACGAATAAATTGGTAAAATGATTTAAATTGTTGCTTTTAAAAAATTATAACAGAATGTTTCCAGATGGATGACATATTTCAACTGAAAGCATATTAATACATTATAAAATAACAAGCATTTCGTGAAGAAAATTACATCACAGTGAAAAAAATTACTCTTAAAATAAAATGATGAAATGATTAAGAATTTACTTCCATTTCATTTTTTCCTTTTATTCAAACTCAGTAATTACTCCTTCTCTTTTTTGGAGAGAGCTTCTCTTCAATGCTTTTCATTCCAGGTAATCCTCCCTCCATTGTCTAGATTGTAAAATTTTTGTATCAAGAATAATAGTTCGAAATTGCCTAGCTTCAAAAATGTTCATTAGGCAGTAAAATAATGATCTGGAATTGAGGAAAGTGAGCTAGTGTGGACCTTTAGATTTGGAAGTGATTAGTGAAAAAAACTTTTATATTGGGTTAGATTGTAAAGGGAAAGGGAGAAAAAAAAAGGTGTCAAGGAAGGAACCTGGGGACAACAAACATTTAATGATGGATAGAGGAAGAGGAGCTTTTGGAAGGAGATGGAAAAGATAAGAGAAGGAGAAGATAAGAAGGCAGGGAACACGGGGGAGAGTTTTAAGGAGGAAGGGGATGTTCACAGTGGTTCACTGAGGTTCAAAAAGGCCACAGGGTGGTCAGTACTGAGAACTGAACATTGGATAAAGCAATCAAGAGTTCAGCGGTAATTTCTTCAAAGACACTTTTCAGTGTTGCTGTGGAAACAGAAGATAGAGCTGAGGACTGAGAATTACGTGGAGACCAATGGAAACAACACATCTAGCTACTTTTTTCAGGACAGTTGGCTGAAATGGAAAATGAAATAACATGCAAGGGCAGGTAGGTAAGGTGACAGAAGTTGAAGATAAATGGTTAACAGGTTATTAAAGCTGGACTTGTTTTCAATATCATCCAAGACCTCAAATTGATAGCAAAATAATAGGGGAGTGAAGTTTTTCAAAGTGAGATGCCAGTTCCCCTAAGCTGGGGTACCAAGGCGGTGGCAGAGGGCCAGGTCTGCGGCTCCTACCTGACTGCCCATCTCCAGCCAAATACCTGTTCAAAAGGGACTTGCAGGATGGCATCAGAAAAAGGACTCTACTCTACTCTTCCCTCCCACGCCAGTAAAAGAGGCTGGACGCCCAGAGTAACTTAGGAAACAGATGAGATAGAGTAGATAGTATGAGTGCCCTTGAAATCGGGTGAGAGACACAGGAAGGACACTTCTCAGAGACCTTGAGAAGAGCAACTGTGGGGACCCAGTAGACAAGCATCTGACACTGAAAGTAGCCTACAGAGAAGTAGCTGAAACACCAAGCAGAATGTCTGAAACACCTACAGCCCCTCTGATATCGGGGGTGGGGCAAAGAATGAAGATTTTTTTTTTTCTCATGTCACCCTGTGTGTTCAGTTCCTAGGGCTACCATAACAAAGACCACAAACTGAGTGGCTAAAACAACAGAAGTTTATCATCTCACATTTTTGGAGGCTAGAAGTCTGTGATCAAGGTGTCCTCGGAGGACACCAGGGAAGGATCTGCTCCAGGCCTCTCTCCTAGCTCTTCTGGGGGTACTGGGGTGTGTGGCAGCATAAGTCTTCATGTGGCAACTGTGTGTGTGTGTGTGTGTGTGATTGTGTCTGAATTCTCCCCACCCCCTTCTTTTGGTTTCTGTCTTTGGGGATTTTTGTGCGTTTCAAAAAAATTTGTATTGAAATATAGTTGATTTACAATGTTGCATTAGTTTCAGGTGTACAGCAAAGTGATTCAGTTTTATATATATATTACAAGATATAGAGTGTAATTCCCTGTGCTCTACAGGAGGTCCTTGTTGGTTATCTATTTTCTATACAGTAGCGTGTATATTATAATCCCAAATTCCTAACTTATCACCCCCCTTTCCTCTTTGGTGATGTAAGTTTGTTTTCCTCCTTTTTAATGAAGACATGAGTCAGGTTGGGTTAGGGTCCACCCCAATGACTTCATTTAACTTGATTACCTCTTTAAAGAAGTATCCCCAAATAAGGTCACGTTCTGATGTGCTGGGGGTTAGAACGCTGATGTATTTTGGTGGGGTAAGGGGACACAGTCAACCCATAATACCCGGTGAGACCTAATTTTTGAATATACAGATCATATTATAACCGAAAGTGGGGTCCAGCTGCTCGCCGCTCAAAAGCCAATAAAAAGGCAAGGTTGGTGGAAAGGAAAGTTTGCTTTATTTTGGAGGCCAGAAACTGGTGGGCGGGGGGAAGGGTGGACTCCTGTCCAAAGGCCTTCTCCCCCTCCCCTGACAATCAGGGCGTAAGATCTTTTATAGACAGAGGGAGGGGGCTACATGCAGAAACAGCACAGTCACCTCTGACGGTCATCTTGAAATTTATCATGAGGTTGTCTGACCAGCGTCATCTTGATTGTTTTAAGTACAATTAATCTTTAGTTCCAGGGCTGGTTTCTTCCCATTTCCTTGAGGCCAATTCTCGGAATTGTGGCAGCTTATGTCATGGCTACAGCCTGGTCATCATGTCGTTAACGTCTTCCACTTAATGGGGGTTTTAGTATCTACAAGACAGCTCACAGGAGAGGGCTCAGAATATTATCTATAGCCCTTGAGGAGGAACTAAAGGTCCTTGACTATGCTTAATGACTAAACTATTATTATTTAGTTTTGTTGGACTGTTTTCCTTTGTTTCTGCATTTTCTCACTTCTCTGATTAAACTTATTCTTTGGCTAAAGTTTTTACACAGACAAAAGGCAGGCGGAGGAGGACATGGCGGGCAAGGGCCATAGGGTCCTGCTCCATTTCAGTATACACAAGAGAAGGAATAATTGATGTGTACCAGAAAGGAAAGGATTTTAAGTTCGTAGATAGGCCTCAAAGTAGGAAAAAAGTCTTTAAGATTAGAAAGAAGTAGGAAAGAAAGAATGGTGGTGGGCTCAGGTGGGCATAAGAAAAGGGGTGAGGGGCACACGCGAGTCTAAGGAAACATCAATTGCTGTAATCTTTGAGGATAAGAGGGAGAGTGAAGTTGGTGGCGGTGGGGGGGGTGGGACGGGGGCAGGTGGCTCAAGTTTTCAAGGGGAGGGAGCAGCAGGAAAGTTGCTGATGGGAGGAGTAATGGGAAAGGGAAAGCAAAATAAAGATTGACTCTTGGTATCCAGAGGCCAAAAGAGAAGAGAAACCGTGAACTTGCAGTGGCCTCAAACCATACTGTTTGTGTGATTTTGTTTTTGTGTTTACTTTTTGTCCCCAGCAGCACTTAAGTGTTTGAGAGGGGGAAGTGACAAAGTGAGTTTTTGAAGCAGCAGAACAGAGCCGCAAACCAACTTGCAGTTGGACAGATATAGGTGTGAATTTTGTCTCTGACGCTCATTATGCAGCCACTTTGCAGACTTTCTAAAAAGTTTAGGTTTCCCTGGTTTGGAAGATGGTTAAACTAATACTTTCTTTACAAATGTTTATGAAAAATAGATAAAATAATAGAGGAAAGCACTGATCTGTTATACTCCTTGGCACAGAGTAGGTACTCAATTAATAGTAGATATTTTTATTATTGCTCTGTTTTTTGTAATTTTTTTTTTTAATATATATATTTTTTGCAGTATGCGGGCCTCTCACCGCTGTGGCCTCTCCCGTTGCAGAGCACAGTCTCCGGACGCGAAGGCCCAGCGGCCATGGCTCACGGGCCCATCCACTCCACGCCATGTGGGATCTTCCCGGACTGGGGCACAAACCCGTGTACCCTGCATTGGCAGGCGGACTCTCAACCACTGCGCCACCAGGGAAGCCCTGCTCTGTTTTCAGCGTTAAGATTCTCATCATCATCGTCATCCTCACCATCATTTTTCAGATTTGGAAGTTTGGTGGGTGATTGGGGTAAAAGGATAGGAAGGAGTTCAGTATGTTTTTTATTAGTTTGTTGCTCTTGTAACAAATTACCAAAGCCTTAGCTGCTTGAAACAACACATGTTTATCATCTCATTGTTTCCATGGGTCCAGAGTCCAGGAATGCTTACTGAGTCTTCTGTTCAGGGTCTCACAAGGCTGCGATCAAGATGTTGGCTGGGATGCATTCTTATCTGGGGCTCAACTGGGAAAGAAGCCACTTCCAAGCTCAAGCAGGCTGTCTGCAGAATTCATTTCCTTGAGGCTGCATGCCTCCCACAGGTCCAGAGACCACCCGGAGCTCTTTAACCACATGGCCCTCTTCAACATGACTACTTACATCGTTAAGCCCATAAGGAGAATCTCTAGCTCCATTCTGCTATGATGGAGTCTTAGAGAACAGAACATATTCACAGAAGTGACAGCTCATTCATTTAGTCACATTCTACAGTTAGGAGAAAGTCACAGGTCCTATTCACACTCCAGCAGAAGGACTTACACAAAGGTGGGGACACCAGGAGAAAAGAATTGTTGGAGGTCACATTAGGGTCCATCTACCACAGCTGCCTCAGGGAGTCCTCAGTGAGTAACCAGTTCACAACATTGATTGACTTGATATGTCTATTCCCTCATTCTCCAATAATTATTAATAAATATCTCCACTTACTGCTGACCACGAATTGCATTAGTTGTATTTGTCAAGGTGGTAGGAAAAACATGATTTAAATGGTACTTACTGCAACCTTCTATTAAAAACAAAACCAAAAATAACCAAACACAGAATGGTCTGTCAAGATATGCTCATAAGTCAAAAAAAAGTCCTTTCCAAAACAAAAAATTGTCTTCAAAGAATAAAAATTATGCATCAATGAGGCCAATATGTAGATAAAACAGAAAATTAGTGTTCTCTTATTTACTCTTATCATCTTAGGCTGTTTCTGGAGAAAGTTCTTCAACATTGTTCATAGGCAATGATAAACATTAAATGGAAATCAATTAGGAATGTCTAAGGGTAAGCTCTTTGCCAGTATTAAGTGTATGGTATTCTAACTCTCCTGCAAAAAATGCATAGGGCAGTGAATTGGAGACATGGGTAGGGAAGGAAGAGAAAAATCCATTTGAGACCTTGAAACACAAATTCTAAGAAAGGGTATGACTGAGTTCAAATGTCCTTTCCTCAGAAGGGTCTCCCCAACCATCCTGATTAAAATACCTCCCCAGCTTTCATGTTTCAATCCCTTACCCTATTTTTCCTGAAAGTCCTTATCACGACCAGACACTGTATTATGTAGTGGTTTATTACCTTTCCTTTTAACTAGAAGGTAAATGATACAAGCATGGGTTTTGTCTGTTTCACCTGTATGTATCTAGTGCTTAGAAGAGAGCCTAGCACACAGGAAACATACATGTTCACTGAAGAAATGAATAAGAAACTTCATAGCAACAGCAAATATCCAGCTAATATCCAGCTAATCCAGCTAATGTTCTACCAAGTGGCTGAATCAGTTTGAAATAAAGTTGAAAGGCCTTGAAATTTCCTAATTATCTGAGATACAAATTAACAAGGTTGTATTCTACTATCAGTATTACAAAATGGTGTATGTGTTAAACTTCTGAAGACACAGTAAGTTTCTGTTAACTTTAAATCGATACTAATTCCCCAAATTCAGCAATCCATAGCAGGATTATCTGTCAGAGATGTGATTTAGCAAAGGTCCACTCTGTCAGCTTAATAGCCTTTTGAAATAGAGATCTAAGTTGATCACAACATACTAAATCAAAAAAATACTATCAACAACAACAACGATATAGGTCTCCATGTATACATGCAAAACATCCATTTTAATTCAACTGTAGCAATATACGGTATCTACTCACTTCAAGGGCGACTAAAATTTACTTTAAAAATTAAGTACCAATACCTGTTTCATGGGGTAGGAGGCATTCTGAATGAAAACATGACTAAACGTAGTGGAAATTAAAACACATAGGATGGTACTTTATCTTAAAAATGGAAATGGAAGAAGCTAAATTTTTCGAGTATAAGAGAGATGCTTGCCTGAATTTCTCAGACCCCGTAATTTACAACCTTGAAAACCTATTGTGTCAGGGATATGCTGGTTCAGCACAGAAACCTCAGGGGAAAAACAATAGTAAATGACTGCCTCAGGGTTGCCAAATAAATTCCTCAAGGAATCTCTAAGGATGTAGCAATCCAGAAAAATCATTCTCAAAATGCACTCCTATATTTCACTCAATATTGCTGCGCCAAATAAACTTATTTGTCCTTTACTCTCATTAGATTTAAAACTATTATTATTCTTACTGATTTACTTAGGTAAAACTGTTGTGAATATAAGCATGTCTTCTTTCAAAATACACGTGAAGAAATATCAAGATTAAGACGTATTGGTTTTCTTCCACAAGTCCTATTTACATTCAAAGGAATGAAACATAGGTCTTTAATGGATTTTAAATTTAAATTAAATTTAATTTAAAAGACACTGACTTTCTCCATCAACTTTCCTACTCCTTTTTACCTCAACGGGTCCATGACCCTCTGAAGTTAATTTCCAAAAACGATTTATTTGTACAGCAAGATAGAGTCCAGAAGTGAAAATCAGTGTTTTTCTAACCATGGCTTGTGACCAATTTGTGGATCGGGAAATCAATTTAGTGTCTCATGTCTTACAAAATGAAGTAGAGTAGAATCGAATGCAAAGGCTCAGAGTTAATCACATGTTGTAAAGATAAGTATTTTTTGAAAATGTTTTTATTGTGTGTATCTACATTTGGTCTCCTGTAAAATGTGCTTTTTAGAAGAGATTCCAAACATAAGTTTGAAAAACACTGGAACAGAGAAGCGAATGGAATTTAGACGCAAAGAGGCCTAGCCTGAATGCTGGCTCTAACACTCCCTGTCTGACACTGAGTCAGTAACCTCTGGGAGCCTCAAATTTCTCATTGAAGATGATGGCGATAATTCCAGGTGATGAAATGGAAAAATACTGGTAGATTTAGAACCACCTTGAACATGAGACAGAGCAAATTCGACTGACATTATATCTCATCCACACCTGCTTTTATCACAGCGATACCTCATTCCAAATGTGAATTGCTTATTTATGGAAGCGAGGGAGATCAGGCACAACATTTAAAACACTGGTAAAAATACCAACAAACAAAAAAGGTGTCTTGCACATGGCAGCCAGCCAACTGAGTCTTAATTGGTACCCAAGTCATCAACCCGTCTTCCTGGGCTGGACTGCGGTCTGGGAGCTGGCACATGAGATATACACCGTTGAGTCAGGATGTCCGTGAACAACATTTTAAAAGGCTAAACAATAAATAACTTAGCATTTATGTGAAATAGAAAACCCTTTAAATGTTGAATGGGTCCTCAGATAATTTACCTCCTTGAAAGTTTTTCCACTGAGCTCATTCAAATTAGTTACCTTGGGAATTCCATCTGAAATTATAATGTGCCCAGAGAGAGAGCCTCAGTAGTGGCCCAAAGGTTGAAAGTTGCTTTATAAAAAGAACTTTGATATTGAGAGCTGATAACAATTAGAATTCCAGTTGTTGGCTCTAGAACTTGGAGAATTAGTAAAGAGACATTCTACATCTTATCAAAGCCACTGTTATAAATTTTAGTACCTGGGTTTAGGCAATCATCAGTTTCTACTCTGTGCAGATTTCTGATAAGAACATCACCTGAGATAGAATATATTTTTTTAATTTTATCATCCAAAAGGAAAATAATTTTGATTGTACAGGCTGTAGATCAATCTAAAGATAATCACTGCATTAGATAATTTACAAAAGCAACTTTTTAACATATCTGCAACTTTCAGCTAGACTTAGTTCTGGACTTAGTTCTGAAAGATCCAATGATAGAATATTTGGATATGTGTCTCTAGGCAGTTAGACATGTGTTTCACATTTCTTAAAACCTCTAACATTTTTGAACTTGCATATTTGTGTAGATCAAATCGTATTTTAAAATTGCCTTAATCTAGATAATTTCTGATTTATTTCCCCTTGAACAATATAACAAGACAGACACAGCTTTATATCCATACTAATTAAAATGAAAAAATTCAGGCCTCTAAGTTAATAATGAAGCATTCCAAACATCATTAATAATGACTTAAGAACTAGTATGTCATAATTGGTCTCTTCAACTAATATCATGGCTTGGAAAACATGCTTTTAAAATAAAAAGTTGAAAGATTATGCTGTTATAAATGCAAAGAAAAATTGTTGGACCAATGTTTCAAGCCCATGATTTTTGGATTTCCTATTTTTTTCCCATTTGTTCTCTCCCTTTTCTATAACATAACTTGTCTTTGTGGTAAAAACAGACTCAGAGGTTTATCGGATTTCTTTTAGGATTACAGAGTAGTTTAGTTATTACTTTAGAACTGCCAAACTCATTTTATTTTAAATGTAAAGGTCTACTTTATAATTATTTTCAAATAATACAGCTTGCGAATGATAATAATTCTCTAAATCTATGGTATATGGGCTCCCTCCAGTGGCTAATTTAGCATCCACAAATCTTTCGAAGTGGTCGTTTTAAACCACTAAGCTTGTTTAAGCAATGATCAGCTACGGTTTCAAACTCTCTGAGTTTAAATCTTGGAACGGTAAGTATCGGGTGAGCGTGTAACCCTAAACGGTTCCTCTGTTTATTCATTTAACAAAAAATAGCAAAGCTTAAAAATATATGCCAGGCATCATGCCACCCTCTGGAGATTCAATATATGAGGCAACCTCTCTCTAGGAGCTCAATTTAAAGGGGTGACACAGATGTGTATAAACAGTGAAAAGCGCCCCCTAACAAAACCCAGTGAAGGGAGCACAATTATTATGGTGGCAAAAGCAGAGTGGAGCAGAGACCCCAGAGAGGAAGTGAGTTATCTGGGCAGGTAGACCAGGGAAGACTTCTCAATGGATACGTGGTTTGGAAGGTAGGACGTTCCAGACGAAGAGAGCAAATAACACGTTCAAAGACCCAGATTCATACAATGGTTGAGAATATAGGGAAAATTAAGTATTTCTGTTTGATTGATTAGAGAGGTCCCTTGGTAACTTGTAAGAGCTAAGGATTTATAGGAAGATGGGGACCTGAACGTGGAGCCACAAGATTCCCGTGACATAACTGGAAGATACTTTCTTGGTAGTTGAAAAACTGAAGTGTTTTTTTGTGGGGTTTTTTTTCTGCGGTACGCGGGCCTCTCACTGCTGTGGCCTCTCCCGTTGCGGAGCACAGGCTCCGGACGCGCAGGCTCAGCGGCCATGGCTCACGGGCCCAGCCGCTCCGCGGCATGTGGGATCTTCCCGGACCGGGGCACGAACCCGCGTCCCCTGCATCGGCAGGCGGACTCTCAACCACTGCGCCACCAGGGAGGCCCTGAAGTGTTTTTAAAAAGGGAGTGAGGGACAGATTTCCATGTGAAAAAAGATAAGTGTAGTGGTGGTGTGAGGGACAGATTACAACAGGGAGTGAAACCAAGTTCAGGGAGTTCAGCTTGGTCATTTTTAGGAAAATCAAACAAACAAAGGGTAAGAAGGAAGTGAACGCCAGCGACTGCAAGATGGAACTAAGCAGACAGAGTCAAGGGGTGTTAAGATCTTAGGTTATGGCAGAGAAATGAAAATATGTCTGTGATGTCTTCTAGAAGCCTGGTTTACACTGCATTCAAACTAATGTCCAATATGTAGAATTTCTAAAATTAAAAATTATGTCATTGGAAACTTATGTAATATCGTCAATGACAATTACATTAGCAAGCGAAATAGTTATTTGGACCATATTAAAATTAAATTGGGGACATGAGAAGGGGATTCCTCTCTTTAACACTGGGAATCATTCAGGGTTCTGAGTTATCTCTGTTCCCATGTCGATAAAAGAAATTTTGTGACACTTTGCATCTACTAGAAAGAATATTGAAGGAAACCAGGAAAAGGGAAGCTAGGGAAACCTGCAATCCCAGCCCCTGATGGTTTATTCTACAAACATGTGGAGTTTGAGTGGGCAATAGCTAATCTTTGGTAAGCACTGCTGCTTAGATATATGTCACTCACGGCTGTCCCAAAACACCATAATTTGATAACCCTCACAGTGTAGATGGCATCTTCCCAAAGCAGAAAGAAAAAGAAAATCTATTTTTCACAGCCTCCCCCAATACTAAGACACATACATGTGAGTTGGGTTCTACAATCAGATGTCATACATGGGAGACTCTGATTTTAAACTGAGATATGAACAGGCAGCATGTCTTTGGAACCAAGAGCTATGGAAGCAGCTGCCCTTTGGGAGCCCCCTGATTAGGGTAGAGGTTGAGTGGTTTTAGAGCCAGCAACTGTGTAGTAGTTCTCTGATGCGATCAATAAGGCATGATTTTCACAGAGGCAGCAGTTCCTTCTTGGGAGTGGTGAGGTTTGGGGAGGTGTGTGACATGAAATAGGAAAATGTTCTTGACACTCACCCTAGAGTCTGTTTCTTTTATTTCTCCAATGCATTCTTTTTTTGAATTTTTAGAAAATTTTTTATTGTAGTTGCCTTACAATGTTGTGTTAGTTTCTGCTGTACAGCAAAGTGAATCAGCTATACGTATACATACATCCCCTCTTTTTTGGATTTCCTTCCCATTTAGGTCCCCGCAGAGCACTGAGTACAGTTCCTTATGCTATAGCATAGGTTCTCATTAGTTATCTCTTTTAAACATAGTATCAATACTGTATATATGTCAATCTCCAACTCCCAATTCATCCCACCCTCCCCTTTCCCCCATGGTGTCCATGTGTTTGTGCTCTACATCTGTGTCTCTATTTCTGCTTTGCCAATAAGATCATTTATACCATTTTTCTACATTTCACATACATGCATTAATATATGATATTTGTTTTTCTCTTTCTGACTTACTTCACTCTGTATGACAGTCTCTATGTCCACCCACCTCACTACAAATAATTCAATTTCATTCCTTTTTACGGCTGAGTAATATTGCATTGTATATATGTGCCACATCTTCTTTATCCATTCGTCTGTCGATGGGCATTTAGGTTGCTTCCATGTCCTGGCTATTGCGAATAGTGCTACAATGAACATTGGGGTGCATGTGTCTTTTTGAATTATGTTTTTTTCTGGGTATATGCCCAGTAGTGGGATTGCTGGCTCATATGGAGGTTCTATTTTTAGTTTTTTTAAGGAAACTCCACACTGTTCTCCACAGAGGCTGTATCAATTTACATTACCACCTACAATGCAAGAGGGTTCCCTTTTCTCCACACCCTCTCCAGGATTTATTGTTTGTAGATATTTTGATGATGGCCATTCTGACCTGTGTGAGGTGATACCTCATTGTAGTTTTGATTTGCATTTCTCTAATAATTAGTGATGTTGAGCATCTTTTCATGTGCCTCTTGGCCATCTGTATGTCTTCTTTGGAGAAATGTCTATTTAGGTCTTCTGCCCATTTTTTGATTGGGTTGTTTGGTTTTTTGATATTGAGCTGTTTGTATATTTTGGAGATTAATCCTTTGCTTCGTTTGCAAACATTTTCTCCCCTTCTGAGGGTTATCGTTTCGTTTTGTTTATGGTTTACTTTGCTGTGCAAAAGCTTTTAAGTTTAATTGGGTGCAGTTTGTTTATTTTTGTTTTTATTCTCATTACTCTAGGAGGTGGGTCAAAAAGATCTTGCTTCGATTTATGTCAAAGATTGTTCTGCCTACGCTTTCCTCTGAGAGTTTGATAGTGTCTGGCCTTACACTTAGGTCTTTGATCCATTTTGAGTTTATTTTTGTCTATGGTGTTAGTTTAACCTAGACAGAGGGGAGTCTGTTGTCTGCAGTTAAGAATGTTGACCAGTACACAAGTATCAGCAGTCACTGAAAGCAGCGGAATCTTAAGTAAACAAGAAACTGGGATTGGTTTTCTGATGGTTGGGTTGATAGTCAGTGAGGAACCGGTTATCATCAGAGAATGGAGCACTGGTAATCCGTGGTAAGTAGTCGTGAAACAGCTACTTCAATGACCATCCAAGGGCACATGCAGAGCCCCACGAAGGCTGACTGATTAGCCACAGGCTTCATTAGACTTGCCACTTTGGGCTTTGCCAGTTTAGAGGTTTTAAATACCTGAATAAGAATGCTTAGACCAATGAATATAACGGTGGTCCTCTTGGGGCTGCCACATGGTTATTTCAGACGACTCATGCTATTGTAAAACAGGCAAAAAGGGATGGATACGTTGCCTGGGTGACTGATCTTGATTATTAAGTGGAAATAGAGTGCTTCACCACATTTAGGAAAGAAAAATGTATATTGAACCCAGGAGATCTAATGTGATTCTTTTGAGTATTTATAGTTTCATGTTCGGAAATCAGGGCTGCAGCAGCTATTCTAATTTTCCTCCCTCCTTACTGTGTCAGGTTATTTGTTTACTTATGCTAGCTAAGTACCCTTTTTCTACCTGCCTTCCCCTTATGCTGTATACAGGATGTGCTGGTTGTAGCTAACTTTATAACTTATTTCCTAGATTTCAGAATATTGAGGTAGGATAGTCACCAAGCAGGAGGAGCCATGAACATCAAGCAGAGATTCTTGATCTGGAATTATGTGTCTACAACTTCATCTGTGGCCATCACGTTAGTTTAACTAGATCTGAGAGTTACATCTTATCACTGGATGTGTAGGAAGGGAGGGAGCAAAATCTTAATCAAAATCCAACATGGATTTTTTAGTTTTTGTTGCTATTATTTTTTAGTTGTAAATAAGCTATGCTATCTAGCTTCTAGCTTTGTATCAACCAAAACTTATTCCTCATTTTTACCCACCTAAAATTTCTTTTTCTAACATAGATGACTAAATCATGAGCACTGGAATGGTATTTTTGTTCATTGAAATGTTAGACCATGAGTTACATGCATCAGAATGTACAAGTTTTGGGCTTCCCTGGTGGCGCTGTGGTTGAGAGTCTGCCTGCCGATGCAGGGGACACGGGTTCGTGCCCCGGTCCGGGAAGATCCCACATGCCGCGGAGCGGCTGGGCCCGTGAGCCATGGCCGCTGAGCCTGCGCGTCCGGAGCCTGTGCTCCGCAACGGGAGAGGCCACAACAGTGAGAGGCCCGCGTACCGCAAAAAAAAAAAAAAAAAAAAAAAAAATACAACTTTCCATTCCTCTAGAAGTTAAGTATTACTTTTGAGGCCAATTATTTTAAAACTAAAGAAAGGAACAATGAGCAATAAAGAGATACATTTCAGTGATGTTCAATCTCACAAAATGATTCATTATCACTGAACAGCAAAGACACCTGGGCACCTAGTCACTAATAAAACCCCCCTGAGATCTAGCCTAATGGCACTCCTCTCTACTAAAATAGCACATTGTAATGGAATTTTCCTAATATAGATATCTGAATGTGATTTCTGGAGAGTTTCATTTTCATTGCTATTGGAAGACAAACTTCGTCTGTAAACACATAAAATGTTATTCATACATAAACTACTTCCAGATAACCTTTTCTGCATAGTTAAGAATTTGTAATTGCACTATCTCCAATCATAGCGCATACATCAGTTAGGATGCTTTAGCGCCAAGTAACACAAACCAACTAACGACTGCAAAAACAATAGGTGATTTTATCAAATAACAGGGGGCCTGATGGTAGCTGTTTTCTGGACTAACTTACGTAGAAGCTCAGTTATGACAAGTTCCCTCCGATCTTACAGGCATTCCGCTCATGATGCGGGGGCTGCCACCACTCCAAACATCCCAGATGCAAAAGATAACGTCCAAAGAGAAAGAAGAAAGGAGACCTAACGCCTGTGCATCTCCAACTTTACTAGACAGGACTCTTCCTCTAGGGCAGTGATTCCCACCAGGAGAAGGGGAGTTTTGACACCTGGGGGATAACAGCCACTACCTGGAGACATTTCCCGTTGTCGTGACTTGGTGGGGGGTTGCGGTTACCAGAATCTAGTGAATAGAGGACAGTTATGCATCCTACAATGTACAGGACAGCCAGTCTCGACAAAAAATTATCTGGCCCTAAATATCAATAGTGACAAGGTTGAGAAATATCAATAGTGACAAGGTCCCAGGATTTCACTCACCTTCCCTGTTGGTTTGCCTTTGGATAAGTGAACAAAGTCAAGGTTCTATTAGCAATACATCAATAATCTCTTCCACAAGGGAAACGAATCTATTAGATAGATGATTCTCAAACTTTAGAACATATAGGAGTTATCTGGAGGGCTTGTTAAACCCAGATTGCTGGACCCCATTCCCAGTCATAGTGATTCAGTAGTTCTGAGGTGAAGGCTCAAAAATTTGCATTTCTAACAAGTTATATATTGGTGATGTTTAGCTATTGGTCCATATACCACATGCTGAGAACCACTGTGTTAAGATTATGGCCCAGGAGATCGGGAATAAGCAGTCATCAGATTGTGACACTGGACAACTAACTTAACCTCTCTGGGTTTCTGCTTTCTCACTAGTAAAACAGGCAATTAACTAAAGGCATATTGCTTTATACAACTTGGTGAACTTAGACTCCTCTGTAACCAAATTTCCCATTGAAATGATGCGCCCCATCCTCCATGGTACTGGTTTTGCGTAATAGAAAATCAAAAAACTTGAAGGTTGTGTTTAAAATATAGTAAAATTTGAACAATATTAAAGAAAAAACAGACCAGTTGAAGTTCTTCTAAGTAGAATGTACTCCTCAATATCAGGTGAAGCAGCTGAACTTACAGGGTTGGGCTGCTGGTAAGGAAGGCTCTTTTCCCAGCCCTCTGGTCAGGTATAACATTTGAAAAATTGCACTAGGGGTCTGAACAGGCTATTTACAAAACAAGAAATACACATTGCTAATGAGAAAATGTTCAACCTAACCAACAAAGAAATGTCAATTTAAAGAACCACAAGATATATTTTCTGTGTTTTGACAAAAAGGAAACAAGGAAAACACTGGATGTTGGTGAACAGGGGAAAATAACTGGGCCCATGCCTGACACTATTTAGCAAATGTCACTCTAGAACGATGACAGAATCAAATAAGAAAGACAAATCAAATTATGGAAAATAAAAACAAACAGAAAATAAAATGAGATGGTTATTAGATTTATGGAAGAATGGTAGAGAACATTAGGCTGTTTCATGGTGATGATGTTGACGATGATGATGACATACCCTAGTTTATGAACACACTAAAAGAAAAAGGAAGAGATATTAGAAAAACATTCATTTAAATATATCAGGAAAGTGGGTACTATGCATACGTTATAAGTGCTCATTTAGCTCTAAAGGGAAAATTACAAAACAATAGATAGAAAAATAAGAAGAACTGACAAGTCACTCAAGATGAACCATAATACGGAACTAAGTCAAGAAAGTAAACTGAAAAAATAAAAACAGTAGTATTAGGGTAGGGTCACTGTGGTTGATATATTTAGGTACATATATACTGTGAAATAAAATTCACGTTTTATGGCAAGACAAGAAAAAAGTTAAACATAACATTTTTTTCTCTGCCCTCTGGTCTCCTCTCTCCCCGCACTGTGTGTTGTATATCTGCATTATGCATGGACCAAACCTCCCCCATTGGCAGAAATACTTGCTCAGCCATAAGGAGCAATATTTTCCTACAAGACAACTCCTTAAAGACAACTTCTTTCTTGATCTTGTAAGGGGCCACAATGACGCTTAGCTCTGGATCTCTCTCTCTTTATCTCTTCTAGATCTCTTTCTACTATAGTTTTGGTGTTGCCCTTGGATGGTGATAATAAACATCATACCATTAAAGACTAACATTTATTGAGTAGCAAGTGCTGGGCTAAGCAAACTGCCTGCATTATCCCATTTAATTCTCAGTATAATCCTGTTATCTATTCCACTTGTAGATGATAAAATCAAGAGGATATGTTCAAGGTCACAGAACCCTTACAACCAGGTCTGCGTGATTTCAAAGGCTACACATAAACGACTTTCTCCTATTCTCTTTTTTAAAGTAACTTTTAATTTTCTTAATGTGAGGAAAGAAAAGGGAACAAAAATCCAGAGGGAGAAACAAATTCTTCACTGATGATCATCTTTGCAAGAGGGATTTTTTACTTTATTAGGGATTTGCTACTTTATTATGGATTAAGGACCCTGTGCGAAGGCCCTATATGCCTTGATTTAGCTCTTCATTTCCACCCTCACCTCCAAATCCTAAACTCTGGTTTAAATTAAAATCTTCATTATTAAATTTATCAATGGTTTACTCTCCAAAGTTTGGAGGAGTGTGAAAAGTGGGAATTAAAATGGATTTTTTTATTACTAAAATATGTCTTTATGAGAATAAGGTCAATGTCATTTCTTCAATCCCAGCTAGCATCAAAGAATCAGAAAAAAACACTCAACAAAATGTTATCCAATTGACATCAACAGTGGATAGAAAACCCTTTTCAACTTTAACAGAGATCTATTAAACAGGCAACAGAGAGATCTAAAAAGTTGCAAGTGGCGATTTTACAATAGCTCTTATAAATAAGAAAAATCCCCAGCATAGTTATTTGTTACCTATCTCCTTGCAATAAGCACATGGACAGGAAAAGATAATCCCATCTTAATATTCACAACTGTCATTTATGTTCTCTCAAAAAGTACACTAAATAGCTGGCCATATATGCATTAGGTAGTGATGTGCTAACAGTGCAAGTAAGATAATTACTTACTTAGTAATTATTTTACTTAGAGTGATACCAACAGCTGGCATGTACTACCTGCACCCCAGACACCAGGCCCTATGCTACATACTTTAAAAAACATATTGCCATTTAGTCTCTCAACCTTCCTTTAAGGTACATCATTATCTCCATTTCACAGATAAGGAAAGTCATGGTTAAGGATGGTTAAGTGATGGTAACGTGATGGGATGGTCTAGAATGGTTAGGTGACCTGTTGACTGCTGGAGTTAGGATTTTTATCCCCTAACTATTTAACTCCAAACCATATGTGCTCACCGAGTGTATAAAACTGCACAACAGACAGATTTCTAGAAAGTGGTGAGAGGGAAAAGCATTAGGACACAAGTTGGGAGAGAAAGGCCCAGGCTGACGGGTTATTTTAAGGGTAAAATGGAAGGTAGGAAGACTGATCACCGGTGAACGATCTTTGTGAAAGGGAGGAAGGCCTGGATGAGCCTACAGCGTGGTCTTAAAAGTGCCAAGTGGGGCTTCCCTGGTGGCACAGTGGTTGAGAGTCCGCCTGCTGAGGCAGGGGACATGGGTTCGTGCCCCGGTCCGGGAAGATCCCACATGCCGCGGAGCGACTGGGCCCGTGAGCCATGGTCGCTGAGCCTGTGTGTCCGGAGCCTGTGCTCCGCAACGGGAGAGGCCGCAACAGTGAGAGGCCCGCGTACCGCAAAAAAAAAAAAAAAAAAAAAAGCGCCAAGTGTAGTTTGTTCACGGGTGCCAGCTTCCAAGAATGGCAGGGTGCTCAGAGGTGTCCTTCAGAAGCAGGGTGTCTCCCTCTCCAATGGGGGACAGGCTTTACTCTAAACTTCAATTTCCACCCTTCAAAAGAAGGGTGGCTGAGTCAAATCCAACACTGGACCTACATAATGAGACCCAAAGTTGCTTTTCTCCATGTCAAAGTATTTGCAGAAGTACCTAGTACCTATCTGCTTTTAAAATTTTATTCCATTCATTCCAAGTTCATTTTAAATTTAGTGCAAAACCTTTAAAGGCTGCACAATGTTGTGTATAGGTCGCAACAACTCATAGAGGCCTCAAACGATTGATCACTCAACATGAAATAGCTTTTTATCTGACGGTAATAGATCTAGTTATCTGACTTTCTGTTCTGCTCCTTCCTCATTTTAGAAAATGAAGTCATTTTCAATGAAAAAGAAATGAAAGGAAGCAGAAATGAATGGAGTTTGGGAGTAAGAATGAGTGGAGGTTATTCAATAATCAACAGAATGATATCACTGAAGATTATTTTTCCTTGGGTTACTGTTTGTATTTATTTTTAATATTTTAGTTTTATTTTCTAGGAATCAAGGCAAAGGTGTCTGAAAGAAAATGACATTAAAAAAAGATTTGTGATACAGTTATTTAATAGGAATAACTACCTGCTTTTTTTTTTTTTTTTGTGGTATGCGGGCCTCTCACTGTTGTGGCCTCTCCCGCTGCGGAGCACAGGCTCCGGACGTGCAGGCTCAGCGGCCATGGCTCACGGGCCCAGCCGCTCCGCGGCATGTGGGATCTTCCCGGACCGGGGCACGAACCCGTGTCCCCTGCATCGGCAGGTGGACTCTCAACCACTGCGCCACCAGGGAAGCCCAGCTGCTTTATTTTTATAGAATTATAATGGTCTTTGTCCTTTAATTAGCTTCATCAATACAAGCCTGTTTCCTTAGTCTTTGAGACCATGACTCAAACTTCACTATTGGCCTAGCGGAAGAGTAATTTAGTTTCTGGTATGATGATTTGTAAGTAAACAAACTCGCCATGCTTGCTTTGCAAGCCCACACCTATAAAACGATTGCATCTGTCACACCATGACATGAGGTCTTGACACCATAAGATAAACTAAACCATCGTTATCTTCTAAAAAGGGACGATCCATTTTAATAACTAGTGATATGCACAAGCTCTTTAGCCTTTGGGCAGAAACTCATGGTTAGAAGGATGTGGGAAGGCATTTCCTCCTCTTTCAAATACAGCATCACAGAATTAGATGTGTGTGTGAGAAGGCATACTTCAAATAAGAACCACTGCCGGGGGCAAAATATAATATTTGATGCAATGATTCAGTCATTTAAAATAGGACCCAAGGTCCATTGTGTCACATTCACACCTGTGCTCTATTTTAAAAGATCCTCGATGTCTGCGAGGCTGGCTTAACTGCACCATCTCAGGCAGGCAATAGGCCAAGTGTCTGAGCAAGCATTCTATGAAAATCAAAATTGATGGCTGTACAGAACTTTGTGGGTCGATGGAATTTTTCTGTATTTTGATTGTGGTGGTGGTTACGTGGTTGTAAATGTTTCTCAAAATTCACTGAACCATACATTTAAAAGGAGCATGTTTCATTGTATGGAAATCATACCTCAGTAAAGTTGATTTAAAAAAATCACAGCTGTCCGTTTTGACCATGAACACATGCCTCTCGGGCAAAAGCAATAAAAGTCCATGAAGTCAGCTCTGGGTGCACACAAATAAAGATTAAATATAGCATTTAAGACCTGTGCAGTCATGAGCAGAAGGAATTCTTGGTGAGAAACTGGGGATGGTAATTAGAGATCTATTGGGAGCTTCATCTTACACTCAAAGACAAAAACCATCACTCAACATGTGCCTCTGGTATTTGCTTTTTCCTTTATCAAACCAATGAGAGTGTGTTAGCATGCTCAGTGGTTTCCAAACTTTATATCCCCATATAGGCACATTAACTAGGAAGAGTGCATCTTCTTGTTCTTTCAAGAAAATAAAATGTAGCACACTTCTCTGGGATTATTGGAAATATATCTAAGATGTATCATTCTGTAGGCTAATTTCCTAAATGTGTAATAATGTATATACTAAGAGGCAACACCTAGTCCTAGACACGACCTTGATTGTGTGACCTTGGCAAGAGTCCTATCATCTCTCTGGAGCTATCTCTAATTTTGCTTCTATAAAATGAAGGGGCTAGCCCAGATAATGCCCGATGACATAGAACAACATAAATCATACTTAGCTCATGGATTAGAAGCTCTATTCTTATTAACTGAAAATTTTCTCTTTTTATTATTACCTAATACCTTCTTTTCTTTTGTCGTACTAGATTTGGAGAAAGGAACAGTGCTAATGAGACAATGAGAAAAAAATTTTTAGTTATCTCAGTGAGACACAGAGTAAACACTCTAAAGATACTAATTTCTTTCCAGTAGACTGGATTTGGTAGAAGGAATGTTCTAGAAGTTAAGGTTGCCGGGAAAACATTAGGAAGAAAAAGAACATTATTGAGGAGGGAAAAATAAAAAGGAAATGACGTTATGATTCATCTCTAATATTTTAACAAAAGATGTATACTAGATTATAATATCTTCCATTGGAAGAAGTCAAACCCATCTTTGACTTTTGTGGAAATAACCATATGTTTTCGAAATTATGACATTAGAGAATCTTGGATTTACAAAGGAATTTGATCATCTACACCAGTTTCCCCACTCAAGGTCAGAGAGTGGCCCAGTATTTTAAGATAAAATGCAAAAATAATTAACCTGTCTTGATTATACTACTTTTGTAAAGGCAAAGGCATAAAAACAACTTCACGTAGCTGTTACTTTGCATGTTTAAGCCAAGCTGTGATTAATATTTTAGAGATAAATATTCACAGATAACAGCAGGGTCTTCTCTCATCATGTAAAGGTTAAATTTTGTCCAAGGTTGCATTTATTCCCATACTTTAACTGTCAGCATCAGGCAATCTTTCTCACTTTCAAATCAGGGCACACTTCACAACCTAAGAAGAGTTGACAGAATAATGGATTTGCCCAGGGAATCTAAACCCCTCAGAGGCTGGAGGATAGATGGTAAAGTAAGGAAAACAAATGATAGAAGCCCAAAGTATCAGAAGAATCATCAAAAACTTGGACACAATGCACAAACGTGGTGGCACGTCATTTCAGTGTCATTCAGGGGCAAAGGTCACTCAAGGATTATCTACAGGAATATATTCAGTTCAGCATATTACTTACTAGTGATTAAAGGTCTCAAACTTGGTAAAGTTACTTGTTACATTAATTACTTTTGTCTGATAGAGGTGCAAATGTTTTTTTTTTCTGAAACAGATAACTCCAAAATGTATGGTATTTTGGACATTTATCCATAATTTTAAAAAAAAAATTAAATCAATTAACCTAACCTAATATTTCTTTGTTAAATGGTCTATATACACCTATTTTTTTAAAGTGCTCTCCTAATTGGTCATAACATCTTACTCTTTGTGTCATTAATGAATGAGTTAAGTGAAAAATAAAAGATTCCACATGTTCATTCTTTATTTGCCTGGCAATCATGTTTTTCTTTTTTTTTTTTTTGCGGTACGCAGGCCTCTTACTGTTGTGGCCTCTCACTGTTGTGGCCTCTCCTGTTGCGGAGCACAGGCTCCGGTCGCGCAGGCCCAGTGGCCATGGCTCACGGGCCCAGCCGCTCCGCGGCATGCGGGATCTTCCCGGATCGGGGCATGAACCTGTGTCCCCTGCATCGGCAGGTGGACTCTCAACCACTGTGCCACCAGGGAAGCCCTGATTTTACTTTTTAAAAGTTATATTTTAACAATAGGATCAAGAATTAAATTGAAAAGCAAATGGCCGTTTTTTAAAAACAGAAAGTTAAAATGAAAGGGCTGAGCCATGTAACTGGAGGGTATATCAATCATGGGTACTTGGGACAAAAACCTACAAAGAAATGTCGTGAAAGAAGATTCAAGTCCTGTCAAAGGATACAGCGCTGTCCGGGAATTTCCTTCTACTTGGAAAGCACTTCCCCTCCACAGTCTCAGCTCTCATCATCCAGCAAATGACCATTGCCTTTGCAAGACTGTCACTATTTCCCCAAGAAAAGTTATTTCCTTCAAATCATTTGGTTCATCCTTCTTTAAAGCACCTGCTATTTTGTATTGTCATTGATCTGCTGAAATGTCACTACTGGCTCCGTCTTAGCTTCATGCCCACTGTGAGCTCCTGTCCAGGCTGGCCCAGCACTGACCGAAGTTGATCCCTGGAAGATGCACCGCCTTGCTCCTTGACTTACAGAGTCTTAGCTGGTGCATCCCAGTGGAGCTTTATCTTGGCTGGTTTAAGCTCTGACCTCTCGAGGCGGGGCAAAGCCCTAAATAAATGATCATCATGTTGCAGGAAGGGGACCCCTTCCAGGGCCTGAGAGTGGGCTCTTGTCTGACACTCAGTAATGAATAGTCCGAGGAGATACCCGTGCTGACAAAGCAAGCGACATTATCGGGAAGGGGCGTCCAGGTGGAGAGCAGGAGGGTCAGGGAACCCAGGAGAACCGCTCTGCCACGTGGCTCACGGTCTCAGGCTTTATGGTGATGGGGTTAGTTTCCGGGTTGTCACTTGCTTGGCCCGTATTTGGTCTGACTCAGGGTCCTTCGTGGTGGTGCACACATCTCTCAGCCAAGATGGATTCCAGCGCAACGGCTTCTGGGAGGTTGGCAGGAATATCATCTCCTCCCTCTTCCTGGCCCCTCCCGAATTCGCCCGGTGAGCTTTCAGTGGCAGCACCTTGCTCCTTATCAGGACCTCCTGCCGTGAGACACTGGGAAAGGCAGGCAGTTTCGGTCAGCAGTTCCCTAACTATCACAGGATACCCTTCCACCTCGGGCTTCACCACCACCTATGACCCGAAGAACATTTACTTCTGTAGAACTTTCAGGGTGGATCCAGATCTCGCCTCTGCTTTCCTCTTTCACTTCTGATTTCCTATTTGAATTTCCCTTCACCCAATATGCTCTCTTTGGTTTCTGTGGGCTCCTTTCCCCCAGCCCTGGGCCAGCGCCACTCTATTCTTACACCCAGCCTTGGCTCAAAAACCACAGGTTTGGCCAGAGACTTAGGCTGTTTAGAAGTTATTTGAGGGGGTTGGCTTCTGGACGCTATTATTGTTCTCAAATCCGGGCCCTTGTGTATCTGCCACACTACCTTGTCCCCCAGCTGCCAGCAGTCTGAACAGCTGAGAGAACTTATCGTGTGATCGAGAGGACATACCCCCAAGTCCCTGCACTTACAGTTCTCAGTCTTTAGCCTCTGCATCCTTCAAAGTCCACTGGCAGTGAAATGGAGCAGGACCCTACGGGGCCTTCCCAGGACAGGAATCCCCTGCCCCCCAACCATGTCCCCTGCCTACCTTTTGTCTATAGAAAAACTTTAGCCAAAGAATAAATTTAATCAGAGAAGTGAGAAAATGCAGAAGCAAAGAAAAGCAGTCAAACAGGACCAAATAATAATAGCTTAGTCATTAAACAAGGTCAAGGACCTTTAGTTCCTCCTCAAGAGTTATAGATAATACTCTGAGTCATGCCCTTTGAGCCATTTTGCAGCTACTGAAACCCCCGCCAGGTGGAAGGAGTTAACTACATGATGACCAGACTGTAGCCACGACATGAGCTGCTCCATCTTACACAGTTCTGGGAATTGACTTCAAGGAAATGGGAACAGACCAACCCTGGAAGTGAAGATTAACTGTACTTAAAACAATCAAGATGACACTGATCAGACGATGGCATGACCAATTTCAAGATAATTGTCAGAGCTGCCTGTGCTGTTCTGCACGTAGCCCCCTCCCTCTGCCTATACACCCCTGAAACTCCCCTATAAAAGCTCTTGCCACCTGATCGGGAGAGGGGAGTTGGCCTTTGCACACAAGCCCACCTTCTACCCCAGCTGCCAGTCTCCAAAATAAAGCAAACTTTCCTTTCTACCAACACTTACCTCTCGAGTACTGGCTTTTTTTTTTTTTTTTTTTTTTTTTTTTTGCTGTACGCGGGCCTCTCACTGTTGTGGCCTCTCCTGTTGCGGAGCACAGGCTCCGGACGCGCAGGCTCAGCGGCCATGGCTCACGGGCCCAGCCGCCCCGTGGCATGTGGGATCTTCCTGGACCGGGACATGAACCTGTGTCCCCTGCATCGGCAGGTGGACTCTCAACCACTGCACCACCAGGGAAGCCCGAGTACTGGCTTTTGAGTGGTGGGCAGCCGGACCTGAGTTTGGTAACAGCAGGTCAACCTGAGTTTTGTATTAATTCTAGAGTTCTTCTCCTCCCTGTTTCCCACCGCTCAACAGTTAGCAACGTGGTCATTCTCTTCAGAGGGCTGCCACATCATACTGCATCAACCCACGATCCATTTGACATCAATCTCTAGTGTGGCTAATTTGGCCCCTTGCACCAGACCATTGGAAAATACACCTTCCACTTACCATCAGGAACATTAATCAGAACTCTCACACCACCTCCTTGGGCAACACAAGGGTCTCTTAAACCTTAGTTTTTCTTTTACTTTTCGTTAGGTATATAATAATGTTCACTTTAGTGAAGTTTATCAATATCTATCTATCTATATTTGCAATAAGATAAAAAATAGCATTGCTATAATTCTGCCATCCAGAGATAAACACTGCTAACAGCATGGAATACACTTCATACTTTTACTTCTACAGTACATAAATATAAAAAACGTTATTATGAAAAATGGCATTTTATTGCCCTTTGAAATCTTTTTGTATACAAGAAAATCCATTTCCATGTCAATATGTATACTTTTAAATAACTAAACTGCATTTCATTGTATAGATGACCAATGTTGATGCGAATAATTCCTTAAGGTTGGGATTTAGGTGGTTTTCATTTTTTCACCATTACAAACGGCACTGCAATGGAACTTTGATCATAAATGTGTACTAGTCAGATTAGAAAAAATTCAGTAAAGTATAAGAAAGGACTAACATCCCCAGCAATAGAAAATGTTGCTACAGGCTGCGCTCATCACAGTTCCCTGCAGCTTATGCTCTGAGACAGGAATCCTAACAGGACCCGAGGAAGGAGAATCCATGAACTTGCCTATTAGAAACAGCAGGCCCAGAAAGACCTTTTCTCATGGAAGGATAAACAAACAGTGGAAATAAAAACAACAAGGGGCCTGTGAAAGGGCGAAACATTTAAAGAACAGAGAACATTATATTCAACATGAAGAGGAAAAAATATGTTTAAAACATTACTGATAAAAACGGGGGAAAAAGTAATTTATTTACTTTTTTAAAGTATTTTATGAAAACAAGGACTTTCGGAAACAGGAAAAGAAAGATGAGGCCAAGACGCAAGTGAATGAATTGAAAATCAGATGGCTGGATTATGAGAAACTGTAAGCAAAAGTAAAGTGTCATCGCAGGATGCAAAGCTGCACTGGAAATAGGAAAGAGCCTGCCCTATTGATACTGCCTGAGAAACAGGTACCTTTTCTGTTGAAAATGGTGTTATGCTGTATATGATTCATTTATTCTAACAAACAATTCCAGACACCTACTGAGAATGTCAACATTTGAGGATAAATGCTGAGAATCCCAGTTTGTAAAGAAATCACCTGTAGCAGGGGAGGATGGCTGGAAACATTGTAACAGGCTGAGTTCTCAAACTGAGGCTGGCACAGTGCTGTTGGAACATAGTGAAGATAGGCTTAACCACCCAAAGAGGGAGGAAGGTCTTCGTGCAGGATGTAACTTGTAAATCAGGGCTTGTGAATGAGGCAGATTTGGCCAGATTCCAAAGGGACAGGAAAAATTCCAGGGAAAGGAAAGAGCATGGGCAAAGTTCTCAAATCCACCTCCATCTATATTTAATACCTCTTAGTATTAACATTGCCAGGGATCATTTTAGCTCCTTAAAATAACCTTTGCCTGAGAAACACGCACGCCCACGTGTCAATGTTATGACAATTTCGGCTGTTAAAAAATGGTTGTATTACTAAAGAATGTGAGACATTATTCCCATGGGCTAGCTCTAGTTCATATAGTAAATAACCGCATGTTTTTTAGGCTATTGAAAAGTTACAGAAAACTCAAATTAGTACTTTTAAAAATATGGTAAGACAAAGCAGAAGTGCAGTTCCCAATATTTAAATTATTGTTTCTCTAAAGGTCTCAGTGTCTGAACAAAGAGCTAATTGCTCATTGATAGTGCAATTGTAGAAAACACAGATGTTCCATTCCTTTAAATAACTTCTCTTCCTACAGAATGGCCACGTCCTGTGAGATATAAGTTCATCCAAATAGAATATGGACTGTTTATGGAAGCAATAACATCCTATTTTTGGAACCACTTGATATAACTCTGTCACTGCACAAAATACAACCTTCTCCCAGCCCCCAACTTTTTTCTTTTTTTTTTGGTATGCAGCAAGTATTCAGTTGAACGACACAAAATAACTCTGACGTTCTGAAAATCTGGCAACATTTCATTTTTCCATTATGTCAGGTGGGAATGAAAAGGAACCAAATATTACTGATAGCAACATTAGAAAAGCTTGTCCTCTTGGCTGATATACAGGTGGGAATCATTACTGGTAACAGAATCTTTGTAACAATCATTTTATCTCTAAATATAGCTGAACACTGAGCTCCATAGTCAAATTTAAAAAGAGAGAAGGTTGATAGATAGGCATTCAAATTCTATTTCATCCTTGTAATCTCCCGGTCAAGGTTTTTTTTCTTTTAATTTTTATTGGAATATAGTTGATTTACAACGTTGTGTTAGTTTCAGGTGTACAGCAAAGTGAATCAGATATACATATACTTATATCCACTGTTTTTCTTTTTTTTTTTTAGATTCTTTTCCCATATAGGCCATTACAGAGTACTGAGTAGAGTTCCCTGTGCTATACAGCAGATTCTTGTTAGTTACCTATTTTATATATAGTAGTATGTATATGTCAATCCCAATCTCCCAATTTATCCCTTCCCCGCCTTATCCCCGGTAACCATAACTTTGTTTTCTACATCCATGACTCTACTTTTGTTTTGTAAATAAGTTAATGTTTACCCTTTTTTAAAGATTTCACATGTAAGTAATATCATATTTGTCTGTGTCTAACGTACTGCACTCAGCATGACAATCTCTAGGTCCATCCATGTTACTACAAATGGCATTATTTTGTTCTTTTTAATGGCTGAGTAATATTCCATTGTATATGTGTACCACATCTTCTTTATCCATTCCTCTGGGGGTGGACATTTCAGTTACTTCCACGTCCTGGCTATTGTAAACAGTGCTGCAGTGAACACTGGGGTGCACGTATCTTTATGAATTATGGTTTTCTCCCGTATATGCCCAGGAGTGGGATTGCTGGGTCATATGGTAGTTTGTGCTGGGAAAACTGGACAGCTACATATAAAAGAATGAAATTAGAACACTCCCTAACACCATACACAAAAGTAAACTCAAAATGCATTAAAGACCTAAATGTAAGGCCGGACACTATCAAACTCTTAGAGGAAAACATAGGCAGAACACTCTGACATAAGTCACAGCAAGATCTTTTTTGACCCACCTCCTAGAGTAATGAAAATAAAAACAAAAATAAACAAATGGGATCTAATGAAACTTAAAAGCTTTTGTACAGCAAAGGAAACCATAAACAAAATGAAAAGATAACCCTCAGAATGGGAGAAAATATTTGCAAACAAAGGATTAATCTCTAAAATAGACAAATAGCTCATGCAGCTCAATATCAAAAAAACAAGTAACTCAATCAAAAAATTTAGAAGATCTAAGTAGACATTTCCGAAGAAGACATACAGATGACCAAAAAGCACATGAAAAGAAGCTCAACATCACTAATTATTAGAGAAATGCAAATCTAAACTACAATGAGGTATTACCTCACACCAGTCAGAATGGCCATCATCAAAAAATCTACAAACAATAAATGCTGGAGAGGGTGTGGAGAAAAGGGAACCCTCTGCACTGTAGGTGCACTGTTGGTGGGAATGTAAATTGATACAGCCACTATGGAGAACAGTATGGAGGTTCCTTAAAAAACTAAAAATAGAAACACCATATAACCCAGCAATCCCACTACTGGGCACACACCCAGTCAAGGCTTTGAATGAAGTGCCCTGCAATCACTACCCCATTTTGCATGGGTAAACACCACAGTACTGACACAGGTCTGCTGGTTATTGTCAGGGAGAAAGCACACTGTATAGAGGAGGAAGACACATTCCAGTCACTTAATTCTCAGAACGCTTTCAAAAACATTTTCTAAAATTTAATGGCTATCAGTTTCTTTGAATGCAAAATGGGACCACGAATGAGAACATATTATGTAAAAGAGGAAAATGAGAATATATATGGGACAAAATTTTTATAAACCATAAAGTGTTAGAAATCTATCTTTATGAATAATGCATCATTATTTTTATATGGGATAAGAATTAACAACAAATTGCTTTTGAGCCTTTGACAATTAACACACAAAACTAAAGATGGCTGGAGAAAAAGTACTAAACTGCTTTTCAGATACTAACACTATTTAGCTAACTGCTGTATTTCAAAGCGTGTATAGATCTAACTAGTTATGGGTTAAACATATATTTAACACACACACACACACACACACACACACACACACACGCTCACAGATTGCTAATTGTCTTTCTTCTTCCTAAACCATCACTGTCCTATTTCCCTCTCCAGTATGACTGACCTGCCCCCCAAAAGCTCTGCGGCTCTAGAGTTTCATTCAGCCATTTAGTTCATTGTTGGAAATGATAAGATTTGCTAGGCATTATATCTGTTCTATGTGTTTATCATATAGGTTCCATCTATTTCATGTAGTTTCTAGATCTCTAAAATAGGTAAGAGACAGTTGCTTATTAAAAACTGTTAAAATAAGCCTCTTGAAATTTCTTAGCTCAACCACCTTTTAAAATGTCAAATACAGAGAGCTTTTGCACTTCCTTTCAACTCTTTTAAACAGGGTCTCCTTTGCTTGCTGCCAAAAACACTAAAAACTGGAATTTACTACTTTCAGGAAATTATTAAAATTTTAATTAAAAAAATAATATCTAGATGCTTTAGTGCAATGAGTTCAAAGTTTTTTAAGTCTAACCAACAGTCCGATAACACAGAGACCGGTAATCACTGCATCTCACGTATAATATATTCATGTACAGATATGATTGACAGGTCAAAATTTAAATGTGGAAATGTGGGAAGTGACACGGGCTAGGGAAGGGGAACAAAGGAGGCTTTTACTGGAGAAAGCAGGAGAGAATGCACAGAACACTCCATACATTCCCTGACTATAAAATGATAGCATTTGAGGAACAAAATAAATATGACTCATAACTGCAGAATGTAGAGTAAATAGGCTTTAAATTAAATTTCATAGGAGAATTTCATCATATTTGATGACTAAATGTATATATACATTTGTTTTAAATAAAAAATAAACATACTAGTCTTAAATTAGTATTTGAAAAACTACATCATATTTTCTAAAATTCCTAAGAATGAAATGTGTGTGTGTGTTTGTACTGCGCTCTGTGCTGGGGAAGGATGCTGAGGAGGAAAAAGGGGTTATCTCCATGTTTTTAAAATAATAGAGTTTAACCATCTGTTACACTTCATATTGGAAATACTTTAAAACTCCACATGAACTTGTAAATATTCATGCCTCCTAAAACTGGGAATATTTAGGTAATGATCAACCTTAACAGAATTGCTATTTTTAAATAAACTAAAAAAAATAAGAGTTTATGTGAGCTCGTCAGCTCTTATTCTTATCTAAAATCCATGTTCTAAGAAATATTAGTAAACCTTATTGTTAAGATTCTAAGTGAAATTAAAGAAAACATAAAGTGCTTTGGAGATCACTGGTTTCATGGTGACAATCTGGTCACTGTGACAGGTCGTGCTATGAGGGGGCTGGACACTTGAGTTCATGTTCTCCCTGTGCGTTCTACAAAGCTACATGACTCCAGGAAAGTTACATAGATTCTTAAGTGTTTCTTTTATTGGTAATATGCATATTCCTAATATTAACCTCATAAAGTGGTTTTGAGAATCAAAGGATCTAAAATGATACTCATACATCATTCAACGTGACAAACTGGAAATGCTCAAAGTATACTTTAGCATTCTTGTTGAAATATAAAAGCTACATCGCAGAAGTTGCACAGTTTTTCTAGAACATTTTGACTGTGTTTTATTTATTAATTTTTCAGCTTTATTGAGATATAATTGACATCTGACCTTGTGTAAGTTTAAGAGGTACAATAAGACTTGACACAAGCATATATTGTGAAATGATAACCACAAAAGGGTTAGTTAACACTTCCCATAATTCAGAAAATTACCTTTTTTATGTGTGTGTGGTAAGAAAATTTAAGATCTACTCCCTTAGCATTGTCCAATTTTTATTTCCATTCAAAGTCATTAAATATTTCCGTATTTAACTATTGGCCAACAAGTTATTTTATTATAATTGGAGAGATAGGATGGATTTACCATGTCTCTATACATAGGTATTTATCATCCTTGCACATCATGCCAAGATTCAGAGAGAATTGTATTTTACAAGAGATTTCTAAAAAATTACAATATGATCACTTTTGTAAAGTTTCTCAAAAGTCATAGAAGATAGTAACATGGACATTTATCAATATATCAAACTAAAAATAAACTTGAGAGTGATTTAGGACTTTGAAAATAAAATCAGTGAGAATTGAAAACAAAATAAGGTCTTATTTCTGTGTTAAACAGTACGCTAAACGAAATTAACCTACCTTCTTGCTCCAAGGAATACTTGTTCCTGGAATCTAACACTATAAATCAACTGAAGAGCTTATTTATCGAGACTCACAGTTTGCCTATGAAGGCTCACTTCAGGACCCTCGTTTTGCTGTCCATACCAGCACATTTCTCTGCTTTGCAGGACCTGTCAAAATTATCCATCCTTGTCCTACCACTGCTTAAATGCCTGCCCTGATTTCCTGTTTTGAGACATTATTAGCTCTAAGTGATGTACTCCCTGGCACTCCCTGGTAGGTCTAAGAAACTTAGCTTTGCTTCATCAACAGATTTCTCTAGTGGACTTTTAGAGAGTTGACACCAATTTTAAGATAACTCTTACGGTATCTAGACAATATATGAATATCTTATATCCTCT
Organism: Orcinus orca; assembly: GCF_937001465.1. NCBI lineage: Eukaryota > Metazoa > Chordata > Mammalia > Artiodactyla > Delphinidae > Orcinus > Orcinus orca. The sequence goes on along the minus strand of NC_064563.1, from coordinate 6,884,435 downwards.
TGATGTTAAACGGTAACGTGTTCTTTCCATTGGTGTACAGATTAATCTGAATATGTGCAGAGGAAACTAAACAGTCATACTTTGATGAAAAGTCATGTGCCATTCAAAGAAATCCAGGGGATCGTTCTCTAGTGCACGAAAATCAAGAGACAGTTGTCTGTCAGTAGGAAATGGATACCATTAGGACCCCCCCTACTCTTTTGTAACTTAAATAAGAAAAAAATCCAATTAATTCTATTATATTCCACAATATACCAACAGGGATTGTGCTACCCTTGGGCCTCTACAGAAAAGCTGTTGTAAAGTAGATCAGCATTCCTATTCTGTTATTTGCCCCTTTACTTTTTTTTTCTCAAATATAAGCATGTATTAATACTTCATGTAGGAAAAAGGTGTTATAAGGCAGTACATTAGTGATATGAAATAGTAATTCGTCAGAGACAAAAATATGATTTTCCACTATTCCAGGAAAGTTAGTAACAAAATATATGCATTTGAAATATCAATTGGCTTAAAACTCAATAATAGAAATAAGCCATTATATTAGAAATTTTAAAATAATAGCCAAATTATATTGAATTCTGTAAAAGTCACTTTAATACTTTCAGTTATTTCATGTTATCTTGGACCTGACCTTTTTTTTTTTTTTTTTTGTTGGTACGCGGGCCTCTCACTGTTGTGGCCTTTCCCGTTGCGGAGCACAGGCTCTGGACGCGCAGGCTCAGCGGCCATGGCTCACGGGCTCAGCCGCTCCGCGGCATGTGGGATCTTCCCAGACCAGGGCACGAACCCGTGTCCCCTGCATCGGCAGGCGGACTCTCAACCACTGCGCCACCAGGGAAGCCCCTGACCTTTTTTTTAACATCTTTATTGGAGTATAACTGCGTTACATTGTTGTGTTAGTTTCTGCTGTATAATAAAGTGAATCAGCTCTATGTATACATATATCCCCATATACCCTCCCTCTTGCATCTCCCTCCCACTCTCCCTATCCCACGCCTCTAGGTGGTCACAAAGCACCCAGCTGATCTCCCTGTGCTCTGCGGCTGCTTCTCACTAGCTAGCTATTTTACATTTGGTAGTGTATATATGTCCATACCATTCTCTCACTTCATCCCAGTTTACCCTTCCCCCTCCCTGTGTCTTCAAGTCCATTCTCTACATCTGTGTCTTTATTCCTGTACTGCCCCTATGTTCTTCAAAACGATTTTTTTTTTTAGATTCCATACATATGGGTTAGCATATAGTATTTGTTTTTCTCTTTCTGACTTACTTCACTCTGTATGACAGTCTCTATGTCCATCCACCTCACTACAAATAATTCAATTTCGTTTCTTTTTATGGCTGAGTAATATTCCATTGTATATATGTGCCACATCTTCTTTATCCATTCATCTGTTGATGGACACTTAGGTTTCTTCCCTGTCCTGGCTATTGTAAATAGTGCTGCAATGAACATTGTGGTACATGTCTTTTTGAAATATGGTTTTCTCAGGGTATATGCCCAGTACTGGGATTACTGGGTCATGTGGTAGTTCTATTTTTAGTTTTTTAAGGAACCTCCATACTGTTATCCATAGTGGCTCTATCAATTTACATTCCAACTAAAAGTTCAAGAGGTTCCCTTTTCTCTACACCCTCTCCAGCATTTATTGTTTGTAGACTTTGTTTTTTTGTTTTTTTTTTAAAGAAGATGTTGGGGGTAGGAGTTTATTAATTAATTTATTTATTTTTGCTGTGTTGGGTCTTTGTTTCTGTGACAGGGCTTTCTCTAGTTGTGGCACGCGGGGGCCACTCTTCATCGCGGTGCGCGGGCCTCTCACTATCGCAGCCTCTCTTGTTGTGGAGCACAGGCTCCAGACGCGCAGGCTCAGTAGTTGTGGCTCACAGGCCTAGTTGCTCTGCGGCATGTGGGATCCTCCCAGACCAGGGCTCGAACCCATGTCCCCTGCATCAGCAGGCAGATTCTCAACCACAGTGCCACCAGGGAAGCCCCTTGTAGACTTTTTGATGATGGTCATTGTGACCAGTGTGAGGTGATACCTCATTCTAGTTTTGATTTGCTTTTCTCTAATGATTAGTGATGTTGAGCATCCTTTCATGTGTTTGTTGGCAATCTGTATGGCTTCTTTGGAGAAATGTATATTTAGGTCATCTTCCCATTTTTGGATTGGGTTGTTTGTTTTTTTGATATTGAGCTTCATGAGCTGCTCATATATTTTGGAGATTATTTCTTTGTCAGTTGCTTCATTGGCAAATATGTTCTCCCAGTCTGAGGGTTGTCTTTTTGTCTTGTTTATGGTTTCCTTTGTTGTGCAAAAGCTTTTAAGTTTCATTAGGTCCCATTTTTTAATTTTTGTTTTTATTTCCATTTCTCTAGGAGGTGGGTCAAAATGGATCTTGCTGTGATTTATGTCATAGAGTGTTCTGCCTATGTTTTCCTCTAAGAGTTTTATAGTGTCTGGCCTTACATTTAGGTCTTTGATTCATTTTGAATTTATTTTTGTGTATGGTGTTAGGGAGAGTTCTAATTTCGTTCTTTTACATGTAGCTGTCCAGTTTTCCCAGCACCACTTATTGAAGAGGCTGTCTTTTCTCCATTGTATATTCTTGCCTCCTTTATCAAAGATAAGGTGACCATATGTTCATGGATTTATCTCTGGGCTTTCTATCCTGTTCCATTGATCTCTATTTCTGTTTTTGTGCCAGTACCATACTGCCTTGATTACTGTAGCTTTGTAGTATAGTCTGAAGTCAGGGAGCCTGATTCCTCCAGCTCCGTTTTTCTTTCTCAAGATTGCTTTGGATACTTGTGGTCTTTTGTGTTTCCATACAAATTGTGAAATTTTTTGTTCCAGTTCTGTGAAAAATGCCATTAGTAGTTTGATAGCGACTGCATTGAATCTGTAGACTGCTTTGGGTGGTATAGTCATTTTCACAATGCTCATTCTTGCAATCCAAGAACATGCTACATCTCTTCATCTATTTGTATCATCTTTAATTTCTTTCATCGGTGTCTTATACTTTTCTGCATACAGGTCTTTTGTCTTCTTAGGTAGCTTTATTCCTAGGTATTTTATTCTTTTTGTTGCAGTGGTAAATGAGAGTGTTTCCTTAATTTCCCCTTCAGATTTTTCATCATTTGTTTATAGGAATGCAAGGTTTTTCTGTGCATTAATTTTGTATCCTTCTACTTTACCAACTTCATTGATTAGCTCTAGTAGTTTCCTGGTAGCATATTTAGGATTCTCTATGTATAGTATCATGTCACCTGCAAACAGTGACAGTTTTACTTCTTCTTCTCTAATTTGGATTCCTCTTGTTTCTTTTTCTTCACTGATTGTTGTGGCTAAAACTTCCAAAACTATGTTGAATAAGAGTGGTGAGAGTGGGCAACCTTGTCTTGTTCCTGATCTTAGTGGAAATGGTTTCAGTTTTTCACCAGTGAGAATGATATTGGCTGTGGGTTTGTCATATAAGGCCTTTGTTATGTTGAAGTAAGTTCCCTCTATGCCTAATTTCTAGAGAGTTTTTATCATAAATGGGTGTTGAATTTTGTTGAAAGCTTTTCCTGCATCTACTGAGATTATCATATGGTTTTTATCCTCAAATTTGTTAATATGGTGTATCACATTGATTGATTTGCGTATAGTGAAGAATCCTTGCATTCCTGGGATAAACCTCACTTGATCATGGTGTATGATCCGTTTACTGTGCTGCTGGATTCTGTTTGCTAGTATTTTTTTGAGGATTTTTGCATCTATGTTCATCAGTGATACTGGCCTGTAGTTTCCTTTTTTTGTGACATCTTTGTCTGGTTTTGGTATCAGGGTGATGGGGGCCTCAGAGAATGACTTTGGGAGTGTTCCTTCTTCTGCTATATTTTGGAAGAGTTTGAGAAGGATAGGTCTTAGCTCTTCTCTAAATGTTTCACAGAATTTACCTGTGAAGCCATGTGGTCCTGGGCTTTTGTTTGTTGGAAGATTTTTAATCACAGTTTTAATTTCAGTGCTTGCGATTGCTCTGTTGATATTTTCTGTTTCTTCCTGGTTCAGTCTCAAAAGTTTGTGTTTTTCCGAGAATCTGTTCATTTCGTCCAGGTTCTCTATTTTATTGGCATATAGTTGCTTGTAGTAATCTCTATGATCCTTTGTATTTCAGCTGTGTCAGTTATTACTTCTTTTTCATTTCTAATTCTGTTGATTTGAGTCTTTTTTTTTTTTTTTGATGAGTCTGGCTAATGGTTGATCAATTTTGTTTATCTTCCCAAAGAACAAGCTTTTAGTTTGATTGATCTTTGCAATCGTTTCCTTCATTTCATTTTCATTTACTTCTGATCTGATTTTTATGATTACTTTCCATTGGCTAACTTTAGGGTTTTTTTGTTCTACTTTCTCTAATTGCTTTAGGTGTAAGTTCAGTTGTTTATTTGAGATTTTTTTTTTTTCTTGAGGTAGGGTTGTATTGCTATACACTTCCCTCTTAGAACTGATTTTGCTGCATCCCATAGGTTTTGGGTGGTTGTGCTTTCACTGTCATTTGTTTGTAGGCGTTTTATGATTTCCTCTTTGATTTCTTCAGTGAACTCTTGGTTACTTAGTAGCATATTGTTTAGCCTCCATGTGTTTGTATTCTTTACAGTGTTTTTCCTGTAACTGATATCTATTCTCATAGCATTGTGGTTGGAAAAGATACTTGATAAGATTTCAATTTTCTTAAATGTACCGAGGCTTGATTTGTGACCCAAGATATGGTCTATCCTGGAGAATGTTCCATGAGCACTTGAGAAGAAACTCTATTCTGTTGTTTTTGGATGGATTGTCCCATAAATAACAATTAAGTCCATCTTGTTTATTGTCATTTAAAGCTTGTGTTTCCTTCTTTATTTTCATTTTGGTTGATCTGTCCATTGGTGAAAGTGGGGGTGTTAAAGTCCCCTAGTATGACTGTGTTACTGTCGATTTCCCATTTTATGGCTGTTAGCATTTGCCTTATGTATTGTGGTGCTCCTATGTTTGGGTGCATAAATATTTACAATTGTTATATCTTCTTCTTGGATTGATCCCTTGATCATTATGTAGTGTCCTTCTTTGTCTCTTGTAACAGTCTTTATTTTAAAGTCTATTTTGTCTGATATGAGAATTGCTACTACAGCTTTCTTTTGATTTCCATTTGTATGAAATACCTTTTTCCATCCCCTCACTTCCAGTCTGTATGTGTCCCTAGGTCTGAAGTGAGTCTCTTGTAGACAGCATATATACTGGTCTTTTTTGGTAACCATTCAGTCAGTTTGTGTCTTTTGGTTGCAGCATTTCATCCATTTACATTTAAGGTAATTATCAATATGTATGTTCCTATTACCATTTTCTTAATTGTTTTGGGTTTGTTATTGTAGGCCTTTTCCTTCTCTTGTGTTTCTTGCCTAGAGAAATTCCTTTAGCATTTGTTGTAAAGCTGCTTTGTTGGTGCTGAATTCTCTTAGCTTTTGCTTGTCTGTAAAGATTTTAATTTCTCCGTGAAATGTGAATGAGATCCTTGCTGGGTAAATATTTTAAAATTTATTTTATTTTTACTTATTTTTAGCTGTGTTGGGTCTTTGTTGCTGCACGTGGGCTTTCTCTAGTTATGGCGAGCGGGGGCTACTCTTCATTGCAGTGCACAGGCTTCTCATTGTGGTGGCTTCTCCTGTTGCAGAGCACAGGCTTTAGGCGTGTGGGCTTCAGTAGTTGCTGCACACAGGCTTTGTCTAGTTGTGGCGTGCGGGGGCCACTCTTCATTGCCGTGCATGGGCTTCTCGTTGCGGTGGCTTCTCTTGTTGCAGAGCACTGGCTCTAGAGTGTAGGCTCAGCAGCTGTGGTGCAGGGGCTTAGTTGCTCCGTGGCATTTGGGATCTTTCCAGACCAGGGCTCAAACCTGTGTTGCTTGCGCTGGCAGGCAGATTCTTAACCACTGCACCACTAGGGAAACTCTGGGTAGAGTAATCTGGTTGTAGGTTTTTCCCTTTCATCACTTTAAATATGTCCTGCCAGTCCCTTCTGGCTTGCAGAGTTCCTGCTGAAAGATCAGCTGTTAACTTTATGGGGATTCCCTTGTATGTTATTTGTTGCTTTTCCATTGCTGCTTTTAATATTTTTTCTTTGTGTTTAATTTTTGATAGGTTGATTAATATGTGTCTTTGTGTGCTTCTCCTTGGATTTATCCTGTATGGGACTCTCTATGCTTCCTGGACTTGATTGACTATTTCCTTTCCCATATTAGGAAGTATTCAACTATAATCTCTTCAAATATTTTCTCAGTCCCTTTCTTTTTCTCTTCTTCTTCTGGAACCCTTATAATTCGAATGTTGGTGTGTTTAATGTCGTCCCAGAAGTCTCTGAGACTGTCCTCAATTCTTTTCCTTCTTTTTTCTTTATTCTGCTCTGCGGTAGTTATTTCCACTATTTTATCTTCCAGGTCACTTGTCTGTTTTTTGCTTCAGTTATTCTGCTATTGATTCCTTCTAGAGAATTTTTAATTTCATTTATTGTGTTGTTCATCACTGTTTGTTTGTTCTTTAGTTCTTCTAGGTCCTTGTTAAACGATTCTTGTATTTTCTCCATTCTATTTCCAAGATTTTGGATCATCTTTACTATCATTACTCTGAATTGTTTTTCAGGTAGACTACCTATTTCCTCTTCATTTGTTTGGTCTGGTGAGTTTTTAACCCTGCTCCTTCATCTGCTGTGTGTTTCTCTGTCATCTCATTTTGCTTAACTTACTGTGTTTGGGGTCTCCTTTTTGCAGGCTCCATGTTTGTAATTCCCATTGTTTTTGGTGTCTGCCCCCAGCTGCTAAGGTTGTTTCAGTGGGTTGTGTAGGCTTCCTGGTGGAGGGGACTAGTGCCTGTGTTCTGGTGGATGAGGCTGGATCTTGTCTTTCTGGTGGGCAGGGCCACATCTGGTGGTGTGTTTTGGGGTATCTGTGAACTTAGTATGATTTTAGGCATCCTCTCTGCTAGTGGGTGGGGTTGTGGTCCTGTCTTGCTAGTTGTTTGGCATGGGGTGTCCAGCACTGTAGCTTGCTGGTCGTTGAGTGGAGCTGGGTCTTAGCGTTGAGACGGAGATCACTGGGAGCGCTCTTTCCGATTCTTATTATTTGGGGCCAGGAGGTCTCTGGTGGTCCGATGTCTTTAACTCGGCTCTCCCACCTCAGAGGCTCAGGCCTGACACCCAGCAGGAGCACCAAGACTCTGTCAGCCACATGGCTTTTCAGCTGACAGCGTCCTCTGGGAGCCTGGCCCTGTGCTAGCTGGTGAGACCTGAGTAAACTCATTAAGACTGGGAGCCACAGCAGTTCTGTGGGAGCTGCTGCCTAAGGAAGTGGGTGAGGCCTGCACCTTTACTCTTGAACACTTTTCTGAAAAAGCATTTGGCTCCCTTCCTAGAGGAAGCTTAAACTATTTTGTTTTCCACATCTAAGAAATTGAAATCGTAGTGACAATCCTACTGCTTTTTGAGACAAACAGAATTGCACTGATGAAAAATAAATAAATAAATGGTGAATCTCTCACTTTCTGGATAGGGTTCTCACTTTTTCAGACCAGTGGATAACTGCTCTGGACCAGGGTTCCTCAAAGGTACTCTAGAAGAGTGACTGAACCACACGGAATCTTCTGGCTGGAGAGACCATTTTCCTGCAAATGTGAGTAATTTGCTACCTTCTCACCAGGAGAAATGAATCCTCGTGACCACAGGTATAGGTGCCACAGGGAAGGAAGGTCTGGGCTAGGAGAGACACCATGCAGTGCTGCAGTGTGTCTTAGTTATAACTGGTACCTTGACCTACACAACATAATTCTTGTAGCTCTATCTTCCACATGCATAACTATTTCCTCAGGTTACATCTCCGCTGTTGTATGAAACAACCCACTAGAAAAGTTCAGCACATTTCATTTAGCAAACCTCACATCAGAAGGAGACCACCTACATGGATTTCCTTGTTTCGTATTGCTAATTCATTCAAAAGCATTTTCTAAAGGACTACTATTTTCCAGGTATTACTGCCATCCTTAAAGTGATGGCTTTTCATATTCCTCTAGAAAAGATGGATTTCTCCAAACAGGTACTTGTATCATTTTGTTTATTTTGTTTACCTTTGGGAAGCTTCTACATCAAAAGCCTTGTCTTTATTAAACTACACATCCAAATTCATTTGCAGCTCCTTTTGTTCATACAAAGGTTACTGTGTTTCTATCAATTTGGGATGAAAGTACCAAATGCTTGTCTTTCTGCAGAGAGATCAGAACTCCTCCTTGGTGAAGATCAGACTCCCACCTCCCTCCCCATCGTGGCCATCCTCTGGCCTTTGATCACGATGCTAATTCATCATAAACCCACACCTCATAATGATCCATCTGTTTAGATTTTCTCATCAGTAGTTGTTAAAATCAGGCAAAGGTTTGCTTGTTGGTTATTTTTATTCACAGCCACATTAATACAAGCCTTAAAGTAATCAGCTTGTATTATGTGGCCTTTCATGCAGTGCGCACAGATTTGCTGCCTGTTTAGTTTATCTAGGCTCATGCTTGCGAGGCAGCTGTTAGGCATTTAGCTAATAAAATCCTCTTCCTCCGGGGAACTATGCTTTGTCCAGTCCCGGGGAGACACATATAGCCATGTAGTTTACAGTGTAACACTGGAGGCATTTAAAATCAGTTGCTAGTTCCAGATTTTGGTGGATAGCCTCTTTAAAACTAGTGAACTATTTCAAGCATGACCAAATTTGGTCACTGTGGTTTTTATTTTAATTTTCTTGAAGAGAGTGGGTGAACACTTAATATTATAATTTTGAGATGAATCACGCTGACTTCAAGTGTTAGGAAGTAAAGGATCTTTGAATGTACTTAAACCCGTCTTCTGTTCAGTGCTTCTATTTTGACGTTTTCTGGGGGAAGAAGGGTCTTATCTGTCTTTTTTAAATACTGAAGAAATGAAAATATATGAGATTAAACCTTTTCTCATTTGATTGTGTCCCGGCCAAAAGATCATATCAATGAAAACTCATTCAAATGCCTCATTAAAATTCAGTCCCTAGATGAGCAAACTTAATTGGCATGAAGTCAAGATACATAATTATTTAAATTAGGAACATTTCTAGAAACAGAAGGTTATGATGAAAGGCATCTATTTACATCATTCCACTGAATTGGAAGTTATGATAAAAACTGTGTATTTTTGCTAAAAAGAAAGTGAAATATAAAATTATAACTCTATAGCATCTTTAAAACAAAAGAGGTTTATTTAAAATATCTTAGATGCCCTTTGGTTCGTTTGTATTGAAAGGAAGATAAAGTCTTTCTTTTACAAACACATCCTATCAAAGCTAACAACGTTGTGATAAATTACCCTGAGGCTTAGTACAAATAGCTTTGAACATTAAAAAAAATGAATGGCAAAAAAAATCAATAAAAAGTTATTTTCAAAATTAGTATGTGTGCAGATATCACAAACATAGGGAGAACTCTGAGACTCGGTTCATGGGAGTCAACAAAACGATGATCAATAGAAACCCAGAGTGTGAAAATTACTTTAAGAATTAGTAAAAACACAACAAAGAAGATCCCTGCATGCTTCTCAACACCCTGCGTAGTTCTCTGTCATTCCATTTATATGGCATATTTTTCTTAGCACCCAAGGACCCAGGGTGGTTTCCTTGACAGTATCATAGTTATTTGGGTATAAGATAAATACTTTCAGAATCTCAGAAAAAGGGTTTATAGCTCATTAAAATTCTACCTGCTATAGAACTGCTGACACACTGTTTTTCATTTCCCAAAAGGCATGTTGGTTTGAGGCTAGTTTTCTTTTTTTTTAGGATTGGTATTATTATTGTTGCAGGTATTTGCTAAGGGAAGACAATGCAAACAAAATCCTAAGAACAAACACGGAACACCTTTGTGTAACTTGAGCCATGTTGTCACACTTCTCTTCCATGTCGGTGTATTTCCCTCATTTTCATGTTCTTGTTTTAACTATTCTTTTTCTATTATCAGGTAAAAGGAATTATCAGAGTTTCTCTCCACATACTGTCTGTATTAGTGGTTTACATTAGTGGTTACAGTAAAGCAATTGGTTCATTCAAGAGAACTGAAATTAATCCCCTCCTTTCCACAATAAAAGGAGAAAATGACAAAATAAATAGCAAAAGTGGTATCTATCCCTATACACAAACAACCAGGGGGCCAGCTGAATAGAGGTTTAAGAGGGTAGAATAGCAAGGGTAGGTTGAGTCATCAGAAAGCAAAGACACTGTCCACACCTCTTACCTTTTATGGGACTCAGGGTAAATGGAGGGCTATTTGGAAAAATGTTGTCACTAGTGTGTGAGTTTCAACATATACATCAAGAGATTATTTTAAAATGAGATTTTCCTGTTGGGACTGCCATGGCTACGTCTCCTATTTTATTGTTGTTTTATTTACTTTATTTTTTATAGTTTATTTATTCATTGCTAATTTTTATTGGGGTATAGTTGATTTACAATGTTGTGTTAGCTTCTTCTGTACAGCACAATGAATCAGTTATACATATACATATATCCACCCTTTTTAAGATTCTTTTCCCATATAGGCCATCACAGAGTACTGAGAAGAGTTCCCTGTGCTAGACAGTAGGTCCGTATTAGTTATCTGTTTTATATAGAGTAGTGTGTATGTGTCAATCCCAATATCCCAATTTATTCCTCCCCCGCTTAACCACCAGTAACCATAAGTTTATTTTCTACATCTGTAACTCTACTATTTTGTAGATAAGTTCATTTGTAGCCTTTTTTAATATTCCACATATAAGTGCTACCATATGATATTTGTCTTTCTCTGTGTGACTTACTTCATTCAGTATGACAATCTCTAGGTCATCCATGTTGCTGCAAATGGCATTATTTTGTCCTTTTTATGGCTGAGTAATATTCCAGTGTATATATGTACCACATCTTCTTTATCCATTCCTCTGTTCGTGGCCATTTAAGTTGCTTCCATGTCCTGGCTATTGTAAACCGTGTTGCAATGAACACTGGGGTGCATGTATCTTTTTGAATTATGGTTTTCTTCTGATACATACCCAGAAGTGGGATTTCTGGATTATATGGTAGGTCTTTTTTTAGTTGTTTAAGGAATCTCCATATTGTTCTCCATAGTGGCTGTACCAGTTTACATCTCCACCAACAATATAGGATGGTTCCCTTTTCTCCACATTCTCTCCAGCATTTATTTTTTGTAGATTATTTGATGATAGACAATCTGTCTGGTGTGAGCTGATACCTCATTGCAGTTTTGATTTGCATTGCTCTAATAATTAGTGATGTTGAGCTTATTACACCAGCCAGTGGCAGCTTAAAAGTTAAACTGGTTCCATAAAATTCTAACCTAAAACCAAAAAAGATAACCAATAACAACCAAGTATGTACTGGACTTTGTTTTTCAAACTTCCTACTTTAATATCAGGAACAGTTCTTTCTAAATGTCCATGAATATTGAAGGTATTCTAGGCCACACCAAAGCTTAATATATATCAAAAGGTAAAAACTCTCTAAGTCATGTTCTGCTACCTGAACACAACAGAACTTGGAATTTATAGTCAAAGAATAAAGAAAATTAGAATATTTGGAAATTAATAAAGGTTTTCCTGGCTAGAGGTTATCAACTTAAGTAATGAATACTGTGTGCATATTTTTGTAGTATTTGAATCTTATTTCTTATTTTATTTTTTGTCAGCTCTTCAAGCTGATCTTCCACATCATTTATTTACTTTTCTCTTGGGTTTTGATTCTGTATTTGGCTGCTTCTGATGCATAGCTTTTTTTTATGTTTGTTTTGTTTTTTAATGTATTTTTGGCTGCGTTGGGTCTTTGCTGCTGTGTGTGGACTTTTTCTAGTTGCTGCGAGCTGGGGCTACTCTTTGTTGCAGTGCACGGGCTTCTCATTGCGGTGGCTTCTCTTTTTGGGAGCATGGGTTCTAGGAGCGCGGGCTTCAGTAGTTGTGGCATGCAGGCTCAGTAGTTGTGGCTCGCGGGCTCTAGAGTGTAGGCTCAGTAGTTGTGGTGCATGGGCTTAGTTGCTCCGCGGCATGTGGGATCTTCTCGGACCAGGGCTTGAACCCATGTCCCCTGCATTGGCAGGTGGACTCTTAACCACTGCACCACCAGGGAAGCCCTGATGCATGGTTTTAATTGTGCATTTATGTTTAAAATGTCATCTTTACACAAATAATACCTATTATAGACTTTAGAGAATAGAATAAGCGAAAAAGGAAAACAAAAATGACATATATGCCTAAATCCCAAAGTAATTATTTTAACCACTGATCATATGCTTGAATATAGTCAGTCATATAACTTTAGGCATGATTTTTTCCAGTGTAGCATGTATACTGCTTTGTAACTTTAATTTTAACACTCTGTTAGTCTTATCAAGTAAACATTCTCTGCACAAGCAACTGAAATTAATTCATACTATTTATTGTAAAGATCTACAACAATTTATCTACTCGGTCCTTTATTGTGTGATATTTGGGTATTGGAAGAAGTTATTATCGGCGTTATTATTTTGGTGCTTTTATTCAAGAATGCAGCAATCAGAATCAGTGACTTTTTCAGTGGAGTTCGTAAGTCTAAAATTTCCTTCCTTGATATTTCAGAAAATTGTCTCTGGTTTGTAAGAATGATATAAATATTTTTATCCCTCAAATTGGAGAATATATGTGAAACATTCATAATTGTCATTTTCACACTAATGTCAATAGCTTTAGTAATCTGATACAAAACATAAAATATGCCGTGGAAGTCTTCGTCACAAAGACCCAACACAGGCAAAAATAAATAAATAAAATAAATTAAAAAAAAAAAAAAAAAAACATAAAATAACATAGGGGATTAGGTTGTTTGTGGCTAAAAAAAACCTGTTCATTTCTTCTGACATTTTCCCTCTCTTCTTCTTTATTCCAACATCATTTTATAATTCTGCAATATATTGTATTTATCTTTTTATTCACTGAAGCGTGTGATGATTAAGTCATTTTATCTCCCTTTAATTTTTAATCATTTAAGCTAAATTGCGAGCCTGCAATGACTCTTGACAGGGAGATCTTGTGATATTAAGCAATGTCTTTATCTTCAGGGCCAGCCTTTGTTACTTATTAGCTCCAAGGTTATTTCAAATGCTGGCCTTAGATCCCAACATCCAAGAGGAAATATTCAAATCCTTCCCACTCCTATCAAATAAAGACAGCCTTAATTTCAAAATCTCTTCACTTGCTATCAGATGGTTTCATAATGTATTAAATGGCATCAGGAACATGGTCCTCTATAATAACATCTGTTTGAATAGTTGCCCCCCATGTCTTGCCTTTGATAGTTCCGTTGTAAAATTGCTGAGGGATTTAGAGAATGTTGAAGAATAATGTCAGGATTCAGTCTTCATTCATTCATTATTCAACAAGCATGTATGATGGTCAACCATTATCAGGAACCAGGCTTGGCACTAGCAGTTACCAGATGCAATATACATGTTGCCTGGCATTAAGGAGATGGGTATTCTAGCTGCAAACACAGGCAATTAAATCATAATCCATTTTGAAAGGTGTAACCCTGGGGACCAGAACTGGCCATCCAGGAGCTCCCCCTCTGTTTACTAGCTGTGTAATGTGGGGCAAATTAATTTGCCTAAGTCAGTGGTCAAATATATAAAATGATAATGATAACTGTATATAGCCTATGGAGCTGTCAAGGGTTAAATGACATACTATGTAAAAGGTTCGGCATAAACTGGGGCACAGAGTAAACACTCAATCGGCATACGTTTTTATCATTACTAACATTGATGAGAGAGTGAAATACACAGCCTTGTGAAATACTGGACCTTGAGGGACTTACACTGTCTCTTTTTTTTTTTTTTGCGGTACACGGGCCTCTCACTGTTGTGGCGTCTCCCGTTGCGGAGCACAGGCTCCGGACGCGCAGGCTCAGCGGCCATGGCTCACGGGCCCAGCTGCTCCGCGGCACGTGGGATCTTCCCGGACCGGGGCACGAACCCGTGTCCCCTGCACCGGCAGGCAGACTCTCAACCACTGCGCCACCAGGGAAGCCCTACACTATCTCTTGATATGGCGAAGGTTGCGACTTTAGGGATAGGGAGGAGTTCACCTTGAAGTAGAGAAGGGGAGAGAGGACTTTTAGACACAGGGTACACCTAGAACAAAAGCACAGAGAGGTGAGAGAGCATGGCAGGATCGTCTGTGAATAATCAAAAATAGGAACCTTGGCAACCCCTCCTCAAGGGGGAGGGGGTGGGGGAGGCACGGATTGGGAGTTTGGGATTAGCAGATGCAAACTATTATATATAGAGTGGATAAACAAGAAAACCCTACTGTACAGCACAGGGAACTATATTCAATATCCTGTAATAAACCGTAATGGAAAAGAATATGAAAAAGAATATATATATGTATAACTAACTTTGCTGTACAGCAGAAATTCAACACAACGTTGTCAATCAACTATACTTCAATAAAATAAATTGAAAAAAATAGGAACCAACTGCTGTTGAACAAAATGGGGCTGGTTATATAAAGCACTGTGAGCCTATATCAGGGGTTGGCAAATTTTTCTGTAAAGAGTGAGATAGAATATATTTCTGTCTTTACGCGTCGAACCTTTTCTGTCACAACTTTGCGACTCTGCGCTGGTGGTGGGAAAGCAGCCATAGACAATACGCAAACAAATGAGCACGGCTGTGTTCCAATAAAACGTTGCTTACAGAAACTGAAGGTTGAATTTCATACATTTTCATGTGTCATAAAATATTATATTATTAATAATATGTTGATATTTGCACATATTTAAAAGTGTAAATCCCATTTTTTTGCTGATGGGCTGTGCCAAAATACAGGCTGTGGGCTGTACTTGGACTGCAGACCCATAGTTCGTCATTCTACTCTCCATAGAGAAGTATTGTGCAGCAATTAAAAATATTGTATCGATTTAGAAACATCCTTAATAGTATACGGAAATGTACCTGCTTAATAATCCTAAGCATAAGGAAAAGACTGAGAGAAAAAGCACCAAAAGCTCAAGAGTAGCTGACTCTCAGTGTTACAGATTTTACTACATTACAGTGGTTATACGTTTTCTTCCTTCCAAGTTTTCTAGACTGAGCATAAATTAATTTTAAAATTAGAAAATATAGCTTTCATATATTCATAGGTATGCAAAGTTAACTGATAAGTGATCCAATGTGTTTTCAGGATATGTCCATTTGAAATAAAATTCAGATAATTCATGTCAAAATAAAATCTATACCCCAACAATTTTTATTTCTTTTACAATTCCTTTTAACATTTTAAGCTGCATAGAATTAAAAAAAAATGACTGGTCAAAGGTGAGTTTAAGAACATGTATACAAAATCTGTGTTAATGTTTAAGATTTCCTTTCAAGTCTCAATTTGTGCTCACATGCACAATTATTCTGGGAAAGGACTATCAGATAGTGGCAATCAGTCTTGGACATTATTGCCATTTGCTCATGGATGGTAGGAGTAGATGCTGATCAATGGGAACCCAAAGGAAAAACAAGGAAGGAGGAACAGGTTTTTAGGTAAGCATAACATTTGGGAAGACATAATTTTGGTTATCCCATCTTAAGATACCAAGAATAGACAAACTCTTCAGAAATAGAATTATTAAAAGTGAAATATGGGGGCTTCCCTGGTGGCGCAGTGGTTGAGAGTCCGCCTGCCGATGCAGGGGACACGGGTTCGTGCCCCAGTCCGGGAAGATCCCACATGCCGCGGAGCGGATGGGCCCGTGAGCCATGGCCGCTGAGCCTGCGTGTCCGGAGCCTGTGCTCCGCAACGGGAGAGACCACAACAGTGAGAGGCACACATATCGCAAAAAAAAAAAAAAAAGTGAAATATGGTACTTCCTGAGAAACATAACCAATTTCAGATTTATTTCCAAATATTCATTTTTGTAATCACTGAAGATAACGCTGAGACAGTCATCATATTTAATGGGGAAATCTTCCCTGTAAATCAGCATTGACACAAGATCCCCACCACCACCACGTGTAGTCAATATGAACATCCCAGTTGGGGCAATAACAGCAGGAAGAACAATAAGTTCAGAAGCCCAAAAGTTTGCAAAAGGAACTATACAAATAACACTACTTCCAAGATACTCTAGAAAACCGTAAGAATCTGTACATTATTAAAAATAATAGTAATATTTAACAATGCAGCTAGATTCATGATCAATATAAAAACCAATCTATTCCTCTCTGGCAACATGAAAGAGTTGAAAATAAAATGAGAAAAGAAACATAGCGTTACAACAAAAACTTAAATATAAGAAACCTATCAATGAAGCCATAACAAAAACTATGAAGGATTTTTTTAGAGAAAAGAATATTAAAAGATGTTGAAGAAGATCTAAATAAATAACAGTAATCTATGTCATAAAGTCTTAATTTCCTTATAATTAAACTATAAATTTACTTCAAATTTCATCTAAATCTCAAAAAGTATTGTGTGATGTTTGAGAAGATGACAATAAAATTAGTATAGAAGAGAAAAGGGCAAAGAATAACCAAGACAATTTTGCAAATAAACGAAATGAAAAGACTTGCCCTATCAGACAACAAGTGTTATAAAGTCACAGTAATTTAGAGTATGTAGCATTGGTATTAGTATAAAATAGATTAATTGTTGTAGAACAGAATGAGGAGCCCAGATATATACTTATGTTCATTAGTGCTTAAAAAACTATTCAACATTTAAGTTGCTTCCAGGTCCAGGCTATTGTAAATAGTGCTGCAATGAACATTGGGGTACATGTATCTTTTCGAATTATGGTTTTCTACAGATACATGCCCAGGAATGGGACTGCTGGGTCATATGGTAGCTCTATTTTCAGTTTTTTAAGGAACCTCCATACTGTTTTCCATAGTGGCTGTACCAGTTTGCACTTCCACCAACAGTGTAGGAGCGTTCCCTTTTCTCCACACCCTCTCCAGCATTTATTGTTTGTAGATTTTTTGATGATGGCCATTCTGACTGGTGCAGTTTTGATTTGCATTTCTCTTATAATTAGTGATGCTGAACATCTTTTCATGGGTTTGTTGGCCATTTGTATGTGTTCTTTGGAGAAATGTCTATTTAGGTGCCCATTTTTTGATGGGGTTATTTGTTTTTTTGATATTGAGCTGCATTTGATATTGAGCTCTTTGTATATTTTGGAGATTAATCCCTTGTCAGTTCCTTTGCTTGCAGATATTTTCTCCCATTCTGAGGGTTGTCTTTTTTGTTTCATTTATGGTTTCCTTTGCTATGCAAAAGCTTGTAAGTTCAATTAGGTCACATGTGTTTATTTTTGTTTTTATTTTCACTACTCTAGGAGGTGGATCAGAAAAGACCTTGCTGCAATTTATGTCACAGGGTTCTGCCTATGTTTTCCTCTAAAAGTTTTATAGTATCTGGCCTTACATTTAGGTCTTTCATCCATTTTGAGATTTTTGGTTATGGTCTTACAGTGTGTTCTAATTTCATTCTTTTGCATGTAGCTGTCCAGTTTTCCCAGCACCACTTATTGAAGAGACTGCAGCGCTATTTACAATAGCCAGGATGTGGAAGCAACCTAAATGTCCATGAACAGAGGAATGGATAAACAAGATGTGGTACATATATACAATGAAATATTACTTAGCCATAAAAGAGAACAAAATAATGCCATTTGCAGCAACATGGATGGACCTAGGGATTCTTATACTGAGTGAAGTAAGTCAGACAGGGAAAGACAAATATCATATGATATCACTAATATGTGGAATCTAAAAAAAAAGGTTATAAATGAATTTATCTACAAAACAGAAATGGAGTTACAGATGTAGAAAATAAACTTACGGTTACTGGGGGGTAAGGGGGGGATAAATTGGGAGACTGGGATTGACACATACACTCTACTATGTATAAAACAGATAACTAATAAGGACCTACTGTATAGCACAGGGAACTCTACTCAATACTCTGTAGTGGGCTATATTGGAAAAGAATCTAAAAAAGAGTGGATATATGTATATGTGTAACTGATTCACTTTGATGTACAGCAGAAAGTAACACAACATAGTAAATGAACTATACGCCAATAAAATTTTCAAAAAGAAAAAAAGTAAAACTAGAAAAAAAACCTATTTAATAATTCATCTTGGAAAATGTTCTTAGACTCCTACATAACACAATACACAAATATAAAATATCTCTACTTTTCTATAGACATTTCCTGGTAAGGAAGCAAAAGAAATTAGTTGGGCTCTGACAGATGGTCCTTAATCTGCATTTTCGCCCAAGAGAAAGAATGGACTATTTTCAAAAGTCATTCTGATTGCACTGTTTGTTATTCAGTCCCAAGATTATGGGTACTCTGATTCCAGGGGCCTTAAACCTTTGATGCCATGTCACTCTTCTAGTAGTGAGCAGTTGAAGTTCTCGACTAAACTACATAAGAATACATAAGTGGGATTCACTGAAGATGCTATAAGGCTCCCTCATTTCTTCTTCACCCAAATGCATGGAATCAGCTCAAAGTCCCCAGGTCCGGTGGTCCCTCTTTATCATAAAATACTGTCTAACAAACCAAGGAAAACCTATCTAACCCTTACCTCTTATAGCTGTCAGTGATCAATTACACAGCTGCTGTTGAGAGGAACTGGTGTTCTCTTGAAGTTGATGAGAGACTCCGTACAACCAGGCTTGGACCAGAATATTAGCTGAATCTAGGGGTACTGGGCTCCCTGTGTAGCCAATAAAAGTACCCTAAGAATCTGCTTGCCAAGGACCTACAGATTGTCATACTGAGTGAAGTCAGACAGAGAAAGGCAAATACCATATGATATCACTTATATGCAGAATCTAAAAAGAAATGATACAAATAAGCTTATTTACAGAACAGAAACAGACTCACAGACTTAGAGAACAAACTTACGGTTACCAGGGGGGACGGGTGGGGGGAAGTGATAGGGAGTTTGGGATTGACGTGTACACATTGCTGTATTTGGTGGCACAGTGGTTAAGAATCCACCTGCCAATGCAGAGGACATGGGTTCGATCCCCGGTCCGGGGAGACCCCACATGCCGCGGAGCAACTAAGCCCGTGTGCCACAACTACTGAGCCTGCGCTCTAGAGCCCGTGAGCCACAACTACTGAGCCTGCGTGCCACAACTCCTGAAGCCCATGTGCCTAGAGCACGTGCTCTGCAACAAGAGAAGCCACTGCAATGAAAAACCCGTGCACCGCAACGAAGAGTAGCCCTGGCTCGCTGCAACTAGAGAAAGCCTGCGTGCAGCAACGAAGACCCAACGCAGCCAAAAATAAATTTAAAAAAATAAAATGGATAACCAACAAGGACCTACTGTATAGCACAGGGAACTCTGCTCAATATTATATAACAACCCAAATGGGAAAAGAATTTGAAAAAGAATAGATACACGTATATGTATAACTGAATCACCTTGCTGTACACCTGAAACAAACACAACAGTGTTAATCAACTATACTCCAATATAAAATAAAAAGTTGTAGGAACAAAAAAGGATCTGCCTGCCTTTCTAGAATGAATATTCTATATCTTGCTTTTACTGTGGGCTATATGAGTATAGGCATTTGCCAATACTTACTGAACTGTACATTTAAGACCCACTTAATTTCTTGTATGTAATTACATCTCCATCTAAAGGTTCTCAAAGGAAAAAAAAATAAAGTGGTATGTGGGGGAGGGGTGGGCTTGGTCAAAGAATTTGGGGAACTATTTATTTCCATACCCATCTTTCCTCTTGGAGATTGCATAATGCACATGAATATTAAAGTCTCATCAATGCTGCCAGATTTAGATTGCCTTGTTAATACAGACAGTGTGATGCTGGCAGAAGCAGACAGAACTGAGACCGGAAATTAATCCTTGCATTCATAGCCAATTGATTTTTTGGCAGTGATGCCAAGGCAATTCAGTGTGACCAAGGATAATCTTTCCAGAATGTGTACTAGGAAAATCGGATATCCAGATGCAAAGCATACATTTCAGTGCTTACATCACACCATACATACACACACACACACCCCTACCTCCCCAGTTTACCACAGGCCTAAAGGTAAGAAGTAAACCATAAAACATATAGGAGAAAATCTTCAGGACTTCTGGCTAGGCAAAGATTTCCTTGATACGACACGAGAAGCACGATCAATTAAAAAATTATAATTTCGGGCTTCCTTGGTGGCGCAGTGGTTGAGAGTCCGCCTGCCGATGCAGGGGACACGGGTTCATGCCCCGGTCCGGGAGGATCCCACGTGCCGCAGAGCGGCTGGGCCCGTGAGCCATGGCCGCTGAGCCTGCACATCTGGAGCCTGTGCTCCGCAACGGGAGGGCCCACAACAGTGAGAGGCCCGTGTACCGCAAAATAAAAAAAAAAAAAATAAATTATAATTTCGACTTCATCAAAATATAAAACATTTGTGCTTTAAATGACCACATTAGGACAATGAAAAGCCAAGCCCCAGGAGGAGAGAAAATATAGACAAATCATGTTTGATAATGGACTTGTATCCAGAATATATAAAGAACTTTTACAACTCAATTATAAAAAGACAACCCGATTTTAAATATGGGCAAAGGATCTGAATATCAAAATAAGAGATACAAATGGCTAATTAATAACCGTACAAAGGATGCTTAACATCATTAGTAATTAGAGAAAGGCAAATTAAAACCCCAACGGGATGAAAGCGGAACAGCTATAATCAAAAAGACAGACAGCAACAAGTGTTGCAGAGACAGTGCAACCTTCACGTATAGTATAGCTGGCGGGAATGTAAACGGACGTGGGTACAGTAGAAAACCAGTTGGCAGCTTAAAAAGGTAAACTTATCAGATGGCCCAGCAATTGCATTCTTAGGTATCCAGCTAAGAGAAATGCAAAGCATATGTCCACACAAAGATGTGTACACAAATGCACACTATAGTATTGTTTGCAGTAACACAAAGTGGAAACATTGCCATCAACTGGTGAATGGATTATCGAAATGTTTTTATTCTATCATACAGTGGAATATGGTTCAGCAATAAAGAGAAACACCTTACAAATTGGATGAACCTCCAAAACACTATGCTGCTGAAAGATGCGGGATGGATAGGTGCACGCATTGTATGACTTCATTTATATGAAAATCTACAGAGACAGATAGCATATTAGTCATTACCTTGGTCTGGGAGTGTTAGCCAGAATTGACTGCAACAGACAAAAGGGATATTTTGGGATGATGGAAACGTTCAAACTGTACTGTGTTGATGTCTGCACAATTCTGTAAATGTACTAAAGTGTCATGGGATCGTATACTTAAGTGTGTGAATTTTATGGTATGTAAACAATACCTCAAGAAAGGTGTTAAATTTTGACTGTGAGTGGATCAAAGCAAAAGAGAAAAGACCCTTTGGGATACAGGAAATGATATTCTGAATGACATCCTTACCATACCAGATTTAGCTGACTTTGTTAATGTTCCTAAGTCTAGGGCTAGGAAAACCATGTGATATGACATTAGTGAAAGCAAGTATTCATGTCATGACGCAGCCCTCTGACTGTGGCTTAATATGGGGATAGATATTTTACCCTGAAGCTGCAGGCAGCATCTCCTTCAGGCTATCTGCCATAGGTATGATGTCCCTCTCTACCTAGCTTTTGATTGAATGCTGAATAGCAGTGAGCTGACGCTATAATCCTTGACCAGTATCTGGAGTGCAGTTATTCTGCGAGGCTGATTAGGTAGGGGAGGCACCAGCTTTAACAGTCAATTGAGCTGGAGTCAGGATTACTCTTTTCTTGAGAATGTTAAGTAGCTTGGAGAAAACACACTCTGGAATCAAAAACCACCCCCCAAACCTTATTTCTTGGCTTTCTGCTTTCTCAAAAAGAATAGGCGAACAACATCTCAAAATCAGCCACACCCAGTCCTCTCTGCCCTAGAAAATGCCACAGAATAAAAACAGCATATAAAATAATTTTACTAGCATGCTGGTTCCTTTTCAGGAGCCTGGTTATATTGACTATGACAGTAATAACTACTTATGGATGGTTACCTGGACCTTTGGTGAAGTATTTTCTGAAATTGACTGTATGGATAGGACGTCACAGGAATGGAGCAGATGCATGGCTTTTTCCAAACCACGCTGGGTGAGCTTTTCCTCAGGAGACCAGGTTCTGAACCCAAGGGAATTAAAGGGAAACTTCCTGAACTTTGCAGCTCTGGACTGATTCCTATGGAACGCTTATCTCAGGTGCTATTAAGACTCTTTGCACCTTACACTATTGACATTTGCCTTGACTTGGGAACTTAGATAAAGATGAAAGAATAATTTATGTTGCTTTTCCTCCTCTCCATCCACACCGTGGTCTTCTTGATCTGGGACCTAAAGGACTGAAAAAATTCATCACAGCTTTTTTAGCTTCTCTGCCCCCAAAGAAATTTCTTTGACTTTGTCTAGATTTGGCTATTAAATTCACAGTGCAGGACATGTAACAGTGAGCTGGTTTATAAATATATCATGGGATTAATGATATTAAGACAGGCTGGGACCTGGGACCTGGGACCCTTTGCTGTAGTGCTTGCACCTGAACAAACATCTCCTCAAGCAACAAAATACAAAGAAATTATAAAAGACTAAAAATAACTGTGTGCATGCCCAGTTGGGGCAAATTATAGACAACAAGATACAAAAAGACCAAAAAAAAAACCAAAACAAACTGTCAGTTTTGAAGAGTCTGGAGCAAAAGCAGGGCAGTGCACATGCCCCCTGCACATAACACCACCAAAGGGGTGGGCAGACCACCTAAGCCACACCTCCAGCCTGACCCCCTAAGCCACACCTCCAGCCTGACCTCTGGACACGCTCTTGCCCTCACCCCCATATGAGGCACAAGCTCGCCCTCCCCCCAGGGAGCGAGCAAGCAATGGAACCTGTTACTTGTTCTAACTCCCCTCTTCTGCAGCAGGGGCCCCAATAAAGCTTTGCCTGAATTCCTCGTCTGGCCTCTGATTAATTTCTATTGATTAAAGAGGCCAAGAACCCTGGTCAGTAACAACAGTAATTAAAGAAGATATTAATATACAGAGTTTTTACCCATTTACTGAAAGGCCAATGCATCATAGCTATAATTTCCTTAGTATCTCAGGACTGAAACCACTAGACCTGTTTTGTATCTATTGGGGCTAACCTGGTATTTAGCTTGACAGGGAAAACAAAAACGTAATAGTAACTTTTTACTTGAGAAAACGTGGAGAACCTTTATTAATTTCTATATATGCGACAAATATAGATACACAGGTTTGATAAATGGGTCCCACTCAACCAGTGAACCTTCAAATAAATTAAATCTTATTGAGAAAGTCCAAATATTTTCAAGTCAATTCAAAAAAGCCTAAAACAGTAAAATGTGTACAACTTTCATATCTCCTGGTCTCCTAAATATAGCACTGATGCTCCTTAGCCTCTGTTTCAAGTCCAAAAAGGGGTTAATTTTAATTCCATTGAGATCATAGGACTGCCAGGTACCTTGCAAAGTTTGCTAGTGCCTTGTTGCCTTTAAATTACTATCACCTGAAAGTAGCACACCATTGTAAATCAACTATGCTTCAATTAAAAAACAAACCCAAAGGCTGTAAAAAATTCTTATTCCCACCAGTGATATATTATTAGAGTGTCCATGTTAATTATAATAGCTGATTTTTATGTTTGTAAGGAACAACTAAGGGCTCAATATTTTTTTTAACAATGCAAGTTTATCCATATATACAAATTGCATTAGATTCTGCTTGCCCTAAGATATATGCAAGGCATGTTTAAGTGTTTAAAGGAATAAACCTTACTCCATCACTAAAAAAAGGAAAAACATTAATTATTATTTACATAGTAATTCATTAGTAATAATAAAACTAATTTTGGCAGAAAAAGTACTGGAAATGAAAATTTAGAGAGAAATTTGTTTTTCAGTGTTAAAGAAACCTATGTTTTTCAGACAAAGAAAAGAACCAATATTCAACATGTCCTATAATGTTTTTCTTAGCTCTGAGAGGCAAATATTATTAGTTTTGTTGGTTCTTATTTTGAAAATCAAATGAAAACAACTATCACTGTGTCATATTTCTCTTTTAGATAGGAATATATTAAGAGTTATGGAAAGTCTACAAAACCTGGAATACCAGGGGCTGTATTTGGTTGAACTATTCTCTATGCTTTGTGTATTCCCTTCAAATAAGAAGAGTTGCTTAGAAATAACTGCTAAAAGATTATCTGAGTTCCAAAAAACTTTATGTTGCTGCTTTTTAAATTACTAGCATCCAGCATCAATTATTTATACTGAGATTTGTAATAAATTCTTAAATATTCAGTAACCTGTAAAGATCTGTGAAAAGGTTTTTTGTTTTTTTTTTTTTTTTTACCAGATAACCCCTTCTTGTAATCACATGTGCAGAGAATAAATATAGCTTTAACTCCTAAGACCTAAACTATTTACTGACTCCATCATAAAGACAAAATATATTCATGATCAAAAACTGGCTCCAGGGCTTCCCTGGTGGCGCAGTGGTTGAGAATCCGCCTGCTTATGCAGGGGACACGGGTTCGTGCCCCGGTCCAGGAAGATCCCACATGCTGCGGAGCGGCTGGGCCCGTGAGCCATGGCCGCTGAGCCTGCGCGTCCGGAGCCTGTGCTGCGCAACGGGAGAGGCCACAACAGTGAGAGGCCCGCGAACCCAAAAAAAAAATAAAAACAAAAATAAATTGTTCAGAAGGAAAAGGCGGCGGAGGAGTATCTGCCCTCTGATCATGGAAAGTATACACTGTTGGTGTTAGTGATTAATAAGTCGATTATCAGCCCTATGCACTCCTTAAAATAATCTTCATGAGAACACTGTTTTCATAAAACATGGATTTGTTTATTTTATATAGTAAACATTTACACAGCTCTTACTAAGCAGCACACATTCTTCTAAGTGTTTTATTAACTCATTTCTTCCTCAGCACGACTATAGGATTAGGTAGTAACCCCATATGATGAAGAAAGCAGGAACTGGGTATAAAAGGAAGTACTTCACTGAGGTCCCAAAGCTAGAAAGTGGGTTTGAACCTAGATAGTCATGTCACAGGGCATGGCTTCTAACATCTGCTGGTGTTTTCAGCCCTGTCCCCTCAGAGTTCACTTCACAACTGTACACGTGACAGTTTTATTGACCAAATACAATTTCCTATCAGTCTATTTTCTTGGACAGACTAAACGTTGCTTGTGTGTTTGGTAATGGCCTCTCTTAGCCCATAGAATGAAGACTACACTGGCTGACTCAGGTTCCCTAAGAGATCAGTCCAAGGACAGCAAAGTTAAAGTGGATTGAACAGACACTGGACTTGAGTCTCAGCTCTACTTTGCCGCCTGGTGTTCAGCTGGGCATACCTCACAGCAGTACCTACTCTTGCCGGTGCTTGGCGTGTAATTGTCCTAGGAGCCCACACCATGTGATGTTTTGGAAATCGTCACAACATAGTGTCAACAGAAATTAGTGTATTTGAATTGAGTTCGGTGTGAAAGGATCTTGAATGTTGAGTTGGAGGTCTTCAGTCTAAATTCAAAAGAATAGGAGGCCGCTACAGGTTCTCAGAGAGAGAAATGACAGCTGGAAGCCACGCCTGAGGACTAGTTTGTGGAAAGGTGCAGAGGGAATTGGAGTAGGACACTGAAGGGCTAGGGAAACGAATGAATCAGGTAACTTGGGTGAGGAGGCCAGAGAAGAAGGACAAGAAAAAGAGAGAAATCCAAGGTGATTCCAGAGCTTCAAGTGTGGGGAGCGAGAAGAATCTTTTTGGTTTTTTTTGGGGGGTGGGGCTGAAGGACAGGGAAGGTGGCATAGAGCTGGAAGAGAGAAGATAAATGTGACTTCTGAATAATGCACATCAGGGCTTATTTCAATCACCACTTTAGCATAACGCGGCTAAAAATTCTAAAGCTTTGTAAAAATAGATCTTAGTTGAGATGTAGAATATTTTTGGCTATGTCAGCCCTGGTCTGTGTAGAGAAACTTTTGACCAATACTATAGTTCCCTCCCTGTAACTACAAGCCCCGTCTGGAAGGTTCAATCTAAATTAGTACCTCCTATTACTTTCTCATGGAACCCGTATGTTTTCCTTCAGAGCATTTATCATAATTCGTAATTATTTAATCATTTACATGTTTGCTTGTTGAACGTTTCTTTCCTCCACTAGACTGAAATCTTCATGAAGACATGCACTTTATCTCATTTTACAGCATTGCATACCCAGTTATTAGCATAGTTTTGGGCACAAGGTAAATAAATAAATGATCCAGGTTTCTTCTCCTTATTAAAAGCCAAGTTTTTTTAAAAACTTAGAAACTAAAAAACTAAGTAATACCCGAGAGATGTTATCCATTTTACTATGTTGAAAAATGAAATCAAAGTCTGTCTACTTCTCGGGCTTTGATTAGAAATCGAAGATTAGGAATAGTTGAATTGCCAAATTTAAACACTCTTCTTCCAAGTGGTTAAACCCTATTAACATTTCAACTGTTTAGGGTCTTGGATGTGAAATATTTATGAATACAAAAGGTTTGTAATGCAACATTGCAATAAGCAGAGAGAAAAAAGCACTCTCTGGACCAGAGAGATTTACATTATAACTAAGAGAAGTTAGCCTCACAGCTTAGGTGATATAAGAAAGAAAAAGTACTTCTTGAAAGGGGAGAAAAAAATAAGTGTTCGTGAAAGTTCAGTTACTTCAAGCAAAGTATAGTACGGCATACACTATTTTTTTTTTTCCACACGTGAAAGACCCAAATAAAGTAAGCTTTAAAAAAAATCAAAGTACACTAAAGGTCTGTGATCCAGAACATCTTCAATCACATCCTCTTATTCTGCTCTGTCATCTAATTTCACCATTCTCCACTCCAGTGCCTTTGACCTTTGGAGAACAATAATGCCAATGACTTTTACAGTAATTTGTCCCATTGTGCCACTGTAATTGAGTTCACCTAAGGACCTATTGGACATTGTATTAATAATTGTTTATGCTAGAGGTATTTTAGCCACATTAAGTCTTTGTAAAATCTAATCAAGAAACTTAAAAGATGTTTTGTGTTATTGATGATGAAGCATCTTCAACTATATTGAATTTCTCACAATTGTTTAAATTTCAAAGATTTATTTACCTTTACATTTATATTTAGAAATAAAAACACAAAGGACATTTATTTGTACTTTATTATGTTCTTTTTTCTTGAAATTAATGGAAAAATTCTCCCCATAAGTGTTCTTACTGTTTGATATTAACAGGAAAATGACTGGTGTTTTCCTTTTGATGATGAATGTAATACTCATCACTAATTTTCATTGTTTTATACATATTCTAAGCTCTTATCATCCCAACATTCTCTTAAAACATTCAATATAAACTATGTGTATAGCTTAAAGTGGTCTCTAAAACATACATATTTTTCAATCACCAAAGACTCAAGCCAAAACCAAAAGAAAACAAGTAGAAAATAATATTAACCAAAAAACTCTCCTCCCTGCAATGTGTCCAAACTTGTCCATATGCCCGACGCATAATTTACACAAATATGAACACAGTGCCAAATCTCCATGTAAAAAAGCTTGAAGTTTTTTTAATTTGCTTCAAGGAATACTCAGCAAAACAAAATCCCAATGCATAGAACATTATAGACAGCTTCATTTTTTAATGTAATTTTATTTATTCACTGATTTTTTGTTTTTTTTGGCTGCATGGCACGTGGGATCTTAGTTTCCCGATCAGGGATCGAACCCATGCCCCCTGCATTGGAAGCGCAGAGTCTTAATCACTGGACAGCCAGGGAGTCCCATCCACTGAATATTTTAAAATGTACTCATTTAAGTTGAAAAACTCACCCTAACACTTAAGTAGGTATTGACTTTATAGCTGGTAAGGGCTTTCTCCCAATCAGGCCAAGCTCTGAATAACAAACACCAAGAGCGTTTCTGTGCACTGACACTGGTGAGCCTGGCAGATGAGGGTGCCTGGGGCGGTCTGCCTGTTATCATCCAAGTGTATCAGGTCCAAACCTGAAAGAATCTCCTAGGAAGGTAACTGGACTGCCAGTGTAAGGAGGGCAGTGACCAAAGAAGGAAAGGAGGCAGGATGTTTCCATTCAATTATTGCCTGCCCACCTCCCATACATGAATTAGTCCTTTGTCAGACCATCATTCATCATATACAGTCCCAGATGCTTAAGTGATTTTTTATCCACTCTCTGCTACCTCACAATAAATGTTTGTTTATATTTCAAGCATGTCTATAATTTGCCATGTTCCTCCCCTCCAACTATGTCAGACACCTGCCATGTCAATCACACTTAATATCCCTCAACCATAACACACACTAAACTCATTTATTCCTCTCTGTGTTTTCTTTTCCTCACTGTGTTGTAAGTGCACTTGGTCTGAAAATGAATGTCCATCCCAACACCCCAATCTGAAATGTCCATCTTTCTACCTTTATGCAGTACAAAGACCTTCATCCCTCAAATCAATACCAAGTTCATTTCTTTTATGATTCCTTATCCAATTTCAGTCCATGTCAATTATTTTCATTCTACTTTGAGTCACTATTTTGAAATTTAGTGCTTGTGTGTGTGTGTGTGTGTGTGTGTGTTTAATTATTTCAAGATCATCATGTAGTCATCTAACTGGACTGTGCGGTCTCCCAGGTCAGGGCCCATATTTTGTGCTTCTTGGCATCTGTACTTTGGTTACTAACAGTGCTGGGTGTCCTATTGAAGAGACAGACTTTTCACTGAACTGATTTTCCACGCTGACAGCTGAACAGGAAGTAGAAATCCACTCAGTAAAGGCAAGGAGAAGTCGCTTTGTGCTGTCATTGCCAGGGTACAATAGTGGTAAAATCCCTATGTTTGCCTACTGAAATACCAACGAATAACAATGCTATAAAGCAGGTATTCCTATCTCTGAATTACGGATGAGGAAAGGGAGTTTTAGAGCAAGGGACTTGTTAAAGACCATTCAGCAGATAAGGGTAGTGAAGCCTTTAATCTTCGACAAAGATGCCAAGAATATACAATGGAGAAAAGACAGTCTCTTCAGCCAGAGGCGTTGGGAAAGTGGGCCAGCTGCATGTAAACCAATGAAGTTAGAACACTCCCTCCAACCCTACACAAAAATAAACTCAAAATGGCTTAAAGATCTCTATAAGACAGGACACCACAAAATTCCTAGAAAAGAACATAGGCAAAACATTATTGGACATAAATGGTACCACTGTTTTCTTATGCCAGTCTTCCAAGGTAAAATAAATAAAAGCAAAAATAAACAAATTAGACCTAATCAAATTATAAGCTTTTGTACAGCAAAGGAAATCATAAACAAAACGAAAAGACAACCTACAGAAAGGAAGAAAATATTTGCAAATGCTACCACCAACAAGGGCTTAATTTCCAAACTATACAAATATCAATAGCATATACAGCTCAATATCAAAATAACAAAGCAAAACAAAACAACAACCCAATCAAAAAAGGGGCAGATGCCCTAAATAGACATTTCTCCAAAAACGATATACAGATGGCCAAAAGGCACATGAAAAGATGTTCATCATTGCTAATTATTAGAGAAATGCAAATCAAAACTACAATGAGATATCACCTCAAAACCAGTCAGAATGGTCATCATCAAGAAGTCTACAACTAATAAATATTGGAGAGAATGTGGAGAAAAAGGAAACCTCTTCCACTATTAGTAGGAATTTAAGTTGGTGCAGCCACTATGGAGAATGGTATGGAGGTTCCTTAAAAAACTAAAAAAACAGTTACCCTATGATCCAGCAATCCCACCCCTGGGCATATATCCAGAGAAAACCTCTAATGTGAAAAGATACCTGGACCGCATTGTTCATAGCAGCACTATTTACAATACTCAAGACATGGCAGCAACCTAAATTGTCCATCGACAGATGAATGGATAAAGAAGATATCAATATATATACAATGGAATATTACTCAGCCATAAAAAAATAAAGAAATAATGCCATTTGCAGCAACATGGGTGGACATAGAGATTATCATACTAAGTGAAGTAAGTCAAACAGAGAAAGACAAATGTATGATAATACTTATAAGTGGAATCTAAAAAATGATACAAGTGAACTTATTTACAAAACAGAAACAGACTCACAGACATAAAAACAAACTTATGGTTGCCAAACGGGAAAGAAGCTGGGAAGGGATAAATTAGGAAATTGGGATTAACATACATACACTACTATATAAAAAAGATTTTTAGAAAAAGAGTAGTGGGACTTCCCTGGTGGCACAGTGGTTAAGAATCTGCCTGCCAATGCAGGGGACACAGGTTCGAGCCCTGGTCTGGAAAGATGCCACATGCCGCGAAGCAACTAAGCCCGGGCACCACAACTACTGAGCCTGAGCTCTAAAGCCCATGAGCCACAACTAATGAGCCCACGTGCCACAACTACTGAAGCCT
Organism: Orcinus orca; assembly: GCF_937001465.1. Lineage (NCBI taxonomy): Eukaryota > Metazoa > Chordata > Mammalia > Artiodactyla > Delphinidae > Orcinus > Orcinus orca. Next base: position 6,853,825 of record NC_064563.1, on the reverse strand, counting down.
ACATGCCTAGAGCTTGTGCTCTGCAACAAGAGAAGCCACTGCAAGGAGAAGCCTGTGCACTGCAACGAAGAGTAGCCCCCACTCATCACAACTAGAGAAAGCCCGCGCACAGCAAAAAGACCCAGTGCAGCCTAAATAAATAAATAAATAAAAAGAGAGTAGTGAAAATTGCCTTAAAACTTAGTTCAGAGGACCTTAAAGATGGCAGAAGAGTAAGACGTGGAAATCACCTTCCTCCCCACAGATACATCAGAAATACATCTGCACGTGGAACAACACCTACAGAACACCTACTGAACGCTGGCAGAAGACCTCAGACCTCCCAAAAGGCAAGAAACTCCCCATGAACCTGGGTAGGGCAAAATAAAAAAGAACAAACAGAGACAAAAGAATAGGGATGGGACCTGCTCCAGTGGAAAGGAGTGGTGAAGGAGGAAAGGTTTCCACACATTAGGAAGCCCCTTCACTGGTGGAGATGGGGGTGGGTGGTGGGGAAGCTTCGGCGCCACGGAGGAGAGCACAGCAACAGGGGTGCAGAGGGCAAAACAGAGAGATTCCTGCACAGAGGATCAGTGCCGAACAGCACTCACCAGCCCGAGAGGCTTGTCTGCTCAACAGCCAGGACTGGTGGGGGCTGGGAGCTGAGGCTCGGGCTTCAGAGGTCAGACCCCAGGGAGAGGACTGGGGTTGGCTGCGTGAACACAGTCTGAAGGGGACTAGTGCACCACAGCTAGCTGGGAGGGAGTCCTGGAGAAAGTCTGGACCTGCCTAAGAGTCAAGGGACAATTGTTTCGGGGTGCGCGAGGAGAGGGGATTCAGAGCACCGCCTACGAGCTTCAGAGACAAGCGCGAGATGCGGCTATCAGTGTGGACACCAGAGATGGGCATGAAATGCTAAGGCTGCTGCTGCAGCTACCAAGAATCCTGCGTGCAAGCACAGGTCATTATCCACATCTCCCCTCCAGCAGGCCTGTGCAGCCCCACTGCGAGGGTCCCGTGATCCAGGGACAACTTCAATGGGAAAACACACAATGCGCCTCAGGCTGGTGCAACGTCACACTGGCCTCTACGGCCCAGGCTCACCCCGCATTCTGTACCCCTCCCTCCCCCTGGCCTGAGTGAGCCAGAGCCCCCTAATCAGCTGCTCCTTTAACCCCCTCCTGTCTGAGTGAACAACAGATGGCAGAGGGCGACCTACACGCAGAGGCGGGGCCAAATCCAAAGCTGAACCCCAGGAGCTGTGAGAACAAAGAAGAGAAAGGGAAATCTCTCCCAGCAGCCTCAGGAGCAGTAGATTAAATCTCCACAATCAACTTGATGTACCCTGAATCTGTGGAATACATGAATAGACAATGAATCATCATAAAACTGAGGCAGAGGACTTTGGGAACAACTGTAGACTTGGGGTTTGCTGTATGTGACTGACGACTTTCTGATTTTTATGTGTATCTTAGTATAGTTTTTAGCGTTTCTTATCATTGGTGGATTTGTTTACTGGTTTGGTTGCTCTCTTTTTTTAATATTACTTTTTATTATTTTTAATTTTTTTCTTTTAATAATATTTTTAGAAATATTTTATTTTAATAAGCTTAATTAATTAATTATCTTTTTTTTTCTCCCTTTTCTTCTGAGCTGTGTGGCTGACAGTATCATGGTTGTCTGGCCTGGTGTCAGGCCTGAGCCTCTGAGGTGGGAGAGCCGAATTCAGGACATTGAACCACCAGAGGCATCCCAGCCCCAGGTAATATCAATTGGCGAGAACTCTCCCAGAGATCTCTGTCTCAGCGCCAAGACCCAGCTCCACTCAACAACCAGCAAGCTACAGTGCTGGACACCCCATGGCCATCAACTAGCAAGATAGGAACACAACCCCACCCATTAGCAGAGAGGCTGCCTAAAATCATACTAAGTTCACAGGCACCCCAAAACACACCATCAGACAGAGTCCTATCCACAAGAAAGACAAGATCCAGCCTCATCCACCAGAACACAGGCACTAGTCCCCTCCACCAGGAAGCCTACACAACCCACTGAAACAACCTTACCCACTGGGGGCAGACACCAAAAACAACAGGAACTACGAACCTGCAGCCGGTGAAAAGGAGACCCCAAACACAGTAAGTTAAGCAAAATGAGAAGACAGAGAAATATGCAGCATATGAAGGAGCAAAGTAAAAACCCACCAGACCAAACAAATGAACAGGAAATAGGCAGTCTACCTGAAACAGAATTCAGAGTAATGCTAGTAAACATGATCCAAAATCCTGGAAATAGAATGGAGAAAATACAAGAAAAATTTCACAAGGACCTAGAAGAACTAAAGAGCAAACAAACAATGATGAACAACACAATAAACGAAATTAAAAATTCTCTAGATGGAATCAGTAGCAGAATAACTGAGGTAGAAGAATGGATAAGAGACCTGGAAGATAAAATAGCGGAAATAACTACCGCAGAGCTGAATAAAGAAAACAAGAATGAAAAGAATTGAGGACAGTCTCAGAGACCTCTGGGACAACATTAAACGCACCAATGTTTGAATTATAGGGGTTCCAGAAGAAGAAGAGAAAAAGAAAGGGACTGAGAAAATATTTGAAGAGATTATAGTTGAACACTTCCCTAATATGGGAAAGGAAATAGTCAATCAAGTCCAGGAAGCACAGAGAGTCCCATACAAGATAAATCCAAGAAGAAACACGCCAAGACACATATTAATCAAACTATGAAAAATTAAATACAAAGAAAACATATTAAAAGCATCAAGAGAAAAGCAACAAAATAACATACAGGGGAATCCCCATAAGGTTAACAGTTGATCTTTCAACAGAAACTCTGCAAGCCACAGGGGAATGGCAGGACATATTTAAAGTGATGAAAGGGAAAAGCCTACAACCAAGATTACTCTACCCAGCAAGGCTCTCATTCAGATGTGATGGAGAAATCAAAAGCTTTAGAGACAAGAAAAAGCTAAGAGAATTCAGCACCACCAAACCACCTTATAACAAATGCTAAGGGAACTTCTCGAGGCAGGAGACACAAGAGAAGGAAAAGACCTACAATAAAAAACCTAAAACAATTAAGAAAATGGTAATAGGAACATACTTATCAATAATTACCTTAAATGTAAATGGATTAAATGTTCCAACCAAAAGACATAGACTGGCTGAATGGACACAAAAACAAGACCCATTTAACCTCCTAGAGGGGTGGGATAGGGATGGTGGGAGGGAGACGCAACAGGGAGGAGATATGGGGATATATGTATAGCTGAGTCACTTTGCTATAAAGCAGAAACTAACACACCTTTGTAATGCAATTATACTCCAATAAAGATGTTAAAAAAAATTTGTTCAATCTAACTCTAAAACTTTTTACCACAGAACTCTGAAGAGTTTAGACTTCTTAAAAACTATGTACTTTTGGGTCTTCCCTGGTGGCGCAGTGGTTGGGAGTCCGCCTGCCAATGCAGGGGACAGGGGTTCGTGCCCCGGTCCGGGAGGATCCTGCATGCCGCGGAGCGGCTGGGCCCGTGAGCCATGGCCACTGAGCCTGCGTGTCTGGAGCCTGTGCTCCGCAACAGGAGAGGCCGCAGCGGTGAGAGGTCCGCGTACCAACAAAAAAAAACTATGTACTTTTTACTAAGACATTAATCTCACCAAAATTACCTGTAATTTATTAGTTATATATTATTTAAAAACAATAATCATCCAATGAAACCTTGTTGAATGCATTGATATTGTAAAATATACAAGGCATTAAATATACAACCCTTATATAATTAAGGGTAAAATTTAGATGAGCAGCAAGGATTTACTGCATAGCATAGGGAACAATACCCAATATCTTATAAAAACCTATAATGGAAAATAATCTGAAAAATATTTATATAACTGAATCCCTTTGCTGCATACCTGTAACTAATACAATATTGTAAATCAACTACAATTCAATAGAAAAATAAAATTTACATGGATGTCAAGAAATCAAGAATTACATGAACATTTAGTAAAATAAGACACGTCTTAACAGCAGAATGTGATGTGTCCAGTAACTGGTGCCCTGAGTTTTTATGGGGGGTAACAAGTCTTCTCAGGCTGAAGGCTTCGGAAAATAGATCAGGTGGAGGAAGACCTTGGGGAAGGAAAGGAAAGCGCTTGTATCATTAAATGGGAAGACCTCAGAGTTGGGAGGAGATGTCTTAAGGAAAGCACATTCTGGTTCAGACGAACTGGTTCAGACAACGTTGAATAAACTCATCCAAAAAACGAAGAGTCCACACAGGGAGTAACAGATGAAAGGCTGGAAAGTGGCCCCAAGGAAAGAGAAAGGCCAGCCTTCCGGACCAGAGTGGTAGGGAAGTTGAAACTAAAAGAATTTTCTCTGTGCCTACCTCATGTGTTTCCCATTCTTTCCTCTCCTCTTTTCTTCCCTGGGCCTTTGTCTTTTAGGTCTTAGAAGACTCTCGTTTTTTTTAATGTTTTTTCTAAGTTTCTGGCCAATCATGAACCATGACCCTTTTTGCCAGTATTTCTTTCTTCCCCCCACTTCCTTTTCTTTTTCAACATGTGAAGGAAAAATGTTTCAGGTGCAATATATTATCAGACAACGTGGTGTGGCAAACGGGTATTCACAAGTTTTGAAGGCAGAGCTAGATTTGACTCCAGTTCAACTACTTCATGGCAAGTTGCTTACCCCCTATAAATCTCACAGTCTTAATCTAGAAAATGGGGAATATCATAACTACTTGCCAAGTTTGATGTGAAAACTGAAAATGCTATATGCAAAGCACCATTTTTACAACATAATAAATACAATATTAGCTCTGGTTATTATCGATTCTTTCAACATCCATGTCAAAAGGCTTATATTTTATGCTGGAAACCCCCTTTTCTTATTGTAGTACAGCAAAACAAACAAACAAAAGACAAAGCGAAACAGTCTACGTGCAGTCAAGGAAGTTATATTCGAGTTCGGGAGAAAGAGAACGGTCAGATTATAAATTTGTAATATAATTTAAGCTGTAGTTAAGTGCTGTGAAGAGCAATACCACAGGCTGAGAGGATATGAGTGGGGTTAGGGGTGTGAACAGTTCTGACAGGGTGGCCAGGGATGTCCCAATATACAGATTTGTTCTTAATGAAGAAAATATCATATGTTAAAATGTGTTAAATATAATATCTGTCAACAAAGGGATGATTCAGAAAAATTTCTATTTAGTTGAATACTGCAAAAATATTATCAAGGTTACAAGAATTTACTTCAAATAGAGGTGCATCACAGAGGTTCCATCCAAACACTTTTGAATAATTAGTATTTCATCAATGGATGAAAGACAAAGAATATTAAATCTCAAGTGTTTGAAACAAATAACTCGTAACAATCAATGAGAAACAAAAACGATTTGTCTTTGAAAGTGTGGTTTCAGCCAGTGGAAAATTATTACATATTTCCTTTTAAGTACCCACTTTATGTTATTTCAAGAACAAACTATTAAATAAAATGACCTGAGTACTGTCTCTATTGTGTGGTGGTTCAAAGAGAAGCTTCAGCAAACAAAATATCTGGGTCCTCAAGCTCTGATTTTTCTTAGCTGTGTGAGTTTGTTTATATAACTTAAACGTTACTGTTTTGATGATGCCAATTTTGTGGAAAATTCATTTTTAGGAAAAGAGCAATATACTCTATGGTAAAAATGTGGTATCTTTGGGGAAAAAAGTAGTATCATATGTACAGAAAGCTAAATCAAGTGTCAGCTATAATAAAATTTCCTCCTTAACTAGAACAAGTGAAAAAAATAATAGTCTATAAAATACAGTGAATAGGCTGTACATTTTCAATAGTCTTTTCCAGTTTTAATTCCGTGACTTTTCATTTACTTTATATATTATGGCCCACCTCACTCTACAATTAATTTGCAGCAACTAAATCTTTAAGCTCTGTGATTGGCAAGAAATATGAAATAAAAAAATATTTTGTTCTTTCTCTTTTACAGACTCAGGTACTATTAACAAGTGGTATAACTAGATACCATCAGGTTACATACGATTATCCTCTTTGATTTTGGGAAATTCTACTTGACTAAACTTTGTCTTTAATAAAGAAAATATATACAACATATGCATATGCATGCACATGTGTACATTATAGCTAAGAGCATACAAAACAATAACACTGTAATGATGTGTTGGTATTATTTCAAGCAACCAATAATTTGTCAACAATTTTATGTGATAATTTTAAAAATTACTTATATACTAATAAATTCTCATTTTCAGATAATTCATACACATGTGGTACTCAATAACCTGTATTTGAAATAAAATGACACTTATTTTGAGCAGTTGGAGACGAATAAGCAAATAATAATTGTTTCCAATTCCTTTCCTAAAAGCCTGCACCAGTAAAGGGCTCTTTAATTTGCTCCACATTCTAATTTTTAGTGAGTCATCCTTCTGTCCTATAAAATATGATACAAACAGAATGCAGGGACTCATCCACCAGCTAGTGCATTGTTTAGGGACTTACTAACTTTGGATCAGAGCACATGGCCATGAGAACACAAGACAATCTAAGCACTGCAGAAGCAACACATCATTTGCTCCTTGATTTATTACCTCTTTGGCAGGCAGTGCTCCAAGCTTCCATGCATATATGGGCAATTGGGGCATCTGTGATGAAATGCTGTTGACAGAAGTATGGCCCGTGGTAACATGATTGCTATAATAAGGAACCATGGTAAGTCAGACAGCTGTATCAATGGTTATTCTCTGCTTTGATATTTCAAAATGTCAACACACCATCACAAACTGTCAGGGGAAAAAAATTTAAGGATGTAGAGAGAGGAAAGAACACTTCTATCTGCAGTTCTTTAATCAAGTCATTGTTTGAGATATTTCTAATCTCAAGGATATAATACACGCAGTTCTGCTGCTTCTCTAAAACATGAGGATTTTACCAAAAGCTGAATGTCAAGTTCATCTGTCTTAAAGTCATCATTTAGTTTATTTCCCCTGGTAAGATGTTACAACGTAACCCTTCTAAGTTCATATTGGAATCTTCTCAATACATAATAGTTATATCTGTCATAGTATTTCACATAAAAACATATTTCTAATAATAAAAATTGTATCAGAGAAGCCAGAAAAAATGTATTAACTTTAGGCCGAATTTAGTGTTTTATTTCTAAAGACCTAAAAATGAGGAAAGAATTACTTTAGCCCACCCATTCCATATTTTGGTTCTGTCTATCCTATAAGAAATAAAAAATATCATAAAGAAATGAGTAACACCTCCTTATTTGATTCATTCTATCTTGTTAGTCTTTTTCTCTGTGCTCCAATTTATCAAATATTGAATTTTAAAGTGTAAATGACTTGTGCAGTAATAACTTCAAGTACACAAATGATACAGCTACTGACTATTTATAACATATTCAGCGTATTTCATCAATCTTTAATTCAAAATTTAGTCCACGTGATAAAATGCAGACAAATTCTAAAAGAGAAATGAAGAACATGTAACCAACAACTTACATAGCTGTTAAAATTACTTTTATAAGGAATATCTTCTTCATATATATATGATATATACACATATTCACAGCTTAGTCCACTGTGCTCTACCCAACATAAATGTGTTTATTTTTCTCAACCAGAGTCAGAGATTTCACCAACCAGATATACTTTTTCTAGCAAAGAAGGAAAGAAGGATGCTACACGAACAGTAATTCAGTTCTGGCATTTTAATGCAATGGCCAAACTAAGTTTGAAAATACTGATGCATTTTGTTGCATAGGGAAATACAAAGAAATCATTAAATACTGTTACATTCCATGACAAGAACTAGGATTGTGCTGAAAACAAAATCAGGTTTCCTGGCCCGTCCAATAACGATCATTTTCACGTCTGTTCCAAAAACCCAGTGAACCATGGTATTGCGTTCAACAAACAGAACGAAGCCAGACATTAAGTCTAGGACTTAGAAAACACAAAAGTACATTTACTCTTTCTTTCTGTTTTCAGCTGTTTTGAACTTAAGTAAAAGGACAGATTTTTTAAAATGGAAGAAAAATTCATACATATACCACTCTTCTTTTTCCTAGTCTTATACATTAACTTACCCAGCAGCATTGCACTTGCTGCTAATGAAAAGACAGCAGCCTGTACAAATCTTCTTTAGTGTCCCGAGGCAAGAAAGCTATTACAGAAATGAATACAAGGAAGTCTCTGGAGCTTTTTCCCTGCCTTCTTGTATTACCAAAGGCTGTTAGGATCACACTGAGAACTGTCAAAGCTGAATAAACCACTGGCAATTGGGTTTATACCCTTTGGGCAGTCAGGCTTTCATAGGGGATGATTCGACTTTGTCCAACCACCAGTACATTAGAAACAATGTGAAACCTCCCAGAGACCAGAGCCTAGTTTCTAAGTGTAGCCACAGAGGCACTTTGCTGCTGGTGGTTTGCAAGGCAAGGCTTGTCAAAGAGAGTTAATTCAAGCTGCTTGAAATCACATCCACCCCGGACATCTGAGTACTGTTAATCTGCAGTTGTGCACCTTGTATTCTCAAAGCTTTCAGCTGCAGAGTGGGAGAACAACTAGGTTCACAGAATCCTGTAGAAATGCGAAATGTCTTAACTCCCATCTTTGACAAGAAAATGCTCATTAAGATTTATAGGGTGAAGTGGGTGGATGGCTAGGAAATTATTTGAAAGTCAAATTCAGATTACTGTTTTCTAATATCTTCTGACCACATCTATTTTCAGGATAAGTAAGTAAACTCATTGCAAACGAGAATTATAGAAATATAGATACATACGGAAGGTACTTTGAAGGTCAAGACCTTCATTTTACATCTAAGTAGAGTATTCACAGTGAGCTTGGGAAATCTCATTTATACAGAAAATATTACAAATGTACTATAAATATGAATAATTTTAAATTCTTATTTTCAATTTAAACATAGGTAAACTATTAGAAAATGTACATAATAATGGGAAGGTTTCTCAAATACTGAATGCATATATTCACTGACTCTGTATATGAATGTACATATACATACAGTCTAATGTACAGAAAGACAGAGACAGAGACAGAGAAGGATTTTCCTGTGCTAAACAAGCACTGGCTGGAACAGGAAACTGGTACCTGACTCAATAGCGTTTATGAACATATTTCTATCCTCCAATGTTGTCTGGACCTCAAAAGCATTTTTTATAATCTATGTAGATGTTCATGCATGTACAACGCATGTTTATGGCGAGATTTGTGTTAGTTGTATGGTTGCTACATCGAAGAGCAAATATTTTAAGCCTGGTTCTTCTATTCATTAGCTGTGTGAACTGTCAACTCATTTAAAAACTTAATTTCAACTTCTTTAAAATAGAAATAATATCTAATTAGAAGACTGTCAAGATTAAATTATTTCTCTCATGTCAAAAATAAAGAAGGTTGCACAAATGTTGGTTTTCCTGAACTAAGAATTTTACATGATGGCAAAAATGTATTTTCAAAAATAGATTTTATACTTGTAATAGAATGTGTTTGCTCAATGATCCCATGCCTAACTGATGTACCATCTTAATCATATCCTTAACTAGAATTCTTATATTAACTTATATAGTCAAATTGCTAAACTTGTTTAAATGTCTTAGGAGAAAAGATACTTAAATATCTGCACCGATAGATCAAGTTTATGACCTGGTACTCCGTGTATATTCCAGAAACATTAGAAACGATGCTGCATTTCCTCTTTAAGGAACTCATATTAATAAGGATAAATTCCACATTCTGCATTCTGCTGCTCAATGTCATAGTTCTCCAAGAATTAAGAAATCAGTTCACAGTAATATGAATTTAAGTTGAACCCAGTAATCATCTCTTAATTTTACTTAATGCAGTGTGTGTATATTCACGCAAATTAGCTGATTGAGCTGACCCCTGCTCAGTTCATGGATCAGTTCACCAAATGTATTTATATATTTCTCCAAAGTCATACACTGGTGAACCACAAAATTAGGATCTCTTCTTTAGAGGATGCACTGGTTCCTTGATTTTGCAGCTTTTCTCTTTTAACTTACCCGTTTCCATCCTTTATTTAAAATGAAATAATTAGAGAAAATGAAAGATGTATAGCTTATTAGTTGTTTTACATTATTCATATATGCAAAATATTTTTATACCTATCCAGTGTTTTGCATTATGTACAAAGAAAACCAATATATAAATCAGCCTACACACTCACCTATACTTTTCCAGGGATCCCAAAGTTGAAACAGCATTTATTATATTCTAAAGACAGCTGCTTTGAATTTTTCTTTATTTTCTCTTACATGTATTTTAAATAGAATTCCCTAAAAGTTGACTTCTTTAAAACTTAAGCTATGTTAAGAATGACATTCTAACTTTGTAAAGAGTCTTCTATGAAGGCAATTTTGAAAGAGGCCATATAACATCGCAATGGGTAGATCTACCATGATTCTTTAAATAATCTTCTGTCTTGGATACGTGATTTAATGCCCATTTGACCTTCTTGATAAAAAATCAGCTTGAGTACTTGAGAAGTATTCTTATAAACCTCTACAATTCATTCCTTAGCATACATTTTTCAAAATGTAATTTTGGGGCCAAAGGTGATGTGACTATTTCAACTTGCCCTCATGAAACTTTGTAATAGCTCATATACCACTTGTGCTTAAAAATGTCGGAATATTTTACACATAACTCTACACGTGATGTCAAGTAGACAGATACAAAATATTACATTTATAACTTAAATCTACTTTTGAATTGCTTGTTTATAAATGTTGGCAAATTTACATTATATTGGCCACTCTTTAATGAATTTACAACATTTTTTTAGTTATCAGAGCTCTTTCATGCATTTTTCAAATTATTTTCATATCGTCATTCCCATGAGTTTGGGGGGTGTAATGACACATCTCTACATCTATCTATCTAGCTATCATCCATCTATCTTCTATGCTTTTACTGCTGCATAAAGTTTATCAGTCTTTTCCTTTGCTGCTTCAGTCATTGGCTTAGAAAGCCTTTCCCAAGCCAGAATTATGTATCTGTCAATATTTAACTTTAGAATCTTATTTTATTTGTTGCTTTTGAACCAGTATTTCAGCCAGGTTTCATTTTATCATATCATACGAAGTGGATATCCAATTATTGCTTTTTAATTGTCAATATAATTAGGTTTTTGTCCTGATACCATTTGGAAAAAGCACTCTCTATCCACTGATTTGAAATGTTGCCATTAAATTATAATTAATTTTCATATAAACTTGTGTCTGATTATGAACTTTCTAATATACTCCACTAATTAATATCTACCTTATTCTGTATCACACTGTTATAATTACTAGTGCTTTTTATAGCATCTGATCATTCAATCCACTGTGTTGCTCTTCTTTTTCAAAACTGGGTTGACTCTTCTCATTTCTTAATTATATTAATACATTTTATCAGGGTGCCCATGTTAAGTGTGGTTATATTTGAATGCTATTGATCTCAAATAGTTGAAGGGCTATTAAACTAAATGACTGCCTTCTCATACAAGTCTAGCCCTCACTTACAGTCTAAATTAGGGTTTCTGCCACTATTGCTACTATTTGCTTTCCAGAAAAATGCTCTGCTGTGGGTGAACCCAGAGGGTCTTTATACTGGACCTATTTTTATTGCATATTAAAATAAACCCTCTAGAAATTTAATTATTTTTTAGTTGTTTTTTTTTGTTTGTTTTTTGCAGTACACGGGCCTCTCACTGTTGTGGCCTCTCCCGTTGCGGAGCACAGGCTCCAGACGCGCAGGCTCAGCGGCCATGGCTCACGGGCCCAGCCGCTCCGTGGCATGTGGGATCTTCCCGGACCAGGGCACGAACCCATGTCCCCTGCATCGGCAGGCGGACTCTCAACCACTGCGCCACCAGGGAAGCCCCCAGAAGGGTACTCTTAAGTTACTTCTAATTGAATTGCTTAAGGTAAAAAGTCAGATTGGAGTTTAGCTTACTTAATTACAGGATAAGAGCTACCCTCCATCTCCATTAAGAAAATAATAAAGCCATGACATATGTCATCAAAACACACAATTTTGAGTCACAATGTTCTCATTGCTTTGTTGTGTAAATAAAACTCTCTGTGCCTCAGTTTATTTGCTATGACAAGGATCTTTTAATTACAATGAAAATTTCAAAGGCTGAATATTCAATTTTAACACATTTTTATTGAGTGATGTTTGACTCATAGGGGAACAAAACTCTCCACTCCAAAGGTCTTTTTTGAATGCTGATTATTTTGAGCTGAAAACATTCAAGACCCAAAAGACTCAGGGAGAAACACTGACCTTCCCTCTAACTCCCTAAAAGAGTGTAAACAGAGGACATGTTCCAGGAAGGGAGCATCACCATAGGTAAGTACAGTATGAACCAGATGTGTAGACAGGGAGGAACCTAACAAAGTCTCTTTGTTAAAATTCCTCTCTGTGTCCCACTGGTCCAGCAACCATTTGTTTACCAAACATTTGCTTTTCCATCTCATGTCAATTTCCTTCCTCCATTTTGAAGTCCCAAACCACTATCCCAGACATCCTCTTTTGTCTTTAGTAGAAGATGGTATTTAAGTTGAGGGTTTCAGCCATTTTGGAAAGTTACTCAGTTTTTCTGGGTCTCTCTCATGTGTACATGTTATTAAATTTTTGTGTGATTTTCTCCAGTTAATCTGTCTCATGTCAATTTAATTCTTGGAACAGAGAGAAGAACCTAGAAGGGTAGAGAAAAATTTATTCCTCCCAGACAGACCCACAGCAGTTGGAATTTGTCTTTAAGTAATCCATTTCCCTTTTTTTTTTTCTTTTTTGCTTCAAGTAACCACATAGGGATCAATAATTTACTCAAAATTACAGTTTTTGATACATTCTCATAATGGAGATTTTTCAGTTATTTCATTGACTCACAGGGATCTAAAGAGGAATTAGAGTAACTCCTCAACCCAGAGGTTTCCAAACTTTTTCATTTTGTGGTACTTTTAGTGTCTTATTAATTTTTACATGATATTCCCAGCTCAAAAGAAATATAGGAGTCCTATTTACTAAGCACTTGGGGCCAAACAACTTAATAAAGTCAGTAGCAAAATGATTAAGTAATAGATATTAATGAAAGTAAAACATTATTTTTACTTCATTCTTAATTCACTACAATTACTTAATAATGGGATGCACATGCCTCTTTTAAGTCTGAAACATTTTCACAAACTTTGGGATACGATTGATTGAACACCTTCACAATCGTTTCCTGTTCCTCACTGACTTTTGTGTTGTATTTGCTTCCAATCACAGCAGATAACAAAAACTAAGTTTTGCAAAACTATGACATCATGAAAAGTGATTATGTGATGTAGTATTGAAACTGTGAACAGCCTCCATCAAGTGGTATATGCAAAGTCTGACAGGCTGTGTTGCCTTTAAAAAAATTTAAAATATCTGGTGACACCCCTGTGAGTTTACCAAAGTGCTTTGAAACACCTTTGCATATAATTTGGGAACCATGACCTTACACAATTGTTTTTTATCATGAAAATGCAAGCTATTTTGTTATCATCAAATAAGGTTTTCGTATCCTATTACTATAATGGAGCCGAACCCTATGGAGCCTTCCCTGGACAGATTTCGCCCCCCACCATGTCCTCTGCCTGCCTCTTGTCTGTAGAAAAACTTTAGCTAACTAATAAATTTAATCAAAGAAATGAGAAAATGCAGAAACAAAGGAAAACAGTCACAAAAGACAAAATATCAGGTTGGCCACTAAACAAAGTCAAGGACTTTTAGTCCCTCCTCAAGGGCTATAGATAATACCCTGAGCCATATCCTTTGAGCTTTTGTGCAGATACTGAATCCCCCATCAGGTGGAAGGAGTTAATGACATGATGACCAGACTGTAGCCATGACATCAACCGCTCCATCTTACACAATTCCAAGAACTGGCCTCAAGGAAATGGGAACAAACCAACCCTGGAACTGAAGATTAACTGTACTTAAAACAACCAAGATGACACTGATCAGACCACGGCATGACCAATTTCGAGATGACTGTTGGAGCTAACTGTGCTGTTCTGCACATGGCGCCCTCCCTCTGCCTATACACCTCTGAAACTCCCCTTTAAAAACTCCTTCTCCCTGATGGGTAACTGGGAGTTGGTTCTTTGGGACGTGAGTCCACCTTCTCCCCAGGTCTGCTGGCTTCTTCAAGAAAGCTTTCTTTCCTTTTACTTGTCTCTCAGTATTGGATTCTTGAGCTGTGAGCTGCTGAACCTGAGTGTGATGACACTATGAGTGTGCATCACTGTGGAAAGTCATGCCAAGTTCTTTTCTCAAACAAAGGAAAATGACTAGATGTAATCCTTCCTTCTCCCCATAACACATGGCACAATAACACACATTTGAGTGCACTGCTGTTGGTGCCTGGCTTCTTATTCTTCTTCCTGACCCTGTTCTCAAATTGGCTGGAGGGAGAGGGTGGTAAAGGAGGTGGCAGCTTAACGTTCCTATTTTCTTGTGGGTGTGGGAGAGGACATGAAAAGGAAACAAGGCTGGGTGGAAATGCGAGTAACTCCAGCCAAAGAAAAGGGGAGAGGGAGGACAGGTCCTCTCATTCCCAACATTCTCCCATACCCATCTCCCCAGATCTAGCAAACATGTATCAACTAAACAGGTGATTCCTTAAGGCTCTGATGGTGGCCAGGAAGCTCCAGCTAGCCACTCGATCCACAATCATCTCTATCAGTACTTAAGTCAGGGCAAGCAAGCATCCCTAATTGGTGGCAAACCAAACAAGAACTTACATTTGTCTAAAATTTTCCATATATTCCCAAATTCCTAGCCAGTCAGCTGTGTAGGCTCATCTTGGCCATTTCATTAACTCACATTTTACAGAATTGAACATTTTGGATCCACTCATCCAGTGATGGTGGTTGGAGTGTTAACTTTATCCTGCCTTAGATACCTACTGCAGGTCAGTTCTGTACTAGCACATGCTAGGTGCCCCAGGGATGATACAGAAAATTAACTCTTCCATAATTCAGATAAGAGAATATCTTCGAGGGATTTTCACTAGTAGATAAGTACCTAGCTTTATTCATCCCGAGCCCTAGTCATAAGCCACATCCTGGTCTCCAGCTCCAACATGGCCCAAAGATGAAGCATCCAAGCACCTGCCAAGATGGCAGATCTTGGAGAATAAGAAAGGCTGGTGGAGTCCTCCAGTCATGCCAGAGGACAGGTCTCCACCAAGAGTAGGAAGTATACTCTCTTTCTATAAAATATAATTGAACCTGTTTGGAGTATGTATAGAGAATATCACTGGTTTTTCAATATTGTCTCCATAACTAATCATTTAACTGAATTAGTACAAACAGCCTTTAGTAAACCACTGAAATAACACTGTGATGATCAAGCTTGACTTACTCGCTTACTAAAGGCTGATTTCCTAGATGTAGAAGGAAACTTTGATTTGACATAGTGTCCATTACCTTAAAAATGTCATAAAATTACCAAATATTCCCATAAATCTGGATTTTACAAAACCATTGCTTTTAGAGTAAATATAAATAGTGATAGCTTTAAGATAAAAGATTCAATTTATTTAATTTCCTAATAATTAATTGACTAGGGGTGGGGGAATTGCTTCTGTATTTTTATAAAGTTGTTTCAACTTTTTCCCTAAGAAGTAGTATTGATTCTGTCCAGTCCTATCATTTGGGGTTTGTTTTAAAAATGTGATATTCTTGCTCACTTTGAAATTGTATTATAGTAATAAAAAGAAGATGAGGCGACTTCCAAAATGATGAAGTTTGAGTGTGGGAAGGAGAGGGGGTCCCTCTATAGTGATCTAATTACAAACATTTAAAAGGGAGACAACTAAGAAGTTACCCCGATAAAACTAAAAACTTTCCATTTTACTTAGCTTTTCAATAATTAGGACAGAGTTCTTGACCAACAGGGTGGCATAGTTAAAGCAATTAATATGCCAGAGAAACCTGTGACCAGTGATGGATGAAACTTCCACTTGTAATAAACATGTGCAAGAGTGGTTCAGGATTCTGGTCATTTGAGGGAGTGTTATGCTAAGCATGGTCTCTCAAAATAATCATGAAATAAGCCTGCTTTCAGAAAGAGGGATGCATGGCTGCAGGGGCCAATGCCAGACCTCCAGTGAAAGCATACCTCAAGCAGAAAGCAATCTGTACTATT
This sequence comes from Orcinus orca, assembly GCF_937001465.1. Classification (NCBI taxonomy): domain Eukaryota; kingdom Metazoa; phylum Chordata; class Mammalia; order Artiodactyla; family Delphinidae; genus Orcinus; species Orcinus orca. Next base: position 6,837,578 of record NC_064563.1, on the reverse strand, counting down.
TTATCCTGTGATCCGCAGTCTCTCCTCAACGGGTAATCCAATGAAACCTTGACTTAAGGTTTATTATCTTTGGATACTCTGTATCCTTAGTCTTGATACTCTAATTGCTTCTTGCATTAAGGCTGTCCTTACCCTGCAAGTGACCTAATTCAGTAATTGTAGTTACCGACTCTACTCTTCCTTTAAAATTCCACTTCAATTTGACAACTTTGTTCTGGTAATGACTCCAAGACACGATGATTGCTTCCTGATTCCAAAGCCCCAGATCCTGTCCCACTACTCAGCTTCATGAATCTTCCTACCTTATAAACAATGGCGTCCAACGGGGTTATTATAGCGTCCCAGCTCTCATCCGTGTCTGAAGAGGAGGACATTCTTGGAGGAGAAAAAGCTCTCTGCTGCAGTCCTACTGAACAGCTTTCCGAGTAAAATTATGCTCTTTTCTACCTCCATAAACTCACACGGCACAAGCCTGCCCAGGTCCCAGGGGAAGTACATAAGAAATTGTGGAAACGAGAAATTCCCTGGTGGCCCAGTGGTTAGGACTCAGCACTTTCACTGCCATGGCCCAGGTATGACCCCTGCTCAGGGAACTAAGATACCACATGCCTCACAGCGCAACCGAAAAAAAAAAAAAAAGAAGATATTGCTGAAACGGTGTGCTTAGGGAATCACTGCGGGCTTTGTCTCCTGACCTCTGCCTCTGAACATAGCTATCTGATCTCCCCTTATTTCCATCTCACTTCCTCTTACGTGGATTTTCCCCTCACAGCCTAGAAGCTACTAACAGACAGTGCATTTAGGTCTGCCTGCTCAACACTTTGCTTTGGTGTTTTCTCCTCCCATTCTCCATCTGTAGCCCAGCCGCCACCACCATCACACTCCTGGTAAATAAACGTCCCAATAATAAACGCAGTAGTTGCGTTCAGTGTACTAACTGACCACTAGTTTGTGGGTGCAGGTAGCAGACAGTACTTGATGAAACAGTTCGCTTTAAATCAGAACCCTGATTCTCCAGATCACCCCTGATGTGCCCAAGGGCTACTCTGTACACTTGCCCACGGGCACAGACTCACGCACATATGAGGAGAAGGTGAGGGGAGCAAGGTAGCTATAGAGACATTCTCTTTTAATAAAACTCCTCTACGTCATTGAAATGTACAATGAGCAAGGACCAGGCTTACCTCTCCTCTCCGAAAAATCCTTGTCTCCTTAGTGGTTTTCAAAATTAATGCAACTAAGCCTTGTGGATCACATTTCATCTTCCCTACCTAAGAATGCCAGCTTGCGCAAATGACAGGCAAAATCATTTTGTTAGCTGATCACAGTCAGAAGACCTGTATTTTGTAGTTAGGGACATTGGATAGTGACTACAGAGGTCAGGAACATGGGCTCTGTCAGACAGATCAGAACTCAAACTTTATCTCTAAAATGGGAATAACAATGTTTCTCCATAAACTTGCTGTGAGAACATACGAGACATTATTTATACAGTGTCAACTTGCTGGGCATATGTAATATAACTAACAAATGGGAACTCTTATTGTTATTATCATTATCGTCAATGACAAGAAGCTGTATATCTAATAAAAAATCAATTCCTCTCAGTAAATGAAAATGAACATTTTCACCTGTAATATAAGCTCAGAGTAGAAGTTGAGTCTGTTAACAAATTATGTAATAACTGGATAACCTACATTGCCAAATTATTGCAAAAGTTTCGTATTTGAAATAAAAATCCAAGTAAATATTAAGCCAGAGAGAGATGGCTTGGGGTTTAGCAATCAGAAAATGAACTAAATATAAACCATGAATGTTTACAATATTATTTTTCTCTCTTACTACAGTAATGTGCCAGTATTTTTTTTTTCATTACAAATAATACAAGGAAAAGAAAGCATGGAAGGTAAATGAAACACTGTGTTACATCTTCTGTCAGGAGAAAAAAATGGAAACCATAATGTTCTTCCTTTAAAGCTCTGAGATTTCAAAATGCAACATTATAAAATAACACCTACTGGGATTACAGCATAAAATATATGTTTCTAGTATTTGATGTTTTTATTTCATGTAGTTAATAAAGCCACTTTTTTTTTTTTTTTTTTTTTTTTGCGGGACGCGGGCCTCTCACTGCTGTGGCCTCTCCCGTTGCGGAGCACAGGCTCCGGACGCGCAGGCTCAGCGGCCATGGCTCACGGGCCCAGCCGCTCCACGGCATGTGGGATCTTCCCGGACCGGGGCACGAACCCGTGTCCCCTGCATCGGCAGGCGGATTCTCAACCACTGCGCCACCAGGGAAGCCCTAAAGCCACTTTAAAAGTGATTTTTGCAACCAATAGTTCAGTTACATAAATGCCTTTGCTCTTATAGTATCACAAATAACATACGATATCGAAGTCGGAAATTTAGTTTTAACATTGTGAGCTTTCTGTACTTCTCATCACTCCGAAATTTATTTAAATTAGCAAATCAGGGCTTCCCTGGTGGCACAGTGGTTAAGAATCCACCTGCCAATGCAGGGGACACGGGTTCGATCCCTGGTCCGGGAAGATCCCACATGCCGCGGATCAACTAAGCCTGTGTGCCACAATTACTGAGACTGTGCTCTAAAGCCCCGCGAGCCACAGCTACTGAGCCCGAGTGCTACAACTACTGAAGCCTGTACACCTAGAGCCCGTGCTCTGCAACAAGAGAAGCCACCACAGTGAGAAGCCCACACACTGCAACGAAGAGTAGCCCCTGCTCGCTGCAACTAGAGAAAGACTGTGTGCAGCAACAAAGACCCAACACAGCCAAAAATAAATAAATAAATAAAATTAATTAGCAAATCAGAATTAAGCTTAGTGCTTCCAATGGATATGAAAAACACACTTCAAATAGGACAATAAGAATAGTCAAAAACAAATGGACATGCTGAATGCAGTTAAAGAAATCCAATTGCTCCTTCAAGAGTTTCTTCCCATTGGTCAAGCCAAAATGATAACAGAAAATAATTCATAAAGTTATAAAATATCACAGTGTTTCTGATGAAAGAGTGAGAGAGTCAAAATTTAATCTCTCCCTTCCCCCTCCAGCTCAGGATGCAGGCAATTAAGGCATTCATTTCCATATATGTTCAGAGCACTGGAAACAACCATCTAAGGATCCTTCCCTGACTTGAGTCACAGGAGTTGAAGTACTCAGAGCCCATCAGTGTGATGCAGGGGACTGTGTCACCCAGTTTCCTTCCACAGAGGATGGGAGCTGGACCCAAGATGGGCACAGGGAAAAGAAGCATTGGGCCAGTGTGTTGGCCTGGGACAGGGGGACCCTGGAAGGCAGCTTATCTAACTGCTTCCCTCACTCCATGACAAAATAGAGAACCTGACCCAGAAGGATCACACGACTTACACAAGGTGGGTGTGAGCTCCACAGAGGGTGGAAGCCTGCTCTGTCCTCTTCATTTTCGGTTTGCCAGCCCCTAGAGGGGGACTCGCATGTCAAAGGTCTTAGTAACTAGTTATTAAATGAATGAATGAATGAGAACTTACTTAAGGGATCATTTTTCCTGTCATCGATTTGGCCAATTTCATATCACACTTGCAGAACACTGGACTTCACAAAATTTTAAGTTAACATTTTTTTCTCTTTTTGGTTTACAACAGGTATTTTGTCAAAAACCCTTTTAAAAAAGAAGCCAGTTTAATTATAAATACTAAGTAACTGTTCCTTCATTCAGCTACTAAATGCTAAACCTTGAGGATTTACTGATGAAAAACATTACCTCTGTCTTTCTTTAATTCTAGAGAGACAAACACTCAATAACGAATTAGCCAATTTAGTATTAGATGAAAATTGTGACCAATACTACAGTGTAGAAACAGACAGTACAGTGACTGTTTATAGCAGGGGTTTCTGAAGTTATCTGGGGGCAGGAAAGGCTTTCTTGGAGACATCAGTTCTGAAGAATACATACAAACCCATTATTTAATGGGAGAGCATGGTGGACTAGATGAGGAACAATTTTGAAAGAGGAGGAACATTTGTAGAACTTTGAATGAAAAGGACCATAGCACCTACAAGAAATTGAAAGAAGACAAATGTGACTAAAAGGAAGAGAGTAAGAGTGAGAGATCACCCCAAAAGAGGTGAGTTGGGTTGTCAAGAGACCATCCTGAGCCCTGTAGGCCAGGTTAGGGAATGGGGTCTTAATCCTAAAAGCAATAGGAAGACACTAAAGAATGGAAAGCAGGGTGAGACATGGTTATAAGAGTGTCTTTCAAAGATCCTTCTCAAAGAAGGTGTGATACACACACACACACACACACAATGGAATATTACTCAGCCATAAAAAAGAATGAAATAATGCCATGTGTAGCAACATGGATGGATCTAGAGATTATCATACTAGGTGAAGTAAGTCAGACAGAGAAAGACAAATACCATATGATACCACTTATATGTGGCATCTGAAATATGGCACAGATGAACTTATCTATGGAACAGAAGCAGACTCACAGACATAGAGAACAGACTTGTGGTTGCCAAGGGGGAGTGGGGTAGGGGAGGGATGGAGTGGGAGTTTTGGACTAGCATAGCACAGGGAACTATATTCAATATCCTGTGATAAACCATAATGGAAAAGAATAGAAAGAAAAAAGTTCTTTGGAAAACTGAAAAACAAACAACCCCCCCCAAAAAAAATCCCACCAAGATGCTTCTCACCGAAGTGGAGAGAACAGATGATGATGGGCAACGTAAAAACAGGCAGAAAATGTTTATTGCTGGAAAGAGATGAGATGTATTCGATTAAATCCTGGTGGTAAACAAAAAGGGAAGCAGATAAATAGGGATTTCAAAGGTGAGCAAAGTGATGTTGAGAAAGAGGTTTCGTCTGGATTTTAAATAAATGGTAGAGAAAATTGGGTTCCTTATCTCTCTTTTAAGAACATACAACTTGGAAGTACTGATTCCTTCCAGATAGAACCCAGCAATTCAGCTCCTAGAAGAGAAATCTGGTACAATATTGATGCTGGCTACTGGCCATTTCTGTTAGCTGGTGAGGTGTCCAGCCCTCCGTGGAAATATAATTTTTTGTGTCTGATGATCATTTTGTTTTTCTGTGTTATACCTTCTTTGTCTTGCATATATTTTCATAGTTTTGTGGTTTTAAAAGTGTGTTTCCTCAGGAAGGAAAATTAATATGTACCAGGGAAACGTCTCATTAAACAAAGTTAAATTGATTTTGATCTTGCAAGATATCTTACTATAGACTAACTTACTATTAGTCTAATGTGTGAGGGAGATAGGGTAACGACCCATTTCTTTAATTATTTGAACACAAAACATTTTTTTCCAAGATCATCTCTTACAACTAGTCTTTTATTATATTATTTTATTATATTATATCTTTGGCAACTCTTTGTTAAACTGCAGTCTCTTGCCCCAAGGAGTATCTTTTATTCAACAGTCCCATCCTGGCTTAAAAGATCAAAATAGCCACAATATTGTAAATCAACTATACTCCAATAAAAAATTTTAAAAATAGATAAACAGCAAGCACCTACTGTATAGCACAGGGAACTATATTCAATATCCTGTAATAACCTATAACGGAAAAGAATCTAAAAACGAACATATATGCATATATAAACCTGAATCGCTTTGCTATACACCTGAACGTATCACAACCTTGTAAATCAACTGTACTTTAATAAAGGAAAAGATTTTTAAAAAGAGCCACAATAGTCCTGCCCCAAGAGGTTCAGTAGGCTTTGTCTAGAAATCCTTTAAAATGTTCATTTGCTTTTCTGGCGGCTAAAGCTTGAACTGGGCGGTGCCGCTTACAGCGCTGTTGCAGTGATGACTTGGAAGAAGAGTGGTTATCAGGTCACCTTTCATGCCTGGGGCGGCACTGGCTCTGTGTGTGGTGTGTTTGGAGGTGGGGTGGAGGCTGTGGTCAGGAAGGAGGGAGAGCAGCACTGAAGACAGGTTTTCAGCTTATAATCAGTGATCTAGGTGTTGCAGTTTGTGGAAAAGTAGTCACGAATGGGGAGGGCGGTCATGCAGAGTGAGGTAAGTCAGAAAGAGAAAAACAAATATCGTATAATATCGCTTATATGTGGAATCCAGAAAGATGGTAGAGATGAACTTACTTGCAAAGCAGAAATAGTCACAGATGTAGAGAACAAATTTACAGTTACCAGCGGGGGAAGGCGGGAGGGATAAATTGGGAGACTGGGATTGACATACACACACTACTATGTATAAAATAGATAACTAATAAAGACCTACCGTATAGCACAGGGAACTCTACTCAGTGCTCTGTAATAACCCATATGGGAAAAGAATCTAAAACTGAGTGGACATATGTATATGTATAACTGAATTACTTTGCTGTACCACAGAAACTAACACACCATTGTATAAAGCAACTATACTCCAATAAAAATTAATTTTAAAAAAGGGAAAAAAATAGATAAGGAGGGGAAAGAGTTTCTACTGCTTTTTCTAGTCATTGCTTCCCATCCATATCCAAATTAATATCCTTATTGCCTAAGAATCTGAACATAATGTCCCATATAAAATTTTCTACGTTGAATCTACATTCTGAAAGTCTATACCAATCAAAATACTGAACTCCACTTCTAGAAACTTTTTTTTAATAATTTGCTGCCCCTGGTGGTCAAATAATGTCTCTATTCATCTGCCTTTGATGAATGAACATTCAAGAGATCTCTTAAAGAGGTGTTATGTACTTCTTCTCTTTGGTAATTAAAAAAGGTATGTATACCCGGGATTCCAAAAATATACATTAAAAGCAATGAAGTATAAATGAAAACGACAGTTCTGGCAATGATGCTGATCAAAATAAGAGGACAAATTCAGAGCAGATATATAATGACAAGCCGAGCAATTTTAGAATGGTTGCTAATATTAATGTTATGTTATATACTATTCTGGATACAACGTATCATGGAAGCATTAATGCAAAAAGGACAAATATTGCTTGAAAGATTATAAAACAAGCCATACACATCAGCTTAAACAAAGTGTTCAGTGCAGTGCCTGAAATACAATAAATGGTATATAAATGTTAGTTATTATCACTATTCTTATTGAACTCATTTTTTTAATTCTTAAAATATTTATCTATTTTATTTATTTATTTATTTGGCTGTGTCGGGTCTTAGCTGCAGCACGCGGGATCTTTGTTGAGGCTCACCGTCTCTTCACTGTGGTGTGCATGCTCCAGGGTACATGGGCTCTGTAGTCTGTGGCACGCAGGCTCTCTAACTAAGGCACGCGAGCTCACTAGTTGTGCGCAGCCTTAGTTGTCCTGCAGCATGTGGGATCTTAGTTCCCTGCCCAGGGATTGAACCCATGTCCCCTGCATTGGAAGGCGAATTCTTTATCACTGCACCACCAGGGAAGTCCCCTTTTTTAACTTTTCTAATTCAATTTTGTATAATAGTCCACTTGGTCCACAAATCAATTTGTAATCTTGAGTAAAGAATGGACCAACTATTATTAGCCAGGATAAAATAACCAAGATTAGCACGTTTAAACTCTTTCAGATATGAAACATAATTTTCTGTCTCTTTCTGTATCTTTCATCCACTAAAACCTGGAGTTAACATCATTATGTGTTCAACAAAGTGAAAAGATTTTCACAAATGGAAAAAAAAAATCCCTGGGGCTCTTCATAAACACTTGCTTCCAAGAATTCTTCTTAAGTACTTGCTCTACAGTTAGTCCTTCAAAAAAAGAAAATAAGATGAAACTCCAATTTCAAAAATTTTGAAGCAACAGAATATCTTGTTTCTTGTTCAAAGGTAATTTCTTCTCTTATTATAGGCTATATTTGGAGACGATCAATGTGAGACTGAAACATCTTTAGAAGCTACTGAATTTAGGAAGATGCACGTGTTCATGTATCAAGCAGATAAAAATAATGTTAGCCCTTAGGTTTATTTCATTCCACTCAGCTACAGTTAACCCTTAAAAGGTTTCCAGCAGAATGAATACCGAAGTTGACACTAGAACTGGGAAGGAGGATGCTCAGAAGATGGAATAATCTGTACTCAAGGAGAGTGTAGACATGGGGAATGCCCTAGCTGTCCAGTGATTAGGTCTCAGCACTTTCACTGCTGGGGCCCGGGTTTGATCCCTGGCTGGGGAACTGAGATACCGCAAGTCGCGCAGTATGGCCAAACAAAACAAAACAAAACAAAACCTGAAATGTTTAAAAAAAAAAAAGAGAGAGTGTGGACAATGTGAAGATATTTTTGACCTAGAGAGATGTCACTTCCCATCACAGTGCTGAAAGTTACTAGCTTGTGTAATTTGGGTGATTACTAGTCTCTGATCCTAGGTTTTCTTATCTGCAACGTGGGTTTAAAAATAATCAGATTAAAAAGTTGTAGCAGGGATTCAAAATGAAGTAATATGCCTAAAGCTCATGCCACCTGTAAGCACTCATTTATTCAAAAATCAATTACTGAGCACCTGTTATGCTCCAAGACGCAGTCCTAGTAATGAGGAAACACAAGTGAGCAAGGTTGATACATTTTCCTAGACATATTCTACCAGGGCATACAGGAAGTAACCAAGTTTCAGGTCAGAAATACAAATTGAGGAATATTCTTCGGAATAACTGGCTTGTACTCTTCACAAACGTCAAGCAAAGAAAGATAAACGAAGGTTGCTGAACTGTCTCACAATAAAAGTCTAAAGAACATGAAAATGAATGCAGTGCATGATCCTAGATTCAGCCCTGGATGGCATATAAATGGCTACAGGGGACATCACTGGATTCACTGACACACTGGAATATGAACCCTGGATTTGGTAACATTATAACAATATTAACTTTCCGGATTTTGATAACTGTTCTGTTGTAAGAGGATACCCTTTATCTTAGGAAAGACACATTGAAGTATTTAGGGGTAAAGGAGCAAAATGTTTCCAACAACCCTCAAAACGCTCAAAAAACATGGAGGGAAGAGAAGGAGGATGCAAGAAGGAAGGATAACAATAAAACAAATGGGCAAAATGTAAATAATTAGTCAATCTTGGTAAAATCTATCTGAGAGGTCCTTGCACTATGCTTGTCGATTTTCTGTAAGTTTCAAATTATATAAAAACAAAAGGTACTTTGATGGCGAGAAGGTAGAGAGTCATTGAACAAGTATCCATTCCTTTTTTCCTTCTTTTGGAATCTTGCTAAATTCGCTAAATAAATTTGGTTAATGTTATTTAGAATTTCAGCAGTAGAAATACAGACTTACACTTTTGTGTCTCCTCCATATTGAGTAGTACTCTGCCTCAGTGGATTTGATGAGATCAATAATTTATAGTACAGGACTTCAGGTAGAATTATATTACTGACTTGAATGAATTAAAGAGCATCCCTAAATACTTGGCACAGCCTCTAAAGCTGGTGGTTTCTTTGGAAAACAAACTAAATGTGTAGGAAATTTCAAAAGCTCACTGACATTTCAAAGCTAAGGAAATTCACCTTCATTTTCCAATAACAAGTCAGAGAAATGAAGAGCTTTAAGTTAGTAAAGATGCATCTGTGGCTTTGAGTTTAATTATTCCAGCATTTCATGGACTGGGTCAGATCTATAACATGCAGCACACGCTCCATAATCAGAGCTACTCATTATATTGATTTCTCGATTACTCTAATTAATAGTGTCACACATAAACCCACTGGTGTCAACTAGCATATTTCCTTCCGATGTTTTAGAATAAGTGTGCATGTATATGCATGTGAATGTATGAGTTTGCCTGTGTGTTTTAGAGCAGAAAACCACGGATACACACCTAAAAGAACACATATAAACAGATAAAAATGTTAACGTGATGGGAAAAAAATAAGGTCAAATATTTGTGAAAAGTACTGTCCATCATATGTTCTACAAAGAAAATTTTTATCTTTGACTTGTGAAAAATGGGTACTTGTGAAAATCTAAACCCTGAAACTGTAATAGCCATTATTTTAACTTTTCAGCTTTGGTAATGTTGGCCTCCTTTGACCTATTTCAGTCTTGGGCAAGGAAATCATATTTGGTCTACTTTACTCAAATTCCTTAAAAGTCCCTAATGTGAAGACAATTCGTTTCTCCCTAATTTACCGTCTTAAATGTTGGCAACAGCTTTATCTTATTGCCATATGAGTATTTATTCTAAAATATAGGATAAATAAAAATTCAAGCCTGGAACTTGCACTTCCAGCTATGTTGAGATATTTTCTAGGAGACGAATAATGCTGCTAAGAATAAAAAATAGAATGAAAATTTAAACACTGGATTTGAAACAAGAGAGCTGCTGAAGCAGCCAGTTTTGAAAAGCAAGATCTTGGAAAGAAGCAATTCTTATTAAGGTAAGCTAAATTTTTTGCACATTGGTTTTCTCCTTGGGACATTATTGACATATGCCAAAGATGTGACTCAGATGGGTAGAAGCTGCTGAGAGTCCTAAAACACAAAAGAGCGTTTGGTGATTTCACAGCCTTTGGGGAAACAAACATTGGAGTTCTGGTATGACAAGACTTCTAGGACTTGATTGACCGTAATGCCAATGATGAATGAGGGTCACAGAAGTGAGACCAACACTCAAAACCTGTTGCCCCATTGAGTCGTTACCTGATTAAGCTACTTTGGAGAGGTGCAAAGGAGCCAAGCAGAAAATACATGAAGAGAAGCTAACATGACTAAAGTGTAGCATGGAGTTTTCAGCATTCCCGCAGTACTAGGAAGACCAAAATGGCACTTCAAGACCTCCAAGGAGGAATGGCACTAAAATACCCCACAGGTTCTAACGGGGACCCCTGGAGGGATACAACGTAAGTGTGGAAGGTTAACCATGGGTAGACTGGACCTTATCAAGACTGTAAAGTAGCATCCAGTCAGTTCAAGATCTGATTGGATTTAGGTGCTATGTCTCTTTTTGGCCTTCCAGAGGATAGGGTAAATCATCATTAAAATTGTTCATATGCAAGACTGGCAACGAAACCAAACTTGTTTAAAATATGAAGAAAAAAGGACCAGAAGAAAAAACAGGAAATACAAAGTGACACAAATAATACAGTTATCAGATGAAATGTTTAAATAACTGTGACTAATTTCTTCAAGCAAATAGATGACCAGGTGGAGAATTTTAACAGAAAATAAGAAAATGATCAAGTGGAAACTTTTGAGTTGAAAAATACAATAACTAAAAGATTGGGACTGACATATATATACTGATATGTATAAAATAGATAACTAAGAAGAACCTGCTGTATAAAAAATAAATAAAATTTAAAAATAAAATAAAATCATAGCATGAGAGATGGGACACAGGTGAAGATAGGATGAGTGAACTAGAAGACAGATCAATAGAAAATATATAGACTATAGCACAGAGGGCAAAACAGATGGAAGGTGCAGGGAAGAACAAAAGAGATGTATTATACACAAGCAATAAGAACAAAAAGCACTGACTACATTGTTCATGTCTGTATTATTTATAATAGTTCCAAATCAACAGTAGAATGGACATTTTGATATGTTCATATAATGGAAAATATTTAATATTGAGAAATACTGAACCACTGCCACAGGCAAAGACATCAGTGAATCACTCAAATATACTACGATAAAAAAGAAACCATATACAAAAGAGTACATGCGGCATTCATGCTATTTAATTCAAAAATGGGTAGAAGCTATCATTATTATTAAAGAGGAATTAATTTACTGGGGCTGCTGTGGGTGCTGTTAATATTCTCCTTCTTCACTCAGTGGTGGTTACACTGAGTATATTTGCTTTGTGAAAATCCATTGAATTGTATACTTATGATTTGTGATTTTGTGTACGTATGCTAAACTTCAATTAAAAAAAGATTTTAAACAATTAAAGCCTGAATATGTTAAAGTTTTGTGGGATAATGGCAGTCACTTGCATTCTCCCATAGCTAATAAAGTCCCTTTGGACATTGATTACTTTTGGCTTCCAAGGAATTGAAGAATTAATCAGTAGAGAGAATGTCAAAAATGGAAAAAAAAAAAAAGAAAAAAAAAGGAGGTTGGATGGGGGATGTGTGTATAACTGAAAGATTACTTAACAGCCATGTATATCTTTGAAGCAATGAGTAGAATGGATGTTGCTGAAGAACAAGCAAACTACCCAGCAATTCTTCCCCCTTTAGTAGTAAAGTTAATGTAGCCAAAGGCAAGAATCAGAAATGACAGATATTAATAATGCCACCACCATACAATTTATAAACAAATAATAAATCAAAGTTTTTCCATATGAAGGCATAAACTATTTTTTCCTCTGTGTTTCTTTTTTTTTTGGTTTGCCTGCTTGTTTGCTTGTTTTATCACTTCCAGAGGTAAGATGTTCCAAATGTATTTGGAAACTCTTTCACTGCTTTATACTCCTTTGATAGGTTCTCTTGTTTCTAGATGGTGATATCCTGGCAAACAGGGTCCCTTTCTTATTTAGTTATGTATACACGTTCCCTAATCAAGCACCTGTCAAAGAATAAGTACTAAAGAAACAGGTGTTTTCTCTTACCAGCAGGACTTGTTTATTTATTTTTTAATATCTTTATTGGAGTATAATTGCTTTACAATGTTGTGTTGATTTCTGCTGTATAACAAAGTGAATCAGCTATACTTATACATATATCCCCATATCCCCTCCCTCTTGTGTCTCCCTCCCACCCTCCCTATCCCACTCCTATAGGTGGTCACAAAGCACCGAGTTGATCTCCCTGTGCTATGCGGCTGCTTCCCACTAGCTATCTGTTTTACATTTGATAGTGTATATATGTCCATGCCTCTCACTTTGTCCCAGCTTACCCTTCCCCCTCCCTGTGGCCTCAAGTCCATTCTCTACATCTGCGTCTTTATTCCTGTCCTGCCCCTACGTTCTTCAGAACCTTTTTTTTTTTTTTTTTTTAGATTCCATATATATGTTAGCATACGGTATTTGTCTTTCTCTTTCTGACTTACTTCACTCTGTATGGCAGACTCTAGGTCCATCCACCTCACTACAAATAACTCAATCTTGTTTCTTTTTATGTACCAGCAGGATTTAAATTAGGGATAATATTGTAGTATTTTATATATGATACATACTTTTCCTTTGCTTATTTTTTTTTCCTGGAAAGAGAGAGGAAAATAATCCAGGAACTATGCCATCATTGGCAAACATAGGTTATGATGTGTTTGCCCTTGTGTGACTTAAACTCATGCTAAATTTTCTCTGAGATTAGAGATTTTGCTTGTGATCTGACTCATATGTTTATAATCAGATTTTGCCTTTGTCTCTAGACCAGTATGGATATTAGTAAAACTTTCCATTTACCCTTTTATCCAGCTACTCTTTTGTGAGTACATTTCCCTAATTATGCCTCTAGATGGTTCCCCGGGAGTGTAATCAGTAAGATAATCACAAATTGGCAAATTAACACTTTAAAAAGCCTTCCTGGGTAGTAAGCCTAGGTGGCATGTGAAAGCTATCTTAAGATGTTCAGTATCACCATAAAAGTATCCTACACAACTGACCTCAGTTCTACACACACAGCCTAGAAGAGCATACAATCTATGAAGAAACAAAACACACTTGCTTCATGTTAACATCAAAATCAGAACTTTAGGCGTAAAAGTTTATTTGCTCTGGATGGAGCTCCCAAGGATCCAGGTTCACCAGCTCCAGGAGCCTGCCATCGGACACGATGACTCAGGGAACAACAGATAATAGTCCTGACAGACTCTAGTACATGCTGAACTTCTTTTCCAGTAGTCCCCTTGACCAAACGATCCACAGTTGATAATTCATTTGCCTGGAGAATTTTCTGGACAAGTTTCAAAAATTAATAAAATGGGGTACGAGTGATTTTGTCACTGTCCTGTACAACTGCGCTAACCAGAAGGAAAAAAATAAAATTCTCTGCTCTTACACTATGTACATGTAATTCCACAGATCACTTTAATCATAACCATATAATATTTTTACTATCAAATAACACCTTAGGCAACCCTACCATAGAGGTAAGGAACCCTGAGGTCTAGAGACTGAACTCCTTACCCAACACTTGACAGCTAATTAGTAAGTAAGTTAAACAACTTAGTTAACTCTGGTCAACAATAAGGAGGCTTTCCTGTAACAAGCTGTTGGAGGAGCTCTTTTCAAAATGTGTGATTTTGAGGTTTGAAATAAATAGGGAAGGAATAAAACTCTTGCCCTCCTCCAGTAAAGCGTGTACTTTCTAATCTGGAAAGTTCAGTAATACTTGTCTCTTAGGCCCCTGAAACAACTACTACTTTTCAGATGCTCCATCTCGGCAAAAATGCTTAGAAGAGAAAGAGAGAAGAGTGAAGTCTTTGCAGGAAGATTCCAGATGAAGAAGAGATAAGTAATCAAAGATGGAGAACGCCGGGGTGGAAAAATATGTGTCAAGCCTTAGAACAAAGGAACTTGTATTGGAAATGTCGTATGAGTATCAATCATATATGTTTGCATGGACAGTAACCATTGCTACTGTGGTGGTTTAAAAATATGTCCACAAATTCTTTGATAATCCTCTGTTTCAAAGGCAGAACCTAATTCTCCCCTTCCTGACTTTGGGCTGGACTTAGTGATTCACTTCTAATGAATAAAATATCATAGAAATGATGGTGCCTGAATTCCCAGACTAGGTCATAAGAAGCATTGTGACTTCCTTTCTTTCCCTTGGATGTCTTGCTCTGGGTTAACCCAGCTGTCATATAGTGGGGACACTACTAAAGCAGTCTTGTAGAAAGGCCATTGTGGCAAAGAGCTAAGACCTCCTGACAACAGCCAACACTAACTTGCCAGGTATGTGAGTAATGGATCTACTAGCTCCACTCAAGCTTTCAGATAATTGCAACCCAGGCCAATATGTTGACAGTAACCTCATAAGAGATCTTGAAGTGGAACCACTCAACGAAGCCACTTTTGAACTCCCGACTCATAGAAACTGTGACATAATAAATGTAATCATTAAATTTCAGAATCATTTCTTGCACTGCAATAGATAACGAATAATGTCATGTTGGAGTGAAGAGCAGTGTCATGTTATGGAACACAACTACTATTGGGGTGAACCATGTGAAACCGCTCTTTTTTTTTTTTTTGAAATTGCTCTTTTTGTAGGTCACAGATCTCCATTCCATATGGTTCAACCTACTGCACAGGGGCTCTACCAACTTGTTTCATTCTTGATTTAGATGGGACTTTGGTCACCCAGGATGCATCTGTCCAATGTGTTTGCCATTTTCCAAATTATAATCAAATGGAGATACAGTCATAATTTCCTGACATAATGTTCTGATGCAAGAGTTGGAAACCAATTACTTGTGGATTACCTCTTAGTTTAGACATGTAAAAGATAATTATTAGCAAATGATGATCATTCTCTCTTTCCAAAGGTATTTTGGATTTGGAACAAAGATTTGAATAAATGCTGAAATATGCTTCAAATTTCTCACACAGTCCTACATACAGAAAGTTATTTTCTTCGGACCCTTAGAAGCACTGGGTGAATGTTCTTAGGACAAACACACACACACACACACACACACAGAGGCAAACCCTCCAGTCTGTAAGTATGTAATTAATTAACTTTGAACGCTCTCCTCATTTTAATCCCATTAAATGCCTTAGCTGGCCCAGGTAACATAAAATTAGCCTCTTGATAACTTAGTATCTTTTTTGGTACAACGTTTGCTATTTCCACACTTCTGTATATGTCAAGCTGTTGAGTGAGAATTTATTTCTTCTTCCATCTCCCTGGAGCTTTCATGTGTGTGCTTGACTTAGTGCAAAGCTTTCTGTGCAAATTTTCCAGCCCCAGATCACAGCAATTTCTCTCTTATCTTCTTCATTTTCAGCTTTAATTGAAGACAAATCTTAAGTGGGAGTGTACAAAAATTGGTACATTTTACCCTGGCCCCAAATGCAATATTCTGCTATTATTTTCAAGGGTTTTAATCAATGATCTTTCTTAACAATGAACAGGGATGTGTCACATATGAATAACTGTTATGGGGTCCTTATTTTCTTTGAAAAAAAAGAATCCCTAAGCTGAAATCCCTGATTTTCTATTTAAATTACTCTGTCATCTTAGGGAATCTAGTGACAGTGGAACAAGTGTGGTATTTACTTCTTCTCATGATTATATCCAACAAAGGTCTGGTCAACACCAGTGATTAATTAGAAACAACAAGGAACTATTCACAAATTTAAAGTTAGAAATCACGTTCCATTTTGTATACCTTCAGAGCATGAATCTACCTAACTTCCTAGTAAGAGCTCATAATGTTAACTGTGCCTTTTTCTTGGTAGTGAGATTAGAATTGATCTTTATTTTAATTTCTACTCATTTCTATTCCTTAACATTAATTTTCGGAGCAAATATGTATTTCCATTCTATTCTATAAATATGTAATTATTAGTAATCATATTTCTACTTAATATATAATTTACTTATATTATATTTTTGTGTAAACCCAGTAAGTCTATCAGGCACACTAATACTAGAGGTAATATATAAATTCATCAGTTGACTCAAATGTAGGTCCAGGAATCTGATTGAACATTTTTCTTCTTTTCTTTTTATAGAGCTCAGCCTATCTCTACATCCTCTGTGGAAAAAAGATTATGAGCTGAAACAGCTATTGCTACCCACATGGGGAAATTCTGAGCTTCTTAAAACTACTGACAAACAGTTTGTAGAGCTTGGGCTTGCTTTGAAAACAGAATGCTACCTTAAAGGACAACAAATCTTCTGGCAATAACTCAAATTTAACAGGTTGCTGCAGCAAATCTATCTTTTCAAACAATCAGTGGGTGATCTGACGGCAGAATCAACAGTACACTGTACCAAGAATTCAAATGCTATATTAAAGCTGCTAATTTGCGGTGGCTTTTATGGAGGTATAATTTTCCATTTAACATGTAAAATTCCCTGTACAAAAACACTGGAATGATTACGAAAATGTAAGTAAGCCTTTGCAAGATGTAATTATGGTGAGGGAGACTTTTCCTTTGCCTTCAGTATTTTATGCATGTATTTGGTTCCATAAGCAAAGTAATTAAAATGTTGCAAGACACACTGAAACGCTGGCATTTTGGATGGAAAGCAGTTGTACTCCTGGCAACGAATGTTTCGTGCTTCTAAGGAATTTTAAAATTGTAGTTGTAATAAATTATTCAGTCAGGCAAACAGGAAACGAGAGCCAAAATCATGCTCTCAGCTTTGAGATCTGCAGCCCCATGCCATCACAAAGCTGTGAATTTTCTATGAAGTGAGACAAAAACCACATTTGTTTTGTTAGCAAACATTTGGAGCAAGGGGAGATAAAACTGTAGTATTTATACAGAGAAAACAAGAAAAATAACTTGCAAGTCATCTTATTCTTTTAGGTGGATTGTTTCCAAGATTTAGAAATGATTGGCCACACTGCTGGTAAATAATGTTTCCACCGCAAACAGGGATGCTCTAGCATGACAGCTGTTACAATGAGAGACTGTATTATGGTGTTGCTTCCATATAGGTACTTGACCTGAGAGCCCAGAAGGTAATGGGCAGCTCTGGAATGATTACAGACTGAATTTGGATCGTGCAATGTCCACCCTCTTCATTTTGGCCAGTCAGTTAAGTTTTGAGCAAGATGTATTGAGTTGTGACTTTGTATCAATCACAGTGGTAGGACGTGGAGGTTTAGTAGTACGTGTGTCTGCTATAGTGTCTGCCTTAATGGATTTTACAGTCCAGTTTCCCTAGAAGCTAGTTTAGCGTGTTAATGAATTATGGATTCCAGGGCCAGACCACATGGACTTGAATTCTAGCTTCTCCACTAATTATCTGTGCGATATTGGGCAAATGATCTCATCTCTCCAGTATGCTCATCGTGGAATGAGAATAGCAACAGTCCTGTCTCACGTAGATGTTATGAGAATTAAATGAGTTAGCCTGTGTATAAGTATAATGCCTGGCACTCAGAATTACATAGGTTATTTGCTATTATTTTTACCTCCACCCCAACCCAGCAGTACTATAAATATTGCCTACTGGTTAACATAATACCGAATTTTACAGAAGGTAGATATCCAGAAAAAGTCAAAGATCAGAAAATCCTCTAGAAGGTATCTAATAGCTGTGGGCGTCTGAAGCCTTTAGTATTTGCTCTGCACACAGAATATAAGGATACGCTAGGCTATTACCAAACAAGTTCATTTTAAACGTGATAGAAGACATACAAATAACAGCTGACAGCAGTAAGAGGCAGTATAACCGTTTCTATGAGACAGAAGAAAAAGAGCAACTTGAAAGGATAGCATCATCAGCCATCATGTCTTTTATTCAGCCCTTACAATGGTGTCAGGCACTAAACTCCTTAAATGTCATTCCAATCAACCCTCACAGCAACAATGGAGTGAGTACTATTATTTCACCCACTTTATAGATGAAGAGGCTGAACCTCACATAACTTAAGTAACTTTTCACAGGCTATATGGATAGTTAGCAAAGACATGCCAAGCACTTAGGTCTCTCTGAGGCTACAGTGCATGTTCTTATACTCTACTGAAGTCCTTATGATATTATGAGCATGTTGCCTGTGTCATAAATGTTCTTCACAAACATGTTTTCATGACTGCAAAGTGTCCTGGTGCATGGCTGTACCATAATGTATTTATCCCTTTTTGTCCAGACAAATGTTTAGATTGTTTCTAGTCTCTCAGTTATTGTAAATGACTTGCAATAAAAATCTTCATGTATGAGCCTTTGTATACATGGTTGATTAGTTTCTTTGTATAAACGCCAAGAAGTAGAGTCAGGAGTCCAAAGGATTTGAATGTTTCTAAAATCTCTCATGCAAATGGCTGAATCACCCACCAGGAATGTTATAGTGATTCGTTC
The DNA here is from genome assembly GCF_937001465.1 of Orcinus orca. Classification (NCBI taxonomy): domain Eukaryota; kingdom Metazoa; phylum Chordata; class Mammalia; order Artiodactyla; family Delphinidae; genus Orcinus; species Orcinus orca. The sequence goes on along the minus strand of NC_064563.1, from coordinate 6,818,653 downwards.
TCCCTTCTGCAATTTCTGAGCTTGCTCATTTCATTTCATCCTTGCCAATCCTGAATGCTACCAATATATACTTTTAAAAAGTTTCTTATCAAAGTTCCAGATTTTTCAAAAGTCCCTTATTGATTTAATTTGCATTTTAATTTCCACTGGGGTGCTTTGGGAGAAAAGTATCACTTATTGAAAACCAAACATATGGATGATACTTTAACATTCATATCAATCTCTATCCCTCAGCCTTCTCTTTGCATTCAACCTTTGCTTTTCCCTGAACAGGATTTTATAAAACTCCAAGTCCCAATTTAATTTTTACAATATTTGGAAGTTTTCTCCAACTTGTCTAAAAAAAGCTTGCTTCTGCACATGCCATTATGTCCTCATTTACTCATCAGAGTGGAATTACTGTTCACTTCTCTTTTGTCTCTTCCAGATTATGAGCTACTGGAGAACACATGCTCTTATGGTTTGCTGGATCTTTAAGACCCAACAGATAGTGGAAAGTCTCATAAACAAATTTAATTAGAACTTCCCATAAAAACATGTTGACTCTGGATTTCAGTCAATTTTTCGCTGATTGACTAAACCATGGGTTTACTCATCGTTAAGCAATAATGTTCTTGATTAGGTGCTATGGAACATTTTAAAGACTGAATAAAGACGTGTAGTGGCATTACCCCATTCTAAAAGAACCGTACTGTGAGAAAATAAAAATTGGCCTTGCTGGTAATCAGAATGTGAAGTTCCTATCAAAACAAGAACAATGTTTCCAATGGGACATTGATAAGGCCACGTACAAAATGTTTCAGTGTTTCTCCCAAGGTCATATCACAGCTGCAGAATGACTAACAACACCTCCTTTTTGGGTAATTTCTGCTTTGTACCAATGCCGAATATAGCTCTGTCTCATTCATCTTGTCTCCTCCAGGAAGTCACCCAATAGTTAGATACCCAACAGACGAGCTGCCCCATGCATTGACAGTACCCAATCTGAAGTCAGGGGCTGCATTCCCAGATCCTCCTAAGAGCCATGCAACACAATCCCAAACCTATGAAAGCCCCCACACACACCCTTTTACTGAGACTCCCAAGATACCTTCCTGCAGTGCAGTTTTCCAAGTTAAATCAACCCGACTCTGACTGGACTTGTGTTCCTGGTAATCTCTGGCTGGTGAGCCTTGGGGTTTGTTAGGTCACTACATACATAGAGACCTACATACTGTTTTACATCAACAGCATTCACCAACTGATTAGATACCTGATCGATAAATGGAGATTATTCCCAACTTTTAAGTCTGAAAACCTTGTCAAAATGCTCATGCCCTTATCATAAATGGGGAAGTAGGAGAGCTTTTGAGAGAAAGATAGTTCAGTGTTAGGCTTATTTTGTTTGAGTGCCATTAAGACTTTCTCATTCTTCTGTTCAGTGGGTGGCTGGAAATGCAGAATTCTAGTTCCTGAGGGAGAACTAGGTTGGAGTCAAGGATTTAGAAATCATAATATAGTAATGTCTAGTCTTTTTCTTGCACTCACTGTGTACACTTACTCTATGCCAGGATCTTTCCAAGACACTACACACACACACACACACACATGTGTGTATATACATATGTATACACATGTGTGTATATAATTTCATTGACTCCTTAAAGAGTTCTGTGATATTGCTGCTATAATTTTCATTCAATAAACAAGAACACTGCGTAAGAGATATTGGTTAGGCTCCAGGTCAAAAGTAATGGTAGAATCATATTTGAATATTAGGCTGACTCCATAGACTGTGCTACTGCCTTCTAATAATACAATGAAGTTAAAGAATTTGATGGGAATGTTGATAGAAGACAGCAGGCTCAAGGATGTTGATAACAGACATAAAGTATTGAAATCAACCAGCAATATTAAATAGTCTCATTTTGTGTGCTTAGATTGTATTAAAACTTGTCCATGTTAATGTCAGACATGGCAGGAAGAAGAAAAAACAACTTTGTTTTGTCTTAGGTGTCCTTTCAGATGGAAGCAACAATAGGGAAGATACCAAGCTAATTTCATAGAAATTGTTTGTCAGTGAAAATATTTTTTAGAAGATATTTTTTCTATGTGGTACTTTAATGCAGTGGAATGCCCTTGGCTCCTTACAGATAAAAACAACAAAACTGCAAGAGAAATGCTGCATCTCAGGGAGCCTGACTGATGGGTATGGCTGCATTGCTAGAATAAAACTCAAAATGAGAATGTTTGTTAACAGCAGATTGGACTTAGGAGGTCTGGCAAGGCCTTTTAGAAACCTAAACCCAAGGAACCCAGGGAACGAATTCTGTATTATTCTCTCTCAAGGAGCATGCACTGCAAAAGATTTCTGCTTTAATATAATTGTATAAATTAATGCAAGAACTCTTCAGAGTGTGTGTGCATGTGTGTGTGTGTGTGTGTGCGCGTGTGTGTGTGTGTGTGTGAGTACATGCAATGGGCCCTTTAGGCACTTCTAATAATGATGGTTTTAAATACCTAAGATAAAATATTAAAATACAAATAATTACAAAGCAAAGAAACTACATGTAAATATCAGTAATCAAAATTTTTAGAAATGTGATATGGTCATATATGTTCTTGCTTATTACCACATTAAATAACAGATGTCTTAGAAGGTCTAATAATGATCATTATTTCAAGGTGGTGATAAGTAGAAAGAATACATCAAGATATCAGTAACAACAAATTTCTATTATGTTTATTGGTGACAAAGTCACAGGAATTCCCAAATAATACTATGGTTTGTCATCTATACCCATAATTGGAAGAAATGCTATATTTTCCTTAGAGGCACTAAAAATAAGGATGTGATTTCTTTAAAATTTCTTATTACACACACCCACACTCACACCCACGTACACACCAAACAACAGCAACAACATGAGCAAAGAGACTACTGGAGTCTATCCAAAGACCCCACGTCGAGAATTCCTACTAACATCTTTCTACTTTAAAATGCAACTTGCCCATTTTCTTAAAAGGTAGAGCAAATTAAATTATCCTACTGGTGAGACAGGCTGGGACCTGGGACCCTTTGCTGCAGGTCTTGCACCTGGACAAACATCTCCTCGAGAAACAAAATACAAAGACACTGTAAGGGACTAAAAGTAACTGCGTGCATGCTCAGGGAGAATTATATACAAAAAGATATGAAAAGACCAAAAAACCCAACTGCCACTTCTGAAGAACTGGGAGCAAAAGCAGGGTGTTGGGAGCAAAAGCAGGGCATTGCGCATGCCCCTTGCACTCAGCACCACCTAAGGGGTGGGCAGACCACCTAAGCCACACCTATGGCCCCACCCCTGGCCACACCCCTCCCCTCACCCCATATAAGGAACCAGCTCGCCCCCTCTCTGGGCGCAAAGGAACAAGGAAACCTGTTGTTTGTTCTCGCTCCACCCTGCTGAAGCAGGGGCCCCAGTAAAGCTTTGCCTGAATTTCTTGTCTGGCCTCTAGCAATTTCTATTGATTGGTGAAGGCCAAGAACCCTGGTTGGTATCACTGGGACTTCAAGTAAACAAAATTCGGATCACCTGAAAGAGAGAAAAGCTAAGAGAGAAACTAAGAAATGCAAACACACCATCACAAGAGAAAACATTTTATTTTTTTTGTACCTATATAAGATGACGCACGTTCACTAAACTTACGGTGGTAATCTCTTCACAATATAGTAAGTCAAGTCATTATGCTATACATCTTAAACAGTTCTGTGTGCCAATTATATCTCAATAAAACTGTAAGAAATAACTCAAACCCAGGAAACATGCCCGTACATATGGGAACTAACTGAACGTCAAGTTTGGAAATGAAATAGCGAAGATATTTAGTAGATCAGACATTCTCCATTGGTCTTTAGGGTCTAGTAGCCGTGCAAAGAAGTTAGTATTATTTTGTGGTGATGCTCTAGATTTTACATGTTGCCCAAAACATTATATTATTGTCCTTTCACCTTTTTATCTTTTTTTATAAATTTATTTTATTTTATTTATTTTTGGCTGTGTTGGGTCTCTGTTGCAGTGTGTGGGCTTTCTCTAGTTGCAGCGAGCAGGGACTACTCTTCCTTGTGGTGTGCTGGCTCCTCATTGTGGTGGCTACTCTTGTTGCGGAGCACGGGCTCTAGGCGTGCAGGCTCAGTAGTTGTGGCATGTGGGCTCAGTAGTTGTGGCTCGCGGGCTATAGAGCGCAGGCTCAGTAGTTGTGGCGCGTGGGCTTAATTGCTCTGAGGCATGTGGGATCTTCCCGGACGCGGGCTCGAACCCATGTCCCCTGCATCGGCAGGCGGATTCTTAACCACTGCGCCACCAGGGAAGTCCCTGCCTTTTCTTCCTTTTTCCTTTTGCCTGCCAGAGTCACATTCTCTCTCTTTATTCCCTTTCCTTTTCATACTGTTTCTTCTGCAGGGACAGTTATAGTATATTATATATATTTATATTAACGAGCTAAAAACACACTTGGGAAGTAAATTGTGTGTTAGTGAGAGTCCACTCATTAAACTAATTGCTTAAGCTTTGAAAACGATACATTATTTGCCTAAAATGTGTGCTTCAGCATTTGCAATTCAACATTCAACATTCTTCCCCTCCATCCCACCCCACCGCCAACCGCTTAAAGGAATGGTCCACTATAAGCCCTCTGAAAATCTAAAATAAGGAAGGAGCCATTAGACAATCTTTAGAACACTAAATGTGAAATATCAAAGTGCTACTGTTTTACTGAAAATGCCCATGCCTTTGTTCCAACAGACATTGGTAGAAATGGGAATGAGCCTTAGAGTATTTAAAAGCAGAAATGGAAATACACAAAAAGCCATTTTGGGGGGATCTATAAGTTTTCCAAGCTTTCTTTCCCCTCTTGAGTGTGCCTCTTTGAGCTCTGACTGGAAATGTAAAGGAAAAGAATAGCACTTTTATGTATTTAATACAGCCCAAGAGACACACCCTTCTGGTTCTAATTCCAGAGGGTGGTCTGGGCTCCCATCATTCTTAAATCTTTAGATACATTAAAAAAAAAAAAAAGAGGCAAAATGAACACAATTTAGAAAAAATTATGTTTAGTTTAACTGTTTGAGAAGAGGAGGGAAAGGAACTAAGCAGTGCTTCTGTGAGAAGAAAAATTGCATCCTTATTAATAACCCATTTCAAAAAGTCAATTGCAAATGGTTTGGGTGCTTCATAGCCACAAGATAATCAAGGTTGTGTTTCTATGTTTTTTACTTAATGAAATGCTATGACACACTATTTCAAATGTAGAACTCTACGAAAATACAGGTATTTTCAGAGGTGATTTTTTATATGATCTTTCATGATTATATAAAAATGACCAGATAATCTTTTTGGCTATAGTAACAAATGCTAAATAGGGATAGACATGAGAGAAAGGAAGCTGAATCACAGATGGAAAACGAGAAATAAAATGTCAATAAGATTTAAAAGATACTTACAGAATGATGAGAGAAGTGGGACAGAAGGGAAAGAAGAGGAAAATAAAGTGACATCAAGAAAGAATGCCTTTTATATTTGGCAATACAGCAAAATGATTTGCTGAAAAACTTCTCTTTTGCAAAAACACAAAAACATTGGATAAAATATAATAAACATCCTTTGAAATAGGTAAGTTTAAGTTAATAATACCAAAAACAACAAGAAAAATCAAGGGAAAAAAGAGCAGTAAGTGGGGCTGCCCTGGTGGCGCAGTGGTGGAGAGTCCGCCTGCCGATGCAGGGGACACGGGTTCGTGCCCCAGTCTGGGAAGATCTCACATGCCGCGGAGCGGCTGCGCCCGTGAGCCATGGCCGCTCAGCCTGCGCGTCCGGAGCCTGTGCTCCGCAACGGGAGAGGCCACAACAGTGAGAGGCCCACGTACCGCAAAAAAAAAAAAAAAAAAAAGAGCAGTAAGTAGAAATTGACACACAGATGGTAGAAACAGTGGATTGGGTTTTAACAGTTCCACAAGGAAGACATCTAGACCTTGGGTACAGGTGAAGTGTGAAGTTGTTTATGTGTCAATTAGACGAAGAGACTCAATTTTAGTTCTTTTAAAATCCTCATTGGCTAACAATGTTTTGAAAAGGTAGATTGTTTAAGAAAAACACTGAATCAAAAGGTATTCCCAGAGTAGTTTCCATCTCATCCCTACCCCTTCTGTCCTATTTTCACACACTCCTATTAACAACCATTGTCCTCACGTTCCTGCTCGTCATTCTCATGCTTCTTTATGTAAAACTAGCAACATTCTACCACATCTTGACTTTTTTCACTAATCAAAATATTCTGGAAATCATTCCATAAATGTTCATAGAGATCGACTTCATTTTTAAACATTTGATTAACAACAGTCTTTTGTGTAAGTCTACTACAGTTGATTCAAATCAGGCTTTTATGGATTTTTATTTAGGTTGTTTCCAAAATTCTGTTATTACAAATAACACTGCATGAATCACCTTGGGTATGAGTTGTTTGGTATGTGTGGAGGTTTATCCTCAGTGTATATAGCGATCAATGACATCCACTGCAGGTTCAGTGGGAAGTGTGCTTCTGCAGTTTTGATAAATCTTGCAGATTCTTCCCTAGAGGGGTTGTGTATGACTATCAGAAACGTATGGGAGCAGAAACTCTTCACATTTTCATCAGTAGAGTGTACTTCCTAGCTTTAGAAGTCTTGTCAATCTGATAGGTGAGAAATAAGAGTTCACTGTAGTTTTAGTTTACATTTTAAATTTACGAGGAAAATTTAATAAGCACCATTTGTGTAAGGCCCATTTGTATATGTTTAATCTGAACTGCCCAGATATTTTGTCTACTTTTCTATTCGGTTTTCAGTAATTTTTCTGTTTTTTTAGGAATTTACATATTGGGGGTATTCATCCTTTATCAGATAAAAATATCATATATAAGTTGCCATGTGATGTATATATAATAGATATATGGCATTTTCTCCCAGTTTGGCATTTATGTTATTTTTAGTTTATAGGGTTTTCTTTTTGTGCATACAAAAGGTTTCTTTTAATATTTTTATAGGGTCAAATTTATCAATCTTTTCTTTATCACATCTGAATTTTGAGTCTTGTTTAGGCTTTCCCACATCCAGATTATAAAGAAACTGAGACATCTTTTCTTCTAGTCTTCTCTGTATAGTTCAAATCCCTACAGTTGAATCTTGGATGAATTTGGAGTTCATTCTGGTGTTTGGTGAGAAGTAGGGTTCCATTTTGTTTGTTTAACGGATATTTAGTTGGTGTATCATTATTTATTTTTCAAAAATTACCTTTATTTAGATGGGCATTGGAACGAAGACTCCTCATAAAATTCAGGTCTTCAGAATGCTAGGCTTTCAAAATAAGGTAGACTGGAAAAATATCTACTTGGACACAAAGGCAGAGGACAAGGACACTTTCTTTTACTGGTCTGGGTTTTGGGGAAAATACTTTTTAGAACATAAAGCAAAGCTCAACAGATAGAATCACTTTCATACAGACTTTGTTTTTCCAACCAAAATGCAATCAAGCTGGAAAGCACTTTTCTAGGTTCCACACAACTAAAAATGCAACAAAAACAGCTAAAAGGTGTGTGGAAATTTCTATACACACTTCGAGTAACAAGAATTAAAATCGGGAAATGCTTAAACCCAAATAATTATAAAATTACTGCAAATCAAGACAAGTAATGATTAGTTCAATCAGTGTGCATGGTAACAACTGTAAATTTAAATTCTTATATTAGCAAAGAAGGAAGTCTGAAAATTGAGAGAGATGCCTAACCTAGGAGAGCAGAATTAAAACCACAATACATTTTAAAAAGTTGGAAGGTAGGAAATAAGAAACAACAGGAAGTACAGAAATCAAAATATTACGAGGTTGTACAAATCCCAATATTAGGAAAGATGTGAAGGAATCGAATTCTCACACACTGAGAGTAGGAGGGCAACTTGGTGAAACCACTTTGGAGAACACTTCGTAATATCTATTTAAAAACCCACAGTGTAGCAGAGGGAACTTTGCTCAATATTCTGTAATAACCAAAATGAGAAAAGAATCTGAAAAAGAATGGATATATGTAGATGTATAACTGAGTCAGTTTGCTGTACCCCTGAAACTAATGCAACAGTGTTAATCAACTATAAGATAAAAATTGAAAAAAAAAAATAAATAAATAAATAAAAAGTAAAAGCCAGTATACTCTAAGCCAAGCAATCCCCAGAAATCCTATTATTAGGTGTACAGTGTGTTAAAATATATAGGGAAATGTTGATTCCAGTAAAGTCTAGATAGGAAAAATTATACTATCCGTATCCCTCAACCAGAGAATGAACAAATACATTGTAGTATATACATACTATGAAAAATTATACAATATAAATGAAGCTTTAAAAAATAATTTCAATGAGAAAATAAGTTGCAGAAGGTTAGTCAAATAAACAATTAGTATAAACTCTAGATATAAAATGAAATACTGAAATATGGGATTTTTAAATGCCCAAATCTGGAAAGCAGTTCCTTCTGGCTGAAGAAGAGTCAGGGGATTTTCAAATGCTACTGAGGGGCCATCAGCTGCATGGTCATGTTTTTCTTTTTTTTAAATTGAAGTACAGTTGATTTACAATGTTGTGTTGGTTTCAGATGTACAGCAAAGTGATTCAGTTACACACATATGTTTTCAGATTCTTTTTCCTTATAGGTTATGACAAGATATTGAATATAGTTCCCTGTGCTCTATAGTAGGTCCTTGTTGTTTATGTATTTTACATATAGCAGTGTGTATCTATTAATCCCAAACTCCTAATTTATCCCTGCCCCCCTTTCCCCTTTGGTAACCATAAGCTTGTTTTCTATGTCGGTAAGTCTGTTTCTGTTTTGTAAATAAATTCATTTGTATCATCTTTTTCAGGTTCCACAAAAAAGTGGTATCATATGACAGTTGTCTTTCTCCGCCTGACTTACTTCACTTAGTATGATAATCTCTAGGCCCATCCATGTTGCTGCAAATGGTTGCACTGTGTTTTACGTCTTGTTTGCTTATGGATATATAGATTTTTATTATATTGAATATATAGTTTTGTAAATAGTGTAATCAAAATATTACAAAACAAGCAAAATAAAAAAGAAATGATAAAGGAACAGGATATAAGTAGAAATAATAGTAGGAACAGAAACAGTAGACTGGAGATAAAAGAGAATCAAGGAAAAAGGGGGAGAATGGAGGGATAAATTCCCTTCTGACTTGGTATCAAAGACCTACAATTAGTCTAATCATCTTCCTGATTGTATTTGCCCTTAGTGGCCTACTGCAAAAAAAAAAAAAAAAAAAAAACTCTAAGAGATTTCAAGATTAGAACATTACAATTAATAAAATATGAAGAATATTTATTAGCTTTAAAAATCAGCATGTATGAAAAACCACGGTGGGGAAAAAAGATCAAGAGGAGCCATTTTAACTGCTGTTGTCTGGGCTTCCCTGGTGACGCAGTGGTTGAGAATCTGCCTGCTAATGCACGGGTGATGGGTTCGAGCCCTGGTCTGGGAGGATCCCACATGCCGCGGAGCGATTAGTCCCGTGAGCCACAACTACTGAGCCTGAGCGTCTGGAGTCTGTGCTTCGCAACAAGAGAGGCCGCGACAGTGAGAGGCCCGCGCACCGCGATGAAGAGTGGCCCCCGCTTGCTACAACTAGAGAAAGCCCACGCACAGAAACGAAGACCCAACACAGCAAAAACAAATAAATTAATTAATAAACTGCTGTTGTCATAAACATACAATCCGCCTATGTCATGAAACTCAGAATATTTAGAAAACTAACTTTGGGGCAGAGCAAAATTCACAAGAGTTCCGTACACATACTTTGCCAACATAATTTTCTCTGCCTCCGCAAGAAAAGAAGCATTAGCACCAGGGGCGACTATTTACTCCAAATACCAGTTCACTTCTAAACCTGTTCTTGAGTTGGCTGAAGTGGGGTTGGAGAAAGACATCTATTGAGTTTGCTCTGTTCAGGCTTAGACCTGCATCTCTGCCAGTCTAGAGACTGGGAGCCCAATATGATGTAGTTGGGATAACTACATGTCAAACCTCGAAATCCACAATCTAAGACTCTCTGATGGGCTCTAGCTGGACATGAGGCCCCCAAGGACCCAACACTACAAAAATATTTGGGGGACAAACTGGATTCCACAAATTTACCTCACCGTACAGGCAGAACATTTTTCCAGGTGCATCACTATCTCCTCATAAGAACTGAACAATTTCTGTGCTTCTGTAAGAATAATTATTTGGGCAGACGTTGTTTATATTTGGAACAGGGAAACTAATGTAAGGAGAGCAATTTCAATAAATCTTGTCTGATTTTTTTTTATTCCTTCCTTTCTCCTGTCCCCCTACCACTCACCCCCCAGTGAAAATATTATCTATTTAGAACTACATGTACATGGTAGAATCCTGGACAGAATATTTCACCTGATCATAATTGAAAACGTTTCACTACTAATATAACTCATTGAAGACATGATACATGGCTTTCTACAAGTTTTGTTAATGAATCTTCCCTAAATTGTTCCCAGAAGCATAATAAATAATTACTTAGAGCTTGATTTATTTTTGCATAAGACTGCAGTAATTTATGAGTAAATTCCACCATTTATTATTTCTAAAATAAGTATATTTAAGCGAAGAAGTCCCTAATAAGAAAGCTTTTTATGGAAATAAGTACAGAGTGTGGGTAGATGGCTATTTTAAAGCATTTGAAATATTGAAGAACGGTATACTCATTCTTAGAAAAAAACACTGCTGTCTATACTTCATCAGAGTTTGACTGTCTCCCAATATAGCCATCATTAATATAGAAGCAAACCGCCCAAAAACAAACCCAATACTGGGTTGTTACCAACCTGACAGCATTTCTTCGCCCCGATGAGCTTGACAGACTCAGCTCAAGACAAGAAGAAAACAACTCTTACTATCAGGGGATGCAATTCACAAAATGCTACAGTTTGGTATTTCGTAGAAACTTTAAAATTTTGATGCATAAAATAAACTCCTGGATGACCAGAGGAAATTTTTGGAATCTAAATAATAGTAACTTAGTGGTTGTATTAATAAGAATGGTTGTAAACATCTAATGATGTAATAATAAAATCTATAATTTAGAAAACAGGGGTTTCCCTGGTGGCACAGTGGTCAAGAATCTGCCTGCCAATGCAGGTGACACAGGTTTGAGCCCTGGTCCGGGAAGATCCCACATGCCGCAGAGCAACTAAGCCCGTGAGCCATAACTACTGAGCCTGCACTCCAGAGCCTGCGAGCCACAACTACTGAGGCTGCAAGCCACAACTCCTGAAGCCCAGGCGCCTGGAGCCCGTGCTCTGCAACGAGAAGCCACTGCAGTGAGAAGCCCGCGCATCACAAAGAACAGTAGCCCCCGCTCGCTGCAACTAGAGAAAGCCCGCGCACGGCAACGAAGACCCAACGCAGCCAAAAATAAGTAAATAAAATAAATAATAATAAAAAATAAAAATAGAAAACAATCATTTAATACTTATAACAATCCTTTGTAGAAGGTGGAAAATGATTATGATTGTATTTTAAGGAGGGAGTTACTGAGACATACAGTGACACAGTAATTTACTTAAGATCACACCTTTGCTAAGTCACAGAGCTGAAATTCAAGTCTTCAAGACTGTGATTATGCTACGACAAAACACCTTGTATTTTGTAGCACAAACAAAACATTTCAAAAAGAACTCGAAAAAGTAGCAGCTTTCTTCTTCCTCCCTCTCTTCCTTTCTTCTTTTATTTCTTTCAAATATTGTAGTTCAAGATACACATAAAATAATCAGTACGTGTACGTGATATTATCAAACAGGGAATTGTATTGATATTAATTTTCTGCAACAAGGACTCTTAACTTGAGATCCAGACACCCTATTACCCTTCCGAAATTATTAGCACCATTTGTTTTTTTTCTGGGGAGAAGAAGCACCTTTTTTCAACACTAGGTTCTTGAAAGGGTTTAAGACCCACCTCCTCCTTGACATCTTAAGGGTTATTGTCCTAAAGTCCTTACAGTCACAAGCTAAGCTTGAAATGCATAGCACTTTCTGAACTTTATCCAAAGTATTAGTTCCATTAGCAATGATCAAAGATTTGGTGAATCCTAAGGAGATGACACACTAAATATATTCTACAAATGTGTCTTCATACCAAACACCAAAGTAGTTAATAAACTATACAAATATGCATTCGTAGTTATAAAACATTGCTTATAAAAATCTCCCTCTCTCTCCCTCCCTCACCCCTCCCTCCTTGCCCCCTCCTGTATTCTCTTATTCTCTCTCCCTCTTCTTCACCAGGAAATGCATGTGGCTCCAGAAAGTGTCCCGTAAATGGGACTTATAAAGGTGAATAAATTATGACCCCTAGATTGTAGTCCAACGAGGAGACCAGACTCATATCCGAACAGTATTTAAAATAATTACCATAAGAGAGGAATACTGATGTGACACAGTAGTCTGGGGGACAATTTCCAGAGCTGGCATCACTTTCATTGTCACTCAGCAAGGAAGTACAACAACTTATTCTGGTCTTTGGATACATTTTGACTCCCCCAGGGGTGTCCACCCACCGCGTTAACAGTATAGGGTTAAGAACATTCTCCATGAGCTGCTAGACATAGAATCATTAGGAAGTGGAATCAGCTTCTGTCTACGTTTAAGTACTGGCAATAGATTATATTCATTTAAAATGTATATAGAAAATTGAGAGTTTCTCAATCAAAAGTGATTACCGGCTCCTAGTCATAGACTGTTGACTAAACAATGGTATTTAGGTTTTTTCTATCTCCCCAAATCCCATTAGAATAATAGAAAAAATATAGAATATTAAAAATAAACCAATATTAGCAATGGAAAGTAGAGGAAGACCATTAGCAGAACACAAATTTGAGGAATTTATGGAAGATTTAAAGTAGGTAAGCGCAAACAGAAGGTAAAACCCAAAAGAGCTAAGAAATGTGCAATCCACACAGGCTAAAAAGAGGATTAGTGCTTAAGATGTACAAATTTGTTTGACTTCTGAAAACATATATTGGCTTCAAAATACAAAAAGTACAAAACTTAAATGAAAAAAAACATACTTGCTTAAATGTCTTTGAACTTAAAATTTTAATAACTGTCTTGTTATACACAGCATATATAAAAATTCTTCTACATTTGTTAATGAAGTTACATATTCTTACCTTGCAAGAATTCCCAAGTATGATGATTACTGAGACACCAGAGACAACAGTATTAAGTTAGTTACTTTAAGCCAAATAACTTTTTAATTAATATTTTAATTGTTTTGTACTGTTAAAATATTTGCATTTACTGTTGATGTGGGGACCCTTTAATGTGTTGGCTATTTGTGTTGGGGCCTCCCAAAAATAACTCAAGAAAGTTAATTTTCCCAGTAGAGCTTTGACATAACTCCAATAGCTCAGGTAGCAGGGTTGGAAGCAAAATCAACCTGTGTGTTGACAGGTAGAAAACAATTAAAGGAGCTGATTAGCTGAGAAGATCCAGCCAGGCCAAAGTTTTAAGTACATCTTGCTAAATAAAGTGGGCAGTCCCTTAGGAGACCCAAAGTGGATGATGGGGCTGGAGGATGAAGCTGGGTCAGACACCAAGGAGCATCTGGACCCCAGGCTGGCAGAGGAGACCCCGTTCTTAGAACACCACAGTCACAGAAACATAAGACAACTGGACACAGGTTCCCAGCAGTATCCTCTAATTAACCACACAGATTTTCTTTTAACTGAGTTAAAACCCTCCATCAATAGCTTTGGTCAATCACAACGCTTATTTACATATCTAAGCCAACTGCCCAAATCATCAACTGCTTGAGGAAAATAATTGGCAGGAAAGACTACAAAAACAAGGAGTAACCCTGAGAAACAGGGCTAAATCAGGAATGAGAAGAAATCTTGGAGAAAAATAAATGTATAATTTGTATCTTCAAAGGGTTTCAAGATGCTATTACAGCTCTAAAAATAGGTCTGTTATTTAAAAACCAAAACCCAATTTACCTTTCTCAGATATGAAAAGCATGGCTGCTGAAATTTAAAACGGGGGATGAGGGGGGAGAAAGAAAGAAAAGAAAACTCCATAGAAATATAGAATTACCATTGGCAACAGATTAACTCAGTGCACTAGAAGTTTAAAGGAAGGAAAGAGTTTCTTCCGGAACACAGAATACAAAGGTATCAATGCATCCTCACATCCCTCACTCCTGGACAGTGCAATCTCCAAGGATAAAAAAAACAATCCTACAAGCTGCCAGAGAGAAGGAAGAGAATACCTAGGAAGAAATATGAACCAAACTCACTTGTAACAAGAAGTGCTAATAAAACAAAACCAAAACAAAATCTAAATGACCAGTATAGCAATATGTAAAATGTGCTAAGACTGTTTTGAACCTGAAATGTACATCCACCCTCCAAAATATTCAAAATAGAAAAAAAAAATATATATATATATGAATACTCAGAAAAATTATTATCCAAAAGAAATATGATAGGTGTATGCAAATGGAAAAATGAATTGAAGGGAAAAATGAAGGCAGGTATACAAGAAATAATAATGAGTAGACGAAGCTGCTAAGAATAGTGATTAATGTAATATATTGGTTAATAATGGAATTTCGACGTAAATATTCACAAAACAGAAATGCAGAGTGCAATAAAAATAGAAATTAATAAATGGTTGACAAAAGTAACTCTTTGGAAACAGACTTTACACAAATTAAAAAGAAAACTATAAGACTGCAAAATAATCTGAAAAGTGTTTACAGTTTAAAGTGGCTCTTACAAAGGTTCCGGGACTAAATTAGAGGCAGAAGAAGAGAGAATTCTCAGTTTTTATATATGTCTTTATTGTTTGAATTGTTTATAATAAGCATATATCACTCCTTTTTTAAACATTAAACATACCTGTGGCCATAGGATGGGTCTATCTGCTATTTACCTAAGCAAATAATTTATAGAGAAAGATACTAAAGAATTACTTCCCTGCCAATTACAGGATTTAATTCAAAGCAAGTAGCTTTAGTGTCAAGCATTACACAACGTGCCAGTGGATCCACTTTATAGGACCATTTCATCAATTTATTATACCACAAATTAGCATATAAATATTGGTAATAGCTAAATAGATTGCAAACACATAGATTGCACTGTATTTTTTTTATTCCCCTATGCTCCATAAGGCATCGTGCAAAGATACAAACTCTTTCATGAAACTGACACCTAAGGCAACTTGAAAGAAAATATCCAGGCTTGTCTCAACTTCCGCCTGATTATTTCCTTTCTCTTTCTGTAGCTGTCATGCTGGAGAACTTTGTCTCCACCCTCTTAGATAGCCCCACTGCTCACTGGAATTCATTTCTAATCCTTTGGTTTATCAACTTTGTTTTTGGTGACTCTTGGTACCATTCCTGTCCATTCATCCAGGCAGGCACCCTCGTACTTACATCTCTCAGCCTGGAAATCTGAGCTGTGAACACTCATCCAGGAGTGAACAGGAGTGAACATCCACACTTCTTGTGTGTTTCTGGAGACAAGTGCTTAACTGCAGAAAACATCTGGCTCCTGGTTCT
Organism: Orcinus orca; assembly: GCF_937001465.1. Lineage (NCBI taxonomy): Eukaryota > Metazoa > Chordata > Mammalia > Artiodactyla > Delphinidae > Orcinus > Orcinus orca. The sequence goes on along the minus strand of NC_064563.1, from coordinate 6,803,013 downwards.
TGGTCTTTCTCCTGTTTTCACCGTCCCCGTATATTCTTTCAGCATTACCTCTGGAAATTGATCTCTATCTCCTGGCTTCCCTATGAAGACCTGCTTGAAATCACTCTTGTGTTTTGATGTTTGAACCTATGCCAGGGTTCTAGGAAACATCCCAAGCCTGCATTTTTCTGGCTGGCACTTTGATTGACGTGCCCACATACCTGTCAAAAGTGGATCTTTTCCACTGACATGGGAAACAATGGCCATTCTACAGGAGCATATGACTGCCACCCTTTTGGGGGCAAGCCAAAAAGACAAGGGAGAGTTTCTCATATCGTTAAGCAGGGCTTTGTAAAGGTCATGGGGGAATCAACATAAATTTGGAGATAAACTTATTTGAAGTTTCAGCACGTGCTACTTCTTACTATGAGATCTCATAGATTCGCTACCTACTCTCTAAAATAGTTCTTCTATCTCTTTTAGAACAGTGTTTCTCAGCCGGGAACAATCCCCCTGAACCCCCACCCAGGGAACAGGCCAATGTTTGGAGATATTTGGGTTTGTCATAACTGGGAGATGCCATTGGCGTTTAATGAGTAGAGGTCGGGGATGCCTCTAAACATTCTGCAATGCAGAAGACTGCCCCACACAACAAAGAATTATCCAGTCAAAAAGGTCAACGGTGATGAGATTAAGAAATCCATCTAGACACTATACTTAACTGCTAGTTCCAAGATGGCAGGAGAACTGTGTTCTTGCAAACTAAGCTAAACTGACCTTTCTAGTTCTTTTTTCCTTCCTGCCACTTCACTGCCTATTTGAACTCAGACAGGGCCATCTGAATTTCTTTCATCAATGGAGGCCAAGGATGACTGAGAACATTCAGGGGTGAGAATGTGTAAGAACCTGTGATTTTTCATCTTCTCATTTTCCCTTCTGTAAAGACCAAAAGGTTTTTAGAGGCTTTTTTGTAGAGGCTTTTGTAGAGGCTTTTTCCACCCGTATCAGGGTGAGAGCCATGTGACCCTGCAGTGGGCTTTACGTAAGTTCAAAATAACCTTTTGTGTGAAAAAGCTGGAGATTTTAAGGTTGTTTTTGCAGCATAACCTAGCCCATCCTCCTGACATGCATTTTTACATGCCAAACTTCTAACCTGCCTTCATGGCTGAAAAACAGTAGGCATTTAATAAATGTTTATTGAATTCATAAATTTATACATATATGCATATATGTACACACACACACACACACACACACACACACAACTCTGTCTTAGCTCAAATGACTTTAATTGGAACAATAGTTTCCTAACTTTTAACATGCAAAAGCCCCTGAGCTTTTTAAATGTTATTAGAAAATATTTCAAACTTTTAAAGTCCAAAGAGCAATATAAAAGATCCAGTGTACCTGCCACTCAGATTTAATACAGGTTACTATTCTGTTATATATTTTACAGGTATTATTGTCTTAAGAAATAACATTCCAGACAAAATTGAAGCTCATTTTTCTTCTGTAAATTTTTGCTGTATATATATTTTAGGCTGTGTAAAGTGTACATCAGTTTGGGATTACATGAAGACATAGAGAATCATTCCTTTTTTTTTTTTAGAACGAAGGAACTCTTCATTTTGGGTAACACTTTTGTGAAAGTCCATTTTGTCTTATATTAGTATTGCTATACAGTGGTCTTTTGGTTAGCAGATCTCTTTCCAGCTTTGTTTCAACTCTTCTGTTGTTACATTTTCACTATATCCCTTGTAAGGAAATCAAAGTTCTATTATTTTTTGCTTCTAATTTTGTCAATAATTTCTGCATTGTAACTAGAAAATTAATATGTTTATATTTACTTTGATTGATTTAGGGTTATCTCTACTGTTTTTTGTGTTATCATTGCTTCTTTCCCTTTTCCCCCTTTGTGATATAGATTTTAATTTATTCAACTTTTCCCTCCATACTCATTTGCAGTAAGTGAATCCACTACTTTTTAAGTACTTTTAGTAGTTACATTTAATTGTTAAGTTGCACTCGTGGCAACAAAGTCTAAAGTAATAACATTTCTCCTCCCATTTTCACTTTTATGGCTTTCTAGTATTTTAGCATGCCTTGTTCTACCCAAATTAAAATATTTCTATTGTTTAACCATCTATATTTGGATTTATTAATATGTTCACCTATATATTTGAACTGAATTTCTCCTTGCATCTAACTTGTTTGCTACAGATTCAATTATTCATTTTATTTCTGGTAAGTTGTAGTTCCGAACCACAACTTTGATATTTGTTTCAGTAGAGTTCTAGGAATGGAAAATTCAGATTTTATCTTGTGTTCATTTCAAATTTCCTATTAAAAGATATTAAGCTGGGTTTAGAATTTTACAATATTTATTTCCCATTAGTACTCTGAAGGTAATATTTCATAATGAAATATTAATTCAACTAATATTAATTTAATCAAATATTAATTAATTAATATTAATTTAATTGAATATTAATTCAACTAATTAATTTTTTGTAGGTAAACTGTCTTTTTCTTCTGGTTTCTTTTAAAATGTGCTCTTCACTTTGATTTTACTTTTAAGATATTTTGCACTATCAATCACCCTATTTAGAACTATGCGTAATTATTGTCTGTTAAGGATATATGCCTTTCTTTAAACAATTGCGGGAAATCATTGGTTAGTTTCTTTTTGCTTTATTGTCTATTTTTAATTCTCTCTATTTACTCTGGATAGTCTATCACCACATAGATTGTGTCTTATCACTCTAAACTCCATTTCTGTTAACTTCCTTTTTATAACTGTCTTGTTTTTATAGTTTTTCTGGTAATTTTCTCATGAGTAACTCCCAACACATGAAGAATTCCTCCTTCAAAATGATCAAATCTGCCTATTAATGTACCTATTGAGATTTAAATATCTCTACTATATTTTTCATTTGTAATTATATCTGATTAGTTTCTAATTCTCTAAGTGATTGTCATTTCCTCTTCGGTGACACCCACTAGTTCTTCTCTATCACTCTGATAATTTTAGAAATTATTCTTTAGAGTTCCTTTGAGAGGATTCCCTTTTATCCAGTTTTCAAGTGTAATCTTCCTCTTCCTTGTGTTTGCTTTCTTTCCCTCCTTGTGGTCTCTTCACATGTCCATCATGTCTTATCCTTCGTCTGGATTGCATTAGTATCCTGTGTGCCTTGGGTTGTGGGCGTGTCCCTACGGAGATATTTGACCTTTGCTTTTACAGAGTGATCAGCTTTTTCACAGAATTTGGTGGAGTTTAAATGTTCATTTTTGAAATTACATTCATAATACACAGGATGTGTAAATTTAGACTCTACCTACAGAGCCCAGGTCTGGAAGTGTAATTTCCTCAGCCCCCTTCTCTACCCACATATACACTTACAGCCCGGATAGACAGAGAACCTCCTTGCCACTTCCAGTTTCATGGGTAGAGTTATTTAAATTCCTTTTTTTGGAGGAGCTACCCCTGTAGGGTCCTGGCTTCACGCAGAAGCCTCTATTCCAGTCTATCATCTGCTATCCACAGGAAGGGTAATAAACGGAGGCCCTAGGACATAGGACCAGTATCTGATCTGAAATTCTCCAGAGCAAGGCATTTGTACTTTGTTTCTGGAATAAGAATTTATTTAAGCTCAAATACATATACTTTTTAAATTACTGTTACATTTTTCACATATTTTTATCTCTATGGGCAGAGATGGGAAAGTTCATTTTAATTCATTCAGATAGGTTCAGGAGAGGGCATCCGTTATGTCCAGGACAACTTGAATGTCAAAACAGATGTCTGACCCCCCTCACGTAGTAATGGCTAAACTTCTAGCGTTTATGAATTCAGTAAAGATACTAAATGAACGTGTGTTTTATTAATCACCACTATATACACGAGAAATGTGGGTACGGATATACAAAACGTGATCATTCAGCCTAATTCTAAAGGAAATCCTTTTATTTATGTATTAATTTCTACACTCATTACAATAACCGAAAGATTTCTTAGGTGTGTGTGACCAGTATGTTCACATAGGAGTGTATGTACCCCTACGGTTCTGTTTAACTACTTTGGAAACTAAGTTTATGCTTCAGTATATACCCTCCATTCAGGACTAGCTACATGAACCTACGCTCCTATACATGATCTGTAGCAACCGGTGAAAAGTGCAAATGGGAGGCCCGTTTTACAAATTATTAAGAATTTCAAGATAGAAAGCAGGGCATTAAGCTGCCTTCTGAGCAGGGAGTTCCACGTGACTGTACAAGTCACAAGCCCAGGAAGCAGGCTTTGCTTCTCTCTCTACTACCTCGAGATTCAGTAAACCTAATTCACTCATTGATTCAATGTGTTTTTTTCTTCTTTTTTGGGGGTGAAGTAGAAATGAATAGCTTTATTGCTTTGCCAGACAAAGGGGGACACAGCGGGCTCCTGCCCTCGAAAATTGTGTGTCCCCCCCAATGTGTTTTTATGAATTTTCAATGTCTTCAGTGCTGTGATAGAAAATGAACAAAAGGAAATAACATTTGTAATTAAATGACTGCATAAGTATTTTATAACTGTTTCACTAATTAAGTTAAAATTAGCAACTCTGTTGATTTTCAAACAGAATGTATAAAATTTCAAAAATGCAACACAAACATTTAATTTGCACTCTTCTTTAAGAATCTTCATTCATGGGTGCTTAGGAAAGTCTGGATTCTATGTAACTATTCCATGATTTGTCACACAATATAGGATAAGGAATTCTTAAAGTGGTGTAGAGTTACAGAGCTATGACTGGGAATTAAGAACACCACAAACGAGGACAGCCAGCGAGGTCTCCCCTGAAAGGAGACCCCGGCAGGAGGGGCAATGCTCGATGCATAGATTTCAAGGATGATGGTGGAGGTTCTTTTTCTTTTTTTAAGTTGAACCCCACGGGGAACTCAAGATGGAGACAGTTTCTGTGCTCCAGCAAATTCATCAGCAAGAACAGCTGGAAACTAAATATAGATAAGGCTCTAAACACAGCAGTTAGCACGATTAAGACTCTTGACATGGGAGCAACCAGACTTAGGCTAAATGCAGATGCTCTAAACCTCAAAGCCTCAGGAGAAGGCAGGGTCAGCAAAGAGAAATGTCAGAAACCCACAGCACAGGCAGGCTCCCAGGTATTCGAGGATGGAAACAGAGAAAAGTGACTTTAAAATAGAAGCAGTCGATATTATTCCGATTCCAGCGCCTTGGGTTCTGAGTCAAGCGGTTTGAATCCTGGCTCCACCACTAACTAGGTCTGTGCCTTTAAACATGTTGCTTTAATTCTCTCAACTTCAGTTTTCTCATGTACTTTATGGGAGCCCTGAGTGAGTTAAGCCAAGTAGAGTTCTCACTTCAATGCCAGGTCCATAATTAAGTACTCAAGAAGAGCTGAAGCAGAAAGATTCTTTTGGGAATCCACAACAAAGATGGTGCCTAATATAATGAAAATGGCTTAGAAATGAGTACCGTTTGGCTCTTTTCAAGCATTTCCTGTAACTCAATATTTCCCATACTTGTATGCAAATTGGAATCCCATTCCCAGAAATTACTAATACCTGTGTCCTTCTCCCTGAAATTGTGATTTAACTAGTCTAGGGTGTGGATTGGACTTGGAATACTTAAAAGAACGCTTAGCTCGTTCTAATGCACAGGCAAGTCTGGGAACCTGGCTCTAATTTGTTCTGTGACATGACAAAATGCATGAAATCTCATTTAGCCTCAGTTTCCCTAACTGTGACATGGATAGGCAGAGAGGGGTATAGAATAAGGACTCTATGTTTGGTTAACAGCACCGGATTGGCACACAGAACTAACTGAGGGTGAATAAGGTTTTAGTCACTGACTAGCTCTGCAATTAAGGCAACTTAAATTCTCTGTACTTCAGGTTTCTCATCTATAAATAAGGTACCTAGAACTGTAACACTCAGAGGGTTATTATAATATCTAAATAAGATAACCCATATAAAGTACAAAGACTAGCACATGATTAATCCTCTAAAGAATGTTAGCTATTATTATTAACGTTATTTTTAACTCACAAGCATTGCACACATTAATTATTGAATTGCTAATCTTGCACTCCCATTTCCATACTGATTTATTAACTTCAGTATTGATTTTATTAAATAGCCCCTCCCCGAATTCTAATTTTCTCAACTTGGGGTTACTCTGTGACCTTTCTACTCTCAGCTTCTCAGAACTTCAGAGAAAACTAATATGAACAAGAAATAACACATCACTCTATGATATTAGCTCAGCTCTTTGTACCTAAAACAAACACAATCCCCCAAAAATCAATAAAAAAGAAATGACACATCAAAACTTCCTCAGGTGAGCAAGTAAACAGCCTGGACACTATGACAGCATACCCTGGATCTTATCAGAAATCTATGGTTCTAGAAAGAAAATAATAAGTCCTAAGAAAACTCAATGTTATGTAGTGGATTATTTTTTAAGAATGAAAAAGGAATAGAAAACAAATCGGAAAAGAAAAAATTCAAGGAAAACATTTAAAATTTTTAAAAAAATACTATTTAGAAATAGCGTCTATTCTCTCAAATAACATACGCAAATAGTTATCAGGAAAAGAAAGTGAATATTTTTTAAGGGTCAAAAGTCCACCGTGGCTTGTTTGTTTGTTTCACATGGAAGGCAGCAATGGATCACACTGTAAAGGTCAGGGAAGAGGCAAAGAACTGAAGGTAAAAATGGGAAGTCTGGAGGAGGGAAATAAAGAGAAAATCAAAGTACACAGTTCTCTGTACCTCAAAGGTAGCATGTATTTCAGCCTGCTCTTTACAAACATTTCCCCCCTCACTGAGGCTGTTCTTGTTTTTATCCTCCCTACCCATGCTTTGTCTAGGGCATGGTATCATGAAACTTTCAATTAACCTGGTTGAATGGTAGAGAAGTAGCAGAAAGAGATTGTGAGGGATAAGACAAACGTGAGAACAGGAGGAAGCAGTGGCAGCTGAGCCTGGTCAGGAAACACCTCAACTCATTTACGCTTAGTGCCACCAAGTAGCTCAGTCAATTTAGAGACCACGTGCTTTAAACTCAAAGACCAGGACTGGCAGGAACATCCTCATAATGTTATTATCATGCACATATCGCTTTTCTATTAACATTTTTTTAACATCTTTATTGGAGTATAATTGCTTTACAACGGTGTGTTAGTTTCTGCTTTATAACAAAGTGAATCAGTTATACATATACATATGTTCCCATATCTCCTCCCTCTTGCGTCTCCCTCGCTCCCACCCTCCCTATCCCACCCCTCTAGGTGGTCACAAACCACCGAGCTGATCTCCCTGTGCTATGCGGCTGCTTCCCACTAGCTATCTGTTTTAAGTTTGGTAGTGTATGTATGTCCATGCCACTCTCTCACTTTCTCAAAACCCAGCGGCATAGGACATTTCTGAAAAGGATCCCACTGAGAGACGCCATCTGATTTCTCCTTTCAAATTAAAGTTTTACATCAAAATCCATCTTCACTGAGAATAAAATGGAGTCATTTGGACAATGTTTCCTCCCTTTGCATGTTTAGATAAATTACAAAGCTGATTCAGGCCAAAGGCAAATGAAGAGAAGTTGATTAAAACAAACAGACATTCAAATATGGCTTGAAAGTTAAGAAATGCATTTTATATCAAAATGAGGATTCAGTGAATTTCAGTCGAAAGTACATTATTCTCTCATGGATTCCAATATACTGCAGGTCAAGTCATAGGAATCTCATATGGCTGAAAGGAGTGATTTATTATAGACGAAGGCTGTAAGTAAGAACTTCGACGGGTACCTTGCAGTTAGCAGAGAGTGAACTGGCTGGCTGGGGCCAGTGATGCTGGGTTCATTAAAGGACTCAGTATAGGTCCAGCACTGTTCAGAATTAATTGAAGAGGTGATTTTCTTAGTTCTAGATGCTTAGGTTTTAACAATGATCTACCAAATTAACTTACAAATTAACCGATTCAGTAAAATCAGGGGGTGAGGGTAAGGGCACTCAGGCAGGTGGTAACTTACTACAACTGTCAGATAAAAGAAATCAAGATGAATAATATCAATGTTTACCAAATACTTACTATACGTTGTGGATTGATTTAAGTGCTTTAGATGCATTAATTTGAATCATCACAGTATCCCCAAAGAAGTAGAGATCCTATTACTGCCCTAATTAAGCAGCTGAGAGTACAGATATAATAGGGAAGAAGAAATCTGACTCCATCTTAGATCTGTTTCTTTTACTTTAACCTTTGTGCTCTGTTGCCTGTGCTTAGTCATGCTGGCTCTGCACCTTTTGTAAAAGAATGTTGCCTATAGCCTGATATAGACAGGACAGCCCATTCTCAAACCTCTGACCTTTAAAGGTATGTTTCCTTTCATATAGAGAAAAAAAGTTTCAGAACAGATAATAATATTTGCCTTATTGGAGGTCTACAGGAACATTGCAACCTGACCTATGTGGACAGCGGCAAGAACAAAGGATTCCCACACCAAGAAGTTTGCAACAGCTAACCATGCCCCTCCCTCACCTTGCCTTTAAAAATGCTTTGCTGAAACCCTTCGAGGAGTTCAGGGTTTTGGGGGCATAGGCCACCCATCTCCTTGCATGGCCCTGAAATAAACCCTTCTCTGCTCCAAACTCTGATGTTTAGGTTTGCTTGGCCTCACTGTGTGCCAGGCACAGGAACTTGCGTTCGGTAACACAGAGGCACAGAGAGGTGAGGTAACTTGACCAAGGTTCCATGGCTGGCAAAGAGTGGAGCAACATTTGAGCTACACCACCCAGTTCTGAAATCCTTGCTCTCAGCCACCACACCAAGCAACGAAGACTGAGCTGAAATTCAGAGATTGAGTTCTTATCCAAACATTGCAATTGCATGGGGTGAGGTCCCAGAGTGGAAGAGGAACAATGTGACATGTTGAAGACACAGGGAAGCACAAAATCCTGGAAGGAAAGACCTCAAGTTTCCCAGAAGTTCTAAGGACATAGTGGAAGGAGATGTTATCTGTCAAAGTTCAGAGCATCACTCCACTGGGAGGAACACATCCTGAGACCCAAAGGCAAACTGAAATAACTCCATGGCTATCATCATGGAAAGCAAAGTGATTATACCAGGAATAACTTCCTTGAACAATTTGTATCAAGAAGAAATTAAAAATATAAAAAACAATTTCCAGTAAAAACTTATTTGAGCAGTTTGTATTAGGTTACACCAGATTACCTTTAATATTTACTTCGGTACCAAGAACCACGACTAAAAATGCTCTAGCTAAAACTAGAGTAATAATCAGGATGTAGGGTGGCCAGTCATCTTGGTTCACCGAGAACGTTCGTCATTTTAACACAAAATGCTGCATCCTGGGAAATCCCTGAGCCCAAGCAAACAAAAGTGATTTTCCTGGAGCAGGTAGTCCCAGTTTTAAAACCGAAAGTCCTGCTCCCAGAGAACCTAACAGTCCTGGGCAAACCAAATGGTTGGTCATCTTACCAGGATAATACATTAAATTAAAGTCCTATCCTAATTATCATGAATTGAATCTCAAAAGAGGGAATTTACATGGTTAAAATTTGTTGACAGAAAGACATTTAAAATGAGGGAGAAAGAAGTCAACTTGAATATAGTAAACTGTAAAAATATGTATCACAGATTTAACACATTATGCAATAAAAATATATAAATAGATGTTAGAGCTATCAAATGATCTCATAAGTAGTATCATGCAATGCTAATTCACACCAGCTTTCTTACTGGCATGTTATTTTTAAGAATACTGTAATCATCACAAATATTTTAATTCAAAAATACATCAATAAATATTTTAAAAAGTAACATTAAGTATGGTAAAAGCAATAATCAGGGCAATGAAAGATTGCACATTTTAGTTTCCTTGATATTCTCGGCAAAAGTAATGCATATGATAACTGAATACAAATATCTGAAATCAGTGCAGAGATGTGTCGAATTTATCCTTTGGTGTGAGAGTATTTCAAGATTTAGATGTCAAATACTTTTAAACATATGTTTTATGGGCAAATTTTAAAAATAGTACCACTTAACCATTTTACATTGTTTTTAGGTTACCCAAAAGATTTGCACATAAAGTCAACACTGCAGATTTATATACAACCGTCTGTGCAAGAAAATCACTGAACACTGAGTAATTTAATGTTAGCTTGCATCTGGGTCTCAGTGAACCGTATAGTGAATAGAAAATGTTCCGGGTGAAGAGTGTTAAATCCCTTATATCGCTTAGTCGGATCTCCATTAAAAAGCAATCGGGTTCAGAACAACTAGTAGAGTGCGAAGAAATATTAGAAGACCGACAAAACTTTCCCACCCTGTCTTCACAGGGCCAGGTAATGCCATTTAAATTCTCGCGAGATACAGAGCTGTTCAGCCTTGTTCCCTTTGCTGATATAGCAAAATCTCCCCTACTTCTTTCTTTCAAAGATCTTTTGAATGTTAAGCAAAACGCTGCACTAAATCCAAGCATAATACCCTTCGACTAAAAAGAAAACGCGATTAACTTACCACGGAAACCCAGAGCATGACCGCGCATGCACCAAAAAAGTGGTTTCTTGAAAACGACATTTTAAAAGGAGTTTTAAAAGTGTTGTCTTTGTTTTGAAATACTGTGAGCTAAGCCATGAGTAGTTGCTAAAGTAATCATCATTGATAAGCTGTGCTCAGAGGGAAAATACGGCAGAAAGACAGGAGAAAGAAGTGACCAGATCAGCCTAAAGGAAACATTCCTCCAAACTCCCACCTTATCGTGGAGACTTTTATAAAAGAAGCAATGCGCCAGGGCTATTTTCAAGGGGAGTTTCTGGAAGAAACAGGTGGTTGTGGTTCATTCTAAGAGGCAGACTGTAGGCTACAAAATTATGACCACTCTGCAGAAAAATGAAGAGAATCTTGGCATCCAGGAGCACTAAGGATCCTGTCAGGTGTCCCAGGCAGTAAAGACATGCAGTGTCCTGGTGGCTCAGTGATGAATGATTAGGTACAGTGAGCACGAACAGTCCAAGCGAAAAGGCAGAGCTAAAAGGGAAAAAGCAGAAATGGAAAGTAACGAGCCAAAGTAAAATATATTCGTTTTCCGAGGCTTTGACAACTAGGATTAAAAAGATATGGTGCCAGTAAGTGGTAGGGCGCTTACCAGGAGGACAAGGACCTTCTGGAAGGAGCCTCGCCTCCACCAAGAGCATTTAAACAACATATACGAAACTCAATGATGTTCGGGGGTTAGAGAAAAGGATTCAGATAAACTGTAGGAACTAAATCAACAGAAGACCATAGGTAAAAGGGAGCAGATTCATGGAGGAGAGACTGCTCAATTGTTCTCAGGAGTAAACGACAGGGAAGAATACAGATAATACTCACTTTTCTCCACAGCAGAGCATGGTTAATCAACCAAATGACTATATTTTAGGGACTTCCCGGTGGTGCAGTGGTTAAGAATCCGCCTGCCAATGCAGGGGACATGGGTTTGAGCCCCGGTCCGGGAAGATCCCACATGCCGCGGAGCAGCTAAGTGCGTGCGCCACAACAACTAAGCCTGCGCTCTAGAGCCCGTGAGCCACAACTATGGAGCCCATGAGCCACAACTACTGAGCCCACATGCCACAACTACTGAAGCCCGCACGCCTACAGCCTGTGCTCTGCAACAAGAGAAGCCACCGCAATGAGAAGCCCGCGCACGGCAACGAAGAGTAGCCCCCTCTCGCCGCACCTAGAGAAAGCCCACCGCGCAGCAATGAAGACCCAACACAGCCCAAAAAGACACAAAAGACAATATTTTAAAGCATGCTGCCAACCGAGATACACAGAGGTCACCAAGTTTGGGTCCAAAAAGAGTAATGATTGGAATAAGTCTTCTATATATGAAGTGATCTAAGAGGAAAAGCAAGAGAATTACATCAAGTGACGAAAGTATTGTGAGAAACTCACAAACCCAGGGAGAATGGAATAGTGGGAAATACTGGAATGAGAGAGAGAGAAGAAAAAGCAGGAGCACTATAAACATCAGGGTGTATGGTATAGAAAATTGAATTTCATTCAATTTCATTGAATTGCACTAACCAAGAGCAAAGTGCTGGACTAGGATTTGCAAGGACAACAGGATGACTAATACACGTGAAAGAAGATGTCTCTCAACTAAATACAAACATCCATGAGAGACAAAATGTGTCAGTGGTAGGCTCCCTAAATTACTAAGGAGACTTTATAAATTACTGGCTAACTTCACGATCCCTGGAATCAAATGGCCTTCCTTAGAATCCTGGCTGTCCTACTTACTATCTGCCTGCCCTTTGACTTGTTTTTTTTTTACCTCAGTTTCTTCATCATTAAAATGGGGATAATAGGGCTTCCCTGCTGGCGCAGTGGTTGAGAGTCCACCTGCCGATGCAGGGGACACGGATTCGTGCCCCGGTCCGGGAAGATCCCACATGCCGCGGAGCGGCTGGGCCCGTGAGCCATGGCCGCTAAGCCTGCGCGTCCGGAGCCTGTGCTCCGCAACGGGAGAGGCCACAACAGTGAGAGGCCCGCGTACCGCAAAAAAAAAAAAAAAAAAAAAAATGGGGATAATAGTAGCACCTGTTTCACAGAGTTGTTCAAGGCAGTTAAATGAGATAATACACGCAGAACAGCTGGAATGGAGCCTGGAGCAGGATTGACATTGACAAATGTTATTAGTGTTGCTGTTGGTGTCATTATCATCATAATCTACAGACTGAAGTAAATTTTATTCTACTAAAGCAGAGTTCCAAACACATTCTTTACTTACATTCCCGACAGCTTAATGAATCAAAAGTTTCATGAAACTAGCCTTATTTAGGGAGCTTAATTCTAATTCTTTTGGTTGTAGGCAGAAAAGAAACAGTTAATATTCTGACATCAAGAACTTCAGATCTTGATAATAAATGATAAGCATCACAGATTCCTACATGCTAAGCAAAGAAATATACACCCAATCTTAGTTATTTATATATTTATTTCAATTTTTTGTCAGTTATGTAAATTATAAATCATTTTCTTCACCTATTTGTCTACTTGGGTCTTACATATTTATTTCAATTTTGTCAGATATATTGATATAAATTGTAAATAGTTTGCTTGGATTCTATTTTCAGGTCATTTATGACAGTTTGCCGATATGAAAGTTTAAACTTTCATGTATTCAATTCTGTTGTCTTTTTCTTCTTTGTTAGCTGTTTTGGGATATATGTCCACGTGCCACATTTATAACAATATTGATCTATGTTTCTTCTACGATTACTTGGGGTTTATCCTGATGCTGAGTGTGAACTGGAAGACCTAACTTTAATTTCTCTATTTGGTGTACTTTCACCACTAATAAATAAGGTACATTGAGAAGTTTTCCTTTGATTGCGCTAAACTTAATAACGTAAGAGGTATTTTTGCTCAAGCGTTTGAATAAATCTATTTGTAAACCGGAAAACAACAAAAAAAAGAAATATACACCCAAGACTCTATAGTTAAGCATGTTTCTTAAATGCACACTGCAGTGATGGATATTATCATTATTGGGTCTATTATCTCAAAGAAAGTTAAAATATATATGATCAGGCATGATCCTAAGGATGGAGACTCCAAATTATAATTAAATTACCTTTCATTTCAACAATGCCTTGCAATTTATATAGTGGTCAAGGGAGGTTTTGGGGTTTCGCAATGACATACTAACAAAATGACTATAAAAGATCCCTAGGCAGAACATGGAAAGAAGCCAAAAGTGGGAAAGCTATTGCCAAAAGTAGCTAAAAACCTCTAAGGACGTCAATATGACTGATGTAAATCATGAATGGAGCCTTCTAAAATGATTAATAACAATACAAACTTTCTCTTTGGCTATGACCCAAGCAACAGACAGAATATATAAGATACAGGTAAGAAGCAGGCTCATCGTCAGAGGCAGATGGCATGCTAGCCCTAGAAAATGTTACCTTTCTAACCCTGAAAGCATCACACCCTAGTTTTAACAACCCCAGTAGCTTCTTAACTAGTACATGCTAAGTTTAGAACTTCTGATCATGACATCCAATGTCCTTATCTACCTGTCTCCAGTCTACCATTCCAGCCAAATTTTCCATCATTCTCCTTTAATGCAAAGTGTACCATAAATCTAGTCCCATCAGACTAGAGAATATTCAATTTTAGCGTATTACTTTGAATCACATGAAAGTATAGGCAGTAAGCTACTTTCGACCTGCAAAATGACAATTTCATGTGGTTCAACCTAATACGAAACATAAAAAGGAGACATTTTATGTTAAATTTTCTGCAAATCTAGGATAATTATATTCCAAGATTGTTAGGGAAACTGAATAGGTTACTAAATGATTTTGGTTAAAAAAAAAAGACATAATTTTTATGAGTGTACTGTTTTAGGCACTGAACTTTTGATGGATGTATTCCATTGGCTACTCCAGGACTCTCCATTCTTTTCCACCCTGTTCTGTGACTGGGATACTAATCTACATTGGGCGCATCAACTGGCTTCCTTGTCCTCTGGCTCTTAATTGGATTTAGCCACCGGGGATCCCTGGCGGGATATCAGAGCGAAGGAAGAGCAGTGGGTTGGAATTTGGTTTCCTGCTCTGTCCATGCGGAGTTGCTTGAGGCTGGCTGTGTATCCGTCCCCTGTTCCCATTGATGGTCACTGCTCTTCCCTAGGTTTCTGTGTTTACCTGACTCCGCTTCTGAGCTCCTGCAGCTGTTCCTTCCTTTTGCTGTTAAACCTGTGGTGTGATCAACTCCACCATCATCCTCATGATTCTTCCACATGCTGCCCACACCTTAGTAAATGGTCTCCGTATGAAACCATTGTGAACCAACCACCCTAGTTTGAATGTGTCATCTGTTGTGTGCTGGAATACTAACTGACACAGGGCTAGATTCTTTATATATGTTATTCGCATTTAATTCTTACAACCCTTTGAGGAAGATTTCATTCTTATCCTCACTTTATGGGTAAAGTCACTGTAGCTCAGAGAGGCTAGATAACTTGCCCGAGATCAAACAATTGGTTGCAGATGTAGCGTTGGGATTTCAACAGTCTGACTCCATACCCTATGGTTGTGATGGGTGATGGGGATTTGCTATGCTGATTTTGTAAAATGATGAAAAATAAACTTCAGAAATCATATACTGATACAAAGAAATCGTGCTGATGACAAGTTTGTAGGGTGGATTATTCCTTAGACAAGGTAGGTTGTCTCATATGGTATGTTTTGGGGACATGGTAAACAATTATGGGAATAAAGTCTTAATTAGACACTGGAGACTTGCCATTTGATGTTCCAGGTTTGTGTCAACGACCTAAGTTGAAATACAGAGAAGACCGACATTAAATTTTCTGACGATGCAAAGCTGGGATAGAATCAGGATTTCTAAAATGCTGATGGGCTGGAAAAACTAGAGAAGGCAAATGACATTGAATGGCAATCACTGCTGCACTGAGCTATGTTTGTATTAGTCAACTCTCTTGCTTGCTAAAGACAGAGATGCAACTCAAACAGCCTTAAGCAGAGAAGAAGAGCATTTACTGACTCAGGTAACTGAAGATTCTACAGGTGAACATTAAATAAAAATTAAAGAAGGGCCTCAAATGATGTCATTAGATGAGATCTCCTCTTCTGTAGATTTCTCCTCTGCTTTCCTCTATGTTTACTCTTGAGAAGGTTCCTGTCACTGCACGGGTTGTTATTTTGCTTCTCAGGTTCAGAAGAGAAAAACTCTCTTTGAAACATCTCTACAAATGACCCAGAACTGTATATCATTGGCTCTGAAATACTGGACTGTGGCCAGAGGACTGTGGTATCTGATTGGCTTGACACGAATCCCATGCCCAGCTCTGAGAGGGGGATGAATCCTCACAAACACATGAATACAACTTAGAGAAGGGTGATAACACTAAAGAAAAATCAGGAAGATGTGATTAACAGAACAGTGAGTGAGGGTTAGATTAGACAAATACACCATGATAACTGATAATAACAACAAAATTCAAAACAATTTCAAAAATACAGAATGTGGAAGACATAGCTTAACTACAGTATTACTAATATTAAAAAGGTCTTGGGGGCTTCCCTGGTGGCGCAGGGGTTGAGAGTCTGCCTGCCGATGCAGGGGACACGGGTTCGTGCCCCGGTCCGGGAAGATCCCACATGCCGCAGAGTGGCTGGGCCCGTGAGCCATGGCTGCTGAGCCTGCTTGTCCAGAGCCTGTGCTCCGCAACGGGAGAGGCCACAACAGTGAGAGGCCCGCGTACCGCAAAAAAGGAAAAAAAAAAAAGGTCTTGGGCTTTTCAGATGACATGAAGCTCGATATGAACCAACAGGGTGAGTTGGATACTTAATATGGGCTCAGACTGGCTCAGTAACTGAAGTTACTGTAAAGCTCCAATTTAAGAAAGAACATCTAGACATTTGTACAGCTTCAGAATCAAAATGAACTCTTGTGTCTGAGATGGCTTGTTTGATTCTTTGGAAGATCACAGACTTGCGTCAAATACTAACTATTCAACCTCTTTTTTTTTTTTTTACTCTACATTAGGCAAGAGGTCTGAGCTTTGCAATCACCAAATCAAGAGACTAATTTAAAATTCCAGTTCTCACAACTAGGATAGGTTGCAGTTCTCCAATTTCCTGGACCCTATTAACAGGCTACAGTTTGCAATGTTCCAGAGCTGAACAAAACTTCAAAGTGAGGAGTTCATTGTGGCTGACTCTGCCACACAGCTATCTCCTTGACATCTTTGCCACTCAGAGAGCAGAAGCCACTGTGATTTAGTTTAAAAGGGACAAAGCAGAGAGCATTCTGGGTGATATATCCCAAATGCATACACAGGAGCAGCAAGTATATGTGAAATCTGTAATTTCTTCTCAATTTTGCTATGAACCTAAAGCTGCTCTAAAAAAATAGTCTTTAAAAATATAAAAGATGAGGACTTCAGCTGAATGTGAGGAAGGAGAGTCAGAGAGGAAATGAACTAGTCCTTCTGATGATGGAAAGAGATGCTGTATGCAGAAACTTCCTTGTCATGATTTACTGTAAAGGGTATTAGATATATGATGCCAAATGGTGGGGGGCAGAGGTAAAGACTCTGCTTTGTGCAATTAAATATAGCGCACACACACACACACACACACACACACACACACACACACACACACACGGAAAACTTCTAGTAGAGAAAAAAGAGATAATTAAAGGGGAGGGGTTTTTAAGAAATGGGGAAGGAGATTCAGTCCAGAACACAAAACCAAATTTCGTCTTCCACAGTATTTGTTGGGAAGAGAAAGCTACAAGCTTCTACCTCCCTTTCAATTTTCACTTCATTTCCAGTTGCCAGAAAGTTATTTAGAGATTCAGAGAGATGAGCTCTTCATGAACAACTTTTCTAATACCATCTCATTTCAAATGCTGAGGTTAGGTGATATTTAAAAATAATTTTATGTATAAAGTACTGTAATCACTTTTAAAAATTATTCAGAACATCCTGTTTCTACTTTTTTTTTTTTTTTACCCTCTGTATTTTGGTTTCCAGAACTTTCCCTCAAGCCAGTGAAGCCTGGAGACATTGAAGTCATATCTAGGTTGTCTATATGTGGCTACTTGGGACCTCAGCTGCTCCTGAGAAATGAGACTCAAATCTCTTTGCCATTAATCAAAGATAGAATTATAACTGAGAAACAAATTTCTCTATCTCTAAGCCCCAGGTGAAGAGCTGGGGACTGTTCATATCCACTGCCTCCAGGGAAGAAAAATAATGAGGAAGGTAATCTGAATGACTAAACATTACTGAACAAGCACTTTTTAGTATAATTGTCAGCATTGGCAGATTCAACTAGGAGGAAAACTGATGATAGTAGCTTAGCACAACTGTTCCAACCAAAATGACAGTAGAGCAGGCAGCAGGGGATCTGCTAAGTGGGATAAACAAATGGCCACTAAGAAGAAAGAGTCAAAGGAAAATATTCACTTAGGGTTTCAATTCAAAGCACCAACATGCATTTTTGCAGACCAGATAAACTTTTCTAAAACTGCTCACTTCTGCTGCAATTTCATTAACCATATGTTTTCAGGACTATTATTCCTCACTGTCTTTCTCTCTGTACTAGAATACTCAATAGAGATATTCTCTTAAAAACACAATGCCTTGACAGCCCTTTGCTACATATGTTCATATACAAAGGACATTGGCGCTTGACTAAAATCTCGTTTAAGGTAGTTCATTGGCATTTAATTAAAATGGACAACCCACCAGCCATTTTCCCCCAAGTCTGCTATCTGGAATGCTCAGAGAACTACCATGGTAGGAAAGCAATTCCCTGCTCTTCCAGTGATGTTTTCTTCTTTCATTTTCTTCTCTCATTTTCATTCACATAAGTGATGGCAAATACCATGAGGTTTACTGAATGAGTTACTTTTAATGCCTAAGAAATCCATCATCTGTTGATTAATTCATTCAAGACAAGTTACATTCCAGTTGTGATGGATAGAGTCGAGTCGTCCTCAGATCAGTTTTCTGTTTGGAGCACATTGTAAAATACTCAAAAACAGGTAATTTTCTAAATTAAATTGTATTGGGAGAAGTAATTTATATTATGGAAAAGTTTTAAGGCTTATCCCATAAAAACAAAGGAAAAGTTGAACCAAGGAAAACTTTACTGTAGATTATATTGCATGTATCCAACAGGTAATTGGAAAATATATGTACATATTCAATTATACCTACTTTGAATAAACAAAGAACAATCACTAAGATTTATATTAATTTTTATGTGACCAAAATTGAAGAATTTGAAGGAAAAATTATACTCGTAACTGTACTATAAATTAACAGTTCACTTGATTTCTCTATGTCAATAGTAAAGACTTCCACTTTTGATTAAATCATTAAACAGATATAAGCCACATAATTTTTCCAAGTAAACTAAGCAGTTTTTAATGCCTTATATTTTCAGGTCTAATCTAATTTATAATTCTATTATTCCATTGAATATTACATATATTTAATATGTTATATATCTAATATGTTATATATCTAAATAAAATTCCAAAATTCTATGAATCCATTACAGTGCAATATAATATAGTATAATGTAATATAATATATATGTTTATATAAAATAAACTAAATAAAAACAACCCAAAACAGTGACTATTTCCTACTGACTTTCACAATCTATCCAGGTTTCTGACTTACTCCAAAAATTCAATATGTGATACAGATCTCTAGAGAGTAAATTTAAATCAAGGAGGAGATAAAATATACACCAGGTGAAAGCTTAGCGCCTCTCCATTACAGTCTATGGCAAAGACCACAAGCTGAAATTCTATCAAGGGCCAGGTAGGTGGGAATGTAACTGGGTGTAAGAAATCCCAGGTAGAACTGGTTTGAGTTTTGGGAACCATAGCACATTGGAGGGTACCTGTCCTCCTGAGGACATTCAGATTAGAAAGAAGTTTAAAATGACTGTGATCAAAAAAACAAAACAACAAAATAAACAAAAAACCCAAGTCTACAGACCAAATTCAGCCAGTGCATTTTGAACGTCTTAATTCATTTTCTGCAACATGTCACTTATTGTCATAATAGTGCTGTGTAACAAACCACAGCAAATCTCAGTGGACTGAATGGATAAAGAAGATGTGGTACGTGTATACAACTGAATATTACACAGCCATAAAAGGAATGAAATAATGCCATTTGCAGCAACATGGATGGACATGGAGATTATCACACTAAGTGAAGTAAGCCAGACAAAGACAAATATCATAAATCACTTATTTGTGGAATCTAAAAAAAATGATACAAATGAATTTATATACAAAACAGAAATAGACCCACAGACATAGAAAACCAACTTACGGTTATCAAAGGGGAAGGCGGGGAGGATAAATTAGAGTTTGGGATTAACAGACACACACTACTATATATAAAATAGATCACCAACAAGGACCTACTGTATAGCACAGTGAACTATACTCAATATTTTGGAGTAACCCCTAAGGGAAAAGAATCTGAAAAAAATATATATATATATATATATATATGTATAACTGAATCACTTTGCTGTACACCTGAAACTAACACAACGTTGTAAATCGACTGTACTTCAATTTTTTTTAAAAAAAAAACCTCATTGGGTTAAAGCAACTGTCATTTCTTCTCATGCTCATGTTTGAATAGATTGGATTCAGCTGATCTCAGTGGGTTTGGCTGGGCTCATCTACAGCCTGCAGGTTCCTTTCAAATAAGTTCCATGTGTCTCATGGTGGCACCCAGGCAGGATGGGCAATGGCCACTCAGAATGAGAAGGCAAATCAGTAAGGTTCCTCTATCCATCATGAAGCTGTGGCAGAGATGTGAAGTGCAACACAGTGAAATGACATATTGAAACTAATAATTTAACCAACCCTATCTGAGCATTTGCTGTGTGAGCCTGTGTAAGATATTTGTGGTAAAATCTCAGGCTCTAGAGAGACATCGACCTGATTTGAATGCTAGCCAAGCCATTTGCTAGCTGTGTGACCCTGGGCAGGTTCATCAAATTCTCTCAACCGCAGCTTATTCTTTCTCTTTTTTAACTTGAGTTACAAATTTTATTTTACCCAACATATCGAAAACAGTATCATTTCAACATGGAATCCCTATAAAATGTTAATAAAATATTTTACTTTTTGGGGGGGTGCCAACAGTGTGCATTTCATACTTATAGGTGTTTAGTATTTAAGGACATTTTCTTCCCACCCAAGGCTTACTCTTCTTAAAATAGAAATAACAATAGGAATAATACCTATCTCATAGTTTCTGTGCAGTAAATCAGATAATCATTTTAAAGTGACTAGCACTGTTCCTGGAACACAGCAAAACATTCAACATGATATGTTAGATCACATCATTATAAATTGCTTTGGAAAAGGACTTGGAATAGGAAAATCAGTATTTTGTTTTTATTATATCAACTGATATTGCAATCTCGTTACTTAAAAGCAGATGTAAATTACTCCAAAGCATTTTTTAAGCTCAATTTACTTTTTCTGGCCCCCACACCCTGGAAACACCAAATTGGCAGATAATTAGATCAGTTGAAATAAAGACTGGTGGAAAAATCATTATAATTCATGGTTTGCATCTGCTAAGCCTGGTATTTAGGCCATATTCTTGTTTACTCCAATCAAGCACTATCATGGAAAATAAATGAAGAAGGGAAGGAAGGAGAGAAAGAAGGAAGGGAGGGAGGGAGGGAGAAACCAACTCTAAATAATTCCAATTGATCATGCAGGACCCTTAGGCAATGCTACGGGAGCTGGCAGAGGCCAGGAAGGAATTGTAGTTTGGCTGAAAAAGAGATGGTTTCTTAAAATTCCTGTAATTCATGTTTTGATAATTCAACATTATTGGCGCTGTATCATCCACTTTCTTGTTGGACAAAACAAACTGTATTAGTCAGCACACTTTTCATTTCAAAAGAGTGGGGACTCAATGAAGCTTAAGTGAAGAATAAGAAATGGGGAAGGGAATTTGATATGAGCTGCTTCCAAAAAGCTGTCTTGGATTATCAACAGCTGCCTGGGACCCAAGCCTCCAGGATTCGAGCTAAGGCAGCAACACTCCTGAACTGCTGACTCAGCAAAACGGGCTCGGCTCTCCCCACTCCTCACACAACGATGGCCTCTTCAGAGAATTGGATAACGGATGTGCCATAAAGTGAGGCTGTGATTCCAACCCTGATTGGTCACAGGGCATGGGAGGCGGGCAGTTTATGGTGGGGGCAGGCAAATGAGTGTGGTCAAACAATATTTCAGGACCGTGAGCTCATTTGAGAGTTCTTAGAGTTAAATAATTCAGTGATGCCACATTAAAAAAAATAGGGACCTTACCATATGTTCTCTTTACATTTTTAAATACTTTTTGTTTTGATTGGAGTAATATGGCTTTACAATGCTGTGTTAGTTTCTGTTGTACAGTGAAGTGAATCAGCTCTATGTATACCTATATCCCCTCCCTCTTGGACCTCCCTCCCACTCCCCCATCCCACCCATCTAGGTCGTCACAGAGCACCGACCTGAGCTCCCTGTGCTATACAGCGGTTTCCCACTAGCTATCTGTTTTACACAAGGTAGTGTATTGATGTCAAACCTAATCTCCCAATTCATCCCACCCTCCCCTTCCTGCCCTGTGTCCACCCTTATGTTCTCTACATCTGGGTCTCTATTCCTGCCCTGCAGATAGGTTCATCTGTACCATTTTTCTAGATTTCACATATATGCGTTAATATATGATATTTGTTCTTCTCTTTCTGGCTTACTTAACTCTGTATGACAGACTCTAGGTCCATCCACATCTCTACAAATGACCCAATTTCGTTCCTTTTTATGGCTGAGTAATATTCCATTGTATATATGTACCACGTATTCTTTATCCATTCATCTATCATTGGTCATGAGAAAAGGGAACCCTTTTGCACTGTTGGCGGGAATGATAATTGATACAGCCACTATGGAGAACAGTATGGCAGATACTAAAAATAGAACTACCATACGACCCAGCAATCCCACTACTGGGCATATACCCTGAGAAAACCATAATTCAAAAAGAGTCATGTACCACAATGTTCATTGCAGCTCTATTTACAATAGTCAGGACATTGAAACAACTTAAATAGTTTAAATTATTTTTAAATACTTTTATTGCAAATCTACACTATTTCAAATGTATGATGTGTTACATGAGCTTCTGAAAGCCAATTTGACATTTTAACCTTCGTTTATAATTTCCTTCGTATAGTTGGTTAAGGTCCTGTGGTTTGCCCTATGACTGCTGCCGGGTAACGGATGGACCACTGCCTACCTCCAGAGCAAGAAGTCTGGTATCTTCCCTTAAAGCCAGCTTTTTCCTCCGAACATCTTTTTCAGGGATGCTTATTAGCCAGGAGTGTAGTTGAGCTCACAGGAGTTTTAATTCAATCGCTCCTAAACTTCCAACTAGCTCTGATTTGAGAAGAAGGAAAAGAACATCCACATGACACATCACATTGGGAAGAGCCAAGCTGCCAGGAAATTACTTGCTGACCTGGCTCAGGAACTAAACTATCAGGAGTCATGTCTCCCAGTGGCACTCTGGAGATCCTGGAGGTGACCGCCCTTCTGGTCAGCACTGAGAGTTAATAAAACAACAAACGTCTCACTTGCGCAACAGGAGTGTGTGTGTGTGTGTGTGTGTGTGTGTGTGTGTGTGTGTGTGTGTAAGAGAGGGAGGAAAAGGGGGAGGAAGGGAGGGAGAGGGAGACACAACAACAGACACAACAGACACAACAAAGTGTCTGTGTGTGAGTGCGTGTAAGAGAGGGAGGAAAAGGGGGAGGAAGGGAGGGAGAGGGAGACACAACAACAGACACAACAGACAAAGTGTCTGTGTGTGAGTGTGCGGGTGGGGCTGTGAGCTAGGACTAGGGGATTAGGGTTATTAGCTTTCTTAACATCAACACCAACCTGGGGCTGGTGCTGGGAAGATTTTCCTCCATGAAACAATGCACCGAAGTAAGATAAGTGAGATAAGAGGTGGGTAATGGTATCCCTTTCTTGTGCAAAGCTAGAGAAATGTCTTTTGCGAAAGGGTTGTGGGGAGAAGAGGGTGGGCAGGAACCGTTTGCCAGAGCTTTCTCAGGTACATTCGTTTTAGGAAAGATTATGCACAGAACATCTGGAACTGTATTCCCTAAATCCATTCATCAGTTTCTGGGAATGTCTTTTTCTCTTCCAGCAGATATGGGGACTCAGTTTGAAGACCATATATAAATTCTCAAGATCAGAGATGATGTCAATTTTTTTCACTGCTGTATCCCTGGCCCTAAACACCCATCCTAGGTGCTCAACAAATATTTATTGAAAAAAATGAATAATAATGATTAAGTTCAAAGTGAATTTCAATCCACTATCAATACATACTCTATTTTCCATATGTAAGTGAATAGAGTAATATTAATGAAGGGAAAAGGATAGGCAAGCCTTTTACTAAAGGGGAAACTAAACCATTACTTGGTCAATAACTTTTAGTTATGTAAATGGTACTTCCTCTTTGGACAGAGAAAACGCACATTGATACACTGAATGCTCTAGAAAATTCTGGGAAATTTTTTAAACTTTGTTTATATTTCTAAAACTTATTTGAACAGTGAATCCATTTTAATTCTCATTTAAAACATTTAAACATCCATGGAAACTACTGACCCTACAGCATGAAGAAATAAAGTTTGGAATATTTAATACATGACATAACATAGATTATTATTTGGTTAGCACTGCTCAATCAGAAAATAAGAGAAAATCTAATAAGAAAGGCCATCCACTTGAGAAATTTTACAAAATAGTGACTATTAATTAAAGAAGAGAGTTTTGAGGTTCATTTCCAATTGCTTCATTATTCAGTTACCAGACATAGAATATTTTGACTCCTAAAGTATAAAAACGTTATCAAAAGAAATTTAAAATTGATAACAAACTTCATTTCATACCAAATTAAAATTAAATATTGATACTTTTATTAAACAAATTTTATATAAACGTATATGAACTAATAATCATGGGTATTTAAAGGCTTTATTGATTTCTCGCTCTCTGAGTGCAGTATTAATGTGACTGAAGCTTGGGTAACAGGGGAAAAGTTAATTTAATAACTTGGTAGTTGTAAAGAATGTTCTCTCAAACTAAGTTGTTTTCTGAATTTCTTCAAGGGGAAAAGCAATGTCTGAAAACATTTCAGCAGTGAGCATAAACTATAGAGAAAAGTACTCATTTATATATTAACTGACTAGTGCCATGAGGTCAGAGCCTTTGGGTTACCCTTTACCCCTTTATTTCTCTCCTGTACAAATGTACCTGAGTCTGACCATTTCCCTTCCCTGTCCTGTTCCCTATTCTAAGACACTGTCATCTCTGGATTCTGGGTCATCTCCCAGCTGGGAGTCCTGCTTGAACTTCTATCTCACTAGAGTTTATTCTCCAAAAAGCATCTAGCTTTTAGAATGTATGTTAGACCATATCATTCTCTTGTTCTCAAGCTTCCCTTGGCTTATATAACACTTAAAGTAAAACTCAAAGTCTTTAATGCCTATAGCCTCCAAGACTCTTGGGATCTGGTCCCTGGACACATTTCCAACCTCATTTCTTGTCACTCCCTTCCAACATTTCAGCCACACTAGCCTCCATAGTGTCCCTTGAGCATATCAAGTGTTAGCCTGTCAGGGGTGGTCTTTGCTAACCAAAAATGTGCCCTCTCTTACTCTCCCCCCCACCCCCTACCAAGGTCCCTGCCTACAGACACTCCACCAGCTATTACTGTACCCTGACTCATAGCTAACAATCTAGATTACTTGTAATCATCTGGTCACTTGCTGTTGCTCATCTCTGTCATGAAAATGCAAGATGTATGAAGGTATATCGTGATTCCTGTGTTGTTTGTTGCCTTAACCCCAGCACCTAGAACAGTACTGGTGAATAGCATGCCCTCAATAAATAATCACTGGATAAACTCATGAATAAAATAATTTTAAACATGAAAATATTTATTGCTACATTAAGACAATCTTTTAATACTTAAAATATTCAAAATTTCCATAAAGAATGAACATTCATTCCACTTCATAACATTGTACATGAGAAAATCTATATTCATAACTAAGAAAATATTGCCATATAAAAGGCCTGCTTCTTGTAGCAATCAAGAAATTTGGTTCAACCTCCTACACTGTTGATGGGAATGTAAATTGCTGCAGCCACTATGGAAAACAGTATGGAGGTTCCTTAAAAAACTAAAAATAGAGTTGCCACATGATCCACTCCTGGGCATATATCTGGAGAAAACTGTAATTTGAAAAGGTACATGCACCCCAATGTTCATAGAAGTACTATTTACAATAGCCAAGACATGGAAGGAATCTAAGTGTTTATGAATGGATAAAGAAGATGTGGTATATATATACAATGAAATATTACTCATCCATATAGAACAATGAAATAATGCCATTTAGAACAACATGGATGGACCTAGAGATTATCATACTAAGTGAAGTAACTCAGACAGAGAAAGGCAAATGCTATATGATATCACTTATATGTGGAATCTAAAATATGACACTAATGAACTTATTTACAAAATACAAACAGACTCACACACATAGAAAACAGTTTATGGTTACCAAAGGGGAAAGGGGGTGAAGGAGAAATAAATTAGGAGTTAGGGATTAACATATACACACTACTATATATAAAATAGATATACAACAAAGTCCTACTGTATAGCACAAGGAATGATATTCAGTATATTGTAATAAACCATGATAGAAAAGGATATGAAAAGAAAACGACTATATATATATATATAACTGGATCACTTTGCTGTACACCAGAAACTAATGCAATATTGTAAGTCAACTATACTCCAATTAAAAATAAAGAAGAAAGTTGGTTCAATTATAATGTGCCCAATTTGTGATGAAAATTTTGTAAATAAAGCGTACACTCTAACATACTTAACGTTGTGATGGTTTTAAAATATGTCTACAAATTTTTAAATTACTCAACTGCCTCCCATCCCCAAAGTGTGGCCCATCTCCACTGCCCCTAATGGACTGTGTGGGACTTGTGAGACTAGGTCCTTGAAGACATTGCAGCTTCCTCCTGCTCTATCACCAACTACCATGTGGTGAGAACATACAAGCAGCCTTTCGGGGACGTCCATGCAGCAAGTAACTGAGGCCTCCAACCAACAGCTGAAGTGCATCTTCCAGCCCTGGTCAAGGCTTTCAGTGACTGTAGCCACACTGCTTATAACTCCCTTCCAACATTTTAACCATCCTAGTCTCCATATTGTTCCTTGGACATCTCAGCTCCAACCGAATGAGGAACCCTGAGCCAGACTCACCCAACTAAGCCACTTCCACGACCCACAGAAATTACATGAGATGATAACAGTTTACTATTTATCCATTAATTTGGGGGTGACTTGTTATACAACAATGTATAACTAATACAGACATATAATACACCTTTTTCACTAAAACAGGGAATTCCTAAAGCAGCCATTGATATGAAATTTTGCCTGATTTCTTTAACTTTTCTGAACCTCAGTTTCTTCCTCTGAATAATGGAAATGATGTTATCTCTCACGTCGATTTACTGTGAAGATTAAACAATTTATCATATGTACACAATGACTAGAACACTGCCAAATTAATTTTTTTTTTTTTTTTTTGCGGTACGCGGGCCTCTCACTGTTGTGGCCTCTCCCGCTGTGGAGCACAGGCTCCGGACGCGCAGGCTCAGTGGCCATGGCTCACGGGCCCAGCCGCTCCGCGGCATGTGGGATCTTCCCGGACTGGGGCACGAACCCGTGTCCCCTGCATCGGCAGGTGGACTCTCAACCACTGCGCCACCAGGGCAGCCCCTAATTTTGATTTACTTACTTTTTCCTCAATAAGGAGCCTGCAAACATATTATGTCACTTTGTTTACACTTGTCTCAAAAGATTGATAAAAATGCAGGGAGGCCTCACAGTTACAGAGAGCTTGATTCCCAAATGCATCATGATACAAAACTGAGCGCATAAACTGTATTTGAAATAGGTTTTCTCATAAAAATTTCTAGGAAAAAAGAGCATAATACTTGGAAATCCCACTGAAGCCTATGAAAACTTATAAAGTCCCTCAAAGTAGTTAAATTGAAAATAACAATAGAACGAACGCCTATTTGTAGAGGATTCTGTCCTCAGACGCCCCTCCGAGGCTGAAGGAATTGTGTCCATCTGCTGGGCATGCCCCTGCTGACAGCCCTGATCTCAGCCTTCTCCAGGAATTATGCTCAGTTGAAGAGAGCTGCCCTCCCCGCCATCACAGCCCCTTTCTTGGGGCAGCCAGCATCCAGTGACGGGTTCACGTGGGACTTAAATGTCCAGCTCCCTGCCCCCAGCTGTGCAATTAGGAACAAGCCTCCCAGCTCCAACTCTCCCTTGGGGTGGCTGAGGCCTTTGTTGTGACTGCAGCACAGCCCCATTATTCCCTCTGACGGTTATTACTCCTGAGAGCACGCCCCAAGAAACTCTCTGTAAGCAAATCTCCGTCCCAGAATTTGCTTTCTGCAGAACCCAAGTTGCACCTCCTCGTGGGTCTCACTTTGCACTTCACCTTCAGGGATCTGCTGGCGTTACACTCTAGTTGTGGGTCTAGAGGAACAGAGGGAGGTGGTGAGGACACCCAGCACTGAGTCTTAAGGGAGGTCATTTCAGGTTCCTCAGGCAATGCAGGCTAGTCCCCCCAGAGGGCAGTGGGAAGAGACTGTTCTCTAACCTACGTGCTATTGTTTTAGGAAGAGGAAATGGAATTAGAGGGGCAGAGATTTTGTGATAATCTGCATGGTAACTCAAGGACAATTTTAAGAGCTATTAAAAAGTACAGAATCTGTTGATTATTATATGAATTTCTTTAATAATGTATCCTTAATGCTAGTGTATCAATAGGGTAATTCACCTAGGCAAGCACCCATCATGTTTTGACAGTATAATGTCGGAATTAAGATCATGGCCTCTAGAATCTTAGAAATGTGAGTTCAAATCCAAGTTAAGCTTCTCGCTGTCTGTAAATTCTTAAATAAATTAGTTAACCTTTCCCAGCTTTGATTTTTAGATCCATATAACAGGGAATATAAGACCGACCTCTCAAAATTATTGTGATCACAATGAGATAATACCTGTAAACCATTTAGCTGTTTGCTCCACGTCTTAAAACCTCAATACGTGATGACTGTTTCTGTTTTTGTTACAAACACACAAAGCAAAGGTACTAAAAGAGACTTTCCTGATGTTTGCAATGGGTCATCTTAAAAGACAGGGCACCGCCAGCGTCTGGGGCAGGAGGACAGAGGAGCCCTTCCCGTTGCCGGTGCCGGCCTTATATCTTGGAATTACTTCGCTCGAGAGCGAGTAGGCAAGAGCGCCATAAGCAATACTACCATCGTCCCCAGCACTGGGGGCCCGGGCCTCAGCGGCGGGCCAGGGGGCGGGGGAGGGAGCGGCACCGAAGTAATTCAGGTGACTAATGTCTCCCCGAGCGCTAGCTCTGAGCAGATGCGGACCCTCTTCGGTTCCCTAGGGAAGATCGACGAACGGCACCTCTTCCCGCCTGATGATTCGCCTTTGCCATTCTCATCCCGAGCCTGCTTTGTTAAGTTCCATGATCCAGACTCAGCAGTTGCGGCACAGCATCTGACAAACACTGTATTCGTTGACAGAGCTTTGACAGTCGTACCATATGCAGAAGGAGTTATTCCTAAGGAGACTAAGGCTTTGTCTCTGTTGGCACCAGCTAATGCAGTGGCAGGTCTTCTGCCCGGTGATGGACTCCTGCCTACTCCCAACCCACTTACCCAGATTGGCGCTGTTCCACTGGCTGCTTTGGGAGCTCCTCTCTTGGTCCTGCCCTTGCTGCACTTGGGCTTCCTGGTGCAAACTTGGACTTCTCAGTCTCTTGCTGCCGATCAGTCGCTGAAACTTATGAGTACTGTTGATTCCAAGTTGAATCATGTAGCTGCTCGTCTTGTTTCACCAAGTCTGAAATCAGCTACCTCTAGTAAAGAAATAGAGGAAGCCATGACGAGGGTACCAGAGGCACACTTCCTCATTTCTGCTGCTATATGACCAGGTAAGAAGGAAGAAAAACGAAGGCACTCGAGGTCAAGATCATGTTCTAGGAGGAGGAGGATTCCCTCATCTTCTAGGCACAGGTGGTCAAGAAGCAGATCAAGGGCTTCCCTGGTGGCGCAGTGGTTGAGAGTCCGCCTGCCAATGCAGGGGACACGGGTTCGTGCCCCGGTCCAGGAGGATCCCACGTGCCGTGGAGCGGCTGGGCCCGTGAGCCATGGCTGCTGAGGCTGTGTGTCCGGAGCCTGTGCTCCGCAGCGGGAGAGGCCACGACAGTGAGAGGCCCGTGTACCACACACACAAAAAAAAAAGCAGATCAAGAAGGCGATCACATTCTAAGTCAAGGAGTAGACAACGATCCAAAAGTCCAAGACAGAGAAGATCTCATTCCGGAGAGAGGGGTAGAAGGTCAAGGAGCACATCAAAAAACAGAGACAAAAAGAAAGAAGACAAAGAAAAGAAATGTTCTAAAACACCACCAAAAAGTTACAGCACAGCCAGACGTTCCAGAAGTGCAAGCAGAGAGAGATGACGATGAAGAAGCAGTAATGGCACAAGATCTCCTAAAAAGCCTAGGTCTCCCAAAAGAAAATTGTCTCGCTCAACATCCCCTAGGAGACATAAAAAGGAGAAGAAGAAAGATAAAGACAAAGAAAGAAGCAGAGATGAAAGAGAACGATCCACAAGCAAGAAGAAGAAAAGTAAAGATAAGGAAAGGGAACGGGAAAGAAAATCAGAGAGTGATAAAGATGTAAAACAGGTTACACGGGGACTACAATGAAGAGGAACAAGGGTATGACAGTGAGAAAGAGAAAAAAGAGGAGAAGAAACAAAAAGAACCAGGTTCTCCAAAGACAAAAGGATGTTCTGTGGAAAAGGGAACTGGCGATTCACTAAGAGAACCCAAAGTGAATGCAGATGATCTCAAGAAGAAGACATGGATATGAGTGACTGAATATTGCGTCTGTGGGACTCCAACTGTATACACGCATCAGTGTCATTCCGCTGTGTGATTTCTTAACGCTGTATTTGTTCATCTCAAATCTAGGTGTATACAGCTCTGCGTCATAAATGGTTATAAAGCTCTTGATGTTGATATTAGTTATTTACATCCAAAAGCTTTTAGAAAAAGGATACATGAGTAACCAATTCTTGACAGGTAGAAATCTGATTGAGTAAACAAGCAGTTTTACTATTCTGGGTCTGCTTCATAACAAGAATGAAAAGCTGCACGCATCTATAGTAGGCATGGATCGTTTATGTTGTGTGATCTCCTTTATTAAGTTTACTTACAGTATTTCTAGCATTTGATTCATTGCCGTAATAAGAGCCATGTAGGGAATGCACTGATTCATGTTAATTGTGGCAGGAATATCCTAAATGCCATTCAAATCCTCCAACATGATGGATCTACTTATGGTCTTGTTTGTTGACATAACACATCAACATTCTTATAGTTACAACTGGAAATGAGCATTTGAAACAGATAAGCCTTGTGGCTAAAATTTTGTGGCTTTTGTTTAACTTTGAAAGGTTATATATGCACTAACCTTTTTTGATGGCTATAATTAGACTTCAATTACAGAAGCAAGATTTCAAATGAAGCTGTCTTTGGCAGTAAGTAAATAGCATATTTTGAAGTAGAGTTGTATACTTTTTCATAAAATGTTTGGGAATTTTTTTTCCTAAAATAATTTATTGAACATCTACATCAGTGAAAGTTACCTGCCTATGCTGAAGTCCATCTGTAAAAGAAAGTTATCTCTTGTCCTGATTTTCAATTTTCCACTTTTATTAATTTGTTTTAATCTTGTTGGAAAAGGGGGATAGTGCATTTTAAATTGACCTTCATATGCTTTTAAAAATAAGACAAATCTACTTGATAATGTACTTTTTAGTTGATCTCAATAATTGTATAAAACCAATAAATTTTGTGTTACTGTTACTGCAGTAGTAATCTGAGGCACACAGTGATTCCATGTGAAATGCAAAGTAGTTAGGCAACTGTTTTCTTACAGGAGTTTCCAAGCTTCACTTTTGTGCAGTAAAAACAAAAGTACTATAGTCTGTGCCATGTCGGTGTACAGTTTCTGAAATTGTTTTACAAGACTTTGATAAGAAAACCCTTAAACTTAAAAAAAAAAAAAAAACCAAGAAAAGAAAAAAGAAAGACAGGGCAAAGAAGAAATGTAATGTAATGCTGAAGGGCCTTGCCCCTTATCTCAGAAATCTGGTTAAAGCCCGCAAACATGCGAACAATAGCTAGAAGCACCCTCCATACACCTCCACTTCCCTTTTGGGGAAACCGAACAAGTTTCCCCAAAAGGTGACCAGACTGGCCTTTCTGCCCTTATGCTAACTTTATTCAGTAAGTACAAATATAATACAAACATAAATAATATATAGTAAGAGTAGATGTAAATAGAAATATAAATGTTAACTATATACAGAAGAGGAGTTTAGTGTTCTGGAATTAATAACTAAGGAAATTATTTGGCTTTTCTCTTGCCCTCCTCCTAAGACTTTGAGAGATCTGCCAAGAGAAGCACTAACAGAGGAGGAGGACCTTTAAGAGGGTGAAATAAATACCCCAGACCCCAGCTAGATAGATGCCTGCAAAGCTGCAGAAACAGTCAAAATGACACCCAACTCAGATGTCTAGAGTGCCTGCGAGAGCTTGTCTCTGCTTGATTGTGAAGACTGGTGCCTTCTTCTCCAGAAAGTTCTGAAGGTGGGAAGACTCTGGAACATTCCCCAATGGCAGAGCAAAGAGTAGGGCAACAGGAGTTTATGGTCTGCACTCCCATGTTGGTGTGGCAGGGATACCTGAGTTGGCCCTGCAGGTGGGTGTATGACAGCATCCAGGGGTAAGCCAACTTGATGGGACCTTAATCAAGGAGGGCCTTGCTTGCTTGGGCAAAGCAAACAGATCAATCTGTTGAGGAACGGAGTGGGTGTGAGAATAAGCAAGTGGAAGGTTGGAGCATGTATTGCTCCAATTAGGCAAATACACAGACCAGAAATCTGGCAAAGGAGGTCGTTTCCAAAGAACATAAAATACACTGCAGTAGAAAACCAGCACAAAATACCTATCATGACCAGTAGCCACAAATTGTACCAGGAATAAAAGACATTTTGTCCTTTTTCTTTTAATCTCTACACTCACTACACTGAGTCTGGAAAAGTCAGAAGGGAGAGACAGAAAAAATAAAACACAGATCACAGCCTTGTCTAAGTGGACTGGGGGAATCCGAGTAATATTTGAGGCTCGATTTTGAAATCGGATCACCTAAGGATTGTTTATCCCTGAAAGTGAGGATTATCAAAAAATAAGATTGTTCTTATGATTGAAAATGACGAGAGCTACTGTATCTTGCTGAGATGCCTTCAGTGCCAGGGAAAGGAGAGCCAACAGAGAAAGGTTGAAAGGAATGATGGGAGAAAAAAAATGCAGTCTGTTTCTGTGGTGTATTATGTTCAGCCCATTCAGTAAGTTGGGATAGAGTTAAAAGATATTTCCAGACAGGAGGAAAAAAAAAGACCCTTTATGAGACAATTGTAGTTTTGAAAAATCAAATATGAAAGAAAGGACAAAAATGTGTTCCTAAGGGGGAAAATAAAGGTGAAAAGATGCTGGGTGAGATGATTCCCTACCTATGCACCAGGGGGCACTGTAAAAGCAGGGCAGCTTTGTTGTTAGCAGTAACTAGACCAGAAGAAGAAATGCAGTTCAGGAGGAACACCTATGAAGGTAAGTGGTGCACACTTAGCTATTTACGTTTAGCTCACGTTTCCTAGCTGGTGGCTCAGGACCTGAGATGGAGCATAAATGTCATATGAACAAGAAACTGAAAATACATCTCTTCGGAAACATAATCCAAGTTGCTAAATAAATTTCACCTCTACTGGTTTCTTCACACTATCAGTGATGTCTATAATCAGACGTGCCCCATTCCTGTTTAGTTTCCCTCCTTTCTAACATCCATAAATTCAGCAGGGGATGATGAAAGTCTAGATCACACCCAGGCATCTAACGCGACTGTAAAGAAGCATTCGTTCCCTCGGTGGAATTACTGTTTTAATGTTCCCGCTTTCCAATTTACATCATTTAGAAGCTGTTCAAGTAATGGCAGAGGCATCAGAAAACAAAAGGGACTATGGAAAAGAAGATTACTTGTGTCTGTGTTCTATTCATCACATTGCTTGTTGAGTTTATATCACTGGCTTCAGATTTATCCCGTTTCTTGTCTTTTATGACTGGAGACATTAAGGGCAACCTGTCAGCTCTGTAAAATAACATCTGTAATCCTCTAAATCTTCTCCATGTAATCTTTAATAACTGTCTTACGTTCAAGTTGACGGCAAAGCAAGTAATAGAATGCTTAATACCATTTTATAGGTCACATAACACAACAGTTTATTTTAGTTCAACAAGGCGATAACAGGTAACAGATAATGAAGTCATTACAGATTTGTACAACATAGTTTGTGAGTTGGCAACAGCTTCAGAAAAGCCTTAGAAAATCTTCTTTTGAGCTATAACAAAACAGAAGTGCATTTCCCATTTTTCTCTCTTTCTAATGTCTCAGGAGAGTCAATCTCAGAGTTGCTGCACTTCAATTTTCAAAACCTGATGCCTATTATTATGTAAACAAATCAACTTTTTCATGGGAAAGGATGTCTTTCTCCCAGAACTTCAAATGACAAAAGTGAAAGACGCAAAGAAGTGATTATTCTACAACCATTTAAGAATACAAAATTATCTAAGACCTCTCTAATACAGTAACAATCACTGGCTGCCTGTGACTATTGAAATAAAAATAGCAATTAATTGTAATGCCATAAAGTGTAAAATCCATTAACTTTAACAAGATTGTATTCTTCCATTATGGCTTCTCTCCATTTTATCTATTTTAATAGTTTAAACCTAGCTATTTTAGAGGCTCTTTCAGATCACTGTATAATTTCTAGATATCTTGGTGCTAACTCCACTCATTTTTTGCACCTAGTGACACTGCGTCCTCACAGGAACCAGACAACTCTTTGGCAGTTTAGTTCCAG
Organism: Orcinus orca; assembly: GCF_937001465.1. Classification (NCBI taxonomy): domain Eukaryota; kingdom Metazoa; phylum Chordata; class Mammalia; order Artiodactyla; family Delphinidae; genus Orcinus; species Orcinus orca. The sequence goes on along the minus strand of NC_064563.1, from coordinate 6,768,215 downwards.
CTCCATGCTTTTAGCAATACTACAAATCCTGTCCCCTCTTTGGCATCTGACCGTCCAGTGGTTAGGACTCTGCACTTTCACTGCCAAGGGCGTGGGTTCGATCCCTGGTCAGGGAACTAAAATCCCACAAGCCACATAGCATGGCCCCCCAAAAAAAACCCAAAAAACAAAACTCAAAATGCCATCCTTGGCATATCTGTGTGTAGCGATCTGAGAGCTAAATATTTCTCTATTTCCTCCCTCCCTCCCCGTCCATTACTCACTCTTGAACTTTAACTTTCATTATATTCTTTGGAAGATCTACTCCAGCAGTTGGATGTGCCTGGTTTCCTACCAGTTCAACACCATTCACTAACACCCTCTCTGGTTGGTGATTTTTCTTTGATCCTTTTTTGCATCTTCTTTTCCTCATTCCCTCCCATATATTTTTGAGGTCTAATTCCCATAATAAAATTTACATTCTACATACTCCTAGTTGAACCCTAATTGAACTCTTATACCAAAGATAATTGAATTTCTACAGCTGGTATGTGAGGAAGGATGCTACAGAAGTGCTGGCAAATGCACAACTGTGAAGAAATGCTTCCAGCTACAAGTAACAGAGAGTCTATTAATAGTATCTTAGATCAAAATGTCATGTAAAGCTAACTTAACAATAAATATAAAAAAAGGTATCTCAGAATTGGTACAGACACTTCAAGATATCATTACATACCAAGGCTCTAATTTACTCTCCATCACCCTCAGCTTCAATCTTTCGTTTTTATGTTTGGTGTTTCATTGTCACAAGAGGGCTGCCATGTCTCCAGAAATCACATCTGTGTTCAATTCATAAGAAGGTATAAAGTGCAAGATTAGCAGCAGGTGTCCCTTGTGTTAGAAAATCCAATGTTTTAACAAATTCCCCCCCAGCTGATCTCTCCTTATATCTCATTGGTCAGTATTGAGTCAAAGGAAAAGTGAGATCATGGTGACTCAGGCTAATATGGATAATCTCTTGAATATGGCTGAAGGGTCTACGTACCCTCACAACATAGGATCTCTAGCCACTGGTTAACAAATCAAGGTTCTTATAGCAGGAAAGGAATATACGAGGGGAAAGCAGGATGTTTATTGGGTAGGCAAGAGCCAGTGTCAGCCTTGGGATGGGGGGAGGAGGAACAGAATATATTCAGGATATGGCAAGACCCCAGTGGGGCTGGATTAGATAGTAAATAGGTGATATAAAGGTAAGAGAAGCAAAAAAATGGCGTGCTAAACATGATGGACTTGACTCTAGAAAACTGAAGTTCATAGAAGAGTTTGAAACAGAAGAATGACACAAACATATCAGTGTTTTAGAATGGTATCTACTACAACTTTTTGGTCTCTAAGGGGAAATAAAATGTCTCCACAAAGACTCCCTCTTCCCATAATCTTTCCCTAAGGAGGAATGAAGATGAAACCCCAGGATTCCAGACCACTTTTCTAGGTGCAAAGGTAGTAGATACGCCACAGCATTGATAAACGGGGACTCCTCTACATGGCCCTCTTTCCCTTCTGTGTCCCCTGAAACAGCCCAGACCAAACCAGCAGCCTAGGGAACCTCAACTAAAGGCAGGCGCCTTCCTTTGCTCCCCACGTCCCCTGTTGCTTTTGTGCTGCTGTCTGGTACAGGATGGATTTCAGAGTGCTAAGCTCTTGGCTACACTTAGAGAAAAGAACAACCTAGGGCAAATGAGACTTTGCTGCTCTGCTATTCTAATTGCTTTATTTTTTGTGTCACAAATTGGCTGAGTTCTGTACTGTGCCCTCACATTGATAACAGTGCTTTCCTAGAATTGAAAACACATTAATTTCCTTCTTGGTTTGATAATTTTCCACAAATGTATCACTTAGAACTTTAAACATAAGCAAACTTATATTTTATGAACATTATCTATTCACATTTTTTTAAAAAAAACTGGTGATTTTATCTATTTAAAGCACTATCTATGCCCTGGATAAAGAAAGGGGTTCGCTTATTTTTAAATAGTACCACCTAAAATTATTTTTCTAAAGAGACAAGACAAGCAATACATCCTACAGAGAAGCTGATGTCTGTGAAGTAACTGCTTTCTAGATACATTGTTCCTAAATTTTAAAACTTTATATTTAGCATGTCACTGGATGGCACACACATTGCTAATTTTTGCCCGTTATAACTTGTAAGAGGGTGTTAGTTGGGTGCTTTGTTCAATATTTTAAATTTACACTTAGAAAAATGAAACAAGTTTCTATGAGGGTTCCTCCCGGCCTTGGACACATTATGATGAGGGGACACAGAAAGGTGAGGCTATTTTCAAAGGACCAAACAGCTGTTTTAGTCACAGAAAGTCCTACAGTCACTTAAGGATAAAGGGCATGAGAAAACACTAAATAAAGATAAAAAAGTAAACAAAATTTTCAAATGAAAAATCAGAATATTTATAATGTTAAACTTTGTTAAGCGTCCAAGAAATCCAGATAAATGATGTCACCAAAGCAAACCACTGCAGCATCCCCAGGTTTATAGGTAAACCAAGCAATTACAGAAGCATAAACATTAACAAATGAGGTCACTTCCAGTTATGTTATTTGTCAACATTTGACAAAATTCAACATCCATTCATGATAAAAATCCTCATCAAAGTTGGTATAGAGGGAACGTATCTCAACAAAATAAAGATCATTTGTGACAAACCCACAGCTAACAACATACTCAATGGTGAAATGCTGAAGGCATTTCCACTGAAGTTGGGAACAAGACAAGGGTGCCCACTCTTGATACTTCTATTTAACATAGTATTGGATGTCCTAGCCACAGCAATCACACAAGAAAAAGAGATAAAACGCATCCAAATTGGAAGGGAAGAAGTAAAACTGTCACTATTTGCAGATGACATGACACTATGTATAGAAAACCCTAAAGACTCCACCAAAAAACTATTAGAACTAATAAATGAGTTAAGCAAAACTGCACAATACAAGATTAATATACAGAACTGTGTTGCTTTTCTATACACTAATAATGAACTATCAGAAAGAGAGCAAAAAAAAAAATTCGATTAAAATTGCATTAAAGAAAATAAATACCTAGGAATAAACTTAACCAAGGAGGTGAATGACCTATACTTTGAAAACTACAAAACACTGATGAAGGAAATTGAAGATGATAACAAGAATGGAAAGATATCCTGGGTTGACAGACTGGAAGAATTAATATTGCTAAGATGGCTATCCCACCCTAAGCAATCGATATATTTAATGCAAACCCTATCAAAATACCCATGATACTTTTCACAGAACTATAACAAATAATTCTAAGATTTACGTGGACCCATAAAAGACCATCATTTGCCAAAGCAAACTTGAGAAAAAAGAACAAAGCCAGAGGAACCATGCTTCCTGACTTCAAACTATACTACAATGCTATAGTAATCAAAACAGCATGGTACTGGCACAAAAACAGACATGTAGATCAATGGAAGAGAATAGAGAGCCCAGAAATAAACCCACGAACCTATGTTCAATTAATCTGCAACAACAAAAAAGGATGCAGAAACAGGGAGGCAAGAATATACAATGGAGAAAAAACAGTCCCTTCAATAAGTGGTGCTGGGAAAACTGAGAAGCTACATGTAAAAGAATGAGATTAGAACATTTCCTCACACCTTATACAAAAATAAAGTCAAAATGGATTAAAGACATGAATGTAAGACCAGAAAACATAAAAGTTCTACATGAAAACATATAACACGCTTTGACATAAATCATAGCAATATTTTTTTGATCTGACTCCAAGGCAAAGGAAACAAAAGTAAAAATAAACAAATAGGACTTAATTTAACTTAAAGGCTTTTGCACAGCAAAGGAAACCATTGACAATGAAAAGACAACCTACTGAATGGTCGAAAATATTTGCAAATGATGTGACCAACAAGGGGTTAATATGGAAAATATGCAAGCAGCTCATACAATTCAATATAAAAAAATAAAAAATGGGTAAAAAACATGAATAGACATTTTTCCAAAGAAGACATACAGATGGCCAACAGACATGAAAATATGCTCAACATTACAAATCATCAGAGAAGTGCAAATCAAAACCAGAATGAGTTATAACCTCACAGCTGTGAGAATGGCTACCATCAGAAGTCTACAAATAACAAATGTTGGCAAGGATGTGAGAAAAGGGAGCTCTTGTGCCGTGTTGGTGGGAATGTAAATTCATCTAGTCACTGTGAAAAACCATATGGAGGTTCCTCAAAAAACTAAAAAAAACATACCATATGATCCAGCGATTTCACTCCTGGGTATATATCCAGAAAAAGAGAAAACATTAATTTCAAAAGATACATGCACCCAATGTTCATAGCAGCATTATTTACAATAGCCAAGATATGGAAGCAACCAAGTGTCCATCAGCGGATTAATGGATAAAGAAGATGTGATATATATTCCATACACACACACACATACACACACACAATGGACAATTACTCAGCCATGAAAAAGAATGAACTTCTTTGATTTGAGTCAATGTGGATGAACCTAGAGATGATTATGCTTAGTGAAATAAGGCAGACAGAGAAAGACAAATACTCTATACATTTACATGTGGAATATAAAACATAAAAGAAATGTATATAAGAAAACAGAAACAGGCTCACAGATACAGAAAACAAACTGGTGGATACCAGTGGGGGAGGGAAAAATGAGGGGCACGCTAGGGGTGGGAATTAAGAGATACAACTACTATGTATAAAAATAAGCTACAAGGATATATTGTACAGTGCAGGGAGATATAGTCATGACTTTGTAATAACTTTAAATGGAGTATAATCTATAAAAGTACTGAATCACTATGCTGTACACATGAAACTAATATAATATTGCAGATCAACTCTACTTCAACAATATATGTAACGTGAAAAATAAATAAAAAAACAATTATGTTGTTTGTAACAACTTACAATTTCAAATAGATTCAATTCAATCACTTCCTTTAAAGTTCTAGTGAGTTTATTAAGTTTGCATTATACATGATTAATATATAAAATCTACTGTACTTCTAAACAATAACAGTAAACAATTAGAAAGCGAAATTTAAAAATTAGTACCATTTGAAATAATATTAAAATTTTGAAATACTGAGGGGTATAACAGGCAATACATGTGTAAATGTTTATGCTGAAAACTATGAAGCATTACTCAAAAACTGAAGATGATTTAAATAATTTTTTTAAGTTTCTATAGCCACTTTTTTTTTCAGTTGTACATATACTCACTTTAAACATTTTTATTAATCTCTATTTTCGTATGTCTTTGGAAAGCATTTAGTACATTGAAACATCTTTGAAAAGTATAGATGTTAACCTATATTGAGAAAACAATTGAATCCAGCATTCCCCATAGTTGGCCAAAATTTAAAACATTCTACATATTCATTTGCCAAATCTATGAATAGAATACAAAATGTCCACAGACTGAACACTCTGAAAGAGAAAGGCAGTGTGATATTCATGAAGTAGCTCAATCCTGGATGCTGAATGTTGGCTTCACACAGGGTTAAACAATGCATGTTTCTGCACTGCAAATTACCCTCCTCTCTTACTGTAAGAACTATAATATTTGACAGATAAATACTATTCCAGTTTCCATCCCCTTCTTCATATCTCTAAATCATCTTAATCAAACTCCTACCCAATGTAGAATCTCAGGAATATTTGTGGCACACGGCAACCCATCTAAACAGTGGGCAGATGCATCCTTCTCTGAAAGTAAGAAGCGGTAGTTTAGATGCAAACCTGACAACGATTTCATCTGGCTTCATACTAGGGATCACTGAGCAACTGAAGGAAATCACTGGCATTTGCCTCCGCATCATACCTTTAATGATTAAATCCCACTGCAAATCTGCCATCACTGACCTCCGGCCATTCTCAGGAGCCACCTTTGAAGTTAATTGTACCTATTCCTCTACATGACTCTCACTTTTTTAACTTATTATTTTATATTGGAGTATAGTTGATTAACAATGTTGTGATAGTTTCAGATATACAGTAAACTGATTCGGTTATACATATACATGTATCTATTCTTTTTCAAATTCTTTTCCCATTTAGCTTGTTACATAATATTAAGCAGAGTTCCCTGTGTTATACAGTAGGTCCTCCGTGGTTATCAATTTTAAGTATAGGAGTGTGTACACGTCAATCCCAAACTCCCTAACTATCCCTTCCCCCCGCCCTTCACCCCCGGTAACCATAAGTTCATTCTCTAAGTCCCTGAGTCTGTTTCTATTTTGTAAATAAGTTCATTTGTATCATTTCTTTTTAGATTCCACATATAAGCAATATCGTACAATATTTCTCTTTCTCTGTCTGACTTACTTCACTCACTATGACAATCTCTAGATCCATCCATGTTGCTGCAAATGGCATTATTTCATTCTTTATATTGGCTGAGTAATATTCCATTGTATATATGGACCATATCTTCTTTATTCATACCTCTGTCCATGGATATTAGGTTGCTTCCATGTCTTGGCTATTGTAAACAGTGCTGCAATGAACACTGGGGTGCATGTATCCTTCTGGACCATGTTTTTCTCAGGATAAATGTCCAGGAGTGGGATTATGGGATCATATGGTAGCTCTACTTTTAGTTTTTTAAGGAACCTCCATACTGTTCTCCACAGGAGCTGTACCAATTTACATTCCCACCAACAGTGTAGGAGGGTTCCCTTCTCTCCACACCCTCTCCAGCATTTGTTGTTTGTAGATTTTTGATGATAACCATTTTGACTGGTGTGAAGTGATATCTCATTGTAGTTTTGATTTGCATTTCTCTAACAATTAGCAATGTTGAACATCTTTTCATGTGCTTCTTGGCCATCTGTACGTCTTCCTTAGAGAACTGTCTATTTAGGTCTTCTGCCCATTTTTGCACTGGGTTGTTTGTTTTGATGATATTAAGCCACATGAGCTGTTGTAAATTTTGGAGACTAATCTCTTGTTGTTCATATCATTTGCAAATATTTTCTCCCATTCCGTGGGTTGTCTTTTCATTGCACTTATGGTTTCCTTTGCTGTGCAAATGCTTTTGAGCTTAATTAGGTCTCAATTGTTTATTTTTGTTTTCATTTCCATTGGTCTGGAAGGTGGATCAAAAAAGATCTTTCTGTGATTTATGTCAGAGAGTGTTCTCCCTTATGTTCTCCTCTAAGAGTTTTATAATGTCTCGCATCACATTTAGGTCTTTAACTCATTTTGAATTTATTTTTGTGTGTGGTGTTAAAGAATGTTCTAATTTCATTTTTTCACAGGTAGCTATGCAGTTTTCCCAGCATCATTTATTGAAGAGACTGTCTTTCCTCCATTGTATAATCTTGCCTCCTTTGTCATAAATTGACCATAGGTGAGTGGGTTAATTCTGGGCTTTCTATCCTGTTCCATTGATCTATAGTTCTATTTTTGTGCCAGTACCATATTGTTTTGATTACTGTAACTTTGTAATATAGTCTGAAGTCAGGGAGCTTGATTCCTCCAGCTCTGTTTTTCTTTCTCAAGACTGCTTTGGCTATTTGGGGTCTTTTGTGTCTCCTTATAAATTTTAACATTTTTTGTTCTAGTTCTGTGAAAAATGCCATTGGTAATTTGATAGGGATTGCATTGAATCTGTAGATTATCTTGGGTAGTATAGTCACTTTGAAAATATTGATTCTTCCAATCCAAGAACATGGTATATCTTTCCATCTGTTTGTGTTGTCTTTGATTTCTTTCATCAGTGTCTTATAGTTTCTGGAGTACAGGTCTTTTGTCTCCCTAGGTTGGTTTATTCCTAGGTATTTCATTCTTTTGATGCAATGGTAAATGGGATTGTTTCTTGAATTTCTCCTTCTGATCTTTTGTTTTTAGTGTACAGAAATGCAACAGACTTTTGTGTATTAATATTGTAAACTGAAACTTTACTGAATTAATTGATGAATAGTTTTCTGGTAGCATCTTTAGGATTTTGTGTGTATAGTATCATGACATCTGCAAACAGTGACAGTTTAACTTCTTTTCCAATTTGGATTCCTTTTATTTCTTTTTCTTCTCTAATTGTGCTGAATTCTCTTAACTTTTGTGTGTCTGTAAAGTTTTTGATTTCTCCATCAAATCTGAATGAGAGCCTTGCTGGGTAGAGTATTCTTTGTTGTAGGTTCTTCCCTTTCATCACTTTAAATATATCACACCACTCCCTTCTGGCCTGCAGAGTTTCTGCTGAGAAGTCAGCTGATAACCTTATGGGAGTTCCCTTATATGTTATTTGTTGTTTTTCCCTTGTTGGTTTTAATATTTTTTGTCTTTAAATTTGGACAATTTGATTACTATGTGTCTTGGCATGTTTATCCTGTCCTTGGTTTTATCCTGCCTGGGACACTCTGTGCTTCCTGGACTTGGGTGACTGTTCCTTTCCCATGTTAGGGAAATTTTCAAATATTATCTATTTGAATATTATCTATTATCTCTTCAAGTATTTTCTCAGGTCCTTTCTCTCTCTCTTCTCCTTCTGAGACCCCCTATAATGTGAATGTTTGTGCATTTAATGCTGTCCCACATGTCTCTTAGACTGTCTTCATTTATTTTCATTCTTTTTTCTTTATTCTGTTCTGCAGCAGTGATTTCCACCATTCTGTCTCCCAGATCATTTATCTCTTCTTCTGCCTCAGTTACTCTGCTATTGATTCCTTCTAGTGTATTTTTCATTTCAGTTATTGTATTGTTCATCTCTGTTTGTTTGTTCTTTAGTCCTTCTAGGTCTTTGTTAAATATTTCTTGCATCTTCTTGATACTTGCCTCCATTCTTTTTCCAAGGCCCTGGATCATCTTCACTATCGTTATTTTGAATTCTTTTTCTGGAAGGTTGCCTATCTCTACTTCACTTGGTTTATTTTTGGGGGTTTTATCTTGTTCCTTCATCTGGAACATAATCCTCTGCCATTTCATTTCATCTAACTTTCTGTGATTGTGGTTTTCATTCTGCAGGCTGCTGGACTGTAGTTCTTGCTTCTGCTGTCTGCCCTCTGGTGGATAAGGCTATCTAAGAGGCCTGTGCAAGATTCCTGATGGGAGGGGCTGGTGGTGGGTAGAGCTGGGTCTATGTCCCTCTGGTGGGCAGGGCCATACTCAGTAAAACTTTAATCTACTTGTCTTCTGCTGCTGGGTGGGCCTGTGTTCCCTCCCTGTTGATTGTTTGGCCTGAGACGTCCCATCACTGAAGCCTCCAGGCTAATGGTGGGGCTAATGGTGGCCTGCGGGAGGGCTCATGCCAATGAATATTTCCCAGGACTGCTGCTGCCAGTTTCTTTGTCCCTTGGTGAGCCACAGCTGCCCCCCGCCTCTGCAGGAGACCCTCCAACACTAGCAGGTAGGTTTCATTCAGTCTCCTATGGGGTCACTGCTCCTTTCTCCTGGGTTCTAGTGCACACAAGACTTTGTGTGTGCCCTCCAAGAGTGGAGTTTCCGTTTCCCCCAGTCCTGTGGAAGTCCTGGAATCAAATCCCACTGGCCTTCAAAGCCAGATTCTCTGGGGGCTCCTCCTCCTGTTGCCAGACCTCCAGGCTGAGAAGCCTAATGTGGGGCTCAGAACTTTCACTCTAGTCGGAGACCTTCTTTGGTACAATTGTTCTCCAGTCTGTGGGTATGGGATTGATTCTATCACGATTGCGTGCCTCCTACCTTCTCACCATGGCTTCCCCTTTGTCCTTGGATGTAGGGTATCTTTTTTGGTAGCTTTCAGTGTTTCTTTGTCGATGGTTGTTCAGCAGTTAGTTGTGATTCCAGTGTTCTTGTAAGAAGGGGTGAGTGCACATCCTTCTACTCTGCCATCTTGAGCTAATCCGTCTCATGTATGTCTCTCATTTTCCAGAGAACAAACACTAGCTCAATATTTCAATGTACTTCAAAAATATCCCTGATTATTTTTGAGTCTTTGGCAGATGAGGAAGCTGAAGTATGGAGCATATGTTTTATCCAAGGACTCAAAGAAGGTAAGTAAAAGCTCTAATTTTGGGAAATTGGGATTGACATATATACACTAATATGTATAAAATGGACAACTAATTAGAACTTGCTGTACATAAAAAAAAAAAAGCTCTAAGTTTTTCTTTCTGGCTGTGCAGTTAAATGCCTAATACATGTGCTCATGCTATTTTCACTCTGCCCTTTCTATTTACAGGTGGTACATTTGGTGACAGCCTCATCTCAGACCCAAACCCGGGAAAGATGGTTCTTTGGGACACTAGTCCACCATCTTCCATCTGCTGACTTTCCAAATAAAGTCGCTCTTTCTTGCCTCAACACCATTTCTCGATTATTGGCCTGTCATGCAGTGAGCAGTATGAGCTTGGACTCGGTGACAAAAATACAGAGGAAATACTAAAGGTTGGCTGAAGGGTGGGATAGAGGAGAAGAACCAAGGAAACTAAGCAACTAAAAGGAAAGGTCTAGATTTGATTCCTAGTGCCCTGGAATACATATGCTTCCCTGAGGCTATGCTGCTTGATTCTAATTGAGGTTCCCTGGGGCCCAAGTTAAAAGCTTCTGCTCTCAGTACACAGAGAAGCTAGCTCTCTTCTTATTTGGTTTCCAGTTTCATTCTTTTCAGAAGTGCAGACTTCCAGCTCAAAGTACCTCAAATCACCATTGAAGTAGAAAGGTCTTCAGACATAAAAAAGCAGCTTCCATCAGGGCAGAGATGCGTGGACTTAGCAAGCTAAAAGCACCCTTGGAATACACCTGCTGGAAACAAAGCTAGGTTCTGGTCAAAACCCAGACCTTTAGTCATCTTTAAGTCCCAAATTATTCATTGAAATCATAATTTGGAGACAAATCCTATCATACTCCCCTTTCAGGTCCCCGCTTTTCGTTTTCTAAGTTACTTTAATTTAAAATTTGTTTTATGTAACGAGGAGATTGGTAGCTAGGGGAGGGAAAATAAGCCAGATTTCCTCTGAAGGAGGTTGGGGTGAGAAGGGTAAAACGCCATGATTTCTCCCGTTAATGCTTTACTCCTTAGGGTATGAGGAGTTTAAATTTCCAGAAATTCAATCTTTCTTGAAATTTAATAATTGCCTTATTTTTAGAGTATAAAAAGCCACACTTGGGCTTCCTTGTGGCGCAGTGGTTGAGAGTCCGCCTGCCGATGCAGGGGACACGGGTTCGTGCCCCGGTCTGGGAAGATCCCACATGCCACAGAGAGGCTGGGCCCGTAAGCCATGGCCGCTGAGCCTGCACGTCCGGAGCCTGTGCTCCACAACGGGAGAGGCCACAGCAGTGAGAGGCCCGCGTACCGCAAAAAAAAAAAAAAAAAAAGCCACACTCAACGACCTTTCTTGAGTAGAAAAACATTGGCAAGGAATAAAAAAGCACGGAGCCTAGTCCATGGCCCCCATTACAAGACTATGCAATTAGTTTAGGCTTTTAGTTTTTCTTTACCTGTAAGAGGAGGGTAATACAGGTTTCCCCGCTATCTGAAAGTAGTGTGTTCCTGTGAAACCTTCCCTAAGTGGAAATGGTGTAAAGTGAAGATGCAATGACCTAACAGATGCACAAAGTAAATCGAGGTAAAGCATAGATGCTCACAGAAACAGTTCAAAGCCATTGGTGACTTGATGCTGAGATGCTGAGTGTAGTTCCCGGGGGAAGGGGAAGGATTTGGAGGCGATGCCGCTCTCAGGGGTGGGGTGGGGTTGAAGGTGGGGCGTGAGGGCATTGCCTCTATCACAGCTGCTGCTGCAAAAAAAAATGTTGAACACTGTTTTTGCTTTTCCCTTTTTTTTTTTTGTAAAAGCAAATATCCTCTCCGAATTTCTTTCAGTTAGCAAAATCAAGTAATAAAATAATGTAAGTCTTCATAAAAGCAAAGTGGTATAAAGCAAGCAAACTTTCGAAAAGCGGGGGATGCTTGTATTAGCCTCCCTACCTTTCTAGTTTGTGGTGGTCATTAAAGGAAGGGGAGCTTGCACAGTAGGGATTATGAACTGTTAGCTGAATTAAGGAATACATTTGGAATCTCTCTAAATAGGTAGAAGCACACTTTTAAGTGTCATAAAAAATGCAGAAAGAGGTTAAATGCCAATCCCATAGACTTCGCCAAGGCAATATACCCATTTCTACCGAGAGAAACATTTATCTCCCATGAAGCAACTTTTTACAAGCAAGATTATTTTATATAATTCACAAATGGTTTTGCATCCTTTAAAAGGGCAGCTTATCCTTGTGTGTTGAAAGGAACATACTTATTAAAAATCTGGTTAATTTTCTTTTCTGCTTACCCTAAAGTACATTGATTTAATCTTTCCTGCACATTTCCAGGGATCTTCAAAGCTAGTTCCTGAGTATTCTGGTACCCTAAGTAACTCTTGGTGGACATTAATATTTTCCTAGGATGATTTTTTCTGTTTCGGTGTACCTACATGATGAAGACATCTAGAGTGAAATTCCCAAAGGGTTTACAGAAACAAGTGTCAACAGCTGAGTGATTTGCTTGCCTGTGCCAGCTCATTTGTTCTGAACAGAAAAGGCAAAGACAAGCTGATCCCACAATGATCAGATGGAATGAAGGCACTGATTATGTCAATGCGAGAATAATTAGACACATAGTCACCATAAACAGCCTTTGAAGTGTTTCAACAGCTATAATTTCATCCATTGCTATCATCTAGCTCTTAGCAGAGAAGCCAACTCTCAATTTTTCTGTGGATGGATCTAAGCAAAAAGGATTTGGTCCATTGCTTAATACTAGAAGATTACTAAAAAGTGGTAGTTGAACAAGAATCTTATACATTGGTCACTTCTGACTGTTGCAAGTGAAAATTATACAAGCAGACTACTTCCCCGTTTTAAATTCCTGATTCAAACCTAAATTGGGACTGCCTAGTATCACTACTGTAACCGAGCAGGACCCTATGAGCCCTTCCCAGAACAGATCCCACCCATGTCCTCCGCCTGCCTTTTGTCTGTAGAAAACTTTACTCAAAGAATAAATTTAATCAGAGAAGTGAGAAAATGCAAGAAAGGAAAACAGTCAAGCAAGACAAAACAATACTTTAGCCATTAAACAAAGTCAAAGACCTTTAGTTCTTCCATAAGGGCTATAGAGAATATTCTGAGCCATGGCCTTTGAGCTGTTTTGCAGATACTGAAACCCCCATCAGCTGGGAGATGTTAATTGTATTCCACCCACAAGCATGTAGACCCCAGAACAGGTGGAACCAAAAGGTTGATGATGCCGACTCCCAATGACCTCACCATCAGCCAATCAGAAGAATGTCCACGAGCTGACCACGCCCTCCTCTTTGAACACCGGAAGACTCCTCACTACCCCCTCCAGGGCGGGACACACAGTCTTGAGGGCGTTAGCCCGCTGTGGCCCCCTTTGCCTGGCAAAGCAATAAAGCTATTCTTTTCTACCTCACCCAAAACTGTGTCTCCCGGTTTCTATTCCGCATCAGTGAATAGAGGCTGGATTTAGGCAACACTACTGTATTTCTATAGTTTGCTTAATATTCACAATATGAGAAAATAACCTTCTTCTTTCTTCAAAATTTATGCTCCCATCCTCTACCCAACTCTCATTTGATATACTTCATTGACCTTCCCATCTCAGATCAATCGTCCTTTTCCCATCACCGTCCCCTCCTGGGATCATGGAGAAAGGCAGCCTCTGACCATCAAGGGTGCATCCTTCCACTGGTACACTGGACTCCCTCTCTTTCACATCTTTATATTAGGTACATTAGTTCTGCTAGTTCAATGGTCTCAAAATGTGGTCCCCAGACCAGCAGCATCACTTAGGAACCTGAATCAGAAACTCTGGAGGGTTATTCTGAAGTCTTACAAAGTTTGAGAAACCACTGAGTTAGTTCAGTGGCCCTCAATACTAACTACGTATTTGAATTATGTGGGAAATTTTATTTATTTATTTATTTATCTATCTATATCTATCTATCTATCTATCTATCTATCTATCTATCTATCTATTTATTATTTAGTACGCGGGCCTCTCACCGCTGTGGCCTCTCCCGTTGTGGAGCACAGGCTCCGGACGCGCAGACTCAGCGGCCATGGCCCACGGGCCCAGGCGCTCCGCGGCATGTGGGATCCTCCCGTACCGGGGCACGAACCCGTGTCCCCTGCATCGGCAGGCGGACTCTCAACCACTGCGCCACCAGGGAAGCCCTATGTGGGGAATTTTTAAAATACCAGTTCCAGAGCCCCACGTCCAGAGATTCTGATTAACTTGGTCTGGGATTGGCCCAACCATTGATGTTTTAAAAATTTTCCCACATGATTGTAGCATGACACCAGAGTTGAAACCACTGAGTTGAAGCCTTTCCCTCTCCTATATTGTCAACCTCAATGATCGTTTCATAAGATGTTTTTGCCACCATAGTTTGTCACGTAATTACTTAGGAAGTTATATATGTTCCTTGTCTACCTCTTTACAGCTAATGGGTCCTGAAAACCCATTCTGTTTTATCACACAAGTTAGAATGTTACTGATACTGTAGGTCCTAACAGCTCCGAAGTTGTGAGGATCTTGTGTCAACGACCCTGGGAAACTTTAATGAATAGACAATTGATACAGTTATCCATGCAGCTGACACGGCTGCTTTAAACTCATGTGTTGAGAACACTCATTCTACTTGTGCCTTTAGAGAACCCAATGTCCATGAGCAGTAAACAACAAAGAAATAAAGAATCTGCTTTCATTCTGTATCTTGATAGAAACTCATAAACTTTAAAGGAAACTAAAATTCATCATGTAATTCAAAGTTGTAAGTTCTTTGCCCCTCAATATATTCATCACAGTTGTTATTTGTATGCATACATCTATATAGCTGTAATAGCTCTAGATTATATAAACATATCAATAAGTATAGATTATAGGTATTCAATCTACATATATGTATATATAAAATATATATGTATTATGTATCTCCAACTATATTATAAATCTCTGAAGATTAACAAGCATATCTTAAATCCCTTTACATCTACCACATTACCAATTAAAATGTAATAGATGCTCAATTAATGATTTTTGTTAAATGCTTGTTGTTAATTTAGGTTAGCTTATTAATTTATTTGCACAAAATTCTTCCTACCCTCTTCCTATATTCCATCCACCCATGGGTTCTACTTTAAGATGTCAGAAGTAGTGTGCTACAGACTGGTTTGGGAACGTGAGTTTAACTCCTTATTCTCACATTTAAGAGCTTTGATCGAGCTCCTTAACCTCCTTCTCCCACAAAATATTGTATTGTATTGTATTGTAATACAAAATATTGTATTAATATCCTTCTCCCACAAAATATTGTATTAATATCCAAATTATCTAATTCGTAGCTTTCTAGTGAAACATACAGATATGTAAACATGCTTTTAAAACTGTGAAATAATGTGAAAGTTCAGAATTGTTACAATAATGGCAGAGGCAGAAATGAGCTAGCCATTCACCACAGCAGTTTCCTCTTCCCCCTAAGCACACAGCCAGCCTGCTCTGCTAGCAGACTGGTGTTCTAGAAGATTGAATATCTTAGCCTCCTGTTGGCCAGAAACACCCACATTAAGTCAGGGCCAACTGACAGCTACCTGTCTTGGTAAGTAAAAATCTACTGGATATTAGTACACCCACTTATGCATGTATTATCCATGGTTGCTTTCAAACTAAAACAGCAGAGCTGAGTAGCTGTGATAGAGACTATAGGGCCAGAAAACCCTAAATATTTACTATCTGGCCCTTTGCAAAAAAGGTGCAGTCCACTACTTCAGCAAAAACAAACTATTACTCTATAGATCCACTGAAATTGTTAGATTCGCTTTTTACAGCACATAGTATTACCCCTGCTAACACAAGGATCTCCCATTCTCTTCAAGTTACTATCGATTTCTCCCCTTAGTAGTCCCAAAGGCAATGGCTTGCTTTGGGGTTGCTTCTTTGTTTCCTTTCATGTTTTTAATCTATCAAGCCAAATAAATGGTTTGGTACCACAGTGTTAGGAATCTTCTGATTGGAGTTTGTTCATCCACACAGCATAGGCTTGTGAGATATTCTCTGAAGAGCAATGATTATTTGAATATCACACATTACTCTTGAAAATGATGCCTTGTATTCCAGCAAGATAGTAACATTAAACAAGGTACTATTTTCGCACTTACCATGGCCACCATCTGTAACATATGCATGTGACAGAGACTGCCAATTGTCTGCCAATATCCATTTCCTCTGAGCCCTTCATTGTTTTAGCTAAACACATGGGTGCCCAGAAGAAACAAAAAAGATTATGTTACCCAGTCTCCCTTGCAAATAGCCATGTTATATGTCTATGACCTGGCCAAAAGAAGTAAGTGAAAATGAGGTGTACAAATTCCAGGAGTGGGAGAAGGATGCTTTCTCCTTCCGTGGCTTCTGTCCTGTTTGCTGAAATGTGACATGATGGCTGGAGCTACGGAGTTGTTCTTGGACCTCGAGGTAGCACTTAGTTATTGAGTATGATGCTTCAACAAGAGAGAATCCCTGGTGATTTTTTAAAATTAATTTATTTATTAATTTATTATCTTTGGCTGCATTGGCTCTTCGTTGCTGCGCGCGGGCTCTCTCTAGTTGTGGCGAGTGGGGGCTACTCTTTGTTGCGGTGTGCGACCTTCTCATTGTGGTGGCTTCTCTTGTTGCGGAGCACGGGCTCTAGGCACGCGGGCTTCAGTAGTTGTGGCACCCGGACTTAATTGCTCCGCAGCATGCGGGATCTTCCCAGACCAGGGCTCGAATCCCTGTCCCCTGCGTTGGCAGGCAGGTTCTTAACCACTGCACCTGGAGACTTCCCTGGTGATTTTGGAGCCATTATACCAACCAAGGACATCCTACTTTCATATGAGACAGAAATACACATGAATTAAAAAAAAGATTTTAAGTTTGAGTCTGGTCACTTGAGGCCCAACTTAATCTCATTTGATAAAATAGAAAAGTGAGCTAGAAATTAACAATTTATTAATAATAAGAAAAAGAAAGTAAAACAGTGAGATAATTTTAAAACAACAAAAACCAAATAGCAGAGTATAAAAGTGATTATCCAAAAAAAAAGCCTGTATAAAAGAGATAATATTTTTGAACTATATGAATGGCTCCTGTCTCTCATATTTCTTTTAATCAACATTCCTGCTATTCTGCCAGTAGCATGGATTTGACTGGAAAGGTTTAGGGTGGTCACAGCAGGAATGCAGAAAGAATGTAAATAATCAGCTTCTGACACCCAAAAGGTAATCCTGTTGCTAGTACTGAAGTAGGGCTTTGTCTAGAACGAGAATATCGTACAAACTTAACTAAAAAAGTCAGAACCAAGCATGGAAGGAAGGGCTGAAAACATAAATTTTCTCCATTTGTAATTCGAAATAATACCCTTTTACCCATAACGTTGGGCTACAGGGCATGTAAAGGTGTGTACAATGTACATAGGATGTAGAGAATGAGAAAATCCAAAGTTTCCGTGAGAGGAAGATGGAAGACAAAACATGAGATAGCACACAAAGGGGGCTCTGGATAATTTCTTTCCCTGATCTTTATAGATGACAGAATTAGAAACATCCTGACAGCACTGAATCTGGGGAACCATTTTCTTTGTTGCTGGGTGACTTTCAGGTCCCACCTCAGCTCTGCACCATCCAAAAGCAAGAGCAGGGCTTCCCTGGTGGCGCAGTGGTTGAGAGTCCGCCTGCCGATGCAGGCGACACGGGTTCGTGCCCCGGTCTGGGAAGATCCCACATGCCGCGGAGCGGCTGGGCCCGTGAGCCATGGCCGCTGAGCCTGCGCATCCGGAGCCTGTGCTCCGCAACGGGAGAGGCCACAACAGTGAGAGGCCCGTGTACTGCAAAAAAAAAAAAAAAAAAAAAAAAAAACAAAAGCAAGAGCAAATGCGTGCATGGCTCCTAGTTTCCTGTGGTCTGAAATTGTTGTGGAAGAGACTTAGAAACGTCCTTGGTCTGCGGAGAGACAGAGCTGTGCAGGAACCAGTGGGCAACTCAGGAGGAGGTTTAGTCTGGGATCCTTGGGCTCCAGTGGCGGAATCACCCCTCCGCCAAAAATACCCAAGATGAAACCTTACTTGGGAAAGGAGAAAAACAGACAGCATCACAGCAAGAGCCAGTGAGAATCCAGAAAACACTGACCAGTGAGAACTGAGATTCATCCTTCTCTACTGTAACTAAGCTGCCTCGCCTTCACACCTAGATATCATTAAGAGAAGAACACAGGAAGGGGGACGGGCTCAAAGAGATTGAGCACTATATTAAAAGGGCTAGTTTATCTAAAAGGATATTTTTTTAAAGGTATCATTAAAGATATAAATTGTAAAATCTATACTGTACTATGAGTTATCACTTCAGACCAGTCAGAATGGCCATCATTTAAAAGTCTACAAAAAAAAAAAGTCTACAAATAATAAATGCTGGAGAAGGTGTGGAGAAAAGGGAACCCTCCTACACTATTGGTGGGAATGCAAATTGGTGCAGCCACTATGGAAAACAGTACAGAGGTTACTTAAAAGGCTAAAAATAGAGTTACCATAGGATCCAGCAATCCCACTCTTGGGCATATATCTGGGGAAAACTCTAATTTGAAAAGATACATGCACCCCTAATGTTCATAGCAGCACTATTTACAACAGCCAAGACATGGAAGCAAACTAAATGTCCAGATGAATGGATAAAGAAAATGTTGTGTATACACACACACACACACACAAACAAACACAATGGAATATTACTCAGCCATGAAAAAGAACGAAATAATGCCATTTGCAGCAACATGGAAGGACCTAGGGATTGTCATACTAAGTGAAGTAAGTCAGACAGAGAAAGACAAATATCATATGATATCACCACTTATTTGTGGGATCTAAAAATGATACAAATGAACTTATGCAGAAAGAGACTCACAAAGAAAAAAAACGTATGGTTACCAAAGGGGAAAGGAGGGAAGGGATAAATTAGGAGTTTGGGATTAACAGATGTATAGTATCACATATAAAATAGATAAACAACAAAGTCCTACTGTAGGGCACAGGGAACTCTATTCAATAGCTTGTAATAAACTATAATGGAAAAAAATTTTTTTAATTGTACCATTTTTTTCTTTATCCAGTAGGTAGTGATCATAAGAAAGATTGTATCAGCCAAAAGAACCAACAGAGATGTACATGTTCCTTACACCCCTAACTGTTCTGTGAGTTAAACAGATTATGGTATTTAACAACGTTCAAAGAGAAGGCATGTCAGACACCGCTTCCTTTTAATTGTGGCAAAGAGCTTTTGAACAGACTATTTTCTTAAAAGATTAAAATAATTTATTTGCATATCTCTTACTATTTCTGAGATGTAGAAAAGAGTGAAACAGCTACATCAAAATGAAACATAAGAATGAAGCTTAATAAATTAATGGAAACTTCCTTTAAGTAACTTCAGAGGAAAATCTATCAATTTATTCCAGGTTTAGACCATCTGTATTTTCCTTTTATTCTGTAAACATCTGTTATAATGTCATGTTGCGTGGGCCACCAGTGCATTGAATAGGCTCAGTTTTCCTCAAACAGTCTCTCTTCTGTTTCTATTATTGCTATTGCTGCTGCTGCCGTTGTTATTATTATTTTCACATTGCTCCTACCTGGTTCCAATATTAATATATAGATTTCTTCACTCATTTATCATCAGAAAAATAAATATGGCTCACTCTCCTACATCTTCCACATCATATTAGAGCATATGTCCCTACTTGCTGAGTAAAATTATTTGCAAACATAATCCTAACGGCTATCATTAGTGTTCTGTGATAGCCAACAATTTTTCTCTTTCTACCCTAAATCCACCCTTCATTGTCTATTCTGTAAAAATGTTGACGGACCCTGTAAAGACTTGCCACGTATCAGTGGCGTGGTGTTAAGCTTTGTCAGCAGAGGGCGCTAAAGGGATCCAGGAAGAGGAAACTTTCTTGGTTCTGATGAACTCTGGGATAGGCTCTTGCAGTACAAGCCTTGGGTGGCTTCTGCTCCCAGCAGCTCCTGGTGGCTACCCGCATATGGTAGTTGTCTGGGGGCAGTGTCCCTTGCCACTCCCCCAAGGGGCTCGTGACCTCAGTAACGTTTGCTCTCCAGTGGGCCTCAGATGCACCGTCTCCAATGAAGTTTAGATTTCAGCCCTGGGAAAGGGGTTCTTCCAGTTCCTAATGATTCCTTGGCTGCACTCGACCCAAGGGGTAACGGGTGCTCCCTGTATGTGCTCTTCCTTCATTTTTTAGAGACCTTATGGACACCATCCAGTCTGGGGTAGGGGTAGGGTTAGGGTTAGGGTACTATATTAATCATGAATCATTACATGCCTGTAATGATTACCTCGATCCTCTGTTATAACGACAATTCTCTATATTAAGCCTTTCCTGTTCAAATCAGTAGGAGATTTTCTGCCCTGGGAGTGGTCCCAGGGGACAGATCTGCAAAGATGGGTTTCGGGAGGGGTTTGGTTGTACCCTTGAGCTTGACTGCAGCGCGGGGCTCTCTGTTAATGGTACGTGGCATTCTAGGAGCCCAGGGCACGCAATGACATCACACTTAAACTAGCACCTGTGGTGTACTGTGATAAAGTGCCAACTGAAGCAAGTGTCTCGAGAGCCCAAGTGTCTGCTGCACTTGACCATGACGGCAGTGATGATGGCTACAAGGACTTTGGTGAAGGAGAGGTGTTTTCTAAGTGCACTTGAGCACTTACAGAATAAAAATGACAAGCTCTCAGCTCAAGTCACAGCCTGAGGAGTAGGGAGCTACGGTGAGAAGCATGACACATTATTTGATTTACTGTAGCCAGAGGGCTGATCTTGCTAAAAACCAAACTCGGTACTTCATTGTGCGAGTTGCTGAATGCCAGCAACCCTTGCAAATCCACAGCTCATTGCCTTCTCTACCACAATGGAGCTGGGCCCTGTGAACATTTCTCCTTTGCCGGTTGGCACATTGCTAAACTTTGCTAAGAGAACCTGGAGGAGGAATGGGTTTCTCTTCGGGGTCCTGGCATGCTCTTTGAGGTAGCCCGGAAGCATCTCTGATCTGTGCAATGTCCTGCTCCAGCCCCACCCATGTCTTCAAAGGGCCGGCTCCAGGCATTCAGGGACTGCTTACTCAGAAGTCCTTTCAGGTGGCTCAGGGCAGACTCTTGCTGGAAGGACGTCACCTGTGAATGGCTTCTGCTGGCACCCCCTTGAGCAGCTTTGCAGCCTCAGAAAACTCGGCCATCCAGACGGTCATGGCTGTGCCTGTTTGCATCTTAGTCTATGGCATGGGGGCATCTTCCAGATCCTTTTCCATCCATTGCACACTATTGAAGTCCTAGGGGCCGGGTCCTATTCCTGTATCTGTTATTACTATACTCTTTAGAGTTCTGTTTATTGCTAGCTGGTCCCCCATCATAGCTAATAATTTTTTTTTTTTTTTTGGTACGCGAGCCTCTCACTGTTGTGGCCTCTCCCGTTGCGGAGCACAGGCACTGGACGCGCAGGCTCAGCGGCCATGGCTCACGGGCCCAGCCGCTCCGCGGCATGTGGGATCTTCCCGGACCGGGGCACGAATCCGTGTCCCCTGCATCGGCAGGCGGACTCTCAACCACTGCGCCACCAGGGAAGCCCAGCTAATAATTTTTGATGTTCAGATTTCTGTGTGCTCTCATCTTCTCCCGAATTCTAACTGATATATCTCTTAAATTTTCAATATTTTAGCTGGGGAATAAAGAAAGCATGAAAAGTAAGATACGATTTAATCATAATCTCCCAGGAATCATTCCTTTTTAAGTTCTGTATCACTACATTTAAGTTCTTTATCACTTCATGTATTCTTGAAATGATCTAAAGTGAGTTAGATGTAATGAAATAACTATTTGGACCATTTCTTCAGTAAAGTTAAAATTAGTAAACCGATCAAAACTTAGTATTACAAAAAAGCCTGTATAAGAAAAATGTGCAAGATACGATTTGGTCCTATTTATTGATAAAATTACTGAGTTTAGTGAAGCCAAAATCTCGGAAAGGTCTGTTAAAATTAAGAGCAAATATTTTATATATGTAATTCTGAAGGAAAGCTTAAACAAACATAACAGATGTGATATAACTGAAATACGACTTTAGCTTTGCCTAATAGTATTCTCTTAAACTTCAGGGGAAGCCCATTTTTCTCTGAATCCAGGAAGAAATCTTAGAATCTAGTACATCCCTTGGTTTATTGGCTGATATTTTAAAAGTAAAAAATTATTTCGTTATGTTAATTATAAACATAGGGTCAACTGCGAATTCTCCAAGGACTGAAGTTTCACTCACTTCAGTTAAAGTAAACAGACATGGGCCCTCCACTCTACTTAGGAAGAAGATAGGATGCACATTACTCCAACAGGTGTTTTCAAAAAGTGGTCTTCTTTTTCTGTTTCTGGTCATTCTTATGAAATTCTTCTTTCTTTTGTCTGGTTTAGTATTATTGGATAAGGGGTGCAAAAGCAATGAAACTAGATGTAGTTTGATAAGTTCATTTTGGTTTGATATCTCATTTTTGTATATACATCTTCTGTTGCATCTTGGTGCCTTGCTTGAAATGGCAAATTTAATATTATATATACATATGCACACATATATAGTTATATTACATATATATTTACTATTTTACTTAATAACATATAACATTTTGATTGATAATATGAATTAATTTGAAAGAAATTTCATGTTATTGAAAGTTTCACATCAAACATTTTTTTATTTGTTTTGTTTTTGTGGTACCCGGGCCTCTCACTGTTGTGGCCTCTCCCATTGCGGGCACAGGCTCAGGACGCGCAGGCTCAGCGGCCATGGCTCACGGGCCCAGCCGCTCTGCGGCATGTGGGATCTTCCCGAACCGGGGCACGAACCCGTGTCCCCTGCATCGGCAGGCGGACTCTCAACCACTGCGCCACCAGGGAAGCCCCAAACAATTTTTTATAATGGGAAAGTTATGAAGGGCTTCTTCATTGTTTCTTATTTTTTCTTCTGCAAAATCACTTTCAGTCTTTGACACATTTGTTGTTTTACCAATTGCTTAATTTGGCATGCTCTAAAAATCTCCACGGTTAATCACGCTAAAAGTAAATTTAAAACTCAGACTTAGTTAATATTTTATCAAAGTGCATCTTGATAATTCCCTTGCATAATTGCAACTTCTGAATTCAAAACCATTTTGACTTTTACAGGCTTATTTTCTATCTTCTGATATAAATCAACATTTAAAAGATTTGAACAATGTATTTTAATTTCATGCATGCAATTATAATGCTTATTATTGTCACTTTAAAATATATTATTTATACCAACTTCATGTGTGCTCATGAAAAAGAAAAAAGTAAATCTACTTTTTTTTAAATGAAGAGATTTAAGTACTCCATGTATTTTGTTTGTTTTGTTTTGTTTTGGATTAGATTGAAGTTTTCTGTTCATTAAATAAAATGTATTCTTACGGGAGAAAGAACAGATTAAAAGTATAAACCGTATTCGGTAAAGTCATCTCTACATTGAATCTTAAGAAAATAAGGAACAGTGCAAAATTCTACTAGTTATGAGAATCCTTATTCTTAGCCTAAAAAAACGAAGCATAAACCCTGATTATAGACTTTTAAGGAAATTTGTCAGAGGCATTGTTCTGTTGAAGCCAAACATTAGAAACTTACAGAGAAAATCTGTAGGCACATAAAAATACGAATTAAAGTACATCACAGTACTCTTTGTTCTTTGATTGCTGCCTGGCTAGAGAAGCATGAAATCAAAGTACTTTGTTATTTGCCTACCTCTACAAATATCATTAAATTTGATATTAAGTACAGGTTCCTCTTTCAAAGATTTAAAACAGAAGGAAAAATCAGCAAAGAAGTAGTAAACACCTGAATTTTAGTAAGTTATAACTTATTTTTATATATTTAATCATAAGGTGCATCTTCACTTGTTTCTATATTTAAAAATATGTTAATACAACTGAATAAAAATCACACTCAACATGGCTTCATTCATTCATCTGTTCACTCACTCATGTACCCATTCATTTGAGTTATCAAGGGCCCATTCTATTCATGGGCCAGGACTTCAGATGATGATCATAGAATCCTGGTATTCAAAATGCTTACATTTTAGTGAGAAACATTTTCACATGAAAACTAAAAGAAATACGAAAGTATAATTATAAGGGCTCCAAATGAAATGCCAAATGTGCTTGGAAATTTCGAGAAAAAGAAATGGCCTGATTCTGTTAGGAAGTGTAGGAGAAGGAAAAGATGCCCCTGAATGAGGTTCTGTTTGAGATAAATCCTGAAGAACAAGTAGGATTCCAGTAGCTCGTGATGCAATAATGATGGAAGAAAGCTTTGAAGTCCTGGATGTACCATATTTGGGATACACAGGGAGAGTACCTGGGAAGTCACATAGGAAATGAAACTAGAAAATTATTAAGGTCATGGGCATCGAAGGGCCTGTATCGTTTGCCAAGGATGTTGGACTTTGACCAATAGGCCCGTGTTTTCTAGTCTGATATATTGAGGCACACTTTAATGATTTACCCTCACCAAAAAGGAGTCAAATGCTAATATATAGTTGATAAATACAAATGCATAATAGCATAACATACCGCTATGATCACCCCAACAATGCTGCAAAACGAGCCAACAAAAAGTTGAGTGACATAAAACATAAGCACTGCAAATCAAAACTACAATAAGGTATCACCTCACACCAGTCAGAATGGCTATGATCAGAATATCTACAAATGCTGGAGAGGGTATGGAGAAAAGGGAACCCTACTACACTGTTGGTGGGAATGCAAACTGGTACAACCACTATGGAGAACAGTATGAAAGTTACTTATAAAACTCAAAACAGAGCTACCATGTGATCCAGCAATCCCACTCCTGGGCATATATCCAGAGAAAACCATGGTTTGAAAGGATACATACACCCTATTGTTCATTGCAGCACTAGTTACAGTAGCCAAGATATGGAAACAACCTAAACGTCCACCAACAGAGGAATGGATAAAGAATATGTGGTACATATATACACTGGAATATTACTCAGCCATAAAAAGAATGAAATAATTTGCAGCAACATGGATGGACCTAGACATTATCATACTAAGTGAAGTAAGTGAGACAGGGAAAGACAAATATATGATATCACTCACACGTGGAATCTGATTTTAAAAAGTTGATACAAGTGAACTCATTTACAAAACAGAAACAGACTCACAGAGAGCTAAAAAACAAACTTCTGGTTACCGAAGGGGAAACGTTGGGAGGGAGGGATAAAGCAGGTGCTTGGGATAAACGTACACACACTACTATATATGATAGATAACCAACAAGGACCTACTGTATAGCACAGGGAGCTCTACTCAATATTCTGTGATAACCTATCTGAGAAAATAATCTGAAAAAGAATAAATATATGTATATGTAAAACTGAATCACTTTGCTCCACACCTGATACTAACATGTTAGTATGGTTGTAAATCAACTAGACTTCAATAAAAATTTTATAAATAAATAAATAAAATTAAGAAACCGAAAAAAACAAAACCGAACCGTAAGCACTTATTGTTCACTTGTCTATAGAGTCAGCTGAGGGTTTGGCAGCTCTGCTAGTCATGGCAACACGCATGCACAAGCTCATATCACGTGTCTGACTGGGTCACTCCTGTTAACATTTTATTGCTGAAAGCAAAGCCTGTCACATAGTTGAGTCCAGTGTCTAGGGGCAGGCGGATCACAGCTTCCCCACCCCTAAAGTGGGAGGAAGATGTAAAGTCACATGACGAGGAGAGTGGATACTGGGAGAAGTGAAGCCCTGAGGCAAAATGATACAATCTATCCCACATAATACAGAATTAGAAAAACGCACCAGGAAAAACAGTCATCGAATTGTGTCTAAATCATTTTCTGAGTTTAAAGACTAATGACTTTACTATTCTACTATTATATAAAATGAAAACATGTTTCTTTAAAAAGAGCAAACCACCCATCATTTAAAACTCAGAAAGCGCCCTTTTAATACATGTAAATCAACCTACCCATCAATCTACCTATAGATATGAATTTTCATGGATATATTACTGTTAGAAGCATACAGGGTTATAAATAATTTGCAATTTGAATAAACTATGTTAAATTTATTTTATTTGATTTTCACCAAAAGTAAAAGAAGTCAAAGTAAAATAAATAGAATGGTTGAACATCATATGAATATTTCTTTTCCAGGATATTATGAAAAAGTTCATTCATGAGTAAAAACATTTTGAAAAGTACTAAGGGTTGAAAAGCTTTGTGATTTTTGTTTGTTTGTTTTTGTTTTTGTTTTTTTTTGCGGTACGCGGGCCTCTCACTGTTGTGGCCTCTCCCGTTGCGGAGCATAGGCTCCGGACACGCAGGCTCAGCGGCCATGGCTCACGGGCCCAGCCGCTCCGTGGCATGTGGGATCTTCCCGGACCACGGCACGAACCCGTGTCCCCTGCATTGGCAGGCGGACTCTCAACCACTGCGCCACCAGGGAAGCCCAGCTTTGTGATTTTAACAATAAATTTTATTCTCATCTATTATATCAAGTGACACTCCATTATGAAAAACAATCAGAAAGTTAGCAAGCATTCAGCTGTGTCCTCCTACTTACCCTTTTCCAAATTCCCACTTTTATTACTCATGTTACTCATGTTTTTGTTTCTGTTTTTCCCCGAGGCTTAGTAATATTTGGATTATGTTCTATAATTCCCACAGCCGTTCAGGCTTTAGTTCTATTATTAATATGGGTTCTAATAAAATTTTGTATGAAGGTATAATATATACACAGAAAAGTACACATATACTAATATTAAGGTTTTATAAACTAAGGAAACCCATACAACCATACCCAGATCACAAAATAGAACTTTACTATCACTCCAAATAGCTCCAAGCCCATTTGCTTCCTTCAGTTAATTAGCCATATCTATCTCAGGGAAACTAGTACCTTGATTTCTAAACTAATAACAGTTTAATGCTTTCAGTTTTTAATAAATGAGTTAAAAATGGGATTTTATTGTCCATTTTTTAATGAAAGGCTTATTGTTATCAAATTCCCCAAGTGCCTTCATATTTAAATATGTATCTGTTACATGTGTTTCCTTTACACTTATAGTCATTAATATAATGTCACCTGGCATCAAGGATTCTATTGATCATTTTCCTTTTTAACAATGATCTCATTCACATTTTCATGTTTGTATTTCAATAGCAAGTAGTATTGTTTTTCCAAAAAGTCTCATGGCTCTTTCATGTATCTTGCCTTTATACTTAAACGATAACTTGGCTAGGTATTTTGTTCTTAAGTTTTCCATCTTTAAAAAATTCTGAAATGTGTAGACATTGCATACTCCCGTCTGTATTTTCATTTTGCTTAACAGAAATACAAAAGCACTGTATCAGATGAGTCGGCCAAGAAAAAGACAAGACAGACTTAGAAGCGCCACACGTTTATTGGAGGTAACTTTTATGAGAGAGAAAGACAAGAGGGAGTTCAGAAGTGTGCAGGGGAAAATTTCAGACAAAGACACAGGTCTGACACCCATGAAAAGAGAGAGGGAGGAAGGAAGAGCCTCAAACTGATGTATGGTTCTGAGAACATTTCAGCCATCCAATGAGGAACTCTGGTTCCAAGACTGCCCACTGATGAGTCCTGGGCTGGTGGGAAAATGGCTACAAGCAAACATCCCCACCATGATCAGCAGTTCACATTTCCACACCAGGAGATATGTGATTTCAGATCAAAGGCCCTGGCAGATCTTAAAGACAGTGTTAACTGTAGCTTCTCAGCTACTACACGCCGAACGGCCGACTGGCACATTCCTTCCTGAAGACACACCTCCACGTCTGCTAGGGCATTCTCTCTTTCCCTTTCTAGATGCCTGGACTTGTATGCTTCATCCTTGAAATCAACCTTGAAATCGAATAATTTTGTATTATAGCTTTATTTTTTTCTGGACCACTCTGTGTCTTAATTCTTCACATCCATTTGCTTCTTTATTCAAGGAATTCTTTTGTGCCATTATTTTTTCTCTTTCCCTTCCATCAGAAGACACGGGTACTGACCTTTCTTTTGAGAATTTTCTTAAATATTTTCTACCTAGTTTGACTCTGGAGAGTATATCCTACAGTATATCCCACTTCTGTGAGGTGAGACTCTAGGGTCGTTGATCTACCTCCTGACCAGTATGGAACTCTGGCTGCTGTGAGCCTCGGATGAAATCCCTCCCTCTAAAGACGCTGATCTGACACACAGAATCTTCTCCTCTCTCTGACTTTTCCAGAGTGCAGCATATGAAAACCTGTGGCATGAAAATAAGCTCTTGGATCTTAGTTTTGTTGCTATTGCTGACTAACTGTTTTAAAAATAAAACCATTATTTATTTTACTTAGTTTTGAAAGCAGAAAAGATTCCATTACCTGGCATTAGTTAACATCTCTACTGTTCAAGAAAAATTAATTCACTATAAATTAATTTTAAAAACCAATTAATTATGAAAGAAATAGGCAATTTTTCATTTAGCAAATATCGTATACTGTATTTCAAAATTCTTGAATCATGGAGCTGGTATTCACCATATTATATCTACTAATGCCACACTGGACTATTGATATAGAATTTATTTTGAGAATGCTCCTCTAAGTGACTAAAACATATGTCTCTAATGATAAAAGCTGAAAGTTTGAGGTTAGTTTTGAAAGTGGAGAATTGGAAATAGAGTAGATGGTAGAAAATTTATGCAGAAATTCAACCGTTCCTCAAGCAGGAATAAATTAGGAATTGGTCATTGATATAGGGCCAAAAAATCCACATTTGAGAATGTTTGAGACTTACTATTGAAGAAATATAGGCTTCTTGAATTATCATAAAATTCCTTAGAAAAATAGAAAAAATAACTGACAAATTATAGCCAAAATCGAATGAAAAATGAAATAGAGACCTAGAGAATTCTAAAAAGAGCTCTCCCTATCAGAGAATAATGCTGACAAATGCTCTCCAAATACAAAGATTAATAAACTTAACTCCTCAAAAAATGCTGAGGAGAAATTCTGTTTCTCCTTGATGTCCTGCCCCCTTGAGATTAAAGCCACTGGCTCTTTGCCTAAAATAAAATTGAGAAGACATCCCTGTAATAACCTAAATGGGAAAAGAATTTGAAAAAGAATACATACACATATATGTATAACTGAATCACTTCATTGTACACCTGAAACTAACACAATGTTGTTAACCAACTACACTCCAATATAAAATATAAATGAATGAATGAATGAATAAATAAATAGATATCCCTGTACTGTATGATCTCTTCTTTTTGAGGCAGTCATAATGAAGGGATATTTCTAGCCTCCCCCATGCTGTCTGGGACATGGAACAGGAAGGGATAACTGCAAAAAGAAAATAACAGACATTGATATCTGTGGAGTTTTACAATTAGGTCCACAATTCTTCGATGTTCCTCCCTTTGAGAGGTAGAACCTATGCCTTTACTCCCTTGCAATGACTGGATTTATCCAGAGAGAGTGGGATTTATAGGAAAAGTATGAATAGAGGACAGGTGCTTAAAAGGACTGACCAAATAAGTGATAAACCCAACTGAGTAGAACTGGAAAAAGCCCCTCAAGCGTACATCCACACAGAAGAGACGCTAAGGTAAACAGTCCTCCTGGGCCTTATGGAAGACATTGGACTCGCAGCGGACCTTAAAGCATAGGAGGGATACCAATAGATGGATGGAGTGGAAGGACACCCAGTACCAGATACCAGTGAAGGTCAGCGTGTCCTGACTGGGGTCTGTGGAAAGGCCAGACGTCTAGTGTTTACCTGGCAATGAGTAGGAGCTATTATAAGAAGAATAAACAGATTGGGGTCTGACTGTAGAATTCTTAAAATGCTAGGCCTAAGAACGGGGTGTCTGGTAAGTACACTTTATCAAAAATTTCCAATATTAAATGTCAGCCTTTAAGATATTTTCAGAAATGACAAGACTCTGAGTGTTGTGCTAGAGATTTTAGGAATAAATAAAATGGTAAACGTGAAGTCAGGCAACCTTGTATCGAATACAAATACTCAGGTCTACGATGCAATCCATGGGGCGTGTTATAAATGGGCCACCCCCAAAGTTTTTAATGCTACGGTTTCTGAGGTGCATTAACTTGATGTTAATAGAAGCTTAAAGAAAATGAGAGTTTGTTGAATCCTAATGCTCATAAATAATCAGGTTCTATTTGGACTACAATTTGTAGAAAAATCAACAATCTACTGTCTTTTCTAGCAGTACTCAAAATGCATTTAGGAGCGAAAAAGCACCAAAATTTACCATGAAGCAATAACTAAAAAATGATTAATTTACAGCAAAGTACAAAACAATAAGATATATAAAGAGAACTATTTATCTATCTGGACTTCCATGAGTGTGTATGTGAGATGCTGGGAAAAAAGCAAAATAAAGGGATGTCAGTTCCCTGAGCAGGTTCCATGCGCCAGTCTGTGTGTTAAGTGTCCTCAAAGAGGTGAAATAATGTGTCTGCCGTCAGCCTGGTAGTAAGCGGCAGAGATGGAGTTTAAAATTTAATCTAAACGACTGAAAAATAGCATATTATTACTCCCACGCTGAACCATTTTCCTATAAGTTCTATTTATAATGTGCAAAGACTGGCAACATCAGAATAGAAAATGACACATTTAATTTTGCAAACTATAGCTTCTATAAAAAACAATAAGGGTATGTAAGTTTTGCAGAGTTTCAGTTCGGCTACAAACCACAGAAAGGATTCTCTGGCAAAAATAATACCAAGTCAGCAGTGTTCTTGTGCCCATAAACTGTGGACCCAAAAGAAGATGAAATCAATTATCAAAAAAAAAAAAAAAAAAGTCCACTTCTTGGAAATCTTAGAATGAACCCAAGGACATATTTTAAATCATCTGGCGACTGTAGACTTTTAAATTTTACAAATGAGTGAGCTGAAGCCTAGAGATTTACTCCAAGGAACAGAATGAGTTAGTGAACGAATCGGGCCTCTCCAGAGATCAAATTTTATGGGATGTAGTATCCTGTTACCTTTTTAATATACCACATCAGGTTTTTTTTTTTCTAAACAGAATAAAAATTAAAAAGTGTTTATATGGGAAAGTGTAGTCCTGCTATGAAAGAAAAGCATCAACCATGATCAGTTCTCCTTTAGAACTCAAAATACCCCAGGACTGGTAGTTAAGACAACTGTATTGTCTGTGTTCTTTCCCATGGGGATACCTTTATCCATTGAGGGCTGTCGGTACTTCTAAACCTGGCCAGTATTTACTGAAGCACCCGATATTTGCCAGATACTGTGCTCAATGCTTTATATTCATGACTCCATTTCATTCTTCTAGTTACTATATGAAGCAATCCAGTTATTTTTATTCTCATTTGAAAGGTGAAGAAACCAAAACAGAATGAGGCTAGGAGTGCAAGTTTGCTTAGATCGTAAGAGGAAGATCTGAATCCTGGCAGTTTTGAGTCAAGAGTCCTGTACTTAAAGGTTATGCTAAGCCAACACCCCATCTCCCACATCACTGAGATTTAATGGACAGTATGTCTACTCAAAATATAGTCTAGGGCTTCCCTGGTGGCACAGTGGTTGAAAGTGCACCTGCCGATGCAGGGGACACGGGTTCGTGCCCCGGTCCGGGAAGATCCCACATGCCGTGGAGCGGCTGGGCCCGTGAGCCATGGCCGCTGATTCTGCGCGTCCGGAGCCTGCGCTCCGCGACGGGAGAGGCCACAACAGTGAGAGGCCCGCGTACCGCAAAATATATATATATATATATATATAGTCTAAAACCGCAATAGGCTGGCTCTGGAGTACTGAGGACCTCCTAGGAAAGTTAGCAACTTCTTTGGTGTCACTGGCCAAACAACGTACAGGTAGAGATGAGAAAAATACACGTTGACAAAAGGAAAACTGGGATTAAAAGAAAAGGAAAAAATCCTTACCTCATCTTTAAACTAAGAGGGTGTTCTGACTGCTCTCCAAGCCCTGACTAGTTCTAAGATTTAAAAAAAAAAAAAAAAGAAGTCGCGTGCTTTTCTATATTTGCTCACAGCACTTCGTACATACTTCTGTGGTCATTGTGACAGGACTGATCACTTGCACTGGGGTCATTTTTCAAAATATGTGTTTGTCTCTCCTGATAAACTCTGAGCTTCTTGAGGGCAAGGGCCATATCTAAATTCTCATTAGCTCACCAGTGTCTACCATTTTGCCTGGAACA
Source organism: Orcinus orca (assembly GCF_937001465.1). Classification (NCBI taxonomy): domain Eukaryota; kingdom Metazoa; phylum Chordata; class Mammalia; order Artiodactyla; family Delphinidae; genus Orcinus; species Orcinus orca. Next base: position 6,735,824 of record NC_064563.1, on the reverse strand, counting down.
GTAAGTGTTCAATAAATATTTGGGAAAAAGTAAGAATTAAATCATATGGTTACAAAATAAGTATTTGCCCCAAATACTACCCAAGACTCCCAGACTGCCCTGGGCTGCCCTACAAGTGATATGAATGATTTGGTGATTTTGATAAGCTTGTATTTTCAGTCTACTTCTTTGTTTCCCAAATTGAGTCTGAGGAAATGATCTGAGTATTGAGAAATTCTCTTCGATAATTTATTTTTGCACTTTGTATGGTTTTTGTTTTCTGTTTTCTGTTTTGTCTGCATTGGGTCTTCACTGATGCACACAGGCTTTCTCTAGTTGCAGCGAGCAGGGGCTACTCTTCGTTGTGGTGCGTGGCCTTCTCATTGCAGTGGCTTCTCTTGTTGCGGAACATGGGCTCTAGGCACGTAGGCTTCGGTAGTTGCAGCATGAGGGCTTCAGTAGTTGTGACTCATGGGCTCAGTAGTTGTGGCTCATGGGCTCTAGAGTGCAGGCTCAGTAGTTATGGTGCATGGGCTTAGTTGCTCTGTGGCATGTGGGATCTTCCCGGACCGGGGTTCGAACCCATGTCCCCTGCACTGGCAGGCGGTTTTTTAACCACTGTGCCACCAGGGAAGTCCTATCTTTGCATTTTGATGATCTGGAAAACCAACATAACGTTTTGGATCATCTGGGCAATCCACAAAATTAAAACTGAATCCAGTTTTGCAACCTCAGTGCCCACGTTTGGGTTGGTGCCTGTGGTCACACTGGTACCATGTGAAGATCAAGCAATACCATTGATGAAATAAAAATCTCATTATAGTTCAACCAGAAGCCAGGAGTAGGAGAACTGAGTCCTCGTGCGGTTCATGTCAGAACAGCAAACTATAACTTAGAGTAGTCGTGAGGGGTAATTTCACACTGGAAGGGCTCATCTCATTTTGAGAAAACACTAACATCCATCTTATTAAAGTAGCATGATTAACCTGAATTGTATGGCTTCAAAATTTTATTTGAATTTAATAGGTAAATCAATTTTGACTTTAGTTATACAAAGTCGAGCAGCATTAGGAATTTGTTCTTCATTTATAATCATATATCTAAAAATATATATAAAATATAATACATAAAATATATATGTATAAATAAAATATATAAATATACATTATACATAAAAATCACACTATAAAAATAATTTGTCTACCTTGGTGAGGGATGGAGGCCTGTGAGAGCCTTTCCTTTTCGTCTTTAAAAGGTATCTATGTAGTATTCAATTTGGAAACAAACTGATCCAGCTTTTATGGAAAATGCATTTCTGCCAATGCAATTGCCGTCACTGCCAATGAGGGATTCTGGCGAATGCATCTGCAGAAACCTTCCATTTCCCTACATATGGCATCCTCTGTAGAGGGCCATCTCTCTCGGCTTTCATGGGCACTAAAATTCACTGAGTGTGCCTCCTGCTATCAAAGACTGCTTGAAAAAAGATGTTTTATTACTTGTTCACTATAATCTACTTTGTTGATTCTTGACATTGCTCTGCTTTAGAGGAAGAATAATGCCGTTCTTCTGCAGGTAGTATTAATGGTGCTTGGACTCATTTTTTTAACACAGCAATTTCTTCTATTTCCCTGACTGTAAATGTTTCATTCAATACTTTACAACCCCCTGAGTTTGGCAGGAAGTTCCTGTTGGGATGTGTACTTCCTAGTGGTGCTTCCCTTGCTTCATTTTTTAGAATTATGAATTTCTAGTGCACTCTACATAAAAACTACAACATGAAACAGCGGCATAAAAATGAGCCCAAAGCTTTTAGCCTCTTTCTACCCACACTAGAAAGAAAAATGGTTCCAATCAAAAGCATGAGAAAATAAAGAATTGTTATGGGAGATGAACTGCACCATCTAACAAGTATGAATCATATTCTGTGCCACAAGTCATACTTCCTGAAAGTATAAAGTCTGAAATCAAAAAAACAACAACAGTCTATGACCTTGAGTGAATTAACTAAAAAGATATTTTCTCCAGGGAATCCAGTGACTGCTGCTGTACCTGAAGGGAGTTCGGAAGAACGGTCCACGTTTTATTGAAGTTTGTCGCTAAGTGCCACAATATCTTAATATCAACCCAGTATGATTAGAAAATCAAAGAGATTCAGAAGATTAAAATTGCTGACATGTTGGAAATTGAACTCTCTTTGCACAATAAAAAGAAATAGAATCCCTTTATAAAGAGATTTGGGAACTAGGATAAGTATTCACTTTTACTGTCTATTTGGGGACAACATTCATTCATTCATTCATTTGCATGTGGCAGGGCTGTGGAAGGTAGGCAGAAGAAATTAGGATCCTCTGTATTATCAGAATCATGAGACAGGGCTTCCCTGGTGGCACAGTGGTTAAGAATCCTCCTGCCAATGCAGGGGACACGGGTTCAAGCCCTGGTCCGGGAAGATCCCCTATGCTGCGGAGCAACTAAGCCCCTGTGCCACAACTACTGAGCCTGCGCTCTAGAGCCCGGGAGCCACAACTACTGAAGCCCACGTGCCTAGGGCCTGTGCTCCACAACAAAGAGAAGCCACTGCATTGAGAAGCCTGAGCACCACAATGAAGAGTAGCCCCCGCTCGCCGCAACTAGCGAAACCCTCACGCAGCAACGAAGACCCTTACACAGCCAAAAATAAAATAAATTAAAAAAAAAAACCTATAAATGTGCATGCTCTTTAAAAAGAAAAAGAATCATGAAACAGCATCGTGCGAATGACACTTTTCTCTATTGTGAATACAAGTACCAAATAGTGCATTTTACCACACCTAAGACAATGAAACTTATCGCCTCTTTTTTTTTCTTCAGAGACTAGTGTAGTAGTTATTTCAGTTCTAAACCTGGGAACTGATCTAACAGCATATATCTGTTACTAGGGTGTTACTTTAAGTAAACATCAATAATGTTTGTGTTACTGTAAATAATCATAAATAAGTTTTAGTAAATCAAACAGTGTCACTCTCACATGCTTCGTCATTCTTTACAGGATAAACCACCCCTGGAATTCTCGGAAAATCAGAGATCCTCACACTTCAGCTCAAGAAATTCTAAGTTAATAGGACTGGAGTAGAGTACAGGTTTTGCAACTACAAAATACTCCATAGGCTAGTCTTGCTTGTGACCTGAGTTGAAAACCACCGGTATAAACATTAGGTTATAAGGGAACTGCTCATCAAAAAGAACCAAGTTTTCCCAATAATAAACCTAGCACTCAACACATTATGTATCACACCAACACTTGTGAGAGGTGGAGGCGATCACTGCTCCCATTTGACAGATGAGAAAACTGAGATACGGTTCTGGGTTCAGCTGTAGGAAATCAACGTCTGCACCTCATAGGCTCAGCCCACAAAACAGAGAGGACCTGAACGGGCAGCATTTTAGGACCTTCTGCTTTAAATTTCCGGGAGTGTCTGGGGAGTGTGTGCTGTGATTTTAGCTTGTGGCTGTCTGCTCTGAGACCCCTGTTAGTAAACCTGAGTCTCTCTCTCTGACCAGCTCCTGCAAGCCTAGCCCCGAGCCTGAGCCCAGCTGGCAGAAGGCCTGCCTGCCCTCTTGCCTGGTGCTGAATCCTTGCAGCTGAACTGTCTTCCAGGGTCTCCTCAAATTGCCTCCATGGCCCACCTTCCTCTAGAATCTCTCTCTTACTTAAAGCTGAGACGCTTGACCAGTTTGGATCTGTATCAACATAGATGCAACTCCGATTCCCTACGATCCCTTAACTTGATGATTTGGTCCCTCCTTCTTCCCTGGAGGGGTCAGCTCATCCTTTTTCCACTCCAGCCAGTCCTGGCTGGTTGCTGCTCTCTTTCTAACAGCTCCTTGATAGGAGCTCCCAGGGGTCCTCACCTAACTGATACGGGGACCTTACTTAATTATGCAAAACATGTGCAATTACAGTTTTTAAAAGGCAATTTCCCTTTTGACAGAAAATTCTGTTAAACTTTGGAGATTCTTTCTGGGAGTGCGGATTATAAAATGAACTGATGTATAGAAAGCAGAGGTTATACGTGAAAATACGAACTGTTAAACTTTTTGAAATTTATTTTTTGCAATATACTTTACTGTTGATTGTTTTTTTCTTTTCTTTCCTTTTCTTTCTTTCTTTCTTTTATTGAAATATAGTTTATCAAAGTGTCAAACTTTTAAAAAATCCTCAATTTTTCTGAAATAAAGTGGGGCCAGTTAGCAATGAAATGCTTTATATGCAAATAGGAATCTAACATGACGTGACTTCTCTAATAACTATAATTTCGTAACTTTGTTTAAATTATAAAAACAATATATGCTTATTGCAAAACAATATAAAACAAAATTATTGAGTAATACCATCCATAGCTAATTGCTAGGGGTTGGTCTAATTCCTTCTCTAGTCTCCTTTATTCTGTGTATGTGTTGCATGATGCCAACTGTATGAATGTATGTTATTTACATACATATGTAGTATAATTTTAATAATGTTGGTTTATGTAGATATTTATATACAAAATTTTGTATGTTTGCATCCATAGGCAAACTTAATATCATAGCAGATATTTTTTTTACCGTGCTTTATTTTCAATAGAAATTTCTCTTTCATTTTAATCCACAGATTGGGTCAGAACAGCTGTCAAGTGTGTGCTTTTCTCCCAAGAGGTGATTTTCAACACAGAAGCGCTACATATAATGGAGTTTCTTTCTCATGGCCTGTCACGGCATGACATTTCTTAAGAGGAAAGAAGTAAGAATGGGTGAAAGGAAACTATAGTTTGGTGGGGAGAGAGAGGAAGATTTGAATGATGGGACACATTTTTTTATCCCGGTCCCCATGACCCGATGGCCAAATTAGTTTATTGTGTATGAACTAATAAGCCTTTTGCAGTTGGACAATTTAAAGTTCAAATTCAGGCTTTGCAACTCATTATCAGAGTGGCCTTAGGAAAGTCACTTCACCTCTTTGGGCTCAGTACTCTCATCTGTGAAATGGATATAATCTATAATTATTTCACAAAGGTGTCATAAAAGTCTAAACAAGGTTAGTATGAAAAACATTAGGCAATAGTGCTTACACAGGGTAAAGACTCAACATACAGTAGTTATTATTTTTCTCCTACCATAATACCACTGTTTCCTTAAGGTGTACCCATCAGGGAAGGAAACTCTACTTGATTTCTGCTCCTTGAAGCTACAGATAATGAAAGTCAACTCTTGGTGATGGCAGGCCATTTTGGAAGGATGGCTCAGCCAGAGGTGACCCTACACATTCATTCATTCACTCATTCATTTATTTAGTCCCTTCCCTTATACTCATTCACTCAATAATAATTTATTAATCTCATAGTATGTCCCAGGCACTACATGCATCTGGACATATAAGAATAAATAGAAGATACTGCCCTGTGTACAGACATGGAATATAAGCCCCTAATGTGTCATAGCTACCATTACGGAAGTGTGTACACGGTAAGGCTTGAGCTATTTAAGGATGGCATTGTGGCTTCTCCCTGGCAAGTGGAGAGAAACTTTTTAGAGCAAATAATTTTTGAACTGAATTTTGGAAAGGAATAGGTATTTGTCAGATGGATGCAGCTGTAGAAAAATAGGGCTCTTCAAAGTGGCAATAGTGAAGATGAAGGTGGTATGAAAAATGTCAAGAGAACTACAGGTGCAGCACAAGGTATGGGGGTACTATCAAGGGGAGTAAAGCAGAGGATGCAGCTGTTAAGAGAGGCTGGATTTAGCTGAGAGTCTTGTATGCAAGGACCAGCAACATGAAATGGATTCTGTAGATGATTTTTTTTTTTTTTTGGCCATACTGCGTGGCATGCGGGATCTCAGTTCCCTGACTGGGAATCAAACCCGTGCCCCCTGCAGTGGAAGCTCAGAGTCTTAACCACTGGACCACCACGGAAGTCCCTCTATAGATGATTTTAACAAGTGATGCACTTTGGGGCTGTGGAGTGTGGTGTCATCAGGTTGTTTGGGAAAGGTCCCTCTGGTATGGTTGTTAAAGGCAGATTAAAATGGTGTAAATTCAGAGACTACTAAGACTATTATAAGAATTTAGCCTTAAATGGATGAGTATTTAAACTAAGGCAGTGACATGTCAGGGCTCCATGTGGGTGCTTTATACTCTCAGGAGACTGTTTTACATTTTCTGAATGTGGAAAAGGAGTCTGTAAGCAGCTCTATTTACTTAGTAATAATTCAAGAAGAGAAGAGGAACATCTGGAAGGTAGAAATCTGCCCTGACCGTGAACTTGGTAAACGTAAACTGACTAAATATGGATGAGAGCGTCAACTTAGTAAACTCAAAAACAAGCAAGCAGAGCAGTTACGCCGGCAAAAGACACCAGATTGGACATGGCAGAGAGAGGGCCCCACTGGAGCTACTGGCAAACTCCTGGGGAGCCCACAGGATGATGCAGTCAGCAAAGGTCATTACGTTCGGACCGTGAAAAAGCCACACGCAAGTGACTGAAAACTGTTGGATTAGACACTTTGGGCCTTTCCCTAATATACCATCTTGGCATTGTGTTCAACCACTGCTCATTTCCCTATATATTTCCTTTCAATGACTCAGTGAATTCAGCTCATGGTTTTGTTGTTTGACTTACACTGGTAGGTAGATGGTAGGCTGAAACCCATAAAAAGTAGAAGGCATCAGATCAAAGTTTTATCTGTTATTTCTTGTGTTTCTTTTGACCACTTTCCAAATGCTTTTGCTCAGGACTCTCATGAAAATCTGAATGGTGAAACGTGGACTTAACTCCTTGTTCCGTTGGTTCTATAAAGAATAGAGACACAGGCTGGGTTTACAGGACGGAGAACACACTACCAACCAGGGGAAAGCACAGGAGAGGCTATGTTCAGTTTTAATTATGGCTTGTCTACTTCCATCAAAGGCATCCCAGTCATTAAAAAGTAGAAAACCTGGCTGCAATAATATACATAAATTAATCAGACTTCTTTTTAAACCTCCATTTATGCTAATCTCAAGGGCTTGCAACCAATTTTACTTGACTTGAACACTAATAAAGTCAAGATGATGCATTAAAACCAATAAATAACTATAAATTAACATGTAAATGCCACCAATGTGGCAGTTTCCTGAACTTAGAAATGGTTAAGGCTGTTGTTTAATAGGGTATTATTTATTAGCCCTATATCTGATTAGCTTTAACTGAAAAACTGTCTCTCTTTTGCAGAAACTGTAAGTAGAATGATTTCTGAATTTCATAGTCGGGGAAATGAAAATAATTAATGGATAACCACAAGAAACCTTTTCAGTAATTAATAATTTTAGACTGATCATTTTCTTCTAACCATCAGAAACCAGAAGAAATAATGCACAAATACATTACATAGAATAGAAGCTTCAGAGGACATGAATAGAATGACAGTGGTGGGTGAGGACTTTAATCACACTACTCACTTCTTTATTTCTTGTTGATAAACAAAATTATATTTTTCAGCATTACGAATTTACATAAATCATCTATGAATATATTTTATTTTATTAATATACTGCACTTTCAGATTTAACTTTATTTTCACTCTTTATAAATAAATGAGGGCTAGACATACATAGATGCAGTTTGGAACCATGAACCTAGGTGGTATATTGAGAAAGCTATGCACAGAGAATCAAGAGATATGAGTTGCATTCTTGAAAAAGAGAAAAAGCTTTTTTTTTTTAACATCTTTATTGGAGTATAACTGCTTTACAATGGTGTGTTAGTTTCTGCTTTATAACAAAGTGAATCAGCTATACATATACATAGATCCCCATATCTCCTCTCTCTTGCGTCTCCCTCCCACCCGCCCTATCCCACCCCTCTAGGTGGACACAAAGCACCGAGCTGATCTCCCTGTGCTATGCGGCTGCTTCCCACTAGCTATCTATTTTACATTTGGTAGCGTATATATGTCCATGCCACTCTCTCACTTCGTCCCAGCTTACCCTTCCCCCTCCCCATGTCCTCAAGTCCATTCTCTATGTCTGCATCTTTATTCCTGTCCTGCCCCTAGGTTCTCCAGAACCTTTTTTTTTTTTTTTTTAGATTCTATATATACGTGTTAGCATACGGTATTTGTTTTTCTCTTTCTGACTTACTTCACTCTGTATGACAGACTCTAGGTCCATCAACCTCGCTACAAATAACTCAATTTCGTTTCTTTTTATGGCTGAGTAATATCCCATTGTATATATGTGCCACATCTTTATCCATTCATCAGTCGATGGACACTTAGGCTGCTTCCATGTCTTGACTATTGTAAATAGAGCTGCAATGAACATTTTCGTACATGACTCTTTTTGAATTATGGTTTTCTCAGGGTATAGGCCCAGTAGTGGGATGGCTGGGTGATATGGTAATTCTATTTTTAGTTTTTTAAGGAACCTCCATACTCTTCTCCATAGTGGCTGTATCAATTTACATTCCCACCGACAGTGCAAGAGTGTTCCCTTTTCTCCACACCCTCTCCCGCATTTATTGTTTCTAGATTTTTTGATGCTGGCCATTCTGACTGGTGTGAGATGATATCTCATTGTAGTTTTGAATTGCATTTCTCTAATGATTAATGATGTTGAGCATTCTTTCATGTGTTTGTTGGCAGTCTGTATATCTTCTTTGGAGAAATGTCTATTTAGGTCTTCTGCCCATTTTTGGATTGGGTTGTTTGTTTTTTGCTATTGAGCTGCATGAGCCGCTTGTAAATTTTGTAGATTAATCCTTTGTCAGCTGCCTCATTGGCAAATAGTTTCTCCCATTCTGAGGGTTGTCTTTTCATCTTGTTTATGGTTTAGAAAAAGGGCAAAAGCTTTGATGTAATGTCGAGAAATGCAGGTTCCATTCTGGGCTAAGACTTTGTTTTACTCAGGGGCTGAACTGTCACTTTTCCATGGGGAAAAAATATAGAAGCAATTTTCTACCAAGTTCAAGTACTTTTGAGTGAATCCAGAGATGAATCACTGATAGAGAGACACAACATCCATGGTAGTGAAAGTGAACATACCCAGGAAGTATGGAATTTTCTTCTCTTCTTCAACTAACCAGCTGTATGGCCTTGGTCAACCCCATTAATTTCTCTCTGTCTCATGTGTAAAAATGAGGGACTAGATGAGGGCCAGAATGACAAATCATTTTCACATCCGTGCCAATAATGGTAGGCTGGAGGAAGCTGCTTGGTGCTCTAGATTGAAACAGATCATGAGTCTATGTCATGGCTCAACAAGTAAGAATGGGGTGCGGGTAGGGGCTTTGGCAATTCAAGTGTTGCTTATTACCGCTGAACTGGTTTATCCTTCGGTAATTCCTATTTCTAAATCTCTCTGCCTCTATAATGTAACATCAGGATAACTGGTAACGCTGAAGCACGTCAGGAAAGCAGGCAATCTTTTGACAGACTTTAGGAAAGGTCTTAGTACTTAAAAATATCACCTTCAATTGCATTGCTTTGTATGCAATTGTTCAAATTTCTCTAGCTGTTCATCCTTTTGGTAAAGGTGATCAAGGCAGCTATGATCAGACTGAAGTATTACTAATCATTAACACCTTAGTTCAAATTAACTGATGGACAGAGCTAACCTACAATGATAGAGGACCTTGGAAAAAATGAAGTCTATGAAAAATATGTGCATATAAGTAAAAAGGAGAAAGGTCTTATGTATGGGACATTATTGTCAGTAAGGACAGTGCAGACTGAAACAGACAGTGGGCCACTCAGGAACCAGGAGATCAGAAGCCTTGTCTTATTGCCAAATACGAGGAGTGTGTCTCTAAGTCAGGGATGTGGGTGATGGGAGACTGACCACGTGACGCCCAGATACAAAAGAAAGTGTGTTTATTCCTACAGTGTCTCTTGGGGCCTGCTCTGCTAAAGCAAGTGAGAAAACCTGGCTCTTATTCAAGAATATTCAAGTATATCAATAGAGACCATATCTACCACCCAGGATTAAAGTGCACAGTTCTACTTGGCTAATCTAGGTCAAAAGAATTAAATGAAAATACTAGAGTCCATTCATCAGATCAAGAGTCACCAATCCTAGCCATGGCATTTGTTAGAAGTGTTAATTTGCCCTTCGTATACTCCAGTTGAGAAGTGATAAATATGATGATATAAATGTTATAATTATTAACAGTATTATAAATGAATTAATACATATTTAACAAGGGAAATGAGCAAACATGAATCACATTCTTTACAAACATTTAAAATTAAATGTTTATAGCAGTTGGATGAAAATGCAACACTGAATAAATTTCAAATTACTGCTAGAGGCCAAGTGAAAATAATTATTTCTATTTGTTGCATATTTATTTCTCTCTAGAAAACATTACCTATAGATAAAGATTTATATAACATTAAATATTTATATTGGCAGAAATATAAATATTTATGAATTCAAATAAACATTTGCAAATATAAAATGTGAGTAGTTATATGTGATACACAGGCCGTATATGTATGTACGTGCATGTATATGAATATACAGTTTATACATTTGCACATAAATATGCAGTTTTAACAAATTATATTCGGTTACTTCTATATTTGAAATAGCAAATAGAAATAATCTCTTTTGTCAACTTGGTCTCATTGGGAGGAGCTTTCAAGAGACATATACTGAGAAGGATTTGAAGAATGTTTGTCCTCTCAGTAGGAATGAACACTCAGATTGATTATTGATGTCTGCCACAGGCATAGCAGTACAGTGTAAATACTCACTTCATGTATTTGATATTCTATGTACTAAGGTAGGAGATAACCATTACTGAAAATTGTTTTTCATTTTTCAAATTGTATTTTAATGCTCAGACCCAGGATGAGTGAAAAATGATTAAAGTGGCAAAAATTAGGGAATAAAAAACCCTCCAATATCTAAGGAAGTAAAAACTTCAATAATAACTCTCAGAATAATTACATTGTATTGTTAAGTAATACAAAATCATAAAAGCTACAAAATTTCTGGAATCAAGTTGTGGGGCTATATTATAGTCATCATGAAATAATATTGGAGAGAGTAAGAAACAATGTCTGCAAAAATTGTTATGTAGCAAGCTTTTCTAGGTATACAGCTAGTATTGTTACAACACTTGGAAAAATAACTCAGAATTTTCAATTTTATCTTGTTCTTGAAGTTCAAGTCTATTCAGCAGCCTTGGTGATCAAGAATTCAATGCTAAAAGGTTATTTTGAAGTATAACAGGGCATGTACTGTTTATTTTACACTAAAATGTTATGTTTCATTTTTACTCACAGTGAACATATAACAATTGTAATTTTTTCACATAAAATTATTGTACAGAATTGTCTGAAAATATTAACTCAATAATAGTAATATTTTCTATGACCCACAGAGCATATGACTTATTATAAACTGCAAAATAGTATGTGCCTTTTAATGAGAAAACTTTCAGAAAATGACGCCATTCAAGTTTTTTAAATAAAACATGGTGTGTATGAAAGTAACAGACACCTTTTTTCCCTCATCAATATATCTGATTTCTCATCTTACTATAGCAATTACATTGTATGTATTATGCTTATAGTTGAAAGTGATAACATCTTGACAGATTGATCTTTCACACTGAAGTGTGAATTCAATTCAAAGTGCAGCATTAGTTCTCAATAAATATCTGTGCAAAATAGCTATACTGGTCTTTCTACACATGAAGGACAATGCTTGTTTCTCCTCCTCTCAGTTACTGTGACAAAGGACAGTTTACCTAGCTATTAAATTACCTTATGTTGATACTATATGAAGCAAAGAGATAACTTTGAGGAAAGAGAAATAAAATGTTTAGACTGGTACCTGAGCTAATCGGCTACTACCTAAATTTCTCTTTAAAACAAGAACACTTGATAACTTGGTAACTGAAATAAAGGCATAATTTATCCGCAAGTACCCATACACCCACCCATCCATCCACCCCTCTCCAAGCATCCGCCCATCCATCCATCATTCGCCAAGTATTGGGCTGGCTAAAAAGTTTGTTTGGGTCTTTCCATAACATCTTACGGAAAAACCCAAAAGAACTTTCTGGCCAACCCCAATATATAGCGTGATCCTGGCATACACAATGTTCTACTTGTTGTTTCCACAGAAGTAGATCCTGAAACAGAGACTCGAGTGCAAGTAGTTTGTCTGGGAGGTGATCCCAGGGAACTCTAGGGGGTTGGAGAAGAGGAAAAGGAAAAGAAAGGAAGCCAAAAGAAGGTACATTCATGAGTAGATCACGGACGTGAGGAAGCTGGGCTCAGTCCCACTGGTGGCCATTGGAAGACAGTGTGTAGAACATACCTAAGAGTTCTTCCAGCTAAGGGATGAGAAATCTGGGGTATTTTCTTACCAACTTCCATCGGTTATACTGGGGTGTTAACTCTCTAGCACCTCTAGACTGATTAGGGTGTATTCTCTAGTGGCCAGAGGAATCCGTCGGGCCTGCCACCGTAGGGTGGGCAGCAGTAAGTCATTGGTGGAAGGCGAGAACCTAGCAGGTTTGGTCAGGGCATTGACAATATTTGCAACATCCAGGGAGAATGCTAAACATTGCAGACATAAAAAGGAAACACAGACTCTACGCTCATGGAGTTTCCAGTAAAATGGGTAAACCTTGGAAATCAGTGATGATCATACAGCTAAAAACATGAACAAAAAGGAAGTGTATGCACAAATTAAAAAGGGAGCAGCCATGTCCTCAGATGTCCTAAAACATCCTGTCTGACAGCTGAGCCCACATTATTTTGTATCATATGGTCGCTGCCTCTCATCCTTCACTTTGTTGTGAATGGAAGAAAACTAGCCATTGCCCACGTATTTCAAAGGATGAGACACTACAGCTCCACGGTAGCCATCATTAACAAGGACAAAGAGAATTAGTGAGAGGTTGCCAATAACATCAAAGAAAGTTAAGGAGACTCGGCCAGTTCTGGAAACGTGAGCTTCCAGTGAACCACAGTGATAACTCTGAGAGCTTAACTAGCTTTGTTGCAAAGCCCCAAATGTAATCAGGCTGTAGTTTCCTTAATTTAAGGAAAATTAGGTGCAGCGCAGCTTTAGTCATAGGACCTCTGAAACACTTGAGTGATTTGAGTAATTATCAGGAAAACCCTCCAGGGGTGGGGTTCCAACCTCCTAAGGGAAGAGTATTTTGCCTTCTCAAAATAAAATGACCTTTACAACATATGATCTTTTTCTCCCCAATATAATAAAATTAATATTTTATTGAATTTGTGCTATTTCTATATTGTTTAAAACATAATTAAGTTCCTCTAGAATGCACATACTTCTATATACTGGCTTAGAGAAGAAAACTTAAAATTTATTTTTTTCTAATTGTAAAACTCAGATGTTTGACAACATAGGATCTCGATGATACTGTAAAGTCAACTGATTCCGTGTCTAAAGCTTTCTGAGGTTGCAGTCCTGACCACTTTCATATTAAAGCTGGAGGGTTAACAAGGACCTATTTGGGGTAAACTTTTCTATCTCAGCAGCAGGATTAACTTCTGTATTTTCCCATGTCCCTATAAAGGATGCAAGCATTGGGAATGCACTTACACATGAATATGATTTCAACCATGCTGGGATAGAATGATGATCCTTGAGAACTACTGAATTTGTATAACAAACAGATATTCAGAGTGACAGAGCTGGGAGAATCAGTCTCTCACACTACAAACTTTCCTCTGAATGATCTCCTAGATGTGTGGCATATAGGCTTCTTGTATATCTACGTTTGGTGTTTAATGTCAAATAATATTTTTTACTGAGGTCATAATTAGTAGAACCCACAGGGTGAAAGATTCAGTGGTTAGTGTATATCACCTTCCTTTCAATATATTAGAACTTTTCCTGCTCAAGGACCACTCAAATTCATTCTGTTCATTTGCCTGCATGGATGACTGAACTTCATAACTAGTCCAAGAAGAAATTTAAGACCTCTGGCAAAAACATTCATAATAAAATGTAATAGAAGTGAATTAAGAAAACAGAAAAAAGGGGGAAATGTCTATAAAGGAAGAGACATAAAGAAATATGAGAGGTAAAATTATGCAAAATCAAATTTGCTAGAAACAAGGCAAAATTTTGAATAAGTTTTCTAACAACTAATGCAAAGACACAACCATGACTGTGATTTGATTCAAAGTGATCATCAGATAAAGTCAATTAATTGCTAACATAATCTAAGGCATGATAGTGTTAAAATTAGAGACACATTTCTTCCATGGGGTCAAGTAATATAGTGACTATATCCTCAAAAATATATTTTCTATAAATAGGACAATAGGTTCTATAAAGCTATTTCTAACAGCCTTTTTACAGAAACTATATGAAACACTAAAACTAATAAATACAAACATTCATTGAGTTGCTCCCATGTGCTAGTCACTTTATTAAATGCTAGGTCATTTATTCATCATAACCACCCCATATTAGAGGCAAAATTATTATCCTCTTTCAACAGCTCAGGCAAATGGCTCAGAAAAGAGGGCATCAGTCACCCAGGATCACTTTTCCATCAGTGGCATGGACAGAATTCAAGTTGATGATTCCAAACTCAGGCTCTAAGATGCTAGGCTTTAAGAGTTCCCATTGGGTAGGTCCAATGTCATGATATCTAAGTGGTTATGAACAGAAAACTCCAGCAATATGGAGATTATAGAAAGGTCTTAAATTATTAGAAGTAGAAGTAGGCTTTTGACACCATGAGGTCTGTGCTCTCCTGGAGATCCAATAGGAACTTAGTAACCATTCATAAGCCATCCTTTGAGCCATATAACTTCCAAATGGTCCCTCCAAGACAAACAGGGTACAGAACGGGTTTCTTGTTAACTGAGTTAACTTGATATGTGGGAATATTAGCTATGAGTCAACTTAAATATGGGGGATGGTAATACAAATTGATGATTCTTTCTGGCTTCAAGAGGAAGGGATGAGGCACATGCTTCTTGCTCAACCAAAACTGGCATCAAAGTACTAAATAACAGGGCAAATAGAAAAACCATCTCAATTCACACTAATTTATACATGTGGATTTTTTTTTACAAACACTTGATACTTTCTCAATTAAAAAAACTGACCCAAATTGAATATTTCAGATATTTACTTATAAATAAACTTAATGATCATAAACCTCTAACTTGATCAAAATTACTAGTAATATGACCACTGAATATCATTAACGTGTTTACATGAGATGATGTCCACTATTGCCAATAAAAGAAGAAACTGAGAAAAAAGATTCACCTTTCCATATTATATAGCATTTAGCTGACAAAGGTGGCAACCTCTTTAACACAATCAGAACAGTAACTGGAAGGTTGGGACGTTTGTACAAAGAATTTCATGTGGCACGATTTCTTAACATCTGAACTAGGTACTCTACTGCCCTCTCATGGATATTACATACGTAGCATGAAGAATAAGTACACCACGTAGAGATGATCAACAAAATTAATTTTGCTTAAATGAAGCCTGTGACAAGTAACAGTACCACCATGAAATAAAAAACAATGTTGTTTTCTTCATGAAGAATATTACATTTATAATGAATGCCACCAGATGTTTAGACACAAACACTTTCAATCACTGTAAAGTAAAATAAATGTGGTATGCTTTACTTATGGTATTATGAACTATAATTCTAAAGTATGCTCTTATTTCTATGAGTTTGGTGATCTCAGATGACTTGCATAGAGAAAATGACTTCAGGTTGGTAATCCCTCCAAATGATAAACTGTTTTGCCATAACTGATACATTCCTTCATGGAGCAAGAGATAACACATCTTAGGAAATTGCAATACAAGTAGAAATACAAGCATGGTGCTCAGAGTAGAAGACTGTGGTTATGGGGGTGGAGGGAGGGACAGGAAGGTTGCTACATACAATTGCACAGGTTGTAGACTGTGCATCTCCAAAGGGTGTTGTACACATAAAATATTTTTAAATGATAGCACACATGTAAACGATGCCATTGGGACTTCTAGTATTTTGAATTAAGAAATTAAACATTTTTTTTCCAATGATTGTCATTGGGACGTTAAAAAAATCCATTAGTACTGCAGTACAAGGGCAGCCTATACGCTGTGAAGGCAAGCAAAGCCCTGATAGGTACAGCATTTCTGAAGCATAATATCCTTGGCCTGACTTAGCACAACCTCAGCTAATAGTAGCAGTTCCGGATTTAGAATTTCACAGTCCTAAGAACGTGAGGTAAGCACTATTTTAACACTGTCTCTTGGTTCATCCCAGATGTAGAAAGATGAGCATTCCACATGTACTTTTCACTGCTATTTTTTGGATAAAAGTTTTTAGAAACAAGTACAAGTCTTACGACACTGTCGACCCAATGGAAATGCTTTTAGTTGTTTAGGGTGTACAGGGAACTGTCACCTGCTATTTGTATTGCTTCTTCAGGCATGATCTAATTCTAAAAAAAAAAAAAAAGAACAGTAATTCTCTTAAATAAGGGAAGAAGCAAGTCCAGATTAACTGTTCTAGAGGGGTTACAGGGCCCACCAATGAGATGCCCACGTGGGCTGCCAGGAATGCCACCTGCCAAAGGAACTCTGCCACTGGTTCTGCCTTCGGAAGGGACCTGCTTGGAACTTCATATAAGATAAATGCCTAGTCGGCTACTAAGATACACGGATACAAGTCAACATCTTCATTGCTGTAAAACTAAGTCAGGAGAAATACTAAACAAACACAGAAAAGAAGGCATTGAGCTATGACCAATTTTCACAAATCTGCTCTAAACTCTAAAATCATACTTCCTTGGCATATGAACTGGAACTCATTCTAGAGTGATTTACTTCCACTTTCATCGGAAAACATGTTTCATTTAGAAATCACTCAAGGGCATGGAGTAGGCTTGTGTATGTGCACGCTCAAATAATTTTGTATTAATCACATTTTATGGATCTGTTCTCTGTTTCTTTAATTAGTTCTGCTTCCACAGAAGAACTAAAGCTTCCTCATCTACTACGTTTTCAGAGTTGTGTCTCACTTTTGAGCCACTGTGTCTCCCTCGATAGCTTCTGATCATTTACTCCGCTTCCAGGGACCTCTTATAAGTCCTTCCGCCACCAAGCAGGTCTGACGCTGGGGCCTCTCTCGTAGCGGTGGACTTGAAAATAGGTTTCTTATCATCAATCCAGTGGATCTGCTGTCAGAGGATTGGTTGGGATCTCTCTGCTGAATGGTTTGAGGACGTTCTGCTGAGCCTCTATGAGTGAATATTTATTCAGCACCTATTGCATACAAGGTTCTGTGGCAAACTAAAAAAGGGACTTCGGACACATGGGACAGAGGTATAGCATCGTAGTCTGCGAGGGCTGCCATAACAAAGTATCACAGACTGGTTGACTGGGTAGAAATTTACTTCTCACAGTTCTGGAGGCTGGAAGTCCCAGCTCAAGGTGTTGGAGGCTGGGCTTCTCCCCTGGCAGCCCTCCTTGGCGGCCAGCCACCTCCTCCCTGTGTCCTCACATGGCCTTTGCTTTGGTGCCTCTTCCTCTCCTCATAAAGGCATCAGTCATGTCAGATGAGGGCCCTGCCCTGAATAAACTCATTTAACCTTAATCACCTCTTTAAAGGCCTTGTCTCCAAATACAGTCACATTGGGGGTTACGGTGTCAACATATGAATTCGTGGAGGGGGGGGTACAACACAGCCCATAACCTGCAGCACAGTACACAAATGTTCCAGCTCTGAACTCAGGCCACCATGGTTGGAATATTCTCCCTGCCTCTTACTAGCTGTGTGACATTGCACGTAATATTCAAAGGAAAACTAAGCTGTCTTAACTTCTTCATCTGTATTTTGTGAATATTAATATAACCTAGTTCACTGTACTACTGCTTATCTCATTTAATACTCATAATTAGTTCCTCAGAAAAGAAGTTTTAAAATACTTTCGTGGGCTTCCCTGGTGGCGCAGTAGTTAAGAGTCCGCCTGCCGATTCAGGGGACACGGGTTCGCGCCCCGATCCGGGAAGATCCCACATGCCACGGAGCGGCTGCACCCGTGAGCCATGGCCGCTGAGCCCGCGCTTCCGGAGCCTGTGCTCCACAATGCGAGAGGCCCGCATACTGCAAAAAACAAAAAAAAAACAAAAAAAAAAACAACTTTCTTATTCACTTTTTGTATCCCCAGGACATTACATAGGACTTGAAACAATCTGGCTCGTGAAAAATATTTCTTACAAAATGAGCACCATATGAGAAGGAGTGACTCTTAAAGGTAGAAGGGAACTTTGAGACCATCTAGTTTTACACCTATAAACCAAAATGAATCACCCAGTTTGTGTTTTTCTTCTGATGGGGCCATATTCAACATCTGGAAGGCCACTGAAAATTGCACATAGAGATGCAGAGATGCTTTGTACCAAAATTATTTTATTTAAAGTGACATTTTTTGTATAGCACAGGGAACTATGTAAAATAAATAAAAATTTTTAAAAATTAGATGGACCTAGAGACTGTCATACTGAGTGAAGTCAGACAGAGAAAGACAAATATCACATGATATTGCTTACATGTAGAATCTTAAAAAATGGTACAAATGAACTTATTTACAAAACAGAAATAGAGTCACAGATGTAGAAAACAAACTTATGGTTACCAAGGGGAAAGGGAAGGGGAAGGATAATTGGGAGATTGGGATTGACACATACACACTACTGTATATAAAAGAGATAACTAATAAGGACCTACTGTATAGCACAGGGAACCCTACTCAGTACTCTGCAATGCCCTGTATGGGAAAAGAATCTTAAAAAGAATGAATATATGTATAACTGATTCACTTTGCTGTACAGCAGAAACTAACACAACATTGTAAATCAACTATACACCAATAAAAGTTAATTAAAAATAAAATAAAGAAACCCTGATTAAGCCCCCTGGTCGTCACCCACTGTCACGAATCTGTTTCTTTAAAACAATGTGCTTTCATTTTATAACCTCATCATTAATGCCAACCCCTAAGCCCAGGAAATTCAACCTCCTTGTTTCACTCACTCCCCAACATCCCCTGTCTCAGTGATCTGTAAATAACTGACCAGGTAAGCACTGAAGCACAAAGGCAAATAGATCAATACTCCTCCCACCAGCGCTCACAGCACAAGAGAGAAACCCTATTTGCCTTCATTTCCCACCACTGAGGACCTCATCCATGAATCAATTCACAAGTCTGCAGCCCCCAGATTTAATTCAGCATGCATAAGCAGCAACAATTGCTGAAGTCTTTGATTAAACTTTCAAATTGTCTCTTAATATTGATGTAAATGGAAAAAGGTATTGATTAAAGAATCTTCAAATGGGAAGCTGTTCAGATGAGAAAAGAAAATGCTTTGAGTTGGTGAGTCTGCCTGGCAAGAGGAACACTGTGAACAAGGCACACAGGATTTCCAGATACAAAGCAAGCAGCAGAAAGACCTCTGGTCGTCCTGTTCATGGACTTAAACTTAGAGAAAGTTGTTGAATGGTGTGAGCTGTATTTATATTGAAAAATGAGATAGATAACCTGAAAAGCAGAATCCCTGAAGACCTCTACAGGATTCGATTTTTACCCTAGAAAATTCTTTGTTTTTTCCTACTATGATTGATTCTGGATTTTACAGAGTAACGAGTTGTGTATGTCATTTCCCAATAGTATTCTCTCAAATAAAGTTATAACAATTATATGAAACGGATTCTTTTCCTGCCTGAAAAATTTATTCATTCACTCTACTCATTTTACAAACATTCTGGAGCATCCAGTATATGCCAGAGTGTTTTCTAGCTACTGAAGATACAGCAATAAACTACACTGACAAAACTCCTTGCCTTCATGGAGCTTAGGTTCAAGTGGGGAAGAGAGGAAACAGATAAAATAAACAAGTATAATAAATGGTTTGTTGAATAAGTCCTATGGAGGGAAGGAGAAAGGAAAGCATGTGTGTGAAGGGGTCACCATGTGGACACACAAAGTGTCAAGAAAGGTCTAGTGAAACGATGATGTTTCAGTAAAGAGCTAAGTTGGGAAGGAAATGAGTCATGCAATCTTCTGGATGAAAGTATTTCAAACAGAGGTAACAGCAAGTGCAAAGGCCCTGTGGTGACATCAAGTTTAGTGTGCAATCAGAGAAAGAGCAAGCACGCTGGTATGGCTGGTCTGCCATACGTGAAGGGGAAAGGAGGAAGCAATGAGATAAGAAAGAGTTAGGGAGTCAGATTATATAGGACTTTGAAGGCCACTCTGTGGACTTTGCTTTTATTTCAAGTGCACTAAAAAGACACTGGAGGATGGTAAGCAGAGAAGGAACATAATCTTACTTTTGTTTTGATAGAAACTCTCTGGCTGATATATTGAAGATAGAATGTTGGGAGTTATTAGACTAGTATAGAATGGATACGATGGGATGAGATGAGGTAATAGAATAGAACAGAATGACTGAACACCAAATTGTCACAGAGGTAAGAGGAGCAGATCTTAAAAGGCGGGGGGAGATTAGGAGCTCAGTTTTACACATGCTACATTTGAGAGGTTGATTGATCGTTGATTGGTTGATTAGATATTAATACAGGCATTAAGTAGTCATCAGCCCTGTAAATCTCATATGGCTATATAAGTTCAGGGGAGAAATCCTGGCTAGAAATACTTGGGGAATCACCAATATTTAGACAGCGCTTAAAGTCAGGACACTGGATGAAATCACGGAGGAAATAAAACGGATAGAACAATAGTTCCAAGCGCTAAGCCCCGTGGCACTCCAACACTGAGAGGTCAGGGAGACGAGGAACCAGCAAACAGAGAAGATGTGGTCAGGAGGTTAGGAGGAAAAGCCGAAGATTAGAGGCTAATGAAGATCATCTTTTAATGAGAAGGGAGTGATCTGTTTCTAATAAGTCAGGTAAGATGAGGACTGAGAGCTGACCTTCAGGTTTACCAGCATGAAGTTATTAGCGACCTTGAAAAGAACAGTTTCAGTGACAGGGTGAAGGAAGCAATGCCTGCTGGAGGGAGACATTGGCAACCGCTAGCGGAAACAGATCTTCCAGGGAGCTTTTCTCTAAAGGGAAAGAGAAAAGTGGGGTTGAAGGTAGAGGGGAACGTGAAGAGAATGATTTCAATATGAAAGAATAATAGGATATTTGGATAGTGATGGAAACACCCAGCAGAGAAGGAAAAACTGATGTGTCAGGAGAGACTGGGGTGAACTAATACAGGACAGACAGGGAAAAACAGGACCTAAGGCACGGGGCTGAGTGGGGGGGAGCGGGGGGATGGGGACAAGAGAACAGATGTTTATCCAGAGAAGAGAGGATGAGAACAGATACAGGTGGGCAGGCAGATGCCACAGGGGAGCTCATGGAAGTTCTTGGCTGACTGCTTCTATTTTCATTGTGAAAGACGGAGCAAATTCATTAGATGGGGAGAAGGCCATGAAGGTCTGAGGACTGAGGGAAAGTATGAAAGCCATCTAGTGGATCCGGAGAAGAAATAAACCAGGGAAATTCAGTGTGACTCCCAGGCAGCATTGAGAACCCACAGGAAGTCAATGATCATGAATTTAAAATGAAACAAGCCAGCATGGGTCTCTGTGTGTGTCAAATACATTCAGCTGTGTGGTGCAGGTCTGAAGCAGAGAGGTGTTTGAACTACAGTTGATGTTTTGTCCTTCAAGTGAGAAAGGAGGAAAGCAGTTTAGGGTATATGCAAGGGAGTGATTGTAATGGTAAAGTGTATAATTTAAGCTACACAAGGAGAGAACTAAGAACAAGATGAGGGAAAGTTTCAGTGGATAGACGGTAAGATCAATGCAAGAGACTGTTACATCCAAATATATTTCAAAATACACCTCACTATACTATACGAACAGTATTCATTCCATTAAATACATTTTGTGAAAACATTCCTGTGGATGAATTGCAGAAACATCACTGAATAGCAATAAGGATCAATGGTCTTTAACTTACTGACATTGCAGAAACCTACTGCATAATGATTTAGTACCTTGGAAATATTAATACTTAAAAAATTTAATAATGTACCCATAGGTCTTTAATAGTAACATATCTAAAGGTCAGTAAAAGTGGGGGTGGTGGTGGGATGAATTGGGAGATTGGGATTGACATATATACACTAATATGTATAAAATAGATAACTAATAAGAACCTGCTGTATTAAATAAATTAAATTAAACTTGTAAAAAAATAAAGTCAGTAAAAAGTATATTTATAATAAATTAGTAGTGATTTCTTCCCATTCTGAAATTCCAGAAAATGTACTTTGTATAAACTGTTACAGACATTTCAACACTTAGAGATTAACTAGTCCAGTTATACATTGAAAATTCCATTAGCTTACAAAAATATAACACCATAGATTCAGACTGTGTAAATATTGTGAAGTTGCCTTAAATTGTTCCTTTTTACAATAAAGTGAACGAAGTAGACTAGGAAATCGCTACCGTCCCTCCAACGACTAACATTCTAGATGTTTATAAAACTTCTTAAGTGGCTTATTAGCTGAAAGTGCAGTTAATTTATCTCTTTTAATAAAACACTCGTTAGTTTTATATAAATGATCTTTTTAAAAAAAAAAAAAGACCTCAGATGTTCCTTTCCTGGCAGGGATAAAAGAATGTTCATATTTTTAAATATTTTTTGGCTGTGGGACATACTTCATATCTTCAACACGTCTTTTTCTTCATCCCCACAAATAAAGTTTCCTTAATATCCTACTCAATAACATGAAGACTGTAAGGTTTTAAAAAAGCAATTCAGCCAGACCGTGGAGCAGAATACTCAACACGGACTCTCTGCGTGGGGTGTGCATATGCACATGCGTGTGTGGGCAGAGAGACAGAGAAAAGAAGGCTTTCCAAAACAACAATCCAAAAATGCTGTGATTTTATTTTATGCACAGTACAATGGCCACATTAAAATAATAAGAATGCTAAAGAAGTTTGCTACAGATCGCATTTCTAGTTTGAGGCAAGATAAAGAACATACATTCTACCCTATCGCTCCTGCTAAGTACATCGAAAAACCCTGGACAATATACATAGAGCAACCGTCAGAAGACGGAAGGAGAAAAGAAGGCAGGCTGGTTAGAGACCTCAGTACTCAAGGCAAGATCCGTTCTGCCCTCCGCACCCTGTGCTAACACTGCAGAGGCAGCATTTGCCCGCAGCAATTGCAGACGGTAGGGAGGAGTGTGGTTGCCTATCCTCGCCATGGCCATGAAGTAAAATAAAGGAGAGCAAAGAACACCTCTCCGCCTTCCAACGACAGAATAAAGGGAGGGTTATGCGAGATGTAACTGCTGGTGAAAGGGATTCTTTTTTTTTTTTTTTTTTTTTTTTTTTTTGCAGTACACGGGCCTGAAAGGGATTCTTTAAGCTGTGTGACCCATACAAGAAAATGAATAGAATGTTCAATAATCTACAGGAAGGCAGGAAAGGGGAAACAGAGAAAGAAAAATCCGAGAGAACAAACAGAAAACACATAATCAAATGACAAACTTACAAATGCTAATGTAACAATAATTACATTAAGTGTAAACAGTTTAAACAAACCAGTAGAGACAGATTATCAAAATAGATTGATGCAACTACATAAAATCTACAAGAAATCGTGGATTTTCGATTATGTGGAGGGTCGGCACTCGTAACTACTGGGTTGCTCAAGGTTCAATGGTATTTATACACAATGGAATATTATTCAGCCATAAAAAGAAGGAAATCCTGCCATTTGTAACAACATGGGTGGACAGGGAAGGCATTCTGCTAAGTGAAATAAGGCAGACAGAGAAAGGCATATACTGTGTTATGGTCTCACTTATATGTGGAATGTAAACAAGTCAGACTCATAAACATAGAGAGAGAGTGATGGTTGTAAGGGGTTGGGGATGGGGGAAATGGGGAAATGTTGGTTAAAGGGCAGAAGCTTCCAGTTATAAGATGAATAAGTTCTGAGGATCTAATGTACAGCTTGGTGACTATGGTTACCAATATACACACGACAGTTGCTAAGACAGTAGATCTTCAATGTTCTCAGCACAAAAAAAGATAATTCTTTGAGGTGAAAGAAGTGTTAATTACCCTTTTTGTAAAAATCGTTTTGCAATATATACATGTACCAAATTATCATACAGTATACCTTACACTAATAGAATATTATATGTCAATACATCTCATTAAATCTGGAAAAAGAAGAAAACGGATAGGAAAGAAATTGCATATAAACATTGATCAAGGAAAGCTGGAGTGCCATATTAGTATAAAACAATGTAGAATCCAGAACAAAGAAGATCACCAAAGGTCAATTCATCAGGAAGATATAACAACGCTTGACGGATATGCATCCAACAACAGAGCTTCAAAATACATGAAGCAAAATGCCAGAATTGAAAGGAGAAATGTTGTTAAGGACTTCAAAACCTTTCTCTCAGTAATCACTAAAACTACTACACAGAAAGCTAGCGAAGATTAAGAACATCTAAACGACACAAAGATCTAACTGACAGTTATAGAACATATCACCAAACAGCACCAGAGATCACTTTCTTTTTAAGTGCACATGGAACATGCATCAAGAGAGCCCCCACCTTGGTCAATAAAACAAACCTCAACAAATGGAAAATAATTAAAAATCATACAAAGTTTATTTCCTGATCATAAGGGAATCATACTCAAAATCTTAAAGAGAAAGAAAATATTTGGATAGTCATGCTTTCCGTTCGTATTCAATATCATAGGGTGAGTCTTGGCCAGAGCAATAAACAAGAAGAACAAAAAGGAATACAGATTCAAAAGGAAGAATGCAATCTTGCCTATCTGCAGATGACATAATTAGCTACATAGAAATTTGCAAGTAATATACAGAAGACGCCTAGAACTAATGAGAGTTTAGTAAACACACACACACACACACACACACACACACACATACAGACGTATCAATCTTGTTTCTATATACAAGCAAGAAAAACTGAAAACAGAACATTTAAATGCAGTCTGTAACAGTTCCAAAAATTATAATAATTAAGTATAAATCTAAAGAAACATATACAGAATTTGTGCACTGAAACTAAAACAGAGCAGGACCCTATGGTCCTTCCCCGCCATGTCCTCTGCCTGTCTTTTGTCTATGAAAAAACTTTAGCCAAAGAATAAGTTTATAACCAGAGAAGTGAGAAAAAGCAGAAACAATGGAAAACAGTCAAAGGAGACCAAACAATAATAATTTAGTCATTCAGCAAAGTCAAGGATTTTAGTTCCTCCTGAAGGGCTACAGATAGTATTCTGAGCCATATCCTGTGAGCTGTCCTATAGATACTGAAACCCCCACCAGGTGGAAGAAGTTAACTACATGATGACCGTGCTGTAGCCATGACATAAGCTGCCACAATTCTGAGAGCTGGCCTCAAGAAATGGAAACAAACCGACCCTGGAACTGAAGATTAACTGTACTTAAAACAATCAAGATGATGCTGATCAGACCACTTCATGACAAATTGCAAGATGACTGTCAGAGCTGCCTGTGCTGTTTCTGCATGTAGCCCCCTCCCTCTGTCTATAAAAGCTCTTACACCCTGATTGTCAGGGGAGGGGGAGACAGCCCTTGGACAGGCATCCACTCTCCTCCCCCACCCAGTTGCTGCCACCCAAAATAAAGCAAACCCTCCTTTCCACCAGCCTGGCCTCTTTACTGGCTTTCGAGTGTCAAGCAGCCGGACCCCACTTTCGGTTATAAAACTATAAAGATTAGTTTCATGGAATGGAATGGAATGGAAGACACTACATAGTAAAAGATGTCGAATCTTTCCAAATTGATCTATAGGTTTAAAGCATTCCTATCAATATAGATATACATAGGATATAGATAAGCTGACGCTACCAGTTAAAGGGAAAAGGAACTCATGAGCTATCGTCACTAAAGTTATTCTGAAAAAGAATAAAATTTGAGTCACCACATTACGTGATACTAAGACTTACTATAGACCTACAGTAATTGGGGCACTGTGGTATTGGCAAAAGGGTATACACATAGATCCAAATAGTGCAAACCAGAGAGTTCAGAAGTAGACCCGCGAGAGTACAGCCAACTGATATTTGACAAAGGTGCAAAAACAATTACGTGAATAAAGGTTAGCTGCTCAACAAAGAGCGCTGGAGCAATTGGACATCCATGGGCAAAATAATAACAACAATAATAATCCTCAACTTCAATCTAACACCTTATACAAAAATCAGCTGAAAATGGATCAAAACTTAATGCAGGGCTTCCCTGGTAGCGCAGTGGTTGAGAGTCCGCCTGCCGATGCAGGGGACACGGGTTCGTGCCCCGGTCTGGGAAGATCCCACATGCCGCGGAGCGGCTGGGCCCGTGAGCCATGGCCGCTGAGCCTGCGCGTCCGGAGCCTGTGCTCCGCAACGGGAGAGGCCGCAACAGTGAGAGGCCCGCGTACCACAAAAAAAAAAAAAAAAAAAAAAAAAACTTAATGCAAAACATAACACTACAAAACTAATAGAAAAAAATAAATAGGAGAAAATTTTTGTGACCTAAGGTTAGTGAAGAGTTCTCAGGTATGGCACCAAAAGCACAATCCCGGATAAAAGAAAAATACTTGTAATCTGGACGTTATCAGAAGTAAAACCCTTTTCCCAGTGAAACACATTGTTAAGATAATGAAAAGACATATCACAGATTGGGAGAAAGTATTTCCAAATGACATAGCCAATAAAGGATCTGTTTTCAGAATATAACGAATGCTCTCAAATCAATGATACGGGAAAATCTAATTAGTAAATGGGCAAAAGATTTGAAAAGACATTTGAGCAAAGAGGATACATGGATGACAAGCACACAAAAAGACGTTGAATAGCATTTGTTATTTGGGAGATGCAAATACAAGCCACACTTAAATACTTCTATGCTCCTATAGGATGGAAAAAGTAAAAAATTACTAACAGGTTAAATCAAGTGCTGATGAGGATGTTGAGAAACTGGATCTCTCTTGTGTTGCTAGTTGGAATGTGTGATGGTACAGCCACTCTGGAAATCCACGTAGCAGTTTATTCCAAAATTAAATGCATATGGTCATCTCTCAGTATCTGCAGGGGATTGGTTCCGTGACCCCCATGGATGCAGAATTCCATGGATACCCAATTCCCTTACAGTTGGCCCTCCACGTCCACAGGGTCCACGTCTATGGATATGGAGGGCCAACTGTATATTTACTGAAAATGGTGAATGAGTAAACAAACAGCAGTGCGCCAACACAGTGGAATACTGCTCAGCAATAAAAGAGAAGGGGTTATTGAAACACAGAACTTGGTTAGTGAAACACACCATCTCAAATTCTTTATGCTGCATAAAAAAAAATCTGAAAAGGTCTGAATTATTTTGCTGTATACCTGAAACTGGCACAACATTGTAAATCAACTATGCTTCAGTTTTAAAAATATGATAGGTTTATACACTATATCATTCTATTGATATAACATTTTCAAAATAACAAAATTAAAGTAATGGAGAATAGATCAGTGGTTGGGGAAGAAGGTAGGAATTAGGGTTATAGGTAGGTTGGGAGTTTCTTTACGGTGACAGAACAGTTCTGTATCTGGCTTGTGGTGGTGGTTATATGAATCTATCCATGTAATAAAATTTCACAGAACTATATAAAGCAAAACCAAAAAAAAAAAAAGGGTGTGTGTAAAAACTGGTATACTCTGAATAAGTCTGTAGTTTAATACTAGTATACCAATGCCAATTCCCTGGTTTGATAAAGTACTATGGTTGTATAAGATATTATCATTGGGAAAAGTTGTGTTAAAGGTGCATAAAAATTCTCTGCAACATTTTTGCAACATCTTATTGTCTTAAATTATTTGAAAACAAAAAAATTAAAATGCCAATGGAAAAATAAAACAAAGTTGATAAATGTGGAGGCAATTTGAGTCAATATATAACCTCAGGATATTGCCATTTCTCACATTATTTTCTTGAAGGCCAAAGGCAAGAGAAGGTTGTGCTAGATTGGGTTATATTTTTTTCCGAGGGCTAACGGGGCAATACTCTATTTCTTTAATCATTCATATTTTGGGGCGGCTGACCCTTGGTTTATATGAAATAATGTACACTGAAGCTCATATAATCACTGAACTTAAATACAAATTATACAAGGCCACTGGGATTCAAGTCCTGATCAATTCAGAGTACAAAAAATACTCAGAGATTAAAAGAATAACTGTAACATATTTAAAAGCCAAATATTTAAAGAGCAACACATTTCATTATTTAAAGAAACAGGAGAGGTTTATAGAGCTCCTAAAGAAATTTTTAAAATATTGCACGAAAAATTTTAAATTTCTTTGGATGCTTTATATACAAATGTAAAGAGTCACTGGTTCTTCATGAGGAAGTACAGGAACCGTCCCAAAGCCCTAATTCCTTATTAAAAAAATTCCACTGGCAAAACTAGATCTGAAAGAATATATTTTCTTTCTCTGGAAGTCATCTCTCTAATAAAGCCAAAAGACACGAAAAATCATTTTATTATTTAAAAATATATACTTTGAACTCATCCCCCACTCACCTGTCCTCAACCTTGATTGGTTTACATCTTGGTTAAAGACAAAGCAGGAATCCTATCCACTTTTTTCAGTTTGCTGAACTTTATGAGATTAAGGAGACTGATTCTCAATTACTTGCACCAACAGAAGAGAGCATTGTCATGGAAAGTAGAAAATGCTTAAAACTCAGCCTGGTGAATCTGAGCCCTGCAGAGCCTCTCTGGTGAGACTAGTAATAGTTTACTGGTCTGCTGTTCACCTTCTGGAGGCAAGGATCAGATTAAAAAATGGGCAGAAGAAGACCTACATAGACATTTCTCCAAAGAAGACATGCAGATGGCCAAGAGGCAAATGAAAAGATGCTCAACATCACTAATTATCAGAGAAATGCAAATCAAAACTACAGTGAGGTATCACCTCAAACCGGTCAGAATGGGCATCATGAGAAAATCTACAAACAACAAATGCTGGAGAGGGTGTGTAGAAAAGGGAACCCTTCTACACTGTTGGTGGGAATGTAAATTGATACAGCCACTATGGAGAACAGTATGGAGGTTCCTTAAAGAACTAAAAACAGAGCTACCATATGATCCAGCAATCCTACTCTTGGGCTTATAACCAGAGAAAACTCTAATTCAAAAAGATATATGCACCCAATGTTCCTAGCAGTACTATTTACAATAGCCAAGACATGGAAGCAACCTAAGTGTCCATTGACAGATGAATGGATAAAGAAGATGTGGTACATATATACAGTAGAATATTACTCAGCCATAAAAAAGAATGAAATAATGCCATTTGTAGCAACATGGATGGACCTGGAGATTATTGTACTAAGTAAGTCAGAAAGACAAATATCATATGATATTATTTATATGTGGAATCTAAAAATAATGATACAAATGAACTTATTTACAAGACAGACAGACTCACAGACTTAGAGAATGAAATTATGGTTACCGGGGCAAGGGTGGGGAATAGGGATAGATTGGGAGTTTGGGACTGACATGTACACACTGCTATATTTAAAATAGATAACCAACAAGGACCTACTGTATAGCACAGGCAACACTGCTCGATATACTGTAGTAACCTAAAGGGGAAAAGAATTTGAAAAAGAATAGATATATGTATATGTATAAATGAATCACTTTGCTGTACACCTGAAACTAACACAATATTGAAAATCAACTATAATCCAATATAAAAATTTTTTAAAAGAATTATAGCCAACTTGAAAATAAATATTTGTAAGAATACAAAAATACCCACACATGCCACCCCAAAAACAGAAAGCTTTCTTCACAGGATTTCTCCTGCCCTGGGTTCCAAGGAGCTCTCTGCCCTCACTTCCTGGGGAATAGCAGTGGTAATCGCTCACTATTAAAAGCATCATCTTTCCCTTTTCACTGTCCACCCTTTTGAGTGTCACTTGTTTCCCCCCAGTTCATGAATGGTGACAATGATAATGAAATATGTATGGAGAGAGAGATTCATTTGACATATTCTATTAAATCATGCATGTCACAGTATTATGCATTAAAGTTAAAACAATAAATACAAAGTAAAATAAAAGAGTTTATCTTCCAGATCAGTAAAACTTTCTGTCGTTAAGTTCATGTAATATTTTAACTACTAAACTCTTTACTTCTCTACAAATAATATCATACTCATTAATATTTTTTCATTTTTAATATTAGCAGTTTCCCAGGAAAATTTTCAAAAGACTTTTTTTTTTAAAAAGGGGCTCAAAATAAATAGTATCAGCTATGTTTAGTGTTATTTTATCCTTCTTTGTTTTTCTAACATTAGCTTTTCACAGAAGGACTGATTGAAGAGTAAAATATTGCTTGGAAGATCATCATTACATAATTTTTTTAATTGTGGGAGAAAATCTGATAAAAAATATCTGCGTGGACTTTAACAATTATATGAAATTCAATTTTTGGTTAAAATTGGGCAGCTGTAATTTCACAAAGAATAACCATAGAACCAGGATTTCAAAAATAGGTAAACATAAAGCAATTTATACTTTTCAACAATTCCTTTCAAACATTTATATTTTTAGTGAATATGATAGTGAATTTAAGGTGTCTTAATTAGTTGATATCACCAATACTGCATACACATCAACAGTACTCAAATTACTATCTGTGTTTTTATTATACGTATATCATTCAAGTAAAAAAGGAGAGAAGTTCATATGCACAAGAAGAGAATTTGGAAATTAATAAAATGTAGTTATTCTATTTGGTTTTGTTTAAATAAAGTCTTAATGATCATCTCTAACTTTATTAGAACTTTGGTCCATGAAATTTTGTTTGAATTGGCTGCTTGATAGAAAATGTAAAATGTTTAGAAATATAAATACTTCCTTATTAGTAAAATAACCATAACTAAAAATGCAGTGTCAGTGATATATCTATATCTATATCTATCTATATCTATATCTGTCCTGAGCTATTACTAGAAAATGTTCTTTAAATACTAGCAACTATGACATATTTTAATTGAGTAAATATTGCATTTCATTCTTTATATATTTTCTCTACTCCTCACAACCATCATAAACTATGCTATAATTTTGTGAATCTAATGTTGAACACAGAGTGACTAAGAAATTAATATGCTCAAGCCTACACAGCTTGCATGCAGACCCTTATTTGAATGCAAGTCCCCCTGTCCTCACAGCTCTGCTCTTTAAACTACCCCATCTCTCTCTTCTCACTAGACAGTCTCTTCACCTATAAAGGGAACTCAGTCCCTAGTTGGGGGTGCTGGTCATAAACACAAGGCAGAATACTGTTTTGAAACATTATTCTAGGCTTCTTTTCTGGGCATATCCTCCTACCCTTAGCTCTCCTCCTATGTAGCATCCCCAGATTTATGTCTACAGGAAGAGATAGCCCGATAGGACCCAAAGAAAAAAATAAATACAATTTCTGGGTTTTGAGTTTCACAAACTAGCCTTGATTGGGTGGGGATGGAGTTGGCAGAAAAGAGCTCAGACCTGAAGAACACGTATATAAGAATAAAGATGTAGTCATTTTGCATTTCAACAAGGTAATAATGCTCCAGAGGGTAAGAGAGCCTAAAAACAGAATTTGGAGACGAGTGGTTTCCCAACAAGGAACTCTGTGTCTTACCCACTGACCACACTGGCCATTAAGTCCAAGTCAATATGGGAGTTGGAGGGGGATAAACCTCCAGGTAGCTGGGGATCAGAGAAAAGGAAACTTTCTTCCCCATAAAGCAGTAAGAGCATGGTTTCCCTCATGTCAGCTGGAGTAAACAACAGAGAGAGTGACTGCAGATCTTAGAGCAAAAGGGTGCAATGATAAAAGCCCACGCCTGAAGAGACTGGCTATTCAGTGAAGGGAGAATGGAACAGTGACCTGCAGGACCAATGACCATGACACGTGTACGTGACCCAAAACAAAGGAACAGTGGGCTGCAACAAGCACAGTGAAAAAGGGAGTCCCATGAGCATTCAAGGGAAAGATTAATCAGCCTGAGGGGGGAATCATCTGCTCTACTAAAATAGTAGGAAAGGTTCATTTTTACTTATATGACTTGACGTAACACTTCTACAATGTTTCACTTAATAGAAACATACAATAGTATTTAATAAGTAGTTCCAGTTAGAATGATTTTATTTCCTATTACTTCATTACGCCAGCTAAAAGTACAAGCATTCCATAGGTGTTCTCCATTAATATCATTAACTTTTGTGAACCAAAGGCTACAACAATGGGTTGAACAGAATAACACTTTTCGTATGTCTTTGCCCTTTTTCCTAAAGCTTGAGACTGAAATAAATCACGTTGAGCACCTAAAATAAAATCCACACAGTCCCCATACTATATTATGCTATTCTAGCACTATATGATTACAGTGTAATTTACTTTTTTATGGGGTCCATTTTTATTGTCTGTCTCTACTTGTTGACATAGAAACTCAGGAAGGCAAAGATTTTTGCCTGGCAAAAAAAGAAGTTCCCTGTAATGTTTGCTGAATAAACGAATTAGCACATTACATAGGATATTTTTTAGGATTACTTTTAGATCACGTTGATTCTGACATTCTGGTTCTCCTGAGACTGTAAAGCTAAGAATCCGCGCATCTTTGAAAAAATCTTCATAGAATAATTTAGATGATTAAAACACTAGATTGCAGAGCAAATCAAAATAATACACTTCAGCGATTATCTTATAAAAATAAAGTGAATGGATATGTCAGCCAACGTGTCTGGAATTTCTTCTAAATTGTGAAGCATATTATGTGAAGATTTTTTGTTATGATGTGGGTTTTTTTCGGGAGTGGTTTGTTTTTTTCAAGAGCCTGTTTTGTTTCCATTATTAATGGGAGATAAAACAGAAAAATAATAGAGTAAGCTCTTCAGATGAGACACAAATTTTGGTAACCAAAAGCTACATGCTAGTTGTTAGCGAATTTTACATTGCATTTAGGGCTATAGTTATAACCTTATAAACCATATAAAGGTTTAGTACTAAATATTCCTATTGCCATTCTATGAATGTTTGTAATTAGAAAGACACCAAACAACTTAGAACAAACAAAAGTATGTAGCCAAAGTATTAAAATCAGTGAACTTTAAAAATAAATAGCTGTTGCCCTTGCCTTCCCAAATCTAATTCCTTATCTTCTGGTAAGAAGATTTCAGTTTTTCTTGGAAAACCACCCTTTCTCACTCTAAGACTAGTTCTCAGGCTAGGCGTGTGACCCACACTTGGCTTACCAGAGTAGGACATAGGGTTCCTGGCCACAGGGACTGCCCCATAACCCAGTTGGTCTGATGAATGTTATCCTGAACCTTTTGCTGTGGTAACTAGGAAAAACATACTTCTTTTGCTGACCGTAGAGTTGGGGAAATGAAAGCCTAGAGCTCCTGGTAAAAATGGTGTCAATACAGAGGAAAGCTCACCTGAGGAGTAGGGATTCAGAAATGGAAAGTGTATGGTAATACTGTATGCTAAGTACCACATCTCATTCTATTCATACAACACTCTGCAAAAGATAACCTTAAACACATTGCACAGTTGAGGAAACTGAGGCTCAATAAGGACTAAGTATTTTGAGCAAAACATCATAGAGTTAGTAAGTAGTGGAACCAGGACAGTCTGACTACAGAGGCCACCCTATTAAATATGGCTCTGCTTAAAGGCAGGCATAGTTCACTCTCTGACCTCCACCCATGACTTCTCATTAATGAGCCAATAAAGTCAATTTTTGTTACTTCAGTTTGATTTTTTTTTACATTTGCCACTAAAAGTTCTGATAATACAGCTCCATACTGATAAGAACAATAATGAGTATACTGAGGTAGCAGAGGGCTACTATATAATTGTCCCCCCTGCCTCCTCCCAAAATATTAACTTAGGATAGATGCTGTGTGTGTGTTTGTGTTTTAATAAAAAGAAAACTTCTTTAAAGTTATTGCTCTCAGAGGGAATGTAATTTTATTCGGAATCCATATTTCCTATCGTCTTTAAAGAACTTTTTAATATATGATTACTCTTTAAAATGCTAGAGTGTCACTATTAGGATATCTCATAAAATGAAATTAACTATTTTCAAATAATACATGTCTTTTAAAAGTTCGCCATTCTAAGATAAACTCAGATCGACAACGATGAAACTAAAAAAGGCTATTATTGAGAGTAATGTTTACACTAATAGCAAACAAACTCGTTATTCAAGTACTCTTAATAAGAGTTTTGGATAGAATTTTTGAAGGGGTCAGGATGTGATATATCTTGATAAAATTATTTTTCTATTTTGAGGAATAATCTGAAATTTAAAACCAAGGCTACCTACTAGCAGAGTGTTCATCTATAACTAAAAAAATCCTTCTAAGTGATAAATATTAAAATCTAAACATATAAGAGGACAGCAAGCAATAAAATGTTTGCATGTTCAAAAATTAATTTTCTTAGCAAAAGTTCAAATTATTTTGAAACCCCCAAATCAGCTAAATCCTGCCCACAAGGTATATAAAACTAGGCTACGACCTGATGTTCTTAGATGCACTTTTAAAATCCATTATGGGCCAGAGAGCCCTTTTTGAGTTTGCAAAGATTATGTGATTTTCCCATAGAAATTTTTTGAAAAGGAGATTTTAGTCTTGGCCCATACAAGAGCTCAGTTAATGTTTATTACCCTTTAAATTTCTGTAATACCTTAGAGGGACCTGATAATTATAATTTTCCAGGTAACTGCACTCAGGAAGTATCTCTTCCACAGTGAGAGAGTAAGTAAGGATTGACTCTAGAACCTACTACCCATTTTCTCTAGTCTTGCATTTGCCATAGAATTCAGTGATAAATGAGGCTCTTTGCTATAGTAACTAGGAGAAGACATTCTCTTTTACTGAGTGAGAAGCTGGGACAATGGAAGTCCAAAGCTGCTGGCAATGGTGGCTTCAAGACAGAAGAAGGCTGACCCGAGGAATGGGCTTTAAAAAACAATGTTTCTGAGGCTGACCCTGAGGAAATATTTCATTTCTGTGATCATTGTTTTTAGGACTGCTTATTATAAAAATGTAGTTTGATTATACCTTACTCTTACGATTCAATACCACTTTAGACTAAGAGGTGCATGAATAGAATTCCAATTGTGTAAAATTTGTGTAACAACCTTAATATAAAACCATACAATTCAAGGAAGCTCTAATGAGTTAAAATGTGTGCTTTTTAAATTTCTCTTCAGCCATGCATGACGGAGAGATCAGATCCAATTAACTACAAATTCATCAACCCTAAAAGAGTAGCATGAGAAGCAGTGAAAAGTCTTATGCTTAAATGGGTTCCACTTCTATAAGTTCTGTTACTTCTAGTCTATCACACTACATGTTTAAACTTAACTGCATTGCTTAAAGGACAGAACCTTCCTTAAAGTGGAGACCATATTTTCAGTCCTTTCTTGGAAAACCCTCCAAACTGCAGAAGGCTGGGCTGACCACAATTCAACATAATGTAATTATTGAAAAATCTACCGTGGCAGCATCCTTGTGTGGCTACACTCCAAGAATCTATGCGTATGAGTCAACGATTAAAACTAAATTTAGCTTCAAAAAAGAAGCTGCTTTAATTTTCAAAATAAAATTAAAGTGAAAGGTTTACTAAGCAAAGCAAGAGCATGGACTCTTCTAGGTGACTCTGCAAAGTAAGATCTACATGGTGGAGGTTATATACGGCTTGCTTAATGCATTTGTCTCATTTCATCTAGTCCAGCAGTACTATTGGTCTCCCTCTGAAGGTATATAGTTAATAGAAAATGACCAGAAAACTTTAGTAATGTATGGCTACTTTCCAAACTGTCTTTTCTGAGAACTGTTGAATGGCTTCCTAAAAACAGATGAACAAAAGCTACAATTCAAGGGAGTAGAGCACATGAACTCCAGAGTCCCAACTTGCTATCCACCTTCTGTCCTTTGCCTTTTCTACGAATACTCCTACTTCTGTTTCAGATGACTTTGAGGGCTGCAAAGAATGTCAAGCAGAAGTAAAAGGGGCCATGGACCAGATCCTTGCTATTCACACTGTGATCGTATGACCAACAGCAACGTCGTTACCTAAGAGCTGAGTATCAGTGTTGAACCTCAGGCCCTTCTCAGTTCCCATGGGAGTTGTATGCAAGTCAAAAGGTGAGGGGGTCCCTGAACTATTTTTCTAAGGTCACCATAAATTCTAAAAGCCTGTATATGACAGTTTCCCAACCTTCTCTTCCAGCTGATTATAGTGTATAACAAGACTAACCATAGTAAGAGCTACATCTTATTTTATTAAGGTCTACTGCCTGTGTGCACTAAACACATTGCCTACATTATTTACTCTTAAAATTATTGCTTCTGAGATGGTATTTATTACACGGGGCAGCGATTCTCAAACTCAGCCTGTAACAGAAGCGCCTGAAGGACTCTTTTTTTTTTTTTTTTTTAAAGAAGATGTTGGGGGTAGGAGTTTATTTATTTATTTATTTTTGCTGTGTTGCGTCTTCGTTTCTGTGGGAGGGCTTCCTCTAGTTGCGGCGAGCGGGGGCCACTCTTCATCGCGGTGTGCGGGCCTCTCACTATCGCGGCCTCTCTTGTTGCGGAGCACAGGCTCCAGACGCACAGGCTCAGTAGTTGTGGCGCACGGGCCTAGTTGCTCCGCGGCATGTGGGATCCTCCCAGACCAGGGCTCGAACCCGTGTCCCCGGCATTGGCAGGCAGATTCTCAACCACTGAGCCACCAGGGAAGCCCCTGAAGGACTCTTTAAGACACAGATTCCTTGGCCTACTGTTAGCGTTTCTGGATCAAGAAACTCAGGAGATGCTCCCAAGAATTGGATTTTACCAAGTATGCAGGTGATGCTGATTGGAAGCACTAACAGAGAGGCCCCCCAATACAAGTGTCTGTTAATTCAGTCACCGGGGCCCACATCTCAGATGCAGGCGAGTTCTTCAGACTCTTTTACACCTTTCTGTGGCCAGTTCTAGGGGCTCCGTCTGTGCTCCTTTCCTACCCACAGGGGTCACTGCCCATTTTCTCCTCCTCTTTAAGGCCACATATAAAAGACAACACACCTGCCCCACTTCTCCTCCCCCTGCTGTCCCTAAGTCTTACATCTTTTGGCTTTGATGGTATCAGAGCGGAGTACTGCAGTGATGGGTAACTGATGTGTAAGAAACATTCCAGAAATCTCACACATCCTCACAGTGTATTTCCCTGACTTTTAGTCTAGGTTTTAATATGGAATTAAATTCCTATTAAATGCTCGGAGCCCTTTATGTTCAAATAACTCAGAGTCACTTCAGAGGGAAAAAAAAAAAACAACTAATTAAAATTCACATCTTTGTATGAAAAAGAGATTGGTGAAATCCTTTCACCTATATTGCCTCATTTGCTTCTTTCAAGAAGCTTATTGAATAGGCAAGGTAAATAAAGTAATGTCACAAACAATCAGAATGAACTGGAAAGAAAGTAGCAACAGCAAAATAAGTCTTAGTTTAAGAAGATCTTCCTTATAGAATAGCAACATTTCCATCTGTCCCTACAAGTTCAAACAGGGCCTTATACACATTTCAAAGCTACACAGTAATTGTTAGTTATTTGTGTTTGTGTGTGTGTATTATATACACATATATACATACATCGCTCTATTGCTTTATTTACATAAACATTCCTCAGTAGGAAAGACTTACAGTCGTACTAGATTTTACTTAAAGAAATCAAGTGTTACATGCTTGGAATAAATATCCCCAGAAATACGAATAGGCAAATTTTTTTTCTTCAGTCAACAGTTAATAGTAAGAATTCATGCTTACTTTTCTTCTCCTCTAGGTTATGAATAGGAATTCCTTCCATAGAAGACATACTTTCAAGTATTAGGCATTGAGTATTAAGTAAAAGATAAATATTTTTCATTTCTTCCGTCGGGCCACTAACCCAGTTAGTCTGATAACACATTTAAATACAGAAGGATAGGGACAGTGGTGAAGACATGGCTTAACAAGCTTGCTGTGAACCCAAATATTAGTGTTGAAAATATATTTAATATGCTAAGAGGAGCACCCAGAATAAAACGTAAATAAATATAACTAGTGGAGGCGTTAGCTTCATCCGAGCGACACTCATGTGAAAACGCAGACCTATCTGATCATGTGTAAAGTGCAACTGGGGCTGGGTCCCTTGGGAGACAATCTCACTGACTACTGAGCCTCCTGGGAAGGCTTATCTTCCAGGAGCTAAAGTTAACCGTCTGGGAGCACTGAAGGGAAAGAGTGACTCCAAGTTTACATCTATTTATGCTGTGTATCCACTAACAAAATTTAGTTACAGTTACTTTGAACACTTTTGTCTTTTAACTGTTAAACTAGAATTAAAAGTGATTACCCACCCCTGTTAAGGTAATACAGTCTATCCTGGTTTTGTCTATATATTAACGTTACCAATGAGTTTCGTACTTTCTTACCCTCTCGTGTTGCCAATTTAGCATCCTTTTGACCCAACTTGAAGAGCTCTCTTTAGCATTTCTTGTCAGGCAGCTCTAGTGGTGATGAACTCCTTCTGCTTTTATTTGTCTGAGAATGCCTTTATCTCCTCTTCATTTGTGAAGGATACATTTTCCACGTTTAGTGGCTTGGTTGGCAGGTTTTTTTTTTCCTTTTAGCACTTTGAATATAACATCCCACGCCCTTCTGGCCTTCAAGGTTTCTGCTGAAACGGTGTATATAACAAATCACTTTTGCTGCTTTCAATATTCTCTCTGTAACTTTTAACAATTTGATTCTAATGGGTTTCTATGTGGGTCTCTTTAGAGTCATCTCCCTTATGATGCAGCAATTCCACCTCTGCATATACACCCAAAGGGAATGAAATCAGCATCTCAAACAAATATCTACACTCCCATGTTCACTGCAGCATTTTTCATAAGAGCCAAGGTATGGAAACACACTAAGTGTCTGTCTACAGATGAATGGATAAAGATGTGGCCTCTGTGTGTGTGTGTGTGTGTGTGTGTGTGTGTGTGTGTATAAGTTGACTCTTGAACAACATGGGTTTGAACTGAGCAGGTCCACTTATACGTGGATTTTATTTTCAATAAATACATACTATGGTACTACCAGATCCACAGTTGGTTGAATCCGTGGATGTGGAATCATGGATATGGAGGGTTATACAAGGATTTTAGTTATTGTTTTAGTTATTTAGTTAGGATTCTCAACTGCGTGGGAGGTCAGCACCCCTAATAACACCCGCATGTTTCAAGGATCAACTGTGTGTCTGTATGTGTGCGCGCGCGCGCGTGTGTGTGTGTGTGTATATATATATATACACACACACACGCACACACATACATATACACACACATATGCAATGGGAAATTATTCAACCTTTACAAAGAAGAAAATCCTGATATTTGAGACGAAATGGATGAAGCTGGAGGATATAATGCTAAGTGAAATAAGCCAGACACAGAAAGATCAATGCCACAGATCTCACTTACATGTGGAATCTGAAAAAGTAGAACCCACAAAAGCAGAGAGTAGAATTGTGGTTGCCAGGGGCTGCGGGGTGAGGGAAACGGGGAGATGTTGGTCAAAGGGTACAAAGGTTTAGCTACGTGAGTAGGTAAATTCTGGGCACCTAGTACAGCATGGTGACGATAGTTAATAATACTGTATTGTACACATGAAACTGCCTATGAGGACAGATCTTAAATTAAATCTCTCAGCGCACACACACACACACACACACACACACACACACTAGGATAACTATGCAGAAGTGATGGATAAGTTATTTAGCTCGATTGTGGTGATTTTTTTTACAATTTATACAGATATATAAAAACATCTCAATAAAATTGTCTTTAAAGAAAAGAGTGATTCTCAGATCGACCTAAGCCCCAGCCCACATTGACTTCTTTCTAGAGAGAGAAGCTGTGAATTGAAAAATAAAGTAAAATCTTCTAATTTTTATTTCTTAGCCCTACACTATGGAAAATATGAAGAGGGCATCAATAAGTCATTGGCACAATTGGCAATTCATTGGGCTGGGGCATGCATTGGAAATAGGACTGAAAATATGATTAAATGCACAACAAATGTAACCCATCATTTATGTTTCTGACACCTTCATTAACTCCTTGAGATACCCTTTCTCTTCCTCCTACAAGAATTACATTTTAAGGTTGTTTTCCCTTTTCCTCTTTCTTCTGCCTATTTTATAACTCCCTCAACTGTAGCTATGCTACCATTGAGGATAAAACCCAGGTCTTAGGAGTACAAATTGAATATGTACAAAAGGCAAGTTACCAGCTTTGTTATTCTTCAGTCAGCTTTTCCTCTGTTCAATTTCTTAACATCAACCACACTATTCTAAACACACAGTGTACAAACAGGGTTCGATCAAGAACCTTGTTAATTCCTCATTCAGGCTGTATTCACTATTTTATTCCTCCTTCAAGTGACCTATTTTGCACCAATTGTCTTTGTTAGAAGGTTGTAATCTTCTTTGGAACTGGAAAATATTATTATTCATCAGAATTACTATCACATACACAAGTATTTGTTTACTATGCGTTAAGGAAGTTAAATTTCTTATATTAATTCTGCTTTTATTCTTCTCCTCTTGAAACCATAGTCCTTTACCTCTTATTCATTGATGCATTCACACAATCCTCTGTATTGCTATACTTCTATTGAGTCACTGAAATAAAATCTTGAAATAAAACCATATGTGTGGACTTCCCTGGTGGTGCAGTAGTTAAGAATCCGCCTGCCAATGCAGGGGACACGGGTTGGAGCCCTGGTCCGGGAAGATCCCACATGCTGTGGAACAACTAAGCCCATGCACCACAACTACTGAGCCTGCGCTCTAGAGCCCGCGAGCCACAACTACTGAAGCCCTTGTGCCTAGAGCCCGTGCTCCACAACAAGAGGAGCTACTGCAGTGAGAAGCCCGCACACCAAAACGAAGAGTAGCCCCCGCTCGCAGCAACTAGAGAAAGCCCGCGTGCAGCAAGGAAGACCCGACGCAGCCAAATAAATAAATAAATTTAAATCTACTAAAAAAAAAAAAAAAAAAGTTTTTATCAGTACCTGTTTTCTCTCAAGTAAAATCTTGAATTGAAATTTATGTTCATGTGCTTTCTCCTCCCAAGGTTGGCAAATTTTAAGTGACTAGTTAATGTCTTGGTCATATCTCTGACTTCAGTACTGTACCTGACACAAGTGGTTGCAAGTGAGCAGTGCATACAGAAATATGTCTTTTGTCCTTCTACCTGCGTGATTGTATCTTCCTCAACCTGGATATAATCTTGGCGCTCATTTCAGTCCTCAAGAAGGACTCTAAGCTCACATAAAATGTCAGTAAGCAAAGTTGTCTTTACTGAAGATTCCACAGGTGAGATGTAAGGGGGAATTACAGCACACATTATTACAAAGGCAACGAATTAAAAATTCATATTAGACATGTCTATTTCCTCTACCTCTCTTATCCTCGACCCCCATCAAACAATTCACTTTCTGACCTTTCTGGCTTGTAGTCCCCAGAGTAATTTGCTCTTCACTTTCCTAGGTTCAGGCTGGGCAGGTCAGTTATATCCCAGCTTCTAACTGCAAATCAACACATGTAAATTCATTAGGATGTTCATCCAACAGTGAGCCTTACATTTAAGGCTACCTCAGATCAACCTTAGAGATATTCTGAAATTTTGTTGGAAACCTAAGTGACAGGGCTGTTTTTTCCTACTTCTGTGAGTTTCCTTATTTGTGTCTAGATTTCATGTTTTCCACATTTTCATCCCATTTCCTTTTGATCTTCCAGAAATTCCTCACCATTTTACTCTTCTCAAGTGTGCAATGCTGCTATGGATTTATTTACTTTTGTTCTCAAATTTCTTGTGTCACGTCATTGCAGTTTTGAAAACAGAAGAAATACATGTATCTGGGCTGGTATTTTTGAAAATTACTTTCTTATCCCTTATTTAAAGACTTAAAATTAACATTTTAAAGGTCTACTTAACGATTAATCTATTGTACCATCTTAAACACACACACACACACACACACACACACACACACACACACACACACAGGCTCATACCACTGCTTCGTGTTTCTGAGAACCGTGCAAAAAAAAGATGAAGCGTGACATACCTGGGGTGGAGCTGTAGAAACTGTGAAGCCAATTTAAATAGGATTTGCCTCCAAGTGCAAAATAACTTTTAAGGAAAAGGGAATTCATACCTAAAAGAATCCCGTCTTTATTACCTACTAGCACTGTCACCATGGGCAAATTACTTTTAGGGGAAGTATAAAGGAAACAGAACAAAATTGAAAAAAACATACTTTCAAACCTAGAAAAGTGGGGAAAATGTTTATTTTTCTAAGATTGGAGGGTAGGGAAACACTAGGACTGGAAGATGCTTCTGTTGGAAATGGTTAGTGACTGAAAGAGGAAAAAGGTAAGGAAAGAAGAGGTAGTTCTACCCATGCTAAACATCTGAAGTTTAGATGGACCAAAACAATTTCTTCTGCACTCCCAGTTTATACCACCACTGCTATAAGCCCCCAATTCCTGCAATTCTTCAAACGCTCCCAAATATATACCCCCATATACACACAGAGAATCACAAACTGAAATCTCTTCTATCTCAAATAAATTCTGTCCTCTAACTAAATGGCATGCATTTAATTCATCCTTTTTTCTCTTCAAGTTTCCCTTAATGGTCATTTCATCTAATTTGTCATGGATAACAGGGGTCATGAGGAACTAGAGTACACTTTTCTTGGGCACAGTGGCATGGTCTCCTGACAGGAGTCAGCCTAGATTATCAACCTAAGTTTGTAAAACCTCACCATGACCCCAGTAAAGAGGGGTTTCTTCAGGACACAGATTGCATAAAGAAATCTCTATGTTGAAAAAGATGTTGCCCTTCAATGGAATTAATATTAAGTCCAGGTGAAACAAGTAGCTAATGACTAGAAATCTATCCCTTTGGGAATAATCAATGTGTTTTCTCTTCAGGGAGAAAAAAATCAGTAACCAAAGCCAGAGACCTACTCAAAATTGGAACATAGTAAATCAGCATTTGTTACTTTTCCCCATATTTTTATCCCTCAGTGATAAAAAATAAACTTAGAAGACTCAAACAAGAACAAAATAACTTATTACATAATGTTGGGCAATTTAACATCAGCATTTTTTTTATTTTCTCCCCTTGACTGAACCTTCTAAAGGGTATGGTTGATAAGAGAGAAGTATGAGCAAAGCAATATTCCTTACTGCATGTCATATACTAATACAGATATGATATCATTAAGAAAGCAGTTTTCATTGTTAAATAAAATGATCTCAAAAGGGAATACTAAGAATCCACAAATGTACTGGCAAATTCTAATTAGTTTATTGACATTCTACAAAAGCATGAATAGTACTTGGAGATTAAAAGATGAGACAAAATTATACGTAAATGAGAAATTTACATATATTATATATGTGTGTGTGTGTGTGTGTGTGTGTGTGTGTGTATCAAGGCTTGAAGTACCAGAAAATTCTATGAAGCTATTTTGTTTTTATTAACTACCAATGTTGCAAGAGAAGGAACATCTTGTAAATAGAAAATCTACTGACCCTTTTAACCTCATCTGGGATAATCAATGGAAAGAGAAAAGAGAATAGATCAGTGAAAGCTAGAAAGTAAAATTTTATTTAGCTTCTCTGTTAAATAAAAGAAAATGTAATGCTAAGAGGAAAGATAAGGGCAACGATACTAGATTTATGTGCTACAGGACAATGATCACCAAAAGAGTCTAGAATACTGTTAAGATAAAACTGAATTATTTGATAGCAGTTTCAGCCCAATAAAACTAGAAAACCAGGCTTATTAAAATAACTCAAATATGACAAAGACAGTGTGTATAAAGTAAAGCTGCCACAATAGGTTGACTTGTTACTCGATACTTCAACAAGGATTAATCGGCGCTTAACCATGGTGAGCACTGAAATTGAATTAAATTAGTGGGCCACAGAAGC
Organism: Orcinus orca; assembly: GCF_937001465.1. Lineage (NCBI taxonomy): Eukaryota > Metazoa > Chordata > Mammalia > Artiodactyla > Delphinidae > Orcinus > Orcinus orca. The sequence continues at coordinate 6,691,697 of NC_064563.1, read as the reverse complement.
TTTCAATACCCTGAAAGTTGTACCCTTTGTAATACGTATTCCAAAACGCTCTTATGAATCAAAGAAGCATTTTTACTCTTATGTTCAAATTTCTGTCTTCTGATAAAACCCTTTGTGATATTTCATTTTAACATTTCATTTTATATTTCATGATAATACTGAGGTTTTTCCACTATAGAATATATCACATAGTCGGAAAGCAAAATGACAAACGTGAGTAAAATCCCAACATTCAACTAGAAATCTCAACTGCATTATTAATTTCTTTACAGTAATATAAAAATATGCAGTCATAAAAAGGTGATCATATATAAACACTATTATGCTATAATGCATGTAATATTGTACATATATTGTTTATTCATATTTATTTGCATACCTGGTACAACGGTGACAAAAAGATTAGAAGTAATTGCCTTTGTAGGATTCTTGGTGATTTTTGTTTTATTTTTGTACATTTATGTACAGCTCAGAGAGGACAACATTATTATCATCAGAAACTAATCATTATTTACAAAACTTACATTCCTCATAAATATAAAAATAAAGACTTTTTCCAAAGAGAAAGTTAGTAAGTCATGCAGTTTGTACTGGAATTTCTTTGGTTTATAGTTTTCATGAAAGGGTAAAGCGTGGAATCTCTGGAATATGATAAATTCTACACATTTAAGCAACTTTTTTTTTTAAGCAACTTTTAATTATGGAATACACTGCTGCCACTTCTGTATCTCACCTCATCTTCAAAAAGTGCACTAACATAAACATAAATGTATTTCTGGAATAACAGAAAATACAGTGATAAATTACACTGCACAAAATGTCCTCAGCAGTTATGTTGGTAAAGAAAATTTAAGGAAACATCAGTTTTATTGTAATAATGTAAGTTAAGTGCTTTAAAAGTGACATAAAGTCAATCGCATAAGAAAATACCCAAATAAATGGCATAATTTTGTTGACAGTAGAATGTAAGTCTGCCCTGGAGATGAGGGTTATTGCTTCTAATGTAGACATGGGAAACTTTACAAATACAAAGAGTTACTATTTGGCAAGTATCTTAGTCCCTTTGATTCTTGGCTAATTTATTTGTGAAATAGATGCAGTAACAGGTACTTTGCAGAATTGTTGATTGGGGTTCAATAAATGATGTACATAAAATACCTGGAACAATAAATACTAGCTCAGGGCTTCCCTGGTGGCGCAGTGGTTGAGAATCTGCCTGCTAATGCAGGGGACACGGGTTCAAGCCCTGGTCTGGGAGGATCCCACATGCCGCGGAGCAACTGGGCCTGTGAGCCACAGCTACTGAGCCTGCATGTCTGGAGCCTGTACTCCGCAACAAGAGAGGCCACGATAGCGAGAGGCCCGCGCACCGTGATGAAGAGTGGCCCCCGCTTGCCACAACTAGAGAAAGCCCTCGCCCAGAAACGAAGACCCAACACAGCCAAAATAAATTAATTAATTAATAAACTCCTACCCCAACATCTTCTTAAAAATAAATAAATACTAGTTCACTTTTTGTTCCCTTGGCATTTTTTATGATAAAGCTTAAATACAGGCATTAAATGGAAACTACATATGGGGGAAAGTATTAAATGCTGTTGCTTTGGCACAATGAAACATATTGTGCATATTACTTATGAATATATAGTAAGTATTGGTGATATCTTAGGTGGATTCCCAGCAGGCAGACTCTGAGAGAAAGATTTTGGGGGCAAGTGGTGGATTAGGGATCAGGAACTGAGTGAGAGACAGGAGGAAAGTGAACCTGGTGGAGGGTGGGCTGGACTTGATAGAATTGCAACTCTGGCATCAGCAAATCTGAAGCCGGAACAGCCTTTTGAGGCAAGAAGCTGGGAGGTTTTGCTCCAGTAAGGGAGCAAATTCAGGAGGAATTCAGCAGGCAGCACTCCCTATTGGCAGGAAGGACCTGGGTGTCTCGGGACAGCACACATGCAAGTGGTGGACACGTGTCCTAGGTAACTTTACCTCTGCCAAGAGGGCAGCAACTGCCAAAAACTGAAGTTAAGTCTCACCTGTGGGAACCATGGCCTCCTAATTAACTAGCACACATGACATATTTTCACTGTGATCTTCAGAAGATCATTTTCCCTGGAAGACATGAGAAGCGACATGAGAAATGCCACATTTTGCTCAGAAATACAGAAACCGCATTTTTCATAGGGTGGTGTCTCTCTTGTTCATTCTTGTTCTCATATATTAGGATATGCCTCTAGGCATGCAATTATATAATGTTCTACAGTCATTCAGGACTGAAGTGATATTTTTTCCCATGTAGACAATCTCCAAGGAATAATAATTAGTTCCATTTCTATTATTTATGTTATTTGCATTCCTCAAAACAAGTAACGTATAAGGTTGGAAGAATCTAGGTAAATATCTCTAGTATCTTATTCCTTTTTTGACACTACATGTGTCAAAATATATATATATATATTTTGGGAATATATATATATATATTATATTTATAATTTTATTTATTATTTATAATAATATATAATATATATAATATTTATATATATAAATATAATATATATTTCCCATTTGAAATCTAAACTGAGTTGGTTTTCTAAAGGTAGAAGAAGTCCACAGCAGTCATATGTGTGTGTGTGCATCTTCAAGGAGAAGGCTATCTCCTTCTCTGTCCCATTTCACTCTCTAGATAAACTAAAAATGATACTGCTCTCGACTAAAAACTTATAGGATCCATGATTCTTGAGAATTCCTGACTTTAGCTTTGTCTCTGTGTAGGTAAAGGAACAACAATTAATAAGTACATAAGGCTCAGAATTGGGCTCCTTTCCTTTTCCCAACAGGTCTGAAAAAGTACATTTTTAGAGTGGGGGGACGGAGGGATATTTAAAAGAAATAATACGTTGCTATATTAATGTAAAGTAACAACTAACTCAGTTGTGAGTGGATTGTCTATAGTTAGATCCACCTGGAGTTAGTGGTGAGGGCTCCTCTGAAGTATGATTTCAGGTCAAACTAATATGACCTAAACCAAGTGCTCCTGTTAATGCATAATCATTTTTTAAAATAAATTTATTTATTTTATTTATTTATTTTTGGCTGCGTTGGGTCTTCGTTGCTGCGCGCGAGCTTTCTCTAGTTGCGCCGAGTGGGGGCTACTCTTTGCTGTGGTGTGTGGGTTTCTCATTGCAGTGGCTTCTCTTGTTGCGGAGCACAGACTTTAGGCGCATGAGCTTCAGTAGTTGTGGCATGTGGGCTCAGTAGTTGTGGCGCATGGGCTTAGTTGCTCCACGGCATGTGGGATCTTCCCAGACCAGGGCTCAAACCCATGTCCCCTGCATTGGCAGGTGGATTCTTAACCACTGTGCCACCAGGGAAGCCCTCATTTTTAACTGCTTTTATTAATTTAATGATAATAAGAACCTTGAAAAGATAATATATGTCGAAAATGTAGCAATAAAATTTGTTAAGCACTATATTGATCAATGCACTGTTGGGAATCTGATAGAATTTTACTTTTTATATTCTCTTAAAATAATTTTTCTCCTTGAATAAAGAAAGGCACAGTTTCTACAGAATATTAATTTTGGGGAGACAGTATACTTTAGAATACACCTATTTAATGAATAACACCTGAGTCTGATTTCTAGTTTGACCATTTAACAGTTGGGTGACCTTCAGTACAGGATTCAATTGACATTATCCTCAATTTCCACATCTGTAAGAGGAAGATAATGGAAATAGCTCTCTGGTTGTGAGGAAAAAATAAATAAGAAAATGTACATAAAGCCTTTAGTATAATGCTAGCCCACAATATGTGCACTGATGTAATTATTTTAAAATATTTGATTTGAGGAAAATCATTCCTAGTATTATGATTTGAAAGTTGTTGACCATCCTAAATTTCATCTGAGACTAGCTCTGATATGAATTTCTAAACCAGGCATGTCTCTTGAGTTTCTTTCTGTGATGTAATTTATTGCTTCTCTGAAGAGGTTTGTAAATATCAACGTAAGTGAAATAAAACACCAAAGCTGACACCACTAGCACCACTGAAACTGAGCAGGACCTTGTAGGGCTCCTGGGCACAAACGCCTTTCTGTGTCCCTCATATCTTGATTACAGAAAATAGGCTTCATTCAGCCTCCATGACCTTCCCTGAGTTCCAAACAAGCAGGTTTAAACAGTTGCTAATCAAGGAAGGGAGGGATGCAGAGACAAGGGAGGAGCAGTCAAGAAACAACAGTGCAGCCTCGGGGCAGGGTCCTGGTTCCCCCTCAAGGGATACACGTCACAATATCTTTGAGCTGTTTTGCAGATACTGAAATCCCCACCAGGTGGGAGAAGTTACCTGTCTGCTGCCCACAAGCGCGGAGACCCCAGACGGTTGGAACCAGAAGGTTGATGATGCCGACTCCCGCTTACCTCCCCACCAAACCAATCAGAAGAATGTCCACGAGCTGACCACGCCCTGCTCCTTGAACACCATAAGACTCCTCACAACCCCCTCCAGGGCGGGGCACACAGTCTTGAGGACATTAGCCCATTGTGTCCCCCTTCTCCTGGCAAAGCAATAAAGCTATTCTTTCCTACTTCACCCAAAACTGTCTCTGAGATTTAATTCAGTGTCAGGGAAAGAGGCCAGATCCTGCTTCCCCACCAATACCAACTTAAAGAAAAACTACTTGAAATTGAATCATGCTGTACTTAAGATGATTTTACTTAAATGACAGGGAAAAGATTTTCCTTAGGAGATTCAAAATAGAGACTGTGAAATCCATATTTTTAAACATGATTGAATAAGTACATCTGCCTCACTAGTTCATCTTGGGTCTAGGCAATTTAGTAGTTCTTATTTACTTTCTGATGACGATCTTTATTTTTTACATCTTTTTCACTGATAAGATCCATGATTAACTATTTGACATACAAAAGAGAAACAAGGAGTCCTTTCTGTTAGAATATTCCAGTTCATTCATAGTAAAAACTACAAAGCAAGGTAGAAATAATTGCCTTGAAGCAAACTATGAAATTATATTTGTCTTTTGATCTCAAATACTGGAACAGATCAAAATTCAGTCTCATTTTTAAATGTCATTAAAATTTAGATAAAATATACCTTATCGATGAAACATGAAACATCCAACCAGACCACAATATTGTAACTCTTTGGAGTTGCTATTGTTTCAGCTTCCCTACATCCTGCGGCAGAATTCCACCCTTCCCTCCCTCACCACTCCATGCTTTTTCTAATAACCTTCCATTCTTTTCCAAAAGTATATGTGTGCTATTTTAAAAATCTGCTTACTCCTAAATTCAACTTATACTTTTAAAAAGCAGTCTAAAGTGATTAAGCAAACCATGAATTTTCACCAGCAAATTTAAACAATCTGTACATACTAATAGATCATATTTTATTGGTTAAAACACCTACCTGAAAAGATGGGTATTTTTTTAAAATCAATTGCAGTCTTACTAACCAATTGAAGCCCCAACATGCACAAAACAAACATAAAAAGCATTGTTTTATATAAAATGTAAAAGAATGTCCATTTCCAAATAACTATATTAAAGTCAAACATCAAGAAAACCTAATGTCAACTTTTTCAAATTATCATAAATGTCCTGGTGGGTCAAGATCACAATCCTAAAAAATTTAAGCATAGACAACAAATAAAGCTCCCCTTCTCTCTCAAAAACCTGTGAGATATTCTTTATTTTAACCTACTAAGCTTTTATTTAATGTTTTTCCTGGTTTTAAAAATACAGATTACTCTACTCTTTTATTTCCCCATCTGCAGGTACACAAATAACTTGATGATGTAAAACTGAGAATATATCTTTAGAAACACTTACCATTGTCGCTTCTCACCATGCCATTGCTGAGCTGTTTTAATCTTTTTTGATGTGATTTGCCATTGTAGTGGATTTGGGCTTGAGCGGCCGAATTCAGCTGAATGTTACACACGTTGCACAAAGTGAAATTGTTATGTTTCTTTTCTCTTTCTGGTTTTTCTTCAAAGTCATCAGGTAAAAACTCAGCCTCACTCTCTCCATCTTGTGCACATGCAGAAGCTAGGGGGGCAAAGAAAGTTATGAACAAGCCAATCAAGATGCCTGGATTCCTATGAACATTTGGGTTGTACCTTTTTGAATTGGAGTTTTCATCTTTTCTGGATATATGCCCAGAAATGGGATTGCTGGATTATATGGTAACTTTATTTTTTTGTTTTTAAAGGAATCTCCATACTGTTCTCCTTAGCAGCTGCACCAATTTACACTTCCACCAACAGTGTAGGAGCACTAAATACACACACACACACACACACACACACACACACACACACACACAAAATGGAATAATATTCAGCCATAAACAGCGAGAAAATACTGCCATTTGCAGCAACATGGCTGGACCTACAGATTATCATACTAAGTGAAGTCAGTCAGAGAAAGACAAATATCATATGATATCAGTTATAAGTGAAATCTAAAAAAAACGATACAAATGAACTTATTTACAAAACAGATATAAACTCACACATAGAAAATAATCTTATGGTTACCAAAAGGGAAAGGAGGGGGAGGGATAAATTAGGAGTTTGGGATTAACAGATACACACTACTCTATATAAAATAAACAACAAGGTCCTACTGTATTGCAGAGGGAAGTATATTCAATATCTTGTGATAAACTATAACAGAAAAGAACCAGAAAAAGAACATATATATATATGTTATATATATCTGAATCACTTTGCTGTACACCTGAAACTAATACAACATTGTAAATCAACTGTACTTCAATAGAAAAAAAATAATACAAATAAAAATTAAAAATAAACGAAAAGATTCCTTATTAAATCGAGTAGCAAATAAGCATTGTCCCAGACACTTAGAATTCAAAATTTCCACTTCGTCCCATTTTAATAGGCTATACATTACACCTTTATATCTTTCTTGGGATACAAATGGCAAATGTTTCACTTTGCTTTTTTTTGTTGTTGTTTGTTTGTTTGTTTTTTGTTTTTTTTTGCTGTACGCGGGCCTCTCACTGCTGTGGCTTCTCCCATTGCAGAGCACAGGCTCCGGACGTTCAGGCTCAGCGGCCATGGCTCACAGGCCCAGCCGCTCCGTGGCATGTGGGATCTTCCTGGACTGGGGCACGAACCTGTGTCCCCTGCATCGGCAGGCGGACTCTCAACCACTGCACCACCAGGGAAGCCCCACTTTGCTTCTTCTATGTCAAACACTGTGTTAAATGACAAATGGTTAACATGCATTATCTCATTTAACCATCATAACGATGGAAAAGGAAACAATGAATAAATTATAGTTTTTTCTGTTTCATAACTAAAGAAACTAAGGTTTAGAGTGTTTAAATAACTCACCTAGGGTCACACACCTAATAAGTGGTATCTTTGGGATCAGCATTAGGTTTTATTTATCTTCATATCACAAGCTCTTAATTACCATGCTCTTTACTAAGTATTAATGTATTAGATATTTCCCTTTTGATTTCAACAACTAAATAAAATTATCTTATTTTCATGTTCCTTACCAACTAAGTAAAATCACTTACCTTTGGATGGACACATCCTACATATATAAAAAAGCTAAAATTGTTCCAGTACCTACAAATGTATGTTTTGTGCCTCAAATACATAAGAGGTTCTGAATATCCAAGATACCTTCATACTCAGGGTGCAAGAAAAGTGTGACAGATCTAAGGATTATTTTGGAATACATTATTTTTGGATAAATATAAGCTTTGTATGCTCAAATCTAAGAGAAATGGGCAACTGACAAGTGCAGAATCTCTGACCTTGAGATGGTAATAATTAAAGCAACCATTGCAATACATATCTTACTGCTTATGTATAAATCACTTCAAAGAATACTGGCTCCTTTCTAAGATTTTTCTGTGCTTTTACTAACTGGACTCTGCATAACTTTTACAGTCTAGATATGATTTTCCATTCCAATTTTCCAGATTCTTCAAAGATCTTTTCATAGTCTTTGGAAATATTAGCAGAGGAGAACAATCATTATTTTAACATGCATTTATTAACTGCCTACTGGGTGGCAGGCACTCTCCTTGATGCTGGAGAAAAACTGATGGGCAAGACAAGACTAGAGTGGTCCTGCCATTACAAAACTTACTGACAATGACGGGAAGAACATGGGCTTTGGTATCAGGCAAACGAGATAACAAATGCCAAAATAATTTTGACAATGTGTAAGTAGTTTGTCAGTAAATGATGAAAGAAAATCTAACTACTGACTCAAGCTAAACACCTAATACTTGAATCTCTTAATGGATATTGAAGTATCCAATTTTTAAAGACAGTAAAAGCTTTTAAGTATATAATTCATGCTTTTTGGTGGACTAATTTATTTAAAATACACTAACCTCTTTTCAAAAAGGAAACTTTATCTTTCTTACTCAGGTGGCTGCTATTAGAATAATATTAAATACACAATTTGAGTGGTCATATTTAAAAGAAAATTTAGGGACTTCCCTGGTGGCGCAGTGGTTGAGAATCGCCTGCCAGTTCACGGGTTCGACCCCTGGTCCGGGAAGATCGCACATGTCGCAGAGCAACTAAGCCCGTGTGCCACAACTCCTGAGTCTGCGCTCTAGAGCCCATGAGCCACAACTACTGAGCCTGCGAGCCACAACTACTGAAGCCTGCGCGCTTAGAGCCCGTGCTCCGCAACAAGAGAAGCCACTGCAACGAAAAGCCCGTGCACGGCAACAAGGAGTAGCCCCCGCTCGCCACAACTAGAGAAAGCCGGCATGCAGCAACGAAGACCCAACACAGTCAAAAAAATAAAGAAAGAAAGAAAGAAAGAAAAGAAAAGAAAATTTAGAGGCTTTGTAAAATTATCACATAATTTTAGTTAAAGGAAAGTACATAACTATATTTATTAGCTTTTTTTATCTCATATAAATAAAGCAATTTAGGTATTTACTACAGGTTGTATTCAGAATGTTTCAAAACTTTTTTTCTAGAGTTAATTTGTATTTTTAAAATCTTTTATCTCAAATATCATTAAGTAATGAAAATGATTAAATGAAGGTGCATTTAATCACTGTGATGTTCTATAGGCAATAAAAACAGATAGGGAAAATTATATAACATGAGAAATTATTTCTATACAAGTGAAAAACAAACACAAGATGTAAATTTACATATAATATGTTTACAACTATGTAAAACACAAATAAGACTTAGGAAAAGTATTAGTAGTCATTGATTCTGGATGATGAGATTAGAGTTGGCTTTTTTCCCCTTCATTTTTTTCCATATTTTCAAAATTGTACCTAATGACCACTTATTACATTTATTATGAAAAAATAAGTCAATATATTTGAAGGAAATAAGCCAAAAAAAGAGCTTGTACTAACCTACTGAATGAAGGTTTTATGTTTATCAGAACAAGGTCAAACTACACAGACAATCCCAGTACACGAGTCCTTGTGACACAACATTTCTGAGAAATACATGTATATGTTTGGAGAGAAATAGTTTCTTTCTTGATTATTTCCATCTTGACCTATAAAATAAGAATGTTGGCCAACGATTTAGCAGGGAAAATGCTGGAGAAGAAATTTCCTTCCAAGGCTATAAGATTTATTTGCTTACATGTGAGGAGTTCCCTTATCACAAAAGAAAGTGACAACTATACCACCTGAGTCAAAATTGATTTTGCACTGGGAGGGGGAGGGGCAAGGATAAAAACTCTTAAAGGAAAAACGGAATTTCAAATTAACTCTTGTGTGACATCAAAACACATGTACAGATTTTGAAAGAAAACTGCCGTTATTTCAAATGGTACTCTCTGAAATAGGAAGCAATATGAATGAGTAATTTTTACTATTTTACTCCTAGTATGGTAAAAGTATCATTCAAAGGCTGGAAGGGAAATTTTGCTCCTTTAAGATGCATTGAGAAAAACTTTAGTGGTCACCATCCACAGGCTCTTGGCAACTGAATTGAAACCCAAAATATTTTATCAATTTATCTTTTTTTTTCCCCCCCACCTAACCTCCATGTCCAGAACCACTAAAATGCTATGAAAGTCTGTTGCTTCACACAACAATGTGGACCCACACTGCATCATATAAAAGGTTTAAACACCAGGATTACCACAGGAATGATGACTGTAGGAATCAGGTATTTGTCTGTATATATTTTTTAATTCTGTAGATGTGGAGCTGAATTTGCTCCTACAGAGTCAAAGAAATAATTAAAAGGTGGCATACATCGAGAACTTCTCTTTGATCATCCATATTAAACACTGTACCTGAGCATAACTTGAGAAAAATAAAACTGGAAACAATATTTTCTTTCCCTAGGAGGCAACATGCTTGTTGAATCTGATTTCTAGTGCATTGTTTTGACCCACTTTAGAGCCTTCTGAGATAAAAACTGAAACATCATCACTTGTACCAAAGCACCAGCTTTTGGTATGAAGGTTGTCCTAAAAACTGCTGATCTTCAAGTCCATTCTCTATGTCTACCTCTTTATCCCTGCCCTGCAACTAGGTTTATCAGTACCTTTTTTTTTTTTTTTTTTTGCTGTAATCGGGCCTCTCACTGCTGTGGCCTCTCCCGTTGCGGAGCACAGGCTCCGGACGCCCAGGCTCAGCAGCCATGGCTCACGGGCCCAGCCGCTCCAGGGCATGTGGGATCTTCCCGGACCGGGGCACGAACCCATGTCCCCTGCATCGGCAGGTGGACTCTCAACCACTGTGCCACCAGGGAAGCCCTATCATTACCATTTTTTAATTTTTTTTTAGATTCCATATATATGCATTAGCATACGGTATTTGTTTTTCTCTTTCTGACTTACTTCACTTATATGACAGACTCTAGGTCCATCCACCTCACAACAAATAACTCAATTTCGTTCCTTTTTATGGCTGAGTAAATATTCCATTGTATATATATGTTACATCTTCTTTATCCACTCATCTGTCAATGGATATTTAGGTTGGTTCCATGTCCTGGCTCTTGTAAATAGTGCTGCAGTGGGGTGAGAGGGGGAAGCTGGGGTGAAGTGAGAGTAGCATCGACATATATACACTACTGAATGTAAAACAGTTGGCTGGTGGGAAGCAGCAGCATAGCACAGGGAGATCAGCTCGGTGCTTTGCGATGACCTAGAGGGGTTGCATAGGGAGGGTGGGAGGAAGGCTCAAGAGGGAGGGGATATGGGGTATATATATATATATATATATATATATATATATATATATACACACACACACATATAACCTATTCACTGTGTTGTACAGCAGAAACTAACACAACATTGTAAAGCAATTATACTCCAATAAAGATGAAAAAAGAAAAAGAAAAAGTGCTGATAATCTCTTTCCCACCTCATCCCAGGGTAACAGGTTACACCCCTGGTGAACCCTAAGCTTGGTGTAACTCAACTGATTAAAAGCTGGGGAAGAGACACAGGAGTGAACTGAAGGAGCTCCCTGTGAACACAGCTAAATAACTAAATATATTATTGGATTATAACCCAAAATATAAAATATATATCGGTGAGTACATACTGATTAAAAAAATTAAATGGGGAAGAAGATACAAACCTCCCATATAGGAGTATCCCCAATCATTAAACAGATGCTCCTTCCTCAAGGAGGGCTGGAGTATGACTCCCAATTCCTTAAGCATAGGCTACATGTCTAGTGACTTGCTTCCAAACAGCACAGTGTGGAAGGAGAAGAAAAAGTCACTCTGCAATGGAGAAGCCTGACAAACACGGCCTAAGCTGTGTAACTGAAGCTAACACCAGTGCTACATCATGTTAATGACCTGCATCCTTGATATGATGGGTGGAGAATGGTATTTCACCTCTGCGGTCTTCCTCAGAAAAACACACAACCCAAGTCAAGCCGTGAGAAAAACATCGGACAAACCCAAAATGCGGGACATTCTACAAAAGATCTGACCGTTTCTCCCGGAAACCGTCAAGGTCATTAAAAAGAAGGAAAGTCAGAAATTATCACAGCCCAGAGGAGCCTAAGGAAATATTAGGACTAAATAAAAGGTGGTGTCCTACACAGAAAACAAGCGTATGGTTACCAAAGGGGAAAGGGGAGGGGGGATAAATTAGGAGTTTGGGATTAAAATACGCACACTACTATATATAAAACAGATAACCAACAAGGATCTACTGTATAGCACAGGGGACTGTACTCAGTATCTTGTAATAACATATAATGGAAAAGAATACAAAAGAGAATATGTATACATATATAGTTTTTCACATATAACTGAATCACTTCGCTGTACACCTGAAATTAACACATTGTAAATCAAATATATTTCAATAAAAATTTTAAAAAAGCAACTGACTGCACAAATAGAAAATAATGTGGTGTCATAGATGGGATCCTGGAAAAGAACAAAAACATTGGTGTCAAAAACCCTAATAAAGTATAGAGTCCCAGTAACTGTTCTATTACTGGTCTGTTAGTTGTGACAAATGCACCAGACCAATCTGTCAACAGTAAAGAAAGTAGGTGGGTGGGTTTTACAGAACTCTACTAACTTGGGAACTTTTCCGCAAATCCAGAACTATTCTAGAATAAAAAGTTTATTTAAATTGAAAAAAAAAAGAGTTAGGGACTAGTTCAGGACCATTGTCTCTCTCTTTCCTTGACCAATACAACGGAAATTTCCTTGAAGCTTCTGTACTCTGGGAAAGAACTAAGACAGAAGCTTCTCTTCTCTTCATCCTTTGCTCATTCATCTCCACAACAGGAAAAGTAAAGTGTGAGGGGGAGGGGGAGGGGAAGGGGAAGAACCACTGCCCCGCATGGGTCCTGCCATCCTGACCCTGTACTTCAAACTGGCTTAAAAGTACATTCTCTTATCTTCTTGGTTTCCAAATACAACATAAAGTGTCAAGGCTTCACAACCCTGGTTTCTCAAGCTGCCCTGCACGTGACTTGGAGGTAAATTCAATGCAGAAAGGAAAGGGTGGGAAATCCAATATGGACCATGGCTTCAAGGCATTTTCTCTAAATCAACTTTGACAGCAAAATAACTAACCTGCCAACTCATTAACAAAGAATCTAACATACCTCCACTGAGTCCTCGTGTGTAATAACGATCGGTTCCAATGAAGATGAAGGATGAGCCATTTTCACACACACACACACACACACACACACACACACACACAGTGTTATCCAACCACTCTCCATATAATTAAGAATTCATAAACCTCATTTTTGGTTAGTATTTCAACCCTATCACAACAATCAATATTAACACAAAATCTAAAGTGTTTAAAGGAGTGTATATTAGCTGACAACCAAACCTAATTTTATTGAATGGAAAACTTTCCTTACAAATACTTTCAATGTTTTATTTCAAAGTTAACAAGCCAGGTTCCACTGTTTTGCCCATGATTGGTTTTATCCCTTGTTCTTGGATTTGCTCCCTTGTCAAAATCTAAGATTTCCAAGAATCTTGAGGTTCTACAATAATTTGTACTGATAATGAAATGACAATATACGACATCGGCCAACAGGCAGTTTAGAGCTCAACAAACCATATTTTAAAAAGGATTTTTCACATGACCTATAAAGGCATACAACTGTAAACAGCATAAGTAAACTAAACTAAAATATTCTGGTTTTTGCAATGCTTTCTCTTGCCATAGAATATTTTTAAATGAGGAAGACAGGGACTTATAAGTGTAGAACACATTTAGCACAGGCTTGTTCCATAAATGGTGGCAGAACCAATACTAAACAAGAAATCCCTTAAAAATCTTGGTCTGCAAGTACATCTAAGAGTCATTTTTCAACTAGATGAAAATAAAAATTTGAACTGTAGATTTTTCATGGTGATACAGTTGGAAAATGACTAGTTTAAGTAGATGACTACCAACTGTTTAGTAAAAATACGAAATTATAAGTTCATTTGATAAGATGTTTTAATCCTTTGAGTTTTAATAGTATTTATACAGAGGGTGGCAGTGATAAATTTTGGCTATTTCTTTCAAAGTCAATTTCTTTCTTTAAAATTAATTAATTAATTTGGTTGTGCTGGGTCTTAGTTGTGGCCCACAGGCTCCTTAGTTGTGGCATGAGGGCTCATTAGTTGTAGCATGCGGGCTCCTTAGTTGCAGCATGCATGTGGGATCTAGTTCCCTGACCAGGGATCCAACCCAGGCCCCCTATATTGGGAGTGCAGAGTCTTATCCACTACGCCACCAGGGAACTCCCTGAAGCCAATATCTTTCAGAAAATCAAAGTCAAAGTCTAAATGTCGCCCAAATGCATGACAACATTTGTTCTCAAAAATTCTCTCTCTGAAAAGCGGAATCTACTAATATTGAATGCCTTACAGAGTCTAATATAAAGAGCTCTCTCAGTTAATTTACTATAAAAAAAAATAATGTCTGGGGAGGACACATCAATCTAGACCATTCCACTAAAGGGAAGTTGTACTATGTGTAATCTGTACAAATTCTTATAGAGATTGTAGTTCTCATGAAACTTTTCTCGACTGGCTCAATAAAAAAGAAAGTATACAATGTAACAAAGATTCAGTCATTATTTATGAGGGTATGATCTCACAACTGCAACTGTAAGATATTTTGGAGAAACCTTTCAAAGGTGATCTTAAAAATTAGAAAAAGGTTGTGGAGATCTTTAATAAGCATTTATGGAGTGAAACAGAAAAAAATATGTACTACTGGTACGTGATTCCATACTGGTTACTTGGAATAAAATTTCCAGAGACAACACCATAAATGGATTTCAAAAGCACTAATTTAATTTGAGATAACTTAGAAAAAAATGAGAAAACTGCTAGGTATTTGAAAGGTGGTTCTAGTGGTGACAAAGATACTGTTGCCAAAGGTTCCTCCACAGAGTTTAAATAAACTTGCTGAATGAAATTAAGATCAAAAATGAAATGTTACAAGCCAATATTTTAAAATCTAATCCTCATTTTTCAAACTTATGGAAGAAAATTGGCTACTCTTTTGTCTTCTAGTTAGAAAAAATGAGGGATTAACTTTTATTCTATATTTCCTTATATTAGGATCCGCACGGTATAAATTATATCCATATATACAAATGTATAAATATATATATATATATGCCAAATACACTGTGAGAAATCAAATGAACTGTTTCATTAGTGAATTTTCCTCTATTTTTAAAACCAATTTAGAGAAAAACTCATATGTACTATAAGGTTAAATATTATATATTATATGGAATATTTAAATTATACCATCTCACCTTTGAGTAAATTATAGATCACAGCACTCTTATACATTTCACTTTTTAAAGTGTAAATAATCCATAATTAGCACTATAAAGTACCAACATAAGAAAAATTTTGCATTGATCTCATTCTCCACTAGAGTGCAGTATGAATTTAAAATTACAACTACAGTATTAGGAGAATCCCATAACACTAGGCATAAAAATAGCATTATTGTAATTTTGTAAATATCTGATGCACACACATATTTATATATATATATAATATTCAGCTTCAGTGGCATGTATATATAGTATAGCTAATGAATTCTGTGTTAATTCACCGAAATACACCTACCAAAAAAAGACAAGATAAATTGGAGGAAAGTCATAGAAAAGCTGACAAACTAAATCAATCATCCTATATTATCGTAAGGTTTTATTAATAAGCAGCAACTCTTTCTTATATAGCCTCTTGACTTAAATATCACTTTGAAACTTTAAAAATGCGGATATTCAAATTAGTAATATCTTACTTTTATAATACGAAAATAATATTACAGAAGATTACATGAGACAAATCAAGATTAACGGTTAGTATTTCAACTTATTTTTATTACTTCATGGCATCAAACTAAATTTGTCAGTCTCGGTAAGATTATGGTTTTCAAAAGCTGATGGAACTCTTACTAAATAGTCAAGGATTCACATACAAAATTAAACCGGGAGTGGCAGGAACAAATATAGAACAAAACTTTTAAATGTATTCCTTTCCCTTATTCAAAGAGCACGCTTTCAGTACTGTAAACTCAGAATCAGAACTTCTATTTTGAAACCTCAGCTAAAGAAAATTTTACCTTACTCTTTAATAGACTCATCATAAAATCATGGCTAGTATATCTTTGATACAAAACTGGAGCTCATAGTTTAATCTTAAAAATAAAAACAAAGGTAATTATTTTGTAAGGTCATTCTTCAATTAGAACCTATATTCAATAATAGGTCAGATATATCTCACATTTCAGTGTAATTAATGTTATCTCTCAAAGTTTCAAAGTCCTATTAAAAAAAACATATTATTATTATTATTCTTTACAAACAAGGTGCGAATAGTTTCCTATATTCTGACCTGTTTTTCTTATTTTGGAGAATCTCTTCTTGAATCAGTCATGTCTTCAGGGCGCCCTTGGCAACACATGACCCCCTAGAATTTTGCCACCCAGCATCCCTCCCATCCTAGCAGGGATGTTGAAAATGAATTAGGAGCTCTTGAGTTCTCAGGCCATATTTTTAACAAAGCTGCTTTAAATATTAACCCTGTTCTCTTGAGAATGCACCAAACTTCTTTGTGCTTTCATCCGTACCCTACTTTGCAACTACAACAGCTCGTATAAACTTAAGGGTGGTCTGCTCCAGAAAAACTTCTGAAGACCTAAGTTAGAGAGAGATTGTTTTGGCTTGTCTCTGGTGAAAGTAATGTCAAGGAATCACCCAAAAGTGACTGGACAGACATAGTTTAAGCATCTCCTCTGTGTCCAGCACTCTTGTAGACGCTTAGGATATTAACGCACCCCATAAGCAAATATCCTAGTTCTCCGTGGAGTCTGAGGGTGAAAATACCTCTTGGTTATATTGACTTTGGATTGACTTTTTTTTTTTTTGACTTTTGATGATCAGTTACCCGCCAAGGAAGAGTAAAACTGTGACGTTTATTGTGATTAACACTTGGGGTTGCCAATTCAGCATTTGGATGGCTAAGTTGTTCACTTCTTTTAAGAAACAGCTTTGCTTTCTCTCATTCTTGGTGCTTAGAGCCCAGGATTTCTTCTTCTTCTTTTTTTTTTCCCCCATGGACTCTGTCTTCTTAAAATATATTTTGACATTTTAGTGATTTCAGCTTTTGTCCCTGCCTAGTCTTTTTCTAATATATACATTTACTCATGGTATTACGTGTCCAGTTTTTTCCATAAGCATTCTTAAGAACGAAATAATCACTCTAAGTTCCATGTTTCCTTTCACATTTTCTCTCCCTCTCAGTATCAGAGGATTAGAGCAGATGCAACTGATGATACAGAGTATCTTCAGGCTGTTTGAGAATATTTTCTCATATTAAGAGAAAGCTCCCTGAAAAATGTATTCATTCCAGCTAGAGCAGACATACCATATGATGGTCCCTAGTATTTCTACCTCATGGTAGTCAGATCCTTGCAGAGCTGATTCCCCTGGAGAACCTGTAACTTGCTTCTACAAACAGAATATGGTAGAGATGATGGGATGTATGTGTTTAAGGGGCATGATTATGTTACATGAGACTCTAATGCCTATTTTGTGAGGAGAGACTCTCCCTCGCTAGCTTTGAAAGAGCAAGCTGAATGTCATGAGCTTCCTTATGGAGAGGACCAGTTGGCAGGGAGCTTAGGGTAGTCTCTGGCCAACATCCAAGAATAAACTGAAGCCATCGTAAGCAGCTGAATGCTACCAACAACTATATGATTGAGGCGGGGGTTCCTTCCCCAGCCAAACCTTAGATGAGACCACAGCCCAGGCTGATACCTTGGTAATCAACTTCTAGAAGACTAAAAGAAGTAAAAGGTCTGCCACAACCTCCCTTCATCAGCTTTCTTATTCAGTATTTCATATACCTATTTGCCCTATGCGCTCAGATGATGTGTTTTGTTTGGAGCCATTTTGCTCCAAAACTCTTAAACCCACACGAAGTAACTGGTATGTCACTGAGTAATCTGACTGAGTCACAGCATTTTAACTAGCTACCCAAATGATACTTCGTTTAACTTTCTCTTTTTGTTCATCAACTGCAAGCTGGCAGAGGGCCCAGAGGACCCAGAGTAGCAATGTCTGGACGCCTGATCTTCAGAAGCTACGAGATAATAAATCTGTGTTGTTTTTAGCCATTATGTTTGCTGTGATAATGTATAAAGTCATGCAGCAATAAAAAACTAATACACCAGTGAACTCTTTGGTATTAATAGTAAAATTGGGAATTGACCTAAATTTCCAAGGCAATGTATTTGCTCACCAAGAAACAGTTCCAGGGCTTCCCTGGTGGCGCAGTGGTTGAGAGTCTGCCTGCCGATGCGGGGGACGCGGGTTCGTGCCCCGGTCCGGGAAGATCTCACATGCTGCGGAGCGGCTGCGCCCGTGAGCCATGGCCGCTGAGCCTGCGCATCTGGAGCCCGTGCTCCGCAACGGGAGAGGCCACAACAGTGAGAGGCCCGCGTACTGCAAAAAAATTTTTAAAAAAAGTTCCAGACAACTTACCACCTAACCTTTTAAAAATGGTTTAACTTTTTTTTTAATGGTTTAAAACATCCCAGCTGTATCCCTAACCTCAAATATGTAAAGCATATTAGAATAAAATAGATTAAAAAGTAAATTAATTATTTTCCCCATAAAGATTTAAATTACCCGATGTACATCCCTGGCGGACATCACTAGTCAATCACGACACCCTTTCCTTCAGAGCCTGAATTGAGTTTCACATACTCAACACATCACTCTAAGAATCCAAGAATTGTTCAAATTTGCCGTATAAGATAAAAACCTATTTTCTATACTAGATACTAGATACATTGTCCAATATATCAGGTTTGACTTAGAGAAAAGTATAAACGTATTCCCAAAAAAAAGAAACAATGCATTAGTCCTTTTTCACTATAGTACCATTTAACATATTTTTCTATCATCTGAATGATAAGCTTGAAGATGGTTAATTAAGTTTGCAGAACTCAGTAATTCTAGACCCTGTAAAAACAATCAAATTTGAAAATGACATTGTTAAATTATAGCAGTTATTATAAATAAAAAGGTAATGCAGGGTGGTAAATTTAAGTCAGAAAATAACTATATAATAGAGATTTTTATATGTAGAAGGGTTTAGAAAAGATTTCCTTCTACTCATGTTTCTCAAATGTGTTATATTCATATTTAAACTCCAAATAGATACATGATAGATATGAATTCAGGTCTAAGAAGAAATGTGAAAGATCATTAAATGGTAGACAGTAGATTATACATTTAAATGACAAGAAATTACGTTTCTTAGATATAAAAAGACGACTAAGAAGAACCTTAATAACAGTCTTAAAATACATAAAGTAATATTATTAAATTGAAGGTGGTTTTCAGCTTCTGTCCATTTCTATTAATGAAAGAGCAATAATACATGAGTTTAAACTACAGTATGAAAAATTTAGGTGACACAGAGTATTTACTCATTTAAAAAGGAAGCTCATTGGTTGGCTTTTTTGAAATAGATTTTCATCTCTCTAGGGTAGTTAAAATTAAATCCTTTTAAAGGTAAGACAATGGATTTTGCTCTTTTCAAGTGCTTTGATCTCCAGAGAATGAAATGATTTAATAACAAGGAATCTTCCTAAAATTAAAAGATTCTTTAAAAGTGTATTTATATTTCACATTGATATATTTTCATTAAAAAGAGTTTTAGTAGTAGGAAAATAAACTTTAATTCCCCCTTAAAATGTTGCTTTTAAATTGCTTTTAAATTTAGCAAAGTATTAGGTCTTAGGACCTTTAGTAACTGTTTTCACCTTCTTTGTAGCTTTAGTTTTTTTTTTTTAATTCAGTTTTCAACAATAAATATATTTCACATCTTTTATATTTAGCTTTTAAAATAAAAATGTTCATTAAAAACAGCTCAGGCAGCTCAATATCAAAAAACAAACAACCCAATCAAAAAATGGGCAGAAGACCTAAATAGACATTTCTCCAAAGAAGACATACAGATGGCCAAGAAGCACATGAAAAGCTGCTCAACATCACTAATTATTAGAGAAATGCAAATCAAAACTACAATGAGGTATCACCTCTCACCAGTTAGAATGGGCTTCATCAAAAAATCTAGAACCAATAAATGCTGGAGAGGGTGTGGAGAAAAGGGAGCCCTCTTGCACTGTTGGTGGGAATGTAAATTAATACAGCCACTATGGAGAACAGTATGGAGGTTCCTTAAAAAACTAAAAATAGAATTACCATATGATCCAGTAATCCCACTCCTGGGCATATACCCAGGCAAAACTAATTCAAAAAGACACATGCATCTCTATGTTCTTGGCAGCATTACTTACAATAGCCTAGACATGGAAGCAACCTAAATGGCCATAGACAGAGGAATGGATAAAGATGTGGTACATATAAACAGTGGAATAACAAGCCAGAACAAGGAAAGAAATTGGGTCATTTGTAGAGATGTGGATGAACCTAGAGTCTGTCATACAGAGTGAAGTAAGTCAGAAAGAGAAAAACAAATATCATATATTAACACATATATGTGAAATCTAGAAAAATGGTACAGATGAACCTATTTGCAAGGCAGGAATAGAGACTCAGACGTAGAGAACATAAGGGTGGACACAGGGCAGGAAGGGGAGGGTGGGATGAACTGGGAGGTTAGGACTAACATATAAACACTACCATGTGTAAAATACATGGCTAGTGGGAACCTACTGTATAGCATAGGGAGCTCAGCTCAGTGCTTTGTGATGACGTAGATGGGGGTGGGGGGGTGGGAGGGAGGTTCAAGCGGGAAGGGATACAGGTATACATATAGCTGATTCACTTCACTGTACAGCAGAAACTAACACAACATTGTAAAGCAATTATACTCCAAGAAAAAAAATGAATCTAGAAAGAAAACAAAGTTATAATTTTTAATTAGGTTAAGGTTTTATTTAAGAGATGTGTGACTTCCCTGGTCGCGCAGTGGTTAAGAATCCACCTGCCAATGCAGGGGACACAGGTTCCCTGGTCTGGGAAGATCCCACATGCCGCGGAGCAAATGAGCCTGTGCGCCACAACTACTGACCCTGTGCTCTAGAGCCCGCGAGCCACAACAACTGAGCCTGAGCACCACATCTACTGAAGTCAGCATGCCTAGAGCCTGTGCTCCACAACAAGAGAAGCCACCACAATGAGAAGCCCGCTCACTGCAACGAAGAGTAGCCCCTGCTCGCTGCAACCAAAGAAAGCCTGCACGTAGCAACAAAGACTCAATGCAGCCAAAAATAAATAAATTTATTAAAAATAAAAGAGAGAGATGTGGGGTACAAAACCATACATTTCTCTTTATCAGTACTTGGATTTTATTTAAATATCAACTCCAAGTCTCTGGAGAATTCAAAGCTTACTTGAAGGAGTTCTGAGCATGAATTTACAGTAGCTGTATAAAGATCAAGGCTCATCAAAGTGTGTTGATCCTAACATTTTCCAGGTGTTTGGTCTCCAGAAATCCCTTCACCCCTCTGGCTCTGTTTCCTTATTTGTAAAATGAGGGAAGTAGGCGGCTGATCTCTGTTCCCTTCTAATTCCACAAACTGTAGCCTAGTTGAGGAAGTGATATTTTACACTTATGTTTCATGCTACCATTATTGACGGCGCAACATGGTGTTTTGTCCTTAGAATAAGTTTTAAAATCTGATATTTGTTTGGATTGTAAAGGTTGACAAACCATTTTCACAGACATGTTCTCATTTAATTTCCCTTTAAAATGATGCCAGATCTCAAATCTTCAGCAATGTGTGTATTCATTGATAAGACTGTTGCATTTTATTGACACATCTCAGGATTAAACTCTCAGCATTGAACTACTCAAGCAAAGCCTTGATGGCCCAAGAATCAAAACTGTGAAAGTTCACCAGATTGCCATGAAGTCCCTTCACACTCCAAGATTTTATAGATTTGTGATTCCATATATCTCCAATTTTAACACTTATGGCACTGCTATGTGGCTATTTAAAAAAGAGAAAGGAAGAAAAAACCTTTCTTTTATCCAGCTTTATTCTAAGTTTTGAGGCATGTTTAAATTAAACATGTTTTTACAAACATGTCTTTCCTTCCAGAAATTCCGAAATCAGTACACTCATTACTATTTACTGTCAACTTCAGTTCATTACATCTATAATTTACCAGATGAGACAGTGATCTACTTTTTCTGATCCAAAGTGCCAGGGATGAAAATGGAAAAGGCTGGGGAGGCTTTAAAATCATAAATTTGGGGGAAGGATGTATAGATCAACAATGAACAAGGAGAGAAACAGAATACTAAGAGACCATTTAAGCCAAATGAAATGGCACAGTAGACAAATGTTTAGATAGAATATTCTTGCTGTCATACTTATTTCTAACTCAATGATGCTTATCAGTTAAACAACTTTTATTGCAGGCTTAGTGCAAACTAGACAATTCCATGTGCCAAGAGCATGCATATCAGCTATCTTTTTTTCTCAAAGCAATTCGCAAATATGTAAATATGATGCAAACCACTGAGCTCCATTTTTTGGATACAGGATTCCCGTCCCACCTGGAAAAGCCCACTGGAAAGGGAGATGTTAGTTATGCTGTGTCTGAAATCTGTCCAGGAAAGCAAGTTATTGCTGATCATCTTTTGAGAACAAACTCTATTGCATAAAGGCAGGACAATGGTAGAAATTGGCATAAAAGAGTACATTAGTTGCTAACTCCTGCTGGCTTATTTTAATGCAACTTTTAATAATAATATTTTGCTAAACTGGAAAATAGGCGTAACTTGAGACTTTTCTGGTCAGTCACATTCTTTTAAATATTTCAAAATTCAATTAGGTTTTACATGCCTATTGCTTAATTGCTTACTCAATGTTAAACAGGCATTAGAAAGTGAGAATTCTTTTTTAGGAACTTGAAAATAAGAAAAGGCTCTGAAGAATTAAGCTTTGAAATAAATACATAGTGGGTCAGAAAAGAGCTTTGCAAAATTGCAATGGAGAGAAAGTTCAGAGGAAACCTGAAGTGGCTTGAACAAAGGCACCCAGATTATGAAAAAATATTGACTCCAAGGGACTGGTCAACCAGGAAAGCACGAGAAAGGATCCGCTAAGCAGTGTGACTAGGATTTATTAAAATACTGCCCAGGGGATGTTGGTATGACCATCTCTGGTGACAGAGATGCTGCAGGCTTCAATGTCCTGATATCCTAAAACTCGTGGTTCATTCAACTCTCCCTCCTCTGATGAGAAGACCACCAAGCCACCTTTCGGTTTTGATCTGGCTTTGCTTATATGGGAAGATGTGTCTGCAAGGGTAGAATAATCTAATCATAGAAACTTGATATGTTTTTGATCCTGGGTAGTAATTTCGTGCTGAAATCCTGGAATTTCTCTTCATCTCATGCTCTTACTGGATGGACTACACGCCCATATCTATAAAATAGTTTTGTTCATAACAATGATCCAGAGTAATTGGCAACAATACCATATTTGAAATGTGTTCACAATTAATATTTTTTAAATGAATAACACTAATGAAAATGTCAGGGGTTTTGGTTTGATTTTTTAAAAAAACTAATAATTTGAAGCACTTAGTATCTACTAGGTGCCATATGCTGGTGAAACAGTTTACAAATATTCATTCATTTAATCCTCAAAATATCACCAATGAGGTAGATCCTATAATTAACCCAAATTTACAGATGAAGAAATTGAGGCATAGCTGGATTTTGAACTCAGGTCCCGGCTCTAGAATCAGTCTAAGGATATCTACAATCTAGCTTGTAACCAACGAGGAGATTCTACAATCTAAAATCCCCTCACATATGAAAATGTATGTGTAATTTCTTAAGAAAGTATATGGTCATTTTTTTTCCTGAAATTTCTTCATTTCTTGGCTCAGTACCTTTTTCTAGCAGCAAACTTAAACTGTCATCTTGTAGTCCGGAAGCACTGCAGTCATTTATTTAATTGAGATCTATGAAAATAAGATAGCTAAGCACTAATCAACATCATATGTTTTTCAATTAACTGGTAATACATATCTATTTCTCAAGCTCATTCTAACTAATGGAGCACTTGGGGTGGTTCAGAACTATTGAAGACTATAATTAATTTACAAAAATCAATTTTTAAAATATGAAAGCTCTCCTGCAGTGAATAATTTCTCTCTCCCCTTCTCTTTCTAAATACACGCTCACACACACACACACACACACACACACACACACACCTATGCATACTTTTTAAACTGTACACAGATTTTTAATTTAATTCATTTTGTAGGGAGAATGGAGTTAGTAATGAAGTAAGAGGGAACAAATTTGCTCTCATGAGGAATATTTAGACATTCTAAATAACAATTTATTAGATCAGTGTCAATTCACAATATTCAAACTTTGTTTAAAGATGGAAATTATACAAAAATGTCCCTCAACAGATAAATGGATAAAGAAGATGTGGTATATGCGTACAACAGAATACTACTCAGCCATAAAAAATAATGGAATAATCCATTTGCATCAACATGAATGGACCTAGAGATTATCATACTAAGAGATGTTAAGTCAGAGAAAGACAAATATCACATGATATCACTTATATGTGGAATCTAAAAAATAGTACAAGTGAAATTATTTACAAAACAGAAACAGACTCACAGACATAGAAAACAAACTTATGGTTACCAAAGGGGAAAGGACAGGATGAAATAGGAGCTGGGATTAACATATACACACTACTGTATATAAAATAGATAAACAACAAAGACCTACTGTATAGTACAGGGAACTATATTTGGTATCTTATAATAATCTATAATGGAAAAGAATCTGAAAAAGAATATACATATATTCTTATGTTTATATATTCTTTTATATATATATATATATATATATATATATATATATATATAAAATCACTGTGCTGTACACCAGAAACTAACACAACATTGTAAATCAACTACACTTCAATAAAAAGGGGGGCAATTAAAACTGAGGGGAGAGGGCTTCCCTGGTGGTGCAGTGGTTGAGAGTCCGCCTGCCGATTCAGGGGACTGGGTTCGTGCCCCGGTCCGGGAAGATCCCACATGCCATGGAGCGGCTGGGCCCGTTGTGCGTCCGGAGCCTGTGCTCCGCAACGGGAGGGCCCACAGCAGTGAGAGGCCCACGTACCACAAAAAAAAAAAAAAAAAAAAACTGAGGGGAGATTTGAATCAGGAACAGGGGAACCCAAAAGAGGAAGGGAGAAAGGGAGGGAGGGAGTTGTGATAATATTGGGCAGATTTGGATGGGTTTGTAGATTTGCTTTAAAAAACTGATTCACATTACGTGGAGAAAGGCATCACAGGAATACAAGTCTTTATCCTCCTCCTTACCATCAGAAATTTTACATTTTTAGACTTGGCTTCTGTGTCTCTCTTTATGTGATGATAATAAGACAAAATTAAATAGCTCCAAGTTGTTTCGTGTGGCATTTACAAAAGCAGCAGTTAATAGGCAAACGGGACCTGAGTGGATGATTCTACATTGTCTTATGTCCTATGGAAAGTGCCCTGTTGTCCACCAAGCACAAACACTGCCTTCCAAATGACAGTAGGATATCCTAGAAAGTGAGCTCGACTTGCAGAACTATCTATATGCTATCCCTCATACGCCATCTGTTATTCTTTACTAATTCTAACACACTTTTGCCCTGATGTGTTTGCACTGTTTGGAAAATGAACACTTACCCATTAAATGCAATGATAAAAAATGGCCCCATGGATGTACTGAAGCAATAAAAACAGTATTCTTGGTAAGTGTTACCATCACAGTCTGAGATTTTATATTGCTGCTGAGGAGTAATTTCTAAAACAATTACTTGTGGGCAAATATATTAATAATATTCAAATACAGTCAAAGTTGAAAATGCAAATCTACAAGATGGGACATTTCAAGCTCAGACTGACACTCTGTCTGCAAAACAGCCCATCCCCTGGGCTCAGAACCCTCAGCATGTGTTAATTTTATTCTGACTTGTGCCTTCTGTGATGGTAGCTGCATGTACCAGGTAGAGCAAATTGATTTTTTGAGCATAGTTCTTCTCTGCTATTGACTTATTTTTTAATTCATATGTTGGCAACCTTGATTTCATTTTAAAGAAGTGAAAAGTTCTTTTTCAAGTATCAAGAGGGAATTTGTCTGACTATACGTGTTAAGGGTTTTGCTGTGGTCACTGAGCCTAACACCTAGCAGCTATAAGTTCAGGAAGCAACTGCTAATATCCCGAGCTCTACGGGGCCGAGGTTACATAAACAGTACCATAGCAGTGTGAAACAAGCCCACTAGAACTAGCTGGAGGAAACTGGTATTGAGGTTAAATTAAATGTTATATATATATATATATATATGTAAAACTGATCTCTTCCAATTACCTTATGCTTCTCTATGATTTCTCCATGAAGTTGTAAGCCTTTAAACACAAACATCCATACAAAATAAGAAATATGATACAGATATGCACTTTTTTCTCTCCACAGAGATAGCTTCCCATTCTTGTAATTTGGGGTGTCGTTTAAGCTAATTTAAAATAACAGTTGTGTGGCCTACCACTTTACAATTACTATTTACAAAGGATGTTCTGTGAAATTCTAAAATTTATTTTAAAATGCTTGAAAAATACCTAAAATTCATATGCAAACAAGTTTTTCCCTCCGATTACAAGACTCTTGTGCTTCATCTCTAATAAGCCCAATTTTAATGAAATTGGCAGTATTTATTATTTCAACTGTTGATTTACCATAGAGAATTAAGTTCAGTGTTCTGTTTTTTCTTTATAAACATAGGGAATGCAAAGCAGAAACTGCTTTCTATACTGTTAATTGGGCTAGATAATTATTATTGGCCTGATTAAGTATATTTTTAAATAGTGTATTATATTGACTTTTTAAGACTATTTTGCCTAACATAATCACTTAAAGGTGCCCCTTGGGCACATTTGTCTCCTAGAACTGGACAATATTATGGTAGAATATGAGCATTATGTTTTTATACAGCTCTCCATTGTTTATTAAGCCTTTAAGCTGATAAAAAAAAAATCACTTTCCAAAAAATCAAGAGACTAATAAAATGTGTAGTACTTGTAAAACAGTAATTAATGAATAAATGTTTTTGATGCACAGTCTAACGAAATATGATTAAAATAAAAACTAGAATTTAAAATATTTCAGGGAAGTAGTAAAATGACCCAGGCATTAGTAATGCAAGCCTTTTAAAAATTATACTTTATGAGAAACACGAGAAAAAAATATATCAACATCTTACTGCTAATGCTTACAGAATTACCCTGAAGCACCCTAAAAAAAATCAGTGGTAATGTCCAGATCCATTTAACAAAGGCAGGTTCTTCCCATATAGAATTCTCTCCCATATAGACATTGGTAGGATGATAATGAAAAAGGAGATGTAATTTTTTCCCTGCTACCCTAAAAAGCTGCATCTCATTCCTCTCCTCCCTCCACTTATGTGATTCAAGTGATGCTACCAACCATCGACCCCTGCCCCAACCTCAGGGTTAGGAGCATGATCCCAGGACTAACCAATCATGGTGACTTCTTTCACAGAAGGACATATGACCCAACACTGGGCCAGTCAGAGGCCTTCTGTGAGCTTTTCTAGCAGCAAACTTAAACTGTCATCTTGTAGTCCGGAAGCAGATACAGAGAGGTACTTCCTTCATCCTAGTTTGCAAGCTGTGATGCTAGAGTTGGCTGTCAATAGCATTACCCCATCCCCCAGTGAAGAAATCCTTTGATAAAATGAAGAAAATGGAGCTGTGCTAGGCAGATTCCAAGATGGTTCCCAATGACCCCCGCTTCTGGTATTCATGCTGTTGGGGAGTCCCCCTACACAACAAACAAGGCTAACATATTTCACAAAAAAAGAAATATCGCGGTAATGATGGTGTGTCACTCCTGAGGTGAGATCATAAGGCTTCTGCCTTGCACCCTCTTGGATCATCTATTTGTTTTTTTTTTAATTAACTTTTATTGGAGTATAGTTGATTTACAATATTGTGTTAGTTTCAGGTGTACAGCAAAGTGAATCAGTTATACATGTACATATATCCACTCTTTTTTTAGATTCTTTTCCCATATAGGTCATTACAGAGTACTGAGTAGAGCTCCCCGTGCTATACAGTAGGATCTTATTAGTTACCTGTATGTCAATCCTAATCTGCCAGTTTATCCCCCCTGTCTTCCCCTTTGGTCACCATGAGTTCGTTTTCTACACCTGTGACTCTATTTCTGTTTTGTAAATAGGTTCATTTGTACCATTTTTTTAGGTTCCACACATAAGCGATATCATACAATCTTTGTCTTTCTCTGTCTGACTTACTTCACTGAGTATGACAATCTCTAGGTCCATCCATGTCGCTGCAAATGACATTATTTCATTCTTTTTTACGGCTAACGTTCCATTGTATATATACACCACATCTTCTTTATCCACTCATCCATCAATGGACATTTAGGTTGCTTTCACATCCTGGCTATTGTAAATAGTGCTACAATGAACGTTGGGGTGCATGTACCTTTTTGAATGAACTAATTATCAAAGAGATGCAGAGCAAAACTACAATGGCTCATCTATTTGGAGGGAAACCTGCCGTCACACTGTGAGGATTCTCAAGCAGCCTTTGGAAGAGGTACCCGTGATAAGGAACTGAGGCCTCCTGAAAAGAGCCAGCCCCAGCACATCAGCCACGTGTATGAACCACCTTTTCAGTGGATCCTCCAGTCCCAGTGGCCGTCAAGAGATGGCCTATGTCATGGCCAACATCTTGACTGCAGCCTCATGAGAAACCCTGAGCCAGAATCATGCAGCTAAGTTGCTTCTGAATTCCAAACCTACGGAAAATATGTGCAATATTAAATGTTTATTGTCTCATGCTGCTAAGTTTTGGAATAACCTGTTGCATAGAGATTGATAACTAATACTGAAGATCAGTAGAGTCAGTCATGAAGAAATGAGAAGCAGAAAGGGAGAGAAAATGCTAGCAGAATTCAACCTTGAGCCCTGCTTTACTTAACTTCTCCTTCCACTCAGAACCTTCCCATTTATAAGTGTCAAATTTGCTATTATTTTTCTTGCTCTGGTACTTGATTTGGTTTTAGGTCACTTGCAAGTTAAAGAGTATTAATAGGGCTGTTGATAATGACAGTGCTGATAATAGCTACTGTTCAGTGACACCTCTAATGAACTGGGCACCTTGTCAAAGACTGAACCGTTCTCTCTAATCCTTTAACAACTCTGCTAGGTTGTTATTGTTATGATCAAATCACAACTGAGTCCTTAAGTATGTTGACCAAGGAACAAAACTGGGTTTTAGACACAGCTCTACTTAACACCAAGGCCTAAGTTTTTTTCAGTATGACTCTATAGTTCATATTTCCATTTATCTAAAGAGGGTTTAATCTCAGGTAAAGAAGGAGAAATTGTTGATATCACTCTATCTTCACAGGAAATTAGTAGTTATCAAAACTTAGATTTAAATTGTTAGAAAATTAATAATGATTCCTTATGTATAGTTTGTATCTCAACCAGTTTGGGGAAGCCCTTTACTTTACTTAATGTCTTCTTCCGACTCTTCTACTCCAGGAAGAATTAATTTTCCCATCATTTTGTTCACTTAGAAGTTCATTCATAGGGCTAACATAACTCTTTCACAATACAGCCTTTATTAATTAGAAATGCCTTTCTCTCTCCAATAGATTATGAACTTTTTACGGGTAGCAATTTGAGCTTAGTCATTTTTCTTACGTATTCTTCTATTATAAAGCAATACAGTCATACCGATTTTGAAACAGAGGAAAACATTAAAATCTTAACACAATTATTCTAACACTTATTTTACTAAAATTCATTATGTAAGATATTAACAGATACTACATGGGAAACATGTGATCTAAAAACAAATTAATTTGAAAAAATCTGGGTTAAATAAAGTTAGGCAGAATTCTTTCCTGCAGGACAGACATCTTAGAATCCTTAATATAGAGATTTTTATTGTGATTTTATAAATTAGGAATATACTATGCAGGATTTTCCTAATTTACTTGACCCTTTTGCACTAGGGTTCCACGGAACTCTGAGAATAAGTACAATATTCTGTTACATATTTAGGCTCTTTCAATTTTTTCACTTTTCTAAGTAAGTCCAGGAGAAAAATCTCTGTGCATTTACTTTGTTTTTTTCTTTTTATAGCAATACCTTCTGAACAATTTCCTTAAATCAGAGGCTCAAAGATGTAAGTATTGTTGCAAAGATTATGAGCAACTTAGTTTTTGTCACCTACATTGTTAACTGGCTTTCAAAATGATTATACCCATTTTTGCACTACAGTGAAGGTGTGAGAATGTCAGTTTCATTGAACTCCTGTCAGCATGAGGTATCCTATTTTTCCTTAATTTTTCTAGTGAAATGAATAGAAAATGATAACAAAGCGCATGTCTGGGGCTTAGCACTTCATCTTAGGCACCACCCTTGTGTCCCAACATCAGTGCCCTCCTCTTCCCTCCATAGAGATGGGCAGTTTCTTCTTATTTGGTTCACAGGGTAGTTATTTAATGGAGCTATAGTTTCCTCTCCATTATCTTAGAAATATTGATCAACAGATAAAACTGAAGATATGAAGACAGATTAGCCTTAGTGAGTAAGAAGATCAACAATAATATGCCATCCTCCTGGAGGAACTTTCACATATAGAGTGTGTCCCAGGTGCTGAAACAGGACAACAGGTGCTGAAGAAAGAGCTTTTCTCAACCACAAGAAGGAGAAAAGTTTACCACACTGTACATCCATAAATAAGAGAGTCAGAAGTGCCACTTGCCAAAAAAAACGGAAAAGAAGCCTTCTCTCTGTCACCCCATCAAACCCACATACGTGAAAACTGCTTTACGATTTTTAGCTATAACGCCAAAGACACAATTTATGAAAGAAATAATTGATAAGCAAGACTTCATTAAAATTAAAAAATACTGTTCTGTGAAAGACAAGTCAAGAGAATGAAAAAAACAAGCCACAGACTGGGATCAAATATTTGCAAGAGATGCTTCTGAGAAAAGACTGTTATCCAAACTATACAGGAACACAATATCCTTTTCTGAATGATAAGCCTGACTCATAATGCTGATAACTGCCAATAACCCCACTGTTTATATACAGTCCTTCACTTACTGCTAAAATAAATTAATGAAAAATACACACACACACACACATCCACACACACAACTCTTAAAACCCCAAATTAAGAACACAATCTGATTAAAATGGTCCAAAGGCTTTAACAGACACCTCACCAAAGAAGACAGGCAGATGACAAATAAGCATATGAAAGGAAGCTCCCCATCAATGTCATCAAGTAAACACAAATTCAAACAATGAGACATTACTACCGATCTATCAGATTGGCCACAATCTAGAACACTGATGACACCAAATGCTGGAGAGGATGTGAAGCAACAGGAACTGTCATTCATTGCTGCTGGGGATGCAACATGGTCCAGCCCCTTTGAAAGATCGTTTGACAGTTGTTTTGTTTTGCTTCACAAGATTAAACACACTCTTACCATATAATCCAACAGTCAAGCTCCTTGGTATCTACCCAAAGGAGCTGAAAACTTACATCCACCCAAAAATCTGCACACAGATGTCTACAGCAGCTTTACTCATCATTTCCAAAACGTGGAAGGAACCAAGATGTCCTTCAGTAGGTGAATGGGTAAATAAATGGTGCTACATCCAGACAACAGAATATTATTCAGTGCTAAAAAGAGAAGAGCTCTCAATCCATGAAAATATGTGGAAACGTTGATGCATATTAAGTGAAAACAGCCAAACCGAGAGGGCTACATACTGTGTGATTCCAGCTAGAAGACACTCTGGAAAAAGGCAAAAATATGGAGACAGGAAAAAGATCGGTGATTGCCAGGAGTTGAAGGGGAGTGGAGAGATGGCTAAGCAGTGCACAGAGCACACAGAAATCACTCTGTGTGATACAATGCACTGGATACCCGTCATTATACATTAGTCCAAACCCAAAGAATGTACAACACCAAGAGTGAACCCCAAGGTAAACTATGGACTTTGGGTGATTATGATGCATCAGTGTAGGTCCAGAGATTATAACAAACATACCACTCAGGTGAGGGGGTTGCTGAAAATTGGGGAGGCCCATGCCTGTGGGGGTGGGGGGCAGGGAGTATAAGGGAAATCTCTGTACCTTCCTCTCAATTTTGCTGTGCATCTAAAACTGCTCTAAAAAATCAATTCTTTTTAAAAAATACTAGGAAGTTTGAGAAACTATGAAAGATAGGGACAAGTTTTACATTTCAGTACACTAAATGGCCCATTTTTCCTGCTTTTTGAACAAGAGTCCCTGCATTTTTATTTTGCACTGGGCCCTCATATCCTGTAGCCAAAACTGTTCGATACGAGCTCTGCAAATATTTTCTCTCATTAAATATCTTATCTTTTCATTCTCTTAAGAGGGTCATTGCAGAGCGAAACTTTAAAATTTTGATGAAATGGAATTTATCAGTTTTTTCTTTAATGAATTATGCTTCTGGTGGCATGTATAAGAACACTTATCCTGACCCAGTTCACAGAGAGTTTCTCGTATATTTTCTACAAAAAGTTTCATAGTTCTACATTTTACACTTAGAGATCTATGATCCAAACATGATGAGCAACTTATGTTTTTCATCTATATTATTTCTACTCAAAACTCTATCCTCTTCTTCTGGGACTATACTTATAACAATGCTGGAACTCTTCTCAATGAATCACGTATCTCCATCTTTTTTTTCTGTATTTTCACAATTTTGTTTCCTACTAGTGCTTCATTCCAGATGTTTCTACTGAGTTGTACAACAGTTCAGAAGACCTCTCTTCAGCTTTGACTAATTGACTGGTCAGTTTATCTATTGAGCTCTTAATTAACGATTATGTATTTCAGTTCTAAAATGTGAGTTTGACTTATTTTTATAGATTCCAGTTCTCTGGTGAAATTCTACATCATATCATTATTTTTGTCAACATATTAATTTCAGTTATATTTTATACCTCCAATATCTGAATAATCTCTGGTCTATAGCCCCACTGTCTCTCTTGGACTTTTTTTAAGTGTTCCTGATTTGCTTGAAAATTTTTATTGAATGGTGGGAAATGTGTATAAAAATTTGGAAGGGCTGCAGAAGATATGTCTTCCTCCAGAGAGGATTACTTTTCTTCTGGCCTTCTTCTAGAACTGAAGCAGACCCTCTTGATTCAATCAGAGAGTGAGATGTTTAGAGTCTGGGCTTTTGGCCCTAACTCCTAGGGTAGGAGTCTTCCGGAGTCTCAGATGGAAGTCGGGGGATCTCCCCCAGCTTTTCCCCTAGACCATGAAGTCAGTGTTTGTCTCTCCAGCTCTGTGCATCTGTCAGAAGCTCCTCTTAGAGTTGCATCCTCTTTGTATTTTCATTCTGTTCAGCCTCAGTGACTGATGACCCCACCACGGTTCAGGACTAGACAAATGCCTTGATGCACAAAAGCTGCTTAAAATATCCATCTCACTTCTCTTTGTTTCCTTTTCTCTGGCATCTTGAATCCAAAAGTCTTGTCTTTCTTTACTGTGTTCAGATTTCAAAGAGCCGTCTGTTATTACTTTACGTCATTTTCATAGTTGTGCTTGAAGAGAGGGTTGGCTTGATACAAACCATTCTGTCATAGTCAGACATGGATATCCTCTTGTACTTATTACCCTCTATATGTATGTGTTACTCTTCAACAGGGATGTGGGCTTCCCTGGTGGCTCAGCAGTTAAGAATCCGCCTGCCAATGCAGGGTACACGGGTTCGAGCCCTGGTCCAGGAAGATGCCACATGCCACAGAGCAACTAAGCCTGTGCACCACAACTACTGAGCCTGTGCTCTAGAGCCCGTGAGCCACAACTATTGAACCCAGTGCCACAACTACTGATCCCACGTGCCACAACTACTGAAGCCCGCGCACCTAGAGCCCATGCTCTGCAACAAGAGAAGCCAAAGCAATGAGAAGCCTGCGCACCGCAACAAAGAGTAGCCCCTGCTCGCCACAACTAAACCCCACGCGGCAACAAAGGCCCAATGCAGCCGAAAATAAAATAAAATAAAATTTAAAGAAAACAGGGTGTATTCATGAATTACTTATACACAATGTGTAAAGGAAAGTAAAATGTTTTAAGAGCCTGAATTAAAAGACTGGGGAACAGAGCCAGAAATTGTGTACATAATAATAAAGAGATGAGAAAATTTAAGCAATGATACAGAAAAGAGAA
Organism: Orcinus orca; assembly: GCF_937001465.1. Classification (NCBI taxonomy): domain Eukaryota; kingdom Metazoa; phylum Chordata; class Mammalia; order Artiodactyla; family Delphinidae; genus Orcinus; species Orcinus orca. The sequence goes on along the minus strand of NC_064563.1, from coordinate 6,657,338 downwards.
CCAAAGTGAACAAAGAGCTCCTAATACCTGGATTTGACAGGTTCACCTGTTAAGTTTAAAAGATGAGATTAAGTTTAAAGATAGAGACGGGGCTTCTACTGGTTTCACGTTTAGAAGAGGACAATGGTATTCTCAATGTGTGGTGCCGAGGGGACCACGGATATTTGCAGCAGAGACATACGAAGCCTGACTTGTGAAAGGATGTTCATTGAGAGACAACTGGAGGCTACCTGATGATCTGGTACTAACCTTATTGTGAAAGACAGCTCTACGTCTTATATACATAGGAGAAAATTGATGAGTCCTTGTTTGTATAAATAAGCTTTCAGGGAATAGGTACTGAAAATGAGAGAGAAGTTAGGTTTTGCTATATTATTGAACGGCAAGTAGTTGTAAAGCAAGGGAATAAAAAAAGAGAATTGATCTCAACAAAATCATGGCTTTGACATGTTGAAAATCTCCTTTTAGAATCTTTGTATTGTGTTTCTCTCTTGTATTTCATGCTAACACAAAATGTAAACAAAAAACGACATATTTGTATTGCTATTATTAAAATATGTACAGGGCAGGCAACCACAGCCGTGAGGCATACATCTAATATAAAAGTAAACAACTCAACACATAACTTTTTCTCAGTCTTCATATAAGAGAACTTGCCCCATTACTAACTGCCTTTTCTTAAGTTAGATTTCACCATTTCTTTTAAATAGAAAATGATGGTTTTAAAATTTACTACATTGTCCGTAGGCTATATATTAATTGGAGGAAAGACACAGTAGCAACTTCCCTGTTGCTGTAAATTTCATTAAATCTGTCTTCTTTAACGTCTGCAAAATTATGAATTCCACACCATCTGTTGCTCTTCAACGCATCTCAAGATCATTGACCATTACATGTATCACTCCTCCTTGACCAGATCTCCCATGTTTCTCTGCTGAAATGTCTGAAGATCCCAGAATTTCTTACTTCTGATTTGTGGGGAAAAAACCAAACGAACAAAAGACACAATCCCATGATTCCATTTCCGCATTATTTTTGCCATTTTACGGCCTCTGCTTTTCCTTCCCTTTGTTTCACTGAGCTATAACTGTCCGCCCAATGTAGATTACAGTTTACATCTAGGGAAATGTGTGGAAGGAAATACAGACATTATAAATAACATGATTTGAATGTTTTATTCAGCGCATACTTGAAGAGGCAGCATCAATTACAACGCCGACAGCACAGCTGAATGCAAGAACGTTTGTCCTCTCAAAGGAATACGATGCTAGGTATGGAAATATTCACCGTCAAAAGGGCCATTGCCAGTCTCCATATAGTCAAAGAATGAGACTTGCTGACTCCAAATTCAGTGTTACTATGTAAGCATATAAAGGACACTGTAAAAGGGAAGGAAGGGAGCTAGCATTCCACATTCTTCCTACGGGGGAGGGGCTATGCTCATCCTGGAAACCATGTCCTACTGTCATCCTCACTGTTCAGATGTGAAAACTGAAGCCAAGCATGTTAAGCAAATTTTCTGAAGTGCGACAAGTTTTTTATTTTATTAATTTTATTGGGGTACACTTGCTTTACAATGTTGTGCTACTTTCCACTGTACAGCAAAGTGAATCAGTTATACGTATACATATATCCCCTCATCTTTAGATTTCCTTCCCATTTAGGTCACCACAGAGCATTGAGTAGAGTTCCCGGTGCTACGCAGTCGGTTCTCATTAGTTAAGCCAGAGTTGTGACTTAAATGAGGCATGGTTAACAGCAAGGCCAAGAACTGAAGAGGATGAATACACAGTTAACCAAAGAGATGCATATATGTGATGTGTAGGCAGAATTTACAAATTATGGTTTAATTAGGAAGCAGGATAAAATGTGGTTTTATGGAAAGAGACTCAATCACAGTAACCATAAATATTTAGTGTTATGGATATTTATTATATAGTAGAAACGCTTTTAAGACTTTCCCTGCCCTGCTGCATTTAATCATCAATGAAACCCTGAGGAATGGGTATTCGTGTTTTTCTGATTTTATAGGTGGAGACTGTGTACCAGGAGGTCATAGAACGGTCAAGACCACGTAACTAGAAACTGTCAAAGAGGGAGCTGAAACCTCCAGAACCCATGCCTGACCACCATGACCCTTAGAGAACACAGCCCTGGAGATTTCACATAGGAGGAGTTTGATTAGGGAAGAAATAGAAAGAGCTCGACTCATTTTTTATTCCATCTCAATCATGGCAAGATGATAAAGTCAGCTGAGAGAAGATGCTTACAAAATACATGTGCTTCATTCCTGTTTAATTCTTCAAGTTTAAATAACATTCAAATACTATTTTTCTAGCCATAAAAAGTCTTTACTTATATATGAAAAAGAAAAAAGTGAATCCGCTATCCTGATAAAAGAGATATAAAAATCATCTTAAATTGATACTTTTGACAGCACAGAATTCTTCCTGCAGTTCCCTTCTGAACTTCGATATAAAGAAAATCAGTTGCTAACTGGAGAAAAAACATATCCAAAACCCCACAGATCAACAACAACAACAAAGTCGGTGTGTTAGACAAATTTAGATACTAAATGAGGCTTTACAAAGTTTATCCAAATGTTCTATTGATGGCTTTTGCACAGAAAGTCTTTCTCTCCTATTTGAGTCAGCAAACTGGGAACCTAGAAAGACTTCAGACTGATGATGTACCTTCTCTCCTAGTTTTATTTTATGTTATTTAGTATATAAGAAGGATAGAAGGATTAACTCACTGAAAATACAACATATAAGAAAGCTCACGGCAAAGCCTGTCATAGACTTCATTGGAAATATTGTTCGTGGCATCAGAAGCCAGGACCTTGTGAAAGGTCTTTGGGAAAAGTTGCTAGGGCATCTTTAGGGAAGATTCAGCCATGTCTCCTTTGTGTCAGAAACAGGTGGAAGGACTTTTCAAAGAGATGACAGAAAATGGTCGCATAATCTCCTGGTCCCACCCAGGAAGCTGTGTCTGGGTGAGGTGAGTTTCAGCGAGGGCTCTAGGGCCTTGAATTTGCCTCTTGTGCGTTACAGCTTTCTGACAGGTGTTGTCAGCCATCAGATGGCAAGTGGTCAGCAGTTTCCAAAATTTACAAGCTGACAAAACCCAGGAAAAAGGAGGGTTGAATCATGGTCTCCAAAGCTGAAAAGGGTCCTAGAGAATCAGGTGATGAGGTGTCAGGGATCTCTGTTGCCAGTTCTGTAATGTTTGTTGCCAGTTTATAGTTCCACTTGCAGATTTCAAGGTGATCCCTACTTTATGAGACAATAAGTGTTAAGCATCTCGGGCTTTGATAAGGCCACCTGGAGTCATTGACAATGGTACTACAGTGGAGAACTGCAGGCCATAAAAGCATCCTGCTTCTCAGATCCATTCAGGCAGCCCATAATATTTACCCAAGACACACTGTGAACAAAGCATGCTATATATATCTTGGGAGAGTTACAAAAAGAAGAGCAGATAGGGCATATTCCCTTGAAAAGCTTAAAGCTACAAAACAGATAGCTTAGAGACATGTCACAAATGCTCCCACACACGTTTCATCCTATAAATACAAATTAACTAAACTGCTAAACTTACTAGTAGAAGCTAATTAAAGAGTCTGGTGAATACAATAGGAGGTGATTCAACTCTAGAGTTTACCAACATTTTGAAGGCATCATATTTTGTAAAAACATTGTTTATATATCATTATTAATGCTTTTATATTCCTCTGTTCTATATCTGGTATTATGTTATTGGTATTAGTATATTTTTCAAATAAAGTTGGTTTGGGAGGGGAAAATATAAACATGAACTATAAGCAAACCATTTTCTTTTCTGAGTACTGGCAAATTTTTTAGTTGTTTTGCATGACTATTCATATTAAGTATCCCTAAAATAATCTTCTTCCTTTTTTTCCATTTAGTTTTGAGAACTCCAGCAAAAGATCAAGTTACTACTGGAAAGTTGTCAAGTTACTACAAGTCAAGTTTGGAAAATTGACTTTTTGGTGAATTGGCTTTTTCACAAATTGTTCTTTTTGACGATTGATCTTCAACAAATGGACTCAGATCCTGAATTTTATAGCACCCTATATGGTTTTCCCCAACTTTATCCATCTGGCTTACTTCTACTCATCTTTTAATAGATGGCTTATCTCTCACTTGCTTTTCCAGGAAATCATTGAGTTCCCCCAAAATTCCTGTTATGAACATCTTGGGTTTACCCAGCTGAAGAACTGATTTAAACAGAATGAAAGTGTTTACAGAGTTGTTTGTCAATCGCAGTAGATTAGAAATTCCTGAAAAGAGAGAACAATATCTTATCCACAATTATATTTCTAGCACATACCAGATGCTCAATAAAGCATTTGGTGAATGAATGAATATTCCTCAAAGTTAGCAATGACTGGACAACCAAATAAATGTCCTGAGTACATAAACGTCAGTGGCCATTCTTCTCATCTTGGTCTCCCACCTTTTCAGATAATCTGGTTTCCTGAACCCTCTTGCATAGTCAATCAGTCATGTAACTTCACCCCAGAGATTGCAGTTCATTTGTGTCACAGGTGGGCAGCAGACTCAAACAAGGACAATCTGATTCTCTGCAACTGGAGAATTTAGATTCAGAGACAAGACTGGAATTTAGATTCAGAGATGAGCCTTTGTGTTTCATTTGGGTGGTTGACCTAGGAGGGGATACAGAGTAGGAGCAACTGTGTGTGTTCTTGCTGTACGTGACACTGAGAAATCAGATCTACAAAGAAAGTAGAATGCTGCCTGGGGGCAGAAAGATCAAGAGAGAGGGTAGGAAAACAGAAGGGTGGTGGAGGATAGTGGGGCAGAGATTGGAAGTGGGCAAGAAAGGTTCCAGTGGTTCCTGAATGCCTTATATTTTGGAGGTATACTTTTTTTTGAGACCTTACAGAATTTCTCGTACCAGAGTCTCTGAGATCACTCTATATACTTACTGCAAATTCCTTCATCTCCCTTTTCCTTTCTAAATCTAGTTAGACTATTTTTTTTTGGAGTATACATCTTTATTGGAGTATAATTGCTTTACAATGGTGTGTTTAACATCTGCCTTATAACAAAGTGAATCAGTTATACATATACGTATATCTCCATATCTCTTGCCTCTTGCGTCTCCCTCCCTCCCACCCTCCCTATACCACCCTTCTAGCTGGTCACAAAGCACTGAGCTGATCTCCTTGTGCTTTGTGACTGCTTCCCACTAGCTACTTTACATTTGGTAGTGTTTATATGTCCATATATACACTACCACTCTCTCACTTTGCCCCAGCTTACCCTTCCCCCTCCCCATGTCCTCAAGTCCATTCTCTAGTAGGTCTGTGTCTTTATTCCCATCCTGTCCCTAGGTTCTTCATGACCATTTTTCTTTTATATATTCCATATATATGTGTTACCATATGGTATCTGTTTTTCTCTTTCTGACTTACTTCACTCTGTATGACAGACTCTAGGTCCATCCACCTCACTACAAATAACTCAATTTCGTTTCTTTCTATGGCTGAGTAATATTCCATTTACTATGTTTTTAATTCAACTAAATGAACCCTGCCTCTGGCAGCAGATAACCTCAGCAATGTGTTCCATCCAGAATTCCTCTCCAGTTTTCTCTTCCCTGCAAATCCTCTTTAGACAGGAGGTAATTATAGCCACACAACTGGTAATTTTCTAAGGCATGGAGGCAACAGAGAAGTAACGTTTCTCTGGCCTCACTGTATCTAACTTGCTTCTCCACAAACCTCTATTTCCTTCTGCACATTTAAGAAAGGCCTAGTAGGCTCTTGCTCAGTTATGCCCAGTGGACAGCAAAACACAGGGGAAGAAGAATACAAGGTGAATAGAAGGGGCTGGACCACCGAATACTGCATCCTCGCACTGCCTACCACTACTCAGCCCCTGCTCCGCCATCTACCAATGTCTGCTCCACAAAAGGACAAATCAACACACAACTTCTATGCGTCCATCTCGTCATGCCGTCTCTCCACATTCCCATACGCTTATGTCTTCCTGTAACGATTTTTAAACCAAGAAGTTTGGAGGACAAAAAGAAATTGATTAGCCCGGATCAAGTGGCTCTGATCCACCTGTTATAAAGTAATAAATCCTTGACCTTTTGGAAACACATTAGTGATGTTTCACTTAAGAGATTCTCTTTTCTTAGAACTAATACGTTTCTAAAATGTCAGGCTTTATTCCCTCATCATTAAAGAAATCAGCCTTAATATGTTTCCCCTTTTGAGTGACTATTTTAAATAAGTCAAAAAGGCCATTTCTAATGTCAATATAAAGACGATTTAGGTGAGAAAATGTAAAGACAAATAAAAGCTCATCTTCAGGTTAGGTAATGTGTAATACTTTTTTTTATAATTATGAAAGTAAAATTAGGGCAAAGCTAATAGTATAGCTATAGTGAGTATAGAACTATTTAAACTTAAAGTACTAAATTGTTCTCTTATTTACAGCCTTTCTGAGAATAAATCACTAAGTAATACTTAATTGTAACATACTAGGCTAAGATGCACTCCCAAATTAACTAGGATGAAAAGAACATAAAATGTGTTCACTTGGAACCAATGAACGATTGTTTAAACATAACGGCTAGATTGCATTTATTTGGAGGTAGTGAGTAACATGCTAACTAAAATCTTTTTTTCTTTTTTTTTTAGCCTCTGCTGAATAAAATGCAAGTTAATCTACAGAAGTTTGCAAATCACATTCTTTTCAGAAAACTTCTTTCATATGGAAAGGACATTTCTCAAGGAGCAAATATAATTACAGGAAATTAGTCACCTGACACTCTAATTGGTAAATCAAAGTAACGTCATAGTTTGGCCTGGTAATCTAAGACAGGGGTTGGGAAATATTTTCCGTAAAAGGCTAGGTCGTCAATATTTTAGGCTTTGTGAACCACATACAGTCTCTGTTTCATATTCTCTCTTTTTTGTTTTTATTTGTTTGTTCGGATTTACAAGCTTTTGAAAATGTTAAAACCATCCTTAGCTCATGGGCAGGACAAAAACAAGCCATAGACCATATTTGCTCCATGGGCTGAAGTGTGTTGCTCTAAAGCAAAGGGTGATTGGGCTGTCACGTGACCAGATATGATTTCCTCCTGGAAGCAGAATATTGTGTGTATCTCGCATTCATGTTGGCTCCTAATTAGAAAAAAATATTAATTAACGACCTGTCATTAACAAAGCACTGGGTATGCACTACAGATATCACAATGAGTCAGTCTTAGATCCAATATTCAGAGTTAATACGGCAAAGTCATCTCACTATACCTCTCGAACTACAACACAAGGTAGCAAGTGATGAATGCCACAAGGAAGCTTCAGGCCATTGATGTTGGAAAATACTGTTTATGAGGTCACTATGACTCCAAAGGTTTCAGAAGACAAATTTTTCCATGGACCAGCTTCTGGTACTTGGTAAGAAAGGCAGTCTCACCAGCACACCGAAGGTGAGAAATCTCAGCATACGTTAAGTAAAATCATAAGAGACTGATTAAAATCCCAAATGTCAAATGCCTATATCTTTGTGGCCTGAGTGTTCTCCTATCCTTAGGCAGATTTATATGGGAAGCCATTTATAAAGCAAAAGTTACTTGGCTATCATGGAGTTAGAGCAAGGGGAATTAGATTTTCTGAGTCAGATTTTTCAATTATTAAGAACCAATCCATCAAACTAGGGGTACATCCGCCATAGGTGAAAACTGGACAGCTCTGTAGAGCAGATGAACTTTCTCTTGAACAGTGCTAAGGAGTGGTTGCCAGTTCTGCTTCTGTGACCTTGCAGTGTTCCATGTCTCAGGCAAAACATCAATACATTCCTTCTGAGGGACTCCCACTTCTCACTTTATCTCTGACTCACTTACCCCCCTTAGCCCTTCAAGTTAGACCATTTCTTCAAAAACTGTTTAGATATTCAAGTAGAATCAACCTTTGATTACTCTCTTTTTGCCAGAATCATTTTCTTCTTACATTAAAATAATATTTTATAGGTATCAAATTTGATAAGTTGATTCAAAATATGGTAAAAATGTTCATAGCTCCATGAATATAAACATTCATTTAGTTTATAATTTTTGCCTCAGATTTTCACAGCTGTCTTGTCCACAACACAATCTTTGTGGGTAAAGTGCTATGGGACTACAAAAGAGGAAAAGCCCTGTCACCTTAAGTCCCGGAAGGTAGAGGGGACATTTCATGATGGCAGGGGTACTGAAACTAGGTCTTTAAAGATAAGTCACATTCTTCACGGAGACCTAGGAGTGAGGAGGTAAAGGTCTCAGGTAGAATTCAAGGCAACAGATGGTGGACATTCCCCAGCCTCCATCACAGTTCCATGTGGTCAGATGACTAAGGTCTGGCCAATGAAGAATGATTGGAAGCGACCTACAGCAAATCCAGGACTGATGGCCCACAAAAGCCTCCCAGACCTGATGCTTCACTCTCTTTTGCCCTCTGTGGCTAATCTGGAAGCCCTATGTGAAGAGGGGTGAACCACAAAATGTCCACAGGGAAGAGAAGCACGTGCCACATAGAAGCATCTATCTTGAATTTTCATAAATGAGAATTAAACTTCTGTTTTGTTGAAACCACTTGGATTTTGCTATGTATCTGTTGAAGCAGCTGGCATTAGCTTAAACTTTGGGTATTAGTCTAAAAGTGAAAGACAAACATTAAAAGACAAAGCATTTGAAAGAGCAGGAGAGACCGGGTGGAGATCTACTGCGATATTCTGTAAAAGAGTACACCCCACTCTCTGCAAACGAGAGCAGAGATTGTGAAATTAGATGGAGCAAATGCAACAAATATTGCACAGGTAGTATCATTAGAAATTCTTCAACATCTGCATGGAAAGTGGCTTTCAATCATCTCTCCAGCTCTCTGCCATGTTTAGACTACTCTCAGTTTTTCCAGTCCTGGATTTTTCTCCCCAATTCATACTCTATATATTTGCCATAACATGATATACTCTAGAATGTTATACGTTAGGAAGTTTTCAGAATTTTTTAACACAAAAATCTACAAATAAATACGTGCAACTGGCCTCTATTAGGAACTGAGTTGTGTCCCCAGCATTCCTATGTTGAAATCCTAACTCTCAGGACCATGGCGTGTGACCTTGTTTGGAATAGGGTCATTGCAGAGGTAATCAGTTAAAATGAAGTCACCCTGGAGTAGAGTGAGCCTCTTAACTACTGTAGGTGAGATTTGATGTCAACCAATCAGAAGACGACGGTCACACAGGAAGAAGTTTCCACTCAGAGTTCACTAGAAACAGGAGATATAGCCCACCACATGGAGTCCCGAGGAGAAGCAATGGGTCAGCCAGGAGGCAGAGTGTACAGGAAGCATGGGTAGAGGCTTTATTGTGGTTTGGTGGGAAGGAACGGCCAAGGCAGGGGGAACAGGATGACAAGTTTGGGATTGACTGGCTTCAATATTGCAGCGGGCTCTGGGGTCTAGAAGCTGCCCCTAGTTGTACGATGCCTGCCGCTGGGATGTTTGGGGCAGAGGAATATTACCTCTAACCCTGGGTGTATGTGGGGAGTTTTCTCTCCGGGGTTAGCAATGGCTCAAGATGTCATCATAAAATACAGAAAAGAAAGAAGAAGAAAAAAAGAACATGATTAACACAGCCTCTAATCTAATATGACTGGTGTCCTGATTTTATACTCATAGAGGAAATGTAGACAGAGGCGCACAGTCAGGGAGAACACAGTGTGAGGATAAATGCAGAGATCTGGCTGATGCTTCTACACGTCAAGGGATGCCCAAAATTGCCAACAAACTACCAGAAGCTAGGCAACAGGCATGGGACTGATCCTCTTTCACAGCTCTCAGAAGGAAGCAAACTTGCTAACACCTGAATCCCAGACCTCTAGCCTCCAGAAATGAGAGATAATAAATTTATGTTGTTTAACCACTCGAATTGTGATACTTTGTTATGTCAGTTCTAGCAAACAATTACAAACCTAATGTCTTCACCTGAAGTTGCCATCCAACAAAAGTTTATTTCACTCCTACTCCATCCAAAGGAGACACTGTGTAAGGTTCTGTAGGAGAAATAAAGGAGTTATAGAGGCCCTGCCCTCATAAGTTTACAGTCTGGGAGGGGAGAAAAAGGATACCAGGGCCAAAGTCAGACGGCAAAAACAATTGCTATAGGAATTTTTTCTATTAAAATAGATAATCAAGAAAATAAACACACACCCCAATGTTTATAGCAGCACTGTTTACAATAGCCAAGACATGGAAGCAACCTAAATGTGCATTGACAGATGGATAAAGAAGATGTGGGGTGCGTGTGTGTGTGTGTGTGTGTGTGTGTGTGTATACACAATGGAATATTACTCAGCCGTGTGTGTGTGTGTGTATATATATATACACACACACAATGGAATATTACTCAGCCATAAAAAAGAATGAAAATGAAATAATGCCATTTGCAGCAACATGGATGGATCTAGAGATTATCATACTAAGTGAAGTAAGTCAGACAGAGAAAGACAAATATCATACAATATCACTTATATGTGGAACCTTAAAAAGATACAAATGAACTTATATACAAAACAGAGAACAACCCACAGACATAGAAAATAATCTTATGGTTACCAAAAGGGAAAGTTATTCATCCATCGTACCAAATCCTCAGCCAAGTATGGACATATTCAACTAATGTTTTTTTGGGTTTTTTTTTTGTTTTTTTGTTTTGCGGTACGCGGGCCTCTCACTGCTGTGGCCTCTCCTGCTGCGGAGCACAGGCTCCAGACACGCAGGCTCAGCGGCCATGGCTCACGGGTCCAGCCGCTCCGCGGCATGTGGGATCTGCCCGCACCGGGGCACGAACCCGTGTCCCCTGCATCGGCAGGCGGACTCTCAACCACTGCACCACCAGGGAAGCCCTCAACTATTTTAATAAAAAAAATTCTCCATTCAAAAAAAGTGACATTTAAATATTTGACAACCAGTGCAGGCAGGGTTTCCTCTTTTTTTTAACTTTTTATTTTATATTGAAATATAGTTGATTAACAATGTTGTGTTAGTTTCAGGCATACAGCAAAGTGATTACACATATACATGTATCTATTCTTTTTCAGAGTCTTCTCCCATTTAGATTGTTACAGAATACTGAGCAGAGTTCCCTGTGCTATATAGTAGGTCCCAGTTTGTTACCCACCTTAAATATAGCAGTGTGTACATGTCAATCCCAAACTCCGTAACTATCCCTCCCCTCCACCCTTCCCCCCTGGTAAGAAATAATGCCATCTGCAGCAACATGGATGGACCTAGAGATTGTCATACTGAGTGAAGTTAAGTCAGACAAAGACAAATATCCTATGATATCGCTTATATGCAAAATCTAAAAAAAAAAAAGAAAAAGATACAAATGAACTTATTTACAAAACAGAAACAGACTCAAGGACTTAAGGTTTCCTCTTTGTAGATCTTTGTAGATCAGTCATGCTGGATCAATTCAATGTCTCACCTGTGCATCTGACAGCTGGGAAAATGCATTGTTTTTAGAAGAGCACCTAAACCTTATCACACACATATGGGCATGTACGGAGTGGAGGATTGGCTTCATTTTAGGGTCACTGTGGGTGTACCTATAACTCCCATAAATTTTAACAAAGGAAGAGACCCTCCTCTGGACTACTGCTTAAGTTAAGGCAGTTAGCAGTGACCCAAGACAGCTTGGGTCAGTAAGTGATCACAGTAAGCGATCTTGGTTACCTGTAGCTACGAAGCAGCAGCTGGGGGAAACTACCTCCAAAGCCAAAAAAAAAAGATGGAGGTAGCATCCAGATCACGAGGAGTTTCAAATAATCTTGAAATTACTTGAAAAATGGCAAGTTAACCTTTAGCCCATTTCATCCAGGCATAAAAGTTGCAGTCCGCAAAATTTCATTCACTGAAGAACAGTATTTATGAATGGACTAGTGTTTGCCAGACACTGTACTAGGCACTGAGGTCAAGCAGTAAACAAAACAGACACGGTCACCAAACTGATAGCACTGAAGATGCTGTAGTTTACCATATAACCATTAGCCAAGCTATTTGAAAATTCTTCGTGGTACCTGGAGACCTGTTTCTTCCTAACATTTGCTCACTTCATGTCTCTGGTGTCACATTTTGGTAATTCTTGCAATATTTCAAACTTTTTCATTATTATTTTATTTGCTATGGTGACCTGGGATCAGTGATTTGTGACCTACTGTGACTCGCTGAAGGCTCACACGATAGTTAGCATTTTTAGCAATAAAGTATTATTTAATTAAGGTATGTTCATTTTTTTTTTAAGACATACTTTGACTGCATACTTAATAGACTACAGTGTAGTGTAAACATAACTTCTAAATGCACTGGGAAACCCCCAAAATTCCTGTTACTTGCTTTATTGGGGTGGTCTGGAACAGAACCTGCAGTATCTCCTGCATATAATATATAATATACATATATATGTGTATATATAATGTATATTATATGTGTATATAATGTATATTATATTTGTCTATATTCATATATATAATGTGTATACACATTATATGTGTATACACATATAATGTCTATATATAATGTGTATACACATATATATATGTATATATAATGTATATTATATTTGTCTATATTCATTCAATTATATTCATATATAATTATTTTTAGTAATTTTCAGAGAAAGAAGAAAATGGTGTGGGAATGAATGAGAGTAGAAAGCCCCATGAAGAAGGGAAAGATGTTGAAATTTTTAAATACCTTATTCTTTAAAATTAGGACGCCTATTGGAAAAGATTAAGAAAATTAAAAATTGTATAGGGGAGAGATTTTAGATAAACGTATTTTGTTTTATGTTCTATTATTTATACATAGGTTCACACCAGGTAAGTAATCATATCGGTTTTAACATAATTCCTTATTTTGAGTATTTAACAGCCAAACAAACTAAATGTTTCATAACCGATTTTAAAATTCCTTGACTATTAGGTATTTAGGTGATTTCATATGTACATACATCCACTATTGTTATTTCCCAAGGACACAGTCTTAGAAGAAATACTAGGTCAAGGACTGAAACATTCTGCAAAACTCTTTTCCCATAGTGTGCACCAATTTGCAATACCAAGATGCTCTATAAATGTACGAATATTACCGATTTTTCTTCAGTATTGGATATATAGGGACCAAATTGCTACGCGGTATTTTGCTTTAATTTGAAATGAGTTGCTTTCAAGGGAAGCTGGGTTTCTTTTCCTTGCTTCTCTGTCATTTATGGCCCTTCTTTTGTGAATTGCCTGTTCACATTATTTGCCTTCTTTTTGATCGGAATGTTTTGCTCGTATTTATTCCCAAGAGCTTTTCCGATAACAGCAATATTGTTATCTAACTTCTATGTTTATTTAAATATTTTCCAGAATTGCCTTTTGCTTCTTTTTTATAGTTGTATGGTTCAGAAATATTTTGTATCTATGTAGTCAAATCTTAAGTGGTGTTAAATTATTATGATTTATTTTATTGTTTCCATGTTAAAATGTCCTCTCTACCTCAAAATTTCGTATTTGCCCATATTTTCTCCCAGGACTTTATTCCATTGTTTTCCTTTTTCACTTCTAACTGATTAAAAATTTATATTTCTATATTTGTTGCTGACTTTGAACATCCTAAGGTTTTACTGACTTGCTAGTTCTTTACTGCTTTCAAGAAGATTATAAAGTATAGATTTTTGTCCAGAATTTCTTCTGTCCTTAGTGCGAAGGTTCATCTGAATTATCTAGTCAGCCATTAGTAGATGCCTCACTTTTTTCCACTAAAAAATTACATCGTGAAGATGATTCCTGATAACCAGGAAGACTAATGTCCCCCTCAGCTGAGCTAAACTTTAGACAAGTTTCTTCCTGACTACAGGGCCCCAACCTCACTTTTCTTAGAGCATGTCCCCTTTGAAATGCACCAGCGGTTACCAGTGGGGAGAGGGGAAGGGGAAGGGGCAAGATTGGAGTAGGGGATAAAGAGGTACAAACTACTATGTATAAAACAAATGTTACAAGGATATATTATACAACACAGGGAATACAGCCAATATTTGATAATAACTATAAATGGAGTATAACTTTTAAAAATTGTGCGTCACAACGGTGTACATCTGAAACTTATATAATATTGTACAACAATATACCTGAATTTTTTTTCAGTTTCAAAAAATTCAAAGCAAAAACAAAAAACAAAAACAAAACATAGCGCCCCTATCTCCAGGGTTCCATGTGATTGTAGGAGTCTAACTTAGATAAGTACCAATTAGCAACCACAGATGGCCTAATCACACTCACCAATCTCCCCCACAATATGCTAGAGACTATTTCCACTAGCCGATTCCAGTGCTTCAAAACCCTCTTATCTTTTGTTTCAATGGTGAACTGAAACGTCTATTGCAATAGTCTTGAATAAAATCTTCCTTGCCTATTTAACTCTGTAGGACACAATTAGTCTTTGACACAGTAGTATATAAAAAGAGACCTCACTCTTTCTATTTACTACTGAAAATTACATGGAACAAGTGTAACATAATTTCATAATTCCTCTTTTGCTGGGCATTTCAACTGAACAGTCTCAAAGCTTAAGCTACAAGCAAGGCAAATCAATTGACGTAACTCAGACAAAATATATGGTAATGAGCTGGTACTTACTGTAGCTCTTTTTTGGGCTGAGATTGATTTTTTTTTTTTTCTGTTTTATGTATCCTGGAACTGACTATGAAGAGATGTTATTCTTTGAAACTTGCAATACATTTGGTAGACATTTCCTACAAAGGTGCATCTGAAACACTATGCTCACCAGAGAACTCTTTCAATGCTCTCCTAGTTAGTTGTCTCTAATATTTTTAGTCTTAGTTTATATTTCTACCTCAGAGTTGCCCCTTCAATGTTTTCATGTGTATTCATGTGTATTCTAGTCAAGGGAATGTAAACAAGCCAAGCACCAGAGATCTAGAAATAGGAAAATTCAGAGTATATTCTTCCTGGTCTACATGTGACTCAGTCACTGATCATTTTGTCAGATCAATAAATCTGACATCATTCATTTTATAACCTATTCTTCAAGTAATGCCCAGAAAGGCCATGCTTGAATTTCATAGAGCTATTTTACTTTTTAAGAGGCTAGGTGGCATCTTATTAATAAATGACATCTTATTAAATAGTACTATATATCCATAATTCCTAGTAGAAGTCTTTAGGACTAGATATATTGATATTTCAGTATACAGAATATTTTGGATTTTGTAATGATAATGAGGTATATACATCATGTATTACACAACACTCTCAGCTCTTTCTAGGGCAATGACTCATAATTAAACACATTAATATTTCTGCATCAAGTGTATAAATATTTATAGTAAATGGAATACATAAAGATTTTTGAATAGTATTGGATCAATTCAAGAAATGGTTTTCCACTAAATGAGTTTTGGTAACAAACATAAAAAAATTCCTGGTTTCAGAGATTTATAGATTTGGGGATTGTAGCTAAATGATTATGAGCCTGAACTCTGTAGCCCTTTTCCCAAGTAAGAAATCCAAGAGTCAATTTTTTAACACTTTCTTCCTCTTTTCTCAGTACATTCAATGTGATGGGTTAGTTCCATATTCTAATTATCTTTCAATTTATTCTCTAATGCCACTGCTTTAATTTAGACATGGACAGTTATGGTTACTTCCCAATAGTTACCTGTGACTGTAATCTCTTCAATTTCAATCAGAATTTTATAGCAACAGTTGCAAACATGACCATCTAAAACTCAACTGGAAATACTGCCTTTCAACATAAAACCATCAATGGAACCCAGCTCCTATAGGTAAAAGGCTTTGGTCATCTAGATCTCTCTCCTTTTCTAGAATTTTAAAAATACTTTTTAATATACAGACTATTCCCAAGTCACATTAATCTTGGAATTTTCCATATACACCACGATTCTTCATACATCTGGGTCTTCACATGTGTGGTTGCCTCTGTAAGGAATTCCATTTACCTCTCAATCATATAAACTCTTACAGACTCATTCAATGTTAAATCTCTGAATTCCTTGGCTGTCCCCTTCCCATCACAAACCACCACCACCATCATCATTTTCACTAAGTATTATTTCTACTATGCTACTATAGAAACTTGGATGTGTTGTTGTTGTTTGCAGAATTTAATTTTTAATAATTTTTGTCCCACTACCATAAGTATGGTGTATTTATATTCCATAAAGACATTACTGGAAAATGCATTATCTTCCATTTTTCCTTAGGGAAAAACTGATTCTCACATAGACAATTAAAATAATCTCTAGAGAACAGAAAAATAAAAGTCTCCTTTCGCCTCTATATAATTTATTCCGGAACGTTGCAGCAATAGTAATCAGATCCAGAATATTTATTCACCATGCTTTCTAGTTGGAAGCAACATGTGTGTGATTGTGTATGTGTGTATACAGTATACACATACACAGAAACATAGGAACATACACAGGCATACATATCCACACATAGACACGTGCACACACACGTATAAATATATACACATATATATGCACTTAAGGAACATATGGGATATTAGAGTGATAAACATTTTTCTTATTTTTACTTTTTTTATAGAAATAGTAAATCATTATGATGAACTTTATGTATTCATTGCCTGGCTTCAGCAATTATCCATTCATGGCTAATCATATTGGATTTATACTCCTATTTCTTACCCATTATTTTGAAGCAAATCTCATTTATTTTGAAGCAAATCCCAAACATCATAACATTTGATTCATAAACATGGTAATCTGTATGCACATTAAAGTTTGATAAGCATTGCTTTGAGTGTTCTTAACACTGAAAATTTTTACTAATTTTCAAATTCACAGAGGTAATTTTGATAAATGATGGTTTATTGAGGTTTCTAATAAAAATCTTTATTTTACTGAGATTGCTAATCACTTCAGGGCTTATGAGAAAATACATTTCTTTGTAGCTGTGCTTTGATCTTTTTAATAAAAAAGACAACTTATGTGTTCTTTTTAACTTCTCAGTAGAGACAGTCTAATGGTGTGTAGTCTGCATAGCTGATAATAACTTAATTACAGACTATATGCACAAAAAAGCTGGTGCAAAGATTGAAAACATTTTGACTTTAAATATAACTTAAATTAATCTTTGTATGATCGATTCAAGTTAAGCTTTGTCTTCTTTATTCATCCAAGGCTCTAAGATATCCACGAAAGAAATGTCTCTATGACTGAGTAGAGATGTGAATGCCCTCAATGAATGCACAGAGAAACCATAGGTTTTCTAGGATCCTTTTCAAAACTATTTAGACCAAAGATTTCATTAACCAGCCTCAATTCTGCTGACCGTAAAAGTTACATAGGCTTCACCAGCCAGCCTCAAATTTTAAAAAGAAAAAAAAAAGTCAGAAGACAGCCCAGTGAATGAATAGAATTTGCATTCACTTGTTTAGAAAATTATCACAAAAATACAGAAAGTTATGAGGTCAAATATATTCAAATTAAGGGCCCTCAAAGGTAAAGAACATTTATTCATATATCTCTATAAGGACAATGACAGTAAGACATGGAGCAGTCAACTTCATTTTGAACTTGCTTTTTAGAATAGCTGGAATTGCACTGGGCTTGCATAACCAGAGACGGGCAGGGCAGTGGATTAGCTATATGGACTTGGGCAACTCACTTACTGCTCTGAGCCTCAGATTTTCCATCTGTAAAATGAGATTAACAACATGGCTGCTGTAAAAAACGAAATGAAAGAAAAGGTGTCAAAGTGCTTTTGCAAATTGAAAACGTTAAGTAAAATGTGAGTTTTCATTTATTACTAGGTAAGTTAGAGTATTCAAAACTTTAGAGGATAAAATAATTGCTCTGTATTGCTACCAAAACAAGAAGAGACCTTTTTAAAATGACAATTAAAATCTTGAGACTATTAAAGCTTCTTTTGCTGAATTTAAATATTCACTGTTAATATTATATAACTCAGTTAATACAACACACTTTGTCCTTTTCATGTGGCTTTGTTTTAATCATCTGATAATTATCCCTGAAGTCTTCCCTCATGCAATGATCCTTTTCCCCAAATTTAGTTCACCTTGCTGAAACCAAGCAGGACCCTGCAGGGACCTTCATGCAGGAAGAACTCCCTCACACTTCATCCCCCACCTCTTGTTTGTAGAAAGCCTTTGGCCTCTTAGGTCCTCCCCAAGATGCAAGGAACAAATTTAATCAGAAAAGTGAGGAAATGCAGAAACAAAAGAAAACAGTCAAGCAAGAGGAAAGAATAACAGGTTAGCCATAAAACAAAGTCAAGGCTGAGTGCACCAGAGCCCCCGAATCAGCTGCTCCTTTAACCCCGTCCTGTTTGAGCAAAAAACAGACGCCCTCCAGCAACCTACACGCAGAGGCAGGGCCAAATCCAAAGCTGAACCCCAGGAGCTGTGAGAACAAAGAAGAGAAAGGGAAATCTCTCCCAGCAGCCTCAGGAGCAGCGGATTAAAGCTCCACAATCTACTAGATGTACCCTGCATCTGTGGAATACATGAATAGACAACGAGTCATCCCAAATTGAGGAGCCGTGTGGATTAAAGGCCCTTGGTGCTCCAGCCAAGAGTCAGGGCTCTGCCTCTGAGGTAGGAGAGCCAACTTCAGGACACTGGTCAACAAGAGACCTCCCAGCTCCACATAATATCAAACGGCGATAATCTCCCAGAGATCTCCAACTCAACACCAGCACCCAGCTTCACTCAATGACCAGCAAGCTACAGTGCTGGACAACCTATGCCAAACAACTAGAAAAACAGGAACACAACCCAACCCATTAGCAGAGAGGCTGCCTAAAATCATAATAAGGCCACAGACACCCCAAAACACACCACCAGACGTGAACCTGCCCACTAGAGAGACAAGATCCAGCCTCATCCACCAGAACACAGGCACTAGTCCCCTCCACCAGGAAGCCTACACAACCCACTGAACCAACCTTAGCCACTGGAGACAGACACCAAAAACAATGGGAACTACGAACCTACAGCCTGCAAAAAGGAGACCCCAAACACAGTAAGATAAGCAAAATGAGAAGACAGAGAAACACAGAGCAGATGAAGGAGCAAGGTAAAAACCCAGCAGACCTAACAAATGAAGAGGAAATAGGCAGTCTGCCTGAAAAAGAATTCAGAATAATGATAGTAAGGATGATCCGAAATCTTGGAAGTAGAATAGAGAAAATGCAAGAAACAGTTAACAAGGACCTAGAAGAAATAAAGATGAAACAAGCAACGATGAACAACACAATAAATGAAATTAAAAGTACTCTAGATGGGATCAATAGCAGAATAACTGAGGCAGAAGAACGGATAAGTGACCTGGAAGATAAAATAGTGGAAATAACTACTGCAGAGCAGAATAAAGAAAAAAGAATGAAAAGAACTGAGGACAGTCTCAGAGACCTCTGGGACAACATTAAACGCACCAACATTCGAATTATAGGGGTTCCAGAAGAAGAAGAGAAAAAGAAAGGGACTGAGAAAATATTTGAAGAGATTATAGTTACAAAATTCCCTAATATGGGAAAGGAAATAGTTAATCAAGTGCAGGAAGCACAGAGAGTCCCATACAGGATAAATCCAAGGAGAAATACGCCAAGACACATATTAATCAAACTGTCAAAAATTAAATACAAAGAAAGCATATTAAAAGCAGCAAGGGAAAAACAACAAATAACACACAAGGGAATCCCCATAAGGTGAACAACTGATCTCTCAGCAGAAACCCTACAAGCCAGAAGGGAGTGGCAGGACATACTGAAAGTGATGAAGGAGAAAAACCTGCAACCAAGATTACTCTACCCAGCAAGGATCTCATTCAGATGGATGGAGAAATTAAAAGCTTTACAGAGAAGCAAAAGCTGAGAGAGTTCAGCACCACCAAACCAGCTCTACAACAAATGCTAAAGGAACTTCTCTAGACGAGAAACACAAGAGAAGGAAAAGACCTATAATAACGAACCCAAAACAATTTAGAAAATGGGAATAGGAACATACATATCGATAATTACCTTAAATGTAAATGGACTAAATGCTCCCACCAAAAGACACAGATTAGCTGAATGGATACAAAAACAAGACCCTTATATATGCTGTCTACAAGAGACCCACTTCAGACCTAGAGACACATACAGACTGAAAGTAAGGGGATGGAAAAAGATATTCCATGCAAATGGAAATCAAAAGAAAGCTGGAGTAGCAATTCTCATATCAGACAAAATAGACTTTAAAATAAGGACTATTAGAAGAGACAAAGAAGGATACTACATAATGATCAAGGGATTGATCCAAGAAGAAGATATAACAATTGAAATATTTATGCGCCCAACATAGGAGCACCGCAATACATAAGGCAAATACTAACAGCCATAAAAGGGGAAATCGACAGTAACACATTCATAGTAGGGGACTTTAACACCTCACTTTCACCCATGGACAGATCATCCAAAATGAAAATCAATAAGGAAACACAAGCTTTAAATGATACATTAAACAACATGGACTTAATTGATGTTTATAGGACACTCATCCAAAAACAACAGAATACACATTTTTCTCAAGTGCTCATGGAACATTCTCCAGGATAGATCATATCTTGGGTCACAAAGCAAGCCTTGGTAAATTTAAGAAAATTGAAATTGTATCAAGTATCTTTTCCAACCACAATGCCATGAGACTAGATATCAATTACAGGAAAAGATCTGTAAAAAATACAAACACACGGAGGCTAAACAATACACTACTTAATAATGAAGTGATCACTGAAGAAATCTAAGAGGAAATTAAAAAATACCTAGAAACAAATGACAATGGAGACACAATGACCCAAAACCTATGGGATGCAGCAAAAGCAGTTCTAAGGGGGAAGTTTATAGCAATACAAGCCCACCTTAAGAAGCAGGAAACATCTCGAGTAAACAGCTTAACCTTGCACCTCAAACAATTAGAGAAAGAAGAACAAAAAACCCCCAAAGCTAGCAGAAGGAAAGAAATCATAAAAATCAGATCAGAAATAAATGAAAAAGAAATGAAGGAAACAATAGCAAAGATCAATAAAACTAAAAGCTGGTTCTTTGAGAAGATAAACAAAATAGATAAACCACTAGACAGACTCATCAAGAAAAAAAGGGAGACGACTCAAATCAATAGAATTAGAAATGAAAAAGGAGAAGTAACAACAGACACTGCAGAAATAAAAAAGATCATGAGAGATTACTACAAGCAACTCTATGCCAATAAAATGGACAGCCTGGAAGAAATGGACAAATTCTTAGAAATGCACAACCTGCCAAGACTGAATCAGGAAGAAATAGAAAATATGAACAGACCAATCACAAGCACTGAAATTGAAACTGTGATTAAAAATCTTCCAACAAACAAAAGCCCAGGACCAGATGGCTTCAGAGGCGAATTCTATCAAACATTTAGAGAAGAGCTAACACCAATCCTTCTCAGACTCTTCCAAAATATAGCAGAGGGAGGAACAGTCCCAAATTCCTTCTACAAGGCCACCATCACCTTGATAACAAAACCAGACAAGGATGTCACAAAGAAAGAAAACTACAGGTCAATATCACTGATGAACATAGATGCAAACCTCCTCAATAAAATACTAGCAAACAGAATCCAACAGCACATTAAAAGGATCATACACCATGATCAACTGGAGATTATTCCAGGAATGCAAGGATTCTTCAATATACGCAAATCTATCAATGTGATAAACCATATTAACAAATTGAAGGAGAAAAACCATATGATCATCTCAATAGATAGATGCAGAGAAAGCTTTTGACAAAATTCAACACCCATTTATGATAAAAACCCTGCAGAAAGTAGGCATAGAGGGAACTTTCCTCAACATAATAAAGGCCATAAATGACAAACCCACAGCCAACATCATCCTCAATGGTGAAAAACTGAAAGCATTTCCACTAAGATCAGGAACAAGACAAGGTTGCCCACTCTTACCACTCTTATTCAACATAGTTTTGGAAGTTTTAGCCACAGCAATCAGAGAAGAAAAGGAAATAAAAGGAATCCAAATCGGAAAAGAGGAAATAAAGCTGTCACTGTTTGCAGATGACATGATACTATACATAGAGAATCCTAAAGATGCTACCAGAAAACTGCTAGAGCTAATCAATGAATTTGGTAAAGTAGCAGGATACAAAATTAATGCACAGATATCTCTGGCATTCCTATATACTAATGATGAAAAATCTGAAATGGAAATCAAGAAAACACTCCCATTTACCACTGCAACAAAAAGAATAAAATACCTAGGAATAAACCTACCTAAGGAGACAAAAGACCTGTATGCAGAAAATTATAAGACACTGATGAAAGAAATTAAAGATGATACAAATAGATGGAGAGATATACCATGTTCTTGGATTGGAAGAATCAACATTGTGAAAATGACTCTACTACCCAAAGCAATCTACAGATTCAATGCAATCCCTATCAAACTACCACTGGCATTTTTCACAGAACTAGAACAAAATATTTCGCAATTTGTATGGAAACACAAAAGACCCCGAATAGCCAAAGCAATCTTGAGAACAAAAAAAGGAGCTGGAGGAATCAGGCTCCCTGACTTCAGACTATACTACAAAGCTACAGTAATCAAGACAGTATGGTACTGGCACAAAAACAGAAAGATAGATCAATGGAACAGGATAGAAAGCCCAGAGATAAACCCATGCACATATGGTCACCTTATCTTTGATAAAGGTGGCAGGAATGTACAGTGGAGAAAGGACAGCCTCTTCAATAAGTGGTGCTGGGAAAACTGGACAGATACATGTAAAAGTATGAGATTAGATCACTCCCTAACACCATACACAAAAATAAGCTCAAAACGGATTAAAGACCTAAATGTAAGGCCAGAAACTATCAAACTCTTAGAGGAAAACATAGGCAGAACACTCTATGACATAAATCACAGCAAGATCCTTTCTGACCCACCTCCTAGAGTAATGGAAATAAAAACAAAAATAAACAAATGGGACCTAATGAAACTTCAAAGCTTTTGCACAGCAAAGGAAACCATAAATAAGACCAAAAGACAACCCTTACAATGGGAGAAAATATTTGCAGATGAAGCAACTGACAAAGGATTAATCTCCAGAATTTACAAGCAGCTTATGCAGCTCAATAACAAAAAAACAAACAATCCAATCCAAAAATGGGCAGAAGACCTAAATAGACATTTCTCCAAAGAAGATATGCAGACTGCCAACAAACACATGAAAGAATGCTCAACATCATTAATCATTAGAGAAATGCAAATCAAAACTACAATGAGATATCATCTCACACCAGTCAGAATGGCCATCCTCAAAAAACCTAGAAACAATAAATGCTGGAGAGGGTGTGGAGAAAAGGGAACCCTCTTGCACTGCTGGTGGGAATGTGAATTGGTACAGCCACTATGGAGAACAGTATGGAGGTTCCTTAAAAAACTACAAATAGAGCTACCATATGACCCAGCAATCCCACTACTGGGCATATACCCTGAGAAAACCAAAATTCAAAAAGAGTCATGTACCAAAATGTTCATTGCAGCTCTATTTACAATAGCACAAAGATGGAAACAACCTAAGTGCCCATCATCGGATGAATGGATAAAAAAGATGTTGCATATATATACAATGGAATATTACTCAGCCATAAAAAGAAACGAAATTGAGCTATTTGTAATGAGGTGGATAGACCTAGAGTCTGTCATACAGAGTGAAGTAAGTCAGAAAGAAAAAGACAAATACCGTATGCTAACACATATATATGGAATTTAAGAAGAAAAAAAAAAAAATGTCATGAAGAACCCAGGGGTAAGACAGGAATAAAGACACAGACCTACTGGAGGACGACTTGAGGATATGGGGAGGGGGAAGGGTGAGCTGTGACAGGGCAAGAGAGAGCCATGGACATATACACACTAACAAACGTAAGGTAGATAGCTAGTGGGAAGCAGCCGCATGGCACAGGGATATCAGCTCGGTGCTTTGTGACTGCCTGGAGGGGTGGGATAGGAGGGTGGGAGGGAGGGAGACACAAGAGGGAAGAGATATGGGAACATATGTATATGTATAACTGAAAAAAAAAATTTAGAGTATACTAACCTATAAAATTATTTTTTGGTAACTATACAATTCCATAATATTCACTGAATCATTTTTTTAAAGTGATCTATGTTTTTTCTTATATCCTGGAATAAATATACAGAAAAAAAAAAAAAAGTCAAGGATCTTTAGTTCCTTCTCATGGGCTACAGATAAGATTCTAAGCCATATCCTTAAGGTGTTTTGCAGATACTAAAACCCCAGCAAGTAGAAGTTAACTACATGCTGACCACCAGCACATAGAGCCCAGACCAGTTGTAACTAGAAGGTTGACAACTGTTAGCCTTGAAACATCACCCAGTTTCCTCACCATCAACCAGTTAGAGACCTGTGCATGAGCTGATCACACACCCTGTGACCCTTTCCCTCACACTGTCTTTAAAAACCTTTCCCTGAAAGCCACTGGGGAGTTTGGGTCTTTTTAGCTTGAGCTGCCCATTCTCCTTGCTTGGCCCTGCAATAAACACTGTGTTTTCCTCCACTACAACCTGGTGTCAGTAGATTGGCTTTGCTGTACGTCCAGTGAGCAGATCCAAGTTCAGTTAAGAAACACAGACATGCCATTATTTCCATTTTTTAAAAGATATCAAGAGTTTAGTTTCACCAATGTATAATTTCTAGTATAATATCATTCAAAGTTTTGAATATAAAATTTACAATAATTATATTTCATTTCTCTGGTTTCTCATTAGCCCTCCTTCAATTTTCTGGAGGAAATATTTAGGCTTTAATTATAAATGTTCAGCAGATAAGACAGCTAATGAGAAATTTAATATATTGTGCTTCTTTTTCCTTCATGTTTTCTATATCTGGATGGTTTCTTGTAGAAATTGTTGGTAATTTTTCATAGGTATAGTTATTGCTTCTGGCAAACTGACCTGATATGAGCTACGAGGTATAGTGTTTAAGAATGTAGGCTCTGAAATGGAACACATTTTTATGTATTGCTGCACATACAATTACTTGCTGAATGGTGTGGCATTGAATACATTATTTCATTTCCCTGTGCCTCAAATGCCTTATCTGTAAATTGGGGACGATAGTAGTACTTGTACTGATATCACAGAATTGTTATGAAAGTTAAATAGGGATGGCTGGCAAGTATGTGGCCGGGTTCCTGACAGTTAGCAGAACATGATATGTTTAACATTAAATACCTTAAACACTGTTTATGGAAAGCATACTACGTGCCAGCCATTGGGCTTAGCATTGAATATACTTTAATAACTTTAAACAAGTGAAATGCACAAGACAAAGAAACAAAGATGCCTAAGAATGTGTCAACAGAAAGTAAGTGAATGAAAAATTTGAATGTAAAATTGAGTGTGTGTAGCTTAATGATTTTGGAAAAATCATTATTATTTGTAAAATTATAAGAGACGTTATACAATTTCATGTAACCTAAAGTATCCTAATATTTTTACTGATTGATTGGTTGTTTTCGGGGGGGACTTTTTCTTGTTTTTTGGGGTTTTGTTTTTTATTCTCTTTTACCATAAGCCGACTTCACTAGAATGAAGCCATATAAACTCAAGAACCTGGCCTATTTTATTCACCATTATACACTGCCAATTCCCAGCACCTGATACTTGGTTCATTGAAAACCCCACAAATAGTTGTACAAAGAAGGTATGCATTTTAAAAATGAATAAAATCCTGCCCATTTCAAGTATATGCAAGGCATTGGCCTATTTTGAGGCAATCAAAGATAAACTGGTCATGAACTTGACCCTCAACAGAAGAACGAGGAGAGAGGCTATTCATAATGAGACAGTCAGATATAAATGTAAACAAATTCAATCCAGGTAGATTTCAGAGGAGGGAAATATTATTTCGACCATCAATACGAGATCATTAAACTGGAGCTTTTATTTACTTATATTTTTAATCTTCCCTGGAGCCAGAGTCAGAAACCTGCCACTGTCCAGCTTAGCACACCCCATGTATACATTTTATTTGGGTGAGTACTTTAAAATATCTAAATTTAAATATCTTTATTTGAAGCATGTATTCTCCATTCTACCTCTCTATAATGCTATATCTTCAAGACACTTCAAATGAGTTGACTGCCCTTCTGACCTGAAGCCATGGTAGGCAACCTCCAAAGTCAATTAAACAACGCTTTGCAAAAGGACAATTAAGTGGTATCAGACGCATGGAAAACACAGCTGAGATACACTGAGGCCCAAGCTGGGAGCCCAAAGAAACAATACAGCAGAGGCAAACAGATGTGGAAGACCTCTGTAAGCAAGTCATGCCATGATCCAACCGAAGCTAAGCCTTCCTAGTAACCTAATCTGCCCACAAACAAGTGAAGCTGGGGACAATCTGTCAGTAGGTTTAAGACCTACCAAGTCACCAGCCCAACTCAACTCACTGAGCACTGCTCCCACCAGAGGACACCAGAGACCCACTGCAGAAGCCACCGGTTCACCTCTGTTCACTACACTTTGGCTATAAACTTTGTTCATCACCAAACTGGAATACACATTTCTCTGTCTTCTGTTCTCAAAGAATGAATTATATCATCAGGATATCTGATCCCTGAAAACACACCAACATGTTCCTTAATATATCTTATTCTCTAGAGAAAAAAAGAAGTCTGACAGATTTCTAATTAACAATGAATGTCTATTTACAACTACAGCTAAGATTATGTTCCAAAAGTTTCTGTCACACTTTCACATCTCTAAATTCCTGATTCCATATAGTAATCATCTGCTTCCTTTACTTTCCTTCTTACATTCAAAACTAATTCTGGTTGAGTAGCATATACTTGGAGGAAAAGACGACACACGTGAACTGGAATTTGCTATATCATAGTACGTAGCAGATATAGACACTGTTGGTGCCCTACCCGGATTCTTCCACCCTTACTCCTTCACTGTGCAATGGCCCGATGTCCAAGGACCAGCTGCATTTCTTTGCCTGAGTCTCTAAGCAACATTTGCCCGCTGTGGAGCTGCAGGATAACATGCCCCAAA
This sequence comes from Orcinus orca, assembly GCF_937001465.1. Lineage (NCBI taxonomy): Eukaryota > Metazoa > Chordata > Mammalia > Artiodactyla > Delphinidae > Orcinus > Orcinus orca. The sequence continues at coordinate 6,630,105 of NC_064563.1, read as the reverse complement.
AGCTGTCTTGCCCTCTCTGTTCCACTTTTCCGTTTCTCCATCAGTATTTGCTGGGTTCGACAGCCAAAGAAACTATTTAACTTCAAATCCTTGTCACGAGTCTACCTCGGATGGAACCGCAACTAAGAGCAATAGCAAATTTTCACATTCATCTCAAATGTAGGAAACATTTCTTTGCGAGACTAATACAAATGTGATCTTGTTAACATCTATCAAATGATCTCTGCCCGTAACGCTAACACATTCAGTGTGTTTAGTTTAGCCGTAATCACACTTTTGCACATACACCACTTTTCAGTACCTTATGCTGTATCTGAAAGAGCTTGGGAAGGGTTCGCTAAACCACTCCCTCTGCCTTGACCTACCACTGATTCCCATTGAAATTAAAACCCTGACAACTACTTCCAAATGAACAGTATTGTACTTTCCCTGGGGGATCCAACATGAAAATAAACTATAAGTGGAAAAGAATCTTATCTCTCCAAAGGAAATGGAAGCGAAAAACAACTGTTATCTAAGTACTGCTCATTTTATATTGATGGTCCCTTTTCCAAGTTTTATCCTATAGAAAGAAAAAAACCCTCAATTCCTTTTTCAAGAGCATTTGCTTTTCCCACAGCTGGACACAAAAATTATAAGTAAGCTCTCAGCAGTGATCAAGGTGCTTAGAAGCATGGGGCCTCAGCATGACAGGCCACTGAAATCTCAGACTCATAAACAGACAATGGAAAGGGATGACACTGGAGAAAGCTATACAACACAAGCAAAGAGAGCTCAGCAGAAAGTAGCTGAGAACTCCCTGATCCCTAGAAGATTACTGTTTTATCCAGCCTTCAACAGTTATCTTCCAAAGCTCAGCTGTTTTGTTCTCCTATCTACAGGTGAGAAAACACTTAAATTGTAAAAACAGTAACCTTGGCAACACGTGGCATAATTCCTTTGTGTTTGTTTAGCAACTTCTTATTAAAGTTACGGAGCAGAAGACGAATTTCATTTGTTTATGATATGTTTTGCTATGACTTTCTTTTCCAAGGAAAGCTTTCAACAGTTGTCTCTTTTGAAGTCTAGGTCATCGAGTTATAGCGTCCTCTCCGCGTCCTTGTCAGTCATATTTTTATTTTCATCACATTTTTTACCCTCTTGTCTTGCTTCTCCCTCTTCCTCATCAGCTGTCATTTTATTATATGGCATGAGTTAGCATCTCTGTTGGTTTTTCTTCTGAGTACTGCAATGCTGACAAGCCCAATGACCTTAACAGTCTCTCCATTCAATCTCCCCACATGTTTAATCATATCTCTGAGCTCATTCTCCTTTGACTTATTTCTGCTTGCAGAGGCCAAGATGAAGAAGCATAGGCTAGATCCTTGTTACTCAGGGTGTGATTCAAACACATCAGCATATTCTGGTAGCTTGCTAGAAATGTAGAATCTAGGTCCCAGCCTAGACCCAATTAATCAGAACCTGCATTTAATAAGACCATTATTCATTATTCATATGTACCGGAAGACTCCAGGAGCTTTAATATAGGTAATGTAGATGGTAATGGACAGAACTCATAGCTGTTTTCAATGTTCATCTTTTCTTCCCTACTTACATATATTTTAATTTTTTATTTTATATTGGAATATAGCTGATTTGCAATGTTATATTAGTTTCAGATGTGTGATTCCATTATATATATACATATATCCATTCTTTTTCAGATTATTTTCCCTTATAGGTTATTATAGAATATTGAGTAGAGTTTCCTGTGCTATATAGTAGGTCCTTGTTGATTATCTATTTTATATATAGTAGTGTGTATATGTCAATCCCAAACTCCTAATTTATCCCTGCCCGCCACACTTCCCCTTTGGTAACCATAAGTTTGTTTTCAAAGTCTGTGAGTCGGTTTCTGTTTTTAAGTAAGTTCATGTCTATCATTTTTTCTAGATTCCACATACAATAGATATCATATGATATTTGTCTTTCTCTGTCTGACTTACTTCATTTAGTATGATAATCTCTAGGTCCACGCAAGTTGCTGCAAATGGCATTATTTTATTCTTTTTTATAGCTAACATTCCATGGTATATATGTACCAGAACTTCTTTATCCATTCCTCTGCCGATAGTTATTTAGGTTGTTTCCATGTCTTGGCTATGGTGAATAGTGCTGCAATGAACATAGGGTGCACGTATCTTCTCAAATTATGTTTTTCTCCAGATATACGCCCAGTAGTGGGATTGCAGGATCATATGGTAGCTCTATTTTTAGTTTTCTGAGGAACCTCCATACTGTTTTCCATAGTGGCTGCACCCATTTACATTCCCACCAACAGTGAGGAGGGTTCCTTTGTCTCCACATCCTCTCCAGCATTTATTGTTTGTAGACTTCTGATGATGGTAAATGTTCATCTTAAGACTATTCATGACTGGACAAAGGTCAAGTGGTAGAGTGGGAACTGCAAGGACTTCATAGAGGAGGAATGAGAAAAGCACTGGATCACAGAGCATTCTGGGAGATTTAAGAAAAGGGATGGTGCAGAATACAAGGCAGCTCTGAGTCTTCTGAGGAAGTATATGTTGTTCCAATTACTTAACCCAAAGGGCTGTCAGAGATTTCTAGTCCAACCCAGGAAAATATCAATCGCCTAAGGACCCATCTCACAGAGAGGACACACTGGTGTCTAACTTACGGAACATCCCATTCATCCAAGGTTCCATGAATTGGCTGTTTTCCGATCTTCCACTCTTTTTCCTTTTCCTCTCACTCCATTTCCATTCTTATTCTTGTCATCCGTCAATTTCCTGGACTTTTTTTCCTTCTCAATTTAGGTCCCCAAATTAGGTTTTAAATGATGCTTCCTGTGGCACACTGAAATCCTTCACATTCTTGACCTCAGACTCAACTCATTGTGCAATGACACAAGATCATTTGTGATGATCACCCCTCTACTTTCCAAATACATGGAAAGTAACGTAAGTATTCTAATGTTACTAGAATCCATAAGAAATGGGCTGACTATGCTAAGAAGTCACCAGCTGATTCCATGTTTCATGTTAATAAAATAGTATTATCCCTTTTCCTCAAATTTCCAACTCCAACCCTCCATTTCTCACACTCAGAGAATGGCTTCTCTTTCTTAAAAAAAAAAATAGGCCACTGATATACGTTGTCCCCATGATCTTCTCTCTGCCACAATTCCTGACATATTCGTTACAACCTGAAATTTTTACTTTAACTAGAAGCTCTTCTTATCTTTTTCAGTCTTGTTAAACAAACTTTCTTCCTGTTCTTTTGGTCTTGCTTGCTTGTTTAATCCTAAGAGTAAATTCCCCATTTGTACTCTTATGTCATGGCTTTTTCCCTCTTAGAACGCATGGCCCTTTGAAAATATTTTATTTATTTGTTTATGTATTTATTTAAACCTTGATGAATATTTTAATTTTCTTTATCCTCTGGGAATATTTGAGATAAATTCTTTCCTTTTTAGTATCATCTAGTTTCCCTATTGAATTCTTTTATCTGCTTGTAAACACCCTTAGATTTCTGCTACTTCAAAAACAAGCAAGAAATATTTTTGTATCTGTCTCTTACGGCATCTTACCTCACTAATAACACTGCTCAAAACCATATATACCTGCTCAGCAATAAAAGAAAACAGATCACTGACATATACAATCCCATGAATGAATCTCAGAGTCATGCTGAGTACAAAAATCCAGGCACAAAAAAATTCCCTTCTTTAGTACTACATGACTACACTTACAAGAAATTCTAGAAAAGACAAATGTAACCTGTAGCGAAGGCAAGCCAATTCGTGGTTGCCCGGGACAACATGTTAGGGAATTGAATTGAGGAGGTTCACAAGGGAACCCTTTGGAGTCATGAAAATATTCTATATCTTTATTATGCTGGTATGTATACATTCATCAAAACTCATTGAAATGCACACAGAACTGCTGTCTATGACTGCATGTAATTCATACTTCAAGAAAGTTGACTTTTCAAATATTGAGTATATAACCTCAAAACTAGATTAATAAGCCCCACGGCATCTGGCTTCTGCACAACCCATTTCACTGAAACTATTCCAGTGAATGTCGCAAATACAGTCCTAGGAGTCTCTGCCTTCTTGAAATTTTCTCTTATTTTGACGTCTAGGGTGAAATGGCTTAGTTACTCTCGTACTTACTTGAATACTTCTTGTACGTCTCTTCCCCTAAATCTTTCTCCTCTTACTCTTATTCTAATATTTGGAAGCAATTAAATGGGTTGCATTCTGGAGGTCCCTTGAAAAACTAAAAACAGAGTTACCATATGACCAAGCAATCCCACTCCTGGGTATGTATCTGGAAAAGAGGAAAACTCTAATTCAAAAAGATACTTGCACCCCACCATTCACAGCAGCACTATTCACAACAGCCAAGACATGGAAGCAACCTAAATGTCCATGGACAGATGAATGGATAGAGAAGATGTAGTATATATATACCATGGACTATTACTCAGGCATAAAACGGAGTGAATTAATGCCATTTGCAGCAACATGGATGGTTCTAGAGATTATTATACTAAGGGAAGTAAGTCACACAGAGGAAGACAAATATCATATGATATCACTTATATGTGGAATCTAAAAAAATAATACAAATCAACTTAATTACAAAACATAAATCTACTCACAGACACAAAACAAACTCACGGTTACCAAAGGGAAAAGGGGTGGGGAGGGATAAATTAGGAGTGTGGGACTAACAGGTACATATTATTGTACATAAAATAGATAAAGGACTGACAATATAGCACAGGAACCTATACTCAATATCTTGCAATAACCTGTAATGGAAAAGAATCTGAAGCTGTACACCTGAAACTAAGACAATGTTGTAAGGCAATTATAGTTAAATAGAAAAATAATAATAAACCCATTGCCTTGCTCATGATTTACCATGATTTGCTGAAGCTACAAGTATCCTCTCCTTTGTGAAAACATCACACTCTCTACTCTCCTGGGTCCTAATCTGCACCCCACAGCTCCACCTCCAAGTTCATGTATTTGAAAACAAATCCACTTTCCAATCTATAGCCAGCCGCTCCTCCTAACTTCTCTGACAATCTCTCAGTCATTCAAATTAAAAATTTCCAAATAATTTTTTAAGTTTTATTTATTTATTTAACATCTTTATTGGAGTATAATTGCTTTACAATGGTGTGTTAGTTTCTGCTGTATAACAAAGTGAATCAGCTGTACGTATACATATATCTGCACCTATTCACACCAAAGATCCACCAGGTGTGTAAGCACATTATTTTTAGGGGCTTTCAAATTCAGATTCTAGTCTCCATTTCCATTTCGTCTATCTGAACTCAGGCCTTTTTCTGCTGTCTTATCGATACAACTGGTTTCCTTCCCTACAGAACTCCCATCTTAAACTTTCTCTCCTCAACGCGTTCCATTTACTGCCATCAGATTTATTGCCTAAAATGCACTGTGGTGGTTGTTCGACTCAGCAGCTCAATAAACCACAAAGATCACACCAATGTCTTTTGAAGACAGTCTCAAATCCTGAGCCCATGGCAATGTCTTCCTCTGTGGGCTTATTAAATTCTGTCTTCAAATCCAAATCATACATTTCATCCTGTCTGAAAGAATCACTATTCCCCAAGAATGCTGTAGATATTTTCACTCCTGAACTTGTTTTATTCTTCTCTTTGATGGAAAAGTATCCCACCACAATCTCGGCCTATACATGTCTTGTGATGACTAGCAATGCCTTGATGACACAAATGGTGTCCACCCCTTTAGAATGATTTTATTTACGATTGGTTAAGGGATATATTCTCCACGTGTTCCTAAGTTACTTTGTTTATCTCAAATATTTGCCAATTAGATACTGCTCTGTAGCGTAGTGATTTGAATGAACATGCTTTATTTTTTTTCAGACCATATTCTCCTAAATTGATATACTATGAAATATATCCCTACAAAAGAGTGCTGACATGGACCTGCACATTGCGTTTAATTTCAGTGATTCGCACACGAGTTAAATATTCTTAGATTTGCATTTAACTCTAGTATTGCATAACATAAAGAGGAATGGTACTGCTCATGCTGATAATCAAAAATTTTAATTTTTTTCTTTACTTAGAAAGACATCAAATAGCAAATAAAATATGTCATTACAAATTGATAGAGACTGTGTAAAAAAGGAAAACTTCTACTTTTAACACAACACTTTTTTTTCTACTTTGTGAATAAGGGGTTCCCACTCTTTCATTTTACACTGGGCTCCACCAATTATGTAGCTGAACCTGCTTCAGGTGACTCATCCCCAACAAACTAGTGACTACAAGTTCATACAGGACCACAAAAGAACTGCCTGACCAACACATTCTCCAATTCCTGACCCAAAAATTTGTGAAGAAAAAAATAACAGGATGGTTGCAATACATTGTTAAGTATATTTTGTTAAACTACAGTAGAAATCTGAACACCTGCTTTCCCGAGCTGATTCATGGTTTCTTCTGCGCTTGTCTGAGCATCTAGGTCCATTTAAGGTTAATCATACCTGCGACGTTTTTGTAGTGTTCCCTTACCTCATTATCTTCTAACTTTCTTTAAACTTTTGCTGAATGGATGAACGTATAAATTATGATAACTGCTCGGGAAACGAGAGAAAAGTCACACAAACGGGACTCCTGGAACCTCAGGGTTGGATCAATACTGGTAAATTCTAAATAAGCATGTATAAACTTTTGTTTCATCAAATGTAGGCAATGTATTTGCAGAAGAGAATGGCTCTCTTCATGGACAAAAAATTTGTCTCAAAATGTATGGGACGACTGCAAGAAAGCAAATGAACACCTAAATACCTAAGAAGATGAGAGTGTATGAAGAAATTAAAAACAGGAAGGAGGTCTCACAGAAGCTCATAAACTTGGACAGTGTGAAATGCGAGCACTGGATAGGAAATCATAACTGATTAAAAACCCTCAGTTTTGAAGAGCTTCTCTATGTAGATGGCCATTAAAGAGCTTACAGTAGAACAGACTTCAACAATAGATCAGTTTGCAGTCATGTTGCAAAACAATTACTACCGCGAAGACAGCACTCTGTGGCTTCAGTAATGTAAAGTGTCTTCTTGATCACTCCTGCTAAACATTCAGTGACCTGATAGACACATATTGACTGGTACAAGCCAAACATCATTAAAAAGACCAACCGTTGAACACTTCCATCTATACTTCGTCATGGTGGCTCGTCCTGAGACAAGTGAGGATACAGTGTTTCACAGCAACACAAGAGATAGATTACTAAAGATGTAAGCAGGGTGCTATAAGAGGGGGTTTAAGAATCCTAAAGACAGAATTTAAACTTGGGCTGGCGGTGTGAGTTTAATATTTCAACACACTTTAATTTTTTTAAGAATAGAGAACAAAGCTTCATACAACTTAAACTTTGTAAAAACAAAAACCCATTAAAAAGTTAAAAGTCTGAAATCTAAAATACTATACAAATGACCTTATTTACAAAACAGACTCACAGACATAGAAAACAAACTTATGCTTACCAAAGGTGAAAGGAGGTGGGGAGGGATAAATTAGGAATTTGGGATTAGCAGGTACAAACTACTATATATAAAATAGATAAACAACAAGGTCCTACTGTATGGCACAGGGAACTAAATTCACTATCCTATAATAAACCATAATGGAAAAGAATATGAAAAAGAATCTATATATATGAATGATTTTGACATACACCAGAAACTAACACAACATTGTAAATCAGCTATACTTCAATAAAAAAATTAAAAGTCTGATGACAACTGGAAAAAATCATTTGGAATGTGATTAATATATAATGCAATCTTATATGTAAAAAAGAAAGAATGAAGAATGCAAAGAAAACTATGGAAAAAGTATATAAAAAGGCAAAATAGGATCTGCATTAGTCAAAAAATCTATAAAATAATATCTCATTAGCATCAAAGATATTTATTATAAATCCACATTGTAAACCAGTCTATGTATTGAACTGAAAAGGGTTAAGTATGTGGCACTGGTGGCAAGCTGTAGGAAAGATATTCTTAGATACTGCAGGGGGGAAAGCACACTCATTCCAGAGGACAGTCCTACAATAAGCTAACAAGGTCTTTTGTACTTGAAAAATGTTTTTATTCTTGACCAATTAATTACTACAGATAAGAGATGTGAGCAAAGATTTAGCCACGAGGATTGTAAATTCAGGATTACACACATTAACATGTCTAAATGCCTACCGAAGTGAGAATGATGATGTAAATTGTGGTTTAGCCACATGATAGAATAGAGACTCTAAAACTTATATATTTTCAATGATTGTTTAATAACATGGAAAGGATGTCAGGATAAATATTAAGTTAAATAAAACTACAAACAAACTTTTATATATATACATTACAACGGCACTTGTTTAAATATACGTATGTATAGAAAGAGAAACTTGGAAGGGAACATAAAGACTTTAAGAGTGGTAAGGGCTGGGGCAGGATACATACGATGGTTAGTTACTGGGACTCTGTAATTCAGTTCTCTACAGTTTGAATTCTCTGGATGGTTAGTTACTGGGACTCTGTAATTCAGTTCTCTACAGTTTGAATTCTCTGGATGGTTAGTTACTGGGACTCTAATTCAGTTCTCTACAGTTTGAATTCTCTGGATGGTTAGTTACTGGGACTCTGTAATTCAGTTCTCTACAGTTTGAATTCTCTTTACCAATGGAGTTGAGCCATCTTAAGGGACCGGCTTCTTTTTTGTGCTTCAGTTTCCTAACCTATAAATGAGGTGTATAATAATAACTTTATGCTCATGAGGTTATTGGAAGAATTAAATGAGACAATCCATGGAGAAAATGTGAAAGAGTGCCTAGCGGCACTGAGTGCTCAATAGATATTAGGCAGTACCATTAATAATGGTATTAGAATGATGGCAAATTCTTCTCAATACATTTCTGTATTTTCCAGTTTTTGAAATGATAAATAATTAATATTATCTAGATCTTCACGATATTACAACTCCATATTTTACTGAGGGCATTTAACTTCAAATGATAAACCACCTGGACCTCAAAAGATGGCAACAGTTTAAAACTAGTTTTTTCCAGCACCTTTTAAGTAGTTTGAGAAGTATATTTGGTGATAACATTTGAATAATTTTATTTTCCTGTTGGAATCATCTCTTCTGCTCAAAGCTTCAGTTTATTGTATTCAATTTTTCCATACATTTCACATGCCTTTACTTTTGTCTGCATTAAAAAAAAAAAGCTACTGGCATTACTTTCCATACACTGAGATGAAAAAATATAACAAAGAAAGCAACAAATCATTAATGCTTATTTACAGTAAAGAAAAAAAAGCAGGAGAGTGTATCAAAACAAGAGAAAATAGCCAGATTCACAACTCACTAGATTTTAAGGATACTTTAAGTTTTGCTTGCTAGATAATTTTGTTCCCTTTCAAAACTGGAGATAGTGTATCAAACACACACACACACACACACACACACACACACACACACACACACACACACACACACACACACACACACACACACACACACACGTCAGCAAGACGCACAAGGAAGACTGACCCAAGGAAAAAAACCTGAGCCTGAACAATGATGTCTGGTCCAAATGACACAGTGTTCAGGGGTTGGCAAACTTCCTGATTTTCAAAATGTACCAAGTGCTTTGCAGAATGCCGCTTACCTTGTCGGGTTTCAGGCTCTCTGAACTCCACAGTGGAAACATTTATTGCCTTTGCTCAGTCAACACTAGCCCTTTGCAGAGGAGTTTTAATAGCCATTTAAATCATATTGCATCATTTCTATTTCCCTTTGACTCTCTAAAGGTATATTCTTTAACTCAGCAAGTATTTCAATAGATTAAAAAAAAATCTATCATCTCCCTCATCATGAAAATAAGTTCAAGGGGTGGCATAGCCATGAAGTTCATGGCTGCATGTACAGCAGTAGAGTTCATGCGTGTGGGTCTATGATTTTTTTTAAGGAACTACTGCAGTGCCAGCTGCCTTCTTGCTGTTGGCTCCAGAAATTCTCCCCGATTTCCATCCTAAAAATAAGCATTCTTTCTGCTCTGCTATCTTAAAAGGATTCTGCTGCCTTTTCTCACTTTTTTGGGCAAAACGTTAAAGAAATTACTTTTACTGTTTTCCCAATGCAAAAATGAATATACACATTAGCAGAAAAATGAAAAAAATATAGAAAAGTAGAGAGATTTAAAATCTTCTACAATCCAGAAACCCAGAGTAATAATTTTCCAATTGCAATGTATTTCTTTTCATCTGCTCCCTTGTTTTCCTTTCTTTTTCTCTCCTTGCCTCTTTCCCTCCCTCCTTTCCTCCCTTCTCCCTTCTCTTCCTTCTTTCCCTTATCCTGCTGAATTTCCACTTAGTTGCTGAGGATCCCCCTGGCACCACACCTAAACAATGATTACTAGATTATCTGTCTCCAGACTACGAGGCTGTCGGGAGAGAATCCTGTCAACAACCAGCACGCATGCCACCTCCACCAAGTAGCCCTCCCTGAAGCATTCCCCCCTAACTTTACCTCTACAGATCTAACCATTTCCTTGTTTGCAGTACCTCCATTTTAAGTGCATGCTTCTATCGCTGCATATCAAAGTGAAGTATAACTAATTCGCTTCCTCAACCAATGTTTCTGTTAGATTATAAATACATTCCAACCACCCTACACATATTTTAGACTACCTGCGAATGCCTGTTCAATTAAGTAGGTTTATATATTTTGAATCCTGAACACCCAGTGAGGAGCTCATAAGTAGCAGATATTCAGTATGTGTTTGCTGGATGATTAAATGCATAAACGCTCCTTGTATTCTGAGAAACTCAACCAGCCTAACTGCTCTTTTCCCAAAATACGTGCCACCTAATGTGCTCAGAAAACCAACCACAAGCCTGAAAGTGACAGAAAGCTGAGTAAGGTGGGGAAGTTGGCAGGGCTCTGGTCTTCTAAATAAGACGAAGTTCTAAATGGCACTGTCCCCACTCACTCAACCTCCCTGACTCCAAATTTATTTCTCAAATCTTATCTCCTTGTCCATTCTCTCTTGGCTTTCATCTCAGCTGTTCTGTTTGCAGTCTCCGCTCACCTTCTTACTTGGACTTATCTCTTGTCTGAATGATTCAGTTTTGGTCCATCTCCAAATCAGTTTACAAATCATGGACAAGATTTATTTTGCATGTTGTGTTTACACACTTGTAGACATTTGAATTTGTCTGCTTCAAGTTTGGGATTTATTATTTCTAAGCCTGCAGCCCTTTGGCCCTTAATGAATTCACTTGGCTTCTTTAGCTTGGGAAAGAATATTACCTTCCACTTCCTTTCTTTCCTGGAAGGGAGGCAAGAATGCTTTTATATTGCTTTACCTTATTTGAGGCTGAAGTGAGGGATACTTAAGGCAACATTTTTCTCTGGAAAAAAGCTACACGGTGGTTAATACATATTTTACAAGGCAATGTCCATCATTTGCAATCCTAGACACAATGTACAGATAACTCTTGAATATTCTGAATATGAGACTTATTCTCATATTTTATCACAGTAATATTTATTGTAAAGGAGCTTCTTTTTAAGAAGAGAGACAAATATTCTAAATATTTACATCTTAAGAAGTAGAATGTTGCTTGTGGATGGCACTAAGGGAGAAGTTTAAATTTAGGATGGAAACCATAACAATTTACTCTGTAGTTAGGAGACTGTTTCCCAGTTATCAAAACACAGCTATAAACTCAATGGAAAAAGGGCAGTCTTTTCAACAGACAGTCCTGGAACAACTGGACATCCAAAGGCAAGAAAATGAACCCTAACATATTCCATGCATTTTATTTTAAAGGTTAGCTGAAAATTAATTATAGATTACATGTCAAATATAAAAATATAAAACTCTGAGGAGGAAACAGAATGTCTTTGTGACCTTAAGTTTTTTAGATAGGACATCAAAAGCATGATCCATAAGAAAAAAGTGGTAAATTGGACTCTGTCAGAACTAAGCCCTTTTTGTGATGGTTCTATGAAAGAGTGTTAAGAGATAGAAAATAAGCTACAGACTACAAGAAAATATTTGCAAATTCTATCCAGGTAAAGGACTTGTATCGAGAATATATAAAGAACATTTAAAACTCAACAATAAGAAAACAGAAAACTTAAATTTTTAAAAAAATGCAAATGATCTGAACAGACACTTCATCAAAGATTATAAATTAATGACAAATAAGCATATAAAAAGTAGCATGGTATCATTAGTTCTTAGGAAAATGCAAATTTAAGCTACAATGAGATACAACTGCACACCGATTAGAAAGGCTAAAAACAACCAAGCAAAAACTGATGATATGACATGCTGACAACACTGGAGAATGACTAGTCCTCTCATTCATTCCTGATGGGAATGCAAAATGGTACAACTGCTTTCAAACCAACTTGGTGTTTTGTTTTTGTTTTTAATAAAGCTATACATACATTTACCATACAGCCTAGCAATCCTACTCTTATTTATTCATGTAACATAATGGATGAATCTTAAATGCATTCTGCTAAGTGAAAGAAGCCAAACCAAAAAAGGGGGCTGCATGCAATCATTTATAAGGCATTCTAAAATCAGCAAAATTATAGTGAAAACAGAAGAGTCATTGACAGCAGTTGGGCGAGGGGTGTTGACTACAAAATGGCACCACCAAAGAATTTTTTTTAACACCTTTATTGGAGTATAATTGCTTTAGAAATGGTGTGCTAGTTCTTGCTGTATAACAAAGTGAATCAGCTATACATATACATATATCCCCATACCCCTCCCTCTTACATCTCCCTCCCACCCTCCCTATCCCACCCCTCTAGGTGGTCACAAAGCACCGAGCTGATCTCCCTGTGCTATGTGGCTGCTTCCCACTAGCTATCTATTTTACGTTTGGTAGTGTATATATGTCAATGCCACTCTCTCACTTTGTCACAGCTTACACTTCCCCCTCCCGTGTCCTCAAGTCCATTCTCTATGTCTGCATCTTTATTCCTGTCCTGCCCCTAGGTTGGTCAGAACCTTTTTTTTTCTTTTTTGGTTCCATATATATGTGTTAGCATATGGTATTTGTTTTTCTCTTTCTGACGTACTTCACTCTGTATGACAGACTCTAGTTCCATCCACCTCACTAAAAATAGCTCAATTTTGTTTCTTTTTATGGCTGGGTAATATCCTATTGTATATATGTACCACATCTTCTTTAACCATTCATCTTGCATTAATTTTGTATCCTGCTACTTTACAAAATTCATGGATTAGCTCTAGTAGTTTCCTAGCAGCATCTTTAGTATTCTCTATGTATAGTATCATGTGACAGTTTTACTTCTTCTTTTCCAATTTGGATTCCTTTTATTTCTTTTTCTTCTCTGATCACTGTGGCTAAAACTTCCAAAAATATGTTGAATAATAGCAGTGAGAGTGGGCAACCTCGTCTTGTTCCTGATCTTAGAGGAAATGGTTTCAGTCTTTCACCACTGAGCATTATGTTGGCTGTGGGTTTGTCATATGTGGCCTTTATTATGTTGAGGTAAGTTTTCTCTATGCCTACGTTCTAGAGAGCTTCAACATAAATGGATGTTGAACTTTGTCAGTAGCTTTTTCTCTATCAACTGAGATTATCATAGGGTTTTTATCCTTCAATTTGTTAATATGGTGTATCACGATGATTGATTTGCCTATATTGAAGAATCCTTGCATTCCTGGGGTAAACCCCACTTGATCATGGTATATGATCCTTTTAATGTGCTGTTGGATTCTCTTTGCTAGTGTTTTGTTGAGGATTCTTGCATCTATGTTCATCAGTGATACTGGCCTATGGTTTTCTTTTTTCTGAAATCTTTAATTTTGGTATCAGGCTGATGGTGGCCTTGTAGAATGAGTTTGGGAGTGTTCCTCCCTCTGCTATATTTTGGAAGAGTTTGAGAAGGAAAAGTGTTAGCTCTTCTCTAAATGTTTGATAGAATTCACCTGTGAAGCCATCTGGTCCTGGGTTTTTGTTTGTTGGAAGATTTTTAGTCACAGTTTCAATTTCAGTGCTTGTGATTGGTCTGTTCATATTTTCTATTTCTTCCTGGTTCAGTCTCAGAAGGTTGTACTTTTCTAAGAATTTGTCCATTCCTTTGTGGTTGTCCATTTTATTGGTATAGAGCTACTTGTAGTAATCTCTCATGATCCTTTGTATTTCTGCAGTGTCAGTTGTTACTTCTCCTTTTTCATTTCTAATTCTGTTGATTTGAGTCTTCTTTTTTTTCTTGATGAGTCTGGCTAATGGTTTATCAAGTTTGTTTATCTTCTAAAAAAAAAACAGCTTTTAGTTTTATTGACCTTTACTATTGTTTCCTTCATTTCTTTTTTATTTATTTTGGATCTGATCTTCATGATTTTTTTCCTTCTGCTAACTTTGGGGGTTTTTTTGTTGTTCTTCTTTCTCTAATTGCTTTAGGTGTAAGGTTCGGTTGTTTATTTGAGATTTTCTTGTTCCTTGAGGTAGGATTGTATTGCTGTAAACTTCCCTCTTAGAACTGCTTTTGCTGCATCCCATAGGTTTTGGGTCATTGTGTTTTCATTGTCATTTGTTTCTAGGTATTTTTTGATTTCCTCTTAGATTTCTTCAGTGATCTCTTGGTTATTAGTAGCGTAGTGTTTAGCCTCCATGTGTTTGTATTTTTTACAGACCTTTTCCTGTAATTGATATCTAGTCTCATAGCATTGTGGTCGGAAAAGATACTTGATACAATTTCAATTTTCTTAAATTTACCAAGGCTTGATTTGTGACCCAAGGTATGATATATCCTGGCGAATGTTCCCTGAGCACTTGAGAAAAATGTGTATTCTGTTGTTTTTGGATGGAATGTCCTATAAATATCAGTTAAGTCAATCTTGTTTAATGTATCATTTAAAGCTTGTGTTTCCTTATTTATTTTCATTTTGGATGATCTGTCCATTGGTGAAAGTGGGGTGTTAAAGTCCCCTACTATGAGTGTGTTACTGTCGATTTCTCCTTTTATGGCTGTTAGCATTTGCCTTATGTATTGAGGTGCTCCTATGTTGGGTGCATATTTACAATTGTTATATCTTCTTCTTGGATTGATCCCTTGATCATTATGTAGTGTCCTTCTTTGTCTCTTCTAATAGTCTTTATTTTAAAGTCTATTTTGTCTGATATGAGAATTGCTACTCCAGCTTTCTTTTGATTTCCATTTGCATGGAATATCTTTTTCCATCCCCTCACTTTCAGTCAGTATGTGTCCCTAGGTCTGAAGTGGGTAGACAGCATATATACAGGTCTTGTTTGTAGACAAGCATATATACAGGTCTTGTTTTTGCATCCACTCAGCCAGTCTATATATTCTGGTGGGAGCATTTAATCCATTTACATTTAAGGTAATTATTAATAGGTATGTTCCTATTACCATTTTCTTAATTGTTTTGGGTTTGTTTTTGTAGGTCTTTTCCTTCTCTTGTGTTTCCTGCCTAGAGAAGCTCCTTTAGCATTTGTTGTAAAGCTGGTTTGGTGGTGCTGAATTCTCTTAACTTTTGCTTATCTGTAAAGGTTTTAATTTCTCCGTCAAACCTGAATGAGATCCTTGTTTCGTAGAGTAATCTTGGTTGTAGCTTTTTTCCCTTTCATCACTTTAAATACGTTCTGCCACTCTGGCTTGCAGAGTATCTGCTGAAAGATTGGCTGTCAACCTAATGGGGATTCCCTTATATGTTATTTGTTGCTTTTCCCTTGCTGCTTTTAATATTTTTTCATTGTATTTAGTTTTTTGATAGTTTGATTAATATGTGTCTTGGTGTGTTTCTCCTTGGATTTAACCTGAATGGGACTCTCTGCACTTCCTGGACTTGACTGATTATTTCCTTTCCCATATTATGGAAGTTTACAACTATAATCTCTTTAAATATTTTCTCTGACCCTTTGTTTTTCTCTTCTTCTTCTGGGACCCCTATAATTCAAATGTTGGTGCATTTAATGTTGTCCCAGTGGTCTCTGAGATTACCCTCAATTCTTTTCATTCTTTTTTCATTATTCTCCTCTGTGGTAGTTATTTCCACTATTTTATCTTCCAGGTCTCTTATCTGTTCTTCTACCTCAGTTATTCTGCTATTGATTCCTTCTAGTGAATTTTTTTTTTTTTTTTTTTTTTTGCGGTACACGGGCCTCTCACTGTTGTGGCCTCTCCCGTTGCGGAGCACAGGCTCCGGACGCGCAGACCCAGTGGCCATGGCTCACGGGCCCAGCCGCTCCGCGGCATGTGGGGTCTTCCCGGACTGGGACACGAACCCACGTCCCCTGCATCGGCAGGTGGACTCTCAACCACTGCGCCACCAGGGGAGCCCCCTTCTAGTGAATTTTTAATTTCATTTATTGTGTTGTTTATCATTGCTTGTTTGCTGTTTAGTTCTTCTAGGTCCTTGTTAAATATTTCTTGTATTTTCTCCATTCTATTTCCAAGATTTTGGATCATCTTTACTATCATTACTCTGAATTCTTTTTCAGGTAGACTATCTATTTCCTCTTAATTTTTCTGATCTGGTGGGTTTTTACCTTGCTCCTTCATCTGCTGCATATTTTTCTGTCCTCTTATTTGTTTAACTTACTGTGTTTGGGGTTTCCTTTTCACAGGCTACAGGATCATATTTCCTGTTGTTTTTGGTGTCTGCCCCCAGTGGGTGATGTTGGTTCAGTGGCTTTTGTAGGTTTCCTGGTGGAGGGGACTTGTGCCTGTGTTCTGGTGGGTGGGGCAGGATCTTGTCTTTCTGGTGGGCAGGGCTGTGTCCTCTGGTGTGTTTTGGGGTTTCTGTGAACTTATTATGATTTTAGGCAGCCTCTCTGCTAATGGGTGGGGTTGTATTCCTGTCTTGCTAGTTGTTTGGCATGGGGCATCCAGCACTGGAGTTTGCTGGCCGTTGGGTGGAGCTGGGTCTTAGCATTGAGTCGGAGATCTCTGGGAGATTTCTCGCCGATTGATATTACGTGGGGCCAGGAGGTCTCTGGTGGTCCAGTGTCCTGAACTCGGCTCTGCAACCTCAGAGGCTCAGGCCTGACACCCGGCCGGAGCACGAAGACCCTGTAGTCACATGGCCTGGCCACAGACTCAGAGTGGAAACATTGAGAACTTCTCAACTTGCATTTCAAACAGATCTCGAGAGCTCCCTCCCCACCAGCAACATATGGCAGCTTCTCCCACACAGTCAGACAGGCCTCAGCCTCTGTAGTAAACAGACCAACCGTGCACCATTCCCCCTCATCAAGGAATTTTTAAGGTGATGGAAATATTCTGTATGCTAGCTTGGTGGCAGATATATGACTACGAATTTTTCAAACCCCATACAACTCTACACCACAAAGAGTGAATCTGATATGTGGTTTTTAGAAAACAAAAGGAAACGATGGCAGAAGATCCTGGGACAGAATGCAGATTGTTAAAGTGAATCTAAATGTACTGCAATTGTTGAACCTGACCTCTCTGTAGGGGGTGGGAGAAAAGGAGTAGATCTAAGTCCTTCTGGAAAATGGCGTTTTGACGAAACACCGTAAGACTAAACATAAAATGAACTGTACATAAACACTGTATGGATTCATAACTCTGAAACCACTTTTCATGTAGTTTAGAGCTTAGTTTAATTATACAAATAATTATACAGATTGTAGTTGGTGGGAGCCATGTTTCATATGGTCAGAGAGAAAACTCACAAGTAAGCAAAGAAGGAAGGCTGGCATGAACCCTGTGGTGCTAAACTAGACTCAGATATTATAAATACAAAATCATGTTTACTTTAATAGGTAAATAGTGATACTACACACTCATGTGCATTCACATACATGAATATATTTTCCAGCTCAGGAAACTGAGCTCCATACACTGAGCAGGATGAAAAGCAATGACATCGTGAGCACACCCAGCACCAGAGTTTGGTTTCTAAGTACCATTCTCCGATAAAGTGCTGTGGGGCTCCGTCTTAGTGAGTGCTCACTACAGCAAAGTACCACTGCCTGGGTGGCTTATAAACGACAGGATTTTTTTTTTTTTCTCTCAGTTCTGGAGGCTGGAAATTTGAAATTAGGATGCCAGCATTCTGCTTCTGGTGAGAGCCTCTTCCTGGTGTAGACTGCCGACTTCTCAATGTATCCTCATATGGTAAGACGGACAGCAAGAAAGACAGCAAGCTAGCTTTCTGAACTCTTCTTACAAGGGCGTTGATCCTATTCATGAAGGATCCTCTCTCATGACCTAATTACTTCCCAAAAGTTCCACCTCCAAATAACATCACAGTGGGGATTCTATTTCACCACATGAATTTTTGGAGGGATACAAACATTTAGTCCATAGCAGACCCTTTAGAGAGATAGCTGATTCTAGACATAGGGCAGGGGAAAGACATGAGAGCAAGGAGTATTTTATAGTCAGAAAGTGAGGCGGTGCTTAAACAAACAAACAGAAAAGGATAGGGCTGCAACAAAAGGGGACAGAGGCCAACCTGAAAAATCTTTTAATGGCCAAAACTAGACTAATTTAAGCAACAAACTAATAAAGATAGCATTGTCTATAACTCAAAGAATAAAGCAATATCCATATGTCCATACTTATCTTAATAAATGACTGAGTTCATAAGTAAATGCAAAAGGGCTGGATCTTCTCCAAAGAAGAATTTCAGTAATAGATGTAAGTGGAATGAAAGAAATAGAAAATCACACCACTGGAACACCATAGGGTAATTACTGCAGGCAAAGTCCATGCATGGGTAATAAAAATAGTGGACAAAACTCTAAGAAGAAATGAAATATGTGCTAATCCTTGACGTATATTAATTACTGTGGCGTCTTTAACACGTGTCAATAAATTCCTTGTCGTTTCCCTCCAGAAGGTAGAGGTTAATATTCCTGCCCTTGAGTGTGAGCTGGACTTAGTGATTCACTTCCAGTGAACAGCGTATGGAAGCGGGGAGGGAAGGGTAACCTTACAGTGGGGAATCTGGCAAACACCACTTTAACCTGATGACCAAGATTTGCATCACCAGTAACAGGCTATGCCGATGTTATGTAAACCCTGCTATGAAGGGATTAAAAGGCGAATTGGCCTCCGTGGTATTCTTCCCCCAAATCAATAACTCCAGTGTAATTAGGAGAAAACAACAAACTCAAAACAAGGGATAGTCTACAAGAATACCTGACCAGTACTCTTAAAAAATGTCAAGGTCATGAAAACAAGGGAAGATGGAAGAACATTTGCAGATTGGAAGAGAAATCACAACTAAATACAACACAGTATCCTGGACTCTTGGGATGCAAAAAGGTATCACTGGGAAAAAAAGATAAGTAAGATCTGAATAAAGCCTATAATTTAGTTAACAGTACTATACCAATTTTAATGTCTCAGATTTGAAAAACATATTAAGGTTATGTAAGATGTTCACATATCAGAAATTGGGAGGCGCATACACAGGTAGTTTCTGTTCTGAGTACACAACTCTTCTATAAATCTAAAATTATTTCCAAATAATGTTTAAAAGAGAAGAAATCCAGGCTTTCTCCTAGAAGCATTGTGTGTTAAAACAGTGTCAGGAAATCATATAGCTGATTGAAAGTTTAGCTGTATACTGTGTAAATATATTTTAAAATACAGTTCATAAGGTGACTGCTCACGCAGACCAGGGCAAGTAAGCAGTAAATATTGAGTAGTACAATGTCCTAAAGCTGTGGGCTAGTCCCCTGCACTGAGAGTGAAACAGGCTGTGCCTCAGTTTAGAAAATACACATCTTGTGTTTCCATGACATGAATCTATATAAACAGCTTAACTCTAATTTTCCCAGTCTCTGGATTCTGCCAACCCCTATAAAATGAGCTTCTTCCTCATCCAAAGAAATAAACCATGAGTCGTTAGACAAAGAAGAAACAACTTACAGCATAAGAAACTTTGCAAGTCAAAGTTCAAAAACATAAGAGAAGGGATAAAGTTGTAGAGTCAAAAGTAATTGATTTGTGTTGCTGAAGCCAATGACAGATTTGGAAGGAAAAGGAGCGCTCAGTATTTAGCATACAGAGCCCAGTTAGAACATGAACATGGGGATACTTACCCTGGGACTAGGCAACTTAAAAGGAGTGAAAAATACCCCCAGGCTACACCTACACCTCTCTTGCTTACGAAACCCCATTCATACATATTTTCTAGCCTTAAAAGCAACACCTATAAGTTGGCAAACTCAAGGGTGACACTGAAACACAAGGAACTACTAGCAACAATGGAAAATGACAAAAAAGTAGTTGACATCCTTGATTTTGTGTTCTATTTGCTCCTAAGAGCAAATTTAAAGCTAAGACATGAACACAAACACACCCATTTTTCCCTGTCACTACTATAGCCTTGAATGAGAACTGTGAATTCACAATACGGTTAACGTGAGGATGCAAATTCCATTATTTATGAAAAACAAGTAAGTCGTAATGGGAAATTACACCCTAAGATGCTGAGATCTTGGCTAAGGTAATAATGCAAGTCACCACTAACAATCCTCTGGGGAAGATGTTGGTCCACATTCCTGGTGTCCCCAAAGGCAAAATTGATACTTGGGTCCCCTTAAGATGATTTCCGTAGGGATACAAGATTCTTTGGGGAATTTATGTGTAGGGAAAGTATCATAAACCTGGCACTGGGAGGAAGTGTATATTATCATTGTCATTCAGTAGTTTTGTCTTTCCCTTAAAGCTAGAATTTAGAGTTTAAGAACTATTTTCTTCTATTAAGTAGCTATATTTGTGCACATGCAATCAATATGTTAAAAAAAAATGTCATTTTACTAACAGTCCTATATTGCATACTGGTTGCAGTAAGAGCAAAGCATTTAAAATAGTACCGCTAAGAAGAGGGCAACTAATACTTCTTGGGCAATGGCTATGTACAGAGCATATTTTAGGTGCTTTATAATTACTATTTTATTTAGCCTTCAAAACAACCTAAAAGTGCTCTTATGTTTACTTTACAGATGAGGAAACAAACTAAAGCTTAGAAGAGTCAAGGTCCTTCTTGACTCCACATTTCTTTAGTTGCCTAAATAAATATTCTGCACCTGGGTAGGCAGGAGACAATTCAGAACACCAAAGATAACCCGAAGGGCTGTTATATTTTATCTGCACAATTTAAAGTTTGCTATGTGTTCTTCAGAATTGATTGGCTTTTTTGCTTAATCAAAACAAATAAGTGATTTCCAGCAGTTATGGAAGGTGGTGTACTAGAAAATGTGGCAAATGCAAAGAAAAATAAAATTTACTGTCTCACCCCAAGAACCTTAAGATCTTTCGGGGGAAAATAAAGTCTAAATGAGGAGATAAAGATTAATACTTTTAAAACAAATTTTAAGGCCACTATATGATAAATCTCCCAAGAAGAGATTAATTCACAATTAAGTATTAAGTGAACTGTGCACTAATTCACGATTAAGTATTAAATGAATGAACAGAGCATTTGCTGGACCACTGTTCCCTGGCAGTGGAGTCAGGCAGGTTGTCTGAACTACCAGCCTGCCCGGCCACACCCCAATATGGTGGCAGTGACACATGCCAGGTGACAGCATTCTCGGTCCTCTACCACCTCTGATTGTCCCTGCTCCACACTTGACCTCAGGGACTACCTAGAACAGTGTGGTCCACAGAAGAATGCTCATCTGGACACTATTTGTCAAAATGAAATCAATTCAGCCATTGCAAGTTACTACTTAAAAACTTCTATAGTGAGTTGACAGGATAATATTATGACTGCTGATTCTGAGAAGATATGGGGACTTGGCTTTTTAATGTCTCTATATTATTCATTCCATTTTTCTAGCAATTCATTTTTATTCTGTTATAAAAGTATCATTCTGCAGCCAGTTAGCAATAAGAAACGTTAAGAAAAATACATAACTGGTGCTTTATACAGCTGGTTTGAAACGGATCCTACTAGAGCTGTTGGCCATTGGAAGAGGGCTGTCCTCGAAGAAGGCTGCCGAGAAAAATCTCGAGGCACAAATCAGCCTCACATGTCCTTTATGGTCAGTAGGTAACAAGCCAGCTGCTTTCAAAGGAGAGCCAGTCATGAGGTTAAAACTTGAGTGAAGTTTCTAATTACTCTCTTGTCCACATGATCCCTCTCTTTCTCTTCTCCAGCCCGTGGACTATTAGCCAGTCTCGGGAAAAGGAAAACTTAGGTTCCAAATGTCTACCCATTCCTTTTTATATTAAGTGCTTTAAATGCTGTGCCTCTACAATGACTTACCATCTGGAAAAGTACTTGAACACTTACGTTTAATTCTCTAAGCAGGGTGCAGAAGTGGGGGATGTTTGGGGTTGCAAATGAAGAAAATAATTGAGGTTGATAGGAAGGACATCACTTTTATTAATTAATACTTGGAAACATCCCACCACAAACAAAAGAATAATTTCTACGTAGATTCAGCAAATTATTCCAGGCTAAGTGACCAGGAAAGATGCCATAGGAGAACCCAACTTGGAGATTGAGAAAAAAATAGAAGAAACTTGATAATTGTGTAAGAAAAGAAAGAATATTCTACAAGGTGGCCAAAAATCTGGGAAACTAAGAAAATATACATAAAAATCATTTATTTATGTTTCATGACAATATGTAATCAATTCACACTGAGATAGGCTGGGACCTGGGACCGGGACCCTTTCCTGCAGTTCTTGCACCTAGACAAACATCTCCTTGAGCAACAAAATACAAAGAAACTAAAAGGGACTAAAAATAACTGCATGCATGCACAGTTGGAGCAAATTATGGACAATAAGATACAAAAAAAAGACCAAAAAAACCCAACTGCCACTCCTGAAGAGCCAGGAGCAAAAGCAGGGTGTCAGGAGCAAAAGCAGGGCACTGTGCATGCTCCCTACACTCAACACCACCAAAGGGGTGGGCAGACCACCTAAGCCACACCTCCAGTCTGACCCCTGGACCCACCCCTCCTCTCACCCCATATAAGGAACCAGCTCACCCCCACCTCAGGGAGCAAGCAATGGAACCTGTTACTTGTTCTCACTCCCCTCTGTTGCAGCAGGGGCCCCAATAAGGTCTTGCCTGAATTTTTTGTCTGGTCTCCTGTCAATTTCTATCGATTAAGGAGACCAAGAACCCTGGTAGGTAACAATACCATGTTCAACACGATGTCCCTCATAAGCAATGTGCACAGTCCATTGCTGTGCAATGGAAAACTGCAGTAACAGGTGTGTTAGTACATTTCCATCAGTCCCAGCATATGCATCTGTGATTTGAATTTCTTCAGTGAATAAACTTGGGCCTACAGCATTACTGTGTAGAAGTAAACAAGAGCTTCCTTCAGATCTGACCAGCCAACAGCTCACTCTGCATGGCCACATCATTCAATCCAGTCCTGGAAATTATCAAACAAAGGGCCCCTTATCGAACCCTCTTGCACTGTTGGTGAGAATGTAAATTGATACAGCCACTATGGAGAACAATATGGAGGTTCCTTAAAAAACTACAAATAGAACTACCATATGACCCAGCAATCCCACTACTGGGCATATACCCTGAGAAAACCGTAATTCAAAAAGAGTCATGTACCACAATGTTCATTGCAGCACTATTCACAACAGCCAGGACATGGAAGCAACCTAAATGTCCATCGACAGATGAACGAATAAAGAAGATGTGGCACATATATACAATGGAATATTACTCAGCCATAAAAAGAAACGAAACTGAGTTATCTGTAGTGAGGTGGATAGACCTAGAGTCTGTCATACAGAGTGAAGTAAGTCAGAAAGAGAAAAACAAATACCATATGCTAACACATATATATGGAATCTAAAAAAAAAAAAGAAGAAGGTTCTCACGAACCTTGGAGCGGGGGAGGAATAAAGATGCAGATGTAGAGAATGGACTTGAGGACACGGGGAGGGGGAAGGGTAAGCTGGGATGAAGTGAGAGAGTGGCATGGACATATATACACTACCAAATGTAAAATAGATAGCTAGTGGGAAGCAGCTGCATCGCACGGGGAGATCAGCTGGGTGCTTTGTGACCACCTAGAGGGGTGGGATAGGGAGGGTGAGAGGGAGACGCAGGAGGGAGGGGATATGGGGATATATGTATATGTATAGCTGAATCACTTTGTTATACATCAAAAACTAACACACCATTGTAAAGCAATTATACTCCAATAAAGATGTTAAAAAAAAAAAAGAGCCCCTTATCAATGGAAATATTGGGCAGTGTGTCAACCTGTTTGAATCACTCAAGGTGACCTTCCCCTCCCTAGACCATCAAGGAGAGGCATTAAGTAGTCACTTTACATGGTCAAATAAGCCAAATATTGCCTGTACCTCTAGACCTCATGGCCAGGCTATATGTTGAAACACTGAAACTGAGTATTTCGAAGGGAGGCACAGAGAGCTGTCAAGGGTTAGATTTGAATATTTTGATATTATGCTAAGAAAGCAACCAGGTCTTAAATTCCAAACTGAAATATATATAGCTATATCCTTAGCAATGGGGAGTTATTGAAGATTTCTGAGCAAAAGAATGAGATCTTAAAAGGTGTGTATTGAAAGGTGGGTTGAGTCATAAAACAGTGAGAGAAATTAGTCTACTATGATGACAGCGGAAATGACATGAATCCTTTCCCCAATCATTTCAAGGCCATGGGAATGAAAGTCAAGAGGTTCCAGAGTACTTGAAAGGCAAGAATAGGCCTAAGCACAGTGGCTAACTGGATAGTTTGAAAGAGAAGTGGGAAAGGCAGCTTTTAGGTGTTGAGCCTGGTAATAGTGAAGAACAAAATCTGACTCCATATTAGATCTGTTCCTTTTCCTGTGCTTAGTCATACTGGCTCTGCACCTTTCCTAAAAGAATGTTGCCTATAGCCTGAAATACACAGGAGAGCCTATTCTCAGGGATCTGAGAGTCCATTCATGTAGAGATAAAAAGTTGTAGAATGGAGAATAACATTTGTTTTACTGAAGGTCTACAGCAACATCATGAACTGACCTCCTCCCTCACCCTGCCTTTAAAAGTGCTTTGCTGAAACCCTTTGAGGAGTCTGGGGTTCTTTGGGGCATAATCCACCCATCTCCTTGCATGGTCCTGCAAGAAACCTTTCTCTGCTCCCAATTCTGATGTTTCCGTACTGTTTGGCCTCACTGTGTGTCAGGCACACAAACTTGCATTGGATAACAGTGGGGCAGGTCAGTTGAAGAAATTGGTTTGGGGTTTTTTTTTTGGTTTTTTTTTTTTTTGCGGTATGCGGGCCTCTCACTGTTGTGGCCTCTCCCGTTGTGGAGCACAGGCTCCGGACGCACGCAGGGTCAGCGGCCATGGCTCACGGGCCCAGCCGCTCCGCGACATGTGGGATCCTCCCGGACCGGGGCACGAACCCGTGTCCCCTGCATCGGCAGGCAGACTCTCAACCACTGCACCACCAGGGAAGCCCCGTTTGGGTTTAACAGATGTTCAGTCTTTGATCCTGGCAAGCCTGGAGCTCAGCACTCCATCCAATGGGGCATTCAATACACAGCTGAAAATATGGGGCTTAAGCTCTGCAGATACATAGAGCACCTTTGGAATTTATCCATTTTATATTTCTGATAATAATGACTAGAAATTTATAGTCCATGACAATAGTCAATCTTTCGGTTAGTAAATCTCTTCCTTGACTTAGCACTCCTCCACCAGAATAAAGTTACTGAAAAATCTCTTGAGATTTTTTTTTTTCCCTTAGTAAACAAGCCTTTATAAAATCTACAGTTCCAAAATGTGTTAGTACTCTGTGCAAGCACCTGCCTAAGGGGGAAAAATAAATAAATGAGCCATTATTAAACTTTTTGCTCCAGGGTTTAGAATACCTACAGTTTGCCACAATGTGTTGCTTTGTTATAACTGCCTAAGACTTGTGAAGTGATTCATCTTGAAATTGTGTTAGTCTTTGGAGAGTTTCAAGAGATATTCCTTACTTAGCTTTGAAGCAAAGTAATACCAGGCAACTGAACATGAAAACACATTGAAAATATAAAAACTGAAAAGTAGAGTATAATAAATATGAGTTATATTCTCATTATCAATCCAGGAAGTGGAATTTCTTCTCTGTCTTTTGCTTCTTAACAAATACGCCAATAAAAGTGAAACCCTTAAGTACTTTGAATCAGGATCATCACATCTAAAAAGAGAGGCTTAGAATGATTAATATTTAATGTCCCTTTCAGGCACATCAGTTCCCAAAGTACATACAACTGATAAGTCTGAAATAGGATGGGTTTCAAAGTGTGTTTAATATTCCTTAAGTACAAATGACTCAACTCTGTAACTTCACAGTCTATATACTGAATTTACTAATTCATGGAACATTCCAAATGCAGGTATTTCATGCCTCACAGGTGTATTCAAAAGTAATAGCAGATACTAAAAATGTTCTGGGTGCAGCGATTTTTTTAGGTAAAAATTTTTTGGATACATTTTTTAGCTCCTCTGTCATACAGCTTGGCATGTACACAGAAGAATAAACATCAAGTCACTGACTCTTCCAAGGTCTCAATACCAGTTGTGATTTCCAAACTTTATGCCTGAGGAACTGTGACCTTGGCTTATGCCAGATGCAAAACGGTCTACTTTATTTTATTTAAGTTGCTGCACTTGCATCAAAATTGCCAAAGACATGAGGAAATGAATTCTGGGTGAACAGATCAATGTTCTGTAAGTTTGAACTCCATGGAAAACTAGACATACTGTGTTATGGACTAAATGTTTGCATCCCTGACCCCCCAATTCATATGCTGAAATCCTAACCCCCAATGTGATGGTATTGGGAGGAGAGGCCTTTGGGAGGTAAGTAGGTCATGAGGATACAGCCCTCATGATGGGATAAAGAAGAGAATGATGAGTTACTCTCACTGTATCAGCTCTCCAAATGTAGAGTTGTAATAGGAAAGAAACTTTGTATTCTTTTCTTTTTTTCAAGTCAAATTAATAACATTTTATTCTGAAGACAAAATATAAAATAAGGTTCTAGATAACAGTAATATTCATGTGTCCTTGTATTGGATATATTTTTATTCTTTTATGAAGCAGGTTCTTATTAGTTATCTATTTTATACATATTAGCACATATATGTCAATCCCAGTCTCCCAATTCATTCCACCCCACCCCACCCCCCCACACACACACTGTCCTCCCTTGCTGTCCGTACGTTTGTTCTCTACATCTGTGTTTCTATTTCTGCCTTGCAAACTGGTTCATCTGTACCACTTTTCTAGATTCCACATATATGCATTAATATATGATATTTGTTTTTCCTTTCTTTTTAAAATTTTTATTTATTTTTATATTTTAATTTTTAAAATTTTTAACAT
Organism: Orcinus orca; assembly: GCF_937001465.1. Classification (NCBI taxonomy): domain Eukaryota; kingdom Metazoa; phylum Chordata; class Mammalia; order Artiodactyla; family Delphinidae; genus Orcinus; species Orcinus orca. Next base: position 6,602,666 of record NC_064563.1, on the reverse strand, counting down.
CTTTATTAGAGTATAATCATTTTACATTGTTGTGTTAGTTTCTGCTGTAGAACAAAGTGAATCAGCTATACATATACATATATGCCCCTATCCCCTCCCTCTTGCGTCTCCCTCCCACCCTCCCTATCCCACCCCTCTAGGTGGTCACAAAGCACCGAGCTGATCTCCCTGTGCTATGCGGCTGCTTCCCACTAGCTATCTATTTTATATTTGGTAGTGTATATATGTCAATGCCACTCTCTCACTTCACCCCAGTTTTGAGGCAGATGTAGAGAATGGACTTGAGGACACGGGGAGGGGGAAGGGTACGCTGTTTTTCTTTTTCTGACTTACTTCACTCTGTATGACAGTCTCTAGGTCCATCCAAGTCTCTACAAAGGAACCAATTTCATTCCTTTTTATAAATGAGTAATATTCCATTATATATATGTACCACATCTTCTTTACCCATTCGTCTGTCAATGGGCATTTAGTTGCTTCCATGTCCTGGAAGTGCTGCAATGAACATTGGGGTGCATGTGTCTTTTTGAATTATTGTTTTCTCTGGGTATATGCCCAGTCATGGGATTGTTGGCTCATATGGTAATTCTACTTTCAGGTTTTTAATGAACCTCCAAACTGTTCTCCATAGTGGCTGTATCAATTTACATTCCCACCAACAGTGCAAGAGGGCTCCCTTTTCTCCACACCCTCTCCGCATTTGTTGTTTGTAGATTTTCTGATGATGCCCATTTTGACTGGTGTGAGGTGATATCTCATTGTAGTTTTGATTTGCGTTTCTCTAATAATTAGTGATGTTGGGCAGCTTTTCATGTGCCTCTTGGCCATCTGTATGTCTTCTTTGGAGAGATGACGATTTCGGTCTTCGGCCCATTTTTGGATTGGGTTGTTTGTTTTTTTAATATTGAGCTGCATGAGCTGTTTATATATTTTGGAGATTAATCCTTTGTCAGTTGATTCGTTTGCAAATATTTTCTCCCATTCTCAGGGTGGTCTTTTCGTTGTGTTTATAATTTCTTTGCTGTGCAAAACCTTTTAAGTTTCATTAGGCCCCGTTTGTTTATTTTTGGTTTTATTTCCATTTCTCTAGGAGGTGGGTCAAAAAAGATCTTGCTGTGATTTATGTCTAAGAGTGTTCTTCCTATGTTTTCCTGGAAGAGTTTTATAGTGTCGGGTCTTACACTTACATCTTTAATCCATTTGGAGTTTATTTTTGTGTGTGGTGTTAGGGAGTGTACTAATTTCATTCCTTTACATGTAGCTGTCCAGTTTTCCCAGCACAACTTACTGAAGAGACTGTCTTTTCTCCATTGTATATCCTTGCCTCCTTTGTCACAGATTAGTTGACCATAGGTGCGTGGGTTTACCTCTGGGCTTTCTATCCTGTTCTATCGATCTATATTTCTGTTTTTGTGCCAGTACCATATTGTCTTGATTATGGTAGCTTTGTAGTATAATCTAAAGTCAGGGATCCTGAAACCTCTAGCTCCGTTTTTTTCCCTGAAGGCTACTTTGGCTATTCTGGTTCTTTTGTGCCTCCATACAAATTTTAAGATTTTTTGTTCTAGTTCTGTAAATAATGCCACTGGTAACTTGATAGGGATTGCATTGAATCTGTAGATTGCTTTGGATAGTACAGTCATTTTCACAATATTGATTTTTCCAATCCAAGAACACGGTATACCTTTCCATCTGTTTGTGGCATCTTTAATTTCTTTTGTCAATGTCTTATAGTTTTCTGAGTACAGGTCTTTTACCTCCTTAGGTAGGTTTATACATAGGTATTTTATTCTTTTTGTTGCAATGGTGAATGGGAATGTTTCCTTAATTTCTCTTTCAGATCTTTCATTGTTAGTGTATAGGAATGCAAGTGATTTCTGTGCATTAATTTTGTATCTTGCAACTTTACCAAATTCATTGATTAGCTCTGGTAGTTTTCTGGTAGCATCTATAGGATACTGTATGTGTAGTATCATGTCATCTGCAAACAGTGACAATTTTAGTTCCTCTTTTCCTATTTGGATTCGTTTTATTTATATTTCTTCTCTGACTGCTGTGGCTAGGACTTCCAAAACTATATTGAATAACAGTGGCAAGAGTGGACATCCTTGTCTTGTTCCTGATCTTAGAGGAAATGATTTCAGCTTTCACCATTGAGAATGATGGTTTTTGTCAAGAGCTTTTTCTGCATCTATTGAGATAATCATATGGATTTTATTCTTCATTTTGTTAATATGGTGTATCACATTAATTGACTTGCATTTATTGAAGAATCCTTGCATCCCTGGGATAAATCTCACTTGATCATGGTGTATGATCCTTTTAATGTGTTGCTGTTTTCTGTTTGCTTATATTTCCTTGAGGATTTTTGAATCTATATTCATCAGTGATATTGGTCTGTAATTTTCTTTTTTTGAAGTATCTCTGTCTGGTTCTGGTATCAGGGTGATGCTGGCTTTGTAGAATGAGTTTGGGAGTGTTCTTTCCTCTGCAATTTTATGGAAGAGTTTGAGAAGGATGGGTGTTAGCTCTTCTCTGTTTGACAGAATTCACTTGTGAAGCCATCTGGTCCTGGGCTTTTGTTTGTTGGAAGATTTTTAATCACAGTTTCAATTTCATTACTTGTGGTTGTCCATTCATATTTTCTATTTCTTCCTGGTTCAGTCTTGTAAGGTTATACTTTTCTAATAATTTGGCCATTTCTTCCAGGGTTTCCATTTTATTGGCATAGAGTTGTTTGTAGTAGTCTCTCATGATGCTCTGTATTTCTGCAGTGTCCGTTGTAACCTCTCCTTTTTCATTTCTAATTCTGTTGATTTGAGTCCTCTCCCTCTGTTTCTTGATGAGTCTGGCTAAAGGTTTGTCAATTTTGTTTATCTTCTCAAAGCACCAGCTTTTAGGTTTATTGATCTTTGCTATTATTTTCTTTGTTTCTATTTCATTTAATTCTGCTCTGATCTTTATGAGTTCTTTCCTTCTACTAACTTTGGGTTTTGTTAGTTCTTCTTTCTCTAGTTCCTTTAGGTTTAAGTTTAGATTGTTTATTTGAGATTTTTCTTGTTTCTTCGGGTAGGGCTGTATTGTTATAAACTTCCCTCTTAGAACTGCTTTTGCTGCATCCCATAAGTTTTGGGTCATAATGTTTTCATTGTCATTTGTCTCTAGGTATTTTGTGATTTCCTCTTTGATTTCTTCAGTGATCTCTTGGTCATTTAATAATGTATTGTTTAGTCTCTATGTGTTTGTGTTTTTTACGTTTTTTCCCCTGTAATTGATTTCTGATCTCATAGCGTTGTGGTTGGAAAGAATGCTTGATATACTTTCAGTTTTCTTAAATCTACTGAATCTTGATTTCTGACCCAAAATGTGATCCTGGAGATTTTTTCATGTGCATTTGAGAAGAAACTGTACTCTGCTGTTTTTGGATGGAACGTTCTATAAATATCAATTAAATCTAACTGGCCTATTCTGTCATTTAAACCTTGTGTTTCCTTATTAATTTTGTCTGGATGATCTGTCCATTGGTGTAAGTGAGGTGTTAAAGTCCCCCAGTATTATTGTTACTGTCAATTTCCTCTTTTGCAGCTGTTAGCAGTTGCCTTATGTATTGAGGTGCTCCTATGTTGGGTGCATACAAATTTATAATTGTTATATCTTCTTCTTGGATTGATCCATTGATCATTATGTAGTGTCTTTCCTTTTCTCTTGTAACATTCTTTATTTTAAAGTCCATTTTATCTAATATCACTATTACTACTCCAGCTTTCTTTTGATTTCCATTTGCATGGAATATCTTTTTCCATCCTCTCACTTTCAGTCTGTATGGGTCCCGAGCTCTGAAGTGGGTCTCTTGTAGACAGCATATATATGTGTCTTGTTTTTGTATCCAGTCATCAAGTCTGTGTCTTTTGGCTGGAGTATTTAATCCGTTCATGTTTAAGGTCATTATCAATGTGTATGTTCCTATTACCATTTTCTTAATTGTTATGGGTTTGTTTTTGTAGGTCCTTTTCTTGTCTTGTGTTTCCCACTTAGAGAAGTTCCTTTAGCATTTGCTGTAGAACTGGTTTGGTGGTGCTGAATTCTCTTAACTTTTGCTTGTCTGTAAAGCTTTTGATTTCTCTGTGAAATCTGAATGAGATCCTTGCCAGGTAGAGTAATCTTGTTGTAGGCTCTTCCCTTTCATTACTTTAAATATATCAGGCCACTCCCTTCTGGCTTGTAGACTTTCTGCTGAGAAATCAGCTCTTAACGTTATAGAAGTTCCCTTGTATGTTATTTTTCGTTTATCCCTTGTTGTTTTTAACAGTTTTTCTTTGTCTTTGATTTTTGTCAGTTTGATTACTATGTGTCTCTGTGTGTTTCTCCTTGGGTTTATCCTGCCTCCGACTCTGTGTGCTTCCTGGACTTGGGTGGCTCTTTCCTTTCCCACGTTAGGGAATTTTTTGACTATAATCCCTTCAAATATTTTCTCAGGTACTTTCTGTCTCTCTTCTCCTTCTGGGACCCCTATAATGTGAATGTTGCATTTAATGTTCTCCCAGAGGTCTCTTAGGCTATTTTCATTTCTTTTCATTCTTTTTTCTTTATTCTGTTCCATGGCAGTGAATTCCACCATTCTGTCTTCCAGGTCACTTATCCATTCTTCTGCCTCAGTTATTCTGCTATTCATTACTTCTAGTGTATTTTTCATTTCAGTTATTACATTGTTTATCTCTGTTTGTTTGTTCTTTAATTCTTCTTGGTCTTTGCTAAACATTTCTTGCATCTTCTTGATCTTTGCCTCCGTTCTTATTCCGAGGTCCTGGATCATCTTCAGTATCATTATTCTGAATTCTTTTTCTGAAAGGTTGCCTATCTCCACTTCATTTAGTTGTTTTTCTGGGGTTTTATCTTGTTCCTCATCTGGTACATAATCCTCTACCTTTTCATTTTGTCTATCTTTCTGTGAATGTGGTTTTCATTCCACAGGCTGCAGATTTGTTAAACCTTTGTATTCTGTTACAAGTTAATCACTAAAGGGATGGTGCCTATAAGCTTAAATTCTACATAATGGCCCATCTCTGGGAATACTGCTTCCCAGGTAATGAGCACTAATCTAAAATACCTTTCTTTAGCTCACCTGAAACAACCTGACCATGTGACTGACAGCAGGAAAGGAGAAATTAGCACACCCCCCCTCTGGGGGCTGATGGGAACCACGAAGTGCTTGACTTCCTTGCTCCCCTTTTAGTATAAAAGGAGCCTGACTTCTATCTCAGGCAAGATGGTTCTTTGGGGCACTAGACAACCATCTTCTGAGTTTGATGGCTTTCCAAACAAAGTCACTATTCCTTGCCCCAACCACTCATCTGTCGATTATTGGCCTGTCGTGTGGTGAGCAGTACAAACTTAGACTTGGTAAGAGGATACACAAAGCCACTGGCCATTACAAGCCAGGAAGCAGGCTGCACCAGACACCAGATCTGCCAGCACCTTAACCTTGGACTTCCCAGCCTCCAGAATTGTGAGGAATTAAATCTGTTATTTAAACCACTGAGCTGACTAATGCACTACTATATATTGCATTCAAGGAAACTGTGAGGTTCCAGCGTTTGAGAAGAAAGTCAAAATAACAAATAGATTAATTTTAGTAAGTTTTAGGTTGTTCTATATAAAATTTTTGATTAAAGGAGGTGTCACAGTAAAGAGAAATGGTATTTCTGTCTTGATTTTTTTCACCAGCAACCTAGCGTCAACATTCCTTCCACATGATACAAATGTCCTGGGGCCAGTCCAGCTGTGATCTCTGCTTTCCAAGGGAAGCAGACTTCTGGTTTCACTGCAGAAAATTCCATACAAACCAGTGTGTTCCCAAGTATTTAGAAGCAGTGCAATTATGACTCAGCTTTTTGACTTTGCAAAGACAGGATAAACAAACAAACAAAAATCAGAAAAAAAATTGGAGAGCACATGTCCACTTCTATTCTCCCTACTTGGCACTGTAAAGTCACCTGATGAAAGCATTTTAATTTTTAAATGGCAAATTTATTTAGGATTTAGCAGCTTGCTACAATACATGATAGCTGGATAGGTACTGTACAGCAATTTTGACAGGTTTAGTGAAAACTGCAGTGGTTTAACAAATTGATCCTTTTCTCTTTCTTTAAAAAAAAAGGTTTTTTTTGTTTGTGTGGAAAATATTTAGTTGCACCTGCCTTATATGAAGGATGATAAGCTTTCCGAGTCTGTCACAAATTGGAAGGAAATGTGATTGAAGCTGCCATGAAGAACCACTCTAATCAAATGATAATCACTCTAAATCATTTCCAGGAAAATCTGCAATGTGGTTTGGATTTAAGTGTCATGGCTCAATCGAGGATCCTTATGAAGGAGAAGTCTCTGTCCCAACCAATCTCAGTGACAGTGACAGTATTAGGATCAGGACTTTTACTTCCTGACACAACACTTGGCCAGGGACTTTCGACATCATAATAGATGCTGGGATCAGATCCATGAAACCACAAATAATGAAAAAATGTTTGAAATGTAAAGTTTCACTCAAGCATGGGATTACAATTATTATATTTTAATGGTTCACACAAGATGAAATATATTTCTTTTCAAACCTCTCTGTCCTTCTCCAGAATCTCTCTCACTAGGATCTGTGCCTTTCTATGGCTAATAGCAAAATGATTTTTCAGTTCTTGATTTCCATACAGAAGGACTAAATGTGTTTTTTTCATCCTCTGTCCACTATTAAACATGTTGCCTGCCACAACTGACATGATTTACCTTGGTAACTGTTAAAAACACCTGTATCAATCTTGAGAAAGAAAAACAGAGCTGGAGGACTCAGGCTCCCAGACTTCAGACTATACTACAAAGCTACAGTAATCAAGACAGTATGGTATTGGCAAAAAAAACAAAAATATAGATCAATGGAACAGGATAGAAAGCCCAGAGATAAACCCACACAACTACAGTCACCTTAGTTTTGATAAAGTAGGCAAGAATATACAATAGAGAAAAGACAGCCTCTTCAATAAGTGGTGCTGGGAAAAATGGACAGCTACATATAAAAGAATGAAATTAGAACACTCCCTAACACTATCTACAAACATAAACTCAAAATGGATTAAAAACCTAAATGTAAGATGAGAAACTATAAAACACTTAGAGGAAAACATGGGCAGAACACTCTATGACATAAATCACAGAAAGATCCTTTTTGACTCACCTGCTAGAGAAATGGAAATAAAAACAAAAATAAACACATGGGACCTAAAGAAACTTAAAAGCTTTTGCACAGCAAAGGAAACCTTAAATAAGACGAACAGGCAACCCTCAGAATAGAAGAAAATATTTGCAAATGAAGCAACTGACACAGGATTAATCGCCAAAATATACTAGCACTTCATGCAGCTCAATATCAAACAAACAAACAACCACATCCAAAAATGGGAGGAATATCTAAATAGACATTTCTCCAAAGATATACAGATTGCCAACAAACACATGAAAGGATGCTCAACATCGCTAATCATTAGAGAAATGCAAATCAAAACCACAATGAGGTATCACCTCACACTGGTCAGAATGGCCATCATCAAAAATATCTAGAAACAATAAATGCTGGAGAGGATGTGGAGAAAAGGGAACCCTCTTGCACTGTTGGTGGGAATGTAAATTGATACAGCCACTGTGGAGAACAGTATGGAGTTTCCTTAACAAACTAAAAATAGAACTACCATACAACCCAGCAATCCCACTACTGGGCATATACCCTGAGAAAACCATAATTCAAAAAGAGTCATGTACTAAAATGTTCATTTCAGCTCTATTTACAATAGCCAGGACATGGAAGCAAACTAAGTGTCCATCGACAGATGAATGGATAAAGAAGATGTGGCACATATATACAATGGACTAATACTCAGCCATAATAAGAAACGAAATTGAGTTGTTTGTAGTGAGGTGGATGGACCTAGAGTCTGTCATACAGAGTGAAGTCAGAAAGAGAAAAACAAATACCATATGCTAACACATATATATGGAATCTAAAAAGAAAAATGGTTCTGAAGATCCTAGGGGCAGGACAGGAATAAAGATGCAGACGTAGAGAATGGACTTGAGGACATGGGGAGGGGGAAGGGTAAGCTGAGACGAAGTGAGAGAGAGGCATGGACATATATATACTACCAAATGTAAAATAGCTAGCTAGTGGGAAGCAGCTGCATAGCACAGGGAGATCAGCTCAGTGCTTTGTGACCACCTAGAGGGGTGGGATAGGGAGGGTGGGAGGGAGACGCATAAGTACAGCTGATTCACTTTGTTATAAAGCAGAAAGTAACACACCATTGTAAAGCAATTATACTCCAATAAAGGTGTTAAAAAAAAAAAAAACTGCGTCAATACCAGAAAACATGAATTAACCACTACTTCTAGGTGGCCCTCAAAAACCACTCAGCCACGTTTGCCAAAGGAAACTCAACCAGCAGCTGAGAACCATTCTCTGAACCACACTGATGAACTTCAAAGACAGACTTTCTTTCACTCCAAATCCCAGGACTGAGCTTGCCATAAAACTAACTTAAAAGCTTGGGAGTGTTTTTAACTTTATGATATTAAGATTTGAGGTAGTATCTGTATCGCCTAACATGCACACTCAATCAATCAAACAAAGAGAAAACTTCAAGGAGCTTTCATTTTCTTAGTCTGTGATATGAGGGGTGGAGAGGGGGGGAGTACTGCATGTTTTTAATCCTATAATGAAGATCTGAAAAAAGGATATCCTTTCAGAAATGATTTTGAGAGATACTCTATCAATTAATTCTCTCAGTTTGTTTAAACACTCCTATACCCAAGCCTTTTTTTTTCACTTTTTCTGGTAAATACTGTCTGTGTTTCTTTAGAAATACTGTGATTCTAATTATTAGGCTTCACTCCTCAAAATTTTTTTCATAACTAATGTTATCTGTTTAGACATATTTGGAGCATATATCACTGCACCTTTTTGTCAGTTATATGCACATACACAACGCTCACAATGTCAATTTTTATACACACCCAAACTACACACACACACACACACACAATTTCATTTACATACTTAAAAAGTTTTACTTAAGACACACTCAGAGTTCCATTTGTCTTCTCTATTAGATTTTAAATTTCTAGGTATCAGCAGGTTGAACTCTGGTTATTTCACTCAGTTTTCTTGGGCCAAATGCTTTCTGTTTTCCAGTTTTAACATAAAAACATCAGAAAGTTATTTGGCAGTTGTGACCAAGGAAAATACTAGAGTCTCAATTTTTGAGCACAAATCCTAGTTGACTCAAGATTTCTCAGTTTTGCTTTCCTCATATAAAAAAAAAAGGTTGTACCAACTAGTTGTACAACTGTCAAATGGTTGTACACACTTCTGACATGAGAACAAAAACAGGTAATTGAGGCAAAATTAACTGTGTTACTAACATCCCCGCTAATTTCCATTTCATATTTAAATTATCTAAAACTGAGCTCTTAACCTTCCACCCCCAGCCTGCTCCTCTCTTAATCTTGTGCATCTCTTACAATAGCCAAGATGCTGAAACAACCCAAATGTCCATCGACGGAGGAGTGGATAAGGAATATGTGGTACATATATACAATGGAATATTCCTCGGCCATAAAAAAGAATGAAATAATGCCATTTGCAGGAATGTGGATGAGCCTAAAGATGATCATACTGAGTGAAGTAAGTCAGACAGAGAAAGACAAATACCATATGACATCACTTATATGTGGAATCTAAAATACAACAGAAATGAACGTTTCTATGAAACAGAAATAGACTCACAGACATAGAGAACAGACCTGTGATTGTCAAGGGGGAGGGGATGGGGGGATGTACTGGGAGTTTGGGATTAGCAGATGCAAACCATTATATATAGGATGGATAAACAAGAAGGTCCTACTGTATAGTACAGGGAGCTATAGTCAATAGTCTGTGGTAAATCATAATGGAAAAGAATATAAGGTGCTTTGTGACCACCTGGAGGGGTGGGATAGGGAGGGTGGGAGGGAGGGAGACGCAAGAGGGAAGAGATATGGGAACATATGTATATGTATAACTGATTCACTTTGTTATAAAGCAGAAACTAACACACCATAGTAAAGCAATTATACCCCAATAAAGATGTTAAAAAATAAATAAACTAAAAAAAAAAAGAATGTATAACTGAATCACTTTGCTGTACAGCAGAAACTAAAACAACATTGTAAATCAACTATACTTCAATAAAATTTTTTTTAAAATTCTTGTCCATCTCAGAAATTGGCATCAAGAGTCACCTAAGTTCTTGTGCCTTTGAGTCCCTCCTAGGCCTTTCTTTTACTTACATCCAACATCCAATTCATCGGCAGAAACAGCCAGGCCTTCCTCAAAGAGCATCTCTTAATTCAACAACATCTGACCTCCTCTAGTACCAGCACCCCACTTCCAACCAGCATCTTCTCTCTCATCCTCCCATGGGAACCTCCTAAATGGGTCTCTTCAAGCCCATTCTTGGCTCCTTCGCTATTGTCAGTTCTGTCCAGAGAAGTCAGAATGTCTCTTCCCGATTACAAATTAGATTCCATTACAGTCCAGCTCAAAGCTCTCCCGTGACTTCTCATCACACCCAGGTGTCCTTCCCTCCACCCCAACCATACTTGCTGTTTATCGATCACAGCACACCTGTTCCCACTCAGGGACATTTCACTTTCTGCTTCCTCCTTTCTGCAATGATTTTGTCCAAGATCTTCACAAAACTCTCAAGTGCGCTTTCTTTACAAATCTGCTCAAAGGTTCTCTGCTCGAAGAGACTGTTTCCAAGCACTGTCTCTGAAATAGTGTCCTATTTCCTTGCTTTCTTTCTTTTACTTTATTGTACTTTTCATGAAGTGACTACATGGCTTTCATATTGATTCTATTTCCCACTACAAAACTGTGAGCTTGATAAAGGCAAAAGTTTTGTCTGTGTTGATTACAGCCATATTCCCACTGCCGTGAATAGCTTCTGACACCAAGTAGGTACTCGATAAATATGAACAAGTGAAAGAAAGGATAAGTAGGTAAGTAACAAAACGCATGGCTACTTGAAAGCTCGGTATACTCGGTTCTCAACTGGGAAATTTCTAATGCCAGAGGACGTTGGGCAATGTCTGGACACATTTTTGACTGTTGCAACTGGGTGAGGGGTATTCCTGGCACCTAGTGGGTACAGGCCAGAGATGTTGGTAAATATCCAACAGTGCACAGGACAGCTCCACGACACAGAATTATTGGATATAAAATGTCAGTAGTGCTGGGGTTGAGAAACTCTGGTTGAAGAGACTAAAAAATCTACGTATGTCCTGCTGCCGTATTCCACAATCATCAATCATCTGCAAGGTGAACCCGGAAATACGGAACCCAGAGGGGCACGTAATGGAGTGAGAAGGGAGAGAGGAAAGAAGACAGACTCAAAGGGGAAGAAGGTTGGAGGAATCTGACTTCAATCAAAATTCAAGTCACGTGCCCAGTAAACACGGGCTAAGTCCCAACAGGAATCCAGGAAGTGTGTGACAACATGAGGGTGGTAGGAGAGAGAAAATGTTCATCCATGAATCCGAAACAGGAAGTGAGCCAGCAGCTGCTAAACAGGAAACTCTGTGCTTCTCCTCGGATAAAGGATTGGCGGAGGGGACGTTGACACGGTCCTAGGGAAAAGGGAAAGGTATCAGGGTAGGACAGCAATTCCACTGGGAGAGGTGAATACAATAAGTCAGTGACAGATCCGTGTTCATACAGCAAGGACTAGGGATCATCTACACCCAGTAACCTGTGGGGGTAAGAGGGTCACGACCACCGGGGTCACAGCAGAGCAGCTAAATGCAGATGACGTGGTAGGAGTAAGACCCTAATGTCTCTCCCTTAGAAAGAGCTTCTGAGAGACTCTTCTCCCCACAGTTTAAAATAGGTTTTCCATTTGCTTTCTTCATTATACTTATCACCATGTGTAAGAATATATTCATGTATATGTTTATTGATTGCTGTTGGTTTCCCCATTGCATCCCAAGGTCTACTGGCGTGCTTGAGGAACATTTGCTGGATGACCTAATGAATAAAGGTACACCCGGCAATGAATTGCACTGCGATGAAGGAAAAAAAGGTTCATTATCAAAAATGAACATTCAGGTCTCTAAAATTCCACTCTCCATCCCAATAGAAGAGAAAAGGATTCAAATAATTGCATTGGGCCCCTTCCAAGCCAGGTTCTGCAGTTGCCTTAGGTTGTCCTTGTCACCTTCTGTTCCAAAGTCCTCAGAAAATGGACACATTTTTTCTTTCAACACGGATTTTATATGGCACAAGTAAAATTAGGTGCTTTGGGGAGAATGATTAGCAAAATAGACCTGACCCTAATTCTCATGGAATTTACAGACTACTGAAGGAAGCACGCGTTAACAAATGGAGGTGCAAATTGTGTTATTTGACATGGAAAGATAAACAAAAACTATAGCTAAAGACAGAGAATTACAGGGCAACCTACTCAGATAATATGATTAGCAAAGACTTCTCGGAGGAGGTGATGTTTAAGCTTAGAATATTTAAGGATAAAAAAAGTCAATGTTGGAATCACTTTTAAGTGAATCAAAACACTTAAGCTTTCATCATGAAATTACAAAATCTATTTTGTGAAGCATTATTGGCAAATGAGTTTAAATGAACTCTTCTGTATCTGAATAATAAACATTTGTAGAGCAGAAACATTTAAAACTCTCCAGGTCTCCTAAGGTCTCCACGTACCAGAGGAACAGAGTTGATGACCTAGAGAGGAAAGCAGATCGAACTCAATTGACCTTGTCACCATCAACCTAACACACTGCGATCAAATCAAATTTTGTCACAGAGGATTATGACACGGAGTCTGTGAGTCAGCAGTCTAAACTCATTAAGTGATAGAATTATGGACATGAAAGAAAGGTGCAATCGTACCTAGAGTCTGTCATACAGAGTGAAGTAAGTCAGAAAGAGAAAAACAAATACCGTATGCTAACACATATATATGGAATCTAAAAAAAAAAAATTGGTTCTGACACACCTAGGGGCAGGACAGGAATAAAGACACAGAGGTAGGGCTTCCCTGGTGACGCAGTGGTTGAGAGTCCGCCTGCCGATGCAGGGGACACGGGTTCATGCCCCGGTCCGGGAAGATCCCACATGCCGCAGAGCGGCTGGGCCCGTGAGCCATGGCCGCTGAGCCTGCGCGTCCGGAGCCTGTGCTCCGCAATGGGAGAGGCCACAACAGTGAGAGGCCCGCGTACCCCCCCAAAAAAAATAAAGACACAGAGGTAGAGAATGGACTTGAGGACACGGGGAGGGGGAAGGGTAAGCTGGGATGAAGTGAGAGAGAGGCATGGACATATATACACTACCAAATGTAAAATAGATAGTGGGAATAAAAGCATAATACTCATCATCACCCAGGATCATAATGCTTCTTAATACCCTCCTCTTGATTAGAATGTAGGAGTAAAATTAACTCCTTTTCCCCTGGAAACGAGAGCTTAAACAAAACCAGGCGGTAAAGAAGAGGTGTGTGGATTAGAACTGTTCACACGTATTGGCTGGCTGACGGCCGTCTTACATTGAAGAGGCTACCAGGATGATTCTGATTAATAATAATACCTGGGAAGACAACTGAGAATCCTGAGAAAGCACACTTAGAAATTAAGCAGCACATTTTAAGGGCACACATCTTAGGAAAGTTTGCCGATCAAGTACTCAATTGAACAGTTAGGACAGGTACGTGGTATGTCATGGCAATTTTCTATTCCAGCTGTAAAACTGCTATTTCTCTAATTTGATATGTATATTTCATGTCCGAAAGCAACGCTCTCCTTGGCCACTGCTCTCAAATTTATCATTATTTGATAAGGCTGTTCAAATATTATCAGGGAATAAGCTCCTAAGTATATGAGGATGCACAGATACCCAAGTGAAGTCAGCTTCTCTTTTCTGGGAAAGGCAGTGTGTCATCCATCATTTGCATCCCATGCACAAAACTAAGCAAAACCATACAAACAAACTTTCCTACCGAGGTTATGTGATGACAATGACCCTAATACCCAATGCTTTGACACAATATTCTAAACATTACATGCATCATATAAAGCAAAACACAAATGAATTAGGCTTTCTTCTGAGTTTTAATTTGTAAAACATAAAGTATTCAAGGCACTTATTCAAATACTTTCATAAATGAACTAAGCCATGGCTTTCTTCAGAAAGAACTCAAAAAGAGAGTTGAATTTGCATCAAATGTCCACGGGAAAAAGTATGTGAGAAGTAGTCACCATGTGTCCGAATTAACTAAACAGGTAAACTTCAAAGGATAAAGAGCACACACAGTCTAAACTACTTTAAGTAAAAATTATGTATGTTTATATTTGTGTGTTTATATGTTTATGTTTATATGTATGTATATGTATGTGTATGTATGTATATGTGTGTATATATACATATGTATGTATGTGTTTATATATGTATGTTTGTGTGTTTATTGTATGTTTATATATATGTATATTTATATTCTCAGATGCTTTCTTCGTCCTAATCTAAAAGAATCAATCTCTTAATTCCTAATTCTAACCAAACTGTTTTTCAATATATTTTAGCAGAGAATATGATTTTTTAAACTGCATATTTAGATACCATTTTTCTTTTAAGAAACAGAAGGTAAAGAAGAATTTGCAAAGTTAACAGTAAGTATAACTCTTTATTTGAAAAGGTTTGATTTTTCCACTTTCAAAAATTCTAATTTCAGTGAAAATAAGATCAATAGTCAAATCAATATTCCTCAGTAAGAAAGAAGGCCTCGCGATCCCAGATGGACAATGACAGAATGATTAAGAAAAAAGTTCCTTCTAACCTTATTAAAACACCATATTTTTGTTTTAATTATACTTTCCTTTATGTGTCATATAAAAAGATTTTGTGCAAATGATTCATTGCTTTCCTTAAATGCACTCCCGGATTAGAAGGATGCCTATACAATCAAATGCTCTACTTTGATTTCATCTATTAAATTATTAAAACAAATTAAGCTCTAAGTAATTAAACTAGTAAAAAAATGCATATGCAAAGCATACTTTTCATATTTTATGTGAAACAAAATAGAAGGCAGTAAAAAGCATTGCTGGAACTGGATACAAACCTGACTTGTTAATACTTTGTTTTTTTGAGTCTTGGCGTGCCAATAACTGAAACAAAGCAAATATTCTTTCACTTCTTTTCCAATTACAGTGCAGGTGCGCTACGAGAGACAAATTATTACGTAAATTTATTTTGAAGTTTCAGGTTATGCTAAATAACTACTAACAAAACTGTATCATTCAGCTTGGGAACATGAAACAAGAAAAAAAGGAAATAGTAGCTATTACAACTTCATGGACGGCAGCCCCAGTTTTCCAACATCAGGACCACGGAAGCCATCACCAGGGCACTCAGCGATGGAGCGAACCAGCTGCGCTCTTTGAAAGAAAGAATTATTTACCCTCTAATTCTGACTGAGACCACTTTAAAATTATATGACTGAAATAAATGTCATTTCTTTATTTTCTTCCATTAGGTTTCATTGCAAATGCTATACTCAGTATATGAAAGTTTATTGCTCGAATTTTTTAGGTAATACATGAGCTATGCGTTGATGTTTGTACTTTTGTTTGAACAGAAGCTGGCAAATTTTACATCGAAGGGACAAATAAATATTTTAGGCTTTTCAGGTCAGACGGTCATTGCCACAATGACTCACCCTGTGTCATTTTAACACAAAAGCAACCGTGGGCAAAATGTAAAAAAATGAGCATGGCTGTGTTCCAATAAATTCTATCTATAAAATAAATTTGGCATGGGCTGTGGCTTGTAGACCTCCTGTAGGAAAGGGTGGGAGAGGTATTGGAATGTAAAATGAGGGAGGTATTGCTGTCATCTACCAAAAGATACTGAGAGGCGCTTCATGTTATAGGTAACCACATGCTTCAAAGTGAATTTTATAAGGTGAGGGCTCTGATGCCAGACGACCTCCCTCTGCCTCCAAGCTCTTCTGCTTATCAGCTACGGGATCTGTCAGTTACTTACCTCTGTCTTCTCATCTTCCTCCTCTGGAAAATGGGGGTGGAAACAGGGTTGTTTTGAGGATGAAACGAATTAATTCAGGTATTTGCTCAGAACCATCCCTAGTAAATAGCTAGAACTAAGTAATATCATCCATCTACTATAATAAAAGTTCATTTCCATACATACAGCCTGTAAGGGGCAAACAAAGGTCCAGTCATATTTTCCAGCTTTTCCTGGTCATCAGAAAGTGAATAATAAACAAAACAAAACAAAACAAAATAGGTGTGTGCACACTGCCAGTACATAAAGGTTCTGTGTGCACAGATCACTGGAGCTCGCCAAGGGCTATGCTGTGATCAGCTGTCCTGTCCTGGGCTGGTTCCTCCACCCACACTGCCCTCACTCTCCTTAGTCGGTGTAGCAGCGCCTCTCAGACTGGACGTGCCTGCGGTGTAGCATCTAGGCACCGGGCGAGGGCAGATTCCGGCTCAGAGGGTCAGGGTGGAGCCTGAGAGTCTGCCTCTCTCACAAGCTGCTGATCCATGAACCCCACACGGAGGAGCAAAGGTGCAGCGAGCACTGACTGCTTATTTCCTGCCTAATATCATTCTGTTCTTTTCCCTGGAAAAAGGCTCCTCTCTGACTCACAGCTCAAATGGCACACGAATGGTCCCTTCCTCTTTCTCCTTTCACTTGGTGAAAATATCAGAAAAACATTTCTCTGAATCCCCTAAATGGATCTGTACAGTGAGGGATTTTAGGACAGTAGCTTAGAGTTTTCAAAACTAGAAGCTATGGAACGGGGCTTTGAGATTGAGAAGGCCGTTTCGCTCCCCCTCTGTCAAAATCTACTACACATTTTCATTCTCCATTTTTCTTTCTTTTAATATACTTGAAAATGTTTCTGTGAGCTTATTCCTTGTTGGCTATACCTGTATTTAAATCAAAAAGCAACGCTTACGCCTTATTTTAAATTATTATCATTGTATAGAGTGAATGACAGTGTAATGTAACAAAATTTCAATATATGTTGCCACACTAAGGATGCATATAGAAACAATAAAGTTAAAGGATATGAACCCATTGGTTATTACTACATTATGTGTAGTAATAACCTACATTGTTTGTGGTATATTTTTCCAGAGTTGTACTATGAGATATACCTCTCGAATAAGGTATATTGAATCTTGTTTTAAGTGTCTACACATTTAAATAACTGTATTGAGTTCACTTATATAAATTTCCTGTCCTCTTTCTCTAGCCTGAAATGCTCTTTGAAGTTGCTGAAATCAAGAAGCCATATCACACCAACATCTTACTGTGTTTACCTTGGACCCATTTCTCAGTTAATCCCCAAGAGTTTGCTCTGTTCGTTCAGCCTCTTCACAGTTTGCGTTCTTGGTGTTATCATGTAACACTCTTCGATGTCTTTACCCAAGTACCTCCCCTTGGTGCCTGCACTCCCAGCAAACCTTTTCTGGGACAGTTCCCGTCTTGAACCACAGACCCTGGCATCTATCCATCTAGTCAGTCTCCTGCTCATTCATTTCTTCATATCCACTGATATTAAGTATTAGAAACCCACTTAGTAATACACTGAGCATTGTCTTTTGAGCTATTATCATTCGGTGACTATTATAACAGCTTCCTTTTACAAGAGGGAAGGAAGAAAGAGGAGGAAAAAGAGAAGGAAAAGGAAGAGGTAAAATTTTTAAAAGACATTGCAAAAGACTAATTTGGGTTCATTTTCCACACAATCCTTCTATACGCCATTTCTTTTTATTCAGAAAGGTCTTTTTTTTCTTAAATTCCATATATATGTGTTAGCATACGGTATTAAAATGACATGAAGAACCTAGGGGTAAGACAGGAATAAAGACACAGACCTACTAGAGAATGGACTTGAGGATATGGGGAGGGGGAAGGGTAAGCTGTGACAAAGCGAGAGAGAGGCATGGACATATATACACCACCAAACGTAAGGTAGATAGCTAGTGGGAAGCAGCCGCATAGCACAGGAAAATCAGCTCATTGCTTTGTGACCGCCTGGAGGGGTGGGATAGGGAGGGTGGGACAGAGTCGCAAGAGAGAGGAGGTATGGGGATATATGTATACGTATAACTGATTCACTTTGTTATAAAGTAGAAACTAACACACCATTGTAAAAAAAAAAAAAAAGAAATCCATTCAAAACAAAAAAAAAGAAAGGTCTTTTGTCATGCAGACGTTTCCTTCGAAATTTCCAAAGATTTTCTCAGACAAATAATTTCAAGACAAAAACAAGAAAAATAAACCTGACTGCATAGAGAAAAAGAAATTACCCTTGAACCAAAGCAGAGATTCCCTACCATAGCTTTCAAGGCCCCACTTCATCTGTCCCCAGCCTACAAATACATCACCACTTTCCCCAGAAACCCTAGAGATGCTCCCAGCCGCACGCTAGGTTTGTGTTTCCTGAAACACAACAACTGCATTCCCACCTCAAAATCATGCACTTGATCTTTCATCTTCACCGACTTTCCCCCCAGACCTTTCCAAGCCTGCTGCCTCCTCACCATTTAAGCTTTTTTTCAAATGTTTATCCTCAAAGACGCCTCTCTGCTCTCCCTAGGCCCACCTATCAAACCACCAGTCAGGCTTAACCATTTTACCCTATTTTACATTTTTAGTAGCTGAAATTACCTTATTTTTCATCTTACAACTTTCTTTCCCCCTGGTGATTTAGGGTCCTTGACGGTAGGGTGTCTTAGAATTTAATTCTATATCCTCACCTCCTAGGACAGTACTCAACATGCACTCAATAAACACATCCTACTGACCCAGACTTAATGCTTCCACCAACCTTACTGCGACCCTTGCTTAAGTGTGTTCCCTGGGTGCTCAGGGAGCAGTAACCTAGGTTTTTTAGTGATGGAAGCAGCCTTATGAACCCTGTAGTTGAGTTTAGGTAGGATATTCTGATATCTACCACTATGACATCATCAAGACCCTCTACTCACAAAACTTTGTTTCATATTTCCTTTTGGGATAATTGTCAAAAGACTTATTGAGGATCTGGTGTATTTGCTTCCCACAAACCAAATGTGAATTACTGTTTTCCTCATCTGGCTTTGTCATGGGTAAGCTCAACTGTGGTATCTTCGACAAGTCTTAAATATCTGTATCTCTTCTGACACAAATAACATACTGCATCCCAGAATATATTCTAAGCGCTCATATAGTTTTGCACTTAATCCTTCACTTGGGGGGTACCTCCATGGACAACTTCCAGGAATCTTCAGGGAGGACACAAGGTCCTATTCACGATGATGATTTTCACTTACACATCTATCACAGACATTTCTTAGATATATAGCTCATGCTTATGCTAGGATTAGGGTCATTATTTAACTCACAAATGAAAAAAGTCAAGGAAAGAGACAGAGAAGATAAAAAGAGAAAACAGGTCAAACAAGGAAAAGTTTCCTAAAGTTACAAAGAATGTTTTCAAGCACCAAAAGGTAAACAAGAAACTGCATGAAGAGTATATGA
Source organism: Orcinus orca (assembly GCF_937001465.1). Lineage (NCBI taxonomy): Eukaryota > Metazoa > Chordata > Mammalia > Artiodactyla > Delphinidae > Orcinus > Orcinus orca. The sequence goes on along the minus strand of NC_064563.1, from coordinate 6,583,030 downwards.
TCCTAAATGGAATTAGCTGCAAGTTTCCTAAAAGCAAATTTGTGATTGGTCTTATTCACAGAAAACTGTGTGTGTGTGTGTGTGTGTGTGTGTGTGTGTGCTACTCAATAAACATTGGTTAAATGAATAAGTGAGCAGAGGGCATTGATTTTTTTGTAAGAAATTATAGCATATATATTTTACCCTAGAGCAGGGTTCCTAACCAGGAGTTATTTAAAATATTCTCAGTGGGGACCTTGGGTAGTGCCTGGAGATATTTCTAGTTGCCACAACTAAGGAGGTACATCCAGCAGGTAGAGGCCAGAAAGCTGCTAAATATCCTAAAATGCACAGAACAGCCCCCTACAACAAGAATTATCTGGTCCAAAATGCTAACACTACTGAAGATGAGAACCTGTCCTGGAGAGAGAGGTGATAAGAGACAATTTTCAAAAAAGGATAAAATCATGATTCTCATATGGATGTGAAATGAATATGGTTTGAAAATTTTATTTCAGCCAATCAATGAGGCAGCCAAGAAGATGTCATGAGTGGTTTAAAAGAGGATCTGAGAAAGACACATTTACAGATTAGGAATTTGAAATGAATGTGCAAATAGAGGCAACACTATCTTTTCCACAGGATGGGGAAGGAATCCAGCTGAACCTCTATTGTACCAGTATAGGTTATTTACAATTTACAGAACTGCAGAATAGCTCAGGCTGAGTCAGAATCAGGTAAGACAGAAGTGTGTGCTATGGGCAATGCATAATTTGTCACTTAAATACACATTTTTTTTTTCCTACAGAAAGCAGAAGAGGTAGAGACATTGGTCACCATCAATGCTACCACTGGCCAAGTATATTCTTGGCTTTTGGGTAGCATTCAGAAGAGAATGAGTTTAGCCAGCATATAAACAATATTTCTATTTACCAAATATTTCAAATTCACTGATTCTAATTCCAGAATCTCCTCAAATGTATCCCCTTATCCTGTAAGGTGCACATTTAAAATGGACTTTTTTATTCAATTTTTATTTCCTCCACCTCCATCTCAATAAAACATATGCTCCATCAGACAAGCCCATCGAAGAAACAAAAAAGAATACGTGATAATGGATTCTTGTCTTTGTCTTCCTAGATCCTAAAACTATTGCATAGAATCACATTTTTGGCTTTTCTAAATGGTTATTTTGGAAGAAGATATCATTATTATTTCATTATAACAGAACGATGAGGACACTGTAAAACCGCATAATAATCTGTATGGAGGACCAATTAAATGATTCATAAAAAACCGTAAGCCTGGAAATAATGATTGAGACAGTAAGTTTCTAAAGACTATTTAGAATGTCCAGTCTAGGCCCCTATGGAAGCATGGATAATTCAACCTCCTAGAAATCACTCATGATTTTTAATGGCTCACCATCTTAACTTCATTTATGTGTGAATTGTTTCATCAAGGTTGGCCAAGAGTGCATTGCAATCAAGATGTTAAATTCCTTTGGCTTCCTAACAGTTTGAGTGACTGAACAGGAAAATAGATCTCCAGTGAATGATACCAAAGGTGTTCATTTTACTAAATTTGAAAAAATAATGGAAGTAAAGTAGGTATGATTAAACTCTCTTTTCTATTTCATCATCTAGTAGAAAGGAAAATGCTGGCTGGGATTCAAAACAACTTAATTTTCATATTTTTAAGTCTTCTTTCTATATTCTGTAATAACCTAAATGGGAAAAGAACTTGAAAAAGAATAGATACATGTATATGTATAACTGAGTCACTTTGCTGTACATCTGAAACTAACACGACATTGTTAACCAACTATAGTCCAACACAAAATAAAATTTTTTTTAAATAAATTTATTTATTTTTGGCTGTGTTGGGTCTTCGTTTCTGTGCGAGGGCTTTCTCCAGTTGCAGCGAGCGGGGGCCACTCTTCATCTCGGTGCGCGGGCCTCTCACTGTCGCGGGCTCTCGTTGCGGAGCACAGGCTCCAGACGCGCAGGCTCAGTAGTTGTGGCTCATGGGCTTAGTTGCTCTGTGGCATGTGGTATCTTCCCAGACCAGGGCTCGAACCCGTGTCCCTTGCATTGGCAGGCAGACTCTCAACCACTGCGCCACCAGGGAAGCCCAAAATAAATTTTTTTTAAAAGGCTTCTTTCTTATTCTCTTTTTTTTAAAATACTGAAATTGTCAAGAATATTTTAACTAGACTTCAGAATGACGGAGCTACTGAAAATGTAAACAAAATTTAAAACATTTATAATCAACATAATAAATTACAACTAAGTTTGACTAGGTAAGGAAACAAGACAAGTGAATAAGACAGACCAGTGGATAGCTGTCATGTTTACTGAAAGGTCCTTTTATTGAGTCTGAATCCCATGACCCCATGATCATCACTAATCTAAATATCAGAATCAAATATGCCACATTTGTCAGCTAGGTTTTATTATCACTCTATGTCATTTCTCAATTATTTGAGAATATGCTATCTCACAAATACCTAGTGGAACTATATAGTACAGATAAAAGCTTCCACTATAGTATATAGTAGTGAGTGTGCACTTTCAGCAAGGGACATTGTATTCTATTTCCTTAAATAATTACTACGGCATGAATCAAAAGGAAACCTTGATTAGCAAATTAAAAATCTGATTAGCTCTTGCAGAATGGAAAAAAAGGTATTAATCAAGGATTGTCAAGAGGGCATAACTAGTCCCCTACTTCAACCCACACCTGCAGGCTAGAAGCAGGGAGATACTGTCTGGTAACACAGGAGAGTCTGAGAGCCCTCTGATTGCTGTGAAAACTTTTTTATTCTTCTTTAATCAAGGTAATTTCAGAGCACAATGGTTCTTGGAGGCTTAAACTGTATTTATCAAGGTAAGATTGAGGTGTTATTAAGATACAGTTCACTTGTGCCGAGGTTAAAAAAAGGCATCATCTCTCTACCAATCTTGGGGTTGTAGACTATTTTTTTTTGCCATTTCAAAAAGTTAAAAGCCAGATGAATATTCTTATCTAAGAAAATATCCTATTTCACCTTTGATAGTATGAATGTTTGGAGTTGGGAAAAGGCAATAATGATATTTTGATCAACTTTAAAAATCACAGAAAATCACACAGGGAACTCTACTCAATACTCTGTAATGGCCTATATGAGAAAAGAACATTAAAAAGAATATTAAATATTAAAAGAATATTATACATATACAAAGCATATGTATAACTGATTCACTTTGCTGTATACTTGAAGCTAATACACATTGTAAGTCAACTCTACTCCAATAAAAATTATTTAAAAAATCACAGAAAGTCCACATGATATCAAAAGATTCTCCTGGCAGAACACCAATGTCGGCACTTTCAATAAATTTGCATATTAATATTCTTTCCAGAATTATAAGAATGGAAACGGTGACAGTCATGATGGGCATTGGCAAAAAGAAAAAAAAAAAGCATTAAAGAGAAACTGGTTCTTCAGGAACGAATTCAATTTTGTCTGTAGTGGGCATTTCCATGCTTCTGGGATGTCAGTGCAAGAAGCACTAGGATTCAATCCTTAGCATGAAAGTTCAGAATTTAAATTAGGAAGATTCATTCTCCTATTAGTGTGTACTTCAATTGCCCTAGACATTATCATTTGTGGCAGCCACTATTATGATTTATACACTCAGTAAATGCTTTGACAATGCTCTACCTGTCACAGAGATATTACAAAGAGGTAGAAGAGTTTAGCAGGCACTGGCCTGGACCAAGGATCAGAAGACCTACATTTGAGATCCAGTTCTACCAACTCTTCAGCCGTGTAAGCTCAATCGAGCCATTCAAAGATGCTAAGATAAATATTATATTTTAAAACTGATGATGATGGTACACTCCTTGCTTATATCAGTGCCACTTTATGGATTACATGGGCAAATGCAATTGGGAAATGTTGGAAAAAATCACAGTAAAGATATGTGATTTTCATCATCTTTACCATGTGTTTCACTATTGGTGACACAAACGCATCTCCATTTTTTGTTTTTGTTGTTGTTCATTAAACCAGAGTACTGGCCTTTGCTGCTTATGGAGGGTACTGTCATGGAAATAAAAAATTATCACTACGAGTATGTCAGGGGCAAGAAATATAGAATGGCATCATATAATACAAGGATAAAACTTTAGCCTCTTTTTTCTGTTCTAAAATTTTGCACCTGAAAATAGATCGTATGAATCAATTATCAGAAATAATAAGAGTTCACAGTTATTACAACCACGTGTTCACTTTAGTTTACATAGTCAGTAAAGAAAAATAAAAGATATGAGCACTAATTATTTTAACATAATGTCATATATCATTGCATTTACTTGTGCTTATTTTTTCTATCCTTACAAAGCATGAGACAGCTCATAATTCTTAGCAACAGATTTTATTTTTTCCACAGCAAAACTACCTTTATTAAAACTTCCCAAAATAGCAGTAAAAAATAAAAAATGAAGTCAGAGCTGGGGGAAGGAGGGCATGTGAAGACTGCAAAGTTAGTATTGATGAGAGCAGAGGCCAGGCTATTAGTCCAAGAGAATCAGAGGAGAAAGAGAAATGAATATAAAAAGAAGGTGGAATATGACCCAGCAATCCCACTCCTGGGCATGTATCTGGAGAAGACCATTCTTCGAAAAGACACATGCAACCCAGTGTTCCCTGCAGCACTATTTACAATAGTCAAGACATGGAAACAACCTAAATGTCCATCAACAGATGAATGGGTAAAGAAGATGTGGTACATATATACAATGGAATATTACTCAGCCATAAAAAAGAGAACAAAATAATGCCATTTGCAGCAACATGGATGGACCTAGAGATTGTCATATTGAGTGAAGCAAGTCAGACAGAGAAAGACAAATATTATATGACATCATTTATATGTGGAATCTAAAAAAAGAGTAATATAAATGAACTCATTTACAAAACAGAAACAGACTCACAGACCTAGAAAACAAACTTATGGTTACCAAAGGGGAAACGTGCGGGGATAAATTAGGAGTTTGAGATTAATATATACACACTACTATATAGAAAATAGATAATCAACAAGGACCTACTGTATAGCACAGGGAACTCTACTCAGTACTCTGTAATAACCTATATGGGAAAAGAATCTGAAAAGGCATAGATATATGTATAACTAAATCACTTTGCCATACACCTGAAACTAACACAACATTGTAAATCAACTATACTCCAATATAAAATTAAAAAAAAAATTTAATTAAAAAGTTTAAAAAAAGAGAGGGTTTGGGATGAGAAGGTTCAAGGAGCCTCAAGAGGCTGAATCTAGAAGAATCCCTGGATGTAATCCATTCAGAGAAAGGAATCTTTATCATCTTAAAGGACCTGTAGGCTGGACAACAGTAATTAAAAACAACAGGCCTATTCAGACTGGCCCTAAAAAAAGCTCAAGAACAAAAAAAATCATCAAATTGAAGAAAGCAGGGGGAAGAAATGAGTGTCAAAAGCCAAAATAACCACACATTGATGAATGATCCACCAAATAACACCAATCAAATTAACGTAGCAAATACTTATTGTGCACCTACAAGATTCTAGAAGTACAATAGTGAAAACAAGATTCTCAGTCTCATGAAGCTTGTAATTTCCTGGGATAGAAAGGTAATAACGATATTAACATAGAAGTTACTAATGGGGAGGTGTGAAGGAAATAGCCGGCTCTGATGAAATAGTAGGGAGGAAAATTTTAGATGCGTAACTCAGGTAATCTTTTTTTGAAGAAATGGCATTTTTGCTGAATCTTAAAGAATGGCTAAGCGTTAGATGCTGGAAGAGTGAGGATGTTCAGGCATGAGGGAGGGCCGAGGTAGGGCTAAAGGCTTAGTGTTCAAAAAACAGTGTGGGTAAAGTGCAAACAATGAGGAGTAGTGCCTCTAAATATTTTAATCGACACCTCCTCCAGGAAGCCTTCCTGATTTCTCCTCACTGTGCTCCTAATATTGTGTGTGTCTCCACCACTGCACTTACTTCAGATTTTGTGATAATTATCTACCTAAATTACATTTTCTGCACTGTATCCTTGAATTACTTAGTACTGAACGTGTCTTAGTCATGTTAAATATACCATGTGACCTACAACAGTATCAATGAGATAGACAATAAATTACTATTGGAAAGAAAAACTTAATGCAGATGGAGTCATTGAGCACACAACAGTGAAATTAAGAAAACACACAGTCACAGAAATTCATAAACCTTCCCATTTTGCACTGTCCTGAGTACATCATTATTGTGAATATACTTCTAATCTGAAGCCAGTGTTCTTCACCTGCGGTAGGAAGTGAGAGTTCTTAGGTAGCTAATCCATTGAACCATCTGAACCTAGGGATACACCTCAGGAAAGGTTTTCATTTTTTTTCTCCATTTTTTCCACTTTTAATCCTGTTCTGTTCATTCCCCTAAAATTACCTTGGACAGATCCAATGACTTTCCAATAATTCAAGTACTGAACAATCCAGTTCAGCTCATCTAATTTGAACTGTGATTTCCTTCTCAGTTTAGCTCCCAAATTCTCCCCTTCACACTCCTGCACCAGCCAGTCCTTTGCTAAGGTCAAAAGTTGCAGAAGGCAAATCTGTGCTCTTCAGTTTTCCTGCCCACCTCCTTCTGCTTCTCCTCCAGTTCTTTCGGGGGGTGGGGTTTGAGAAACGATCAGAGAAAATGACAAAATTTATTTTCATTTAAAGATGCGAGAATATGTATGGTCCAGCAATCCCACCCCTGGACATATATCCGGAGAAAACCATGATTCGAAAGGATGCATGCACCTCTCTGTTCATTGCAGCACTATCACAATAGCCAAGACATGGAAGCAACCTAAATGTCCATCGACAGATGAATGGATAAAGAAGATGTGGTACATATATATTGTACAATGAAATATTAGTCATAAAAAAGAATGAAATAATGCCATGTGCAGCGACATGGATGAACCTAGAGATGATCATACTAAGTGACATAAGTCACACAGAGAGACACATATCATATGGTATCGCTTATATGTGGAATCTTAAAAAAAAAATGATACAAATGAACTTATTTACAAAACAGAAACAGACTCACAGACTTAGAAAAAAAACTGATGGTTACCAAAGGGTAAAGGTGGAGGGAGGGATAAATTGGGAGTTTGCGATGAACATACACACACTACTATACATCAAATAGATAGCCAACAAGGACCTACTGTAGAGCACAGGGAACTCTACCCAATATTCTGTAATAACCTAAATGGGAAAAGAATTTGAAAAAGAATAGATACAGGTATAGATATAACTGAATCACTTTGCTGTACACCTGACACTAACACACCACTGGAAATCAACTATGCTCCAATATAAAATACAACTTTAAAATAATAATAAAATAACGTTAATAAAAAATAAATTAAAAACCCAATGATAATCTTCTCTTGGTTCACAATTCTTTCCTTTGGCCAGGAACCAAAATGCTCCCTCTCCTGTGGGTTTTTTGGGAAGCCCTGCAGCCCTTCCCCTGCGCCAGGCATAGGAATGGGCTGGGTGTGCCCTTTCCCACACACTCCCTCTACTTGCCCCCTGCACAGACGTCCCCCATGGTTCTGACTCTCTGAGCCCGTTGCCTGAGAGGCAGCTCTCTTGGGCAGGTTCATGGAAATACCAACCTGGACTTTGGACTTTCTATGGTGTCCACTTAATGCCCAGGAATCCTGTGTATCCCGCCATAACAAGCAGTGGAAAGGCACTGTTGCTGTATACCTATTCCTCAATTTCCTCGTCTGTAAGTATGAGATAATAGCAGCTCCTGCCTCAGAGAAGTTCACAGTAAGTGTGATGTGCTTACTCCCTTCCCTGGCACAGAGTATGTGAACATTCAATAAATGTTAGCTACTAACAAATTTCTCCTGGATTCCCTGTATTTGGTAGGAAGGTATCATCTTACACCCCCTTTTTTTTCCCATAGGAAAGGAAGAGAGAAATCTTGCAACAGGAATACATTTCCAATCACTTCTGACCTGTGAATTCATCTAGATCTTTAGGAAGAGGGTAGAGAGGGATGGTTAGGTTCCCATACCTGGGGCTAATGCTCTTTAATGAGTCCATTCATGTTGTGTCTGATGGCTCTCTTTATTATGGGTATAATTTCAAGACAGGAAAATTAACATCCGACATCCTCTTACACTAAGATACTTCAACCGCCGTTCTACATCCACCAATGAAAAGGAATCCTCTTCTTTACTTAAAGATTATCAATAAACACAGGTATCTTTTAAATGCCCTAAACCTTTTGCCTGCTGTGCATCGATTCTAAACCGTACGGCAGACCACAAAGAAGAGTGATCCTTTAGAGCCTTTACACACCATTCCCGATTTTAATCTCAAAGGCACAGCCAGGGCCTCCCTGGTGGCGCAGCGGTTAAAAATCTGCCTGCCAACGCAGGGGACACGGGTTTGAGCCCTGGTCTGGGAAGATCGCACGTGCCACGGAGCAGCTAAGCCCGTGCGCCACAACTGCTGAGCCTGAGCTCTGGAGCCCACTACCCACAACTACTGAATCCCACGCACCTAGAGCCCGTGCTCCGCAACAAGAGAAGCCACCGCAATGAGAAGCCCGCGCACCACAACGAAGAGTAGCCCCCCCGTTCACCGCAACTAGAGAAAAAGCCCACACGCAGCAACGAAGACCCAACGCAGCCAAAAATAAATAAATAAAATAAATAAATTTTAAAAAAGGAAAAGGCACAGCCAAAATTGAAAAACCTTTTCATTACATGTGAAATAAAGAAAAAGCAAGTGGGAACCAACGACACTACCCATACATAACTACTTCCCAATACAGCGTTCTTGCTCTACGGATCTTTCCTTCTTGTGGAAAGAAATGAGGGAAAATTCAGTCGTAATTTAAGAATGTCAGGGCAGAGAAGAAGAATATGAATCTGGTAGGCTTAAAAAAGAAAATCATTTTCTGAGAGAGTATTTTGACAGAGAAAAATCATTCTGGAGAGAAGAATATTTTATTACATGAAAAGGGCAGACAGGGAAAAGAAATGGACAAAGAAGTGAATATGGAAGGAACAAGATGCAGAGGAAAATAAGCAAAGAGGAGAAAAGGTTACAGAATAAATGTTTAGGTTGCTGAATAATGAGTTAAATGTTGCTGAATAATCCGTTGGAAACTGGCCTGACACAAACTCAAAGGACAGAAAAAGGAATTTTTCAACAGTGATTAGAGGCAGTGTATTCTTGGCAAACCAACTGAATCAGCAATTTGGTGATAAAAGTACGATTATTATCATTAGAGAAGATATCTTCAAATAGACTACCTTGTGAGTGCTTCTGAATAAGCAGCAAAGATTCTGATGATAAGAGATTTACCCAAATCTCATCCTCCAACCTACCCCTCTGTATCTTCAACTTCATGTATCTAAGTAGAGACACTTGACTATCACAGATGAAAAACATTTATTTTCCATTTAGCTGGTGGAAAAATACTGGATATATCTGAAATTTGAGGGTTTATTTTATATCATTGTTTCCCCTACGAAGGAATTAAGAATGAATTAGGAAGAAATGTTCTAATTGGAAAGTGATATTTGCTTTGCTTTCATGCAAAGATTGGGTTGTCAGTTTATGGGAATTTCCTCTCATCCAAATGACAAACTGTCCCTAAAATACATATCTAGTATTAATAGCATCATTTAATCTTTAAAGAAGTATTGGCTGTAAATCTTATTGCAAGCCATATTCCAGCAAACAGAAGCTACACATAAATTCAGGTGGCCCGGTCACCTAGGAATCAAGTAAGTCTTAATACCTCTCTAGGGCATTTCTTTTTAAATTTATTTCCTTCGTAAACAGATTAAGGACACACTAAGAAGGTTTGAAATAAGAGACTAGAGGAGTGTACAGGTAACATTTTAATCTTTCTTGATTCAATGTATTGATTTTTTATAATGTGTAGGCACTTTCAGCATAGTTATTTATCAACTTACATATAGAATCTGGCAAATACATTTTGGGTTTAAGATCCACTAACTGACGTTTTCCTAATTCTTCTATGATGTGTAATGCACTAACACCTGTACTCTTATACAGAGCATAATGAACAAAACAACAAAATCTTCTTTCTAAGAAAAATACTCATAGTACGGGGAGCACTGAATTTTTAAATTTCCTGGAAATCCTCATTTTGTTTCAATCATCTCAGTCAACATCATTTAAAAACATAATAGTAGATTCTTAGGCGCAACAAGAATATGTTCACCATAAATGAAGTTTTTATTGGTATTATTGTTTTGTTGGTTGAAAGTATTTGTACCCCCTCAGTATCATAAAAGTAAACATCAGGGATCATTGAACATGTGTACCTAATAGGTATAGAAATTTGGTATCAATAAACTGTTCAGAACTTTTCCAGAAAAACTGATTTTCACACACACACACACTTGTATGCACACATGCATGTGATCTTAAATATGTGCTTATTTTCTTGTAATTTACCTCTGTCCTAAAAGAGGAGAGTAGAAAAATTCTTGCTAACTGGAGGTTCCAAGCATTTTGGAATTTTATTAGGGAACGCAACTGAATTTTCGGGAGTACCATGAGGCTTAGAAGGAAGAATTAAGAAGCAGCTCTTTTTTCAGGTTTTTCAGCCTTGGATGCTCATTGAAATCACCTGACCAATACATTGGAAAGATTTCTCATCAAAGGGAATTAAAAAGGGAGGGGGGGGCCTTCCTTTTCTTTCTTTTCTGACAGCATTACCTATTCAAAAAGACAAAGAAAAATCTTTAAAAACGTATTTATAATCTCTCATACAATGCATACTTTGTATTATGTCAGCAAAGCATGCAATTTTGAAAATAAAAATATTCCCTTCCATTAATTTTTTAAAAAGTGAGTATTCATTGTTTCTATTTTTTGGAACTTTAAATAAAGTTCTTTAAGGGACCTGTTAAAATCAGTAGTTTAAAATTTTCATGCTGAATGTCACACATTTAACTGGCCATGAGATTGCAGTCCACAACTTACTCACTATTTGCCACACAGCGGCTTTCTAATTTTGGAACTACTTCCCAAGAGTCTTATGAGAGCAATTTTACGAACATACAGATTCTCAGCAAAGGAAGTGAACAAGGAGTCACAGCCAGGTAGCTGTGAAAGACCAGCTATCTGATCAATACAGCTGATCAGATGGTCAGGGGAGAAAGTGTGTCCCATCAGCTAAGCCACTTAGTCCCTGCCAGGTGAGAAGGGACATGTGTACTTCTGTTCTATACTGTTCTTGTTCACAGTGCTACAGAGAATGCAAGAGGGTTAAGAGAAGATGAAGATACAAGAGAATCACAGAATTTTAGAGTCAGCAGGAGCCTTAGAGATAAGCCCATCTAACCTCGTTTTAAAAGTGCAGTCATAACACATGATATTGAGACAGGCTGGGACCTGGGACCTGGGACCCTTTGCTGCAGGGCTTGCACCTGGACAAATGTTTCCCTGAGCAACAAAATACAAAGAAACTATAAGGGACTAAAAATAACTGTGGGCATGTGCGGTTGGGGCAAATAATGGGCAACAAAATACAAAAAGACCAAAACTCAACTGCCACTTCTGAAGAGCCGGGAGCAAAAGCAGGGCACTGCGCATGCCCCCTGCACTCAGCGCCACCTAAGGGGCGGGCAGACCACCTAAGCCACACCTCTGGCCCGACCCCTGGCCACGCCCCTCCCCTCACCCCATATAAGGAACCAGATTTTCCCCCCCCTTCAGGGAGCAAGCAAGGGAACCTGTTACTTGTTCTCACTCCCCTCTGCTGCAGCAGGAGTCCCAGTAAAGCCTTGCCTGAATTCCTAGTCTGGCCTCTTATGAATTTCTATTGATAAAGGAAGCCAAGAACCCTGGTAGGTAACTATTATTACGTGACCAGCACATACTTCTAAGTCCTTCTTCGCCTCAGGGAGACACGAGTAGGCTTTCTAGCAGCCTCAGGACAGCTCCATATTCCCATAATTACATCCCCGACATGACAAGTACCTACACTGGCTTTGAGAAGATTTTTCAAAGACGTATCAAACTAAAACGAAGCAAAGCTAATTAAGCCTTCATCACTAGTGAAGAATCTTCTAAGGTGTATTCTTAAATGACAATAGCAATGTGCAGAATAGTAAATAAAACTGTAGCATATACCATAGTGCGATTTTAAAATCTACTTCCATTCTCTTTACAAATATGTTCCTAGGATATCATATCTTGAAGTCTTTGAGAGCTTTTAATGGTTCTATAGTACTGCATCTCATGGATTCGTCAAGATTTTCTTAATCATTTCCACTAACCAATATGTGTATTTTTGTTTGCCCTTGTAATTATGGCCTCTGGATAAATTTCTAAAAGAGAAGTAACATCAAGTCGAAGCTTACACACCTTTCCCAACTGCCTTCCCGAAATACACCAATAGCAAGAGTGCATGAAAGCCCATTTCCTTGCATCCTTACCAAAAACTGGTGTGTATTTCTGTATGTGTTCATCCTTCCAAAATCTAAGTTAATAAATGATCACTCACTTATACTTCATTATACCTTTCTTTATTACCACTGAGCCTAAATATTTTTCATATATGTGAATACTAATTATATTTATCTTTCACAGATTACATACTAGTAACCTTTGCCCATTTTTTCTATTGGGTGTTGTAATTTTTTCCCTTTAATTTATAAGATGCCTTCGTACACTAAAAGATTTTGATTTTTGTCATACATTTTCCAAATTTTGAAAACTTTTTATTGTTTTTCACTTTGACTACATAATTTGAAATAGTAACCCAACTCTGTCTCCCCCAATAATAATTAATTACCCATATTCCATTTTCTAAATATCTATTCTTTTCAATAGCAGCTTTATCATATTCTAAACTCTAATAGTTCCTAGGGTCTTTTTCTGTTATTCATCTACACAGTTCTCTCTATATTGATAGTTTATTATTTTTTCTCCTTCCTTCCCGTCTTTTTTTTTTTTGCATGCTTCCTCCCTTTCTTCCTTCTTCCCTTCCCTCTTTTCTCTTTCTCCCTTCTCTGTCTTTTGTGAACTTCCTCCTCCTGTCTTTATTTTCTCTTTCTTCTCCTTCTTATATTTCCTTTTGATGTTTCTTCCAAAAATCTGCTATTAACTCTGGGTATCGTTTTTAGTGTTCCACGGATGTTCCAGATCTGGGCAAAGCATATAGAATTTTGCTGCTGCATCAACCATGTCTGACAGTTACACCAACCTGAAGACCCCAAATCAATCCCCCCAGTGAGTAGTTTGAAAGGGGGGAACGACAAAAATAAAATGTAACTAAGTTTGTAGGTGACAAAGGCCCATCCATATTAAATATCACACCATAACAAGCTGAACTCAGTCTGCCATCCAACCTTCTTTATATATTCTCAATATTTTGTTTGTTTGTTTGTTTGGCTGTGTTGGGTCTTCACTGCTGCACGTGGGCTTTCTCTAGTTGCGGCGAGCGGGGGCTACTCTTTGTTGTGGTGCATGGGCGTCTCACTGCAGTAGCTTCTCTTGTTGTGGATGACAGGCTCTAGGCATGCGGGCTTCAGGAGTTGTGGCGCGTGGGCTCAGTTGCTCCGCGGCATGTGGGATCTTCCCAGACCAGGGATTGAACCCGTGTCTGCTGCATTGGCAGGCAGATTCTTAACCACTGCACCACCAGGGAAGTCCCAATATTTTGTTATTGAATTCAGATTATCTGTGTTTTGATGATTATGAAATTTATTTCATTTTTGTTAATGCAATCCTTACTTTCTCCCCTCCTTCTACTAACCCTTACCCTTCTTTATCAAAATGGTCTTCACTATTCTGATTTCTTTTTTTCAAACAAACTTAAATTCATTTTGAAAAGCCTCCTTCCAAAAAATATTGAAATATTCATTGTGATTTGCTAAAAATGTACATTGATTTGGAGAAAAATACAACATTTTCATCAAGGCTTATTATCTACCCCTTTGAGTTGTTTGTGTGTTTCTTTTTAAATCATTTGGGTCCCACAAATTTCTTGATAATCTTATTTCAAGGTACATTGATTTAATAGTAAATTATTCAGTGGAATAATTTTCTATTCAGTTTTATATCCTACTATATGTAAATGTTAATACAATCCTTATATAGCTTTTATAATTGAGTACCCTACTGAACTTTATTTCCAATGTATTTTAGTTGATTAAGTATATTATTTGCAAATAATGATAGTTTTATATTATTCATTATAATAGTTAAAATGATTATACCTTTTTACTGTCTTATTGCATTATCAAGAACATTTCAAGCTGTTTTAAATATTGGGAAGTTTATGATAATGGGATCTTTGCTCTTCTTTTCACTTAATTAGGAATATTTTCTACTGAATGATGGGATGCTTTATAAAACTTCATAATATTGAAAAAATGTGCATTCTTAGAATTAATCATATTGTTTACATACTATTGCTCTTAATGTACAAAAATTAAATTTTAATATTTTATTTACATACATATTTATTTATTTATTTCAATTTTCACATGTAGAATTGATCAGGATCATTTTCCTCCATTATCATTCTCAGATTTTGGTATCTTAATTGTGCTGGGTTTATAAAATAGATAAAGAATTGGTTAATCTTCACACAAGATAATCACACTGTGTTCTGTTATCTCTCTGAGAATATTGGATATTGGATTTTTCCTTGAGTTTTGGGTAAATTCCTAACATTGGTTTCTGCTACAGAGTGAATGTTTGTGTACCCCTAATTCATACATTGAAATCTTAACCTCCAATGTAATGGCATTAGGAGGTGGGGCCTTTGGGATTAAGTCATAAGGGTGGAGCCCCCATTACTGGGATGAGTGCCCTTACAAAGAGACTCTGAAAGCTCCCTAGTCCCTTCTGCCATGTGAGGTTACAGAGAGAAGACAGCCTTTTGTGAACTAGGAAGTGGGTTCTCACCAGACACTGAATCTGGCAGTGCTTTGATACTGGACTGTGAGAAATAAATGTTATTTAATCCACTCAGTCCATGGTATTTTTGTTTTACCAGCCCAGATGGATTAAGACAGTTTCAAATTGACTAATTCTGCAGTATCTAATATACTTTCTATCACATCCATTATTTTCTGACTTCATCTCTTGGTGAGTTACAATATGCTTTTGAATGGATAAAGAAGATGTGATATATATATATTCCATTGTGTGTGTGTGTGTGTGTGTGTGTGTATACACACACACACACACACACACACAAACAGAGGAATATTACTCAGTCATAAAAAAGAATGAAATAGGGCCATTTGCAGCAACATGGATGGACACAGAGATTATCATACTAAGTAAAGTAAGTCGCACAAAGACAACTATCATATGATATCACTTACATGTGGAAGCTAAAAAAAAGGATACAAATTAACTTATTTACAAAATAGAAATAGACTCAGACTTAGAAAACAAACGTACGGTTACTAAATGGGAAAGGTTGGGGGAGGGATAAATTGGGAGTTTGGGGTTGACATATACACACTACTATATATAAAATAGATAATCAACAAGGACCTACTGTATAGCATAGGAAACTCTACTCAATATTCTGTAATAACCTATATGGGAAAAGACTCTGAAAAAGAATGGATATATGGGGATTCCCTGGTGGTGCAGTGGTTGAGAGTCTGCCTGCAGATGCAGGGGACACGGGTTCGTGCCCTGGTCCGGGAAGATCCCACATGCCGCGGAGCAGCTGGGCCCTGAGCCATGGCCGCTGAGCCTGCGCGTCCGGAGCCTGTGCTCCGCAACGGGAGAGACCACAACAGTTGAGAGGCCCACGTACCACAAAAAAAAAAAGAATGGATATATGTACATGTATAACTGAATCACTTTGCTGTACACCTGAAACTAACACAACATTGTAAATCAACTATACTCCAATATAAAATAAAAAGTAAATTAAAAAATGCTTTTGAAAGTTTTTTGTTGTCACTGTTGTTTTTAAATAAGGGAATATAGAAAACTGATCTTCTGAGCCCTAACCGCACATTTAGAATTTTTTGGTTCATTGTTGCTTTAACATATAAGTTAAAATGCTATATACTGGAGTTCTTATATTTTCATCTCACATTTCTTTAAATATTTTTCTAATATAGTCTGGAATTAAGTGTTGTACTTAATGTCCATTTATAGATGAACAGACTGTATGCTTTAATTTGGATATGTTTTTATTAATTCATCCTTAAGGAGGATGGCATTTGACTGCCCAGTAGGGGGCTATTATGAAGAACTATCAATATTTGGAAAATTCTGTAGACCTCTACCTGAAGAGTAACATGCCTGCGTGAGTGTCAAAATGCAAAAAACTTGCATTTGTTTATAGTTTTACATGGCCAATTCAAAGATCTAAAGGCTTCAAGAGGTAAGGAAAGGGGTCATATACAAGTATAATATTGGCTTAATTTCTATAACAAACACCTGTTTTCTGTTTTTGATGGTCAGAAATTTAGAAAGAGGTACTACAGCCCCATTCCTTCCCTGGTATTTTTTCCTGTCCTACTTCCCTTGTTCCCTGGGACCAAAATTCTACAGAAATACTAAAATCAAGAAATGATTCTAAGTAGCGGCTGCCATATTTGTTTCAGCTCTGGATCTCCAAGAGAATATGCGTTTTTGTATTTTCTCCAGCCCGGTACCTGTTGTTTCTTTTCCCCCCAAGATGTGATGCCAATGAGTTGAATAATGTATATATGAAACTACATGATTTATCACCTCCACTGGTTTGAACATTTACTTAGAGAAGCAATAAGACAGTTGTATCAAGAAGCTCTCAACTGCATATGCTAAACTTTACTCTTAATATACAACTCAAATACCATCTTATCATCATTTGTACATTCTAAATCCCTCCAACAAGCCTCCACTGAAACCCCCCCTAGTTATTACGTTCCTCATGGCGTGTGCCATTATAATTTCATTACCTTGGAGAGCAAGCCCCATTGTTAGGGCAACCAGGGGGCAGAAATATACTGGACCCTTTGCTACTTTTTAATTTTTTATAAATTTATTCTATTTATTTATTAATGGCTGCATTGGGTCTTCATTGCTGTGCGCGGGCTTTCTCTAGTTGCAGGGAGTGGGGGCTACTCTTCATTGCAGTGCACAGTCTTCTCATTGCGGTGGCTTCTCTTGTTGTGGAGCACGGGCTCTAGGTGCATGGGCTTCAGGAGTTGTGGCACACGGGCTCAGCAGTTGTGGCTCGCAGGCTCTAGAGTGCAGGCTCAGTAGTTGTGGTGCACAGGTTTAGTTGCTCCGCAGCATGTGGGATCTTCCCAGACCAGGGCTCGAACCTGTCTCCCCTGAATTGGCAGGCAGATTCTTAACCACTGCACCACCAGGGAAGCCCCCCTTTTGCTACTTTTGATTAAACTCCAACCATGTCCATGGATCACTCCAATTAGTGGTCAACATGAATTCCTAATTTAGTCTTTCTCTCGTCTTTCCATAAGATTTTAGTAAGTTATACATCTTTCCTTTAATGTAGAAACTTCAGACATTCTCTTTCTAGTAACTCACATGATACTTTTTCTTGAGCCAATACAATCGACCGCCTTTGGTCAGTGATGCCCTCCTAGTAACTGTTCTTACGCACTAATTGTGGCAGTGTCCATGGTTATGCCTAGCATAACATCTAGGCTCAGGATGAGCTGGGAATACAGGTATACACCTGATTGCACACATTATCTTTTCCACCAAATGAACGCTATCTGGAGATTTCTCCCAGGTGTTCCACAGGCTCACTTCTCCATGCTGGCCGTGGTTCTCAAAGTGTGGTCCCAGACCAGCAAAATCCACTTCACCATCAGTATCACCTGGGATCTTTCTACTCTAGAAAATTTACAGGTCCAAATTCAGAACTACTAAATCAGAAACCTTGGGTGCTGAATTTTGGCCATCATCAAAAAGCCTACAAACAATAAATGCTGGAGAAGGTGTGGAAAAAAGGGAACCCTCCGACACTGGTGGTAGGAATGTAAATTGGTACAACCACTATGGAGAACAGTATGGAGGTTCCTTAAAAAACTAAAAACAGAACTACTATATGATCCAGCAATCCCACTCCTGGGCATATATCCAGAGAAAACCATACTTCAAAAAGATACATACATGCCAATGTTCATTGCAACACAATTTACAATAGCCAAGACAGAGAAGCAACCTAAATGTCCATCAATAGAGGAGTGGATAAAGAAGATGTGGTACATATATACAATGGCATATTACTCAGCCATAAAAAAGAAGGAAATAATGCCATTTAAAGCAACATGGATGGACCTAGAGATTATCATACTAAGTGAAGTAAGTCAGACAAAGACAAATACCATATGATATCACTTATATGCGGAATCCAAAAAAAGGATACAAATGAACTTATTTACAAAACAAGAAATAGACTCACAGACTTCGAAAACAAACTTACGGTTACCAAAGAAGGAAGAGGGGTGAGGGATAAATTCGGAGTTGGGATTAACATATACACACTACTATATATAAAAGAGATAAACAACAAGGACCTACTGTACAGCACAGGGAACTCAATGTTCTGTAATAACCTATATGGGAAAAGACTCTGAAAAAGAATGGATAAATGTATATATATAACTGAATCACTTTGCTGTACACCTGAAACTAACTCGACATTGTAAATCAACTATACTCCAATATAAAATGAAAATTAAATTCAAACTTTAAAAAACCAAGCAAACAAACAAAAAAAAATAAATCTTGGGGTGGAGCTCAGCAATCCATTCCAGATAATTCCAATGGACGCTGAAGTTTACAAATACCAGTCTAAGGGTTCAGCTGTGTTCCTTACATATTTGTTCATTTTGCCTATTTTAAATTTGGGGTCCATCATTTTTTTTTCTTCACACATTGGTAATTCTATCCTTCCCTAGACTGTGGCAGTTATTGATACTTTTTCCCCCTAATTTATTATATTCTCTTGTGTATTTGGAGGAAGAGTGCTGTATATATATACTCAAGATCCCTTGAGGTCATCGTAAATGTAAGCTTGATGCTACATGAGGTACTTCTACTGGGAAGGTATAAGAATAAATTCGTGGCAGGAAACCCTAGAAAAGTGGCTCTAATAGGAGGTAGATGAAGTTTTAGATTCCCCAAAACTAACACTCCTATTGGTGCCTCTTTGTACAATTTCTTCTTTCCTTGGTCAGCCTCCAGTATTAAATGACATTTTTATCATATGTGCCACCAGGATCTCTCCTGGTAGGAAAATTTGCCTGTGAATCTATTCCTTATTCTATTATTAGAGAACATATTTCCATTTCATCATGAGCCTAACTGGTTAGCTAAATGGATACATTGATTTAATTTAATACTTCAAGGCTAAAATAAATCAAATAAAAGAAAACATGAAATTCAGGATCTGAGGGAGCAGTGTTTGAATGCTGGTGCTGGCAATCACCAGCTGTGTGTTGATGGCTGGGCAACATAACATCGCTAAGCCTCTAGTTTCTCAATTGCAAAAAAAAAAAAAAAAAAATGACTCAAAATTCTAGATTGTTGTAAGGATTCAAAATAAATAAGTAAATATAAACATGGTAAAAATTTGGCTTTTATTACAATGTTACTAAATAGTATAGCTCTTCAGTCTATTATCATTACGAGATATCCTTTGTGTTAAAAAGAAGCATTCAGGACTTCCCTGGCGGTGCAGTGGTTAAGAATCTGCCTGCCAGTGTAAGGGACACGGGTTTGATCCCTGGTCCAGGAAGATCTCACATGCCGTGGAGCAACTAAGCCCGTGATCCACAACGACTGAGCCTGTGCTCTAGAGCCCGCAAGCCACAACTACTGAGCCCGCATGCTGCAACTACTGAAGCCTGCGCACCTGGAGCCAGCGCTCCACAACAAGAGAAGCCACCGCCATGAGAAGCCTGCGCACCGCAAGGATGAGTAGCTCCCGCTCACCACAACTAGAGAAAGCCCGTGCACAGCAACAAAGACCCAATGCATCCAAAAATAAATAAATAACTTAAAAAAAAACAAGAAGCATTCAACATATTAATCCAAAGTAGTGGAAAACTTAGATACCTGGTTTCAATTATAGGACCATAGGAATAACTGTCTATCTCTATTTATATACACATTCACACATCTTCACAATAGGATGATAATTGGTCTCAAAATGTTTGCTTATGGCCCATTAATTTCTATTATTATTAGTGGGAAAACTCCAGCATTCCTATTAATGGAAAAGTCATCATGCTGGTAATATTAATAACATGTGTTTGGACTTACATACCATAGACAATCATAAATTCTTTCTCTACCCTTGAATAATAAGCTGTAAAAATTCCTAAACTAAAATTGGCAGTCATTCAGAGGCTGGGTAAATTATAGCAAAATCGGACTTAAAACATCCCCAATATGTTTGGGTGTCATTTTTGCACAAAATAAAGGTGGTATTCTAGAAAAGTTTGAATTTTGATGCAAACACGTGGGATATAGAGTAGATAAGCAGTAGTCGCACACTGGGGAGAGAAATTGATGACTGAGTCTACCATCCATGTGCCCAAGGGCTGTGATCTGGCTCCAGGCCCCACAGCAGAAATACATCGAATAAAAGAAAGGAAAATAAAATAAAGGAAAATAAATTTTTGCAAAGTAAATTGGACATATACTTATGTGTATGGCTCGAATCACCAAAAAGTCATGATAAGAACACTCAGAAGAGAGTGCTGTAACTTAATAAAGGAAGTTTCTATCCTCAGTGGGATGATCCCAGAGCTGAACTAGATGAAGGCGTGAACCTGAACCCTTGGTTGATGGAAAACTATGAACAGAAAAATGCACCACCTTTTTTTTTTTTTTTTTTTTGCAGTACGCGGGCCTCTCACTGTTGTGGCCTCTCCCGTTGCGGAGCACAGGCTCCGGATGCGCAGGCTCAGCGGCCATGGCTCGCGGGCTCAGCCGCTCCGCGGCATGTGGGTCTTCCCGGACCGGGGCACGAACCCGCGTCCCCCGCATCGGCAGGCAGACTCTCAACCACTGCGCCACCAGGGAAGCCCTGCACCACCTTTTTTTGATTATCTTGCACATCACACAGCTGACCTCTGATGTTTCAGGCTCATATTTAACCATTTTTCATTTAACATTTTCCATCACCTTCTTGGCAACCACCGAAAACCATCACCTTTAGAAGATGTGATCAGAGAAAGCTACCACCCCTGTCCCGTGGTCTCTCCCAAAAGAGTTTCTGTTCAAGGGGTAATCTTTGAAGGAGAATGACATTTAGATGATTGAAAAAGAAACAGGAGAAAGTGCATAAGAATGTTCAAGGCAAAGGAGAACAAAAGAGATAGCAAAGTTTCACAAGAACCAACGTCAGGCTCAGCTATAACATTTGCAAGCCTGGGGGAAAAGAACAAATGGAGGTCCACATACCAGATACCTAAATATCTAAACATTTAAGTTTACAAATCAAGCCAATCCCATATATTTTAGGCTTTTTGTTAGGATGTCACCCACTCTGGGTAACAATTTCTGTCTCAGTTTTCTACTGCTACAAACTATCCCCCCAAAACATGGGCCTTAAACCACTGTGTTAATATTTGCTCATCGTTGCTCCCTGTGGCCTCAGCTGGGGCAATCTGAATGGCTGAGGGCTGGCAGGAATGACCCCATGAGTGTCACCTAATTGAGTCCTAGGTTCTTTCTTTTTTAAAAAAAAAAAAAATTTTTTTTGACGTGGACTATTGTTTTTTAAGTCTTTATTGAATTTGTTACAATATTGCTTCTGTTTTATGTTTTGGTTTTTTGGCCGCGAGGCACATGGGATCTTAGCTCCCAACCAGGAATCGAACCTGCACCCCCTGCACTGGAAGGCGAAGTTCCAACCACTGGACCGCCAGGGAAGTCCCAAGTCCTAGGTTCTTACTGCTGGCAGGTGCCTCGGTTTCTGCGTCAGTTGGGTCCTCCAGGAAGAAGACAGTGAGATGGAGTTAGGATTGCAAGTAGTTTTGGGGGGAGGATGGAGTGATGCCTATGAACGTTAAAGGGGGAGAAGCCGGATTGAGCAGAGAACGCCCTGAGATCAGGATGCAGGTTTGGCAGCTCTAGCAGAGAGAGTGAACGGGGCAAGAAGAGCTCTTGACTGCAGTGCATCACTGACAAAGCCTCTGTCAACCCAGTCTTTGCTGGGGCTCCACAGCTAAGACTGTCATAGTGGGCAGCAGTGGCCAGACCCTAGCATTCCCATTCTGCTTGGCCATTGGCTGGCGGCTGACGGATCAAAACACGTCCTCATCTTGAGCACTGAGGTGGAGCCGGAAGAAGCTTCAGCCAGTGGCTCTCAGCTACCTGCGCTCCTTACTGACGGAAGATTCCTTCTCAAACGGGGTGCACCTCCCTGGCTGCCGCAGGATCCTCCACGTGGCTTCTCGCACAGTGATCAAGGTCGCACAGCCACCTTGACCTTTCCCCCAGCACACTGGGCCCAGTCATAGTGGCCCGCTTCCCCCGAGAGCCACCTCTGCTATGTTCTATTGGTGAAAGCAAGCCAAAGGGTTTAAGGGGAGGAGACCATCCAGGAATGAAAATACCAGGACACAGAGTTCATGGAGGGTCTCCAAAGTACCCACCTACGTGGAAGCACTGGTAGGCCCACCCTCACAATGACAGACGCATTGCTATTAATACTGAGGCGTAAGTATTAATGGGGCTCTTTTACCTCCCCTCATTGTTTATGTTATAGATTGGATTTCTGTTCTAGAGCGAACTAGCAAACTATTCAAATATTTGTACTCTCCTATCTTAACAAATATAATCTCCTAAGGGCCTGAAGGGCCAGGTTCAAATTTAGAATTCTTGCATTGCTCAGGTTTTTACACTAGAATATGCTGGTATAGGGAGACAGCTGGTTTCTGATCCCAGCTCCCAGACTGGGCCCATCCGCCTTTATTCCCAGCCTGAACTCCCTCCAGTAAGGCCCATCACACGGATGTCTAGACAGCCCAGATAACACAGCCCTGATCCATTCACCTCCTCCACCGTCCCCTGCCAAGAAAAGCTGTCTTTTGGCCGATCTCTGGCACAGCCTGCCTTTGGAAGGATAGCCTGGGGAAGAGAGGCACACACACCCTGGAGGGATTCCAGGATCCTGCATACCCAGAGCAAAGCCTAGAGGGACAGAGCTGGGCTCTAAAAGGGCAAGTTCCTTGATCTGCAAACTTCTTACATGGCAGAGGTTGGGGGCATGGCCAGAGGAGGACCAGAGGAGGGCTCTGCAAAGGGCAAAACCCAGAGCAGAAATCCCCCTTTGTCTGGGCAATACTGGCTAATGAACTTGGAACTGTCAAGCAGAATGGGGCACTCGGTGACCTAATATTCCCCTCCCTCTTCTCATATTCTTCTTTGAAACAGGAAACACACAGATGAGAATGTACAAGTGGACATTTTCTATACAACATTAAAAAGGATGTCTATATACATACACACATATACTTCAATACAGATATATCCCTGTGTGTGTGTGTGTGTGTGTATGTGTGTGTATATATATATATATATATATATATATATAAATATATATACACATATATATACACATACATACACATATATATACAGATCTATCCCTGTTGGTTTACATCTTTACTAACATCTTTCCAAATAGTTCCAAATATTTTGTCAATAAAGTCTTCACGTGTCTTTTATTAAACTTATTCTTAGTTACTTAATATTTCTATTTTTACTCTAAATGGAACATTTAGACTTTTGTCTTATTTCTAGCTAAGGGAACTAGTTAAATGTCTCGTAGTAGCTACGACAGCATGTTTTCCTCTACTCTTAGTTTTATAAGAGTTTGCATATACATATCTATACCTGTATTGATCTAGAAGCACATGATACACAATTACATTTGCATTTCAAAAGCACGTTTAAATGTGCAATGTATATTTTTGTCCAATATTTATAGATAATGAAACAAAACTAAAAAATAATCTATACATCTATGAGTATGTTTCAGTAGCTTTGAGCACAGAGAACATTAAGTAGTTACCAGCCTGTTAACATTGACCACTTTGGGGGAACGGATTGGTGGAGGTACAGGACTGAGAAGAGGGAATTTCTGAGCTTCTTCCCAGATGTGTCTCTATCAGTTGATTTATTAAAATAGGTATATACTTTTCCATGCTTCAGAAAAATTTAGACAAATAATTTCAAGTTAAGGAACATGGAAGCTGTTAAAGATGGAATTTTTTAGAAGGTTGTTCAGAATTTCAGACACAGTAGTCAAAGAGAATAAAGACTTGGGAAAGGTCATCCAACTGGTGACTTAAAGGTCACTGTGCAAGGTGCCATTTAAACAGAGTAGTGGAGGTGGGACTTTAAAAAGCACACAGAGGGTGAGAAGAGAGGAGCCCTGTGACTTTCTTAGTGTGTTACATCAGTGTCTCTCCAGCTGAATTCGGGGACTAATGCTAATGGGCATGCCTAAAATTTAAAATAAAATAAAATAAAAAGGATACAAAACAAAATGAAAGATTGTAAAATGGTCACATTTCCATTTGGGGGAATTTGAGTTTTATAGCATCAAAACAACACAATGCTCTGAGAAACAGTACATCCATTTCTAACTCTATTTAAAAGTTTCCTGAAAGTACTTGGGCATGGACTCAGGATCTTTCGTTTTATTTTTCCACCAAACCCAGGCAATTTCAACTGTTTTATGTTCGACGGTTCTCAAATAAAGACTTGCAATGCTCTTTTGATTCCACTTAATTCTAAGAAGACACGATTTGGCGGAGGGGACACAGACAGAGCCAAGGCCCTTTTAAGATTAAAATGTATTCTAGAGTAGTTTCCACCATAATTCAAATTTTGTGAGCTTGTGTCAGGAGGAGAATATGCTTCTATCAATAATGAACTGGCATCTCTTCTCAAATTGCTTTCAGGGTTCACTGGGGCTGTGGAAATTAAAGAGGAGGATGGTGACTTTAATAACAAATAAAATGACTAACACCTACACAAGTTTGCTGTGGAAATGACTTTGTGCTCTCTTAAGATTATCATTTATATGATGACTGCAATTTAGAATATATCGACAAAAAGTGACAGAAAACAAAAAAGCAAAATGGAAGAAGTTCACTGTCAAAGTAACTTTTTTTCAAATTGAAGAACACTTGATTTACAATGTTGTGTTAATTTCTGCTGTACAGCAAAGTGACTCAGTTATACACATATATACGTTCTTTTTCATATTCTTTTCCATTATGGTTTATC
This sequence comes from Orcinus orca, assembly GCF_937001465.1. Lineage (NCBI taxonomy): Eukaryota > Metazoa > Chordata > Mammalia > Artiodactyla > Delphinidae > Orcinus > Orcinus orca. The sequence goes on along the minus strand of NC_064563.1, from coordinate 6,557,707 downwards.
ACAGGATACTGAATATAGTTCTCTGTGCTATACAATAGGACCTTGTTGTTTATCTATTTTATATATAGTAGTATGTACCAGTTAATCCCAACTCCTAATTTATCCCTCCCCCTCCTTTCCCCTTTGGTTACCATAAGATTGTTTTCTATGTCTGTGACTCTATTTCTGTTTTGTAAATAAGTTCATTTGTATCATTTTTTTTTAGATTCCACATATAAATGTTATCATATGATATTTGTCTTTCTCTGTCTGACTTCACTTAGCATGATCATCTCTAAGTCCATCCATGTTGCTGCAAATGGTATTATTTCATTCTTTTTTATAGCTGAATAACTCTTTAGGTCTCTACTTTAATTTATGGCCTGAGGAAATCAAATGCTGGGAATATTTCCTACCCAAAGGATGATGATACTCCAGACAGGGCAGAGAGGAATGTATGAGTAACAATGAACAAACCATACTCTGAAAAATACCACAAGTAAAACATTCTATTAGAATACCAATAAAAAGACATTTTTTTGTTGAAAAAAGTTTAGACATACAAAAAAGAAAAAAAACCTATGCATTAACCAATATGCTTAATAAATGAAATACAGAAATATAGTTGAATCCTCATGTCCAGAGGATGCCATTATAATGAATTTAAGGTTCATCATTTCAAGCCACTGCATATGAACGTGGCATTATAAAGAAATACATATTATTTAGCAGATATACTATTTTCTTGTACATTTTAAAATTTACATAGTGGGTATCAGGCTGTGAGTATTCTCTGCAATTTGCTTTTCCTTGCTCTATATTGTGTTTCTGAGATTCTTTGCTGTGCTGATACATGTAGACTCTTCAATTTGTTTCACTACTGCATATATCATTATTTATCCGAAGTGCACAGCTCACTATATATTCATTCTCCTATATGTGGACATTTACGTTGTTAACATGTCTACATTTTACAAACAACACTGATGTGATTGTAATCATGTTACTCATGTCTCCTTATGCATATAGTAGGGGAGTTTCTCTAAACTGTACAATTGATTCACAATCCCAGAACACAGGGATGTAGATTTTCAATTTTACTATCTCTTGACAAATTCATCCCCAAAACTGCTTCACCGATTTTCACTACCATCCAGTATCTGGGGCAAAGTCCCACTGCTCCAATCCTCACGAACACTTAAATATTGCCGCAATACTGGAAATTTCTGATTCCAATTTCTGTGCACAAGTTGGTTTCTCAGTGTGATTCTAATTTGTATTTCTATCAAGTAGTAGTAAAATTCTGTAACACACCATTCATTCCCAACCTCTGTGACTGCCCTGCTCACACTGCCCTAAACGCTCCCTTGTGATATGTATAGTTTACACATGTGCTCAGATCGGTCCCCAGAGTAAATACTAGTTTTAGGATAACAGTCTATATTTCCAAATGGTTCTGGCTACTTTTTTGTCCTTTGCTCTTCCATTAACATTTGGAATAAAATGTTCAATTCAGACAGCACATCTCTGTTGGGCTTTTGATTGGATTACATTGAGGGTATAGAATAATTTGGAGACATTTAAGGTCCTTACCGTTGTATCCTTGCTTATGTATCTATCCCTATTGGTTTACATGTTTTCTAACATCGTTCCAAATAGTTCAAATATTTTGTCCATCAAGGCTTCACATGTCTTTCCTTAAACTTATTCTTAGTTACTTAATATTTCTGTTTTTATTTTAAAGGGAATATTTACACTTTTGTCTTATTTCTCCAGCTAAGGGAACTAGTTAAATGTCTCATAGCAGGAACTTCCCTGGTGATGCCGTGGTTAGGACTCCATGCTCCCAATGCAGGGGGCCTGGGTTCAATCTTTGGTGAGGGAACTAGATCCCACATGCATGCCACAACTGAGAGTTTGCATGCCACAACTAAGTAGCCCGCTGGTCACAACTAAGGAGCCTGCCTGCCGCAACTAAGACCTGGCACAACAAAATAAATAAATAAAAAATAAAATAAATATTTTTTAAAATGTCTCATAGTGGCTATGACAGCAAGTTTGCCTCTACTCTTAGTTTTATGAGTTTTCATGAAAAGCTGTAAAATTTTAATGAATTCTCTCTTTTCCAAATTTGAAAGGCGACAGTTAACATTGCTAATTGAATTGTATTCTAAAAGAACGTGATTCATGCATACTAATAGTTCTTTGATAGTTGTCAGAATTTGTTCCACACACCAAAAACTGCCATATTCATTCCCTTCTTTGGTAGTAATAAGACTGTTGGCCACGCTTGTTGCTAGGGTGATGACCACTTTCCCCAGACTTCCTTACATGCACTGCCTGCAGCAGACTGGTGTATATGCACTACTAGTGGGATCTCCCAGCAAAACCAAGCAGGACCCTGTGGGGCTGCTTGGCCTGGAAGCTTTTCAAGCAGTTGTTAATCAGAGAAAAGGAGGGGATGCAGAGACAAGGGAGGAGAAGCCAAAAAACAAGAGTGCAGCCTTGGGGCTGGGTCCTGGTTCGCCTCAAAGGATACTGTAACAATATCTTTGAGGTCTTTACAGAACTAAAACCCCCAACAAAAGGAAGATGTTAGCATTCTTCATTCCAGAGAAGGTCACAGTTTGATAACCAGAGAAGCTCATCAGGAGACCCCTTGAGACCAGATTAAAGGAGCGCAAGCCCTGCGCACACCCAGATCCTTATCAGCAACTCCACCCTTGAACTATTGCTATAAAACTCCTCAACAAACCTCCCTGGGTTGGGACACACATTTTCTGAGGCATGATCCCGCTGTGTCCCCATTTAACTAGCAAACCAATAGAGCTATTCTTTTCTACTTCACCCAAAACACTGTCTCCAAGATTTGATTCAGCACTGGTGCACAGAGGTCGAGTTTTCAGCATCACCACCTTGAACATGATCAGGTTTTGTCCCCTGTCCCTACTCCCTTAACACACATATGACCTATTAAAAACAAAACTTCGAATCACCATGAATATGCTGGTGTACCCAAGACAGCTGTTAGCTCTACAGCTCCTTCAGTTATCCTGACCCATCCTTTTTAGCTTATGAAGATTTGCTTTGACTTTGATCACTTTGTCTATGCATTTAGAGTGATTTTTAAAGCATATTCTATATGGGATTTTTAGCTTTTCTGTCCCAGTAGAGTTTATGGTTTACATACTAAACCATAGGGCTATAATTAAATTCAACCAATGATTTCACCTTCTTATATTTTATGTAAGTTAACGGCATATTTTTAATGTTGAAAACATATAACCTCAATGAAAAATCAGTTTGTTTCCTTTTTTGCAATTTTTGTTGCCACTTACTTCTATTTCTTTTTTGTTCCATAGATCTTCCCATATAACTACCAATAAAAAAGCCAAGAGCAGGCTCTTCTTGTCTTCTCTAATAAATGTTCCTATCATGCATTTTTCTACTAAGTATGACATTTTATCAGCAATGTGTTTTGAATATAACAAACAACATTATACTTTGTAATCATAGGAAAGATGATCCAAGATCTTGGAAATAGAATGGAGAAAATACAAGAAATGTTTAACAAGGACCTAGAAGAATTCAAGAGCAAACAAATAATGATGAACAACACAATAAATGAAATTTAAAATTGTCTACAAGGAATCAATAGCAGAATAACTATTGAGGCAGAGGCAGAAGAACGGATAAGTGACCTGGAAGATAGAATAGTGGAAATAACTACCACAGAGCAGAATAAAGAAAAAAGAATGACTACAATTCAGGACTGTCTCAGAGGCCTCTGGGACAACATTAAACGCATCAACATTCAAATTATAGGGGTCCCAGAGGAAGAAGAGAAAAAAAAAAGGGACTGAGAAAATATTTGAAGAGATTATAGTTGAACACTTCCCTAATATGGGAAAGGAAATAGTCAATCAAGTCCAGGAAGCACAGAGAGTCCCATACAGGATAAATCAAAGGAGAAATATGCCAAGATACATATTAATCAAACTATCAAAAATGAAATACAAAGAAAAAATATTAAAAGCAGCAAAGGAAAAGCAATAAATAACATAAAAGGAAATTCCTCATAAGGTTAACAGCTGATCTTTCAGCAGAAACTCTGCAAGCCAGAAGGGGATGGCAGGACATATTTAAAGTGATGGGGCTTCCCTCGTGGCGCAGCAGTTCAGAGTCTGCCTCCCGATGCAGGGGACGTGGGTTCGTACCCCGGTTTGGGAATATCCCACATGCCGCGAAGCGGCTGGGCCTGTGAGCCATGGCCGCTGAGCCTGCGTGGCTGGAGCCTGTGCTCCGCGATGGGAGAGGCCACAACAGTGAGAGGCCCGCGAAGTGCAAAAAATAATAATAATAATAAAATAAAGTGATGAAAGGGAAAAACATACAACCAAGATTACTCTACCCAGCAAGGATCTCATTCAGATTTGACAGAAAAATCAAAAGCTTTCCAGACAAGCAAAAGTTAAGACAATTCAGCACCACGAAACCAGCTGTACAACAAATGTTAAAAGAACTTCTCTAGGTGGGAAACAAAAGAGAAGGAAAAGACCTACAATAACGAACTCAAAACAATTAAGAAGATGGTAATAAGAAAATACATCTCAATAGCTACCTTAAATGTAAATGGATTAAATGCTCCCACCAAAAGACATAGACTGGCTGAATGGATACAAAAACAAGACCTGTATATATGCTGTCTAGAAGAGACCCACTTCAGACCTAGGGACACATACAGACTAAAAATGAGGGGATGGAAAAAGATATTCCATGCAAATGGAAATCAAAAGAAAGCTGGAGTAGCAATACTCATATCAGATAAAATAGACTTTAGAATAGACTATTACAAGAGAGAAAGGAGGAAACTACATAATGATCAAGGGATCAACCCAAGAAAAAGATAAAACAATTGTAAATATTTAGGCATCCAACATAGGAGCACCTTAATACATAAAGTAAATGCTAAAAGCCATAAAAGGGGAAATCGACAGCAACACAATCATAGCAGGGGACTTTAACACCCCACTTTCACCCATGGACAGATCATCCAAAATGAAAACAAATAAGGAAACACAGGCTTTAAATGACACATTAAAAAAGATGGACTTAATTGATATTTCTAGGACATTTTATCCAAAAAAACAGAATACATATTCTTCTCAAGTGCTCATGGAACATTCTCCAGGACAGAACATATCTTGGGTCACAAAACAAGCCTTGGTAAATTTAAGAAAATTGAAATCGTATCAAGTATCTTTTCTGACCACAATGCTGTGAGACTAGATATCAATTACAGGAAAAAAATCTGTCTAAAAGGCAAACACGTGGAGGCTAAACAATACACTACTAATAACCAAGAGATCACTGAAGAACTCAAAGAGGAAATCAAAAAATACCTAGAAACAAATGACAATGAAAACACGATGACACAAAACCTAAGGGATGCAGCAAAAGCAGTTCTAAGAGGGAAGTATAAAGCAATACAATCCTACCTCAAGAAACAAGAAACATCTCAAATAAACAACCTATCCTTACACCTAAAGCAATTAGCGAAAGAAGAACCAAAAAAAACCCAAAGTTAGCAGAAGGAAAAAAATCATAAAAATCAGATCAGAAATAAATGAAAAAGAAATGAAGAAAACAATAGCAAAAATCAATAAAACTAAAAGCTGGTTCTTTGGGAAGATAAAAAATATTGATAAACCATTAGCCAGACTCATCAAGAAAAAAAGGGAGAAGACTCAAATATATAGAATTAGAAATGAAAAAGGAGAAGTAACAACTGACACTGCAGAAATACAAAGGATCCTGAGAGATTACTACAAGCAATTATATGCCAATAAAATGGACAACAACGAAGAAATGGACAAATTCTTAGAAAAGCACAAACTTCTGGGACTGAACCAGGAAGAAACAGAAAATATAGACCAATCACAAGCACTGAAATTGAGACTGTGATTAAAAATCTTCCAACAAACAAAAGCCCAGGACCACATCGCTTCACAGGCAAATTCTATCAAACATTTAGAGAAGAGTTAACATCTATAATTGACAAACTCTTCCAAAATATAGCAAAGGGAGAAAAACTCCCAAACTCATTCTACAAGGCCACCATCACCTTGATACCAAAACCAGACAAAGATGCCACAAAAGAAGAAAACTACAGGCCAATATCATTGATGAATATAGATGCAAAAATCCTCAAAGAAATAGTAGCAAACAGAATCCAACAACATATTAAAAGGATCATACACCATGATCAAGTGAGGTTTATCCCAGGAATGCAAGGATTCTTCAGTATATGCAAATCAATCAATGTGATACACCATATTAACAAACTGAAGGATAAAAACCATATGATAATCTCAATAGATGCAGAAAAAGCTCTGACAAAATTCAACACCATTTATGATAAAAATCCTATAGAAAGTAGGCATAAAGGAAACTTACTGGGCTTCCCTGGTGGCGCAGTGGTTGAAAGTCCGCCTGCTGATGCAGGGGACACGGGTTCGTGCCCCGGTCCGGGAAGATCCCACATGCCATGGAGCGGCTGGGCCCGTGAGCCATGGCTGCTGAGCCTGCGCATCCAGAGCCTGTGCTCCACAACGGAAGAGGCCAGAACAGTGAGAGGCCCTCGTACCGCAAAAAAAAAAAAAAAAAAAAAAAGGAAACTTACCTCAACAAAATAAAGGCCACATATGACAAACCCACAGCCAGCATAGTCTTCAATGGTGAAAAACTGAAACGATTTACACTACGATCAGGAATGAGACAAGGTTGCCCACCCTCACCACTATTATTCAACATAGTTTTGGAAGTTTTAGCCACAGAAATCAGAGAAGAAAAAGAAATAAAATGAATCAAAAATGGAAGAGAAGAAATAAAAGTGTCACTGTTTGCAGATGACATGATACTATACATAGAGAATCTAAAGATGCAACCAGAAAACTACTAGAGCTAATCAATGAATTTGATAAAGTAGCAGGATACAAAATTAATGCACAGAAATCTCTGGCATTCCTATACACTAATGATGAAAAATCTGAAAGAGAAATGAAGTAAACACTCCCATTTACAACTGCAACAAAAGGAATATACCTACCTAAGGAGACAATAGACCTGTATGCAGAAAACTATAAGACACTGATGAAAGAAATTACAGATGATACAAAGAGATAGAGAGATATACCATGTTCTTGGATTGGAAGAATCAACATTGTGAAAATGACTGTACTACCCAAAGCACTCTACAGATTCACTGCAATCCCTTTCAAACTACCAATGGCATTTTTCACAGAATGAAACAAAAAACTTCACAATTTGTATGGAAACACAAAAGACCCTGAATAGCCAAAGCAATCCTGAGAAAGAAAAACAGAGCTGGAGGAATCAGGCTCCCTGACTTCAGACTATACTACAAAGCTACAGTAATCAAGACAGTACGGTACTGGCACAAAAACAGAAATATAGATCAATGGAACACGATAGAAAGCCCAGAGATAGACTTCCGGGAAGACGGCGGAAGAGTAAGACACGGAGATCACCTTCCTCCCCACAGATACACCAGAAATACATCTACCCGTGGAACAACTCCTACGGAGCACCTACTGAACGCTGGCAGAAGACCTCAGACCTCCCAAAAGGCAAGGAACCCCCCACGTACCTGGTTAGGGCAAAAGAAAAAACTAAACAGAGACAAAAGGATAGGGACGGGTCCTGCACCAGCGGGAGAGAGCTGTGAAGGAGGAAAAGTGTCCACACACTAGGAAGCCCCTTCGCGGGTGGACACTTCGGGAGACGGAGTGGGGGAGCTTGGGAGCTGCAGAGGAGAGCACAGCAACAGGGGTGCGGAGGGCAAAGCGGACAGATTCCAGTGCAGAGGATCGGGCCGACCAGCACTCACCAGCCAAGAGGCTTGTCTGCTCGCCCGCCGGGGCGGGCGTGACTGGGAGCTGAGGCTCCGGCTTTTGTCGGAGCACCGGGAGAGGACTGAGGTTGGCGGCGTGAACACAGCCTGCAGGGCGTTAGTGCACCGCGGCTAGCCGGGAGAGAGTCCGGGGAAAAGTCTGGACCTGCCGAAGAGGCAAGAGACTTTTACGTCCCTCTTTGTTTCCTGGTGCACGAGGAGAGGGGATTAAGAACGCTGCTTGAGAGAGCTCCAGGGACGGGCGCGAGCCGCGGCTAAAAGTGCGGAGCCCAGAGACAGACATGAGACGCTAAGGCCGCTGCTGCCGCCACCAGGAGGCCTGTGTGCGAACACAGTTCACTAGCCACACGCCCTTCCGGGGAGCCTGTGCAGCCCGCCACTGCCAGGGTCCCGGGATCCAGGCACAACTCCCCCGGGAGAACGCACTGCGCGCCTCAGGCTGCAACGTCACGCCGGCCTCTGCCGCCGCAGACCCGCCCCACACTCCGTGACCCTCCCTACCCCCCCAGCGTGAGTGAGCCAGAGCCTCCGAATCAGCGGCTCCTTTAACCCCGTCCTGTCTGAGCAAAGAACAGACGCACTCCGGCGACCTACACGCACAGGCGGGGCCAAATCCAAAGCTGAGCCCCTGGGAACTGTGAGAACAAAGAAGAGAAAGGGAAATCTCTCCCAGCAGCCTCAGAAGTAGCGGATTAAAGCTCCACAATCAACTTGATATACCCTGCATCTGTGGAATACCTGAATAGACAACGAATCATCCCAAATTAAGGAGCCCTGTGGATGAAAGGCTCTTGGTGCTGCAGCCAGGAGTCAGTTCTGTGCCTCTGAGGTGGGAGAGCCAACTTCAGGACACTGGTCCACAAGAGGCCTCCCAGCTGCACATAATATCAAACAGCAAAAATCTCCGAGAGATCTCCATCTCAACGCCAGCACCCAGCTTCACTCAACGACCAGCAAGCTACAGTGCTGGACATCCTATGCCAAACAACTAGCAAGACAGGAAAACAACCCCACCCATTAGCAGAGAGGTTGCCCAAAATCATAATAAGTCTACAGACACCCCAAAACACACCACCAGATGTGGACCTGCCCACCAGAAAGACAAGATCCAGCCTCATCCACCAGAACACAGGCACTAGTCCCCTCCACCAGGAAGCCTACACAACCCACTGAACCAACCTTAGCCACTGGGGACAGACACAAAAAACAACAGGAACTACGAACCTTCAACCTGCAAAAAAGGAGACCCCAAACACAGTAAGATAAGCAAAATGAGAAGACAGAAAAACACACAGCAGAGGAAGGAGCAAGATAAAAACCCACCAAACCTAACAAATGAAGAGGAAATAGGCAGTCTACTTGAAAAAGAATTCAGAATAATGATAGTAAGGTTGATCCGAAATCTTGGAGATAGAATGGACAATAGAATGGACAAAATGCAAGAATCAGTTAACAAGGACCTAGAAGAACTAAAGATGAAACAAGCAACGATGAACAACACAATAAATGAAACTAAAAGTACTCTAGATGGGATCAATAGCAGAATAACTGAGGCAGAAGAACGGATAAGTGACCTGGAAGATAAAATAGTGGAAATAACTACTGCAGAGCAGAATAAAGAAAAAAGAATGAAAAGAACTGAGGACAGTCTCAGAGACCTCTGGGACAACATTAAACGCACCAACATTCGAATTATAGGGGTTCCAGAAGAAGAAGAGAAAAAGAAAGGGACGGAGAAAATATTTGAAGAGATTATAGTTGAAAACTTCCCTAATATGGGAAAGGAAATAGTTAATCAAGTCCAGGAAGCACAGAGAGTCCCATACAGGATAAATCCAAGGAGAACTACGCCAAGACACATATTAATCAAACTGTCAAAAATTAAATACAAAGAAAACATATTAAAAGCAGCAACGGAAAAACAACAAATAACACACAAGGGAATCCCCATAAGGTTAACAGCTGATCTTTCAGCAGAAACTCTGCAAGCCAGAAGGGAGTGGCAGGACATATTGAAAGTGTTGAAGGAGAAAAACCTGCAACCAAGATTACTCTACCCAGCAAGGATCTCATTCAGATTTGATGGAGAAATTAAAACCTTTACAGACAAGCAAAAGCTGAGAGAGTTCAGCACCACCAAACCAGCTCTACAACAACTGCTAAAGGAACTTCTCTAGGCAAGAAACACAAAAGAAGGAAAAGACCTACAATAACGAACCCAAAACAATTAAGAAAATGGGAATAGGAACACACATATCGATAATTACCTTAAATGTAAATGGACTAAATGCTCCCACCAAAAGACACAGATTGGCTGAATGGATACAAAAACAAGACCCATATATTTGCTGTATACAAGAGACCCACTTCAGACCTAGAGACACATACAGACTGAAAGTAAGGGGATGGAAAAAGGTATTTCATGCAAATGGAAACCAAAAGAAAGCTGGAGTAGCAATTCTCATATCAGACAAAATAGACTTTAAAACAAAGACTATTAGAAGAGACAAAGAAGGACACTACATAATGATCAAGGGATCGATCCAAGAGGAAGATATAACAATTGTAAATATTTATGCACCCAACATAGGTGCACCTCAATACATAAGGCAAATACTGACAACCATAAAAGGGGAAATCGACAGTAACACATTCATAGTAGGGGACTTTAACACCCCACTTTCACCAATGGACAGATCATCCAAAATGAAAATAAATAAGGAAACACAAGCTTTAAATGATACATTAAACGAGATGGAGTTAATTGATATTTATAGGACATTCCATCCAAAAACAACAGAATACACATTTTTCTCAAGTGCTTATGGAACATTCTCCAGGATAGATCATATCTTGGGTCACAAATCAAGCCTTGGTAAATTTAAGAAAATTGAAATTGTATCAAGTATCTTTTCTGACCACAACGCTATGAGACTCGATATCAATTACAGGAGAAGGTCTGTAAAAAATACAAACACATGGAGGCTACACAATACACTACTTAATAACGAAGTGATCACTGAAGAAATCAAAGAGGAAATCAAAAAATACCTAGAAACAAATGCAAATGGAGACACGACGACTCAAAATCTATGGGATGCAGCAAAAGCAGTTCTAAGAGGGAAGTTTATAGCAATACAATCTTACCTTAAGAAACAGGAAACATCTCGAATATACAACCTAACCTTGCACCTAAAGCAATTAGAGAAAGAAGAACAAAAAAACCCCAAAGTTAGCAGGAGGAAAGAAATCATAAAAATCAGATCAGAAATAAATGAAAAAGAAATGAAGGAAACGATAGCAAAGATCAATAAAACTAAAAGCTGGTTCTTTGAAAGGATAAACAAAATTGATAAACCATTAGCCAGACTCATCAAGAAAAAAAGGGAGAAGACTCAAATCAATAGAATTAGAAATGAAAAAGGAGAAGTAACAACTGACACTGCAGAAATACAAAAGATCATGAGAGATTACTACAAGCAACTCTATGCCAATAAAATGGACAACCTGGAAGAAATGGACAAATTCTTAGAAAGGCACAACATGCCAAGACTGAATCAGGAAGAAATAGAAAATATGAACAGACCAATCACAAGCACTGAAATTGAAACTGTGATTAAAAATCTTCCAACAAAGAAAAGCCCAGGACCAGATGGCTTCACAGGCGAATTCTATCAAACATTTAGAGAAGAGCTATCACCTATCCTTCTCAGACTCTTCCAAAATATAGCAGAGGGAGGAACACTCCCCAACTCATTCTACGAGGCCACCATCACCCTGATACCAAAACCAGACAAGGATGTCACAAAGAAAGAAAACTACAGGCCAATATCACTGATGAACATAGATGCAAAGATCCTCAACAAAATACTAGCAAACAGAATCCAACAGCACATTAAACGGATCATACACCATGATCAAGTGGGGTTTATTCCAGGAATGCAAGGATTCTTCAATATACGCAAATCAATCAACGTGATACACCATATTAACAAATTGAAGGAGAAAAACCATATGATCATCTCAATAGATGCAGAGAAAGCTTTTGACAAAATTCAACACCCATTTATGATAAAAACCCTGCAGAAAGTAGGCATAGAGGGAACTTTCCTCAACATAATAAAGGCCATATATGACAAACCCACAGCCAACATCGTCCTCAATGGTGAAAAACTGAAAGAATTTCCACTAAGATCAGGAACAAGACAAGGTTGCCCACTCTCACCACTCTTATTCAACATAGTTTTGGAAGTTTTAGCCACAGCAATCAGAAAAGAAAAGGAAATAAAAGGAATCCAAATCGGAAAAGAAGAAGTAAAGCTGTCACTGTTTGCAGATGACATGATACTATACATAGAGAATCCTAAAGATGCTACCAGAAAACTACTAGAGCTAATCAATGAATTTGGTAAAGTAGCAGGATACAAAATTAATGCACAGAAATCTCTGGCATTCCTATACACTAAGGATGAAAAATCTGAAAGTGAAATCAAGAAAACACTCCCATTTACCATTGCAACAAAAAGAATAAAATACCTAGGAATAAACCTACCTAAGGAGACAAAAGACCTGTATGCAGAAAATTATAAGACACTGATGAAAGAAATTAAAGATGATACAAATAGATGGAGAGATATACCATGTTCTTGGATTGGAAGAATCAACATTGTGAAAATGACTCTACTACCCAAAGCAATCTACAGATTCAATGCAATCCCTATGAAACTACCACTGGCATTTTTCACAGAACTAGAACAAAAAATTTCACAATTTGTATGGAAACACAAAAGACCCCGAATAGCCAAAGCAATCTTGAGAACGAAAAATGGAGCTGGAGGAATCAGGCTTCCTGACTTCAGACTATACTACAAAGCTACAGTAATCAAGACAGTATGGTACTGGCACAAAAACAGAAAAATAGATCAATGGAACAGGATAGAAAGCCCAGAGATAAACCCACGCACATATGGTCACCTTATCTTTGACAAAGGAGGCAGAAATGTACAGTAGAGAAAGGACAGCCTATTCAATAAGTGGTGCTGGGAAAACTGGACAGCTACATGTAAAAGTATGAGATTAGATCACTCCCTAACACCATACACAAAAATAAGCTCAAAATGGATTAAAGACCTAAATGTAAGGCCAGAAACTATCACACTCTTAGAGGAAAACATAGGCAGAACACTCTATGACATAAATCACAGCAAGGTCCTTTTTGACCCACCTCCTAGAGAAATGGAAATAAAAACAAAAGTAAACAAATGGGACATAATGAAACTTAAAAGCTTTTGCGCAGCAAAGGAAACCATAAAGAAGACCAAAAGACAACCCTCAGAATGGGAGAAAATATTTGCAAATGAAGCAACTGACAAAGGATTAATCTCCAAAATTTATAAGCAGCTCATGCAGCTTAATAACAAAAAAACAAACAACCCAATCCAAAAATGGGCAGAAGACCTAAATAGACATTTCTCCAAAGAAGATATACAGACTGTCAACAAACACATGAAAGAATGCTCAACATCACTAATCATTAGAGAAATGCAAATCAAAACTACAATGAGATATCATCTCACACCAGTCAGAATGGCCATCATCAAAAAATCTAGAAACAATAAATGCTGGAGAGGGTGTGGAGAAAAGGGAACCCTCTTACACTGTTGGTGGGAATGTAAATTGATACAGCCACTGTGGAGAACAGTATGGAGGTTCCTTAAAAAGCTACAAATAGAACTACCATATGACCCAGCAATCCCACTACTGGGCATATACCCTGAGAAAACCATAATTCAAAAAGAGTCATGTACCAAAATGTTCATTGCAGCTCTATTTACAATAGCCCAGAGATGGAAACAACCTAAGTGTCCATCATCGGATGAATGGATAAAGAAGATGTGGCACATATATACAATGGAATATTACTCAGCCATAAAAAGAGACGAAATTGAGCTATTTGTAATGAGGTGGATAGACCTAGAGTCTGTCATACAGAGTGAAGTAAGTCAGAAAGAGAGAGACAAATACCGTATGCTAACACATATATATGGAATTTAAGAAAAAAAAAATGTCATGAAAAACCTAGGGGTGAAACAGGAATAAGGACACAGACCTACTAGAGAATGGACTTGAGGCTATGGGGAGGGGGAAGGGTAAACGGTGACAAAGCGATAAAGAGGCATGGACATATATACACTACCAAACGTAAGGTAGATAGCTAGTGGGAAGCAGCCGCATAGCACAGGGAGATCAGCTCGGTGCTTTGTGACCGCCTGGAGGGGTGGGATAGGGAGGGTGGGAGGGAGGGAGACGCAAGCGGGAAGAGATATGGGAATATATGTATATATATAACTGATTGATTTTGTTGTGAAGCTGAAACTAACATACCATTGTAAAGCAATTATACTCCAATAAAGATGTTAAAAAAAAAAAAAAGAAAGCCCAGAGATAAATCCATGCACATACGATCACTTTATCTTTGATAAAGGAGACAAGAATATACAATGGAGAAAAGACAGCGTCTTCAATAAGTGGCGCTGGGAAAACTGGAGAGCTACATGGAAAAGAATAAAATAGAACACTCCCTAACACCATACACAAAAATAAACTCAAAATGGACTAGAGACCTAAATGTAAAATGAGGCACTATAAAACCCTTAGAGGAAAACATGGGCAGAACACTCTATGACATAAATCACAGCAAGATCTTTTTTGACCCACCTCCTAGAGAAATGGAAATAAAAACAAAAATAAACAAATGGGACCTAATGAAACTTAAAAGCTTTTACACAGCAAAGGAAACCGTAAGCAAGACAAAAAGACAACCCTCAGAATGGGAGAAAATATTTGCAAATGAAGCAACTAACAAAGGATTAATCTCCAAAATATACAAGCAGCTCATGCAACTCAATATGAAAAAAACAAACAACCCAATCCATAAATGGTCAGAAGACCTAAATAGACATTTCTCCAAAGATATACAGACTGCCAACAAACACATGAAATAATGCTCAACATCACTGATCATTAGAGAAATGCAAATAAAAACTACAATGAGATATCATCTCACGCCAGTCAGAATGGCTATCATCAAAAAATCTAGAAACAATAAATGCTGGAGAGGGTGTGGAGAAAAGGGAACCCTCTTGCACTGTTGGTGGGAATGTAAATTGATACAGCCACTATGGAGTACAGTATGGAGGTTCCTTAAAAAACTAGAAATAGAACTACCATATGACCCAGCAATCCCACCACTGGGCATATACCCTGAGAAAACCATAATTCAAAAAGAGTCATGTACCACAATGTTCATTGCAGCTCTATTTACAATAGCCAGGACATGGAAGCAACCTAAGTTCCAACTACAGATGAATGGATAAAGAAGATGTGGCACATATATACAATGGAATATTACTCAGCCATAAAAAAACCAAAATTGAGCTTTTTGTAGTGAGGTGGATAGACATAGAGACTGTCATACAGCCTGAAGTAAGTCAGAAAGAGAAAAACAATTACCGTATGCTAACACATATATATGGAATCTAAAGAAAAAAAAAGGTTCTGAAGAACGTAGAGGCAGGACAGGAATAAAGACGCAGACGTAGAGACTGGACTTGAGGACACGGGGGGGGGAAGGGTAAGCTGGGTCAAAGTGAGAGAGTGACATGGACATATACACACTACACTATATACACTACAAATGTAAAAGAGATAGCTAGTGGGAAGCAGCCACACAGCACAGGGAGATCAGCTCGGTGCTTTGTGACCACCTAGAGGGGTGGGATAGGGAGGGTGGGAGGGAGACCCAAGAGGGAGGGGATATGGGGATATATGTATATTTATAGCTGATTCACTTTGTTATACAGCAGAAACTAACACACCATTGTAAAGCAATTATACTCCAATAAAGATGTTAAAAAGATTATATTTTGTGATTTAATAGATAAAATATTTTAAAAGTCTAATTCATTTTGTTCCTCATTTGTATCCTGTTGAATTCAAGTTATTTGCATTTTATTTAATATTCCTGGATACATTTATTTCAGTTGACATTGATGTGCAATGTTCTTTTTTGTTAGTTTTCTAGTATTAATTTCAATGCTGTGTGAACACTGTAAAATGCACTAAAGACTTTCCTCTTTATGTGTCAGAAATTTTGAAATAAGCAGCCAGGGCTCTAGTGGAGATAATTCTTTGATAAATTTTTAGTATCTCTCAAGGTTAGTGATATAATCATGCTTGCTACTTTTTCAGGCACCAATTTTGATAATGTATCTTTTCCTTTTTTTGTTTTTTATAAATTTTATTTTTTTATTTATTTATTTTTGGCTGCATTGGGTCTTCGTTTCTGCGCACGGGCTTTCTCTAGTTGTGGTGAATGGGGGCTACTCTTCATTGTGGTATGTAGGCTTCTCATTGCATTGGCTTCTTTCATTGAGGAGCACGGGCTCTAGGCGCACGGGATTCAGTAGTTGTGGCACGCGAGCTCAGTAGTTGTGGCTCTCAGGCTCTAGAATGCAGCCTCAGTAGTTGTGGTGTACGGGCTTTGTTGCTCCACTGCATGTGGGATCTTCCCAGACCAGGGCTCGAACCCGTGTCCCCTGCATTGGCAGGCAGATTCTTAACCACTGCAGCACCAGGGAAGCCCAGTATAACTTTTCTTGAACAATGATTACCATAATGAGATTTGCAACCACATTTAAGGTTCCCTTTTCAAAAATATTTTCACATTTATGCCTAAAATATTTTTCTTATTGTCAGTTTGACTATTTACTATCCTCTGTCTTTATATTATTAGGCATGTAAGAACTATTTTTTATTTTTAAGTAGCCAGGTATTTTATTTGTCATTGCTACTTTTTATTTCCCTGTATTTCAATTAAAATCTGCTCCAAATTTGTCTTCTTTGTTTTAGTAAAATCATGAATTTATTTTAGTTATTTCTTTTTATAATGAAAGCATTGAGTCCCTAGTCCAATATTCTTCCTCTTTCTATAGTGTCAATTTTGCTCATTATTATATCCAATAAAGACTTCCATTTTACTTCTGCATTTTTATTTTTTTTATTTTTTTTTTTTTGCGGTACGTGGGCCTCTCACTGCCGTGGCCTCTCCCGTTGTGGAGCACAGGCTCCGGATGCGCAGGCCCAGCAGCCATGGCTCACGGGCCCAGCCACTCCACGGCATGTGGGACCCTCCCGGACCGGGGCACGAACCCGTGTCCCGTGCATTGGCAGGCGGACTCCCAACCACTGCGCCACCAGGGAAGCCCTCACTTTTGCATTTTTAATCTCCAAATATTTTCCTTATCTCATCCAGCTCTCTTTTACTCTCAGCTCTCATCTCTGGAAGCTTCCCTTTATCTTTTTTATCACTTTATTCTTTGTAATCTCTTTATTCAAGAATTACTAGTTTCTTAGATTTTATTAAGGACACAAAGCATATGTTTCCTAAATATGCCTATAATTATATTCTTTTCTCCTAAACTATGGCATCATTTATCTGCTCCTAGAGTATTATGCTACTCTTTGTGCTGTTGTCTCAAATAATGTCTCATAGGTTCTAGAGCTCTTCTCTTTTTTAATTCCTTAATTGCTGCTTGAATACTGGACTTAAAAGTTCTTGAGGGCTTCTTGCTCACTGGGCACTGATCAGATGGGGCAGAGAAACAGATAAAGAGCCCCCAGAGAGGCAGCATGGGAAAAAGGCCCTGAGATTGGAATTTATGGATATGGGAATTTATTGAGAGGAACTCACGCCAGACTAGAAATGTTCTGAAAACACAGAGTAGCGACAAAAAGAGTTCATGCTAGAGAATGAAAACGTGGAGATTTTAACAGGGCTTACACAAATATTACCATGCAGAATATGAACTTGGGGTGAATCCATTTTTCATGTAAGTTTCTAATTTTCTCTCAGCAACAGAGAAAACAAAGATAGCAAAAATCCTTCTGCAGATTGCAAGTTAATAAATTTTAAAAGTTTGCTTAATAATTTAGGGATTTTTTTTCTAGCTGCAAATTGATTAATCCCTGCATTGCTTCTGCAATAAAATGGAGGATATAAAGATAATTTTTCCATTTTCTGTACTTGTATTTAAATACTGCCAGAAAGGAAATAGTAACCCAGAAAACCACATTGTGCAGCTCTAAGGGTGCCAAAATATTCCACTAATGGATCTGAAACAAAAGAGGAAAAGTGGTCCTTGTGAGAATCTCCAGGCTACTCACCATTTTGAATAAGTGTATTAAAATGTGGGAAGGTAGAAGGAACCTGTCCTTTCTTGAGAATGTCAGCACCATCTTAAATTCTCCTCTGCAGCTGCTTTTATTTTAAATAAAAATAAGTTTTTGCTTGTAATTATTTACTTATCTCTGCCGTGTACATTGAAAACTTTAATTATTCATGTGGTAATCCTTCCTCTAATAAAGCATACAAAGGAAGGGGGAAAGCAGGTATAAATAAAACACTCCTTGGATTTAAGAGGACATGAACTTGTTCCAGTTTCTCACCTCTAAAGATGAAAATAAGGATATCAAACTATTTTGGTCTAGGCTGTTTGTAGAGAGAGTATTAATATAACTATAAGGTCAAACATATATTTTATTTAAGAGTTAAAATATACAAGTAATGTTTAAATGTAAAAGACAGGCTCCCAGATAGATCGTGGCCAGATCTAGAATAAACTAGAATGCATCTAGATAGCTTTCTTGTATTTTAAAATAAGTAGAAGGTCAATGGCAATAGTTGACAATTATGCTGACCAAAGTCACAGGACCTAATCAAATGTCCTGTTTTTGGTAAATCTCAAAGGTTAGTCAGTCTTTGGAAAGAGTATTGTTCCTCTCATCTTTGTAATCGACTGATCTATTTTAACATTTCAAGTCACTCTTTTCACACTTCAACTTTCCATTCTTTCTACCACCTTATTCTAAACCAGTCTTGATATCCAAGAGGAAAACGGTACCAATGGCCGATCGGGTGGAATTTTACATCCCAGAAGGGATAGACATTACAAGACCCAAAATAAACAGGAGAAAACCTGCCAATCCCCAATAAAGGCATGGAGGCTTGATGTCCTGTTCAACTGAACAAATAGTACCCCCCTTGAGAGGTCAGAGTTACTTGCACCAGAACAGGGATAAGACCCCCAGTAAATATTTCTCCTTGTCTGGATCACACCTTATATTAAGCACAGTATCATATTTGTTTTCACCATATTGGATTGTGATCACTGACCATTCCGGTGACAGTCTGGTATAGAAGTTAAAAGTGGGCTCCAGAGACAATTTCCTGGATTTATATCCAGGCTTCATAAATTATTTGCTGTGAACAAAGGCAAGATATTTAACTTCTCTGAGCTTCATTTTACTATGCTTAAAACAGAAAAATCGTCTTTCCTTGGGACTTCCCTGGCCGTCGAGTGGTTAAGAATCTGCGCTTCCACTGCAGGGGGCATGGGTTCGATCCCTGGTCGGCGAACTAAGATCTTGCATGCCAGCGGTGAGGCCAAAATAAATAAATTAATAAATAAAACGCTAAAACAATAAACATTTTTAAAATATTATCTTTCCTGGATGGCTGTGAAAATGATATGAGGTATTACGCCAAAGTCTTCAGCATAGGGCTTGGCAAATAATCAGTGACTTTTACATGGTTACCTTCATGATTGTTACATAACTAAAATTTTTGAAAGCATAAATTAATGCTCATATTTTGTGCTATACTATAATGCGTTTGATCCATTATTAAATTTCGAACATTTGTGCTATTCCAAGCTTTCACTGTTATAAATATTACTGCAGTTAACCCACAGTTGCATCAATGATTAGTGCTTACAGCAAATTCCTAGAAGCAGAATTACTGAATCAAAGAAAATAAAAATAAACATCTTTAAATATTTTGATATTTACTGTCAAATTGCTTGCTTGAAAGGCAAAACGACTGTATGCTTCTACCAGTCATTTATCTTTTAATCTCACCATTAGGAACATTTTCTCTAATGCTCTCAAAATTTGCAAGTGAAAATTACATATGCTGCTTTCGTTTGTTTCACTTTTAAGATTGTTGAAGTTCAACAATTCTTTCATAGTTTTACTTCCATTCTGTACTAACGTAAATGTTGTTCATCCACTTTAATTAACAGTTTTCTTATTGATTTGGAAGTACAATTTTTATATTAAAGGCTTTTGTTCTATTTGTCATGTTAGTTAAATACAATTATTTATATATGAAACTTTTAATGTTGAAGAGTTGTTATTTCTTGTGAAGTCAAAACTATCAATCTTTTCCTTTCTAGTATCAGACAATGACTTTACGCTTAGAAAGTCTTTACTGTATTCATATATAAATGACTACGAGTATTAGTACTTTTATTTTATATTAAATACTTTAATTCGACTTGAGTAAAATTACATTTAGTGAAAAGAAAAAAGATAAGTTGATTTTATGTGAATGTGATTTTTTTCCTCTTAATTTATTCTTTTAATTTAATCCTAAATTAAACTCCACAGAATTTTGTACTTGGTGTGCATGTATAAACTTGCAATATGAATTCTGATAGAGAAAGAGTAGATTTATAAAGTGCTTGCCACACTGAAGAAAACTGTAACTGTGTGAGGTGATGGATGTATTAACTACCCTTACTGTCGTAATCATTTTGCGATAAATATATATATGAAATCGTATACATATTACACCCTAAACTTACACAATGTTATATGTCAATTATGTCTCCATAAAGCTGGAAAAACATTCTGGTTGAAGATATGATGAAAACAGAGGAGGAAAAGACAATATTAAAGCTTTGCTGTCTTATAATATGGTGAAAATCTAGTATTTTTTAAAGCTTCAGAAAGTCAGCTTTGCTACAACGAAATGTGCCAATTTTTACTATTATAACCCGTCAGGCTATGAAATCAGTATTCTCAGCAGCTCTGCTCTACACCTACAATTTTGTCAAGTGGCATACTTGCCTTTAGTCTGATGAAGGATGTTAGCTCCAACACAAATTAGCCTCGATTCATGCATTATGCAAGAGCACATCCCTTGGGGACACTGGAGCTCTATAATGATCCTCTTCTCAGTACCAACCACCATTTTGGACCACCGTGATGAGAGTCTTCCCACCACCCATTCACACACTCCATTCACTCAAGTGGCAAAATTGCCTAAGTGTGTACGGACCCAGTTACTTCATCACTGATGGAATCCTGAGTCTCTTCCCTTTGGGTTAGGTTTTAATTCTTTGATTTGTGTAGATACTTTTCTGATAATCAGCTTCCCTCTTCTCTTCAGAAATGTTGAGGAAAAATTAGATATGCACAGCAATTTGCTAGTGAAAATGCAATTAAATCCATTTTCTTGAGCAGTTCTTATTTTGAAAGCACTCTACAAGTACCTGGAGATACAAAATTGAATAAAAGTGTCCATAAAAACTCCGAAATCTCACCATCTCACTAAGATATAGACATATCAACATTTTTAAAAAACACATCATGAAAAATTCTAAGATTATTTATGGATAAATTTCTATTACAGTAAGGTGTGGGAGAGACTCATTGAAGACTATGGTATATACATGTCATATTTAACATGTCTTTAAAAGAGGAGTTTACAATGTAGAAACTTAAGAACTTTATGGCTGAGAACAAAAACCCAAGCGAAGACAACAAGACATGAATGTATAATTTATGATAAAACTGAAAGAGAAGATGGGTAGTAGAGAAGTATGTATAAACACCAGCAGAGTCAGAATATCCTTAAGTGTTGTTACGGTGGAAAGTGATTGAAAAACTAAAATAACAGACTCACAGACATAGAAAACAAACATAACCATAAGGGGAAGGGGGAGGGATAAATTAGGAGCTTGGGATTAACCTATATACACTATTATATATAAAATAGATAAACAACAAGGACCTACTGTATAGCACAGAGAACTCTATTCAATATTTTATAATAACCTATAAGGGAAAAGAATCTGCAAAAAATAGATATATATGTATGTACAACTGAATCACTTTTCTATACATCTGAAACTAACACAACATTGTAAATCAACTAAACTTTAATTAAAAAACTAAAGTAAAATAAAATAAAAACAACCCTAAATGGCGTAACCAAAGATAAAAATTTGCCTACAAAATTCAGAAGCCTACCATTAGTTTTTACTTGAGAAACAGGTGAATTCAGGGGCACAAGGATGTGGTCAGGACCCAACCTCTTCCATTCATCCTCGGTTTTGCTTCCTCATTCTGGCTCTACTTTCAGACATACTATTGCTTTGTGGTATTAGAGGGCTGCAGAAATACAAACCTAGGGTTTGTTTTTTTGTTTTTTTTTCAGATCCCAGTCCTGCAAGAAATGAAAGTATCTCTCTCTTTCAGTTACAATAGCTCAATGTTTCTCAAGCTTCTTTCATTATCATTCCCCTAAAGAGACTTCTAACATAGTTTTTCCTAGTTGTCCCCTTCTCAGGAAACTAAGGAATAAGATTTTTGTCAGGTAATGTTGAGCAGTAGGGTTGAGCTCTGGAGGGCCACAAATCACTGTCATGTGATTTGAAGATTTTCTCACCGCCCCCCAAGAGCCCATTTTTACCTCCTTGGGGGCACTACCACCCCCATGGGGAATGCATGCTCTAGTTGAAGTCTGAGTGGCTCTAACTCTAAGCCAGTTATCATGGTCACTTGCTGACTGGCTGGGCATGGATCACGTGCTCTCCTCCAGGTGAGAATGGAGTATGCCCCACGTAAAAAAACAGGTGCTGGAAAGACTGGGTAACAAAGGGAAATGCACAAAACTATGATGAAGAGAAAGGTAAACTGATGTAGAGTTAGGGTTAAAAAAATAAAAAATGGGGCTTCCCTGGTGGCTCAGTGGTTGAGAGTCCGCCTGCCGATGCAGGGGACACGGGTTCGTGCCCCGGTCCGGGAAGATCCCACATGCCGCGGAGCGGCTGGGCCCGTGAGCCATGGCCGGTGAGCCTGCGCGTCTGGAGCCTGTGCTCCGCAACGGGAGAGACCACAGCGGTGAGAGGCCCGCATACCGCAAAAATAAATAAATAAATAAATAAAAATTTAAAAAATGAATAAAGTCATATCTAGGTTCACCGTGTGTCCCCCTCCCCCTCCTCCTCCTTTCTTCTCCTCCTCTGTTTATGCAAAGCTACTGGGGCAAAGACTGAACTGAATAAAGCAATGGTGAGAGGCAAGCGGTCCAGGCTACTGTGATAGGTGATATTCACAGAGAGATGGTGAAATCAAGGGCACAGGCAAGAGACAAAGGAAAGGAGAACAAGGAAGCAGAACCTTCTGAAACAGCACCAATAGGATCCAATGACCAACTGATTATGGGGGATAAAGGAGAAGCAGAGGCCAAAGCTTCTTAGCCATATGAGCGGCTGGCAGTGTCTTGGATGAGAAAACAAGTCAGGTTGAGTGAATGAAGGCTTCAGAGAAATAATGACTTGTTTTATGGATATATTGATTGCCCTTAGAGATGACCATGAGGCAGGTGGAAATTCCCATCTGGCTATTGAGAGAGACTTCCAAGTTAATGGTTATGTTAGAGAGACACTAACCTATAGATGGTGCTTGAAACCTTAGGAGAAGGGGAGATACCCAGAGTATAGATTCTACAGCAGACAGAACCCAGAGACAGAACCTTAGGGAACATACTATCTGGGGAGAGAAGAAGATACCAAGGAAAGATGAGTGAGAGGAGAGGTGTGAATAGACCACAAGATTGAAGGAGGATAGGGAGAAGAGAAATTCACAACAGAAGTTGTCTCACTGATGACAGTGTCAAACACCACCGAAGTCTGAGCTAAGACAGGGCTTTACATGAAGGAGGCCTATGTCAATGGATGAGATACACTGATGTGATTAACCAGCAAACTGAGAATAAAACATTTAAGAAATCAAAGGTAGATTTCCCCCCTCCCCAATAAGTTTGATAATAAAAAAAAGAAGAAAAGTAACACTATAGGGAACTAGACTCTTAAGATTACTTGCTCTCGAGTCATACAGGTCTAGATTTGAGTCCCATTTTTGAAATTTGAGTAAGATTCAGTTTGCTCATCCATAAATGGAATAATAGTATTTGCCACACAGGATTATCCTAATGATCAAATGAAATACTTAACATAAAATGTGCAGTAGAGTGTCAATAGATTGGGAGTACTCAGTATTCTTTGGCGATTATTATTTTTTAACCGCAAGGAAGAATTCTGAGAAAGTTACAATACTGAAAATGCCAAGGGTGGAGCAGACTGGTCCAAAGGGAAGCAGACAAAGTTTGGACTGAGTGCCCGAGTGGAAAGCAAGCTCCAAGTGGGACGAAATAAAATTCTTTATCAGATAGAAGAGGCAAGACAGAAAATGAATGAAGATGCAGGGAAAATCTGATGTGGAAAGGAGAACCAGGAAAAACACAAACTTCAGATAACCTTGATAAATGAATAAAGAATCAGAGAAGTTGTCTCCAGAGTGAAGAGAGTTAGGTCAGATACTTGAGGTAAATGGAAAATTTTGGAGCTAAAAATGGGGAGAAGAGGGCTTCCCTGGTGGCGCAGTGGTTGACAGTCCGCCTGCCGATGCAGGGGACGCGGGTTTGTATCCCGGTCCGGGAAGATCCCACATGCCGCGGAGCAGCTGGGCCCGTGAGCCATGGCCGCTGAGCCTGCGCGTCAGAGCCTGTGCTCTGCAACGGGAGAGGCCACAACAGTGAGAGGCCCGCGTACCGCAAGAAAAAAAAAAAATGGGGAGAAGAAACCAGGAGATAAATTCAAGTTGAGTACAAGTGTTTCTGATGGAGAGGGGCACCAAGATGAATTAGCACTTACTGAATTGGTAGGCGAATAAACTGGCCCACTGCCTGACATTTCCAGCAATAGTTTGCAAACAGCAAGCAGAGAAACAGATATTCAGCGGCGGGAATTATCTAAGATTGAGTATCAGCGACACTAAACCAGAAAGAAATGATCCCAGGAAATCCCGCATTTTTGAGAGAGAGGAATCAGAGCCCACTGGACTGAACATAGTTGAAGTAGTTATGTACTGTCTATGAAAGGAAGATGTACTGTGAATAAAGACAATGACTAGGGGACTGGGGGTCATGGTGAGAATAAAGAGAAATATTATTAGAAATAAGAGAAATGGGAATTTGATAGCTGTAGTCAGAGAAGAAATACTCAGAGGTTAAGTTCTCTAGAATGCATTTTTTGAAAAAGGTAGAATACTTTGCTTTCTAAAAGCATGAATATTTTCCCTATAAATGACCAAAGAGGTTACCTAACATGCCTGCAGTGCAGGCTTTTAGAAATTTTTCCATTTCAGAAAATATGCCAAAAATTAGCACAATGCAAAAGCTAAATTTATTACTATCATGCAGCTGCCTATTATAAATGCCACAGAGAACAAGAAATGATAAATCGCTTTTGAAAGGGATATGGAAAATATAAAAGACCAAAACTACATTTTAACCTCATCTTTACTGTATGTAAAGACCTTTACAAAGTTTGTGTCTAATATTATCTGGAACGTTCATCAATTAAATTAACATTAAATAAGTATTCATTTTGAACGGATATTCATGTCTAAAAAGGTCACAACAAATAACTTCCATAGAATAATATGCAATATTAAAGTGGGTTTTCATGAAAGGAACCTGCTAGAAATCCTAAAATTTGGACAAAATTAAGATAAATTACTTTAAAGAAGAAAACAAGACCAAAAAATTGGGGTGGGGGAAGTCGGCAAATGACCACAGTGGACACTAGAAAATGGTACTTCAAATGGCAGGAACAAGAAATATCTCAACAAAAACCACTCAGAGGCTCACAGTAGCATTCTCCTTCATGGATCTCTTTGAGAATATGGTAAAAAGCCCCGAATCCTCCACTCAGAAAATTAGCGATTAAGCACAAATGCAAATTTTTTCTTAAAACGTCCGGGACCCCTAGCTTTCCATGAGCTCCTGAGCTCTGCTTTGTCACTCCCTGAACCCTGACTCACAATCTCCTCCTGTGAAAAGCTCTGTTCCCAAGAAGTCACTGGATGATGCCCTCTGAAAATATCAGCAAAATTGTCTAATTCAAAGGGACGAGGACAAACTGGGAATCAAAAGGCCACAACAAGCACAAAGCTGATACTGCAGACAACTCTTTTCCTTAATTTGGACATGAAAGAGTTGGCCTTAAGGTGATTTAAATTTCTACCAGATTTTTTTTTAAAGATTTTTTTCATGTGGACCATTTTTAACGTCTTTAATGAATCCATTACAATGTTGCTTCTGTTCCGTGTTGTGGCTCCTTGGCCACTAGGCATGTGGGATCCTAGCTCCCCCACCAGGGATGGAACCCCCATCCCCTGCATTGGAAGGCAAAGTCTTAACCACTGGACCACCAGGGAAGTCCCCCAGATTTTTTAAATGATAGCATTTTAGTCATACATTTTCTTTGAGGGCATCGCTTGTTAGTCCCATAAATTTTAACAGAAAACATTTACCTTACTGTTTATTATTTCAAGATATTTTATAATCAGAACTGCCTTTAACACAAGCAAAATGGACCCCTGCCCAGGGTACTGTTTTGGAGGACTTTTCACACCACAGAGAACATGCACTCAAATAATATTCTTTGGAAGCGTATGTGTGTGCTTCACGTGGGATCTGATGGTCTACACACCAACATCCCAGGGAAAACATTTCTGCCCCTCTCCTAACCTATGTCCTCAAAACTAAAAGGGACTCTAAAAATAATAATAATAATAAATAAAAAGAGGAAAAAAAAGGTAGTCTTTCCTGATGCTATGTAGGTCTGTGCTTCTAGGGTACTGGATGAATTCGAAGCTACCAAAAGCTGCATACTATAGTATAATAATTGCTGTTTTTCTCTGTCAACTCTTAAGTGCTACTTCACATTGTGAAATAAAATTCATATTTCATGGCAAGACAAAAAATTAAAATACAATAAAAATGTGTGAATGAGAAAAGTTGGACTTGAAGGATGGTTCATCTTTGTGTATTTTTCCAAAAGTAAAACTTTTTTTAAGCAGAAAATGTCCATGGTAGAAAAATTACAAAATTAAACAAAAGCAAAACCAAAGTAAAACCCTCATAAGCCAACCAAGCAACCAGAATCTTTGCTGATAACTTGATACATAATTGTTTTTCAGAAATACATATACATACATGTATACACACACATGATCAAATGGTTCATAAGTTGATGTTTACTTTTGAGAACTACTTCTGTATTTATATATATTAATGAAATCAAATTATTTTTAAAAATCAAAAGGGACTCATTCTAAATGTCATCAAGGTTTATAGTTTCTTCTACAGCTAATATCAGAGATGGACATTGCTTTCAAGCTCAAAGAGGATGTGAATGGGATTAGTACTCTAGTAAAAGTAACTGTCCCAAATCTTTCCTCTCACTTGCTATGAATGCAATAAATTATCTCATGAAGGATCATTTCCCTAGTACTCCCAAAATACTAGAATATATTAGAATGAGAAATTTTATTTTATTAAAATATTTAATAGAAGAAAATTTTCAAAAGTTGATTTTTATTTTTTTTCACACACACACACTGTATTTTATTTTTGTGAGTGATAAACAGACTGACACCAAGCATTGTAAATGGATGACCACAACAAAAGCAACAATGATTGCAATTACCAAACACGAAACACACTCATACTATGTCATAATATTGACATTCAGTCCAGGAATCCTCCACTGTAACAGCTCCTTTACTTTGCAGTGAAAACTGATTTGTATATTTTTGCCTCTGAGTCCTTGTGGGATTTTTTTTATTATTATTCAAACAGAAAGTCACAAAAATTATAATCATCCTCATCAGTTCACTCAGTCCCATGTAATTAATTTTTTCTTTCATCTTGATCTTTTGTTAGCACTTTTATGAGTTCATCAGTTTTCCATTAGAGTTCTGAAAATGCTTATTCATTCAGTTCAGCAGTATAGTCAGTTACCAGAAACCTGTACTTGTCAGAGTCTTTTCCATGAATTCCTTGAAGATGAGACCCTTTTATAGGAACATATTTGCAAAAGCATCAGAGTACACCCAGAACTGTCTGTAAATGACAAAAGACTTAAAAATGACCATGGTTAAAGATCTGATGAAAGTTCATAATAAAGCAATTGACAAGGAAATTTAGTTATTTCTGATATACATTTTAAAGTAGTAACTAGAATTATGACTTACAACACTATACCAGAACATATAAGATTTTTAGAAACAAAAGTTGATTTTTAAATGTCACCTTTCCTTAAAGAATATTATTATTTTGTCTTTTACTTTTAATAGATAACTTTAAATACTTTTAAAGGAACAGAACTATAATGATCATATGTAAATGAATTTTTACCTTTTTAATATTTGCATTTATTTCTATTTTTGATGAAAATAGAAATTTTGTACACTTTGAGTATAATTACTTTTTCATTGTTTAGATTATGTCTCTTACTACAACTAAAATCTATTATAATAGTAAAATTAAGCATTTTGTTGAAACTAAGGCAAGAAAAATCAATTTATGGAAAAATATAATTGATAAATCATGCTGTGTGAATTGGTACAAAGATCCTGACTTTTATGTCTCACAAATTATACTTTTTGTCATTATTTAATATCATATTTCATCCTGTTTGGATTTTTACCCTAAATTTCACCCTTTCTGGTACTAACACTCCTGGCCTTCCTACACTGTTTTTTGGATTTTTTTTTTCCATTTTCTGGTATCTTTGCCACCACTTTATGATCACCCTTTCATTTTCACTTTATTTTAAGCATGTTCCATGTAAATAACACATATTCCTTTTATTTTTAACCCTTTCTACAGGAATTTAGGCTATTTATATTTAATGCAATGACTTGACACTCTTTATTTTACTCCTTTCAACTTGCTTTATTACTTATTTCAAAGGCAGTTTCCTAATTATTTCTTTTACTTTCATTTCCTAGTATTAATAATTTACTATTCTTTTGTTTCCTTGCTAAACAGGAAGATCTATTGGGCTTTTCTGTTCCTTTAATGGTCTCAATTCAGCTAATAGCTATCATTCCCTTACTGAGTTTCTTAATACAGCTACAATTCCTTTGTGTTAGAGTGTTATTTCCCCGACTTATACAAGCTGTTTATTTCACTGTTTCTCATCACTTCTTTTCCTCATCTCTATTCCCCTCACAACCCCCCATAAAATGAGAGTTTTAGAAAACTTTCTTCCTCTCCCAGCTCATAGTTTGTTTTTTCTGAGACTATTTAGTCCATCTAGGTCTGAGCTATTACTAAACTTGGTTATAGCATGTATCTTTTCTAGGGTCCTTCACTCACAATGACATTGCATGTATTTCCAGGCGATATATTTTTACCATACCTATATACCATTTCTCACCACTATTTTTTTACTCTCTTCTTTCCCTGACTTGTGCTACCTGTTGTTTGTTATTTATAGTCTTTTCTTAAAACACCTTCTTCAGAGAGGGACATAGCATGTACTCTTTGAATTATTTATATCCTCAAATGTTTCCTCTCATCTAAATAGGGGAAGGATACCTTACACTGTTGGGTGTTTCCCTGTGAAGTTTGGACACTATTTCACTTGACTGTATCTCACAGTGCTATAAAGAAGCAACACGATGAGTCTGACTTTTTGGGGAAACTTGACTGGACTCTGCAGAATTTTATAAGGTTTCTCCCTTAACTTCACACATGAGGAACTTTACAGTCTATCCCAGCCTTTTCTCATCAACACAGCCCTTTCAATCTGGCCACTCTGCGATTCCTTTGGGTTAGGAATGATTGGATGATTTTCGATCCAATCGATCGAAATGTTTTGTCTCTTTTGTCTGTTTTTTTCTGTCCCACTGGCATACCATTCTTTGCATAAAACATCTACTGCGTGATCCTCCAAGGCCCTTACAAATACTTCCTCACATGCTTATCCATCTTGTGCTTTGCGCTTCCATTTGCCCAACCATTCAGTGCTTTCCTTCTTCTTCAACTTTTTTCAGGAATTATCAAGCTCAAAAATATTTTTAAGCTCTAGATAGTCTTCACTCAAGCACTTCTGATTTTTTTTTTTTTTTTTTTTTTGGCGGTACGCGGGCCTCTCACTGTTGTGGCCTCTCCCGTTGCAGAGCACAGGCTCCGGATGCGCAGGCTCAGCGGCCATGGCTCACGGGCCCAGCCGCTCGGCGGCACGCGGGATCCTCCCGGACCGGGGCACAAACCCGCGTCCCCTGCATCGGCAGGCGGACTCTCAACCACTGCGCCACCAGGCAAGCCCTCTGATTATTTTTAATCGGGTTGTCACATGCCTCCCTAGCAGCCCTGTCTCCCTTGTCATTACTGGGGTATCTTAAACAGTCTTTTTCTCTGAAGGGATCTGGAGGACTGTAGGTGACAGCCCTCCTTAAGATGGTGGAAGCAGGCAGTCTCTACCCTTAGGGCCAGGAAATGTGTAAGGGGCCTCAGCAGAGGCACTCTTTGGGTTCCTGGTCCTCCCGCATTCTTAGGGGCAGGAAAAACATGCCCAGCCTCTTTGTGGCTTACAGGAGAACTGGCACAGACATCTGGTTATAACAGCAATCATTCCCACACCAGGGCCCTCGGGTTTCCGTCGGTCAAGCTCTTCCTAGGATGTAACCCTTTGTGAGCCTGGCCCAGGGCTCTCTGTTACTGATTACAAGGACATGCTGGGACGTAGAGAGTGGACTTGAGGACAGGGGAAGGGGGAAGGGTAAGCTGGGACGAAGTGAGAGAATGGCATGGACATATATATACACTACCAAACGTCAAATAGATAGCTAGTGGGAAGCAGGCGCATAGCACAGGGAGATCAGCTCGGTGCTTTGTGACCACCTAGAGGGGTGGGATAGAGAGGGTGGGAGGGAGACGCAAGAGGGAGGAGATATGGGGATATATGTATGTGTATAGCTGATTCACTTTGCTATACAGCAGAAACTAACACACCACTGTAAAGCAATTATACTTCAATAAAGATGTTAAAAAAACCAAACAAACAAGGACATGCTGGGCTCATAACTGAGAAAACCTCTCCCATTATCTCTGATATTCATAAGGCTCCACAGGGTTTTATGAAAACCAGTAGATGAGAGTGGGGAATAGAGCAAAAAGTGGGTAAAATACTGGATCCGCCAGCCCCCCCACCTTGGCTTCTGCTCGCTAGCTGATTGCTGACAACACTTATACGTGTGGTTATAACAACCATCTAGACCTCAAGGGTACAAGGAGGGGGCAACTGAATATGGAATTTAGCTAAAGATGGTTAATTTCTTCTTTTAAAGGGAGGGAGCACTAAATACTGTTTTATTCTCAAAAATGATGAAAGACAGATTTTTACAAAGAGAAGCTAGGGCTTCCCTGGTGGCGCAGTGGTTGAGAGTCCGCCTGCCGATGCAGGGGACACGGGTTCGTGCCCCGGTCCGGGAAGATCCCACATGCCGCGGAGCGGCTGGGCCCGTGAGCCATGGCCGCTGAGCCTGCGCGTCCGGAGCCTGTGTTGTGCAACGGGAGAGGCCACAACAGTGAGAGGCCCGCGTACCACCAAAAAAAAAAAAAAAAGAGAGAGAAGCTAAAACATAAATCTAAAAAAAATCTAAAAAACAAAAAAAACCATAAATCTACAAAACAATATCGCTTACAGATAGAGATGCAAAATCATACACAAAATAATAAACTGAATCTGTTGTTTAACAATAAAAATTATAGCAGGTAACCTCCACTGTGTTCTTATGAGTCGGGCAGTGTGCTAAGTGATGAGTATGAATCATTGCCCCCAACTGTCTAGAGCTAATAAGATATTTCAGTAAAGTGTCCGTTTGTGAAATAAATACACACAATGTAATGACTCTTCTGTGTACTAAGAATAGGATTTATAACATAATGGAAGTCCATTCACAGTAGCAACACAAAACCAGCAATAAACAAAAGAAAAGTGCACAACTTAGGTGAAGAAATATACAAATTTGCTGACTAATACAAAAGAAGAAAATAAAATGGAAAAACAATGCATGATCCTATGAGCAGTCTCAATATTCTAAAGATTTCAGCTCTCTCCATATTATCTATGTATTCAGTACAAGCTCAAATTCCCAACAGCATTTTTAGTGGAATTTGACAAGCTCATTCTAAAGTGCACTTGGAAAAGGAAATATAGGATGTAGCAAGAGCATTTTGGAAAGAGAAATCTTTTACTGCCTCCTACATGTCTTGCCCTCCACTCATCCTAAGTGTCTCCCCTTCAATACCGCCTCCCCTTTGATTTATCATCACCAATATCTATGCTGAGCATGAGACTGACAAAGTGGCTTTTTTAGAGACAGTAAAACATAGTGCGTAAAAGCAGAGATCTCAAACTGCCTGGGTTTGAATCCGACAGGTACCAGCTGTGTGACCTCAGGGGAGTCACTTAACCTCTCTGTGCGTCAGTTTCTTCTAGAGTAAAAGGGAGATAAGAGTTATAATGATAATACCCACTTTGTAGATTTGTTGTGAGGATGAACTAAATGAAAAGGTAAAGTTCTTAGTTCAGTGCATGCCACAGAGAGCGACATAATTGTTAAATATGATTATTACTATAATAAATTCTGAAGAAAAGAAAGTCCAGGTGTTTTGGCCTTGAGTTTTTTTAGAAAATTGTTCCAAAATTTTTTAGAGTTTGGGATGAAAAATAAGCTATTTAGAAACTGCTGAAATATGGTTAGGGATGCCGGAGTGCTAATGTACCCTTGTTCTTATTTTAGTGGGGGAAGGGGGCAGATGGACTAGGCCCTTGAATTGATCCTTTAGCTGTACAACAACAAAGTAAAAAATCTCTCCTAAAAAAAAAAAAAAAACTCTCCTAAATGGCAAGTTCTGGAAATGTGCACTAAAAATCTTTATATCTGCATCGATACATGTAATCTGATAAAACTGGGCCATCTCACCCTGTCTTAAGGCCAGTCTCGGTATCATGAGGAATCGAAAAAGTAAAACATTTTTTTCTCTAAAGCCTAGTAGCTCTTAACTGAAAATCCTGTTGAGAGGTGGCCCAGAGGAAATTCACCAGATAACACAGGGCAGAATTTCCCAATAACCCTCATTATCCATCTCTTTCCCAAAAAAAGCACCACCCCTCACAGTGGTTCTGTGATCTCCCCATTCTCACACACAGCCCACCACTCAGGTTCCCCTTCCTCTCGGCCTCTAGCTGCCAACTGCAAAGGGAGGTCCATCCCCATTCCCCCACTCCCTTCTCTTTTCCCCTGCCCACTCAGTTCTGAAAGTGCATGGCTCAAATTTGCCTCTTTGAATCTGGACTTAAGTCCGGATCTCCATTCAGTACATGACAAGGGGAAAGGCCATGGATACTTTGACTCTAATGATAGTGGTCAAATTTCCTGTCTGCATTGATTACACTGATTTGGGGGTAGACTTGGGTCTGAGATGTGAGGTGGAAACTCCCTTTCCCAAGCCCTAGAGAAACTGAGGGGCCCAAAATCCTGGCTAGACAGACAACAGTGTCAAAGAAACTTCTGTGGTTAGGGGAAAGGGAGGGGTCTCTGGGCTTCAGGTAGTGTCACTCCATGGGCCACCAGAAGGCCAGCCAAGAGCCACGTGCAGATGCTGCGGCCCTGGGATCGAGCCCTTACCTGCCTCCTAGGCTTTGTCTGCATGTGGTTTAATTCTTTCCTATTATTCACAAGGAAAGTTTTATTAACGTCTATTCTCCTCAATGCTTTGGGCACTAAAGGGAGAGGTCTGAATCCACATACAGGGCGAGATAGAATGGGGTGAGCAGAGAGTAGAGGCAACTTAAGAAAGCAAGAAGAAACCAGCCAAGAATGGGACATCAGTACCAGATGGATGGTCAAGATATTTAGATGGATTGGTATTTTAAAAACAAAAGACAGCAACAGGAGCTTGGGATTAAAATACACACACTTATATATATATATATATATACACACACACACACACACACACACATATACATATATATACACAGCACAGGGAACTCTACTCAGTACTCTGTAATGACCTATATGGGGAAAGACTCTGAAAAAGAATAGATACATGTATATGTATAACTGAATCACTTTACTGTACACCTGAAACTAACACAACATTGTAAATCAACTGTACTCTAATACAATTTTTTTAAAAAAGAAAAAATAAATAAAAACCAAATAAATCTACTTATAGAAGTGTATAGATCCCAAGTGTTCAGCTTGATAAATGTGCACAGACTAAACACAGCCATGGAAGGAGCATCCAGTTTAAGAAATGGAACGTTCCCAGCACCCCAGAAGGTCCCTTTCTGCTCTCTTCCAATCACTATCCGACCCATCCAAGGGACAGACAGAATCAGACCGTGTATAATCTTCTGTGTCTGGCTCTGAATCAATATTTGAGATTCTTTCCTAGTTTGTATGCAATTGTCCATAGCGCATGCCTACTGCTTTATAGCATCAAGAAACCATTCTTTGGGAATAGTCAGAAATATGTGAGAAGAGGAAAGTGATAAAGTATTGCATTTGCTATCGTGAAGCGGGAAAAAGGAAGGTGTCACCTGGCTACTTAAGAGGAGAATCACGTCTTTTATTAAATATTCCTTTCTTGAAAAGGGGCCGGTGACTGTGTAGACCGTGTTACATGAATTATTTCATTTTGTCCTCACAATAATCCTATAAATTATGTTGATAATGACAATGCCACTGCCCATTTTAGAGATTAGAAAACTGAGGCTTAGGAAAGTCAAGTAAACAAGGTCACACTACTTATAAGGAACAGTAGAGCTGAGATTCAAACTTTGGTAGCCTATTGTGAGTCCTCACTAAAAGATACCTGTGATATCTTTGTGATAAACTGCATTACACACTGAAACATAATACGAAATTATTCCCCAAAGTTAAGCTCCGTAGGATGGGCTGATCTGAGAGCCATACCCACAGCAGCTTGGTTACTAAATACAAAAGGACCACCTAAAGTCAAGGTTTTGGCTTATTAGAAAAGCAGCCCCATGAAGTGATATGATTTTATCATATCACATAAAAACAATATCATAAAATTCCAATGCAACATCATACATTGGTTTTTATTAGTTAACTTTTATGGAGATTTTGCCTGAGGAAAAAAAGGAAACTTAGGAGAATAAAACACATGAAGTATTTGATACTCTTTATTCTCACCTATGCCTGCATTTATCATAAGGCTGAAAGTAAGTTGATAAAAGCAGCTGGCGTGCCAGAAAATACGCTATTACCTCATGTGTAAACTCCCTGTGCCATTTACAAGGTTCCAGGTCTTTTGCTTTGTGTCATTAACACCTTCCCTCTAGGGGCCAGAGGGTCAGTCGATGGAAGTGAAATCCAGATGGTTTATTTTTGAAACCTATTTTAACTTCTTGTAAAAATAAATGAATGGGGAAAGTGCAGAAATTATTGGTTAACATGAGGTCTGGAGACTGAGTTTCTTTTCATCACTCATCCTCCCTCATTTGCAAGTCTAATTGAGAACAGGCCACAAAATTCAATTTGAAAACTGGTGGTCTGGAGTGTTAAATCTTACAAGCTGAATAATGTAGGGACAGCTTTACCCGCAAAGAGAGTGGGAGAAAGACTCGTCTTTCAGATGACAATTATTGGACAAGGAGAAATCTAATTTCCTAAGTTAAATTTTCAGTAGGGAAAACCAAAAAATGTGAAAGCTTACCTCTTGGTTTTGTCTCTGAGCTCTACGGGTACACATTAGCTAACCAAGCCTGGGGGGTGGGGCGGGTACAAGCCTTCCAGAAAACGGTGACAAACGATGGACCAGCACACTGAAAACCGCATCGAGCCACATTTTTGTGCTTCATTTCAGGGACTCCAAGCATTTCCTGAAGCCTAACACAAATCTGCATGGAAACCCACCTACCCGGTGAAGAATTTCTTCTCTCTGCGGAGATCTCCATGCCTAGTTTGCCCGCCTGGAAGCAGACTGCCCACTGCATGGCAGATGGAGAGAACCTGATGCTTTTTTTTTTTTTTTTTATTGGAGTGTAGTTGATTTAGAATGTTGTGTCAGTTTCAGGTGTACAGCAAAGTGGTTCAGTTATACATATACATATATCCATTCTTTTTCAGACTCTTTACCCATATAGGTTATTAGAGAATATTGAGTAGAGTTCCCTGCGCTATATAGATAACCTTGTTGGGTATCTATTTTATATACAGTAGTGTGCATATGTTAATCACAAACTCCTAATATATCCCTCCCCTGCAACGTTTCCCCTTTGGTAACCAAAGTTTGCTTTTGAAATCTGTGAGTCTGTTTCTGTTTTGTAAGTAAATTCACTTGTATCATTTTTTTAAATTAGATTCCACATATAAGTGATATCACATGATATCTGTCTTTCTCTGTCTAACTTCACTTAGTATGACAATCTCTAGGTCCATCTGCGTTGCTGTATGTTTTAACTAGGCTCTAGGTCAGAGTAAAAGAGACATGGTTCAGCGATGCTGTGCAGAAGTGATGCACCGCCTTCGCCCCTACGCTTTGTAAATGCTGTCCTTGGACAGAAAAGAACATTGCTGTCTTCAGGCATTTCTCTTCATTTTGTCTCTGTTTCAACAGTTTAAAGGATAAAAAAAGAACCTAATCATTTTAATATGAAAACATCCATCATCTGGGAGAAAACTCTGAAAAGACAAGGGACATTTATTGAATTGCTGGTATGTGGTGAGCACTCTTCTAAATATATTTCTTTTCTGTCCCTTTTCTTAATGTTTGTTTTCCATTATCTGAGTCTTTTACAAATGCCTTTTGTTTAGGTTATGTTCCTTTTCACCTGATAATTTCTGACTTTTAATGTGTTTAACACACTTACATCCTATGTGATTACTGATCCATTTGGACTTTAAAAATATATATATTATTTCTTGTCTCTTGCTTACTATATCCACTTTCACTACCTCTTTTTTTTTCATCCCTCACTTCATGCTTCTGTTGGATTGATATATGTTTACAGAATCCTTTTTTCTTCTTTTCTACTTTGGAAACTCTATATTACATGTCTATTATTTTAGGGATTATCATTAATTTCATAATTCATATTCTTGGTTATAAATGAGTCTGCTGCAGTTAAATGATTCAGTATTTCTATACTCTGGGTGTTAGCACACACTAACTATACACTGAACACCTACCTGACCCATTTTATTACTTTTACTCAACCTTACCTGTTTTGTAAGTTTTTAAAAATGTTAATAAAAAAGAGTTAGTTCAACTTCCAGTTTTGAAATAAATATCATGGAGATGTCATTGGCAGCACAGTAACTATCATTAACAATACTATATTATAGATTTGAAAGTTGTTAAGAGAGTAGATCTTAGATATTCTCGTCACAAGAAAAAAAATGATCCTAGTGTGGTGATGGATGTTATCTAGACTTATGATGGTGACCATTTCATAATATATTACAAATGTTGAATCATTATGAAATGAATATAATGTATGTCAAATATATCTCAATAAAAATGAATTAAAGTTACTAATATGTTATCACTTTCTATACTCACTATTTCTCACAAGCCATGCCTTCCTCTGGTCCACTGTCCATGCTGACGTACATCCCTCAAGACCTCTTAGCGAGGATCTCTGGACGTTAAACTAATTAGATGTTGTTCATTTGACAATATCTTTTTCCTTATTCTTTTTCCCTCCTATTTGAATAATGGTTTAGTTTGGTACAACGTTTTTAGATTGACTGTAATTTTTGCTCACTAATTTAAATGTTACTCCATCATCTGTGCCCTCCAGAGTAACCCACTCCCGATACAACTGGTATTTCCTAGGTAACCTGTGGGATGCAGTCTAGCAGTTTTAAAGTTGTTCTCTTTATACTTGAGGTTCTTCAATTTCACTATAAAGTTCCTAAGTATGTACTTACTTTATTTATCCTGACCATTACCTGATGTACCATATTGATGTCACGACACCTATCTTTTTTTTCAATTGTAGAAAAATATTTTGCTAACAGCTCTTCAAATATTTTCTCTACCATTCCCTGTGATATTGTTTCCTGGAACTCTTGCATAAGAGTAAATATTATACAGACTAACCCTGTCCACTAGATATGTAATGCAACCCATACTTAATTTAACATTTTTCTTACGCAGTCACATTAAAAAGTAAGAAGAAACAGATGATGTTAATTTTAGTAATACTCTTTTACACCATATGTCCAAAATATTATAATTTCAACATGTAGTTAACATAAAGATTATGAATAAGATATCTTACATTCTTCCTTGGAACCTGGTGTGTATTTGACACTTATAGCACATCCCACTTTGGACTAGACAGATTTCAAATGCTCACAAGTCACTAGTGGCTAATAGCTACCATATTGGTCAGCTTGGGTTATAAACCCTAAACTATCCTCTGTGTCTCCTAACTGCTCTTTTGTATGTTTATCTCCCTGTCTATCTGTATGGCAAACTGACTGATTCTCCTTTACATTAAGCTTAGACTAGTATTTATTCCACCTACTGAGTTTTTCTTTCTTTCAATGACAGCGTGTTTCACATCCAAAATTTCTAATTGATTCATTTTTACAGGAACTTTTCTTATATCGCTTCTGCCTGCTTTTACTTCATACTTTCACTTTTAATTTCCAAAAGAAATTAAGCCTGCATTTCTCCGTCTGAGCCTTCAAACATGTTTATTTAAAATCTTCATCAGACTGTTCCATAAAATCAGTTTTATCTGGAGTGAATTCATGTACTGACTGTTGGGGTTAGTGTTTTATTTTTTGTTTTTACCGTCTTTCTTGCAGTTAGAGTTATTCAAGGGTTTTGGAATTTAGATTTGCTGGATCATTTAGGCTGGAGCTTATCTGTTGTTTAATTTGTTGGTGACTTCACTCTTATTCTTATAACAGTTTTGACCTTGTCTCCATCCCTGGGATTCTTAGTTGAAATTCAAGTCTTTTTTTTTTTTTTCCTTTAACATCTTTATTGGAGTATAATTGCTTTACAATGGTGTGTTAGTTTCTGCTGTATAACAGAGTGAATCAGCTATAAGTATACATATAGCCCCATATACCCTCCGAAATTCAAGTCTTACAGGATCGGTCACGGCTCCTCTTCTGCTACGACAGAGTCTCCTAGCTAGCCCATGAGCTTCTTTTCACCATAATGTGTCTGCACAAATGCATTCCCAGCACAAGAACAGTGCCTGACACATGATAGGGGCTTGAGTCTTTATTGAATTAACTATTGAATAAATGGAGAGCCCAATCAAATCCTTGCTTTGGATAGCAAGCACAACCACTCCAACATTTAGATGCAGAACTCAGAAGGCCCAATGTCTGCCTCTTTTCTGGTCTGTGGCCATGTTTACCTTATTGTGTTGCTACACATGTCATATGTATATTTGCTCTCTCTGTAAATAGCATTTCTTTGGTTTAGTGTGTTTATTTATCATTGCTTTGTATTTGCAGCAGAGAAGATTTACTGAAGCTGAAACTCCAAGTGCCGACTTTACTATAAATTGATTTAAGAGCAAACTATTCATTACGTAGTCCTATGACAAATATTTCAGCGTCTTTACTCTGGACTTCAGTAATGCTGCCCATTTATTATTTTTTAGTTCATGTCAGGTTTTATGATGAAAAGGCTCATTCAGGTTATGCAGTATGAGTGGCTGTCAAGTCCTGTCTACGTAGGACTGTCCATGAAAACTCACTAATCGGAATAAATAATTTATAAGAAGCATGTATTTCTCAAACACTCATTTAATAACCTACCTTTATTTTAGCAATTAATATAAATAGATTATATTAATAGAAACTGTAATAACTGTTCTGCATATAATGTGAATGAAGGAAAAAACCTTTATAATGAGATATTTACTTTAACAGCTACACATAATTATAACATGAATGAAAGCTTACTACTATTATTTCATGAAATTAAGTTATATAAAATATACCCGTAAAGCACCAGTTTTGTCATTAATACTCAGGGGGGGGTTTAATCACATCACAAAATTTCAGACATAGCTCTTCCCAAAACAGAATCGAAGATGGCCTCTAGAAAGGAGAAAGAATAAACTTTGGGAAGGGCACTTTTAGCTAGAACTCAGAACAAAATTTGTATCAGCCAAAGGCTACCTATATGTTGCCCTATATGTTTGCTAGGAATTACTTGAGAAGCACTACTGATCCACCTACGTTTTTCAAAATTCTCCTAAGAAAGTAACATCATTAAAATAGTAATGATAATGATTAAATTTGTAATTATCAGATTCAAAAATCGTATCATTTGGGTTTAGGTAACTTCTAAATTCTGTAGCTCTGGATCCATGCACTTGATTTAAAATTTGTGGTCTCATTTTTCTAAATATCAACTATTAGATTTTTATTTGAAACTTATTTGCTTGAAAAATTTTAAGCCTGCAGAAAATGTAAAAGAATAATGCAGCGATTACTCATGAAATCTTCAAGTTAATCTAGTTGTTAACGTTTTACTAGTCATGAGGCTAGCAGTCCTTTCCACTCCTTCTGAAATATATCTTGTTCTAACCTTTAACATTTTATTTTTCCATATTGACTAAGAGAAGATCCATTAACACTTAGTTGTACCAATGTTCAGGATATGTTCATTATTTTTGCCCAGCACTCCAATACTTGCCTCCATGACTACAAGTTGACCTGAGGGCTAGGCAAATTCCATTTCAGAACTACAACTATAATGCCAAGTTTATCTGTAAATCAAGTATTTCAGTTCCCAGAGACTAATTAACAGGTTTTCATCTAGTATGGCCTCACAGATTGAAATGAACTTTTTTTTCCTACACACAAGGAATATTAGCCTGAAAACTGATTGAAGATATGAGTTATGAAAATGATTTCTATAGGAACAAAATAATTTGAAGACTATTTGATATTAGTCAAAGAAGAAGGAAGGCATGGCAGCTATATCTTATGAGCTGAAGTCAATAAGGGGAAAACAGGCTTATATTAAAAGATAACAGGGTGAATTTTAAAAACTGAGGAGTAATAGGATAAAAACGGATTAGAAAGGAACCAAAAATGCAATCGCAGAACTACAAAGTAAATTAAAGGTAAAAAAAGAACTTAATTCATTTTTCAGATTGTGAATGCAATTTATACGGAAAACTAAGATAAGAATTTGACTCAGCCTGTGGAAACAAATGGTTACGGAAGAAAAAAAATGAGGAAAACAATTTTACTACAAAGGGCTAAGAATAGGATTCAGACTAGGAATTTAGATGTTCCTGAGAAATTAACCAGCATATTAGAGAAGTATAGTCAAGCTTCTCTCTGATACCATTCCCCTTCTGGGGAAAGAACTTCCTTCATTAGCCCTTCTGCCTGCTGGAAACAGATTCTCTTAGATCTTCATAAGAGGATGTCTATTTCACTTTCATTCTCTTTTTTTATTGAGGTATAATTGACATATAAAATTATATTAGTTTCAGGTGTACAATGTAATGACTCAATATTTGCAAACACTTTCACCTTCATTCTTGTATGATGTATTTGCTGGATACAGAATTCTAGGTCAGCAGGTCTTTTAACACGTTGAAATGTTGTGCCATTTCGTTCCGACTCCCATGATTTCTGATTAGAAATTTACTGTAATTTGAATCATAATCCCCTAATAGGTTTTTCTCTGGTGGCTTTTAAGATTTTTCTTTGCCTTTAGTTTCCAGCAGTATGTATATGTACATACTGCTGGAAACTACTTTTCAGTACTGTTCCATATGTCCCTAATGGTCTGTTCATTTTTGTTTCTCAATCTTTTTTCTCTATGTTAATTGAATTGGATAATTCTTATCAATCTATCTTTAATTTTACTTTACAATTTCTTCTGTCATCTCCATTCTGATATTTAGCCCATCAAGAAAGTTTTAATTTGCTAAAAAAAAAAAAAAAAAAAAGAAAGTTTTAATTTGGCTATTCTATGTTTTAGTTCTCAAATTTCCCATTTGGTTCTCTTTAGATACCCTCTATTTTCTTTCCTGAGACTTTCTACATTTCCGTTCATTTCCATACGTTTCACTCTGACTCATCAGAGCATATTTATAACAGCTGCCTCTCTGTCACTGAGAAGAGAACCCCTTCCACACTCCTCAGTGCTAACCAGATGATTTCTCCTGGCACTCTCTCCATCTGTGCTGATGCAGACACCCAGGTTTCCGAGGGCCGTGGGTGTAGCCTGGTAGATCCCAGAGAGAAGAAAATTCTGGTCTTACCCCAGTCTGTCCACTATTAGACTTTTCTTAGTCCTCAAATAGTTACTCTTGCCAGGTTTTACAGCTACCTTCAGTGGAGGGACAGAGGAGCCTATGCTTATTTCATCTTGCCTGTGATATGTCCTTTTACTTTGGGCATCAATATATTTAAGGTAAGTGCAGATGGACAATTTTTATCTATTTACTCTGGTAGTTCTCTTAAATTTATTGTTATCACTGATATATTTGGTGTTAAAGGGACTATAACCTTCAAACTATTGTTTAATTTCTATTTGTTCTGCCTGTTCTATGTCACTTTTTTTCCCCTTTACTTGCCTTCTTTGAATTCATTCTTCTTAATAATCAACTTTTCACTCCTACTGGCTTTACAGTTCAATATTCTTTTATTACGTGTTTAGTGCCTATCACAGAGATTAGGGAAGTATTATTTACTTCTCAAATCCTAAGAATGAAAGGACTTTAGAACATTTAAACTCCATTAAGATTCCAAATTATTTACATATAAATATGCATATAATCATGCTCTTTGGTATCTACCCAGAACAGCAGTTTATTCATCAATTCCCCTACTGAAGGACATCTTGGCTGCTTTCAAGTTTTGGCATTTATGAATTAGGCTGTTATAAATATTCCTGTGCAGGTTTCTGTGTGGACATAGGTTTTCAACTCCTTTGTATAAACACCAAGGAGCACCATCGTTGGATCATACGGTAAGAGTACGTTTGGTTTTGTAACCAAAGAAACTGCCAAAGTGTCACGCAAAGTGGCTGCGCTGTGTTGCATTCCCACCGGCCGTGATGAGGGTTCCCGTTGCTTCACATCCTCGCCAGCACTTGGTGTTGTCAGTGCTGTGCAATCCGGTCATTCTAATAGGTGTACAGGGGTATCTTATTGTTTTAGTTTGCATTTCCTTGATGACACGTGATGTGGAGCATCTCTTCTGCCATCTGTATATCTTCCTTGGCGCGGTGTCTATTAAAGGCTTTGGCTCGTTTTTTAAGAGAATGGTTTGTTTTTTTTACTGTTGAATGTGAAGAGTTCTCTGCATATTTTGGATAATTGTCCTTTATCAGATATGTCTTTTGCATATATTTTGGCTGTTCTCATTCTCTTGACAAATCATATCTTTAAATCATGTGTATATCTGAAATCCTAAATACGTTACTATTTTGAAAAGCCAATGGAATTTACTCACACTTTACCTAACTGCTGTTCATTTCTCCTTTAGTTCATGTTTGTTCTCCTGTATCTCCAAGGATCCTGTACCCGATATCATTTTACTCCTGCCTGAAAAACATTCCCTAGTATTTTTTCAGTGTGAGTGTTCTGGTGATGAAAGCTCTCCACTTGCTTGTCTAAAAATGTCACTATGTGACAACAATAATTGAAACATTTTCTCAGGAATATAATTCTAGTTTACTTCACAACATTAAAGATGTTATTCCATTGTTTTCAATTTCACTGTTGAGAAGGCAGGTGAAAGTTTATTATTGCTCCTTTAAAGACAGTCTTTTTACTCTGGCTGCTTTTAAGATATCTGTGTTCATATTTGCTTTTTAGCAGGTTTATCGTAACGTGCATCTACGGGTTTTCCTTTGTAATTCTTGGTTAGATTTCCTAGTGCTCCTTGAATCTATCGTTTAATGCATTTTATAAATTTTGGAAAATTCTTAGCCAATATTTCTTCAAATACTGCTTCTGCTCTATTCTGTCACATCTTTCCCCCTGAGACTCCAATTACATATTCGTTAGACCTATTTACTGTATTCCATACATTTATTATTCTCTTTTCTATCTTTGGTATCCTTTTCTTGTGCTTCATTCTGGATACATTCTAAACCATCTTCCAATTGGCTAATTCTCCTTTCCCATGTGTCTTCTTACTCTTAAAGTCATTAATTGCATTTATTTGGATTTATTTCACGATTTTCCATTAACCGAAATTACAACCTTCTGTTCTATGTCCTTAAATAGACTGAATTGCTTTAGAGTTGTGCCTGATCACTACATTATCTGGATTCCTATTGGCTATGTTTCCTCCTGGCTCTTCATCACATTGCCTGGTT
Source organism: Orcinus orca (assembly GCF_937001465.1). Classification (NCBI taxonomy): domain Eukaryota; kingdom Metazoa; phylum Chordata; class Mammalia; order Artiodactyla; family Delphinidae; genus Orcinus; species Orcinus orca. The sequence goes on along the minus strand of NC_064563.1, from coordinate 6,513,434 downwards.
ATTTTTATTATTTTTTTTATTTTTATTTATTTATTTTTTTAAATTTTTTTGCAGTACGCGGGCCTCTCACTGTTGTGGCCTCTCCCATCATGGAGCACAGGCCCCGGACGATGAGCAGGGTCAGCGGCCATGGCTCACGGGCCCAGCCGCTCCACGGCATGTGGGATCCTCCCGGACCGGGGCACGGACCCGCACCCCCTGCACCGGCAGGCGGACCCTCAACCACTGCGCCACCAGGGAAGCCCTGTCTGGCTATTTTTAGATTGACTGCAAGATATTGCACATGGAAAACTGTGGCCATTATTTGAAGTCTAATAGGATGTTATCACTCTACAGAGAGACTTTACTTTTATACCTGGCTGGTGGCAAGAGTCCTAGCCATCCTAGATTACCTCAGTCCAGTCCAGGATTGAGATGATTCAAAGCTGGTCTTTAGCACTTGTGGGGACTGGTCAATTCTGGATTTGCATTTACTTCTAGGGTCTGGTCCTGGAGGACTCAAAGTTCCTGAGACTCCAATTTTTGTTAAAGCTCTTTTTACCTCTCAACCCCTCAGCTTCTTCTTTTGGAGCAACCAAATGTTTCTCAGGAAAAGGGGCCCCAGGGCTAGACTTGGTCCCCTGGGCTTTCTTTTCCTCCAAGTTTCATAATTCTTTCATTCTTTGATTATTCTTGAATCCCTCAGATTTTTTCCAGTTTCATATTTGTCCTAGGAGGATGGATCCTAATTATCTAGTCCGCCATCTAGTGGTGGACTAGATTATCTAGTGGGAAGTAGAATTCTCATAAGTTTTATTTTCTTCATGATTCTCTTCTGCATTAATCAAATTCTCTATAGTGAGCACATATCTTTTGTTAAATAACCAATAAATCCAGTCAACAAATATTAAGCAGCTTCTGTGAGCCAAGCAGATTTCTAGATACTGGCAATGGCAACAGTAAATGGAAAAGGTTTCCTGCTCTCCTAGGGTATTATCCTTAATAATGGATATAAAATATGACCATAATATATGAGAAAGAGCCCCTGTGATCCGGGAGCTGGGCCCTGGCATGGCTACAAGTTGACCTGGCTCTCACGGGTAGGGCTTGTTCTCCTGCGGAACATAAATAATTTCACAGACCGTCGGTTATCAGATAAGGCCACTCTATAATCATGATGGTTCCAGACAAAACTAAGATCACTCCATAATGTCTGAACACAGACAAATAATGAATAGTGTCAAACTGCAAAAATGGCCACTCTCCTGGCTGATGTGAGCAACTGTTGCTTCTTCACCAATTACAGCAACAGTCTCTGTCTGGTCTTCCCTCCTTCTAGAAACATTTCTTAAGATAATCCTAGAATTAGCCCTGCTTCCTGACAGCACCCAATTCAAAGCAAAGCCTTCGTTGTTTAAACCCTCCTCCAAATCACCTAACCAAAGCCTAAATCCTATAATCAGTCCTTTCTAATACACTGTTCTACTCCTTTCTAATGCTGTCTTACTCAACAGCTCCCCAAGTAATATATTCTTCCTGACTACACCAGGTCATAAACCCAACTCGTTCAACCACAGGTGTGTTCCTGGGGGTCTCTGACGTATGTAAACATATGTGTAGAAGTAAAACCACAAGAAAACGAACCCAAAAGTGTGTTGTAGTTATTTCTGAGGAAGATCTTTTTTTTCTTCTTTCATTTTCCAGATTTAAACATGTATGTCTTTGCAAATTAAAAAAAAAAATAGTTTAAATTTGTCAATCTGTGAACCTTTAGTAGATAGTATTATGTAAATGTGTATAGAATCTCTCATCACATATTTTGCCTGGAATGCAGTAGCCTTGTGTTGTCTGCCAAAATGAAAATACTACGAATATCTGGGTGGTGGGTTTTTGGATAATTTATATTTTCACTTTGGGCTTTTCTGAATATCCTAAAATGTATATGTACTTAGTATTCAGAGTCCACTAAAACAATTCAACTCTATTTAAAACACTATCTGGCACTGTTATAGATTAAATACACTAAATTACTGATCTAGATTAAATTAAATACTAGGAAAGAATATGACTAATCCTCCCCTTCAAAGGAACCCAGACAATGTGTCTGTCTCCTCACTGGATAAGGTTCACACAGTACAACTGTTGGCCTGAAGTAGAAAGCTACAATAAGGAATTAAATAAAATTCAGAAAATTTAAAACATTTTTAAAAAGGTCTAGTCCATTATAATGTAATATAGACTTTTAAGTAAAATATGTAAAGTACAGCCGTCCTCCTAGGGTAGTAAGTGAAATAGTATTGAAACTTGCATTACACCAAACCTAATTTTGTTTTTATCTGTTGGAACTCAAAAACCATCCAACTGTATCAGAGTTTTATGGCACTGACTTATTCAGCAGTAACTCTAAATCACTGTGTGCCTTTTAATTTTTTTTTTTATTGGTCTTAATGACACATAGGCTATTTATATACGCCATGCGACTTTTGCTGAAGAAGTCTCTAAGTTACTATTTTCAAAAGTTAAGCTGGTGACCTAACAGGGGAAATTAGGTATTTTTATCTCATCACATATGACAGTTATTTTCCACAGCATATTATCAAGTGTTTCACTACTTGATATCCAAGTTCATATTTATACCTGGCAAGGTTAAATACCAAACTAGACTCAAATTGTTTCTGTATTATTATTATGAAAAAGAAACTATTTTATGACAGCATTCCTAAAAACAGAGCCACGTTTTACCCCAAATCTTAACATAACGTGGTTTAGTAATCTTGAAACACTGAGCTTGAATATGTAGGACCAGAGTGCTCAAGGGAAATAACACATGTGCCTAAAGTGGTTTATTACAGACATAATGGTGATGAGTGACAGCCTTGAAACCATGGTGCAAACAGTGCTTTAGTTTCCTGTGGAAAAAACCTTTGTGTTAGTGGGGAGGGGATATCTTATGCACCTTTAATGAAAACCCCTAGTAGTTTTCTCTGCCTATAATGATTCAAATGAAGAGTCTTCAAAACACATTCATTTGCCTGCTACTAAAGAGTGGAAAGTCATTAAGAATGGCACATTTGGGAACACTTTGTAAATCATTCTAATGATGTTTTCTGAAGCACTTCAACATTTGGAAATAAAACTTAACTTTTTCCGTGACACTTTTTTTCTAACATGCTGTACTCACTATAAGAATGGGTAGTTCCACACATTTTATCAGAACTAATATAGTTAAGATGCTTGCTTGGTATTACAAACCTACCCCAAATGACCAATTCACTCAATGGTTACAGAAAAGTGGACAGATGTGACATGTACTTTAAAATGTTTGTTGATTTTAAGATGAGACCAATGCTGATAGAAATTAAATAGCAGACATAATGAAAAGGTTCTATTTTCTCAACCTTCCTCTTCCCTTATCCTTTTATATTTGTAGAGATTCATAGCATTTCAAAAGGACAGGCGAGAAATGATCCCACACTAGCTTCATATCTGCAAGATGATACGAGAGCCCTAGGGATGACCAGAGCTATCCCAGGTTGACATCCAGTTAATAATGAACATTAACTCGGAGGTGACCTGGCCTCATGGAAGTACAGACAGCGAATCCTCTGACTTTAACAACTAACTTTCCATACAGCAAGTTGACTAAATAAAGAAAAGACACAGCCTCTTTCTGAACATGAGTTGGAGTTGCCACAGGATAGGAATTCTGTCTCATCTACACATCGTTTGTCTCAGAACTTCTCATAAAATGTTGCAAGCATAGAAATGTCTTGTTAAAATTTGGTTGAAATATTTTTCTAATAACTTGGAAAACTGGAGATGGTAGGTGAAAGTTAGCTATTAACACTGAAGACAATGTAGCAATGTAGAACGTAGGCTCTTTTTAAGTAATTATCTTAAATAATTTCTACTTAGTGCATGCTTAATTTTACATACAGTATAAAACGTGACTAAAGCAAATGACACTTTGAATATTCTATCTTCTGAGAAACACTTTGGTGAATATACGCTTTCTACAGAAATTTCTAGTTAAGTAATTCCGAGAGAGACAGAAACAAATGAGAGAAAATCTCTTCGTTTTGATAACACAGAATTTCACAGCAGTTTAGCAATTCAAGATCTGTGCAGGTGCAGATTGAATTTTCACTGTATGGAAAGAAGTGTGAAATGTGATTTTTACAATGGATAAACAAAGAAATTACAAAAATATCAATGTAGAGTGAATGGAAATTGATGCTAACTCAAGAATAAGTTGAATACAAACGGCTGTAGCTACTTGTCCTTTCTAGTTTGAGAAGTGCTTTGAGAGTACAGAACACAGCAGTACTTTTAGGCCTGAAATTCATTATGAAGCAACAGGAAAAGAATGTAAAGGAAACAAAGATAGTAGGAAGCAAAACAATGTTTACTGGGCTTTTAAAAAAGAAATATTGTCAATGTTTGAATATGTGTGTAGATACATATATATAGACACACATAAATATGTGCACACACATATACATGCATTATGCATGTATATGTGTTTTAAAGTATATGCTATAGAAAAACAACAAGGACTTACTGTATAGCACAGGGAACTATACTTATATTTCGTAATAACCTATATGGGAAAAGAATCTGGAAAAGAATACATATATATATACACATATATATATATATATATGTATATATATACACACACACATACACAAATGTAACTGAATCACTTTGCTGTAACCTGAAACTAACACAACACTGTAAATCCACGATATTCAATAAAAAATTAAAAAAGAATAAAGTATGTGCTCCTGCATGCTGCCTTGCTTAGAAACTGCCCTTCCCTGTTTTGTTATCTTTCCATCATTTGTAAAGTTGAGTAGTTTTTGCTGAAGCCCAATAACTAAATACTATAAAAGCTTGATACCACAAAACAAAGACATTGAAACAGCCAACGTACAGAGCTAGAATACTTGGAAATTAGTCACTGTTATGTTGGTATAACTCACTCTTGTCCATATCATTCTCTCACTTTCTTTGTAAACAGGGCCTGGTCTTTTTAGCTTAACTAATATTTAACAAATACATACTCTGTGCCTTATAGTATGGTATGTACTTAATATCCAAAGATTATTTAACCATCTCTACCCACAAGGGGCTATTACAGATTAAAGTATGCAGGACAGAAAGCTGAGCTGATAGCTCTCAGTATACTCAATACATGCTAGGTATGAATCTGCTACTTTTCTACTGGCCCCTTCCATCTAGTGTTCAGACATAAATAAATGCCTCTCTCTAAAAAGGAAAGGTGTGTATCCAAGATACTCTTCTAAGATCCATTTTCCTTCCCCAGGTTTCTGGAATGAATGCTTACCTGCTCTGTTTGCTCACTCCCTAGACATCCATACACTGGTTTCTGGACTCAGCATAGTGAAATATCACCAGAAAGATCAATCTAGTGAAAATTTCTGCAATTTTCAATACTGTTCAACATTCACCTTTTTTTTTGTTAACTCTCCCCTCTGAATCTCTGGTTCTCTGAGTTTCTCCTCCCGATTCTCTGAGCACTTCTCTATACCATTTGTTGCTCTCTCTGTGTCTTCTACTTTCTGGAAACATTTCTCAAAGCTGATTCATCAGTTACATACTAATACTCCTTCCCGCTCTACTTCATAAAAATCAGCCATTTTTCATAAGCTCCATGAAAATTCTATTTAAAAAAGTAAACTATAATTTAAATATTATCTGTGAATGAAAATGGAACACTACCCATTTGGGGAGACATTCAGAATTTTGCTTATCTCAAGGTTATTGTTGGGATTTCCCTGGTGATCCAGTGGTTAAGACTCCACACTTCCAATGCAGGAGGTGCAGATTGGATCCCCGGTAGGGGAACTAATATCCCACACACCCCGCAGCGTGGCAGAAAAAAAAAAATTATTCTTACGAAAGATGGATTTAAATTAAACAAAATTATAAGCAAGCCTGTGAAACTGCTACTTGGATAACAAACGTTTGAGCTGTGTTAGACCAGAAAGAGTAGGTCCAGGTTCTAAAATTGGAATGAATGAAGATGTACACCCAGGCCAAAATTTGCTTTCACTTTCTACTCAAAAACACAATGTGAATAGGCCATGAGATGCAGAGTCAAGGGCATGATAGGTCCCTCCTTCCAAGGGTCTCCTTAGATCCACAAGAATGTTCTACCAACATGAGTGATTAACTGCACCCACATGGAGTGAGGAACCCACCAGGATAAAGGAAGCTGGAGCCATGGATTTTATGCCTTTAGGCTAAGGGATTTTATGCCTTTAGGCTAAGGCCCTATCAGCCTTAATATTTATCTACTGTCATAGAAGGGAATTCTTTGCCATGGATTTTATGCCTTTAGGCTATTCTAAACCATGGATTTTATGCCTTTAGGCTATTCTAAGCCATGGATTTTATGCCTTTAGGCTAAGGCCCTATCAGCCTTAATATTTATCTACTGTCATAGAAGGGAATTCTTTGCTGTGCTACCATGACTTTCTTCCCTTCCATATTCTATTTCCTCCCATGTTATCAGGTCAATGGCAGGTCCAGGCCATGGCCTGTCACATAGTATAGCTCTATGAGCATTAAGGTGACAGTTGAGGTCTTTCAAAATAGAACATTAAGGTACAATGGTTAGAGACCTAGAATAAGATCAAGGAAACATGGCGTCTTTACCCAGTTCTAGCAAGATCCATGGTTTTGAGAAAGTCTTTGACTTTCTTTATACTTCTGTTTTCTCATCACCTACAAAAATGAGGTTGAACTTCGTGATTACATATTTCTCTTCAAACTCACTCATTTGAGTGATATAGTAACACTTTTATCTACAACAGCAGGCCACACCTGGCCTGCCACCTGCTTTTGTAAATAGATTTGTCCGGAACAGGATCACATCCATCCATGCCATGTGGCCTACGGCTTCTTTTGCTGCAAGGACAATGTTGAATAGCTGCAACAGAAACCATATGGCCCACAAAGCCCAAAATATTTGCTATCTGACCTTTTACAGAAAAAGTTTGCTGACCAATAAATCCCCAAGTTCTCCTCTGATGACTTGTCAATCCTGTATCTTCAACTACGTTGTTGTGCTAAAGCAACGTTTGGATGTGGCACCATCACCACACATCCAAAATGAACCAAAAATATATATTCATTATCTGGATGACAAAGTGGATTTTTTTTTTTCTTCTTCCTCTATTACTATTCATTGTAAGAGGTAAGTGCCACAAAAGTCAACATTATATCTTTTAAAATCTGCAGGGCTTCCCCGGTGGCGCAGTGCTTGGGGGTCCGCCTGCCGATGCAGGGGACATGGGTTCGTGCCCCGGTCCGGGAGGATCCCACGTGCCGCGGAGCGGCTGGGTCCGTGAGCCATGGCCGCCGCTGAGCCTGCGCGTCCGGAGCCTGTGCTCCGCAACGGGAGAGGCCACAGCAGTGAGAGGCCCGTGTACCGCAAGAAAAAAAATAAATAAATAAAATAAAATCTGTAAAGTATGGAGATTATGAGTATCAAACACACAAGTGCAGATGGAAGCAAACTTCCTAAGTTATACTCTGAGCTCTTCCACTTAATTATTCATTATCTCCTAATGCATTAATACCGTATAACCCTTAAAACAACACTATTTCGTGTAAAGCACATATATCCATTTCAGACACACAGGAAGTGCTCCATAAATTTGAGCTGTGACTACTAGTTATGGTACTAGCCCCAGCTTCTGGAATTGTAAACACTTAATAAGTTTGTTTAATTAATGAATGAATTAAAAGATCAAATGAATTACTACTAGTGATAATTTCATTTTACCAGTTACTTGAGCTAAAACCTCAGCCCTACCGTTGGCTTTAACATCTCCTATAGACCCACAATCAAATGCTGTGGCTTATTTACTGGTAAACTTCATGAATCTGAGTCTCCAGACTTCTCTCCCTGCATGTAGAATCGTCTCCCTTTCCTTCTGCCTAAACAAGTCCATTAGAAACTCATATATGACCCGTGATTTCCACATTACTGCGTGACAGAATTCTATGACATCTACCTGAAGAATACATCTCTGTAGCAGGACAGATTTTAATCTATATGTAACAGACAGTTGCTGGAGAGTTTAAACAAGAAAGGGAAAAGAGAAGCAGTGCTGAACTGCTGAGTCTCCTGTATTCTCCAACATGATTTTCCATGAATTAAGTTAGATGAACAACAAACAAAGAATATAACACCCTGTAACTCTTCTAGAAATGTCTTCACTGGGTTATAATTTAGTCATAGGCTCTAAATGTTTTTGTAAAGAACTTGTATAAGAGACTCCTGGCTGAAAAGCCTCCTGAATATTCCAAATCACAATCGAAGATCCCTAGTAATCTAAAATTTCTGTCTAATAGTAGCAACTAGCTCCACATAGCTATTGAGAACCTGAAATATGACTAGTCCAAATTGAAATGCGCTATTCAGTGCAAAATATACACCTCATTTCAAAGACATAGTGAGAAAAAAATCATATATATCATTAATAATTTTATATTGATTATATGTTGCAATGATACAGTTTGGACATGTTTGGCTAAATAAACTATTAACATTTTCCCATCTCTTTTTACTTTTTTTTAATGTGGCTAATAGAAAACTTAAAATACACATAGTTTGCCTTGTATTTCTATTTGACAACAGTGGTATAAAAGAAGTGATTCAATGACCCATCAATAAAGCCATCAGTACAGGTCTTTCGCTTGTTTGTTTAAGTTTATTCTTGAGTATTTTATTATTTTTGTTGCTATTATAAATGGGAGTGTTTTCTTATTTTCCTTTTTGAATAGTTTATTGTTTGTGTATAGAAACACAAATGATTTTCGTCTACTGATTTTGTATCCAACAACTTTACTGAATTTGTTTATTGGTTTTAAGTATTTTTGTTAAATCTTTAGAGTTTTCTACATGTATGATCAAGTCATATGAAACCCAGAGATACTTTTACGTCTTCCTTTCAGATTTGGATATCTTTTATTTATTTGTCTGGGGGTGGGGGGAGGAAATGGGGAGATGTCCTTCAAGGGTACAAAGTTTCAGTCATGCAAGATGAAGAGCTCTAGAGATCTAATGTTTCAGCAATGGGGATATAGTTAACAATATTGTGTTGTACGCTTGGTATTTGCTAACAGGGTAGAATTCAAGTGTTCTTACCACAAAAAAAGGAAGAAAATGGTAAGTGTGTGAAGTGATAGATATGTTAATTAGCTCATTTGTGGCGATTATTTGACACTGGATATCAAAACATCAATCTGTATGTACGTCATAAGTATACAGAATTTGTATTTGTCAATTACACCTCAATAAAGATGGAGGGGAAAAGTCAGTATCTTTAAAACCATTCACTAAACAGAAAAACAAAACAACAACAATACAACCCAGGAATTATTCTGGCATATCTACTGTCTCATTTTAGGGAATTTTTCACTGTGGAAACCAAAGGTGTCCAGATGTATCCTCTCTTTCTTCTCTGGACCTAGAGTTGAACATGTGACTTTAGCTCTGCCAATCAGGTTCCTGCCCAGGACTTTGGAACTGAAGGGATAAACAGACCCACTAGGTACCTAAGTAGTTACAGATGATCCTGTTGGGGCAGCAGAACACGTCCACTGGCAACAGTGTCTGTGGCAACAGCCACAGATTGTACCTGTGACCTCACCTTGGCCAGGTTCTCTGATCCTCTAACACCCTTGGTTTCTGCCTATTTCCTTCACCTCACTCCCCAGTGATTTCACTGATTCTGTAGGCTCCCCAACAGCATTCTAATAAATTCTCTCTTTTTTTTTTTTTTTTTTGGCTTGAGAGCAACTATGGCTTTGTGAACTTGTGTGGTAGTTTCCTAACCCCTTGATCGCAGTTTGCTGCTGTGTGGCCTAAAGAACTAGGAGCTGTTTATTCCTGCTATTTTCCTCTTCTAGCCCTTCCCATTATTTTGTAAACTTCTATTTTTTTCTGTATTCATTCCCTTTATGCTTGAAATGCCTAGAGTTTTTCCTGATTTCCTAACGGGCACTTGGAGTTGTTTCTTTAAGCATTCCTTTATTGTAATTCTAATCCACTTGGGAGGAAAAGGAGGCAACCCAGCGCACTAGGTCCATTGTTCTGAAATGGAAACCATTTATGTTTATCCCTTGTTTTGCTCAGTCGTGTTTGAGTTTTTTGCCCTGCATAGTTTCCCGAGAAAAAAGTTATGGCATATTGAAAGGTATGAAAAGAGGATTTCTTAATTTTTTCAAAATAAACTTAATCTGATGCCTCATGGATATTCTGAGAGATAGCTGCCCTCCTATGAGGACTTTGTTTCTTTCCCTGTTTTTTTGTGTCAACTTGGAGAGGCTATAGTCCTCCAGGTATTCAACCAAACGCTACCTTCTAATAAATTCTGATCCAGCTTAAGGAAAGTCAGCTCCTATGCTTGCATCTAATAACATTAAATACAACACTTAGAATATTTTACTGTTGTTCCTCTCATTAGGAAATAATGTTGCATGCAGTGCCCTGAGTACAGTGCTTTTGAATGGACTGTATCAAGATCATCGAGGGGCTTGTTAGAACCCAGATTGCTGGGGCCCACCCCTATAGCTTCTGATGCAGTAGGTGTGGGTGGGACCCGGGATCTACATTTTAACAAGTCCCTTGAGATGCTGCTGCTCCTGGGACCACACTTTGATTTTGTTTTTGTTTTGCGGTACGCGGGCCTCTCACTGCTGTGGCCTCTCCCGTTGCGGAGCACAGGCTCCGGACGCGCAGGCTCAGCAGCCATGGCTCACGGGCCCAGCAGGTCCGCGGCATGTGGGATCTTCCCGGACCGGGGCACGAACCCGTGTCCCCTGCATCGGCAGGCGGACTCTCAATCACTGTGCCACCAGGGAAGCCCCATGGGACCACACTTTGAGAACCACAGTCCTAGTAATTATTGTTCCTGCTGCTTCCTTTAAAAGGTCTTCTCAATAAATAGCATTTTCTTTCCTACTTTTTCTAGCTTGTTTAATTTCTATGTTTTAGAGTTTTGATACGGTATTAGACAATTAAAATCTTAATGCCTTAGTCTTGAAGAAGAAGTACTCCACGATCTGGTTCGTATGTCTATTTGCTGACAATTCACTTATACTTTTGGTCCCAGCAACACCAATCCACTACTGCCCTTCAGAGCTGTGCTTCCCAAGCTTCACTATGTATCAACTCACCCAGGGGTCTTGTTGAAATGCAGAGTGTGACTCAGCAGACCTGGCAGGAAGCCTGAGATTCTGTTCTTCGAACAAGCTCACAGGTGATGCTGATTTTGCTGGACTATGGACCACACTTTGAGTTGCAAGAATACAGAGCACATGTAACATTTTACCACTCTAGTTTTTTTTTTTTTTTAAGCTGAACGACTGAGAAGATTCTTTCTAATTCTCTCTTGTCCAACCCAGCTCTCCTTCCTCATGACGCCTTCCCTAAATTAGAGAGAGATTTCTCTCTCCCTGCTGTGACCTTATTGCACGTACTGTATACTATTCCTGTGAAGATAAATACCAAACTCCTCTATTTTGCCTACAGAGTTTTGAGGAATATTTATACGCAAATGAGCTTTGGAGTCAGAGATGGATTGCAACTTCATCTCCACTCACTCCTAACCAAAGAACTACTAATTCCTCTGAGCTCAGTCCCATTTTTAAAGTAAGGACAATAGCATCTACTTTTCAACCTTTTTAAAGTTAGGATTAATAAAAATGAATGAAGGTAACATCTAATATAGTCTTGGTACAAACATAAGTGGTGGTTATGTTTCTCTTCTCCCTTCTTTCTCTTTTATGGTCTAGGCATCAACTAACTTGATCAAAAACTTTACTGTGCATTAGAGAGATCTAGGGAGATTTTGAAAAATGTAGTTGCCTACCCTAACCTAGTGAGATGCTTTGGGCCCATAACTCCTACTTTTACATGATTCCCATGTGATTCTGTTATGGTGGTCCAGGGACCTTATTTTGAAAAGCATTAGCTCTAAGTCCCTACAAGGTATTGTGATTGTTTATGACCACCACAGGTCCTGACCACCACATTTCCCTCAGGTGGTATTCAAAAGATACTGGCTGGGGCTTCCCTGGTGGCACAGTGGTTGAGAGTCCGCCTGCCGATGCAGGGGGCACGGGTTCGTGCCCCGGTCCGGGAGGATCCCACATGCCACGGAGCGGCTGTGCCCGTGAGCCATGGCCGCTGAGCCTGCGCGTCCGGAGCCTGTGCTCCGCAATGGGAGAGGCCACAACAGTGAGAGGCCCGCGTACCGCAAAAACAAAAACAAAAACAAAAACAAAAAAAGATACTGGCTATGTGATACATTATTAGCTATAATAGTAATAACAACAGCAATCATAGTAATAAATGCAAACCATATTAATAATGATTGATGGCATTATTGTTTTTATTAGGAAATTGCATTTGTTGTAGTTCTCTACTAACCCAATTATTTGACTGTCCAGGTGATTTCATTACTAGATCATACTAGCTACAGAGCAGAAAGTTCTCCTCAGCCTTATAATAATAAATTTATTTGTCTGGACTTCAAAAATAAAAGCACCTACTTGTCCAATGATTAAAGACTAGGTAATTACTGGCCGCATTACACATGAACTAAAACGCTTATTTTTACAATATGAAGGCTTCAAATCCTTTTCTTAAAAAAACATTTTGGACTCCTTTTTAGGACTTCAAGTGATCACAATGTCCCAAGCACCATTTTAGCCAATGAATATATACAAGACAGGCTCATTCCTGCTGTCACGGGGTTTTCATTCTGGTGGAAAGACAGACTATAACCAAATAAATAAACAGATACTTAATATAACTTATATACAGGGAATATAAAATAATTATATACAAGAGAGTGGCTGTGTTGTGGGTTCTGTGCTGTACCATGCAGGTCCCCCATAGGATTAAGTGACTTCATTTTTCAGCTTCTAGAAATGCTACTGGCTGATATGCAGCTGTCATACCTCTCAAGTGATTTCACTCAGGTGAAGAGAGTTACCTCGCCCCAGGTCACGTCCCCTCTCCAGGACAGCCAGCATTCAATGACTGGTCAATGTGGGGATAGAAAGGTTGGACTCTTGCACCAACTTGGGACGCGTCTACGGGGTCATCCCAGTTCTAGAGCTCGTGGTTTGGTTGAACCCTTTCTGTGACTGCATCATAATCCACCTTCTTCCTTACCCCAGTCCCGCTTACTTTCCTTCCCCCATACATGTTGATCCCCAATAAACCCTCGCACACTAATCTCCTCCCAGAGCCTGCTTCCCCTGGAACCCGACTGCCATTGGGCTGGAAATGAACATTAAATGCCTGCTTGCCTCTCCTGGCATCCTCTTGCCTATCAGAATTTATTTCATGTTTCCTGCTCCCATTAGCCTTTATGCTTATGGAATGACCTAATTTATAAGCCAGGCTCTCTATAAATTCATGTCTACCAGTTTCTTCGGCTCAAAAAAATAGGATCCAATTTTGGCCTCAAAGAAATACTCATTATTTTCTCCAAAATATTTGTCTGAAATGGAAAGAATGACTTCTTTGTTAGAAGAAAAGAGAATCCGGTGTATTTGAGGCACTAAACTGAGAAATGTGTTCCTTCCCTCTATTCTGAAGGTTTAAACACCAATCCTAGCAAGTTACATTTATAGAGCATTTGCTATGCATCAAATACATTCATTATTTTGTTTAATCCCACGAAAACATTTTTGAGTTACAAATTATTTTTACCCCATTATACTAAGAAGAAAACTGAGGTTAATGCGTGTAAACAAATGTGTCCAATGAACCAAATCGAGTAGGGGATAAAATTTTAGTTTTAATTTAAACCCAGGCAGTGGACATTGACACTCAGCCACCATCTAGAGTCATTTCCGAAACCATTTAGAAACTCTTCTAAGATTTAGGTGCCATTCCATATACTTATTTTAAAAATCTCATTCTCTAGATAAACAACAAGGTCCTACTGTAGAGCACAGGGAACTATATTCAATATCCTGTAATAAACCATAATGGAAAAGAATATGAAAAAGAATGTATGCATATGTATAACTGAATCACTTTGCAGTACACCTGAAATGAATACAACATTGTAAATCGACTGTACTTCAGTAAAATATATTTTTTTTTAATTCTCTAACTCCATCTCAAAAGGAACCCAGTACATCTTACACTATACCTGAAAATAAAGACAACCAGGTAATTTCCCACTGTGTAAATTTCAGATACAACCTGACACTTTTTCCTACTTTAAAAAGAAAAAGGAAATTTCCTTTTTTTTCTCCAGAGTGTTCCACTCCCCTGTCATAATGCTCTTTTTCATTTTGTCCTGGTTATGATCACTCAGATCTTGTTAATATGCTAGTGGGGCAATGCAAAAGCCAAGTATTCACCTGAGGTATTGACCATTTGAGGTCAATACCACCTAGTATACCACCACCACCTAGTATACCACCTAGTACAATGTTGAAACAGAAGTAAAATTTCAAGTATCTGAATAAGATATTGCAAAAAGGAAAGTGATACAAAAAAGATACAGTATATTATGTACTACATAGCATTTTTTCATTACCCTTTCCAAAATTATTTCATTTTCAGCTACAGAGAAAAATCATATGGTTTGGTCCACAGTATTTTTATTCAAATGCTCAACATCACGAATTTTTAGAGAAATGCAAATCAAAATTACAATGAGGTATCACCTCCCACTGGTCAGAACAGCCATCATCAAAAACTCTACACACAGTAAATGCTGGAGAGGATGTGGAGAAAAGGGTACTCTCCTACACTGTTGGTGGGAATGTAAATTGGTACAACCGTTACGGAGAATAGTACGGAGGTTCCTTAAAAATATAAAAATAAAACTACCATACGGGGCTTCCCTGGTGGCGCAGTGGTTGAGAGTCCGCCTGCCGATGCAGGGGTCACGGGTTCGTGCCCCGGTCCGGGAAGATCCCACATGCTGCGGAGCACCTGGGCCTGTGAGCCATGGCCACTGAGCCTGCGCGTCCGGAGCCTGTGCTCCGTGGCGGGACAGGCCACAGCAGTGAGAGGCCCGCATACCGCAAAAAGGAAAGGAAAAAAAAAACAAAAAACTACCATATGATCCAGCAATCCCACTCCTGGGCATATATCCAGAGAAAACCATGATTCGAAACGATACCTGCACCCCAGTGTTCATTGCAGCACTATTTACCATAAACAAGACATGGAAGCAACCTAAATGTCTATTGACAGATGATGGATAAAGAAGATGTGGTAATACATATGATGGAATATTACTCAGCCATAAAAAGAGAACAAAATAATGCCATCTGCAGCAACATGGATGGACCTAGAGATTGGCATACTGAGTGAAGCAAGTCAGACAGAGAAAGACAAATATTGTATGATATCACTTATATGTGGAATCTAAAAAAATGGTACAAATGAACTTATTTAGAAAACAGAAATAGTCACAAGATGTAGAAAACAAACCTATGGTTAATGGGGGGAGGGGAGGAGGGATCAATTGGGAGATTGGGATTGACATATACACACTACTATATATAAAATAGATAACTAATAAGGGCCTACTGCATAGCACAGGGAACTCTACTCAATATTCTGTAATAACCTATATTGGAAAAGAATCTAAAAAAGAGTGGATATACGTATATGTATAACTGACTCACTTTGCTGTACACCTGAAACTAACACAACGTTGTAAATCAACTATATTCTAAAACATTTTTCTTAAAAAATCATTCACATTTGAATGATGCATTTAATTAAATTTACCATAGATCTTTTTTAAAGAATAGGTTGGGAAAAACTACAATTTACAGGAAAATATATCATTGGTAGCACTGGAACACAGTTATTTTAGGTCACATCACCGCAGGGAAGAAAGACTTATCTCCCCAAGTTCTGATCCGTGCAGTTATGAATTGAAGTCAAAAAGTCTCTCCTAGAATCATTATAAAAAACAGTACTTGATCAGTAGCCCTCAAAAAAGAAAAAGTAAAGTTGATGCCAAGTCAATTTCAGGAAAGCCTCCCTGACTTTAGAAAAACTGCAGTTTCAAAACAATCAGACACAGCAATAGAAGTTTAGACCATTTACTGCTTAACAAAATCAAAAGCTGAGCTGCAAGCCAAATGAAAATAGGTTCTTCTATGTGGCAGTATCATTAGAAAGGTTAGGTTAAATTGTTGGGTAAGTTTGTAAAATGATGATAAGCCCATCTAAGTTTATGTAAGGCATAACAAAATAGAATCCACAGAAGGATGAAAATGGAGGAAACTCCTTAAAATCTTTAAAACAAAATTTCTAGAGCCACATTCATATCAGAGTATATAGTTTCTCAAATAATAAACTTTAAATTTGCATATAAATAAAGGAAATTCTAAGTTTCTTATTTTTATAAACTCACCCACCACTCAAATAACTAGATTGGATAAAATGTTAGGTACAAATCGAGAGCTTGCCTATAACTTGACTGCTGTGTCTCATATCACCTAAAATAAGAATAAATTCCAGGGGAAATTGCAGTACCCCCATTTCTGGGTGTGACAATTGCAGCATGCATGAAATCTAACTACACTGAGAGCATTAATAATATATGATATGTTCTTTACCTGGTGCATATTTTTTATGGAGCTTACATTAACAGGAGAAAACAGGCAACTTGTTAGTTGTTTAATGGGCTTTTTAAAAAATAATATAAGCCCACCGTTATAAAGACTTCGCTATGGGGTAAGTTATGTGCCCCGCAAATTCATATATTGAGGCTTGAACCCCCACTGTCTCAAAATGTGATTATATTAAGAGAAAGAGGCTTTTAAGAAGTTATAAAATGAGGTCATGAGGGTGGGCCCTAATCCAATATTACTGGTGTAGCTTCTAAGGAGAGGAAATTAGGACACAAAGGGAAGACCATGTGAAGACACAGGAGAAAGCTGACATCTACAAGACAGGGAAAGAAGCCTCAAAGAGACCAACCCTGCCAACACCTTGATCTCAGACTTCTGGTTTCTAGAACTGTGAGGAAATAAACTTCTGTTGTTTAAGCCACTCAGTCTATGGTACTTTGTTATGGCAGCCCTAGCAAACGAAGACAGGCATGTAGACAAAGCTAGTCGTCACACACCGTAACCACATAAAGTTGTTTACTCTGGTATTTATCTGAGAGCAAATGATTCCAACCAGAGCAAATGCTGATTGTTACAGGTATGACTCAAGCAATTCGTCAATCTCACTATCTTACTTACCTAATTAGTCTTCTTTTAGGTTAATACTTGCTTAAAATTTAGAAGTTTGTGAGTCCTTTGCCAGACTGCAGATTTCTCAAGGGCATAAAAACAGTATTTACTCATCTTAGCAGGCAGAGAAATAGAACGGAGTCTAACATGCATTAAATGCTTCAAGAAGAGGAGTCCGCGAAGGAGTGAGTGAACAAATGCTCTTGGACTGCACAATAGTAACAGCAGAAGAGCTTCAAGCTGAACCAGGATAACTACCCAGTTACCCATGCACCATATTCACCGTCGGTGTGAATAAACAGTGGTGCCAGGAGCTCCTGTTTAGAAAAACTGTGATTTAGCAGAAACGCTGCTCAACGTGGAACCAGAAGCAAGGCGTTCTAGTGGCAGTGCCATCCACTGAGTAAATCATGGTACGCTGGTGACATCTACCATTCTTACCTAACTTGTGCTAAGCATTTACCCTTCAAGGTGAGGAACAAACAAGATAACATATTTTGTAAAACATCTTTTATGAGGTTTGACATTTCTGGGACCAAACCCAATGTTTTACTGTTGCTGGCATCCCTCATCTTAAAAAACAGAAGCCATATATGATCAGGGATGGGTGAAAGATAGTCAGTGCATCGGACCATAAATCAAGAGGGCATCTGAGTTCTCATGCAGTTTCCAAAGTAATATTTACAGTCTAGTCTAACACTTATTGTGAGAATGAAATGAAGGTGATCATGTATTCAGAACCACAAACTTCTATGACCTTCTAAGCATGGCCACAGTTTTCTTTTAATTTTCTGAATTGTAGAGTAGCACATTAACCAATTAATAATATAAGATGTAACCACCCATAACATTGTAAGAGAGAGGCAAAAGATTATCAAACAAGAGTGACAAAAATAATAATAATGCAATTGTGTAAAATGTGAAATAGGGGACTTCCCCTGTGGTCCAGTGGTTAAGAATCTGTCTTGAAGTGCAGGAGACACTGGTTCGATCCCTGGTCGGGTAACTAAGATCCCACATGCCGCAGGGCAACTGAGCCTGTGAGCCACAACTACTGAGCCCGCACGCTTTGGAGCCTGCGCACCACAACTAGAGAGAAGCCCGCATACTGCAACGAAGGGCCTGTGTGCCACAACTAAGACCTGATGCAGCCAAAAGTAAATAAATAAATATAAAAAAAAAAAAAGTGAAATAAAACTTGGCTATGTTAAGTAAAAAGTGTATACACTTGGGTTCAGTTCAACTGCTTAGGATAAAACCATAAAATGTTCAGTAGAACCTACTAAAATTCTTTCTTGTCCTGTGAATTCACAATGCTTAAGTTCCGGATGTCCAGTTCATTATACCCATGACTTGAGGCCAAGCTGTTTATATGCAAATTATTTTTTTATTCCTCACAGTTGAGACCAGGAAACACACACACACACGCACACACATACAATCGTTTCAACACGTTTATGTCAATTTTTATTTATAATCGTGTCTATATTTTGCATTATTTTATGTCTTTTCACTTGAAATTCAGTATTTATTTAAAAAAAAGAAAGGTGTATGACTGGGAAATACCTCAGTAATTTTGTGTGTGTACAGCTAACCCTTTAGGTGGCACTGCTCATGTGTTTATATACTCACCCTTGAACCCAAGTGTGGATGAAATCTTAATAAAATGTTGACCATGAAAAAGAGTCCTCATTACTAATCAAAGTCCAAACTATGCACATTCAGAACAGTAGCCCAAGACACATTTATTTGTGTAAGCTATTGATTTGGGGCTTGGCAAACCTGCCAAGTTGAATTAGTTAATTCAACTAATATTTGTTGAGGACATACTGCACAAAATAGTATTCAGTTACTATCTTTACAGAACTCATAATTTAGGGGAGAAGATAACCATACACTCGAGTAACAATACTGCTGGAGGTAATATCTCTTATATAGAAGATAAACATTCTGAGTTTTTCCATAGGTAATTAGAGCTTCCTTTATGGAAATGGATCCATTTCTTGAAAGAGCACCCATTTTAAATGTAAAAATATCAGATATTTTCCACTGTGTTTTGCCATGTGGGAAATGTGTTCTGCTGTGGTTAAAAAAGCAAAAAACAAACAACAAAAAACTAGAATTCATCACAACAACCCTTTAAAGATACTGTAAATAATAACCACTGCTTAATGAGTAGCTGTTGCACTCTGCACCCTGAGTGCATCTGAAATTGTGCTGAGAGGTCTAAATTATTATTCACATTTCACTCTCAATGATGAGGCTGCACAGGGTCCCATAAGTAGGAGGTGTCAGAACAGATTCAATAGACCTGCTTCTGTCTGACTCAGCACCTGCTCTTAACCCACAGTGCTATATTGGCACCAGCAAAAGGTAATTAGTGTTATTTCTTCCAAGTGCATGTGTAGCTACGATTATCTGAAAATAAAAAGTTTAATTAAAAAAGTAATTAGCCTGATAAAATAACCACCCAGGTTATAAAAAAGGAAAGCAAAGCATCCGGAACTGTTCATTTGGCACAAAAATAGCAACTTTAGTTTAGCTAAATGAATACACTGCATTTTAAAGTCCCTGAGATTCTACCAAAATCCTCACCTAAAAAGCACAGCAATGTAATGCTCACCTATGGTTTGTCCTTGGACCACTCTTTTTTAGAACATAGGAAGATTCTATGTTTCAGAAATGAGCAGTTTGTTCAGAGATGAGATGTTCAGACCCAAGAAATATAATCACTAAAAGTTAACAAGCGTAATTGCTAAAACAGCTGGCCAAACTGGCTGAAAAATATTTTAAGGGTCATTTCCTCGATGCCGTATTTCAAAACTCTGAATTAGATTTCTATATACCAAGCTGCAGTATAAGTAGTATGCTTGCCTTAACTAAGTTGCTTGAAATACAAATACATCCAAGAACTCTATAGAATGAGAGGAATATGAAAATCCAATGCAAACAAGCCAACAGTGAAAAATGGTAGGAGTTTAAGACCAAATAAATACCAGTCGACACAGGGCACGTTTAAGATTAATTCATATCTTCAGAATAGTTTCCATGTAATGGTACAGTTAAGGGATTCACAGCCTAAAGATCTAAATTGCTTCCCTCCCTACCAAAACAATAAAGGCAATTCAAAAATCAGGTTAAGTATGAGTGGGAAGTTTAAGCTAGTTTTCCTTCCAAATATGGAATGAAAATGGTGCCAACTGGAAGCGAAAGAATTACTTGACCTCTTCTTTCTGACCCTCATGTGGGGCTTTTATATATATTTTGTATCATTATCTCATATTGTTCACAGCAGCCAAATAAAGGGAGTCCGTGCATGTTTCCTTCTCTGATCCAGCCACAGACCTTTCCACAGAAGCAGGAAACCATTCACAGCACCATGGGTATCACAGACTTGCTTTCTCCCTGCAAGGCTGAGAAATCTGTATGTAATAACTTCAAATAGATAGGAATTTATGATCCTTACTTTTCCTGGCATATATAAAATAAAAACTGAAGAAAAAAAAAGTAAGACAAAAGTTACCCATTTCTTGCTTAAAAATCTATGATGAAAGTTCCTGTCATCCCTCATCTACAAAGCTTATGAAAATATTCAAATATGTACATGATCAGACTTCACCGAAGTATTGCTAAGTATTTGTGACAGAGTGTGTGTCCACTGTCGCATTTCCACAGTGACACGTGATCCTACCCTGCTTGTGACACGCTGTGACCCAGGTTAGCATTTTCCGAGGCGAGAAGTGTTAATTCACAGCCCAGATGGGAACATTGTCTGAAGATTCCTGGATACCAAAATGAAAGATTTCTTTGGATCTCTGATTCCCGCAGCATACTTATTTCCTAACAAATTTTTAGAGGAGGGGTTTCATCTTGACTTGATAAGGACACAGCCGTCATATAAAATTTCCTGTCACTGAAGATTTATGTAGCAATGTCTCAGATCTTAAGGATGCAGCATCAAATTGTAATCGAATCTGAGTTATTCATTCACTCCACAGATATTCGGTCAGTAAAAATTGGGGGGCAGACATGGTTTTCTAAAAACTGTTACCAAATATTTTCTGTTGAAGGCTTCTTTTCCATGAGGTAACAGCCTCCCCTAACAACATTTCAGCCTAATTCTATAATTCGTGAGTTCTTTTCAGTTTTCGAGTCACTCAGATCCATTTTCAGATTTCAGTCTCATATCTGGTTAAAAGCTTTCCTCCTTCCTTCTGAGCTCTGGAGTTCTGTGTGGAGTGACACAAAGCCTCATCTGTGGTCACAACTTTCCCCCCCCCCCCAGAAAGCTTCTTATTCCTCTGGAGATGAGGTAGAAAGGAAGAAGAGGAAGAAAAGGTGTTTCCTGCTGTGCTAGCCCCTGGAGATCTGGCTGTCTTCTCCTGTGATTGTTTGTTCCTTATTTGAAAAAATCTCACTAACCGATAGCGAGCTTATAGATTCCTTCCTGTGATTTCCTCTGTGTGGGTAGCATCCAAGCTATTTCCTGGTGTGGAGATCTGGTCTTACCTAAACCCGCAGCCCTGAGCCCTGCCATGGCCTCTTGCTGCTAGGGTCTCCTCACCCAGTGGATGGTCCTCTCTCCATGGAGATGCACTCATCTGTGCTGCACCAGTGATACAGACATGGTCTGTTCCCTTGACACTCCTGCTCTGAGTTCCACCGGGTGTCCTGGACCATATCCACGCCCAGCAGCATCAAGTTCTCAACCAGGTCAGTGGCTCAGGGACTTATGTATAAGATACATTCACTCCTCCCTGATTTATTGTTGCCTAATAGGGAAGAACAAATTTGACTTCATTATGGATGTTTCTTTTACTTTAACCTTTGTATTCCACTGCTCTTGCTACAAGTTAAGAATGTTGCCTAGAGCCTGAAATATACAGGAGAGGTCATTCTCAAGGCTCTGACCTTTAAAGGTATAACACTTTCCATTCCAATAGAGATAAAAAGTGGCAAAACAGAGAGTAACTCTTGTCTTGTTGGAGGTTTATAGGAACAATGTCACCGGACCTATGTGGACAGCTACAAGAACAAAGGATTCCTGACTAAGAAGTTTGTGACAACCAACCATACTGCCTCCACTTTCAGTATACAAGAAGGCTGAATTCTAATCCGGGGAAGATGGTTCCCCGGATGCGACACCAGTCCACCACGTTCTAGGTGGTCTGCTGGCTTTCCAAATAAAGTCCCTACTCCCTGCTCCAACACCTCCTCTCTCATTTTATTAGCCTGTTGTGCAGTGAATAGTAGCAGCTTGGACCCGGTAACAGCTGCACTCTCTGTACTATTTGGTAGCCCTCCAAATGCATGAAATATGCCCAATTGGAACTTATGACATCCTGATACAGTTACCTACTACCTGCTAGATCGTGGTGTTACAATAAACGTCTACCCTAATCTTAACTGCACAAATAACTGAACCCCCTCCAAGATCTGAGACATCCCACTCTCTGGCCACCACCGCCTACCTTTCCTGCTGAGATGTTTTACTACCAGGACTGAAACATTTTTTATCCCCACCTACACTTTAGTGTTCCTCTTCCTTCTGCTCTGCTTGTCCATCTTACCAAATATAATTTCCATGGGGCTTCCCTGGTGGCGCAGTGGTTGAGAGTCCGCCTGCCGATGCAGGGCACACGTGTTCGTGCCCCGGTCCGGGAGGATCCCACATGCCGCGGAGCGGCTGGGCCCGTGAGCCAGGGCCGCTGAGCCTGCGCATCCGGAGCCTGTGCTCCGCAACGGGAGAGGCCACAACAGTGAGAGGCCCGCATACAGCAAAAAAATAATAATTTCCATGAACTAATCTACGGATCAGTTCCATGATTCTAATCACAAACACACATGAACTTTCCACTCCCTTGCCTTTTTCTGGCTTTTTCTTCCTTCTTAATTGGCCAAACCATAACCCTGTTTGAATCTAATGCTCCAACTGCTTCTCACTAGCCCCCCTCTGCTGAATATGGACAAACACATGGTTATGCTCATTATAGGGCTTTTATACTGCCGGGGTTTGAAAGCCAGATTCTCTCCCTGCACACTCAGATCACCTGGCTGAGTGATCTTAGGCGACCTATTTAAATTCTCTGGGCCTCAGTTTCTTCCTCTGTAAGATGGAGAAAGTATTAGTACATATCTCAATTATGTACAATAACGATTAAAAGAGTTAATACGTGTAAAGCAGTGCCTGGCACTCAGTCTCAAAAAATGTTAGCTGTTTTGTTGCTATTATTAAAAATAACTTTCTGTCCTTTAAAAACACAAACTTGACCCTAGAGAGGCAAATCACTTTTAAAAATTTAATTAATTCTGAAATATGACAGAGATGTTGATATGAAGTGAGCACTCTTTTATATATTATCAAAATGTTAAATAATGATTTAGATACCATGGTTTTGATATGACAATATCCATCAGACATGTTTTAGTCAAAATAAAGCCTCCTTTATTGTTTTTATTATAAATATCATTTAAAAATTATAGATGACAACAAAAAACATAAGGAAAACCTGTAACAAATGATTCTCTCATAGAAACAATCACCATTAACATCTTGGAATATAATAGTCTTCTATACCTAAGCAGTCCTATACCGTATTGTGGTTACTTAAACCAACAAAATTAAAAATTCAGTTTCTTGGTCACACTAAGAACATTTCAAATGTTCAACAGCCACATGTGATTAGTGACTACCATATTGGACAAAACAAATATAGAATATTACCCTCATTACAGAAAGTTCTACTGCATAGCACTGTCTTTATACCCTTTTCATTACACACATACAATTACAAAATTTAATAGATATTGTAATCTACATGTATTTGTGATTCCTTTTATTTCCTCACAATACAGTTAAGTGTAATTCAATGTCAATAGATACATTTTGGCTACCTCATGTATCCCATCATGTTGTATTCTGAGGCCCTCTATATGGTCTCCAATTGTCTTGCAAAGAGTTGCATCTATGAATTTATCATGAAGTTTGTATAGGTGCTGTAATATTTTCATTAAATAAATGAATTTTAGAAGAAACTCCCAGATGTTTGTTATCTCTAATGACATATATATTTTTTCTTTATTCTTTTTAAATTGAAGTATAGTTCTAATGACACACATTTTTTAAACTTTGGATATATGTTGTCAAGTCTTGCAAACACTCAGATCTACTTTACATCATACGAATCCTTTCTAACATAGTTTCTTGTTATATATTCCAGTAAAATGACAGTAAGATCTAGGAAAATGATGATATGGGGTATAAGAAATAGAAAATAAGAGTGTACAAAAGAAGAAATAAAATCTCAGAGTGGCAGCTGCTTAAGAGGTCTAGCAAGTAACTGAGACCAAGAAGTGAGTTTCATGAAAACCTAAAGAAGGAATATTAAACAGATTCCAAGAAATTAAGAAAAAGTGGACAATATTAGTAAGCTGATGAAGAAAAAGATTAAAAAAGAAAATTTCAAGGAAAAATTTTCAAAACCCACAAGAGTATCAAATATGAAACAAGCTAAAATGTATTATGACTTTGCATCATTTGCAGAGTATAAGAAAAGAACGTTCATTAAGTCCTAACCCAAGGAAAAAATAAAAAAATTTTTAGGATACACTGTATACAACTGTATAGCACAAATTTAACCATAGAGCCCGTTGAAAAAGAAAAATATATTTCCAAAGCACAGAAGGTACGACACATGAAAAACTACACTACAACAGACAGACATATAACTCAGTAAATGCTTTGTGTTATCCTTTCAATAGTATTTATCTTTTCTGCATGTAGGCTGCAAATACTTCTGATTTCTTTCCCAAAAACAAGCATGTAGAAAATACAGTGGAAAAGTAAAAACTTTTATTTTGTGGATGTATAATATATGCATCTGTGTAAGCACACGTGCATGTTCTAAGCAGTTTGAGATTTAATTACTTTGCATGCCAAGGACTAGCTGGAGGTGGAAATCAAGAGACCAAAACCATGAAAATGCTATGTAACCAGAGCATCTGTGTTATACAACACAGATGTCCTGTTTTCCTTGATTATTGAGCCTTTGTAAGACGGTCCACACATGAAACTGCAACTGTACAGGAGGTATAGTTTGATGAATGTGGCATGTAAAATTTTATAAACATTGCTGCTTTGAGTGTTATCTTTGTGTGATTTTTCTATAGGATCACCTTTATTCCTTAAAGAAAGAGTTTTATATGGGGTACTTGGAGGTGGGGCAGCAGAGAGGGAAGACAGAGGAAGTGAAGAAAAAAGAGGCCAAACACAATGGTGTCCTTTCCTTGCGGCCACAGAAACTACTGTCTTAATGAGGATCCAACAGGCCCTCTATGCTACAATTCTGTTTCCCAGCAGATCGTAAAGCTAAGAGCCCAGGAAAATGTAAAGCTATGGTTGCAAGTATCGAAATAAGGTTAGATAGATAGACACACATATAGATAGGAAAAAGAAAGATGGATGGATGGAGGGAAGGATAGGGAATGGTTATCGCTTAACTCCTTAATATATAGGGACAGAGGAATATATGACATCTATGAGCACAGATAAGGCCATTCCAATGGGATATTATTTCTGGGTCTAGTCAATTCAAAGTTATCCTCGATTATATATAATTATACATATTACAAAGTCAGTCTTTCATAAAATATTTAAAAGAGAGGAGAACATGATATAAAATATCAAGAACAAGAGGCAAGAGTGGTAACAAAATAAAAGGCTACCATTAAGTGAGCAAAACATTGACTAGCCAAAAAATGCCCTCTCTTCAGTGTGGACAGGAAGTGAGACAGCAAGTTATAATAGGACCTATATTATTGTGAAGATATTAATTACATGAAAAGTGCAGGAATAAGCATTAGCACATAAAAAGAAAATTCCATCGTCGTTGAGACTATCAAGAAGTTCACACACATAATTACATAGTACTTTTCCAGTCTTAACACAATGAAGCTTTCAGATAGGAAGAAAAATAGACCAAAGCATATCATTATCCCCACATCGCTAAGTGAACTTGCAATGTTTTTAAGTTTCAAGAAGTTTAAAAAGGAGAAAATACAAACTTCAGAGTATCCATGAATCACAATAACAAGTATGTTAGGAAATATATATAGTTGGTTGTGAACTGATTTTTCACAGACCCTCTGTTACCTTTCAGTTAGATGCAAGACAGCTAAATTCACTTACTGCTTAGCAATTACTTTCATATTTTTAGGAACTTCTTTTTAATACGGTGAGTTTTAAGGTGACTTTGGAACATGCAGTTTGAAAAGTCTAGAAGGAAGCTTTGGCAGTGCAGATAACAATGCCTGAAAGCACAGAGTTAGTTATATTCTCATGGTGCTTTACTCACATTATCATAGAGCACTGTATCAGTTAGGATATGCTAGGTTGTGATGCAATAACAAAATCCTAAAATCTCAGCGACTCAAAGAAGCAAAGACTTACTTCTTGCTTATACAACATGTGTATCTCAGGTCAGCAGGCCTTCCATTCCGATGCATCCTGGCTCAGGGTCACAGCTATTAAAGCCTTTACCATCTGAAACACCAATGGTCTCCATGATAGGGGGAAAAAAAACCTAACAGACCACACACCAGCTTTTACTGTCTTCTGCTAGAAAGTGACACATCACTTCCATTCACACGGTCTCAGCCACAGCAAATAACATGTCATAACCTAACTTCAGGGGGTGGAGAACTGTAATCCTTCCAGATGATTGGAAAGAAGAGAAGAAGAAATATTAGGAAATAGATCAAATCACTACCACATTGGATATGCCCTATTCTAAATGGTTTCTTTCCTCCTTTCCCAGTTAACTTTAAGTTCCTGGAGATAAAATGTTGAAAGTTATCCATATTTCCAAGATGTATAATTTGTAACCTTATACAGTACTGGGTACTCGATAAGCACTGCTGAATAAAAAACAAGGATAGTCAGCAGCGTCAAATATTTCAGCGTGTTCAAGAGGAAATGATACTGAAAAGAGACCTTTGGCTTTGACACAAAGCTCATGTGCAATCACTGTAAAGTGTCTCGGAAGCATGACAAACTGAGGTGAGAAAATGAAGGGAAAGCGTGGAGGCTGCCCTTTCCACAGTCTGACCATGATTCCAAGAAGAGATTTAGGACAGCAGCTCAAAGGAAGTTATTCTGCGTAAAAAGGAGAGTTGAGCAGGTCTGCAGGGAGGACAGATGGAAAGAGAGAGTAAAGTTTAAGACAGAGGATGAGTGATGGATGAAGTCCTTAAGAGGCAACTCCTCCTGAAGTATGACCATAAAATAAGTGAGCTGTTTATATGCAAATTATTTTTTTATTCCTCACAGTTGAGACTAGGAAACACACACACACACACACACGCACACACATACAATCGTTTCAACACGTTTATGTCAATTTTTATTTATAATTGTGTCTATATTTTGCATTATTTTATGTCTTTTCACTTGAAATTCAGTATTTATTTAAAAAAAAAGAAAGGTGTATGACTGGGAAATCTTTCTGTGAGAGAAATGTGATCTGATGGTTGCAGATAAAGCTGTGATGGGTAACGAAAGAAGGAACATTTGAAGATGTGTCTGTCTAATGGTCTTTATTTCATCTGAGAAACTGAATCTAGATCATATTCTGAATGTAAGAGCAGGCATTGGACAAAAGACTTGACATGCAGGACCAAATTAGAGTGGCCTTTATAGGAGGACCCACTGGGAACTGGAAGAATGGCTGAGCAGTACCGAAAACGGATGTCCAGTTGGAGTGAAATTTTAAATGGCAAAGCAAACGCTCATCTCCTCAGTTACTAGAACCTTCTATATGATTTAGTGACTCGATGGCATGATCCTCCAAACCAACTGGTTACAATCCAGGCCCAGATGACCCCTTTCTATCATTCAGCAAAAAATGTGATGCTCTGACTCCCTGGACAAAAAAATCGACAACTATGGTTGGCCATTTTGACTTAATAATTGGGAACGAGATAAAAACGTAATTGTGGAATGACTTCTCAATGTGGCCATTGTAAATCTACTCTCATTGGGTAGTGCTACAAGGAGGCTGGAACTGATTCAACTCAGTTAAAACATACACAGAAATATTATTATGTGACTTCCGAGAGACTTTTCTGTCCTGTGGAATCCAATACCTCCTTAAAAATGAGCTGGTATTAGCCTTGTAAAGGAAGGAAAAAATAAAATAGACAGCTTTTGCGTTTTCCTCACAAATGAAGCTAAATCCTCCTTGAATATTTGCAGGTGTTCTGCTACCTTGGGTATATTGATGGAATTTAGTATTGGTCTCAGCAATGGTGAGATATGAAAAAGAAATGTAATGATACTAACTACAGGACCTTTCTTAAGGTTCCCATGATTCTTAATGTACGACAATAACAAAGCAACCATTGCAAGCCGCTGTAAGTCAAGGTTGGTATCTGCTGTTTAAATGAACAGAAATAGTTAAATTCTGAGAGAACAGTGCTGGTATTGAAAGAGTCAAGTCCAAAAGAAGTGGAGCTGCATTTAGGAGCAAAATGATCAACACGATTTGAGATGACAGCAGGAATTCCAGTAGAAATGACAGGAGATGATGCCCTAGAGAGACAGTAAATCTCTCCCTGGTACAGAAATTAAGTTATGAATCATACATAAGCAAACCAATGTGTATATCATTTATGGTACTTGGCCATATGACTTATTTGTTTTCATGGAAAAGAGGATTAGCTACATGTATTGAAGGCAGCATAATGTTCAAGAAAAAGGTATTTTTAACGTAGGTTTCAGTTCTCAAAATTGTTTATGGGACCACTCTTTTTTACTTGAATGGAAGGCAAAAGAAGAGATCAAACAACATGACAAAACTGAGGTTGGGACTACCGTGATTATTAAAGTCACAGCACTTGATCACCTTTAACAATATCCTCTTTGGGGACATTCCCAATGTTATCTTGGAAAGTATTGACAGTCAAACACTTACAACCTGTTACGTTTTCTGAAAACTTTCAGGAACTAATAAAGCAAGAGTCAAATAAACCTTTGCTAGTCAAATAAACCTTTAAGAGCATGATTTCTTTCTTTAAAACATGTACCTGGTTATTTTATTCTTTTAGACCAAACTCCTTTTATGGTTTTCCACAAAAGTATGCCAAGCCATCCTCAAACTAACCTTTCAATGCCTTCTAAACTACTTTAGCTTGTAGATACACATGACACACACACACACACACACACACACACACACACACACACACAGAGTCGTATTCTTGGAATCAGTTCCACAATTCTGGTTTCTTGGAATCAGTTCCACAATTCTGGTTTCAGACACAAGAGCTATTACATAGCGCTTGGCAGTCTCCTAAAGATCATACTTCACTTCTCTACATTCTCTATACGCATTATGGCAATCAACCAAATTTCTATAACTTATTACCATCATCATTTATTAGACTGTACTACTGACCCCTCAGTGACAGCCAGCTTCCAAGATTCATTGCTATTTATTTTAATGACAAAGCAATGGCATGAAATCTCAAAAATGCTTTCAAAGTGTAGCAGATACCAAGGCCGTCATCTTCCCTGTTTCCTGTAGGGGGTATGAGAGGCCCATTGCGTTGGCATACATTGTCCGGCTGTATGTCCCTCTGTTTATTTCGTGCTTTCATTGTTAGAAACAAGGAACACTTCAACTTTAATGTTTGACTCTTCTTGAGTGGGAATTCATGAAATAGAAATGAATGACTGTGCATTCCTAGGAGAGTCTGCTAATCAGGGTGATCACTCAGTTGGCACATTTCTGTTTCCTTAAGGTCAGAAAAACTGAGAACCTTCTAATATTATTTGATTACGCTGCCCCTCTAGAGATCACTAGCTATTATTACCTTAAACCTTTTATTATTCTGAAACATATGATGTCAATTATTAAAACAGTCCATTTGATGTATAAGGATGAAAAACCAGGGCAGCCCTTTGCTGCTCCAAACAAAACTAGTTGATCATGAACACATTTGGGAAAGTAGTGAAGTTGCCAGGTTTCAAATTATCACAGGGGTGGAGTAACAACAAATTCATTGAATAACACAGAATTTCCAAACTCAGCTTAATGGATAAGATGATTCATTGTTCTCATGTGGTAAGACGAAAAGGAAAGCCAGTGGCTGAGAAGGCACAAAAATGCAGAAACGAAACTTTCAGACTTGGGCACAGCAAGCAATTCGTTGTAATCAGAACGTAATAGGGAGCACTAATTTATAGAAAGATGCCTTTTGGAGTACCAAATTAGCGTAATCAATTTAGAAACTTATTAATGGACCTGACAATTTTCCTTAAGGACCACATCAAGGTATAGAAAATCACTGTTAAAGTCGCTTTAGCATTTGCATAAAATTAGTTTATCTTCATAACGAATCTGAGTATGGTTATAAAGCCTATCCTGGAGTACATTTCGGAGCAATTTTCAAATTAAAGTTTCATTAGGGTTCCCTTAATACTGTCGTTTATTGACTGTTCTCATCTCCACTCCATTCATGTACTATCACTGTCCTCCAGTAAATCATTCCCATGTCTGATAGACTTAACAGAAGCTATTTCCCTGTGTATGTGGCAAAAAAAGGAAGCTTTTCAGGGTAGTACAGGGAAGCTCAGGCTTTGAATCAGACATGGTTAGTTCACAACTCAACGTTATCAAGTGCGAGTTATTTGACCTTGCAAAATCACATAACCTTTCTTTTGTTTCCTTACCTTTAAAAAAATTGTCAATAAGGCTAATGGTAACACCTACTCACCTAAGTATGGGAAGAAACCATTGAGAAATTTCACATGTCATTTTTGTACTCTGTGAAACACTATTTCCATATGAGATTTTAATATGTGTATTAGTAGAAAAAGATGAAAAAACTTTTGCTCTAAATGGACATAGAAAATGTGAACCCCATCATTTGTAATGGCAACCTTTTCTATCCTGAATATTATTTCGTTTTTCTCAAATTTTCTTATGCATGCTGAAATATCCTAATTAGGAAAAACGTTTACTCTCGTTAAAGTAGGCAATCTTTTAAGAAAGGAATTATTTCTTCTAACTTCTTCAGAATTCTGAAAAGTTTCTCTTCAACTTTGAAAATTTAAGAAGACATGTTCTAATTTATGATCTTAAAAGAGAAAACTGTTTTTTTCCCCAGAATCATCTCTTCAGATTAACTTGTTCAGGTTTTTTATTTATAGAGAGTCAAAGAAGGATACATTGGCATCAGACATAATTTATGATTAATAAATAATTAAGAATCATGCCACTAATTAAAAAGGAATTTTTATAAATGCGAAGTGCTCGCCAAAGTTCATGGAAACTGAAAAATGGTCTTTTGAAAGCAATTTCCTCAGGTCAAACTCTTCTTTATGATATGCTAAAAAACTTTACTCAACCTACTAAAAGCCATCAATTAACCAGTAACAGAGCTGTGTCTCCTTTATTCAGGAGAGAGAAAATGACAAAGCATATCAAAATCTGAGAAATTATTATGTTGTATTTAAGGCAATTTTCAGAGTATCTTTAGGCTATTTACCTCAATTTTTTACAAATTCTATGTCTACCACACAGTAGAATGTAATTGTTTATTCATTCAACAAATGTTTTGGGACACCTCTTTTGTTCAAGGCACTGACAAGCACTGCAGGTGGTAGAAAGATCAATAAAACATAGCTCCCCCCCATAATGGGATTATTATCTATGGGATTATATCTATTATTATCTCAATTTTTGATGCTCAGGGCGACCTGTGAAG
The DNA here is from genome assembly GCF_937001465.1 of Orcinus orca. Lineage (NCBI taxonomy): Eukaryota > Metazoa > Chordata > Mammalia > Artiodactyla > Delphinidae > Orcinus > Orcinus orca. The sequence goes on along the minus strand of NC_064563.1, from coordinate 6,481,412 downwards.
AGCTGCATTATCAAGGGAAATCCAAGTTCATTCCTTGTACCCTACTTGTTAATTCTTAGGGCAAATATCAACTTGCCCACTACTCCTACCCCAGAGATATCCTTACCATTCCCAGAAGGGATCCATTTCCTCAGGTTCCCAAAAGAGTTCAGGGGACTCCAGCTTTCAACTCGTCACAAAGAATATCAGCACTGGGAATTGATCAAAGTACATGGGCTCGGGCTTCCCTGGTGGTGCAGTGGTTGAGAGTCCGCCTGCCGATGCAGGGGACACAGGTTCGTGCCCCGGTCTGGGAAGATCCCACATGCCACGGAGCGGCTGGGCCCGTGAGCCATGGCCGCTGAGCTTGCGCGTCCGGAGCCTGTGCTCCGCAACGGGAGAGGCCACAACAGTGAGAGGCCCGTGTACCGCAAAAAAAAAAAAAATAGGAGGAGGAGGACTGTGGTAGGCAAAATAGTGTGCACTCCCCCCAATTACATCAGATCCTAATCCCTGGAACCGGTAAATGTCACCTTATTGGGGAAAAGGGTCTTTGTAGATGTGATTAAATTAAGGATTTTAAAATGGGAGATTATCCTGATCTATCAGCAATAAAGTATCAGGCTCTAAATGCAATCCCAGATGTCCTTAGAGAAAAGCAGAGGTAGTTTAGACTCACAGAGAAGAAGGCAAAGGGAAGACAGAGGCAGAGAGGGGAGTGATAAGACCACCAACCAAAGAACACCAATAGCCACCGGAAGCTGCAGGTGGCAAGGTGCAGATTCTCTCCTCAAGCATCCTGACAGAGCACAGCCTTGCCAACACCTTGATCTCAGCCCTGTGATACAGATTCCTGGCTTTTGACCTCCAGAGCTGTGAGAGAATACACTTCTGCTGTCCTAAGCCACCACGTTTGCGGTAATGTGGTTCAGCAGCCACAGGAAACTAATACATGATGATAATTAAAAATAGTTAACACCTACGGCATATTCACTTTGTACTAGACACTAGTACACTAGACACTTTATATGTGCTTCAAATATACAAAGTACCATATATATCTTATTGAGTCTTCAATCAACCTATGTGATAGATTGTTTATTATCACTATTTTATAGACGAGGACACCAAGGCAAAGAGATGAACAGTAAGTTCACGAACTTCTCACAGCTTTTAAGAAACAGAGCAAGGAGAGAAACCCAGGAATTCTAGTTCTTGAGTTCGCACTCTTAAGTGTTACACCATGTTAACTGACGATTTTGCCTCTACTACTTTAATGTCATGTTTTACTATGAATGTAAAATAGGTCAACACCTGAGAACTCAACCCAGCACTTGAAATATTTATTCTTAAATTCTAGGTAATCTGGATAGATTTGGTACACGGACACTAACTCTCAGAAGTTGTTCTCAACAAAGTGCAGTTTTAAAAATCTCGATTTTTTTAAGATGCCTTTTGGAGTTTCCTGTGTATGCTTCTGTTTTTGTTTTTGTTTTATAACATGGCTTGACTCCCCGAGAGGGAGACTTATTTTCTTTTATTTATTTATTAATTGGGCTGCAGGCCCTCAGTTGCGGCATGGGGGATCCAGTTCCCTAACCAGGTATCGAACCCGGGCCCCTTGCATTGGGAGCTCAGAGTCTTAACCCCTGGACCACCAGGGAAGTCCCATTCATCTGTTTAAGTGAAAGTAAAGATAGTATAGAAACCTTCATTCACTTTCCTTTCATTTCATGAAGGTAGATGAGAGATAGTTAAAGGAAAAAGAATCTCTAATAATTTCTAATAATACATTATAAAGATAGCAATGAATAACTCCTTGGATATAAAAACAGAACACAGGGCAAGATCACAAAAAAACTAAATCGAGAACATCTGACCCCATGTTATGAGAAATCCTTAGGAAAATCCTCCCATGGACTTCCCTGACGCTGCACCATAGTAATATTTTTTTCCTCTCTTGGAGACACATAGATCTAAACTCAAGATAGTCCAAGATTGGTACTGTTTGTTGAAAGATGGGCTACAGAACTACACAGAAGGTAAATAAGAACCCTCCTTCACTGCCAACCTCTCACTTAAAGGACCTGTTTAGAAGTGCTACACACTTGCTTGTTTGGATGACACTATAGGCAAAGTAACCCAAGCCCTTAAGTGGTCTAGAAGTCCCTATCCCATTCTAGAACTGTGTTCTAGTGTCCTCTCCAAGTGCATCAGTGGGTTAGGAGTAAGATACTCTTTAAAACTCATACTCAGTCTAGACAAAATGCTAAAAGGGGTCTAGAATTATCTAGATGGGATTAAAGTCACATTTTAAATAGAATAAAGAGTTGGTGAAGGAGTTTGATTCATCTCTGCCCCTCAAGATCCTTACACTTCTTTCTCACTACAGTTTTTATTTATTTATTTTTTTAAGTTAAGACTGGGTTATTCCAGAAAGGGGAGTGATTGCTGATTTTAGTCGGCCCTAGAAGATATAAATGTATACATTTTTAAAATTGATCATTTTTACAATTGATCTCCAATGTGTTATCCACGGGTCAAAAGATTAATGATACTCGTGAATTTTCGGCCTGCAGTCTATTTGTGCTGATCTAGGTCTCCTAAGAGGCTATGTGAGTGCTTGTTTGCTTGTCCACCTACAGGCTTCATTTTATTCAAACTCTCACTTCAGAGCCCTTGCCAAAAAACTAAGCGTCATCTACCTTGAGTTCTCGGCTCTTGAAACGTTCAAAATTACAAATCCTTCCCCAAGATGAGTTTCTTCAAACTGTGATATCAGTGTGACACAGATGCTGATGGAGTTTAAATCACTTTTCAGAGATGTGATTGCTCAAATCACCAATACTATCAACTAAACTATTAGTCTTACTGTGCAAATTCTGAACTTCAAAAATCGCGAAACATGGGAGGACATATGTTCATGTAATCGTAAGGTTAACTCATAAGACTCCCACTATCATAAAGCATTTCGCAATTCAAGTTTATAATTAGTTTCAATATTTTACGACTAAGGTTAAATATGTTGGCCTCTATAACAACCTCATTATTTCAAAAAACAAACAAAACCTCTAGGCAAATTATTACTATTCTATTTTTATACTCCTGCTAAAACCCTTACATATTGAGAAATGTATTGTTTTCAGTTGGAAAAATAGGCTTTTTTTTAAGACTTCAACTGTATCAAAAGACAAAAATGTATATTTCATGAAATGTTAAGTTACTACTAGAAAATACAACGTAACCCTAAAACAAAAGAGAAAACATGGCAATAACCATTCGTTTCCTGGTACAGAAAAATACAGTTTTATTTGAAAACAATAAGATACCATGCAAGTACAATAAAATGAAACATAGTAAATTCTTCCTCAAAGGTTCTCTATTTCCCAAAGCTGCTCCCACTTCTAACATATTAATATAGCACCCCAACAGATTTACACACTTTTATTTGGTAATTCCATAAGTGCAGGCGAATCAGATCTGTGATTTACCACTATTCCCCGAACAAGCATATCAGCTTGTGAAGGAACATGATAAATACAGCTTTGTTGCTCTTGCTCTTAGTTTTAAAAACTTCAAAATCTTTCGACAGGCACTGACAATAACTTATATGAAGAACTCACAAGCAATGAATTTATAAAGTTGGAGATGACGAGAAAACAATGCAAGATGTGTACTCAGCCACCTGCATACACTTTGCACTGCAATAAGAAACTCAATGTCTTAATTAAATTTCCAATAAAATAAGCCCTAGATTAGATGTGAATCTTTTAGCCAGAGTTGTCATTATAGATGAAACACTATGTTTTGTTGAACTGCAAACATGTTTCATGATTGAACTTTTGCTGCACCTAGTAAATAGCAAATCACAGCAGGGGGTGTAATTGTTTTGGAAATACCGCTGAAAACAAAGAGGAATGTTTAAAACGCGCTGCTAGTATCTCAACAGAAATTCAACATCCTGTTAGGACCTGAACATTAATTATAAGCTGGCTGAAATAGGACAGTGTCCAGGTAGACCTCAGGGTAACTCTATAGAGTCATTCAAAGGTAGGTTTGATGTTATAAATTACACACTTCTAAGAGCAGGGCTATAATATATTTAGTTCTATTACTGATTTATAATAACGGGCTCAAGGAAGGTATATCAACAAGGTAAACACCAAGACCTCAGCATTTAGTCCTCTCTAGAGCTGGCAGGCTGAATTACATAAAGGCCACCCAATTTTCACTTGATTTCAAGTCACGAGTTCCACATTTCTGTTACATTAAAAATACATTTGAAATAGCTGTGTATGAATCAATCTGTGACACTGTCATCAACTTACTACCTTTTCACGGGATTTAGAACTTAGGTTGTCCTTTCACTTTTCAAATGAGTCTCAAAGAGGTCACGTAGTTGTTAATGGAACCAACTTTGGAGTCCAGCAATCTGGGGTTCCAAAACACTGACTCTGGAACTTTTCCAAATCTAACATCTCTGAAGCCTCCCTTTCCTTATCCACAAAGTGGAGATAGTAGAGGTACTGCCTTCTTGGGGTTGTTATGTATTTGCAGAGCCAATAAAGCCTTTAATACCCTACTTGGTGTGCAGTGAACAGGAAACAAATGTCTGATGTCACCATTACTATTATTATTGTTGATACTATTATTATTATTATCATCATTAAGTGCCCCCAGAGGTCCTTCAGCCACTTTGTCATATAGCAAAAATAGTCCAAAAGCCCTAACTTCTGTCTCAGGTCACTTTCTCCTAATCCAGAGAGCTTCCAAACTTCATTTATTTAAATCTAAGACAGGGACTTCCCTGGTGGTGGTGCAGTGGTTAAGAATCCGCCTGCCAATGCAGGGGACAAGGGTTCGAGCCCTGGTCTGGGAAGATCCCACATGCCGCAGAGCAACCAAGCCCACGCACCACAACTACTGAGCCTGCGCTCTAGAGCCCGTGAGCCACAACTACTGAGCCTGAGTGCCACAACTACTGAAGCGTGCGTGCCTAGAGCCTGTGCTCTGCACGCAACGAGAAGGCACCACAGTGAGAAGCCCGTCGGCTGCAACTAGAGAAAGCCCGCGAGCAGCAGCAAAGGCCCAACGCAGCCAAAAAAAAAAAAGAATCTAAATAAATAAATAAATCTAAGATAATACATTAACTCAAGATATTTGTCCTTTCCCCCAGTCTATACTTTAGCTCCATGACAAGAGGGCCAAAATTCATTTCTGAGGAACATCTGGAAGGAAACGTGAAGAAACTGCATCAAACCTCAGCCTCGCCGTGCTGCGTCAACCTCCATAATTTGAAATGACCCGTATTTGCCTTTCATGCTCAGAGACCAGAGGCTAGTGACTGAATTAGCCAGGACGGGGCAAGGGTGGCATGAAAACCCAGAGGCTGAGACACCTTTCAGTCGATTGCAGGGGACATGGTGAATCAGAATTAAGCGGACACGTGAAAGCCACGTTTAACAGACCAGCTAACAAACTGCCTCAAAAGAAATCTCCCCATCGCATTTCAGAAAGCACCGCAGGAACGTCATATAAAAGCGCCAGATGAGGGTCCTTAGTTGTACCTACAGAATGTAGGATAGTCTCCTAAGTCGGTTTACGGCTCCAGAACTTGGAGACACTCAAACACCCAGGAACAGCTCATTGCCCCTTACTTTAGCCGCAGCTCAGGCTAAAGCAGACAGAAACACGGCCTCCAGAAGCACGTGATGCGGCCAAGTCTGAACGGTAAGGGGGACAGATGAGGAATCGGACATCCCACAAGGGGTGACACCATATGGGACGCAACTGCTTTCCTCTGACTCCAATCTGCACACGCAATAAAACTTCTCCCAAAACGCAAGAAAGTCGCAGGCTACACCCACCCTGTGCTCTCACTTCTAACGCGGTCCCAGTTGCCCAGGAGGGCGATCCGATCCAGGGGCGCTGGTTTATCCTCAGCCTCCCAACCCCACCCTAAAAGTCAAAATAACTCCTCTGGAGAGAAGCTTCCCATAGCACAACTGCTTCTCACGGGGAAAGGAAGAAAATGAAAAGGCAATCAGGAAGCCGGCCCGCTGTGCTTTCTTATCCCAACAACTTCGCCAGGTTTCCCGAGGAGGGAGCGTGCCCCGCAAGCAACCAACAGGAGACGCGCGGCGGGGTGTCCAGCCTCGGTGGCCCAGCCCTCGACGGCGATGGCCAGAGCCAGGCCGACCCCTTCGCCCCTCCTCTGCCTCCCCGACCCCTTGGTTCTCGGCAGCCTTTGTGTCCGGAGACCCTCAAGCTCCGCGCTTTCCACTCCCGCTCCGCAACCTCTCAGCGGGGCGCGGAACAGAGGAGGCAAGAGGCAGGGGACGGATAGAACAGGGCACGCGGATGGGGTGAGGAGGGGGGAGCGTGGGCCCGGGAGGTCCGGGGGCTGGAGGCCCGGGGCTCTGGAGGTCCCGGGGACGGACCGTGCCAATGCCCGTTCCGCGCGCCTCGCACCCCGCAGGGGCTCACCCCCCAGCACCGTGGCCAGCACCCCCCGCCAACTCCACCACACGAGTCGAGCCACCTCTTTGCGCTCAACTTACCGCGGCCGAGCTGAGCTTTCGGAGAGCCCAGCAGCTTTTCTCTCCTTCCTCCCGCCGAGCCCTTCATCTTCCTGCCGGCGGCCGCCCGGCGCCCCGGCCCTGGCATCGGAAGGAGCGGCCGCCGGGGCTGGCGGTGCCCGGGGCGCACGGCTGCCCTCCCGTAGCTCCAGCGGCGGCGGAGGAGGACGGTCCCTGAACGCCGGGCGTGTGGTAACCGGGCGCGGGCTGAAGGTGGCCGTCAGCGCGCCTCTCTCTCACGCCGGCGCGCCTCTGGCACTCCGCACGCGGCCCGCGCCCGCGCCCGCCTCAGGTGCACCGGATGGGGCGAGGTGCGAGCCGGCGCCGAGGGAGGGGCCGGCCGGGGGCCGAGAGGGAGGGCGGGAGACGCAGACGCGAAGAAGGAAGCAAAAAAGCGGGAGGCCGGGAGCTAGCTTGCATGGAATGAGCGGCTCGTGGTGTTAAGGGAAACGCGAGGCGGAGAAATGCGTCCGGAAACTAGAGATATTGGGAATGAGCTGCTCCAGGAGGCTCGGGAGAGGGGCTTTCCTTCCGTGCCTAGGTCCTTTATCCTCCAGAGCTGGGCGCAGGAGCCTGACAACTACTCCCCCCGCCCCAACCCGCCCACACACCTCTCTCTCTCTCTCTCTCTCTCTCTCTCTCTCCCCCTCTCTCTCCCTCTCTCCCTGTCTCTCTCTCTCTCTCTCCCTGTCTCTCTCTCTCTCTCTCTCCGTCTCTCTCTCTCTCCCTGTCTCTCTCTCCCTCTCCCCCTGTCTCTCTCCCTGTCTCTCTCTCTCTCTCTCCCTGTCTCTCTCTCTCTCTCTCCCTCCCTCTCTCTCTCTCTCTCTCCCTGTCTCTCTCTCCCCCCCCGTCTCTCTCTCTCTCTCCCTGTCTCTCTCTCTCTCTCCCTCCCCTTCCCTGTCTCTCTCTCCCTCCCCCTCCCTGTCTCTCTCTCTCTCTCTCTCTCTCTCTCTCTCCCCCTCCCTGTCACTCTCTCTCTCTCTCTCTCTCTCTCTCTCAATAGTTAACCTCCAACCTCAGTGCAGATACAAAGTGATGGGGTGAAGCTACTGCAAATATACAGGGAAGCCCCACCTCCACAAAACCTGAGTGCTCATCCGTCTTGAGGGGCCAGTGTCCTCCTAAGATTTTTCTTCCGTCCCCCATCTTCTGGTCCTCTCCCTGCCCCCCTCTCACACGAGGTACAAACCCTGGGCTTGAAAACACACCTCTGTTATCCTGGTCTAGGACCTACAGAGGTAGTTCTCAAACTTTATCGTGCAGAGGAATCACCCAGGAATCTTGCTAAAGTTCAGATTCAGATCCAGTAGGTCTGGCATGGGGCCTGAGAATCTGCTTTTGTAGTTGTGAGTCAGGGGCTGCTGATCAAGGCCCGCATTTTGAGTGGCAACACACAAAGGAACAAACAAAGTAAACCTGCTTTCTGATAGCAGCTGAGCAACTATTTGTAAGATGATCTGGAATTACACGTCGCTAAGGCACTCTGTTGGTCATGGGGTTTTAGGATGCAGTGGAGGCCAAATAACTTGTAAACACAGTGCATAAAGGTAAAATGCCCTACAGGTACAGGCTATCATTTTTGTCATTAATAATCACTATTGGACTTCCCTGGTGGTGCAGGGGTTAAGAATCCACCTGCCAATGCAGGGGACACGGGTTTGAGCCCTGGACTGGGAAGATCCCACATGCCACAGAGCAACTAAGCCCGTGTACCACAACTACTGAACCCACGTGCCACAACTACTGGAGCCCATGCACCGAGAACCCATGCTCCTGCAACAAGAGAAGTCACCACAGTGAGAAGCCTGCGCACCGCAACGAAGAGTAGCCCCTGTTCGCCGCAACTAGAGAAAGCCCGCGCGCAGCAACAAAGACCCAACGCAGCCATAGATAAATAAATAAAATAAATTTATTTTTAAAAATAATTACTATTGATAAAATCATTAGGAATGCTAATGCTGATGAAAGTGCAGAGGAAGACTGGTAATTTGCCACTTCATATGTTCTCAAGCTCTGAAGAGCAGTCAACAGTGACCACCCCACAAAAACACTGTCATTCAGAAAGAAAATGCCAAGTAACAGCCTCCCAGGGGCAGTCTAATCTTCCTCCTCCAAACCAGTTGTTAACTTTGCCAGATATGCAGCACGGTTCAGTGTGTAGTACCAAGTACTTAAATTACTTATCAAGGTAATAAGCAAAGCAAACCAAGAAGAGCAAATGCCAAGAACAAGGAAATAAATAGAGAAATATACACAATGCACCAAAAGATAGGTCACGTTTCAACTTAGCATGACTCTTATCTTGGTTTGACCGTCTCTCTATGTGTTTTCACCTGGATTTAAACATTCATGCCACCATTTCAGTTCAGCAAGTGTTGATAAGCCTTTCCCTTGCTAAAGGCCTTTCCTGGGGGTGGACAGAATCCGACACAGTTCCTGCTTTGAAAGAGCAATTTGACTAGGTACCAATAAACACCATTTTAGGCAGGCTGTGGTGTCAGAGAAGACCTACACACACATTACCAAAGAGGGTTCAAAAGGCAGGGAGGTCTGGAGAGACTTCATGGAAGGGAGGTCATTCTAGATAAAACTTTATTTTTTTTTTTATTTTTAAATTTTATTTATTTATTTATTTAGGCTGCATTGGGTCTTCGTTGCTGCACGGGCTTTCTCTAGTTGTGGCGAGCGGGGGCTACTCTTCGTTGTGGTGCACGGCCTTCTCATTGCGGTGGCTTCTCTTGTTGCAGAGCGTGGGCTCTAGGCGCGCGGGCTTCAGTAGTTATGGCACGCGGGCTCAGTAGTTGCAGCTCGTGGGCTCGAGAACACAGGCTCAGTCATCGTGGCGCTCGGGCTGAGATGCTCAGCAGCATGTGGGATCTTCCTGGACCAGGACTCGAATCCGTGTCCCCTGAATTGGCAGGAAGATTCTTAACCACTGCGCCACCAGGGAAGTCCCTAGACAAAAGTTTAAATGTGATATGATTCCACCGGGCAGAGCTTAAAAGGAGGGTCCTTTAAGGTGAAAGAGTGAAGGCAGAAAAGCATGGGGAGTAGTGGACCATTCGGCCCTGAACATACCGTGCATGGAAGAAGGGAGAAGAAATGGTTGAAGAGACTGGCAGGGGCTGTGCTTGCTCTCCTGAGCAGTTGGTACTTCAAAAGTGCTGCACAGGGGAACGCCAGGATCAGAAATGTAGCGAGAAGACTGATCTGATATTACAAGTTGATAGAAGACCTAGAATCAGAAGATGGGGGAGCTATAGAAGGCACTTAGGAGGCGGTGGAAGCGGTCAGGGATCGTGAGGTAGGACCCATGATAACACTTGTGGGAAATAAAATACGAAGGAGTTTCAAAGGAGACATTTCTGAGACATACTTAACCGGATGCAGACGTTATGTGGCAAAGAGGGATTTGTTCCAGATCTCTCTGTGGTTGTGTGTCTGGAGGACTAGATAAACAGGGACACCGTTAAGAACTGAGACGTCAAGAAGGAAAACCCATTGTTTGGTTTTCTCTTTATGTGTATTTGGGAAAGGCTATCAGTTAACGAGTTCTCTTTGGACACTTCTAGTCAGTGGTTTGAGGCAGATGTACAGGTGGCAATGCTTACACACAGACATTCAAGGCTTGCTCTGAGGAAGCGGGTTCGCTCCCATGTTTGAGAGCCTGGGGTGCGTATATGGAGTTAAATTGTTGGAAGAACGTGCAGTTAGTGAGGTAGAGGAGAGAAAGAAGCACAAAGTGCTTAGGACAGAAGCTTGAAACTCTATGACCTCCCTGTTCCTCAGTGTCATCAGCTGTAAAACATGGATTTACAGGCAATGGATGGAGCTCTGCATAAAGCGATTGACAGGACTGAGATAGTGCACTGTTTTCTTATTTATATTTTTTGTACCAACCTGGAGGGTCTGAGAGGGTGGAACATACTTTCACTGTTGCAGCCTCAACCCCAAACTTAGCCTTTGACACACAGGCTCTAAAAATGTTCATTGAATGAGTAAATTAATAATTCAATAGAAAGAAGAAGAGTACAGCCAAATCACAACCCAAAAGATGGGAAGAGAGGGCTATGTGTGTTCTGTTATTTCAGTGTCGTAGGAACCAAATCAGGGCAAAGCTTCGTAACAGAGATGGATACTTTGGGGCAGAGAGATTGAAGGAGAAACATTAATACAGATTGGGAAAGCTTGTGGTTTTGTTTTGGAAAAGGCCTGGGTTTTAAAGAGTTCATTGATTACATTCAAGAGAATTGTTGTACTAGAAAGGTATAACTATTCTGAGTGGCAAAGGAATTAAACAAGAATGTTAGTCAATTTTTTTTTTAAAGAGTAATCTATCAACTGAAGATGAAAAAGAGCGATTGGCGGTAGAGGGCTCCTAACAGAAAGGAGGAAGGCTATTCCTCTGTAGCAAAAGGAAAGTCCGAACAAACTTTGTTGATGGGGTTAAGGGGCCATAGGTGTGGGAGAGAAGTTCCAGGTGAGAGAAAGGAAAAATTCATTGAACAAAACAACTAGTGAACCGGGAGTGTAGGTAATCAATCTCAGCAGAGGAGTGTCACCTGTTCCTTAGAAGCAAGAAAAAAGGAGGGAACAACATGTATCAAGATTCTAGGGGTGGGTGGGATGGATTGGGAGATTGGGATTGACATATACACACTACTATGTATAAAATAGATAACTAAGGAGAACCTACTGTATAGCTCAGGGAACTCTACTCAGTGCTCTGTGGTGACCTAAATGGGAAGGAAGGGGATATACGTATACATGTGGCCGGTTCACTTTGTTGTACAGCGGAAACTAACACAACATTATAAAGCAGTGTACGCCAATAAAAAATAAAGTAAAAAAAAAATAAAAAAGATTCTGGAGGGCAATGGCAGGAACTGAGAAAGGCTCACATTATCTCACCCCTGTGTCTCCAGAAAAACAGAGATGAGCCTCTACTGGTCCGTTGTGATCAACCAGAAATAACAACATGAGCTAGAACAATGTAGAGAATATTTAGAACAAGTTTAACAGGGACATTATGGTGAATCCACAAGAGATGTGAAGAAAAACCACAACGTGATCCCACCATGTGTGAACTTGCCTCAGGAGTAAAACTATACATTTATTATAACGAAGACAATCGGCATTTTTATTTGTTACTCTCCCAACAATATTCAAAGACATAAGTACAGAGACAAAGCAGGCAGCAGGGTTTACCCAAGTTTAGTAATAACAAAGAAGAAAGGATGAGAGATCAGAGAAGTGAGAAATTTCATGCACTCACTTGAAACTTGAGAGAAGGGACTCTCGAATCTTTCAGACCTCGGTTTGGTTTACAATGCTGCCATCTACAACGTGTGAGACAATTTACTTTATCTCTGTGAGCCTTCGTTTCCTCATCGTAAAAGTGGAACACGATGTACCCTTCAGTCTTCGGCTTTTGTAATAAGATAATATGGGTAAAGCAGTGGTTCTCAAACTAGAGCGTGTCCTGCAGAATCACCTGGGGTACTTGTCAAAACAGAGATTGCTGATTTACTAGATCTTGGATGGGTTTCAGGAATTTGTCCTCCTCACAAGTTTCACAGTGACGCTGACACTCCTGGTCTGGAAAACCGCCCTTTGTGAACTCATGCTATAAAGCATTTAACATAACGCCTGGTACATAGTGAAGTACTAGATACAGGGGAACTAGTGTTGAGGGTCGGTGGTCGACTCATGGTATGAGAGCTGAAGATAGAGGTCGAACTGAAAATGCTATAAATGAAACACAAAAGTGAGTGATGGACAGAGGTTTTGGGGAGACGTTGAGAATTTAAGGTCATGCAAATGAATATCATATTTAGTGTAAGTTATAGGAAAGATTCAAGATTTGCAGGTTTTGGCCAGAGAGAAAATTCAAGCTTTCAGAATCTTGGAGATCAATTTACGTTTAGCCCAACACTTTCTACAATGGTGGTTTATGATAAAATGCCAAGGCCACAACAATTCAATCAGATCATAGAAAGAGACAGCTGGGCCCAGGAAGGCTAGCAGAGCTGTCAGCAGAACGGTCAGCACCGTTGCTGTGACTGAACAGCCTCTTGGCTTTGGAAGCTGCCGAGAAGCAGGAGTCGGGGATGTCACATAACTTACATTGTCTGAGGTGACAATTTGCAAGTCCCAGTCTCTCATGCTGGAAAGAGTGTCCCTCCTCCCAAACTCGAAGGAAAAATCTCACCCCGGGAACACTGAATAACTTGGAATTCACGTGGAGGAAACTTCAATACAAATCAAGACTTAGCATTACAACGTAATCAATAACAAGCACATCTGGGAGGGGTTCAGAAGATGTGTCCTCAACATTTTGAGCTTCTAGTCATTCCACTTTACCCAGTACTAGGCCTCCACATACTGGGCACCTGCATTTTGTCCAATGCTGTGGTAGGACTGTTCTTAATCCAAATAAAATCAATCTTTGGAGATGAGAAAACAGGCTCAGAGAGATTAAGTAACTTCCCTGATAAGCTCCAATCTGATGATAAAGCATATGTAATTTCCACTCTATAATGTTGGCTCTAAAACAGGAAAATAAAGTTAGTAAGTGTCATCTGTTCATATTCTACTCTTTTTATCTTAGGTTGCGTTCTTCAGGAAGTGGACTCTGGAGACATGGAAATTTGTGTGCAGGGAGTTTAATGGTGGTTCTCCTTAAGAGCAAGACGTGAGAGAGACTGAAGGAAGCCGGCTTGGGTGAAGGGAGAAGCTGATCTCATCGAAGGCCTCAGCCATTTCCACGAAGCTCTGCACCAAATGGGGCGCTTCCAAATCATCCTAAACTCAGGACAGAGAACCAAGTACCCTCGACTCCACCAGTTATTTTTAGTAATCAGAATTCAGTTCACAGAGAAGCCCGTAGATTTAACCTTCTCAAGTATTTGAATATTTAATCATCACTACTTTATAGCAACCCAAAGAAGACTGTCTTGAATGCAGCAATTATTTTAATAAACAGTATTATTTGCAAAGGACTGTGATGAGTACTTTGGGAGAACACAAATGTTATTTAAAGCACATGTTCGATGTCATGTAACTTGAATTCAGAAATACATGTGACCTTTGAACAACATGCATTTGAACTGCCCTGGTTCACTTATATTTGGACTTTTTTCAATAGTAAATACTACAGGACTACACCATCGGTGGTTGGTTGAATCCGTGGATCTGGAACTGTGTATGTGGAGGGCCAGCTAACAGTTATGTGTGGATTTTCTACCCCCTGGAGGGTGGGCTCCCCCAACTCCTAATTTGTTCAAGGGTCAACTGTATAGTGAACTATACAAAGGTAAATTGTCTGTAAAATGGATACAATGATAGTATTGATCTCGCAGGGTAGATCTGAGGATTTAAAAGGCTGCCACGAAAGTAAATGCTATCAAAGTATTTGAGGGTTTTCTTTTCCCTAACTACAACAGGTGGAAATGAAGTGTTTTGCAAAATAAAAATAACAAAGTAAAAAAAAAAGTTATGTAATAAGTTTAGGGTAAGAAGTGATTTTATCTGAGAAAATTTAATGAAAGAGAAGGAATTTAGCGGAGTTTTCAAGAACGGGCTGGAATTTGAAAGGCAAAAAGAATGATGAGGATAAGAATGCACTCCAGGGAGAACACATACGATGAACGAATGTGTAGAGCGCGGAAGCTTAGAAATTTTTGAGGGCCAGCAAATGGACCAGCTTGTCAAGAACATAAGGGAAAGGTGGGGGATGCTGCTAATGATTTTCAATTTCTGGTTAATTGTTGTGACTGTACTTAGAAGAAAATGAAGAGTGAGATTTTTGAGCAAATTAGGAGTATAAACAAAGTTGTGTTTTAGGAAAATTAAGGTGTGCACAATTGAAACGGAAAAAAAATTGGAAGAAAACATTTCTGTTTCCTGTTCCTGCCTCACACTAAGCCATCTTTCTGGAGAATGTTTTTCTCTCTAAGGCAGCGGTTCTCAAAGTGTTGTCACTAGACAAGCACCACCAGCATCACCTGAGGACTTATTAGAATTGCAGATGCTCCGGCTTCACCCCTGACCTACCGAAGCAGAAATTCTACGTGTGGGTTCCAGCGGTCCGTTGTAACAAGCCCTCCAGGTGATGCTGATACACGCTCAAATCTGAGAATCCATGCTCCAAGTGTTCCTACAGCACATTTTTCTTCTGGAGCGAACATCCTCTGGAATATCCTGCAGCAATCCTCTTCTCCAACTGTCTAGAGAATCTGATCGCTGTCTCCTAATATCTTTCCAGACTGTCTCTGACCGAATGACTCAGCACTGAACTCTGCTCTGCTGATATGCGGATCAGAGTGTTTTGAAACAGGTTTTCAGAATAAATCATTAATACAAATTCCCTTCTATTTGATTCGGATGTGGAATACTTCAGCACCAAAGTGTCTATTTTAATAGAAGTAGGGTATCAGGAAAAAATCCTCAGGAAAAAACCTCACAAGGTATCAGAAAGGGGCCACTAATCAGTGTATTTTTTTCATGATAAACAAACAAAAATTTTAAAGTCCTTTCCCATTATTAGTAGAACTCTGGAATGGCTAATGAAAATATACATTAAACTACAGCAAAAAAAAAAAAAAAATCGTTCTAAATAATTAGAGCTTGGACATTGAGGAGGGAACCAGGGCCAATAGTAGATCGTTCTGAATACCTGTTAAATAAGAAAGACATATGCAGATACATACAGAACATATTCGTGAGTGTCTGGGAATCGTGCATCTTTTGAAACCAGTGGATGGGAAGTTGAAAGAAAGAGAGGGAATTGACAAGGAGGTGAACTCATGTAGGGGGAGGTCATGGAGAGGACATGACCACTGGTTGACCGGAGAGCTGGACCCTCACAATCAGAGGGTCCTCATCCCCTCCCCTGAAACGTACACCCTGCCGAACCTTCCCACAGTGCAAGCCGTCTGCAAGGACTCAGGCTGGAGGGAGCAGTGTGCTGTTGAGCCTGTTTGGATTGAACATGTGACTGAACCCAGTGAAGGTCTCTGTATAAGCCTTTAAGATGCTGGTGGGTGGATGCAGAGATCTACTCGTCCTGTGGCGCCCAAGACAAGCTTTGTAGGTAAGTTCTCTTACTCGTTGCACCTGCCGCCACCTACCCATCTGGAGGGGTCTCTTTCTTCGGTCTCTCCCTGCCCTCCGTGTATGGGGCCCAGTTTCAGATTTCACCTGGGGGAGCTCCTGCGTGAGTTTGCAAACCAACCGTTTAGCACTTGTGCATCCAGTCTGGTGGGGGTGACGCCTTGAGCTATGCAAGGCAACCTGCGGGAGTGGTATGGCTGCAGTAAACTCGACACATTTTGCAGACACACATAAAAATCATATATAAGTACGATGTGCTACATATATAATCCATCCGTGCTTCAAAACATTTTTATTTTGCTATCCAAATACAAATCTCTCCCCAAGCGAATGTATTGACGGCTGTGTCGTTATACAAGTTAGTGGAGACTGAAGTTTGTCTTAAATATATAAGCATAGGGCTTCCCTGGTGGCACAGTGGTTAAGAACTCGCCTGCCAGTGCAGGGGACACGGGTTCCATCCCTGGTCCGGGAAGATCCCACATGCCGCAGAGCAACTAAGCCTGTGTGCCACAACTACCGAGCCTGCAATGAGAAGCCCGTGCGCTGCAACAAAGATCCAATGCAGCCAAAAATAAATAAATAAAACAAATAAATTTAAAAAAATAATATATATATAAGCATAAATTATGTATATTTCAGCCTGCTCATCTAGCTGTCTTCCCGGGGAGATATCTGGAAATTTCGATTGGTTTTTTGAGAACAGCACTATCCTGGGTGTCTAAAAGGATGACTATGGTAACCCATAAATCCCACCTCGCTTCAAACTCTGTGTCCCTTTCAGGAACATCTCCTCGCATTGGCTCCGGTTCTGCTGACGGTAGTATCCCCATTCTGTCAGACTTAGAATCTCAAAGACATTTTTATTTTATTTATTTTTAAAAATTTATTTATTTATTTTTGGCTGTGTTGGGTCCTCCTTGCTGCGTGCGGGCGTTCTCTAGTTACAGTGAGCAGGGGTTACTCTTTGTTGCCGTGCGCACGCTTCTCATCGTGGTGGCTTCTCTTGTTGCGGAGCACGGGCTCTAGGCGCATGGGCTTCAGTAGTTGTGGTGCACAGGCTCAGTAGTTGTGGCTCGAGGGCTCTGGAGCGCAGGCTCAGTAGTCGTGGCACACAGGCTTAGTTGCTCCGCAGCCTGTGGGATCTTCCTGGACCAGGGCTCGACCCCATGTTCCCTGCATTGGCAGACGGATTCTTAACCACTGTGCCACCGGGCAGCCCTCAAAGACATTTTAAATCAATTCCTTTCACCTTAACCTCCAGCCAAGTGGATTTTCCCCTTGCAATAGGTCTCAGATTCTTTTCTACTTCTCCCACATAGCTAGAGTACCAGGACCCTGATTCGTATCTTATTTGGATTAATTGCCTGGATTAATTTACAAATCTTTACTAACTGAATTCCCAGCCAGCAATCTTGCCCTTCCTCTAACTGAGGTAGATCAGTGTCAGATAAACCTACCCCAGTCATGCTGGTCACCACGTTACTCCCAGCCCTCATGTCACATGCCTCACCACTGTCTTCACTGAGTTCAAACAACAGCTCAGCATCTGAAGCCCCCATATCCTCATCCCAACCTGCCATTCCTGTCGGTCCACCATGACTCCCCTGTGGTCAAACGGTCCCGTCTCTGTGACTCGTGTGTTTTGAAAGCTGTTCCTGATGCCTGGGGAGAATAGTCTTCTTTCTCCACCTAGTGAAACTCAACCCATCTTTCATGACCAGGTTAAAAACATCAGGCAGGGCTTCCCTGGTGGCGCAGTGGTTGAGAGTCCGCCTGCCGATGCAGGGGACGCGGGTTCGTGCCCCGGTCCGGGAGGATCCCGCGTGCCGCGGGGCGGCTGGGCCCGTGAGCCATGGCCACTGAGCCTGCGCGTCCGGAGCCTGTGCTCCGCAGCGGGAGAGGCCACAGCAGTGAGAGGCCCGCGTGCCGCAAAAAAACAAACAAACAAAAAAAAAACAATGGACCAAAAGGGACTTTTGGGTCACTCGTGCATTGCATTTTGAGAGCAAAGACATCTTTCAAAGAAGCCCTTTTGGGTTTCTTTTGTGTCTCATTGGCCAGGAGCAGGTTATATACCTAACATCATTTGCAGAAAAGGTAGAGAATCACCCAGTGCACCCAAAAGGGAGAACACTAGGGGGAACAAAAAGCTCTTGGTAGCATAGAAGAGGGGAGTAGCTGTTAGACAGGAAACCAGTTCTGTGTGTTCCAGGTAGATTATGCATCATAGGTTATGCAATATACGTGACGATGAACACCCACACTGAAAGGAAGATCATTGCCCTACATAAAATAGTTGGTGAATGAATGTGCATTCATGTGTATTAAGTTAAAATATAAAAATGTTTATCTTATGTGTGCTCTATTTTAACTGACTTTTACTGACCCACTAATCCTGATCACAGCAGATGAAACAGTTCCTAATATACTTACTGTACTTAATTGTATTTTTTATCATAGGCAACACAGAGTCTCATACACAGTATGTAGTTAATAGTTGTTAACAACAGTGATGATTTTACACATTTGATACAATAGGAACTCAATCAGTACTTACTGATAGATGAGGAATGTTATACATGACTATTAAGTGGCATTCTCCCACCTAGGAAATCATACTGAGTGCCAAGAAAATGTCTATTCTACTTCAAATGTTAAAACCTTCTTGCCTTTAAGATGGTCATTCCTATTACTAATTTTGAAAGCTAATGGTGACCAAAAAAAGGGGCTATATGTTTATCAAACCATCTACTTTTCCTCCTGGGAACATGGAAAAACGATTTTTCCCAGCCCCCTGGCATGTAGAAGAAGGCTTATGATTATTTTTGGCCAAGGAAATATCAACAGAAAACATTGGCCCCAAGTCTTGGCCTCAAAAATCTTCTAGGATTTTTATGCAAACACCTGCCCGCTCCTTTTCTCTCCCCTTGTCTTCTGTAGATCTGAAGCAGAGGAACAGTGGAGGATTCCAAGGTCCAAGGGTCTGACAGTCACCACAAGCCCAGCATCCTATTATTAAGCTCTTTTATTAAGCTCATGAGATGGTGTGGTTATTACAGCAGTTAGCACCTATGCATGGATAGAATAATGAAATAGGAATGGCTGGAGCCCTAACGGTGAAGTCCAGGACACAGGCTTTTAGCCCGTGTCTCTCCACTCACTTTTCTGAAAATTTGCCTTCCCCCTCCAACTTTTAATCTCTTACTTTGTATATTTCACTCCAAGCACTTAAAAACGTTTATGTTGTAAAATAGGTAGCTAGTGGGAAGCAGCCGCGTAGCACAGGGAGATCAGCTCAGTGCTTTGTGACCACCTAGAGGGGTGGGATAGGGAGGGTGGGAGGGAGACACAAGAGGGAGGAGATATATGTGTATGTATAACTGATTCACTTTGTTATAGAGCAGAAACTAGCACACCATTGTGAAGCAATTATACTCCAATAAAAATGTTAAAAAAACACAACATTTATGTTGCTATGCTGAGAAAAGAATCCATCTGATATTTGCAACCATTCTAAATTGTAAAGAACTTAATTTGGTTGCACTCTTCCATGTGCATTTGCATTTTAAAAGGCCTACGGAAAGACCACAATGCTTGTACCTAGAGAATGGATCACTAATGGTTGAATTTCAATAATCAAAAAAAGAAAAAATATTGCTATGCAAATTATAACATATAGGCAACAGCCTACTTCAATTAGAATTCCAGCCCTGAATAGAAATTATTTACCTTTTTTTCCTAAAATAACATACTTTTAAAAGGCAGTTGTTCTATTTACATCTCTTGTCTACAGGGTTCTCAATCCACACATTTATAATATACTAACTAAAATTCTTTAAAACTGGAAAGTTTTATTGTATTTATTGTTATATCTCATGAATTTTAAAATGTCTAAAACAGAGAAAGATAATTAAGGAAAAGACTGCATACAATTTAATTGTGCAAATGAACAATATTCCCTAACTGTGTAATGAATTCAGAATTGCTTTACTTATATCAAAAATGTTTCTATCGATGTTCATTTTCTCTATTTTAGATTGTAAGCTATTCCAGGGTAAGAACTTACACTTTACTCTGTACTTGTTGTGTGGTATCATGTGTAAATCCCTGTTAGGATTGCTTCTTACCCTTTGGAATAGATGGTAAATTTTACATATGTGGTGAGATTGAAATTCATACCCCACAATGAAGATGTGTAAAAACAGATACAAAAGTGTAGCTCATCTATTTGTCTAAAATCCCACAAATTCTTCTGCTTGTAGAATGTGCATGAAGGAGGGCAGAAGAGAAGAGGATGGGAGACTTAAATTTAAAATCAAAGTTAAATCAGTCTCTCCTAGTTTGAAGTAATCTCTTTGGAGTAAATATTTAGTCAATTCAAAGTTCAAATTTTCTTTAAAGTTGATTTCCCTCTGAAACTGTCTACTTGTTCCATATTCCTTCCCAAATGGCATCTGACTCCAGGGGAAACTCCTGAAATTTTCACGGCCCTGTGAGTAGCTAGCAGATTCTGACCCCCTCTCCCCTGACGGTGATGAAAAATACCCTTCTTCTTGTAGACAGAGGTAATCTTGCTGGGCTGGGGATGGAGGGCTTGTCTCGGATTTCAGTCTCCACTGGCCACCTTTGTGCAAATTTACAATGGTACACGGCAGTCCTGAACATCTCTTATCACTTAAAAAATTACCTTTAAAAAGAGGTTCTGGGACTTCCCTGGGGGCACAGTGGCTAAGAATCCACCTGCCAATGCAGGGGACACAGGTTCGAGCCCTAGTCCGGGAAGATCCCACATGCCGCGGAGAAACTAAGCCCGTGAGCCACAACTACTAAGCCTGCACTCTAGGGCCCTCAAGCCACAACTACTGAAGCCTGAGAGCCACAACTACTGATCCTGTGTGCCTAGAGCCCTGTGCTCCGCAGCAAGAGAAGCCACCAAATTGAGAAGCCCGTGCACCGCAACGAAGAGTAGCCCCCGCTCGCCACAACTAGAGAAAAGCCTGCAAGCCTGCGTGCAGCAATGAAGACCCAATGCAGGCACTGAATACATACATACATACATACATACATACATACATACATACGTAAGAGGTTCTTAGAGATAATTTTCCAACAGCCAGTTCTCACTCAAGCTGGGTGAAAGGCAATTTATGACTGCAAAGTATTAGAAAAGAGTAAAGCTAATTTTATTTTTATATTGTCCTGAAAAGGGAGGAGATTGAAATGGTAAGTGTTAATTACATGAATTTGTCTGATGTGTTGTGCATTGAGTTAGGAGTTAAAATTCCTTGATCTGATTTTGTGCTTTGTTAGTTTTGGCTTTCTTTAGATTCATTACTTGACCAATTGAACTTTAGTTTTTCTGTAAAATGGGTAATAATGTGTGTCTCCTTCACCTTATCTGAAGGAAGTATTGACTATGTTAATATATTTGAAAACTCTTTGGAAATGGTAATGTCTGATAAGGATGGAAAGTGATGTATATTTGCCTGCCACCTCCTGTCTAGATTGTAAACTCCTTGGGGGCAGTGACAGTATCCCACCCTTCCTTGAATCCCCACAATGCCCTGCACAGAATAAAATTTCACTAAAGGTCCCATAGACTGATGGAGTCCCTAAAGAGCAACTCAGGTAACTATGCTAGCTGCAATGGAAGTGTGGCAATCTGATATAAGAACTCTCTGGAGTGGAAAAGAGTTTGAGAAATCCTGTTTTGACAGCTGATGAAACACTTTAAGAGCAATTCAAAATCAAAGAGTGATCTTTGCTTCTACTAATTAATGAAGCTGCAAAGAAAAGACAGTCAGATGGTTGAAACCAGGAGTTCTCAAAGTGTGCTCCCATCACCCCCACAGCTGCATCACCTGAGAACTTGCTAGAAGTACAAATTCTCCATCCCCTTCCCACACCTATAGAATCAGAAGCTCCAGAGTTAGGGCCCAGAAATCTGTCTTTTAACAAGATTCTGATGCATGCTAAGAGAGTCATTGGCTTCAATAATATAAACAGTTATTATCTGATGCACGAAAAGATTGAAATAATTGGTTTTGAGCACTGGTTCAGCTGCTGAACATTGTCTTAGGCTCTTCTGAATTCTTCCACTCCGGTGGCCTTAGTTTGCTGAATTTTTGCCCTTAATCTCATCGTCTCAAGGTTGCAATATGGCTGCTGTAGCCCCAGTCATCATATCCTCACTCAAGTCAGGAAGGAAGGAGGTAAAAGGAGAAGGGACAATGCCACTTGCAAAGACTGCTTTTACTAGGAAACAGAATGCTTTCCTAGAAAGTCTCCGGCTGCGTTATCTTTACATCTCATCGGCCAGGATTGTGTCTCACGGCTATCCTTAGCTGCTTTCCAAACTTTATATTGGAGGCAGGTAAGGGAGGAAGGAGCTGAGAATTGGTATTTAGTTAGCTAGCCAACCATGTCTTCATAAAAATGGAGGACTATAACATAAACCCAACGATTTAGAAGACTTTTCCCAGAAATGAGAAAACACAGGGAAAATGAGATATCTGTCTTTAAATACTGTATTCGGAAGGCTGTCCTGTGGAAGAAATCTCAAATGTTATGTGAAGCTTCACAAAGCAGGAACGATAGGTGCAAGCTAGGCATCACAGATGTTGTTGGCTCCACGAAAAAAGTTTTCTAATGATCAGGACGTTTCAAAAGGAAATCGGAGGCTTATGGAGTAGTCAGCACACTATCACCCTATAAACATTTCTCAAAAATACAGTGGAGAGAATTCCTGCAATGGGTCTCTTGCAAGTCTAAGATTGTATGTTCTGACTAAAATTACATTATGGATAACACTAATGACCAGCACCTGATGCACATTTACTCTATCCTTGACATTATGTTAAGTGCTTTACATGCATTATCTCATTTTCTACCACTAGGACCCTATGAGATAAGCACGACCTTTACTCCCATTTAAAGAAACCGAGACATGTTCCGGGAAGATGGCGGAAGAGTAAGACGCGGAGAACGCCTTCCTCCCCACAGATACACCAGAAATACATCTACACGTGGAACAACTCCTACAGAACACCTACTGAACGCTGGCAGAAGACCTCAGACCTCCCAAAAGGCAAGAAACCCCCCCCACGTACCTGGGTAGGGCAAAAGGAAAAAGAATAAACAGAGACAAAAGAATAGGGACGGGACCTGCACCAGTGGGAGGGAGCCGTGAAGGAGGAAAAGCGTCCACACACTAGGAAGCCCCTTCGCGGGCGGAGGGGGAAAGGTTCAGAGCCGCAGCAGAGAGGACAGCAACCCCCCTGTTGCTGGGGGTGGGGGGGAAGCGGAATCTGGTGCCGACCAGCACTCACCAGCCCGAGAGGCTTGTCTGCTCAGGGACGGGCGGGGGCTGGGAGCTGAGGCTCAGGCTTCGGTCGGAGCGCAGGGAGAGGACTGGGGTTGGCGGCGTGAACACAGCCCGAAGGGGTCTAGTGCGCCACGGCTAGCCGGGAGGGAGTCCGGAAAAAGTCTCGAGCTGCCGAAGAGGCAAGAGACTTTTTCTTCCCTCTTTGTTTCCTGGTGCGTGAGGAGAGGGGATTAAGAGCGCTGCTTAAAGGAGCTCCGGAGACGGGCGCGAGCCGCGGCTAAAAGCGCGGACCCCAGAGACGGGCCTGAGATGCTAAGGCTGCTGCTGCCGCCACCAAGAAGCCTGTGTGCGAGCACAGGTCACTATCCACACCCCGTTCCGGGGAGCCTGTGCAGCCCGCCACTGCCAGGGTCCCGGGATCCAGGGACAACTCCCCCGGGAGGACGCACGGCGCGCCTCAGGCCGGTGCAATGTCACGCCGGCCTCTGCCGCCGCAGGCCCGCCCCGCACTGCGTGCCCCTCCCTCCCCCCCCCACCCCCGGCCTGAGTGAGCCAGAGCCTCCGAATCAGAGGCTCCTTTAACCCCGTCCTGCCTCAGCGGAGAACAGACGACCTCCGGCGACCTACACTCAGAGGCGGGGCCAAATCCAAAGCTGAGCCCCTGGGAGCTGTGTGAACAAACAAGAGAAAGGGAAATCCCACCCAGCAGCCTCAGGAGCAGCGGATTAAAGCTCCACAATCAACTTGATGTACCTGCATCTGTGGAATACATGATAGACAATGAATCATCCCAAATTGAGGAGGTGGACTTGGAGAGCAAGATTTATGATTTTTTCCCCTTTTCCTCTTTATGTGAGTGTGTATGTGTATGCTTCTGTGTGAGATTTTGTCTGTATAGCTTTGCTTTCACCATTTGTCCTAGGGTTCTGTCCGTCCTTTTTTTTTAAAATTTTTCTTCTTAATAATTACTTTTTATATTAATAACTTTATTTTACGTTATCTTCTTTCTTTTTTCCTTCCTTCCCTCCTTCCTTCCTCCCTCCCTCCTTTCTTTCTTTCTACTTCTACTAATTCTTTCTTTCTTTCTACTTTTTCTCCCTTTTATTCTGAGCCATGTGGATGAAAGGCTCTTGGTGCTGCAGCCAGCAGTCAGTGCTGTGCCTCTGAGGTGGGAGAGCCAACTTCAGGACACTGGTCCACAAGAGACCTCCCAGCTCCACATAATATCAAACGGAGAAAATCTCCCAGAGACCTCCATCTCAACACCAGCACCCAGCTTCACTCAATGACCAGCAAGCTACAGTGCTGGACATCCTATGCCAAACAACTAGCAAGACAGGAACACAACCCCACCCATTAGCAGAGAGGCTGCCTAAAATCATAATAAGTCCACAGACACCCCAAAACACACCACCAGACGTGGACCTGCCCACCAGAAAGACAAGATCCAGCCTCATCCACCAGAACACAGGCACTAGTCCCCTCCACCAGGAAGCCTACACAACCCACTGAAACAACCTTAGCCACTGGGGACAGACACCAAAAACAATGGAAACTACGAACCCGCAGCCTGCAACATGGAGACCCCAAACACAGTAAGATAAGCAAAATAAGAAGACAGAAAAACACACAGCAGATGAAGGAGCAAGATAAAAACCCACCAAACCTAACAAATGAAGAGGAAATAGGCAGTCTACCTGAAAAAGAATTCAGAATAATGATAGTAAACATGATCCAAAATCTTGGAAATAGAATAGACAAAATGCAAGAAACATTTAACAGGGACCTAGAAGAACTAAAGATGAAACAAACAACGATGAACAACACAATAAATGAAATGAAAAATACACTAGATGGGATCAGTAGCAGAATAACTGAGGCAGAAGAACGGATAAGTGACCTGGAAGATAAAATAGTGGAAATAACTACTGCAGAGCAGAATAAAGAAAAAAGAATGAAAAGAACTGAGGACAGTCTCAGAGACCTCTGGGACAAAATTAAATACACCAACATTCGAATTATAGGGGTTCCAGAAGAAGAAGAGAAAAAGAAAGGGACTGAGAAAATATTTGAAGAGATTATAGTTGCAAAATTCCCTAATATGGGAAAGGAAATAGTTAATCAAGTGCAGGAAGCACAGAGGGTCCCATACAGGATAAATCCAAGGAGAAATACGCCAAGACACATATTAATCAAACTGTCAAAAATTAAATACAAAGAAAACATATTAAAAGCAGCAAGGGAAAAACAACAAATAACACACAAGGGAATCCCCATAAGGTTAACAGCTGATCTTTCAGCAGAAACTCTGCAAGCCAGAAGGGACTGGCAGGACATATTTAAAGTGATGAAGGAGAAAAACCTGCAACCAAGATTACTCTACCCAGCAAGGATCTTATTCAGATTTGATGGAGAAATTAAAACTTTTACAGAGAAGCAAAAGCTGAGAGAGTTCAGCACCACCAAACCAGCTCTACAACAACTGCTAAAGGAACTTCTCTAGGCAAGAAACACAAGAGAAGGAAAAGACCTACAATAACAAACCCAAAACAATTCAGAAAATGGGAATATGAACATACATATCGATAATTACCTTAAATGTAAATGGATTAAATGCTCCCACCAAAAGACACAGATTGGCTGAATGGATACAAAAACAAGACCCTTACATATGCTGTCTACAAGAGACCCACTTCAGACCTAGAGACACATACAGACTGAAAGTAAGGGGATGGAAAAAGATATTCCATGCAAATGGAAACCAAAAGAAAGCTGGAGTAGCAATTCTCATATCAGACAAAATAGACTTTAAAATAAAGATTATTAGAAGAGACAAAGAAGGACACTACATAATGATCAAGGTTGAACCAAGAAGAAGATATAACAATTGTAAATATTTATGCACCCAACATAGGAGCACCTCAATACATAAGGCAAATACTAACAGCCATAAAAGGGGAAATCGACAGTAACACATTCATAGTAGGGGACTTTAACACTCCACTTTCACCAATGGACAGGTCATCCAAAATGAAAATAAGGAAACACAAGCTTTAATTGATACATTAAACAAGATGGACTTAATTGATATTTATAGGACATTCCATCCAAAAACAACAGAATACACATTTTTCTCTAGTGCTCATGGAACATTCTCCAGGATAGATCATATCTTGGGTCACAAATCAAGCCTTGGTAAATTTAAGAAAATTGAAATTGTATCAAGTATCTTTTCCGACCACAACGCTATGAGACTAGATATCAATTACAGGAAAAGATCTGTAAAAAATACAAACACATGGAGGCTAAACAATACACTACTTAATAACGAAGTGATCACTGAAGAAATCAAAGAGGAAATTAAAAAATACCTAGAAACAAATGACAGTGGAGACACAACGACCCAAAATCTATGGGATGCAGCAAAAGCAGTTCTAAGAGGGAAGTTTATAGCAATACAACCCTACCTTAAGAAACAGGAAACATCTCGAATAAACAACCTAACCTTGCACCTAAAGCAATTAGAGAAAGAAGAACAGAAAACCCCAAAGTTAGCAGAAGGAAAGAAATCATAAAAATCAGATGAGAAATAAATGAAAAAGAAATGAAGGAAACAATAGCAAAGATCAATAAAACTAAAAGCTGGTTCTTTGAGAAGATAAACAAAGTTGATAAACCATTAGCCAGACTCATCAAGAAAAAAAGGAGGAAGACTCAAATCAATAGAATTAGAAATGAAAAAGTAACAACTGACACTGCAGAAATACAAAAGATCATGAGAGATTACTACAAGCAACTCTATGCCAATAAAATGGACAGCCTGGAAGAAATGGACAAATTGTTACAAATGCACAACTTGCCAAGACTGAATCAGGAACAAATAGAAAATATGAACAGACCAATCACAAGCACTGAAATTGAAACTGTGATTAAAAATCTTCCAACAAACAAAAGCCCAGGACCAGATGGCTTCAGAGGCGAGTTCTATCAAACATTTAGAGAAGAGCTAACACCTATCCTTCTCAAACTCTTCCAAAATATAGCAGAGGGAGGAACACTCACAAATTCATTCTATGAGGCCACCATCACCCTGATACCAAAACCAGACAAGGATGCCACAAAGAAAGAAAACTACAGGCCAATATCACTGATGAATATAGATACAAAAATCCTCAACAAAATACTAGCAAACAGAATCCAACAGCACATTAAAAGGATCAGACACCATGATCAAGTGGGGTTTATTCCAGGAATGCAAGGATTCTTCAATATACGGAAATCAATCAACGTGATACACCATATTAAAAATTGAAGGAGAAATACCATATGATCATCTCGATAGATGCAGAGAAAGCTTTCGACAAAATTCAACACCCATTTATGATAAAAACTCTGCAGAAAGTAGGCATAGAGGGAAGTTTCCTCAACATAATAAAGGCCATATATGACAAACCCACAGCCAACATCATCCTCAATGGTGAAAAACTGAAAGCATTTCCACTAAGGTCAGCAACAAGACAAGATGTCCCACTCTCACCACTCTTATTCAACATAGTTTTGGAAGTTTTAGCCACAGCAATCAGAGAAGAAAAGGAAATAAAAGGAATCCAAATCAGAAAGAAGAAGTAAAACTGTCACTTTTTGTAGATGACATGATACTATATATAGAGAATCCTAAAGATGCTACCAGAAAACTACTAGAGCTAATCAATGAATTTGGTAAAGTAGTAGGATACAAAATTAATGCACAGAAATCTCTGGCATTCCTATACACTAAGGATGAAAAATCTGAAAGTGAAATCAAGAAAACACTCCCATTTACCATTGCAACAAAAAGAATAAAATATCTAGGAATAAACCTACCCAAGGAGACAAAAGACCTGTATGCAGAAAATTATAAGACACTGATGAAAGAAATTAAAAATGATACAAATCGATGGAGAGATATACCATGTTCTTGGATTGGAAGAATCAACATTGTGAAAATGACTCTATTACCCAAAGCAATCTGCATATTCAATGCAATCCCTATCAAATTACCAGTAGCATTTTTCACAGAACTAGAACAAAAAATTTCACAATTTGTATGGAAACATAAAAGAACCCGAATAGCCAAAGCAATCTTGAGAACAAAAAACGGAACTGGAGGAATCAGGCTCCCTGACTTCAGACTATACTACAAAGCTACAGTAATCAAGACAGTATGGTACTGGCACAAAAAGAGAAAGATAGATCAATGGAACAGGATAGAAAGCCCAGAGATAAACCCACGCACATATGGTCACCTTATCTTTGAAAAAGGTGGCAGGAATGTACAGTGGAGAAAGGACAGCCTCTTCAATAAGTGGTGCTGGGAAAACTGGACAGGGACATGTAAAAGTATGTGATCAGATCACTCCCTAACACCATACACAACAATAAGCGCAAAATGGATTAAAGACCTAAATGTAAGGCCAGAAACTATCAAACTCTTAGAGGAAAACTTAGGCAGGACACTCTATGAGATAAATCACAGCAAGATCCTTTTTGACCCACCTCCTAGAGAAATGGAAATAAAAACAAAAATAAACGAATGGGACGTAGTGAAACTTAAAAGCTTTTGCACAGCAAAGGAAACCATAAACAAGGCCAAAAGACAACCCTCAGAATGGGAGAAAATATTTGCAAATGAAGCAACTGACAAAGGATTAATCTCCAAAATTTATAAGCAGCTCATGCAGCTTAATAACAAAAAAACAAACAACCCAATCCAAAAATGGCAGAAGACCTAAATAGACATTTCTCCAAAGAAGATATACAGACTGCCAACAAACACATGAAAGAATGCTCAACATCACTAATCATTAGAGAAATGCAAATCAAAACTACAATGAGATACCATCTCACACCAGTCAGAATGGCCATCATCAAAAAATCTAGAAACATTAAATGCTGGAGAGGTTGTGGAGAAAAGGGAACCCTCTTGCACTGTTGGTGGGAATGTAAATTGATACAGCCACTGTGGAGAACAGTATGGAGGTTCCTTAAAAAACTACAGATAGAACTACCATATGACCCAGCAATCCCACTACTGGGCATATACCCTGAGAAAACCATAATTCAAAAAGAGTCATGTACCAAAATGTTCATTGCAGCTCTATTTACAATAGCCCAGAGATGTTAATAACCTAAGTGTTCATCATCGGATGAGTGGATACAGAAGATGTGGCACATATATACAATGGAATATTACTCAGCCATGAAAAGAAACGAAATTGAGCTATTTGTAATGAGGTGGATAGACCTAGAGTCTGTCATACAGAGTGAAGTAAGTCAGAAAGGGAGAGACAAATACCGTATGCTAACATGTATATATGGAATTTAAGAAAAAAAATGTTATGAAGAATCTAGGGGTAAGACAGGAATAAAGACACAGACCTACTAGAGAATGGACTTGAGGGTATGGGTAGGGGGAAGGGTAAGCTGTGACAAAGCGTGAGAGAGGTATGGACATATATACACTACCAAACGTAAAGTAGATAGCTAGTGGGAAGCAGCCGCATAGCACAGGGAGATCAACTTGGTGCTTTGTGGTCGCCTGGAGGGGTGGGATAGGGAGGGTGGGAGGGAGGGAGACGCAAGAGGGAAGAGATATGGGAACATATGTATATATATATAACTGATTCATTTTGCTGTAAAGCAGAAACTAACACACCATTGTTAAGCAATTATACTCCAATAAAGATGTTAAAAAAAAAGAAGAAAAAAAAAGAAACCAAGACATAAAGAAGTCATACTTTGTTTAAGGTCATGGACTTGAGGTGTGCACCCAGGTACTATGACTTAGAAGCCGTCCTCCTTATTCTTGCCACCAATGCCTGGATTTAAAGCAATCCCACAATTTAAAAAAATTTAAGAAATAAAATGCAAATTCCTCATTTAGCTGTAAATGCATTTCCTTTCTTCACTCCTTTCTAGGGACTCACAGTCATGAAGCCAGGTCTTTGAATTCTCCTTTCTGACATGCTAATATTCCCATAGCTCCCTTTTCACAGCTCCCACTTAGATGATCCCTCCTCTAGAATCCAGTTTAAACAATTAGACAATCTGTCCTGCTAGGTTAACTTGATTTCTCCTCGATATTTTTCTTTTAGAAAATCGTCCTGTGAGAGTGATTGTCCCTAAACATTTCTATGTACTTACTTTTGAGTAAAAATCCTGACTGCCAAGAATACTTTCAGAGAAGAATGCATCGTTATTTCCAACTCCTGGACTAATCTGAGAATAGTTTTGGCAACCTGTGTATCCCTACTCCCAGTTTTCAAATGTTCATACTACCTGATGCAAGGTAGATATTGACTGAAAGTTTGTTGAATGAAAGACTACATTCATAGATGTTAATCACAACTGCTTTTTGAAACAACATACAGTCTCACACATATAAATCTTCTGATCATTTTTCATGGTTGTACACTGGTCTAGAATAATGCCAGGCCATTCCACACACACGCTTGGTAAAAAGAAAGCAAAAGTATTTGTTTTCATACAGAAGGGCTAATTATGTATTACCAAGAGGAAATATGTCTACACCAAGAGTCACCATATTGGGATCACATAAGCAGAACAGATAATGGGAGGACACATATCTGGAAACTGACTCTATCCTCAAAGCTGGACCTTATCTTCCAGAACCACACCCAAAGACTCGATGTTCAGAAACTAAGAGGTGAATGTAGCTGTATTAATTTCAAAATAAAAGGTAAAGGTTAAAATTAAGACAATGAAGAACAGAACCCCTAAGCTTAACAGAAGAAACGGGCAAGAGTAGAAGATTGGCGGTCCCAGAACATAAGAGGTCAACTAAACACCTCACATGGGAGCCATGACAACACCCTAGCCACACAATCTCTTGAACTCAATGGTATTTTGTGCTAATGACGTCCCTCTTCTTTTTTTTTAACCATTTCTTAAAATTGAAGTATAGTTAATTTACAATGTTGTGTTAGTTTCAGATGTAGAGAAAGTATATACAAACATATATATTTATATATCTATTCTTTTTCAGATTCCTTTCCATTATAGGTTATTATCAGATACTGAATATAGAAAAGAGTCCCCTGTGCTCACAGTAAGTCTTTGTTGTTTATCTATTTTATATATAGTAGTGTGTATCTGCTAATCCCAAGCTCCTAATTTATCCCTTCCCCCCTCCCCTCGCTTTCCCCTTTGGTATCCATAAGTTTGCTTTCTATGTCTGTGAGTCTATTTCTGTTTTGTAACTAAGTTCATTTGTATCACGTTTTTAGATTCCACATATAAGTGATATCATATGATATTTGTCTTTCTCTGTCTGACTTACTTAGTATGATAATCTTTAGGTCCATCCATGTTGCTGCAAATGACATTATTTCATTCTATTTGAATGGCTGAGTAATATTCCATTGTATATATGTACCACATCTTCTTTATCCATTCCTCTGTCGATGGACATTTAGCTTGTTTCCGTGTCTTGGCTATTGTAAATAGTGCTGCTGTGAACATTGGGGTGCGTGTATCCTTTAGAATTATAGTATTGTCTGGATATATGTCCAGGAGTGGGATTGCGGGATCATATGGTAGCTCTATTTTTAGTTTTTTGAGGAACCTCCATACTGTTCTCCATAGTGGCTGCACCAATTTACGTTCTCACTAACAGCGTAGGAGGGTTCCTTTTTCTCCACACCCTCTCCAGCATTTGTTATTTGTAGACTTTCTGATGATGGCCATTCTGACTGGTGTGAAATACCTCATTGTAGTTTTGATTTGTATTTCTCTAATAATTAGCGATGTTGAGCATTTTTTCATGTGCCTGTTGGCCATCTGTATGTCTTCTTTGGAGAAATGTCTATTTAGGTCTTCTGCCCATTTTTTGATTGGTTTTTTTTTTTTGATATTATGTTGTATGAGCTGTTTGTATATTTTAGAAATGAATCCCTTGTTGGTTGCTTCATTTGAGAATATTTTCTTCCAGTCCATAGGTTGTCTTTTAATTTCATTTATGGTTTCCTTTGCATGAAGATCTTCTTCCTAACACTGATACTGCTGATGTCCCATTGGGACCATATATTTCACTATTAAATTAGAATATTTTTGAAAATAAATATGCCGAAAGAAGAAATAGATTTTTGCATGAGGAAGCTTATCCTTATGACTTACAGCAACAATTATAGATGTCAAAATCACATCCCTAAAATAGGTACAGTAAAAATTATGGATAGTGTTGTTTAGAAATGACTATCAATGTGAATACATAAAAATATAGTTGTTGGATCATGCTGTCTTTTGGCGTCAAACAGAAACAAAAAATGAACTGGATTTGTAGGTTATTTCTGCAAGATTCTAAGAAAATGAATTTAAAAAATAACTTTGCCAACTGATGATGTGGTTTAAAAGTCAATGCTTAAATGCCAACCAAAATCTAGCACCCTAAACTCTTAAGCAAGGACCACACGTTCTCTATTTTCTGTGTGCAATATCAACAAGGTAGTTGAAGCATTTCAATGACATGCAGAGTCCTGAAAACATTCAGGTTGACAGCTGAGAAGTTATGGCAGACCCATCATTTTGATGTACAGAAATCAGGTGTTTCACATAAAATAAAAACTCTGCCATCAGTTTTGCATAAAAGACAAGTCATAACTAGGGATTTCAGGTACAGAAACAACTATTTATGTGCAGGAAAGTGGAAAGGTCTGCAGCTGATGGATCCTTCTCTACCGTGATATCATGCACCTTAGAATTTTAAAGCTGGAAGGGAACTTGTGAAGGTACAGACTCTTCTTTCAGCAATTAGAGAAACTGGTTATCCAAAGAAGCCAAGTGAATTATTTAAATTAGCCGTCTACAAAGAGATCCAATTCAATTTTCCTATGTTCTTTCTATCCATTAGGGAGATTCCCCAAACCCCACCCCCATCACAAAATGGGAAAGGAGGCAGGTAGGAGGGTCGAATTAACTCTTCAGCATACCATAATTCTAAATCACTCACATACACCAACGCTTTGCTATCATATGGGAACCTAAAAAGATGAAAGGTGTCGTCCCTCTCCTCAAGAAGCCTATATTTTAATTGGGAAGTTTATGATTCAGTGGGGGTAAAATATTGTTTTCTTATAGACTAGAATGCTGCTCTCTGTGTCAGCATGGAACACCCTAAGGTAGCAAGTTTCCTGTCACTCCTGGTCCTCTATGACACTGATTCTATTGTCACTCCTGCTTTAATCCTTCTTTATTTTTGTAACTCACTTTTGTTATGACGTATTGTAATCAGTACAAAAGAATAAGGTATGATTAATCTTATAGCAAACATCTATGTTCCCACCATGCATCTTAAGAAACAGAAAATTCTGCAGTTCTTCCTATGTTCCTTCCCACAGGGTTTGGATATAATTTTTGTCATAGTTACATATACATATACACATATATGTATATGTACACATATACAGGTATGTATATATATATACACATATACATATATGCAGCATATCGTTATGTTTTATGTATCTTGGACTTTGTAAGTGGTAACGTATTGTATACATACTTCTATGATTAGTATATTTATCCAACTTTATATTTTCAAGATTCAACCGTGTTTGCAGGTGAATTCCAGCTCATTTTCCCTGTTGAACAATATAAAATTGCACTGCATGCAGATGACACATGTATTTGTTCATCTAAGAATAAGCCTTTAAGTAGCTTGGGATTGTTTTATTGCTTTTAATTTTACTGTTACAAACAATGGTCACTATTTTACAGATATTGTTTCACTTATACAGGAAAATCTTTCAGGCATGTGCAAGTTCTTACCACAGCCCTTTCCTAAGTTGTTATGCCCATGTATCCTCCTAGAATCAGTAATTACGAGTTTCCATTTCTCTGTATCCTCACCGCTCTTGGTTTCATCTGACTCAAAATTTTGTCAATCTGCTGAGTGTGAATTGTATCACAGTGGCTTTCATTTGCATTTCCCTGTTTACTGATATTGAGCATTTTTATATGTTTATTAAACATTCAGATTTTCTCTTCTGTGAAGTGCAAGTTCATGCCTTTTGCACATTTTTCTATTTAGTTGTTTTTCTTTTTTTTATTGATTTGTAGCAATGTCATTCTCAAAATCAATGACTCATTGGTTGTATGTGCTGGAAATATCTTCTCCCAGATTATAACTTGCATTTGCAGGTTTTTTACCCTGTCTTTTGAGAAATGGATTGTTCAATTTTAATGCAATTATATTTATCATCTTTTCACTTAGGGTTGGTGACTTTTGTGTCTTGTTTGTAAAATCATTCCCCACAGTGCAGTCATGAGCAGAGTGGGCCATCCATTCTTCCAGACCCTAATTTAATTCTAATCCTCATGAAGCCCTGACAAATGCAACAGTATTCCATATGACCTTGTGACTCCACTATTCTCTCTTCCTAAACCTAAATTCCAAGCTGTAACCAACTGCATGTCCACTGTGATGCAATCCTGCACCGTGATGAAACACCTTCCCACCTTGCTGATCTGGGTCTTTTATCCCCTCGCATTCAGGCCTTCCTTCCCCTGCTTGATCTGTCAGGTAGGGAGTGAGGGCTGACACTTTATCAGCATTTCCCAGGGTCCTGCTGTTTTTCTGTGCGGAGACACTGGCCAGAAAGTAGAGGACCGTCTGCTCCCGCCTCCATCCCATATCCCCTCACCGCCCCCCTCCAACCCCCTGCCCAACCCCTTGTCCTAATGACTCAGCAGCATCTCTGGCAACAGCTGTCTTCCCTCCCCGACAGGTCAAGCTCAAATGGATCCAGTTGCCACCAGCAATTCTGGGTCCTGAGGTTCAGTCACATCCCCACCCTGCTTTGTGCCCCGCCCTGAGGGACTCATGACTTCCTTCTGTGATTAATATCTAGGTCACTTCACATCCATTGTTTGGCTTTCGTCTCCTCCCTTATCACTGGAAATTAAGTGGAAATCAGTGGAATTAAGTGAAATCTTCTCACAGTGCTTCCAAGCCCCTTTAGAACTCAGCCCCATTTCCCTCCCCAACTTTATCCCCTGCTTCTTCCTGCCCTTAGTGTGTGATATAGACAAGCCAAACTTCATTTGCTTCTTATTCTTTTTAAAATCATCTCATGGCTTCTCATCCTGGAAGAGGTCACCACCACCACCATCTGCACCAACCTTTGTGTTTCTCATCTTTGTGGGAAAACTCTATCCACTCTTCAAATCTCCGCACACTCCACCGTGAATCCATCTCTACAGCTCGGTCAGAATTAATCAGTTCCTTTTCTTTAAGAACACACAAGTGCTGCTATTCTGCATGGTGTGGGGAGGAGGGGCAGTTACAGCATTAACACGCAAGCACACTGATGCTTGAGCCAGGTTTTCATTGGTCCAAATCCCAACTCTTCTGCTAAGAGCTATACAGCCTCGGCAAGTCACTCAACCTCCCTGACCTTCAGCTTCGTCTTTACAAAATGCAAAAAATAAAGGTACCTTACTGGGAGGATAGTTGTCAGCATTTCATGAGCGAATGCATCTAGCATTCAATAAAGGCTACTATTAGTATAACTTCACGTTGCCTCCCACTTTTGGCTTAAACGCCTCTGCACATTTGGTGAGTGTGTCCATGGGCTCCTCAAGGATGAGGACCACAGCCTTCTGTTGTTTGTTTAGCAGCCCTTTATCTGAGCATTGTATTTGCATCTAATACATGTTCTATAAATATTTGTTAAAAGGTACAAATCTGTTCTAACCCCAGCAGAGGGTGGGGCAGGGAGGTTGGACGTTAGGAAGCGTTCTCCTCTTCCCTCACCTTCTACTTGTCACAATCCTTTTGGGGAGTTGACTTTTCTCTTCTTACATATCCAGTCTCTAAGCTCCCCAAAATTATATCAACAGCAAAAAAAATCAAGCCATATACCCCATTTACCTCTCGGGGGGAGTGAACAAACAGGAGATTTGCTACATCTGTGAAACCTTCACACAACACAGGAACTACACAAGAACACCATTTACGAAACACACACTGGACTTGGAAACTAAGGGAGGATTTTTTTTTTCCTTTAAATGTTGTCAGCAAGGAATGAGAAACTCAGCAGGAACTCACACCCCTGGTGATTCTGCAGAGTAACGGGGAGAACCAAGCTGAGCCTTTCAAGACAAAAAAGTGATGCATTGGGTAGAGGTGGTGTAAGTGAGGTCACCTGAAAAGCAAGGTAGTGTAAGAGATGCCTGGATGCCCAGCCTCTAGAAGTGTCTCCCCAGACCAGTACACTGAAGAGCAAACTTCTCTCAATACAATACCCCAGATTGTGTCATGCTTTACAATTGAGAACTGAGAGGAAGTAGTAACCAAAAAATTTATATGCATAAAATTAGGGATGACTATTCCTATGAATCGAAAATCTATATCCTTAAAATATGTAGGGTATAATTCCTAAAGAATCGGAAGCCACAATTACAACAGAGATATCGATTTGTTTGCCAAGGCAACAGAGGTGTTTTAGGCTTAACAACATAGGGAAAGAAATTATCCAAGATACAGTTTACATATCCAGGCATTGCTAGTTCTAAAAGAAAGTCTTGTCATTGCTGAAGCTAAGAGGCATCTCGGGGCTTTAGTTAGTCCGTGGAGCATGGGGCATCTTCTTTCCAACGTACTGTAAGCCATGTGCAGCAAGTACCAAGACAAATAGTTATCTTGCTATTAGCAAGAAAAAGCACAATGCTGTGCTACTATAAAGCTAGCTAAGAGTTAAGAAATTATATGTGAAAAATACCTATGTTCCTTCCCTTAAAGGTTTTGTATAGTAATGCTTTGTAGAATCGATGTTGATAAAATTCACTGCAATTAGAAAGAAGAAAACAGAACAGCCAAGCCAGCATAGGACTTATACCCATATTACTGACCAGCGAGTTTCCCAGCATCAGTAAAACTTCTATGGAAAATTAATTTCATGCTTGTCTGCTCTGGTAAAACCCCTTACTGAGTTGTTATAAAAAGAGAAAATTGAGATCAGCTGTGGGAATACCAAAAAGGGTTGATGCAGCTAAAAAGAATTGTCATGTTTACATGTTCTATTACTTTAGGGCCTACACCCGCCTAGAACCCTCAGTAAGGTTGCTTTTCTGCTAACAGAGTTCAAAATTATTGCCCACGTGAGCCCTCACAAAAATTCTGGAAAGATGCATGTATACCCAGAGCAAGTAAAAACAATAATAATAATAATATAATGAAATTATTAACCCATTTAAAGAACAGATGGACAGACTTTCTATGTGAGAAACTAGCCAATCATTGAGAAATCTGCATAATATTTACTGTACAGAGTTCAAACCTCTGTTCTCTAATATTTGTGTTTGCTATAATTTGTTTCACAAGACAAAGTCTAGGGTACATTCACCTATGTTAGGGAGATCTGTAGCTTTTCAAATTCTGTAGAAAAAATTCTGAGCAGAAACTAAGCATATTATTTTGTTTATCTTAGGAAGCAATTTGCTTCAAGGTGAAATTTCAAAAGATTCACCTTCCAGGTGATTTCACATTTTTTGTTATTATGCATTTGAAAACAGCTTGGGTATGACATACCATACCTTCTGCTCATATAAATAAGACTGAGGAACAGATGGCTACTGACCTTTATCTCCAATCACGTTCTGCCTGCCGGCATATTATCTTATTTGTAAAAAATAATCTTCTTACCTTCCAGTATTTCTCAGATGGGAAGTTGATTCAAGAGCCTATCAGTAATTATCATAAGTATTAACAGCTTGACACACATGCATATAGTCCCATGGATTCCTGTCTAGGAAATCAACTTTCTGGTATTTTTAACAATCAAAAACCACAGTTTAATATCTCCTAGTTGGAGATATAAAAGAATAAGCATATTCACAAAACCAGTGTGTTCACCCTAAAAATGCTCTGGTATATTTATCAGACAAATAGGCAAATCATTCAGATATTGGCACTGAGAAACCAATTTTCAATGGTCTAGGTCATGTAGAAAAATTTAATGGTGGGTAAAAAAAAAGTGCTATCCTCATTCTAAAGCATGTAATTATTAACCAGAAAAGGAAGGCACTGTATACATGAAAGTCCTTTGTGATATATATTTATTTACTATTTCTTTAGCAATTAAGGATACATTTTATGAAAATAACATTGGTGTACCTCACAGGAAATACTTTTAAGAACTTGAAGTTTATGTCTGCATGTCCAGAGGCACACATAGACCTAGGGCGGAGTCAAGGCAAAGATAACTATATGCTTACTCGGTGGGTTACAAATTCTTTTATTACAAATGTATTTTCTCATTTCATCTTCACCTCTTAAGTGGTAAATATTATATTCTGGTAGGTAGCGACTTATAAAACAAAGATATATTCAAAATTTTGTAGCAATAATCTATATACTTCAGAAGACATTTTTGTAGCACTGAAATGTCCAAAATTACCCCAAATTGCATCATGTGGCGTCTTCAGTGAGAGTAAAAAATAATAGTATAATATTTGAGGAAAATGACTGTTTCAAAATTGTGTGATTGTTTAACAAATTTTGTCAAGTAAGTTTTGTGGTAGGAAAATAATCTTTCCCAAATTAACAGTGACTGTTAATATAAATGGCCCCTGGGAAAGGACTTAAATTTTTGTTATCTCTATGCTGGTATATATATATATATATATATATATATATATATAATTTTTTTTTCGGTACGCGGACCTCTCACTGCTGTGGCCTCTCCCGTTGCGGAGCACAGGCTCTGGAAACGCAGGCTCAGCGGCCATGGCTCACGGGCCCAGCCGCTCTGCGGCATGTGGGATCCTCCCAGACCGGGGCACGAACCCGTGTCCCCTGCATCGGCAGGCGGACTCTCAACCACTGCACCACCAGGGAAGCCCCTATGCTGGTATATATTTTATAAAACAATTAAGTCAGGCTATAAGACCTCTTTGAAAACAAAAGAATGTTATCTATACAACTTTTTGCATAGTTGTTTATGATCTTTTAATGATGCTAGCATCATTATCCTGATATTTTCTACTTGAAAGCAAATTTACAGGGTGAACATTACTGTGGAAGTTTAATCTCTTATCAATGTGCCTACAGATTCAATTAGTATGACAATTTACAAATAACATAAAAATGTTACTCACTGTATGGGAATGTGTTGGAAGTTTTCTTTTGATCCCAGAAGTAATTAAAATAGTGCAGAAGATAAGGTCAGCGTCTAGAACTCGACCTGCATGAGTTTTCCTGAGAATTGACTACAAACATTCAAATACTCTTTGAAAAAGAAAATTATAATTTTTCACCTATCTTGGCTTATCAATAACTTAAAGCAAAACTCAACAATTTAAGCTGCAATTATAAAAAAAAAAACCACTAGTATTTCCCTAAAGTATTAATGAAAAATGAATACTAGCTCATTATTAAAAGTGTACAATGGTACAGTCAAGATAATTATTTTTATAAGTAAATTTTGTTTAACTGTATTTTAAAAAATCCAAAAGGAATGGGTCTTAAGAAATGATGCAACACATCTATTTAATATCACATGTTTAATGTCCTAAAATACAAAATGTAAATGCATATAAATAATATATCATAAATGATTATTTTATTTTAAAACTATGATACATAATTTACACTAAACCATTTTAAAGGGATATAATTTATGAATGATAATAACTAATATAACACTCAGTTGTTGATAATCAGTGATGATAAATGAAAGACATTACTGAGGATGTACAAAGACAGATAGTAATAAAAACAGGCATTGTAAAATCAATGAATTTTAGCCCTAGAGTTTTGAGACTTCTCAAATTTCCTCCATCAAAATATATCTAAAAGTCTGACATGTACTCCAGCATATCCAAAGGAGCTGAGGCATTAGTTCCAGATTTCTTTCAAGTTACACATTTCGTTTTTAAATCTGATAATATATTTATCTTACTATCATTACTCAGGTAATGTGTCTTTCCCAAAATCTTTGAGTAAAAATGTGCTCCAGAAAGTGTGCCCCTATTAATACTGTGGATTTATTTAAACTCTGATAGTCACAGCACCCCAAAGTCCTGGCATATGGATATCCCTGAATAAAATCACAGATTTGGTCCAATCTCCACCTAGACCCAGACAGGTTAAGATGAACCTGACCAAGGTCAGCCGCTACACAACGGTAGCTGTAAGGCAAGAACTCTGCTTCTTGACTCCCCATCTATTTCTTTTATATCAATTTCTTTGTCCCAATCAACTGGTATCTATGGCTACAATTCAGGAACTATGGATTCTACTTCTGGTTTTACATGGAAACCTATTATATCACAGCTTGCTATTAAATAAATCCAGATATTATGTAAGTTAAAATTAATCCCATCAATATCCTTCTGATAAAAAACAAAAAAAAATGCCTAAGCAGGGAAATCATATTTATCCTAAACAGTTGCCTAGTGCCTTGAAACTGCTGGGATGGTTCTAAATCTAAAAAATAAACAATAGGAAAGGGAAGGATTCATTTCCTTGGTTCTCACCCTGACTCTATGAGGTCATTATTATTAACATCCCCATTTTTGCAAGTGGGGAGAATTGAGACTGTGAAGATTTCAATAAAAGCATGTACAAGTTAAGAATTAGAAAGTGGTAGATACAGGAGCTGAATTCAAGACTGCAGAGAGTGTACTCTTAATCGCCATGCTCTATTTCTTGCAAAACAAAGATGGTTGCTAAAAACATAAAGATGACCCCATTATACACCATGAGTGAGTCGTTTACCAGCTAGAAATTATGGAAGGTTCAGAACCATTGCCACTGGCCATCACAAGGTGGTCGGCATGAAAACTCAGACACTTGGGAGACTGAGAAGAGGAAGGGAAAAAAAGAAAGGCAAACACAGGATGGGAGAAGTGAGAGAGATAGACTGAAACAGTGGCAGGCCTAGAAGCAGCAGAGATGGTAGGTAAACATTCAGAAGTCTCGGAGAGAGTGAGCATGGAGGGGAGGTTAGAAGCAGCTTGAGGCCATGAGCAACAGACCATGCAGCAAGAGAAATAGGGAGTGAAAATTCAGAAATAGACAAATATTTCTGCAGGGAAGTGATCCATGATAGGGAGGCAGGGAACGTGTAGATTTCTGGGCAGTAGGATGAGGGGAGGGAGGCAGCGTAGAGGTAACACTGCACCTCGTTCACATAAAAGCAATAGTGATGCTTGGAACTGTGGTTCCAGAGCCTGCAGGGTGGCAGGTGTGGGTTGTATCCTACCAGAAGACATACTGGAAAAAGCATAGAAAACTGACCCCCACAAAATGCATGAATTTGTGATTTTAATTAGAATGACTTGTAATTTTATAATTAGAAATCTCTAAAAAATCTAGGTTTACAGTGGCTTTTTTTTTATCATAATTTTGGGCAACCCTGGGCCTCTTTAGCTTCCTTAAATACACACTATTCCTAGGTCAACACCAATGCCAGTGTAATCTTCTAAATATATATATTCTTTGTCACCCTTATACCTGAAATTTTTGAAAATCCAAATTCTAGTGAGATGCAAGAAAACTTTGGTGGCCTGGCACCACTGACTTCTCTACTGTTACTTCTGTCTACTTTTCCGTATGCATCTCCATGAAAAGCAATTACTTATAGAGCCTTGAAAGCACAGTGCGCTTGCTGCCTGCACACTTTTATGCAGGATGCTCCTCACGTCTTGAACACTTTGGGCCGAACTAACTACTTCACATCCTTCAAGCTCAGAAATCACCTTCCCCAGGAATCCCTCCATTACCCAGGTCTTGCGCTTTTCTATGTCATGGCACTCACATCACCTACAATTATCACCTGTCTGATCATTTTGTCCAAATCTTTATCTCCAACCCAAATTGCTTATTTGTTTACCACTGATGTCCTAGATCCATATTTGTAACTTCTATGTTCATAGTTCCAACTTGTTACTTGAATGTGCCTTGGCCATATACAAGCCTGAACTCCTCTGGTCCCCAAGTATCTCCCCAGGAGCTGAACCAGCTCCTCCCCAGCTATTCCCTATTCTAATAAATGTCTCAGATGCTCAAGTGAGAAAAACTGGGGGGGTCATCCTTGATGCCTTCCATGGCAACCATGAAAATGCACTCACAGAACACCAACTACAGGTGATGTTACAGGACTACAGGTGATGCACTTTGAAATCCATCCCCACGTTTGTACTGAGCCCACGATTCCCAAGAGCCAGTGATGGTGTGCGTCAGGGGTGCCATGGTAGAACATTCCTGGAGATGAGAGACTCTTCAGATGGCCACCTTTAGCTTGAGTACTCCCCAACAACTTTTCAGAAACGTTGCTAGACTATTGGGTAATCTAAGACACCTCCACCTAACTTTCTCTCTCCTTCCCTTGCGGTCAGATTGCATCAAGATCTGCTGGCTCTCCCAACCTTATCCAGCTCCATCCCTATCTTCTCTTTCATAGGTACTTCCTCTAATAAAATTCTTTCAGATTCAATCCCATGCTTGCTACTGCTCTTGGAATATCTGGCCTAATGCACTATCTTCTCCCTCTTCTCTAAGTATGGTTTATCCTTTTTCCTAAACATGCCCTGAATTTATTCTCATTGCCATTAATATGTTAGACCAGGCTAGTAGCAGCTTTTGTCTAGTTTTTCTTTTTTTAATGTAACAGCTTTTTTGAGATATAATTAACATACAATACTAATCATTCATTTAAAGTGTACAATTCAATGATTTTTTAGTATATTCACAGGACTGTGCTACTATCACCACAATCAATTTTAGAACATTTTCTTCATTCCCAAAAGAAACCCTGTGTTTGGTGAGCAGTCACTCCCCATTTCCTCCTAATACACTCAGCCCCAGGCAACCCCTAATCTACTCTCTATTTCCATAGATTTGCCTGTTCTAGACATTTCATATAAATGGAATCGTATGATATGTGGTCTTTTGTGATTAATTACTTTCACTTTGCATGATGTTTTCAGGGATCACATATCTTGTAGCACCAATACTACTACAATACTCTTTTTTTTTAATGCTGAATAATTTTCCATTTATTATATAGATATGGCACATTTTATTTACCCATCCATAAATTGCTGGAAATTTGGGTTAGTTCCACTTGGGGGCTATTATGAATAATACTGCTATGAATATTCACATTGAACTTGTTATGTAGGCATATCTTTTCATTTCTCTTGAATGTATACCTAGACGTTGAATTGATATGTCACATGGCAACTCTTTGCTTAAACTTTTGAGGAAATGTTTTCTGTAATGGCTGCACAATATTACATTTGTACCAGCAGTGTATAACGGTTCCAGTTTCCCTGTATACTCACCAACAGTTATGATTGCAGGTCTTTTTGACTATATCTAGCCTTGTGGATATAAACTGGTATCTCATGATTTTGATTTGCATTTTCTTGGTGGATAATGACATTGAGCATCTTTTCACGTGCTTGTTGGCTAATTGTGTATCTTCTTTGGAGAAATGTCTAATGACAAGACCCTTTCTCATTTTTAATAGGGTTTTTGTCTTTATATTATTTATTTATCAGTTTCCTAGATATGTCACTTATCAGATATGTGATTTGCAATACTTTCATTCTGTTGACTGTCTTTTCATTTTCTTGGTGGGGTCTTTTATTTTTAAATAAATTTATTTTATTTATGTATTTTTGGCTGTGTTGGGTCTTTGTTGCTGTTTGCGAGCTTTCTCTAGTTGCGGCGAGTGGGGTCTACTCTTCATTGAGGTGCGTGGGCTTCTCATTGCAGTGGCTTCTCTTGTTGCGGAACACAGGCTCTAGGTGCGCGGGCTTCAGTAGTTGTGGCACGTGGGCTCAGTAGTTGTGGCTTGCAGGCTTTAGCGCGCAGGCTCAGGAGTTGTGGCGCACGGGCTTAGTTACTCTGTGGCATGTGGGATCTTCCTGGACCAGGGCTCGAACCCCTGTCCCCTGCATTGGCAGGAAGATTCTTAACCACTGTGCCACCAGGGAGGCCCTTGGTGGGGACTTCTGTGGCACAAAAGTTTTAAATTTTGATAAAGTCCAATTTAGCTATCTTTATCTTTGTTGTTTGTGTTTTTGTCGCCATATTAAGAAACTACAGCTAATCCAAGGTTAAAAAGATTTAAACCTATATTTCCTTCTAAGAGTTTTAGCTCTTACATTTAGTTCTTATTTTAAGTTAATTTTTGTATATGGTGTTAGGAAGGTATCCAGCTTCATTCATCTGCATGTGAATATCCAGTAGCCTTGGCACCATTTGTTGAAAGGACTATTTTAGGCCCCACTGAATTGTCTTGGCATCCTTGTCAAAAATCAATAGATCATAAATGTAATGGTTTATTTTGGGGCTTTCCATACTATTCTATTAATTTACATGTCCATCCTTATGCTAGTTCCACACTGTCTTGATTACTGTAGGGTATTAGGTTTTGAAATCAGAAAATGTGAGTTCTCCAAATCTGTTCTTTAAAAATGAAGGTTGTTTTGACTATTCTGTGT
This sequence comes from Orcinus orca, assembly GCF_937001465.1. Classification (NCBI taxonomy): domain Eukaryota; kingdom Metazoa; phylum Chordata; class Mammalia; order Artiodactyla; family Delphinidae; genus Orcinus; species Orcinus orca. Next base: position 6,436,901 of record NC_064563.1, on the reverse strand, counting down.
CCCTTGAATTTCTATATGAATTTTAGTATCAGCTTCAATTTATGCAAAGAAACTAGGTCAGATTTTAATAAGGACTGTATTGAACCTGTAAATTAATTTGAGAGGTTCTGCCATCTTAATTATACTAAGTCTCCCAATCTGTAAATATGTGAGGTTTTTCCATTTATTAAGGCCTTTTTGAATTTCTTTCAGCAGTATTTTATAGTTTTTAGGATAGTTTACACTTTTTTAAATTTACTCCTAAGTATTTTTTTGCTGCTGCTGTTAATGGAATTGTTTTCTTAATTTCATTTTGAATTGCCCATTCCAAGGCATAGAAATACACTTAATTTTTGTATAATGATCTTATATCCTCTAACCTTGCTGAACTCATTTATTAGTTCTAATAAGTTTTTAGTAGATTTGGCCTGGATTTGTTGCAATAGCCTTTAATTTTGTCTACACTTGGGCTTCTGTACAATCCATTATTCAGTGTATCCAGAGATCTTTTAAAATATGTGTCTGAACTTATAGTCCCCCATTTAGAAGTCCTCAGTTGCTCTCCACTGACCTTAGGATAAAATCAGAATTTCTCAATATGATGTACCAGGTTTGGATTCTGTTCATAGCTTTTATGCCCTAGCTTCTCTCTATCTTCTGGGCTTACCTGTCTTTCCCTTCCTTGCACTCAATGCACCAGCCATACTGATTGTGTTTCAGAACCACAAACACACTGCACTCTCTCTTCCCCCTAGGACTTCTCTCTGTCTAGAGCACTGGGTTTTTTTCTTCCTCTTCACCTGCTATATTCTCCTGTTTTTCACTCTGCTGAAATATCGTTTTCACTAACCATCTATTAACCTTGAAAATAAGAAATCCTGTTTCTATCACATCACAAATCTCTTACTAAAGAAATACCTTATTCTTCCTAATTTTTCTTTGTGTGAGCATCTGTCTTCCATGGAAAAATTTTAGCTCCATTGATCAATATTATTCTACTTTTATCATCAAATTATTCAACATATACAGTAGATATATGGGTGAATAAGACATTTGTAGGTTTTACTCCCACAGATTTTATTATCTCAATATGTAAACAATTTAAGCAATCGAAAAATGATTGCAGAATTTAATTAAACCTATGGAGAAAAGGTTACTACAAGTTATTAGAATTGAAAACAAACTTTTTTCTCTGTTTGGTTCGCTGCTATATATTAATGGATATTAATATCCATTGACTGCACTAAAGACAGTCTTGTCATATAGCAGGAGAGCAATAAATATTTATCGATTAAATAATATGGAACTCAGAAAGGAACAAAAAACTGAGAAGGAGACTAAGGAGATATTATGAGAAACAACAACAGGGAAACCTAAAGAGAGGAGAAGAGAAAAACCCTATTAGGGAATGTGCCATTTAGACTGAGAACTAAATGCCATTTAAAAAGTAAAGGATATGGGTTTCCCTGGTGGCGCAGTGGTTGAGAGTCCGCCTGCCGATGTTCGTGCCCCGGTCCAGGAAGATCCCACATGCCGTGGAGCGACTGGGCCCGTGAGCCATGGCTGCTGAGCCTGTGCGTCCGGAGCCTGTGCTCCGCAACGGGAGAGGCCACAACAGTGAGAGGCCCGCGTACCGCAAAAAAAAATAAAAAAATAAATAAAATAAATAAATAAAAAGTAAAGGATAAGTTGGGAGCTTGAGATTAACATACACACTACTATATTTAAAATAGATAAACAACAAGGACCTACTGTATAGCAAAGGGAACCTTGCTCACTAATCTGTAATAACCTAAATGGGAAAAGAATTTGAAAAAGAATAGATACAAGTACATGTATAACTGAATCACTTTGCTGTGCACTTGAAACTAATACAACATTGTAAATCAACTATAGTCAATATAAAATAAAACTTTTTAAAGAATTAAAAAAAAAGTGAAGGAAAGAGCATTCTAACCAAAGAAAGTAGCCATTTGCAAAATTGCTGGTAGATGATGGATGGACAGATGGATGGATGGATACAAAGGCAGAAGGATAGATAATAGATAAAGAAATATTCTCTGCCTTTATCAGGAATGACTCACAAATGACTAGTCTTTAATTTCTAAATTTGGAGAAGGGCTTTAGAAACTACATAAGCAAAGTTAGACTTGTAGAGGATACCACTGTGCTCCTACCCCATTCCCATAGTTGAATGTAAAATGAGGTGTATTAACCAAATTGATCTTTTTCTCCTCTGGCCTATAGTCCAACAGTGATTCTCAGTGTCAGGTCTAGCCCACACCCACCCACTCCTTGGGGATTCCATGTCCTGAACCAGCTGTCATTTGCCCATGTGAGGTCAGTACCTGGGTCCTCTGCTACAGTGACCTACCTATTCACCAGGTAATATCTAATCATGTCTTTTTTGACCTCAGCCAAGTTCTAACTCACCACATCCTTTGGACACTGTATATAAGCACCACCTGGGAGCCTGTTAAAAATGCAGATTCCCAGTATTTGCATTTTAAGAGAATTTCTCAGATGATGTGTATGCACATTCAAGTTCAAGAAGCATTGTTTTAACTAGTCTACTCCTCCAAATTCTTTCACCTGCTTTCAGCATCCTAATTCTTTCCACTGGCACATTTATGCAACTACCAAAGTGACTCATATGGAATCTTTCTGAATTTTGGCTTTCCAGTGGATAATTTCTCTTTTTCTTTCATTAAAAAAAAAATGGTTGGTAAGGCTTGGGGAAGAGGAAGGAATTAATTCTAGGGTGTTGCTACAGCAAAAAAGCCCACTGTTTTCATGAAAGCTTAGACAACCTATGTTGGTCTGGTTAGCAGTATGATCCATACCTACAGCAAATGAGGAAGGATCTTGATAAAATTCAAAGGAGGTGGGGCCAGTATAAAGCCTTCTTAATCTCTGTAATAGAACCAATTTAAGTACTACTTCAAGGCCTTTGGTCCATTCTAAGTTCATATGATTGCTAAGAGGATCATCCTTTATTAGAGCAGAACCTTCAAATGTCTGTCTGTCACATCACCACTGTATTTGCCTTCCAGCCTTCCCTTAGAAAGAAGGTATTTGATAGACTTGTGGGATTCTAGATAATCTCTCTACTAAAAGCATCTGCTGTCATTAAGTTTTATTTATTGATTGATCTTTTAAATTTAATTTTATTTTTTTATACAGCAGATTCTTATTAGTCATCAATTTTATACACATCAGTGTATACATGTCAATCCCAATCTCCCAATTCATCACACCACCACCACCGCCACCCCACCGCGGCTTTTCCCCCTTGGTATCCATACGTTTGTTCTCTACATCTGTGTCTCAATTTCTGCCCTGCAAACCGGTACATCTGCACCATTTTTCTAGGTTCCACATATATGCATTAATATATGATATTTGTTTTTCTCTTTCTGGCTTACTTCACTCTGTACGACAGTCTCTAGATCCATCCACGTCTCAACAAATGACCCAATATCGTTCCTTTATGGCTGAGTAATATTCCATTGTATATATGTACAACATCTTCTTTATGCATTCACCTGTTGATGGGCATTTAGGTTGCTTCCATGACCTGGCTATTGTAAATAGTGCTGCAGTGAACACTGGGGTGCATGTGTCTTTTTGAATTATGGTTTTCTCAGGTTATATGTCCACTGGTGGGATTTCTGGGTCATATGGTAATTCTATTTTTAGTTTGTTAAGGAAGCTCCATACTCTTCTCCACAGTGGCTGTATCAATTTACATTCCCACCAACAGTGCAAGACAGTTCCCTTTCCTCCACACCCTCTCCAGCCTTTGTTGTTTGTAGATTTTCTGATGATGCCCATTCTCACTGGTGTGAGGTGATACCTCATTGTAGTTTTGATTTGCATTTCTCTAATAATTAGTGATGTTGAGCAGCTTTTCATGTGCTTCTTGGCCATCTGTATGTCTTCTTTGGAGAAATGTCTATTTAGATCTTCTGCCCACTTTTGGATTGGGTTGTTTGTTTTTTTAATATTGAGCTGCATGAGCTGTTTATATATTTTGGAGATTAATCCTTTGTCCATTGATTCGTTTGCAAATATTTTCTCCCATTCTGAGGGCTGTCTTCTCGTCTTGTTTAAGGTTTCCTTTGCTGTGCAAAAGCTCTGAAGTTTCATTAGGTCCCATTTGTTTATTTTTGTTTTTATTTCCATTACTCTAGGAGGTGGATCAAAAAAGATCTTGCTGTGATTTATGTCAAAGAGTGTTCTTCCTATGTTTTCCTTCAAGAGTTTTATAGTGTCTGGTCTTACATTTAGGCCACTAATCCATTTTGAGATTATTTTTGTAATGGTGTTAGGGACTGTTCTAATTTCATTCTTTTACATGTAGCTGTTCAGTTTTCCCAGCACCACTTATTGAAGAGGCTGTCTTTTCTCCATTGTATATTCTTGCCTTCTTTGTCATAGATTAGTTGACCATAGGTGCGTGGGTTTGTCTCTGGGCTTTCTATCTTGTTCCATTGATCTATGTTTCTGTGCCAGTACCATATTGTCTTGATTACTGTAGCTTTGTAGTATAGTCTGAAATCAGGGAGTCTGATTCCTCCAGCTCCGTTTTTCTCCCTCAAGACTGCTTTGGCTATTTGGGGTCTTTTGTGTCACCATACAAATCTTAAGATTTTTTGTTCTAGTTCTGTAAAAAATACCATTGGTAATTTGACAGGGATTGCACTGACTCTGTAGATTGCTTAGGGTAGTATAGTCATTTTCACAATATTGATTCTTCCAATCCAAGAACATGGTATATCTCTCCATCTGTTGGTATAATCTTTAATTTCTTTCATCAGTGTCTTATACTTTTCTGCATACAGGTCTTTTGTCTCTCTAGGTAGGTTTATTCCTAGGTATTTTATTCTTTTTGTTGCAGTGGTGAATGGGATTGTTTCCTTAATTTCTCTTTCTGATATTTCATTGTTAGTGTATAGGAATGCAAGAGATTTCTGTGCATTAATTTTGTATCCTGCAACTTTACCAAATTCATTGATTAGCTCTAGTAGTTTTCTGGTGGCATCTTTAGGGTTTTCTATGTATAGTGTCATGTCATCTGCAGACAGTGACAGTTTTACTTCTTCTTTTCCAATTTGTATTCCTTTTATTTCTTCTTCTTCTCTGATTGCTGTGGCTAGGACTTCCAAAACTATGTTGAATAATAGTGGTGAGAGTGGACATCCTTGTCTTGTTCTTGATCTTAGAGGAAATGCTTTCAGTTTTTCGCCATTGAGAATGATGTTTGCTGTGGGTTTATCATATATGGCCTTTATTATGTTGAGGTAGTTTCCCTCTTTCCCCACTTTCTGGAGAGTTTTTATCATAAATGGGTGTTGAATTTTGTCAAAAGCTTTTTCTGCATCTATTGAGATGATCATATGGGTTTTATTTTACAATTTGTTAAGATGGTGTATCACATTGATTGATTTGTGTATATTGAAGAATCCTTGCATCCCTGGGATAAATCACACTTGATCGTGGTGTATGATCCTTTTAATGTGTTGTTGGATTCTGTTTGCTAGTATTCGTTGAGGATTTTTGCATCTATATTCATCAGTGATATTGGTCTGTAATTTTCTTTTTTTTTTTGCGGTACGCAGGCCTCTCACTGTTGTGGCCTGTCCCGTTGTGGAGCACAGGCTCCAGATGTGCAGGCTTAGCGGCCATGGCTCATGGGCCCAGCCGCTCTGTGGCATGTGGGATCTTCCGGGACCAGGGCGCAAACCTGTGTTCCCTGCATCGGCAGGCGGACTCCCAACCACTGCGCCACCACGGAAGTCCCCCTCTTTTTCTTGATGAGTCTGGCTAATGGTTTATCAATTTTGTTTATCTTCTCAAAGAACCAGCTTTTAGTTTTATTGATCTTTGCTATTGTTTTCTTTGTTTCTATTTCATTTATTTCTGCTCTGATCTTTATGATTTCTTTCCTCTGCTAACTTTGGGTTTTGTTTGTTCTTCTTTCTCTAGTTCCTTTAGGTGTAAGGTTAGATTGTTTATCTGAGATGTTTCTTGTTTCTTGAGGTAGGCTTGTATAGCTATAAACTTCCCTCTTAGAACTGCTTTTGCTGCATCCCATAGGTTTTGGAGCATCATGTTTTCATTGTCACTTGTCTCTAGGTAGTTTTTGATTTCCTCTTTGATTTCTTCAGTGATCTCTTGGTTATTTAGTAACGTATTATTTAGCCTCCATGTGTTTGTGTTTTTTACGTTTTTCCCCTGTAATTGATTTCTAATCTAATAGTGTTGTGGTTAGAAAAGATGCTTGATATGATTTCAGTTTTCTTAAATTTACTGAGGCTTTATTTGTGACCCAAGATGTGATCTATCCTGGAGAATGTTCCATGCACACTTGAGAAGAAAGTGTAATCTGCTGTTTTTGGATGGAATGTCCTATAAATATCAATTAAATCTATCTGGTTTATTGTCTTATTTAAAGCTTCTGTTTCCTTATTTATATTTATTTTAGATGATCTGTCCATTGGTGTAAGTGAGGTGTTAAAGTCCCCCACTATTATTGTGTTACTGTCGATTTCCTGTTTTATAGCTGTTAGCAGTTGCCTTATGTATTGAGGTGCATATATATTTATAATTGCTGGGTGCATATATATTTATAATTGTTATATCTTCTTCTTGGATTGATCCCTTGATCATTATGTAGTGTCCTTCCTTGTCTCTTGTAACATTCTTTATTTTAAAGTCTATTTTATCTGATATGAGTATTGCTACTCCAGCTTTCTTTTGGTTTCCATTTGCATGGAATATCTTTTTCCATCCCCTCACTTTCAGTCTGTATGTGTCCCTAGGTCTGAAGTGGGTGTCTTGTAGACAGCATATATATGGGTCTTGTTTTAGTATCCATTCAGCAAGCCTGTGTCTTTTGGTTGGAGCATTTTATCCATTCAAGTTGAAGGTAATTATCGATATGTATGTTCCTATGACCATTTTCTTAATTGTTTTGGGTTTGTTTTTGTAGGTCCTTTTCTTCTCTTGTGTTTCCCACTTAGAGAAGTTCCTTTAGCATTTGTTGTAGAGCTGCTCTTATGGTGCTGAATTCTCTTAGGTTTTGCTTGTCTGTAAAGCTTTTGATTTCTCCATCGAATCTGAATGAGATCCTTGCCAGGTAGAATAATCTTGGTTGTAGGTTCTTCCCTTTCATCACCTTAAGTATATCATGGCACTCCCTTCTGGCTTGTAGAGTTTCTGCTGAGAAATCAGCTGTTAGCCTTATGGGAGTTCCCTTGTATGTTATTTGTCGTTTTTCCCTTGCTGCTTTCAATAATTTTTCTTTGTTTTTAATTTTTGCCAGTTTGATTACTATGTGTCTCAACGTGTTTCTCCTTGGGTTTATCCTGTATGGGACTCTCTGCGCTTCCTGGATTTGGGTGGCTATTTCCTTTCCCATGTTAGGGAAGTTTTCGATTATAATCTCTTCAAATATTTTCTCTGGTCCTTTCTCTCTTCTCCTTCTGGAACCGCTATAATGTGAATGTTGTTGCATTTAATGTTGTCCCAGAGGTCTCTTAGGCTGTCTTCATTCTTTTTTCTTAATTCTGTTCCACAGCAGTGAATTCCACCATTCTGTCTTCCAGGTCATTTATCCGTTCTTCTGCCTCAGTTATTCTGCTATTGATTCCTTCTAATGTACTTTTCATTTCAGTTATTGTATTGTTCCTCTCTGTTTTTCTGTTCTTTAATTCTTTTAAGTCTTTGTTAAACATTTCTTGCATCTTCTCGATCTTTGCCTCCATTCTTCTTCCAAGGTCCTGGAGCATCTTCACTATCATTCTGAATTCTTTTTCTGGAAGGTTGCCTATCTCCACTTCATTTAGTTGTTTTTCTGGGGTTTTATCTTGTTCCTTCATCTAGTACACAGCCCTCTGCCTTTTCATCTTGTCTGTCTTTCTGTGAATGTGGTTTTTGTTCCACAGGCTCCAGGATTGTAGTTCTTCTTGCTTCTGCTGTCTGCCCTCTGGTGGATGAGGCTATCTAAGAGGCTTGTGCAAGTTTCCTGATGGGAGGGACTGGTGGTGGGTAGAGCTGACTGTTGCTCTGGTGGGCAGAGCTCAGTAAAACTTTAATCCGTTTGACTGCTGCTGGGTAGGGCTGGGTACCCTCCCTGTTGCTTGTTTGGCCTGAGGCAACCCAACACTGGAGCCTACCTGGGCTCTTTGTTGTGGCTAATGGCATACTGTGGGAGGGCTCAGGCCAAGGAGTACTTCCCCGAACTTCTGCTGCCAGTGTCCTTGTCCCCACAGTGAGCCCCAGCCACCCCCATCTCTGCAGGAGACCCTCCAACACTAGCAGGGAGGTCTGGTGTAGTCTCCCCTGGGGTCACTGCTCCTTCCCCTCTGTCCCGATGCACACACTACTTTGTGTGTGCCGTCCAAGAGTGGAGTCTCTGTTTCCCTCAGTCCTATCAGAGTCCTGCAATCAATTCCCGCTAGCCTTCAAAGTCCGATTCTCTAGGAATTCCTCCTCCCATTGCCAGAGCCCCAGGTTGGGAAGCCTGACGTGGGGCTCAGGACCTTTACTCCGGTGGGTGGATTTCTGTGGTATCAGTGTTCTCCAGTCTGTTAGTCACCCACCCAGCAGTTATGGGATTTGATTTTACTGTGATTGCGCCCCTCCTACCATCTCATTGTGGCTTCTCCCTTGTCTTTGGATGTGGACTATCTTTTTTGGTGAGGTCCAGTGTCTTCCTGTCGATGATTGTCCAGCAGCTAGTTGTGATTCTGGTGCTCTTGCAAGAAGGAGTGAGAGCACGTCCTTCTACTCCACCATCTTGGTTCCCATCCAGCCTTTGGTCTAGGAGTATTGAAGGGTTTCTCAGCCTGTGGGTGCAGCGCCGGGGAAGAGGGAGGCCAACACTAACCAGGTCGTGGCGTGGAGCCCGGAGCCAGGCAGGGAACGCACTCAAGACCTGCACCCGGGAGTGACCTCTGCTGTCAGTAAGTTTTAAATGCCATGAGAAAAACCCATAACCTGCTATGAACATAGATGCTGATAGTAAAGAGTCAGGCCAGCAAGAACTGGTATCAGGACTGCCGTTGTCGCCTCCTGGGCTCATCCATCAGACTAGGAGCCCTTAATGGTTCAGGGGCCATTTAGCGAAAGGAAAGGTCAGATGACGCACAGACACTTGATTCATTTCTCAATCACACATTATATCTGAACACTGAGAACTCAAGCACAAGCCTGGTGCAAAGCTGAGAAAAAGAAGACAGGAAGGATTTTAGAAGCTCCGTTTTTGCAGAATATTCTTTAGCCACCTCCCAATTCCTTCCTTTTGACCTTATCACCACATACATAATAAAGTGGGAGGAAGTAATCTTTTTTGGATATTTGTCTTACTCAGGGGCTTTATCCTGTCCTTTGATTTCCATAGTTTACACCACCTGAGAGTCATAGCCAGAATCCTCATCACTTCAGGTGATAAATCCGTAGTCCTAAATTGCATAGATGCTATTATATGTACCGGCTTGTGCGGGCACACAGCTTTTGCCTTCCCCAGTCACATCCTTGCTCATAGCACACCAAAGCTCGTCCTGTGTAGCCTTTGAAGGGGAACTTTGTAGGTGGAAAATCATCTCTATAAGCACTATGCTTAATTTTTCTTAAAATTATAAATACAATTTTTTCCTTAAATCCCCTAAACTCAGATTACAAATGTTCCCATTTTACTCATAAATCTAGTAATTTGGAAATTTAAATTAAAAATACTCATTTTTACTTTATCTTTGATTAGTTTATAAAGCTGACAGTTTTGTGTTCCCTAAACATTTGTAACCAATATCATATTTAGTTGATTGAATTCCTTTAAATAATTTAATGTTAATCATAATTTTCCTAAGCAACTCAAACACCTACATTTAAATCATGGTTTTCCTAGGGATGACAGACACCTTAAGAAGCAGAAAAAAAATCAATGCAGATTATGAAATGTTTACACTAATTATTAATATAGTTGTAATTGAATCAAATTAGGTCGGGCTCATTTATTCATCATCTCTATACTGACTTTCATACTTTTACTGGGTTTGTTAGGTCACGTAATACTCATGGAGAGTAGAACTAACAGTATCAATTTCAACCTAGTCTAATCAGCAGAAAATTTAAGACTAGGATACACTTAAAATTCTTAGCTATAAATCAGACAGCTGTAACTGGGAACCAGAACACTTTCCTGGATAATTTGAGTAGAACTGGCATATGAGGGCTAGCGCCCTTATAACTGGTTTATCCAAGTCCATTTTTGTTTGTTTCTTTATTTTTCCTCCAAGTAACGCATCATACCTCCCCTGGATGTTCTTAGGTTTTTATCTTACATAATTATTAGTGTGCCTTTAATGATAATTTTTACAACTTTATCCTTCAACCTCTATCACCACTTAATGTGACTTAGTTTGACTTCCCAAGCCTTTGGTACTACAAACTTGTGTTACAACACTTTACATCTGGTAGGGACCACAGCTGCCCATCAACCATCCATTACACCCGTCCTCATTTCTAACAGAGCCTGATTTCCTTCAGGAATTCATTCCACATAATCAGAGGAATCTGCCCCATCCTTAGATTCAAGGATGTTTCCTAATGAGTCCAAGTCAAGCAGAGCAAAAATACCTAGAGGCTCTTGCTGGCCACTTGGAAGCCAGCATGGGACTAACACGGTCCCAGGCAGATTGAAGAGCAGGAATGACCCTTATTTTCTGCTGGGAGCCATCTTGTGCTCACTTAGGATCAGGAGACAGCCAGCCTTGTAGGGAGGCCAACACCGTGCATGGCCTAATGACACGGAGGGGATAGGGGGCCTTGGTGCCATGGGTGTTGGAGCTTCCTCTACCTCTGTATGTGAGACAGTTTTTTTTTTTTTTTTTTTTTTTGATAATGAGTTGCAATGGAAAGCTATGGAATTCTGCAAAGAAATTTTAACTTCAGATATGTAGCAAAACTTGAATGTAGCATCACACAGTTCAAGTTGCTGAATGTAAAGCTTCTCTTGATAACTTATTGGAAATTTGTGGCTGCCTTCCCTTTATAGTGTCTCATATTATTTGTCCATTTTGAGTCATATTAAGGACTCAGAGCTGTGAGGAATTATTGTTTTCTTTATCATGCTCAAAATGTAACATCATCTGTAGGATCCATTTTAACCGGACTGCATCATCATTTTAACAATATCCTCCCCACTTTAAAAAAAAAAATGGCATTTCTCTCTGGAAACAAGAAGGTCCTGGATCATCCTGAATCTCCTGTCACAAGGAGCTCTAGTTCCTTTTTGTTAAAGGACAGTGTTAGAGACCAAAATCTGAATACAAATAAGTTGTTCAATGTGATTAATGGTAGTTTTTTAAAAAGCGGCACCTCCTGTAAGCCCATCTAGTGATATGGCTAGCAAATATTTTTAAAGGTGAAAAATTCATATTGACCTTTCTGATATAACCCTTAAAAAACGAAATCCTTTTAAAAACTTTATGCCAAAATACAAATGTTTACAACACGTTTACTTGGATTCTTTTTAGCCCCTCACTCAAATTGTGCACAGAATCCTCTATCTTTTAGAACACTTATCTGTCCCGGGAGACATCAGTGTGTATAGTTACTTTAATAACAGATATTCTAAAGTGATTATCTGCAGGCGAAAGTAAGAATAGAAAGTTTATTTTCTAAGAAAGTGCCTTTTAACTTTAGAAAATATCAAAGAATGGGAAAGAGCGTCGATGCAAGCTTTTTGGCTGTGTGAGTTCATCCCAGTTTTCCCGTTGTGTTTGAATATAAAGACCTCCTTGTGATTAATATGAGGGCTCTGGACCCACAGTTCTCATCTTAACTTACTGGTACTCAATCACATCATCCGTATAAACCCTGAAATGTAGGGGATCCACGATAAACTTCAGGCTCATCTTGCATGTGGAATTGACAGTGCAGCATTCTAGTGACGCATCTTGACTGAAATAAATACAACGTGTCTGTCCTATGTTCCGTAGCAAGCACCAAGCAGTGAGGCTGTGTCTTTATATGCCAAGCAAAGTTTTAAAGTAGTGTAATATGCTTGAGCACCAGTCATACGTGGGTTCAGATCCCCACTCTGCTAACACTTAGCTATGTAAGTTGAAGAGACATAAGTCTCTGGATATCCTTTTTCATGTCTAAGTAAGCAGGGTAATAGTGCTTGGTATCATGGCTGGAGCAAACCAAAGGTATGGAACAAATGTAAGTTATCTGTCTGAAAATGATAGGAAAAAATGGATGTTCTCAAGGGAGCATTTATCATACAGCCATAGCCATACTCTGTGGGCATTGAGTATGGACACTGGACATTGAGTATGGACACATCCATAGCATATCCAGACATTGTCAAATAAAAAGTATTTTCTTCAAATTGTACCTGATTTGGATATTGAAAAGAGTGTCAAGGAAGATTAGCACACGTGTGTGTATTTGGCATAATGGACGAAAGTAATCTAAAATAATAGTTAAGAATTCATTCTGAATTTTATCAGTATTAAAAGCAAAAAATGAGGAATTCTGAGATGCCCCTTAATATCTGTATTAGTTATTAATTGCTGTATAACAAATTATCCCAACATTCAGTCAGCTTCTATGGGTCATAAATCCAGGTATGTTTATTTTAGAGCTCTAAAACACCACTTGGAATACACATTTAGAATATGGCAAAACTCCATATGTCTCATAAATGTCAGTGTTAATGGCATTGTGTGTCCTTACAAAGTGGATGAACATAAGGAGAGTAGGGTTGGCACTTGGACTCAGTTTACATTGGACACAGGATACTAATCATCATGGACCATGGGACCTGCCTCCGTGACTACTGTCCTAATGCTCACTGCTCTATATTCCAGACAGCAGACACTCCCCAAGGCTGGGAGGATAGACAGATAGACTGCCTCGCTGCCATTGGTATTTCCTAAAAAAGTATCAGTTTCAGGCAAAAGCTCCCTAGGCCGTACACATTCTTAGGCTTACAAAAGTATACTAGAGCTAAAAGTGAATAACTTATTTTTAGGAAGTAACTTTAACAGGAACCTTGTCTTTTTCTTTCTCACTCCTTGTGATATGTACATTACCCTCACGCTTCAATGTGGAAGAATTTTGTACAACTTAAAAGCTACCCATATGTGTCCTCCTTTAATGAAAGAAAGGATAAATTTGAGTAAAAATTTTCACTAAGGAATTCACCGTTGGTATGGATTTAGATTTTTTGATAACTTTGTATTCAAAAAATGGATAAATAGATGTCCAAAATCACATAAAGTATAGAAAGTTCTCACTTACAAGTGAACTTGCTTGGTGGTAATAGTTCAGATGAAAGAATACAATCTTTTTGAAAAGCTACTCCTCAAAAACTTTCTTTTATTTTAATTTTTATTGTATATTACAGTTGATTTAAAATGTTGTGTTAGGGCTTCCCGGGTGGCACAGTGGTTAAGAATCTGCCTGCCAATGCAAGGGACACAGGTTTGAGCCCTGGCCCGGGAAGATCCCACATGCCATGGAGCAACTAAGCCCGTGCGCCACAACTACTGAGCCTGAGCTCTAGAGCCTGCGAGCCACAACTACCGAGCCCACGAGCCACAACTACTGAAGCCTGCGCACCTAGAGCCTGTGCTCCACAACGAGAAGCCACGACAATGAGAAGGCCATGCAACACAATGAAGAGTAGTCCCCCACTCACCACAACTAGAGAAAGCCTGCACACAGCAACAAAGACCCAACACAGCCAAAAATTAAAAAAAAAAAAAGCACAACTTGAGTTGTGAGTTAAGTTTTAAAAAAAAATAAATAAAATAAAATGTTGTGTTAGTTTCAGGTGTACAGCAAAGTGATTCAGTTATACATATACATACATCTATTCTTTTTCAGAGTCTTTTCCCATATAGGTTATTACAGAATATTGAGTAGAGTTCCCTGTGCTATACAATAAGACCTTATTGTTTATCTATTTTATATATAGCAGTGTGTATACGTTAATCCCAAACTCCTACTTTATCCCTGCCCCGCATCCTTTCCCCTTTGGTAGCCATAAGTTTTTTTCTATGTCTGTGAGTCTGTTTTTGTTTTGTAAATAAGTTCATTTGTATCATTTTTTAATATTCCACATATAAGTTATATAAGTGATATCATATGATATTTGTCTTTCTCTGACTTACTTCACTTAATGTGATAATCTCTAGGTCCAACCATGTTGCTGCAAATGGCATTATTTCATTCTTTTTACAGCTGAATAATATTCCAGTGTATATATGTACCACAACTTCTTCACCCATTCCTCTGTCCATGGTCATTTAGGTTGCTTCCATGTCTTGGCTGTGGTAAATAGTGCTGCAGTGAACATTGGGGTGCATGTATCTTTTTGAATTATGGTTTTCTCAGGGCATATGCCCAGGAGTAGGATTGCTGGATCATATGGTAGCTCTATTTTCAGTTTTTTAAGGAACCTCCATATTGTTCTCCATAGTGGCTGTATTAATTTACATTCTCACCAACAGTGCAAGAGGGTTCCCTTTTCTCCACACCCTCTCCAGCATTTATTGTCTGTAGACTTTCTGATGATGGCCGTTCCGACCGATGTGAGGTGAAACCTCATTGTAGTTTCAATTTGCATTTCCCCAAAGCTACTTTTGACAAGCCTCAGCTTACCTTGATTTTTACTTATTTCTTTATATCTTCAACATTAAATTAGTTGACTTTTCCTCTTCTGCTTTTCTTTTTTTTCAAATGACTTAATCCTTTTCCTGAGAGAATGTCTTTTTCATTAGATATAAACTCTATCCTTTCCTGCCCGGTTATTGCCTAACACTGTCTTCAGGACCTCAAGAGCACTGCACTCGTTTTGCTGACTAATTGACTATGAGTCTGAATTATTGCACCAGATTTTCTCATCCGTAAATTATTTCTCCGTCGTAAGTTGACCAATCCATAAACTGCATCCAGTTGAGTAGGACACCAGAATCTCATCTAGAAAATTACTGTTCCAATTTATGTAGCTTCCAAAATGCCCAATTAATTCTCAAGATCTAATTTACCCCCTGGAAGAATCTATCATATTAAATTTACCTTCCTTCAAATGAAAAGATGATTTTAAAATAAAGGCTGTTGCACAGTCAATATCTCTTCGTTCTCCAGATGAGACACACCAAATGTGACTGTAATTAGCTTAGTATTTTTCTATAGTGTTTTATAGTCTTTAAAGCACTTCCACATTGAAAGGATTTCCACATACAAGACCTGGGAGCCAATCAGACCCAGTATGTTTTCCTTTATGTGACAGTGTAAAAAATGGTGAGGTGCAGAAATAAAGTGAGGTCACATCACTAATCAGAGGCAAGGCTGGCATCTGTTCTGATGCTCTTCCCAATGTCCCAGCAGGCCTTTCTCCCATCCATATTTTTGTGATTTCAATATACTCCACATGAGCCCAGGCATGCAGTTTAGTCATAGGCTAATGGCATGTCATTACTGTACAGCTCTCTTTCTATGGCAAGGGAAACCACCTGCATCTACTGCATGTATTTCTTCTACTGCAGCAGCAATGTTCCCAAAGTAAATATGCATTTAAGGATGCCAGGCTGAGAAGGGATGGAGCTGGTGGGAGGATGGAGAGAAACTCTTCCACCTATTTTAAGGACACTGTTCACTCCCCCTTTTCTCCACCTCATTGCAGACGCCTTAGGGCCCAAGAAAACAAATCAGCAAGGCTCACCAGCAGCCAGTATGTTTGTAAATAAGCAAAAGGGGGAAGACATCACCGCCCTCCAGAACCACAAGGGTGAAAAGCTAGACAGGAATGGGGAAGCAAAGCTCTGTCACAGGCTCATGTCTTTTCTGTGTTCACAACAACTATTAAGGGCCAAAGACAGTTCAACAGAACTTAATTTGAATTTGCTTCTTGCAATCACTGTCAGACCAATATTTCCCAATAAAATTAAACATAAGTGGCAGAACAAGTGTGACAATTACATTCTGAGACCGTAGGGGTAGGGACTGTCAGGGAGCTGTTTTTTTAACTAACAATTTGAGTCCTGACATCATAGAATTGGGTTCTCTTTTTTCTGTTGTTACCTTTATGTTTTTTTAATTTATATTTTTAGAAAGTATATTTCTTCTTTTAAATTTTATTGAAGTGTAGCTGATTTACAATGTTGTGTTAATTTCTGCTATACAGCAAAGTGATTCAGTGACACATGTATATATACATTCTTTTTCATATTCTTTTCCATATGGTTTGTTACAGGATACTGAATAGAGTTCCCTGTGCTCTACAGTAGGACCTAGTTGTTTATTGTTACCTTTACTTTAAATTCTCAACAAAAAATAAAGAAAAAAATAAGTCATTATTTAGACTTATATAAATACTTATATAAATATTTATATATAAATACTTAAATACTTATATAAATACTTATTATTTAGATAAAGAAGAAACAGACTCCCAAGCTATATTATCAGAACTTTCCTGAAGGAGTCTTAGAAGCAAATGAAGAAACTCATTAAACAACAATATGACAAAGAAAGCCAATTAGGAGTTTTATGTTCAGGATAAAAAGTTAGTGAGTCCCAAAAAACAAAGTTGCCTTCTTTCCCTGAAATGATTTTTGTACGTTTTCCATTAGGAAAATTTATTTTTAAAGTAATTTAACCGAGCAATTCACTTGACCTCTCTGGATCCCAGTCTCCTCATCCCTGTGTATTTCAATGAGTTTCCATGAGAATTAAGCCAAGGTAGGTAAAAGCATCTTTGAGAGATGTACCTGCTTTCACTCGACTGCCTCTTCACGAGAAGAGCGCAAATGTATTGTATGCGCGGTAACAGGATCCAGGCCCATCATATTCTTTCTTAAGAAAATATTTATGTTTTGACAGTGCCATATGTGGCTCTTCTGGTTGACTTTAAAGTTTTGGGTATAACTTGCATTTCATTTAAAAATTTTATAGGGTGAAGTATCTTGGCTCAGTCCAAGCCTGTCATCCCATTATGTAGAGTTGAACACAATGGCAGTCAGAGGTTACGGATCCATGAAACAGACAGGAATATGCCACAAATTCAGGAATATTTAAACCTCATCAAGATGCAGTGACTTATAGGGGGCCCACATGTCCTGTGGTAAACCTCTTGAAGTTTATCCACAATTAAGGTTCAGACATGTCCAGACAGACTGACTGGGGCTTTGGGAGGCTTAGTTACCAAAGGTGACCACTCAGAGCACCAAAGAGGCCCTGAAAAGGAAAATCCCTGCGGAGGAAGAGGAAATCTGACAGCATAGACTAGAGGCAGTTGGGTGTCTGAGGGAAGTGATTCCAAATACAGTGGGAGGGTATGTGCAACCATGCTTCAAGCTAGCTTTCCCTACCAAAATGCTGTACAGCCTTGGAAAGTGGGGAGCTGCAGCAGACATGGGAGGAGCTGTCCTCTCAGGAGCACAGCCAGCAGGCCTGGGAGACTACCCTCTCCTGGAACTCGACACAGCGTAGGAAAGATGTTTTTTAATCATCGTTTGGTGGTGGTTGTTGCTTTTTCTTGCTGGCTAGAAAGAGGTCAGCACTTCAGCTTCACGGACAGATTCTCTCCCCAAAAGCTCTGAAATGACAGCTCAAGTTCATCTAGACAGTTAAAGCTCACAAGACCATAGAATCTAGTGAGTTCTTCCTCACAAAGCCCACATATTTATGTCCTATTTCTACAAACGTCCATTATTCTGCTAGCAAGATACAGGGGGGAAAAAAGGGAAGTGAAGAAGGAGTTTTTAAATTTGGTGTCAAGACAGGCTTCCCACCCAGACCCAACGTCAGCTTGGACGAAGATAGCTATACACTCATGTAACTTGTTACTCATGTATCAAGTAGGAGTAAATAAGAGAATAAGTTCCAGCGTTCAGGAATGGGTGTGGAGGACAGCAGGCTTCAGACAGCATCCTGTGAATCTTTTCAATAAATTCTGTAATAATATTTTTCACTGAAACCCAGCATGCAACTCATCCAACTGGTTTCCTGCTTGGTTTTAGGGACATGGTGGGTGAAATGGCAGGTACCTTTAAACATTGCCACAGAATCTGCCTCAGAGTCTGGAGACAGAGCCCTCCAAGTGGACCAGAGAAAACCCATAGTTTTAGGAAGACAGTGGTAGCAATAAATACTAAGTAATGGCAGTGGGTGTTCAGAGGCCAAGTTCTCCAAGTTCACCCCAGGGGTCAAAAAGGCATTAGCAACATTGTGCTTTAGCCCTGAAGATTCAGATGCTCACTAACAATGGGGCTAGCGGTGGTCCATAGTTAGCGTAAGGATGAGTGGTACAGAGAAACTTAAAAGAAGACAGACGATGGCCCAGATCCCACAGAGCTCAAGAGCTGAAGGAGAGAGAACACAGCCATGCTGGTCCAAATTCCTCCTAAGTTCTGTTAACCCTGTAGAAACAGGAATATTGGGGACTGAGAAATCCCATATGGTAGCCACTAGCCACATGTGGTTATTTACATTTAAATTTAGGTTGTTTATGGCTTCCCTGGTGGCACGGTCGTTAATAATCCTCTTGCCAATGCAGGAGACATGGGTTTGAGCCCTGGTCCGGAAAGATACCACATGCCACGGAACAACTAAGCCCGTGAGCCACAACTACTAAAGCCCGTGCTCCACAATAAGAGAAGCCACCGCAATGAGAAGCCCGCGCACCTCAATGAAGAGTAGCCCCCGCTCGCCGCAACTAGAGAAAGCCCACACCTGCAACAAAGATCCAATGCGGCCATAAATAAATTTATTAAAAAATAAAAATAAATTTAGGTATTTTAAATAAAAGTTCAGTTCCTCAGTCCCACTGACCACATCTCAAGCACTCAATAAGCTCATGGGCTAGTGCCTACCATATGTGACAGTACAGATACAGAACAGTCCTATCATCACCAGAAAATTCTATTGACCCACACTGATCTAGAAGTGACCTTACTTATGACCAAGAAACTACTACCTGGAGGGTAACATGTAAGAATTTTAAATGATACCTAAATTGAGTGTATGCTAAATAACTGCTGAATAAATAAAACAGGAGAAAGCCTCAAAAATACTAGAATTCCTGAAATGGAGCAGGACCCTATGGTCCTCCCCCCCACCCCCCCAAGCCCATGTCCTCAGCCTGTCTTTTGTCTGTAGGAAATCTTTAGCCAAAGAATAAGTTTAATCAGAGAAGTGAGAAAATGCAGAAACAAAGGAAAACAGTCAAAGGAGACCAAATAATAATAGTTTAGTTATTAAGCAAAGTCAAGGACCTTTAGTTCCTCCTCAAGGGCTATAGATAATATTCTGAGCCCTCTTCCTGTGAGCTTGTCTTGTAGATTCTGAAACCCTTGCCAGGTGGAAGAAGTGAACTACATGATGACCAGATTGTAACCATGACATAAGCTGCCACAATTCCGAGGGCTGGCCTCAAAGACATGGGAACAAACCAACCCTGGAACTAAAGACTACCTGTACTTAAAACAATCAAGATCAGACCATTGCATGACTAATTTCAAGATGACTGTCAGAGCTAGCTGCCTGTGCTGTTTCTACACGTAGCCCCCTCCCTCCGTCTATAAAAGCTCTTGCCCACAGATTGTCAGTGCGGGGACGTCGGCCTTTAGACAGGAGTCCGCCCACCACCCCAGGTTTCTGGCCTCGGAAATAAAGCAAACTTTCCTTTCCACCAACCTTGCCTCTTTATTGGCTTTTGAGTGGCAAGCAGCCAGACCCCCACTTTCTGCTACATTCCTACTATTCAAACAAATGAGAGCAAGACCTGTGAGGCACTGAAATGTTACTGATAAGGTGACCCTTCAGGTGTGAGCCTGGAATGCTCTAACTATGTCTGTAATGATATCCGGATGCCCTCATAAAGAGAATGATGATGACAGAGTAAAATCATATTTGTTCACGTAGTTGTATAATATTTCTACAGTTAGAATCAGATGTCACTATACCTGTGTGGTGGTTGTTTGTTGTTGTTTTTTTTTTTTTTTTGCCGTACACGGGCCTCTCACTGTTGTGGCCTCTCCCGTTGCAGAGCACAGGCTCCGGATGCGCAGGCTCAGCGGCCATGGCTCACGGGCCTAGCCGCTCCGCGGCATGTGGGATCTTCCCGGACGGGGGCATGAACCCGTGTCTCCTGCATCGGCAGGTGGACTCTCAACCACTGCGCCACCAGGGAAGCCCCTACCTGTGTGTTTTTAAAAAACTGTTTGTATGTATAACTTTCTTATTGTGTATGACTGCACACTGCAATCACCATTACAATTTGGAATGGAGAAAAAAAATAAAGCAATTCCAAAATGGGCTTCAGGAGCATCTTGGCAATGGCTTTCAGGTCCTTCAAAACTCCTTCCCAGATTTGGGCAGTGAAAAATAAATATGTGTATTAATAACCCTTGTAAGACAAACATTAAGAATTCACTCACCTTCAAAGTCAGTGAATATCTTTACAAGTGGGAAATGTTTCTAACCTTCAAATGAGATAAATAGGAAGGTCAGTGTTCTATGTTAGTAGGCATAATGCTTTGTTTTAAAAGTTATTTTACACAAGGAAATATAATTAAACCTTAACATTATTTTATGAAAGTGGAATCATTGGTTTCATTACACATCGAAGAGCATTTTAGGAAAAATTCAAGCTACGGAAATCAATTCAAATAAATAATATTCAAATAAAGCTTTAGATATATTTCTAATACTGATGTCCAGTTCAATTAAAACACAGATGTATAGGCTAAAAGAAACATGTTAGTACACACCTTATATATAACGTATTTTTTATTTCCTTTGGAGCTATTGCATTCAACATTTCTACACAAAAGTAGTAGTTACCGAAGCCTTATGATATTAAGAATTTCTCTGGGTCATCTGGACTGGAAGGACCTCTCATGCAGGTAAGCTGAAATGGAGTTCACACTCTGACCCAAGGATAGATAAATAATTAAAACCAGATGCAAGGTGTGGAAATATACTTTATATCAGTTGCTCCATACCCGCCTGAGTGAGTGAAGTAAATTTACTTACTTACGCAATACAAATACAGTGTATGCATGACCTAACCTGAAATGCCCAACAAAGCATTCATTGTTCATAAATGCATTGGGTTACAATGATGCTAATGAGGGAAAATAAAGGAGTTTCTCACGGTATGTGGAAATTAGATTTACAGAAAGAAGTACCTGCCCTGTATAAAGTAGATCTTTTGTCTTGGCTTGCCCTCTCCCAAATACAAAGCATTCATTTCAGTGTCATTGCAATCAATGAATGCATTTACCTCATTCATTTAACAACTATGAATTAGGTACCTATTATTTGCTATGGCAAATTTTTAAAAAAGAGGTAGCTCAGGAGACACAATTTAAAGTGCTGGGGGATAGGGTAAGTGATTTTAAATAGGGTGGGAGAGGAAGATCTCCTTTGAAAGGTGGACATTTGAGCAAAAATTCAAACATATAAGGTGAATGTGGTAGCAATGAGAATCTTTGGGGAGAGCATCCCAAGAAGAAGGAAAAGCCAGCGCAAAGGCTTCAAGATGGGAGCAAATCTGGTGCATGAAAGAGCAAGGAAACCAGTATGGCTGGCATCAAACGAGCACGGGAAAGAGATTTTAGAAGAAACAGACCAGTAACGGGAGGACAGATCAAATAGAGACATATGGGTCATCCTAAGGAACTTTGCTTTTACTCAGGGTAAAATGGGGAGCTACTGCAGGTTTAAGCAAAGAGGGACATTATTTGACATACCTTCAAAATGATCACTCTGGCTTCTTTATTGAGAGTAGACTGCAGAGGGCCAGGGTCCAAAGAGCCCCATTAGAACATGATTGGAACAACCCAGGGGAGAGATGGTGAAGGCTGAGATTGGTTTGGGAATATTAGATGTGATGAAAAGTGGTCAGAAGATCCATCTACTTGGAAAATAGAGTAAATAGAATTTTCTGATGTCAAGTATCAATGATGTCTCATCGTAAGCTAATAAATTCTTAGGAAAAAACTTGCGGGCGCACACACACACACATATACACATATATATATATATATGAATATATGTACATGATATATACATATATATATGTACATATATATACATATATATATGTATATATATTCATGATAGATATCCTGATATCACATTCTGATGATAATACTTAGAAGAGATGGTTCTATTCCTTTCCAGCAAACGGTCAGTAAATCCTCTCTACCCTGCAAGAGTAAGGTCAAATCTTTAAACAGATCAAGAAAACACTGCAATGAATTATGGTTATCAGGGGAGAAGGGTTGTGGGGGAGGGATAGTTAGGGAGTTTGGGATTGACATGTACACACTGCTATATTTAAAATAGATAACCAACAAGGACCTACTGTATAGCACAGGGAACTCTGCTCAATACTCCATAATAACCTAAATGGGAAAGGAATTTTAAAAAGAACAGATACGTATATGTATAACTGAATCACTTTGCTGTATACCTGAAACCAACACAACATTGTTAATCAACTATACACCAGTATAAAATAAAAATTAAAAAAAAACTCTTCAAAAGAACGAAGTTCTTTTGCGACCAAAGCTACTTTCAGAGAATTCATGTGGTCGTGAGGAAATGAACGTTTTAACCTTAGACGCTCTAGCAGTTAGTTCTTGTGTATTACAACAGTAAATGAAAATGTATCACAGCATTGGTTGTCTTCATTTAATAATATTAATAGCCCTGGTCTCACATTTTTAATTGAAGTGCTCCTGACTCCAAGGATGCGATAGATTCCTAATTGATCCATTTTTCAGGTTATGCACTTGCGCTCGCTCTGATATTATCTTTTAATAGCTAAAACTGTTTTACATCTCCCCCTGGAGAATATCTCAATCTTGCTTCTCATTAAAGTCTTTGGTAGTCTTCTTGGAATCTTGTAGAAGAAAATAAAAACCTCTAAAAGAGGGACAATTTGATGGAAGAAGGATGTTTTTAGATACCTACCATTGGTACAAGATTTGTAATGTATATTAAAAATATCGAAGATAAATCCATTTTAAAATTTAATAACATTTATAGAAAAAATTGTCCACACACTTCCCTTAATCATAATTCTATCAGAATAAAATTGATAGGCAAATCGGACCTCCATTAAAAAGCAATGAAAATATGAAATACATTTTAAGAGTGCAGCTAACATATGGTATCTTGAATGTAGCTTTTGGGGTTTGTTATGGTAAAAACATAGAAGAGAAAATATAATTTAAAGCTGTACAAATGACTTTCTTTGCACAGATGAGATATAAACTTAAATAGCTTAAACACTAAGGACTAACATCTTCTGCAGCCTGAATTACTGATAGGAAACAATGAAACCTAAAATATTAATGAAAATTAGGTTAAAAACATTTAAGTTATCACATACAATTGGAAGGCGTTTATATGTTGGAAGCAGAATGTCCTCTGAAATTGGTTTAATGGGACAATATAAAGCCAGGTGATAGAAGGTGTAGGAAGTGGTCCCGCTCCCTAAGCATGTGTACATGCACCCACATTCTGTAGAAGTGGACAAATTTATTGGATTGTTGAAATGAGAATAATCAGGGAAGTACCAGGGCTGGAAATTTGCTGTAAAGGTATATAGGCATAAACGAGAAAAAAGAAGATTGCACAGTGTTGTTTGTTGTTGTTTTGTTGTTAATTAATAATTAATTCCTGTTCTTTATGTTATTAATGACTAAAGCCTGGATATTTAGAATGCGGACATCTCAGGTATCCGAAAGGCAGAGGTAAACAATCTATTAGTACTTGCTTCTCCAGAGACCAAGGGCTTACAGAAAAAGCAAAGCAACCCTCAAAATAAATGAATGAAACGTGGGAGAATCCAGCCGGTCTTAACGTGTGTTTGAGCTGTACGAGATTCTTCATTATATGTTCTTAAGGAATGTTAAAATGCAGTGCATCTGATGATTTACCCAGGAAGAACAAAAGGGGTTGAACTACCTTCCCCAGGCCACAGCCTAAGGAAGAAAATTCCTTCCCGTTCTAACCCCTTTGGTGACATCAGTAAACAATGCCATAGGCATTCTCAGTGGAGTTGGGTACAATGCAGTCTAATAATGATTTCAGAGGGAGAGTGTAGATTTTCAAGGTTAATAAGCCAGCCCATTATACTCTTTAGCTCACATAGTGTCAGGAGCCCTCATGTCACCTGACCAATCCTGTAAGTTCTATTCTGTAGACTATCTCCACCTCTATAAGAGGTCTAAAATATAAAGTCCATATGTGGGCTTCTGTTTCCAACAAAGATGGATTAACAATAACTCAGTTTATGCTCTCATCTAAAACAACCACCCCAAAAAGCTTAAAATATTTGAAAAAAAGATTTTCAAAATGGATCTCAGATAAGGAAGGACAGTGGTCCCTGAGAAATGAGAAACAAACACGATAAGTCTCATAATGGCCCCAGCTTTAGGGTGGTCCAAGGCTCTGGCACAGGGAGCGGACACCAGGCAGAGCCTGTGATCTCAATGGGTTACAGAGCTGGAAGTTCATGTCTGGGGAAACCAAGGCAGCTAGAGTTCCAGAGAGGAGCATTGCACATAAAGGGAACTGCAGAGAGACTTTACTTAGGAAAGTGCCAATCAACACACGTTTGCGAGGAAATTACTGGAGGCCTGGAGAAGAATCATCTGGAGGGATTAAATGGAACAGTGCCTGGCACTCACACAGGGCTAGGAACAGCACCTTCTCCCGCTCCCTCCAGCCAGATTGGAAAAACTCATCACTCATGGGTAGTGTATTCAGGAAAGTCTTGCCTCAGCAATGGAAATAACTAGCTCTGGACAGAGCATTAATTCAGATACACCTAACAAATCATAAAGCAAGACCTGAAAGGGTAAGACTGTTTCCAAGTAATTTAACTCACCCCAGAAAAAAAGCACAAAAATATAGGAATATAAAAATATTCAGTACTCAACAAAGTGAAACTCCCAACATTTGTCATCTAATCTAAGATGATGAGACAGGCAAAGAAGCTGGAGGACGTGGCCATTTTGAGGAAAATAATCAAATAAAAATGACTCAATATTGTCACAGATGTTATAATTGACAGACAAGGAAATTTAAACATTATAGTTGTATTCCATATGCTCAAAGCATTAAATAGAGAAATGGAAGATATTTTAAATAACAAATGGAACGTCTAGAAGCACAAACTGCAATATTTGAGGTAAAATACATACTGAGGAGGATAAACAGCAGATTAAACATTCCTGAAGAAAACAACAGTGAACTTGAAAATATAATAATAAAACTATTTAAATTGAAGCAGGGAGAAAAAGGAAAATTTTAAATCTTCAAGCAGGTTAATGTATATGTAATTAGGCATCCTCAAAGGAAGGATCCTCAAAGGAAAAGGAAGGACAGAAAAAATATTTGAGGAAATAATGGCTGAAAAACTTCCAGAATTGATGAAAATTATAAATGTGAAGATCTAAGGAGTGCAGCATATTCTAAGCAAAAGAAACATTAAAAAACACATCATAATCAAACTGTTCAAGACCAGTGAGAAAGAGAAGATCTTACAACCAGAGTGAAACAATGTTACATACAGAGAAAGAGACAAGGAGGATAGCAGATTTGTCATCAGAACAATGCCAGAAAGATGACAGTGGGGAAACAATTCTAAAGTACTAATAGAAAAAAGAAGAAGAAGAAAAAAAACCCCTATAACAACATGCTAACACTAGTCAAAAGAAAGCTGGAGTGGCTATGTATACAGATATAAGATTTTGTAGCAAAGGGTATTAGTAGAGATATTAGAAGCTCAGTTCATCAAAAGGTCATAGCAATCCTGAATATTTATGTATTTATAGCAGAGCTTCAAAATACTTGAAGCAAAATGGATTGAACTGCAAAAAGAAGTAGATAAATCCACACTTATAGTCAGATATTTCAACACTCACACTCCAAAATTGATAGACTAAGTAGGAAAAAAATCAGCAGTTATACTAGACTTGAATATTATCAACCAACTTGACCTAATTGACTTTAAATAAACTCTCAACCCAAGAATAGCAGAATACTCATTCTTTTTAATTACACATAGAATATTTACCAACATATTGTGAATCTTCAAGCAAGTCACAATAAATTTTAAGTGATTCAAGTCTGTTCATATTTTCTCTTTCTTCCTGGCTCAGTCTTGGAAGGTTATACCTTTCTAAGAATTTGTCTGTCTCTTCCGGGTGGTCCATTTTATTGGCATAGAGTTGCTTGTAGTAGTCTCGTATGACGCTTTGTATTTCTGTGGTGTTCATTGTAACTTCTCCTCTTTCATTTCTAATTTTTAAATTTGAGTCCTCTGCCTCTTTTTCTTGATGAGTCTGGCTAAAGATTTATCAATTTTGTTTATGTTCTCAAAGAACAAACTTTTAGTTTTATTGATCTTTGCTATTGTTTTCTTTGTTTCTATTTCATTTATTTCTACTCTGATCTTTATGATTTCTTTCCTTCTACTAACTTTAGGTTTTGTTTATTCTTCTTTCTCTAGTTCCATTAGGTGTAAGATTAGATTGTTCATTTGAGATTTTTCTTGTTTCTTGAGGTAGGATTTTATTGCTATAAACTACCCTCTTAGAACTGCTTTTGCTGCATCCCATAGTTTTTGCGTCATCGTGTTTTCGTTGTCATTTGTCCCTAGGTATTTTTTCATTTCCTCTTTGATTTCTTCAGTGATCTCTTGGTTATTTAGTAACGCATTGTTTAGCCTCCATGTGTTTGTGTTTTTTATGTTTTTATCCTTGTAATTTATTTCTAATCTCACAGGGTTGTGGTCAGAAAAGATGCTTGAAATGATTTCAGTTACCTTAAACTTACTGAGGCTTGATTTGTGACCGAAGATGTGATCTATCCTGGAGAATGTTCCATGCACACTTGAGAAGAAAGTGTAATCTGCTGTTTTTGGATGGAATGTCCTATAGATATCAATTAAATCTATCTGGTGTATTGTGTCATTTAAAGCTTTTGTTTCCTTATTAATTTTCTGCCTGGATGATCTGTCCATTGGTGTAAGTGAGGTGTTAAAATCCCCCACTATTATTGTGTTACTGTCGATTTCCTCTTTTGTAGCTGTTAGCAGTCACCTTATGTTTTGAGGTGCTCCTATGTTGGGTGCACATATATTTTTAATTGTTATGTCTTCTTCTAGGATTGATCCCTTGATCATTATGTAGTGTCCTTCCTTGTCTCTTGTAGCATTCTTTATTTTAAAGTCTATTTTATCTGATATGAGTATTGCTACTCCAGCTTTCTTTTGATTTCCATTTGCATGGAATATCTTTTTCCATCCCCTCACTTTCAGTCTCTACGTGTCCCTAGGTCTGAAGTGGGTGTCTTGTAGACAGCATATATATGGGTTCTTTTTTTGTGTCCATTCAGTGAGCTGGTGTTTTTGGTTGGAGCATTTAACCCATTCACATTTTTTTAAGGTAATTATCATATGTATGTTACTAATACATATCATATGTATGTCCTTAATTGTTTTGGGTTTGTTTTTGTAGATCCTTTTCTTCTCTTGTGTTTCCCACTTAGAGAAGTTTCTGTAGAGCTGGTTTGGTGGTGCTGAATTCTCTTAGCTTTTTCTTGTCTGTAAAGCTTTTGATTTCTCTGTAAAATCTGAATGAGATCCTTGCCGGGTAGAGTAACCTTGGCTGTAGGTTATTCCTTTCCATCACTTTAACTATATCGTGCCACTCCCTTCTGGCTTGTAGAGTTTCTGCTGAGAAATCAGCTGTTACCCTTATGGGAGTTCCCTTGTATGTTATTTGTCATTTTTCCCTTGTTGCTTTTAATAATTTTTATGTGTCTTTACTTTTTGTTAATTTGATTACCATCTGTCTCAGCATGGTTCTCCTTTGGTTTATCCTGTCTGGGACTCTCTGCACTTCCTGGACTTGGGTGGCTATTTCCTTTCCCATTTTAGGGAAGTTTTCCACTATAATCTCTTCAAATATTTTCTCGGGTCTTTTTCTCTCTCTTCTTCTGGGACCCCTATAATGTGAATGTTGGTGCATTTAATGTTGTCCCAGAGGTCTCTTAGGCTGTCTTCATTTCTTTTCGTTCTTTTCTCTTTATTCTGTTCCACAGCAGTGAATTCCACCATTCTGTCTTTCAGGTTACTTATCCGTTCTTCTGCCTCAGTTATTCTGCTATTGATTCCTTCTAGTGTAGTTTTCATTTCAGTTACTGTATTGTTCATCTCTGTTTGTTTGTTCTTTAATTCTTCTAGGTCTTTGTTAAACATTTCTTGCATCTTCTTGATCTTTGCCTCCATTCTTCTTCCGAGGTCCTGGATCATCTTCACTATCATTATTCTGAATTCTTTTTCTGGAAGGTTGCCTATCTCCACTTCATTTAGTTGTTTTTCTGGGGTTTTATCTTGTTCCTTCATCTGGTACATAGTCCTCGGCCTTTTCACTCTGTCTATCTTTCTGTGAATGTGGTTTTTGTTCCACAGGCTGCAGGATCATAGTTCTTCTTGCTTCTGCTGTCTGCCCTCTGGTGGATGAGGCTATCTAAGAGGCTTGTGTAAGGTTCCTGATGGGAGGGACTGGTGGTGGGTAGAGCTGGGTATAGCTCTGGTGGGTAGAGCTTAGTAAAACTCAAATACATTTGTCTGCTGATAGGTGGGGCTGGGTTCCCTCCCTGTTGGTTGTTTGGCCTTGGGCAACCCAGCACTAGAGGCCACAGGCTCTTTGGTGGGGCTAATGGCCGACTCCGGGAAGGCTTATGCAATGGAGTACTTCCCATAACATCTGCTGCCAGTGTCCTTGTCCCCACAGTGAGCCACAGCCACCCCCTACCTCTGCAGGAGACCCTCCAACACTAGCAGGTAGGTCTGCCTTAGTCTCCTATGGGGTCACTGCTCCTTCCCCCTGGGTCCTGGTGCACACACTACTTTGTGTGTGCCCTCCAAGAGTGGGGTGTCTGTTTCCCCCAGTCCTGGTGAAGTCTTGCAATCAAAGCCCTCTAGCCTTCCAAGTCCGATTCTCTGGGAATTCCTCCTTCTGTTTCAGGACCCCCAAGTTGGGAAGCCTGACATGGTTCTCAGAACCTTCACTCCAATGGGTTGACT
Organism: Orcinus orca; assembly: GCF_937001465.1. NCBI lineage: Eukaryota > Metazoa > Chordata > Mammalia > Artiodactyla > Delphinidae > Orcinus > Orcinus orca. The sequence goes on along the minus strand of NC_064563.1, from coordinate 6,407,785 downwards.
TCTGTTGTATAATTATTCTTCAGCTTCCGAGTCACCCACCCAGCAGTTATGGGATTTTATTTTATTGTGATTGTGCCCCTCCTACCGTCTCATTGTGGCTTCTCCTTTGTCTTTGGATGTGGGGTATATTTTTTGGTGAGTTCCAGTGTCTTTCTGTTGATGATTGTTCAGCAGTTAGTTGTGATTCTGGTGCTCTCACAAGAGGCAGTGAGTGCCCGTCCTTCTACTCCACGATCTTGAACCAATCTCAATATGTCCTTTTTTTAATTAAAAATTTTTGAGTATGTCAGTTTTGTGTGTATGTGATTAGAAAGAGAAACAAAAGGAACTTAAAACCATATCCACAGTTTGATATGTATCAATTTGTTTGAGAGACTCCTATATATTAGGCACTGTGAAAAATGCTGAGAATTTAAAAAGAAATGAGTGTAACAAACCCTGTTTCTGCAACGAGAAAACTAACAGTCTTAGAGAATGCAGTGATTGGAAAGAAGTGTGGTGAGTGACAGAGTACAGGAACACAAAAGAGGAAGGTGATGGGGAAACCCTCTTGAAGAAAAGGATGAAGCTGAGCTCTTAGGAGGAATAGGTGTTGGACAGGGGAAGAGTGAGTGTTTGAACAGGGATAGATAATGATGGGACTTGGGTGAGCTTGTCCCAGGCAGAGTAAAGAGTTTGTGTAAAGGCTCCATGGTAACACCATGACAACAGATTTCAAGAATTTTAGTACAGAGAAAGCCTTGATTACAGTGAGGAAGTGACAGGAAATAGAGCTAAAGCTGGTGCTAGGTTTATAACATTCACAATTCTCTTCTCCTATCATAATTTCCATATTTAATCTTCATCCTATAATTAAATGGATTCATTGGCCATTGTAAGTCCTGTAGCCACACTTTCTTCATTCATCCTTGGGTGGGTGAAGTTTATCATCTGCTTTCTTTGAGAAGTCTTTGCATGATCAGAAATGTTGACCTCATACTTGAATGTCCATTTGGTTAATGACGAAATCTACAACAAGTCATGTTTCATTTCCCTAAAGATTTTGAAGGCATTTTACTACTGTTTTCTTGCCTGGGGAAGCTGAAGGGCAGACCGAATTGTGTCATTTCTTATGGTTGTCTTATGAAATTTTGTAGTAAATATTAGGGGAAACTCTTGTCATGCTATCAGACCCTAAATTTATAAATAACATATTTTAATAGAACAGTGAGTAAAAGGTTAAGATTTCAAAACAGAACAAAACAAAAAACTATCAGTCAGAAGAGATTGTTAGTCAAGTTCCACTACCTAGAAAAGAGCAGGACCATAATTCCAGGAGACTCTCTGTGTCTGTACTTCAGGGCTGCAGAGTTACACCCTTTACATTCAAAATGAAGACAAAATGTACTTCTCTACATTCCCTTAACTAATTGTATCTTCTTTTCAATACTTTATTAAGTAGCTGGGAAACATAAGCCTTTCGATTAATGATATTTCTACCTCATCCCAGTTAAATAGTGTTCTCTTAGCTTAACAGATTCCTTTCAGGAAAATGCTATCAGTTTTCAAACGTCCCTTCCCTCCAATTTCCTTTCCTTAATGGCACTTGTAAGTGCAGGGGTGGGTTGGAGTGAGAGGCCTTATTACACTCTTCTGGAGTAGAAGCAGCATCTTAGATTGGCAAATTTTTCATCCAGGTCCTTTGCAGTGTCTCCTGTTTTCCTCCATGGGTGAACTTCACCTTTGTCTCTTGTCTTCTGCTTCCCTAACCCCAATCCAACCACCTCAAAGTGTGGAGACTGTGTATCCACAGGCAGAGAATTTCTATAGATGGGAAAAATAGACACAAAGCAAAGAAACCAATCAGAAGTCTATTATTAGAGTCTGGCAAAGAAATGAAGATATTCTGTACTAATGAAGTAGCAGTAGGAATCCAGACATAAAACTTACAAATATTGTTTTATTTCATTCTCTCTGTGATGCTGAGTGGTAGGTACTGTTATACCTACAGAGTAGATAAGAAAATAGGATTAGAGAGACTTAGTTGATTGTGCAAGACCTCATAGTTGATAGGTTGATCTGCCTGACCCATAATTGGAGGTGTTCATGAATGAGTTTCTCAATTAGTCAATCAACAGATTGATGAATGAATGAAAGCCATGTGTGTCTGGAGCTCAGTAGAGAGGACCTTCAACATATACAAGATGCCTGATTCTTAAAGCCCTAGTGGGTAATACTGTCCAGAAAATAAATGCAGGAAATGCTAAGAAGGGAACTTTTTTAAAGGTTAATTTGAAGGGGTGTGGAAAATGGTACAAGAATGGTCAAATTCAAGATATCTATATTATCATTTCCAAACTTTTACCCTAAAGAAGTTCTGTGAGTGGAGCTTAACTTCAGTTCTCTTTTTTTTTTGGTGGTGTTTGGTTTTTTGTTTGTTTGTTTGCTTTTAACCCATCAGTGATTCACAGATCAAGAAGAGTCTGGATTCTTGGTCCTGCCTGAGAGAATCCAGTCAGATTTCACCAACATTTTGACTCACAGTAAGCTGCTTTGTTTTAATTTTCCAGATCCAGGCAGTACTCAATTGAAGGCAGGATTTTCCTGTCATTCGGTATTCTGTTATTCTATTTGTTGGGTATTAAAATTCTAAACAGTCTTATTGGAAGCTTTGGTTTGTTGTTTTCTCAGTTTAATGATTCGGCTGTTGTCTCCTACTTGCCTGTTCACATCTATTCTGAATTCCAGTGATACTCTCTGATTAAAAGACAATGACATTAGGACCATAAAAATTTAAAATGAATCAGGTGTTAACATCACACAAGCCATTCCACCATTCGTGTACTAAACGTGAATGACTCTCAAAGAAAACAACAATTAAAAAAATCCTCCTTAGCTCAGACTAAGCTTCTTTGAAGTCAGAATATCTCCTTTCCTAGCTTTTTATATCTATTGAATCAAGATTTAGGGGGATGTTTATTTTTGTGACACTCCTCCATTAGCATTGTCCTGCCAAGAAGTAATATCTGTAGGTGTGGCTGCTTCATCACTATACATGGCTTTTACATAACTCCCCTTCACTGACATCTGAATTAAACTGTTGCCTTTCATAGAAACAATTTTTTTGTAAAATAAAATACAAAGGAGAATTAACACAACAGTGAGATACCCCTACACACCTATTAGAATGGCCGAAATACAGTGACAACACCAAATGCTGTTGACGATGTGGAGAAACAGAAACTCTTCATTCATTGCCAGTGGGAATGCACAATGGTACAGTCACTTTAGAAGACAGTTTGGTGGTTTCTTAGAAAACTAGACATACTCTTATCATATAATCCAGCAGTCACTCTACTTGGTATCAACCCAGAGGAGTTGAGAATTTATGTCCACACAAAAACCTGCTCATGAATGTTTATAACAGCTTCATTAATAATTTCCCAAACCTGGAAATCAACCAAGATGTGTTTCAACAGGTAAATGGATAAACAAACTGTGGTACATCCACACACTGGAATATTAATCAGCACTAAAAAGAAATGAGATAGCAAATCATGAAAAGACATGGAGGAACCTTAAACATATATCGCTAAGGGAAAGAAGCCCGTCTGAAAAGGCTGTGTACTATGTGATTGCAACTATATGACAGTCTGGAAAAGGCAAAACTATAGGCAGTAAAAGTGTGGTTTCCAGGAGTTTATGGGGAGGGAGGGAGGGATGAATAGGTAGAACACAGGGGAATTTTATGGCAGTGAAACTATTCTATGTGTTACTATATTGGTAGATACATGCCATTATCTATTTGTTAAAACACACAGAATGCACAACACAAAGAGCGAACCCAAATGTAAACTATGAGCTTTAGTTAATAACGGTGTATCAATATCGGCTCATTAATTGTAACAAATGCATCACACTAATGCAAAATGTTAATAAGGAAAAAGGGGAGGGAGGGCTGGACAGGGTATATGGGAATTCTCTGTACATTCCACATATTTTTCTGAAAACTTAAAACTTCTTTAAAAAGTAAAGTTTTTTATTTTTAAAAATACAGAAAGAAGACCTCCACATATAATTCCATACACTAAGTATATCACTTAGTGATCTATTATTATCATTAATAATTATATATTATCATTAATTATTAGCAGTAAATATATTATTTTCTTTTAATAAAGCAAGTTTAAAATAATTATTTCATTTTTCCTCCTTCCTTGACTCTAGGTAGTCCACATTTAATAAGAATATTATTTAAATGATCCCTTGCTAGAGCAACGTGTAACTTCTGTCAATTTCAGGCACTGGGGCGGACCCTTTCTGTAAGAAAGAGCACCAAGACTGTCCATAAGTTCCATGGATATCCACTGACATTTATTCACAGATGCTAAGAAAGCAAGACAGCAGAACATATAAAAGTATAAAAATGGAAGAAAATAATCTGTCCGACATCATAAAAGCATTCCCGATCCAAATTCTCATCTCAGGTGACTAGTACTGTTCTCACAGAATCAACTATGGCATCGTAATGGATTTTCTCAGGTCCAAAAATTCACGCCCTGAATATAAAATGAGTAGCAGACACTTCTGTTTAAGCTGAGAAGAAGGGGATAAAAAGCCGTTTTCTTTATTTTGCATGAAGCCTGTATAAATCTTACACAACACTGATGATAAACACTAATCCTGTCACAGTTTGGCCTTCTCTTTTGACATCAATCCCACTAATTTTTATTATATTTAGCTATAACGTGTCTGTCACATTGGGATTTTATGTAGCACTTGCTGACGTTTACAAGTATTTTACGTGGGGCTTTCATTGATTCATCAAATATATGTTGAAGCATAGAGTAGGGAAATGTCTCACGGTTGGAATAATTAAAAGTAGTTTAGTCAAAGACATCACACAAGTTTTTCTTAGGTACCGATGATCCAGAGATCTAGGCAATCCCAGAATTGGTTCAATTTTTATCCAGAAATATACGGGAGAAATGTACTTTTCTTTCTTATTCATCATGTTTCTGTATCCAGCACAGAAAAAGAGAAAAAAAAGTTCCCAATTTTATTTCCATGAGTTAATATGAAGCATTTATTACAAATAATAAATATACATATAAATGGCATTACTATAGGCATAAAGTTTGATTTCTCTGTGTGGCAAAAATTCTCTAAATAAGTTAAAACTAATAGTAATTATCAGGAATGAGTATTTCCTATAATCTAAGGGCTTTACGTATATTAACTTAATCTTCACAAAAATCTTATGAGACAGGTATAATTACTTTGTTTGACAGATGAGGAAACTGAACAATAGGAGGTTAAGTGAAGTGCTCAAGGTTACTTCGAGTGACTGGAGAGCCAGGATTCAAACCCGGGCAATCGAACTCCAATATTGGTGCTCACAGCCCATGCATTATACTTAAGTAATACCCAGGACAGTTTACAAGTGTTGAGAGAAACTACCACTGAGTAAAGACCCTAACGTGATTGAAACGAAAACTTACATAGCAATAGAAAAAATCCTATATCCCCACCAATGACAACATGACTTTGTATCTACTCAATTTTAACTTCGGAAGTTTCTAGAGACGCTGATTCAAACAATTTTTTTTGCTAGTACGAAGATATGTTTTTAACCAAGTGTTTGCATCTCTATTGATGGTGTACTTCTACTAATGTAACAGAAAAGTGCCCAAGACTTTCAGAAAATATGAAGGAGAATATACTTAAGGCCTTTTGAAATAAAATGCAGGTTTCTATTTTTCTTTTTCTGGAGCCAATTCAGTGATGTTTTCTAAAAAGGAGAGCGTGAGAAAAAGAGTATTACTTATATGGTTATATCAAATGCTGGTTATCCACTATTATTATTAGTGTTATTATAAAACCATTAATTGAGCATTTATCATATCAAAAGATATAGTAATAAGAATATGACCAAAGATAGAGACAGATGGTTACAGATTATTGTTTCTGGCTGCGTTGGGTCTTCATTGCTGCGCACAGGCTTTCTCTGGTTGCAGTGAGTGGGGGCTACTCTTCGTTGTGGTGCACAGGCTCTAGGCGTGTGGGCTTCAGTAGTTGTGGCACGTGGGCTCAATAGTTGTGGCTCACAGGCTCTAGAGCGCAGGCTCAGTAGTTGTGGTGCACAGGCTCAGTAGTTGTGGCTCATGGGCTCTAGAGCACAGGCTCAGTAGTTGTGGCGCACAGACTTAGTTGCTCCGCGGCATGTGGGATCTTCCCGGACCAGGGCTTGAACCCGTGTCGCCTGCATTGGCAGGTGTATTCTTAACCACTGCGCCACCAGGGAAGCCGGGATAGAGATATCTGATATTGCCAGATACATGATTGGTAGGTAAGAGATCTGATAGACAGTCGGATGCTCACAGCACCCCTGTGAGGCAGGGTTTATCATCTCCATTTTGCAGCTCAGGAAGCACAGAAGAGTGAAGTAACTTGCTGCTGGCGGACTTGTGTAAGCAGACAGGAGCAAAAACAGGGAATCTGAGGTTTCAAAGTTTTGTGGCTATGTTATAGGTACATGCAAGTGAAGCCTTGAAAACTTTTGCATTACCCAAAACATACAAAAAATAAGACATTTATATGTTGGGAATTTCCCACATCGGATTTCTTTCCTCCAGACATCAAGACTGATTTAAGACCTATCCATTCAATTTCCCATTATCCCCTTTAGTCTCATTCTCAGGGCATTATGAACAAACCTTCACAATCTTGTTTGATCAGCGTTCAAGAGAACTGTAAAATGTGCCTCAGACCTAGTGGCCAAATCTTGGTTTCTTATACCATTCTCTACTAAAGGGAGCCAGAGAGGAGTTGCCGGTTCCAAAGATGAAGCAGTCAAATCATAAGATGGACCTTAAGCATATTATTAGCCAGAGAGGAAGACTGGGCTCGAAGAATGATAGGGCATGTCAAAAAGGCCCAAGAGTTAGCTCGAAGGAGCTCCCACCAGCCACATACGAAACATTCTGAGAATCAAAATGAATCATGACAGTAAGAGAGTATAACCCATTGAATAAAATAAGAATTCAGGAGTCCCTGCTGGTACACATATTTTTCACATAGTTAGAATGTCAACTAATAAGTATAGAAGGAAATATGGAGTTAGAAAATCATTGTATAAAGGTTTCCTTGTCTCCAGAGACCGTTTTAGACTTGAAGTCTGTTTTGTGTAATATGAGTATACCCACTCCTGCTTTCTTTTGGATACCATGTGCAGGACCTATATTTTCCAATCCTTCATTTTCAGCCTATGTGTATCGTTAAATCTAAAATGAGTCCCTGAGAGGCAGCATATTGTTGGATCTTTTTTTTTTTTCCTATTTGTCCACTCTATCCCTTTTGATTGGTGAGTTTAATCCATGTTTTAGAGCAATTATTGATAAATGAGGACTTACTATTGCCATTTTGTTATTTGCTTTCTGTCTATTTTGCAGTTGTTTCCTCCCTCTCTTGCTATCTTCCTTTATTATTGGATGATTTTTATAGTGATTTGCTTTTTTTATTAATTTTTATTGGAGTATAGTTGACTTACTATGTTGTGTTAGTTTCAGGTGTCCAGCAAAGTGACTCAGTTATACATATACACATATATCCACTCTTTTTTAGATTCTTTTCCCATATAGGTTATTAGAGAGCATTGACTAGAGTTCCCTGTGCTACACAGTATGTTCTCATTAGTTAACCTATTTTATACATCAACAGTGTATATATGTCAATCCCAATCTCCCCATTCATCCCACCCTCCCTTTCCCCCTTGGTATCCATAAGTCCATTATCTACCTCTGCCTTTCTATTCCTGCCCTGCAAATAGGTTCATCTGTACCATTTTTCTAGATTCCACATATAAGCAATATTATACAATGTTTTTCTCTTTCTGACTTATTTCATTCTGTACAGTGATTTGCTTTGAGTCTTCTCTTTCTTTTGGCTCTAATAAGTTTTTTCTTTATGATTACCTTAAGACCTGCATAAAATATCTTGTAGTTATAGGTTTCTATTTTAAGTGGCTAAAAACTTAGTTTTAATCACGTCAAGAAAACACTGCATTTTATCCCCTCCCCCATACATACTTTGTGTTCTTAATAGCCAGCGTTTGCTTCTTTTTATATTGTGTTCACACAATACTTTTTATACTGAGTGTTCACAGATTCCTTCTTCTGCTTAAGTGTCGTTGAAGCTCTTTATTGCATTTTTCATCTCATTCTTTGTATTCTTCAGCTCCAGAATTTGTTTGGTTCTTTTGTGATAATTTTTATTTCTTTGTAGAACATCTCATTTTGTTCATATACTGTTTTCCTTATTATGTTGAATTGTCTCTCTGTGTTCTCTTGCAGCTTACTGAGTTTATGAAAACAGTTATTCTGATTCTTTGGAGTTGATTATGGGAAAATTCTTTTCCTCCTTTGGTAGTGCCACGTTTCCTTAATTTTTTGAGCTTCGTTTAGCCTTGTGTTGCTGTCTGTGCATTTGAGGTAGCAATAACTTTTCTAGGCTTCACAGTCTGGGTTCAGTGTGGAAAGACCTTCACCTATGCATTGGTCCAAGGGTACTGCCTGGTTGAGGGGCAGTGGCTTTGGCTCTGGTGGGACACAGCATCTTCCTCAGCTCCAAGGAGGGCATGTAGTCTTTTGTGGCTCTGCCAGCTGCGATCAGTGTTGACGAGACTGTTGAGGCCCTCAGGAGCCAAGGCTGTTGGTGTTTGTGACAACAGGGACAGCTGTTGGGACCCTTGGTGGTGAAACCTCCTAGGGTCTTCCTGTTCTCTTTTTCCCTCATGGGTGGAAGTCATAGGCAAGAGGATCTGTCTTGGCACTGGGTTTGGCACAAAGGCATACAGACAGTGACACTGGTCCAAAACATAAGCAGGTGTGGAATGGCTGCAGAGATGGGGCCCAGGGCATGTGCACAGTTGTGTACGGGTGGGAGTGGATTATGGCTCTTGTCCTGGGCGGGGGAAGTGCAGTTCTGGCTCCTTCTCCAGGGGAGCTCAGCGGTGTGGACTGTGGGGCAGCTCTGGCAGCAGGGATCATCATCAGGGAAGAACAAGGGGATCCTCAGTGGCAAAAGCTATGGATGTCCACAGTAGGTGTGTCTGGGGTCCTCCTAACCTCCTTTCCCCCCACTTGGGGAAGTAACACCTTGAGGCTCCCTCTTTTTTTAAATTAATTTTTATTGGAGTATAGTTGTTTTACAATGTTGTGTTACTTTCTGCTGTACAGCAAAGTGAATCAGTTATACATATACATGTATCCCCTCTTTTTTAGATCTCCTTCCCATTTAGGTCACCACAGAGCATTGAGTAGAGTTCCCTGTGCTATCCAGTAGGTTCTCATTAGTTGTCTATTTTATACATAATAGTGTGTATATATCTATCCCCATCTCCCAGTTCATCCCACCCTCCCTTTCCCCCCTTGGTGTCCATACATTTGTTCTCTACATCTGTGACACTATTTCTGCTTTGCAAATAAGTTCATCTGTACCATTTTTCTAGATTCCACATGTAAGCAGTATTGTATGATATTTGTTTTTCTCTTTCTGACTTACTTCACTCTGTATGACAGTCTTTAGGTCCATCCACAATTTCGTTCCCTTTTAGGGCTGAGTAATAATCCATTGTATGCAGGTACCACATCTAATGCCAAGTTGTGCTGGGTTAAGGGGATGGGGGGACACAGGCACGCTGCTTCCTTCACTTTTCTGTGTAGCTGTTCTCTCTATTTCTGCTCCTCTGGGTTCTTGGACGTTCTTTGTTGTACTCCAGAGCTTTCTCACAGCTATTTTCATTTGTGATGTAGTTGTTTATTCATTGTTTTAGTTGTTTTATCTTGGGGGGTGGGAGACGAGAATTGAGACCTCCTAGTTCACCATCCTGCTGACATCTCTTTGAATTATTCTTGAAACTATTCAGTAACTTTGGAATTATTCCAAAATCAAAAGTTACCAAAATAAGCACACACAAAAAATTTAATTATGTATAGCACAGGGAACTCTACTCAATACTCTGTAATGACCTATATGGGAAAGGAATCTAAAATAAAGTGTGGATATATGTATATGTATAACAGGTTCACTTTGCTGTACACCTGAAACTAAGGCAACATTGTAAATCAACTCTACTCCAAAAAAATTTTTTTAAAAAGAACGTTTAATTAGAAAGCTCTTCATGACCAATTGTCAGAGGCCCAGAAAACTTACCACTGATTGAAGGCTCCGTGTGTGTAGACGAAACATTATGTTTTTCACCTCCTGACGGAGTCTAGAAACATCTAAATGTATTCGCAAGGATGTTCTAGAATGGTAGTTTGCAGAATGATATAAGGACAGAACACATGAGCTTCACTGTTGGGCACAAATGACGCATTAGAAAGTTACTTCTCTCTGGGTCCTGGTTTCTCCATCTTTACAATGGGAGTAAAAATCAGCACCAACCTCTTACCATTACTAAAAGGGTGAAATTAGGCACAGGAAGTAAAGTGCCTGGTACTTGAATATTGGTTCTTATTTTGTTATCCTAAATATCTCCTTACGTATGCCTTAGCTTGCTAAGGGTATAAGCAACTTAGAGAAGAAAAACAAATGTATTTTTAAAGAAAAGTAAGTGAAAAGATAAAAACCTTTTTCCCAAGGAGAAAAAATATTAAATTACTTTTTGAAAACACATTAAAGTAATCGGTTTTACTTCGGCACACAGCTGAGTATGCCTTAGTTCACAACCCCAGGATGAGACACGCAAATGTCTAGGATTCAGTCATTTTACATGCCTCTGTGATCCGGTCTCAGCTTGGCATGCTGACTTTATCATTTCCGAAAGGCCACACATGGATATCTAAAGAAATGATCTAATACTAGTGGGAGCAACAACGTTATTTCCCATTTATTGGGCATATTACCGTGGGCCAGGTGCTTTGCATACCTCTTTGCATCGATTAGCTTCTTATAGCCTCATAAAAACTCTTTGAGGTGGATATTATTATCCCATTATACAGTGGGTTCGCATAGTTGAATTTTGAATCTTGACAATAAGATTTTATAGTCTTTGCTCTTAACCACTGTATCATATTCCCACTTTTAGCATCTTCCCAGTGAATAACCAGAGCAGAGTCATGGGAATTCCATATGGGGAAGGGAGTGATACTTGGATATCTAACTTGGAAGCTTCAAGAATTTGAGCCAGGAAGCAGCAGGACTCTTGTGGTGGAGTTAAGGGCACAGGAATCCAGCTCTTGAACAAGATGTATGAGGAGGTAAACTTGGCGACGATGAATTTAGAATCTAGGTCTAGAGAGTCTGGACGACACAGCAAATTACCAAGATAGGACTCAAACTCATGAAACAAAGTAGAATTTCAGTTTCAAGAAGGAGGAGAGTGAACCATCTATACATTTGATTTTATTTCCAAGTTCTAAAACATTAAGTTAGGCCACAAGCTTTAAAGTGAGACCATTTTTTTTAACTTTAATTGGAGTACACTTGATTTACAATGTGTTAATTTCAGGTGTGCAACAAAGTGACTCAGTTACACACATATATATGTCCATTCTTTTTCAGATTCCTTTCCCGTATAGGTTATTACAGAACATTGAGTAGAGTTCCCTGTGCTAAACAGTAGGTCCCTATTAGTTAGCTATGAAGTGAGACCATCTTGATTGGAATTTCAGCACTACCACTAAAAGACTGTGAAATTTTATACAATACAAGTTACATAAGATTCTCAGTCTTCACTTCCTCGCCTGAAAATAGCATATAATAACACCTATTTTATACTATTATTGTAGCACTGTAGTATTTACTATTGAAAAATATCTGCCTGTAAGTGGACCTGTGCAATTCAAACCTGTGTTGTTCAAGGGTCAACTGTGTTCAAAACCAGCCCACCAAAACAGAGTTCATTTTTCTCAGAATAGCCAGTGGACAAAGAAATGTGCCATGAATTCTCATGCAACTGTAAGATATTAGACCCTTCGTTGGGGGAGAAAAGTTTTCCTACCCAAACATGAAAATGGAAGCTGTATTTTCTAATCAGGATGAGATTCATTGATCAAAGTCATTGATCACAAGCTATCCACTTCATTATCTTTTTATAATTATTGTTTTATTTTTCATCCTTGAGAATTGTCCAGAGAAACATTTCATATGCATTTGTATCACAGCCTATATTTTAAACTAGTTTAGAGACTAGTTTTAAAAAGGTTCACATTATATTGGGCGTTTTGTGTGAACGACTTTGTTTTTCAAACAGCTACTACTCTGACACGACAGGGTTTGGTTGTTTAATCCTGTTTATACACTCCACTGTTAGTTCTGTAGTTAGAAGCTATCTTCAGTCACAACTGAAAAAGTGCTTGCAATTTAATAGCATCTTAGTACTGGTGATGCCACAAATAGAGTTGTTTTTATTCTGAGCATCAGGCAAATGGGGGAGAAACGTGTTCGCGGAGCCACGGGATCAAATGATTCTCCTTCAAGTTGTGTGGAGGTCAGCCTCAAGAAGGAAGCAAACTAGTAGGAAGCTTAATTTATGAGCTCTGTAAGTACAAAGGTACAGAAGTAATGGACTTCAAAATTGACTACTTTCAACAGCAGTTTCATCAGCTGGCAACAGTGTGCGAAAGAGTGGGAGAAAAAGAAAAGAATGTCTTTGGAAGAAAATAATGTGGCACTGAACCAGGATTCAAACAGCTGATCACAATGATCCCATTTCATGACAAATGCAAAAAAAAAGAATTATGTGATGAATGAAATATTCTTTTGGTATTTGTATAAGTATTAAACAGTAAATAAGATGACATCTTAAATTCAAAAATGTGATTAGAGAAAGTATATTTAACTCGGTATTAGAAAATGAAATAGGCTATGACAATATGACGGTAAATGGGTCATTGCTCTTCAATGAAGATGTTTTCTCCACTTTATTTCTCCAATCGCCCCACCTTAAATCACGGAAGGAGATGAGGGGTCAAGACTACTTCCTACAGGTGAATTGCTTTTCCTTAAGCAGTTGATCCTATTAGGTCAGTGTTCGAGTCTTGACAAAGAGTCCATTTCCATCAGAACGTTGCTGTAATCGCCAAAGAGCAACTGAGGACCCAAGGCACGTCCGTTTGCCTTCTCTGGGATTCTCAGGCCAGAACTGGCATGGGGATCGAATTCAATTGGACTTGAATTCCAAAGCACTGAATTCCATTCATAATGTTTACCTGTAAAGCCCGCCTGTCCACATCCTAGGAGTCTACAAAAGTTCATATTCAGAAGGTAAAATCTATAGCAGACCATAATTCTGAAAATAAGAAAACAGTGAGAAAACTCACTCCACAGAAGGCAGTAAATGACAAGTAACAGTAAACATTAGCTAGAGCCAATTATGTCTGCTATAGAGATTGTCTCTTGTTCCGTGAGCTAATTTAGGAGCAGTTGTATTCAGGAGTGAGAGTGGTACAGAAAGGGAGGTGCACAAAAATATAATTTAAGGTTATAAAACAAATATTTCAGGGTAATAGAAGGAAAACAGAGGAGCACAAAGCAGGTCAGACCCTTGGGGAGTTTAGGATTGTGTTAAAGAGACAGGGCTAACTTCTAGAAATAGCTGGAGAACATACGAAAATAATCTGTCTAAAAGCTCATAGTTCTATAATTAAACTACAAAAATGCTACTCTCCCCACTGTTAACAGAGCATCAGGTGGTAACCATTTGGAGAGAACATATGGTGATGAAAAAGAAAGTGAGGCAAGGATCCTTGCCTCACTAGGTGTTACGTAGCTTTACTTTGAACAACAGCTTTCAGATGGAACCCTAGCTCTGCAGACTGAGGTCCACGTGTTTACGTACGTAAGCGCAGGAATCCATGACCCATAGGTTTAAATAAGTAGGGTCTAGAACGGCCAGAACACCCTAAATGAATGTCTTATCTACACATTTTCTATCAGCAATGTAAGTTCTCTTTCAAGGGTGATTGTTTTTATTTTATTGAAGTATGGTTGATTTACAACGTTGTGTGAATTTCTGGTGTATGGCAAGGTGATTCAGTTATATACATATATAATAGTTTGCATCTGCTGATCCCAAACTCCCAGTCCATCCCTCCCCCACCCCCCTCCTCCTTGGCAACCATAACTCTGTTCTCTATGTCTGTGAGTCTGTTTCTGTTTCATAGATAAGTTCATTTGTGTCATATTTTAGAGTCCACATATAAGTGACATCATACGGTATTTGTCTTTCTCTTTCTGACTTAACTACACTTAGTATGATAATCTCTATGTCTGTCCACGTTGCTACAAATGGCATTATTTCATTCTTTTTTATGGCTGAGTAGTATTTCATTTTATATATATATATATATATATATATATATGTCACATCTTTATCCATTCATCTGTTAATGGACACGTAGTTTGTTTCCTTGGCTATTGTAAGTAGTGCTGCTGTGAACATTGGGGTGCATGTATCTTTTTGAATTGTAGTTTTGTCTGGGTATATGCCCAGGAGTGGGATTGCTGGGTCATACGGTAGCTCGATTTTTTATTTGTTGAGGACTCTGCATACTGTTTTCCATAGTGGCTCCACCAGTTTACATAAGGGATATTGTTTCTGAAAAGCCATAGGGAATAGAAACATTAACTTCTGGGAAAAGTTATTAAATAGAAACAAAGGGTCATAGTTATCATCAAGTTAAATTCATAGACACAGGAGATCTTGAATTTGAAATGTTGATACATATGACAGGATTCATATGAAGAAACTAGGTGACTCATAAATTTGCTCTCACTCTTTAAGTTGGGCTCTGGAAGTCAACCACACTCGACAGGAAAAGCTGATGTAATGCTCATTTGTTACTTTCTAGCACTTAATTAATTTTTTAAAAATACAGTTTAAAAGAACATATTAAGGGTCTAGAGCAGCGGTCCCCAACCTTTTTGGCACCAGGGACCAGTTTCGTGGAAGACAGTTTTTCCACGGACCCGGGAGGGGGGGATGTTTTCGGGGTGATTCAAGCACATTACATTTATTGTGCACTTTATTTCTATTATTATTACATTGTAATATATAATGAAATAATTGTACAACTCACCATAATGCAGAATCAGTGGGAGCCCTGAGCTTGTTTTCACTTGCCCCTCACTGATAGGGTTTTGATATGAGTCTGCAAGCAATTGATTTATTATGGTCTCTATGCAGTCAAACCTCTCTGCTAATGATCATCTGTATTTGCAGCCACTCCCCAGCACTAGCATCACTGCCTCAGCTCCACCTCAGATCATCAGGTATTAGATTCTTATAAGGAGCTCGCAGCCTAGATCCCTCACATTTGCCTTTCACAGTAGAGTTCAGGGTCCTCTCAGAATCTAATGCCACCGCTGATCTGTCAGGAGGCGGAGCTCAGGCGGTCATGCGAGCAATGGGGAGTGGCTGTAAATATAGATGAAGCTTTGCTGGCTCACCCGCCACTCACCTCCTGCTGTGTGGTACCGGTCTGTGGCCCAGGGGTTGGGGACCCCTGGTCTACAGGGTTGTTTGATTTTCTAAAACGTGGAAATGAAACAATTTCCCCCACAGAATTATGTATTTCTTCTGGAAATCAGAATACTACTGCAATGTCAGCCTCACCCTCAGGTGCCATGGAATAATTGTCCTACTAGACAAGGGTCTTCACATCTTGGCCCCAAATCAGATACAAATTCTTATTACTCAAACGTGCTTGATGAATCTAATGTTATAAACGGTTCCTACCTACAGAAGAATTAGGATTAGTTACGGTGTGAACTGCCTCTAGCAAGAAAAGAGGGTTTCCAGTCAGTGTATGGACCATGCTTGTTACAAAAGAAAAACAAATTCAATTTCATGATAGCTTTTTCACTGAAGGGGGAAAAAACATCTAAGTAGAACTCTAAAATATTCATAAGTATTAAAATCTGTTCTGTTAAAACGAGAAAGAATTATAGCCCAGATAGGTCTAGTGAGAAACTACTTTTTTATTTCTTTGCGGTACGCGGGCCTCTCACTGTTGTGGCCTCTCCCGTTGCGGAGCACAGGCTCCAGACGCGCAGGCTCAGCGGCCGTGGCTCACGGGCCCAGCCGCTCCGTGGCATGTGGGATCTTCCCAGACCGGGGCACGAACCCATGTCCCCTGCATCAGCAGGCAGACTCTCAACCACTGCGCCACCAGGGAAGCCCAAGAAACTACTTTTAAAGGTCAGTTATCTCCTGTATGCCCTGATTAGTCATATGACTTAATCAAAGTAGAGAGACAATGTGATAGGACACATAATTAATAGACTAAATGTACTTATTATTTTATGACAGCCAAACAGTTTACAGCTTAACCCAGAAATCTTGAGCACAAATTACTCCAAGCAATTGCATTTTTAGTCTAAAAAAAAAAAAAGTCTTACAAAACAACCATAGAGTGCCTCAAACTTTCCCACTCCTGAATTAAGAATTATTTACAATTAGTCTGTGGGAAGATTCTTGGAAATAACTGCTTGGCCTCTGTGTGATTGATTTCCATCATATCAGCAAGATTGTGGTAACAAATAGAGCTAAGAATTAACTTTCTAAAGGGAAAGGAACCAAAATTCTGCCTCAGAAACTCAGGGCTATTAAAGGCTTTTCTCTTTTTTCCTTCTTTGTTTTTTTCTTTGCCCTGACTTTCAATAGACCTTGGGTTTGTTAGCCTGGCCAAAATGAACACGTCAGCTTTCATTGCAAATCACTGCCCAGCTAAAATGGGATTTTGAAAAGATGTGCCGCCTACTTCATTAATAATAACATCAAATTCTTTTTTCTTGGTTTGCTTCATAGACGTATCCTTCTTGGTTCCACAAATCATTTCTTTATGTGACTGTGGATCTTAAAAAAAAATAAGAAAAAGAAGACTGAATTTTTTTTTTTCCTGTCACCATGTATTACATACATATAAGATCTAGGAAAGTCTTTCTGCCTTAAATACCAGGAAATCTATGCAAAAAAAAAAGAAGAAAAGAAAAGAAAGCAAAAAAGAAAAAGTGGAAGAAAGAGGGGTGAACAAAGTGGGGAAGGAAGGGAGGGAGGGAGGCCGTTTCCATAAATAGATCTATACCAATAAAAGACGTATTAGAAGTAAGTCCATCAAAAGACTGACTCAGTTATCAAAAGAAGGAAGCTGTTAATTCAATCTGTTAGTTTATTTGCAAGCCACTTTTATTACCAATAATGCATAATTTAGAAGTCAGAATATTTTAAAACTCAAAGCTTTACAATTTTGCATAATCTCCCATCATGAAAAGTCAGCGCACAGTGGTACTTACAGGCACAGATGGGATGAATTTTAGTATAACCCCAATAACAATTAGCTTCTGTTAGAATATGTGAGTTATCTGTGGTTATTATAGAATATTACTTTTTTTTCCGCCATCAGCATTTGTCTGCTGTTTGTATGGCCCAATTAATAGATGGCATTTTTATTTCACAGGGACAGCCATCAGACTGTCACTTTGGCCTCCAGGTAGACATACACAGTCTGAGGCAATTGTTCTTTATAATTTCCATACCAACCTCTGATTGATGGAATGCCGAAGCTATAAAATGCTGTCAGTAAAACAAAAACTTGGTCCAGGTGTTTTGTGATTTTTATGATCTTAGCTTTCAAGGGCAAAGCACTACCTCTGCAGTCAGGCTGCATCACCGCTCAAGGGAAAAGTGTTGATGTTTTGATGAAAAGAAGGTATCAGAGTCTTTCTTCTTGACTTGCAAACCACAGAGCAGCAGCCTTGCATCCCTGCAAGAAATGCAGAATCTCAGGCTGAGCTCCAGACCTGCCACTTCAGAACCCGCATTTTAGCAATTCCCAGGGATTCGGGGCTCATTATAAAGTTTGAAAGGTCTGCTAGAAAGGTTGCCCCTCAGCCTGAAATATATTCCAGCAACTCATCTTCAGGTCTTATTGAATGACTCTAACCAACCTGAATCCTAGGTTGTTTTAACTATGCCACTTGTATTGATGGATTTGTTGCCGACCAGGGTTCTTGGCCTTCCGTAATCAATAGAAATTGGTAAGAGGCCAGACAAGAAATTCAGGCAAGGCTTTACTGGGGCCCCTGCTGCAGCAGGGAGTAGGAAAACAAGTAACAGGTGCCCTTGCTTGCTCCCCAAGGTGGGGCGAGCTGGTTCCTTACATGGGGTGTGGCCAGGGCTCAGGCTGGAGGTGTGGCTTAGGTGGTCTGCCCACCCCATTGGTGGTATTGTGTGCAGGGGGCATGTTCAGTACCCTGCTTTTGCCCTCTGCTCTTCAGAAGTGGCAGTTGGGTTTTTGGTCTTTCTGTATCTTGTTGTCCATAATTGGCCCCAACTGTGCATGCACGCAGTTATTTTTAGTCCCTTGTAGTTTCTCTGTATTTTGTTGCTCAAGGACACATCTGTCTGGGTGCAAGCACTGCAGCAGAGGGTCCCAGCCTGTCTCAGATTCATCTCTCTGACATAATCCAATACAAAAATGACTTCCTCGTGATGCAGTTCTTAGAACTACTCTGCCATTTAATTATCCAGTCTGATTTTCATTTTGAAATTCTTTGACTTTATTCATTTAACAAAATTTTCACATTCCATAAATCTCATGAGCCAGCACGTATGGGAATAAAAAGTGTCTAGATGTGCCACAAAGCTATGCATGCATTTAAGTGAGACATTTGCAACCTTTTCCTATAGAGGGCCAGAGGGTAAACATTTTAGGCTTTATGGGCCAAGAGACCACATCACTTAATCTGTGTCCAGATTTAGTATTCCCGATCATCAAAATGTAAAAATTATACTTAGTTCTTGGTCATATGAAAACAGGCAGTGGGCAGGATTTGGCTCACAGGCAGTCGTTTACTCAGAGGTCAGCAATCTAAATTATACTTTAGCCAGAAACTATCAAACTCTTAGAGGAAAACATAGGCAGAACACTCTATGACATAAATCACAGCAAGGTCCTTTTGGACCCACCTCCTAGAGACATGGAAATAAAAACAAAAATAAACAAATGGGACCTAATGAAACTTCAAAGCTTTTGCACAGCAAAGGAAACCATAAACAAGACCAAAAGACAACCCTCAGAATGGGAGAAAATATTTGCAAATGAAGCAACTGACAAAGGATTAATTTCCAAAATTTACAAGCAGCTCATGCAGCTCAATGACAAAAAAACAAACAACCCAATCCAAAAATGGGCAGAAGACCTAAATAGACATTTCTCCAAAGAAGATATACAGACTGCCAATAAACACATGAAAGAATGCTCAACATCATTAATCATTAGAGAAATGCAAATCAAAACTACCATGAGATATCATCTCACACCAGTCAGAATGGCCATCATCAAAAAATCTAGAAACAATAAATGCTGGAGAGGGTGTGGAGAAAAGGAAACCCTCTTGCACTGCTGGTGGGAATGTGAATTGGTTCAGCCACTATGGAGAACAGTATGGAGGTTCCTTAAAAAACTACAAATAGAACTACCATATGACCCAGCAGTTCCACTACTGGGCATATACCCTGAGAAAACCATAATTCAAAAAGAGTCATGTACCAAAATGTTCATTGCAGCTCTATTTACAATAGCCCGGAGATGGAAACAACCTAAGTGTCCATCATCGGATGAATGGATAAAGAAGATGTGGCACATATATACAATGGAATATTACTCAGCCATAAAAAGAAACGAAATTGAGCTATTTGTAATGAGGTGGATAGACCTAGAGTCTGTTATACAGAGTGAAGTAAGTCAGAAAGAGAAAGACAAATACCGTATGCTAACACATATATATGGAATTTAAGAAAAAAAAATGTCATGAAGAACCTAGGGGTAAGACAGGAATAAAGACACAGACCTACTGCAGAACGGACTTGAGGATATGGGGAGGGGGAAGGGTGAGCTGGGACAAAGTGAGAGAGAGGCATGGACATATATACACTACCAAACGTAAGGTAGATAGCTAGTGGGAAGCAGCCACACAGCACAGGGAGATCAGCTCGGTGCTTTGTGACCACCTAGAGGGGTGAGATAAGGAGGGTGGGAGGGAGGGAGACGCAAGAGGGAAGAGATATGGGAACATATGTATATGTATAACTGATTCACTTTGTTATAAAGCAGAAACTAACACACCATTGTAAAGCAATTATACCCCAGTAAAGATGTAATAAATAAATAAATAAATAATACTTTAAAAATGAGGGTCTGAGAGCTAAGAGATGCCATTCTAGAAACAGGATACAGAAGCCACTGCTGTGTTCCTTCTGTGCAGACAGCAGTCTCCATGTAACTGTGGCCCTACACCCGGCCAAGGCTTTGGTCTTGTGAGGCCAAGAGGCAACAGGATATATTTCTAAGATTCTTAAGAGAAAGGATAGGATAACACAGATTTAATTATCATATTCCATCGTGGTAGAAATGAATGGCAACCCCTTGATGCTCAGAGGAAGTGTCACTGAACAAAAGGAAATCCTTCCTCTAAGACAGGGAGCCAACTTACTGGACTCAGTGCAACATGCCATGATAAGAGGGTTTGCTTACAAACCACTCTACGGAAGAGAAGAAAGATGTTAAAGGTCAGTGATTAAAATTTGGTTCAGTATTACAGCTGAAAAATTTATAATTTGGCATTTTCTTTTCTCCAATATATATTCTGCAACTTCATTAATGCCAGGCCCCAAATAGGCTACTTCAAGTTCAAGGGTAGTGTTGGCCGTTGTTGTTTAACTTTGGAAATTCATTTTAGGGGCTCCTGAATTGTCACCTTCCCACCCACATCCTGGGCAAAAAGTGCTGATGCATCCCAACACATCCCCCCTGCGCCTGAACAGAGCTCTCACACAGACTACAGATGCATTCAGTGGGGAGGGAGCCTGCCAGGCTCCTTGGGCTGTAGACCACACACTGTACCAAGCTTGGTGCTAAGTGCTAAGAGCAGACAATGACATCAGGCACTTAAGAGTGCGAATTTGACTGCCGTATCCGCTCTCCCATGCTCTGTGTCAGTGACCAACGTGAAACCCTGAAGGAGCCCGTTCGGCACCGTACATCTCAATAACCAAGTGAAGGGTGATAGCTTCCCCAGGAAGCCCTGCCCTGGGCTCCCTGGGGTCCAGTTGTGCCCAGCTCTCAGCATTTGCTACTTCTACGTTGCATGGCCTAATGTGCACTGGGCAGCATAAGTAGGGCCTATTCTAAAAGTATACTTCTGTACAAAAACCTAATGTTTACAATGACTCTTTAGGTTCTGTTAAGGTGTTTATTGCCCAACTCATCTCGGCATTGAGTCAAAAAAGTACTGGCAGATTTCTTGGCATTGAGTCAAAAGTTACTGATACCAACATACGTAGCTTTGACGTAAGGGAGCTGGGCTCTTTTTTCCTGCATGTCTGAACTCACAAGCCTGTTAGTGAACTGTTTACCATCAATAGTGGAAAAAAATAGGAAGAAGGTGAATGAGAAAAGTTTGGGTTTGGTTAAAGTATAACCTCCTAGGGCTTTTGCAGGGGAGTGGCAACGAGGATGTCTGTCTTGACTCTCATTTCAGACAGCGTGACATTCATTTTTTTCTGCTGGTCAGTATAGGTCTGTCCTGGGAGGTTGATGTATGTGCACCTGCTGTGCGCACATAGGTTGTATGGGAATCACAGAAAAGTGCCTTTTACCTTTGACTCAGAACTCCAGTCAGCCGTTCCTCCCCTGGCCCCGTGTGCCAGCCTAACTCAGGCTTGTTGACAGGTTCCTAAATGTTCACCCAGTTGGGGTTCTGTGAATAGGCCACCACTTCCTGTCTAGCCTCTTGATGTTGTGACCCATCTGTTTTGGGGATGTCTATTCTTGCTTCAACAGTTAGCCTTCAAGAAATGATTTCTAATGTTCTCTCAATAGCTCAAAGCACCAATGTCCCAAAACCTAAGCTAAAAAGTCATCACCTGACCCTCATGCCTAGTCTCTTAACCAACAGATGATAGAGACAAAGAATGGAAACCCACTAGGGATTGTGATGCCCACTACCTCATGGCAGAGTCCAGAGCGTCAACACCATCACCATGAAGCCCAGGAGGCTTTCGACACTTTCATTTCCAGCACGAATGGAGAGCACTTCAGGATTTATGTGATCCTGGCAGAACTAGGTAGTTTCTATATTCAGAGGGACGCTGTCTTTCATAACTTTATTGGCCTATTTGGGTCTACGGTGCTGAAACCTGAACACGAGTTACAGCCAATCTCTGGCTTCTTTGCAGATCTGCACAGCAATCCAGGTGAAAAGTCAGGACACCTGGCCTAAACTCACCCAGCAAAGAACGTTCCCTGACAGTATCCGGTCACCCACAGTGAAAGCCAGGGACTCTGCTCTGACTGGGACATAAAGACAGAGGAAATGATGTGTCACCAGATCCAGATGGCTCAAAGGGCAGATGGGAAAGGCAAAGGCAAGGCAAAGTCTCCTCTAATTACCTTTCAGATTTCCCTGAAAAAGAAACTCTTATTTGAAATCTCAGTCATATGAAAGAAAGCATAAGCTGATTAGCTGTCTTCTTCCATCAATAAGGATACAGACACCAACTGCCTCAATCACTGGCAACATGTAACATATGCATTTATAATACCTTCTTGGTCACACCCAGATTTCTAAGACTATTTACCTTGGGCAGTGTCCTCATACTTTTTACACTTTTGTCCCCATTTTTAAACTTAAAAATTCCACAATCATCTGGAAATACTGCTGTGCTTTCTAGGAGGCATTCTTCCAATTAAGGTTATTGAGGTCTTATAGTTGGCAAACATTTATGGAGCTCTATGTGTCAGGTATTATTCTAGGCACTTGATATTCACAGAGAATGAAACAGACACCCCTGCCTGCATGAAGCCGACAGTCTAGTCAAGGGAAGGGAAAGGGGAGTGTAGCAGAGAACAACTATAATCAGTAGAAATGATAAATTAATATATAATGCTAGAAGACAAACCAGACCAGAATTGGAGGAGAAAGAGTGCAAAGAGTGGGGAGGATGCTGAAAGGCCATCCATTATAGATTGTGGGAACCCAGCTTTCCTTTGGACCCTTTTACCCCACTGCTCTTATTTTTACCTACCTTGTACTCTTTCCTATCAACACGTTTATTGAGACAGTTTAGCATTGTAGCTAAGCGCCTGAATTGGGATCTAATTCTTGGATGAATAAATGGGGCAAGTTATTGAACACCTCTACTTCTTAGTTCATCAGTCTTTCATGGGTTTTGTGAAGAGTAAAGGAATTGTTTTTGTGAATTGGAACCTAAACTAATACCTGGACATACTAAGAACTAAACAAATGGTAAATAATAATGTATTTGACATACAATATGAGGTACTGTGCACTTCTAATTATGTGCCCACCTGTCTTTTCCTCCTCCTGTTCCACAGAGTTCCTGAGAAAAGGGCTATAGCTATTGCAGCAGCCCCTAGAAGTAGGAATCCTGAATTCATAAACGATAGAAGATATACATTCCATCCCTAAATCTGGGCTGCAGATTTCTCAGTTGGTAAAATGAGAAATTTTTAATAAATATTTAATAAACTGATAAAACCAATTAAGGTATTAAAACTGTGTTGTGCAAGGCAGATGCTCGATAAATGTCTCCTGAATTGAGTCAGTAAAGATTGTGACTGTACTGCATTTGACTGGAGAGTATTCTCCTGATAAATAGCTTAAGTTTGTTCTCTGTAGAGAAAGGAAGATTAATAGTCCCCTCGTCTTCTCTGGGATGACAGTGATTCTTTAAAGAAGTCTCTTAGATAAGATTTTAAAAGGGGCTCCTTTGCTGGAGCTAGTGGATAGCAAGTTGCCTGGTAAGTTGCAGCAAAAGGAAAAGGAATATGATGAATGGCCCCTGGCCAGAGCTTTTCCTTAAACCAACGTCCTAGGACAACATGGGGTGCTCACCTGCCTAGCAAGGTTCTGTTACTGAACCAAACTTGGGTCCACTTGCTCGCATGCAGTGAAGCCAATCTACTGCCACTGGGTTATGGTGAAGGAAAGTGCAGCATTTAATTGCAGGGCTAAGCAAGGAGTCCAGGTAGCTAGTGTTTAAAAGACCCTGAACTCTCAGAAGGCTTTCAGGAAAAGGTTTTCAAAGACAGGATGAGTGAGGGGTGTTGTGGGGTGTATGATGAGCTTGTAGACATTATGCTGACTGGCTGGTGGTGAGGTAATTGGGAGTGGACATCATCAATCTTCTGGTTCCAACTGGTCTGGGGTCTACGAGCTTGTGGGCAAGCATATAGTTAACTTTTTCCACCTGGTGGGGGTTTCTATATCTGCAAAACAGCTCACTGTCCCACTGTTTCTGGTAAACTGGCCCAGGGGTTCTTCTTTCTCTGCAACTCAGACGCTGCTTCGTGACTTGGTGTGTCTGTGAACCACCTGCATGGTTCTTACTGTTGCAATTTCTATTTTAACCAGTTCACTGCTGCCAGCAAGTCTATCAGAAAATAAAGATATGCTATGGAAGTTCATAACAGTCTGTCATCGTCACGGTCGAGTCACAGCTGTGTAACATACCCATTAATGGACTAGAACTGAGAGCACAAGTAGCTTCATCACCATGTAACTGAAAGGAAACAGTTTGGACAGAGCAAGAAAAATTCTTGCCTTAGCAAAGCCGATGACAAGGAGAAACACTGGAAAAAAAATCACTATAGGACATATTGTCACTTTAAAACTGTCTTTTCCAGAAGTGAGGCTGTAATTTTGATTCTACTTTTTAGACTATCAAGGTTTTCAAATGACCATAATCATGCTGTGCAGCTAATATACTAAGCTGACGACCGTCTGTATCTCTTTGTTTAACTCTTTGCTTTTATCATGGCTTGTAAGAGACTCTTTATACATTTTCTGGTTCACCTTATTTCCAGACACATAGCGGGGACTGTATTTTCTTGACCCCGCCCTTGAAGTTAGCCATGGGACTTTTCAGTCAATGAAATATTAGTGAAAGTGACATATGTCACTTCTGAGACGTTTTAAAAGCCAGCACAGGATTGTCATGTCCCCTTTACCCTCTCAAGTGATAACAGAGGCATCATGAGATGGAAAATCCAGGTCCTTGGTTCCCATACATTAACAATGAATAGAACTCCATCAATAGACACAAAGCATGAGTGAGAAATTAGGGTTTTCTGGTGTTTGGACACTGAGATTTTGGGGTTGATTATAACCATACCATAATGTAGCGAATCCCGATCACTGTAAAGGCTTAATCATGAATTTTAAATGACTAATTTTAAAGCTGTTCACTGTGCCAGCTACAAAATAGCACTTGGCACCTACCTCTACAAGGATTAAATCATGAGCCACTGCAGCTGCTGACCTTCAACACCCCCTGAAAAGAGTTCAGGGTGGAGATCAGGAAGGAGGCATTCTGTGCTCTGGGAAAAACTGGCAGGACAGGTCTTCGGGTCTTCGATAGTTAGATATTTTCAGGAGAAGATTTTATGAGCCCAGTTCTTGCATCTCCTCATATCTAGAAAAGCACTAAATTCCTTCATGGTGACGTCTGCTCCTCGTGAGTAGCAGCAAGGCCCTGCCACAGTGTGTGCTGCACTTCACGTACCCCCCTTCACTAAAATCATACATACACTGATATTCCCCCCTACCTCTCTGGAGCAGTTCCCCAGAGCTCTCTGAAATGCTGTCTCCTGGGCTGTAGTCCTCATTTTGCCCCCAGTAAAACTTAACTCACAACTCTCACGTTGTGCACTTTTTTCAGTTGACAACTAGGAAGAGTGAATCTGTTTATATGTGGATTATACACCAATTAGATACTTTTTAAAAAGCAAGGAGGCAATGGAAAGGGTTTGGATAAAGAAAAGACTTTAGGAAACATATTTCAATAATAATAATACTGGCTCCACAGGAAAAAAGAATCATCACATTTTCTCACCTGAACAGCTGTGATAAAATATCTATTATGAAATTAAAGAGAAGAAATGGTCATCTTACACATAATCAAGCTTGATGGAACTTATGATGGAATAAATACTATGTATCAAAAGAACATATATATTTTTTTGTTTTGTTTTGTTTGTTTGTTTTTGGTTTTTTTTTTTGCGGTACGCGGGCCTCTCACTGCTGTGGCCTCTCCCGTTGCGGAGCACAGGCTCTGGACACGCAGGCTCAGCAGCCATGGCTCACGGGCCCAGCTGCTCCACGGCATGTGAGATCTTCCCGGACCGGGGCATGAACCCGTGTCCCCTGCATCGGCAGGCAGACTCTCAACCACTGGGCCACCAGGGAAGCCCAGAACATATATTTTTTCATAGAGCTTACAATATTTCTGCCTTTGGCAGGGAGGAAATGGACCATGAGGACATTTAAGAACAGTTCACTAACCTATGGTTCAGAGTTGTGAAAATCTGTGAATATGAGGAAAAAGGGCTTCTCTCAGGTTTGCGTGCTGGTAAAGGGATATAGTGTTAGTTCTTACTGTTTTACAAAATAATCAGCTCCCTGGCAGTTCTAGGAAAGCTCTGACAATCCTCAGGGGGCAGTTATGTTACTTTTTCCATTGTTCTCAGGAGGAAGAATTAAGTTTCTCAAATTGCTCCAATATGTGTTTCCTTATAAATATTTAGAATTGGGAATTTAATCTTCTAATAATGGCAAAAATTACAGTAAGTATAACTTAAAAATTACAGTAAGTAATTTTCTGAAGTTGATGACTTGGAGGATAAAACAAGTATGTTTTACAACTTTGTATTCACTTTTATGTATGTATTTGGTATGTGAATTACACAATTCTGATAGAACCTCATGCCTTTTCATTACATCTAATTCAAGCTCTCAACTTCATGTTACAGAAAGTTTTCTTAAAGATGCTCTAATGAAAACTATTATGAATTACATAGATTTGTATATTGATTTATACATCAGAAATCCATATTTTTGTCATATTTAACTGTTAAAAGACCTCCCAATTGTCTACATGACTGAATGATATTTCAAAGGAACCCCTCAAAATATCTGGTACCTTTGTTCAAAATGTTATCTGTTAGAAGCAGTCAGCCATCCATGTTAAGGGTTAAGAAGAAAACAGTTTAAAATTGTATGCATTTTTCTCTTAAAATAATAATTACAATAATAATACCTGACTTATATGGTCACAAATTATTTACTAAATTTCTGAGCTGTGAAGGATCTTGGAAATCAATTAGCACAAACCTTCATATATTTGACTTGACAACCTAGACTTAGGATGTGCACAAAACCATACATCCTTAAGTGTAATATTCACACAGAATTTCTTCCAGTAATTAGGTAATAAGGATGTACTAGACCCAGTAGAAGTCTTTTAATGAAGTGTGTGACTTTCTGACATGCTTTGGTCTGTGCTTTACGCATATGGAAGAAGGGATTGTAAACTCCTTCAGCCACCTTCAGGCAAAAGGGGGCAATCAAAAATTTAAAGGCTGACCTGGTACAGCACACTGTTATAAAATTAATAGTGACAGCCCTGATGAAATCTTTTAATGTGATGATTAAAAGGCTCCTTTGAAATAGTGTGCAAGTATAATTTTAAAATGCATTCTTAGCCCTGGAGAGATGAACGTTAGACAACTGATCTGAGCTTTTAAAACTTCTTTTCATTAATAGTAGCTCACATTTGTGGAGGCATTTTAACTTTTCCGAGGTACTTTCGTAACTTCCACCTAACTGTGTGTCCTTACGCCATCCCTGTTAAGTAGCCGTGGAGGGAATAGCAATTCCCATTTGCCATTGAGGAAACTGCTTCCAAAAGAGATTATTAGGAGACTTGCTCCAAGCCGAACCAATCGATGGGGAACTAGCCCTAGAAACTACATTATGTAACTCTGATCCCAGCCCTCTTCCGCACAGACAAACCAATTTCCCAGGGTAATAACGTCTCCTGCTTAGCGGTAATCATTCTCCTAAAGAAGACTGTATTCTGTTCTGGGAGCCACCACTTGAAGTAAGGAGGAAAACTGGAGATGGTCTGGACACAAAACGATATATATTTGAGAAATACATACTAGTAAGATACACCCTGAAACTGACTTTTTGGGGAAATTTTAGCCTTGTGGGCAAGAGACCAAGCAAGGACTTGCTATCATTAACAACATACAGCTTTTTCTGTTTAAAGTTTAAGACAAACAGTCAAGGTATATTATATCAGAAGATGGGGTAGGGTTGGATTGCTAAGAATATCCTAGAATAAGATTACCAGGTGCCTGTATTATGAGTTGGTTTGTGCCAATCTATTCCTGAGAGACTTTTCAAGCCTGGGTAGAGAGTGCAGCCAATTTGGGTAAAAGAGACTCCAAAGTCAAAAGGATGCATTCGGTAACTCTACCCCATGATGGTTCACCCCCATCATCTCTCAAGTGGACTTCAGTCTGAATGGACTGGAGACTTCCTTGAGTCACACTAAACTTTGGTCACTCTGCTCCACATACAGAGACATTCATTCAGAGTTTCCAGAAGTTACAAAAACTAACCAGAAACCAACAGGAACGTGTAAGATCTGCGCGAATTTCTGTCCATGCACACGTACATGAGATAAGCCTACCTGAGATGAGTCAGTAGCACTGTTCCTGTTCTCCGTGTTTGTAGTGGATCTGTGAGCACAGCATGGCAGCTGAGTGCGTGTTCACAGCATTCATATAAGTTGCAAACACTTGTAACTATTGTGATCAGTCATTCCAACAGAAGTACTTTATAGGAAGGGAATTTTTAAAAGATAGTGACACCTTATTCTGAAAGCCAAATACAATAAGAAAGCAGAGTCAGATACTTTTCCAATTCTAGGCATCATCATACTGACTAATTGCCAAGAAGAAGCCAGTTGATTCAGACAGCATCCTATATAACCCATATGTAATATATAATGAAATATTACGTGAGGAACATTCTGAAGATGGCAATAGGATAATTGAAAAATGATCCATCTACCCTTTGGAACAAGAATTCTGAGGCGGTTTATTATATACATGACTATATAAGATGAACTTAAAAAAATAGGTTTGACATCAGTTTCTAGTGCTTCACTAAAAAGCTGTCTGTCTCCCTAACTACGTGCCTAAAATAATAAAAATTTGGTTAATTTAAGGTGTTTCTGTGCTCCATAACTCAGATCTTAACGATTTAATGGAGCTCCAAGGAAAGATTAAAGTACTGGTTGATGGACTGACTTGCTCAGGCCAGCAATGACTGTGATGAACTGGGTCTCTATTCCCATCTAACCTGAGCATTCTTCGCATTCTATATCCATAGCAGGGGTATGTTAAAGTTGGTTAGAAAAATTTGCTATTTTTCCACTCAAAGATGCTATCAATTTAAAATTCATCACCAACTTAGTGATGTTTTCGTTTGCTCGTTTGTTTATTGGGGGTATTGCTACAGTGCATTTGCACCTAGTGTGAGATACATCCTAATATCAGAACTGTTTACAATTATCCAAGGTGTTTCTAGAATTGAAGAACCACAGTACTTCCTGCTTAGAACGAAGTTGAAAACTAATCATCTAGTCTGTAGTAACTCCCTCTTCCTAAGTTATATACAGAACTTTATCCCAAGACAGGGGCTTAGTGCATGGCTGGCATCCATTCTATATTCAATATTGTGATTACTACCTAGGGCTAGGTGTATCTATGCAGAATTGTAGTAATATCTGAACAGAAATTCTCTTTCCCTAAATATCTGTTCCCAGAACCTCTTCTACTATTTTTCCATATCTCCTTCACTTGAAGATCAAGTTTTAACCAGAAAGGCTGTGTTAAGAGGTAGGCAGAAGCAAAGGTATATTGCCATTTTACCAGTAAAGATACAGTCAATTTACTGTAGGGTGATTATAGTTACTTTATGGGATTGATGAGAAAATTAAATGAATTAATATAGCAGGTGAGCATTTAGCATTGACTTAGACATTTAGTAATCAAGCATTAAGTTGGAGCAACTATTTATTTTCCTCACACTTCACAGCTTCTCCAAAATTTCCTGTAAAAGTTCCTTCCAGGGCTTCCCTGGTGGCGCAGTGGTTGAGAGTCCGCCTGCCGATGCAGGGGACACGGGCTCGTGCCCCGGTCCGGGAAGACCCCACATGCCGCGGACCTGCTGGGCCCATGAGCCATGGCCGCTGAGCCTGCACGTCCGGAGCCTGTGCTCCGCAACGGGAGAGGCCACAACAGTGAGAGGCCTGCGTACCGCAAAAAAAAAAAAAAAAAAGTTCCTTCCATTTCCCTATGGAACCCACCATTTGTCTAAGAATTCTATATCACAAAATTCTGGTCAGCAAGGGAGAAGAAAATGAGGCAGCAATGCCAGAATGCTCTTTTGTAGATGGGTAAAGGAAAGAACGGGAATACCCAAGTACTCTCATACATTCTGTCTGTCCTGTTCCTTTGAAGGGCTGGTCTTCCATGGGCCATGGCAACATAAAGAACAAGACAAAGCTGTCACTGTTCATCAGAGCTCAGATTCCAGACTGTGATACTAAGTATGAGGCGTTCATAACATGAAACACAACTTAGGCCATGTTTGTGTGAGGTAGTGGGAGGGCTGGGGGAAGATGGCCAAGGAAAGCTGTTCTGGGTCAGATATATTTTGGTGTTTACGTTATTTATTTATTTAAAGAATTTATTTATTTAATTTTGGCTGCGTTGGGTCTTCATTGCTGCGCGCGGGCTTTCTCTAGTTGCGGCAAGCGGGGGCTACTCTTTGTTGTGGTGTGCAGGCTTCTCATTGCGGTGGCTTCTTTTGTTGCGGAGCACAGGCTCTAGGCGTGCGGGCTTCAGCAGTTGTGCCACGTGGGCTCAGTAGTTGTGGCTTGCGGGCTCGAGAACACAGGCTCAGCAGTTGTGGCATGTGTGTCTAGTTGCGCTGTGGCATGTGGGGTCTTCCAGACCAGGGCTTGAACCTGTGTCCCCTGCATTGGCAGGCAGATTCTTAACCACTGTGCCACCAGGAGAGTCCATATATTTGGGTTTAAAAGAGAAGTTGAAATTGGATGATGAGGTGCAAACTATTCCATTTAGAGGAAACACCATGTGTAGTGACCTTTCTAGACGACCTTGGAGTTGTGGTCTGTTATGTGCATGAGACTGGGGAGTGAGCACAGGGTGGGAGGTGAGCTGGGGAGGTAGGCGGGGGCCATGCTGTGCAAAGCCTCGCACACCAGGTCACTTGGCATTGTGCCTAGTGTACTGTAGATGCTCACAAATGTTCATCCACTGAGGAACGGACTACTTCTGGAAGCAATAAATCTATCACTCATAGAGGGAAGCACCGGCTGAAGAATCCCTTTTCAGTAAGTGTCTTTGGGTCTGTCTGATTCTTCTCTCCTTGTTGCCCGTTTGCTCCACTTACTCTGGCTCTGGGCTCTGTTCCTGGTAACAATCAGCGCGATTCAAGCAGGTGATGAGTGTGGTAGAAACAGCACAGTCTCTACAGCCAGGCTCACATTCAACCCAGGCTGGAAGGGAGGAAAAAAGAGGAAGAGAGTACATGTGTTGTGATGGGGGAAGATGAAACAGAAGTGGCACAATGTTGACAATTACTGAAGCGATGAGGATACACGGTTCTTTATATTATTCTCTACTTTTGTGAGTCCTTGAAAATTTCCGTAATAAAAAGAGTTTAAAAAATCCTGGTCACGTCATTTATAAGTAGTTTAATCTAGAGCAGGTGATTTAACTCTTCTGAATCTCAGTTCCTTGATTTATAAATGACGCGAGTGTACATCTCACAGAATGGATGTTCAGATTAAATGAAAAGATGGAGGAAAAGAACTAGGCACAGGATGCTCTAAGACACCAGTGTCCCTAAGGCTCAGCATTTAAAGATCTAGATTCAAGGCCAATTTTCAGCCCGTTGGCCCTGCCCTGGGTTCTAGAACCTCTCTAACCTTAATGGACACATAAAACACCCGAAAATCTTGTTAAAGTACAGATTTTAATTCAGTTGATCTTGGGGAGGCCCAAGATACTGCGTTTCTTTTCTTTTTTTTGGGGGGGGGTAGGAGTTTATTAATTAATTTTATTTCTTTGCTGTGTTGGGTCTGCGTTTCTGTGCGAGGGCTTTCTCTAGTTGTGGCTAGCGGGGGCCACCCTTCATCGCGGTGCACGGCCCTCTCACTATCGTGGCCTCTCTTGTTGCGGAGCACAGGCTCCAGACGCGCAGGCTCAGTAGTTGTGGCTCATGGGCCTAGTTGCTCCGCGGCATGTGGGATCTTCCCAGACCAGGGCTCGAACCCGTGTCCCCTGCATTAGCAGGCAGATCCTCAACCACTGCACCACCAGGGAACCCCGATACTGCGTTTCTAACAAACTTCAAGGTGATACTGGAGCTGCTGGGCCACAGATCGCAATTTGTGAAGCCAGTCCTGACTTATGCTTTGTTCCTTAATTTTTATTTTATTTTTAATTGAAGCATAGTTGACTTACAGTGTTGTGCTAATTCCTGCTGTACACCAAAGTGACTCATTTATACACATGTATATGTACATTTTTATATTCTTTTCATGATGCTTTATCCCAGGATATTGAATATAGTTCCCTGTGCTATACAGTAGGACCTTGTTGTTTATCCATTCTTTATATAATAGTTTGCATCTACTAACCCCAAACTCCCAATCTATCCCTCTCCCTCCTGTCTTCCCCCTTGGCAACCACAAGTCTGTTCTCCATGCCTGTGAGTCTGTGAGGTATACATATATATATATATACACATATATATGTATGTATACATACATACAATGGAATATTTCTGAGACTAAGTTTCCAATTGGTACCCTCTTCTGACTGTTGCATTTCTGTCACATTCTTCTGCTCTGAGTTCCAGGCTAGATCATTCCCCAGAATTCGAATCCCTCCAGGACTGAGGTCCTGGATACATACTAAAAGATCCTGAATCTGAAATCTTGTTCATAAGCTTAGGAGTGGAAGTCATCTTTCTGACAACAGTGCCCCAGACTCTGGTTTCCTTCATGGATCCCTGAGGAATCTGTGCTTCTTTTCTTTTTAACCGAAGTATAGTTAATTTACAATGTTGTGTTAGTTTCAGGTGTACAGCAAAGTGATTCAGTTATACATATTCTTCTTCAGATTCTTTTCCATTATAAGTTATCACAAGAGATTGTGCTCTACAGTAGCTAACTCCTTATTGTTTATTTTATATAGTGTGTATACGTTAATCCCAAACTTCTAATTTATCCGTCTTTCCGTCCCCTTTAGTAACCATACGTTTGTTTTCTACATCTGTGACTCTGTTTCTGTTTTGTAAATATGTTCATTTGTATCATTTTTTAGATTCCACATATAAGTGGTCCTATATAATATTTGTCTCTGTCTGACTTTCTTTGCTTAGTATGATAATTTCTAGGTCCATCCATGTTGCTTCTGAATCCACTGCTGCTGTGTTTCCTCTCGTTGTCTTGTGAACCTATTGCTCCTTTCTTTCTCAGACTAAACTGGGCTTCCCTGGATCATCACTGATTGTCTTGGTACAGACCTGCCCAATGGAACATCTTCAATGGCCTGTATCTGGATTTGTCCCTTAAGTGTTTCTCAACCCCAGGGGGCAGTTTCACATCCAGATCCTTTCCTATAATCCCCTCCCCACCAACACTTTCTGGCAACCTGTGCTTTCACCCCCACCTGTGGCAAGAGAACCATTTCAATATTGGAAGAGGAGGAAAATTCTTAACCCTGTCAAAGGTATACATTCAGGAATGTGTTTATTCATAAGCAGATGCCTTACTTGAAAGCAGTCTTCAACGTATGACTGTGAAACTCACTCAGTTTATGCAGAACTCTAGAATAAGGCTTAGAATTACTTTTTTCTAGTCCACCAATCATAATCACCCTTGTAACGTTCAGATGAGCTAGATGTATAAATTCTGAAAACTTGCTAGGAAAAGAGACCCATCAGCTCTGTTACTTGTATTAGATTATAAGATTATATTGTGGCAAAGTTAATGGAAAGAGTCGTCGCCTATATATATACATGTAGGAGCCATCACATATGCTGTTAAACACAGGAACAATCACAAACGCTATTAAAACTCACGCCAAAAATCAAACATTGAGAATAATGCACTCTTGTTTAAACGTGCCTCTTCCGTTTGACAGGAGTAACCTTGACAAGCTGCTACCCATCAACGCTTTCTGAACTGATGGGGTATTCTGCATCCTTCCTGCAATGTTAAAAGACAGTTTTCAAAATTATCCACTCACAGTGAACTTGAAGGGAAGTTTCTCATCGACATAAAAACAGTATCTCGAGGTTCACAGAAACTCAGCGCTCATGAATAGTTGAAGCCGCTCTGCATCTAACTCACACCTGCACCTAGGATTTGTTCTGTGCGTATTTTTCCTCTCCCGTGAAGCTTCATTTTACTGTTAGAAAGAGTTTATTTCTCAGCTTATTTTCATTTTAGACCTGTAGGGCACACACAATGTCACACGATCTAGGATATGAGCGTGTTGGCAACTTCCTGAGACATCAACTTTATAGATTCAAGGTAGTGATGGCTGTTCATTGAGTTTTAGCTATTCCGCGTTCATTGCCTCAGACTCCTTTGGGGAAAAAAAATCCCAGTTACACTCCGAGAGTGAGGGCTGCCTCTGCTGCCATCCGTGGAAACATCTTTGGAGACTGGATGCTGTTGACTCTACTCCTGGTTGCATTTGGTTCCAGCTTGATCCAGCCACAGTGATGGGTTCAGAACAGCTGAGGGATAAATGAGGCTTCTGCTGGACCACGGGGAGAGAGGCAGGTGTGCTTTCCTTATGTAGGATAAGAGAGGATATACGCTGAAACTGCTTTAGCCGTCTTGCCGTCAGGGAGAAAGGGCCAATCTGACAATTCAACAAAGACAGTAAAAGGAGAAGTGAGAGGTGGAGAGGGAGGTTGAGAGTTGCCTGACTTCCTGGCCTGGGGCAAGACCTAATGCTGATTTTTTCATTACCTGGATCAATAAATTCCATTTTTGTCTAAGCCAGTTTGAGTTGGGTTTTCTGCCACATTGTCAAGAGGAATACTAATTAATACAGTGTGTTAAGTGAGGCTAGAATGGGGAGACTGAGAACACACAAGAAATACAATGCTTTCCACAGTGTAAAAAAACCCAGACAAAATCCTCAGTTACCAGTGTGTAGAGAACGTTGAAAAATAATATATTTGAATGTTATTTCTTTTTACAATTTTATCTCTGTGAGCCAAAGCTCTTTTCAGTTACTTATTTAAAAGCAAGCTAATTTATTTGGTGTCGTTTAGACATACACATATTAGTTATGAAAACAAATTGTGTGGAAGTCACATCAACACAGACTACAAAAACACATTTCTGGAAGAAAATTACAACTTAAAAATGTCATTTCTTTTTCCTTTTGTGCCCACCATCACATTTGGGGTGGATGTCTTTTTTAACCATTTTAAAAATTGAAGTATGTTTAATTTACAATGCTGTGTTAGTTTCAGGTATACAGCAAAGTGATTCAGTTATACATATATATATATATTATTTTTCAAATTCTTTTCCAATATAGGTTATTACAAGATATTGAGTAGAGTTCTCTGTGCTATACAGTAGGTCCTTGTTGATAATCTATTTTATATATAGTAGTGTGCGTGTGTTAATCCCAAACTCCTAATTTATCCCTTCCCCACTCCCACTATCCCTTTGGTAACCGCAAGTTTCTTTTCTATGTCTGTGAGTCTATTTCTGTTTTGTAAATAAAAGATTATCATATTAAGTGAAGTAAGTCAGACAGAGAAAGACAAACATCATATGATATCACTTATATATGGAATCTAAAAAAAAGGATACAAGTGAACTTATTTACAAAAATGTCATTAAAGATTTTACACACAATCAAGGGAAGAACTGGGCTAGGGTCAAATTTTCAGACACTGCCTCTCTCATAATTATTCTTTTTTTACTTTGTCATAACATATTACACCTGATAGTCATTAGTACTTATCAAGATGTTTTACATATATTATATAGCTTGAGACTTATCTTTTAAAAATAGGAGATAGATATTACATACACTCTACATCGAATTCCACCCCCATGCCATCTACCCAAGCACGATTTCCCAAATTCTGTAACTGCAGACAATGATATTCAGGGGTTATGGAGTTCAATAGAACCATATTTTAGCAAAATGTGTACACAAACAAAATGTTAGATGTGGAATAAAATACCTTACAGGTTAAGACCATTACTTAGTGTAAATAATGTGCCAGTTTTTAGATCCCTAATACAGATAGAAAGAAGTCGTTTAAAATGATGGAACTGTATCTGATATCGGTATAACTCTGCTATGGTATTGTCATGAATTTGGAACTGAACTGCGAAGCCTAGTTCAAGATAACGCGATGATTTCAGGTGGACTTTATCTGGATGGTCAAATCCTTAGAAGATGCAGAAAAGGAAAAGCTCAGACTTTGGTCAGAAAGATCTAAGAATCTGGCCACACCCACATACTGCCGTGTGACCTTGAACAAGTTAATTCTCTAAGCTTCCACCTCCTCATGGTAATAACGGGAGAATCACACAGCTAACTGTAGAGTCATTGCTGTGATTATATAAGACACACCGTATATGCGTGCTCCTTATGTGCCTGGTCATGGGATCCCCTTGTCTGGACCGCGGCACCCGTGCCTCCCTGCACTGCTGTTGGTGTGGCTGGTTCTCAGTTGCGTCACTCTCTGGGAATTGCCCTCAGCCAGGGAGCTGTCTCTTTCTGAGGGGTTCCTATATCCAAGGCTTGATCAAGGAGAGAGCATACAGTCAAGGCACTCCTGTGTCATTTCAGGACAATTTCTGAAAGCCAAGGTCCAGATCTGCCTATGGGAGCAAAAGAGACCTCTCCTATGATGACGCTGAACCCAACTTCTCCTTCTGTCTCATCCTGCTTTGCTCATTCTCTTACAGGTGTTGGTCACAAGACCATTTCCCAATAAACTTCCTGCACATGACTCTCCATCTTAGAGTCTATTTCTGGGGAAAGGTGATCCAAGACACTATTACGTAGGAAAGGCTCTCACAGTATTGGCTTTGAAGATGTTGATGATGATGAAGCTGAAAGGAGTGTAGAAACATGAGCTTGACTGCTTCGTTTTGATAAAGTCACCCACTAAACATGTATAGAAACATGTATAGAAACGGTTTCCTTAAATTATATTCCCTATAAGTGTAGGAGCAGTTTCATATTAAAAGTAGAACTACTGACAATTATGACTAACCATCAGCTTAATTAGAAGACTGTACCTAAATTGACACTTCCATTTTCAACTCAGCAATTACTTGTGTAGCCATTTCTATTTTGCAGCGTTTATCACATAGAGTAAGTGTTGATCAATAATTTAAAAAAAAAATTCCCTTAAACAGCAGTTTCCTCCAAAGGCCCTTTACACTCAAATATCCCAGGATTCTGTAATTCTGATGGTAGAAATATCTGAATAATATGTTTTCTGGGAAATAAGGTCATTTAAAGACCAAAATTGCCTTTGAAAACAACACTTCATAAACTATGCACAGCAGTGGTAGTGTGAAACATATAATTCAAGTGGCAACGTGTGCACTGCAAATGAAGAAGAGGGTGTCAGGAGACAGAGTCCCAGGTTGTGTCTTAACAGGACCATAGGAGCAAGGATACGGGGTGTGACCTTGCCTTGGATGTTGGAATAACATCATACAAATTGTAGCACAGGAAAGGACATTGAAGATACACATGTCAAATCTTTCTTCATTGATAAACTGAGAGCCAGTAAATCACCTGGTCACAGTTAGACAATCAGTAAGAGACAGAGCCCGTCCTCAAAACCAGCTCTTTTCAACCCTCCTCACCATTTCACCTTGACTCCACCCATATGTTCTTGTTCTCAGACCTTTGGTCAACCCAAGAAAATCCTTCCCCCTCCTTCTCTGAATTCCCATCAATTGCTCTATTGCCAGAGCCCAGGCAAGTCCTCTTTTCTCTAACATCCCTTCATAAAATTCCCATCTGGGAGTTTCTCCAACATATACATTTTTCCCATTCTAGCTGAAATAACTTAAGCTATTATTAAATAATACATAATACCATAGTACTCCTATGCATGTGCTTTTAATAAGTCCATTTGCATTCTATATGATTCCTAACAGTGGTAACAAAGTTATAGACAAATGTAGTGAATTTAAGGATTTACAGATTTATTAGTATAGTCTTTAGAGCAAAGAATAAAGGAAAAATAGTTTGCCTGATTCACAAAGCACTATTTCATTTTAATTGTGAGCCCTCACTAGTCACAACCAATATGATAGAAGATTTTGGAGATGCTTTTTCTAAGCATTTTATAAATTTTGATAAGTAACACCCTAAACTTAAGATTAAAATAGTTTTCAGGACTTCCCTGGCGGTCCAATGGTTAAGACTCCCCCTTCCAATACAGGGGGTGAGCGTTCAATGCTTGATCAGGGAAGCTGAGATCCCACGTGCCTCGGGGCAAAAAACCAAAACATAAAACAGAAGCAATATTGTAACAAATTCAATAAAGACTTTAAAAAAGTTCCACATCAAAAAAAAACTTTAAAAATAAAATAAAACAGTTCTCAAAGACCCTTGCTAGGGACTATTAAATAGCACTGAGAGGGCTTCCCTGGTGGCGCAGTGGTTGACAGTCTGCCTGCCAATGCAGGGGACACGGGTTCGTGCCCCGGTCCGGGAAGATCCCACGTGCCGCGGAGCGGCTGGGCCCGTGAGCCATGGCCGCTGAGCCTGTGCGTCTGGAGCCTGTGCTCTGCAACGGGAGAGGCCACAACAGTGAGAGGCCCGCGTACCGCAAAAAAAAAAAAAAAAAAAAAAAAGCACTGAGAAAATGAATTTAAAGGAGGCTGAATATTAATTTTTTAATAAATATTTTTAGGAGATGCTGATAAAAATGGTCTTAACTGGTTTTGGGGATGAGACTTCGAAGTCAGAAACAGGATAATCAGCAGAAATTGAATCAAATGTTCTTCAACAATGAGTGGGTTTCCGACAGAAGTGAAGAATACAACACATTTTAAGTTAATCCATAAAATATCTTCACATATATTATTTATCAACAGTGAAGACATTCTTAAGACATGAGCATAATTTAGCCTGGTGGCAGTTGGGAAGGCAGATGTTTCTTAATGGGCTGACACTCAATGCAATCATTACCTGTTCAGTGGATTACATGTGACACATGTCCCACCCCTGTCTGGTCCTTTTGAATTACTCATAAACTAGCTTTTTTGAGTGCTTCATATGCTTCCAACTTTATTTTGCAATTAAAAAAACATATGCATGCTGCAAATGAGAAGTACATTTTATATTTCCAAATAATCCTGGGCAAAAAACCCACTCATTGTCTTTTTCTAATCATTTCATTCCATAATTTTTGCCAATTTTCCTACACTGGTTTGCTCTGGGAGAGACAAAAGGCAGAGAGGCAGAATCTATCCCTGTGTTTATTTCTTGACATTGACTTATAAACTGCCCAGAGTATGTCCTCCCTTTCTTATGTAGAAGGTTCCTTAAGGTGCGCTATTTATAAAAACATGTGGAGGGGACTTTCGTGGTGGCGCAGTGGTTAAGAATCCGCCTGCCAAGGCAGGGGACACAGGTTGGAGCCCTGGTCCGGGAAGATCCCACATGCCGTGGAGCAACTAAGCCCGTGCCCCACAACTACTGAGCCTGCGCTCTAGAGCCCGCGAGCCACAACTACTGAGCCTGCATGCCACAACTACTGAAGCCCACGCACCTAGAGCCCGTGCTCAACAAGAGAAGCCACCGCAATGAGAAGCCTGTGCACCCCAATGAAGAGGAGCCCCCGCTCACCGCAACTAGAGAAAGCCCGCAGGCAGCAACAAAGACCCAATGCAGCCAAAAATAAATAAATGAAATAAATAAATTTATAAAAACAAAAAAACCCAAACATACGGAGAAATAAACCTTTTAGTCAGTTTTTTTGAAACCAGGTTTTTGCATGTTGCTATATCCCTGTGACTAGGTAAATAATCAGCGTATTTGTGTTAAGGCTGAATCAATCAGAAACCAAAAGAAAAATCATTACCAGTCAAAGAATTCCAGTCTGTGGCGGGAGGGAATTAGTTAAACTTGGTTAAAATCAATCAGGTTCAGTCCTTTGAGTTAATTATTCAGTTAATCCTGCCAAAGTAGTCCATCTGGTAAACTACTGTTTCATAGGGAGAGTTTAATGGGTATAGCTTAAAAATGCTAATATTTGTTTTCATTCATTTTATGACTGCCCCACACCAGGCTCTGGCTTAGCTTTTTAACTACACAATCTTATAAAATCCCCTCAACAGTATTGCGAATTAGAGGGTGACATTCCCATTTCACCAATGAGTAAACTGAGACTTAGAAAGGAAGAGAAGCTTGCCCAGTGACAGAGAGCAATGGCTGAGCTGTGGTTGAAGCCTTCGGCTGTCGGGCTCCAAAGTTTTTGCCATTTTCTTTTTAACCTTTTGCATTCTTTTATATGTAATGTGTAAGGATTAGAACAAGAGTATAAAAGTGAAGCACTGGGGCTTCCCTGGTGGCGCAGTGGTTGAGAATCTGCCTGCCAATGCAGGGGACACGGGCTCGAGCCCTGGTCCAGGAAGATCCCACATGCCGCGGGGCAACTGGGCCCGTGAGCCACAACTACTGGGCCTACGCGTCTGGAGCCTGTGCTCCGCAACGAGAGGCTGCCACAGTGAGAGGCCCGTGCACCGCGATGAAGAGTGGGCCCCGCTCGCCGCAACTAGAGAAAGCCCTCGCACAGAAACAAAGACCCAACACAGCCAAAAATAAATAAATAAATAAATAAATATAAATTAAAAAAAAAAAAAAAAGTGAAGCACTAAGTGTCCATCATCGGATGAATGGAGAAAGAAGATGTGGCACATATATACAATGGAATATTAATTACTCAGCCATAAAAAGAAACGAAATTGAGTTATTTGTAGTGAGGTGGATGGACCTAGAGTCTGTCATACAGAGTGAAGTAAGTCAGAAAGAGAAAAACAAATACCGTATGCTAACACATATATATGGAATCTAAAAAAAAAAAAAAAGTCATGAAGAACCTAGGGGTAAGACGGGAATAAAGACACAGACCTACTAAAGAATGGACTTGAGGATATGGGGAGAGGGAAGGGTAAGCTAGGATGAAGTGAGAGAGAGGCATGGACATATATACACTACCGAACGTAAGGTAGATAGCTAGTGGGAAGCAGCCGCATAGCACAGGGAGATCAGCTCGGTGCTTTGTGACCGCCTGGAGGGGTGGGATAGGGAGGGTGGGAGGGAGGGAGACGCAAGAGGGAAG
This sequence comes from Orcinus orca, assembly GCF_937001465.1. Lineage (NCBI taxonomy): Eukaryota > Metazoa > Chordata > Mammalia > Artiodactyla > Delphinidae > Orcinus > Orcinus orca. The sequence goes on along the minus strand of NC_064563.1, from coordinate 6,366,466 downwards.
AGATGTGGGAACATATGTGTATGTATAACTGATTCACTTTGTTATAAAGCAGAAAGTAACACACCATTGTAAACCAATTATACTCCAATAAAGATGTTAAAAAAAAAAAAAAAAAGTGAATCACCCTGGCAGGGGTGCCTCTCCCTCCACCTGGTGCCACTGTCACAGCCCTTCCCTAGTCTCGCTGAGGCAGGCTGAAGATGAAAATATATACAAATATATTTAATCTCCAGGGAACTCTGATATGTCCCCCCTGACTCAAAACACAGCTCATCACAAAAGGGGCTGGAAGCACTGAGCCTTCCAGTGTAAATCTTCCCACTTAGTCAAAGGCTTATCCCATCTCTTCTCTAAGCCCAAGCCCTACCTCCTTGAGCAATCCTGTAGCCCAAGTAACTCTTAGGTCCTCTACTCTGAAGCAGTGCATTGTTTCTAGATTCATCTCCTTTCTACACCTTCAAGGATTTTAAGAATCTCTCAGGAACTTGCAGGATCTTGGGGAACTACGACCAGGTATGTTATGAAACAAAATTCAGGGATGCCCCCAGTCCTCAAGCATGGTAAAAAGTAAGAAGGGAAGCAAAATGAAGCTTCCCTTCATTTGGGGGCTGGGAAAGCAACGTGGTTCTGTTTTTATACTGACTACTTATGCTGATCATTCCTCAAACAGCAAATGTGGCTTGCTGACAGTTTTCTGTCTGAACACCACGGACTGTGCCTTGGAATGACTAGCGCCTACGTGTCAGTTGTGCAAATCACGGGCTCTGTTTGTCTTTTGTTGATGGGTTTAGGTGTTTATGCATGTCAGGGTTCCCACAATCCGTTGCTAAAACAAATTGTTATACTCTGATTAATGATTTCCCCATTCCTCTTTACTATCAAATCCAATAACAAGTACAGCAAAACAGGAACCAAATATATGCTACTCATCTGAGTCTACAAGTAGAAGCAAATACCCACTGGTGGAAGGATGCTTTGCTCAGAGCTTACTCATTAAAAAAAGGCTAGATGTGTAAGACTCAGATTAATTATCCCCAAATGACTGGCTGAGGTTGAACAAAATACAGGCTTATTAACGTTCAACCATGCTGCTTAGAGAAGAGAGGATGGGAAAGAAAGATTAGATGAGAAACCTCTTTTCAGTTTTTGAGTTGAGTTTTTCAAGGATGAATTTGTCCTATACTCCAAACCAAATTCTGCTGATAGGCTATGCGTGAACAAGCAGACTCTAGTGACAGAGTCCTTGGGTTCAAATTCTAGTTTACGAGCTATGTAACTTGGGCAAATTACTTAACGTCTCTGGGCCTCAGTTTCTTTATCTGTAAAATAAAGATAGTGACTCTGACAACCTACAAAATGGGAGAAAATATTTGCAAATGATGCAACTGACAAGGGTTTAATTTCCAAAATATACAAACAGCTCATGCAACTCAAACAGTTCCTGCAACAATAAAAAAACAAACAACCCAATCAAAAAATGGGCAGAAGACCTAAATAGACATTTATCTAAAGAAGAAATACAGATGACCAATAGGCACATGAAAAGATGCTCAATATCGCTAATTATTAGAGAAATGCAAATCAAAACTACAGTGAGGTATCACCTCACACCAGTCAGAATGGACGTCATTACAAAGTCTACAAATAACAAATATTGGTGAGGGTGTGGTGAAAAGGGAACCCTCCTACACTGTTGGTGGGAATGTACGTTGGTGCAGCCACTGTGGAAAACAGTATGGAGGTTCCTCATAAAACTAAAAATAGAACTACCATATGATCCAGCAATCCCACTCCTGGACATATATCCAGACAAAACTGTAATCCAAAAAGATCCATGCACCCCAATGTTCATAGCAGTACTATTCATAATAGCCAAGACATGGAAACAACCTAAATGTCCATCAACAGATGAATGGGTAAAGAAGATGTGGTACATACACACAATGAAATACTATGCAGCCATTAAAAAGAATGAAATAATGCCATTTGCAGCAACATGGATGGACATAGAGATTATCATACTAAGTGAAGTAAGTCGGAAGGAGAAAGACAAATACCATATGATATCACTTCTATGTGGAATCTAAAATATGACACAAATGAACCTATCTATGAAACAGTCACAGAATCACAGAAATAGATAACAGACTCGTGGTTGCCAAGAGAGAGGAGAGGTGGGGCCGGATGGATTGGGGGTTTGGGATTAGCGGATGCAAACTATTATATAGGATGGATAAACAACAAGGTCCCACTGTATAGCACAGAGAATTATATTCAATACTCTATGATAAACCATAATGGAAACGAATATAAAAAAGAATATATCACAGCAAGATCCCTTTTGACCCACCTCCTAGAGAAATGGAAATAAAAATAAACAAATGGGACCTAATGAAACTTAAAAGCTTTTGCACAGCAAAGGAAACCATAAACAAGACAAAAAGACAACCCTCAGAATGGGAGAAAATATTTGCAAATGAAGCAACTGACAAAGGATTAATCTCCAAAATTTACAAGCAGCTCATGCAGCTCAATATCAAGAAAACAAACAACCCAATCCAAAAATGGGCAGAAGACCTAAACAGACACTTCTCCAAAGAAGATATACAGACTGCCAACAAACACATGAAAGGATGCTCAACATCATTAATCATTAGAGAAATGCAAATCAAAACTACAATGAGGTATCACCTCACACCAGTCAGAATGGCCATCATCAAAAAATCTAGAAACAATGCTGGAGAGGGTGTGGAGAAAAGGGAACCCTCTTGCACTGTTGGTGGGAGTGTAAATTGATACAGCCACTATGGAGAACAGTATGGAGGTTCCTTAAAAAACTACAAATAGAACTACCATATGACCCAGCAATCCCACTACTGGGCATATACCCTGAGAAAACCATAATTCAAAAAGAGTCATGTACCACAATGTTCATTGCAGCTCTATTTACAATAGCCAGGACAGGGAAGAAACCTAAGTGTCCATCAACAGATGAATGGAGAAAGAAGATGTGGCACATATATACAATGGAATATTACTCAGCCATAAAAAGAAACGAAACTGAGTTATTTGCAGTGAGGTGGATGGACCTAGAGTCTGTCATACAGAGTGAAGTAAGTCAGAAAGAGAAAAACAAATACCATATGCTAACACATATATATGGAATCTAACAACAACAACAACAAATGGTCATGAAGAACCTAGGGGCAAGACGGGAATAAAGATGCTGACCTACTAGTGAATGGACTTGAGGATACGGGGAGGGGGAAGGGTAAGCTGGGACAAAGTGAGAGAGAGGCATGGACATATATACACTACCAAACGTAAAATAGCTAGTGGGAAGCAGCTGCATAGCACAGGGAGATCAGCTCGGTGCTTTGGGACCATCTAGAGGGGTGGGATAGGGAGGGTGGGAGGGAGGGAGATGCAAGAGGGAAGAGATATGGGAACATATGTATATGTATAACTGATTCACTTTGTTATAAAGCAGAAACTAACACCATTGTAAAGCAATTATAGTCCAATAAAGATGTTTAAAAAAAAGAATATATATATATATATATATATATATAAAACCAAATCACTTCGCTATAGAGCAGTAATTAACACAACATTGTAAATCAACAAGAGTTCAATTTAAAAGAAAGATAATGACACTGCCTAGGGTTGTTTTGATGATGAAATGACTTAAAGCTTGTGTACAGTACTTCGCGTCTAAAGCAGAGCTCTTTGTGAATTCCAGCAGCACTGACCTAGGGAACTGTCCTACCCCATGGGGCAGAGGGCTTGCAGTCTTAATTCCTTCTTGATAGTTTCAGCTATACTGAGTAGAGTTTTTATTTCCAGAGTGTTTTATTTATTTATATTTTTATCATGAAAGGTTTTTGTTGTTACTGCTGTTCTTTTGAGAGCTGAAAAGCATCACTTTAGTTCAAATGAAAAGCTGCAGTGGAAGTGTTTTGAAAAGCCTTCAGTGATAAATAAGTAACAAAGGGGAGAATGTGCTCATGCCTTCTAGCAAATAATTACTTTTAGTAACATAATAATAAGAAAGCTTATACCACCTGTTTTCCTAACCAATAGATAGTTCTTAAGCTCCTGCTGGGTTGTTATCTTCAAACAAACCATTTCTAGAAAAGAATGATTCTATCCACCTTAATAAAAAATAAAAATGCTGGTTATCTTCATTCCCCATTTTCCAACGAATAACTTGTGATTTCAAAAAAATCAATTTGATTTCAATGCTGCTGTCTCCTTGCTAAGGCTGCTAGCGCTACTGAGAGTGCATGGGTGGGTGCCTGGGGTAGTTGTCTAGAACCCATTTTGCACTCTTTGAATATTCTCTTCATTTACGGGACGACAGTTGAAGATGCCAGATAAGAGACAGATGAGGTGGTGGGTGAAACTGGGACGTAACACAAAGGATGGACGGTAGTCATTAATTATGACTGATACCTACATATGGCCAATGCATCATGTTAGCTTTACACCTAAACGTGAATGTGCATTTATCATAATTTCAGGGACAGTTTCCTCTTATTTGGGTATGAAGCTCACACGGTTAATATAAACCTTCAGCCCAAATCTTAGCCTGTTTGGGCTCCTAGAACAGAATACAATACACTGGGTGGCTTATGAACAACAGATGCACTTTTCCCAGTTCTGGAGGCAGAGAAGTCCAAGATCAAGGTGCCAGTGCCTAGCTGCTGGTTTACAGATGGCCATCTTCTCCCTGTGTCCTCACATGGTGGATGGGTCAAGGGAAATCTCTGAGGTCTCTGCCTCCTTTCCCCACAACCTCATCCCCCAATACCATCATACTGAGCATTAGGATTTAACGTATGAATTTAGAGGGGACACAAACATGTGGTCTATTGAAACCTACAAAATTTAAAAATCACCTAGTATAACAAAAAATATGAAGCTCTCTGGGCTTTCAGATTCCTGAGATGAATGACCGTCACGTCTTTGAGTTGAACACTCCCTAGAAGATATTCTATATGATCAGTCCCTGCACCAGGTGAAGCTTTTCTGTACTGAGCAGTCTCATTGAAAGGCCCTGCTTTTATGTCCCACAGTGGAGGGCGAAGTACAGAGTCAGAACTATTTTGATTTTTAAATGCTGGGACATATCCAAGACGATGCCATACGTGTGAGACCTTCTTGTCATTGCTTATCTTCTAGGCCTTATTTATTTGCTAGGCATTTATTTATTATAGGAGAATATGTATATACTTTCTTTTCACGCCCCTCCTACCTTTCGCCAACACACATCCGTTTTGGGAGCCCAAGACATTTATAGTAGATATTTTTCAGCTGCTGCTAGTAGAAAAACAGAAAATTACACTGTGCGGAAACTAATTTCTTCACAACCTATACAATGTAGCAACTGCACTGGGATTTTATCTGTATGACTGTCCAAAGACAGGGCCTTCTACTCTTAAATTTATGGCACCATTATTTTCTACACCCTACAGCTTGAGCTGTGCCAAGCAATAACTCAGGGCTTCAGGAACATTGAGGTAATTAACACTTGAAAATTCCTGCCGAGGTGTAATTGCAGTCCTCCCCTTTGCAGCCCTGCATGATCCCTTAGTAGAAGATTACTGGGAACGGCTCCTGTCTTCTCTTCAAATGACAACACTTTCCTATCAGTGGAGCTGGCAGGTGTCATGGAGAAAGTTTCCTGGGAAAGAAACCTTTGGAAGCATGGTTTATAAGGATAGCATGGAAGGAGAGATGGACTTTATAAAGTTCTTGCTTTCGTTTCTTACTAATGTATTTGCGTTTCTGAGCCTTAGTCTTTTTATTCAATAAAGTAGTGTCAACAATTGTCTGTTTATTTCATAGGACTGTGGAGAGAATCACAAGAAGTCAAGCCTGTAAGCCATAAAGTAGACTACAAATATAAGAGATGGTCATGTTTTTCTCTTTTCCTTTTTTTTTTTTTTTTTTTTTCAGTAATAGAGAGGCTTCCTCAAGGCTCTGGGGCATCTTTGCTGTTGAAAAGATAAAGGCAAGTGAATGAATGGTCCTTATGCACCTGGATGCCAGCCAGATTGGGATGATTAAATAAGGCACCGAGGGCTCCTGGCGGAGAACATGGGCTTCTCCTGGAGAGATGGGGCTGATGTCTCCATGCAGGAAAGGGGATGGGCCAGGAATAGACAGGAGGTACAGGGTCATTCATGTTGTTCAATCTGGGGTCTTTTCTTGGATAAAATTCAAGCTTCCCCAAACTATTCCCCACCCCAAATCAGAGAGGTAAAGTAGAGATATTGCCCAGATGAGAGAAGGTCAGAGCACAGAGAAGCCACACGAAGAGTGAGGCTCTTCACAGAGACTTTACCAACTGCAGTGGGCATTTTCAACTGCACGTTGAAGACGGAATCATCTGAGATCTGCAAATACACATCTGTACAGTAGCTGGAATGGTAAAAATGCAGTTGTCGAGGGCTCTGTGTTTAACGCTAGACTTTTCGGAGACCAATGATTCTCTGCTACTGATACTAAGAATCTTGGTGTGTGCTTACATTGAACGTACAGGCAGCTTCAATATCTCTTGATCCTTAGTGGAGTTTAGTGACTCGTTATAAAGTCCTGAGCTGATGAGAGAGAGAGAGAAATATGTGCATAATTTGCACTCCAGTTGACGGGTGGAGATGCCAGACTCACTGTAGAGGCGAGCAACACCAGTTACAGAATGGGGTCTTACCAAAGATTAGCACTGCCTGCTTCTGCTACAAGTTACATAGACTCTGTGGAAAGCAATTTCTTGACCAAACCATACTCAGAGTGCAACGGGATTTTATCTGCACTACCATCCGAAGACAGGACCTTCTACTCAAATTTGGGGCAATGTCACTGTCTACACTCCACAGCTTCTGTCGTGCCAAGAGGCATCAGCAGGGCAGACATTCTGAGTTATCTGTGCACGGGTGGCCACATATTGGTTTCTCAGCGCTCACAACTGGCTACAGTACGGAGCCATGCTACAAACCTCTTTACTAAGTAGTCCATATGTTTTAGCTATCTGGCTCAAGAGGGAAGTGAAACCTATAGCCTTAGCATCAAAAGCAGGAATTTATAACCAGTTGTGCTAACTGGTTTACACTTCTAAAACTTAGCTAAGGAGATACCTCATCAACTGTAAGTGTTACAAGTTTCTGTCTTCTGGAGTACTTATATTAAGCCTAACTTTAACATAATTCTTTTATCCATTTGCTGGTTTAAATAATTTTTCACTTGAAAGAATCATATATTTTTACTATTTGGCTTTCTTAGGATATAATCAAGCCTGTTTTGTCCACTTATTTCATAACTTTAAACACAGACCCACACACCTATATACTCATTGTATCATGGCAGGACTAAAATAAGATATTTCAGGGATCTACCTATAGCAGGAAGTTTCTAAAACCACATCCTTTCTGGGCACTTGCTTTTACCTAATAATCCAGTTCCCTTTTCAGTTCTATTGGATGGTTTCTTCCCATTGATTCTTCAGTGTGTATCTCATTTCTGATCCACTGGCTCTCCTCTAGCTTTCTCAACTTAATATATCCAACTGAGGAATTTTATTACAGGGCAAAAATAATATTTCTCCACCTCTTTTATTTGGTACTTCTAGGTTAACTGACAGGATACTTTATGAACACGAACCTCGCAAGAAGAATGAGGGACTCCACAAACTTTGTCAGAGCAGAAACACTCTGACAATTAGGTTAAGAGAAAAACAATGAAACCTACAGGGTCTTAGCAACTACAGAGCCAACAACTTGGATTTCTTCCAAGCTTCTGTTTGAAAGATTTCATTTAAAAATTTCTAATTGATATGACTAGAAAAGGAGAGATTCTTCACTTTCATCTTTAAATTCCGTATCATTCTCAAAGCACCTGCCCCATCCAGTGCAATGTGGAAAAGTCTGTGAATCCAGACATCCAGGTGGCTTTCCAGGGAAGCAGAGGGGCCAGAGAATTTATTTTCAGTATTTCAGAGAACTTAATAAAAATTGCTCACTTTTTTTTCCCAAACTGAGGATGGACAGACTGATTAAACTGCCTCAGCTATGGTACATTAACTGAAGGTAGGTATTGACTTTCCCTCACGGTCATTAGAAACTCTGCTATTTTATGTGTCTGTAGGTTTAGCATAAAGAGGAGAAAAATGAATTTTTATAAGAATTTTTGCTTCCTAGGACATTTCTCAACATATCATATCTATTCAGAAACACATGATTCAAGACTTCTTCACTGATAGAAAACTTGGAAAATGATGAATCCCTGCAGGTGTGGTCATTTAGCCTTACTTCAAAATTCCTGTAATGATGCACATTGCAAACATGTCCAGGAGTCTCTTGGTTTGCTTCACAACCACACCAGGTATATTCTTTTTTTTAAAAAAATATTTATTTATTTATTTGGTTGCACCAGGTCTTAGCTGCAGCAGGCGGGCTCCTTAGTTGCAGCATGTGGGCTCCCTAATTGTGGCAAGTGGGCTCCTTAGTTGCAGCATGCAAACTCTTAGTTGTGACATGCATGTGGGATCTAGTTCCCTGACCAGCGATTGAACCCAGGCCCCCTGCACTGGGAGCACAGAGTCTTATCCACTGAGCCACCAGGGAATTCCCAACACCAGGTATATTCTTAACATAATATATTAATACCTCTCTTTTTTATCCTTACGCAAAGAGCCTAGAGTTCAATATTCTCCTACTGTAACTACACATCAATAAAAACATATTCACTTCTTAAAAATTCCATGAAAAGAGAGAAGAGTAATAGGATATGAATCAATAAGCTAACTATTTCACCCCATGCTATTGGACTCTCTCACTACTTATATCTTCTATCTGTATTAATAATCTATTCAGTTCAAACCACAACACAGTATTAAAATAGTATTTTAATAGTATTAGTATTTTATTTATTTACTGTCACTGATTAGTTCCTTGGCTGAAATGTGTTTTTATTTCTGTCCTTCTTTCCAACTGTTCCATCACAAACTGTACATTTTTTTTTTTTTTTTTTTTTTTTTTGCGGTACGTGGGCCTCTCACTATTGTGGCCTCTCTGGTTGCGGGGCACAGGCTCCAGACGCGCAGGCTCAGTGGCCATGGCTCACGGGCCTAGCCGCTCCACGGCATGTGGGATCTTCCCGGACCAGGGCATGAACCCGTGTCCCGTGCATCGGCAGGCAGACTCTCAACCACTGCGCCACCAGGGAAGCCCACAAACTGTACATTTTTGCCCTTCCCCATCATAAACGCCTTATGTTAATCTATATGAGGTACTCAATTTTTTCTCTCTAGGATCAATAATATTTATTCATTCTTAAAAGGAGTCACACAAAAAGTAACTTCCTATTTGTAGGTCCCAAGTTTCCCCAAATTTCCCCTTGGAAGTTATAAAATTTCTTAATTTTTGTGCCAATTTTCTGACCCTGCCTTGTGAACATCCACACAACTGACAAAGCAGGATTCTGCAAAGTGTGAAGAATCCTAAAATAATAAGAATGACACTACACCAAACACTTTGCTCCCACTGAAACATGAGAGACACAGCCACGAAAAAAAAATCCACCTCTAAATTTAGAATACATCGTCAAGAGGAAGATATTCTTTCACAGGGATCTGAAAAAAGGCAAGAAATGAATCCCAGAAGCTGGGAGCAGGCAGAATGGAATTGTAACCACATCAAAAAAGCTGTAATTTTATGAAAAGGTTTTCAAGTGGTTTTTACAATGATAAAGCAAGATCTGAGAGGTAAATGAAACATCTAGACACAAAGTAAGGTGTCAAATATATGCAGATGCGAAATCATAAAAGCCTGGTGAGAGCAGTCAGTCAACTACTCAGAGGGTAGAAGAGGGGGATTTCGCACAGTTGCAGCTTATAACCTTAGAACTAGTAAGTCCAGGGGTGAGTTAGCAGATGTTAAACATGGCACAGATGCTGAAATTGGATTCATTAGGAATTAAGGAAAACCAGTGAGTGTCCCCTCAAAAATCTATATAGAGGAACAGAAAAGTGCAAGAAATGTAGGTTAGATAATGAATAAGTACTAGTCATAAGCATCTAATTAGGTAGCTCTGATCATTTTATCAGTAGATACGGGTTTTGGCAAACCCAAAGGTGATCAGTCAAGAAGAATGAAGATGATTCCAAGTGTTTGCAACAGGTTTTTTTTTTTTTTAATTGACGTTAATTTACAATGTTGTGTTAGTTTCCAGTGTACAGCAAAGTGATTCATTTATTTATATATATATATATATATATACACACACACCCACATTTATGTGTGTGTGTGTGTGTGTGTGTATATATATATATATATATATATATATATTCTTTTTCAGATTCTTTTCCCTTATAGGTTATTACAAAATGTTGGATAGAGTTCCCTGTGCTCTACAGTTGGTCCTTGTTGGTTATCTATTATATATATATATGTCACCTACAAATTGGCATTTGCCATCTACCTCTACAAGGATCAAATCATGAGCTGCTGTAGCTGCTGACCTTCAACACCCCATGAAAGGAGCTCAGGATGGAGACCAGGAATGAGACACTCTGTGTTCTGGGAAAAACCGGCAGAGCAGGCCTTCAGATAGTTAGATGTTTTCAGGAGACGATCTTATAAGCTCAATTCTTGAGCCCCATCCACCATGTGGGGACACAGGGAGAAGACGGCCAGACGGCCATCAGTAAACTAGGAAGTGGGCTTTCACCAGACAGAAGGTGCCAGTGCCTTGATCTTGGACTTCCCAGCTTCCAGAAATTATGAGAAATCAATGTTTAACCACCCATATCTAGAAAAGCACTAAAATCCTTCATGGTGACGCCTGCTCCTCGTGACTAGCAGTAACCTTCATGAGACTAATAGAACCTTTTGCAAAGAGTATGTGCCTGATTGGGTGTACTCCCCCTTCACCAAAATCACATCTATACTGACCTTCCCCCCTACCTCGCTGGAGCAGCTCCTCAGAGCTGTCTGAAATGCTGTCTCACGGGCTATAGTCCTCAGTTTGCCCCAAATAAAACTTAACTCACAACGTATATAAATCCCAAGCCCCTAATTTGCAGCAGCTTTTGGACCCAGGTCATTATTAGCACGCGACCGTCAAACTCGGAAAATACCCTGTAGGCAGAGCAGCCTTCATGGCACCACTAAAGTTCCAGCTTTGGGAAGAGCTCTGAGTAACCAAACCAGGAGGCCTCCCACCAAATACCCCTTCCGTTCACACACCAACATCTTAAATCTCTTCACTGCTTTTATGCTCAGGTCAAGTCTCACCCACCTCAAAATAAAAGTAAAATCCTGCTCTGAAATCGTGTGCCTTTAATTCCTGCCCTAGTGCTTTTTCCTTTCCGAGTTAAACTTTTCAACAATTCATATAAGCCCAGCTCCTTTTTAACACTAAGAGTTTCCCTGACTCCAATTAACAGCACTCAACCAGCTCCAAATCATAGTATTTACTTCCATTTCTTTCCCCGTTGACCATGGTTATTCAGTCCCTTAAAAGTTATTACACGCTACTTACTCTTCCTCCAGATATAACTTTCTGATTCAACCTGTTCTCATCAGGAAACCCCTATTTCATCCTTTTTCATCATCCTTAGGGAAACAGCCTTCTTTGATTTCCTGTCTCTGGTTCCTGACCCATCCCACTCCGTTATTCACACGTGGCTGCCAAAATAATTTCCCCCAACATTTTCCATTTCATCCCTTTAATCAAATATCACATTGGTGATCTCTCTGGTTAAACCTGGCAAAAGGAATACATGTGTTTATTCCTTTACTTCCTGAAACCCCATGAAAAGGACAGTACAGACATTTCAAAAAATACAACCAGCAAGGACAATGAAAACAGGAAGGAAAAAAGAGCAGAGGAGGGATGTCCACCAGGGCAGGGAAACTGGGCAGCAGAAGCAGGAACGGCATCTGACTTAACAGAGCATTGAATACATAGGAGCACCTAGGGGTTGTAGGGGACAAAGACCAGTCCAGACCCCAGAGAGTCTGCATTAAGTTAACCACCAGGAAGAAGAAAAAGCAGAGAGGGGTGGTTGAACTGAAAACAAGAGGACTGTCTTCATCTGTTCGGCCAGCTATAATTAAAATACCATAGAATAGGTGGTTGAAACATTTATTTCTCACAATTTCTGGAAGCTGGGAAGTCCAAAACCAAGGCACCAGCAGATTCGGTGTCTGGTGAGAGCCCACTTCCTAGTTTATAGACAGCCATCTTCTCCCTGGGTCCCCACACCGTGGATGGGGCAAGTGAGCTCTCTGGGTTCTCTTTTACAAGGGCACTAATCCCATTCATGAGGGCTCCACCCTCATGACCTAATCACCCCCCAAAGGCCTCACCTCCTAATACCCTCACTGTGGGGGTTAGGATTTCAAAAGGTGAGTTTGTGGGGGACACAAACATTCTGTCCATGGCAAAGACTTATTAAAAATCTACATCAGGAATTTCCTTAGATCTCTTGGTTACCAGCTAAGCCCAGTGACAAGGTGAATAGATACGCAGTCAAAAAGACAGCAGAGATCCACTATAGGAAAATCACTTTAAAAATAAATATGTGCCCTTCGAAGTTTTTAAATATATTATAGTCCATTGGAGGAGAATGGAATCTTCATTTTTACCTACCCCAACACTTCTGTACATGGATGAGGAAATTTATGCCTATTTCTGGAAGTGCCTTGCTCAAGTCCACTGTCTAATCATTGACAAAACATGGGTCTCAGCTCCCAACCCAGGGCTCTGAAGCAGCTTTGCAGCTATCAACTTCAAGACTGTAACATGAGAAAATTGTCCAAATGAGAATGTTATTCTGGTGTTAAAAAGGAGAGTAGACAGACACTTCTAGAGTTTAGAATAGCATTGCATCAGCTTACTTTAGCAAGAAAGCATATCAGTTCTCTCTGATGTGATTTAATATGTGGGAAGAAATCGTTTGCTTTATTTTATCTCCTGAGCTAAAATCACTCCTAGTATTGATGCTTGCCAACCCCCCTACCACAACTACTACTGCATTCCCGTCACCTTCCAGATCTATGAGGTCTCAGGTGTTTGTTCCTACTGTAAAACAACTCTGATTTATGAGTCACTATCTGATAATTTGGCTAGTATGAATCAGCTCACCAGAGACTGATTATATCTTCATGAATTCACGGAATTGAATGCCTTATTCTGTAAACCTGAGTAAGAGACAGCTGAACCAAACAGCAACTGCAGATCTGCCCCGAAATAAAGAAGACGTCTCCCATGCTGATCTTCTCTCAATACCTACTGCATCAGCCCCGTGCTTTTGGAGCAGGTCCAGTCTCCTCTCTCACTATTTCCCAACAAGCCCCCTCTGAACAGCTAGACCCATTCATTTCCTGCCCAAATCTTGCTTATTTTACTGTTCCCATAACTTGCTGAAGTTACCCCGCAATACCTTGGAGGCTAAGTTCAAATTCCTTTTATTCAAGTAGCAGAGTCTGCTAATTTTGATCACTTATTTATAGAGCCTCCTTCCAGAGTTGGAAGACTGGGGTCTAAATCCCAGCTCTACCACTTACCAATCTGGACAAGTCACTTCCACTCTCTGAGCTCAGTTTTCTCATCAATAAAATGGGAACAATCCTCAATACTTCGGGGGGGGGGGTTGTAAAGATTAATGAGATAATGAATGTGAAACTCCTCAGCAAGACACATCACTCATAAATATTTGTTCCTACAGCTGAAAGGACAGTGTGTCAAAATGGAGTGATAAAAATTGCATAGAAATTGGAATTGGAAGACTTGGTTCCAGAACAGGTACTACTTATTAAGTAAAGGATTCAAGGTAGGTAACTTAACTTTTCTGAACTCCATTTATATCACCTGAAAAATTTATTTATTTAGCAAATTTTTATTGTGAGCCTTCTATGAGCCAGGCAGCGTTCTAGTCTTGGGAGATGTTAATAAGCAAAACAGGAAAGGATCTCTGTCCTCATAGGATGGAAAAGACCATAAAACCGACCTCACCTCACAGCATTATTGTGAAGTTTAAGAGAGATGCTTAAAGGGGAAAGTGCTTTTAAATAGGGTCGTATTCCACTGATGTTATTGCTGCCTGCGCTCATAGAATCATAAGCTGGGGTGGATAGTATTTAGATTTCATCAAGCAATCTTATTCTAGTAATGAGGGAACAGAGTGAAATTCACAATCACACAGCTATAGAGTTGATGCAAAGATTGTTGATGCAAAATTCCTACCTACCACAATAGTTCTCTTTCCCTGACATCGCTGTGCCACAATACAGTGGAGTACCAAGTGTGGGATGCTGGGCAGATGACGATGATAAGGGGAAGCATTTGTGGAGATTTAAAGGTGATAAAGCCAACTAAAAATTGGTCTGCTTTATGGACACAAACATATTTTTACAACAATGTTCACAGCGGGATTTTCACAGTAGCCAAAAGGGGGAAATAACCCAAATGTCCATCAACGGATGAATGGATAAACAAAATGTGGTATATACCTACAGTGGAATAGTATTCAGCCTTAAAAAGGAATGAAATTCTGATACACGCGTATGCAACACGGACAGAACTTGGAGACATTCTGCTAAGCGAAATAAGCCAGACACAAAAGAACAAATTCTATACGATTCCACTTATTGGAGGCACCTGGAATAGTCAAATTCATAGAGACAGAAAATGGAATAATGGTTGCCTGGGGCTGTGGGGAGAGAGGGATGGGGAGGGAGTGTTTAATGGGTTAGTGCTTCAGTTTGGGAGGATGAAGAAGTTCTGGAGATGGTTGCACAACAGTGTGGTTGTACTTAATGCCAAGAACTGTAAGCTTAAAATGGTTAAGACGATAAATTTTATGTTTATTTTGCCACAGTAAAAAAGGAACTATTGCTCTGTTTTTTATTATCACCACACTCCAGCAATTTTCAACAATGCCAGGAAAATACTCCGTGCCCCCAAAATCTTTCCTTTAAATTCTAAAAAATTGCTACAATTACTGCTGGAATTCAAATGGTTAAATGATAAACGGAAGGATTATATACATAAGCATATATATAATTATGCAATTATATTTATATATAATCTGTAAATATACACACACATATGTTTCCAATTAGCACATTTTTATTATTATATTTTAATAAACCTTACATTCTACATGGAAGTTAATTTGGGGAACTCTTGGTCACAGAGCCTCCAACATGTGTGGACTCAGCTACGTGTGCTCATTTTACAAGTTCATACAGTCAGGAATCATCCAAACACACTTCAGGCACTGTTCATGTCTCCCACCCCCGTGGTACTAAGATTTTTGCATTTAAATGTTAGATTTTAAATTAACAATAGTAATGTAATGAATGCGAAAACAAAGAAATGGAACTTGAATTGGTTCAATCCTATCATTCCATATGACCACTTGGAGTTTTTTATTTATGTCCAAGGTTTAAAACAGCGAAACAGAATGTCAGCTGCAAGGTGTAACATTTTTGTTTGGTGAGTGCAAACTTCATTGTATATGTATGTCTGTCTGTTTTATTACTGAAAATGCTATTGTAATATGGAGGGGTGAATGGAGTATAAAAATGGTCTGCATCCAGATAGTAGATACATTAGAGCAATGCCTTTATAAATGCCTCATAAATGCAACAAATGAATAATAAACTCAAAAGGCAAATAATAATGTCAAAAGCATATCATCTGATCCCCAATTAAAATAAATAAATCATGTACTTCTTTTGGAGGAATGTTTTTAAAAAAATTCAGAGATTCTATCAGATGACAAGACCTCTGGAGCTGTAGGAATAGACCTCATAGGCAGAAGCACCACAGGGAAGTAGCATTTGAAGAATTTTTTCTTTGCCATAATCAGGTAGTAATATATCAATATGTTCTGCAGTATCAGCCATGTTTATGAGTTCTCCTTCATGTCTCTGTACTAAGGAACACACACACACACACACACACACACACACACACACACACACACACACACACACACATTTTTCTGCCAAGCTTCCAGTCCCCTCCTGCTGACAGGAGGAATCGAACATGAAGTTATCCTTTCCTGGTGTCAACTTAAAAAAATGCACAATGTGAGAGTTGTGAGTCACATTTTATTTGGGGCAAAATGAGGACTACAGCCCGGGAGACAGCATTTCAGATAGCTCTGAGAAACTGCTCCAAAGAGGTAGGGGGGAAGGTCAGTATATATGTGGTTCTGGTGAAGGGGAGTACACGCAATTAAGCACTAATGTTTTGCAGAAGGTTTCTGCTAGTCTCTGGAAGGTTACTGCTAGTCACAAGGACCAGACATCACCATGAAGGAATTTAGTGCTTTTCTAAATATGAGGAGATGCAAGAATTGGGCTCATAAAATCTTCTCCTGAAAATATCTAACGATCTGAAGGCCTGTTCTGCCAGTTTTACCCAGAGCACAGAGTGCCTCATTTCTGATCTCCACCCTGAACTCTTTTCAGGGGGTGTTGAAGGTCAGCAGCTGCAGTGGCTCATGGTTTAATCCTTGTAGAAGTAGATGGCAAGTGCCCATGGCAAGTGTCAATTGTCAATTTATAGTTGACACTGGAAAGGCTTGGGTCCATTCTTCTCAAAGTACAGAGGAAAACGGGGCTAGCCTGGATAGATGAAACAGACTTCAAATCTCCTGCTACCCCATCTCCTCATACATACACTCCAGGATAAACTTGAATCCATTAAAACAATCTGTAAAGCAAATGGCTGGCTGGCTTCCATTACATCTTCTTGCAGCACATGGTGTGTAAACTTTAATTGCTTTGTCTTCTTTTTAGAGACTGCTGCAGAGGTGAGGTCACGCTGTATACAGATCATGTAGCTGGTTTATTTCCTTCTCTTTCACAGTTTCTTTAATCAGTTATTATTTACCTACAGGGACAAGCTCATGGTGAATGCCTGCAACTCTAAGAGCAGATAACATCACTCTGGGGTCAGAGCTAACACCTTGAGCCGTGCACAAGAACCTCTCTGCTGTCACCCCACTGGGAACCAAGTCTCCTTCATTCATAAAACACTGTGGATACTTCCCTTAAACCACTAGAGAGAGAAAGGGGCAGCCACAAACCCCAGCCTTGCCGAATCTGGTATTGATTTGAAGAACAATATATTAGGAAATGTTTGGTTTGGGCCTGGAAGGGAATTTCTTCGATTGGTACCCTACTGTGTCCCAAACACTGAATTATATAAGTTTTTTTTCCCTTTGCCTCCGTTTTATTCTCCAAAACCACAAGCCCTTCTTTTTTTCATGTAAAATGAAATGTACTCACAGTTCCTGGGGTGCAATTTAAATATGTTTTCAGTATTTCCTCCAGAAATTCACATATAGTGTAAAATGATTCACACAGCTTGAGTTTCTTTTTTTATTGACATAGAATTAACTCTGCTGACTTGATAAAACAAAACTAAATTAAGCCAGAATTACATTAATTTTTTTTTAAAAAAATAGCTGCTTCAGTTAAGACAGCCTTAGTGGAAATATCCATTTTATGCTTTATTTAACTCTGCGAAGATTCTCACTCATTTAAGTCTAAGTATTCAACTGCTTCATTTGGATTTTTTGTTTGTTTCTTTTGTTTACTTATTCATTTGGCAAAGAAGCCGTTTGGCTGGTAATTTTTGTTTCGTTTTTATGAACTCGAACTTTCCAAAATGTGAAGATCATTTGGGCTGACTAGGCCAGACATTAAAAAACAAAAAGAGCTTGTGCTAGAAGTGAAGTTTCTAGTGACTTCCACTTCCCCTTGAATGCAAAGAATTCTCATCAATATCTAATCAATAATACAGATAAACAATGCAAAGCCTCCATCTCCTTTCCTTGTAGAGCGTTTCTGTCAGAAGCTACCACGGGATCTGGCTCTGTGATTGAACTTCATAATTAATCAGCGGGAGATTTTTCTCATTCACCATTCTTAGAGAGCATTTCATGAAAAAACGCCGAACGTGCACCTGGCGTTTCCTTGGCCTCCGTGTCAGATATCCACTGCCACAGCAGTGTTGCCTAAGGAGCAACCATAACACATCAGAGGTGGGTAGGGACTGTGTATTTCTCATGCCTGTGGGTGATTGGCTGGGGTCCTGTGATCCTGGCTGGGCACATCCTTAGGGTTGGCTAGCGGTTGACTCCTGTACGTGACCCTTTGCTGGGAAGAGTCGGGCAACTGAGCTCTGTTCTACCCCAGCCCTGTGTATTCCCTTTCTTTTTTTAATTTTATTGGAGTAGAGTTGATTTACAATGCTGTGTTCATTTCAGGTGTCCAGCAAAGTGATTCAGTGATACACCTACATCTATCTATTCTTTTTCAGATTCTTTTCCCATAGAGGTCATCATAGAATATTGAGTAGAGTTCCCTGTACTCTACAGTAGGTCCTTGTCGGTTATCCATTTTATATATAGTAGTGTGTGTATGTTCATCCCAAGCTCCTGGGTCAATTAATCTATGACAAAGGAGGCAAGACTATACAATGGAGGAAAGACAGTTTCTCCAGCAAGTGGTGCTGGGAAAACAGGACAGCTACATGTAAAAGAATGAAATTAGAACACTTCCTAACACCATACACAAAACTAAACTCTAAATGGATCAAAGACCTAAATGTAAGGCTGGACAAGATATGGTTTCCAGAACACTCTTTGACATAAACTGCATTCCTTTTCTATCACCAAACTTAACATCTTAAAACAACACAAGTTTCTTATCTCACAGTCGTACAGGTCAGAAGCCCGGGTTACTGGAGCTGCTTTTTCTGTTCCAGGTTTCCCAGCACTGAAGCCAAGCTGCGCGCCACCTAGGATCTATCGCGAGGCTCTTGGAAGAATCTATTTCGAAGCTCTTTCGGGTTGTTGGCAGAATCTCTTTCTTTATGGTTGCAGCGCTGAAGTCCTCTTGCCCTGTTGGCTGTGTTCCTTTGGTCCTCGTCTGTGGGTTCCTGCATCTTGGAGCCAGCAGCATTGCACTGCCTCTTTCTTATGCCTGGAAACTCTTTCCCTTCTGCAGTATCTCTCTCTTTGCCTCTTCTTCTGCCCGCCTTCTGATTCTAGCCTGAGAAGGCTCTCTGCTTGGACATTGTGATCACCTTGGTCCCACACAGATAATTCAGGATAACCTCCCATTTGAAGGTATGTAACCCTAATTACAAAATCTTAGCAACGTCTTTTTGTTTAAAGGTCAAATAGGCTTTATTCAACAATTCATGAATCAGGCAGCAGCCCACCTAGCAATAGAGCTCCCCCAAGCTGTAGAAAACAAATGGTTTTTAAAGGCAGAAAGGGGATTGAAAAAGGAAATTATTAGCAAAGAATGCATTGCTTCAGGCAAGGTCACCTTCCTAAGGGGACTGGAAAGGTCATCTCACTAGTGCTGACCAGGTAATTCCAGGTTGACTGGTTCAAGGTCACATTCCTGGGGGGTTGGACTGCATTTAGGTCAGGTCATAAGTCTTGGTTCTTACAACATCTTTTGTATCATAAACATCTCCACGGCTTCCAGAGATTAGGGTGTGGACATCTTTGGGGGCGGTTCTACTTAGCACACCTGAGAATTCCGTCTTGCCATGGCAGAGGAGTGATACTCACACAGTGTCTTCTAATATTGAAATGGCTAAATCCAGTCATACGGTCAAGCCAGTGTCAGAGTAAGAGGGCATGACACAGTTATATGGAAAGGATGTGGAAGCAAGGAGGGTAATTAATTGGGATCAATTCATTCTACCACAGCTTCCCAAAGACAACAGAAACATACTTATTGATTAAACTAATTGTGACAGTGTTGGCGTCTTCACCATCTCTAAGAACTAGGTGGCAGACAGGAGAAAATGTCTTTGCAACCTGGAGGTGGTCCATGCTGAGAATCACCTGTACAGTTACAATCAGCTTTAACACACTGTGAATGGCTACTAGTCAAAGATAACTGCATCCTGTTTCTCACAAATGCCTGGCATAGAGCAAACGTTCCAAATAAAAACAATCCTATGCTAATACTCTATGCCAGGAACTGTATTAAGCAACAAACATATGTGAAAGCATAACAATTCTATGAAGTAGGTATTGTTATATCCCCTGTGTGTACACATTTCCCAGATAATAAAACTAAGGTGAAGTGTCCTTCTGAAATTTGTTTAAGATCATACAACGAATACGTGGTAGTCAGGACGTAGGCCTGGAAAGCAAATGGATATTTGCTAAAAAGGAAGATCTGTCCGAGATTTTCAAAATCCTTTCAAAATACAGGATCACTTTGTTTGAGTTTCAGAAAAAAAAAAAAAATTTGTAATGGCAATTTTGATTTTTAAAACACTTGCCCTAAGGTTTACTCAACTGGCTAATAGCCACACATATCAAGGATGGATTCAATTAATCATCAATCATTTGTTGAATGCATTCCCTGTGCAAAGCCCCCTGCTCAATGCTGTGAGGCTTTGAAAATCTATCACTCCTCTCAAGATCACTACAGTACATAATAGAAACTCCAAGTACTCTGGTGGGTTTGGGGAAGCTGCTCAATAAATGGGGATTGGCTGGATGAGACATATATGGATACACGCCAAATAAATAACCATACCATAGCAAAAGTGCAAGATGTGTGACTAGAGCTAGAAGACTGTAACGGTTAAAGACACCTTCACAGGGAAGAGGGACACAAGTAAATGCAGGGAGGACGGCTGGAAAGGAAACATGTCCCCTATGGGAGGAGCTATTTAATGACAGGCTTTGGAATTTTATCCCGAAAACACTGCATTTCAAGACCTGTGTTATGTTTGTTCTTCACACCTCTGTATCCATTCATTCGTCGACTCATTCAAAACATATTTGTCAATTGCCAGGATTTATCTAGGTCTTGAGAATATAATGAAAAATGATACACACAGCCTTCATGGAAAGCTTTTTCTGGTGGGGAGACCGACAACATGCAAACAGACAGACACATCACATAACTACAGATTGTATTAAGTGCTGTGAAGGAAATTCATAGGATTCAGGAATAGAGAATAACAGGTGGGAATTTATTTCAGATGGCATGATGATCTGAGTCCCAATGAGAGGGTCATTTTGGCTGAAACACAAGAAGGAGGGGGCCACGGGAAGAGCTGGGGTAACAGCACTCCAGGTGAGAGAAAAGCAATGTCAAACTCAGAGTCAGGAGAGAAGCAGGAGAGCTTTTGATACTGTCTGAAGGTGAAGGTGGCCAGAGTACAGGGGGTGACGAGGAGATGGGTCACCCATGACACTTCAGATTGGCAAGACACCAATCAGGTTAGGACCTTTGCCCGTGGAAAGAAATCTGGGCTTCTAAGGAACGAATGAATGTGTGATTTCATTTATATTTTAAGATCTCTCAGTACTGTGCCGGGAATGGATTTGCACAGCATTTCAGAATGAAGGTTGGGAGGCCAGGTAGCTAACTTGTGTGCTGATGAGAAACTATGGGAGTCCTGACCAAGATGATGTCAGTGGACATAGGGAGAAATGGACAAATTTGAGATCTATTTTAGTGATAGAATCAGTAATACTTATCACAGAATCAGATGGGTGGGAGGAAAGAGAGAGAAAGGGGAGTTCTAAGATGATGCTTCGAAGTTTATGCTTGCACAAAGGGGGTAATGGTGGTACCAAGGAATGATATAAGGAAAGTTGGAGCAAAGAGACCAAGCTGTGTGTATCAGGGGGTGTGATTCAGTATATCTGTTTTAAACATGTGATATTGAAGACACAGAGGAGGAGTATTCAATTTGCAGCTCTGTAGCTCAGAGAAATCCAGACTAGAGATCTAAATTTGGGTTTATCAGGCAGAGATGGCATTTAAACTTTGGAAGCAGGTGAAATCACCCTTGGGAGAGGATGAACAGATGGAAAGGAACAGGAGGGGTTCCAAAGCCTGTAGAAAACCCATCTCTAGAGATTAGGTAAAGAACGAAAAGCTAGCAAAGAAAACCAAAGATTCATAGGAGAAAAGAGAACGTGGTATCCTGCAAGTCAAGAAGGTAAAATGTCTCTAGAAAGGGTGAAATTGACTGAAACATGCTTACAAGAGACCAAAGACAAGTGCCCATTGACCTTGGAGCCGAGATTCTGAGTGACCTTGAAAAGGACAGTTTCTTTGGCATGGCAGGGACTGAAGTCAGATTAAAAGCCATGTGGGAGGTGAGGACAAGTGTAGACAAGATGTTTAAGGAGTTTGACTGCGGAGGAGAATAGGGGACTGGACAGTGCTTGTAGGAGAATAAAGGGCCAAGTTTAAGTGTGGTTTTTGTGGTTGGTTTATTTTTAAGTGGATTCGCTAGAGCACTGGTTCTCAGACTCTACCTTACATCACAATTACCTGGTGGGCTTATTGAAAACAATTGCTGGGCCCCAGAGTTTCTGACTCAATAAGTCTGGGTGGAAGGTGAGAATTTGCATTATAGTTCCCAGGTGATACTGATGCTGTGGGTCCAGGGACCACGCTTTGAGGATCACTGCTCTAGAACACATGTGTGCGTGCAGAAAATGGTCCTGTGTGGAGAAAGACATTGGTGGTGCAAGAGAGAAAGCACGTTAGGAGCAAAGTTCTTGAAAATGTGTAAGGGTCTAGGATCCCCAAAAACAAATGCCTTTGATCATCATGGGGACATTTCTTCCATAGAAACCAGAAGACACATTCAGGGTCCCTTAGCACCTCTCTGTAGCCTCCCTCTGTTCCCAGATCTAGGTCTAATGTGCCTCCGTCGGATGGGGTTTAAAAGCCTGACCTGGGTCTTCACACAGGGCTCTCAGTACAACACCGCTCGGGTGCTCTTACGGCTAACACTTCTGAAGTTTGACCTCCTGCTTTGCCACCTGTACATCCGCCATGTTCCTTTCAACTAAGACTTTATATAGTTGTTCAGTGGAATCCTAGGGGCGTCGGAGACGTCACTTCTGGGGTAGAGCTAGGCTACAGGGAGAAGAGGTGCAGACCACGATGACTTCAACCAGAGCATCTCTGCTGTCATCTAACTTCTATACTGGAATCTGAATGTTTCACTTGAAGTAGCAGTGAACGATTTAAAAGCCAGTGCCTCGTAGATGACTGGGTGTCTTTAAGTCCTAGCTGTTTTCTCAAACGTGAGTTCCTATCTTCATAAGTTGCCATAATCCTGTGCTCCAACGTAGATCCCTACTCCTCAACACGGTGCACTGATGAATCTACTCCTAGATGCCAGTCTTCTGTTTGACATTCCGTTCCCTGCCGGATCTGCCTGCGTGAATGTATGCGCAGTCAATGTGCCTAAATTCGTGGCTTAACTGAAATGAGACCCACTCCTCTCTTGGATGGGCCTTTTCAATGCCAGCTGCTTGTCTGGATGGATGCCAGATTCTGTCTGTCGTTCTACTCTCTCAGGTGAAGCTTGCTCCTGGACAGTTTTTTGCAGTGTTTTCTCAGCTACGGCGGATGAGGTTGGTTTAAGATATCTGCTTCTCTACTGGTGATCCCAATTTTGTGGTCCCAACCACACTGAACCCCGCAGTGTCATGACACATTAGGAAATGGGCCAGGAGTGAAATAATGGGTCATCTGGAGCAGAGGTTAAATCAGAAACACTTTGGCTTGGGGAAACTTATTTTGTGACTGTGTATGAGAGAGACAAGAGCTAGGAGGCGGGAAATAAGAGAGTTTCGTGGGTGAGGCTAAACAGTGGTCTAGGTGAGAGGTTAAGAAGCCAACAGAGTGACGTATGGAAGGGAAAAAAAAGAATGAATCAGGAGATATATGGATACAGAGGACTTTGTGGTAAGATTAGCTTCCGGCACGCAAGGCGGTTGTACTTCACTGCCCTTTGAAAGTAGATGGACCATACTATTTGCTTGAACTAAAGACACGTGGGTAGAAATGATTTTGTAACATCTGAAAACATTCAGAGCTGCTTGGAGTTTCTCCCCATCCTCTCTGCCCTCAGAAACCTGGACGCCGGTATTGTTTGCAGGAGCTAACAGGAGCAGAACAGCCTGAAATTACTGGGTCTCTATCAGAATTGCCCTGGCGAGGCACTCAGATACCCATAGAACACCGTGTATTGTGCTCAACCACTTTTTCAGGGGGAGTCGGAGGGGAAGACATGGTCTCTGCAGCATACCCTAGCCTAGCCTGTAAAATGCGTATTTCATCAAAAATGATTTTACTTCTTGGCAAGTATGACCTGGAGTATACACGTTGCCCACCTTGACCACCAGCCAATCTCTCCCTTAATCATTCCCTGTTTCTTCTCAGAAAGCTAGGGCATGGGTTGTTTGTTTGTTTGTTTTGTTGTTTTGCAATGCCCTGGATAAAATAAACCTTTGTAAACACCAGATGTTTTGACATCACGTAGTATGTTTCTCTAATTTTCTCTAGACAGCTCTCATTTCTGAAGTAAGACAGTCTTTAAACATTTCTTGGATCAGATCGTGCAACTCCTGAAAAAGATAGAAAAAGAGAGAGCTGGGCTTCCTTTTCTTTTCTGGTTTCTTTAAAGTTCAAAGTTGGGCCTGGCCATTTTATTGACATAACAGATTTTTGTCTTTCCCTCGGGCCATTAGTGACCTAAGATCTTTTGGGTTTGAAAGAAGCCAAAATTTTCGATAATTTTCTGAAGTTAATTGTCTTGCTAGTTAAATCTGGCAACAAATTCTTTGTTAAAATTCTTATATGGGAAGAAAACGTTATTGTTAGACAATAAAAGAAATTATGGGACACACACACACACACACACACAAATCGTATGTATCCTTTTCAAAACATCTTGACCATGTACTTCCCTGAAAACTTTCTATTTCTTTTTTGGTAATGGTTAAATAGCGTTTTGTGTCAGTATTTTATGCCACTAGCTATTTCAAGCGTTAGAAAATGCTTGGCATTGTGCGTTAGAATTATTTTCTGAAAAATGTCAACACATTGTCAAGTGAGAAAATGTTCACAGTAGTGACACAGTATGTCTGCGGTGGTAAGGAAAATCCCAAGGGAAATGTTGAATAAAACTGGGAAAATCCACTGCAAGTGGATTTTTGTAAATTGCTACTATTTTAAAATATATGTATTTTAAATCATATGCTAAGACTCACTGAAAATTTAGGAGATAAAATTGCCTAGGTTATAGCCAGAGAGGTATTCATAAACTGAAAATTGCATTATAAATGCACAGGGACTCAGACATAATTTAATAGCCACCTCTTTATAACACTCATTCGTTTTTCTATGTAACACTCATTCCCCATGTGATATGAAAATGTTACAGCGTTATCTCTGACCTCTTTGAGGCTAAGTTGGCTGTGTAAAGTCTGATAAGAATTGTGAGGTTCCCTGTTGTTTTCAAGCCATCCATTGTCCTTCCCAGGAGGATTATGATCTGTAATGAGCAATTATGATACTGATGTGGTCAAACCGCATGCAGATATAATATCCTCAGGGAAGGCGCAAAAGCCCTTCTCCAATGCAGAAACCCCTGAGGTTTGCCTCCACTTTGTAGTACTTTTCAAATAAAAGGACCTTGCTCCGTAGACTTGAAGACTTCATGACATTAATATGTTGCAACATATTAATTCTGAAATTAGTAGAAATGAGGGTAGGGACACCAAAATAACCAACAGTGAATTCTGGGAAGAGACGAAGCGCCTGAGATATGTTGGGCGGTGGCCAAGACCTTGATGTTCAAAATGGGGTCCATGAAGCAGTAGAATCAACATCACCTGGGAGCTTGTAAGAAATGCAGAATCTTGGGCCCCATCCCAGACCTCTGGAATCAGACTTGGCCTTTTAACAAGATTCCCAGGTGATTTTTTGTACATTCAAATTTGAGCAGCATTCATTTGTACAGAATTAGCCTTTACAATTAGGGCCTGAAAGAAATCATGCTGCTTCCAAATGAAACTTTGGACCAAGTAAGAATCAGTGGTTCTAACGAGATATTTATTTCAGCTACGGTTATGCTCCTGGTAAGGTTTGGTATGGTAATCCACTTAAAATTTCATCAATAGCCCTTTGGGTTTTATGCCGTGGTAAGGGTGATGCTGACATGGTTATTCTTCTTTTTCCGTGAATTAGTTGTGGGCAATGAACTTAAATATGTAATACAGAGGGGAGAAGAGAGCCAGTCAATGTTACTGCCATCCCATATCCCTTCCATGTTCTGTGCAGAGCATCTTCTATTCATTCATTAGTTCGTTCACCCTATTTTATTGAACATGTAGTATATGCCAGGCACTGTGCTTGGCAATGGGAACGCA
Source organism: Orcinus orca (assembly GCF_937001465.1). Classification (NCBI taxonomy): domain Eukaryota; kingdom Metazoa; phylum Chordata; class Mammalia; order Artiodactyla; family Delphinidae; genus Orcinus; species Orcinus orca. The sequence goes on along the minus strand of NC_064563.1, from coordinate 6,340,212 downwards.
GAGGAGCAATATCTTCCTCAGCACCCTATGTCACCCTTCTCTAACTGTTTAATATAAGAAAATAATGGGTCATTTTCTAGAAGGAAGGGAGCCTTTGAAGATCCTATGACTAGATAGCTTCTTTTCATCCTCTAGAATGTTAAGCTACATTTTTTAAACTGAGCAACCGTAGTAGAATTCACAGTGTCCTCTATCCCCTTGGCATATCACCTTGTTAACTAGATGATACTCTCCTCAAAGCAGAGGCTCCCTCTTCATTTGCCCTAGTTGTTCTCATAGCATCTGACTCAGTAAAGTGCCTTTGACTGATGATCTGAATTGGCTTCTCTCCAAAAGAGTACTGGAAACCTGCCTTTGGCCTGAGTCAATAGTGACCACCCTGATGTTATTCTATTCAAAGGAGCCACTTGAACCTTAGCTTGCTGGCTGGTGCCATTGTCCTGGTAGTGTTAATCATTACTTGTACCTAGATGATGGATAACAATACTAAACAAGAGCACAACAACAAAGCTACCGTTAACTGAGCAACTAGTAGGGTGTAACACTACATTTTGAACATATGTTCGTTAATATTCACAATAATGTTATGATCTTTTATAGGATTTATGACATTATACATCTTTTAAAGAGGCTGTAAAACTTGTAAATTATCTTTTATAACTGAGGTTGGGCAAGCTTAAATGATTTACCTATTGTCATAAAACTAAGCAGCAGTATTACTCTTTGATCCCAGGTCTGTCTGGCTCCAAACACTATAGTCACTGACTATGCACATCAACATTAATGCCAACAGTGATGATGACCACTTGTATTTTGATATTATTTTTTTTCAAGTATTATATTTAGGAGTGGGGAGAGAAAATCCATTTCCTTCAGAGATATCAGGATTTTAAGAAAAACTACTTGCACTAAGCAGTTAATGTGCATTAGGAGTATATCAGAAAGATGTTTTATAAGCAAGACTTTCAGCCTCATCCTTTCAAGGATAATCTTTTATATCCATGTATTGATTCATATAACAAATAAATTCTCAGAATGAATTTATCAGACGTTATCTGAGGTGCCAGGGATGCGACAACGAACAAGTTGCAATTCCTGCCCTCAAGCTGCTCACACTCTTGGAGACATACCCCACGACCCACAAACCTTAAAATATTTACTAGCTGGGTCTTACAGAAGTGTTTGCGGACCACCCCTTCCCCACCCCCAGATACGTGAAGGTGAAACTCAGGGAGGATTTCAGAGCTGGCAATCATCAGAGAACAGACACTACTTAAAGATCACCAGGCAAAGAAACAGAGACACAGTGTGGGAGAAAAAATGGTACCCAATGCAGTTTCAGAGCAAGGGATTTGATGCTAGAGGCACTAGCAATCGAAACCCATCTCAGCCGATTACGAGTTACCCCTCACTTGGGCTGGTTACACGAGCTTAATGAACCTCAGTTTTCTCATATGTCAATCGAGATTAAAGTACCCACCTTCCATAGAGTGTGTGATCAGTAAGAGGGCTAAGTCACATGAGGTCCCTGGCTGACACTGACAGGCAGCAGAAGACAGTGGCTGGAAGCACAGGCCACTCAGATGGAACCAGAACTCTGCTACTGACTAATTCTGTGAGCGTTGGCAAGCTCTTTATTCTCTCTGCACCTCCCTTTCTTTATCTACAATATGGGAATAATAATAATACTTGCCTCCTTCATTTTTGTGAAGATGATTGAGTTAATTCAAGGAAAGCATTTAGAACAGTGTCTGGCAAACGGTAAGTTAGAGAAGGGTTGGCGTCATTAGTCAGTTACCGAGAGTGGGCGTTACTATCTGCTCAAGGCCACGTTTCTAGCTGCAAGGGCTTCTGCACTAAAGGAAAGCCCACAGGGGAAATCAAACTGAGCTACCTAAGCGAACCCTTCGCTGGAAGCAGAAACAAATGGGTGCTGAAAAGAGTAGGAAACTTTAATCAGACTCAAAAGGAAGAAGAAACTAAGCAAACCCTTCGTTGGAAGCAGAAACAAATGGGTGCTGAAAAGAGTAGGAAACTTTAATCAGAGACTCAAAAGGAAGAACAAATCAAGCAAAATTCAATAAAGCCAAGTCCTGCTAGAACAAGCTGAGTCCCAGAACATGCTTTAGGGGGCACTGAACAACAGAAATTGAGTTTCGGGCATTGAGCCACAATTTGAGTGATTCAGCACGCAAGCCAGCCCTGGCGTCGCAAGTTTGCGTCACTATGGCAAAAGGTTTCACTTTAAAGAGGCATCTTTATCCATTATCCACAGATTATACTTGGTTTGGCTCTAAACTAATAGATGATGGGCATTCAGCCCATACTTTCCCCCTAATTTCCCTAAGTAATTAACGCTAAGTGAACTGTCTTTTCTATAAATACTCATCATTCGGGGAGCCTGCTGCTGTTTCCTCTTTGGTTTCCCAACCTTTTGAGAGAGCAGGGAGTCTACTGGAGTTATTCAAATGGGAAAAGTGAAAAACACCTGAAGATTAATGGATTAGGCAATTTTGAGCACAAATTCCATTTGGCACTGCACATACATCAACTTACAGAATACCATAATGGAAAAGAATATAAAAGAATATATATATATATAGACACACACACAGACTTATATATGTAGACATATATATGTATATATGTAGACACATATATGTATAGCTAAGTCCTTTGATATAGAGAAGAAATTAATACAACTTTGTAAGTCAACTATATTTCAATAAAATTAGGGAAAAAAAAAAGAAAATAACCCAAAGAGGGCTCTTACTCACATTTCAAGGGCTAACAGAGCCAAGGATTATGAAAATGGAAAGCATTTTTGCCTATGTGCATACCTTTCTCCCAAGGCATTATTTCAGCAGCTCTATTCCCTTTCTATTCCTTGTTACCTGGAAAATTCATCCCTCAATATCCAGGTCAAATGTCACCTATTGGATTATGCCTTTCACGCTCCCAAAACTGAAGTATTGATACCTGCATTCTTTACTAGGCTGCCTTCAGAATCTATACTTTCTCTCATGCTACATATAATGCCCTTTTGAAATTGTTTGCCCGGAAGTTACTCCTACTAGACCATAATTCCCTTCAGAACACTAAGAGTGTCTCGTTTGATCTCCACTGCCTGTCAGGATGCTAATGTGGCCTCCCAAACCTGTAATCACGGATCAAGAGATGCTGGATTCTTGCTTTCAGCGGGGATTCACCCAAAGCCACAGGGAGATGTGAATATGCACAAGGTAAAGGAATGTCAGTATCAAAATTCACAGACTATAGTTGATCCTTAGGCTGAGTACTGGCCCACTGCTCCTGCAAGAGCACCAGGATTCTCCTAAAAACACCTGTAGTTCCTCCTCTCAGATCAAGGATGTATGATTCCAAGGTCTAGAAACACTTGGCCTCTGTTTCCCTCAGTGCCAAAAAATCCATGATTACTCTCATCTGTTTTACTCTTTTTCCAACCATTTCTAAACTCAGTACATGTTTGTAGAATTGAAAAATAAGGAACCACAAGAACTCAGGAAAGCTTAAGTTTCTTGTCATCTTGAGCAGATATAGTTAGAAGAGTGTCCGGATATATTCTTTACAATTATAGGACAAAGGATGTGAAAGGAGAAAGGAAAAAGTAGGGTAATACTTGTAACCTACTAGTCTGGGAAATAGTAAATTTCTGAAACATAAGAAATAAGCCTGTCTGTCCTGAAATCAGAATGCTTATTCTCCCACGAAGGCACAGCCCGGAATGGCCACCACTCTGCCTTGTTCTGGCCCCAAAACAGAGTCATCTTTTGTATACTAGTCGCATCTGTCCATACAACAGAATTAGAGGCCCAAAAATGGAAGGATTGTGGAAAAAATCTAACATTCCAAAAGACTAAAAAACCTGCAATTCAGAAATTATTTCTGCTACATTCCATAGGTGTTGAAAGAAGAGATTTTCTTTTTCTTCCATAGGTCTGGATTTATATTGGATCTTTTAATATTTTAAAATTACTGACTTAAATAGCTTTCCAAGAAATTCCATACTCTTTAGCCTTCTCTTTTTTCATGGTGTCAGTGATGGAAATGATTAATTTTTAATTCAATTGATATAGTGTTGTTAACACTGGTAAGTGCCTTTGGGCATGGAAGCAACTCACGTGACAGAATTCAGTAATTTCTGTAAGCAGAAACCAGTTAATCAGTCTCTCTGGGGATCACATAGCACTAGATAACTCCTAATGGGCTGAACATTTTACTTGTAATGTTTAACGAAATGCTTACTTTTCCACTAGCAGTCTTGCTGCCACTGACGTACAGCCCATTTCAAGATAAACTTTCTAGACAAGACTTTCACTACATTTAGGTCTATTTGTAAAACAAATAGATTTTTAAGAAGTCAGTTTACTGAATGTGAGAAACATGATGGTTTTTTGGTAGTACTGGAGAACTGGGAACCATCATACCAAATGTAAGAAAAAAAGCTAATTCTATATACAGAGCATTCCATAGTAGCCAAAATGTGGGATGGTGGAAGGTATTGCAGATGGTCCTACCACCAGGTGGCGCCACCTACAGATTCCCACCCAGATTCTGTACTAAGCTGTCCTATGGCACAACAAAGAGAAATACAATGAATTTTCCAGCTTTGGTTTAACTCCACATATATCTGGTGTTCCAAAATACCTAGAAATGTATAAGAAATTGGGGAGTCTGAACTGCTAGGAACCAATTTTCGTGAGGGACTGAGGTGCCTTCTATTGATAGATAGGAAATCTAGAAGAAAGAGCCAATCATATGGCCTCATTGCTCAGAGAAGAGGATAGGCCTTTCCCACCTTCTGAGATGGCCCACCCTCTGCCTGTGGAGCTGTTTCTCTCTAACTAAATCCACTTCAGGACTACCCTCGTGGCGCAGTGCTTAAGAATCCGCCTGCCAATTCAAGGGACACGGGTTCGATCCCTGGTCCGGGAAGATCCCACATGCCGTGGAACAACTAAGCCCGCGAGCCACAACTACTGAGCCCATGCACCACAACTACTGAAGCCCATGCACTCTAGGGCCCATGCTCTGCAACAAGAGCAGCCACCGCAGTGAGAAACCGTGCACCGCAATGAAGAGTAGCCCCTGCTCGCCACAACTGGAGAAAGCCCGCGTGCAGCAACGAAGACCCAATGCAGCCCAAAAATAAATAAATAAATTAATTAAAAATAAATAAATAAATCAACTTCTTCCCTAAAAAAAAAAAAAAAGAAGAGGAGAAATGCTTGTTAGGTCATGGTTCTGGAGAAAGCATGGCCCTCCAGACCCCTCAGTGTACACAAATCTGGATGCAGATGGAAGAGAAGCGAGAAGGAAGCAGCAGGCAAAAGCTAAACCAAGTTACCCACTTAAAGCTGGGTAAAATACTGGGGCAGAAGCAGAGCTGCCTTGGCGTTCCTCTCAAAGGGTAAACCACCTAAAGAGTAAGAGGAATCCTCCCGACTGACCCCTGAACATCACATGCTCCAAGCAATCTTTCTGAACCCCGTGCAGAACTGGCAGCCCCTGAAAATGAGTGCAGACTGCACGGGGAGCCTGAGAGAGGATGAAACCAGGCTTAAGAAGATGACACATTTCCCAGGACAATTTCTTGTGCCACTGAATCCACTCTGCACCTTCCAGGTTATAGTGACTTTCGGTAGGAGAGTAAGTACTTTTTGCATGAGGTTTCTAGCTGCTGGTTTTGTAGATGTTTTATGAATTATTACATTTCTCTATGAACATTTATTGGACTTTTTTCTCTTCTCCAGAAGCTTCTGAACCTCCCTAGAAGTGAAATGTATTATCCTGAACCATATTTACTTATTTTGTTTCAGGTAAAGAAATAGGTTTTGTGGGTGAAGAACCTAGTTTCAGAGTGGAAGCCATACATTACTCCATAGTGTATAATCCCATTCCTGTCGAATATCTGGAATAAGCAGATCTAGAGAGACAGAAAGGAGCTTCCAGGAGCTGGGGAGGAAATGGGTCGGGGGGTGACAGCTGATGGGGACGAATTTTCTTTGTGGGTGATGAAGATATTCCAAAATTCGATTACGGTGATGGTTGCACAACTCTACAAATATACTGAAAAACATTTAGTTGTACACTGAGTAGGTGAACTTTATGGTAGGTTCAGTAAAACTATTTTTGAAAGTGGGATTTTTTCAGTAAATAAAACCTCGAATTACAAGTGTTTTAAAATTCCCATAAGCATATTTTATGTCTTTAGCTAAAATCAATTATTTAAAAAAATTAAAAATGGACAGTGTGGAAGGGAAAAACATTTGGAATGCTAAGGTAAGTATCAAATATAATTTTGGAATTGCATATATTTAACCAAGCATTCCCTTCATTCCCTTACATTCATTCTTATAAATTGTATATGGTATTTAAAATATGATTTATAGTACATAATATAAAATATATTAAATTTTTCTTTAGATTCAAATTTTCTTATCACCATACAGAATTAATTATGATTGAAAATTTCAGAAAAAAGTTAAGTCAGAGAAGGACAAATATCATATGATATCGCTTATATGTGGAATCTAAAAATATGGTACAATAAACTTACTTACAAAACAGAAACAGAGTTACAGATGTAGAAAACAATCTTATGGTTACCAGGGGGGAAAAGGTGGAGGGATAAATTGCGAGATTGGGATTGACATATACACACTACTATATATAAAATAGATAGCTAATAAGGACCTACTGTATAGCACAAGGAACTCTACTCAATACTCTGTATGTAATACCTATATGGGAAAAGAATCTAAATAAGAGTGGATATATGTATATGTATAACTGATTCACTTTGCTGTACAGTAGAAACTAACACAACATTGTAAATCAACTATACTCTAATAAAAATTTTTTTAAAAAAATTACAGAAAAGAAATTAGTAGAACTGCCTTGTCTAATGCAGTAAATACTTGGCATTTATATTTACATGTAAATTAATTTAAATGATATAAAATTAAAAATTCAGTTCCTCGGTCCCACTGTCAAGGGCTCGATAGTCACATGTGGCCAGTTGGCTAGCGTATTAGTACAGATAATAGGACATCTCCTCATCATAGAAAGTTCTATTGGACAACACTGTTCTAGAAATTCATTTACAGTTTTGGATACATAAGATTATTCTGCTTTGGGACTCATTTTTCTTTTTGTAATTCTTACTTTGTGAAGTACCAATATTTTATTGTTATTTAAATTTTTACTACTACTTTATAAAAATCTCACGTGAAGGTAGAAAGTCAATATGGCTAGTCATTACTATTATAACCATTTGTTAATGAGATTGGTTTTCCTAAACCTGATAGTTTTCAAAATTGATGTTCATAAGACAAGCCCCAGGTCCTGCCTAGTGACCCTGGCATCATTTTAGTCTCTGATATGATCGCTGGCCATTCCAGTGAAATCATTTCCACTCTATTTCGTAATGTTTAAGAGGATCCATCCCTTCCAGGGACTTGGGAAGTGGCAATCAAGGGAGACCATTAGGGAGGAGAATAATACCACATTAGAGGACTGGAGAGGGAAAAAAGCTGGGAACAATAAAATAATCACTGGTTCCAACTGTAACTTTGGGACATCTTTGAAACTGAAACTCATGGTATACTTTTTAAAAAGTAAAGGATGGACGGACTTCCCTGGTGGTCCAGTGGTTAAGACTCCGGTGCTTCCACTAGAGGGGGCGCAGGTTCGATCCCTGATCAGGGAACTAAGATCCCGCAGGCCGCGCGGTATGGCCAAAAAAAAAAAAAAAAAAAAAAAAAAAAAAAAAAGGGAAGGATGAAGAGTCTGTTGACTTTTGTTGAATACTGTAGGGACGTTCCAAAATAAACAGTCAATTCCATCACACCTGTAAGATGCTTTGATCAATAAAACCAAGTAGCAAAACTTAGGTTTCATTCATTCCTCTCACTTCCCTAGTTGTTCCTGACCAGCTGTTCTGAAGTTGTCTAGTCCTTTGATGGACACAAACAATGAATGTATCACGCTCATACGCAGAAAGCCGGACCTCCCAAATGTTTCACGATTGGTTGAAGGGACTCCCTACCCAAGTCTAAACTCTCACATCTGCCTGCCTTTCATGACTCATGATGCTGTGATTACAGATGGGTTTTGCTTTGTTTTATGATATTACCATTGGTCTTTTTTTTTTTTTTTTTTTTTTTGCGGTACGCGGGCCTCTCACTGCTGTGGCCTCTCCCATTGCAGAGCACAGGCTCCGGACGCGCAGGCTCAGCGGCCATGGCTCACGGGCCCAGCCGCTCCGCGGCATGTGGGATCTTCCCGGACCGGGGTACGAACCCGTGTCCCCTGCATCGGCAGGAGGACTCCCAACCACTGCGCCACCAGGGAAGCCCCATTGTTCTTTTTTTTTAAGCCATCAATACAAAGCAGAGTTTACCCCATTATGAATGCCCCTTCCTCATCCATCAGCTAGTATTTCAAGCACTTAGAACTGTGATTCACCCATAATGAGACTCCATGTAAGAAAATAGATAGATGATAGATAGATAGATAGGTAGGTAGGTAGGTAGATAGATAGATGATAGATATAGATAGATGACAGATACATAGATAAATAGAGATAGATGATAGATAGATAGATAGATGATAGATAGATAGATGAGGGCCGATATAAATTCATTACTTGTGAATAATGACTGTAGGTTGTGGAACACTGTGATTCTGCCCCAATCATACAAACTTCCCCAGCAGTCCCCCCTCTTTTTTCTTCCCTCAATGCAGCGGGATTAAGGGTATTGAGGTTTCTTGTACAGATGTAGGTAGATATATTTCCTAGCAACCCAACCACACAAGGCTAACATATTATTTTATGACAGAATGATTAATACAAACCAGATCTCTCTAACGTCTATGTACTTAGGAAAAATCAGGATCATTATTAGTAGTAAAGTTACTAATCTGTCCCATCATAGACATGGTGAGCCAATACAACTACTCAGCTGACAATGTCTCTTTGGCAAAGATTCTTAGGACAAACTTTTAGTGATTCAGGATATTATCCGTGAGGCTGCAGAAAAGAACCTCAAGTGAAAAATTTTCTACATAAGCTATTTAAATTCAATTAGACCAAACATTACCAGCTACATCAGGGCATTAAAAACGAAGCATTCTATAGATAACATGAAGCTCTGAGGTCCCTAAAGCCAATTGCCACAATTCACTTAGACACCTCATCTTTGCCAAAAAAGAGCATTGGAAACTAGAATATACTCTATAACGTTTAGTACATCAACCTCGTTATGTTCTAGTGATTTATCATGGATTCTACACGTTGGGTCAAAGGTTTCTTTATATGTATTTAATTTCTGATAATTTTCATTTAGAGTATCTTTGGATTCAATCCATCAAGAGGATTCAAGTAAGTTGAGAGTATAAACCCATAGATAATTTTCTTTCTTTTTTGCTTTTTTTTTGTGTGTGTGTGGCTGGATCACAATGAACTTTCCTGGCTGCAGTCCTCTGACTAGCTTTTGTACATTTTACCAGAGGGGGATGCCAATTTATGGTTTCATTTGAAGCAGATGATATACTTTGAAGTAGCACATTAAGGTCTTTGGGTTGACTCATAAACTGGCTGAAAATTACAATTTAAGTGTGTTTATTATAACTGTAAAATAACGTGGCTTTAATAAACCAGTTCGTCCATCCTTCTGTCAAACTAAGCATAAAGAATGTAATCAGCATTTCTAAAGACTTCTAAAATTAAACTGAAATTGTAAATAGAGAAGCTAAGCGAAAGACAGCCAAAGAAGGGCTTTGGAAACCTGTTGGTTCCCGTGGTTAGTTCTGGAAAGAAGTGAGCTTAGTTTTCCCAAACCCATATAAGTAAATCTTAGAGTAATTCTGATCACGCTTTCATGTGCTGAGGGGTAAAGGGGGGGGAAAAACCACTCTGAGTTCGGTAGACAGGAGGGAAAAGGTAATTTAAGAAACAGAAATGGGACAGCACCCCTGACCAGTAAGACAAGGAGATTCCCTGGAGAGTCACTTGTTCTGCAGCTTCTCAGAGAAGGCACTGGTCCTCTGGATTGAGTAGTTTCACTTACTGTTTCAGAGGTTACGGGCCATCTCTTTAAAATGGAGCGGATCTCAAACTCCAAATCTATCCCAATAACCAACAAGGACCTACTGTACAGCACAGGGAATTCTGCTCAATACTCTGTAATAACCTAAATGGGGAAAGAATTTGGAAAAGAATAGATACATGTATATGTATAACTGCATTACTTTGCTGTACACCTGAAACTAACACAACATTGTTAATCAACTATGATCCAATATAAAATAAATTTTTTTTAAGGAAATAAAATGGAGCAGAGATTCAAGTTTTGTTCTAGAGTTGGGCCTCTTTTACAAGAAAAATAAAAACAGAGTTTAATAGTCAGCACTCTACCCTGCCACCCAAGCAGGCAAACACGCATGAGTCCAGGTGAAAGATCGCAACGTAAGGACGGTTTTGTCTTGATATCCTATACAAGTGTCATGTTTTTAAAAAATTTTCTTCCCGTTTAATTGAGATATAATTGACATACAGCACTGCATAAGTTTAAGGTGTGCAGCATAATGACTTGACTTACATACACCATGAAATGGTGACTACAGTAAGTTTAGTGAACATCCGTCATCTCCTACAGATACAAAATTAAAGAAATAGAAATTTTTTTTCTTGTGGTGAAGACTCTTAGGATTTACTCTCTTAATTTTCATATATAACATGCATATAATGTTCATTATATTCACCATGTTGTACATTCCATTCCTAGTACTTATTTGTCTTATAATGGGAAGTTTGTACCTTTCGACTAAAGCTCCTAAAAGCTTGGATTAAGGAATTTCATCAAATATAACTTAACTTTATGAGAAAGTTCATGCTGTGTTAAGTGAAAATAGCGGGCTATAAGACTATTTAAATAGAGCCCTCTATTTTATAATTAGATATTTATATCTCTTTCAAAAATCAGTATTCTCAGAAGAAAGATTGGTAGAATATCTGAGAATATGGATATTATCTTTTATATAATAAATAATAAGCCCCTTATAATCTTAAGAAAAAGCAACAAATGTTACCTTCCTATGGCCTGACATTGTCCCTTTAATTCTTTTTTTTTTTTTGCGGTATGCGGGCCTCTCACTGTTGTGGCTTTTCCCGTTGCAGAGCACAAGCTCCGGACGCGCAGGCTCAGTGGCCATGGCTCACGGGCCCAGCCGCTCCGTGGCATGTGGGATCTTCCCGGACCGGGGCACGAACCCGTGTCCCCTGCATCGGCAGGCGGACTCTCAACCACTGCGTCACCAGGAAAGCCTGTCCCTTTAATTCTTAGTTCATTAATAGATAGCTTTCTTGGAGAGGGGCAGAGTTAAAAAGCTCTCTTTTAAGAATAATATATTTCCCAGGAAGTCCTGAGGATAAGCACTCCACAGAGAATATTACTTTATGGGGAAAAATATATGGATATTGATATAGGTCCATATATAAATATATACATTCTCAAAAATTAATGTGATGGATATTTTTAACAGGGTGATAGAGGCAGTAAGCAGGGCAGGAAAACAGAGGATTAGGTTAAATTAACTCACTGATTTAATAAATTAACGGATCACTGACACCTTCTAGGAATATCTGCACTTTAAGGCTCAATCCTTTCAATAAAATTATTGCTTATTAATGACTTATTTTACTTTTCTTTGTTATTTTTAAATTAAGAATTATTCTAGAGATAGAGAAAATTACAGAGACTAGTAAGATATATATACTTCCCTATGTACCAGGCACACATATCTGATGAATGTTAACATCAATTACCCATATTTTAAAATAATCTTTTCTTGAAGCAGAGCATACAAAAAGGAAAGTGTGTTAACCAGAAGCATATAGCTAAATGACAGCTCATGAAATGAATATACCCACGTAACCACCACCAAGCTCAAGAATTTGAGCCATCAGTACCCGGAAGCACTCACTGGGTATATCCTCACTCATTACACATATTCCTCCACCATGGCAACCACTATCCTTCTAATACTGTAAGTTTTTGAGTGTTTTCAAATTATGTATGAATGGAATATTTTTTTGTACCTGGATTATTTTGCTCAAAATTCTGTAAGTAAAATTCACACAAGTTGTTGCCTGAAGCAATAGTTCATTCATTTTCATTTCTGTGTAGTATTCCATTTGTAAATAGAATAAATTTTTATTCGTTGTGCTGTTGATTACACTAATTATGTCCAGTTAACTATTATGAATAATTCTACAATGAACATTATTGTGCATGTCCTGTGGTGAACATATGAACACATTTTTCATGGGTATATAGGAGTGGAATTGCCAGGTTGTAGGATATTCCTATGTTAAGCTTTTGAAGATACTGCCAAATAGTTTTCCCAAAATAGTAATACCAGTTTTTTACACCAAGCAACATATGAGAATTCCAGTTACATCACTTTCTTGTCAATACGTAGCATTTTTTTTTTTTTTTTTTTACTTGTTCTGGCAAGTGTTTAGTGGTGTCTCATTTGGCTTTAATTGAACACCTTATGTTTGTTGGTTATTTGGATATACTCTTTTGCGAAGTTTTGTTCAAGTCTCTTGCCCATTATTCTATTGAGTTGTCTTTTTCTTGTTGATTTGTAAGAATTACTTAGATATTCTGGATATAAGTATGTTGTGAATTATATGTGTCTAGGATATATTCTTCTATCTGTTGCTTGCCTTTGCATCCTCTAAAGATAATAGGGTCCTCATTTTTTTTTATTGAAGTATAGCTGATTTACAATATTGCGTTTGTTAGGACTTCCCTGGTGGTGCAGTGGTTAAGAATCCGCCTGCCAATGCAGGGGACACAGGTTCAAGCCCTGGTCGGGGAAGATCCCACATGCCGCGGAGCAACTAAGACCATGCACCACAACTACTAAGGCTGTGCTCTAGAGCCCGTGAACCACAACTACTGAGCCCACACGCCACAACTACTGAAGCTCGTGTGCCTAGAGCCCGTGCTCTGCTACAAAAGAATTCACCACAGTGAGAAGCCTGCGCACCGCAACAAAGAGTAGCCCCGCTCACTGCAACTAGAGAACGCCCGCACGCAGCAGAGAAGACCCAACGCAGCCCATAAATAAATAAATAAATAACAAAACAAAACAATTTTGTGTTTGTTTCAGGTGTATAGCAAAGGGATTTAGTTTTATATATATATATTTTTGGATTATATTCCACTATAAGTTATTACAAGATATTGAATATAATTCCTTGTGCTATACAATAAATCCTTGCTTTTTATTATTTTATGTATAGTAGTTTGTATCTGTTAATCCCATACTCCTAAATTGTCCGTCCTCCTACCCCTTTTCCCTTTGGTAACCGTAAGTTTGTTTTCTATGTCTTTGAGCCGGTTTCTGTTTTGTATATAGACTCATTTGTATTATTTTATAGATTCCACATATAAGTGATATCATATAGTATTTGTCTTTCTCTGTCTGACTTTCTTCACTAAGTATAATATTCTCTGGGTCCATCCATGTTGCTGCAAATGACAATATTTCATTCTTTTTTACAGCTGAGTAATATTCCATTACCTATATAATATTTCATTATATATAAAATATATACATATATATTTTTTAAGCCAATCCTCTGTTGATGGGCCCTTGGATTGTTGTTCTGTTTGTTTTATTTCTCTACTTTTTAAAATCCAGTTGATAGTCACTGTGTTTTAATTGAAGAATTTAACCAATTAATAATTTAAATATTGGACCACCTTTCCCTCTCCTCTCACTCCTTCCTGGTAACCCTTTCCCTCATATATTTGTTATATTCCATCCAATATATTCTTTATTTCAGCATAAAGTTCTTCATAATATCGAATGTTTCATCCTATTAGAAGCAGAATGCCATCATCTCTCATATGGTTGACATTTAAAATATGAATGTTGCCCACAGTTCTGGAATGAACATCCTTTTGTATTTTTCCTGCTGATCTGTATTAGATTTCTCTGAATTATAGCCAGGAGAATAACATCTGACTATGTAAACGTTCAATCATATTTGATATCGTCAAACTGATCTCTGAGGTGGTTAAACCAATTTATATTATAATCCATGGTATCTGTGAGAATTGATATTTCCCTTCTTCTCCAACATTTGATATTTGGGTCTTTTTCAACTTTGCCAGTTTGAAATGGTGTTAAGTATCTGCCTTTGGATTCCATTTGCATATACTTGTTTGTTAGTGATCTCGAGCTTCTTGTGTTTATTGGGCATTTGAGATTCCTTTGGGTGAGTTGCCTGTTCAAACCAGTGCCCATTTATATTGGGTAGCTTTCATTTTACACATCCATATGTAATTTTCTTTATATATTCTTGATTCTCATCCTATATATTTTCCACTTTATTCATCCTGTCTCTTGTCATATAGAAGTGTGGGAGTTTTTTCATTTAAAAAATGTTTATTTCATCAATATTTAAGTCATTTCCTTTGTTATTGGTGTGTTTTGAATCTTTGAAAATATATTTCTCTCCCTTCTTTCAGCTTTTTCATAAATTTTGAGACTTCTAGCGTTCAGCTTAAATTTGTGAAGATTCCCAACTAATAACACTTTTCTTTCATTCTTCCCAAAGAGTATTTGTCAATCCTTTAAGAAATGTACGAGCAATTTTTAAAAATATTTCTTTGCTTTACTACAAGGATTTTTAAAATATATCACAATCAGGATAGCACTTGAACTTAATGGAGATCAGGGCTTCAAAATTAATATATACTGTGTATGAAAAAAATGCAACATCAAGATAAAAACACTGAGAGTTTTTACCTCATGGTACATCTATAATTTGCTCACAGAAGCACTAACCCATTTCTGGGAACGTGTGCCAGAGAAAAAGAGGAGAATGAACAGTAATGACAGGTCCGTCTGTTGTCTTTCAACAGTCATCATCATAACCCTCAAAGCTGGATCCACTGACAGATGGTTGATGTGCTGAGATATCTGAGCAGTCATTCTGTATCAATGACTGGCAACTTAACCCATGGAGAAGCCATTTTTTTATAAGGCTAGAGCACAACAGAATAAAATAGTCTTTTATGTTAGGGCTGCATACAAATTTCCATCCATCTTGCTACCTGCTACTCCTATTATCAGAACTAATACCTCCCCATTGTGGCAGCAGGAGACATGTCTGTAGGGGTGTGTGTGTGTGTACTGAGATATATTCATTTCAGTTGTCTGAATATTCAATGTAGATGGCTGAATGATTGATTAACAGTGATGATCAATTTGCCAAACAAGTAGAGCAATGGGGTGGCCTTTCCTAGAAGACGGATATACCTGCTTTCTGCTGAAGTGACATCCCTAAACAATCTCTGGGTACTTCCCCTCCTCCATCTACTACAAGATTTATATAACATTTGGCATAATGGATCAAAAATAGACTAAAACTTTGGTGTAATGAAAATGAGTTTAATGGAGACAGTGGTTTCACAACATCGTAAATGAACTAATGGCACTAAATTGTGCACTTTAAAATGGTTAAAGTTTATGTGAGGTGAATTTCCCCTGAATTAAAAAACAAACAAACAAAAACACTATAGGCCCCAGAGTTAAATTATTTTGCATTCTAATCATAATTGCAACTCTCAATCCCCCCGTCAATACTGAGAGGTATGAAACTAATAGTTTGTAATCGATAGTAGTCAAAGTATAAACTTTGTGAAGACTGATGTTTGTATGTATTAGTACTGATTCAAGGTTAGTCTTTTAATAATACCACTCTCACACTCTTACATCTTTCTCAACTGGTGGAGCAAGGGTAGAGTTATAGCAGTGACCAGCTGCAGTTGCATATAAGTGCAGACTGTCTTAGTCATCCAACCACATTAGGGGCAGAAATCTATAGGCATACCTTACAGTAGGACGTTTGCAAATTATCGTTGTGCCTTTTAGCTGTGGTTTCATATTTATTTCTGAATTCATTTTCATTTTATCCATGGATAAATAGCTAATAAGTAAGACAGCAGAAATAAGTAAAGGCAGAGTGATTAGAGCATGTATATTCACATTGCCGTTCAGGAATAATAATGCTAGACTATCTCCATAAAGACAAAGCAACTTTATATATCAGAAGTAGGCAAATTAATGATGTAGGTGAAACTGACAATGATGCTATGCATATTAATAGTGGTGTTCAAATCTATAAATTTAATATATTCTAATTTTAACCATGAAAATTTAGCTATTTTGCTTATTGTTTTATAGACAGTTGTCTCATTGATGTTATCGAAGAAAAACATTGTTTTATCAAAAGAAAGTAAAGTTCTATACTTTATTTTAAATGAGTATAGCTACATTTGTTCTTGCACGTCAGCTTCTATTTTGAAGTCTTGAAATGAATAATTTTGATCCATATGCTTACAAATGTTGTTTATAAATGCCAGGCCAATAGGGAAAATGTGCATAGGAATCTGCATTGTTCACCTGCAAATCTGAAGTGGTTTTGCTAAAATCTGTACATGTCCATTAGAATATCATATGTGTGATTTTACAGTTAAAGAAAGAGATTTAGAAAGTTTAACACCATTATCCAAAAGGGACCAATAAAACATAAAACCTGTTCTCATTAACATTTATTGGGGGCTTCCCTGGTGGCGGTGTGGTTAAGAATCCACCTGCCAATGCATGGGACATGGATTCCATCCCTGGTCTGGGAAGATCCCACATGCTGCGGAGCAACTAAGCCCATGCACCACAACTACTGAGCCTGTACTCTAGAGCCCGCAAGCCACGACTACTGAGCCCACGTGCCACAACTACTGAAGCCCACGCACCTAGAGCCCGTGCTCTGCAGCAAGAGAAGCCACTGCAATGAGAAGCCCGCACACCGCAAGGAAGAGTAGTCCCTGCTCGCCACAACTAGAGAAAGCCCACACACTGCAACAAAGACCTAACGCACCCAAAAATAAATTAATTAATTGAGGGCCTATTATCAACAATCAAAACTTGTGTTGTCTATTTACAACAGCCAAGACATGGAAACGACCTAAATGTCCACTGACAGATGAATAAAGAAGATGTGATCCATTTATACAATGGAATATTACTCAGCCATAAAAAAGAACAAAAAATGCCATTTGCAGCAACATGGATGGACCTGGAGATTATCACATTAAGTGAAGTAAGTCAGACAAAGACATATACCATATGATATCACTTATATGTGGAATCTAAAAAAAAATGATACAAATGAACTTATTTACAGAACAGAAACAGATGCACAAACATCAAAGAAAAATGTATGGTTACCAAAGGGGAAAGGTGAGGGGGGGATAAATTAGGGGTTTGGGATTAACATATACACACGACCATATATAAAATAGATAAACAACAAGTACCTACTGTAGAGCACGGGGAACTATACTCAATATCTTGCAATGATGACGATAATGGAGGAGAATCTGAAAAAGAATACATATATATATGAATCACTGAATCACTGAATCACTTTGCTGTACACCTGAAACTTTGAATCACTTTGCTGTACACCTGAAACTAACACAGCACTGTAAATCAACTATACTCCAATTAAAAATAGCTACATAAAGACAAAAATATATCCACAGAGCTGTACACTTTCAATTTGTGCAATTTCTTCTATGTAAATTATACCTCCATTTAAAAAATCTCTGGTTCTCTCAGTAGGGTAAGAAGAAGAGGCTAGATCTGTTTTCTCATGTAGAACCTACCCTGGACATGCTGCTTGTCTTCTTGAAGCAATATTCCCAAGCAAGTTGGACCCTGTTAGCTCCACCTTTCATAAAAGGACAGCCACAATCCAGACTGACTGCAATTTAACAGGGAGGTCAAAGGCAATGCCATCTATATGAACAGCTTCCATATATCAAATGCTTTCTATGTACCACACACTGTGTATGTCATGGTTTCTCATTTATGACAAGAATGAGGTACTTACAAAGCAGGTAACTGTTAACTGCATTTTCTAAATGAGAAAACCGATGCTCACAGCAGTTAAATAACCTTCCCAGTTGAATACAGCTACTACATTGTAAGACCTGGGATTCAAATAGAGTTTTGTTTAGATACAAACCCTTGACCTTTTTAATGCACCCTGCCCCTGAACCCAGGAGAAGCGCTGGAGGCCACCTAACCCATCAGGGGAAATATCTATACATCCTCCCTTTTGCTATTTTGAGGCTGGCTTCACTGGCCCTCCATCAGGGGCTGGTGGGTCAGAGTGTAAGCACCTCAGGTGTGAAACACTGTTCCCTTGCATGAAGTGAGGAGAAACTAATGAATCACCCAGGCTCCTGCTGGCAAGGCTGGTCTTCACACCTGTTCAGGGGAAAATGAGCAACAAAGCACACACACGCGCACACACACACACACACACACACACACGCACACACACACTAAAGTACAAATTACAATCTTTATGTATCTGCTCCTTGGTGGCTTCACAGGATATGAAATTTTTTATGTTAAAATATGACAACACTATTTCTTATTCTCATTTTTCTCCACTCCAGACTACCAAGCATTCTGGTCAAGGAACTTTCATGTCTAAAATTGTTTCAAACCAAATAGTTCCTTGGGGATGAATAGCTGTGATTAAACCTGGCAACTGTTATGAACCGTATGAAAAGGACACTGAAATAATGCTATTAATGCTGCAAATCTTTGCCTTTCTCCTCTTTGTGTCCTTGCAACAACTTTTTAAATGTTATTATTCAAAATATATTGAGGCTTGGTCTAATTATAAGCACAGGGGAAAATCAACACAGAGAAAAATAATAAAAGCAAAACACGCCAAGTACCCGCTGTAATTTGAACAAACCATGGTTGCTGAAATGTATGTGGTGGAAAATGCTTAATTTTATTAATTCAAGCCTAAAGTAAGGTTTTTTTAAATCTTTTGGTTATTATCTGATGCTGAGCAAAACCCAGCGGTAATAAGGAGCCCAAACTGAGTGCTAGCAACTTCTTGTGGCTTAAAAAAGCACAACTACAATAACAAAATACATGAAAGTGTATGAAAAGCCTCATGCAAACAACTAGACCATCAAGATACTCATGTCACTACATCCCTATAAACTAAAATTATGCATATGCACCAAACATATCCAGACAAATTCATGCACATCAATTAATAAAATATAGATTCTAATCATTTCTTGCAAGTGCTGTGTAACTAACCTCTGTAGATTTATCCTCTCAAAAAAAAAAAAAAATTCTATGAGCTGCTCTGAAAAAACACCTCAAGAATTAGCTCTGCCATTTACCATATTTGTGACCTTGGGCAAATCTCTTAGCCTGTTAAAGGCTCAATTTTCTTATCTACCTAGAAAAGTAATAGTAAGGATGAAAGGAATTAAATACAGCCCAAGATGAATAAAGCAGAATGTTACAGTTATCGGTGGCTAAGAGAAAGAGTGCTTTGTTTCGTCAAAAGCTGAGGATGTCATACGGAGCACAGAATACTGAAATCAGCTTCCTGGCGAGCCGGTCAGGGCACTTTTCCACCTGAGGCAAAACAACATTTTCTTTTTCTGAGTAGGATCTTCATCTCCCAGGACCAGCTTATCTTTGAAGTCCCAGGCACTGATCACTTTAGGAAAACGAGCAGAACAAGGGGCCACCTACCCTTCAAAACAAACCAGGGGATTCGAATAAATTACAAATCTGCCTTTCACACTGTGACCTTCCACTTGGAGTTTTAATCACATTTTTGGTACTATATATATATATATATATATATATATATATATATATATATATTTTTTTTTTTTTTTTGTGGTACGCGGGCCTCTCACTGCTGTGGCCTCTTCCGTTGCGGAGCACACGCTCCGGACGCGCAGGCCCAGCAGCCATGGCTCACGGGCCCAGCCGCTCTATGGCATGTGGGATCTTCCCGGACCGGGGCACGATCCCGTGTCCCCTGCATCGGCAGGGGGACCCTCAACCACTGCGCCACCAGGGAAGCCCATTGGTACCATATTTTAAATGGACGTTATTGACAGCTGGCTAGAATATGATGATGTAAACTGCAGGCTTCCATAATCCTACCCAGATCACGTGAGAACACCTGGATCTGCACACAAATGCACCGCCTTCCACAGATACGCGCAACAACCCACACGAAGACGAACAGACGTTAAAATAAGCGGGCTGTATTGAGCTGGCCTTGCTCCTGCAATGTACAGGAACAGAGTGTGTGCAAGCAAGAACACTGCAAATTGCAGCCATTCACTCTTAGGCCATTTGGCACTTCCCATCACTCACAGATCAGCGGCTGCTCAAGGACAGGCTGAAACCAAATCTCAGCTCTCCTCTCCCTCCAAACAGATCCCCAGGCCTGACTTGCAGAGGCTGGGCTGGGAAAAACAGGAAAAACTGCAGCTGTGAATGTCAGGGTACTTTCCAAATGTCAGTATCTTATTAGCATGACCAGAAATAACATAAACTTGACAAAATTTAGGTAACTCTTCTTTCGTATTTACCACTGCTGCCACTGCCGCTCAGGACCATGGTACATCTTGCCTGCAGATGAGAAAAACGTAGCTCTAGCCTCCCTGATGACTGGTTTACATCTTTATTTATTAATTCTCTTGATGGCCCAAGAACACATATCATGTAAGCAGGCCAGTGGGGGTAAAATGCCTCAGGGTATGAGTAACTGGTAAATAACTAAGCAGCATATGTTTAGTTGATTTCATCTGAGAAACTCAGCCGTTTCTGGTAGTACCTGATTCTTCTCACTGGGCGCTTATAGAACAGATAGTGGGGAACAGATCTTCTGGGTTGAGAGACCTGGATGGAGCTCTCATATAGATCAGGAATTTTCTGATATCATCTCACAAGACAGTAGAAGAGAAATCCTATATTCCACACAGGTCATTGGATTCTCTTCCTACTGCTGTTGTAACAAGTTATCATAAATTCAGTGGTTATAAACAACACAAATATATGATCTTGCAGTTCTTTTCTTTTTTTTGTAATATTTATTTATTTATTTGGCTGTGCCGGGTCTTAGTCGCGTCACGTGGGATCTTTAGTCGCGGCATGCAGGATCTAGTTCCCTGACCAGGGATTGAACCCAGGCCCCCTGCATTGGGAGCACGGAGTCTTAACTACTGGATCACCAGGGAAGTCCCGATCTTGCAGTTCTGAAAGACAGATGTCCAAAATCAGCCTCAGTGGGCTAAACTCAAGGTGTCAGCTGAGCTGCTTTCCTCCTGGAGACCCTGGAGTCGGGGAGGATCTTTCCTGACCTTTACTAGCTTCTAGAGGCTGTCCTCGTTTCCTCACATTGCCTTTCCTCCCTCTGTTACCATCCTCAGATCACCTCCACTCTTTGTGCTGTCCTCCTTCCTCCTTCTTGTAAGGACACTTCAGGATAACCCAGGAAAATCCAGGGTAATCTCCCATCTCAACATCCCTCATCGTATCTGCAAAGTCCCTGCTACCATGTAAGGGAGTACAGTCATGGGTCCCAGGTGTTAGGATGTGCACATCTTCACTGGGCCATTATTCAGTCTCCCACAGGCACGAACCAAGCAAAGTCCATTTCAAATCTGTTCTTATTAATTAAAATTGCACATGAGTATAGGAGAAAAACAACTTACAGAGTGGAAAAAGTGATTTGTGCAATAGACAAAACTCCCTGGGCTTGTTCCATACACGCTAGGACTACAGAAAACGACGGATTTTAATGGTTTTGTGTTCATGTAACGGGAAGCTATGACTGTTAATTCACATTTCTCTGATTGCTAGTGAGGGTGAATTTTCTCCTATGTCTAATGGTCATTTGGATGCCTTTCCTGTCCTTTGCCCATTTTTCTCTGGAACTGTTCATCTTTTAGTTATTGAGTTATATGTATTCTTTATATGTTCTTAATATTGAACTCATCCTGTTAAGATATGTTGCAGATATCACTTTTCAGTCTAAAAAATTCACTTTTTTTTTTGCGATACGCCGGCCCCCCCCACCGCTGTGGCCTCTCCCGCTGCAGAGCACAGGCTCCGGACGCGCAGGCCCAGCAGCCATGGCTCACGGGCCCAGCCGCTCCACGGCACGTGGGATCCTCCCGGACCGGGGCACGAACCCGCGTCCCCTGCATCGGCAGGCGGACTCCCAACCACTGCACCACCAGGGAAGCCCTAAAAAATTCACTTTTAACTTTGATTATGATATTTTATAATAAAGTTTTAAATATTAAATTGATCAAAAATTTCAATCTTTTCCCCTATAGTATGTGCTTTGTGTATTTTCTTTAACAAATCCTTTCTACCTTCAAGTCATAAAAATATTTCCCTCTTTTGTCTTTGGCAAACTGGGGAATCTTTTTGTTTTAAAAATTATAGCGATCATCTTTTTATATGATGCTGAATAGTGACCTAATTTTGTTTTCACTGGGCAGCCAGCCAAATTTTCTAATACCATTTCACCATATCACCATCACTACAGTGGTCTGAATGCCACCTCTGTTCTGTGCAGTTTGTCACATATGCTTGGATCTGTTTTGCGTTTCTATATAATGTTCTGTTGATCTTGTTAATACTTAACTGATACTGCACTATATTAATCACTTTATCTTTACAAAGTAATGGCTTTATTATGGTAAGGCTTCTCTCTTCTTTCTGTTTTTCTCCCTAAGAATTATCTGAACTATTATTGGAAATTCCATCACATATATTAATTTAAAAATTACTTTGTCAAGTTTTGTGCAAACACTGTTAAAATCTCACTGGAATTACCATGAATTTATAGATTAGCTTGAAGTGAAATTAGCTTGACAAAGTGATGAAACCCAGTCACTCCATTCACAAGCACAGCTAATCTCTCCACTTTTCTTATATATCTTTCAATAAAACTTAAAATTTTCTTTGCAAAGGCCTTATGAATATAACTTCACTTGATTCCTTGATAACTTGCAATTTGGTTGCTATTGATGTTGTAACTGATTTTCCTCATTACTCTTTGGAACTGGCTATTCTTGGTATATGTGAATAACTGTCTATTTTATATATTGATTCTTTATCAAGTAATTTGACTAGTAAGTTTCTTGGATTATGTTGTAGACCTTTTTATCTATAAATAATGCTAACCGTATCTCTTCATTTTAAATAAGCTTTTTATTTTTTTTTTCCCTTATTGTATTGGCTGTGATTACCAGTAGATTGAATGGTGGAGGTGATGGCAGGCATCATTGTCTTGTTTCTGATTCTAATTGGATCTTTCTAAATTTAGATCACTAGCTATGTATTGTTATATACCATATATAAGATTATAGAAATCATGGTCTATTGCTAATTTGATAAAAGATTTTTAACAAATATATTATCGGATTATTCCAAATGCTTTTCTGTATCTATTTAGGAGATCATATATATTTCCTTTATATATTAATGAATAGATTACATTAATTTTTAATGTGGATCACCTTTGTAATTGTGAGATAAACTCTACCTGATAATATTGAAACCCAGCAGCACCCTGTGGGGCCCTACGGGATACAAATCTTTTTGTGTCCCCGAATTCTTGTTTGTAGGAAATAGGCTTCATTCATCCTCCTTGACCTTCCCTGAGTTCCAAAGGGCAGATTTAACCAGCTGCTAATCCAAAAGAGAGGGAATGCAGAAACAAAGGAGAAGCAGTCAAGAAATAATAGTGCAGCCTTGGGGCAGGAGGCTGGTTCCTCCTCAAGGAGTACACATAACAATACCTTTGAGTTCTTTTGCAAAACCAAGGCCCCCACCCAGGTGGAAGATGGCAACTTCAGGCTGAGCACCAGATTTCTGGAGCAGCACCCTGCTACCTCATCACCAACCAATCAGAAGAAAGTCACACACCCTGCAGCCATCACCCTAAATTTTGCCTATAAAAATTCTTCCCCCCAAACCATTGGGGAGTTAGAGGATTTTGAGCATGAGTCACCCATTCTCCTTGCTTGGCCCTGCAGTAAACTTTTCTCTGCTCCAAATTATGACCTTTCGGTTCAGTAACAATGTTTCTTTTATACAATGCTGGACTTTATTATGTTTCATTTAAGCAGTTTGCAACTACATTCATAAAGGAGTTGTCTTAAAATGTTTCATTCCTTTACAATCTTTGTCAGGTTTTGATATTAACATAGTTTTACCATCATAAAAAAAAATAGAATCCTTTGGTAAATACTATGATTGTTTATTTCATGAAGCCTTGAAACTGAAACTGACTGAACCTTGATTAATTTTCCTTTTATTCAGGGATGGAGGATGAGGAGAGGGAGAAGGAAGGGAGTTTGACCAAGTCACTGGTTCTCCAGCATTTTGATTTCATGAACTTCTTCCATGCCTGTAAACTATTGAGGACCTCAAAGAATTTCTATTCCTATCAGTGACATCTACAAATATTTACCATATTAATTTCAGTAAGAGAATATCACTTACATAATACTAATTCTCTGGAATTTGTTGAGAGTCCTTTTGTGACTTATCATAAATAAGTTTATACAAGATTAATAAGTACTAGGAAAGAATATATAGTCTCTATTTGTTGGATGAAATATTTTATACACATTTCAACTTTATTAATTCTGTGGTTCCATTATGTTATATTCTTACAAATATTGTTGTCTCTTTTTGCATTCTTTATCTGTATGTTTCTGAAAGAGCTGTGCTGAAATCTCCCAAAGTCTAATAATCTTCATTTTATGTCTCATGAATCCTGCTTAGGTTGTTAAATGCATAAAAGTCTTGAGAATTATATATTCTTAGTACACTATTGCTTTTAACACAGACTGATGTTCCTCTTTAGCTCTTTTATATTTTTGGTTAACATTTCAGCCTTTTATCTTCAAAATTTCTCTAGGCTTAGATTTTAGGTGTCAGTCTTATCAAGTGCATATACAATAGCTGGCTTTTTTTTAATCCTACCTAAAACTCTCTTTGTTTTAGTAAGTGAATTTGATCATTTTACATTTATTGTATAACCAAGCAGGACCTTATGGGGCCTTCCTGGGATAGACTCCTCCATCATACCCTCTGCTTTAGCTGCTCTCTGAAGTACCTAGATAACAGTATCCTGAGTGAAATGCACATTACAGATGTGAAAACCCCCACCAAATGGAAGATGCTACCTACTTGATGACCATAAGGGCACAGCCCCCAGGCCTACTGGAGCCTAAGGACTGATAATGTTGACCCCTATGACATCGCCCTATTACCTCACCATAAACCAATCAGAGAATTGTGCATGAGCTCATCACATACCCTGCAACCCCCATCCCCCTCATGTGGCCTTTAAAAATGTTTTCCTGGGCTTCCCTGGTGGCGCAGTGGTTGAGAGTCCGCCTGCCGATGTAGGGCACACGGGTTTGTGCCCCGGTCCGGGAAGATCCCACATGCCGCGGAGCGGCTGGGCCCGAGATCCATGGCTGCTGAGCCTGCACGTCCAGAGCCTGTGCTCTGCAACAGGAGAGGCCACAACAGTGAGAGGCCCAAGTACCGCAAAAAAAAAAAAAATGTTTTGCTGAAACCCATCAGGGAGTTCAGGTGTTTTGAGCACTAGCTGCCCTGGATTCCTTGCTTGGTGCCCTGCAATAAATGCTGCACTTTCTTTCACCACAACCCGGTGTCAGTAGATTGGCTTTACTGTGCACAGGCTAGTGGACCCAAGTTTGGTTTGGTAACAATTGTACTACTGATATATCTGGTCTTGACTGCATCTCCAAGGAGGAGGTGTAACCTTTGCCCCTATGGTGTACAGACATACCAATGGACTGTTTCCTGAGCTAGTATTTTCTCAGGGTCATATCTCTTCTTGTTTAGTATCCAAAATTCATAAGCCATATTTACCTCTCAGTAAAATGGTTTTGTGTGATGCTTATGTAGAACAAAATTTTTGTGTGTTTGTACACAAAACTTAACACAATGTTTTTAGCAAAAATTTATGTGGGAAATTTCTTGAGCTAAATACGTGAAATACCTATTCACTGTATGAGAACCCACATGGAACACACCTCAAGATTGTCCCTCTGGAAGATGGGGAGGCTGAGCCGTTTATGACCAGATTCCCATGCCCAGGAGGGACTGAGGCTTGCCCTCTCGTGGACAAGCTTCCATGTGCAAGAGAAACAGTCAGTGTGCAAGGCACTGTCTTCCCCACATGCAGGTGAAAGTAGATGGACTAAAGGGACACAATGCAGAGCATCAGTGATGTCTGTTACAGCCTGAGTGCTGACTTCCTGGCTGTGTTAAAATTCATCACACTGCCCACTTATGTATGCATGCTATTCTTCAGTAAAGAAAAGTTTATTTAAATATTTTTCTAGGGGCTTCCCTGGTGGCACAGTGGTTGAGAGTCCGCCTGCCGATGCAGGGGACGCGGGTTCGTGCCCCGGTCTGGGAAGATCCCACATGCCGCGGAGCGGCTGGGCCCGTAAGCCACGGCCGCTGAGCCTGCGCGTCCGGAGCCTGTGCTCCGCAACGGGAGGGGCCACAACAGTGAGAGGCCCGCGTACCGCAAAAAAAAAAAAAAATTTGTAGGAAATGCATGAACTACGAAGAGGGTGTCATTTCAGAAAAAGAATAAAAACTGAGATGCCTGACACTTAAGATCAAAACTTTCCCCAACTGTTTTGGCTGGAGTTCCAAGATGACCCAATCCGCTTTTGCTTGCTTCAGCAACAACAGCATCTCAGAGTTCCTGACATGACATCAAAGTTTCGATGATATGGAGAATGATGCTGGCCAGGCAGTTCAACTCAGGCTTACAAATATAATTATTCATTTGGTCACTCACTCACTTGTTCACAGAGTATTTGCTGAGCTCTTAGTTGGTTAAGGACTGTGCATGGCACTGGTGATAAAATGATGATCAAGTTCTTTCTCAACCTTCAAGGAGCTCATAGACCAGTAAGGAAGACAGATATGTCATCAATTAAGTGTGACAGAGAGAGTCAAGAAAACAGCAGCAAAAGCAAAGTTCCGTGAGCATCAATTTGGTCCAAGATGTTTGGGAATGGGCATTGAAGAGACATTCAAAGGAGGAGCAGGATTTTCATACCAATGTTTTCTCAGGTCAGTCTCCCAAGGCAATAGACGTAAGAGCAAAGATAAACAAACAGGACCTAATCAAACTTACAAGCTTTTGCACAGCAAAGGAAACCATAAACAAAATGAAAAGGCAACCTACAGAATGGGAGAAAATATTTGCAAATGATGCGAACAACAAAGGCTTAATTTTCCAAAATATACAAACAGCTCATACAACTCAACAACAAAAAATGCAAACAACCCAATTGAAAAATGGGCAGAAGACCTAAATAGACATTTCTCCAATGAAGACATATAGATGGCCAACAGGCACATGAAAAGATGCTCAACATCACTAATTATTAGAGAAACGTAAATTAAAACTACAGTGAGTTGCCACCTCACACCAGTCAGAATGGCCATCATCAAAAAGTCTACAAATAACAAATGCTGGAGAGGGTGTGGAGAAAAGGAACCCTCCTACATTGTTTGTGGGAATGTAAATGGTGCAGCCACTGTGGAAAACAGTATGGAGGTTCCTCAAATATCTGTAGAGTTGCCATATGATCCGCATTCCCACTCCTGGGCATATATCCAGACAAAACTATTATTCAAAAAGGTACATGCACCCCTATGTTCATAGCAACATAATTCACAATAGCCTAGATAGGAAAACAACCTAAATGTCCAAAGACAGACAAATGGATAAAGAAGATGTGGTACATATATACAATGGAATATTACTCAGCCATAAAAAAGAAGGAAATAATGCCACTTGCAGCAATATGGATGGACCTAGAGATTATCATACTAAGTGAAGTCAGTCAGACAAAGACAAATACCATATGATATCACTTATATGTGGAATCTAAAATTTGACACAAACGGACTTATCTACAAAACAGAAGTGGACTCAGACATATAAAACAGACCTGTGGTTGCCAAGGCGGGGGGAGGGAAGGACTGCGAGTTTAGGATTAGCAGATGCAAACTATTATAAATAGAATGGATAAAAAACAAGGTCCTACTATAGAGTACAGGGAACTATATTCAATATCTTGTGATAAACCATAATGGAAAAGAATATGAAAAGGAATGTATATATATACCTGAGTCACTTGGCTTTACAGCAGAAATTGACACAACATTGTACATCAGCTATACTTCAATAAAATAAATTTTTTGAAAATTTAGGATTTTTGATGAGATGAAAAAGCAGAGAAGAGATAAATGAAAACAAAAGCATGAGGCTTCATGGTGCATTCAGTGAAGTAGGATGTAGTTGAAGAAGGCCAAACTCTAGGTAGTGAGGAAAAAGTAATGAGCTGACGTGGTAGGTAGTGTCAGAAGCTAAGAGACCTCAAATTGTGTGTTTGTTTGTTTTTTTTTTTTTTTCAAATTGTGCATTCTTTGACTAGAATTCATTCTGTAGATAAAGAATCCAGAAAAGGTTTTTAAGTAAGGAAAGGACATCCACAACCAGTGTTTTAAGAAAACTGGGAGTTTAACTGGACTATGAATTGGAGTGAGAAGAAACTACAGTGAGGTCAGTAGAGGAGCTATTGAAATGCTTCTAGGGAAGATGATAAGGGTGTGTATTGAGGAGGGTTTAGACCTATTGTCTCTATAAATGTTTGTTTCACCACTAGATGTGTAGTCATGGCCCTAGGCAGGCATTCAAGGAGCTGATCGAGCAATATGCACCTTTGTTATACAAATAAAGGAAGAAATAGCTCTCTCTAGAAATCTAAAATACATCTACAGAGGTGAGACAAGGCAAGGAAGCACAATTTAAACACCCCGTTACAAAATCAGGTAAAACAGTAATAGAGAAATTGAGGAAATAAAATAGAGGTAAATGTGTAAGGAACTGATAAGGATGTTTCTATTGGCTAAGCCATTAAATTAACAAAAAAAGAAATCCAGCTCTTGTGAGGGAAAAGTCACCTGGTGCACAGTTTTGTTTTGTTTTACAAAAGAAAGACAGGTATAAAAAAATCATTTACAGCACATGGAAGAGTACGCAAAGCACAGGCCCCTGCCCGGAATTTCAGAGAGGTGTGATTTGTACGTATAAAATACGTAGACTAAATAACAACCAAAAAAAGTATCCATTTCTTTCTGAAAATAAGTTCAACTTCCAATAAATAAAGTAGATGGAGGAACTCTAGGGGCAAACAGGATCCCTCACAAAATCTATTAACAGTCATAGGAAAACACACACACACACACACACCTGTTTGTATACTCAGATATTTACTGAGCACCTTCCGAGGGTGGAGATACAGCGATGAATAAAATAGATACAAATCCCTGCCCTCCTGAAACAGTCGTTCTCATCCTCTTTACAATCCATCGTTCTTGAATGTTCCAGAACACCAATCCTGTTTCAGTCTTCCTGCTTTACCAACCCCCCACCCCACCCCGCGCAGTGGTGTCCAAGCATGAATTCTGTAGTGGAACAAAATTTTCACCCCAAAATTGTAACACGGATTATTTCCAGCTGTAAACAATCAAGGCCGAAAAGACTCAGGAAAAACCTTTGACCCTCCCGGCTAACTCCCTGAAGAATTTATATAGAGAGCCTATTACAGGAACAGAGCTGTCACCAGAGATACTCTGCACTGAATATGGGCTGGGGTGAAGGGGGAAACTCTGTGTCCTACTGTCTCTGCTGGCCCAGCAAACATCTGTTTACTAACATCTGCTTTTCTGTCTTCCTGTGAATTGTCTTCTTAGCCCTTGGAACTCCCAAACCACTACCCCCAACATCCTCTTTTGTCTTTAGCTGAAGATGCTATTTAACGTGAGGGTTTCAGCCATTTCAGTGAGTTACTCAGTTTTCCTGGGTCTCTCCCATGTATGCACATTACTAAACTTTGTTTGATTTTCTCCTGTTAATCTGTCTTACGTCAACTGAATTCTTAGACCAGCCACAAGAACCCAGAAAGGTAGAGGAAAATTTCTCCCTCTCTTAGTATTGTCAGCTGGAAAAAAATGCACCACCTGAAATTGAGAATTATGTTTTCTTCGGTGGACTTTCTGAAGACTTAAGCCTGGGAAGCAGTTTCTCAGATCATTCTAAGAACTGCTCTGAAGAGGTAAGGGAGGAGCCGGGATATATGGGAGTTTTTGCCACAAAAACCAAATGGTGGGAACATCAAACGATGACTGTTAATTAAAGAAAACCAGACATCTCAAGTTAATGAATTTAGCGCTTTTCTATGTATGGGAAGATTCTCAAGAGTCTGGGCTCATTGAAATCATTCCTTTGATATGCACCTTGGCTATCTAGGGCGGTATCCTGTTTTTCTCCATCCTAATCCCCCCAGGGTACACAGTCAGGGGCCACTGCAGTGGCTGCTGGCCTGACGGCTGCAACATCCTTTGTTTCCTACATGGCAGGCGACATCTTTCACCCACATTGCGCTCTACAAGCCCAACTGCACCACACTCCTCTGTTCCTCTCTGACCTCACTTTCCTCCACCCATTTCCTTGCTTCCAATAGTCCTACCACCCTGGCCTTTATATTCCCCAAACACTTCAAGCTTATTCCTGTTTTGGAGTTCTTCCCTTGTTCTCATCTGCCTGGCAAGACATCTCCCAGATATTCACATGATCGCTCCCTACGCCCTGCAGACTCAGTTCAAAAGTCCTCTCCTTGGGGACACTTCCTGGACTGCACTAACTCAGTGGGTTTATCACTTCAAAATTATTAGTTTATATCCTCTGAGAGCTTGAAAGATAGTGGGTGTTCAAAACACTGCTTGTTAAATGGCCACATGGTGTGTGTGTGTGTGTGTGTGTGTGAGTGTGTGTGTGTGTGTGTATCTGTGGTTTAGTGGGTGATGGTCATGAGGTAGGAGATTGATGGGCCCCAGGCTGTGTAGCTGCAACCAGGCTCAGCCTGAAGCTTCAAGATAAGATATTAGCAGGAGCATTGGGCCTGGATTGGGTGAAAGACAAAGCGACCACATTTTTCTCATTCTTGTAGTCAGTGGGCTTTCCCAGCCCACACATGTGCAAAGAAGGTCCTCAGTCTAGGGAAGGGGTCAAAGGGAGAAAGAGATGCCAGCCCATAATATGTCCTGCCAACCTCCCAGAAACCTTCACACTGGACTCCACCTTGGCTGAGAGATACATGCGCTCCCGGGAAGGACCCTGAGTCAGGTCAAGTATGGGCACAAGCAAGATGATTGGCCAGAGACAACCCAGAAGACTGCCCCCATATAAGTGACCTAACCCACCCCCATTGGGTGCAACTCACTCCGAGTTTGCCTATGTGCTTTTCCACATGTACTCTGCTTCTAATAAACCTTTATCTGTTTCACAATCTTGGTCTCTTTGCTGAATTCCTTCTTCAAAGAAGACAGGGACCAAGGTCCTGCTTCCAGCCACCTTGCCCGCCCCCGCCCCAGATTCATACTAGACTATTGTAACTTAGCCAGTTGCACAGCCATTCGAGTCTAAAGAAAGATAAGCTCTTTCTACCAACTCATGCTGCTTATGCTGCGTCCAGTTCGGCAGGTTCTCAAACAAACCACTGACGTCTGGTGGCAGTGTAGCAGTGGTGATTTTGGTGGTGAAGATGACGACTAAATGAGTTTTACTGCACTGTAGCCTGAGGAAACAAATCTGTGCACAGGCCAACACCTGAACCTGCCAACCTCCAAACACAAAGTCAGAAAAGGTGAGAAAGTAAATTACACTCTGCTCCTGGATTTCATAACTGTGACTTGCAAGTTACCTGTGTTTCCCCTTCTACCTTATCTGAGCACAAGGCACTGCTGCTTTTGTTCAGTATAAAGTGAAATGTAAACAGCAGTACATCTGTGCATTCCTTCATTCTTTAGGATTTTGAGTTAGACTCCAAGATGTACTGACATTCATAAACATTCAACAAATCTCCCAAACCACCAAAAACATTAAGGTTGATTCTCAAATCCTTAGACATTGTGTTTTGCCTCCCATTTGGTGGCAATCAGGGTTCAGGTAATGTTCGTGTGGCCTTTTAGACCCAACGATATTTCAACTACAAATGCTGAGAATCACACACACAGGCCAGATGCGATCCAAACCTGGAAAAAACACTCCTGCACCTTTGACCACCCTGCTGATTGCCCAGGGCTGAACTCACATGCATTGACTTTTCAATCAACCATTTTTGTGTTGGTCAGCTCCGAAAATCAACCTCAGCTCCATAAACATTCCTGACAATCAGCTTGTAATGTGATAAGTTGCTCATAAAGAAAATAGAAAAATAAAAATTAACAGAGGCGGATTTAAACTGCCTCTCAGCCTCAATTTTTGTGATGGAATGGAGACCTTTAGACGCTTTGCGAATGATTACAATTTGTATATACTAGTGGGAGTGGAACGTAAGACCAAAATATAAAAGAGCGTTCAAGGTATCATTCATTTACCATGAAAATAAAGGACATCGGGAACAAATGAAGTAGCTTACACCTACAACAGGCAGTGAAAAGACAACATTCAGGCTACAGATATAGCCATCTCCACATCTGTCCTCCTCGGGACAGGCTGCAAAGTGGAAAAGTGGGTCCCCAGGACCCACGCGGAACTCTCCGCCATGCAAAAAACCCAGAGAATGGGCAATGGGAATGTAGATCAAAGCCAGGCTGGCTGCGCGACACTTCATGACAAAGCGCTCTGTTCCCATCTGTGAAACAGGAAAGCTAGAGGAAGTCTGTTGCTCCCGTCCATTCTAACACTCTAGTAGTTTGTTTACAACGGCAGGAAATCACAAGGGATAAAAATGGTATTTTCTTCCTTTCAATGAGAAGTAAAACATGAATTACTTACATTCAAAGTAAAAAAGGTGACATAGAACTTTGCCCCTTCTTCTTCTTGCTGGTTTTCCCAATACTACTACTTCCATATAATTCAGGACCTACAGATATTTCTGCTGAATCTGCACCTTCCAATGTGCTACTTTACCGCGTTTACATTTTTAATGAATAAGTGTGTATTTTCTTTAAGAAGCTGTGTCGGGTGTGGGGAGAACCAAATGACATCACTTTTTCTCTTAGGAATCTGAGACGATAAATATTTTACGAGTGCAGGTTTTTTAATCTGAGGTTTATATCGTATTATATAGAGAGTATCTGCCTTAAGACAGCTTCATTTGTGACCCCTTTATTTGTATAGACTAACTTAGAATTGCAATACTGATCAAAGCTCACATGTACCATTGCTGAGAGATGGCTACCTAAGAACACATTCCGTATTGGGACAGAAAGCTCACCTACAGCATGTGTGCCCAGTGAAACACTTATTTCATAATTCCTTTTTATTTTTGTAGATTTTCTTCAGTGTTTGAATTTCTTTGGCACTAAACTATATTTGAAATCGGTAACAATGCATAAAATTAACCCCCCTCCCCACAAGAGTCAATGAAATCTTTTATTTGTGAAATTAATGCCTGATGATTTGAATCAACATGAATCAAGAATGAAAGATAAGGAATCCACCTGCTGTGAGATTAAATTATCCCATTCCACAGGAAGCACCTCCTCGAAAGCACGGAAAAAGACACCTGGAGGAAATGAAGACGGCCAGTACAGTGACTGAGAGATAAGAGAGCTGTTGTGCTGATGGGAAAATTTTTATTCTATTTTTCTAGAATCAGATGATGTGATTTATATTAGTATTTAAAAAAATTTTGAGCTATAGTTGATTTACAATGTTGTATTAGTTTCAGGTGTACAGCAAAGTGATTCAATTTTATATATTTTTTTTTCTTATATATATTCTTATATATATATACGCTTTTTCAGATTCTTTTGCAATATAGGTTATTAAAGATACTGAATATAGTTCCCTGTGTTATACAGAAGGTCCTTGTTGTTTATCTACTTTATATACAGTAGTTTGTCAGATGATGTTATTTAATATTCCTCTAAACTAGAAAATTAAACAGCCTTGGTGACATTGACTCCACAAAGTTTTTAGCTGGACAAGGGAACTCGGTGGGCCTGGCGTTATAGTTCAGTCATAGATCTATCACAATGAAATCTGGAAGAAATTCTGCCCTAAATTTGGTCAGGATTTTAGAGACTTTGCATCACGTACTAGCAAGTAACACTGAAACGTAACAAATGATGTCAGGTAACAACAAAAGTAAAAATAGATAGATTAGATTACAACAAAGTTGAAAACTTCTGTGCATTAAAAGACACAATTAGCAGAGTGAAAAGGCAATCTGTGTAATAGGAAAAAATATTTGCAAATCATATATCTGAAAAGGACCAAGTAAAGAACACCTACAACTCAACCACAAAAACAAACAACCTGACTAAAAAATTGGCAAAGCACGTGTACAGACATTTCTCCAAAGGAGACCAATGGCCAATAAGCACTTGAAAAGGTGCTTGATATCACTAATTAGGGAAAAGCAAGTCAAAATCACAGTTGGATCCACCTCACACCTATTAGGATGGCTACTATCAAAAAAAAAGAAAATAACAAGTGTTGATGAGGATGTAGAAAAATGGGAAATCTTGTGTGTGCACTGTTAGTGAAAATGTACAATGCTGCAGCTACTATGGAAACAGTATGGCAGTTCCTTAAAAAATTAAAAATAGAATTACCATACAATCCAGCAATTCCATTTCTGAGTCTATACCCAACAGAATGGAAAGCAGGGTCTTGAAAAGCTATTTGTACACCCATGTTCACAGCAGCACTGTTCGCAACAGACAAAAGATGGAAGCAAACTAAGGCTCTGTCAGTGGATGAATGGAGAAACAAAATGTGCTACGTACAAGCGATGGGATATTATTCAGCCTTAACAAGGAAGGGAATTCTGACACATGCTACAACATGGATGAACCCTGAGTATGTACATTATACTAAGTGATATAAGCCGGTCACAAAAAGACAAATATGGCATGATTCTACTCATATGAGGTATCTACCACAGAAGTCAGATTCAGAGAGACAGAACGGAGAAAGGTGATTGCCAGGAGATGGGGGAAGGAAGAAATGGGAAGTTGTTTAATGGATCTAGAGTTTCAGTTTTGTAAGAAAAGTTCTGCAGATTAGTTGCACAACAATGTGAATGTACTTAACACTACCAAAATATACGCACTTAAAAATGGTTAAGATGGAAATTTTTGTTATGTGTATTTTACCACAATTAAAAAAAATTTTTAATTGGGTCAGACATATATATCAGTATTTATCCATTACCCATTATCAGGTTTTTGGTTTGCTTTAACCAAGTCTAATGCTTGCCTATTAAAAATAAAACTACAGTAAACATTTTAACGCCTTAAGCTATTCTCTGGGTTTTGTATTTGGTTTAACCTTAGACTGGGTTCTTAGGAGCTAAATTAGTAGGTCAACACATTTAAAGTTCTTTACTCATAAGAATTTACCTTTAAATGTATTAAATTAATGTCAGTCGTCAAGGAAGTTTGCCAGGACTTATTGGTTATAGGTGGTCTTAAAACTTTAGATAAATATGCTTCTAAAAGTTTTCCAACACCCCTGGAAGATACTATATTTTGAATTGTAAAATCTGCAATGAGCCTTTTATACAGACGAAAAATGTATTTATAGAATTCTTATTATAATACGTATTAGAATATCTAATGTCATTTATAAAGACCCCTGTGATGAGATCCACTCAGAATTCATGATCAAAAACTTATCTGTCCCTTTTTCAATTTTGCTACCAGGCAGAGTCCCTTACATCCATCACCATATTTCCCCACGTTGCTCTAGATGCTAGGAAGTTTGGGCCTATTTTTATGCAGCGTTCTTTACCTAGAGTTTTGTTACAATGTTTTTCTACATTTCCTCTTTCACTTGAGGGGATAAGGATGGGAGCTATAGACCATGACAGTGCAGGGAATTTTATATACTTTATTCTATATAATCTGCTCGACAGCTGTGTAATGTGTTATCCAGATTCCCTTTCTACCAATAAAACTGACGCACAAGAGTATGAGTAACTTGACTGATATCATACAGTGATTCTTGGCCTTATTATAGTCAAGTTTTTCTTGTAAGTTGCTACGAGCCTTTTTGGAAGTAAAAGGATACATAAATAAATAATGTAAACCAGTAATTTCAATGTCAAAACGTAATTTTATTTCATGCTGAGCACAAAGGGCTGGAGGAACATTAGAGCTAGAAGGAAATCAATCATCTCTTTAGCCCCATCCTTTGACAAACAAGGCCCAGGGAGGTGACCTCAATGACCTGAGGCATATAGCTGGCCCTTAGCTACATTTCCACTTTCTTTTTCAAAACAGGACAGAATCATCTTTTATGGCTCACTTTTACTTCCTGTGCAAGGATCTCACTGCCTATTAGTCTCAGGATTCTCGAACCCCCAAGGAAGGAATGAAAGTGAGCTTTAAACATTATTAATAAAATCAATTCATACTAGAGTGCAATGCAACTATATGAGTAATAAATATTTAAACTTCATGTGCAAAAGTCATTCTTCCTATTCTCCAATACAGTTTTTTTTAAATTATCCAGTGTTATCATAATAAGAGCTCTATTCTCCAGGCTTGTTAGCTGTTTTATTCATTTATATCCTTGAGAAAAAAACCCTAATTTAAATTGATACCTGTTACCATTTAACCTACTTCTAGAATTTATCCTAAGGAAATCGACAGGAAATATATGAAACAAGTATGTACAAAAATGTTAATGAGTGTTTATTTTTTAAATGCAGGTTTTTTAGAAAAATAAAATGGGAACTGTGTGAAATGTCCAACAATAAGAGATTATTTAAATATACATCGTACAAAGGAATTCGGAAAAGCAGCTAAAAATTATGATGCAGACCTATATTTATTGCATGGATAAAATGATGATCCCATTTATCTAAACAAACAGATATTGTGATACACTTTTAGGCTTATCCAATACCTAGAAGGATATTCTAAAATGCACTTGGAGTTGTCTCTATATGACAGGACCACAACTTAGTTATACTTTCACATATATGGTCTTCTTACAATTTTTATAAAGAAGTTAATATTTTATAATCAGTAAAAGGACAATTAAGCTATTTCTATCTAGAAAAAAGTAACTATTTAAATATCTGTCTAAAATTAACTTACCATAATATCAAATCATAATGAACTGGGCTTGAAAATACCCAGCAGTAATCACAGATTTTTACAAACATTTATGATGCACTAACAACCACAACAAAAAGTCAATGAAATTAGTCAACATAGTGCCACATTTTTATATGACATCTTATCGTCCACTGAGATGTTTTCCATATTTCTCTGATTTTGATCGTTTCCCTTGCCTTTGCAACCTGTGGTGGAGAGAATAATACTCCCCACTCCAAGGTGCCCATATCTTGTTTTTTTTGAGATAAAATTTATTTAACATACAATTCACACGTTAAAGTGTATAATTCAATGCTTTCTGTATATTACATTAAATTTTAAAAGTTTGTGGTAAAAAAAATATATATATATATAACAAAATTAGTCATTTTAACCACTTTCAAGGGGACAACTCAGTGGCATTAATTACATCCACAATATTGTGTAACTATCACCGCTATTTCCAAAACTTTTTCATCACCCCGAACAAAAATTCCGTACCTATTCAACAGTAACTGCCTATTCCTCCCTCTCCACAGCCCCCTTTTAACCTCTAATCTATTTTCTATGAATCTGCCTACCTAGATACTTCATACAAGTGGAATCCTACAATATTTGTCCTCTTGTGTCTGGCATATTTTGCTTAGCATGTTTTCAAGGTTAAGATGTCCATAGCTTAATGCCTAGAACCCGGAAACATGTATGTCACATGGCAGAAGAGCATTAAGGTTGCAGATAAACTGGGGTGGCCAATCCTAATACAGTGAGATTACCCCAGCTCGTTCAGGTGACCCAGTGTTTTCACAAGGGCCTTTTAAGTGTGGAAGAGGGAGGTGGAAGGTCAGTGCTAGAGGGATGCACAGTGAGAAAGACTGGACCAGCCACAGTGGCTTCAAAGATGAGACACAAGCCAAGGAATGCCGATAGCCTTTAGGATCTGCAAAAGCAAAGCAAGGAAACGGATTTTCCCCTGGAGCCTCTGAAAGGAATGCAGTCCAGCCAAAACCTTGATGTTAGCCTAGTGAGACCCACTTCAGGCTTCTAATGTCAAACACTAAGATATTAAATAAATCTGTGTTGTTTTAAGCCATCAATTTGGTGGTAATTTGTAGTCATAAGAAACTAACACAGGCCTTAATATTTTCATATGATTTTGAAGTTAAATGTAAAGGATCTGCTCCTCTTTTAATACTAATTAATACTAATACATTATTGTCATAATATAAAACACGTCCTTGGATCAAGGAGCTACTACCCTTTATCCTATCACATGTCATTTTACCTGGAAATCTACAGACTCTCTCTCTCTCACACACACACACACATACACACACACACACACGGACACACACACTCATACCTTTGATTCATTCCTTTATCATTCCTTTATCTTTTGAACAAATTTTTATATTAAGTTTCCATTCATTCCCAGTATTCTGATCTCTTACAGAATAAATTAAGCAAGGACATTTCTCTAACCTCCCCTGCACTCCCCATATCATCTTTCCAGTTCTTGTTGTACGAAGCCTGACCAGAGAATGAGTTCCTGAACCCAGATTCTCACTCAAAAAACAGGGCCATTCAAGGAATTCGGATGCTTCTCCTTCTGAAACCACAAGGGGGAGCACTGTCCACAGAGTAGTGCTTAGTGTCAAAGATGGAGACAGGAAAGAAGTGGAGTTTTGATTCCTTAATTCCTGTTGCAACGACGGGCTCTTACACAACACCACTGATGCAGGTCCACCATGTTCGATGGTCTTCCATGTACCATCCCAGTCTCGGCTGCAGCCTCCTGAAGAATTCTTATTAAGAGAAATCCAGAGCCCTGGACCACATAGACCTTCCTTCTCCCAGTGTCCTCCTTTACTTCTTTCAGACCTTATGTATTCAAAATATCAGGTTACTGTTCCTTCCTGAACAACCACTTCCTGGCCACCTCTAATAGTAGGGATTCTAATGTTTCCAAGATTTTCTTCCATCCAGAACCCCCTGACTCCCTCAGCTAGGGGCTTTCTGGCCCCTCTCCCTAGAGCAAAGGAAAACAAAATGCAGAAATAAAAGCAAAAGGTAAATCTCCAGAGTGCATCCCGTTACACAGAATAACTAGAATATGTATGTTGTTTTAAAAGACAATTCATATATCCCCATTCGGCTAGTTTGTACTATTCTCTCAAAGCAATTGCGTATGTTACCTTTTTCTTTTAATAGACAAATTTTATTTTCTCATTCTGCTGGGTATATAAGGCCAAAGAAGTTTCACAAATAAGGCAATGCTTCCTGTCTTTATTCACTCTGTTCACGAAGGAAAGAGTGTGTAATAGTTGAGACTTTAAATATGTTCTTTTCTCTCTTTTTCACATTGTCCTTGGAAACTGTGGACAAAGAATGCTGTGCCCATCAAGAAATCAGCCTCTGCAGCTGTCCCGAGGGGATTCAGGATGGAGAAACACAGGATGCTGGCCCTAGATAGCTAAGGTGCACATCAAAGGGGTGATTTCAATGAGCCCAGACTCTTGCATCTTCCCATACATAAAAAAGCCCCAAATTCATTAATTTGAGATGTCTGGGTTTGTTATAAAATTACCAATAAGCTTCTGATGTTCAACTACCTGGTTTTGTTTTTTTGTTTTTTTTGCCAAAATTCCTATATATCCTGGCTCCTCCTTTACCTCTTCAGAAGAGTCCCTCAGAGCTGTCTGAAAGGCTGTATCCCAGGCTTAAGTCCTCAGGAAGTCCACCAAATAAAACATAATTCTCACCTTTAGGTCGTGGATTTTTTTTTCTGTCCACAAAATCCACAGCTGTAAGTAAATTTTCTTTAGAATTGTCAAGTTTGATTTTCAAAAAGTTAAAGGCATTCTACAAATGTAGAATATATATGTCAAAGATTTATTTATTCACAAGTGAGGGGACATGAAAGGATGATAAAGCTGGTTCCAACAGCATTTGAGAAACAGATTTATATAGTCTGTCTGGGAAAACCTGCTGAAATAGGCTTGCTAGGTTAGAGAAAGGACAGGTTAATGTTCTACAGGGCACTAAAACTGTAACCACTGTGTTTCTCTATTCATTTGCCTCTGAACCAGAAATCTGTGTCCCTGGGAGACACAAATCGACAAGTTAGCATGTAACTTCACGGCGTCTGGGCCAGCCATGATCAACAGTAGATAGTAAAACAAAGCTGCATTTCCCTGGAAAATTAAATAATCTTTGACTGGCTTTGTTAAACAACGCACTGAGAACATACACCTTCCTCCTTTTGTTTTGTTTCCAAGCTTTTGGTGATTTTTCTTTTCACAATTAGGTGGGAAATCTCCTACACCCACTTCACTCTTTCCCCAGGGAGCCCTCTTTCCCAATTAATGTTTTAAGTTTCTACATCTTTGATCTGCTTTCTGTTAATGGGAAACTCATTCACCTAATAATTTTTTAGCATCTTCCATTTGCCAGGCCACGTTCTACATAGATTTCAATAACAGCTAACATGTCACAAAGTGC
Source organism: Orcinus orca (assembly GCF_937001465.1). Lineage (NCBI taxonomy): Eukaryota > Metazoa > Chordata > Mammalia > Artiodactyla > Delphinidae > Orcinus > Orcinus orca. The sequence goes on along the minus strand of NC_064563.1, from coordinate 6,299,544 downwards.
CTTGATAGCAATAGTGTCATTTTTCTTTGATATTTAAGGAGATACAGGGTAATTCAAGAAGAACTGAACAAATTCAAAAAATTATTACCAGTAACTAGATTTTGTATGAATGTAGAATGGTTATTTTTTTTTTAAATCATTTGATCCTCACAAAAAACTTAGAAGATAGATTTTGCTACAGATTGCAAAACTGAGGCTCAGAGGTCATCTCCTTATGTCACATGAGCAGAAAGGTTTCAAGGCCTCTGCATTTTCCACTGGCTTCACTGCCTGAAGCTATGATTTTTCAAACATTAGGATTGGAGCTTTTCCATTTGAAGTTTAGGTTTATCCTGCCTGTAGTTTCAATCTGTGATTTTTAAAAGAAATTGAAGTGATCGTTCAAAATCGTTTGCTAAATAAAACTCTATAATGGATAGTTCTTTAAAATTATAATTAAGGTAAGAGTCCCCCCCTTAAATATCTGCTCTTTCCTGACATCCCTTAAGTCTGTACTTTTCTGTGAGATTTATGGTTCAAGAAAGTTTTAACTATTGTCAATTCAATTAACCTCTCCAGGTGTCCCCCCCAACTGAGGTTTGAGTATCTGAAAGCCCCTGGAAACAGGCTTTCTGTAAAAAAAAAGAATTATATATAATTATATATATATATATATAGAGAGAGAGAGAGAGAGAGAGAGAGAGAGAGAGAGAGGGAGAGAGAGAGAGAGAGAGAGGTGTTTCCTTAGATAAAGTAGGTAACAGCTAAAGAAAGAACTAGATTTCCCCAAATTCGGAGGACGATTAAGCGTTTATATCCACTGACTGTCAACGTTAGAACACATAAATGAATGATAGAAGAGAATGTGCACTCAGCATGAGAAGGTTGAGGCTCATCTGTAATTTTACTCATCCCTATGGACCTTACTCATTATGTCAGCTGAGGACGCTGTGAGTCATAAGCTAGATAACGCAAGAGAAAGCTCTCAGTAAAATTTAAACGTGATACAAATGCCAGGTGTTACACACTAGGATGCTCACTCCAGCCCAGTCCACTTCCTTTAGGTCCCTAAGCTTTATGTCTTCCCTCCAGCACAGGAGACCCGCACGTGCTCCTTCCTGGACCTGGGGCTCCGTCCCCACCGCCTTCTGTTCTCTAACTCCCACTGTCCCTGAGGTCCGCTTAGAGAGCACTTCCTCTGGAAATGGTCCTCCGTTCCCAGCTCTCAGCTGGTTGTCCTCTTCTTGCATCAGAATATTTATCTCTGTAGTCTCCTTACTTGCCCATCCCAGCATTAGCTTAAGCTTTCCAGGCAAATACCATATGATATCATTTATATGTGGAATCTAGAATATGACATGAACTTATCTATGAAACAGAAACAGACTCACAGAAGACAAACATATGGTAACCAAAGGGGAAAGTGGCGGGGAGGGATAAATTAGGAGTTTGGAATTAACAGAGATACACTACTATATATAAAATCGATAAATGACAAGGTCCTACTGTATAGCACAGGGAACTGTATTCCATACCCTGTAATAAACCATAATGGAAAAGAATATGAAAATGAATACATATATATAACCAAATCACTTTGCTATACACCAGAAAGTAACACGACAATGTACATCAACTTTACTTCAGTTGAAATAATTAATCTTTCTAAGAGAAGGGGTCACATCTATCTGTATCTCCACCACTTAAGTCAGTTCACATTATACAGCAGTTACTGAATACATATTTGTGAAATGAACTTTAACTGCCTGATGGCATCTCTCTATCTTGTTAAATCTAGACAAAGTGCATTGACCACTGAATACTTCATAAGCAAAATACATGGGTTTTAAATGATATGGTCCCTACTCAAAGGAGTTGAAGTATTAAGATGTATATATGGGGACTTCCCTGGTGGTGCAGTGGTTAAGAATCCTCCTGCCAATGCAGGGGACACAGGTTCAAGCCCTGGTGTGGGAAGATCCCACATGCCACGGAGCAACTAAGCCCGTGCGCCACAACTACTGAGCCTGTGCTCTAGAGCCTGCGAGCCACAACTACTGAGCCCGTGTGCCACAACTACTGAAGATCACGCACCTAGAGCCCGTGCTCCGCAACAAGAGAAGCCACTGCAATGAGAAGCCGGTGCACCGCAACGAAGAGTAGCCCCCGCTCGTCGCAATTAGAGAAAGCCCGCGCGCAGCAACAAAGACCCAATGCAGCCAAAAAAAAAAAAAAAAAAAGATGTATATATGAAAGACAATTACAGAAAAATGAAATCATATTTATGAGCAAGAGGACAATGTATCATATAGACAAGTGGTACCGTGTGTCGTTAAAAAAGAAGGAAGTGTTCTTTAAGAAATAAGAAAGTTGGAGGCATCCTTTCATAATAGCCTTAAATCATGAGTATTCAAAAGTATAAACTCAGACAAACTCCTAACATCATGCTGGGGCCACCCCTGGCAACATGACAACTGCGGGCTGGAGAACACAGAACACGTTTCACGGAGGACGACGTGAAGGAGAACATTCTGTCTACAGTCACTATTTGGCATTGTTTCCATACAGCCTTTGTTGCCAAATGTAAAGGGCGTCATTCTCAGCACATAGTCTTTTTTGTCAGGTCATTATTTTTACACGAGCAAACCTTCCAGTATATTCTCTGTACTAACTGCTTTTTAGTTCCAAACATCCTTCCTGGGAAGGCCCTAGGTCATCAGAACTCCCGATTCACCTCAGTGCCATTGAATTGCTTTGAAACAAATTATTTTCACTGTGGCAAGTGCTGGAAGAAAACCTACAATATATTTGATTCGGGTCATTATTTTGGCAATAGGTCTGAATAAATACATTTATCATTATGGTTTTTAAAATAATTTTATAATCTGACAGAAAAAAAGCTGGCTTGAAAGCCATTCCTTGCTCCAAGGCTTTGGATAAAACAATCACTTTAGAAAACTGTTTTGTGTTTTCTAGGGATATACATTCACACGTATGTCAAAGTGTACATGTGAAATTTTGTTTGTAAATATATATGCATCTATTAAGTTATACACACACACAAGCCACATACATATGATAGATTTTCTATCTGTGTGGCTCATTCCTTATGAGCCATCAGTACACACCTGAGATGCCCCAGGATGCTCTGTTTTATAACATCATTGCATAAATATACACGTCAAACTGATAACATCATCCTTAAAGAATGAATTATATTGCCAAAGTAAAGCAACATAAAATGCAACGTCAGAATATTTCCATTAAAAAGAGGTAAAAGTAAAAAAAAAAAGTTTATCGCCTAAGCCCAGGTTTGCTCTTCAGAAATGTGGAACAGCCCATCTGTAAATACTGATGTGGGCCTGAGAGTCCCATAACAGATGTTTGTTCCTTTCTTAATTCCTTCCCTTCTACCTATAGACCATCTGGAGCTGCTTAAGGAGAAGCAGACTTGTTAGGTCATCATTTAAAACATTGTGTCCCTGACTGAAGTAGTTTGGTCCTTTGTAAATTTGCTTTATGATTAAGAAAAAAAAATCACTGGTGCTAAAAATATGGATTTGCAGACACTCACTGGTACATCAGAGTCTATGGGAGAGAGGGCCTCAGAATTAGTATTTTGGACAAATGTCTGAGGTCAGTATTTCTCAAACTTTAATACACAAACTAACCGCCTGAGGAACTTGTTAGAATGCAGATTCTGATTCAGTGGATCTGTGATCGCACCTGAAAGTCTGCATTTCCAGCAAGCCCCCACGGGATACTGAAGCCACTGGTGAAAGAGCCACACTCTGAGCAGCTAAGACCTCGCTGACGGTCACCATCAGGTCTGATGGGAGTCCCAAAGCATCAGACATTAGCTTGCTTATATACAGTGGAGTCAAAGTATAGGAGTTGGTTAAAAAAAAAAAAAAAAGAAAAGATTTAGGAGGAAGGACCATCTTAACCTGTTGTATTACTGTTCCATACACCCAGGCCGTCATGGTAGAACTAAATACAATCTGACCCCCATTTCTTAATTCAATAGCCTTCTATAACTTAACTGCTATAGTCTATGTAGAAAGATAATTTTTCTGTTTGGTTGATTGTTGGGTTTTGTTGGTCTTTTTGTTTAATTCTCAAAAGGCACCTTTATTTCCTAGTGTCCTTCAGTCCACATGTATTGAGTGCATACCATGTGGAAAGTCAGAGCAATGAACAAGGCACAATCTTTACCCTTCTAAGCAAATGCAGTCTAGTTGGAGAAACAAGATATGGACTGAAATACCTTAATGCAAGGTAAAATGTTACATTGTAACAGAAACACTAGTGCTATGGTTGCAGGGATTCAGAGGAAAGAGAAATTATTTCTGATTGCAGTGGAGGTCAGGGCACAAGATTTGAACCCAGGTCTGTCTGACTCACCATTACCACATCAGAGAAGACACAGGGGCCCAACTGTCAAAGCCACAGAACGCTGACCTTGTCCTCAGGCAACCTGGGCGCTGGCAAAATTTTTGTTTCAGCCTGGCAAGTTGTGAGTTTAGAAAATAAACCTCAAGTGTCTCAAGACTAACCAGACAGTCTTCTAGGGACAAGGGAATCGCTGCTAAATGAATTTAATTTCAGAACGCTCACTTAACACTCATTTCTCTGCTGTGTAATCTTCATCTGTTGACATCATTCCTCTGAGAAGTATAATTTTTAATTACATATCTTGTAATCCTAAATATTTTAGTTTGTTTAGTCTTTTTAGCAAATTGACAGGAGGCAAAGTTGTCATGTATCATGTGGGGATTGCGGTCACTTTGTATTGCTCTATTGAATTATGGCATTATTTTTGATTCTGTTACAAAAGACTATGAGGGAATAATATTATTTCTAGAATAATTCAAAATATGCAGAACTAACTAATCTAATTTGTGCAAACCCTTTTGACTCATAATTTGACTTTCACAAGAAGCCTTGAAAATAGTTTCTCAGTTCAAAGGAAGCTATTCTAGGAAGGACAAATTATGAAACAATTTACCAGTTTTATAACTTAGAGAAAAAAAATGTTACTTTTACTCTATATTATGCACCTAAATCTGCATCATTCTAAAAGTTATGAAATACAAAAACTGTATATGAAATATAGAACTGTATGTTTTTGTGCATGAAGCAATATATATTTATGGAAGAAAATATATGCAGAATTTTTATTGCAGAAGGGCTAGATGTCAAAACATCTCAGCAACAAGATGATATATTTTGACAATGGTTATTTATGGTTCACCAGTATACTGAGATAAAGCAGAAGGCTTACATTTTCAAAAGCAATGTCCCCATTCTCTTCCCAAATTAATCATCTTTAGAGTGTTCCAAATAATGTACATATGTTTGATTTTGACAATGTTGATAGTGGGGTTTTCCTATAACTGTATGTTCATCAAGTAGTTACCTGTCAAAAAGAATAGCAGTTGGAAGACTAATTCCATCACGTATAATGGGTAAATCATCATACTGATGGTTCACAAAAAAATGCCATTCATACTTTGGCTTTAGAGCTGAGTTCTGGGACATCTTACCATTGTGAAGGACACTTAGCTTATACGCTTTAACATCCTTAAAAGAAAGATGGAAAGAGCTTGTGCCAATGTGGAGGAGCATCAAAAAACAGACTTGGCTCAGAACGCTCAGTTAAAGTGCTCAGAAATTACATTATTCCCAGTAGATGCTCAATAAACATCTGTTGATGGAACAACCTTATGCCAGCTTTATACTGAAAACAGTGTTTCCAGCAACTGTACGTAAGCCAGGTCCTCATTCTGCTGCATGGCTCTTGTTGACTCTGCACATCTCTCTGCCAAATGCACAAGGAAGCATTCCTAGTGAAGTAGAAACCCCTCCAACACCATGAGTGTAAGTGATGACTCGACTTACGCACTGATGAAGATAGTCCTAAGCTGCCCTACAAAGAAAAGGGAATTATGATAAAGCCACAGAAACCAACAAGGCATTGTTGCGTTTTTTTTTAACATCTTTATTGGAGTATAATTGCTTTACAATGGTGTGTTAGTTTCTGTTGTATAACAAAGTGAATCAGCTATACATATACATATATCTCCATATCTCCTCCCTCTTGCGTCTCCCTCCCACCCTATCCCACCCCTCTAGGTGGTCACAAAGCACCGAGCTGATCTCCCTGTGCTATGTGGCTGCTTCCCACTAGCTATCTATTTGACATTTGGTAGTGTATATATGTCCATGCCACTCTCACTTCGTCCCAGCTTACCCTTTCCCTTCCCTGTGTCCACAAGTCCATTCTTTACGTCTGTGTCTTTATTTCTGTCCTGCCCCTAGGTTCTTCAGAACCATTTCTATTTTTTTTTTTTTAGATTCCATATATATGTGTTAGCATATGGTATTTGTTTTTCTATTTCTGACTTACTTCACTCTGTATGACAGACTCTAGGTCCATCCACCTCACTACAAATAACTCAATTTCATTTCTTTTTATGGCTGAGTAATATTCCACTGTATATATGTGCCACATCTTCTGCATCCATTCATCAGTCAATGGACACTTAGGTTGCTTCCATGTCCTGGCTATTGTAAAAAGAGCTGCAATGAGCATTGTGGTACATGACTCTTTTTGAAGTATGGTTTTCTCAGGGTATATGCCCAGTAGTGGGATTGCTGGGTTGTATGGTAGTTCTATTTTTAGTTTTTTAAGGAACTTCCATACTGTTCTCTATAGTGGCTGTATCAATTTACATTCCCACCAACAGTGCAAGAGGGTTCCCTTTTCTCCACACCCTCTCCAGCATTTATTGTTTGTAGATTTTTTCATGATGGCCATGAGACCTAATGAAACTTAAAAGATTTTGCACAGCAAAGGAAACCATAAACAAGACGAAAAGACAACCCTCAGAATGGGAGAAAATATTTACAAATGAAGCAACTGACAAAGGATTAATGTCCAAAATTTACAAGCAGCTCATGCAGCTCAATATCAACAAAACAAGCAACCCAATCCAAATATGGGCAGAAGACCAAAGTAGACATTTCCCCAAAGAAGATACACAGGTTGCCAACAAACACATGAAAGGATGCTCAACATCACTAATCATTAGAGAAATGCAAATCAAAACGACAGTGAGGTATCACCTCACACCAGTAAGAATGGCATTACCTTTTAAAACCCCCTTTGTAAAAAATGTCCCAAAGAAAGAGTGTGAGAGAAATAGAAAACTCACAGAGAAGGTAGAATCATATCAATGGGTATTTCTACCATATACAGCTAAATGTAGGAGAAATTATTTTTCCTCAAAAAAGTCTCCCTTAGCAGAGGAGTGACCTTTATTTAAGTCTTTATGAAGTTGTAATGATATCTGGGCAAGCTTTCTGAATTGCTTTATTTTTATAGAACAAAACTTTGGGGAAGATACATTACCATAAAATAACACCAATTGATGGTAGTTTTAATGTTTGTAGAGGTCACTTGACAGAATCAGTAAAAAAAGATTTTAAAATTTAGCAATTATAATATTAGTAATTAGTATTATGATTGCATTATTGGATATAAGTGTAAAGAAGCTTTTCAACAATCACTTTAAAAGGCATTATAATAATAAGAGTTACTGAGAGGCAGAGTCAAGATGGCCGTGTGGGAAGATGCCGAGTTAATGTCACCCCACAACTAGGGCACATACTGTCACTGGTTGGGGACCCTGACATCCAAGGAGATATGAGGAACCCCCAAGTGAGACAGTAGGACGTGGGGGGACTGAGAGGTGAGGAGAAGTGGAGGCCAGACAGGATGGGCACCCCTGAGACCAGGGAGACAGGTGGGAGGGAGTGGGAGAGGAGCAGAGGGCATTTGCCCCACCACTCGAGCCCAGGAGGCCTGCTGGGTTCCCAGATGAGGTCCCGCACCCTCTGAGACAAGGGATTGGGGGCATGCCTAGGCCCCTTCTGTTCCTTGAGCCTAAGCCCCACCCTCCACAGCCCCCAGGGCCTTTTCCAGCCCTGTGGGTCCTAAGCATAGGCCCCACCCTCCACAGCCAAGGCCTTTCCCACCTTTTTTCTTCTTTCTTTTTTATTTCCTTTTCCCTCCTCCTCTTTTTTACTACTGTGGCATTGATGTACCTTCTGGTTGTTGATTTATCTATATTTTTATTTTTATATTCTTTCTAACATATCTGTTAGTTTCCTAGTCTAATTTTATTTTTTATTTTGTTATTTTCTTTCTTTTTTTTTTTTTGCCACCCCAGGCAGCTTGAGAGATATTGGTTCATGAGCCCAGGCTTGGGCCGAAGCTCCTGCAGTGGGAGCTCTGAGTCCAAACCACTGGACTAACAAAGAACCTCAGACCCCAGGGAACATTCATCAGAGTGACGTCTCCTGAGGTCCTCATCTCAGCACCAAGACCCAACTCTACCCAACAGCCTACAAACTCCAGTGTTGGAAGCCTTGGCCAAACAACCAGTAAGACAGGAACACAATCTCACTCACAAAAAAAAAAAAAAAAAAAAGACAGCAAAAAAATATGTCACACATGAAGGAACAAGGTAAAAAAACTACAAGACCAAATAAATGAAGAGGAAATAGGCAATCTACCTGAAAAAGAATTCAGAGTAATGATAGTAAAGATGATCCAGAATCTTGGAAACAGAATGGAGGCACGGACTGAGAAAATACAAGAAATGTTTAACAAAGATCTAGAAGAACTAAAGAACAAAAAAAACAGAGATGAAGAACACAGTAACTGAAATGAAAAATACTCAAGAAGGAATCAATAACAGAATAAAGAAAAAAGAACGAAAAAGTGAGCTGGAAGACAAAGTGGTGGAAATAACTGCTGAGGAGCAGAATAAAGAATGAAAAGAATTGAAGACATTCTCAAAGACCTCTGGCACAACACTAAATGCACAAACATTCGAATTATAGGGGTCCCAGAAGAAGAGGAGAAAAGGAAAGGGTCTGACAAAATATTTGAAGAGATTATAGTGGAAAACTTCCCTAACATGGGAAAGGAAATAGTCACCCAAGTCCAGGAAGCACAGAGAGTCCCATACATGATAAACCCTAGGAGAAACACACCAAGACACATATCAATCAAACTAACAAAAATTAAATTCAAAGAAAAAATATTAAAAGCAGCAAGGGAAAAACAAAAAATAACATACAAAGGAATCCCCATATGGTTATCAGATGATTTTTCAGCAGAAACTCTGCAGGTCAGAAGGGAGTGGTAGGATATACTTAAAGTGATGAAAGAGAAAAACCTACAACCGAGATTATTCTACCCAGCAAGGATCTCATTCAGATTCGACAGAGAAATCAAAAGCTTTATAGACAAGCAAAAGGTAAGAGAATTCAGCACCACCAAAGCAGCTTTACAACAGCTTTACAACAAATGCTAAAGAAACTTCTCTAGGAGGGAAACACAGAGAAGAAAAAGACCCACAAAAACAAATGCAAACAATTAAGAAAATGGTAATAGGAACATACGTATCGATAATAGTCTTGAATGTAAATAGATTAAATGCCTCAACCAAAAGACACAGACTGACTGAATGGATACAAAAACAAGACCCATATATACGCTATCTACAAAAGACCCAGTTCAGACCTAGGGACACACACAGACTGAAAGTGAAGGGATGGAAAATGATATTCCCTGCAAAAGGAAATCAGAAGAAAGCTGAAGTAGCAATACTTGTATCAGATAAAATAGACTTTAAAATAAAGACTATTACAAGAGATAAGGAAGGACACTACATAATGATCAAAGGATCAAGCAAAGAAGAAGATATAACAATTATAAATGTTTATGTATCCGACACAGGAGCACCTCAATACATAAGGCAAATGCTAACAACCATGAAAGGAGAAATTGACAGTAACACAGTAATAGTAGGGGACTTTAACACTCCACTTACACCAATGGACAGATCATCCAGACAGAAAATAAATAAGGAAACACAAGCTTTAAATGACACAATAGACCAGATAGATTTAATTCATATTTATAGAACATTTCACCCAAAAGTGACAGAATACACTTTCTTCTCAAGTGCACATGGAACATTCTCCAGGATAGATCACATCTTGAGTCACAAATCAAGCCTCGGTACATTTAAGAACACTGAAATCATATCAGGCATTTTTTCTGACCACAATTCTATGAGATTGGAAATCAATTACAGGAAAAAACCTGTAAAAAACCACAAATACATGAAGGCTAAACAGTGCACTACTAAATAATCAAGAGATCACTGAAGAAATCAAAGAAGAAATAAAAAAATACATAGAAACAAATGACAACGAAACACGATGACCCAAAACCTATGGGATGCAGCAAAAGCAGTTCTAAGAGGGAAGTTTATAGCAATTCAATCTCACCTCAAGAAACAAGAAAAATCTCAAATAAACAATCTAACCCTACACTTAAAACAACTAGAGAAAGAAGTATAAAGAAAAGCCAAAGTCAATAGAAGGAAAGAAATCATAACAATAAGAGCAGAAATAAATGAAACAGAAATGAAGAATACGATAGCAAACATCAATAAAACTAAAAGCTGTTTCTTTAAGAAGAGAAACCAAATTGATAAACCCTTAGCCACACTCATCAAGAAAAAAGGGAGAGGATGCAAACCAATAAAATTAGAAATGAAAAATCACAACTGACACTGCAGAAATACAAAGGATTATAAGAGACTACTACAAACAACTATATGCCAGTAAAATGGACAGCCACAAAGAAATGGACAAATTCTTGGAAAGGTGCAATTTTCTAAGACTGAACCAGGAAGAATTAGAAAATATAAACAGACCTATCACAAGTAATTAACTTGAAACCATAATTAAAAATTTTCCAACAAACAAAAGTCCAGGACCAGATGGCTTCACAGGCAAATTCTACCAAGCATTTAGAGAAGAGCTAACACAGATACTTCTCAAACTCTTCCAAAAAGTTACAGAGGGAGAAACACTCCCAAATTCATTCCATGAAGCCACCATCACCCTGATACCAAAATGAGAAAAAGATATCACAGAAAAAGAAAATTATAGACCAATATCATTGATGAACATAGATGCAAAAATCCTGAACAAAATATTAGCAAACAGAATCCAACAGCACATTAAAAGGATCATACAACATGATCAACTGGGATTTATCCCAGGGATGCAAGGATTACTCAATACACACAAATCAATCAATGTGGTACAACACATTAACAAATTAAAGAATAAAAACCATATGATCATCTTAATAGATGCAGAAAAAGCTTTTGACAAAATTCAACACCCATTTATGGTAATAACTCTCCAGAAAATGGGCATAGAGGGAACTTACCTCAACACAATAAAGGCCATATATGACAAACCCACAGACAGCATCATACTCAATGGTGAAAAACTGAAAGCATTTCCTCTAAGATCAAGAACAAGACAAGGATGTCCACTCTCACCACTCTTATTCAACATAGTTTTGGAAGTCCTAGCCACGGCAATCAGAAATTAAAAAGAAATAAAAGGAATACAAATTGGAAAAGAAGAAGTAAAACTGTCACTGTTTGCAGAGAAAATGATACTATACATAGAAAGTCTTAAAGATGCCACCAGAAAACTACCAGAACTAATCAGTGAATATGGTAAGGGTGCAGGATACAAAATTAATGCACAGAAATCTCTGGCATTCCTATACGCCAACAATGAAAAAATAGAAAAAGAAGTTAAGGAAACACTCCCATTTACCACTGCAAAAAAAAGAATAAAATACCTAGGAATGAACCTGTCTAAGCAGGCGAAAGACTTGTACTCAGAAAACTATAAGACACTGATGAAAGAAATCAAAGATGACATAAGCAGATGGAGAAATATACCATGCTCTTGCATTGGAAGAATAAATATTGTGAAAATGACTATACTACCCAAATCGATCTACAGATTCAGTGCAATCCCTATCAAATTACCAATGGCATTCTTCACAGAGTTAGAACAAAAAAATTTACAATTCGTATGGAAACACAAAAGACCCCGTATAGCCAAAGCAATTTTGAGAAAGAAAAATGGAGTTAGAGGAATCAGGCTCCCTGACTTCAAAGAATACCACAAAGCTACAGTAATCAAGATAGTATGGTACTGGCACAAAAACAGAAATATAGATCAATGGTACAGAATAGAATGCCCAGAGAAACCCACACACATATGGGCACCTAATTTATGACAAAGGAGGCAAGAACATGCAATGGAGAAAAGACAGCCTCTTCAATAAGTGGGAAAACTGGGCAGTTACATGTAAAAGAATGTAGAACACTACCTAACACCATACACAAAAATTAACTCCAAATGGATTAAAGACTTAAATAAATTAGACCAGACACTACAAAACTCTTAGAGGAAAACATAGGAAGAACACTCTTTGACATAAATCACAGCAAGATCTTTTTTGATCCACCTCTTGAGTAATGGAAATAAAAACAAAAATAAACAAATGGGACCTAATGAAACTTAAAAGCTTTTGCACAGCAAAGGATACCATAAACAAGACAAAAAGACAACCCTCAGAATGGGAGAAAATATTTGCAGATGAAGCAACAAAGGATTAATCTCCAAAACACACAAACAGCTCATGGAGCTCAATATCAAAAAAAACCCCAAACAGTCCATTTAAAAAATGGGCAGAAGACCTAAACAGACATTTCACCAAGGAAGACAGACAGATAGGCAATAGGCACATGAAAAGATGCTCAACATCACTAATTATTTGAGAAATGCAAATCAAAACTACAAGGAGGTATCACCTCATGCTGGTCAGAATGGCCATTATCAAAGTATCTAGAAACAATAAATGCTGGAAAGGGTGTGGAGAAAAGGGAACCCTCCTGCACTGTTGGTGGGAATGTAAATTGATACAGCCACTATGGAGAACAGTATGGAGGTTCCTCATAAAACTAAAAATAGAACTGCCATATGACACAGCAATCCCACTACTGGGCATATACACTGAGAAAACCATAATTCAAAAAGAGTCATGTGCCACAATGTTCATTGCATCACTATTTACAATAGCCAGGACATGGAACCAACCTAAATGTCCATTGAAAGATGAATGGATAAAGAAGATGTGGCACATATATACAATGGAATATTACTCAGCCATAAAAAATGAAATCGAGTTATTTGTAGTGAGGTGGATGGGCCTAGAGTCTGTCATACATAGTGAAGTAAGTCAGAAACAGAAAAACAAATACCGTACGCTAACACATATATATGGAATCTAAAAAAACAAAAAAAGGTACTGATGATCCTAGTTGCAGGGCATGAATAAAGATACAGACATAGAGAATGGACTTGAGGATACAGGGTGGGAGGGGGAAGCTGGGGCAAAGTGAGAGTAGCATCGACATATATACACTACCAAATGTAAAATAGTTAGCTAGTGGGAAGCAGCAGCGTAGCACAGGGATCAGTTCGGTGCTTTGCAATGACCTAGAAGGATGGGATAGGGAGGGTGGGAGGGAGGCTCAAGAGGGAGGGGATATGGGGACATATGTATGCATGTGGCTGATTCACTTTGTTGTACAACAGAAATTAACACAGTAGTTTGAACCACTTACACTCTGATAAAGATCCATTAAAAAAAAAAGGCTCAAAGATAGGTGTTCTATCTCAGATTAATGGCTATTCTCAAAGCTTTTGCTACCGAATCTAGCCATTTCTTTCATCATTAAGTATACAATAAGCACATCCTTATTGTTTCAGCTACTTCTCTATTCCTGAAAGCTCATTTTATAACTAAAAATATTCAGACAAAAATAAATAAATAAATAAGTAGTTACTTTGTGAAAACCATGTATATCTACCCACAGTAAGAAAGGGTAAATAATAATGATACTGACATACACATGGGTTCTTGTAGCATAGCATCACTATCTCAATTTAGAGAAAAGTGAAAACCACAGGGCAGTCCCAGATGGTGGCATGGAAAGATCCTGAACTCACCTCTTCCCCTGGACATGCCAAATGTATAGTTGCATATGGAAAAATGTCCTCTGAAAAAGGAATGAAATCAGGCTTTACTGCTCCTGCACAGCAAAGGATAAAAGGACCATATCAAGATGGACAGCAGAGGCAGAGGCAGAGATGTGGACTCATCCAAACCCCACCCCCATGTGGTGACCCACAACAGGGAGGGATCTCACAAGTCTGAGCTTCTCCCAGGGAAGAGAGGGCTTTGTGCCCTGCATCAGGCATCCCAACTCTTTGGACCTGCACCAGAGAGACGAACCCCCTTACGTTTGGTTTAGAAAACTGTTGGGGCTTCTGTCCAGGGGACCCAGAGGGCCGTTGGGAACTGGGATTCTCCTTTTAAAGGGCTTCCTGTGATCTCAATCACTCTAGAACCCAATGCAAAAGCAGCAGTTTGAAAAGCACTTAGTCTATGTGGAGGAGATTCATTTGCTAATCTTAAAGCATCTGCTGGAGGGGCAGGGGAGATTTGAGACTCTCTTTGGAGACAGAGGTGCTGGAGGATGACATAATTGTCCTCTCCATCTACCTGCTACCACAGGTGGGTATGCAGATGCAGCACATTCCTGCTGCCTTGCTAAGGCAGGCTGCTGCAGCACTCAACCCCTCCCTGGCCGGGGCCAGCAAGCACAAGAGGTCACAGCATTCTCCTGGTCCCTTGCTAAAGCTGCTATATATACAAAGAATCTTTGTGCTAAAGCTGGTGGGTGTGTGCAGTCAAGGCATTTTCTCACTGCCTTAATAAAGTCAGCAGGTGTGCCAGCTGCCTCACTAAAGCAGGTGGGCATGTGCAATCCACACAGGGGATGCCTCTTGATCACCTAGCTCTGGTGGCCAAACGGGCTTGAGTTTTGGGGCTCCAAAGGACAGTAACAATTGGAAAGACAGTTCTTGGCAAGCTACCACCTGCCCAAACAAAAAGAAAGCTGGGGTAGCGATACTCAGACAAAATAGACTTTAAAACAAAGACTGTGATAAAAGACAAAGAAATGCATTAAATAATAACAAAGGGGTAAATCCAACAAGAAGATACAATATTTGTAAGTATATATGCACCTAATGTAGGAGCACCAACATATATAAAGCAAATATTAACAGGCCTAAAGGGAGAAACTGACAGAAATACAATACGAGTAGGGAAATTTAACAATCCATACATCAATGGATAGATCATCCAGACAGAAAACCAACAAGGAAACATTGGCATTAAGCAACACATTAGATCAGATATACTTAACAGATGTATATAGAACAGTCCGCCCCAAAGCAGCAGAATATCCATTCTTCTCAAGTGAACATGGAACAGTCTCCAAGATAGGTCACATGTTAGGCCACAAAACAAGTCTCAATAAAATTTAAGAAGACTGAAATCATATCAAGCATCTTTTCTGATCACAGTGTTATGAAACTTGAAATTAATTGCAAGAAGAAAACTGAAAAAAAAATCACAATTTGTGGAGATTAAATAACAGGCTACTGAACAACCACTGGGTGAACAAAGATCAAAGGAGAAATTAAAAATTACCTAGAGACAAGTAAAAATGGAAATATGACATGCCAAAATCTATGGCATGCAGCAAAAGAAGTTCTAAGAGGAAAGTTCATAGGAATACAGGTCTACCTCGAGAAAAATCTCAAATAAATAAACAATCTAACTTTACACCTAAAGAAACTAGAAAAAGAGGAACAAACAAAGCTTAAAGTTAGCAGAACGAAGGAAATAATAAAGATCAAAGGAGAAATAAATGAAATAGAGAATAAAAAGACAATGGAAGAGACCAATGAAATTAAGAGCTAGTTCTTGGAAAAGATCAAATTGACAAGCCTTTAGCTAGACTCTCCAGTCAAAAAAGGAAGAATGCTCAAATTAAAATCAGAAAAGAAAGAAAAGTTACAACTCATACCACAGAAATACAAAGGATCATAAGAGCCTACTACAAACAACTATATGGCAACACATTGGACAACATAGAAAAAAATGGATAAATTCTTAGAATTATACAATCTTCCAAGACTGAATCAAGAAAAACTAAAAAAAATCTAAATAGATCAAATACTAGTAAGAAAATTTAATCAATAATCATAAACCTTCCAACAAACAAAAGTCCTGGACCAGACAGCTTCACTGGTGAATTCTACCAAACATTCAAATATTTAATACCTATCTTTCTCAAAATCTTCCAAAATATTGAAGACGAGTGAATGTTTCCGAACAAATTTTACGAGGCCAACATGGCACTAATACCAAAGCCAGATGAGGACACCACAAAAAAAAGAAAGAAAGAAAGAAAATTACAGTCCAATATCCCTGCTGAACATAGATGTAAAAATCCTCATCAAAATATTAGCAAACTGAATTCAACAATACATTAAAAGCATCATACACCATGATCAAGTGGAATTTACTCCAGGGAAGCAAAGATTGTTGAACATATGCAAATAAATCAACCTGATACACTACATTAACAAAATGAAGGGTAAAAAATCATAGGATCATGTCAATAGATGCAGGAAAATATCTGACAAAATTCACCATCCATTTATGGTAAAAACTCTCAACAAAGTGGGTGGATGTAGAGGGAATGTACTTCTACATAATAAAGGCTATATATGACAAGCCCACAGCTAACATCATTCTCACTGGTGAAAAGCTGAAAGCATTTCCTCTGAGATCAGAAACAAAACAAGGATGCCCATGCCACCCACTTTTATTTAACATAATACTGGAAATCCTTGCCAGAGAAGTTAGGCAAGAAAAATAAATAAAAGGCATCCAAATTGGAAAGGAAGAAGTAAAACTCACTTTTTGCAGATGACATGATTTTATATATAGAAAACCCTAAAAGATGCCACCAAAAACTTAGAACTAATAAGCAAATTCAGTAAAATGAAATGGTACAAAATCAATATACAAAAGTCAATAGTGGGCTTCCCTGGTGGCACAGTGGTTGGGAGTCCGCCTGCCGATGCAGGGGACACGGGTTTGTGCCCCGGTCCAGGAAGATCCCACATGCCGTGGAGCGGCTGGGCCCGTGAGCCATGGCCGCTGAGCCTGCGCGTCCAGAGCCTGTGCTCCGCAACGGGAGAGGCCACAACAGTGAGAGGCCCGCGTACCGCAAAAAAAAAAAAAAAAAAAGTCAATAGTGTTTCTGTACACTAACAAATAACAACTATCAGAAAGATAAATTAAGAAAACAATTCTGTTTACAATTGCATCCAAAAAAAAAACCAACCCTAGGGATTAATTTAATCAAGGAGGTGAAAGACCTGTACACCGTACATGTAAAAGAATAAAAGTAGACCACTCTGTCACACCATACACAAAAATCAACTCAAAATGGATTAAAGATTGAAAATAAGACTTAAAACCATAAAACTCCTAGAATAAAATGTAAGCAGTAAGCTACTTGACATCTGTCATGGCAATGAATTTTTGGATCTGACTCCAAAAGCAAAGGCAATAAAAGCAAAAATAAACAAGTAGATAAAACACATAGACAACTACATAAAACTAAAAAGGTCTGCACAGCAAGAGAAACCATCAACAAAATGAAAAGAAAACCCACTGAATGGGATAAAATATTTACAAATCATATATCTGATAAGGAATTAATATCCAAAATATATAGAGAATTCCAAAAAATAGCAAAAAACAAAAATCCCACAAATAATCAAATTAAAATATGGACAGAGGATTTGAATAGATATTTTTCCAGAGAAGACATACAGATGGCCAACAGGCACATGAAAAGATGCTTAACATCACTAATTATTAGGGAAATGCAAATCAAAACCATGAGATATCACCTCATACCTGTTAGAATGGCTATTATCAAATAGACAAGAAATAACAAACGTTGGCAAAAATGCGGAGAAAATGGAAGCCTAGCACATTGCTGGTGGGAATGTAATTTTGTGCAGCCACCATGGAAAACAGCATGGAGGTTCCTCAGAAAATTAAAAATAGAACTACCATATGATCCAGCAGTTCCACTTCTCGATATTTATCCAAAGAAAATGAAAACACTAATTCAAAAAGATATCTGCACCCCCATGTTCATTGTAGCATTATTTACAGTAGCCAAAATATGGAAACAGCCTAAGTCTCCATTAATGGATGAATGGATAAAGAAGTATATATATATATATATATATATATATATATATACACACTAGGGAATACTACTTGGCTATTAAAAAAGAACTAAACCTTGACGAATTAAATGAGTGGACCTAAAGGGAATTATGTTAAGCAAAATAAGTCAGACAGAGAAAGACACATACCATATGATTTCATTTATATGTGAACCTAAAAAACAAAACAAAAGAGCAAAATAAAACCAAAATCATAGATACAGAGAACAGATGGTGGTCGCTGGGGACAGGGAGTGGGTGAAAAGGATGTTGGGGTCAAGAGATACAAACTTCTAGTTATAAAATAAATACGTCATGGGAAAGTAAAAAAGAAGTATGAAAACCATGTTCTTACACTGTAAAACAGCTAGATGAATGTCACGACTTTTAAATTTTTAAAACTGCTTTAAAAATTGCATGTAAAAGTTGGAATAAAATTGTTTTTGAAATGTGACACTGGAAAAGGCAATATTCAAAATTGCTACTAATGTATGTAATATTAAATATGCATATGTAACTAAGTGAATTAAATATTATATTAATGTAAAGAGTCCATCTACATTACTTAAAGTTTATATTTCCACGAGAGCAGAGATATTTGTATATTTTGTTTACTGTTGGATACCATGTGCATCAGACAGTGATTGGCATATACTGGGCATTCAATAAATGTTTATTGAATGAGTAAATATAATTAGCTGAAAAATCTCCTTTAATCTCTCACTTGGAATAGAGTGAATTTACTTATGCTCAGGATATCATTATATTGAAACATATATAGTAGCCCCATACTTTTGTTGAGTTTGAGGTGTGGATTCATGAGGGAACAAAAATGAAAATATCTTCACGCTGCTTAAGATCTGTTTGTGCTGGTATCTGTACTGAGTATTATTTCTTAATCTCTCTTTTAAAATGTTAGTACCATTCTCAAAACACCCAGGTCCCCTTACTACAAAACACAGTGTGAATTAAACCAATAAAAGTTATTGGGTAGAACATATGTATTTTATAGGCAAAAACTGCAGAAGTAGATAACATGAGCCCTTCAAAGTTTATTATTTTTTCTTTCTCTGTTGTTTTAATGAAGGACAGTGAATTTTTCTATGTGTATGGAAGCACTGACAAATAAATGTGTTGTGACTAGGCCTATCTGCTTGATCGGTTTGGAAGGGTTGCCTGCTGACTACTAAAATTAATGAAGTGAAACAACTCCTAGGACAACTTCAGGGAAGAATAAAATGTTCTGAGCTATATAGTTTCCTCACCAGCAATAAAAAAGGAATTGGAATAAGTACTTTATAAAGACCATTTTAGCTCTAAAATTTCCATACTGCTACTTGTCAGCATTTCAGTGTATGTAAAATGAGATTCTTTGTATAATTTGCTTGTTGTGTCTTGTACTTTGAGCACTTACCTGCTTTGAGATTATCCTTTACCCTAATTAAGGATGGATGAGTCATTTGCACCAAAAGCCAATTACTATTACTAAAAGTCACCCAGGGACTGGGAATTATGATCCAGTACAGTGTGTTTGAAGGCCTTTTTGGAAGAAAATAAAGCCATTTTCTATTTGTACATTTCAAATTCAATGTCTATTTGAAAAACCAATTTTAGCAATGGTTGTTGCCGTGGTGGTTGTGATGGTTGGTGGTGTTCCTGTTGTTTCTGTTATTGCTAGTCATAATATCTGTTTCTAGGTCTATTTTCTTCTACTTCTTTAAAGGCAGAAAATGTTTTCGGTTTGTAACCTTATAACCTAACAAGAGGCCAAGTTAAGTGTCCATTTTTAAAAATTTCTCTCTAAATATCTCATGAAACAGAGTGTGAATACATTTTTTCCCCTACAGCATCCTTAGCTTTTTAAAAAAGAAGGATTCATTCATTCATTCATTCACAAACATGTATTGTTTGCAGAGTATATGCCAGGCAGTATGCAAGACACTCGAGTGCAATTGTAAACTGAAGAAATATGATCACTGACCCCATGAACCCTGACATCCACTAGGAAATACAGGAAGTTCCTAGACGCCTACCTGGGCACATAGTGGGAACAGAGATGAGCAGGGTCTGTCAGAGCACCTAGAAGGGGCACTTAAAACACACGGCAGTATTAGGTTAGTGGAGGGACCATTAAAGCTAAACTATTTACGATCAGGCCATTTGCAGAGAAAGTTTGCTAACCCCCGAGCTAGAGGGTTGGCGAGGCTAACGGTCCAACACGGCCTCACTCACATGTCTGGCGTCTGTCTGGGTATTGGTTGAGTTGCATCCCTTTTCTTCTCCATCACTCTCATCATTCAATAGATTAGACCAGGCTTCCTCAGAACACAGTGGTCTCAGGATTTCATGAGTGGGAAGGCAGAAGTTGCAAGAAGCTTCAGAACTCAACCCAAACTTTCATCACTATCAGAGGAAGACTCAAGACCAGCCCAGTTTCAAGAAGTTGGACAAATAAACTTTTATTAGTTAATGGGAGGAGTGGAAATACTGTTTCCATGCCCCTCTGCACTGCTGTATTACCCTGTAAGTGTTGTTTTAGTTGCATCCCATAACTTTTGATAGGCTGTGTTTTTATTATTTTAACAATCTGCCACATTCAAGAATAAAATGCCCGTATCTTGATTGGGGTATAATTATACCAGTGTATAGTTTTGTCTAAATTCATCAAGCTGTACACTTAAAATGTGTGCATTTAATATAATCAAATTATACCTCAATAAAGTCTAATGGGACCATGGGACCAGAGAGCTAAGAAGCGACCGAATATATCTGTCAGGGTTCTCCAGGGAAACACAAAAAGAGATTATATGTAAGTGTGTGTGTATTCATATACATACATTATATGTATCACATACATATATTTATGTATATGTATATATACTCATGTAGAGAATGATTTATTTTAAGAAATTGGCTCATGCAATTGTGGAGGCTAGCGAGTTTGAAATCTGTAGGGCAGGCTGGCAGACTGGAAACTCAGGCAGGAGGTGATGCTGCAGTTTTGAGGGTAAAAGTTCTTTTTCTCTGGGAAACTTTCTGTTTTTGCTCTAAAGGCCTTCAATTGATTGGATGAGGTCCACCCACATTGTCAAGTTCATTTTACTTACGATGACTTGATTGCAGGTGCTAATCACAGCAATACCTAGACTAGTCTTTGATTAACATAGCCCAGCCAAGTTGGCACATCTCATGGTACATGCCTGTAACATATACACATTGATACTTCTATTTTACATAAAGCCCAAAATTATCTTTTTGCCCTTACTAACAAAAGCCGGTTTAAAATTAGCCCCTTAAAAACTATTTTTATGCGTTTATAATTTTATGTGAGGTGTAGCTAACTTTTAACAAAGATTTCTTTCCTTTTCTATTAGGTTGTATCCTGAATCATCATAGAGATCTTGGTTTCTTATGGAAAAACAGTCTAACTGATATTTCTGTGAGCCACTAATAATAAAAACCCAAAAAACAAAAAGCAAAAAACACCTACTCTGAACAACTAGACAGAAAAATCAGTGAGGCTATAGAAGACTTGAATACCACCACCAACCAACCTGACCTAACTGACATACATAGAACCTTCCACTAACACAGCAGAATATATAATGCATACTATTTTCGAACAAGTATTGAATATTCTTTAGGGTAGACCATAGACTAGGCAATAAAACAAGTCACAGTATTTTTAAAGAGGGTTTAAATCATGCAAAGAATGTTCTCTGACTACCATGGAATAAAATTATGAGTCAACAATGAAAGAAATCTGAGAAATCCTCAACTATCTGAAAATTAAAAACCATAGTTGTAAATTACTAATATTTCAAAGAAGAAATCACAAGGGAAATTTTGAAATACCAAACTAAATATAAACACAACTGAACAAAAATAAGTCATATTAATATTTACAAAATGCAGTTAAATCAGTGTTTAGAGGTAATGTTATATCATTAAACACATATTAGACTGGAAGAATATAATCTAGACTTGCTTCTTAAGAAGCTAGCCAAAAGAAAAGAAAATCGAAGCCAAAATAAAAAAATAAAGATCAGAACAGAAATCAGTAAGATACAAAACAGAAAACAATAAAGAAAATCAGTGAAACCAAAATTTAGTCCTTTGAAAAGCAAAATTAATAAAATTTTATCTACACTGACCAAGCAAAAGAGAGATGATACAAATTACCAAAATTAGGAATTAAAGAAAAAGGTATATCACTGCAGAGCACAGAGAAATTAAAAAGATTAAATGGGAATATCATGAAAAGCTTTATAACAATACATTGGACAGCTTAGATAA
The DNA here is from genome assembly GCF_937001465.1 of Orcinus orca. Taxonomy (NCBI): domain Eukaryota; kingdom Metazoa; phylum Chordata; class Mammalia; order Artiodactyla; family Delphinidae; genus Orcinus; species Orcinus orca. The sequence goes on along the minus strand of NC_064563.1, from coordinate 6,277,134 downwards.
AATGGAGAAATTTCTAGAAAGACACAATTTACTAAAACTGACTCAAGAAGAAACAATATCTGAATAGACATATATTAAAAAAATTAGTAATGAAAAATGAATATTTTATTACTCAAGGCCCAGATGATTTCACTGGTGAATTCTAACAAACATCTAAGTAAAAAATAATGCCAGTCCAAAACAAACTCTGAGAAAATAGAGAAAATTAAATTCCCAATTAAATTTGTGAGGCCAAGATTACCCTGATTCCAAAGCCAGACAACAACATCACAGGAAAAGAAAGCAATGGTGGTAACATGGTATAATTTGGTGATTTGGGGGGGAAAAATGTATCTTTTCATATTAGTTAGCAATATCAGTTAACCCAAAGCAATGGGAATAACTTCACTTGGTTACATTTATGGATACAACAGAACTGATTTTTTTTTTTTAGTTTTTATTTTGTATTGGAGTACAGTTGATTTACAGTGTTGTGTTAGTTTCAGGTATACACCAAAGTGATTCAGTTATACATATACATATATCTATCTTTTCCAAAATATTTTCCCATTTAGGTTATTGCAGAATATCGAGCAGACTTCCCTGTGCTATACAGCAGATCCTTGTTGGTTATCTATTCTAAATGTAGTAGTGTGCATATGTCAATCCCAAACTCCCAATTTATCCCTCCCCCTCAACTTTCTCCTTTGATAACCATAAATTTTTTTCTAAGTCTGTGAGTCTGTTTCTGTTTTGTAAATATGTTCATTTGTATCATATTTTAGATTCCACATATAAGGTATAGTGTATGATATTTGTCTTTCTCTGTCTGACTTACTTCACTTAGTATGATAATCTCCAGGTCCATCCGTGTTGCTGCAAATGGCATCATCTCATTCTTTTTAATGGCTGAGTAATATTGCACTATATATATGCACCACATCTTCTTTATCCATTTCTCTGTTGATGGACACTTAGGTTGCTTCCATGTCTTGACTATTGTGAATAGTGCTGCTATGATCATTGGGGTGTGTGTACTTTTCCAAATTATGGTTTTCTCTGGATATACAACCAGGCGTGGGATTGCTGGATCATATGGTAGTTCTATTTTTAGTTTTTTGAGGAACCTCCATACTGTTCTTCATAGTGGCTTCACCAATTTACATTCCCACCAACAGTGTAGGAGGGTTACAATAGAACTGATTTTTGAGAGTGTATTCTGTACTAATCACTGTGCTGAGCATTGGGGAATCAGAGACAAGTGCTACTCTCTATCTTTAAATTGCTCATTATCTTGTAGAAGAGGACAGAAATGTAATCGAATAGCTGTTCTTATTTTCCAGAAGCTCTATCATAATGCTGTGGGATGCAATGTTTTATAAAGGGAAAGGTTCAATCTCAGTGGTATCAAGAATTACTTAATAGAAAAGAACAAATGCTTAAACAGCCTTGAAAAATCTAGAGGACACTCATTTTTATGGTCGGGAATTTGGACTTGAAGTTCAACATTTCTGAAAATGTGGGCAAATCACTTGGGCTACTAGATAAAGATGAAACTTCTGGGTCTGACCTTACAAATACGTAATCAGAATCTGTGACACAGACTAGGAATTTTTAACAGCAGTGATTTTCTAAAGTTTGAGAAGTCTATAATTAGTAATAAGGTAATATCAAAGGGTTTTGAAGGGGTTTATGGTAACATGAGCTAACTTTTAATTCTCCCTTTGGCCTCTGCTCAGTCAACTCTCCTTCCCAACTGCTCTCTCCTTGATTCTCCTTAACTTCTTCCCCATCCTGGGCTCCACAAGCACCAACTCAGTCACTATGGCTTTCAGAAGTCTCTACATCTTCCACCAGGTATCTGGCTTCTGAGTCTTGGTCTCAGTTCCCAGGGATCACAGCTTTACTAAATGGGTTGATTAAACCATGCACCCAAAGTCCATTCTATCCATGCCATCTCATCTTAACCCAGACCTTGATCTTCCTAGCAAGTGCACATTAAATCCTTGGCTTGCTACCCAAACCTGCTACTTCAAATTTTCTCCCTCTAAAGGCCCACCACCTCTTTACAGTTCTGTTTTCAGCAGATATCTTCCTTTGTTACTAATGAAATTAACTCTTCTGGTGATTTTACATAATTACACGTAAGAAGAGTTAAAAATACATTATACATGAGGCGGGAAATATAGGACAATAGCATAAGAATTATCAAGAAATAGTTTCTATGCAGGGGAGACAGAGAGAAGCCCTTTCATAATCGTATCTTATTGGCAAGTGTTTTTTCCATCAAAGGAAAAACCACTGTTTTTCAACGCAGAGGGACAGATTTCAGAGTTGCAAGCACTGAGAACAAAGAGAGAGAAATAGCTTTGATAAAACCCTCAGAGAGGAAGGTCCTCAGAGGAACAGATAAACAGCCATTAGAAAAGCAAACTTCCTTAAATTCCAGAACTGAAGTGAAGTGAACAGTAGGTATTAATCAAAGGAGAAAGCTATGCACATACAGTTAGTGAAGTTGCTGTACTATCAGCATGAACTTTGAACACTGCTAACAAAGAGCTGAAATGTCTCTGCCATTAGGGTGAGACCATTCAAACACAGACATCTTGGGACCAGCAACAGATGGGGCTTAGAAGAGACTCACTGAATGACTAAAAACCAGAACAAGAAAAAAATAGCAGGGCAGAGATATTTCCCTAAGGTTTTCACCAGTTCTTGACGGAAAATGCACTAAAAATTTAACATCAGCATCATACTATATGTTGGAAGAGTTTGCTGTATATAATTTATAATCATGCTTACTTGAAATGCTAGGTGAATTTTACCTTATATATTCCACCTAAAACTTTAATTACTCCAGGTCTTCTTATTGTCTTTTCAAAGTCTTGATTTAAGATGTTTATTATGTGTTTCAGAAATGTATTGACTTAACTAACAAAAGCAATAAGAGTTTGGTCATGAGGGACAGGAGGCCCCATCACCGAATCATGTCCTGCTGAGGTGTGAACACTGAGGTTGGTCTCAGCCATATGTTCACCCTCATAGAGCCTTAAATTCATCTCAGCCACAAGCGCATTGACTTGAGTTTTCACATAGACTCTCATCATCACGTCAACATAGATATCTGTACCAGACATTAACTCCCTGGACACTTTTGGGTTGTGTTCCCTGGTCTTTCTGGGAAGCCAGAACCTCTGAGCAGCTGATCTAATAGAACCTAGACATGGGAGAGGCTGAGGCTCCTCCCAGGCAGCTTCAGTGGAGGCCCCGATAAATCCTGGCCTCATCCATAGGGGAGGCTGAACCAGATGGAGGTGTTAGATGAATTTGTGTTCTCAAGTTCTAGCGCACATCAAGATACCCTAAAGGACTTATTAAAACATAAATTGCTGGACTCCACTTCAGAGTTTTTGATTCAGCAGGTCTAGGAGAGGCATACAATTCTGCATTTATTACAGGGGCTCCAGTGGTGCCGACACCCCTTATCCAGATGCCACATAGGGAGAATTCTTGTGTTAGGGGTGAGGTGACAGGAGTGTAAGCACGTGGGCTTAGATGAGACTGAGTAAACATGGGGAGACACATCCACCAGGTGCAGTACAGACATATCTCATTCATTCGTACACCTACTCCAGTGGGTTTCACATGAACTGGGATGTCCAGAGGGGTGTTATGGAGAGTAATCTGAATAAGAGTTAACAAGACAGGCTTCCCTGCTGGCGCAGTGGTTAAGAATCCGCCTGCCAGTGCAGGGGACACGGGTTTGAGCCCTGGTCTTGGAAGATCCCACATGCCGCGGAGCAACTAAGCCCACGCGCCACAACGACTGACCCCTAGAGCCCATGCTCTGCAACAAGAGAAGCCACCGCAAGGAGAAGCCGGCACACTGCAATGAAGAGTAGCCCCCGCTCGCTGCAACAGAGACCCAACTCAGCCAAAAATAAATAGATAAATTAACTAATTTAAAAAAAAGTTAAAGGGACTATCCTGTCATCCAAGACACATTTGTTGTGTGCTTACTGTGTAGCAGATGCCGAGCTAGGCACTAGGCATTCAGAAATGGAACACGATCCCTGCCCTTTATAGAGATTCTATTTGAAGATGTCCGAAACAGTGTTTTTTTTTCCATCTCCATAAATCATGTTGCAACTGGCTTCTGCTTTAATGACCTCATTTCTGGGGGAAATCAGATGCTGCCTAGAAAAATCATTGTTCAGCTTTAAAGTTCGAAAAAAATTTTTTCTTGAGTCCATAGCATGAGAACAGCCTTGAAAAGCTCAGCCTTTGTTTAAAGACAAAATACTTTGCTATATTCCAAAGCCTTGCTTTTACATATCCAGAGCAAAGCTTGGAGGTCTGAGCACACAGTTTTACTCTACAGAACAGGGAGAATTGGAAAAATACAAATCTCCCTGGCCTCTGGGAGGACACAGTTAATTATAGAAAGAAATGTTGACAAGATAAGACCAGGGTAAATGGTTGTTTCTCTGGAACTCAGTGTCCTAACCCCTGAACATGGGCCCAGAAGCACAATAGATTCCTGTTGATAGAAACTCAACAACAAAATCCCTTACAGCCCGAAGGAGAATCCAAGAAGTGTTCTGCTTCCTCTCTGTCATGTCCAACATATTGTGAGAATGAGGCAGACAGAGTATTGTTCATGGGGAACTGTGAGCAGAGCCAAATACATTTCATCATTCTTAAGGAAGTACATTGAATATTTAAAGAATGATTTCCACATGGTACCGTTAATAACTTAATTTCTGTGTTCTGAGATAAGAATGTCATGATTGATAGAACAGTGGGTTCTGGTTGTGTATGACATTTTCCTGAAGTGTCTAGATCATGGTCCAGAAATACTGTTTCCCTCTTCCCCTATGCTAGCTCAGAGCATGGTAAAGGTTCAGGAATACCCGCATGACTGTAAGAATGCAAGAGGTAGCTGAAAATCTGAGAATCAATGTGCCTATGGAAGGATAGCAGTGGTCCAGGGCAAGGGGTTCCTACAGTCCAGGCTCCTCGACAGCTTGAAACCAGGAGGGATATGAAGCACTTGAGTCACAAGAGGGTCCACAGCACCTGCTTAGGCTGGAGCCAGGCAGCGGGGGGAGAGGCCTAAGTTCCCCGGGGCACAGTCAGGGTGAAATTCAGACGATGCGATCATTCAGCCCCGAAATCTGAAGACGCAGCAGGGTCAGATGCCAACACCCAAAGACTCAGCTTAAATGACCTATACCTCAACCAAAGGCCGTCCACAGCTGCCGACAAAGGGACCCAAGGCCCCCATGGCACACGGTGTGAAGTAGGGTAAGATCTCTCCTACACGTTGACAACATAAGAGAAAGGAGAGAAAAGGGAGAGAGGAAAAGGCCGTGAAAGACTGAGATGTTATTCAGAAAGAAATTGTGCTTATAAATGGAGCCTCCTAAACTGAAAGAAACAGAGTTTATCCAAAAAGAAACAATTTTAAACTGGAAGAAACTAATATACCTTTAATGAACAAGCTTAGAATGTATTGTTTTTGCTGTGGTGGCCCGTGCTGATGCGTTTCTTGTTTATAAGCAGGGATGGGAGTTTCAGAAGAAATAGCAGAGAATATTTAAAAGCTGATATTTATTTTATTTGAGGAAAGGAGAGAGGGAGATTGCTGAGTTGCTCTGAATGAATTTCAAACCAACCATGGTTACAAGAATTTCTAATGTGTTTGGCTTGTGTCCATACACAGAGAGTTATCAAAAATTCACTCCTCTGTTGGTTAAGTTTGGGGAGTTCAGGCTCCAGCTGAGATTGAAACCTCTGGGTTTTACTGAACAAAGAAGTGGGGCTGAGTTGAGAACCACAATGACAGTCAGATCTGAAGGAGCTAAATAGACGTGGTAGATGCTGTTGGTGATGCTGAGAGAGGCACAGAGGCAACAGGACAGTAATTGGAAACACCGTCGTCGGCTGGGGGGATGCTATGGACGCCCTGGCACATAGCTGGTACCCATCAACTATGTTTAAAATAAATGACTGCTAGGTAGGAAGTAGAGTGTGGAATTATTACCCGAGTTCTGGAATGAAAACACTTGGGGCTTTTATAGACTACCTGTAAGTTCATGAAGAATCTGAGAGGGAATTCAGAAGGGTTATTAGCCCTGTCAGCCACTGTCCTTACCCACATCCATTTCCCGAGGGTAACGTGCTTGGTGGAAACTGGGAGGTCCTATTGGTGAATGGAAAGTAGTCTCCCACAACCAGCCCTTTGAGGTTGTACGTTTCCCAGTAAATCTGAGCCTGAATCTTGGCCAGGAATCCGGCACCTTCTGGTGACCTGTCTGGCTCCCAATTCTACGTTCCTGGAGCAGTCACTGGGATGCAGTCTGCACCTGGCTCTGGAAGTGAAGAATGGGATAAATCCCCAAAGAGGAAGCAGTAGCATTGCAAGGCCTTTGGATTATGAAAGTTGTCACCTAGAAGAGCATCCTCCTGGTTTCGGCCCTGGCTGCAAGCATGTATGTAGTTGGAAGAGAACCGGGAATATCCCCAGGCTCCCAAACTACGTAAATCATCAGATAGGAAAGGGTGTCTTTATGTTACTCCCAGGCCAGAAATTACCTTCTTAGAGGCTTTCTGCTGTCATTGGCCCCAGGAGTTGCAGGAGAGAAAGAAAGATGGCAAGTACGGTGTGAGGGCTACATTTTTTTCTGCCCAACGCCCCTTCCTCCCCCTCCATTTTATCTTGATGAACCCACAAAAAAATTAGAGTTAATTACTCCATTGCATTATCCTGTTATAGAGAAAAACGTCTCCCAGTTTACTGATACAAACTGTAGTCCAGAGCTCAGACAGAGTGGTTGACTTGGGATTTGAATTAACGTCTTCTCGATTCCAAAATCTTACATTGCCCGTATATGCCAGGCTTTCTGCCACAATGTGTCTGAAAATTGAGAGTCTGCCTAGCATGAGTTATGTATGAAAAGAATCTGTGGGCTTTTATTTAAAGATTTCTTTGTGGGGTTTAGTTTTGGGTTTTGGGTTTTTTGTCCAAAAGGTGTTTAAATTAAGTCTTAGGTAAATGATTCTAGAGAAAGGAAAGTTTGTCATTAAAGTGACTGATTTGGAGTTGGAGGCTCTCCGAGGAAGACAGTTCATGATGTCTGAGAACGCTGAAGAACTGAGTTCCCTGCCCGGTCTCATCTTTCAAGTAGAATTGACTGTGTGTTGAGGCAATTAAAGCTTTGCCTCTGATAAGAAGCTGGGAAAAGGCTGAAACCCACGATAAGCAGCCAGAGCTACAGAAGTGTCCAAGGATGATGCTGTCAGCAGAGGGAAGTCAGCGTTAGATAAGAGCCCTTGAAGAGTGCGGCTGGGTGAGAAGGGCGGCAGATGGGAATTCAATGGTCCAGGTTCAATTCCAGCCTCGGGCACCCATCCTTAGGGTGACATTTCTCCCGCCTCAGTTTCCACATCCACAAAATGAGGGGATGGAATCATACGGCCCTGGTAGCCACATCAAGTTTCATCCGGTTCTGAATGCATAAACCCTGAGTGGTGAGGGTACCATGTTTCATCCAGGTGCTTTCTCATTGAGAAACCACAGCACTCTGAGTATCATTAATTAGAGATGTAATGAATAGCACTCATTTTTCCTAGAATTACATTTTCGTAAAAACAAAAGCATTGTTGATTGTTCTCTAGTCTTAGTTACCCAACGCTAAGAAAATAAGAGCTGCTAATGCCTTGTCTCTACCATCTGGGTGTTCTGGGACAATGCCAATTTTATGGATTATGTCGAATCACCCATTCCCATCACGATTTGAAATTTCTTGCGTTTTGTCGTCCAAACAACATGTCCCTGACTGCCATTTACTGCCTAAAGTGGCCCAACATTACGGTCAGAGATGTTTTCAGCTTTTTGCCTTGGAAAATGTGTTCCTAGTACCTGTACTAGAGGTTCTGTCCATAGGGGCAACAGAAATCAAAAGACATGGGAGCAATAAATAATTTATTCCCATAGGAATGTGGAAAATGTAGCACTGTGGTTATTTCTTAAATAATCAAACTTAAATAAAATTTCAACCTTAAATAAAATAGATGTGACCGAACTGTCCCTTTGAACCCTCCAACGTATAGGTCCTAGGAAGTTTACTTTAATATTTTGTTCCCAAGTGAGCCGGATCAATGCTCCCTACCTGTGAACTCACAGGACGCTGACCGTTCCCCTTGCAGCGTGGTTGTTTGTCATAGGGAGGAGTACGTGTGATAGACAAGCCCAGCTCTGGACTGCCTCACCAGTGCTCTGGCCACCCATTATCTCCAAAGTCTGCAGTTGGCTCTGCCCATCTACTGCCCATCACACTACTTCAGCTCCACCCAAGCCAGGGAACCAGTTGCACCGACACACTTAGCTGACAGTACCTTTTAAAAGTGTTGATACTTTCTACCACTGCATATAGAGCTGCATCCTTATTTGTCTGTGAATTTCCACTGTCTCCTTCTCCAGGTGGAAAGTTAACACCCCTTCTTGTGGCCCGTCTTTAGAAGTTATCCCATAGCAGAGCTGGGCGGTTCCTTTGTAACCCAGAGCCATTCGTTTTGTCATTCAGTTCTGTTACTTGTATTAGTTTCCTAGGACTGCAGTAACCAGTTACCACAAACTGGGTCACTTACAACAGTCAAGAGGCCACAAGTCCAGAATCAAGGAATGAGCAGGGCTATGCTCCCTCTGAAGGTGCTGGGGAAGAATCCTTCCTGGCCACTTCCTGCTTCCAGTGGTTCCAACTGTTCCTTGGCTTGTAAGGGTGTCTCTCCAATCACCACTATCATCTTCTCTCTGGGTCTCTCCCCTATATGTTACTTAGCAAAATATTTGTTATTGGGTTTAGGGCCCATCTGGATAATCCAGGATGATCTCATCCCAAGATCTTTAACATAATTACATCGGCAAAGACACTTTTTTCCACATAACGTCAACTTCACAGATTCCAGGACATGGTGGGCAGATCTTTGGGGGGGGCACCATTCAACCCACTATAAACCTCTAATGGCGTCAGAGGGTTTCCCAGAGGAGCTTAGGTTTGTGATACACCTCTGTCATTGTATGCGTCTCCTTCTTCCTAATAGAGAATGCAGGCATATGGACCACACAGCCAGGGCTCCTTGGAAACACTGCTCTTTCTTGACCTGAGGATAAATCATCATGCCAAATTTCCTTCTAACTAATGGTTAGGTTTTGCTAACCATTGTATATGTGCATACACACACACACACACACACACGTATATATATTGTTACCAAACCACACATGCTGGCTTCTCCAAGTCTGTGCTCCAGCTCATCTATGATGCTCCATTGTCTGCACAATTTATACACTTTAGAAGCTCAACAGGAAGCAGACGAGAGTCACGCTGATTTTCTTTAAAGGTCAGATAATGAGAGGTCAAATCTCAACATACCTGCTGAATTTCTGGCTCCCAAGATACAGAACTATGATAATTGATGTATGAGGGAATAAAATATGAAGTCCTTTTTCTTTAAGCTGGTTGCCGTAATAATTTTACCCTATAAGTTTTCACAAAGTTATTTTGAGAGCAGGCAAAGAAAAATATAGTTCCACATGTAATCTCTGATCTCCCTTAACCCAACCAACGACTTCACCTCTCTTCCTGTTTTCACTCTAACATGAAGAGGGAAGCTTGGGCTTGAATCAAACGATGATTGAGGACCAACAAAGGGGACCACAATACTGGGTGATGTGTAGCTGTGGGTCAGAGACATTTGTACACATGTGCAGAAGGGTTAAGCAGGGTTTGATATTGTCACCTGTCCTGGAACGTTATGACTTATGGTTGATTATTACTTAGAATACTCAGAGCCATTGGAAGACAAGGTCACCATGCGGTCATATAGACCTGAATGGGCTCCAGTTGGTAGAAATGGAATACTTTTAGAATGCCAATTCATTTCAGCAGCAGAATCTTCAATGAAGTGGAGATCCTACAGAAGCAATTATACCACTGGCCTTGGCTTAAACAGGTCTAATCTACCTCCCTGTGTATAATCTATCCAGTGGTGTACTAGAGCTGGCTCCTACTAGCTCATAAGTCTTCAGGAAATTTGTGAGTCGGTTAAATAAACTATATTAAAAATTTATATAAGCTTGAAATACATTATGTTGAAAACAAAGGTAGCTGGGAACTTGGGATTAGCAGATGCAAACTATTAAATATAGAATGGATGAACAACAAGGTCCTACTGTATAGCGCAGGGAGCTATATTACAACATTGTAAATCAACTATACTTCAATAAAAAAATTTTTTTAAAAACAAAGGTAACAAATACTCAAGACTGACCATTTCCTAATTATTTTATTACAATTTACTAGATCATCAGTGTTAAGATATCCTCTCTAAAGGCCCAGAGTTCATTTGATCTCACCACTATGGGCTTCATATCACCTTACACAGGGAGACAGAAGTCAGTTCTCACGTCTGTCAAAGGCAGTCTTAGAAATTCATAAATAGATGGATCTGCAAGAGATATACTGAGTTCACCTGTAATTTTCCCTTTCAGAGTACTGTTGAAATTTCCCTCTGTTCCTAATATCCAAATTTCCAGTCTTTTTGTTATCATATTTGGGAAAAACACAAAGAGAGCGAGGAAAAGAACAAAAGGGGTGAAAGAAGGATGTGGAACAGAAAATCGTGCCTCTGTGGATGACAATTCCTGGTCACGCCATGCTCCCCCTGCCCTTCTGAGAAGCTGCAGTCTCACCCTATTTGTGAAGCATGCAGCAGCACCTCTTCTAATTTTTCTTTGGCAAAAAAAAATTTAAAATTGTGAAGCCCTATTCCTAATAAATGAGGTTAGATGCTATTTTAATGATTTTTTTTTTTTTTTTTTTTGCGGTACGCGGGCTTCTCACTGCTGTGGCCTCTCCCGTTGCGGAGCACAGGCTCCGGACGCACAGGCTCAGCAGCCATGGCTCACGGGCCCAGCCGCTCCTTGGCATGTGGGATCTTCCCGGACCGGGGCACAAACCCATGTCCCCTGCATCGGCAGGCGGACTCTCAACCACTGCGCCACCAGGAAAGCCCTAGATGCTATTTTAAATGTCAAATACAATCCATTTCCACCTGAGGGAAATCAGCCTACTTCTTTGGAACAAGTTACGCTATTCTAAGAGTAGCCTACTTACACTAAAGCATCCAGGATGGAGTACACTGCTAACTAGGACCCTCACTAGGTAGCAGGTAGAAGCACCTAGGCTCTTCTTTCTGACTATCGCACTTACAGTATTACCAAGCTAAGCTGTACAAGATCTGAAATGTCTAGTAGAATGGATGCTATTCGTTGCCCGTTCAAAACTCCTTACCCAGCTCTTTCTTGCGGATCAAGTCTTGCTTATGTTTGGGGTGTTCGCTTTCCTCCACTGGGCAAGCACTCTAGGTTTAAGGTGACCCAACTTCTGCTCAGAGGTCAATCTTTTTAATAAATTTATTTATTTTTGGCTGCATTGGGTCTTCACTGCTGGGCGCAGGCTTTCTCCAGTTGCGGCAAGCCGGGTCCACTCCTCTTTGCGTGCGTGGACTTCTCATTGTGGTGGCCTCTCCTGTTGCAGAGCACGGGCTCCAGGTGCACGGGCCTTAGCAGTTGTGGTTCACGGGCCCATTTGCTCTGTGGCATGTGGGATCCTCCCGGATCAGGGATCGAACCCGTGTCCCCTGCACTGGCAGGCAAATTCTCGACCACTGGGTCACCAGGGAAGCCCAGAGGTCAATCTTTTTTTAATCTATTTTTTTAAATTGAAGTATAGTTGATTTACAATGTTGTGTTAATTACTGCTATACAGCAAAGTGGTTCAGTTATACATATATACATTTTTTTTCATATTCTTTTCCATTATGGTTTATCACAGGATATTGAATATACTTCCCTGTGCTTGTTTACCCAGTAGGACCTTGTTGTTTACCCATTCCATATATACATGACTGGTCAGTGACTGATGCAGCAATGAACTGGTCTTTTTCCCCCCCAGCTTTATTGAGGTATACACTTACACAATGTTATCTGCCAATTAAGGTATATAACATGATGATCTGACATATGTATATATTGTGAAATAATTACCACAATAAAGTTAGTTAGCACATCTGTCACCTCACATAGTTGCCATTTAGTGTGTGTGTGTGTGGTGAAAACATTTAGAATCTACTCTTTTAGCAAATTTCAAGTATATATTTCAGTATTGTTAACTCTAGTCACCATGCTATAAATTAGACCCCTAGAACTTATTTGTCTTATAACTGAAAGTTTTTACCCTTTGACCTACATCTCCCCATTTTCCCAATGCCCCAGCCCCTGGAAGCCACTAATCTATTGTGTTTTAATGATTTTTACTTTTGAAGATTCCACATGTAAGTGAGACTGTATAGTACTTGTCCGTCTTTTTTCACATAGTACAATGCCTTTAAGTTTCATTCATGTTGTCACAAATGACAGGCATTTCTTCTTTTGTGGCTGAATAATATTCCAATGTGTGTGTGTGTGTGTGTATGCACATACATGTACCACATACCACATTTTCTTATTTGCTCACCTGTTGATGGACAATTAAGTTGTTTCCATGTCTTGGCTATTGTGAATAATGCTGCAATGGGCATGGAGGAGTACAGATATCTCCTCAAGATAGTTATTCCATCTCCTTCGAATATATACCCAGAAGTAAGTTTGCTGGATCATATGATAGCTCTATTTTTAATTTTTTGAGGAAATGCCATACTGTTCTTCACAGTGGCTGCACCAATTTACATTCCCACCAGCAGTGCAAGAGGGTTCCCTTTTCTCCACACCCTCACCAACACTTGTTACATCTTATCATTTTGATAACAGTCATCCTAACAGGTGTGAGGTGGTAGCTCATTGTCTATTTGACTGGCATCTCCCTGATGATTAGAGATGTTGAGCACCTTTTTATGTACCTGTTGGCCACGTATATGTCTTTTTTCAAAAAATGTCTATTCAGGTCCTTTGCCAATTTTAAAATCAGATTATTTGTTTTTTTGCTATTGAGTTGTATGAGTTCCTTATATATTTTGGATATTAATCCCTACACCTTGCACTTATTTTTTCAATAAACATGAATGGAAGCCTTCTATTTATGTGTAACAACACAGACACTATATATACAAAGATGAAAATAATAGTTCATGAACCTGAAAGTCTCCTGGTGACCCACTGGAGGAGGGAATGAGACATAGCTGCTCTCTCTTGCATGATGACAACAATGAAATATCCATGATATTCTCTCATATCACTTTAATGATCTTCCTTCCTCTACTTCAAAATAGTTTCAAAAACCTCTTTATTTTCTCAACATACTGATTAACATACACTATTAACCACAATTGTACTCTGATCTTTACCTGTGTTTCTTTTGTTGACATTTAAGCCTTCTATTTTAAACCTGAAAGTTTGATCTGTTAGCTCATTTATCATCTTTTTTTCTTACTAGATGAAAAGAAATTCTACTAAGCGCCCACGGATACCTCTGGGAGGGCCGGCTCTGCAAATTCCAACTCTTGCAATTCCAGACTCTTCCAAAGATCTCTTAATGGGAGCCACAATCCATCACTGTATGGAAAGCAGTGCTTCAGAGACAAGCCCAGCTTTCAAACTGCTGCTTCCCAGACACTATGGACTCTTGCTGGAAAATAAACTAAGTTGGTGTCAATGATCCTAATCCCAAGTTGGGCACATTTCAAAAATTCTCTTTTATCAAAGTTAATGTTGGAATTGTGTCACAGCAATAATTTACGTTCACCTATTTAAAGGGCAAGAGGATATCTTCTAATTAACTATACAATGAAAATAAGAGAAGAGGCAGGACTTCCAGAATGGCAGAACAAGGAGCTCAGTGAAAACTCTTCACAGAAAAACAAAAAATTTAACTGAGGAAAAAAATTTTTTAACCATTTGAAGTCTCTAGAAAGTGTCCTAAGAGAATACATCAAATGGAGAAACATTCATTCATGAAAATCTACTAAATCTTGGTAAGAATTATGAGTCTCTGACTCACTCTCTTACATACCCTTCTTATCCAGCTCTGTGTACAGACCTCTCCACCAGACACTTTACTCCAGGCAGGTACAACCAAAGCCAAGTCACCAAACAAATAAACAAATAAGCAAATAAAACAACAATTCCTGGGGGGGGGGACTGGTATCCAGAGCTGCTGCAGTATAGTATCTAAAATGTCCAGTTTTCAACCAAGAATTATAAGACTTGTAAAGAAAAAGACAACTGTGTCCCATATACATGGGGAAAAAAATGCAAGCAGCAAGATCTGCATTTGAAGAGGCCCAGATGGTGGACTCAGCAACCAGAGACCTCAAAGAAGCTATTAAAATGATGCTAAGAGAGAAAAATGAAACCATGCTTAAAGAAATAAAGCTATCATGACAATGTCTCTTCAAATAAAGATGGTCAATGAAAAAATAAACATTACTAAAAAGAACCAGATAGAAAAATACAAAACCAAAATTAACAATTCACTGGAGGAGCTCGGCAGTAAATACCAGCAGCTGGCAGAAGAATCAGCAAACCTGAAGACAGATCAACAGAGATGATGTGATCTGAAGAAGAGAGAGAAAAAAGTTGGACGAAAAGTCAAGAGTCTCAGAGGAGCACGGGACACCATACACACAAATCAACATTCGTGTAATGGGAGAAGAGAAAGGAGGGAAAGAAAAAAATACTGAAGGAAATAATAGCTAGGATATATATTTACTGTACTACCATTAGGTGTCTAAACTATCTAGCCTCCTTAGAGAGCCCCTTCGCAGTCACTGGGTCCTGCTTCCATCCTCGCCCCTGGGACCCACTCCAGCATCTCCATTCCTGAACACATTCCCTCAATCCCGCCAGGCCAGACTGCTGGCTTTCTGCTCAGTCACTGCCTATCTGCCCTGTCACTTTGGGTTTCATGTCACCTACTCTCTTCCTGAGCGCATATTGACCTGGCAACCTACAAACACCAGTTTCCCCTTTGTTCTACATTTCCCTGTCTGCCAGAAGCAATTCTTTGCTCCTCAGTGGTACCAGGTGCCACCCTTGAATCCCAGACTTGGTCAGTCAGGAAGAGAGTTCAGAGGTTAAGAACTAAGCCCTGTATTATCTCTAATTTATAGCAAAAATCCTGAAAGGCAGGTATCTTCTGCCCATTCTGCAGATAATAAAATTGAAGTTTAGAAAGGTTAAGAACCTTGCCAGTAAATGGGAGAGCAGGGAAATGATCTGTACCTTCCTACTGTACAGACCACCTCCAGGTCTTATGGCACAACTCCTTTATTCTCTCTACTATACTCATGGGTTATAGACTCTAACAGTTTTCTCTTACTACTATAACCAATTATCCACAAACTTATTGGCTTAACACAACACAAATTTATCATCTTATAGTTCTGTCGGTCAGAACTCTGCTTCAGGTCACACTGGGTTCACTCAAGGTGTTGACAGGCTGCATTCCTTCTGGAGCCTTAGAGGAGAATCCGGTCCCTTGCCTTTTCAGCTCCTCGAGACTGCATTGCATTCCTTGGCTTTCGGCCCCTTTCATGTTCATGGCTAGTTGAGTCTTCCTTCCATAGCATCCCTCTGATGCTGACTCCTCTTCTGCCTCCCTCTTCCACTTTTAAAGACCCATCTGAAGAGCCTGGGTCACCTGGAAAATTGAGGCTTAGTCTCCCTACCTTAAGGTCAGTTTGTTAGCAAGCTTGATTCCACTGTTAACCTAATTCCTCCTTGCCTCGCAAGGTAGCATAGTCACAGGCTCTAGAGATTAGGATATGGACATCTTTGGGGCAATTATCCTTCCTACCACGTAGAGCGATCCTAGCTAGTCACTATAACGGTGCAGCAATCCCAGTTCCCTCCCCCCAGCCCTCCTTATTTTTCTATCCCATATCTTACCTACTCCCACACCCTCATCCTCCAGGAGGTTCTATCTTTCATGGATTCCTTCATGTTCCACCCCTTTTCTTGTCAGCACTCTCATCACAGTTCACATGCTGTCTCCCTCTTTCATTTTGGTTTCCATACATCCTGGCTCCATGGAAAGGCTAAGTTAAACTAAAATGCATGTGTGGACATGGACACATGGCTGTATACAAAACAGATAACCAACAAGGACCTACTGTATAGCACAGGGAACTCTGCTCGATATTATGTAACAACCTAAATGGGAAAAGAATTTGAAAAAGAATAGATACATGTACATGTATAACTGAATCACTTTGCTGTACACCTGAAACCTACACAACATTGTTAATCAACTGTACTCCAATATAAAATAAAAAGTTTAAAAAAAGTTTAAAAAATAAACTAAAAAAAGTAAAATACATGTGATGATAATTGTTTAACTTGTTACTCCTGCCAGAAATTATTGACATTTTAATAGAGTCCCCACCCCTGACTTAAAGCAAAAGAAAAATTAGATTCAATCTGATTATGGGGCGTTTCAGGGGTTTATCTGTTTGTTTCTATATATTCTGGGAGCTCAGGTTTTCAATGAATCCAAGTTCTGTCCGTCAGAATGCTCATGGGCTGTATCAGTTAAGCTTTTTGTTCTTGTTGCAAGCGACACAACTGGGCTTGTCAGTCATCCTTTTGCTGTGGCCAAGCAAAAGAAAAATTTACTAAGGGAATACAATAGCTATGAACCAGGATTGGAAATAGAGCAAAAACAAAGTAAGAAGGAACGATTAGAGGGTCTTGTAAGGACACTTTCACTGAAAAGAAAAAAACTCTAAAGTGCCAGGGGTTTTGTTTGTCTTGTTTTTATTCCTTGTGTTATTCTCAAGGAAAAGATTATGAAAGTTGCCAGCTGGCCAAGCTTAGCTTCATGACCACCCTTGGCTTTACTATGTCAGCAAAAGGAAAGATTTGGTAGAAGGAAGCTAAGAGCTACGAGGGCATCCCTTTAGTTTCATTTATGAGAAAGCAGATATGGAAAAGTGTATCAACCCGAGTTCAAGTAGAGAAGCGGAACCAACAGGAGATATACATTAAGAGATTTATTGCAAAGAATTGGCTTACATGATTGAGGGGGCTGGCTACGTAAATCCAAATTCTTCAGGCCATCTGGAAGGGCAGGCTGAAACTCCTGGGCACAGTTCCAAGCTGCAGCCCACATGCAGAATTCTTTTCTTCCCCAAGGGAAGCCTCAGTTCCCTTTATAAGGCCTTTCCACAGATTGAATCTGGCCCACCCAGATTACTGAGGATAATCCTTATTTAAATTCAACTGATATTGTACTTCTGTAACATCTACGAAATAAATTCACAGCAACACCTAGGTTAGCATTTGGTTAAATAACTGAAGACAGTATGGTAGCCAAGTTGACACATCAAAAGGCCATCACAGGAGAGGAGGAGCAGAACAGGGCAGTTTAAAGACTCACCAAATATTACCCACAATGTGGGAGAGATAATTTACCAAAAGACAATGATGGGATCATACTGGGGAAAAGTCCATGGATTCTGAACAGCCAAAAATAAACGCCCACTATAGAGGCTGGAGACGACTGCATAGAGGAGTGGACGGATCATGGCAGCAAGGGGGCTCTTTACCAGGCTGGATCTTTCTATCAAACCTCCCTTGACATATGTCTATCCAATGAGCTACTCTATATATCTATGAGGCATCATGGTCTTACTTATCATCTTTAATTCCTTAATGCAGAGAAACTTTTATGAAGTAAGTAACTTAAGATTATCAGGCACATGGTGAGTTTAGTTGCAGAAATTATTTTGAAGCCATAGATGCCTTTGGGAACCCTCAAATTATAACATATTAGAAGTTACTGTTTCAGTCAAGTGTTTCCTTGAGTTAGAAAATCACTCAAGTGTATCAATCTTTCTATTAACAACATATCCACAGGGACTGAGAGAAATTCACCAACCTCAAGAAGAACTACTCCGTGTTATCAGCACAGAACAAGTATGAGATAGACATGATAAACCTGAAGTCAAAGCTTCAAGAGTTCTGTCTGTCAAATAATAAATCTAGTTGATGTCTAAATTCCTCAGGACTTCTGAAAATGCAGAAAATAAAGCTGAGCTGGAGCCTCGCCTTTTTCTGTTCCATCACCTGAACTGTTAGGTTTTTTTCCTCTCCTACCATTCGTTTTGCAAGTTTGGATAAACTCTCCCTTTCTTGGTTGCCTATCATCTCTCCCTCTTTCATTCCCTCTAAACACCATTTCTGCTGCATCTTCAAAAGCTTATCTCCTCTCCACAGCTGTCTGTTCAAAGTTGAGAGGCTGACACTGATTTAAATAGCTTGAATTGCTCTGAAATAAATTCCTCAGGGCAGAGAACAATTTCTTATGCATTGTCAATAGCTAAATATGGTGTTCGTGTTTCAAAAACACAGTATGAATATAAATAACAGAAAGTCCTAAAATAGGGTAGTAATTTCTGTATATTATAAATTAAAATCTGATGCTTTAGAGTGAACTCTGAGTTCTAAAAATTTATCAGAAGGTGAAGCTCTAGTCTACTGTGTGGGAGACAGAGCCTTACAAACAGAAAATTGCACATCCTTTCAGCATAATATGAATGTCCAGGGAACTGACTTTTTATTCCACTATGCCTAGACTCTCCATGGTAGAGAATACTGACTGTTCATGATTATTCCTTTCCCCTGTGGTCTTCCTGTGGGTAGAATAGACTTCCTAGCTCTACTGACTTTGGGCTTACCCATGTGATTTGATTTAGCTAGTGGAATGTAAGTGGACATGGGATGAACAGAGGTCTTACATTGCTTGCATGTTTTGCTTTAGCTTCCTGAATTTCACCATAAGTCCAGAACTTTCTCACAGTTCCAGAATGAGGAGACATGTGGGACCTACCTGGATCCACCCAAAGCCTGAGTCCTAATCCAGCTGACCGCAAAGGATCTCAGCTGAGCCCAGCAGAGCCACAGCTGACTTACAGACAGGAGAGCAGGAAATAAACATTTATTGTTATAAGCCACTGAGATTAAGGTGTGGCTTTTAATATAGTGCAGTCAGAGCAGGGACCAAGGAATATATTCCCCAATCCTCAAATAATTTCAACGAGAATAAATGAAACATTAGGAAATATTAACTCTAAAGAGATGTCTGCTCCTTTTTATACTTTCCTCTGATCTCCCAAGCCACGCTCCTTCCCAAAACTCAGTCTCAGAAAATTTCAAGCCACTCCATGTGATGAGCCTGTAATCCTTTTTTCAAGCATTTTGTTGTAATAAAACACCTTGGACACATGCCCAACTAATGAATAACCATTAGTCTGCATAGAGGTATAAATGAATACTCCTGGAAGAAACGCTATTATTCACTGTGGTAGCTTGTCTTCAACATGCCGCCCCCCACCCCGATGAATCATGCTTCCCAGTATTTATGCACTTGTGTAGTCCCCTTCCACATTTAATATGAGCTAGTCCTGTGAAACCAAAAGAATGCAGCACACGTGACACTTGGTGACTTCTGAAACTATGTTATAAGAAACTTTGTAGCTCTCCTTTGGATTCTTACAACACTCATTCTACAGTCCTGAGCTACTACGTAAGCAGTCTAATGCTCCAGCTGCTGGAAAGACCATATTGGAAAGGCTGGAACTCATGGAGGACAGAGACTCAGCTGAGACCAGTCTTCCAGCTGCCCCTCCTAAGCTACCAGGCAAGTGAGACCCCAAACAAGTGAAGCCTTCTTGGACTACCTAAAACCATCCCAGCTACCAGCTGCAAACGACTGCGTGACACCAGGTGATGCCACACCCAGCCAAGCCCTGCTCAATTCTCGACCTACAGATTGTGAGCACAATAAAGTTGTTTTTGTTTTTAACCAGAATGTTTGGGGTAGTTTGTTATACTAATTGATACCCAAAACATTCATTTACATGCTTTACCAAAGTGACATAATAACTAGTTATAACTATCATCAACATTTGTAACTGAGCAGGACCCTATGGGGCTTTCCCAAGAGAGAGCCCCCCCGACCCCATGTCCTTCATCTGCCTCTTGTCTGTAGAAAATCTTTAGCCTCCTAGACCCTCCCTGAGTTCCAAAGAGCAAACTTGATCAGAGATGTGAGAAAATGCAGAAAGAAAGGAAACAGCCAAGCAAGATAAAATAATGGTGATTTAGCCACTAAACAAAGTCAAGGACCTTTAGTTCCTCCTCAAGGGCTATAGAGAATATTCTGAGCCATGTCCTTTGAGCTGTTTTGCAGATACTGAAACCCCCACCAGGTGGGAGAAGTTAACTGTCTGCTGCCCACAAGCATGTAGACCCCAGTCCAGTTGGACCCAGAAGGTTGATGATGTTGACTCCTGATGACCTCACCACCAACCAATCAGAAGAATGTCCACGAGCTGACCACACCCCCACAAACCACCCCTCCCTCACCCTGCCTTTAAAAACCTTTCCCTGAAAGCCACTGGGGAGAACAGGTCTTTTAAGCACAAGCTGCCCATTCTCCTTGCTTGGTGCCCTGCAATAAACACTGCACTTTCCTTCACCACAACCTGGTGTCAGCAGATTGGCTTTACTGTGTGCGGGTGAGTGGACCCAAGTTTGGTTCAGTAACACATTTACTAAATGTTGTTATATGTACGCTATGCACCATGAATCATTGTTTAATTTCTTCCTCACATTAATATCAGCACCTATGAAATATGTAACATAATTATTGCCATTTGGTAAGTGATGAAGTTCTGACACAGTGATATTAATTAAAGTACCCAAAGTCAGATGGGTAGTAAAGTAGTGGAAACAAGGTCTTATCTAGGAAGTATCACAAGTTCTGACCCCTAACCGCAATAATTAAAAACTGGGGAAAATCCAGAGCTTTGATTTCCCAGGGCAGTGCTTTTTTCACTTAGCCAGTTCACAGTAACCAGGCAGCCAGTTTACAAGCCTTTTGATGAAAGTTACAATGTTGGCGTTTGTGCAAAGAGACAGGAAATTAAATTACACTTATTAAAGGAAAGGCTGGTTTAGACCAGTTGAAGATCTGTCTCCAAGTCTTTGAGGTGTTGAAAGAGGGGCAGAAGGCCAAAAGAGTTTATGCAAAAAAAAATGATATTGCCAGCTGGCCCAAAATATTAGTATTCACAACAAAGACAACTACTACCTGCCAGTTCAAGAAAGAAACAGCAGAATTAAGAAGAATTATGAAGCAAAGTACTTTTCCTTTCTGGGTGGACTTGTCATGAGGGCCTGATTTAGCTGAGTGTAAAATTCAATTATGTGACTCACTGACTGAGGTTTTCACAAGACTGTTGCCTCAAATATAATTACCATTGTGGCCAATAAGTATGCAAAGTTTTGCTCGTTGTTTATAAACAATAAAGAATGTGAATCTAAGAAGAGTACAGGGAGTCTAAGATTTCTAGGTAATATGGAAATGATGGATTTTCTTCTTGACTGTGACTGACAGCAGGAGATCTTCTGATTGTTGTCCTCAGGTAGCCTTGAAAGGAAGATCCCTGACCCAGGGTTCCATCCATTTCTTCCACTGAGAGGGCTTGAATCAGTGTATAGGCCACTGCTAACTATAGAAAATAATACATCAATCAAAAGCATGGTTCAAAAAGATACATGCACACCAATGTTCACTGCAGCTCTATTTACAATAGCCAGGGCATGGGAACAACCTAAATGTCCATCAACAGACGAATGGATAAAGAAGATGTGGTACATATATACAATGGAATACTACTCAGCCATAAGAAAGAACAAAATTATGCCATTTGCAGCAACATGGATGGACCTAGAAATTATCATGCTAAGTGAAGTAAGTCAGACAGAGAAAGACAAATATATGCTATCACTCATATGTGGAAGCTAAAAATAAGGGTACAAATGAACTTATTTACAAAACAGAAGTAGAGTCACAGATGTAGAAAGCAAACTTATGGTTACCAAGGGATGAGGGTCAGGGGGAGGGATAAATTGAGAGATTGGGATTGACATATACACACTACTATATGTAAAATAGGTAACTAATAAGAACCTGCTGTATAGCACAGGGAACTCAACTCAATGCTCTGTAATGACCTGTATGGGGGAAAAAAAACTAAAAAAAAGAGTGGATTTATGTATATATATAACTGATTCACTTTGCTGTACACCTGAGACTAACACAACATTGTGAATCAACTATACTCCAAGAAATACTTGAAAAAAAAGCATTGTTAAGGATGACTTCAGTTACAACAAGCAAACCAAACTGAGGGATGGACTACAAAATAACTGGTCTGTCCTCCTCAAAAACTTTGCAAAATTCAAAGAAAGACTGAGGAACTCTTCCAGTTTAAAGGAGAATAGAAAGACATGACAATCAAAGGCAACATGATATCCTGAAATGAATCCTGAACAAGAAAAGGAAATTACTATTCCTCTTCTGCTTAATAAGACATCAGTGGAACAACTGGTGATTATCTAATACTATAGATGAGATGACAATATGCTATCAAATGGAATTTCCTGATTTTTGGTTGTGATTTTGATTGTACTGCAAATGTTTTTAGGAAATACATACTGAAGTGTTTAGGGGTAAAAAGACATTGACTTTCATATTGTTCAGAAAAAAAAGATCTTTACTCCATCTGGAATTTATTTTTCTACTTAATGTAGATGGGAGTCTAATATTATTTCCTCCATATGCATAGAACATCGAGTCAGCAGAGTTTATTAAATAATTCATCCTTTCCCACTAAATTAAAATATTGCCTTTGTCATATATTCTCATATATAATTAAGATCTATTTCTGGAATGTGTATTTTGTTCCATGCATCTACTTTCCATTCCAATGTCAACATCATAGCAATGTGGCTTTATAGTATGATTCAGTATCTGGGAAGGAAAGATAGCTCACCTTCTTTTTCATATATCTTTTCATATATATAAAATGTATGTGTATATATACACATATATATCCCTAATACATGAAATATATATGTATATACACTTGTATACTGCATACATATTAATGTGTATATACATGTGTGTCTACTCAAATGTGTATGTACTTATATGTGTATGTACGTTTATGTGTATATTTTGTATATACATTTATATATATAAATATATATAGCATTTGTGAAAATGTGTGTGCAATTATGTTGCTATACTTGGGCATTTCCTCAAAATAACCTTGTAATTCTAATTTCAAATGCATTGAATTTATGTGTTCACTTTTGAATGAATTAAAATTTTCATGTTATTCTATTTTTATCATCCAAGAACATATAATACTTTACCATTTAGCTCTTGGTTTTATCCTTACATTAGTCTTTATAATTTTCTTCTTTCTTTCTTTATAACTCCTGTGTCTGTCCTGCTAATTCCTAATATGATTTTGTCATTATTATAAAGATAATATTCCAAGTCCATTTCTAAATACTAATTATTAGAATAGAGAATATGTGCTTTTTGCCACCTTACCAAATTCACTTATTTTAGTAGTTTTTTACTCTTTGGTTTTCTAGACCTGCTGTCAAATCTTAGCAGATAAGAGGTGTTACAGCAATAAAATCTTGGCAAAAACATAACATTATCTTTTCTTTTTCAGTATTTGTATCAGTGTTCCTTCATTTCTTCTCTTACTTCATTTTCTTGGACCCCTAAATTAATATTGAATAAAAATAATAAAAGGTTTTTCTATCTAATGCTGACTTTAATGTTCAGTTTTATTGTTTCAGCATTTAGGAGAATATTTACCATCGTTTTTTGGTAAATAGATTTTCATTACATTTGGTTTCTTTCTAATACTCTTTTACCTGATTTTGATAGAAGTGGCTCCTGGATATTAAATATTTTTAGCAGCTTTTAATATCTAATAGGATTATAATAACTTTCCTAAAGTTATATACCACTATTTTTCTATATTAATCCCTACCTTGCTATGATGGTTTAAACTTTTGATCAATTACTGGATTCTACTCACTGATTTTATTTGGAAGTTTTGCCTTTGTGTTTGTGAGTACGACATAAGTTTCCTTCTTTAGACTGTCGTTTCTTTATCAGTTTTCACCATTAATATGATGCTATCTTCATGAATAAAGTGGGGTAATTTCTATCTCATACTAGTGGATTACCTTAAATAAAATTGGAATAATCTATTTTTAAATATTAGATACAACTTATTTTTGAAATCTATTGACAGGTGCCTTTTTCAAGGCTAAATTTAGCACCTTCTACCACCTTTAATCAACTATTCAGTTGTCTACACTTTCTTGGAAAAATAATTTATAATTTCCTAAGAAAGTATCATATTTGTCTAGTTTTTCAAAATTGCTACCAAGACCCTTCTTGTAGTCAGCTCTTCAGTTTTTTTTCTATTGCATGGTTGTTCCTTTCCATTCCATATTTTTATAATTTTGCCTTTTCATTGTTTCCTATAGACTCCTTAGTGGTTTAACTAGTTTTGTTTTTTCAAAATCAGTAATTTTATTTATCCTCCCCCATATTGTGTTTTTGCCCCACTACTTTCATTTTTACCTTTATTAATTTCCTATGTCTTCTAATTTATTTTTAAAAATGGGTAATAAGTTAATTCCCTCTAATTTTCATCTTTCTTCTTTAATATTAAAAGTGTTCAAGGCTACACTCATTTGCTAAGAGTACAGGTTTGGCTGTGCCATGTGTTTCCAGTTTGCTCTGCTTCCTATTCTAGTTTGCAATTTTCTTTCAATTCCCAGTTTCATTTAATAGTTACCTAGAAATGCATTCTTAGTTGCTATACATTAAAATTTTGGGGTTAGTTTTATGTCATTTATTCTTAATAATTGTTTCATTCAACTTCTAATATCTGTTATATTATGATAGAAAAGGTGGCCTATAAAATCTATATATGCGGGGCTTCCCTGGTGGCGCAGTGGTGGAGAGTCCGCCTGCCGATGCAGGGGACACGGGTTCGTGCCCCGGTCCGGGAAGATCCCACATGCCGCGGAGAGGCTGGGCCTGTGAGCCATGGCCGCTGAGCCTGCGCGTCTGGAGCCTGTGCTCCGCAATGGGAGAGGCCACAACAGTGAGAGGCCCACGTATCGCAAAAAAAAAAAAAAAAAAAAAACTATATATGCAAAATTTCTTTGGGCCAAGTAAATGATAAATTTTTGAAATATTTTATAGATGTGTAGAAGAAAGTATATTCTTTAGAAAGATGTTTAAAATCTTTCTTTATTACATTTATTTCCTATGCTGTTGCTTATTTTGTGTGTACAAGATATGCATAATTCAAAATGAGGTATATTGAAGTAATCCAATATATTTATATTTTTATCAAGTTCTCATATTTTTAAGTTTTTCTTTACCTCTCTTAAGAGCTATTGAGTTGTTCAGAGCATTCCAGTTCCTGGTTGGTATATGTTTTTCATAAACTGTACCTTTAATTGTTACCCCTCATGACTTAGTTCTTTTAACCTTAAATTCTACACTGATATTCCTTTTGCCTCTTGTGCTTTCTTTTTTCTTTGCATTTTCTTTATATGACTCTTTAAAATCATTTTGAGTATTTTTCTTGCGAATAACAGTTAACTATATTTTTTAAGTCAGTTTGACACTTTTAATCAGAGAATTCAGTTCTCATATTTAGTGAAACCATTGACATACTTAATTTTATTCCTTCTCCTTTATTTTCAACATTCATTTTATTTACTTTTCTGTCTTATTTTTTTGGTTTGATGATTATTGCTATTTGCTCTTTTCCTATGCTCATTTGGAAATTTTACCAATAGATTTTCCCAATTCTTTAATGATTACCTTATCAATATTTCTCTACAATTATTTGAAGTAAAAGTAAAAACCATTTCCCCCAATAAAATGCTCCATGTCCTATCATTTTCCACTTCTCCATAGATTACACATTTAGCATACAGACATTTCTTTCTTTGACCCTTCCATCAAAATTGAAGAATTTGAATGATTTTACTTCCTCGATCTTTTCCCCCTCAGCTCAAGTCCTAGGATTTACTGAGAATTTAATAATTTTAGTTTTAACTATTAGTTGAATTTCCATTGCAGTGTCTCTTTCTCTGTCACATTTATCATATTTGGCATTTATATCACATATTCTCAGTCTATCATTATCCATCTTTGTCTAAGTAAACACACAAATAAGCACTTGTTCATTCTCAGATTTGTTGTTCACAATTTCTACTTCATTTCACATTTCCTTGGCTTGATTACTCATTTCTTCTTCACTTGTTCATTTAGAATCTCTTCTAGAACACTGTGTTTTCCTTAGAGATTATATTCTATAAATTATTATAAAGTCTTAATTGAATTGTTTGGTCTGCCAGGTCAATTACAGTTTTCTGGGGAAGAGATTCTCAGGTTGAATTCCTGAACCTTCTGTTGTCTCTAAGAACTATGCTACTGTTTCCTAGATTCCAGTATTGCAGATTGGAAATAGCGTAACAGTCTTAATCTTTCCCCCTATGTATAACTTGATCTTTCCCATACGAAGGTTCTCAGAATTTCCAGGTGTGCTTATGCACCTGTCTTTTCTCATCCATACCCCTGGACTTAAATATGCTTTTTCACTCTGTGACTTGGGTCTTTCAGAGACATTCCCTTCTTAAGTTCTATGTGCATTTAGATGTCCAGGGTCTATCTTCCACGTCATTTATCTTTTTCGTCATAATTTCTCTTTATGTTTTTGCTCTATGTTTTAAGATATTTACTCTAATTGATTTCCTGGACTGCCAATTCAATTTCAACTCTGACCATCCTCTCCTTCAATTAAACCAAAAACTTTTGCACAGAAATTGTTTTTAACTCCAGAAAATCTACTCTTCTATTGCCTTGAATGCTTTATTTTTTTTCAAGTTGTCATATGACTCCTCCAGTCTCTGTTTCACTAGATGTGCATTCTGGGTTGTTCTTACTGATCATCTTTCTAGTTTCTGGGCACCTTAAATTTTATTTTTCCATAGAGTCTAAAGTTTAATACCTGGAGTTTCTGAAGTCCGGGAAGCAGTGAAAAGCTAAATGCTCTCTACTCCATGAGTCTCTGAAGCATCACAAGGAATCCTTTGCCCAATCCCTGGCTGCTTTCACTCACCCTCAGGAGCAAGGAGGACCATCCACCCAGTCAATTCTTCTTGGCCTCCTGAGCACCATGAGTCCAGCGCCCCCCCCCGCCCCCCATGGAGATGTTGACCTTCTATCAGTGGGCACACACTAAGGTGAGGTCATGGTTTTCTCAAGCCTTGGCAATCCTAATCCTCACTTCAGTTCCCTCTGATACTGGTCTTTAGGATCGCATCCACCAATGAAGGCAAAAAGCTTCCTACTCCTTTGACCCACCATAACTCCTGCAGAACCAAAGCTTCACTTACAACGACCTTCCTTCAGCCTCAGTAGTCATTTGGTCCATGTGGAAAAGACAGGTTAGAAATAGGATTGAAAGAAAAGGAGCTGTTGTCTTCCCAGAATATCCCTTTTCTTTACAGTTTTCAATATTCTCCCCATATTTTATTGTGTTTCATCCTTACAACACTGTGAGATAGAAGTTTGAACCCTGAAATATAGGCTCATTGCTATTTTCACTTAAAAAATAGCGTAGTAAACAGAGAGAAAAAAACTCAGATTGGTCCTGCTTCGGTGTGTGTGGTTACATTCCAACATCAACATATTCAGGTTCCAAGACCTGCAACCAGCTATTATATCTTTGCATATTTTAAGAATGCAATCTCCAAAGGGAGAAAAACCAGAGGTGTGGATAAGTGAACATGGAACAGCTCACACAGTTTGGGGCTGTGAGCTCAGTACCATTAAGATATGCTCTCCTGGCAGGACTGTACCAACACATGGTCACAGTTAACTCTCCTGGTCATCTCAAGTCTAGCACAGCTGGCAGTATAGATACAGGCACATGGGCTACTCTCTGGGTTATATGAGAATCACGACAGGTACGGATATTGAGCTGCGTGAGCTGTTTGTATATTTTGGAGAATAATCCCTTGTTAGTTGCATGGTTGGCAAATATTTTCTCCCATTCTGTAGGTTTTTCATTTTGTTTATGGTTTCCTTTGCTGCGTAAAAGCTTTTAAGTTTAATTAGGTCCCATTTGTTTGCTTATGTTTTTACTTCCATTACTCTGGGAGACGGATCCAAAAATATACTGCTGTGGTTTATGTCAAAAAATTGTTCTGCCTATGTTTTCCTCTAGGAGTTTTATAGTATCCAGTTTTACATTTAGGTCTTTAATCCATTCGGGGTTTATTTTTGTTTGTACGGTGTTAAGAGAATGTTGTAATTTCAGTCTTTCACATGTTACTGTCCAGTTTTCCCAGCACCACTTATTGAAGAGACTGTCTTTTCTCCACTGTATAGTCTTGCCTGCTTTGTTGTAGATTAATTGGACCATAGGTGCATGGGTTTATTTCTGTGCTTTCTATCCTGCTCCATTGATCTATATTTCTGTTTTTGTGCCAGTACCATACTGTTTTGATTACTGTAGCTAAATTGGTACAGCCACTTGGAGAACAGTATGGAGGTTCCTTATAAAACTAAAAATAGAGCTACCATATGATCTAGCAATCCCATTCGTGAGCATATATCTGGATAAAACCATAATTCAAAAAGACACATGCACCTCAATGTTCATTGCAGCACTATTTACAATAACCAAGATATGGAAACAACCTATCCATTCAACATATAGAATGGATAAGGAAGATGTGGTATATATGTGTATATATATATATGCAAATATACACACTGGAATATTACTCAGCCATAAAAAAACAATGAAATCATGCCAATTGCAGCTACATGGATGGACCTAGAGATTATCATACTGAGAGAAGTAAGCCAGTCAGAGAAAGCCAAATATCATATGATGTTACTTGTATGTGGAATCTAAAAAAAAAAAATGATACAAATGAACTTACTTGCAAAACAGAAATAGACTCACAGACTTAGAAAACAAACTTAGGGTTACCAAAGGCGAAAGGGGGTAAGGGAGGGATAAATTACGAGTTTGGGATTAACAGGTACACAGTACTATATACAAAATAGATAAACAACAAGAACCTACTGTATAGCGCAGTGTACTCTACTCAATATTTTGCAATAATCTATATGGGAAAAGAATATGAAAAATAGTATAACATATATATTATACACATATAATATATATATATGTATAACTGAATAACTTTGCTGTACACCTGAGACTAGCACAGCACTGTAAATCAACTATACCTGAATAGTGGGATTGCTGGATCATATGGTAGTTCTATTTTTAGTTTTTTAAGGAACTTCATACTGTTCTTCATAGTGGCTGTATCAATTTACATTCCCACCAACAGTGCAAAAGGATTTCATTCATTGCAGCACTATTTACAATAGCCAGGACATGAAAACAACCTAAATGTCCAATGACAGATGAATGGATAAAGAAGATGTGGTACATATATACAATGGAATATTACTCAGCCATAAAAAGTAACGAAATTGGGGTCGTTTGTAGATGTGGATTCACCTAGAGTCTATCATACGAGTGAAGTAAGCCAGAAAGAGAAAAACAAATATTGTATATTAACATATATATGTGGAATTTAGAAAAATGGTACAGATGAACCTATTTGCAGGGCAGGAATAGAGATGCAGACATAGAGAACGGACATGTGGACACAGGGGAGGAAGGGGAAGGTGAGACGAACTGGGAGATTAGATTTGACATAAATACACTACCATGTGGAAAATAGATAGCTAGTGGGAACCTGCTGTATAGCACAGGGAGCTCAGCTTGGTGCTCGGTGACGACCTAGATGGGTGGGATGGAGGAGGGAGGTCCAAGAGGGAGGGGATATATGTATACATGTAGCTGATTCACTTCACTGTACAGCAGAAACTAACACAACATTGTAAAGCAATTATACTCCAATTAAAAAAAAAAAACTATACTTGAATAAAAAAAAAGACAGGTATTGATAAAAGCTCTTTCCTCTTGATATACATCCTTTTTCAAACTCTAAACAGCATCTAACAAATCTTTAATCAATACAGTGTACAAAAGGACAGGTATTGGTTTTCAAGGCATTTATGTTTTAGTTAGGATCTACACATTAAAATTCAAACATGAAGGTGACTCGTGCACTCTCCACTTAAAAACAAGACAAACTGCTTCTTCTGACACAATAAACCTTAGCCATTTTTGCCATGCTCCAATGTTTGAACAAGTAAGGGAAAGTACAGTGGATATCCTTTATTTTTGAGATATGCCTCTCACCACTGACTTGAATAGTGTAATAACTCTTGGTGAGCTTGCAAGTTTCTTTTACCCTCCCTTCTCTTTTCCTTACCTCCTGCTCAGACTTATCACCCTGGAGAACTGATGTTGCACACCCAGGGTTATAACTTGGCTGCTGGTGACAGCTTAAAAGGGAATGCCTCTTAGCAATTCGTATTCTAAAATGTCCTCCCCTTTTCTCTCATGGGAAACCTCCTTCAACGGTTTCAGGTCTGCAGAGTCTTGCAGAAAACGCAACATCGTTCAGGTTTATGGACCGAATGGTACAGGCTGCTCCCTTCATAAAGTAGCCCTCTCTAACCACTTTTTTTTTTTTTTTTTTTTTTTGGCCACACCCCGCGGCATGTGAGATCTTAGTGCCCCCACCAGGGATCAAACCTGCGCCCCCTGCAGTGGAGGTGCAGTCTTAACCACTGGATAACCAGGGAAGTCCCTAACCACTTTTATAACTTACTGTCTCAAAAACACCACAGGAACAATTAGTCCAAGAAAGAGAAATATAAACACTAATAAGTAGGGACTTCCCTAGTGGTCCAGTGGCCAGGGCTCTGCACTCCCAATGCAGAGGGCCCGGGTTGGATCCCTGGCCAGTGAACTAGATCCCGCATGCCACAACTGAGGCCCAGCACAGCCAAATAAATAATAAATAAATATTTTTTTAAAATAGTAAGTAATATTTTTTAAAAATAGTAATAGTAATAAATAAATATTTTTAAAAATAGTAAGTAATATAATAGTAAGTAGTATTTATACTAAGTAATAGTACTACTACCACTATTAATAATAATATTAACAGTACAACATGCAACTAAAACTTATTGCATACTTAATATCTGGCAGTAACTTTCATAATTCCTTTACTTCAGAAAACACTTTTACTTTATACTTTCTTATGGTTGAAGAAGTAGAAGCGCAGAGAGAATTGAGTAGCTTGCCCAAAGTATCCAGCTAGAGAGCATGGAATTTGAAACTAAATCAGTCTGACAATGGGGCCCATCCTCATCTTTGTCATACTGTAATTCTGTAGTCATCACAACTTATCAGTCTACAGCTTCTTAATGCTCTGACAGCTTTCACTAGAAATAAGCAATATGATTTGTATTGCTAGTAGTAGCTAACTTGAATTTTTCTTCTGCTTCTACTGGTCATCAACTAGCTCCAGGCCAAAACACAGCTTCTAAGCCTGGATATCCCCCAGTGTAAATGGCTAGATGATCTCCAAAGCTCCCTTCTACCTTACATACCTGTCACCAAGGGTCAATGTGGTAAGTCTACGTTGATGAATCATGATGTTAAAATACAATTTTGACCATAAACAAGAAGAAATAATATGAAAATATATTACATGAATAAAAAGCTTTCTTTCTCAAGAAATGGGAACCCTATGCATGATGGACTGTACATATATTTCCTAGGTTTTAACTATTCTTGCTGTACTTTATTGATGAGCCATAATGCTGTAATCCCCAAGGGAAGAATGAAACCCTCACAGTGAAGTTCAATGTATTTACACTCTTAAAATCAGATGCCAGTTTTTTTTCTCAGCCACTCCACGTGACATGAGGGATTTTAGTTCCCCAATCAGGGATGCATCCCACACCCCCTGCAGTAGAAGTGCGGAGTCCTAACCACTGGACCACCAGGGAATTCCCTCAGGTGACATTTTGCCATCATAACGGGGCACACAATGTTCAAATAATTCTCTGCTGCTGTCCCACCTTCTTACAGATGTCAAATACCAATGGAGAGAGCTACACTATTCAACACTTAGAGAAAAGGAAGAGAAAAAATATTAAAATAAATGCACACACACATAGTTTTAATGTATATTTGACAAGAAGAGAATTTCTAGAACTATGTCTCAAGCTGTCATCACTATGAAATTATCCATCGGGTAATGGAAAAGGCAGAGACTGCCAAATCTCCCCATTTCAGGTCTTTTCTTCAGATGTCAGCTTTGTAACCTAGAGCTTCCACATAACTGTAAATTAAGACGTGTCAGTAGCACCCAAAACAAATATGAAATATTTGCTTTTGAGATGTCTCTTCCCATTTCAAGAGAAAAACGTCGAAGCCCTTTCTCTGTGTTGTCTCACTGCTGCAATAAGACAAGGGAAGAATCCCCTGTGGAAAAAAACTAGTAACAGTGTTATTATTCATTTAGGAATAAGAACATCCATCTTCTTTTATGGGACTGATGCCAGCAGGGGTTAGCTCAGAATGGGTAAGAAGTAAGTTCTGAGGGCAAGAGGCAGAAAGCACAACAGAAGGTCAATCTGGGACCTTAAATATTTAAAGTTATGTGATCGAAAACACTACAAGGTATTTTCAGTCCTAAATACATGTCTTCAAGAAGCAGGTGTATCCAAGTACACTGATCTGTTTTTCTTTCCCTGATGAATCATTTTTATCTGATTAACTAAGCACATTCATATTTTTAGCCATTCAGCAGACATGACTTGGGACTCCACAACACTGATCAAAACCACAGGTACGATAAACCAAACACAGATTTTCTCCTACAGAATTCACATACAAGGCGGGGGGGACAGAATATAGCTAACCACATAATAAAAACAGTAACAGCTAATGTGTAATGAGTGCTTATGTCAAGCAAATAGGTTCTATTATTATCTCGATTTTCAAGATGAGGAAACTGGGACTAAGGGAAAGTAACTGTTCCCAAATTTATGTATCTACTAAAAAATTGGCATACAAACTTTAACTTTAATTCCTACTTTTAACTGCTATGCTACAATCTATTAGTGTAAAGGATTTGTATCATAAGAGAACAATCCAGCATTAAATGGATTTCATAGAGAAATTTACAGCTGGAAGGATCAGAAAAGATTGCATGGAAGAAGTAGCATTTGGCCAGGTAAGGTTTGATTCTTTGAAGAATGGGCTCCATGTCAATCATTCCGAGTGAAGCAATTACATCTGCCTGTTTCAGTTAGAAATACTGTAGTCTGCTGGTACAGGAATTCCTATCATTTCCTCCCAGGGGTGTGTATCAGAACCCTCTATACATTGTGGATGCATTTAAAAATGATACTCCACCCTCCCACCATCCCCCAGTATGTACTGTTTTCCTCACAACACATGAGCTAATGCAGATTCTAAAATAGTAAGTAACGTTCCCAGGCTTACCCAGAGAGCAAGAAGATTTCAATCAGCATCATTCTGATATGAACACCCAGGGCTGGTACCTCACCCAAGCCGGGGCCTCCATCAGGTCTTACAACAAGGGCAAGGGAAAAGTAAACACACGTTGGCTGTTGGCAAGAGTGTGTCTGTCTTCCTTGATGAATAGTTTGGTAGAATTTTTTAATCAAAAATACCCTACCTATCTCCAGGTTTAAATCCATTGTAAGATAACAATGAAAATGAAACTAAAGGGCACTCAAAGACAGAGTAGGCAATAATGAGCTAGAGGAGAAAAGGAGGGATACAGTCAGTGGGAGAGATGCTTGGTAGTGAACGCTGAGGGCTCATCTAAGAAAACCTCATTCCCTTCTGGACTTTATCCTTTAAGGACAGCACCATCGAGAAAGCACTATAAGTGCAATGAAATAAGAGGCTTATTCTAAGAGTGAGATCTTAGGTCTTAGTTGGAAGAGCTGGAGAAGGAAAATTACAAAGAAAGGAGAAAAACTCTCCCTAGCGATGGGGCAGATGAACAAGTTTCCATTTTCAGAGACACCTGGAAACTCTGTGTCTGGCTCCATGGCAAGTGTCAGTTGTTGGTGCTTTCACAGCAAAGTGTCTCAGAGTGGGCGGGGTCATGGCTGGACAAATCCCTGGCCATAAGGAGAAGAGCTGGACACTCAGCAGGATGAACTGGACCCTCTCCCCATCTCCACCCATCAAAGCCCTTCACAGCTTGATGGATGCTGCTTCACTTTTGCCTCCCAAATCTGCAACCAATTCTAGCCTAACACCGTCCTGGGATGGGGTTGTGAGAAATGGAGTTCTCGCCAAAGCCAAGTTGACAGTGGAACAGAGGTCAGCAAAGTATGGCTGGCAGGTGAAATCCAGTCCGTTCCTATTTTTGTAAATAAAGTTTCCTGGCACACAGTCAAGCTCACTCATTTATGGGTCTTTGGCTTCTTGGGGGCTACAATGGCAGAGTTGGTAGCAGCAACAAGATCATGAGGCCCACAGAGCCTCAAATCTTTGCTCTCTGGTCCTTTAGAGAAAACACAAAAGACCCTGAATAGCCAAAGCAATCTTGAGAAAGAAAAACAGAGCTGAAGGAATCAGGATCCCTGACCTCAGAATATACTAGAAAGCTACAGTAATCAAGACAGTATGGTACTAGCACAAAAACAGAAATACGGATCAATGGAACAGGATAGAAAGCCCAGAGATAAACCCACACACCTATGGTGACAAAGGAGGCAAGAATACACAATGGAGAAAAGACAGCCTCTTCAATGAGGGGTGCTGGGAAAACTGGACAGCTACATGTAAAAGAATGAAATTAGAACACTCCCTAACACCATACACACAAAAAAACTCAAAGTGGATTAAAGGCCTAAATGTAAGGCTAGACACTATAAAACTCTTAGAGGAAAATATAGGCAGAACACTCTATGACATAAATCACAGCAAGATCCATTTTGACCCACCTCCTGGAGTAACAGAAATAAAAAGAAAAATAAACAAATGGGACCTAATAAAACTTAAAGGCTTCTGCACAGCAAAGGAAACCATAAACAAGATGAAAAGACAACCCTCAGAATGGGAGAGAATATTTGTAGACGAAGCAACTGACAAAGGATTAATTTCCAAAATATACAAGCAGCTCATGCAGTTCAATATCAAAAAAACTAACAACCCAGGCTTCCCTGGTGGCGCAGTGGTTGAGAGTCCATCTGCCAACGCAGGCGACACGGGTTCATGCCCCAGTCTGGGAAGATCCCACATGCCGCGGAGAGGCTGGGCCCGTGAGCCATGGCTGCTGAGCCTGTGCGCTCGGAGCCTGTGCTCCGCAACGGGAGAGGCCACAACAGTGAGAGGCCCACGTACCGCACAAAAAAAAAAAACTAAAAAAAAACTAACAACCCAATCCACAAATGGGCAGAAGACCTAAACAGACATTTCTCCAAAGAAGACATACAGATAGCCAACAAACCTATGAAAAGATGTTCAACATCACTAATCATTAGAGAAATGCAAATCAAAACCACAATGAGGTATCGCGTCAGAATGGCCATCATCAAAAAATCTAGAAACAATAAATGAGGGAGAGGGTGTGGAGGAAAGGGAACCCTTCTGCACTGTTGGTGGGAATGTAAATTGATACAGTCACTATGGAGAACAGTATGGAGGTTCCTTAAAAAACTAAATATAGAATTACCCTATGACCCAGAAATCCCACCACTGGGCATATACCCAAAGAACACCATAACTGAAAAACACACATGCAACCCAATGTTCATTGCAGTATTATTTACAATAACCAAGTCATGGAAGCACCCTAAATGCCCACAGACAGATGAATGGATAAAGAAGGTGTGGCACATATATACAATGGAATATTACTCAGCCATAAAAAGGAACGAAATTGGGTCATTTTTAGAGACGTGGATGGACCTAGAGACTGTCATATAGAGTGAAGTAAGTCACAAAGAGAAAAATAAATATTGTATATTAACACATATAGGTGGAATCTAGAAAAGTGGTACAGATGAAGTTGTTTGCAAGGCAGAAATAGAGACACAGGCATAGAAAACAAATGTATGGACACCAAGGCGGGTAAGGGGAGTGGGATGAATTGGGAGATTGGGACTGACATATATACACTATTGATACTATGTATAAAATAGATAACTAATGAGAACCTGCTGTACAGCACAGGGAACTCCACTTCACTATACAGGAGAAACTAATACAACATTGTAAAACAACTACGCCCCAATTAAAAAATAAAAGCAATAGTCAGGAAAGGGAGGATTTCAAGGAGGGAAATGACATGATAAGGTTTGATGTGGCTGATGGTAATGGATTGAACATGAGCAAGACCAGAGGAAAGGCACTCAGATAAAATTCACAGTTCTCTCCATGACTTTGGACCGACTGAGTGTGCCACTTTGGGATGTTATAATATTCAGATTTGAGTCCCTCCTCTGCCACCAATTCCACTTAATATAAAGAGCATAAACACTCATTGACACGACAAATACAACCCAGGGAGCCAATCATGACAAGATCAGACCAGTCCAAATTCAGCTGCATGAATGCTGCAATTATTTTGAAAAAGACCCATATTAAGAGGGTCGGTTTGCCTTCCCATCCTAGTTGAGTCATTCTTTTTATCTTAAAAACTATTTCAGGGCTTCCCTGGTGGTGCAGTGGTTGAGAGTCCGCCTGCCGATGCAGGGGACACGGGTTCGTGCCCCGGTCCAGGAAGATCCCACATGCCGCGGAGCGGCTGGGCCCGTGAGCCATGGCCGCTGAGCCTGCGCGTCCGGAGCCTGTGCTCCGCAACGGGAGAGGCCACAGCAGTGAGAGGCCCGCATACCGCAAAAAAAAACCCCACAAAAAAACAAAACAAAAAAAAAACTATTTCAATCGAGTGAAAGCAACTATAACAGATATATGTATGTACACGTTATATGTGTAAAGAAACATACAATCACTGCAATTTTTCTCTCCACTAAAATGACATGTCATCAAGATAATATTTTGCTTTGGAAACTTCCTTGTAGGGGATGGGTTTTCTTCTATGAATGAAAAAGGGGTTTGAGCTACATTTAAGTAGATCTTAAAGGACAGCTATCCTTAGCTGGCATCGAGATTACACTGGTAAAAGGAAAGAGGACTCTGGGACCTCTATTGTATTACTATTTTTCATAAAACATATAAAACCTTATCTGCAATAGCATCTTTGAAAAGAAAAAAAATCTGCAATAATAGTTCTTACCTCCCAACGATGTTCTGAAGATAACCTGCGATAATGCTTCCTCTGTAATCAGAACAAATTAAAATCTTAGGCTCTCAATAAATGGTCATTCACTAATTTGTATCTTTATTCAAATATTTATTTGAGCCCAGGTACTGAACTGAGTGCTGGGAATTCAAATTATATCAAGTCCCTGTCCTCATTGAAGCTTCCATTCTAATGGGAAGAGACCCAAAATAAACACCTAAACAAGTAAACACTTGACATTTTGGAAAATTCTAAGTGCCTTGGCAGAAAATAAAGCCAGGTTAAAGATACAGGGAGTGCCTCCATGTGAGTGTATATGTGTGTGTGTATCTGTGTGTGTGTGGAAGGGGTTACCCTTTTATATAACATGGGTGGAAGAGTTCTTATTGATAAAGTGACACTTGATCAGAGACCCAAAGGTACCATGCAAATGCCTAGAGATGAGTATTCTCAGCAGAGGGACCAGCACATGCAAATAACATGAGGGATCACTTGTTTGGCAAGTTCAAAAGTGCTATTTTTTTAAAATGTTGATGGTAAGCCTTAGCTTTGAGATAGATGTACTTGATCTACTTCCTAACTTCAGAATTATGCCTAGAATTGGGAGGAAGGGTGAGGGGATGTTAGTCAAATGGTTACAAGCTTGGGAAGCTGGCAATGACCAATACGTGGAAACTACAACTTATTTACTTGGAATTTCTAAAATGAAAATTGCTTATTTACCTAAAATATCAATGCTAGCTACCTTATCACTTATTTTAAAACAATTATTTATTGAGTGCTTATAATAGGTCAGGCAATTTCTAGCTGCAAAGTCAGAGGATGGTTGTGCTAAGCTCCTTAAGGGCAAGAAGCCCCAGACCCAGGAATACTTCCGGGTGAGGAAATGCACATTTTCCATTAAAGTTAAAATACTCCCTTTCTTACAGTCCCTAGGCCTGTGCATATAAACTAATCTCATCTATTTAGTATGCGGTTAGGAAAACCTCTCACAAGAATTTTTGTTTTTTAACTTTGGCCCCAGAACATTGCCCCTTGACTGTTAAACTAATGTTTGCAGATTCTTTTGTTGCAAAATATGCATCCTGGCAGTCTGATCCGAATTTACGTCCTCCTTTACTTTGATGATCCGTTAAACTAAATCACTCTCAGTCAAAGCGGCACTACAAACTCCTCTAGCAATGCTCATGAGTCCTATCCTGTCCTTGGGGAGCTCTTGAAGATTCTAGAATCTTCTGATACACTGTCACCAAGTGGTCAATGGCACTTCCAATAACTCTGACCTACCCCATAATGTACAATGGACTACAGACTGTCTTTTGTCACTCCAAAAATCCAAAGGAAGCAAAGTAATACCCTCAAAATTTTGCAACTTAAATTTTAAAATGTCATTGCCATCTCTAGCCTAAATTGCCCATACTATATTTGATCTACTCAGTAAACACAGAGAGCATCTAAAATAAACTAGGTTTTATTTTAAGTGCTTTAAAATATTAACTTATTTAGTCTGTAAAATTAATAAACAGAAATCTCACTTAAATAGAGTTGGGAGACTAGAAGGGGGAGCTCTCATGCCCTGTGATGATAAGAGAGCCCAACAGGAAAAAGGAAGACTGCTCTTCTTTCTGAGCAAAGACTCAGCCAATGAAAAGCCATGGACTCTTTGTTTATTACAGTCCTCCCAACTTCCTTTTCCTCTTTATTAAAGCTTTCTCATTCTCTTGCCCTGCAGGGACTTGCATCGTGACTCATCGTGGTTGCGGATGCTGGACGACAATTCTCTGCTGATCCCAAATGACCCCTTCTTCGCTGGAGAAATAACTAGCAGTCTCTTTGTTTCAGGTCAGCAAATCCTTACAACAACCCTATGATGTAAGTATTGTCACACAGACATTTTACAGGTGGGGAAACTAAGGTATGGAAAAGCTAGGTACTTGCTGAAGCTCATAAAACCAAAAATTCTATGATCAGGAACTTGAACTCAAGCAGCCTGGCTCTTGTTTTTGGGGGGTTTTTTTGTTTTGTTTTTGTTCGTTTTTTGTAGTATGCGGGCCTCTCACTGTTGTGGCCTCTCCCATTGCGGAGCACAGGCTCTGGACGCACAGGCTCAGCGGCCACGGCTCACGGGCCCAGCCACTCCGCGGCATGTGGGATCTTCCCGGACTGGGGCACAAACCCGTGTCCCCTGCATCGTTAGGCGTACTCTCAACCAGTGCACCACCAGGGAAGCCCTATCTATTTTATATATAGTAGTTTGTATCTACTAATCCCAAATTCCCAATTTATCACTCCCTTCCCCTTTCCCCTTTGCTAACCTAAATTTTTTTCCTATGTTTGTGAGTCTATATCTGTTTTGTGAATAAGTTCATTTGTGTCATTTTTTTAGATTCCCCATATAAGTGATATCATATGATATCTTTCTGTTTGACTTCACTTAGTATGATAATCTCTAGGTCCATCCATGTTGTTGCAAATGGAACGATTTCATTCTTTTTTTATGGGTGAGTAATATTCCATTGTGTATATGTACCACATCTACTTTATCCATTCATCGATGGTCATTTAGGTTGCTTCTGTGTCTTGGGTATTGTACACAGTGCTCCTTTGAACATTGGGATGTATCTATTCAAATTAGAGTTTTTGTCTTTTCCGGTTATATGCCCAGGAGTCAATTCTCCAATTCTTAAAGGGACAATGGGAATCCAGGATTTGTGTGTGTGTGTGTGTGTGTGTGTGTGTGTGTGTGTATACCAATATAATCTTCCAATTTAAAAATATTGGCAACCAATACTGCACTAGATGGAGAACATATTGTTTCTAATTTAATCTTTTAGGGTTCATTCCATTTTACTGTACTCAATTTTGTTCCAGAATTTTCAACATAGCTAAGGTAGTAGCTATGGAAGAGCAGCTTTCGTAACCAGCACTTTGTCAAGGAAGCAACTGGTATAGGTACTTAAGAGGTGCGACCACCTGTCTTCCTCCCAAGTGTTGATTATTAAGATGAAATGGGCTATAAAGAAGGTGGCAAACTAGACTGAGTGAAAGGAGAAACAGACTGAAAAGAACTCCAATACCACCTATGGGTTTATGAATGACTGCCACTTTGAACCTATCTAGTTATAGCTGAAACTTCCTAGGAAGAAAACCCATATTCTCTATGACATGCTGCTGCTGGCTTATCCGTGACAGTCATTGGAACAGCCTCACCATGATCTATTTTAATATATCTCTTGACCTATTTTTATATTCTAACACTGAAAAGTTAAAGTGCTAACTTACAGAGCCTAGGCATGTTATTTTCCAATAAAACACATTTTTACCAGTAGCTTTCTATCCAGGTTTCCTTTTTATGGGATACTTTCCATTGTACAGAGGAACTCATTGATCTTCAGAAACTTTGAGAGATGGAAAAAGCCTTTAATGCATTGTAGCCCAGAGGTGATCCTTAACTTCTGTCAGCTTGGAAATCACCTACACTCACAGTGCGTGCATGGTGTCTGATCTTAATTTGTTCCCTTTTGTGGGAATAGTATTATGTCTGTTATAAAAACAAATAACACTGAACAAAGCTACCAACGTTTGCACTCAGGAAAAAGTGAGCACATTGATTTCAATTCTTTACCACAGGAATTCTTTCCTTAGCACCCGCCCAGGTTACTATTAACTCCACTTGCAGCTCCATTACACGAATACTGTTCAGATAATTGAGCTGTCTAGCTTCCAGAAAATGCAGGGTAGTAGGCTTTTCACTGTCCCAATTACTACTTCACCTCACTCACATTTATCTAGGCTTGCCTAAAAGCCTCACAATCCTGATTGAGGAAGAGAGTACAATTGATCTAATGTAACACAAAATTAGCTGACCAAAATGGAAAAGCTACTGAATTCAAATTCTCTGGTGCCAGTTCTTTTACACAAAATGGTTTGACTTCTTAAAAGGCTATGGTTTATACCTTTTTTATTTTTTGATAATAAAAATCAAAGAAATATAGAATAATTCAAGCCTTGCTTGAGGTTTTAACCTGACTCTGCTTTGCAGAGACTCAAAATGGTTTATGTAGCCTGTTCAAGGCCAGTCCAAGTTCCAGAGAAAAAGTTATTAGTGATAGTAAAAGGGAGGAAGAACCCCCTCCAGCAAAACCCTAGCACATGATAAGAGTCATCAGAATCATCATGAAATTGCAAAACAGCCAACTGGCCACCAAATGAATTTCCAAAGCGAAGGGAACATTTAAGAAAGGTTTTACCCATTTTAGGCAGCAGTAAAACATCTAATGATTAAACCATAAGCTGTTTCCACTGTGTCCATAAAAGGCAGGAGGAGCATTGGAACTGTTAAATATTCTCTGTTTCCTCTTCCTCTAAAAGTAAGACTCATGAAAAAATCATCAACAGTGAAATAGGCAACGGTCAGAGTGGTGAGGAAACCGGGTTGCCTATTTTTAGATCATTCAATGCTTGGGCCAACCACGTGGTCCTCAGTCCAGTGAAATGTACAGGGGTCCACAAAAATGAAGCTGCTGAGTGGGTGTACAATGTTCTTAGGCCCCATTTAGGAAGAATCCATCTCATTGCCTTCCATCTGGTTCTTCAAACTTCCTCCCTGACCCTCCCCAAGAAATGAGATTTTCACGACTACCACATTATCCCAAGCCACCATCATCTCTTGCCTGAACTGGTACAATATGCTCCTAACTGGATTTCCTTCTTGATTTCAATTCTTTGCCATAGGAATGCCTTCCTTAACACCCATCCAGGTCAGTATTCACTTGACCTGCAGTCCATTCACAAAGAAACCAGAAAGATCATGTAACATAAAATTAATCATCTTGTGCTAGAGAGGGTGTGGAGAAAAGGGAACCGTCCTACACTGCTGGTGGGACTGTACAACCACTATGGAGAACAGTATGGTGGTTCCTTAAAAAACTAAAAATAGAATTATCATATGACCCAGCAATCCCACTCCTAGGCATATATCTGGAGAACACCATAATTTGAAAGGATGCGTGCACCCCAATGTTCATTGCAGCATTGTTTACAATAGCCAGGACATGGAAGCAACCTACATGTCCATCGACAAAGGAATGGATAAAGAAGATGTGGTACATATATACAGTGGAATATTACTCAGCCACAAAAAGGAACAAAATAGTGCCATTTGCACAGACGTGGATGGATCTAGAGATTGTCATACAGAGTGAAGTAAGTCAGAAAGAGAAAAACAAATATGATATAATATCACTTATATGTGGAATCAAGAAAAATGGTACAGATGAACTTATCTGTGAAGCAGAAACAGAGTCACAGGTGTAGAGAACAAACTTATGGTTAGCAAGGGGAGAAGGGGAGTGGGACAAACTGGGGGATTGGGATTAACCTATATAGACCACTATATATAAAATAGATATCTAATGAGAACCTACTGTTTAGCACAAGGAACCCTACTCAATGATCTGTGGTGACCTAAATGGGACGGAAATCCAAAAAAGAATGGATATACGATACGTACACATATAACTGATTCACTTTACTGTACAGAAGAAACTAACACAACATTGTAAAGCAACTATACTCTAATAAAAATTAATAAAATAAAATTAAATTAAAATGTTAAAAAAAAGAAAAGAAAGGAAAACTATTCTGGTTAAAAAAAAAATTTAACTACTTCCAAACCTAATAAAACTTGAGTCTGTCAGCAATATCAAAAAAAATTTTTTTAATTAAAAAAATAAAATTAATCATTTCAAAGCATACAGTTCAGCATTTAGTACATTTACATGTTGTACAACCATCAGTTCCAAAACATTTTCCTCACACCAAAAGGAAGCTCTGCACCCATTAGCAGTTACTCTGCATTCCTGTTCTCCCCAGCCCCTGACAACCCACTAATCTGCCTCCTGTCTCTATAGATTTACCTATCCTGGATATTTCTGTAAATGGAATCATAAAAGAGATTACCTTTTTTTTCACTTAGCATGTTTTCAAGATTCATCCACGTTATAGCATGTATCACAACTTCATTCCTTCATATGGCTGAATATGTACATATATACCGTACGTGCATATACCATATTTAGTTTATCCATTCTTCAGTTGATGGATATCTGGGTTGTTTTTACCTCTGACAATTTTGAATAGTTCTGCTGTTAACATCTGTGTAAAAGTTCTTTTCGAACACCTATTTTCAATTCTCTGGGCTATATACGTAGGAGTAGAATTGCTGGGCCATATGGTTAACTTTGTGAAGAATTACCAAATTGGTTTACAGAGCAGCTGTATCATTTTACATTCTCACCAACAACCTACAAGGGTACCAGTTTCTCCACATCTTTACCGACACGTGTCTTTTTTTTTAAAAGGATCTTTCTACAACTGTAGCTCCGATGATTTAACTGCCCTCCACTGGCTCCCATCATGTAGAATAAAAATCAGAATCCTCCAAGGCCCTAGGAGATGGGAGACATGAATCCCTCCCTCATCTCCTTCCCCATGACTTGCCTTCTTTCTCACTTCATGCCAACTACGTTATCCTTCTCATCAATCCCCGAAAGCACCAAGCTGCTCCCATGGGAGGGTCTTTGTACTTGCAGTTTGGAATGCCCTTCCCAAACATCTCCACATTCTACTTCCTTATTGAAGCTTCAGCTCAAATGGCATCTGTCCTAAAACGTTTACCCTGAAGAAACCAGAGCACAAACCCACTGCCTGAGCCTGAGTTCCCTAGAAAATAAAACTTTATCCAAGAGTTAAATACTAAAATGCATTATTGGGAGGGGAGGGAGCGGGGTTGAAATCTTAAGGAAATAAAGATATAAAAGGGAAGTGGGATGATGAATAAAAGAAAACATATGCCAGGAGAGTGTGTTATTCAGCTGATCATGGTTTCTCCAAAAAAAACGAAAAAAAGAAAAATACAAACCATAACTTGGTCTTACAGCGTTTCCAGAAGGGCTCTGTGAAATTACTGAGTCTCCTAACAGTCTGTCACTAGAGGGGTCAGGGAGACAAAGAACGACTCATTTCTCTTCGAGCTCTTTCCAACTGCCTGTCTGTCATTATTTAAAGTCTACTTTATAAGGTTTTGTTTTGATTTGTTTAATTGTGTTAAATACACATGACATAAAATTTATCGTCTTAACCATTTTTAGCCACACAGTTCAGCACTGCTAAGTACACTCACATAGTTTGCAACCAATCTCTCCAGAACTCTTGTCTTCTTGCAAAACTGAAACACTATACCCATGAAACAACAACTCCCCAGCTCGTCCTCCCCCAGCCTCTAGCCACTACCTTTCTACTCTCTGTCTCTAGGAATTTAACTCCTCTAGGTACCTCATATAAGTGGGGTCCTGCAGTATTCATCTTTTTGTGTCTGGCTTACTTCACTTAGCATAACGTCTTCAAGTCCCTCCTTGTTGCAGCATGTGACAGGATTTCCTTCCTTGTTAATGCTGAGTAATAGTCCACTGTATTTATAACCACATTTTGTTTATCCATTTCTCCAGTGCTGGCCTTTTGGGTTGCTTCCACCTC
The DNA here is from genome assembly GCF_937001465.1 of Orcinus orca. NCBI lineage: Eukaryota > Metazoa > Chordata > Mammalia > Artiodactyla > Delphinidae > Orcinus > Orcinus orca. The sequence goes on along the minus strand of NC_064563.1, from coordinate 6,232,397 downwards.
TTGGCTATTGTGAATAATGATGCTGGGCTTCAAGACCCCACTTCAGTTTTTTTGGATATATACCCAGAAGTGGAATTGCTGGATCATATGGAAATTCTATTTTTAATTTTGAGTGACTGCCATACTGTTTTCCATTGCCACTGTGTCATTTTATATTGCTACCTACCATGCACGAGGATTCTAATTTCTCCACATCCACACCAACACTTGTTATTCTCTGAGGTTTTTGTGGGGTTTTTTTGTTTTGTTTTGTTTTGTTTGCGGTACACTGGCCTCTCACTGTTGTGGCCTCTCCCATTGCGGAGCACAGGCTCCGGACGCACAGGCTCAGTGGCCATGGCTCACGGGCCCAGCCGCTCCGCGGCATGTGGGATCTTCCCGGACCGGGGCACGAACCCGTGTCCCCTGCATCGGCAGGCGGACTCTCAACCACTGCGCCACCAGGGAAGCCCTGTTTTTTTCTAATAAATTTATTTATTTTATTAATTTTTGGCTGTGTTGGGTCTTTGTTGCTGCACTCAGGCTTTTTCTAGTTGCGGTGGGCAGGGGCTACTCTTGTTGCGGTGAGCGGGCTTCTCATTGTGGTGGCTTCTCGTTTTGGAACATGGGCTCTAGGCACGGGGGCTTCAGTAGTTGTGGCATGCAGACTCAGTAGTTGTGGCTCACGGGCTCTAGAGCGCAGGCTCAATAGTTGTGGTGCACGGGCTTAGTTGCTCCACGATGTGGGATCTTCCTGGACGAGGGCTCGAACCCGTGTCCCCTGCACTGGCAGGTGGACTCTTAACCACTGTGCCACCAGGGAAGCCCTCTCTGAGTTTTTTTTTAATAGTAGCCATCTTAATGGGTTGAGGTCCCACAGGGTTTTAACTTTTCCACACTTGGAGGTTGTGTGGTGCAGCCCTTTCAGGAAGCTTCTGAACAAGCCAGAGGATTCTTTCTTTTTTTGGCCACACCACGCATCTTACGGGATCTTAGTTCACTGACCGGGGATCCAACCCGGGGCCCCAGCAGTGAGAGCACCGAGTCCTAACCACTGGACTGCCAGGGAATCCCCAAAAGCCAGAGGATTCAAACAACCATTCCAGGTAGGGAATAGACAAGGGCCTTGGTACTATGCATAGGGTGTCTTTGGATTGTGATGGTGGCTGTGGTAGCTTTATGACTCCAAGATGGTGTAAGCAATTGTTAGGTCCAATCCAGCCAATGAAGTAAACAGCCAGAATGGGTATACCATTAGGTAAGGTTAAGCAAACCCAAGACGGTGCATAAACTGGGTTTAATATATCCATTTACCCTGCTTCATTTCCCCCAATATATTTGTCATTAACTAAAATTAAATGTTTAGCATATTTATTTTTTTTGTCCACCCCCCCTAAAATATGTAAGTTTCACAATTGTCTTCTTCATCTCTGTATTTCCAGGGCCTAGAACAATCCCTGACTTACATTAGGGAGATGCAAAACCATAGAATGAAAAATTAATAATTTGTCGACCTTCTTTTTGGCTTAAATCAAAATTCACCTAAGCCTTTTCCTACCAGTTATGATGTCTCAGATTTGGTTGCAACATGGCCATTTCCGGTCAGTGTGTAGAAAACCACAAGAGAGAGTATCCTTCTTACCCTAAAACAAGAACAAACCAGAAAGCCTACAAAAGCATAAAGTTTCAGAGAACTGAGGATGCAGAGAATGAAAAGGGAACTCCATTTAATGAGTGGTAACTCCCTTCTGAGGAGAGAAGAGTGCCACTGCTTTTACCCCACAGAAGCAGTGGGAGAAGAAATCCACCATAAAAAGGAGGAAGAAGACACCAGTGGAATGTCATGGCTGCATGTGGACGAGCATGACCGATCAGAAGAGTGGATGCCCTGCAACAGAGCAAAGCTCTTCCATCCACCGGTTCCCCACCTTGGCTCTTCACCAAGTGCACGAAATCAAGGGCAGAATTGCCGAGAGATCTCCCTGAGGTGCACAGGGCCTTCTACAAGTGCAAGACAAAGAAACGCCTGCTGAAGCCTTGGCATGGCAAACCTGCTTGAGCACAACAGGACTTCACGTGGGTCAGAAGACAGCTGCCAAAGGCTGGAGTTGAGGCAGGAGAGCTAAGACACTTTTGTCTGAGGCATGGAACCACCTCTTGGAAGGCGTGGGGCAGATCATCAGGGCAGAGAGAGATTTTCTGAGAAGCAAAAGTTGGAGGCAGGACTGGCGAGTTAAAAGAATGGACCAGCTCCCAAAAAAACTACCAGCCTGGCTATAAAACACAAGGATTATTTGCAGGGTTTCACTGGGGATCAGATCCCAAAATCTGCTGAAGGAACAGTCTTGATTCACCCTCACAATTGAAGCTAATGGTGAGCTGTTTCTAACCAAAACTTCAACAAAGCTGTAACTCAAGTCAACTATAGGTTAGATTAACTCAGCATGTCGGAAACATGACAGAAGAGGAGTGCCCTTTTATGACGGTGGTATTTTATTCTCTACCATACTTTATACAAGATATGCAGCATACTATAAAATATTACAAGATATGTAAAGAAGCGAGGTCATGTGACCCATGGCCAACACAGGAAACAGTCAATAGAAGAAGACCCAGAAGTTGGCCCAGGTAAGTATGTTAAAGGATAGAGTGGAAAAGATGACGAATGTGCATAAATAAATGCACAATTTCAGCAAAGAGAAGGAAACTATTAAAAAAAAATGAAATGAAAACAAATATAATTAATTCCATGGGCTTATCAGCAGGTTAGACACAGCAGAGAAAGCGATCAGTGAACTTGGGGTCTCTGCACTTGCCCTTCCCTGTGTCCAGATGCTCTCCTCTGTACCATGTGATTCACTCACTTACTTCCTTTAGTTCATGTCTCAAATGCAATTTCAGCACTGAGGCATAGCCCTTTATTTTTAAATAAACCTACTCCTTTATTTTTCTCGAAAACATTTTAATATATGTGAGGTTATAGATGCAGATGCACAAAAAAAGCACACGAATGTGTGTGTATATGTCTACTGATATATAGTTATTTATTTTAAGACTTTTTGTTGTCTTTTTCATGTCAGAATGTAAGCCTTGGAGTTAAGACACTTTGTCTCTATTGTTCATTGCTTTACCCCCAGAACCTAAATTCTCTATTGAGAATTGAGAATGCAGTCGCTGTTCAATTGATATGTGAATTATTGAATTAACAAATATATGAATGGAGCCAGACATCATGGCTAACTGCTGTCTACTGTAATTGGGTGTTTACAGTACGGTGCACTTGAAGGGTGGAAAGAAAAACACAAAATCGTACTTCAACAGTTTGCAGTGGTCAAACTTTGAAAACCAATAAGTGCAGTCTTTAAGTAGAGGGTCAAATGAGGAATTCTGTGTTATAAAAGGATAATTCTGGTGGCAGAGTAGTAGAATGGAATTGACAGGCAGGGAACTAAGATGAAGAAAATCAATTAAGAGTTTATCTGCACAGCAAAGGAAACGATGAACAAAATGAAAAGGCAACCTATGGAATAGGAAAAAATATTTGCAAATCATGTGTTTCATAAGAGATTAATATCCAAAATATATAAAGAACTCATACAACTCAGTAGCAAAACCCCCCAAACAATCCAATTAAAAAATGGACAGAGAACCTGAGTAGGCATTTTTTCCAAAGAGGACATTGTCAGATGGCCAACAGGCACGTGAGAAGGTGCTCAGCATCACTAATCATCAGGGAAATGCAAATCAAAATCAAATGAGATATCACCTCACACCTGTGAGAATGGTTATCACCAAAAAGGCAACAAGTAACAAGTGTTGGTGAGGATGTGGAGCAAAAGGAAGACTTGAACACTATTGGTAAGAATGTAAATTGCTGCAGCCACTATGGAAAATAGTGTGGAGATTCCTCAAACAATTAAAAAAAGAACTACCGTATGATCCAGCAATTCCACTTCTGGATATTTATCCAAAGAAAATGAAAATGCTAACTCAAAAAGGTACTTGCAACCCCATGTCCTTTGCAACATTATTTGGCTTCCATGTCAAGACATGAAAGCAACCTAGGTGTCCATCAATAGATGAATGGATAAAGAATATGTGGTATATATATTCAATGGAATATTACTCAGCCACAGAAAGGAAAGCTTGTCATTTGCAGCAACATGGATGGACCTTGAGGGCATTATGCTAAGTGAATAAGTCAGACAAAGACAAATACCATATGATCTCACTTATATATGGAATCTAAGAAAAAGAAAAAACAAAGTCCAGACTCATAGACAGAACAGATTGGTGGTTGCCAGAGGTGGGGGATGTGGAGTGGGTGAAATAGGTGAAGGTGGTCAAGAGGTACAAGCTTCCAGTTATAAAATAACTCCTGGGATGTAATGTACAACATGGTGACTACAGTTAATAATACTGTATTGCATATTTGAAAGGTGCTAAGAGAGTAGATCTTAAAAGTTCTCATCACAAGAAAACAATTGTAACTGTGTGGTGATGGATTTTAACTAGACTTATTAGGGTGACCATTTCACAATATATAGATATATTGAATCAATATGCTGTATAATGAAACTATATAATGTTCAATAATGTTATATCGCAATTGTATCTCAATTTAAATAAATAATGAAACTCTAATGAACTTTTCCTCACATGTACACAAAAATTAACTTGAAATAGATCGTAGACCTAAATGTAAAAAGGAATACTATAAAACTTCTGCAAAAAAAAACAAACAGGAGAAAATCTTCATGACCTCGAGCCAAGCAAATATTTCTTAGATATGACACAAAAAGCAAAAAGCATGAAAGAAATTGATCATTTGGATTTCAATAAAATTAAAAACTCTGCTCTTCAAAGTACTGTAAGAAAACGATAAGGTAAGCCATCGTCTGAGAGAAAACATGTGAAATTATGAAACGTAGGGAAAAAAGAGGCTCTTGCTCTAACAAAGACGAAAGTTGTTGGGAGCCTGAACCAGTAATGAAGTACACATAAAATGAGGCTTTGGCTTTTCAAGAGACGTTGCAGCAAGAACCAGCAGGTCTTTGTGATAATTAGACTTGCGGGTGTGGAGGTGTAAACGCGAGCAAGCATTCTCAAATGACTCTGAGCTTTCCAGCGTTGGCGCCTGGGAAATCGCTATGCCTTTACAAAGATGAGAAATACAGGAGCAGAAGCAAGGTTGTTGGGGAAGATTATGCTTCCTTTGGGTCTTCTGAAGGATGTCAGATGAAACTATCTAAGAGGTAGTTGAAAATATGGAGAACATAAAGATGGAACTTATTGAGGAGGTCAAGGCTACAAACAGTAATTTCAGAATCACCTCTCTCGAGATGGTATTTGAAGCTATGAGAATGGATGAGATTCCTCAGCATTTATCATCTGTGCCTGCCCTTAGGTTCTTACCATGGAGTCCCACGTGCCTGCTATTCTTCAGATCTCTCTCCAGATAAAACATTAATTTCCTTGAGAGCAGGAATTGTGTCTTACACTTTCTGTATATTCTTCTCTACACCAAAGATTTCCTTCTCAGGGATTCCCTGGTAGCGCAGTGCTTAAGAATCCACCTGCCAATACAGGGGACACGGATTCAATCCCTGGTCCGGGAAGATCCCACATGCCATGGAGCAACTAAGCCCATGCGCCACAACTACTGAGCCCGCGTGCCACAGCTACTGAAGCCCACTCGCCTAGAGTCCGTGCTCCGCGACAAGAGAAGCCACCGCAATGAGAAGCCTACGCAGCGCAACAGGGTAGCCCCTGCTCATCGCAACTAGAGAAGGCCTGTGCACAGCAACGAAGACCCAATGCAGCCAAAAATAAACAAACAAACAAATAAATAAGATTTCCTTTTCTACACCTTGAAGATAGCAGGGTTCAACAAACATGATGGAGTCATTTGTTAAATTATTAATATCCTACAGCATAGATACTTATATTCTCCTGATTCTGAATACTTATTTTTATATGTCTAGAAATGAAATGTATTTTATAATTGACGTGGGCTGTCAGTGTGGATATAGTTTTTTTCCAAAAATATTTGTTATATTTTTCTGATACATCTTAATGTATCTCAGAGCAGTAGAAAAACAACACTGGACTAGAACTTGAGAGATCAGCATTTGAATACAAGTCTCCCCTCAGCTACTTATGTGGTCTAAAACAAATAACCTAAATATCGAGACTTTTATTTCCTCTCATGTAAAACAAGTCCGAACATCCTGCATCTCATATTTCAACAAAGTTGAGAATAAAATGAATTTTGAGGCCTTTACAAGTTAGGTAATAGTTCAGATCATAATAGTTGCAATTAACAAAACAACTTACTGTTTTAAGTTACCTGCTCAGGCATTTTTTTTGAAAGCAAGATTCTTAATGATCAGGTCTTTCAAAAAATGCTATGCTTGGGCTTCCCTGGTGGCGCAGTGGTTAAGAATCCACCTGCCAACGCAGAGGACATGGGTTCGAGTCCTGGTCTGGGAAGATCCCACATGCCGTGAAGCAACTAAGCCTGTGTGCCACAACTACTGAGCCTGTGCTCTAGAGCCCGCAAGCCCCAACTCCTGAGCCTGCGTGCCACAACTACTGCAGCCCACACACCAAGAGCCCATGCTCCACAACAAGAGAAGCCACTGCAATGAGAAGCCCACGCACTACAACAAAAAGTAACCCCAGCTCGTCACAACTACAGAAAGCTCAAACGCAGCAACAGACCCAACGCAGCCAAAAATAAATAATAATAAAAAATTTATAAAAAATAATGCTATGCTATTATGTGGAAAATCCAAGATCAGAATTTTAGTTTTCTAAACTATAGTTTCCTTAGATTGGAACTGCATGTATTTAAAAGACCATTTTAGTCCCTCAGTGGCTTTCTCCAATATTTAATATATAATTGTGTAAACTATCATGTAAAAACAATGCATAGCCTCTTTATAATAATGCAGTTCCTAAATTCTAGGAATAGAGCAATTGTACAATGTATTATTAATATTGTGGAAACATTTTTGGAAAGAAAACAAAAATTTTCACATTAAATATACTTATCAATTTTAAATATGTGAAAAATTAGTGCTACTTAGAATCAAAGAAATACATTGAAAAGCATGATTTGGAGACTAGAGAGGCTGTGTTCTTTATTCAAATGTAAGCCTTAATGAACACAACCAGGAAGTTGAACAAACACATCCCATGGGTGTGTGCTCACAGGAGCTGCTCTCCAGTCTCTTGAAACCTGCTGACCTAGTGGTTCACCCCTGCTTACTCCTAGAAAAGATAAAAGCCTAGGCAACTTTAATTCCCAAGCATTATCTCAATTCTGTAGCTAAAGAGTACAACCACAGTTCATACTCTAGACCCGCAGGCTGTAACGTCTCCCTGAGCTAGCCCTTATTAGAGGCCAATTTTTTGCAGAAGTACTTCTCATCACTGTTCCTGAAACCACGAGGCTCAAAGTAATGAGAAAGGAAAGAGAAATAGGAAAGTTCTTACTTAACTGGCCGTATTTTAAACTAGCTTTGCATTTGGAGCCTGGCAGATGTTTAAAGATAATTCCTTCACTGTTAAGTTATTTTGTGACTTCTTCAGAGATTTCCCAACTGGGTACATTCTGTTCTTTCCCAAGACCCAAGACATCAATCCTCCCACTGTTCCCATTTAGCCCATTGATTGTTAGCTACTTATCACACACAGACTCTCTTTGGGGAGCCCACAGAACTTCCAAGAGACTTTTTGGCTGGAATTCAAATGGCTCCCAGCTGGCTCTCCCATGTGCCCATTCTCTGAACCATAGGTACAACTCATTCACCCTCTGCCCAGAGAAACTCTGGGAGCACAGACCAGTCCAAACCCAGTCACAGCAACTCTATTGACAAAGAAACTAATGACCAGATGCCGGTCCTCTGTGCCTGTGCTACAAGAATCCCATCTCAAAATCACCATGGTCCTGATGAAGCACATTTCACTAGATATGCTCCCAATCCCCTGCCAAGGTCAAGGGCAAGGATCACTGTACACCTTACACCAAAGAAATCCTTTCCACCAAACTCTGAAGATATTTCAACAATCTCATTCTTGTACCACCCCTTTTCAGATAAAGTCATCATAGAGCTATGAAAACACTTAATTTTTTCTTTGAAAATTTGCATCTTTTTTATTGAAATATAGTTGATTTAGAATATCATGTTAGTTTTAGGTGTACAGCACAGTGATTCAGATATATATTCTTCTTCAGATTCTCTTCCTTTATAGGTTACTACAAAATATTGAGCAGAGTTCCCTGTGCTGTACAGTAGGTCCTTGTTGATTATCTATTTTACATATAATAGTATATTAATCCCAACTTCCTAATTTATCCCTTCCCCACCCCACCCTCCTTTCCCCTTTGGTAACCATAAGTTTGTTTTCTATGTCTGTGAGACTCTTCCTGTTTTGGAAATAAGTTCATTTGCATCTTTTTTTTAAGATTCCACATATAAATGATACCATATGATATTTATTTTTGTCTGTCTTACTTCACTTAGTATGATAATCTCAAGGTCCATCCATGTTGCTGCAGATGGCATTATGAAAATCTGCATCTTGATTTTGTAACTCAGATTAGAAATTCCTCACTGTTATACCTTAATTCTTCATCTGAAACTTCCAGTTCCAGAAATATAAACATAAAATTATATATTACCCTAATGTCATTCTTAAATATTTCACTCGGGCAATTTTTGTTTTCTTGTACTTTTGGTTAATAAGCAACAGAAACTTGCTGTTTCCTTGAGATTCTGCTGCAAGAGAAAAGAATCCCCGAAGAAAGAAAGGAGATATGTACAGCTTATAAATCAATAAATCTTATGATTTCAACATAATAAAAGAGTTTGGGAAATTGTCCAGGGTCAGATCTCTGATGTATTGCTTATATAGAATGTTGCACTAGAGTATACAACCCTTTCATTCAGACTTTTTAAGCCAAACCCAAGTTTGGAAGAAAGTTTACTTCCTTTTAATTTTTAGGTACTGAGGCTGTGTGTAGGGAAAAAATATTACTATCTTCTGATAGATAAACTATACTTCATTTTATAAAAAGCAATTTAGTGAATTCAATAACATATGTTTCAGGAAAGTGTAGAGCAACTGATCACTAAAACGTCTATGTACATTTGATATAAGAATCAAAGAGCTGATTATGAGAACAGTTATAATAATAATATCGGCAATACTTGCCTCAATACTTAACCCATACAATAGTTGTAAGAACAAGTGAATGCAGTTAGCTGGTGTGGAAATTTACATAATCTTAGAACAATCAAGCTGGGCTAGATCATAGTGTACTGACCAAAAAACCCTAAAATCTAATTGACTTAAAACTGATCAAAGATTCTTTTCTTGCATATATCACGTTATATCTTGCTTACATCATTCTATTGGGATCCAACAAGGAGGCCCTGATCACAACAATAACTCAGGAGTAATTCAGACTGATGGAAGTAACCACGTCTCAAATGTTGTCAAGTGCTGTGCTGAAGGGAAAGAGCTCCGCAGGATCTCACATCAGTAATTAAATCCTCCACCCAGAAGAGATACAACATTTCCTCGCATGATTTATTGTCCAGAGAAAATCACATGGCGCCATCAACCACGAGGAGTCCTGGAAATGCAGACATACTGTGCGCTTCAAAGTCAGGGGGCCTAAAGGATTCCCTAAGAACATTAAGGTTGACCACAGTTTTGTAAACAGGCTCTATCAAGCAAAGCGGGCCACTGGCTATGCATGGTTACATCCTACCAATTTAACAATAGTATCAGAAAAAAGATAATGTTTCCAGGTACATCTGCCCCAAACAGAGGCCTCATATAAGACTATCCAAGCTTCTGTCAAGAGTCTATCCTCCTTTGGCCACACCTTAGTCACAGGGCCATCCCCTTGTATGATGTTCTGTCAATCACATGGCCCTACCTCCCATCACAATGGGGGGCACAAGACCCAGGCTGGCCAATCAGAGTTCCCCAATCTGAGATGTGACAGGAACCGAGTCAAAACCGTTAAAAACCATTTGGACGGCCTTCCTGACACTACCTAAGAAGCACTGTTGTGTCTCTGTTATCACTATATATAAAGACAATATAATTCTTGAAATGATGGCCCCTATTTTTGACTCACGTAAAGCCTGTCTGAACATGAAACCAAGCACGCAGAATGAAAATCTTACAAAATAAAAATATGTAATTTTTTTTGTATTTTGAGATGTTTTAATTGAATGAAGCGTCAAAAAATTTAAAGGCTAAAGGCATTAACTACATTCTACTAAAACTCCCCATAAATACTTGAATTCCTCATGAAGTTCTTCAACAAATTATCACAGAGATTTTACTTGAATACCCCCAGTGACAGGGAACTTATTTTGAGATAGACAATTTTATTTTTAGAAATTAAATTTTTCCTGAAATTTGTCTCCTTCAAGCTTTTATCCTATATCTATCTTATCTTCTGAAGTCATACAAAATTAATCTTTTGCACTGCTGCTCTTCAAATATGTGAGGAAATCAATTATATTCTAATTTCAATTTCCTTCAAAATTTCTTCATGTACAAAGTGGAAAAGAAATTTAATCTTGATGACATTGATTAAACCCTTACATCCAGTTACATCTAAAGTAAGCGCTATCCTTGGTCTTTTCATTTAAGTGACCCATTTACATTTCTCCTGCTTTTGCCTTAAAAACCAAAACTGAAGCTTCCCATTATGCTGTTCACTGAAGAAATATTGCTTTGATCTATATAAGTTCAGATCTAAATAAACTCCTCGGAAAAAATATTGATCAGGGGCTTCCCTGGTGGCGCAGTGGTTAGGAATTCGCCTGCCAATGCAGGGGACAGGAGTTCGATCTCTGGTGTGGGAAGATCCCACATGCTGCGGAGCAACTAAGCCCGTGTGCCACAACTACTGAGCCTGTGCTCTAGAGCCTGCGAGCCACAACTACTGAGCCTACGTGCCACAACTACTGAAGCCCACGTGCCTAGAGCCCATGGTCCTCAACAAGAGAAGCCACTGCCCTGAGAAGCTTGTGCGCTGCAAAGAAGGGTAGCCCCCACTCGCCACAACTAAAAAAAGCCTGCACGCAGGAACGAAGACCCAATGCAGCCAAAAAATAAATAAATAAATACATTTAGTAAAAGAAAATATTGATCATTCCAATGGAGTTTGTTGACTTTAAAAAGAATATTAAATGTTTCAAGTTATTTTTGGTCACTTTTTCTCAATTATCTCTGATAACAGAACCTTTACTGATGGCAGTAATAATTTTACGTGGTTCAGAAATTCCAGTTCTTGTATAACCTAAGCCTATAAATTACAAAATATTTTCTCCTAGAAATATAAACTCCAACAGAACATAATGTATTCCCCTAGAATCTTCAGTTTTAGAAAGGGGCCATGTCATACACAACATCCCAAATCTTTTACAATGCTGCCGTCTAACTTTTTGAGATCTTAGTCGATAAAGAAATCACTTTTTTTTACATTCTTGATTTATGCTTGAGGACCCCAATAAATTCTAGTTTATCACCAGTTATATAATATGCAACTATAAATGTGAAATCAAATGGAGTCTCCAGGGACAGTGTATTTTTTTAGCCCCCTTTCTCTGTAAATGTCAGATACAGTAACTAGTGATCTTCAACATACTAGCACTAAAGATCTATTGATTAATTATAAATAATGGGTATCTGTTGACTGTTTACCACTTACTTCCATGCCTTAACCTAGAATCTCAAATTTCTTTTCTATCATAGATCACAGATCATTTTATTGCCACTTGCATTGCTTAGCGTAATGTCTCAGGATGTGCGCTCTGAAATCAGATTACCTGAGTTTCAACCCAGGATCCTTTACTTGCTAGTTACGCATCCTCCTGCAATTACTATACTTTTCTGTGCCTCTGCTTTCTCTTCTATGAAATGAGACTAACAGCTAACTCCTAGATAGTGGTGGCACATAAAACAATCTATGAAAACATTAAGAACAACATGTGACATAGAGGAGATCAATATAAGTATGACATATTGCAGTTCTCATTATTATTATACATTCAGAAAGTCCTCATCTTACCTAGGCCTGATTTCCAAATTACCTCTCCAAAATGACTTCCATGTAAGTATTATATTTCCCTAGAAAACTTACAAATAAAATCATGGGAGTCATGATTTAGAGATCTTTAAAGATTTTAAAAAGTTGTAGATTCTAAAGTGTACAATAAAAAATGTCAGAAAATCAGATATGAAGTTAGCCTGAAGGAGTATATTGGCTCCTTAAACATTCTGACCACCTTCTTCCTGTTCACCCCTTCCCGTTTCCCATCTAACCCTTTCCGTCTCCCTCTATAGAGCCTAAAGTCTTATAAATCATAATGCATCTGCATTAAATCAGGAAACCCTTGGGAACCTGTACATGTTTCTTTTTACAGAGCCAGTATTGACTTTATTATAATGCTACTTATATATACAGAAAAATCATAGTAGAAGCTACTTATAACTATTGCTCTCATTCAACAAAACCAAATTAAAACTCAAAAAAGTTACCAAACCAACAAAAATATAATTAATTAGCAACAGTAATGTAACACAAATGATGATGTTATTTTGCTGAAACTAATCCAGAACTCACAACCCAATATGCTACTAACTGCTATGGCAGAGAGAAAATTTTGAGTTCTACACTTTTCACTACTTGCTGCTTTGCTATGATTCGATTCTCTCAACTCTCTTTTCTAAAGGAATAACTGGGAAATCTTTGTTGGAATAACCTTCAGGGAAGACATGTGGCCTTCACCTGGTATTGGTTAACTTTGTTTTTTACTTGTTAGGACCTGACAACTGATGCAGTGCTACTCAATGTCAAACAGCCAAAACTTCAGGCACTGAAATTTCTAAGCAATATCCTGTTATAAGATAGACATTCTCAGATGCAACGGGAAAAAAAATGTTACATTTAAATTTATTTTAATTGAAATAAAAGTAATAATATCATTATTTCCACAGAGAATTGTGAAAACATGTTACACAAACTCCCAGACCCCAGTCTTCATGTGTGGGCTATTCCAATAACATGGCTTTCTTCTTCCCATCTAGCTAATCAAGTAGAGAGAGAATTAATATTTTTACTGGAGAAGTAGGTCATTTTGAAATGGAGTGACCAATGTGTCCCAGTTTGGTCAGGTGTCTCCCAATTTTAGCACTGGAAGTCCCATGTTCTGGGAACTTCCAGGGCAATTCAGGAGGGTTGGTGGCTTTCCTTTGGAGCACGGAGCACTTAATGTGTTAAAGGAGGCTGGCGTCTCATTCCCCAGTGGGAGACAGATGGGGATAAAGTGTGCCTGAATATCACCAGCAGCCTCCTCCTTACTCAAGCCCTACATCTCATGAGAACCTACTTAATTCCAGACTTCCCTACCCATGTCCTGGAACCAGGAAGAACTTAGTCTTCCCCTGGCAAGAAAGCAAAGTTTAGAAATAATCTCAGAGTATTCCACATAAGATCAACAGCTCCTCCAGCCACTTTTTGAGTAGGTCACCCTACCACCTGATTTGCTTCTGGCCATGACCCCTGGATCTCCAGGTTTCTTCCCTTTAGCCTGAGTGCTAGCACTCAGGGGAGGGAGATTTTCTTGTACTCAACTCAGTAGGGCTTGCTTTCAGGCTCCAGACATCCCCCCATAAAGAAACTATTGATCAATATCTTTTATGAATATAGATTCAAAAATCGTCAACAAAATATTGTAAATCAACATAGTAACGTATCAAAAGGATTATTATATGCCATGGCCAAGTATGATTTGTCTTCAGAATGCAAAATTGGTTCAATATCCAAAAATCAGCTCAGGTGATACACCACATTAATAGAAAATTCTAAGGAATCTACTAAAAATTTTTAAATTTTAAATAAAATGAAGTAATAAAACTATTAGAATAAAGGAGTCCAGTGAGTTTGAAGGATATAAAATCAACATATTAAAATCTATTTTTTATACAGTAGTCGTAAGTAAACTGAAATAGAGATTAAAAAAACAATTGCATTTAAAGTCTCAATAAAAATACCTTAAGAATAAATTTAATAGAAGAAATGTAAACTTATACTCTGAAAGCAACAAAACACTTTTGAAAGAAATTAGAGAAGACCTAAGCAAATGGGAAGACATCAATGTTTAGACATTAATAGTGTTAAGATGGTGATACATCCCAAATTGGTCTACAGAGAAAATAACACATTACATAAAAAGTAACAATTCAGATGACTGACAGTTGGTAAAAACAAACAAACAAACTAAAAACAACAGCAACAAAAAACACACAAGAAAACAGGAAACGAAACCAAAACAGGAAACAGGATACTTGCATTACTTTTCTATTGCTGCTGTAACAAATTACCACAAACTTAGTGGCTTTAAAGAACTGAAATGGTAAATAATTTTCTTATTTTATAGTTTTCCAGTTAGAAGTCTCACAGGGGTCTTACTGGACTAAAATTAAAGTGTCTGTAGGGCTGCATTCCTTTCTGGAGCCTCTAGGTTAGAATCCAGTTCCTTGTCTTTTCCAGGTTTTAGAGGCTGTCCACATTCCACGTTTTGTGGCCCCTTTCCTCAGTTTTCAAAGCCAGACACGCTGCATTTCTCCAACCATTTATCCACAGCTGGACTACAGCTGGAAAAAGATTCTCTGCTTTTAGGGACATGTGATTAAATTGAGTGCACCTGGAGAATCCAGAATTCTCTCTCCACTTCAATGTCCTTCATTGCAATTAAGTTGCAACACTGTAAATAAGGTAACCTACTCTCAGCTTCCAGGCATTAGAACGCAGACATCTTTAGAAGGAAAATCAAAACGAAGTCTGCGTTGCTAAGGGAGCCCTCCAAAGTGGAGCCAGGAGGCCAGTGAAGAAGTGTGACTTATGCACATTTCAGCCTGGATGGAATCTGACCTTTTGACCATTTATTGTCCTAACAAAGGCATCCTGCAGATCTGCCAGAAACTCAAGATACTTATCAGACCCTTACCCTTAAATAACTTGTGATTCCTCAAGTACAATTATTTCCTGACTTGAGTCAGAGTCAATCACAATTCACACTGAGCAACTTTAACAACCTTGTGATTTTTTGTCTTTATGACATTCTGGCTCTTTCTCTTCCCTACAACACTGTCTGTTTTACCCAAATATGTGTCTCCCAAATTGCAGTTCTTAAGACCCCAAATAAAGCTCTTGTTCTTTGCAGCCTTGATACTGATTATAGTTTGACATATCTTTGAGGGGCTATTTTTCTGCCTGCCACAACAGTGCAACACCAGTTTTAAAGCTCTGGGAGCAAAGAACTGTCAATTCAGAATTCTACATTCAGCAGAAAATATCTGGGAATAAGACAAGAAAAAGAAATAAAAACTGTACAGATTGGAAAGAAAGAAAATTGACTCTATTTACAGGTAACATGCTTGAGTATGTAGAAAAATGCCAAGAAAGCTCCAAAAAAACTCTTATAACTGAGTTTTCACAAGATAAAAGATTGATATAGAGAAACCAATCACATGTCTATATATCATCAATGAATAATTTGAAATTGAAAAAATTTTAAAGCATAACTTACAATAGGTACAAAAAATGGGATTCATATTTGCAAGGCTAACAAAATATGTGTGGGATTTATGTACTACAAATTAAAAAACCCTGATGAAAGAAATCAAAAACCTAAATTAATGAGGAAATGTTCCATACTCATACATTGGAAGGCTCAATGTTGTTAAGATGTCAACGCTTCCCAAATTGATCTATAGACTTCATACTATCCCAATCAAAATCCCAGAAAAATTTTTTGTAGATATGGACAAGCTGATTCTACAATTAATGGAGAAAAGCAAATAAATTAGAAGCCAAAACAATTTTGAAAACGAAGAAAAACGTTCAGGAACTTAACACTACTTGATTTGGGGGCTTGCTTAACACTACTTGATTTGGGGGCTTGCTATATAGCTCAAAACTATATTGTATTGGTGAAAGGATAGATGGCTAGACACAAAAACAAATGCAACTGACTATAGAGAATCCAGAAATAAACTCATACAAATATACTCAATTGATTTTTCTCAAAGGTGGAAAGTCAGCTCAGCAGAGAAAGAATAGTTCTTTCAACAAACAATGCTGGAACAATTGGATACCTATATGTCTCACACTTACACAAAAATAAACTCAAAATGAATCATAGATCCAAATGCAAAGCACAAAACTATAAAAATTTAGAAAAGAAAAAGAGAAGATCTTCATGACATTGGGTTAGAAATGTGTTCTTACATACAACACTGAAAGCACAACCCACAAAAGAAAAAAAATAATCAGACTTCTTCAAAATTAAAAATTTTGATCTATGAGAGACACTGTTAAAAGAATGAAAAGACAAGCTACAGGGTGGGAGAAATTTGTGGCAAATCTGAAAAAAGACTTCTATATAGAATATTAAAAAAATCCTCAAAGCTCAATTTAAAAAAATAAGAAAAAGAGGTCAAAATAGTTAACACAGCTTCACCAAACAAGATATACAGGTGGAAAATAAACATATGAAAAGATGTTCAACACAATTACCCTTAAGGAAATACTAATTGAATGCACAATGAAATACTACTTACATACCTATTAAAATGTCTGGGAAAAAAACGGACAATATCAAGTTCTGGTGAAGAATCAGAGCAATTGGAACTTACATGTTGCTGGTGCGAATGTAAAATTTTACAGCCACTCAGAAAACAGTCTGGCAATTTCTTATAGAGTTAAACATACAATTACTATGTGACTCAGTGAAAATGTACGTTCACACAAACACCAGTGTGTAAATATTTATCACAGCATTTTTCATAATTGTCAAAAACTGGGAATAAGCTTTCAACAGAAAAATGGATATATAAACTGTGTTATACCCATACAATGAAATATAACTCAGCTCTAAAAGGAATGATCCATGATTCCACTCACATAACATTCTGGAAAAGGCAAAACTATAGGTATGGAAAACAAACCTGTGATTGCTATGGTTTGGGAGTAGGGGGTGGGTTGACTAAAAAAGGGCAGCATGAAGAAATTATTTGAACTGATGTAACTGTTCTGTATCCTAATTATGATGGTGGTTACACAGCTCTATACACTTGTCAAAACTCATAGAACTATACATCAATAATCATGAATTTTAAAGTATTTAAATCAAATAAAATAAATGTTGGCCAAAAAAGAGATCATGAATCGCTTTTCTTCAATAAATTTGCACATATACTTATGACATTTGCAATATACCATTAATGCATAATAATAAACACTAATGTATAATGTATAATAATTTAAGCTTCTATGGTTTGAGGTTAAATAAATATTAAAAGTGCCATCTCTATTTAACTGGGTCTATCAGCTGTCCACACTTGTACACACGCATGTACCTACACAGACGTGTAAACACACACACACACACACACACACACATCCTTAAACACAGATTGAATTCTTTAACATAATCCACATGATGCTGTGTGATCTGGCCCCTGACTATCTTTCTAGCCTCATCTTTCAATGTTCTTTCTTTGCTTACCAAGTAAATATTCTCTTCCTGGCATACTCTAGCCTATACTGTTTTCTTGAAATGTTACTTCCTTACGGACCCCTGCTTGGTTAAGTAATCCCCGTACATACTCTCACTCCACCCTGTGCTTTCTTGTCAACTGCCTATCACAAGTGTAATTAATTACTTTTTTTGTGTTGATCTATTAGATGTTTCTCTCCCTTTTCCACTCATTGAAAGTTAGATCTATGTTGGCAGAGACTGTGTCTCTATTTCTGCTCTATGCCCAGGAACTAGCACAATATCCAGCTTATAGTAGACACAATCAAAAATGTGTTAAATGAATGAATAAATGAAAGATTTATTCAATAGTTATTACCTTACAGGCACTTATGCCTGTAGTTCAAGGTGGTAGAAGTGCTTCATATATGGCGCCAAAAGCAAGTTAAGATGCTCGAATGAAAATAGAGGCCTAATCTCAAAAATGACATCGTGCATACCAGAAGTTTTCTAAATTTTTGATTTCAGGATCTCCTTTCACTCTCACAAATTATTGAAAAACTCAAAACACATTTATGTAGGTTATACCTATAACTATTTAGTGATATTAGCAATTAAAGCTGATCATTTTATGAAATATTTAATTATTCATTCTTTTAAAAATACCAGTAAAATGACATGAATTAAAATAACATTTTTATTTGAAAATATATTGAGGAGAGTACCATTGTTTCAAATGTTTGCAAATCCCTTTAATGTCTGACTTGTTAAAAGACTAGATCCTCTACCTGCTTCTGTGGTCAATCTGTTGAATTAACTCCACTGCACACACATAAATGAATGAGAGTGAAAAAGGCAAATAACGTCTTAGAAATATTACTAGGAAAATAGCTTTAACTCACAGACCCCTTGAAAAGATCTCTACATTACATTATGACAATCACTAGTGTAAACATATCCCAGAGAAATGCTTTATCTAGGAAGAATATATATAATTAAAATATCACGATGTCTATTGACTGAACACTTAGTTATACCCAAATGGTAATAATTTGCACTGAAAACACAGTTTGAAGATAAACTTAAAGAAAAGTCAAGCCCAGGCCCAAAGAGAAGCCTCATCTTTCCAACTTCAGTTTCTTCAGTTCTATTTTCTTAATCCTCTGGAGGATTCCTTGCTTTATTAAAATACGACGTTAATTTTTTCCCTCACCTTTCTCCTTAGAATGCAAAAGCAGTGTCAACTTCTCTTTAGAAGTGACTAAACCTCTAACAATTTCTGAAGGAAAAAAACTAAGGTAGTAGTTCACAAATCAGGCAACAAATCAGCATCGCCTGGAAAGCTGCTGACGCTTCATGGGTCTCAGGACACCTTCCTGAGCAGACAGCACTGACTGAGAGTCACTGTGTTTGTGACTCAAAGGCCCAAAGCTCGGAGTTCATGGCATCCCTTCCTAATTCCTCTATCTTCTTGTAAGGAGCCCCAGGAAGGAATAAAAGTTTGAACAATAGCAGCTCTCTCTGCCTTTACACATTATGGCAAAATGTATATTTTACTTAAGATGTATCTCTGTCTTGGAAGCTTATAGTCGCTTTAGCTGTTCTTAGTTGGTAGTGTCTCTCTTGTGTATCCACAGCCTTCAGGCCAGGCCGGCTCCACAGGAGTGCGCACTGCAGCTGCACAGGACCTGGCACCCAGAGGGACCCTGCACTTGGTCCATGGCTCTGCTGTTGCCGTCCTGCAATTACTAAGAATTGTTTAACGAGGGTCCCCACATTTTTATTTTTCACTGAGCCCCATAAATTATATACTGGTCCTGATTCTAGGCTAAATCATGAATTGTAACAATTTGAAGAAGAACATGTTGACATTATTATTATGACAAGACAGACCTCAAGCAGTCTGCTATACAAGAAGAGGTTCCAGCCGTAAGAAAGTGAGTCCTGGGGACGTCATGTGCAGCATGGTGAATATAGTTAATAAAACTCTGTTGTGAATTTGAAAGTTGCTGAGACACTAAATCGTAAATGTTCTCATCCCAAGAAAAGAAACTGTAAGAAAAAGTGTGGTGATGGATATTAACTAGACTTATTGTATTGATCATTTCACAGTATATATGAATACTGAATAATGACGAAGTACACTTGAAACTAATACCATGTTATTTGTCAATTATACCTCAATAAGAAAAGGATATAATAAAAAAAAAAGAAAGGGAGGGAGAGAGGGACAAAGAAAAGAAAAGGAAAGGAAAGGGAAAAGGGAAGGCAAGACAAGGCAACCTACTGATATTTGCGGGGAAAAGAAAGAGATTCCTAGTGATTCGCTACAGTCTTAAGCCCCAGATCTTCCTCTTCCTTTTTCTAAAAGCCCCAAGCCACAATTCATAACCTCTTCTCCTCCTAACAAGAGGTGGCCTACCTCTTGTATTCATGGCCTACCTTCTTTTTACTGTCAGGAGCTATAAAAGGATTATATCAGTGAGGTTCCTAACAGAAAGCAGGAGCTCATGCAAGTTAGGATAATATGAGAGGAGCTTACAAACTGTGTACAGGAAAACCAGAATGTGCTGTTGAACCAACCCAGGATAACGACAATGACCCGTGGGCTTGGAAGGAGTCATGTGGAAGCGTATACTTTGAGGGAGATATTGGATGTTAGTCAAAGAGGCCAGTCAGAGGCAACTTGAGCCAGAAAAGTGAACACACCTCATTCTTTTCCCACCTGTTGATCTACAGCCTTGATGATCTATTGGCCAAACCCAACCAGAAGGTAGAGGGAAAAAAAGACCATACATTTAAGCCTTACAACTTGGTTTCCCGGGGCAGAAAAAGGTTAGAAAGTGTGGGTCTTGAGATGAAGTGTGAAATTACCTATCACAGTTAACCCCTTTTTCCTCTTAGTATTCATGCTTACCCTTTGTCCAGGTTGAAAATTCACGTCCCCAACACAGGAAATGTTTGAAGTCCCACTGGCAATTGTATAATAGGGTGACGTCGACTCAGTCATACTCCCATCGCAAACCTCATATGCTAGCCGATGCTGGAGTTCTTCACGTAAGGGAAAAGGAAAAAGTGGAAAAATGAACAATCGTTTTGTTCTTTCTGCGCCTGGCTCCTAAGACCTAAGTTTTTAATTAGAGCTTCCTTCTTCTACTCCACAAGATTCATCCCTGTGGGAAATGAATCAGTGGTCTTATCTTTACTGGGTTGCCACATTTTTTTTATTAGCCAGAGTCTCAAAAGGAACTCCAGTGAACTCCTCGGCTCCCAGAAATAGTCTTTTTTGCCACCACCATAGAAGAACCACCCAAATTCTCTCTGATAACTGGGATCGACTTCCACACAACGATGGTATTCTCTACCTGTTGGTTCAGTGGCAGACAAAGCCCAGTATGTAGAGAGGAGCAGTTCTAGCTTCCAATTCATGGGAAACATAACTATATTACTTGGTGGAAGTACTCCTCCCTTGAGCACTAGGACCTCCAAACCCACTGGGCCCATGGGCCCAGCAAAGAGCAAACAAAAATGCATACAGTGGATCATTAGGTGTGACAATGAAAGTTGCCACTGCCACCTCCACCCATTGGTTCCTCACCCATGCATTCTGACTATAGGGTAGAAAGCATGACAAATGTGTACTACATGCATGTGTGCAAGCGTATGTGTGTATATAAGTGTGTATCTGTGTGCGTGTATTCCAGTTCTCTTTCTTCTTACCTACTATAGGGGAAGAATCTTGATAAAAGGATCTTATAAGGACTTCAATAACTGTTGTATTTTCGGATGTGTGTGTTTGTGTCTGTGTGTGTGAGACAGACAAATGAAGGACCCAAGCTCATCAAGCCCATTTAAGATGAATGGATTCACTTAAAGATGTTTAAGGCTGTAATTAGCTCACAAATTTTTATGTCCAAAACACTGCACAACCAACAATGGGTTTTATAAAATCTATTATATAGACAGAAAGAAAAAAATGAGTAAATTGAGCAAGGAAAATGAAAATACAACAGAGGATGCACAGACCCCATTAAAAGATTACATGTTTATTAGAATTTTAAATAGAGGACATTTATCAAGTCACTAAGGTAATGACTGTCTAACATATCAGTTCTTGACATGTGTGTCTTCCAAAGCCCACAACTTACATACATTTATTTCTTTTGATATTAAATATTTGGTTATTTACAATAGTTAACAATGATTACCATATACTTAAGCCTCTTTTCTCTACTTTCTTACTAAATTTTGCAAAATTGCTTTCCTTATGGCCTTTAGCCTTGTATCTTACTTTGCATATCAGTCTGGTCTCAGTACATTGTAGTGAAAATGTCTCGTTTTAAAAAGGAACACTAAGAAATCTGTTAAGTGTTATGTTCTAAGAATAGTCTCTCTTATGGCAGGCAAAGGAAGAAAAATATGTTGTTTTACATTGTCATTTCATTTCTATTTGACCAACGAAATGTCAGAAAGAGGGACACAAGAATCCACGATGAGGGAGATTCCTGGCAGTCCAGTGGTTAGGACTTGGTGCTTTCACTGCCGGGGGCCTGAGTTCAATCCCTGGTCAGGGAACTAAGATCTCGCAAGCTGTGAGGTGCAGCCAAAAAAAAAAAAAAAAAATCCAAGATGGTTCACTCATTCATATATTCCTCTAACCAACATTTTGGAACAGCTATATGTCCCATCCACTGTGTGCACCACAGCAAGCAATAAGGATGAGTAGGGTTGACAGATAAACAAATAAAGAAGAGTCTTAGCACTCAAGGGGCATAGAAATAAGGTATGAAGGATTCAACACATACATGATGAATAACTAGTTAACTACAAGTATGTGGTAGTGATCATTTCAGAGGAACAGCGTGCTATGAGAGCTCAAAATAGAAGGCCACTTTTGTCTGTGGGTTTAAGGAAACCCACCTTTGGGGAGAAGGTTCTCTCTGAGAAGAAAGAGCCCCTGGCAGCTGAAAAATGGCCACGAGTTAAGAGATTGATGAGGCAGAAATATTGATTTAAAAGCCATTTGCTTTGAATTACTAGTTAAAACTGGAAGTACATAAAATCATCCATGGAAGGAATATAAAGATAAAAGAGGCTTATGCCTTATCTTGGGTTATATAGGAATTTATTGGTTGGGGGACTCAGGATTAAATGATTAAGTGAGGGGCACTGTGAAAGAAAGGCTCAGAGATAATTAAGGTAATATCCTATGATGAAAGTCAAAGTTTCAGTGAGAATTTCAACTGATCAGCCCAACTTAGTGCCTTTAACAGAAAGTGATGTTCCCAGCATGCAGTAGGAGCTAGTCCTGAACCACACAGTTTACGCATAGAAGATGTCCTGGATCTTCTAAACTCCTTTACACGTTGCTGGGGGTATTTTTTAAATTATTTCTTTTATTTTTTTATTGAACTATAGTTAATTTACAATGTTGTGTTAGTTTCAAGTGTACATCAAAGTGGTTCAGTTATATATATATATATGTGTGTGTATATATATATATTTTTTTCTCAGATTCTTTTCCCTTATAGGTTATTACAAGATACTGAGTATCATTCCATGTGCTATACAGTAGGTCCTTGCTGTTTACCTATTTTACATATAGTAGTGTGTACATGTCAATCTCAAACTTGTTATTTATCTCCCTCCTTCTCCTGCTAGCCCCATTTGTAACCATAAGTTTGTTTTCTGAGTCTGTGAGTCTATTTGTTTTATAAGTAAGTTCATTTGTATCATTTTTTTAGATTCCACACCTAAGTGATATCATATATTTGTCTTTATCTGAATTACTTCCTTAGTATGATAATCTCTAGGTCCATCTACGCGGCCGCACATGGCATTATTTCACTCTTCTTTATGGCTGAGTACTATTCCATTGTATCTATGTACCACATCTTCTTTATCCATTCATCTGTCAATGGACATGTCGGTTCCTTCCATGTCTTGGCTGTTGTGAGCAGTGTCACCTTGCTGTTTATCTCACACTCTTTGGCACTGATTGTTTCCATGCTTCTGGCTCCATTTCCCTCTTGCCTCTACATCCAGCCCTTAAATTTGATCTGCTCTCTAGCTCAATGTTTTTGAACATTTCAGCAACCACAGACCAATTATTCAGCATTTGGTGTACAGATAGATCACCAACTTTATATAATTTTTAAAGCCTGTTGAAAACAATAAAGCACTATTGGAAACGACTACCACTTGTACGACTAGTTTAACAGTGATGAAGAGTAAAGTTTTCTTTCAGCCAATGTTTCAGAGCAACTGTATGTGAAGCAGTGATGAACAGCTTGAGGCATAGGTCAGATTTTCTAATCAGACAGTTGCAATTTCTTTTCTTACTCTTTATTTCTGTGAAATGTGAAACTTCAAATTTACATATGTCATCATCATTGGCAGCAATGGCCCAAACACGGCCTTAGAAATTATGTCTTAAAAATATGTCTTCATATTATACTACTTTAAGAGCACCAGCAGATGCTAAGTTAATGAGTGTACTACACTTCCAAAGGGAAAAGTTGCCTATTCCTACTTGTGAAATAATGGAGACTGGCTTCCTAATTTGTGTTTTGATTGCATTTGGCTTTAGAAGGTCTTTTTTTATAGCTGTAATCTAAAGCAAGCTTTCGATATTGTTTGTAAAGATGTCCAATCTGTCGGTGTTTTGTTTCTTCAGTGAAAAATGGAAATCATAGGGGGAAAGTGGCGGGGGTGGGTGGTGGTGGTGGGATGAATTGGGAGATTGGGATTGACATGTATACACTAATATGTATAAAATAGATAACTAATAAGAACCTGCTGTATAAAAAAATAAATAAAATAAAATTCAAAGAAAAATGAAAATCATAAAATATAAGAGAGTGACGGTTCTTTAAAATCAAACAATCCCTGGTTGTGTTATCACAATGTGATCTTCATTACTAATTATGGTATTTTATCAAGACTTCTAAACACTGATATTGAAGAACACGAACATGGTTTTACTGGCATTACCACTGTTATAAAATTTTTTTAAAAATTATCCCCCATTTTAAATTCTCGTGTGTGTATTTTTTCTCTCCAACCTGAAATATTCACATATCCACATTTGGCTGCACAATAAACTTATTAAAATATGTCCATTTCCTTCAAGGCTGGCTCAAGATCAGAATAAGTACTTTCATTGCCAGCTGTTTTCTGTAAACCAGCTGGTCTACGGATGGGCATCCATGTCATCTGCCTTTATTTATAGTAACACCCATCCCTCTCTGCACACAACTAGTGCTGTCTTTTCACTGCTTCCCAAAAACAAATTGCTAATTTACAACATAACTAAAAAAAAATCATTAACTCCTGGGAGCACAGGGTTTCACTGAAAGAGAGAACAAAACGTCATCAATGAGAGCCAGAAACTGACGCAAAGGAGCCACTGCTGTGGTTTCATCTCCCTGTGAATATCTGCTAATACACACATGAAAGTACTTGTACCTTCATGTTGACTGCATTTTATATTATAAAACAGCTAACAGTGTCATCTGACAGAGGAATTTTCCAATTCCTCTTCTACTTTCACTCTGAGCTTGATATTGAATCGTTTACCTCTGGTCTGGTTTTATTATCTTCCCCCAAATGGATGGACTATTTACCTGATTTGGTGTGAGGAGTACAACTAGGATTATGCGACTGTGGTTTGGCAGTTCCTCCATGTCAAGTGACCAAGTGCATTAATTTCATATTAAAACAGATGATTTTTCCCTTGTTTTGGGAAAAAAAATCAATTGTTTTCATTTAAAGATGAGTGCTTTATTTATAAATGATGTTAAATATTCTGATCAATGGCTTTATACAGCTGACTAACAAATTCTCATACAAAGAACAATTGTTACCAGGCCAATAAAATACAATATTTACATGTTCATTATCACATTTCCTATTGATGGCCCATATTTTGGGGAAATAAATAAATTCATCTCCAACAACTCTTTGTTGTCCATCCAATACCTGGCTAGAGCCACTTTACTGCTCTGATGATGTAAGTTTCCTTTTCTTTTCTATCTCTCCTTAATTCTTATCTTTGGTTTCTAACACAAGCCTTGGGTCCTCCTAATACTTCTCTGGCTCTGAGGTTCAGCATGCTCTATCTTACCATTTTGAAATCATTCCCTGTCCCCAGAGCTTCTCTGATGATGGTGAGAAGTCTAGCGCTCCTCAGGGGGAACTAATATAGCCTGGCCAGCCTGCGGGCCCTCCCACTAACCAAGGACGGTCAAATAGTTCATCTGTAGTCACTGCTTTGCTGCACTATTTATGGAGGTCCTTATACACATACTAAATCTACGCTGGATGTAATGGCAGCATACCAACTGGTAAGGTAACTACTACTTGCTAAATCTCTCAGGATATCTTAACTGCATATGTGAGTCCATTTGAATTATGTCAGTGAAAACCCGTCCTCTGGCTGATAACCCAACCATGTCCAATCTTTTTTCCAACCTTCAAACTTTGTGGGATTTTAAGAATTATAATACAATAAATGCTCATCATGAAAAAAATTTACCCAGAATTTACATAATGCTTTAAAGAATGAAGTGAATTTCTATTCTCTTAAAAAAGATGAATTGCTGGGGACTTCCCTGGTGGTCCAGTGCTTAAGGCTGTGCTTCCACTGCAGGGGGCACAGATTCGATCCCTGGTCAGGGAACTAAGATCCCGCATGCTGTGCGGCCAACAAGTAAAAATTAAAAAAAAAAAAAGATGAATTAGCTTCTTGTATCCTGTTTCATATTGAGACATCTGTATCCTATCTGAAAAAAATTCACAAAGTTACCATTCACTATACTTTCTTTTCTTTGGACAGTTCTCTTATTTTATAAGAGGAAGTTGATACATTAACTCTTCAAACCAACATCTTTTCCCTGGAAGTTGGATTTAATTTACTTAAAGGCCCAAGGGCAGAATAATCAACAGAAGGTTCAATTGAAAAAGTTGTTGAGAACACGAGTCAGACAGTATTTCTATACAGGTCTACTTAATCATCTGTCTTGACTGAGTGGACCAATTAGTTGATTGAAGAATTAATCAAGTCCCTGAATTAAATTATTTTAGCATATGGATGGACCAGGCAATTAACTCAAATGAGAGAACTAAGGGTCGGGAAAGAGGAAACTATGGCCAATTGAAAAAGGAAGGTTTCAGTCAAAGGAGACAGCTACCATCCTTAGTCCTCCTGTGAAACCTGGAGACTAGCTTTGTCATAAATTTAGATTTATCAAAAGTCAGAAATCTGAGACTTCCCTGGTGGTTCAGTGGTTAAGAATCTGCCTTCCAATGAAGGGAACTCGGGTTCAATCCCTGGTCAGGGAACTAAGATCCCACATGTCGCAGGGCAGCTAAGCCCCCGTGCTGCAACTACTGAGCCCACGAGCCACAACTGGAGAGCTGGCGTGCCACAATTACAGAACCCACGTGTTCGGAGCCTGCACACCACAACTAGAGAGAAGCCCTCGCACCGCAACTAAGACCGGATGCAGACAAAAATAAATAAATATTTTTTTTAAAAGTCAGAAATCTGATTTTTAAGCAAGATACCCCAAATTTTAAGTTGTCAATAAACTTATAATTTCTAAAATCTTGACACTGTTCAGAGAATAAATGACTTACAAGTTAGAGATGCCTACCCAGTCACCTGTTTCTGAACTCTCCTTTAGAATCAGATGGATAAGGGGCAACCATAAGTGTTTCTGCCAATGCACAATGTGAACACACATATTTTCAACAATGCCTACCTCCACAGACACACAGAGAATGTCATCATAAATAACATGTTTCATATGAAGAGTAATAAGATATACATATATACGTGCATACATATGTGTGTATATGAATGGGTGTATGTAATCCTTCCCTAGTTGTAGCCTGAATTGGGAGTGAACAGTGGTACTCCCAATAAAGCAAACCTGGCTCTTACTGTACCATCAACAAACCCTCTGAAACCTCTTCAGTGTTTGAGAGGATTCACAGAGTGTGTCATATTCCCCAAATCTCTGATTACAATCTTTTTTTTTTTTTTGACACAAGGGTTTCTTTTTTTGTTTTGTTTTGGGGGTTTTCTGTTGTTTTTTTTTTTGTTGTTGTTGTTTTGTTTTGAAGTATAGTTGATTTACATTGTGTTAATTACTGCTGTACAGAAAAGTGATTCAGTTACACATATAGATACATTCATTTTTTTATATTCTTTCCCATTATAGTTTATCATAGGGTATTGAATATAGTTCCCTGTGCTATGCAGTAGGACCTTGTTGTGTATCCATTCTATATATAAAAGCTTACATCTGCTAATCCCAACCTCCCACTCCATCCCTCCCCCAACCCCCTCCCCCTTGGCAACCACCAGTCTGTTCTCTATGTCTGTGGTTCTGCGTCTGCTTCACAGATAGGTTCATTTGTGTCATATTTTAGATTCCACGTATAAGTGATATCATATGGTGTTTGTCCTCCTCTGTATGACTTATTTCACTTAGTATGATAATCTCTAGTTGAATCCATGTTGCTGCAAATGGCAAAATTTCATTCTTTTTTATGGCTGAGTAGTCTTCCATTGTATGTATGTACCACGTCTGATCACAATCTTTTAATACCTAGTTGTGTCTGTTGTCTCTTCCTCTATCCTTTTCCTTATCAGATGGCTATTGGGTGATCCTTCTCATGCTCCCACAGCAGCCCAGGACTTCACTCCATTCATTCTGACTCAATAAACAGAGATGAGACAGGCGGATTCTGCATTTGTAATAAACAACCTGCAGGATTCTAAAATAAATGGGCCTTTGACATTCTGACAAATACCAACATCTATTCCTTCCATGTCTAACCTCTGTCTCGTTTCCTTGGTTCTTACTTACCTCACCCAGAACTCTACACGCTCCTTCAACCTGAGGACTGCCTTTTCCTCAATTCAGAAAAACTCGCATCCGCGAGTCTGTGTCTCCTACATGCCTTTCCTTCTGCGGAACTCGAGGCCTGCTCTGACCCTCAGCTCTAAGGCTGGGCCCCACCTGCAGCAGGATCTTCCTGATCCAAACTGTCTGCCTGAAGTGCTTCTTTCCCCTGTTCATGTTGCGTTCTCCCTACAGTCAGGGACACCTCTGATTGGACTTCTGAGATAAACCATCTCCCCTCTTCCCTCCACGTCCTTCTGGGGCCTAGCCCAACCTCTGCCCTGTCCATTTGCGTCTGTCTAATCTCTAGGGCCAATCATTCCCAACCTGGCCCTTTAATAATGATAACAACAACAAAAATCTCCCATCCAACCCTTCTAAGCTCTACAGCCAAACAATGCAGCTGCCTTAGGGACCAGGAGAATTAATAATCGGAGAAAGACCCTGAAAAGTGTAAGTCATGAGGTCATGGTTAACCATCATACACATTAAAAAAAGGCTTGCTCTCAATTTCATTCCTTCTACAAATATGGATTGGATTTTTTTTTCTATAAATGAGGCACTACACTAGGCACAAGGAGAGAGCAATGATCAAAATAGACAAAGTTCCCTAGCTTCAACAAGTTTTCATTCCAATGAGGGAGACAGGTAATAAACAAGGAAATGAGCAAATACTTAGTATGATGGTGCTATGAAAAAAAAGGGGGATTTCGGGAGTGGCAAGGGTAGGGGTAGGAATAAAGGGAAGGGTTGAATTTCACATAGGATGGTCAGAGAAGACTCAGTGGTGAGATTAAGTGTGAGTAAAGACATGAGGGAAGTGGGGGATTAAGTCACATAGGTACTGGAGGGAAGAGTTTTCCAGGCAGAAGAAAGAGCAAGTGCAAAGGGCTTGAGGAAAGCATGTGTTTGGTGACTGCCTGAGGAACAGCAAAGGACGCCGAAGTGACTGGAGTAGAGCCAGTGATAGGACAGGGTCAGAGAGAGGGCAGGGGTCCAGAACACACAGGACCCCACTGGCCACTATAAGGACTTCGGAGATTATTCTGAGTGGAATATGGAATCATTGGAAGGTTTTAGCCAGAGGGTGACATAACCTGACATACCTGAGCAAAATTACTCTGGTGGAATTGTACAAGACAGACTCAGTTCAACAGAGATGGAAGCAGGAAGACCCATGGGGGAGGAGGTGGCAATAGTCCAGGAGGCAGATGATGGTGGCTTGACCCAGAGTAGTGGCAGTGCTGGCAGAGAAGTGGTAAAACACTGTATTTTCAAGGTAGAGTCACCTAGACTCGCCAAGGGATTAAATGCGGTGTGTGAGAGAAAGAGAAAAGTCAGGATGGCTCCTGATTTTGGTTTAGGCAACTGACAGGCTAGAATTGCCATTTATGGAGTCGAGAAGACTACAGGAGAAGCAGAATTAAGTGGAAAAAAGAATTCAGTTCAGACATGTTACATTTGAAATAACCATTAGATGCAGAGATAAACACATTCAGGCCCAATCGCACTTAGATCCTGGATATCAGAGAGTTTCAGGCTGAATATATAAATAAATCGGGTGCTATCATCATATCAATCAGATTAAAAGCTAGAAGAATTAGTGAGATTACCTGACGTTGATTGAAAAGCAGTTCAAAGAATGAGCTTAGTGGTTATTCAACATTGAGAAGACAAGGAAATGGAAGGGGAGGGAAGGAGGAGGACCAGCGAAAGAGAGAGAGAAGAAGGAAGCAGTGAGAGAGAAGGAAAACTAAGAGAGAGTTGGTGGTGAGGAGCTGAACAGAGGACGTGCTGCAAGGATAGAATCAACCAGATCACATGGGATTGAAAAGTTAAGAAAGATGAGGACCAATAATCAGCCCTTGGATTTGTCAGTATTACAGTCACTAGGGATTTTGATGAGGGCTTTTTGAAAAAGGTGATGAAGACTAAAATCTGTTTGGCTTTAGTTCAAAAGAGAATAGAATATTTAGGCAACGCTTTGAGGACTGACTTCAACTTTGTTGTCAGTACAGCTTTGTTAGCACACAACCTCCTTGAAATATTCTGCCTTTACGAAGTGTTCCAAAGTTCTGTCTGAGAAAGAGTACCCTTAGTATTTATATATTTTTAAAATATATGTATATATATATATAAATCTCCAACTTTGCTTTTGTGGAACGTAACTGGGTGAAACACAGAGCTTCAGGATAATGACAGCTACTAGTGCCATGAACATTGTGTATCGTTTAAGGACCTGAATTAAATTTAGTCCCTCCTGTGACTGCATTAACTTCAAAGAGAGAGGGCAGTCTATAACTACCACCTACTTTAATGAAATTAACTCTGATTGTTTTGCTAAAAGTAGCAGGAAATTTCTCCATAATCCAAATGTATCGTAGGTAACAGTAGGAGAAAATTGCTACATGATATTCTCTTTGGTAACTTGAAGCCAATGAAAGCTTATTATCCTTATAATGTGTATAGATCTAGTAGTATATGAAGCAATGATACATTGACATATAGCTATTTTCCCCTTTAAAAATCTCCCATGTCAAACTTCACTTATCTACTCTTAAAAGTGCCACAGAAAGTAAAATAGGGATATCCTGAGATGTGAAATTTATTCTTTCATTAAGAACACGAAAGAAGTCATTACCGCTTCCTATTAAATAACCATCTTCTTTGGGGCTTACAGAAAAGAACAGTGGGCTTCTTACGGCTCCCTGAGAGTCTGTGTCTCTTCGAAGAGTCATTAGTTTGGTGGAGAAAAGCATCCATGAAACCCCTAAGAAGAGAGAGTATTACACAAATAGATGATTTCTCTCATGAACGCCTTTCTCTTTCCTGTGATGTTTCCATAGCACCTAATTTGAGGATAGGGACTTCCCTGGAGGTCCACTGGTTAAGACTCTACGCTTCCACTGCCAGGGGCACAGCTTTGATCCTTGGTGGGGAGCTAAGATCCCATATGATATATGGCCAAAAAAGAATAATAATAATAATTTGAGGATAAACCATTTAATCATAAGAATAATTAAGGCCCATCCCATATTGTCCCCTCCGACCTCCAGAAGAAGAGATACAGAAGGAAATGTTTTTGAAGGGACTTCAGGTATATCTGCTAAATATAAAATCTTCCTAAAGGTGGGAGAATACTAATTATACAACAGGTACTGCTCTAATGACTCTGTGTTTACAATTTATTTATATGTCTCCCCTAATTCTTAACAGTTAAATGTAATAGACCCTATTCTAAAACTGAGAAAGCTGAGACTCGGTAAGTTTCAATGATCACCCAGCAACATACAGTTACTAAGCCCCAAGCGTGGTGTTCTTAATCTATAAATAAGGAACATTTGTGTGACTATATCAGTGAGTGTGGGGAAGGATTTTTTTAATTAAGCTAAGCATAGCACCATGGAAATTGATACTGGCATGGATCAGAGAAAATGCATTTGCTCTCATTGAGAAGGCATCATTTGCTTTAGGTAAAAAGACATTATGAAAATCCTAAATCATTCTACTCTGCTGAACCATGACCATATTTCCTTCCTCTCAATTTAAGCAAATAAATGTCTAGGATTAGGAACTGAGGAAGAGATCACCAAAACCTGTGTATGCAGCGAGATTAGCTTTACCAAGACAGCCATGCCTGTTTCCATGAAGAACCCCCAGGATGAAAGGCCAACCCTGTCCTCCCCCAGGAAGCTGATTCTTCAGCTTGAGCATCCACGTAGGTGCTGCCCGTTCTTGCACCTGACTCACTACGCTGCCTCCTTCCACCTGCCACGCCTTCCACTCTGCCCCCTGGAACGCCACCGGAGCGCTTGGTCTCTGCTCTGATCCTCAACTGAAACCTGGCTCTCCCCCAATCAGGCGGCTTCTCCTACAGCTCTCAAAAGCAGAGGACCTTTAGTCTGTGCCCTGCATGCACCTCCAGAAGAGGGACTAGTATCCTCTTCCCTCCCAATCACTGCTGTACACCTCTGCTCACCATCTTGTTGACAATTCTGTCCCTCTGAGACTCATTCATTCATTCATTCAAGCCTGAACTCATTCGACAAATCCTTCAGAGCTCCAGTTGTATGCCAACATGTTTTTAAGCTCTGGGGATACAAAGCCATCATGTGACTTAATCTCCCACTATCCCTCCTAGCTGCAGTCATTACAAACTTCTGGTTCACTGTGTATCATTCAGAAAAGATTTTGACATCTGTCTTACAGTCCTACTCTCCACCTCATACTTGCTTACACGACAAGTTTTCTTTCCTCTAAGTGAAAGAAAAAGAAAAAAAGGCGGCAGGTGACCTGGTCTAAATTCCTTTTCAGTTGGACTTCTGGGTAAATAAACTATATTTTGCTTCGTAGAATGAATCCTTAGATATACAGTGGCCTTAGCAGGATGACTGAAGATCACTTATCTAAAAACAATGCACCTGTGGAACATGGCTGTCTGGGAAATGTCAGGTAACTTGTATAACTATCAGTGTCACAAAATAATCAGTATTATTAAGTGCTTTCTGCTAAGCAATGTAATAACCCCCAAAGCTCACCAGGTACCCTCACCTATGACTCTTAACCAGAGCACACATGACCAGTGAAGGAAGAATGAGCCAGTGTAACTGTGCAGGATGTGTCAGAGCTCTTTCATTTGTTTTAGTCCCTTGATTACCTATATTCTTGAATTATTTGCAAAGCTGGACAGTGGGTATGATATCATATATGTCCAAATCTGATTTGACAGTCCAATCCTGGTATTAGCTAAGGCTTCAATAGGAGGAAGCTTTGTCCTCATACCCCCATCCCCCCCTGGCACATTTGGCAATATCTGGAGATGTTTTTTGGTTATCACAGCTGAGAAGGGAATGTTACTGGCTTCTAGGGGATAGAACCAGGAATTCTGCCCTACATACTACAATGCATAGGACAATCCCCTACAACAAAGCATGAGCCGGTCCAAAGGTCAATAGTGTTGAGGTTGAGAAACTCTGTTCTATTCAATCCCATCTAAATTCTAGGCTCCATGCCATTAGCAGCAAATTCACATCTCTGTGCCTGATATGAGTTTCAGACACATATATCAAAATGTACCTCTCTCTTTTTTTTGTGGTACGCGGGCCTCTCACTGTTGTGGCCTCTCCTGTTCTGGAGCACAGGCTCCGGATGCGCAGGCCCAGCGGCCATGGCTCACAGGCCCAGCCCCTCCGCGGCACGGGGGATCTTCCCAGACCGGGGCACGAACCCGTGTCCCCTGCATCGGCAGGTGGACTCTCAACCACTGCGCCACCAGGGAAGCCCAAAATGTACCTCTCTTACTTGAATGCTCCAAAGGCACTTCAAACTCAGACTCTCCTAAAACAAACTTGGCCTTCCCTCCAGACTTGGTTCTATCACTTGGCATTTTATCTTAGCAAATGGCACTCATCCAGAAACTCAGTAGACATCCTCAATACCTCCTTCTCCTCCAACCTGTGCCATCCACCACCACAAGCTCATCATTTTATTTCCTGTGTCTTTGGTTCATCTACATCTTCTCATCTCCACTAATAACA
Organism: Orcinus orca; assembly: GCF_937001465.1. Lineage (NCBI taxonomy): Eukaryota > Metazoa > Chordata > Mammalia > Artiodactyla > Delphinidae > Orcinus > Orcinus orca. The sequence goes on along the minus strand of NC_064563.1, from coordinate 6,198,389 downwards.
ACTTCCCTCCCCCAAGCTGTCATCTGTCTCTCCCTTGGAATGGTGTCATCCCCTTGGCCAATTAGCAATGGATGAATTTCTTTCCAAATTATTGAGCATTTTCTTTATGAAATACAGATATAAACATAACAAGCCCCTGCTTCAAAACAAACACAAAGAACATTTCCCATTGTTCTTAAAGACTTCATCCTTAACATGAATTATAAGTAAAAGGTCCATAAAATGTATCAAAAGTAGGACATTTTAAGGAGAGAGAGAGAGAAAGAGAGAGAATGAGGGTGAGTGTGTGTTTGGGGAGAGGGGATATTAAAAATTATTCCAAAGCTTTGCATGTGTTTTTCACTCTGCATAGAAAGTTCCCACCCCCAATCTTTCCAAAGTAATAAATCCCTCTCATTCTTCAGTTATCAACTGAAATGCTTCCTTCTGAAACATTTGTCCTGACTCTTCAAAACCCACAAAGTTCCCTTTTATACACTCTCACATCACCATGTATACTTCCTTCAAAGCACAAATGCAGTCCTAATGATGGGTTTTGTTTTGTCATTTGGATTTTTTGTCTGTTAGCAAATACTTGGACTATTAGGTCCGGGAGGTATATCCTTTGTCTCACAGACACTTGGTGTTGAAATACTGGATTAACTCATTGATTATCTTAGCCAAAGCACATAATGAGTAAAAAGAAATCCAGGTCAAACATTCCAGGAGATGTGTACTTAAAGACTACAATATATTGCTGCTGCTTACATTTACACAGATGTAAAAACAAACTCTTCAATTAAATTTATATCATCCTTCAAGCACATATATCTGGGAGGTAGCAGTCTTACAGGGCCCAACTTTTGTGCACATTTCAAGAAATGACATAATGAAAGAAAAAAGCGTGCTGCAATTACGTAATACAAGCACCTATTAAGAGAAGCCTTGAAGCCAATAGGTAGTTTAGATTTTTTTTCTTCCTGAGCTGTGTAGGATTCCTAACTAACTACAAAGAGAAGGGAAGAAGCACCCCTTCACACAAAGCATCTTCTAATGAAAACAAGGTCATGATGGAATCCAACAGAATTTTGACTTGTCATCAAATCACTGAGGAAACTGGTATATAACTTACAAACACATAAGCTTTCATATTAATGAAGTCATTTGAAATTTGTTTTAAAAAGTTTCTGAATTTCTGTGGGCCAATTAACTCAACTGGGACTGGGTTCTTCCTTTAATATCTGTTTAAATGCCACACATCCATTTGTCTTCTGAAATATTGCAATTATTTCAACATTCATGATGACAAGAATGGAGAAAGAGCTTCCACGGGTTAATTTCTCCTTTGTCTTTAATAATGAGAAGCAGATTGTTGGTTAAGTAAGATAATTAAAGCTTTTATTAGGGCAGGCTAATAAAAGGCAGGTTTGTTCTTCCTCCAAGACATAAGAATTCGATTCAATTAAAAATGAAAAAAATACCACTCTCACAGTGCCTCCTTCTAGCCTCTCCTTGTATTGCTGATGTTTGGAAACACCAAGGAGAAATATTTGCTGTTTCTAAAATTACGTGAGAATTTCTTGATTTTTTTTTTTAATGTAGAAAACTGTTCAGTTTTGTCTTCACTAAGGAGGTCTATTTCCAAGGAGAAAATGTGTTAGTCTGCACTTATGTCTAAATAATTGTGTTCCAGTCACTACACTTCAGTAGGTGGCCCATTTAGTATCAGCAGTGCATTTTACAGCTGCCCAAAACTTTGAGGTAGTGAGTTGAAATATAAAGGAGATAGCAGTGAAACAGACATTGACAGGGCACACTGAGTGCCTCCCCATTCCGCCCTGCCCATTCAACTAGCATTTATTTCTTAGAAGAATTTTTGTTCATCTTACAAAAATGCCAAAAGCATGCCTTTTAATTTAGAGTCATTTAATTTAATTTCTAACTTTTTAACACAAATGGCTTTAAGAAGAAAAAGGAACAAGGTAATTATATTTAATTTCATGGTTTTAGATTCCTAAAACCCATCATATCCTCTTGTGTAATTGATGACTTCCATTAAGGGGGAAAGAAAAAAAACTGTGAAACCGTTACCCTTCTCTTCGAACAAAAACGGAAAGAATTTATGTTGCCATCCCATTTAATATTTACTAGGAAAGAGCTCTGTGGTGACTTTGTGCTGCCTAGAAATGTAGAAATCATTCAAAATAGAAGCAGGTCGTAATTCTACTGGAAGAATACATCATAATTTCTCCCTTAATATCAGTTCAAGTTGAAAAAAATCTGAGAGAGCGGAATAGTCCATTTGGGGATGACTCTTTTCATCTCATGGAATATGGCACTAGATTCTGAAAGTAGATTAATAATCCACTGATTGAAACCTTAAAAGATCATCTAATAACCTTTGTTCCTACTATTCCATTCCCATAGGAAAGCCTAAGTAAACTTTAAGGGTAAATACAGCTTTCAAAGGAAACTTATTTTTTAGTAGTAAGCAGGCAGGCCCCCCCTCAGCCTACACTTGCATCTAAGAACTCTCTTCTTCACCCTTGGAAATCTTCCTGATCATTTATTCGAGGCTTTAAATTTCACACCCCCTAGGAAGATTTCACCTTCTCCCATCATTCCAGTTGGAATTAATCACCACTCTACAAATTCCCATAATTTTATACCTCACTCTGGGTATTTATCACACATTTTCATAAAATTATAAATATTTATGTACACACATCTTGGTAAAGGGTAAATGTAACACTTTGTCCTATTCTATGGATAAATTTGATCTTGAGCGAACTTTCTAGGTATGTTCCTTGGAAACCTGATGAAGATAGAATGTCAGATTTGTCACCATTCAGTATTAGTTATGGCATTAAAAAGAACAAAATAATGGCATTTGCAGTGAGATGGACGGCCCTAGAGATTGTCATACTGAGTGAAGTAAGTCAGACAGCGAAAGGCAAATATCATATGATATCGCTTATATGCGGAATCTAAAAAAGTGGTACAAAGGAACTTACTTACCAAACAGAAACAGACTCACAGATTTCGAAAACAAACTTATGGTTACCAGGGGGGAAAAGGTGGGGAGGAATAATTGGGAGATTGGGATCAACATACACACACTACTATATATAAAACAGACAACCAACAAGGACCTACTGTATAGCACAGGGAACTCTACTCAGTACTCTGTAACAACCTATGTGGGAAAAGAATCTAAAAATGAGTGGATATATGTATACGTATAACTGATTCACTTTGCTGTACACCTTAAACTAATACAACATTGTAAATCAACCATACAATAAAATTTTTTTTAAATATTAGTTATAACAGAAATGACCCCTTATCGATAAAATATTTTATTACTTAGATGATTTTAAATAAACTATAAATACCTAGTGGGAAGCCATGGCTTTGGACTTTCTTGACTGCCATGATCTAACTGGACATATCCTTTGCACAGTGACAAACCTAAGACATCTGACAACCACAGTGTATTATTTTTCAAACAATCCCCTCTTCAAAATGATATTTTCATTAGGAATCATGAAATAATAAGCAATAATAGTTTTATTTGTTCCTTAGTTTGAAAAGAATAGATTTAAAATACTAAATTTTAGTGTAAAGTATACTACTCAAAATAGTAAAATATTTCACATGTGAACTAAAATTTATACTTGCCAGATAAGAATGTTATCCCTTACAGGTCACATCTGTTTCATTCTTTTAGATTTTAAACACAAATTAAAAACTTGAAGTTATCATGTAAAATAACAGAATGAAAGCAACTCAAGTTCTGCTTTTTCATTTTTACAATCTCTATGTTATCACTGTTTATTTTCAACCTATTGTTTAAGGGCAGGAATATGCATTATCCCAGGATTTGGAATTTCAGCTGTACCTGAAGGAAGCTTGAATGGTCTCAAATCACTGGGAACTTACGCTTGAAATAAACACATGGAATCAAAACCACAAGTGTAAGAGGCTGACTGTATAACTAGGAGCTTCTCAAATTTATTTCCATGTAGAACATAAAGTTTACTAAAGCATAAGTAATAAAAACGTGTTCATTTGAAGCCGATATATATACTTGACAAAATCCCACTTCTACCCAAGATGGAGTAACAAGTATTGCATCTAAAACAGTTTATAAAATTACAGCAGAAAAAATATATGAAGCAAAGGTTTTCAAGCCACTGGACATCAAGCAATAAAGATACTGGTATCCAGAGATGAGAAATAAGCAATATTTGCCTTAAAATTGCCCCAGCTTACTACTGGTAGAGAAAGTTTTCACTCTGCCATGTATATTAGAAACTATAACACAAAAAAACTAAAACCAAACAATTTTTAAGGGAGGACAGGCATACCTTGAAGATACTGCAGGTTCGGTTCCAGACCACCGCAATAAAATGAATATCACAGTAAAGCGAGTCACACAAATATTTTGGTTTCCCAGTGCATATAAAAGTTATGTTTACAGTATATTGCAGTCTATTAAGCGTACAGTAGCACTGTCTTAAAATGTGCATATGTTAATTAAAATACATTTTATTGCTAAAAAATGCTAACCATCATCTGAGCCTTCAGTGAGTCATAATCCTTTTGCTGGTGGAGGGTCTTGCCTCAGTGTTGATGGCTGCTGACTGACCAGGGTGCTGGTTGCTCTCAAGGTTGGGGTGGGTGTGGCAATTTCTTAACATATGGCAACAGCGAAGTTTGCCACATCAATTGACCCTCCCTTTCACGAAAGATTTCTCTGTAGCACAAAGTGCTGTTTGATAGCATTTTACCCACTGTAGAACTTCTTTCAAATTGGAGTTGATCCTTTCACATCCTGCCCCTGCTTTATCAACTAAATTTATATAATATTCTAAACGCTTTTTTGTTGTTTCAACAATCTTCACAGCATCTTCACCAGGAGTAGATTTCATCTCAAGAAAACACTTTTTTTGCTCATCCATTAGAAGCAGCTCCTCATCCATTCAAGTTTTATCATGAGATTACAGCAATTAAATCACATCTTCAGGCTCCACTTCTAATTCTAGTTTTCTTGTTATTTCCACCACATCTGCAGTTACTTCCTCCAATGAAGAGTCATCCAAGAGGGTCGGAATCAATTTCTTCCAGACTTCAGGTAATGTAGACATTTTAACCTCTTCTCATGAATCATGAATGTTCTTAATGGCACCTAGAATGGTGAACCTTTTCCAGAACAATTTCAATTTACTTTGTGCAGATGCATCAGAGGAATCACTCTCTATGGCAGCTATCGCCTTACAAAATGTATTTCTTAAGTAATAAGACTTGAAAGTCAAAATTACTCCTTGATCCATGGACTTTAGAATGGAAGTTGTGTTAACAGTCATGACAACAACATGAATCTCATCGTACATCTCCATCAGAGCTCTTGGATGACCAGGTGCACTGTTGATGAGCAGCAGTATTTCGAAAGGAAGCTTCTTTTCTGAGCAGTAGGTCACAACAGTGGGCTTAAAGTATTCAGTTAACCATGTTGTAAACAGATGTGCTGCCATCCAAGCTTTGTTGTTCCATATACAGAGCACAGGCAGAGCAGATTTAGCATCATTCTTAAGGGCCTTAGGATTTTCAGAATGGTAAATGAGCACTGGCTTCTTCCTCAAGGCACCAGCTGCATTAGCCCCTAACAAGAGAGTCAGCCTGTCCTTTGAAGCTTTGAAGTCAGGCACTGACTTTCTCTATCTATGAAATTCCTAGATGGCATCTTCTTCCAGTAGAAGGCCGTTTAATCTACAATGAAAATCTATTGTTTAGAATCATTCACCTTCATGAATTATCTTACCTAGATCTTCTAGATAACTTGCTACAGTTTTTACATCAGCACTTTCTGCCTCACCTTGCACTTTTATGTTATGGAGAAGGCTTCTTTCCTTAAACCTCATGAACCAACTTCTGCTAGCATCAAAGTTTTCTTTTGCAGCTTCCTCATCTCTCTCAAACTTCATAGAATTGAAGAGAGTTAGGGCCTTCCTCTGGCTTTAAGGGAATGTTATGGTTCTGGTTTGATCTTCCATCCTGACCACTAAAACTTTCATCATATCAGCAATAAGGCTGTTTGCTTTCTTAATATTTGTGTGTTCACTGGAGCAGCACTTTAAATTTTCTTCAAGAACTTTCTGCATTCACAACTTGGCTAACTGTTTGGTGCAAGAGGCCAAGTTTTCAGCCTATCTTGGCTTTTGACATGCCTTCCTCACTAAGGGTAATAATTTTTAGCTTTTGATTTAAAGTGAGAGACGTGATTCTTCCTTTCACTTGAACACTTAGAGGCCACTGTAGGGTTATTAACTGGCAAATTTCAATATTGTTATGTCTTGGGGACTAGGGTGGTCCTTGGAGAGGGAGAGAGATGCGGGAACAGCAAGTAGATGGAGCAGTCACGCACACACATTTATTAAGTTCACTGTCTTAGATGGGCACAGTCTGTGGCACCCCAAAACGATTACAATAGTAACATCAGAGATCACTGATCAAAGATCACCATCACAAATAAAAGAACAATGAAGAAGTCTGAAATATTGTGAAAATTACCAAAATGTGACACAGGGACATGAAGCGAACAAATGCTGTTGGGAAAATGGTGCCAACAGACTTGTTCAATGCAGGGTTGCCGTAAAGCAAAGCACAATAAAACAAGGTATGCCTGTATAATTGATATGGTAAGAGGAGAAAAAATAAAATCACATAAAATGCTCAATTAAGCCTAAGCAAGAAGAAGATAAGATAATTAAAATTAAGCAATGAAGTCAAAAACAATAGAGAAAATCAACAAAATCAAAAGCTGGTTCTTTAAGAACAATAAAATTGAGTAGCCTGTAGCCAGGCTAACCAAGAAATAGAGAAAACACCAAGAAGAAACCAAGAATAAAGAGAGATATACATATGAAAAATTAAAGAAAGGTCATCACTATTTATTCCATGAACATTAAAAAGATAATGAAGGGGCTTCCCTGGTGGTGCAGTGGTTGAGGGTCCGCCTGCCGGCGCAGGGGATGCAAGTTCATGCCCCGGTCTGGGAGGATCCCACATGCCGTGGAGCGGCTGGGCCCATGGGCCATGGCCGCTGGGCCTGCACGTCCGGAGCTTGTGCTCCACGGCAGGAGAGGCCATGGCAGTGAGGGGCTCACGTACCACAAAAAAAAAAAAAAAAAAAAGATACTGAAGGCATGCTATGAACAATGCTATTGCCACAAATTTGATAACTTAAGGGTACCAATTCCTTAAAAGACACACAACCAAAATACAAGGAGAAATAATCTGAATAGGCCTATATCTATTAAAGAAATTAAGTCCAAAATTAGTAACTTTCATAAAAAGACAGAAAAGGCATCTATATTTTTAAAAGAAGTAAAAACTATCCTTATTTTCAGATAACATGATCTTATACATAGAAGAACATAAGGAACTCACTAAAAAGCAAGGTTGCAGGATATAACATTAATATACATAAATCAATTGTATTTCTATACACTAGCTATGAACAATCCAAAAATGAAATTTAAAAAGCAATCCTATTTATAATAGCATCAAAAAATATGTAGGAATAAATTTAACATAAGATGTATAAGACTTGTACACCAAAAATCACAAAACATCTTTGAAAAAAGTAGAGAGCCTATGAGAGGTGCTTAGGTCATGAGGATGGAGCCGTCATGAATGGGATTAGTGCCCTTATAAAAGAGACCCCAGACCCCTTTCCCCTCCTGCCTGTATACCACCACTACAACCACACATTTTAACCCAGGAAATTTGAAAATTCTCTCATATTGAAAAAAAATACAGGGGTGGGGGTGGGGTGTGATGAATTGGGTGATTGGGATTGACATGTATACACTGATGTGTATAAAATTGATGACTAATAAGAACCTGCTGTATAAAAAAATAAATATAATAAAATTCAAAAAGAAAAAAAATAGAAAACCTGAATCACCTTAAAATCCTTAAAGAAATTAAACTCATAGTATAAAAAAATACCCATAAAATATTCTTATCCAGGTTTTACAGATGAGTTCTACCAAAAATAAGGAACAGATAAGTTTAATCTTACATAAACTCCTCTCTAGAAGGAATTTTTTCATTTATCAACTCATTTAATAAGTCTAGTATAACTTTGATACTCAAACCAGGCAAAGATAGCAAAAGTAAAATTACAATCCCATCTCATTCATTAACACATTATTTTGTGTCCAAAATAGAGATGCAGGATGGATGGACCCCTACTCAAAATCTCTTTCTAATGTAAAAACTGATGACAACCACACACACCAAGAGGGTATGAAAACGTTAATTATTCACACAGTGAGGCTTTTAGGAGAGGGCAAGGCAGGCTTCCCCAACTGGTCCAAAAACGGCTTGAGAGAACAAGAAAAGGAGGCTGGCTTGCAGTTTTCACTGTGGATAGGGAGTGGGCTGGAGTGGGGGTTTCCACACACAGGCAAAAGCTTGCGCAGTTTAATACCCCAGCTGCTCCAGAGGAAGAAGCACCCAGGTTTTTTTTATCAGTTTGCCCAGATGCAGAACAGAGGAGAAGATGGAGAGATGACTTAAACATCGCCATGAGTCAAACACCAAACATCAAAAGATGGAGTCAGATTCTCTGTTACAATTCGCTCCTGACTGACTGACATCGGAAACATGCCATCATCAATCAGTCTTCACTGCTGAACCAAATTTTGGTGAGGGTCCATGCTGTTTCTGTAGGGGGTCTTCAAAGCACACATATGAAAAGCCTAAGCTAAATTTTAGCAGCAAGTTTTATAAAAAGACAATTTATCATGACCAAACTGGACTTATTCCAGGAATTCAAAGTTAGTCCGACATCAGACAAATTTATTAACATAATTTACTGTGTTAACCAATAAAAGAAGAAAACCAAATGATTATTTAAGTAGCTACTGAAAGAGCCTTTGTTAAAATTCAACACTTGTTCAAGCTATAATCTCCTACTGATTTATAAATAGAAGGAAATTTTCTTAGTATGTTAAATAATAAGTAGAAAAAAAATCCTTACAAATACCTACTTAATGGAAAAATATTCCAAGCAGCTCCTTTAAAATCAGGAACAAAATAAGAGTGCATCCTATTACCACTTCTATTAAACACTGCACTGGAATTTTTATCTCACACAGAGAGTAAGAAAGATAAATAAAAGACAGAGGAATTGAAAAGAAAAGCTGATGGTGTTCACAGATAATACTCTTGTCTATTAAAGAAAAAAAGAAACTGCAGGCATATTATGAAAATTAATTAGTGAGCTCAGCAAGGTGAATAAATATAAAATCAATAATCAGTATTATTCTAGACATCAGTAACAAACAAAAAGAATATGATAATAAACATAATTGTTTATAGTAGCTCAAAAATATAAGTAACATAAAAATAAATCTGTCTAATATACAAAATCTTTAAGGAGAAAATTATAAAGCTGATGAAAAGACATTACAGAAGACAAATAACTGAAGAGACATATGTCGATAAAGAGGAAGACAACATTGTAAAGTTGAGGAATCTCTCCAGCTGTATCACAAGATCTAAATTAATTCCTATCAAACTCCAATAGGACTTTTAATAAAACTTGAAAAGCTCATTCTAAACTTTACTTGTAAGTGCAAAGACTTGAAATAGTCAAGAAATCACTGAAGAAAGAAAAAGAGAGTTCAGTCACCTACCGTGCATCAAGGCCTGTTACAAAGCTATGGTAATTAAGGCAGTGGGGTATTGGAATAGAGAGAGACATAGCAGGTCAATGGGAAAAAATTCCTCAAAACCCCAAAACAAACTCACACGTTTGTATGAACTGGAAAAGGACCCTGTGGGACCCTCCTGCGTACAAATCCTTTCTGTGTCCCCCATTTCTTGTTTGTAGAAAATAGGCTTCATGCAGCCTCCACAACCTTCCCTGAGTTCCAAAGGGCAGATTCAAACAGTTGCTGATCAGGAAAGGGAGGGGATGGAGATACAAGGGAGGAGCAGTCAAGAAACAATAGTGCAGCCTTGGGGCAGGGTGATGTCCCCCCTCAAGGGATACACATAACAATGTCTTTAAACCCTATATAGAATTAAAACCCAGCAAATGGAAGATGTCAGCATTCTTCTATGAGAAAGACCACCTGAGGCCAGACTAAAGGAACTGGAGAAGCTCATCAAGAAGATTACGTGAAACCAGATTAAAGGACTGCAGGCCCTGAACACACCCTAATCTTATCAGCAAACCCACCCCTGAACCATTGCCATAAAACTTCTCACCAAACTCCCCTTGGTTGGGACACATGGATTTCGAGGGCAGGAGCCTGCTGTGTCCCCCTTTGCCTGGCAAAGCAATAAAGTTATTCTTTTCTACTTCACCCGAAACTCTATCTCTGAGGTTCAATTCAGTGCTGGTGCACAGATACTGAGCTTTTGACATCAAGTGAAGTGTTTATTAAACAAGGACTAAGCTTAAAAATCTTTACACCCCATACCCATCAGTCACTGGAGGAGGACCCTGAAAATAGAGCATGAACTTGGATGAGGCAGGTCTCTACAGCTGAGTCCATCTCTCCAAGAGTCTGAGAGCTGAGGGCAGCCTTGCAGCAACACTCCTAGCAACTAGGAGAGGAAGTCCACTCCCAAGGATGGGGCAAGGGTATATAATGAAGGGTCTACCATAGAAGTGGGCATAGCTGTTAGATATAAGGAAATTAATTACTGATATCCACTGTGGTTTGGGGATTGGAATTATTTTCAGATTTCAATTCCTTCATCAACGCCACTCACTATCTGACATTCCTGCAGCAAAAGCTGGGCCAGATCTGGGATACATATCAATTGCTGTATCTGCTTCCTTCTGTCCTAGCCTTACTCCAGAGTTGTCATACTTGGATCGGGTCTATTTGCAGCTTGTTCAAAGTTGAAAATTTTTTTAAAATTTTATTTATTTTTGGCTGCGTTGGGTATTCATTGCAGCACGTGGGCTTTCTCTAGTTGCAGCAAGCGGGGGCTACTCTTCATTATGGTGCATGGGCTTCTCATTGCGGTGGCTTCTCTTGTTGCGGAGCATGGGCTCTAGGCGCATGAGCTTCTGTAGTTGTGGTGCGCAGGCTCAGTCATTGTGGTGCACGGGCTTAGTTGCCCTGCAGCATGTGGGATCTTCCTGGACCAGGGCTCGAACCCGTGTCCCCTGCCTTGGCAGGTGGATTCTTAACCACTGCACCACTAGGGAAGTCCCAAAAGTTGAAATATAGAACTTGACATGTGAAAACCTTGAATTTGAATTTTGGCAGGCTTTAACATCAATTTCAATAACGAGTGTTACTTCTGGTCACACCCACAAAGCCCTCTCCACCACCACCCAACCACCACCCCTCAAATTAACTCCGAGCTGCCCTCTACAGCCATGGTTTATCTTGCCTCTTCCTTTATTCTCCCATTTTCTGCAGGGTGGTGAGTAAGATAAGAAAATTTACTGAACTCAATGGTGGTTAAACAAAGATTTGTTTTTCTAAGGATGAATTTAGTTTTCTGGGAGGCTTTTAAAATTAGATCTATTCTTATCTAAAAAAGATGGCATTGTGGGCGAAAAATGTCATATCAGTAAACAAAGGATGTTGTGGCCATCAAGCCATCAACCACTGTAGCCGCCCCTGACAGTGCACCCTGAGGGGATTCACAATGGAGAAAAACAGGATACTGGCCCTAGATAGTTAAGGTGCACATCAAAGGGAATGAGCCTAGACTCCTGCATCCTCATACACAGAAGAGCACTAAATTCATCAACTTGAGATGCCTGTTTTTCCTTAATTAACAGTAAACTTTTGATATTCCAACTACCTGGTTTTTGTTGAAAAACTTCTATGTATCCTGGCTCACCTCTTATCTCTTCGGAGCAGACCTTTACAGTGATCTGAGAGGCTGGCTCCCAGGCTTAAATCCTCAGAAAGTCTGCCAATTTAAGCATAATTTAGCTTTTAGGTTGTGCAATTTTTTTCAGTCCACAGTGATCTAAACAGTTATTTACAAAAGGCACTTTAATCCTGAGAAGGTATATTAAATTACAAACAAGAAGCTTGGGTCTGAGAAGAATTTGGATTTTTAATACTCCTTCCACATGAATTCAAGAATCAGGCTAGGAGGGGTGGGAATGAGAATAAGTGACTCTCTCAAGACATTTCACAATAAGCCTGTGACAATTCCAAAAATAAGAGACTAGAGTTTCTTACTTCCAAGCCAAGAAGACAAATATGTTAGCATTAATTTCAAAATCCCTAGGTCTCAACTACTATAAGGTCTCAGTTAGTTTGTTTGTATTTGCATAAGGCAGTCATGCCTGAACTCAAGCCAATTTAGTGGTTCCTAGAAAAATGGCAAAGATTGAAAAGGGAAAAGAAAAAGATGAAAAGGTTTCATTCTACTTTAACTGGAAACTATTTTTATGATTAGAACACAAATTACTAGTTGATCCTTCCGCCCAAGCATCTAGAGAGGCACATAAGTTCTTCAATTAGTAAAATCAATCAACAGGATGACTTTCGGTCACTGTTGAGCAGACTTGCTCTCAGCCGAGGACACGGAGGGGAAATGTGCTGCATTCCATTAACGAATCAGGGAGCCACCTCATTCTTCACAAGGAGGATTAATTCAGTGAAACAAAGACGTGGGAGGTGTTGGTTTTGCTTGCTCCCCTATACACGGTCTCAACTCTACTCCCCTAGAGGAAAAGTGATGAACGCTGAGAGATCTGAATCAGCCACCAAATTGTGCTCTGTCCTTTTAGCCATTGTTAGCATCAATCCCATTCGAATACGCTGGCATTGTTTTAAATAGAATACAAAGAAATTAAACAGTGCTAATTGACTTGCTTCCAGATTTTAAAGGTTTGAGTGGCACCTGCTTTCTGATCTGGCTAAATATAAAAACATGACACTTTAAGAAAATTGTTTTGTGTCCCATTCAGTCCCTTGAACCAACATCTGTTAACACAAATTCTGATTGTGATGTTAATATTTCTCCATTCTTCCTCCCTTTTCTTCTCATCTCTTAAACTATTGACTTGTTCTGAGATCTTCCCATGACTAAAGCCATCCTCAAAGACTATTACACTGTACCCACACAGGAATCCCACAGCCCTTGGGATTTACGTTTATGTCACCTGAAGCATCTCCTTTTTCCTGACCCCGCGATGTGGACTTCTAAGTCAAAGTTTCTACATCTTCCATGTTGCCTAGTACAACTGAAGCCAAATCCGGCCTCTGCACTCCGACACTGAATTAAATCTCAGAGACAGAGTTTTGGGTGAATCATTGGGTTGGCCCAAAAGTTTGTTTGGGTTTTTCCATAACATCTTATGGAAAAACCTGAACAAAGTTTTGGGCCAACCCAATAGAAAAGAATAGCTTTATTGCTTTGCCAGCAAAGAGGGCCACAGGGGGCTAATGCCTTCAAAACCGTGTGTCCCAACCTGAAGGGGGTAGTGAGGAGTTTTACAGCAATGGTTCAAAGGGGTGGGTGTGATCAGCTTGAGGACATTCTTCTGATTGGTTGGTAGTGAGGTAACCGGGAGTCAGCATCATCAACCTTCTGGTTCCAACCTGTCTGAGGTCTATATGCCTGTGGGAATCATACAGTTAACTTCTCCCATCTGGTGGGGGTTTCAGTATCTGCAAAACAGCTCAAAGATATTGTGACATGTATCCCTTGAGGGGGAACCAGGACCTGCCCCGAGGCTGCAATGTAGTGTCTTGACTGCTCCTCCTTTTTGTCTCTGCATCCCCTCCCCTCCCTGATTTACAACTGTTTGAACCTGCCTGTTGGAACTCAGGGAAAGTCATGGAGGCTGAATGAAGCCTATTTCCTGTAATCAAGATATGGGGGACACAGAAAGGCTTTTGTGCCCAGGAGCCCCACAGAGTCCTGCTTGGTTTCACAATTTTGTGTTCATCAGGCACTCAATGTTTGTATTTAAGAGAATAAAATTTTTGTTTTCTCTGTTCAATTGCAAATTAGTAAATTAAAAACTGAACCATAAGATCAAATTATTTAACAACTATTCTTCCTAGGAGACTTTATGCTCGTGCACACAAGAGTGAAGAGGACTGAACCCTTTCTTCATTTTTGAAATTTTGGACACAAGTCAAAGAGCCCTGATGGATAAATAAGCCAGAATGAAAGGGACATACTTTCATAGTTTAGGTGTTCCCAGGAGAAGACCCTGAGACAAGAATTTGAGTGGAAATAATTCACTTGGGAGGTGATAGTGGGAAATACCAGTAGGGAAGTGGGAAAGCAAGGGAGGGAAAGGAAGGGAGCCAATAAAGTGTCCATTATTAAGTAGGTTATCAAGGCAGTACCTGGAACTTAACCACTGGGCAGCTCCAGGAGCCAATGCATAGCATGTGCAGTAGTTACCCTGCCTACAGAGCGAGGGAGCAGGGGTACTTATACTCTGACTCCCATTGACCTTGGGTAAGAGCCACTGGGAATGGGAGGACTTGTAGATTTCACACACTTCCACCTTGCCTTGGGCATGGAGAAAGCAGAATCTGGTGACAGAGAAAGCCCTTAGGAAAAGCAAAAATCTAAAACACACACACACACACACAAGTGCTGGTCTTCAGAAGTCAGGCCTGAATGCAGATAAGGAATGTCAGGGAGGCATCAAGAGTCTGCTAGATACAGAAGCCAATCTACATAATTCGGACCCTAAAATTAGCCTGACCATCTCGACTGCTTGGTTCTCTGTTTGTCCACTGCTGTATTGCTGGGGAGAGAAAGACCTGAACCTTATGTTTTACCTAGGGAAACATAATGCAAACTTAAGGTATGAAACAGGATGGTAGAAACCATTAAACAAGATGAAATGAGTTTCCCAAATATGACAGAAAGAATGTCAGGAGGCAGAATAAAAGTAAATATTTTGAGCAAATTCATGCACTCCTCTAAGATAAAGTACAAGAAACGCTTTTATTTTCCTTTCTAAATCAAATCAAAGTTAGGTTTGAGGCCATACTCAAAAAGTGAGTGTGAAGTTCAAGGTCAGTCAATTTTCACAGCTTGCTGTCTCACCTTGGGTTGTACCAAGACCTCTGGACTCATACAACACAAGAAAATTATGGGAGCGCCTGATGAGGCCCTCATCTTGTCTTACGGAAAACTGGTCATTGCCCCAGTCATGCTGGTCCATTTACAGACGCCAGCCTGGAGTCAACTATTCCTCAGTGTCACACTTTGCCACAGGCAGCATTACTACAGGCCCCAAGTCCTCAGCAAAGCGGTTAGAACACAGCCATCCACGGAGTCACCACTGTAAAAGGTCTAGGGTACTTAGTACTGTGGACTTAAAAAAATGCTCACAACCTAAAAGTTGAGAGTTATGTTTTATTCAGCGGAAATTTTTAGGACTTCAAATAACCCTGAGAGAACCGCTCCAAGGAGATGAGGGGGAGAGCCAGGGTATATAGAAGTTTTGCAACAAAGGGCAGGGGGTTGGGAACATCCGATTATTGTAAATTAAAGAAAACCAGATATCCCAAGTTAAGGAATTTAGTGCTTTTCTACGTATGGGAAGATGCAAGAGTCTGGGCTCACTGAAATCATTCCTTTGATGTGCACCTCAGCTCTCTGGCATCAGCATCCTGTGTTTTCACATCCTGAGTTTCCTCAAGGCTCGCCCTAGGGAGTGGCTGCAGTCTGATGGCTGCTATATGGCAGGTATTCTTTCCTTCCTGAGTTTCCTCAGGGCTCAGGTTGGAGGGCTGCAACTGCTGATGACCGTGACATCCTTTGTTTACTGATATGGCAGGAAATATTCCATTTCTCAGTACTAAGAGATCACAGTTCTCTACCACCTTTGGAAACCCCCATTCTCTCAGTCCCCTGGAATCTCACTCTTTTGCTCTGTGGTCAGACCAGGCCTTATTCCCCTCAAAGCACCAACCATACCCGCAACTTCTTCACATGATCCATCCTCTATGGGGTCAGACCAATTGTTCTCAAACCTCAAAGAGTCATTTGAAAACACAGGTTATTCAGGTGTTTGGGAGTAGGTGCTCCAGAGAGCACACAGTAAGAACAGTTTGCAAAAACATGATTTGGGGATGTCTCCAAAGTGTGGCAACTTCTTTTTTCCCCAGGAATACTAAAAACTACTAACTACCTTTGTACCAAGTAAGCCCAGAAATCAAGAAGACGATACCTTGGCTGCCTTTCCTGTGAGGGAGAGGAGTAAAAGTTCAAAAAGCACATGAAAAGATGCTCAACATCACTACTATTAGAGAAATGCAAATCAAAACTACAATGACCGGTCAGAATGACCATCATCAAAAAGTCTACAAATGATAAATGCCGGAGAGGGTGTGGAGAAAAGGGAACCCTCTTGCACTGCTGGTGGGAATGTAAATTGGTGCAGCCACTATGGAGAAGAGTATGGAGGTTCCTTAAAAAACTAAATATAGAGCTACCATATGATCCAGCGATCCCACTGCTGGGCATACATCTGGAGAAAACCATACTTTGAAAAGATACAGGCACCCCGGTGTTCACTGCAGCACTATTTACAATAGCCAAGACATGGAAGCAACCTAAATGTCCATCAACAGATGAATGGATAAAGATGTGGTACATATATATAATGGAATATTACTCAGCCATAAGAAAGAATGAAAAAATGCCATTTGCAGCAACATGGATGGACCTAGAGACTATCACACCAAGTGAAGTAAGTCAGACAGAGAACGACAAGTATCATATGAGGTCATTTATATGCAGAATCTAAAAAATGATACAAATGAACCTATTTATGAAATAGAAACAGACTCACAGACTTAGAAAACAAATTTATGGTTACCAAAGGGGAAAGGTGGTGGTGGCGGGATAAATAGGGAGGGTGGGATTAACATATACACACTACTATATATAAGACAGATAACCAACAAGAACCTGCGGTATAGCACAGGGAACTCTACTCAATACTCTGTAATAACCTATAGGGGAAAAGAATCTGAAAAGAATAGATACATGTATATGTATAAATAAATCACTTTGCTGTACACCTGAAACTAACATAACATTGTAAATCAACTATACTCCAATATAAAATAAAAATTTAAAAGAACAAGTTCATTAGAAAACAAGGCACCAGGACTTCCCTGGTGGTCCAGTGGTTAACAATCTGCCTTCCAATGCAGGGGATGTGGGTTCTATCCCTGGTAGGAGAACTAAGATCCCACATGCCATGAGGCAACTAAGCCCATGCGCTGCAACTACTGAGCACACGAACCACAACTAGAGAGAAGTCCCTGTGTGCCGCAGTGAAAGATCCCACGTGGCTCAACTAAGACTTGATGCAGCCAAAAATAAAAATAAATAAATATTTTTAAAAAAAACAAGGCACCAATTTGTTTCTCGAGAACTCACTCTGTTACACATTTCCTGTCGTTTTGCCAACCACAGCTGGAAGGGGAAGGCGGAAAAGCTTACAAGAATTGTCAATTTTGCTCAGCTGATTTTCTTTTCACAGGTAACACCAGCTTAATTTACACAAATTTGCTAACTTTGCAAAATTCAGAGGAGACCATATTTGCTTTCACAGAACCTGAAATCTAAACATTTAATTTTCAGGCAACATTTAACTACCAGTGCACATGTGGGAGAATATTAGTGAAGATAATAATAAAAATAAATGGTGAGTAATGCAGAGTTCATTGTATTTTATTTAGAATGAGCTTCATGCACGTTTTCTAGCAGATTTATGTCCCTAACCTGTGAAATTTCAGCAAGTATTAAATCTGATTTACATTCCACAGTGTGCCTCCCCTGGATGACTATGGAAATTGTGCCTCGAGGGGACTGAGGCGTGGAGACGGTGAGCAAACAGTGACAGTCCTGCCCATGAAAAATCTGGCAGGGGCTGGTGCACAGCTGGCACCTGGAATCGTGTCTGAACGAATGAGCCGACACAAGAAGTCACAAAGGAGCTCTTGAAATCCTCCTCGTGGATTATCTAGGACAGCACTTTTCAAACTTTCACTGCCTCGGAACTACCCAGAGGACTTGTTAGGACACAGATGCTGGGGCCCAGCCCCTAGAGTTTCTGAGTCAGCAACGCTGGAGTGACCCAGGAATTTGCATTTCTAGTAAGGTCCCAGAGGATACCTTGCTGCTGGTCCAGTGACCACACTTTGTGAATCATTTGTGTATACATCCCCCTCATTCTTCTTCATTTCTACAACTAAATCCTGAGAAAGCAGCTGAGAAGCTGGCCATCCTAGTACACGTCTCATAGAACCACACTCAGTTTTGAACTGGAGTCAGCCGGACAGGCTGGTGCCAGACCTGGCTTCCCTGGGAACTGAGCTGTAGTTGGATGGACAGCCTACTGGCTGTCTCCCTGACAGTTCCATGTGGATGCCTCCAAGGTTACCATTTCGACAAATGACATCTCTTCAGATGCACAATCTGACAGTTGTCCCTGATACTGCCTCACTTAGAACTCACGAAATTCATCTGCCCCTAGAGGGTAAAGAGGCCTGAATGCCTGAATGGTAGACCATCCCATCCATCTAAATCGGACTGTAATTTGACTGAGAACAAAGCTTTATTTTGTCAAGACCCTGAGGTTTGGGCTTTGTGTTTTAACACAGCTAGGATGAATACTCCAACTTTTATGATCTAATATCTAGGAGAGGTTACAACCTCACTGCCCAACTCTCCCTATCATGGGTCAGATTGCAAATCAGAATTTGGGGTTATTTTGAATTATCCCAGATTCCAGCCTCCAGGTCATGCTTTCATATTTACTTCATCCCCACAGGTAATATATCTGAAGCCACAACAATAGGAAATCTTGGAAATCAGCAGACATCAACTCCAATTTCTTTTTTTAATTTTATATTGGAGTTGATTAACAATGTTGTGAGAGTTTCAGGTGTACAGCAAAGTGATTGTTATACATATACATATATCTATTCTTTTTCAAATTCTTTTCCAATTTAGGTTGTTACCTAATATTGAGCAGAGTACCCTCTGCTATACAGTAGG
The DNA here is from genome assembly GCF_937001465.1 of Orcinus orca. Taxonomy (NCBI): domain Eukaryota; kingdom Metazoa; phylum Chordata; class Mammalia; order Artiodactyla; family Delphinidae; genus Orcinus; species Orcinus orca. The sequence goes on along the minus strand of NC_064563.1, from coordinate 6,179,357 downwards.
TCCTTGCTGGTTATCTATTTTAAATATGGCAGTGTGTACATGTCAATCCCAAACTTCCTGACCAACCCTCCCCCCTTTCCTTCCCCCCTGGTAACCATAAGTTCGTCCTCTAAATCTGTGAGTCTGTTTCTGTTTTGTAGATAAGTTCATTTGTATCATTTCTTTTTAGGAGGAATAGATAAAGAAGACATGGTACATATATACAATGGAATATTACTCAGCCATTAAAAAGAATGAAATAATGCCATTTGCAGCAACATAGATAGATCTAGAGACTGTCATACTGAGTGAAGTCAGAAAGAGAAAGAGAAATACCATACGATACCACTTACATGTGGAAACCAATTTCTATTTTAAAAATAAAATGTATTCCAATTTCTAAGATGTTGGAAAACATTTTTCTATATTAAATGAATAAGCAGCAATGTACCTTTTGGTCTCCAAACTGAGATGGCAACACCAGAAAAACTGTTTTTAGTATGATGATATTAAATTCATTCTTAAAATAAAAACTGAATGTGTCTGCAATTCGCATCACTTAAGGTGAGAAAGTATTCTTTTAAATTATGAACTTATTTTCCAAATAGCTATAGGAAACAAAAGAAGACAAAGGGAGGTCTCCAGGCTCTTGGCAGCTGGACACCTACTAAAACCACAGGGCTGGAGAATTTTTGTTTCTTTTCAAACACTCTGTTTACCAAAATTAGAAAAATAATATTCCACATATTCATTTGGTTGCTGTGAAATAATCTAAATATATAGACATGAATGCAATTCCTAACTGCCCACAATATCAATGATAGCAAGGGAAATGTAATGGATTGATTAATAGTTCTTTTTATATAGCAACAGATAATCACATAAAACATCGGCTTTCAAATTTGACAACAATCCACAAAAAAGGAGAAAAAAAATTATGGAGAAAAGATTCTCTTTATTATTGCATAAATATTCCTATGTCTATCTAGTTATTTCCAATTACAAAATTAAAGGTTCATTGGAGAAAATTTCGAAAATATGGAAGGGGCAAGTCTGGAGGAGGATTGAGAGAGGAGGTGGGGTGGGAGTGGGAAAAGAGAGCCAACTAGGAAGTGATTCCTCCAGGCTCCTGAGAGCTGAGTGGCAGAAATGCATGTCCCTCTCCCTGACAGCATTCAACATGATGTCATTTGTTAATTTATTAGCACATACTATGAGCCAATAGCTGCTGAGGATACATTAATGAACAAAACAGACAGAAATTTACATCCTGACAGAGCTTACAGTTGAAGGTAGCTGGTAGGGTCTTAGAAGCTAGGTGGGGTTGTTTTTATGAGCTCACAGCCCTCACAAAAACTCTCACCCCTGAGTTAGCAAGAATTCTGGCTTCAAAAATACTAGGTGGGCTTGGATAATAAGGGGATCGCTGGTGAATCACAGGGATTTAAACTGAGAGCAATCCTCCAATGAACTCATAATCCTCCATTATGCCTGCGCCTAACAGACAAAATAAAAGTAAATCACTTCCACACAAAAACCTGCACACAGATGTTTATAGCAGCTTTATTCATAATTGCCAAAAACCAAGATACCCTTCAGTAGGTGAATGGATAAATCAACTGTGCTGCATCCAGACAGTGGAACATCATTCAGCACTTAAAAGAAACGAGCTATCAATCCATTCAAAGATGTGGAATAAACTTAAGCGCGTATTGCTAAGTGAAAAAAAGCCATCCCGAAAAGGCTACATACTGCATGATTCCAAAAAAACAGCACTCTGGAAAAAGCAGAACTAGGGAGACAGTAAAAGGTCAGTGGTTGCCTGGATTGGGGGCCAGGGTAGGATGAACAGACAGAGCACAGAGGATTTTTAGGGCAGTGAAAATACTCTAGGTACCATAATGATGCATACATGTCATTATACATTTTCTAAACCTATAGAATGTTCACAAGAGTGAGCTGTAATATAAACTATGGACTTTAGGTGATTATGATGTTATCAGTGTAGGTTTATCAGTTGTAACAAATGTACCACTTTGATGGGGGTATTGATAATGGAGGAGGCTATGTATGTCGGGGTAGGGGGTATACATGAAATCTCTGTACCTTTCTCTTAATTTTACTATGAACCTAAAACTTCTCTGGAAAAATAGTCTTAATAAAAAAAGAAAAAAGGGAAGTGCAGAACACTGCACGTAGCATGCTCATACTGTACAATTAAACAAAGCATCAAAAAATAAGGAAATAATGGACAATGAATTCCCTCCATCCAGACAACATAGCTTCTTGCAGTCAGGTTTAATTACTTAAGAAAATTGAGTAATGGAACACATTTTGCACAGCTAAGTTTGTGGAATAAAAATCATGTCAACTAGAAAGAAAAAGATATGAAACAGATCTATTTTTACATGGATTCAGTCTTCACTACCTGAGTATTTGTTTAACCTTCTCCACTTACGCCTGCTTTGAAGTTATTCCATTACTCTGTGTGTGTGTGTGTGTGTGTGTGTGTGTGTGTGTGTGTGTGTGTGTGTGTTTTAAGGCTCATGGGAGCTATAGAATCTGAATGCATGTTTGAAAATGTCTGCCTATTTCCTCTATGTAAAGATAGCAACTTGGCTGAGCACAATATTCTTGCGTAAGTCTTTTCCTCAGCACTTTGTACTCTGGCAGGTAGATTGCAGTTACCTCTTGAAAGCAATGTGCAGAAAATAGTGCATGCCCTCAGGAACAGCAAGATTAGGAATGTACACAGTCTTACTTGTGTCTCATTCTAAATTCAACCTGTGGGGAAGCAAAAATTTTAAAATGATAATTGGATGAAATGAGCTGAGTCCCTGAGAGTTGCTGAAAGAAAAAACAAAAAGAAAAGGGAGTATCTGGACTTGACATAAGAAACACTCACTAGTGGGTTCCTCTATAGTCAGTAATTTATGTTTTTCATGACTGGGTTCAAATTCAAAGAATTTGTCTTTGTATAACCATTACCAGAAAAAAAACACAACTTTTTAGCATTTATTAAAAGAAAACTTACATACCCTCGTTCGAGACTTGCTTTTCTTGCAGAAATACGGACTAGAAGTTACAGAGTATTTTGGGCTTTACACCTAGGAAAATTACAGTAGGTTCATAGTGGGACATTAATGAGTATCTGGTGATTGAATGAGCCTCAGGCATGTATAATATTCAAGAGTTGTCCATTTTATGAGCTGTTCATAGACTGGGAGGCCCCCAAGTCTAGGTGTGGACATCCTAGAGCTGCGTCTAAAGGCCTAATGGACAACAAGCCTCCTAGGGTTGGAAGGTTCCCCACATCCAATAATCGCCTTCATCTGGAGGTGTCAGCACCCTCCCAAGGCCTCTGCTGCTTTGGGAGATTACTAAGTGTCAGCTGTGAAACCCTCACAACAACTTGATTTTTAAGATCCTTTAAGAACTATATAGGTGATGTATGTGTTTCTGGGGTGAAGTGTAAAACAATTTTGTCTTAATTATTAATTGAGACAATTAATTAATCAAAGTTAACTTTTTAAGCCACCATCTTGTAGTAGTTCCGTACCAGTTGATCAAAGTCATGTCTGGTGGATCTAAATGATGGAGGAAAATTGGGAGACTGAAAGATCTGGATCTTCATGCCCTTCCAGCAAATAAATAACTTTTATTGTATTCATTTTAAAGGGAAAAGAGGCTACCACTTGCCTTTGTTATTCTTTCCTTAATGCCTACTGCCTCTAGGAAATATCAATATATGATGACTGATACAGTGACTCATACCCAGCTTTGATTTTTTTCCCACAAATTCCATTTAGGGTTGATCTGCCAGGCTTTGGAAAATGCTTTATGAAAATCTTTAAAGATTAAGTAAGTTTTTTCCACCAGCTAACAATTCTTTATGTTTATTAATCATTGCCTGGAAAAGAACACATATTGTCAGTAGTGAGTATTGCATAGTGATCTCAAATTTGGCTTTTTAAATATGCTGGCGAGGTCCCAAGGGGTAAAGGAGACTATAATAAGCATTTAGCATGCATTTCGAGAGTTACTGCATTGAACTGCTTCTTTCCAAAAGAGACAATTAAATTCATTGTCATTGCCACAAGCCTGGAGGGCTGCATAACCTGAGGTGAATACCAGCTCCATTGTTGCCCAGTGGATTCATCATCACTCATTATGACCTTATGATATGTTTAGGCAGGAACACTAAAGAGCTTGTTCTTGTGCTTCCTGGATGGGAACACTGCTGGGTTTTGTTTGGTGCATCTGTAAATAGCTGCGAGTTTTCTATTGAACACATTACTTGTACTCAGTAAATATAAACTTACCATTTACAGGATGGCCAATATTTTGGCCCCAAGTAAGCACAACCCAGGCACAGAGTTTGTAGATGGTTTAGGTTTGAGTATAGAAAGCTGACTCTAGGACGCCGGATGAGTTAAAAAAATAAAAGTGATAAAAATTTCTTGCTAGCGCAACATAACACTCTTAACACTCTTCAGGAGCCATGACACACAGCACTCCAAAATCCTGTGTGAAGATTTCTGAAAGCTGGAGAGAGATCCTCAACAACCTTGGCCTGCCCATGGAACACTGATGTTGGAATCCCCAAGCTTCACTCTCTAAAGCCACAATGCATCAGTCAGGGAAACAAAAATCACTCATGCAGGAAGGAATTCAGTAAGAGTGCTTATAAAATTTTGGAAGGGCTGAAAGAGCAAAGAGTGTAGAAAGTGGTGTGCATGGCAGGAATTTCAAGCTGAAAACTTCGAAGCTTTGGGGTAGTGCGAATTTCCAGTAGCCAAGATCCAGAACATTACTGGCATCTGCGTGCTTTATTTATTTATTTAAGTGCTTAAAAAATAGCATTTAAAAGGCTTCTGCCAAGCAACCCATCATTGCTTTCTGAGGAATTCTTCCTGATAATTGACTGGAAGTAATCTCTTTCCTGCTTTTGAATACCCATCACATGTAGCTGCCCTATTGTATTGCAATTATTTATGTTTATCTCATTTTCCCTATTAAGATCCTTGTAACCCCACATACCTATTGGGAAATGGTATTTGTAATAAAAATAATAGCTGCTATTCATTAATCACCACTAGTCATCAAGCACTAGGTTCTGCCTTATAGTTACTCAATCTCATTTAATACCTGTGACAACCCTATGAAAAAGTAATTCCCATTTACAACTAAGAAACAGACCCTCAGAGAGTCACTATTTAGTAATGTAGTAGTGCTAAGGATTTAAATCTGCTTTGTCAAACCCAAAACCCATGCTGTTCCCATGTTGCCTCACTGCTGTGATGTCAGAGGATGATGGAGTAAAGGGTGACTTAAATGTTATCATAAATATCTCCACTGATGATGGATCATCTCTCAAATAGCTCACTGGATTATGGGAAACTCCTTAGAAAGTAGTTCCTTACAACGAACCTTACAGGGCATGGCATCCTCCATTTGGATGTGCTCCAATTTAACCACAGCATGTAGAAACTCTATGAAGAAGGGGAAAAACTGTCTTTAGTTAAGCTTTTTGGACAGCCCAGTCTGTCCTCTGCACACCCCAGGGGGCACATTCATACAGATCACCATATGAATGCCTCCCCATCAGAGTTGTGCCACACGATGGCCTTGACATCAGTAAGAAATTAGAACTTATTATGCACTTGACAAACATTGACTGCTGACGCTGATGTGCTAGTACAAAAGAGGAGAGAAGGTTAAAAAAAGTTGTCTGGGAGCTTACTGTGTGAAATAAAAACAGTGTATCTATCAATACTTGTAGACCGGTTCTGGGAATTAAATGAGCTGTTATATGTAACAACCTAGAACAATACCTGGCACATAATAAGCACCCAGTAAGTACTAGTCATTTCATTAATAATATAATAGTTCTTGTCTGACACATGAGTATTTGCAGGAGATACAATGGAAATGAAGATAGGGTCTCTACCTTCCAAGAATTTTTACACGTGATTATTCTCCTAAACTTTGTGCCTGTATAAGGAATGGGATCTCCCTCACTCACTACTTCTGAAGTTCAGTGGAATGCTACAGCTGTGAAGAATTCTAGTTCTTCACTGAGAGGTGAGCATAGGATTACCTTTGTTTCAAAATCCACCATGTTTCAAAGAATAAGGAGAAAAGATTCATTTTTCTCACTGGGCTACTATGATTGTTAGGTAAAAGGCCAGACTTGACATGTGTCTCCTGGTCATTTCTTCTAAAGCTGCACCATCCCATATTATAGCAACCAGGCACAGGTGACTATTCAATGCAGATTTTCATTGATTAAATTTAAAAAACAGCTCCTCAGTCGTACTAGCCAAATGTCAAGTGCTTAAGAGTCACGTATAGCAAGAGACAACCAACGGAACAGTGCAGACAGAGAACACACTCACCATCACAGAGAGTTCTATTACTACCCTACTGTGATAGCAGGTCTCTCACTCTGGGGTAAAGTCACAAAGCTAGATCTTTAAGACATCAGCTCAGCACTGCAAATGACTAAACATATGTCAGGAGCTCTCTGGGATTAGGCAGTTGTGGGGATTATGTCACTAGAGACAAATGCCCATAAATATTTCTCACAAGCTGATGGTTTTTGCTGACCCCACCAAAAGAGAGGATCTCACCTTGTTGTCCCTGCTTATTCTACCACAATCACCCAGAGCATGTGAAGTGATAGGAAGGCTAGAAAGCAAACTCAGTTAATTCACAAATTGTATGAACAATGGAAGCGGGGACAAAGATGCATCCAAAAAGTACTGATATCAATTTGGACTTTTAGGACCAAGGACAGCAACTCTGAGTTCCAAGACTTTGTAGGACTTAGACAAGTTATTTACTCTCCCAGAGGTCCAGTTTTTGTGGCAATAAAAAGGGAGTGTGATTGGTTATTGGAAGGACAGAAATAAGCTCAGGTGTGTAAAGCACTTATCATGGTGCCTGGCACATTGTGGGTTTTCCACAAACGTCTGCTAGTGCTGCCTAGAAGTGGGAAGCCAGTAGAAACAGAAGATATTCTGACACTGTGATCAAACCATTTCTTTAACCTGTGCTTCCATTTTTACTCTGATCTGCCTTGGTTTATCTCTGACATTCACTTCCCTCAACTTTGTTGCAAGGATATCACACGGTTATATACGTGAAAGTACGTAAAAATTTTCAAGTCACATAAAAATATGTTTTACTTGTTTTATCACCTTAATGAGGCTGATTATTTTCCACACCTATTTCTCATGGATTGCTGGTATCAAAGTAGATACGATGTGAGAGATTTGTGGGAAAAAATGAAAAAGAACTACTTTAACGCATGATTATGCTATTTCTTACTCTCTATTTTATACGGGAAAACTTCAGGTTACCACAAGCACTTAACTTACTCCTTGACAAAACTGAGCAAAAGTCAGATTAAACCAGCATGTTCTGGGACTTAGAGGGTGCAAAGTCCCCCTTCCCTCCTCTCAAGAGGTTAGAAGTCTTTCCAGAAACAAAGCAAGTCATTAATCCTTGGTCAGCAGTATTTTGCATTTGTTAAGACAGCAAATTCAGTTTGACATTTTCTATTTATTTTTCTAGCTGAGTTAGAATGCTCGTGGATGATATGAAAGATTGTACTAAAGTGGCACCTGACCCATTTACTGCTGCAAGTAGGGCTATCAGGGAAACCAGAGAAATGCCACAAATCAAGGAGACATCACCTTAAAGTTTTGCTCTTTCTACTTTACAGAAAATAGAATTTGAATATATCCTGAATCTGAAATTAAAATGTCATATTGCACGTCACACATCAATGTTAATTCTCTGGCATTCTATGAGTCCACTGGTGGACTTTACTCTTCTCTTATTCTTGTCACCGAGGGAAGAGAGAGAAATAAAAAACGAAAGTCTTTCAAAATGAAGACATGAAGAAAAGTGCCAAAATCTAGGTCTTGGCCTTTATTAACAAGTCAGAAACTTCATTCCAGTGGGAAAAAATAGCAAAGATTGAAAGTAACACAGAAATGATCATCTGAATCAAAAAGTGCACACTTACTGTCCCATTAAAAGGCAGAGAGCATTTATTACAATATGTATAATCAGGTGTAGTTATTCACCTTTGTCAAGAGCAGATGTCTGAATTATATTGACATCTGAAACGAGATAGCCTGTCAGGAATACCAAAATCTTACAGGTCAAAGTCTAGGGATTTTTTTACAGCTACTTTCCCTTGATACCCTCTAAAACTGGGGAATCAATTAAAGAAGTTAGCCTCTATGACATTTAGATGTTCATAGCTTTCTTCCCTAACAAACTCTCAATAGTCCCCATGGGTAATCTTGTCACCCCTGGGAACTCAGCCTTCAGTGCCTCCTACTTGATTGGTCCCATATGTGAGTCCTTGCCTGGAGTGAGCTACCTCAGTTCATTCATTCATTGATTCATCCATCCACCCATACATCCACCCACCATTTATTTATCTATTTATCCATACCTCCATTATTCATTTTCTTCTAACATGTATCATTAGGTGTTGGGAATAAAACAAAACCATATCATAATATAGGTCCTCTCTGCTGTGCCCTTGCTTTCCCTCATCTCTGGGATTTATCCTAGACAATGAAAACAGTTCACCCCCAGAAGTGAATTTTCGCTGGGAAAGCTGGACTTCATGATATTTTCTAAATCTTCTGTTGATTTCCTAACACATGCCATATAGTTCCTACTCTAAGTATCTTTTTTGTACAAGTCTCCAATTTCGTTCATGAAAGATGACTGTGTCCTCTGTGTACAAAGAAAAGGTAGGACTTCCACATGAACCTCCATGCCTCATTTTCTTAACCCATGCACAGAAATGCCATGAATTGTTGCTATGATTTTTCCTAGAGCCATCTCTTGGATCCACAGTAATATAAAAGTTTCCTTTGAAGACAATCTAAGGAATGGGAGAAAATATTTGCAAACATTGTGACCGACAAGGGCTTAATTTCCAAATATACAAACGGCTCACACAGCTCAATATCAGAAAAGCAAACAATCCAATCAAAAAATGGGCAGAAGACCTAAATAAGCATTTTTCCAAAGAAGACATACAGATGGCCAACAGGCACATGAAAAGATGCTCAACATTGCTAATTATTAGAGAAATGCAAATCAAAACTATACCTCACACCAGTCAGAATGGCCATCGCTAAAAATGTCTACAAATAATAAATGCTGGAGAGGGTGTGGAGAAAAGGGAACCCTTGTAGACTGTTGGTGGGAATGTATATTGGTGCAGCCACTATGGAGAACAGTAGAGAGGGTCCTTTGAAAACTAAATATAGAGTTACCATATGATCCAGCAATCCCACTCCTGAGTGTATATTCGGAAAAGACAAAAACTCTAAATCAAAAAGATACATGCATCCCATTGTTCATAGCAGCACCATTTACAGTAGCCAAACATGGAAGCAACCAAAATGTCTATTAAGAGATGAATGGATAAAGAAGATGTGGCGTATATATATATATATATATATATATAATGGAATACTACTCAGCCATAAAAAAGAATGAAATAACGCCATTTGCAGCAACAGGGATGGACCTAGAGAAATAAGTAAGTCAGACAGAGAAAGACAAATATCATATGTTAACACTTATATGTGGAATCTAGAAAATGATACAAATGAACTTACTTACAAAACAGAAACAGACTCACAGACACAGAAAACAAACTTACAGTTACCAAAGAGGAAAGGGGAAGAGGGATAAATTAGGAATTTGGGATTAGCAGATACAAACTACTATATATAAATTAGATATATAACAAGGTCCAAATATATATATATATATATGAATCACTTTGCTGTACACCAGAAACGAAAACAACATTGCAATCAACTATACTCCAATAAAAAAAAATTCCTTTGAAAGCCAGGACTATACATTACCATGTTTGTAAAAGCCATAGTGCTGGAACTTCTCTGGTGGCGCGGTGGTTAAAAATCCACCTGCCAATGCAGGGTACACGGGTTCGAGCCCTGGTCCAGGAAGATCCCACATGCCGCGGAGCAACTAAGCCCGTGTGCCACAACTACTGAGCCTGCGCTCTAGAGCCCGCGAGCTACAACTACTGAGCCCGCGTGCCACAACTAATGAAGCCTGCACGCCTAGAGCCCGTACTCCTCAACAAGAAAAGCCACTGCAATGAGAAGCCCGCGCACCACAACGAAGGGTAGCCCCCATTCACCGCAACTAGAGAAAGTCCGCGTGCAGCAACGAAGACCCAACGCAGCCAAAAATAAATAAATCTATTAAAAAAGAAAACGCCATAGTGCCAAACCCAGTGCTAGGGATTAGAAACCCAATAGATAATGTTGCATAAAATTAACCACAGGCAAAACTTAGCTCAAGATCCAGCAAGTCCCCTCCCCTCCCCCCACAAAGCAAACAGTTCTTTGCAGTGAGAAGAGACATCAGGTTGGGCTCCAAGGGCAGAATCTCATGGCAGCGTTGTGCATGGCTCAGAGCGCAGAACCAGGGATTAAAAATGGAAAAACTGTAAGAGGTCAGATCCCGGATATGAGGAAGAAACTTTTTTTTTTTTAATAGATGCCAATTTTTTTTTTTTTTTTAAAGAAGATGTTGGGGGTAGGAGTTTATTAATTAATTTATTTATTTTTGGCTGTGTTGGGTCTTCGTCTCTGTGCGAGGGCTTTCTCTAGTTGTGGCAAGCGGGGGCCACTCTTCATCGCGGCGCGCGGGCCTCTCACTATGGTGGCCTCTCTTGTTGCGGGGCACAGGCTCCAGACGCGCAGGCTCAGTAGTTGTGGCTCACGGACCTAGTTGCTCCGCGGCATGTGGGATCCTCCCAGACCAGGGCTCGAACCCGTGTCCGCTGCATTAGCAGGCAGATTCTCAACCACTGCACCACCAGGGAAGCCCCACCCGGATATGAGGAAGAAACTTTTAACAGTTAAAAGTTTCCAGCAATGAGTCTGGCTCTATCAAGAATGCTTCTCTAATGGTCACACATCCAAAACCAAAACAGTGTTCTTAACCTTGGTGATAGCATTAAGATGTAGTCAACTATAAAATTCAGAACACCTGGGAGCTGTCGTTAACATCTGTCTCCTCCTCACCAACCCACTGACACATCCCAACTGCCACCAAGACCAGCCAATTCCACCTTGTGTATATCTCCCCATTCTGTCCTCAGGCCTCCATCATGCTACCCCCTCCCTAGTTCAAGCCATCATCATGCCCTGCCCAGACCACCCTAATAATCTCCCATCTTGTCTACTCCCATCCACTCCTGTTCCCCTTCGATCTATTCTCTCCATCATATCCGCGGTGATTTTCAAGGTCATGACAGCCTTGCTCTACTAAATAGCTTCTTATTGCTGTCTTTAGGAAATTTCAATCCTTAATTTGGCTAACAAACTCGACATTAGGCCACCCCTCTTTCTTCCCTTTGTGACAGAGTGCTGCTCGGTCTTCCTTTCACTGCTTTCCAAACTCACTGGCTTACTTTAGTTCCCTAAACATGACATGACATGCTTCTTCTCATACCAGGACTTTCATACTATTGGTGTAGAGATTAGACCAGCTGACTGCTAACCTCTTATTCATTTCTGTATATATGAGTGGGTTGGAATGAGACGGCCATAAACAGAAGCCTTCAGATATCATCCAGTTTGAGAGAAAGTAACATCACCAGGGGCTACTCCAGCCACTGAAACATGATCTCCATAGAGCTTAGAAAATTTGAAATTTTTCTTTTGGGTCCCACAACTCTGTCCTTTCTGTGCCTTTGTTTTCATGCTACTCAAAACAATCACTACCATCGAAGTCCACCAGATGCAAAGTTTACCCCACCCATGCCTGTCTTATCTGGGTACCTCTGGGATTAGCTCTCGTCCTGTCTTCCACAATCTTCACCTCACAGGTCCTTTTGGATCCAATTCTTCAAGTCCCTGCTGTCTAGTCCCACAGTAAGTTGCTGAAGTAGGAAGAATGTGAGAATGGTAAAGAGCGGGGTCCTTGAGCTTAAAATACTGAGGTAATGCTCCAGCTCTACTATACACAGGCCCTATGATGCTAAACATATCACTCTTTCCTCATTCCCTACATTTTAGTGTAACACATCATTTTCAGTTGCCCTGTAACATCTCTGTATCTGCAGGGCTTTTTCTGTGTTGTTCCCGCTGCCAGCATCACTCCCGTCACTGACCTCTCTGCCTGCTTTACTCTTATTCCGATGGTCTCTCCCCAAGGGGTTCTTCCTTTAGTCCCCAAGTCTGTGTTTGCTGCCCTTGTATGTGATCCCTTGACACTTTCCACTTCCCTCATAAATGCACTTATCACACATGGTAATTATCTTCTTTAAAATTCACCTTCCCTCACTAGCTCTCAAGTCCAGTGTATATCCACAACTATATCCCCCAGGGCTTGGCCCTACGCTGGGATAAGCAGTCATTATATGCTGAGTGAATGAAAATGCCAAAGGCAAAGTCTATTCATTCACCTCTAAACTCGACAAAGTTGTTGTGGGGATGAGTTTATTATATTTTTAAATATGCCGAGTGCAGTGCCTAGTACAAAAATGGCTAGTTTTGTCTAGCATCTAGTAGTAGCTCAATAAATATCATTTATTCACTTACCCACATGTATTTATGGCTACCATAGGCTACATTTATTACTCCCTCTGTAAGAATGCATTTTAGGTTTACATGTACCTTTTTGGAAATACAAAGTCTTAATTCACTGAACAGAATTAAGGTATTGTGGCAGGCAATCAGTTTAACATCTAGGCACGTAGTCTTTCTGACCCTTAAATCACAGCACAATGGATAGAGCCCTGTTTCTGTCTCTATGGGGATCAAACTTTGCCAGAAATTATCAAAGTCAGGGTAGGTCTGCCTGGTGTGAATGACAGAGTTCCTGGCAAGGCTCCTGGTACACCTGCAGCACCAGTTGGAATGCCACCTGGGTAGAGGGCCCTCCTTTGCCCTCAAGTCTCCCATGACCTGTCTTTTATCCTTCCTCCTCTGGTCATCCTCTATTTCCTCCTACCTGCCATACTCTCCTTCAATCCTTTTCTCTCTGTGACGCTCATTTTCACTTCAAGTGCTGTGTGGTAAACACACTGAACAAAAAGAGAAAAAGATACATCTAACAACAGTGAGGAGTATCAAACCATACCTTTTCCCCTACGTATATCTTTCCTTCTAGGGATCTGAAAATGATCACCTGAGTGGTAGCCACTTAAAATTAGCATAACAACACCACCTTCATTGCCTAAAGGTGTAGACCTATCATTCTAAGAATTATATCTTAACCAACTTCAGAACTGGGATCATATCTTTTTTTAAAGCAAGGCTAAGTATCAAATACTATCTAGCTGGAATAATTCCTCCCCCTTTCAGGAATTAAAGGAAAAGAAGCCTTGATCTGCCTCAACTGTTAGATCCTCCTGTAAGTGGCTTAGAAATCAGAGAATTATAACTAGTATCTACAGAATGGTTCCATGTTGACTCCTGTCCCTCCATGCCACCTATATGGTTTTCAGAAAGACCCAGTGGGCCACAAGCAAAGGGGGGTTGATACCAGGATTTGAAGAGTGCAGACAAAGCCTGAGCATTTATATAAAATGGAAAAAAAAATGAAGTAAACAGAAAGAAAAACTAGCCCAGTGGTTCTCCAAGTGTGATCCCTGGACCAGGAGCCTCAGAATTCAACACCTGGAAACACTTTAGAAATGCAAATTCTCAGCTCCCACCCCAGAACAACTGATTCCTGGTCTGGAGGAATCAGATCAGGTTTCAAGTGCAGAGGTTATTTTAAGTGAAGCTGAACAAATAGTTATGACTTAGAAATGACAAGACACAGGGAGAGCCATGCAAGTGAAGGTCTTTTCCCCCTTTATTTGGGTCCTGATCTTCTACACCTCGACTTTGGTCCTTAGCTTTACGTAAGTGATTACTTCGTTATCATTTTTAAATTCACAGTGATATGTTTAGTCACAAATATTTTCCTACTCTGGGGAAACAATTTTCTGGTAAGTTTCTTATCCTTTCATTGAAACTTCCTCCTTTTGTCTTGTAGCACCACTGCATACATTCTGCATGAATACTTTTTGTTATTATTTGTCTTTGATGAGGTGAATCCTCCTGGACCATTGGATGGGGGTTCTTGTCAGAGAGGAACTAAGATCAGTGTTTCTTCCTAGCAATTTTTCTCATGACAAAGGTTTGGGAGTGAGTGCTTTAATATTTATTTCTTGCAGCCAGTAGAGATGACCACTGCAGAGCTGACTGCAAGATAGAATCTTTCCCCTCCCCTCAGTCTCTCCAATGGTTTGCTGCAAATATGTCTCATTTATCTGCATCCTCTCTTAATCCTGACCTTCCTGCCTTTCCTGTGACTCAAGTGAAATTCAAAATAATCCCCTACGGCAGGAAGGAGCTATTCTAGATATTTTAAACTCTCTTCTGTAGGGAACAAAATTTGTCACCCCAAAATGTCTCTTTGGCACATGGATTATTTTGAGCTGAAAACAATCAAGGCCCAGATAACTCTGGAAGAACCACTGACCATCCCTCTAACTGCCTAAAGAATGTAGATAGAGGACCTGTTCCAGGAAGGGAGCATCACCATAGGTAACTACAGTATGAACTAGGTGTGTAGACAGGGAGGAACCTGGCAAAGTCTCTGTCAAAATTCCTCTCTGTGTCCCATTGTTTCTGCATTTGTTTACCAAACATTTGCTTTTCTGTTTTGTGGGAGGGGAAATTTCCCCTCTCTTCCCTCTTAGTTCTTTTGGCTGGCAATTAAAATGGCATAAGGCAGACTACCAGGGGAAAAAATTGAATTTATTACTTGCACACAGGAAATTCACATAAGTATGAAGAATTCCAAAGACAGCAAGGCAAGGTGAGGTATCTATATTCTGGATTAAGGAGAAAGAGGTAGGGGCCTGAGGCTTCAAGGGGAAGGAAGGTAATTCACAGGAAGATGAAAAGAGTTAACTAACGTTTGGTAAATAAATGTTTGCTGGGCCATCCAAAGACAGTGAGACACAGCGAGGACTTTGATGAAATGGGCTTTGCTAGGTTCGCCCCGTCCACCACTCCTAATAGTTTACATAGTTATCCGTGGTGATAGCTCTGGGACAGGCTTCCTCTCTTAAATTCTTTTAGGCAGTAAGGGGGAACTTCAAAGTATCTTCCTGAGTCTTTCAGGCTTTGCTTGCTTTCAGCTCAAAATAATCCAAATACCAGAGTGGCTCATCTTGGAGGCCCGCCCTGACCCCATCACCATCTCCATGTCAATTGCCTTCCTTCCCTTTAAATTCACAAACCACTATCCCCAACATCCTCTTTTGTCTTTAACTGAAGATGGCATTTAAGGTGAGGGTTTTGGCCATTTTTGCGAGCTACTCAGTTTTTCTGGGTCTCTTCCATGTATACATGTTATTAAACTTCTGTGTGTTTTTCTCCTGTTAATCAGTCTCATGTCAATTTAACTCTTGGACCAGCCAGAAGAACCTAGAATGGTAAAGGAACATTTCTTCTTCCCTGACACTGCCTTCTGCACCTAAGTCAAGAAGAAGAATCCCCCCCATATTTCCTACCTAATTCCTAATACATCTCCACACTGACAAGCAGTAAACAATAGGTCCTGTGCATGACGTCAGGCCATATGATCCAAGTCAAAAAGGAAAGACCATATTAAGTGAGAAAAGACTGATTTAGTTGTGTTACCGGACTCAGGTTCAGCTGCTCATCACTCAAGAATCCAACACTGAGAGACAGGGTTGGATAAAGGGAAAGATAGCTTTGTTGAGGAGGCCAGCAATCCTGGGGAGAAAGTGGACTCATGTCCCAAAGAACTGACTCTCCACTCCCCAGATTTTGCTCAGAGATTATGTAGGAAGAGAGGAAGGGGTTACATGCTAGGGAGGGGGTGATCTGTTTTCAGAGATGACTCTCTGGACCATGCAGCTCCAAGTAGCTGTCACGTCTTGCTTGTGGTTGGAACACTATCTGAGCCATAAATCTTTGGTTAGCTATTCTTGGAGAAAAAAGAACAAGGGTGAAGCCTACAGAGCAACTGATCTTCAATCGTGATATGCATCAACTGCTCTCTCCATCAGCATCAAGCTAAGCTAAGTTAATGGTGGACCAGAGGGAGAAGTCCAGCAGAGTCAGCATATGATACAGGCACACCAATGTTCACTGCAGCACTATTTACAATAGCCAGGACATGGAAACAACCTAAATGTCCATCAACAGAGAAGTGGATAAAGAAGATGTGGTACATATATACAATGGAATATTACTCAGCCATAAAAAAGAATGAAATAATGCCATTTGCAGTGACATGGATGGACCCAGAGATTGTCATACTAAGTGAAGTAAGTCAGACAGAGAAAGACAGATATCGTATGATATGGCTTATATGTGAAATCTAAAAAAAGGTACAAATGAACTTGTCTACAAAACAGAAATAGAGTTACAGATGTAGAAAATAAACTTACAGTTACCAAGGGGTAAAGGGGGGAGGGATCAATTGGGAGATTGGGATTGACGTATTCTAACTACAGTATATAAAATAGGTAGCTAATGAGGACCTACTGTATAGCACAGGGAACTCTACTCAATGCTCTGTAATGACCTATATGGGAAAGGAATCTACAAAAGAGTGGATATATGTATATGTATTACTGATTCACTTTGCTGTACACCTGAAACTAACACAACATTGTAAATAAAATATACTCCAATAAAATTTTTTTTAAAAATCACAGACATATCGTAACTAAGAAATAGATCTGAAGTAATACTGAGGAGCTGAGAGTCCCCAGTTAGGTCTCACTGCCTCAGTTACAATCCCCACTGTCAGATTTTCCTTCCATCTCTATGGAAAAGGGACAAAGGTCCATCTTCTCTAACTTCTTAAAGCTTAGCATGGGTGATGAAGGATTCTTACAGTGGAAGAATTTGATGTGGTGTAAGATATATTCTTTGGTTCCCTTATGTGCTGGTTGGGATTCCAAAAGAGGCATCTCATTGCTAACTTTTTTAGTAATTCCTTTGCAAAGAGTCATCATTCCAATTATGAGCCCCTTGACTAGAAGATTAAACCCCACAATAATTAGTAAAAGAGTCCCAAGTTAAGGATTCCTTCAAGCATTGACCTAATCCCAGAAAGAATCTAAAAAATTCGTTAGTAAACCAATCTCATCTACCTTGAAATAGGGGAGTATGGTGGTCTAAAGTCTCTTGGAGCCAGGTGACCTGTCATCTAATCTTTTCAATACTAGTCTCAACCTGTGAGAAGGTATTTATATAAGAGCAGTAGGTGGGGGCTATGTGCAGAACAGCACATTTAGCTCTGACAGTCGTCTTGAAACTGGTCATGCGGTGGTCTGGTCAGCATCATCTTGACTGTTTTAAGTGCAGTTAATCTTCAACTCCAGGGTCAGTTTGTTCCCATTCTCTTGAGGCCAGTTCTTGGAATTGTGTAAGCCCTAGATTCAGTACTGCTCAAGGTGGAGCAGCTTACGTCACGACTACAGTCTGGTCATTATGCGGTTAGCTTTTTCCCTCTGGCACCAGTCATAGTATCTGAGAAACAACTCAGCAATCTGTGTAGCTGTCATCTATGTCCTTCAGGGAGGAACTAAAGATTCTGTCACTATTGTCCTAATCATTAACTGCTTGAGCCTGCTCTTCTGTGACTCAGGGAGGCCTTTCTATAAGCAAGAGACAGGGGACATGGAAGGGATTTTGTACCTGGGAAGGCCCTGCCAGGTCTTGCTCCATTTCAGTTGCAAATGTCAGTAGTCAGTTAGGCTCACTCACTGGCTATTTGACAGACTTGAGCCCACCAAACTAAGAGATACAGGTAATGTTAACTTGCTTAATTATACTTAACTGGTTTCCTGCCCTTCCCCACCTCACTTCCCTGCTGTTGTTTCCTGGAATCATCTCCCAAAATAAATGACTCTCACTGGAATCTTAGTCTTAGGATCTACTTCTGAGAGATACGGGGTTATTATGACAATTAAATGTGTAACAAGGTCCAATTTCACTAACCTCAGATTGGCCAAAACTAAGTGAAACAAAACGTATAGCTGCTTTATATTCATAACTAATCTTCTCACATGCCTCTAACCTGCTAGATAATGGTGGAAGGAAAATGGAAACGCCTTAAGAAAAAAGCACAATTAATAATCAGTCTTAATTGGTTGATAAAAGAAAAGGACTCCTTCAAATTCAAACTGCGGTCCTTTCTCCTAGTTCTTTATCCTCTTGTTTCTATTTACCAAGATGGCGTGGGTGTGCAGTGGGTGGGGTCTCCGTAGTAGATGTGGAGAAGGGAGCTTCTAAAATTTTGTTTCCTTTTGTGCAGTGGCTGGGTGGGTCTTCTCCCTGAATCCATGACACTGGTATGCAATGGCCCCATTTGACCCTTGGGCTGCCATGATGCTTCCTTCAGCTGAAACCCTTGTCCCAGCCATTTTCTTCTGATCATGAGAATCAGAAGCCATTTTCTTCTGATCTGATCCTTGCCCTTGGCACCTTCTCCATACCTGGTCTCTTCCCTGGGGTGCTCTGCACCTATGAATCCCCTGCCTTCTCCACGGGCCACGGGAAGCTAGGACAACTTCTTCTGCCTCATCTGTGGAGCCTGTCTTCTCTGTCGATCGTCACTTTATCCAGTTTGTGCCATGCTGGGCCGTGCTGAGTGTGGAGCTTCTGCTAGAGGTTTACTGAGGAAACATACCACTGGACTCTTCTCCTAAGATTTTCATGCTCCTCCAAAGTTAGCTGGCTATTTCTACCATCTGACACCTCATCTGGGTCCTACCCTGAGAGGGAGAAAAACGTAGACCCCTATTTCTTGTTTCTGCTGTATGTCTCTCCTTCCACTCCTTGTATTTACACCCCAGCCAGACATGATGAACTTTTCCCTTCTTCATATCACACTGAGTTCCCTCAGACCCTAGCATATAAAAAGGGTCTGATTTAGAGACACAGACGTGGCTCTTGATTAGGTAAAGGAGGACATTTGGAACTGAGAGATCTCTCCAAAGCTTCGATTTAAAGATCATTTTCCCAAAACAAGAGGTCACCTTTTAGGCTTCACTGTGACCAGTACCTCTGTTCCTTACCACCAGGAATAAGCCGCATGATTCTACCTTGAAATAGAAGGCTACGAGCCAACCAGATAGAGGAGGACTATGGAAACTCACCAGTCCGATATGTTTAAAATATTATGTATCACACGTGTAAAGTGCCTGGAACAGGATGAAACTTGTAGCAAGTAGACTCTTGGGTCCAGAGGAAATTGAAAGGAACAAGGATGGAAGGTCTTGCTTTTGAATGGAGCCCTGAAGGAATCGATAAAATCTGAATATACAGAGACGGGCAAAAGCATTCCAAGCAGAGGGAGCAGTGTAAGTCGAAAACAGGACATGAATTAGGATACGAATCATGAAAGGGACAGGGTAAGAGCTTTGAACTTTATTCTATAGGCAATGAGGGACACTGAAAGCAGATCTTTGAGCAAGGAAGAGATATGCTCAGAGCTTCAAAAGAAAGACCAATATGACAGCTATTATAAAATGAAGTTTGTACCATTATTTTATAGTAAATAGAAATGGAAACACTCTAATTTCAACAGGCAAGATCCCAGAAGAGAATGATGCTTAAGTGAGATATTCTTCTCCCTTCTTAATTATTGGTTGGTACCAAAATACAAACAGGTCAAAATGCCAGACCCAACAGGGATACTCATTATAAAAATAGTCATATACAAAAATGATAATTTACTAAGAAAGAAATGTATTATTCTCTATCGATTAGTGTACTTTCCAAAATGAGCTCTGCTTTACCACACTCTAGTAAAAGTATTTTGCAATTATTTTCAGTTCCAACACTTATTAAGAAAACATTTTAGAAGCAACCTAACTACTCCCTGAACAATTTAAAACAGGTACTGTATTACTTGTTTAAACCACTTCTAGTGCATTACTCTAAAGTCTAATAATTATAATGAAAGCAGACAATGTCACGCCACTTGTCAGCAGACTTAATAAATAAGACCAACTAAAAGGAGATTTCACAGTCCTGAGATGTCCTAATAAACTTGCAGGAGACACCTACCAGGGTAGTGTGAAGTAACACTATAAATATTTTACACTTAGGTGTCATTTGTTAAAAATAAAGTGCACTGATGTCCTACGTTGGCTGGGCGAGCTTTGCATAATTTCTAATCTGCAACTCTGATAACTGCCAGAGTGGTTCCCAGTCACTAGTGAAGAGCAGCCAGGAGCTCATAAAAGCATGTTCCAAGGAGGCTTTCAAATGCAGCAGCTACGTGGCTCAAGATTTTGTTTTAGTCTCATGCCAGCTCATTCTGAACATCCAGGAAAAGACTTTCATTGTTTTATTTTGGATATGCTAACAATGAAATGCTAATTAAAAAAATAATCCTCCAGAGCACTAAATACCTACATCATGCACGGTAGAACTAAACTTAATTTTTAAACGCTGAATGGATCTTGAAATGCGGGAAGCTGAAATATATTAGGAAAAACTGGTGATTTCAAAATGGAGGCAGAGTGGTATTTTGTTGGTAATCTGTAACTAGGTTTAAAAATACTGCACTGTACATTAAAAAGAATGAAATAATGCCATTGGCAGCAACATGGATGGACCTAGAGATTATCATACTAAGTGAAGTAAGTCAGAAAGAGAAAGATAAATATCATATGATATCACTTATATGTGGAATCTGAACTGCGACACAAATGAATTTATCTATGAAACAGAGACAGACTCACAGACACAGAGAACAGGCTTGTGGTTGCCAAGGGGTGGGGTTGGGGGAGGGATGGACTGGGAGGTTGGGATGAGCAGATGCAAACTATTATATATAGGATGGATAAACAACAAGGTCCTACTGTATAGCACAGGGAACTGTATTCAGTATCCTGTGATAAACCATAATGGAAAAGAATATTTGAAAGAATAAAAAATATATATACATATATATATATATATATATGTGTGTGTATAACTGAGTCACTTTGCTGTACAGCAGAAATTAACACAACATTGTAAATCAACTCTACTTGAATAAATTTCTTTAAAAAAATACTATGCTGTAGCCCAGAGAATTTGGTACTTGGGCTGCTCTGATTTGGTATTTGGGTTCATCTGATTCAGCGCTTTATACAGACAAAATCTGAGCTCTATGAATCAACTACAAAAAAACTTCCAACCTCATCTGCCAACAACAGTAGATTTACCCAAACTATACATTATCATTTTAAAAAATAATTGATTTATAAATTCTAAATTAAAGAATTATATATTTATGTGAAATGTACATTAAAAGCAGATACACAGTATGAACAGACACTCCATATTAAAATGGATTTTGTTATTTTCACTGACATTAGAATAATGTGACAATAAATGTCTTCTTTGCTGATTTAATATCACATATGAGAGGAATTCACAATGTTTAGTACTTAATATATCAATATTATTATTTTTCCCTTTATAAATCATAGCTCAAAATATATGTAATTAAAAAAATATATAACACTAAAAATGTACATGCAATGGTGAGGGGTACCAGTTTGCAGAAACTAATATTTCAGAGACATTACCATTATTTTTCCTGGAAAATACTTTTGAGGGAAGGAAAAAAAAACATTCTTTAAGTTCAAAGGAAACACAAGTCAAAGAATTGTCTTTGGAGCCCCAAGTAGCATTTCTAAGGCATGCCGGCCTCTTCCAGAAAGGAAATCAAGTGAAAAGCTTGTAAGGGGCAGTAATTCAGCACTACACAGACAACCCTGAGAAAACAGAGGCATTGTTTTCAAAGGAAATGGGCTTTTGTAACATAACAAAGATACATCTCAGTGGGTGAAAGTTGTACCTGTGATAGAGATCACCCAATGGAAACACCAATCTAAGCCATCACCACTTGAAATCAAAGAATGGGAAGAGACCAAGGCTCTCCAGGTAAAATACCAAAGGCCAAGGGTGTTCCGCATTTAACTCTTTTTTAAAACAAGCAGCCTGCAAGCGGTGTATTAAGGAGGAAAATTGTTAACTGGTACACGTTTTGCTTGATTATAGATAAGCTGACTGGAGAGGAAGAAGTCATGACGGGAAACAAATTTGGACAAAGCTTTTTTTTTTTTAGTTTATAAAAGGATTATGTTCAAGTTTAGATTCATTGAGCTCTAAATATTTGGAGAAACATTTTTAAAGAAACTATACAAATTTGATCCAAAATCTCATTGGCACAATTTGAAATAAGGTTAATAGTCACATGAAATCTGTGCATGACAAAGCGCACTGTAAGAGTCTACTTAACATAAACCAGTGTAGGGATTCACAAACCAGTGTAGTGGCCCCGAAATAGGCCACTTTGGCATATTAATTACTTTGAATTAAAGATACTTGAGAAACAGCTGGCTCAAGAAGGACACTCCACCCTCCTTTGTCCCCCTGAAAGCAGGAGATAAATCTCCCATGTGAAAGGTACCCTCCCTGTTCCAGGAGGGTAGAAGGAATCCTTGTCACCAGAGATAGGGAATTTAGGGCCAAGAAGACTGTATAAACAAATCATGTTACTTATTACCCCTATCCCAAACCTCTTTGCCTCGTCAGTTCTCTCACAAATTAATTTTTTGCCTAAAAGGTACGAAAACTCTGGTCACTTCTTTGAGTCTCATATCTTTATGGGGTTCCTGTATTTACATACGTGATTAACCCATATTCAACATGATGTTTCATAGTGAGAGGCTGGAATCTTTCCCCTAGGATCAGGAGCAAAGCTAAGATGTCCTTTCTCACCAGAGTAGGGGGTAGATCAATGGTTGCCAGAAGTTCAGGAAGGGAGGAACGTTTGACTAGGGGAAGCACAAGGAACTTACCTGTATGTCATACCTATATGCCACATATATACATATATATGGGAGAGAAGAGACAAATCTCTTAGGACAAACAATTCCAAATAAATGATGTAGATAGTCTGTGCTCAAGGAGGTGGAGCGTAACTCCCCTCCTCTTGAGGCAGGGCTGGACTTAGTGACCTGCTTTCAAAGAGTGGACTACGGAGAACAGTATGGAGGTTCCTTAAAAACCTAAAAATAGAGCTACCATAGGAACCAGCAATGCCACTCCTGGGCATATATCCAGAGAAAACCATGGTTTGAAAGGATACGTGCACCCCAATGTTCATAGCAGTGCTGTTTACAGAAGTCGAGATGTGGAAGCAACCTAAGTGTCCATAGACAGATGAATGGATAAAGAAGATGTGGTCCATATATACTGTGGAACATGACTCAGCCATTAAAAAGAAGGAAATAATGCCATTTGCAGCAACACAGAGGGACTTGGGGATTATCATACTAAGTGAAGTAAGAGAAAGACAGGTATCATATGATATCACTTATATGTGGAATCTAAAAAATGACACAAGTGAATTTGTTTACAAAACAGAAACAAACTCACAGACTTGGAGGGATAAATTGGGAGCTTGGGATTGACATATATACACTACTATATTTAAAATAGATAATCAACAAGGAACTACTGTGTAGCACAGGGAACTATGCTCAATATTCTGTAATAACCTAAATGGGAAAAGAATTTGAAAAAGAATAGATATATGTATATGTATAACTGAATCACTTTGCTGTACACCTGAAACTAACACAACATTGGAAATCAACTGTACTCCAATACAAAATAAAAATTTTAAAAAGAACAGAGTATGGAGAGGGGAAACTGAACTTGACAGTTTCCTAACAAACACTACCTCAGCCAGATGGTCAAGGTCAACAACATCAAAGATAGGTCATGTTGTTAGCGTGTCCCCTTGATAGGATGTGATCAGAATGGCGTGTTTTGGGGAGGAAGATCTCATGGTCTTCCTCCCAAAAACCTATAACCTCAGTCCAACCATGAGAAAACATTCAGACACTGTCCCATTCTACAGAAACACCTGATGAATACTCCTCAAAACTGTGAAGGTCATCAAAAACAAGAAACACCTAGAAACTGTCACAGACCAGAGGAGTCTAAGGAGAAACAACAACTAAATGTAATGTGATATCCTGTATGGGATCCTGAAATAGAACAAGGGCATTAGGGGACAACTGGTGACATCTGAAAGCAAGGGTTGTAATAATCATGTACCAACATGGTTTCTTTGTGACAAATGTTGCATAGTTGGATAAAATGTTAACAACAGTGAAAACTGGGCAAGGAGAATATGGGAACGCCCTGTTTTATTCTGTGACTTTTCTGTAAATCTAAAACTATTGGGAAATGAAATATTTACTTAAATTTTAAAAATAACGCACTGGCTTCGGGATACTCTAAAGAAAAATCTCTCAGGTTGAAACAGAACATCTAATCAACTTCCTCTGTCTGCGTTCCAATATTTCATTTCCTCTTCTTTCATCTTGTCCTTATGCAGGGCCATGGCTTTTCCCCTTATCAGAGGGTCCCTCTGCAGATCTGTTTCTCTCTTCCTTCCCTTTAGACCTATCCTATAGCATTCTTTTGGAATTCTTTTTTTCCCAAAGATCTTTATTTAAAGCTGCAGTGAATTGTCCCCAAATATTCCCCTCAATCTTCCTTGTGTCAAGATATCTACTCCTCTGGGGACACTGAGCCTCATTAACAATGAAATGGATAAAGACCTATACCCTGGGCACGGGGCAGAGCAACAATTCATGCCTCAGGAGCTCTTTAGCACAAAAGAACAGGCGACAGGCAGTGAACCCATTAATAATGTAAGGCCCCAGAGGACCAACCCTCTAAGTATTGCTTACAAAACAATTCCTGTAACACAGCAAGGAATCAGTAATAATGCTCTAACCTGAGGACAGTTTTGAAAATGGCTGCTAGGTAGATAGAGCTACCTCTCATTTCAAATCACAGCTCTTTTTCCTGCTCCTCCCAGCCTTCCTTTATATTCACGGCATTCCTATGTACCTAATAATATACAGTAATAACATTTTACGTGTATTTAGTGATTACCATGTGCTATGTACTCACTGGATTATTTCCTTTACTCCTCATAATAAGGTGGCTACTATTATTACCCACAGATTACAAAGAACAAAACCAAGTTCAAAGAGGTGAAATAAATTAACCAAGGTCACATTTGTAAATGGAGGGGCCAAGATTTGAACCAAGGTATGTATGACCCCAGAGTCCATGACCTTAACCTCTATACACCCTGCTTCCTACCTTGATGTCTTCCCTTCTATTACTTTTTGAGAGATTGTAACATTTGTCATTTGGTTCTCTGTCCACACCGCTTATGGTGGCCAGTTCTCGTGAACCCCGTTTTCCCAGCATATCACTGAGGTCCCCAAGAATCTGATCAGAAAGGGAGAGAAAAAGAGATAGCAAACTGAACAAAATCCTATAGTTGTGCTTCATCCCTTTCCACTCCCAACTCAATCCTTACCTCTCTGGTTAGAGTACCTACCTACAATTCTCATTTTTATTCAGGTCTCCCTCAAAATCTCAAACTTGGAAAATAATAAAATATCCTTAAAAGAATGAGGCGCAAAATGACAGAATAGCAATTCTTTAACATCTTTTAGCAAGTTCCATTGTAATATGTAGGCAAATTCCTGAAACTGTACATCGATCAGCTTATATCACCATTTTTCACTGGATGGTGGTTACCACCTACAGCCATTACACAATTTAAGACAGAAGCGCTAAACAATTTTAACCACTCAGACCTAATCAGTTTTCCCGAAAGTTCTCCTCCATTCACATTAGAATCAAGAAAATGAATCTGTTCAGTTAAGAAAAAAATCTAACTTCAATAGTACAAATAAAAAATGTGTTCCCTATTTTATTAGTTAAATTCCTAAGTGCTAAATTAGTAGTTTGAACACATCTATTTAAAGATAAAGGAAATTTTCCAAGAGAATAGTAATGTAGGAACCACATATCTCTTCGTT
The DNA here is from genome assembly GCF_937001465.1 of Orcinus orca. Classification (NCBI taxonomy): domain Eukaryota; kingdom Metazoa; phylum Chordata; class Mammalia; order Artiodactyla; family Delphinidae; genus Orcinus; species Orcinus orca. The sequence continues at coordinate 6,153,388 of NC_064563.1, read as the reverse complement.
CTTTGGATTCCCAAGCACAGAGTACCCCGCTCATAGTAGAAACCCAAAGAATATCTTATCAATCACACACACAAAATTATTTTTTTAATGTTTATGGATAACTGTGTCAAAAATGTCTTGAGCTCAAATTCAAAGTGTTTGAGACTCTTTCTAGTCATTAAGCAATTTCAGGAGAGGGAAAATTATGTCAAGTAAAAGGCATGGATTCCTTTCCCATGCACTTTCATAAACTGCTCTGTTAGAATTTTAAACAAACACGAAGTGACCTTTCCTAAGGCATATATGACTTTACTAGGAATGCCAAAACGTCTATACTGTTCAAACATTAGAATTTTAAAGACATTTATCAACATTTTATTAATAGAAGTAAGAAAGTGAATCTTTAATACTACCCATTTAGACAAGCCAACACCTACCAGAAGGTAATCCTCCACCTTAAATATACCAACTGTAGAGCATGGAATTCTCCCATGAATACAGATTTTTCAAAAAATAAGCACCTGGTACAGAATCTGTCTTATACCATTTCCTCCTCATCAGACACTTTTTCCTGAAATGGAATTAGAATACCTATTTATGTGCTCAAGGAGCCTTTCAAAGAGATGCTCTAATAATCAACCACTATATGGCCAAACAGGGAGTCAGACTAATTAGATGGCTGAAATTACCAGGCTACATCTTGGATGCATTTGGTTCCAGATAAAATATGGGAGGATGTGTTAAATCACATATTAAGCAATAGTTTTTATAATCAAAATGTAATTCACTTATTTTATGTAGATTAGTATTATCCTCAAGTGACCTGAAATAGAAATGTTTTCCAAAATGCCATTTCCTTGATAGCCTCCTTACTAATATCCAGAGAAGTTTTCAACATTTTTGATGTTACTTCCTGTCATTCAGAAACCCAGATGTTTTCTTTACCTCAAGCCATAAGTCATGGCACTGAAGGCCCTTGACAATGACCACAGAGGATAAAACTGCCCACAAGAGAAAATCACCACTGGGGAGGATGCCAGTGTGCATGATCTGCAAAAAAAAATTAACTATCCCAAGATAAATGCATCGTGGGCTATTATCTTACTTGTGAAATAGTCTTAGATATTTTTTCTTTTATTATATAGGGAGTGAAACTGAGCAGTACCTTGTGGGGCTCCTGGGCACAAAAGATTTTCTGGGTCCCCCATTTCTTTGATTACAGGAAATAGACTTCATTCAGCCTCCATGACCTTCCCTGAGTTCCAACCAGCAGGTTTAAACAGTTGTTAATAAGGGAAGGAAGAAACATTCAAAAGAAACAATAGTGTAGCCTTGGGGCAGGGTGCTGGTTCCCCCTCAAGGGATACACACAACAATATCTTTGAGCTGTTTTACAGGTACTGAAACCCCCACCAGGTGGGAGAAGTTAACTGTCTGCTGCCCACAAGCACAGAGACCCCAGACCAGATAGAACCAGAAGGCTGATGATGCTGACGCCCACTTACCAGTTAGAAGAATGTCTATGAGCTGATCACGCCCTCCTCTTTGAACCATTCCTATAAAACTCCTCACTACCCCCTCCAGGTTGGGACACACAGTTTTTGAGGGCATTAGCCCACTCTGGCCCCCTTGGCCTGGCAAAGCAATAAAGCTATTCTTTTCTCCTTCACCAAAAACTCTGTCTCTGAGATTTAGGGATTTCAGTGTTAGGGTACAGAGGCCGGATTCGGCTTCAGGAGTACATGAGTTCACTGTAAAAAACAATCAACATTAATGCAGACGTTTGTGTGAAAATCTCTTTTGTCACCCCTCCAACAGCAATACTGAATTCTAATTCCCTATGCTAAGGAAACCTTTCTAGGTTCAGTGTGTACTGGTCCACAGTATGTGTACAACTCAAGCCTACACACCTACACACATTTTACTTTTTTAAACTTTAAATCCATATATGACCACTGAATTGAAATTTCAACATGGATACGTAATTTTTTCCCCTAAATCTCCATACAGTGTTCTTTTTAGTATGTTAACTGGGAGGTGGTGGTAGTGGTGGTTGCTGTTACTATTGCTGTTTTTAAATTAAGAATGAAGAGAAGGCTAACTTGCTTCTTAGTAACCTTCATCTTTAGAACCCTGGTCTTGGGCAGCAAGTAATGGACTCTCATCGGGAAACTGAAAGGGATTTCTGTGTTTGCCCTGTGAACATTTACCCCAGGGATTCTCAGAGACTGGACTCGGTTTTTGTAGCTAAAGAGAACCAAATATGACATGTGATTTGTTCAGTGTCACTCGTCAGTGTTCTTCAAACAGTTCTAAGGCTTACATATTCCACTTTGGAAGTTCCAGCCATGCTCCGAACACATATAACCCCCGAGCTCTCATCACCTCATTTTTTTTTGTCCTCTCTTTACAAGTTGCATCTCGATGAGAAACCAGAAAAAAATTCCTTAAAGAACCTCAGAGCTTGTAGTCTGCACACCCCAGATGCAGAATTAGCGCAGAGTTGGGCAAATGAGAACTGTGGCATGTATCCAGAACTCACCACATTTACCGAGCACCATTCAGATGGTGGCAGAGCTCATGAAACTCCATGGAAGAGCATTTATTGCTGAGGAATCTTCAAAGATCTCAACAAAGGCAGTCTTCACTACCAGGGGTCTGGATATGGAGGACTGGCCAAAACAAGGCACCAAAGACACTTGAGTTGGCTCTCCAAATAAGCTTGAATAAAAGCACACCAAAAGTTCCTTTTTCCTGACTCATAATGAAGAACAGACTAGCCACGCTGTTCTCTGAAGGCAAATGGCACTGGAAATGTCCTCAGATCTCTCTAAACCCCAATTTCTTCAACCAATAAAATGAGAGCAACGAAACTGCCTACTGGTAAAGTCGATGTGCAAATGAAATCATGCACATAAAATGTTTAGTATAGAGTCTTCAAGATGATGCTTATAACTAGACATTACTGTTGGCATTATCATCTTGATTTTTCTGGAATTCGGGTCTGAACCTTATATTACAATGAGCCCAAATGTCTGGATATAAGGAATAAGATTTTTTCTCCCTGACACCGTTATCTTACCGTTTTCTGCTATACGCCCAGCACCTGAAACAGCAAATGCCAAATGAACGAACGAATGATCAGATGAATATGTTTTAGCACTATTACATTTTTACATTAACTTCTTTCCCATCTACTTCGTGGAATCCTGTATCCTTTATTATGAAACTATGATTTGTTCTCCATTTCCTCACAGCCTGTACCAGAACACCCTAGTCTTCACGTACAGGTATAGCTTTTACATCATTTGAAATTTTAAGTGGGCTATTTTCCCTCTACTGCCAATAAGTGTGTTCCTACTCAATCCATTTATCCTCTCTACCATGAGCACAAAGATGACTGGGAAGATCACTAATAATAGCAGGCAAACTGATCTTCCTCAGATTCTCTAAAATGACTAAATGCACTGTGCTTTTCTCCCATGTAAAAGATTGTGAGGTGAGAGAACCAGCACAGTAAATTTGGAAAGGCGGCTCAGTCACACAGGTGTAGCCAATCGAGTCCACAGTGCAACTTTCCCATAAGCCTACCCTATAACCAATCACATATTTGCTTAAGATCCAAATCATTGCAGAGCTGTCTGTTAATCTGAATGGATTATTATTCTTACTTCTATCCATCCAACAGTTTAATGGGGGAAATAAAAGAAATATCCTTTTTAAAATAGACATACCAAGACATTTTCCTACAATTCTCTTGAATTTCAAACTCTTTTTAAAAAATGTTATTGGAGTATAGTTGATTTACAATGTTGCATTAGTTTCAAGTGTATGGCAAAGTGATTCAGTTATACATATACATGTATTCATTCTTTTTCAGATTTTCTCTTTTGTATCACATGAATTAGAATAAAATTGAATAAGATTGCAATTCAAGGGCACAGCATTCTGAATTCTCCCTTCTCAATCATCTCTCTGTTCTAAACAATTCAAAAGAAAACTAGATATTAATCCAATGTCACAAAGCGTTTTTTCACATGTGCAATTGAAAAAAAGTCATTGCTCCAAATTTATCTTAATCTCTCACATCCTCCTAATTATTTCTGTTAAGAAACTACTATTTATATTTGAGAATATTTGTTCCTGCCAGCATCTTGATAAAACACAAACAACAAAAATATAAGAAAAGCAAGCAGAGGTAGAGTTGAAACCTAGTCTGAGAAACGATGTGTTTCATATTTAGCAGGAGAATGGAGTTGAAAGCAGTTAACAGAGAATAGAATGGGATGGCTAACTCTTCCTGAGATGTGAAGTTAGAGTGTGTCTGTCTCATTACTTTTGAAGTGAGGTGATCATCAGACGTTCTCCTATGGCACTGAATCATGTTTCTAGGTCAAAAACAAAAACTAATTTAATTCCACCTAGCAAGGATTTTTCAAACTACTCCTCTGGCAGGTAGATAATAATAGAAAATGAGTCAATGAGCATCAACGCCCTTTGTAATAGCCACTAAATATTTCTAAACCACTCTCTAATTGCTAATTGTGCCACAGAAACAGAGGCTTACTACGCAACCATGAAAAGGCACCTCTCAGCTCTCTTGCTCCAAGGAGCACAACTGGCAATGGCTCAGGTAGCTGCATCTGAAATCCTCACTGTGTGTGAGGGCTACACCTGCCACGACAGCTCCCAGCAGATGACTGAACTCCTGTAAGATGCAGCTGTCCACTGATGGGACGACTTCCGCTGGAGGACTCCCTGCCAGCCTTGCTGAAACAGTCTTAAGATGGAACTGCCGTCTAAGACCTTGCTTCTTCCTTCCTCCCGTCCTCCCTTCCTTCCTTCCCTCTCACCATCAGAACGGCAGAGAGTTCTCCCTCTCTTCCATCTCTCTCCCCATGTTACCTTACTAGCATTTCTCCCAATAAATCTAACCCTCCTTTGGTGCCCGCTGCTCAGACAACTGTGACCTACACCTGTACTTCACACAAAAGGAAACTGGGGCAGATCTATTTTTCATAAACAATCCCATTTTAAAGTCACTGGATAAATATATAAAACAAGCGAGAGAATCTCTATTTTTTTCATTTATAATTATTACCTGATTTCTGTTTCATCAATTCTGATTTCTGTTTATTAGCTTTTATTCAAGCTCGATACCACGGTACTCGTCTCCCTGATCCCTCACAGACACATTGCCCCTGTTACACTCAAAAAAAAAAAAAAAAAAAGCACGTTCCTTTGATTTTTAAATTCCAATGAAAGAACAAGTTTCTCAGGTGGGTTTGAAGAAACCAGTGCAGAGGTGGCTATGACTGCTCTCAAAAGGAAGTTTTGCTGTTTTTCTTTCTTTTTGGGGGGGGCGGGTGGGATGGGGCAGCAGTTTGTGGCAGAGAGCGCTAGCTAACCACCAACCCCGTTCCCTCTTCTGCTGGACACACAGCCACCAGAGTACAAGTCTCTGCCTCCTCTGTGTGGCTGGGTGTGATTGTGTGACTGAGGTCTAGCCGGTGACATGTGAGCAGAAATGAAGGACACTGTTTCCAACCCTGGCCCATTAAACGTTTCCTGTGTGATTCTCCATGCTCTCTACTTTCTCATATATCACTGCCCATGAGCACAGCAAACCTGGAAACCACATGCTGAAGACGAAAAAGTGACAAGACAGAAGGAGCCTGAACCTCCGAATTACCAACAGAACAAGAGCTGTTTGGACCAGGAACCTCTGGACTGCTACGTAAACAAGAAATTAACGTTATCGTGTTAAGCCTTTGAGATCTGGTGCTGAGCTCCCTACATCACCAAGCATTACTTTAACGATGGTATAGTTGGATACCATGAGTCTACCTAACAGGAGTCATCAGAATGATGGCCCCTGCAAGGCAGTGATGACAGGCAGGGTGTGACAAATGGCTGGGAAGATGGCCACTGATGGTTCTGCCCCCACTCCTTGAATCTAAAGGGCCCTCTGACCTGTTCTGACCAACAGAATACAATGGGGACCAACCATGAGCCAGTTCCAAGTCTAACCTTTAAGAGCACAGGCAGCTTTCACTTTCAGCATGGACCCAGTGACCATGCTGTAACGAAGTCCAAGCTGTCCTGCTGGGGGCAGAGGTCACCTGGAGAGGCCGTGGAGGATGAGATTCCAGGGAGAAAGGGCCACATGGACAAGACTTAAGGCACCACAAGCCAGCTGCCAGCTCCAAGTCTCCAGCCCTCGGTGAGGCAGCCATGTCTTCTTTCCAACCCAGCCCATGAGCCAGCGGAACGCAGCCATGGGGGTGACCCCAGCTGATACTGTGTGGAGTGGAATGGTCCAGTCAACTCACAGAACCATGAAAAGTAATAAACTATTGCTGTTTTAAGCCATTAGGTATTTTTTTAGGGGGTGGGAGTTGTAGTTACACTAGAAAAGATAAACGATGCATTCAAATTTTAAATAAAGAGTTTAGAGTAGGAGACAGCTTGAGATGTGATATTTTCTATATTGTGTTTTCAGCTTTGAAATTCAAAAATAGAAATAATTATATCCTTTCACCCTTTTAAAATATGACTGTATTCTCCTGTGAATTAAATGACAAATAGACATCTTTACCTAGTAAAAAATATACCCTGATTTCTACACAAACAAAAGTAGCAATACACGGAACATTCTTGTTATTTTAAAATAAAATAATATATTTACATCAAAAAAGGTCAAATTATACAGGAGAGTGAAAAGTGAAAATTCCCCTTCCTGCTTCTCTCATGACTCCAATGTCACTTCCTCTTCCAGAGGCAACTACTGAGGACATTTCAATTTAGCATGTTTTATCCTCGCAGGTTTTTTCTATGCAATGTCTACGTGTTTGTGCCTTGTGTAGTTTTCGGTGTTTGAATATTATTAGATCAGACTGGATGTGTTAGTTCTCATCCCACAGAATTCATTTTTGAGAGAACAAATATGCTATAACAGACTGTATCAAGGGACTTACTTTTTACACATGTGCTTTCTCTTCTAGGACCAAGAATCTGCCACCAACTGCTTCTCTCCTTTGGTGAAAGCACTACATCACCACAAGAGTTTCTGAAATATGGACTATCTTTCCCACAGAACAGTTTTTCATCTCTTTGATTTTCAGGCATTTTCATTGCCTGAATACTTATTTTTCATGTTTCCGTTTCAACTATTTCCCAATAGTCTTCAATTAAGAAAAAATAATGGTGGAGGATAAGGCTCTGATGTTCAGTCATCAACAACTACTAGTAACAAGGATTGTGAGGGCAGGATAAACCTATACTGGCTCAAAATCGTAACACTTGTCTCAAACTCAGAAAAAGGAGAATTAGATCAAAAAACATGAAAATAGAGAGAGACTTTTCTCCTTAGACATCTCTGCACTCAGTGCTCTTGAAAAATGTAAGATTCTCAGATTCTTGAGTCAACACTGGAAAAACTAATAACCCCACAGAGAGATTTCTTGGGTCAAAACTGCTAGGTTTCTTGAGTATCAGGCATCTTTAGAAATGAATAGTTTGGGTTCTTTAATACTAGAAGATAATGCATTTCCTGCTTCTTTGCAGATGAATGCAATGTCTAAAGGCATTTCCAGGACACACAAGAAAAGGTAATTCTCTTTTCAAACAATAACTCCAATTAGACTCCTTCATTGGATATATCCCCTTCGACATATCCCCTTGAGGTATGTGACAGTGTCAAGAAGACACTAGACACTAATAATAGCTGTGGATTGTGTCTTCTAAAGATGGCCTAGATAATATGTCCCAAACCACATATTCCTCTTACAAAGCAACTCCATCCATAACTGAATATGAAGGAGGATACCTTTGCATCTGGTATCAACAGAATATGTATCGTCTTTCAACCAACAACATGGGATATCTCCATTTGTGAGAAAATTCCATGCAGTTGATTACTCTTCAGCATCAGGCAACAGCCTGGTTGAGACAGAAAACTTCCATTTCATTTCATAAGAGAAATATGCTTAGCACTATGTTTTTCTTCAACTGTTTAGATATATCCCCTTGAGGTATGTGACAGTGTCAAGAAGACACTAGACAATAATAATAGCCGTGGATTGTGTCTTCTGAAGATGGCCTAGATAATATGTCCCAAACCACATATTCCTCTTACAAAGCAACTCCATCCATTAAAAAAAATGAAATCTACATTCCCACCCCTTGAAACCAGCTGGACTTTTATGACAGGTTCAACAAGTAGAGTACAGTGGAAGTGATCTTGCATGACGTCTGAGGCTATGTCATAAAAGATAATTTAGTTTCCACCTTGCTGTTGAACAATCACACATTGAGCCCTGAGCCTCTCTGCAGCCAAGCTAACTGCGGTGAAGCAGCCATGCTGTGAGGAAACCCAAATAGCCTACATGTGAGAATGGATGGGGAAATGCAGAGAACTCTTCAAGAGAGATGTACAGTCAGCTCTCAGCTACTCCAGGCCCCCATCATTTCAGCTATAGCCCCTCAAACCAGAACCAATCAGACAAGCCCTTCCCAAACTGCTGACCTACAGAGAATATGAGAGAGTGAAATGGCGGTTTTGTTCTATGTCACTAAGTTTTGCACAACAATAGACAACTAGAATAATAGCTGATATATATTGAGCCATAATTGTGTGCCAGGCAGTGCTTAAAAAAAATTACATGTATTAATTCATTTAATCCTTTTGAAAACCCTGTGAGATAAGTATAATTGTTCTGTTTCAAGATAAAAAACTGGAGCAAAGAGTGTTTTTGTAACTTCCTTAAGGTCACCGTAGTAGGTGGAAAACACAGGGTTTAACTCTGAGAGTCTAGCTCCTGAGCTAACACTTCTATTTTATTATTACATTATAGACATATAGTATACGTAATATCTATAATATAATTGAATATAAGCATCAACACTGTCGATGAAATATATACATCAACCACAGTTATATTATTGGATAGAATAAAAATATTCAAAACTTTTTAAGATAACACACAAAACTTCAGAGAAATATCTGTTTGAAGCTGTTCATCCAGACTCTCTGGAAAGCAAGACTTTTATCAAAGCATTTCCTGAAAACATGTTTTCATTTTGTTCTGTTTTATCATCAAGTACTTGGCCTTTTACGGAGGGTCATTCTAAGAAATAGTGATATGAAAATTGTTTCTACCTAATCAGTAAGAAGCAATACCATAGACAGACACCACTGCGTGAGTAAAGACCTGTTAGAATTTCACATAAGGTACAAGATATCTAAACATGGGAATATTCTTGTGCCTTGTTGAGGCACTTTTCTGCAATGAACTTAATTATCTGGTTTCTCTTACTTTAGGATTTAAATTATTAACTTAAATAAACAGGTGGGATCCAAAAGTATCAAAATATAAGAATACCTGAAGGGTCTTTATCTTGGGAATTTATATAAGAAGAAAGCTTTGAGAAGTATTTATTTCACATTGAGGACAACAGAGAGTTTAACATACCGATTATTTATAACAAATTCTAAAGAACATGCAGCAGTATCCAAATCTTCAGTTCCTCATTACCTCGGAGTTGGTGGTAAACCTTAACTCCTATGGCTAGAAGAGTGACCTCAGAAGTGGTCCCATCTGTATCTTCTTTGGTGGGGCTTTGTTCTCCAACCGGCCTACATCTTCCTTTTGTGGAACCCCAGGCAAGGGTACCAGTGGGAGCCTGCATACCATGTGTCTAAATATTTAAAAGGTATAACCTATGCTGCACCCACAGACTGGCCTGCATTCCTACCCAAGGGTCCTAAAGCCACATATGAGACCTCACCATGGGAACCCAAGGGCTAAAGGGGCTGCACTGAGCATGAGGAGCTGGGCAGAGTAGGGTGGATATTCACCTACTGATTACACCTGCTCACCAACTTAAGGAAATTCTCTGTTGTTAGGCAATATATGTTGGGTTTACACATGTCTGCAAGTTCTTTGATATTTCTCCTCTCTTAGTCCATCCAGGCTGCTATAACAGAATACCATATACTGGGTGACAGAAATGTTCACAGTTCTGAAGGCTGGGAAGTCTAAGATCAAGGCACCAGCAGATTTAGTGTCTAGTGAGAGCCGCCTCCTGGGTCACAGACGGTGTCTTTTCACTGTGTCCCCACATGGCAGAGGGGCCAGAGAGCACTCTGGGGTCTCCTTTGTAACAGCACTAATGCTCCACCCTCCTGACCTAATTAACCCCCCCGCAAAGTCCCCATTCCAAACACCACCGCATTGGGAGTTAGGATCTTACCATATGAATTTTGGGGAAGACACAAAATTTCAGTCCAGAATACCTCCCATCCATAGGTGGAATCTAGTTGCTCTCCTCTTGAATATGGTCCAATCACAGTGACTCGGATCTAATACAAAAAAAGTCATACAAGTGATTCTGTGTGAGTTTCAAAGCTAGTAGAAAAGGAAAGGTGATAGAACCTCCTTCCAGGTAGGGGTATTTTCTCTCTCTCTCTCTCTTTCTGTGTGTGTGTTTGCATATGTGTGTGTCCCTATGGACTCTGGGGGGTCATAGTCTCAGAGAGGCCATGCGTAGGCATTGCGGGTGACAGCCCCAGCTGAGATGCCAGCCAGTGGCCTGTACCAACCACCAGATATGTGCATGAATGACCCTTCAGATGACTGCAGCCCAACTGATGCTGAGGGCAAGAGAAACAAGCTATCTCCACCAAGCTAACTCGGTCCAAATGGCAGAATGAAGAGCAAAACTGCTGCTGTTGTCTTAAGCCACTAAGTTTTAGGGTGGTTATACAGCCATAGATAAGCAGAACACAGTGTTAAATACTAGTTTTTTCCAGTATTATAAGGTTAAATGTCCCGGATTTCTATGTCAGAAGATCTAACAACTTGAATGGAAGCACCATCACTTCTTACTGTGCAGATAATAAGTCATGTACTATAGATTAGCCTCCGTTTCCACGTGTATATGATAGGGCAATAACCCACATCCTCAGAGACATCAAGAGTTTCCAAAGGAAAATGTATATGTAAGCATATGATACAGGGCACTTCACTTTTTAAGAAGAAGCCGGCAGGCTTTCATTTTGGAAAGCACTGCAGACTCCAGAAAAAAAATGGTACAAATGAACTTATTTACAAAACAGAAATAGAGTCACAGATGTAGAAAACAAACTTATGGTTCCCAGTGGGGAAAGGGTGGGGGGAAGGGTAAATTGGGAGACTGGGATTGACATATACACACTACTCTATATAAAACAGATAACTGATAAGGACCTACTGTATAGCACAGGGACCTCTACTCAATACTCTGTAATGACCTATATGGGAAAAGAATCTAAAAAAGACTGGATAGATGTATATGTATAATTGAATCACTTTGCTGTACAGCAGAAACTAACACGACACTGTAAACCAACTATACTCCGAAAAAGTTTTTTAAAAAAGAACGATGCTATGTGTTCCACTGGTACCTTATGGACGGAATCTTCTGGATTTGCTTTCTCACTGAACTGAGGTTCTGGGAAGGCAAAATGCTCCCCACTCATACCCCTTACAGTTCAACTCTGTCATCTGCTCCAGCTACACCATTAGAAGGCTCTGCAGCCTAAAGAATGACTCAAAAACAGATTCTGACTTGAAAAGTTGACTTTTCTAGGGGCTAAATTTCAGTGATATTAAGTCTTTTCTTTTTTAATTTTCTTTTAATGTTCTCTAAATGGCATCAGAAGATGAATTTCAAAGAGGTAAAATGTATTTAAGATTTCATTTACCAAACAAACACAGTAAAAGATGATATCAAACACCTGCGGTTTTTCAATCACACAGCTAGCAAATAAGCACAAAATGGTTTTCATGAAGGGCATAATTTGGCATCCTTGCCATCAAAGGCAATTTTAAACACATAATTCAGATGCCCATTGACAGCAGCACTTTCTTGTTGGGTATTAATCTGCCAGGATGAATCTGGAAATACAGCAATGTCTCTCAATTAGAAGCATAAACTTTAAAAATGAGAAATAAAATCACGGTGGCGTGAACAGGACACAGGTGGGTAATTGACAAGCTTGCATAATGTGGAAAAAATCATAGGTTAGAGGAAAAGTCATAACAATAATATAAAGCTTTGAGTTTGCACAGCCACTTCCCCCAAAGAGATCAAAGCCCTTTACATATATTACCTCCTTAATCCCCCTGTTACCTGCTGCAGGGGCAGGGTTAGGGCAGATACCCTTTGGTGTGATTCTGTCGCCATGGGCATCCTATGTGGCAGCCTTTTGTGAACCCTATTACTTCCGTTCTCTTTTCTGTAATAAAGTGTGAGATTAGCTTTCTAGTTACAGCTGGAGATATAACGCAGCATCAGTTCTTCAACAAATTTTTCCCTTTCCCCAACTTGTCACACTACACAGACAACTACGTAAAATATTTCTGGCTACAGGTACATTATTAATGGGCTGTTAACTGTGTCTCTGAAAGAGAGTTCAAAGACATCAAAAACATCTGTAACAACTAATTAAAGACTTGCTTAACTACGTGAGATTATTTCAGAAAGCGGTTGGCTGTGGGACTCATTTGTTGCCCAACACCCCAGACATTTCAGACATTGGATTTTTTTCAGCCAGGCTTCTCCGACCTCCTACTAGAAAGCTTATATACATGTTATAGAGCATGTATGCATAGATCCATGAAAAATATTGAAAATAAAACACTATTTTGATATCATGCATACTAATGTCTCTGAAAGTCAGATTATCAAAATCTTATTTCACATCTCTTTATTCACTGTATTTCAGGAAAAGATAAGCCTCTATGAAATATAACTATGTTTCGAATGTTATTCATTCGCAAGATGTCGATCAGAGTTATCAAACTACAGCTCATCTTCCTTGAGGGAGAAAAAATTACGCTGGTTCAGAAACCTGTTTCTATGATCTACTAACCTTTATATATGCTAATAATTTTACTATATTAGAAGATTCTATTGGGTAAAGGTTTCTTTGATAATCCATCCCAGGATTATATCTGCCACCTCAAATTCTCTTTGAAAATAAAATGTCAAATCTATGTGGCACTGAAATTTTAAATCAGTGACTCCACTTCCAAAATATAATGAGTCAGGAAGAAGCATGACCAGTTTTTTTAATTGTCTTGGAAATATGCACCTTGATTCTGGGATATACAGCTAAAGGAAAAGAGTCACATGCAAACTTTCAGTTTGTGTCTGCGTGGAGCTACTGCCTTGAAGTTTTGTATAAAACAAAATACAAAAATTTTGGTACCCCCCGAGCTATAACAACACCCAGATCTTCAGAAGAAATGTCATTTTAAGATTTTTTTTTTTTTTTTTGGCCACACGACATGGCTTGAGGGATCTTATTTCCCCGACCAGGGATTGAACCCGGGCCCACAGCAGTGAAAGTGCCAGGTCCCAATCACTGGACCACCAGGGAATTCCCCAGAAATGTCATTTTTCACAAGTGGATCCCTTACAAGAAAGTTGCAGAGGCACTTAGGGACTGAGTACTAAATTTAAGTACTCACTGATTTGAGTAATTTAAGCACTATGTGCAGGTTTTGCATTTACACTGAAATTCAACTTTTTTTTTTTTTGCGGTTACGCGCGCCTCTCACTGCTGTGGCCTCTCCCGTTGCGGAGCACAGGCTCCGGACGCGCAGGCTTAGCGGCCATGGCTCACAGGCCCAGCCGCTCCGTGGCACGTGGGATCTTCTTGGACCGGGGCACGAGTCCGTGTCCCCTGCATCAGCAGGCGGACTCTCAACCACTGCGCCACCAGGGAAGCCCTGAAATTCAACTTTTTAATGAAAGCCTGAGTTAAGGCTGCCACATCCGGCTGCCAGTTTCTGCAACTAGTTACAGACACACTTGCTACTCTAAGTGTGGTCCTGGGCGTCATCTTGGGATCACTGGAAATGCAGAATCTTAGGCCCCACTGAACTAAGGCCCCAACCTACTGAGTCAGAATCTGCATTTTAACAAGATCCAAAGAAAACGGTTATGCACATAAAACTTGGGAAGCACGGAGTTAAAATACTCTCAGAAAACTAAAACACAGAATTAAAGAGACTGCCTCAACAGAACTAAAGGTGGCATATTTGGTCCAATGCATCTTTCATCCATCAGATCACCACCACCATCCCATGTACCCTCTCCTCCATTTTCAAAATATGCCTTGGTCTGTCAGATAAATGTAAAACAAATAAATAAATACAGCCACAAGGTCCACTGTTGGTTTCCTCCTGGATTTTCAGCACTGACATTTTCTGCCTCAATGACCGAGAAGGATGATTTTATGTCACACCAAGGGGGAAAGGGAAGCAAGAGAAGAGTTTTGGGTTCCCAAGAGGAATCTACAGTTTTGCCTTGCTTCAGACACTGTCTAGTTTTGGCTCTTCTAGATTTTAATTGATTGGCTTACCATCCTCCGGTGTGACACACAAGTGCCATCAGTGGAAATGAAATGTGTTTGAATTTTTCCTGCTTCTATAATATTTCATTGGCTTCATGTCATTTTACTATGAAAATGTCACTGAACTCTTCTAAATATTAAGTTCTAAGCAGAAGTTATAAATAAAGTGTCATTTTTCTGGATGTGAATGGATTTGTAGAGAAATTCGACAGAATACTTCTATTGACACTGAAACATGAAGTGAATAACAAAGTGGAAAGTTCCACTAGAATAAGAAGGGTCCTCAAAAATACCCCGAACTGCCCAGGCGAAATTGTGCCTTCTAAAACCTCGGACCACAGGAAGTAATTTTAAATGTTGAGCTTTCCCATCAAAGGCCTTTTAGAATCATACTATATTTCCAGGGAATGTTTAGTATTAACAATCAACATTTTGAAATATTTGGAATCTGTCTCCCAGGTCACATAGGTTATGATGAACTCACAAAAGGCCACAATTAGCCCTATTTTTCTCATGGTTGCCAGATATCATAAGCAGTTTTCAGGGGTAGCAATTTCCAGAATTCCATAGGTCCTTTACTTCAGCCTAAGAAAGTCGAATATAATCTCTATAATTTTGCTCTGGTCATATACCGCAGCTTAACTAACCCACTCCAAAATTCAACATAATTTTTTAAAAACCCACCAATTTTACTATGCTCACAGATTCTGTGAGTCTTAGGAATCCAGACAGGGTGTAGCAGGGATGGCATGTCTCTGGTCTATGATGTTTGGGGCCTCAGCCATGAAGACTCGCATGGCTGGGGGTGACTCAAGTGGATTCGCATGGCTGGGGGTGACTCAAGTGGATGGGGGATGGGATCCCAGAGCCTGGACCAGGACTGCTGATGGAGACTATGAACCAGCATCTCTATAACCGCCTCTGCATGTGGCTTGGACTTCCACACAGTAACGGTGGCTTCAGGGTAGTAAGACTTCTTACCCTGGTAAGGTCACAGCCTCCAGAGCAAGTGTCCCAGAGAACAAGGCAGAAGCTGCATGGATTTTATGACTTGGCTTCAGAAGTTACATCGTGTCTCTTCTACCATACTCTACTGGTTGAAGCTATCACAAACCGGCTCAAACTCAAGGGAAGGGGACAGAGACCTTAATCTCAATGAAAATATTGTCAAAGAATGTGAGGCAATATTTTAAAACTGCCACATAGCCGTTAAGTTTGTTTATTTATTTATTTATTTATTTATTTAGGCTGCCTTGGGTCTTCTTTGCTACGCACAGGCTTTCTCTAGTTGCTGCAAGCTGGGGCTACTCTTTGTTGCAGTGCACGGGCTTCTCATTGTGATGGCTTCTCCTGTTGTGGAGCATGGGCTCTAGGCACACGGGTTTCAATAGTTATAGCATGTGGGCTCAGTAGATGTGGCTCGTGGGTTCTAGAGCGCAGGCTCAGTCGTTGTGGCGCATGGGTTTCATTGCTCCGTGGCATGTGGGATCTTCCCAGATCAGGGCTCAAACCCATGTCCCCTGCACTGGCAAGGGGATTCTTAACCACTGCGCCACCAGGGAAGCCCAGTCATTAAGTTTAAGAGCAATATTTCCATTTAACAAATGGTACCAAAGTTTTATTAAAAAGTTAAAGAAAAAAAAACCCAAACAATTGGTCAAATCCAACCCTGCTATTTTGCAGGTGAAGAAAAAGGTCTTGATTGACGGACAATCGTGCACAACATATTTCTTTTCCTTTTGTCATCTGAACTAGATTGTATGCGTTTCTCTCAAATTTAATCTCAATATTCTTAGCACTCTATGGAAGAGGACTTTCCTTGTTAATGACGAGAATAATTCATCCTATGTCCCACCTGGAAGCTCTATGAAAGGTACAAAGACATACCGTCTTTAACAGAATATTTATCTACCAAAGTCACTGTGCACTCCCCAAAAGGCAAATCTTCTGAATCAAATAGTTTATCTATGTCCATTAAAATGTTCTTTGCCGGGAGGGCTTCCCCGGTGGCGCAGTGGTTAAGAATCTGCCTGCCAATGCAGGGGACACGGGTTCGAGCCCTGGTCTGGGAAGATCCCACATGCCGCGGAGCAACTAAGCCCGTGAGCCACAATTACTGAGCCTGTGCGTCTGGAGCCTGTGCTCCACAACGGGAGAGGCCGTGACAGTGAGAGGCCTGCGCACCGCGATGAAGAGTGGCCCCCACTCGCCGCAACTGGAGAAAGCCCTCACACAGAAGCGAAGACCCAACACAGCCAAAAATAAATAAATTAATTTAAAAAAAAATGTTCTTTGCCCACACATAGTAAGATAGATTCTCTCCACACCCTGCATCCATTAGTGTCCCCAATCACTCTTACACAGTGAAACAGAACTGAAATGTATTCAACCAGGTAGAGACAGGATGGACGAGGGAGGTCGGCAAAATCGCATAGGAAGTCAGTGACATTTCTCAAGGTCAAAGTGAGTAGTAAAGACGTTTCCTCTATAACGAGAGATAGGGATTGCACTGCTGGAAAGAACCATAATAAACATTACAGGGGAAAGTTGTAAATCATTCCAAGACTGAGAGAATACAGTAAGAAGAGCTAAAATAAGAAGTTGAAGCATTAACTGAGACGATCTGGGGGGAGGTTGAGGGAAGAGGGCTGCAAGGGCTGGCTGTTCCTGCTACTGCCCCAGTCCTGGGGCACACAGAGCTGAGTGGGAGGGCCAGCAGTAAGGGCTCCCGGGGTGAGACGCACCGAAGCGGGGTTCTTGGGGCTGGCTGCACCAGCCAGGGGGCTTGTGAAATAGGGCATTACTTATTTATCACAACTGTAGAAGTCTGAACTGCTAGTACTTGTGCATTTGAATTTCTAACACTAGGAAAAGATGTTGTCCTTGAATTTGGGGATGATGCAGCAAGAGGGTGGTATCAGAATTCCACAAGGGACTTCCCTAGTGGCACAGTGGTTAAGAATCCGGCTGTCAGTGCAGGGGACGTGGGTTTGATCCCTGGTCCGGGAAGACCCCACATGCCACGGAGCAACGAAGCCCGTGCGCCACAACTACTGAGCCTGTGCTCTAGAGCCCATGAGCCACAACTACTGAGCCTGTGCACCTAGAGCCCGTGCTCCTCAAGAGAAGCCACCGAATGAGAAGCTGGCGCACCGCAACGAAGAGTAGCCCTCACACAGCAATAAAGACCCAAAGCAGCCAAAGATAAATTAAAAAAAAAAAAGAATTCCATATGAAGATGGACTAAGAAATGCTGTTTCTCAGATAAAGATGAAAAAGAAATCTGCTTAAGAATAGGAGGATATGGTTCGTGTAATTCTAAGCATGGTAGTTAAATGTACACACACACACACACGTTCAAAATCTCCATTTTCACTGCAGTGTGCCAAGTACCTGCTTCAATCTAACATAAAACAAAAGTTTTCATTATTCTCTTATAAATGGCACATGCCTTTCATACTGTGTATGTGTGTCTGTGTGTGTGTGTGTGTGTGTGTGTAAGACAGGTAATAAGTTATTTAATTATTTTTAAACGAATGCCTTAGAAAACGTCTTTTTAAAATTAAACTATTCCATCAGTTTTTAAAGAAAATATTGGTATTTCACGGTCAGTTATTTTTGATTAGGCTTCAGCCCCCACCATCAGAAGCCATGATGGGCAGAATAAGAATCTTTCAGGAGACATTTATTCCATGAGAAAATTTTCCTATTAAAAAATAAAGAGGGCTTCCCTGGTGGCGCAGTGGTTGAGAGTCCTCCTGCCGATGCAGGGGACACGGGTTCGTGCCCCGGTCTGGGAAGATCCCACATGCCGCGGAGCGGCTGGGCCTGTGAGCTATGGCCGCTGAGCCTGCGCATCCGGAGCCTGTGCTCCAGAACAGGAGAGGCCACAGCAGTGAGAGGCCCGCGTACCGCAAAAAAAAAAAAAAAAAGAAAGAAAGAAACTTTGATGAAACTAGAATTGAAGTGAGGTAGTTAATGATCCATAATTAAACTAGTTGCCTTAGAAATCAATGCAAAAGAAAAACAGGTTTAAAAACTTTTAATTTTCTTCCAAAAGCTCAAATAACATGGAATCAGAGTCAATAAAGCCTGAATTCATTATGGAGCCATTGACCCAGTTCATTAATGACAAACCAAGTGTTTTTTCACAGAAAAGAAAAATCAGACATTAGTTCCATAGCTTTGCTTCATGTACTAGAATAATCAACAATGAGTAAGGGAAATGAATTAGGTACCAAGGGTATAAGCACAGGGGACCCATCTGCCCCACAGCAACACCTGTTCATGCCAGGTCAGCTTGCTGAGTGGTGAAAAATAGAGCAGAAGGAATGTCTTGATGATAAACAATTTAGTCAAATGGATTAAATCAACCACTTACTTAAAATCTCAAGTGAACTGACTTTAAAAAAGAAATACTTTTGAGGGGCAATATACTGAAATAGTCTCTTCAAGTTATGCACTTCCTAGCCATCATATTTTTAATAACTATCTTGTCAAATTTTCTAACAAGATTAATCATTTTATCTTGGTCCAAATCTTCCCTCCTGCTTTGTCATACACAGGGTGCCCATTGCAGTAAGAGCCACTGGGGTCAAAGAAATGAACTAGATCCCAAGGGGCAGAACAGGCCACAGAACCTACCTGATGGCTCAGAGGAAGACTAGACTATTAAGTCCGTGAGGCTGGAGAGTAAATTGCTTCTTCTTTTGTTTGTGTTTGTTGTTTTTACCAAATTGTGAAGGGAAAGCTGGAAGTAGAGCCTTACTAGTCAAATTCTAGGACTGGACTCCTTTCATTGTTGGTGATTCTTTTTCAATCATGTGTATATTCCAGTTTCCCCAACAGTCGACTAAACTGGATGCTTGTCATGGTCCGTCTGAGGGTACTAGGAATATAGGTTAGTAGCAAATAACTGGTTCCTCTGACTCTTCCGGTCCACAGCTACTCAGGCTCAACCTCCGACCCCAAATTCCTAATGACTTCCAACTCACTCATGACTTCAAGACAAATACCTTTCTTACTTCAAACTCACTTCCAGAACCTTGACTCTTTCAGTCCTTCTGGCTGTCAGCATTGTCATCACTTCTTTTCCATTCATAGCCAGTATTGGTCTCGAGGTTAATCACCTGAACTTATCTCTCATCAGTATCCTTTGTTCTCCTGTCCCAACACCTTCTGAGAACCTGACCAGGTGAAGTCCAACACCTGCGTAATGTTAAATCCCTCCAACTCCAATGAAGGCAGGGGTGAACTAGATATTCACAGTAACGTGTCAAATAGCACCTTGCTAAATTCCCATTCCACAACCTCCCCTGGGACATAAGAACCATCAAATAGTCCTGAATGGTAGAGTAACTCCAAATCCTCACTCCAAAGGGCAACGATAAAATTGGACAAAATTGTCAAAAACAAAAATTTCAGGACTCTGAAAAGAGAACAAAGGCACAAGATAAATTGAGGTGTGTCTACACAAGAAAAGCTTGTGTGGTAGTAGTAGTAGTTTTTTCAACATGTGTGTTGAAGCAATTCAGGTAAGAGTTTCACCGTGGTGTTTTTTCCCAGCGTTGCTATGATTCCAATGTGGCCACCCACCCCAGCTCTGTATTTGTGCCCAGCTATGTTCTAGGTTGGTGTAAGCCATGAAAACCAGCACCTTCTCAGCCAGGAAGGCTAAGGGCTAACTTGATATTCATCAGAATATGGAAAAATCCCCACACACATTGTCAGAAACAGTAGCGATTTTAGTGACAAATAAGAAAGACGAATGCCAGCTAGCCTGAGGTTGTGGCAATCAGACTAGGCATAAGTTTATCAGGAAATGAGACAGCCAGAGTAGGCCTTGATAGGTCTCCACATAGCCCTGGTGGTTCCAAAGGCAGTGTGCATGTACAAGGCTGCACACGTTCTTAGGAGAGACTGGAAAAGGCAGCTGTTTGTCCCTGGATGAATGTGAGGACTTGTGCTAGCAGAAGGTAAAAGCCAGGAACAACAAGTAAACTGTCTGAAGCTGACATGTGTCTCCCAACTTACACACAAATCTATGAACAAGGGCAGAAACTTAATAGCTCAAGGTAGATGAGAACAACTTTTAATTATTCAGTTACCACTAAACAATTCTGACATGGGAGCAACCCCTATGAAGTCAGGCTTGAAAATAAAACTAATAAGGAAAAAGAAACACTTTACAGAGACATCAAAGGTCACAAACAGTGGGGGAAGATAGACTCCACAGAATTAGCCCAAACAAATCATTAACAATAAACAGAAACAATATCAGAGAAGAAACAAACTCATATTTGCTATGATATATAGTACCTAAAATGTCCAGTTTTCAAATAAAAACTTATAGTATATGCAAAAAAACACAAAAGTGTTTCCCCTTCACAAGGAAAAAAGCAGTCAAAAGAAATGGTCTACTAGGGGACCTAGATGTCGCATTAGCACAAAAAGACACCAAAGCGGATATCACAAACAGGTTCAAGGAACGAAAAAAAAATCACTTCTATAAATTAAAGGGAAATATGATAAAGTGGCTCATCAAATAGAGACTACCAATAAAGAAATAAATACTGTTTCTAAAAAAGGAAATTCTGGAGTTGTAATGTATAATAACAATAACTGGCATTTCCAGTGTCCATTCCAACATGTGAAGAGATTATAAGTTGTAACTCCCATCCTCATAACAAGAAGAAAGTTAAAAAACTAAAAATCAACAACTCTCCTTAGATTTATCAGAGAATTGAGGTCAGAGGGCAAACTACTGCCCTGAAAACTGGAGAAATAGAACCAAGAGAGTAACAGCTTACCAGGAGCAGAAGCTGCTAGAGCCAGAAACTGGTAGGAGCACTAAAAACTGTAAATGACACATTTCTGGAGGTTGAGTGTTGACTAGCTTTAGAGTTAAAACTCCTGAGGGCCCAGGCTTCAGGGAGCCTCTGTACATCCGTAAGTTTTACCTCCAAAAACGTCACCAGATTCCCACTTGTGAACACTTGGGGGGAAATGTCCATGTACTTTGGGGAAGATAAGAGAAAAAAATAACCATGTTAAGATACAACCAGTGGGTTCTGTTCTCCAAAACGAAGCCCTGCCCTCAAGGAAAACTAATTCACTAGAACTTTATCTCCAGAAGAGCAATGAGCCAACTCTAATCCCCACAGCCTTCCTGTCTCACACAGAGATCTAGGGGGAAAAAAACTGAAAAATATAAAAAACTTCTGAAGGTCACAGTGCAGAAATTCTGGCCCTTTTTATAAACGGAGATTTAACCATGAGAGTACAGAATGCTTCCCTTCCCTAATACCTTACTACCACGTCAATAGGGATGCAGTATAATAACAGTAAATTACAACTGAGTGAGCTGCAAGACATGGACTCTATGTAAGAAGGAGTTTCTACGGAAACCCGAAGACAACAGGGGAGACAAAAACAAGGATACCAGAGTAAATTGAAGCATCTTACACTATAGCCACAGCAAACATTAAACACAGCCTAACTCCTAGCCAGATAAATACAAAACATCACACTAAAGACCTATTTACCTCAGTTTCTAAGACATTATGTCTGGATTTCAATAAAAAATTACAAGGCATACTAAAAGGCAAGGAAAGATCAGCCTGGAGACACAAAGCAAGCATCAGAAACTAACTCAGCTAGGGCAGAGAAATTTTAATTATCAGACCAAGAATTTAAAATAACTACAATTAATATGGTAAGGACTGTAATGGAAAAACTGGACAGCGTGCAAGAAAAGATGGGTAATGTAAGTAGATAAAAGTTCTAAGAAAGAATCAAGAGTAAATACTAGAAAATGAAAACACTGTCAGAGAAATGAAGAATGTCTTTGACAGACTCATCAAAGGTTGAACATGAATGGAACATGGCTGAGGAAAGAATCAGTGAGTTTGAAAATAGGTCAGTAGAAGTTTCCAGAATTGAATTCAAAAAGGAAAGAAAACAAAACAAACAAACAAAACCAGTATGAAACAAGATATCCAAGAACAGTGGGACAATTAGAAAAGCTGTACTAAATGTGTAATGGGAATACCAGAGGAGAAGAAAGACAGAAAGGACCAGAAGAAATATTTGAATGATGACTGGGAACTTTCCACAGTTAATGACAGACATCAAACCAAGATAATCAAACACAGATCCAAGAAACTCACAGAATACCCAGTGAGATAAATACAGGAGGTGGGGGGGAACCAAACACTATGCATAGGCATATCATATCAAAATGCAGAAAACCTAAAAGAAAATCTTGAAAGAAGCAAAAGCCGAAGGGAAAAGAACACCTTATCAATAGAGGAAAAGGATAAGAATTATATTGAACATTTCTTCAGAAACTATGTGAGCAAAGAGAGTGGACTGAAATATTTAACATGTTGGAAGAAATAAAATCACAAACCTACAATTCTGTATCCAGCTAAATTATCATTCAAAAGAGGAGGAGAATTAAAGACTTCCTCAAACAAACAAAAACTGAGGGAATTTATCTTCAGTAGAACTGCATCACAAAAAAAGTTAAAGGAAGTTCTTCAGAGGAAATAAACATCATATAAATAGGAAACTCAGATCTCCATAAAGAAGGAAGAACATTAGAGAAGAAATAAATGAATTATTTTTTTTTCTTTACTCTTAATTGATCTAACATATAAGTGTTCAAAATAATAGCAACAATTAATTGGGTGGTTAAAACTAGTTAATTGGGAAGACATAGGGGAGAAGCTGGAGCTGAGGCTGGAGTCGCCCGTGGGGGCCAAGCCTGCCGTCTACCCGTGGCCGCTGCCGGTCTACGACAAACCCCACGATGCTGCTCACGAAATCATCGAGACCATCCGGAGGAAAAGAGACGTAGAGTTACATCCAGAGAACAAGTTGCTGGACCGCTCCCTGCAGAAGAACCAGGAAGAGTAAGACCAGGAACACACGTAGAAGAAGAAAGAGATGATAAAGTAAAGCCTGATCACCTCCAGGTTCTGATAGAAATAAAGTTTCCAGAAGTTGTGTTCCTGTAATAAGAAATAAAGATGTGACCTTCCAGTTGTGTAAAGCTCTTAAATGTTGTGTAAGTGCATCGGGTGCCTAAGGAACCTGGAGCTAAATGGGCTAGTTCTGAGGGAGAGAGACTTAACTACGTTAACAAAGGAAATCCATCTCCGTCCTTTGCGGGGGCAGTCCCGAGCTCGTGCTTTAATGGATGCGAATGCAAACCGTGGTTCTCACGTGACTTTCTGAAGCGCCCCTGCAGCAGGCCCAGCTAAGTCTCACTTTACGGCAGTGGCATCGGATGGTGGCTACAGAAGGTTGCCGACGTCCCTGTGTGCTCTTACAGGCTCTGCAGACCGGGGGATGAAAGGACCAAGGAACTCTGCCCTCAGGAATCCCAAGTGACTGGAGGGACACAGCGTCAGGGCCCCACGCAGTGTCGCCCACTATTCAGAAGGTGGGCGGAGGCTCCGCAGCTTCATTTCGTCCAGTCCCTTCCAGTATTTAAAATTGTTGTCAAGATGCTGCATTAACTCAGGCAGGTCTACAAAGGCGTCCCAAGCAGCAAACATGTCTGTGATGAAATAGTCAATGAAAGAGATTTGGGATTTGGGGATGCTGCAGGTATTTCTGTCCAAAACTGGCATCACTACAGGCGAGTCCTGTCGCTTCTCTTCATCAGTCTGAGACAAACATTCTTCTGAGATACGTGCGGCCCACTCAATGCACTTTCCCAGGGGTCGGCAGGGATTGGACGCATCAGCACACTGAATCAGCATTCGTTTGATCAGACTGCGGTTGTCTGGAGTTCTGAGCATAGTGATTATGGCTTCTTGATTTTTATCAGTTTCCCCATCTTCCTCTAATGCTACCAAGGGCTTGTTGATGCTATTGACAAATTTGTTGACGTGCTCAAAGTGCTTTGTCATTTCTGTGGCTAAGACCATGTTGATAATACTCTGGCGCAGTGTCCGGTAGTCATCCCTCTCCATGTTTTTAAAGATGCTGCATTTATCATCACGAGTGGTCAGCTGGGAGGCCAAGGCCGCGAGGTGGCTCTCGAGCACAGCAGTGTCGTTATACAGAATGGCCAGTTCGCTCCCAGCATTGCACAGGAAGGAGTTGGTTCTCCCGGGGTGGTCCAGGTCATGGACAGTGGCTGCAATGAGGGCAGTGATCTCAGCAAGTGGATCTAAAGTTTGCTTTATCCTCTCTTTGCAGAGAAAATAGGCAGTGGCGTGAAGCACATCGGTAGAATGTGTAGAATTGTGGTAGGGGTTAGAAGCATGATAATTGGCTTCGATAATTTGCAACCACGATCTCAGCGTTGTCTCAGAGCATTTTAAGACTTCACAGACTCCAAAGCGAGCAAATATTTTGAGACCAAGCCCTTTATGAGTGGCAGCCTCCAGTTCAAAAATATCAAAGTCCCAGGATTCCTCATTTTCCATGGCCCGAGTTATCTGTGATGGGACGTTGTGAAGGGAGGTGGGGGTGATTACACTGCTGGAAACCTGTTTAAAGTTTTTTGTTGAAAGAACATACTCATTCCTGGATGGTCTTTGCAAAACATCAGACATTAAGCCCCCAACAAGGTCAATGGCATGAGGATCATCGTCCTTAGCATCAAATTGTGGTGAATATAATTCAGTGGTTCTTAGAATTTCCAGCACACGATCTAAGGCTTCTTCACAGGCATGGGACTGCTTTCCTGGGCAGCACTGATGATATCGATTGCCTTGGTGATGGGCGCCTCATCTACATGGAATGTATCCGGGCCATGGAGGAGCGTCGTCTCTGGCTGGAAACTTTGCTTGTTCGAGAGGCAGCAGTTCTGACATCTAGTGAGCTTTTTCTCCCATCGTTATGTTTGCCTGACTGATTATCTGTATGAGTGTCAGACTGAACACATTCAGCTATTTTCTCAGCCTTATTGTTGCCATTGCACACTCTGACAATGGACACATAGTGTCTAATTTTTCCTCCCTGTCCAATGACAGGTATCACCTTCACATTTTGTTGTTGAGAGACATACAGAGAAGCCAGGGTGAGTCACCCCATCTCTCCCTCCTCTGGACCTCAGTTCCTCCTGATTGTCACTCGTTACACTGAGAACAGATTTCAGGACTCAGCACATGCAGCCATAATGTGTGCCTAATTCCACATCCCAGTCACTGGGACACAAAAGTTTGGTGTCTTCAAGTCTGGCTCCCACATCACCACTCACATATGTCAGTTCTTCCTCTACAGCTGAGTCAGTGAGTAAAGACACATAAACAGAAGCAGATTAATATGAACAAGGTTTTATTGAAGAATCAACATTGTGAAAATGACTCTACTACCCAAAGCAATCACAGATTCAATGCAATCCCTATCAAACTACCACTGGCATTATTCACAGAACTAGAACAAAAAATTTCACAATTTGTATGGAAACACAAAAGACCCTGAAACACCAAAGCAATCTTGAGACCGAAAAATGGAGCTGGAGGAATCAGGCTCCCTGACTTCAGACTATACTACAAAGCTACAGTAATCAAGACAGTATGGTACTGGCACAAAAACAGAAAGATCGATCAATGGAACAGGATAGAAAGCCCAGAGATCAACCCAGGCACATATGGTCAGCTTATCTTTGATAAACGAGGCAGGAATGTACAGGGGAGAGAGGACAGCCTCTTCAATAAGAGGTGCTGGGAAAACTGGACAGGTACATGTAAAAGTATGAGATTAGATCACTCCCTAACACCATACACAAAACTAAGCTCAAAATGGATTAAAGACCTAAATGTAAGGCCAGAAACTATCCAACTCTTAGAGGAAAATATAGGCAGAACATTCTATGACATAAATCACAGCAAGATCCTTTTTGACCCACCTCCTAGAGAAATGGAAACAAAAATAAACAAATGGGACCTAATGAAACTTCAAAGCTTTTGCACAGCAAAGGAGATCATAAATAAGACCAAAAGACAACCCTCAGAATGGGAGAAAATATTTGCAAATGAAGCAACTGACAAAGGATTAATCTCCAAAATTTACAAGCAGCTCATGCAGCTCAATAACAAAAAAACCAAACAACCCAATCCAAAAATGGGCAGAAGACCTAAATAGACATTTCTCCAAAGAAGATATACAGACTGCCAAAAAACATATTAAAGAATGCTCAACATCATTAATCATTAGAGAAATGCAAATCTAAACCACAATGAGATATCATCTCACACCAGTCAGAATGGCCATCATCAAAAAATCTAGAAACAATAAATGCTGGAGAGGGTGTGGAGAAAAGGGAACACGCTTGCACTGCTGGTGGGAATGTGAATTGGTACAGCCACTATGGAGAACAGTATGGAGGTTCCTTAAAAAACTACAAATAGAACTACCATATGACCCAGCAATCCCACTACTGGGAATATACCGTGAGAAAACCAAAATTCAAAAAGAGTCATGTACCAAAATGTTCATTGCAGCTCTATTTACAATAGCCCAGAGATGGAAACAACCTAAGTGTCCATCATCGGATGAATGGATGCAGAAGATGTGGCACATATATACAATGGAATATTACTCAGCCATAAAAAGAAACGAAATTGAGCTATTTGTAATGAGGTGGATAGACCTAGAGTCTGTCATACAGAGTGAAGTAAGTCAGAAAGAGAAAGACAAATACCGTATGCTAACACATATATATGGAATTTAAGAAAAAAATGTCATGAAGAACCCAGGGGTGAGACAGGAATAAAGACACAGACTTACTAGAGAATGGACTTGAGGATATGGGGAGGGGGAAGGGTGAGCTGTGACAAAGCGAGAGAGAGGCATGGACATATATACACTACCAAACGTATGGTAGATAGCTAGTGGGAAGCAGCCGCATAGCACAGGGAGATCAGCTCATTGCTTTGTGACCGCCTGGAGGGGTGGGATAGGGAGGGTGGGAGGGAGGGAGACGCAAGAGGGAGGAGATATGGGAACATGTGTATATGTATGGCTGATTCGCTTTGTTATGGAGCAGAAACTAACACACCATTGTAAAGCAATTATACTCCAGTAAAGATGTAAAAAAATAAATAAATAAAAACTAGTTAATTTGGTGGTTATGAACTAGTGAAATGAATTATTGCACTGTTGTAAAAAATAGAAGGGAGAAATTGGGAATACTCTAAGATACAGACTACCCACAGAGTTGTATGGGTTATCTGAAAGTAGGCTTTAGATCAGTTGTAAATGTATATTTTAAACTCTAGAGCAACTATTAAACTTTTTTTTTTTAAAGAAGTGGAATTGGTATGCTAAGCAATTGACATTTCTCCAGAGAAGACATACAGATGGCCAACAAACACATGAAAAGATGCTCAACATCAGTAATTATTAGAGAAATGCAAATCAAAACTACAATGAGGTATCATCTCACACCGGTCAGAATGACCATCATCAAAAAGTCTACAAATAATAAATGCTGGAGAGGGTGTGGAGAAAGGGAACCCTCTTGCACTGTTGGTGGGAATGTAAATTAACACAGCCACTATGGAGAACAGTATGGAGGTTCCTTAAAAAACTAAAAATAGAATTACCATATTATACAACAATCCCACTCCTGGGCATATACCCAGAGAAAACCATAATTCAAAAAGATACATGCACCCCAATATTCATTGTAGCACTATGTACAATAGCCAGGACATGGAAGCAACCTAAATGGCCATCAACAGAGGAATGGATAAAGAAAATGTGGTACATATATATAATGAAATATAACTCAGCCATAAAAAGAATGTGCCATTTCCAGAGATGTGGATGGACCTAGAGACTGTCATACAGAATGAAGTAAGTCAGAAAGAAAAAAACAAATACCATATATTAACACTTATATGTGGAATCTAGAAAAATGGTATAGATGAACTTATTTGCAAAACAGAAATAGAGGCATAGGCGTAGAGACAAACATATGGATACTCACGGGGAAAGGTGGGGTGGGATGAATTGGGAGATTGGGATTGACATATATACACTACTATGTATAAAATAGATAACTAATGAGAACAGACTGTATAGCACAGGGAACTATACTCAATGCTCTATGGTGACCTAAATGGGAAGGAAATCCAAGGAAAAGGGGATATATGTATATGTATAGCTGATTCACCTTGCTGTACAGCAGAAACTAACAGAACACTGTAAAGCAACTATACTCCTATAAGAAAATATTACAAAACAAACACAAAGATACAAAGAATAGATTATTGGTTGCCAAAAGAGAGAGAAGTAGGGATAGGGGGGAAGTAATGAAATAAGTGAAAGGGATTAAAAAGTACACACAACCAGTTATAAAATAAATAATTCATAGGGATGTGATGTATACTGTCAATATTTTATTATAACTTTGCATGGTGTGTAACCTCTAAAAATATTGAATCCAATGTCACAGACCTAAAAGTAATATAATACTGTAAGTCAACTGTACTTCAATGAATAAAACAATAAATAAAAAGAGAAGAAGAAATGCAATTTCATAAAATGTTCAATTAAAACCAGAGAAGGCAAGATAAAGAATGGTGGATAAGAAAGAAACAAAGAATAAGTGGAATAAACAGAAAATTTTAACAGGAAACAGTTACAAGTAAGTGCACCAATTTAAAGATGGAGACTGACAGAGTAAATTTAGAGCAGAAAAAAAACCCCCACAAATGTACACTGTCAACAAAAAATCCACATTAAATATAAAGACAAGATAGATTAAAAGTAAAGAAATGGAAAAAGATATATCATACTAAACTAACACTGATCAAAAGAACACCTGCATAACAATATTGTTTCAGAAAAAGCAGACTTCAAAAAAAGGAAAATTATAAGTGATAAAGAGTCAATTCTGTATGATAAAGAATGATAAAGAAGTCAATTCTCCAAGAAGACAGTAATCCTTAATGTTTATGTGCTTAACAGCAGAGCGTAAAATACGCGAAACAAAATCAGATAGAACTACAAGGAGAAAGGATTAAGTCCACTATTACTTTTGAGACTTCCCACATATCTCAATCAACAATTGACAGAACCAGCAGACAGAAAGTCAGTAAAAATATAGTTGAACAGAACAGCACCATCAATCAACTTGACTTAATTGACACTTACAGAACACTTCATCCAACAACAGCAGAATGCATATACTTCTCAAGCTCACATGGGACATTCATCAAGACAGACCACATTCCAGACCATAAAACACAGTTAAAATTTTTTAAAAGAGAAATCATAAAAAATATGCTCTCAGCCCACAAAGGAATTGAATTAGAAATCAGTAACAGAAAGATAACTGGAAAATCTCAAAATATTTAGAGACTAAACAACATACTTCTAACTAAGTCAAAGTAGAAGTCTCAATTTTTTACATACAGTTTAAACTAAATGAAAATAAAGATACAACTTATCCAAATGTGTGAGACACTGCAAAAGCAGGCCTAGAGGGAAATTATAATATTGAATGCATATATTAGACAAGAAGAAAGATATAAAATCAATAATTTAAGCTGCCACCATCTAGAGGAATAATAGTGACATAAACTTAAACCAAATAGATGAAAAGAAATAATAAAAAGAAGCACAGAAATTAACAGAATTGAAAACCAGAAAACAAGAGAAAATTAATGATACCAAAAACTTATTCTTTGAAAAGATGACTGAAATTGATAGTGTCAGTCAGGCAAACCAAGAAATAAAGAAAAAAGACACAAATCACTAATATCAGAAATGAAAGACAGACCATTATTTCTGACCCCACAGACATTAAAAGGGTAATAAAAGAATATTCTGAACAACTCTATGCTCAGAAATGTGATGACTTAGACAAAATAAACCAATTTCTTAAAAGATACAACCTACTGAAACCCACACAAGTAGATATAGATAATCTGAGTAGGCCTATATCTACTAAAGAAATTGAATCAATAATTAATAACCTTCCAAAAAAAGAATGCACCAGGCCCACATGATTTCTCAGGTCAATTCTATCAAATTTACAGAAGAAATTATGCCAATTCTCCATTCTCTTCCCCAAAATAGGAACAGCGTGAATACTTCCTAACTCATTCTATGAGGTTATCATTACCCTAAAAGCAAAATCAGATAAAGACATTACAAGAAAGAGAAATTATACCAATGTCTCTCATGAATACAGATGTAAAAATTCTCAAAAAAGTATCAGCACATCAAATTCAACAATGTATAAAAATAATTAAACACCACAACTAGGTGAGATTTATCCCAGGTATGCAAGGCTGATTCAACATTTGAAAATTAATTAATGTAATTCATTGTGTCAACAGTCTGAAGAAGAAAAATTACATGATCATATCAATAGATGCAGAAAAAGCATTTAACAAAATCCAATACCCATTCATGATAACAACTCTCAGTAAACGAGGAATAAAAGGGAACTTCCTCAATTTGATAAAGAATACCTACAAAAACCTACAGCTAACATTATACTTAATGGTGAAAATGAAGAAAATAAATGCTTTTCTCCTAAGATCAGGGATTAGGCAAAGATGTTCCTTCCCACCACTATCTTTCAACATCATATTGGAAGTCCTAGCTAATGCAATAAGATAAGATAAAGAAATAAAATATATGGAGATTGGGAAGAAAGACATAAAGTTTTCTCGGTTCCTGGATGACATGATCATCTATGTATAATACCTGAAAGAACAGGCAAACTCCTGGAATTAATAAGTGATTATAGCAAGTTTTCAGGATACAAGGTTAATATACAAAATTCACTGACTTTTTGTATACCAGCAAAAAACAAGTTGAATTTTAAAAACACAATACCATTTACATTATCACCCCCAAGAATGAAATACTTAGGTATAAATTTAACAAAATATGTACAAGATCTATATGAGGAAAACTATAAAACTCTGATGAATGAAATCAAAGAACTAAAAAAATGAAGAGAAAATTCATGCTCTTGGGTAGGAAGACTCAGTATTGTCAAGATGTCAGTTCTTCCCAACTTGATCTATAGATTCAATACAACACCAATCAAAATCCCATCAAGTTATTTTGTGGATATTGACAAACTGATTCTAAAGTTTATATGGAGAGGCAAAAGACCCAGAATAGCCAAGAAAATGTTGAAAACATTGGAAAATGAACACTACGCAACTTCAAGACTTACTGTAAAGCTGCAGTAATCAAGGCAGTGTTGTATTGAAAAAAGAATAGACAAAATGATGGATCAGAACAGAGAGCTCAGAAATAGACTCACATAAATAAAGTCAGCTGATCTTTGACAAAGGAGCAAAGGCAATCCAAAGGCAGTACAATAGAGAATAGATAGTCTTTTCAACAAATGATGCTGGAACAACTTGATACCACATGCAAAAAAAAAAAATATATGAATCTAGGCACAGATTTACAACTTCCACAAAAAAAAACCTCAAATGAATGATAGACTTAAATGTAAAATGCAAAACTATAAAATTTCTAGAGAACACAGGAGAAAATCTAGGTGACTTTGGGTTTGACAATCACTTTTTAGATACAACACCAAAGCATAATCTGTGCAAGAAAATATTAATAAGTTAGATTTCATTAATATTAAAAACTCCTGCTCTGTGAAAAGCACTGTTAAAATAATGAAAAGACAAGTCACAGACTGGGACATGCTGAATGAGTTTCTAGTAGCTAAGAGAGAAAAGAGAGAAAAGAACAGGAGGCCAATCAAAACCTTTTTGCCTGTCATCTGTATGTTCTGGTTGACATACTTAAGGAGACTTCAACAGATGGTGACATGAGTCAGTCTTCTCAAAACTCATCCAAAGGAGAGGAAGAAAGTATTGCCTATTTATTAGGAAAAGGTGAGTTGTTAAAACACAAAAAATATAATGAATCAAATACAGCAGTTGTTATTAATTTCTTTCTTACAAGTCAAAAATGAGAAGGACTGTAATAGAGGAAAGATAAAATGCATCAAAAAATTCAAGTGAGAATCCCCAATTCCCAGCCCCTTGGGGCTATTTCACCATACTGACTTTGCCCTGCAAAGCCACTGTAGCCTGATCAAACTCTTGCCAAAGCATGAAGCGGTAAGTGCTACCACTGTTATTTTATTTTGATTACAACCACAATATTCTGACATAGCAATGATTTTTAAAATAATAATCCAGTAAGAGCACTCAATCTCAAAAGAGGTCAAGAGCGATTCTGGATCAGGCATGATAATCCAAATATTTCACAGTTCGCCTAACATGGGCAATGAATGCCACACAGATACCAAATAATTAGAAAGGAGGCTAGCCACAGTCCTGAACCATTCATACCAGATGATATCAACCTGCTGTCTGTTCATGCCAGCGGGGGGAGCACAGCAAATCCTCCACATACCTGTGACCTCAGGCTACAGGAGCACATGTGGGATCTGAGGATGGTTTCTGAGCTAAGGTAGGGAACCAGTCATACCAGCCAGGCTCAACTGCAAGCATTGTGCAGCTCCTCTAAACCAAAAGCTCCACCAGCCCCCAGCACCTGAAGGGTTTGAATGGGAATGTCGCTGAATCTGGGAGCTCCTTTTTCAGGGAATAGGTACCTGTTCTTCAAGAATCTCTGTGGATTTTGAAGAGGGGAGTGATGCTGCTGCTGCTGCAGCTCTTCTTGCAGAGTTGGAAAAAGTTTAAAAAGAAAGAGCTGACGAGCAGGCCAGAAAGGAACAAGAACAAAAGGTTCAAAAAGAAAGGATTCCTATGGAGAACATTCTGAGTGGAAACCTCCTTAATCTCACTGGCCCATCCCAGCTTCACGCCAACTTCAAAGTCAAAATAAGGTGGGATGATGATGCTGTTTTCAAGAACTGTGTAAAAGGCGTAGATAATCAGAAGACAGATAAAAGATTTGTAAATGATACACTGCGATCTGAATTTCACAAAAAGTTCATGGAGAAATAAGTAGTACAGTTTTATGTGCTTAATTAAAGGCTATAAAATGTAAATGATCTGACTTTATTTTGGTTTGTTTTTCTCTTTCCCTCCCATCTAAATTGTGTATAGCCTTCCCTAATTTTAAGTTCCAAAATATCTTTTCCTTTATTGATTCCTTACTTGATAAGGACTTGAGAATTTGTTTAACCCAGTTTCCATCTCTGTATATTTCCAGTTATGTGTTTTCTTTGAAGAATGGAAAAAGGAATCTGCTTGTAATAAATATTTTTAATAATCAAAAAAATAGGGAAGAAAAGGGAGCTGATTCTATGTAGCAAAAGTTCATGAACACGATTGGGTTCAGGACTGACTTACGTCATACCAGGAATACAGGAAAATAAACTCCCACACAGGCCCACCTTGTTGAGCAGATGGAAATCAGGACCACAGGAAGCCAAGACCAGGAAAAGTATCTGAGCATCCCACTGAAACGTTTCTGTCCTTTTTCTGTCCCTCCAAGATGGGACTTCTCTGAGATAACAAAAATTGGTTGGGATCACGTGTTGCAGGACACACCTCAAGCCCCAAGTTGTGTTATCCTGGAGTAGTAGACAACATCAGTGCTCCACTCAGATCCCCTCGCATCAATATTATGCCATTTTCTTGCACCCCACCCCAGATTTGGGGTATTTTCGATAAGCAGGACCTGCACCTCTTTGCAGGAGAAGGACTGCCCTCAGGCCACTGGAACCACTTTGCCTGGAGACGCAGAGGAGGACTTGGGTATCCATGTTCACCTGGACCAGACTTGAGCCAGTGACAAACACGTGTGAGAGTTATTCCCTTGCCTTGGTTTGTGGATCTCGTACCCCAGCGTTCCACCAAAGGGTAGAGGCAAAGCTGTCGTCTGTGACCTGAGACCTCGCCCTTCCTTAGCTTCTTCCTCTTTCTGTCCCATGCCTATCCTTTTCTAGTTTCTCTCAGACACTTCTGCAATACATCACTTGCACACGAAATCTCATCTCAGGATCTGCTTTGGGGAAACCTGACCTAAGATGCTTGGGATTCAAAAGGTGGCCTGACCATAAGGGAGGTCGCTCACATTTGTAGACTGAGGAGAAGCCTCGGGGATTCGTGGCAGCTTTGAGGAGTCATCAGTGGCTACTCCTATTTTGTCCCATAGAAACATACTGAAAACTACTTAGAATTTGTTCTGTATAAAGAAAAGATAAATGACCTGTCTACTTTTAAGTCAAAAGAATCATCTTCTTTTGGTCTAGATTCCTCTCGCCCCTGAAGTATACAGTAAATAAGTAATCTTCCATTTGAAGACAAAACCAAGATAAATGTGTCTCCTTTAGTTTCTAATGAATAGAACTGAGAAGCTGCACAAGAGAAATATAAGATCCGAGAAGGCCTTCGAGCAAGTACATTTACTTAGCTGGGCTAACAGAGGGAAGGAAAGCCATATATAACACAAACCAATAGATTATCTAAAAGTAATTTATATTTGCTTTAGTCTCATTTTCCTATTTGTCTTTGCTTTAGGCAAATACCCAGGTGAGATTTACTTCCCTGAGCACATATCAGCTATAGAACCAGGAAGAGCACAGCTAGAAACACACTAAGTAGTAAAGGTCTGAGGACACCAAGTTGCCACAGTGAGTGCAGAAAGCAGGCTTGCTTCATATGGGTGAGCAAGAATTGAATCCAAATAATTTAAGTACTAGAAATAAAGACATTTCTCACTAGACTAGAATTTGGTTAGGATTACTCCACAACTCCAGGAACAGAGAAATGACTTAGTGACTGTAGCTACCCAATAAATCCCCTCCAATCAGGAACTGCTAAGAAGAGGAATGGAAATTTCCAGAGAGCAGCTTCATTTTTTACTCCGTAAGAAAAAATTTTAAAGATAATAGTAGACTACAAATGGAATATCTGACCTATGTATTTCTTGGGTGTAAAATGGGCAGCAACTTATAAAAAGTTAATGAGAAAATATTTTGTGTGATTAACTGTGGTCAAGTGATTTTATTTATTTAGATGGCATTTTGGCTTATGATGGAACACTGAAATGGAAATTAGATTCTCTGTATTGGATACTGTTAAGGCTGTCATTTTTAAACTCAATTACAAGAGTAGAAAACAGCTTCAGAAAATAATTGATTTAGCATGCTTAATTAGTAATAAAAGAGGCTTTGGATGAAAGTAGGCTACCAGAAGGACAGAGTTGACTTGAGTCTTATTAATTCTGAGAAATTTAGACACTCACATATTGCTTTCTTTTGTAGTCAGAAAACAAACTCTAGACAAACTTTGAAAAGCTAAAAACTTTCGGGAAAAAAAAGGCAAGGGAAGATTTTAAGGGAGAAGAATTATTGAGTAAATACATCACTTTCTATTTACAATAATATTTAATAACACAGGCATGTGTCTTTATTTTATAATCTTTATTTGATAGGGCATTCCAGTGAGTATTAAAGAGAATATATTTGCATTTCATCAATAGGTAATTATTTTTACCATACTTACATCTTTGTGGAAAGTCTAATACCCTTGAACTTGACACGAAGAAACCATCCTTGAGGAGGGCACAATCGCACAAGAGGATACGTAGGGTCACCTGGGGAGATTTCTCAACTTATCTTTGCCGACCCCAGGGATCCCAGGATTCTAAATCATCACCTGCCTCAGAGCGGAATCATTGCCTTAGTGGCTGACCATTACTGAGAGGAGTGTGGTATATTTCTTTGATATACTGAATGGATAAAAAGTTGAGAAACACAGAAAAAAATCAATACATTAAGAATTGTTAGTCCTTGAGATTGTTTTATCCTGGAATTCAATTCAAGTCTTGAGCACCTACTATGTGCTAAACACTCTTCAGGGTGCTGTGACACAGGGGCTGAACAAAAGAGAAAGGAGCCCTGCTCTCCTGAAAAGCTTTACAGCCCATTATTTTTATTATATTTTTATTTATCAAATTCATATACGCTGCTTACATGTGCCAGGCATTGATCTATAAACAATACTTCCTTTAATCTTCATAAAAACTTTATCAGGTAGATATTATAAATATTCCCATTTTACAGATGAGGGAACTAAATCATAGCTAGTAAGCGGTCAAGCCAGGATTAACTACAACCACTTTTCTTCAGAATTTGTGCTTTTAACCACCATGTTATATTTCTTCTAGTGGAAGAAGCAACCAATAAATAATAAACCAACATGCTATTTATATGAGCTACAAAAGAAATGAAAAAT
The DNA here is from genome assembly GCF_937001465.1 of Orcinus orca. NCBI lineage: Eukaryota > Metazoa > Chordata > Mammalia > Artiodactyla > Delphinidae > Orcinus > Orcinus orca. The sequence continues at coordinate 6,116,833 of NC_064563.1, read as the reverse complement.
CTCTATCTCAGTAAGGGCTCGACCAGAGAAGCAGAACCAGTACGAGATATATATGCTACCATCACGTCTGAGGCTGGAGTTTGAAATCACACGCAGGCCGGCAGGAGGGGAAGATCAAGAGCAGGCTAATATCCTACAAGGACAGAGTGAAACCCGTGTCCATTCTTGTTTTCTCTGACCGTGATGACAAGAGAATACTGTAAAAGCCAGGACTCTTAGAGGCTGAGCCACATGTATCTGGCCCAGCTACTGCTTTACACCAAGGAGGCAAGTCAGGAATCAGCAGCAATGAGATGTGTATACGACATGCAAAACGGCTGCAACCTCCTTTCCTTTCTTTGAGAGAGAATTTCCTTAATAGCTCTCCTTAGTGAGAAATATACAAGAATGGGAATTCCAGGAAACATGGTCTAATCTAGCCAAACTGGTACATCACAAAGCCATTGCCAATGTTCTGAAATGGAAGAGTGAGATAGGGCTGGGCACATACAGCGGTAAACCATTCCCTGACCTTAAAGAATCCAGAACTGAGTGGGGAAAACACACACTGAAGTAATAAATGGGACGAATGTCAAAACAAGGGTCAAAAGATCTGCTGGGAAGACTTGCAACTAGAAGAATTAGAAGGTCAGCAGAGGACGCACTGAAGAAATGACCTTTAAAACAAGAACTTCAGAAACGATTTGGAATTACCTGTTTAGGAGAGGAAAATGAGGAAATGTGCAGAGGGCAGGAAAGAATAAAAGCATGGCTGGAAGTAGAGATTAAGAGCTTGAAAAGCATGTTGGTGCCAACATGACACAAATGTATAATACTTAATCTCCTTTCCCTTATTATCATTAGATGGCCTGACCACTAGGAGGATTTTAAAGGCGGGAACTCTGTCCCCCATCTCTGAATCACGAGACATTTAACATTAGGATAGATGATAAGCATTTAAAAAATGGTAAATGAATAAATCAACCACTCAGTGGTTCCCGCCTTAAGACTTATCGTATATGTCCAGCATGCTCCAAAATAACTTTTATTATGGTTTGATTGAAATACTATCACTGCAATTTATTTTACTATAGCTCTGCCCAAGACGTTTCTATTACAGGTCAATAAAAAATTTTAAATCATGAGAATATATTTGCAAATCATATATCTGATAAGGGGTTAATATTCAGAATATGTAAAGAACTTCTATAACTCAACAACAAAAAAATTAAAGAAACCGATTTCAAAATGGGTAAAAGACTTGAATACACATTTCTCTAAAGAAGATAACGAATTGTCAATAAGTACATAAAAAGATGCTCAATATCACTAATCATTAGGGAAATGCACATCATCAAAATTACCATGAGATACCACTCCATACTCATTAGGATTGTTATTACTAAACACACACAGAGAGAGAGAGAGAGAGAGAGAGAGAGAAAATAACAAGCATTGGCAAGGATGTGGAGAAACTGGAACTCATGCATTGCTGATGAAAATGTAAAACAGTGCAGCTTCTGTGGAAAATACTATGACAAATCTTAAAAAAAATAAACACAGAATTACCACATGATCCAGCAATTCCACTTCTGGACATATACTCCAGAATTGGAAAGCAGAGTCTCAAAGAGATATTTGTACATTCATGTTCATAGCAGTATTATTTGTAGTAGCCAAAAGGTGGAGCCAACCCATATGTCCACTGATGAATGAATGGATAAAAAAATGGTATATACATACAACAGAATACGAAATGGAGAACGAAATTTTGACACATGCCACAACATGAATGAACCTTGAAGATATTAATGCTAAATGAAATATGCCAGACACTAAAAGACAACTATTGTGTAATTCCGTTTATATAAGGTACTTAGAATAGTCAAATTCATAGAGACAGAAATGAAAATGGTGGTTGCCAGGGTCTAGGAGAAAGGGGGATGGGGAGTTATTGTTTAATGGGTACAGAGTTTCACTCTGGGAAAATGAAAGAGATTATGGTGGTGATGGCTGCACAACAATATAAATGAACTTACTGCCACAGAAGTGTACATATAAAAATGACTAAAATGATATGCGTATTTTACCACAACTTTTAAAATATTTTAAAGATTTGTGTTCTTGAGGGCATTTGCTTCAAAACAATTAAAAATTATTAGACTGTATTGTTTTCTATAATAATATCTTTAATGTGCAGAAAGAAAAATGACTGTCAGTTTTCTTCTAAGTGACCCTATCATTCAGGAGAGGGAAAATAAACACACTGAGAGTTGTCAACAAAGGATCACACCAGATAGAGTTAAACAGACAAGGCAGACTTCATTCAAGACTGTTGCAATATGGAGAACAGTATGGAGGTTCCTTTAAAAGCTAAAAATAAAACTACCATATGATCCAGGAATCTCACTCCTGGGCATATAACTGGAAGAGACAAAAACTCTAATTCGAAAAGATACATGCACCCCAGTGTTCACAGCAGCACTATTTACAATAGCCAAGACATGAAAGCAACCTAAATGTCAATCAACAGATATGAATGGATAAAGAAGATGTGGTACATATATACAATGGAATATTACCCAGCCATAAAAATAGAATGAAATAATGCCATTTGCAACAACATGCATGGACCTAGAGATTATCATGGTAAGTGAAGTAACTCAGACAAAGACATATATATGATATCATTTATAGTGGAATAAAAAAATGGTACAAATGAACTTTACAAAACAGAAATAGACTCACAGGCATAGAAAACAAACTTATGGTTACCAAAGGGGAGGGGAGGAAGAGATAAAGTGGGAGTGTGGGTTTAACATATACACACTACTACATACAAAATAGATATACAACAAGGACCTACTGTATAGCACAGGGAACTATGATAACCTGTAATGGAAAAGAATAGAAAAAAAGAATATAGATATATACATATCTAACTGAATTACTTTGCTGTACACCTGAAACTAACACAATATTACAAGTCAACTGTACTTCAAAAAGAAAAAGACAGTTGCAATAGAGAAGAAAGATTGAACTCAATCACCACTGAGACAAAGGCAAGAGGGTTTCTGAGTGCCAGGGTGAGTAGCGGAAAAGTATGGGGTGATGTGAGTGGAGACGCTGCCACTGTGATGAGGATTCTGCTCATAAACTTGCAGCCCAGTTTAGGGAGCTTGTGTGCACTTTGTAGACATGCGTGCAGTGTCATCGGGGGGCCAGGTGGAAAGCTGGGACTTCTGCCTCCATCCCGTGTTACTGAGCTCTCCCTCCTCCCCGCTCCCCCATCCTGGTAGTGTTAGAGGAGCTGAGGGGGAAAATCAAACGTTTCCCACCTCCCAGCCCTAACGAGGCCCCTGACCACCCACAGCCCCCAGGGATGTCAGGAGCAGTGACAATACCTGATACCACCATCCAGGGTAAGGAACCTGAACGTCCACCCCCTGCCCAAGCAAACTGTGGAATATCCATACCTTGGAATACTACTCAGCAATAAAAGGAACAAACTACTGATACAGGCGACAACCTGGATGAATCAAGGGCAGTATGTTGGATTAAAAAAAAAAAAAAGCAGGGCTTCCCTGGTGGCGCAGTGGTTGAGAGTCCGCCTGCCGATGCAGGGGACGCGGCTTCGTGCCCCGGTCCGGGAAGATCCCACATGCCGCAGAGCGGCTGGGCCCGTAAGCCATTATGATGCCATTTATACAACATCACTGAAATGACAGAATTATAGAGGTGGAGAGCAGATTCATACTGCCAGGGGCTAGAGACAAGGAGGGATACATGTGACCATACAGAGGGAGCATGAGGGAGACCCCGGTGGTGATGCAGCAGTCCTGTATATGGATTGGGGGTGGTGGTTACACACTGACACATGGAATGAAACAGCACAGAGGTTCACACATTGATCGCACCACCACTGACTTCCTGGTTTCGAAATTGTTCTGTAACCATGTAAGACATGAACATTGGGGAAAACTGGGTGAAGGATCTGTGAGAATTGTTTGTATTAATTTTGCATCTTCCTGTGAATCTATGATTATTCCAAAACAAAAAATAAAATAAAAAACTCGATCTCATGAAAGGCATGAGACACAAGTCAGGTAGTGGAAACATGCAATCACTGTGAATTAAAATAAACTGTTTCTCCTTTTAAAAGATGGAAATTACCTGATTGAATTAAAAAAAAAGGTGCTCTTTACAATAGATACACCTAAAATATAAAAACAAAGAAAATTTGAAATTAAAAAGATGAAATATTAATGAGATAAAATACAACTTAAAAAAATATCAAGATAAAAGAGAGTCATGACCTAATGATAAAAAGAAACTCACTAGAGATATTTAACAATTCTAGGTCTATATGCATTCTTGATTTTTTTTGTTTTGGTTTTTGGCCGTGCCCCGAGGCATGTGGGATCTTAGTTTCCTGACCAGGAATTGAATCCGCACCCCCTTGCAGTGGAAGCGTGGAGTCTTCACCACTGGACCACCAGGGAAGTCCCCCTCTATGCATTCTAATAGCATAGTTTCAAAATAATGACAAAACTGATGAGTATGAGAAAAAATTGGCCAACAACAATCATAATGGAAAATGATTTAAAACTGCTCTGAAATTCACAGAAATTTTTAAATACCTCCCTGAGAAAATAATAAGGCACACAGATAAAAACAGTCCTAAGTACAGATCTGCCTACCTTAAAACCGGGTTATATCCCCAAAAGCCCATTCTAAGCTGAAAATATCACAAGTCAAAAATGCATTTACTACAGCTAACCTCCTGAACACCATAAAAGTGCTCAGAGCACTTACATTAGCCCACTGTTGGGCTAAATCATCCAACACAAAGCTTATTTTACAATAAAGTGTTGAATGTTTCATGTACTTTATTGAAAAGCAGAATGGTGTGTGGGTGCAGCATGGCTGTGAGTGTATCACTGTTCACCCTCATGACTGCCTGGCTGACTAGGCGCTGCAGTCAGTGCCCAGCAGCATGAGAGAGAAGCGTACCACATATCACTAGCGGTGAAAAGACCAACGCTCAAAATTAGAAGTATGGTTTCTAACGAATGGGTACAGATTTCACACCATCGTAAAGTCAAAAAATCATGAACTCGAACCATCACAAGCTGGGGACTGTCTGCATTTAGAATACTTAAGCAATGTAAAACCACAGACGCGGAAAGTAAAGACATGTCAACAGTGTAACTTCAACTTACATGTAAGTAGGTAAATGAAAATCCTAAACCAGCTGGTTCCACTTGTGCCAGGGATGTTGAAATCTGAGAAGCGCATTGCCCCAAACTGCAAAAACAAAAAAGTAGAGTAGTGGTTACTGGTGGATGAAGGGGGGTGAGGAGTGGCACGAGGAATCATCTTGGGTGTAAACTCTATGGTATGAAAAATATGCCTCATAAAAGTAATTTTAAAACAAGAGTGATGCCCCTGTTTTAACAATCAGGAAAGTCTGAATAAACCACAAAACCGTAACTGTTCTTGAATACCTCAAAGAACTGAGGTTACCAGGAAACCAAGTACCCAGTGGTGTACTTTGCGTAATGATTTCAACAACGCAACACAAACCCAGCTCAACTCCTTATTTCGGAGGGAAAAAAAAGTGTAGCTGCAAAGAGTATACATCAAACATCATATAAAATCATGTAACTCTTGAGATATTTCCTTACAATATTAGGAATAACTTTTGACATTGCTCAATCCTAGTCAGCAAAGTTAGGCAAGAAAAAAATTAAAATATATAAAAATGATAAAGGAAGAAGCATAACTGTTATTATGTGCACATAATATAATTATGTCCTTGGAACATCCAAAAAGATCTACAGACAATAAAAGAATTTAATCAAGGTGAGGGGAATATAAATCAATAAACAAAAATCTATTGTATTCTTATACATCAACTTAGAAATTAAATTTTTAAAACATGTTTTAATATATCACTTGCAAAAAAATATATATATATATCACTTGCAATAATCACTAATTTTAAAAAAATAGTAAATACCAAGAATAATCCTACTAGATAATAGCAGAACATACTATGTTCATAATATGGAAGATTCACTAATGTGAAGATTTCAATTCTCTCTAAAATGGTTTAGAAATTCAAGAGAATCCCCATCAAATTCCAATTTGTTTTTGTGGAACCAAACAAGCTGACTCTAAAATTTATATGGAAGTGAAAAGGGCCAAGACTAATCAACACTTTTTAAAAAGCTAAACAAGAAGTCTTGTTCTTCAAGATATCAAGGGTTGTTCTAAAAAGCTACAGTAATTAAGCCAGTATGTACGATATAGTGATAGTCAGTAGACCAGTGGAACACAACAACCCACTGCAAAGTAGACCTATATTTATGTGGACTTGGACTCTTGTAATATTGTAGGGACGGCTTTGGAGACTGTTAGGAAAAGAATCATCTTTTCAATAAATATGAAAAACTGAACTAAAACCCTTTAAGAAGACATTATGGGAAAATGCTGTACTTTCTTTTGGATAGGGAATTATTTATTAAATAAGATGCAAAGAACACTGACCATAAAGGAAAATATAAATTTACATTGAAATTAACAACTTCTGGCTCCCCAGAGACACCATACAAGGAGTAAAAAGTCAAGGACACAGCATGAGAATGTTTGCGGCACATATAGCTGAAGAACTTACACTTAGACTACATGAAGAATTCCTAAAAATTAATAGGAAAAGACAGAAAACTGAATTTTAAAATGAGCAGAACACTAGAATAGTCATTTTACACACACACACACACACACACACACACACACACACACACAGGAAACACAAATGACCAATTAGTTTATTTAAAGTGTGCTTTACCTCATTAGTAATCAGGAAAATACAAATTTAAGAAAAATAAGATACTGTTACTTACATAATATTGAAAAGAGAGACAAGCCCAATGGTGGTAATGATGGAGAACAAAACAAACTTATAAACCTATAAACTGGTACAAGCACTTGGGAAAACAGTATGACATTATCTAGAAAAACTGAGGATACAAATATCCTATGACTCTGCAATTCCACTCATCCCTATATATACATAGTAGAGAAACTCAAACATATGTGCCAGGACACATATATGCAAATGCACGTAGACACATTGTTTTTAATAACCAAAAGTTGAAACAACCCAAATACCCAGCATCCACAGAATGGATTTACAAGAGTAAAATATTTATACAGAGGAAAGTTTCGGGAAGCTGAAAGAGAGGGAAAACAGAATCAGACTACATAGTACATTCTCAACAGGGGGGAGAATTGATTCCTGAGAGGTAAGAATATCTTACTCTTTTACGTATTGCAAACATACAATACAATTAAGAGATGTATAATATGTCTGCAGGCATTAAAATTTCATGGGTCGGGGCGTGTTAAGAAAGACAATGTCCCATCTGTCTCCTTGGGGAAGTAGTAACAGAATACTGTTGGCAGATACTGGACAAGGCAGTGAACAGAGCAAGGTGGGGATAAGGGTCTCCATGGTGTGGATTAACAAAGGACAAGGTTAACAAGAGTAACAGACAAAGCAGGACGTAAGGCAGAAGCGATATGTTATAGCAGGCATTCTGAACCAGATTGGTGATTAGCTCAGGCTGTAGTCCCAAGTTTTTAAATGGAAGTTTTAGGATCTCCCCAGAGGACAGTTTCTCCAGCAGCTTACTGCACGGGGGTGGGGAGGTGATAGAACAATCTTAGGGTGACTGGTATCTCCAGGGTGAGGCCAGTTTGACTTACAAGATAATCACTGGTGCTCTGACCCAGTACTGGATCCAACAGGAAAGGTTCATTTTATAAAGAATTCTAGGGGTTATCATGAGTGCAGGATTGCATCCTCCAATTGGTATTCTCAAAAATGAAGAACAGAGCAACTAAAGTTGGTTAAAAAGTTAATTACTTGGTCAAAATAATAATTGTGGAACAAACCAGAGCAGCGATGACAGCAAAAGTCAGTGGGAAGTAATTTAAAGGAGGGCTCAGAGTGGGAAACTGTTGGGTAAAGCTCACAGTAAAAGAGAAATGCGAACTGAAATAGACAGTGAATAAAAGAATAGACTTACATCTGCAGCAGCATGGATGGACTTGGAGGGCATTATGCTAAGTGAAGTAAGTCAGAGAAAGACAAATATTGTTACGATATCACTTATGTGTGGAATCTAAAAACTACAACAAACTTGGGAGTATAACAAAAAAGAAACAGACTCACAGATGTAGAGAACAAATTAATGGTTACCAGTGGGGAGAAGGAAGCGGGGAGGGGTAATATACAGGTAGGGCAGTAAGAGGTACAAACTATTAGGTATAAAATAAGCTATATTGTTCAACACAAGGAATATAGCCAGTATTCTGTAACTATGAATGGAATGTAACCTTGAAAAATTGTGAATCACCATCATGTACACCTGTAACCTATATATTGTACCTCAACTATACTTCAATTAAAAAAAATTTAAAAATGAATCGACTTACAAAACAGTCCAACTAGAAGGACTTTTGGTGATAATGAAGCCCTGGGCAGTTCAGTAACTTGGTTTGGTCCTGAAGCAAGTGGCCAATGTGGGGCTGAACCTCTTAGGTCATCTCGTTAGAGCTTCTCTCAGTAAATGGTGTAACCTCTCAGAGCACATCAACTGTCAATTTTGACTTAGAGTGATTAGTAAAAAAATCTGTTTTCCTTATTCATTTTTCAATTTTTACATTAAACTTTTGTCTACAAGTAAATTCAAATATGTTACTTTAAAATAACCTTTCAAAGAATAACTGAGAATTATATTCACATAAGAAGCATATCAAGATACTGGGAGCTTTGAAACCATGACCACAATTCTCAATAAGAAATAAAAATATATATATTACACTGGACCAATTGTTATTGTAAAACTATTCATAACAGAATATTTTATATCTCATTCTATTTCCTCAAACTTTGAAAAACTCAGGAAAATAACTTGTTAAAGAGAGTTTAGAATGACTGAAGAGTGTGTGATTATTCTCTCAAATAATTTACACAGATTTGAGGAGAGTGTACTAAGTTATTTATTAGACAGAGGAAGGAATATTAAGTGGCACTGATCTTTAAAATATAAACCAAGCAGGGCCACAGTATCTGTGGATTAGAAACCCAAATAAGAATTCATAAATGCTTATGCCTAAATTTGATGACCCCAAGAAATGCAAGTAAAGGATATAGATCTAAAATGCATTATTGAATGGAAATGGAAAGAAGGAAATTTTTTCGAGTCATTCTTTCCAGTTGGCACTGCTGTTACAGCATTTTGTGGATGGAATGTAAAGCAAAAATGTTACGTAACAGCAGATGGAACATTTCTATTTATCAGGGACAGACTCATCAATTTATTGTGCTGTTTCACAGGAAAAGAAAATGTTTTTCTTGGCAGTCAACTCTGAAGAAAATCCTCAAGACATAGAATCAAAGGGTCCACTGGGATAGACCAGCCTCCAGCTTTTTTTGTTTGTTTTTTTAACATCTTTATTGGCGTATAATTGCTTTACAATGGTGTGTCAGTTTCTGCTTTATAACAAAGTGAATCAGTTATGCATATACGTATGTTCCCATATCTCTTCCCTCTTGTGTCTCCCTCCCTCCCAACCTCCAGGCTCCAGCTTTTAGGCCGGTGTGGTCTTCATGATTCCTTTTATCAGTGAGATAGATTCCATCCGTGGCTTGTCCAAGATGCCACAAGTAACAGGAAGCATCATCAAGCGAAATGGAAGCTTAATAGTTACCCTGTTACCTGTTGACTTGTCCTGTGTAGATTATTGAACCTTATAAAATTTGCTGCATTAAGGACTTTTGTCTGCAACAAAAAAGCTATCAAGAATTTACTAAATCAACACTTGCCCTCAGAGCATATCTATACAGCTTGTTATCTGTGAATATGTTACAGGCAGAAAAGTAAAACAGAATGCCAAGAAGAGATAACTGATTATAGGGGTCCTCAAGCATCCATCATTGTAACAGTTCTTTTCAGACAGTAAGTTAAAAGTGAATCCTTAAAAAGTCAGGATTGCTCCAAGTGGTGATTAAAAAAAAAAAAAAAAAAAAAGGACTAGTGACCAAGCTTCATTGCCTTTTGTGAACTCCTAGTAATGAATAAATTTCTTTGAGTAAAACCTGCACACGAGAACCAAAAGACCTCAATAACTGGACTGTCTCGGTCAGGGAGTGTTCTGTTTTATTAAATTTCTGATGGTCTTAGGTTTGAATATAAACCCCTTCCCAGTACTGGCTTATTATATATAGCCCTTTTGAGTGAAAATATATTTGAAGTCACTACCTGAATGTCAATTATCATTGTGTTATTTCCCAGGCATAAAACAATCCCACTCCTCTCCTGGAATATACTTTATAGTTACTAAATCTCTGATCTCAGTTCTTGGTTTTTTTTTTTCTATTTGCCTCTCCGAGGTAAAAATCACATGTAAAAATGGTTGCCACTGTGAGGGTTCCAGTTAGTTGAACTTTTTCTATACTCTGTTCAATTTTAAATGTTAAAATGTGACTTAGAAATCAAAAGACAGTACAACTCCCCCACAAATTTGGAAAGTTGCTTTTTACCAAATGCTTATGCTTGCATAACAAGCATATTAAGAAACGCCTTCCTAATACTCCATCATCCCCATCCTAACTCCAATATACCTGGTGAACTAGCCTCCAGATCAATCTACCTAGTAACACACCCTTTTGATAATATAATGCTCCCTACCTAACATCCAGTTGTACACCAAATAAAATCGAGGCTTCTGAATCTGATATTCAAGGCTCTTCACAACTTTGCACACATTACTTCTTCTGTCTGATATCCCCCGATTCATCTACACATATCCTGTATTTCAGTCAATCTGATCTACTCACCATTCCAACCATATGGGGGGTGCTTATAAAGGGTAGAACACAAACACAATTCTATTCCGGGTGCCCGGCTTATAAGGCAGATGTCTAAATTTCGTAGCTATTTACCACTAATTCTCTTTCCAGAAAGAAACTCCATTTTCTCTAACAGTCAGATTTCTTTTCTGTTTTAGAGAACTGTGTAGTGTCCATCACGATCGGCTTCTACTTAGGTGGTCTGAGCTGCGATGCTTGGGACTGACGTGATCTTGGCGGTACAGGAAACAGAAAGCACACACAGGGATCTAAGTGAGAGCCTTCGGCCCAGGTGAGAGGAGCAGCTACATCCACCTGTTCGTGGGAACTTTCTGTACATCAGAGAATGCCAGATGCCCAGTAGGGGATGATAAAGTCCTTAATGAGAGCAAAGGGCACACATTTCCAGATCGTGGCCAAGGTGACAACAGTAGGCTTTCACCTCCTATCTTTCATAATACCACTTTTGATTACCCTTATTATGAAATATGAGTTTTATTATGTAATTTTATGTGAAAGTCTAATGCAAAACATGGGGTGCTCACCCGTCAAAACCTTAGTATGTTCTCTGAGCAGCATCGCTTGCTACCATGGTGATGGCAGCTCCTACAAAGTCTCAAAACTCTGAAAAACAGATCAGACAGCCTCTTGCTTCTTCGTGTTCCCTAGGGAACCAGGGAAAGTTCCAGCTGCTGACAGCCTCGGTGTTGTACTGATAACACTCAGTCTGCCTTCTGGCGTCTGCAAGTCTGTCAGGTCGTGCCTTCTCCCTATGACTGGCCCTGTTAAAACCCATCCCAGCCTCTAGAGGCAGCTCAGGGGTACACCCAGCACGAAGCACCTCTCATTCCCTACTCCTTTTTCCTGGCAGAAAGTTTCTCCTCCTTCAATTCTTTGTCTACGTTATAGCACAATCCTGTTATTTATTCTCGTGTTGCAGTTCATTTTATACTTGAAGCAAAAAAGGGGGCTTGATTTGGCTCTGGGTTTGTAATTTTATTATGCCTCTGCAGTTCCTCATATGGGGCCTTCTATACCGGCGGGACTCACTAGACACTGGCTACAAAAACGATTCAAAATCAAGTATGTGTCAGCACCCTAAGTCATACGTCAGAATTAAGGGAGATCATGTGAAGTGCTGAAGAAAGGAGAATGGACAAAGGGAAGGAGAAGATATAGTAGAGAAGTATTCTCTAGACAGAAAGTTCCACGTGCTAAGGCAGGGAGGTAAGCATCAGCACGGCATGGTGGGGAAACTACAACGAATTCAGCAGGACTGAAGGGCAGCGATGTTTGCTCATGTTTCAGAAGACACCAAAGGGTCAGTCTGATGTGCTAAGAGAAATCGCGGAGAACGTTTCTCACATGCGGAGGTGCTGGGGCTACGATCTGCCTCACGTCCCCTTCTGAGCTAAAATTATTTCAACAAAGCAGTTTACCGAAAATAACTCCCATTGTGGCTACAGACACTGTGTTTCCTGCTTCTTTTTATCCTCCTTCAAATAAAGAAGAACTGATAAGGAAACCGCACTTCTCGGATGGGACTGGAACCCAGCCGCACTTCAGACTGGGACTTGAATCCACAGTCTCTGACTTAGGAGGGCACTGCCCACTCCCCTCACTGTCTTCCAACTGAAACTGCTTACCTTATCTCAGGACTTTTTTTTTTTTTTCCATCTTTATTGGAGTTTAATTGCTTTACAATGGTGGGTTAAATTCTGCTTTATAACAAAGTGAATCAGTTATATATATACATATGTTCCCATATCTCTTCCCTCTTGCGTCTCCCTCCCTCCCACCCTCCCTACCCCACCCCTCTAGGTGGTCACAAAGCACCGAGCTGATCTCCCTGTGCTATGTGGCTGCTTCCCACTAGCTATCTACCTTACGTTTGGTGGTGTATATATGTCCATGCCTCTCTGTCGCTTTGTCACAGCTCACCCTTCCCCCTCCCCATATCCTCAAGTCCGTTCTCCAGTAGGTCTGTGTCCTTATTCCTGTCTTACCCCTAGGTTCTTCATGACATTTTTTTTTTCTTAAATTCCATATATATGTGTTAGCATACGGTATTTGTTTTTCTCTTTCTGACTTACTTCACTCTGTATGACAGACTCTAGGTCTATCCACCTCATTACAAATAGCTCAATTTCGTTTCTTTTTATGGCTGAGTAATATTCCATTGTATATATGTGCCACATCTTCTTTATCCATTCATCCGATGATGGACACTTAGGTTGTTTCCATCTCCGGGCTACTGTAAATAGAGCTACAATGAACATTTTGGTACATGACTCTTTTTGAATTTTGGTTTTCTCAGGGTATATGCCCAGTAGTGGGATTGCTGGGTCGTATGGTAGTTCTATTTGTAGTTTTTTAAGGAACCTCCATACTGTTCTCCATAGTGGCTGTACCAATTCACATTCCCACCAGCAGTGCAAGAGTGTTCCCTTTCCTCCACACCCTCTCCAGCATTTATTGTTTCTAGATTTTTTGATGATGGCCATTCTGACTGGTGTGAGATGATATCTCATTGTAGTTTTGATTTGCATTTCTCTAATGATTAATGATGTTGAGCATTCTTTCATGTGTTTGTTGGCAGTCTATATCTTCTTTGGAGAAATGTCTATTTAGGTCTTCTGTCCATTTTTGGATTGAGTTGTTTGTTTTTTGTTATTGAGCTGCATGAGCTGCTTATAAATTTTGGAGATTAATCCTTTGTCAGTTGCTTCATTTGCAAATACTTTCTCCCATTCTGAGGGTTGTCTTTTGGTCTTGTTTATGGTTTCCTTGGCTGTGCAAAAGCTTTGAAGTTTCATTAGGTCCCATTTGCTTATTTTTGTTTTTATTTCCATTTCTCTAGGAGGTGGGTCCAAAAGGATCTTGCTGTGATTTATGTCACAGAGTGTTCTGCCTATGTTTTCCTCTAAGAGTTTGATAGTTTCTGGACTTACATTTAGGTCTTTAATCCATTTTGAGCTTATTTTTGTGTATGGTGTTACAGGACTTTCTGAAGTTCAGGTTCTCTTGTCTCCATGCAGAAGGAATTCAGAGACAGGCCCAGTGACAGGGAAAGAGTGAGTTTATTAGCATAGGATGCTTGTGAAAGATACAAGTGGGCAGGCAGGGGAGCGCAGCTCCAAGAACAAAGAGGGCTACACTTTTATAATCAAGGAAAGAGTGGGGAGGGGAGGAGACCACCTTCATCCTCATTTTTGGGTAGACATCAAGGCTTCCATCATTAATTCCTCCTTTGGCCCTATATGGTCTAACCAGGACTGTCACAGCACTATTTAAATCATATGTATATTAGCAAAATGGTGGTAACATACACTAAAATGCGGTAATTCATCTCAGGTTTTTGTATAATATCCCCTTTCATCTAGTTTCTTTCCCCTTTCACCTATATTCTTGTCTTGGCTACATGCAAGAGTGCAGTTTTTCAGGGTCTGTTACCCTATAGACCTCCCAAGGCCAAATGCAGGTCTTGGGTCCATTTTTTGGTGGTAGTGGCACAAGTAAGTCTGTTTACTTTCAACATGTTCTGATTGTTGCTTAGCTGCCAGATGTTCTAGGCATTTTCTGGTTGGTGTCTAGCTTATGGTGATCTCCTCAAGTCTCTATCTTTCCCTAGTGGGATTTCTAGCTGTGTATCTATCTTATTCTATCCCTAGCAATAACACTTCCAAACCACTAGTCAGGAACCTGAAAGTTTTCTTGAATAGCTGTACCACTTCTAAAATCCATCATAATTCTAATACCAGCCTTCTCCAATAAGCAGATAGGTTTGAGCTTCCAAATGTCTTTATAAGATAGTTGTCTGGAACTCAGAACACAGACACCATGGAAAAAGTGGCAGGTAATCTCCAAGGCTCACTCATGGTCTTTGTGCTTCGGGTTCAGTGATTTACTCCATTGTTCTGTACTAGATCCCATTTTTCTTTCCTTTTCTACTTCAGCTTTCACTGAAGTCCCATACTCTTCATTGAGTGTGCATTTGTCCAAAACATCATTTTATACAAGTAATATTTGGAAGTACTCACTTCTAGAACTCCGTCTTTTCAATATACCCAATGCACACAATCAAAGCTCTTTCCACAGAGGCTGTTATAAATCTGTGATAACATAACATAAAAGTACATCTAACTTTTTCACATTCATAAATTATTTGCACAATAAGGTCAAAGTATCTGAAGGGTGTGAGCCGTGGATGTCAGTCAAATATAACCGAGATTGGCAGGAAGATTTTATTTATTTATGGCTGCGTTGGGTCTTTGTTGCTGCGCGCGGGCTTTCTCTAGTTGTGGCAAGCGGGGGCTACTCTTTGTTGTGGTGCGCAGGCTTCTCATTGCGGTGGCTTCTCTTGTTGCAGAGCACAGGCTCTAGGCATGCGGGCTTCTGTAGTTGTGGCATGTGGGCTCCGTAGTTGTGGCTCTTGGGCTCTAGAGCACAGGCTCAGTAGTTGTGGCGCATGGACTTAGTTACTCTGTGGCATGTGGGATCTTCCCAGACCAGGGCTCAAACCCGTCTCCCCCTGCATTGGCAGGCAGATTCTTAACCACTGTGCCACCAGGGAAGTCCTGGCAGGAAGAATATAGTTCTGTTTAGATTGGCCTCATGAAACCATAAGCTCTTTAAGCTCCCTACTTAAATTAAAGGAGGGCACAGTTTCCATTCATCACGCTATGCCTCACTGTCGAATAACAACTAATAGTTATTGAGCCATGCCCTCTACAAGTCATTTTCCATGTATCTTTTCAACCCTGATAAGGTAAACTGTTTCAACATCATCTTCATTTTACACCTGGGCAGATGAACTAAACTTCCCTTGGCCATCTAGCATGTTCCATGACTTATTGAATAAAGAAAACCAGTTGATACACATCAGATAAAATTCTTTATTTCATATGTCAGCAGAGGGGTCAGGGAATTCCAAATCTGTCATCATAGGCCACATGGCAGCCAGATTTCATCCCTCTGTTTAAATGAAATTGACTTTGGAATCATGTTGTTAAATTATTTCACTCTCAGTAATTCTTAACATTTTTTTTAAAAACCTCCACAAGGAGTCAGTTCTTGACAAATTGATCTATAAACTCAATGTAATTTCAATGAAAATCCCAACAAGTTATTTTGTGGCTACCAGTACAATGAAGTTTATATAAAGAGTTAAAAGACCCAGGATAGCCAACACAGTATTGAAAGAGAAGAACAAAGTTAGGAGACTAACACTACCTGACTTCAAGACTTATTATAAAGCTTTCTTTCTTTCACCAGTACTACAAGATAATGTGGTATTGGTTAAAAAATAGACAAATACTAGTGAAACAGAATGGAAAGCCCAGAAATAGACCCAAATAAATATGGTCAACTGATGTTTGACAAAAAACAAAGGCAAGGGACTTCCCTGGTGGCGCAGTGGTTGAGAGTCCACCTGCCTGCCGATGCAGGGGACACAGGTTCGTGCCCCGGTCCAGGGAAGATCCCACATGCCACAGAGTGGCTGGGCCCGTGAGCCATGGCCACTGAGCCTGCGTGTCCAGAGCCTGTGCTCCGCAATGGGAGAGGCCCCAACAGTGAGAGGCCCGCGTACCGCAAAAAAACAAAACAAAACAAAACAAAAAAAACAAAAGCAATACAATGGAACAAAGCTAGTCTTTTCAACAAATGGTGCTACAATAATTGGACATCTACATGCAAAAAAAAAAAATGAATTTAGACACAGACCTTGCACCCTTTACAAAAAATAACTCATAATGGATCATAACCTAAATGTAAAATGCAAAACTATTACATTTCTAGAAGATAAGATAGAGAAAAATCTAGATAACCTTAGGTATGGTGATGACTTTTTAGATACAACAACAAAGGCACAACCTATGAAAGAAATAATTGGTGAGCTAGACTTCCTTAAAATTAAAAATTTCTGTTCTGCAAAAGACAATGTCAAGACAATGAGAAGGCAAGCCACAGATTGGGAGAAAATATTTGCAAAAGACACATGTGACAAAGGACTGTTATCCAAAATAGCATAGAACTCTTAAGACTTAAAAATAAGAAAAAAAATTTAAATGAGCCAAAGACATTAACGAAGATATACAGATGAAAGAAGATATACAGATGAAAACAAAAATATCAATAGATGCTTCACATCATATGTCATCAAGAAAATGCACATTAAAACTACACAGTGCAATACTACTACACATCTTCTAGAATAGCTAAAATCCAGAACACTGGTAACACCAAATGCTGGCAAAGATGTGGAGCAATAGGAATTCTGATTCATTGCTGGTAGGAACTCAAGAAGGTGCAGCCACTTTGGAAGACAGTTTCGCAGTTTCTTACAAAACTAAACATAAACTAAACATATGCTTACCATACAATCCAGCAGTCACACTCCTTGGTATTTACTCAAATGAATTGAAAAATTATGTCCACACAAAAACCTGCACACAGATGTTTACAGCAGCTCTATTCATAATTGCCAAACTTGGAAGCAACCAAGATATCCTTCAGTAGGTGTATAGATAAATAAACTATAGAGTATACAGACAACAGACCGTTAGTGCTGAAAAGAAATGAGCTATCAATCCATGAGAAGTCATGGAAGAACCTTAAATGCGTATTGCTAAGTGAAGGAAGCCAATATGAGAAGGCTACATATGGTAATCACATGGTGTGATTCCAACTAAATGACATTCTGGAAAGGGCCAAACTATAGAGATAGTACAAACATCAGTGGCTTCCAGGGGTTGGTGGGGGGAAGGACGAATAGGCAGAGCACAGAGGACCTGTACGGCAGTGAAACTACTCTGTACAATACTACAATGGTGGATACATGTCATTATACATTTGTCCAAACCCACAGAATAAGAGTAAACCCTGATGTATACTACGGACTTTGTGTGATTATGATGTGTCAGTGAAGGTTTATCAATGATAACAAATGTACTACTCTGGTGAGAGATGTTGATAATGGGGGTATCTGTGCATGTGTGGGGTCAGGGAGTATATGGGAAATCTCTGTCCCTTCTGCTCAATTTTGCTGTGAACCTAAAACTGGTCTAAAAAAATCTTTTAAAAAAACCCACATAATATTAAATTTTAGAACAAGTCTTTATAAGACATTCCTATTATCCATACCTAAGTTTTTAAATCAGTTTCTTAGTACTTCATTCAACTACCATTTTTTGCTTGTCAAAGTCTACTTTCAAGATTATATGGATTTATTTTCTTTAAAAGATTTTTAATTTTCCACCTGGCAAAGCAATTCATTTTCATTCAGGGAGGAAATAGCCCTTTATATATTTGATCCGTCAGCCAATCTTGCATCAGTGTTTTAAATCACTATTATTTGAGCTAAAGAAGTCTTCTTTGATAGGCTTAGAATTTGCAAACAATTAATTTTACAGCTAGAGATAGCACCTCACATTAGCATTATGCACAGCTGACAGACAATGCAAACACATCTATTTACACACTTAGCCTCAGATTTCCAAAAAAATCCTTATTAGAGGCAGTTTTAGGAAAAAACATAACCTCTATGGAATTTATGTTATTAAACATTAAATGTGCTCAATAATGCTCCTTTATTAGTCTCGATTCGACCTCAGCCACATAATCAAAACATGCAAAATTATTACTGGAAGTTTATGTAGAGTTCTTAGTTGAATATTACAGAATCTTTGGTTCTCAGACCTCCTTCCACATCATTATAAAAAGCTTGGATAAACTGTTCTCCTCCAAATCATATTTTTTATTTATTAATTTATTTACATTAATATATTAAATTAAATGTTAAATACAAAAAATCATATTTATCCCTTGAGACTCTGCCTCCACAGACATGTCTTAAAGAGGAAATTGAGAATCATTCACATAATTACATTTATTGCCTTTATTCAGGGTTTGTACTTTTGGCAAAGTTTCAAAGATATTTGAAAGGAATTCATATTTTGTCTATTTCAGGATAGGCATGGGTCTAAATGAGCAGTCAAACCCTTGGTACTAGCTAAAATGGAAGGACAAATAGCAGCTCACATCTTCTTTTTCTATTCTGACCCTACTGCATGTCTTTTGTCTTCCTTCCTTATCTATATAGCCATTCTAGGCAGGGGTAGCCAATGATGGTCTTCCAACAAGTGTTATCCTACCAAAGAGACTTCACCAGTCAAATGAAGTGAAAACAGCTACCTAATCTTTATCACACATATCTAACAGTTTCTAAATTCTAAGTATGAAAATGTGAAACAAAGAAATCTTTACCAAATCATCTATATATCCAACTATTTTACTTTAATATGTAAACCTTAATATATCATAGTTCAAAGAAAGCAACTGCAATTATTTCAATATCATGCCAGTAAGGTATTTGATAAAACTCAGTTTCCACTTCTAAATTTTTAAAAGATGAAAACAAGGTTACTTTCTTAAATGACTGTATAAAATACAACTCTCAAATTTAAGAAATAATATGCTTCATGATGAATGCCTCGAAATTAAAACCAGGAACAAGATAAGCATGCTCATTACCATCACTGGCATTAAATACTATTTTGTAAAGCTAGCCAACACAATTACATAAGAAACTGAAAATAATAATATAAATTTTGAGATAGAAAAAACATTTAAAATTATTTATAGGGCTTCCCTGGTGGCGCAGTGGTTGAGAGTCCGCCTGCCGATGCAGGGGACACGGGTTCGTGCCCCGTTCCGGGAAGATCCCACATGCCGCGGAGCGGCTGGGCTCGTGAGCCATGGCCGCTGAGCCTGCGCGTCCGGAGCCTGTGCTCCGCAATGGGGGAGGCCACAACAGTGAGAGGCCCGCGTACCGCAAAAAAAAAAAAAAAAAAAAAAAAAAATTATTTATAGATGGTATGACTATATAATTGGAAAACCCAAGATATAATCTATTTTAAAAACATTAAAATAGGAAGGTGTCTCTTTAAGGAAGTTGTTTGCAAAGTTAATATGCAAAATCAATACCTTTCCTTCACAGATATGTCCCTACTTTTAATTTTTTAATTTTATTTATTTTTTATAGAGCAGGTTCTTATTAGGTATCTATTTTATACATTTTAGTATATATATGTCAATAAAAATCTCCAAATTCATCCCACCACCACCATGCCCCCACCACTTCCCCCCTTGGTGTCCATACATTTGTTCTCTACATCTGTGTCTCTATTTCTGCCCTGCAAACAGATTCATCTGTACCAATTTTCTAGGTTCCACATAAATGCATTAATATACGATATTTTTCTCTTTCTGACTTACTTCACTCTGTATGACAGTCTCTAGATCCATCCACTTCTCTACAAATGATCAAATTTCATTCCTTTTTATGGCTGAGTAATATTCCACTGTATATACATACCACATCTTCTTTATCCATTTGTCTGTCGATGGACATTTAGGTTGCTTCCATGACCTGGCTATTGTAAATAGTGCTGCAGTGAACATTGGGGTTCATGTGTCTTTCTGAATTATAGTTTTCTCTGAGTATATGCCCAGGAATGGGATGGCTGGGTCATATGGTAATTCTATTTCTAGTTTTTAAAGAAACCTCCATAGTGGCTGTATCAATTTACAATCCCACCAACAGTGCAAGAGGGTTCCCTTTTCTCCACACCCTCTCCAGCATTTATTGTTTGTAGACTTTCTGATGATGCCCGTTTTAACTGGTGTGAGGTGATACCTCATTGTATTTTTGATCTACATTTCTCTAATAATTAGTGATGTTGAGCAGCTTTTCATGTGCTTCCTGGCCATCTGTATGTCTTCTTTGGAGAAATGTCTATTTAGGTCTTCTGCCCATTTTTGGATTGGGTTGTTTGTTTTTTTAATATTGAGCTACATGAGCTGTTTATATATTTTGCAGATTAATCCTTTGTCCATTGCTTCATTTGCAAATATTTTCTCTCATTCTGAGGGTTGTCTTTTCGTCTTGTTTGTAGTTTCCTCTGCTTTGCAAAAGCTTTTAAGTTTCATTAGGTCACATTGGTTTATTTTTGTTTTTATTTCCATTACTCTAGGATGTTGATCAAAAAAAATCTTGCTGTGATTTATGTCAAAGAGTGTTCTTCCTATGTTTTCCTCTAAGAGTTTTATAGTGTCCGATCTTACATTTAGGTCTCTAATCCATTTTGAGTTTATTTTTGTGTATGGTGTTAGGGAGTGTTCTAATTTCATTCTTTTACATGTAGCTGTCCAGTTTTCCCAGCACCACTTATTGAAGAGACTATCTTTTCTCCCTTGTAATCCTTGTCTCCTTTGTCAAAGATAAGGTGACCATATGTGCGGGGGTTTATCTCTGGGCTTTCTATCCTGTTCCACTGATCTATATTTCTGTTTTTGTGTCAGTACCATATTGTCTTCATTACTGTAGCTTTGTAGTATAGTCTGAAGTCAGGGAGTCTGATTCCTCCAGCTCTATTTTTTGACCTCAAGATTGCCTTGGCTATACAGTCATTTTCACAATATTGATTCTTCCAATCCAAGAACATGGTATATCTCTCTATCTGTGTCATCTTTGATTTCTTTCATCATTGTCTTACAGTTTTCTGAGTACGAGTCTTTTACCTCCTTAAGTAGGTTTATTCCTCAGTATTTTACTCTTTTTCTTGCAGTGGTGAATGGGATTGTTTCCTTAGTTTCTGTTTCCGTTCTTTCACTGTTAGTGTATAGGAATGCAAAAGGTTTCTGTGCATTAATTTTGTATCCTGAAACTTTACCAAATTCATTTATTACCTCTAGTAGTTTTCTGGTGGCATCTTTAGGATTCTCTATGCATAGTATCATGTCATCTGCAAACAGTGACAGTTTTACTTTTTCTTTTCCAGTCTGTATTCCTTTTATTTATTTTACTTCTCTGATTGCCATAGCTAGGACTTCCAAAACTATGCTGAATAATAGTGGTGAGAGTGGACATCCTTGTTTTGTTCCTGATCTTAGAGGAAATGCTTTCAGTTTTTCACCATTGAGAATGATGTTTGCTGTGGGTTTGTCATATATGGCCTTTATTACTTTGAGGTAGGTTCCCTCTGTGCCCACTTTCTGGAGGGATTTTATGAAAAATTGGTGTTGACTTTTGTCGAAAGCTTTTTCTGCAACTGTTGAGATGATCATATGGCTTTTATTCTTCAATTTAATATGGTGTATCACATTGGTTGATTTGCATGTATTGAAGAATCCTTGCATCCCAGGGATAAATCCCACTTGATCATGGTGTATGATTCTTTTAATATGTTGTTGGATTCTGTTTGCTAGTATTTTGTTGAGGACTTTTGCATCTATATTCATCAGTGATATTGGTCTGTAATTTTCCTTTTTGTAGTGTCTCTGTCTGGTTTTGGTATCAGAGTGATGGCAGCCTCGTAGAATGAGTTTGGGAGTGTTCCTTCCTTTGCAATTTCTTGGAAGAGTTTGAGAAGGATGGGTGTTAGCTCTTCTCTAAATGTTTGACAGAATTCACCGCTGAAGCCATCTGGTCCTGGACTTTTGTTTGTTGGAGGATTTTTAATCACAGTTTCCATTTCATTACTTGGTTGGTCTGTTCATATTTTCTATTTCTTCCTGGCTCAGTCTTGGAAGGTTGCACCTTTCTAAGAATTTGTCCATTTCTTCCAGGTTGTCCATTTCATTGGCATAGTGCTGCTTGTAGTTGTCTCTTGGGATGCTTTGTATTTCTGTGGTGTCCGTTGTAACTTCTCCTTTTTCATTTCTAATTTTATTGATTTGAGTCCTCTCCCTCTTTTTCTTGATGAGTCTGGCTAATGGTTTATCAATTTTGTTTATCTTCTCAAAGAACCAGCTTTTAGTTTTATTGATCTTTGCTATTGTTTTCTTTGTTTCTATTTCATTTATTTCTGCTCTGATCTTTATGATTTATTTCCTTCTACTAACTTTGGGGTTTTTTTGTTCTTCTTTCTCTAGTTTCTTTAGGTGTAAGGTTAGATTGTTTATTTGAGATTTTTCTTGTTTCTTGAGGTAGGCTTGTATTGCTATTAACTTCCCTCTCAGAACTGCTTTTACTGCCTCCCATAGGTTTTGGATTGTCATGTTTTCTTTGTAATTTGTCTCTAGGTATTTTTTCATTTCCTCTTAGATTTCCTCAGTGATCTCTTTGTTATTTAGTAATGTATTGTTTAGCCTCCATGTGTTTGTGGTTTTTAGGTTTTCTTCCCTGTAATTGATTTCTAATCTCACAGCGTTGTGATCGGAAAAGATGCTTGACATGATTTCAATTTTCTTAAATTTAGCAAGGCTTGATTTGTAACGCAAGATGTGATCCACGCTGGATAATGTTCCATGCTGGATAATGCACTTGAGAAGAAAGTGTAATATGCTGTTTTGGGACGGAATGTCCTATGAATATCAATTAAATCTATCTGTGTCATTTAAAGCTTGTGTCATTTAGCTACTACTGTGTGATTTAAAGCCTGCGTTTTCTTATTAATTTTCTATCTGGATGATCTGTCCATTGGTGTGAGTGAGGTATTAAAATTCCCCCCTATTATCATGCTACTGTCAATCTCCTCTTTTATAGCTGTTAGCATTTGCCTTATGTATTGAGGTGCTCCTATGCTGGTGCATATATATTTATATAATTGTTATATCTTTTTCTTGGATTGATCCCTTGATCATTATGTAGTGTCCTTCCTTGTCTCTTGTAATATTCTTTATTTTAAAGTCTATTTTAATCGATATGACTATTGGTACTCCAGCTTTCTTTTGATTTCCATTTGCATGAAATATCTTTTTCCATCCCCTCACTTTCAGTCTGTATGTGTCCCTAGGTCTGAAGTGGGTCTCTTGTAGACAGCATATATATGGGTCTTGTTTTTGTATCCATTCAGTAAGCCTGTGTCTTTTGGTTGGACCATTTAATCCATTCACGTTTAAGGTAATTATCAATATGTATGTTCCTATTACCGTTTTCTTCATTGTTATGGGTTTGTTTTTGTAGGTCCTTTACTTCTCTTGTGTTTCCCACTTAGAGAAGTTCCTTTAGCATTTGTTGTAGAGTTGGTTTGATGGTGCTGAATTCCCTTAGCTTTTGCTTGTCTGTAAAGCTTTTGATTTCTCCATCAAATCTGAATGAGATCCTTGCCGAGTAGAGTAATCTTGGTTTAAGGTTCTTCCCTGTCATCAATTTAAATATATCGTGCCACTCCCTTCTGGCTTGTAGAGTTTCTGCTGAGAAATCAGCTGTTAACCTTATGGGAGTTCCCTTGTATGTTACTTGTCGTTTTTCCCTTTTTGCTTTCAATAATTTTTCTTTGTCTTTAATTTTTGTCAATTTGATTACTATGTATCTCAGCATTTTTCCCCTTGGGTTTATCCTGCCTGGGACCTCCTGCACTTTCTGGACTTGGGTGGCTATTTCCTTTCCCATGTTAGGGAAGTTTTCGACTATTATCTCTTCAAATATTTTCTCGGGTCATTTCTCTCTCTCTTCTCCTTCTGGGAC
Source organism: Orcinus orca (assembly GCF_937001465.1). Lineage (NCBI taxonomy): Eukaryota > Metazoa > Chordata > Mammalia > Artiodactyla > Delphinidae > Orcinus > Orcinus orca. Next base: position 6,092,459 of record NC_064563.1, on the reverse strand, counting down.
CCCTATAATGTGAATGTTGGTGCATTTAATGTTGTCCCAGAGGTCTCTTAGGCTGTCTTCATTTCTTTTCATTCTGTTTTCTTTATTCTGTTCTGCAGCAGTGAATTTCACCATTCTGTCTTCCAGGTCACTTATCCGTTCTTCTGCCTCAGTTATTCTGCTACTGATTCCTTGTAGCGTATTTTTCATTTCAGTTATTGTACTGTTTATCTCTGTTTGTTTGTTCTTTAATTCTTCTAGTTCTTTGTTAAACATTTCTTGTATCTTCTCGATTTTTGTCTCCATTCTTTTTCCGAGGTCCTGGATCATCTTCACTATCATTATTCTGAATTCTTTTTCTGGAAGGTTGCCTATCTCCACTTCATTTAGTTGTTTTTCTGGGGTTTTATCTTGTTCCTTAATCTCGTACAAAGTCCTCTGCCTTTTCATTTTGTCTGTCTTTCTGTGAATGTAATTTTCTTTCCACAGGCTGCAGAATTGTAGTTCTTCTTGCTTCTGCTGTCTGTCCTCTCTCCCTACTTTTATAAATAATGTGTTTCTGAAAAACACTATCAAAGTCAAACAATGATGCCACACTAGGGTAGACAGAATGAGGGATGGAACATAAAAAGTTTTATGAATGTATTAAGAGATGTTTCATTAGTAAATTAGGTAATGAGTAAACTAATTAAAATGAAGCACTTATGTGCATTTTCACACTGACCCCTAAAAGCTAACATGCTCCTTTCCTCTGGATCCTGGATTCCTTTTCTCACAGCAGAATGAAGAGGGAAATCTTGGCTCCTGTATGGTACATCAAGGTCAAACTCATTAGTGCCTTTCATACAGCAGTTTCTCTCACTGTTGTGTCATTATCTCAGGTGAGGGTCTTCTCTCCATAGGGATTCAGATGCATATTTGTTTGGTAAAATCTTTAAGAAACCATCACCTAGTACCGGAGCTAGTTAGAACTGTATAGAATCATAGCTCTACTGAGCTGAGAGTCATAAGATAATTATAAAATCCCCAATTATAACTCACCTTTTAAACACAACTTTTAAGGCCATTTTCCCAACATTTCATATATGTGCTTTCATTTGTTCACTTCTTTTACAACTGAACACAGTTGCTTATGGACAGTGAGTACTTAGTTGAGGCTGGTTTGAGCTTTTTGGCATGTCTGAATATTTCCTTTTCTTCGATTGTAACAGAAGACCTATGCTTCTTATCACTTGTATCAGTGCTTTCATTTTTCAATTTTTCTGTTCATTTTTTCAAAATGATAAGAAAAATTCAATTTATATTCAAATATAGATGCTAAAAAAACATCCAAACCCCCATAGCTCAACTAGTAATTACCAAGAGGCAAGATGCTGTAAAACATAGCTTAAATTGTATGTTAATCAGTTGAGAGATGAAAACCCAAATTTAGCAAATGAAAAGCAGTTTAGAGCTATCAACACACTATATAATGTACAAATGCACATGTTTCATGAGACACAAAATTACAAAAGGTATGGATGATTACAGAAACAAAAACAAACAAAGTTTAACATTAAAAATATTTTTACAGTAGCAATTTAAAAAGTTAAGAATTTAGGAAGAAATTTGTTCTAGTTATCTATTGCTATATAATAAATCACCATGAAATGTACTGGTCCCACAAAAACAACAACTACCATTTTATTACCTCTCCTAATGCCTTAGGGTCAGGCATTCATAAAGGCCTCAGATGAGAGGTTTTAGCTCAGGATCTCTCTTCATGCTGCAGTCAGATAGTGACTGGAGCTGAAATAGCAACTTATTGGACCAGCTGAGGGCTGACGTCTTTTTCTTTCTCTTTATTCTAGTCTCAGAGCTTCTACAGGCAGTCTCTCCATATGCTACTTCGGGCTTCCTTACAAAATGGCAGCCTCAAGGCAGCTGAAGTCCCTTAGAGTGAGTATTCTAGCTTAAAATAGCTGCAGCATGGCCTCATCTTTTAAGAAAAGGAAAAGCCTTTCATGCTCTATCATCAGAAGTCATGTAGCATCACTTCCAGGGCATTCTATTGGTAACAAGTAAGTCACAAACCCAGCCAGATTGACAGGGAAGAGGATTAGGCTTTACCTCTTGATGGGGGCATGGCAAAATTCTACAAAAGCTTATGATATGGTACATAATATTGCAACCATCTCTGGGAAAAACAATCGGCCACAAAATGTAATAGGAGCTATGCAGAACATGGAAAGAACTACACATAATCTTAACAAAAGTAATTAAAAAGGGAAGACTTAAAAGCATATGAAAAGATACTCCACATTATATGTCATTCAGGGACTGCAAGGTAAAACAACAATGAGATACCAGCACACTACTATAAGAGTAACCAAAATCCAAAACACTGCCAATACGAAATTCTGGTGAAGATGTGGAACAATAGGAACTCTGGTTCATTGCTGGAAAGAACTCAAGATAGTATGGACACTTTGGAAGACAGTTTTGCAGTTTCTCACAAAACTAAACACGCTCTTACCATACAATCCATCAGTCACACACCTTGGTATTTATTTACTCAAAAGAGTTGAAAAATTATGTCCACAGAGAAACCTACACACGGATGTTCACAGCAGCTCTATTCATAATTGCCAAATTTGAAAACAACTAAAATGTCCGTAAGTAGGTGAAGGCATAAAGTGTGGTACATCCAGACAATGGAACACTATTCAGTGCTGAAAGGAAATGAGTTATCAATCCATGAAAAGTCATGGAGGAACCTTAAGTGCATATTACTAAGTGAAAGAAGCCAATCTAAAAATGCTACATACTCCATGATTCTAACTATATTACATGCTGGAAAAGGTCGAACTATAGAGACAGTAAAAATAGCAGTGGCTGTCCAGGTTTGGTGGGGGGAAGGATGAATAGGCAGAGCACAGAGGACTTGTCAGAAAGTGAAACTACCCTGTATGATACCACAATGGTGAGGACATGTCATTATATATTTGTCAAAACACACAGAATAAAAGCACCAAGAGTGACCTCTCATGTGAACTATGGAATTTGGGTGATAATGGTGTGCCAGCATAGGTTCATCACGTCTAACAGAGGTGCCCTCTAGTGTGGGCAGTAGGAGAGGCAGTGCGTGTGGGGGGAGCGGGTATATGGGGACTTTCTGCACCTTCCTCTCAATTTTGCTGTGAACTTAAAACTCGTCTAAAAATAAAGTCTGTTTTTTTTGTTTGTTTTTTAAAGAGGAGACTTAAGTTAATACATATTCTTGGGTGGTAAGACGTGATATCATAAAGATGTCGTTGCCCCCAACATAAATTTATCCAGTTTTGCGCAACTGTGATCTAAACTCCAATGAGATATTATTTTGAATCTTGACAAGATGATTTGAAGTTGATCTTGAAAAGTAAACTGTCAACCTGAGGTCTTAATCAAAGAGTCAAAGGCCAGGGCTTCCCTGGTGGTGCGGTGGTTAAGAATCCGCCTGCCAATGCAGGGGACACGGGTTCGAGCCCTGGTCTGGGAAGATCCCATATGCCGCGGAGCAACCAAGCCCGTGCACCACAACTACTAAGCATGCTCTCTAGAACCCGCACTCTAGAGTCCAGAGCCTGCATGTCTAGAGCCCGTGTTCTGCAACAAGAGAAGCCACCACATTGAGAAACCTGCGCACTGCAATGAAGAGTAGCCCCCGCTTGCCACAACTAGTGAAAGCCCGCGCGTAGCAACGAAGACCCAACGCAGCCAAATAGAAATAAATGAATAAATAAATAAAAGAGTCAAAGGCCAAAGGAAATGGTCAATTTCATAGGAGTAATGTGAGGATTGAAGGCCAGAGGAAGACACTCAGAAAGCGTCTGAACCACAAGAAGCACTCAATCAATGTTAGCTGTCCTTGCCATCATTAGACGTAAATAGAACATTAATTAGTACTCTCGATGTGATTCTTGTCCAGGTAGAAAAAGAGAATCAAAATGGTCTGAGGTGAAATATCTGGGACTAACGTATTCTGGTAGTAAAGGAAAGAAGTGGTTTGCTAACCAGAGAGACTGTTTTGTTTTAAGATAAAAGAAATAAAAGCTCATATTGGGAGCTGTGTATATGAGTCTGGAGGGGTGGAATGATGGTAGGTGAGAGTTAGAGGGGGATTTCTGAAGCCCTTTCCTTGAGAAGATAATAAGAGCTGGAGGATAAAGAGCATCATGCATAAGGGGCAGATTTGGTCTTGCACTAAAAGAGGGGGCAGCCTATATGGGCACTGACACTAGTCAGGAGGGATATGGCCACATATGGTAGATTGGCATCTGTGGCATTGAGGTCCAGCAAACTGCATCCTAACAAGCTCCCTAGATGATCCTTATTCTCTATAGAGTTTAAACCCACTGGTCTGTACAACACATGCATTTGACATATGAGGAAACTGAGGCCCAAAGAAACAGAAATAATTGCCCATGGTCAAAAAGCCTTCTGTAGCATAACCAGAATGAGCTTGCAGCCGTCTTTGTTTTCACTACACAAAATGAATCAACAAAGTAAAAACAAGTTTCGTACAGAATCATGAAAGGTTATTCCACAGCCATTTGGTCATTTAGACACAATAAGAACAATCTAAAGTAAATTTTACAGCTTTTACAGTTCACTGTAAAATATAAAACTAAGTTAATGGTATTAAAACCTGAATAGAAGAAGAGTTACTTGGCTTGGAAACTCTCAAACTCCAAGAATATGAATATGAAAAATCCCGTACATTAAATAGAAATAATTCCATTTAAGATTTCCATTTAACATGACCTACCTCTCTATTTTGCTTTTTATTCTATATTGGAGTATAGACAATTAATAATGTTGTGATAACTTCAGGCGCACAGCAGAGTGACTCAGCCGTACATATACATGTATCCATTCTCCCCCAAACTCCCCTCCCACCCAGACTGCCATGTAACATTGAGCAGAGGTCCCTGTGCTATACAGTAGGTCCTTTTGGGTCATCCATTTTATTTTTTTATATAAATTGATTTATTTTATTTATCTATTTTTGGCTGTGTTGGGTCTTCATTGCTGCGCGGGGGCTTTCTCTAGTTGCGGTGAGCGGGGGCTACTCTTTGTTGCGGTGTGCAGGCTTCTCATTGTGATGGCTTCTCTTGTTGCAGAGCACGGGCTCTAGGCACAGGGGCTTCAGTACTTATGGCATGCGGGCTTCAGTAGTTGTGGCCCACGGGCTGTAGAGCACAGGCTCAGTAGCCGTGGCGCACGGACTTAGTTGCTCCACAGCATTTGGGATCTTCCTGGACCAGGGCTCGAACCCGTGTCCCCTGCATTGGCAGGCAGATTCTTAACCACTACACCACCAAGGAAGCCCTGGCCATCCGTTTTAAGTATAGCAGTGTGTAAATGTCGATCTCATACTCCCTAACTATCCCTTTCCCCCACCCTTCTCCCCTGACAACCTATCTCTCTATTAAAAAAAAGTTCTGCAATGTCATTTATTAAAACTTGCTGATTGGTTTAGGGTAGAATTGCATAGCTATGTACTAAAACACTTTTCCTGAAATGTAGATTAAATTAGCGGCTTTCATTATTTTACCAGTTCCAAATTAAGTTCACTCAGAATTACCCCTTCAACACAGATTCAACACACGCATGCTTAGCAACACATTTTCAATGAAGAATCTTCTTAAATGTATGGCATGCAAAGCCCTTTCATAACTAATATCTTTCTAGTTAGAAATTTGAAATATATCTTCCACACACCACCACCTTCTCAAAAGGATCACAGAGAAAGGGGAACAGTGTTAATATTGAGAGAAAAGAGTAGAAAGACACATACAGTAAAGCCAAGGTAGCTGAAGACACTTAGTATAAGCTATCTGGGAACAAATCTTGCCATTCACTAGGCTGCAAAGTCAGCCTGTAGATGTGAGAATTGATTCCCGTGTGTGTGTGTGTGTGTGTGTGTGTGTGTATTTTGGTTAGCGATGAAATAGCCAAACGTAATGGAAAGCTATCCTCCACTATTAAAAAAAATAAAATAAAATAAAACCATAAAAACCACCTAACTGTTCTGGGATCAATTACTAACATAATTCACATTTCACACCCAGCTGTAAGTATATGAAGATTTTTAGCAGAAAATTCTTTGTTGGTTTCAACCCTATGTTATATGAAAAACCCAGCCCTGAGCTATGCAAATTCATTTTATTCCTTTCGTGACTGAAAGTGTGTTTAAAATAATTACTGATGACCTTGTTAGCAAAGTTAAGATGAGTCAAGTTAGTCAGTAGTATAGAATAAAGGATAGAATGCAGGAAGCATTCAGGAAAAAAAAGCCAGCTTCTTTTTTGACAGTTCAGAAGTCATGAACAAGCAGAGAACAGCCAGCCGTACAGTAGAAAGATGAAGCGGAGACAACCAGCAGAGTTATACTTTTCTCCCCACCGTCAAAGTATTAAAGAACTGCTCTCAGCAGAAGAGGAGGGGCCTTGTCCAGATGAGTATGCAAATCTCATTCCTAGGGGAAGTGCGGGCCTGAGAATAACATGGAATACAAAGGAGCGGCCCACTGACTTGAGGTGGGACTAGCTCTGTGGTGCAGTGAGCTCCCCGTGGGACGAGGCTGAAGTTCATCTCCAGCTGAGTGTTGCTCCCCTCCTTCCCTCACTCCCCTTCTCCAGAGAGCACACCTTCAGAATTCAACTGCCTAAGAATCCCCACTCCAGCTCTGCTGCTGAGGCATCTACCCTAAGACACCTACTGCGTTCCAGACCCAGCACCAGGTACTGGGAATGGTGAACAACAGAAGCTCAGCTCTCCCACCTGGAACTTCTAAATTTGCTAGGGGATGGGAGATGGTCAATTTTATAAAAACTTAACCCAAAAAAGGATTTTATTATAATTTCCACTTCTTCGATGAAGGAAAATGACACCCATCAATGAGAGGTAGCCTTTGGAAAACTACAAAATTCAGAATCAGCTACAAGATTCCAGGTGGATGATTAAATAGTACATAGTTACCATTGACAATGTCATACAATGACAATCAAGGAACAAAGAAGCACATTTTGTTCTTCCTTTATTTTAGGTACGATTTATTGAAGATAATCCCAGGTTCCTAACTCAAATTCAGAGTGTCACTGCTTTTCCTTCACAATACAGACTTTCTTCCTTTTCTATTAATCCAAATAAATATTGTTTCAATGAGAGACTCAGACAATTTCTGCCCAATGTGTTATATACATGTAGGAATACAATAAATACATGGGAAGAGAGAGCGTGTGCGTGCATCCCAAGAAAATACGTACTATTAAAGTCATGTTTTCAGTAAGTCTACAATCCATTGATGTTACCAAGTCTAAGCTCACACCCCTCACCACACAACAGGCCAATAAATCGAGAGACAAGGCGTTGGGGCAAGGAATAGCAACTTTGTTCAGAAAGCCAGCAGACAGAGAAGATGGAGGACTAGTGTCCCCAAAGAACCATCTTCTCCAAGTTAGAATTCAGGCTTCTTTTCTCCTGAAAGGGCAGGGGGTGTGGCTGATTGTTGCCAACGTCTTGGTGCAGGAATCCTTTGTTCTTGCAGCTGTCCACATAGGTCAGGTCAGGATGTTCCTGTAAACCTCCAACAAATGTTGTTCTCTGTCCTGCAACTTTTTATCTCTATATGAATGGAAAAGTGTTATACCTTTAAAGGTCAGAGCCTTGAGAATGGGCTCTCCTGTATATTTCAGGCTATAGGCACCATTCTTAACTTTTAGCAAAAGCAATAGAATACAAACGTTGAAGTACAAGGAGCAGACCTAATATGGTGTCAGATTTGTTCTTCCCTATTAGAGGGACTCTCATATAATTTCCACACCCAAGGAATTAAGAACATCTCTGCAAAACTAAAACTCAAAGGAACAAAGTTGTAGTAGTGTACTGGAAGCTAGTGTTCCCTGGCTAAATGGGTAAGTAACCATGATGATTAAATAAAAGCATTTCCCTAAGACCTACAAATTCTTTTTAATCAGGTGAGAAAAAGCAGCTTGGCCGCTCCCTTAAAATCAGACCTTAGATATATGTGAGCTCGAAGAGTTTAATTTTACAGGATAAAATTAAACATAAATACATGTGAATGTGGCTACAGTGAAAGGGCTACAATGAAATTGCAGTGGGATTAGTTTCTAGTGTCCTCAAGCCATACAGCATCTTCTCCAATCTGCATTTTTCAGGTGACACAGTTTACTGTCTACATCTCTGAGACTTCCTATTTTGAAAATGCTCTGCATGTGGAAAACTCTCCCAAAGGAGTTCACCAGTACTGATTTCCTTTAGCAGGAAAATTTCTCAGACGCAGCATTGGAATCATGCCCAAGAGGAAGATTTCAAGCTACTGCTTGTATTTATCAAGCTGGTCACTCTCAGAGTAGAAATGTAAAAGTCTTTTAAAGCACAGAGGTGGCCCTGCTTTTGTCCGGTTCTTCAAATTAGTATTGCTGGGCCTTCATTTTTCTTCACGATACCCAGATCAACCGAGTGTAAGTGATACTTTCTAGAAGAGCTGTAAGATGAGAGAAAATGATCTGTAGAGTGATGATGTGAGTAATACAGCATCATGGGGTCTGGAGTCCAACAGGCCTGGAACCAAGTCCCAATTCCCCTACTCCCTAGCTGGGTGAACTGGAGCAAGTTGCTTAATTTCTCTGTGCCTCAGTTTCCTCATTTGTAAAATGGGTTTAATAATAGGCCTAGTCATGGGTTGGTGATGATGGTTAAATGTGACCTTGAGGGCACAGCACTTGGCACACTGCTCGTCACATAAGAGTGCTCAACAACCTCCTTTATTTAATAAACATTTATTGAATAGCTACTGTATGTCAAGCATGAGACTATTCCTGCACTTACGAAGCAAACTTGCAGTGGAACATTATGTAAGGATGATGATGTTGACGGTTATGACGATGGAGTTGTTCATGGTGATGATGGTGCGAAAACAGAGCACAAATAGGAAATTACGAATAGGAAATTGCGGTCCCTAAATAACCGCAGTGATTTGCTCTTCAAAGTTTCTCCTCAAATACTCTTAAAAGTCAGGCAATATTATAATTGAGATTTAACCAACTCACTCCTTGGGATGAAACTGAGCTGAATTGTATCCCCTGTTCTACAGCCACAAAGGGACTCCTAAACTAATTAATGTTGTAAACAAGATGGGAGGGGAATTTTGCCTGCATCAGAGAACAGTTATTTCCAAGCACTTTTGCCTATAATTTTCCAACAAGCATCATAATTGCAAAGTAAGCAGAAGCCAGCATTGCTAAGGCTGGCTTTGTACTTGTTACCGCTTGCCATTATCCACTCATTAATGCTGGTCCTGGACCTGGCAAAAGCCCACTTAGCCTCATCCTAGTTACTGTGCTCAAATGCAGTGGAGCAAAATGCCATAAAAGATTACATACTGCACTAATTGAAAACTCTAGGGTAGGGCTTCCCTGGTGGCGCAGTGATTGGGAGTCCGCCTGCCGATGCAGGGGACGCGGGTTCGTGCCCCGGTCCGGGAAGATCCCACATGCCGCGGAGCGGCTGGGTCCGTGAGCCATGGCCGCTGAGCCTGCGCGTCCAGAGCCTGTGCTCCGCAACGGGAGAGGCCACGGCAGGGAGAGGCCCGCGTACCGGGGAAAAAAAAAAAAAAAAAAAAAAAAACTCTGGGGTAATGTGCTACGTAAGACCACTACCTCCAGAGTCCAACTACGTGAATTCAAGTCCCTCTTGTCTTGCCCAACCTCAGTAGGCTTACTTCATTTCCTTGAGCCTGGAATTCATCCCCTGTAAATGCGGGCAATGACAGTACCTAATAGTAGAGTTACTGTCAGGCCTAAAGAGATAACCCATGAAAATCATCTAGCATACTGTAGGCCCACGATAAGTGCTTAAGAAAATCTAGCTGCTACGATTTTTTATTAGGATCATCATCATTCTAATCATCAAATAAGATCAGTGAGACCACAGTGAGTAAGGAAAGGCCTAAACTTTAACCGGGGTGGGGGTGGGGGTGGGGCTCCAGGTTTTCAGGAGAAAAAGTGGACAAAGAAAGAAATATCCATGTTCAATCTCATTTTTAAAAATTGCACTTACATACTCAAAGGAAAGTCTCATATTTTCCCTACAGATATGAAAAAAAAACCTAAAGGAGAACTATACTATTCCCTTATGTCAGCAACCTACATTTTAAAATAAATTAATGAAACACCGAAAAGAATTCTTTGTATCTCAGTTGCCAAAAGGCAAATTTTTATTTTACTTATTTATTTGGTGAAGAGAGGCAGAGGGAAAAGAGCTGTATTTCTCAAAGTCAGGTTTATTGATTCTCCTCTAAGTGCATTATCAAGCTAAGATGTGTACTCACCAACTGCTTCATACTCGCGCTGACTCTGGGAGCAAAGCGAGACCCAAGGGATTTCGTTTTCACCTTAGAAAATCAACTTTCGAAGTCAAGGTAATTTTGTTAAGCTTTCAAACTGTACTCCCCTTCAAGTAAATCTGAGGTATCAGGGTATTAACTTATCAGTGGAAAAAAATTGAAGGTGCTTTTCTAAAGTTTTGAAATTATCTATTTGCTAAAGTGTGTTCCTTAGCTTCAATGTTTTTCTTTTAAACATTCCAGGATCAGGAAAACCTCCAAATTCATTTTGAGATGACAATATTCTGCAGTTACATGTAGATTCCTTTAATGTAGTCATTTTATCTTTTTAAACCGAAAAGATGTTCTTGTTTCTGAACCAAATTTCCAAAGAGTCACTGCACAGCGTCTTGTTCTGTTCGTCTTGCTTGAAGCCACAGTTGGATTTGGAGAGCTCCTCAGTGACAAGAGTTGGTTTTTTTCCTCCAGGAGAATATTCTATTTGCTCTTCCCTACTATCTCTCCCAAGTGGAGTTGCCCTTCTCCTTCAGACAGCAGTTCTAACACTTGAAAAATGTCACTTCATATTGCTCCTTCTAAAATGATTTGGAACCTGGGCAGCTTCACACCTGTGCTTGACAAATAATCATTCTTGATTGAGAAATAGGAGAAAGTGGAAAACGCTTCCCATAAAACGGATTTAAAATGTGAGGTTGCTGCACGGTGATATGCAGTCATAGAATAACAGCCCTTTCGTGAAAAGGCACTTCAGAGAAACCCACGTGAGTGAGTGATCCTTAGCCTCTATTTATCGCCTCTTCCCCCAAATCTGGAGAGCAGGAACACTTCAAAAAAGTAAGAAACCTGGTCTCTGGACTTCACAGCAGGTAGAAAGAAGCACCTAATTAACTGTGGCCTGTTTCTCTTGATGAAATGTGCACATCACACAGTCATGGCTGAAATGAGACTCACATTCACCCAAAGAAAAAGCTCAGAGACTCCATTACCAACAGTTAGGAGGGCAGGATTAAAGATGATTAACACGAGGAATTAAACATAAACAGGAAGGAACCCTGGGGGTAAAAGAACCCTCCTCCACACTCACTTAAAAAAATGAAACAATGCATATATGTCTACCATTTTTTTAAAAAAAGAGAATCCAGTTCTTTGAATGAGCAACAACAATTCTATAAATAATCAAAACACTGTGTTGCCATTCAAAGTAGAAAGGAAAGGCATGGCTCTCACATCTGGAAATATAGTAAGAGAGCTTTATATTTTTAATGGCACCTGTCATGATTTTATGCAAGGCCCTTAGTTTATCAGAATCACATGGGGGGGGGTGTGTGTGTGTGTGTGTGCGCGCGCGCGTGTGTATTCCCAGACTCCATACTAACCCATTTTTTTTTTAAACATCTTTATTGGAGTATAATTGCCCTACAATGGTGTGCTAGTTTCTGCTTTATAACAAAGTGACTCAGTTATACGTATACACATATCCCCATATCCCCTCCCTCTTGCGTCTCCCTCCCACCCTCCCTATCCCACCCCTCCAGGCGGTCACAAAGCACCGAGCTGATCTCCCTGTACTATGTGGCTGCTTCCCACTAGCTATCTACCTTACGTTTGGTAGTGTATATACGTCCATGCCTCTCTCTCGCTTTGTCACAGCTTACCCTTCCCCCTCCCCATATCCTCAAGTCCGTTCTCTAGTAGGTCTGTGTCTTTATTCCCGTCTTACCCCTAGGTTCTTCATTTTAGAATCCTCAGGTAGCTGAGAAAAATCTGTATCTTCTTAAGCTTTTTGGATGATTCCAGTTTGAGAACATCTGGTTTAAAGGATACAACTAAAAGACTGAATCTTTCCTACTGTTGTGTTTTGACTCATTCTGACTCTTGTGCATTACAGATCTGGAAACATGAGTGGGATTATCAAATATATCACTCAGTAGGTCTTGGCCCAAAGAATCTCTCGCTCCTATGTAATTATACTACATTGATAGGGTCAAGGTAACTTCTCAGTAGGTATACTTTTCTAGCAAGAAAATATTGACATTTGCTATTTGAGTATCCTTGTTTCATTGTAATTTACTGGCACTGTGCTAGATTTCTGTCACCCCAACAGGGTTTCTTGAAGCTTACAAGAGTACAGTAACATGTTGAGGCAAAAATAGCTTAAAAATAATAAAAACCACATTCCGTGGTGAAAGATGAGTGGTGGGGTAGATAAGACAGATCTCAAGGTCACGAGAAGGGAGCTAAACACTTTCTACCCCCAACAAGTGGAGAGAGAAAGGAAAACCAACACTAGCATTTATTATCATTTACTATGTGCCACCTTAATTTTATGACATCATGTGCATTTACCCTTGATTCGACCCCAGTACTATTAACTCCGCCATCTTTCTCAAACCGGAAAGAGAGGAGAAAAACACGGCCACGAGAGGTTTGAATAAGATGCTTTCCAAAAACCAGCTACTAATAAGTGTTCTCAGCTCATCCTCTGCACACAGTCAGCCCTCCAGACAGGGCTGGTCCTGCCATTCCTCACTGGGAAGAATGGGTAAAGCGGCCAATTGTGCTCTTCCCTGAGGCACTTTTTATATCCACAGACATGACCTGAGAATTTGGATTTTTTTATTTGCAACATTCAGACAATCTCTTGTAGTCCTGGGAGACCACTTCTGGCAGCAAAGTTGGCAGAAAAAAAGATTTTTCAAAAGAAAAGAACCTACCTAAATACCTTGGAGAACAGTGAAAAAAAAAAGGGAGAAGCATTCCGTTCCTCGTGGATCAGAATGACCTTCCATTCAAAGCCTCAATGGCAAGTGGAAAGGAGAGAAAATTTTCAGGATTACTTGATCCAAAAAAGATCTTTCATCATACTTCTTGTTTAACTCAGATTATCCCCAAATGTATGTTTTCCACTTTTTAAAACATCTGCATGAATTTTCATTTAACGTCCTTATCTGAATTGTATTTTTTTAAACTTCATTGGGCAAATATCCCAGGTTAAATAGCTAAGATTTTCAGGAGCCAAACAAATCAACAATCTCAAAGAATCCATACCTAAGAGATGCTCCTATCACAGAAAAGCAATATTTAGATGGCTGTACGCCCCACAGCTGTCAGCACATCTAAATGATTCACCAACATAATAAATTATGTACTTTAAGGAAATTTAAAAAATAGTTCCATTAATATTTCCTGAATTAAATTAAGCACAAATGTCAGTTGAAGAGTTAGCACATTCATAGCTCAGAGGCAGTAACAAAGATTCAAAGTGGAAAGTGAAAGAAATACATAGCCCCAGTTATGGACACAGCCTGTTGAACCTCCTTAAATCTCAGTCATGACCAGGTATTAAAGGGCAATGAGGGAGCATCACGTTTGTTGAAGCCTCTGCATGAGGACAAATATCTGCCCACCCTTCCCAGAGTATGACTGCTATCTTGAGGTTCAAAGGGCTTCTGTTTTGTTCTACTGTTGACATTTGGTTCTGCGGGACTTAGACAAGGAGAAGGCAAAGTGTAACAATTCCATTCTGGTACCACCTCCAGAAAAATGCTGAGCAACAGAGTCACGCACAAGTCACACAGGTTCTTTTAAATTTCCTAGTAGCCACATGAAAAGAATAAGAAGAAACCAATGAAATTAGTCTCCATGATAGTCTAGGTTTAATCCAACATATCCAAAACATTATTTCAACATGTAACCAACATAAAAATAATTATTAATGAGACATTAATAATGTCTTGACATTTTTTATGCTAAGTCAATGAAATCCCAGGACATCTCAATGTGCACTAGCCACATATCAAGTGCTCAACAGCACATGTTGGAATTAACAGATACACACTACCATACACAAAACAGATAACCAACAAGGTCCTACTGTAGAGCACAGGGAACTCTACTCAATATTTTGTAATCACCTATAAGGGAAAAGAAACTGAAAAAGAATATATATGTCCAAATCACTTTTTTGTACACCTGAAACTAACACAACGTTGTAAATCCCTATATTTCAATAAATAAAAACTAAAAATAAAATAAAATAAAAGGATGGATACTTAAGACCAAAAAAGAAAAAGACAGCACATGAGACTATTGGCTACCATAATGGACAGCACAGTTACAGACCATTTCCACCATCTCAGAAAGTTCTGTTGCACAGTGTTGATTTAGGGTATTAGAAACTTTAAAATGGAGAAATCATTGCATCTGGCTTGAGCGGGTTGGTCTGAGGGCTAGCGGCCAGCCACCCTCAGGCATCTTTTGCTCTTCCTATATGCCCAGTCTCTGGGGTTAATGATTCCATCAGTTTAGGGAAGCTCAAACTTTCCCATCGACAACATGCACAGAGAAGAAATAAATTAAGGGCCTTGAAACTGATGCTCCCCAAGGTACGTCCCTTTCAGCTCTCACCATGTCTTTGGCAGCTGCTATAGGAATCTGTGTGAACAGTATTAAATGACTTTAAAAGAAACAGTTTGTTTCAAAAGGAGCACCTACAAAGCTGTACCTTAAGAAAGACACAAAAACACTTGGTTTGAACATGGCTTTTTCTTTCCCTTTTTGTTTAGCAGTGTTTTCCCCAGTGGGGACAGGCACACAGCCCAGGAGATGTTCTCCCTTGCAGTTTATCCAGGAGTTATCCTGCAGCACACTACTCTAGCTCAGAAGTTCAAGGGTAAACCCAGCAGCCTCTTTCTTCCCCGCCTCCTGAAGTGAAGTTGCCAAAAGAAATGACTCTTTCCCAGAATGGTTATTACAAGAAGAAAATACACGGTTCAGCCATTTAAGTAAGGCACAAATTTACTGAAGTCATGGCCCTGTGGATATGTATGTAAATTTGGTGAATTCAAAACTATACATTCAGCAAGAAACAGGAACGCCTATAGAAAGAGAGCCAGCTGTCCCCTGCCATCCCACTCAGTGAGCATATGATCTCAGAGGGAGCAACCTGTCCCATTCTCCTGCACACTGGAGCATCTTTTTGCCATGAGTACCATCTAATCTTTTAAATAAAACATTGTTTGTGCACTTGGCCCCTAAACTCAGCAGTGTACTTTATTGCCTGGTTAAAGGATTAATCTAGGATATTTTGACTGTGCACAATTTTTGCCTGAAGACTTGATTATGCACCCTACCCCCTGAGTGAGGGGCTCCTGTACTTGCCATATTTCACATGGCAGGTTCCTCCAAGATGACCTCTTGAAGCTGACACCATGGTAGGGAAGATAAAGGCATATACACAAACAACCATCAAGTTAGGCAGAAAGCCACAATACCTGTTAGACAATTAAAACAAAATATGAAAACCCAAAACAGTAGAGTAACATTTCTGCCAGTTTAAGAGAAGACTTCTTAGAGGATGTAGCGTTTGACACAGGTCTTCAAAGAAGAGAAGGACTTCAAGAAACAGGGATAGGATGGAGCAACTTTATACCCAAAAGGAAAGTATATAAATAAATCCATAAAAATAAGAAATTAGATTATGAGCTGAAGAAATAGATGGTATTTCAGTTTGACCAACATGTAGGAAGCATTAGAAAAAAAAGCGGGGAAATGTGTGTGTAGATAGAGGCTTGGGCCCAATCCCCAAAGGTTAGTTATGGTAGAATAATCTGTGATTGTAAGTCCCAATATGCATAACAGCTCAAACATAGTAAATACTTATTTTCCATCCATGTAACAGTGTCCAGCAGAAACCTAGCTTGGTGGGTACCTCTACTCCCCATGGTGAGTCATGGACCCAGGCTCCTTCCACCCTGTGGCTCCACCATCCCTTAAGGGGAAGGGGTACAATGTGGGTTGTATTTCGGAGAGCTAAGAATGACTTTTACATTTTTAAAGAGTTTTAAAAAACTTTAAAAAGATTTATATTGACAGAGACCATCCCACAAAGCCTAAATATTTACTATCTGACCCTTTCCAGAAAAAAACTTGGCAACTCCTGCCTTAGGGCCTCACTGTCTTCTGTATGCAACAGTCAAAAAGAGAAAAAAATTGTGGAGGGGCTTCAACCCCTTCTTAAAAGCCTTGCCCCCAAATGACATCCATCACTTCTGCTCTCCTCCCATTGGCTAGAACTCAGTCACATGACCACTCCTACTTACAAAGAAGGCTGGGAATGTAGTCCAGCTGTGTGTCCAGGAAGAAAAGGAAACAGGTTTCTGGTGGACAGCTAGCAGTCTCTGGACACCCAGTTTATATAATATTTTCTTCAAAAAGCAATGAGGAACCACAAGGAAGTTTAAAGAGAGAACTGACGTGATAAAATTGCCTAACAGCATCTCCTTCTGACGTTGTAATAAGCAGCTACCCGCAGGAAGCAGAATCAGGCATTCTCGAGGCAACGAGGCACTAACACAGATTTAAGTGCACATGGCAAATGGCCCATACCGATTTTTTTAAACTACCTATTTGTCATTTAAACGCAAGGCAATTAGCATACCCATTTTTATTTTCCGGAAAGCACAGGCTGTAGTTGTAAGGATTTACAGTAACAGTAGATTCTCATAAATGGTATGTGAAAACTACAAACAGCATGGTGTAGATTCAAAGATAAACTTCCTTCAGCAGAGAAGCACAGAGCAGATATCAGTGGGAACACAAGGAACATATGGGAATTGGCGGTTCAGGAGCTGACAGCCTCTTCACCATGATGCGAAATAAGCAGAGGCTCTGCAATCAGGATGACTTGGGTTTAATTTCTACTCCGACACAAGCTATGAGACTGCAAAGTCACCCCATGTCTCTGTGCTCAGTTTCATCACATGTAAAACAGAGGTAAAAAGAACCTTTTTTTTGCAAACCATTGTAAGGATTAATAATAATACACAGAAAACAGCTGACCCAGTGCCAGGCACAGAATAAACCCTCAATAAATTTTAACTACTCTCAGTACTATTATCATTATCATGCCTATTTAGGCCTCTTTTGAACAAAAATGAAGTCATTTGTATCTTAAAATGGTTTCCCAATGACACATAATTTACAAACATATTAAAATATGTGGTTATGGGACTTCCCTGGTAGTGCAGTGGTTAAGAATCCACCTGCCTATGTGGACACAGGGGACACGGGGACACAGGTTTGATCCCTGGTCCGGGAAGATCCCACATGCCATGGAGCAACTAAGCCTGTGCACCACATCTACTGAGCCTGTGCTCTAGAGCCCACGAGCCACAACTACTGAGCCCATGTGCCTAGAGCCCGTGCTCTGCAACAAGAGAAGCCACTGCAATGAGAAGCCCGTGCACCACACTGAAGAGTAGCCCCCTCGCCGCAATTAGAGAAAGCCCGAGCACAGCAACGAAGACCCAACGCAGCCAAAAAAAAAAAAAAAAAAAGTGGTTATAGCTTGCTCTTTCATTTCAAATTTACAAGAGAAGAAGAAGTTCAAAAAGCAATTCCCTTAATTAAAAGGAATCTTCAACTCACGAATGAGGTTTTAGAGCCATTAAATGAGTGAATCCAGTCCATTCTTCATACACTGTGGTGGTTTTAAAAACTAGTCTACCTTTAAACATTTAGAACCTATTGGTTCCTGGATGAAGGTTCCAGGTAGAGTCATTTTCCACTATGAGACATTTGTATTAGTCACTTAAGTCATCATTTCATAGAGACAGGAAACAGAAGACAATATATAAAATATCATATATCGCTTATATGTGGAATCTTAAAAAAAAGGTTACAGGTGAACTTACCTACAAAACAGAAATAGAGCTACAGATGTAGAAAATAAACTTATGGTTACTGTCGGGTAAGGGTCGGGGGAGGGATAAATTGGAAGATTGGGATTGACACATACACACTACTTTATATAAAATAGATAACTAATAAGGACCTACTGCATAGCACAGGGAACTCTACTCAATACTCTGTAATGGCCTATATGGGAAAAGAATCTTAAAAAGAATGGATATACGTATATGTATAACTGATTCACTTTGCTGTACACCTGAAACTAACACAACATTGTAAATCAACTATACCCCAATACAAATTGTTTTTTAAAAAGGCAATGTATGAAACAAAAGTATTCTGTGACCTTCATCTGATGCTTTTTGCTCCATGACAAATCAATGGTCAACTTATCAAAAAATTATGAACTCCATATTTGAAGCACATAGCAGGCATTCAGTGAAGATTTGTTGTTGTTTAATAAAGTAAGGTGGACCCTGGGCCTGTAGTTTAAGTTACTCTTCTGAAAGCCCCTCTCATCATCATTCAAAGTTGACATGATCCTCCACCTTAAGCTGGGTTCCCTCGGAAGCGGGCCTGAGACAAGAATTTGAATGCACGTGGTTTAGTCTTGAGGCTACCCCAAGAAGAACCAGGAGGGAAGCCAGGAAGTAAGATGCAGAGAGAGAGGGAGAAAATTAATCAAGTTTCAATGAGAAGGTTACCCCTGCCTGCTGGCAACTAGGGCTCAGTCCTGCTGGGAACCTCTGGGGGGCGATGCCTCACGGTTGTTCCACAGTATGGGGGGAGGGGGGAAGCTGAGGTACTTATCCATCAACTCCTTTTGCCACAGGTTGAGAGCAACACCTGAGGGTGTTAATACCCTGGCACTCTTGCCTGCCCAGTTAGGTCAAGAACTTTTTCTTCCTACAGCCAGAGAAAACCCCCTGGTGGTGCCAAAGAGGTATGGGTAAGGCACTAATAATGTGTATTAATATACATCATTATATATATGATATAGAATTATACTATGTATTACATATAATATTATATACAGTATATAATTAATATATTATATATAAAAATTACTTAAAATAATTAACAGTAGTATATTAAAATTTAATGATAAAATAAGCCAAATATTATTATCATCACTGGTATTTTACCCAAAAGGAAATATTTTTATCTACCCTAAACCATACCAGAAATTCTGATTGTCCATTGTATTATTCAGGGTTCTCCAGAGAAACAGGAACAATAGGATATGTGTACAGATAGATATAGAAGTAAAGATGGAGGTGGAGGTGGAGATGGAGATGGAGATAGAGAAGGAATTGGCTCACATGATTGTTACAGAGCCTGGCAAGTCCCAAGGTCTGTGGGGTGAGCTGGCAAGTTGGAGACTCAGGAGAGCTGAAAGCGTAGTTCCAGTCAAAGGATGTCAGGCTCCAGGTCCAGAAAGAGCTGATGGTTCAATTCAAAACTACAGGTGGGATAAAACCAAAACCCCAGCTCAAAGGCCATCAGGCAGGAAGAATTCTCTCTTACTCAGAGGAGGGTCTGCTTTCAGTTCTATTCATATCTTCAACTGATTGGATGAGGCTCACCCACGTTAGGGAGAGCAACCTGCTTTACTCAACCTACCAACTCAAATGTTAGTCTCATCCAAAAACACCCTCACGGAAACACCCAGAATAATGTTTAAACCACTACCTGGGCATCCCATGGCCTAGCCAAGTCGACACATAAAAGTAACCATCACGTTCATTTAGTAAATGGAGCAATCAGTAGTTGTGGCAGTTGTTTTCAGACTGAGAACTCAAAATACTTAAATGTCTTCACACTTTCACAACAGACAAAAACTAAGCCAGGGTAAACGATTATAGGAAAGAATGTTTGAACGAGTCCCCACTGATGAAACACATTATGAGAATAGCTGTATTTTATGCTCAAATGTGTCTGTCAGTCACATAGTCAGCCCAACTTGTTTTTAGGGTCAGGGGTCACAGGTCTGCAGTCAAGGGTGTTCGTTTCAAGGAGCTCTGGATGGACCACAGTGGGAAGGAAGATCAAGGTATACACATTCTTTTCTTACAATATGACAGAGAGCTTTCTGTAATGAAGCAAGAAAGGCAGAGGCCAGATACACCCATCTCAGAATCGGTGATCCATCTGCTTTGTAGATACACCCATCTCAGAGTCGGTGACCCAATCATTTGGGATGACTCAAATGTCACCCCTGACATTTGAGTTCCTAGATATATCAAAAGAAATACATCCAAATCTAGTTAATGACTTGTTTTTTATTATTTCTAATCAATCAGATTTTATTTTTCTAAATATTAACTATTCCATACAGTTATCCCTGACACCCTCTGCTTAAAACCTAGTGAGTGAAAGGGATCAGAACTCCTCATTTTCAAGGTCTGTGTTCTTACTGGAAATCACGAGTGAGTGTTTGCTTCTCTGCTCTGGATATATATGTGTCAGAAATCACAGTATCTCACTACAAACTTTACCAGCTAAAAGTGATAGATATATAGTATGTCATTTGTGTGTGTTTTTAATACTTTTCCTGGTATAAATGATATTTTACCCAAAAAAAAGGAGAGGAATTTTAGGGAGAGTGGGAGGAGGCAGTTGGTGTTTTTATTTAATTATTTTCTTTTCTGACCTAGGTGTCAGGTAAGAAGAAATTAGTCAGGGACTCTGCTACATCCTGGGATGTAAGAGAAAATAAAATAGATAAAAATGTATGCCTTCATGGAGTTTACATTCAGTGGGCAAGGGAGGGAAGATAGAAGTAAATCACTGAAATATAAGTAAGTGCTTAAAGAAAGGTAAGTCATGCAAGAAGAACAGAAAGCGTGAAGGAGAGAACTTCCCACTCCAATCCAGTAGCCAAGAGAGGTTCAGTGAGGTCTGTTGGACAGGTATGCTAAGTGAGTGCTTTCCAGGCAGAGGGGACAGCCAATGCAAAGGCCCTGGGGCATAGGCCTGGCCTTTACTGGTCAGGGATCAGTAAAACAACAGGGAGAGCACTGGGAGGTGAGGCCAAAGGAGGTGGGTGCAGTGGCCAATTCCTAAAGGGATTTGTAGGCTATCCTAAGGGCCTTGGCTCTTATTCCAAGCAAAACTGGGCAGGGATGTGAGCAGAGGAATGACATTACCTGTCTTATGTTTTAACAGGATCACCTGGGGGGCCACATTGAGAGCAGACTAATAAGGGACAGAAATGGAAGCAGAGGGATCAATAAGGTGGCTGGGGACGTGATCCAGCTGAGAGAAGACGGCATGTTGTTAGGGGTGATCACAGGGCAGTTGGTGAAAATGGTCAGATGCTGGGTCTATTTTAAAGTGAAAGCCAATATAATTGGCTGGGAGGTCCTGTGTGGTAAGTGAAAGAAAGAGAGGCAGCATAGACTTCTCAAAAATTCCAGGCCTGAGCTCCTGGAAGAATGAGAGGGCCATCTACTGATGTGGGAGGACCAGGAAGAAGGAACTTCTCACTCAGGTAGAGCATGTGAGTTGTGAGATGCCTGTTAATAGTTCAGGTGGAAAGTCAAGCAGACGGTCAGACACATAGGTCTGGACACAGAGCAGAGGTACATATGCAAGTGTGATCTGAGACCATCATCAGCAGAGATGGGGTTAAAGTTGAGACTGGCTGAGGTCACCAAGGGAGAGCATTCACAGAGAAAAGAAAAGAAATTCAAATGGAAATAAGTTACTGAAAACTGTGCAACTGAAAAAATATCATTTTCCATATATTTTAAAACCATTTTTAATAATTAGAAAGTGAATTTAGAGAAAGTACAATATATATAGAAGCCTAATAAAGAAAATTTAAATCATCCATAATCCCTACTACCCAGAGATAAACACTATCAATATTTGCTATATTTGCATAATTAGGATAATACTACACAACTATACTGTAAACTGCTTTTTTTCACTTAATGGATCATGAGCTTTTCCCAAAGTAAACTACCTATGAATAGGCTATTATTTATTTAACCAGTTCCTCACGTTGGTGGACCTCTAGAGTATTTCCAATTTTTCACCATTATGCATAACACTGAAACATTATTTATGTAAATAAATCTATTTATGAATCTCCAATTATTTCCTTGTAACACACTCTTAAAAGAAAAATTGCTAGGTTGAATGATGTGAACCTTTTAATTGTTTTGGATACACACTGTCAAACTGTTCTCAAGAAAGACTGCACTAATTCACACTCAAAACAATGCCTTTTTTCCCACCCTCTTTGCACTGAATGGGGAGTCAAATATTTACCTTTGTGAATTTGAAAATAGGCGAGGTGTTTCAATGCTGTTTCATTTCATTATTTCTAGGGAAGCTTAAAAAGTTTCATGTTTATTTGGCTTTTTAAATTTCTCATTTTATGAAGTATTTTGCTCATATAAATTACTTGCTCGTAACCTTTGCCCATTTTTCTAGTAAGGTGTTCATCTTTTCCTTATTGAATTATAAAAGCTCTTTCTATATTAAATATAGCAAGTTCACTTTTGTTTTGGTTTTCTGAGTTCTTTTATGTAAAAATAAATCAAGGTCCCTCCCAGATTCTGATGCAAATACCAGAAAGTATACTGTTACATTACAGTGTAATTCAGAGCCTTCAGTTCCTTTCAGGGGTCCCACAGGATTCCTCAGGCAGGTGCCAGGAATTCTAAGACAGTGTTTTTCAAAAGGCAATTCTTAGAGCATCTGCACCAACATTTCCCTAGGAACCCTTTTAGAAATGCAGATTCTCATGCACCAACTCAAACCTACTGAATGAAAATTGCAAGGAACAGGGGCAGGCTGAGAATTTGCTCCTTTGACAAGTCTCCAGGTGATGTTTTCTGCACAGTAAGTTTGGAAGTCACAGCAAATAGAATGGAGAATAGAACTCACTCTCTGAATTTTGAGACTCTTAAAGACTAACTTTAAGATACCAGGTTAGATTTCAACTGTAGCAGGGCCTGGGATATTGCCTGGCTCTATCCTCACTCACCTTAGGGATTTTCTCAGAGTCCACAGTGTGAGCCTGGAATGGCCCACCGACCACCATGGCTGCCGCTCTGGTTACCTAACAGGTTACACAGACCCCTGCAGCTGCAGACGCAGGTATACACACCCTCACACAGCACCAGAAAAGCCATTTAGAACACAGTAGAACATGCCAAGGAAGAAGCAGCATCTCTGGTTTAAAAAGTAAGTCACTCCTGAAAATTGCCCTGTCATCTGTGGATAGCTGGGACGAGCTCCATTTTCCTCTCTAATGTAGCATACCACAAATTATTAATAGTAAAAAAAAAAAAAAAAAAAAGTATTTAAAAAGAGCCAGACATCCTTTATGCCGACTCATATTCTGATGTCTCACCATTTTGCTTAGGTCATTCCTGCAACAACCAACTGTGGGTAGGTCATCCACAGTTGACCTTACCCAGGACTTACCCGGGTTGGAAGCCTGCCAAAGGCTGCCAAGATACACCTGGAAAAATGCAGGAGAGTTGACACCCCTATGGAAGTGGTTCTCAAAGTGTGGCCCCTGGATTAACAGCCTCAGCATCACTTTAGAACTTGCAAAAAATGAAGATTCTGTGGCCCTACCACAGACCTACTGAAACTCAATAGACTTGAGTTTGGGATGTCCCCAGCAATAACCAGTTTAATCACACACCCTTGGTCTGGCTTTACTTTTTCTCTATTTTGCTCTTCCAAGCCCCACACTTCAATCCCTTGGGATCATTTCCCAAAATAAACAACCTCCGTAAGTCCTTGTCTCATGTTCTACTTTTCTGGAAGAACCCACGCTAAACAGATCTCATTCCATCAATGTCAACACACAAGCTTACTATCCCACAGATCTCAATCTTTCTTGTAATACCCACTTGCTCAGTGGACAACTCACTCCCCTCTGATTTTAACAAGTGCTCGTATCTGCTTCCTTTCGGTTTTTTCCTAATACTCTGTAGGTACATCCCAACTTCGGCCAGAATCACCATTCACTATGCTTCAAGAGTATTCTTTCTGTCTTCATTCCCAAATGAACACCTTCTAACCCCCAGATTCTTCAGTATCAGTATCCATATCATTATCAATCAATCAATACCAATATCCACTGCAGGATAACTGCTACCAGAATATAACATCCTGGTGGTATCTGAGGGCTGATGTCCTCTGGTGAGTATGACAGTAGACAACTCATTTTGCCCCAGTGGGGCTGCTGATTAAGAAGAAAGCAGGACCCTTACTAAGTTTGCAATGGTAAATTCTTCCTCCCTGGGATGTCCCCACCTCCTAGAACTCCTTCCAATAAAGAGTCTTCCTGTGGTATTTAAGAAAAGGATTTAGTGGGATTGCTAGATCATACAGTAGCTCTATTTTTAGTTTTTTTTTTTTTTTTTTTTTTTTTTTTTCCGCGGTATGCGGGCCTCTCACCGCTGTGGCCTCTCCCGTTGCGGAGCACAGGCTCCGGGCGCGCAGGCTCAGCGGCCATGGCTCACGGGCCCAGCCGCTCCGCGGCACGCGGGATCCTCCCGGACCGGGGCACGAACCCACGTCCCCTGCCTCGGCAGGCAGACTCCCAACCACCGCGCCACCAGGGAAGCCCTATTTTTAGTTTTTTAAGGAACCTCCAGACTGTCTTCCATAGAGGCTGCACCAATTTACATTCCTATCAACAGTGTAGGAGGTTCCCTTTTCTCCACACCCTCTCCAGCATTTGTTATTTGTATTTGTAGACTTTTTAAGGATGACCATTCTGACTCGTGTGAGGTGGTACCTCATTGTAGTTTTGATTTGTATAAGAAGAAGTGTTTTTGTTCTAGTTCTGTGAAAAATGCCATTGGTAGTTTGATAGGGATTGCATTGAATCTGTAGATTGCTTTGGGTAGTAGAGTCATTTTCACAATGTTGATTCTTCCAATCCAAGAACATGGTATATCTCTCCATCTATTTGTATCATCTTTAATTTCTTTCATCAGTGTCTTATAATTTTCTGCATACAGGTCTTTTGTCTCCTTGGGTAGGTTTATTCCTAGATATTTTATTCTTTTTGTTGCAATGGTAAATGGGACTGTTTTCTTGATTTCACTTTCAGATTTTTCATCCTTAGTGTATAGGAATGCCAGAGACTTCTGTGCATTAATTTTGTATCCTGTAACTTTACCAAATTCATTGATTAGCTCTAGTAGTTTTCTGGTAGCATCTTTAGGATTCTCTATGTATAGTATCATGTCATCTGCAAACAGTGACAGAGAAATGGAAATAAAAACAAAAATAAACAAATGGGACCTAATGAAACTTCAAAGCTTTTACACAGCAAAGGAAACCATAAACAAAACCAAAAGACAACCCTCAGAATGGGAGAAAATATTTGCAAATGAAGCAACTGACAAAGGATTAATTTCCAAAATTTACAAGCAGCTCATGCAGCTCAATAACAAAGAAACAAACAATCCAATCCAAAAATGGGCAGAAGACCTAAATAGACATTTCTCCAAAGAAGATATACAGACTGCCAACAAACACATGAAAGAATGCTCAACATCATTAATCATTAGAGAAATGCAAATCAAAACTACAATGAGATATCATCTCACACCAGTCAGAATGGCCATCATCAAAAAATCTAGAAACAATAAATGCTGGAGAGGGTGTGGAGAAAAGGGAACACTCTTGTACTGTTGGTGGGAATGTAAATTGATACAGCCACTATGGAGAACAGTATGGAGGTTCCTTAAAAAACTACAAATAGAACTACCATATGACCCAGCAATCCCACTATTGGGCATATACCCTGAGAAAACCATAATTCAAAAAGAGTCATATATCAAAATGTTCATTGCAGCCCTATTTACAATAGCCCGGAGATGGAAACAATCTAAGTGTCCATCATCGGATGAATGGATAAAGAAGATGTGGCACATATATACAATGGAATATTACTCAGCCATAAAAAGAAACGAAATTGAGCTATTTGTAATGAGGTGGATAGACCTAAAGTCTGTCATACAGAGTGAAGTAAGTCAGAAAGGGAAAGACAAATACCGTATGTTAACACATATATATGGAATTTAAGAAAAAAAAATGTCATGAAGAACCTAGGGGTAAGACAGGAATAAAGACACAGACCTACTAGAGAACGGACTTGAGGATATGGGGAGGGGGAAGGGTGAGCTGTGACAAAGCGACAGAGAGGCATGGACATATATACACTACCAAACGTAAGGTAGATAGCTAGTGGGAAGCAGCCGCATAGCACAGGGAGATCAGCTCGGTGCTTTGTGACCGCCTGGAGGGGTGGGATGGGGAGGGTGGGAGGGAGGGAGACGCAAGAGGGAAGAGATATGGGAACATGTGTATATGTATAACTGATTCACTTTGTTATAAAGCAGAAACTAACACACCATTGTAAAGCAATTATACCCCAATAAAGATGTTAAAAAAAAAAGTGTTTTTAAATCTTGCTGTGAATGACTGATTTGCTTGTGCATGTGTACACATGTGCATGTGTGTGTGTGTGCATGTGTGCAGAGAGAGAGTGAAAGGGAGGATAAAGTAATTGTAATAAAATACTGACATCTGGGGATTCTGGGTAAGGGGTATATGGGAATTCTTTGTACTATTTTTGCAACTTTTCTGTAAATTGCAGTTACTGCAAAGTAAAATGACTGTACAGTGTACATGACCGCTGTCCTGCTGCCGGCCATTTATTTTGGTTGCCTGGCATTTGCCTCCAGTGCAAATAGTCCTGCAGCAAACAGCATGTATTATTTGTAGACTTTCTGATGATGGCCATTCTGACCAGTGTGAGGCGATACCTCATTGTAGTCTGTAGTTGTGATTTGCATTCCTCAAATAATTAGTGATGTTGAGCATCTTTTCATGTGCTTGTTGACCATCTGTATGTCTTCTTTGGAGAAATACATATTTAGCTCTTTTGCCCATTTTTTGATTGAGTTGTTTGTTTTTTTGATATTGAGTTGTATGAGCTGTTTTATATGGTATTTTGGAAACTAAGCCACTCCTGGGCATATATCCAGAAAATATGAAAACTCGAATTCGAGAAGATACATGCACCCCAATGTTCATAGCAGCACTATTCGCAATAGCTAAGACATGGAAACAACCTAAATGTCCATCTACAGATGAATGGATAAAGAAGATGTGAGATATATATATATATATATATATATATACACACACACACACACACACGTATACACACAAAGGAATATTAGTCAGCTATAAAAAAGAGTGAAATAATGCCATTTGCAGCAACATAGATAGATCTAAAGAGTATTATACTAGGTGAAGGAAGCCAGACAGAGAAAAACAAATATTATATGACCTCACTTATTTGTGGAATCTAAAAAAAAATAATACGAATCAAGTTGTTACAAAACAGAAACAGAGTCACAGACACAGCAAACAAAATTATGGTTACCAAAGGGGAAAAGGATGGGGAGGAATAAATTAGGAGCTTGGGATTAACATACATACACTAGTATATATAAAATTGATAATCAACAAGGACCTACTGTATAGCACAGGGAACTATATTCAATATCTTGTAATAACTATAATGGAAAAGAGTCTGAAGCTGTATACCTGAAACTAACACAATATCGTAAATCAAGAATAGCTAAATTTAAAAAAATTTATTTTTTTAAAGTAAGAAAAATAGGATTTAGTTATACCTGGTCTTCTATGGCCGAGAAAGAAATGCACCAGTAGTCAAGAAGAAAACAAATAGGAAGGTTGCAAACAGCTGAGAAACAGAGGAGGGAAAATCAAGAGGAAGTGTTTCCAACACCCCGCCTGCTGAGAACGTTTACAGCCTGCTTTAAAATTGCTGAGATGAAAGAGGAGGATCAGAAAGAAGTTTTGAAGTATATTTCTCTTTTCCTCCTCTGGGCAGGACATTTGTGTTAAAAACAGTTTAGCAAAAGAAATAAGATCAATCAAAAAAGGTCTGTGGAAAGAAGAAAAATGTAATGAAGCCTGTATTCTGTTGCTGCCGCTGCTGTTATGGTATAAGCAAGAAAGGATTGTGTTCTTAAAGTGGGGAGGGAGGCAAGGCGGGGGTCCGGGAAGGCTAAATACGAAAAGAGAAGTGTCAGCTGGGAGGAGGACTTTAGATCCGAGTACTTAGTAATTTATAGCATCCTGGTGTGAGAGAAGTCATCTTACCTTTGACTGTGGTTTTTGCCTAACTCATCTATTACAACAAATGACTGGAAACCCAGAGCGTGTGATTCATTTATCTCTCAACTTGCTCAAGCCCAGGCTAACCCAGAGAGAAAACAGGGATGAGAAAACCATCTATCATTTTGAATTAAACACTTGTTACTAAATCATGAAAATTTGTCCTTTATCCAACCTATGTCCAAGATCCATAACAAAAGGTCATGTCTCGGAAACAAGGTGACTTGAAGGCTTCCACTAAATCTCTAGCCTTCCGTGAACTTGAGCTTAAACCTTCAAAGACAACAGGGCATGGACTTTGGCAGCAAATGATCCAATTACTTTCATGCTGATGTGAAAATAGTGACGCTCTTCATTTATAACATAGTTTCACTGTGAATATTTCAAGTTTCGTTTTGATTCTGGCCTTCAATGCTCACTGATAAGTATGCAGAAAGAGGTACTTCAGGACGTTTTATTGCCATATTGCTTATTACTGCCTCTGTGTTTAAAAAATCTGCTTAGTGCAAGTAGGGTACAGTCAATTCGTGCATACTGGATTT
Source organism: Orcinus orca (assembly GCF_937001465.1). Taxonomy (NCBI): domain Eukaryota; kingdom Metazoa; phylum Chordata; class Mammalia; order Artiodactyla; family Delphinidae; genus Orcinus; species Orcinus orca. The sequence goes on along the minus strand of NC_064563.1, from coordinate 6,063,656 downwards.
AATTTTCTATTAAGCAAATAAAAATGCCTAGATGCAATTTACAGATCTTCTTTTTTTCAAATATTGTATATGTGTGTTGATTTCTAGTGCCATCTGAATGACCTCATGCTGAAAGGTTTGCATTTCCAAACTATATACAGAACCCATTAAGTGAAAGAAATATAAGTCATAACTTAGGAAAGAAAATGCCCCAATCGTAACCCAGTGATTTTACATAACCAATATGTCTCTGGCCTCATCAGCCTACTACTATAAAATAAGGTCCCATTTTCTTTTGTTTACCAAACTATTATACCAAAGTCATTTCCTAGTCACCAGGAATTGGCTATCGTTCACGCCACTCTCCCAAGTGACCTTCAGCTATTTCTGAGGATGGCCCAGAATGCTACTTACCACCTGTGCAACCAGGAACATGCCCCCTCACTCTGATTCTCCACTTCTGGGGCCTTTGTCATTTGACCTCTACTGCCCATGACCTGCCCCATATCAACAAGTGCATGACATAGCCGCCATCTGTCACCTACTGCTGCTGCTCCAGACTTATCCTGGGGGACCCTGGTCCTCCTGTCCTGCTGCACAGGCAAAGGACAGGCAAAGGCCCCTGATGAACTCCCCAAAAAGACAACAGACAATCTGTCAATAAAGCAAAGCTAAGTCAATTCAAGCTCGCCGCAGGAAGGGAGAACACCATTTCCATTGGGGCTCAGCAAGTCTTAAAAGGGGAAATCAGAGGTAGGGCATTTATAGGGCTTTAGGGTCTGGGCTCAAGTCCGTTAAGACCTCTCTCTTGAGCTGGGGAACTAGCTGGGATTGGGGAAAGTCTGTGACCTGATAGTTTAGCATCAGTGGATACAGAGCTGAGACTCTGGAAGCACATCTTGATAAGTAAATTGCTGTTTGATAAGCAGGCTGTTTGCCTTGGTGAGCAGACCGCTGGCTCTGATAAATTAATCAGTGGGAATTTCCCAAAGCAGTCATGTTATTCACTGGAGTACCATCTTATCCTTCCCAGGCAAACGTGTCCTGAAACAAAAAACTAACTGATGTTAACATAGGTGCACTAGAGCCTTATCCACATCTTGCTGACACCAAAAGTCTCAGTTTCCCCTCCCCTATTTGACAGGCCAAGCCCTATCTGAGGGCTCAAAGACCAGCTTCCTGTCTCACTCCAGACCAGCCTCACCCAGCCAAGGGCAGGTCATTCCCTTCCACCAGAGTCTTTCAGAACCTCAGAATCCACCCAGTTGACTCTCAACCTTCTTTAGGAAAAGAAAGAAAGGAAGAAAGGAAGGAAGAAAGAAGGGACACAGGCCTTCACTAAGTTCAGCCTTTCCTGTGTCCTTTTTTCTTGCCTAAAGTTAACATGAACTTACAGTAAGAACCCCCTGAATCCCAGGAAAGATATGGTCTGGCTCTGGCCCTATGGCCCAACAAGAGTGTTGCACTGGTATATTTCTCAGTTTCTGGTTCAGCTGGTCTTTCTCATGGTACCCTGGTAACCTATGTTTTTTAAAAACTAGACCTAAAACATATGTTTTTATGTTTCTAGGTCTACATTTCTACTCCTTCAAAGCTTCAAGGAAGAGATTTGCTCTAATTGTGGAAGACAATGAGAAAATGGCCCCTTCTGCTCTGCAATTCATAATCTGATTCTAGATAGCATGTTAATTTTTTTAAATTATCTTAATAGTCCAAAACAAAAGAAGCCTATAACCAATAAATATATACCAACCTAAACTAATAAAATAAATGCTATGCAACACATACTTTCTTTTACCTGCCACATTTTTTAATCCATTCAAGGAAATAGCCTCTTCCCAAGCTAAAGCCATTCATTCATATGTTGTTTAAAATATGAGTTGCTTCCCATTGATGACTTCAGTCAATGCCTTCATTCTAACTGCAATGGCAAAATCATCTGACTCGAGGATATAAGTTCTGGAGCCACAAAAGCACTAAGGTCTCTGCAACATCCTATTTTGTTAGGCAAATGCTTACAATTTCAAAATCAGCAGACAACTGGGATATCTTGCAATTAACCCCACAGTGAATACCCTCTTGGGAAAGGAATGTCCAAAATGATATCAGGGAAACTGAAAACGCACAGGGACTGGGACAAGTATCATTACCTTTTCTGAGCCCGTGAGTTCCTTGAAGACAGAGCCTGACCCCGGTACTAAACAAAATAATTGTTAAATAAATGCTTGATGATTGACTGGCTGACTAATTGAATGAGCGAATGAGTAAATGCAAGCCTTGCCATCAGCCCTCTTGGGGCTCAGCACTCCGAATCTGGCCTCCAGATGTTGGAACTGCAATCAGGTAGAGCTACATGAAGAGGAAGAATTCTTCATTTTGAAAACTGCTGGTGTGGCAAATTAATATGAATTCCTAAGCTCCACAGGAAAGTGATAGGTCAAAAACATGGATCTAGAAATAGTAGAGTGTACCAAAATATCAACAGATCTGGAGACAATCCCCTGGCAGAGGATGGGATCCGGCAGAGTGGCTATGAGATGGAGAGGTGGGAGAGCCATCTCACGGGGCTGAAGCAGTAGCTCCCTCGGGAAGGACAGCTAATCCAGACCAAGCCAGGCCCTCAGACACTATCCATACCTTGTGGAGGACTGCAGAACTCTGAGATCCTGCTATTCAGCATCTTATTCTTGGTTGTGGTGGGAAGTGCAGAGAACACTGCAAGGTCAGAGCCTCCAGCTGCCCAACAAGTACCTGGCCACTGCGGGGAGAAATCTTCCCAAGCTTCTTTGTTCTGGTCAAGAGAAATATGAAGATCCCTCAAAATACTTCAGACTTTATGTCCCAAGCATCTCGAATACAATACTCACACCTCTAAGTGCTACAGGCTCACTAATTTTGACTTCAAAGAAGCAAGTTCTTAGACTGGCCCCTCACCAAAACCTAGGCTTCATGGTAAATACATATTTCAGAATCTATTTAAAATCTGATCGTAACAATCCCCATAGGAGAAACTCTTGTTTGGATTTCAGTATCCTTCTCACAAAAGCAGGAATAGAATCATTCCCTCCTGTGAGAAAAACTGTAGAGACATTTGTAACAAGGCCAGACCTCAGAGTATTCATCGCAGTGGTTTCTTTATTGTTCCCTCCCTTTCTTCTCTCTCTCTCTCTCTCTCTCTCTCTCAGGTCCCCAGGGCAGTGATTCTCAACTTGGGCAGCACAGAACTAACATCTAGGGATCTTCTTCTAAAACTGATTTCTGGGTGCCACACACTGACTTTCTAATTTAATTGGCCTGGTGAGGGGATCCAGGTGTCAAAAAAACTTTTAGGTGATTCTAATGTGCAACCAGAATTGAGAACCAGTACCCTTGGCCCATATTCTCTCCCTGAGCTCACACTGAGGCTGAAACAAAACTCCAGTAGAAACTACCTATCCAAGAGCAAAACAAAGGCCTGGCTTTACAGCCAGGTTTTCTGCTCAGTGAGATGAAAGCCTGAGGCTGCTAAGAAGGAAGGAGAAGATGAGGGAAGGGGCGGAGAAAGAATAAGCCATCCCTGAAGTGGAGATAAAGAGGGGAGCTTCTGCTACAGAGGACCTGAGATTGGGGTGGAGGGTCTTCCAAGGCCAGCCTGGCGTCCAGCACAAACACTCCCCTTCTAACACCTGGGGTCCTCCTGGCAACCAAGGGCACTAGATTCTTGTAAGCCCTCCAGACAGCAGGTAGGGAATTCAGACACCCTGTGTTAAGAGGTTGGCATGTGGGGAGACCCCACCTCTGACTTAGGTGTGTGAACAAAAACAGAACAAAGAGTATCATTCATCATCCAGCTATCAAAGGGTTAAGTCGCAACCCACTGCAGCCACCCACTGACTGTGCTCCCTAAGGGAAATTCAGGATGAAAAAACAGGATGAGGCATACTGTGCTTTGGATAAACTAGCCCTTAGATAGTCAAGATGCACACCTCAGGAAGAATTTCCACGACCTCAGATTCTTGCATCTTCCCATGCAGAGATTGTCATACTGAGTGAAGTCAGTCAGACAGAGAAAGACAAATAGCATATGATATCGCATATACGTGGAATCTTATAAAAGGGTACAAATGAACTTATTTACAAAACAGAAATAGACTCACAGATGTAGAAAACAAACTTATGGTTACCAGGGGGGAAAATGGGGGAAGGGATAAACTGGGACATTGGGACTGACATATATACACTTCTACATATAAAATAGATAACTAATAAGGACCTACTGTATAGCACAGGGAACTCTACTCAGTACTCTGTAATGACCCATGTGGGAACAGAATCTTAAAAAGAGAGGATATATGTATATGAATAACTGATCTGCTTTGCTGTAGACCTGAAACTAACACAGCATTGTGAATCAACTATACTCCAATAAAAATTTTTAAAAATAAAATTAGAAAAAAGAAAAGCACTAAAGTCATGAACTTGAGATATCTGTTCTTTGTGACTAGCAGTAATCTTTTACCAAGATGTATGCTTGACTACATGTATCTCCCAGATAAAATTCATATATATACTGTCTTTTCCCCTACCTCTTCAGAGCAGTTCCTCTGAGCTGTCTCCTGGGCTACAGTCCTCAGTAACACCCTGAATAAAACTGAAACTCACAACTCTTATGTTGAGTGTTTTTCTTTAAGTTGACACGTGTAACTTGAGATTGCTGGTAAGGAAATGCCCTGTAGGCTCACCGTAACTTGTACACATTTCTTTGCTTATATTGTGCAAAACAAGCCACCCCAAAATGTGCCACTTTGCATGTGGATTGTTTTGAATTGAAATCAATTAAGACCCAGCAGACACAGGAAAAGCTTTTCACCACTCCCTTAACTGCCTAAAAGAATTTAGAGAGGGGGCCCATACCAGGAAGAGAACTATTACCAGAGATAACTTTTTATATCAGAAAGACTTATCTGCATGGCCTGGCAAACATTCTCTTCTCATCTTCCTGTGAACTGTCCTTCTCCCCAGTCCCAGACCCCATCCTTCTCCTTAGCTCAGGATGGCATATAAGCCTCAACTGCCTGACTATCTTTGAGTCTCATATTTTTATTGGACTCCCATACATATGAAATTTGTTTTTCTCCTGTTAGTCTTTCTATGTCTATTTCATTATTAGACCAGCCGAAGAACCTAGAAGTTCTTTGCCCCTACAATAATCAATTCACCCAACTCCCACTACTGCCATAACCTTGAAGGGAGCTTCACAGGGAGGGCAAAACATTTAAAAAATCCACCACCTCAGTAATATCTCAAGAAGTGCTATCCCACATTCTCCCTCCAACTATAACAAGTTGTTTTGTGATGTAGTATATTTCAAAGAAAAACCAGACACACTGAATAATGTGATTTTATTTGGTGCTATAATACCCACACAGAATTTCAGATTACCATGGGTTAACTAGTTCAGGCTCATCACAACCCAGGGATATTTTTGCAACATTTATTTATTCAATTCAGTATTTATTCAATCTAATCCATTCCTGGAAATATATTAGGCAGTGGATTTTCAGATAGTGGGAGACTGTATCCCATTATTTTATTATTTTATAGGTTAAAAAAATTTTTTTATTACTGATATTTTAAAGTAATTTTAATTAATTAATTAATTTGTTTGTTTATTTATTTATTGGCTGCATCAGGTCTTCATTGCTGCACACGGGCTTTCTCTCTAGTTGCGGCGAGCAGGGGCTACTCTTCGTTGTGGTGCGCGGGCTTCTCATTGCTGTGGCTTCTCTTGTTGTGGAGCACAGGCTCTAGGCACGTGGGCTTCAGTAGTTGTGGCGCATGGGCTTAGTTGCTCCGCATCATGTGGGATCTTCCTGGACCAGGGCTCGAACCTGTGTCCCCTGCATTGGCAGGCAGATTCTTAACCACTGCTCCACCAGGGAAGTCCTATCCCTTTATTTTAAATGGAAAAGTAAGGATGTGTTCCCAGCCCATGCAAGATCCCAACACATTTCCCCCAATATCACTAAAACCCTTAAACACCTGCATAACAGTACACCAAGGAGCTCTACAGAAGGCAGACATTTAAAACCCCAGTTACTGAATTACTGAACACTTAATGAACTCATCAGCAGGAATGGTTATATGTAGTACTTGTGATTATAAACAATATTAAATGTAAAATATATTTTCTTCTAGCCTGCCACAAATATGTATTTACTGTATGTAAACAAGCAATATATTAAAGATACTAAAAGATACCAAGCTACGATCTAAACTGGACCAGGCTGGTGCAGCAGTGGGAACTGGCACTGAAAAGGGGAAGAGGAAAAGGGCCCAATATCAAACAAAGGTCCACGGAGGGTACCTTTGGCTCAAGCCCAAAGGGTGCTCTGAGACCGTGCAGTCACACTCAGAGCTGCTCCCCGTGGCGGCGAGAGAGCTGGACTATTTTCACCCCCCACCTTACAGACCTTGGTTAAAGGCTGCCTTTGGGATGACTAGATTCCCAGGTACTTCTCACTCTCCATGTATTCAGACAAAGCAGATTCTGGAAGCCTGGGGGTGGCGGCCCTTTGACCAAGAGGAGCTAGCTGTTGGTGGTGAAGGCACCCAGGCTGAACATGGCTACATATTAATACATTCTGTACTCTGGTCCCTTTTTTGTGCAGATGCAGAACCGAAGCCTCCACAGATGAAGTGGCTTGCCACCTGGTGACGGAGAAGTTCAAGCAGAACCAGCAGGGCTTTTGACTTCCTCCTGATTTATTTAATATTTTTGATCACGTGTAAGTCTTCTCAGCTTTCATTTTTCCCGCCTGGAATTCCTAATTGCTTTGCTTTGCCCTCACACAAAAGCAATCCACTGACTCTCCGCTTGGGTGTCTCGGGCACCTGTCCTCAAAACTGGCCCATTCTGTCTTGTCTTTCTAACCCTGTAACTTCAGTTGACCAGAAATGGTCATAACGTTTCAGGGGAACCACGAACACAGTTTTGTACGTGAGGGACATTTTCTCATTTTGTGACAGTGCTTTTGCCATGGCTTTGGGTTGGCTACTCTGGTGACTGGACCCAGTCAGCTGATGTCTCTTACACCTCAGGTTATCACCCCAAGGCCTTTTTTAAGCCTTTCTGCCTGAAAAAGCTCTCCCCAGATCACTACACCTCCTCCACCAGACATAACTCCTACTCACTCACCTTTAGAAACCGTTCCTTTGGGAAGTTTCCTTGCCCACGTCCATCCAGGTTGGATGGGCCTGGGTGCTGCCAGGGCGGGCAGTAAAGACCCTTAACACGGGACCTATTATACTGTCTGTCCTCTGTCTTCTAACTTTATTTTCCATTTAAACCATCAGATATTGAAAACAATAGCTGTCTTATTATTGTATCTCCCAGTATTTGGCACAGGGTAGGCTATCTATAAATAATTGTTGAATAAACAATTTGTGAAAAAATTTCTTCTTGAATCATAATGGATTGTTCAAAGTGCTCAAAAAGTATACAGACCGAATCCATTTTTCATCAATATAGATATGAGCAAAGGTGTTCACATGTTACAAATATCTTCAGCTCACCTTGAAACTTGGAAGGACACAGGGCACGTGCCATCTTGGACACAGAGGCAATATCCTTTCCTACAACCACTAATAACCTATATAGCTACTAGGAAAGAACAAAACCCTAGCCTTCTCATGTGTTCAAACACAATCCTAAGAAAAGCGAATTAAACCAGTACAGTAAAGGACAAAGTCAATATTACTATTCTGATCCCAACCTGTCTACAGGTTTTGCTATATTTAAACACACATAGATTGTCTACACCTATGACCTACTTATTTTATTTTTGTGTGAGCATAAATATCTCCCACAATTCAGAACTGCCTCTGGATGCAACACTAGACCAAATCCAAACATTGTCAGAAGATACTTTCTTTAGTTCCACTCCTTTCATGAGATGATCTTCAAACAGACGGACATGGCCATGGAACATTGAGTTCCATGTGGAATGCAATGAATCTACCAAGTCACTATGTTATGTGCCCTAACAGTCACCTCCATGCAATCCTTTCCTTTTTAAAACAGAAGTTCCATAGTGACACTCTGAATTCCAGTTCTGGTCATAAAATGGAGTTGAACAAACTCCATTCATAAAACATATCACAGCTAAGCTGTTCCCATGGTGATGAATTTTATTCTCACAATCAACATAGCATTTGAAAGCGATATTATTTTAATCACATTTACCCTCTCAGTCTTTTTCTCAGCCAACTGGAAATCCTCTGCTGAGTTCAGTTAGCCTTGCCTGAGCTGCGCTCCAGCTCACAGGTTCTATTCAGGTCTGATCCAGGTGGTTCTTAATCTTCTGGGGCTAGTGGGCTGCCCAGGACTTGTTCTTCTCATGGTGACAGCAGACACTCAAAGGCATAGCCCAAATGCACCGGCCTCTGCTAACATCCCATTGGCTGAAGCAAGTCATATAGTCATATGCATAGTCAAGGGACATAGAAATACAGTCATCCCTCAGTAGCCAAATTTCCAGATGCTCAAGTCCCATATATAAAATGGCACAGTATTTGCATATAACCTACACATCCTCCGATATATTTTAAATCGTCTCCAGATTACTGATAATACCTAATACAATGTAAATGCTATGGAAATAGTTTCGAGCATGCAGCAAATTCAAGTTTTGCTTTTGGGAACTTTCTGGGGTTTTTTCCCCCAAATAATTTTGATTCAGTGTTTGGTTGAATTCATGGAGTTAGAGATAATAGAGTAAATATTTGCTGAGCAATGACCTAATCGACCACAAATGATCTGCATAAAATCTTTGCTGTGTTGCTTTTTCATTGCACAAGGGCTTGACACCTTGGTAGGTCAAATGAGGCTGGAGGTATAGAAAGGGACTTGTGGCCCATGTTAATAATAATAATAGTTATAGTGATAGTGAACACTTACAACAGCAGGATCTTGTAGGTCATGATACTAGTGATTGCTTACTTTCCCCTTATGACAAATCTCTGTCTTCTTCAATGTCTTAGTTACATGTGTTTGAACCTGACCCTGTTCCCTCCTGTCTTTCTCATGTAACCTTATATTTGTCCATTTTTACATGAGTGTTTAAAAAATGGATCCAATCCAATATTTTCATTGAGCCCTGAAACACACATGGTTTTTGGACCGTCACCACTAGGAAAGAGATGGAAACAGAAGAAAAGCAGAAGGATGTAGTGATATAGTTATGGTGTACACCAAGGTTCAGAGTCCACCCTTCTTATTTTACAATTGTCTTGTACCTAAACACAAAGGTAGAATCCTCCCTTTAGAGCTGAGAAGTCATCTGCCCTCAGAGGCACAGACCAGAGGGAGCACACTCCCAATGGACACTTACGGCTCTGAGCCCCTCTCAGAGGACTTACATCACAGGATCGGGATGACTTGCTTTCTTACCGATGCCCCCTTCCAGGGTAGGAGCTCCATAAGAGCAGCTGTGATTTCTATCTTATAACCACTATGTACAAACGCATGGCCTCTGTTTAATATATTTTTGTGGAATTAATAAACAGAAGAATGAATGTTCAAAGTAAACAATGCAGGGCATATGCACAAACACCTTCTGAGATCAACTCAAGGTAGCAAAAGTGAACAACAAAAGTCCTTCAAACTGAGCTCCTGGGAGACAAGGAAAGGAATGGGTGGGTGACTAGACTCTCGTTTATCGTTATCTCCCCATCCTATGGAAGATGCTTAGAAAATATTGAATACAAGAACAATAAATGAATGAACAGTGGACAAACTAGAGAAGACAGAATAGAACTCTAAGGGTTTATCTCATTTTAAAATGTGTCCAAAATGTTGGTTGCTTAACCAATTCTGATGTCTATCATGGATCTTCATGCCTCATAATTAGTTCTCTATTCAATCTCAAATAAAGGTAATTCACCTCCCTCAATAATCCCCTCCCTAAACAAATCTAAGACTGGAGACTTCTTGGCTCTTCCTGAAGCCCCTCAAAGCAACAACACAAATCTTTGTGTTGGACATGCCGTTGGAAACCATCCCAATAGCCTCTTAATTTTAATCATAATATTTTACTCATGATTTCATTAAGTGATTCCCTTAAGGAAAACAGATATGATTGCCAGTGGCTGTATCTACTTTGGCCCTAATATTTGGCCCTAAGATATTCAATAATCCTCTGGTTATAAGCACTATCTGTGTTTTTCCATGTCCTCTTTCTATTTCAGCCCAAATTTTGGTAACTCAACTGATACTCTCAAATGAGAAACAAATCCAATAGAAGTTCCTAAAGATTAATCTCATGGCCCTCCAAAAAAATTGAGATTTTTATTACTTCTGTCTGTTTTTTACATGGTATCATTTTAGACCTGGAAATCTATGTTTTGCACTAATGAGCCCCCCTTTTCCTAATCTAAGTCCAATTACAGGGTGAGTTCAGTCACTGGAGAATCCAATTCAACCTTTCTGAGTCCCCAACAATCATGTAGTAGACTCTAACCGTATTACAAATAAAATGAGAGTCAAGATGAAGTGGAAACATTTTTCCTCATTCTCAGTAAATGCAAGTTAGAGGTTTTCTTCTAAACCTTGTTTTTAAATGTCTTCAAATATCTAGTCATATATTTGGAGAAAAAGCTAATGTGTTTGTTGAGCAGAAAGCCCTTCCTCTTATGAATGCCTGCAATTTTCTGTTTCCTAGGTTTTTATCTCACAAACAGGCTTCTGGACCACCACTTGGATTCAAATCACTTGTCCTGGCATGTAAGCTGAGGGAGACTCTATTGTTACATAAGCCACATTTGCTGATTTAAATGACCTGTGGCCTTAATTTTGCCCTTACAGTGGACAATGTCAGTGCTCCTTCCAGATACTGAGATACCACCCGAGATGATATATCCCCACATTGTCTCTTTGTGTAACATCCCCTCCCAACCTGACATTTCACTCCCTGCAGCCAATGCCTGCAGCAATTTTTCAGGACACTGTCCTCAAGCTACTGGCGCATGCTTTGGCCACAGTCCAGGGCTGGAAGTACCTGGGAATTTACATGTCCCTTGAGGGGTGAAGAGGAAGGAGCAGGAATTTACCAAAGACTGAAGGGAACAGGATGATTAAAGCCCAGCTCCCTCATCTCACATGGGGCAACTCTGAGTCATAACTTATTCTCCAGAGTTCTGTGGGATCAGCTGAGGCCGTCCTGGAAAAGACACATCTTCCCTTGGCTCTCTCCCCTGCTTACCTTGCTTTTCAACATCGTTAGTAGTTTCCTTTGTGAAACTACTAATTCACTTCATGAATTACTCACTATCCTATTAGGGTGTGCTTCTAATGAAACTATCCTAACACAGCCTGTAAGAAATCATTGTTTTTCAAATGTCAGAAATCCAGTAATAATAAGCAGTGGGTTTGCTGTTAACATAATTATTGTTGCTCAGATTTAAAAGGATGACTCCAGCTGTGTAAAGAAATGAAGAATGTTTCTAAATATTACTTCAGAGTAATTGATGAAATATATTGCTAAATGTAAAAAGAAAGATGGGAAAAATAGTGTACATGGTATGCTAACTTTTATCTAAGAAACAGGCAGAAATGAAATGCATGTATATACTTGGTATGATCTGAATGTCCCCCCCTCCCCACCAAATTTATAAGTTGAAGCCCTAACACCCAACTAACTATGTTTGGGGATAGGGCCTGTGAGGAGGCGATAAATGAGGTCATAAGAGTGAAGTCCTAATCTGATAGGGCTGGTGCCCTTATAAGACCAGGAGGAAATACCAGAGCTCTCTCTCTGCCATGTGAGGACACTGCAGGCCAGGAGAAGGGCACTCACCAGGCACATCAGCCAGTACCTTGACAAACTTTTAGCTAGACTAACCAAGAATAAAAAAGAGAAGATACAAATTACTGAAATCAAAAATGAATAAGGGGCTATCACTATCCACAATACAGAAATGGGAGGATTACAAAAAAATACTATGAACAACTGTATGCAAACAAGTTAGATAACTTAGATGAAGTGAACAAATTTCGAGAAAGACACAAACTACCAAAATGAACTCAAGAAGATACAAAATATCTAAACAGAACCATAACAAGCAAAGAAATGGGCTTAATAATCAAAACACTTCTCAGATAAAGGAGCCCAGGCCCAGATAATTTTGCCATTAAATTCTACCAACCTTTTAAAGGAGAGTTAACACTGATCATGCATAAACTCTTCCAAAATATGCAAGAGGAGGAAGCACATTCCAACTCATTCTATGAAGTCAGAATTACTCTGATACCAAAATGCAGACAAAGACGTCACAAAAAAGGAACCAACAGACCAATATCTCTTATGAATATAAATGCAAAAAGCTCAACAAAATACTAGCCAACTGAATCCAGTAACATATAACATACACCATGACCAAGAGGGATTTATATTCTGGAGTGCAAGTCAGTTTAACATGCAAAAATTAATCAAAGCAATACACAATATTAATAAAATAAAGCACAAAACCTATGATATTTCAATAGATGCAGAAACAGCACCTGTCAAGATCGAACACTGTTTTATGAGTAAAAACACTCAATAAACTAAGAATAGAACTTCCTCAACCTCATAAAGGGCATAAATGAGAAATCCACAGCTAACATCAAACTGCTTTTAATAATCATATTGCTAATGATGATTTTTGGTGTTTTTACATTAAAAATTTCTGGGAAACCAAAAAGCAAAAGGGGGAGGGGTAAATTAGGAGTTTGGGATTAGCAAATACAAACTACTATAAATAAAACAGATAAACAACAAGGTCCTACTGTATAGCTGTACACTGGAAACTAACACAAAATTGTAAATAAACTATACTTCAATGTTTAAAAAGTGTTGCCAAATCTGTAAAGAATTGAGGGAAACTGTGAAAATCTGAGTGGAAACTGCCCTCAGAACATTCTTCTGGTCTCTTAAGGTTTTGCATTCCATTTTAAAGAAAATTAAATTCAAACTCATAGATAATGCATTGTGAATGTGGTTTATGCAAAAACGGTAGTCTAGAAAGTTCAGCAATGTAATGTAGGCATTAAGAAAGGGAGGCCCAAGTTCTATATCAAATGCTTAACAAAATAATATATATGTTTTGAATTAAAGTATTTTTTTTTTAATTCTGGGAAACTAGATTGTTTCTCTAATCCCATATTCACCAAAAGAACCAAAGTTTCTTGGAGAAATGGCTGATTCCAAGTCAGTAACGGTAAATATACAAGATGAGGCTGAAAACTTATAAGGTGAGAAATCTTAAAGATTACTGGGGTCATATCTGAAAAATCTGGAAGCCAAATGGAACAGCTAGAGCATGCAGTTTGAGCATGCATCAAACTTATAAGACATTTTTTTAAATCCCTGAATTTATAATGATATTCAAATAATTTAAAAAGAGGTACAAACAATTATGTATAAAATAAGCTGTAAGGATATACTGTACAACATAGGGACTATAGCCAATATTTTAAAATAACTATAAATGGAGTACAACTTTTAAAAATCATGAATCACTATATTGTACACCTGCAACTTATATAATGGTGTACATCGACTATACTTCAATAAAATAAATAAATAGATAGGTAGCTAGATAATAAATAAATAAAAATTTATTACTTGTCTTTGGAGAAAGCTAAGGCACTAACTCATTGAAAACTGGTTAATAATGGAAAAGAATCAAACATATAGGCCACCTTCCTGTATAAATTGTACTGCAGGGTAATCAGATAGTTAATGAGGGAAAGTTCATCTCTGCAGAAATAATCTTAGTTAATGAATAAGAAATGATAGAATTAGAACATCACCATTTTAAACACTCTTAATGAAATAATGAATAGGCAATAATAACTCATGGCTGTTAACATAAGAAAATAGAAATAATTGAACTTTATGGGCCTCCTGTTGGAGGTATATTAACAAAAATCATAGCTGAATATGACCAAGCCCCTAGTTCTAACAACCAATTAATTTAAAAAATACAGAAGACAGAGGAAATGGTAACCTCATAGGCATGCAGTAAGCAAAATCCAGAATGTGAAAAACTCTAGCGGACAAAAGGTCTATTTCTTCAACAAATAAGTCATAAAGTATCACAACAGATGGGAGGGAGAAATGAAAGTATACTTCTGTGAGTTTCTTAAGTTGTGCGTGAATTCACAATAATATTGTTCAAAGGTAGACTATGACAAATCACTAAAAACTTTAGAAAATGAGGTACAATTAATTAGCCAAATGGAGATAAAATAGAATAATAAAATTTTTTCGATTAACCCAAAAGCAGGCCAAAAAAGTGAGGAAAGGAAATGAAAAAATAGATTGAACAGAAAACTAATAAGTTGGTGGATTTAAATCCAACCATATTAATAATTACATAAAATGTAATGGTATAAATACCCAAATAATGGCAGAGATTTTTCAGACTGGATACAAAAGCAAGATCCAACTATAAGCTGTCTACAGGGAATCCAAAGATAATCAATTAAAGGTAAAATGATAGAAAATGACATACTGTGCAAACACTAATCAAAAGAAAACTAGAGTGGGAAAAAAAAAACTAGAGTGGGTGTGTTAATATCAGACAAAATACATGTCAGAGCAAGGAAGCTTATCAGTGGTAAATAGGGTCATTTCATAATGATAAAGGGGTCAATTAACCAAGAAGACATAACAATCCTAAATACATGTGCACCTAACAACAGAGCTCCAAAAAGTGAAACAGGAACTGGTAGATCTGAAAGGAGAAACAGACAAATCCACAATTATAATAAAAAATCCTTTTTTTTTTTTACTTTTTTTTTTTAAATTTTTTTAAACATCTTTATTGGAGCATAATTGCTTTACAATGGTATGTTAGTTTCAGCTTCACAACAAAATGAATCAGTTATATATATACATATGTTCCCATATCTCTTCCTGCTTGCGTCACCCTCCCTCCCACCCTCCCTATCCCACCCCTCCAGGCAGTCACAAAGCACCAAGCTGATCTCCCTGTGCTATGCGGCTGCTTCCCACTAGCTATCTACCTTACGATTGGTAGTGTATACATGTCCATGCCTCTTTATTGCTTTGTCACCGTTTACCCTTCCCCCTCCCCATAGCCTCAAGTCCATTCTCTAGTAAGTCTGTGTCTTTATTCCTGTTTCACCCCTAGGTTTTTCATGACATTTGTTTTTTCTTAAATTCCATATATATGTGTTAGCATACAGTATTTGTCTCTCTCTTTCTGACTTACTTCACTCTGTATGACAGACTCTAGGTCTATCCACCTCATTACAAATAGCTCAATTTCATCTCTTTTTATGGCTGAGTAATATTCCATTGTATATATGTGCCACATCTTCTTTATCCATTCATCCGATGATGGACACTTAGGTTGTTTCCATCTCTGGGCTATTGTAAATAGAGCTGCAATGAACATTTTGGTACATGACTCTTTTTGAATTATGGTTTTCTCAGGGTATATGCCCAGTAGTGGGATTGCTGGGTCATATGGTAGTTCTATTTGTAGCTTTTTAAGGAACCTCCATACTGTTCTCCACAGTGGCTGTATCAATTTACATTCCCACCAACAGTGTAAGAGGGTTCCCTTTTCTCCACACCCTCTCCAGCATTTATTGTTTCTAGATTTTAAGTAAAAAATCCAACACCCCTCTCTCAGTAATTGATAGAATTAGTACACGCAAAAATCAGTATGAATATAGAAGATATGGACAACAACATCAAATAATTGACATTTCTAGAACACTTCAACCAACAAAAGCAGAATACACATTTTTTTCCAAGTATACATGAAACATTCACCAAGACAGACCACATTCTAGGTCATAAAGCCAATTTAAAACTTTTAAAGAATTGAAATCATGCAAAATACATTCCCTGACTATAAGAAATTCACCTAAAAATTAATAACAAAAATATCAGGACATCCTGAAATATTTAGAAATTAACAACACACTTCTAAATAACTCATGGATCAAAGACAAAGTCACAAGAGAATGGAAACATGTTTTAAACTGAATGAAAATTAAAGCATAACATATTAAAATGCATGAGATGCAGCTAAAACAATGCTTAAAAATAAATTTATAGCATTGAATTCTTATATTAGAAAAGAAAAATGGTCCCAAACCAATGATATAACTTTCCACCTTACTAGAAAAAAGAAGAGCAAACTGAACCCAAAGCATGCAGAAAAAAGAAAAATAATAAGCATAAGTCAATAAAATTGAAAACAGAAAAGCAATAAAGAAAATCAATGAAACCAAAAACTAGTTCTTTGAAAAGATCAATAAGAGTGATAAAGCTCTAGGAAGACTGACCAAGAGGGGATGGAGGAGAAAGAAACAGATTACCAGTTCGGGGAATGAAAGAGAAGATCTCACAATAGATCCTAGAGGCATTAAAAGGATAATAAGGTAATATTTTATGCCAATTAATTCAACAAGTTAAATAAAATAGATTCCTCAGAAGAAACCAGCTATGAAAGCTCCCTCAAAATGAAATAGATAATATAATGTAGTAATCCTATATCTATTAAAGAAATTGAATTTGTGGTTTAAAACCTTCCACAAAGAAAACTTCAGTCCCAAATGACTTCACCAGGGAATTCTTTTCTTTTTTTTTTTTCAGATTTATACCTAGATTTATTATATTTGTGCTATATAATGGCATTCTTTTACAATTATATTTTCTTTTCTATTCTTTTTTTTATTTTTTTTATACAGCAGGTTCTTATTAGTTATCTATTTTATATATTAGTGTATCTATGTCAATCCCAATCTCCCAATTCATTCCCTCACCAGGGAATTCTACCAAACACCTGAGGAACAAATAATATGGATTCTACACAAACCCTTCCAGGAAACAGAATAGCAGGAAACACCTGCCAACTCAGTTTATGAGGACAGTATTATCCTGATACAAATACCAGGGAAAACATTACTGAAAAAGAAAACTACAGACCAGTATTTCTCATGACACAAATGTATCTCGCTAAAACATTAGCAGACTGATCTAGCAGCACATAAATTTCAAGGGATTAAAATTAAAAGAGGAGTAAATTTAGGTATTTAAGGAGATGTAAGGTACATATCAACTAGAAGCTTTGTGTAGAGCATGTATGTAAAACAAAACAAAATGAAATCAGAGAAATTTGAACACATTCAACATTTATTGATACTAAAGACTTATTGTAAATTTCCTCACTGTGATAATGGTATAATGATTACGTTTTTATGAAAAGGGTACCTTAAAGAAACAACTAGCCATACATGTCGAAAAAAGTACAGATCACATATCATAGTCTCTAGGATTTGCTGTGAAATAATGTATGTGATGGTAGTGGTAAAGAATGGAAAGTGTTATAGATGAAACAAGATTGGGCATAGGTTGATATCTGTTGAAGCTAGATTCACTACAGTATTCTCTGTAGTTTTGTATATGTCCAAAAATTTCCAAAAAATAAAGTTTAATAATACAAGTTTAATGTAAAAGTTTTAAAATAAGTGGTTAAAAGTACCACTCTCCCAAAAGGCAACCCTCCTACACCGTTGGTGGGAATGTAAATTGGTACAACCACTATGGAGAACAGTATGGAGGTTCCTTAAAAAAACTAAAACTAGAACTACCACATGATCCAGCAATCCCACTCCTGGGTATATATCTGGAGAAAATCATACTTGGAAAAGATAAGGGCATCCCAATGTTCATAGCAGCACTATTTACAATGGCTAAGACATGGAAGCAACTTAAATGTCCATTGACAGAGGAATGGATAAAGAAGATGTGGTACATATATACAATGGAATATTACTCAGCCATAAAAAAGGAATGAAATAATGCATTTGCAGCAACATGGATGGACCTAGAGATTACCATACTAAGTGAAGTAAGTCAGACAAAGACAAATATCATATGATATCACTCATATGTGGAATCCAATTTTTTTCACAATAATGTACATTTATTTACCAATGATACAAATGAACTTATTTACAAAACAAACAGACTTACAGATACTGAAAACAAACTTATGGTTACCAAAGGGGAAACGTGGGGGTGGGGAGGGATACATTAGCAGTTTGGGATAAACATACCCACACGACCATATATAAAATAGATAACCAACAAGACCTACTGTATAGCACAGGGAACTCTACTCAATACTCTGCAGTAACCTAAATGGGAAAAGAATCTGAAAAAGAATGGATAGATGTATATGTATAACTGAATCACTCTGCTGTGCACCTGAAACTAACACAACATTGTAAATCAACTATAATTCAATATAAAATAAAAATTTAAATAAAATTAAAAAAAATAAAAAGCTACCCCTCTCCCAATACATTCCTAAGAGGTTCATTCCACTGAAGAACAACAATAGGCCTACTGAGCTATAGATCTTTTTCTGTCAACTCTGAAAGGAAGCTGTTGAGGTCTAAGCTTCAAACACATGCCTCCCCATTGGTTTACTATGAAAATAGTTAAAAGCCTTCATATTTCAAGGCTTTCTTACATAGTGGTGGTAAATTAAAACTTACTTTCTTATTGATAACTTCTTCTGTTCCCATCCCAGGAAAATCATTTAGAGATTTTTTTTTTGTGAATACTTACTAGGTGCCAGGCACTCTGCAAAGTTGCAGAGATATAAAGTTGAAGATAAAGACCATCTTCCTTTTCAGTATCTTCTGTACAGCAAATACTACAACGCCTAACATTTCATTGGGAGATACTACGATCTTCGATTTGTAAATGAGAAAAGAGATTTAGTAACTCGATTTGTGACCTCAAATATGTGCCCTTGTTTAAACAACTCATTTATAAGGCTTGGTAGGATGCCAGATGATTCTGCTGTTCTGTGTTCTCTGCACCACGGGTCAGCAAGCTCTTTCAGCAAAAGGCCAGTTGATAAACATTTTAGGCTTTTCAGGCCATGTGTCACATATTCTATGTTTTGTTTTGCTTTGTTTACAGCCCTTTAAAATTGAAAAACATTCTTTGTTCTGAGCCTTAAAAACAGGCCAGATTTGGCCTGTGGGCTGCAGTGTGCCAACAGTGGTATGTTTTACTTCAGTTCATTTATAATATCTCGTTTCAATGAAAATCATGGAAAGACTATATACTGCAGCGGTCTCCAACCTTTCTGGCACCAGGGACTGGTTTCGTAAAAGACAATTTTTCCACGGACAGGGGGCTGGGGGTTGGGTGGGATGGTTCAGGCGGTAATGCGAGCGATGGGGAGCGGCAGATGAAGCTTCGCTTGCTCACTCGCTGCTCACCTGCTGTGCGGTTCCTAACAAGCTGTGGACCACTACTGGTCCATGGCCTGGGGGTTGGGGACCCCTGTTATACTGCACTATTCAGTACTAATCATAGCAGAAAGAAAATCACAAATACTTTCTATGTTTGCCATCTGATCACTGCTCTTCCCTACAAGTTTACTAATGGACTAGGTTAGAAGCAAAGTGACATCACCTGACCTGGAGAGCATGGTTTTTAGTTGTCTTGTCAAGAAAAAAGAGGAAAAAAAACCTGCTTATCTTAATTCTATGATTCTATCTCAATTCTGTGTGAACATTATTCATTCTGTGGCCACAACAACAGGTAATAGAAGAACTAGATCAAGATAATAAAACATGCTTGTCTTCACAAGGGAGATAGGAAGTTAGGAATCAGTACTTCTTATTCAGATACTTAGCACAAAAGCTAAGCAGGTTATTTTTCTTTTTTTTTTTAAAAGCCATATTTTCTTTTAATAAATTTATTTATTTTACTTATTTATTTTTGGCTGTGTTGGGTCTTCATTGCTGCATGCGGGCTTTCTCTAGTTGCGGAGAGCAGGGACTACTCTTCGCTGTGGCGCGCAGGCTTCTCATCACGGTGGCTTCTCTTGTTGTGGAGCACAGACTCTAGGCATGTGGGCTTCAGTAGTTGTGGCACATGGGCTCAGTAGTTGTGGCTTGTGGGCTCTAGAGGGCAGGCTCTAGAGGGCAGGCTCAGTAGTTGTGGCGCACGGGCTTAGTTGCTCCACGGCATGTGGGATCTTCCCGGACCAGGGCTCGAACCCCTCTTCCCCTGCATTAGCAGGCAGATTCTTGACCACCGCACCACCAGGGAAGCCCCTAAGCAGGTTATTTTTCAAGACTTCTCTCCTGAGCTAATCGCATCAAAGTGAAATGTGTTCTAAATTAGAACAGATGCTGTGAAATAAGATGTGAAGATTTCCTTATTGCCCCCGGGATCTCCTATCCCAGTTCCTCCATGCCCTCAGAGGCCTCACTTGTCCTAAGGAAGATTAGGATTCATAGCAGGAGTGCAAAAGGAAAGAAGGAAGAATACTCAGGTCTTTAGTTTCTAAATCAATTTAAAAATCCATAACAGAGATAGCAGTCTTAAAACCAAAGCATTTTCTTTTTAAGAGCCAGGCTTCCTGAGAGAAGATCCATTTGAGAATCAAAGTGATAAGAGCTAAAGCCAGCTGGGCCTAGAGGTGGAGCCACAAACAAGAGTTGCAATGAGAGGAGGAAAAAAGATGCACGGGAGAATAGCTGAGGGTGGCTTGAGTTGGAGAGGTGGAAGGAGGAAGACCAAGGAGGAAGCGGGTGTGGCCAGGAGGGGCCTTAGCGGGGGGGAAAAGAGGAATTCACTTAAAAGGAGTGCTAGCTGCTACCTGCAAAGACACTTCTCTTTCTACACTGAGGAAGTACCAGCTCAGCCTGGTAGCAGTCAGTGCACTGCCCTGTAAGTGAGCCCTGTAAACGTTCTTGTTTCTGCCGAGCACAGCTCAGCGCGCACTGTCCTTCGACAATGGCCTGCAGGCCCTTTGTGGATCATCCAACAAAAACAATGCCCATGTGGTGGTGGTGGGATGAACTGGGAGATTGGGATTGACATATATACACTAATATGTATAAAATAGATAACTAATAAGAACCTGCTGTATAAAAAAATAAATGAAATAAAAGTAAAAAAACAAAAAAATACTATGCCCGTGGCAGCCCTGAACTCAGCACAAAAACAAACAAGGTAGGACAGACTGGAACTAGCTTGAAACCTCTCCACTCCCCCTCCACAATTCCACCCTTAGGTTAAAACCCTAACTCCAGGTGTCACGAGACATCTGAGGTTCAGAGAGAGTGTCACGTACACAAGGACACGCTACTAGCAAGTGACAATGCTGGGACTTGCCAACTAAAGAAGGCCACTCATCACCTGGCCCTACAAGGATTGAGTCATGAGCCACTGCAGTCACTGACCGTCAACACATCCTGAAAGGAGCTCAGGAAGGAGGCCCTCTGTCCTCTGGGAAGAACTGGCAGAATGGGCCTTCAGGTAGTTATTTTCAGAAGACATTTTTTTATGAACCTGGATACTTGCATTTTCTCATACTTGGAAAATATTAAAATCATCGAGATATCTGTTCCTTGTGGCTAGCAGCAGCCTTCTATGGAGATGTGTGCTTGGTTGCCTGTACCCCCTTTGCCAAAATCACATAAATCACAAAATCACACTGTCATCTCCCCTTACCTCTTCAAAGTATTTTCTCAGAGCTCTCTGAGAGTCTGTCCCCTGGGCTACAGTCCTCAGTAAGACACTGAATAAACTCGACTCACAGCTTTTATGTTGTGCATTTTTTTCAAGTCAGCAGACTCAAGCCCAAGTCGGTCTTGCTCCAAAGCTACTGCTCTTGACTGCAGCCCTTACACTGCTTCCCAAATTCATTTGGGGCCTAAATTTCTACAACACTTTTTTATGAAAGTCCATCTGCCTAGAATAAGCATGAGAGCATGAAGAAATCTCACTCGTATTACCAATGGCACACAAACTTCCTTATACACGTTCCTGGTACGCCAAAGTTCCTTGTATATGTTAGCTCACTGAATCCCCACAAACGCCCGCAATGTAAACAGGCTGGAGATGGGAATTGGATGCTCAGACAGGTTAATTAATATAACCAAGGCCACACAGCCAATAAGTAGCAGAGCCAGGAACTACACCTGGCTGATGCCAAAGACGTTATTTTCTCCCACTACAGCATACCTGAAAACAAATGTGTACATAGAATTTATAAAAACAAATTGCCTTGTATTTTTTATTTTTTTGCGGTACGCGGACCTCTCACTGTTGTGGCTTCTCCCGCTGCGGAGCACAGGCTCTGGACGCGCAGGCTCAGTGGCCATGGCTCACAGGCCCAGCTGCTCCGCGGCATGTGGGATCCCCCTGGACCAGGGCACGAACCCGTGTCCCCTGCATCGGCAGGCGGACTCCCAACCACTGCGCCACCAGGGAAGCCCAGCATTGTACTTTTAAATGTGCCATTTATTTCACGTGCAATAAACTGTCTACCCAAGCAAATTCTTGTCCATTATCCTCCAATTTCTTGGCCGACAGCTAAACATAAACTTAATTTTGTTCTGCTTACAATGCTGATCTTTTACAAATAACTTGTCTCATTAGATTATGTTCCTGACCTTAAATATTTATTTACACTAAATTCCCAGTACAGGATTCAGATACACATGTAATGAGAGAAGAAAGGGAGAAGGAAATGAGTCAGGGAAAGAAGAAAAAAGTAAGTCACTAGAATTAAGAATAAAATCATTACCAATATCTGCCTAGAATAGGCAGACCTTAAAAATAATAATAATAAGTAATATCTTAGGATTTCACAAATAAATTTGCCAGATCTTTTTCTAAGTAAAATCCTCTATACTATTTTAGGGGAACAAAATTTGCCACCCTAAAATGTCTCTTTGGCATGAGAAATATTTCAAGCTGAAAACAATCAAGGCCCAAAAGACTCAGGAAGAACCTTTTTATCTTCTCCCTAACTGCCTAAAGAATGTAAATAGAGGACCTGCTCCAGGAAGGGAGCATCACCATAGGTAACTATGGTATCAACCAGGTGTATGTTCAGGGAGGAACGTAGCAAAGATTGTTGGTTAAAATTCCTCTCTGTGTCCCATTGTCCCTGCTGGTCCACCAAATATTTATTTACCAAACTTTGCTTTTCCATCTCCATGTGAATTGCCTTCCTCCTCTTTGAAGTCCCCAAACCCTACCTGCAACATGCTCTTTTGTTTTTAGCTGAAGATGGTGTATAACCTGAGGGCTTCAGCCATTCTGGCGAGTTACTCTGCTTTCCATGTTATTAAACATTTGTGTGATTTTCTCCTGTTAATCTGTCTCATGTCAATTTAACTCTTAGACCAGCAGAAGAATGTAGAGGGGTCAAAGAATATCTCTTCCTCCCTGACAGCAGCTTGTATGTTCCATGTCAGGTAGTTTTAGCCACGACCGACATAACTCTGTATTGTTAATCTCTAGACCAGGTACAATGTCTAGGAACCTGCCTATTAAAGGTGAAAAAGCCGTCAACAGCTCCTCCAAGTGGCCACAGATCTCAAGCACTGCAAACTTTCCAGTTGAGGTTCAGTTTTACACAGTCGATCTTAAAAAGGTTAATTTTTAAAGGAATCCTCATTGGCATTTATTCACAGTTCATTGTTACATAGCAACTTCTTTGTGAACTAGGCATTTTTCATCTTTAGCAGTGATACACATGAGTTTTGAATACACTATCAATGGGCTGTAACATTTTTTAAGGATTCACTAGTTTTTAAGATGTGTTGCTTCTTGGCCACAGCCATGTAATATTTACTGGAGTAACTGATGGCATGCACATGGCACGGGCAGGCAAGAAAACCTAAATTCCTCTCTAGGACAAAATGAAATACGTTTCCTCCACCTACATTCACTGCATCCACTTGAAGAGATCTTCACAAAGCCATGCAGTGATTATCAACCCAGTGCACATAACAGAAAGCAGCATTCACTCTGGCAAACCCACTTAGCAAACTGCCTGTCAGGCATAGCCTTTAAATCTCCCCCTTAGGACCCTTTGCCTTTCACCCTCTGGGTGAATTTGTCAGGGTCAGTACCAGGGAAAGCTGTAAGAGAAGAAAGTTGTGTTTCCTATGTCAATGCCTCCATTTTCACTGTAGGTGATGTCACTCCGGCTCTAGGACCACCCACCCCTGCCACCCCATGACAGTCAAACTCACCCTCAACCTTGTGGTTCTTTGCTCAGTCTTAATCTGCACCCTTGCGTCTATCCTAATCCACACAGGTCATGAATGTGCATTAGTTAAAGTTTAAGCAGCTATGCCCCCTGCAGTAATGGGATGTTTATAGAGGCACTTGAAAACCGAGGTGTTTATTAGGAATCACAAAAACGCTTTGACCAAGTACCACGGTGTTTTTGAAGCCACCATAAAGTGAGGTGGACAGGAGCTGACATAAACCAACAAACTGCATTTTTAGAGTGACAATCAGAGGCCACCTCCATTGCCTCTTTTTTATTTTTTTAACATCTTTATTGGAGTATAATTGCTTTACAATGGTGTGTTAGTTTCTGCTTTATAACAAAGTGAATCAGTTATATATATACATATGTCCCCATATCTCTTCCCTCTTGCGTCTCCCTCCCTCCCACCCTCCCTATCCCACCCCTCTAGGTGGTCACAAAGCACCGAGCTGATCTCCCTGTGCTATGCGGCTGCTTCCCACTAGCTATCTATTTTACATTTGGTAGTGTATATATGTCCACGCCACTCTCTCACTTTGTCCCAGCTTACCCTTCTCCCTCAAGTCCATTCTCTAGTAGGTCTGCATCTTTATTCCCATCTTGCCTCTAGGTTCTTCATGACCATTTTTTTTTTTTTTAGAGTCCATATATATGTGTTAGCATACGGTATTTGTTTTTCTCTTTCTGACTTACTTCACCCTGTATGACAGTCTCTAGGTCCATCCACCTCACTACAAATAACTCAGTTTCGTTTCTTTTTATGACTGAGTAATATTCCATTGTATATATGTGCCACATCTTCTTTATCCATTCATCTGTCGATGGACACTTAGGTTGCTTGCATGTCCTGGCTATTGTAAATAGCGCTGCAATGAACATTTTGGTACATGATTCTTTTTGAATTATGGTTTTCTCAGGGTACATGCCCAGTAGTGGGATTGCTGGGTCGTATGGTAGTTCTATTTTTAGTATTTTAAGGAACCTCCATACTGATCTCCATAGTTCCATTGCCTCTTTTGAAGTAGAAAAGGGATAAGCCACACTAATATTGACTGTGGATAAAATGCAGCTTGCCCCAATCCCCCTTCATTCATTCAGTTCCTCCCAAGAATGACCCTCCACTGGATGCCCAGGCACTGTGGTGGGTGCTGGGGCTACATGGACCTCATTACACTTTTCCCCAGAGGCCAAATTGTAGTGGGGACAGCCACCTACACGAACAGTTACCATATAGTGTGACAAGCATTTGAAAATTAAAGTTACCTAACACAGGTGATAGGACCAGACTGAGGAGGGGAAGGAAATAAGGGTAGGAGCCTTCAGGGAAAGCTTTCCAAAGGAAAAGACGTGTGAGCTTAATGTCTGCCAAAGAGGGGCTGAGAGGTAGGGAGGGCGCGAGGGATGGGAGGGGACAGGGCAGGAAGATGGGAGGATGGAGGGTGGGAAAGCAGGTCTTCAACTCAAAGGATTCTGTCTCTATTCCTCCATCCCAAGGAACTCTGGAAGCATGAGAGGAGGCAAAGCTCATGTGGGATCACTCTCGATTCACTCCAGAGCCTCAGCTCCTGTTAACCACGACCACAGCCCTAGTAGTAGAATCCAAGGTACCACATGCCCATCCTCCTGGTACAACCCTTCCCCAAACTCCCATGTCTGTACGTCATGCCGTGACCCCCTCCCCAACCTGACCTGTCAACCTGGCTGACTCTCACTCAGACCCAGAGGATTCCCGGGGATTTTTTTCTCTCAGAAGTTACCTGCAGAGGGACAGTGTATTCTGTTACAAAATGCAAAACTCCAGGCAAATTCTGACCACGTGTCTTTTGGGGGGCACAAATCAACGTCACCTTTGTTTTGTTTTATTTTGTTTTTCTAAGAAAATCATAATTCAGAGGCTGCTTCCAGATGTCACCAAATTCAGTTCCTATTTCAGTTTGGTCTATGTATCCAAACCCGAATACAATGGGTCCAAGTTGTCTTCCCTGGGAGATTTGGTGAGTTTGAAATCTTCCCAGTTTGGTGTGGCCCTGCTTTTGCAAACGATGAACTGGAAAATAGTTCTATCTGGGTGAATCAAATGGTCAGGTTTATTCAAACATCGTGGAGGCTGCTAATGAATGGAGACGCAGAGTAACGCCTACCGCTGAAGCTGTCAGCCCTGGGTCCCACGAGCCGTGTTAAATACCCCGTGTGTTCACCTGCCAAGTGACTCTTCCTATAACCCTGCTCCTTCCTTTCAAGTTCAAGAAAGGACCCAAGGGATCCTCTGTTATAAATGGCGATCACACAATTCACCTTTTATTACCCTGTTCTTATATCTTTTCAGTGAAAAATAATGTTGGGGTTTGGGGTTTTCTGAAAGCAGGCATATCAGATTTTAATGTGAATAAGTTTTGGAAATGCCGCTACTTAAAATAACTGCTAGATGTCATGTCTAAGTCTTCTAACCCAATAGTTTGCACGGTAACGTTTTACTAACTGTGTAATAAAGGCTTATTTAACCGCCAGGAAATGGCTGATACGTATATAGTGGCCCACTCCACTCTCATCAGACAAGGCCAGGAACAAAAGAAAATGATACTTTAGCGTTTCATTGCTCACCCCAAACACTTCATATTCATCCCAGTTTTATGCCAGTCAGTTCTCAGATTAAAGTAGGAAACTAGAAGACAGAAACCACACAGAAAGGCCTGGAGAAGTCTGTCCCAATATCATACATACCAAAGCAAACAAAAAAGTGATGTTAGAATAGGATATCACCAAAACAATTGTTAAACGGGATGACTTCTGACTCTCCAAAGGAAGAAAAAGTAGTTTATCATTTGATGTTAGAAGGAAAAATGTCGTTTTGGAAATCACTGGTTCCCTAGTTAAGCAACTCCAGACTGAAACCTGGATAAAATTACCTCTAAGAAGTTAACTCGAGCGGTTTAATGCTATAAACCACAAGTTTTCTACCAGAACTCTATTCAGAAGTGATTTCATAGCTCCAGTCTGGATTCACTTCCACGAAAGTCAAAGAAGACTCGAGGCATACCTGATTCGATTTTTCCACTAACGAAATTTTTGTGATTTCATGAAAGAAATATAAGAGAATTGCGCTGAAGCCAGATATGATGCACGCGGGGAGACAACACAGAAAATTCAGCACGTAAAATCGCAAGACCTTCTGCTTTACCACAAAATTTTCAGTAGGAAGTTTCCAAAAGATTACGAATCTTGGGTTGGGGATGAGACCTTTTTTTTCTTCTATCAACTACGTATGCTGTCCTGTAATTTCATACCCTGCTTAAATGTGGCTTAAAAACATCTGATCAAAGAGTATGGGAGTTACTAGAAATCTTAGACACTCATTTTTTTCATCCTTCAGTGAGAGGAAGAAACTGAGATCCAGAGAGCCCCATCCAAGTCGCCTTCATCAGTTCTCTCCCCTCCTCTTCTTCCCCATCACTCGTCACCTCACAACCCAACCTGAGTTCTGCCTCCCCGACTCCCTCCCATCACAAGAACTCTTCTTTTAAAAAAAAAAAAAAAAAAAAGTTGAAATATTTGAATATATTTGATAATACACAAGTTATTGTATTTTAGAGCAAAGTTGTGAAAATTTGTAGTAGAAATTGCAACATGGGTGGTTTCCCAAAGGTATCTGTTTTTAGAAATATTTGCTCTTTTTTTTTTTTTCAGTTCATCCCTAATGATTTTTTTTTTACATCTTTATTGGAGTATAATTGCTTTACAATGGTGTGTTAGTTTCTGCTTTATAACAAAGTGAATCAGCTATACATGTACATATATCCCCGTATCTCCTCCCTCTTGGGCCTCCCTCCCACCCTCCCTATCCCACCCCTCTAGGTGGTCACAAAGCACCGAGCTGATCTCCCTCCCATCACAGGAACTCTTATCCCAGTGACACCACTGCCCTATTCCGCCTTGGAGGTTCCCTTCCCTTCACTCCACACAGCAGTTCCCCTGATTTTCTTACTGTCTCTGATGACTTTGCCTTAGGATGCTCTCCTCTTTGACCTTCACCTTCAAGGTTGATGGCCAGGGCTCCATCACAGATCCTCTTTCTTCTCCATCCACACATTCTCCACCAGGCAGATCCAACTGTTCCCAAGACTGAGAATCCCCAAATCTTTATCTTTACCCTAGAACTTTCTCCAGAGCGTCAGGCCCCTGTCTTCAAGAGCCTACTTGGGGGCTTCCCTGGTGGCGCAGTGGTTGAGAGTCCGCCTGCCGATGCAGGGGACACGGGTTCATGCCCCGGTCCGGGAAGACCCCACATGCCGCGGAGTGGCTGGGCCCGTGAGCCATGGCCGCTGAGCCTGCGCGTCCGGAGCCTGTGCTCCGCAACGGGAGAGGCCACAACAGTGAGAGGCCCACGTACCGCAAAAAAAAAGAAAAAAAAAAAAAGAGCCTACTTGAACCTCTGGCTACCCATCCCACAGATTTCATGAACGTAGCACGTCCCAAAGTGATGGCCTTTTTCCCCCACCTCAAACCCACTCTCCCTCCCCGGTTCCCTAAATTAGACAATGACATTCTAGTCGTCCAAATCAAACACTCTCTTCCCTTCTTCAACGCCAACATTCAATGAATCAGTAAGTCTTACAGATTTTATGTATCAAACGTTTCTCTGCCCTGTCTTATTAATCTCCATCTCAACTGCCTCTGACCTGGCCCGAGCCACTGCATGAGCCCCCTATCGGTCCTCCTCCTTCAATTCAGATCATTCTCCAGCATATGTTCTACGGAGCAGACAAAATGATCTTTCTTTTCATTTTGTCTCCCCAGTGCTCTTAAAATAGGCCCAAATTCTAACACAAGTGTTGAGGCTCTGTGTTGTCTTGATTCCTCTTAATCTCCAGCGGAGGCACAAATGTCTGCCTCTGTGGTTCTCAGCGTGGCTTTTTTACGCCTCCCTTCCCCCTCGGGAAGCTTTAAAAACATGTAAATGCACGCACGCACACACAGCCTAAAGTTCAGCGATGTGCTGTAATCCAGCTCGTTTTCTTTTGCTGCTCTGATTCTGCCACATCACCAGGATGGAGCTGCTCATTTCTCAACACACGCTGGAGGACCAGAGAAATAATTACTGGTTTCTAGAAATGCAGCAGCTATTTCTGTTTTCTCTTTTGACACTTTTCTCAATGCCCAAGTTCTACAAAACAGAACCTTCCACAGAAGGGGACTTTTGCCAAAGGAAACATCTGACATCTTTTTAGAATGTGAAAGTGCCACAGAGAACAGGGAACAGAGGGGAGATGAGAGAAGCAGTATCTGTACTTCTGATAACTTCCCATCCAGACCCTGCCAACAGCAGTCCAAAAATCACAATGAAAAAATGTAAATTGCCAGTGGCTTACCGAGCAACCTCTTGGGAAAAAACAGTTGTTCACAAAAATACACCAAGGGTCCTAAAGAATAACATAAACTTTCCAGAATCAGTGAGAAAGCTTTTGTAAAATACAGATGATGTATGATCCCTGGGGCCTTTGGTTCAGTAGGTTCTAGACAATGCTGGAGCATACATGTTTTTAAAGCCTCCCAGGCAATTACGACACACAAACCTTTAAGAACCACTGAGATACACATTTGCAATAAACGCCTAGGAAATGTGATCAAAGTGTCTTCTGGGGTGTCTGTGCTCTGCAATTGCCTTATGAATCCTTCCACAAGAATTCCAGAATTCAAACTCTGGAGATGAGGAAGATTTTAAGGAACTTCAGAAAGCATCAACATGCCAGCCTTACCAGACAAAGCTGTAGCAATCCACAGCTAATCTCTCCCTCATCCAGAAAAACAGGAAATGCCAGGATGCAACTCTGTGAAACAAACAAACAAAAATCTATAAAAAGAAAATAAATCAAGATGGCTATTATCCTCCTTGCTGATGACAGAATAAGTGATGTTTTTCATTTTTTAGAGTATGCAGATATTTCAAGAACGTAGGTTTCTCCTACACTGTTGGTGGGAATGTAAATTGGTGTGGTCACTATAGAGAACACTATGGACGTTCCTCAGAACACTAAAACTAGAGCTACCATATGACCCAGAAATTCTACTCCTGGGCATATATCCAGATAAAACTATAATACAAAAAGATACATGCACCCCAGTGCTCATAGCAGCACTATTTACAACAGCCGAGACATGGAAGCAACCTAAATGTCCATCCACAGATAAATGGATAAAGAGGTTGTGGTACATATATACAATGGGATACTACTCAACCAAAAAAAGAACGAAATAATGCTATTTGCAGCTACGTGGATGGACCCAGAGATCATCATACTAAGTGAAGTCAGACAGAGAAAGACAAATCCCATATGATATCACTTACATGTGAAAACTAAAATATGACACAAATGAATTTATCTATGAAACAGAAACAGACTCACAGACATACAGAACAGACTTGTGGTTGCCAAGGGGGAGGGAGATGGGAGAGGGATGGATTGGGAGTTTGAGATTAGCAGATGCAAACTATTATACATAGGATGGATAAACAACAAGGTCCTACTGTATAGCACAGGGAACTATATTCAATATCCTGTGATAAACCATAATGGAAAAGAATATGAAAAAGAATATATGTATATATATATATATATATATCTGAATCACTTTGCTGTATAATAGAAATGAACACATTGTAAATCAACTATACTTCAATAAAATAAATTTTTGAAAAGGAATGTAGGTTTTAAGGAACATTGTGGGTATTTCCCAAACTTTTTGATGATATATTACTTTCATAATGAAAAATAAGTCTTTGGATTCACACATGTGTGATCAAATCTTTGCTCTGTCACTTATGAGCTGTGTAATAGTGGGCAATTTGCTGACTTCTTTCAAACTTCAGTTTCCTCGGCTGTAAACACTGGGATAAGTAACAAAAGGGAAAGTTCTCCAGTGAATCAGATTGGCCCATACATGCCCGCAGAAGCAGGGTGACTTACTGGGAGGAAGAGAGGCGTGGTCGGCAAATCAGAAGTGTGCCTGCGGGCGTGATTTTCAGGGAAGGCTGAAGGGCACTCTGTGTTGGGAGGGGCTGCAACGAGAGAGACGAAATATATAAATAAACCAAAAAACCACTCACAGCTCGAGACATTAACTCTGGTTTATGCTTAAGGCTGGGCCATTCCACCAGCCGTGCCTCAGCCCCTGGCATGGAGTTTATGGAACAAGACGCAACAGAGGGTGGAAGATGGAAAATGTTTTAAAGCACTTAAACACATCAGTCATATGAACGCTTATATTTCACCTGGAGGAGTTACTTCAGCAGCCAGGAAAACCAAAACACTAAACCAGATTGAGAGAACTTCAGTGTGAACACATCAGGATAGCTCCTAAACACACACGTAACCATGAACTTTGGGCCAAAGACCATCAAGGGATGCAGAGGCTGGGAAAGATGACTGCAGATCAGCAGCTGGTGCTGAGCCCTGGGGCGATGCTTCGTGAGTTTCATCCTGAGTTGCATCAAACTGGTCAGATGCAGAGATTATTTCATATGTATGTAAAACTTCTAGCACATACTAAGAACTGAAAAGATGTTCTATTTTCCTTACCACGCCATTTATCAGTTAAATGACCAATTGCCCTGGAGAAGAAGCTGTTACCCTTCCACCCTAAAAATAAATAAGAACATCAGTCCATGGTATGGAGATGCCAAAGACTCTTCATCACTCCTCCTGAAACTTTAAACAACTTTTATCTGTAGTGCCAGCTTCTGACTGCATTAAACCCCAAAGGCTGCAGTACACATTTATTTCTTCTTTTCTGTCACAGAAGAAAGAGAATGAGGAAACACCCTTCTGTATAACGTCCTCTAATATGTAGAGACAGCCAGGCGTTGGGGAGCCATCCAGCAAATCATAGACCAGTGCAGAGCACATAAGAGCAAGGTTTGATCTTTGCCTTATTCCCCATCTCTGCTGGGGAGCTGGAACAGTACAGGTCCCTCTGCTTCCTTGGGGTTATTTAAAACTAGTGTTTCAACCTAAATGTCCATTGACAGAGGAATGCATAAAGAAGATGTGGTACATATATACAGTGGAATATTACTCAGCCATAAAAAGAATGAAATAATGCCATTTGCAGCAACATGGATGGACCTAGAGCTGATCATACTATGTGAAGTGAGAAAGAGAAAGACAAATACCATACGATATCACTTATATGGGGAATCTAAAATATGACACAAATGAACGTGTCTTACAAAACAGAAACAGACTCACAGACATAGAGAACAGGCTGGTGGTTGCCAAGGGGGAGGAGGCTTGGGAAGGGATGGAGTGGAAGGTTGGGGTTAGCAGATGTAAGCTCTTATATAGAGAATCGATAAACACCAAGGTCCTACTGTTTAGCACAGGGAACTATATTCAATATCCTGTGGTGAACCATAATGGAACAGACTATAAAAAAGAATATATATATATATGTATAACTGAGTCACTTTGCTGTACAGCAGAAATTAAACACAACATTGTAAATCAACTCTACTTCAATAAAATAAACTTTAAAAGGTGAAAGTAGAGTTTCATACACATTATGCTGGACATCCCTATGACACTGGGGTTATCTACTCAACACCCCTCTCCTAAGAACTGTCTCTCTCCCCCATCAGCATAGTAAAATGCAGAGCCATCACCTTACTGGAAGTTCACTGCAACAATTGGCTCCAGAAGAAGCGGCCCAGGCAAGCTAAGCCAATGGGTCTCCTCCAGAACTTGGGACAATAAAAAAACTTGAGAATAGCCTCTCTAGTTGTTCTGATATTTCGTGTTTCGCATTATGAGAGATGAACCTGTGTGGAGTAAGAAGCAGAGACAGGGATACAACCGCACTCCAGTCCCTGGTTCCAGCTGCCTGGGTCCGGCTGCATCCCAGTTCTTCCCAGGGCTTTGCTGTTCGGGTCTTCTTTGACTCCAGGAGAACCCCCTTTCTCTTCCCTTGGTTGTTACTGCTTAAGCCAACCTGAGTCAATTTCTGTTGCATACATCCTAAAGAACCTAAACCAATACTTAATAATTGAGTTTGCTTAGTTATCTAAATGAAAAATACACTATATAAAAATCATTTGGTCTGATTTTTTTTTTTTTTTTGCGGTACGCAGGCCTCCCACTGTTGTGGCCTCTCCCGTCGCAGAGCACAGGCTCCGGACGCACAGGCTCAGCGGCCATGGCTCACGGACCCAGCCACTCTGCAGCATGTGGGATCTTCCCGGACCGGGGCACGAACCCATGTCTCCTGCATTGGCAGGCAGACTCTCAACCACTGCGCCACCAGGGAAGCCCTGATCTTATTTTTAATCTCTTTCTAGAAGTATTTCTAACCATCCGACCAGGCATATTAGTACTACCTGTTCTTATTTACAAACTGTGAACACAGTATGTATACTGTATACAATTCAGCAGACAGACAGTCCCCAACTTACAGTGGTTCAACTTAAGATTAGCAATATGCATACCGTAGAAACCATACTTTGAATTTTGATCTTTTTCCCGGGCTAGTGATACGCAGCACGATATTCTCTCATGATGTTGGGCAGTGACCGCAGGCACAGCTCCCAGTCAGCCACGTGATCATGAGGGTGAACAACTTAACAACCTTCCTGATTTTCACTTTCAGTACAGTATTCAATAAATTGCAGGAGATACTCAACACTTCGTTACAAAATAGGCTTTGTGTTAGCTGATTCTGCCTGACGGTAGGCTTACCTAAGTGCTCTGAGCAGGTTTCAGGTGGGCTAGGCTGAGCTGTGATACAGGTTAGGGTATTAAATGCATTTGACTTGTGATATTTTCAACTTACACTGAGTTTATTGGGACATCATAACCCCATCCTAAGTCAAAGAAGATCTGTAGCGGTTAAGAACCTGAAGTCTGAGGCCATACATCCTAGCTTTGAATCCCAGTTCCACCTAGTGGATTCTGTGATATGCCACCCAGATGCCCCTTCAGAACTAAAGAATTTACTCCCCCAGCTCTAGGGAATGGTGCCATAGCAGCTGTCTAGGAACTGTCTTCTATGGAAGAGAGCTGCCTCACCCAAAGTCACAGCCCTTTTCCAGGGACAATTTGCATAATATAAAGGCCCATGCCCCACACCCCAATTCTGGAAAACTGTGCAGGGCCATCCTTGCCCCAGAGCTCCCCATGGGGTTGAATGAAGCCTTTGTTGGGACTGCATTGCACCCCAACTTCTCCTTCTGCCCAACCCTGCTTCCTTCTCTGCCCCTGGGTGTTGATCCCAGGAGCACTCCCAGACGCACTGCCTGCGTGCACATCTCCATGCCAGAGGCCACTTCCTGGGGCACCTGACCCGCAACAACTCACTTGCTGTTAGATCTTGCAAGTCACTCAACTTCTCTGCGCCTCAGTTTCCTCATCTATAAAATAAGGGTAATAACAGCACCTACTTCACAGTAATGTGATGATGATTCAATGAATGAGTATACATATAAAGTGCTTAGAACAGAACAGGTAACATATGATACGATGTAAGTATTATTTAACTCTTAGTTCCTCTTAAATTTACCCCACAGTAGCAAGTTGACTTTTACTTTCTTTATATACAAGTTAACTTGATTATAAAGATTACAGTAGTTCCCAAGGGACCCTAACTTTGAACACAAAGAAGTTCAGGCTTCCCAGGTCCCTGAATCAAACATTTCCCTTCTGATTGGGTTCCTTAAGAGTCCAAGGATGTAAGCCCTTAGGGCTCACGGAAGGAGATTCATCTTTTGACTGGCACTTGTGCCGGAAACAGGGCAATGAGGGTTAGCGTTGGAGCCTGATTTTTGCCAATCTGTTGTTTCTGTAAGTGGTGCTTTGTAGTTGTGCCCAGAGGTGCTGATGATGAGCGCTTTGCTATAAAACTAGACATAAAACATGTGAAATGCAGCCTCAATCATAAACACAAAAACTGTAACAGCAGGTTAGATTTTATGGCTCTAATTTATCTTAAAGTGACGTGTAGCATGGCTCTTGGCATCGCTTAGACTGGTGTATGCAAATCAAAGGTAAATATGTGACCAGATAATTAAGTTTAGCTCTATGGTGAGGTCAATATTGATAAATGAGCACTGACCATAATTTCTGATGAAGGGATAAATCTTTTTATTTTTCTGTTGTGAAAGATACTTAACATGTTTTTTATACTTGCATTCACCTAGAAAATGATTATTGAATATTTTAATGAATGTTTCATATGAATCCAAGGCAAAAAAAAAAAAAACAGAAATGGAGATTCTGTTAGGAAAAAAGGCAAGATCTGAACCACCCAGAATATGCCCTTTCCATAAGTTAAAGTCATCACTGACTGAGAGTCCTGATGTAACAATGGGGTGGGGAGTGGAAAGAGAGCAGATATCAAAGGAGACTACCTGGCTGCAGCTTGGAGAAGGGAAGAGGTTCTCCTGGGCAGTACCGTGGACTTTAAAGACCACTGTTATGTCGATAACTCCCACATCTACATCTATATCCTCTCCATAAAATATGGGTCTCCTAATAAAAGTCTTCTTGAATGGCAAGTAAGTATCTTAACTATTACACAATGCTTGAACTTCCCCCAAACTTGCTCCTCCCCTGGGGTTCCCCATCTCAGTAAATGACACCAGCCTCCTTGTGGTTGCTCAAACCGAAAATCAAGGAGTTACCCTTGGTTCTCCATTTCCCAGCACCCAGTTAGTCTCCAGACATATTTGGAATCCTTGTGCTACTTTCCATGTTCAGCACTGCCTCCTGAATCCAGCTCCCACACCACTCTCTTCTAGGATGCTTCAGCCCTGCTGGCTTTCCTTCTTTTCCTCAACTACCAGCTCTCTGCTCTTCACTCTAGTTACCTCAGATCATTCCCACCCTCATGCCTGTTGTTAACGCCTTCCTCTGCCTCGATGGCCTGTACTCCTGGTCTGCACCTCAGAAGCTCCTTCTTGCCGCTCAAATCTTTGCTGCAGTATCTCCTCCTCAAAGGTGCCTTTCCTGATCGTCCAAAATAATGAAGACATCTAGAACTTGTATCGTATCTCCTTATTTTAACTTGTTGCAAATCCCTCATCACTATTTGATGTTTTCCACTGCTTATTTTTCCAGTGGCTTATCGTCTGTCTTTCCTCCCAGAATGTACCTTATAAGAGAATAGAGACCTTGCCTGTCTCTGTCCTCACTGAATGCCTAGTGCCAAAAGTAGTGCCTTGCCAAAAATAGGAGCTCAGCAAACATTTGTTGAATGAGTGGTAGTCACCGAAAATTGGACAATCGAGTCTAAATCCAGACCTACTTGATAAAGGAACACATGTGTTAAGCCTTCCATGCTCTGGGCTCCATGGTAGCCACTTTCATGTGTTTTACTGTATTTAATCTAACCCGTATCTCTCTGCGGTAGACTGTATTATGATAATCTCAAATGTCTAAGTCAATGAAACAAAAATTCAAAGAAGTAATTTTCCCAAATTCAAACTGCTAATAAATGCAGAGATAGGTCTAGCTATAGAACCCAGCCCCTTCCTACAATCACACTGGTTTGCTAGCAGGTTACAGTCCTTCATTCATCGCTCTTTTTTATTGACAACGGGAAATAGGCATTCATGACCAAAATAACTTTTCCTTATCCTACATTAGCAAAATTTCTCAGATTCCACTTATATTTTATGCAATTAACACCAATTCTCTGTTCTTTATACTATTCAAGGAGAAAAGACATTTGCATAGTAATAAAGTTTAATAATAAAAATGTATTTCATATTTGTCTTTTGAAAAGAGACAAAATATATACTTAGCTCTTTGGGTTAAATTGTCCTTTGGCTGAAGCTTGCAAATAGGCAGACTGGATTCATTCCCTTTCTCCATCTCTTCTCCCCTCCCCTCTCTCCCTCCTCCCCTTCCCCTCCCGCCTCCTTCTTTCTCATGAATATTGTTCTGGGAGTTTATATCATAAATGTCATCTGGGGAACATAAGCTGGGGAAACACGGACAAGAGACTTGGCATCTCTGTGCTTTATTTTATCCCTCTACATACACCCCAAGGGCTCCCAACTTTTCCCACTTTGGGGGGGATGGTGGTGGACGAAAAAATATTTGTGGATCTTTCCAGAGTTTCCCAAAGTAAAAAGGTGGTCATTCTCCATAGATGAATTTCATTGCTTCTCTGGAATGTAGAAAACATACCAGATTTTTACAAACAGAAACATTTTTATCTTTTGGCCTGCTACACATTAAAAGAGGGGATTGTACCAGATGGCCTCCAAGACCCCTGCCAGATCTAGCTTCCCAGGAATCAACAAGCAGAATGGGAAGAACACCAGCTTTGAAGTAAAACAGACCTAAATTGTAACAGTGAATCTCTCTGATCCTCAATTACTCTGTAAAACTGACATAATAAATTTACTTCTCATGGCGGTTGTAAAGATAATGGTGGTTGTAAAGACTAATAAGACCTTGGTACCAGGACTAGCACGTACGTATTTTAAATGGTGCCCATTTTGATTACTGTGGGTTGAATTGTGTTCCCCCCCAAAAAAAACACTGAAGCCCTAACCCTAAATACCTCAGAACGTGACCTTATTTGCAGATAGGGTCTTTTCAGAGGTAATCACGTTAAAGTGAGATCATCAGGGTGGGCCCTAACCCAACATCACTTACAAAAAATCATGATATAAAAAGAGAAAACTTGGACACAGAGATAAACATGTACACAGGGAGGATGTCATGTGAAATGAAAGCCGCGATTAAGGTGATGTATCTACAAGCCAAGCAACACCACAGACTGCCAGCCAAGCCCCAGAGGCTAGGCGAGAGGCATAGAGCAGATTCTCCCTCATGGCCCTCAGAAGGAATCAACCTCGCCAACACCTTGATCTTGGACTTCCGGCCTCCAGAACTGTGAGACAATAAACGTCTGTTGTTTAAGCCACTCAGTTTGTGGTACTTTGTTACAGCAGCCCTAGGAAACTAAGACGTGATTCTGAGAGGCTAATTGTTCCTGGTACACTTGTAATATTTTTTCCACCTAGAAGTCAATGTTTTTCGAATGTTTTTGACAGCAAACTCAGTGAGCAAAGTATTTCCTAATCACAAGTAATATAAAATGATATTGGTTGTTATTACCAAAAATGCACTCTGATATTCTCTATTCTGTTATTTTCATTCTGGTGGTGACCTACCAAATTAATTTCACAGCCCCCAGTGGGTAGTAACTCTGCTTTAAGAAACAGTAGACTGGACTATAAACTCCTTCAGAGCAGAGGTACATCTCTCTTCTCATGTCTCCTAACCCAACGCTGGACTTGCAGTAATCAAATAAACCCTTGATGATTGACCTTGAAGGCCAAGATATATTTGATACCTTTTTATGCTGCTACTTTGGGCTTTGTTAATAAATTTGTGCCCAAATATTCAGTGCCTGTGGGAATTTAAAAATAGTTATTTCCTAAACAGAAACAGACTCACAGACACAGAAAACAAACTTATGGTTACCAAAGGGGAAAAAGGGGGAAGGATAAATTAAGAGTTTGGGATTAACAGATACGCACTACTACATACAAAATAGATAATCAACAAGGACTAACTGTATAGCACAGGGAACTATATTCAATATCCTGTAATAAACCATAATGGAAAAGAATCTGAAAAAGAATATAAATGTGTGTGTGTGTGTGTGTATGTATATATATATATATATGTGTGTGTGTGTGTGTATATATATATGTATGTATGCATATATATATATATATATATATATATATATATAAAAAACCAAATCACTTTGCTGTACACCAGAAACTAACACAACATTGTAAACCAACTATACTTCAATAAAAATAATAGTTGTTTCCTGGTATTACCTGGAAAGTATGTGCCAATGATGTGAATATTCTTAAATCAAATCATATTATTATAAAAACACATGCTGGATGTTTCTTTGATACAAGTTTAGTTCTATCCTGGATGGTATTAGCTCTGTCTAAGGGCACTGACATTCCACATGCTGCTTACCACCTCCCCAAATTAGTGTATGTAAGTCAAGTGCCTTTGTAATAATAAGATAGCTTATATGTTTTTCATCAGATGATATATAGGTATTGGGAAGGAAAGAAACCTGTCCCAATATTTCATATCACATTATTACATTTTAAAAGGAATTATATTTGAAAGAATACATGCACCCCTATGTTCATAGCAGCACTATTTACAATAGCCAAGACATGGAAGCAACCTAAATGTCCAGATGAATGGATATAGAAGATGTGGGGTGTGTGTGTGTGTGTGTATACATATATATATACACACACACAATGAAATACTACTCAGCCATAAAAAAACTTAAATAATGCCATTTGCAGCAACATGAATGGACCTAGAGATTGTCATACTAAGTGAAATAAGCCAGATGGAGAAAGACAAACATTATACGATATTGCTTACATGTGGAATCTAAGAAAAATGATACAAATGAAACTTATTTACAAAACAGAAACAGACTCACAGACATACAAAACAAACTTATGGTTATCAAAGGGGAAAGGGTGAGAGGAGGGAAAAACTAGGACTATGCGATTAACATATACACACTTCTATATAAAAAAATATATGAACAATAAGGACCTACTGTATAGGTAGGGAACTATATTCAATATTTTATAATAACCTATAATGGAAAAGAATCTGGAAAATTATATATATATATACACACACACACACACACACACACACACACACACACACATATACATCTGAATCCCTTTGCTGTACCCCAGAAACTAGCACAACATTGTAAATCAACTATACTTAAATTAAAAAAAAAACCAAAAAAAACAAAAAACTAGGGCTGGGAATTACTCACGTGCCTAAAAGCTTTATCGCCCCTCCTCTGACACTGTCCCAGGAGGACCCATCAGCTTATGCCTCAAAATTTTCTCTTGGTGTTAGCAACCACACCAGAGAAAACACCCTTCCTTCCCTCATCCCCAAGGGCAAACAGAGAACTTCAGTGCTTCACCTCCAAAGCCCTCACAGTGTGATCAGATGGACGTACATTTGGAAAACTTACAAAAGTAAGATAGGCTAACTATATATTTCCACTTTGACTTCCCTCCATGGTATTTGCCTTGGTGGTGTGGGAGTAGCCTCAGGCAACCCTGCCAGCCATGGAAGAGTTGAGTTGGGAATATATTTGGTTTGGATTTAGTGGAATCTATTTGTGTTATTCACAGTCAACTCTGAGGTAGTAAAGTTAACCCACCAGTGGAAGAATGGCTTCAGGGAATTCTAATGCCCACTGTGCTAACTCACTTAGCATCATGACATAAAGTTGCAGGACCAAAAGTTGCATCACGATGTCAATGCTTCCTACAGTGCCCAGCACCAGATGGATGACGGTTACGGAGGAAAAGCAAGTATTTTTCTATAAGGAGCCAGAAGCCAGTCTTGGAAATCTCTTCCACATCTTATCTCTCATATTTGAAAGAAACTTAATAAAAGTTTTGCAAAAACTGACAACACTCAAAATGCACATTTTACTACTAATAACAAGTTGGAAGTTGAAAGAAACTTCCAATTAAAAATTAATAAAATAAAAAATTAATTTAAAAACAATAAAATTAAATAAAAAAGAAACACTGATAATCTATTATAAAGGAAATACTAATGTATCTTTCTATTCTCTTTGAAACAGTGACTGGAAACAATGTAGGCAAAAAATGTTTAAGAAAAAAAAATCCTAGAGGTGTGTCAGGAAGTATAGCAATTGCCATGCACAGGAGCAGTAAACAGAGTCAGCTTCATGGCAGGAGATCTCAGAAAATCACACACACACACACACACACACACACACACACACACACACACCCTTCCTGAAGGAGGGGTTTTACCCCGAAGTGAAAGCTGTATCTTCTGAATTGCCAAGGATGTAGGGAAGACAGGTAGGAGATGGAGGAGGCAGATAAATACAAAGACGATTCAAAAAGAGCAGTGAAATAGAAGCCAAAATATCTCAAAATACACCAGGAGGGCTTCCCTGCTGGTGCAATGGTTAAGAATCTGCCTGCCGATGCAGAGGACACGGGTTCGATCCCTGGTCCAGGAAGATCCCACATGCCGCGGAGCAACTCAGCCCACGAACCACAGCTATTGAACCTGCTCTCTAGAGCCCGCGAGCCACAACTACTGAGCCCGCATGCCACATCTACTGAAGCCCGAGTGCCTGGAGCCCATGCTCCGCAACGACAGGCCACTGCAATGAGAAGCGTGTGTACGGCAATGAAGTGTAGCCCCCGCTCTCCACAACTAGAGAAAGCCCACGCGCAGCAACGAAGACCCAAAGCAGCCAAAATATGAATTAATTAAATAACTTTAAAAAAAAAACACCAGGAAAAATGGTCTCCCGAAAGGGAATGCCTATAAATAGCTAGGCCAGGAAAGTGCAACTCAATCTTTCTCAAAAAAGTAGTAAAAAACTGGTACAGCCTCAATGCAATAATACTACAAGAAAACTGATGGGAAAGAGTAGCAAAACTTGCCAGACAAAAACATTCACCAGGGAAAGGTTGCCACAGAATAGAGGAAAATAGTGACCAAGCATTTTACCACAAATATTTTGAAGTTATTTATCTCTAAAAAGTAAGCCCATAAAGCAGAAATGCAGAAACTCAGAGAACAGATTGTGAGAAAGCAAGAAGTGGTGAGAAAAAGGAATGAAATGAATTAAATGTTGTGAGAGCTCAAGGAAAAAGAAGAAAAGGGGTATTATATAAGTGAGAACTAAAAGTGAAAGCAAGAGAGAATAAATATTGTGGGGAGAAATCAGTAATTAATATCAATTATAGACATTAGAAAATCAATTGAAATAAGATAGATAAAGAGTTTAAAAGGAAGAAAGAGAAATTGGGAGATGAACGAAAAAAACAGGCGAACGTTTCCACCATAATACACAATCAGCCTTCCATATCCTTGGATACCGTATCCACAGATTCAACCAACTGTGGGTTGAAAATAATAGTGGAAAGAAATCGAGAAAGTTTCAAAAAGCAAAACTTGAGTTTGCCACACCCTGGCAACTATCTACATAGCATTTACATTGTATTAGGTATTATAAGTAATCTGGAGGTGATTTCAAGTATACGGGAGGATGTGTAGGTTATATGCAAATACTACACGATTTTATATAACAGACGAGCATCTGTGGATTTTGGTATCTGTGGGAAACCCGGAACCAATCCCCCAGTGGATACTGAGGGATGACTACAATTTTTGTCCTAAAAGAACAGTAAATCAGAAAAAATTTTTGAAATTATGTCCAGAAAATTTCTGGAAAGAAAGAAGAGTTGAATTTACATGTTGAAATGGCATACCATGTGCCTGAGAAAACTTACCTAGAACAGTCAGGACTAAGACAAGTCCTAGCAAAATTACTGGAATTTAAAGATTAAAAGAAATCATTTCATTTGTCAGGCAAATTGACCAAGACACTTAAAAGAGAAAGAACTAGGCTCAGATCAGATTTTTCCACATCATTCAAAGCCAAAGACAGCAGAGCAATTTCTAGAAGACCCTCAAGAAGAAAAGTGTGAGCAAAGGATTTCATAGCCAGCCAAGCTGTCTTTCTGAATAAAGACTACTGAAAAACAGTGTTGCACATGTAACTCAGGGAATGTCTTTCTCATGAGCCCTTCTTGAGGAAACATCTAGACAACAAATTCTAGCCAACTGACAGATGACTGGGGAAACCGTGGCAAAGTGACTGACAGTGTACATGAAACGAATTTAACTGTAGAACTAAGATTTAAAGAAGTGTAAGGATTATGGGAACATCAGATTATAAATACCAAACAGGTACATACTCTGTGCCAGGCAACTGCCTTCATAGTTATATTCCCTAAAGAAGCACATGTATCCAAGAAGTTGTCTTCGAGAATTTTACTGCAGCATAATTTATTTTTTAAAAAAATTGAAGCAAAAAAACATTGAAACAACGTAACTGTTCATGAAAATCTACATGCATGCAAAACAGTACTATACAATGTTTATGGATAAATATACAGTTAAAATCAGGACTGGCTACAGAACTTGCAGGGTTTAGTGCAAAATGACAATGCTGGGCTGTAACATAATATTTCACAAGGGCTGTCTCGACTT
The DNA here is from genome assembly GCF_937001465.1 of Orcinus orca. NCBI lineage: Eukaryota > Metazoa > Chordata > Mammalia > Artiodactyla > Delphinidae > Orcinus > Orcinus orca. Next base: position 6,020,427 of record NC_064563.1, on the reverse strand, counting down.
AGTTTTGAAATCCTGGCAGAAAACCTCAACTTCCCTTCAGCAGCAGTTTGCTATACCCCGACTCCAACCACTTCCCTTGTCAGACTCTCACTCTCCGGGGCCTCTGTACACGCACCCAACCACCTCCCTTATCAGGGATCCCGCACTCCACAGCCAAGTACCAGACCACTGAGGAGAGCCAACTTCTCCCTGTAGCCTGTGAAATTATTCAAATTAGCCAATCCACAGGGTTCCCCAGGAAACCGAGTTCACCCCATCGCCTGCCTGCCTTATATAAGCTGTTACATTTAACAGCTGCAGTTTGCTGTTACCCTATGGGGGCACCCTTTGTGTTGCCCTGAGTGGCATTCTCCTCCCATTTGCAGCTCTAAGAAAGAGTTCTGCCTTTCATCTATCAGTGTCAGTGTGTTGCATCCCATCAAAAGAAACTTTAAGACCTACAAGACAGGGGTGACTTGCCTTGTTCAAAACTAAGAGCATCAAACCAAGCACAGGACCCTTCTAAACACAGGACCTAAAGCCGTAAAGCTGGTACTGGTTAAAACTCTGAAACACATGTGACTCAGAAACACTGAGTATTTGACTTCTAGAGAAGGAGAATTAGACTAGCAAAGAGAACCGTATCTAGGATCTTTAATTTTGTTCAAAGAAGAAAAAAAAAAATCTGAGCCAAAGATGGAGAAACATTAAGATTTGATAAAGCTATAGGTGATGGATATATAGGTGTCTGTCATATTTTCTGAATGCTTGAACTATTCCAATTTTTAAAAACTGATGATTACAGAAATATGATGCATGCAGAGAATGGTTTACAATTAAATGATAAGACAGTATTCAAAATTCTTTAGGATGGTTTTTAGAGCCCAAGAACCTTAAGATAGATTTTGAAAGCAGACTACAAATGAAGGAAAACAAGTTAGGAAGAGTTAAAACAGAAAGTAGAAGGGTGGTTGCCAGTGACTGGGGGAGGGCAAATGGGGAGCTGCTGATCAATGGGTATAAAGTTTCAGTCACGGGGAGATGAAAAAGTTCCAGAGATCAGCTTTAGAACACTGCTTATAGTCACCCAAATTGAACTGTACACTTGCACATTTGTTAAGAGGTTAGATCTATGTTATGTGTTTTTTACCACAAAAAAAAAAAACCCACCTTGGAGATTAGTGTTTGTCCCTAAGCTTTAACTTACCCAACATTTAAATGACATTACTAATAATTTGGTCTATTTTTAGCATTATAGTAAGATTCAAAGAATACATGTTAATCGTTTAATACAGTCTTAGAATTTACTATTCTAAAATAGTATATGATACTATTATCATAACCGTATCATTGAAAAATACGAGTGGTTCACAAAGAAAACACAGCATACAAACCAAGAAAGTGGGAAATACATTATCGTAATATAAAGTGTAAAGGGGGATGAACCAAAATAAATTACAAATATTCTCCCCCCGCAAACTTCGGAAAATACATTTACCTGTATATGTGCTTGTTTCTGAACTTTCCCCTTTTCTAGCATGAAAGGGAAATCGAGACTCACGATTTTTCTGCATGTCTACCGCTTCGTAATTTTTTAAAATATATATTTTTTAAAACAGCAACATTATCGTCTGAAGACTTAGGAACCCTCATCAGTGTCAAGATTTGTGAGAGAACAACAAAGGTAAGACTGCTTGACTAGAAGAAACGGCAAGGTTGGGTACATTACCTGCCATCTTCGGGGGTTTTTTGTTGCGGTATGCGGGCCTCTCACTACTGTGGCCTCTCCCGTTGCGGAGCACAGGCTCCAGACGCGCAGGCTCAGCGGCCATGGCTCACTGGCCCAGCCGCTCCGCGGCATGTGGGATCTTCCCGGACCGGGGCACGACCGGACCCTGCATTGGCAGGCGGACTCCCAACCACTGCGCCACCAGGGAAGCCCCATTTTCAGGTTTTTTTAATTCACTATTCTTCAGCAAATGCAAGTAGGGAGTATGTCTGGAACCTTAATATCGCGGGTCACATGTCTGCCGCAGCGAGCGGGAAGGACCACCTGGCCAACCGGAGCCACAGGTCTCAGCAGCCAGGATCCCGTCGGCAACATGCGCCCCTCGCGAGATTTGGCTTCCAGCGTGTGGGAGTTGGCGCGAGAGCCCAGGTGCGTTCTGTCTGACCGTGCCACGCCCTCCCCGTGCTGGGGCTCTATGCTGTGGGCTGACCTGCGCACACCGTGTCAGAGGGCTTCCTTGCTGTCCCTGGCGTCCAGATGCTTGTAGCCAAGTGGGAACAGTGGCAGGAGACTGGAAAAGGGGCGGCCGTGAGGTCAGGTGTTTCTGCCCCGGGCTCCCACCCCCAGTTTGCAGTGGACACTTGACTCCCCAACCTGAGGCTCCCTGGACAGCCCTCTCGGAAGAGCTCCCCTTCCTGCTCTTCTTGTGCAGAGGTGGACATGGGCTCCCCGGAAGTGCTCACCTCGGGGTGCTGCACAGCTTCCCCAAATCCTGCTCACACCGTGACTAGGCTCTTCTCAGACCACTCAGTTGGAAGGTGCCATGGAGGAAGAGAGGAAAGGCCACTATCAAAATGAGAGCCCCACGGGCGACTCAGCCACGCAGCCCTCCCCCGACCACTGTCCGTGTCGCTCTTTTAGTGAAAAAGAATTAACTAAATGTTATGCAGTTAAACATACTGGATTATTAGGAACACCATAAGTGTAATTATTCCATGCTTCTGAAACAAGTTTGTATTTTCGGAACACTTCAAATCATTTTAGTCGTTTACACCCCGACTCCCAAAAACATGTAAGCAGCTTAAGTCCCTCTTAAAAGAAATGAAGAAACAGAGCCACGGCCCAAAACAACTAAGTGATTTGGAATACAAGTGTCTTCCATGGAGGCTGGAACCCCCGTTTGGAGGATGTAAATCACTGCACGGATTCTAAGTGGTTTCAATGACATTTCCATCTTACTTGCTGCCTACAAGCCTTAATATGCCTGATTTAACACCCTTGTTAGCTCACTACCATAAATAATGGCTTTCACCACCTGACAACCTGTGTTGCAAAAGGAGAGGTGAATTGAAATTAATAAGACCCTACATGGGTAAAGCTGGCTGCCCTGTCACTCCCAGCTAAGTATTCTGGGTCAAGGGAGATCTATTTCTAGAACAAAGTTACTCCCAGAATTTTTCATCTTTTCCTTTGCAAATCAAACCTGGAGTGCCCCACTGTGTATAAAGTGGAAATCCCTAATGTTGCTATTATTACCAAGATAAGCTGATGTATGAGTGCTTATTCATCTGACAAAAATACGTAATTGTGCTGATAGTTTTCAAGCACGAATATGTTTAACAAATTGTCATACCGTTGGCATCATTATTTACAACCCAAGCTATGTACTGTTTATAGGTGGAGTCTGGGGAATCTCAGAACCTCAGGAATGGGGACAAGCCTCGTTTTACTAATTAAAATTAAAGGCCCCAGGCTTCCCTGGTGGTGCAGTGGTTAAGAATCTGCCTGCCAATGCAGGGGACACGGGTTCGAGCCCTGGTCCAGGAAGATCCCACATGCCGCAGAGCAACTAAGCCCATGCACTGCAACTACTGAGCCTGTGCTCTAGAGCCCGCGTGCCATAACTACTGAGCCTGCGTGCCACAACTACTCAGCCCACGTGCCACAACTACTGAAGCACGCGCGCCTGGAGCCCGTGCTCCGCAACAAGAGAAGCCACCACAATGAGAAGCCCACACACCACAACGAAGTGCAGGCCCCGCTTGCCACAACTAGAGAAAGCCTACGCGCAGCAACGAAGACCCAACGCAGCCAAAAATAAATAAAAATTAAATAAATTTATTAAAAAAAATTAAAGGCCCAAATATGTAAATGATATTCACATCTTGAAAACAGTTGTCATTTGAGATTAAAAATTGTTAACAGACTGTTCAAACATTTGAAGACATATTATGACGAAATTTACAAACCCTCACCATGGATGTCAAAGATTTTTCTCGCAGCAGGGCTTTTACCTAAATAATTTGCTTGGGATAACTCCCTTTGGCAGCAAAGAGAACCCCTGGTTGGTTTGGTTTTTTTTTTTCCGTGAACAAGTTCTCCATGTTCAGAGGGCTTGTGAGCAAACCCAGCTCATCAAACTGCAAAGGAGACTCCAGTTGTCTGTCAAGGAAGAGTTAATTAAGTTTAGGCTATTAAGCAGAACTTCTGAAGCAGATTCTTACATAAATGTTCAGGTTATTAAAATAATTTATCTATTTATCTCCTGGAGAAGCCATTCATTGGCCATTTCTAAAATTACAACTTTGAAAGACGAGCACCAGTGACAGAATTTGTTTTTCAATAAAAATATAGATAATTAGTCATATTTTTGTAGTTAGGGGGCCATTCGATTTAATTTTGGAGAGAAAATTGCCTGATTTTGTCCAGAGGATTTACTCTAAGTTACTTATGTATTCCTACATTCTCATCTATTTGTTGTGTTCTAGTGTCCTCCAATGGATATTCTCGATAGTACTGGTATTACAGAATCTATTGAAACTGAGGATCACCAGGTGGCCAGTTGGTACATGAGCTTTGTGAGCAAACAGTCCCTAAAGGAACCCAGTTCTAGTCTGAGCTGAAATCAAGTAACACTTAGGGCACATCCGAAAATCATTCTCCTTGATAGACAATGAGTTCCAAGGTCATTCAGATTAAATTTCCTGTCTCTTCTTATTATATTGAATAATCTCAAAAGTGATGGACCCATATATAGGAAAGTTGCTGCTGAAAAATGTAAAGAGTATGACTTAAGAGGTATGTGGTACAGAGTTAGGCTTTGGATGTTAAGGAAGACACAGTTCTTTGATTAGCCTAGAAAATAACAGGAAGTACTCTGGAGCACATGAAGTTGATTCTAGAGGAGTTTGTTATGTAAAATAAGAAAAAATAAAGAAAAAGCACTATTACTGGACATTAATGAACAAATCAATCTGAATTATTGAGAAGTCTGAATTAGAACATATAATTTAGAGAACAGTGCTTTTGCATTTTCATGGCCACAATTAGGATGTAGTTTCAATAGATAGCCCAAGTAATTATAATAAAACCCAGGGCTATTCTTGTAAATTGGTTGTGTCCAGGGGTATTTAACAATAATATACTCCAAATTTTCTTGCTATTTCTGTTTTAAATAATCCCTCCAATTCCCACAATGTGTTGAATCTTTTATTAGATCAAGTGACCCAATTTTGATCCAGAAAATACTGTGACTCAAACTGTGGGTGGAAGGTGGGGGTACATGGAGAGGAACTTGAGGCTATTGGATATATGCGAATAACTCCTGGAAAAAATAAGAGTGTGGACCTCACCCTGTCTCCTCACAGAGATAGAGGACAACTAATACAGGATGCTTTCTGATAGCTCACAGGTGTATATATTTCCCTAATGCAATTACTGGAGCATTAAATATATATATGTGTGTGTGTATATATATATATATATATATATATACATACATATATAACTGAATCACTTTGTTGAACTACATTGTAAATCAACTATACTTCAATAAAAAAATAAAATAAAATAGCCCTCTAGCACTATAACTATCTGTAGGGACAATATTGCAGGTGTGATTCTCTCACTTACCCATCCATTCCATCCATGAGAATTCCAAAGACCTGCTGTTGTGCCTACAAGATGAGAGATCTGGAAAGTTTCTGAGCACTGGATGGCAGTCAGATATTTTAATAAAGTGATGAATCGTAGTCCCCAAGGAGCGCCAACAATTGGGTGTTAATTTCAGATTATGATGACTGTATCCTGAGATAAATAAAATAACACCTGTGGCACGTCTTAAAAGCAAGCAAGGAATAACTCTCTGTAAGTTGAATGCAAACTTGAAAGTATATAGACTTGCACGTACTTTCCCGTAGGAACCCTATTACAGTTCTACTTTCAGTGCTGAGTCCCACTGAGCTATCCCATCAAGAAGACAATAGGCCCTTCATCAGTTCCTTCTACCATGTTTATTGACAAACATAAACTATAGAGCACAGAAGAGCATGTGAAGATACATTCATGCAAGTGTGTACCTGTGTGGGAAAATGAATATGGAATTAGCTGTATCGGTAACTACCCAAGAGCAGAACCTAGCATCTCCTGGAAGAAAATCCACCAAGTTTTTGAGAGTCTATGTGAGATAATTAGCAGAAATAGAAGAATAACTGGTATTTCCTAAATGCACTGCACCAAATCTGCAGTTGTACATTTTTTTAAATCACCAAGATAGTTAAGATGCTCCTCTTTCTGCGATGTGGTACAGATCCAGAGCAGCTTACATGGAGAATTGCTCCCACTCTAGGTCACTTAGAGGCAGACGCTTAAGCTCCCAGAAGTTCTGATGTGACTCTCATTCAAGCATTAGCATTCACAACTGTGCTCTTCCCGTAAGGCTCTTGGTGTCCAGAAGCTTGTAACTTTTAGAGAATATAGCTGATCTCCCTGCTAAGTATCCTGACTACATGAACATCCTTCTCTATCCTTTAGGTAAATTAACCTTGTTTCGTTTATCCATGAGCTGTCTCATTCTGAATCTAGTATTTTCATTCAGTGCAATGATCACACAGTCATTTAAAGAAAGCTAAAACCTACATATAAATTTCATTATGGAATTTCTTATAAGGCATACACTGTCTCTTGGGACGATCACATTTATTCTGGTGACAGTAATCACGCATTTCGGTAAAACCACAGCTCCAAATAGCCAACTAGTCACTACATATTTCAGGGTGAATGTCCTGGTGGCATGGCTACCTGTCTCATTCTGTAGCCTAAGCTGTAGGGCCACCTGGTCCTTTTCATAGCAATGGAAGAAGTTCAAGAAGGCAAGCCCAACCATGCAAGGCAGTCCTTTGATCAAAGCAAGTTACGCAGCCAAGCCCAAAGCCAAGGATCAGGGAAGTACGCTCTACCCATCACGAAGTGATGGCAAGAATATGGATATATAAAACTATACTACAGAGGGGTGAAAAAGCGGTACAAATAACTCAGTCTTCCACAGTCACCAAGGTAAACAGAAAAGAGAACTACATTAGGAGATAGAAATCCTGGATTCTGTCTCATTCACCCACTCTCTGTTTGAGTGAGGGGAAAACCTCTTTGAGTCCCAGGTGGGTATGGAGCAAACAGACTGAATGATTTATGAAGTTTTCTGTGATCCCAAATATTCTCTGAGCTCATTATCTCTCACTTCAAATCAATTCCTTCTCCTATCATGCATGTCATTTTCAAAGCTGTCAGTCTCCAGCTCAGGATCAATAGATTAATGCTTGATTTCTATAACTGAGCAATGACTCACTCTGGTTAATATCGCCTTTCAAGTATACTTTCTATAGGCACTGACCTTGGCCCCTCACATATACTCCTTCCTGTCCTTGACATTTAACCTTAATCATCAATTATTGCAAGAATGCCCCAGAAGGTGTCATAATTCCTGTATCACTTAGCCTAATACTTTTTAATAGCCCTTACTCAAGTCCACATCCAAACGTTTAGTGAATTCCTCCCCACCATTTCCTACAGGTCCCAATTCATTAGCCTGCTGTTCAGAGACCTCCAAACTCTCCTCTGCTTTCTTTTTGTTGTTCCCTCCATCCACTCCACTCGAAGAAAACAAAATCATCCAAGTGCACTAACCTTCCCACTGTTAACAAAAATTCATCCAAGCTTGGAAATAAAGCAAAAGGATGAGTACCACGTCCTTTCAATGTCATTTGGAGGCATTGCTCAAAAGGTCCACCCAAGGATTATTGAAAGGCATATACTTTGTTCAGCTCACTGTTTATCATTAAATAAAGACCTAGATGTAATGAATCACAAGTTGACATGCAGATTTTTGTCTAGTAGAAAAGATAACCCAACGTTACAGTTTACTGACTTATAGAACATCATCTAGTTTGGCCTCTAACCCTGAAGTCATATCGTTAACTTTCCTTTATTAGATTTGTAAGGATATCTAGCTCCTCAAATGCCCTTGGAACCAGCCACACCATTATACTGGTTTCCTCATTATTTAATGAGATGAATAATATCTTTGATGTGTGTTCATTTTAAATTTGTAAAACAGCTGTGTTTTTAACTTTTCGTAGAGTGTGCTTTAACATTTATCTCTTTGTGAAACCTTTTCTCATTCTTCCTTGCATTGCTCATACTTCGTTCCGTTCCTATCAGAAATGTCAGCCACTTGTCCAAGCTTATCAGAACCCTTCCTACCTCTCCTTCAAGTTTTTGTTCTAGTTCCATTTCCTAGCAAGGATCTTATCTTCCTTTAAACTGATCAGGCATTTATAGCCTGGCTTACTTTTGCTTCTTTGTGATTTCATTTATTTTTCAATGTTTATTTTGTTTTCTTGACTGTTGCTATTGAATTTTAATCATAACAAAATGAACTTAAAGTAGGTTAAACACTGATATTTATATACACAAAAAATGACAGTCATGTTGTAGTTTCTAGGACTTTTGAAAGACAATCATTGTTACCTCGGTATCTCATAGAATATTACAGAGTTTTTTTATAAAAGAGGAAAATGTTGAACAAGGAGACATTCAACATCAAAAATACATTAATTAACACTTTTATGACTTTCCTAGGCCAGCTTAGACAAGATCTGGGAAATGCTCTAAATAAATAAAGGCTTTGCAAAGTGGAAAAGAATGAGCACAGGTAGATAGAAAGAAGGTGCCAGACACAGCTGTGGAGTCAGCCTTTTGTGAGAAATCCACTTTCAGAGAATCACTTGTAAATTTATGTAGCACCAAAATCACTGTCATCTTAAAAAGAAAGACACTAAGAAGTTCCCAGGGGTGGGACACCTAAATACTAGGACAGCTATACTTGGGCACAAAACAATGGGAAGATTCAATTCTGAGCTTCAACGACGTTTTCATTAAAAATTCTTTTTATTATGAGCTAGTTGTTTCAGCTGGGAATATGATTTAAAGACACTACCCGAAATAAAATTGAAAGAGGCTGAAATTCTACATTTTTTCAGTTAAGCTAGAAAGAAAGAAGATGTCCTTACTGCTAGCCCTTTAACCAAGTTTCTCATTCTGAGAATTCCTGGATGGCTGGGCTTATGGGTAGATGAAAAGCAATATTAAAAGCAGGCTTCATGAACCAGGAAGTTTGCGTGGCTTACCCTCTCATCTCCAAGGCTCTGTTCTCTCATGCCCACCCACTCCATCTGCCTGGACCACCACCTGATTATGTCACTCTCAGAAGCCTTTAATAGCTACTCACTGGTTCCCAAAGAAAATTCCAGTTTCTCATCCTGCCATTCAAGATCTTCACCGTCTGATCCCAAACTACCTGTCCTACGGTGTGGGACGTCTATATGATATGCTACAATATTACTTCTATTTCTTATGCTACAATATTACTTCTATTTCTTCACATCTGTATCTTGTTCCTGTTCTTTTCCCTGCACGGCACATCTGTTGTCAACCATCTCTGCTTCTTCTTCTAGGTTCTACTCAAATACCACATCATCCTTGAAACCTTTCCCAGTCACCACAACTCAAAGTTTTTCTTTTTCTAAATTCCTATATCTTTTTATTTTGTATTATTTTGTTTCATTAATCATATAATAGGCACATGTATTTTTCTCCCTTACACGATGAGAAGAACAGCAACCCATATCTTATACTGGGTTGGCCGAAAAGTTCATTGGGGTTTTTCCGTAACATCTTAGGGAAAAACCCAAGCGAAACTTTTGGCCAACTCTCCCATAGCATAATAGACCCTCAATAATTACTTGCTAAGTGAAAGAACTACAAAGAAATGGTAATGATGTTCTATGCTGCTTTTATGGAATCAATATTTAGAATTGAATCATTTGACAATTTTTGTGTTGGGGTGATCATTTGACAATTTTTCTGTTTTCTCCCCATAATCAGACAATACAAACATCTTTTAATGAATCAAGTTGACCAGAAGGTTGACAAGCCTATAAAATTCTAGTTAATTCAAACCAACCTCTTGGTTTGACCTGAGCATGACCCTCTGAAAATGTGGTACCGAATCGATAGGACACCAACTCTCCCTTCCAAGACAACTGTTTAACAGTTTTAATCAAAAGTTAATTGCAATTGCCTAAAGAACCTTCAGAAAACTCTGAGGTCAGAGCCTCTGGTGCAGGCTGGGTTCAAGATTTTTGTGCAGGGTGTTTACTGGGAGCGCAGGGCAGGAGGAGGGCTGGGCAGTGGGAGCAGTTGGGCTGCAGTGCAGTCATGACTAATTCCTCATTCCATGGGGAGCTCTGCGGCTGGGATCGCCCTGTTCACGCCAGGGGGGACCCAGACCTTTATATCCCTGAATTGATGGATCACTGGAAGTGGGCTGGCCCCGGAGGCAGACACCCTAGGGCAAGGTGGAGCTCCTCAATGGAGACAATTCTCCAAGACTGCTGAGGAGACCTCTCAGTGGACAACCTCCAGAGAGGAGGGAATAAATCCTTCAGTCCTGAAGGAGAGATTTGGGCCAGTGAAGTCCAGTATCCACAACTAACTCTAAATACCAATACATCTAATGTCCTTTTCATTAAGCACTAGAGTTTGGTTTTGTTTGTTGAACACACTTTAATTCTTAAGGTGTAATTCTGTTTATGCTCCTTTATTTGTGTTTCTTGTATATTATTCCTGTCTGAATTCCTGATACAAGTCTGAAACATGTATCACAGCACTTTTCCCTAACCTCAGCAATTTTGATTCTCAAAACAAATGAAATGTGTGTTTGTATCTCTTCCTTTGAGCTAATTGTCCTATTGCAACAAGAATGATAAATAGAAAGGCATATTTAGAAAGTAACGAGATCTATCATTGTTTTTTATTCTTTAATACTTCCATAAAATTAACCACTGGTTTATCTATCAAGTTTGTTTCTTCGAACATACAGATATTTAGTGTATTTACTCCTAAATATTTACAGCTGCACTGTTTATATACATTTGTATACAAATTTGCGTTATGAAGATGATCTTATTGTAACTGATTAACCTTAGGCTTACTCTGCAGCCAGGAGATGGTGCCTCTTTGTGAGGTCTCTCCTTGGACGACTTCCGGAGAGACAATGCATAAGAGGCTAAGAGTGTAGATTTGGGATTAAACAAGACTGTGAAGAGGAATGGAATGTAGGGTTTAAGAGCATGGATCCTGGAGTCAGACTGCCTGGGTTCAAATTCAAGCTCCACCAATTATGTGCCGTGTGGTCTTGTGTATTTCACTTAATCAATTTGTGTCTTCGTTTTCTCTAATATAAATGGGAGATTAATCATGGTATTATCTTATAGAACTGCTGTGAGAAATAAAAAACACATAAAGTCTTCAGAGCAAGGTCTCGACACACTTAGAATGTAATCAATTGCTGTTTATTATTGTAATTCTTATTATTAAAAGCTTCACACTCCAGCTTTAAAAAAAAGTAATGAGAAAGAAAGTGAAGTATGTCCTACTGTCATACTGCAGAAACTTCTTTTTATTATACTTAGGGATGTATCTAAGGCAATAGTTTACAGCATAAAGCATTCTGAGGAGTCAGCAAATATCTGGCAAATTTGGACAAACAGGATAATTCAGGGTCCTACATGGATTTATTTGTCCCTTGGGACTAACTACTAGTTTTGATGTCGTTGCTTTTAGAGTTTACCAAGTGCTTTCACATACATTATTTTGTCATTTTATCAATGATTCTGCAACATAGCCTAAGATGATAACTTTTTCCAAATTTAAAGGTGCAAAGTATAACCCAGAGAGCTTGAGTGATCTTTCTCTGCATCACACAGCAAAGCAAGGAGAAGAGTGAATCCTTAGTCCCGCTATTCTAAGTACACAGACAGGTCTAACATCACAGGAGCAGCTGTCAACTATGACACAGCCATCCACTGTGGGACCCTCACAAGTCATCTGTTACTGGCAACATGTGAAGCTTGCAAATGATGGACTTTTATTTATAAGGAGGGGTTGTTTGCATAAAAAATCTATCTCGTGCTCATTTGTGTTCAGAAATGCTTTCTCTAGTAAAAGGAAATGGCTCCCGGGGAAGAAGAAAGTTTAGGGCTTTGATAAGCCTAAGGGAGTGTGTCTTGCATATGAATGTTATTTATCAGGTGAGTCTTGGTGGCAAGTGTACTGCATCACCCTGCCTCTATGATCTATGACCATGTCTCCCCCTTTATATTTGCCTCTCCAGACAGCTCCTGAATTTTGGCTTCACCTCTAGAACTCTTTTTCAAAATAGAGTTAACCACATATTAATTCCCTAAAACAACTAACTAGCTGCTTATAGGTTTTTCCTAATCAAAGTTAGTCAAACCCAGGCTCTCCTGTCCTCTCCGCCATCTACCATGCCTAGTTGCTTTTCTTCTTTCGTACCTAATTCTTCAGCATGAAAACATGTCATCAGGAAGGAGTTTATGAAGCGTAGGGGACTAAACTCAGAACAACAATGAGAATATTTACCTATTAGCAATTGCAGAACTGCACCCAGCGTTTCAACTACATGACAGATGACCAGGAACCAAGGAAGACTGGCAGAGCAGTCACCACCCCACCAAGGGCATTGCACCATTACTAAAAATACATTGGCCATAGTTTGCACACAGTAGGGCTTTTAAGGAACAATAAGATGATAGAAGAAAATCAATGTCTAGCCAACAAATTTCAATTAGTCACAATAAACTACGGAACTTACAGTATATTTTAGGGTAAAGAGAAGTTCTCAGATCTTTCTAAACATCCTTCTTTCAGCAGGGGACACACACATCTTGCTTAGATAAGACTGAAAATAAATCATATAGGACACACAATGTTGCTAGAAGAGAACGAAGCTGATTTTTTAACAAGATGATTCCAAAATATAATGAAATGAATTAGAGGAGTCACCTAGAAGGCTATACAATGGATGACTCTAACTTAGTGAAACTTATTTCAAAAGCTACACATAAAAATGAATTTCCCTATGGGTAAATGGATAAAGAAAATATGATATATATTAATATAAGCCACACAGATATACAACCGAATATTATTCAGTCATAAAAAGAAGGAAATCCCGCCATTTGTGACAACACGGAAGGACCTTGAGGGCTTTATGTAAGTGAAATGTCAGACAGAGGGAGAGAAATACTGTATGATCTCACATATATGTGAAATCTAAAAACAAAAACATAAACAACAACCAAAAAAAAACCCCAAAAATGAACTCAGAGTTGCAGAGAACAGATTGGTGGTTTGCCAGAAGCAGGGGGAAGGGGCGGGTGAAATAGGTAACAGTGGTCAAAAGCTACAGACTACCAGTTAAAAATAAGTAAGTCCTGGGAACATCATGTCCAGCATGGTGACTATGGTTAACAATACCGTGTTGTATATTTGAAAGATGTTAAGAGAGTAGATCTCGGGCTTCCCGGGTGGCGCAGTGGTTGAGAGTCCGCCTGCCGATGCAGGGGACGCGGGTTCGTGTCCTGGTCCGGGAAGATCCCACATGCCACAGAGCGGCTGGGCCCGTGAGCCATGGCTGCTGAGCCTGCGCGTCCGGAGCCCGTGCTCCGCAACAGGAGAGGCCACAACAGTAAGAGGCCCGCGTACCAAAAAAAAAAAAAGAGAGAGAGAATAGATCTTAAAAGTTCTTATCACAAGAGAATGAATTATAACTGTGTATGGTGATGGATGTTAATTAAACTTATTGTGGTGATCATTTCTCAATATATACATATACGGAATCATTATACTGTATACCTGAAACTAATATATGCTTTGACGTATATGTCAATTTTACCTCAATAAAAAAGAATGAGTCTCCCCTTTGTATTCTTCTTTAGGGCAGGGATACCTGCGATACAGCTTTGGCCCAGAACATTTTAGAACTCCTTTTTGTGACTGCCCTCAGAGCAAGTAACAGTAACTGCCAATCGCTGAGCTCTTATAAGATTCCATGAACTTACAAATCTTCTTACACATTTCGTCTCACAAAATCCTTCACAGCAGCAGCCTGAGGCGTTCCAGATGGCTCCCGGAGATTACAAAACTTAAAATGCCAAGTTGGTCCCAGGTCACGGGGCTGGCAAGGAAAGAAGCTAGCATCTGACCCGTCTTTCTCCTTCCAAATCATGTCACTGTGCAGTCACACAGGTCACATCATGAAGTCAGTCAAATTCACGACTTTGCACACTGTGACAGTTCTGCAAGCTCGTGTGGACGGCCCATGGTTTCCCAGTCTCCACTCCAAGGATACCAAAATGTAAAAGAGAAGTCACCAGAAAATGAGATATGGGCCCTCAAAGGGCTTATGAGCTGGTGAGGTTGGTCTCGGTTAGTACCAGGCTCTTGCCAAAAGATAAACCTGTCTGCAAAGGATAAAGCTTCGCCACCACTGGAGATGATTTTAAAAATGAGGGGATGGGGCTTCCCTGGTGGCGCAGTGGTTGAGAGTCCGCCTGCCGATGCAGGGGACACGGGTTCGTGTCCCGGTCCGGGAAGATCCCACATGCCGCGGAGCGGCTGGGCCCGTGAGCCATGGCCGCTGAGCCTGCGCGTCCAGAGCCTGTGCTCCGCAACGGGAGAGGCTGCAGCGGTGAGAGGCCCGCGTACCGCCAAAAAAAAAAAAAAAAAAGAGATTTCTCATTGTCTAGTTCCAAATATAAATATAAGGCTACAGAATTCCTTCTCTGGCATATTGTCATATCTGCCCTGAGTAAATTTTACATGCAAGGTGATGGTTGTAATATCTACACACAGAGAGAGCTGAGACTTCCTTAGGTTTACACAAAAGGTTGTGGGAATGTACTGTATCTAGTTCCTAATTAGAGTTTGTTTAATAACTGAGAATCCAGAAGCTACCACCCAAGAAGGGCCTCAATGCCAAGAATTCTCTTATATTCCAGCTTCTTCAATCCTCCATGGGTAGAACAACTTAAAATTACTTCCAAACCCCATTTTCCAGCGGAGAGAGAACTACCCTAGGCTTCCATTGTGCTAGGGATGGTAGATGGCAGTCTTTCAGTTGTTCGTCCATTCGGTCAACAAAGTGAATTAAGCACCTGTTAATGAATTAGACACTGTGGGTTAGGGGCTCAGGTGGTCATCTAAGTTGGGGTCAAGATGAGGTAATGATAGGCCACGCCTCCACCAAGACCACCCACTAGGGAAAAATTGGAAAGACCAGAAGGAAAAAGTTACTCTCCTTTACGCATGAGAACTTCTTATCAAGGAAACAAAACATAAGAAAGGAACAGACTCCTGATTCCCAGAGGCCTGCAATTCTAGCAGTAAAACTTGGCAATGGAAGCCCTGCTATTAGCATCATGTGGACTGTGGTGTGACCTACCAAGCATTTACCCTCAGCCCTGTCACCACTCTTGCAACCACTAATGGAGATGACACTTCATACAGCTGCCAGGCACTTGGGTTAATACAGTCACTTGGGAATTTGGATTCCATCTTCAAAGCATTCCTGACATTATATTGTTTTCTCTACTTTGGTGTATATTTGAAACGTTTCCATAATAAAGTATTTTTAAATCCCTGGCATACAAAGCGTCATCAGGCTTCACTTGAGCTTTTCCAGAAGTGAGATCCTACCACTCCATAAAGTTTATATTCAGCTGAAACTTGACTTCCTATCACGTCCGCCAGTTGACCAAAGTTCTCTCCTGTGAACTACATAAAAGTAGTTCTTTACACAAAAGTAAATCTCTCAACAAGAGAATCCTCCAAATAACGGGATGGTTATTAGGTGTATAATTTACTATCCAAAATGGGGACAAATTTTGAAGGTAAAAAGTGGTACTAAAATAATAAATATATTCTACAAGGAAGATATACAGATTGCCAACAAACGCATGAAAGGATGCTCAACATCACTAATCGTTAGAGAAATGCAAATCAAAACTACAATGAGGTATCACCTCACACCAGTCAGAATGGCCATCAACAAAAAAGTCTATAAACAATAAATCCTGGAGAGGGTGTGGAGAAAAGGGAACCTTCTTGCACTATTGGTGGGAATGCAAATTGATACAGCCACTATGGAGAACAGCATGGAGGTTCCTTAAAAAACTAAAAATAGAACTACCATATGAGCCAGCAATCCCACTACTGGGCATATACCCTGAGAAAACCATAATTCAAAAAGAGTCATGTACCACAATGTTCATTGCAGCTCTATTTACAATAGCCAGGACATGGAAGCAACCTAAGTGTCCATCGACAGATGAATGGATAAAGAATATATGGCACATATATACAATGGAATATTACTCAGCTATAAAAAGAAACAAAATTGAGTTATTTGTAGTGATGTGGATGTCTGCCATACCGAGTGAAGTAAGTCAGAAAGAGAAAAACAAATACTGTATGCTAACACATATATATGGAATCTAAAAAAAAAAAAAAAAGGTTCTGAAGAACCTAGGGGCAGGACAGGAATAAAGACACAGATGTAGGGAATGGACTGGAGGATGCAGGAAGGGGGAAGCAAAAGCTGGGACAAAGTGAGAGAGTGGCATGGACACATATACATTACCAAATATAAAATAGATAGCAAGTGAGAAGTAGCCACATAGCACAGGGAGATCAGCTCGGTGCTTTGTGATCACCTAGAGGGGTGGGATAGGGAGGGTGGGAAGGAGACGCAAGAGGGAGGGGCTATGGGGATATATGTATGCGTATAGCTGATTCACTTTGTTATACAGCAGAAACTAACATACCATTGTAAAGCAATTATACTCCAATAAAGATGTTAAAAAATGCAAAAAAAAAAGAAAGAAAGAAAAGAAATATAACCCCTCAAAAGATTAAAAAAAACACAACAAAATGCTGCATGGACTTGCTGTGAGGGCCAAAGGTGGAGATATAAATACAACCCCTTACAAACTGTAAAGTCTAGAACACATAGAAGGAATTATGACTATTAGTAGTACAATTTAGTAAGTGGAGAGCAAGGGGGAAAGAGAACATACTATAATTAAAGTCTAAGGTGGCTGTGCATTTGGGGAATTATTTAGATACAGTCTTTACTTTTTTTTAACAATATACTTTACAAAAAACTCAATAAAAGGGAAGAAAAGTTTCAAAAAAATACTGAATGCTACTGCCTTGATACCATAACAAAAAATTTTTGTGCTCTTTTAAAGCTGTTTTTGGAACTAAATTATTTTTTTCTTAAGGACTTTAAAACTCTGAAAGCATCAAAATTACAGGGATAAAGAGTTTATGAAGGCTTTTATTTATCACTTCAAAATAATTCAGTCAGAGAGCCTCTAACATTTTACTCCTGGCACAGAAAAAACAACCTACCAAACTTTTAACACTGGCTAAATTATGAAGCCAGATTTTTAAAATTTGATTTATTAAAATCAGAACTATTTTTTAATTTAAAATATTTCACAACATAAATGTGATCAAAAAATAATAACTCTCACTTCAAATAAGCCCTTAGTTTTTATTGAGGGCATTTATGACAGTCCATAAATTCACTTGCCATAAATAAGAAAAATGCACTTATTCCACCGTATTTATTTCCCCAGTGTTTTTGTAGGGGACACTTGACTTCTTTATCCTACTGCCCATTATCCTACCATGAATCAGCCTACTGCCCATCTTATTTGGGAAGAATTCTCCTGATTCAAGGGATAAGAGAATTCTATCTTCTACTACAGAAACTGAAGGATCCAGCTATCACCTCTCCCTGACCCCCTAAAGAGCCAGCTCATGATACTGAATCAGTGAAATTCTTCAGCTTTGACCTTGAACCTGCAAAGATGCAGGTACATTTGAAGACATTAGCATAGTAGTACTGTGAGGCTTGCAAAGGTGCCAAGCGTGGTATCCTTAGCATGAACTAGACTGTATTCCCTGATTTCTAACCGAGACTCATTCTCCAGCTTTTGAACGGAAGTTTTTTAACTGATCATTATTCATCCAGGAAAATAATTTCTCCTTAAGTTTCCAGAGTTGGTGTTCTTGCTTACAATAAACACTCTGGTGAAGAAATTGGTATTTGTGAATAGATTGTAGACAGCAGATGCTTACAGAAAGGAGGATTCTTGGGTTTGATATTGCCTAAACAGTGCTGAAGGGGAATACAAATCTCCTGTTCTTAACGACAGGTGAAAATCTGGCAATGCAGGTTTCAAGACTATAGGGTGGGGTAGTTACTTGTAATCATACTGGAAAGCTTAAAGAGAGAGAAAGAGGGTAAAACCTGTGCTGTCCATATGGTAGCCACTAGCCCCATACGGCTAAATAAACCCTGGATACCTGAAAACTTAGTGCTTAAGAACAAAAGAATGTAAAATATCTCATTTCTAATTTGCATACTGTTTATATGTTGAAATGATAATATTTTAGGCATATTGAGTTAAATAAATTATAAAAATTAAAAACTATATAATAAAGATATTATAATTGTTAAAATTTGTATTTATTAATTGAATATTAGGTTTTAATAGAGCGGGAGATCTATTAAAAAGTTCTAATCAGAAAGCATTTTCAAAAATAAATTGCTTTCCAGAATGTAAAAATAACATATTTGGGACAGATGCTAAACCAGATGGGACGCTGAGAAACATGCATGAACAGGGAATGACCCAGGTGAACTGAACCATATGTTCACCCTAGTTACCATGTCTCATCATCATTTCCCTTGTTCAGGTTGAACATCCCTGAGTCTTTGAACTCTGGGTTTCTTCAGTATCCAATCTCTTTCATCTGACAATATCCACTTAAAATATGGTACCAAAAATAACACAATCATCCTGATGAGTTCTGACCAGTGTCCATTACAATGAAGCCATCACTGCCATTAATCCAAACAGTATATTCTCCTAAAACTTCCCTCAGATTGCATTAGCCTGCCAAGCAGCTGCAACTGTATTGTTGGCTCCTATTCAGCTTGTAATCAACTGAAATTTTCTGCACATAAAGCCCTACTAAACTTGGTTTTCCTCTTTATAAACATTCATAAAGGATTTTATTTTTCATGCCTAAATTCTGGAATTGTATCCTGTTAGTTTCAGGCCATCATGATAGACTATTAATATAGCTTTTGCTGAACCGCTTGTCATCAAATATATTGTCTGTTCTTCCAATATTTTGTGACATCCAAAGTTTGTTAAGCAAATTCTATGTGTTTTTAATCCAAATTGTAATTAAAATGTTTGACAGAACAGGGCCCAAACTAATCTGGTTAGCCCAATTAGTTAACATTTTTCAGCCAGGTAAGAATCCACCTAACTCTTCTGACATTAGGTCCATATTTTTCCATTTAATCCAAAAGAACATCATGAGTGGTATCAAATAGGCCAGAAGATGATAGAATCCTCAAAGTAATTGTTTACATTTTACATGAGGGGAGAGGGTTCACGTTGGCAGTGTAGGAAGATCCTGAACTCACCTCCTCCCGTGAACACATCAAACACACAACCACATATAGAACAATTCACCACACTCTAGCTGCAGCATTCCATAATTAGGAGGGACCACAAAGGTATGAATCTTTTCCATGAGGAGCAAGTAATTCAATTTTCACATCAGGCACCACAACTCCTAGATCCTGCACAGGAGAGACAAGCCTCCAAAACACTTTGCTTTAAAAACCAACTGGGAATACACACAAAACTATAGAACTGCAGGGAACAGAAAATCCACTCTCAAAGTACACATTCACAGACTCACTTGACCCAAAAGGCCATCAAAAAAATTTTCAGCAGAAACCTTATGAACCAGAAGGGAGTGGCATGACATATTCAAAGTGCTGAAAAGAAAAAACTTTCCAAATAAGAATTCTCTACCCAGCGAGGTTATCATTCAGAATTGAAGGAGAGATTAAGAATTTCCCTGAGAAGCAAAAGCTAAAGTAGTTCATCACCACTAAATTGGCCCTATAAGAAATGCTTAAGGGACTTTTTTAAGCTGAAAAGAAATGGCACTAATAAATAATAAGAAAACACACAAAACTCTGGAAAAGGTAAATACATAATAAGGTAGTGTACTGATCACTTATAAAGCAAGCATGAAGGTTAAAAGACAAAAATAGTCAAATTAACTAAAATTATAATAATTAGTTAAGGGATGCATAAAATAAAAAATGTAAAAGAAGATATAACATTTATAAATGTATATGCATCCAACAAAGAAGAACCTAAATATATAAAGCAAGCACTAAAAGACTTGAAGGGAGAAATTGAAAGCAGTACAATAAGAGCAGAGGACTTTAACACCAGACTTACATCAATGGATAGATCATCCAGACAGAAAATCAATACGGAAACATGGGTCTTCAATGACACATCAGACCAGATGAACTTAATAGATATATACAAAACATTCAATCCAAAAGCAGTAGACTATACATTCCTCTCAAGTACACATGAAACATTCTTCAGGATAGATCACATGTTAGGTTACAAAAAAGTATCAGTGAATTCAAGAAGACTGAAATCACATCAAGCATCTTTTCTGACAACAATGGATGAAACCAGAAATCAATTACAAGAAGAAAACTGGAAAAAAAAACCCACCAAACATGGACATTAAAAATATGCTACTGAACAACCAATGGTTCATCAAAGAAATCAAAGGAAAAAGAAAATACCTGGAGACAAATTAAAACAGAAATATGTTATACCAGGGGCTATGGGATAAAGCAAAAGCAGTTCTAAGAGGAAAGTTCATAGCAATACAGACCTACATCAAGAAATAAGAAAAATGCCAAATAAACAATCTAACTTTACACCTAAAGGAACCAGAAGAAGACAACAAAAACGTTCAAATTAGTAGAAGGAAGGAAATAGTAAAGATTGGAGCAGAAATTTTAAAAATAGAGACATTAAATAAAACAGTAAGAATCAATGAAACTAAGAGCTGGTTCTCTGAAAAGATAAAAAAAAAAATCAACAAATCTTTAGCTAGACTAACCAAGAAAAAAAGAGAAGACTCAAATAAATAAAATCATAAATGAAAGAAGAGAATTTACAAATAATATCAAAGAAATACAAAGGATCATAAGAGACTACTACAAACAATTATATACCAATAAATTGGACAACCTAGAAGAAATTGATAAATTCTTTAGAAACATAATCTAAGAAACAAATCATGAAGAAATAGAAAATCTGAATAGATGAATTACTACTAAGGAGATTGCAACTGTAATCAAAAATGTTCCAAGAACAAAAGCCCAGGCCACATGGCTTCACTAGCAAATTCTATAAAAATTCAAAAAAGATTTAATAGCTAGCCTTCTCAAAATCTTTCAAAAAATTGAAGAGGAGAGAAACATTCCAAACTCATTTTATAAAACTAGCATTACTCTGATATCAAAACCAGACAAGGACCCCACAAAAATAGAACATTATAGGCCAATATCCTTATATATACACATCACATCACATTAACATCACATACATTAACACATACATAACATTAACAGAATGAAGGATAAAAATTGTATCATCATCTCAACTGATGCAAAAAAAGCATTTGACAAAATTCAACACCCGTGTATGACAAAAAAATCTCAACAAAGTGGGAATGGAGGGAACGTACCTCAGCACAACAAAGGCCATATACCACAAACCCAGAGCTAACATACTCAACTTTTCCTCTGAGATCAGGAACAAGACAAAGATGCCCACTCTCACCACTTTTATTCAACATAGTATTAGAAGTCCTAGCTACAGCAATTAGGCAAGCAAAAGAAATAAAAGGCATCCAAATCAGAAAGGAAGAAGTAAAATTGTCACTATTTACAGATGACATGATACTATATATAGAAAAACCTAAAGACTCCACCAAAAAACTATTAGAACTAATATATGAATTCAGTAAAGTTGCAGGATACAAAATCAATATACAGAAATCTGTGGCATTTTTATACACTATTAGCCAACTATCAGAAAGAGTTCATACTACCCCAAGCAATCTACAGATTTAATACAATCCCTATCAAAATTCCAATGGCATATTTCACAGAACCAGAACAAATAATTCTAATATTTGTATGGAAACACAAAAGACCCTGAATAACCAAAACAATCTTGAGAAAGAAGAACAAAGCTGGAGGTATCAAGTTACATAATTTCAAACTATACTACAAAGCTATAGTAATCAAAATAGTATGTTACTGGCACAAAAACAGATACACAGATCAATGGAACAGAATTGCAAGCCTCGAAATAAACCACATAAATTGACACATATATATATACACATATATATGTATGATTAATTTACAACAAAGGAACAAAAACATACAATGGAGAAAGGACAGTCTTCAATAAACGGTTTTGGGAAACTGGACAACCACATGCAAAAGAATGAAACTAGACCACAACATACACAAAAAAATTAACTCAAAATGGATTAAAGCCTTGAATGTAAGTCTTGAAACCATAAAATTCCTAGGAAAAAACATGGGTGGTAATTTCATTGACATCAGTCTTAGCAATGTTTTTGAGAATCTGACTCCAAAGGCAAAGGAAACAAAAATAAAACTAAACAAATGGGACTACATCAAACTAAAAAGCTTCTTCACAGCAAAGGAAACCATCATCAAAGGAACCTACAGAACAGGAGAAGATATTTGCAAATCATATATCCAATAAGGGGTTAATATCCAAAATATATAAAGAACTCATATAACTCAACAACTAAAAAACAAACAACTCAATTAATAAATGGGCAGAGGATCTGAGTAGACATTTTCCAGAGAAGACATACAGATGGTGAGCAGGCACATGAAAGTATGTTCAGCATCACTAATAATTAGAGAAATGCAAATCCAAACCACATGGGATACTACCTCACACCTGTTAGAATGGCTATTATCAAAAAGCCAAGAAATAACAGATGAAAAAAAAAAAGAAATAACAAATGTTGGGGAGTAGGTAGACAAAAGGGAACCCTTGTGTACTGTTAGAAATGTAAATTGGTGCAGCCACTATGGAAACAAAAAACTAAAACAGAACTACCATATGACCCAGCTATCCCACATCTGGGTATAACATCCAAAAAACAGAAAAACATGAATCCAAAATATACAATATATACACCTTTTTTTCCACTGCAGCATTATTCACTATAGTCAAGATATGGAAACAACCTAAGTATCCATCAGTGGATGAACAGATAAAGAAGATGTGGTATATATGTACAATGGAATATCAGTCAGCTATAGAAATGGGTGAAATCCTGCCATTTGTGACAATATGGATTGACCTTGAAGGTATTATGTTTAGTGAAATAAGTCAAATGGAGAAAGACGATATCATATGATTTCTCTCATATGTGGAATCTAAAAAAACAAATGAACAAACAAAAAAACAAAAAAACTCATAGATACAGATAACAGGTTAGTGGTTATGAGGGGTGAAGGGTGAAGTGGACGAAGGGGGTCAACAGTATGGTGATGGATGGTAACTGGTCTTGTGGTGGTGATCACTCTGTAGTCTATACAGATGTTAAATTATAATGCCATACACCCGAAACAGATGTAATTTAACAAAACATTACATAAACCATTTGCCCTAACAGTTTACTCATGTGTTTGTCTTGTTAAACAATGGGAAAAATTTTGCAACAGTAAAGATACCACACAATCCAGGTCACTTAACAGCTGTTAAATGCTGCCTGATGAGCACATTATCCAGAAAGAAAAGGACAAGGCATGTGGAGTACATTTGGCAACCAATTACTTTGATTCAGTACAGATGTTACATCCTCCTATGCCCTTCTTTGCGGCATCTCAGTCTCACTGATGGGACACTCTGAGTTGTTTTCTATCCAAGGTTCACACTGAAGCTAGGCTGAGAAGTGGTGGCAAAGACCCACCATGACTCAATGGGAGGGGTTAATTCGAGCCAAGAGTGAACAAGGATCAAGAGAAACCTATCATGAGGAGTGGAGGAGCATATGACTTCTCGTGCAAAGAGAACAGAGAGGACGCTGGAGATCTATTATATGCCTCAACAGAAACAACACAAACTCACTAAGTAAAACTCAAAGTGTCTGGAATCTGAATTACCCTAGACATGCAACAGTCGTCTCCATTAAAAAAAAAAAAAAATTGTTCTAAGCAAACTAACTATAACTGGCTTTAATTGTAAAGGATTATGAAGGAAATGTAATCTACAGAAAATGCGCATCCGGTCTGAAATCAAGCTCCAATTTCTTCACTTACTTGTTCTGTGTTTTAGTGTTTTGTCACGCATGCTTCCCAAGTCACAATTTTACTACCTGTAAATGGAGCCCTTTTTTCAAGCCATGCCATGTCACAAAAAAGATCTCTGCCAACCTCATAAATCTGTTATGGAGATCAAATGTGAAGACATAAATAAAAGCTCCATACAAATATGTTTTCTTGTAATTATTAATCCTAATATTATAAATGCTTGGATTTTTTAGTGAATTTGATTCAATTTAATGAATTTGATTCATGCCTCTTAAAGGTTATGTTAAATAGGTAGATAGATGGATAGATAGATCAATGATAGGATATAGAGAGATGATAGATACAGATATGTTTACGAAAGCAACAAACTATGTTTACAGAATGCTGTCAAAACATATTCTTGTAGAATCATAAGAATTTGAGCATAGAAGAATCTTGTTTCACAGCACTGTCTTACAAATGAGCAAACTAAAGTTTACGTGTGTTTAATGACCTGCCCATGATCGTGAGTAACAGACTAAGGCTAAAACCTAGATTTTCAGACACCCAGCCTATGTTCTTTCCACACCACTGGAATGCTAATGCTGTTACTGATGACACTATCAGGGTTTTTCATTCAGACTGCCACAACTTGAAAGATAAATAAAACTAGCACGTTCTCAATACTGCCAAGAGACATCATGAGGCTTACCTCACTATGAAGCTGCATTAGGTAATGCAGAATTGGTGAATACAATGCATAATTTTCTCCACTCTCTTTCCTCTCTCACGGGCCAAAAAGCAGCTTCTTCCTGTTGAAAATAATAGGCCAGACAGGCACTACCAATCCGTCAGAGTTGCCACATTACATAAGAATTATTTACACCTCTTAGACGTATTGGAAAGATATTGAAATGAGAAACAGGAAACTCCAATTCCTGAAACTCCCAAGCCATGTCATATCAGGCAGGCAAGATATGGGTATTTCCTCATCTGCAAAATAAGGCATTTGGATTACATGACTCCTTCCCAGTTCCAATATACTCCACCTCCAGGACTAATGCCTAAGCCAGCTTAAGTTAAATGCAAGAAAAATAAGATCATGACTGCTGCAGATAAAACTGTATGCTAAGAGAAAAGAAAGTTATCTCCTTTGTGATTTATGACCTTTTCTTATTTTCAAATCAGATAATTTCCAGTATAATAGCTTATAGGGTTCAATCAAAACAGCATGGGCTGGAGCTTCCCTGGTGGCACAGTGGTTAAGAGTCCGCCTGCTGATGCAGGGGACACAGGTTCATGCCCCGGTCTGGGAAGATCTCACATGCCGCGGAGCGGCTGGGCCCGTAAGCCGTGGCCACTGAGCCTGCGCGTCCTGAGCCTGTGCTCTGCAACAGGAGAGGCCACAACAGTGAGATGTCCGTGTACCGCAAAATACAAAAACAAACAACAACAAAAAAAACAGAGCATGGACTGGCACAAAAAAAAGACACATACATCAATGGAACAGAATAGAGACCCCAGAAATAAACCTACCCAGCTACAGTCAATTAACCTAAGACAAAGAATATACAATGGAGAAAAGACAGTCTCTTCATTAAGTGGTGCTCGGAAACTGGACAGCTACATGTAAAACAATGAGATTAGAACATTTCCTCACACCATATTCAAAAATAAACTCAGATGGTTTAGAGACATAAATGTAAGATTGGAAACCATAAAACTACTGGAAGAGAACATAGGCACAACACCCTTTGACATAAATCATAGCAATATTTTTTTGGATCTGTCTCCTAAGGCAAAAGAAATAAATGCAAAAATAAACAAATGGGACCTAATTAAAATTAAGTTTTCACAGCAAAGGAAACCATTGACAAAGCAAAAAGACAACCTACAGAACAGGAGAATATATTTGCAAATGATATGACCAGCTACAGATTAATATCCAAAATATATAAACAGCTCATACAACTCAACATCAAAAAAACAACCCAATCAAAAAAAAAAAATGGGCAGAAGACCTGAATAGACATTTTTCCAAGAAGATATACAGATGGATAACAGGTACGTGAAAAGATGCTCATCATCTCTATTATTAGATAAATGCAAACCAAAACAACAATTAGATATAACCTCACGAAGATGGCAGAGGATTAAGACATGGAGATCACGTTCCTCCCCACAAATTCATCAAAAAGACATGTACATGTGGAACAACACCTACAGAACACCTACTGAACGCTGGCAGAAGACTTCAGATTTCCCAAAAGGCAAGAAACTCCCCACGTACCTGGGTAGGGCAAAAGAAAAAGAAAAAACAGAGACAAAAAGAATAGGGATGGTTTTCCCAGCACCACTTATTGAAGAGGCTGTCCTTTCTCCACTGTACATTCCTGATTCCTTTATCAAAGGTAAGGTGACCATATGTGTGTGGGTTTATCCCTGGGATTTCTATCCTGTTCCATTGATCTATCTTTCTGTTTTAGTGCCAGCACCATACTGTCTTGATTACTGTAGCTTTGTAGCATAGTCTGAAGTCAGGGAGCCTGATTCCTTCAGCTCTGTTTTTCTTTCTCAAGATTGCTTTGGCTATTCGGGGTCTTTTGTGTTTCCATACAAATTGTGAAATTTTTTGTTCTAATTCTGTGAAAAATGCCAGTGGTAGTTTGATAGGGATTGCACTGAATCTGTAGATTGCTTTGGGTAGTAGAGTCATTTTCACAATGTTGATTCTTCCACTCCAAGAACATGGTATACCGCTCCATCTATTTGTATCATCTTTAATTTCTTTCATCAGTGTCTTATAATTTTCTGCATACAGGTCTTTTGTCTCCTTAGGTAGGTTTATTCCTAGATATTTTATTCTTTTTGTTGCAATGGTAAGGACAGCCTCTTCAATAAGTGCTGGGAAAACTGGACACATACATGTAAAAGTACGAGATTAGATCACTCCCTAACACCATACACAAAAATAAGCTCAAAATGGATTAAAGACCTAAATGTAAGGTGAGAAACTATCAAACTCTTAGAGGAAAACATAGGAAGAACACTCTATGACATAAATCACAGCAAGATCCTTTTTGACCCACCTCCTAGAGAAATGGAAATAAAAACAAAAATAAACAAATGGGACCTAATGACACTTAAAAGCTTTTGCACAGGAAAGGAAACCATAAATAAGACCAAAAGACAACCCTCAGAATGGGAGAAAATATTTGCAAATGAAGCAACTGACAAAAGATTAATTTCCAAAATTTACAAGCAGCTCATGCAGCTCAATAACAAAAAAACAAACAACCCAATCCAAAAATGGGCAGAAGACCTAAATAGACATTTCTCCAAAGAAGATATACAGACTGCCAACAAACACATGAAAGAATGCTCAACATCATTAATCATTAGAGAAATGCAAATCAAAACTACAATGAGATATCATCTCACACCAGTCAGAATGGCCAGCAACACAAATTCTACAAACAATAAATGCTGGAGAGGGTGTGAAGAAAACGGAACACTCTTGCACTGCTGGTGGGAATGTGAATTGGTACAGCCACTATGGAGAACAGTATGGAGGTTCCTCAAAAAACTACAAACAGAACTTCCATATGACCCAGCAATCCCACTACTGGGAATATACCCTGAGAAAACCATAATTCAAAAAGAGTCATGTACCAAAATGTCCATTGCAGCTCTATTTACAACAGCCCAGAGATGGAAACCACCTAAGTGCCCATCATTGGATGAATGGATAAAGAAGATGTGGCACATATATACAATGGAATATTACTCAGCCATAAAAAGAAACGAAATTGAGCTATTTGTAATGAGGTGGATAGACCTAGAGTCTGTCATACAGAGTGAAGTAAGTCAGAAAGAGAAAGACAAATACCGTATGCTAACACATATATATGGAATTTAAGGGAAAAAAATGTCATGAAGAACCTAGGGGTAAGACAGGAATAAAGACACAGACCTGCTAGAGAACGGACTTGAGGATATGGGGAGGGGGAAGGGTGAGCTGTGGCAAAACGAGAGAGAGGTATGGACATATATACACTAACAAACGTAAGGTAGATAGCTAGTGGGAAGCAGCTGCATAGCACAGGGAGATCAGCTCGGTGCTTTGTGACTGCCTGGAGGGGTGGGATAGGGAGGGTGGGAGGGAGGGAGATGCAAGAGGGAAGAGATATGGGAGCATATGTATATGTATAACTGATTCACTTTGTTATAAAGCAGAAACTAACACACCATTGTAAAGCAATTATACCCCAATAAAGATGTTAAAAAAATTTTAAAAAAAAGAATAGGGACGGACCTGCACCAGTGGGAAGGAGCTGTGAAGGAGGAAAAGTTTCCAAACACTAGGAAGCCCCTTCGCGGGCGGAGACTGCGGGTGGCGGAGCGGGGAGCTTCGGAGCCACGGAGGAAAGCACAGCAACAGGAGTGCAGAGGGCAAAGTGCAGAGAATCCCGCAGAGGATCAGTGCTGACCAGCACTCACCAGCCCGAGAGGCTTGTCTGCTCACCTGCCGGGGCGGGCAGGGGCTGGGAGCTGAGGCTTGGGCCTCGGAGGGCAGATCCCAGGGAGAGGACTGGGGTTGGCTGCGCAAACACAGCCTGAAGGGGACCAGTGCGCCACAGCTGCCTGGGAGGGAGGCCGGAAAAAGGTCTGAAACTGCTTAAGAGTCAAGAGACCATGGCTTTGGGGTGCGCTAGGACAGGAGATTCAGAACACCACCTAAACGAGGTTCAGAGACTAGTGCAAGCTGCGGCTATCAGCGTGGAACCCAGAGACAGGCATTAAGTGCTAAGGCTGCTACCGCTGCCACCAAGAAGCCTGTGTGCAATTACAGGTCACTATCCACACCTCCCCTTCCGGGAGCCTGTGCAGCCCACCACTGCCATGGTCCCGTGATCCAGGGACAACTTTCTCAGGACAACACACAGCACGCCTCAGGCTGTTGCGATGTCACGCTAGCTTCTGCCACCGCAGGTTCGCCCTGCATTCCGTACCCCTCCATCCCCCGCGCCTGAGTGAGCCAGAGCCCCCTAATCAGCTGCTCCTTTAACCCCCTCCTGTCTGGGCGAAGAACAGACGCCAGAGGGCAAACTACATGCAGAGGCGGGGACAAACCAAAGCTGAACCCAGGAGCTGTGCAAACAAAGCAGAGAAAGGGAAATCTCTCCCAGCAGCCTCAGGAGCAGTGGATTAAATCCCCAAAGTCAACTTGATGTACCCTGCATCTGTGGAATACTTGAAGAGACAATGAATCATCCCAAAATTGAGGCCGTGGACTTCGGGAGCAACTGAGATTTGGGGTTTGCTGTATGTGACTGACCATTTTCAGATTTTTATGTCTATCTTAGTTTAGTTATCAGCGCTTGTTATCATTGGTGGATTTGTTTATTGGTTTGGTTGCTCTTTTTTTTCTTAATTACTTTTTAAATTTTTTAATTTTAATATATATTTTTTTATTTTAGTAACTTTCTTTTCTTTTCTTTTCTATCCTTTTTTTCTCTCTTTTCTTCTTAGCCGTGTGGCTGACAGGGTCTTGTTGCTCCGACCGGGTGTCAGGCCTGAACTTCTGAGGTGGGAGAGCCAAGTTCAGCACGCTGGAACACCAGAGACCTCCCGGCCCCACGCAATATCAATCGGCAAGAGGTGTCCTAGAGACCTCCGCCTCAATGCTAAGACCCACACACACTAAATGATGAGCAAGCTAAGGTTCTGGACACCCCATGCCAAACAACTAACAACACAGGAACACAACCCCACCCGTTAGCAGAGAAGATGCCTAAAATCATAATAAGGTCACAGACACCCCAAAACACACCACCAGAGGCAGTCCTTCCCACCAGAAAGAAAAGATCCAGACACACCCACCAGAACACAGGCACCAGTCCCCTCCAACAGAAAGCCTACACAACCCACTGCACCAACCTTAGCCACTGGGGACAGACACCAAAAACAATGGGAACTACAAACCTGCAGCCTACAAAAAGGACACCCCAAACACAGTACATTAGGCAAAATGGGAAGACAAAGAAATACACAGCAGAAAAGGAGCAAGGCCAAAACCCACCAGACCAAACAAATGAAGAGGAAAGAGGCAGTCTACCTGAAAAAGAATTCAGAGTAATGATAGTAAAGATGATGCAAAATCTTGGAAATACAATGGAGAAAATACAAGAAACATTTAACAAGGACCTAGAAGAACTAAAGAGCAAACAAACAATGATGAACAACACAATAAATGAATTAAAAAGCCTCTAGAAGGAATCAGTAGGAGAATAACTGAGGCAGAAGAACGGATAAGTGACCTGGAAGATAAAATAGTGGAAATAACTACTGCAGAGCAGAATAAAGAAAAAAGAATGAAAAGACTTGAGGACAGTCTCAGAGACCTCTGGTACAACATTAAATGCACCAACATTCGAATTATAGGGGTCCCAGAAGAAGAAGAGAAAAAGAAAGGGACTGAGAAAATATTTGAAGAGATTATAGTGGAAAACTTCCCTAATATGGGAAAGGAAATAGTCAAGTCCAGGAAGAACAGAGAGTCCCATACAGGATATATCCAAGGAGAAACACGCCAAGACACATATTAATCAAACTATCAAAAATTAAATACAAAGAAAATATATTAAAAGCAGCAAGGGAAAAGCAACAAATAACATATAAGGGAATCCACATAAGGTTAACAGCTGATCGTTCAGCAGAAACTCTACAAGCCAGAAGGGAGTGGCAGGACATATTTAAAGAGAAGAAAGGGAAAAACCTACAACCAAGATTACTCTACCTGGCGAGGATCTCATTCAGACTTGACGGAGAAATTAAAACCTTTACAGACAAGCAAAAGCTAAGAGAATTCAGAACCACCAAACCAGCTCTACAAAAAAAGCTAAAGGAACTTTCTAGGCACGAAACACAAGAGAAGGAAAAGACCTACAGTAACAAACCAAAAACAATTAAGAAAATAGTAATAGGAATATATATATCGATAATTACCTTAAATGTAAATGGATTAAATGCTCCAACCAAAAGACATAGACTGGCTGATGGATACAAAAACAAGACCTGTATATATGCTGTCTACAAGAGACCTACCTCAGCGCTAAGGACACATACAGACTGATAGTGAGGGGATGGAAAAAGATATTCCACGCAAATGGATACAGCCACTATGTAGAACAGTATGGAGGTTCATTAAAGAAGTAAAAATAGAACTTCCATATGACCCAGCAATCCCACTACTGGGCATATACCCTGAGAAAACCATAATTCAAAAAGATTCATCTACCAGAATGTTCATTGCAGCTCTATTTACAATAGCCAGGACATGGAAGCAACCTAGGTGTCTACTGACGGATGAATGGATGCAGAAGATGTGGCACATATATACAATGGAATATTACTCAGCCATAAAAAGAAACGAAATTGAGTTATTTGTAGTGAGGTGGATGGACCTAGAGTCTGTCATACAGAGTGTAGTAAGTCAGAAAGAGAAAAACAAATACTGTAGGCTAACACATATATATGGAATCTTTAAAAAAAAAACCTGAAGAACCTAGGGGAGGACAGGAATTAAGACACACATGTAGAGAATGGACTTGAGGACATGGGGAGGGGGACTGGTAAGCTGGGACCAAGTGAGAGAGTGGCATGGACATATATACACTACCAAATGTAAAATAGATAGCTAGTGGGAAGCAACCGCATAGCACAGGGAGATCAGCTCTGTGCTTTCTGTCCACCTAGAAGGGTGGGATAGGGAGGGTGGGAAGGAGACGCAAGAGGGAGGGGATATGGGGATATATGTATACGTATAGCTGATTCACTTTGTTATACAGCGGAAACTAACACAACATTTTAAAGCAATTATACTCCGATAAAGATGTTTAAAAAAAAAGATATCACCTCACACCTATCAGAATGGCTATCATCAAAAAGTCTACAAATAACAAATGTTGGAGAGGATGTGGAGAAGAGGGAACCCTTGTACTCTTTTGGTGGGAATGTAAATTGGTGTAGCCACTATGGAAAATAAGTATGGAGGAATCTAAAAAAAACAAAAAAAACCTAAAAATAGAGCTGCTATATGACCCAGAAATTCCACTCCTGGGTATATATCTAAAAAAAACCAAAACCACTAATTTGAAAAGATACAGCACCCCAGTGTTCATAGCAGCATTATTTTAAATAGTCAAGACATGGAAGCAACCTAACTGTCCATCAAGAGATGAATGAATAAAGTAGATGTGGTATATATATATGCAATTGGATACTACTCAGCCATATAATACAATGAAATTGAGTAATTTGCAACAACCTGGATTGTCCTGGAGGGTATCATGCTTAGAGAAATAATTCAGACAGGGAAAGACAAATACTCTATATTATCACTCATATGTAGAATCTAAAAAATAAAGCAAATGAATGTATGTAACAAAACAGAAACAGACTCACAGATATAGAGAACAATCTAGTGGGTACCAGTGAGGAGAAGGAAGCGGGGAGGGGCAAGATAGGGGTAGGAGCTTAAGAGGTACAAACTACTGTATACAAAATAGATAAGCAACAAAGATATATTGTGCAGCACAGGGAGATATAGCCAATATTTATTAATAACTTTAAATGGAGTATAATCTATAAAAAGATTGAATCACTATATTGTACACCTGCAACTAATGTAATATTGTAAATCAAACACACTTCAGTAAAAAGGATAACTAATAGGGTTTACATTAGCTAGGGTTGGCCAAACATCTGTAACGAATAACCCCCAAAACACAACAGCTCAAACACATGAAAGTTTAATTCTCTCTCACAGAACAGCCCAGGCAGCGCATGTCTGTCTTCCACATGGTCATTCAGGGACCCAGGCTAATAGAGGCTACTCATCAAATTTCAAGGTAAATCCAGTCATTGCCTTTCCAGCCCACAGAAGAGAAAGAACATGTGTAGAAAGCACATTCACCAGCTTAAAGGCTTGACCCCAAATTGCTTACATATGAGCTGGAGAGATAAATCCTTTGAGTCCCTACTTATAAATCCCTTCCACCTATGAACTCCACAGAGACCTGGCAGTCAGAAATTTACTCAGTTTGATCCAAGGAAACAGGCTTCCTGCTTTTGATTTATTAGAGCCATCCATAGGAAGCAGTTCTCTTTGAATCATAAATGGAATGTATAGCTCTAAAGAGATGCCTTTCCCTGGCAGTTGAGGCAGAGCAGTGAGCAATCTGACTGGCTAAGACTGAGTGATACTCAGTAGAACTATGTTCATCTGTTACACTTGGCAAGGTTGTTAATGCACAGTGATGTTTGTTATGTCTCTTCTTTAGCTCATAAGTTTAAAGAAAAAGGAAGCCATGGGATAAAACAGAACTACCACCACCCCATTCCAGCAGGTCCCTCTTCACTGAGCTCTTCTACTTGTAAAACACAGCAGATGGAATGTTAAATCTAAACTAGAAAGCCTCTTGCATTCCTCACTGTCAAAACAAACCATGTGCCTCCTGCTTCTCAACTATAATCCATCAAAAGCAATGAGAGTATTTCAGACACCAGAACATGCACATCAAAGCCTATTTTAGGCAGACTTTTTTTTAAGCTTAGGCGTTGGAAGGTGAATGGGTGAACTCAAGTAAGAAATAAGTGTCCTGACGCAATGAGGATTTATTGGCATTTTAATTACAACTTCAGTAATGGCAAATATCAAGACCAGCAAATGTCAATATTTCTCAACTGTGATCTGTGCTAAACATTAATATATATTAAGATTGTAACAGTCTTTATTAATTGTTTAGCACAATGTTGTCCAATACTAATATAATGTAAGTCAGTAATGTAAGCCACATGTGTAGTTTAAAATTTTCTGAGTCACATTTAAAAAAGGAAAAAGAAACAAGTGATTAATTTCAACAATATATTTTATTCAACCCAATCTATCCAAAATATTATTATTTTAATATGTACCAATATAAAAAATTATTAAGAAGGTATTTTAGATTTTACTTGTCATACTTTAAAATCTGGTGTATATTTTACATTCACAGTGCATCTTTGCACTAATTTGGACAAGCTATGGTTCAAATGTAGTTACCATATTGGTCAATACAGGTTTAGAATCTCTTAGAGTTTTTTTTTCAGGATTTGGGGCTTATATAAAAATTAGAATGATAAGAAAGTGTGCTGAGTATTATAAAGCATTATAAGTATTATAAACTGGACATATCTTAACCCCTAAGCCTTCCCCCAGACCCACAGTGATTTAAAATGCATGCAAACCAGAATTTACATAAATATGTTGAATAGTTATGTAACTATTTTGAATAGTATCCATGGCCAAGCATACTACAGGTCCGAAACCCCTAGCCCACACTTGCAGCCCAAATCTTGGTTCTTGTTAATAGGCTGTAAATGGAGCATCTAATTCCTCAATCCTGTCGAATGCTTTGTTATACAAGTTGTACCCAGGAGAGAAAATAAGACTGGGTCTTAGCCAGATGTGACTGAGCTTTGAGAAATCCCAAAATGTGTCCAGTTGACGAGCTGGCCCAAAAGGCACTCATATTTTGAAAAAGAGAAAATTAGACAGCCACCTTCTAGAAACTGGAGAGCAGCCCAGGATGCTCTCCAGGGGACCAACTCCATCATAGAAATGTACAAGTTGGGTCAAACAAAACGAAGTGATAGGGACAAGAGGAAGCTGGCACAGGAATGGCCATCTAAAGGGCTTCACACTGAAAATCCGTTTCACACTGTAAATTCCTGGGTCTTATAAGGCCTGAGGGTTGAACCTCCTATTTAGGATCCCTGATAGCCCATTACCACCTAGAAAAAAATTTCCCACAGTATACAAAAGCAGAGAACATCGGCCAAGATTTAAGAGGAAATAAAAAAAAAAAAACTGCGTAAGAACCAATTTCTGCTTTAGCACTTCATGTTTGAACCATCTGAGAAATGAATCAGCCCTCCTTAAGATACCTCATGGGTAAATAGTAGTAAATGGATTTGACAATGGTTGGATTACTGACTAAACAAACTCAAAGATGATACTTTTAAGAGAGCTTACTTCGCGCAGTATTCTCACCTAAATTGAACAGTGCCAATAAATGCAAGTTGAAAACGAGTACTTTGCCCAGAAGACTTACAAACGACCCTATTCCACGTGAGTCCTGAGCTGCCTCTTCAGCAGCTTATAATTTTGGTAACACAAACAAAATGTTCTCATGAAGAAATGACTTCAGATAAGGATTCAAAAATGTCATGCAGGATTTCCCTGGTGGTGCAGTGGATAAGACTGTGCCTGCCAATGCAGGGGACACGGGTTCAGGCCCTGGTCCAGGAAGATCCCACATGCAGCGGAACACCTAAGCCCATGCACAACAACTACTGAGCCTGCACTCTAGAGCCCGCGAGCCACAACTACTGAGCCCTCGCACCACAACTACTGAAGCCCACACACCTAGAGCCTGTGCTCCACAACAAGAGAAGCCACGGCAATGAGAAGCCCGCGCACCTCAACAAAGAGTAACCGCCGCTCACCGCAACTAGAGAAAGCCTGTGCACAGCAATGAAGACCCAATGCAGCCAAAAATAAATAAATTTATTTTTTTTAATGTTATGCAAAGAGTACAATGGGTCTACAGCCAAGAATCATGCTTAGTCAACCCATCACTTCCTTGAAAACAGTATCATTGATATGATGAGCATCATTGGAGAAACTCACAGGAAGTATCTTGAGTACTTGTAAAGATATATGCCCCTGTAGCCAGAAAGCATTACCAATATTCTTCCTGTGAAGCTAACTTGGAAACAAGGTAAGGCAAGCCAGATATGTTGCTGAGTCATGAATATAGACAAATAAGCAAAAAAGTTCTCCAAAAATTTATAAGTGAAAATCATACCAGAGATCCTCACCCAATACCCTGAAAGGTATCTAATCTGATGGCCCTGAAATCCATAATTTTTCTAAAACTATGTAACTTCTCCATGACTCAATTTTGCCATCTATAACGAGAATAATAATACCTACTTTGTAGATTTCTTGTGAAGATCCCAATAATTAGGGTAAAGTGCTTAGAAGAAGGCCTGGTACAGAGAAAGCATTCAATAAATACCAGCTATCATATTTATAATTAAATACAGAACAATAGGGAGACTAGACAAAGTAGAGCAGTCAGAGGTTACACAAATATATGGGCTAGAACCTATGGCTATAGACTATTTGTAGGTCCTAAATGTTCACACTCTACTTGCGGACAAGTTTTTGTGTTTTTTTTTTTTGAAATATAGTTGATTTACAGCGTTGTGTTAGTTTCAGGTGTACAGCAAAGTGATTCAGTTACGTATACACATATATATATAAATATATTCTTTTTCAAATTCTTTCCCACTATACATTATTACAAGACATTGGGAATAGTCCCCTGTGTCATAGAGTTGATCCTTGTTGGGTATCTATTTTATATATAGTAGTGTGTATCTGTTGATCCCAAACTCCTAATTTATCCTTCCCCCCACTTTCCCCTTTGGTAACCATAAGTTTGTTTTCTATGTCTGTGAGTCTTTTTCTGTTTTGTAAATAAGTTCATTTGTATCATTTGTTTTAGATTCCACATATAAGTGATATCATATGATATTTGTCTTTCTCTGACTTACTTCACTTACTATGATAATCTCTAGGTCCATCCATGTTGCTGCAAATGGCATTATTTCATTCTTTTTTATGGCTGAGTAGTATTCCATTGAATATATGTACCACATCTTCTTTAACTATTCATCTATTGATGGACTTTTAGATTGTTTCCATGTCTTGGCTATTGTAAATAGACAACACAAGTTTTGATTTTTGATAATAGGCCCTCAATCCAGCAATTAACTCTTCTATCTTATAAACTACTTTGGTTTTACAAAGCTGATCTCAGGACACAAAATATGACTGTGCATTTGACAGGTATGATTGGGTACAGGGAAACCCCAAGCAGGTACCCAATTAGTGAAGAGGCCAAAAGGAAGCATGGTCTTTAAAAAAGAAAATAGATAAGGATTCTACTTCTAAAAACTGGAGAATACTATTTTGATGCAGGTAGACTGCAGTTCAACAAACAACCAACAAAACAAAAACAAACAGGAGAAAGAAACTGCCCACCATTGAGGCAAACTGATGTCACAGAGAGAGATTCTCTTATTTCATTTGCTTAAGAGAACAGAGGAAACACTCCAGCTTCATCTTGAACAATCCAGTCATAAGCCAACAGGGTGTGGCAGAAGCCCGATCTCTGGAGCTGAGATGATTAGCACTCACCATACCCTAGTTCTCCCAGTCCCTTGCAGTGAGGTGTGTTTATGCGGCTGGGTCCTTACTAGTGAAATGTGGGACAGACCTGAGATAAGCCACAAGCACATGACCTTCCCCACCATCTCCCTCTGAGGATGCTTAGAACTCTGAGATGATAGAGGCAAAGGATGAAAGTCCATACATGAGAACTGGAAGGAGAAACTTTTACTATCAAAAGCCACTAGAACTTGGAGAAGCTAGTGTTACTTACCTTTTTTCACTTGTTGACATCAGTGGTGATTTACACCCTGCTTGGATTACTGCCTGCAACTTCTTTCGCTGATACGATCAACACTGCCTTTTTCTACGTCACAGGCTTGCAGACCCAAGGAAGAAATAATGAAAGATGTGAACTCATGTCCCACTTGACTTAAGCTTATTTAATTTGCTTTCTAATGATTTTCGGACTGGTACACTCCCATTTCAAAGCGCTCCTTGCCTTGGTGATTGTTAAGATCTTGAGGGAATCCCCTCTTCTTCTCTTCACCCAAGCCACCCGCATCTCCCATCTGGACCATGGAAGTTAGTTCATAGCTGGGATCCCACTGTGCACACAATAGTGAGAATAAATCCATGCTAGCCAAGGAGGGTGAGGGGGGTATTAGCTATAGCAGCCATAGCAGTTACCACAATCTTAGTAATGCAAAGCATCTCACAGTTTCTCAGCTCCAAGTTTCTGTAGGCCAGAAGTCTGGGCACAGAGTAATTGCGTTCTCTGCTCAGGGTCTCCCAGGCTGAATCAAGGTGTTGGCTAAGACTGAGAGGCCTCTTCCAAGCCCATTCAGGCCACTGATAAAATTCAGTCTCTTATGACTTGTATTTGTTTTCTATTGCTGCATAATGAATTGTATTTTAGTGGCTAAAACAAACCTATCTATTAGCTCACACTTCTGAGGGTCAGAAATCCAGGCATGGTGTGCTGGGTTCTTTGCTCAGGGTTTCTCAGGGTAAAATCTGGGTGCCAGCCACACTACTTGCCTTTCTGGAGGCTCTGGGAAAGACTGCTTCCATGCCCATTCAGACTCATGGAAGGATTCAGGTCCTTGTGGTTGCAGGCACCTGTCGGCACCGCTCTCAGCTCCAGCGGGCCACCCTCAGATGCTTGCCATATGCCTCTCCCCTCACCACCCCCGTCTTCAAAGCTAGTGGCCTAGAATCTTCCTGGTACTGAATCTCTCCCACACTTCCAACCTCTCTCCAGGGGAGAGCTGACTGCCTATCTTTTCTTCTAGAAGTTTTATAGTTTCAGGGCTTACATTTAAATCTTTACTTCATTTTGAATGTATTTTTGTGCATTGTGTAAGAAAGTAGTCTAATTTGATTTTCTTGCATGTCTCTCTCCAGTTTTCACATAACAAAACAGAAACAGAGTCATAGATATAGAGAACAAACAGGTGGTTGCCAGAGGGAAGAGGGTGCTAGGAGGAAAGAAGTAGCTGAGGGAGATTAAGAGATACAAGCTTCCGTTGCAAAATAAATGAGTCACGGGTGTGAAATGCACAGTGTAGAGGAATATAATCAATAATTATGTAATATCTTTGTGTGGTGACAGATGGTAACTAGATTTATCATGGTGATCATGTCAAAATGTACAGAAATTTTGAATCACTATGTTGTATAACAGGAACTAACATAGCGTTGTAGGTCAATTATACTTAAAAAATGAACAAGCAACCTCATAGGAAAAGAGATCAGATTTGTGGTTATCCAAGTTGGGGGGTGGGAGGAGGGGGAATTGGATGAAGGCAGTCAAAAGTTCAAACTTCCAGTTATGAAATAAATAAGTTCTAGGGATGCCATGTACAACATGATAAATACAACTAACCCTGCTCTGTGTTATATATGAAATGGTTAAGAGAGGAAATCCTAAGAGTTCTCATCACAAGGAAAAAAATATTTTCTGTTTCTTTCATTTTGTTAGATACACACAGATCTTGTTAGATCTTATGTAGATTATGAGATGATGGATGTTCGCTAAATTTATTGTTACCATAATTTCATGATGTATGTACATCAAATCATTATGCTGAACACCTTAAACTTATACAGGGCTGTATGCCACTTATATCTCAATAAAACTGGAAGAAAAAATAAAATTTAAAAATCAAAAACGAATAAATAAACAAATTGTAAAAGCTATTCAAAACCCCTCCTCTGACCTAAATTCATTAATACATCACACACACCTGCTATGTTTCACCACCGCTGGGAACACAGTATAGCTTTCATTTGAAAACCTCACAAATCATTATTATACTAAATGGTAAGCAAATCATCATTATATAAGAGAATAAATAGCATATTTGAGATCTGAATAAGGTATTAGTGGTACACAGATGAGTGACGGATTTACAGTATCTATAAAAAGAAGAAAAAGGTTTTACAAAAGAGATGAAATTTGAGCTAGGACTTGAAGTTTGACGAGAAGTACCTTAGCGAGAAGGGGAAAGGACATTCTAGAAAACGAATGGCATAGGTATATCCTACTGACGCCAGAATGAGTAGGTCATGTTATTTTGGTAGCATCTGCAAGAAAGCATGTCAGCTGCCCATGTCGGCACTAAATTTGTCCTCATCTGGAATCTGAAAGTTGGGTGGAAGTGGCTGTACAGTCCCTTCCTAAAGGGCACGGTTGAAGCAAGCTTCATGGGGCTGGTAGAACCTTCTGAGCACTTGAAGCTTCTGTCACCTCTTATACAAAAAGGACTATCCTTTTTGAGAGCAGATATCATGAAAGAGAAGCTTGTGGAGTTTCAAATCAAAACAAATGCTTTCCCCACTGGCAGAGCATTACATGGGCCCACAGACCTGTGGAACCCGTTGCCGCCCTGTGGGAAAGCTGTCTTGTTAACTTTACCATAGGTAAATAGTCCTCTTCTCTTCGGTTTTTACTCTTATCCCATCATAAACCCGACAAGCTAACCAAAGTGGACCGTTCCCCTTCTTTTTCAAACAGCTGTTTTTCTTCCCACTGGTTTTCTGAACACCATACTTGATAAGACTTCCGCTGGGAATTTCAAACAATAAAAGCAACGTGAATTGCCTTTTAGAAGGAATTATAGAAAGAAAACACTGAGTCTTGTACATTCTTGCTCCCCTTCAGTTGAAGAATCCTTCATATGTTGCTTCTCAGGTTCCAAAATGGGCATTCACCAAACACACCTAAAAGAAGGTCTGGAGGGTACTGTCAGAACAACACTCACTTTTTCCAGTAGAGGTAACGCTTTAAAAATACCACCTCATGTTTGCAGCGTCCTGCACTTGACAAAGTCCTTTTCCATTCATTGTCCAGTTTAATTACTGAAGTTTGTCCAGTTTAATAACTGAAGGTATCTTGGGAAGAAAATAATGACACTTTTACATATGAGCAAATTGAGTTTCTGAGGTCAACATGATACTCAAGACACAACTGCTGGTAAGTCATTCCGAATTTGAATGCATGATTCAGGCTTTTCCTCTACAAACTGGCACTAGTTGGAACCCTCTGGATCATCCATGATCTTGACCACCTAAAGGAATCACTTAGTGTACGGATTTTTTTTTTTTACTTTATATTGCATTTGTTTTTTTGTTTGTTTTGGTTTTGGTATTACAGGAATTTTATTTTCATTTTTTTAATTTTTAATTTTTTTCTTACAGTATGTCCTTGTTGCTTACCTATTTTAAATATAGCAGTGTGTACATGTCATGGATTTGGGAGACTCTAATCCCTCTGTGTTAGCTGTGTGTCCTAGGGAAATTTATCTGTATTCTCTGACTTTGTTTCCTCATGTATTATATTAGTTTGCTAGTACCACAGACCGGGTGGCTTAAACAACAGAAATATATTTTTTCCCAGTTCTATGGGCTAGGAGTCCAAGATCAAGGGGTTGGCTGCCGGTTTCTTCTAAAGGCCTTTCTCCTTGGCTTATAGATGGCCACCTTTTTCGGGTATTTTCACATGGTCTTCTCCCTGTGTGTGTCTTCTCCCTGTGGTGTCCAAGGACACCAGTCATTGGATGAGGGCCCATCCTAGCGAGCTCATTTAACGTTAATTACCTCTATCAAAACCCTATCTCCAAATACAGTCACATTCTGGGAACTGGGGGGATAGGATTTTAACGTATAAATTGGCAAGGATACAATTAAGCCAATAACATCTATAAAATAAGAAGATGGAAAGAGTTAATAAATAAAGGTCTGAGCATGATAAATTGTATCCGTTTTCTATTATTGCTGTAACAAATGACCACAAATTAGCGACTTAATACAAATTTATTATTTTACAGTTCTGCAGGTCTCGTGTCCCACATGGATCTTACTAGGCTGAAATTAAGATGTCAGTAGGGCTGCATTCCTTTCCCTAGGCTCAAGGGGAAGCTCTCTCTGTTCCTTGATCACTCAGGTTCCCTGCAGATATAGGACCAATGTTCCCATCTAGCCATCATTTGAAGGTCATTCTCAGCATTAGGGGTTATTCCATCCCTTGGCTTGTGGCCTCCTTCCTTCATCTTCAAAACCAGCAACAGAGGACGGAGTCCTTGTCATATCACGTCTCTCTGGCCCTTATTCTGTGATGGCATTCCTCTCCGACCACAGGCTAAAGTGCTCTTCTTGTAAAGGAGTGTGTGATTAGATTGGTCTCACTTGAATAATCCAAGATAATCCCCTCATCTCAAGGTCTTTAACCTGAATCCCATCTGCAAAGTCCTTTTGTCATACAAGGTAACATATTCGCAGTTTCCCAGGATTAGGGTGTGGACCCTTTGCGAGGACATTATTCTGCCTGCCACATAAGTGCTTGATGAAAGACAGCTATTATCTCTTTAATGATTAAAGAAAAACCCTTGCAAGCCAATGAGCCTACTTACAATAATGTTGGATTGATTGGTTTGACTAAATGGTTCCAACCAGGGGACATTTGGCAACGTCTGGTGACATTTTTGGTTGTCATAGCCATAGGAAGGGGAGTGAAACTGGTCCCTAGTAGGTCAAGGTTAGGGTCACTGCTAAACATCTAACAAAGCACAGGGCAACCCTCCACAACAAAGAATTAACCAGCCCCAACTGTCCATAGTGCCAAGATGGAGAAACCTTAGCTTACCTGAACACTTTGGGAAAAGTTAATTCATCTGCATAGAAATGAAATTTTTATGATTACCCAATGAACTCTCATCAATGCTGTATCAAGTGATCTCTTTTGTTCCATGACAGGAAAAAATGGTTTTTCTTCCACTGGAAAAAAAGTATGAGATAATATTCCATGGTATCCTTATTGTGTTTGAGACATGGTATAAGTAGATGGTTGTATTCCTGTTTTAAATTCAACCGGCCCTATGAATATGGGAGTTAACATTCTAAATGCTAATATATCTATCTACTTATTTATACATATATTTACACATATATGTATATATATACATATATACACATATTTATACATATATACACACATATATATATACATTAGCATTTAGAATAAGAATATATATAATTTTATTCATGGCTTCATTGAAAACCTAGCAAGGGCCAGACAGGCACTGTTCCAGGGATGCAGGATATATCCATGAACAATACAAAGATTCCAGCTCTTGTAGATCTGATATTCTAGAGGAGAGAGACAGTCAGTGAACAAAACAAATAAATAAATGACGAATTATGAGATGAGAAATGCTATGAGAGTCATGAGATCAGGGCTTCAGTGGGAGGGGAGGGGCCAGAGAGGGAGCCACAATGGATGCATTACATAAGGCGGTCAGGGGAGGCTGCCTGGAGAAGCGCATCTTGTCTAGTTACGAAGACCAGATGCCATGTCATTTTCTTAACCTTATTTGCAAAGTATTTGTAGTTTGTATGTGTGAGACATAAACACTGAGATAGCTTTGCATTTTTATTGGATGAGAAAATCAAGTGGGAAAGAGAGGAACCCATTAATATCAACCCATCATAAACAAAGCTCAGGGCTTGGCACTGGAGCCCTTGAGTTACAGAATCGCTGTTCTTTTCTCAAAGACCCTCTCCCTTCTCACTCTGCTCCAGTGTCAGGAACCAACAGGCATATACGGGTATTGACCCTACTATGGAATAACCCCTTCTGCTCCCCACCCCACTCCAAAGACAGATTCAAGGACAGGTCAGGTGAGTTACAACTGAGCATCTGTTTGTTGGAACAATCTAAT
The DNA here is from genome assembly GCF_937001465.1 of Orcinus orca. NCBI lineage: Eukaryota > Metazoa > Chordata > Mammalia > Artiodactyla > Delphinidae > Orcinus > Orcinus orca. Next base: position 5,976,751 of record NC_064563.1, on the reverse strand, counting down.
GTCCTTTGTGCCAACTGCATTGTATTTGTCATTTAAGTTGAATGAGATGAAAAGAGAAAAACAGATGCTAGAGGAAACTATCCAAAATACCACTAAACAATTCCTTTTTACACATATTGGTCTATCTAATTTCTGCCTTTGACCAATGACTTCAAAGTCAAAATAATTAATGACTTGCAGAAAAAATGCTAGGTCCTAAATTGCAGTATGTCCTGAATTCCCAGAGTTCAATTCCTCTATAATTTTTTTGCTTGTTTTATTTATCTTTTTAGTTCTAGGCTTAAACGTTTGGTCCTTAAATATTTTGAGGAGTACCACCATTTATTCTTCTAACAGAAAAGAAGGATCCAATTTAGAATACAACTAGTTTCCCTGGTATAAGCAAGCTGGGTCTGATCTATGAAATTCGAGTCAGCAAGTTAAAACCTGTTGTTGGATTTGCTGCTTAACAAATCAAGGAGATAAATCGATGTTTTCTGAATACAACCCTGGGAGAGAAGCGTGTAAGGAAAAGGAATGGTATTCCTTGTCTTCTAAGGAATCCAGACAACAGTGTGGGAGCAGACTTTGAAAGATTAACTTTCTCCAAACATCCTTTTATGGATCATTTGGAAAACAGTTCTGGTTACACAGTATCCTGCCATGTGGCTATTTTTTTTTTAACACCCTCCATCTCCAGATTCATTCCAGTGGGAGCTATCCATTGGCAGGAGACCCCTGTGATTATCTCACTGTATATAATTCATTTCACAGCATAATGTACTTTCATAAGTGCTGCCACAGCACGAAGAAAGACTGCCAACATTAGCATTGCAGGGTCATGCAAACTGCCCCACTGGGCCTAGTTGTTGAGAAGAGATCCCTCAACAAGCCTTCTCATGCTCCCTGCTGTACCTGGGATGCTATCCTAATGCTCCCCAAACGTCTCAGAGGCAGCTGCTAACACCTCTTCTTTAGGAATAGCATCAGTACCAGCTGTGCGGTGACCAAACCCTCTCCTGCTCTGTCAGCGCGCAGTCCCTGGACCGCAGCATCAGAGACACCTGGGAGCTCATTAGAAACACACAATCTTGGACCCCCTCCCCAGACCGGCTGCATCGAACCTGCGTTTAAGCACATCCCCAGGTGACAACGTAGCACACTGAAGTTTGAGGAGTTTCTACTGGATGAAGTTGAGAATGCCAGAATTCTTCTCCAGTATTTTCTGAGCTGTCATGATCATTGCCAGTTTCTACAAACTCTGGATTGATGTCTGCGTCATGGCATTTATCACTTTTCTCCCTGAGTATCACTTTTCACACAGCTGTCTCACCCACACTCCATCATATATTAAGGTACTTCTCTGTCTAAGCCCCAGTATTTGCCCTTGTCTTTGACTTTGTACCTTTCAGGGGCTTGTAGGTGATCAAGACAATATTAAATGAATGCAAATCATCACTTTTCCATACTCTTCCTAGATGCTCAGGGATACTGTTGGGAACCACTATTGTTTAGGCTTCCTAGTGTTCCTTCCCCACTCCCTTGCATCCCAGCCCTCCAGTTTTCCTTTGGGAAACCACTTTGATCCAACCACAGGCTATGTGTTTCAAATGTCCTGAACAGCCAGCTCCTAGGCAGTCCCATGAGAGCTCCCATCACCCCGGCCTCTGTGATCAGGAAGCTCCTGGGTTCCAAGCCCTGGCAGCGTCAGCCACAGCATACTTGCTGGAGGGAAGGAAAGAAAGACGCTCTTCCCTCTATGGTTGCTAAGGCGGCAAAATGGAAGCCTGGAGCTGCCAGTGGCAACTGCTGTCTCTTTCTAGGAAAAAGCCAACTGAAGATGAAGCCAACACAGAGTGGAATAGAGCCTTGAGATGGAGGAAGGTTCCAGAGGCTGCTGCTTGAGCACTTGACTCATCCTACGCAGACCTGCCTGCTCTCTCTAGACAAGGGGCAGGCATGGCAGTGTGGCCAGGACTTGCCTAGGGCCCCCCTAAAGAAGGCCCTGCTCTGGTTAGGGGCATACCTAAGATGGGGGTTCACAGCCTTTCCTGTGACCAGCCGTGGGATTCCTGATAGCCCTATGTTGTGAGTGCCCTTTGGTTTTAACCAGGAATAGCCATCTTTGGCCATTACTACCAGCAACATAATCATCCCCCCAAGCCTCCTTCCCAAAAAACCCTTCTCCATGTCCTCTGTCTTAGTCAGAGTAGGGGTCTTGCATTTAGGCAAGTTACCTAGACAACACTTCTGTCAATGTGCCAGTACCATAGTCTGGGACCCCCAAGGAAACAGGCATCCTGCCACTTAATCTCCTGGCAAACACCTCTTGCGTGATGAATCACCCCCAAACTCACACAGAGGGCAGCTGTCATAGAGTCCTCTCAGGCCAGACGGTGTCTCACGTGTATCAGCAGCTGGACCTATGGACCTGAGCCAAGTATGCAATACCCATTAGAGATCATTTTAGGTTCAATTAAATATTCACTCACAAGACTGCCAAGGGCCACACCTGGCACCCACTTATTAGGTGAGAGGACAAAACCCAGAGCCTACCAAAAGGATAACTTCAGGTGTTCTATTTCTATGGTGGTCCCTGAAGCAGTCTAACAGCTCAGATGCCAGGAGATGAGACCCACATCCGGCAGGTACAGGATCTACCCTGTCTGGAAAGACGCTAACCCATAGCTTCCAGGGTCCCTGCAAGGTGCATGCCCAGATCTAAGAGTCACAGCTCTCAGGGAAGCCCAAAGTGTAGCTTCCCTATCAAGTATTTATGGTCCCTTTACTGCGCTTCCAGGCCAGATGCAAAGTGCCAGTCAAAGGTCATTTTTAGCACAAGTAATCCTACCTAGAAACACAGTTGACATTCTATCATTGTCAAGTTACCAGGGGAACTGAGCTAGAGAGTTAGCCAAAGGTCAAATTCTCATTTTAAAAAAAGGAAAGAGTTTTGTTAACCATTTATCCACAAAGGTGGGAAATAGCCTCAGAAAATGTGGAGGGATTCTTAAACAGTACTGTGGTACCCCGTAATTCAAGTGGATACACTGGCAAAGAAGTTATGTGGAAACCAAAGGCAAGCATTACTGGTTACCTCCTAGGAGAATAGGATCATTCCAGCGACAGGACCAGGGTCCTCCGGGTTGGAGCCCCATACGTGGACTGTTCCCCTGCTGAAGTACGGGAAGGGCTCTGTCTCTAACCACTGGACATGCTCAGTCGAAGGAAAAAGATGATCTGGTCTTTTTACACACATTTATTAGAGCTTCCTGTAAAGGCTGAACTTAGGCCTAGAGAAGGTGGGTTTTTTCTGAAAAATCATGAGAATTGGTGTAAGAAGGTCTCCACTTCTGGCGTCTGTGCCAGTTGGACCCAGATTGGCATGGCAAAGGTTGACCTCCACACGTACAGTGCAATAGCTGGGAATCCTTTACAGTCTTGTGTGTGTGTGTGTGTGTGTGTGTGTGTGTGTGTGTGTACACGAATGCTTGTGTACACACACACATATAAACAGTGAGAAGATGCCCAACAATATCTCAACTTTCCCAGTCTAGCAAGAAACAAAGAAGTAGGTATATTTAGCTTCCTTGGAAACTTTGTGGCATTGAGAGCTGTCATTTACTTATCAAATTGTGGCAACATGGCAGAAAATCTGAATTCCCTAGTATATCACACGGGTTGTCATATGAAGTACTGTCAACATGATAACCACCTCTTAGCATAAGCACCATAACCACCAAAAGCACAAGTCCATCATTATCAAAAGCCATAAATATTAGCTACATTGCCATAAATACTTTCAAGTTGCATCATCATTGAACCTCCAACACCTAGAACCACAAGACCACTATTATCTAAACCCATAGTTAATATAACCCAGAGCCACAAAACTATCAATGTCTAAAACTATACAGTCAACTGTCTCCCAGAAACATGTGTCCAATAGCATACAAATTAGCTACTGTCACAATAATGCTGGGTAACAAACCAACTCAAAATTAAGTGGCTTTATAATCTGGAGAGAAAAAAGAAAAAAGCTGGAGATATCACACTTCCTGATTTTAAATTACACTACAAAGCCATCGTAATAAAAATAACATGGTTCTACCGTAAAAATAGACACATAGACCAATGGAACAGAATAGAAAGCCCAGAATTAAATCCCAGCACATACAGTCAACTATTATTTGACAAGGGGGGCCAAGAACACCCAATAGGGGGAAGATATGGTACTAGGAACTTCAACATATGGTACTAGGAAAACTGGAGAAACACATGCAGAAAAATGACATTGGATCCCTATCTCACAACACTCACAAAAATTAACTTAAAATGGATCATAAGACCTAATACTCCTAGAAGAAAACAGGGAAGAAGCTCATTGATATTGGTCTTGGTAATGATTTTTAGGACATGACAACAAAAGCACAAAACAACAAAAGCAAATATCAACAAAGGGACTACATCAAACTCAAAAGCTTCTGCACAGTAAAAGAAACAATTAACAAAATGGAATAGCAGCCTACAGAATGGGATAAAAATTTTGCAAACCATGTATCAGATAAAGTGTTAATATCCAAAAATACATAAAGGATTCATACAACGTAACGGAAAAAATTTGATTTAAAAATAGGCATAGAGGAGCTTCAAGATGGCGGAAGAGTAAGACGCAGAGATCACCCACCCTCCTCCCCAGATACACCAGAAATACATCTACATGTGGAACAACTCCTACAGAACACCTACGGAACGCTGGCAGAAGACCTAAGACCTCCCAAAAGGCAAGAAACTCCCCATAAACCTGGGTAGGGCAAAAGGAAAAAGAATAAACTGAGACAAAAGAATAGGGACGGGACCTGCACCAGTGGGAGGGAGCTGTGAAGGAGGAAAGCTTTCCACACACTAGGAAGCCCCTTCACGGGCGGAGACTGCGGGTGGCGGAGGCGGGGAAGCTTCGGAGCCGCGGAGGAGAGCGCAGCAACAGTGGGGCAGAGGGCAAAGTGGAGAGATCCCCGCACAGAGGATCGGCACCGACCAGCACTCACCAGCCCGAGAGCCTTGTCTGCTCACCCGCCACGGCGGGCGGGGGCAGGGAGTTGAGGCTCTGGCTTCGGAGGTCAGATCCCAGGGAGAGGACTGGTTTTGGCTGCATGATCACAGCCTGAAGGGGGCTAGTGCACCACAGCTAGCCCGGAAGGAGTCCGGGAAAGAGTATGGACCTGCCTAAGAGGCAAGAGACCATTGTTTCGGGGTGCGCGAGGAGAGGGGATTCCGAACACCGCCTAAACGAGCTCCAGAGACGGACATGAGATGCTAAGGCTGCTGCTGCAGCCACCAAGAAGCCTGTGTGCAAGCACAGGTCACTATCCACACCTCCCCTCCCGGGAGCCTGTGCAGCCCATCACTGCCAGGGTCCTATGATCCAGGGACAACTTCCCCGGGAGAATGCACGGCGCACCTCAGGCTGGGACAATGTCACGCTGGCCTCTGCCACCGAAGGCTCACCCCGCATTCCGTACCCCTCCCTCCCCCCAGCCTGAGTGAGCCAGAGCCCCCTAATCAGCTGCTCCTTTAACCCCGTCCTGTCTGGGCAAAGAACAAACACCCTCAGACGACCTACACGCAGAGGCAGGACCAAATCCAAAGCTGAACCCCGGGAGCTGTGCGAACAAAGAGAAAGGGAAACTTCTCCCCGCAGCCTCAGGAGAAGCGGATTAAATCTCCACAATCAACTTGATGTACCTGCATCTCTGGAATACCTGAATAGATAGCGAATCATCCCAAACTGAGACAGTGGATTTGGGAGCAACAATGTATACATATTTTTCCTTTTTCTCTTTTTGTGAGTGTGTATGTGTATGCTTCTGTGTGTGATTTTGTCTATACCTTTGCTTTTACCATTTGTCCTAGGGCTCTGACTGTCAGTTTTCTGTTTTAGTATACTTTTTAGCACTTGCTATCATTGGTGGATTTGTTTTTTGGTTTGGTTGCTCTCTTCTTTCTTTTTTTTAATACTTTTTAAATTTTTTTAATTTTTAATAATTATTTTTTATTATAATAACCTTATTCTATTTTATTTTATTTGAATTTTTCCTTTCTCTCTTTCTCTTTTTTCTCCCTTTTCTTCTGAGCCATGTGGATGACAGAGTCTTGGTGCTCTTGCCAAGCATCAGGCCTGTGCCTCTGAGGTGGGAGAGCCGAGTTCAGGACACTGGTCCACCAGAGACCTCCCAGCTCCATGTAATATCAAACGGCAAAAATCTCCCAGAGATCTCCATCTCAATGCAAAGACCCAGCTCCATTCAACAACCAGCAAGCTACAGTGCTGGACACCCTATGCCAAACAGCTAGCAAGACAGGAACACAACCCCACCCATTAGCAGAGAGGCTGCCCAAAATAAGAATAAGGTGACAGACACCCCAAAACACACCACCAGACACGGACCTGCCCAATAGAAAGACAAGATGCAGCCTCATCCACCAGAACACAAGCACTAGTTCCCCTTCACCAGGAAGCCTACATAACCCACTGAACCAACCTTAGCCACTGGGGACAGACACCAAAAACAACGGGAACTACGTACCTACAGCCTGCGAAAAGGAGACCCCCAAACACAGTAAGTTAAGCAAAATGAGAAGACAGAAAAACACACAGCAGATGAAGGAGCAAGGTAAAAATCCACCAGATCTAATAAATGAAGAGGAAATAGGCAGTCTACCTGAAAAAGAATTCAGAATAATGATAGTAAAGATGATCCAAGATCTTGGATATAGAATAGAGAAAATACAAGAAACATTTAACAAGGACCTAGAGAACAAAAGAGCAAACAAACAATGATGAACAACACAATAAATGAAATTAAAAATTCTCTAGAAGGAATCAATAGAAGAATTACTGACGCAGAAGAATGAATAAGTGACCTGGAGGATAAAGTACTGAAAATAACTACTGCAGAGCAGAATAAAGAAAAAAGAATGAAAAGACTTGAGGAAAGTCTCAGAGACCTCTAGGACAACATTAAATGCACCAACATTCGAATTATAGGGGTTCCAGAAGAAGAAAAGAAAAAGAAAGGGACTGAGAAAATATTTGAAGAGATTATAGTTGAAAACTTCCCTAATATGGGAAAGGAAATAGTCAAGTCCAGGAAGTGCAGAGAGTCCCATACAGGATAAATACTAGGAGAAGCATGCCAAGACACATATTAATCAAACTATGAAAAATTAAATACAAAGAAAAAAATTTAAAGCAGCAAGGGAAAAACAACAAATAACGTACAAGGGAATCCCCATAAGGTTAACAGCTGATCTGTCAGCAGAAACTCTGCTAGCCAGAAGGGAGTGGCAGGACATATTTAAAGTGATGAAAGGGAAAAACCTGCAACCAATATTACTCTACCCAGCAAGGATCTCATTCAGATTTCATGAAGGAATTAAAATCTTTACAGATAAGCAAAAGCTAAGAGAATTCAGCACCACCAAACCAGCTTTACAAAAAATGCTAAAGGAACTTCTCTAGGCAAGAAACACAAGAGAAGGAAAAGACCTACAATAACAAACCCAAAACAATTAAGAAAATGGTAATAGGAACATACATATCAAGAATTACCTTAAATATAAATGGATTAAACGCTCCAACCAAAAGACACAGACTGGCTAAATGGATGCAAAAAGAAGACCTGTATATATGCTGTCTACAAGAGACCTACTTCAGACTTAGAGACATACACAGAGTGAAAGTGAGGGGATGGAAAAAGATATTCCATGCAAATGGAAATCAAAAGAAAGCCGGAGTAGCAATACTTATATCAGACAAAATAGAGTTTAAAACAAAGACTTTTACAAGAGATAAAGAAGGATACTACATAATGATCAAGGGATCAGTCTAAGAAGAAGATATAACAATTGTAAATATTTATGCACCCAACACAGGAGCACCTCAATACATAAGGCAAATACTAACAGCCATAAAACGGGAAATCAACAGTAACACATTCATAGTAGGGGACTTTAACACCCCACTTTCACCAATGGACAGATCATCCAAAATGAAAATAAATAAGGAAACACAAGCTTTAAATGATACATTAAACAAGATGGACTTAATTGATATTTACAGGACATTCCATCCAAAAACAACAGAATACACATTTTTCTCAAGTGCTGATGGAACATTCTCCAGGATAGATCATATCTTGAGTCACAAATCAAGCCTCAGTAAATTTAAGAAAAGTGAAATCATATCAAGCATCTTTTCTGACTACAATGCTATGAGACTAGATATCAATTACAGGAAAATATCTGTAAAAAATACAAACACATGGAGGCTAAACAATACACTACTTAATAACCAAGAGATCACTGAAGAAATCAAAGAGGAAATCAAAAAATACCTAGAAACAAATGACAATGAAAACACGATGACCCAAAACCTATGGGATGTAGCCAAAGCAGTTCTAAGAAGGAAGTTATAACAGTACAATCCTACCTCAAGAAACAAGAAACATTTCAAATAAACAACCTAAGCTCACACCTAAAGCAATTAGAGAAACAAGAGCAAAAAAAACCCAGTTAGCAGAAGGAAAAATATCATAAAGATCAGATCAGAAATAAATGAAAAGAAATGAAGGAAACAATAACAATGATCAATAAAACTAAAACCTGGTTCTTTGAGAAGATAAACAAAATTGATAAACCATTAGCCAGACTCATCAAGAAAAAAAGGGAGAAGACTCAAATCAATAGAATAAGAAATGAAACAGAAGCAGTAACAACTGACACTGCAGAAATACAAAATATCATGGGAGATTACTACAAGCAACTCTATGCCAATAAAATGGACAACCTGGAAGAAATGGACAAATTCTTAGAAAAGCACGACCTTCTGAGACTGAACCAGGAAGAAATAGAAAATATAAACAGACCAATCACAAGCACTGAAATTGAAACTGTGATTAAAAATCTTCCAACAAACAAAAGCCCAGGACCAGATGGCTTCACAGGTGAATTCTATCAAACATTTAGAGAAGAGCTAACACGTATCCTTCTCAAACTCTTCCAAAATACATCAGAGGGAGGAACACTCCCAAACTCATTCTACGAGGCCACCATCACCTTGATACCAAAACCAGACAAAGATGTCACAAAGAAAGAAAACTACAGGCCAATATCACTGATGAACATAGATGCAAAAATCCTCAAAATACTAGCAAAGAGAATCCAACAGCACATTAAAAGGATCATACACCACGATCAAATGGGGTTTTTCCCAGGAATGCAAAGATTCTTCAATATATGCAAATTAATCAATGTGATACACCATATTAACAAATTGAAGAATAACAACCATATGATCATCTCAATAGATGCAGAAAAAGCTTTTGATAACATTCAACACCCATTTATGATTTAAAAAAAAAACCCTCCAGAAAGTAGGCACAGAGGGAACTTACCTCAACATAATAAAGGCCATATATGACAAACCCACAGCCAACATCATCCTCAATGATGAAAAACTGAAACGATTTCCACTAAGATCAGGAACAAGACAAGGGTGCCCACTCCCACCACTAGTATTCAACATTGTTTTGGAAGTTTTAGCCACAGCAATCAGAGAAAAAAAAGAAATAAAAGGAATCTAAATCAGAAAAGAAGAAGTAAAGCTGTCACTGTTTGCAGATGACATGATACTATACATAGAGAATCCTAACGATGCTACCAGGAAACTACTAGAGCTAATCAATGAATTTGGTAAAGTAGCAGGATACAAAATTAATGCACATATATCTCTGGCATTCCTATACACTAATGAAGAAAACATCTGAAATTGAAATTAAGGAAACACTCCCATTTACCATTGCAACAAAAAGAATAAAATACCTAGGAATAAACCTACCTAAGGAGACAAAAGACCTGTATGCAGAAAACTATAAGACACTGATAAAAGAAATTAAAGATAATACAAATAGATGGAGAGATATACCATGTTCTTGGATTGGAAGCATCAACCTTGTGAAAATGACTATACTACCCAAAGCTATCTACAGATTCAATGCAATCCCTATCAAAATACCACTAGCATTTTTCACAGAACTAGAACAAAATATTTCACAATTTATATGGAAACACAAAAGACACTGAAAGGCCAAAGCAATCTTGAGATAGAAAAACAGAGCTGGAAGAATCAGGCTCTCCGACTTCAGACTATACTACAAAGCTACAGTAAACAAGACACTATGGTACTGGCACAAAAACAGAAATATAGATCAATGGAACAGGATAGAAAGCCCAGAAATAAACCCACGCACATATGGTCAACTTATCTTTGATAAAGGAGGCAAGAATATACAATGGAGAAAAGACAGCCTCTTCAATAAGTGGTGCTGGGAAAACTGGACAGCTACATGGAAAAGAATAAAATTAGAACACTCCCTAACACCATACACAAAATTAAACTCAAAGTAGATTAAAGGCCTAAATGTAAGACTGGAAGCTATAAAACTCTTAGAGGAAAACATAGGAAGAACACTCTTTGACATAAATCACAGCAAGATCTTTTCTGACCCACCTCCTAGAGAAATGGAAATAAAAGCAAAAATAAACAAATGGGACCTAATGAAACTTAAAAGCTTTTGCACAGCAAAGGAAACCATAAAGATGAAAAGACAACCCTCAGAATGGGAGAAAATATTTGCAAATGAGGCAACTGACAAAGGATTAATCTCTTAAATTTACAAGTAGCTCATGCAGCTCAATATCAAAAAAACAAACAACCCAATCCAAAAATGGGCAGAAGACCTAAAAAGACATTCCTCCAAAGAAGATATACAGATTGTCAACAAACACATGAAAGGATGCTCAACATCATTAATCATTAGAGAAATGCAAATCAAAACTACAATGAGATATCATCTCACACCAGTCAGAATGACCAGCATCAAAAAATCTACAAACAATAAATGCTGGAGAGGGTGTGGAGAAAAGGGAACACTCTTGCACTGTTGATGGGAATGTAAACTGATACAGCCACTATGGAGAGCAGTATGGAGATTCCTTAAGAAACTAAAAATAGAACTACCATACGCCTCAGCAATCCCACTACTGGGCATATACCCTAAGAAAACCATAATTCAAAAAGAGTCATGTACCACAATGTTCATTGCAGCTCTATTTACAGTAGCCAGGATATGGAAGCCACCTAAATTTCCATTGACAGGTGAATGGATAAAGAAGATGTGGCACATATATACAATGGAATATTACTCAGCCATAAAATGAAAAGAAATTGAGTTATTTGTAGTGAGGTGGATGGACCTAGAGTCTGTCATACAGAGTGAAGTAAGTCAGAAAGAGAAAGACAAATACCGTATGCTAACACATATATATGGAATCTAAGAAAAAAAAATGTCATGAAGAACCCAGGGGTAAGATGAGAATAAAGACACAGACCTACTAGAGAATGGACTTGAGGATATGGGGAGGGGGAAGGGTAAGCTGTGACAAAGTGAGAGAGTGGCATGGACATATATACACTACCAAACATAAAGTAGATAGCTAGTGGGAAGCAGCCGCATAGCACAGGGAGATCAGCTCGGTGCTTTGTGACCACCTAGAGGGGTGGGATAGGGATGGTGGGATGGAGGGAGACACAAGAGGGAAGAGATATGGGAACGTATGTATATGTATAACTGATTCACTCTGTTATAAAGCAGAAACTAACACACCATTGTAAAGCAATTATACTCCAATAAAGATGTAAAAAAAAAATGAAAAGAAATTGAGTTATTTGTAGTGACGTGGATGGACCTAGCATTTGTCATACCGAGTGAAGTAAGTCAGAAAGAGAAAAACAAATACCATATGCTAACTCATATAAATGGAATCTAAATAAAAAAGTTCATGAAGAACCTAGGGGCAGGATGGGAATAAAGACTCAGACCTACTAAAGAATGGACTTGAGGACATGGGGAAGGGGAAGGGTAAGCTGGGACAAAGTGAGAGAGTGGCATGGACTTTTATATACTACCAAATGTAAAATAGATAGCTAGTGAGAAGCAGCCACATAGCACACGGAGATCAGCTCGGTGCTTTGTGACCACCTAGAAGGGTGGGATAGGGATGGTGGGATGGAGGGAGACACAAGAGGGAAGACATGAGGATATATGCGTATGTATAGCTGATTCACTTTGTTATAAAGCAGAAAAGAACACACCATTGTAAAGCAATTATATTACAATAAAGATGTTAATAATAAATAAATAAAAATAAAAATAGGCATAAGAATTACATAGACATTTTTCCAAAAAGGATATGAAAATGGCCAAGATGCACATGAAAAAATGCTCAACATCACTAATCATCAGGGAGATGCAATTCAAAACCACAATGAGCTATCACCTCACACCTGTCAGAATGTTTGTCATCAGAAAGACAAGAGACAACAGGTGCTGGTGAGGGTGTGGTGAAAAGGGAGCCCTTACACATTGTTGGGGGGAATAAAAATTAGTCCAACCACTATGGAAAACAACATGGAGTGCTCTCAAAAAATTAAAGATAGATCTACCACACGATCCAGCAAGTCTACTTCTGGGTATACACCCAAAGGAAATGAAAACAGGATTTTGATGAGATAGGTACACACCCATGTTTATTGCAGCATTATTCACAATAGCCAAGATATGGAAACAACCCAAATCCCCATCAATGGATGAATGGATTTAAAAATGTGATATATATACACAATGGAATATTATTCAGCCATGAGAAAGGAGGATATCCTGTCATTTGTAACAACATGAATAGACCATGAGCACATTACACTAAGCAAGATATAAGTCAGACAGAGGAAGACAAATACTTATGATATCACTTATATGTGGAACTTAAAAAAGTTAAACCTGAAAAAAAAAAAGAGTAAAATGGTGGTTACCAGGGAATGTGGGGTGGGGGAATAAGAGGGACAATGGTGTTTCATGGTACAAACTTGTAACAACATGCAAATAAGCCATAGAGATCTAATGCACAGCCTAATGAATATAGACAATTATGTTGTACTATAAAGATGTAATGTGATAACTATTGCTTCAATGGCAATCATATGACTATATAAATGTATCCAAGTAACATGCTGGACAACTTAAATTTACAAAACGTAATATGTCCAAGTTATCAAAATTTTTAAAAATTAAGTGACTTTAAAACAGTAACGATTTATTATTGCTCATGATTCTACAGGTTGACCAGAGAGTTCATTGGTCTGGCCCAGGTGTGGCTGACCTTAGCCAGACTTGTTCATTGGCTGCAATTGGTTTGGTAGGTTAGCCAGGGGCTGGCTGGGCTAGGATGTCCTCAGCTGGGATGACTCAGCTCTGCTGCAAATGATCTGTCACTTTCCAGCAGGCTCTCCCAGGCTTGTTCATGTGGAAGGAAAAGGGATACCAGCATGAGCAGAAATATACAAGTAGCCTGGAGGTCTAGGGTGAGACTGACATACTGTCATTTTAGCTACTTTCTGCTGATAAGATGAGCCCAGATTCAAAGAGCGGGAAATAGACTCCACCTCCTGATGGTAGTTGTTGCAAAGCTCCATTGCAAAGGATACGTGCTCAGGGATGCCTGGAGAATTAAGACCATTTTTGTAATCAAACTACCACAGATACCTTGGAACATAGTACTGTATATACTTAGAACTAAAAGTGACACCAACAGCTAAAGTCACGACACCCATTAACATCACAAGTATGTCACCGTCACAGGTCACCCAGAAACAGTATACATCTTATCAACATAATCCTGTGTATCACATTACAGATTAAGACACCTGAGTGAAAGACCCCTCTCTCCTTGCAAACGAGTCATGCAGGCTTGGGTATCTGTGCTCCCTATTAAGTGGTGACCTGTGAGAAGGAATCACGACTCTATTTCAATTGCAGTTATTTTTCCCAACTCTCTAAGACATTACAAGAGCATTTTTAATGCCATATCCTAACAAAGTGACCGCAGAGAGTAATAAACAAAATATATGCCAGCATTGACATCTTTTGCTATTCTGCAAATTTTAAAATATGTAAGCATGGTTTTTGGAAGGGTCATTCTAACAGATAATGTGTCAACTTTCTTCCTGTGAAAGGATCAAATATATTTCTTTGGGGAATCTTCCCCGAGTACATTTCCAGACAGGAAGTGTTTCTTTTCTTGGTAAATAAATGTACTACCTAGAAAAAGTTTCTTGGGAAGATGGAGAAAAGGAGCAAGGTTGAGTAATGACTGGTCATTACTAGAAGAATCACAAGCTATTTTTAAAACCCAAGTATAAGGTGAAATATATTATACGTAGTGAAATAATACACTTGGCAGAAACTCAAGCTTAGTGAGTTTTAGGTTACAGTTTTAGCAGAGCCAGGAATTTTCTGGGAGCATTCACAAGAACGCGAGATCTGTCTTAAAGGAGCCTGCTTGCCCGGACTCTAAGGCGGGCTCCTTGAGGAGGGAAGGCACCAGGGCCTTCTCGAAGGAAGAACAAAACCTCCAAACAGGCCAAATAGCCTCCTGCATTTGACAGATGTGGTCAATGAAAGCCATTTCCATCACCACCTCTGAACCGTGATGCTGGTGACACCACCAGAGGGAAGTACCATGAATGGGGCCGAAGATGCTGTTGCTCAGAAACAAGCTTGTGTCATCACGGTCCAAACAATACTGATGGCAGTGGAAGACGTCTGTATGTTTTGTTTAATTTTAATTTTGTTTGTCCAGCAATGCTGCTAGTGATTTATTCTGGGGGCGGGGGGCTTTAGATTTCACTGTGTGGCATTTGCTACCCCTTCTTGGGGGTCAGTAGGAACAGCATGTGTACAGTTGGGGAACAAATGAGTGGGCTTTGAAACCATGAATAAACGTCATCGAGATAAAAGACTAATTTTTTAAAACTGTTTTCCACAGCTGTTATTTCAGGGACACATTGGCCCAGTCACGTTCTGTAAGTTCCAATTATAAAACCTCATTCATTCAAACAATATTTATTGCACACTTACAGTGTGCCAAGAATTGTTCTAGGCACTGTGGATACTGCAGTGTTAAAACAGACAACATTCCTGCCCTAATATATATTCGAAAATAGAAGCCAGGTGATAAATGGGGAACACATCAATGACCAGGAGAATTACCTTGTGATAAATGCTAAGAAGGAATGAAGAGACACCGAATGGGAGGAGGGTGGGCAGGCCAACTTACTCTCTGTGTCAGGAAACAAGGCTCTAGGTGACCCTGAAGCCCAGTTCCAACGATGAGAAGGAGGTATGCATGCCAAGATGGGGAATAACAGAGGAAACCGGAATTCCCTAAGGCGGAAAAAGAGCCATTCTAGGACCTGTCGGCCAGCGAATGTGGGGAGCATCAGGCCTGTGGGGAGAGAGGTGTGAGATGGATCCAGAAGAGGACATGGGAACCGGACAAAGCAGGGCCTTGGGGCCAAGGAAAAGACCACGTAGTTAATTCCCAAAGTGAAGAGCAGCCGTTGGAAGGCTTTAAGCCAGCGGGTGACATGATCTCCTTTGCAATTTTTAAAGATCCCTCTGCTTCCTGGGTGAAGAATAGATGATGCCTATGTTATCACAGGTATTGAAATATTCGGATACATACCAGCAAATCAATATAAACACCCCCGAGTGATATTAATTTGGGCAAAAGGCCCACACATCACCTCACCTCCATTTAAGAATCAACATTGTCTTAATAGGTTGGCAAAAGCAGCAGGAGCCACACTTAAGAGCGTGTGTTAATTTTCAGTTTGACGCTTGGGCTCCTCCTTGTGGCTGTCTGACTGTGACGCCCTTGGCAACGCCACTTGCACACAGGGACTAGGGACTGGCAATCTTCTTTTTTTTCAAACCTACCTCTGTTAATAAAAAAGTACAAAGTCTAAAATGTAGGTTTGAAATGTCATTAGTGCCTAAGTTTATAATCAGCTATTACCCATTAGTGCTTGTATATGTACTGCGTGGTACATGGTATCACATGGTTACGTTCTCACCAAACCCTGTTGTTTGCGAAAACATTCTTGCCAACAGCTGGTACAAATAACATCAAATCTGGTAAGAAATAAGGTATTTGCCTCCCCTCAGAAATAACTTCATCAAATAACAGAATGCCTTTAACAAATCTGAAGCAACAGAGCAAAAGGAATAAATCATAATGTTTCATCCCCAGAGTAAAAAATGAAGTGGGACATACTTAACTACTATGGAAGATGTGGATAAAAGTAATCGTTTTCTCCATTCATCACCACACACATACAGCTGATGACTGACAACTTGAATCGGAGCGAATCCCAACCAGTTGGGCATTAGGGACTTTCTAACGATTGTATCCCTTACTTACTAAGAATTACAGCTTGGGAAAATTGCTCTCAGAAGGCACATCCATTCCAAAAAAATCTCATTTTCAACCCATTTTGATGTGAGAACATGTTCGTGCCATGAGCTACCCCACGCAGATGTGAACCAGAGCAAGCAGGGGAACCAACTCAGCCCTGGAGAACTGGGATGCCTTACCTGAGGCTGGAGTTAACACCTTACCGCTTTAATTTTACGTATCTCTTTTCTTAGCTCTACTTATTATTCCTAATGTTTTTCCAGTGTGTTTAGAATTTCCAAGTAGAGGCACTTGGGCTGGCGTGTACTGAAAAATGCCAGGAGCTCTATGGGGCCAATCAGCCAGCAGGTAATCATGGCAGTGGCACCAGTCCAGGTAGGAATATTCTGATGGATCTTGTTTTGAAGCCTAAAAACGTCCTCAGAGCATGAATGACAGCCAGTGACTATTTAAGGTAGAAAACCACGTTAAACTTCCACTAATGTCACACTCCTCACACGTGGCTGTGAGCCCATTGGACCAGCCCATTGGACCACGCTGGGTGTGATTCTTGTAGAAAATTGTACTTAACCACAAAGACCTGCTTTGAAATAGCAATAAGGCAAAAAACCGCTCCAGAATTCTGTTCCTGGTCAGAACCCAGGAGGGTGGGAATAACGGAAAGAAATTTACAAGTGCCTGCAATTTCTTACAGATGAGTATCTATAATATTGGGAATGCCGATTACTAATTCATGATACAATATTGCTTTATGATGTATGAAATGGGGAACATTTCAGTCATTTTGTTGTTTCTATCAAAAGAGTAATAGCTCACTAAAAACTGGGAATCAATTTTGTGTAGTGTTGGTTTACATAGCACATTCATAAAATGTGAAAACATTTGCAACAAAAATAAAACCAGAGAACACAGAGATTCTTGAGTTAACATGAAGGTGTTGACACTAAAATGCATGGTAATTTAAATGTACTGAAAATATGCAATTAAGACACAAATCACTGCAGATGACTTGACTAGACAAGATATTTTGAATCCTCTGAATAACGGTGTACAAAAGGATATAAAAGTTCAAAAGGGAGGTGAAACTATAGTATCATGAATGGACTGTTGTAAATGTGATCCCAGTGTAGTTTAGGAGATCCATCAGGACCCTTTGGGTATGAATGATAGGAACTCAACTCAAACTGTTACTGAACCAAACAGGTCCACTTGCCTGAGGGCAGTAAAGCCAATCTGCTGACACCGGGTTGTGGTTAAGAAAAGTGCAGCATTTATTGCAGGGCACCAAGCAAGGAGTCCAGGCACCTAGTGCTTAAAAGACCCAGACTCCCTGTTTGGAGTTTGGTCTGGTAACATCTGGGCTGACCAAGGCTCTACCATATTGTGGTTTCCTTTTTGATTTTCTCAGAAATTTAGTAGATGTCTTTCTGATTTCCCAACAGTTCATGGACCAAATCTTCATCCATAGTTCTTCATGAAGCATGTTTTCAGAAAATATTGTTTTCCAGCCTTTTCCTGTAGAACTAAAAGTTCATTAGAATATGCTCTGCTTCTCCAGTTAGAGTAGGTGAAAATATTGCCAAGTGATAGCCTCCCACTTGGACTCCCAGTTTACGATCTATTCTCCACAAGGCAGCCAGGATGAATCTTCTATGTTGGTGAGCCAGAGCCTGTCCTTCTTCAGCTGAATCCCTCCAAATAAAATCTCCTCCCACTGCCAATAAAATCTCAGTCCAACCAGGTCCCCCCATGGTCTGGCCCCTGCTCTCCTCTCTGACCTCATCACTGCTCTCCTCCCTGATCTCATCACTGCTCTCCTCTCCGACCCCATCACTCACACACCCCAGCTGCTGCTGCCTCAGGGCTGCTGTCACTGCTCTTCCTCTGCCTGGAAGCCGTCCCTTGGAAATCCACAGGGCTTCCTCACTCACTTTCTTAAGGTCTCTGCTCACTTACTGTGTCAGTAACATCTCAGACACTCAAGTATTTTAAAGCATCCTGTTTCATTCTCTGTCCGTTTACCTCCACATGTCACTCCAACTCATAAACATCAGCCACTTAAAATTTTTTTTAACTTTTTATTTTACATTGGAGTACAGTTGATCAACAATGCTGTGTTAGTTTCGGGTGTACGCCAAAGGGATTCAGTTATACATATACATGTATCTATTCTTTTTCAAATTCTAGTCCCAATAGGTTGTTGCAGAATATTGAGCAGAGTTCCCTGTGCTCTACAGTAAGTCCTTGTTGGTTATCCATTTTAAATATAGGAGTGTGTACATGTCAATCCCAAACTCCCTAACTATCCCTCCCCACTACCCTTCCCCCCTGGTAACCATAAGTTCATTTTCTAAGTCTGTGAGTCTGTTTCGGTTTTGTAAATAAGTTCATTTGTATCATTTTTTTATGGATTCCACATATAAGCGGTATCATATGCTATCTGTCTTTCTCTGTCTGACTTACTTTACTCAGTATGACAATCTCTAGGTCCATCCATGTTGCTGCACATGGCATCATGGTTATCAACAGATTGTGGATAATGAGGATTCACTTTTGTCTGGGCTCATTTGGAAAACTGATGGACTGTGCCCGCTGGAGGCCTGTTGACACAGAGGTGCTGCAGAACGTTAGGAGAAAGACATCTGAGGAAGATGTGGGACAGGCTCAAGGGGTCTCTGTACGTAGAGAGGCTTTCCGCCTTCATATAAATGAGCTCTAAGATGTAAGGGGTGATTCTGAGCCTGAGTGAGCTCAGAGGACAAATAGCCCTCCTCAGGACCACTCTGACACAGCAGGGCACAAACTCCAAAAGGAAAGGAAAGCATTCTACTCCAGTTATCTGCTGCTTGGGAACCAACACAAACTGATATAAAAACCACCATTTTATCATATCCCACCATTTGGAAGGTCTGGAGATTGGACAGGTTGGCAGGGGGAAAGGCTTGTCTGTGGTCCATAATGTCTGGGGCCTCAGCTGGGAAGAGTGGGGGGGATGGGGGGCATCCAAACTGTTGGGCATTGGGATTATCTGGAGGCTTTTCACTCACATGTTGGGCTGGGATGACTCCAAGTCTGTGCACTTAGCCAGGACTACTGAGCAAGCACCTACATGTGGCTTCTCCATGAGGCTTGGTCTTCTCACAGCTGGGTTCTGAGAGACAGTGTCCCAAGAGAGACCACCTGGAGAGGACATGTTCCAGGAGAGCCAGGTGGCAGTGGCATGGCTTTTAAGACCTGACCTCGGAAGCCACATAGTATCGTGTCTGCCATACTCTACTGGTCAAAGGATGGCTGGCCCACCCTGATTCTAAGGGAAGGGACACAGACATGACCTTGACTGAAGAAACATCACAGAATTTGGAGCCATGTTTTATTTTATTTTACTTTTTTAATTGGAGTATAGCTGCTTTACAATATTGTGTTAGTTTCTACTGTACAGCAAAGCGAATCAGCTATGTGTATGCATATATCCCTCTTTTTTGGATTTCCTTCCCATTTAGGTCACCACAGAGCATTGAGAAGAGTTCCTTGTGCTATACAGTAGGTTCTCACTAGTTATCTATTTTATACATAGTATCAATAGCGTATATATGTCAATCCCAATCTCCCAATTCATCCCACCCTCCCCTTTCCCCCTTGGTATCCATACGTTTGTTCTCTACGTCTGTGTCTCTATTTCTGCTTTGTAAATAAGATCGTCTGTACCAATTTTTCAGATTCCACATATATGCGTTAATATGCAATATTTGTCTTTCTCTTTCTGACTTACTTCACTCCGTATGACAGTCTCTAGGTCCATCCACGTCTCTACAAATGACCCAATTTCATTCCTTTTTCTGACTGAGTAATATTCCATTGTATATATGTACCACATCTTCTTTATTAGAGCCATATTTTAAAAGCATCACTCATTCTTCACCACGTTGGCCATGCTATCTCAAGGGCTTCTGGGTCTCATGGTGGCAGACTCATAATTGTCTGTTGATGCAGTGCTGCCCAGCTGAGCCTGGCTGGTTTATAAGCACATATGAGATACCTGTTGGGAACACCTAATACTTGAGGGATACCTCACCTGAGGAACCTAAGATCCTATGTGAACAGGAAGAGCAAAAGCCAGAGGAACCAGCTGATTCTTAATAATAGAGCTTCACTTGTAAGCACAGGCTGGAGGAACCCAGACAAAGGGTAGTAGGCACGTGGCTTATACTTAAGAAAGGTCTGATAACACAGGGCTACCAAAGAGGAAACGCACAGGGGCTCTGAAGCTAGGAGCTGAAGTACCACTTACCACAGTGCTACCCAGTTCTGGGTGGCGGTAGACTGCAGACTAGATGAGCTACTCTGTTCTGCTGAAACAAGGAAACAAGCTGTGCTTTTCGAGCCCTCTTTAAGCCAACCTCGGGGCTTCTGTAAAGAATCGTAAGCATGATGCTCTTCGAAACGCCAGCCATGAAAACGCATGGAAGTGCGAGCTTCATGTCCAGATGTCAGGAAAGAACTTCACGTTGGCTTTTCAGCCACACATACACCCCCCCCCCATCTTTAAAAATAAAACAAACCACACGCAATGTATTTCCAGGCACTTGATCATTCTGAAAAATCAGAGGGAATCTGAGCCAAAAGGGAGAAAAGGAACCGCTCTCTGCAAAGAATAAATATCTGCCCCGTAATTTATGGAGAATGCAAATCACCCAAGCAGTGGTCTGTGGCGTTGACTGTCATTTCATCTAATTAAACGGCTCTAAAAGCCTCAGAATGTCACGTCTCCTGCCAGCTGACCCACTACATTCCCTTCTATTCTATAGACTTCAGAGGAGCAGAATACTTGAGAAAGACACTGCGTTTTAACCTAGAGGAAAACATGGATTTGTACATGAAGGAGGTGAGGTGGTGTGGGCTTTTGCCTTGATTAGTCTGTACCATCAAAGCTTCTGTGACTCCTGTGCTTGAGAAATTTACTCTGTCTTGTTTTAAAAAAACAGAAAATAAATCAGAGGGTCGTCAGCCTCATCAATTTTTTGTTGTCATGTAGGTAAATTTTGCATGCGATGTGTGTCACTGTTCATGCTGTTGTTGTTTTATTTTTAATTCCAGAATTCAGCATTTGCTATGCTTGATTTTGCTACTAAAATCTTGACTTTGGAACAATGTTGAATATCTTGAGTTCTCTGGGCACTAGAGTTGTGACCTCACAATTAGGCTGATTAGGTTTTAGAGGATATGTAAGTGAAGTCTTTTTTTTTCCTTTTCCATTTTTTAAAATTTAAAAAAATTTTTAAATATCTTCCCTTTAAAATTTTTTTAAATTATTTTTTATTGAAGTATAGTTGATTTACAGTGTTGTGTTAGTTTCAGGTGTACAGCAAAGTGATTCATATATACATATGATATATATATACATATATATATATACATATATATCTATTTTTTCAGATTCTTTCCCCTTATAGGTTTTTACAAAATATTGAGTAGAGTGCCTTGTGCTATACAGTAGGTCCTTGTTGGTTATCTATTTTATATATAGCAGTGTGTGTATGTTCATCCAAACAGTGGGAAACGTCATGCTGGCTTCTATCACCCACCTACAGAGTCCACGGATGGTGGGTCCATGCTGGGTCTACCTTAAATGTATCTGCACCATCTCTGACCTCCCTCTCTGTTATTTCCCCCACAACTCCCTCCTCAGGATTTTTTAATGGCTACGTCCATGGATTTTAAAAATATTTTTATTCAGTTGTATCAATATTAAATATAAAAGGGGATTCATCTTTACATATATAACGTAGAGTATGTTCATGCGTCCTCCTAGTCAATACCTTCCCCTCAAAGGTAACCACTGTCCTGACTTGAATCACCATACATTAGTTTTGCCTGTTCAAGGACTTCAAATAAGTGGAATCATATAGCATATAGTTTGTACTCTGTTATTTCCTTCATTCACCATTATGACTGCAAGATGCCTCATGAAGCAGTATTGCTCTGTTCCTTACATTCCATTGTATGAATATACAACAGTTTATTTGGAGACATTCTACTGCTACAAATCTATTCTACTGCTGTTGGTGCCCTCGGGCTTTTTTTTTTTTCTCTCTACTTGTTATCCTCCCCAGATGTCAGCGCTAGCCCCAAAGCAAAGAACCAGATCCTTCTAGAAGCTAGGAGCCATTCCAGGCTCCAAGAGGTGAGTACCTGAAGGAGATAAATTCAAGCATTTGAAGTCCTATCCTGGAGGAGACTTGAGGTCCTTTAGAGTCTTCTAAGTGAAACAAACAAAAACTGAATAACAATAAGCAAGTTCTTGCTAATACTGACCCCTTTTAAAGTTTAATTTATACGTTTAGCTAATGGATTTTTGGGGCACCTATTGTATGCCAAGTATTTTTTAGGTCCTAGGAATGAAGTATCAAATAAGACAGATAAGGTTGTCATTCTTCTGAAGCTAAACTTCAAAGACAATAAGCTATGAAGAAAATTAAAATAGGACAGTGCAGTAAAATGGCCAGAAAAATCCTCTCCAGGGAGACCACAGAATGACGAGAAATAGTCAGCTGCAACAGGACTGGGGGAAGCCATCAGGAGGAAGCATATTTTAGGCTGGCAGGGCAACTAGATCCATGCTCTTAGGCATGAACTTGACCTTCTTAAAGAATAGAAGGAAGGCTCATGAGGCTGGCGTGTAGTGGGCAACATAGAGGAGCAGAAGATAAAATCAGAGAGGTGAGCAGGGATTGCATTGTACATGACTTCATGGTAAACAGCACAGATTTTATTCTAAGTGTGATGGGAAGCCATTATGGGGCTTTAAGAAGAAGAGTAACATTGCCCTGGAAATTGAGTGGAAAATGGCTTAAAGGGGGTCAGGAGTAGAAGCAGAATACCAGGCTTCCCTCGATGACAGATGATGGTATCTTGAACTAAGATGGCAGCAAAGGAAGCAAAGAAATGGACAGAATTCAATATGATTTGGAGACAGTCCATAGAATGTGCTGTGGAAAAGATGCTGTACAAGTTTCTGTCTTTCTACCATGTCTTACTTAAGACTCCCTCTGTATGCTAGGATGGTGGATGGGAAGACGATCCTGCCTCACAGGAATTGCTTCCACTGGCCCATGGCGTGCAGGGAGTACTCTCACATACACATTCTCCTTTGGTTCTTACAGCAATCCTAGAAGGGAAGGAGGCAGACTTAGTAAGATCAATCTTACAAATAAAAAACTCAGGATTTAAAGATCACCATGGACTCATCTGAGGATACACAATGAGTAGGCCAAAACCTGGACCCATCCTTTTCGCATCTGGCCCCTACCGTCTTCCTGAGATATTTGCTCTAGTGATCATAATAAACCTTTACTTTTATTGAGTGCTTTCTCTTTTCCAGACAATGGGGTACTTCGTGACATATATCACCTCTTTAATCCTACAGTGTAAGTAACTGTTATCACCAGCCTTATTTTGCAGACCTGGGAACCTAAGGCTCAGAGAGTTGTAGTAAACGTTCCAAATCCCAGTTCCCCAGTCATCATACTAAGCTGCTATAGACAGAATAAGTAGACTCCGCTGAAAAGCCCATATGCCACCTCGAATGCTAAACATCTTAAAATAATTGCAGATACCAATATCCTCAGAGACCTTTAACAACATCATACTGACAAATAAATATACATACATTCCGACATTTTCTCCTCACCTATGATATTCATTAAGGAATCTATTTCTCAGCTTCTCTTCTAAGCCTCTGTAAAGTGTTCACGAAGTGAGATCTGGTGATGTGTCCTTCTACCATTTGGTCCCTAGCAACATCTATCTAGAGCCACCAGTGTAATTAAAGTTGTGTCAAAAGGTCAGGGCTGTCTGCAGGGTTGACTTTAGCATTTGTTCAGAAAATATAAAGGATCCATTACAGAGGCAGCCCTTCCCGATTGGAAGCATTCTGGAAGACAGATAAGTGAACAATAAACACAGTAACTCCTCCAGATTAAAGCATCTATTTCTGAGATCTCCTCCAAGACGTCTCCTATTATTTAACCAAATAGTACCTTACTTAAAAAAAAAAAAAATTTAGTTTTTTTCATTTTAATTTTAGAATCACTTTGTTGCTGTTGTTGTTTGTTGTTGTTGTTGTTGTTGTTTTTGCAGTATGTGGGCCTCTCACTGTTTTGGCCTCTCCCGTTGCGGAGCACAGGCTCCGGACGCGCAGGCTCAGCAGCCATGGCTCACGGGCCCAGCCGCTCCGCGGCATGTGGGATCTTCCCGGACCGGGGCACGAACCCGTGTCCCCTGCATCGGCAGGTGGACTCTCAACCACTGCGCCACCAGGGAAGCCCTAGAATTACTCTGAATATCTATTTATATC
The DNA here is from genome assembly GCF_937001465.1 of Orcinus orca. Classification (NCBI taxonomy): domain Eukaryota; kingdom Metazoa; phylum Chordata; class Mammalia; order Artiodactyla; family Delphinidae; genus Orcinus; species Orcinus orca. Next base: position 5,952,045 of record NC_064563.1, on the reverse strand, counting down.
CAATGTGCATTTCTTATATTTTTCCTTTTTAAACTAAATTGTTTTATTTTGAAAAGGTTAATATGGAAAGGATAGAAAATAACAACCACTCTTGTAACTATAACCTAGAATTAACAAAGGTAAGTGTTTTGCCATGGTATTTAAAAAAAAATTTTGTTTAAGTAAAATTAAATGTTACAGACAATTTAGAATGCTTTCTGATTAAAATTTTCTATTGGTTTCATACAACCTGCATGTGCTATTTAAATGCATTCTATTAAAATATATAGCATTGAGAGTTAGAAGAGACAGATGGGACTATGTGATCTGATGGCCTCAGGTTATAGACAGAGAAGTTTAGTTCCACAGAATTACTATGTTCAAGGGTCCTCCAGTGAGTTAATGACAAAGCCAGGCCTATGTCTGGCCCTGGCCTCTGACCCCAGCACAGCAACGATACTTTACCATCCCTCTTTACCTTTACTAGCACCCCGATAAAAAAGTCTAGAAACTTAGTCTAGCAATCCCACTCCTGGGCATATATCTGGAGAAAACCATAATTCAAAAAGATACATGCACCCCTATGTTCATAGCAGCACTATTTACAACAGCCAAGACCTGGAAGCAACCTAAATGTCCATCGACAGAGAAATGGATAAAGAAGATGTGGTACATATGTACAATGGAATACTACTCAGCCAGGAAAAAGAATGAAATGATGCCATTTGCAACATGGATGCAACTAGAGATTATCATGCTAAGTGAAGTAAGTCAAACAGAGAAAGACATATCATATAATATCACTTATATGTGGAATCTAAAAAGAATGATACAAATGAATTTATTTACAAAACAGAAACAGACTCACAGACTTCGAAAACAAACTTATGGTTACCAAAGGGGAAAGGTGGGGGGGGAGGGATAAATTCGGAGTTTGGGATTAACATTTACTATATATAAAACAGATAATCAACAAAGACCTACTTTATATCACAGGGAACTCTACTCAATATTCTGTAATAACCTAAGTGGGAAAAGAAACTGAAAAAGAATGGATATATGTATATGCATAATTGAATCACTTTGCTGTACACCTGAAACTAACACAACATTGTAAATCAACTCTACTCCAATATAAAATAAAAATTAAATTTAAAAAAAGGGAAAAAATCGGTCTATAGTTATCTACATAGCCCTGTATATAACCAAATAGTGATCTATGTCAACAGATTTTCACGTACTTTAGAGTTAGGTAAACTCTTCCAGATCCAGTTCTGATGGGGCTGTGCCAGCTCCCTCAGACAGAATGAGTCATTCTGTCATTGTGCTCCCAGAAAGCTGTGCTCATTTCTCAACTATAGTAGTTCTCACATTGTATTCTAATTTATCTGTTTAACCTCGTGCCTCCTCTACAGGACTGTGAGCTCATCTAAGCAAAGATGGTGCCTTGATCCGCCTTGTGAAGCCCAGCACCTTGTATCAAACATGCATTCAGCAAAAGTTTTTATGACTGAATGTGTTGTGGAATCAATCAGTTATTGGATATCCCCTTGGCCACTCCCTGAGCTCAGAGAGAGAAAACAATTGAATTATTGCTGTCATACAAAAATACCTTTGTATGGGGTGGGGGGATGGATTGGGAGTTTGGGATTAGCAGATGCAAACTATTATACATACAATAGATAAACAACAAGGACTTATTGTATTGCACAGGGGACTATATTCAGTATCCTGTAATAAACCATAATGGAAAAGAATATAAAAAAGAATATATATATATAACTGAATCACTTTGCCATACACAAGAAATTAATGCAACATTGTAAATCAACTATACTTCAATAAAGTAAATTTTTAAAAATACCTTCATATAAATGAGTCAGAAATAAAGCAAAGCAGACAGTTGAAGAGATTATTCTGGGTGGAAAAGAGGAGGAGATTGTGTCAGTCTGGATCAGGTTAGGAACTCAAAAGACAGTAAACATAAATTTAATATAAAGAATTATTAACCCCTGATAGGAGAATAACTACAAAGATGTAAAGACAACTCTAAAGGAGACCTTGGACAAAGGGAGACTATCCGAGGAAGGACAAACTGAGAGGGAAAGTCCCCTCCCCAAGGCTGACATTCAGTCTCATGGAAGACGGCCTACTTGCAGCCCTCGGGTGGTGAAGTTCACTGTTTGCCTGGACTGGGGCTGGACCAGGGTTGCTGGGTAAGCAGTATCGACCCTTCAGGCACAGGCGAGCTGTGGCTGGTGAGAGGGCGTGCAGAGGGAGTCTGGCGCCACTGCAGGTGAAAGGCCTGGAGTGTGTGGTGTCCACACACGTCAAGGGCACAAGCCAGGTTGGTGAGAGGGCACAGGGTCCGGGGTATGCCAGGTCCGTGTCAGGAGGCCAGAGCAAGGTGGTTCCTGGGCCCGGGCTGGGGCTGCAGGTTGCTAAGGGGCTGCCCCCTCCGGGGCACAGCTGCGCAGAGCGCCACCAGATGTCCCTCCCCGCTCAGCCCCCCACGACTGATGGCTGCGGGAGAAGTGAACGCAGCCGCGACGGACGAAGAGCATCTTCCCCTGGCAATGTCCCTCCAGCGCCCTCTACTGACACAGCGTGACATCACCCCCTGAAAAGAATAGAGAAAAAGTCCAACCCATCACCACCTAGCAAATACTGAAGGACCCATCTGAGCCAAGGGAAGGAAACTGGTAACTGCGCAGGGACCCAACACGCCATAAACAAACGATGTTTGGACCTAAGTTAGAGTGCGCTCCCTCATCTGCAGACCCCAGGCTGAGTAATAGCACCTACCTCATGTGTGGTGTAAACTGAAAGAAAGATACACGACTATGTATAAAATAGAGAACTCATGAGAACCTACCGTACAGCACAGGGAACTCTACTCAATACTCTATGGTGACCTAAATGGGAAGGAAATCCAAAAAAGAGGGGATTCACTTTGCTGTACAGTAGAAACTAACACAATATTGTAAAGCAACTATACTCCAATAAAAACTTTTTAAAAATAACTGCATGGACCCAGAATCCTGTAGATAGAACAGTTTGACTTGAATAAGTACATGAGCTTAGCGGCACTTATGCTCTTAAGGAAATAACGATATATAGTAAAATATCACTAAAAATGTCTTTGATTTAGAATCAAAAAGTACAAACCTCCAGTTATAAAATAAGTCATGGGGATGTAATGTATAGCATGGTGACCATAGTTAATAACATTGTATTGCACACTTGAAAGTTGCCAAAAGAATACAGTTGGCCCTTGAAGAAAATGGGTTTGAACTGCGTGGGTCCACTTACACACAGATTTTTTTTCAGTAGTAAATACTACAGTACTACACGATCCTTGGTTGGGAGAAACCGTGGATGCAGAGGGCCGACTATAAGTTACATACAGATTTTCAGCTGCACAGGGTTGGTGCCCCTAATGCCCACATTGTTCAAGGGTCAACTGTGTATCTTAAAAGTCCTCATGACAAGAAAAAAAAATATTTTGTAACTATGTATGGTGATGGATGTTAACTAGACTTATTACAGTGATCATTTTGCAATGTATACAAATATTGAATCATTTTATACACCTGAAATATAATGCTATCTCTCAATTATACCGCAATTTAAAAAAAAAGAATCTCTATATAGAAGGAAGGTGTCTAGAATGCAGCCTTACTTGGCAGATGTAAAAGGAATGAAGTAAACTCAGTGCTGTATCTTTAAAAAAGAAAGAAAGAAAGAAAGATACCATGTGTACTTTGAATAATGACAACGTGTGTGCTGATCACAGAACAGCGTCTGGCACGTAATAATTCGATAAGTGTTTGCTATGATCACCTTCGTTTACTTGGAGAGGCAGAACTGCAATCAGAGGACCCAAGCTCCATTCCCAGCCCTACTATCCACTGACCATGGACCACAGAGCCTTCCCTCCCCCCGGGGCTTTGGTTGCTGATGCTGTGAAGTGGCCCTTTCTCACTTTTTAAAAAAAGAAATGTTTATTTTCCGTCAACCTTATTTCTGCTTTCTGTTTAAGAGTCTGTGCAACAACAGCTGAAATTCACTCAGTGGTTCTTCCTACCCACTCAGTGGCCTGAGCAGTGGGGCCTGGGGACCAGTCTTCAGGGGGGACCCCTGGGCAGGCACGGAGGTCACCCCAACCTTCAGACCCCAGGCTGAGTAGTGGTAAATTCGGGAGCTGAGCTGCCCCTTCACCCTGCAATTCCTCCTCAGTCACAGCCTTTCAGCAGCAGCCTGCCCTTCAGTCCCCATCCCTTCAGCATCTCTGTACAAGCAGAGATCACGTGCAGAACCTCCCCGGCCAGCACCCACCTGCTCAGACCTGCTGAGTGGGCTCCCTTGTCACGGCCTGGACGGCAGTGGCCCCTTGGCACAGAGGAGAGGCTGTGTGACGCAGAGCCATGGAGCGGGTAACAGGCTAACGTCACCAGGATCAGGAAGCCCTCGGAGTCAGGGCTCCTGCACGGCTGCCTGGATGGTCCCAGGAGTGAAGCTGCCAGTGACAGGAGCAGCCCCAGTGGCAGCAGGACATGTGAGCACAGCTGGCTGGCCAGTCTTCCTGGAGGAGAGAACCCTGACATCAGCCCAGTTTTCACTGACAACCACGGCACGAGCTGCCAGCAAGAGATTCTCCCAGGTAGTCTTCAGATTTATGATGTGGAGGCCATCGCTTTTCCTTTTGTCGCTGTTCTGTCCCTTTTGGAAGTCCAGGTGGGGACCCCTAAGTGGGTCCCTGCTGCAAGGAATTTGAGGACATCCTCCTCCTTCATTTGCTCCGGACGTTGTTAACTTTTCCCTTTAAATGACGGCAGGAACCCAGAACACCTTGTGGACTCCTCTCTGGCAGCACAGAAAGGCGCTTTCCCACTTTTAACGTCCCGCTTTTCCATCTCACATGCCTAACATCCATGCCTTCTGCTCCACTGCAGGGTATACAGTGAGCCGACCCCTCAAAATACAGCCAGAACATGAGAGAGTGCAGTGAGCTGGCTGCACGGAGAAACGTCAAAGACACTTACAAGACAAAAAATAACATTCCATTGTGACAGTTTTTCAAACTCTATGCATTTAGAAAATCTTAGACACTTGTGCTGTGATTTTTTTCAGAGCCAACCTTGGTTTGAAGCAATGGCAAAACCTAGAAAACAACTTACTTGTGCTCAGATTAGATGACTTCTTATGAAAGATGATGGGGGGGAGGTATGAAGACGCTTCTCTTGCCTTAAAATTCCCATGCCCATCACTGCCCCCCACACCTGCACCCACGCTTCCCTGCATTTATTCAAGGGCAGGGAATTGCCCACACTGAATTGCAAGCCCACATGGGAAGAACGTTGCATTAAGTTACAACTTGTCATATATAACTTAATTGAATTCTCTTTCAAAATGCCTTCCAAGTGGTCCAGAATCCAAAGGCATACGTGGATGCAGAAGGCTGAGAATACCCTGGTCACCTGGAAGAAAGGCAGGAACACGCAAAGGAAGCTGGAAGCGCCTGAAGAGTAACATTGCCAACTTCAGTTTTTTCTGGGGCCACGTCAGTAGGAGGATCACTGAATGGAGAAGCCCACTAATATATTCCTTCCTGTCCACAGCAAGTGCCCAGAACTCCATCACTTTTAATCCTTGGGTTAAAAGATTTTCCCAAATTACCTAATTATCAAAATCATCCAGTACACTCGTTAAAAACACCTATTTTATAGGTTCTTATCTGAGAGCTTACAAGTTCTCAGGTGATTCTTACAGTCAAGTAAATCTGGGAAGTAGTGGGTTTATGAAGTATCTGATCCTAATATTCACTGTGTAGACTATATATAAACAAATTTCTGGACCCCAGAACTACTGAATTAGGACATGCAGGGCTTCCCAACTGTACCAGGTGCTGATTATGGTCCGTGTCTCAGCTCAGACTCCATAACAAAATGCCATAGACTGAGTGGCTTGAACAACAGATTTCATTTCTCACAGTTCTGGAGGCTGGGAAGTCCGAGACCAAGGTGCCAGCAAGGTAGGTTTCATTCTGAGGCTCCTTCTCTTAGATTAAAGGCAGCTGCCATCTTGCTGTGTGCTCACATAACCTCTTCTTTGTTCTCATGGCAGGAGAGAGAGCAAGCTCTCTGTTGTCTCTTTTTACAAGTGCACTAATCACATCACTAGGGCCCCACCCTCCTGACCTCCAAAGGCCCCAAGTCCAAATACCATTGCATTTAGTGGTTGGGGCTTCAACTAATGAATTTGGGTGGGGGAACACAAGCATTCAGTCCAAAACATATTTTGAAAATGCTGGGTTAGATAAATGTTATATGAAGCTTCTCCCCAAATTCCTAAGTTATCTGGGAAATGATAGCACATTTCAACTATCCTCAGACATTAATTCATTAGGAAGTTTTGATTTAAGCAGTGGATAGTAAGGCCCAAATCAGATAGGGAACCAAAAACTAGATTTTAAAGATGCACTCAAAGGGAATGGGGGATTTCATCTAGGGCAGCTGAGGTGGGATGTGACAGGAGTGGTTCTCACTTTTAATGTGCATGTGAGTCACCTGGAGGCCTTGTGATAACGCAGGCTCTGATTCAGCAGTTCCGGGTGGGACCTGAGAGTCTGCATTTCTGATGAGCTGCTCCACAGACCACATGCTGGAGTGGTGGGGAGCAAGCATTCCAGGTATCCAGGGGTGTCTGTGCCCATGGAGTATGATGCCAAAGACAAGCTTTTCAACTTAAAAGTTTTGCTTGGAGTCAACGATGTCATTGCAGAAGACCTGAGTTCCAAAATATCATCTAGAAGAAATGAGCTTCAGAAATGCCAAGCGGGCTTCCCTGGTGGCGCAGTGGTTGAGAGTCTGCCTGACGATGCAGTGGGGTGCGGGTTTGTGCCCCGGTCTGGGAGGATCCCACATGCCGCGGAGTGGCTGGGCCCATGAGCCATGGCCACTGAGCCTGCGCATCCGGAGCCTGTGCTCCGCAATGGGAGAGGCCACAATGGTGAGAGGCCCGCGTACCGCAAAAAAAGAATAAAAAAAGAAATGCCAAGCTATGAATAGACTGGTGGTTGCCAAGGGGCAGGGGGGATGGATGGATTGGGAGTTTGGGATTAGCAGAAGAAAACTATTATATATGGGATGGATAAACAACAAGGTCCTACTGTATAGCACAGGGAACTATACTCAATATCCTTTGATAAACCATAATGGAAACACAACTTTGTAAATCAACTTCAATTTAAAGAAAAGAAAGAAATGCCAATCTCTGAACTCTGTCGCTCCCAACATTTTAAAATAACTTTCAAAACACAGTAATTGAATTAACATAACAGGTCAGAAATGATCTTATATGATCATCAGATTATACCAGGAGTTCCCCAAATTTCTCCCCTTCAGGGGATCCTTAAGTGACTTTGTAATTTTTTCACAACATCCCTAACCCAAAAGAAATGACCAACTGCTTTATTTACTAATTTGTTAGGTCCATACAACTTGGTAATTGTGTGTGTGTGTGTGTCCTAACAACTTAATAGCCATTTGAAAAAATAATACACATCAACTGAAAGAAAATCTGCTTTTTTTTCTTTCATCCTTAAATAACCACAAGCACTTATTTAATCAGGATGTGTGCATCCTGGGCACCACACAACTTCTTAAACCTTGGAATCAGATTGGACACTGCCATCCTCAGCCCTCATTCCACTTTGCATTTCACGTGGTGATTGCTATTTACCACAGCAACTGTGAAAACCCAGTTTCGCAAATACTTGACACCCTGGAGGGGAATGTAGAAAAATGAAGAAACTGTGAAGTATCTTGGGCTAGTAGTTTATGTGGTATCCAACAAAAATTCAATATCACTGTACTTCTGCTTCAAACACTGAAAATTTTCTGAGCCGCGCTAACGTAACTTGGTTCAGTTTGGAAACTGCAGGTTCATACCCTTGACAACGGACTAACTGTGACCAAAGGCAAAGTAAGAATTCTAAAAGAAGAGAGAAATTTTTGCAAGAAGACCTACAAACAATACAACAAAATTTCCTTAGGTATTAAAGAGAAATCAGTTCTTCTCTGGCTTGTTAGAATGAAAGTGTATCCTTCTTAAACTAATGTTAAGATTCTTAAAATGTTACAGTCTTTTGAAGGAAAATGATTTTCCTAATATTTCCCCAGTAACAACACATCAGTTTCCCCACAGAAAAAGAGACTTAGCATGTAATTATTATCGTTCTTTTATTTTCTTTTGTTCACCTATTTCCTTGACATTTGGATTTAAATTAAACGTAAGGAACAATTTTGATCATTCAACCTTCACCAAAAAAAAGGAACATTGATTGATTCAAAGTTTTACTTCATGTACCTACAATTTCCCTGTAGTCCTATTTCTCAATCAGAATTTGAATAATCTTTACAACTTGTAGTCCCCCAAACTCAGATTTAATGATTCAGTAAGTTCTGAAAGAGAAATAACAGCTGCAGCTCATCCCACTGTGCTATTCGGTAATGACAACGTTATACCACATTAGCGATTGTGACATTAATAAAAAGAAGCCCATAGGATTAACCAAAGACAGCTGACTTTAGTCAAATGTAGGTCAGGCTTTGTTTGCTCAGAAGCTGGTAATAAATTCCCAGGTAAGTGCTCTCCTGTGTCACACATATATGCCAGGAGCAAAATTTCAGTCCTGCTAAATGATTCACATTTTTAAGTTTCTCTAAGCCATTTTTGAAAGATCGTTAAGCATTTAATTCCACTGCCAAGCCTACAGGCTCCTTAAAATTATTAACTTATGTGACATGATAGCATGTTTTTCCTTGAGACACTTCACCTTGGAGGGTTTTGTGTTCACCTTCCGGTTACTGAGGTTCTTACTAGAAGAGGCTCAGGGGTCACCCCTAATTTATAGCATAATTATGGAGAAAATAGTGTTGACGGCTAAGCCAGCCATCTGTAATCTCTAAGTCCTCCTTGCCACAGGAAATATCGTTGTAAGTCTAACGTGAATATTACGTTCTTAATCAAGTCTTGTGGTACGCTTTATAAGAATAAGATGTCCAGAACCACACAATCCTAAAATATATTCTTAAAATCCACACACTTTGGAAAACAGTGTAGCCATTTCTTAAAAGGTTAGACATACGCCTACCATACGACCCAGCCATGGCTCCCAAGCCATTTGTCTAAGAAAGGGAACCATATGGCCACAAAAAGACTCGCACAGAAATGTTCATAGAACCTCTACTCATAACAGCCCCAAACTGGAAACAACCCAAACCAACAGGAGGATGGACAAACAAACAATGACGTATTCATATACCAGAATCCTCCTCAGCAATAAAAACGAAAACATGGGGCTTCCGGGAAGATGGCGGAAGAGTAAGACACGGAGATCACCTTCCTCCCCACAGATACACCAGAAATACATGTACACGTGGAACAACTCCTACAGAACACCTACTGAACGCTGGCAGAAGACCTCAGACCTCCCAAAAGGCAAGAAACTCCCCCACGTACCTGAGTAGGGCAAAAGAAAAAAATAAACAGAGACAAAAGGATAGGGATGGGTCCTGCACCAGTGGGAGGGAGCCGTGAAGGAGGAAAGGTTTCTACACACTAGGAAGCCCCTTCGCGGGCAAAGACTGCGGGTGGCGGAGTGGGAAAGCTTCAGAGCCGCGGAGGAGAGCACAGCAACAGGGGTGCGGAGGGCAAAACGGAGAGATTCCCGCACAGAGGATCAGGGCCGACCGGCACTCACCAGCCCGAGGGGCTTGTCTGCTCACCTGCCGGGGCGGGCGGGGCTGGGAGCTGAGGCTCGGGCTTCGGTCGGAGCGCAGGGAGAGGACTGGGGTTGGCGGCGTGAACACAGCCCGAAGCGGGCTAGTGCACCAGGGCTAGCCGGGAGGGAGTCCGGGGAAAAGTCTGGACCTGCCGAAGAGGCAAGAGACTTTTTCTTACCTCTTTGTGTCCTGGTGCGTGAGGAGAGGGAATTAAGAGCGCTGCTTAAAGGAGCTCCAGAGACGGCCGCGAGCCGCGGCTATCAGCGCGGACCCCAGAGACGGGCATGAGACGCTAAGGCTGCTGCTGCCGCCACCAAAAAGCCTGTGTGCAAGCACAGGTCACTATCCACACCCCGTTCCGGGGAGCCTGTGCAGCCCGCCACTGCCAGCGTCCCGGGATCCAGGGACAACTTCCCCGGGAGAACGCACGGCGCGCCTGCAGCTGGTGCAACATCCCACCGGCCTCTGCAGCCGCAGGCCCGCCCCTCACTGCGTGCCCCTCCCTCCCCACCCCCGGCCTAAGTGAGCCGGAGCCTCCGAATCAGCGGCTCCTTTAACCCCGTCCTGCCTCAGCGGAGAACAGATGCCCTCCGGCGACCTACACGCACAGGCGGGGCCAAATCCAAAGCTGAGCCCCTGGGAGCTGTGAGAACAAAGAAGAGAAAGGGAAATCCCTCCCAGCAGCCCCAGGAGCAGCGGATTAAAGCTCCACAATCAACTTGATGTACCTGCATCTGTGGAATACATGATAGACAATGAATCATCCCAAATTGAGGAGGTGGACATTGAGAGCAAGATTTATGATTTGTTCCCCTTTTCCTCTTTTTGTGAGTGTGTATGTGTATGCTTCTGTGTGAGATTTTGTCTGTATAGCTTTGCTTCCACCATTTGTCCTAGGGTTCTGTCCATCCTTTTTTGTTGTTGTTGTTGTTGTTTTTCTTAATTTTTTCTTAATAATTATTTTTTAATAACTTTATTATATTTTATCTTACTTTATTTTATTTTACTTTATCTTCTTTCTTTCTTTTTTCTTTCCTTCCCTCCTTCCTTCCTTCCTCCCTGCCTCCCTCCCTCCCTCCTTTCTTTCTTTCATTCTTTCGTTCTTTCTTTCTTTCTACTTCTACTAATTCTTTCTTTCTACTTTTTCTCCCTTTTATTCTGAGCCGTGCGGATGAAAGGCTCTTGGTGCTGCAGCCAGGAGTCACTGCTGTGCCTCTGAGGTGGGAGAGCCAACTTAGGACACTGGTCAACAAGAGACCTCCCAGCTCCACATAATATCAAATGGCAAAAATCTCCCAGAGATCTCCATCTCAACACCAGCACCCAGCTTCACTCAACGACCAGCAAGCTACAGTGCTGGACAACCTATGCCAAACAACTAGAAAAACAGGAACACAACCCCACCCATTAGCAGAGAGGCTGCCTAAAATCATAATAAGTCCACAGACAGCCCAAAACACACTACCAGACGTGGACCTGCCCACCAGAAATACAAGATCCAGCCTCATCCACCAGAACACAGGCACTAGTGCGCTCCACCAGGAAGCCTACACAACCCATGGAACCAACCTTAGCCACTGGGGACAGACACCAAAAACAACAGGAACTACGAACCTGCAGCCTGCAAAAAGGACACCCCAAACGCAGTAAGATAAGCAAAATGAGAAGACAGAAAAGCACACAGCAGATGAAGGAGCAAGATAAAAACCCACCAGACCTAACAAGTGAAGAGAAAATAGGTAGTCTACCTGAAAAAGAATTCAGAATAGTGATAGAAAAGATGATCCAAAATCTTGGAAATAGAATGGACAAAATGCAAGAAACATTTAACAAGGACCTAGGAGAACTAAAGATGAAACAAACAATGATGAACAACACAATAAATGAAATTAAAAATACTCTAGATGGGATCAATAGCAGAATCACTGAGGCAGAAGAACAGATAAGTAACCTGGAAGATAAAATAGTGGAAATAACTACTGCAGAGCAGAATAAAGAAAAAAGAATGAAAAGAACTGAGGACATTCTCAGAGACCTCTGGGACAACATTAAATACACCAACATTCGAATTATAGGGGTTCCAAAGAAGAAAAAGAAAGGGACAGAGAAAATATTTGAAGAGATTATAGGTGAAAACTTCCCTAATATGGGAAATAAAATAGTTAATCAAGTCCAGGAAGCACAGAGAGTCCCATACAGGATAAATCCAAGGAGAAACATGCCAAGACACATATTAATCAAACTATCAAAAATTAAATACAAAGAAAAACTATTAAAAGCAGCAAGGGAAAAACAACAAATAACACACAAGGGAATCCCCATAAGGTTAACAGCTGATCTTTCAGTGGAAACTCTGCAAGCCAGAAGGGACCTGCAGGACATATTTAAAGTGATGAAGGAGAAAAACCTGCAACCAAGATTACTCTACCCAGCAAGGATCTCATTCAGATTCGATGGAGAAATTAAAGCCTTTACAAACAAGCAAAAGCTGAGAGAGTTCAGCACCACCAAACCAGCTTTACAACAACTGCTAAAGGAACTTCTCTAGGCAAGAAACACAAGAGAAGGAAAAGACCTACAATAACAAACCCAAAACAATTAAGAAAATGGGAATAGGAACATACATATCAATAATTACCTTAAATGTAAATGGACTAAATGCTCCCACCAAAAGACACAGATTGGCTGAATGGATACAAAAACAAGACCCATATATTTGCTTTCTACAAGAGACCCACTTCAGACCTAGAGACACATACAGACTGAAAGTAAGGGGATGGAAAAAGATATTCCATGCAAATGGAAATCAAAAGAAAGCTGGAGTAGCAATTCTCATATCAGAAAAAATAGACTTTAAAATAAAGACTATTAGAAGAGACAAAGAAGGACACTACATAATGATCAAGGGATCGATCCAAGAAGATACAACAATTGTAAATATTTATGCACCCACATAGAAGCACCTCAATACATAAGGCAAATGCTAACAGCCATAAAAGGGGAAATCGACAGTAACACATTCATAGTAGGGGAAATCGACAGTAACACCCCACTTTCACCAATGGACAGATCATCCAAAATGAAAATAAATAAATAAACACAAGCTTTAAATGATACATTAAACAACATGGACTTAATTGAAATTTATAGGACATTCCATCCAAAAACAACAGAATACACATTTTTCTCAAGTGCTCATGGAACATTCTCCAGGTTAGATCATATCTTGGGTCACAAGTCAAGCCTTGGTAAATTTAAGAAAATTGAAATTGTTTCAAGTATCTTTTCTGACCACAACACTATGAGACCAGATATCAATTACAGGAAAAGATCTGTAAAAAATACAAACACATGGAGGCTAAACAATACACTACTTAATAACAAAGTGATCACTGAAGAAATCAAAGAGGAAATAAAAAAATACCTAGAAACAAATGGCAATGGAGACACGATGATCCAAAATCTATGGGATGCAGCAAAAGCAGTTCTAAGAGGGAAGTTTATAGCAATACAATCCTACCTTAAGAAACAGGAAACATCTCGAATAAACAACCTAGCCTTGCACCTAAAGCAATTAGAGAGAGAAGAAGAAAAAAACTGCAAAGTTAGCAGAAGGAAAGAAATCATAAAAATCAGATCAGAAATAAATGAAAAAGAAATGAAGGAAATGATAGCAAAGATCAATAAAACTAAAAGCTGGTTCTTTGAGAAGATAAACAAAATTGATAACCATTAGCCAGACTCATCAAGAAAAAACGGGAGAAGACTCAAATCAATAGAATTAGAAATGAAAAAGGAGAAGTAACAACTGACACTGCAGAAATACAAAAGATCATGAGAGATTACTACAAGCAACTCTATGCCAATAAAATGGACAACCTGGAAGAAATGGACAAATTCTTAGAAATGCACAACCTACCAAGACTGAATCAGGAAGAAATAGAAAATATGAACAGACCAATCACAAGCACTGAAATTGAAACTGTGATTAAAAATCTTCCAACAAACAAAAGCCCAGGACCAGATGGCTCACAGGCAAATTCTATCAAACATTTAGAGAAGAGCTAACACCTATCCTTCTCAAATTCTTCGAAAATATAGCAGAGGGAGAAACACTCCCAAACTCATTCTATGAGGCCACCATCACCCTGATACCAAAACCAGACAAGGATGTCACAAAGAAAGAAAACTACAGGCCAATATCACTGATGAACATAGATGCAAAAATCCTCAACAAAATACTAGCAAACAGAATCCAACAGCACATTAAAAGGATCATACACCATGATCAAGTGGGGTTTATTCCAGTAATGCAAGGATTTTTCAATATACGCAAAACAATCAGTGTGATTCATCATATTAACAAACTGAAGGAGAAAAACCATATGATCATCTCAATAGATGCAGAGAAAGCTTTTGACAAAATTCAACACCCATTTATGATAAAAACCCTGCAGAAAGTAGGCACAGAGGGAACTTTCCTCAACATGACAAACCCATAGCCAACATCATCCTCAATACTGAAAAACTGACAGCATTTCCACTAAGATCAGGAACAAGACAAGGTTGCCCACTCTCACCACTCTTATTCAACACAGTTTTGGAAGTTTTAGCCACAGCAGTCAGAGAAGAAAAAGAAATAAAAGGAATCCAAATCGGAAAAGAAGAATTAAAGCTGTCACTGTTTGCAGATGACATGATACTATACATAGAGAATCCTAAAGATGCTACCAGAAAACTACTAGAGCTAATCAATGAATTTGGTAAAGTAGCAGGATACAAAATTAATGCACAGAAATCTCTGGCATTCCTATACACTAATGATGAAAAATCTGAAAGTGAAATCAAGAAAACACTCCCATTTACCACTGCAACAAAAAGAATAAAATACCTAGGAATAAACCTACCTAAGGAGACAAAAGACCTATATGCAGAAAATTATAAGACACTGATGAAAGAAATTAAAGATGATACAAATAGATGGAGAGATATACCATGTTCTTGGATTGGAAAAATCAACATTGTGAAAATGACTCTACTACCCAAAGCAATCTACAGATTCAATGCAATCCCTATCAAACTACCACTTGTATTTTTCACAGAACTAGAACAAGAAATTTCACAATTTGTATGGAAACACAAAAGACCCCGAATAGCCAAAGCAATCTTGAGAATGAAAAACGGAGCTGGAGGAATCAGGCTCCCTGACTTCAGACTATACTACAAAGCTACAGTAATCAAGACAATATGGTATTGGCACAAAAACAGAAAGATAGATTAATGGAACAGGATAGAAAACCCAGAGATAAACCCACGCACATATGGTCACCTCATCTTTGATAAAGGAGGCAGGACTGTACAGTGGAGAAAGGACAGCCTCTTCAATAAGTGGTGCTGGGGAAACTGGACAGGCACATGTAAAAGTATGAGATTAGATCACTCCCTAACACCATACACAAAAATAAGCTCAAAATGGATTAAAGTCCTAAACATAAGGCCAGAAACTATCAAATGCTTAGAGGAAAACATAGGCAGAACACTCTATGTCATAAATCACAGCAAGATCCTTTTTGACCCACCTCCTAGAGAAATGGAAATAAAATAAAAAATAAACAAATGGGACCTAATGAAACTTAAAAGCTTTTGCACAGCAAAGGAAACCATAAACAAGACCAAAAGACAGCCCTCAGAATGGAAGAAAATATTTGCAAATGAAGCAACTGACAAAGGATTAATCTCCAAACTTTATAAGCAGCTTACGCAGCTCAATAACCAAAAAACAAACAACCCAATCCAAAAATGGGCAGAAGACCTAAATAGACATTTCTCCAAAGAAGATATACAGACTGCCAACAAACACATGAAAGAATGCTCAACTTCATTAATCATTAGAGAAATGCAAATTAAAACTACAATGAGATATCATCTCACACCAGTCACAATCGCCATCATCAAAAAATCTAGAAACAATAAATGCTGGAGATGGTGTGGAGAAAAGGGAACCCTCTTGCACTGTTGGTGGGAATATAAATTGATACAGCCACTGTGGAGAACAGTATGGAGGTTCCTTAAAAAACTGCAAATAGAACTACCATATGACCCAGCAATCCCACTACTGGGAATATACCCCGAGAAAACCATAATTCAAAAGGAGTCATGTACCAAAATGTTCATTGCAGCTCTATTTACAGTGGCCCAGAGATGGAAACAACCTAAGTGTCCATCATCAGATGAATGGATAAAGAAGATGTGGCACATATATACAATGGAATATTACTCAGCCATAAAAAGAAACAAAATTGAGCTATTTGTAATGAGGTGGATAGACCTAGAGTCTGTCATACAGAGTGAAGTAAGTCAGAAAGAGAGAGACAAATACTGTATGCTAACACATATATATGGAATTTAAGAAAAAAAATGTCATGAAGAACCTAGGGGTAAGACAGGAATAAAGACACAGGCCTACTAGAGAATGGACTTGAGGATATGGGGAGGGGGAAGGGTGAGCTGTGACAAAGTGAGAGAGAGGCATGGACATATATACACTACCAAACGTAAGGTAGATAGCTAGTGGGAAATAGCCACATAGCACAGGGAGATCAGCTCGGTGCTTTGTGACCACCTAGAGGGGTGGGATAGGGAGGGTGGGAGGGAGGGAGACGCAATAGGGAGGGATATGGGAACATATGTATATGTATAACTGATTCACTTTGTTATAAAGCAGAAACTAACACACCATTGTAAAGCAATTATACTCCAATAAAGGTGTAAAAAAAAAAAAAAGAAAGAAACAACTCCAGATATGTGCAACCATCACGGACGAATCTCTACAACAGGTGACAGCAAAACAGTGCATGTTGCGTGATTCCATTTATGTGAAATTCTAGGATAGTCGAAACCAATCTGTGACCATAAATCAGAACAGTGGGGGAAGTAGGGAGTGGTGCAGGATTGTCTGGAAGAAGCATACTTTCTGGGTGATGATAAGTCCTATATTTCATCAGGGCAAGGTTATGTGCAGGTGTATGTTTGTCAAACTCATCAAACTATGTATTTAAGATCTCTACATTAAGATCTTGTAATAGGGGTGGGGCATGCACCTGGCTGTTAGCAAGCGACTGGTAGCGGTCCTGCTCAGCCATTGGTCGGGGTCATTGTGGGCCCCTCCCCCAAGTGAGCAACCATTAAAAGTCCTGCTCAGCCATTGGTTGTCACTGAAGTGGGCCCCCCCCCTCCCCTTCCTCTGTATAAAAAGAGCCTGAATTCGGACTGAGGGAAGATGGTTTTTTGAGACACTAGTGTGCCATCTTCTTGGTCTGCTGGCTTTCCAAATAAAATCATTATTCCTTGCCCCAACAACTGATCTCCCAATTTATTGGCCTGTCGTGTGGCAAGTAGAGTGAGCTTGGTCTCAGTAGCAATCTGTGTGTAAACTGTACCTCAGAAAATAAAATAAAACAGTGAATTCCCTGGCAGTCCAGTGGTTAGGACTTGATGCTTTCACTGCCGAGGCTAGGGTTCAATCCCTGGTCAGGGAACTAAGATCCACAAGCCACGTGGCCAAAAATAAATAAATAAATAATTTTAAAAATAAATAAATAAAATAAAATATGTGTGGGTGTTCTGTAAGCTCTTCAATTTTAAACTTTCTGAAATCCACCAACTTTATTAAATACTTATGTAACTGTAAAATATTATAGGTCTTTTTGATATGAGCAAAAAGAGATATCACTTGAAAGAGTTACTAACTCAACTATTACCTAAGTAAGGATCGTAAGAAGTGCATTTATTTAATGAGTTAAATAGTTTCAATTTATTTATATTTTAATTCCTTCTACATGCTCATGGCATAACTTGAGAGCTCTGTGTTTATAAATTTTAAAAACAGAAAAATATCAATGGGTATAAACGCAATTGAGTACTTAAAGCTAGTTTGGAAAAGCAGTTGCAAGATTAGCCAAAAACAGTAAATGACACAAAAATTATTTTAACTTCTAATACTAAGCAGAGTTACGTTGGCTCTTTCAATACAAACTGCGCCCCTGTCATTCCCTCTGATTCAGGCCCTTCTGATCTTTTATTTTTAAGTGCAGTAGATTCCCAGTTGGCTTTCCCAGTTTTACTGTCATCTTTTTTGGATCCATTTCAAGTCACCATATTAATCTTGAAGCCCAGCCTGAGCATGCCATACATCACAATTACGGTCAAGGTCAGCTCCCTGGCCTGGCATTCGAAGACTGGTGTTGGTCTGATCACAGTCTGCCCGCCAAGGCACCTAATCTCAAGGCTACTTTTCCCACTTTTCCCCCTGGCCTCCCATCACCCACAGATCTCTGCAGTGAGGCGGCTCAATGGAGCTCCCATTCCTGCCCCTGGGCTGCTGTTTATGCTGCCTGTGCATCTGAATTTTATATCATTTTGTCCCCACCTTACCATTACCAAATTCATCCCAGCTTTCAAAATCCACTTTAGCCATCACCTCCCTGTCAAGGACGTTTCTCATTGTCCTCACCCAGAGTAATCTTTCTGTGTTATAAACACTCATCACATTTGTATGCCCAGTTTCTTATCATAATCACCACTCTCTGTCTTATATTGTGAAATGGTTTGGACTCCAGCTCAAGACAGAAACACTAGCTTCAAAACATATCTCCCCAGCTGTCAGAATTTAGGCAAGTTACATCATCTCTCTATGCTTCTGTTTCTTCATCTGTTAAAAAATAAATAAAAATAGTACCTCTCTTATAAGATGGTTGTGAGTGGGAAATTAGATAATGTACATACAATGTATATAAACTACTTAGTCTGACACATTAAGTGTTTAGTAATATTTATGCCAAAATCTGCTAGAATCAATTCTCTAATTTATGAAACTATATTCCAAGAACTGAGAGAACTTGTAAATGGAAAGTTTTTGAGGAACTATCATGATATCCAAGAAGGTTAGAGGTAGATAACTTTTGCTGGAGTTTCCAAATAGGGCATAAGTTAGGTTTTCAAAACTGCAGAATGGTGGTGTTAACTCTAGGTAGGAAGAGTCTGGTGAGAAAACAAAGCAACACAAAAATCCAAAAAAGGAGAAGTCATCTAGGTACCAAAGAGAAATGAAAACACATGTCCACACCAAGACTCAGACATGAATATTCAAAAGAGCTATATTCATCATTGCTCAAAACTAGAAACAAATGTCTACCAACAGGAAGTGAAGAAAGAAAGTGTGTTCTATCCCTGCAACAGAATACCACTCGGCAGTAAAAAGCAACACAGTCTTGGGAGAGCAGCGACATGGATGAGCCTCAAAATCATTGTGTTGAGTGAAAGAAGGCAACCCCAAAAAAAGTACATACTGTATAATTCCATCTGTAACACGCTCTAGATAAAGCAAGTAACTTATGGTGACAGAAAGGAGTTCAGACCGCTGACCAGGGATGGAAGGGAAGAGTTAAGGAGAAGGGGAATGAGGAAACCTTGGAAGGTGGTGGAAATGTCCTGTGTCCCAGTTATGGTGGTGGTTTCAAGGGTCTATACATAATCCTGTCAAAATGCATCAAATTATACATTTTATTTTTTTAATTTTATTGAAGTATAGTTGATTTACAATGTTGTGTTAATTTCTTCTGTACAGCAAAGTGACTCAGCTATACATATATATATATATTCTTTTTCATATTCTTTTCCATTATGGTTTATTATAGGATATTGAATATAGTTCTCTGTGCTATACAGTAGGACCTTGTTGTTTATCCATTCTATATATAATAGTTTGCATCTGCTAATCCCAACCTCCCGATCCATCCCTCTCCCATTCCCGTCCCCCTTGGCAACCACAAGTCTGTTCTCTGTATCCGTGTCTGGTATTTTTTCATAGATATGTTGATTTGTATCATATTTTAGATTCCACATATAAGTGATATCATATGTCAAATTATACATTTTAAATGGGTGTCATTTGTTGTATGTGAACTGTACCTCAATCAAACTAACTTCTGAGAAAAGAAATCACCAAAATACGAAATGATATTTTTAAGTCGGTAAGAGTGTGAGAAAGGAGTAGGGCTGATTGGGACACAATACATTTTCACTGAGAAAATGTTATATTTTCCTGATCATTTTTTCCTTCCCCGACAGGGCTATTGGGTTGCAAGATCTGGGAACTACCGTAGAAGTTGCTTCATTTGAAGATGCTAAAGAAGCTTTAAATTCATTTAATAAAAGGGAAATTGAGGGCAGAGCAATCAGGCTGGAGTTGCAAGGACCCAGGGGATCACCTAATGCAAGAAGCCAACCATCCCAAACTCTGTTTGTCAAAGGTCTGTCTGAGGATACTACAGAAGAGACATTAAAGGAGTATTCGTGCAAGGATAGTCACTGACCGGGAGACTGGATCCTCCAAGGGCTTTGGTTTTGTAGAACTCAACAGCGAGGAAGATGCCAACGCTGTCAAGGAGGCCATGGAAGATGGTGAAATTGATGGAAACAAAGTTACTTTGGACTGAGCCAAGCCTAAGGCTGCAGAGGGCGAGGTGGTGGCACAGGTGGCCCAGGTGGATTTGGTGGCAGAGGCCAGGGAGGCTTTGGAGGGGGCAGAGGAGGAGGAGACCACAAGCCACAAGGAAAGAAGGTGAAGTTTGAAGAGTTCCTTTTATCTCTGCCTTCCCCTCTTCCATTTGAAAGAAAGGACTCTGAGATGTTTACTGTGTTACCTGCTCAATGACGCAGCCTCCTGAGGACATTCCAAGACAGTATACAGCCCTGTGGTCTACTTGGAAACCCGTATAGATAACATTTCAAGGGAGATAACCCTGTTGGTGTTGACTGGATATTCGTATAAACTTTTTAAAGAGATGAGTGATAGAGTTAACCCTTGAAAGTGTTATTTTCATGACACGCTATTGGGCCAAAGGAATTTTTTCCAACTGGGGCACAACAGTTGGAGAGCTGAGTGGTGATTCCTGTGTCACCCGAGAAAGATCTCCAGTGGCAGGTCACAGGGCTCTACATTCAGTCTATTTAACATTTTTGTCAATTATTTGTCTGACCACCTAAGAGCACAAACATCAACTTTGGGTTGACTGAACATTACTATGTTAGACAAGAGATGATGATCTAAATTATCTTATAGGCTAAAGCAGTAGTTTAGTTCTAACAAGGTGAAACTTTACAAAGACAGCTTCGAAGTAGCTGAATTGAGTCGAAAATTCAGCTGAGCATGAGATACAAGTGCCATGCCATACCAAGAGGACATTAGGAAAAGAAGACTTAGAGGCATAATCAATAATAAGTTCAGTGTCAATTAACAATGAAATGTAACCTTTAAGGAAGTTAACATGGCCTTGGGTTGTATCAAGAACGATGTAAGCTTTTATAGAAAGGAGGTGAAAATCTTGTTCTATATCCCATAATATGCTTATATTAAAATATTGCATTATGTTCTTGGTAGGATACTTGGTGGAGGAGAGATTAAAACTAGATCAGAGGAGGGGAAAAAACAGTATTTTTCTAATCTATGGTTCCCTTAAGGACAGGGTCCGTGTCTTAGTCATCTCAGCCTCACTACACCCATCGCAACTCCTGGCATGACTGTGATTATAGCTGTTCAAGCAAATGCTGCTGGCACCTTGATAAGACTTGGATTGATGCCATATAAAGTAGTGGGAAAGGGACAATGGCTTTTCAGCTGAGAAAAGCCTGAAGGGTTGGGAGGAGGGGTGAAGCAAGGCAACAGGACAAGATGCACCTCTGGGAACCGAGGTGGGTTACAAGTGGCTGCAAGATCTTTGTCAAGTCCCTCCATCAAGAAACAGAGCTACCAGTGTGTCTTTTTGTAAAAGCTTTATCACACACAGGAATTTCTCTGGGGCACATTCTTAGGAATAGAATTTAGGGTTATAGAGCATTTTGAAATGGTCTTCAAATGAGACATTGCAAAATCTGACTGTAAAGTATCTCACAAACGTTCTTTTTCATTGAGTTGTTATTGACATATACTATATTAGTTTCAGGTGTACTACATAATGATTAAGTGTTTTGCAAATCTCCTTCTCACTAAAATTACATCTGATCCTTTTTTCTCCATATGTTGGCCAACATGCAAAATTACATCACCATCAAAATATATGACATCTGACAGTTCTGAAATGTTATCTCCTTTTAATTTGAATTCCCTTATTACAAGGTTGCATATCTTTTCATATACTTTATTCGCTATTGGGTTTATTCTTCTCCAAGTTTACAGTCACACCTTCTAAGCATTACTTTCTATTGGTTCCTTTACTTTATTTCATTTATTCAAATCTCCTTTATATATTCTAGATATTAATCCTTTGAAATATTTATACACTTTAAATACCTCCTTTCAAATTTTGTCTATTTATGGTATACAAAAATTGTTTTCAGTGGAAGTTTACAAGTCATGTAAAATGTATTAATAAAATGTATTAGGGCTTCCCTGGTGGCACAGTGGTTGAGAGTCCGCCTGCCGATGCAGGGGACACGGGTTCGTGCCCCGGTCCGGGAAGATCCCACATGCCGCGGAGCAGCTGGGCCCATGAGCCATGGCCGCTGAGCCTGTGCGTCCGGAGCCTGTGCTCCGCAACGGGAGAGGCCACAACAGTGAGAGGCCCGCGTACCGCAAAAAAAAAAAAAAAAAAAAAAAAAATTAGTATTTTCCTCTAAAAAAAAAAAAAAGAAGAAGAAGAAGGGGAGCTATATTTCCCCCCCCCCCCCCCCTTGAATCTGGGGCTGACTCTATGACAACTTTGACCAAGAGAATGCAGGGAGAGTGAAACAGTGCCAGTTCCAGGCCCCGTCTTCTTTTTTTTTTTTAAGATTTATTTTATTATTAATTTTTGGCTGTGTCGGGTTTTAGTTGTGGCATGCGGGATCTTCGTTGAGGCATGTGGGATCTTTTGTTGCGGCGTGCGGGCTCTTCATTGTGGCGTCAGGGCTTCTCTCTAGTTGTGGCGCGCCGGTTCCAGGGCACGTGGGCTCTATGGTTTGCAGCACGTGGGCTGTAGCTGAGGCGCGTGAGCTCAGTAGCGGTGGTGCGTGGGCTTAGTTGCCCCGCCGCACGTGGGATCTTAGTTCCCTGGCCAGGGATGGAACCCGGGTTCCCTGCGTTGCAGGTCGGATTCTTTACCACTGGACCACCAGGGAAGTTCCCAGGCCCAGTCTTTAAGAAGACTGGCCGCTTCCATTTCCTCCCATTTAGAACCCAGCCACCCTGTTAGACGGACTGTCAAGCAGCTACAAGGACAGGCCCACACGCAGCAGAACTGAGGCACCCAGTCAGCCACCCTGACTGCATTCCCTGCCAGCCCACGTAAGTGAGCCACTTGGATGTAGATCCTTACTTCACTGAGCTACCCTGGCTGACACCACACGGAGCAAAAATGAGTTTTTGCCTGCTTAGTTTCGCCAGACTGCAAGATCATTAGCAGAAGAAAGTTACTGTTATTGTGCTGAGCTGAGGCAGTTTGTTAGGTGGCAAGAGGAAACTGAAACAGTAAACATCTTCAAATATAGGAAGAGCTCTCTTAGACGTGGCCCCTTGGGCTGGAATTAGAACCAATATGGAGAATTAGAACCAATATGCATACCTTGGAGAGACTCATGGAGAGGCAGGCTGGAACTTCCATGATAAGACTAGGCAGAGAAATCCAGAAGAGGGTACCAGAGTTGGACTCCGCTGGCGTTGGGACTGGACTCAAAGAAATAAACCAAGGATCTAGATTAGAATGCTCAGGGGACCATGGCTAGCTTAGACTCAGTCTCAGATGGTACCAGTGCCCAAGGTTCCACCTGCAGTAGCAGATAGCGGCATCACAGCATCATGGGGAGGACCATTCAGGTTGAATCCATCCATCCAATAGCTGGGGAAAGACAGATGGGAAAGGACCGGAAGGTTGTCAGGGCCCCAGTCAAGGTGAGATTTAGACTGGGGTGTCAATCCCAAGGGAAAACCAGAGAGAAGCAGAGGCACAAGAGCTGGGCAGCAGAGTGGGAACATGAAAGGTGTAGCCTGGGATAGGGACACACCTTAGACCTGCCTGACATTAGCCACGGTCTTGATCCCATCCTCTGATGGGGATGCAAATCTTAATATGTCATCAGGCTGGAATAAAATTAGCTCAGAAACTAGCCAGCTGAGGAACTGGCTCGGGAATTGGAAGGGGCGAGTAGGTGGAGAGCAGCTCTTCAGAATCCTTATCTGTATGGGAGTCAGACAAGAGGCTTCTGAGGGGAGCTAGTGAAAAAGAAACACAAGAAAGAACTTTCTCAGTCAGAGGGGTGTATTCCTGTGATTGCAAAAACCTCAATTACCACCTGCCAGGACAGCTATAGAGAAGATGCATTCATCTGATAAGAACTACATCAAATAACTTTCAAATTCCCAGCCAACCTAAGACTTTCTCATGTTGAAAATACACAATAAGAGGGCAAACTGCTTGCACAGAGTATATAGGTACTCAACAAGGAAGGAGTGGATGGATGGACAAATGGACACACATATGGACAGACAAACGGATGGACACACATACGTATGGAAAAATAGATGGATGGATGGACTGATGGACACACGTATGGACAGACAAATGGATGGATGAAGGTGGATGGATGAATGGATGGACACATGCATGGACAGATAAATGGATGGATTGATGGACACACACGTGTATGGATGGACAAATGGATGGATGGACAGATGACACACATGGAAAGACAAATGGATGGATGGAGGTGGATGAAGAGATGGATGGATGGATGGATGGATGGTTGGATGGATAATGCAGTCTGACATTTGCAATACTCAGTAGAACCTGTCCATGGACACATTAGCGCTATGTAATAAACTGCGCTCCAGAGGAAAAAATAAGATGTATTTGCACCTCAAAGAGTTTGCCAAACACTTATCTTGAGTGCACAAATATATGCTGCATTTTTGTGCTTATGAAAACAATTTCCTAAGAAAATTCAATTTCATATGAAAATCTCGTTATTCGTTTTGACTGGCTGAATCTAGCAGGTATCACCTGTCTCATGCAGAACTCGATAAATTCAGTGCAGCTCTGTTCTGACCGTCAGGAACTCCAAGCCCCAGGGCAAAAGGAGAAACTTGAGCTACAGAAAAGCAGTGACCAGCCAGCGTCCAAAACCCTTTCCTGTCAGCTGATTTCTCATTCACACTTGGCTTGACATGCCTTGCACCTCTTTTTTATGTCCTATCACACACCGTCAACATGGGACGTTTCTGCAGGTCTCTGTCACAGAGTGTAGACTGTCCCCTCAATAACAGAGCTCTTCTGAGCAAAGGTTTTCTGTACATAAATTTTCTAACACCTTCCTATACAAAGAGCATCTTGCTCTCTAAGGCAGAGGATGATGCTCTGAGTTCTAGGGAGGGGTTTATAAGTTTTTTTAACCACAACCTAGAGGCAGAAAAACGTTTTACATCACAACCTAGTACACAAAATACATATAAAACAATATTTACCTAACCATGTACCATAAATTCTAATATTTCTTATTTTATTTCACTTTAAGCCACTGATCAGAACCCTCTCATCTGATTTTATGACACAGTAATGCATGGAGACTAGTGTTCTGAAAGGCACTGCTTAAGGATAATTATCAATTAGTACTTATAGGGAGTGTGGACCAAGCACCCAAAAACTGTTATCAACGTGAGAAGCAAAGCCCAGACCCCCACCCCAAAACCTATAAATAATGTCACCATTTTATAAGAATGAAATTACTGAGTTAATACATCATGGATGAGATTAGCTAAATGTAGCAATTAATGCAAACCAATTTAGGGCTGCAGGGATTTGCAAATATGGAAGTCCAATCAAGGTGTCCTGGATTATCATTCTAATGCGGACGATGGAGACCTGACAGTTTTATTTTGCCTTGTCTGGAGAAAGGGCCATCCAGGGCCTCTGAGCACGAGTATACAGCCTGCATGGCAGCTTGGGAACCAGGGCAGTAGAGCATCTGTCTCGTGGCTCAGTGATGCTCATCACTTTCTCTTCATCTGGATCCTGCATCCATCTTGGGATTTAAACACTTCTTTCCTACACGTTTCCCTAAAGCAGTCAGAAGACACTCCCCAGCTAATACGAATTTCTCACCTGCTCCCCAGTTATATTTTTCATTGTAAATGAATAATTTGGGATCTTGGTTCATATTTGTCAGTCTTGTGGGTTTGATTATACAATCCTTTCCACACTGAGTGAAATATCAATGTTGTGCAAGGCAAAGACCCAGACTTAGGACAGGGCAGCCCTGCTGGGACAATGACACTCAGGAGACAACCTGCCTGGGCAGCCTGCCAACCTCCCTCAAAACAACCCCTCTCTCAACTCCATCACTCTACCTGGAACAAGTTACTCAGAGGTTGATAAATGACAAACCAAATATAAACATATTGGTTTTGCGGAGAAAAGCATTGGCTTAGCATTCCTCTAGCCAGCTGGAGGGAAGGAGCATCACTGAGACCCAGGCAAGTTTGCTTTCCCACACTAGGGCTGTGCGTGGGCCAACCTTGCACAGACTAAAGTGGATATTTTTAAGAGAAGACAGAATGATCTGTATCATAGGGTCTGATGGCCATATCACGCCTTAGTATTTCAAATCAGCTGCTGGGTCTGGCCTTCCATTGCTCCTTACCCTCATTCACTCATTTAGAGAAAAGCTAATACCCATCCTTCTTAAACTCTTCCCAAAAAATTGCAGAGGAAGGAACAATCCCAAACTCATTCCACGAGGCCACCATCACCCTGATACCAAAACCAGACAAAGATACTACAAAAAAAAAAAATACAGACCAAAATCACTGATGAATATAGATGCAAAAATCCTCAACAAAATACTAGGAAACAGAATCCAATGGCACATTAAAAGGATCATACACCATGATCAAGTGGGATTTATTCCAGGGATGCAAGGATTCTTCAATGTACACAAATCAGTCAATGTGATACACCATATTAACAAATTAAAGAATAAAAACCATATGATCATCTCAATAGATGCAGAAAAAGCCTTTGATAAAATTCAACACCAATTTATGATAAAAGCTCTTCAGAGAGTGGGCATAGAGGGAACCTACCTCTACATAATAAGGGCCATACATGACAAACCCACAGCAAACATCATTCTCAATGGTGAAAAACTGAAAGCATTTCCTCTAAGATCAGGAACAAAACAAGAATGTCCACTCTTGTCACTATTATTCAACATAGTTTTGGAAGTGCTAGCCACGGCAATCAGAGAAGAAAAAGAAATAAAAGGAATCCAAAAAGAAGGAAAATTGTCACTGTTTGTAGACAACTTGACACTATACATAGATAATCTTAAATATGCCACCAGAAAACTACTAGAGCTAATCAATGAATCTGGTAAAGTTGTAGGATACAAAATTAATGCACAGAAATCTTTTGCATTCCCATACACTAACAACAAAAGATCAGAAATAGAAATTAAGGAAACAATCCCATTCACCATTGCAAAAAATAAAATAAAATACCTAGGAATAAACTTACCTAAGGAGGTAAAAGACCTGTACTCAGAAAACTATAAGACACCAATGAAAGAAATTAAAGATGGCACAAACAGATGGAGAGATATATCATGTTCTTGGATTGGAAGAATCAATATTTTGAAAATGACTATACTACCCAAAGCAATCTACAGATTCACTGTAATCCCTATCAAATTACCAACGGCATTTTTTACAGAACTAGAACAAAAAATCTTAAAATTTGTAGGGAGACACAAAAGACCCCAAATAGCCAAAGCAATTCTAAGGGAATAAAACGGAGCTGGAGGAATCAGACTCCCTAACTTCAGACTATACTACAAAGCTACAGTAATCACGACAGTTATGGTACTTGCACAAAACCAGAAATATAGATCAATGGAACAGGATAGAAAGCCCAGAGATAAACCCACATACATATGGTCAACTAATCTTTGACAAATGAGTCAAGGATATACAATGGAGAAAAGACAGTCTCTTCAATAAGTGGTGCTGGGAAGACTGGACAGCTACATGTGAAAGAATGAAATTAGAACACTTCCTAACACCATACACAAAAATAAACTCAAAATGGATTAAAGACCTAAATGTTAAGACCAGACACTATGAAACTCTTAGTGGAAAACATAGGAAGAACACTCTTTGACATAAATCACAGCAAGATCTTTTTTGACCCACCTCCTAGAGTAATGGAAATAAAAACAAAAATAAACAAACGGGACCTAATGAAACTTAAATCTTTTGCACAGCAAAGGAAACTATAAACAAGATGAAAAGAACCCTCAGAATGGGAGAAAATATTTGCAAAAGAATCAACAAAGGATTAATCTCCAAGATATATAAACAGCCCATGTAACTCAATAATAAAAAAACAAACACAATCAAAAAAATGGGCAGAAGACCTAAGCAGACATTTCTCCAAAGAAGACATACAGATGGCCAAGAGGCACATGAAAAGTTGCTCCACATCAGTATTTATTAGAGAAATTCAAATCAAAACTACAATGAGGTATCACCTCACACCAGTTAGAATGGGCATCATCAGAAAATCTACAAACAACAAATGCTGAAGAGGGTGTGGAGAAAGGGGATCCCTCTTGCACTGTTGGTGTGAATGTAAATTGATACAGCCACTATGGAGAACAGTATGGAGGTTCCTTAAAAAACTAAAAATAGAGTTACCATATGACCCAGCAATCCAAGTACTGCACATATACCCAGAGAAAACCATAATTCAAAAAGACACATGCACCCCAATGGTCATTGCAGCACTATTTACAATAGCCAGGTCATGGAAGCAACCTAAATGCCCATCTACAGATGAATGGATAAAGTAGATGTGGTACATATATACAATGGAATATAACTCAGCCATAAAAAGGAAGGCAATTGGGTCACTGGTAGAGACGTGGATGGACTTAGAGACTGTCATACAGAGTGAAGTAAGTCAGAAAGAGAAAAACAAATATTGTATATTAACGCATATATGTGGAATCTAGAAAAATGGTACAGATGAACCAGTTTGCAAGGCAGAAATAGAGACACAGATGTAGAGAACAAACGTATGGACACCAAGGGGGTAAGCAGGGTGGTGGCAGTGGTGGTATTGCTGTGAGAACTGGGAGATTGGGATTGACATATATACACTAATATGTATAAAATAGATAACTAATAAGAACCGGCTGTATAAATAAAAATAAAATAAAAATTTAAAAATAAAAAAGAAAGCACTATTCTGTTAGCTAATTTTTTAAACACAGGATTTGTCTCTTTAAATATCATCTTAAAGTGTATGATTATGTGAAAGGCACTCATGAGACGTGGCAATGCCTGGCAACTTTTGGCTCTGTTTCCTAAATTATCATGAATGGAGGAACAGCTTCTGCAGATGTCTGTTTCCCACACCTGGATGAGTGAGGACCGGGGCACAGCAGGCCCACCAGGAGGGAGGTCAGGTGCCAGGCGCCAGGTCCAGCACCAGGCATCAGTGCTGAGCAGTGGACATCTCGGGAAGGGCTACACAAAGAACTGAGGTAGCTGCTAAGCCCGAGCCGGACACCAGAGGGGAAGGATGTGGGTGTGCAGGTGTGGATGCAGGTGGGAAGGTGTGGATGCAGGTGTGCAGGTGTTTGGGCCACAGGAGGGAAGCAGGGACATGCTCTAAGCCAACGCTGAAGGAAGACGCAGAATGAGTCCTGCACTAGTGAATGACAGTGGCAGTGAACTTTTTATGGGATGGAGGGGTTAAAGACATATTCAGAGGGGACTGCCTGGAAAAAATTCTCTCCTCTCATAGCTTAAAAAGGATCAGTGTTTCTTCCAAAGGCAGGTGTTATACATTATGAAATCAACTCTTCTATGATATCAGAAATAAACATAGCCAAGTAAACTTATTTCTAAAATCGAATTTGAGGGGACTTGAGAGCAAGGAAGAATCACATTTTTCCTAATTTTTATAAATTTGAGAGTCTCGTAATTTTTTATTGGAGTATAGTTGCTTCACAATGTTGTGTTAATTTCTGCTGTACAGCAAAGTGATACCATTATACATATATATACATTCTTTTTTAAAATATTATTTTCCATTATGGTTTATCACAGGATATTGAATATAGTTCTCTGTGCTATACAGTAAGACCTTGTTGTTTATCCATCCTATACATAATAGTTTGCATCTGCTAATCCCAAACTCCCACTCCATCATTCCCCCACCCCCCACCACCTTGGCAACCACCAGTCTGTTCTCTAGGTCTGTGATTCTGTTTCTGCTTCATAAATAGATTCATTTGTGTTGTATCTTACATTCCACATGTAAGTGATATCATAAGGTATTTGTCTTTCTCTGACTTACTTTACTCAGTATGATAATCTCTAGGTCCATCCATGTTGCTGCAAATGGCATTATTTGGTTCTTTTTTATGGCTGAGTAATATTCCATTTATATATGTACCATATCTTCTTTATCCTTTCCTCTGTTGATGGGCATTTAGGTTCTTTCCATGTCTTGGCTATTGTGAATAGTACTGCAGTGAACATTGGTGTGCATATATCTTTTTGAATTATAGTTTTGTCTGGATATATGCCCAGGAGTAGGATTGCTGGATCATACAGTAATTCTATTTTTAGTTTTTTCGAGGAAGTTCTGTACTGTTTTCCACAGTGGCTGCACCAATTTGCATTCCCACCAACAGTGTAAGAGGGTTCCCTTTTCTCCACACCCTCTCCAGCATTTGTTATTTGTAGACTTTTTGATGATGGCCATTCTGAGGAGTCTCTTGTAATTTTCATGAGTCACTGATACACATAAAAAGAAACCCTGAGGAAAATAACGCCAGTTTTGTTGTGATGTCAGAACATGGTCAAATGCCAATTTTGTTTTAAACTAGCATTTATTTCTTTGCTCATGTGTTTGTTTATGTTTGCCTCTTTCCAAGAAGAGCTAGAGGTGGCTTGTTCGAGTGAGCAAATACAAACCCGTGGGCCTACCATCTTCCTGAACTAGAGTGAAGATGTGGCATTGGTGCATTTACAATATATTTAGATTAAAATGTTTATATTTGAAAATGAATACATTTATATAAAATATATTGTAAAATACTAAGAGTAAGTCAACTAACAATGCTTTCGTGGACTCTACATATAACATCATAAGATCTCATGACCTTTGAACTTGTACATTTCAAATGAAAATCATATAGTGTAGGAAGTCAAACTTAGAGGATTTCATTTATGTACTTAAAACCAGAAAAATCCATACGAACAAAAGACCCCTCCGGAAGTCCCCTGATCAACACCTTGTGTAAGAGTAAGTTCAGGGGACAGATTATTTCATTGTTTTCCAGGAGTTTTAAATTAAAGTGTTAATGCTAATAAGTATCATAAGTTGTTCTTCTATTCAGTAGTGTTTTTCCTTCCATGCTATACTTCCTGCTACTCCATGCATACGTTACCGAAAGTAAGGGTCTGGCTGCTCACCACTCAAAAGCCAATAAAGAGGCAAGGCTGGTGGAAAGGAAAGTTTGCTTTATTTTGGAGGCCAGCAACCAGGGGGGAGGGTGGACTCCTGTCCAAAGGCCAACGCCCCCCCCCCAACTGACAATCAGTGGGCAACAGCTTCCATAGATGGAGGGAGCGGGCTACATGCAGAAACAGCACAAGCAGCTCTGACAGGCATCTCGCAATTGGTCATGTGGTGGTCTGATCAGGGTCCTCTTGATTGTTTTAAATACATTTAATCTTCAGTTCCAGAGTCGGTTTGTTTCCAATTCATTGAGGTAAATTTTCAGAAATGTGGCAGCTTACGTCATGGCTACAGTCTGGTCATCATGTAATAAAATTCTTCCACCTGATGGGGTTTTCAGAATCTACAAGACAGCTCACAGGATAGGGCTCAGAATATTATCTATAGCCCTTGAAGAGGAGCTAGAGGTCCTTGACTTTGCTTAATGACTAAAGTATTGTTTTTTTGTCTTGTTCGACTGTTGTCCTTTGTTTCTGCATTTTCTCACTTCTCTGAGTAAACTTATTCTTTAGCTAAAGTTTTCCACAGACAAAAGGCAGGCTGAGGACATGGAGAGGAGGGCCATAGGGTCCCGCTCCGTTTCATATATACCCCATCATGTCCGACTGGCAGCTAAGCATGTGCTCTTGGTGTGACAATAGCACAGCACACTTTAGGTTTCCGTGATTGAACAGACAGCACTGCTCTCCAATTTCACTCACAGAAGCGCTACAAAGCAGTTAAAGTGCTCTGCAAACTCAAAATAATGAGGAAAAGCAGTGGATGAGCTTTTGAAAACAGAGAAATCAGAAGGTAGTTGGTTGCACCGTACATATTCTCATATATGAGACTCTTTGAAAACCTACGAACATTAAATTTTGTTCAAGGCTTCATCGATGTTTTAATATAAGAACCCCTCCCCCCATTTTTAATTTATCAAAAGAGTGTAGAGAAAAATGGAGATTTTGGGTTTTGTTTAAGGGATGATTCTATTTTGATATGACAATGATTTTTTTTTTATGTGTATGACTTACGTAACAAGGAAAAGCTTACAAATACTTCCCCGACTCCAAGACTTTGGAAAACTGCTGAGATCACTGTAACCAGATTAGTGAGGCTGTTGTCAGTTAACACGTAACTATCAAAAGGTTGAGGAGCAAAACCACCTTCTTCTTTGTTTTCCAGAAAAGTTGACTAAGATGATTCATGAACTACATAATATAACCAGAAGTTCCAAAAATGTACCTGTATTCTCATGTCTAGGGCATTCAAATGTGATTTTAAAGGCAGCGAACATATTCGTATCCATCCTGTCTTAGAAATTAACTCACCCATGCATTTAGAAATTACTTATTTCCACAGTTCCATTTTTCTGTGTTCAGTGAGCTGATGACACTACTAGCCCTCTGATAACCTCATACAATTCAAGCAAAATGAATTGCCCAGGCAGAAGCTGTGGGCAGGGAGACAGTGATTGAGGCTCAAAGACCCCCATTTTTACTGAAATGTTGAATTAACTGATATAAAGGGTTTTCTTCTTCCCTGAATCCTTTGGATGACTGTACTTGTTCATAGAGATAAGTAGATTTAGTCATTCAACAAACATTTGCTAAGTGCCTCCTAGGAGATTTCATGCTAGTTCCTATTCTTGAGAATAGAGATAAATGATGTTTCATATCAACTAAGTGACTTAGCTAAGTCATTTAACCTCTCTTAGCCCCAGTTTCCTTATCTCTGGGTCCCAGGGCTCTCACCCCTGCATGGTTTAGCGCATCTTGTATTCACACCCAGTAGCCTACTCCTTTTCCATCACTCAGACTCTTCCATTGTATCCCCTGGAACTCACAGTCTGTTACCAGCCAAATCCTCAGATCCTATGTTTTTAGGAGTTCCTTCACTTTCTTGTTCTGACAAAGCCTGGCTGTCCCGCTATGACTCTTTCCACACAACTCTCTCAAGTGAGGACTATTTTCCTCCTAAATCCTGCATATCATGGGGCCTGAAGTGGAGAGGCCCTTCCTGTTTTTTTTTACCACTTCTGGACCTGATTGCCTCTTCCGAAAGACTTCTGACTCCCACTGAGAGGTGCACCACCCTAATACACCACTCTCTAATCCCCTTGCTGCAGTACCTACGGGCTTACTCTTCACTCCCCACCGTTCCTTGATCATTTTAGTACGACGCTCTCTGCCACCTTCTTTTTTTTATTATTAAAGTACAGTTGAGGGGCTTCCCTGGTGGCGCAGTGGTTGAGAGTCCGCCTGCCGATGCAGGGAACGCGGGTTCGTGCCCCGGCCCAGGAAGATCCCACATGCCGCGGAGCGGCTGGGCCCGTGAGCCATGGCCGCTGAGCCTGTACTCCGCAACGGGAGAGGCCACAACAGTGAGAGGCCCGCGTACCGTAAAAAATAATAATAATCATCATCTTAAGGTTACAAATGAATAGTCCTTGGACCTGTTCAAGAAAACCTGTTTCAAATATAGCAGTATGTATATATTAAACCCAAACTCCTAATTCATCCCTCCCCTCCCTGGCTTTCCCCTTTGGTAACCGTAAGTTTGTTTTCTATGTCTGAGGGTCTATTTCTGTTTTGTACATAAGTTCATTTTTTTAGATTCCACATATAAACAATATCATATATAAAATAGATAACCAACAAGGACCTACTGTATAGCACAGGGAACTACACTTAATACATTGTAATAATCTATAAGGGAAAAGAATCTGAAAAAAATCGGTATATATGTATGTATAACTGAATCACTTTGCTGTACACCTGAAACTAACACAACATTGTAAATCTACTGTACTTCGATTAAAAATAATAAAATAAATTTTAAAAAAAGAAAACCTCCTCAAGATTACACTAAAACAGCCATTCTTATCTATTTTCTGATGAGTGAACAAATTTGTATAACCTTTTGAACAGGCACCTTGAATATATCAAGAGCTTTAGATTACTTATCTACTGTTACATTGAAAACTACCCCCCAAAATGAGACATTTTTCATCCCACAATGAACATTGGGGTGCATGTGTCTTTTTGAATTGTGGTTTTCTTGGGGTATATGCCCAGTAGTAGGATTGCTGGGTTATATGGTAGTTCCATTTTTAGTTTTTTAAGGAACCTCCATACTGTTCTCCATAGTGGCTGTATCAATTCACATTCCCACCAACAGTGCAAGAGGGTTCCCTTTTCTCCACACCCTCTCCAGCATTTATTGTTTGTAGATTTTTTGTTGATGGCCATTCTGACTGGTGTGAAGTGATACCTCATTGTAGTTTTGATCTGCATTTCTCTAATAATTAGTGATGTTGAGCATCTTTCCATGTGCCTCTTGGCCATCTGTATGTCTTCTTTGGAGAAATGTCTGTTTAGGTCTTCCACCCATTTTCTGATTGGGTAGTTTGTTTTTTTGATATTGAGCTCCATGAGCTGCTTGTATATTTTGGAGATTAATCCTTTGCCCGTTGATTCGTTTGCAAATATTTTCTCCCATTCCGAGGGTGGTCTTTTCATCTTGTTTATGGTTTCCTTTGCCGCGCAAAAGCTTTTAAGTTTAATTAGCTCCCATTAGTTTATTTTTGTTTTTATTTTCATTACTGTAAAACCACAACAAGCCCTAAGGTATTTTGGAAAGTGGTCCACAACACACACACACACACACACACACACACACACACACACACACACAAAGACCTCTGTGATATTGTTCATTGCAGTGGTATTTATAAAACAAAAGCATGAAAACCTTCACTATCCAACAGTTGCAAAAATGTTGAGTAAAGCTCAACAGGCACGTTATGCAGCAATTTCAAATACTGTTTTCCAAGAGGATCCTATAGCCTATGCAAAGGCTTCTATTATGACGTTCGAAGGGAAAAGCATTATATGAAAAAATATAGATGGAAAAATATCCTAAAGAAGTAAATCAAAACGTTACAATCAGATGCCTTCGGGTGTTAGAGTCGAAGGTGAATAGTCTCCTCTGTCTGCTTTTCAAAATATATCCACATAATGAAGCATCCAGCTTCCTCTCTTCCCAGCTTGTGGTGTACTTACATGTACTCTTGTACGACTTACAAGTATAATGGTTTACTAAACAGTTTCTTAACTTTTAACAGAAAAGTTTCCTCTTTCCATTTTTAAGTTATCCAGTTAGTCGTTTTTTAATTATAAAACCTCAATCTGGGGACTTCCCTGGTGGTCCAGTAGTTAAGACTTCGCCTTCCAAGGCAGGGGGTGCGGGTTCAATCCATGGTCGGGGAGCTGAGATCCCACACGCCTTGTGACCATAAAACCAAAAACGTAAAACCGGAGCAGGATTGTCACAAATTCAATAATGACTTTAAAAATGGTCCACATCAAAAAAAAAATCTTTAAAATAAATAAACAAACAAAATACCTCAATCTGAAAGACATAGCAAAACCGACACTCCTATTCATTGCTCACAGTGGGTAGAAGACCTGCACTTCCCTCCACAAGGGGTCATGTTTGTGAGAGGCCTGGGGGGAAATGGGAGGAGACCAGCCAAGTGCAGTGAAGGGCATCTGGAGGCCTGGCCTCTGAGTGCAAACAATGGTTAGCTGATCCCTGAGAGTGATTCCTGGACCAGGAGGCTAGATGCAGGCTTCTGCCAACACAGCTCTTAGGAACTCACATTGTAACTCTCATAGTTGTCTTCTCATAGCCACTCACCTGAGAACTTTCCAGAAAACAGACCTTCAAGGAACCAGTGTCATGAGTGGGATGCACTCTCCCCTCTCCTCCTTTGTACACTCAGCCTCTACCCACCCTGTTCCATCCACACGCCCATTACAGAAAACGGTAACGCATTCTGTCTTGTGCTCCTCCCGGGTCCCCCGGAATCGTCCTTACCAGCTCTGAGCATCCACCCCCCAGCTCTGAGTTGTTTGCTGCTAAGGGCTCCTACCTGCAACTTTCTTCAGTGATTTCTTTTGAGCTGCTAACCTGCATTGCTGCAAACACGGAGAGTTGAAAGTGCTTCGGAGTTTATATCTGACCCGCTCACACCAAACACCCTGGTCCCCAACACACACACACACAGAGCAGTCCTTAGGCAATGACTTATGTAAGGAGGGATATGAAAACCCAGTTCCCTGTCTCAAGCTGATTTCGGACGCACGCAACAGCAAGCAGCAGCGAGCAGTAGCTGGAAGCAAGATCTCAGTTCCCGGGCCGCGAGTCGTAGCCGCTAGACCACAGGGGCCAGAGGCTAGGGCCTGGGTCCCCAGTCCTTGCCTGCCTTGTCAGGAATGAATTCAGGCAAGGAAGCAGAAGGTAAAGAGAAAAGTAAAAAGTTTATTGGAAAAGCAAAGTACATGCGGAAAGACACACGGGCAAACTCAGAGAGAGAGTCGTGCCTTTGGGAAGTTTAAGTCCTTCATAAGGGGGCAGTCTTCCGGGTTTTTGTTTCCCTTCTGGCCAATCATCTTGCTTTGTCCCTCCTGGCTAATTAGTGTCAGGACCCTCCCCATAGGTGCGCAGGCACCTCTCCACCTCACACCCGGATCCTGCCGTTAAGGCGTCTGGGAGAAGCAAGATTCATTATGGCCTGGCACTGTCCCCTGACTTTTGACCCTCAAGGAGCCTTTCTGTGCATGCATAATGTCTCCCTTGCCCCAAGGGGCAGAGGAGAGTGGAGATCCCTTGATACTTCATTCAAACAAGGTTTTGTCCCTCTTTGTTCTTGCTATGACAGTTATCTTAATACATCCGCAAGAGACAAAGCTTGGCTATTTACCCTGTCTCTGTCATTGCTTCCATTTCGGAGCGCAAACAGGAGGCTGATTTTAAGTGCCTAACCTGAAGCCCACCTATCTCCTGTCTCAGGAAATGCAAACAGGAGGCTAGTTGTAAGTGTTCGGCCTGAAGCCCACTTTTTCCTGCCCCGTGAAATGTAAACAGAAGACCAGCTGTAAATGTCTAACCTGGAGCCCATCTATCTCCTGCTTCAAAGCCAGGACAACCTTGAGGTGTAATTTACACCCAGAGCTTCTCTGGGGATCTGTCTGAGGCTGGAACTTGGCCTGAAATATCCCTCTGTCTCAATGTCCCTCCTTCTCTGCCTTGTTTCCCCTCATACTCTTTCCGATTCTTCTGGGAGCTCTTTCCTAATAACCCCCTTGCACAGATTCCTCTTTTCAGGGTCTGCTTCTGGGGAACTGATGAAAAACTCAAAGTCTAAATGGATTTAGGTGCCTGGAGACCAGGGCCATTAAAAGGCCTTCAATGCCAAGAACATACCACACAGCAAAGAATTTCCCACCCAAAATGGTCAAAGCACCCTGACCAGGAAACACTGGAGAGAGAGGGAGAAAGAAACAAAAAAGAGTATTCAGCTCAGACCTAAAGCAGACAAAGTCCAAAGTTTAGAATTGGTTGAGGAGGGAGAGTCAAATAAGGACACCGAGGGGGAGTAGCCAGAGAGACAGGGAAAATACCAAGAGATGGGAAACCAAGAAAGGTATGTGTTTCAAAAAGAAGGGGTCTCAGCCGTGTTAGGTGCTAGCGGTCACATAGGCAAGAACAAAGAAATGGTCATTAAGTTTGCTCCGTGGAAGTCTCTGGTGCCCTTGACAAGTGCCATTTCTAAGGGACAGTAAGACTGGAGCCAGATAAAGTGAAGAATGAATGGGTGTAAAAGAACAAGAGAAAGCTGGTGTGCTTGGTCTTGAATAGATGCAGAATAATAGGAGGGTGACTGAAGAAGAATTCGGGACAAAGGGAAATTTTTAAGAGCACGCTTATAGGGATAGAAATGATTTGGTAAAGAAGGAGCAGTAGATGGCGCAGGAGAGAGGAGGAAACAGAAAGAACATACCTTGAGCAGGAAAGAAGAGATGGGATCTATACCCTTTCCCAGGGGTCCCATTCTTAGAAGAATAATGCCTCTCCTCTTCAGCAGCCCACCTCTGACCCCTCCCTACAGGGAAGGAATTGCACCAATTTTTCAAAATGACTCATCTTCCTCAAACAAGGGTTTGAAAGACTTCTTGCTAAAGCAAAGAGAAAACTCATAGTTATAACCCCTCCCGTCACATATGCAGTTCTCACGCCCTACGTAGTCTTGAATGAAGATCAGGGCAGGTGGGAGAATTTGACCCTGAATTTTGAAAGATAAGATTTTCCTCCTTTGGGGATTCCCTGGTGGCCCAATGGTTAGGACTCTGCGTTTTTCACTGCCGAGGGTAAAAGGAAGGAAGGAAGGAAGGAAGGGAGAGAAAGAGAGGGAGAGGGAGGAAGGAAGGAAGGAAGGAAAGAAGGAAGGAAGGAAGGAAGGAAGAAAGAAAGAAAATGAAAGAAAGAAAGAAAAAGATAGAAAGGAAGGAAGGGAGAAAGAAAGAAAGAGAAAGGAAGGAAGGAAGGGAGAAAGAAAGAAAAAGAGAAAGAAAGAAAGGAAGGAAGGAAGGAAAGAAGGAAGGGAGAAAGAAGAAAGGAAGGAAGGAAAGAAAGAAAAGGAAAGAAAGAAAGAAAAGCTCCTCTTCCCTTGCCTCCTGTGGCCCTCTGTGACCTCTATGGAAGGGCACTGCTCAAATCTTTCAGGAAAGAACTTGGGGCAAGGAACACAGCTGACCACCTACAGCTGCTGCATCTTTGAGATCCGCCCCAACATTCATATCGAGACCACTCTGCCCAGGCTGCTCCCAGCTAATGCCTGAGCTCCGCAGTCTACTAGGGCCAATGCGGGACTCCTCTAACTGGCCACCTTTGCTCTGGAGCTCTCCATCAGCCTGATCCAGACTTTCTCAGAGCTGCATTGCAACCTGAGCTTTTCCTAGGATCCTCCTTCCTCGCCACTCTCCGTTCACAGGTGCCAGACTTGCAGCCTGGTCTGAGGTTCCCCTCTAGCTGCTTCTATGACGGCTCCTCTTTATCTATCACAAGCATTTCCTACACTAAATCTCTTGCACTCCTAATTCCATCTTGGTCTGCTTCCTACAGGACACAAACTGACACAAATCCTTCTTCCTTTGGGTAACAGACACATGGCCCAAGATTGAGGTCTTGTTAATTCACCAGTTTGAAGATTTTACCTATATTGCATTTCAAACAAAGACTTGGCATCTGTCGAAATATTAAATCCAATTTTCGTATTTCAAGAAGTAAATGGTTAAGAAATTGTTGTTATTATTGATAGCTATGCTCGTTTTACAAATGATTGTTATAATCTCCAAAGGATCTGGCCCCAACTCATATCTGTCTGTTCCTTATCGAATAAGTATAGTTCCATAGATTGTTATTCCTGTTGTTTGCTCTTTTCTTGTGATTCTCCAAGAAATCACAATGAATAGACTGGAATAATGTCATGATACAAATAGAGTGAAGGATGCCACCCAGGCATTGTGTATCAGGAGTGTTCCTGGTTACCAGCTAAAGTTAACTTAAGCAATAGGGAATTTATTGCCATGATACAGGGCAGGGCAAAGGAGACTGACAGGACCAAGAGGAAGCAGGGGCACCAGGCTTGGGGATGGACAGAAAGAATCAGGGCGCTGAGGACCAGAAAGCTGGGAGCAGGACGCGGCAACCAATGCATGTTGGGAAATCCTATTCAGGACGACGGCAGCATGTTGGCCATTGCTGTAACGTCACCTGCACCTGCAATCATCCGTGTGTCCAACCGGTTGGGCTCAGCTGCCATCTGACTGCACCAGGGAAAGGAGAGAAGAGATCCAGGAAGTTCCCCTTAATGGTGAGGGGACAGGCGTTACTACTACCAAGGCTAAGAACAAAGGGGAGAAGAAATTGCTTCAAAGAGTGCAGGAAGATAAAAGGAAAAAAAGATGAATTCCACCACATCCTTCTAGATCTCAAACCAACCCTTTTCAATCATTCAAAAGGCACAGATTTGATTTCAAGATCTGCAAGTTTCTGTTTTGTAAATAAGTTCATTTCAACTATACTCCAATAAAAATTGAAAACAATTTCTAAATGCAA
The DNA here is from genome assembly GCF_937001465.1 of Orcinus orca. NCBI lineage: Eukaryota > Metazoa > Chordata > Mammalia > Artiodactyla > Delphinidae > Orcinus > Orcinus orca. Next base: position 5,911,775 of record NC_064563.1, on the reverse strand, counting down.
AAAAAAAAGAAAAACATAGAAAGTTTGTTCAAAGAAAATATCAGAGCAGTGGTTCTCAACTTCGGTTGATAAAAGGATCATCAGGGGATCTTTTATGAATCCTGGTGTTCTCAGGTCAAAACCCAAACTAATTAAGTAAGAATTTGGGGGTCGGGGCGACCCAGGCATCAGACCTTATAAAAGGGCCCGGGTGATTCTAACGTGTAGCCAAGATTGTAAACAATCTTTGTTCTAGTAGAAAGTCCAATACATAAAACAGACAAACAGGACTGCTGCAGCTGGACAGGGAGACTGGCACCGTTCCCATCCTGTGGTCCCTGAGGTACCTCTAAGGAATCCTTTATACCAGCACTTAAGATGCGTTGTAACCATGTATATGTGGACTCATTTTTCTCACACCCCAAATCCAGACTGTCAGCTTGGCTCAACCTTCAAAAAATAACCCGAATGCAACCAGCTCTGCTCCCTCCTGCTCCTGCTCTGGTCCAAGCCACCATCATCCCCTGCTTGGATGGTTGCCATAGCTTCCCGAAGGGTCTCCCCGCTTCTACCCTTGCACCCTGCAATCTGCTCTCAACACAGCAGCAGGAATAATTCTTGTATAAGGTTAGTCCGAGTATGGCTCTCCTCCACCCAAAGCCCTGAGATGGCTGTTTCATTCAGAGTAAAAGGCAAAACCTCTGCGCCTCTAGATCAGGGATCAGCAAACTTTTGGAGTGAATATTTCCGCCTGTTCAGGCCATATAGTCTCTGTCACAACTTTTCAGCTCTGCAGCGGTAGCCAGAAAGCATCCACGGATGACGTGGAAATGGACAAGCATAGCTGCGTGCCAGTAAGACTTGATGCACAAAAGCAAGCAGGCGGTTGGACGTGGCCCACAGGTCCATGTTCGCCAACCCCTGCTGCACACACCAGACCCCCCCAGCGCCTGATACCCCTCTGCCCCTTCCTTGCAGTCACACTGACTTCCTGGAAGCTCCAGGGATGCTCCGGGCAACCTCCTGCCTCTGGCAGTGTGTCCTGTGGTCCCTCTGACCTTGGCGTTTTCGTCTGGCTGGTCCTCAGATCTTACCTTCTCAGTAAGGCCCATCACGACTGCCCTGTTTCCCATAGCACCTGTCTCCCCACATCGACCCCCAAGGGTACCCTAGGACCCCCCAACTCGTTCTCTAATTTTCTTTCCATCACACCTTTCCCTCTGAAACATACTTCACAATTTGCTTATGTATTAAAGCTATTTATTGTCTGTCTAGAATGTCAACTGCCCAAGGGCAGAATATCTATCAGGATTCAACCGGAGCAGTAGAACCACAGGCGAGCTGGAGAAAAGGGATGGATCACGGGAGTTAGTCACGGTGCAGTCGTGGGAACAGGTGGCACAGCTGTGCGGGCTCTTGCCTCTGCAACTGGTGTGGAGCCTGGTGTGGCCCGACGTCAAGCTCTCCAGCAGTCAGGAAGGAGACCTGGCCGTGCGTGGGAGCAGGGACACGGTGGCACTCACAGGACAACCTTGGACCTCGGTGGCCCACTGCCTCCAGTCCAGGTGGCAGGGGGAATCGCGGCAGAAGCTGGCCCTCTGTCCTGGAGCTGCAAAAGACTGGACCCAGGCCTCAGAGGAGAGGAAGGTGACCCCAGCACCAGGACGGTGGTCCAGCAGGTCGGCTCCCGTGTCACGAGCTGCCCCATGCACTGACCTGCAGAGACGATGCCATAGCTTGGCTCCTGCCATGCAGAGTTTCTGCATGTTTCTCTGGGGCCATCTTCATCCCAGAAATGCACGGAGAAGGAAATTCTGGGAAATGAGGTTCCAGCCTAGAGAGTTTGGCACATTATAAAGCTGCCCCGGTGAGAATCCTATGGTCTGTTTGTTTATTGATGAATCAGAATCCCCAAAACCCAAAACAGTGCCTGCCTGACCCATGGTAAGTGCTTTAAAAAGAGTGGATGAATGGATCACTGAATGATGAATGAATCCGTGACACTTGGGTGGTTATTTGATTCATATTAGCACCCCTGCTAGTGTGTAAGTTCCACGAGGGCAGAGAAAATGTGTTTTGTGCCCTGCATGGTACCGGCGGCACCTAACCTGCACCTTCAGTCTCCAGGCATGTGACCATCCCAGGAAACTCTGCCCAGAAGCCGAAAGTAGAGAGAACTTCCGGCCCTAATGGTCTCTCTGCAAGAACGTCAAAGGGTATCCTATACAGACCCACAGCGACTCTTCCTAAAATCCTTTCTCCAAACCCTCAGTGCCTCTATTCCTGATTCCCTCCCCAGGCTTTCTCCCCTTGCCCTCTGCTCCCCTCCCTCCTAAGATTCTGTCGTCCCACTCTCCCCTCACCTCACCCTGCTGCACTGCATCTTCTCTCCCTCACATTCCTACACGAATCTCCACAGTGCCTGCTCCCACCCACTGCCTAGCACCCGAATCTATGCCGGAAGCCCAGGTGAGCCAGCAGAGGCAATCTCCCTCAGAAAACTGTGTGTGTGTCTGTACAGTAAGTCCCCAACCTATGAACCTTCAAGTTGCGAACTTTCAAAGATGCAACGTGTGTTCACATGTCCAGTTACAAAAGTTAGTTCCTGTGTCTGGCATACATTGTCACGTGTGTGCATCCTCTACAAGTGGTTGTGCTTTTGTGTACTTTACTGTCCAGTACTGCTGTACAGAGTACAGTAGTACAGTATCTTTGTTTCAAACCCAGGATATCCGGAAGCAAGCGAAAAAGCAGCGGTGATGTAGCTGGTACTGATTACCTCTGGTCCTGTTAAGAAGCGCCAAGTGATAAATGATGGAAACAAAAGTGGAGGAAGAAGTAACTGAAGAACCGAAGGGATTCACAACGCAGGAAACGGCAGGGGATTTTCTTTATCTGAGGCGGCGCTGCTAGTTTTTGAGGCACAGGACCTGAACGTAGAACGGTACACAAAGGCTGCAGCAGCTGCTCAGAATGCAACCCAGTGCCACCGTGTCATCTATGACGAGAAAAAAAGAGCTACTACCCAGACATCACTGGATCGTTTTTTCAAGAGAGTGGATAGAATTGAATCCAGCAAGGAACCAGATCCTGCGCCATCAGCGTCAGGCATGAGTGACACTGCAGTTGGCCCTCCGTCCCCTATTGCCCTATTGCTGACGATCCTTCAGCTCTACCATCTCCCACCTCCCCTCCCTCCTCCAGTCAGTAACTCTTCCTGCCTGTTCCCTCGATGCCAGCCCCTGTGTGCCAGCTACTGTACTGCACTACTGTTCTTTTCAAGGTACTGCACTGTAAGATTAGAAATGTTTTCTTTATAGAAAGAAATACCACTGTGTACCCTCCTTCATTTTCTGCTTTACCCATGGGAAGAAGAAATTGACTCAGTTTCCTCTAAGTACTGGCCATCCCCCTTTCTCTGACGTATTTTACATACATGGTAAGGGCCCTATACTCATTCAGCAAATGTTTATAAAGCATGTACTATGTGTCAAGTGCTTTGGACCTATATACATAACCTACCCTGCCAAATTTCTGATTGGGCGTGTTTCTTTCAGATTTTGTTTTTGACACCTTCCTTTGGTTTCAAACCACATTTACAACAATTCTTTAAATTTAATTTATGTCTCCCTTGTACAATGATTTTCCCATCACTGAGTTCTGTATCTTTGGGGCAGCTAGAGTTCACCTTTGAGTCATTTTTTTTTTCAGGGACCTTTCTTTGGTAGCTACTTGACTTACCTTTTCAGAAATGGAATGAGATAGATAGATAGATAAGAGAGAGGATGATAGATAGATATTGATAGAATAAGATGTTGCACCATTCTTTTTTTAATTTCTTTTTTTTAATTGAAGTATAGTTGATTTACAATGTTGTGTTAGTTTCAGGTGTACAGCAAAGTGATTCAGTTTTATATATATGTGTGTGTATGTGTGTGTGTGTGTGTGTGTATATATATATATATATGTATATATATATATTCTTTTGCAGATTCTTTTCCCTTATAAGTTATTACAAAATACTGAGTATAGTCCCCTGGCTTGCACCATTCTTAAACCAACTTTTTGCCGCATCTATCCCCATAATCTATGCTGTTCTGAATTTTAATATTGTAGAGAAGGTATCAGAGGGAAGTACGATTGTCCCCCTTTGCAGGCCACCTGATTTTCTCCCTGGGTGCTGTGGAAGCATTTGAGTTTTAAAATATAACCAGGATATGTCTGGATATTTTTTCACTACCGTAGGCAGATACCGCATTAGCCATTTCTATATAATCAGGTTTCCCACAGCTCGGGAACATCTGCTTCTAACACACATTTGAATGTGACTCTCATCCTTTTGCTCTGGTCTCTTTTTTTAGAAACCTCAGTTACCTCTGTTTAATCACTCCCCTCTGCTCCTAAGCGAGCCATCTGTCATTATTTTTAACTATTTGTCCACTTTTTCTACATCCTGAAGAGTGGGTTTTGTGTTTTCCTCCTTCAAAATCTTTTTATTAGCTCTTCGGGCTTTCTCCTACTTCTTCATCCTGGAAGGTAAAGCTAACTTTGGCTTAGCGTTTCCTCCACAAACTGAAAGGCTGGATTCACCTAAGTCTCCTGATTGCCCTTGGAACTCTCCTGCCAGGTTCTGATGCTGAAGGCTGGTTGATGTCAATGGCTGTTTCCTGTTCGGCCTGAACTGAACAGCCTACAGTGGGAGCCAAGGGCATTCCCAGCAGAGAAATGTCTTTGCACAGCTTCTTCCCAGCATTGGTGGAGCTGCAGAGCTTCCAGCTTTCTGCTGCTGGCTTGTCGTTTGCCAGGCCTCCACGTCAGGTAACAGCCGTGTCTCTGCCAACCCCGTCTCGGTCCTGCCGCCGGCCAGCTCCAGCACAAGCCTCGCCACCCAGCTGGATGCAGGCCCCGTGGCGGCTGCGTGAAACCAGTTGCCTCCCAGGGCTGCCCACTCCAGCTCCCTGGGCTGCGGAGTGGAACAGAAACTCAGCAGCGTGCTCTACGTGACCCCCCGGCCCACCCTGGGCATCTCCAGCCTGGGCCCGACAGGTCGAGGGTAATAAATTCTCCCAAGGTCTCCTCCATTGCCTCTGAATTCAGCTCCTTCCCCATCGTGCTGCCCTTCTGCTTGGGACAGTCAGCGCTCACAAGCCCTGGAGATTCGCTTTGCCATGAACAATGCCGAGCTGCAGCTACAGAACAAAATCGGCCACACGTGTTTTAAGTCCTGGATCCCATCTGTCAACGCACCACTCATCATCACCTAGGAACCATGGCGTTCTGGCATTAATTTGCAACGGCGTTGGTCCTTCTCTTGGCACATGTGAATATTCTCTGCTCAGAGCAATGACGAAACTGGAAAATTCTCTCCCTCTTTCCTTGTCAAAACGATCTTCCTACTTTCCACCTAGCCCTAAACCCAACTGAGGTGTTCTGGATCAGAAATCTGTAGCCCAGGCTGCTGTGAGAGAACCAGACACACGGATTCATCTCACTGGTGTGCACAGACACAGACAATGCTTTAGGATAAAAATCCTCACTTTAGAGTTTGCAAAGAGCTTGCACATAGGCTATTTCATGACTCTTCAAGAGATGCATGGAAGAAAGAGATCTTGATGACCTCTGTTGCACGGGTGGCAGGAGTATACCGGGCATCCACTGCAGCTCTGCCCCAGCAGCCCTCTTCACCCTGGACAGCCTCTAGTATGTTCCCATTGCTTCAGTCTCCCCGACTCTGGCAGTCTCTCCAGTCTGCCTCCCAAATGCCCTTGCTCAGTGTTACAGCATCTCTGGAGCTGATCCTCCGCTTTGGCTCACTGGGCTGGGACTGGGCACTTCAGCCGTCCCTCTGCTTCCTGCCCCACCCCCATGGCTGCAGCCCTGGTTCTGGTCTCACTCTGAGCCCAGTGCCCTCAGCAGCAAAGCTGAGCCAGCTCTGCTCCCTCCCACGCCTAGTCTGGAAACTCAGTCTGGGTCAAGCCCTGGCCTCCCCGTTTACCTAGGAGAGCAAGACAAATATAGATGAGGAAACGAGGCCCCAGAGGGGGCAGAATATACTGTGACTACATGATCCCCCAGGCCAGGCAGCCCAAGTTGGAAATGCAGCCTAGCCGTCTGCTCAGAGTGTGACCCTAGACAAGTGTCTCAACCTTTTAAAGTCTCTATTTCTCAGCTGTAAAAAGAATATCACGGTAATACATTTTTGCCTCCCAAAGGCGTTTTGCAAATATTAAATGAAATGGGTATAAGTTAACTGCTATGCCTAAGGCTTGGGACCCGGTAAGCTGTCATTAATATTAACTGTCATTATTACTATGATCATTAATAAGGTCAAAGAATGAGTAAATGCCAGAGCTAGGAACTGAATCTTTCTTTATCTCTTCATTTCATTTTTAATAGCCCATAATTATAGAAAATTAGTCTATGATGGTAGACAGAAAGGGTCCCGAAATAGCTTTTGACTAAATTTGGAGAGGTGTGATTACTTTCAGAGTTTCCGAGAGGTCAGAAAAATATTACTCGCCCTAGATAAATATTACTTAGCCATTTCTATTATTTTATGAGACTTCTCTGACAGGGATCTCTAACAGAAATATCACTACTGACAGGCGAGTCGAAACACATTTTCTTGATCTTTGTTTTTGTAAACGAACACACATGATTAAATCCAATGTCTTAGGATTTCCCTAAGACATTGGATTTAATCATGTGTATTCGTTCCCACTTAGGCACAGTGTATTCGTTCCCACTTAGGCACAGTGGTTAAGAATCCGCCTGCCACTGCAGGGGACACGGGTTCGAGCCCTGGTCCCGGAAGATCCCACATGCCACAGAGCAACTAAGCCCGTGGGCCACAACTACTGAGCCTGCGCTCTAGAGCCTGTGAGCCACAACTACTGAGCCCGTGTGTCACAACTACTGAAGACCGAGCACCTAGAGCCCGTGCTCCACAGCAAGAGAAGCCGCTGCAATGAGAAGCCCGCGCACCACAACGAAGAGTAGCTCGCTGCAAGTAGAGGAAGACTGCATGCAGCAATGAAGACCCAATGCAGCCAAAAATAAATAAATAAATTTATTTATTTTAAAAATAAATAATAAATAATCATAGTATTTATCCAGTGTGTTGATAGCACTCTGCTAAAAGCATTCTGGGTGGAATTGCTCTCCTGCGGGTCAGCTCTGGATTCATGGCACAGAGTGATCTGTGCAATTAACATAAGCAATTTTGTAGTAGCTTCCTTGGAAGCTGAACACGGCCTAAAGAGGCAGGGAGTATTTTTGATGACCCTGGACATCAGGGAAAATTCAGGCTCTTTCCTGGACACTTCTTTCCGTTAGGAGTAGGAATCTACGTTAGAGCAGCTTTCAAAGCAGCCACGATACACATGCCAAGGCCCGTCAGGTAATTAATCATGTGTGTTCCAGTGAAACCATACCAGGCCTTTCTGCTCCCCCCAATAAGGTCTGCAGTAGGGCTTTCATTTTATCTGACGGACAAATCTGCCAAAGTCTTTATTGTGGGCCACAATCTTTATGGATTTAGACAGATTATATTTTGATAGTTTGCAGCAGATGTGGCTACAGGAGAGGTGATGTGCTCTGGCCAGATGATACACTTACCCTACATTGTGCAAGCGTTTACGGCCTGCTTCCACATTTCCCGGCAAGGAGATGAACTCTGGGGCATCCCGAGCTCTAAATGGATCCAGATAATTTCTCTATAAAGAACTCTTAGTTATGATTCCTCGGGATTTACCCGTGGTGGTTTGCTCTCACTGCCCGGAGGTTCAGCTGGGTGAGGCTTTGCTCATTCTGACAATGACCCCGAAAAGATGTAAAATCCATGGCAAACGGAGCATTTGCGAGCAAACCTAATCTAGCTGAGAGAATAACTCCTCTGTGCCAGGGGACGTAATAAACATTTCACATTCACATGCTCCTTTGATGCTCTTCACAGCCCTGTCCTGGTGGGGGTGTTATGATTAAGCCCATTTAAAGATGAGGAAACTAAGACTCAAAAGGGCTGGAGAACCTGCTCAAGACCAAACTGCCGGCAGTATGTGGAGAAGGACTTTAGCCAGATTCCCTGACTCTATAACCTGCTAACCAGGTCCCAGCCACACTTGTCCTCCTTTTTTCTGATTCTCGAATGTGCCAAAACAAATCCCACGCTAGGGTTTTGCCAACCTTTGCCTCAGCTGGGAGCACTCTTCTCGCGGATGACTTCCTGTTGTCATGCACGGCTCAGTGTACATTTTCTCTGCTTGGAGAACACAGGATGCTCAGAGCCGTCTTAGCAGGGACCAGGGAGATGAGGGAGTTGTCTATCATCTCCTGCTCATCACTGGCTGAGGGCTGCTCCGGGGGCCCTCCGTCCCGCTCTGTGCATGAACAGAAGCTCTGGCTACACAGGGATGAAGGACGAGCACTAAAGAGCAGACATTCAACGTGGGTTGGCTTAGAGGTTCACTCACGTCCTCAAGAACCAGACAGCTTGCTTCCCTAACACTCCGGTCTGAAACGGTCCATTTCCTACACGGCTGCAGGCCAGCTCCCAGGAACACCTGCAGCTTCCTGCCTCCTTGATCCCAGCTAATGAGAGAGACAGACCATCTCTTCCGCTTAAGGGTAGAAAACTTCCCAGACATTTCTAGAAGACTCCCCTGCACATCTCACTGCTTCAGATTGGACCATGAGCCCCCTCGTGATCCAAACCCTACTGACAGGAAAACCTCATGTGCTTACGCTCAGAGTCTTAGACCAATCGCTGGCCAGGGGGGTGGGGCTACCATGACTGGTGATATTAACCAGGGCCGAGCACTAAAGCTGGGACACTCAGCCTTCCCTGAGAAGTGGTTTGTTTAGGAAGGAGCAAGGGGGAAGTGGATGCCAGTAGGCTATCAAGTCTCCACTGCACTTTATAACCGTGGGGTACTTTAAGACTCTGCATTCTTATTTGCATAGACAAAAACTATACCTTCTCAGTACCTTCCCCACCCCAGCCCTGTCAATATCACATGTCTTGATTTTATTTACATCATAGCATTTATCATTCTCTACTATATACTTGTTTAGTTATTGACTTAGTCTGTTTTCTCCACTGGAAAATGAGCTCCAAGAGAATAAGGATCTCGTCTGTCTCATATACTGCTATAGCCCTCACCCATAAAGTCATGCCTGGAACACAGTAGATATTAAATAATAAATAATAAATGTTTCCTGAATGAATACATGAGCTAATCAATAAGCAAATCAATGAACATGGCTCCTTTGACACAAAGCCAAGAGGTAAGAGAGAGGTATGTTGAAGCCACTGATGGGGACTCCCTTAATCCCTGGCAGTGCTGGAAGAGAGTCAGGACTGCGAGAGGGCTAAGTGGAAAAGAATCCTGCCGCCCAGGCCTCATGGGTTCCCAGATGGGGTGTGGACAAGGTACAAGCAGTCAGCCTCCCTCCTATTGAATAGCCCTGCTGGGGACTGGCTAGAGCTAGGACAGGGCAGGGTAAAGGTGGGTCCCCTTCTTTGGGAGAAGAGGTAGGTATTTAAGAGACTGAACAGCCAAGCCAGGGAGAGGAACAATCTTGAGGCAATGGAAACCCCTCCTGGATAGGCATGCAAAAGCCCCAGGCACTACCTAGACCCAACCACGGAGGTGCTCAGACCGTGTGGTTTCGGTTGCCTCCTAAACCTGCTGAGTTCAACTAGGAGGTGCCAGAGAGATGCACACAAATGGTGCAGACCCCACTGGCCTGGACAAAGGGACCACCACGGATGCCCTGAAGAACTAACAGATCAATTACACCCAACACACTACCCATGTCAGACGTACCAGCCACTCTGGACAGAAGGAGCCCATTCAAAATGTGGGCGTGCTGGGATGTGTGAACTGGCAGATGCACTGACCACTCAGGACAAGACAGCAGCCTCCAAATCTCTAGACAGGGGAGCATGAGAGGTGGAAACGGGGTTAGAAGCGGGGTCGAGGGGAGTGTCGTGCCATGCAGCGTGCACACCATTGTGTAGATGATGCGTGATTTCAGGGGCCAGATTCGCCCCTGGCACGCTCACTGCTCCATATGCCGGTCGAGGCTGACTCACTGCTCACTGTTAGTACTCTGGACTCACTGCTCACTGTTTGTACTCTGGACACAGTGCTCTACTGTGCGGGCTCTGGTACCCCAACAACGAGCCATTGCTGGCCCAGCACCGTGGAGGATACTGCTCTTTACATTAGATGGAGAATAACTGGTGTCACTAGGGGGATGGGGTAGGGAGAGCACTCTGCCTCAAAAAAAGTACCTAAGGGGCTTCCCTGGTGGCACAGTGGTTGAGAGTCTACCTGCTAATGCAGAGGACACGGGTTCGAGCCCTGGTCTGGGAGGATCCCACATGCCGCGGAGCAACTGGGCCCGTGAGCCACAACTACTGGGCCTGCACGTCTGGAGCCTGTGCTCCGCAACGGGAGAGGCCGCGATAGTGAGAGGCCCGCGCACCGTGATGAAGAGTGGCCCCCGCTTGCCACAACTAGAGAAAGCCCTCACACAGAAACGAAGACCCAACACAGCAAAAATAAATAAATTAATTAATAAACTCCTACCCCCAACATCTTCTTTAAAAAAACAAACAAACAAAAAAAGACAGTACCTATGTTGAGACTTCCCTGGTGGTCCAGTGGTTAGGACTCTGTGCTTCCACTGCAGGGGGCGAGGGTTCAATCCCTGGTCGGGGAACTAAGATCCCATATGCTACACGGCACGACCAAAAACAAACAACTAGCAGCAGAAAAGCCCCACAGGATCCTGTTGGTCCAACGACTGCACTCACAGAGGCGGACAAGTGCAGCTGATAGGGTTTCTCCTTCTCAACTCCCCAGTAAGCACGCAGGGTCTCCTTCTGTGGGCACAGCTTAGATGGATCATCTATTGCATTTTTCATGTTTTTTCTTTATTTTTTTAAATTGAAGTAGAGTTGATTTAAAATGTGGTGCCAATCTCTGCTATACAGCAAACTGACTCAGTTATACACGTAGAGACATTCTTTTTTTCATATTCCTTTCCATTATGGTATATCACAGGACACTGAATATAGTTCCCTGTGCTGTACAGTAGGACCTCGTTGTTTATCCATTCTATATATAATAGTTTGCATCTGCTAATCCAAACTCCCAATCCATCCCTCCCTCAACCCCCTCCACCTTGGCAACCACAAGTCTGCTCTCTATGTCTGTGATTCTGTTTGTTTCATAGGTAAGTTCATTTATGTTGCATTTTAGATTTCACATATAAGTGATATCATATATTCTTTGTCTTTTTCTGACGTCACTTAGTATGATAATCACTAGTTGCATCCATGTTACTGCAACTGACATTATTTCATTGTTTTTTTTTAATCACCATCATTTACTATTATTTCTTTTCTTTTTAACATCTTTATTGGAGTATAATTACTTTACAACAGTGTGTTATTTTCTGCTGTATAACAAAGTGAATCAGCTATACGTATACATATATCCCCATATCTCCTCCCTCTTGCGTCTCCCTCCCACCCTCCCTATCCCACCCCTCTAGGTGGTCACAAAGCACCGAAGTGATCTCCCTATGCTACGTGGCTGCTTCCCACTAGCTATCTATTTTACATTTGGTAGTGTATATATGTCCATGCCACTCTCTCACTTCGTCCCAGCTTACCCTTCCCCCTCTCTGTGTCCTCAAGTCCATTCTCTACGTCTGCATTTTTATTCCTGTCCTGCCCCTAGGTTCATCAGAACTTTTTTTTTTTTACCTTCCAAATATATGTGTTAGCATACGGTATTTGTTTTTCTCTTTCTGACTTACTTCATTCCATATGACAGACTCTAGATCCATCCACCTCACTACAAATAATTCAATTTTCTTTTTATGGCTGAGTAATATTCCATTGTATATATGTGCCACATCTTCTTTATCCATTCATCTGCTGATGGACATGTAGGTTGGTTCCATGTCCTGGCTACTGTAAATAGTGCTGCAATGAACATTGTGGTACATGTCTCATTTTGAATTATGGTTTTCTCAGGGTATATGCCCAGTAGTGGCAGTGCTGGGTCATATGGTAGTTCTATTTTTAGTTTTTTAAGGAAACTCCATACTCTTCTCCATAGTGGCTGTGTCAATTTACATTCCCACCAACAGTGCAAGGGGGTTCCCTTTTCTCCACACCCTCTCCAGCATTTACTGTTTGTAGATTTTTTGATGATGGCCATTCTGACCAGTGTGAGATGATACCTCATTGTAGTTTTGATTTGCATTTCTCTAATGATTAATGATGTTGAGCATTCTTTCATGTGTTTGTTGGCAAACTGTATGTCTTCTTTGGAAAAATGTGTATTTAGGTCTTCGGCCCATTTTTGGATTGGATTGGGTTTTTTTTTTTTTTTTGATATTGAGCTGCATGTGTTGCTTGTATATTTTGGAGATTAATCCTTTGTCAGTTGCTTTGTTTGCAAATATTTTCTCCCATTCTTAGGGTTGTCTTTTTGTCTGGTTTATGGCTTCCTCTGCTGTCCAAATGCTTTTAAGTTTCATTAGGTCCATTTGTTTATTTTTGTTTTTATTTCCATTTCTCTAGGAGGTGGGTCAGAAAGGATCTTGCTGTGATTTATGTCATAGAGTGTTCTGCCTATATTTACCTCTAAGAGTTTTATAGTGCCTGGCCTTACATTTAGGCCTTTAATCCATTTTGAGTTATTTTTGTGTATGGTGTTAGGGAGTGTTCTAATTGCATTCTTTTACATGTAGCTGTCCAAGTTTTCCCAGCACCACTTATTGAAGAGGGTGTCTTTTCTCCATCGTATATTCTTGCCTCCTTTATCAAAGATCAGGTGACCATATGTGCCTGGCTTTATCTCTGGGCTTTCTATCCTGTTCCATTGATCTATATTTCTGTTATTGTGCCAGTACCATATTGTCTTGATTACTGTAGCTTTGTAGTATAGTCTGAAGTCAGGGAGCCTGATTCCTCCAGCTCCGTTTTTCTTTCTCAAGATTGCTTTGGCTATTCGGGGTCTTTTGTGTTTCCATAGAAATTGTGAAATTTTTTGTTCTAGTTCTGTGAAAAATGCCATTGGTAGTTTTGATAAAGATTGCATTGAATCATTGTAGATTGCTTTGGGGAGTATAGTCATTTTCACAATGTTGATGCTTCCAATCCAAGAACATGGTATGTCTCTCCATCTGTTTGTATCCTCTTTAATTTCTTTCATCAGTGTCTTTTACTTTTCTGCATACAGGTGTTTTGTCTCCTTAGGTTGGTTTATTCCTAGGTATTTTATTCTTTTTGATGCAATGGTAAATGGGAGTGTTTCTTTAATTTCTCTTTCAGATTTTTCATCATTAGAGTATAGGAATGCAAGAGATTTCTGTGCATTAATTTTGTATCCTGCTACTTTACCAAATTCATTGATTAGATCTAGTAGATTTCTGGTAGCATCTTTAGGCTTCTCTATGTAGAGTATCATGTCATCTGCAAATAGTGACAGCTTTACTTCTTTTTTCCAATTTGGATTCCTTTTAATTCTTTTTCTTTTCCGATTGCTGTGGCTAAAATTTCCAAAATTATGTTGAATAACAGTGGTGAGAGTGGGCATCCTTGTCTTGTGCCTGATTTTAGAGGAAATGTTTTCAGTTTTTCACCATTGAGAACGATGTTGGCTGTGGGTTTGTCATATATGGCCTTTATTATGTTGAGGTAAGTTCCCTCTATGCCTACTTTCTGGGTAGTTTTTATCATTAATCAGTGTTGAATTTTGTTGAAAGCTTTTTCTGCATGTATTGAGATGATCATATGGTTTTTCTCCTTCAGTTTGTTAATATGGTGTATCACATTGATTGATTTGCGTATATTGAAGAATCCTTGCATTCCTGGGATAAATCCCATTTGATCATGGTGTATGATCCTTTTAATGTGCTGTTGGATTCTGTTTGCTAGTATTTTGTTGAGCATTTTTGCATCTATGTTCACCACTGATATTGGCCTGTAGCTTTCTTTCTTTGTGACATCTTTGTCTGGTTTTGGTATCAGGGTGATGGTGGCCTCGTAGAATGAGTTTGGGAGTGTTCCTCCCTCTGCTATATTTTCGAAGAGTTTGAGAAGGATGGGTGTTAGCTCTTCTCCAAATGTTTGATAGAATTCACCTGTGAAGCCATCTGGTCCTGGACTTTTGTTTGTTGGAAGATTTTTAATCACAGTTTCAATTTCAGTACTTGTGATTGGTCTGTTCATATTTTCTATTTCTTCCTGGTTCAGTCTCGGAAGGTTGTGCTTTTCTAAGAATTTGTCTATTTCTTCCAGGTTGTCCATTTTATTGGCATAGAGTTGCTTGTAGTAATCCCTTATGATTCTTTGTATTTCTCTAGTTCAGTTGTTACTTCTTTTTCATTTCTAATTCTACTGAGTCTTCTCCCTTTTTTTCTTGATGAATCTAGCTAGTGGTTTATCAATTTTGTTTATCTTCTCAAAGAACCACCTTTTAGTTTTATTGATCTTTGCTATCATTTACTTCATTTCTTTTCATTTATTTCTGATCTGATCTTTATGATTTCTTTCCTTCTGCTAATTTTGTGGGGGGTTTTGTTCTTCTTTCTCTAATTGCTTTAGGTGTAAGGTTTGGTTGTTTATTTGAGATTTTTCTTGTTTCTTGAGGTAAGATTGTATTGCTTTAAACTTCCCTCAGAATGGCTTTTGCTGCATCCCATAGGTTTTGGGTCATTGTGTTTTCATTGTCATTTGTTTCTAGGTATTTTTTGAATTCCTCTTTGATTTCTTCAGTGATCCCTTGGTTATTTAGTAGCATGTTGTTTAGCCTCCATGTGTTTGTATTTTTTATAGTTTTTTATCTTCCTGTAATTGATATCTAGTCTCATAGCATTGTGGTTGGAAAAGATACTTGATACAATTTCAATTTTCTTAAATTTACCAAGGCTTGATTTGTGATCCAATATGTGATCTATCCTGGAGAATGTTCCATGAGCACTTGAGAAGAAAGTGTATTCTGTTGTTTTTGGATGGAAATAAGTACCGCAGAGCAGAATAAAGAAAGAAGAATGAAAAGAACTGAAGACAGTCTCAGAGACCAGTGGGACAACATTAAACACACCAACATTCTCATTATAGGGGTCAAGAAGAAGAAGAGAAAAAGAAGGGGTCTGAGCAAATATTTGAAGAGTTTATAGTTGAAAACTTCCCTAATATGGGAATGGAAATAGTTAATCAAGTCCAGGAAGCACAGAGAGTCCCATACAGGATAAATCCAAGGAGAAACACGCCAAGACACATATTAATCAAACTGTCAAAAATTAAATACAAAGAAAAAATATTAAAAGCAGCAAGGGAAAAGCAACAAATAACATACAAGGGAATCCCCATAAGGTTAACAGCTGATCTTTCAGCAGAAACTCTGCAAGCCAGAAGGGAGTGGTCAGACATATTTAAAGTGGTGAAAGGGAAAAACCTACAACCAAGATTACTCTACCCAGCAAGTATCTCATTCAGATTCGATTGAGAAATTAAAACCTTTACAGACAAGCAAAAGCTAAGAGGATTCTTTCTTTTTATGGCTGAGTAGTATTCCATTGTATATATGTACCACATCTTCTTTACCCATTCATCTGTCGATGGGCATTTAGATTGTTTTGCATTTTTAAAACTGATCCATTATCTTTGTATTTTGCTGAAATTTCTCCAAGAATATGGTAAACGGTTGAATAACAAGCCCAGAGTTTTTTGTTTTTGCAGTACGCGGGCCTCTCACTGCTGTGGCCTCTCCCGTTGCAGAGCACAGGCTCTGGACACGCAGGCCCAGCGGCCATGGCTCACGGGCCCAGCCACTCCACAGCATGTGGGATCCTCCCGGACCGGGGCACGAACCCGCGTCCCCTGCATCGGCAGGCGGACTCTCAACCACTGTGCCGCCAGGGAAGCCCAAGCCCAGAGTTTTTAAAATTTTATTTTATTGAAGTATAATTGATTTACATTTTTGTGTTCATTTCTGCTGTACAGCAAAGTGACTCAGTTATACACGTATATACATCCTTTTTCAGATTCTTTTCCATTATGGTTTGTCACAGCATATTGAATATAGTTCCCTGCGCTCTACAGTAGGACCTTGTTGTTTATGCATTCTATATGTAGTTTGCATCTACTAATCCCAAAGCCCAGCTTTTAATACTAGGTTTCCCTTTGCTTCACAGGGATTATGGAGCACCATGGCATGGGCTCTGTGAGCATCTAGAAGCCTCCCCAAACGGAGCTCATGCCTGCTCACCTCCGCACAGCTCTTCGTGTTCAGAAGTACGTTCTCCCCATCAATCTGCAAAGAAATGGTCCTTTGCCCTTTTACTGTGCCCGAGCTGGGTTTTCTCTCTCCTGTGCCTTTCTTTCTTTTGATGTTTTTGTTAATTAAAGTACCACTTAAATACAGCAAAGTGCACCCAGCTTCACAGTTGGGCTTGATGAACGTTCAATACGTATCACCATCCCTCGATCCAGGTACAGAATATTTCTGTCCCTGGAAAAGCCTCCTTTATGTCCCTGCCCTGTCAATATCCCCTCCCTCAAAGCTAACCATCACTTTAACTTCTTGCAGCACAGATGACTTGGGGTCCGAACACGTTTCCTTACATGTTTTTAGGAACAGAGTGCCTGGGCTTCAGGGCACTTCAATCTGTCCGTCTTGACTTCCTGTCATAAAAAGTGAGAAAAGCAGGTATTATGGTGATAAAGGAGAGGTGGGACAGAGGGGGTGCTCCAGGCTCTGGCTACTCTAGTCATTTAGATCCTGGCTCTCAACCTGGGGCTGTTCTGCCCCTCGAGGAGTTTGACAATGTCTGGAGACATTTTTGTGTCATCAAAACCAGAGGTGAGAGTAGGGAGTGCTACTGGCATCTAGTAGATAGAGACCAGGATGCCGCTAAACATCTCACAACACACAGAACAGCCACCCACAGCAAAGAATTATCTGATCTAGGGACTGGATGTGACTGTCTTCCTTTTAGTTTCCTCCTCTGTTGCCAGTTTGGGTCTTCTCTGTGCATCTCTTCAGGGTACCATACTGGAAGCTGGGAGAAGGGTGTCAGACACAGCCAGCCTGCTACCCTAATCCTAGCTGTAACCCTAACCCTAACCCTAATATCAATAGTGCCAAGATTGAAAACTCCTAACTCAGAGAATGGCCCCCTTTAAACAGGGGTTGACTTAAGATCTCTTCCTATTATCTTTGGGCCTCTCTGTACAGTTCGGATGCAAAAAGTGCACAGGTGGTGTATAGTCCAAGAATAGATTCTTAATTTGTCTCCATCAGCGGTAACTAGTAGACATTTCATGCAAAAGCTGACTGGCTGTCTTCCTTTTAGTTTCTTCCTCTGTTGCCAGCTTGGGTCTTCTCTGTACATCTTTTCAGGGTACCACACTGGAAACTGGGAGAAGGATGTCAGACACAGCCAGCCTGCTATCACAGTAATCCATAGGTCCCTTTTATATTTACATGTATAACTTTCATATTAAAATGCAATGAACATCAACATTATTATTTTAAATGAAATGCTTTTGTGACTATGAAATAGGGAGCAATTTCACCCCATGGGAATTCCAGGAGAGCAGATGAAATTGAACAAATTGTTTTCTTGACTGTCGACCTTAGCTTTTTCTAAGGAAAGGCTGTTAGCAATGTTCTCTTTTAACAGTATGTTATTGATCAGGCTCCCAGGGAAATTTGCTAGCTCTGCAGTGTAGGTCAGAATCACAATTTATAACTGACCACTGATGCTTTTTCCCTAGGAAATAACAGATTCTGCAGTCAAGGGCAACGCATTCTAATTTCCCCTCCTGGATCTCAAGAGCATCTCTTGAGCCTCATTTTTATTAAGATATAAATTGTACTACAAGTGTGTGAGAAACACGCTTAGAAGGAAAAGGCTCACGGAGCCAATGACAGTTTTGTTTTATTTCTGTTTAGTTTAATCAGACAACAAAAACTGTACAGGAAAATACCCGTATTCTCTCTCTACCTCTACCCCGAATAGCAAAATTCTTTATAAAATACAGCTTATTTATCAGGCATTATTGAGAAATTAGGTATTTCACATCAGTAAACTTTCCAGGTAAATGAAACTTAGCTTTTAAGCAGGAAAACTCATTTTGTTTAAAGCGTGAAATCTTATCTAGTCTCTGTCAATAAAAATTTTACTCATGCTTTAGAGCACCATCTCTTTATTCATGAGAAATTTCTTTTATTGACCTCGTCAAAAAGAATCTCTTCTACTTAGCATTGCTGCTGGATTTTAATTGTGTTTCCATATGTTACACCTATATTGAGGGTCACTCCAAGATCATGTAAATAAAATAAATGAGTTTGCTCCCTTGGATAAATAAGCTATCAAACCAACACATGATGGACAAAAAGGGAGATCAAGAAAGACACTTTAAAGAGGATTAAATGAGTTAATGTATTTAAAGTACTTGGAACTATGCCTGGCATGTCATAAGCCCTAAATAAACATCACTGACTATAATTATTGATTTTATTATTAGAGTTAAATAACATGGATTGCTCCCAGAGAACAATACTTGATTGTAGTGGAATATAATGTACCCATCAGATGGAGAACTGTCCTTCCTTGAGAGACCAGAAAAAAGAGAATGCTAGAGGAAAATACTGGCTGGACCCAGCCCAGCAGTGTCTGAGAGAGGATGTCTTTGCCAAGGAGACATCTGTTGAGCAGGGGCAGGTACATCTCATATTGTGGAGGTGGTGATACGAGTAAATATCTCCACTCTTTCTCTGTTTTCTCGTTTCAAGTTCACTGATCAAGAATATAAATCAGTTTTCCCAGTTGAGAGGCTTAATAGAGACTACATGCCCAGTGGACTGCAATCTAGATATATTTTCTTAAAACCTGGACTAGCTGGCATTTAAATAATTTAGCTTTCTGTATGGGGTATCCATTCCATGGACAGAAGGTAACGGTTGGAGGGCAGGTCTGAACTCTTTGGCACATCTGTTTTTCCTGTGCATTAATAAACTGGGTTTGTACTTCAGGCTCCATAAGTTTGGTTATTGTGAATCTATTCCTGGAAATTGAATCCACTCAGTAAGTAAGCAACAAGTTGGGTTTCTGAGTCAGCCTTTTGGCTGGGAAGAATTCACTAAGGCATCCCAGAGATAGCATAACCTCTCTTCACATTGCCAAGAACCACAAGCCATTACTTCTACAAATTTAGCTATCTTTAAGGCATTATTTGTGTTGCCTTATATTACAACTATTTATACACTTAATCACATTCAATTATAAATTCCATGAACATGATAATCATTCATTTTTACCATCTCCTATGATACTTAATATATGAAATGTTGATGAGAAGATAGAAATGAATATTTTTTATATATTCTTAGAAGGCATGCCAATTGGAAAAAATTTGTAGGGAAGAATTAGGCAGTACTAATCAAACTTTCATATGTGCATACTCTTTGACTAACTGTAACTCTCAAAGTCTAGTTTAGAGAAAAACTTGCAAGGTGCATAAAGAGATGTGTACAGGCTATGTTTTAGCACTGTTTATAATCATAAAAAAATTGAAACAGTCTACATGTTCATTAATAGAATGAATAAATAATCCATTGCATATCTGTCCTATTGAATACTCATCAGAAAATTAAAAGAATGAGGGAATTCTAATGTTCTATCATGAAAAAAGTTCTAACGCATATTGTTGGGAGGGGAAAATAACAACACACACACACACACACACACACACACAAATAAGGATTACATGGTACATAGACAACAATCATGACATGATACCGTATGTCTTCTCTGAGTACATTTACATATATATAGATGTGTAGGAGAATCTGTAGGGGTACACGCCAGATTGATAACTGTGAACAGCCCTATGGAAAGGAAAAGATATATCTGAGTTTGGGATTATAAACTTATTTGTAATGTTTTAATTTTTTAACAATAAGAATGTATTCACATTTTAACTATGTGAATACAATTTTTTAAAAAAAATTATTAATACTAAACAGCACAAGGGCAAACAAATAGATGGAGAAACTTCATAGATAAACCTAGGTGAAAAAAATCTATAAAGATGACAATACCTCCAAAATTAATTTGTAAACTTTAAGTACTCAAAATAAAAATCCTAGCTATTTTTGGAAATTTATAAAAGAATTCTATGAGGAAGCAAACTTAGTTTGAAATAAATGAATGACATTCATAGCATATATCATGGAATTTTACTTGTGTACAAGAGTTTTTTAATAAATTTTACTTTAAGGATTCTGCTGAAGTTCAAATCAATGTTACAATTAAAATCAAAAGGCAAAGATTCATGTGCTTCTGAGTTGACTGTCTACTTGTTTTTACTTTTTTATTGCGGTTTATTTAACATGCACACATGCAGGTGTATAGATCATAGGTATGCAGCTCAGAGAAATATCACAAAGTGAAGAAACCCAGGTCCAGAAACAGAAGGTCACCCAGAAACTCCCCTCCTGCCGTTTCCATCATTGGCCCCTCTACTCCCCAAGACCAACCACCATCCTGACTTCTGATACCACAAGCTTAATTTTGTCTTTTCTGAACATTACAAAACTAGATACCATACAGTATGCTTTCCTTTATGCCTTGCTTTCTTTATTGAACATTATGCTTTGAGATTCAAGCCTATTGTTACCTGAACCCCACAGCTCATTTTCAACGCTGTACAGTGTCCCCTTGTGGGATAATGGACCACCTCTTGGTCATCCCTTTCATTGTTGATGGACCTGCCTTGCTTCCAGTTCTACTTTTTCAAACAAGACCGAGCAACAGACACTCTCACACACTGGTGGTGAAAGTAAATTTAACCACTTTGGGTAATGGTTTGGCCTCATCTATCAAAGTTGAACATACTATTCCTTGTTATCCAGAAATTTTGCTCCAAGTACATACCCAAGAGAAATGCATGCCCTTGTTTACCAAAATAAAGGTACAAGGAGTGTTCCTAGCAGCGTTTTTCTTATTTTATTTTTATTTGAAACATGGCAATTACTACACTTGTCGTGTGAGTTTGAGATAAATGGGATAAACATAATGGATATATTTATATTTAGAAACCCTGCTTGAGATGCTGTGAAACGGTGTTTTACACCCTATGGGACTTAGCTAAATAAAACCGATCTAGCAATGAACCTAAATATTAAACTTCAGCTTGCTGGAAATAATACCTTATGCAGGAGTCAGTGTCACCTGTCAACCTTGCCATTGTGCTACTTTGTTAAAAAGCGCTAGACACCTATCAGTTCGCGGTCTGCATAGCTCTTGGAACTAAGATTTTATTTCATCGTGAGCTTGGGTATTACAGTGAGTTTTCCATTTAATAAAATAATTAGCTTCACTAATGATTTAATTGTCATCTTAAATTACTGTTAACTGAACCTGAATTCTACTTCTTAACTTTAAAAATATAAGGCCATTGCTAAATTGAATTTAGAATGTCAGCAGCTAAAATAACAAAGAAGAAAGATATTCACTCTGTGGTTTTCAAACCTCCTGCCCCACAGATTATTTTAAAGGCAGAAATAACTCCATATGTTATATGGTCTAAAACAATAACTTAGAGAACATCTTCTTTTTAATGACATTCTTAATCAAATCACAAACTGAGCATCAAGAAAAAAAATCTATGAGCATAGAGAAATTATTTCTCAATATTTGAAACATTATGAAATGCAAAGACATCCCTTATTAAGTTAAAATGTCAAGTATATAACAAAAGCTAGTTTTACAAATTTACGTTTAATAGCAAAATAACCAAAATTATTTGGAGATGGCAACTTATCAAAATTAATTCACCATGTAGGCTATTCTGGTTT
This sequence comes from Orcinus orca, assembly GCF_937001465.1. Classification (NCBI taxonomy): domain Eukaryota; kingdom Metazoa; phylum Chordata; class Mammalia; order Artiodactyla; family Delphinidae; genus Orcinus; species Orcinus orca. Next base: position 5,889,900 of record NC_064563.1, on the reverse strand, counting down.
TATTTAAGACTTTGAAAATTAATTTAAATGGAGATTTTCCAAAAGACCCAGCAATTCCACTCCTCCAAAATAAATTTCCACCCATGAGAAATGAAAACACATGTCCACACAAAGATGTGTATGGTAATGCCTTAAGCAGCTTTGTTTATAATAAGCAAAAGTGGAAATAACCCATATATCTGTCAACCGATGAATAATACACAAAATATAGTATACCCATATAACAGAATACTATTCAGGAGCAAAAAGCAATGAGGTACTGATACATACTAAAGCATGGATGGACCTCCAAAACATTGTGCTAAGTGAAAGGAACAAGACATGAAAGATCACATACCGTCTGATTCCATTCATGCAAAATGTCCAGAAAAAGCAAACGTATAGACACAAAGTGGATTCATGGCTGTCGAGGTGAGAAAGACAGGTGACGGCTAGTGGACACGACGTTTGTGTGATAAAAAGTTCTATAATGAGAATGCAATGATGGTTGCACTGCCCGGTACATATACTAAAAATTACTGAATTATTCACTGAAACTGGGTTAAGTTTATGGTACATAAATTATGCCTCAATAAAGCTGTTTTTAAAAATAAGATTTTATTCTGGAAATGAGCCAGGGTGTTATGGATTGGTTGCAGTTTGACATCGGCGCATGTGAGGCCTTTCTGTCTGTCTTCTCAAAAGTTCTTGTGTTGCTACAGATGGCCAAAAAGTACATGAAAAGCTGCTCAACATCACTAATTCTCAGAGAAATGCAAATCAAAACTATAATGAGGTATCACCTCACACCAGCTAGAATGGGCATCATCAGAAAATCTGCAAACAACAAATGCTGGAGAGGGTATGGAGAAAAGGGAACCCACTTGCACTGTTGGTGGGAATGTAAACTGATCCAGCCACTATGGAGAACAGTATGGAAGTTCCTTAAAAAACTAAAAATAGAATTACCATATGACCTAGCAATTCCACTCCTGGGCATATATCTGGAGAAAACCATAATCTGAAAGGCTGCATGCACCCCAGTGTTCATTGCAGCAGTATTTACAATAACCAGGACCTAAAGCAACCTAAATGCCTATCAACAAATGAATGGGTAAAGAAGATGCAGTGTATATATATATATACAATGGAATATCACTCAGCCATAAAAAAGAACAAAATAATGCCATTTGTATCAACATGGATGGACCTAGAGATTATCATGCTAAGTGAAGTAAGTCAGACAGAGAAAGACAAATATATGATATCACTCATATGTGGAATCTAATTTTTAAAATGATACAAATGAACTTATTTACAAAACAAAACAGACTTACAGATATCAAAAACAAACTTACGGTTACCAAAGGGGAAAGGTGGGGGGAGGGATAAATCAGGAACTTGGCATTAACATACACACACTACTATGTATAAAATAGATAACCAACAAGGACCTACTGTGTAGCACAGGGAACTCTACTCAATACTCTGTGATAGTGGAATATTACTCAGCCATAAAAAGGAACAAAGCTGGGTCATTTGTAGAGATGTGGATGGACCTAGAGTCTGTCATGCAGAGTGAAGTAAGCCAGAAAGAGAAAAAAATATCATATATTAATGCATATTATGTGAAATCTAGAAAAATGGTACAGATGAACCTATTTGCAGGCAGGAATAGAGACGCAGATGTAGAGAATGGATTTGTGGACGCAGGCAGGGAAGGGGACGGTGGGACGAATTGGGAGATTAGGTTTGACATAAATACACTACCATGTGCAAAATAGCTAGTGGGAACCTGCTGTACAGCACAGGGAGCTCAGCTCGGTGCTCTGTGACGACCTAGATGGGTGGGATGGAGGAGGGAGGTCCAAGAGGGAGGGGATATAGGTATACACATAGCAGATTCACTTCATTGTACAGCAGAAACTAACACAATATTGTAAAGCAATTATACTCCAATAAAAAATAGATAGATAAACACAATTTAAAAAATTACTCTGTGGGGCTTCCCTGGTGGCGCAGTGGTTGAGAGTCCACCTGCCGATGCAGGGGACACAGGTTCGTGCCCCGGTCCAGGAAGATCCCACATGCCGCGGAGCGGCTAGGCCCGTGAGCCATGGCCGCTGAGCCTGCGTGTCTGGAGCCTGTGCTCCGCAACGGGACAGGCCACAGCAGTGAGAGGCCCGCATACCACAAAAAAAAAAAAAAAGAAAAAAGAATTACTCTGTGATAACCTATATGAGAAAAGAATCTAAAAAAGAATGTGTATATATATATATATATATATATATATATATATATATATCTGAATCACTTTGCTGTACACCTGAAACTAAGACAACATTGTAAATCAACTATACTGTAATAAAAATTTTTTAAAAGTTCTAATGTTGCATCATCTGCATTTTCATAAAGCTCACTGTGCAAAGGATCATAAAACATAATAAAAATGTAAAGCTATTCCATTAGCTGATAGAATAAGGAATCAAACAGATTCAAGGAGGTATTTATAAACTAATATAACTTTTTAAAAAATACATCCAGGGGACACAGAATTAACAGAATTGTTCATGAGGATTTTTTTTTTCATTACCTCCTTCTTCACCCTCAAGTTCCTTCTCCATTCAGGATCCAGAGTAAATTATTTTTAAACCTAAATGAAATCTCACCATTGCCCCGTTAAAAGCCTTCAGCAATACGAACAATCTCTACCTCACTCCTTACCCCAGTCTGTAAGGCTGCTATGTTGTCACCTTTGTCTACTCTCTGGACTCAGTTCATATCGTGTTGCTAGCGCCTAAATAAACACCAGCCACGCTGGGCTTCTCTGCTGTCCTAAAAACTCCACGTTTGTTCCAGCCTCAGGGCCTTTGCACTGGCTATGCCTTGAAAGGCAGCAAAGCACAGAGGTTAAGTGTACAGACTGTGGTCCCATACTGCCTGGCTTTCTGTTTAAATATTAACAGTGTGACTTTCAGTGAGTTATTTAATTTCCTTGCACCTCATTTCCTCATCTGTATAATGGGAATAATAACTGCACATACATCACAGGGTTTTTAGAGGATTCAGTGAAATAATGTTTGAAAAATGCTTAGAAGAGCTTTTATATAAAATCTTTTTCCAAATTATCTGCATGACATGATCTTTCTTCCACAGATCTTTTCAGAGAAGGCCTCTTATTCAAAACTCGGTTCAGGGACTTCCCTGGTGGTCCAGTGCATAAGACTCCGAGCTTCCACTGCAGGGGGCATGAGTTCAATCCCTGGTCAGGGAACTCAGATCCCACATGCCGCACGGCAGAGCCAACAAAAAAAAGGCAAACTTGGTTCAAATGTCATTAAGTAATTTCCAGCCCCATTTATTCAATACATATTTATGAAATGCTTGCTATGTGCCAGACACTTTTTGGGTACCATGAAGAAAACAAAGATCCCTGCCTTTGTGTGTGGAGTTGACTTTCTCATGGGACAAGACAGATGATACAGGATAACCACAGCAAATATAGCATACGTCAGAAGCAACAGACTGTCAGAGGCTGTGGGAGAAAGAAAACAGAGCCCAGGCTACAAGAGACAGGCAGCTCAGGAGCTGGAGTGGGAAGGAGTCTAGCAGCACCCTCTGGGTGGTCAGGGACACAGAAAGGTAGCATAGAAGCAAAGAGTTGACGGAGTCGAAGGGAAGCAGAGGTTGTGTGTAGGAAGCGCACTCCACACCGTGGGAATAGCCAAAGCAGAGGCCCCAAGGTTGCAGAGTGCCTGGTGGGTCTGAGGACCTGCTGGGGGCCGCAGGCTCTGGAGGAGGGGCAGCAAGCGGGGGTGGAACCGTGGCCAGAAAGGGATGTCAGGGTGGGCCGTGTAAGGCACTGCCTTCTTCTCTCAGTGGCAGATGGATGCTAAAAGACCCCCACCACCCCTGACTCCTGACCCCTGAAACAGCGAGGTGTAAATGTGTGCTGGTTTAAGCCACTAGTCTATAGTAATTTGTTACCCAGCCACAGAAAACGAAGGGGGAGCCATTGAGGTGTTTTGAGCAGAGGAGCTGGGTGATCTAACTTGTGTTTTAGAAAGACTACTCTGGCTGTTGCATGGAGAATAGACTAAAAGAGGCCAAATTAGAAAACCATTGCAATAGTCCAGGCAAGACATGATGGGGGCTTGTACTAGGGTGTGAGGTCATGAGAAGCAGTCATATTTTCTCTTTCTCACAGATCTTCTACCTAAATTTTCATAACTTTTTACTTCTTCGCTATAACCTCTTTCCTTCCCCAACCCACTCCTAAAAGAATGAAAGTCCTGTGAGGACAAGTACCTTGTCCAACCTGTGCATCACTTTAACCACTGCATCTAAAGCACATGGTGGGGATTAAATGAACGTTTGTGGAATGAGTAAGTTGAAGAATGAATGAGTAAATGGAATGAATGAGTAAATTAAATGAATGAATATGGGTTCAAATCCACTTTTTATCCTTTGTGCAGTATAAACGTGATTTTAATATATGATAAATGAGACATTTCAGATTAATGAAAGGATTTTAAAAGCTGTTATTTGGGGCTTCCCTGGTGGCGCAGTGGTTAAGAATCTGCCTGCCAATGCAGGGGACAGGAGTTCGAGAGCTGGTCCAGGAAGATTCCACATGCTGCGGAGCAATTAAGCCCGTGTGCCACAATTACTGAGCCTGCGCTCTAGAGCCCGCAAGCCACAACTACTGAGCCCGTGTGCCACAACTACTGAAGCCCGCATGCCCAGAGCCCGTGCTCCACAACGAGAAGCCCGTGCACCGCAACAAAGAGTAGCCCCCACTCGCAGCAACTAGAGAAAGCCCACGTGCAGCAACGAAGACCCAATGAAGCCAAAAATAAATAAATTATTTTTTTTTAAAGAGCTTAAAACCTGTTATTTGGATAGCTAACAACTTAGAACAAAAACTAGATACTTAGCTCATACTACACACTAAAATAGAAGGCAAATGGTTTAAAGGGTTTAATATTTTAAAAAATCCTAAAAGAACAAAGAAAAAAACTTGAGTATTTTAATGTGGAAAAGGACTCTCCAAAGGCAGAAACTACTAAAAAAAGATTAATAGGTCTTGATAACACAAAAATTCTTAACTTCTGCACAGCAAAATCATTATAAAAATTTAAAACCCAACAACAAACTCAAACAAACATACCAAAGAAATCACTACATATGGAATAGTGGATAATATCCTTCACAGATTAAATGACACTTAAAAATATATGCAGGAAAAAATCCCCCATAGAAAAATATGGCAAAAGTATAGGAATAAAAATTTTAAATCAAGACAAATAAATGTTCAATAAGCATAAGAAACATTTAACCTGACTATAAAGCACACATATGCAAATTAAAGCATAGATGCAAATTAAACACTTTTCACCTTATCAAATAGGTATTGATTTCTTTTACTACAAATATCTATGTTGGCCAAGTCACTGGTTAGTGGGCAGTGTCATCCACTCTGCTCACATGAGTATGAATTGATACACTATTTCAAAAAATGAGTAGTAGCATGCTGCCAGTACCTTTAACATGTCCATAGCCACTGACCTCCTAATTCTACTTACTATAAAGAAAGTATCCAAGATGCACACAAATGTGTATGTCAACACAATGGAACACGAGACAGACAAAAATATAATCATTATAGGAGAGATATTCATTGTATTGAAAAATGTTCTCAATGTACTAAATTGTTAAATGAAGGAAAAAGTTATAAAGCAGATTATACAGAAAGTTCCCAATTTTTAAAATGTATATATACAATTTTTATTTTTGTGGTGATTACATGAATATATACATGTGATTAAACTGACAGAACTATACACACGCAGTGCACCAATGTCAGTTCCCTGGATTTGGGCGTTATACCATCGTTGTATAAGATGTGACCATTGGGCGTAACCAGGTAAGGATACACAGGACAGATCTGTACTATTTTGGTCAATTTCTTATGACTCTATAATGGTCTCAAGACAGGAGATTTTCCCCCTGAACATATACTTTTGAGAATACAGAGAAATACAACAAACTGCTAACAGTGGTTTCCACTGATTTATAAGATTTGGGTGATTTTGATTTTCATCCCACTTTTAAAACTTTTCGTCAATGAGCAAAGATTAGTCTTATAATCAGAAAATGTTATTATATTGTTTTAACCAACATAAAAGCCTAAAGATGTGCCAAGAATTAAAACCTTTTTTTGAGTAGGTATGTATGTGTGTGAGGGTACATATATACACATGGTATACATATGAGGAAAGATGGATGAATTGATGATAGATAGATAAGTGGATAAATAGATGATAGATGATAGATATATAGATAGATAGATAGATAGATAGATAGATAGATAGATAGATACAGGTGATAGATAGATATAGATGATAGATACAGATAGATAGATAGGGAGATAGAGATATAAACAGAGATATAAACAGATATGGCCATTTACAAAATTTATCAGATAGTGGAATGGATTATCACAAAAACATTTCTGTTAATGTAAGGAGTATGAATACGTGAGCCACAGACAGAGTTTTCATATTAGTGTTTAGTGACCATGTTGTTAAATAAATTCAGTTAATAATCAGTCCTTTATATTTACGTAATTTTGTATTACATGTTATATTGTGGTCAACTACAAATATAGATGTTAACACCAACAAACGTCAATTACGAATGTCATAAAATGGCCTTGTTTCGTCTCCCTTCTCCCTATCAGTGCAGTGTCCTTGACCGGTTTCCTTCTCCTTGATACCCCTCACCCGCAACACAAGGATTGCGATGAAATAGTTTGCAGTGGAAAAAAAAACACAGTTTGCATCTGGTATCTCCTTGTTAGCGTCTGTGGTTGTGGGCAAGTCTCATCCTCTCCGAGCTTCAGTTACCTCCTCTGTAAGATGGAAATACTAATACCTACTGACATTAACTGAGAAGATACAGGCAAAGTGGACGAGTAGGTTCTCAGTAGCAGATGTGAGTACCTGCCTTTCTATTTGTCCACTTACTGCCCATTTCTTTACTTCTTAGTGTCAACTCTTTGAAGCCCTTATTTTCTGAGAAAACACGTGGATAAAAAGGTTGCAGAGACTAGGGCACTCATTTTCTCAGCAAGCTCCTATTTTAAGACTTAAGCTCACTTCTTTAGGGGGAGGGGGGGTAGGGTAGGGAGAGGAAGTGGAGAAGGGAAGAGACTGATAATTTTTTGTCACCACAAAGAGTCCAGTGCTGTGTGAAAGACAGCCTCTCCCTCGTAGAACAGTTACTGGAGATCCAATTTTACTGAACAAACCAGGAGCACATGTCTCTAGAAGAACTCCCCAGAACTTTAAAAGAAAGCTAAGAGAAATTCTATTCTAACCTCTCGAGGCACTATTTCTTCCCCATGTCATTTTTAATGCTGCTGGATGTCATCATGCAATGACTTTAGCAGAAGACGACTTTTCAAAATGGCACAGTCTCTCACCTTTCCCCAAGAATTCATCTTATATTTCAAAAGGCCTGGTCAAGCTCTTGTCTCAGTCAGACTAACACATGGTCTCAGACTTAGCAGTTTCGAAGAGGGCGATGGGGAATGAAAGGGATTGATCTGCCCCTACAGCATAGCACAGCCTTCAATCTTAAGAGCCTTCACATCCTGGGTTCTCCTCCTCTGCTTTTGAGCATTGCCACAGACTGAGCATTTCACACTGAGGTCATCCAGCCCTAGCTTCCAGCTGACTTTCAAAGCCTCCTCAGGACAGCCCACCGTGGTCATTCCCAACACGCAAAGAAATAACTGCAATGTGCGTGCTCCGTAAATAACCATAAGTGAGAAATGAAATCGGCCCGTCTTACATCTGACTCCCAATGCAGCAAGCCCAGGGGTCTCTGGTCTGCTGGTCTCATTATATAATAACCCCTCTGGTTCGGAGGTGCATGTATATCAGTGGTTGAGCTGTTCGTCTTTTACCATTTTGTCATCTCTCAGTCCTAATCTAAGTGTATGGAATAGATTCTGCAGGGTCAAGCAGGTAGGACTAAATTTTTAAACGTGCACATATTCAGGTAGAAATCTCTAGTGTTTCACTGTAGTGGGCATTTGTTTCCATGTTCTGAGCCTGGCTGTTCCACTTTACCCCTCACCCTTGGAGCTGCCAATGTTTCCAGAAAACTCCTTTTCTGGGAAATTTAGCCAGAGTCCGTTTCTGTTGTTTGCAAGCAAGAACCCTGAGCGATATAACCTTCAAGACAGCGTGATACACTCTCAGAATCTAAGATAATAGCAAGAAAAATATCTGGAGAACTTTAGGTAATGTGAGTACTAAAAAAAGTATACTTGAAAGAAAAATGTTAACGAAATACTATTGGGGGGAAAGCAATGTACAAAACAGTATGTATAGTCCCATTTTTGCAAAAGAAAAACATATGGGTATTATTTACTTGTCACAAAAGACTAACCAGATACATACCAAAATGTTGAGAGGATGATTTTCTTGAGAAGGGTGTGCCTCTGATACTCATTTAATTCTTTTAGCCTCTCCCTCCATACTTGCTGTATTTTCTACAATGAACACGTATTCCTTTTGCAATATAAAAAAATGATCAATGTTATTTTAAGAAATGCATGCTCCAGGATGAACTTACAGAATAATTAGGGGTTAGTTACTGATTGAAAACTACGCGGGCAATTAATGAATTGTTATTCCAAAGACCTGCCTTTGTAAAGGCTCTTGAATCTTAATGATACCAGTGGAGTGTCTCACCTATTGTTACCCAATCCTCACAAACTAAACATGTACAAGTAGGTCATGTTGTTCATCATGACTCATAAAGATGAATCATGGAATATGGCTCATGCTACTAAAAGGCTGTAGCTAAACATACTATCAATGTACATATTCAAGTATCTATGTTATTTTGAGGGGTTTTTTTATTGGCTTGGTATTTGAGCAGTTATTTCTTCTTCATATCGGTTAAAACAATGCATTATAACTGCTGGTACATAGGCTAGAGAAGAATACGGATAAAGGAAATTAACAAAGTATTAGCTAATTTAGCTAGACGGCAATTTTAAAATAAGAATTTTTCAGTAACTTTCAAAGCCTGTGGGTTAAATTCAAACTTTATCCATATTTTAAAAGACTGCGCCATTACAAGGCATGATAATGTCTTCACCTCTCAGTTCCTGTCCTGCCAAATTCTTTTGAAACATGAGTCTGTTTTTTCCTTTTTGTTAATTACTCTGCATTGTGTCTGGTTTTGCTTTAAAAGGTTTGAGGCAAAATGCTTCAGGGCTCTTAGAATGCATTCATTGGCCTTTAAAAGTGTTTGGAATCAAGAACCCATAATAATATAATCTGTTAAATGCTAATTGATCATTACAAATGCTACATCTCTTGGCTGTACCATTTCCTAGGGTTCGGTCCAGTCTCTTTTCTCCTATATCACTTGTTCTCGGGACTTCACGATCTCAGGACTTCTTTACGCTTTAACAATTATCCAGGACTCCAGAAAGCTTTTTGTTCATGTGGGTAAATATTTTTCAAAATTTACCATATTTGAAATTAAAATAGAAAAATCTGAAATATCGATGTATTCATTTATAAATAAACAATAACAAACTCATTATGTTAGCATAAATAACGGGTTTTATGAAAAATAACTCTATTTTCCAAAACAAAATAAGTAGTGAGAGAATAGTGTTGTTTCACATTTTTGCAAGTCTCTTTAACATTTGGCTTCATCGATGAGAACTGGATTATCCCATCTGCTCCTGCGTCCACTCTGTTGCAATATCACACATCATTTAGTCTCTAGAAAAACCCCACTGCCTACTCATGAGAAAGTGAAGGTGAGAAAAGCAAATAACGTCTTAGTATATTATGAAAATAGTTTTGACTTCAGGGGCCCTCTGAAAAGATCTCAGGGAGCCCACTCCCCTGGGGTCCCCAAGCCACCAGAGACATAAATGAATTAATGTCATTTCAAGGTTGTACCAGAGCTAAATCCGATATCTAATTCATGGTGCTGAATGTTTTCTGGGTCAAGGCTTTCTTTCCTGGTGGCAGCTGTTTACCTTTTAAGCCACAGCAATGGATAAAGGTCTCCTTGGAACTTGCATTAAGATGCAAAGAGATTTGCGCTGCCTCCCCAGTTTTCAGCTAGGATAAGAATCAGGGCCACATGTATAGTAGACCCTCTTTTGGGGCAATACCCAACTCTATCCCTCTATCTCAGAAAAAAGAATAAAGCGGTGTTTGTCCCTAAATAACTGAAGGATCCCAGATATTCCTAAGGAAAGGAACACCTTCCATCCCCACCATAAATTATCCCAAAGACAGCTCCTGAGGCTACCTTCACTTTCCCACTAGTCCTCAAAGGAGAATGTAGGTTAAGATATAACTAATGCTTTGGTCAGGCATCTTCTGCGTGCCATGCAAGGTGCTAACCACTTGACATGCATTTTCTTTCTTATTCCTTCTTATGCAAGGAGGATTCTTACCTTCCTCTATGAAATATTACAATTTGATGAAAACATTTTAGTAGCCATATTTAATGCAGTAATTGTTCCAATGATCCATCATGGTGAGTCATCTAAGCTAGAAGACTGCAATTAAAAAAAATAAGTATAGAAAATAAGTACGGAAGAAACCCTTGTATCTATTTTCCAATCCCAGATTACCTGATGCCCTCCCAGTCCATCCAGAAAATATACTGACTGATGTCAATGGTACATTAGCCATGACCAGTACATACACACACCCTACGTGATGACAGGGATTACACCAGCCAAGTTGTATTTTACTAAGAGTCAGTTAAGTTTGTCTTCAAATTATTAATGCCAGTTGGAATTGTTATTATAATTATGTCATTTAACTGAATATTCTATAAACTGATAAGTATGAGGGTGACAAAAGTTGTTTATACAAAATCTCAGCTGAATGCTTGTGGAAAGTTTTAATAAAGGCAAGTCCCTTAAAAATACTAGAGTCGAGGGGCTTCCCTGGTGGCGCAGTGGTTGAGAATCTGCCTGCTAATGCAGGGGACACAGGTTCAGGCCCTGGTCTGGGAGGATCCCACATGCCGCGGAGCGACTGGACCCGTGAGCCACAACTACTGAGCCTGCGCGTCTGGAGCCTGTGCTCCGCAATAGGAGAGGCCACGGTAGTGAGAGGCCGGCGCACCGCGATGAAGAGTGGCCCCTGCTTGCCACAACTAGAGAAAGCCCTTGCACAGAAACGAAGACCCAACACAGCAAAAATAAATAAATAAATAAACTCCTCCCCCCAACATCTAAAAAAAAAAAAAAAGTACTAGAGTCGAATCAAATGGGTGTAACAATTTTTAAAGGACTGGAGGAAAAGGTAGAATGTTAGATGGATTCTACTCTCAAATTTCTCTAAGAATGTTTTTAATATCTTGTTCAAAAAATTGAAAATTGTAGATGATTCATAATGGGTGAATATTATACAAGGAAGATAAAATGGTACTTAAATCAACAAACTCAAACTCCAAGAATTTTGCCTTACATTAAAAGATTAATAAGTGAATATCCATTTATATTCTAAATAAAAATAAAATTTTTCTTATGTATGTAACTTTTTAAAAATGGTTCTCTTTGGCCAACAAAGTACTCAAAAATGAGTACTTCTTACACAATCATGACATTTGCATCCTTGGAAGTATACTAAAATGTGTAACTCTGATTCAGAAGAGGGTTTGTTCATATTGCAATTAAAAACTAAACAAGTTGGTCCCAATTAAGTGCTAGTATTGATTGCACTACTGTACATTATATCATTTATTAGAGATGCTATAAAAATCCAGAAAGCAAGCACCATGCTGTGCTGAAGTCGTCAGGAAGGCTTCATGAAGGGGGTGGGATACAAACTAGATCTTCAGGATTAATGAGGAGTAGTTCGTCTTCTGTAATGTGTGACCAAATGATACGATGAATTCAATGAGTCGCTCGTGACCATCAGTGGATTCCTTTTCTGTCACCGCTTACCTTCCCATTGCTCTATATTCCTCCCAACCCCGCCAAAATCTAGCAACATACTTTATGGTCACTGTTTGTTTATTTCACCTTTGGCTTTCTCAAATTTCCACCTCATTGTTTTCTCTGTGAAAATCCCCCTTCCTTATATCTTTAATAACTTTGACTTTGCCAATACCAGAAGCCTCGATCTTTAGTCATTCTGCAACTTGGACATCTTTTTCCTAACCTTTATTGCTTTTTTTCCCACTATTTTCAAAAGATGTAAGTAGCAGAATGACTGTCCTAAACATTTTATGATATAAATATAAAGAAAATAAAAATCACAAATTACTCTAGAATATTCTATGTTTACAAAAGTAGTCACTGAATCTACACCCCTGAGCCTCTTGAGTTCAAAAAAAATTTTTTAATGTTGTCTCTTCATGTTCTTCTCATGTCATCACCTGTCATGTTCTTCTCCTGGCTGTTCAAAGGGCTGGCTCCTTCCCTCCCTTCAAATGCCAGGGTATTGATAAGTATCACCTCCTGGGAGAGGCTTTGTGCAACCCGCCAGCATGTCACCCCCACCTCTACCCTATTCCTCTATGTCACCGCATTCTGATATCACGCTTACTACTCCCTGAGCACTAAGCAATAATGTCTAATTAATTGTATTCATCTGTCTACTTGTTAAGTGTCTGATTTTCCTCCAGAATTTAAATGCCATAAGAGCAGGAAGCATATCTGTTTTGTTCACAAACATTTATCCAGAGCCCTGTATGATACCTGACATACAGCAGGTGCTCAGTAAACATTTCTGAATGAATTAATAAATGAATAAATTCATGATTTTGCTGTTAAGAGGTAGTCACTTGTAATCGTTTGATGAATTTTTCCTATGTGTGCGCATACACAAAAAAATAGAATCATACTATGTGTTGTCTATTTTGTTCACCTAAAATGTCTCATAAACATCTTTCTATGGCAGATTCTGCTGGTCTTCATCTTTATTCAAAAGCAGCGGATTTCCAATACACAGAAGCTAACCGATTCCTTATTTTTGAGCATTTGGGATGATTTTTAACTACTTCAGATAAATTGAATCTCTGTTTTTTGAATGTTAACGTATTGTCTTTCTTATTCATTAGCTGTAGTGATTTTCTCTTTTTTCTCTAAATAAATGTATTTATTTATTTATTTATTTTTGGCTGCATTGGGTCTCCATTGCTGCGCGCGGGCAGTTGCAGAGATCGGAGGCTACTCTTCGTTGCGGTGCGCAGGCTTCACGTTGTGGTGGCTTCTCTTGTTGCGGAGCACGGGCTCTAGGCGCGCGGGCTCCAGGCAGATTCCTAACCACTGCACCACCAGGGAAGCCCGTAATTTACTCTTTTTACTTTATGTCATCTAAGAATTCTTGTTTTCTGTTACTTTAGTCCTACAAAAAATTGTTATACATTCTATTTTAGTGTAGCTCTTCTTTGTGTTACATCATATCTCATATTATTTCAATACAGGAGAAAAATGGTCATTTTTTTTTTCTCTCCAACTGCAGGAATTTTCTATTCAAACTGCAACATTTTCACCTCAAAAAGCAATATTTTTTTTTTGCTGACATTTATTCTTTATGCTTCTCTTCACTCTGTATTAGTCATTTCACTTTCTCCTTCACATTCAGCATTACGATGTTTTATTTTCATAGAGTATTCACACTTGCCTGGCTTCTCACAAGTATACCAAGGCAAAAACCGTATTTACAGTAATTGTTCTTCTCATTATTTTGGCCATATTATTATCGTCCAAAATATAGATAACATTTTAAAATTTTGTGCTATATCAATTGATCAATCGCCGTTTAAGTCAGTATCTTCAAGTCCCAGTTAAGTTTTTCATGAATTGTCTTAAATATCCTATTAAACTCTTACATCTCTTTGCTCTAGATTCTTGTTTGTGGCTCCGTTCTCTACTTCACATACTTTTAGTTTTTCTTATGTTACTTCTATTGTTAGAAAGAGTACTGGGGCTACAAAATGTGCTGTCTAAGCATTCAAAGGGCAAAAGCAGACATTCTATGAGAGCCAAAGCAAAACCAAAACACCAAAAAAAGAACGATGGCTTAGCCACATGAGATCCCCCAGGAAATTATTTACACTACTGTGAATGTGTTCTATAGGAAAATGTAACAAAGCAAAAAACAATAAACAAAGGCATAGATATTTTGCTACTTAGTTTTTCTAATGGTTAAGTAGGTAGGTACCTACAGGCAACTGATGATATTCATCAGTATCAAGAGATGTCATTATCCCCAAGAGGAGGAAGAATTCTGGCCAGTATTGGAATGTAAAGTGCATTTGGTACAATTGAGCAATATGCATAAGGTCCTGTTGAAAAGGGACTTGCTTAAAGTAGGAAAAAAATGAGTGACATCACCTACCCAAGATTGATGGAAAAGTCACCTGCTGTGGGCCATGAAGATGGTAAACCCTGCACCACCCAAAAGGTGAAACCAGGACTGCTCATCTCACAGAAACTCTCTGTCCACTAGAAAATACTTACTTAGACTTGCTCAAAGGAAACTCTCTCTTTTCTGTGATTTCTCCATTTTGACCAAAACAAGAAATGCACCTATCCTCTTGCTTTATTTTTTTTCAGCCAGTCCTCACTCAAAAGTTTCCTACCAAATAGCTTCGTTGTTGCTTTACAGTAATTATATATGTGATTATTTTAGCTATTAAAATTGCTCTCATTTTTTGAACTCCTACTATGTACCAAGAAGCAGTAAGCATTTTCTAGTATTTCTTATCCATAGAACAAGCATACAAAGCAGGCATTACCCTGATTTTACAGAGGAGGAAACTGAGGCATAGGTGAAGTCACTTTGCCAAGATCCCCCAGCTACTAAGCAAAGAGGAAGAGTTGGAATCAGGTCTGATTCCCCAAATATACATACTTTCTGCCCTGTCTCGGAGAGTCATATTTTGATAGCACAGAGCTAGGCATTCATTCATCCATTGACATGGGAAAGTAGGATGAATTCATTTTGTAATCATCCAACTAATTCAAAACAATTACACAACCATCTAACTAAGCTTGTAAGGGAAATGCAAAATTTCTAAAATGAAAGCTTTCTACCTTTGAAATGCATAAGATACTGACAATAATTCACTGTCACCTGCCTTTTAAGTTTTGCCATTTTTCTGACATTTAGGGAGTTCAAACCAAATTTTACTGCAAAAAGGCAAAAACTTCATGTATGTTTCCTAAATCCTAAGGCAGCCAGAATTTTCCCTTCTCATTAATCCATTGCAGACTTTTAAAATCATTATTCTCTTCTACTATATCAAAATCAATTGGGCCAAGTCCAGTAGTTAAGGACTTCTCAGCACACTCGCCCTCATGCATCCACGTGAAAGTAGGAGGAATTCACGTTCATAGCACTTATAGAGAGATATTCCCTCACTTGGAGCTAAGGTCCAAAGTGCGAATCCATAACGTCCTCCATAGACTTGCCTCTTATTCACAATGAACCAGTCAAATGATCTTCTCATCCGCTGGGAATGCTCTAGTAAAATGACACCCCCTAATGATAAGAAAAGCTGGAGCCAATTCCAGTCCTCCAAAATTATACAATAATTGGGTGTAAAAATGGTGACACAAAGTTTGCTCATACGAAATAACCCAAAAGGAAAAATCATTAAAATTAAGCCATGGACAATTTCCCATTACAACCATTCACAGAAATATTCATGATATTTAAATCTGCAAAATTCCTTTCTCTAGTTAGAACAGCTAAACTTTTTTTTTTTTTTTTTGCTACGCGGGCCTCTCACTGTTGTGGCCTCTCCGGCCACGGAGCACGGGCTCTGGACGCGCAGGCTCAGCGGCCATGGCTCACGGGCCCAGCCGCTCCACGGCATGTGGGTTCTTCCCGGACCGGGGCACGAACCCGTGTCCCCTGCATCGGCAGGCGGACTCCCAACCACTGCGCCACCAGGGAAGCCCTAAACTTTTAAATAAACATTAAACTCATATTAAAAGAGTAAACTATTTAAAAATTAAATAATGGCCATACTCAGACATAATAAAAATGACATTTAATTTTTAAAAAAATCAATTACTTAGTGTTTTTATTCTACTCAGTTGAAAACCAAGATTATCATCCCTTTCATGTTTTATATTTTTTTTCAAAGAACAGTTAACATGTTTAAGTAAAGGATCATAGGGAGGGGGAAATACAGTAGAATATAAGAAATCATTGTGAAAAATAAATCATTTTACTCCTTTCCCAAATAAAAGTAATAGTGAAAGCCTATAACTTTATTTGCACAGATTCAATTATATAATAGTCCAACTTTGGCTAATGTCAACATTGTCCAGTGAATCTTAGCATTAGAAACTACCACTCAGTTCTACAAGCTGCTGTGTGTAAGACCTGAGCTACGCTAGGCACAGCAAGGCATGGCGTGCACAGATAAAAAAACATTCTCCCTGCCATCCAGTGGTTAAGACTACGCACTTCCAATACAGAGGTCACAGGTCTGATCCCTGGCCGGGGAGCTAAGATCCCGCATGCTGCATGATGCGGCCAAAAAAAAAAAAAAAAGGTGTTTATTAAATAGAACGATTCTTAACGCATGTGCACCAAAAATTATTAAGCATGTAAGAGAGGTACAAAAATGCAATGGAAAAAATGAAGTGTTTATTTCAGATGAGGAAAATCAACAAAATCAGAAAGACTTAGTGTTGGATATTCTGCTGAGAGTTTGGGTAGAGATTCAAGGGGTGGAGAGGGGGACAGAACAATGTGATTACAACATGAAAACAGGAAAGAAAAGATAGGTTGCAAAAGCCTTGGGTTACGAAAGGGAC
This sequence comes from Orcinus orca, assembly GCF_937001465.1. Taxonomy (NCBI): domain Eukaryota; kingdom Metazoa; phylum Chordata; class Mammalia; order Artiodactyla; family Delphinidae; genus Orcinus; species Orcinus orca. Next base: position 5,873,075 of record NC_064563.1, on the reverse strand, counting down.
AGAGTTGGGGATACTGGCTGTACACCTAGACATTGTCAGCTTACTCTGTAGGTATAAGGAGCGTTGGACATTCTCATTTCTCTGTAAAACTGAGACAGGCTAGGATGTGGGACCCTTTGCTGCAGTGCTGCAAGGCTTGCACCTGAACAACAAAATACAAAGAAACTATGAGGGACTAAAAATAACGGTGTACATGCGCAGTTGGGGCAAATTATGGACAACAAGATACAAAAAGACCAAAAACCCAACTGTCACTTCTGAAGAGCTAGGAGCAAAAGCAGGGCACTGCGCATGCCCCCTGCACTCAGCGCCACCTAAGGGGTGGGCAGACCACCTAAGCCACACCTCTGGCCCCACCCCTGGACACACCCCTCCCCTCACCCTATATAAGGAACCAGCTCGCCCCTGCTAGGGCAGTGAGCAAGGGAACCTGTTGGTTGTTCTCGCTCCCCTCTGCTGCAGCAGGGGCCCCAGTAAAGCTTTGCCTGAATTTCTTGTCCTGGCCTCTAGTCAATTTCTATTGCTTGGGGAAGGTCAAGAACCCTGGTCGGTATCAAAACCTCTGAGCAAAAGGGACAAACTCTGACTTGTCCTCGAAGAGGTCACTGTGCAAATGATTTGGAGAGAGGACAGACTGGACAGGAGACTCCTGTAACAGGAGAGGGCAAAATCTAAAGAACCTAAAGGAGTACAATGAGCAAACATAAGCTACTTAATCTTCCCATATTTCAGTTTATCAATTCATTGAATACACACATTTGTTTCGCCTTGCAGCTGTATTCCCAATGGAAACATTAGCAATAAATAGAAAAGCCCCTTAGACAGCTCACCAAAGAAGATATACACATAGCAAAGAAGCATATGAAAAGATGCTCCACATCATATGTCCTCAGGGAAATGCAAATTAAAACAAAGAGATACCACTACACACCTATTAGAATGCCCCAAATCTGAAACACTGGCATACACCAAATCCTGGCGAGAGCGTGGACCAAACAGAACTATCATTCATTGCCGGTGGGAATGCAAAACGGTACCTTCATTTTAGAAGACAGTTTGGTGGTTTCTTACAAAAATGAACATACTCTTACCATAGGATCCTGCCATCATGGTTCTCGGTATTTACCCAAAGGAGTTGAAAACTTATGTCCACGTAGAAACCTGCACGTGGATGTTTAGAGCAGCTATTTTCATAATTGCCAAAGCCTGGAAGCAACCAAGATTTCCTTTAGTAAGTGAATGGATAAATAAACTGTGGTCCACCCAGACAAAGGAATATTATTCAGTGGTAAAAAGAGATGACCTTTCAAGCCATAGAAAATCAGGAAAGAAACTTAAATGCATACTCCTGAGTGACAGAAGTCTATATGACATTCTGGAAAGGGCAAAACTATGCAGACAGTAAAAGGATCAGTGGTTGCCAGGGGTTAGGGGGAAGGAAGGATGAATAAGCAGAACACACAGGATTTTAAGGCAGTGGAACTACTCTATATGATACTGTAATGGTGGAAACATGTCATTATAAATGTTTCCAAATCCACAGAATGTACAGCACCAAAAGTGAACCATAACGTGAACAATGGACTTCGGGTGATTATGATGTGTCAGTGTAGTTTCCTGAATGGTAACAAGTGTCCCACTCTGGTGGGAGATGCTGATAATGGGAGAGTCTGTGCATGCGTGAGGGAAGGGGGTACATGGGAAATCGTTGTACCTTGTGCTCAATTTTGCTGTGAACCTGAAACTGCTCTAAAAAATAGTCTTTTTTTAGGCCCATTAACTAAATTCGGGAATTCAAAACAATGCATGCAAAATTCAGATGCACTGTAGAAAAATTAAACTGCTTAGAAATTTCATTAGGGGAATCTATATAGATTTTGTAACATTAATAATTACTACAGGGCTTCCCTGGTGGCGCAGTGGTTGGGAGTCCGCCTGCCGATGCAGGGGACACGGGTTCGTGCCCCGGTCCGGGAAGATCCCACATGCCGCGGAGCGGCTGGGCCCGTGAGCCATGGCCGCTGAGCCTGCGCATCCGGAGCCTGTGCTCCGCAACGGGAGAGGCCACAACAGTGAGAGGCCCACGTACCGCAAAAAAAAAAAAAAAATTACTACAACAATGCTAAACTCATTTTGAAAGTAAATTAGAAGTAATTTTTTTAAGCTACATATCAAATGTACTTAAATTCTCTAGAGCTAATGTTTAGTATTCATCTTACTACAATAAAAATTTTTCATATTTAGCGAGAGCTTTGGAAAATCAAGGGTTATTCAACCTGCACATGACTTTTTTTAACATTGGTGTTAGTATGTTGAACACGTATGTATGTGGAGTTTTATTTTTATAGATAATTAATTCGTATATATGGACTTCTTTCCTCATAAGGTTATTGTGGGATGCCACTAATGTTTGGTAAAATTTAAAGTGTAAATATACAGGTACTGTATGGTCTTAGAAATGGAAGCCTATTATACATTTATGAATTAACAGTGACACTATATAATACATAACTGTAAACTAATGTGAAATTGCTGATGAGTTACTGTGAGCACAAATATTGGGGAAAAAATTGAAATGCTTTGCAAAGTAGCTTATAATGAATTTGAGCTTCAATTTGCTAGTGATTTTTCAAAACTCAACTAGAAATAATTCTCAGTCTCCTTCACCATATATTTTTTATAACAAGAATAAAAATGCCACAATAGCAATGACAATTTATTTTTAATATAAAAATTGTACAAGATGTGTGAAGAAGCTTTACCGAGACAGTAAAAGACTTAGGTAAATATATATTAACCATATATCTGGATTGGAAGACTCAAAATTGAAAAGAAATCAATTCTCTATAAAATAATATGTGAATATAATACAATGCCAAGTAAAATCCTAAGATACTATTGATGCAGAAAGGTCTTGAAAAAAAATCCTGGTTTGTTTAGAAGAATAAACATGAAAAATTGAATATCCAGAAATTTTCTGAATAAGAAGAGTAATGAAGTGAAACTTATCGTACTATATTTTAAAATACATTTTAAAGTCATTTCAAAAATGAAGAAGTCTTGACAAGGGAGCCAGAGTAGACCTATAAATCAACTGAAAACAAATAAGTGATTAATGATGATAAAGAGAGACCTTCGAATCAGTGGGGAAATGGTAAATATTCAGTAAGCCTTGTTGGGAAAACTAGAGAAAAATCTGCAGTTACAGAAAAAAAGAAAAGTGTATCCCTAATTCATACCTTCATCCAGAAGAAAATCCAGATGAATTAAAGATATAAATATTAAAATATGTAATTGTAAACATAAAAGAAGGAAATTCGGGTGGCTATTTGCACAATCAGGTTGGGGAAGAATTTCTAAACATGACGTAACAAGGAAAAGGGCAAAAAATCTGACTGCCTAAAGCTATTTAACATGGCACTGCAAAAATGCTGCAAACAAGGTTAAATGACAAATTTGGATGGAAATTATAATATGTGAGGCAAAAATATGACTGTAAAAATAAGATATTATTTGTTACATCTATTAGTGAGGGTCCTGGGAGAAAACAAGGCACACTTAAGCAGGGTGACTGGGAACAGCTTAATGTCACGGGCTTTTCACACAAGTGTGGGAAGGGCTGAGAGACCAGCCAGGGGCGGTGAAGGTCCAAGCAAGCAGCAGCCCTGGAGGGAGCCATCTCCCACCCTAAGTCAGGGGCAAGGGAGGAATAGCTCCTGGAGACCACCAGACAGGTGCCACCACCTTTGACGGAAGCATGCAGCCCATCCACCATCGGCCTGGCAGGGAGGGAGCAGAAGAGTCAATGCCTTGACCTCACTCTGCTCCTGTCTGCCCAGCTCTGCCAGTGGTTCCATTGCTGACCCATGTAGAGGCCAGAGAGCAAGAAGCCTGCTGATGAAAAGAGAGCAGGGTGGAGAAGGGCGGAGAGCGAGGCGAGGTGGAAATGGAAAACTTGTCACTGGCAACTATGAAAATAATGATTAACACTGGTGCTGTAGAGGGTGTGACAAACTGGAGGTTCAAGTGTGTGTTTGTGGTTGTGTAAATATTTCCACCCTTCTGGAGGTCAAGTTGACAATGTGAAATGTGCATAGCCTATAACCCAGAAATTCTACTGCAAAGGATCTATCTTCCAGAAATAGACAAAGTAACAGCATGGGTATTTGTGTGTGTGTGTGTGTGTGTGTGTGTGCGCGCGCGCGCGTGTGTGTGTGTGTACATACGCACATATATGAATATTCATCAGAGCACTGTTTATTATAACCAAGATTTTATAGCAACCTAAATATCCATCAGTAGGGAATGGGTTAAATATATTATTGTATTCATAAAATGGATTATTAAAATTGATCATTTAGGCTTATATTTCTTTTTTAATTTCAGTTTTATTGGAGTATAATTGACAAATAACTGGTTTAGATTTCTTTATAAAGAAGGATGTTCATAATAAACCATTATGTGACAAAATTAACACAGAGAATAATGAGCATGTATGTACAGAAAACAAATCAAAGGGATATATACCAGGAGGAAAGTGGTAAAATTATGGCTGATTTTTGTTTATTATTTTTATTTCTGGTTGTGTGTGTTTTCTAAGTTTTTAAGCAATCAATACAAATTGTTTAAGAGTTGGGTTTTTTAAACAAAAGAAGAGAGAGAAATTTGAATGTAAAACTAACTCTAATATCAGATATTTTTGGCGCTTTTCAATTTAGGTTCTTACTGGTTTCAAAAGAAAAATGTGTATCCTTTATTAACCAAAGAAAAAAAAACTAGATAGAGGTCTGCATCAGGGTAAATGAAGGCCTCTGTAATGAAAAGCCTGGGGAATGGAGAGCTATAAATATTTATGAGCAAATTGTATTTGGTGAGGAAAGAGACGTTTTTAATCATAGAAAAAGGTACATTATAGAGTTGCTCCAGCCACAAAAGTGACAGGATCACCAGTCATCAAACTCATCTTTTCCTCTAGCCGCTGAAATACAGTGCCAACCTCACAGCATGAAACCCATTATAAATTGCAGTCCTAATTTTACATTAATATCACAATAAGACTAAGAAAATTTAAGCGTCAAGCAGCATACAGCACACAGTACTACTTATGTCTTGTAGATGAACTGAAGTTTCTTAAAAATCTTTCCATATCCGTTAGATTAACTAGCTGTTCTTAGCTATTAGGGGAAGGCAGTTTATTCATAGAGATAATCAGAAAATCAGCCCATGAAAATAAAAGTATGTTCCATTCTGGGATCTGCATTAAACCCACAATTTCTGGCTTCAAGTTAAAAATGACAAATAGACCAAATACATTTCTCTCTCCTTCCTCTTTATAACTCACTAATGATAGTGAAAGGAAAATATATACACCTACCATAAGAAAGAGAACATGAGGGAATCCACTGGCAGACAGGAAATTTCAAGAAAATTCTGAGCGATGGAAGGAGGAATAGCACAATGTGTACACAGAGGCAGACATGGAAACTAGGGCACAAAGTTGCCTGCCTTTCTTGACAGAGCCCCAGGGGGCCTCGAATTAGAAACTAAGTTACATCACAAAGTGAGAGTAAGATGTAAAACTGAACAGAGGAAGACAAATTGGAAGTCTGCATGGTGGCCATCATACAGGATGACCTCCAGTGATCCTTACGTACTGGTATTCGTTTGTTCAGTCCCCTTCCGTATTAAATACAAAAAGCCCTATATGACCAATAGAATATAGCAGGAGTGACAAGGAGTGATTTTTTTTTTTTAACTTTTTATTTCATATTGGAGTATAGGTGATTGACAACATTGTGTTAGTTTCAGGTGTACAGCAAAGTGATTCAGTTATACATATACATATATTCATTCTTTTTTAGATTCTTTTCTCATATAGGTTATCACAGAATATTGAGTAGAGTTCCCTGTGCTATACAGTAGGTCCTTGTTGGTTATCTATTCTATACATAGTAGTGTGCGTGTGTTAATCCCAACCTCCCAATTTATCCCTCCTCCCCCATGTTTCCTCTTGGTAACCATAAGTTTCTTTTTGATATCTGTAAGTCTGTTTCTGTTTTGTAAATAAGTTCATTTGTATCATTTTAAAAATTAGATTCCACATATGATATTTGCATTTCTCAGTCTGACTTACTTCACTTAGTATGATGATCTCTAGGTCCATCCATGTTGCTGCAAATGGCATTATTTTGTTCTTTTTTATGGCTGAGTAACATTCCTTTGAATATATGTACCACATCTTCTTTATCCATTCCTCTGTCAATGTACATTCGACATATCTTGGATATTGTAAACATGCTGCAATGAACATTGGGGTGCATGTATCCTTTCGGACCATGTTTTGCTCCAGATATATGCCCAGGAGTGGGATTGCAGGATCATATGGTAGCTCTATTTTTAGATTTTTAAGGAAGCTCCGTACCATTCTCCTCAGTGGCTATACCAACTTACATACCCACCGACAGTGTAGGAGGGTTCCCTTCTCTCCACACCCTCTCCAGCATTTATTGTTTGTGGATTTGGGGATGATAGTCATTCTGACAGGTGTGAGGATGATATCTCACTGTAGTTTTCATTTGCATTTCTCTAATAATTAACGATATTGAACATCTTTTCACATGCCTCTTGGCCATCTGTATGTCTTCTTTGGATTAAAGACCTAAATGTGAGACCAGACACTATAAGCCTCTTAGAAGAAAACATAGGCAGAATACTCTCTGATGTAAATCGCAGAAACATCTTTTTCGATCTGTCTCCCAGAGTGATAGAAATAAAAACAAACAAACAAACAAAAATGAATGGGACCTAATTAAACTCAAAAGCTTTTGCACAGTAAAGTAAACCATAAACAAAATAAAAAGACAACCCACAGAATGGGAGAAAATATTTGCAAATGATGCAACCAACAAGGGATTAGTCTCCAAAATTTACAAGCAGTTCATGTGGCTTAATATCATAAAAACAGGCAACCCAATCAAAAAAATGGGCAGAAGACCTAAACAGACATTTCTCCAAAGATTTCTGAGTCTCGATCTTTGGAGGTTTTGCAAGCTTCCACTTTGTCCACTTGGATTGCTCCCTTCTGGAGAAGCCATGCTGTGAGGATGCTCAAGCAACCCTGTGGAGAGGCCATGTGGAGAGACCAGCACCGGCATCGACTTCCCAGGCATGTGAGTGAGTCCCCTTGGAAGTGGATCCCCCAGCCCCAATTTATGAGCAATCCCAAATCCAAACCACCAGTCAGAGCCGCTACCAAGTTTCTAACCCACAGAAACCTTCAGAGGTAATAAGTGACTATTTTAAGCCACCATGTTTGGGAGAAATTTGTTATGCAGCCACAGTGGTTACAAGAGTCAATATGTGACATGACAAGTATCAATACTACAACTTCACACAGAATATTTCGCACAGGGATCTGCTTTCCCCGCATGAGATCGGAAGCTTCTGCTTTGGACAAGAGTCTGCTTTAGACTCTCACCTTTGGAAGTATTCTTGAGTCCCAGGGCAGGTCAGCCCCTTGCTCCATCACCTGATACACAGAGGCACCTATCCACAAGCCCCAACCTTGCAATAGAACTCCCAAGCAACTTTCAACACCTCATTTTAAAATATAAAGAGACAATCGGCAATCACCAGATGTTTGTAAAAAGTCTTCCACATGAAAGAGAAAGTCCAGTATGAACAAAGAGAAGTTCATTTCAAAAAGAGAAAGAAAAAGAAGAATAGGTGCTGGGAATAAATGAGAACTTCAAAAATTTCTAATTGGTGGCATCAGAGAAAATTGACAAAATATTAAATCTAGTTTTTAAAAATCAGGATGATATAAAATGAGTAAAGTTCTTTGAAATTTAAATATTTGCCAGAATTTGAAAATTCAATAGAAGGGCTGGAAAATAGAATTGAGGACATTCCCCAAAACGTACAACTAAAAGATAAAAAATATGAGAGAAAAAAATTAGACAGAGAGAATCAGTCCAGGAGGTAGAATATGTAGGATTTGGTTTTCCATGAAGAGAGAATGGATAAAGAGGAAGGTTGGTCAAAGAAATGAATCAAAATTTTTTCCTAGAACTCATAAATTCAAAGGACTCACTGACTGAAAATGGGAAGGAAGTGAGAAAACGGAAAAGACCTATATCAAGACACATTCTGAATTTAGAATACTAGCAGTAAATGTAAGATCCTAAAAGCTTCCAGAGACAGGAAGGAAGGGAAGGAGGGAGGGAGGGGGAAAACCAAACTGCAAACAAAGCAGTGATCCTGTGAGCCGAATTGGATTTTCTCAAGAGCAAGCAATGCTGGATGCTAGACCGTGGAGGAGAGCGTACCCAATGTTGAGAGACCAGTAGTCCTATGGTTATGGACATGGACTCTGGAGTTGGTTCACCTGGGTTTGAATTTCTTGTGTTTCCACTTATTAGCTACCTGACCTCATTTTAACAATGTTCCTCTGCCTCCAGGTAGGTTGTCAATGGCCAGAGGCAGTCAGGCCCACGGTGAACAAAACAGAAAAAATGATCGGGACTTCTGAGTTGGGTTAGACAACATGGTTACTAGGAGTAAGGCCTGGCCTAGTCCTAGAAGGCAGTGCTGACAACAACCAGGATGAATAACGAAGTCCTCAGTCTACCAGCTGAAGTAGAGGGGCGACCTCACAGCCAAGGAAACCAAAGTGAGTTCTCTGGGACAGTGACCAAGAAGGGTGAAGATACTGGAAGGTGGTCTCCAGTCCCCATTCCCAAGAACCATCACAGAAGGCAAACACCAGTGGGACAGGACCAGTTGACCAAATTGGCTCCCGGGTGGGAGTTAAGATTTGCGAAGCTGACATACCTCCAGACCCAGCGGCCAAAGACGTCTACGCCTTCCTTCCTAGAAAGCAGAGCTTGGTTGTCACTTGCAGAACAAGGTCAGTTTAGCCAGGAGGGGTCACCAATAAGCCTGAATTGTAATGAATGTCTCCACCCTAAACTCTGAGAGCTCTGGGGCAGCAATTGTCCATCTTTATCCCCAGTGCTGAACACCTGGTCAGCACTCGCTAAATAAAGGAGAGAATTATGCAGGATTCTATGAATGAAAGATGCTTTTTACAGGGCACTGAATCAAAGGCTAAAGGCTTCAGATGGATATCCAGGCTTGGAATTAGTTTATCGCCCAACTGGACCCCTCCTTGGAGGCACTATCGCTTCCACTGGCCACTACCTCTTGCTGGTCACCTCCAAACCACACCCTCTGACACCTGCACTGCCCTAAAAGATGCCTGGCCCCTGGCAAGGGCAAAATGGCCGGTCATCCACTCTGATCCAGCTGATCAGAACAGCTAAGCCTGCCCAGAGGTCCCCTACCTCCTTTCCTCCACTGTGAGGATCTGTTCTACTCCAGGAAAATCACACAAAACTCCAACTTTCTTGATTTTTTTCCTGGCTGCCTCTCCTCTCAGGCATCCGTTGTCTTTTCCTTCTCTTTTGAGAACACAGTCTAAACTCACTGCCCAGGAACTGTGGGGAGAAACTTGCTTAGTGATACACAAACAAGGAAATTGAGTCTCAGAGAAGATGAACTTGTTCTTGGTCACAGAGCTCATCGGTGTTGAAGATAAGATTAAAATAATGCTGTCTCAGACTCGGCAGTTTGTGTACTCCATCAAACCCTCAAAGCTCTTGGACCTTCCACAAGCAGCCTCCCTGATCTCCCCAGCAGCTTCACGCTGCTGGCAAGTACAAATGAGCCCAGGCGTATACCTCCTACCTCCACGTGCCCTTTCTTTCCAGAGGGAGGAGACTGTCCAAAGCTTCATGCTCTATAAATCCTGGACTACACTTTGGTTTCAAAAAGGTCACATTCAAACTCAAGTCTTAGGAACACTTGCGTTCTTTGGCCTTTATCCTAAAAATATGGCCTCTTGCAAAATTCCACAAATTTGGAACAAACTCAAGGGGCAGGTCTGTCTGGAATGGGAAAAAGTAATGAAATGATGGTACACTATTTTCAAGGAAGTGAGGCTTTGCCATGGTGGTGTTCATATACTAATTGGAACTGGATGTATTAATCATACTCGGAAGAAAACCCTAAGTTAATGAATAATAAGAATATGTGAATTAGCAGATCAGAACAGGAATCCAAGCAGCTACAAAGCCCTGCTTACCGAGTCATTTCATTTTGGCTATGTAGGTACAATTATTGAAGCTCTTTAAGTTATTTATTCTCCAAAGTGAATAACTGTCTCTTTCTATATTCTTATGTATACTATTCCTCACTTAAGAATGTCCTTTTTTCTTTTTCGTGATATAGAAAAGAGAAACCTTAAAGACCTTGCTGAGTTATGACAAATTTTAAATTGGTCATACCAGAATTAATGAAATTTTAACACAATACCAGAATTATCTGTGGATTGTAAAAATAAAGGTAACATCTTGATTTTTAAGTGGTATTTCCTACCACCACGGGACATTAATAACCACATATTTGCTAAAATTTTTTAAACGCCCCCCAATATTACTGCCATGTACTTAATCCCATTCTTCTTAATTATGTGATTGTGTGGAAAATGTAAACCTACTTTGATAATCTTTCCTAAAGAAGCTTTTCCTTTTACTATATTTTCTTTTCTAAAGTTTTTATTCTCAGTGTTCTATAAAATATTTTACGGGTGATCACTTGATTCTATCAGCTGTCCCTTCTAAAAGTGTTCAACAGCCATAATACCAGTCATGGCCAAGAAAACCATGAAATTTACAGCCCAAATGGGAGCACGTCTGAGATCAAAAGGGGGCGCTATTAATAAACACACCAGGCATAAGCCAACCGTCCTAGGCAGGCAGAGAAGTACGGTCAGCCCGGCCCAGGGATCCCCGTCCAAAGAACACATCCTCAGTAAAATTTTCAAAGGATAAAGCAGAATGTACAAAGATTCTCATTGGTATAAAATATGCATTGGTGAAAAAACGAGAAGCAACCTAATATGGGAAAAATTAAGGTAAGGGAATAGAAGCTTGATTATAAATGTAGTTCATTTAATATCCTGTAACAATAAAAACGAATCGTCATGAAGATGATAACAACAGCATAAAATGGCATGAAAAATACCTATAATATATTTTCGAGTGAAAAGAGAATGCAGCTTCACATCAGCCCTGGACTCAGAGCTGTCTAAAATTTCATGCCGTTACGTACATGTATGAAGACGTGACCAGCTAGGGAATCTGTGGGCCCTTCTGAGTGTGGAGCCCTGTGTCACTGCCAAGGTCACACACCCCTGAAGCTTGATCACAGACTAGCTGAGGACAGACTAGCTGGAAAAACAGACAATGAAAACAAGTGAGTCATTTATCAGGGTTATGGAATTTACTGGTTTTATTTTTGTTATTGCTATTATAATATCATTTTTCCATAAATTCAAGGAAAAAAATTTAATTGGTAATGCCTCCTTAGGTTCACATAGTGAGAGAAACTTTGTTTTGACAAGGTGGGCATTTTCTGCCACCGTGAAAACAGACATACCCTCAGGCTGTCGTTCTCGATCCTGCCTGAACACCAGGCAGGATTGAGAATGACCCCCGTTGTTTTGCCACTTTATACATTTCAGGTCCACGCTTCGCTCACACTGATTTTAATGCAGCGGGTCTAAATCAAAGCAACTGACACCCAGCTACAAAATATTCTAAAAGGCCTTTTCCAACAGAAGGATTTCCAGTGTTGGTTTTGGCCTTTGGGATCTCATTCTCTTTCAAAAATAAAGCATTTTTCATAATTTAATCATGACAAGTCATGCGGGGGAAGGGGTATGGTTTGTGGTTTTGGCTTGCTGTTCTGTTTTGCGTTTGTTTTGTTCATAAAAAACTCACTCAATCTGGATATTCTCATCCTTAGGTGAGCTTTCCAAATAACAAATACACAGGCTATGAAATTCTACGGTAAAATAACACTCCATTTGTAAGAAGCCCAAGAAGAAATGTTAGGTACAGAGAAGGAGAGATTTGTTTAAAGAATTGTCGAGATTTTTTCCATCTCTAGGTCTTCAAGAAAGGATCTGGCATGGCTTTATATGGGGTTTATTTTGGCAAACCACAAAACGTATGAATAAAAACAGTATCCCAGACAACCGGTAACAACCAAAGATACATGGAAGATATCTTCATCCAGGTAAGCGGTACACCCACCATGCATTTCTCAATACAAGCATCATCTCCTTGCAATGTCTGTCATGGGCACCGGCAGAGTCAGAATTAGGGTGAGGCAGGTAAGGCATCTAAGGTAAAAATTAAGGAGGCCCTTGCACCACCCAGAGAGTGGGTGCCTCCCACTAGCTCCCTGCTGGCCGCACTCTGAGCACAAGAGTAGAGATTTATAGCATGCATGTTGTAATCTTGACCCCAGAACCAAATAACAATTTTTCCCTTAACAGATTTTTTGAGAAAATTCTCAATCATCAGTAAGTCATTATTTGAATTAGACGCTATCTCCAGGAAATCTGGTTTTCAAGTATCCATTAACAATAGGTCAAAAGATGCCTAGTTAAATCCTTTGATGACATAAATAGAATCTCTGTACCATTTATTCTGTATTTTTAGACCTAAAATGACCTTTAAACAAAATGTTATCCACCACATCCCCATTCTGCAGAGTAACCAGAAACCCTTTGCAAACAAGCTAATGCTCTGTACTCCACTCTGAGAGGTAAGAAGGAGTGAGAAAAAGAAAAATTCTTACAGAGGGGGGAAAAAGATGGGAGAACCGCTGTCCACACTAGGTGCCCCCAGCTCATCTCAATTCTGGGCACTGAGGTTTTCAACCTACAGCCCCAGTGCCATCAAGTTTAGGTGTTGCATCCTTTGCTGTTCAGGGCGCGTGGAGCAAATGGTGCCCAGCAGCCAGCCTTGGCATTACTTAAGAGTCTGCTGGAAAAGCAGAATCTTAGGTCCCACTCCAGACCTTCCGCATCGGTACCTGCATTTTAACAAGACTCCCAAGCGATTTGTAGATGCTTCCACACTGAGACGCATCTTCTATTCCAGCCCACTCCTTCTCCAACAGCCTCTGAAGTAGTATCAGTGTCATAAGCAAATGGACCTGCACATCTGGGTAAATCCAGGCTTGCCTGTCTCCAAGCAACCGTGGCCTCTAACCCTTGATGTGTTTGCCCAACCTCACCGTGGGTTTCTGCCGCAAGCACTCTGTTTTGATTCACACTCTTTGGGAATCCCATTCTGTGCCCGAGAGGACTTAGGAAATTTGTGGGCGTGATTTTGGGTTGTCTCGGGATGGGGCGTGCTATGGGTATTTAGTGGGCAAGAGTCAAGGATAACAATGTTCGGCCATCCATGGGATCATCTTGCATACAAAGAGTGGCCCTGGATTCCATGAAAATTTCAAGCATCCCCCTGGGCATTCCTGTAGGTGAAAAAAACGGCCATCGTTATCTGAGCCTAAAACTCAACTTCGTTTCACAGATGAGCACAAAGCATTTTTGCAAGACTGCAACTAACTGTGCAAATCAAGGGAAGTGGAACAGGTTTTTTACCAAGAATTGTTCAGGAATTTCCTGAAAAATCACATTAATAATGACAACGCCACTCCCGGTAATTCAATTGCTGATTCGACACGCCTGTGTCAAGCTGCATTCGCAGATATAACCACTTCTGCAGTTATAACTTCTAGGGCCAAGCTACTCAAAGTGTATGCCAGGTGCCAGCAGCACTGACATCACCAGGAAGCTTATCAGAAATACAAACTCTCAAGGTCTACCCAACACCTACTAAACCAGAATCTGCTTTTTAACAAGATCCCAGGAGATGTGTATGCAGGTGAGTTTGGGGAGCATTGTTCCAGTGGGGTTGTGCACAAGCATTATATATTAAAATAAATTTTATCAGTTCATTTTTAATTTCTTTTCTATTTTATAGTTAGGGCATACTGGTTTTTTAAAGTTACCTTTGTAATCAATCATCAATGCCTAAGGATTTAATCAACCATGCCTGTGTAGTGAAGCCACCATTAAAATCCAAAAGGAGGGGTTTCAGAGAGCTTCCAGGTTGGTGAAGAAGAATGCCTTCATGTGCCACTGATCAGGGCTCCAAACTCAAAGAGGACTGAAGTTTCTTTATTCTCGACCTCACCCTATGAATCTCTTCATCTGGCTGTTAGTTCCTGTGCTTTAATATCCTTGGTAATAAACAACTCGTCTGCCATGTGGCTGACAGGTCTTGGTGCTCCAGCCTGGTGTCAGGCCTGAGCCACTGAGGTGGGAGAGCCGAGACCACTGGTGGACCACTGTTCAGGACGTTGGTCCACCAGAGACCTCCCGGCCCCATCTTTGTTTTCATCTTTATTTTGTCAAACACGTGCAAATCCTTTTGTAATTATTTTTTTAATTTAATTTTTATTTTATATCGGGGTATAGTTGATTTACAATGTTGTGTTAGTTCCAGGTGTTTTGTTTTAAACAGAGGGCATTGTGTCAGGGTGAAAGCCACTTAGTTGGGACTTGACCACCTGCCCAGTCATTGATTATCAATTCTCTTTAGCCTACAAAGACTAGGTGAAGACTTGGAGCCACCTAACTTATGGTGTCACCATTGACAGAAATTCCTGGTGCTGCCACCCATGAACTAGATGGATCGCCTTAGATAATCACACCCGTCCAAATCAGGGTGAAATCCCAGGGTTCTTTGGGATAGAAACTATCTTTTCCCTCCCTGGCTAACCTCTTTCTCTTGATGATCAGACCCATGGCCAAGTTAGCTGCCCCCTCCACCACTACAAAATTTTCTCCCATACCTACACAAGTTTTTCAAATCCTGATATGCTCTGCAAGTAATCCCAGCAGAGTTATGAAGCAGGTACAGATAGGATCTAGCGGCATTCAAACTTGAGGATTATATAGGAAACTTTCTGAGCTTCCCGAATGTTACATACACCTACATACAACTGAATACACAAATACATTTCCAAAGCAAAAGTGGATGACTTGGCAAGGATGAGAGAGGTCTGTGCTGATGCTTGTATAACACATCTTTCCTCGTTATGGCGTAAACTCTCGAAGAATTGCTTCTTTCAATTAGAAAAGCTAAATTATGTCATCTTAGTTTGGATTATGCCATTATCAAGAGAGTTAGGAACTGAATCACCCAAGTTTCAGCTACACAAATCGTCTAAGAAAATCTAGTCATTTCCAAGTATAGTAATATTTGACCTTGTGTATAGGAAGCATGCTAGAATTATCACTTGGGCAAAAGTTTTAAGGACACATTATATATCTGTGATACTCACAGCATTATTCTTCCTTTTGATGCAGTTTCTAGCAATCCAAAGAGAAGTACCCAATTTGCCAGTTATATTTCCACTATATTTCCATTTACAATGATCACTTTATGCCAATTTTTCATTATGTACTTGAAATAATTTTTCATTCCAACTATCCTACCCTAAATCCTCACCTCTAAACTTGCAGCTTAACTAATAGCATGATTTGTTCTATAAACAGAGAAACAGACTCACAGACACAGAAAACAGATTTGTAGTTGCCAAGAGGAGGAGGGGTGGAGAAGGGATGGATTGGGAGTTTGGGATTAGCAGATGCAGACTATTATATAGAGAATGGATAAACAACAAGGCCCTACTGTATAGCCCAAGGAACTAGATTCAATATGCTGTGATAAACCATAATGGAAAAGAATATGAAAAAGAATATATAAATCCTTATATATATACACGCATATATATATAAAACTGAATCACTTTGCTCTATATCAGAAACCAACACAACATTGTAAATCAACTATACTTCAATAAAATAAATTAAAATAAAAACACTTTTCCTTTCTGGTCCAGAACCGGGCATTGCATTTACTTGTCATGTCTTTTGAGTTAATCTGGGATAGTCGCTTGGTCTTCCTTTGTCTTTCATGACCTTGAAGAGTACAAGCCAATATTTTATATGATGCCCCTCAATTCGGGTTTCGTCTGATGTTTCCTCATGATTCATTTATGCATCTTCATTTAAGTAACCATGTACATGAAGACATGGAAGACCTCAGGATATTCTGCTAACGGAAAAATGTGACCACGTTTGTCATGGTCACAAAAGAAAGCAGAAGGCCTACTCAAAGAATTTAACTAAAATTATTTTAATGAATGTACCCTTTTCAGAGGTGTGGACAGGGTTAAGGAAGCAGCAAGGGGTCAAGGGAACGTGAAGGTAATGCATCCCGGGATTAGCAGAGTGGGAGCTTAACCAGCACTGAACTGATGGAGCAGGAGGAAGGGACCACTAGCTGGGGGTGAGGAAGAGGGGTCGCCAGGTGGGGGCTTCGGCCACCAGAGGAACACGGGCTGGGAGTCTCCTTTCCAGTCTCCTACGACTGCCTCCCTTTAGCCAAAACTAACCAGAAGCAAAAAGACCAGGGAATCGAGGTGATATGTCCATAGCAATCAGCTTTCCAAGGTGCAGTGCAGGAGAGGGAAAGGTAGAGAAGAGATCTTAGGGAACAAGACAAATAGAGAACAGCCCACACAGGGAGCAAGTCCCAGAGTGTAAGGATATTTTAAAAAGATGTCAACTTGGATTTTTCTCAGGGTGCAAAATTTCAGCTAGGGGTCAGACCTGAAGACAGAAGGCCCTAAGCTCTCTGTGTTTGGTGCCCACAAAGCAGCCAGTAATGGGGCCGCCCTCCCCAGAGATCTCACAGACAGAAGCAAAAATGTAGAACCAGGCCTACTGCCACCGCCGGTACCTGGCCCTCCTTAGACTATATAGAAAGCGAACTGTTCAACGGTCTTAAAACCGCAACTCATGGGAAGAATCTATCCCCTCTGTCCCCCAAGAGGACAGAGAGAGAGCAGGTTGCTTCCCCTTCCCAAAACAAGGGAGGTGATCTTTAGTGAGACTCCAAAAAAATTATGCGTAAAGATTGGGGGTGACTGCAAGAAGCAGAGATTGGCATTTTATTCCCTATATGGATGTCTGGTTGACCAGCAGACCTGAGGGTCGCTCCACACTCCCTACATAAGACAGCAGACTAGCAGAGAGATGGCAAGTGGATGAGTACCAGTGGAAAGAAGGTCAGGATTGTCCCCATCCCCTCAGGTTCTTTTTTTAAAATTTTTATTGGCATATAGTTGACTTACAATGTTGTATTCGTTTCAGGTGTACAGCAAAGTGAATCAGTTATACATATACACATATCCACTCTTTTTTTTTTTTTTTTAGATTCTTTTCCCATATAGGTCATTACAGAGTACTGAGTAGAGTTCCCTGTGCTATACAGTAGGTCCTTATTAGTTATCTCTTTTATATACAGCAGTGTGTATATGTCAATCCCAATATGCCAATTTATCCAGCTTCTTGATTTTCGACAGACATGGAAGATGAGATTCCCCCAGGTGTCTGCCAGCTTCTGAGATGGTTTTGGCCAGTTGAGACTGAAGAACTCTTCTTAGAACCTTAGAGTTGGGTATTTTAGGAGGCAAAGGTGTATCCTATCAGAGAATGGCAATGGACACCATGCTTGGCTGGAAGAGGTATTCAAGCATGACCAAGGGCTATAAATGCCTGCAACCCTGAATGGAAGCAAGCCACTCTTGCAAGGGGCACATGGAGACTTTCACCATCAGTGAGCTCACAAAGGCTAGAACAGCAGATGCAGCCAGGGAAAAAAAGGCTGCACGCTAGTTCCCACCGCCACGCCCACGCAGACCCAGCCACTGGAGTCACACACAAGTCTGGTCTTCACTGAACTTGGGGAGAAGACCTTCTCTGAACTACACTTAAGACTGAAATTTTCCAATAAATATAATCCTAAATATTGAAATGAAACCATTCTAACAACTGAAAGTAACAAGAAAGTTATGGTGAGGACTGAGGTTTCATTAAGGAGCCCACTCACCACCGAACGGAAAAAGGGAAGTTTAAAATATCACACTCATTTCTGGAACTTCCCTGGTGGTCCAGTGGGTCCAGTGGTTAAGACTCTGCACTTCCGCTGCAGGGTGGGGAGGGTTCATGTCCTGGTCAGGGAGCCAAGATCCCACATGCCTCGGGGCCAAAAAACCAAAACATAGGAGTCAAGATCCCACATGCCTCGGGGCCAAAAAACCAAAACATGAAACAGAAACAATTTTGTTAACAAATCCAATAAAGACTGTAAAAATGGTCCACATCAAAAAAAAAAAATCTTAAAAAAAAGAAAACCATTAGAATAAATACTGCAAACGCCATTACGATTTTAATGTTCATTCCCTTTCTAAGGCTCAGTATTAAATACCTTCTTCATAAATGAACTTAGCATTTTTTCAGTGTTTTCGGTAGATTCGTATTCATGTAATTCTTCCCAGGTTCCCTTTGCCATCTGAAAAAATGTGTTGTTCACGGTAAATGCTTACCGTGAACACAGCCATCACTCAAAGTTTTCCTTCATCTGCATGGTTCTGACGTGCCTTTTCCTGCATCCGTCTCTCCCGCGGAGCATCTCTAATGAGCCTCCCGGAAAAGCACACGTGCAATTCTGAAGGTGCAGTGTCCCAGAAAAGCTCAGCAACTTCTCCCATGTTCCTTTCTCTGTGGCCTCCTGCGCTTTCTCCTGCGCCCTTTCCTAGCTCACATCGGATTACACATCTAGTGCTTTCCCTGCTGAGCTGGTGATGGTACTCAGACAACTGACTCTCAGTATTCCAGTCTTCGTACATTCTACACGCATTTACGAGGGCTTACCGTGTGTCGGGGCTATTTGGGGCTGGAGGATAACAATGAATAAAATATGTTCAGCCCTTGCTGACCACACACCAAGGCAACGACCTTCCCGTGGCTTATTGGCCACAAGGCAGCCAAGAACTATATTCCAAGCTTAGCATGAATACCACCCCTCTAATACTTTATAATTTTCAAAAGTGACTACCATGATGGTCTTGGCTGTTAATATTGTACTTTGAGTAGGTTGGCAAAAAAAAAAAAAAAGAATCCAAGCTTACAGCTCACTTTCTTTCACATTTTCTGCCTGTGATAACCTACCTCTCTGGGTCATAAAATCTTAACAGAGTAATCTTAAGTTTATGAGGAGTGAAAGCCGTTAACAGTCATTTTTAAAGATGTTTATGTAGCATAATAAAACCAGACTGGACATGACTCAATCCCATGACAACCTTTAGAACGCTGTCACAATTGCCACTCATTGTTGAAAGAGCTTAAATCAGCTTTGTAAGTGAATGTCTCTGGCATAAAGATTCACGTGGGACAAGAATGAGATTAGAGGTTTATTCTTCTATTACTGTGCTGCCTGTAACTCTAAACTCCCTGGAAGGCAACAAAATAGTTTAGGGACTTTAGTTGGAAACACCTGATTTATAGTGATTGTCTCAGCTCTCTGCTTGCTTTTGAATAAAGTTAATCCTTATGCACCCATTCAGGTACAAGCACATCTTTAATGAACTTTCCGTTAATTCCTCTCTTATCGAAATAAAGCTTTTGATAGAGTTGTTTCTCTACATGGAGTTTACATTTTTTTATTTGAGAAGAAAAGAAACAAAAGTTCAAAGAAAATGGAATGTACAGGCTAGAAAAGAAGGGAAATTAATAAACCCACGGCACGTGAAACTCACTTCTGAATCTGGCTCTTAGGATTCATTAAATATCGTGTCTGTTGAGAGAATACTCTGGATCATTTTTAGAATCTTTTGCTTGGGTATAAATAATCCTCCTTCAATATTTCAAACTCCTGGGTAGTATGTTTTCTGGATTTTCTTTAACAATACATTGCTTACCAAAATTGTTAAGTAACATATTCTACTATTCTACAACCGTGTTGATTCACAACTAAAACCAAAAACCTTCTGTTTAGATAGGGTGGAATTATGCCAAGTAATTACAATTTGTTGGTTTAAAATGATTGCTCCTGTTGAATCTTTCAAATCTGTTTCCTTGGTTCCCTGCTCAGCTTGAAGTTGAATCCTTCTCCCCCTCAAGTCACATTCCTTTTAAATAGACTCACTCAACGCTTACCCCTCAAGTGACTTCTCACCAAACTATTCCTTAACAATATTTCAGTCCAGGCAGAACCAAATTCCAACAGAGGGAATGTGACTCCAAGCCAGAACCCTATCTTTTTATAGAACAGAGTAGAATCCACAGCTATTTGACTTGTACAATAAATAGTGCATACCCAGTGTCACGTGCACGAGAGCTTAATAAAAGAGTTTGATGATGCAATACCTGGGGCAAGAGAGCCACGAGGAAATCCTAGAAGAAGGATCAGGGCCCAACCCTGCAACAAATTTAATTTAGCCCACCAAATCACAACATGTAATTGATAATAACAGTGAACAAAGAAGAAAAGCTCAGCAGTTAATCCTTAGGCACTACACTCGTGATATTCAATTATAGCATGGAAAATACATGTAATAAAATATACTAGAAGATTAACGCTTATAAAACTGTTAGCCTTCTCAACATCTACTGCACTTATCCTAGTATGCATAGTAAGGCATTGAATAGAAGCCTTTGATCAGTTATAGTCCAAATTACAAGCCTAACATCCTACCTATTAGGCATTAACAAATACAGATGGTCATTTTAACATTCACATAGACAAACTGCACAAGCTACTGCTTCTTTTGACCCCTGTAAAAACACTCCCTTGGTTTGGAAGTATCACTTTTTAATAGCATTGCTGATTAATAATCTTCAAGAAATTATAGAAAACAAGAGAAGCACAAATGAACTTTTCAATGGGGTAAGAGGTAGATTCCACAAATTCTGTACAAGTGCTGTCCAATGGAAATATTATAGCTATAATAAAAAATGTTAAAAGAACCAGATGAAATAAATTTTAATAGTATATTTAAACTCAATATATCAAAATATTATCATTTTTATGTAATAAATATACAAATTATTGATAAAACATGTTTAATCCTTTTTTCTATGTGTCCAAAATTTGATTATGTATTTTTTTTGAAATATAGTTTGCATACAATACTATGATAGTTCAGGTGTACTATACAATGATTTGATATTTGCAAAATTATGAAATGATCACGCTGTCTATAGTAACCATCTATTCACACACAAAGTTATTACAATGTTTTTGACCATATTCCTCATGCTGTATGTTACACAGCATAAGTTATTTATTATACACTGGAGGTTAATCTCTCTTAATCCCCCATCACTTATTTCTCCCACCCTCTCAAACCCCACCCTTCTTGCAATGACCCATTTGTTCTCTATACCTATAGAGAACTGTTTTCATTTTGTTTTGTTTGTTTTGTTTTTTAGATTTCACATATAAATGAGATCATGCAGTATTTGTCTTTTTCTGACATACTTCACTTAGAATAAGCTCTAGATCCATCTGTGGTGCTGCAAATGACAATATTTCATTTTTAATGGCTGAGTAATATTCCATTGTGTGTATATGTGTATATATACATATATATATATATGTGTATATATACACACATACACACCACATCTTCTTTATCCATTCATCTGTTGGTGGACACTGGGTTGCTTCCATATCTTGGCTATCGTAAATAGAGCTGCAATGAACACAGGAAGGCATATATCTTTTCAAATTAGTATTAGTATAGTTTGAAATCAGGAAGTGTGACACCTCCAGATTTGTTTTTCTTTCTCCAGATGGTTTTGGCTATTCTGGGTCTTTTGTGTTTCCATACAAATTTTAGAATTATTTATTCTAGTTCTGTGAAAAATACCTTTGGTATTTTGATAGGGATTGCATTGAATCTGTACATTGCCTTGGGTAGTATGGTCATTTTAACAATATTAATTCTTCCAATCCATGAGCATGGTATACCTTTCCATCTGTTTATGTCATCCTTAATCTCATTCATCAGTGTCTTATACTTTTCCAAGTACAAGTATTTTGCCTCCTTGATTAGATTTATTCATAGGTATTTTATTCTTTTTGATGAAACTGTAAATGAGATTGTTATCTAAATTTATTTTTTCCGACATTTTGTTGTTATTGTACAGAAATGAAACAAATTTATTAACTTTGTATCCTGCAACTTTACTGAATTCATTTATTAGTTCTAAGTTTTTCTGGTGGCATCTTAAGTATTTTTAACACATAGTATTATGTATTTTCCTTTTATCACATTGAATATAAAATGCCACTCCTTTCTTACCTGCAAAGTGTCTGCTGAAAAGTGAGCTGATCATCTTATGGGAGTTCCCTTGTACATAACTAGTTGCTTTTCTCTGCTGCTTTTAACATTCTCTCTATATCTTTAATTTTTGCCATTTTAATTATAAAGTATCTTGGTGTGAACCTCATTGTGTTCATCTTGTTTGGGACTGTCTGTGTTTCCTGGACCTGGAAGTTTGTTTCCTTTCCCAGGTTAGGGTAGTTTTCAGCTATTGTCTTCAAATGAGTCCTCTGCCCTAATATCTCTATTTTCTCCTACTGGGACCTCTATATAGCAAATGTGAATATGTTTGATGTTGCCCCAGAGATGTCTTAAACTATCCTCATTTAATTTTTTTTTTTCTTTTTTGTTCTGCTTGGGTGATTTCCACTACTCGGTCTTCCAGTTTGCTGACACATTCTTCTGTATCATCTATTGATTTCTTCTGGTGCATTTTTCATTTCAGTTACTGTATTCTTCAGCTCTGCTTGATTCTTCTTTATATTCTCTACCTCTTTGTTAAAATCCTCACTGTGTTCATCCATTCTTCTTCTCCCAAGCTCATTGAGCATCTTTATGATCACTACCTTGAACTCTTTATCAGGTAAATTGTTTATCTTCACTTTGTTTAGTTCATTTTCTGAGGTTTTGCCTTGTTCCTTCATTTGAAACATATTAGTCTGTCACCTCATTTTGCCTTGTTCTCTGTGTTTATTTCTGCGTAGTAGGTGTCTTGGTCATGTTTCCTGATCTTGCAGAAGTAGCCCTATGTAGGAGACATCTTTTGGAGCCAAGAAGCCCACTCTATATGTTCTAAGGTTGCCCCCTAAGTGGACTGTGTGGTCTCTTCTGTTGTGGTGAACCACCTACTGTAGGCACACTGGTAGGAACATCTGGGTCCCTTGGTTGGCCTCCAGGTCCTGTTTCGTGCAGTGGTTGCCAGTCCAGTGGATGGTGGATGGGACCAGGTCCCCACACAGCTGGCTGTGTGGCTCTATGGATCCCAGACTGATGCTGACCTGCTGGCACACAGCTAAGCCCTGCACTAATAGGCTAGAGGAAGGACTCCAAAATGACTCTCACCAGCACCAGGGTCCTGATTATAGAATGAGCTCCCAAAAATGCCTGCCACTAACATTATGTACCAAGGAGGAGTCCCAGCAAGTGAGTCTGACCCAGGCACCTTTCTGAGCTAGGACTCAGAGCATGTAAGATTTTGCATGAGCCCTTTAAGAGCAGAGTCTCTGTTTCCAATAGCTCTCCTGTACACAAGTTCTGCTGACCTTCAAAGCCAGCTGTTCTGGGGGCTCCTCTTCCTGGTACAGGACCCCCAGGCTGGGGAGCCTGATGTGGGGCTTGGACCTCTCACTCCTTGGGGAGAAGTTCTGCAATTGTAATTATCCTCCCTTTTGTGGGTCTTCTGCTGTGGGTGTGGATCTCGACTGTACCATACCCCTGCCCCTCCTACCCATCTCTTTGTGTTTCCTTTTTATATCTTTAGTTGTGGAAAATCTTTTCTCCTATTCTTTGGGTCATTCTCATCAACAATTGCTCTATAAATAGTTTTAATTTTGGTGTGCCCATAGAAAGAGGTGAGCTCAGAGTCTTCCTACTCTGCCATCTTGGCCACATCCCTGATGTGTATCTTATATTTACACAATATCTTAATTAGGAGGACCAGCCACATTTTTAGTGGCCTATAGCCACATGTAGCTCTTGGGCTGTAAGCTACTGACCTATAAGCTACTAACCCCAGCACGAGTCTAAAACTGATTGTGTCTTGGTAAAGCCTGAAGCAAAAGCTTATGCACTACTACTTCATTAAAGATGCAATACCAGGAAGTAGAAATGGGACAAAGGGAGAGTGCAGCAGGGAAGGAAGGTCAGTGAGTCAGCCATAGCTTGGAAACAAGGACAATTGTTTGTTCCATCTCATACAACCATCTTCTGAGACATGTAGACCACTATGTCTCAGCAGGAGGAAGGAAGAATTTATCAGCTAGCTTCCATCTCACCTTGACCCAAGTTTACTTCACAGAACATTAACTCCCCCACACTTTCAAGTCACATACAACATGATGCCAGTTCAGATTCCACAGCATCTCACACCCTAGGGGCTATACGGAAAGCCTGGAGAAGCAAGCAAGTAATGTACAGCTGGGGTAGGATGCAGAGCATTGCTGGGTTGTACCCATGTGAAGGTAGTTGCCATAGCAGCTGGGAAAACAAATGGCCAAGGGCCCCAGGGACAAGAGTGGTAGAGAGTATGTGAGGTGGTGGATAAGAAACGTCTGATGCAACCAAGAGAAGAATGCACAAATGACTAAGAGTTGCCGCTGGTGCACCCAGACTGAGTCATGTCAGACTAAATTCATATTATGCTTTGTTCAAAGCACCAGATGTGCAGATCATGTTATGACTTGCCTGGATCTCCACCTCTCCATTGTCCATCTAATCTTTAAATCTGATGTAGCTCAGTTCCTTTGTACAAACCAAGTGTTGCCCTCCTCAAATTTCTGTATGGAAAGAATTTAAAGAACCCCAAACCAATAACACCACATCCAGAGGGCTTTGCCCTGATTTTCTTCTGATCCTAGGACCCAGTTCTGGTAAGCGGATTTCTGTACTGTTACTTAGTTCTTATCCTTTTTCCCTCTATTTCCTTCCTCTTTCCCATGAAGCTGGAGACCAGTATCTGCCAGGATCCATCAGCCTGAGGCTGGGGTTGTTCCTTCATTTCTTTGTATTACTGTTCACTTCCCAGGGTATTGATCTACCTAGAACCCAGATGACTTGTTTTATTGGGTCTTCCAAGTAGAGATGTTTCCCTGGTGTATCCCTGTCACCCTGGTCTCCACAAACAGCCTTCCTCAGTGTTATTGGATTTCCCACAATATCTGCAGCTTAATCTATCCCCCTGCTCCACCCTCCCGAGTGTTCATTCTACTTTAAAGGGACATCAGTTCTCCCAAGTGCAAAGATCTGCTGTCTTTGGTTTTTCCTACCTACAGCCTTCTCCAGGGGCTTCTGCTCCCCCTCCTGTAGTTTGCACACCCCTTTCTCTGGACAGACACAGCCCTGTCCCAGGGTTCATGGCTTGGTGAGCAGAAGCACCTTTGTACAAGTCACAAGCTGCCCCACTTCACCTTTGCCTTCACTTTTGCTTCCTGGAAAACATTTCCTCCACACTCTTCCAAAGACTTTCTTCTCATCCTTCCAGTCTTTGCTTAAACGTTCTCCCTCAGAGAGGTCCTCTCTGGCCACCCATTCTAACGTAGACCCTTACTAACATCTCATGTTACCCTCAAAGCACCTGTCATAATTTATATATTGTATACCCGTTTGCTTATTTACTTATCTGTCTTCTATTTCAGACTGTAAGGTCCATGAAAGCCGAAATTACCAATTTATATCTAGCCTCCTTCATAGTTCTAAAATCGGTATTTTTTGAATGAATGAATAATCTATTTATCTAGCAGTCAGGCTCCTTACATTAAAAATCAAGGGAATGACAGAGACTAAGGGCCAGGATCTCACAGGGGTCAGGCAGGCAGCGTAATATGTAAACCACTGGTTTGCAACACTAGAAAGTAGCAGGATTGGGGGGAAACTGCAAAAAAAAAAAAAAAAAAAAAGACATTTGATTTCAAATTTCAGATATATTCTACTGGCCCAATGGAACTCACCCTGGTCTCAGCCCATTACCTCTGCCCAGACTGCTGGACTTCCTTCAGCTCCTGCAGCTTGAGGACCAGGAATCCAGGACCCATGGACATAGCGCTCTCTTAATTCTCTTAAAATAGCCTCGTTGGCAAACGAATACGGAATTTTACCCCCAGGACTTTGTATGTGTTATTCCCTCAACTCCTTTCACATCTGTCTTCTCCACCTTCACTTTACCAACTCCTATTCACCCTTCCTCAAGGAGCCTTTCATGACCATCCCCACCTTCTCCCCATCCTGTGTGTTTGCACCGTGCCCGGTACTGCAGTTTACCTGCTTGTCTCCCTCCCAGACCCCCCTTAAGGGAAAGGGCTGGGAATTGTGCCCTGCTGTATCCTTGGCACCTGGTACTGTGCTTGACACAAAATAGAATTCAAACTATTTACTGAAGGAACAAATGACTCCACCATAGGGATTCTTAGCTGGTTAACCCACACTGCTTTGGAAGCTAAAGAATGGATCCAGATACAGGTGAAGGTCGCTAACGCTGCAACCAGGCTCCATCCTCGTTGATCTCCTTTCTGAATGACTCTACTGAAGGTGAGCTCTGCTCTGACTTGCGAGGCGTGCAAAGCAGGGCAGAAGAGTCAGGGTGTTGGGAAATGGCCAAAGGAGAGGAGATAAGAGATTGTGGCTGTGGTGAGTGTGGGCTGAGGTCATGGTTTTGTAAACCGAGCTTGAATATTTTTGTGAGTGCTGGGATGCACAGGATGGTGGAAGAGCGTGGAGGAGGAAGCGTGGCTCAAGGTCGGAATGTGCATTGGATTTGCTTCCTGGTGGTTTTACAAGCCTAAGACTGGAGCTCTTCCCGTGGTTTCACTTTTGTTTTGCCAGAAAACCCGTAAGTGCTATTTTTAAAGTAGCATTGCTGGCAAGATGCTATAAATTAATCTGCGTGTACCTTTCCCACCCACCTCGATTATATAACATGGTTAGAACCCAGCTCCCTCTCTTGGTCATCATATACACATAAATCTAACTGGTTCATTCTCCCTCTTAAATGAATGGAGTGACATTTGCTTTATTCTTGAATTTGATGTCAGGATTGCTGAATGTCTGTTAAGCTTTAGGAGAGAAGAGTTGATATAAATGGAGCCAAGAAAATCATATATTTTATATGATGGCCAAACGTCTAATGCAGTCTCTAAAAACAATCCACCCAGTGGAACCCTTTGGGGTACTGGTCTTCTCTAGCTTATTGTCTCACGAATGCCTCTCTCCATGAATCATAGAATCATATCTGTTAGTAGCTAGTAGATCCCCATTGATGCTAGCCCTAGGAAATTATAAAAGTAGGGATGCTGCATGTGTGTAACTACTTAATTCTCACAGCAGCCTACTGAGATGGGTGCTTGTAACACACCATGGAGTTACCCTGCATAAACACTAGACTTGCATTGAACATGAGGGGCTGGAAATTGAGTTAATAATAGATCACGCCTACATGATGAAACCTCCATAAAAATCCCTGAAGTACGGGGTTCAGAGAAGTTCCAGGCTGGTGAACAGATCTACATGTGGTGGATGGATGACGCACCCCCATCTCCACAGGGACAGGATTTCCTGCACTCGGAACCCTTTCGGGATTCCCTGCACATATCTCTTCCATCTGGCTGTTCATCTGTATCCTTTATCATATCCTTTATTATATAATAAACTGGTAAATGTAAGTAAGTGTTTCCCTGAGTTCTTTGAGCTGTTCTAGCAAATGATTCAATCCAAGGAGGGGGTTTGGGGACCCTCTGATTTGTAGCCGAACCAGAAAGAAATTGGGAGTAAACTGGGGACTTACCACTTACTATTGGCATTTAAAGTGGGGGCTGTCTTGTGGGATTAGCCCTTAACCTACAGGGTTGCACTAACTCTGATTAGTATCAGAATTTAATTAAATTGTAGGACATCCAGCTGATGTCACAGAGAATTACTTGGTGTGAGAGAAAAAAATATCATGTCTGATATCAGAAGTATTATGTGGTTATGGGTATAAGCAAAGGAAGACACCCAGGAAAGTTTTTCCTGTATACCCCCAATGATCTTCACCTTCTAATACTGACACCCTTGTTTTAATTTTCTTCCTTGGGTGTGGGCTAAACTTACTGACTTGCTTCTAACACATAAACTATGACAGAAGTGTTGAGATAGCATATTCAAAATTAGGATATAAAAAGGTTATAGCTTTCATTATGCATTCTTTCTTCTCACTCTCTCCTGGATCTTGCCATGACTTATGGACTGAATTGTGTCTCTCCCAAAGTTCACAGTGAAGCCCTAAGTCTCAATGTGATGGTATTTGGAGATATGACCTTTAGAGAGATACTTAAAGCTCAATGAACTCATAAGGGCTGGTGTCCTTATAAGAAGAAAAAGGGACACCAGAAATCTCTCTCTCTCCCCACCCCCCAACTCTTCCATGCAGAGAAAAGCCCACGTGAGGGCACAGGGGGAAGGCGGCTTTCTACAAGGGAAAAAGAGAGCTCTCACCAAGAACAGAAATTGCTAGCACCTTGATTATGGACTTCTAGCCTCCCAGAAAAGTGAGATTATATATATCTATGTTTAAGCCACCTGGTGTGTGGTATTTTGTTGTGGCAGCCTGAGCATACTAATACCTCATGCCATGAGGTAGTCAGTTATGCCAAAGTCCATATGGCAAGGAACCAACAACCACGCGAGTGAGTTTGGAAGCAGATCCCCCTTGATCAAACCTTCAGATGAGGGACTTCCCTGGTGGCGCAGTGGTTAAGAATCCGCCTGCCAATGCAGGGGACACAGGTTTGAGCCCTAGTCCGGGAAGATCCCACATGCCGGGAAGCAACTCAGCCCGTGCACCACAACTACTGAGCCTGCGCTCTAGAGCCCACGCTCTGCAATAAGAGAAACCACCGCAGTGAGAAGCCTCCACACTGCAACAAAGACCCAAAGCAGCCAAAAATAAATAAATTAATTAAAAATGAAAAACCTTCAGATGAGACCACAGTCCTGCCGACAGACTGACTGTCACCTCATGAGATGACACACAGTTAAGCCACAACCAGATTCCTGACCTACAGAAACTGTAAGATAATAAATATTTGTTGCTATAAGCTACTAAGTTTTGGTGGTAATTTGTTAAGCAACAATAGATAACTATTACATGGAATGTCAAGAGAGTAGGTGGGTGCCCCAAATGCATTACCATCAAAAAAAAAAAAAAGTCAGATCAGTGAATGGGGAATTCAAGTGTGAAGCCGAGCGAAATAGAGGTACAGGAGGCAAAAGCAAGGAACAGACAACTGGCCGGGCAAATGGGACACCATCGTTGTAAATACCAGAGCCAGGAGTTTCAGCCTGGGCCCACTTCCTAACACCATTAAGTTGTACATTAGATTAAAATATATGAATTTGGGTGGGGCGCACAGACATTTGGTCTACAGCAGCCAACACACAATGTGTTATCATGCAAATTATCACTGTGGGAAACTGAACTTTAATGCCACTGGGGAACTCTGGGAGACAGAATAGAACAGGCATCTCAGAGTTATCCCACCCAGGGGTGAGGGAACTGGTGTATCTATCCACTAACTCTTGTCCCTGGTTGAGGGCCGGGGATGGGGGCATGAATTCCCAGCACCTGTTGCCTACAGAGAATAGGGAGAAGTTAGCTGGTGTGCATGGCCGCTGTAAATGCCAAGAAGACTGGAATCTGATTCTGAAAGCAACTGCTTCCTATAGGTCCCCTGCAGTAGCCTTTAATTACTTAGGTAGCAACTATATACAGTCTATCTAAATGACTGTATAGCACAGGTAACTCTGCTCAATATTATGTAACCACCTAATTGGTGGTTACATTGGGAAAAGAATTAGGAAAAGAATTGGGAAAAGAATTTGAGAAAGAATAGATACATGTATATGTATAACTAAATCACTTTGTTGTACACCTGAAACTAACACAATATTGTTAATCAACTATGCTCCGATATAAAATTAAAAGTTTAAAATTAAAAAAATGGCATCTTTGAAAATTATTGTTGTGAAAACCTGTTAAAATGAAGCAGGCTGCTGTGCTTTTTAAGAGATTTGAAGAACGATGTTTAAATTCCAACAAACTCAGTCTCACTCTTGTTTCAAGTCTTGATTTGTTTCAGAGACCTTTGAAAAGTTACTTTGCTTCTCTGAGCCTCAGTTTTCTTACCTGTGAAATGTTTCCAATAATTCCCACTATATTGGGTAGTGGTAAGATAAAGTGTGGAAAACATCAAGCATAGAGATAGATAATTGCTTTCTTTAAAAATTTTAAACTTGCAATGATAACTTAGTGATGGCAACTTTGCCTATATAACGGATTGCTCAAACAAAAATAGTAATAACAAGTCAAAGGCAGTACTAGTGTATGTAATAGACTGAACGTTTGTGTACCGAATTTCACGTGAAATCCTAACCCCCAAAGTGATTATATTTGCAGATGGAGACTTTGGCAGGTGATTAGGTCATGAGGGTGGGACCCTTATAGAAGAGATCCCTTCCATCTGCCACGTGAGGACACAGAAAAAAGACAGCTGTCTATGGGCTAGGAAGAGGGCTCTCACCAGACACTAAATCTACCGGCACCTTGACCTTGGACTTCTCAGCATCCAGCACTGTGAGAAATAAATGTTTGTTGTTTATAAGCAACTGGGTCTGTGGCATTCTGTTATAGCAGGCTGACAGACCAACAGAGTATGCTTAGGATAAAGAACTCAACAATGTCTATCAGTATTGAAATACTTAATCTACGATTGTTAAAATAACATTAAAAATCTAATGCTGTTTTCAGGTATATGCATCCAAATATTTTTCCTTCAAACCTGCTTTTTCTAGAAAGCTTTCGTTATTAAAGCTGTTATATATGAAAGAACTATGCGATCAAAATGGTGAAAATGTATCTAAATAAGTTGCCAACATCAGGTAAAAATGAACTTTGGATCTTCAAAAGCAAGATGACAGAGAAAAGGAAGGAATATCTCTCCAAAATTGAGATTTTCAGTTGTAAAACAACATTAGCACACACAAAATTTAACGTTATATGAACTAGTGGTTGGAAGCACCCATTTTCAGGAGTTTGTTTCTGGAAAACTTGGAGCTGGAGACAAAACTCGAGTTCATGAAACATTGCCAAACAAGCTAAGCAGTCATAACTGGTCAAAAATAAACTCCAAATACGTGAGAAACGAACAGAAACACTGTACCATCTTGTAAGTATCATAGTTCAAAACCCCTGACACTCTCTGATAAATAGAAACGAATATTTAAGATCACATTAGAATTAGCAACACTATCATCATGGTGCACGAAATTACCAATGTGACAAACTGCTATGATTGAAAGTATTTATTTTTGAGCAATTTTTTGTTTCAGTCAATTCCCCTGGAGGCTCCAGCCTGACACATGGTAGATGTCTGAGAGATGTTTGCTCCCCTCTATTTATCAGTATGCCTGCAGTACTGTTAAAGGAAGAAAACGCTAACACAGATTTCTGAGACCCGACTCCAAGCGCAAGCCATCACCAAATAGGGACTATGGGTAAAAGCCCAATTATGGGAAATAAAACAGAAGGATTGCTATAAAGTGCTTTGGGGTTGTTAATGGAAGAAAAAAATACCAAAGAGACAGAGGCAGAGATTAGACACCGAGAGATCCAGCCAAGGCATTGAACTGGATAGTGGTCCAAGAGTCTAGGTGGTACCTCCCAAATAGTAAGGTCTAGGAGGTCCAGAAGCAGCGTCTGGAACAAGCAGGCAACACGGAACAGCTCAGAAGCTGGATGTGTCAATTCAAAGGATCTCTTGAGACATTCTTTTTGCTAA
The DNA here is from genome assembly GCF_937001465.1 of Orcinus orca. Taxonomy (NCBI): domain Eukaryota; kingdom Metazoa; phylum Chordata; class Mammalia; order Artiodactyla; family Delphinidae; genus Orcinus; species Orcinus orca. The sequence goes on along the minus strand of NC_064563.1, from coordinate 5,841,390 downwards.
ACCAGAAATAAAACTAGAGATGAAACCTTACGCCGTCATAAAAGACTGGACCAAGTGCATCCAACGCCTCGGATCTCTAGCACAGGTAGAACCCTGGAATGGAAAAGAATGACTCGATAGCAGCACTTCTCAATGAAAATATGTCTTTAGGAGACTCAAGTCCTTTCAGGCGGGTTTTGTGTTCGTCAGATTTTAGTTATTAATTTTTCCCAAAGATCTTCCTAAGAATGAGATGCACTGACCCGTGAACATAAACATTCTGATTTTGATGGCCTCGATGTCCAAAACCGTACATTACAACACACATTCCAGTTTACTGACCACAGGGGAATTAAGTCAGTGGGAATCCACACTTAAAGGCATAAGACAGCAACAGACTTTTAGATGTGAGCTGCTCCAGAAGGGGTTATGACCTTGGGAGGCATCTTTCTTTAACCAAGTACAAGTCCCAGCGAGGTACTGGCTGAGGCATGTAAGCAGCCAACCCTCCAGGCAACTGGGAGAATGAATGTTGTAGTCCTGGAGTGGGAGATCTGAGTGGCACATCCCAGCACCACTTACCTTTTCTTTTTTTTAATTGGAGTATAGTTGCTTTACAATGTTGTGTTAGTTTCTGCTGTACAACAAAGTGAATCAGCTATGCGTGTACATATATCCCCTCCTTTTTGGATTTCCTTCCCATTTAGGTCACCGCAGAGCACTGAGTAGAGTTCCCTGTGCTGTACAGTAGGTTCTCATTAGTTATCTATTTTATTACATAGTATTGATGGTGTATATGTGTCAATCTCAATCTCCCAATCTATCCCAACCCTTATCCCCCCTTGGCATCCATACGTTTGTTCTCTACGTCTGTGTCTCTATTTCTGCTTTGCCCGTAAGTTCATCTGTACCATTTTTCAAGATTCCACAAATATGCTTTAATATATGATATTTCTTTTGCTTTTTCTGACTTACTTCACTATGTATGATAATCTCTAGGTCTTTCCACGTCTCAGAAAATGGTACAATTTTGTTCCTTTTTACGGCTGCATAATATTCCATTGTGTATATGTACCACATCTTCTTTATCCATTCCTCTGTGGATGGACATTTAGGTTGCTTCCATGTCCTGGCTATTTTAAATAGTGCTGCTGTTAACATGGGGGTGCATGTATCTTTTCAAAGTATGGTTTTTTCTGAATATATGCCCAGGAGTTGGATTGCTGGGTCATATGGTAATTCTGTTTTTAGCTTTTTAAGGAACCTCCATACTGTTCTCCAACCACATACCTTTTCTTAAGATGCAGGTAAATTAATGAGAAACTAGTCTAAAGTGGAAATGACATCTAAAAATCTGTTGCTGGGCTTCCCTGGTGGTGCAGCGGTTGAGAGTCTGCCTGCCGATGCAGGGGACACGGGTTCGTGCCCCGGTCCGGGAAGATCCCACATGCCACGGTGTGGCTGGGCCCGTGAGCCATGGCCGCTGAGCCTGCGCGTCTGGAGCCTGTGCTCCGCAACGGGAGAGGCCACAGCAGTGAGAGGCCCGCGTACCGCAAAAAAAAATAAAATAAAAATAAAAATCTGTTGCTGTCACAATGAAAAGACCCACCATCCTCAACCCAATACAAGATATCTCTGAAGGTTCATCCCAGCTGGAGTTCCCCACAGGATTAACTGAGGTCCTTGTTGTGACTGACCGCATTGCAGTTCAACTGCCCTCCCTGCCCAAGCCTGTCTCCTCATTCCCTCAATAGGTATTGATTCTAAGAGCTCACCCCAATAAATGGCCTGCATGCAAAAAAATAAAAATAAAAAATAAAAAAAATAAAGGCATAAGACACCAGGCACTATACCCTGAGTGTCCTTCTCTGAGGCTCAACCCCAGGCTCAGCCTGAGACAACTTGCCAGCCTCACATCCCGATAAATGTATTCTACGCTTGGGTGTCAATGGTTACCACCAAACTCTCCGAAGCCATTAATCAAATTCTTTTCATGTGGCTAGATGCAATTCTGTTTGGGGAGTTGCTAAGCTGCTTTGTCTCCTTCCTGGAGATCCATGATTAGTTGTTGAATGTCTTGGTCGTGTTGGCCCCCCAGTTGCCAGTGTGGGGAAGCACCCATCTCTAGGCAGCAGGACAGTAGCTCTACTCCAGACGGCAGCTGTGCCACCTTTATTTGAGAAAGCCTATTGCCAAAGGTTTTTGAGAAATAGCAGAAAGAAGATGCAGTGTTTCTCTTGACCAGAATGATTTTATTTGGAAAGCTGTGATCTAGATGTAAAGAAGGTCTCTGCCTTCTGAAAGCATAAACAGTGACCTTATCCCAGGGACTTCGTGCCATCGGGTTAGAACTTGTCAAAGAGCCGCAGGGTGTGCCCCGCCTTCAGACTTACCCCTTGGATGACTCAGCTTGTGTTTACCCAATGGGTCCCCAGTTCCAGCAAAGTCAGCGGCACGATAATAGCAGAAGCCAGTCTGCCAAGTGGCTAGTTGCATTTGTTATGGGTGGTGATGGGGAAAAGTTTTTAGTCAAAATGTATGATTTGTGACCAAAATATTCATATGATCTCAGTTTTGACTCCCTCAGCATGAACGAATAATCAAGAATATAAAACCATAGCCCAAGCATTCGGGACCAGATCTTATTTGAAAACAGAGTGTTAAACCACTGTTACTGACCAGGGTTCTTGGCTTCCTTAATCAACAGAAACTGATCAGAGGCCAGACAAGAAATCCAGGCAAGGCTTTACTGGGGCCCCTGCTGCCGCAGAGGGGAGCGAGAACAAGTAACAAGTTCCCCCTCTCACTCCCCAAGGTGGGATGAGCTGTTTCCTTCTATGGGGTGAGGGTACGGATAGGTTCAGTGGTTGGACCAGAGGGGTGGTGTGCCCACCCCTTAGGCGGTGTTGAGTGCAGGGGGCATTTGTAGTACCCTTCTTCTGCTCCCAGCTCTTCAGAAGTGGCAGTTGGGCTTTTTTGGTCTTTTTGAATCTGGTTGTCCATAATTTGCCCCAACTGTGCATGCACACAGCTACTTTTAGTCCCTTATAGTTTCTCTGTATTTTTGTTGCTTGAGGAGATGTTTGTCCAGGTGCAAGCCCTGCAGCAAAGTGTCTCAGGTCCCAGGTCCCAGCCTATCTCACCACACACACCATGACTTGGGAATGGGAAGATATTTTTAAGCCCGGATGCACCTCCTTCAGTCCCTGAGACATTGAGTGAGTCACAAATCCCTCTGAGCTTCAGAATTTCTTGAGATAATAAGATCAATGTAACAAGTAGTTATTGAGTGCCTGATGTATTCCAGTCATTCTTTTAAGTGCTGGGGATACAGAAATGAAAACGAAAAAAGAGAGAACATTTCAGCCTTTATGAAGCTGAGATCTTTCAATTCATGGGGATTGGTTAGAGGAGCAGAAGAGATAACAAAACAAACATAATGTTATTAGCACTTAGGAAGTTCTCAATGTTTGGTCGTCCAGCTAACCCCGTCACTCAATTTGTTTCATAAATAAGTGCTATGGAGAGAGAAAGAGAAAATGTAGTGTGTCATTTCTGAACTGTGTTTGGAAATAAAAAAAACCAACCTGACCTAGGCCAATATTTTTTTACCAAACTTCAGATTCTGACATATTAGTGAGTTGTAAAGGGAGACGCAAGCGGGAAGAGATATGGTGATATATGTATATGTATAGCTGATTCACTTTGTTATAAAGCAGAAACTAACACACCATTGTAAAGCAATTATACTCCAATAAAGATGTTAAAACAAACCAACAAACAAACAAAATCAATTCAGTCAGTTAAGGCCAGCATTTTCTGAAATTAAAAAATGGAATGGAATAGTATAGAAATGTAGTAAGGTTAAGTATTGATTCCTGAAGCTTTTGTTTCAATTGTGTGTGTGTGTGCGTGTGTGTGTGTGTGTGTGTGTGTATACATTGGGTCAGGATGTAAAATGCATCTCTGTAGGTCACAGTCAAAAAATTTTGAAAGCCATTAATCTATATATAGTTTTAAAACAAAGGAAAGAAATTTTCTTTCTGCTTTTGTTATTATCCCCAAATACCTAACTTCTTACCTAGTATTGACAATGATGACTACACTAAAAAGGTACAAGATAAATTCATGTTTTTAATGAGAAACTATTCTGTAAAATAGAAAACTCTTCTGTAGGAAACTCTTCTGAAAGTCATTTTCTACAGGCCCATAGACGTTATTGACTTCTCAGGTCTAACCCAGAAGTAGAATAGACAGAAAGGGGACAGATAAGGGGTGTACTTGCTCCTTCTCAGCACATTTTCCAAAAGTGACACCTTCTCAATAATCTCTGAATTAATACATTTACATGATGGTGTTTAAATCTATCATGAAAACAGAGAAATACAAATACCACATGATGTCACTTATATGTGGACTAAAAAAATGATACAAATGAATTTATTTGCAAAAAAGAAATAGACTCACAGACATAGAAAATAAATTTATGGTTACAAAGGGGAAGATGGGGGGAGGGATAAATTAGGAGCTTGGGATGAACATATACATACTACTATATGTAAAACATATAACCAACAAGGACCTACTGTATAGCACAGGGAACTCTACTCAACATTTTGTAATAAGCTGTAATGGAAAAGAATCTGAAAAAGAATATATGTATATCTGACTCACTTTGCTGTACATCTGAAACCAACACAACATTTTAAATCAACTATGCTTCAATACTTCAATTTAAAATATTAAAAATAAAGAATAAAAAATAAAGAATAAAAAAATTAAAAAATATAAAAATAAAGAAAAAAAATTATTAAAATTTTTTTAATAAAAAATTAAATTGAGATAGGAAAGCAAGACTGCATGGTGGGAAAATAAAGTAGACATACAGCCTTGCCCCATCTCCAGAGGTGCTGCCTCAGATGCTAGAACCTTGACATGTGTCCAGCGCATCTTAGAGTCACCCAGCCCGGGTACAATATCATGGCTCTGATCCATGACCACACTGTTTCCATGAATCTTACCCTCACATCACCTGTCCATTTTGTAGATCATCCACTGTTGGGAACTAACGTACATCAATTTAGTCATGAACAGCTAGTAGGGGTTTTTCTGTAAATATCAATTGCCTTACTTCCCTTAGTATGATAACCTCTGGGCCCATCCATGTTACTGCAAATGGCAACATTTCATTCTTTGTTATGGCTGAGTACTATTCCATTGTGTATATATGTGTACCACATCTTTATCCATTCAGTTCAAGGAACTATATTCAACACCTCATAATAACCTATAATGGAAAAGAATCTGAAAAATATATATATATATAGCTGTATCACTTGAAACTAACATAACATTGTAAATTAACTCTACCTCAATCAAAATTATTTTCAAATATATATATGTATCAATTGCCTTTAAAAAGCAGATGTTCTTAACTGTTTTTATGTCTTCTCAGAATGACCTTTATAAATGCATAAAATAAAAGGTATAGGGATTAATAAGAAAGCAAAATATATTGAAATACAGTTGTTGAAATATTTTTAAATATTTATGATATAAATATACATAGAATTCCCTACTAATAAATTAAAAGTAAACCTACTAGTGGTTCTACTGCTGCTGTAATTTCAAAGTAATGATGAGATTAAATGACATGTTGAGGTATCCATAATATCAGTAATGTGTCATAAAAATAAATGTGATTTCCATTAGTGACAAAGGAAAGTTAGCAACACCAAGGTGTGTTGCCTACACTCATAACTGAAGGAAATTCTATATTTCAGTTAGAGTTAGTGAAGATGAAAATGGAATTCGTGTTCATATCTAAGATCACGAACTCCTTGAATTCTACCTATACCAAAGGTCCATAGGGCTTCCCTGGTGGCGCAGTGGTTGAGAGTCCACCTGCCGATGCAGGGGACACAGGTTCGTGCCCCGGTCCGGGAAGATTCCACATGCCGCAGAGCAGCTGGGCCCATGAGCCATGGCCACTGAGCCTGCGCGTCCGGAGCCTGTGCTCCGCAACGGGAGGGGCCCCAACAGTGAGAGGCCGGCATACCGCAAAAAAAAAAAAAAGGTCCATAGACTGCAGGTGGAGAGCCCCTAATCAGAGAGAGGAGACAGTTCTAGGTCATCCTAAAATATCCCTAAAGGTAACAAAGAAAGTAAATGTCTGACAGAACCCTGCCATTTAATTAGCAGGTAATCCCAAGACAATCCTTTATTCTGTTCTTTAAACGATGAAATCCCAGCCCTCTGTCTCTCAGAAGGTCTGACAGCACCTTGCAGGAAAGTCTTTCCCAAGCCAATATGCCAAAATTCGAACACCAGAACTCCTCTAATTCTCAAAGTTAGACAACCAAAAATCTTTCCAACTAGTGGCTGGAAATAGGACTGCTCAGAAATCACATCCAGAGCATTTTTCAGGGCCGCCACATACAGTTGTGTTGATTGAGCACTGTATAATCCTATAACTAAATGAAATGACCCTGTTGCCATCCTTAAGGGTACAGATTGCTGGGCTCTCTCATTCTTATACCTTAAGATGCAATGCTCAAATATTCAATATCAAAACTAGCACAGATGACCCAATCAGAAAGGATGCTGACTATAAACAACTAGTATAGGCATAAAAAATGTGTCCTAGCTGAATTTCAGCCTTGCCCTCTTCACGCAAGGATGGGGACAGTCTTCTAGACAATCCCTGTATCTTGACCACTAATGTCACCAAGGAAAGTCAGTTTCTAACCATGTGTTTGTTAACAAAGCCTGTGGTATTGATCAGAAATCAACATAGATAAAATACTCAGAGCAGCTATCTCTGGAGGGTGGGCTCTTGGTTCAATGCTGGCTAGCCGCTTCCGGTGGGTGTAATCCAGCAACTGTCTCTAGTATATGGATTACAATGAACACAAATGCAGATATATCGTACAGATTATACGAAAAATTTTTATAAAGAATACCCAATACCCAAATTGGCCAAATACCCAATTGTCACTCCTTTGGTAAAAACAACCTGTTAGGTTATTAAGCTGCAAAAATATTCTGGAAACAAGAAAGATCTCTTATATCTATCATTGAGAGGATTTTTTTTTAACTTTCTCTTTGAGTTGGGGTGTTGCAGTTAGCCTTCATTAAATGATATTTTGCAAGCTTTGGGAAATCCCCAAAGTTTAAAGTTTCAGTGGAGAGATCCTGTCATCCCCTTTATGAAGCATGAAGGGATCCAGTTCAACAAGCCTGTCTGGAAAAACTAAAAGATCATCACATGGGAAGATCACGATGAAAACAGAGCAGTAGAAGAGGATAAAGCCATTGCTCTTTGAAAGTGACCGGTTGCAATTGTGCGTGAGAGAAGAGGACATGAGTACAGCACAGTTGAAGACTCCGAGAAACAACGGGTGAGACTGAAAAGGAAGACATTTGGGCTAGAGAGAAGGGCACATTCCTTGCTTCCTCCTCCAAGGTCAAAGCAATCTCAAGGGTCCAGACAGCGGTGCCGCCTTCCACTAGGCTGCACCTAGTGAAATACAGTTTCTAAAAACGACCTAAGTTGGGATCATGTGAAAGGAAATGTGGAAGTGAAGTATTCAGCTAACCCAGGAGTCAAAAAATAGCCCAAACGAAACTCAGCATAAAAGCTGTAACGAGAAAATGGCAACTATAAAAAGAGAGAGACGTAACCTAACTAGTTCTGATCCAAAAAATAATTTTAAATAAAGAATGATATTTCGATAGCAGATACACTGAATCATGACCAAAACAAAGCCGACTAGAATGCCAAGGACTCAACAAACAGTCATGATTATAGTAGAAAATACCTTTTTTAAAAAAAATTCTGGGACAAAGCTAGACTCCATTTCCCAGCATCCTTTACAGCACTGTGTGCCACTTCTGACCAGTCTACTATGGATGAAAGTGATACACCTCTCTCCAGATCTGGCCCACACAAACCACTCATGCTCACCTCCCCACTTTTGCTGGGCTCCTGAAGAACTGCATAGAGTAAAAGCAGTGTGAAAAAAATGTGAGTACCGGGCTTCCCTGGTGGCGCAGTGGTTGGGAGTCCGCCTGCCGATGTAGGGTACACGGGTTCGTGCCCCGGTCCGGGAAGATCCCACATGCCGCGGAGCGGCTGGGCCCGTGAGCCATGGCCGCTGAGCCTGCGCGTCCAGAGCCTGTGCTCCACAACGGGAGAGGCCACAACAGTGAGAGGCCTGCGTACAGCAAAAAAAAAAAAAAAAAAAAAAATGTGAGTACCAATGAATAGTGGAATTATGAACAATCTTTTTCCACTTCTTTTCAATTTCCTGTACTTCTCAAAATTTGTATGATAAGCAACCATCATAAAACATTTCAGTTTTATGATACAGTAAATATATATTTTATATATAAAAATCATTTTTAAAGTAAGTTATAACTTTACTGACTTACTAACTTTAATAACTCTAGATAGCACGGATTTTGGTGTGCTTGTTCACTAATATATCCCTAGCACCCAGGACAGGGCCAGGAACACTGCCGGTATCTAATAAACGTAGTTTGAAAGAATGAATAGTTTCTGGTATCCTCAACATTTTGCCTAGTTGTCAATGCTCCTTTTAAAATGTGACAGTCTCAATTAAATAAAATGCTTAAGACAAAACCAAAATACCTTCCCTATCCTCTTCATGGTGCAGAGTATCCTGAGACTATCGTGTTCCATTACCATACATCTAGGACTATTATTTATACAGACATGACCCAAAATTGCACCTGATGCTTTTTGGTTTTGTTTTCATAAGGAAAACACTGTTCGCTTATAATCAACTAAAACCCTTAAGCCTTTTTCACATAATTTGCTGTCAAGCCTGATTACCCTCATTCTGCACGCACTTGTACAATTGATTTTTTACCCCCAAATGCTAGACTTTAAATAATCCTTGTTAAGTTTTATCTTATTTGTTTTGGTCCACTATTGGAGCCCACTGACATGCTCTTGAATCCCTAAGTCTTCAACCCTGTATATTATCCATCTCTCCACACATGCCTTCTGATAACTTTATCAACTTCTAGGTCTCCAGAGGTGAGGATAAAACTATTCAATGGATAAGAAGCAGCAGGAGGATTTTGCTGAACCCCCATTAGAAATCTCATCCAGGCATCAACACTCTTGAGACAAGTATCTTTGGATGTGGGATTTGAAAGAAATCATCAAACTCATGGAGTTCAACCTCTAAGATGTACACTAAGCTCCACAGCCTATTGGTTATTCAATACTTTTATGACCCCACCTTTACAGACATGCTCATTATTTCCTTTCTATCCCATTCATTCCACTTTCCTAGAGAAAAGTTCTTTCATAAAGAACCCACCCTACTCCATCCCTGGAGGGAGAAGTTCTATTTACTTACAAGTGACTTCATTCCCCTGACCCCAGCGGATTAGAATAAGGAGGGGCAGCTAACAGGGTAGGAACACATCTAGAAACTAGGAGTCATTCATTTCTTTAACAAATACTGAATATCTACTATGCTCCAGGCACTGTTCTAGGCCCTTGCAATATATCAATGATGAAAATAGACAAAGATGGGTTTCCCTGGTGGCGCAGTGATTGAGGATCTGCCTGCTAATGCAGGGGACACGGGTTCGAGCCCTGGTCTGGGAGGATCCCACATGCCGCGGAGCAACTAGGTCCGTGAGCCACAACTACTGAGCCTGCGCGTCTGGAGCCTGTGCTCCACAACGGGAGAGGCCGCGATAGTGAGAGGCCCGAGCACCGTGATGAAGAGTGGCCCCCGCTTGCCACAACTAGAGAAAGCCCTCGCATAGAAACGAAGACCCAACACAGCAAAAATAAATATATTAATTAATAAACTCTTACCCCCAACATCTTCTTTAAAAAAAAACTAGACAAAGATTCCTCTTCTAGTGGAACTTTTATGGCAGAAGGAGAAAATATATATATTAAATATAATATACCCATATATTTTGCATTATAATAGAAGATGATAAATCCTATGAAAAAGAGAAAAAGTAGAATGGGATAAAGGGCATTGAAATGAGGAGTAAATTTTTAAATAGATTGACTAGGTCCTCATTAAAAAGGTGACATCTGAGCAGAGAGTTGGAAGAGGTAGGGAATGAGCCATGCAAATTTCTAGGAAAGGGGCATTTGTGCAGAGGAAACAACCAGTGCAAAAACACTAAAACAACAGGCAAATGGCATGTTCAAGGAACAAGAAAATCAAGGTCTGCAGCAGAGTGAATGATTTGAGGAAAAGACTAGGAGATGAGATCAGAGCTATAATGTGAGTCAACATAAGGACGCTGTTTCATACTTTGGATGAAAGGAAAAGCTGTTGCATTTCTGTTTGAACAGAAGTGTGATATAATCTGATTTTTTAAGAGAATAACTTTGGCCGCTGTGTCTAAAGGGGAGAAGTAAGATCTGTTAGGTCGTTACTGTGGCAATCTAAGTAAGAGATGGTGCCTTGGACCAGGGTAGAAGCAGTAAGAAATGGTAGTAGTGAGAAGTAGTCAGATTCTGCATTTATTTTGAAGGGCAACAGTCTTTGCTGATGGACTGCATGTGGTTATGAAAAAGAGGAGTCATGCCAAGGTTTCTGGCCTGAGACACCAACTGTGACAAGAAAAGTAGGAGGTGGAGGAAGAAGATGGGGAGGGGTGGAAAATCAGAAGTTCCGTTTTGGACAGATTGGAAATACAAGTCTGGAATTTGGGGAAGAGATCCAGGCTAGAGATATATTGAAAGTTGTTCACATATAGATAGTTTTTAAAGCCATGGGATGCAATGAGCTCAAAAAGGATGAAAATAGATCAAAAGATGGAGTCCTGGGCACTGCAGCATCAAAAAGTTTGGGGAAAGGAGGAAAACCCACAGAAGATGATTAAAATTGGGCAATTGGTAAGCCATGGAAAGGTCAAGATAATATAGAAGACTGTTAGCCAAATGAACCAATTTTTTTGTTGTTGTTAGAAAGGCTTTAAGTTTATATCTTTAGCTTTTTAAATCTGTATTTTCCCTTTTTGGAGAATGGTATGATTGACTATGTCCTATCTCTCTCAGAGTCTTCAAAGATTATCCATCAAGATTAATGATAGATTGGGAGTATGGGACTGAAATGTACACAGCATTATTTTTAAAATAGATAACTGACAAGGACCTACTGTATATAACACAGGGAATGCTGCTCAATACTCTGTAATAACCTAAATAGGAAAATAATTTGAAAAAGAATGGATATATGTATATGTATAACTGAATCACTTCGCTGGACACCTGAAACGAACACAACATGGTTAATCAACTATTCTCCAATATAAAATAAAAATTAAAAAGAAAAAATATTTCCATTTGCTCTAAAAAAGGAAAAAAGAAAAAAATGATTGAACAGTCCCACGTACTCAAGAGTTACACTTCTGGTACCTAACCTACCTCAGGGAGATCATCACATATGTGCCAAAGGAATCATTCACCCAGCATCTGCTTACATCAGAACATCAGAAACCATCTAAATAGTTAAGGGGATGAATACATTGGGATATACTCATAAGATTATAATAGCGTGCAGCAACTTAAAAGAATGGTTACATACATATGTATTTCATATACACATAATCCTATGTCTCATACGTATTTTATATATATATGAAAAAGAAATGAGTTCTAAGTTATTTTTTTGTCTGAAAAAGACAGCTGACAGATGAAGTTTGATGTCATACAATATACAACACATTAGTATATGATGTTACATTAATGTATTACTTGTATAATAAATATTTATGTTAATAAAAAGAAAAAACTGATTAAATAGTCCCATATGAAAATTCTGTCGGTATCCTGGCGTAATTTACTTGAACTGATGACAATTTCTTTTTAAATACCTAGGTGCCCTCTTTTTTTTTTTTTTTTTTTTTGTGGTACGCGGGCCTCTCACTGTTGCAGCCTCTCCCACTGCGGAGCACAGGACGTGCAGGCTCAGCGGCCATGGCTCACGGGCCCAGCCGCTCCACGGCATGTGGGATCTTCCCGGATCGGGGCACGAACTCGCGTCCCATGCATCGGCAGGCGGACTCTCAACCACTGCGCCACCAGGGAAGCCCCCCTAGGTGCCCTCTTATTACTCATCATCTGTCCTAGGCATCAGTTCTCTCTTAACTGCATTTAACAATCATTCTTCTTAATAGGGTAAGCCAGAAGTATACATGGAATTAAAAAGTCCTGCTTTCTCTGTTTTCTGTTAATATCGTACAATATACCCTAGAAGCCGTCCTCTTCCTCCTTTGTTTGGTAGCTACATAGCTGATCATTGTTCTTTGCATTTTGTAAGGTCCAGCTGTCATTACCGGAGTGAGGTAGGCCACGAGGTATCCTTCGAACTCATATACAGTGGGAAAGAGAAGAAACCAGTTCTGTAGCAAGAGACCTGGTCCAGCAGTAGGGCTGGCCCTTGAAGGGGTGTAAGCAGTAATCCAATATTGAATATCCAAAGGGTATTGATTAGAACTGGTGTCAGTGTTCAAGAGTTTCTAAGCCCAGAGATTTTGTTTAGCAGGTGAATACTCAAACCCAGGTGGAGCACGGTCTTCACCCCCAATGATGGGAGTAGATGACCAGGGCGGGGCAAAGTCTCAAGGAGTGAAACTCCCAAATGATGGGGTTATAAGGCTACGTAGAGGTGTGGTCTCAGTCCCAGATTCACTCTTGGCCCTTGAGAAAAGGTGATGAGATCATGCTTCCGCGTGATCCTTTCAAGCAGACCCTCAATATGCTTATGGGATTTAGGAAACAGCTCTGGTGGCCCAAAAGAAGGCAGTCCCCTAAGACGAGAATGAGGATATGGTCCAAGAGAAAGTAGAAATGTCACATTCAAAAGCCAAGAGAGTGGCCTCTCGTGAAGACTGGATCTGAACGGCAGAATGCACAATTAAGATGGCAGCCGGGACTGAAGCACGTTGGCCTATTAGTGCACAGTCCACAAGACACCACTCACTGGTGGGGTGGAAGTTTCAAATACTCTTCCTGCCACCATTAAGAAGGACTCAAGAATGAGTTTCCGAAGCGAAACTCACATCTGCATCAGCAGGTGCCTGCCCCATTTCCCCTCTAAAGCATGACTGGTTTACCAAGTACGCATTTCATTTTTTAAAAAATCTACTGTCTTCCTTGACCTGGATTTCCTTTTGCCTCTTATGGTTGTGGAATCATCACAATTCATTCTCTAAAAAGCTGATGGGAGATCATGGGTCCCGGTCATCACGTTCTGCCCCTTTACTTGCACTCACTCTAAGATGACACCGTGACATCCTCTTTAAGTGTTTGGTACTCCCATACCCCCCAGCAAATTCTCCCTAGTGACCCGGATAGAGTCATTTCATTTGTTGCTTCCTCTACCCTATGGAAAAGTAAAATCAGCAAACTCAAGAATTTGTGAAAAATTCCAGGTTGCAGAAAAAAATTCTAGGATTTATCTGAATAATTAGCATTTGTTTTTATTCCTGTTTCTTATTTGTTCTTCACTTTTGAAATCTCTTCCAATAAGAACTTACTCAAATCTTCCATTTCGTCTGAGCATCTATGTCACCCTCCCTCATACCATTATTCCAAGAATGGAGAGCCTCACCAGATGGGCTCATGGCAAAGTGGGGAAAAACATGCATAATCATGAGTATAACTAGTATAATGTAAAATAAAATGTATGATGTAAAATTGAGGTTGACCAACCATCCTGGTTTGCCTGGGACTTGAGGGGAATTTTAGGATGTGGTCCCAGTGCTCAAACTGGGAAAGTCCCAGGCAAACCGAGGTGATCACCTTAAAACAGTAAACAAACACTGCACCTGCCCTGAAAATCACCAGAAGTTCCCTCTAAGTTCCTATTTCCTGGGTTTCAAACAGAATTGTATTCCTTTATGATTTTTCCTTAAAACCGCTGCTGCGCACAGCACACGGACCTGACTAAATCTGACCTCCCTCTTAATCTCTGCTAGATATTGATAATTAGAACAGATTCACCCTTCAAATTTTTACCCAGTTCATCTACTTCTCTTTATCTCCACAAGCACTATCCTGGTTGAAGGCACGATCACTGAACACAAGCCTGGATTAACGCATACATCCTCTTCCCATGTTTTCTCATGCAGCGATGAAGCAGCAGTTTTTTTCATTTTTCTTTCTGTTTTGTTCTGTTTTGTGTTGAATGTGCAATCCATTATGAACCCATACTTTTGTAACATTCAATAAAAACTAGGAAAAGGATCGTGCCCTTGGGTCTTGAAACAATGTCGAATTTGCTCTCAGAGTTTCTAAACGTTTCCTGTCCACTTCTATAATGACTTTGTCATGTATGGGGAACAGTCAGAGGAGCAGACAAGGACCACACTTTGAGAAACACCATTCGAACAGGTAGCATCTCTTCCACGCTCTCCTCCATTCTTAGTGCCAAAAAAAAATTGAGAACAGCCTTTCAAAAATTAGATTGTGTCAGCCCACAGCTCATAAAATCACAGAAGGAGGGGGAAGGTTATGAACCCAGACTTTGGAGACAGACCCCCTGGATTTAAATCTCTACTCACCACCTCCTGGAGTTCACTAACCCTGGGCAAGCCACCTCATTTCTATGTGCCCCACTTTCCTCATCTAAAAATTGAGATAACAATAACATCTACTTCCTAGGGTTGCTGTGAGGATTAAATGTATTAATTTTTGTAAAGTGCTTACAACAATGTCTAAGGCACAGTAAGTACATATGCTGCTTCTACTGTTATTACTTATTATTAGCTTGGCCTACAGCATCCTGCCTTTATAAATCTTATGCATCACTGCTATTATTGTTATATTACTATTATATTTATTAACATGACCTACAAGTCTTTCCCTATCTCTCTGGTCTCATCCAAACAATTAAGGTATCAAGCCAGCCTCTTACCACATGATAAAAGAGCAATACATTCAAGATTTCATGCAGATCATTTGTGGAAGATTAGATTATTTTTCAGCAAATATTCACTCCTTTCTCCCCACTTATGGGAGAACTATATACTCGCCTCCTTGGCTTTGCACAGGGCCATGAGTAAGTGAGACTTGCTTCGGTCAATGGGATGTAAGCAGGCTGGTGCAGTAGGGTTTGCCCTTGAGTTTCTGCCATCACCATGAAAAGAACAAGTTCTGGACAGCCCATTGGCTCCAGAAGATTGAGAGTCACCTAGGTCAGACCCGAATGGGGCCAAGCCCAGACCAGCCCATCTGAGCTCAGCAGAGCAGCCCTGGCCAATCACTGAGTCACTGAAAATTGTGTGTTTGTTTGTTACACAGCCAAAGCTAACTGTTCACACTCTCTCACCTCTTTCCCTTTTCCTTTGCTTTAAATTCTTCTTCTCAGGATTTTGTCCCACTTCACTGCTAGGAAACCCCACTCCTATATGCTATGGTACCTCTGGAGAAGTAGCACATTCGAAAAATATCTCCTAGTCCATCCCATGGTTTCAGAACTTGGGGAAGCTCCTGAGGGTTTACTTTGGGCACTCAAAATGCCCAGTTTTTAATAAATGTCTTGAATAAATATATATATTATGTATACATATAATTTTATATACAGGTAGAGGTAAAGCCTTCTCTTGATGGGTGCTATGTGAAATCAATCCAGAAGTGCAGAATTTGAGGTTGTCTCCTAATTCCCCATCATCTGAGTATAAGCTCAGGCTTATACATTAAAGCTGAGTGTAAACTGAGTGAAGAATATAAGAAACAGAAAGGCAGTGGTCTCCACACCCGGAGAGCACAGGTTCACAGGCACAAAAGGAAGAACTGAAATTGCTACCATTTCCGTTCCTTTCCCCCTAGATACTATAAAACAGAAGCTAACTAACTCTAGAGCTCTCAGATAAAATCTAAAATTAATTCTCACACATGCCAGTGATATTCTAAAGGTGCCCACTAGTTTGTAATCAGATTAACGTTTGCTATAATACTCAAACAGTTCCTTTATATTTTTCTCTCAGAATTTTTCAATAAATACGTATGGAATGGGATAGAAAGCCCAGAGATAAACCCATGCACATATGGTCACCTTATCTTTGATGAAGGAGGCAGGAATGTACAGTGGAGAAAGGACAGCCTCTTCAATAAGTGGTGCTGGGAAAACTGGACAGGTACATGTAAAAGTATGAGATTAGAACACTCCCTAACACCATACACAAAAATAAGCTCAAAATAGATTAAAGACCTAAATGTAAGGCCAGACACTATCAAACTCTTAAAGGAAAACATAGGCAGACACTCTATGACATAAATCACAGCAAGATCCTTTTTGACCCACCTCCTAGAGAAATGGAAACAAAAATAAACAAATGGGACCTAATGAAACTTCAACACTTTTGCACAGCAAAGGAAACCATAAACAAGACCAAAAGACAACCCTCAGAATGGGAGAAAATATTTGCAAATGAAGCAACTGACAAAGGATTAATCTCCAAAATTTATATGCAGCTCATGCAGCTCAATAACCAAAAATCAAACAACCCAATCCAAAAATGGGCAGAAGACCTAAATAGACATTTCTCCAAAGAAGATATACAGACTGCCAACAAACACATGAAAGAATGCTCAACATCATTAATCATTAGAGAAATGCAAATCAAAACTACAATGAGATATCATCTCACCAGTCAGAATGGCCAGCATCAAAAAATCTAGAAACAATAAATGCTGGAGAGGGTGTGGAGAAAAGGGAACACGCTTGCACTGCTGGTGGGAATGTGAATTGGTACAGCCACTATGGAGAACAGTATGGAGGTTCCTTAAAAAACTACAAATAGAACTACCATATGACCCAGCAATCCCACTACTGGGCATATACCCTGAGAAAACCATAATTCAAAAAGAGTCATGTACCAAAATGTTCATTGCAGCTCTATTTACAATAGCCCGGAGATGGAAACAACCTAAGTGTCCATCATCGGATGAATGGATAAAGAAGATGTGGCACAGATATACAATGGAATATTACTCAGCCATAAAAAGAAACGAAATTGAGTTATTTCTAGTGAGGTGGATGGACCTAGAGTCTGTCATACAGAGTGAAGTAAGTCAGAAAGAGAAAGACAAATACCGTATGCTAACACATATATATGGAATCTAAGAAAAAAAATGTCATGAAGAACCTAGGGGTAAGACGGGAATAAAGACACAGACCTACTAGAGAATGGACTTGAGGATATGGGGAGGGGGAAGTATAAGCTGTGACAAAGCGAAAGAGTGGCATGGACATATATACACTACCAAACGTAAGGTAGATAGCTAGTGGGAAGCAGCCACATAGCACAGGGAGATCAGCTCAGTGCTTTGTGACCACCTAGAGGGGTGGGATAGGGAGGGTGGGAGGGAGGGAGACGCAAGAGGGAAGAGATATGGGAACATACGTATATGTATAACTGATTCACTCTGTTATAACGCAGAAACTAACACACCATTGTAAAGCAATTATACTCCAATAAAGATGTGAAAAAATAAGTAAATAAATAAATACGTACTCCGGATGGTTTCCCAGAACTGTGGCACATGGTGGTCTTCTTTTTCCTACAAGGATAGTGGGAAATGGTTGCAGTAATGGTTTCTGAGGCCCCTGCATACGACTTCTCTGGGTGAATACACGCTTGGGTGTGGATTATTGCAGTGCATTGTTAATTAGCCAGCTCACAACTCCTGTGAATGTTATTGGACGTCAACTTGCAGCTGCAATGGATTTTGCTTGCTCTAAAAGCTTAGGCTCTCACTTCAGATTTTATTCCCTCATGTCAAATGCATGACCACTTGAGAAAGCATTTTGAAGTTTGAACTGAGATATGAGATACGAGTTAATGATGGAATTGGTCAAGATGGACTGTGTTATTATGTTTTAACCAAGAAATAGCCTGTTACTTTGTCCCTTGCTTATTTAGTTATTTATTCATTCATTCATTTATTTTTGGCTGTGTTGGTTCTTTGTTGCTGCACACAGGCTTCCTCTAGTTGCAGTGAGACGGGGCTACTCTTCCTTGTGGTGCGCAGGCTTCTCATTGCAGTGGCTTCTCTTGTTGCGGAGCACGGGCTCTAGGCGCCCAGGCTTCAGTAGCTGTGGCACGCAGGCTCAGTAGTTGTGGCTCGTGGGCTCTAGAGCGCAGGCTCCGTAGTTGTGGCACACAGGCTTAGTTGCTCCACGGCATGTGGCATCTTCCCGGACCAGGGCTCAAACCCATGTCCTCTGCATTGGCAGGCAGATTCTTAACCACTGTGCCACCAGGGAAGCCCTGGCCCTTGCTTCTTACCTTGTGAAAATTATGGCATCTTAGCACGAACTTGACTTTTGAATGTGTCAGGGGGTGGGGGTAGAGCTGGGTTACTGAAGTTGAAACTCCTCAGTTTTATAATTCATTGACCGAGATGAAGTGAATGTTGCGATGGTTTTTTAATGTCGATTTCAAGGCTTGCTCAGTTTGGCTTTTGGCCATGCTAAGGTTCACGGGATTTATGTTTGTGTAGTAAAACATACAAAAATTCCTACTTGAAGGTCACCACCGGGTTAGTGGCATAATAACTATATTCCAACTTGCCCAACCTTCTATAGCTGAAAGACAGAACTAAACATACCTTCCCTCTGAAAGGGCAGGTTAATTCTACCCCTTCGAGCTGCATAAACTAAAGCAGGAGGGGAGGAGAGGCTGGCTTCTAAAGCTCACTGGTGAAGGTACATTAAATCAGGAAGCAGCTGGTGACACTACATCAAAGGTTCCAAAAAAAAAAAACCTCTGAGGATCAAAACATCAAGGCTCTGTTAGTCTGCCAAACAATCTGATTGATTCTGCAGATCAGGCCCGACACTAAGTGATTTTCTTTCAGTTTTATTTTTTGTAGTTTTTTGTGTTTGTTTTGTTTGTTTGTTTTGTTTGTTTTTTTTGCAGTACGCGGGCTTCTCACCACTGTGGACTCTCCCGCCGCGGAGCACAGGCTCCGGACGTGCAGGCTCAGCGGCCATGGCTCACGGGCCCAGCCGCTCCGCAGCATGTGGGATCTTCCCAGACCGGGGCACGAACCCGTGTCCCCTGCATCGGCAGGCGGACCCTCAACCACTGCACCACTAGGGAAGCCCTTGTGTTTTGTTTTGAGAGGGTAGAATCATGATTCTTTAGGCCAGTACTAATACGAAAATATATTTAGCATTAAAAACTAGCAGAGTTGAATATTATCCTTAGTCTAAAGACAGGTGATGATTTTAAGTAAACTGCAAATGCTCTGTGTTCTGAATTACCTTTTTTTTTTTTTTTTAACTTGAAGTATTGACCTACCGTACCATGTCAGTTCCAGGTGCACAAGACAGTGATTTGATGTTTCTAAACATTCCAAGTGATCACCGCAATGAACCTAGTTAGCTTCTGTCACCACACAAAGTTATTACAATATTACTGACTACATTCCCCGTGCTGTTCATTGATTGAGTCCCCATGACTCATTTATTCTGTAACTGGAAGTGTGTTGCTCTTAATCTCTCTCACCTCTCATCCCTCAACCCCCCTGCCCTCCTACAACGACCTGTTTGTTTTCTGTAACTACAAGTCTATTTCAGTTTTATGTCTGTTCATTTGTTATGTATTTTATATTCTAAATACAAGACTGCAAGTTTTCCAGTTTTTCTCAACAATAGTTTCTCTGTAAATAGTTGTAATTTTGGTGCCTGTGAGAGACAAGTTCTTCATACTCTGTCATCTTGGCCACACCTCTCCTCCTTGAGCTTGGATGCCTGTATTGACAAAGAAGAGTTGAGCGTAACAGCCTACAAGTACTCTGCATGTAACTCTTCCATAAAACATTGAAAAGCATATATTATCTACCATGCCTCCTCTAAGCATAATTTAGAGGTGAATAAGGAAATTATGGGAGACGTATATGTTAGTAACGGAATTTACATGTCTTGAAGGGACAAGTTCTGTCAGAAAAAAAAAAAGTTTGCAGTGGAAGTCTCATCTTCACCAATAAAACACATAAGGTTGAAATGGGTGATTTATTGGGAGTTTGAGATTGCCATGTACACACGACTATATATAAAACAGATAACCAACAAGGACCTACTGTATAGCACAGGGAACTCTGCTCAATATTCTGTAATAATCTAAATGGGAAAAGAATTTGTAAATGAATAGATACATGTATATGTATAACTGAACCACCTGCTGTACACCTGAAACTAATACAACATTGGAAATCACCTATACTCCAATATAAAATAAAAATTTAAAAACAAATTTTTTAAAAGACATTTGGCATGGCTTTCTGGCACGTCGTATAAAATTATCAATCAAAACAAAAGCTGCAGTGACGGTTTAGAACAACTATTGCTGAAAAGCACAAGAAGAAGAAGGAGAAAAAGGAGGAGAAGAGGAATCAGCTTCACCCTTAGGAAAACAGTCCCTATATGTGGCGCAGGGACTATGTTGATTGACAATTCTAAAATGAATGTTGAGCAGAAAAAATGGAAGGGAAGCTGTCAGTGAATCGTTCCAGAGAAGACAGCACTGAGCTGGGTTTTGAGCAATCTGAGTTGTAGCTTCATTTCCATCATTGATTGACTGAGTGGCTTTGGGTAGATCAAGAGCCACTTGCTTTCACTGGGGTTCTACTGTTCACTAAGTGCTGCTACCAGAATCACTGTGATGAACTGCATTCTTCTTCAAAATACTTACTGTCCCTCCCTGCAGGCAAGCCCTTCCCTGGAGAGAAACCATACTTTCTGCTCCTTTGAGGTTAGACTAAGCCTATGACTTCCAAGCAGATGTTTTAAGAGCCAGTATTTACTTCCTCATGATCTCTTTACCCATCTGTCAACCAGCAATGTCTCAAATAGAGGTTGCTCTGGGAGCCTGGCCCCAGAATGACAAGCATCATCAAGGGAAGCCACAACTGACCTAGCTTGGACCTGTAGCATCAGCAAGGAATAAACCTTGGTCACTGAAATTTGGGGGTGATTTGTTACCAGGGCATAACAGCTTAAGCTGATTGATAAAATCAGACCGACATATTTAAGATTTAACTGAAACCCGTAGAACTTATGTCTTCCAGGCTTAAGAGGACCTAGCTGAATAAGCCAGTATTCTTTCCCCCTTCCTGAACTCCCTGTGATTATAAATTTGGGGCCTTCAGTTCTTCAGCCACATATTGAAAAAGTTAGAAGAAATAATCTCTAAAGTTCCTCCCCTTCTAACCTTCTATATTCTTCTGACTCCCTCCTTTCATAGACTTTTTTGTGTGTTTCGTAAGGGTTGCTTAGGTCATATTTGCTACTCTGAGTAGTTATCTTAGATATATTCACTTAGATGAGATCTAAAATATTTGCATATTACAAAAATCCCACAACTATTATGGCAGAGCTCTAGGGCATATTGATTTACACTCCTTGATACTTTACTGTGTAAATATGTTACAGGTTGTTGTATATTTGCCTACAACCTTTCTGATTAAATTGCACACTTCTCTGTAAGAAAAGTTTTTCTTTCTCTTTTACTTTGCTCCTTATCATGTCTCACCATGTTTTAACAGGTGCTAATGAACTTGCTTTTTTTTTTTTTTCTTGCCACACCACGAGGCTTGTGGGATTTTAGTTCCCTGACCAGGGATCGAACCCAGGCCCTTGGCAGTGAAAGCACCGAGTCCTAACCACTGGACTGCCAGGGAATTCCCTTAACCAACAAATCCTTCTTTTTTTTAATTCAAAATGATGGAAACCAGATTTGACAATGAGATAAAGCATTCATTGTAAAGATTTTAAAGATGGCAACAAGTTCTTTGATACTCCTCCCATCAAGACATAAGAGTCTAACTTCCCTCCCATTGAATCTGGGCTAGCTTTAGTCGCTCACTTGTAACCACGACAATGCAGCAGAAGGAACACGTGTGACTTCTGAGGCTAAGTCAGAGAAAGTCATGCAGCATCCACCTTGTTCCCTGGAGCATTTATTCATGGAGCCCCGGAGAGTAAGAAGCGCAAGTACTCTAGACCACCAGGCTATGAGGAAGCCCAAGCCACAATGAAGAGGCCACATGGCACACACTCCAGGAGACAGACCCAGCAGAACCTGGTTTTCAGGTCATCTTAGCCCATGAGCTAGACATGTGATGGAAGAAGCCTCCGGATAATTCCAGCACCCAGCTATTAATGTCACCCCCAGTCATTTGAGTCTTCCTAGCAGAAGCCCCAGACTTCATGGAGTAGAGACAAGCAATTTTTGCTCTGCCCTATGTAAATCCCTGAAACACCTTTAAAAATCCACACACATAAGAAAATGGCTGTTGTTTTGTGTTACTAAAATGAGGGGTGGTTTGTTACGCAGCAAGAGATAACTGGAACATAGAGGGGCTGCAAAAGTCAGCCCGAGCCACCACGTCAGCCCAGACAAGTGTCGCACAAAGAAATGTGTGCAACCACACACTTTCCTGCTTTGTTTGTTTTTATTAAGGTGTAGCAACCCACTGGGGTAAGCGCCTCTCCAGTAAGAGCAATCTGGAAGACAAGAGTATTAAAACATCAGGCAGAGATACAATCGAATTATTATCAAGCAATTGCAACCTGAAAAGAGTAGGCACTGACAGCGTCTCAGAACCTATTACTTTACTGTGCAATTGCAACACAACAACAGCACCAGTCAGAGATGTCATCACAAAGACAAGTGAAATCAATACTGACTCCAAAATACATCACAGCCCACTTTTAAATAAATATGTAAAAATCTGCTGAAGTTGATTGTAGCTCAGCAGGAGCAAACTGCTGTAACAATTTTTACACACAAAGCCCAGAGAAAAGAACACGGAGGAAGCACCCAACACGCGCACAGCTTGGGGCGGAGAGACGTAAGATCCACTTAAATTCACTCTGCAACGCGTCCTCCTTTACAGGCAACAGCGGATTTCACCTTACGGATCTCGAAAGCTCTACTCTGGGAGAGAAAAACCCACATGTTCAAACGACAACAGCTAGAAAGTTATTTAAAAAAAAAAAAAAGCCAGTGTCCTTTAATGTCAGTCCAGTTGCCTAAGAAGTCTGCTGTTAGGGAGCAATAAAAAGTGTTAAGTTCTTTGGGGTTGTTTTGTTTGGGTTTGTTTGTGTGTTTGGTTGGTTGGTTGGCTTTGGAACCAGGTACCTTATAAGTTTATAGGCACTTAATGACATTTCCGTACAGGGTACTATTCTAAGCACTAAAAGATATGAAGGCATAATATGATATGAGATATCATAAGATTTCATAAGATATGAAAGGCATAATCCTTGCCCTCCAAGAGCTTACATGTCAGTAAGGAAGTTATAGGTGTATCTAAAAGTTAACTACTGTGCAATAGCCCAGACATGGAAGCAACCTAAATGTCCGTGGACAGGTGAATGGATAAAGAAGATGTGGTACATATATATAGTGTAAAACTACTCAGCCATAAAAAAGAACGAAATAATGCCATTTGCCGCAACATGGATGCAACTAGAGATTATCATATTAAGTAAGTCAGAAAGAGAAAGACAAATACCATATGATATCATTTATATATGGAATCTAAAATATGACACAAATGAACCTACCTACAAAGCAGAAACAGAATCACAGACGTAGAGAACAGACTGGTGGTTGCCAAGTGGGAGGGGGGTGGCGGAGGGCTGGAGTGGGAGGTTGGGATTAGCAGATGCAAACTATTATATATAGAGAATGGATACACAACAAGGTCCTACTGTGTAGCATAGGGAACTGTATTCAATATCCTATGATAAACAATAATGGAAAAAATATTTTTAAGAAGTATATATATATATATATATATGAAACTGAATCCCTTTGCTGTATAGCAGAATTAACACAACACTGTAAATCAACTGTGCTTCAAAAAAATATTACAACTGAAAAAAAAGCTAACTATTGTGCAAAGTAGAAGGTTCTAAGAACAGGAAACAAAAACACTTTGGTACAGGCCTGTATCAGAAAGTTTTAATTTAATTTGGACATTAAATAGTCCAAATTATATTTTAAATCCATGAATATAAATTCAACCCCACCTCCATCCTTCTTTCCAAGATGGCAGACTCCTAGAAAAAGTAACCTTTTATTACACGTTTTTAAAATCCCTCGCCAAGTTCCTTCAGGTATGTTGCTACATAGCAGTGCTCAGCAAATATGTATGGATTTAGTGAGTGCAGGGGATTAAGTGTAAGACCTACCACTGCAGGACAACCGGCTTAGTGTCCCAGGCTCTCTTTACCTCCTCTGTGGTGTCCATGGCTCTCGTTCTCATCTTCCCACTTTTAAAAGCTGTCAGTGTGGTTTTAATAAGACTTGAAGTGTTACCTTCAGAATTTTGTATTTTGAGCTTATCGTGAACTGTGCAATAAAAGATTTGGTTCCCTGGACAAGAAAACATCCCTGCTCCATGTACTTGAAATGGATAGATGAGCATGTATTTCACCTATGAATGACACAAGTCCTGGCTTCTTGACCCAACTTCCAGCTATGAAGTGGTCCCACAGTCATGCGGTCCACAGTCTACCAGCTCTGCAAGGGCCTCTAAAACGTTTGAGACCTGATGAAAGATTTATTGACTCTAAAATATGAAAAGAAGCCTGCAAAATTGAAGTGGAAACTGCTTAATTAAATACCTTCAAAGCGTAAAGTTATATTACCTAGATGATTGCACCCCAGCTTCTACATAATTGTACAGAACTTATATTTAGAGTGGGCTATGGGCACATTTTTACACATATTAGGAAAGGAGTGAACTGTCAGGATACAGAGGTGACTGTTCTTGGTCTCTAGCCTTCATTCCGCCCACCCCCTGCTTTTTTTCCTGCAAGGCTCTGGTTTTGTTCAGATACCAAGTCCTTCCACAAGCAGCTGTGTGCCTCGGGGAAAGCTGACCCCAGTTCTAGAAATAAACTTTATGGTCTGATGGTGATATCACTCCCTTTGGCAGTGGTTGGTTCAGAAACTGGCATACAGCTCAATTCTGACCAGTGAGATATGAAAAGAATTCTACCGAGGGAGGGGGGTTCTGGAGAAAGTTTCTTCTCTTCTAGAAGAAAGGCAGTCCCTTATGCTTGAAATTTCTCTGTCTGAACATGATGCCTGGAACTCGTTCAGCCATTCTGCTCAGACCTGAGGAAAAACCAGCGCTCAGGAGGGCGGGATGAAGAGACAGAAAGTCCCTGGTCCTTGACAACAGGGTCAAGCTGTTGAATTCACTTATCCTACTAGACCTTCCTACCATGTGAGATAAAAATGCCTCCTCTGTTTAATCCAGCTTCACTCAGT
The DNA here is from genome assembly GCF_937001465.1 of Orcinus orca. Taxonomy (NCBI): domain Eukaryota; kingdom Metazoa; phylum Chordata; class Mammalia; order Artiodactyla; family Delphinidae; genus Orcinus; species Orcinus orca. The sequence continues at coordinate 5,816,100 of NC_064563.1, read as the reverse complement.
GTTTCCTCACTGCCTTCTAGGTACCCTGTCAGCCTAAGAGCCAATAGAAAACATCCCATCTCCCGCTTCTCTGTTATCATCTGCTTCAGGCATATTCAGAGGATGACAAAACGCCTTTCTATCACTGGCAGTAAGTCACCCAGCACAAGGGTCACATTGCACCGGTTCCAAGTCAGTTAGTTTGAATAGAAGATATCCTTTCTCATATCAATGCAACACATTCACTGTGTGTTTTTTGTTTGTTTGTTTGTTTTTTGGCTTAAGTACACTATCTTTTTTTTTTTACTTTCATTTTATTCTTTTTTTATTGAAGTATAGATGGTTTACAATGTTGTGTTAGTTTCAGGTGTACAGCAAAGTGATTCAGTTATACATATATGTATTATGTGTATATATATATATATATATATATATCTCACAGTTACATATATCTAGATAGATAGATAGATAGGTTCTTTTTCAGAATCTTTTCCCTTATAGATTATTACAAGACATTGAGTATAGTTCCCTGGGCTATAAAGTAGGTCTTTTTTGGTTAACTGTTTTATATTTAGTAGTGTGTATCTGTTAACCCCAACCTCCTAATTTATCCCTCCCCCATCGCTTTCCCCTTCGGTAACCAGAAGTTTGTTTTCTCTGTCTGGCAACACATTCACTCTTGACAATGGCTAAATTCAGCCTTGTGTCTGGATTCAGTAAACTGCTGTCCAATGGCTATAATCTGGGGACCTTTGGCAAGTCCCATGGACAAAAATCTCTCTACTAGATTTCCACCATTAAAACCAAGACAGTGGAAAAAACTAACCAAGTTATCGATTGCTCCTACCTAAGTAATCATTTGTGAGCCTACCTGGAATTGACCTACAGAACTATGTGATAGTAGATTGCGTGTTCTTGTAAGCCATTAAGTTTGTGATCATTCGTTACACAGCATTAGAAAAGAACTAGGGTGTCATATAAATCATGCAAAAATTTTTTAAAACACACAAAACGTATAATATATGCTAGGGGTCAGCAAACCACAGCGCATGAACTCAGTCAAGTCCGTGATCTGTTTTTATACAGCCCACAAGTTAAGGATGGTTTTCTATATTTTTACAGGCTTGTAAAAATTAAAAAAGAAAAATACAGGACATAGACTACACGTGGACCACAAAATCGAAAATGTTTACTGTCTGGCCCTTTGCAGAGAAAAAGGGCTCCTGCGATACACTATTTATTATACCTTTCTGTATAGGGACAAGTAGCGTTAACAGTTCAGGTGTCTTTGCTGCATTCACCCTCTCTGATCCATTTCCCAATAGCCTCTTTGCCCTGGGAGGCTGGTCTGTATGGACCACGAGGTGCCTCTGGTTCCCGGCTGGGTGTGCAGACAAGCAGTTTGAGGGCAGGAGGAAGGTGAAACTGGGGTGTCCATTCACCCCTTCATCCAGAGCACTGTCTCAGGCAGGTACATCCTTCAACCAAAGGGCACAGCTCCTTTCAAGGCTGCTGTCCTGCACAGTTCTTTCCTCCAGAGTCCGAGACCTGCTCCCCTTGGGTCTAGGGTGTCAGCAACCTAACATCCATGGTGATTTCCTACATTCTGCCCACACCTGTGTAAGAGTCTTTTCACTGCATGTTCCACACCTCACCCACCTCAAGTGTGGCCCCTGACTGATACACCCACTAACTTAAATATCGTGGTTACCTCTGGTGGGGAGCAAGGGAAAGGAATGAGAGATGAGAAGCAGAAACCTTCCACGTGATCTGTAGTGCTAGCTCTTTCATGCATAAAAGGACTTGAAGCAAATATAACAAACTCTTCATCATGGCTGATTCTGGGTGGCAAAACAGACACGAATGTGGTTTTTTTCTGGTATTTACATATCTTTTAATATCTTTACCGACATGGAAAACAAACTCATGGTTACCAAAGGGGAAAGTGGGGGGAGGGGTAAATTAGGAGTTTGGGGTTAACAGACACGCACTACTATATATAAAATAGATAAACAAGGTCCTACTGTATAGCACAGGGAACTATATTCAATATCTTATAATAACCTACCATGGAAAAGAATCAAAAAAAGAATATATATATTGTATATCACTTTGCTGTACACTTGAAACTAACACAATATTGTAAATCAACTATACTTCAATAAAAAAAAAAATTAAGCCACTTTACCAGCCACACTATTATTTTGGATTAAGACTGTCAAAATCACCTACCTGAATTCAAATCGCAGAGACTCCCTGATGGGCCCCAGTCTTGCCTGATGGACGGGTGTATCTCTTAACTAGTAACCTCTTCCTGACTCACTGCACCAAGATGCCCACTGCCCGTGCTGCTCATCACCACCGCATGAAGCCACAGAGGCACCTCAGCCTGGCACTGACTCAGCACCACAGCCGTCAGCACTTCTCCCAGAAGAGCAGTTCCAGCGGCTCTCCTCCCCAGACCTCCCCAGCAGCTCTCTGCGCTGTCTGGGGAATGAAGTAATAAACCTTCCCTGCCAGTACTTATAAAATGTTCTGGCTTTATGGGACAGCGTCTCCTGCTGCTTTGGGCACAAGTCCAGTTTAATCAAAGAATCTGGAAGGACAGCAAAAAGACAATTTGACAACCATCACACTAAGAACAGTGGAAAAGAAAAATTAGGTTTGTGGTGAAAAAAGATCACACTAAGTGAAGTCACACAGAGAAAGACACATATCATATGGTATCACTTATATGTGGAATCTAATAAAAAATGGCACAAATGAACTTATTTACAAAACAGAAACAGACTCACAGACCGAGAAAACAAACTTATGGTTACCGAAGGGGAAAGGTGAGGGGAAGTGATAAATCGGGATACTGGGATTAACATATACACACTACTATATATAAAATAGACAATCAACAAGGACCTGCTGTAGAGCACAGGGAACCCTACTCAATACTCTGTAATGACCCATATGGGAAAAGATTCTGAAAAAGAATGGATATGTGTATATGCATAACTGATTCACTTTGCTGTACACCTGAAACTAACACAACATTGCAGTTAGTTCGATAAATTATCAACTATAGTTTAATAAAAAAAATTTCTTTTACAAGAAAATTCAAAGAAAAAAGCTCATCTTCAGAGCAAATGCAAAAAATAGGACTACTAGCTCGGATCTGTCTAGATGAGGCTATAAACATGAAATTCTTGAGTTACTCATAAAAGAAAGCTTTAAGCATATTAGAAGACGCTCCCCTCCACACAAACACCCACAGAAGGATTTGCCATCCCTCCCCCAGTGCTATGAAATACGTGATCATCACTGCAAAGTCATATCTTACCTTGGGTAATCTATCCCCCTCATCAGGATTCTGACTTTTAGGAAAGTCCCTTTTGTGAATTGTGTATGCTCGGTGGTTCTATGTGTGCTTCACTTTTTACCAGCTGTGACAAGAGTTTTTAATCTTTATACAAGAGAAACCAAACCTGTGTAGGAACAACCTGTCAGGAATACTTACAGCCTGGCAGTTAACAGTTAACACTTCGCGCTCTCGCTCTCTCTCCCTCTCTCTCTCTCCCCCTCCCTCTCTGTCTCTCCCTCTCTCTCCCTCTCTCTCCCTCTCCCTCCCTCTCTCCCTCTCCCCCCCACTCCCTCTCTCTCCCTCTCTCCCTCTCCCTCTCTCTCTCTCCCTTTCTCTCTTTCTCTCTCTCTCTCTCCCTTTCTCTCTCTCTCTCTCTCTCTCTCTCCCCCTCCCTCTCTCCCTCTCTCCCCCCTCTCTCTCCCTCCCTCTGTCTCTCCCTCTGTCTCTCCCTCTCTCTCCCTCTCCCTCCCTCTCTCCCTCTCCCCGCTCTCCCTCTCTCTCCCTCTCTCCCTCTCTCTCTCTGTCTCTCCCCCTTTCTCTCTCTCTCTCTCTCTCTCTCTCTCTCTCTCTCTCTCTCTCTCTCTCGCACGCGCGATTTAATCAGCAAGGTGCTGCTGACAATATGTAATAGAACATTGTAAAAGCTACATGGTTTAACACCTGAGGGTGCCGAACGAGGCTCCATAAAGGGTATGGCAGTGAAATGAAAAACGATTATTATTTAGCATTTATTAATCCTAAGCAGTATGCTAGGCTCTCAAGAACACAGCGCTGAGAGAAGTGGATTGCCTCTGAAGTTCCATGCTTTCCTAAAACAAACATGGAAGGGACTTTTACAACACGATCCCTATATAAGAATAGGAAATAGAAATACCTTGACTCCATGGACAAAGGCAGAAAGGTACCAAAACAAAAGCCGTAAGGACTTTTGAGACTTGTGTCCTTCGTCTATAATCTGCTTCTGTTGACAGCACGATCTTGGGCAGCTGGATCAGGGTCAGCCAGCTCCAGCCTGTCGGGGTGCCACCTGTTTCTGTACATAGAGTTTCGCTGGAACGCAGCCATACCCATTTGTTTACATATTGTTTGCGGCTGCTTTTGCACCACAGAGATGAGTACTTGTGACAGAGACCATATGGCCAGCAGAGCCAGAAATATTTACTATCTGGTCCTTTCCAGAAAAGGCTTCCTGACCCCTGATCTAGACTGACCTGGAGAAAACCTGAAGCAGATTTGTGATGGTCTCAATAGGTTTACTTACTAACGTACGTATTCATAGTTACTTATGCAAGGTAAAATTCAATTCAAGTCATTGGTTTGTTAAGCATGGGGAAAATGTCTATTATTTGCATTGAAGAGGAATATACGTACCATGGTGCAGGCTAACACATCATCCCTTGGGAGCAAAGCCACCCTGCCCTGATGGAACTATGGGAGATTCCCACAGGGAAAGCTAGTTTCCCTCATTACGTGTTTTGAAAAGGCCAAAGATCCAGATGTTGAATGGAGTTGAAGATGAATGGATAATTAATAAAAGGAAGATTACACAAGAGTTCATTCTATGTAGGATAATAGTTCATGGTTTAATTTCTAGAACTGTTTTTAGATAAGATTTGAAAACTATTTGCAGCATTAAGGTATTTATTGGTTTTATTTCAAAGCCTATGAGCTGTTGAAAAAAATCACTTGCAATCCTCTTCCCAATTCTGTAGTTACAGTGCATTGAACCACACACTCAACAGTGTGATAAAATCAAAAGGCATTTGTTTATTCAGAGACCACAAATGGCTTTCTTGATACGAAAGTAAACATTGCTTGACAAGTTCTAGCCTGAAGGATTGATTTCTTAAGTCTTCTTGGAAGAACCACTTTTAGGGCTGCAAAAAATGTGGACGTTGGCAAACTACTCTTTCATCTGAATGGACCAATAAACGTGTCTAAATTTCCCAGATGCATGGAAAGAATGGAAATAGCAGTATTCCAGCACATAGATGATGCTTCACATGGTTGTTATATTTTGTTCAACAAGAATTGAATGCTATGACTTAATCTTACCTGCTTAACACCCAAGATCTGTTTTAGGTTTTTGGCAACGAACATGCTCTCCCATGGCAACTGCATAAAAACATCATGCAGTTTGAAGAAGGAAAATAATTCAAAACCTTTCAGACCCAATTACTTTATGAAACTCTTCTACAAGTGTCTTTTTATTTTACAACAGTCTTAAAGAATCTATTTGAACAATTTATATCTTTTTACCGCCTGTACCTCTAAACAAAAACACGTTTTTCACAAAGAACTAGGAAGAGAACATCCAGACTTATTCAGAGAACTGATCATGGATATTCTTAAGCAGAATCAAAACTAGCACTGAGCAGATGAGTCAGGATTTGAGTTTTAGCCTTGGCTGGGTTAACTAAGGAAACGGATGACCTTGACAAGTTACTTTCTGCTCTGGGTTTTGCTTTCCTCATCTGTAAAATCAGGTGATTTAAATCAACCTCCCAGAGTCCTTTCAGCCCTGAATACAATGATGACTAAAGCTTGGCACTGATTGTAATTCTAAATAGTATTACTTCTAACCTTCTTCCAGCCTCATTCCTGTGCATGACAGAATGCCAGAGGGGAAAAATCACAGTAAACCGAACATGAATTTGATTCTTCCCTTCTACCCTGGAAGGAGTCAAGACATTGCTGGGCCACAGAGAAAGTACATTTCTTTGCCCCTCTTCCAACACGTCATACATGATTAGACACAAGTTTCTTCTCAGGTTATTGTAACTGTATTATTTAAAAGAGTGGACTTGAAGAATGATTTTTAAAAAGAAGAATTTAGGACCACTTAGAGTCTTATGCGTCAACACACTGGCATAATGTAGAAATACTCTTTCCTAAAGCTTGCTGTCCAGACAGCTCTATAACCTGTCCTAGAAATAGGGTGTGGTGTTCCTAGAACTTTCGGATTTTGCTGATGGAAGGAAAATATGGTCCTGCTTTGGAGAGCTGTTTGGTGCTTTTTTTAAACAAACACATAACCATCCTATGACTCAGAGAGAATATGGCTATTAGAATCATGGTATTTTACAAAAACGTAGTACAATAGTAAGCCCTTCAAGTAAAAAGCCTATCATAAGGGTTCTGAAATTTTTTTTGGAATTAATATGAAGTATCAAATGATGACGGCATCACAAACTTAAATATGTTCTTTGAAAAAGAATGCAGTAAGCAGACAATCTTTTAGAACAATAATTAGGAAGAATTAAGAGTGTGAGAAAATGGACTTATAGACTACATTTTTTGAATGACCAGGTTGGGAAGTTTAGTGAGGATGGTTTAAAACATTCAACATTTTCTCATATCAGTAAGGACTAGCGAAGCAAAGAGAAGACAATTAAGCAGACTGTCTTCTATATTATGAAAGACCCTCCAGGAGGTAAGGGGTCCCAGAGAGGAGCTGATGGTATAAGAAATAATTAAAAGCAACCAAGCACAAACTGCATAATTGCTAGTTTCTAGGAATTTTTTTTTCTTACTTTACCTCAAAGCATTAAAGGAAACAAAGAAAATAGTGATATCCCCAAGGAATAATTCCCTACTCTTCAGTCATCTTATGCAAAATAATAAATCCAGGGAGAGAGAAGCTTCAGTAAAGTAAGAATAGGACGTTGTTTGACAATTTCTCAGACCCACCAATGACAGCAATAGCATGTGAAAAACTCAGATGACATTCAAATATCCCAAGCCCAAGGTCACAGTGTTGCATGAAACAAACTCCAAACTCTTTACCCAGCCTACAGAGCCCACCACAGCCTGGCTTCGCTTCTTGGCCTCAGCCCTGTGCTAGGGTGAGGCCAAGAAGCGGTCTCCTCACCCGCTGTGTTCCACCATGTCCCCAGGACTCCTTCCCCTTGGCGTAGCCTCCCGCTGGCTGCACCAGCCTTGCCCTATGCCTTGCAGTGCCCTTTCGCCCATCCGGCGTGATGGTTTTGTCTTCCAGCTCTCAGCTGAAAGGTCTTCTCCTTGGATTGCTCCTCTGTGATCACCCAGCCTAAGGAAGCCCTCTATCCCCATAAGGGGAAGCCTTAACATATTCGTTATGTTTTACATGTTTTTAGGCTGTTTTTCTGAGTTTGGGGTTTTCTGCATATTTTCTCTCTATACCAACTAGAAGTTAAGCTCCGTGAAAACTAGTAACTTATCTGTTTTGTGCCCGACACTGTTAAAGAAAACCTTATTCTGACATTTGTTAAAACAGTAAGGAAGACTTTTTATTCGAGACTACTGCAATATGGGTCTTGCGACAGAGAGAGACGGAGCTCAAATCCAAATATAGCAAAGACGGCTGGGGATTTACAGCCAGTGAGCATGTAGAAGGTCGGGAATAGAAGATGAAAAATTACTAAGAGGAGACATCAAGGTTGGGGGATCTTGCTAAACTGACTTAATAGGATTCTTACTGAAGGCAGGCCAGGGTGGTCAGCTATCAAGGGTATGGGGGTTGACTTGGCAGGATTCTTTGCTAAGATTGGGTCGAGCAGACCACAGACAGGATGGGGACGAAGGTTGAGGCCTAGTCAAGGAGAAGGTTGGAGGAGACTAATTAAAATTTGGTCAAGGAGAGAGTTTTTGCCAACACATAGTAGGCTCTCAAAAAATTATCAGCTGAATGAATGAACAAATTCTATTCCTCAAAAAGATTTAATGGCTTTACTTTTTCATTTCACCTTACTACCATAAACACTGGTAATAATAGGGATAAAAAAGGAAAGAAAACCAAAGAAGAAACTCTCTACTCCCTTGCAAAGTGAAAAGAATAAATCTTTACAGTTAAGGGTACATTTTGTTCATTTATTTGTCCCTCAGATATTTATTGAGAGCTCACTGTAATGCACTGGTTACTCTTCCAGAGCTGGACAGACGAATCCAAAGGACACATCCTGACTTCGAGTTCATTTTCACTGTCTGCTGAGTGATAGATACATGAATAGAGTCAGGTACGGGAAAAGGAGTAGCTGAGATGGGTGAAGGGCAGCAAGGACCCCTCTTGGCAATGAGGCTGACAGAAGACAGACTCAGGAGGAGAAAAGTGTGATGAGAACTTCACAAATGAAATACCCTGTAATATGCCTTCTGCCAGAAACCCTGCCTATCTTCCACAAAATTCCAAACCCCAGGATAGGCCTGGCATGATTCTATTTCCTGTGGAAGTCAGCAAAAAAAGCCAGGTTGGGCCAAAAGTTTGCGCAGGGCTTAGACTCAGCCAGGCGGACAAAAGGACAGCTGCCCTTCCAGGTTATGTTAATCAACTGGAAATGCATGACTATAAGAAAAGCATCTAGTTCAACTACTCCAGGACTGATGTCAAAGGGAAAAACAATGGCATAGATGCTCAAGAGGATGTTATTATTATTCCCCTGAACTCAGAGGGGTAAGGAAGGAATGTGGCCCCATGTGAGCTCGCTGCTGCCCCCAAAGGTGGATCACGTGCATTTCAATCTCAGCGGCTCTCACGAAAGGACCGGCCAACAGAGGAGAGAGCAGCTGAGATGCTGCTCTTCTGAGCATGCTCCCAGCATCACCTGCACCCTCAGCAGTATGGAAGGTTAACTACCAAGCTGAAAATAATGTCTGATAATACCTGGGTATTTTTAAATTTTAATCTAACCCAAGATCTGAGGCTATAATTATATTTCCCAATGAATAGGAAAAAAGATTTTCCCACTTTAAAATTTTAATCTCAGGAATTTCATAGCTAACTAGGTGATCCCAAACAGTAAAAGCAAAAATGTTGGTAAAGAGAAGACTAGATCAATGTAAGAGACATGATATATGGTGGCAACGATCTCCAACACGTTTATTAAAACATTGTGCTAATTGGAAGCTTTGCTTCTTCCACGTGAAAGCAACTAATAAGAAGCTGATGACGACAGAATCAGGCACCAGAACCCCACAAGGAAATTACAGATGGAATAGATAGCTCTGGGTGCATACAAGACTTTTAAATCTAAATTGAATCTTTATTTTAGAAATCAATTTATGTGGGTAGACTCTTTGCCCAAGGGTATTTGTTTGTTATTTTATGAATGTTTCAAGCTAGCAGTTTTCTCCTAGGGTTATAAATGCCTCTGACTAAATAAAATATGAGGATAGATTTTTGTAATAAATATGTCTCTGACATTATCTATTTATTTGTCCATGGAAATGTGTAGACTTTATCTAAAACAGTTATTTAACTATCACACTCTTTATTTTATGAAATAAAATTGTCTCTAGATGACCTATTTCCCCCTATGCCCTCCAATGGAGCTAAAATAGTAAGACTTTATCCCAGACACTCTGAGGTCAGTCTGACCACCCCCCTTTCCAAATAAGATAAAGGCTGCTCAGATTTATTTAATCTCTATTACTCATAGCAAAATATTACATAATTTATTTTAAAGAGCCAAGATAGACATTTCTCTCTAAAGCTTTACCAATGGCTCCTTTTTAAACCACACTTCCATATCCTGGGGGGAAAAATGGGGCCATAATTCAGGCAGAATCAGCTCTAGAAAAAGGCTGACGGGGGCGGGGTGGGGGGCAGTTACGGGGGAGTGAGGACTCGGGGGGCGAGGAAGTTGCTCCCGGAGTCGGACAGAACCAGGGCAGGGGAACTGCCTCAGCCTGGGTTGGGCACTGAAGCTGACGGTCAGCAGTCCACACTGAGGATTCCTTGAGAGGAGTGTGAATTTTTTTTTAACATCTTTATTGGAGTATAATTGCTTGACAGTGGTGTTAGTTTCTGCTTTATAACAAAGTGAATCAGCTCTATGTATACATATATCCCCATATCTGCTCCCTCTTGCGTCTCCCTCCCACCTTCCCTATCCCACCCCTCTAGGTGGTCACAAAGCACCGAGCTGATCTCCCCGTCCTATGTGGCTGCTTCCCACTCGCTATCTATTTGACATTCGGTAGTGTATACATGCCCGCGCCACTCTCTCACTTCGTCCAAAGAGCGTGAATTTGATGCAGTTGATGTGGATACCCAAGGAGCCTACTTAACACTTTCACACCTCAGGATGTGAGATGGCTCAGGAAAGTCGACAGATGACAGTCTTATGAAACTCTGTGGCCCATCTTGTTTGGAAACAGACTCCAGCTACCAGCACGGAGTATGGAGATCCACCACTCAGCAAAAATAGATTTGTCAATGGGATTTAAGGCAAGATTAAGTCCCAATAAGTTTCTGTTAGGAGCCAAGGAAGAAGCACACTCCTATTGGTTAGGCAAGGTTAAAGTAGAGAAACTTGGGAATATGGGAATTTGAGCGAACATAAGCTACACAACCTTTCAACTGTACGTAGCCACTAGTGAGGACAGGTTCCTAACTCTAGTCCTGCCTTTGATCAAATTAACCCCCCAAATTGTACAGGATTATTCAATTGTGCTGCCTTTTGGATTCCCTGAGACGGTGCAACAGGTAGACTTTGCAAGATAAAATGAGACAAGAACTCGAGTATCTGAGGGAAGAATAATATGGAAATCTGCAGTGCAATAGCTATACTAAACAATAAGGTAATGATAAGAAGATGAATTTTTTTTTACTGTACAGATTTTTTTACTATACAAATCACAGATTTGAAGTGATGCAGTGCATTAGTCCCTCTCCTCTCATATGTCAAGGTTTAGAAACAGCCTTCAAGGCCCTGTTTCTCTTCATCATTGAGTTTCATACTGAAGGTTCTCTTTTCCAGTAAAAACTCCTGCTGTGCTTGAGAATTTCTTAATTACCTTTCTAAATTTTCTGCTATCATGGCAGAATAATCCAGAAACTAATTATGGAGCTAATAAAAAGAACGGAATACTTTGTTTGTTTGTTTTCCCAAAAGCATACAATAATGCAAAGTTGTAAACACAGATGTAAATGATTTGCTCCACATTTGTCTCAACAAATTAAAATGGCATCTTCCCTCTATGAAGAAAATGTAGGACTTTCCTGGTGGCGCAGTGCTTAAGAATCCTCCGGCAAATGCAGGGGACACGGGTTCGATCCCCGGTCTGGGAAGATCCCACATGCCACGGAGCAACTAAGCCCGTGCGCCACGACTACTGAGCCTGCGCTCTAGAGCCCTCGAGCCACAACTACTGGGCCCGCATGCCACAACTACTGAAGCCCACGAGCCTAGAGCCCGTGCTCCGCAACAAGAGAAGCCACCGCAATGAGAAGTCCACGCACCACAGCCAAGAGCAGCCCCGGCTCGCCACAACTAGAGAAAGCCCGTGCACAGCAACAAAAACCCAAAGCAGCCAAAAATAAATAAATAAATAAAAATTAAAAAAGAAAAATGTAGATAGTAAAAATAGAGCACAACAAAGTAAAGAAATAAGACTAGAGATGGAATTTCAATCCAAAATCACTATGGGATTAATTAAAAGCTAAAATCTGACAAATTTAAGTAATTTCCAAAAATTGTTTTATGATTAACACTATAGCACATGTTTCTGGTAGAAATTCTGGAAAACATAGAAAATCCCAAAAAGAATAAAAAGAAACACCCCAAACCTCAACATTCAAAATTAGACAAAATTAACATCTGAGTAGACATTCTTTCAATCTTTTTTCAAGTCACATGTAAGTATTTTTAAAATTGGGAAATCTTAGTATACTTAGTACTTTTATAAACTGCTTTTTCCCTAAACACAGGTTGTAAATTTTGTATGTGATTAAATAGTTTTCTACAGCATTATCTTTACTGATTATGCAGTATTTCATTATAGGAATATATTATGAGATGTTTTACTAATCCTCTACTATTGGCTGTATAGTTTGTTTCCAATTTTTCCTTATTGTGCACAATACTTCAATAAATTTCCTTTCACATGTATCTATGTGCACAACCACGACTATTTCCTTAAGTTATAGTCTTGAAAGTAACATTGCTATATTAAAGGATATACAAATTTAACACTTTTGCTACATGTTGCCAGATTGCTTTCCAAAATATTTGCACCACCTTATACTTGCCCTCCCTCCTTTAACATAAATGAGAGTTTATTTCCTTTAACATAACATAAATGTCACTGATAACACTGGCTTTATCACTTCTAATAACTGCTAAAGTGATAAAACAAAAACACTACCCATTGGTATTCATTTTTCCAACTACCAGTCATGCTATTTCTTCATAGTTATCAGTCTTATGAATCTCTTGTTTTGCAAATAACCTGTCCATTTGTGTAGTGGGCTGTTCAATTTTTCCTTACATAAGGATATTCTATCTAGATTATTAATCCTTTTAAAGTAATATAAGTGTTCTTATCCCAAGTTTAGTAGGAGTCTTAAAAACAACAGATGTTGATTTTCATCAAATCCTTTGCAGCATCTGATTTTTTTCTCCTTTCAACTATTAATGTGATTAATTACATTGACATGCTTTCTCATATCAGGTCATCTCTGAATTTCTGGAAGTTATTGGTTAATTATATATGGCTATTTAAATATGGTGCTGTATTTTATTTGCTAGAATTTTATTTAATAATTCTGTATCTGTGTCTATAAAAGTAATTAATTGATGGTGTTTGAGTTTTGATTCTTCGTTAGGTTTTGGTATTAATGTTCAATTAGCTTCATAAAATGATTTAGGAAGTTAAATCTAACATCATGATTTTAATAAATTATGTGCTTCTAGGGTAAGAAACACACTGTTCATTATCAGTAAATGATGAAATATTCCATTTATATCAATGAAACAGAGTTTCCCCAGCATGGTTAGACCAAAAGTGGTCTTACTGTCAACGGTAAAGACTTTGAGTAAAGCCAACACAGAAACTTACAGGTGGAGTCTACCATAAAAAATGAGCACTGAATCTCAATGCTCAGTGTTGATGTTGATTACAATTTGCAGGGCTAGCATGCTTGAAAGGGTCACAGTGGTATAAGGTTCATTGAAAATATGAAAGCACACGTCATTTGTAAAGCAGGGTTAGCATGATGGAAATAAGCAAATTAAATGCCATTCAGCAAACATTAATTGAGTACAGTTGTTTTGCCAGACACTGTCCTAAATGCTATAAGACAGTCTCAAAATTCCACTTGGGATACACACGTTAGAAGCAAGATTCCTGAGCCCTGCCCCCAGACTTCCTGAACCCAAATTATAGGAGAGGCATCAAATTTGATTGTTTTTTATTAGGGATCCAGATCATTCTTATCATCAGGAAAGTTTAGGAAATGCTTGCTGTAGAAGACTCAGAAATCAGTGGGATGTTTCCAGCAGCTCATCAATTGTATTGCAGAGCCCTGGTCCCTGGAACGCGGCCACACGAGATCTAGAGACTGGAATGTCCATATGGGCCTGAGGGGACAGGTCAGTAGCAGCTCCCTAGAAGGGCTTAGGGATGCAATCAGGTTATAAGTAACGGCAATGGAATTTGTCTTACAGCGTTATTGCATAGCAAACTCACTCTTTGTACTTAATTGTCTAAATGGAGTGGCTTTGGAGGCTGAGGGAAATTACAGAGAGGCTAAAGCCATCCTAAGCCATCATGTGGCATCCTCACTGCTGGAGGAGTTAGGCCTGTCTCCCCAAAATAGATTTCAGCAAAAACAGCCAGATTCTTTGCTCTCCTGAAAAAAAAAGGAAAAGAAATGGTTCTGAAGAACCTAGGAACAGGACAGGAATAAAGACGCAGACGTAGAGAATGGACTTGAGGACACGGGGAGGGGGAAGGGTAAGCTGGGACGAAGTAACAGAGTGGCATGGACATATATATACACTACCGAATGTAAAATAGATAGCTAGTGGGAAACAGCCGCATAGCACAGGGAGATCAGCTTGGTGCTTTGTGACCACCTAAAGGGGTGGGATAGGGAGGGTGGGAGGGAGATGCAAGAGGGAGGAGATATGGGGATATATGTATAGCTGATTCACTATGTTATACAGCAGAAACTAACACCACTGTAAAGCAATTATACTCCAATAAAGATGTTAAAATTTTTTTAATAAAATAATAATTTTAAAAAATAGATTTAAACCAAAACAGCCAGATTCTTTGCTCTCCTGGAAAAAAAAAAAAAAAAGGAAGAGGCTTCCGGGAAGATGGCGGAAGTGTAAGACGCGGAGATCACCTTCCTCCCCACAGATACACCAGAAATACATCTACATGTGGAACAACTCCTACAGAACACCTACTGAACGCTGGCAGAAGACCTCAGACCTCCCAAAAGGCAAGAAACCCCCCACGTACCTGGGTAGGACAAAAGAAAAAACTAAACAGAGACAAAAGGATAGGGACGGGACCTGCACCCATGGGAGGGAGCTGTGAAGGAGGAAAAGTTTCCACACACTAGGAAGCCCCTTCAAGGGCGGAGACTGCGGGTGGCGGAGGGGGAAAGCTTCGGAGCCGCGGAGGAGAGCACAGCCACAGGGGTGCGGAGGGCAAAGCGGAGAGATTCCCGCACAGAGGATCAGGGCCGACCGGCACTCACGAGCCCGAGAAGCTTGTCTGCTCCCCCGCCGGGGCGGGCGGGGCTGGGAGCTGAGGCTCGAGCTTCGGTCGCAGCGCCGGGAGAGGACTGGGGTTGGCGGCGTGAACACAGCCTGCAGGGGTTAGTGCGCCACGGCTAGCCGGGAGGGAGTCCGGAAAAAGTCTGGAGCTGCCGAAGAGGCAAGAGACTTTTTTTTACCTCTTTGTTTCCTGGTGCGCGAGGAGAGGGGATTAAGAGCGCTGCTTAAAGGAGCTCCAGAGACGGGCGCGAGCCGCGGCTAAAAGCGCGGACCCCAGAGACGGGCATGAGACGCTAAGGCTGCTGCTGCCGCCACCAAGAAGCCTGTGTGCGAGCACAGGTCACTCTCCACACCCCCGTTCCGGGGAGCCTGTGCAGCCCGCCACTGCCACGGTCCGGGGATCCAGGGACAACTTCCTCAGGAGAACGCACGGCGCGCCTCAGGCTGGTGCAACGTCACGCCGGCCTCTGCCGCCGCAGGCCCGCCCCTCACGTCATGCCCCTCCCCCCCCTCCGGCCTAAGTGAGCCAGAGACCCTGAATCAGCGGCTCCTTTAACCCCGTCCTGCCTGAACGAAGAACAGACGCCCTTCGGCGACCTACACGCAGAGGCGGGGCCAAATCCAAAGCTGAGCCCCTGGGAGCTGTGCGAACAAAGAAGAGAAAGGGAAATCTTTCCCAATAGGCTCAGGAGCAGCGGATTAAAGCTCCACAATCAACTTGATGTACCTGCATCTGTGGAATACCTGAATAGACAACGAATCATCCCAAATTAAGGAGGTGGACTTGAGAGCAAGATTTATTATTTTTTCCCCTTTTCCTCTTTTTGTGAGTGTGTATGTGTATCCTTCCGTGTGAGATTTTGTCTGTATAGCTTTGCTTCCACCATTTGTCCTAGGGTTCTATCCGTCCGTATTTTTTGTTGTTTTTTAAATTTTTTTTCTCTTAATAATTATTTTTTTATTTTAATAACTTTATTATATTTTATCTCACTTTATTTTATTTTACTTTATCTCCTTTCTTTTTTTCCTTCCTTCCCTCCTTCCTTCCTCCCTCCCTCCATCCCTGCTTTCTTTCTTTCTTTCTTTCTCTCTTTCTACTTCTACTAATTCTTTCTTTCTACTTTTTCTCCCTTTTATTCTGAGCCGTATGGATGAAAGGCTCTTGGTGCTACAGCCAGGAGTCAGTGCTGTACCTCTGAGGAGGGAGAGCCAACTTCAGGACACTGGTCCACAAGAGACCTCCCAGCTCCACATAATATCAAACGGAGAAAATCTCCCAGAGATCTCCATCTCAACGCCAGCACCCAGCTTCACTCAACGACCAGCAAGCTACAGTGCTGGACATCCTATGCCAAACAACTAGCAAGACAGGAACACAACCCCACCCATTAGCAGAGAGGCTGCCTAAAATCATAATAAGTCCACAGACAGCCCAAAACACACCACCAGACGTGGACCTGCCCACTAGAAAGACAAGATCCAGCCTCATCCACCAGAACACAAGCACTAGTCCCCTCCACCAGGAAGCCTACACAACCCACTGAACCAACCTTAGCCACTGGGGACAGACACTAAAAACAACAGGAACTACGAACCTGCAGCCTGCAAAACGGAGACCCCAAACACAGTAAGATAAGCAAAATGAGAAATTCTTGGAAATAGAATAGACAAAGTGCAAGAAACATTTCACAAGGACCTAGGAGAACTAAAGATGAAACAAGCAATGATGAACAACACAATAAATGAAATTAAAAATACTCTAGATGGGATCAGTAGCAGAATAACTGAGGCAGAAGAACGGATAAGTGACCTGGAAGATAAAATAGTGGAAATAACTACTGCAGAGCAGAATAAAGAAAACAGAATGAAAAGAACTGAGGACAGTCTCAGAGACCTCTGGGACAACATTAAACACACCAACATTCGAATTATAGGGATTCCAGAAGAAGAAGAGAAAAAGAAAGGGACTGAGAAAATATTTGAAGAGATTATAGTTGAAAACTTCCCTAATATGGGAAAGGAAATAGTTAGTCAAGTCCAGGAAGCACAGAGGGTCCCATACAGGATAAATCCAAGGGGAAACACGCCAAGACACATATTAATCAAACTGTCAAAAATGAAATACAAAGAAAGCATATTAAAAGCAGCAAGGGAAAAACAACAAATAACACACAAGGGAATCCCCATAAGGTTAACAGCTGATCTCTCAGCAGAAACCCTACAAGCCAGAAGGGAGTGGCAGGACATACTGAAAGTGATGAAGGAGAAAAACCTGCAACCAAGACTACTCTACCCAGCAAGGATCTCATTCAGATTTGATGGAGAAATTAAAACCTTTACAGACAAGCAAAAGCTGAGAGAGTTCAGCAACACCAAACCAGCTCTACAACAACTGCTGAAGGAACCTCTCTAGGCAAGAAACACAAGAGAAGGAAAAGACCTACAATAACGAACCCAAAACAATTAAGAAAATGGGAATAGGAACATAAATATTAATAATTACCTTAAATATAAATGGACTAAATGCTCCCACCAAAAGACACAGATTGGCTGAATGGATACAAAAACAAGACCCATATATTTGCTGTCTACAAGAGACCCACTTCAGACCTAGAGACACATACAGACTGAAAGCGAGGGGATGGAAAAAGATATTTCATGCAAATGGAAACCAAAAGAAAGCTGGAGTAGCAATTCTCATATCAGAAAAAATAGACTTTAAAATAAAGACTATTAGAAGAGACAAGGACACTACATAATGATCAAGGGATCAATCCAAGAAGAAGATATAACAATTGTAAATATTTACGCACCCAACATAGGAGCACCTCAATACATAAGGCAAATACTAACAGCCATAAAAGGGGAAATCAACAGTAACACATTCCTAGTAGGGGACTTTAACACCCCACTTTCACCAATGGACAGATCATCCAAAATGAAAATAAATAAGGAGACACAAGCTTTAAATGATACGTTAAACGAGATGGAGTTAATTGATATTTATAGGACATTCCATCCAAAAACAACAGAATACACATTTTTCTCAAGTGCTCATGGAACATTCTCCAGGATAGATCATATCTTGGGTCACAAATCAAGCCTTGGTAAATTTAAGAAAATTGAAATTGTATCATGTATTTTTTCCAACCACAACACTATGAGACTAGATATCAATTACAGGAAAAGATCTATAAAAAATACAAACACGTGGAGGCTAAACAATACACTACTTAATAACGAAGTGATCACTGAAGAAATCAAAGAGGAAATAAAAAAATACCTAGAAACAAATGACAATGGAGACACGACGATCCAAAATCTATGGGATGCAGCAAAAGCAGTTCTAAGAGGGAAGTTTATAGCAATACAATCATACCTCAAGAAACAGGAAACATCTCGAATAAACAACCTAACCTTGCACCTAAAGCAATTAGAGAAAGAAGAACAAAAAAACCCCAAAGTTAGCAGAAGGAAAGAAATCATAAAAATCAGATCAGAAATAAATGAAAAAGAAATGAAGGAAATGATAGCAAAGATCAATAAAACTAAAAGCTGGTTCTTTGAGAAGATAAACGAAATTGATAAACCATTAGCCAGACTCATCAAGAAAAAAAGGGAGAAGACTCAAATCAATAGAATTAGAAATGAGAAAGGAGAAGTAACAACTGACACTGCAGAAATACAAAAGATCATGAGAGATTACTACAAGCAACTCTATGCCAATAAAATGGACAACCTGGAAGAAATGGACAAATTCTTAGAAAAGCACAACCTGCCAAGACTGAATCAGAAAGAAATAGAAAATATGAACAGACCAATCACAAGCACTGAAATTCAAACTGGTTAAAAATCTTCCAACAAACAAAAGCCCAGGACCAGATGGATTCACAGGCGAATTCTATCAAACATTTAGAGAAGAGTTAACACCTATCCTTCTCAAACTCTTCCAAAATATAGCAGAGGGAGGAACACTCCCAAACTCATTCTATGAGGTCACCATCACCCTGATACCAAAAGTAGACAAGGATGTCACAAAGAAAGAAAACTACAGGCCAATATCACTGATGAACATAGATGCAAAAATGCTCAACAAAATAGTAGCAAACAGAATCCAACAGCACATTAAAAGGATCATACACCACGATCAAATGGGGTTTATCCCAGGAATGCAAGGATTCTTCAATATACGCAAATCAATCAATGTGATACACCATATTAACAAATTGAAGGAGAAAAACCATATGATCATCTAAGATGCAGAGAAAGCTTTCAACAAAATTCAACACCCATTTATGATAAAAACCCTGCAGAAAGTAGGCATAGAGGGAACTTTCCTCAACATAATAAAGGCCATATATGACAAACCCACAGCCAACATCGTCCTCAATGGTGAAAAACTGAAAGCATTTCCACTCAGATCAGGAACAAGACAAGGTTGCCCACTCTCACCACTGTTATTCAACATAGTTTTGGAAGTTTTAGCCACAGCAATCACAGAAGAAAAGGAAATAAAAGGTATCCAAATCGGAAAAGAAGAAGTAAAGCTGTCACTGTTTGCAAATAACATGATACTATACATAGAGAATCCTAAAGATGCTACCAGAAAACTACTAGAGCTAATCAATGAATTTGGTAAAGTTGCAGGATACAAAATTAATGCACAGAAATATCTGGCATTCCTATACACTAAGGATGAAAAATTTGAAAGTGAAATCAAGAAAACACTCCCATTTACCATTGCAACAAAAAGAATAAAATATCTAGGAATAAACCTTCCTAAGGAGACAAAAGACCTGTATGCAGAAAATTATAAGACACTGATGAAAGAAATTAAAGATGATACAAATAGATGGAGAGATATACCATGTTCTTGGATTGGAAGCATCAACATTGTGAAAATGACTCTACTACCCAAAGCAATCTATAAATTCAATGCAATCCCTATCAAACTACCACTGGCATTTTTCACAGAACTACAACAAAAAATTTCACAATTTGTATGGAAACACAAAAGACCCTGAATAACCAAAGCAATCTTGAGAATGAAAACCGGAGCTGGAGGAATCATGCTCCCTGACTTCAGACTATACTACAAAGCTACAGTCATCAAGACAGTATGGTACTGGCACAAAAACAGAAAGATGGATCAATGGAACAGGATAGAAAGCCCAGAGGTAAACCCACACACATATGGACACCTTATCTTTGATAAAGGTGGCAGGAATGTACAGTGGAGAAAGGACAACCTCTTCAATAAGTGGTGCTGGGAAAACTGGACAGATACATGTAAAAGTATGAGATTAGATTCACTCCCTAACACCATACACAAAAATAAGCTCAAAATGGATTAAAGACCTAAATGTAAGGCCAGAAACTATCAAACTCTTAGAGGAAAATATAGGCAGAACACTCTGTGACATAAATCACAGCAAGATCCTTTCTGACCCACCTCCTAGAGAAATGGAAATAAAAACAAATATAAACAAATGGGACCTAATGAAACTTAAAAGCTTTTGCACAGCCAAGGAAACCATAAACAAGACCAAAAGACAACCCTCAGTATGGGAGAAAATATTTGCAAATGAAGCAACTGACAAAGGATTAATCTCCAAAATTAACAAGCAGCTCATGCAGCTCAATAACCAAAAAACAAACAACCCAATCCAAAAATGGGCAGAAGACCTAAATAGACATTTCTCCAAAGATATAGAGACTGCCAACAAACACATGAAAGAATGCTCAACATCATTAATCATTAGAGAAATGCAAATCAAAACTACAATTAGATATCATCTCACACCAGTCAGGATGGCCATCATCAAAAAATCTAGAAACAATAAATGCTGGAGAGGGTGTGGAGAAAGGGGAACACTCTTGCACTGCTGGTGGGAATGTGAATTGGTACAGCCACTATGGAGAACAGTATGGAGGTTCCTTAAAAAACTACAAAAAGCAATCCCACTACTGGGCATATACCCTGAGAAAACCATAATTCAAAAAGAGTCATGTACCAAAATGTTCATTGCAGCTCTATTTACAATAGCCCGGAGATGGAAACCACCTAAGTGCCCATCATCGGATGAATGGATAAAGAAGATGTGGCACATATATACAATGGAATATTACCCAGCCATAAAAAGAAACGAAATTGAGCTATTTGTAATGAGGTGGATAGACCTAGAGTCTGTCATACAGAGTGAAGTAAGTCAGAAAGAAAAAGACAAATACCATATGCTAACACATATATATGGAATTTAAGGGGGGAAAATGTCATGAAGAACCTAGGGGTAAGACAGGAATAAAGACACAGACCTACTGGAGATCGGACTTGCGGATATGGGGAGGGGGAAGGGTGAGCTGTGACAGGGCGAGAGAGAGTCATGGACATATATATAGTAACAAACGTAAGGTAGATAGCTAGTAGGAAGCAGCCACATGGCACAGGGATATCGGCTCGGTGCTTTGTGACTGCCTGGAGGGGTGGGATAGGGAGGGTGGGAGGGAGGGAGACGCAAGAGGGAAGAGATATGGGAACATATGTATATGTATAACTGATTCACTTTATTATAAAGCAGAAACTAACACACCATTGTAAAGCAATTATACTCCAATAAAGATGTAAAAAAAAAAGGAAAATGGCAAGCCTTCCCCATGGGACAATTCTGAATGGAAACAGGAAGAGGCGAGTGAAAGCAGTAGCTTGAGAATTTCACGGGGAATTTGTGTTTGGGATGGGAGAACGGAACAGCGCATGCGCGGAGGAATAGGGCCAGGGAGAACAAAAGTGTGAAGCTGTGAAAGTTAGAGAAGGAATATAGGGTCGAGCAGAGGAACCAGGGAAAGAATCTAGAGGTAGCTGTGTCGGGGGGGAGGGGGGGCAGGAGAGGACCAGCAAAAGAGAGGAGGGTTGAGGTGTGGGTGTGGTCCAGGTGCTCTGAACCTTCTCAGCAGGGAAGGCTGGCTCACTATTTTCTGTGCATCAGCTGAGTTAATTCAGCTAAGAGAGGAAGAGTATTAGCAACTTTACACCCAAGGAGAGATGCCCCGGGCTATCCTCTGGGCATAGGCCTGCTCTGCAGTGTGCCCAGGGGGAATCCTAAGATATCCAAATGACCACCAAGCTGTAACCTTGCCCTAACCAGACCGAGTAACCCCTCTCATTCTCATACCAGCTCCTCCAAATGAGTAAGCAGCTGTCTATATTTTCTCTGCCTCTGCTAGGAAACAATAGATCTAGCCAGGCAAGGGGCTAGAGCTGCAGCTCCCTCAGAGTAAGGCTGGCTATAGCTTTCAGGTGCTCTGCCCTTGAGGGCCGTGAACTTGACTGGGGGAAGAGGTCATCAGCCACCTCTTCTGAAGGTTTCAGCTGCTCCTACCGTAGGGCAGCATTCTTAGGAACACCCTTAGGGCTGAGCCACGCTTCCCGGAGGGTTCTGCTGGGATCGGAAGCCTGAACATCAACATCACCTGTAGAGTTGTTAGAAACGCACATCCTTGACCCTAGCCCAGACCTACTGAATTGAGAATTCTGCAGATAGGGCCTAGCAACGTGGAATTAACAAGGGCACCAGGAGATTCTGATGCGGGCTGAAGTCTGAGAATCAGTGTCCTATAGGAAGGCCAGATTGGTGCTGAGTCCTCTCTCTGGCCCTTCTGGGTATCATCTTGAGGTAATCATCCCTGTGTCCCACTGCTCACCCCATCCATTCTCACTGGCGCCGTTCCCACCTCTGAAGGAGAGAGTGGTCTAGCCCCGCAAACTTGAGTAAGAATGTCCTCCACTGGCCCCTTGCTTTCATCAGCAGGGTCAGATGGGAGCTTCTGAACCCTAGGTATTCCTGGCAATCCTCCCCTTCCATATCCCCCCTCTAAATTCACGGCCTGAAACTATAGTATTATCTTTACTGCGACTATCGATGCTAATTTTATCACGCCGTTATTCCTTCATCCTTGGACTCTAGTCCCCATACAGACCTGTGCACCCCATTTTCTGATGCTGTCTTCCCCACAAGGCCCTCTAGAATTCGAGATTCAGCAGCAGCAAAATTCTAAAACCTGTCTCCTCTCTCAGTGTTTGACTGACCCGGTTGTCACCACCAAAGTCTCTAGCATCAGGAGGATTAGGGGGCGACCCTCATGCCACTGACCTGAGTTGGGAACAGGTGTCCTCACTGCCACTCCCAGCCCGTCCTCCCCGCTTCCTCTTGAGAACTCCAAGCCTTAGGTCTCATCACACTGTAATAGCCATTTCCCCTCCCTATAATAGTCACCTACCCCCCTCCAAGGGACTCCACCCGCTCCTTGAAGATCTTAGGTCTGTTTCACAGCACTGCAGTTACCATGCTTCAGGAGTTCCATACACATGTCATCTTTTCAATACCCTCATCTCTCAGTTCCTTCAATGATCTTACTGTGTTTGATCGCTCACTTCCATGGTCCTATGCTAGATCTTACAAGATTGCCAATAAATCATCTCCACCGTGATCCCGGTTCCACATCGCACTCTGGTCACCAATTCCTATCTTTCCAGCTCACTTTTAGTCCAGTTTCAGTGGTACATTGACCCCACCAGGACCTCATCTACCTCATGGAATCCCTTCCCTTGATAACCAGCCTAATATTCCTGGTCTGTCTTCTTAGTCACTTGCACACACCCTCAACTCTCCTGTGCTTCCCTCAACTAGGGCTCTCAGTGGGGGAAACCACCACACCGTTTGCATCCAGCTCGGCAGCCATGGCAACTCATCTTCCTGGAAATACATGGGCTCTTCATGCTGCCCATAGATTATATTGTATTTCCCCCATCCACTCCACCTCGCACCCTCCCAATCAACTATTTCCTGCTGTATTGTCACTCTTAAAATCTCTGACGTTTCTCCATCAACCTCCTCTCAGCCGATGACTTGGCTTCCTATTTCATAGAGAAATGGAACTTCTCTAAAGCCCCGCACCCACCGCCATATCTGGTTGCCCTCCTGCATCTGTGCCTCCACGTTCCGCCTTCTGTCCCGTTACTGTAGAGGAAATACTGGTGCTCCGGCGAAGGTGATCCGCCACATGCTTCTCACCTCTTCAAGTTCACTGCGACAACATATTATCCTCTCTATCTTCTGGATCTCCCCCAGCAGCCCTCCAGACACTCTCATTTTTTTAAACCATGTCTTAAGTCTACTTACTCTTCTAGCCACTGCACTATTTCTTTCCTTCTCTTTACAGCTCAGCTCCTTACAGGGTGATCCGTACACACTCTGTCCAATTCTTCTCCATCCATTCTCTCTTTAACCTGCTCCAGCCAAGCTTTTACTCTGACCCGTCTACTCTGCTCAGCTCAAGGTCCACAGCGATCTAGCCTCAGTCCCCACCTTACCTGCACCCAGTGGATTAGTCTTTCCTCATCACAACACTTTCTTCACTTGACTCTAGAACATGCTCCCTCTTGGTTTTCATTCTTCCTCACTGGTCACTTCATTTTTTGTCTCTGTTACTAGTTGCACCCAGGACTCAATCCGTGGTCTAGTCTACAGATTTATCCCTAGCCATGCGTCAAATTCAAATGCCTCGCGGAAGCAGGTCTCCACTTCCCACACCCATTGTTTCCCTTGATTATTCGAGTGAAAGCAACTCACCTCCAGATGATTCCTACAGACTCAGTTCCGCCTGACGGGTTTGTCTTCCCCTGGTTGTCTACTGACCTAACCTGCTGAGGTCCCAGAATGCCTGGGGGCTCCCTCACCCACCGTATGACTAGACGAGAGAAGGAATAACTGAGAAGTCTAAAGTGAGGACGGTAGCTAACTGTCAAAAGGTCCAGGAAGAGAAGAAACAGCTGCTGACTTTGGCTTTTGTAATTCTACTGACAAGCCGGCATGGTTTGGGCTCTCCCCACGCCCACAGGTGAGGCAAAGCCACCCTCAAGCAGTATGCCTAGCTCTACCTATCAGGGCCCCGGGGGTGAGACTCTACCAGAACACGCTTGTTCCTCTTCCTCACATCCAGTCACAGACCCTAGAAGAGCTTTCTGCCATCTGCTTACTCCCCACCAGATTTGACGATCGTTTCCCTCTCTGTGACACCACCTTTGCTCCAGACCTCGGGTTTGGGTTCCCTGCTCCCCGCCCCGTAGAAATGAGCCTGATCTCTTCTGTCCCCCAGACCCGTGTCCTGAACCACATGATCAGAATGTATGTGGTATGTAATCTTGAGGGAAAACACCTTGCAAGATATTTGAAAGAGGAAGTGCACATGAAGGTGAGAAAATAGAGAAGTCAGCTCAAGGTCAAGGAGACACAAAAGAAGTTTTAAGCCAGGATTGGTGGTGCTTGTTTAAAGCTGGAAGGTAACCAACGAGGACCTACTGAATAGAACAGGGGACTCTACTCAATGCTCTGTAATACCTATATGGGAAAAGAATATAAAAAAGAGTGGATATATGTGTACGTATAACTGAATCACTTTGCTGTACACCTGAAACTAACACAATATTGTAAATCAACTATACTCCAATATAAAATACAAATTAAATTAAAAAAATAAAGCTGGAAGAGGAGAAAGAGAGAGAAAATGAAGATGGTGAAAGGAAACATAAATATGACACTCAAATCCCCTATGAGGTGGAGGGTGAAAGGCTGTCTTCCTCTGAAACTTTGAGGAAGAATAAAGTAGCTGATGTCAATTCAGTGTTTTCTTTGAGCCACACACAGTCCCAAGTGCTTCATACATTGACTCGATTTATCTTCATGCTAATTGTATGAAGTTCCTGTTAATACTCTACTTAACAGAGGAGGAAACTGAGGCACAGAAAGATATAGTAACTCACCCCAAATCAGACAGTTAACAAGCGACAGAGCCAGAGTTTGAGGCCGAGCAGTCCGGTTCCACACTGTGCTCTTAACCGCTACACAATGCTGTCTACGAAAGGACAGAGATAGACTAATGGCAGGTCCCCATCAGACAAGGGGAAGCCATCTGGAAACTCACTCTGGACGGTGCCAATTTTTTTCATAAAGGAAGAGGTAAGAAGCCCTAAAGAAGTGCTGTTTAGTAGAACTATAATGTGAGCCATAAATGCAAGCCACGTATCTGACTTTCAACTGTCTAGTCGCCACAGTTAAAAAATAAAAAGGATAAACAGCAAGGTCCTACTGGATAGCATGGGGAACTATATTCAATATCCTATGATAAACCATAATGGAAAAGAATAGGAAAAAGAATATATATATATATGTATATGTATGACTGAATCACTTTGCGGTACAGTAGAAATTAACACAACATTGTAAATCGACTAGACTTCAATAAACTTTTAAAAGATGAAAAAGAAAAATAGGTAAAACTGTTTTAATTAAACTCAATGTATCCAAGATATTATAATTTCAATACTATAATCAATGTTACTGTATGTTTTTAACAATATTACATCAATTGCTGAGATATTTTACATTCCTTGTTTTAAAATAAATTTATTTATTTTTGGCTGCATTGGGTCTTCATTGCTGTGCACGGGCAGGCTTCCTCTCGTTGCAGCCAGCCGGGGCCACTCTTTGTTGCGGTGCGCAGGCTTCTCATTGCAGTGGCTTTTCTTCGTTGCAGGGCATGGGCTCTAGGCGTGCCGGCTTCATTGCACCGTGCGGGCTCAGTAGTTGTGGCTCGCAGGCTCTAGGGTGCAGGCTCAGTAGTTGTGGCACATGGGCTTAATTGCTCGGCGGTACGTAGGATCTTCCTGGACCAGGGCTTGAACCCGTGTCCCCTGCATTGGCAGATGGGTTCTCAAACACTGAGCTACCAGGGAAGCCCCACATTCCTTTTTGCATACTAAGTCTTTGAGATTTTTTTTTTTAGTTTAGCCAAGCCAAGTGGTTTGCGGAATCTTAGTTCCCTGACCAGGGGTTGAACCTGCACCCTTGGCAGTGAAAGCATGGAGTCGCAACCACTGGACCGCCAGGGGATTCCCAAGTCTTTGAAATTTACTGTGTATTTTAAACTCATAGCACATGTTAACTTGGACCAGCCACATTTCAAGTGTTGAATAGCCACACATGGCTAGTAGCCACCAACCTGGACGGTGCAGGACTAAAAAGCCATTGGTAGGAGGAGTGACAAAGAATTGAGGATATGGGTGGAGCTAAGTATTTAAGAAGAGGGAAAAATCTAGAATACCTGTGGTATGGGCTCTATCTTGAGTAGTTGTTGAGAAACAAATAATAGAACTGACCAGCAGAAACCAGGTCTATATGGAAATAAGACAACAAAAACCTATAGGAGTGTGTACCTTTGTGTGTGTGTACACACACTGGGTACAAACAGACTCAGCATTCATGATCAGTTGACTGGCAACCGGCACAATCTGACATCAATAAGGACTTCACATCTCCTCCGCAAAATGCTTCAGTCTGCCTATGATAGAGTATAGACTTTGCTCTAATTAATTGAATTAATTAAGTTCCATTTTTGGAACTAACTTTGAATTCATTCCAGGTTGTCTCCCTTCTGTCCACCTTTTGCCTAATTTCCAGTCATGCTCTCCCCAGTTCTCAGTTAGGTACTCTCTCCTCTCCAGTCGACCACCTCTGGCCCCTTTCTCCTCATTCCAGACACCCCTGGCAAACTCACTGACCTTGGACTCTGGGGCACTGCCTTTGCCCTTTCCACTCCTACACCTCTCCCTCAGCTAGTTTTATTGAAAACATGAAACCATGTCCTGTGGAATGACACCAGGAATCATTCCACTCAATATGCACTCTTCAATGTGGCGTCCTTCTTTCTAGTTAATGCCTTTCCCTTATTTAAAGTTTGCCATCTCTTTAGTAGTGAATGAATGTTCATCAGGGACCAACGACCCAGAGAATTGTTTCAGTGTCATGTAGATAAGAATCACAGGGCAGTTTGCCTAGAGGCCAGATTGAAAGATAGGAGCTGGGAAAAGAAAGCAAAATGACTGAGGAAATGTATCTCTATAAATATATTTTAAAACTATGGAGCAATATAATAGCTATGATATCGAATCTTCTTCCCTGGGGTAAGTAGGTAACACAGTATCAGAGGCCTTGGCAGGCAGAATAGTCCCCTTTTCCAAGTGGGAAGATATCATCCTTTGATCAAAAATCGTAAGATCCTTTCATTTTCCCCACTACAGTCAGTGTTTCAATTTCAAAGGCCACTTGTTGTTTCTGGTCTGTTATCAGTCAGGCGGACTCAACACACAGGGAGAAAGCCACTTTAGTATAAGCTGCGGTCTCCTTTATCACAAATGCGGACTGAAGGATCCGATCCTTCTAAAACTGCACAGCTCAAGACCAAAAGGTGGAAATGAGGGCAGAGGAAAGCCAGCTTCACGAGGGGAAGTTGAAAATCTATTGAGAAGTGGTGATGTCAAATGCAGGTGAAATACGGCAAGTTGTCTATGTGACTCAAACATCCCTTTGTTCTGAGCTACTTTCACTCCTAAGATCAGAATTGCCAAAAGAAAAATATCGGGATGTTGTTGGGCATGAATAAATATGACATCATGGCTAGAAAGGAAATTCATTAATATGCTCAAGAACCTAATACATGCCAGGCGCTGTGCTGTTTTTTTAAATACAACAAACCTCACAATCATCTCTGACGAGGAAAGGGAAGCTCAGAGAAGTTACATCCATGCCCATAGTTTCGCACTTAAGTGGAGAAGCCATTATTCAAACCCCTGGCTCTCCAGTCCTAAAGCCTGAGCTTTTTCTTTCCCTTTTCTCTTTAATTCTCTTTCTCACGCTGCCTCCAGAGAAACAGAGAGAGGCGTGGGTGTGATGGCCTGTGGACCGGTTTAGCCAGAAGGGCAAGCCTGACCACAAGCAAATTTGTTTTCATTTTGTGCATTCTGTGTACATCCTAATTGTGCCTCCCTCAGAGAAAAAAAGGTTTGGTCAAATAAATACAAGACACATGAAAACATCTCTGACTCATTTCCACAACAGAAATCATATTTGCCAAAAGTTCTCACATTTGCTAAATTGGTGGCTCACCAGTATTAAGCTGCTGATTCATCCAGGCGCTTTGCTTCCATGGGACCACAATGTAATCTTCTCCATCTGGCTTTTTTTCGGCGGCTCTTGATATCCCATACTCATATTATTCATACAACAGTGTTAGTCAACAGAAGACAATTAGACAAAGGACAAAAAAGGCAAAGGACAGCTGGGATGGAATGACCATTGGAATTGCACCAAATATGAACTAAGTCTTCAGTCCAATAATAATTGTAATTTCCCAACTAGTTCTGTTTCAGATTTATTTCCTTGCTTGAATGTTTGTGACTGAATCATTTTAGTGTTTCTTCAAATTATAACAGTAACACAAGCGGTAGAAATATGTACTCGCTAGATTCTCTGTGTTAAGCGGTAGAGATATGTACCCGCTAGATTCTCTGTGTTAAGCGGTAGAGATATGTACCCGCTAGATTCTCTGTGTTAAGCGGTAGAGATATGTACCCGCTAGATTCTCTGTGTTAAGCGGTAGAGATATGTACCCGCTAGATTCTCTGTGTTAAGCGGTAGAGATATGTACCCGCTAGATTCTCTGTGTTAAGCGGTAGAGATATG
This sequence comes from Orcinus orca, assembly GCF_937001465.1. Classification (NCBI taxonomy): domain Eukaryota; kingdom Metazoa; phylum Chordata; class Mammalia; order Artiodactyla; family Delphinidae; genus Orcinus; species Orcinus orca. The sequence goes on along the minus strand of NC_064563.1, from coordinate 5,786,704 downwards.
TACCCGCTAGATTCTCTGTGTTAAGCGGTAGAGATATGTACCCGCTAGATTCTCTGTGTTAAGCGGTAGAGATATGTACCCGCTAGATTCTCTGTGTTAAGCGGTAGAGATATGTACCCGTTAGATTCTCTGTGTTAAGCGGTAGAGATATGTACCCGCTAGATTCTCTGTGTTAAGCGGTAGAGATATGTACCCGCTAGATTCTCTGTGTTAAGCGGTAGAGATATGTACCCGCTAGATTCTCTGTGTTAAGCGGTAGAGATATGTACCCGCTAGATTCTCTGTGTTAAGCGGTAGAGATATGTACCCGCTAGATTCTCTGTGTTAAGCGGTAGAGATATGTACCCGCTAGATTCTCTGTGTTAAGCGGTAGAGATATGTACTCGCTAGATTCTCTGTGTTAAGCGGTAGAGATATGTACCCGCTAGATTCTCTGTGTTAAGTTCGGTGTGGATTCTTTCACACCTCTATCCATAGGCCATACAAACATTTATAATTATAAGAAACAATTTCCCTACCTTTTATAAAAATATTATTTTACACACTCCATTCGACAATTTGTATTTGGTCACTTAAAAAAGATCTCATGCACATCCCTCCAGATCAATACCTTAGCCTGGACTTTATTCTTTTCGGTAGTTACATCATCTTTCTATGATGCATCTATCAAAATATCTTTAACTAATTCTCTAGAGATGAACATTTAGGGTGTTTCCAAGCTTGGTGTTCTTTTTGCTCTTTTACTGTAGTAAATGCTACTGTGTGCATGTCCTTATGTACATGAACATTTTTCACAATAAGATATAGCCCCCACAACAGAGCGGTTAGCTCCAGGCCTATGCATATTTTCTTCTTATTAATAATATTATTAAGACGCAGGCCTTAAGTGTACAGTTCAATCAGTTTTGACAGGAGCATTCACCACCCGTGGAACTAACCTCCCAACCAAGATACAGAACATGTCCTTGTGCCCCTTCCTAGTCAAACCTTTCTTAATCCAACCCCAACCCGATCAACCATCGGTCTGCGTTTGCCTGTTTCAAAATTTCCTACCAACAAGTCGGAAAGTTTGACCCTTCTCGCGTTTGGGTCCTTTGGTTCAGCATAATTGCTCTGCCTTCATTCCATTTTATTATATGGATGTGCCACAATATTCATTTCTTTTTAATGATATGAATATTCCATTATGCATTCAACTATTCTTCCACTGATGAACATTTCAACTGTTTCCGGTATTATTTTCATGACCATAGATGACACTTCAATAAACTTCCTTGAACTCATGTCTTTTTGTCCTGGGACTTCTCTCATCCCAGGACCTACCCCCCAAAACCAGATGAAGAACGTTAAAGTTCTTTAAATTTTTAATTGTGTTAGACACTGCCAGATTACCTTTCCAGCAGGTGAAAGCAATTCACACTCTTACCAGACCATTTCCCCACACCTGTATCATCTGAGAAGCTCTTTGGCTCTCAGGGGTACTGACCCTAAATGTTAAAAACTCCTTCATGGAGTGGCACCTACTAAAATATTAAAAATACACATACAGGGCTTCCCTGGTGGCGCAGTGGTTGAGAGTCCGCCTGCCGATGCAGGGGACACGGGTTCGTGCCTCGGTCTGGGAAGATCCCACATGCCGCGGAGCGGCTGGGCCCGTGAGCCATGGCCGCTGAGCCTGCGCGTCCAGAGCCTGTGCTCCGCAACGGGAGAGGCCACAACAGTGAGAGGCCCGCGTACCGCAAAAAAAAAAAAAAAAAAAAAAAATGTGTGTGGCCAAATGCTTGTAAGCGCTAGTTCTGAAGAAGTCAGAATTAGTTGGATGAAGTAGAGGGAAAGAGTATTCTAGGCAGATAGAAGAGAGTAGGAGAAGCCACGAAGGCATAAAAAACTGACCGTCCACATTAGAGATCCAGGCACGTGGCAATTACACGCAAGGAGGGATCACAGAGAACAACAAATATGTGCTATAAAAATTGGCGAAATTTGAATAAGGGCTGTAGATTAGGTAATACTATTTTTTTAATTTAAAAAATTTTTTTAATTTTATTTATTTATTTTTGGCTGTGCTGGGTCTTCATTGCTCGCGCAGGCTTTCTCTAGTCGTGGCGAGCGGGGGCTACTCTTTGTTGAGGTGTGCAGGCTTCTCATTGTGGTGGCTTCTCTTGTTGCAGACCACAGGCTCTAGGCAAGCGGGCTTCAGTAGTTGTGGTACACGGGTTCAGTAGTTGTGGCTCACGGGCTCTAGAGCGCAGGCTTAGTAGTTGTGGCACACAGGCTTTGTTGCTCCGTGGCATGTAGGATCTTCCTGGACCAAGGCTCGAATCTGTGTCCCCTGCATTGGCAGATGGATTCTTAATCACTGCACCACAAGGGAAGCCCAGGTAATACTATTTTATTGATGTTAAATTTTTTGAGTGTGATACCTGCCCTGTGTTTGTGTAAGTGAATGCCTTTGTTCTTAGGAAATACATACTTGATAAAAAGGGCATAATGTCTATGATTTACTCTCACATGGTTCAGAAAACACATAACACTATGTAGATAGGTAGATAAGATAAATTGTTAGAACTGAAAATATAGAACAAAAAAGATACTGAGTCAGAGATCTTTTTTCTTTAATTAAATAAAGTCTTTTATGATAGATAACCTGTATATCATATTTTTAATCATACTACCTGGGGGTTTATGAACCATTTGATCTTTCTTATTAATGATATTAGTGCAAGAAATACGTGTCTATGTGGGCTTAATGATAGTTTAGGGTGGAGGTTTGAATTGTTTTTTTTTTTTTCGTCTTATGAAAATTCCACAAATACATTATTTGGAATAACCTGTGTATCTGTGTATCAGTTCATTTATTTTGTCCCGGAAAGATGTTGATTTATAAGTGGTGGCTTACAAATGCATTGACTGAAATTTATAAGAGAAACAAACTCAGTAGTATTTTATTCAATAACGGTATCCTGATTGAAGTATTAAAAAAAGATAGATAGATAGGTAGATGATAGGTAGATAGATAGATGATGGATGATAGGAAGAATGATGAAACAAATGTTAAAAATGTTAACAAATGGGAAATCTTGGTGAGGAATATATAGGATTTTTTTGTACTGGTTTTGCAATTTTTCTCTAAGTTTGAAATTATTTCATAATAAAACCTTTTGTATTAAGATTCAAAATACAAGAATGCCTTCACTGACCATCAGTTGGTTCTCTATGACAAGCATAAATGACATGAAATGGAAAGCAGTGAGCTCCAAGGGAGAGAGTCAAACCAAGGCAAATTCTTGAAGGGCCTGTTTCTGCTGAGAAATTTTAATTTCATCCTGAAAGCCATGTGGAGGAAAGGAGTGCTGAAATCCAATGGGATTTTTAAGAGTCCTTTAGCACCTTTGTGGAGATGAACTTACCCTGGGACGAAACGAGGGGCAGGAGACCAGCTGGGAGGTCACCATGATGCATCAGACAAGTGGAGGCCTGGCAGGGGCAACAGCTGAGAGATGGAAAAAAGAAACAGCAACCAAATGTGTTAAGATTCTGCATGACCTAGAAAGTGGAGGATGTGGGAGGATTCTGGCTTGGGAAGCTGGTTAGATGGTGATGCAAGTCACCAAAATAGAAAGTAGAGGTAGAGCAGGAAGCTTGGGAAGAGACAGGGTGAGTTCCGGGCAGACCATGATGAGTTTGAAGCGCATGTGGAAAATTCAAAGGGAAACCTGTAGAGCTCAGAGCAATCTGGGCATGAGATACCGACCTTAACGTCGTCTGCATGTAAATGGTTTGGCCTCTAATAAAGGACTGGTCCTTAAAGTTTTTGTCTATTTCACCACTGTCAAATTAACGTCTTCTGAGGGCATTTCATTTTCAAAAGGAGGCTAAAAGTGGTAAGTTGTTACCCTACAGTACCTGGAATGTCTTCTTCCAAGTACCTGTGGAAACAGGCCCATCCAAAAAAATGTATTAACAACTGCTTTAGATTGAAAGAAGATGATGATGTATCACACGCTAGAGATATTGCCATTAAATGCAGCTGTGGTGAGCTCTCACACAAAATACAGTCATGGCTCTTTGCACCATGGAAGCCAGAAGAGCATGGTAGTTCTGAACAAGCGGACAGATCTGACTCATCTCCACTGTCTCCCCTTAGCTCAGTCAGGGGCTTCACAGACACAAGAACCATTCAGACGTGCCCCCAACACGCTTCACCACCACCACCCAGCAACACTGTTTCCGGAAGCTGCCTGTGTTGCGCCATATTGTCTGATGACAATTGAGGGGGAAAGTGGGAACCTGGGAACTTGCTAGAAATGCAAATGCTTGGGCCCCACACCAGACCTACTGAATCAGAAATTGGAGGTGGGCCCAGTAATCTGTGTTTTAACAAGCCCTCCAGGTAATTTCTGAGGTACAGCAAAGGCTGAGAACCGCTGTCAGACTTAAGTGAGGAAGCATAATCTCTATCCAAGGAGTGGCCCCCTCCCAAAATTTGAAAATGATGAGCTTCTCAAGATGCAAGCCCTATCTTTTAATTTTTTAAGTTCCTGTAAACCCAAAGTCGAAAGTCTTAATTCAATAAACGTTTACTGAGTCCTAAATGAGTCTGGTTCTTAATTAATGTGAATGAAGAAAGGAAGGGAGGGAGGGAGGGAGGGAGGGAGAGGAGTTTGGTTACACAAAATCTGTGATTTCAAAGCTATCCCAGACTTTTTTTTTTTGCGGTACGCAGGCCTCTCATATATTTTAAATTGAAATATACCAGAAAAAAATTAAAGGGTACCTAACAGCCATATTCACTTTGAATAAGAATGGGCTGTCCAACCCTCAGAATGGGAGAAAATATTTGCAAATGAAGCAACTGACAAAGGATTAATCTCCAAAATTTATAAGCAGCTCAATATCAAAAAAATAAACAACCCAATCCAAAAATGGGCAGAAGACCTAAATAGACATTTCTCCAAAGAAGATATATAGATTGCCAACAAACACATGAAAGGATGCTCAACATCACTAATTATTAGAGAAATGCAAATCAAAACTACAATGAGGTGTCACCTCACACCAGTCAGAATGGCCATCATCAGAAAATCTACAAACAACAAATGCTGGAGAGGGTGTGGAGAAAAGGGAACACGCTTGCACTGCTGGTGGGAATGTGAATTGGTACAGCCACTATGGAGAACAGTATGGAGGTTCCTTAAAAAACTACAAATAGAACTACCATATGACCCAGCAATCCCACTACTGGGCATATACCCTGAGAAAACCATAATTCAAAAAGAGTCATGTACCACAATGTTCATTGCAGCTGTATTTACAACAGCCAGGACATGGAAGCAACCTAAGTGTCCATCAACAGATGAATGGATAAAGAAGATGTGGCACATATATGCAATGGAATATTACTCAGCCATAAAAAGAAACAAAATTGAGTTATTTGTAGTGAGGTGGATGGACCTAGAGTCTGTCATACAGAGTGAAGTAAGTCAGAAAGAGAAAAACAAATACCATATGGTAACACATGTATATGGAATCTAAAAAAAAAAAAAGGTTCTGAAGAAACTAGGGGCAGGGGAGGAATAAAGACGCAGATGTAGAGAATGGACTTGAGGACACGGGGCAGGCGAATGGTAAAGTGAGACGAAGTGAGAGAGTGGCATGGACATATATACACTACCAAATGTAAAACAGATAGCTAGTGGGCAGCAGCCTCATAGCACAGGGAGATCAGCTGGGTACTTAGTGACCACCTAGAGGGGTGGGAATGGGAGGGTGGGAGTGAGATGCGAGAGGGACAAGATATGGGGATATATGTATACACATAGCTGATTCACTTTGATATAAAGCAGAAACTAACACACCATTGTAAAGCAATTATACTTCAATAAAGATGTTTAAAAAAAAAAAAAAAGAATCGGCTGTCCAAAAGGAGACTTGAGCAAATACAAAAACATCCCTTGTTCTTGGTTCGGACATCTCAACATCATCAATATACCAGTTCAAAGTGAATTTATCAGTGTAATGGGGTCCTAATAAAAATATCAACAAGCTCTCACAGATTTCAAAAACAAACTTATGGTGACCAAAGGGGAAACATGAGGGTAGGGGAGGGATAAATTAGGAGCTTGGGATTAACATACATACACTGTTATATATAAGATAGATAACCAACAAGAACCTATTGTATACCACAGGGAGCTCCAGGGATGTCCAGAAATATGCCCAACAAAATGCAGAAATCTGGATATGATCAAAGTGACATCTCAGGTCACTGGGGCAAAGTTAGGGGTTTTAAAAAATACTTATTAATTTAATTTATTTATTTTCCTTATTTTTTTGGCTGCATCAGGTCTTAGTTGCGGCACACGGGATCTTCACTGAGGCATGCAGGATCTTTCGTTACCGCACGTGGTCTCTTTGTTGCAGCATTCGGGCTTCTCTCCAGTTGTGGCCTGGGGGTTTTCTCTCTCTAGTTGTGGCACGCACGGGTTTAGTTGCCCAGCGGCACGTTGGATCTTAGTTCCCCGACCAGGGATCGAACCCTCAAACCAAAACCAAACATACACTCCAAATGAATCTGAGATCTTAATATAAAAAAGTAAAAGTATACAAATACTAAACAAAAACAAGTGAATTCCTCTGTAAGCTGAGTGTAGGGAAAGGCTTCTATGACTAAAAATCTAGACTCAGTAAACGAGAAGCTTGATAAATCTGACTATAAAAATAAAGAATGTTTGCATGGCCAATTTAAAATAAAGTCAAAAGGGAAATGGTAAACTGGGAAAAAACAACTGCAAAATATTACCAGATAAGGAGTTAATAAACCTACTACACAAATAATGCTTTAAAATTGAGAGGGAAAAGGCCACAAATCCTAAATAAAAATAAAGGCATAAACAGACAAAAGTTTTTAGGATATAAAAATGGCCCTTATACATATGAAAGATGTACATTACTACTCACAGTAAAGGAAATGCAAATTAAAACTAGGCAAGAGGGCTTCCCTGGTGGCGCAGTGGTTGAGAGTCCGCCTGCCGATGCAGGGGACACGGGTTCGTGCCCCGCTCCGGGAAGATCCCACATGCCGCGGAGCGGCTGCGCTCGTGAGCCATGGCTGCTGAGCCTGCGCGGCCGGAGCCTGTGCTCCGCAACGGGAGAGGCCACAGCAGTGAGAGGCCCGCGTACTGGAAAAAAAAAAAACAAAAACAAATTACAAAATGGCAGAGGGTGAGAAAGAATCCTTTGGAGATGGATTGGGTTTTGAGACACTGGTGAACCCATAATTTTAAAACTATGCATGTGTCTATGCCTACTTATGCCCATATGTATACACATGCATGTGCGTATGTATATCTGTAAGTATGCGTTTGTATATGTGTACGTACATGCGTATATTTATTAGCTTTGTCTGCTGAGGGGTCTTGAAACAAAGATACCTCAGTAGCAATGAACACACCTGGCACACAGATCTTTGTTTTTAATACCGTTCTTCACTAAAAGGAAACAGGGCTCCTGAGAAAATGGCCAGTTCTGCGGCTGGGGAAGGATAGATTCAAGGTGAACTTGGAATATCTTATAAGGAAGCGCTCACAAAAACGGTGAAGCCAAGTCATAAAGACATGGGAGTCAGCTTGAAGGGTTTCCACTGGGCAAATCTGGGATAATTGAGCACCAAATGTTTAAAGACAGTAATTAATTATAAACTATTGAGAGAAAAAAGGAATCGAAAAGTTATTACCATTAATAAATGCATAAAGAAATGAGGGAGAAAAGGGGGATATTATTTACAGCAGAATGTCAAGTGCCAACTGGTAATTGTGGAATACTGGAGTCTTGCACGTTTTGCAACCATCGTAGAGAAAATTAGTTCAAGCAGGAGTCATCAACAGATGCTCAGTCTAGGAGACAGGTTGATGAGAAGCAGAATACTCGCATGATCTTAAAGTGTTTCCCACAGATTGCTTATTAGTCGTAAGGGAAAAAAATAGTAACTCTACAGTGGAGACATAGGACAGCACTTGACTGGGTGATGAAAATTAACACCACTAACGTGAGCAGGTCCACACCATGGGCCTGCGAGGACCCCTAAGGTATCCAACGTCATTTCCGTGATATTCCAGCCAGGAAGGCATCACCTGAATCTAATCACTAGAAAACATCAGGCAAACCCCAAATGAGACACTTTTGTCCTAAAAGGCCCAAAAAAGGCTATGAAAATGTCCCAGATGAAAGGAGATTGGAAAGACACATGACAACAAGATGCAAAACCCTCTCCTAGACTGGATCCCGGACTGGGAGCCCAGCTGAGAAACGACGAGGGGACAAAACTGGGTCCATAGGCACAATGAGAATACAGATGAAATACACACTCACTGTGTATTTGGGCTTTACCCAGTAAAGGGGCCGTGGCATATGCAACTGGCTCTCAGATGAATCACAAAATATATGTACTTGTGTCTATATATACATGCACACACACGTCATACACATACACACAGAGAGAGGGGGTGCACAAGTAACAAAGCAAATGGGGTAAAATGTTAACAATAGATGAACCTGGGTAAAGGAAAGCTCTTCTTTGTACTATTCTTATTCTTGAAACTTTTCAGTGCGCTTAAAATTATTTCCAAATAAAAGTTATTTTTTTAAAAAAGGAGTAGAATGAACTTATGGTTACGGGGGTTGGGGGGAGGGTGGAGGGGAGGGATAGTTAGGGAGTTTGGGATTGACATGCACACACTGCTATATTTAAAATGGTTACCCAGCGAAGACCTACTGTATAGCACAGGGAACTCTGCTCAATATTATGTGGCAGCCTGGATGGGAGTGGAGTTTGGGGGAGAATGGATACGTGGATATGTATGGCTGAGTCGCTTTGCTGTGCACCTGAAACTATCACAACATTGTTAATCGGCTATGCTCCAATATAAAATAAAAAGTTTTTTTTTTAAAAAAAGGAGTATGCTATCAACTTGATTTAGGAAAGACAAAAAATAAATGGTTTAGGTTAACCCCAAATAGTGTAGGTTAACATCAAAATAAGCGAGAAATTCATTTTAATCTAAATCTAAAACATGTTGCAAGCTAATCTTAATTAAACAACTTCACTATTTAATATTTATAAGGCTATTTGCTGAAGTACTTTTAATACAATGGCTTACAAATTATAGTACAACAAATAGAGTATATTTAATAAATAGCAATGACTTAGCAATGTGCCACTGATAGGCTGGTCTTTTGCTGAGAGCCTTGACAGGAAGATCTGCTTAGAATCCAAAAAATATTGGGGTGTCTAATCAGCAGGCTTCATAGGTTTGAAATAAATGTTTCAGTTACATTACTCTTAGAATTATATCACATTTCTTTCTCATATTTTAAAATGATGTCTTGAGACCTAACAGGAGTATCTTTTTAATTTCACATTTTTAGTGCTTACATTTATCTAGATATTAATGTTGAGATTCTTAGGGCAAAGAAGACAGAATTAAATATTTCATGACTTGTAAAAACTTAGATGCCTTTAGTTCACAGGGAGATAGAGAGGCTGACATCAGAACACCTTCATTTCAATATTTGCTTCCTAAGGACAAATGTAAACAGAATATAACCTATTGCTTTCTCTGTATTCAGACAGCTTACATCCACCGGCCAGCTATGACTCTTCTCAAGGAGATGAGGTTGAATCCCAACTGGATGGCAGGGGTTGATTTGCGTAACATGACTCCAGGCCTTGTTTTTCTGCATTTGTTTTATTTTAAAGGAACCAAATTTGTTCTAGATCTCAGATATTGTTACTTCAAAAGCTTCCTGTTACTATACCAGAACAAGAAAGTACGATTTCCTTATTCATGAATTATCTACTATTTACAGTTGAATCAGATGAGCTAATTCTTTGTTTGTTTACTTAACGGGCTAAGTCTAAATAGTCATTACTGGCTATTAGTGAATGAAATAGTATTTGTTTTAAAAAAATGTTTTTTAATTCCACTCTCCATTTCACGTGTATTGATTTTATATAAATACACTTCTGATTAAAGCATGACTTTAAAAAGTCAACATTTAATTTCTCATAATTGCCTGTAGAAACAAATGGAAAATTCATAATTCATCAATGTTCCGTGGTAGACATCAAATTATGTCTTACAGTTGCATTGTACTTGTACTAATAAGCCTGTAGTGATTTCAACACCGGAAGGGAGACATGAAGCAGAATTGAAAGTATGGAGGTAAGAAGTAAATGCAAGGAGGGAGGAAAAGAATAAAGAGGAAAATAGAGAAGAGGAAACAGCAGAGGAAGGAGAAATAGAATGCCAATGGGAAAGAAGACAGAACAGATGTTAAGAAAAGGGAAGAAGACAAAACTAATTCAAAAAGGTACATGCACTCCAATGTTCACAGCAGCACTATTTACAATAGCCAAGACATGGAGGCAACCTAAATGTCCATCGACAGAGGAATGGATAAAGAAGATGTGGTGGGAATGTAAGTTGCTGCAGCCACTATGGAAAATGGTGTGGAGGTTCCTCAAAAAACTAAAAATAGAGTTGCCATATGATCCAGCAATCCCACTCCTGGACATATATCCAGAGGAAGCTCTAATTTGAAAAGATACCTGCACCCCAACGTTCATTGCAGCACTATTTACCATAGCCAAGACATGGAAACAACCTAAATGTCCATGGACAGATGAACGGATAAAGAAGATGTAATACATATATACAATGGAATATTACTCAGCCATAAAAAAGAATGAAATAATGCCATTTGCAGCAACATGGATGGACCTACAGATTATCATACTAAGTGAAGTAAGTCGGAAAGATGACTACCATATGAGATCATTTATATGTGGAATCTAAAATACGACACAAATGAACATATCTATGAAGCAAAAACAGACTCACAGACATAGAGGACAGACTTGTGGTTGCCGGGGGTGCCGGGAAAGAGGGATGGGGACTTTGGGATTAGCGGATGCAAGCTATTATGCATAGAGTGGATAAACAGCAAAGTCCTACTGTATAGCACAGGGAACTATATTCAATATCCTGTGATAAACCATAATGGAAAAGAATATGAAAAAGAATATATATATGTATAACTGAATCACTTTGCTGTATAGCAGAAATTAACACAACATTGTAATCAAGTATACTTCAGTAAAATTTTTAAAAGAAAAAGGAAGAAAGGGAAAATGAGAATGAGGCAGAGAAGGACAAGTGGGAGATGAAAAGTCCTCTCTCAGCGGGGGGGGTTACTGAAAAGACCCCGACCTGGAACCACCTTATTTACATTTTGGTAAAAGGGAGTACGAGATCTATAAGAAGAGAGGGTGATTTCCTATATGGCCCATTGCTTCTGTTTGTTTAATACATATTTATTTTACGTAAGCTAGAACTCAGCTTGCATGAAAATATTCCCTTGGACTTGTTCAAAATGTAAGCAGTTGTTTTAGAGGTGGATGTGAGTGAGAATAGGTGACTGGGCTGAACAGAGACAACGCAACCTGCCTGGCATTGGTAAGGATTGCCAACTATTAATAAAGCAACTTCCTTCCAGTTGTCACTGTGTGCCATTCTTTGAAGCATCCCCTGTGGGATGTTTTTAAACAAGCTTAGACAGAACTTGTCATGATGGCATATAACTGCTGTTGAACTGTTCTGGGCTTTAAATCAGCCATGTATCCTCTGTATGAAAAAGAAAAACAATCTGTCATAGAAGGGCATGAAAGTTGACAAGACTTTCTCTAATAGCTATATCCTGGGAATACATATTTATGAAGGTTTTTAAACACTAGCTTGGAAAACACATACCACCGTTCTCAGATTGTTTAAAATATGAACCACTGACCTTAACCATCACACAACTGACTTGGCAGCTAAACCTGTGGTTTTTCTGACCGTCAAGCAGCCTATAGTGTCCTACATTAAAGAAAGAGCCTGTGTTTGTATTTCCTTTCAATGCTTTAAGTCATGATTAAGTATAGACATTATTCAAAATAACTGTCTCAACTTTTCTTAATGTTTATATAATTTCCTTTCAGTATATTGATTTATGGGTAGATATAGACATTAGTCAAAATAACTGTCTCAATGTGTCTTCATGTTTATAAAAATTTCCAAACTATATCAATTATTCTCTAATATTCTATCATTATACAAGGAAATCAATGGGGTTATTTAAAGGCAATAATAGAGCAAAATGTCAAGTGAAGAGATCATTTTCCCTTTCATCTAAAAATTTGTTTTTCTCTTTCAAATCTTACAATTAACCCATATAATTTTTAAAGTGGAAATCTTCTCTGGTTCTAAAAGTATTGAAGCTGCCACAGAGTGATCTATGAATGTTCTTAGGACACATCAGAAATTTTACATGAGAACAAGTGATTGCCTATAGCTGGGTTTACAGAAGCCCCTAGAATAAATGATGTCTTTAAGTTTTGTTGGAGTTTATTTCAGGATTCCCAGTATAAGCACCCACAGACTTCTAGAAAAACACCTCACTATGTTAAACCCTAAACAAGAGGCAATACAATTCCAAGAGTGGTTTTCACATAACAGTCAACCATAAATGTTACAACTGTCCTTGCTAATTTGCATAGCATTCAAAGTTATATCTCCCAGTCTTCTTTCTTTGACCCCCAAATACTATTATCTGCCTTTTAAACAGATAGACAAAATGATCTAAAGGTAACTTTGCCACCAATTAATTCAAGGTTCATTGTAATTCATGAGCTTCTAATTCTTGTACTTAAGACACAAAGATACTATTTCCTCCCGTCTCTGCTTGTGACATTTTTCTCAAATGAGACCTAAATACCAAGATTAGCTTACAAATTAAGACGAGAGTGAAAGGCACTAGCATATAAAAGCATAGATAAGGAACTAGAAAATTTTTGAGCTGATGAAGATGTTAAAGATAATGTACCCAACATTTTAAAAGAAACTGACGTCCAAGGATGTGAAAAGCCCTTCCAAATCTTGCATAGCTAGTTGGGGGCGTGAAGCTGATGTGAGAATAAGTAGACAGGAGGCTAAGTACATTTGGTAAGTACAAGAGAAAGGGTAAGAGAATAAACAAAGTCGTGGCAGGTGACAAGACAGCATTCCGCAGTATTCCTAGGGGGGTCACATGGTCCATGGAACACTGCCCAGGAGAGACCTTCTAACATGCTTGTGAGCTGTAACACCAGCTCATCTACCACGTGGTCATCCTTCACCACAAACCAGAGCTGATAGGTTTCTCACCATCACTTGGAACATATGATCTGTTCATAGGATGTACAGATCCTATGAATATGTGATCTGTCCCCAAACTCCGTAAGCAGCATCTACACTGAACTACTAGTGTTCTAAATTTTTTATCAACAGAAAATACCAGGCTTTCATCAAATGCATGAAGAAAATGTTTTAAATCATGAAGTCCATCCCCTGGTGTTTTTTTAATGAGTCAGGAAGCAGAATGGGGAGGAAGGGTGTGTCAATGACAGCACAGCCTCTATGACTAAGAAGAAGAAGGAGAAACCTCCTGGACTTTAAAGTGAAAATCCCCTTCTATTTTAAGGAACACTCTCTCACTTGAACGAATCTCTCAAATGAGTAATTAGGGTTGGATCATATCCTCCTGGGACAGCTACTTTCCAAAGAATAAGCCTTTAATGCATTGATAAAAAAGGGAAAATACACTCTGACATCTGAGAAGAACCATCCTTTTCCAAATGCCCTGTGTGTTCTGTTCGCAACAGTGTAGAGTCCAGATGACACTCGGGCAGCCAACTCTCAACTTGGTGGAAGGAAAAAGTCTCCAACATAAGTTCCCAGGTCCCAGGGCTTTCCATGGCTGCTTTTCTGGTGCTATTGGCTTCCCAAAGCCTCTACTTGGCCTTGACGTGATGTGCCCCAGGGGCAGAGAAGCACATCTGTTGGTGCTTTGAAAACTTTGTCAGCTTTCAGGGTGAAATCATAACGGTGTATTTTAAGTCAGACTGGATAGAGACATTTATGAGTAGCTGCTACTTTATTGCTTACGCATTTAAAATGCAAATGATAATACCCCAAATTACCAAAGTCTATGTTGCACATGTTCTTATTATTCACTAAGCTGCTTTTTTTTTTTTTTTTGGCTACACTTATTCTCTCCTACATGTCTCTGAATTTAATCTACCACATAACCCTCCTTATGAAAACTCCTACTTGTTTCTCAAATAATTTTGTTGTATATACTTAAGGAGTTGGACTAAAAAAATAAACTCATTTTCTCAAGGAATGAAGAAAACAGATCTTCATTTCCATATCGCAAAAGTCAGTTATAGGGAAACAAACTAACAATAACATAAAGTGACAGACAACCTATTTAGGAAACTCCATTGATCGCTCCGTGGAAACAAAGTGGTCCAGGTTTTGTCAAGAGCAAGTGAGATATCACTTATATGTGGAATCTAAAAAAAGGATACAAATGAACTTCTTTACAAAACAGACACAGACTCACAGACTTAGAAAACAAATTTATGGTTACCAAAGGGGAAACGTGGGGGGAGGGATAAATTAGGAGCTTGGGATTAACATATACACACTACTATATATAAACTAGGTAATCAACAAGGACCTATTGTATAGCTCAGGGAAGTCTACCCAATACACTGTAATAACCTATATGGGAAAAGAATCTGAAAAAGAATTTATATATATGTATAACTGAATCACTTTGTTCTATACCTGAAACTAACACAACATTGTAAATCAACTATTCCAATATTAAATAAAAATTATATGTAAAAAAAATTAAATTTAAAAAGAATGAAATAATGCCATTTGCAGCATCATGGATGGACATAGAGATTATCATACTAAGTAAAGTAAGTCAGACAGAGAAAGACAAATATCATATGATATCACTTACATGTGGAGTCTAATAAAATATGACACAAACGAACTTATCTACAAAATAGAAACAGACTCAGACATTGAGAACAGACTTGTGGTTACCAAGGGGGAGGGGGTTGGGGAGGGATGGACTGGGAGTTTGGGATTAGCAGATGCAAACTATAATATATAGAATGGATAAACAACAAGGTCCTACTGTATAACACAGGGAACTATATTCAATATCCCGTGACAAACCATAATGGAAAAGAATATGAAAAAAATACATATGTAAGTATGTATAACTGATTCACTTTGCCATACAGAAGAAATTAACACAACACTGTAAATCAACGATACTTCAATAAAATAAATTTTTTAAAAAACAGAGCAAGTGAGGGGAGGTCGAGGGGAGGACCTTAAAGAGAGGAATTAAAGTTCCTTGATTAGCTCCCAACTCCCCACCAGGAGATTGCTTAATTCAGTCTTCTTCCATCTGGAGGAACACACACACACACACACACACACACACACACAAGCCCCCTCTTTCTGCATGAAGGGAGAACCCTGTTGCTGGCCGTAAACTCCAAGCAGAAGGAGAGAGAGCAGGTCCCTTCCTCCCCCTCCAGCGGAGGTCTCCCTCTGGTGCCCTTGACCAGCACAACCTGTGTCCCCATGAGTTACCTGTTTAATTTTCTTAATCCTCAATTTCCTTATCTGTTAGGTGGGTGCTCACATTAGTCCTACCTTCTGGACTTACAGGGAGAAGGAAAAAGCAATGAGACATGCCATGTGCACATGTAGTGAATGTTCAGCAAATAACTTTCTCTATTATTAAAACAGGGAACCTGGGAGGAGAGGGGGAAGTCAGCATTGTTTGTCTTACAGTCAGTTTTTATTTTCTGAAGAGCATGGGGGACAGGGAAGAGTGGGTTTTTGTAACCCTGTTGAGTTTGAGCATCTTCTAGAACAGTTTTATTTCACATGGAGAGAATTGGAAGTGTAAGTCTGGACTCCCCTGAGAGGTCAGGGCTAAAGGATAAACGGAATGAATCTGGAGTAAAACCATTTGCCTGCGGAATATAACTTTTTCTGACAACTGCCAGCTATGTGCTGAGAAAGACAGGTGTGCTCAGGGATCAGGGGGGAGCTTATGAATAAAAGCTTATGAAGCTTCTGAACTAAAGCTGAGGTTCTCACAGTCTAGTGTCTATCAGAATCATGTGGTGGGATTGTTCAAACAGATTGCTGGGTCCCCCCCTGGAATTTCTGAAGTAGGTCCCGGATGGTAAGGCTTGAGAATTTGCGTTTTCTAACAAGCTCCCAGGTGATGCTGATGCTACAGGTTCAAGGAGCACACTCTCAGCAGCACTGACCCAGAGAATCAACAATGGAGCTGCTATTCTTGGTCAGTATCCAGAGTAGCTTTAAAAAGGTGAAGGGAAGACATGAAACCAAGATGGCGGAGTAGAAGGACGTGCTCCCACTCCCTCTTGCAAGAACACCAGAACCACAACTAACTGCTGAACAATCATTGACAGGAAGACACTGGAACTCACCAAAAAAGATACCCCACATCCAAAGACAAAGGAGAAGCCAAAATGAGATGGTAGGAGGGGCACAATCACAATAAAATCAAATCCGATAACTGCTGGGTGGGTGACTCACAAACTGGAGAACAGTTATACCACAGAAGTCCACTCACTGGAATGAAGATTCTGAGCCCCACGTCAGGCTGCCCAACCCCGGGGGTCTGGCAACGGGAGGAGGAATTCCTAGAGAATCAGACTTTGAAGGCTAGCAGGATTTGATTGCAGGACTATGACAGGACTGGGGGAAACAGAGACTCCACACTTGGAGGGCACACACAAAGTAGTGTGCACGTTGGGACCCAGGGGAAGGAGCAGTGACCCCAGGGGAGACTGAACCAGACCTACCTGCTAGTGTTGGAGGGTCTCCTGCAGAGGCAGGGGGTGGCTGTGGCTCACCGTGAGGACAAGGACACTGGCAGCAGAAGTTCTGGGAAGTACTCCTTGGTGTGAGCCCTCTCAGAGTCCGCCATTAGCCCCACCAAAGAGCCAGGGTAGGCTCCAGTGTTGGGTTGCCTCAGGACAACCCTGAGGGAGGGGACCAACAGGGAGGAAACCCAGCCCCACCCATCAGCAGACAAGCAGATTAAAGTTTTACAGAGCTCTGCCCACCAGAGCAACACCCACATCTACCCACCACCAGTTCCTGCTATCAGCAAACTTGCTCAAGCCTCTTAGATAGCCTCATCCACCAGAGGGCAGACAGCAGAAGCAAGATGAACTACAGTCCTGCAGCCTGTGGAACAAAAACCACATTCACAGAAAGGTAGACAAAAGGAAAAGGCAGAGGGCTATGTACCAGTTGAAGGAACAAGATAACACCCCAGAACAAAAACCTAAATGAAGTAGAGATAGGCAAAAAGGATTCAGAATAATGATAGTAAAGATGATCCAGGACCTCAGAAAAAGAATGGAGGCAAAGATCAAGAAGATGTAAAAAGTGTTTAACAAACACCTAGAAGAATTAAAGAACAAACAGAGATGAACAATACAATAACTGAAATGAAAGCTACACTAGAAGGAATCAATAGCAGAATAACTGAGGCAGAAGAACAGATAAGTGACCTGGAAGACAGAATGGTGGAATTCACTGCTGTGGAACAGAATAAAGAAAAAAGAATGAAAAGAAATGAAGACAGCCTGAGAGACTTCTGGGGCAACATTAAATGCAACAACATTCACATTATAGGGGTCCCAGAAGGAGAAGAGAGAGAGAAAAGACCAGAGAAAATATTTGAAGACATTATAGTCGAAAATTTCCCTAACATGGGAAAGGAAATAGCCACCCAAGTCCAGGAAGCGCAGCGAGTCCCATACAGGATAAACCCAAGGAGGAACACGCCGAGACACATAGTGATCAAATTGGTAAAAGTTAAAGACAAAGAAAAATTATTGAAAGCAACAAGAGAAATGTGACAAATAACATACAAGGGAACTCCCATAAGGTTAACAGCTGATTTCTCAGCAGAAACTCTACTACAAGCCAGAAGGGAGTGGCATGCTATACTTAAGGTGATGAAAGGGAAGAACCTACAAGCAAGATTACTCTACCTGGAAAGGATCATTCAGATTCAATGGAGAAATCAGAAGCTTTAAAGACAAACAAAAGCTAAGAGAATTCAGCACCATAAAAGCAGCTTTACCACAAATGCTAAAGGAACTTAGCTAAGTGGAAAACACAAGAAAAGGACCTACAAAAACAAACCCAAAACAATTCATAAAATGGTAATAGGAACATACATATTGATAATTACCTTAAACGTGAGGGGATTAAACGCTCCAACCAAAAGACACAGGCTTGCTGAATGGATACAAAAACAAGACCCATATATACACTGTCTACAAGAGACCCACTTCAGACATAGGGACACATACAGACTGAAAGTGAGGGGATGGAAAAAGATATTCCATGCAAATGGAAATCAAAAGAAAGCTGGAGGGCTTCCCTGGTGGCACAGTGGTTGAGAGTCCGCCTGCCGATGCAGGGGACACGGGTTCGTGCCCCGCTCCGGGAAGATGCCGCGGATTGGCTGGGCCTGTGAGCCATGGCCGCTGAGCCTGCGTGTCCAGAGCCTGTGCTCCACAACGGGAGAGGCCACAGCAGTGAGAGGCCCGCTTACCGCAAAAAAATTTTAAAAAATAAAAAAAATAAAAATAAAACCAATTCTTCGTTGTCCTGTTCCACCTGAGTTTGTTCCACCAAGTTCATCCCATTCTTAAAAACAGTTGCACTAATATCTCAGGGCTCCATATTCACACAAGGTAAGGACCATCAATAATGTTAACAGATGTTTATCTATGTTGTATAGTCATCTCAAGGACGACAATTTATTTGGCTGACCTTGTCAGATCTAGTTAGGTCAACATTGTTGGTTTGTACCTGGTAAGTTTGTCTGGGGCAGGCAGGAGAAGTGGATTCAGCTCTGTTCCTTTGTGGTTGCTTGCCTGTGCTTACACTGAGTTTAGTCTTCAGTTTCTTGGTAGGAATCTGCCTGATCCACTCGTTCATCTTATAAAGATACAATAACTTATAAATACAATTGACAGGGCCCAAGTCAGCTACAACACATCAATCACAATGCTCTGAAACATTCAAATAAGATGCCAAGGCCAACCCTTCCCCCCAGAACATACATAGTGGAGCCCCTGCTCTTGCCTTAAGACCCCCCCAAAGACTATAGGTAACACATAACCATGGGTATGTACTGAAGGCACAGGTGTCACTGTGTATTCATCACTAGTAAAGCTTAATTGTAGGTGAAAGAAAATGGGAAGCTCTAACATTTTCTGCCCACCTCCTGGAAAGCCATCTCTCCCTCTGCCCTGGGGGTGTGCCCACAGCTGGAGACCCCTGCTGTTGCATGCCCTCCGCTCTGCAGACCTGTCCTGGCATCGGCCAGGCTACTGGCTGCTTTCTCTTCTCTTCCCTCTGCCCCTTCCAGGTCCCGCTGCCCCTCCTTCACCTTCAGAAACCTCTGGATGTTCTCAGGGAGCCCACGCTGCATGGCGATTCTCCCTTTCTCACCTCAAAACACCAAATTCTGATGACTTTTTCCAGGCAGTGGGAGTGAAGAGCAGGAGAGGAAAGACTGTGACTCAGCTGTGAGTCATCCTTTCCAAGGGTCTCTCAACAAAGGCGCAACCGGAGACTTGGGAGAGGACGTCCCTGACGGCAGAAGCAGAGCCTTGCAGGACTGAGCCTGGTGAGGCCAGGAGAGGAGCTGAGTCCCGCTCCACTTCTAGGAAGGGATGATTATTTCTTTTCTATTTTTTTTACTAAGCAAGCATCAGGGATTTGGGCTGGCTGTAAACTACAGGAGGTAGTGCAATGGCCGCAGGACCTTCTCTCAACCTGACTTCAACTCTGTTCCCTTAAAAGTTTCTGGACTCTTTTCCACCTCCTGGGGTTCCTTGATGCCCTCAGCCCTCATCTTCCTTATTTCTTTTTTTTGGGGGGGTACGCGGGCCTCTCACTGTTGTGGCCTCTCTCATTGCGGAGCACAGGCTCCGGACACGCAGGCTCAGCGGCCATGGCTCACGGGCCCAGCCGCTCCGCGGCATGTGGGATCTTCCCGGAGCGGGGCACGAACCCGTGTCCCCTGCATCGGCAGGCGGACTCTCAACCACTGTGCCACCAGGGAAGCCCTCATCTTCCTTACTGATAGTCTCCCTTCTGATCCTGGCACTTTGCCAATTCCCTGAGGTTATCTCCCATAATTCTGCCTACCTTTGGAAAAAACCCAACATCTTTCTAATTAT
This sequence comes from Orcinus orca, assembly GCF_937001465.1. Classification (NCBI taxonomy): domain Eukaryota; kingdom Metazoa; phylum Chordata; class Mammalia; order Artiodactyla; family Delphinidae; genus Orcinus; species Orcinus orca. The sequence continues at coordinate 5,766,498 of NC_064563.1, read as the reverse complement.
TTCTAAGCTACTTTTATGCTGGGACTCTTGGTCATCCTTTGTGTACTCCAGCTTGCCGTCAAGGGCCACAAACTCTCCTCACCCTCCCTGTCTTTGAGGATATTTTTGTAGTTCTCATAAGGAAATGTATCTTTTATTCTGGGTCCAGATATATGCTTGCCTGTCTTTTTCCATGGATATGCAGTATTTTGGATTGTATTATACATACTCAAGATTTTTTGTTTGTTTGTTTCATATAGTGCTTTCATACTTTGTGTGCACTCATGTAAAAAAAAAAGAACTGTGGAATAATAAAAAATAATCGGTGGAAGAATAGAAAATAAAAATCCAAGAAATAACACCTTCCGAGATGGAATAAATTATTGAGTTATTTTTACAAGTTAAAAAGGGGTAAGAAGAGAAGACATAATGTGTCATTTTGGCAAATTTTATCACATGCAAAATGTTGCATGAATCCTAATCTATTTTTCCCTTAACCAAATTTAGGTAACAAATGCTATTTCCAAATGCTAGTGCCAAAATGGATATGAAATGACACTGCATGAAGATATATATACGTATATATTCTCTATTTAGCTATACATTTAATATATATATTCTCTATTTAGCTGTGCATTTACTATATATAGAGAGAGAGAAGTTATATAGAGTATGTATACATACTCTATATATGAGAGAATATATAGTCTATATTTAACTGTGTAGAAAACATATATATTCTCTATTTAGCTGTAGAAAAATCTACCAATCTACCCCATCATTCTTACAACCCTATCCCATGCTTGCCAACATGCCTCTCCACACACACATACTGAAATAATTGTTACCAACTGTATTCAAGTAATGTTTCATACAAGATTCAGTCCACTCAGGGTGGTAGAATTTCCTAGTGAGACACTTATAATATTTGTGCTATTGATGTTCATAAAAATTGTCTCTATATGTGTCTGCTGAGCTGCTATTTAATTGTCATCCTTTATGTAACAACTATACCATGAATTATTTTTAAATGTGAAAATTTGTTTTTTAATATCAAATAAAAAATTGAATACGTAAACTCAAGTTGCCAGGTCTATCGATGCATCATGATTTCTTTCCAGAATAGTAATTTAAGCCCTATTGTTTAGTGTAGTCAATTCTCCACATTCATCAATTTCTTTTTTTTAAAACAATTTAAAGAATGAGAGGTTAAAAATATTATTTCTGTGCAAATGAAAACTACAGTGGAGTACCACCTCACACTGGTCAGAATGACCATCATTAAAAAGTCTACAGACAATAAATGCTGGAGAGGGTGTGGAGAATAGGGAACCCTCCTGCACTATTGGTGAGAATGTAAATTGGTGCAGCCACCATGAAAACAGTGTGGAGGTGACTCAAAAAATGAAAAATAGAGTTGCCATATGATCCAGCAATCCCACTTCTGGGCATATATCCAGACAAAACTATACTTTGAAAAGATACATGCACCCCAGTGTTCATAGCAGCACTATTTACAATAGCCAAGGACATGGAAGCAACATAAATGTCCATTGACAAATGGATGGTTAAAGAAGATGTGGTGTGTGTGTGTATATATATATATATATATATATATATACACACACACACAATGAGATATTATTCAGCCATAAAAAAGAATGAAATAATGCCATTTACAGCAACACGGATGCAGCTAGAGATTATCATACTAAGTGAAGTGAGTCAGAAAGAAAAAGACAAATACCACACAATATCACTTATATGTGGAATCTAAAACATGGCACAAATGAACTTATCTACAAAACAGAAACAGACTCGGGACTTACTTTGTGGCGCAGTGGTTAAGAATCCGCCTGCCAATGCAGGGGACACGTGTTCGAGCCCTGGTCCAGGAAGATCCCACATGTCGTGGAGCAACTAAGCATGTGCCACAACTACTGAGCCTGCATGCCTAGAGCCCGTGCTCTGCAACAAGAGAAACCACCATAATGAGAAGCCCAAGCACCGCAAGGAAGAGTAGCCCCAGCTCGCCACAACTAGAGAAAGCCCGCACGCAGCAATGAAGACCCAACGCAGCCAAATAAATAAATAAAATAAAATAAATAAATTTATTAAAAAAAAAACGAACCGAGGCAGACTCACAGACATAGAGAGCAGACTTGTGATTGCCAAGGGAGAGGGGGTTGGAGGAGGGGTGGATTGGGAGATTGGGATTAGCAGAGGCAAACTATTATATAAAGAATGGATAAACAACAAGGTCTTATTGTATAGTACAGGGAACTATATTCAATATCCTGTGATAAACCATAATGGAAAAGACAAAAAATGCATTATTTCTAGATTATTTTAACCAAAGAAAATGCATGAAGAACAAAAACTCTTCCGGAGTCAGGAAACGCTATATTACCTGAGCTTCCAGATTTCTTTTCTTCTTCATGTGATTTTTCATTAGTCAAGTAAAATGACTGCAAAACTCACTGAGCTTTTAAACTCCTTGTACCATTTAAAAGGAGCCATGTAGTGTGTGCTGTTGGTGCCCCACGGGATCAGCCTGAAGCCAGTCTCCAGCTGAGACCACATCCCTGTTACCTCCTTTCCTTATCCCATCCTGTTTACGTACTCCTATTCTCCTGGAAACACTCCTCCAATAAACCCTCCAAACCAGAATCCCATCCCAGGCTCTACTGATTTAAGACAAGTCCTACGCAAGAAATTTCTCAAAAAGAACCATTACTGCCTGGGTGACCTGCGTTAAACGTCAGAAACGGATGCTATCCTACTCAGTATCTTTTTTTTGCATATTTAATTTACAACCCTGTCAAATCATTTTTTCTAATTGAAACATAATTGACATATAACATTATATGAGCTTCAGGTGCAAACATAATGATTTGATATTTGTGTATTTTGTGAAATGATCACCACAATAAGTCTAGCTGATATCATCACCGTACATAGTTACAAGATTTTTTTCTTGTGTTGAAAACTTTTAAGATCTACTCTTTTAGCAACTTTCAAATATGCGACACAGTATTATTAACTATAGTCACCATTACATCCCCATAACTTGCTCAGTATTTTATATATAACATATAAAGTTTGCTTAGTAGCTATAATATTATTTAATATCTATGGTATTTAATATCTAAGACATCAGAGTATTTTAATGCAGCAATGACCTTCTGGAGAAACCTCTTACTGCCATTTACTGCCATTTGAAGTAACGTGGGTGGACCTAGAAAATATTATGCTAAGTGAATTAAGTCAGACAGAGAAAGACAAATACTGTATGTCACCTATATGTGGAATCTGAAGAATAAAGGAATGTATATAACAAAACAGAAACAGACTCACAGATATAGAGAACAAACTAGTGGTTACCAGTGGGGAGAGGGATAGGGGAGGGGCAAGTTAAGGGCATGGGATTAAGAGATACAACCTACTATGTACGAAATAGATGAGCAGCAAGGGTATATTGTACAGCACAGGGAATTATAGCCATTACCTTGTAATAACTTTTAATGGAGTATAATCTGTACAAATACTGAATCACTATGCTGTACACCTGAAACTAATATAATATTGTAAATCGACTCTACTTCAATAAAAAAGACAAAGTAGCAAAGCTTTCACTCATATATTCAGAAGTGGGCAAGGTAGAAAGGATGGGCCAATTTAAAATATTTTGCTTTGAGTAGCAATTAGATTGTATACAAGAGCAAGAATTCAGCTGCCAGAGAGGATCAAACATACATCTTTGCAAAATTTTTAGACAACAGTCAGTCATGGTTTTCTAGGCTGTTCTTTCAGTCTGTCAGTAGCTTCTAGCTGGATGCTAGCTGTACAGAACATTGAAAGTAGTTATGGTGTCTGGCCAAGCCAGAGAAAACAGGATGATAATTAATCACCTCAACCTGGACTGAATTCTCCATGTTGTTTTAATGGCACAGCCTTCTTCTGAGCTACAAATCCTTTTCCAGAAGGAAAGAAATATGTGCAGCCAACTCTTAATTTTCAGCTTTAATGGAGGGACTATTCATTCCCCAAATATTTATTGAGTCCTTGCTATGCTGTGTGCATAGCGCTTTTTTAGGTGCCAGGTACAACCCGGAGGAGTAAATAGGCCCGGAGGACCCCAACCCACCTGCAAACACATCTGCCTTCTCTGAATCCCCGCCCCCTCCCTTCTCAGTTCTATTTTCTCTCACACATTACATTTATGTTTTTTGGTTCCCCCTCTCTCTGCCAAATTATAGAGAAATATTGCTTCTTAAAAGGGCAGCCTGAACTTCTGCTTCTACTTTCCTTCTATAATTCCTCTCCCTGAAATCTCATCCAGTTCCCTTGTTTTTATGCTTCCTGGGGACAAGAGGATAAACAGGAAGTAAGCTATTCAGTCGGAAAAGACATCATGGATTGTCTAGACAGGGTAAAATGTGCCGCAGCCTAGATTCAGTGAAAATCACCCATCTTCAAGAAAGCCAAATGCTTCTTTTCTTTTTAATTTATTTTATTAAAGTATAGTTGATTTACAATGTTGTGTTCATTTCTGCTGTACAGCAAAGTGATTCAGTCAGACATATATATATATATATGTATTATTTTTCATATTCTTTTCCATTATGGTTTATCACAGGATATTGAATATAGTTCCCTGTGCTATACAGTAGGATAGCAACAAGGATATATTGTACAGCACAGGGAATTATAGCCATTACCTTGTAATAACTTTTAATGGAGTATAATCTGTACAAATACTGAATCACTATGCTGTACACCTGAAACTAATATAATATTGTAAATCAGCCCTACTTCAATAAAAAAGACAAAGTAGCAAAGCTTTCACTCATATATTCAGAAGTGGGCAATTCTAATTCTAATATTCCTTCCAATAGTATTCAAAAAACTGAAAAATTTTAAAACACACATAAAAGTGGTATGTATGACAAGAACCAAACACAAAGAAATTAGGATGTAATTCTTTTTACAATTTACAACTTCATCTAAGCAAAGGGTGGCAAAACGTTTTCTGTGAAGAGCCAGATGGCAAATGTTTTGAGCTTTACAGGACACACAGCAGTCTCTGTTGCAACTACTCAACAGTTCCATTGTGGCATGAAAGCAGCCACGGACAATACGTAAGTGAATAGGTGTCGTTCAGTGTGTTCTAAAAAAATTGTATTCACAATTTTTTTTCACAGCTTGAAAGCAAGCTGGCTTTCACCTGAAGGCCACAGTTTGCTGACCCCTGAGATAAGCCAAAGCCTTTGCATTTTTGGACACAATTTTTCATTTTTGACTTTTTCTAATGGGCAATTTCAATCATATGCAAAAGTTGAAGAATTAGTATGATGACTTGTTGGTAACCATCGCCTAGCTTCCTCAGTTATCAACTCTGGACCAATCTTGTTTCATCTAACTCCCTACCCACCTCCTTTTCTCTGAATTATTATTATTTTCTCTTGGCTGTGCCGCGCAGTTTACAAGATCTTAGTCCCCCAACCAGAGATCGAACCCATACCCCTGCAGTGAAAGCGCAGAGTCCTAACCACTGGACCACTAGGGAATTACCTCTCTGAATTATTTTAAAGCAAGTCTCTCTGTCTTATTCAGAAATATTTATATTCATTTCATCCATGAATATTTCAGTAAGCAGCTCTTAAAACATATCCATAACATAATTATCACACCTAAGAACATTTATTTTTAAATGTTTGTAATCGAATCAGAAACCTAACAAGACCCATCTTCAATTGACTGATTTGTTTCTTAAGTCTCTTGTACTCTATGGGTTCTCCCTCTATCTTTTTTTCCCTCCTTCAATGTATACAATGAAGAAACTGGGTTATCTGACCTATAGGTGTTCTCACAGGCTGGATTTTGATTATCGAATCCTAATGGTGTTACTTAGCATGTTCCTCTGTCTTCCATATCTCCTATGAATTGAAAATGAGCTATAGAGACTTGATGAGATTCTAGTTTAAGTTTTTGGTAAGAACACTTTACATATGGTATCGTGTACTTCCATCAGGATGTCCCTTTTGGGGCTGGTCACAACCATTGATTCATTAGGAGTGACAGAATGTGGTATTCTAACATTCTTCCTTTACTTACTACAGGCAATACTTCTGTAAACAAAAATTGTCCCTAAATAGCGATTTAGCTTTCCTGATAATGTTGGTAAATGAAAAGCAGGATGAATACATGATTTCCCCCTTTGTTTGGCAGATTTTAAAATGATTTGTTTCTCTAACATCCTCCAAAGGTGACCAATGAATTTTTTTTTCATGGGCATCTCTTTAAAGTACAGGATTTACAGTCAGTAAAATATTCTGTCTTGCAGCATCATTACCTGCCAAGTGGAGAGAGAAAAGAAGGTCGTTAATGTAATTACTGCCCCAGTTCTGGCGGTTCATATATTATCCATCTAATTTCTGTAACGCTAGGTCTCCTCCCACAGACCTATTGAACCAGAGTCTCCAGGGGTAGGACCTGGCCTCTGCATGCTTAAGACTCTTCCTGAATGATTCTGAAACATGGTCTACAGCCCAGCCACTGAGAATGTCTGCCCCAGGTGACCACTGAAGTTCATCCCAGCACTACCATTCTACAAGTTTATAATGTGCAATTAATTATAGATTCCTCATATCGCTTCCCCTTGTTCTCATCAGGTGCCAACCAGATGTTCAGAGAACATCCAGATACTCTCAGTAGCTTGGCAGCCAGTTCTTTTAGAAGCTGCACAGCTGGTCAGGGATACTTCTATTTTCCACCCAAAGGGTAGAGGTTGGTACCTTCAGAGTTACAAAAAGTTCAGGATGTCGCCGAAGTTCTTCAGTTCTGCGATTCCACTCCCAGAGGTCACAGGCACATGGATTCATATCTTAGAGTCACCCCCAGAGCTGGCTCTTCTTGCCATGAAGTACCCATGAAGATAACACACAGCGTGAGATTCAGGGGCCAAGACAACAAACCGGAAGGCACTCTGGTTATCTGCGTATTGCAACATATGAAAGACCCTTATTGACGTCTAGGGACAGATTTATTCAAATCCTGTCTATCTTACTTAGTATGTGACTCATGGCAAGTTACCTTGCCTAATCTTTTGTGCCTTAGGTCATTGCATCTAAAACGGGGATAACAGTAACTATCTCACTGAGTTTATCTGAGAATTCAATAAATTTAATACATATAAGATGCTTGAAACAGTGTTTTGCCCTTAGATTGCTAACCACCATTACTATTTGGAGCCAGGAATATCACCTGTGTGGTGACTCAAAATCAATAAAGGGATGGATAGATACAAACTGACCACAAAGTGTGGCTTTCAGAAAAACTCAACTGATGTTTTAAAGACTCCAAGATCAAGAACAGAGTAGAATGTAATTCTCTTCTTCACACTATGTGTGGTCATATGAATACTGTCAGCTGAAGGAAGGAAGGCCATGGTATCCACAAATCTTAGTAAAAGTTGGTTCAAACCACCAGCACTCTCCTAACTCCACAGTTCATGGGAGTTCAAGCCCCCTTCTCACCCCAACAATACTATTTGCAACTTTACGTCACCATCTTAGACTCCAACCTCTTACTTTTGAAATACAACCCATATACCATGTCATATTGATCTAGGCAAGAAATGTAGCCCTTTCCTAATTTACACTTACTCCTACAGAGCATTCATGAAATCAATAGCCTTTGCTGGTAATTTGGGGAAAGATGAAAGAGATGTTTCCCTTACATCAGTGTTTTCATCACCTCCATGGTCAGGAGATACAGCCATGCTGAACTATCCTTTGACTCAGTTCTGTCCAATAGAACACTCTATGGTGATAGAGATGCCCTACTTCTACCACGGGTGGATTTTGAGCACTAGCAATGTGGCCACTGTGATTGAGAAATTGAATTTGACATTGATTTAATGTTAATGTATTTAAACTTAAATAGCCACATGGGGCTAGTGGCTACCATGTTTATAGCACAGCTCTAGTCCCTTCCCTGTGGCACCATGGGCATTCTACCCGAGTCCCAGACTCTCTCCATCTTCCTACTCTGCTTACATCTTTTCGGACCTTTCCTTAATTCATGTCGAGCACTTTGTCCATCTACCATGACAATTTAACACCTGCCAAAGGCCATATCTTTGGATCTCTACTTATTATGGGACTCGACAAATTCCTCCATCTCTATGTTCCTCAGACTTTTTGCCTCTAACATGGGGTTAATAATAGTAACCATCTCATTGAGTTAAACTGGGAATTAAATAAGCTAATACTATAAAATGGAAAACATATCCCAATGGGCTTAGCATAGGTCATCCCAAAGAAAGACATTTTCATACCTAAAAGAAATTCTGACCATAAATGTTAAGAAACAAAATTTTCACTTGTCACATAATTGTAGGCTGCACTGTCCAGGGCATAGTCACTGGCCACGTGTAGCTATTTAAATTAAATTTAAATTAATTAAAATGAACGTTTAGCTCACCCGTTGCACTAGTAACATTTCAAGTGCTCAATTACCACATGTGACTAGAGACATTGGATATGGCAGATGTAGGAAAGTTCTATCGGACAATGGCCGAACTTTGTCATCTCTATGTCCATAAACTCAAGATAGAAGAATTGCCACAGTAGGTCAGAAAATCAATTAAATTGGGGAAAACCAATCAACAGCATGTATGTCGCCTTGGTCAGTCTCACTCTCTCATTCTTGCTATCCAATCTGTATTCCCACATTTCATTTTTCCCTTTTACTACTTCCTCTCCCATCTCGACAGTACTAATGAAATACATTTAATAAACATCCATAAAATATTGTAGACCTAGTTTTCAATGTTATCAAGAACACTTTCTTTGGGATTTATTTTATTCTAAGGCTTCACAGCAGAGGAGATTATGTTTTTCTTTTAAGTAATACTATGTCATATCTGGCAAAACACCAGGCATAATCCTATTTATTTTCTGCAGCCATAGCGCAGCTAGTCACAATAGATAACTTAATGAACATTTTTTATTTAGTCCTGTGTGCTCCTAGGTTGACAGACTCCAACATGAGGTGGTGAAGGGAAGAGAGGATCCATTGTGTGAGTGTGTGTGAGTACGTGTGTGTGTTCACCCACAGTGTTCAGCTCAACTTACAGAAGCTTATCCTAAGAGCACACTGTATTGCTCTGCGTGTTCTGAGTCTTGACCACCAGAAGACGCCTGTTTTAATCTTGGTGAGAGTCACAAGTAAAGAGAAGTGTACTTGGTAGAGAAGAGGTTCATGTGCTCCATCATCCTGAAGAGTATTTAGTCAGTACTGGGTTTCATTAGAAGAAAATAAAAACAAGTAAATAAAATATTTTAATATGCTATTAAATAATGAAAATAAAAACAAAGCATGACTGATCTTCGAAACAAAAATTTAGCCACATATTCTGGGTGTTTTATGTGCAAATGGAAAAGGATCCAGGTTCAAACCCAGATGGTTTGAGTCAGGCTCTGTCACTCCTTACCAGCCCCGTGACCTTGGGCAAGCCACTTCTCTGAGCCTTTGCTTTCAGACATCTCTAAACCTTGGGGTTCAGGACTTTCTTCCCTCTCTGGGTTGAAGAATGTCTTAGGTCAGTTTCCCCAAGAAAGAAACTTTGAGATAGAGATTTACTAGCAAAAGTTTTATGGAAGAATGCCGTTGAGAAGAAAAGCAGGGTGGAGCAGAGGGAGAAATTGGGTTACAATGAATCCCAACAGGGTCACCAGCCGATTTCCCAGGACCTCTGAAATTGGGATGGCTCTTCAAAGTGGTTCCACCTAGAGACAAGGGGGCCTGGCCTTTGAACTCCCACGTCTAACAGCCAGGCTGTGAGGGTGGTCCTTTGGCTAATGGCAATTCACAGAGAAGGATGTGAGCTGCTGAGTTTCCCAACAGCTGGGGAAATGAGTGTGTAGGTCCTGAAGGAGAGAGCTGGGCAGCAGGCACTATAAAAGGAGAGCCCATCTCATTTCCTGCTCCAGGGGTGGTACCCATTTTATTCAGATGTGCGGGCTGATCTCCAATGACCCAGACAAGGCAATCCAACGGTCTGCCATGAAACGCTTGTCTTAGGAAGGGTTCCCTAGAAACAGACCCTGACGTGAAGATTTGTGTTACAGTGATTTATTAGGAAATGTTCCCAGAACAAGCCAGTAGAGAACAGAGATCAGGAAAGGAATGAGGTCAATAAGGCTATCGAACAACGTCCTACAGCTGGTCACTTTGGCTCAATTCTACAGGGGAGCTTTGGTGACAGCATAGGTAGTTCGTCAAAGTTGTCCCCATCAGGGGGCAAGGAAGTTGCCACATTTATACTGCCGCACCCATCAGGGAGAACTCAATTCCCAGGCACCCCGACTCCCCAAGTGTAGACAGGTTGGATTCCAGTCACTGGGGCAACCCTTCCCCAAAGACATGGATGCTGGTTTTACTGGGGATGAAAGCACGCGGGCAGCCTGTGTGCATTAACACAGTAAAGGGACGGGGGAGGCTGTGGGTGGAGAACTCACAGCCCAAAGTCCGGACTCATCAGCCTTTAATAACCTCACAGGTGGAATTACTCAGGCAGCAGCTGAGCCCGACTGCTCTACTTCCAAGTCTGTACTCCAAAGTAAGAGGAGTAGGTAATCAAATTGGCCAGTCACTCCTTTCTCAGCATGATGATACATTCTCGCACAAGCCAATGCTTACAAAGAATACACATATCCCCCCTTCTCCCCAGGACAAGCAATGATTTTTAGATCAGGACAATCCTAATGTAGATGAACAAAACATAGCATCATTGCTGTGACTAGAACCAATCTTGGATTCATCCAACGGTTTTTTAGAGGACATCATCTTCGCATCCAAGTCAGTTTTTGAAATACAGCACTTTTACAATCCATGTATGCTGCTATTAGAGAACTTATCCTAAATCCCATACTCTTATTGGCATAACATTAAGAAAGTTGAGTTCATCTTGTAAGTGTATGCACTATACGTGCATCTCCTCAATGCAATAACTTTCTGAATTGCTTTTCAAAGTAATTTTAAAGAGCTTTTTACGCTGTCCAATACAAGTATTGGTGGAGTCATACTCCCGGTAAGAGTCATTTTACCCGTGTTAAAATTCTTTGCCTCCTTTAAAAATTTTTAACTTAGTTCATCAGGGGACTTCTATCAGCACCTAAGACTCATGTGAAGGAGAGTCTTTTCAGGCTAACAGCTCATTCCCAAACAGTACTTTTTTGTTCAACCTTTTAAAATTGAGAGAGACCCTCATAGTACGAGAAACACCTTAAGGACCTGGGTATTAGGCAATTCATTCTTTTATGGGCAACTAGTTGAGGGTACAACCCTTACTTTATAATGATAAACAAAACGAAAGGAAGCCAAGATTTACCACCCTTCAGTGTTGGTACCCACGTGCAGGTATGAAAAGGGAGCTATTAGGCGGACTAACGGCTTTATTAGACCCACCGTAAAGAAGCATTCTTCACCTTTTTTCTTAGGGTCTCCTATAACTTTATTGATACTATCTACAAGTACAAGACTGAACACATTTCTATACAAAGACTAAGGAAAAGGGTTTATTCTCTTTTGCCATGTGACCATTTTGAAGAAAGGACTTCGGTATGATACCAAGTAGCAACTTTGATGTCATACTGAGAATGAAATGCTCTGTTGATTATTTTGCTTAATCCTTATTATAATTTACTTGGAAAAGTGTGGTATCTATGTAATAAGCGTGCAATTTTCTTTTTTAAAAAAATTTATTTATTTATTTATTTTATTTGGCTGTACCAGGTCTTAGTTGCGGGATGTGGGGTCTTTTAGTTGTGGCATGTGGGATCTAGTTCCTTGACCAGGGACCAAACCCAGGCCCCCTGCATTGGGAGCGTTAGCTGCTGAACCACGAGGGAAGTCCCAAGTGTGCAATTTTCTAAGTGTTTAGATAAGAGATCTATATACTTTTTAAAAATATGAGTTATTAAAAAATCATCGACCATTTAAAGTAAAGGCAATTTATAAAGCATTTTGCAAACACTGTTTTATGAGGCCATCAGGTTAGAAATTACTGATGAACTAACTTTTTGTTTATGTTGCCCAATAGGAAAGCATAAATATATTGATATTTGGTCAGGTACTTACAGTTTAACAGTATTCAGGTATTTTAAAAGAAAGTTACAATCTAAACTGGAAAGTATGTAGGATTACCTGTAATCTGTAGATAACTTTTTTTTTTTTTGCTTAATTTGCTAACATTCTACTGTTGGAATATTTGCTTTGTTTCTGAATAGCTTATAATTAAGTTTATAAATTACTATGAAGCACAAAAGCCTCTAATCACTAAAAAACTGCATTGGGCTCAGACACTTTGACCCTGTTATAACTCAAATTTCTTGTCTGCAGAAAGGAGAGACATGGTGTCTTATCGCCTGTGTTTTATCTGATTTTGATTGGGAATTCGAGCTCTGTTTTTTATTCTGTTGAAGACATCCTGAAAACAGACAAAGGATCTCAAGGTAAAGAACAGGAAACACGTATTGATTTCCTTTATCCACCCAGTCTTTTTGCATCTCTTTGTATTGTACTATGATGGATTAGGGGGGACAGGCCAGCAAATTCTTCACATTTGCTACCGATTGGATGGGCTTTGGGAAAAAGGATTTGAGGCATATGCTAGTAAAGAGAAGAAACCTTAAAACCAGGTCTGGGTCAGTGTGATAAGTAGCAAGGCATATGTTCCCTACATCAGAAGGTCCCCAACCTCCTAATATATCTCTTAGCCACGCCCCCACCCCCCACCCCCACCCCGCAGCTCTTTCTTAAAGCACACGCGCAAACACACACCCTACTGAAATAGATAACTGACGCTTTTCTGAATCTAATGTTCCTTTTGGTCATTTCTGTCTTCCTTTTCTCAGGAGTGAATAGAGTCATCAAAATGACGCTTATGGTTACCAGGGGGAAGGGTTGGGGGGAGGGATAAAACCAGAGTTTGGGATTGACATATACACGCTCCTATATTTAAAATGGATAACCAACAAGGACCTACTGTAGAGCACAGGGAACTCTGCTCAATATTCTGTAATAACCTACATGGGAAAAGAATTTGAAAAAGAATAGATACATGCATATGTATAACTGAATCACTTTGCTGTACACCTGAAACTAACACAACATTGTAAACCAGCTATAGTCAACAAAAAATAAAAGTTAAAAAAAAAAAACTTGCAGATCACTAAAAAAAAAAAAAAAGTGATGCTTTCTCATTCTCACCTAAAATCTGCCAGATCAGTCTTTTTCAAAGTGTAGTTTGTGGAGAAATTGTATCCAAACCATACAGGGTAAAATGCAGATAGATCCTAAACTCATGGAAGCAGAGTCTTAGGGAGAGGGCCCAGGAATCTGCATTTCATCATACGAGTCTTGTGCACATTTAAGTTTGAAAGCCGTTGCTATGATTTGTTATATAGGATATAAATGGTAAATTAAATAAACCGAGGTACAGCCCTTCCAAGAGCTATCTGACACTTGGAAAAAGAAAAATACGAAGATTAAGTCAGGGTGGCACACCAGCTCTCCTGGCCCCTGAAGCATCCCAGCCCCCTCTTCCCCACTGCTTGCAGTGCTTTGCCATTCTTCTTTCTCAGCAGTAAATTATTTACAACATAATTAAACAGTCATTGCCTGAATGTTTCTGGGCCTCTCACCCTATCCCACTCTGCCTTTCCAGTTTTTCCTGACCTTCCCTTTCTCACGCCTTTCAAGAGAGTAAGTTCAACAAATCGAAAAATGAAAGACAAAATAATTACCGTAGAAACGTAACACTAGAATGAATGGCTCTCCCCCAGATACCAGCAGGGGCAACTGTACGGCAGGCAGTCTGTTTTTATTTACTTATTTTTTTGGCTGCGCAACTTGGGGGACTTGAGGGATCTTAGTTCCCCGACCAGGGATCAAACCCGGGCCCCCTGCAGTGGAAGCGTGGAGTCCTTTCCACTGGACTGCCAGGGAAGTCTGGGCAGTCTGAGTTAGCCCCTACTCCATCCCTGTCTCCCCGTGTCAACCTTGCTCCCCCCCCAGCCACCTGGAAACCCGAATGATGTCCCCAAGACAGCAGGTCTCCCAAACCCATCCTGCTGGAGCGATGCATCTCAGGAACCCTATCTCGAGGTTTTCCCTTCTTCCCATAAAACCTTTTCTGTTCTGCCTTCTGGGTGAGCAAAACAAACAACAAGTTAATCAAGAAAAATGTCTATTTTGGTATTTTTCATTGTGCATATAGTTTTGCTTTTTTTACATATATTTTTTTCTTTTTTTAATTGATGTATTTTTTTGATTGAAGTAGAGTTGATTTACAACACTTCAGGAGTACAGCAAAATGATTCAGTTTGGCATTATGGCTTTTACAAAAATGCTAATGTATAGTCCTGGCACTCAAAGGAATTTTTTAAAAATTAAAGTATAGTTGATTTACCATGTTGTGTTAGTTTCTGGTGTACTAAGCAAAGTGATACAGTTCTAAAAATATATATACATATAATATATATATATTCTTTTTCAGATTCTTTTCCATTATAGGTTATTACAAGATATTGAATATAGTTCCCTATGTTATACAGTAGGTCCTTGTTTATCTTTTATATATAGTAGTGTGTATCTGCTAATCCCAAATTCCTCTTTTATCCCTCCCCCTTCGTTTCGCCTTTGGTAACCGTAAGTTTGTTGTCTATATCTGCAAGTCTATTTCTGTTTAGTTTTTCTTTTTAAATCAACTTTTTTGAACTACACTTTGATAGAATAAAATTCATCCATTTTGAGTGTGCAGTGAAAAGGGTTTTGACAATATACACCTGTGCAAATATCTCCACAATCAAGATACACAACATTACTCATCACCCCCCAAATTTTCTTCCTGCCCATTTGCAGTTAATCTTACCCACACATGACCTCCCAGCCCCAGGCAACCACTGATCTGCTTTTGGTCATTATAGATAAATTTTACCTGCCTTAGAGTTTCATAGAAATGGACTCATACCATGGATACTTTTTGTGTCTGACTTTTATTCTCTCAACAGAATGCTTTTGATATTCATTCATGTTATTGAGTGTAAGGATATATCACAGTTTTTTAATCCATTCTCCTATGGGGCGACAGCTGGGTTGTTTCAACTTTGGAACTATTAGGAACAAAGCTGTTATCATTATTGTGCATGATTCTTTCTTGGGTATATAGTTTCATTTTTCTTGGATAAAAACCTTGGAGTGGAGTTACTGTGTTATATGGTAAATTTGTATTTAACTTTACAAGGAGCTGCTGAACAGTTGTCCTACGTGATTGTATCACTGACATTCCCATCAGCAATGGTTGAGAGTTCCAGTTGTTCCACATCCTTGTAAACACTTACTATTGTCAACCGTTTTAATTTTAGCCATTTGGATAGGTGTGTAGTGGTATCTCACAGTGATTTTATTTTGCATTTCTCTGATGACTAATGATAATGAGCATTTTTCATGTGCTTTTTATTCCCATTCATATAGTTTCTTTTTGAAGTACCTGCTAAAACCTTTTGCCCATTTTAAGTAGGTTATTTGTCTTATTACACATACACACACACAGTACTTTTGATACTGAACTCAACGGATCAATTCTGATGGTAAACATCAGACTGCGTGGTAAAGGATGGAGTCTTTTTGTATATGGGAGATGGAATTTTACCCCATATAAGCTGCAAAGTACTGGAACCTAGTATTAACCTTGCCCTTGCTATGTTTTGGAATAACACAGAGATCAGGAGGACAGGCTTAAGTCAAGCAGCCTGGATTCACACATGGGCTCCACCACTTACTAAATGCATAACATTGGAAGAAGTGCCCAGTTAAACCGTGGCTCAGTTTTCTCTGCTGTAAAATGGGGCAATGCTCACCTCATAGTGTGCTGTGATATTTAAGTGAGGTCAGTTAAAGCACTTTGAACTGTCCCAAAACAGAATGACCCCTCAATAAATGTTGACTGTTATCAGGATGAAGAATCTGAGTTTCATTCATTAAAGTGCTCACCCAACCACATTCTTTCCAGAATCTTTATCTATACAGCTTCATAGCTGTCCTCCAGTCCTCAACTCTATTTCTACATCTGTTTTCTAGACAAACAGTCTCTGGAACCTTATTCTCCTTTTGCCTGCAGGTGATTTGCAAAAGCATCCGTAGAGAAGGAAGTGGTGTGAAGGTAGCTTTTACCTGACCGGGTTTAAATTTTGTATCAATTTATACCCATCTGTTCCTTGGAAGTCTGATTTTTTTTTTTTAGAATATTTCAACAAAGACCTGACATAACTTAAAGTTCAAGAGAGGGAAGAGAAACTAGACTTATTCCAGCAGGAGGCTGGCAGTAACATTTGACAATTACATTCTTTTATTTCAGGGCAGAAAGTTAGTGGCCTTCAAGACAAACAGAGGAAGTGAAACTTTAACAGCTTTTAGCTTTGAACTTCAGGAAGCCCTAAACATTCCTGAAGGCACATATTAAATGAAAAAAAGAAAGAAAGAGAGAATTAAAATGTATTAGATTAAGAGAATAAAAGACAAAAACCACACGATCACCTCAACAGACACAGAAAAGTCATTTGAAAAATGACAAACATCCAACATTCATTCATAATAAAAACTCTGAAACTAAGAATAGAAGAGAACTTCCTCAACCTGATAAGGACATCTATAAAAAACCCACAGCTCACATCACACTTAATGATAAAATACTGAATGTTTTCCTTCTCAGATCACAAACAAGGCAAGAATTTCTGCTTTGGGCAATTGTATTTAACCTTGCTCTGAAGTTTCTCTAGCTCATGCAATAAAAAAAATAAAAAAAAAATTCTTTTAAAATTAGGGGCATCCAGATTGGGAAAAAGAGAAGCAAAACGATCTTTATTCACAGATGATACGATCCTATATGAGAATCCAAAGGAATACCCCCAAAGTTTACCAGAACTCATAAAGGACTTTAACAAGATTACAAGAGCAGTAAACAAGAGTTAATATATTTATACACTAGCAACGAACAATCAGAAACTGAAATTAAGAAAATAATTCCTTCACAGTCAGAGCAAAAAGAGTAAAATATTTAGGAACAAATTTAATAGAAGAAATGCAAGACTTGGACACTGAAAACTATAAAAAAATCACTGAAAGAAATTAAACAAGGACTAAATAAACGGAAAGGCAGTTCACGTTCATGGATTGGAAGGCTAAATACTGTCTTGTCTAGATTGCTTTTCTCATACTGATCTGTAAATTCAGCATAATCCCTGTCAAAATTCCACCAGAGAGGATGGAAAATTGAGTATCCCTATTAGCTTGGACAAGGGTACAGATGGAAGTCCACAGCCTGCTCTCTTCTCCTTCCATGAACTGGCTCTGTCTTACACCATGAGGGGCTTTGCACGCGCACACGTGTGTGTGTGTGCATGTCCCAGCCCATGAGTATAACTTCCAACTTCTTCTCCCCTCACCCCATCACAACTAGCTTCCCTTTGGCCACACCTTCAACCTCGGCCTGTGCACACAAAAACCAACGTCCCCTTTTAGGAGCACAGACCCAGGGCAGAGGACCAAAGAGCTGCTGGGAAAAAGCTCTGTCCCAGCCATTTGGATGGGGAATCACACAGCTCTCTTTCCTAGAGACACGGTCTAGAAGCAGAAACGTGGGCTCCAAATGGGCACATCCCTTTGGCCTCACTGACGCCTCTGAAGGGAGCCCGAGGTGTTCTCTAAAGCAATGCTTCTCAAACTTTATATGCACACAAATCACCGTGGATCTTGTTAAAATGTAGGTTTAGTAGGTCTAAGGTAAGGCATGATGGTCTGCCTTTCTCATGAGCTTCCAGGTGATGGATGCCCTACTGCTGGTCTGTGGACCACACTTTGAGTACCAAGGCTGTGTGTGCAGCAGTGGCCCAGATAGGAGCCCACTGAGCTGACTCTAAGGGCAGAACTCATCGTGTAATATCAGTGACAGCTAGAGGAGTGAGAGGTTGTCTAGACCCATCAAGCCTTCATCACCTGCAGCTGGGCATGCTGGTGAGGGCTGACAGGGAGCTAATGGACAGTGCTTGCCGTACTGGTTCTTGAGAAGCTGATCGTCTACCAGGCAAGTCAGATACAAAAAAATAATTGCAGGACATTGTATAATGGGGAACAGTAGACAAATCTATGAGGCACATCGGTGACACAGTAGACGTGAGTAATGTCTGAGCAGAGCCGTGAGGGATGCACTGGGCTTCACAGAGAACAAAGAGGGAAAGGTGATTCAACACAAAGGGAATGATGTATCTGAGGTAGGTTGTATATTCCAAAGAAGGCTGCAGCAATATCTCTAGCCTTATAAAACCTCCTAGAAATTTCCACTCCCCTATCAAGAGGTGATGTTTAGTTCCCTTCTCCTTGAACGTGGGCGGATTTATGATGGCTTCCCCGAATGCAATGTGGAGAAATGACACTCTGTGACTTACAAGGTTAGATTAGAAACGAGTGTGTAGTTTTTGTCAGGTTTTCTTGGGTTGCTTGTTTTTGGAACCAAGCCACCATGCTGTGAGGGAGCCAAGAAGCCCATGGAGTCCCGGTAGGGAGGAACTGAGGTCCCCACCCAGGAGTCTTGTTGAGCTCCAAGCCAACAGCCAACAGCAACTTGCCAGCTATGTGAATGAACCATCAGGAAAGCAGGTCTTCCAGCCTTTAGTCAAACTGCTCCAGGTGACACCGCATGGAGCAGAGTTAAGCCATCCCACCAAGCTCTGGCCAAATTTCAGATCCGCGAGCAAAAGAAACGATTGTTGTTGCTTACCAACTTTCGGAGTGGTTTATTTCACAGCAATATATTTCAGGAACATGTAAAGGTAAAGAAGTGTGTTTTAAAACATGACCCAAATAAGGGCATGTTTATATATAACTCAGCTATTAGAAATAAAAACATAAAAATATAGGAGATGTTGGGAATGTTGAATGTGTGATGTGGAGGGGAAAAAGTTTCCTCAACAAAGTGCTAGTCGTGTGAGTGTAATGCAGTTGTACTGTGTGGTCAGCCACGCTTGGATTAATCATTCATGGCTCCGCCAGAACATGTTCTAGATGTAAATATAAATGTATTTATCCAACACATTTTTTCTTTCTGGAAGAAAAACAAATTGTTACTGAAAATAATAATGATCTGCAATTGTGTGTGCTCTGGAGATGAAGCCCAGGTTGACAATTTCAAAAGAAATCAATTCATAGTTTTTACTACCAAAATGGAAACATAATTTCAAAAACAAATTAAAAAACCCCACCTGAAATCTTCTATGAGGGATACATCCCCACATTCTCGGGATAGAAGTACACAACTCTGACCTGCCAACAGTCCCCTTATTTTTCCTCCTAAATACACATTTCTTTTTAAAAAAAATATTTTATTTATTTAAAATTTTTTTTATTGGAGTAGAGTTGATTTACAATGTTGTGTTAGTTTCTGCTGTACAGTAAAGTGAATCAGTTATACATACACATCTATCCACTCTTTTTAAGATGCTTTTCCCATATAGGTTATTACAGAGTATTGAGTAGAGTTCTCTGTGCTATACAGTAGGCCCTTATTTGTTATCTATTTTATATATAGTAGTGTGTATATGTCAATCCCAATCTCTTAATTTACCCCTCCCCTAAATACACATTTCTAAGAGAACCAAGCAAGAGTTTCTGAAAGAGGTAAATTTATCACTATTCTTTAAGGATGACAACCTTATTTTCTATAGGCCTGAGGAGTAGTGGGTGCACGCTGGTTGGAGAGAGAAAGATTTAGAATGTACTGAACTGATATGCCAACATCGTTTTCTGGGCTGTGGGTCTCCCTAAAATTTTTTTTAAAATTCTTTTGACCCTACTCTAGTGTTTAGTTGAAAAAGCAATATCCTCAAGTATCATAAGGATTTACATTACATGTAGGAGTTTGGAATCAGAGATTCCTGGGATGGAAATAGCACATGACAAATATCTTCCTTCTGCTCTCAGCTAAGCTGACTACTCCTCCTGGAATACTGGGCTCAGTTCCTGACCACATGTTTTTATAGACACATAGGCAATTTAGAGTGTGTTCGGAAGAGGGTGACTTAAATGGTCCAGGAACACAAACCTGTGTCACATGATGAACAAATGGAGAAAAGGTGGATGTTTCCTTGAGGAGAAGACAACTCATGGGGCATGTTAGCCAGTTTTAAATAATGAAAGAGCTTTCTTGCAGAAGAGCTGTTAACATAACTCTGTAGTCCCAACGGCAGAATGAGAAAGGGATTGGGAAGCAACTGAGGGGTGAAGAGAGTCAAAACTGTCCAAGGATGGGATTGGCTATCAGGGGAGGTAGGTGGTCCCATCCTTGGAGACATTCAAGCAAGTTATTTTGAAAGAATTCTACATAAGGTAGTGGTTGGATTAGACATCCTGCAAAATCCTTCCCACCGCTGAAACCAAGCAGGACCCTGTGGGTCTCCTGGGTACAAAAGCCTCTCTGTCCCCCATTTCTTGTTTGTAGGAAACAGACTCTAGCCTCCATGACCTTCCCTGAGTCCCAAAGGGCAAATTCAAACAGTTGCTAATCAGGGAAAGGAGGGGATGCAGAGACAAGGGAGGAACAGTCAAGAGGGACAGAGAGGGGCTTCCCAGGTGGCGCAGTGGTTGAGAGTCCGCCTGCCGGTACAGGGGACACGGGTTCATGCCCCGGTCCGGGAGGATCCCACATGCCACGGAGCGGCTGGGCCCGTGAGCCATGGCCGCTGAGCCTGCGCGTCCGGAGCCTGTGCTCCGCAACGGGAGGGGCCACAACAGTGAGAGACCCATGTACTGCAAAACAACAGAAAAAAAAAAAAAAAAAAGGGAAAGAGAGGACCAAGATGGAAGCCCTAATGTCTTTTATAATCTTAGAGTATGTTTGGTTTACAATGTTGTGTTAGTTTCGGGTGTACAGCAAAGTGAATCAGTTACACATATACATGTATCTATTCTTTTTCAGATTCTTTTCCCATATAGGTTATTACAGAGGACTGAGTAGAATTCCCTGTGCTATACAGTAGGTCCTTGTTGATTATCTATTTTATATATATTAGTGTGTGTATGTTAATCCCAAACTCCTAATTTATCCCTTCCCCTCACCTTTTTAAGTGAACTTAAAATTTTTCAGTATGATATTTATACTACGAAGTAGTGGGACTTAAAGAAGTACTCATGTAATCTAGCAGTTTCAATGTGATTGGTCGTCCTCCATAAGATTTCACTGCTGAAATTCTAGTCTATATATCAGGAAAAAAATATATTCAGTGGCTTGCTGATAGTATTTGCAAAGCAACTTTTATTACTCATTCAATGCTAATTATAAATTTTGAGAGTCCAATTAAGACTAACTTGTATATGTACTTTACATGTAAAGATACTTATGCACACACCTGTTTGAACTTGTGGGTTAAGACGCAGCATGTTTTGAGCTTCCCTGGAAAAGCTATAGATGGTGGAGAGAGTGGATGTCTGCCCTTCACTTTGAAAAAAGCAGAGAGAACTCTATTTATCTCTTCCAAGTGAACCTTCCTTACAAGTGCCTAACTCCTTAGTGTTGGAACATGTCAGAAGGGGAAAAGAAGCCAACTTTTTGAATTCTTATATATTCTTCAGAGTGTCCTTCGCTGGGCCCCTTTCTCTTACCTTTAAAAGGGAGAGAAATAAAGGAATTAATGAGAAAGCTAATACTCTACTCGCTCTGTCTTTAAACCACCAAAGAACTTGGGCGTTTGTTCTGATTTGCTGAGGCCAGTCTAAGGAAAGTTGAGCACAGCATGGGATTGAACAAATCAACTATTAAGCAAATGCAAATGGAAGAATTGGGGGCAAGATATCAGCTATGATCAAAGGAACAGAGTTCATAACCTAGGTGGAGATGGTGAGCAATAACTTGAGTGAAGGAGGCCATGCAAGTTAGCAAATCCAAGGCAGATGGACAAATAGAAGTCTAGTGTCAAATGATATTCACGAATGTGGAGTTCTGATGACCAAGAGGCAAGGGGGGTGCACATCTATGGAGATGCATGGTTTGGGTCACTCTTCAAGCAAGAACTTGCTTATCTGATGCGGGGAGTTCAGTTAGCTGACAGCTTACAGCTGTGCCTTCAAGACCCATCTCACCTTTTGAACCGAGGACATGCTCTTCCTGGGCAGTCTCTGCAAAGGACCAAGTGTGATGGAAGCACTAGGACCTGGTAATGTCTGCCAAAGGTGGGACCGCTTTATGGACGACCTTTGCACTGGAGCTTTTTGTTAGGCTAGGTGAGACTTCCTCAGAGTCAGTCCAAGGCTCTTCCTGCCCCAAACCTCCTTCCTTCCCCTCTCCTTTCGCAGGTGTCAACCCTGCCTTGTAGCCTGAAGGATTTCCCTGCCTACTTCTGCTCCCTTTTCCCTTTTTCTTTCATAGATAAATAAATTTCTTGCACTTCTAACTTCATCCTGAGGTCTGCTTCCCTGAAAACTCAGCTGACACAGGGGATTGGATGCGTGATGGTGCCATTGTTCTAGGACACAGCCTGAACAGAGCCAGGCTGGTAAGATAAATCATCAACTGGGGGCCTTGGCTTTTCTGATGATGGTAACTTTTTGTTTGACCCTGGTTTGAATATTAATCCCAGAGAGCCCAAAGACATAGCTTACCTATGGGATCCTCATAGTAAGCCCTGGTCAACAGAAAAATAGAATAGACAGCAAGTGAAAGAGAGCAGAAGAATCTTTATTCTTTTCCATTCATAAAACTTGTGCCCTCCTGTGAATATACTGAAATCCATGGAATTATGCATTTTAAATTGGTGACTTGTATACTCAGTGAATTATATCTTGATAAAGCTGTTATTAAAAAATTGTGCACTTCCAAACATAGAAGTAGTACTAAGATGACTGTACAGGGAAAAAAGCAATAAGATAAAGAGAGCAAATAGCATCTTCTTCATTTTGGTCACATATAAGGAGATTTCATAATTTTTTTTTTTTTTTGCGGTACGCGGGCCTCTCACTGCTGTGGCCTCTCCCGTTGTGGAGCACAGGCTCCGGACGCGCAGGCTCAGCGGCCATGGCTCACGGACCCAGCTGCTCCGCAGCATGTGGGATCTTCCCGGACCGGGGCACGAACCTGTGTCCCCTGCATCGGCAGGCGGACTCTCAACCTCTGCGCCACCAGGGAAGCCCCATAATTTTTCTTAATGGAATCTGCTGAGAGGGCCAGAATGTTCATAAAGCTCTGGAAAATATTCGTTAATATACTTCTGAACTTCTAAGACATAGTAAAGAGCTCGTGTATTCTTTGAAATGATTGTTGAAATAAAAGACATAGCACACTAAGAAACCTACCTCCCAAAGTTCCATAAATTGAGGAAATGGCAGTTGAATAGCAGGTATATTCCTTGATTTGACCAGCCCTTATGGGGTGCCTACTCTTTATCCTAAAGTGTAGACGCAGAGATAAATAATCCTTGGTCTCTGCCCTTGAGTTGCTCACAGCAAAGTAGGGGCTTTTAAACAGTGTAGGATATTGGGAGGCACACTGCTGTGACTGACGGGGAGAATGTTTGCAAGAAAAAGTAGCAGACTCAAGTGAGTCTCTACCACCTATTGATGTACAGCAAATGACCCTCAAAACTTAGTGCCTGAAACCATTGATTATCTCAAGGTTCAAGACTGGCTTAGCTGGGTGTTTCCAGCTCAGGGTCTTTCATGAGGTTGCACTGCAGGTGTCCAGTGGGGTGGCATCATCTGAAGGCTCAGCTAAGGTGGAAGGACTCTAGGTCACTCATGTGGGTATCAGGGGGAGACCTCAGTTTGTAGTCAGATGGGTGTCTCCATAGGGCCACTCACCTTATGGTAGCCACCTTCTCCCAAAGTGAGTGACGAGAGAGAGAGAGAGACAGAGGGACAGAGAGGACCAAGATGGAAGCCCTAATGTCTTTTATAATCTCAGTAGTGATGTACTATCCCATCTCAGTGGAATACCAACCAACCTTAGTAGGATGTGGGAAGTGACTACACCAGGGTGTGAATACCAGGAGGCAGGCATCATTGGGGCCATCTTTGAGATTGACTACCATTCTTGGGCCGGGGCTGGGGTGGGAGGAACAGCCAGACTTCTGTGTTTGCATCTTCATTTATGTGAATGGTGCCATCTGATGTTTTGCAGTGTGCAACATACACAACTGTACATGGTGGCCCAAGTGGGAAAGTCAGGGCGATTTGTCCTCAACCCCTTCCATTCTCTGTTAAGAATTAATTCATTTATTCATCTGGGCAACAAGCATTTGTTAAACACCTGGTGCATGCCTCTGTGTTGGTGCTATACTAGGTAGTGGGGTCTTTGGGTTTCAGCTCTAATGGGGCTTCAATTTTCCCACAGGGTTCTTAAATATCCAAGACATTCAGAGGGACCACAGGGTGCCCTTTCAAACGAGGCCGTAAGCAAAAGATTATTGACTTTTATCCCATTCTCTCAGGATCCATTATTAGTTTGGTAAACAGACTAATAATGATATTTTGATATTTCCTCCGAGGGGTACAATCCAAATGTTTAACAACCCCTGATCATTGGGTGCCTAATGAGAATAGAAGTTGTGTAACCAAGGAGCAGCTCTACCAGGGTGATGTGTTTTGCTGAAATCCAGCCCACTTATCCCCAGAGAGGTCTTTTTCATCACCTTTCTAGTCAAACTAGAAAACTAATGGTGACTCTAGCTACTCACAAAGCTGGCAGTAACAAAAGTTATAAGAAGAGACCTACAAAAACATTCCCATTTGCCAATTCTAGGGGGTAAATTGTAGGCTCTATATTAAAGCCTAGAAAGAAGAAGTGTAGGAGAGGAGGGAGGGAGTTCACGATGATGCATTGATGGACCAGAGCAGGAAATCGAAGGAAGGTGAGCTATTTGTTTTGGAGACCAAGTTTAAGTCTCAGGGGAGAGAAACGGAGAAAATCAAGTAAAATCTATTTTTTTTTAACACTGGACTCATGCTGGAGTGTCCTGACATTCACAGACTCTAGAGCCAAACTGCTGATTCCAGATCCCAGATGTGCTGTGTGATTGTGGGCAAGTGATTTCATTCCCCTTCTCTTCAGTGTTCTCATCTTTCAAGTGGAAGTGACTGAATGAAACCAACCTTATGGGGTGTTTCTGAGCTAGTATATGTAAAGTGCTAGCATTTTGCCTGGCACAAATTAAGAACACGCTAAATGCTAATGTTATTATTGAAGAAATTAGAATAATGTCTATCATGCCAGCAACTGAAAGAGGGCAATTTCATTCACTCAACTAGTATTTATTGAATATATATATAGCAATGAACCCCAGCCAACGAAGTCCTTCTTTCCAAAGTACTTATATGTAGAGGGGAGAGGGACAGAGGAGCAGAGGAGAAGGGGAGGACTAAAATAAATAAGTAAAAAGTATGTTATTTCCGATTTCTTATGATGCTCATGAAGAAAAATAAAGCAGAGAAGGGAGATAGGAGGCGCTGGGGGAGGGAAGCATGTTACAGAGATAGGAAACTGTTGGTTGAGAAATGTTTGGTGCGTTCCACACTAGCAAGGAGACCAGTGCAGCTGGAGGGAGAAAAGAGGGGGAAGTCATACAACGTGAGGTCAGAGGGGTCCTGCCTGGGGTGGCAGTCAAATCCTGTAGTGGCATGTAGCCTTTGTAAGGTCTCTGGCTGTGGTTGTAGGATAAGAAGCCACCTGAGGTTTTGAAAAGAGGAGAGACCTATTCTAACCTATGTTGTAAAGGATCACATATTCAACCTATGTTGTGTGTAGGATGGGGGCTGGGGTGTGTGGGGAAGTGGATAGGGGAATTAGAAAGATCAGGTAAGAGGCTGTTGCTGAGAGATGATGGTGGCTTGGACCAGGGAATTAGCTGTGGGGAGGGAGATGGGAAGAAATGGATACTTTCAGGATATATTTTCGAAAGCAGAGTTAACAGAATTTGCTGAGGAATTGGATGTAGTGTGTAAAACAACGAGTCAATGATAGAAAAGCTCTGAGAGGAGATGTCATATCCCAACCACCTAGACAGTGCCTGGTACTCGACAAATATTCCTTGAATCAGTGAAAAGCATAACTGTGATTTGTATTATGATGCCCTTCTTAAACTCAGTGAATAGTATATAGCAGTTAAAACACCTACAGATAAATGAAGTCCTGTAGCAACTACAGTTTCAGCATTTGAGCAGTGAAGCCTTTTCCAGTCCTTTCATAAAGTTAGAAGTTGCCATTTCTGCATCCCTGGCCCCCAGCTGCCAATGACCAGGACTGAAAAAGTCAACCTGGATAACTTTCTGTAACAGAAGAGTACTTTATTACAAAATAGTCATTGTGAACAAACAGAAACCAACAGGATATACACCTAAGAGTATACAAAAGAGTAGTTTATTTGGAGAAAAGCACAGAGACCTAGGAAATGGGGATTCTGTCATCTATCCTCACCAGACAGTTGCAAAACATACTGAAACACAGTCAATACAATGAGAATATTAATACACACGGATTTCATGAGGTAAAATAAGTTATGTAGACATTTAAGGCAGTCTATGAAATACTTTAATTTGGTCATATTCTAAGTATTAAAAAAATACGATGCATTTTATGTCATCTTTACCTACTAATATATTGCACCATGTGTGAGAGAGAGGTGGCTGTATAATCAACGATAAGCCCAGGATATGGTAATTTCTAATCCTCCAGTACATATTTTAGAGCTTAAGGGTAACAGGCCTGTTGATGTCCTTGACTGATATACAGAACAAACCCACGTTTTGCTCAGTGGTGATTCATGGAGCCTAGAAGCAATTTTCAGGGATGTTATAAAGGTAATAGTCAATTCTTGAAGAAGGCATTTGATAAAAGACGTTCAGTTCTAGACATATGCACAGATCTCGACTTTCTCCTGTCCTCTGGGGTCTCATGGCTGCTTGAGTTGCAGAGGTGGGGGAAATTTTGTGGAAGCCGAGTTAGCATAGCAGACATAGGTTTTTCTTTTTTTAATGGTTATCTGGGGTGATGATGATAGGGGGACCTAATGTTTCCTCGGGTCGCCCACAGCACTGCTCCTGTTCTCATAACCCTTCAAGTGGACCTTAGGGCAGCATCCCACTCGCTCTGGGAGTGCTCCACCCCCCCACCCCCACCCCCGCGTGCCGCACTCTCTCCCCAGTATACCGGGGATGAATGGTTGGAAGCTCTTGGCTCCCACATTCTGGGCCCTGAAGGCAGAAGGACCCTCGTGCTGCAATGTCGGGTTTAGAGGCTGGCTTAGCCTAGGCGAACTTTCCAGGCCATAGCGAAGTTTTCCATCCTGGGTGCACGTGGACACCACGCGTCCGAGTTGCGGTTAGTGTGTCAACAGGGTCAGTTCAGTAGCCACTTCGAGAAAGCTTCGAGGCCAGTGTGAAGCCAGGGCCGCGGTGGCCGGGGGTAACACGCCGCCCCTGCTTCGCCTTAGGGCAACCCCCCCCCCACCCCTGGCCAGTGTTTGCCTTTAACGCGCGTGCCCGTCAAGGTCCCCGCGTCCCCTCCCTCCGGCCCGCCCGGCAGCCTCTGTTTCCCCCCACCCACCCCGCTCCCGGTCCCGGCCGCTCCTTCTCCATGGGACGCCCCTCGCCCACTCCCGCCGCTGCCCGCTCCCGGGACCCGGCTGTCACTTCACTTTTCCGCGCCGCCTTCCAGCCTTCTCGCCCGGCCGCGGGGCCCCGCCGTGCGCGCGCCCGCCGCCGCCCCCTCGCGGCCGCGCGCCCGCGGAGGAGGGGCGGAGCGGGGAGGGGGCAGGGAGGCGCGCGGCGCGGCGGGCCGACGTGGGACTCGCGCTCTCGCGGTCTCTCCCGGGCGGGCACGCGGGCACGCGCAGTCGCGGGCGCGCGCGCGGACGGCCGGGCGGCGGCGGCTCACGGAGGCGGTGGCTCCACTTTTCAGGACTCAGGGGCGGCCACAGCGACAGCCGCGGGCAGCAGCCTCGGGAGCCGGAGCTGGAACGGCCGGGGTGGCGGCGGCGGCGCCGGGGGTGAGTCCGGGCGGGCGCGGGCGCGGCGGAGACAGGCGTGGCCGGGCGGTCCGGTGCGCGGTGCGCGGGTCCGGGTTCGGTGACCGGACGGTCCGAGGGGACATCCCGTCACCGGGGCCTCCTCCGCGCCCCTTTCCCCCGCGCCTCCGCTGACTCCCCTCCCCGGGCTGGGGCTCGAGCTCGCGACCTGCGCGGACGCCCCTCCCTCAGGTACCCGTTGGGCCCCCGCCCCGACCCCCCGCTCCCCTCGGCGCCGCTCGCGACCCGGTTCCCTCCCCGCGCCCCGCGTGCCCCCGTCCCCGTGCCCCCTCCCGCGAGCCTCCTGCCCCGGTTTCTCGCCCTTTCCACCCCTCCCCCTCCTCCCCATCCACCCCTCCTCCTGCCTCTTCCCTCCCTGCCCATCCTCTACCCCCTTCCGTTCTCGGTTCCCCATCCCTCTCCAGCCGCATCCTGGAACTAAGTCTTTGCAAAAGTACAGGATAAATGTCACGGTGGAAAGTGCCCGGCTCGGTCTTCTGCTATTTTCACTAATTGCATAATTGCAGCACATGGTGTCTCTCCGGGCGAGTGCAGGGTCTGGCCCCCCCGGGGCCCGCCTGGAGACCCGGTGGGGTGTGTTTGTGTTTGCCCTGGTGTGGAGTGTGTGTTGTCCTGGTCTTTTGTGAAGCCCAGCGCTTGTCACAGTTTGGAGCCCAAGCCCATTTTTCTCCAACCTCTTCTCTGCAGCTCCCACTGGCCTGGTTCGAAACTGGATTCTCCCCCCGCCCTCCCCTTCTTCTCCCCCCTCCCTCTCTCTTCTCTCTTAGTGTTTTGATCCTTTTGCCCTTTACCATTTCTAATGAAGATAAAGCGTAGCTTCTTGTGTTTTTTTTCCCACGACCGACCAGAAATGTCCAATCCATCTTCCCTTAAGGAAATTAAGGCCGCTTTAGAAAGACCTCATCCTGTGCTCGGTGGCTGTTAGACCTATTTGCATGTCTTCAAGATTCATCGTTTTGCCTTGTGTATTCTTGAGCGTCTACTCAAATATTTCTATTTAAGAGTACAAAAGGAAATGCTAGGGTTTACCTTAAGAGTATCTCGCCTTTCAGAAAGATATTAAGTTCTTCTTAGTTTTTTTTTGTTGTTGTTGTTGCTTTAAAATCCCTGATTCCTAAAAATGTATGTTTCTGAATAGGTGGTAATTCAGTCTGGACCTTGGGAATCTAACTGTTTGTGTTTACTCAGTTTGGATGCTCCTTGGCTGTTTAGAGTTTTGTATGTGGGCTGATGCCAATGACGGAGGGTTTTCATATAATGTCATAGCCCATTATAGAAAGGTGGTCCCCTCCAGGACATAGCACCTTTTCCTCAAAACTTGGGTGTTCCACGATTATTTCGTGCATAAATATCTCTGCAGGTAAGTGCAAAGCTGGCTATTGCTCGATATTCTGCATATAATATAAATTATTTTACATTTTAGAGAAGTTTGGAAACGTGAGTGGGAAGACAAATAGCAAGAAATCAGATGACAGAATTACGCGTTTTCCTGTTGTAAAAGCTCAAAGGAACGTTTGCTTTTGCAGTTTTATACGATGAGGTACACTTATAAGGCTTATCTGGACAGTAATCCGGATTTATGGAGTGACTATGGTTGTTTTTACGTTATCAGTAATATTTATAACCAAATCATTTCATTTTTATGGAACATGTGAGTTTCATTTTGGATGTTGCTAATTTCCAAGACTGTAATTTACAATATGGAGTACATTGCTAATACAGGTTTAGGTAATTTGTGTGTTGAAGAAAGAAGGATATCTAAACTCTTAATATAACCCGCATTTGAGGAAAGTTCTACTTTACTATTTTATGTTTAGAAGCCAAGTTTTACTTTGAGTACAAGGCAAAAATTTAAGTATCTTAATATCTTTGAAACTATCATGGAAGAGTAGCTCTATGTTTATAACGGCGGGATTCAAGTTCATCTTCACTCTGGATAATTGGATCAAATTAGCTATTTAGGAATTAATGTTAATAGATGATTTTAAAGCGCTGATTTAGAAGATAACATTTAGAGAGTTTTAATTCAGGAAGTTTCATTCATTTGTACTTTAGAGAGACAAAACACCAGTCTTGTAACTAATTAAAATGCTTATAGACAGTTTTTTCTTCATAAAGATTAGTTGTCACTTAGTTTTTCCCCATACTTTTTGCGTAAGCAGGCATTCAAAAACCAACAGCCACAGAATTTCCCCTTACTCTTGATATTTGAAAAAGATATGAAAACGTTGTTTCTACAAGTTTCTATAGTGGTTATTCGTGGCCTTGAGCAAATTTATCATCTGTAGGTTAAGATTTGGACAAAATAAGGTATCTTAGGTCCAAAGTGGAAATAATCTTTTTTCCTTATTGTGAAACTGTAGAAATTATACATCTATTTGGGTATTTTAATAGTTCTCTAGTGAGACTAATTTTAGTCTTCTGATATTCTGGAGCAGTTTCTGAAATTTGGGTTTCAGATTATGGCCCAGATTATATCATTGAGTAGTCTTTTAAGTAATTATATATACTTGTAGCATTATTAGATATTATGTAGTTACACATAAATAAAATTATTAAGATGAACATGTAGCTTTATAACTAATGTAATATACAACTGAATTTCTAGGCATAGTTTATTAAACTGAAGCTGGAGTTTCAGTAAAAAAGAATTTTACTTAGGTTTCCATATGTTTGTCATATAATGGATTGCTTCTGGTTTAAGACGTATAAAATAATTTCTCACTCATTTCACATATCTCAAAATATTGCCAGCAGCATTTTGCTGTGTCTGAGGGCCTTTCTCTGAGAATTCTTCTCTTTCTTACTCGCATGCACATCTGCTCTATCTAACATGCTCTTATATACATACTTATAAGGTTTTCAACTTCTGATATATTTTTTTTACTGAAAGAAGTAAGCTGAAAAAAGAAATCAGTGTTAAATCCAAGGGTGAGAATTTAAGTGAAATAGCAATGAAAGGAAAAAAAAGCAAGAAATACGTTAGGACGGTTAGAGCTAGATGTGAAACATACTGATATAAAATTTCAGGATTCTATTAAGTGACTTTAGTGCTCATAAAAGATGTCACGGCAGTGGAGACTCATGCTCTCCATTTACAGGGTAGAGAGAAAAGCAGTCAGGGTTCCCTGTGTGTTTCAGGATTCTATTAAGTGACTTTAGTGCTCATAAAAGATGTCACGGCTGTGGAGACTCATGCTCTCCATTTACAGGGTAGAGAGAAAAGCAGTCAGGGTTCCCTGTGTGTTTCAGAGCTGCATGGAGGAGGGGGCCGTTGAGGGTGAGAGGGTGGTGGTGCTGTGTTTGCGTGTTGTCTTATTGAAGACGTTCAGGAATTTCTGTTGACTCTTCACCCCCTGTACTTCCTGATTCCTCCGTTCTCTTGCAGTGCTTTTTGGTTTGTGTTACCATACGAATTTCAACCACTTAAAGGTCTGTATTAGGAAATCACTTTGATTTAGAGCAAGCTACAAGTTAAATCTTTGGTGATGATGAGTTTTAATCATTGTCAGCTAGCTATACATTTGGACCGATTATAGTAATAAAAAACAGTGCTTTATTTGAGGTGTCCTTCTTTTACGTATTGATTCTTATTCTCGATCTATCAAATACAGTTTTATTTCAAGTCCTGATTTGGTTGAGAGTAACCTAGTATCTTTTTCAAAAGGAATTTGTCCCATTTATCTGTGATTCTTAAAGGTATATTTTGTGTTGTTAATGTCACTTCTTTTTTTTTTAAAATTAATTAATTAATTTGGCTGTGTTGGGTCTTCGTTTCTGTGTGAGGGCTTTCTCTAGTTGCGCCGAGCGGGGGCCACTCTTCATCGTGGTGCGCGGGCCTCTCACTGTCGTGGCCTCTCTTGTTGCGGAGCACAAGCTCCAGACGCGCAGGCTCAGTAGTTGTGGCTCACGGGCTCTACAGCGCAGGCTCAGTAGTTGTGGCGCATGGGCTTAGTTGCTCCGCGGCATGTGGGATCTTCCCAGACCAGGGCTCAAACCCGTGTCCGCTGCATCGGCAGGCGGACTCTCAACCACTGCGCCACCAGGGAAGCCCCTAATGTCACTTCTTAAAGGTAGTTTTGTTTTTTAAGGAAGAGGTACCTCAGAAGGTAGCTGCACCATCTCAAGTGGTTATGAGGTGACAGTAACATCGTTGAGAGTCTGGGTGTGGGTTTTGTCAGTTTGGGTTTGGACTTGTCAGTAAACTCTAACCTAGCAGGGTCACAAGGGATGTATTCATGGTGCTCAAACTCAGAAATTGATTATGATAGAATGACAGTTGTGAAGAGGACTGGCACTTTTTTGGTGTTATCTAGGTTATAACAACTTACAGTACCTGTGTACCAAGGTATTGAGGAAATTGAGTTGGTAATCAGAGTTCTTGTGGAGCATGAACTCAGGGCACAGGGAATTTGAAAGCCTTGAGGGATATTTCATCCAGACTTGGGTGGGGGGGGGAAGAACCCTTCATTGTTTCCATAAAGCCTTCATCTCCTGTGAAACGTGGTTGCTTGGTATATTGTTGGATCAGCGCTGGCACTGTGATACGGCTCAGTTTTTATCTAGAGTCATGGAGGCCTCTGTGTTCTTCTGTTATCACAAAGGTTACTTCAAACAATTGACTGGTTTAGAGGATTTTAACCTTAGCCCAGCCCGGAGGATGTATTCATGTGATATTGGTGCGAAAGTGTGCCCCATTCCTCTGTTCTTGCGGTTGTTTTTACTAACCTCTGTTACAGCCCTTAGCAAGTTGGCTTACCCACTGGATCAGATTTCTCATGCTTGTGGGACCAAAGGGCCTAGCACAGTGCCTGGTGGGCAGTAGGCCCTCAGGTGTTTTTGGTTAACAGATTTATTGCCGTGTAATTCACATACTGTAAAATTCACTCTTTGAAAATGTGTAACTCAGTGGTTTTTAGAATATTTAGAGTTGTACAACATCACCATTATCTAATTTAAGAACGTTTCATCACCCCAAAGGGAAACTTTGCACCTATTAGCAGCCCTTTCCCATTCTTGCCTCACTCCCAGCCCCTGGCAGTCGCTTACTGACTTTTCTGTCTTTGTGGATTTACCTCCTCTGGACGTTTCGTATAAATGGAATCATGCAGTTTGTGGTCCTTTGTGACTGGCTTCTTTCACTCAGCATAATGTTTTCAAGGTTCATCCCTGTTGTAACATGTAGATGCCATACTTCATTCCTTTATGTGGCTGAGTAATAGTCCATCGTTTGGATATACCACACTTGGTTTATCTGTTCGTCAGTTAGTGGACATTTGAGTTGTTTCCTCTTTTTGGTTCTATGAATAATGTTGCTGTGAGCATTTTGTGTATATATTTTGTATGTTTTCATTTCCCTCCTCAGTACACTTTGAATGGATGAAAGAAAAGTTTTGGCAACTCCCAAAGCTGTTTTGTAAAGTGACCAAGTCATTCATTTTATAGTGAGCTTTCCTTGGTTCCTCTAAGATTCACTGTCTCTCTCTTCTTGAGGTACCTTACTGCAGTCCTCCCACAACTGAATAAATGATTTTTAACTCTCTAATCCAGGATCTAAAATGTCCACTGAGGCACAAAGAGTTGATGACAGTCCAAGCACGAGTGGAGGAAGTTCTGATGGAGACCAACGTGAAAGTGTCCAGCAAGAGCCAGAAAGAGAGCAAGTTCAGCCCAAGAAAAAGGAGGGAAAAATATCCAGCAAAACAGCTGCTAAATTGTCAACTAGTGCTAAAAGGTACCTCAATTATTGTAACCTCTTTGGTTTTCGTATCGATTTATCATCTTAAGTTCTATCTTTCTCTTGCATTTAGTCATTTATCTGGGATGTGGACCATGAAGTTCATGGACTTTTCTTTCTTCTTCAAGATTACTTCTTTTTCATGGTTTTAACTGTATGCAATATGAACTTTTTGGTATTCAAAGTCAGTTAAACAGCGTGGCACATTTATAAAGTACATATACATAGTGTGTGTGTGTGTGTGTGCGCGCGTGTGTGTGCGTGTGTGTGTTTATGTATTGTTAGGTGAGTATGTATAGGAAAATGCATGTAAAAGTGTGATGATTTGATTTATGGTTCCTTGACCATTAATATTTTATTCTGTTCAGTAGCAGAGAATAAAGAGTGGGAGTCCATTGAAATAGTTATTGGATGGTACTGTATTTCCTGCTACTCCCTGTTAGTAAAGTGAGAAATGCAGGAGTTTAGTAAATGCATCTTGGTTTCATCATATTAGGCAGTGGTTCAGTCTCGATACAGATTTTCTTTTTCTCCAGAGAATAGCTAGATCTGGAAGGAAGATATTTGAGTGATTCCCTATTGCCACATCAATTGCTTATGATGATTGGCATGTCATTGGACTCAGCAGGCAAATCTGCTCTAATATTGTTACGTTACAGAATATCTCTTGGTAAATAATTTAAAGGTGAATTGAATTTAGTAGAATCTTGCCTGGTCCTGTGATGTACTGTTCTTGTTTTAATACCTTTCTTATATCAAATAGGAAGTGTAAAGAAAAGCAGTCTAAATTTTAGGCATAGTGGAATGTCTGAATGTTGAATGGTAGCTTTATACTTTACTCGGTAGTATGAATTAGGGGGAACCCATCCCAAAGATTATAAACCACGTGGGCTAGTGGACCTTGTTTCTCTCTGGCCTAGTCAGTCCACAGGGTTGGGAAGAACCTTCTCAGGCCCCTGGCAGGACGTGACTTTCTAGGGAGAGGTGTTGGAGTGATGGTGCGCGGTGAGCTGCCTGCTCCAAGGGACTAGGGTACTCAGTTTCCCTTTTCCAGACGTGTGCTGCTGATCCCTGACCTCTGTTGAAAGAGCTGTGTGACAGTCAGGTAGCCTTGAACTTTAAACCTTCGAGCCTCTCTATACGCGAATATGCCAGCATGGGGAAAGGGTTCAGTTTGTTTCTGCTGTCACACCACAAATCCAGGAGGCCTCAGCTGGTGGACCTGGTGGCAACACAAAATGCCCTGCTGTGGAGAAGTGCGGGTGGAATTAGAGCGGATAAGGAAGGTGGGGATGGAGAAAATAGGGCGTTTAGATGAAGGAAAGGAGGTGGGTGTGGGTGGGTAGGAGGTACTCAAGTACAGATTGTGGCCCATGTAAATGGAGAAACACTAATCAGTCAGTGTCTGATTGGCTCATAATAGCAGTTGGTATTACTGCACTGCTGAGAGTAAGAAGGGTCTTTTGAGTTGCTTCCTGGCTGAAAAAAATCCCTCCATTGACAGATATATTCTTGTGAATCTGTGGTTTTCAAACTGTGATTGATGACCTTCCTCTAGACGGTCTCTGGGTGGTTTACGGGACAGTGTCTGAAGTGACTTAGTCATTTACTATTTGTTTTAAATAAAAAAAATGCTGCTTCACTGCTAATTTTTTAAGCAAAAAAACCCCCAAAAAACCCAACACAAAAAACTCAATTCTTCCCTTTTCCTTTTCCCCAATTTAGTTGATAGTGAAGTTAATTTTGTTCCCCCCACCATCTCTGCTTAAGTTCTAACAACTGAGGAAAACATTGGGACTCATGAGCGCAGGGACTTAACATCTTTAATTCACCACAGTGCCTAATGTAATAGGGTCACGATAGTTTTTTACTGGCTGCCTTAGATCTTGAGTTTGTTGTAAGAGTTGGATCTTCTGTGGAGATTAGAGTCCCAGTACTAATGTGTTCAGAAGATCCAAGTTAGAGGCAGTTTCAAAATAAAATTCTAACTTGTTGTTATTGATAAATGATTTTTATTCAGATGAGACGTCTTTTCCAAATAGTGTCCTTTTGTGAGCCAGAGTTAATCATCTGGATCCGGGTTTGATTCTAGGTTCTGGCATTTAGTCTCTCTGTGATATTAGATGCATAGTTTAACATTTCTAAACCTCAGCTTTATCTTCTGTAAAATGGGGATAATAACGGTCCCGTCCTCACAGCCAGTTAAAGTCTACAGTGATATTTCTCCAAGTCCATTTGATAAACTTTAGGAAAATGAGGTATATGTTAAACTCTGAGGACTTAACGCTGTTTGTTAAACTAGAAAAACTCAGATTTTTATAGTAACTCAAGAAAAGTACTTTGCACATAGATGTTCAATTGCATAAAATGTGCTATAATTGTAGAATTAATAATTAGGTGTAGAAACATGTTTTCTTGAAAAAAAATTTCAGTTTTCAGGTATTACAGAAAAGTAATGTTGGATACAGAAAATATTAAATGGGAAATTTAT
The DNA here is from genome assembly GCF_937001465.1 of Orcinus orca. NCBI lineage: Eukaryota > Metazoa > Chordata > Mammalia > Artiodactyla > Delphinidae > Orcinus > Orcinus orca. The sequence continues at coordinate 5,730,161 of NC_064563.1, read as the reverse complement.
TTATTTACTTATTTGGCCGTGCTCCACGGCTTGTGGGATCTTAGTTCCCTGACCAGCGATAGAACCTGGGCCCCAGCACTGAAAGTGCAGAATCCTAACCACTGGACCGCCAGGGAATTCCTGGGAATTTTATTTAAACTATGGTAAAAATTAATTTCTGTCTTCTTCAGAGTTAAGAGGGAGATTTTAGTTACTTCTTTGATGCATTTTTGCTCCTCTTTGGCTTGAATTTGTTTCTTAAAAAATTGGCATGCTCTTATCACGGTCTGTTCTCTCGATAACGTCTGTATCACTCTTGGTATATTTGCTATACCTCTAATTATATTTGTTTTGTATATATATATTTGTCTCATTTGTAGTTGGACTATGCCTGAAGTAACAAATTTTGATGATTTCATTAAATGGACTAGTCAATTCAATAAAACATCTATTTTGAGCTCTTCATTGAATTGACTGTACTGTCAATGTGAATTTTTAAAAATATTTATTTATCTATTTACTTATTTGGTTGCACCGGGTCTTAGTTTCGGCAGGTGGGCTCCTTGGTTGCGGCTCACGGCCTTCTTAGTTGTGGCATGCGAACTCTTGGTTGCGGTATGCATGTGGGATCTAGTTCCCTGACCAGGGATGGAACCCGGGCCCCCTGCATTGGGAGCTCCGAGTCTTAACCACTGCGCCACCAGGGAAGTCCCTGTAAATGTGAATTTTAAATCACATTTATTGCATGCTACCTTTGTTCAGAGTGGACACTGTGATTTTACTGGATACAATATAATACTGTCCTAGGGATGATACTTAGCTTTAGACTCTAAATTTTTGTTAGGTTGAAAGGTTGATTTCAGTGTACATGTATTCCAATGTGAACTTTTATTATATGGGCTCATCTAAGTTTGTTTTCCACATAAGAATGAAGTAATACTCTTTATAGATAATCTTTCATAATTATTGTATTTTCTTGATTCTGAATGTGCATTTAAAAACTTTTTAACGTTCCTGAAATCAGGATGCATCTTACAGTTGATGCGCACAATCATTAATTTAGGGTGTCTTAAAAATCAGTGGTCTTTTGGATTCACAGGTGCGTGGTGTGTATCACCATTCAGAATTAAACTCTAGGTTTATTACTTGCAATGGCTCTGTGTTTTCTGGGTTAATTCAGAGACTACTTTGAGATTTAAAAAATTTTAGTAATTAGTTGCATGATGTTTTCTTCTTGAGAATGAATTCATTTTGGAAGGTTTTGAGGAATGCAGACGGTAGGGGAATATAGAAAGTCATCTAAGTGGATGAAGGTTTTTTAAAATAATAACTGTTAAGCAAACACCTTTGCGAATCCCCATGTCATATATTCATGTCCTGCTTGGCCCTGAGTAAGTTACTGAATTTTCTTTAGCCTAAAATATGTTTGTGTTTTAAACATGTCAGTACCTATACACGGCTTCATTTTTCTGAACCATAAGTCCAATATGTTGGTGTTAAAATGAATGTTTCATATTGCCTCCATTTTTGTCGTTTTGGTGCCGTTTTCTTCAGTCAAGGCTGAATGAATCATGATTGTGGCCCCTGTCCTCCACTCCCCTTTCTTTCTAGCAGATGACAGTCACGTGCAATACTCTTACCATTCCTGGAACATTTAAGGTATTGGGTGAAGTCTTACAAGCTGAAATTTAGTCTGCATTTTGCTTCTGACTTGACTCCGTAGCCATGTGCAGTCACTGACTTCTGTATCATAACGACTAAGGAAGTGGCACTGCCGGACAGAAATTCGAGTTAGGCAATTGTCTAGTTGATTTATGTCTCAAGAAAGGATTTTGTCTTAAAAGTTCTGATAAGAGAGAGGAGAGGTCTTTTTGTTTATTTGACTTAGCAAGATAATTGCTTGTCTTTTCACCTTACCAGTGTACAGTTACTAACCTTAGTTTCCTAAATGGGGACTGATAAAACGGTAATACTTAGAAAATTCTGTGAGATTTATTTAATTCACTTTTAATAGCCTAAGATCATCATGTAAAAGGTACACGGTAAGTGTGAATTATTGATACTTTTTCATTTTTCGTCACCCTAAGGGACAGTGCCTGAAATAGCTGCCTTCCTTACCCCGCGTGTCAAGACTGAGAAACTTAATACATACCATGATTACAACTTTTGAGATAGAATTGAATTGCTGTTATTGAAAACAGCAGGACGTCTTGCAACCGTTTAAATAGCAATTCTTCATATAATCTTTTCTGTCAGGAGAAATACAGCCATTCTTTGGTAGCAGTGGCTCCCAATATATTATAGTATATTGACTCACTGCGCAGAATTGTCAGGTTTATCAATTGCAAGTTTATAAATTGCTTTTTGTATTGAATAATTAGATTTAGAATTATAGATATCTGGAGGGGTTTCAAGTTCCATTATAGAATTATGTGACAAAATTATGACATCAATTTTTTAAACCAAAAGGGACAGTGTAAGTATAAAGCAAGATGAGTTATTTGAAGATCCCAAAGAAGTTCTTTTATGTTAAAAATAGTTTTCTTTGACAGTTTAAGCATACTCTTTTGAATGCCTGTTCTTTTGGTCCTCTTATTTTAAAAACGAAAGTATAGGGCTTCCCTGGTGGCGCAGTGGTTGAGAGTCCACCTGCGGAGGCAGGGGACACAGGTTCGTGCCCCGGTCCGGGAAGATCCCACATGCCGCGGAGCGGCTGGGCCCGTGAGCCATGGCCGCTGAGCCTGCGCGTCCGGAGCCTGTGCTCCGCAACGGGAGAGGCCACAACAGTGAGAGCCCTGCGTACCGCAGAATAAAATAAAATAAAATAAAGAATAAAAACGAAAGTATATATATGTGTATACACACACACATATAGGTATGTGCGTGTATATATATATATATATGTATATATCAGAATCACTTTACGGTGCACTTGAAACTAACACAATATTGTAAATCAACTGTACTTAAATAGAAAAATTTTATGAAAGTTATTCATGTTTCTGGCAACAGATTAAACAGCACAGAGACATTTTTAATGAAAAGCAACAGTTTTCTGTTGAAACACTCTCCCTGTTGCGTTCCTTTAGCTGTCTCTGGTTTGTCCTGCTTCTGGTTTTCTGCACAACCGTAAATCTTATGCATATACCTGCTTGTTGAATTGTTAACTTAAATAATATCTTTTGTCTCCTTGCTATGAAATTTGAGGATGTAGCTTGTTCACCTGCTTTCTTTTTTTTCCCTCCTCCCGGTTAATGATAGTTATATTTAAAAGAAAGAGTATTGGTTGTCTTTCTAAACTAAATAATATAGTTAAGCCACTATTTCTTTTTCCCTCACATTTCAACAGTATTCCTTGGTTCCCTAGTTTGTAAAATGGGGATATTAGTACCTTTTTTCTTCTTTCCATCTACTCACAGCCCCCCATCCACTTTTTGTTGGTTTCTATTAGCTACACCCAATTTCACATCTTCAAGGTTAGTAACGTTTTCATTGTGTAGTGCAACTACAACCTGTCTTCTGTGCTTTATCTGTAAGTAAAAGGCCAATAAACTGTCTGTACATTTACCTAAATATTTAGTGCCACACCAAACACGGTGTTAGGATTAGATTTCCTCTAAGTCCAATGTTACGATCTCAGGGCTCCCCAGTGAGTCATAGCATGTAGGTGAAATAGGTCAAATCTTTCTGTTTTACGCCTTAATATCTTGTACATGATTAAAATTATTTTACGTTTGAGTTTCCTTCCTGTTCGATCTACGGTTTTCTTAGGCAGAAAATGTAATCTCTTCTGGGATTTCTGACTGTCTTTCTCCCCGCTCCCTGAATAGTAGGTCTTTTTTAATCTTTCTGTACTCCGCAGTCCCCTCTTGACCATCTCAACCTGTTTGATCTACACCCATCTGCTTTGTCTTCCAGAAATACACTGAAATTTCTCCTCCTCTGGTGACCACCCCCTTCTCTTTGCTGTTTATTCCTTTTTGCATTTTCTGTATCTCCACCTGCTCCCCCCCCCATTACCATGGGGTCCTGAAGGAGCGGGAGGTGAATGTGTGTGTTCTCAGTTTGCTGTCTTTAACCTGGACTTACCCATTTTGTTTTCAAGTGCCTGTTTTATTTATATTTTTGTGTGAAATCTACGAAGGGTGGTCTCCTGTATCAGATCTTTGAGATTTCTCTTATTTAATTCTGGGCCATATGTACGTTAAATGCATATAAACACATCACAGAGTCCATATTAGAAGGAAATCATATGTTCTAACGATAAGAGGTCATGGAATTTGTCCTAGTTAGAACCTCTTCATTTTATAGGAGAGAAAATTGAGGCCTAAAGAGAGGGAGCAGGTGTGAGCAGTCTTTTTGCCCAAGAGTCCTCAATTAATGGGATAGCAGAATTAATAGTTTTTTTGGCTTTAAATTTGTTAGGCTTGCTCTACTTCATAATGCCTCCCCAACCCTGAGTCACATGGCTTAGAGAAGTGACCGTTACATCTGGACCATGCGCTTCATTTGGGAGGTTGGTGGCAGTCCTTCTGGGGGATTTGCACCAATTCTGAGCTTCCGTTGGTTGTCTTGGAAAAGGCACAGAATGAAACTGTTTGAGAATAAATGTCTTTGTTAAAATTCTTATTTTTTTATGGTGCTTTTAGTCACCTGTCATTACCAGAGGAGCAGGCATCCAGCAGTTAGTGAATCTCATATTTTAAAACCAAGGCAGAGGAGAAGAAATGGTTTTGAGAATTTAAAAAAATTAGGCTTAACAAAGCCTACTTTTAATAATACATGAATGATAGAAGGTTGCTAAGTATACTCTTACAAAACAGTGTAGCACTGTTAGCCTTTGTATATGTATAGGGGGTTAGGTGCAGTTAAAAATAAAAGGTGAAAATAACTCATGAGGGCAAAAACACGTTTTTAAAATAAAAGTTCTTCCCCCCCCCCACCTTTGCACAAAGCTCATGCAGTTACATTAAAATGAAGGCATTCTAGTAAGGCTTATTGAAACTTGAAAGCCTCAACTTGCTCCAACCTAGAGGCTTCAGGGAATAATACCACTTATACTTTGATAGCGGTTTTGGGTGTTAGAATGAGATCTTGATAATCCTTTCTTTACCAGTTGATTGGCTCAGTCAGGATGCTTGGATTCAACTTAATATGATCATTTTTCCATCCTATATGGGATGTTCTAGTACAGATCAGAAGTTGGAATGATCCATAAATAGTGTGGCAAACGTTTCCAATTTAAACTAGAAATTTTGCTTAGTGTTAGCAGTGGCTTAACGAAGTTTTCATTGAACTTGTAGTGTTGCTAACACAGGCTGCAAGCACCGATGGTGGCCAGTCTCATTACTCTTTGTAGGAGCATTGTCAAAACTGTGGCAGAAATTACTACTTTGTTGGTATTGTATATGATGATTTATACGGTATTAGTATTTCAAATTAAAAGCATACAAACGGGCAAGACTAGTGTAAAAGTATAATTTTAATGAAATATTAAAAGAGTGAAGACATTTTAATGTAACTTTCTTTGTCTTTATTTTGAAGAATTCAGAAGGAACTTGCAGAAATTACGTTGGACCCGCCTCCCAACTGTAGGTAAGTACTTACGGATTTTTATTTTTTTGTATCTTTTGCGGAAGAGGTAATTGAACTGTTGGTCTGATGCGCAACTATTGTTGTTGTAGCCTGATTGGTTAGTAAAAACATCACTGTGGTTTGGACTTTAATGATTGTGGAAGACAGTGGTGGTGGTTGTCTGTGCAGAAATGGGATATTCCGCAAGTATGTTTGCAGTGGTAGAGTGGCGTCACCAAAAAACAGAGTAACGCAATAAAAATAAGGTAGTGAAATTATAGGGTAACAAATACAGTCACCTTTTAGTGAAAGAGGCGTGAGGGTTTTAAATGACTTCTTCAATGGTGCAATAACAGCGTGGCTAAAATATTTGCTATTTGGTAATTATTCAATTGTTATCCTGTTGGAAATTGATTTTTAAAAGTGCTGGAACATTAAACAGTGTTCTTCATGGTTTACATTACTTCTTGTCGTCATGGCTTGTGACTGAGTCAGAACGGGTGATTGGAGGCAGGTTGAATTTAAAACGCTCTCTCCTTTATGACCACATACCCTCAACTTTCTGGTCTGAGTTTACTTATAGGAAGTTAACGTGCTTGCCCAGAAATGATTAATGACGTGCAGGTACGTAGTGGAAAGAGGAGAGAAACTATCTCCCACCTTAAACAGTATCTTGCATCTGGTGCCGTAGTTGCAAGATGGCTGTTTGGCGGTTTTAAGACAATTCTTTCTGTTTTGATGTGAACTCAGTGTTGAAACCAGGCCAGTGTGGAGTTTTTGTCGTTTAAATTGGTGGTGGTGTGCATCAGAGGTGAGAGGGCAGGTTTCCAATATTGAGTGCGTTGTTGGGTGTGATTTCTGATTTCACTGATTTTGTTTTTATATGAAAGCAAAGACAGCAACTATGGTTGTTAGTGAAAGTGAAAGTTTTGCAGATGGCTCTGTGGCTAGTTGACAGCTATTTTGTGTAGGAAAAATTCTAATAAGACTTAAAGTTTGTGGTGAATTTAATATGGTTCTTTACATGAGAGTTATATATAGTATATAAACTTGCAATAATAACATTCGAAGAAAGTTTCACTCAGCTAGAACAAATGATTCTTTGTTAGGAAAAACTGTTTAATAGTAAGACTTTTTTTGTCACACTTAAGACTATGTTACATCAAAGCTGTTTCAGATGACAGATCATTGTTTAGGCTTTGGTGGCCAATTTGCGTAAGTGGATTGATTTGTGGAAAAACTTCAGTTTGAATTAAACTAAAATCCCTTGTTTCTTATGATAATATTTGTTTTAATGGTTTGAATCTTTTTTTTAATAAACTGTGTTTTACCTCATATATTATTTTTGTTACCTTTTTACAAACAACTGAACTGGTAAATATGTGAACTTAGTTTATACACTTATTTGCTTAAATTTTGACAACAGATTCTTGGCAAAATAAACTAATTGTTTTGATGAGCTTGTTTAAGGCTCACTTTTGATAAATGAAATCCACATATAACATGTGATGATTAGACTGTTTGCAACTTTACTATCATATATTATTTTCTAATGCATTAGTCTAATTTAGCCTTGACTTACTACAAATAATAATTTAACTTAGATTAAACCGATATATTGTAAACATGCATGAAAACTGGAGAGTCTGTGAAAGGAATTACATAATGGTTATTATTACTTAAATAAACTTAAATAATTGAACCATAGTTCTATTTAATGTAAAAAAGGAAAAGCTTAACTATGGTGTCATCTGAAATTTGGGGATTTACTTTTTCATTGAGCCTTAGTTAAAGTATCATTACTGGTTATGTAAGCAAAATATATGTAATAGTTTTACATTTAAAAATGTAGATGTCACACATAATAAGCCCCTCAGACAATCTCAGGAAAGGCACCTACTTAGTTTTATTTTCCCCCCATTTTTATTGAGATATTGACATAGAACATTGTAGGAAAGATACCTTGTTTGGTTGATTTGCTGGCTTTGGGAAATTTGCAATGAAATCCTTTTAACCACGTGCAGGTTGGGTAACTAAATTTGCTTCAGAAGCAAGGACTATCGGTGAAGTGTCTTTAGCTCCTTTTATTGACCCCCAAATAGTTGATTGGACTGATCATGCAGACGCTAAGATCATGCCCACCTTCATGTTTGTGGTGCTCCCCCTGGCAAAGGATCTGCTGTGCTGGGGCTGGCTGGGAAGTGGTGATTACCCCCAGGTTCCCTGCGTGCTTGCGCCGCTTCACTTAGACGTTCACGTGCTTGTATTAAGCGGATTGCTGTGGCGTTTGGAGTTTGGGTGTCAAATATTTGATTGTGGTTTATAGTAAATCTTCCCATCTATATTTCAATGAGAATGTAGTCACTATCTTCAGAAAGAGAAGGTAGAACAGTTTTGGTTGGGCATGTTTTTGGCACAAGGTTAACAGTGCTTTTGTGGTTGATTTTTTAAAAGTGCTGTGCTGTCTTCATGTGTGTCCTACTGACTGTAATGAATTAGTTTATAGAAGTGTAGTAATTAAAGCCATCTGCCTGATAGAGTCAGAATCCCCGGTCGCCTAAGTATTCCCTTTTGTTACACTTCCTGGGACACGTGCCTCTCACAGCCCTGCTTTTTGGTGGCTTGGGTACTTGTTAACTCACTGTCGCAGGTAAAGATAACGTGTGGGGAAGCATCGGTGTGTTCAGGCAATCCGAATGGAGAAGGATTTTATCTGTTAGCTGTCTCGGTGAGGGTGGGTGTGTGTCACCCACTTGGAGTGTGGTTTATTCTTATTTTCTGGAACTTAAGAGGCTAGTACAGCCCAGTTCTGTGTGTATGTCAGGTTAGAGATGGGACTTCTGAGTCTCAGTGCATCTCTTATGTGATGTCCGGGTAAGCAATTCTTGGATTTGTATTGCAGGAACTAGCATGTGTTTATCCTCTACTGCAGTATTGTTTAAGTTTTTTTTTTTTTTTTTTTCAGGTTTTGAACAAACTTAATCTTTTAAAAGAGCATGCACATAACACTTTGACAATAAGTTACATTATTTCTTCTTATAGGAAACACCTGCCTATACATTTTTTGGTTTTCTTTTCACATTTTTTTTAATTGTCTTTGAGGTAAAAATGCAATAATACTGGTTTTTTTTTTTAGGCTGCGTAAAATTAATTCTTTTTTTATATTATAATATTAGAATTAATGTTTAACAACAAAACTATGATATATCTAAGAAAACAGTTTGTGTTCATAAAATCATAAGGTCTGTAGGGCTGTGGGCATAGAAAATTGTACATAATTTGTGTGAAATTTGGTTATATACGTAGAGTAGTCTCTGTAAATAGTAGAATGTATTTTGCTTAGTCTTATGTTTTTTTAAATAAATGCATTTATTTTTTGGCTGCGTTGGGTCTTTGTTCCTGCACTCTGGCTTTCTCTAGCTGCGGCGAGTGGGGGCTACTCTTCATTGCGGTGCACAGGCTTCTCATTGCGGTGGCTTCTCTTGTTGCGGAGTACGGGCTCTAGGCACACAGGCTTCAGTAGTTGTGGCACACGGGCTCAGTAGTTGTGGCGCATGGCCTTAGTTACTCCGTGGTATGTGGGATCTTTCCAGACCAGGGCTCAAACCTGTGTCCCCTGCATTGGCAGGCGGATTCTTAACCACTGCGCCACCAGGGAAATCCTTACTCTCATTTATGATTGGTATCGTAATTGACCCATGACATTTGCAGGGGCTCTCTCCTGAGACCGCTGCAGATCCATAAATGTTTTGGTGCCGCCAGCTGAGTTGGAGGTGCTGGGCTGTTGGCTAGAGTTGCTCACGACCTCAGTGCCCTGCACACCAGCTTAGCTTGTAGATGACTAAGTTGTGACTTTCAGGACTCTTCACAGTTGTCAGAAACACAGATTTTAAATCTGTAAATGTGTTAGTGTTTTCATTTATATTTCCCTGAGGTTAGTGGAAAACTGGCAGCTAGCTAGAAAAATTTCTGCATTAAAATTTCTGTCATCCTAAGGATAACCTGTTTCTCTTTATTGCAGAGAAAAGCTAAGTTCAAATTCTGTTATGATCTGATACTGCCCAAGTTTATATTAGCTCTATGAGCATGGAGCTGACAGAGATCCTTATTACTTCTTGCAAGTAGAGACTGTGGTAAAATGATCCGTTTGGATTTGACTTTTGATTTACTAATTGAGCAAATAAAAGGAGGAGATACTAAAAAAGAGGATGTAATTCAGTTATATTAGCAGTTTTTACTCTTATTGTTATGTTTCAATTATCTACTCACTGAACACAGGCTCTGCTTTATTTTTTAATTGTAACAGCTTTATTGAGATGTGTAATTTACAGTATAAAATCCAGTGGCTTTTAGTGTCTTCGCAGTCTTACCTCCGTCCCAATTGGTTTCACATTTTGGCCGCCCCAGAAGGATAACACGGCACCTTTTAGCAATCACCCCTTTCCCAGTCCCTCTCAATTTTGCCACCACCCAGCCCTAGGCAACCATCAGTCTCCTCTCTGTCACCATAGATTTGCCGTCTGGACATTTCATATACACGGAATCATACAGTATGTGGCCTTTTGTGACTGGCTTCTTTCAAGAAGCATCATGTTTTCAAGGTTCATCCATGTTGTAGTGCCATCGGTACTTCATTTATGTCTTTGAATAATATTCCATTGTGAGGCTATACTACATTTTATCTGTTCATCGGCTGATGGATGTTTGGACTGTTTCCACTTTTTGGTTATTGTGAATAATGCTGCTCTGAACATTTGTGTACAGGGTTTTGTGTGGACATTTTTGTTCATTTCTCTTGGATATATACCCAGGAGTAGAATTGCTGGGTCATATAGTGACTGTGTTTAACCCTTTGGGGAACTGCCAGACTGTATTCCAGAGTGGCTGCACCATTTTACCTTCCTCCCAGCAGTGTATCAAAGTTCCAGTTTCTCCATAGCCTCAGCAGTTGTTACTTTCTGTCTTTTAACGATAGCCATCCTAGCAGGTGTGAAGTAGTATGTCATTGTGGTTTTGATTTGCATTATTCTGTTGAATGATGATGATGATGACCATCTTTTCATATGCTTATAGGACATTTTTATATCTTCTTTGGAGAAATGTCTATTCAAATTCTTTGACCATTTTTAAGTTGAGTTTTGTCTTTTTGTTGCTGAGTTGTGTTATTTATTTTGAATACAGGTCTCGTATCAGATATATGGTTTGCAAATATTTTCTTTCATTCTGTGGATAGTGTTTTCACTTCCTTGATAGTTACTTTTGAAGCATAAAAGTTTTAAGTTTTGATGAAGTCCAACTTACCTACTTCTTCTTTTGTTACTTTGCGCGTTTGGCGTCATTTCTATGAAATCATTGCCTAATCCAAGACTAAGAAGATTTACGCCTACAGTTTTCTAGTAAGAGTTTTTTTTTAGTTTTAGCTTTTATATTTTGATCTCTGATCCATTTTGTATATGGTGTGAGGTAGAGGTCCAGCTTCATTGTTTTCCTTGTGGATATCCCAGTTATCCCTGCACCATTGCTACAAAGACCATTTTCCCCATTGAATTGGCTTCATATCCTTTTTGAAAAATCAATGGATCGTATATGTGAAGCTTTATTTCTGAACTCTCAATTTCATTCCATTGATCTGTGTCTATCTGTCCTTCTGCCAGTACCTCAGTCTTGATGTAGTAAGTTTTGAATCAGAAACTGTAAGTCGTCTCATTTACTTTTCATTGTTTTAACTCATTAGTTAAGGCATTGCTAGAATAGAGGAGGCCATGACTAGACATAAACCTTACCACTGTCTCACCTTCCTGTTGATGAGAGCCACTTAATAGAGGAAAATGTATTTTCCAGATCCTAGTAACTGAAACAGTATGTAGGAAAACTGTGTGTATGGGTTAGCATTTTTCAAAACTATATTACAGAACAGGAAAGCATTGAGGTAGAAATTGGGGTTAGTGTCTATTTAGGTGTGATCTCTACAAAGAGCCAGCAATGTGAAAATCTAATTATTGTCACTAATTATTTTTCTTTTTTTGGTTACTATAGTAATATTTATGTAGCATTTCGTAGCTTTTAAAGGATTTTCATATATGATGCAGTTTAGTCTTTTCTGTGAGGCCCCTGGGATTAAATAATTTGCCCAGGGTTGCACAACTAGAAATGATTGATTTGGATTTGAACCCAGGTTTTCTGATCTTTCATCCTTTATTTTCCAACATGTGTGAGTAGATAGAGAAATACATTAAAAATTACATTTGTGGCTAGCTATTTGTGCTTCAGTTAAGGGGAAAAAAAAAGAAAAAAATCAACATGTGAGGCAATCCAAAGTATCATTTATACTGTGCTTGATTTATATTTCTGAATTCCATAAAACAATATTTAGTTGGAACATTTTGAAAAGTAATTCTGTGAGTGTAGTGATTTCTATAACATTCCCTCGTGTGTGTGTTTGTATGTTCGTGTTATGTTATTATTACCGGCACTGGTCCAGGTAAAGGATTTCTTTACATTTGACAGTTCCTAGTTCGGGGTCTTCACTTTTAATGCCAAATTGTTTTTCCCTGTTACTCAGCCTGATTCTAGGTCATGTTCCCCTACGTTTCAGTATTTACTGAGGGCTTAATATTAGATCTGTGTTAGGACAAGTGTAGTCTGCAAGAAGATATGCAGATGCAGTTCCTAATCCTACAGAGCTGGTTACAACTAATTGAGAGATAAGACATAAAATGCTTAAAGAACCAAGACCAGCAAAATGATGGTACTGTTGGCAGGAACTGCCAATATCTATGGGCTCTGCAAATCTTAAAATTGATCATGCTTCCCTTCTTTACTTTGGTTGCCCTGAAACTGTGAGCCTTATTTATTCTTCAATTTTAGTATTTAACTACATTTTGTGTAGAAACCTCAACTCTGGTTGTATTTTATTTTCTTACTCTTTTTTTCCACCTTATATCTTCTCTTCATTTTATACTTTTCTACCACATACATTTTTTTAAAGCCATCTCAGACTCCTGGAGCAAGGAAGATTATTAGTAAATAAATAGTACGAATAACTGAAAAGTGATGTAAATGTGTATTGGTTAGCAGAACGCTGCAGTGCGTCTTTTTTTTTTTTTTTTTGCGTTACGCGGGCCTCTCACTGTTGTGGCCTCTCCCGTTGCGGAGCACAGGCTCCGGACGCTCAGGCTCAGCGGCCATGGCTCACGGGCCCAGCCGCTCCGCGGCATGTGGGATCTTCCCGGACCGGGGCACGAACCCGCGTCCCCTGCATCAGCAGGTGGACGGACTCTCAACCACTGTGCCACCAGGGAAGCCTGAGAGCTCTTTCTTTAATCTCTATATTTCAAATCTTAGTATTCATTTGAGGTTCAGTGTACCTATGAGTGAATAAATACAGTTGCTTATACTAGAAAGCTGACGTCTGTTGAATGCTGCCAGTGTTTGAGGCCATGTACTGCCTGCTGTAATTAACCAGCATTATCTCACTTAATTGTCATAACTCTCCATGAGGTAGATACTAGTTTTAGACAGTATTTTATAGGTGGGAAGATGGGCTCAGACAGGTTAAATGACTTGTTCAAGGTCACACAGCCAGTAAGTGGCACAACTAGGATTTCAGCCTTGGTGTTTCTGACGTTAAGAGACCAAGGGTTTTGGGTCTTTGCTGTGCTGTCTTCCGTTTGCAAGATAGACATGGGTGAATCAATCTAGAACAGCACTGCCCCATAGAACTTTCTCTTATGATGGAAGTGCTCTGTATCTGTCATCCAGTGCAGTGGCTGTTTAGCACTTGAAAGGTGGCTAATCCAACTGAGTAAATTAATTTCTAATTTTACTTAATTTAAATTTAGGTAATCGTATATGACCAGTGACTACTGTGTCACATAGTTACAGTCCTAGAAAAATAAACACTTCTCAAGCTTAAATTTATGCTTAACTTTAATTTCAGGTAATATTAAGCTAGAAGGTCATTTTGACCTTTTTAAGGGTGCTTGTAGCTATGTATTCATTTGTCTTCCCCCTCCCTTCCTACCGACCACCACTATAGTCTAATAGCCAGGGACCCCTAACTAACTTACTTTTTAGAGCATTACACATAGTGCCCTTAATTAAGTAAAGGACCCTTGTAAATATTAATATTATAAAGTATTGGTTAAATATTTAATTTTAAATTTTTAACAAAATGAAAGCGGTATTGAAAGCATTGTTTTAATTTATTTTTAGTAAGTATTTATTTATTTATGGCTGTGCTGGGTCTTAGTTGTGGCATGCAGCCTTCTTAGTTGCGGCATGCATGTGGTGTCTCGTTCCCCGACCAGGGATTGAACCCGGGCCCCATGCATTGGGAGCACAGAGTCTTACCCACTGGACCACCAGGGAAGTTCCTGAAAGCATTCCCTTTAGATAGACTCGTAGGATATTGAAGCAGGAAACCTTATGGTCTGGCACTTTCTCCAGCCCAGAGAGAAGGCAGCGCTTCTCCAAGGAAGTACAGTTTCATGACAAAGCCGGGTCCAGCATTCAGCTCTGATAGGTCAGTGTGTTGCTTATTGCATTGACAGAATGGATATGTTTTATACACTTAGAAAATCTAGATACAATTAACTTTGTGTCCACCTAGAGGGGTGGGATAGGGAGCGTGGGAGGGAGATGCAAGAGGGAGGAGATATGGGGATATATGTACATGTATAGCTGATTCACTTTGTTATAAAGCAGAAACTAACACACCATTGTAAAGCAATTATACTCCAATAAAGATGTTAAAAAAAATATGAACCTCAAAAAAAAAAAAATAAACAAGGAGACTTGGGAATTCCTATCCATGATCACAGAGTACATTTGAAAGGAGTTGGAGTTACCTTGTCTAGTGGAGTGGGGGGTCATCGTAGCTGTGTTTAACTGTTTTCAGAGCCATCAAATGGGAGAGAGAGTCATCCGATTCTGCGTGGTTTCAGGGTGTAGAGCGAGCAGTGCTGTGTTAAACTAGAAGGAAACTATTTTCTTCTTGATAAAAAGGCTCCGTCTTCATTCAGAGCTGTCCCGAGAAATAATGGACGGCTTCAGGAGGTAGTTAGTGTGTGCCCTGTCTCTGGAGGGATTGAAAATGACCCTGTTTGCTCATTTCAGAGGGATTTTCAGGTGTCAGATGCAAGGTAGTACTAGGATGGTATTTCCCAGCTGCTGGACTCCAGACGGATGAAGTATAATTTATCAGCTTTGTCTTCCTCATCATGGATTGTGACTCATTTTTTCTCTCTCCTTTGCCTTCTTGGAGCCTGTGGCATGTAATTTGTATAGTTTATTGGCCTGGCTATTTTATTTAAAACAGCCAGTTTATTTGTTGTCAGTTCCATATATGAATTAGTACGTGAGGCTTTTATTTCCTTTTCTATTTATAACTTTCAAATTTATAAGAAAAGGATGATACATCAAGAACATGTGGAAATAAGAGCCTGTTGTGGGGTTTCGAGACATTAACTAATATGCAGTAATTTCATCGGCCCCAGATTATGACATGTTATTTCATAAACTCCACTTATATGACTTAGTGAAGAAATAAAAATTTTAGTGTTATTCAAATGCCAGTATAAATTGACAATCATCTAATGCAAATCTTTTGAATATTCATTTGGCCAGTAAACATACCTTCAAGTCTATCAAACTATGTAACACACTGTTTGGAATTCTCATGGTTTCCTCCTCCTCCCTTTGGTCCTGGAAAAAATGTTTGCATCCTTAGAAATTGAGTAAACGTTAATGAAGAAAATTTATATTTTATTTGGTATGTGTTTTTTCTGACATAATTTTTCCATGAACTAAACATCTTAGAATTAAAAGAGAATTCAGACTTTCAAAGATTTCAAATGACAGACCATACTAAAGAAACTACCGCTGCTCTTTATACGTTGATGTGGACTGCTGTTTTATTTATGATCTTATTAAGTGATATTTATTTTAAAAGTTTTGTCCAATCTTGTGGAAAGATGGCTGTCACGTCTGTAGGCTGGGGCAAAATTCTGTGGCCTAATGTGTGGGAGCAGAATGTTCTGAGACCTGCATACAAGTGATGAACTGGAAGAAGGTGACATTCAACGCAAGTGCTGGAGGGAAACCCTTTCCTGCAGCCAGGGCAGAGTTTCTGAAGAGTGGCAGCACTGCTTATTGCCTTAGGCAGTGGACATTCTGGCGTTAGGCTCAAGCTAGCAGGCAGTGCAGCCCAACACGTGCAGTCTTTGGATTCCAGGTGTCCAGGGGGTGAGGAAGGGGGTCTGCAGCAGGGGGACTAGGGCTAGCCTGACCCTGCTGGGGCAGGGACAGTGGTCTAGAATCTGAGAAAGTAGAATAAGGGTTTGGGAGTCAGGCCTTCTTAACTAAGGTAGGGTGGGATTGGCTAGGAGGACTCTCTCAGTTCTTTCTGTGTTGCCTGTCATATTCTGCAGTGTAAGAGAAAGTATTTGTCTTCTTAGCCAAGCCCTCATGTATCACAGCTTGGTTCATAAATGATATGGAACAGTGTTATGATACTGCTTTCAAACAACTGGGATTTGAGGTGGGGGAAAGGAAGGACAAATTTTAAGAGGGGGCAAAGAAATTAAATTTACAGTCCTGTTGCATTGGTGTCAAATCCTTTAGAAATTTTTAGAGTTCATAGAATAGATACATTGAAACAAAACCTTGTGCATTTTGCTTTAAATTTGAGTTAGGTATAAGGCACTTTTTGCACTACTTAAGCGGCCTGGACTATCTCTAAGTGGCTTTAGTTATTGCAGTACCAAAAGAACCTCATTATAAGTTAGCTTTGCCTAAAAGGTAAAATGAACCCCAAAGATAACGTTAGAAGAAGCCTCCAGTATTTGTGTAGCAGACCTAGTCCGTTCTTAATTATATGCATTAATGGGAAATTAATAACTTCCTATGTTATATAAGGTGAAACATATTTAAAAACCATGGAATATGAATTATAGATAGTATCTGAATAATATAACGGACCAAGTGTTTTAGGTAATTAATAAATGTAGGGTAGTCTCCCCAAATATGTAAATATAGGTGATAAAACGTTCAGTAAGTATTTATCAAGATGATCATATGGTAGCTATCTAAAATTCTTTCTCCTTCTCCAAATTATGTGCGGGCCAGATGTGTCCAACTTTCAAGCAGGGAAAAACTGTTAACAGTTCTTCCAGTTTTTGAGCTCACCAGAGGTGTGGGGTAGTGGGTTGGCTGCTGACAGAGAAATCGAGTTGTGCATGGTTTCTGACGTCATCATTCTCCATACTTGAAACATTTGGTCATTCCCCTGCTTGCCATCATTTTAGGAAGTTAGGGGTTTGGACTGGGACATGATGAAATTGAGTGCAGCTTTGTCATTAGCCAGCAGGGGACTCCTGACTGTGGATTTTGGAGATGGTAAATTTCGGTTGAGCAGATTTTCCCTCTTCTGTGTGGAAGGTAGTCAGAGATGGATGTTCAGTTGGACACATGCGTGTAAATGCACCCCGTGACCTTCAGCTCCTCCGTGGTCAGGCCCATCAGCTAGGGATCCAGCTGGGGAGTTTTGACTGATCTGCGAAGTGGAGAGTATATTTGAGTAAGCACACGTGTCTAGGTAGGAGATCAGGCAGGCTTACATGGATATTTATGTGCTTACAACATTACCTTTATAACATAGGCATAGTCAAGGACTGTTGGGATTGATGCCCTGTAGTCTGCTGGAGGCTTGGGAAGGAGGGGGCCTACTGACATACTGATCCCTATGGCTTAGGATAAGCGTCTCAGTTTCTAAGTGCTTATTGGACTCTGGGTAGGAGAGAGCAGAAATGCATTTTGCCACATTGTTGAGGAGTAAGAATTTGTCAGAGGGATAAGAATAACCATCATGTTTGATAAAGCAGCTGGTCAGAGATTACTAGGGAAGCCTTTGAATAGGCTCAGGATGGTATTGGGGTCTGAGGAACAGCAAAATAAAATTACATTTTTGAGTAAGAATGTGTAAGGTGCTGTTGTATTGAGAAAATAACTATTACTAGGTTAAGTGAACAATAAAATAAGCTGAGTAGGGTGTATTTTGAGATTAATATTGGTAGTCGTTTAACACTAAACAAATGTTTCCTGGGAGCCTGTTGTGTGGTCAGCACTGCTCTGGGTCTTGGGATGCAATTACAAACGAGACAGTGGGTCTCCAGCCCCTGCGGCGCTTACGCTTCAGCTGAGGTCAGACTGGGATAAGAATCCGAAACTACCTCACGGGGAGGGGGCAGTGAGCAGATAAAACACTTGCGATGAAGACGACAAACGGGATGAATTTTAGAGTGGGGACCTATTTGTACTTTGGGTTTGGAAGGCTTTTCTAAGGAGGTGACCTCGAAACTGAGCGCCCCGTGGAGCAGAGGCGTGGAGGCCCCCCGGCTGTCGAAAGTCACCTGTGCTGAGAGTCCAAAGCGTGCGGAGGCGTGGTGTTTGAGCTGGGAGGGGTCCGGTGTGCCTGGGTTCAGGGGACCGTGGAGCTTGCCTGGGGCTGCTGTGTCACAAGGTCAAGTGCAGGGTGAGGCCAGGCCGGGTCGAGCAGGGTTTGGGTTTCATGCAGATTGAACTGACTGCGGGCTGGAGGGGCGTGGAGGCTGCGAGAGGATGGTATTCTGGATGAGGGTGGCGGCAGCGGAGAGGGAAGGAGGGTAAAGTGAGGTGTGTATCTCGAAGGAGAATTGACAGGGCTTGCTGCTGGATGGATGGCAGAGCTGGGGGGATGTTACAGGAAAGGGAGCAGTCAGGTTGGGTTTGGGTCTGGTGGGGAAAGGGTGCTGCCTGTTCTTGGATGGGGAAGGTTTGCGGAGGGAAGCGGATCAGCAGTCCTGTTGGACTGTGTCAGCTGGGGAATGTCTGCGAGACATCCAAACGGAGATGTGAGACAGGCAGCTGAGCATGAGTTGGAGTCACGGAGAGCTGGAAATATCAAGAGAGGTGTCGTAATCAAGATATTTAAGTCCACAGGAATCGATGCGTTTCTGTATGGAAAGGGTATGGGAGAGGAAGCGGACCCAGGACGAGGCCCGCTGAAAGCATAGCATCTGGAGATGGGTAAAGGAGAAGGGGCCGTGAAGGAGGCCTAAGGAGCTGGCCCTCCAGGGAGCGGGGGAAGCCAGCAGAGAGGGTTCTCTGAAGCCAAGAAGGAAGGGCAGAGCACTCAGTCCTTGGTGAGCGGGTCTGAAATTGATCATGAATGAAATTTTTAAGTGAATGAAAAGTGGAGTAAGGTCATAATTCCTCTCCCCACCAGGAAAGCAGTAAGTGAATAAAGACTATCAAGCCACACTGAGATTTCAAGAGTAATTTATTGTGTAATTTTTCAAGATTATTCATATGACCTATTCAACCAGACTCCATAGCTGGGCTCAAGAGGGCTCAAGCACGATACTGCCCACGGGAATGTTGGCCAGTCAGGCTCAGGGGCCAGCTGAATTAGGAACGCTTTTGAGAACTCGCAGCCTGGCTGTGACCACAGACTGACCACAGCCGGCTGCGCGTGTGTCGTTATTTATTGCCTTGCTTCTCACTAGAGAAGAAGTCAATGCTGACTGCATGTCAGTTTGTGTGCATCTGCTTCCCGTTCTCTTGGAACACACAGCCGAGTGCTCTTCACTTCTGTCACTGAGAGAGAGCTGTCAGGGATGTAGTACTTGGAGAACAGCAAAGGCTGCTTTTAGAGCCAGGGTTGGCTCAGGTGTACTTGCGGACATTTCCTGTGGGTGTGTGGCTTGCCTGTCTCTCTGTCACCGTTCCTGCCTGTGTCCGTGTGTGAAGAGGCCAAATAGCAATAGCAGAGCCAGAAAGCCTTTCCCTACACAGGTGCATAAGCATAGCCTTCTCTCCATGTCTTCCATCTGGGCTTCAAGGTCTAGCTCAGATGTCACCTTTGTTCTATGATTTTCTCTGCTCTTAGCGTACCCACAGCACATGTTCCTTTGGGTTAGAGAGGCATGTTTCTTGCATAGAGACTGCCTAGGTTTTCTATATTTAACCTCTTGGTCTAGTTATACAACTTCTCTGTGCCTCAGTTCCCTTACCTGTAAAGTCCCATGAGTTTGTGTGACGATTATGTGAGTTAGCGTATGTAAAGGACTGAAGGGTAGTGCCTGCCACATAGGGCTCCATAACTGTTCGTCGTTGATGCAGTTAGTGTTATTTATAAGGGTTACATGCACTTACTGTCTTCCTTTGTTTTGAGGATGGTGAAGGCATATGATATATGTAATTCACTAACTTCTCAGTATGGTATATTGCATGTAAGAGGCACTCAACTATTTTTGGCATTATTAAGTTATTAAGGCAGAGAACTTCTGAATGTTTTATTTTTCTCTAAAAAGCTAAGCATACTGCTTGGTGGTCAATATCTCTTGATAAAGATGTTCCATTTTCGTTTGTATGTGGACATCTCAGCTGGGCTGAGGTCAGTAAAAAGAAGATGATTAGAAAATTCATTGGGAGGTTGTAGCGAACATTTTATCACTAAATACTAAATTAACTCATTACTTTTTCATGTTTACAGAGCTCATTAATTGGGGTTGTATTTATTGTCAGCTTTGTCTTTTTTCCTTAAATTGTGATCTTTAGTTCTTTATGGTAATTACTCTCCATGTGAGGTACTTTGCTTCATTCTCACAGGTATGTAAGTTGTCTTAGTTCTTGTGTCTTGTAGCAGGGCCTACCACCATCAGTAGTTTGGGAGAGTAATAGTTGTTGAAAGGTATAAGCTCCTACTTAAGCTAAAAAATATTCTGTATAATGCAGTTAATAAATAGAATCTTAATATATTTGTTAAATATTTCTTCATAACATGAGCTGAAGTTTGGTTTTAAGCTCTCATACAAGTTTCTGGGAGGAGATGGGAAATCTTTTTTTAAGATTAAAAAATTTTTTCAGTGTTTTCCAGTTTGAAAAACTTTTCTGATGATACAGTTCAACAGCCATGAGTGTATTCAGTGTACATGGGTAGTAGCTCTTGGCATTTTTAATCAGCTTACCTCCAAGTCCTTAGTGCTTTGGGGATGTGGGACAACTGTAAGATATGGCTTCTTGACTTTAGGAGCTTATAATCTTAATTGTTGTAATAAGGCTGACTCACTCGAAATAGAGAAAATTATCAGACAGTATACAAAGGAAGTGTGGTATATTGAAGTAGTAAGATAATTCATCTAGCAGTCTTGTTCATTTATTCACCAAAACCCTTTTGAGCACCTCTTTCTCATTGGAGTCAGAACCTCTGAATTTTAGTCCAGGATCTGCCACTGAGAAGTTGACCAAGCCCCTTGTCTTTCCTTACTCTGCCTACCTCGTAGAGTGAAAGAAAGAGCAGACACAGCAACGTGTATGGAAGCTCCCACGACACCAAAGCACCCTGCAAATTATAGAGGGTTGTATAATGCTAAGCCATCAGAGGCAGGCCACACGTCTGGTAGCAGTTAAAAGAAACAAACCAGTGGCGGCTGGGACAGCCAGGGGTCCCAGAATGAACCTTGACGGCTGGGTGGGATTGTCTCCCGGAAGACAGTGGGGGAGAGGCTGTTTTTAAAAGCCAGTGCACAGGATTGATGCAATAGTTGGAGAAAGAAGAGTAAGATGGAAAAATTGTCAAATTGTGTGTTTTTGGAAGATGAAGCGTTCTGCATGACTGAGTTCGTTGAACAACTGAAATGTGTCCTTTCAAGTTTACAAATTTCTATATTTCTAAAATGAGTTTTGCATTTCCCTCCCCTCTAAAACAGAGGATACTGAGTTTAACATTCTCTTGTTCATTTAGGACCTTACTCTGTAATGCAGTGATAGATCACGGAACTGCTGAGTTATTGAGGTGTGTAAGGATTTTACCTAATGCCCTATAAAGGATCTTGGGGTGCTGTCTTCTTTTAAATTGAGATATAATTTATATATCATAAGATGCACCCTCTAAGAGTGTGTCATCCAGTGGTTTTGATGTACTCATGAAGTCGTGCAGCCTCGCCACTGCTATTTCCAGAGCACTTTCATCACCCCACAAGAAACCCCAAACCTAATAGCAGTCATTTCCCATTCTCGCCGCTGCCAGTCCCTGGCAGCCACTGGTTGGCCCCTCTCCGTGGGCTGGTCTACTCCGGACATCTCACATAAATGGAACCGTACAAGGTGCGGCCTTTCGTGTCTATAGCTTCTTTCACTGAGCATAATGAAAACATTCAGTTCTATAATAAAAAATGCTAGTCAAATAAATGGAATGGGGGTGGGAGGTCTAAGAGAGCCCATGAGAGGGGGGAGGTGAAATAGGAGGGAGAAGGATGAGATCAGAACAGATTCAGATTTGGGGAGCATGGAGTATCTGTAAGCTTGGTGCTGTGTAAATTACTGCGTGATAAAGCAGAGGAGGTTCTAAAAGCTATGCTGGTGTTTCATCCTTGGGTTGATGGTAACTGGACCTTGAGTAGAAAGAAGTTATACCCTCTTAATGTAAAGAATTGCAAAATGAGCCCTTTGGAACGGAGTTGGAATGATTTCAACTTTTATTCCTCTTTTAAAAGTATAATTCCCACTTCTTCCCAGTTTCCATTATTTGAGATATATAGGGTCTTGCTCCACGGCACCAGCCTTGTCCTTGGTTTTTTTATATATATATACTCATGCATACATACATACATACACACACACACATGCATATGTGTATATATATGTGTGTGTGTGTGTGTGTGTGTGTGTGTGTGTATATATTTTTTTTAATTGCAGAGCAGCCAGTTGAATTTTGGAAATACTGACTGGGAGAGTAGGCGTCTCAGTAATTTCCCTTTATTCCTTATTGCTTAATATTTAAGGTTTGGATAATTGGCTAAACATTCACATTTTATTAACTGGTAATTCCCTTTTTTCATTTATTTCGTTGACAATCTTGCCTCCCTCCATTTCACTTAAATTATGATTCTTTAGCTTCATAATTCTTACAGGGTTAATTAACCTTTGTTTTGTTTTAAAGTTGTGCTAATGCACCAGCCTTTAAAATTAAAAAAAAAATCTTATTAGGTAAACAGCTAACTTGGGTAATGCTTGAAATACGGCAGTGTGTGTCGCTGCATAGCAGTGTTCTTATATTAACCATCAATACTCAATTCTGGTTGTACCATGTTGTCATTAGTAAACAGTCATGATCCAGTTATTTTGTTTAGGCAGAAAAGCTGTCACTAAATAGTTTTGTTTCTTTGGTGCACAGTAGTACCATTTATGATGCCATTACAATCCTGCAGGGCTTACTGTATCTGCAGTGAAAGATACAGATGAAATCTGACAGTCTTTGGGCATTTTCACCTCTAAGCATTATACATCTACTATAGGGGCAAACTAAGCCTTCTGTATTGTTGTGCTGTGATTATTTAAGCTGACTGGATAGCCTAAGTATTTTCTCTGTTTGCCCATATTCACTTTTTTTGTGACCTTTAATGATAGAGCATTACATAGATGTACTAAATAAAGATGAATAATATTGAAAAACTTTATTATATTGATTAGCTAGTCAAGTTGATGTTAACAGTTAAGATTTAATCTTATTGTTTAAAATTATTTTTGTTTAGCTGTCTATAAAATAAACCCTATCATTTAATATTTAACCTCTATGTCTAGCTTCCTACTCAACACTCCATTTGAGTATTTAATAGACACCTCAAAAGTAACAAGTCCAAAACTGAACTCCTGTTTTCCCTTCCAAGTCGGCTTCATCCACAGTCTTTGCATCTCAGTTAATAGCAGCAACTCATCTTTCCAGTTAGCAAAACATCCTGGAGCTATCCTTGATCTCTCTCTCTCTCTTCTGCATCCATCCTGTCACCACATCTTTTTAGCCTTCAGAACATACCTTGAGTCCAACCACTGCTGCCTTCCTTGTTGTTACTGTTTTGGTCCAAGCCATCTTCATTTATTTCTTGCTTGAATTCCTACCAGGTCTCCCCACTTCTATCTTTCCTTCTCTGTAGTCAGTTCTTAACATGAGAGAATGGTCCTTTAAAAATGGAAGTCAGGGGCTTCCCTGCTGGCGCAGTGGTTGGGAGTCCGCCTGCCGATGCACGGGACGCGGGTTCGTGCCCCGGTCCGGGAAGATCCCACATGCCGCGGAGCGGCTGGGCCCGTGAGCCATGGCCAATGAGCCTGTGCGTCTGGAGCCTGTGCTCCGCAACGGGAGAGGCCACAACAGTGAGAGGCCCGCGTACCGCAAAAAAAAAAAAAAAAAAAAAAAAAAAAGAAATGGAAGTCAGATCGCTTTACTCCTTGGATTCCCGTTACAGTGACCTGTGAAATGCTAAGTGATCAGGTCCCTGTCCATCTCCCGGTCCTCACTGCACATCCTCTTGACTCCTCTGTGCCTGCTGCATCAGCCTCTGCTGTTCTCCAGACGTGCCAGACGCGTGGTCCACCTCGTGGTCTCTGCCCTGGCTCTGTCCTCTGCCTGGGTTGCTCTTCTTTTAGAAGCTGCGTGACTTGCTCCCTGACCTTCATTCTTTCCTCAGATGCCACCTCAGTGAGCCTGCTCTGAGCACCCTGCCTCAGCATGCCCAGTCTTCTTTACTCTGCTCTATGAATTCTTTCCGTGGGCCTAGACAGCCGACACTTCCTCTGCGACTTACTTGTGATCGCGTGTATTCTCTTCTCGCCCGTTAGCCTGTGAGTATCCTGAAGGCACTGATAATTTACTTGTTCAGTGAAGCCCACTTTGTTGGCACCAGGACATTACTAGCACCTGAGAAGCCTCCCTTGTTTTCCTTTCCATCACACTTCTCCCTAGCCCGATGGTTTTTTAACATTGTTTTTAATATATTGGATATCATTCTCACGCAAATAAAGGTCTGTTGCAGAGTGAGTGGTCTGTGCGTAGAGCTTTGTTCTTCAGGTGAGGTTCTAGAGTAAAAGCATCCTTTTACCCTGTCTTTTCCGGCACGGTCATGAGCAGTCCACAAAGCTGGAATGCACTTTGGAACAGAAAGACTATTTTTTTGAGTGTATGGGAGTGTGTTTTAAACTGTTTTTACAGTCTTCTTTGCTTCTTAGGAATACAGTGTCGCAGGGACGACAGCCTTCACCATTTTTACTAAATCTTTATGATTTAGACGATGATAATTTTATTCTGTTGAGAGTGTGGAGTACTTTGCAGGTGGATATTGAGGTTAATTATCATATTGAAAAGTGAAGCAGTACATTCTACTAAATCACAAGTCTTTCTGCTGATAAAAATGGAATGATTACCATTGAAGCAGTATTAGGTTAATAAATTGGTTAATAAAAGCAATTAAAACCCCTGATTTTCTTATAACTTGCCGTAACTGCTTTTCTTGAAAATAGTTATCATTGAATAGATCTATAAAAACATCAAATAACTATTGAAGTTTAAAAAAAGGGGACTGCAAAGAAAACCTTCAGCACTATTCTGGTTTGGGTTCTTGGTGAACAAAGTTATTCTTCATGTGCTGCACAAGATCCAGTAATATGAACCAACAGTTTTCATAATAAATAATAATATTAACATTTGTTGAGCACTTATTGTGTATCAGTCCTCATGCTTTATCTTTTATGCTCCCAACAGCTTTATAATGGCAGATGCTACGGTTTCACTTTCCTAAATAGGTTTCATTCAATTCACAAGCCTCGGTTTTCCTATCAGACCTCAAATACTGGGCTCTTTACCCTACATCCTGTCTCCTGTCCCCCACCTTATACCTGACTTTTTGTTTTGTATCTGATATTCTGAATTTCCTCGAAAGAGCGGCATATACTCATTTTGAAGTTAATGGTTTTATTTAAGGAAATAGTTTATTTAATGTTTAAAATAATACCGTACTCTGGCTCAGCAAAAAAATTATTCTGCCATTAGTTCAGGCATAATTATTTTGGCAAGTTTACAGCCTTTTTTCAGGCATTGGTTAGGCTAATTGAATGTCTGAATACCTTTATGGTATTAGAAATTTTTTAGGGCTTCCCTGGTGGCGCAGTGGTTGAGAGTCCACCTGCTGATGCAGGGGACACGGGTTCGTGCCCCGGTCTGGGAAGATCCCACATGCCGCGGAGCGGCTGGGCCCGTGAGCCATGGCCGCTGAGCCTGCACGTCCAGAGCCTGTGCTCCGCAACGGGAGGGGCTACAACAGTGAGAGGTCCGCGTACTGCAGAAAAAAAAAAAAAAAAAAAAAATTTTTTTAAATCAGTTGTCTGTAACTAGTATTTCTTTTTCTCGGCCTTAAGGCTTTCTTACCAAACAATCTTCTTCAGAACACTTAAATGTAATAAGATGTAGCAGATTTTGTTCCCCCTAATGCCAATTTAGAGAATATTTACCTTTTTATGAGAATTATGATGCTTCAGGATTTTTCTTTAGACTGCATACTTACTCATTTTCACTTGATATTTTAGCTGCCACTGTGTATCAGTGGTGCAGCCTTGATGATGTTTCCCTCCTCCAGCCACAGAGATTTTTTTCTTTCAAACCTGTACAACTTTATCTCATCATTATTATACTTATTAAGGGTGATTTTATAGAAAAACAGATACCCTGAGTTTTATATGGAAAAAAAGAGTAAATTGTTAAGTGGGAAAAATTTTAAATATGCTTAAGTTTTTGTTTTTTTATTTTTGTTTTAAACATACTTAGGAGAAACTTTTTTTTTTTTTTTTTTTTTTTTGCGTTACGCGGGCCTCTCACTGTTGTGGCCTCTCCCGTTGCGGAGCACAGGCTCTGGACACACAGGCTCAGCAGCCATGGCTCACGGGCCCAGCTGCTCCGCGGCACGTGGGATCTTCCCGGACCGGGGCACGAACCCGTGTCCCCTGCATCGGCAGGCGGACTCTCAACCACTGCGCCACCAGGGAAGCCCAGGAGAAACTTTTAAGATGAATATGCCTTGTGCAGAAATCTTAACCAAGAAAGACTAAATGATCTTTAGTAATATATTCTCACTGTAGGTTGACAGATTCATATTTGCATACATTATTTATATATAAAGATAGATTAGTGCCTAGCTTTGTGGGAACTTTATTTTCTAAAATACATTCTACCTTTTAACAAGTCACATGACTGTGCAGTCTGCTTTTCAAAATTAGTGTTCATTAGCCTCCTTAATGAAGATTTTTACAGTCAAAGTGGAAGAGGGCCAACTTTTTATTGTTAGTACAGCAGCATAATTAACTATACAAGGCAGCATAATTAACTCTACAAGGTTTGTTTATTGTAGCTGAGTACTAGAACAGTGCATCAAAGAGGAAAACATAGAGAAGATTAGTGAGTAACAGCAGTGTGTGAGGCTGGCCAGTTGTAATAATGCCTTCATTGGGTGGTTCGTGAATTTGTAAGCACATGCTTAGTTTTTCAGTTAATAGGAACTGAAATGTCTAATTTTAATTGCCATTTCTATTGCACTGCTATAAGGAAATAATGGAAACTCTGCTTGGAGAAATGATTGTATTGGAGATTGTATTCACTACTTGTTAAGTGAATAGTCTCCACCACAGTGGAGACTTCCTAGACATTTTATCCTTTTTTTCCATTTTTCAAAAAGCCCCTTCTCCAATACAATCGTTTATGTATACTTTGGTTCTGAAAGACTGAGCTCTTTTATACAAATGGATAATGTTAGGAAGTTAATGAAAATTCACTCTAAGGCGCATTATTTTTTGGTTTCTGATTTTATTGAATTAGAGCTAAAGAAAAATGATGCATTCCAATAACTAATTTAGTAATAATAAGTTTGCAGTGGTGTGCAGAGAATTTAGGTCTTCGCTCATCCTACATTTTCTGGGAGGGTCCCTATTTCTGATACTCCTCCTTATTTTCTTTTTATTAAATACATTTATAAATGAAAATACCCTTTGGGCCTACTTATATATTATGGCGTAGTAAATGTGCTTAGCCAGTATTTTAGGCACTGTGAGGATACACACACACACACACAAAAGATGAGATAGTGAAAGATACTGAGATTACAGTTCCATTTACATAAGAATGGAGGGTCATAAATGAAAAAAAAACCTGCAAAGGTTTTATTGTCTGGTAAGAGGGTATGTAACTGATAATGATAAATAGGTTATACATTGTTCTAAAGAAAGTAAAAGGGAAATACTGAGTTCTCGTACGTGATAGACATTATGCTGAATATTGTCGT
Source organism: Orcinus orca (assembly GCF_937001465.1). Classification (NCBI taxonomy): domain Eukaryota; kingdom Metazoa; phylum Chordata; class Mammalia; order Artiodactyla; family Delphinidae; genus Orcinus; species Orcinus orca. The sequence goes on along the minus strand of NC_064563.1, from coordinate 5,702,469 downwards.
GTTCTCATTTATTTAATCTTCCTGACATCTGTCTCAGGTAGGTATCTTCGCCCTCCTTGTGCAGTTGTGGAGACCAAATCCCAGGGAGATTACATTGTTGAAGGTCACACAAAGCCAAGATTCAAATCCTAACTTTAAATCCCATTTTCTTTCTGCTAAATCATAGTAAATGACTAGAAACTCTCAAAGGATATAAGTTCTTCAAACTTGACTGAATTGGCAAAGTGTTGGATATCTTTAGTTAAACACTACAACTAAACTTATCAAGAAAGGATTCGATAGGCCTTATTTGGTTCTTAAAAGTACCTATTCAGGTTAGTAGGAGACTCTTGATGTTCATAATAATAGCGTGAATAATTGAAGCCATCAGAGTAAACAAGCAATTTTGTTTAATAATAATATATTACATTAGAAAAGCATCCTATAGTTTTAAAGGGCCCTTTCATATATGTTATCCGAGCACCTTAAACCTCTTCTTAGATCTACCACATGATGGTTTTGTTCCCTCTTGACCTTTCTAAAGTGAGGAAGAACCATGCCTCTTTAAGTCCAGAAACTGTCTTTGCATATTTACATACTTACATCTTTCATTCTTCCCCAGTAATGTTACCCACGGTTGGGCAATTACGGATAAATGGATGGACGAATAAAAGGACAGCTTTCAAAAGGAGGAGCAAGAAGCTTCAGGTTGTTGAAAATGGGCAATAAAATGTATTTTGAGCATAGACTGCCTGGTTATAATCAATGAAAAAATGAAACATTTCATCAAATCTTTTTTAAACCACGGTGGCGTATGTGCGTCTTCCCTAAGAATTTTACGAGAGGCCATGACAGGGCACCTGGATCGCTGCCTGGCACTCCGTAGGTATTCAGTCACTACTTGTTAAGTGACTAGTCTCCACCACGGTGGGGACTTTCTAGACTTTTAATTCTTTTTTTCCATTTTTCAAAAGCCCCTTCCCAAAGGCTACAAAAAATAAGAGAATTTATTAATTGCTGAAACATTATAAAACTAGACTAGTTTTACATATCATTGTTCTGGTACTGTAATATCTGGTTCTTCATTATCTGATGTTTAAATCAGAAAATAACTTTTTTCCGTATCACTTATATCTATGGGTATATCATGTTTTAAGCAGAGATGTTTGGGCCTAAAGAAGAAGAATTCTTCCAGAGTATTGGAAAGGCATCTTTTTGACAGTGGGCTGAATATAGAAGTTCATTTGCAAAGGCACTTCCCATTGCACCTCTCCCCCAGAAATTAGCTTTATAAAGTAATTCTGCGGACATTTACTACTTCTTCCTCCCCTGCTCCTTTTACAAGAGAAACAGTAATTTGTAAAAAGTCACTAGCAAATTCAGTTTGGTTTTCCATTGTACCCAAATAGCAACCCTAAAGGCTCGTAAGCTGTAAAAGTCTTAGTGTTGTATTTTAAAAGGATAGTATTGCCATGTAAAATTGTTGATTAATATAAAGCTTTAGAAGAGTCCGTTGCACATACCAGGCCAAGTGTATTCCGTGTGCAGTTCCCAATTCTAATAAACCTGTGTACTCACTTCTCTCTATTGCAGAAATATAGATCATGTTGCCCATTTTTTGTAGTTGAATACATTTTCTTCCATCAGCAAGGCAATTATTCATTGGCCTGATGCACCCCAGCTTCACACATTTCTGTAGATGATTCCATCAGGTGATGGAATCTGCCTTAATGACAGGCATCTGATTCCGTTTCTAAACGTGGGAATTCTCACTTGGCAATGTGATCTGAATTACTGCACATCCTCACTGGTATTCCTCTCACTTTTACAGGTAGGAAAGGAATTTCTGTAGAATTTCCCTAAGAGTTCAACTTAATTCTGTACTATAATCCCTTGTTGAAGGAGAGGTTAAGGCAATCAGGTCATGAAATTGGAAATTGTTCCACAGAATCTGAGTTCTGCCAGTTAAGTGGAATATTGAAAAATTTAGAACATTCAGCATAAAAACATCTCCTGACCGGTTTGCATATGGAAACCTCAAAAAAGAATGGGCCACGTTATATACAATTAAACTATAATATATAAACATTGAAGTTGTATGGCATCAGAACCACTTTTAGAATTTTTAGTGCAGACATTATCTCATATGCATTGTGTCTGAGTTCAGCTGTGTATACTTAATCTCCCATAAAGGAAAGAGGGAGCATGCTTGGGAGAAACGTAGTCTAAAGAGTGTAGGCGAGAGTCATTCAGCCATTCCCGTCTTCTGATGAGTGAACGTGTATCCTTCAGTGAGAGGCGGGAGATGTTCTTTCAGTTCTTGATCGTGTTTCGTAGTGCGCACAGCTCCCTCTCCTGAGTGTGCCTTCAGCCTTTCCGGACCGCGTCAGCCCCTTCATCTGGTATTCAGCTGAGTGACCAGTGATCAGAGCAGCGCTAGAGGAGGACTGGCTGTGCTGGCCTGACTGAGGGATGGTACTTCACTGGCTGGTTTAAGGAGGTGTTCGAAGGAAATTTGACTGTGTGCAGCTTTTGCCACTTACGATGACTTCAGAATCTAATTCTGGAGTAAGGTGTGACTCTGCTGTAATTTTACATGAATTAAAGATTAACTAGACCAACAGAGCTGAAGCCAAATGGAGGCATTCGAGAACAAATGGCTTTGAAAAATCCTGGACATTCAATAGATGTGCATAGAGAAATAACTCTTTAATCAGTCAGCTTTCTTTAAGGCCACTTAGTATATCTTCCAACTTCTTAAAACTTTGGGCAAAGAGAAAAAGTGGGAAGCAAGGGACTGAGTCAGGCTAGATGTAGTTAAATTAGCCAAGATTAGGGCTTCTAGTGACCTTGATAGTAAATGTCTCTATTAAGTAAAAATCAGGTCATTTAAATTAAATCTGATAGTTAAAAAGGCTTCTGTATTAACCTAAAGTTTTAAATATATATATTCTTGAAGGATTGCTTAATAGTTGATAAGTTACATATGTCAGACCCTGTCCAACCCTGTTTAATCTTCACAGTTGTAGGAGGGTCAGTAGACTCTGTCCGGGAGCTTATATGTATCAATATTAACTTATTTAATTCTCAACAGCTCTATTGAGAGTGGAGACTGTTGTTACTACAACCTTGCAGATCAGAAACTGCAATATAGGATTCACATTGAGACTGGCTCTGTTTTCTGTACTCTTAACACGTCTTCTGTGCTGATTCCTGATTCTCTATTACACTACTGTGTCCTATGTAAAGGTTTCAAATGCCCACTCCAGTGTATGGAGAGTGACTGCTTTGAGGATTCTGAGACTGGGTCTGCACTCAGGGAAAATTTTCTCATTTTGTTATCAGAGGCTGTAATGAGCATGAGATTGGAGATGGTGGCATAACCTCATTTCTAACCTTATATCCAACTAGATCATCAGAAAGATGGCTGGTCCTATATTTTAATATCATTCCCTCATATTTTATCACTTTGTAAGATGCAGTTATATGGTAAATGTTTCTGCATCTCCTATGAAGCTGTCTCTTAAAATGTCCAGAGTTCCTTTTATAAGCATTCACATGACAAATTCTTCAAGGATTTAGTTTCAGAGAAAAGTTCTCTTATGATCTGGCACGCTTCCTTCTATCAGGCATTGAGAATTATTTAGCCCATTGTGTTTTCTATTTGCTTTGGCTGCAAGGAAGCTTGGAGTTATATTTCATTTTAATTACAGTAACTTTATTAGCCTAGGCTTTTGATAGGGATAATTTCTCATCTAGTTCTCTCTGGCAGGAGTTTTTAAGCCATCCTCTTTGTATCAGCTTCAGGGAGTTTGTGAGCCCCTCTGAAATGGTAGGTAAAATAGTGTGCACGTGGGAATCTGGAGGAGTGTCCTTGGCGTTTATCAAAATTTCAATGACTTCCAGCACCCCCCACCGGCCCCCGCCCCCCCCCCCCCCCCCCCCGCCCCCGGCCCCGAGATAAGGAACCATTGTTCTCTGGGTTTGCTGTTCGTTTTATATTTTAATGGTCTAACTGTATAAACTCTCTTGTTATAATCTGCTTATAACCTTTTTGGCAGTAGGTGGGCTATAAATGATACCTTCACATTGAAATCATTACCCTGTTTCTCAATTTTGTAAGAAAGTTATCAAGCAGTTCTCTGTAACGTTAAAAAACATTGTCTTAGAAACTTAAAGAATAGTTGATGTGCTTCAGTAGCAGTAGAAATGTTCACAACCTTTAATTTAGTAGTTTAGCATAAGGGGCTCTAGCTTGTGGAAGACAATTAAAAATAAAGACTATTACTTGTAACAGTGAAATGTGAAAATAAACAATGTTATATGAAGAGAAATGGCTAAAGTTAATTCTTAGTTTGGATGGTTATATATCCAATAAAAACAAATGGGCAAACTATATAGCAATATGAAAAGATGCACATAACAGGAGTAGGCCATGTTATATGTCATATATGATTATAGGTTTATAAAATGTATTTAAAAAACTTGAAAGGTAGAGAAGAACATTTAGTTTATAATACCTTGTGTTAGGTTACAGATGATCTCCTTTCCTCTCTTCTGGCCTATTTGGAATAGTGTTATACTAATTGTAATATTTAAGTGTAGATTTATATTTTTAAGAAGATCTAGCTCTTGTTCTCAAGGAATTGCTAGTCTAGTGGGATAGAACTACAATAAAAAGAAATATGTTATTAGCATGAGAGATATATAAATGCTCTGGGAAGACTCTTGAAATTCAGTTTTGTACATACTGGGTTCTTATAAAGACAGGTGAACCTTAAAAAGTTAATATTTCTTTTTTTTTAAAAAATAAATTTGTTGGGCTTCCCTGGTGGCGCAGTGGTTGAGAGTCCGTCTCCCGATGCAGGGGACACGGGTTCGTGCCCCGCTCCGGGAAGATCCCACATGCCACGGAGCGGCTGGGCCCGTCAACCATGGCCGCTGAGCCTGTGCGGCCGGAGCCTGTGCTCCACAACGGGAGAGGCCACAACAGTGAGAGGCCCGCGTACCGCAAAAATAAATAAATCAAAATAAAATAAAATAAATTTGTTTATTTATTTATTTTTGGCTGCATTGGGTCTTCGTTGCTCTGCGCAGGCTTTCTCTAGTTGTGGCAAGCGGGGCTACTCTTCGTTGCGATGCGTGGGCTTCTCATTGCGGTGGCTTCTCTTGTTGCATGGCACGGACTCTAGGCACGTGGGCTTCAGTAGTTGTGGCACATGGGCTCAGTAGTTGTGGTGCGCGGGCTCTAGAGCGCAGGCTTAGTAGTTGTGGCACACAGGCTTAGTTGCTCCGTGGCATGTGGGATCTTCCCAGACCAGGACTCGAACCCGTGTCCCCTGCATCGGCAGGCGGATTCTTAACCCCTGCACCACCAGGGAAGTCTGAAAAGTTAATATTTCTTAATGAAATACATAAACTAGATTCTTAAAGGCACTGAAAGTGTCTCAGAATTTAAAACGGTCAATGAGATGCTGTTTCTTTTATTCACATTTTGATGGTAGAACCATTAATTTACATTCTATATATTCTGTTGTGTCGCAGAATGGTCAGCTAGGTATTTACTTAAATAGATTTGAGGAATGCTTGTAAAATCTCCTAGGCATGTGTCTGGGGGTGAGAATGAATGAAGAACTTGGCCGCAGCTCCATGGGAGCTTTGTTGAGGAGAATCGTCTCTGCATCCGATTAGATCCTGCTCTCAGTCGCACTTTATTAAATACTTCCACCACTGTTTATATCAAGAATGACTCGAAACTGTGGGGAAGAGGGAATTTTGACTGAGGGATGCAGAGAAGACTTCACAGCGGTTGTGACGGGCTGCTGAACCTTGAAGGATGATAAAAGGTCATGAAATAAGCAGTGTTTTTTTCATGGATCCTCTGAAGGCAGCAAAGGATCCATGAAGTAAATGAAAGGAAGATACTGGGAATAGCGTGAGTGAAGGCACGATGTCCCCCTGGGTTAGGGGACGTTCAGGTTGCCGTGTGTTTCTGGAGTTGTAAATAAGAAGGTGTTTGTGCGGCAGCGAGAGGAGAGTTGCTAGCCGGTATTTGAGAAGCTGGTCCCTGCTAGTCTATGCAAGTGATTAGGTATACAGAGGTGAAGAAAGTTCTGTTCTCAAGGAACATGTAGTCCAGTGTGGGGACCAAGAATTAACTAAGATCCAGTATATTGGCTTAAATTTGTATGTTAAGGGCTTTTTGGCCGTATTAAAATTCCTTTTCACGAAATTCTGATTTCAGACATTGTGCTGTTCTAAAGGAAACCATGAGATGTTACGGGATTACATGGGGGTGGGGGGGCTCTTTGATTCTGGCTGGGAAGGAGTGACAAAAGAGGACTTGCTGTAGGAGGCTGTGTGTGAGCTGAGCTTTGAAGGATAAATGGAAGTCAGGGGAGAGGGTGAGGGTGAAGAGAAGAGCACTCCGGAAAGGCAGGTGCAGCCAGATTGTTCTCCAGGTAGCTAGACAGTCTTAAAGGGATTTGGGGGCTCTGTTAGTTTCCTTAAGGCCTTTTTTCTTGTGCCTCATGATATGTCAGGAAACATATGACCATGTTTAAAAGAAATTTGCTAGTGAGACAGGTGAGCCAATGCTGCCTAGGTGGTTTATGATTTCACATAACTTGGCCATTTTCAACACATCTTTTTTAAGAACACTTTGTCGGGAAATAGTGAAGGGCAGTTTAAGCAGTAGCTTTTATTTGATTTTAAAACAGCACAATTTAAAAGAGGTAAAAGGTATAGGTTTACTATTTATTAATGATATACTGTATGAGCAAAAAGAAAAATTCAGGAATTTAGTGAGGCAGCTAAAGGGAACTGAGAAATACAGGTATAGAAAGAGTTAAAACAGGGAGAAAGGACATTTCCAAATAATTGATACTGGTCAGGTGGGAAGTGGTTGATAGGTAAGTGCCCCCCTTTTTTCTATTTTACAAAAGTATGAGCTTCTGAACCCTTCGCTTTTTGTCACATGCAGGTCTTTATCTTGAGTTTCAGCAGATCTAACTTCTTTTATTAATCTAAACTACTTTACTGTTGGATAAATTTCCTGGTGGCTGGGAATGAAGTACTCCATCATAGCAACGTTTGAGAGTCCTTCCTAGCAAACTTACTTTCCCAAACCAGCCTTTGAAGTTAATTCAGGAAAAGCCAGTGACGCTGCCCATCTAGTCCCATGAGGCAGCTGTGGAGGTCATTCCGTTTGCCTGCTCTTAGAAATAAAACTGGCATGAGTCATGGCCACCTCATTTTTCTCTTGTTCTTATAAGTTTTGGATTGCAGAGTTTTTAGCATGTACATGCTTTCAGTGTATATGGGAAAGACTTCACTGAAATTAATAGGATTGTATTTATAATCATGATATTTCTAATTAAAGTGATAATTGTTTATTTTAGCTATTTGAACAGCCTGTCATATTGAATGCTTGGCGATTTAGATTACTGTTTTTATTAGTCTTTTATTGTAAAGGATGTTGCATAAGAAGATGTACATGTGCCTGTGTGCATTTTTATTAGTGATATAAACTAAAGTAACTTCTTTGACCAAAAAAAGTTAGTTCAAACTGTATTCCTGAAGGATATGTTATTTAATCAAGAGCATTTTAGTTCTTAGTTATAAACTTAAGAAAGTGAGAAAAGTGTTGATTTGTTGAGGTTAATGTCAATTTCTTTGAAGGCAATTAATAAAGTCCTTTTGAAATCAGTGGGATATGTAAATTCTTTATAATAATACTAAATTAGGTCAGTGCATGGCTGCGTGTTTTGGTCTGAGTTCTTTCTACATTTTAATGCAGTGCATTAGATATTGTTTTGATATTTAGTTGTTTACTTAGCAGCTTTACTGGGTTCTAAGGCTCACACGTGTACACGCACACGCACACGCTCTCACGCCACACACAAAATCACTTTCTCATCGTTGTCCATTTTCATTTGATTCCCCCAGACGTTGCTAGCATGGCATCTCGCCTAGCTCGAGTAATATGCAGTTTATTTCAGTTCTTCCTAACCCACCTGCATGTTTTGACAGAATATCAGGCACTTAAAAAAGAATAGAACTCTATTTATTTGGATGTTGTGAACCAAGAAGGATGTGACACCAACTTAGTTATCTCTCCATTTCCCCACCTTGGGTCTTGGGGATAGGTGGTTTTTTTTTTTTTGCGGTACTCGGGCCTCTCACTGTTGTGGCCTCTCCCGCTGCGGAGCACAGGCTCTGGACGCGCAGGCTCAGCGGCCATGGCTCACGGGCCCAGCCGCTCCGCGGCATGTGGGATCTTCCCGGAGCGGGGCACGAACCCGTGTCCCCTGCATCGGCAGGCGGACTCTCAACCACTGTGCCACCAGGGAAGCCTAAGGGGATAGGTGTTTTTATAGACCCATGTATGGACCTTTCCTCTAGGTGGATGGGGCTTAGGGGAGAAACTGTTAGTACCTCCTGAGCCTCGGCTCTTCTGTGCGGGTCTCTGTCTTTCAGGAGAGGCCAAACCAGAACTCTCCTAGCCTCAGGTTGTTTTCTCAGTGGGATGGATGCAGTGACAGCCACAGCACATGGCACAGGCCAAGACCTTCCTTGGTGATCTTTTCCCATCCAGCTCTTTTCCATTAGAGCGGGACGCCCTTCGCTGCTCCCACGCCTCAAGCTTGTTAAATCAGACCATGAGCTGAGCTTTCATTCTTCCGTCACTGTCTAAGGGCCAGTCTGTGAGGGAAGGTCTGCAACAATACAGCTCTCTCCTGGCTAGCTTCACGGCCTTACCCTGCTGAAGGGAAGACAAGTATAATATATTAGGACTTCCTTCTGGCTTCTTATTTTTTTAGATTCATGGTACATTTGAATCCAAAAAATACTCAATATCTAGTACTAAACCTGTCAGTATCACTTTGATCTCTTTTTTTAATTTGGAGAAAATACTAGTATTTTATGGAAAATTTATAGTATACAGGTTGTCATTCACTTCATCTTTCTTCATCCTCCAGGATTGTAAAATTAATAATCAGAAAGAAATCTACACTTGATATAATTCCTTATGTTCTGTATTTTTGCTTTTCTTCATTTAGATCTGTGTCTTTCATCTGTTCAGCCACTGCCATTAAAAAAAAGAATTCTCTTCCTAGGAGAAATGAGTGTTAGAAATGGATTTAAAAAGAAAAGGTTAATGAGAAGAGATGACAGTACATATATAACCATGTGATGGCTCTGTAAAGTCTGAGTTAATTATGCTGATAAAGGAGGCTAAGCCTAGCACAGGGATGGGATCCGAGTGCTAGCAGGACGGAATGGCAACTGCACGTGCAAGATTAGAGCATGTAATTGAACACACTGAAGATAAGACTAAGAACTTATATTTGATTAGGAAGGCAAGAGGCAGAACAGGAGATGCCTCCTAAGGGGAGCAAAGATGATGAATAGTAGATGTTTCTAGTAGGACAAAACGGGAGAGATATCACCAACAGTTTAGAGTAGAATATGAGAGAGGTGAGTCATAGCATTGGACATGATCTTGATGTAAGTGGGGTTAGTAGTGATAGTAAAAAGTAGAAAAACAACCTAAACTGATTCATGGCCTGTTGAAAAAAGTCACCTTAATATACTGCTTTTGAACAGCTCTTTTTAAGTACTCTGCCTTTCTATCTTAGTTTTATTAATAACAACAGTAAAAGGAGCTACCAAAATATATGTTATAATTATGTTCATCATAACAAACACATTTCTTTTGGTGGTGATCTTCTAGAAATGGATCTAACCTCAAGAAGGGAGAAGGAATTTGTCATAATGTTTTGACTTGTATACAGTAAAAGACTTATTCTGAAACACAGAAAGTCTTTGGCAGCTTTAAGGTGACCATTTTTATCCAAGTGAAATCTCGGGTGTTTTTTTTGTATCTGTAAGTTTTTTTAAGTGCACCTTATTTTCTAGAGCAGTTTTACGTTCCCAGAAAAACTGAGATTTCCGTGTGCGTGCTGCCCTCACACGTGCATGCTCTCCCACATTATTGGCACCCCGCCTAGTGGCACGCTTGTCTCGGTGATGAACTTGCACCGACACACCATTCCACCCAGAGTCCATAGCTCACTCCATGGTTTTCTACCAGATGGTCACGCCATCCGAAGTCTTTGTTTTTGAGGGAGCAAGTGAATTTTATCGAGGACGGCATCGGGGAGGCATGGGAAGGCCGTCGCACACCCCATGACAGTCCGTGCGGCGTCATCTCTTCCCAGGAGCGTGGCACCCCTGCCCTGTCCCCTACAAAGTGTCTTGGGCTCACAGATGACCCGGAGCCACCCTGCTCACTGTGCCCCTGTGTAGGGCCCAGGCTCCCGGTGTCGCTTCTCCTTTGTCTGCGATCTTCCCATCACACGTACCTGTACTTTAAAACTCCCCTCTCCCCACCCCCCATTTATTTATTTATATTCAGGTATAATTGACCTACAGCGTTATATTAGTATCAGGTGTACCACATAATGATTCGGTAATGAAATCTGTTTTTCGTCTTTTTTTAGTTTCATTAGAAAATGAATTTATTAAATGTAATGCCAGAGGTTGAAGTCGCAGATGGATAAATACGCAGCATCCCTGTGGGGAAAAGGGCTTCTTTACTGCAAAGACCGCTGCCACCACTGGTGCTCAGAACCGGATGCCAGAAATTCCATCGCTGCCCCTCCGAGGAGTGCGGGGATGGGGGTGGGCGTACGGGGAGGAAAGAGCTCTCTCTGCAGGCTCTGCTGAGGAGGGTGGGTTTGAGAAGCGAGAAGGGAGGAGGTCCAGGTCCTTCAGAAGCGGCTACAGCCGAGCCCTGTGTGGGGCCTCCTGGGACTCGGGCCTCTCGGGGGCACAGCTGCCGGCTCTCCCGGGCCCTGCGGCGGCCCCCCCTTCCGGAGGGTGCTAGGCTCCCTCTGCGCCCGCCGCGAGCAGAGGCCTCGCGGAGCCCGGAGCTGGCGCCCTGGACGCGCCTGATGAGCAGGGCCCTGTGCGGGCCTGCGTAGGGAGGCTCGGGCAGAGGGCAGTGCCCGGGAGGACGAGAAGGGCTGCGGAGAGGCAGGGACGGCTCGTCTTCATGGCCTCGCAGGAGGGCTTCTGAAACCTCTTTCTTCAGATGAACGTTGCAGTGGGAAAAAAGTCACAAAAAGTCACTTTAGATTATGGAAAATGGATGCAACAGGAACATGAATGTTACCGACCGGTACCTCTGTGGGATTTCACGAGTGATGGCCCACTGAAGGGCCATCTCCACTTGGCCAAAACACACGGATTGGCTCCCCTAAATCACCGTCTGTGTCCTCAGTGATCTTCGTAAGGGTGTGTGTGTGTGTAGGCGTGCATGCATGTCTGCTTCCTTGATGATCCTTGTAAATGCGTGTGTGTACACACATGATGTGATCACAGATGATCCCAAGGGAAGCTCTGTTCATCTGTGTACAGTAATATTTAAGTTATTTGGGGGGCATGGTTTTATAAGATACTAGGTTGTTTTCCTTTTCTCTAAATATTTAATGAAAATGTTGCATTGTGACTATATTATTTCTTCTCATGAAAAAACAGTATTGTAAAAAAAAAATCACCCAAATGCTGCCGTTTTTCTTAGAGTAGAATTTAGTGACCAAAGCTTATTGCATGTGTATGTTTACATGTAGAAAATTTACCTTACGTCATATCTACCCTGTGGAAATTGTTTGGATGATTTAGCATATTTGAAGACATTTATAGTGATCCAGTTCCTTAAAGGAAAGATTTCTGTGGAAGCTTTCAGGGTAAAAAAGGCCTAGAGAACTTTCCCAATTTAGAAATAAAAGTAAAATTCACCAAGTTTGTTTACCTTTTTCTGCTTTATAATGTCAGCAAGAGTTATGGGTGGAAAATATATGGAACTAGATGGACAGACTGCAAAATCCAACTTAAGTTCATTAAAGATAATGCTTGCTTGGAATTCTCCTTTCTTACAAAAGCACTCTGTGTAGAAGACTTTTTGTAGAAGCAAGCTGTCAAAGGAGGAGAGAACCAGGACCTAGAGGACTCAAGGTCGAAGGAGGATTTAAATTTCTTTATCAAAAGCAATTTACTTTCTCACAAAAGTAAATATCTTTTTTAAAACATTAAAATGTTACCCTTTCCTTATTGTCATTTAAAAGAGTATCTTAGTATCACAGTGGAGTCCTAGATATGGGTATAACATTGCTGGGTTACAAATTACTGATCTTTGTGTCTTTGAAAGCATCTGATTTACGAAGGACATTTCTGGGATGTTAGTCCTGTTTTGTTTAATGAGTCATTATACATATGGTAAACACAGTGGGTATATTATAAAATTTATGGTAAACCCAGTGGGTATATTATAAAATTTAAAGACTCAGGGCTTCCCTGGTGGCACAGTGGTTGAGAGTCCGCCTGCCAATGCAGGGGACACGGGTTCGTGCCCCGGTCCGGGAGGATCCCACATGCCGCGGAGCGGCTGGGCCCGTGGGCCATGGCCGCTGGGCCTGCGCATCCAGAGCCTGTGCTCCGCAGCGGGAGAGGCCACAACAGTGAGAGACCCGCATACTGCAAAAAAAAAAAAAAAAAGAAAAAAAAAATTTAAAGACTCTATTATCTAATCCATATATTACATGTGTTTAAGAATTGAAAAACAGTTGTAAATTATCCTGTACCAAATTATTTTCAGTGCCAGGAATATTTCATAGTGCAGTTTTAATTTAAAAAACAGTATCCCCTGGACTTCCCTGGTGGTCCAGTGGTAAAGAATCCACCTTCCAATGCAGGGGACACAGGTTCGATCCCTGGTTGGGGAACTAGGATGCCACGTGCCACAGGGCAACTAAGCCCACGCGCCATAACTAGAGAGCCCGCCTGCCGCAAACCAGGGAGCCTACGTGCCCTGGAGCCTGCATGCCATAGCTAGAGAGAAGCCCGCACACCGCAGCTAAGAGCCCACGTGCAGCAACTAAGACCCAACACAACCAAAAATATAAAGAAAGAAAGAAAGAAAGAAGATAAGATAAAGTAAAATAAAATAAAAAACAGTATACGCATCTCGGTGGTTAGCCTTCTGCGTAGACAAAAGCCTTTTCTAGCACCAGTGCGTTCCAAACAATCTCTAACACAGAATATCATACTTTAAAAGGGACTTGCACATGATTTCTAAGGTTTTAAAGGATTCTACCATACCCGTACACTGCTTACGAGATACCAGGTATTGAGCTCCATTAAGTTTAGAAATTTATCACATATTAGATACCGTCTTCTTTTAAAAAAGTCAATTTCTATACATAATTGGATGCAAGAACTCTATCATTTTCACATCCTTATTAGAAAACCGCCAGGATGGGCATACTGTTTAAACCTCAGCATAGTCTTAGCTTGCAGCTGACAAAGTCTTTAGCTTCGGAAGACATGAAACTCTTCGAATTGTGCTAGCTTGTTTTCTAAGTGTAGAAAAGACCTTCCTTCTGATGAAGAAAAGCAGGTGTGGCGTTGGTGTTGTGACAGAGAGCTGTACGTCTTGGATCAGTGTCTCCCCTCCTGTGACGAGGATGAGGGGAGGGACAGTGGGCGTGCAGGTGAGAGAGCATGTGTGGTTGGGATACAGCCTCTGTTAGCTCCACACGTACTGAGCCATTTGGGACAGCGCGGGGCGCGTTTTGACGTCCAGTTGAGTTAGGTGAGCAAACAACCATGGCTTTCCATCTTTTATTTATTTAAAGATTTTCCTCAGGTATTAGTTTGTAAAGTCTGATGTTTATGAGAGCCATGTAGAAAGATACCATTTACACAAAGATCTTTTGCATGTATAGGTTGAGCTTCTTAAGTAGGTAAATGAGTTAAGTTGAGTAGAATTTCTGAGGAGCGTCTGCCAATAACAGTGGTTTCGGCTTTGGCATAATTGATATTTAGCTGTTCTGACAGTAATAGGCTAACAGATTCAGCTGTTCCCTGAGTCCCTCTTTGGAACATGCTAATAGGACCATGTCAACATAGTGGGGGATGCTTATCTTTTTAAAAAATTATAGTTGGGGATGGGTCTTTTATTTAAGAGCTGTAATGATTTGTGAGGTATGTGTTTTTTAAAAAAAAGGTGGTTGGAACACAGCCTTGTTAAATTTTTAGGAGTATAATTGCTTTAGCAAAAGATCATTTCAGTCATTTTGATTTTTATAGTATTTCGGTAAAGACTGAAAAGGGACACTAAAAGACTTGACTTTATACTAATGTCATAAAGCTTGGTCCATAGATAGGTTTAGGACTCAGGGTAAGATTTTAAAAGATATATATATCTAAAAATAATACCAAAGTCGTAGTGTTTTTAACCCTTTTTATTAAAGTTTTGGCGAAACAGCATAGGTTGGTGCTACCTTAGAATAGATAGGCCTAAGCTTCCCTGTTGTTGTTGTTGTTGTTTTCTTTTGCGGTACGCGGGCCTCTCACCGCTGTGGCCTCTCCTGTCGTTGCGGAGCATAGGCTCCAGACGCGCAGGCTCAGCGGCCATGGCTCACGGGCCCAGCCGCTCCGCGGCATGTGGGATCTTCCCGGACCGGGGCATGAACCCGTGTCCCCTGCATCGGCAGGCGGACTCTCAACCACTGCACCACCAGGGAAGCCCGTTGTTGTTGTTTTTAATAACAAGCTTCCGGATTGGGGGAGCCAGACTACAGTTTATTTGTACATTTGTATTCCCATCTCTCCACAGAGGGTTTGCGGTGAATAATCACAATGATGATAATGACAGCAGTAGTTAACATTTATTGAGTGCTTGCTGTGAGCTAGGTGCATGATCCTTGCATCGACCGTATGACGTGGGCACCGCTATCGTTTGTGTTTTGCAGTTGAGAAAATAATGCTTAGAGGAGTTGAGTAACTTGCCAGAGTTTCGCATTCTGGGAGACGGAGGCAGGGTGCAGACCTAGGAAGCCTAACCTTTGCTCCTAGTCTGTACAGAGGGGAGATGCAAATCAGAAGCAGTGGCCAAACCAGGAAGAAAGAGGAAAGGAAGCGTTCATGTCTTTAGGTCCCACAGCTGTTACGCCTAAACCATGAATTTGACTCTGAATTTCCTATAGCAAAAGAAAAAAGGTGGGGCAGGTGAATGGGGTATGGGAGAACACCATATAAAACCCTTGTCTTAGGACTTAATCCTCAAATAGAGCCCCCCTGTGGGAGCCTCCAGAGGAGACTCACTGGGAGATGTTGGAAATGATTTCTTTGGTAACGTTTCCTATGTTATATGTGGTGATGGGTTTCATAGGACTGCTTTTTTTGGATCCCACAACAAACCTTGAGGCCAGAATGCCCAAGCATGATTTGGTAAGAAGAGTTCAGTGAGATACCGTGTTGATGGACCATGCGAGTAGCTCGGAGTAGCTTGATCCACGTATAAAATCCAGAATACTCCCTCAGAATGGGAGAAAATATTTGCAAACGAAGCAGCTGACAAGGGATTAATCTCCAGAATACACAGACAGCTCATGCGGCTCAATATCAGAAAAACCACCCAATCAAAAACTGGGCGGAAGATCTACATAGACAATTCTCCAGAGAAGACATGCACATGGCCCAGAAACACGTGAAAAGCTGCTCAGCATCACTCATCGTTAGAGAAATGCACATCAACGCTACAGTGAGCTGTCACCTCACACCAGTCAGAATGGCCAGCATCAAAAAGTCTACAGACAGTAAATGCTGGAGAGGGTGTGGGGAAAAGGGAACCCTCCTGCACTGTTGGTGGGAATGTAAATTGATACAGCCACTATCGAGAACAGTATGGAGGTTCCTTAAAAAACTAAAAATAGAATTACTGTATGATCCAGCGGTCCCACTACTGGGCATATACCCAGAGAAAACCATAATTCAAGAAAACACATGCACCCCAGCGTTCATTGCAGCACTCTTTACAATGGCCAGGTCATGGAAGCAACCTAAATGCCCATCGACAGACGAATAGATAAAGAGGATGTGGCACATGTATACAATGGAATATTACTCAGCCATAAAAAGGAACAAAATAATGCCATTTGCAGCAACATGGATGGACCTAGAGATTGTCATACAGAGTGAAGTAAGTCCGAAGGAGAAAAACAAATATCGTGTAATATTGCTTATATGTGGAATCTAGACAAATGATACAGATGAACTTATTTGCAGGGCAGGAATAGAGTCACAGACTTAGAAAACAAACTTATGGTTACAAAGCGGGGAAGCGGGGAATGGGATGAATTGGGAGGTTGGGATTGACATATACACACTACTACGTATGAAATAGGTAACTGATAAGGACCTGCTGTATAGCACAGGGAGCTCTACTCAGTGCCCTGTGGTGACCTAGATGGGAAGGGAATCTAGAAAAGAGTGGATATATATGTACATGTATAACTGAATCACTTTGTAGTACAGCAGAAACTAACAACATTGTAAATCAGCTATACTCCAGTAAATTTTTTTTTAAAAATCCAGAATGCTCAGAGGAATGGAATAGATGGCTGCACATTTGCCAGTTAATCCTGGGCTTGGTGTATACTTCGGAAGTCAGATGAGCAGGTAGTAGTTAACACCTGTTTTGAAAATTGAGACGTATAAACAAGGCACATAGTGACAGTTGTTCATTTTTTTAAGCTTACAATTGAATGGGTAATTATCCCAGGCTAGGGGACTACCATGGAAGCCAAGATGGTAAATTTCCAGTAAGAAGGAGTTTTTCAGTCCTGTGAAATGCAGCAGAGAGATGACATGTCAGATAAGGACTGAAGTGTCCACTGTGTTCAAGGATAGGTCTTGTGTGTCTTAGCAGGAACAGCATCAGTGGAGTGTTGCAGAGTAGAAACCTCAATATATTGGGTTCCGCAGTGAGCGCAAGGTGAGGAATTGGCGACCCCATGTGTAGGCTGCTCTCGTAGCTGCACATTGTGTTGGGGAGGAGAGACCCGGGAGCTGGAGACCCCAGGGTCGAAGGAAGATTTTTGTATAAGGCCTTGAAGAGGCTTGAGACAGTTTGTATGCTAAGGAAAAGGAAGCGACGGAGAAGGAAAAAGTGAAGATAAAAAGCAGAGTGATGATGGGTGTTGCAGGGCCCACGTGACGGGGCCTGGAGGGGTTGGAGCTCAGATCGCAGAGGGTGGCAAGTGGATCAGCTCTCCTGAGAAGTGCGAGTGGCTCCCACGCCACCGCCCCACCCTCCCCTGGTCACACAGAGGGGGGCAGATGTGGACAAGGGGTCGAGCCTAGAGAAGGTGGATGATGTCCAGAGGTGAGTCACGCGCGCGTGACCCAGCTGGAGAGGTGGCTGCGCGCAGGGCCGCTCTCTCCTAGCCCTGCAGATGGGGCTGCTGTGGGAGTTGGAAATGAGGGCACTGGCGTGGAAGATGGCATAGGCTGGAGAGTGACAGAGAGGCCGAGAATCCTGGTGGAAGTACAGGTGTCTTCCTCTCTGCCGCTTCTTCCAGTGGCTGAGGGCGCTTTTGTACCTGGCAGCTCCCTCTGCCCCGGGGCTTCCTGGTTCGGGAGTGCGTGTGTGCAGGTGGCAGGGAGCCGCTGCGGAGGAAGGTGCATTTGCCCCCCTCTCTTACAGGAGGTTTGTGTTGAGTGGGCCGTGCATTTGAAACCCGATTAGAGTTGGCACGTGGAGTTACAAGTGAAAGACCAGAGGCCTTAGGGGTCCGTGTTGCTCTTGGGGACGCATGGAAATAAAGAAACGTCGATGATGCTCAGAGACTGAACTGCAGAGAGGCACAGCCCAGGTCAGGGTTCACCCTCCCAAGGGAGGGACTTCAGGGTGGGTCGGGGGCAGAGGAGAGAAGGGAAGATGCCTCATCATCGTGCAAAAGGCTGATCAAGAGAATGTCGTCTGTTCTGGGCACCAGAGAACAGCTCTCAGCTGGTATTTCAGCAGGAGCAGCGGCGGCTGAGGTAGGTTGTTTGGGGTGCTGGCGCTGTCTGTGGGCAGAAAGCAGGGAGCCAGTGTCAGCGGCGGTGGCTGTAGGGAGGTGTCAGAGAGGAAGCAGAGTGACGTGTAGCTTATGTGGTGACGGCTGAGTAGAAAAAGGGGGGGGCGGCATTTTTTCAGCCAGTTTTTAAATGAACAGCATGTTTTCTCAGGCCCTGGTAGCCTGATGGAGCCAAGAATCACGCCGCAGGGGCCACAGTGAACACCAGGAACCGGGAATTCCTTGCAAGTCTTGGTTTGGAGCCCCTTCCGTGTAACTGGGGGCTCCAGAAATGCCTTGTCCAGTTGCAGGCCCTGCACTACTCTGGTTACTCCCCCAGCAGCAGCAGGGGGCCACAGAGCTGTGTCTAGTGGGCTCCCTCTGCCGCGAGGTCTTCCTCATCCAGGGCGAGGACCAGAAGTCTCCGTCTCCTGACGCCACCCCCAGTCCGCTGTGGAGGACCCCTTTGCGTGCAAGGTGTGCTCTGGGATGGTGGATTTGTGCAGCCGACGTGGCCCGGCTTGTGCGCGGCTCTCCCTGCCCTCCTCTCTATGAGACCCCTGCCCAGGTTATGCGGCGCCTCGGGGAGGGGGCTGGAACCAGGCCTTGGGGGCGGTGGGACCCTCAGTGTGACTGGCAAACGCTGGGGCCGAGGCTTAGCCCACGTCTCGGCAGACGTGCTCCCACTCTCCTCTCAGCCAGGATCCTGTGGGGCTCAGGTGTTCTAGCCCTCTGCAGTGGTAGGGCACACACAGAGAGGTGGGCAGAGAGGCTGGGCTCTGAGACAAAAACCCAGTATTTGTCTCTGAGTTTTCTGTCTCCATGACGGGGCAAAAGAAATAAGGAGGAGATGGTTTGAGTGAAGGAATCATTACTGGCTTCGGGTATTTCCAGCTCCCTGTCCACCCTCGTTTTGTGGATATTTGCTTCTAGTTAGAATGCTTAGTAACAGTTTCAGGAATTCATTTAATCATTTCTCCTAGGTATGCAATTGTTTTTCTTTTCTTTCCTTTTTTTGGGGAGAGGCCGTGCCGCACGGCTTGTGGGATCTTAGTTCCTTGACCAGGGATCAAACCCGGGCCCTCAACAGTGAAAGTTCCGAGTCCTAACCACTGGAACGCCAGGGAATTCCCTGCAATTGTTTTTCTCAAGCAAATTTGGTTTTCAGTCACAAGTCCTGGATTAAGAACTGTTAGACAGGAAAGTCACAGGCCCCAAAATGGTGCCACTTGGGCTGAAGCCCACCCTGCCAAACCTCGACTTAATACCTGACTTAATTGCAGGTTTGACCTTCCTCAGAAGTGTAACTTACTCAGCCAGTCTGGAGTTTTCTGGTCAGCAGCAGTGAGGTAATATGTCATGTGGGCCCCCTCCATTCCCCCCCAAGGGAAAGGAAGAAGCAGTCTACCTGATAAAACTCCTGTCTTCCCTCCCTGCCCGAAAAGGTGTTCTGGACTGAGAAGAATTTTTTATTTTCTTTTGCTAATAGCTCCCTTGCCCAACCCTTCTTCCTATAAAAACCTTCCATTTCCTATAAAAACCTCCCACCTCCCACCCCCAGAGCCCTCTACTTTCTAGATGGGCTGCTGCCCAATTCATGAATCACCTCATAAAACCAATTAGATCTTCAGATTACTTGGTTAACTTCTGGGTTTTTTTTGGTTTTTTTTTACAGAGCCATAATTGTCTAACATTTATGAAATCATCCTGACACCTGAACCTTATACCCCGTTTGTTAACAGGCTGTCCCTGATTGGATCCACTTGCATCTTCTCCAACCTGTGGGCAGCTGGAGGGAACAGATTTTATCTATCCATTCCTCTATTACCTATGCTTAGCGCGCAGTAGCACCCAAAAATGAGATGAGAGCAGGGATGCCGAAAACCGTGGACCTTGAGTTTCTGTACTTGTATTCTGATGGGCCTTCAGAGGTTGCTGAGTGTAAGTGTGTTGGGGTTTATGTGTGAGAGGGGAGAGCTTCAAAGTGGGTGGGGATGTGCGATATATGGTGTATTGGTCAGGGTTCTCCAGAGAAACAGAACCGACAGGATGCATATATATAGAGGGAAGGATTTATCATAAGGAATTGGCTCACCTGATAACAGAGGCTGAGAAGTCCCAGATCTGCAGTCGGCAGGCTAGAGTCCCAGGAGAGCCCAGTGGTGCGGTTCCAGCCTGAGTCTGAAGAACCAGGAGAGCTGAGGGCATGAGTTTTAGTCCAAACAGCTGGCAGACTCCAGAGCCTCAAAGAGCTGATGTTTCAGTTGGAGTTGAGGGCAGGAAAAGACTGATGTCCTGGCTCACACAGTCAGGCAGGAGGGCTTCCCTCTTACCCCAGGAAGGGTCAGCCTTTTTGTTCCACTCAGGTCAAACAGATTGAATGAGGGCCACCCACGTTAGGGAGGGCCATCTGCTTTACTCAGTCGATGCTGCAAACATTCATCGCATGCCAAAGCACCCTTACAGGCACACTCAGCATAGCACTTGACCAAATGTCTGCCCCCAGCCCCAGTCAAGGTGACATATAAGATTGACGACAGTGATGGTTTGCACTGCTAGAATAATAGATAAAGTATAAAATGCAATATGATAATTCTAAAGCATCATGAAATCGGTGAATGAACTTCTACAGTTGCTGAATTAAAGATCCTTCTCCCACTTTGCAGGATTATTTTCATCTGAAGTTGACATAGTGCTTGCTGTTAAAAATGATTCAGATATTCACAAACTTGGCAGTCCTTAGTGATTGAATCATTCTTGTGTAGAGACCCTTTGATATAATGGGGAAAAACGTGCTGTTGATAAAAGAAGGGAGGTCAGATATTATAGGACAGGGGTTTTGATTTACAAACTGTTTTTTAAAGCACAGCAGCAGTGAATTGCTAGGCTGCTGTATTTTGTCTCCCTGTGTGCGATGCTGATTTCTGATCTTGGATCATATTTAAGTAAAATCAATGGTAGTTTGTGAATGTGAAAAATTTATATATTGTGATAGCCTTTTAAGTTATGAAAAATCGTATTGTTGCGGAAATGCCTGGATTCATTAAGAAAATGCTTTCGGTGTCTAGATATTCCTTTATCGGTATATTTCATAATTTATCCTTTATCACTGGAATTCTTAAAAAAATGCTGCATCGTTAAAACGAACGCAATAATGCCATTTGCAGCAACGTGGATGGACCTGGAGATTATCATACTAAGTGAAGTAAGTGAGACAGAGAAAGACAAATATTGTATGATGTTCGCTTATATGCGGAATCTGAAAAAAGTGATACAAACTTATTTACAAAACAGAAACAGACTCATAGACTTAGAGAACGAACTTAATGGTTACCAGCAGGGGAGGGTGCGGGAGGGATAGATTGGGAGTATGGGACTGACATACACACACTCCTATATCTAGAATGGATAACCAACAAGGACCTACTGTATAGCACAGGGAACTCTGCTCAATACTCTGTAATAACCTAAACAGGAATAGAATTTGAAAAAGAATTTGAAAAAGAATAGATAAGTGCGTGTGCGTGTGTGTATGTATATGTATATCTATAACTGAATCACTCTACTGTACACCTGAAACTAACACATTGTTAATCAACTGTACTGCAATATAAAATTTAAAAAGATGCATCACATATTCTTGTTTGTAAGTATTCCCCATAGCTCTCATAATTCTTTACAGTAAGTGCTGTGGAGTTAGTAAATAAATAAATGGAGTGGGGGTGCATCAGTGTCCCCTTTTTGAACGGTTTTAATAAGTATTCCTAATTGCCCTTATTTATTCACTGTCATAAATAGTAAATATTGATGATAACAGCTAACTCGTATGGAGTGCCGGTCTGAACCGGGGCTTTCTATGGCTTGTTTAGTCTAACCCTCATGGTAGCCTAGGAGGCGGGCGTTAATGATGCCTGTCAGGAGGCGGACCTGAGTGCCTCCTGTGTGCTGGGCGGGGGGAGTGTAGTAATGAACAAAACAACCATCGCTGGTGCCACACCCAGAGGAAAGACCGAGGGTCAGCAGCTGCTCCCCATTTGCTAATGACCACTGTGAGAAGGCTCTGGAAGAGACATCTGGGCCACCCTGACAGTATATCACACAGGGCATGGGAAAGGGTGTCAAGGAAGAAATTAGCTTTGAAAAACCACCTTTGCAGCCTAAGCTGAGTAGGCAGAGGGAGAGCAGGAGTGTTTTAGGCTGAGGAGGCAGCATGTGGACGGCAGGTGGGCGAGTTCTAGGAGCAGAAACAGACCAAGTGTGGTTGGAATTCCGAGGTGCCTGGAGTGGGGTGGCTCAGGCTGAGGCTGGGGCTAGATCACACCAGGTCTTTCTGGCTGTGCTAAAGATTTTGTTCTTTTTCCTAAGAGCAGTGGGCAGCCTTTGAAGTGTTTTATGTGGAGGAGTCCCAAGAGGATTTACTGTTTAAAAAGAACACTTTGGCTGCTATGATATGGACAGTGGGTTTGTGATGTATGATATTTTCTATTGCCATATAATTTTTAGCAACCGTATTGTCATCGGTCTGATAGAGGTGCTTAGATTTCTTAAACAGAAACCAAAAACTTAAAGAAATTCAGTCATAGGATTGGGGACGGGCGTCGAAAGGGTGGCTTTGGGGAGAAGGAAGGGATGATTCAAGGCTTAGAAGTCAGAGCTAACTCCCACTTCCTTTTTGTCACGGTGTCCAGAAGACTGAGTTTGTATTTGAAGCAGTATATGTTGAACAGCTGACCCAGATTCATTAAAAATCTGAATTTGAGCTTCTTTCAATTCATAATAATGCTTGCCTCCATCCCCTCTGAGCCCCACGGACCACATGTAAGGACCACATGAAAGATACCGAAGGCTTGGTAGCTGGATAAGACATGGTATGAGGAAGACAAGTAGAGATAAGCCTATTTTTATTTTATTTTACAATTTCTTTCCCTTTTATCTACCTCATGATGCCAGTGAAAGTTAAGACAGCTACCTGGCATGCGCGTAGGTTGGTTCTTACAGCTTCTCCATTATTTTCAGTTATTCATTTCTTTCTGACAATCCTTCAATAGGTTACCTACCGCCTCCATTTTTACCCTAAAATACAGAATTTTACACCCCATATGTAGAATTGTAGTTCCATAAAAGGTACAGTTTTCCTAATTTTTTCTTTTAAATTTTAGTTTCAAGCAACAAACCTTTAAAACCAAATACTCGAAAACTGTTCTGCTCTTGCGTAAGTTAAAATTAATTAACTGAAAAATTTTAATGTAAAGTTAAGGAGAGGTTGATTTCCATTAGCACAGAACTTCCTTTCATTTAACCTTCTTTGAATCTTTTCATGACTCAGAAGGAAAAAGAAAGGTAGGAGGTTTATAAAAACATTAATATATTTCATAATGCTTTCTGTCTTCTAAAATGTATGAAAATTCTCTTACAGTGGGATCGTGACCCAGACTTGTGTGTTCAAATGATCATGCCCCTTTTTCCTTTGCTTAGTTAATCCTGAGTGCAGCAAAGCTATAAAAATCACGAGTAGAGAAAAGTGGGTTGTGTTTTGAGAAAAATTTCTCGGGATTTATCATGGGATACTATTTTACATTGTGAGCATTTTTACTTTTGCTTTTATTTCTAATCATGATTGTGATTTTGAGATTATTTCTTTATATAAACATTGATAAAGAAAAAGTTAATCATGGTAGTAATATTTTAACAGAATAATTTTTTTGTATTTGCCTAAGGAAGAAATAAAGAATTTTTTTTAAAATTCTTTTTAAAACAAAGCAAAATAAAACTGAGCTACTTTAAGCAGTTGCAGTGTTGTGGGAAAAGAAAAGCTCGGGCACGCATGCTTTTGATAGTAGACATTGTGACGTGTATGCTTTCTTAATAAAGTCTGACATTATCAAATTGATTAACTCAACATGGGGCCTAATCAGATTTAACTATGGTTGGCAGCTGTACGCTAGAAGAATAGTAATACAGAGGGGGAATGAAATTAGCTTTTTAATCAGCTGTATTAGATACAGAACTAAAAAATGTATCAAAAGTGTTCATTATTTCACAGCAACATGTAAAACTGTTGTATTTCACATAGTAGCCTTCCCAAATCTATGCTGACTTATATTTTCAAAGATTGACTACTGCCAAAAGCTAGGCGTGCTAATTAGACTTTCATCTGATAATTGATGGTGTGGGTTTCAAGCATTTATGATTTCCTGCAGGCTTCAAAAGTCAACATTTGTATCCACATATCATATTTACCGTGTAAATAAACCTCAGACTAACCCAACCCATCTAAGAACTAGAACCCAAACCACTGATGACTTTTCCTGGGATCAACATAAATACTTCTCTAAGAAATTTGTCATTGCAAAAATAATTGTTTTCCTTTTTGCTTTTAAAAATATATAATCATGAAAAGTTAATAAATGATACATAAGAAAGAGTCCCAAATTAAGGGGTTGTAATTGAGTCTGATTCTGCTAGGAACTGTCGCTTGAGCCTTAGAGGTTATTTAGACAGTAAGTGCCTGCTGTGTGCAGGCCATTCAGGGCTCTACAGTTTTGACCAAAACAGCAAAGATGCCAGCTTCTTTCAAAACACTGTTTTGATGTGCTGAGAATCCCTGTTGAGGATAGCAGGCATTAATTAACCTGTGAGGACTAATTTTCACCCACTGAGAAATAGGCATGACAAAAATAGTCTGAATTTCTAAATTGTGTTGCATAAAGTGTATGCACAGAATTTTCTACTCCACTAGGTGTGGCATCCAGCTTTTAGTCAGTGTTCTAAAGCTATTGAGCTAATAAAACTTTGAGTATTCAAATATTACCCAGTCAAATGTTATCATTTGGAATTAAGGTAACAAAACAGCTGATAAGTGAGTGGAAAGGTACGCAAATCATGAGGAGCAATTTTCACCCTCTGGGAAAAGAATAACTGCGTTTCAGAGAGGAATTTTCAAATAAATGTGCATTAAAGTGTACTTAGATGCCATGTATGTTAACACATAATTATGTTAAATGCATGTATGAGAAAGAGTGTATATTACATTTCTCATGTTGCTTAAGATTTCTGACTTAATTAGTACAGTGTCATGACTAGTTTTAATTCAGAAAGTTAAATATATTTAATTTAGGAAAAAGAAGCCATAGCTGTCATTTTAAGAAGGTACAGTAGTCCCCAACAGGTTCTCATTGTAAGATAGTATAATTTTTTAAAGGTTTGGTGTAAGTCCCTGAGTACATTCAATTAGATAACTTACTCAAACTTAACCTTAACTATGATTTTGCAGATGAGAATGAGAGTAAAAATATTCCAGGTCCAAGAGGGATTATCTTGAGGAATTTTAAGTGCCTGTAAACAGTAGCTTATAATAAACGTGTATTTAGCTGTCACTGTAGCCTGTTTAACTGCTGTTTAACTGCACTGTTTAACTGCACTAAATTATAAATAGTAATCAATAACTTATGAAATCTGAAACTAATTTGGAATAAACAGAATTGATTTGTGGTAGAATTCAGCAATAAATTTTGCATAAATATGCTATTATAACCGGAATTGCCAAAATCCTAGCAGTATAAATCCAGGCATAGCAATATTAGATGTGATTTATGACTTTTGATAGTTTAAGCAGATATTCACCCATTCATTTTGTGATTTTTTTTTTTGGATCACGTAGTGATAAATCATTCAGTATACTAAACTGTTACTTCTTAACATTATTGGAATTTACATACACTCTACTGATCAGATCTTGAGTCACTGGGTAAGTTTTTAAAGGTAGGAGGTTGGGAAGAAACAAATCCACCGTTTAATTTATTCTCTATTATAAATGTGGTTTTAAAACAACTGTCATTTTAAAACTTGTATTATTCTTTACAGGTAATAAATCGACACATTCCGTTCAGTAGTTGAAGTGTCATCTCGGGAAATGCTTACCCTTCTCTCCTCAGTACCTCTGTCACCACTCACTCACTGATGCTTAAAATGTATTAGTAATCAGCAGTGCCTTTCATTCACCTATTAGGAGGCCATAAATGCAGATAACCTGGGAGAGAAAACATGTTCGACTTACCGCCATATTAAGATTCAAATAATTGATACCAAATTCCTTTTCGTAGGAGGCTTTGGTAGAGAAGAGAGCACAGTGGGACAGGGTGGAGCTTGTAGCAAAGGTAGGCCAGGGGTACCAAAGATAAATAACTTGCCACAGCGTATTCTAAAACCTTGCCAAGGGCAATCCCTGTGATTAAGTTCCTTTATAAAACAGTTTGGGGAGGTTGTTTTTCTTTAGCTTTCATCTGCAGCTCTTTCTGGTATTCAGTGTTGCACCCCTAAGTGTAGTTTGTTAATGGTGGGAATTTTGTTGGTGCTTATTTTCTTAGGGAAATGTAAATGTGCATATACTGTAGTCCCCCATAACTGTTACAGGGAAGAGCTGGTACCAATCAGGATCCCTTTGGTGCCACTTGAACTGGGGAGCTTTGAGGCATCATGAGTGATACTAGACATGGGCGCCCAGTCTCTTTGGTCCTGCTTTGTTTCACATTTTGCACTCTTTTTTTCCATCTGTAGTTGGCAGCTGACAAGTGTTGAGGCTGCCGCTTTCTTGGGAAGCCTCTTGGCCTGCCAGCAACCCCGATGGCCCGGTTGTCTTACGCGCTCAGAGGTGCTGCCTTCTTTTAGTGGCGCTGGCCACAGTTGTCCTAACACGCTGCTTGGCATATAACCCTGCTTGGGTTCAGTTCGTATTTGTTGCATAAAGGAGTTAATACCGGAGACCCAGCTTCTTTGTTTCTGCTTCGTAGTCTCCTTTTCCGTTTTTACTGATTCTGTTTTTCTTCGTTCATGTTACCTTCTCTCTTATTTTACGTTCAGAATTCCCATAGAGGGTCAGATGGGTCAGTTACCATCAAACCTGGGGTGACCAGAGTTCTTACACCAGCTATCCCCAAGAGCTCTGGTTTCTCTTCTGTTCAACCCTCGGTGGGTTGCTTTTGACTAGGGTGTGGAGTCCTATTCTGATTGGCTGTGTTTTGGGTGAATGGCTGGCCTGACCCAGAGCTTATGCAGTCAGTCACCTGTGTGTGGGCAGGGATTACTGTGGTTGGCCGTTAGTAGAGTTTGAATGGAAAAATGTATTTTATCTTCTAAACATGCTATTTATTTATACATTAACTGAGAAGTGTCAGTTTTTATGGGGGATATATTACATGGAAAGCATGTATTCTTGTATTATGAAGGTTAAAAGTAAAACTTTTAATGAAAAAGTTGTATTTTTGTCTAGAGGAAGAATTTTTGAAGATTTCATTTTTATTTTAGGTATACCTACTTATATCCACTTATAGCTACTTACATCCACTTATATTGTAGGTATATCTATATATACACACACCTTTCAGTATATCTATTTATATACATTCTGAGATGTTTTCATGATACTAAAAAATACAGTTGTGGTCCAATTTTAATAAAGCTAAATGCTTTACAAACAATTAATTTTCTATAATTTTTTTTTATTTTTTAAAGTTAATTTTATTTTTGGCTGCATTGGGTCTTCGTTGCTGCACGCGGGCTTTTTCTAGTTGCAGCGAGCGGGGGCTACTCTTTGTTGTGGTGCGCAGGCTTCTCATTGCTGTGGCTTCTCCTGTTGCGGAGCACGGGCTCTAGGTGCGTGGGCTTCAGTAGTTGTGTCACGTGGGCTTCAGTAGTTGTGCCACACAGGCTCAGTAGTTGTGGCGCATGGGCTTAGTTGCTCCGTGGCATGTGGGATCTTCCCCGACCAGGGCTCGAACCCGTGTCCCCTGCATTGGCAGGCAGACTCTTAACTGCTGAGCCACCAGCGAAGTCCCTAATTTGTTTTTAATGTTAAGAATAAATAACCAGAAAATCTTGTGAATAGAAAACTTTTTTTTCAACTATACTTCAATAAAATGGATAAATTTATAAAAACTTCCTGAAAATTTCATTAACAGTGACATAAATCTGTTAAAGCCCTTAGAAACCTAAGAAATACAGAATAATTTGAATTATTTTTATTGAAGAAGTAGATACAGGCCAGATTTTCAAAAGTAGGTTTATTGTTTATTAATAAAGTACTCAATTTATTGAGTACCTCCTTTGTGTCACAGATACTTTGGCTGTAGTTTTAATTCAGTCTTCAAAATGATCCTGGAAGCTTGAGGGAATTATCTAAATTTTGCAGATGAAACTCAGATTTTGGGATGTGGTCGCTTGCTCTCTAAGCTTTGTAACCAGCAAGGAAGAAACAGCAGATCTCCATGTTTTTCCAAAGCCCAGCCCTCTCCTCTATGCCGTGTGTAATTTCTACTGTCCTGTGCAAATTACTACTTTGCAATGAATAAAATTTTAAAAATTGTATCACTGTTGGAGACTCTGAGAAATTTCTCATTACATTGTGTTTTTACAAGCTTTCATTTAGGTCCTCCTGTCATCCCGGTATAGTTGGTGGTGGATCAGTGTTCATTGTAATGAATTAAGTATAACCATTGCTCTAATGACACAGCCTTAACTTTTAATGTAATTATGTATCAGCTTCTATCCTATTGTAAAAAATTTCCTCTGCTCTTCTCCCACCAGACTGATACAAGCAAAAGCACACACATATAAAATTCTCATGTTGATAGCTGATAAATTTATAGGGCTTTTTATAGGAGATGATACCCCATCAAGTTTGAGTTCACTTTATCTGAGTTGTGAATAAAATTTGCTTTGTATACTTAACAGTAATACTGTATTTGATTAACCCAAGCCTTGTATTCTACAGTGTGAAATTTAGAGTTTTATCCTCTTTCAGGATAAAAATTCTGGTTTTATATGCCAACAAAAAAAACTAAAGTGAACTTAAAAAGTAGAGTCTGTGTATTGTCAAAGTAGTGAATATGAAAATAACTGGGTTCAGCTTGTTATTCTAAACACATATTACATAATCATTTATAGAAGCCTTGATTAAAAAAATGCAACAGTGAATTAGTTTAGTAATGAACTAGGTTAGTTTGTAGGCAAAAGACTCTGGTCAGGATGAGATTTAGAGCTGTAAGATATACATTAGTATATCAGAATTGGCAGAAACTTAGATAGGGCTAAAGTTCATGTTTTGTCAGATTGAATGGTAGCCAAATGATTCCAGAGGTGGGTCTAAGTTGTCAGGATAGTTTAAAAAGGCTGATTTTTTGTCGGTAAAATTCTTATCTAAAGAGAAGTTAATAACGCCACCCTCCTGTGTCCACTCTTGTGAATACAGATTAATAGGTGATGGATCCACAGTGCCTCTGAGGCAACCAGTACAAATTTTTTTCTTTCTAGAAAGTTGAAACTTAGTTGTTTCACAGATAAAACTCAGGCTTTAAAAAGTGGTCACTTGCTCCCCAAATTTGTAACTAGCAAGCGGCGGGGGGTGGGGGGGGAGCTGAGACTTGAACCCACCTTCATCTTATTCCAAAACACATGCTCTTTCCTCTGTATTGTGTGGGGCTTGAAGCAAATGCCAAATCTGCCAATTTGCAAGATTTCAGACCCGAGATCAGTGGTCCTCGCAGTGTGATCTCCAGGCCAGCAGCTTGAAATGTCACGTGGAAACTTGTC
The DNA here is from genome assembly GCF_937001465.1 of Orcinus orca. NCBI lineage: Eukaryota > Metazoa > Chordata > Mammalia > Artiodactyla > Delphinidae > Orcinus > Orcinus orca. The sequence goes on along the minus strand of NC_064563.1, from coordinate 5,672,995 downwards.
AGCAGCACAGATGATCAGGCTGCACCCCACACCACTGAAACAGAAACTCTGGGGGTGGGGCCAGCAGTCTGTTTTAACTGGCCCTCCTGGTATTTCTGATGCACGCCAGAAGTTCAGGAATCACTGCCCTAGGTATCTTTGCGACTTGAAACCTTAAGAATGCAGATAAGAGGGGTTCTGTACAATGTAGGGCTGTTCCTACTTAGAGTGGTGTTAGGAATAAACCCATTTTGTGACTAGTTGATTATAATTCAGGTACAATCTGAATTAATAACACTCCAACTCCAATTCTCTGTAGGGAAAATTAAAAAAAAAAAATCCAAAGAGTAAATTTGATCAAAATTTGGTTTATCTGGTTTACAGTTTTTTTTTTAATAGCCATCAGTCATAATGTTTCTATTTTAGACTTAGCCATGTTGAGGGAATTAGAATTTGGGTAAGAACTATGTAATATTTACGTGTTATGAAACATAAATATAAAAAACAAACAACTTTTTTTTACACTGAAGAGAAGTTACAATATTTAATTTTAATGAAGTGTATGTGATTTTAACATAATCTCTTATTGGCCTTACCTGTGCTAATAAAATATTTGGACATTTTATCAAGAGATTTTGTTAAAATAGCGTAGGATGATTTTATTCTTTCCCAATGCTTCGGTGAAGAATATTTGTTTGAACTGACTGGATATTTGCTGATATTAAGAAATTATTATTTGTGTAAGTATGTGTAAGAGAGGGGGTGATACTTTGCATATGTTGAACAGGGGGAGTATTTGTCTTTTAAAGTTAAGGCATAATTTCATCTGTAAATATTTCAATATGTATCAGGGATTTGCTTTAAAATAATTGGAGTGGAGGTAATGAGAATTAATACATGGGGGTAGAATGGAAACGTGGTCAGTTGTGAATTGATAATTGTTGAAGCTGAATAAAGGGGGCTGTGGTCTGAATGTTTGTGTGTGTCCCCCCACTTATTCCCCCTTCCCCACAGTATGTTGAAATCCTAGTGCCTGACGTGAGGAATTAGGAGGTGGGACCTTTGGGAGGTGCTTAGGTCCTGAACGTGGAGCCCACGTGAATGGGGTTAATGGTCATAAAAGAGACTCCACAGAGCTCCCTAGACCCTTCCACCCCGTAGGATGCAGCCGCTACCCTGTGAGGCGCTGGCTCTCACCAGAATGCCACCATCCTGGTGCCTTGATCTTGGATGTCCCAGCATCCAGAACTGGAAAGAATTAATTTCTGTTGTTAATAAGCCACCCCGTCTTCCCAGTCTAGGTACTTGTTACAGCAGCCTAAAGGGACTAAGATAGTAGTATATAAGGGCATACTCTTTTCTCTTCAAGTATGCTAGTAATCTTTTATTTTTATATTTTATTTATATTTAAAATAAAATATCTTTAAAGTTGGAAAGAAAAAACCCACCGTTGATACTAGCTCAGCAGCCTCCTCACACAATGAAAGTTTGTTACTTGACCTTCCTGGATTGTAACTCATCTCTTAAACAATTTCCAAGCTCTCTAAGTGGCTAGATGAGAAACAATAATGAAAAATAAAAAAAGAAATAATCAGGCAAGCATACCATCAGGATAGCTCTGTAGTTAATCGCTGATGTGGGGAGATGCTGGCATTTACTTGTGCGTAAAACAGGTGTTCAAGAAATGTCTTAAATATTGATAGATGCATTCTCATCTCCGTGAAAATTAATGTGTTGTCAAAGCTACAATAAGCAGAAAAGAAATAAATATTGGAAAGAACGTAGATCAGCTTTTATGTTATGATATTCTTAGTGTTGTAAGAGTCTACTTATTAAAAAGTAAAAGAAACCCTATTTCTCAAGGAAAAAAATAATGTTAACCGAAAACTTTTCTGAACAAGAAGCAGTTTGACACATTGCCACTGCCTGATACGATTTTTCAAATGCGATGTATGAATAGAAATTAACAAACAAAAGCAATCAGGAGGAAAAACTATTAAAACCGTCACTTTAAAATACCACATGATGCTGCCATAAACGTAAAACGTAGGGTCCATTTCCAGACGCCATGTTTAAAACATCTTTTTGATTGTGTTTACAGTTCTCCCTTTATATTTTTAAATACACACATTAGCTGAAGACTGTGGTATTTTAAATGCTTCTTATTTAGTTTTAAAATGTCCAAGTATTTCTTAATATATAGTTAAACTTAAGTTATGAAACTGTGAAGAAATGGCAGGTGCCAATGACATTACAATAAAGCCTTTTATGATCAAATTGTAATAAATAGTTTTATTTAAAATTTCTACTTTAGGAACATAATAGTTCTGTAAAAGTGATTTTCCTTACTGTGATAAAATTTTTCTTTAAAATACAATTATATTTTTGCATAAAGATGATTGATAGACTCTCTGATTTCTCTTGTGATGTGTGTGTATGTGTGTATTCAAAATTGACTAAAGAGGACTCGTTGAAATATTTCTAAAGGAAAATCTGAGTTCACAAAAAAGGTGAACATAAAAGACATTTCAAGTCAAACCACCCAGTGAAAAGTGGGTTTTAGAAAATATGCATAAGAATAATTTGCCAGAACAAAATCCAAATATGTGTTTACTCTGCTGAGCAACTACAAGGTACTAGCTGCTGTGTCTAGTTAGGTCAGTACAATAAATGAGGGAGCACTTAATCTAGATTGTGGGATGGTTCTTGAAGCTGTTCAGGCCACATAGCGCCCAAGGTTTGCAGTCTCTACTGGTCTAGATCACTGTTCCTCAAACTTGAATGTAGGTGAGAATCATCAGGAGATCTTGATAAAAATGAAGATTTCGTTTTTAGGAGGTCTGGAATGGAACCTAAGGTACTGCATTCCCAGATGATTCCAGTGTAGGTCTGAAGACCACTCTTTGAATAGGAAAGGATAGGATTATCATAGTTGTGATTTAGTATTGAAAATCTCAGGTAACATATGATTATAGATAATATATTTCCACTGACTTTAAAATATGTACTTTAAAAAAATGTTATTTATTTATTATTTATATAGCAGGTTCTTATTAGTTATCTATTTTATACACATCAGTGTATACACGTCAATCCCAATCTCCCTATTCATCCCACCCCACTCCCACCCTGCTTTCACCCCTTGGTGTCCATACGTTTGTTCTCTACATCTGTGTCTCTATTTCTGCAATTGAAAACCAGTTCATCCGTACCATTTTTCTAGGTTCTACATATATGCTTTAATATATGATATTTCTTTTTCTCTTTCTGACTTCACTCTGTATGACAGTCTCTAGGTCCATCCACGTCTCTACGAATGACCCGGTTTTGTTCCTTTTTATGGCTGAGTAATATTCCATGGTATATATGTACCACATCTTCTTTATCCATTCATCTGTTGATGGGCATTTAGGTTGCTTCCATGACCTTGCTATTGTAAATAGTGCTGCAATGAACATTGGGGTGCATGTGTCTTTTTTGAATTATGGTTTTCTCTGGGTGTATGCCCAGTAGTGGGATTGCTGAGTCATATGATAATTCTATTTTTAGTATTTTAAGGAACCTGCATACTGTTCTCCATATGGCTGTATCAATTTACATTCCCACCAACAGAGCAAGACGGTTCCCTTTTCTCCACACCCTCTCCAGCATTTGTTGTTTGTAGATTTTCTGATGATGCCCATTCTAACTGGTGTGAGATGATACCTCATTGTAGTTTTGATTTGCATTTCTCTAATAATTAGTGATGTTGAGCAGCTTTTCATGTGCCTCTTGGCCACTGTATGTCTTCTTTGGAGAAATGTCTATTTAGGTCTTCTGCCCATTTTTTAATTGGATTGTTTGTTTTTTTAATATTAAGCTGTATGAGGTGTTTATATATTTTGGAGGTTAATCCTTTGTTGACTCGTTTGCAAATATTTTCTCCCATTCTGAAGGTTGTCTTTTCATCTTGTTTATAGTTTCCTTTGCTGTGCAAAAGCTTTTAAGTTTCATTAGGTTCCATTTGTTTATTTTTGTTTTTATTTCCATTTCTCTAGGAGGTGGGTCAAAAAGGATCTCGCTGTGATTTTTGTCATAGAGTGTTCTGCCTATGTTTTCCTCTAAGAGTTTTATAGTGTCCGGTCTTATATTTAGGTCTCTAATCCATTTTGATTTTATTTTTGTGTATGGTGTTAGGGAGTTTTCTAATTTCATTCTTTTACATGTAGCTGTCCAATTTTCCAAGCACCACTTATTGAAAAGACTGTCTTTTCTCCATTGTATATCCTTGCCTCCTTTGTCATAGATTAGTTGACCATAGGTGTGTGGGTTTATCTCTGGTCTTTCTATCCTGTTCCATTGATCTGTATTTCTGTTTTTGTGCCAGTACCATATTGTCTTGATTACTGTAGCTTTGTAGTATAGTTTGAAGTCAGGGAATCTCATTCCTCCAGCTCTGTTTTTTTTCCCTCAAGATTGCTTTGGCTATTCGGGGTCTTTTGTGTCTCCATACCAATTTTAAGATTTTTTGTTCTAGTTCTGTAAAAAAATGCCATTGGTAATTTGATAGGGATTGCATTGAATCTGTAGATTGCTTTGGGTAGTATAGTCATTTTCACAGTATTGATTCTTCCAATCCAAGAACATGGTACATCTCTCCATCTGTTTGTGTCATCTTTGATTTCTTTCATCAGTGTCTTATAGTTTTCTGCATACAGGTCTTTTACTTCCTTAGGTAGGTTTATGCCTAAGTATTTTATTCTTTTTGTTGCAGTGGTGAGTGGGGTTGTTTCCTTAATTTCTTTTTCTGATCTTTCATTGTTAGTGTATAGAAATGCAAGAGACTTCTGTTTATTTATTTTGTTAAAATATGTACTTCAAAAAAATTGTTTTCTTGGGCTTACAGAATATCGTTGGCTTACGGCTGCTGCTAGCCTCTGCCGTATCTTTGCTGATTGGGTACATTGCTCCTTGAGGTAGATACATAGCTTGGCCGGCCGCAAGGCCTTCATGAGTTAGAAAAAGACGCCTGCCCTCGGTATATGGAACCCTGCACAGTCAGGCTTGAACCTAAGCCCTCACTCACTCCCTGGGCCAAGAGGCTTTGTGCAGTATACAGACTTGCAAGTTACTAGATGATTCTGCCTTGTTTGACCTCTGAGTACAAAGTTACAAAACAGTGTGAAAAGACATTTCAAATAATCATAATACTATGTAATAATTAATATATATATAATTACATATTATATATGTGATAACAAAATCAACTGCTCAAAAAGTTTATAAGCTAAGCACGAAATCTTACCTTTTCATGTGTTGTAATAGTAGGATTTTCCTCTACCATTTTAATATACTTGCTGTAAAAATGAATACTGTTGCTACCCAGGCTAACTAAAATGCAGAGCACATATACATATTTAAGCAACATACTGTTGACCATGGTAACTTAGACGATAGCCACATCCACAGATTTGTAATCCAGGGAAGTGGTTCTCAAATTTATGGTATCAGGCAAAATGAGAAAAATAAGCTAATGTAGTGAGGTTTTCATATTTATAAATTTATTTAAGGGACTTTTCATTATTTATTACTAGTTTTTGGCGTTAAAGTGTCTTCTTTGTGAAACAATGTTGGGAATATATTACGGGTATATTTTTGTGTGTGTGCTTGTGGGAAGGCATGCATACCCATGCTGCTTCTTTTCCTGCCTTTTTTTTTTTTTTCCCCAAAGGGAGAAACCGCTTCTCTTCCTGGCCTTTAAGAAAGAAGAGGAATACCAAGGCTGAGCCTGGTAAAATTTGGAAGTAGATAAAATGATAGCATTCTTTTACTTTTCTTACCTCTCAGAGATCCTCTCACCTGTCTCCTAGGTGCCTCATAAATAGTTGCCAGCTCTCTTTGTTGCACTATGTCATGAAAATTCACCAAGTCCTGGGAGCAGTCCAGGCCTTGAGGATAACCTCCTGCTACCTGGAAGTGGCATGGTGGCTAAGTTCCTGCCTTGCCACTTAATAGCTGTGTAGCCATTACGTAACCTTGACAAAGCTGTGTGACCTATTTGTGCGTCTTTTGATTCATATTTAAAACCAGGATAATACTACATCCCTCCTGTGGTGCTTGTGATTATTAAACGCCTGGCACAGCGCCAGTCCCATAATAAGCACTCAGCTGCTTTATTGTCCTCACCCTAATTTCAGCTGTTGCGTGGAAAGCAACAGATTAAATAAAAATTCACATCCCTCCCCCAATTCTGTTTCAGTCCCTCTCTGTGTGATCCGCTTTCCAGGTAATTCTTATATTTAAGACATTACCCTGTGTTATACGTAAGACATTATTCTAAAGATCCTCTCAGAGTAGACTTCATCTTGGACCTGGCTTAGCCACTAAGGATTGATTATATGTTCTCCTACACATGAGCGGGCAGAGATATTGACTTGTTCACTTTGTTTAACACTGTATCTACAATGCCTAACAGCGCCTTCAATGTGTGGTCAAACCTCATGTTTTATGAGATAACATAGTCTTTTAAAAAAATTGAGAGCAAACATTGGTTCTAGGTATGTTACAGAGACCTTAATGGTGAATTCACCGAAGTGTAAGAAATTAATCATCTGTGAGGATTCTTCCCATGGCTTGTTAAAAAAGATCAAATGAGCTACATTTAAATCATAATCTTATTCCCTGGTATAAAAATTTTTTGATTCAACTTTAGCAGTCATATAATAATGTTTCTTTTGAATTAAGAAACATAGTTCTTAGGCAGCGAGGATGCTCATAAGTATAATCTATAAAGTGTTTTATTTACCTTGAATAATTTACTAGGGCACTGAATAAAAATGCTAAGAAACTAATAGTTCCACAATAATTGTGCAGTGATCTTATTTTTGAGTGAGGCATTTTCAACTATGTGTTAGTAGAAGAAAAAACTTAAATGTCCTTGGTAAAACGTTATTCACAGCATCACGATAGGTATAAAGCAGTTCTTACTGAGTCGTAATGATAAATCAGTGTCTGGTTAAACTAGGAAAAACACTGGTATTTAGCATATGCTTTTTCCTGATGTAAGTTGTATATGTGGTCAACTGATTTTGTAATAGTAGATTATTTGACATAGATTAATTGATGAGAAACCTTGATTTTCAATGGTGTGATGTTATCCTCTACCTTCCTTGATTATGATCTTAGATTACTCTACCAGAACAGAAAAGATAATCCAGAAATGACTTATCTGATTTCCATTGCTCTTTATCATCTGTGTTCAGTTCAGAGTATAGGGGGTTTGGTGTATCTTTCAATTTCATCATTATCTGCTCTAAAGATATTCTGTTCAAATATGTTATGACCATAACTATAGCCAGGAAGGTAATTATTGTCTCAGTCTACAGAATTACTCTCTAAAGCCAGTCACTCTACTGAATACAGAAACTTCATTGTTTCCATCTGCCTGAGACTGAGTGTAAAACCACTTCTCACAACTGCCCCCCTCACTCTTTTCCGTTCAAATGTATATAAATATCTGCAGTTAAAAATAATCATCTTAGAAACCTGTTTACATGTAATATCCGTCTCTCTTTTGTTGTTATTGCCATCTTCCCTTTCTCTAGCCCTTTTAAAATTCGTCCACTGTGGGATGGCTTCTGCAGATCAGCTGAGTCTCCTCTCAGAGGCTGTCAGTAACCTCCTTCTCGCTAAATTCTAGTGTCTGCTTTTGCTCACTGAAGTCATCTCCTGCCTTGATTTCTGCAGTCCTGTGCTTATCTCTGATACTTCTTTCTTGGTCCCTCTGCTGGTTTCCTTTCATGCCTCAAAGTCTTTTCTAAGGCAGAGGTCCTCATCCTCTGCTTCTGTCTGCTTTAGGGTTGCACAGTCCGCCAAAGAGATCTCTGTCAGTGATGTGAAGGAATGAATGGACCAAGTTAGGGACACAAGTAGTAAGAAAGCAGATCCCTGTCCAGAAGGAACACCGCTGTTTGGCTTACTTTCCTGTGGGAAAGGAAGGTTTCCTGTAATCAGATCTTCTAATTAAGAAACGTATGAGAAGTCTAAATATTTATATGAAATATTCCAGATTTTGAATGTTGGCAGTCAGTTGAAGTCTGGGAATACCCAGATGAGAGGGGCTTGGCATGGTACGCTGGTTGGAAAGGGGTTATGTCGCTGGTACACTGCACAGCCATGTAGTCTACGTTATAATACGCACCACTTGTACTACCGTAAGGAGTGTTCTTAGAGAGTGCCTTGAGGCTGTATTTTCACAGCAAGTGCGTAGTTTTGAATTTGAATATATGTATATTGTCTGGGGGTGACAGAGAGGAAAGGTTGATGGAGACGGTAGGGGTAGATGTCCCCCAAGCCACTCTTCCTGCCACAACTATTGGAAGCTGATTTTTTTTTTTTCTTTTTTTAAACCACAGTCCAAGCAATATGACTATGGACCTTTAAGTTGTAACCTCAGCTCTGAATCTTGGAGAGCTCATATATTCTCCTAGCTTCCAACATTTAAATAGAAGGTAGAAAACTGAAATTCTGGTTCCTGTTCCAGAAAGTTTTAGCTGGTGACCTGGGAGTCGCAGTTCTTTGGCCATCGGTTGGCTCCACTTTGAATTGGAGGCAAGCACTTATCTCCCTCAGAATGATAGGGCAGCTCAGCTCAAGGACCTTTCCAGTTCGAAAATGTATGATTCTCGTATTCTCAGTCTCTTTCTCGTCTGACCTCTCACACTAGGTCTCATGTTATGTTTCCGACCACTTTTGGAACATTTTGCTACTTCACTGTTTCTTTTCTTGGCCAGTTTAAAATTAGCATGTCTCAAATTGAACTCAGTTTTTTCCCAGTCTAGTTCCTTTCTGTTTCTTTGTCTTAATCATTTTCCTGATAAATCAGACTTGTGAGAAGTTGCTGATTCACGTCCCTCCATACTCCTGTCCTTTGGCCCAGGACTTCCCGAGACCTGGCAGCCACACGTTGCTCTGTAGCTTATCTCCATGACTCTGGTCTCTCTGTGTCCATGATGCCCTTTCCAGCCATGTCCAGTCTACTGTCAACAAAGCTCTGACCGTTCTACTTCTTTTTTCAGAAATGCCAGTGGTTCTGATTAGGTAGGAACCTACTAGATATGTTTCTCTTTCAGATTTTCAGAGACCCTGTAGTCTTATCCTTACCCTATCCAACTATATTTCCCACTATGAAATAGTTATCACTCCGAGTTAGGAAGACGCTTTATTACCGGTTATGTCTCCTGTCTCATGTCATTGTCTGTTACTCTTCTAGCAAAATCCCCCTCATCCTTAACAGCCTAATTTCATGCTTTCTGGGAATCTCCTCTGGTGACCCTAGCTCATACTGACTTCTTTCTTTGAATTTCTGTTACATCTAATGAGTGCTACATGGCTTATCGCTTAAAATCTTAGATACTTTTGGAGCTGGGAAGTACCTTAAAGATCAGCTCATCAGTGCATTTTATAAATGATAGAAAATTTGCAACTTGCCCTCGATCATATTAGTTAATAGCAAAGCGCAAACTTCCTATGTGGTTTGGCCAAGGTAGTATGGAAGCGGCTGTAGACAATACTTAAAACTAATAAATGTGGTTGTATTCCAATAAAACTTTACCAGAATTATGGCTTATGGGCTGTAGTTTGCTAACCTGTTCTAGAATATTACTAACAACTGTCCTAGCAAATTTTTCCTTTTATGTTGGTTTTAGAACCAACACATTAAACATACAGACACACACACACGTTTTTAAAAACTCTTAATTTTTCTTTGAATTGTCATCAGATAAAGAAGGAAGGGCAATTTACTTTTTATTATCAGGTACAAATTGTCATGTTTAATTCAACTTCAGAAGTCATACAGTAATGTTTCTTTTCAGTTGAGAAACATCGCCCTTAGGTAATAAGGAAGCTTTTAAGTATATTCTGTATAGTAGATCCATGATCTGCATAAATGTGGGGTGATGCCATTCCAGTGACTAGTGTAGGATTTTAAATCACAGAATTATTGTTTTTCCTCATCCTCCAGATACTTGGAATAAAACAAAAGTAAGTTACTGAACCAGGGGTCACAACAACTTATTACTGGAGCTAGAAGCAGAACTGTGTAACTCAGTCTATCTACTAAAGCCTGCTGAGGTACAGCAGTCAGATTCTGACCACTCTTGGCCATGAAGATGCCATGGCTCTCGTAACGGGAGTGAGACTGCTACCCCGTTCATTCTTGCCACAGCCCAGCCACCAGAGGGTTATGCTTTCAGTCTCGCCTGAACTCCCTCTGTAGAATGCAGTCGTCTGAGCTGGCTTCTAGCCAGGGCACTGACTGGGCTTACTAGCACCCCTACTCGAAAGGGGTCTCCTTATCTTGATTCCTTGACTGTTGAGCAGTTTCATTTCTGCCGTTCAGCAGCTCAGTACTGTCCTCCATGGAAGAATTGGCACTTTATGTTCACTGTAGCATATGTTTGGTCTCACTGTTTACTTTGTGTAAGAACAAAACTGACCTTGGGCATGTCAAAGATGTAAACATGATGACATTGTAGCAAAAGGGTTAAATATTTTCAAATAAAGACATTGGAATCAACCTTAGAAACACAGAGACCTTTTAAGTTTTTGACAGTCAAAACCCACTGTTTTATGCCACGTTGTTTTTTTTAATGGTGATAATGTAATCTTTTGAAAATTAATTATTTTTATTTTTGGCTGCGTTGGGTCTTCGTTGCTGCGCACGGGCTTTCTCTAGTTGTGGCGAGCGGGGGCTACTCCTCGTTTTAGTGTGTGGGCTTCTCATTGCGGTGGCTTCTCTTGTTGCGGAGCACGGGCTCCAGGCACACGGGCTTCAGTAGCTGTGGCTTGTGGGCTCTAGAGTGCAGGCTCAGTAGTTGTGGCACACGGGCTTACTTGCTCCGCGGCATGTGGGATCTTCCCGGACCAGGGCTGGAACCCGTGTCCCCTGCATTGGCAGGCGGATTCTTAACCACTGTGCCACCAGGAAAGTTCCTATGCCACATTATTAAATCAGCAGTTCTCAAGCTTTTTCGCCTCAGGACTTTACACTCTTAAAAATTATTGGATTATATCCATCAATATTTGCCATATTAGGAATTAAAACACAGTTAAAATACACTTACTTTTAAATACACTTATTTTTTAGAAATAGCAACAGTAAACCCACCCTGTGTTAGCATAGATTTTATGAAAAATATATATTAGTTTAAATATATTCTGAAAAATCTCTGGAAGAGCGGCATTGTTTTACATTTTTGCACTTCTCTTTAATGTCTGATTTACTAGACCACAGCTGAATTCTACTTTTGTAGAATGTTGTTATATGTTGTTTTTTTTGTTTGTTTTTTTGGGTTTTTTTGCGGTACGCGGGCCTCTCACTGTTGTGGCCTCTCCAATTGGGGAGCACAGGCTCTGGACGCGCAGGCTCAGCAGCCATGGCTCACGGGCCCAGCTGCTCCGTGGCATGTGGGATCTTCCTGGACCGGGGCACGAACCCGCATCCCCTGCATCGGCAGGCGGACTCTTAACCACTGCGCCACCAGGGAAGCCCTATATGTTGTTTTACTTAAAGTATATGAAGAAAATTCTCACACACATATATATAGTAGGAAAAAGGAAGAATGTTTTAACAACTTTTTCAGATGATTGTGGATTTTTTTTGATAATACACCAAAAGTTGACAAATAGTAATTTTTATACATTAATTGCCATGTGGAATCTAAAACTGTATCAGTGAACTTTTCCTGCTATGTTACATTAAAATCCACTGGTCTGTCTTACACTTTCCACGCATGCATTCATTCACTTATTCATTGGGTATGTGTTTGTGTGTATGTGCACGCGCATTCACATTCGTGTTTAATTTCTATTTTTTTATTGTATTTTCAGTGAATCCTTTTCCCATGCATGATTTTGTAACATCAAGTATTGGTCATTTGGGAATTATTGACTCTCTGAGTTTCGCTAAGCTTCCAAATGTTGATACATTTCATTATACAATATCAAAAAATATCAATTCTCTAATATCAACACTGATTGCATCAAAAATCTTTTAAGTATTGACAGCAGATGTGTTTTCCAAAATTCTGATTTTTTTGCTCTAAAGGTCAAATTTTATCACTGGCAACAAATAACTTTAAGTTGGTTTTCTTGATATGACAAGCTCATTTAGTTATTATTTTTAGAAAATACCTGCTATATGCCCAAGTCTGGATTAGAATACTTTATCTGTCATTCTTTCAAGGAAAAATGGTGTTCCATGAAAAAAACAGCTAATTCAGCTTGCAGCTCTAACAGGTACACACGTGCTTTGCTTCAACACAGCCATCACATTTAGGTATGCAGTAGAAATGCTTTATGCAAGCTCAAGGGTCAATATTTAATGCTTCTAATAGTTTTTACTATTTGTTTTCAAGAGACAAATGAAGCCGATTTGTTTTTCTTTTTTCAAGAACAAATTTCAAGAACAAATGAAGCCGATTTGTTTTTCTTTTTTAACTGCATGTAGTACAGTTTGGTACCATTGTATTGATTTTGAGATAAGACACCAGCAGTTTACCTGCTGTTGTGTTTGCATCGTCATTGCAAATGTCAACACATTGAAAAAGGTAAATGAGGTTTAGTATTACTATGAGGTAGTTTTGACTTCATTGACTCTCTGAAAGTGTCTCTGGGATGTTCAGAAGTCTGTGGGCCACACTTTGAGAACTGTATTTATACCCATGTGGGAGACAGTATTTAATATTTCCTTTTCTTTTGACAGTATAAAATATAACCATTCTTTTATCTTGCTCATTTCATTTACTTCGCTGTTCTCTAAGAACATTGCTATGAAGCCTTTGTTCATTTTCTAACACTAGGCCTTTATTTGTTTTATTATTTGGTTCAAGCAGTGATACTGTCACATTAATAATTATGCTTGGATGAACCCTCAGAAATTAATGGTAGATAAAAAAGGAAGCGACTGAAAACAGTGTTTAGAAAAACTTGTGCTAGAAACCTACGCAGCCACTGAAGGAGTTAAAATAAACTAAGGTTTGAAGTATTTTTTCACTTTACAGTAATGACTGAGCTTAGCTGCTCTGTGTGCTCAAATCTAACCCCAAAGCTGTCGGCTCTGCTATCCTGAGCAGGTCATTGGGCCTGTCTGTACCTCTGTTCCCTTAACAGCTATAATTCTGGGCTGTATGTCCAGGAACTGAAGTAGACCTCCATGGAAGGAAACACAATCCTTCGTAAACCCACTAACAATATTTTAGCTGTGGATTGGATCTAAAGAGCAGTACTGTATTAGCACCCCCGGCCCAGGACATGTATTCATTGTATTTTCAGAAATGAATGGTGTATGTCTGAATGCTAAACAACTATCTATCAAAGAAGAGAAAAATGTTCTGGTTCAGATTATAGATATCAGTAAGATTCCAATCAAAACACATCAAAGAGGTGAATAAATCATCTAGTTCCAGTCCTTTTATACTGCAAATGTCACTGTGGCTTAGTGGCACTGATTTGTGATTTACGGCCAGACACGTACACATTTTCTCCGCTTCGCTGCTCTTGGTTGGCTTTCTTACAGCACCGCCATTCTCTCTGGAATGACAAGCAAATGAGCCGGTGGGTACCTGCAGGGAGGGCAGGGAGCGCCACTGAGCCATGGACCCTGAGTTCAGAACCCGGCTCAACTGATAAGGGCACAACATAGAAGAGTTTTATTTTGACTATTTTCCCACCAATCCAGACAGATATTCTTTAGGTATTAGTTATTAAACTTCAGATATTGGATTTTAGATATTCTTTAAACTAGATTTTATGATTAAACATGAATTCTTCAGGAAAATTTAGCGAGTCTTAACGGTTTGACTTAACTAAGGAAAATTGACACACTTTTCCAGTATGTTCGTAGGAATCCTTTTGTTTAGTAAAGACATGATAGGCTTTGGAATGCAGGAAGCAGCAGAGAAGCTGACCGTTAGAATACCATTGTCTTTATAATTCAGAGAAATTTAAAGGGAGTATTTTGGGTGGAAGTGGTGCTCACATTTGGTTAAAATTTGTTCTGTAGGTCAGACATATAACTTTCTATGCCCTTTCCATTTTGTGAATTTAAAAAAATAGCGTACTTACAGTTTTATGCTGTGAAGATCTTCTCTGAGTAAATTAGTAATAGATTTTTCTCTGTATAGGCTTTCTCCAAGTGGCTCTGTTGTTTTGACTCTTTTATGTCCAGTAGTCCTTGGTCACTTGTGTGTATTATGGGCCAGGTTTCTCAAGTCTGCTAAATCCTTATTACTTGTTCACGTGCTTTCCAGCTTCCAAAATTTATTGCTTTTACCTCTTTTCCCCTTACCTCTAGACCGATGTATATTTATGCTTTTTTACAAATTTTACTCTGTCATTTTAATAGGGCTTTGAAAGGGAACAAAGATGTTTGTTCTGTTTCCATCTTTACTTTGATGGAAATTTGCTTGTTTAAGTTTGCTTATTTAAATGAAAGCATCTGTACTGTTTTTATTTCAAACCAGAAGTTGAATTCAGCAAACAAGTACTAAAGTCAACACAGTGGTTTAAAAAATTGTTTTAGCAATCACATTTTTATATTTTACAGATCCTGTAAAATAATCTTATGGCTTCAGTAATGTTGCTTATGAGTTACCATTAATTGTTTTCATTAAAAGGGTACAGGATTTTAAAATTAAGTTGTGAATTATTTTTAAAAATGACATTTGTATTTACTTAATGAATTAGGTCATTCTCAGTAGGTGAATTGAATAGAAATGGACATCTTAATGCTCCACACCTTAAGCAGTAGCTCACAATTGGGAAAGATTTACAGGAGCACGGAAACAGTTTGGTTTTGAATATGCTTAATTCTGCATTTGTGTACACTTCCCCTGACCTACTAATCAAGTGGCTCCTTCTAGGAAGGTGAGTTTCAAGAATATTAGCCTTGAGATTTTTGCAAATTCCCCCAAATCATTTAACAGATGGCCTTGGGATGAATAGTGGAATGGCCACAGATGTTGGAATCAGAACCTGGAGTCGGAACTGGTTGCAGATCCGAGGATAAAATGGAAAATGGTGATAATATGTCTGCTTCAGATTGCCATCGGAATTAAATGAGGTGAAATGCGTATAGCACCTAGAGCAATGCAGGCATTCAGATATTTGTTTCTTTACCTTGTAAGCCTGCTTTCCAATTTTTCTTTCTTCAGGATGACAGATGTCAGTTCTCCCATCATTTTCCCATTGCGCATGGTTTATTCATATTGCTGTGATCGTCCCTCAGTGTGAAGAATCCATCACACACTATATTGTATTCAGTTAAATTAACAATAACATTAGAAGATGACTGTACACAAAGAGGCTATTGTTTTTACACCAATAAATGTTAAGGTAATGACAGTGGTCTTGATGTCATTGACAGTCATCATAAAAAATTTTTATCATGCCTTGTATTAAGAAAAAGTTGAATTTTTTTCACTTGAAGACGGTTATTCCTGTTAGACACATGACATCTATTGGTCTCTCAAAATTTACTGTGATTTGGACATATCATGGGAATATCCCAGAAAAGGGAACACAGTTATAATAGCTTAGGTACTAGGTGTTATTTCAGATACCTCATTCATTCCTTCTCTGGCAACTGTGTCTTCAGTACGAGGTGCTAGTGCTATAATAATGGAGAAGAAATGTATCAGTTATTTATTGCTGCATAACAAATTACCCCAAAATGAAGCGAGTTAAACATTTATTACCTCACAGTTTCTGGGTGCTAGGTCTGGCTTGGGGGTCTCTCATGGGGTTGCTGACTAGCAGTCATCTGAAGGCTTGACTGGGCTCGAGGGTCTACTTTCAAGGTGGCTCAGCCACATGCCTGCCAAGGTGGTACTGGTTGTTGACGAGAGGCCTCACTTTTCCACATGTGGGTGCCTCCACGGGTTGCTTGAGTTTTGAGTGCTCCTAAGACACAGTGGTTGGCTTCCCCCAGAGCAGACTTTCAGGAGGGAGGGGTGTGCAGGGAGAGAGGAAGAGGTAAGGAAAGGGGAAGGGGAGGTGGGGAAGCAATCCAAAAAGAATCCTTCACAAGTCACATAGCATCAATTCTATCCCATCCTTTTCATCAGAAGCAAATCACCAAGTCTGGTCCACATTCAACAGGAGGGGAATTACTGCCTTTTGCAGGGAGAGGTATCAAAGAATTCATGGACATATTTTAAAATCATTGCAGTAAAACATCTTTCTCTTCCAGATATGCAATTTCATAGATAACTTGAGGCTGTAGTTACATTGGTAACCATAATTTAGTGTTATCTAACACCAAATTACAGTTACATATTGCTGTAAGAGCAGTATGTGCCAAAGGCATGCCCTTTTTTGATAACTGCTAACTTGGCGTTTTTGACTTGGGTTTCCTACCATTTTCTCAAATTCAAAAGATCTGTAATCTGACTCACCAACGATATCCCCAAACCAGCTCTCTTTACTTCCTGTTGTCATTGTTAACAGTTTTTCTCCCTGTCACTTTGATTTGAGGCTGAGCCACCTTTCAAACACCACACTACAAGCAGCCCTCTAGAAGGGCTCCCCTTCACCTTTTCAGTTTGCGCGTCTTGTGTCCTGATCATATCCCTCCTCCCCACTGCCCTGTTACTCAAAGAATGAACTCTTAGTTCCTCAACTACTTAAGGTTCTGAGATCTCCCAGCTTCTCCTTCTGGTTTTTTTTTTTTTCTTTTCTTTAAAAAAGACCTACTTCATTAGTCCCTCCCACCAAAATTGGAGAGATTCTACCACAGGGAGACATTAGTAAATGTTCTCAATATGTTTCTCAAGTTGTTTTCTATGGGATAAAAATGCAGTACTACAGCTAAAGAATCCTCTTAAACTTAAATGCCGAGAGGGAAAAGATGTTACCAAGTTGACTCCGTTGTGGAGAAGCTTTTGGAGGGAAGGTGGGGGGATGGAGAGGAACAAGACAGGATCTCTTCAGATGTTGGAGAGGGGCTCAGTAGAAGGATTCGAACGGAAAGGGAAGCTCGACTGACAGGAGTGCAGAAGCACTTACCACAGTCTGGGGAAGAGAATGGTGATGTCATGACTCACTAGCCTGGGTAAGCATGCTTCTCGGGAGGAGAGAGTAGAGCTGTCCGCTGCGCATGGATAGGACAGGGAGAGATGGTGGACCACTAGTATCCACAAAGACGGGTTCTCAGAGGCTGCTTGTGCAGCCGCAGTCAGATTGCTTACGGTCCCTGGACTATAGTTTCTTAATCTGGGAAAGTAAATGGGTTGGACGAGATCATTTCCAGTGCTAACATATTATGCCTTTGGAAAGGAACTTAGACATACCTGAAACAATTGAATTTCTCTATTTTTTTAAACAAGTTTCCCCCGCTTATTTTTTTAATTCCATAAAAACAACTTCAGAACCATATTTAGAACATTTACTAACATCTCCCTTTGATTGAATCTCTCCAATTTCCATTTATTAAATGGAAACCCATATGGAATCAGATGATGCTATTATAACTGAAGTTGCTGTTTAGTTAATAAATATTGATATTTAAAAAAATACATTCTCAATGGGTTATAATTTGAAAATGTTTATTAGAGAAACACTTTCCAAACTTACAGGCAAGAAAGAGTTAAAATGGCCACTATATCTGTGTAAACAACAATCTGCTTATACATTGTCTTATAAATTAATATTTCCTTATATAGTTTTGAGTATTATTTTAAGATTGCATTCTTCCCAGTGTTCCAGCCGTTAAAAAATATTTTCATGACAAAAAAGAGTGTGTTAATTCTAAGAAGTCAGTGCACATTAAATGGAGAGAAATTGATAGTCCGTTACTTTATAGAGAATAAGGGATTTTCAAACTATGACTTCTTATTTTAAACTGTAAACCAGATTTATGTTATAATTAATCTATGTTGACCATGTTAACCAACATTGATTAAAGCCTGGTTTTATGAACTTTTTAATCTTCCAAAGTAAACAGGAAGGGGTTGGGTCTATTGGTTTTTGCTCTTCCCTGCCTTAGCCCTGATGATCTCTTTGGCCGGAAATGGGCCTGGCTCTTCTGCCAGAACTTAAGCTCTTGGTTAGAAGAGTTACAGGTGAGCACGACCTCCTTAAATGCTGTGCTCTTCACCCTCCTTGAAATGTCTGTGTGTTGACCTTGGTAATACACTGTAATTCTCTTCATTTTATAGCTAACACCTATATAGTGCTGACCATGTGACAGACATATCCTGAGCTCTTTTATGTTTTAACACATTCGATTCTCAGAATAACCCTATGACAAAAAGCTGTCCTTCCCTTTTTTACAGATTGTCCTCCTCCTTTGGTGTCAAGGTAGCTGGGCCACAGACATAGCTGAGATCCCCACGTCTGGCCAGCATTCATGGTTTGTACCCAGTGGTGGGCTCAGAGAAAGCACCCTTCTAGGGGAAAACCAAGATTTACTCGGATTGTCACAGTGCCTAATGCACAGACACCCAGAGCTGAGATCTGAGAATTGTCCCAGCCATCCTTCTCCCCTTATTTCCTCCCATCCAATCTGAAGTACTGTTAGTTCTTCCAGCACAATGTTTCCCCTGATTGGTCCCCTCTTTCTTCTCTGTGCCCACCGGCTGAGTTAATCATTGTCTCCCTTCGGACCTGTTTTAAGTGATAGCCCCACACTGCTTCATGCCTCTGTAGGTATTACTTTTCTCTAATTCTTCGCAAGTTGTAGGCTGTCATAGCTTTTCTTTTTTGGTAACAGTTTTTATGAAGCTGTTCACCCATTGAACGTGTACAGATCAGTCAGTAGTATATTTCGTTGCTCCAGAAAGAAACCCCGTACTCACTAGCACTCACTCCCCTTTCCCCATACCTCACTCATCTACTTCCCAACTCTGGAGATTTGTCTGTTTGGGACATTCTGTACAAATGGAATCATACATGTTTCTTGTGACCGACATCTTTTATTTAACATGATGTCCTCAAGGTACACTGCTCAGAGAGGTTACGTATTTGCTCTGCGTTCAGCCAGAGACTCAGAACACGGAACTTGGCTTCCCTGGGTGGCGTAGTGGTTAAGAATCCACCTGCCAATGCAGGGGACACAGGTTCGAGCCCTGGTCCGGGAAGATCCCACGTGCCATTAATGGCATTATTTCATTCTTTTTTATGGCTGAGTAATATTCCATTGTATAATGTACCACATCTTCTTTATCCATTCCTCTGTCAATGGACACTTAGGTTTACTTAGCATTGCTTTTAACTATGATAGTAGGTACCATTTCCTGAGCATTTAGAATGTTCCAGATATTGGGCTTCCCTGGTGGCACAGTGGTTAAGAATCCGCCTGCCAATGCAGGGGACACACTGAGCCCTGACCCAGGAAGATCCCACATGCTGCGGAGCAACTAAGCCACAACTACTGAGCCTGTACTCTAGAGCCTGGGAGCCGCAACTACTGAGCCCACGTTCCACAACTACTGAGCCCATGTGCCACAACTACTGAGCCTGTGCTCTTGAGCCTGCGTGCCACAGCTACTGAAGCCCGCGCTCTGCAACAAGAGAAGCCACTGTAATGAGAAGCCCGCGCACAGCAACGAAGAGCAGCCCCTGCCCGCTACAACTAGAGATAGTCCGCGCGCAGCAACGAAGACCCAACACAGCCAAAAATAAACTAAAAGAAAATTAAAAACAAAAACACAGGATGTCCTTCTCCAGTTTCTTTTCAGAAGTCCCAGCTGTGATCATGTGTATGGTGTTCAGGACCACCAGGGATTATTGTGGGTTAGTGGGTTCTCTTTGACTGCCCTCTTTGGCCCCTAGTCTCCTGCCTATTCTGTGTCTGTCATCATCACACTCAGCTGTTAGCTTCTTAATTCCTAGCTGTATGAGTTTTCTAGGGCTGCTGTAACCAGTTACCACAAACCGGGTGACTTAACACACATATATTGTCTCACAGTTCTGAGGTCCAGAAGTCCAAAGTCAGGGTGTCCCCAGGACCGTCACGCCTCTGAAACCTGTAGGGGGGAATCCTTCCTTGCCTCTTCTAGCTTCTGGTGTTTGCCAGCTGTCCTTGGCGTTCATTTGGCTTGCGGTTGGGTCCCACCAGTCTCTGCCTCTGCCTTCACATGGTGTCCTGTCTTCACATGGTCTGCTCCTCTGTGTGTGTCCAAGTTTCTCTCCTTATGAGGACACCAGTCATATTGGATTAGGGTCCTCTCCAGTGACCTTATCTTTAATTTGATTACATTCTGGGAAGACGCCGTTTCCAAATGAGGTCACATTCACAGATGGTTAGGACTTCAGCCTTTTGGAGGAAGAGGCCATTCAGCCCATAACAGTAGCTGGTTGCTCTTCTGTTCTCAGTAATGCTGTGGGTCGCAGATTGCTGCACGTTCTGACCCAGCGTCTGGCTCCTTGGCCAGGATTAGGGTGCTGCCGGTCTCTGAGGCTCGCCTGGATCCTCCCCTAGGCTGAGAACGGTGGATCTGTAGCTATAGCTGGTGATGAGGGGTCTGCGCTTTACCAGATTTCCACCTGGATCTTCCCTGTGAAGCAGGAGCTGTGTATATGTTGGTGTGTGAAGGGGGCAGAAACTGATCCTGCCATCCAGCATGGGTCGTCCACAGCCTCAATCTAGTAGTGGGAATCCGGAGTGGCCAAGTGGGTGCTGCCTGGGTGCTGCCACCTCCTCGTAGAACCAAGGGACATGATGTCTGCAGATGTTCACTAGCCGTCAGATCCACCAGGCAGAGCTCTGCCACTCCAGGGGTCTGTGGGGGACAAGCCTACTAGGTCAGGTCCTTATAGCACAGAGTTGGGGGCCGGGGGTTGGGGGCAGACCCTGGCTGGAAAGCCATGGCCTTCCACTCTTGTTACCGAGCGTTGGTGGATTTTTATTAGATAAATGCTTTGCAGTTTGTGGCAAGCCCTTTGATTGATCTCCAGGGACTCCGAATCACTGTCTTTGTTAATTTTTGCCAGATTAATAAATAGTGCGCATGGGGAGGGGGAGGTTCTCCCAGCTCTTCATACAGCCATTCTAGAAAATCTTGCTCCTTTGAAGAGTTTTAAAGCAGCATCTTTGAGGGTGGGGTAGTGAGACCAGACATAGGGTTGGAGTGGCACGTAGCTCCTCAGGGAATTCAGGCCATAGAAGAATCATTTCCGTTAGTGTTGATGTTATTTTTCAACATATTCAACATTTTCAACATTTTACAAAACTTGTAAAACTTTTACAACCCTTTGTTAACATGACTGAAATCATCTCTTACTTGATTTAAATAGCCTTTTTTTCCTACCTACACAGAAAACATTTAAAAATAAATGGTTAGAGAAGAATGTTCTTAATAAAGTTTCATTTTAGCAAGTAAAGTTTTGCTTAGAATATTTAACAGGCTAATTACATAAGCTAAGTCTTCATTTCATTGAAAGCTGGAATTTTTCATGATGAACTTATAGCACATCTCTTTCGTGGGTGTTTATTTGATGTAAATGTCTCCATCTGGGCTGCATTTTTTTTTTATCTTATTCAGTTAGTTGAAAGGGCCAGCAAGACATCGTGAAAGCTTTTTAGAAACTCTGAATGTATTTATGTTGGGTTAGCATTCTTGTAGTGATTAGTTTTAACTAAGCTGAGTTCTACACTTAGAGATTGCTGAAACTAGAAGCTGTTAGAAATCTCTGTTACTTCTCCCAGACCGAAGTACTGGGAAGTCACTCTGGCACTGCAATAATGTGGAATTACCACAAGGTATTTTTTTTAATGTTTTCTGTAAAGCTTTGTAGGCTTTGTATCTTATTTTATAGGACTGTAAATACTGCCTCTGTGTGTGTGTTCATTTATTACCAACGCTTTTCATTAGAATTTTAGAAGCTTGAAACTTAGATTTTGCTTAGTCCCACCCCATCGTTTTGATGAAGTAATTGAAGTACTTAGAGATTATGTAACTTGCTAAGCTTTAGAATTTAAGATTGCATATATAACTGTAAGGGCTAGAACAAAACGATAATACTTCCCAGAAGCCATGAAGCAACGTCTAGTCTTCTCTTTTCAGAAAGCTTTAGGAAATAGCATGTATTTTTCCTTGTAATATAGTATTATACTCATTATTTTGTCAAGCATTAATTTGGCATCTATATACCAAATAATTTGATTTTAGCCTTAACTAAGCCACAGAGACCTGATAATTTTGTATTTTCTTTCCTAGTAGAAAGCATTTCCTTGTCGCCTTTCTCAACATTTATGTTTCAGTAAATCATAAATAGCTGTCAATAGTTAGTATTAACATAAACATAAAATCTGATCTATGCACCTCACTTAAAATTTTTTGGAATTCATGAATCAGGAATTAACATCAAAATTTCTTAGGTCTTAACAGATTATGATTTGCTGTGTTTATCGCTGTATATTGATAAAGAGACTGTATATTGTTATGTTTGATCCTCACAGCCACCTGATGAAGACAGGCTGGACAACCTTTATTATTTCCATTTTATAGGTGGAGAAACTGAGGTTTGGAGTTTACGTAACTTGCCTAAATCTTATGACCTTAATAATTTACTCCTGTAGTTACCCATTTCTTTGCATGTCACTGGTCAGTCATGGTAGCATTATCTTATTTCTTCCAACGACTTGCAAAAGTCTTTGTTGACTTTTACTTTAGAGAATTTAAGAGGAATAATTTGTGTTACTCAGGTTGACCCCACAGCTGGCCCAGGAGGGAGGGGTTATAAGTTAAACTCCTCTGAAGGCCAGGATTCCTTTCCTCTTCCTTTCAGCAAGCTCCTGTCCCTCTCTCAGTTTTAGCTCAAATGCCACCTTCTCGGTGAAGCCTGCCTTTTTTTTTCAAAGGAGACAGACATTTTTTATTCCTCTCTGCTCTCTGTAGCATTTGGTACCTGCATCGCTTGGTACAAGTATTATTTGTCGATACCATGATTGAGCTCCTTGAAGGCAAAAGCTGTGATGAGCTTCTTCACTTCTCCAGGGCCTTGTGTGAACCATAGTGGAGCTCAGTCCATGTTTTCCAAATAAATGGATGAATAAATATGGCCCATAAGCTGTGCAAGCCCAACAAGGTGGACTCTCTGCTTCTGGATTAACCGTGCAGCGTTAAATGTTTCACTGCTTTTACTGCATGATGTATCGCTGTGGTTTGCTGCATCAGTGCTCTGGAGTCCTCCGTTGGTGCTGGGCCAGTTTATTCCTGCCGCGCTTCATCACTTAGGGTTATTTGGGACCTGAATCAGTTTCATTGTAACGTTGCATTAGTTGAGCCTGTGATTTTATTAAAAACAAAAAGTATTGTTCAGGACATTTAATTTCTTACACAAGTGAAGTTTTGTTGCTTGAGGTCTGTCATATTTGTCTGTGTTTAAAAATGAAAATCTTAGCTGAAATCTGACTACCACACGAGTGAACTTAAGCAAGAGCAGAGTTCCTTGTGAATTGTGAAGGGAGTTTAAAGGTGGGTATGTGCAGAAAGGCCTGGTTAGGGTCTGATTTCCTGTGTTTTCTGTGCTGTTCTCCTCTGCCTCTGGCAGCCACCTTCTGACCAGTTCTGTTGTTTAGGAGCTGCAGTACCAGAGGGCGGAATAGGAAATGGAGTTCCCATCCTTCAGTCTAGTTACTTAGCAGATTCTGTAAATTTTAGGTGTGAAGAAGAGTGAAAATAGTTAGGTTATTTGTGCCTCTTTCCTATTATCCCTACCTCCCATTATCACAGATAATGACGACTTACCTGTAATTGGCTAAAATTGTAAGGAAAAAAAGTAGTTAAGAAATGCTTCCTCAAGATTTTTTTCACAGTTTTGCTTTGGGAAAAAAATTAAAAAGAAAAACAGATCTAAGTGGATTCTGATTATTTTCTTCATGGTATTTAGTTTTGTTAAATTGTGTTTTATATAATGAATAGTAGAATTGGCTCAGTTGTGAATTACAGGAAGTGACACATATGATAGACTGTGGTTTTATGTCTCTTCAGCATTTCAAGGTGGAACTGAAATGAAACTATAAATATTTTAACAACACCAGTTGCTTCTGCCACCAACCAGGACTAGTCCTGATGAAAACTAGATCTGCTGATACAAAGTTAATGGGAAGCAGGGTCGTCATTTAATATCAGGCCAACTTTAGCAACTCTGAGTCAGCTAGGCACACATTCATTTCGTTCACTAAAAGTACAAATATTAGAATATGTAAATGTTTACATTTAATAATAAAATGTGTTTTATATTTAGTAAATGTGCATGAAACAGTAATATATTGAAAAGCAAATAAAAACGTTCAATTTGTGTAATCTTTCCACAATTTACATACCAATCTGATACTGGGCTGGAGGAGGGAGACAGATTCTTCAGATTATTAGGCTGCCAGGAGTATACCATACTTTGCAGAAGCTTTTTCTTGAATAGTGGTAGCTATTAAGATTTTACTGTTAGGATCTGAACACATTTAGGTCCTTTAGGTAGTCTATAGAGAATATTAAAATATATTTAATAGGATAGCCTAAATAATTTCCATTTTCATTCTTTTCTTGGATTTTTAAATCCAGAGCAATAGGTTTACAAATTTAGACTTTGCCCAGAGGAGTCAGAATGTTACACTTGTGCTTTCCTGAGCAGCTGTGAAAGTCCTCTTGAGTTTATCTGTTCATTTTCCAGCATGAGACTTGGAATGCTTAGTTCATGCAAGATAGTGTACTGCTGTAGGAAATACAATAATGAATTTCCAACTCTCCTGTACCATTGCTCTTCAAATCTAGTAGAGGAAGGAGAAGGATGAGGCTAACCAGGGAGCCCAAGTGTCCTGCTTTACGTCTCTCGTCCTGGTGTAATTTTTTTTTTTTAATATTTTTTTGATGTGGACCATTTTTAAAGTCTTTATTGACTTTGTTTACAGTATTGCTTCTGTTTTTATGTTTTTGGTTTTTTTGGCCACGAGGCATGTGGGATCTTAGCTCCCCAACCAGGGATTGAACCCATACTCCCTGCGTTGGAAGGCGAAGTCTTAACCACTGGACTGCCAGGGAAGTGCCTGATATAATTATTAATCTTACCGCCTTTCACTTTCAGATGTCCTGGTTTGGATGACAAGTTATATGGTCATACTCTGAATAACTATGTAAACGGCAGGCTGAGTTCAAACCTGCTTCAAATAAAGCATTATGAAAATTTAGAAGGGGGGAGATTGGTTTTAGTGAGGGTGGGGAAAGAACAGGTATCTTAAACCTGCCGCTTTCTGGTTACTGATAAGCGTCAGGTAGCACGGGATTGCTGTTTGGTTCTCATCTTCCTCTCTCATCTTCATTTCTTATAGATGTATGTTTTGTAAACTGTAATCTAAAGAAAGAAGACAAGGGCACCACCTCCCGTGTTTTTTATGTTTTTATTTTTGATAGTTTTTTTTTAAGCAGCTGCTGAGATTTTTACGTTTTTAACTCAGATAAAAGAGAAACATTTAAGATGTTTTCATCCCTTGGTTTTTCTAAATCACTTAATCTTACTAGAAATATTGATTATTAAGTGAGAGAAAGGTTATAATTAATGACAGGTATCCTTTAAAAAATTTGAGATTGTGTTCAGTTTTGGCTTCAGAATTTTCTAGAAGTCTTATAATGACACATAAAGTTTAATCTGCAATACAGAATAAGTTACTGCTACTGTATTCCTTTCCTCCCACCATTGTTCACGTCGTTTCACTAATGAGAAACTCTTTAGCCTTATAACCAGGAGAAATGCTTGTGTAAGCCAATACAGATAAGACTGCTTATTGTACTTACAGCGTCAGAAGGTAATTCTGGAATTGCTTTTTCTGTTCTTTCAGACAATGAAGGTATATGACTTCATTCTCTATCTTTTCTTCCTGTTGGCAAGGCAAACACACAAGTTTAGTAAAACGCTCATTGTCTCTTCTCGGCCGTATGTACCAGAAAAACAATACTGGATACTTGGGCAAGCACGGTTTTATAGGATGGTTAGGCAGGCATCAGGTTGGGGACAGTGCTGCAAATACGGTTAGTCTTGCTGAAATGAAAAACGAACGAGGACCCAAAACAGGAGGATGTGTTCTGGTGAAATAAGCCAAAACTCTAGCTTTATTTCATCTCATCAACCCTGGGAAAGCTGGACAAAATTTCATAGACTAGTGAAACCACATACAGGCCTGAAAACTCATTGTAAGGTTCAGATGAAACTTGTGTGTGCAGATTAGGACTTGGTGTGGTTTGGTAGCTTGTGAAGACGAAGTTTTCCGGGATCTGGTTTCATGAAATGTCATTTCATCTTAAGTTGTATGATGATAGGAAGATGCTGATTTCTTGTTTAACAGTGATTATTGTGTGTAATAATTAACTCATCTCATATTTATTATTGTAAACAGAGAATGGTGGTCACAGTATAAATATTGAGGATGTCCAGTATTTTCTTTTTTTGTGATCTAATGTGAAAAGTAATGCAGCATTTCAGAATAATTTGGTACAGTGAAAAAGAAAGGAAAAATGAAGCAGGCCAGTAATCTTGACAGGCAAGTTTCCTGATTTGCAAAACGAAAGATCGGATTAGATAATCTCTAGAAGTGCCTTCTACCTTTCTCAGTGTCTTTGAGTCTGTAAAGCAGACTCCTGTTTATTTTGGCTAAAATATCTTGGTCTCAGTGGTATTTTTGCACGTGTGCTATTTAAATTGAATAAGACGTTCATACTTAGGCCCCTGCCCTCTCGCCCCAGGATTTTATTTGCTATAGTAGATGTTGGTTTCTCTTGAGACTGTTAGAAAATAATAATTCTTGATAAACATTTTAGTGTTTAATGATATGAAAATTAAGGTAGGAATACATAGATGTACGCGGACCTCTCACTCTTGTGGCCTCTCCCGTTGCGGAGCACAGGCTCCGGATGCGCAGGCTCAGCGACCATGGCTCACGGGCCCAGCCGCTCCGCGGCATGTGGGATCTTCCCGGACCGGGGCACGAACCCACGTCCCCTGCATCGGCAGGCGGACTCTCAACCACTGCGCCACCAGGGAAGCCCCAAGAATTTTTATATTAGATAATAAGGCATTCTAGTTATAGCTAGAAGTCAAAATTTCAGTATTATATTGAGAAGTCAAATCAAGTTGACAGAATCCCTGTGGAGCTTCTGAAAGTGAGCATGGCTCCTCTCAGAATGGGCATCAAAAATTTTGCTTTGAATAAACAGTGGATGCATTTTTACTAGGTACTTTGGGGGATGAAATTGCATATTTTCTCTTTGTGTTGCCTTGAATTTGACAGTTAAAGGCAAATGCAGCGCTTATATTTTGCCAAAGTACAAGGCAGAATAGTAAGCAAAAAATTGTTATGTAGGCGGGCAAAAGGGCAGATTCTCTGCCAAATGTCTCTAAATGAGTTGATACAAGGAATTTAAATATTAGGTTTTGATGAGAGATTGTTGAATTTAGTCAGTGTTGGTGTTTCCTTTGGTATGCAAGCTAATTAGACAACAACAGCTAATTGGGGCCAGTGGCTCCGACAGCTTGCCTCTGTTAGCACAGATGCCAGAGGGTGGCACGGTTGGCTCTATGCTGGCCAGGAAGACTTCCATCAAGGCTTAGCTGTTAACGTTTTCAGACCTCTCCTGGCCCTCTCTTGGAGAGCCTTGCCTTAAATAACCATTGGTAACGAGGGGTGTCCCAGGTGATCCCTGCTACTTTCACCTTCTGTAATATTGATGCAATTGGTACTCACCCCTGTAATGTATATCAGCAATTGCAAAGTTCTACCACTGTAGGAAAATAGAGAGAGCCCCTATCTGGGAAGGATAAAAATTATTACAAAGCATCCTGCTTCGTATTGAGTGGTAACTTGCAACAGAACAGATGATCTTAATCTTAATTGTGCATGAAAACACCCAGGAATCTTGTTAAACATTTAGATTCCTGTGGCACTACACCATGAATTCGAATGCAGTGGGTGTGGGATAAAACTCTGTAGAAACCAGCCTTTCCCCAGCTTACCCAACATGGAGACTGCCTCCTAAAATATTCAGAAGTCAGAAATGATTTTAAAACCAGAGTGTTTATAAACAATTTTAAGCAAATTTGGTCTGTACATACGTACTTCAGAGCCGAACTTAGTACTCTCCTGTCACAGCTCTAAGTGTTGTTATACTTTCAGTGGCATGACATGAGGTCATGTCTCTATAACACTTCCAGACTTTAGCAATGGGACTTTGAAAGCACTCTTATTTTATTGTGTAGAAGTACATATTGCAAATAAGGTATCCTCAAAAGTAAATCTACTGTACATTGCTGGCTAGGATACATTATCCTGTAGAGGTAAATGATTATAACTGTCTTTAAAACTTTGACACATAGTAAGTACAAGAGAGGTTATTTAGATAGAGTTCTGTATTCCACATTATACGTTGAATAGGTGCAGATTACCAGGAATTGGGATTTGGGTGTCTCCTGATTGAGCTGTTTGAATTTGGATAAGACAGGGTGCCTTCCCTGAGGTGCAGGGAGAGAATCCAGACGACCCTTTCATTGTCCAGCAGCTTCATGCATCAGGGTTGGACTTGATAAAGTCTGGGGTAAATGATTCAGGATTCTAAAATGCTCTGAACTATTTAGCTGTGCTTATTTACATAGTTACTTCTGAGATCAAACCAAATTAGTATCCTAGGCTCAGAAAACAGATGAGAGGTTACATCTTTGGTCTAAAGAGCTTATTTATTATTCCTCAAGAAGAATGCATAGGATGTACCGTTACCGAAAAAGGTTAGGACAACATTGTTATGCCACTTAATTATTTCTAATTATCCTTTTGAGATGCTGTAACACTTAGTTTATTCATATAATTGATATGTTAGTTGGCCACCATGTAATGGAGTTGTGATTTTCAAAGTAGAACGTGTTGACTTAAGGAAACGTTTGGCAAATATGTTTAGACAGTTAGTGATTTCTTTTAGATTTTCCAAATCCAATTTATCCTTCGATGCTTTGGTATCATACACAAGCTTAAAAATCTTAATGTTCTGTTAAAAAAAAACCCAGTGCAATTAAAAAACTTCAAAACCTGTTTAAATGATGCTTGTTTAAAGGAAAACTGTTATCCTTTAGTCCTTTTCAAATAATAGTGATAGGACTTGCCAACGTTTGATTACTTTGTGCCAGTCACTCTCTTAAACTCTCATTTAATCCTTAACGTTGATGAAAGAAGTTAATGATCCCTTCAATGCATACCTTTCCATTTTCATTGCATTGGCTTTTGAAGTTAAATTTTTTAGGTTCAGATAACTGTAGACTCAAACACAGCCATAAGACAAAAGACATAGATTCCTTGAACTCCTTCCCGGTCTTTTTATCCTCTTGACAAGGTCTTTCACAGAGCAAAAGTTTTAATGTTTGACGAGGATTAGCTTATCATGTTTTACTTTAATGGACGATGCTTTTGGTGTCACGTCTAAGAATTCCTTGCCTGGCCTTAGGTCACCAGGATGTGGTGGGGGCAGAAGGTGAGTGAAATTTTAAATTTAATTTCTTATTTTACTATGATACATTTGTCACAACCAGTAAACGAATATTGCTGCATTATTAGGAAGTAGGGTTCATATTTTATTCATACTTTCTTAGTTTTTAATCTAATGTTCTTTTTCTGTCCCAGGAGCCCATCCTGGATATCATATATTACATTCACTCATCATGTGTCCTTAGGCTCTTCTAGACAGTGACCGTTTTTCAGGCTTTCTTTGTTTAGATGACCTTGACAGTTTTCAGGAATGCTCTTCAGATATTTTGTTGAATGTCCCACAGTTGGAATTTGATGTTTTACTCTCACGATTAGACTGGGGTTTATGGGTTCTTGGCAGGAAGAACACAGAGGTAAGGTGCCATTTCTCATCGTATCGTATGAAGGGTACACGTGATCAACATGACTTGTCACTGACGGTGTTCAGTTGGATCACGTGGCATAGGTCGTGTTTGACAGGTTTCTCCGCTGTAAAGTTACCCTCTCCTTCTACCTGTCCTGTAATCATTGGAAGGAAGTCACTGTGCAGCTCACATGGAAGGGGTGGGGAGTTATGCCCCACTCACGCATTTTGGTATGGTATGTTTTCATTTGCATTCAGTTCTATGTATTTGTCGTTATTTTCTTCGAGACTTCCTGTTTGGCACACGGATCAGGATCATTCTATACGTATGTTTGTTATCTAAATGTTTGGGGATTTTCCTGTTGTCTGTCTGTTGTTCATTTCTAGTTTAACTCCATTATAGTGAAAATATACTCTGATTTCAGTTCTTTTAAATATATTTGTTTTATGTAATCTGTTGTTGGGTGGAGTGTTCTGTGTATGTTAGTTGTATCCTGATGGTTGATTATTTGTTCTATTTTTCTGTACCCTTCCTGATTTTCTCTCTAGTACTGTCACTTGTTGACAGTGGGGTATTGAAGTTCCCAACTATAGTTGTGGCTTTGTCTTTTTCTCCTCTCAGTTTTTGCTTGATGTATTTTAAGATTTCCTGTTCGGTGCAGACACATTTAGGATTATGCTTCCTGACGGAGTGATCCTTTTATTGTTACGTAGTGTCTCTGCTTGTCTCTAGTAACTTTTGATTTGAAGTCCCCTTTACCTGATGTTAATATAAGTATCCTTGCTTTTGAAAAAAATTATTTGCATGGTATATCCTTTTCTATCATTTTACTTTCTAGCTACTCATGTATTGATTTAAAAAGTAAATCAAAGCCAAGTTTAGGTTTTAAATGTTCTCATGAAGTTCTTTTGAATTCTTTCAACTAAGGTCAGGGTACACATGTGGATAAATGGTACAAATCACTTTTTTTTTTTTTAAAGAGGGAATTTTTTTTTTTAACAGCAGCAGCTATTTATTTATTTATTTGTTTATTTTATTTGGCTGCATCAGGTCTTAGTTGTGGCACGCAGGATCTTAGTTGTGGCACGTGGGATCTTTCGTTGCGGTGCACGGGCTTTGTAGTTTGCGGCGCATGTTCTCCTCTCTAGCTGAGGCACGCAGGCTCAGTAGTTGTGGCATGTGGGCTTAGTTGCCCCATGGCATGTGGGATCTTAGTTCCCCGACCAGGGATCGAACCCGCCTCCTCTGCATTAGAAGGTGGATTCTTAACCACTGGACCACCAGGGAAGTCCCACAAATCACTTTTAAAAACTAGAAAATGGAATATTGGTGCAAAGCAGAGTAGAGAGAGCCTTATTCATTGAGTCAGTCTTTTGGTCATTAAACAGATATCTGTTAATACCTCATGTGTGCCAGGAACTGTTTAGGTGCTGGAGACATAGCAGTGAACAAAACAGAAGGAAAACAAAACATGAGTAGCCTGGAGTTTATATTCTAGTGGAGGAAGAAGAAAGTGAGCAAATAAATTACATTATATGTCAGAAGGTAACAAATGCTTTGGAGCAAAGTCAAACTGGGAAGGGGGTACCCCTAGTGGATGGTGGCGGGGTGTGGTTCTGTTCCCATAGGGTGATCGGAGAAGACCTCTGATAAGTTGACATTTGAGCAAGGACCCTAAGATGATGAGGGAACAAGCTGTGTTAATTTAATTTCTCTGGGAGAGAAGGTACCTCGGGCAGAAAAGGGCATGCTGGCACATTAGAGGGGCCCATGGGAGGCCCGGTGTGACTGGAGCAGAGTGAGCCCCGGGGGGGAGGGCGGGTCAGAGAGGAAGCAGGGAGGTCAAGTTGAACCCTGAAGGCATCCTAAGGACGTTAGCTGTGCAAGACGGAAGTCACTGGAGAGTTTTGAACAGGGTGGTGGCATGATTTAGCTTTCATTTCAAAAGGAGCATTTGATAAGTTGTGTATACTTACCTGATCTGTTTGATAAAAGACAGTAGGGAGGTGGGCGTTAAATGCTTTTGATTTAAAAAATTGTTTTTTAAAAAGAGGAAGGCAGGCTAGATAATTTCAGAGTTTTTTCACTTCCCAGACCCCTTCTTTGCCTTTCATGGATCTAAAGTAATCGATTTTTAATTTAAAAAGTATGAGGGGTGCTGTGGAATAATTCTAAATGTGACCCCAGTAGTAGCTTTAGGAAAAAACCTCTCATTCCTGTTGAGCGGTTTGACAGGACATTTTCGAGGTCTGAAGGAATTCGCCAGAGGCACAGATGGTATCACGTCAAGAATAGCAAAGCCTGGAACCTTGGCCACAACTGTAATCTATCTTGGTTTATTTTCAGTGGACTGTCAGGCACTTCATACCCACTACAGCAGCCAAGAGCTTACAACAAAATACCCGCAGCAAGAACAGACACAGTAATTGCGGACGGTGAAGCAAGAAGAAACATAAGCCACTGATAACAGAGACTAACATTACACAGTTTTCAGGTTGCCAGGGCCTTGTCACATTTCTTTTTCTGATAGGTCATTTCGCTTAAAAAATTTCAGTGAAGGTGAGGACAAGAAAAGACAAACAGGAGAAAATCGTGTCTTATGGATAAAGAAGGAAATCACGGTCACAGTGCTTAAAGGATACAGGAAATGCACAAAGGTCTTTTTTTACAGGTACCATAAAAAGTAGATTTTGCAGAGGTTGAAAGCATAGGGTTTATCTGAGATATGATCAAAATCCAATCCAGCTCACCTTTTGAAAAGAATTAAAGGATAAGTACAAAGAAAGAAATAGTACCTTGGGCCTTATGTGGAGATGACCTCACAGCCTCTGTTACAATTTCTAACCTGTACCCAGGGTAATCTATAACTACAGTCTCCTTAAACCATCATGAATACTATGTCTGAATACCTCCAGAATTAAAAATCCTTCTAGGAGCATCTGCATATGTGTGTCTTAAACTTTGCTTCAGTTTGAACCCTGCCTCTACTCCTAAACCAAAAAGTCTTTGTAGGAGCTTACCTGGTAGTGCAGTGGTTAAGAATCCGCCTGCCAGTGCAGGGGACGTGGGTTTGAGCCCTGGTCCGGGAAGATCCCACGTGCCATGGAGCAACTAAGCCCGTGAGCCACAACTACTGAAGCCCGCGCACCTAGAGCCTGTGCTCCGCAACAAGAGAAGCCACCGCAATGAGAAGCCCGCGCACCGCAACAAAGAGTAGCCCCAGCTCGCCCCAACTAGAGGAAGCCCGCGTGCAGCAACGAAGACCCAACACAGCCAAAAATAAATAAGTAAACTAATTTTGAAAAAAAAAGTCTTTGTAGGTAGTAGTCTCAAATATTACCTTCTCATAATCCTCCATAGATGCTTTTCATATAGCAAGGACTCTACAAATGCTTTCTGATTCAACAACTTAGGTAAGTTGTAACTGATCAGAAGGTCAGGCAGCAGGACCATTAATAATAGGAATTATAATTATATTTTCTGATCCAAATAATGGGGTCTGACAGCATGTCAGAATCTATGAAAACTTAGTGACCAGAAAATTCAAGGTATACCTCTTTGTATCTACAGAGGAGAATACTTTTGTCTCAGATTTGAAATCCTATTTCCTAATTTAGTGTATAAAATACTTGACCAAAATACACTGATTAGCCAGAAGTAATGTCTGTATCAAAACTACATTTGACAATGGCTCTTAATATGTGAAAACTCACTTACATATGCCTGACTCATATTAAAAATTTATGATACATTTAAATAAATCTATGAAAATAAATGCAGTAGCTGAATAGATCTGGTCTGTTAATACCAGTTAGACAAAAAATTTTTTTATTCTTTATCTACAAAATAAACTCATGCTTTTAAAGAATCAGTCTATGTGTAATCATTTTTATTTCTTTATGGCTACTCTACAGTTAATATTAAAGACAATGTCAAGCAGTAACAGAGAGGAAGTAGCCCAGACATTCAGCCTTGACCCAGAGAAGTAAGTGTGTTAGTAATTCTGTGTGATTTCAGTGACCTAGCTTTGCACCAAACAAGTTGAAAAAAATTTCAGTTTATTTTCAAAAGTCATATTGCAACACACAAACTGACTTCCCAATTTCTCCAGTTCTGACAGTCATACTAATAAAAATAAGTAATGATAACGATGCTATGGATAGACCTACCACTTTGTTGGGCCAGGTTAAACGCTGTTTAACAACGCTGTTGTTGGGCCAAGTAACGCTGTTACTTGGAATACCTGCCCTTTTGTCAGAACACTTCCTCTTCCTGCATGCAGGTATTAGCGTGCTCGAGCGCCATCCTCTTCAGGAGGCCCCTTTGACAACATAAGCCCATGCTGATGATTTCTCTGAATTACAACGGTCAATTTGTCTCTCCCACACCATCTAGCATTTCATGATGCAGGACTCGTGAAGTTCTCTGGCTGTTTTTCTGAATGTACCGTAATTCTATTTGCCCCTAAAAATAAGCTCCTGTGGGTCAGTGCCATCTTCTCTTTCCCATGCCTTCATTCATATAGCCTAGTTCTGGAAATACATACACTTAAACAGACCCCTCCATTTTGCTTTTGATGTTAATTAGGATTCTTGTTACTTTAATTTACACAAAAATTACCAAATGATTATCCTCCTTGTTCTTGACCTCAACTGCTTTATCGGTAGGTTCCCCGCAAAAAGGCCTAGTTCACAGACACAAAGTTGAGGCTGACCTTGAAGAAAGAACAGACTATCTTTAAGTGCTAATAATGCGCAGGAATAAGATTCCCGACCCAGTTCAGCCAGGTTTTCTGAGTATAATTGTAACAAACTTATGTGACTTTTTAGGTAGTGAGCTCTCCTGTTAGCTCCAGTATCACCATTATTTTGAAGGTCATGCTGACCAGAGTAACACTTCTCTGAGTTCAGCCAGAGCTCCCAAGATACTTTAAGAAATCATCCTTTTACAACCAGGAAAGGTCTGGAGGGAGGGGGTCATTTAATCCATTTTACAAATGTGGGATCTAAAGTACAGAACGGTGAAGTGGCACATAATAGACTCTCAGTACATGTTCACCAAAGTGAAAGTGCTCGGTAAATTGATGAAAAGAGTGAAGATTAAAGGTGCATCATCCTGAACCTTAGTTTAAAAGCACCCTCGTTTAAGGAAGGCTCAAATCAAACTACGAGGCGTACACCTCCACAGCAAATCAAGGAAAGACGTGCTCTCTTGCAAACTTTGGCACAAAAGATCATCTTTTCCTTTTAAAATTGTTTGGCTCACCATTCAGGCCATCTCTTCCACCACAAAACTGAAATAAATGTTTTGTGACTTCAGTAAATGAAAATATTGATACATACTAAAACCTCATTAATATAAAACCTAAACTTTTGGGGAAAGTTGGTTTGAATTATCTGCTGTTTATTAAAGAATTTAATCTCTGGAGAGGCAGAAGTTTGTCTTGTTTTTCTTAAAGTCACAATTTTAGCTTGTGATCCTTCATCCAAGTTCTGTGAGTAATTAATGAAACAACTGTGGCAGCATCCTTTAAAGGACTCTTCTCATGTGTTAGAAAGTTACTGACAAGAAACACTTAGAAACTGAATGGATCACTTGGCAGCAGTGTTGCTGTTGACCTAAAGGTGGGAATCATTTAAGCATAGTCTCAACTATTCAGAGCCAGCAGCTTCAATTTGTAGGTTGTCCATTCCCTTGGTTTTCTTCTTCCTTGCTGATAGCTTGTGCTAGAAAATAATTTATTCTGTCTCAACAAACTACAGATAAGATGTAATAAAATTCAAATTGGCTGATTTTGCTTTAGGTAAGGAGCACTTTCAAAAAGTATTGTGGATTTCATTAAATAAAACAGAAGGCAAGACTTTTTCTTGTTCAGTTGTTTATAATGCTATCCCTAATATTATGGGTAAGTACTGGCTAAGTAGTAACCAAAATCAAGCCACACTTCTACAACCATGAAAACTATGATTGTGGCATCTTAGCTGGGTTGTAGTTTGTAGATTGAAGAAATGTATTCATTGACCTAATTTATTTCTTTTTAGTTCTTTGAGATGTTTGTACTGGTTTCCTGTAAGCAGCTCTTAATTAGCAAAGATTTTTAAGTCCCTGTTCCTATCAAGACAGGCAGAAACCAGTCTTGGCAGATAAACTGACTCTAATCTTGGGAACAATTAAGAAAAAAAAAAACGTTAAAAGGTCAGATCTATACACTTTGATATATAATGGCAGTATATGCTGATGGAGCAGAGTTTGTGGGTTAAATCACATACCAGTTAAATTCAGTTTGTTTTGAGGGTACAGCTATCACCCCAAATACAGATCAGTAAATATATCTCAGGAATCAAAAGTATGGGGCTTCCCTAGTGGCGCAGTGGTTAAGAATCCACCTGCCAATGCAGGGGACACGGGTTCGAGCCCTGGTCCGGGATGATCCCACATGCCACGGAGCAGCTAAGCCCATGCGCCACAATACTGAGCCTGCGCTCTAGAGTCCACATGCCACAACTACTGAGCCCTCATGCCTGGAGCCCGTGCTCCGCAACAAGAGAAGCCACCGCGATGAGAAGCCCGTGCACCGCAACGAAGAGTAGCCCCCGCTCTCAGCAACTAGAGAAAGCCCGCGCGCAGCAATGAAGACCCAACGCAGCCAAAGATAAATAAATTTTTTTAAAAAACTAAAAAAAAAGTATGAGAGAATGGACTGCTGAATGGAAAAGATGTTAGACGTTTAAAAAATGATTCAGCTTTCTGAAATAGTGTTAGTATTTGCCCTGAAGTTGATCAAAACAGAACTTAACCCTGCATAGGAAAGTGAGGTTTGGCTCTGCTCAAGATCATATCTGATTTCTTAAGCAGTTTCATCAGTGTCAGCTGTGAGATACACTTAACATTAAGTGACAAGGCAGGATTACAGTGCAAGCCCTGGAGTCCAGCCAATTTATCATCCTTGAAGCTATGTGGAATGCTGTGTAACACGATTGAAAATAGATGACAGAAGGCTGTCCAAACAGCTGCTGCATGGTGATCTAAAATGGGGGATCGCAGACCAGGCTGACAGAAGAAATGCTTTAAGGGCACACTGAATCACAGCATGAAATGCTAAAACACAGCTCAGGGCAGCCAGGAAAGAATTGTTTCCGTGAATGCCATAATCAGAAATGAAGTGATTTCTTTATAGCAAAGCCACTGAAAAGAACATGGTCCTAAAGCAGTTGCTTGCAAACAGGGACAGAACGTACAAATAATAGTTGCAATTCAAATCAAAGGACAAGTTAATACAGACATCATGAAAAGAATTAATTAGATCCTTTCTTTAAAGCAGTTCACCAACCATTAGAAATATCTTTCATTATCAAGGCATCAACAACCTTAACCACTTACCTAAGACAGAATTTTAAATTATGTTAGTTTGGTTTAAAAAATAATAAATGTCCAAAGGGCTAATTTTCCAGTGTAGAAATGTTCCTCCCTCCTCTAGTGTAAGACATCATTTTGAACATGTTCAGTGCTTAGATAAATTGTGGACTTAATTTATTTATAGTTTTCTATGACATGAAACTGAAATCTTTTTTTTAATGAGAAATAATGCATTTCACTGATGGGGATATAGACTGTTTGCCTGTTCACGTGCCTTTGAGTAAACCTTATCGGCATAATAATTAGAATAATTTAGTTGAAAAGTTCTATAGCATCATCATACTTAAAGAAATGACGTAAAACTGAGCCAAATAAGGATCCAGAGGAAAGCGTATTTTCAGATGTAGCCAGGCTTCTAACTTAAAGCAAGTTACATCCCCAAATTTCTTCAAAATGAGTAACAGAAACTCAGAATGCACTTTTCCGAAGAAGAATAACGTTAGGTTCACAGACTGGCCCACAGATGCCGATTTAACACATAAAGTACCTAAAATACACATTTGCATTTAAAAATGAAGATAACCACTGCGAATACATGCCAGTAATTAAACAAAACGAAAAAGAAGTTGAAGAAATAAGTGGATAAAATAGTCAAATATAAAATGATCCCTTTGCAGCAAAGCTGTTGAAAAGAAAGTGATTCTAAAACAGTAGCTTGCAAAAAGGGACAGAGTGTACAAATAATGGCTGCGACTAAAATCAAAGGATAATGTGACATAAACAGCAAGAAAAAGATTAGTTCTAATTAGAGCACATACGGAGTTAGTTGAAAACTTTGGAGTCTCTTTTGAAATCTGTATTGGAACAGGGCAGGTATTTTTGAAGTTGTGATTAAGGGAAAATTAGAAGCTTACTTCTTCCTCTGCTCAATTCTTAAAAGCCAGTTGACGTCTTTCTCATTCTATATACTTGTTGGTGATTTCATCTGCTTCCCCTTATTTCATGACCATCTGTTTGCTGGACTTCCAAATCTATACTCCTAATTTAGCGCTTTTTTCTTAAGTTTGCTACTGTATGTTCAACTGCCTACTGGACATTTCCACATGGATGTTCCACAGATACCTTAAATTCACTATGTCCAAACCCAAAAATGTTACTCTACTTAAAACTCTTCAACTGCTCTTTTTTGCCTTCAGATAAAGTATAAACTCTTTCAGTTGAATTACAACACCCTTTATAATTTACACCTGTTTATCCCAGTCACCTTTTACCTCCTGGCAGGATGAAGGGCTGACCTAGTAATTCAGTGAAAAAACACATGCCATTCTTTCTCCTGTCTGGTCCTTTGCACATGCTTTTAAATGTATAAAGAAACTGTAGAAAAACTACACAATAAACTTATAACAGTTATTTGTTTTGAGGGGTATAATTTCCTTGTACTCATAAACCTAAATGCTGCTCAGAGCATGGATTTTAATTATCTACGTACAGCGAAGCCCAGGTTGACCTGAGACACGCTGACTGCCAGATACTTCTCCAACAAAGATGAGTTCATTTGGGATTAGCAGAGAGTTGCAGTTCACAGTCTGCAACCATAGTGAGCCACGAGCCACGTGCAAAAGTCCCTGGCAAGGAAAGGAAAATACTTTTATAGAGAGGAAAAGGAAGTTGGGAGGGCTGTAATAAACAAAGGGTCTGTGGCTTTTCATTGGCTGAGTCCTTCTCCTTCCTCTTGGGCTTTGCTGTACTTGCAGGGTGTGAGAGCTCCCCCTTCTTGTCTCCTAACTCTAGTTAAGTGGGCTTTCTGTTTGTTTATTTTTTAATTTATTTTTAAATTAATTAATTAATTTCTGCATTGGTTCTTCGTTGCTGCGTGCGGGCTTTCTTTAGTTGCGGTGAGCAGGGGCTACTCTTTGTTGAGATGCGTGGGCTTCTCATTGCACTGGCTTCTCTTGTTGTGGAGCATGGGCTCTGGCTCGCGGGTTCAGTAGTTGTGGCGCACGGGCTTAGATGCTCCACGGCATGTGGGATCTTCCCAGGTCAGGGCTCGAACCCATGTGCCCTGCATTGACAGGTGGGTTCTTAACCACTGCACCACCAGGGAAGTCCTGTTTGTTTATTTTTTATACCCGCAAGCAATGCTGTGATTTAAAAAAAATATATTTTTTTAGGTGCTTAATTTGGTTAGGAGTAGTAAAAGTAAAATAATGATTATGTGTAGTGAATACTGTTTCTTCCAAAATAAAAATTTGGGTTCATTTAAAAATATGAGTATAAACTGTCCTCAAAATGCCATTGATATGCTCACAGTAAAATCAGTTGTTTAGTTTTTTTTAAGTATCAGTACTTATAAAGAGTAATGTAATTTAAAGTATTTTATTTTGTTACATTTTGTAAACTACAGATAATAAAATTGTTAATCCTAGTGTATTATCAATGATAGGTAAAGTTAAAAATCTCTCAAGTTACAGCAACTGTTTTAAAAAATGGTTTATGGAGGGCTTCCCTGGTGGCGCAGTGGTTGAGAGTCCGCCTGCCGATGCAAGGGACGCGGGTTCATGCCCCGGTCCGGGAAGATCCCACATGCCGCGGAGCGGCTGGGCTCGTGAGCCATGGCCGCTGAGCCTGCGCGTCCAGAGCCTGTGCTTCGCAACAGGAGAGGCCACAACAGTGAGAGGCCCGCGTACCGCAAAAAATAAATCAATGAAAAATAAAAAATGGGTTATGGGGCTTCCCTGGTGACACAGTGGTTAAGAATCCTGCCAATGCAGGGGACATGGGTTCGAGCCCTGGTCTGGGAAGATCCCACATGCCGCAGAGCAGCTAAGCCCGTGCGCCAGAGCTACTGAGCCTGTGCCCTAGAGCCTGTGAGCCACAACTGCTGAGCCCATGTGCCACAACTACTGAAGCCCACGCGCCTAGAGCCCATGCTCCACAACAAGAGAAGCCACTGCAATGAGAAGCCTGCGCACCGCAACGAAGAGTAGCCCCCGCTCGCTGCAACTAGAGAAAGCCCGCACACAGCAACAAAGACCCAACGCAGCCATAAATAAATAAATAAATAAATTTGCTAAAAGAAAAAAAATGTGTTATGTTACCTCCTACACTGTAGGTGGGAATGTAAATTGATGCAGTCACTGTGGAAAACAGTGTGGAGATTCCTCAGAAAACTAAAAATGTGATCCAGCAATCCCACTCCTAGGCATATATCCAGACAAAATTATAATTCAAAAAGAATACATGCACCCCTATGTTCATAGCAGCGCTCTTCACATTACCCAAGACATGGGAACAACTTAAATGTCCATCAACAGAGGAACGGATAAAGGAGATGTGGTACATGTATACAATGTAATATTACTCAGCCATAAAAAAGAATGAAATAATGCCACTTGCAGCAACATGGATGGACCTAGAGATTATCATACTAAGTGAAGTAAGCCAGACAGAGAAAGACAAATACCATATGATATCTATGTGGAATCTAAAATACGACACAAATGAACGTAGCAGAAACGGACTCACAGACATAAAGAACAGACTTGTGGTTGCCAAGGGGGAGGGGGTGGGGAGGGATGGAGTGGGAGTTTGGGGTGAGCAGATGCAAACTATTATATATATAGAATGGATACACAAGAAGGTCCTACTGTATAGCACAGGGAACTGTATTTTCAGTATACTGTGATAAAAGCATAATGGAAAAGAATATGAACAAGAATGTATATATATGTGTAACTGAATCACTTTGCTGTACAGCAGAAATTAACACAACCTTGTAAATCAACTATACTTAAGTAAAATAATTTTTTTTAATGGGTTACATTAGAGTAAATTATCCCCAGGATGGGAAAGGAGTAAGTAGGAGAAGGACTGTGGAGACCTGCCAGCATAACCGTATGAGTCCCTTGTGGTCAGTAGCTGCCCACCTTCACCTTCTCAGTCTGCATCTTCACTCTCCAGGTCACAGTGGCCTTGAAACACTGGGAAACTGGCATCCAAAAAAAAGTGTTACCATAACCAGCAAAGTACCAAAGAAAGCTCCTTTATTTTCATCTAAAAGTAAATCACGTACCTGAAACGGTACGTGAAACGGGACTTTCTGAATCATGCTCCCAAAGAGAATAAATTGACTGTGAACTGAATTCTCATTGGTAGCAGAAAGTATCAGCAGGCACTTCTAAGTGATACTTGTAAGATGTTGTCTTTTACAAGTAATCTGTCCCTTTCCCTTCCTGATACTCTGTAATTCAGAAGGGCAAGAGATGCTCTAGGTACCAGCATTTCAGCCAGCAGGATGCTGGCAGGAAGGTCCTGAGGAGCAGTGCAGAGCTTTGCAAGAATGACTAACACACGCACACAGACACAGACACACACACACACAGACACACACACACACACACACACACACACACACACACACAGTCACCTTAGAGATTTTTTTTAAAACAAACCTGATCCTATACTTGAAAAAATAACCCCTAACCTACCTTCTTCTGAGACATTTGCGTAAACTAACGGTTTATGATCATTTGCCATCTTCTGCTCATGGACAGTGAAGTTTATAGATAATATATTGAGATATTGGATAGCTTTTCTCATTTTGCTAATGGGATATCTTTCTACACATTTCTTTACACACCTAGAAAGAGACCATATCTGATCATCTGATCTGAATCCAGTGTTAGTCTAACGCTGTAATCTTACCGTGAACCTATAAAAGTACACTGCTAATACAGTCTTCAGATTGTTTGAAATGTGGGAAAATAAAAACAAAAGAGATCAACAGGGAGCTTATCTCAAGTTCTTCTAGAAAAGAAGCATTAAATAAAATGCCCTTTCCAGTGAAGAGAGCAGGAAGCCTCAAGGCTCCATTCACAGACCCCACCCAAAATCAGAATCCTGTGGATTCTCGCAATGGGTCACAAAACAAGATGATTGAAAATGAAAATACAGTTGAGCTCAAGCAGCTCCCAACTTCTACACTAGTTCTATTTAAAAATTTGATTTATCCACCTTAGTACTTAGACCCTGGAATTCACTTACCCAATTTAATTATTTTGCATACTGTTCTTAAGAGCCCATGACTGTTCATTAAAAAAAAAAAAAATGTAAGCCACAATGTACCTGAAATACAGAACATCATTAGCCAATCCAATTCTGAATCAAAAGAAAGCATACTCAAAGGTGTAATAAAAGAACGATATCTACACTGTTTACATGGACTGAGAAACCCCTCAGACCAAAGTCATTGACAGCAGGCATGTAAGCACTTGAACAGAATTGCGCACATGGGGCCTGGAGGGTGAAGGTCAGGGAGGCCAGTGCTCAGGAAGATGTTTGCCTGACTGAGAAGCCTGTGCCTTAAGTATGAGGAGAAGGCATAGGGGCGGGAGCCGTGTTTCTGAGGCGAGGCGAAGGGACTGTCCTCATAGACCGTCATTATCGTGGGT
This sequence comes from Orcinus orca, assembly GCF_937001465.1. Lineage (NCBI taxonomy): Eukaryota > Metazoa > Chordata > Mammalia > Artiodactyla > Delphinidae > Orcinus > Orcinus orca. The sequence goes on along the minus strand of NC_064563.1, from coordinate 5,630,366 downwards.
CCTGTTACCACAGACCCAGTTCTGTATCTCCTTCCTAGATTCAGGGGAAGCATGGCAGGGTGTACACTGTGGCACAGGTGGTGGCTGGCGAACAGGCAAGAAGAGGGCAATTCAAAAGCAGTGTTAAATGCTGAAGGGGATTCCTGTGGCCCTTCCCGTGTCCATTTGCCTGTAGTGACTGCGGTGACTTGAGCCATCGGAGACCCTGTTTACAAAAATTTTAACAAAAGGATGTCTTGGTGGGTTTTTCATAGAATAAAGAGAGAAGTTTAGCAATTTTATGGAGTTTTTTTATTCGTGGTACTCAAATTCTCTTAATAGTTCTCCCCTTGCAATCAAGGTAAAGTAATAGCATTAGCTCTGCCGTGGTTTTTTTTTTTTTTTAACATCTTTATTGGAGGATAATTGCTCTACAATGGTGTGTTAGTTTCTGCTTTATAACAAAGTGAATCAGTTATAAATATACATATATCTCTTCCCTCTTGCGTCTCCCTCCCACCCTCCCTATCCCACCCTGCTATGTGGCCACAAAGCACCGAGCTGATCTCCCTGTGCTGTGTGGCTGCTTCCCCCTAGCTATCTGTTTTACTTTTGGTAGTGTATATATGTCCATGCCACTCTCTCACTTTGTCCCAGCTTACCCTTCCCCCTCCCCGTGTCCTCAAGTACGTTCTCTACGTCTGCATCTTTATTCCCGTCTTGCCCCTAGGTTCTTCATGACCATTTTTTTTTTTTTAGATTCCATATATATATGTGTTAGCATACGGTATTTGTTTTTCTCTTTCTGACTTACTTCACTCTGTATGACAGACTCTAGGTCCATCCACCCCACTACAAGTAACTCAATTTCATTTCTTTTTATGGCTGAGTAATATTCCATTGTATATATGTGCCACATCTTCTTTATCCATTCATCTGTCGATGGACACTTAGGTTGCTTCCATGTCCTGGCTATTGTAAATAGAGCTGCAATGCACATTGTGGTACATGACTCTTTTTGAATTATGGTTTTCTCAGGGTATATGCCTGAGATACTGGGATTGCTGGGTCGTATGGTAGTTCTATTTTTAGTTTCTTAAGGAACCTCCATGCTGTTCTCCATAGTGGGTGTATCAATTCACATTCCCACCAACAGTGCAAGAGGGTTCCCTTTTCTCCACACCCTCTCCAGCATTTATTGTTTGTAGATTTTTTGATGATGGCCATTCTGAACGGTGTGAGATGATATCTCATTGTAGTTTTGATTTGCATTTCTCTAATGATTAATGATGTTGAGCATTCTTTCATGTGTTTGTTGGCAATCTGTATATCTTCTTTGGAGAAATGTCTATTTAGGTCTTCTGCCCATTTTTGGATTGGGTTGTTTGTTTTTTTGATATTGAGCTGCCTGAGCTGCTTGTAAATTTTGGAGATTAATCCTTTGTCAGTTGCTTCATTTGCAAATATTTTCTCCCATTCTGAGGGTGCTTTTCATCTTGTTTATGGTTTCCTTGGCTGTGCAAAAGCTTCTAAGTTTCATTAAGTCCCATTTGTTTATTTTTGTTTTTATTTCCATTCCTCTAGGAGGTGGGTCAAAAGGATCTTGCTGTGATTTATGTCATAGAGTGTTCTGCCTGTGTTTTCCTCTAAGAGTTTGATAGTGTCTGGCCTTACATTTAGGTCTTTAATCCATTTTGAGTTTATTTTTGTGTATGGTGTTAGGGAGTGTTCTAATTTCATTCTTTTACATGTAGCTGTCCAGTTTTCCCAGCACCACTTATTGAAGAGGCTTTTTTCCATTGTATATTCTTGCCTCCTTTATCAAAGATAAGGTGACCATATATGTGTGGGTTTATTTCTGGGCTTTCTATCCTGTTCCATTGATCTATATTTCTGTTTTTGTGCCAGTACCATACTGTCTTGATTACTGTAGCCTTGTAGTGTAGTTTAAAGTCAGGGAGCCTGATTCCTCCTGCTCCGTTTTTCTTTCTCAAGATTGTTTTCGCTATTCAGGGTCTTTTGTTTTTCCATAGAAATTGTGAAATTTTGTGTTCTAGTTCTGTGAAAAATGCCAGTGGTAGTTTGATAGGGATTGCATTGAATCTGTAGATTGCTTTGGGTAGTAGTCATTTTTACAATGTTGATTCTTCCAATCCAAGAACATGATATATCTCTCCATCTATTTGTATCATCTTTAATTTCTTTCATCAGTGTCTTATAATTTTCTGCACACAGGTCTTTTGTCTCCTTAGGTAGGTTTATTCCTAGATATTTTATTCTTTTTGTTGCAATCGTAAATGGGAGAGTTTTCTTAATTTCACTTTCAGATATTTCATCCTTAGTGTATAGGAATGCAAGAGATTTCTGTGCATTAATTTTGTATCCTGCTACTTTACCAAATTCCTTGATTAGCTCTAGTAGTTTTCTGGTAGCTTCTTTAGGATTCTCTATGTATAGTATCATGTCATCTGCAAACACTGACAGCTTTACTTCTTCTTTTCCGATTTGGATTCCTTTTATTTCTTTTTCTTCTCTTATTGCTGTGGCTAAAACTTCCAAAACTATGTTGAATAATAGTGGTGAGAGTGGGCAACCTTGTCTTTTTCCTGATCTTAGTTGAAATGCTTTCAGTTTTTCACCATTGAGGACGATGTTGGCTGTGGGTTTGTCATATATGGCCTTTTATTATGTTGAGGTAAGTTCCGTCTATACCTACTTTCTGGAGGGTTTTTATCATAAATGGGTGTTGAATTTTGTCGAAAGCTTTCTCTGCATCTATTGAGATGATCATATGGTTTTTTCTCCTTCAGTTTGTTAATATGGTGTATCGCGTTGATTGATTTGCGTATGTTGAAGAATCCTTGCATTCCTGGGATAAACCCCACTTGATCATGGTGTATGATCCTTTTAATGTGTTGTTGGATTCTGTTTGCTGGTATTTTGTTGAGGATATTTGCATCTATGTTCATCAGTGATATTGGCCTGTAGTTTTCTTTCCTTGTGACATGTTTGTCTACTTTTGGTATCAGGGTGATGGTGGCCTCATAGAATGAGTTGGGGAGTGTTCCTCCCTCTGCTATATTTTGGAAGAGTTTGAGGAGGATAGGTGTTAGCTCTTCTCTAAATGTTTGATAGAATTCACCTCTGAAGCCATCTGGTCTTGGGCTTTTATTTGTTGGAAGATGTTTAATCACATTTTCAGTTTCAGTGCTTGTGATTGGTCAGTTCGTATTTTCTACTTCTTCTGGTTCAGTCTCGGAAGGTTGTGCATTTCGAAGAATGTGTCCATTTCTTCCAGGTTGTCCATTTTTGCTGGGAGTTAATTTATTGTCAAGCGACACTACCTGGCGGGGATTCTTACTCATTCCCTCCCTCCGCAGGCCCCCCTATGCGCGGTTACTTTGCGTTTGTCTAACAGACGATATTCACTTTGGCCCCTGGTCTCTGCACGTTTTCCTTCTACTTGCACCTAACCTGCCTTTACCCCTCTCAGATTTTCAGCGGAAATCTCACCTCCTCAGAGAGGTGTATTTAGTTGTCTCCTGTCTCTCCCATTAGCTGAGTGAGTCAGGAGGGTAGGAACCATGTCCATTTTGTGTACCCCTCTATACCCAGGGTTTAGCACCATGCCTGAGATGTAGTTAGAACTCAGTCGGTACACAGTCTTGAAGAAACATAGGGGAATCTCTGTGTAATGTTTCTTCAGGTGTGAAGAGCTACTTCATAATTTACATTTAAAAATCTCCAGTGCTTAACGATTCTACAGACATTCAATTTCTTGATGAAACAGTATCAATATACTTTTTAGAAAAACTTTTAATTCTATATTGGAATATAGTTGATTAACAATATTGTGTTAGTTTCCGGTATACAGCAAAGGGATTTTGAAAGGGAGCCCTTCTCCTGAAGATATAAATACAAATACAGCAGCACTAATTTTAAGGAAACACTTCAGTATCTGACAAGTCTATAGACCACAGCAGAGTTTGCACAAATGTTAGCAAATCACTGCTTCTAAAAATGTAATAACGGGAGTCAGAGATTTGTCAAACAAGATTAGTATTAATGTTATTCTTCGCAAGTAAAATATAGGTCTGTCAAGACAAATAATATTTTAAGTTAAAATATCATCAAATATCCACCTTTGTTTTGTGCAGTTTCCACAACTTTAGCCGGTTGTGTCTATACTAATTTTCTTACTGAATTTTTTAATCAACACACTTCTAAAAATCTTAAGTAAATACATTTATTACACATGAATAAAAAAATTGAGAGCTGCCTGCAACATTTTGCTGCTGACAGCTGACATATTTTGAGAAACATGAGCTTGACTTGCTGGTCCCTGCAGAAGATAGGGTTTGGTTACATGGCATACATGCTATTAAGGTTGCCAAGGACAGAACACACCTCATATTCAGCTTAAGTTGTAGAGTATAATCAATACCACAGTAGAATTAGAATTATTCAGATGGGGGACACATAGCTTTGAAAGTTAAAGAAAAATAATTTTTTTACAAAATTCCTGTATACACTAATGAAAGTAAGATGTGTATAATTTTAAAGTAAACTGTGGTATTCTTTTATTCCTCATTTGTGGTTAGCTTTGAGTATATTCTGCTTACTGACTAAATTTCCTTTTTAGATAGGTATATAAACATCATATGCCTGAGCTCACTTTGTGTTCTTATTTTAAGAAACTTGTGCGGTTCCTGTTCTGCTTTTAAATACCTCTCAGCTGTAGCCATAAATCTCACATTATAGCAGATTAAGAAAATATCATGGGGGAATAACTAACTTTACGACACCAAAAATAGGTGTTGGGAGTTGGTAATGACTACTGTGTCCTCATTAGCATAAATGTAGTTATATATATGTAGTTGTTTCTAGGTACACATACAAGAGATAGGTAAAAGTTGTTGAAAACTTGAAATTTCAAATATCGCTATTAAGATGGAAAAAACATAATATTTATTAAGCTATTTATTAAGCTCTAATTATATACCAGGCACTATGCTAAACACTTTATCTGTTATTTCATTTAATTGTCTCAAAAACCAGAAGGGAGATAAGGAACTGAGATAAGGAACGGCCAGTAAGTTGGGCAGGTGAAATTGACATACACCTGTTGTATTCCAGAGCCCGAGTTCTGTACACTTTCAATTTCAGATTCTAAAAACCATCTTTCACCAAGTCCTCCCAGTATTCCGCATAATGGCAAGGATCTAATAGATAAATTGACTACTGACTGATCTAGTAGATGCAGATCTAATAGATAAACTGACCACTGCTGACTGATCTAGTAGATGTGGAAAACATCCTCCTGGTTTCTTTCACATCAAGGCTTTTGCACATCCTTCAAACTCTGGTCTCCTAAAGGTAGAAATAATATTGATCTCACTGTGAAAATAATCAGGCGACAGTTAGTACCATAAACTCTCACTAATGATTACCTAGAACTACACGATAGCGAGCAAAGTCACATAGTAACATACTTTGGATGCCGGCTGAAGCATACATCCACAGCTACTGGTGCTTCCAGTGTGCTTGCCAAGTGAAACGATGTTATCATTCCAGGCACATGGGCACCCAGGCCTAGCTGATGGAGTGCAGTGCAAATCACATCAAGGTCAGGGGTTTGATTTCCTTATAGGCTAGTTAGCTGCCCACCGTCAGAGACAGAGCATGGGCTCAGTGCCAGCCAGTTGCATGGTATGTTTGGGTGGATATAGTAATTAGAGAAAAGCATGACTAACATGCACATCTAGGAGAGATGCCTGAGACTGAAGCTAATAAGAATCCACGTAAAGTGTCTAAAATAGACTGGCTGCAGGAAAGTTTTTCAGAGCATCACAATCTGTCTTGTGATGTAAAGGACAAGTATCTCAATACATATTGTTAGGAAATTCCAATGGAAGAAATCTACAAATGTGGGTGTTATAACAGAGGACATGCACAATACATACATTCATTTAATTTATATAAGTTCTTTTTATATAAATACTTTATATTAAAATACTGTAAGTAAGTTACTTTTGGATTATATATTCCTTATTGTATCATGTTTTACTAAACATTATATATATTTTACTGAATATTGTTTTAAGAAACCCACTTATACTCTAACGTGTAGGCTGTTTATGGAATTTTTAAGAGTACTCTGACTATACATAATTTTTGCCTTATGCATTAACTTTAGAATCAACCTACAAGTAAGCGGTGACTCTAGAGCACAAAAGTAGAGAGATAGATGTTGTAATAACAACCAGAGTAAGAAGGGGCTTTTCGTGAACCTGGATATGTTATAATTTAAAAACATTTGCAGACTGTCTGAAACATATCCAAGAGCAAAGATGCCCTAATTATAGACATATGGTCACGGTTCTTTATACAAAAACATGCAGAGAAAAGGGAAAGGTAATTTATTAACCAATAATGGCTTGAGAGACATGTATCACTTTAAAATGCATCCACCAAAAATCCATTTGCAGTATAATTTGGCTTCCTAACTTTCAGAGTCTACGTAGCAGAAAGAAGGAGGCTTCCTCTCTACATTGAACCACTGCAGGTCACTCAGGCAGTAACTGTCATCTGACTTGTGTGTGTCCTTGTCCAAGACCTCGCCACCAGGTTATGAACCTGTTAAAAGACCAAGTGCTTTTCACCTCTGTATTCACTGTGGTGCCTCAGCTGAGAGTAGCGGGAACTCAGAAACATCAGATGAATTTTTCTGGTTCTTGGATCAGGTCGCTTTCTCATGGCAAATTAAAAAGTGATTTACTCGTCTGTAAATCAATCTCTTGTTGAGTTTGGTTAACACAAATTAATTTCCCAGAGTTTGATTCCCTTGGGTGAAGTGATAAAATTAGATTTCAGTGGAATGTACATAGAGCAGGAGGGTACAGGGAACAAAGTTTCTAATAAATTCCTGTAAATGAACGGTATGTTTCTCCAGTGCATATCAATGGGATTTCATGATAAGCTAACCCTCTTTCTGTGCCACATCCTCTGATGTTTTTTCCCATCTCATGATGTTCAAATAGGAATAAGGGTGTAGATTTCTTTTTATTTTTGCCCTTTATTTTTATAGAAAGACATAACTCTCCACTTCTTGAATGGTTTTAAAGGTATATAAATATATTAAAGGAAGAAAATATAATCTCTTTATAGAATCTAGAGGTTTAAACAATTAGAACGATAAACGGACAAACATAATAATTTTATTTAGTAATCCCTAAAGGCAAGAGGCAGCAAATTCCATCTTGAAAGTCCCAGCAAATCTGTGATCAGTATCCTGTGGGTGTAGTTAGCAGTCTGGTGTTTTGAGAAGGAAAATAATGGTTTTTAACTGGCTCATTTCTGAGTTACATCCTGAAAGGAGAGGAATGAACTTAGAGCCAATATTAACAGGTGGTAATTAAATTATGGGTTCTGCATGCTTAATGTCCTAGACTAAGGCAAGATGAGACAACTGAGGCCATTAACTTTAATAATTGGAATCGGTGTCTCTCTTAAGTAGTATTTTATAGCACATTAACAATGGCTGATTAGTATTAAATCAGAAAACAAACTGTTTTCTTACTAAAGCATGTTTTACTAATGCAGATTCATACCTATACATTTAAATGTGCAGTATAATTTATAGGAGGCAATGTCTTTTACAAAGGTAAAAAGAAAGATAAATGTAAAACGTTTGTCAAATTTTAAAGTCAGTATCTCTTGACGGCCCATGATTGGCTACCTTTAATTATAAAGAACTGGGAACAAGAAAAATGTAAACATTTAATTTTATTATTAAAGCTGAAAAATTCCCAGTTGAAATGTTTATTCTTTTATGAAGATTTTATGCCATCTACTTAACGTTTTAAATACTAGGTGGTTATTCCACATTAATTATATAGCAGTGCTGTAGGCATCACGTACAAATTACATCATAGTAATGACAGTCCTCTTTCCAAAGGGTTTTTTGTTTTGTTTTTAAGAACATTTGCATTTGTAATACTTTCAAACATAACTATTACCACATTGATTTTGAAATACTTAATGTCATTTGCTTATATTTTGGGTTTTTGTTAAACAATCCCAACCTCCCCTGAGAGGTCCATTTTGTTGTGACTCGAGTGAACATATAATTTATCTGCCAAACTTTTGGGGAGTGAAAGGGGATGCTGTTATTAAAAATAAATATGCCAGGACAACAGGTGTAAACCAGGATATATATCACCCAGTGCAGTAGTAGACTATTACAATATTATAGTAGAATAGTCTCTGAATTATTATACTCCCTATTCACCAAATGCATCTGTGGAGAAATGCTTTCAGGATCCCTGCTTGGGATAACTGGAATGCATGTTTCCCTGAGATCTGGGTCTCCCGCACCTCCAAGTCACTGGACGTGTTTTTGTTGTTGTTTTCACTTTGGTGCCTGGTGCCCAGCACACAAAGATGAAACGAGTGGAAGCTCAGGCCCCAGACTAGGATAGGAATGTGCTGGAATTATGCAAAGGGTGTGGGGGGGGGTCGGAAATGAAGGGAATAGTGGGCTGAACGCAGGGAAGCTGGGCTCTCCTTCCTGTTTAAACTCCAAGGGAGAGTCTCTTATGGGATTGCCAGAATTTGAGCCATTTCCGCCAATCTGGTGTTTTACTCAGTACCCGCTCAGAGAAAGACAACGGCCATTCATAAGATACTACCGATAAGGGATTAATATCCGACACATACAAACAGCTCACACAGCTCAATGTCAGAAAAACAAACAACCTGATTAACAAATAGGCAGAAGAACTTAATAGACATTTTTCCAAAGAAGAAATGCAGATGGCCAACAGGCCATGTGAAAAGATGCTCTACAATCCTTAATCACCAGGGAGATGCAAATCAAAGCCACAGGGAGATATCACCTCACAGCTGTCAGAATGACTTATCAAAAAGAACACAAATAAGTGTTGGTGAGATTGTGGAGAAAAAAGAACCCTTGTGCACTGTTGGTGGGAATGTAAATTGGTGCAGCCACTGTGGAGAACAGTAGTGAGGTTCCTCAAAAAACTAAAAATAGAACTACCTTATGACCCAGTAATTCCACTCCTGGGTATATATCCAAAACAAAACAAAAACAAAAACACTAATTCAGAAAGAGACATGCGCCCGCATTGTTCATAGCAGCACTATTTACAATAGGCAAGATATAGAAGCAACCTAAATGTCCATCAGTAGATGAATGGAAGAAGATGTGGTATATATGTACAATGGAATTATTACTCAGCCATAGAAAAGAATGAAATAATGCCATTTGCAGCAACATGGATGGACCTAGAGATTATCATACTAAGTGAAGTAAGTCAGAAAGACAATAAGTGTGATATCACTTATATGTGGGATCTAAAAAATACCACAAACTAGTGAATACAATAAAAAAGAAGCAGATTTACAGATAACAGAGAACAAACCAGTGATTACCAGCAGGGGGAGAGAGAAGTGGGAAGGGGTAATATAGCAGTGGGGAGTAAGAGGTACAAATTATTAGATATAAAATAAGCTACAAGGATATATACAACACAGGGAATATAACCAATATTTTATAATAACTGTAAATGGAGCATAACCTTTAAAAATTGTGAACACTATATTGTACACCAGTAACTTACATAATATTGTACATCAACTATACTTCAGTAAAAATAAATAAATTAAGTTAAAAGAAAAAAGACAGACCATTCGTAAGAGTGGTGAATGTTTAAGTTCACCAGGATTCTGGAAGGGGGGAAGGGACGGATCTGGGCTTTCAGCACCGCCCTCTTCAGTTCACCTGTTCTCTCCCATTCTGCTGCTGGAGACTGTGTTTTGAATCAGAAGGGGTCAACATTGATAGGATTGAAGGGACAAGGAAAGGGGGCAGGTCAGGCAAGAGGGGAAGGAGAGGGAATTGGGAGAACAGTAGGCCCCAGGCACAACAGGTTCTAGAATTTTAAAGTGGGGGAGAGAGAGGAAGTGCTTCGGCTGAGAAGCCTGTGTGCATGGCGAGCTGCAGGTAGGACAGTCACAGAGATGCCCCTCTGTCTGGACATATAACCTATAATTAATCTATACCTGTCTGAGTCATATGTATTTTAGACAGGTCTGTAATCTTCTCAGAAAAATAACAGCATGAGTAGACTTGCTCAGTTTTTCTCTTGTTCCAGTGATTTCACAGCAATACCTCTTTGCTCCCAGAAAAAAAGAAAGGTCTTGTAGCTCCACATTATCTTTAAATGTGCTTTTATTGTGTGCTTACCTGCACTACGGTCGTTCAGTGTACAGACCCCATGGTGCATGTACGATCTTTAAAATGGGGGAAACCATGTAAGGAAGTTAAATTAGGAAAAAAAGAAAAAAATCAAAACAGAGTACAAATAGCAAGGTTAAATTGAGTGCTGTTAACCCCCTGCCGGCACCAACTAATAGTGCAGAAGCAACAGTGGGAATCTGAAACAGAGGTTAGTGTTGGGAAATTTCAGCTCGTGACAGTTATAAATGAAATATATTGGCTAGTTTTTCTTCCTAGGGTATCCCTTTAAAGAAGAGTTCAAAGATGATACTCAGTGTATATCCAGTAGAAATAATAAAAACTAAAATAATATCTTAGTCTGAAGTACCCATTAGAATTCAGGTGAGTTTTCCCCTGCCTTTAAAAAAGTAAGATGTAACTTACATAGAGCAAAATGTGTAAACGTTAAGTTTTATTTATACATCATACAGCTCAGTGACTTTTAAGATAGGAATAAACCCATGTCATCAGTAATCAGATCAAAGTTCTGAACATTATCACCATGCCAGAAAGTTCTCTCATGCCTCTCAAAACCATGTCTGTTACTATTCAGAAGTTTGATTCTCTAGTTATTCTCAATTCGCCTCCAGTTCTATGTGAACGACCATATCAGTTTCACAGTCACAGGCTTGTTGCCTGTAGTTGCAACAAGCAATTGCCTTCTCTCCGCAGTGTGTTTCCAGAGCACTTCTCTTCTGCTGTTGGCCTTATTCTCTCATATCCAGTTAAATGGAAAACAGCTCTTATTTTATGGATAAGTAGGTAATTCAATATCAGTGACATAGTTGCCTTAGCAGAAAACTTGCTACTTTGAGAATATGGGTAATTGAGAAAATCTGAGAACAAATCAGCGACATTGAATGACAAATATAAAATATCCATAATACTGTATGTAGTAGGGTATAGGTATTTAACATGTTAAAACACCGTTCATTAAAAATATGTTCATAACTGGTTGTAGATTTCATCACATAGAAAAAGTGCTAGCCACACTCTAATTTAATAACTAGTACATCTTTTGAAAACTTAAAAATTTTATAAGCAGTAGCCACATTGATTCTTTTTCTCTGCTTTCCCTTCTCCTCTCTTCCCTTTTTATGAGAGAGTTGCACTCAGGAAGTGTTTGTTTGCCTGGGCCTCTTCCTCCTGGCATCTTCCACTGGAGGTGTTCTTTGGTTGTCTTCACCTCTTTTTCTTCCCATTTCCAGAACTCAGCAACATCTTTTCTCTCTATATTCAAATGAATCCAGTAGTTCCACCTCCACCACTGGTGGAGCTTAGGATTTCCTCATCCTACAACCCCGGTCCTTAAATATCAAAATGCCGTTCTCACAGCTCCTTGTTTTCTCACTATATCACAGAGCACACCTATCCATTCTTCCTTTCACACCCTCCCTATGAAAATATAGTACCCATTTATGTAGAGAGCTTTTAACTATCATGAATTTGGTTCTATCCTATTTCCTGGAATACTTTCTATAGAAAGGCTACATATAGAAAACCAGGGCATTCTGTTCCTAGATTCCCGGGTGGGGTTTACTTTGTTTTAAATTTAGTCAGTGCTTCTTTAATCATCTCAGTGAACACTATTGTCTATAGGCAATCCATTTCCACATTTTGTGTGCTGATGATTAGCTGCTGGGTAGTAGGGCCAGGTGCCCACTGCCCTCAGGGGGAGCACAGCCTCACTGGAGTGAGTGCCACAGGAAGGGCCTTGACAGCGATTCAGGACAGGGACAAACTTAGGACAAAGACAGGAAGGGAAATCTGGCAGGAAAGTAATATAGAACTGAGAAAAGACAAAAAGTTGTACAAAGAATGTAGACAGGTTAAGAGAAAAAATTAACGATGCAGGGTCATTAGGTTCACTGAAACAAAGCAAAAGCAAAGCAAAACAAACCCTGCTTTTTGAAAACTAAAAATAGAATTACCATATGATCCAGCAATCCCATTCCTGGGCATATATCCAGACAAAACTATAATTCAGAAAGATACATGCACCCCTATGTTCATAGCAGCACCATTCATAATAGGCAAGACATGGAAACAACCTAAGTGTCCATCAACAGAGGAACGGATAAAGAAGATGTGGTACATGTATACAATGGAATATTACCTAGCCATAAAAAAGAATGAAATAATGCCATTTGCAGCAACATGGATGGACCTAGAGATTATCATACTAAGTGAAGTAAGCCAGAAAGAGAAGACAAATACTATATGATATCACTTATATGTAGAATCTAAAATATGACACAAATGAACCTATCTATGAAACTGAAACTGAATCACGGACATAGAGAACAGACATGGTTGCCAGGGGTGGGGGTTGGGGGAGGGATGGAGTGGGAGGTTGGGATTAGCAGATGCAAACTATTATGTAAAGAATGGATAAACAACAAGGTCGTACTGTGTAGCACAGGGAACTATATTCAGTATCCTGTGATAAACCATAGTGAAAAGAATATGAAAAAGAATGTATATATATATATATATATATATGTATAATTGAATCACTTTGCTGTAGAGCAGAAATTAACACAACAATTGTAAATCAAGTATACTTCAGTAAAAAAATTTTTAAAATTAAAAGTAAAAAAACCCCTGCTTTTGGTTAAAAAAAAAAGATGGGGAAACAAAACATGGAAGAGAGCAGAAACGTGTTCTGGGGACTGAGTTGATAGAGCTTTTGAGAAATTTTCACAGGTCTAAAACAGTAATTAACAATGGAAAGAGCTTGTATTTTCCACTTGAGGCTACATGAGGCTATTAGTATCTAAAGAGGCAACAGATATAAAATATCTAAGAGATTTGGGAGGATTGTTTTCCTCATTAAACTTTGTTTTAATGGGTCTCAAAATTCTGTGACAGATTTTTGGTCAGGTTGTTTCCGTTAGAAAGTACTGACTTAAAAAAGTAATAACTTAAAACCGCCACATTCACAAACAAATGGTCCACAAAACACTCTCCTTTCCTTCTGAAAGCTTAATGATGAACTGTAATCATTAACCACTCTTTTACTGTTAAACTTAAATGGCCAGTTGAGAGAAACAGCTCTGAGACCGTTCTTCCACCACTGATTAAGACTAGGGTGGCAAGTATTAGGGATAATATTCACTTAGCCTTCTGAGCTCTCTGGGCAGACTTGGTGACCTTGCCAGCTCCAGCTGCCTCCTTGTCCACTGCTTTGATGACACCCACAGCAACCGTTTGTCACATGTTACGAACAGCAGAATGACCCAGAGGAGGGTATTTAGAGAAGCTGTCAGCACACGTGGGCGTGCCAGGAACCATGTCAACCACAGCAGCATCACCAGATTTCCAGGATTTAGGGCCATCTTCCAGCTTCTTCCCTGAACGGCGATCAGGCTTCTCCTTCAGCTCAGTAAACTTGCAGGCGGGGTGAGCTGTGTGACAGTCGTGCACAGATGCACGGCCAGCACTGATTTGCCCTGCATGGCTCAGGATAATTCCCTGAGCCGTGAAGCCACCTGCTTCCATTGGTGGGTTCTTTTGCTGTTAACAGCCATGTTGCTGTTGCCGTGATGAACATCTTTGCCAGACAAGTTCTTGACATTGAAGCCCACGTTGTCCCCAGGAAGAGCTTCGCTCAAAGCTTCATGGTGCATTTCAGCAGACTTTGTTTCAGTTGCAAGGTTGGCTGGAGCCAAGGTGGCCACCACGCTGGATTTGAAAACACAAGCCTCCATGGGGACAGTACCACCTTTGCCACCAATTTTGTAGACGTCCTGGAGGGGCAGACGCAGGGCGTGTCAGTTGGATGCGTTGGTGGCAGGATGCAGTCCAGAGCTTCAAGGATTGTGGTTCCACTGGCATTCCTATCTTTACCAGTGAGTTCCCATCCCTTGAACCAAGGCGTGTTAGCAGTTGGCTCTAGCATGTTGTCACCATTCCAATCAGAACTTGGCACAAATGCTGCTGTGTCAGGGTTGGAGCCTGTTTTCCTGATGTAGGTGCTGACTTCCTTAATGAGTTCCTTGTTTTTCTTCTGGCTGCAGGGTGGCTCAGTGGGGTCCATTTTGTTAACACTAACAACTAGTTGTTTCATGCCCAGTGTGTAAGCCAGAGGAGCACGCTCACAGGTCTGCCCATTCACCTTCTTCAGATTCACCAGTGCCTGCGTCAGCAGTGAGAACAGCACAGTCAGCCTGAGATGGGCCTGCCCTCGATGTTTTCGATAGTCCCTGTGTCCTGAGGCATCAGTGATGGTCCCATCACACTTGCTGCTCTTGGATTTCCACAGGGAGATATCGGTGGTCATGCTGCACTCGTATTCAGCTCTCAGTTTATCCAAGACCCAAACATACTTGAAAGAGACCTTTCCCATCTCCAGCAGCCTGGTTCTCAAAATTTTCAGTGGTTCTTTCGTCAGTGCCATCACGTTTGTAGATCAGATGGCCAGTGGTGGTAGATTTGCCCAAATCTGTGTGTCCAGTGAAGATGCTGATAGGAGTTTTTTTCTTTCCCATTTTGGCTTAGATTTGTAGTGGTTTCTTATGACACCTGTTGTGGCAGTAAACCTCTTGCAAAAAAGTGAAAGGATTTTCTTTACGGTGATATAAAGTTAACCTAAAATTAATCTGAAATTCCCAGTGTAGAAGGTTGATTTAGGGATTAGGGGCCTAAATAAATACGACTGTAGCTGCAATTACACTAACTAGGCTAGAATTGCAAAAGATCAGTCCTCACGCTTTGTAAAAAGATCACTGGATGCAATGAAAGTGGATTTTCTCCCTTCTGTACGTTGCTACCCAAGTAGGCAACTCAAGGGACCTTAATGCCTGCCTCTAATGCAAGACAGACTGCATTCAGAGCAGAAAACCAGACCTGATGGCTGGATGGCTGGCTTCAGCATTGAAGCTCCCACATTTCTAAGGGCATATGCCAAAAGTATGCTTAATGCCTCGGCAGGTTTGGTAGCTCATGGTGCTGGAGAAACAACCATAGTGCTAGTCTCTGGGGACATGTTATACCAAAACTAAGATGGTATGTGCGTGAACTGGTAATTCACAGGAATCTGACAGCTTTCAAGAGTGTGATCCCATTATTTTTCTTAGGAGAGAATATAAGAAACCATAAGATCTCAGCCTGAAAGCTCAGTGGCACCTTGTATCATTATTTGGTTATTCGTGCTAGAGGACAACAGTTTTTTTAAAAACCAAGGGAATAAAGCAATAACTTCTGAAGTTTTACTCATCTTAAGAGGCATTTTTCTAGGAATGCCGTTATTCCTGGGGCCACAGAGTTCTATGTGCCTGACCTGACAGGCTAATTTTAGACTCCTTCCTCCTCTACTGTTTGATGTTGAAGAGTCTTTTTTTTTTTTTAACAATAAAAACGGCATCTTTGACCAAAGGCCATGATCAAAGCTGCTCTTTGAATGAGAAATAAAACTTTCAAACAACTGAAAACTCACCATCTGAAATTCCAGATTCTGCAGTTATAAAAGAGTAAAATATCTGTATTTCCTCCTTCAACTCATGAATGTATCCGAGCTGAATCTTGTAATTCTAGAGTAGTGGGTAATAGAAAAATACACATTGTAAGCTAACTGCAATTCCAATGGCAATCACAAGTTCCATTAAATAGAACTTTTATCCTAATAAGCTGTTAGTATTAGATGTACTTCATGAGGTCAGGTAGTTTTTTAAAACACTGCTATATTTTATGAGGTTTGTTTTAGAAAGCTAATTTCATTAATTCCACATCTTTCCTTCCCTTGTGAATCTTGAATCAGCTGAGACAGGGGTGTGTATTTGTGGAATCTCTCTCAATAACAAACGGGAGCAAGAGACATTTTTGCCAGTTTCTTAATAGACAAAGTATATAAAAATCTAGAAATGTATTCCTGCAACTGTGGACTGATCACGTTTTTATGAATTTCATATTATATGCACCAAAAACTGTATTTAAACTCTGAAGCGGATGCTTCTTTACACCAAGGAAAGACATTGTAGTGCAGAGCACAAACGTGAGGACTGGAATGGCTTGTCTTAAACTGTTACGACACTCCCCACCTGTGTGAACTTCCTCAGTTCCCTCCTCCATGAAGTCAGGATGGCTGACACTAGCCTTGCTGGGTTGTGGGAAGGATTACCCTATATACTGCCACGTAGAGCGCCTGTGCAGAGTAGGAGCTTCACAAATGTCAGCTGTCACCACCATCATCATCTTTTTTCATCATCTAGCTGGTTTCTGTGTTAGGATTATCATTTTTATAAAGTGAGTTCCATACATAATGATATAAATAATTAAAAGAGATTAAATGAAATGTTCTGTTAGGTGTTAAATATACCATACCAGTTCCTACAATTAAAAAATACTAAAAAATACATAGGGAAACAAAAGCCATAACTAAATGAAAATACTAATGAAGTGATCACTGACAAAATTAGTCCTAACACAAACATTATTTCTGTTTAATACCAGTGTCTGTCTGTGTGCTCATCCTATCAAAGACTGGTTTCTCAACAAGTACAAGGCAAGTTCAACTAGATTATAAAGTGAAACTGGAAATTATTCAGATTTCATGAAATGAATTAAAATGATGAAGAACTGCTGAGATCACATTCCAAGCCACCAATAAACGAGAAGGCCAACAAGGATGACAACAGAATAGTTCTAACGAGTGACTTGACTGTCAGAGGACTGAGAGAGGCCCTTGGAAAAATTGATGAAGCACCTTAATATTTTTTGTAAAAGTGATGTGTTTATTATACTGTAAAAACCAAATATGCAGTAAAAAAATCTAATAATGTGTTGTCAGGCGTACAAAAAATCATGCCAATAAAACACTCGATTTTCACTATCCTTCTAATTAGAACACTGTTTAAGTTATAGTAGAGATTTTCTTAACTGAGTTAAAATCAGGTTACTTTTCTATTCTTTGGTTTATTCTTTCACAATTTATTCTGTTTTATCCTAGTTTTCAGTGATTGCACCTTAAGGAGCCTTTTCATGGAATTATCCTCAGAGAATAAGTATCTACTATATATGAAATAAAAGTTTGTATAAAAATTATTAAAAATTTTAAATTACATAAAGTGATACAGATGGTCCTCTGTATTACCCTTGCTTAACGCTCAAATAGATGATTTTATATAAAGTGGTTCTATGGTTATAGTATAAAGAATATCCAACCATATCTTCAATTTATAAAAAGGAATTTATTCTGAGGAGTTCAAGTTGCTTCCTACAAAATTTACAAATTGACCCATCTAGAGCCTGAAATAACTCTTAATTTTATTTTTCTTCTCTACCAAAGACTAACAGACTACAATCCCAGAGGAATGACCACAGTAAATCCCAAGCTAGTAATCTTTCCAAATATAGTTACACCTCATTTATCCGACACCACTGGAGAATGAAGTATTAACTGGAAAATCCACCGTGATTCTGAAGCTGGTCTTGACCGCTTCCTCAGGAAGACTCTTCATTATTCTTTCTTCCTTAGTAGTATCTAGAACACACCCGATAACAATAATATTGTATTTGAATTATTTGCTTATGTGTTTATTGAACCATTACATAGCAGACTCTTTGAGGACGAAGAACATGTTTTTTACTCATCTTTGTGTCCACAACACTCAGTACAGGTCTGGCACACAGTAGAAAAGCAATTAATCTCTGTCACATAAGGAAGAGGGAGGTAGGGAGGAGGAAGGACTCAGACTTTTTTTTTTTAACAGAACTCTTTCTCAATTACAGCACTCTCTCCTTTTTCCTAGCAGAGTGAGCTAAACATGCTTGTTAAACTTTTTTGGATGACAGAGGGCCGTAGTTGGGAACACTATCCCTCTGTGCTGTAATAAAGATGCTTTTCAGTGCTCTTCAGACTCCTAGGTTGATCTTTCCAGGAATTCATAACTGTGGCGGAATGAAGTGGGGATTCCCCTTGTAATTGGCAGGAGGAAAAGCCAGGTACCTAAGCCTGTGAAACCAGCAACCTTAACCCGGAAGACAGTCCTGGACCCAAGTGAGGGCCTGGCTCCATGGCAGCTCAGAGGTCTTCTCTGTATTTCCACGTTCAGAGTTTAGAAAGTTAGTTCATATGTAATTCCATTATCTGTGTTTCATAAAATCTCCCCTTCTAAATACATTGGAATTGCAAATTTTCAAAGTGTTCTCAAGAGGCAAGTATAATTTTTGAATTAATTAAAATGCTTAATTATGTGAAACCCAAAAACATCTTAGTGCTCACTGAGAATTACACAAAGATAAAAGCATGTCATTTTGCAGTGTCCGGAGAATGGCAAAAATGAGAAGTTCTGTTTCTTAAATAGTAGTTTTTAACCGCCACAAATGTTTATTTTGTAGATCAAGGTCCATTTCAAATATGCTACCATTAAAGCAGTTTCCAAAGTCCACAGATAACAGTTACAAAGGTCAAGAGAAGTTATTTAGAAATTACTTGTCATTTAATTCCAAAAGGAGGGAATGACTAATGACTAGATAGTGCTTTGTTTTCTCAGAGAAGGAACTTGCACAGTGGGCTGCCACCAGCCCATTCATGCCTGACTTAGGCCCGAGGAACCGAGGGGATCTCTCCAGGGTGCACGGCCAGGTCCAGGTTACGAGCCTGCCTGTGTCTGTCCACACCCCGCACGCCTGCCAGAATGGTGTTTCTCAAAGCAAGTACTACACTTGAGCCGGCAGGACCAGTGCTCTGCCACTACCTGTAGCAACACCACGATCCTGAAACAGTGCAAGAAACGTGAGCAGAGACACAAAAGTAGTCATTTGTCCAGAGCCCGTGAAAAGCAGCAGAGCGTGAGCTCTGACAGAAATGTGAGGCTGACCGTGCGGAACAGTTGAAAGAGGCTGAAGGCAGAGCAGGACCAGGTAGGGTTCCTTCACCATCAGTTCCTTTGTCCCTGGCAACTCCCACCCCCTCCCAAAGCGCAGAAACAGCAAAGCAAAAGGAAAAGAACAAGCACGAGGGTTCAGATTTTGCTTCTAAACTTTAGTGTCCTTGGGCAGTTTATTGACTATATCTGAGTCTCAGTTCTCACAGGGTTACAATGGGATTAAATGAGATACTGTGTGTAACAGGCAGGGTATTGTGCCCAGCATAGGCAAGCACTCGATCCAGGGTGGTTTGTGGCACGTTAACTTAAAGCGTATGATGTGCTCTTTTGCTTTTCTTAGAGACAAATGATTAGGTATTTAAAGACCTGTTTTCAGTTCCCTTGTGATATTCTGACAGCCACTTTAAAGTAAAAGAGATAGATATAAACAACGTGAAAGTGGTCTTGTAAGCAAGACGTTGTCTTTAACCGTATAATTTAATAAATCACTTTGTAATTTATAGTTATAGAACAAGTGAATCAATTTGATTCTGACAGACTCATGTCCTTAAAAAAATCCTAAAATACAAGTATCAACTATTCAGTTTTTTACAAAGGTACTTACTGATACTGTCCATGGAGCTATTCAAAACTCATTTCCACCCCTTCTTTTAAAGACGTTCGTTATATAGAATATTTTATCATGACAAACGTATTACATGTTTCTACACTAATTTCATTGGCAGAGCTTAGTGAATTTTATGACCCATGGTACACAAAACTT
Source organism: Orcinus orca (assembly GCF_937001465.1). Taxonomy (NCBI): domain Eukaryota; kingdom Metazoa; phylum Chordata; class Mammalia; order Artiodactyla; family Delphinidae; genus Orcinus; species Orcinus orca. The sequence continues at coordinate 5,610,496 of NC_064563.1, read as the reverse complement.
GTTAAAAAAAACTTACTGTTTATATTTTGCTCTAAGACGTTGATTCAGCAAGGCAGAATAACTACACCATTGTATACCGTATGGGCATTTTAGCAGAGCTTTCTGTAAAAAACAGCTAGTAGCTAATTCAGAACCCCACAGAACAACAAAAGCCTACCGGGAGTATATAAGTATTTTTCCAGGTGGTCCTGCGATCAGTTTTGTGTCTCTTCTTAAAACAGATTTCCTTCTGTCTTTGAAGCTGCAACATTTTCAGAGGAGGACTTTCTACCTAAGTATAGGTGACATATGTTTAGGAATCAAGAGTCAGGCAGTGTTGCTAGAGCCATATCACCCCCCAGAGATAGAAACCTTCGGTGTCTCTAGTTCTTTTTCGTTCTCTCTCCATTCAGTATATTTATTTTCTGAAAATCGTCCCTGGTGATGGAGAGCGCTCATGTAGAATTAATGGCTTTAACGGAAAGGCTGTGCTCCCAGACTCCTCAAATCTCTTTGGAATGAAATTTCACATATACAATTAAAACAGATAAAAAAATCCTGAATCTGCCTGTTATAATGGGTACTGTTGGGAATTGAAAAGGAATCAAATACTTAAATATCTTCTGTGCATATGCTTGCAGTCTCATTTGTGTGTGTGTATATACATATACACACACACGTGTACACACTTCTCCGGGTACTGGCATTCTCAGGACTCAGCAAGTGAAAGCTGGCCCTTTAAAGGAAGGAATTAAGTAAGTGATCAGCCAACAGGTAAGAAAAAAAGCACTTAGGATAACAAACACTGTTACAGTTTCTTGCTTCTCAGAAGTCCGTATCAGCACATCAACTTTTCATTGCCCAAGCAAGGTGTGCTGATGACTTAGTATTTATCCATTCTGGTTCCCTATTCCTTCTGGTCCATGGAAGGATTATGCTTTCCCCCTCCTTGCAGTTGAGCAAGACCAAGAGACAATTTCTGGCCAATGGGATTTGTGCCAGATGAAAGCCTTTAATTGCTAATTCGAGACTCTCCACCCTCTCCTTCCCTGCCATGGCAGTCATGGTAATAAGTTCAAAGCAGCCTGGATTTACTAAGCTACTGACATAGGAGTCATAGCCCAGGAGAATCGCTCTGCTACACAGTCTCTATGTGCAGTGAGAAATAAACCCCTGGTCTGTTAATTACTGAAGTTTTGATGTTTGTTATGCAGCATAACTTAGCCTGTCCTGATTGATAACAAAGATTTAACGTTTGTTTTTCCTCGGAGGGCTAGTTCCGCAAGCTACTTGGAGTTTGTGTGAGGTTTACTGAAAAGGGGAGATGAGTCTCAGGCAAACATTTTACGGGGTGAAGGGTACTGCTGAGGAGTAGAGGAAAACGTTCAGGGGATATTCAAAACAAAGATGAGAGGTGAAGTCGAGGAATATACTTGGGTATAGGAAGAAATGAAATAATCCACAAAAGTAAATTCTGGAGAAGAGTTTTCAGGGAACATATGAAAGTGAAGAATTTGTCTACCGCCAGTGTCAGTCTGACATGAGGATAAAGTCTTGGCTCTAACCTCACATCCCTCTTTGACTTACCTAACAGCACTTAACTGCAGGCACAGTCTCTGCAACTCTTGGGATTCATTTTTGAGCAAGCATGCAATATTTGTCTGCTTCACAGCCAAGATTTCTTTGTTAACAGTGACTCTTGCTCTGTAGGTGGCTGTCTAGCTCAAGCCCTTGATCATCTGACTACACTGGGTATATTCCATCCTGTTTCTTTACCGTCTTCCTGGGTTCTGACTCACTGCTTTCGCCTGGTTCTAAGGACAGTCCAGAGACTACTTCTGCTGCTCAGAACTGGCAGCTTCACACGTGAAACAAAAACTTTAAGAGGTGGCAGAATATCTAACAATAAAATTCAGAAAGTCGTAGATCATTTACATGAGAGCTAAAAAAAATTTCATGTAGTTGTAGAGGGTATGTGTATATTGCTTACACTGCTTTATATGGTTAATAAACAGAGAGACATGAATGATAGCATGATATTTTTTATCCTTTAAAGGTAATGCTGTAGAAAAAGGAGTCATAGCATTAATCATTCAGTACAGGTTTTATAGATCAGGAATTTTAATTTCTGTGAGGATTGTGACAGTATTATAGTTTGACGTTTTCTAGCATCAGAGGTCTAAATTGGCCAGTCCCAATCTAGGGTGTGCAAAAAAAGTAACTTTACTTTCTGAAGTGATCTCTTTCTAGTTCTCAGCTGCCATTCCCAACCATATTATAAAACACACAACCTCGCCTTTTAAAAAGGTATCTCAGTATCTTCTCACTTGAAACACTTTGTTTTTTTTTTTTTTTTTTTTTTTTTGCGGTACGCGGGCTTCTCACTGTTGTGGCCTCTCCCGTTGCGCAGCACAGGCTCCAGACGCGCAGGCTCAGCGGCCATGGCTCAAGGGCCCAGCCAGTCCGCGGCATGTGGGATCCTCCCGGACCGGGGCACGAACCCGCATCCCCTGCATCAGCAGGCAGACCCTCACCCACTGTGCCACCAGGGAAGCCCGAAACACTTTCTTTTGACCAATTATTCAGTCTATAAAAATTTCTGCTCCTCTCTAGGGTTCTCCTCTCCCTCTTAATCAAGATGGCATTTGAGTACAGGCGAGGCATCCATCCCCCCTCTTGCTGTGCTTCCAGTGATATCTTACATGGGCTTGACCTCTGGGCCTCCGGCCTGTCCTCACTGCATCCACGGGGTCAGTAGGAAAGCTGTGGCAGGGGCTGCAGAGGCATGCCGTTCTGTCTGTGTGTAGGAATCTGCACTCAGCTGCCTTCCCCTCGCTCTGGAAACCAAGTCAGTTTTAACCCTGCAGTTCCCTCAGCATCTCCCAGCTCTTTATCAGGACCTTGAAATTCTTGGTGGCTTTCTCTGTACTACCCGGGAGTTTGTAGAATCCTGTAAAAACTACCCTCTGGTCCATCAGCTGGGAAAACCTTCCTTAGACTTCATTCCTCTGTCCATTACTTCTGTGCCACGATGGACACAACACTTTGTCCCCAACAGAACTTTCTGAAAGGCTTGCAGTTTTTGCAGGCTCTTGCCCCAGAGAAGCCAAGCGACAGACTGAAAATTTCGGGCTTACCCTTCAGCTTTTCTGAGCATCCTGTCTTGTTCCACCTCTTAGTGTGAAAGTCAGGGAGGATGAAGGGGAACTTGGTCCCTCCTCAGGACTGCCCCACGCTAGGCTCATCCACTCAGAATCTCTGTGTCCCCCAACACTTGTGGACCTGAAAGGTATGGAATTTTCTTTGCAAGGTATTTGGAATTTTTCTTCTCACTATGATTATAATACAGTTAATCCTCCAAACTTGTTTTTTCTTATGTAAAAACTCAGCTTTGGAAGTTCTTAGAAAACCTTTTACCCACTTGAAAGCCTGGCTTACAAAGCTTTGAACTTAAAAAAAAAATCTATTTTCAAACCCAAAGTTAAGCTTCCCTGTTGGTAGGTGGCAATCCGAGCAATAAGTTTCAGCCTTATAGGTTACTTAAGAATAGTCCTAATGGCAGGAGGGGGAGAGGGGCCGGGGTGGGAGGTGGAGTAAAGAGAGGGGAATAGCATGACTGAAAAAGAAAAGGTCGCTGGATAAGGATCCTCAGTACTAATTGGCCATCAGAGAATGGTACCACGTCAGGGGAGCGGAGCCTCTGATTACAGTTCTTTAGTACCCACAGTATCCAACTGTGGTCTCATATGTAACTTAGTTTTCTCCTTCAGAAAGCAGGTTGAGCCAGAAGTTTTCACAAATGAACCAAGGTTTTCCAGAATATAATAGAAGTAATAGTGCTTTCTCCATAACTGTCCATGACTCTATGATGAGTAAAAAAGTAAAAGAAACTTACAGAAAACATGGATAAATTTTGTAGTTTTCTAGTATTGTGAATAAAATTCTATTGGTGCTAAAGAACACCACTAAATACAGTTTAGGGGTAGTATTTATATAAGAGAATATCTTATTAGTTAATATGCAGTACATTACAGTCTTTAGTGAACAGTGAATGCCTTTATAAGTGTATATACTTTGTAGCTAAACCTTCACCAGCAGTCCGTCAAAGCAGTATCATATCTCCACCAGTGGATTGCTTGCAGATCTTTGATAGCTAAATACATTTCACTGAAAGTTATGCCTTGATAGTTGGGTAAATGGCATTTTCAACCTATGTGTGATGATAGTATCTGAAAGCAAAATCTGGACCCAGTAGGTTAATGATAAGTGAAAGGTGCTAATCTTTTATTATTCTAGGATATTAACAACTCAACTAAAGGCATTTGGCAAATGTGGGACGAATGTTCACATAGCTGACTATTTTATTTTAGTCAAATAAAGAATATTTGTTTAACACAAGCCTTAACGTTTGTTGCAACTCAACAGGCTGCCAGTTTTCTTTCACTATCAATTATTAGCTTTAAAATAAACACATAGTTAGAAACTACCTTTTAAGGAAGGGGGAAACCTGGAGTTAGCTAGGCTTAAAAATTATAAGGGAGTACAATGCATCCCAACAGAACAATATATGAATCACACAAAACTGCTTTCTGTTACAGCACCTTGATCAGTTACATCAGCAACAGCTGAAAACCATTAGCTGCTGCTGGCTGCTCTTCGTGAGATGCTTTTCTTCCTCTTCGGTATCCTGACATCAGTCTTTCACTTTCCTACCCAAACGATGCTTGGGGCTCTGCTAACTTTAAATAATTGAAAAGAATGAAAGAAAATATTTTAGTAATCAAAATGAGAACATCGGTATCTTGTTTATATATTAATCAAATGTGCAGCAGTAGCTGCTCAAAAAAGGATTTTAAAGAAAGTCTTATAAAGGTAATTTAAATGCTTAACATGACAATACAAATAACCAATTTATCAGTTTAGCAGTCTCTACTTTTTGATGTCCGTAACCTTAACTTTTGTATTTATTTTATTTTCCACGCTGCGCGGCTTGCAGGATCTTAGTTCCCTGACCAGGGATTGAACCCGGGGCCATGGCAGTGAAAGCACTGAGTCCTAACCACTGGACCACCAGGGAACTCCCTGTAACTTTAATTTTTAAAATCTCAGTGACTTGTATTATTCTTCTCGCATGACTATTAATTTTGTGAGTAGTCAGTGCTATTAAGATGGAATTCAAGCTCATTTTTAGTTACATTTTAAAAAGTATTGGTTTAGGGCTTCCCTGGTGGCACAGTGGCTGAGAGTCCACCTGCCGATGCAGGGGACACGGGTTCATGCCCCAGTCTGGGAAGATCCCACATGCCGCGGAGCGGCTGAGCCCGTGAGCCATGGCCGCTGAGCCTACGCGTCCGGAGCCTGTGCTCCGCAACGGGAGAGGCCACAACAATGAGAGGCCCGCCTACCGCAAAAAAAACAAACAAAAAAAGTATTGGTTTAGAAATGCAACTGATTTCAGTATATTAATTTTGTATTCTGAAACTTTGCCAAATTCATTGATGAGCTCTAGTAGTTTTCTGGTGACATCTTTAGGATTTTCTGTCTATAGTATCAAGTTATCAGCAAACAGTGACAGTTTTACTTCTTCCTTTCTAATTTGGATTTCTTTTATTTCTCTTTCTTCTCTGATTGCCGTGGCTAGGACTTCCAAAACCATGTTGAATAAAAGAGTGGGCATCCTTGTCTTGTTCCTGATCTTAGAGGAAATGCTTTCAGTTTTTCACCATTGAGAACGATGTTGGCTGTGGGTTTGTCATATATGACCTTTATTATGTTGAGGTATATTCCCTCTTTGCCCACCTTCTGAAAAGTTGTCATCATAAATTGGTGTTGAATTTTATCAAAAGCTTCTTCTGCATCTATTGAGATGATCATATAGTTTTTATTCTTCAATTTATTAATGTGTTGTATCACATTGATTGATTTGCAGATGTTGAAAAATCCTTGCATCCCTGGGATAAATCCTACTTGATCATGGTGATGATCCTTTTAATGTATTGTTGGATTTGGTTTCCTAGTATTTTGTTGAGGATTTTTGCATCTATATGCATCAGTGATATTGGCCTGTGAAGTATCAGTAAGAGAAATTAAGGAAACAATCCCATTTACCGCTGCATCAAAAAGAATAAAATACTTATGAATAAACCTACCTAAGGAGGCAAAAGATTTGTACTCTGAAAACTATGACACTGATGAAAGAAACTGGACATGACACAGACGGAAAGCTACTGTGTTCCTGGATTGGAAGAATCAATATTGTTACAGTGACCATACTACCCAAGACAGTATACGGATTCAGTGCAATCTCTATCAAAACACCAATGGCATTTTTCATAGAACCAGAACAAAAAATTTTAAAATTTGTATGAAAACACAAAAGACCCTGAATAGCCAAAACAATCTTGAGAAAGAAGAATGGAGCTGGAGAAATCATGCTCCCTGACTTCAGACCATATTGCAAAGCTACAGTAATCAAAACAGCATGGTACTGGCACAAAAACAGACACATAGAGCAATGGAACAGGATAGAGAGCCCAGAAATAAACCCATGCACTTATGGTCAATTAATCTACGACAGAGGAGGCCAGAATATACAATGGAGAAAAGACAAGACTCTTCAATAAGTGGTGCTGGGAAAACTGGACAGCTACATGTAAAAGAATGAAATTAGAACATTCTCTAACACCATATACAAAAATAAACTCAAAATGGATTAGAGACCTAACTGTAAGACTTCTAGAGGAAGACATAAATCGCAGCTATATTTTTTTGGATCTGTCTCCTAAAGGAAAGGAAATAAAAGCAAAAATAAACAAATGGGACCTAATTAAACTTAAAAGCTTTTGCACAGCAAGAAAACCATCAACAAAATGAGAAGACAACCTACTGAATGGGAGAAAATATTTGCAAATGATATGACCAATAAGGGATTAATACCCAACATATATAAACAGCTCATACAACTCAACATCCAAAACACAAACAACCTGATTGAAAATGGGCAGAAAAACTGAACAGACATTTTGCCAAAGAGGAAATGCAGATGGCCAACAGGCACATGAAAAGATGCTCAACATCGCTAATTGTCAGGGAAATGCAAATCAAAACCACAATGACATATCACATCACACTTGTCAGAATGGCTATCATGGAACAGAAAAACCCACAAATAACAAATGTTGGTTAGGATGTGGAGGAAAGAGAACCCTGGTACACTATTAATGGGAATGCAAATTGATGCAGCCACTGTGGAAAACAGTATGGAGGTTTCTCAGAAAACTAAAAGTAGAACTACCATATGACCCAGTAGTTCCACTTCTGGATATATATCCCTCCAAAACACAAAAACACTCATCAGAAAAGATACATGCACCCCAGTGTTCATAGCAGCATTATTTACAGTTGCCAAGACATGGAAGCAACCTAAGTGTCCATCGACAGAGGAATGGATAAAGATGATGTGGTACATATATACAGCGGAATGTTACTCAGCCATAGAATAAGATTGAAAAAATGCCATTGCAGCAACAGGGATGGACCTAGAGATTGTCACACTAAGTGAAGTCAGACAGGGAAAGACAAATATCATATGATATTGCTTACATTTGGAATCTTAAAAAAAATGATACAGATGAACTTATTTACAAAACAGAAACAGACTCACAGACTTAGAGAACACACTTATGGTTACCAGGGGGGACGAGGGTGGGGGTGGATAGACTGGGAGTTTGGGATTGACATACACACTACTATATATAAAATAGATAACTAAAAAGGACCTACTGTATAGCACAGGGAACTCTGCTCAGTATTCTGTAATAACCTAAATGGGAAAAGAATTTCCAAAAGAATAAATACATGTACACGTATACCTGAATCACTGTGCTGTACACCCGAAACTAACACAACATTGTTAGTCAACTATAATCCAATATTAAATAACAAATTTAAAAAATAAAGAAAAGAAGTATTGGTTTTTGTAATAGTTACTGTGGTCAAAATTCTGAAGAACATTTTACAATGATATTTCTTAAGCCACATAAAGTAAATGATACATAACAAAATGATAAAGACAAAAAGCTGTGTTGGATCTACTGTGCTGAGAGCTGCTAAACTCTCTACAGCACTGTGTTCATTAACCTATGTTAAATTTTAATAGGCAATAGGAGTTTAGTACGGGGCGTCCGGAAGACGGACACCTCTCAGCCATCAGGATCTCACCGACCTAGCCCTCTCCGCCGTGTAGCTGGAGTGTCGTTCAGCCTTCTGTTTGCCACGGCCAGAGCTCCACTCAGTTTCCAAAGGTCAGTTGCAACTTAGTGCAGTTTTAGGCAGGTGGTCTCCACATTCAAGTGGATCGCAGTCGGTTAATCTCTAGTCAGAGGCAGAACTAGACATGGCTGCGAGCAAGGGCAGCCATGCTGACAGACACCTTGTGCTTAAGGGCAGACTTCCCTCCCCTGCATCCAGGATCTCATGAGGATGTTGTTTCTACACTCCAGGGTTGCGGACCTGGTGGAGCGTCTGCAGCTGAGTTCAGAACAAGAAGACCTCACATAGGCAATGTTTTTTACTCTACCCACCAACTTTTCTTTTTCAAAAAATTGTTTCCTCATTTAATTAATGCATCCTCTCATGCATGAAACATTTATGCATCACTTAAGTGCTAGATGCTATGGTATATGAAACTTAATATTACAGTATCCACACTCAGAGGAGCACAGTCTAGAGGAAGAGACAGACATGTGAACAAACAATTGCAGGACTTCCCTGGTGGCGCAGTGCTTAAGAATCTGCCTGCCAATGCAGGGGACACCGGTTCGAGCCCTGGGCCGGGAAGATCCCACGTGCCGTGGAGCAACTAAGCCCGTGTGCCACAACTACTGAGCCTGCGCTCTAGAGCCCACAAGCCACAACTACTGAGCCCATGTGCCACAACTGCTGAAGCCCACGTGCCTAGAGCCCGTGCTCCGCAACAAGAGAAGCCACCGCAATGAGAAGACTGCACACTGCAACGAAGAGTAGCTCCCGCTCACCACAACTAGAGAAAGCCCGCGGGCAGCAACAAAGACCCAATGCAGCCAAAAATTAATAAATAAATTTATTTTCTTTTAAATTGCAGAACAGTGTTGTAAGACTAGAAGATTCTAGAATAAAGATCAAAGAGAATTCTTGTTTTCTTTAAAAGAGATGTCTTTGAGAAGTATTTTTTAATATGCATAAATCACATTTAAATAATTTGCTGAGGATCCTACTGTGAAGACTGTCTCCAGTAAAGGGTGCATAGGCTGTCCTTACTCTGCATTTCTTTGCACTTTGTCACTTGAACTTGGCTCACACTACGCTATCTCATTAGCATCCATACTTTCATTCTCAGTTTTTCATCCTTTCACTTATTTCTTGCAGTGGGATCCTGCAGGAAGCAACTCAGAGACAGTGGGAAGTGATGGTAGGAGTGGAGGTGATTATACTCACTTACGTTAAGACAAACAGAAAAAGTTCTAGGGCATTAGCTTGCTTCATAACGTTTGCCCGAAATTACATGAATGACTAAGCGCAAAGAGTTTTGTGGCTCTGAGGCTTTTTTATGTGTATGAGCTTTTGGTTTCTTTATTACAGACAGCAGGAGTTGGCCAACACGTGACCTCTGGGAAAGTTTTTCCAGAATGTTTTTTGACAGGTTTTTAAGTGACTCTGAGGTTGAAAAGGAAGAGTGAGCTGGTGCCTCTCTTGTGAAATGTCAACAGCCATTGAGAGGGAACGAAACTCTCTGAACCAAATAAATCAAAGCACTTATGTTTGAAGAAAAACAGGTTGAGCAACATCAATAACATGGTTAGACACCCCTAAATCGGCAGATTTCTGATAAATCAGAACTGGAAAGAGAACTTGTGGAATAATGAGCGTAGTAAATCATTTGCCAATTTAAAGATTGTTCATTTGAAAACTAGTTTTGGTTGGTGTTTCTGGCTTTTAGATCTGTTTTTAAGTATAAAAATAAAACAATGTCATAAGCCCAAACTGGAAACTAGTCAAGTGCCACGAAGGTAGAGTGGATGGTTTATGATAGATTCACATGTTGGATTACTACACAGCAATAAGGATGCATAAACTACAAGTACGCAGAGTGGACGAATCCCACAAACAACATCGAGCAACAGAAGTCGGACGCAAGAGAGTGCATGCTGTGTAAGTGCATTCGCGTATGGTCCCGAGCAGTCCAGGGTCATCAGCGGTGTTAGACGTGCTTTCTGTTTAGAGGGGGCAGGAGACAGCAACTGAAAGGGAGCCTAAGGCGCTGGCGGTGTTGCTTTGCTGGTCTGGGCACCGGTTAGACAGGTGTGTTCACTGCAGAAGCATCCTTCCAGCTGTATACTTCCACTCGCGCACTCTTCTGTATGCATGCTGTGCTTGGCAAAGGGTTACCTACAAAGTAATATGCTTGTTCACTTCAGAAGAGTTTTGGAAAAGCAGAATATATTACCTGTTTAATCTTGCGTCTTGCTTTTATTTTCATTTAATGCTAAGCTATAAGCATATTCACATGTCATTTAATATGTTTCATTGAAGGAACTTTAATACCTTCATTATTTTAAGATATTTTTGCAAGTAAGGAAATATTCATTGTATATGTATTCACTCACACATATACAAGTAGTAGGTAGGGTTGTAGCATACAAACCACAGTTAAAAATCTGAGAGAGAATAACTTTTCTCTCCTTTTTCCTGTTAGACCAGAAGGCTTATGCTGCTAAATGCAAAAGCACCGTTCCCCCTACGCAGCAACAACAATGCGGGAGAAGTTCTCCAAAGGAAGTGCTTCCCTTTATAATTTGTCCTGAAATACCAGTGCTTTTAACTGTGAGACCTTGGTGGTTATAGTTTTCCACAGTTAAGAAGTAGGGAAAATAACATAAAAATGTATTCTTGGCCTTAAAGTTTATTAAGGGAAGTTTCCTCTTCCCTTTTCTATTAAATTCACCTCATCAACTCAGGCTGATGCTAAGTCCTAATCTACCTTCCGTAATATTTGCAATGAAAAAATATAAATATGTGTTTTTGGTGTCAGGAACAAGCCAGAAATCTAAAAATAAACACATAGGAATAAATAATAAAGTTGAATGTAAATAAATACACTGGTACACTACAGAATTCACTGCATTCTGCAGCCAGAGGCCTGGTTTATACAATGTTAAAATTCAGTTTATGACCATATAGGCTGGTTCTCAAAATCTCACAGAGATGAAAATACATGTTATAAAGCAATGGAGAATATTATAAGTAATCTAATCGGCTAAAACAAATTCTCCGTAATGCCTAGATTCCCCTTTCAATCTAAAGAGACGTAAGTAGTGTTACCATCAACACTTTTTCTCCCTTACTAATCTAACCAAATTTGGCATTTCAAACCAAATTTGTCTCTATTGTAAACAATAAATTTTTAAAAACATCTTAGGCAGGAAGTCAACAAATGTTTATTCCTTTTCACTTCCCTTACTATCAATTATTGTGTTTGTTTTATGGAACTGTATACACATAGTTTTTTAGTCTTTTGGTTCTTTCATACTTTTACATCATCTAATTGATCCCTTTTGAGAATTAGGATAAAATGATATACAGCAGTGTTGTTTAGTTTTCATAAGGAGGAAATTTGGGCCAGATGTGTTTCCAGATAAATAGTGTGATCAGTGATTACACTATTAAAATTATTGAGGCATTTTCAGAAAAGAAAAAACGGGGGAAAGAAAGGAAGGAAAAGGGCAAAGGTCATGAATTAGAATATAGCTTATGCAGATAAGAGTGGCTGTGCGGGACATAGTTTTATAATGCTGCCTTTCGTTTCTGTTCGCAGCTGTCAGCTGGTTTAGATGCTAGTAAAATGTAGGCTTATACCTAAGCTTACCTATGCTTAAATGTTTAGCTTGTGGTTTTTACATCGAAGGTAAAGGGCACAAGTAGAAAAATATGTATATTATACATAAACTACCAGAGTTCCTAAGTCCAAAATAAGATCTACGATGCCCTGCAGGTAGACTCTCAACAGTATAGCTTTGAATAATTATACTTCAGTTTCCTTATCCATAAAATGGGGATAGGGCTATTACCTAAAACTATAAAGATTAAATGAGTTCATATCAGTCACTTAAAGTCGTGCCTGGCACACAGGAAGTGCTCTGTAGAAGTTCACCATTATTACTACAATTGACCTCATGACCAATAAGACAGTTTGTGGCTTCTAGCATGCCTGTAGTCCTGCTGCCAATATTTAATGCCGCAGTCTGTTGGAAAATCCACAGTGCAAGGACTCTGGGAGCATGTAACTCTTGGAACCATGGTCCGTATTTCACAAGAAACACTCATCATTTTTGTGATAAAGTTAATTTGACTTACTCATTTGTATAGTCAGAAGGGTCTACAAATAAGCTAAATAAAAGTGTCCCCCTGGTGTTGCTGGCGGAGAGGAGCTGCCGGGAAAGGAAGGGCGTACACAACAGAAGTGTAGGAAGTGAGGATGTAGAGTAGGATGGGGAGGTGCGCTGCTGGTTAAAGGTAAACGAGTGCTGTATGTATCTGCGCTAAAGATCTCATGAACCTAAGCATCCTTTTCTCAGGTTCCCACTCTCAGTTATTCACAGGGTTCACACGCACACCCACCATTCCCAGCACTCAGTCTTCCCTGTTGTGACCTATGTACAGGCTACACGAGGACATTTATTTCCCATACAGGCCAGGAAGGGTTTTCAGGACTAGAGATTTTACGTTGTTTTGAAAATTCTCACTGTGTACCCCTCTAGTATGGTTCCTCAGAAAAACAGTACCTTGCATGTGTCTTGTTTCTCTAACTTTTTTTTTTTTTGCGGTACGCAGGCCTCTCACTGTTGTGGCCTCTCCCGTTGCGGAGCAACAGGCTCTGGACGTGCAGGCTCAGCGGCCATGGCTCACGGGCACAGCCGCTCCGCGGCATGTGGGATCTTCCCGGACCGGGGCACGAACCCATGTCCCCAGCATCGGCAGGCGGACTCTCAACCACTGCGCCACCAGGGAAGCCCTCTCTAACATTTTGAAACATGTATTGTAGTCTAGTTATGTACGTTTATATTAAGGAGGGTTAGGTGTGATTATGTACTTAATAATGACAACCTGTAATTATTTTATGATCATCAGCTGTTCAGATTTCATATTTGTTTTTCAAGAGCATGACAGGCACTCTCAGTTGCTTGCCAGGCGCGCCGCAACTACTGAGCCCATGCACCACAACTACTGAGCCCACACACCACAACTATTGTGCCTGTGCACCACAACTAGAGGGAGAAGCCCACACACTGCAGCGAAAGATCCTGTGTGCCGCAACTAAGACCTGACACTGCCAAAACTAAAATAAATAAATATTTTTTAAAAAGATTATGGTGCATAGTAAATGCAAATTATTTTTGCTCACTTGTCGAAAACCAGTTTATAAGTACTCTGTATTTTAGCTAAAAACTCAATGTAAATAAATATTGATGATTTTGAACATTGAAACCCTGATTACCAAATAGACAAAACTATTTTTTTAAAGAGTAATGGCTATTCAGACATTCAGCACAACGTGTACATCCTTTATTCGTTACAGTGTTGTAGGAATTGTGGAGCCTGACAGAACTAGGTTCACATGTGGCCTCCAATGTGTTAACTATATGACCCCAGCAAAACAGTTAAGCTTCTGGGCCTCATCTTATCCGCATGTTAAATGTTAAATGACTGAAAATTCACAGTATTATCCAAATATTGAAAGATTTTTAATGTTTTCCTTCTTTTTGTCCTAACCCCTTTTCTATAAATATTTCAATATATGCAGTTATTCCCAATAATTAAGAATAAATTAAAACAGGGACTTCCCTGGTGGCGCAGTGCTTAAGAATCCGCCTGCCAATGCAGGGGACACAGGTTCGAGGCCTGGTCCGGAAAGATCCCACATGCCGTGGAGCAACTAAGCCCATGCACCACAGCTACTGAGCCTGTGCTCTAGAGCCCGTGAGCCACAACTACTGAGCCTGCGCTCTAGAGCCCGCGAGCCACAACTACTGAGCCTGTGTTCTGGAGCCCGTGCTCTGCAACAAGAGAAGCCACTGCAATGAGAAGCCTGCGCACTGCAACGAGGAGTAGCCTCCGCTCGCTGCAACTAGAGAAAGCATGCGCACAGCAACGAAGACCCGACGCGGCCAAAAATAAAAAATTTTTTTTAAAAGAATAAACTGAAACAGACACAAAATTCATCATGCTGACTTATTTGATTATTTTAAGTCAAGTTGAAATTAAATAATTTCAGAAAGCACAATTGTATTTTCATAATGTAGTTTAAAGATGCATGGTGGTGGGCTTCCCTGGTGGCGCAGTGGTTGAGAGTCCGCCTGCCAATTCAGGGGACACGGGTTCATGCCCCGGTCCGGGAAGATCCCACATGCTGTGGAGAGGCTGGGCCCGTGAGCCATGGCCGCTGAGCCTGCACATCCGGAGCCTGTGCTCCGCAACGGGAGAGACCACAACAGTGAGAGGCCCGCGTACAGCCAAAAAAAAAAAAAAAAAAAAAAAAAGATACATGGTGGTAATGTAATAAAAATATACCTTTTTCCAAGGTAATGTTGAAGAAGAGCATGGGAAGACTGTAATAATCCTCAAATGAGGTGAATAATCAGGGACAGAGCCAAGAAAAAACCAGTATGTGTCAAAAGCAAAGAGAATTGGACATTAGCAGTGTTTTATAATTAAAACTGAAATATAAAACATAATTATAAAGTTAGATTTAACAAAACCAACCCCACTGTATCATCTTTTCTCCCCCATTAAATGGAAGAAAACATTTAAATTGGGGGCTCGATGTCTCCTTTTAATTTTTTATTTAATTTTTAAATTTTGAAATAGTCTTTTTAAAAGTTGCAAAAATAGTACAAAGTTTCTTCACAAAGAATTCCCACATGCCCTTCACTCAGCTTCCTCAAATGTTAACATCTTATATAACCACAATACAAGTATCAAAATCAGAAAAAAATTAACATTGATATTACTTTGTTACCTAATCTACAGACCTTTATTCACATTTTGTTAATCGTCCTGCTTGTCTAGGGGTCCAATCCAGGACCCTCCATTGTACTGAGTCATCAAGTCTGTTTAGCCTCCTTTAATCTGCACAGTTCCTCTGTTCATCTTTCATAATCTTGACACTTTTGAAGAATACTGGTCAGTAAATTTGTACCATGGCCCCCAAAAGTGGCATTGCGTCCTTCTCAGTACATCAGATCAGGGAGCACATGATTCCGTATGTCTACTTTGATCACTTTGGTTAAGGAGATTTCAACTTCCTCCACTATAAAGTTACTATATTTCCCTTTGTAATTAGAATCTTGTAGTGAGATGCTTTGTGACTATGTAAATATCATGTTTATAATCATATCTTTCTCTCAGTGGTGGTTCTTATCTGAAGCACTTACTGTGCCGTTTCTTAACGGTGATTTCCTATTTCCATCATTTCCTCTACATGTATCATTGGAGTTTTGTGGCAAGGAGGAGCAGACTTTTCTCCCTTCTGTATTTACTTAGTTATATCTGGATATTTATTTTTATTCTGTGGGTTATAAGCCATTACTGGCTTATATTGTTCCCAGTTTGGCCACTGAGAGCTCATTAAAGTTGGCTCCTCTGTTCTGTGACCATCATTTTTTGAACATATTCTTACTTTCTGACACACTAGTTCTTCCTGGCTCATCCCATACTTCCCTCGCTTCCCTCCGCCAATCCTGAAGTCAGCCGTTTCTCCAAGGAGCCCTGGTTCCTTGGATCCGTGTTTTCATACTTAGAAACCAAGACCTGTGCACTAGATATGCTCACGGGTGCCATGATATCACTGCTTCTAGGCTCTTTCATGAACAGAGCTAGGAAAGATATAAGGTATACACATACATTCAACTCTTATTTCTATATCAATATCTAATCTAAAACTGTTTGCTTCTCCAATTTCAGTTCAACATTACAAGGTTTATCATAGCTTCCCCCTACAAATAAGGAATTATTTGGAGCTCCTTTCTCTGACATAAGAAACTTGATTCTTAATATCCACAATATATTTATTTGCTCAAGCTCAGATATACATAAAGTCGTTTCAGAATTGCTAACTCACACTTTAGATTTTGCTGAGTTTTAAATGAGCCTAGTTGGACTGGCACATTTTGATTCTAAAATGCATGCATGACATGCCAGATATGTATTCAACTGGTGGAAGTGTACCAAAAAACATTCTTCCAGTATTTTTTTTCCTCCAGCTTTATTGAGATATAATTGACATTCAGTACTCTATAAGTTTAAGGTTGGTTTACATATGGCAATGAAAATAATCAGTAAACAATTTATAATAGGAATAGAAAAGAGTTTCATTTGAGCCAAACTGAGGACTGTAGTCTGGAAGACAGCCTCCCGGATTACTCTGAGGAACGGCTCCAGAGAAGCACGGTTTTCAGCACAGTTTTATGTCTTCTCAGAACAAGAACATCAAATAAGTCAGGGATACATTCCTTCAAGGTTTCAAACATAAGATCAGCATGTACATGGTGAGTCAGTATAAGCTTGGCGCCTGGGAGGGGAGTCTTATCATTAAAGGAGGATCAGAATTGGCGTCCCAGGAAGAGAGGCATTTAATCTTTATTTTTAGCATGGACATGCTTTACTTCTGGTCATTGTTGCCCTTTTTAAAAATAATTAAAGCAGAGGTACAGTGTATATTTGGTAGGCCACACACAGGCTGTTTTAGTTAGCATAAAATTCAAGTTAACTCATGTATAAGCCAGAATGACATCCCCATAACTCAATATGTGAAAATTTCTTTTATCATATACATCATGAAATAATTATCACAATAATTTTGGTGAACATCCATCGTCTCACATAGACACTAAATTAAAGAAATAGAAGAACAACTTTTTCCCTCGTGGTGAGAACTCTTAAGATTTACTCTCTGGACTTCCCTGTTGGCATAGTGGTTAAGAATCTGCCTGCCAACGCAGGGGACACGGGTTCGAGCCCTGGTCCAGGAAGATCCCACATGCTGCAGAGCAGCTAAGCCCGTGCACCACAACTACTGAGCCTGCACTCTAGAGCCCGCGAGCCACAACTACTGAGCCTGTGTGCTGCAACTACTGAACCTGCGAGCTTTGAGCCCGTGCTCCGCAACAAGAGAAGCCACTGCATTGAGAAGCCCCTGCACCACAACGAAGAGTAGCCCCCGCTCAACACAGAGAAAACCCATGCGCAGCAACGAAGACCCAACGCAGCCATAAATAAACAAACAAATAAATAAAAGCTTTGCTCTTGGCAACTTTCATATATAACATACCTCAGTGTTAATTATATTTACCATGTTGTGCATTGCATCCCTAGTACTTATTGATCTTATACATGGAAGTTTCTGGTACCTTTGGACCACCTTCGTCTGATTCCCCCTCCCGACCCTTCACCCCCACATCTGGGAACCACAAATCTGATCTCTTTTTCTATGAATTTGTTTGTTTTCCAAGTATAATTGGCTTAGAACACTATGTTAGTTCCTGGTATGCAGCATAGAGATGCAGTATTTCTATACATTTCAAAACAAATCACCATGATAATTCTAGTTACAATATGTCACCATACAAGATATTATATAGTTATTGACTATATTTCCCACACTGTACGTTTCAAAGCCATGACTCATGTATTTTGCAACTGGAAGTTTGTACCCCTTAATTTCCCTCACCTATTTCTTTCCCCCCCACTACAATCTCCCACCACCTGTTTTTTCTCTGTATCTATATCTCTGTTTCTGTTTTGTTATGTTGGTTCATTGTGTGTGTGTGTGTGTGTGTGTGCGTGTTTTGGATTTCATACATAAGTGAAACCATGCAGTATTGTTGTTCAATGTCTGACTTATTTCACTTAGCATAATACCCAGTAGGTCCATCATGTTGTTATAAAAGATAAGATTCTCTTCTTTTTTGTGACTAATATTCCATTGTATATATGCAACACATCTTCTTTATCCATTCATCTGTTAATGTGCACTTAGGTTGCGTCCATATCTTGGCTATTGTAAATAATGCTTTAGTGAACATAGGGGTGCATATATCTTTTTGAACTGGTGTTTTCATTTTCTTTAGATAAATACCCAGGAGTGGAATTGCTGGATCTTATGGTAGTTCTATTTTTAATTTTTTGAGGTACCTCCATATTGTTTTCCATGGTGGATGCACCAATTTAGAGTCCCACTAGCAGTGCATGAGGGTTCCCTTTTCTCTACATCCTCACCAACATTTATTATTTATTGTCTTTTTGATAATAGTCATTCTGACAGATGTGAGGTGATATCCCATTGTGGTTTTGATTTGCTTTTTTCTCTGATGATTAGTGATGTTGAGTACCTTTCCATGTGCCCAATGGCCATCTGTATGTCTTCTTAGGGAAAATGTCTATTTATATCCTCTACTCACTTTTTAATTGGATTGTTTGCTCTTTTGGTGTTGAGTTGTATGAGTTTTTGGTATATTACAGATATTAGCCCCTTATGGGCTATATCATTTGAAAATGTATTCTCCCATTCAGCAGGTGGCCTTTTCATTTTGTTAATAATTTTCTTCACTGTGCATATTTGTTTATTTTGACTTTTGTTTCCTTTGCCTGAGGAGACAGATCCAAAAAAATATTACTAAGACCCATGTCAAGGGCTGTTTTTTCCCCATTGTATATTTTTGCCTCCTTTCTCATAAACTAATTGCCCTTGTAAGTATGGGTTTATTTCTGGGCTCTATTCCTTTCAGTTGATCCCTGTGTCTGTTTTTGTGCTACTACCATACTGTTTTGATGGCTGTAGCTTTGTAGTATAGTTTGAAACCAGGGAGCATGATACCTTCAGCTTTGTTCTTTCTGAAGATTGTTTTGGCTATTCAGAGTCTTTTGTGTTTCCATACAAATTATAGAATTATCTGTTCTAGTTTTGAGAAAAATGCCATCGGTATTTTGATAGGGATTGCGTCGAATCTGTAGATTGCCTTGGGGAGTATGGTGATTTTAACAATACTGATTCCTCCAGTCCATAAACATGGTGTTTCTTTCTTTCTCTTTGTGTTATCTTCTATTTGTTTCATCAATGTTGTATAGTTTTCCAAGTACAAGTCTTTTTACCTCCTTAGATAATTTTATTTCTGGGTTTTTTTTTTTGATGTGATTATGAATGGGATTGTTTCCTTAGTTTTTCTAACTGATACTTCATTGTTAGTGTATAGAAATGCAATAGATTTCTGTATATTAATTTTGTATCCTACAACTTTCCAGAATTCATAGATTATCTCTAGTAGTTTTTTGGTGGTGTCTATAGGATTTTCTACGTATAGTATCATGGCATCTGCAAACAGTGACAGTTTTATTTCTTCCTTTCTAGTTTGGATTCCTTTTATTTTTTTCTCTGTCTGATTGCTTTGGCTAGGACTTTCAATACTGTGTTGAATAAAAGTGGCTAGAGTGGACATCCTTGTCTTGTTCCTAATCTTAGAGGAAATGCTTTCAGCTTTTCAGTGTTGAGTATGGTGTTAGCTGTGCGTTTGTCCTGTATGGCCTTTATTATGTTGAGTCATGTTCTCTCTACACCCACTTTGTGGAGAGTCTTTATTATGAAATGATTTTGAATTTTGTAAAAAGCTTTCTGCATCCATTGAGATGATCATATGATTTTTATTCTTCACTTTCGTAGTGTGGTGTATCACATTGAATGATTTGTGGATATTGAACAATACTTGCATCCCTGGAATAAATCCCACTTGATCATATGTGTGATCCTTTTACTATATTGTGGAATTCAGTTTCTTAATATTTTGTGGATGATTTTTGCATCTATGTTCATCAGTGATATTGGCTTATAATTTTTTTGTGTGTGTGATAACTTTGTCTGCCTTTGGACCAGGGTAATGCTGGCCTTGTAAAATGAGTTTGGAAGCATTTCTTCTCTGCAATATTTTGGACTAGTTTGAGAAGTCATAGGTCTTCTCTAAATGTTTGGTAGAATTCACTTGTGAAGCCATTTGGTCCTGGACTTTTGTTTGTTGGGAGTTTTCAAATCACTGATTCAGTTTTATTATTGGTAGTATGTCTGTGCATATTTTCTATTTCTTCCTAGTTCGGTCTTTGGAGATCAGTCTTTGGAGATCAGTCTTTGGAGTTCAGTCTTTGGAGATTGTACATTTCTAGCAGTTTGTCCATATCTTCCACATTGTCTATTTTATTGCTGTATGATTGTTCATAGTGATCTCATGTGATTCTTTGTATTTCTCTGGTGTCGGTTGTTACTTTGCATTTTTCATGTCTGATTATATTGATTTGGGCCCTTTCTCTTTTTTCCTCAATGAATCTGGCTAAAGTTTTATCAGTTTTGATTAACTTTTCCAAGAACCACCGCTTAGTTTCATTGATCTTTTCTATTGTGATTTTAGTCTCTATTTCATTTATTTCTACTTTGATCTTTATGACTTTTTTCCTTCTACTAACTTTGGGTTTGTTTTTTCTTCTTTTTCTAGTTCTTTTAGGTGTAAGGTTAGGTAGTTTATTTGAGATTTTTCTTATTTCCTGAGGTCAGCTTGTATCACTGTAACCTTTCCTCTTAGAACTGCTTTTGCTGTGCTCCATAGGTTTTGGATTGTCGTATTTTCGTTTTCATTTGTCTCTAGGTATTTTTTAATTTCCTGTTTGATTTCTTCAGTGGTCCATTGGTTGTTTACTAGCATCTTGTTTGGTCTTCATGTCTTTGTGTTTTTTGTAGTTTATTTCTTGTAGTTGATTTCTAGTCTCATAGTATTGAGGTTGGAAAAGATGCTTGATGTGATTTCAGTTTTCTTAATTTTACTGAGACTTGTTTTGTGACCAAGTATGTGATCTGTCCTGGATAATATTCCATGTGCACTTGAAAAGAATGTGTATTCGGCTGCTTTTGGATGGAGTGTTCTATATATATCTGTTAAGTCCGTTTGGTCTAATGTGTCAGTTAAGGCCAGTGTTTCCTTATTGATGTTCTGTTTGGTGATTTGTGCATTGATCTAAGTGGGGTGCTAAAGTCCCCTACTATTATATGTTACTGCCAATTTCTCACTTTGTATCTATTAATATTTGCTTTATGTATTTAGGTGCTCCTATGTTGGGGGCATATATATATTTACAATTGTTATATCATCTTCTTGGATTGATCCCCTGATTGTTATGTATTGTCCTTCTTTGTCTCTTGTAATAGTGTTTGTTTTAAAGTCTGTTTTGTCTGATATACGTATTGCTACCCTGGTTTTATTTTCGTTTCCATTTGCATGGAATACCTTTTTCCATCCCCTCACTTGCAGTCTGTTTGTGTCTTTAGATCTGAAGTGAGGCTCCTATAGGCAGCATTTATATGGGTCTTTGTTCTGCATGGTTTCTTCTGTTGTGGTGGGTTGACTGCTTTGGGTGGTCTGGTAGGTGTGGCTGGCCCCTCGTCTGGTTGCTTGCCAGGCCTTGTCTTTTGCAGAGTCTGTTGACCACTGGTGGGAGGGGCAGGTTCACAAGGCAGGTGATTACAGGTCCCCAGGGATCCTGGGGTTAGTGCTAACCCATGGGTGGACAGAGCCAGGTTCTGGGGTTGGCGGTTGTGGGGCTGGGGTTCCCACATCTGGTGTTGTCCTGCTGGTGGGTGGGTCCAGTTCCTGACATGGGTGGCTTCAGGGTCCAGGGTGTCCCAAAGCTGGTGACAACCCACTCGTGAGTTGAACTGAATCTGGGGCTGTTGGCTGAGGGCTCCAAGGTGTCCCATGGCTGGTGTCAGCCTGCTGGTAGGCGGGGTCAGGCCCAGAGTGGGGTTCCTGGATTGGTGCCGGCCCACTGGTGAGTGAATTGGATTATGACTTGGCAGGTTGTAGAGCTACAGTGGTCCTGCAGCTGGTGTCTGCCTTGTGGTGGGTGGGGCTGATCCCAGGGGGTCCTGAGACGGGTGCCTGCATACTGGTGGGTGAGGTTGGTCCCTGGGCTAGTGCTGGCCCACTGGCAGGTGGAACCAGGTCCCAGGGTATCTGACTGCAGGGCCCTGGTGACCCTGGGGCTACTGCTGGCACAGTGGTGTTTGGGACTGGGTCTTTGGCCCTCTGTTGGACAGGGTGGTGTACTGTGTAACCTGTGGGCTTAGAGGGTCTGCAGGCAGCAGGCCTGCTGGTGGGTGGGTCTGTGTCCCTACCCACCCAGGAGGTGTCCCAGTACCAGTGCTGGCAGGTTGGTGATCAGGGCCGGGCCC
Source organism: Orcinus orca (assembly GCF_937001465.1). Taxonomy (NCBI): domain Eukaryota; kingdom Metazoa; phylum Chordata; class Mammalia; order Artiodactyla; family Delphinidae; genus Orcinus; species Orcinus orca. The sequence goes on along the minus strand of NC_064563.1, from coordinate 5,588,220 downwards.
CGGTGTTAATGAGCTGGAGGGAGGATTCCACAATGGCACCTGCCAGCACCAGTGTCCACGTGGTAGAACGAGCTCCCCCAAATGGCTGCCTCCAGTATCTGTGTCCCCAGGGTGAGCTCCTGTTGCCTCCTGCCTCTCTGGGAGGCTAAGATCAGCAGGTGGTCTGACCCAGGCTCCTTTCAGTTTACTGCTTCTGCCCTGGGTCCCGGAGTGTGTGAGATTTTGTGTGTTCCCTTTAAGAGTGGAGTCTCTGTTTCCCACAGACTTCTGGGTCTCCCAGAAGTAAGCCCTGCTGGCCTTCAAAGCCAAACATTCTGGGGGCTTGTCTTCCCAGTGCAGAGCCCCCATGGGCTGTGGAGCCCAGTGTGGGGCTCAGACCCCTTGCTTCTTGAGGAGAACCTCTCAGATTGTGATTATCCTTCCTTTGTGGGTCACGCATCCAGGGGTGTGGGTCTTGACTATACAGCATCTCCACTTCTTTTACCCATCTTATTGTGGTTCCTTCTTTATACCTTAATTTGTGGAAGATCTTTTCTGCTGGTCTTGGTCTTTCTCATCAGTAGTTGCTCTGTACATAGTTGTAATGTCTGTGTGCCTGTGAGAGGCAGTGAGCTCAGGGATTTCCTACTCCCGCATCTTGACCACCAAGTCCGCTTCTGCCAGTCTTATCCATCTCGGTCGTTTATGGCGCCTCCCAGAAGAAGTCTGCAGTCATCTTTTCTCTCACTTACCAAGTCTTGTTCGTTGTATCTCCCAGGAGCTTTCAAGCGGCTTACTTCTTTTCTCCCCACCCTACCGCATCTCTCAGCTGAACCACTGGCATACCCTTCTGGTAAATCTCCCCACATCCAATTTTGCTCCTCTCCAGTTCAAAGACTGAGCCAGTGATCCTTTAAATATACAGATCTGATCATTTACCGTTTGCTTTTTGATGGCTCTCTCTGTGTTTCAGGTGAAGTCTGAAATCCTCAGCGTAGCCTAAAACACCCTGCATGATCTACCTTCTCCCCACCTTCCTAGCCTCAAGGCATGCAGTACTCCGCCCCTTATTCTCTCTGTTCCATCTCTGTTAACGCTCTTTGAGCTCCTGTTTCACGTTCCAGGTGTTGCATATGCTGTTTCCGCTACCCTAACATTGCTCCTTCTCTCTGTGTCCCCCTTAGCCCTGCTAGCTTCTAAATGCCATTCGAGTCTCAAGTATCATTTTCTTAGTAAAGTTGCCCCTGAATTCCCAGTCTGGGTTAGACGACCGTGCCAAACCATCCCAGAGCACCTGGCATTTCTCAGTGGCAGTTTACACCAAACACGTTTGTAATTACGTCTTCTAAGTGGGCTTTCTGGGCTAGATTATATACTTCTTAAAGGAATGGATTTCGCCTGTATTGCACAGTGTTATGTCCTCTGTGCCTGAAACAGTGTACATATAGCACGAAAACAGGGCTCATATGGAATGAATGCCTAAATGAATGAACCAAATGTATTTATGAAAAAGGTTAGGTAGATACTGAAACCGTGTCATGATTAATAACTACCAGCAATACATAAAACGTAACCTTTGTACAATTTTTATGGATACAGAGACTTGTGGATCCTTTCTGCTGCATCATAGTACCTTACTATGTTGGAACTACCAATATAAGGTAGTAATCCAGCAAATGGAGAAAGGTTAAAATTGGTTTATACAATGAGTCTAGAACCATAAAAAACAATTTTTTAAAAAGCCTAAAATCCTAACACATAATTAAAAAATTCTCATCAATTCTTCCTCTCTCAAAAGTTCATTATTAGATTTCGCTAGCCATCACTCATTTTAAGTCTAGCTGCTTTGAGATACCCAGTATCTAGGTTAGCCTGCTTTGTGTCCTTGATGCAGTTTTACATCTGAGATAAATTTATGTTGGCTTAAACATTAATACAAAAACCAATCTGTTTAAATGAGATGGTGATTGGAAATTCTGAGATGTTTTGTGACTGGCATTGATTTTGTATTTCCAGTTCAGTTGACTCTGACAGAAGTTTTCCTATCATGTGATTGAAGAAAACTATAACCAAGTATAAATGGGTCTTTAAATGTATTTTCATATCGATATAATTTATCTTTAGGAATTTGAGAAAGGTTGTGACTTTTAATCTTGTAGATACTTATAAAATCAGAATCCTGTTTTATTTCTCAGGAAGTGACATATGAGAAGGACTATAGTTTATTACAACTGTTTTTGGGGTTTTTTTCTCCCTCCTTTTCTTCTCCTTTCTTTTTTCTTTTTGGTACAATTATTTCCCTGCACCTTGGGTTGCTTAAACCAACATATTAGCAAACTAGTGATTTCAAAACCAGAATATAAAAAGTAAACAATCTTGGGCTTCCCTGGTGGTGCAGTGGTTGAGAGTCCGCCTGCCGATGCAGGGGAACACGGGTTCGTGCCCCGGTCCGGGAAGATCCCACATGCCGCGGAGCGGCTGGGCCCGTGAGCCATGGCCGCTGAGCCTGAGCGTCTGGAGCCTGTGCTCTGCAACGGGAGAGGCCACAACAGTGAGAGGCCCGTGTACCGCAAAAAAAAAAAAAAAAAAAAAAAAGGAAACAATCTTAATTCTTATAGAAGTAAAAAAAAAACAGTATTCCTCTCTCAATTTTACTAATAAGTGAAAATGAGACAGTCTTGCTCAAGAGCACAACATCTGTCAAAAAAGGATGAACCAATCTTGCTTTAATCACTGATGGCTGAGAATGATGAAATATACTGACGCATCAATGAGGCTTACACTACCTACTATGTCACCAAATTTTTGAGCAAAGAATAGCTAACTCAAAAACTGTACCTTTTACCCTGTTCATAAGAATTACTGACTTCTGAATAAAACCATTAGTTATAAAATTTAATTTCACTACAGTACATAAAATTTTAAATGCATTAAAATATACTTTGCTTTGTTAGAAATAAGCAGACTACACATTCACTTTTATTTCACCCAAATGTAAAACAAGTAAAGGTAATGAGCTACAAGGGACAACATTTTACTATAGTTGATATTATTACTCTAGAAATTTACTGTGGATTAAAGCTAAGTGTCAGGTATAAGATGAAAGAAAGCCTAATGAGCTCTAAATATTTTTTAAAACCTCGCAAGATTATTTTAAATATATAAAACATATGTATAATTACTAAAACAAGTTCAATTAAAACTGGAAGTCTAGTATATCAAATGGTTTACATTTTGAGTTTTTCACTATATCTATCTTGAGTTTTTCTCTATGTTCTAAATCTTCTATAATGAAAATTTACTTTTATAATCAGATACTTTTTAATTCAATTTTTACATTGTGGTAAAATATACATTAGATAAAATTTACCATCTTAATCATTCCTAAGTGTACAGCTCAGTGACATTAAGTACGTCCACGTTGTTGTGCAGCCACCACTAACATCCGTCTCCAGATTCAGATAGTTTTTAAATGAACATTATTTTCTTTCTAACTCATCTAAAAAAGTTTTATTCAGTAACAATCATGTTTCCTATATTGCCACAGGATAGTTAGGACAAAACTGATTTGCCTATTAATGAAATAAAACATCAAATTACAACAGTGTTAAAGATAAAAATACTTAAAAGAGTCCACAAACAAAATCTAGTTTTAGTGTTTTATGAAGAAACTTTATTTCAGATCTTTGTGACTACTACATATGTGGGCATTTGTTTAAAATAAAATCAAATATTCATTTCATTTAAAAGAATTTGCCTCCCAAGCCAATGTTTTGAGTAAAATTATTAGCAAATTTACCTGGTTTATATAAAAAATACTTCAAAATAAAAATACATTCAAAATAAAATTATTTGTTAAATTTGTTATTAGCAAATTTACCTGGTTTAAATAAAAAATACTTCAAAGTAAAATGATTTGTTAAATTTGTAAAAATTTCTTATTTTTTCCCTACTTACGATATATAATTCATTTACACCACGTGTGCACGTGCGCGCACACACATGCACACACACAAACACACAGAGTATACTGCGGGGGTGTTTTTCATTTTGTGAGTTTTGGTTAATTTTATTGATTATAAGTCATGGACAGATGAACTAATGCATTTTAAATAAACGCACTGCTTTCCACAAAGCATTGTGTGAAATGCATACATACACGTTTGTCTTGTATTTTAAACCTCATTTGTAACTTTTACATAAAACTTTTTCTTTTTTTTTCTTTTTTTTTTTTCGCGGTATGCGGGCCTCTCACTGTTGTGGCCTCTCCCGTTGCGGAGCACAGGCTCGGGACGCGCAGGCTCAGCGGCCATGGCTCACAGGCCCAGTCGCTCCGCGGCATGTGGGATCTTCCCGGACTGGGGCACGAATCCGTGTCCCCTGCATTGGCAGGTGGACTCTCAACCACTGCACCACCAGGAAAGCCCCAACATTTTCTTAAGGTTTAGGTACATTCTGTCAATGAGCTGACCTGCAGGTTGGCATGTATAAACTATTTTTTAATAGAAGCTTCCAATACAAAGTTTACAAATTTGAGATTGTTTCAATCAGTGATTTACATTTCAAACAAATAGGGTTTTATAGCATGGCTGGTTTTTAAATTTGGTTTAAAACTCAGCATTTTCCTAATCTTTGAGAAGTTAGTAGGTACTCCATAAAAAGGGATTCCGTGGTGAAGTGAATTTTCAAAAAATGCTTTATTCCATATCCCTTTCTGTGAAGGTTATTAGCATGTTTGTTTCTAACACATCCAGTAGTAAAGACATCTATTTCAATGTAACTAACTGTATCTCAGCTTTCTGAAGATGGAACCATATTTGTATATGACATCTGCTAACACTCCCATGAAATGATAGTCTGTTATTAATCTGCTGATTCAAGAAATAATACTGTCATCTATATTACTTCGGAAATCTCCACCCACCCACCCACCCCCACAGAAAAGGCTAACATTTCTATGATTTGGTCAAAATAAGTCAACAGAAAGAAAGGACAAAAACAGTCTAGACCACTGAAAGCCAGAGTCAGTCTTCCCCCATTTTATTTTCCCTTCGTAATTGATGGCATAATTCTTCTCTCTTCAAACTCCAAGGATTCACCAAACCCTTTGGGAAATATATGTTGAGGTCCACAAAATGACCATTGATTCACAGCGGAGGGAAAAAGATGCCTGGATAATCCACACAACTGGAAAACCAATTTTTAAATTAGGAATGGTACTCACTTATATGCTTATTTGCTGGAACTTTTAAGGCCCTAAAGCCTCGTTTCTCTCAAATTTGCACACAATAAAAGTCCTGATTGCACCATAAATGTAAAGATCTATGTAGAAAGTCAATGAAAAACCTGACAAATTAGCTAAATTTTAAACAGGAGGGACTGGATATCATCTGGATAATTCATGTCTCAATTGCAGGTCTCCTGGCTTAATTGTAAAGCTAATTGCCTCACTCCAGAACCTGTGGCTGAATGTGCTCTCGTCCAGAAAAAGACATTTGAAGGGCCACTCCTGGAGACTTCACACATGGCACAGCAGCAGAGAGGAAAATATAATATACTTGGCTTTTCATTAGCCCAAAAGTATGCTAATATAGTTTATTGAGTGTTTGTCATTAATTTCTCATTTGCCTTCCTGTTTAAAATGTATCCCTATTGTTCAGAATCCATTCTAGATGATCTGAAAGACACTCGAGTTATAATTTCTTCAGTTTTGTTTTGTTTTGAAAGTTTTGGTCATTAAAAAAGGATGAAATGAATATTTTGGTCTGTTTTTGTACACTGAAATCTTTTCCTGTAAGTAGATGCCACTGATACCTCGGATATTTACATACCAGGGGCTATGCCCCCATCATTCGTGAGGGAGGAAGGGGTCTTGAGGGCTCAGAAGACACAGCAGGATAGAGATTTCTCAAAAGCCTTTCTTATAACCCCAAAATACAAAAACAATAAAAATACTAATAAGTTTTACTAGGGTAAAGGAGATGAAGAAACTTTTTAAACCTATTTTTAAAGGGAAATCGTATACTGTTTTATTACTAAAATGGCTTGTTACTAATGATAGTGCATATTTTAATTTAAGCCTTGGGTAGGGCTAGTACCTGTCTCTTTTTCAAATAATATGAAAAATCAAGTTAATGTTGCTCTTTCTGAGTGGACAAAATGCACCAGCAACTGAAACTTTTAATTTAACAAATGACGCAGTTGAAAGACTGTGAGCTTTGAAGAGTCATATATGATCAGAATTTGAGTCTCAGATTTTAGTTTGTAAGTCATCGTAAGATAGTTACTTAACCTCTGTGCCTTGATTTATTCATCTATTAAACCGAGTGATGGCAAATATGTCTATATTTCTCAGAATTATTGAGTATTAAGTGACACTATATGTGATGCACACACACAGGGGAAAGTGTAAACCCTTTGTAAACTGCAAACTGTCTACTTACCAGATGCTACTGCTGCTACCATTACTCACTACTATTGCTAACAATAATAATACACAGAGTTATAAATACTTCCAGGTAATTTTAGTAGTCAGTCAGCACTCTCACTGCTCTAACCAAAACGAGTGAATGCTAGGGAAGCTTTATATAGGGTCTTCTTAATTTTTTCTCTCGCAGGTGAAAAAAACAGTCAAGTAAGCAGATGCTGTGATTTTGTGCCAGAAAAACCTGTCCTAAGGTTCTTCGTCTCCATCACCGATCTGAAACATCAGAATCTCTTTTTAAGCCCTAAGAACTCTCACAGTAAATATGCAAGGCTGGTCACTCCCAAGTCAGTAACTTATTCCCTCAGGGTAGCCTTCCAAAGGGACAGAGATAAGTATTTGATGAGCACATTATCCAAAAGAGGTTTTAGGTGTGGGAGTTTAAAAATATTTAAACTGAAAAGGAACTTCTTCTTTAAAAGCTCTGGAAGCTCAGGACCCTGTGCATTTGGTATCCCTCCAAGACCCCCTGGACCAGTTTGAAAACCACTAATCTCAGAGAGCCTTCCAGGGCTCTTACTACTTCAGATTAAGACTGAAACTGGGACCTGCAGGTGGCGGTGGGGAAGAGACAGGGTTAAGTCGCCGGCATACTTCTCCCAGTCACTTGCGCAAATCTCTGCTTCGGTAAATGCTTTTATCACCTGTATAAGGAAACGCATAGCTGTATTTTCCAGCACTAACAGCACGTACACCTGTCATCACCTTTTAAAAAGTGCCAAAGGACTCTGTTGGTTTTCTCTAAAGTTTGCAAAGTGATTTCGAGCTTCAGCGAAAAACATTTGGTGGGCACCTAGAAATGGTTTCCTGGGTACCTAAATACCACCCCTTTCTGCAGATAAAAACATCACCGGATAAAGTTCCCAGACAGAAATACGCATATCTGCAAACAGCACTGGCTGCCAGGAAGCTCAAAGCTGAGTTCTGTGTCCAAATGCAACCATTTTCCTTAGCCCAGTTTGCTGTCACAGCTGTTGTTCCTCCTTTTGTTACATAGGTCCCTTTCCTTTCCTTTCTTGAAATGGTCTTGTTACATATAGTTTTTAGATTGTAATGACCACGTGATTTTTAATGGGTTTTTCAGTGATTTATCTTTATTTTAATGACTATCGTGTATGCATTTCCTTTTCAGAAGTAACAAGATAAAAATAACAAATAAATAACACAAAACAGACATTTGGACAAAAACTACCATATAATTTCCTTTACGATGACTGCTATTGGGAAGAATAGTTAATAAAGAGGACAAAGAATGAGTTCCTGAAAAACTGAAACTGAGCCTCAGATGAATGGAATGTGACCTTATACATACTTATTCCAAACTACCTGGTAGTCTTCAGCTACCTAAGAAAAATTACCAGACGTTTTTCAAAGAAATTAAGGCCATACAAGCCTGCACTTCATTGCCATTCTTTGCAGTCTTGATTCACAGTCATTTGTAGAGTACTGTAAAACTATCGTTAAGTAAGGGCTGCTTACACTGTTTAAACAGTATTTCTCAATATTTACCTGCTTCTGTAATTACATTGTAATTATTTTTTATTGTTGACGGTGAAATATGTAGCATATTTCCCAGGTGGAATTCTCACTGTTGGTCTGTTTTAAAATACTGTCGTTTGGGGAATATTCTGTATGCTAACTAACATTGGTCTCATATACCTCTGGTCATAGAGAGCCCTGTTAATTTTAGGACATTAAAGGAGAAAAGATACTTCACTAAAAACGCCTCACTTTATGACATTATGATGGTCTCTATTTACAAATGAATTTTTACTGAAATGTAAGCTACTCTTAAAGAAAATATCTGAGGAATTTTAAAGCTTTTAATAATACCTTTAAAATACATATAATATTTCTTCATCTATTGAAAAGCTACATGTTAATACTCTAATATTAATAAAATATTTTATATTATTTTATATATTAGAAAACATAATACTTTGACATTGTCCGCTCCCATTCTGTTTATTTAAATACCGAGCTAGTATTTTTGAACATTCGAATTATAGGGGTTCCAGAAGAAGAAGAGAAAAAGAAAGGGACTGAGAAAATATTTGAAGAGATTATAGTTGAAAACTTCCCTAATATGGGAAAGGAAATAGTTAATCAAGTCCAGGAAGCACAGAGAGTCCCATACAGGATAAATCCAAGGAGAAATACGCCAAGACACATATTAATCAAACTGTCAAAAATTAAATACAAAGAAAACATATTAAAAGCAGCAAGGGAAAAACAACAAATAACACACAAGGGAATCCCCATAAGGTTAACAGCTGATCTCTCAGCAGAAACTCTGCAAGCCAGAAGGGAGTGGCAGGACATATTGAAAGTGTTGAAGGAGAAAAACCTGCAACCAAGAATACTCTACCCAGCAAGGATCTCATTCAGATTTGATGGAGAAATTAAAACCTTTACAGACAAGCAAAAGCTGAGAGAGTTCAGCACCACCAAACCAGCTCTACAACAACTGCTAAAGGAACTTCTCTAGGCAAGAAACACAAAAGAAGGAAAAGACCTACAATAACAAACCCCAAACAATTAAGAAAATGGGAATGGGAACACACATATCGATAATTACCTTAAATGTAAATGGACTAAATGCTCCCACCAAAAGACACAGATTGGCTGAATGGATACAAAAACAAGACCCATATATTTGCTGTCTACAAGAGACCCACTTCAGACCTAGAGACACATACAGACTGAAAGTAAGGGGATGGAAAAAGGTATTTCATGCAAATGGAAACCAAAAGAAAGCTGGAGTAGCAATTCTCATATAAGTTATATATATATATGTAGTTTGCTTGAGTGCAGTGTTTTTTGTTTTCTGTACTGAATTCATTAGCATGGGTCGGTATAAAATTTAGCATAGGTCAATATGTAATTTGTAAACTAATAAGGTCTTAAAAGTGAGGAATTAAGTCTTTTAAATTTAATTATTTATTGCAAAGAGCAGAATAGCATACATAAACAGGTACCTAAGGAAAACTTGTATTCTAATATGGAACTCTCATGAACACCTTTTTTTTTTCTTCTAACGGTATGATAGTAGGCCATTTGATTATTTTTATGGCTTTAACTTTACAACAATGAAATATTCGTAAATTTTAAAAAGTATTTTTCTTTATTTGATGCGGGTGGGATACTGGAGAAATGAAAGGTCAAACATCTATTGAGGAATCCATACTTGTCTATATATTGTGTACTTTTATTTCAAGAACTGATTTAAAATTCCTAAAAGGATGCTATAATAAGTTATTATGCCATTTTACAGACTGAATTAAGTGAATTTCAGGGAGGTATGAAACTTGCCTAAGGCTATCCAGCTACCAAGCGGTAGAAGTGAGAATTAAATCCAGGTATACCTATAAAAAAAAATAAAAAAAAAAAAAAAAAAAAAAAAGAAGGCGAGGGCAGCACCAGGGTATGGGGTTGTTAGTTTTATAGGGGTGAGTAATTTCATACACTGATGAGTGGGAGGAGTATTCCAGCTATTTTGGGGAAGGGGTGGGGATTTCTAGGAATTGAGCCACCGCCCACTTTTTGACCTTTATGGTCATCCTTGGAACTGTCGTGGCACCTGTGGGTGTGTCGCTTAGCTTGCTGATGTGTTACAATGAGTGTATACTGAGGCTCAAGGTCTAGTGGAAGTAGACTCGTCCGCCATCTTGGACCTATTTTGTTCTAATCAGTTTATGTTGTGTCCTCGGGCTATGTAATTCTTTTAAAGGTTGTGCCCTGCCCCCTTTCCTCCTGTTTCATATTGAATATATAATATTTACCAGAGTATGTTTTAATAATTAATACATGATATATTGTATAATTAATTTATATATCATATATATAATGATATCTATAGGTATTTGTTCTAATAAGTCATTAAAAATAAATGAATATTCTTTTTCTTTCATAAAAAAAAAAAAGAAAGAACATGGAAACATACTAAGAAGGCAGACATCAGAGGTAGTAGATTATTTTCATAATTGGTTTTGATGTCTGTTTATTTTACTGTCCAGTATTAAACTGACTCATTTTAAAACTTAGAAAACTTTTTTAAAGAATTGTGACATCCCCTTGTACAGTCATTTTATTAGTTTCTTGATGCCATTTCGTAACACTAAACAAAGCTATCTTTATTAATCCCACCCAAATAAATCACTTCTTTCAGGAAAGTTATTCAAGGGATACGTATTGAATTTCTCTCCATGTTTGTCGATGTAGGTATTCTTTGCAGTAGCTTACTTGGAAAGCTCTTTGTATTTTAAACTGTGCTCCAGGATAAACAAAAGCAAATTCTGCTCCTTCGGAAAACTTAAGTAGTCCTTATCTAAACTTTGATTTAAAAAAAAATTGAAAACAATACACAAATTTTTAGTTTACAGAAGTGAAATGTTGGTATAAACTCCCTAGAATACCACTTGTAATTGCATTAGATCACTGATTCCTGCTTTTCAGTTTCAAGTCTTCTCAGAACATTAAGATTTTTTTCCTTTTGCAGCTTTACACCAAAACTTGAAAGTTTTAGGCATGTTCCTTTGCCAGAGTATGAACTGGAAAATGATTGAATGAACAACTGAAAGAAAGAAAAGAAACCCTTAGAGGCTTTTCTGTCCACAAATACACCTGCTTTCCCCACATTCAGCTAACTAGAGATGCATTTATCACATATCTATTAAAATTCAGTTATTCCTAGACAGAAAGAAGAATGGATCAGAACAGAACAGAATATGAAATCTTAGAACATCCTGAGAACATATGGCAGTTTGAAAAAGTTGGGAAATCTTTAGTGAGTTACATTTTAAGGACATAAAACTGCACAGAAATCTTGAACTTTCTTCAGTAGGTTCATTGTTACTAATAATACTAGTATTGTGGCTTGAAAAATTTTTTAACTTTTATGTGTAAAAACATATAAGCATGTTATTAGAACCCAGGATATTCAGTGTAACGAAGTTGCAAATATAAAATGAAAGAAGTTAAGGAAAAAACCTGTTATGTCCAATTTGAATTGCTACTATCAATACGAACTCATGATATTGCAGAAATGTAGTTCCTGTTCTGTCCATAGGAAAGATCCAGAAGAAGTGGCATCCCAGTAGCAGTGAGTATATCTAGTGCCTAATCTTGCTATTACCATTCCCCAATAAAAGAACCCAGAAGTCCCTGGAGAAATAGCTGATTCCAGATGTGGGGAGGGAAAGTGTAAAATGAGCCTGAGATTACATGAAGAGATGCTCAACATCACTAGTCATCAGGGAAATGCAAATCAAAACCACAAGGAGATATCACCTCACACCTGGCAGGATGGCTGTCATCAAAAAGAACACACATAACAAATGTTGGAGAGGATGTGGACAAAAGGGGACCCTCGTACACTGTAGGTGGGAATGTAAATTGGTGCAGCCACTGTGGAGAACAGTATGGAGGTGTCTCAAAAAACTAAAAATAGAGCAACCATACAACCCAGCAGTTCCACTCCTAGGTATATATCCAAAAAAAAAAAAAACCCACTAATTCGAAAAGATTCATGCACCCCAGTGTTCATAGCAGTAGTATTTACAGTAGCAACCTGAATGTCCATTAATAGATGAATGGATAAAGAAGATGTGGTATATACATGCCTACAGTGGAATACTACTCAGCCATAAAAGAGAATGAAATTTTGCCCTTTGCAGCAACGTGGATGGACTGGAGGGCAGTGTGCTTAGTGAAATAAGAGACAGAGACAGACAAATGCCGTACGATGTCACTTACATGTGGAATCTGAAATATACCACCGACTGATGAATATAACAAAAAAGGAGCAGACTCACAGATACAGAGAACAAACTAGGGGTTACCAGTGGGGGGCAGATAATATAGGGGTGGCGGGGAGGGGACTGTCGGGGGTAAAATAGGCTCCAAGGATATATTGTACAGCACGGGGAACTTAGACAATATTTTTCACTTCTTTACAAACTTTTTAAAAAGATTAATTCTGATATTAACTACCCCTTCTAGCTTTGTAACATATGTAAATTGATTGTTTTTGTTCTTTCATGAAAATTACCTGGTAAGTGTTGAAGGGGACTGGGGAAGGTTCAAGGCATGTGATACTTTACAAGTTGCAAGTCCATCTCAAACCATTGATTAGTACTGTTTGGGTTTGGTCCTTCGACGTAACTAAAAATCCACCTGTTTCTCTATCTTGGATATCATATGATAGCTTAGCAAATGTCTTGCAAATCCTGGTATACCGTGTTCTTAGAATTCCTTCAGTCCTGAAACCCTATTAAAAGAAGAAAATTCGGATCTCTTAGCAAGAGTTTAAAAATATATCTGAATTCTAATAATCATCACTCCTTTTTCTAAATGGTAGGCAAAACCCATCCTTTTGAAAACTGAAGCATTTTGCTTTATTTGCTATCTACTGGCACCCTGATTTTTTTCTACAGTTCTTTAAATAATACACTGGTTCCCATATAAATTTTTTTCGGTCTGAACGGGAATCGTTTTAATTAGAATGCTTCTTTCAATTACCATGCCAGAGTCAACTAGCTGAGAGGTAAAAATCTGTTTCCATAAAAAAGTATTTCTCAAGCCAGAGGCCATTCAGCGGGGGTAACTTGCTTAGGCATTGAAAGGACTCCACGAGCTGTGTAGGTATCACGGGCTCACCATGAGATGAGAGAGAGTTGAATAACAGGACAGGGAATACAGAGTTCACTTATTTCTAATTCTGCTAGGATGGCATGGGGTATGTGGAAGTGTTTTGCTAGTTTAAATGTTAGGCATTTAGGCATTCTGCCCTGTCCCTTTATGTAGAGTTGGGTTGGGCTGGACAGAGCTGTAGGAAGGCACCAGTAGGCAAGGGTGAGCAGTTTGTCAAAAGCATCACGGAGCGTGTGTGGTGCCTCAGAAATTACCCTGTCTTGAATTATACCAAATGCTACATATCTGTCATAACAGTTTATCGAAGCCTGCTAGGTTTCTGGCTGTGGGTGAATGGGTGTTATGGTTGGAATAATCTAATAGTCATCTATTTGTATCCAGTGATAAAATCAGGGAAGATCCGTATGAGTTGTCAGTGCTCACTTGAAGAATAAGTAGAACTGTAAACAGCCTTAGGAGTAACTAAAAAGGACTAGTATTGTATGATTCCACTTATGAGGCACCTGGAATAGGCAGATTCACAGGGACAGTATAACAGAGGTTACTTGGGCTGGGGTGGCAGGACGCAGATGGGGAGTTCCTGTTTAATGGGTACAGACTTCCTGTTTGGGATGATGAAAAAGTTTTGGAAATGGATAGTAGGGATGGTTGTACAATGCTGCAAATATACTTATGACACCAAATCGTACACTTAAAAATGGTTAAAATGGTAAATTTTATGGTACATATATTTTACCACCATAAAAATGTAATCAATTATTCTTAACGCAAAAACCCAAGGTGGCGGGGTGGCAAGTAAAACAGAATGCTGAGGAGAGACCATAGTTAAGGTCTCCAGGTGAGAGCAGGGCCACGTGGAGGCTGGGCAGTCTGACAGCAGTGAAGGGCCTCCGTGTAGGGTGAGAGCTGAGTGAACGGGAGCTGCCCAAGTCACAAGAGCGAAACCCCAGGCACGCCTAGACCGGCAGGCTGGGGTCTCCATACTCGGCGTCCAAGGGTACCAGCTCAGTGAAGTGAGATCATGGAACTCTGAATTGCCCAGTTAACCAAGTGTTTGCATCATTACGCATTTGCGATTTTAGGTGACCCGTTAAACTCTATTTTTCTCAAGCTTAAATTTATTTCATAACCATTCTAAGCATAGACTTTTTCTTCTGTGAAATTTGTGAAGCCATTTACATTAGTTTCCTCTAACTTTTCAGTTTTCATTTTAGTATTACCGACTGTCATCGGTTCCAGATACTCTAGAGGGTTCTTGTGGGGATCGTCTCTAAGTGCCCTTTATATTCATCTTGGAGGAATTGTTGTTGTAAAAATGCTTCAGTACTTTGTGCTTCCTTTGTGCAGGGCAATATTTCCTAAGAATATGCAGATTATATTCACATGGATATTTTTTCTTTAGTTTGCTGGGTTCTTGTTTTTTGGGTTTTTTGGGAGCGTATGTTTTAGCAGACTCCCAACAAGATTATTTATTTTAAATCATGTCTTTTAAAAAACACTTTCTAATTTATCTTTGTAGATGTTTTCTCCCTTGAACAAGCTATCCATTGAAAGGGTATGTAAAACTCAGATTCACTGTTACTGTGGTTTTCCACTTGTTAGATATTGACAGAATATCATTATATCTTTGCTTTTGGCATTCACACTTATTTATATCTAAATCACAGTAGTCATCATCACATTTTAGTAAAGTAATAAGTAGTGTCAATGTACAAGTTTATGTTTGTATACGTAACAGTAGCTATATAGCAGCTAATACTGACTGGATGCTTATTTACTGTGTATTTGTGGAATGCTGTTTGCTTTACGTACATTAGAAGCGTTAAATCCTTACAATAACTCTTATGTGGCAGATATGTTATCCCCGTTTTTCATACAAGAAGTCTGAAGTGTGAGGGTGATTGGTTACTTACCCAAAGTCATACAGCTAGCACATTCCGCAGGCAGGTTCTTAACTACCTAACTGAAGGTTAATGAATAGGGAGTTCCCAGAAATCAACCTGAGTTGCCAGTTATCTTAACAGATAGTTAAGCTATATATATATTTTTTTTCTTTGCGGTACGCGGGCCTCTCACTGCTGTGGCCTCTCCCGTTGCGGAGCACAGGCTCCGGACGCGCAGGCTCAGCGGCCATGGCCCACGGGCCCAGCCGCTCCGCGGCATGTGGGATCCCCCCGGACCGGGGCACGAACCCGTGTCCCCTGCATCGGCAGGGGGACTCTCAACCACTGCGCCACCAGGGAAGCCCTAAGCTATATATTTTTAAGTACTAGTTTCATAATAATAGGAAGTTTGAAATAAATTTATAATGTACACGTAAACCATACTTTAGGAATGAGAACACTATATTGCCTGTGTATTGACGCATTAAGCGCTCATCAGAATTTTTGTTGGACATCTATCATGTGCTGTGTCCACGGGTGATGGAGAGATTTAGAAATATGATCACTGTGCTCAGTGATCCGCATTGTCCTTTTTTTTTTCAACCTGTGCCTCTCTTGGACAAACAACCAAAGCAAATGGCATGCCCTCCTTAATTTTAAATCTCAAAATAGATTAAACTCAGGTATTCTCTACTATCTGAGTCTGTTTGGTTCCTCACTTTGTATACTGAAAGAGACCTCATTAGTTAAGTATTTTTGGTCCCTGAGTTTCGGATAGTGAGTAGGAATGAAAGCTTGAATAGCAAAGGAAAACAACCCCGTCTTAAAAAGTTTGTTCAGTTTCCTGAGTTTGGAAGAATTTGGATTGTGAGCGATATATGTATCACGTCTTAAAATAATAAATGGAATGCAATGGTGATTTAAGACAGTATTTTTATCCCTCTGTCACGGCTCTGTTGTGTACCCTTTGAATATAAAGATACTCCGCAAGAATACCTATTCCTCTCTAAAAATAATTTTCACAGAAATTTAGTAACTGGATTATGGTAATATGTTAATGTTCTATTTATGCTGGCTTACATTTATGTATATAAGTAGGTGAAATGGCTTAGCACGTCGATAAAAAATATTGGGTGTGAAAAGAATTAAAGCACTTGATCCACATAATGATGGTACTACAGTTGTTTAAAGATAAAGTCTGTAATGGATTATGCTAAGACCAATGGCAGGGTGGAGAGCCCTTTTTGGAAATAAGCCTAAATAATGTGGACAAGTGAATGGTATATAATATTCTGCTAAAATATAATCAATTAATTCATTCAGCAAGTCGTGTACCTAATATATTCCAGGCTCTCTGTGAACTCTGCCTGCATGGTGTCTGACCACATGAAAATTAAAATCTAGTCAAGTTGTCTGCTCTTGAGAGGCAGTATTTATGGTCTGGAGGCAGATGGCTTGAATTTGCATTTGTCTCTTCCACTTACTAGCTGGTTGAACTTGGGTGAACTGTTTAACTCTTTGTGCCTCCGTTCCCTCATGTGGTTTATTTAATAAAGGAGAGAAGGAGGAGAAGAGAGAGTTCTAACAGTAACTACCTTGTGGGGTTTTGTGAAGGTTAAATAAAGAAATGTATGAAGGGCTTGGAACAATGCCTAGTATAAGAAATGTTAGTTATTTTTATTATTTTAACGTGGAGACAGATGGTTAGAAAAAACTACACATTGTGGGGATCTTGGCCTGGTCTGGAAGGGTCAAGAATGACTTTCCTGGGGATGTGACTTGGGCCTGGGAAGTGGAAGATGAACAGTGTTGACTGACTGAATAGGGAAAGAATCCTGGGCTGAGAACAGCAAGTATGGAGGCCGGGAAGGAGCCTGGTCAGAGCAGCGTGAGGACCAGGCCAGGCCAGAAGAGGTGATAGGGGCCCCATCTGGTACAGCCTTGGAAAGCCCTTAGCAGGGTGGTTTTAAGCAAGGAAGAATTTCATCTTAAAGGGATCATCCTGCATGCATTCTGCAAAATATTTGGAGTGAGGCAGAGTACATGTGGGGAGCACAGCGGGAAGGCTGTTGAAAAGTAAGGTGGTAGTCTGGAGTAAGGTGGAAGATGGATAGAAGTGGGTAGATCAAAACGTCTCTGGGACGTCGGGTAATCGTGACTTCACGTTTTATTGGAGGTGAAGGATGAGGGAGAAGAACTGCCAATGAGGACTCCCAAGATACCAGATAGAAGATACATACGTTGCAGGTGAGTCCAGAGAGTAGAGGGAATGTTCTAAAAAGAGACTGAGGATGTACTGTACTTTGCTGATAATACTGAGGAAGTTGAGAGCAGTGGTTCTCAAGGTGTGGTCCCTGGACCAGCAGCCTGAGCATCACCTGGGCACTTGTTAGAAATATGAATTATCAAGTCCTGCCCTAGACTTACTGAGTCAGAAACCCTGGATGTGAGGCCCTCCGGTCTGTGGTTTTTTGTTTTTTTTTCTGCGGTACGCGGGCCTCTCACTGTTGTGGCCTCGCACTGCCGGGGCCTCTCCCGTTGTGGAGCACAGGCTCCGGACGCGCAGGCTCAGCGGCCATGGCTCACAGGCCCAGCCGCTCCGCAGCATGTGGGATCTTCCCGGACCGGGGCACGAACCCGCGCCCCCTGCATTGGCAGGCAGACTCTCAACCACTGGTCTGTGTTTTAACAAGCCCTCAGGTGATTTAAAATTTGAGAGCACCGTTCTTAGAGGAACAATGGAACGGTTTAGGAAGAGGGACAAGGGAATGTTAGAGCTAAGAACTTGATTGCTTTTGCGCAATGACAGAACTTTTGAGCAGGGGTCAGCAAACTATAGCCAGTAGCCAAATCTGGTCCACTGCCAGTTTTGGTATAGTCCAGAACCTAAGAATGGCCTTGTTGGTTTCCGTTGTTTAAACGAGCACCGAGGAAACTTGGGAAGTAGGATTCCTCAACACCGTCTGTTTTTTTCCAAAATAGTCGTGATGTTTTGGAATGTCTGATCTCACTGTCTTGGTATTTCTGCTCTGTCCAGCTTTGGAGATGGATGGCATTTCACCAGGAACCTCAGAATTCTCCTGTCTTAGGAGAGACAGGATAGTGACAACTTCAGATTGGAAAAGTTTAGAAGACAAATTTTACTTTTTCCCTGTACATTCATGGAGAACTTGGTATAGTGATGTATATTAAAGGGATATATGCTGAAGTGAACATTTTCAGCTCACCTCTGTATTGTCAAAGTGGCATTTTACTAGGTTTATTTTTTATTTCTCTGTCAGTAGAGTAAGTCTTCTGAAAACTATTAGAAATGCTGTCTTTCTGCGAAGAGATTTCAAGAAATTCTAGAGGCAAAGCGTTTTATAGCCAACGCCTTAACGTTGATGATGCATCTTATTTCTTTAAAATGATCTGGATTTAAACCTTGAAATCAAGTCTCAGAAACACAAACTTCATATTAAATACTTTATTAAGTATTAGTGTAATTATGAGAAAACTAGTAGAATACACACTTTTTCTTCTTAGATAAAAATTAAAACTGTATATGATGAAGTTGGAAGTAAAATGAAAATTAAAAATTTAACGTGTAAAAACCAATTCAAATTATTTACAAAACCGTGTGCACAACTCAGTTTTCTTCTCCTGCCAAGCAGTACCTTTCCGTTATAACTTACGGTTCACTATTTGCATTATGCAATATATTTATTTACGTTAACATGTTGCTAGTGTGAAAGTGGAAGAAAAAATACTGTACAGACGATTTCTGGACTCTTTCTCACTTTGCTGAAGTACTTGCATCCTTCTTTGGCACTTGAGTTGAGAATTACACTCCTTCCTCTACTTCAGGGCAGGTCGCTTTTAATTACCCCCTTCTCTTGAACATTCTCGTACTTCGGAGCATGAAAAAGGCAACATATTTCTGTCTGAACTATTGCCATTCCATCGATAAAACAAAATGCTGCTGATAGGTTTTATGAAGCCCCGCTAATGTAGTTTTGCAGAGTTTCTGAGCTTATATTTTGCAAAATAGATTTGCCAGAATACCAAAGTCGGGAAATCGTGTTTCTGTTAGAAGAAAACATAAACATTCCTACAGATCAGAATTCTTGACTAATCTCTTTGCCTAATAAACCACATGTAGTCATAACAGAAAACAGACAAAAAGGAATGAAGCGGGCCGTTTAATTTATAGATGAGGAAAAATAATAGTGGATGAGTTGACGTGTCGTGTGGATAGGAGCCTGTGGCCAGCAGCTCACTCTTAGAGTTCATCCTGAGATGTGCAAGTGAACATACGTATCCATGTGAATGTGGGTGTGTGTATGTGTGTATATCTGAAATCCTGCTTTCATGATGCCATGCCTTTCAGTACTGCAGTTAGGTATGAGAATTCACTTACTGGCCACTTACATAGAAAACCGGGTTCCCTGTCAAACTGTAGTAACCTTTAAAGCATCAAATTCATTTTTTCCAGCCTCAGATTTCCTTTCCTCTCTCCCTCCCTCCTTTCATCCACTCCTGCTTCTCTCCCTCCTTCCTTCCTGCTTCTGCTAGTGCTTAGGACTAGTTCTGGGTGCAGGAGATACAGCTGTGAACAAGTCTGTGTTCTCATTCAATTTGCAGTCTAGTGTGGCGAGACAGATAGTAATCAAACACAAAGTGAATAAGAAGATATCAGAAGTGAATACATGCTCTGCAGACAAGTAAAACCTGGGGTTCTGCTGGAGAATGAGTGGTGTTCCCTTAGAGTGGATGGTTAGGGAGGTCCTCTCTCAGGAGGGGATAGTTAAGCTGGGCCCTGGTTGTCATAGAAGGAATCATCATGTTAATATCTTTGGGAAGGACATTCTAGGTGGAGAGACCAGTGCAGAGACCCTAGGGCAGGAATCAGGTAACAGAAAGAAGACTGGGTGGCTGGAGTATGGTGAAAAGGTGGTGAAAAGATGAGCCCGGGGCAGCAAGCAAACGGTTTGTAGGCTAGGGAAGAAGTATGGATGAAATAATCAAAACAATAATAATAGTAGCGGCCACTGTTTACTGATTCACTTTACTCTGTGCCAAGTACTCTGCTTGGCATATTACCATCTATGATCCAATTTAATTCTGGAAATTCTATGACATAAATATTGTCATCCCCATTTTTCAGATGAGGAAACTGAGGCTGCAGAGTCCATTTACTTAAGATCACATATCTATGAAGTGGAAACAAAGTGGGATTTTATTTGCACCCTGGTCAAGTGTGATGCAAAGCTGGTGCTCTCAACTACCATGCTGTAGGGAATCTGTACAGTTCTTAATTTTCACCTCCTGTCCCCTTTATCCCTCAAAAATTTTTCTTATTCAGTTATGCAGGTGCTGGGGCATAGCCAGAGAAGCCCATTGTATTTCATTGAAACTGGTTTCCAGTCTTCTTTGTATTTTATTTCTCCCATTTGTCACTCTGGGCCCCTTCCTTGGTAACTCACATTGTCTTTATTGGCAAAGAATATAAACTTAGAATAAGGCGAGGGTGTTACGCAGCTGCTTCCAAGCAATATCAGCCCCAGGACAGAGTTCCTGCTTGGTAATCACTGGTACTTCCAAATGAAGTACGCCAACAGTTGGGTAAAAAACCATTTCAGCCAGAACGCTTTTCAGATTTTCTAGTTTCACTAAAAATTAGTGGGTACTCCTTAAAACATGAGTACTAGGTAAGGGTCAGGATTGATAATGTTTAGAAAATGTTTTAAGAACTTTAATCCAGGAGCTGATATTTTGTATTTCAGAAATACATTCGTTATTTTAGGTACAATGTCCTGAAGATTTTCAACCGTCTTTAGTTTGGATATTCTTTGCAGGGGGAAAAAAAAAAACTATATATATATATATATATATATATATATCCTTTTATTAAATACAGAATAGAAAAAATAATTTTATCTGACATTTGTCTCTAGGCATATAGCTGAGATGTCATTAGAATTACAACATATGAAATAAAGTTAATATTCTAGTCATGTGCTTTTAAATGGGCATATATTAGCAGTAGCACAAAGGCTCGTTTTGATTTCAGTAACTTTCCAGAATATCTGCCGTCTGATCCAGCACGAGACACTTAGTGGTTGTGACACTCAGTTGAAGGCTCAGAGTGAGCCTGTGGCCTTAATCTGATGCCTGTTTGGGCACTAACCCTGGGTGTGGTTGAGCCCCGCCAGAGTACAACCACAGCCCAGCCATCCTTGACCTGCCTCAAGCTTGACGGGCTAAAGGCGCCTGAGGGAAAGGGTCCGTGGTGGCCACAGGTGCACACTGGATGTGTGTTTCAGAAGGTGAGTGGCAGTGGCAGGCTGGTTTGCTGGGACGTATTGGAGCTTGCTTTGTAAATGCTTTATACTTACTCAGAATTAAATTAACAGAAGTTCTTTCATAAAATTGGGCAAAGATTACCAAAGAAAAAAAATTCATGAAACTGAAATGAATGTAACTTCTTGAATAGATGTAGTTATTTTTGTATAGTTATCTCTTAACTTGCCCTTTGCAGTGCTTGATCTGAGCATTCAGAGAAATACCCGTAGGCAGGACTTCGTGGACGTTGCAGTGACTGTCAGAAGCAGATGAGCACTGCACATCTTTCAAACATCTGCAGTTTCGCTTTTCTGGAATCTAGTAAAATGAGTCTTGTGCCATTAATTGCCAAGGCCTAATTTTAAAATCCAACCTTGTGTTTTGTTCAGTTGTTTGTGGATTGTGGATGTCAAGTGATACAACAGTGTATTGAAAAGTTCTTTGTTCACTCGGAACACACACATTCAGCTTCCCATGGAGTAACACTGCAGCCACATAACAGGGCTCTGTCATCAGCCTGTTAAATCCTCAGAGTAATTATGTGTGATGAATGCCATAGTAGGATAGTAGTGACTTTAAAGATAAGCCAAGAGAACAGACAAAAAGCACTCTCTGCTTACACCAAGGGGAGAATCAGCTGTGTCAGTGACCAGACAGCGGACCATTGGTGGTCTCTCATGATTGCTTCTCTGTGTATCTCTTTCTTCCTGCCTCTCTCCCCGCTGTCCCATTTTCTCTGCAGTCCTGTGCAGGGACTGGGTGCAAAGTACTACTGATTGTATTTCAGAAACAGAACCTCTGCCCCTAATCTCTCGATTCCCCTCCTTTGACATTGCTTTCTGAGAGAATGGTGTTGGATTACACAAACACACACACACATGCGTGCAAGCACACACAAATACATTTATTTCTAAACTCAGTAGTAATGAAATTCTGCATGTCGGAATATCATAGGAGGAATATCTGTATTGGTATTTCTGGAACATTGGCTTTTTATGTGAGTGCAGTAAGATTCGCTGCCAATATTTAATCTCTTCTTCCCACCCCTCCCTCCCCACATAACTCTGCATTTATCAAAAATAAATGCCCAAATCAGTGGAGTGTTTCTGTAACGGGTAGGAATTACCTTAGACTTACTACCCATAACCCACAGGCTTATCATCATTTTTTAGCACATAAACCAATTGTTCCTGCATTGAGCTGTGAGTTTTCCTTGTTATTTGATGAATAGATCACTTGAACGACTATTAGAAATATTGCATTTGGAATTGAACAAGCAAAGGGTTAAAACTGTCTGCTGGTTTTCTTATTTTTAATTCTGTTTTATGAGTGTGTTCATAGCAGTCCCACGTACCTTGTTTCACAAAGATATTTTGTTTTTTAAGTCAGCATTTTTGGCAGTTTAAGAAGCATGATTTTTATGCTCTGTGTTTAAGATAATTGCCAACTTCAGCTTTCAAATATTTGTCAGGCCTAATATGTCTGTGCTCCACACTCCTTTGGCAACAGGCAGAGAGACTTTGCCTGTAAATTTTCTTCGGTTTTCTGCACTGTCAAATTATATTTTATTGTGTCTATATTGAGTCCAAGGGAATTGGAGATACGAGTAGTTCACCACAGTCTGTGTCCCACTCTTCTCAGCCACTTTGTTAGTATTAGGAAATTTGGCTTGTGTACTTTGACTCAGGTATTTAGGTGTTTCTCTGATGTGAAATAAAGTGTGGACAAAGTTGATGCTGCTTATACTCAGTGCATTTTTGAGAAATACAGCAACAGATTTCTCTACAATATCCTTGGGTTTGTTTTTCTTTAAAAATTTTATAGATGGGAAGTCATATGGTATAGTATAATGTGGTACACAGATTGAGGTTTGAATTCCAAATCTTTTTGCTTCGTAAACTTGGGCAGGGCATCTAACTCTCTGAGCCTTTGCATCCTTTTTTTAAAGCGTGAATGATACACCTCCCTCACTGAGCTGTAAGAATGAAAAACAGCGTTATGGAAAACATCCAACACTGTGTCTGGTGCCTTTCTTTAGCCCTGAAGTCCCAGCTCTCCTTAATGGCGGGTATCAGTCAAAAGTCTGGTCCTCTGACACACAGAAATGGTTTTTCAATCACAGCACGTTGTTAGGTTGTTTTTGTTTTTGTTTTTTTTTTGCGGTACGCGGGCCTCTCACTGTTGTGGCCTCTCCCGCTGCGGAGCACAGGCTCCGGACGCGCAGGCTCAGTGGCCATGGCTCACGGGCCCAGCCGCTCCGCGGCATGTGGGATCTTCCCGGACCAGGGCGTGAACCCGTGTCCCCTGCATCGGCAGGCGGACTCTCAACCACTGCGCCACCAGGGAAGCCCATGTTGTTAGTTTTTACCAGCTAGCAGGAAGTCTGGGTCCTGGCAGATGGTTATGCAGAGTTACGACTTTTTCAGCTGGTTTTCCCCTGTAAAATTCTGTTCAGGACTTTCCTCAAGGATTCTAAACGTCAGTGATAGTTGAAAGGCAGCGGAGGCGTTGAGAGCCGTGCAGGCTGTCGGCTGGCTGGCAGTCTCAATAACAGGCCATTCACTGAGGTGGGGAGCAGAGGAGGAACATGAAGCAGGCCTGAGTGAGACTGAGGTGGCTTTTAGCTTTACTTAGAAACACTTCTAGTTCCCAATATTACTCATTTTAGGTATTTGTAAATTTGCGTGATCTGTCATTTGGAGACACCCTTTTATCCCCGACTCCAGTATAGATCACGATAACAGAAATTCATGGCAGTGCTGATGCCACTCAGAAGAACTGACTGTTTATTGAGTTTTCCATACCTGGTGCCATGTTAAAGTCTTAGCGTCTTTAATGACACTTTTCTCCATGAAGATCATCTTAGTAAGAATCTGAATGTATGTTTGTTTTAAAAAATGAATAAAGACAGTAACTTGAGTATAAAACAGGGTCACTTAGAAGTTTTATATCAGCTGCCTGAAGGTGGTACCAAAAAGTAAAAGCCAGTGTTAGTCTGTCCAAGGTCATGCCGTTCATAAAGATTTGGCAATGTAGAGAACAGTATAGAGATTCCTTAAGAAACTAAAAGTAGAGCTACCATATAACCCAGCAATCCCACTCCTGGGCGTATATGCAGCGAAAACCATGGTTCGAAAGGATACGTGCACCCCAATGTTCATTGCAGCACAGTTTACAATAGCCAAGACATGGAAGCAACCTAAACGTCCATCGACAGAGGCATGGATAAAGAAGATGTGGCACATATATACAGTGGAATACTACTCAGCCATAAAAAGGAACGAAATAATGCCATTTGCAGCAGCATGGGTGGACCTGGAGATTATCATACTAAGTGAAGTAAGTCAGACAGAGAAAGACAACTATCACATGATTCGCTATATGCAGAATCTAAAAACAAAAAAAATGATACAAATGAACTTATTTACAAAACAGAAACAGACTTACAGAACAAATTTAGGATTACTGGGAGGAAGGCCAGGGGGGAGGGATAGTTAGGGAGTTTGGGATTGACATGTACACACTGCTATATTTAAAATAGATAACCGACAAGGACCTGCTGTATAGCACAGGGAACGCTGCTTAACATTCTGTAATAACCTAAATAGGAAAAGAATTTGGAAAAGAATGGATATATGTATATGTATAACTGAATCACCTTGCTGTACACCTGAAACTAACACAACATTGTTAATCAGCTATGCTCCAATATAAAAATAAAAATTAAAAAGAAAGATTTGCCAATGTGTTTTCCAGTTTTCTTCTTCCGTCTTTTGCTGCCTGCCTTTTTTGATTCCCTTTTTTGTTTCTTCCTTTTTTCGTAGAAATGATGCAGCATACTGCAAAGGGCAGGTCAGGCCCTAGGTTCAGATCCTGGCTCTGTCACTTACTACTTGTCTGATCTCAGAATGCTCTGTTTAACTCTCTGAGCAAGCTTCCATTTCCATATCTGTTAGAATGGAGAGAACAATGCCTAATTTATGAGGTTATTGGGAAAAATGA
Organism: Orcinus orca; assembly: GCF_937001465.1. Classification (NCBI taxonomy): domain Eukaryota; kingdom Metazoa; phylum Chordata; class Mammalia; order Artiodactyla; family Delphinidae; genus Orcinus; species Orcinus orca. The sequence goes on along the minus strand of NC_064563.1, from coordinate 5,562,897 downwards.
GAAAACAGTTTTCAAGGGCACATTTAGTATGCAGGAGTTTTTTATATTGTTATCATTAGGCATCCAGTTGAAACTACAGAGTAACAAATTTGATGATTTGTAAAAGAGCTCAAACAAATTTGATGATTTATGGGTTGCTAAATAAAAGATTTTGGTTAAAGAGGAGATTGAAACTAACAGTTAAAATGAGTTTCCTAAAAATTATCCCCGAGGTTATCCGTGCTAACGCTGTCTTCCGAGACCATGATAATTGAGTTGACTGTAAGAAAGAGGGGCTGACGAAGCAGTTCTCCTGCTAACTTAAAGAAAATGTGTGTGCCCAGAGGCAGGCGTGTCCAGCCTAGTTAGACAAAGTACTTTAAAATCCAGCCAGCAGTACTTGAGACTTCCCTGGTGATGAATCGCCTGCCAAACTCTGCCACCGAGCATTCAATTTAATTCACTTATCCGTCTTGGCATATAGCTTCCTTATAAAGCCAGGGCCCTCACAGGCGGAGAAAGGTCGGCCGGAAAGCCCAGTCCAAATCTTAAAGTGACCATACTTAGTGATATTTTGAATTCATGGGCTGTTTTCTTCCCAAACTCCCCAATTGTTTTGGACACATATATTTCTTCAGTTTCACGTGCTAAAGACATTCTCCAAAGGATGTCGTCAGGATGGCATATTCTTTCTTTTTCTCACGAGAGCCCTGACTTTCAGAACGGCCCAAAAAAGAGGACTTGCCACTATGTAAGTGGATGTCAAGCCCCTTCATACCCTCCTTCTCTCCCTCCCTCTTGGAGCCTGTATCCAAAACTAACCTGTCCTGTTTCTTCTCTTCTTGTTTGGGAAGGAAGTTTAAAGCCCCAGGTGAGATCTGAGACAACTTGGCATCATGGAATCAGCCCTAGCTGTCTACATGTCTGTTCTTTGGTTCTGTGACCATAGCTAGGATCTCAGTGTCCACAGATGTCAAATTATGTCTTAACATTTTGATGTCTTGATTAGCTGGAGGGTTCTTTTTGTAAAATTTTAAATTTGTAATTGTGAAAATGTCCAAACATACACAAAAGTAGAGAGTGAAACCCCAGGTGCCTAGCAGCTTCCGCTACCATCAACATTTGCTGGACATCTCTCTCTCCTGCACTTCTCCCACTTTTTATGGTTTGGGGTTTTTTTGTGTGTGGAGTATTTTGAAGAAAATGCCAGTCGGCGTTTGATTACACTCCTAAGTTTCATTATACATCCCACGGAAAACCGAAAACATTCAAGTCTTTTGCCTATGCCTCTCTTCTCTCCCCCCACCCAACCCCAGGAAAGAATTACCAATAGTACAGAAATGTAAACATTTCTGTTTTCCAAAGATTTCTGATTTTATAATCTTGCTTCAGCAATTCTTTCTTTCGTTCGTTCTTTCTTTCATCCGCCCTTCCTTCCTTCCTTCCTTCCTTCCTTCCATCCTTCCTTTTTTCCTTCCTTCCTTCCTTCCTTCCTCCCTCCCTCCCTTCCTTCCTTCCTTCTCTTATGCATGTGGGATCTAGTTCCCTGACCAGGGATCGAACCTGGGCCCCCTGCCTTGGGAATGCAGAGTCTTAACCACTGGACCATCAGGGAAGTCCCAGCAATTTTTGTGTGTGTGGTTTTTTTGGGGTTTTTTTTTGCGGTACGCGGGCCTCTCACTGTTGCGGCCTCTCCCGTTGTGGAGCACAGGCTCCGGACGCGCAGGCTCAGCGGCCATGGCTCACGGGCCCAGTCGCTCCGCGGCATGTGGGATCTTCCCGGACCGGGGCACGAACCCGTGTCCCCTGCATCGGCAGGCGGACTCTCAACCACTGCGCCACCAGGGAAGCCCCCCAGCAATTTTTAATGTGAAGTTTATAGAACCCTGGGTGGGTATGGGAACCTTTAGAAATTAATACAGCTATTTGTATGTTTGTGTATTTGTAGTTTGGTTTGGTTTGGTTTGGTCTGCTGGGGAGATCAAGTGATATCTTTTATTAAAGTTTTGAAGGAGTCCCTGGCTGGGAGATTTTTTTTTTTTTTTTTTTTTGCGTTATGTGGGCCTCTCACTGTCGTGGCCTCTCTCGTTGCGGAGCACAGGCTCCGGACATGCTGGCTCAGCGGCCATGGCTTATGGGCCTAGCCGCTCTGCGGCATGTGGGATCTTCCTGGACCAGGGCACGAACCCGTGTCCCCTGCATCGGCAGGTGGACTCTCAACCACTGTGCCACCAGGGAAGCCCTGGCTGGGAGATTTTGAGCCTGGGTAGAGAATGTATAGATAAGGTCTCACCTGATCCTGAGGCCTTGCGTAAGTGGAAGCACTCTTTGTACAGTCGAACCTTGAGAAAGAATCTATTAAAATACACCAGCACAGCATGATGGTGTCTTTGTAACATAACACTGAGCTAATTCTGCTTACAATTCCGTATTTAGTGAGGCAGAGCCGTTTAGGAAACGACTATAAATAAATGCTGTCCACACACTTTTGGGAAAGGGTGATCTAAAGCTAGATAGGAGATACATTTGTGGCCTCCAGATCGAGTTACCAGTCTCCTCCAGTGTCTGTAAAGAAATACAGCTTTTCTCTTTCTTTGTACTAATAAAATGTTTTCAAGAGAAGGCCATTTAGGGCTTCCCTGGTGGCGCAGTGGTGGAGAGTCCGCCTGCCGATGCAGGGGACACGGGTTTGTGCCCCGGTCCGGGGAGATCCCACATGCCGCGGAGCGGCTGGGCCCGTGAACCATGGCCGCTGAGCCTGCGCGTCCGGAGCCTGTGCTCCGCAGTGGGAGAGGCTGCAACAGTGAGAGGCCCGTGTACCGCCAAAAAAAAAAAAAAAAAGAGAAAAGGAAGGCCATTTAGTATTGATTTGGGTTAGATACCTTATTTGTCAAAAAATAGATATAATTTATTTGGAAAAATCATTCCATCTGGGTCACACTGGACATCTAAATCTTTAAATAATACACATGCTGCTCCTTTGGTCCTGCAGCATTCTCTCCCAGCCGGGATAGATGTGAGTTTAAAGCAGGTAAGTGTGCTAGCCCTGGGTAAGGCATTAGCTCTGTCGAAGTGTATCACTCTGTTGGCCTCTTGCAGGTCCTAAGTCTTTATGGTAAGATATACAGAACCCGAATTAGAAATGAACTTTTCCCAGTTTAACACCAGAGTTGGAAATTGGGAGCAGAGTTTTGATGACAGTGAAAGCTGCTCACCGAAGCAGAACCCAGCTGGGCCTCACGACCTATATCTAAGAGTCACAGTTCACAGAAACTCCCCAAGTTTTGCCAATACTTTTGTTTCATTTTCTTTTCCTTCAGGAATACACCTGTTACTTGAAGTATGCTTGTCAGTTTTTGTGGTTTTGCTTTACTTAGATGTAATATCAAGCATGAACAAATGCATAGGGTTATCCTAGCCCATGATGGATTTCCCTCAGGGATTATAAATTATGCTATCAGAAATCAGTACTGGTTTTTGCATGACTCAGAGAACAGGCTGCTGTATACGGGGCAGTGCTTCGTTTCTACTTTTGCAGGAAATTATTAGATCTGAGTAGCCACAGTACCCAAAGCAGATGAGTGTAGCTAGATGACTGTGAAAGGGGCAGGGTACCACGTGTCTACTGCACCTTTAAATATTCAACGCAACATCAGTAATGCAGGAAAGCACCGAAGGGAGAGTTACACAGGTTGACTGTTAGAAAACAAGTATTGGATCACAGAATGAGAGGTTTCTGTGGCTGTGACAGAATGCCAAACCAAGATCAATGTGTGTACAAAACAATCAAGTATTAGTAAGATGTACATAGAATAGAAGCACCCTTGGGTAGCATTTTCTAGAAGTAGCCTTATGGCTGCTCCCTGATGAACATGCTCTTACATGGGGAGGAGGTGAAAAGACAATACAGTTCACCCATGAACAGCACAGGGTCCACTTAAACGCGGATTTGTTTTCGATAGTAAATACTGCAGTACTGTGTGATCTGCTGTTGGCTGAATCTGTAGATGTGGAACCGTGTATGTGGAGGGCCAGATGGAAGTTATACGTGGATTTCTGACTGTGCAGCGGGTCATCACCCCTAACCCCTGTGTTGTTCAGGGGTCATTTGTATGTTGTCATTCCTTCTAGTGAAATCTTATCTTCCAAATGCTTTCCCTCTAACTTTGTAAGGCAACTGGGAAAAATGGATGCCGTAAAACTATTTATTTTGAACTCTTTCTGCTGTAACTGATAGATGTTCCTCTTTTCTAGGCTCTATTAATTTCTTAGGGCGGCTGTAACAAATCACCACAAATTCAGTGGCTTAAAAACAAAAGGAATTTATTCTCTCACAGTCTCAGAGGCTAGAAGTCTGAAATCAGGGTGTCAGCAGGGCCGTGCTTCCTCTGAAAGGTCTAGAGAAGAATCCTTTCCTGCCTCTTCCTAGCCTCTGGAGGCCCCCAGCGGTCCTTGGAGTTCCGTGGCCCTCCTTGGCTTTGTAGCTGCATGCATCACTCCAATCTCTGCTTCCATTGTCACATGGCCTTCTTGCCGGCGCGTGTCTCCTCTGTCTCTGTACCCGAGTCTCCCTCCCCTTTCTCTTATAAAGATACCACTCATGGGATTCAGGGCCCACTCTAATTACCTGATCTTAACTTAATTACATCTACAAAGACCCTATTTTAAAATAAGATCACATTCACAAGTTCCAGGGCTTAGAACTTGAACATCTCTTTCTCAGGGAGACAAGTTAACTCAATAGAGGGGCCATAATCAGCGATAAGCAGAAGGGTTGGTTTCCAGTGTTAGATTCAGAGTTACGGTTTTATTTCTTCTTGGTTTTATTATAAAATTGTTAATCGCAGAGTTAAAAAGTGGAGATCAGTCTTCTGACGTAATGGGAACTTGTGTTAAGTGAGAGATGATTTTACTTTGTACAGAATGTTTAGTTTGGTTAAAATTTTCTGTTTTTATTTTCTCTCGATAGTGTTTAAACAACAGTTTTAACCTTTAGGATATGATTTCTTGATCTTTCCTCTTATTTTTTGTTGCTCACATACTTGACACAGATTTCCAGAAATAGATGTCAAGAGAGTAAATACAGGGTGGGAACTAACTGGCCGTGAACTCCGTTGTTTAGCACACACACAAAGGAGTGAGGCGTCTGTGTTATGAATGCTTTAATAAGCCCTCCAGTTTCTTATGGAGATTAAGGTTGAGGAATACTATTAATTATGCAGTGTATAGTACTTTCAGTTTTTCTTTCTTACTAATTTTACCCTTACAATAGCCCTGTGAAGTTAGAATATGTATTATATCTACTTAAACGATGGGAGAACTGAAGTGTGTAGTTAATATGAATCCCGTCCAGTGTACCAAGTGGCGGTATGTGTAGATAGCATAAAAGAACAGATCACATGTCCCCTGCTCTCAAGGCATTTAGATCCAGTGTGGGGTGCAAACAAGCAACAAGCAATTATACTTAATGTGATGTCAGTGCTAGAGGTAGCTATAGGCTGCTTTGGTAGCAAATGGGTGAGCTGTGACAGAAAAGGAATGACAGTTCTTAAGGAAAAACATAGAATGAACACAGACCATTCCTTCCTTCTGTTTTCCCTTTTTTTTTCTCTTTCTCACCCCTCTTCCCCCCCGGAACTGGCATACAGTTTCTAAGTTTTAAAAAGTTTGGTGAACAAATGAAAGAGAATGATCATTGTAGAATAATGTGCTCTGAAGGATCAAGTGCAGATATGTCACATCACAGAGCAGAAACTCAGGGAAAACTGTGTCTGCTCTAGTCCAGGGAAATCCAGGAATCAGGCGGCAAACTGTCTCCTGCAGCTGAAGCCCTGGAAGAAGCCATCTCAGCTTCTAAACTACATGTGGCAGTTAAGGTCATCATGGCCCAGAGCATCACCTGAGGTTGGGAGGATGGGGTCCAGCAGCTTCTGTTCTAAATGCACGTAACCTGCTGGTCTCTGATCCGTGTCTCCTGGGGGAGAGGCAAGCCTTCCCTTCTAGCCCTGCTCTTTTGTTTCTTGAGGAGGAGAGTGAAGCTCCACTCCTGCTTCCTCCCTTGGAGGTTGAGGATAATTCTGGGCTTCACCTGCATGTCTGTTGGTTATTGAGGGCGTCCTATGAAGAGTCAGGAGGAAAAAGGGATTGAGGTCAAATTTGTATATGCTAAATTAAATTAAATACTTCAATATTACAACTTAGAAGTACTCCAGTAGTTTCTTCTATAATAGTGTCTCAAAAGAATGCCAGAAATGTCCCAGCTGTCTATTTAACAGTTCTATCATTTTTGGCAAGTTACTTAAGTTCTCTGGGTTACATTTCCTTGCACCAGAAGACTGAGGTAAAGAGCGTGAAAATTAAGTACTTAGTGCAGTGCATGCAGCCTTCCAAGGAGTCAGTGAACTAATGTTGTTGTTATAATTATATGCATAATTTTGTTTTCAGCAGTTTTTGAAAATCTTTAATGCATCATTGCTAACTATGCATTATTAAGATTAATAATTCTAATTGGAACGAAAGTGAAATCACGGTTGCTTGTCTGTGTGTGTATTGATCATAAAATTGTGCCAACAGCACGTTTAGATGACAGTGTGAACCTCATATGTAGCTAACTTGTGTTCGCCGAAGTGTCAAGCCCCCCCAGAGATGATGCAGAATTACCAATGATTATAATCACATATTTAATTCAATAGAATAACTTAATGTATTAAGTTAACTTAATGTAAATGTTGGGCTTTCTTAGTAAAATGCATTGCAGTTGTTTATAATCTCCATTTTCACTATCTTAAAATTTATTTGCTGTGTTTTTAAAGAAAAGATTGTTGTTCATGTTAAAAATCCTTTGACTTATAAAGGACCTTATTTGTACACTAGATCATTTTGGAAGGATATAATTTCACTTAGTAGTAGTAGCAGCAGCCAGACTAAAGTGGTTTCAGAGAGCTTTCAAAGGCACAGTGCTCTTAGCTGATGGTTCTTGCTAGACGTTATTGACAAGCTTCAAGTATTTAACCGCTCTGTGCGAAATTAGAGGTAGACTATTAGTAGAATTCCTACTGGTTGAACAGTAAATTCAGACAGGAAGATTGGAATGTCAGTTCCTCAAGATGTTTGGAAAATGCAGTTCAACTAAGTTAAATTTGGACACCTGACTGTTTCTACCATAGGTAAGAGTCCAGAGACAGTTCTTTTTCCCTCGTACCTTTACTCAGGTACGCTTACAATGTGATGCAGTGATCTCAAGATGTGGTTCAGGACCCCAGCATCAGCATCACCTGGGAACTTGTTAGAAATATACAACCTCCAACCCCTCCCCATACTTACAGAATCAGAAACTCTAGTCTGGGAGCTCAGAAACCTGTGTTTTAACAAGTCTTCCAGGTAATTCTGATGCAGCTGAAACTTGCTTTTTATCACATTGGCTCTTGGCAATTTGATGGAAATTTTAAGGAGAAACTGACAAACTAGAGAAAGTATTGCATCGTAGACAGGGAATCAAGATGCTTATTGAAAAGATAATTTAAACTTCAGCTCATCATGTGGTTAACATTAGGCAAAAATTTCCCTTTAGCTTTGTAATAGAAACAAATGATAAGTGTTTCAAGCCATTAATAAGAAATTCATATCGTATTGATTTCTGCAGTAGTATGGCTAATATCCCTTTGATTGTAACTTTTCCTAATGATGTTTTAACTATACACCCTCAGGAAAGAGATTGGAAGTATTAAATTTCAAGTTCCAACTGTAGTTGTTAAGATCGGTCCAGCCTTAATCGTTTGGTACCTCCCCTTGCCCTGCCTCCCAAAGAGTCTAAACGACTTTACTTCCCTCAACTTCTAACGCTCCTTCTTCACCTTTTGGTGAAAGAGATTCAGTTACCTCTGTCTGGAAGCATCCTTCCCCCGCCCCCACCTACTCATTCTTTAGGTTTTAGCTTAGACATTTCTTGAAGTAAACCTCCCTTAGCTTCTCTGTGTTCCCACAGATCCTGTGCCTAGCACTAGGAAGTGCTTGCTTGTGTATTGCTCTGTAGCCCTTCACGCACTATACAGACACACCTCGGAGGTAATTCGGGTTGGGTTCCAGACCACCTCAGTAAAGCCAACATCACAATCAAGTGAGACGCGTGAATTTTTTTTGTTTCCCAGTGTGTATAAAAGTTATGTTTACACTATACTGGAGTCTGCTAGGTATGCAGTAGTGTTATATCTTTAAAAACAATGTACATGCCTAATTTTAAAGTGCCGTAAAGTTTTTTATTGCTAAAAAAACGCTAACCATCATCTGAGCCTTCAGTGAGTCGTCATCTTCTTTGCTGCTGGAGGGTCTCGCCTTGGCGTTGATGGCTGCTGACTGATGAGGGTCGTGGTTGCTGAGGGCTGGGGGGCCGTGACAATTACTTAAAATAAGACAGCAGTGAGGTTTGCTGCATCAACTGACGCTTCCCTTTATGAACGACGTCTCTGCAGCGTGCAGTGCTGTTTGACAGTATTTTACCCACATTAGAACTTCTTTCAAAATTGGAGTCAGCCCTCTCTAACGCTGCCGCTGTCTTATCAACTAAGTTTATGTTATACTCTAGATCCTTTGTCATTTCAACAGCCTTCACAGCATCTTCACCCAGAGTAGACTCCATCTCAAGAAACCGCTTTCACTGCTCACCCATAAGAAGCAGCAGCTCCTTATACATTCAGGTTTTCTCGTGAGATTGCAGCAATTCAGTCACATCTTCAGCCTCCACTTCTAATTCTAGTTCTCTTGCTGTTTCCACCACATCTACAGTTACTACCTCCACTGAAGTCTTGAACCCCTTCAAGTCATCTATGAGGGTTAGAATCAGCTGCTTCCAAGCTCCTCTGAATGTTGATATTTTGACCTCTTCCCATAAATCACGAATGTTCTTAATGGTATCTAGAATGGTGAATCCTTTCCAGAAGGTTTCAGTTGACTTTGCCCAGATGCATCAGCGGAATCACTTGTCTATGGCAGCTATAGCCTTATGAAATGTATTTCTTTAATAATAAAACTTGAAAGTCACAACTACTCCTTGATCCATGGGCTCCAGAATGGAATTTGTATTAGCAGGCATGAACACAGCATGAGTCTATTTATTTATTTGTTTGTTTATTTATTTATTTTGGCCGCATTGGGTCTTCGTTGCTGTGCACGGGCTTTCTCTAGTTGCAGCGAGCGGGGGCTACTCTTAGTTGCGATGCATGGGCTTCTCATTGCGGTGGCTTCTCTTGTTGCATTCCACGGACTCTAGGCACGTGGGCTTCAGTAGTTGTGGCACGTGGGCCCAGTAGTTGTGGCTCACGGGCTCTAGAGCGCAGGCTCAGTAGTTGTGGCGCACGGGCTTAGTTGCTCCGCGGCATGTGGGATCTTCCTGGACCAGGGCTCGAACCTGTGTCCCCTGCATTGGCAGGCAGATTCTTAACCACTGCACCACCAGGGAAGTCCCACAACAGGTGTCTTGTACATCTCCATCAGAGCTCTTGGGTGACCAGGTGCATTGCCAATGAGTTGTATTTTGAAAGGAATCTTTTTTTCTGAGCAATGTCTCAACAGTGGGCTTAAAACATTCAGGAAACCATGTTGTGAACAGATATATGTGCTGTCATCCAGGCTTTGTTGTTCCATTTCTAGAGGACAGGCAGAGTAGATATAGCATCATTCTTAAGGGTTCTGGAATGGTAAATGAGAATTGGCTTCCACTTAAAGTTACCAGCTGCTTTAGCCCCTAACAAGGGAATCAGCCTGTCCTTTGAAGCTTTGAAGCCAGGCACTGACTTCTCCTCTCTAGCTATGAAAATCCTAGGTGGCATTTTGTTTAAATGTAAGGCTGTCTCATCTACATTGAAATATCTGTTGCTTAGTGCAACCACCTTCATGAATTATCTTTAGGTAGGTCTTCTGGATAACTTGCTACAGCATCTCCATCAACATATGCTGCTTCACTTTGCACGCCTTTGTTACGGAGACGGCTTCTTTCCTTCAACCTCATGAACCAACCTCTGCTAGCCTCAGACTTTTCTCATGCAGCTTCCTCACCTCCCACCGATTACAGATCACTATAACAAATAAAATAATAATGAGGACGTTTGGAATATCATGAGAATTACCAAAATGTGACACAGAGACATGAAGTGAGCAAATGCTGTTTGAAAAATGGTGCCGATAGACTGGCTCAGGGCCAGGGGATCAGTATATTGACTGTCAAGGAAGGTCCTCAAGTACAGCATTGTCCTCAGCTTCTAAAGGCTATTAGCTATATGTTATCACGTATTTTCCAAGTTCAGTTTCATAGTGGGGATTTCCTTTCATCATGTTTGGCAAAAGATAGGCGTTCAATGAGTCAGTGTCAGTAGCTCAAGAAATAGTATATTAGCCTTAAAAAAAAAAAAAGCTGCATCCAGGTATACTTCCCAAATTGACAGGTGAATTCAATCATCACCTCATTATGTTATGGTTAAAGCTGATCTAAAGGTACCTGTTCTTACAAGTTATGGTTATTTGATATGTTTTTTTAAAATAGTCCTATAGGAATTTGGCGTTTAGTCTTGGAAGGAAAATAATTAACCTCTGCTGCTGTTATGCCATAAATTTGGTTTCATTTATGTTTTAAACCTGAACTATTTTAAATTAACCATAGTGACTACTAAGCAGAACCAGAAAACCCAAATATCCATATTTGGTCGGTCAGATTGGCAGAGATTAAAAAGATGTAACTCGGCTTGTCAAGGATGTGGGGATACAGGCAGCACTGTGTGCTGCTGGTGACGCTGTAAATTGGCACAGTCCTTCCAGCTGGCTGTTCAGCAGTGTGTGTCCTGTGACTGTGAAATTACAAAGGCAGTAACTGGACAGGTGCTCCGAGGTATTTGTCCATGGCTCCTCACGTAGCATTTTGTGTAATAGTGCCCTAAATTTCTAGCAGTGAGAGCTTAATGAGGTAAGTTGTGGTATATCTATTGAACAGAATGAATAGGCAGCCATTAAAATGTTGATTGATATATATTATACATATTTATGTGTATATATAAATATGGAAAGACTTGCTTATGTAAAAGGACGGAACTACATAGCTGTAGTTACTTAAGCAAAGGAAAACTTTCAGAAGGAAATACACCAAAATAACAGACATTTCTGGGGAAGTAATTGTGTGGAATAGTGTAAAACTCAAATATTTTGAATTCGTGTGTGTTTTCCACACAGACTTCTAGTATAGTGGTTCTCAAACTGTAGTAACTCAGTAACTTCTCAAAAGTCTTGTTAAATATGTAAATTGCCTCAACCCCAGAGAATCTAATTTAGTGTGAGTCTGAAAACCACACAATACTGTTGAATTTATTTTTTATAGTTTCTATTCCTTCTCCCTAACATCTATACGTAGTACTACTAGAAAATTATTTTAATAGCACTAGTCTTACATATGGTTGTGTGTTTAACTTTAAAAAATGCTCATGTACGTAAGACCTAGCCTCAGAGAATGCTAGGGCTCCCTGGATGCTTCAGGAATACCACAACGCATGAAATGTTTTCTGCCAAACAGATTTAAGCTGCTAGGAACTCCATTATGGTGTTTAGGTTCCTTTGAATAAAGAGGGTTTTTTAATCCAAAAAAAGGGGGGGTGGTGTTGAAAACAAGAGAGTAATAAGCAACAGATAAAGTGGAATATACATTGTTTAATTCCACGAGAAGATAAAACTGATTTTCAAAGTAATATCTCATTTTAATAGTCCACATTTTAATGTTATAAAGGATGCATCTGTTTCGTGTTGTAAAACAAGTATTAAACTCTGACTTGACAAATTGGAAGCTATTTAGGACTCAGACTTATTACATTTCCCATTGAGATTAGGTTTTCTTTTTTCCTTCACAGAATAAAGCTTTTCCTGACTCCTAATAGGATATTTCCTTCCATTCTCTTTTTTTGTCTTTGCTATGCCAATTTTTAGTTTACTACAGCATCTGACCTCTGTGGTTTGAAAAACGGAATTTATGTAAAATTGTATTAGAATATAGTAAAATCATTCACTGAAGTGAAACTGAGATAATTTTAGGACCTACGAAATTATTTGATAAAGATCTTTTTCTATAATTTAAAACATGTCGCAAAGAAGTTAAATGTTTGATGAAATAATACAGATTTGTGTATTATATGAGAATTATATGGACCTTTCTGTTGCAAACCTCTCCAAGCCAATTTGATTATTCATATTTTTTCAGGAGATCTCAGACCAAATTTTGCCACACGTACAAACCTTTGTTATCACGCAGACACAAAAAAGATCATAGAACCCTTTTTCATAGGCAAGTAAATTCCCTGCTTTGTCCTTTTAAACATGCTCGGACAAGCACTAAGGCAAGAAAATATTCTGATGGTAGGATTAGCTGACTTTCTAGTTTGATTAGGCATCAGAATCTTCTACTAATTTGGGAAGGGTGTTTGGTGCAGGAACAAGGCCTGAAGGCGGTCATGACCTTGCATGCAACTCAAAAGGAATTAGACTACGGGACTTGCCCGAGAACCCACTCCATTCACGCAGATGTGGAGGAGCCTGGATGCTACTTCTGGCCAGTCACTTATTCTGAACGCTGTTTATTTCCCCAATAAAATCTATTGCTGACCTCTTTGGTGCTCACAGATGCAGCCTCCATTGGAGGTGCAGGTAAACACATTGCATCCATCTGCCTCTGGAGTGAAAATCTTGAAGAGAGTCTTTGGCCAAGCTAACTAACCACTCTCAGAGTGGTCATTCTTGACTAGGCCCCTTGCATGTTAACTTGCATATGTAGAGATACATCGTATGATCTATACTGATATTTTTTCAAGTCTCAACGATGATCAATTAGTGGTTTGTGAAAAATCAGTGGGACCAACATCTTGTGCTTTAGTGTACTTTGGAACGGGATGGGATAGATGTACATTGCTTGTAGTAAGTATTATTTTGTGAACCTTTTCTTTCTGTTATATATGTATATATCATTGGGTAGTGATATAAGATGTATATCCCGCTGTCACAGACACAGATAAAAATGTTTGAAATCAGCAGTTAGTATTTTAAAGTAAATTACAGATGAGGTACAACCATAACTTTAGTCAATCCTAGATTTGTAACAGAATAGAATTTACCGGCTTCTTGAGGGTTATCTTAGTAACTAAAACATCTAAGCCTTTCCCATATTTCCAAAGTTCCGTTACTCTTATGCGGAGCTGGCAGCCAAGATACTAACTGAAAAAGAAAAAAGTGTTGTTTGTTGAAAAGCAGGTTTTATGCTAGGCATTCTGTCAACCACTGAATGTTTTCTGGAGGTGTTAAAAATCACTGTTATGATAGATCTTTCATGTTAGCACGTAGACAGACTCCCTGAATCTTCAGAACAACAGTAGAAGGAGATGTGATGCGATGTGATGATTACAGAGGTAATGAGCCTCAGTGCCAGATTTAGCAGTATTTAAGTCGTGCTGTTACTTTGCAAATGATACTTTAATACGGTTAAAATTCCCTTGACGGTAAGGATGTTAGATTAAAGACCTTAGCACCTGTTCTAGTCTTCCTGATTTTGTCTTTCACAGACGTTACTTTTCAAATGTGCCCATCGTAACCCTTGAGCTGTACCGTCTCTGGCTATGCAGATGCTGCAAATGTAAAGAAGAGCTACCACTCCTTCACCCCCAGAATGAGCTCTTTTCGTTGTTCTATCTGTACCGTGATGAGTTTCTCTTACCAGATCCCCCTGAGAGCCAGCATGGCAACGACAGGAGTGGAAGCCACTTAGGACTTGAAATAGCACAGGGAGGTGCCTTCTCAGAATCACCGGAGCAGCTGTAGGTGTTGCTCGAGGATTTGTGTTTCGTCTTGTAGGGGCTTTGCAGAGAGTATTCCCACTCACCTGCTCTGCAGGGTCTTGAGAGAGACCTGAACTAGACCGTGAGCCTTTTCCTTCACATTGCAGTCTTTGTGCCGGCAGATAGAAGGAGCCGAATGCATACTTGCCAAGTGAATGAAGGGGTCATTGATTTCACTGATGTCATCTTCTCTGGAGGCCTGGTCAGCCGATTTGGATTGCACGGCACCTAGCCCTCTGCCCACTCCTGCTCAGGGCTGCCGAACCCTGAAGACTCTGCCTCACTCCTCAGCTAATCGGTTTCAAAACCAGCAGTCACACTTGCATGGATGCCGATAAAAGGCCAGCTGGTAGGCTGCTAAGTCTCGGCTTGTAGACACAAGAACGAATAAACAAAATACTTCTTATTTTAACATCCTTATACTCCATACTTTATTGGAGTATAATTGCCTTACAATGGTGTGTTAGTTTCTGCTGTATAACAAAGTGAATCAGCTATACATATACATAGATCCCCATATCCCCTCCCTCTTGCGTCTCCCTCCCACCCTCCCTATCCCACCCCTCTAGGTGGTCACAAAGCACCGAGCTGATCTCCCTGTGCTATGCAGCTGCTTCCCACTAGCTATCTGTTTTACCTTTGGTAGTGTATATATGTCCATGCCACTCTCTCACTTCATCCCAGCTTACCCTTTTCCCTCCCCATGTCCTCAAGTCCATTCTCTATGTCTGCATCTTTACTCCTGTCCTGCCCCTAGGTTCATAGTCAGAAAGAGAAAAACAAATACCGTACCGTATGCTAACACATATATATGGAATCTAAAAAAAAAAAAAAAGTGGTTCTGATGAACAAAATACTTTGGAGGCATTTGGGAGGTGACAGATGCTTGAAGGAAGGAGTCCATGATGAAACATTAGAACAAGTGGCCCTCATCTACTGTAGAATTTAAGATTTTCTAACAGAAATTATTATTTATGTTTCAGTTGTCCACTGAATGTGAGCTTGTTGACTGCTTGAGATATGACTGTTCACACATATTTTTAATCACTCATTAATTTGATACTTACTAATGAGATATAACTCTGTAGTAAGAATGCCAATGACATTCTAAATACAATCCTTCCTTTCACGGTAAAAGAAAATGAGTCTCTTATAGAGAATTTGGACATAAAGGTGCAAACAGATGATGAAAACCACCTGTGATCTCACCATCCAGAGATGATGATGATCAACGTGTTGATATCTTTTCAGGTTTTTATTCTGTTTGTGCCTGTAATTTTTATAAAAATTAGATAAAATTAACTCTAATTTTATCACTGAGCAGGTTCCCCATATCATTAAAAAAATCTTCAAATATATAATGTAATGACTTCATATTCTACTGTTTGAATATATTATGTTATTTAACCATTTTTCTATTTTTAGATATTTACATTGTTTCCATTTAAAGTACGTAAATATCAGTATTCATACTGTAATCTCCGTAGCCTCCCACATGGTGCATTGAACATAACAGGAGCCCAGTAAATGCTTAGTGAAGGTATGAACTGGTTAGATTTCCCAGAAGGAACTCTGTAACTGCTTACTGAGTCACCTCTTGAATAAAATGAAGGAATTGGATTAGAAAGCTTATAAAAGAGGTCTTTCTGTCTGTCAAGTTTTATGATTATGTGATTTGGAAAAACAGTTGTAATTGACAGTCCCATAGTCAGTCACATCATATTAAGATGTATGTATAAAGGTCATACAGGGCTCTTTTATGTGGTGTTGGAAGTGAAGCTTAAAGTGATTGGAAGCGCTAGAGAGTAATGGAGGAGATAGACAGTTCTAAGAAGCAAGGCCACACGATCTCTCGGTGACCGTTCCCTGTCATCTGTAGTCTGGGGACAAGTCACGCTCATAATTCTAACTCCCATGACAGGTCTTTACAGTTCTCTTCACCATTTACGCCAGACCCACTTGTAAAGAGGCAAGAATAGTCACTAAGTGTTGAATCATGATATGTCTGTTGACATGTATATCTGAAATTTAGTTTAAATCCTCTTCTTCTAGGAAGTCTTCTCCCCAGACTCCCCTTCTTTCCAGGACAGGAATGGTCTTTACATGTATATTTTTCTGCCTTTGTAATTAGAACCACACATGTTCCAGACGAAGCGTTGCCTAGTCAGGAACAGAGTAACCTTGAGGAAGAGGATGAGAACTGTTTTCAGATGGGTAAAAAGGTGGTCGTGTGGATCGTGTTCGAGAAGTAGCATCCTTATTCCTTTTGCTTTCAACTGAGGAAGCAAGATTTTAGTTTAGCATTAGGGAGAACTTTTCTGAAAGTTAAAACTCTTCCAAAGGGCATGGTCTGCCTGAACATGTGTGAACTAGTAGTGTTGAAGCATCTGTAGGGTTGTTGTGTGGGGTGTTCCTCTGTTCGCTTGAAGAATAATTCTCAGATCGTTTAGGCAGAAATGCAACAGAAGATATTTTATACACGTTTGTGGTAGGCACAAACTCTTATGAAATTAGGTAGTGATCCATTCTATTGCAGTCTATTAGCACCTGGCCCAGGGGATGGGCTTATGCTTATTCAAAAGGTGAAACGTAACAGGAATAAATGCAAATACACAAAATTTGGCTTTCCCAAATGATGGCAGTTATAGAATGAGAGAAATGTGGCATAATGGGAGATTTGTTTACCAGCGTTGACTAAAGACCAGGAGATTGTCGGGTCAGTGAGTCAAAACATTAATGGCGTAGTATTTGCATATAATCTATGCACATCCTCCTGTATCCTTTAAATCATCTCTAGATTACGTATAATACCTAACACAGTGTAAGTACTATGTAAATAGTTGTAAGTAAAATGCTACATAAATAGTTGCTGGGCACAGCAAATTCAAGTTTTGCTCTTTGGAACTTTCTGGAATTTTTTATTCTGAAGATTTTCAGTCCGTGGTAGGTTGAATCCACGATGCAGAACCCGTGGATACGGAGGGCTGACTATTATATAGGCTGTTTGCTTGGAAAAGATTCTGTTTCTAGAAGGTGTGGCATTCGAGCCGGTGGTGGATGATCGATCGGTTGTCAGGAAGATACAGTGAAGGCTTTAGACAGGATGACATTTCAAGTTCCTTCCTATCCTGAGATTTTTGAGTCACCAAGTTCTAGGTCCCTGTTGAGCTGTCCTGCAAGTGAACAGCCTCCCAATGCTGGGCAAGAGAATCCGTTGCTCTTAAAGACTTGGTTTTCTCTCCTTGTCTACTTACAATATATGGTGAAGAGTTTGCAGTTCTTGTGTAAAAGGTCCCTTCTAGGTTCAGGATCACAACATTCAGTGAAAGCTTTAGGAGCTCTGAAGCTGTGCCTGTTTCATCCTCCTGAGTGCATATAAAACAGTTCATAGCTAGTGCTTTAACTGAAGCCAGTTTACCCCAGTCCTAACGCTCCAGATGTCTTGGGAGTATAGTACCTCAGCCATGCAATGTGACGTGAACTAAAGAAAACTTTTTAAAAAAAACTCTTAACTGGAATTATCTTATATTTTCAACTCTTAACTGGAATTATCTTATATTTTCATTATTTATCTTAATAGTAAGGATACGAAAATAAAGCCCTCCTAGTTCATTTTTCATTTCTCAGTCTATATAATCTTTTCTGAAGATTTAATATAGGAGTGTATGTCTAGTTCTGGTCTTAGCTCTTGTTTTAATGTTTAACAATTATTTCTCTCTTATCAGGATGGCAGCCTAGATAAGAGCTCTTGGTCTTCTTTCACTTATAACTGCTTTTAATTACTTGATAACAAACTAACACTATAACCTGTATAACGTTTGCATGACCAGTGTGTTTTTTCGTTTCTAAACAGTTATTGTAAGAGGTACCAGGTACTTTAAAACATGTATCTTAAACTGGAATATGAGCCATTGCACTTCGGCAAAATGTATGAAGTCTTTATGAATAGGATACTAACGAATATTACCAGTGAGAACAGAGCGTAAATCCCACATCCTTTTTTTTTTTAAGATTTTTTTGATGTGGACTTTTTTAAAAGTCTCTATTGCATTTGTTACAATATTGCTTCTGTTTTATGTTTTGGTTTTTTGGCCATGAGACATGTGGGATCTTAGCTCCCCCACCAGGGGTTGAACCCACCACCCCTATGCATTGAGAAGGCAAAGTCTCAACCACTGGACTGCCAGGGAAGTCCCACATGCGCGGTCTTTAGTTGTGGCATGAGAACTCCTAGTTGTGGCATGCAGGATCTAGTTCCCTGACCAGGGATCAAACCCAGGCCCCCTGCATTGGGAGCGCGGAGTCCCAGCCACTGGACCACCAGGGAAGTCCCCAACATCCTTTCTTGAATCCTAAGATCGGAAGTACGTACGTCCTGGGGCTGCCTATCTATATGCGTAAGGACCATGCCTTAGCTCTGGAATGCTGGAAACAGAATCCCACGCCCTCCTTCAACTCATGATGCTCAGTTGCCCAGCTTAGTTCCTGAGTCTGGGGCTTGACCTCTTGAATAGTGGGAAGAAACACTTCCCACTGAGAATTTTGAGAGTGAGTGGATATTTTAAGAGTTTCTCTTCAAGCTTTTCTTCCCTGACTCATTTGGAAAGATAAGTACTGTTTGATAATTCTGTTTAATTCAGTATTTACTGTGCCAAGCTCTACAGAAAATACCAAATTAAATAAGACATAAATCTTTAAGGAGCTTCTTTTCTGTAGTCAACCAGATAAGTCTAAGAAGTAAAGCAAAGACTACATAATTTATAGTACAGTGTTAATGAAAAGATAGCAAAGACTTGCAGTTATCATATTAAGGTACGAATGATTTCCTAACTGTATTCATTTATCTACAATCAGTCACAAAAGAAGCAGTCAATGGACAGATCTCCTCTAATAGAGGATTGGGTAGCCTTTCTGCATGGAGAGCAAATACTAATGGACTTGAATACGTTTGCTTTTCCCGTGTGTGCCTTAATTAATACTGAATTTGATGGCTTTTTCTTCTGGTTTCTAAGGGTAAATATAGAAAATTTAATCCTATTGTTTGGATTAATGAGCAGTCTTTTTACAGTCTTGTGCACATTGTACCATTAATGAAGGTTCTTCTGCTGCAGGAAAAATATTTTATTTGAGAATGAAAAAGCAAATTGAGTTACTATTATTGTGTAAGAGCTTCATCGTTAGGTATTGCGTCCGCTTGATCTCAGCTGGGGCTAAGGTACCCTGACAGCTGTGAGATGGTAAAATGATGGAGACGTTCAGAGACGTAGGGCTGTGGTTTTTATATAAATCAATTTGATTTACAATTGGTAGAGTTTATTTAGCTCTATGATTGGTAGATGTACTAAGCCCAGTAAGTTGGTATCAGCTTTCAATTCATGTTTACTTACAAGCCTTCTGTAATAATAATAGCATGAATTCTTTTAGCAGTATGAATGATGAAGTGAAAATCAACACTTGTTTCATTCTTTTTCTGCTTTGCCACTGTTTTTACCACTTGACTATGGGAAATTCCAGTCGTATACCAAGTAGGAGATTAATATAATGAAGTCTGTTTTCCCATCACATTGACCAACACGTGGCCAAACTATACCCATCCACCCCCATCTCACTTCAGATTTGAAAGCAGATCCCAGGCATCACATCATTTCCTTGTACATATTTCAGTATGTGGCTCTATAAGTTGAGAACCTTTTTATCTTTAAACATGACTACAATACTATTGAAAAAACATAGCTGCTTTCTGGTTGCAGGTAGGAAGTAAGGAATGCTGGAGTCCAGCCAGGTTCTGATGCCTTTAAGTACTTGGACAAGCCGTTTAACTTTCCCCTGCCTGTGCTTTCTTGTCTTTAAAAAGAGGAGATTCAAGAAGATGGTCTCTCAAATCCCATCTGTCCCTGAAATGCGTAATTTAAAAAATGAGGCGATCTCCCAGTTTCTGGCCCAGCACGTAAGGGGCTTGCAAGTCATCACTCTGTGCCAACAAGTAAAAAGCCGAAGAAACTGAAAAATCAACAGCTCTCTTCAGATCTGTCAGAGAAGTGGTGTCACAAGGCAAACCCTTGCCCCAGAATTGGAGAGACAGGCAGGCAGATACAGAGGACCACAGCTTACTGAAGCAGAACTATCTGTGGAAACCAGCCCAGGGGTAAGAAACCCTAAACTGTAATTGACAAACTGCTGGAGGTGAAGAGTGGACAAGCCTGAGAGTTCAAAACCCCGAGGAGACCCAGCCATAGTGACCCCACAATTGTGTAGTTTTACAGTGAATCCCTCAGGCTTCTGGCAGGGGGAGGGGAAAGGAGCCATGTTGAAATACTCCAGAGCATTCTGTCCTTCATAACAGAGGCTGTCCTCAAGAGAAACTATGTATCGGAGCCTAAACTACTGGGGATTAATCAGAGCCTAATGGACCTGGGGAAGGGAAGTACCCAACTCCAGCCCAGTCTAGTCGTGCTGTCCCACCTAAGTGGGGTGGGGTGGGGGTGGGTACTGAGAAACACTGAAGCTCACAGTTCAGAGGCAGAGGCTCACTAAAAGAATGACCTGATCATAGGAGTACAGAATGCTGCCCCTATTTCT
The DNA here is from genome assembly GCF_937001465.1 of Orcinus orca. Lineage (NCBI taxonomy): Eukaryota > Metazoa > Chordata > Mammalia > Artiodactyla > Delphinidae > Orcinus > Orcinus orca. The sequence goes on along the minus strand of NC_064563.1, from coordinate 5,542,486 downwards.
GCACCTTATCACTGCATTACCAAAGGCCTATTTGAAGCAGTTGCCTTGACCCAGCACATCACATCCAGCTGTCAATAAAAAATCGCAAGGCATACTAGAAGACAAAAAACACAGGTGGAAGAGACAGGGCAGTAACAGAACCAGACTCCGATATGGCAGGGATGTTGGAATTACCAGACTGGGAATCCAAAACAGATTGTGATTAAGATGCCAAGGGCTACAATGGCTAGAATAGATAGGATTCAAGAACAGATGGGCATATGAGCAGAGAGATGGAAATTCTACAAAAGAATCAAAAAGGAGTACTAGAGACCAGAAACACTGTAACAGAAATGAGGAATGCTTTTAGCGTGCTTAATAGGAGACTAGACATGGCTGAGGAAAGAATCTCTGAGCTGGAGGACATGTCAGTAAAACTTCCGAAAAGGAAAAGCAAAGAGGACAAAGACTGGAAAAACAGAAAAGAGGGGACTTCCCTGGCGTTCCAGTAGTTAAGATTCTGTGCTTTTCCCCCGCAGGTGGTGCAGGTTTGATCCCTGGTCAGGGAAGTAAGATCCCACAAGCCACGTGGTGCAGCCAGAAAACCAAAACAAACAAACAAAAAAACCAGAACAGAACATCCAAGAACTGTGGAACCACTACAGGAATATTCATAAATTCATGTAATGCAAATACCAATAAGGAGAGGAAAGAGAAAAAAGAACAAAAGAAATATTTGAGGCAATAAAGACTGAGAATTTCCTCCAATTCATGGCAGACACCAAACTACAGATCCAGGAAGTTGAGAGAACACCAGGCAGGATAGATGCCCCCCAGAACTGCATCTAGGCATGTCATATTCACACTGCACACCACGATTGTCATGTATAACCTCTCACACTAATGACTTCCAAGTATGTATATACATGTATTGTGTATGTACGTCCAACTCCGTTCTCTCCCCAGAGCTCCACACCCACCTGTACCACTGTCTACTTGACATTTTCACTTGGATGCTTTACAAACATCTCAGATTTTACATGTTAAAGGGAGCAATTGATTTTACTCTCCAAACTGATTTGCAATTCTCTCCCTGCCCCATCTCTTCCCAACTTATAATGGCACACCATTCCCCCAGTAACTCAAGCCAGACCTCTAGAAATCAGTTTTTACCTGTCACTCGTCCCCCTGTGCTATTCACCCCTGGGTCCTGTCCATCGTGCCTACAAAATGCATCACCAGTTTGTCTCCTCTTCATAGCATCCTCTTGTGCTGGCATTCTTGCCCCGTCCAGTCTCTACAGAGGAGCCTAAACAATCTTCATAAAATGTAGGTGGGATTTTGTCTCTCCATGGACGTCCCAGACCCAGAGTGCTTGAAATAAATCTAACTCTAAGCTCCTTACGGTGCCCTGAAGACCGTACATGACCTGGCCTTTCAGCCCTCATGCTGCCGCTCGCCTCCTTGTTCCATTTGAGGTCTTTCCCGGCTTAGGGACCTTCACATTCTGATTCCCTCCCACCTCATGCTCAGCTCCTTCTTATCCTGTAGGTCTCGGCTTCAACATCCCTGTCATGTGAGGCTTTTCTTTACCACCACATAACTAAAATAGCTCCCTCTCCCCCTATTTGTTGCCTTTATAATAACTCTCGCTTGGTCTGCTTTTGTGATTTTTGCCTGCTGCCGTGCTAGAACGTGAGTTCCAGGAGGGCAGGGACTGTGTCTGTCTACCTTGCCGTCATAGCTCCGGGGCTCCGAGAGAGTCTCCGTACCCGGTACTCCAAACGTATCTGGTGGATGGAGGGCTGGAGGGAGGGAGCGAGGGTAGACGTGAGGTGAGCAGTGAGGTTTGGAAAATATGGCTAAGTTCAGACAAATGGAGACCATGGAAGAAAGAAATGGAGAAGGGGAAATATTCTAGACAGGAAGGCAGTATGTACAAATGTAGAAGAATGAGTGTAGTGGTCATAACGGTTGACCCTGACATCCGTTCCACCCCAGTAATTTGTCCAGGCCACTCATGATCATCATATTTCCCTTGTGTGGATTGGCCTGAGCAGTGAGATGTGAGGGGAAGTGGGCTGGGTGAGGTCTGGAGATGTTTTCCTCATGTCTGTGGAGGAGAGCACAGGCAGTTATACTCTCCCTCCCTGCTTGGAAGTGGTCCTGTCTAGATAAGAGGATTGGAACTCCTGGAACTGCCTTGCTACCAGACGGAAGATGAAGCCGTCACAAAGAAGGAAGGCAGCCATGGAGCCAGAGCCCTCGTGTTCTGCACGCGTGGGTTTGCTTTCTTGGATGTACAATAAGTAACGTAGTGAATGCCCTCTTTACTTATCGCGGCTTCACTTAGAGGATCTGACGACCTCACTAAAACAGTGAGCATCTGCCTAGATGAAGGAGCACATGCATACAGGATAGTAGTAGGAGTTCATTCTAGAAAAGTTAAGTTTGGAGAGTCAGGGCCCTTGAATGATAGACAGAAGTGGTCTCTGCAGTGCTGAAGGACAGAGCCTCCGGATGCAGACTGCCTGCACTTAATCTACTTGCACCACTTTCTGGCTGTGTGGCCCAGGGTGGGGCCCTTACCCTTTCTCTGCCTTGCACCTTCTGTGTCCAGCGCTGTGTCAGTGATGCCCGCCTCGCAGGGTTGTCACGGGGATTAAGCGAGCTCATCCGTACAAACTAGGCCATGTTGAGCATCGAATATGTTGGCTACTACTCCTAGCGGTGGCGAAATGTATTTATTTTACAGTTAGTAGTTCACAAGCCTCTGTGTACATAAGAACCAATTGGGAAGTTTGTGAAACGCTGGATCCCATTGCCAGAGCATTTTACCGGGTCGGCATGGATTTGGCCAGTGCATCTTGGCAACTGTCTGGGTGAGGTCTGCGTCAGGTCGCCCCCAGACCTCACGTAGAGAAGCTGCACAAAATCATAGAGTCTGGAGGCTTCACAGCCGTGAGGTTAGGTCTATTAGGAAATTAATCTCTTGGGTATCTTTATGGGGAATTGTAGGTTGGAGTTTCAAAATGAAAAGGTTTTGACCTGGCTGCTCGAGATATGACAAAGGTAGTTTTGTCAGGCTTTGGTATAAAAACCCACTTTGAGATGTTGAGCCTATGTCACTCAAAGAATGATGGTGCCCTGGAAAGGACGAGAAAATGGCAGAAAGGGGGTGGGGGGAGTATGTTTGCTGAGAATCGTTTTGTTTAATATGAGGTCCACTCTGGCCATGCCCAGGAGGCTGTTCAAAGGTGCTGACCTGAACGTGTCCCTGGAGGGTGAGTCAGACAAGCAGCGGGCTGCCTCGGAGGATGGGCGCCACCAGCCAGTCTTCCCGTCACTCAGCTAGACGCACTCATCAAGGCTCCTCGGTTTACAGTTTCTGAGACACCAGCATTGGGATTGCATCGCTTGAGATTCTGTATCACTGTGTAATTCTTTTTTATGTTTACTGAGGTTTTGATAACCTTTCCATAGTTTGCAAACTTCTTGTTTTTCCTCCTTTTATTTTTTGAAGATTCAGTTAACTAAAGACTTTGAATTTTGTTACCTATGCTAAGAACCTCCTACACATCTCTCTACTGGATGCTTTATACACGTTATTTATAATCCTCACAACAGCTTTGCAAGGTAAGCACACTTCTTTTGTAGGTGAGAAAAGTCAGGCTCAAAGAGGTTAAATTACTCGCAGCAAGTCATGGCTAAGTTAGAATTCAAACTGAGGTCTGTCCAGGAAGTCCTTACTCTTGCAAGGTTTCCATTAATGCATTCAGTTGTGTACCTAACACAGAACGCTTAACTATGCTTATCCTTTTTTTGAAATCTGTGAAGGGACTTCTAATCAAGATGCTATCATTCTGCTGTTTCCGTGTTGCGTAGAGCAGGTAGGTGTTATTGATGTGACGGTATGTGAGAGGTATTAGTGACGAAGAAATAGACCCTGAGGTGACTTTTTTATCCTTTAAGAAAGCAGAGTTATCATGATTTGGATATTTTAACTTTCACATCATGTACCATGTTCTCACATGAGACATTAAATCCATTTATTCCATCTTAGTAAACTATGTACTTTTTTTTTTTTTTGCTGTACGCGGGCCTCTCACCGCTGTGGCCTCTCCCGTTGCGGAGCACAGGCTCCGGACGCGCAGGCTCAGCGGCCATGGCTCACGGGCCCAGCCGCTCCGCGGCCTGTGGGATCCTCCCAGACGGGGCACGAACCCATGTCCCCTGCATCGGCAGGCGGACTCTCAACCCCTGCGCCACCAGGGAAGCCCAGTAAACTATGTACTTTTTTCCTCCGGATTATTGCTCCTGTTTCTCCTTCGTCTGTCTCTGTCCTCACAAATAAATTACCATAAGAATAAACCGATTCTTCGTGTGAGGATAGGAAAGCAAAATTTGGTTATTAAAACTAAAAAAAAAAAAAAAATTGCCTTCCTGTCTAAAGAGAAAAATCTAATTTCTTTGGGGATGGGAAGAAAGACCCCTGAGTACTCTACAGTTTAAGAATCATCCAGAAAATGTCTAGCTGAATTCCAAATATTCAAAACACGTTTTAATATAGTAGCCAACTTTTTTTTGTATCATTATAGGAATTAAATATATTGTCTGAACACTGTGGGAAGGATGTTCAGTAGAGCCTTGTGAATTAATTGGAGAATTTTACGTGCTAATAGAGCATTGATGTATTTCCAGGCACTTGCGAGGCATTGAAAAGCCAGTTTGAGGACCGTGTCTACTCTCTTCACTGCATTAATAGAATTAAATTTTCTTTAAAATTTTTTGAAAGAAAATAATCTGTAATGATAGGACTTTTTTGTTACTCTTATCAGCAACAATGGCTCGAGAACAGAGCTAATATAACAACGACAGTACCCTGCCTGGCTTTCCAGAAGCACTGTCACTGTCCTCACTGTCACTCACGGTCACTGTCGCCACTCTCGCTAAGCAGATCAAAGAGCCCGCAGGTACTGGCGTGACGCTGATATGTACATGCGGCTCATGATGGCATGTTAATGTCAAGTCCTAGCTCTGAACCTGCTCAAGTACTCAGGGCGCAGCGCACACTCGTCTTCAGCGGGATGCTCGCATGAGTTTCACAGCAGCTCCATCTCTTCCTTTTCTTTCTCCAACCCTTTCTCACCTCTTACTCTCAGTTTTTCACTTCCTCTGTATCTGAAGAGTAGGAAATGTGAGTATGTAAGGAACAGTGGGTCAGGGGACAGCAGGAGAAAGGAGAAAGAAATCTGCTTGTTTATAGTGCTTTTTGGTTTGGGTTTTTGTTGGTTTTATTTGTTGTTAAGTTGTGGAGTTCTGTTTAAACAGAATTTGATCCCAGACTCCAGAACATGTAAAAGCTGGGCTGCTCCGTTATGGGTTGGCATACAAAGCTGAATCCTCATTCACATACCCTCTCCTCCTTCGAGAAAAGGTAGGGGACAGAGGGGGGTCTTTTGTATAAGTTACAAGAGCATGATTTGAAGATCACTTCTCTGCACCACAGATTCATGCTTTTGGAAGTATATTGAGTCGAGTCCAGCGTGGAGGAAGATGGATTTTACTGTTTAAGAGGAAATCAACAAATTTTGTTTGTGAGCTCAATATGTGAGAGGTATTAGATAGCATAACTTGATAGATTTTAAAATGTGAATAATCAGGCTATTAGTCTTTTTGTAAATTTTCCTATTAAAATTGTCCCTTTTCTTAACAAGACATGTGGTCTCCAATTTATGTTACTCTTCGGAAATGGCTTGAGTACAGTATAGTATGCTTACTACGGGTAATTGTAACCATTAAACATTTCTCTGATTTCCCTTGAGCTATTAATTTTTTTAATGAATTTATTTATTTATTTTTGGCTGTGTTGGGTCTTCGTTGCTGTGCGCGGGCTTTGTTGTGCTGCACGGGCTTCTCATTGTTGTGGCTTCTTTTGTTGTGGAGCACGGTCTCTAGGCATGCAGGCTTCAGTAGTTGTGGCACATGGGCTCAGTAGTTGTGGTGCACGGGCTTAGTTGCTCTGCGGCATGTGGGATCTTCCCGGACCAGGGCTTGAACCCGTGTCCCTTGCATTGGCAGGCAGATTCTTAACCACTGCACCACCAGGGGAACCCTGAGCTATTAATTTTATTATCCTTTTCTTAGCTAACGTATTACATTCAATAGAGCTGTCTTATGAGTTGCATAAGGAGTTTATAGATTTACCACCATTCCTGATGTATCTGTGGATCGCCTCTTAAATACAAAATAGAGCTTTGCAGTGACAATAAAATAGTATAAACAGAGTTTTACTCTCTGAAAACCACTTTCTTTGAAATAACCACTGTATATAGAAAAACCTTCCTGTTCTCAGGTAGTATCCATTTATTTGAATTACTAAGCCCTGCAAACTGGAGGTTAAGGACCTGAGTTTGGTTGTTTTGTTATCATAAATGATGACATTACAGAAATGCAGTTATGTGATGCTTAGTGAAAATAAAGCCGTAATATTTTAGGGAGTGAAATTAATTCAAAATATTTTCAATAAGAATGTGGCCAAGTTGGCCCACATACTGTAGTGCAAGCTGATAAATAACCAGAAGACTGTGATGTACAGTCACTAAATAAGCTCTTGCAAACAGTTCACGTAAAACCACCTTTAAACCGAATACCTTAACTGAAAAGCATGTAGGTAAACCCTACTAATCTCGATCCCATGGTAATGTACAACTTTCAGTCCAGAAGATTTGGATGAATGTTCTGCAGCTATACCCAGAAATCAGCTTTTCAGTCATTTCTGTAAAATATTCTCAATGTTTTATCGAATACAGTTATTATATCACAAGCAGTTTCAAATTCCAAAATGGTGTATATCGAGAAAAAAAAGCAGGAGTCCTTGCCTTTCTTAACTCTGATTACCCTAATTTAGGATAAATAGTACCTCCTTAATTAACTAATACTTTAAGATCGTGGACTGAAAGATGCCGTAAAGTGCAAATTACTGTTTATTTGAATGAACACTTCATATTTAATAATTAAAAGGCAGAATAAAAGGAAAAGCCAAACATCGTAACAAATAGTACCAGCATTTAAACGCAAATTTCCAAAAATGATTATCACGTTAGACTTGAAACAGACTTTTTTACACCTGGTGAGAGGACTTTAATTTTTTACGTATTTAGAAGGCTTTTCATTACACAACTGCACATCTCGGTGTACCCATTATACTGTTTTGTGGGTAAATTGCTGCTGCAAATATCTACACAACTCTATTACGTTCTCCTTTTCTCTTTATTTCCTTTTCCCAACAAATGTAGTATTTGAGAATAACGCTTCCTATTATTCCATCCAATTTAATAGTAGTTTTCTCATTTTTGAATGTTTCATATTCAGTTAAAGATGACTTAAATACTTTACAAAGTTCCCCCCGACCCCGGCCCTCCCTATGGAGATATGTTTACTTCTGGACTCGCTTCGAGGTAACAATAATATACGGACTTCTGCTACTTTTTTCTCACAGTTCTGAATGACATTGATAAACCTTCTCTGCGGTCCTATAAGAATAGACATTGTTTGCTTTCATGATAAGATTCTTGATTATGCTGCAAGTGAGAATACGAAACACTGTATTTTCAGCTTTTGATGCCTTGAACAGATACTCTGTTCATGTATGTGATAAGATGTTAATGGAAGCAAAAAATGACATTTTCTGGTAGAAGACTTGTACCCACGTGTTTATTCCTTCCACAAATAATTAATGAGTGTCACTTTCTGTATGGCAGGCACACTATGCCGGGCACCTGGGATACTGCAGCATACCAAAGAAAATCTTGTTCTCACGACTGTATGTCTTCCACCAACTGAATTGCTGTCCTATTGATTTAACCCCCTGTGAAGAACTAGACTAGTTTCATGGCAGTAAACAAAAACATCCTGAGTTTATACCTTAAAAAAAGAAAAACACTGTGAATGTCAGCTGATTAAATCCTATCCTATGTGAAGTTGGAGTCCTCTTTGATGTGCGGTTTTAGATAAATGGTGATAAGAGTTCTTGACATGTTTTAATGAAATTTGATGTGGATGAATGTTCTGGGTTAATCTCAACAGTAAATGTATATGATTTTGAGCATTTTTTTGCACTATAAATTGGTTTAAAATTCTTTTAAAAAACAGGGCTTCCCTGGTGGCGCAGTGGTTGAGAGTCCACCTGCCGATACAGGGGACACGGGTTCGTGCCCCGATCCAGGAAGATCCCACATGCCGCGGAGCGGCTGGGCCTGTGAGCCATGGCTGCTGAGCCTGTGCTTCCGGAAGGGGGACTTACTGTTTTCTGTGTCAGTAAGTGGCTGTTGTGATCGCCTCTTCATCTCTTTCATGAGAAAAGTATTGCTGCCATAGGGTTGTGGGCAAGACTGAACACACTACGCCCAACCCCTGAAAGCTGAGATTGATGCTCCAGGGGGAGAGAGATTGCAGGCCAGCAGGGTCAGAGGGGAGCTGCACATGTCTATAGAGTGAGCAGCCAGAGGCTGCCGGGGGCCGGCTTTGTGGTACAAAGCGGGTGGGGAATCCCCTGGTCCCCACAGAAGGATGTGATGGCCTTGTTCAAATGGTTCTGCAGGCGGGCAGGGGACTGAGCCCTGCTCCTGGGGGACAGGCCGGAAGGCCCCTGAGCCCTTTGATAAGGAGGGATAGGGGGCCGTGTGCACAGGGCAAGCTGGGAGGGCAGCCCACGGTTAGGTATTCATCTGATTTTACCAGATGTCTAGACCTCATATGACACTGAACCTTGACTTTAGGTCTTTGCATCACAGCGGCTAAACCAGGATTCTACTGTGGACTTTCTGATTCCATGCCCACGTTTATCCACTGTTGCGTGGTACTTCTTCCCCTTGCTAAGACCACATGTCAACATTTTATTAGTAACTAAGTACTTTCCTTTCTCTGGGCATTTCTTAGTCTTGTCTTACGAGTTTATATACCATAGTGTCTATTGTATTCTCACAAAATACTGGAGCACTCTCATTTGGGAAAGAATTTGAGAACTTGTTTTTCCTTTTAAAGGAAATTGGAGTGTAAGTCCTAATTGTATCTTTTTAAAAATTTTTTATTGGAGTATAGTTCATTTACCATGTTGTTAGTTTCAGGTGTACAGCAAAGTGAATCAGTTATACATCTATCCACTCTTTTTTTAGATTCTTTTCCCATATAGGCCATTACGGAGTATTGAGTAGAGTCCCCTGTGCTGTACAGTAGGTCCTTGTTGATTATCTATTTTATATATAGTAGTGTGTGTATGTCAATCCCAATCTCCTAGTTTATCCCTCCCCCCATCCCCTGGTAACCACACGTTTGTTTTCTACGTCTGTGACTCTACTTCTGCTTTGTAAATAACTTCATTTGTTTAGATTCTACATATAAGTGATATCATATGATATTTGTCTTTCTCTGTCTGACTTACTTCACTTAGTATGATCATCTCTAGGCCCATCCATGTTGCTGCAGATGGCATTATTTCATTCTTTTTTATGGCTGAGTAGTATTCCATTGTGTGTATATGTACCATTTATCCTAATTGAATCTTGACTTAGAGTTTTCTTCTTCCCAGAGAAAACGCTTTTCCTTTCGAGACTCCTACCTCCCTTCTCACAACACAATCTCGTTTCCTCAGAGCCCGTCACTGTGGTTAGAACTTGTTTACTTTGCCTTCACAGCCATGCGGCTGGCATCCCCCAGGCCTGGAATGCCCTCTTTCTCCCATTGCGTCTCCTACATTAGACCTTTCCAGCTACTCCCGCTCACGGTGACACCCAGCCCGTCTTACACTGTGGGCTAGATGCTGCAAGAAATACTTAAAAGCGTAAGAGATGCCATTGAGACTCTCAGTGTGGAGAACAAGAGATAAGGATTGCACCATGTAGAGGCAAGTCAGTACCCGTCGAGCTCCGCACTCAGGCCCCCAAGGCCAGCCACGAGCTGGGCTCTGCCTGCCAGGGCAGCCCCCTCCGCTGCTGTGTTTCCTCCCCTTCACTTGCCTCTGGCCACACTGGCCGTCTTTCTGCTTCTCACCATTCTGCTTCTCCATGTTGTTCCTCGGCCTGGAGTACTCTTCCTTCCACGTCTAGCTCTTTCTCTTCTTTCGGGCCCTTTCAAGGCATCATCTATAAAGACACATCCCTTGACCGGGCTATACCCAAAGCTGACCCTGCTGACTGTTCCACGCCCAGTGGTTCCCAGGTCAACCTCTTACTACCTGTGAGATTTTTTTCCCCAGGATACTTCATTTCTCTGTACCACGGTCTGCTTCTCTGTAAAACGGCAGCATGTTAATAGGTTAGATCGTTGTGAAAGTCCAGTGCATCGGGTCGTGTAAAGTGCTGATTGTGAGTCCCTGGTGTATAGTGAGTGCTCGGTAAACACAGTCAGTTTCTAATCCTCATCCTCATTAAGGGGAAAGAAGTACCGTCGCCCATTAATGCTATGGAAAGGGGAGAAGTCCTTGAGGCCCTGAGTCACCACAAGAAGCTTCCTTGCAAGGGCAGACTTGAGCGTTATTGTGCCTCTGCGGAGTCTTGATTGCCGCCCGCAGACAGGCGCCCCATCCTCCTCCTTTGCGTTTCCATGGCTCGTTTGGTTCTTCTCCCACGATACCGACCTTGATCGTCCTTTATCATCACTGAGTGTATGTCCTCGTAGAAGGGCTGGTCCTGCATCTCTGCGTCCTCGCACCCTTGGGCTCTACACACTGGACGGGTGACCACTTACTTGATCAGTATAAGAAACGCTCAGAGAGAGGCGAGGACTTGTAAATACCACCAAACGTAAGGTAGAGAGCTAGTGGGAAGCAGCCGCATAGCACAGGGAGATCAGCTCGGTGCTTTGTGACCACCTAGAGGGGTGGGATAGGGAGGGTGGGAGGGAGACGCAAGAGGGAGGAGACATGGGATATATGTATACGTATAGCTGATTCACTTTGCTATAAAGCAGAAACTAACACACCATCGTAAAGCAATTAATTATACTCCAATAAAGATGTTAAAAAGAAAAGAAGAAAGATGTTGTGAAATCAACACGTTTAAGAACTCTCGACGTGGGCACGTGGATGCGGGATGAGCACAGTGACTCCGAAGATCCGTTACTGGAAATGGTCCAGCTGGTGCTGTGGGGAGCATACCGTTCATGGGGTCTTAAGTTGACTGTAGAGTCTGTTTAATTCAGCAGACATTTGAAGAGCATCATTTCATGCTGGCCTCTGAGCTAAGATTGTGGGACCACGAACAGAACCGATATAGGTTCCCTTAAAGCATTTAAAATGGATTCAGACGGGACTTGAGTGGAGAGAAGCAGGAAAGGTGTGCCAGGAATGCTTTAGAAAGAGCACAGGTAGAGGCATAGAGTGGGCAAGGTCCAGGATTTCAGGTTGTCTAGAAGAAAGATTTCCTCATTCTAGAGCAAGAGGAAGTAAGATTGCAGTGAGGGACCCCAAATTATGGAGGAGTTAGGGTACCAGAACTAGAACATGGGCTTTCTTATATAGACATTTAGGAGCCTGTGGAAGCTGTGAACCAAAGATTGGCAGAAGTAGTACTCAAAATTAGATAATACATTTGTCTTTTCTCTGGTATCACAAATTCCTTGTTTGAAAAGGTTTGAATTAAAAAGGACAGATCTCAACTTTATGTGTCAGGCACTTTAAGTAATTGTACAGTTTTGGATACTAAGTAAATTTTACAGCATAGTTACAGGTGTCGGGAAGCCATTCAGCTCTTAGTCGTGTACTCTTTACTGAGTAATATTTAAAGTATTAAAATTGTCCTTTTCACTGTAGTTTATGTGTCATGAGCTTGATATATTCTTGAAATACTTAAGAAATTAGTTATTGTGGAAGTGACCTATCCCACGTGTAAATGGAAAAGAAAAACTTAACATCATTCATAAATTGAAATATTTGGTTTCAGTTGTACTCAGATTGAAACCATCAAAGAATCAGAATGAATGTAGTTTTATGATTGTCAGATTTACCACCAGAGCCCCAGGTTTTCTCAATACCACATCTCAGTATTCTTGTAAGGTTCGTAGCTTCTTTGCACCCATGTTTGAACACTCACCACACCACACAGCTAACTCTTCTTGCCTTCATTTTAAGGAAAACATGAATATTACTAGATTTGTCCCCAAATAATTGTCAAATTATTTTCATCAACAAGGAAATCTGGTAAGAGTACAAAGTTTGGGGAGAGAGCTCAGTAACACTTATAAACAGGTTGATCAAAAGGAATATTTTCTGTTTCTTGACAGTGAGTTTGCGATGTTTTGCTTTTTATGTGTGATTTTTAAACAACCCGTTGTTCTTATAGGCTACTTCTGTGGCTAAGAAACTCTGTTCCCTAATGTACATTCCAGAAGGAAGCCATGTGACTGAATTCCTTACTAATTGGTTATCACATATTGTGACTTGCCAGATGCAGGAATCCAGGGACTAAAGGCATACAGAATGTTCTCATAACAACTGTGCCAGGAGATACTGCCAAACTCAGGGGCACCCCTCCCCAGGGTCTGAACCCTGGAATTACGCTAGGGATTCTCATGGATCAATGTTCGGGAAATGAAATGAGAATTTTAAGTGAGCCCTCGTGCTGGCCAGCTGCCCAAAGCCTCTAACACGCCAGAAATTAGGAGAGGGAACCTTGGGGACCTGGAATGAATGCTACACCCTCTTACAATGAATATTCTCCAGGCTGTTCTCTTAGCAGCTGTCTTCACCCCTCCCCTCAAGCAGCTTGCAATCCCCGTCCCATGACGCCAGCTTTTGAAAATGGAAAGATAGACCTTTATTTTAACATGTTTAGTAGATTAACATCTTCAGCCAAAATGCCTTGTAGATCCCAGCCCCATCCCACAAGCCAGATGTACGACTCCAGTACCATGGCTCTCTCAGCGACCTGCCCAGTCGCAGCTTCGGTGGCCTTCAAGCCTGCCGGATCTCAACAGTGTATCCAGATGAGCCACTCATGGAGACAGAAAAACTCTATTTATTAATCCTAGACGTTCTTATCTTTTTCAATAAACACCTAATAAGATGTAAAATAATGACCTGCATGATATCCATGTTAACATTTGTACCCCAGAGTCTAAACAGACCAAAGGGTTCGTACTGTGTGAACAGAAATAGTTTAGCATCAAAAGGAGAAAACTGTATTTCTTGATAGAAAGGAAGTGGTCACAGATCATGTCAGTCAAACAAATCTGTCAGGGCTTTGAAATACACAGCTGTTAGGTGAGATACTGAGGTAAAGGGTAAAAATAAGATCAGACTCAATGTTGCAGTCTAGTTACGTTGATTTCTGTTAGACTGGTAAATTTCACTTTTTAGGAGACTAGTTTTCAGATATTAAATAGCTATAAAGAGTTGAGTTATTGTTTGACTTGGACTGGGGGGGAAGGCATTTCCTACCATTTTGTCCCCCCCAATTCCTTTCCTGCTCTCCCTAGAACTGGTCCTTGTTGACCCCTGCAGGGCTACAGCTGGGTATTTAAGTCCTGAGATTTTTTAAAAATGGTACAAATGATCTTTTTTACAGAACAGAAACAGGCTCACAGACATAGAAAACAAATTTATGGCTACCAAAGGGGGGGAAGTGGGGAGGTGGGTTAGATTGGGAGATTGGGATTAACACACACACACCACTATGTATAAAATAGATAACTAATAAGGACCTACCGTATAGCGCAGGGAACTCTACTCAATACTCTGTAATAACCTATATAGGAAAAGAATCTGAAAAAGAGTGGATATATGTATATGTATAACTGAATCACTTTGCTGGACACCTGAAACTAACACAACATTGTAAATCAACTCTACTCCAATAAAAATTAAAAAAAAAAAAAAAAAAGTCCTGAGACTTGTTTGTGGTCAGACAGCCCGATAGGCTGCTGAACCAAGCACAGGAAATTTGAAGCACCTAGAGGCCTTTCTTCAAAACCCTTTGCTGCTCACATTGTAGTTAGAATTCTAAAGATAGAATGGACTGTTTGGAGACTGAAGTCTAGTGTAAAAATGCTGGGGTTTTTAGGCCAGCTCTTAAACCTCCGAAGTCACCTGACCTGGCCGTGTGTCAGCTGGGTATTCTGAAGCATCAGATGAAAACAGAATCCACCCTGGTGTTGGCAGGCAGCCGTTGTGCCTGTCGGTGAATTAGAGTTGTTGGAATACCATCCATCCACTTAAGCCTGAATCAGAATCAGCCTGTTTGAAAAAACTTCCTCCACCACACTTTAATTTGCATATCATTTCATTTTCTTTGGTAATACATCATATCAAGTAGCCACAGCAGTCAGCATCTAACATAATTAAAAAGCAACAGCTCCTTAGATGTAGATTTTTTTTTCTTTTTTTTTTTTTGGCCATGGGGCTTGTGGGATCTTAGTTCCCCAACCAGGGATCGAACCTGGACCCTCGGCAGTGAAAGCACAGAGTCCTAACCACTGACTGCCAGGGAATTCCCAGATAATAGATTTTCTCCATGCCCTAGTCAACTCCCTCGTGGTAATATCAGTACTTGCCAGTTTTTCACCCCACCTCTCTGGCCAGTGCCCATCTTCTGTGGGGACGGAGAGCTTAATGTGGAGGATATGTCACCGTCTCTCAGGAGGCAGGCAAAGGGTTGTGTTATTGCAGAAAAGCCCACTGACCTGGTTCTCATGTTCACGTGCCCAGAGTAGCCCCCAACATTGTGGATCGGGGACACTGATTCTGCCTTATTTTTAAGTTAGAGTGTGTTCGAGATGGCTTTGTGCTGTGGTGGTTGAAAGACAGCTGTTTAACTATACAGCACTTGAGGCAGTATGATGAGCTAAAGATTTTAAATATGTTTTTGCATTACCAGAAGCAGGGACAGCAAATAAAACTCTCCACCTGGGTCCTTTGAAACACTTGTATGTATTTACCACTGCTGAGACACTCGTGTTCAAGAACATATCATATTTATTTACATTGAAGTTCCCCAGTGTTCATATTGTTAGTTACAATTTAGATTTTAGTTCCTTGCCTTTTATGTTGTTAACTATAACTTTAGATTTAAATGTGGTCTGTGTAATACATGCTGTGAAAATAAAACCTGTCTGGAGAAAGACAAATATCATATGATATCACTCATACATGGAATCTAATTTTTAAAAAATGATACAAATGAGCTTATGTACAAAACAGACTCACAGATATTGAAATTATAGTGAAAATCAGGCAGAGCTGATTGCAATACATTAAATTAAATAAATAGAAGTTTTAATGAGCTAAAGAAGAGTACTACAACATTTCTAAATTTTAAAAAATTTAATTCTGTGACTGATACGTATATAGAATTAATTTTAAATTTTTTAATGACTGTGTGGCTTCTTGTATCAGCAGTTGACATTATTTCATACCTGCAGGCTTTGTGATAAATTCTGAGTGTTAAGGAAGATTTGTTTTCTGATCCTCAGTGTTCATAAAGACATATAAAGCATTTTTATGAACTCCCACGTCCTCCTGTGTGTAAGGAAGAAAATGTTGCTGTGAAATATAGTTTTAAGTCTCCCAAAGTGCCTTATTCAGGAAGTTGAGCTTTCTGTGTTTCTTCTATAGTATCTCCTTACGAAAGTTTGTGTTACAAGCCTTTTTTCTTTTCTTTTTAGATATCTAAGCTTTTTATCAAAAGAAAGAGAAAACTTTAAAAGACAGAATTTTGTAAATTAATAACCACCGGATCATCTTCTTCTCAGCCTGGATCCCCACCAGATTGCCCTCCAGAGAGGCAGAGAAGGAGGTCTGCTCTCTGGTTTCTGATTCCTCCACTCTTACACAGTTTGCCTGGAGTCTTTCCGCCCCGATAAAATGTGGTTTGAAAAAACTTCCTCTACCACACTTTTATTTGCATATCATTTCATTTTCTTTGGTAATACATCATATCAAGTAGCCACAGCAGTCAGCATCTAACATAATTAAAAAGGAACAGCTCCTTAGATATAGATTTTTTTTTCTTTTTTTCCTTTTATTTTTTGGGCATGGGGCTTGTGGGATCTTAGCTCCCCAACCAGGGATCGAACCCAGACCCTCGGCAGTGAAAGCACAGAGTCCTAACCACTGACCGCCAGGGAATTCCCAAATGACAGATTTTTCTCCATGCCCTAGTAAACTCCCTCGTGGTAACATCAGTACTTGCCAGTTTTTCACCCACCTCTCTGGCCAGTGCCCATCTTCTGTTCTAGCCATTATCCTTATGGCCATTGACAGGCGACGTGTTAGGCCCTCGTTTCTTCTCACTCTGTCTCCCTCTCTGAGTGATCTGAGCTCTGCCTGTGGCTTCACTTGCCACCTCTGAGCACCAAAGGAATGAATGACCTAGTGGACAGATCATAAAGACACCACTCCTATGAGGTTCATCTTAGCTTAGGTTCCCCAGAAAAACAGCCTGAAGCAGCAAGCTGTGTGCCGTTCCTTCATCGGGGGATAGCATCCCAGGAGGGAGAGGGACCAGAAGTGTGTAGTTTGGTGGGAGGGAGAGCGCATACGTGTGTAAGCTACTGGGACTGCCCAATCCTATAAGGTCACAGGCCAAGGCATCCTCTGAACTGTGTCCTAAGATTATGCACTGTGAGAGGAGAAGGGAAGAAGAATTTTTCCCCTGCTGCCTGTCCCCCACTGGTCAAAGGTTTCCCTCCAACGTATTACCTCCTCCACACCCCCAGGTAGTTGATGGGTGGTGTGAAAGTGTAGCTCCAAAGCCATGTCAACTCAGAAGCCATGGAGTGAGAGGCAAGAACTGCCCCCAGGCATGAGCAGGCACTGCCAGACTAATACCAGGGACACCAGTACTGATGAAGCAGCTGAAACAAGACAGGAGAGGGTGCGAGAACCTCAAGTGGTACGTCCAGGGCTCCAGGATCATCTGCCCCTTTACCACTCAGACCCACCCATGCCAGACACCATCGCTTCCGTACTACGACATGGGGCCTCAGCTTTTGTGAGAGTGAGACGCCCTCACTTCCTCCCAGCGACCAGAGATCCAAGTGCAGGCAGTACCTGAGTCCCCTTTAAGGGGAAGCCCTGCTGTAATCACATGCCAGAGCCTTGAGGCAAGAGGAGAAACAAACTAGTTTCCACTGCTGCAGCTCGCCTGGAGACTCAGCACCACGATCTGTCACCCGGTCCAGATTTCCTTCACCGGTAGCAAATTGGTCTGATTTGAATTGCTGGCCTGCTGAGATGACCCAGACCTTCTTCCCTCCATTGTCTGAGCCCTTGGTTGCCTTGTTGCTGTTGAGCCGTAAGTGCTGAAATCTCCCATTTATGGTTACCACTGGCTGTGGAAGCACCTAGACACACCCTGATGAATCCCTCGAGTTCTGGACACATCTTCTCCTCCCTCACTGTGTAGCCATAGTCTTTGCTGCTCGTGATATCAGGATGGAACATCCCCAGCAGTCACCTGACCACCTGTTTTCTGCTGGTGTATTGACACAGGGAGTCCAGAATGACCAGGAGATGGTCAGAGCTTCAAGTTTATTGGAACTTGTGCGTGTCCCCTGGAGGAAACAATCATCCCCCACTCCTGCCTAGGAATCAGGACTTCTAACTTGGCGAATACGAGCGTTGTGTGGATGGGAAACACAAATTTTGCAAGTGGGTCCCTGGGATTGATGATGACAAAGGCCAATCCTGTTTTCATCCTTTGGTTACCAGACCTGAGTATCGTAGCTCTCGGTAATGCAGACCAGATATTGAAGCCATTGCTTCAATACCTATACCACATCCTGGAGGGCAGGGCTCCAACTCTGCAGGAAGTTATCCTAAGATGCCTCTTGGGTTACTTTTTAGTAGACCACTCTCCCTGCCTGTTGGGCCAGCTTTGAGGATGAGTCATTGTCAGACCGGTGGATTCTAAGGTTCTGGACCCATTGCCACATTTCCTTTGTTATAAAATGGGTGCCTTGGCCTAAGGTGGTGTTTTGTGGAATATCCTATTGAGAAATCAGTTATTTTATAAGCCCAGGGACAGTGGTGGCAGCACAAGTATTGGGAGCTGGAAGCCAAACACTGTGGTAAAGACAAATCATTGCCCCTCTTCCCATGGAACTGATCTTACACCAAGTCAGTGATGGGTCTTCTTGAGTAATGATGCCGTATCCAGGGCTTGGTATCAGTGTCTGTGGCTGGCAGGTGAGACATGTAGCAGTTGCAGTAACTTTTCCAGCATTGGTGAGAGGAAGAGCCTCTGCCACTCTCTTCACAGGCCCATGGTATCAACTCTCTGCTGGCCTGAGCGGGAGGCCGGCTGGCAGCCCTAGAATGACTCGTCCTGTCCACCTTTTGTTGACGTTTGACAGCACACATGTTGACATTTTGGGGGATGCTTCCTGGTGGGCATTAGCCTGAAGCACAGAAAGCACCTGACCTGTGCCACCTGCATCCATCCTTCCCAGACCTCCTCAGCACATCCTCTGTCCCTGTTGTTCCCCAGGCCCCTGACCAACTGTCCGTTCGCTGCTGCCCCGGAGCCAGGGTGCGTCTGTAGCCCAGGCCTTCCCTCCGCCCACGTGGCGTGAGTGCCCAGGGCTGCCCTGTGTCCTCACCCGCCACGCTTCCTTCCCACGGTCCCTCAGGTCCACTGCTGAATGACCCTGCGGTGTAGCCCCAGGTCACTTGGGGCTCTGTCTGAATTCCTGTTTTCTCTGTCTATTGATCACCCGTCGTATGGGAGTCTGGGTCACCTGTAAATGTAATTTCCTTGTGCCCTCTGAACGTACTTGGGCCTAATCCCAGGTAAGCCATTTCCACCCTAGAGTGGGTTTTTTCTTTGCCCATCTAACTTTATGTCAGAGGGTCATTTGTTGACCATGGTTGGGTATGCCAAGGCCCTGGGCCCCGTAACATACTAGGGGCTGTTTTTTAAACGGAACGTTGTTCTCTGCCCCAGAACCCCAGGGATCTGCGGTGTGACGTCTCTCTTGGCACTCCTTAGCCATCGAGGATAGGTCTGCACCCCCAGATCCATCATCGTCTAGATGTGCCGCAAAAGTCTTCTCTATCACTTGGGTCACTCTTGAAACTGGCCGCCGCCAAGTCTCTGATAAATGGGTCCGAACAGTATTATAAAGTATGGAATGTGCATGTGCTCCACAATCCAAAGAGGCCCACCTTTTTCTTCGCAGTAGATGTTGAAAGAAGCAACCTGTTCTTTTCCTTAGAGAGGATGTTCTCAGCCCGTCCTGGAGCCCTAGGCTTCTTAAAAACGTAAGCAGCCGTTTTTTGTGGTGTGTGGTGTTCGTGTTTCACTAGGCCCACGAGGCTGCTTCCCATTTCTTGCTCCAGTTAACACGCGGTCGTCCGTATAGTGGACTAGAGTCACGTACTGTGGAAAGTCAAGATGGTCCGGGTCCCTGCAGACTAAGTTTGGAGGGAGATCGGGAGAGTTCACATCACCAGCAGACAAGGGAGTAAGTCGCCTATCTCTGCCCATGGACCGTAATTGCCATATTCGCACAAATAGCTGGGTGCCCAGTGCCAGAAGCTGTATAACGTCATCTCTAGCACAGCAAGTTCTATTCGGGGTTTCCACCACTTTTAGCTTGCAGTGGTCCATCGTTATTTTTTCTGCAGGGTCATTAGAAGTATAGAAAAGACGGTAGAAGGAGGGACCACTGCTCTTCCTCTCTAAGGCTTTGGTAGTGTTCTCATCTCGGCAGGTCTTCCCAGTATACACGGTATTGCTGTTGAGTTACCATCTTGAGTGAGGAATACACTTGCGGGGGAAAGTTTCAGAGGCTTCTACTCAGTCCTTCACACCCGAATGACACTTACTCCCCATATCAGAGACCCATCTGAGGGTCTCCCAGTTACACACTTGAAGTCAAGAAATAACTCCAGTCGCTCCCTCGCCCCCATAAGGCCCCATTCGAACCGGGACATAATGGCATTTAGGATTCCCCAGTATTGGTATGGTTTGGAGCCCTGATGTAATAGTCCTCAAAATGTCTAGAGTCCTTTCCGCAGGGCACAGTCATCCATGCAGAAAAGTTCTTTGCTCTCTTCCCCGTTACACGTGCTCTTTTCTCTGCCTGATATATTTCTCTCTCCCCTCTTTCCTTAGGTATTGCCTGACCTCCCTGACGAGGGTAGATCAGTCGTATGTTACTATGGTACCATGTGCCTCTTCTCTGCATTACTTAAAATAATTGTAGCTTTGTATTAATTTTCTGTGTTTTTCAATGAATGCCAGTCTCTTCCTAAGGTCCTTGAGGGGAGTGTCCTTCCCTGCTTTGCGCTCTGCTCTCTCCCTAACTTGGTACCTGCATCGCAGACTAGGAGCTTAATAACTATTTGAGGAATGAGTGAATCGTTAGGTGGACGGGACAAAGCAGTGGAGAACCCTGGCCTCAGGAGCCCCATTACTCTAGCTTAGCGATTCTCAGAAGCCCTCCCCAACCATGTTTTAACATTTCTAATATCAATTGCTTTGGGCCGGGTAGCTGTTGTGAGTTCAGTTGTTATTGCCTGTGCATGCAAAAAAAAAAACCAAACAGCAAGCAAACAAAAACTTGTAAAAAGGGTGTCAGCAGCTCGGAAGAAAATTCCACGGACAGTACTAGAGCAACAGTCAAGATACACTGCGTCAGCAAGGCTCTTGATGACACAAAGGGCCATGTTTGCGGTCAAACGGTCATCTTGGAGCTGAAAAGTGAGGCGGAAGATTTGAAATCTGAACGTGAAGAAGTTCTAATAATAATCCATTATTTGGCTTCCATAATATCACTCTTGAGCACAAATAAAAAGATTAGCATATATCATGTTCTGCTTATCATGAGAGCCCATTCAATAAGTATGATTTTTCTGTGATAAGAAATCAGTTATAGTTTAATTTGGCCATTTTTAAATTTCTTAGTGGTTCAGAGTAAGAGCTCATCATCATTTTAGAGTCAGTGCAATGTGATATTATATACAGTGGTCTTCAGGGCCTCTGTTAACATATATGGCCTCTAGGGTGAATTAGAAAGAGGCATTTCTTTCTCCAGGGCATCCTTGCAGCTGGATGTAGGGGTCAGGGTGTCAGGCCCTCTCCACCAGCTGTCTTTGGGAAAGGGAACCAGCAGTACCGTGCATGGCCGCTTCAGCTAGCCTCAGCTTTATGAAGAATAATTTTCTTTCACAATTCAGAACAGAACATTCTCTGTAGTTTTAGGCACTGCTGTCCTGTTCTAGCATGGTGTGACTTGGAAGAAAAGTCACAGGAAAACTTAGACTATATAGCAAAGTGAGTATCATTCGGAAGAATAGGTTTCTATTTCTTTAATTTTTATTTTATATTAGAGTATAGTTGATTCACGATGTTGTGCTAGTTTCAGGTGTCCAGCAAAGTGATTCAGTTATACATATACACATAGCCATTCTTTTTCAGATTCTTTTCCCATATAGGTCATTACAGAATACTGAGTAGAGTTCCCTGTGATAAGTTTCTGTTCTTAAAAAGCATTCTCTTTAAGGCAGTTTTTTTTTTCTAATGGATAAGCCTATTGTGGAGAAGTTTTGATCTGAGAATATCAGGGTGTTTCTGGGTAGACAGGAAGTCTAGCAGAATTTCATTTTGATTGAGACTGTCCGGGTCAGTGACCTCATAATCTTTTTAGAATGAAACTCTGGCAGTGAAGCATTCCAGTCCCACTCCTGGGAACTTTGGTCAGCTCCTGAAAGGCAGGCGTGCCTTTGATGTTTGATGTAGCCTTTGATATTTATGTCAGTGTTTTTGTTTGACCATATACTCTGGAACTGCTTTTCATACTGCTTGTGTCAAAATTTAAATTTCTACAACTGTACTTTGCCGCAGCAGCTAAACCTAATTCACTCACTACAATTAAGATGTTGAATACAATTAGGAAATGTTCTACTAAATTAATACTTTTATGCAGGGCCTGCCATAAGGATACTGATAAGAAACTAATCAAGGAGGATGTTAGTTCCTGTTGTGGGAAACATTCAAACTTACATTAAGTACTTAGATTCTAGATACCTTCCAACTATCTGAAAGGCATTTCTGTTATGAATTGGAAGGTTTATAATTTCTCTTTTAGGTCTATAATTTATATTCAAATCTATCATCTAATTTTATGTAAAGTAGCTTTTCCTGCTTACGATTCCCTTCTCCATCCCCCAGTCTCACTGTAGGACAGACAGAGAAGTGTACTTTGCAGTAACCTGACCTCTGATTGCTGTCTGGGAGCACAGGTAATTATAAGAGATTAGAGGGGAAAGCTGCAACTCAAGAGATTAGGAGAAGCAAATCTGGCAGAACCACCATCTGTGGTACCTGGTAGGAAAAATCGTGTGTTTCAGTGCACAAGTCCTGTTTGCATCTCAGAGTAAACCACAAACTGAAATTTTCGCATCTTTTTGTTACCGACCAGAGATCTTGGCTTCCTTAATCAAAAGAAATGGATCAGAGGCCAGACAAGAAGTTCAGGCAAGGCTTTATTGGGGCCCCTGCTGCAGCAGAGGGGATCAGAAACAAGTAAAACGTTCCCTTGCTTGCTCGCTCCCCAAGGGGGGACGAGCTGGTTCCTTATGTGGGGTGAGGGTAGGGATGTGTCTGGGGGTTGGGCCGGAGGTGTGGCTTAGGTGGTCTGCCCACCCTTAGGTGGCGCTGAGTGCAGGGGGCATGCACAGTGCCCTGCTTTTGCTCCCGGCTCTTCAGAAGTGGCAGTTGGGGTTTTTTGTGGTCTCTTTGTATCTTCTTGTCCATAATTTGCCCCAACTGTGCATGCACACAGCTATTTTTAGTCCCTTACCTTATAGTTACTTTGTATTTTGTTGCTGGAGGAGACGTTTTTCCAGGTGCAGGCACTGCAGCAAAGGGTCCCAGGTCCCAGCCTGTCTCATTTTCAGTGCTTTTTAGAAGTGTGATGTTATCCCTCATCCAGGGGAATCCACAGTATTTTATTAATATGGGCCTCTGACCTTACCGCCCTAAAGTATGCCATTGTAAAATATACAGGCAAAAGGAGTTTGAACTGGAGAAGTTTAGGGTAATTCTTCCCATTTCAGAATGTCAGTAGAAATATTCCACCGTAAGTGTGCACGTTACAGCTAAAACCATGGAAATGCTCATCTCGCACCAGTAGAAAACATTTTGTGCATGAAAGCGTTCATGGGGGATTTTTATCGTTAGCCACATTATTACGCATCAACAGACTGCTTACATGGATTTCTTAAAATTCGTTTAAAGAAACAACAACAGATCCTTGTTTTGACCATTTGATCACCATTAATCACTCCCAAATCACAAAACGGTCAGGAGGAGTAAGTGGATGGAATTCAAGCATTTGCTTCTCGTTTTTAGCTCTCATTTTAGACGTTTGCATGGGATGAGAATAAGGAGCCATGGGATTTTGTGAGGTTTTTATTACATCTGCTTACATTTTCTCTTTCCACCACTGCCCATCACTGATCATTAAAAAACAATTATCCTGATTTTTTATCTTGATTGGGAAAACTGTCGTCTGGTTCAATCTAATCTTTTTGGTATGTGACTCGATCTAAGATTTGAACAGTTGCAGTCCCGCTGCTGGTTATTTTTCCTGGGAGACTGAGAGGCAGGGAGAATCATCACACGTCGTGGTTAATCAGTTCTGAGAATTTATCTCATATAACCCTGCTTTGAATTAACTGAATAATCCAGTAAGCAGCATTTTTAATATCTCACATAGGGAAAGACTCAAAGCTGGCTAACAGTGAAATTTCCCATTTTTCACTGGCAGGAACCCCAGCCCCATAATGGGGAAGGTCCCACCAGTGCGAAGGCCCCATATGGGGGCCCCTCCCCTAGTGAGGACATGTGCCCCCGAAGAGGAGTCCCCCTGGCCGCTGGCCCCTGCCACCCCACCACGTGAGTACAGCCACGGCTCTGAGGACCTCAGCACGGTTTCCATTGCTTGGTGGCCGTTTGTCTGATGTGAGAATTAGCCAGACCCTCTTCCCTTTCATCCCCTTAAACACTTCAGAAAATGAGATGTAAGCCTCCTTTGGGTCCCTTTGCTTCATTTTGGCAAGTTTCATAGAAATTGTTTGGTTAGGAGGTGAAGGCTCTGGGTTGAGACTCGGCTTACGCGTGATTAGTGAAACAGTCTGTGGCTATCTGAGCAGTTCTGTTCCATGGAACTTTCTGCAGTGGTGGAAATGTTCCACAGCTGCACTTTCCAATACAGTAACCACTAACCACACGCGGCTACTGAGTGCTTGAAGTGTAGTGCAACTGAGGAATTTAATTTTTAACTTAATTTAATTTTAATTCATTTAAATTTAATTCTCCATGTATGACTAGTGGCTGCTAAATTGGACAGTGAATATGCCTACACTTAACGCCATGGGCCTGAGCTGTCTTTGAACATTTCTGCAGGTGTACCTCTCTACCTCTGTTCCCTTAATAACCCAGAAAAATCTTCCTTGTATTATATGCATTATTGTAAATGTGATTCTCTAACAGTCAGCAAATAATTAAGTTAAAAATTCTCGTCTCAAAATGTATTCACCCATATTGCCCTTATGTAGCTTTAATTACCTTATGGTCTTGAGATAAAACTATGAAGTAATATCTGTTTAAATATCCCAGCTTTATTTTCTTCTTCACACGTTTTAATTTGCAACTTCAATATATATATAGAAGTAATCACACACAGTAAAATAACTTTTTCATTTTATTATTCCTTTTTAAATGAGACTATAAAACATCCTACCTTAGTACAGTAAGTGCAGTGCTATTACCAAAACATGAAATTCAGCACGTACTCATTATAATACAGTACTTAGAAGTTTCAAAGTTTGGTTCAGATAGGTGGGTTATTGAGATTACAGGTTAATTAAATTTGTAGTTTTAACTACCATAGTAAATGTCCTTCCATTATTGGGCTATCATTAAAGATTGCTTACACCGTAAGATGTGAATAAGGGGACTTATGTGCGGGGTATATGGGAACTCTCTGTACTATCTGTGCAGTTTTTCTATAGCTCTAAAACGATTCTAAAATTTCTTAAAGTTTATTTTTAAAAACTGCTTACATCGTATTTTCTCATGCCATCTATTTATATTTGTTAACATAGCTGTGTGTGCATCCAAAAGAAGAATCATCACATCAGCAGTGGGTAGCACTTACATAAGTTTCACAACATGGCAACTTCAGAACATCCCTGAGAGATAATATTGTCATAATTTCACAGGTGAGGAAGCTGAGGCACGGAATACACAGGAATTCAGCCAAGGTTACTCAGCTGGTCAGTGGCAGGACCAGAATTTGAACCTAGCAAGTCAGTCTTTTAACCACTGAACTGTGTTACCTCTTAAGGGATCTCGATTATGCAGGATAAGTTGTGTTCTCTCTGCTATCAATGTAGCAAGCAAACTTTCCACTCTAAGAAATCTAAAATAAAGTAATACGGTAATAAATTTCTTATACAACTTGAAAAACATAGAAGTACGCTTTGTGTTACAGTGATTTCGATCTTATTCTTTATACAGTGGTTCATTATTTTTATGAGGAATATGTTCATATTCTCTTGACGAGAAATGTCTGTGTTAGTGGGGTTTTAAAAAATTGATGTATGTTTCATTAAGACAGTGGGTGGCTAAGAATGAAAAAAAAAGAGCAATATCTAAAGGGCAGGGGGGAGTGGATGTGGTTGGTTATCTCATAAAGACAAAGTTTTTATAAGACTAAATTTTTAAGGAACCTAGAGTAATTTGTGGCATAGTATTTTATTATTACAGGGTTATTTTACCATTTTCGTATCACAGTGCTTTGTTTTGTCATATGCCTGTTAATGCTGTTGTTCCTATACATTAAATTCTAGATCTTTGATTGTTACTTTTCATTGTGAGCAAAAGAGAAAATACTTTAACCCATTTTTAAAGAGGGGGTTGGTGTGAATATGGTTTAAAGGAAGTTCAGCAGAATAAATACCCAAAGTATTAACAACAACAAGAAACCCAAGATTAAAGTTTTAGCATACTTTCTCTTTCTTCATGTTCACTTCTCATTTATAAATAGTACAAATACATTATATATGAAAGTTGTTAAGAGACTGAATCCTAAGAGTTCTCATCACAAGGAAAAAAATTGTTTTCTATTTCTTTAATTTTGTAGCATAGGAGATGATGGATGTTCACTAAACTTGCTGTGATCGTCATTTCATGGTGTATGTAAGTCAAGTCGTTATGCTGCCCACCTTAAACTTATACAGTGCTGCATGTCAATTATATCTCAATTAAACTGGAAGAAAAAAGAAATTTTTTTTTAAATGGTACAAATTTTAGATGACTAGAACTGGTAGTTTGGGGATTTAAAAAATCCATTTATAAGCCTTTCTGAGTCCGGAAGGGAAATCACTGAAAATCCTAATAGAGTATAAATCAAGATATTGCCCGTAAGCCACTTTACAAAGCAAATAATAATTAAAATTTTAATTATAGGTTTTCCTGATTGTCGGCAACTGACAGAGCTTTCTTCTAGGGCACGATGTCACGGCTTTCTTTCCAGGGTGTATTTGCACACTGGCCCAGGAAGCACCTCTTAAGTTTTAAGATGTTAATAATACCTTGAGGACCCTCTTCCTGAGCGTCTCCAGAGTTGCTCTCGCAGAAGATAAATGACCGAAAGCAAATAGCTCAGCCGCCTGCCGTAAAATAACCTGAAAGAAACAGTTTTCTGCACTCTTGAGTTTCACAGTAGGGAGGCAGCATTTGTGAGATATTTGCAGATTGTGTAAAATTCTGACACTAAGTTCAGGTACCTGTTAGAATCCTAGGCTAACGCAACTTAACGGGAAGACTAAGCGCCAGTGTTTTACTTTCCTTAGTTTTGTACTATTTGGATTTTTTATAAGCAAATGAGCTTTTTCGATGCTCATTAGCTGCTCTTAAATTTGATTGATTTTAATACTCTGTAACTGATTTTTTAAAACTTTGTAGTACTTACATGTAATAATTTACTTCTTTCATATGGTATGTTTATTAGTTATTAATTTATAGCAGATTATTAGAAAGAGTTTATTATTTTGGAAGAACGAAAAGCCTTGAAAAAGAATGGTTTATTTGAAATGGTGCTACCCATGAAAGGAGTCCCAGTTTTAAAAGCTGAGAGCTGGGTTAGACCTTTAAGGGCATCTCCTATCTAAGTGCTTTCCATCTGCCCTCTGAAATCTGATTTAAGCCTCATGTTCTGCCTCGTGTCTTCTTTAGTCTCAGAGAACTTTAAAACAGAAACTATGGAATAAATTCTCAGAAAGCCTAAGACAACAGAGTCGTAAGGTAGAGGAAGCTAGCAAGCAGATGTGATAGGAGGAACGCTAGCGCCTTCGCCTACATAAGGACAAGGAGAACTGTCACCTCGTAAACCAGAGAGCATAGCCCACGCCCCCGCCTGCTGCCAGGGTCATCTGACAGCTGCCTTTCACTTTCGGGTGATGTGCGGGTATGCTTACATGAGAAATAATGCCGTGTAAACACACCTAGAATAACAGTGCTTTTCAAGCTGTATTTGAACTATGTGAAAGTCTTAAGGTGCCAATCTTCTTAAACTGCATAAAATGCAAACACTAAAAGAAAAGCCTACCTCCTTTTAAGCCGTACAGTGTATTTACTAATCTAGCTGCAGTTGATCTCAGATTCTTCACGTTGCACAGGAGATGTTGGGAACATTTTTGGTCTGCTTGGGTTCCATGTGGCAGTGTGCTTTGCTCCTTGATGGATGTATCAGAGATTCTCTCAAGTCAAGGGTGGAGACTTGATTCCGAAGAAGTCTAAGAGCTCACTAGGCTCGTCCTAGCCTTCTGCCATAGTCAGGGCTATCCCTGCCAAGAAACAGCTGACTGCAGGTTTTGCTCTCTCCTTTTTCTGGGAGACCTGAAACGCTGGCTTTCCAAAAGGCTTCCCGGCATGCAGAGTAAGTCGAGGGACAGAACTGTCAACAGAGCTGAAATTAAGCAATTCAGCTACCTAGCTGAACTCTCAGCGCCAACTTAAACGCCAATAGGAAGTGCCTTTTCTTTTTTTTTTTTTTTTTTGGTTACGCCGGGTCTCAGTTGCGGCTGGCGTGCTCCTTAGTTGTGGCACGTGAACTCCTAGTTGCGGCATGCATATGGGATCTAGTTCCCCGACCAGGGATCGAACCCGGGCCCCCTGCATTGGGGCGCAGAGTCTTAACCACTGGACCACCAGGGAAGTCCCGGAAGTGCCTTTTGCGTCTGCCAGACAAGTCAAGTAAACATGGGTAAATCAAAAAGTAAGGTAATCATGAGTCGCCTGTGTTTTACGTACAGTCTGATTTAATAACTCAGATTCTGCCTCATCTTTTGCAAGTGATGGTGTGAACTAGATCTCTCCTGCCTTAATCGTGGTGCCACACACGTTGAAACTAAACACAGATCGTGTGTGTGCTCACAAGTTATTGACCCCTCTTATGTTTTCAAAGCCTGCCAGCACTTTTTTGTTTTTTTTAATAAACAAATCGAACCATGGGAAGTTCCGTAAAGGCCAGCCTGGGCTCCTGGGACTCTTGTTCTTGAAATTTATTTTTCATCCTTCAGTTATCTAGAACAAAATGAATTTTTTTTTTCTTTCATAAGCACTCTGCTCAGAGGTGGCTAGGAACGATGAGAGACACTAAGAGCCAAACTTGTAACCAATGCATATAGCAGAATTACACTCAAAATTAGTTCAGCTGCCATTAAAGGTTGCTTAACTGATACATTTTAGTTCTGCTCAGGCTTCTGAGCATGAGAAAATAAGCGAGTGCTAAAAGAACCATAACGTGTTTACAAACGCACGCACGATTATGAAGCAACATATGCGTGAACCGAAATATGAGGAGGAAAAAAGAAAAGCAAATGCTATTTTACAGTAGGGGAGCTACATAAACACCCCCAGGGCCTCTGTACGAACCCTTCTATTGCTCTGAGGGCTGCTGCACAGACTCAGCGCGTGAGCCAGTTATCCGCGCCTCGGCCATTGTAGGTTGTAAGGGAAATGTCTGAAGAAGGTCTGCTAGCAGAGAGCTACTTTGCCTAACTTAATTCTGTATTCCTCAGAACTTGTGTCATCTGGGAAAACCACAGACCAGAATGAAGCCCCCTTCTCTCAGCATCTTTTCTGTATAATGAATCAAATAACTTTATTAGTTTTAAATGATCACAAAGAAAAGAAGAAAATATAAAGTTTACTTTGTGCTAAATAATTTTATTCTGAGTAGCTAAACGCAGGGGTCCTCAACTCGCGGGCCATGGACCGGTATTGGTCCGTGGCCTGTTAGGAACCAGGCCGCACAGCAGGAGGTGAGCGGCGGGCGAGCACGTGAAGCCTCATCTGTATTTACAGCCGCTCCCCATTGCTCGCAGTACCGCCTGAGCTCCGCCTCCTGTCAGCATGATGGTGAGTTGTATAATTATTTCATTATATGTTACAATGTAATAATAATAGAAATAAAGTGCACAATAAATGTAACATGCTTGAATCATCCTCACACCATCTCCTCCCCACTCCCCGGTCCGTGGAAAAACTGTCTTCCATGAAACTAGTCCCTGGTGCCAAAAAGACCGGGGACTGCTGGCTAAAAGGTTTCTATCCCCCTTGGTTTCAAATCCTGTGAGTTTGGGTGGGGGTCAGGTGTGTATCTCCAACTTCCTGGCAGGGAGGTTAGGGACTAAGCTGGCTGTCACCTTCATGGCAGTGCTGGGCAGCAGCAACCCAGTGGGTGACACTTCCCGAGTTATTTTATGATTTGGACCAGCTGTGATGGGTGGGCACTTTCAGCTGTTGAGCTGCCTCTCGGAGGTCCTTTGGCACACAGTTGGAGTCAGTGTGAAAGCCAGAGATACAGGTAAAGTGCTTCAGAAAACGCTGGAGTTGAAGTCAGAAGACCTGGGTTCCGGTCTCTGCCAAATCACAACCACCTAGATGACCTGATGGTCACTATGCCTTCTTGGCCTGCCGGGCAGGATGCGGGGGGTTTAGCTTAGGGTTCAGGCTCGAACCCTGGCCCTACCATCTCTGTCTCCTGTTTGCTCATCTATAAAGTGGTAGTGGTACCTACCTCGTAGGTTATATAAAACGCTCTCAAACTCTACAGTAAGTCCCCTACATACAAACCTTCAAGTTGCGAGCTTTCAAAGATGCAAGTGTGGGGCTTAACTAATGAAGACCTGATGGAATTGGAGGCCCAGAGAAAGGACGAAGAGAAGCAAGAGGAAGAAGAAGTAACTGAAGAGATTCACAACGCAGGAAACGGCAGGGGATTTTCTTTACTTGAGGCGGCGCTGTTAGTTTTTGAGGTACAGGATCAGAAGGTAGAACGGTACACGGAGGTTGCAGCAGCCGCTCAGAATGCAACCCAGTGCTACCGTGTCATCTATGACGAGAAAAAAAGAGCTACTACCCAGGCATCGCTGGATCGATTTTTCAAGAGGGTGGATAGAATTGAATCCAGCAAGGAACCAGATCCTGCGCCATCAGCGTCAGGCGTGAGTGACACTGCAGCTGGCCCTCCGCCCCCTATTGCTGCTGATCCCTCAGCTCTGCCATCTCCCACCTCCCCTCCCTCCTCCAGTCAGTAACTCTTCCTGCTGTTCCCTCGATGCCAGCCCCTGGAGGCCAGCTGCTGTACTGCACTACTGTTCTTTTCAAGGTACTGCACTGTTAAGATTAAAAATGTTTTCTTTATTTTTTGTTTGTTTGCTTTTTACGTATTAGATGTGTGAAAAGTATTATAAAACTATTACAGTACAGTGCTATATAGCTGATTGTGTTAGTTGGGTACCTAAGCTAACTTTGTTGGACTTAAGAACAAATTGGCCTTATGAGTGTGCTCTTGGAACTGAACTTGTTCATATGTAGGGGACCTACTGCATATGATTTTTGGTGTATAATAAGCCCTCTAGAGCTTCTTCTTCTTATTACTATTGTTAGGATTAATGAGATGTTTGACGGCATGCTCTAATCTTTATTGATATATAATCAGAGGAGATTAAATATATAGAAAAATAATATAAGGAGGATGAGGATAATACAAAGCTCTTTGGTAATTACAGGAAAGGGAGATTTTTTTCCATCAAGGTTATCATTGGAGTGATTTTGGAAGAGGTGGTTTTTGAGCTTGTCCTTAAAGGATCGTAAAAATTTGGACATGCCTAGGCTGAAGGAAGTGAAAGTGGTGAAGGACATTCCAAGGAGAAGTAAATACCTGAACAAAACAGCATGCTTAATTACTAAGTTACTATATTAATATCAAGGAATCATTACATTCATCCATCTTTTGACCATGTACTGTGTCCACGTGAACATAGCCTATTGTTTTAGGTGCTGGAAATTCTTACAATATTGTGTAATTCACAAAATACTTTAATTTCCACAGAGAACTACTGATGGGTTTTACTATTTTCATTTTCTAGATAAGGAAACTGAGGCTCTCACAGCAGTGATTGGTAGAAGGGGAAAACCAGTTGTACAAGCACTAAATTTCATGTCTGTCCACAGCCGTACGCTGCCTCCGTTAGTCTAAGTTGAAACAGTTTCAAGGCCATCAACCATGGAGTTGGCCCCAGGTTGCTTTCTTAAAATGTGTGCGGTATTCAGGAGGGCTGGAGAAACGATTTAGATGAGCCCCTGGAAATCCAGCACCACCACTGTAAATGGAACTCCACACCCACAAGTTGCCGGTGACAGACCTAGAAGGCAACCGCAAAGCAAGTGTGCTGATTAACGCTATGTGTGGTCTTTGCTCCATTTTGCCATAATTAGCAGAAGTTCGCTAGGTAGTTTTGATTCGGATGTTGTTGTCTTTAGTTTATTAAATTGAAACTAACCGGTAAATGAGTATCAGGTCTTAAGCTGTGCTGCAGTGTGTTCTTGATTCTTGACTCAAAGATATTTGTAAAAACAAGAAATTTTATATATTCATGTTAGGAAATTATAAATTCATACTAGTCAAGTAAAGTAGGCATCTATTCATAGACCATAGTATTCTGAACAATTTTCTAGTTACCATTAGTATCATTTACCTTTAAAAGGATTTTTCGTATGGATAAAATATCATGACTTGCATTTCTTATTTATTTTAGTTGATATAATAAGCCACAACTTGTCTTCTTTCCATCTAATCTGCAAGACAGATATTTCTAGCATTAGAAGAATTCATCATATTCCCATGATTATGCTATTGCATATTTGTTACATTTTAAATGCGAGGTGAATATATTTCTACTTGAAATGTCTTGATTACATTGCATATTCTGAAAGCTCACAATATTCCAATAAAACTGTTACTTCAAGAATAAAATGACTATGTGATGTGACATTTATATTAAACGTGATTTTCATTTACTCTATAAGGTTTTCCGAAATTATAACAAACTGTAATTCCATCCAGTTCTGGTTGCAGTGTAAACTTGGGAGTGAACTGATTCGTCATAAATACCCTACTCTGGGATTTACTTGGAATACAGTGTAACATATTTTTCATTTCTACTAATACAAGATTAGCATAATTCAGTATGAAATATTATATTGATACACAGCATAATTCAAAACTGTTTCCCTGTTGCTGTCACTGTGTGGTATTGATTCCAACTGGATGTCTTCATTATCTAATGTTTTCTCTACTTTATATGCTGATTATTCTTCATATTGCTAAGAACTGTGTGTGACTGTATGCCTTTGTTACCAAATGTGTATCAAGAACGTCTGTTGGGGGCTTCTCTGGTGGCGCAGTGGCTGAGAGTCCGCCTGCCGATGCAGGGGACACGGGTTTGTGCCCCGGTCCGGGAGGATCCCGCATGCCGCGGAGCGGCTGGGCCCGTGAGCCATGGCCGCTGAGCCTGCACGTCCAGAGCCTGTGTTCCGCAGCGGGAGAGGCCACAACAGTGAGAGGCCCGCGTACCGAAAAAAATTTTAAAAAAAAGAACGTCTGTTAGAATTTTGGAGGAGGAGTAGTACTTTCAAGCTGCCCATCTAAAGTAGGACACAAGCTTAAAATGCTGATTCTCTTTATGTGGTAACAAATGCCAGAGATTATTAAGTTTACTTTGAAAGACCAATGAATCTCCCCCCTTGGTCTCCATTGATAGTTTTTAACTATCTACACAGGCGTGTGATAATGTGTGATGAAAAACTGCAGCTTCTCACGCTCCTGTTAGCTCTGCATGACCCAGGCTGAGTCCTCAGGTTTCTGCACCCCAGCTCAGGAAACTAACCGTCTTGCCCCAGTCCTGGGTGCTAGGTCCACACCAGTCTCAGCAGACGGGAGGGGAATGTGTGGAGTTAGACACAAGACAAGAGTTCAGTGATACCTGGGCACTCCTAGGGCATGGAAAGAACGAGACCAATTCTCGACCAGTTATCAACACGGAAGAAGGTTGCTTTTGATGCCCAGCCACCTCATCTTTTGCACCCCTCACTGTCTCTTACACGCTACTGTCTGCATATCTGATAGAAGAGTCCTTTTACAGCGATCAGGTAACTTATCGGTCAAGGACTCTGGGGCCACTTAGCGTCAGTGTGACTTGAGCAAGTTACTGAACCTCTCTGGGCCTCAGTTTCCTTGTCTGTAAAACCGGGGTGGTGTATAATAGCACCCCATCCTGTTTGGGACGTAAAGTGCATATGACAGTGCCTGGTATATAGGAGACAGTATAATAAATTATTCTTATTGCAAATTAGATGGTTAAGGCTGTCTACAGGGGAGATGCCATATACACACCTAGAAGGGGTCAACAAATGTTGCAGTTATTAAATGTTCCATTCCTGAAGGACTTGCCTTTTCTTTCTTTTTTTATTGAAGTATAGTTCATTTACAGTGTTACAGGTGTGCAGCAAAGTGATTGTTTTATATATGGATATACACGCACATACATATGTATGTGTATGTATATTCTTTTTCAGAGTCTTTTCTATTATAGGTTATTACAAGATATTGAATATAGTTCCCTGTGCTGTACAGTAGGTCCTTGTTGTTTATCTCTTTTGTATATAATAGTGTGTATCTGTTAATCCCGACTTTCTAATTTATCCCTCCCCCCTTCCCCCTTTGGTAACCATAAGTTTGTTTTCTATGTCTGTGAGTCTGTTTCTGTTTTGTAAATAAATTCATTTGAATCATCTTTTTAGATTCTACATGTAAGTGATATCACATGGTATTTGTCTTTTCTCTGTCTGACTTATTTCCCTTGGTATGATAATCTCTAGGTCCATCCATGTTGCTGCAAATAGCAAATTTTCATTCTTTTTTATGGCTGAGTATTATTCCATTGCGTGTGTGTGTGTGTCTGTGTGTGTGTGTGTGCGTGTGTATATGTATATACCACATCTTTATCCATTCATCTCTTGATGGACATTTAGGTTGTTTCCATGTCTTGGCTATTGTGAATAGTGCTGCTATGAACACTGGGGTGTGTGTGTGTCATTTTCGAATTAAGAGTTTTCATATTTTCCTGATATATGCCCAGGAGTTGAATTGCTGGATCATATGAACATCGTGAATTTTTAGAGAAATGCAAATCAAAACTACAATGAGGTACCACCTCACACCGGTCAGAATGGCTGTCATCAAAATGTCTACAAACAATAAATGCTGGAGAGGGTGTGGAGAAAAGGGAACCCTCCTGCACTGTTGGTGGGAATGTAAATTGGTGCAGCCACTGTAGAGGTTCCTTAAAAGACCTGCCTTTTCTTATAAGTGCCTCTTACTCAGAACTACCGTTCAGTCTTCCCCCCCGCCAAAACACTCACATAAGGGAGCTGAGAGAGAAAAGTTGATAAACCACTAAACTAAACCACTTTTAAGGCAGGTTGACTAGTGGCCACACCCTATAGCAACCTTTCCTATTTAAATCACATTAATTGGGAGAATTCTAGTCAACCTGGAATTAGGAAGGAGAATCTCAGCCTGTAACCTAGATGTCCAAGTCAGTTTAACTTCTCACATCAGAGAAGATATGGCATCACTGTAAGCCAGGGAGAGACCCAAGACTTGGTGTCTGCCATACAGGGACTCCTAGTAACCAGGAGTAGCCATGACCCTCAGTCCAAGTCTCATGGAACATTTGGGCCATGAGACCCTCTTGCCAGTGACTTGAGATGGCCTGAGCTCCTGGGTCCCAGGATGCCAGACGTCTGCGCAGAGTAGCTTCTGCATCTGATGAGCTGCTCTCTTTCCTCCCCATTGTTTTTTTTAATTTTTGGCTGGCATTTAAAAACTGGTACCTAAGTTACTTATTATTTCTCCTTAATTACTACCCAGCATAATATAGTAACCACTGGCCACCTCATTATATTTCAGACTAAACCCATTTTAAGTTTATTCCGGTACAGTTATAAACTCCTTCATGCTGAGTGACTGTCATTTATTGTAACACACCTGGTCCTCTGTTTTCAACTCAAAAGAATCAGAGGGATCAATGCTAGCCATTTTCATTAAACCAATTTTAATAAATATGTTAAAGATCATAATATTCTCGATAAATTAAAACGTACAGAACATATGAACATTGACCTTCATGAAAAGATTGCATGTTTGCATATCACACATCACTGTTGTGGGCATGTGATACCTTGAAGGGTCGTAAAGCCCTGGCTTACATTTAGCAGAAAATCGACAACTCTGGCAGAGGAGCTTAGCCTGGCCATAGCACAAGAGAACAATCCTCTGTAACAGTAACAAGGGTGGTCTTTGAAGGGTAGGCCAGAAGCTGACCTGTGCAGTCAACAATATTGGCAACGTATTTTGTGTAGATGGTAGATTGACTGTTTAATCCACTATTTAAATGTGCTTGCTACTTTTTTCCAAGGGGACAAAATAAAGCCAGTATCCTACCTTTCATGAAAAACAGCTTAGTTACACTACCGTGTGATTGCAGTGTTCTAGAATAACTTGGCTCTGGAGCAGTAAGCCAATCTAGGAAGGATGTCTGTTTAGCATCTGAATAACATCAACTATTGATATACATGTTTGCATTCCTTTCTAGGGCCTTCCAAACAGGATACTATTCTAGAACCTAATAAGGATAGAGAGAGAACTATATATACATCCATTAGAATTAATTTAGAAATTTTATGGTGCTGAAAAATACTTCGTAAATTCTACTTACATCCAAAGCAAAACAAATTAACAGTCATCTTAAATCAACATTTAATTATGTAACACTCATTTCTTTAGTGAGTGTGAACAAGTAGCAGCTATTAAAGGCAAAGGTGATGTAGTGAGAAGTGCTTCTCCAGTTACTGTAATTGTGGGACGATTAAAGCACCTTTCTGAACTTCAGTTTCCTCATCTACAGAATATGAATAATACTTGTGCTGCTTACTTAGGGTTTGTGGTGGGAATCCAATGAGATAATATATGAGAAAATGCTCCATTAATTAGCAGATGTTTTTTGAACATATATATGTGAAATCCCCAATACAAATGATCCAATTAGCAATATAGACTCAAAGACTACAGCTACACATCTTTATCTTAGAAAATTATTTACCTAACGTCTTCTGAAAGGCAAGTGTGTTACAACCCGGGCTTTTACTGATTCTCGAATTGTCATCTTAATTTTTGTCTCATACAAAGGGATGCTGCTTCTTGTAATGCTAGCTGACACGTATTGACTTCTTATTATTATCCACATATTATTTTTATTCTTTGAGCACTATTTCTACATGTCCTATGATTGAATCCTCACAGCAGTCCTACGATGTAGGTACTGTTCTTATCCCCATTGAAAGAACTGAAACAGAATTTCTTTTTTTTTTAAACAATGAATTTATTATTTAACTATTTATTAATTTACTTTTTTGCTGTGTTGGGTCTTCGTTTCTGTGCGAGGGCTTTCTCTAGTTGTGGCGAGTGGGGGCCACTCTTCATCGCGGTGCGCGGGCCTCTCACTGTTGCGGAGCACAGGCTCCAGACACGCAGGCTCACTAGTTGTGGCTCACGGGCCTAGTTGCTCCGCAGCATGTGGGATCCTCCTGGACCAGGGCTCAAACCCATGTCCCCTGCATTAGCAGGCAGATTCTCAACCGCTGCACCACCAGGGAAGACCCTGCAACAGAATTTCTTAAAGAATTTCCCGGGCTTCCCTGGTGGCGCAGTGGTTGAGAGTCCGCCTGCCGATGCAGGGGACACGGGTTCGTACCCCGGTCCGGGAAGATCCCACATGCCACGGAGCGGCTGGGCCCGTGAGCCATGGCCGCTGAGCCTGCGCATCCGAAGCCCGTGCTCCGCAACGGGAGAGGCCACAGCGGTGAGAGGCCCGCGTACCGCAAAAAAAAAAAAAAAAAAAAAAAGAATTTCCCAAGGTCGCACAGCTAATGAGTGGCCAGAACTAAGACGGAACTGAGATCTGTGTGATCCCAGAACCCAGGCAGCTCAGCTACCCCCTGCAATAGGGATTTAAATCACACCAGATATAGTATAGTTCATCTCATATTAAACACCTTCCCGCCAAAGTCAGAAATGTCTAAAACTTTAGAACTGGTGGTGATACCATAAGTTTTCCCCACAAAAGGACCCATTAGATTTTGCTGGTTAAGGGTATCTGACAAATTCATTACCGGACTGTAAGATGAAAGTGTATGACTCAGGCACTTGAGAGACCGCTGGTGGTGATGCCGTGGCTGAATTGCAAATCCTTTAGTGAACAAGAGAAGCGGGCTTCACTTCTGCTGCTCCCCGGGCCAGGCCTGTGGAATTCTCCCTGTCCTTTACATCCCCAAATCTGACTCATCCTTCAGCTTCCTGGCTCTAGTACAGCTGGCTTTCTTCCTTAACTAATGACAAGTATCGTGGCATATTTAAAGAGCTCCTTAAACCGTTTTAATTGAACACCTACAAAAGCTCTCTTGAACAATAACTATCAATGGAAAAATGTATTTGTTTAACCGTAACTGAGAGTTATGTAGCATGCCTCAAATTTTACAAAACTTTCTAGTTTGACCAAGTTTCTCGTCTCAAAGCACTAGTGTGCATTTATGAGTATGAGCTCACACTCTTTAGAGTTGTGTAACAATTTACACAGTGATAGAGGAATACTTTTTAACTGTCCCCTTATTAGGAGAACACCTATAAAGTTATCTCTTAAAGTATGGTGCTTTACTACCGGAGGTGTGCACAGTGATTACTGGTAGTACAGAATAAACATTAAGAACGTATAATTACCTATATTAATTTTAATGTATATTGGGAAAAGTATATAACTAGTATATCAAAGCCATGATTTCATGATTTTTAAATTGAGGCGAAACTAGATATTTTTTTTTTAAAGGGCTGACATAGGTGTTTTGCTCTTTTAAAAATAAAATTAAAGAAAATTTTAAGTGCAGTATACTAGAGTTAGTACCTGAATAGACAGGTACACATATAAATGCTGTGTGGAAAGGATTGGCCCATGATATACACAGTTAGCTCACAGCTAGTTTTCTATCGTGTTGTGTCCTGTGTAACGAAGTCTTGGTGATTCTTGCTTTTGTGACTGTCTCTCATGAAAGCTTTGGATTGTTTCTTCTTTGCATTATAGTAAACTCTTGACAGGATTTTGGGTCTTGTTTCAAAATAACAGTTAACCTCTGAGTCTTCTTTCCTTATTTCTCTTCCAACAATATATTTATTATTTGCCAGCTCTTTCAGAATTGCAGAGGCTCCATAGAGTTCACTGTGGTGTGTTTGCAAAGTGAATGCAAAACAGCAGTTCTTTTCCTTGGTAATTTAAATGAGATGTTACTATGGAAAAGTCTGAGATAAAACTTCAAAGCACTTTTTCGCTGAAACAATTAGTCAGTTAAGGTGGCCACGAGGAATGTAAGTGCCCTGTTAAACGTGAAATGTATGCTCTGTTGGGATTTCACAGTAACTATTGGTCATATAATGTACTTCATGACATGTGCTTATAGTTTTTCAATCTGGCTACAAGAGAAACCTCAGGCTGTGAGGTTTTCTTTCCTTGGCTTTTGATCTTTTAAGTGTGTTTTTCCCTTTGTGGTGTTACGGTTGAAAATAATTTAAGTTGAAAGGCTAAGATTTGTGCCTTGGTGACGTTTTTGGTTGTTGAATCTGTTGGTTTTCATGGAGAAATAACTGCCAGGAATAGTGTGGGGCTTGGCACCCAGCAGACATGGTTTGGAAGACCAAGCCTGCACTTACTTTTCCTGTGGCTTTGGGCAAGATGCCCTGAGCGAGCCTCAGTTCCACCAGCTGAAGATGGGCCTGACAGTCCTTAGGTAATGGAGTTGCAGTGGAGGACGCTAAAGGGAGTAATAGATGGTAACTATTAGTTTTCTTTTCAGTCGTCGACAATGACTCCGTAAATTACGGTTGTGGAACCCTGATGTTCCAAGTCTCACTGCACTGCCAGGCAGCCTTCTTTCCATGAACTCCTGCAGAGTGTCCTTCCCTGGCTCCACACAGACCCTCCTGAACTGTGCCGCTCACCTGCTGTCCCTTCTCAAGCCCCGTCTCCTGCCTTCCCCCATCCCAGGCCTTCTTGTCGGTCCTGCGTGCCATCTCCCCTTTGTATGTCAGTCTTTACTCTGTTTTATCTGGACTT
Organism: Orcinus orca; assembly: GCF_937001465.1. NCBI lineage: Eukaryota > Metazoa > Chordata > Mammalia > Artiodactyla > Delphinidae > Orcinus > Orcinus orca. The sequence continues at coordinate 5,502,930 of NC_064563.1, read as the reverse complement.
CTAGTTGACACAATTGAACGGTTGTTTTTTCTTCTAATTCCTCTATTCATTTTTTATCTTATGTATTTATTCTATTTATTTGGTTGCGCCGATGTGCTCCTTAGTCGTGGCTCGCCGGCTCCTCAGTTGCAGCATGCATGTGGGATCTAGTTCCCTGACCAGGGATCGAACCCAGGCCGGGGAGCACGAAATCCACTGCGCCACCAGGGAAGTCCCTCTAACTCCTTTATTCAGATCTTAGTGTCTCCAACCAAATTTTAAGTACTCGAGGGCAAAGAACTCTGTATCCTATACTTTTTCCATATTACCCACAATTATCTGGCTTAATGCCAAAATAGTAATAATAATGATAATGATGATGATGATGATGAAAGAGGACATTAAATCAGACCCACTGAGAAGATGGAAAAGTGGTGGTCATAAAGTGAAATAAGAGCTTGGCACACGCTGCTCCGTTTACTCTGGGGATGTTTATGCTACACTGAACATCTACCATAGTACTTTACTCATAGGAGTCACTAAGAAATAGTGTTAAAGTCCACTTCATTGAGGGAGGTACCTAACTACCCAGTAATGAAAATGAAATGGAGAAGGGAGAATACACTAAGTCCCTGATGTCAGAAGACCTGGATTCACATATTACTCTAGTTGCATGACCTTGGGAGGGTCACTTAACATTAGGTGTGAAATTGAGGGGATCCAGGGGAGTGGGGAACCAAACCACACAACTGCTAAAACATGACAGATTTAAATCTTGGGTCTGGAACTGGCTCAGTGCATATGCGTTCTCGGTAGGGTCATCCGTTTCCTGAGCTCTTCGTCTCTAAATTGAGCATGACGAAATCCTTCAGAGCTGCTGGGGTGACTTCAGAACGTGTGCGTTGGCGCCTGGTGTCGTGGGCACACACTAAGTGGTGTGTTTATTTAATTTTTTTAACTTTTTATTTTATATTGGAGCATAGTTGATTAACAATGTTGTGTTAGTTTCAGGTGGACAGCAGAGGGATTCAGTGATGCATAAATGTTGTGTTTATTTTTAAATAAACCCCTATGGATCAACGTTGCTTCAGTTGTAAAGTGACGGACTTCAGTTAGAGAATCACCAAAATCCCTCTGAGCTCTAACCTTCTATGTCAGTTACCTCAGAGAGAAGATAAGAGGTAAAGGATATTGTTTTATTTATTTATTTTATTATTACTATTTTGGGCGTGCCATGCAGCATGTGAGATCTTAGTTCCCCAACCAGGAATGGAACCCGTGTCCCCTGCAGTGGAAGAACGGAGCCCTAACCACTGGACCGCCAGGGAATTCTTAATGTGTTTTTTAAAGCTCATTAGGGATCTTTAATTTACCTAAAAGAAACTGTTGCAGCAAAAAGTGGATACATCTAAATTGCATTAGTCATAAGTAAAATATTTTTCTCACTGACAGTATGGCTTCACCTTTGTCGTCATACTGGTGGACCTCTGTGGCATCTTCCCCTTGAGTTTTGCAGTTCCATTCTGCCCACTAACAACTTATGTATTTGCACCCTTAGGATGGTCAGGTACCTCAGTAATAACTTAAAGTAGAGCTGAGCCTGTCAAGTTGACGAGCAGTTAATTCACTGGCAGAAGAAGAGCTATAGTTTATAATACACACGTCAAGTTTGACTTCTCCTTAGTATTATACATGATTAAACAAGTTTCGAGAGAATGAACATTGATTCACTCCATTTTTCAGTGAAGGATTCTGCCTGTAGAAGAGACAAATGTAATCTACTGCCAGTTTGTATGTTTTTCCTTAAAGTCCTCTGATTTCTAAAATAAACACAAAATGCCAGTTTTCTTTTTCTTTATTTTCACAACTTTTCTATGCACACAGTCCTTCAATATTGTCCCTTCCTGGCAAGTTTCTGGATAAGGGTTTACAATGCCTGGGGTTACAGAGCTGGCACGTTGCTCTGCAGACAGATGTTACAAGGCCCAAGTAGTACTAATCTGAGTCTTCAGGTTAAAGAAGCTGGTATGTATCAGACAGGTTGGAAAACTTAAGAACATTACAGTAATTAGAGGCTTCCTGGGAAGGTCATGTTTACCAGTGGTCAAATATGGAGATTCCAACTAATGGATTGGAATCCACCAATAGATCTTGCCTTTGGACCTTGTAGGTCTCTGGAAGAATTATTGCCCTGCAGCCTACCCTTTTCTTTCCTGGTTTGCCAGAACTGCAGTGTGGCCCTATGATAACTGCCCTCCTTGCTTCCTGGGGGTCTTACCATCTAGGGACATGAAAATCTCTCTGCTTACAAAAGGGTTACAGATCCCGGTCTCTTTGATCCAGGGGGTGAGAGGCAGGTCCATGGGGTCCAATTCCATGGGCATGTGGTACCCTAGAGTGCACACTGGGATCTCTGGATTACCCAGGAGGAGTCCCGTCTTCCTGCACAAACACTGACAGTTAGGGTTTGGTTTTTATTTTTTCTAAAGTTGGTCTTTTCAACATTTCGTTCGTAACATCTATAAGGGAAATTACAATTTTAAATAGATAATACAAAGTAGAAAAAAATCAAATTTGGTTGATGATTTCTGAGATTACTTTAAGCATGTGTCGCTTTAAATTTTCACATTTGTTCTAAGTAAGTAGTTGGACAACTTAAGAACCACATTCTATACCATAGTTGATATGCAGGCAACAGGTAGTCAATTGGAGAAAACTAAGACCAATAAAAACTGTTAACAGAAACGTAAAGGAATGTAATAAATGTATGTCTTCTCCTCAAGCCTTTGAAAAACAGGAGGGATTATTGAAAGATATGTTTTTTGCTTCAACTTTGATTGTGGTTCTTGGTTCAATTTATCTCTGCAAATACTAAATCTGTTTTAGGAGTCAGTTCACTTCACTTATGTCTTAAATACTGATTTTAAAAGATGATTCCTGAGCAGTGATGTTCAGACAGTTCTAACCACGTAATCTTTTCTTCAGACTAAATATTTCATCTATACTGGATCTATACTGGATCCCCTCTGTTTAAGGTGGGGTGAGGAAAGGAAAACAGAGGTGCCTGTACGTACACACACAGAGATGCACACACACATACATCGCCCACGCTTCCCACAGCTACAGTCTGAAGATCACTGGTAGTTTACTACCTTTTTGTTAGAATGACTAATAGCCCCAGTTCATCATATTCTGAAATAGACCTTGAGCAATAATCAGTTTAAATTTAAAAATACAGACTTCAGGAAGGAGATTCCCAAAAGATGGTGGCGGCAGTCGCGTTGTTCATTCATCTCTCCATAAAAACAGAGCAACTGGGATATCAAAATCGCAACCCACAGAGAGCAACTACAGCAAGCCAGGTTCCTCCACAAACCCCCCTATACTAGCAGGTAAGGACAGACTGCCAACAGCTATGAGCTATGAGATTCTTGTAGGGTTTGTAACTATGTGTGAGGAAGCAGAGGAAAGGAAACAGCACAGCTGATGGCTCGAGAAGAGGAAATCCCTCAACTTGCTGGAAAGTCCAGCAAGCCGGTCAGGGTAGCCATGAGATTGGGTGGGTGTTCTTTGCAGGATCTGGTTCATAGGTGAGTATAAGGGGACTGGAAACGATTCCGCAGGATGATGCTAGAGCAGTCCGGGCCTTCTAAACTCTTGAAGCGAGCAAACCGAATCTCTGTTCCGAAACAGATCTTCACACTGAGGAAAGCTGCTGGAAGCAGGATCCAGATTGAACAGGACGGGACAATAGGGGATAAGAAAGAAAGTATCCAGGTTAAAAAGCGACTGACAACAACTTAGGCAGTCTTATGGACTGGAAGGCTAGTTTTTAAAAATCACGTTGTGAAAAAACAACAGAAGGGAGAGTTTGAGAATCATGAAGTTAGAAAAACTATCCTGGGCTCTCCCTTTCAAAGTACAGGAGAACTTATTTCATTAAAAACAAAAACAGGGCTTCCCTGGTGGCACAGTGGTTGAGAGTCCGCCTGCTGATGCAGGGGATGCGGGTTCGTGCCCCGGTCCGGGAAGATCCCACGTGCCGCGGAGCGGCTGGGCCCCTGAGCCATGGCCGCTGAGCCTGCGCATCTGGAGCCTGTGCTCCGAGGCAGGAGAGGCCACAGTGGTGAGAGGCCCGTGTACAGCAAAGAAAAGGAAAAAGAAAAAAACAAGAAAACAAGCAAAATAAAATTCAGCAAAGTTTTTCTAAGGGAAAAACAAGGAACAGAATAATCTCCCTGCGATGAAAACATGCCCCCCAAAGCCTACAAAAATAGATGAAAACGCTAAACCATTATTTCAAAACAAGGTAAAAAAAATGGTTTAATTGATGGAGGATAGGAAAGAAAACATAAATCAGAATTAGATCAGAAATTAGGTGATTGAAGAAAATCCATGGAGTAGCATATTTAAGGAACTCAAGGATGGAAAACATAATGCCACAGATTTTCTGCCCAAACTTAGCTGCAAGTATAACAACCACAGAGGAAGAGTTATGAATAGTATAAGAACTGAGCTACTGCTCTCATGAGCCCTTGCTGAGGAATCTGCTATAGAATGAGCTTCAGACAATCCCCCTCCAAAACAAAACAACCAGGAGACATCACAGCAAAGGAAAGAGTGAAGTTGTTTCCCAGCGCTTAGGTAGTAGCCATGTGACCGAGTTCTGGCCCTGACGTGGAGAGACAGAAATGCAGGGTACCTCCAGGCCCCGTCCTCCACACGCTCTTCACTGATTGGCCAGCCGGGTGCAAAGGGCCCAGCAAAATATTCTTTGACACCAATAGAAATCACATTACCGTTATTCCAGATAGCTCAAAGTAGCGTCTGTGCTTCACTACTTCAAGATTACAATAATTATGAGATTTACCAGATTAGATTAAATGTTGTCATATAATCTAATAAGGAAGCACACCTGCAACACCAAATTTTTTAATAACTTTGATAACTATATTTCAGTGTAATCCATTTCCTTGATAATACCCTGCGCTTTATGTAACGCATTTAAAAACATTATTCTGAGAAGAGATCCGTATGCTTCACCAAACTGCCGAATGAGTCATAGAGCAAAAGAGAGGAGCAAGAGAGAGGTTCAGAACTCGTGAATTAAATGGAAAGAGACGGGTCTCTAAATTAATAGGAGCCTTTTCTCCATTCTGTCAACACGCACTGAAAATGACTTGAGCAAGAAATAAACTTCTGGGCTTCCCTGGTGGCACAGTGGTTGAGAGTCCGCCTGCCGATGCAGGGGACACGGGTTCGTGCCTCGGTCCGGGAGGATCCCACATTGCCGCGGAGCGGCGGGGCCCATGAGCCATGGCCGCTGAGCCTGCGTGTCCGTAGCCTGTGCTCCGCAACAGGAGAGGCCACAACGGTGAGAGGCCTGCATACTGCAAAAAAAAAAAAAAAAAAGAAAGAAAAACTTCTGTTGTGTTTAAATGAAAATGATAAAAAGGAAAAAACAACTTCGTATGGGAGAAAATCTTTACATGATTTTATTCAAATGCTTTTATAGAAAGAACATTAGTTTTTCTGAGTGTTTTAGTAGCTTTCTGCTATTCAAAATCAATTTACATGGTCTTTACTGGTTATCCACAGGGGTCAAAAGAAGTACCAGCGTTTCTTCAGTTTTTGTGGCTGGACTGACTAGGCCAGACGGAACATTCTGTCACCTGACTGAAACACACAGCAATTCTCGTTCTTACTTTAAAATGCAAATCAGGAGTTTGAGATTAGCAACTACTGTATATAAAACAGATAAACTATTATGTATAAATAGATAAACAACAGGTCCTACTGTAGAGCACAGGGAACTGTATTCAGTATCTTGCAATAAACTATAATGAATCCAAAAAAGAATACATGTGTCTGTGTGTGTGTGTCTATAACTGAATCACTGTGCTGAACACCAGAAACTTAACACAACATTGTAAATCAACTCTACTTCAATTTAAAAAAAGAAGAAGGGCAAATGTGATTCAAAGTGCGCTTCTCCAAGGGGCCTGTGCAGATATCAGACACAAGTAAGGACATTTTAGTATACTTTTGGTAATCTTCTTATCACAAGAATTCCTCATGAGATTAGGCCAGACAGACGTGATTGCTGAAGGGGACTTTGTCCACCATCCTCACCTTTGTAAGTGTGACCTGAGGGCCAGACAGGTGGGTCAGCTTTACTGTGGTCACAGCCAAGGCGGCCGCCTAGGCCCCAGCAGTGCCGTCTACACATGTGACATTCCGCCTAGGCCCCAGCAGTGCCGTCTACACATGTGGCATTCACGGGGCGCTCTACCTGCTACCGTCGCCCCACCCCCAGCTTTCCTCCTTCCCTCACGTCACGGTAGAATTGACCCCAGTCCTTCTGCACGGATTTCTGGGAAAATTTTCCCAGTTCTCTAGCTTTTTTGCTTCTAGAGCTCAGGAAAAGGTTTTCTTTTCCCTCCTTTCTTAAGGCTGTTTATGTATTTCTTTACCCTCATACATTTGGTTACAGTGACTTTGACTTAATTAAAATGAATAAATGAGAGATAAAAAAACAAATGATCTTTATTATACAAATACGTTTGTACTTAAATGTTGCCTAAGAACAGTTGGTTAAACCTCAGAAGACCCACAAATTTATCTGGTGGGCAAATTGTGAATACAAAACATTCTCTTACCTTTTTTTTTGTTTGTTTCTAGATGTAATGCCTAAAATTGCAATTAACGTCGTTGTTAACTATCCTACCACTGATCCAGATAGCTTTCAAATCTGCCTTTGTTACTTAGATGTGGAGAAACATAGAATATTTTTCTTACGTTTTTAATTTTTATTTTATATTGGTATAGTTGATTTACAGTGTTGTGTTAGTTTCAGGTGTACAGCTAAGTGATTCATGTATCTATTCTTTTCAGAATCTTTTCCCTTTTAGGTTATTACAGAATGTTGAGTAGAGTTCTCTGCGCTATACAGTAGGTCTTTGTTGATTATCTATTTTATATACAGCAGTGTGTACGAAACACGGAATTTTAATGTTCACGAATGCCAACAACAATTTGAGAGAAGGAAAGTAATACACTTAAAACCTCTCTGATGCCCCAGGGTGTGTATTCTTTGGATAGCCTCTTGCAGCTTCTTGTGACCAACCACTTTGTAGAGTGAACCTGGGTGCCCTGCGCAGTGTCTTTTCCTCTGTTTGGCCCATTTCTGGTCCGTGTCAGCACCTGGTCTTTCCTTCCCGTGAGGTTCCTTCTTAGGAATAACCCCGAGTTTCCCGGCCTTTACTGTATCATCGGGGTGGGTGTGTGTTTAGCCTACTCGTCACTGCTTTGCTCAGAGGACTGATGCTTTGCACGCCCTCCCGATCTTTCTGTGACAGAGTCAGAAAGGTGATTCAGACCTAACAGAATCTCAAGTAGGTTTTTCTGTACTTGGTGTGCTTCTTTCTAGCCTCACCATTCCTGCTCTCTGGGAGAAAGCGTATCTCAGAGCTTTTGTCTCTGAAGCCGTTTTTCTGATTGGAGTTCTTAGCAACACCCTTAGGAAGAGGGTTCCGTTTCTCTTTTCAGTTCTTCCTTACTGTCTTTCTCTTGGTCTGTATGTGTAACTTTATTAGGGATCGGCAGCAGAGTTAAATTGAATAAAATGCAGTTCTTAAAATTCTAATCAACAAATCAAAGTGTAAATTAGTTAGGGTTTATGGAGAAGCAGAAGGCTGCCAAGAGACGAGTTTGAGCTCTTCTAAGGGATTATTTTTTAAGCGCGATTAACAATGAAAGGGAAGCAGGTCTCAATTGTTTGGGGTTGGATTTCTCAGTGAGACACGCAGCTCTCTGTGAAATCCACATATTAGCAGGTCTTTAATTTTTTCCTGGCATTGGACTGTTCCAGTAAAAGGAAGAATATATTTATATCTGTTTACTCTAAGAGAAACACACTAATGTGTGATGATATCATAACTATCCAAACATAGACCCTTCGCCTGCACTGAGATTAGCTTAACCACCATACGAGGCCACTGAGTTGACAAGCCGAGCATTACAGGGGAACCTGTGAACACTCATAATGTGTCTACAAGTTGAGCCGTTTTAAACAGAAGAGTTAAAAGCATGAATTGATCTGGCATCCACCATCTGAATAAGGCTCTAACTTTTCAAAACAGAGGAGTCACTTAGCCTGTGGTGACTTATTGGGCTTTGGAAATAGACTGCTACCAACCCAGGCAAAAGCATGGGACTCCCAAGGATTCCCATTCACTGTGAGTTATAGTCTGCTCTATCGTGTGCGGAGCTCACCTTCCCTTTCCCCGTTGTTTTCTGTATTGCCTAAATGACCCAGCAAACAAACATGCTTTGTTAGACTTCTCTTCCTTTCTCCAACGTACTTCTCTCAATATTGGTTTGCTTTTCTCTGTGGTTCTTCTTGTTGCTGTTGTTTTTGAAATTTAGAAAACAGTATTGGTGTTTTGATAGCTTAGGTATTTTTAAATTTAATTTTTATTTTATATTATAGTTGATTTACAATGTTGTGTTAGTTTCAGGTGTACAGCAATGTGATTCAGTTATACATACACATATATCCATTCTTTTTCAGATTCTTTTCCCATATAGGTTATTACAAAATATTCAGTAGACATCCCTGTGCTATACAGTAAGTCCTTGTTGATTATCTATTTTATATATAATAGTGTGTATATGTTCATCCAAACTCCTATTTTATCCCTCCCCCTTCCCCTCCCTCTTTCGCCTTTGGTAACCATAAGTTTGTTTTCTATCTCTGTGAGTCTGCTTCTGCTTTGTAAATAAGTTCATTTGTATTAATTTTTAGATTCCACATATAAATGATATCACATGACATTTGCTGTTCTCTGTCTGACTTACTTCACTTAGTATGATATTTTCTTAACTCTGATAGTGGGTATAGACATTAAATATAATTATTATGCTAGGTACCTTAAGATTTATGAAATTGGCAGTAGAACACCACTAAAAAGTATTGACCCACAGTTTAAATGTAATGACTCTAAATGGTTTTCTTTTCCATTCTACTGTGTCCAATGGTTAATACACTGTTCTTTGTTGCTTCCATCCTGTGTATTACGAAACTGTTATATGAATTGCTGCCCACATCATACTTAAAATTACAGGAGTAATCAAATTGGAATGTTACGACAATAGCTACTGAGTCCCAGGGTTTAGTATTTCCAATTGGAGCATTGATTTAGCTCTAAAAGTTTGAATTAAATTTCCTGTTGTTTCTGTTACTAAAAACATTCTCTGTCTTTAACATTATTCTGCTGAACTAAAGAGATATAATCATTTTTTACAATTACAGTTTTAAAAATTACACTGTGAATATTTAGCGTGCCCTGGTCATAAATTGTGTTTGCAGTGAATAAATTGTTAGCCTAAAATAGAAAGAATTCTTACACGAATCAGGACAGAGTTTCTCTCAATATTTTGCAAATCCTTAACCAGCTGTGAACCTGGAACTACATCGCATTCCCTTTCACAGAGAAAGCAATTTATTATGTGCTAATAAATATTTTAGGAGCTTTTTAATGATTGTTTTTGGAATAGGAAAAATGCAATTTATAGAGGTAGATAAATTTCACAAGTAATACCTAAATGTTCCACATACGTATTTTAGGTTTTGTTTTGTTTTTAATAATTGGGAATCACTGCCTTCACCAACTCCGTTTTGTTCACCATTATTTCTCACTGTCAGACAAATGATATATTTACTTATTTGCTTACTCTTATCTTCCCCTCACTACAATATAGATTTCATGAAATTGAGGACTTTGGATTTGTTCACTGCTAAATGTATTACCTAGAACAGTACCAGACACAAAGAAGGAGTTTAGAATATATTTGTTGAATAAATAAATTAATTTTGTTTTACATCATTTTTCTTTTTATTTAACATATTTTGAGCATTTCTTTGTTATTAAAGAGTAAAATATCTTTTTAAAAAAGAAATCATAGTCCAATTAAATATAAAGCCATTAAATATAAATCAAGTCTGTTGGAGATGTTTTAGTAACTCCATGCTGGTTAAACTGTGATTGTCAGCAACAGTTTTGCAGAGTCTGTATTCCGATCCACCACACCCTTTTTGGAAAAAAATAAAAAGGCAGAAGCTTTACAGTATACTGTATTCTTAAAGAATGAAATAATGCCATTTGCAGCAACATGGATGGACCTAGAGGTTGTCATACCAAGTGAAGTAAGTCAGACAAATGTCATATGATGTCACTGCCTTAAAAAAATGATACAAATGAACTAATTTACAAAACAGAAACAGACTCACAGACTTCAAAAAGAAACTTATGGTTACCAAAGGGGAAAGGTAGCAGGAGGGTTAAAATAGGAGTTTGGAATTAATACACACACACTACTATATATAAAATAGGTAATCGACAAGGACCTACTGTATAGCACAGGGAACTCTACTCAGTACTCTGTAATAACCTAAATGGGAAAAGAATCTGAAAAAGAACGGATATATGTATATGTATAACTGAATCACGTTGCTGTATACCTGAAACTCACACAACATTGTAAATCAACTCTACTCATATAAAATAAAAATTAAATTAAAAAAATTTTTTTAATTAAAACAAACAAACAAAACTCATGAATATACAAGTGCTCAGTTAAAAGAACAACCCTCTTGAAACTGAAGAATATTCATCATCCCATGTAAAGAAGAAAACTGTTGGGACCATGGGTACCCATGAGTGATGCGGTTGGACATGGTACAGCGTCACCACTCCCTGTGGAACGGGATGTGCCCCCGGCAGGGCTTGGACTCGGAAGCAAGGCTGAGTGAGAGCAGCTGAAGGAAGTCAAGTGCGCCTGTAAAACAGCAGAGGAAGGGTCCTCTTATTTTTCAGCCAGCAGTTTGCCAGTTGTATGTATTAACTTCGAGAAACCTCTGAAGCTGATGTTCTCTTAGTCCATTCAGTAAAATAAGAATCCCACAGCTGAGGAATTTTCAGTCATTTTTTGCCTCTGCCCTGCAATCCTACCCAACTCTTCGAGAGGGTTGTTGAATAGCTGCTCTCCTTTTACATATATTATACGATACATTTTATCTCGACAAAATTAGATTTCGTATGCATCGGGGCTGGAACTGGGGTAGGACGAGAAAGTTCAATTCTGCCAGCTTTTAAAATATCATAGTAGATTGTAAATCTATCCTGTCACGTTTTAGTAGTCCCAAGCAGCTGTTGTTCACTCCCGCTTTCTTTCCTGTATCTTTTCTTACCTTTCTTTGATCTCCCACTGCCCTCTCTTTCCCTTGCTTTCTCTTCTCCTTTCTCACATGCACAAGCCCGAGAGCACGTGTGGGCTGAGTGGTTGGATGCGCAGGCGTGCTGCGGGGGCCAGTGCCCAGCCAGCTCCATTCTCTCTCAGGTTTCTCCCCAACTTTATCATTCTTACCAGTTTCCTTTCTGTACGGATTTCCTTCATATCTTCACGGACAGACATCTGACAGGCAAGTGTACCAAGGAAAGAAGATACTTGGGGACTGCAAAACTAAAAAGTGCTTTTAATAACCATCCGTAGTTACATTGGAACCATTCATTCTCCCCTGCTTCTTACAGAAAGTTACAGGAATGGACATCTGGACAGTTTGGAGTGTGACATGCCCTATGGAAGTGTTAAGTGACCATTGACCAAATCTTAACTAGTTCTAGGATTATCATATCATTTCTCTTGAGTATTCAATTGACAATTTGTTTTAAACAAATTCTTGAATGATAGTCTTTGGATAAAGGGGGAGATGGGTTTGGGAAGGTATTTTGAGTTCCTAAAATAATCATGATCTAAAACACTGGAAAGTAGCCATTGCCATGCCAGCTAACTTTTCTTCTACTATATATTCATTTTCACTAAGCTTAGTAAAATTATAAATGATATAGCACAGAGGAGTTGAGGGTCTAGGGAGCAAAGGATCAAGCGAACTGAATTTGGACACTTTAACTTGAGCGTGTATCAGGACAGATCCAGTTGAAATATCCCCACCTTCACGTCTCCCCACACCTCCCCTCCCTCCAAAGCAAGTAATTTTAAATTTTGACATTTTACAAATAATATTGGTGAGCACCATCATGTAACCAGTATCATTAATAAAACTAGGGTGTAGCTAATGTAACGCATTTGCCAGTATTTGGGGAAAACCTCCATGTAGAGAGATGAGTAGTCATACACAGTCATTGTACAAGCTAAACATTTGTACACAGAGGAATTATCTTTAAAAGAAACCCAAGAAAGACATTGTCTTTGTCATAACAACTTTTTAAATTAACTTTTTATTTTGGAATAACTCTAGATTTACAGGAAAGTTGCAAAGATAGTACAGAGTAGTTCAATATACACTCCACCGAGTTTCTCAACTTAAGTTTTTATTGTATTATTTTTTAAAACGAATGGAGCCTAAGTAGACATGACTACTAAATAATATGGTGTCCTGGATGGAATCCTGGAACAGAAAAAGGACATTAGGTTAAAACTAAGGAAATCTCAGTACAGTGGGGACTTCAGTTAATAACAATAATAATATATCAGCAGTGGCTTATTAATTGTGACAAATGTACTATACTAATGTAAGATGTTAATAATGGGCTAAACTGGCCATAGCGTATATGAGAACCCTGAACTATCTTTGCAATGTTTCTATAAATCTAAAACTTTTAAAATAAAAAGTATTTTTAAAAGTATCATCCCCCCCAGAAAAAGTTAATCATATATTCATTATCTACTCTGCCCTCAGCACTTTTGGTTGGTGTTACAAGTGTCAGTTCTTTGTGAATTCACACAGTGAATCAAAAAACATTCTGTGAGTATCTATTGTGTTCCTGACACTGTTGCAGCTACATAGGATGCAAAGATGAATAGGACACAGTGCCTGCCCTCAAGGGACTCTGATCTACTCAAGGCAGGAGACAGCGTAATGTGGGATTAGGGCTATAGTGGAGACAGAGCTTGTGGGCTTGGGAAACCAGGGGCTGGAGTCACTTATTTCACTGGGGTTGGAGTGAAACCAAGTGTTACAAAATGGCTAACTCTGAGACAAAAGCAGTGGACTGGAAACCAAAGGAACTTTAAACAAATATCTAACAATTAGAAGGTGATAGCAAAGGTATAGTGACATTCATAGGAAACAAGCGTCATAAGAACAACTGTATCCAGTGGTGACTTATTACAAGTAGGACTACAAATTACAAGATTTCTAGTCCCAGTAGAAAGCAAGTTCAATACAAGCCAGCAGTTTTCTTACATCAAAAACTGACATGAGGGGCTTCCCTGATGGCGCAGTGGTTGAGAGTCCGCTTGCCGATGCAGGGGACACGGGTTCGTGCCCAGGTCCGGGAAGATCCCACATGCCGCAGAGCGGCTGGGCCCATGGGCCATGGCCGCTGAGCCTGCGCGTCCGGAGCCTGTGCTCCGCAACGGGAGAGGCCCGCGTACCGCCAAAAAAAAAAAACTGACATGAGAAAGAAAAATACTAATAATATAACCTGCAGCCTAGGCAAAACACTCTTTGACATAAATCACAGCAATATTTATTTGGATCTGTCTCTTAAAGGAAGTAAAAGCAAAAATAAACAAATGAGACCTAATTAAACTTAAAAGCTTTTGCACAGCAAAGGAAACCATCGACAAAATGAAAAGACAACCTACTGAATGGGAGAAAATATTTGCAAGTGATATGACTGATAAGAGGTTAATATCCAACATATATAAACAGCTCATACAACTCAACATCAAAAAACAACCTGATTAAAAAATAGGCAGAAGAACTGAATAGAAATTTTTTCAAAGAAGAAACCCACATGAAAAGATGCTCAACATCGCTAATCATCCAGGAAATGCAAATCAAAACCACAGTGAGATATCACCTCACACCTGTCAGAATGGCCATCATCAAAAACACAAATAACAAATGCTGGCGAGGATGTGAAGCAAAGGGGACCCTCGTACACTGTTGGTGGGAATGTAAATTGGTGCAGCCACTGTGGAGAACAGTATGGAGGTTCCTTAAATTAAAAATAGACCTACGATATGACCCGGCAATTCCACTCCTGGGTATATACCTGAGAAAAACACAAAACACTAATTTGAAAAGATACATGCACCCCAATATTCATAGCAGTATTGTTTACGATAGCCAAAATATGGAAGCAGGCTAAATGTCCATCAGCCAATGAATGGATAAAGAAGATGTGGTACATATATACAATGGAATATTACTCAGCCATAAAAAGGAATGAAATAATGCCATTTGCAGCAACATGGATGGACTTGGAGGGCATTATGCTAAGTGAAATAAGAGACAGAGGAAGACAAATGCTGTGTGATGTCACTTGTATGTGGAATCTAAAAACTACAACAAAGTAGTGAATATAACAAAAAAGAAGCAGACTCACAGATACAGAGAACAAACTAATGGTTACCAGTGGGGAGGAGGGAAGGGACGATACAGGGGAGGGGAGGGGGAGGTACAAACTATTGGGTGTAAGATAGTCTATAAGGATGTATTGTACAACGCGGGGAACAAAGCCAATGTTTTGTAATAACTGTAAATGGACTATAACCTTTAAAATTGTTTTAAAAATTAAAAACAAGGGAAAAAACAATATAACTCGCAAGAACAAAAACATAGTATTTCTGTCCTCCTGGATGAGAAGCTGATCTTTACTAAAACAGCAAATCCAATTCTGATCTCATTTGATCATCCTTTTACCTATTATGTGCAGAGAATCATCTTTAAGTTAGATATACAAAAAATTAGAGAAGATTCAGAGAAGCAAAGGAAGCATTAAAATGGAAACTAAAGGCCATTTTAAAAGCCATAAAATTGCTTAGTACAGAAAAAAAGAATTCTATCTTCCTAACTTTCCATTAATGGAAAGGTTATTATCAGAAGGGCACTGATACGGTCTTTTGAACAGAAGTAGATGGAAAAAGCCTTAAATTTAGCAAAATAAAATAAAATGAAGCATAAGCAAGTAATTTCCTAGTTTGAGAAAAATTAAACGTAACTACTTTAAAGTCAGTAATAGAAGGAAACCGCCCTCTTTGATTTAGGGGGCTGTCCTGCCCTTTGTTGGAGGTCTAGAAACGGATCATTGTTTCCAACCATTCAGATAAATAGGGTACTTTTTGGTTTGAATACAGTATTAGATACTAACAACATTTTAGCAGGACTGTAAATATCAGTGACTGTTTTGTGATCCTAAGACATAAATATGACAGTACATTTGGATTTGGGTTCCCAGAGGAAAATTAAATCCATCAAAAGCAAAGCAGAATCCCAGCTGGCAGAAGCACTTGACAGATTCAGAGAAGATAGGGTTTGCCTGTAATATATTCGATTCTCAACCTTTGTTTCAGCGTTAACATTTCTATCTTTTTAAGTGCTATTCCAGCCAATCCACCTGCATCAAATGAATAATGGCTTTCTATAAGAAGTAGCAATTTTTTTTCTGTTCCTGGATAATGAGAGCACCCATCTTTAGAAGTTTTTTTTTTTTTTCTTTAGACTCAGACTCCTCTTGCTTTTTTTTCATTGGAACTAATTACCAGGCGCTTTCAGAGCGTTGCTTTTCATGTACTATATATATTGTAGGCACACTATGTCCTTAGCGTGTTTCCATTTATAAAGAATACAATTAGCCTTTTTAATGCTTAGTTCAGTCACAATTAAAACTCTCCTAATGGTTAGGGATTGGTCTTTCCAAGGCTGAGAAGGTGTTTTAAATTATTCATTCCTCGGTTTGTTTCTTACGGCAGCCTCAGCTGTGCTTTATTATTCAAAGGTTAATGCAAACTGAGAAGTAGGTAAATTAAATCTGCTTGGCAGTGGGCAGCCCTTCGTATTAGCAGACGCTGAAAGATGGGGGTGGACAGTGTAAGTTATTTCCACCGTTGCGGCACTGCTAAAAGCAAAAACCACGAAATCCCTCAAAGATAGCCTGCTTCGACAGGCATTATTAAGGGATACTATAAATTGGTGGTTCTTAAGTAGCAGATCTTCAGTAAAATCTGTGTTTCACTTACAAAGAGAGAAGGCAGTGGCTGAACTCGGAAAGGTAATCATAGCTTCTGTAGTAAATGGATGTAGATGCCATGACTAATGAACTTCGTATAAGGTTAAATCACCAAGTTGAGTGTTAGAAGGCCCTTCCATAAATGTTTTACAAGGGCAGACTGCAGGATCTCGCATGAAAGTGAGGGCATGATGGATGTCCGTAGACCACTGAGCAGTGTGGAAGTGCAATCCTAACCCGACCCCGGGAGCCCAGTGGGGAGCAGAATGTTTCCAGAGCTTTTCGTGGGCTTCCCTTGTAAGAATGGGTGTTCTCCTCTTAGTATTCTGTAGTGACCTGTGTGGAGGTGGAGTCTGGGACGGAATGGATAGATATGGGGGGGGGGGTGATTCGCTTTGCTGGACACCTGCAACTAACACAACGTTGTAAGTTAGCTGTGCGCCAATACAATTTTAAAAAAAGAACGTGTGTTCTTTACAGCTATGGAATCAGGAATTTTGTAGACTCTTAAGGATGCCTGATAGACATAATGCCACGAATGATGGGGAGGGTAAAGGGCATAACTCCATAGATTCAGTGAACACACCAAACGTCGCAAAGTAACTTCTTAGTCTTCTGTTTGGTTCCCCATTCTCTCTTCTCCATCAGGCTATCTTGTGTGGCTGGTCTCATAAAAATTCACTAGAGGGCTTCCCTGGTGGTGCAGTGGTTGAGAGTCTGCCTGCCAATGCAGGGGACACGGGTTCGTGCCCCGGTCCGGGAGGATCCCCCGTGCCGCAGAGCGTCTGGGCCCGTGAGACATGGCCGCTGAGCCTGCACGTCCGGAGCCTGTGCTCCGCAACGGGAGAGGCCACAACAGTGAGTAGGCCCGCGTACCGAAAAAAAAAAAAATTCACTAGAGATGATCATACTAAGTGAAGTAAGGCAGACAGAGAAAGACAAATATCGTGCGATATCATTTATATGTAGAATCTAATTTTTTAAAAATGATACAAATAAACTTTTTTACAAAGCAGAAACAGACTCACAGACTTGCAAACCAAACTTATGGTTACCAAAGTGGGGGAACTGAGGCGAGGGGATAAATTAGGAGATTGGGATGAACATATACACAGTACTATATATAAAATAGGTAACTAATAAGGACCTACTGTATAGCACAGGGAACCCTATTCAATATTCTGTAATAATCTATATGGGAAAGGGATCTGAAAAAGAATAGATAGATAGATAGGTAGACAGATACCTGATTCACTTTGCTGTACACCCGAAACTAACACAACATTGTAAGTCAACAATACTCCAATAAAAATTAAATTTAAAAAAGTCACCTCCAGCTGGGGCAGCACTTGTGCCAAGAGCCCCCAGAGTTCAGTCACGTCCCTTCCAGCCCCTCTCTACAGAGCAGATAAGACAGTGGACCCACACTACCTCCCTGTTCTTACTCCCTGGGACCAAAATCTGTCTTCTCATCTTTGCTGATGGGCTGAAGGGAAGAAAGAATGACAGACGATGAAATATGTGCATGTCACTGAAAATCCGGAGTTGTTTTAAACACAAAGCCTGATTCTTTCCTGAAAGCCACTGTAGGGTATTAGGAAATCTTGGTTTGTGAGCCTCGAGGGGGTTTAAGGAGGAGAACAGTAACTGGCGTCATCTCGTTTGAGAATAATAATCCCGTCTCACATAGTTGTGGTGAAGGTTAAAAGAGATGATGCACGTGAAAGTGCTTTGTGCACGCTCTAAACCCGTCCAGTGATGAAAGATTGTTAAATCCTAAGTAAATATTACTAGAAAGATTGTTAACTAAGTTGCTAAATATTTACAGGATGTTAGCACTTTACATGTTTTCTTCAGACCGTAATGACTCTAATATGCTTTTTATTGGTACTCGTTTGTCATTTTAGCCAGTTCTCGTCTCTTCGACAGAAATGTAGGGAGCTGTGCTGACACCGTTTAGTTTATTATCAGGGCTACCGCGTCTTCCATTTCTCCTGCTCTCGTTCTATGCTGAGCCCTGCTGTCAGAGCACAGGGGGGAAAGGAGAAAAGGTTTTGAATGAGACAATCCAGGGTTTGAAACTCAGTTCCACCATTCACTGTGTAACCTTTGTCAAGCCACTGACCTTCTTTGAGCCTGAGTTTCAGAAAACAATAAGTTTGCAGAGTGGCAGTAATTTGAAGGAATATATGTTAAGGGTAATAGCTACCGTTTTTTAAAACACCCACTCTTTGCCAGGAGCTATACTTGACACTACATGTATTTAGTTCCTCTGACAGCCCTCGCAAGGTAAACAACGTTCCCTTTTACAGAGCAGTGTGGAATAGGCCTTGCCACCGTGTCTGAGTCTCAGTAAATGGAGCTCTTATTTACCACGAGGATTTCATTGTGTGATCCCTACTTAGAAACTTCCATCAGTGTCAGCCTTTAATGTCCATACTGGTCATCTGCAGCTCTTTTTTAATTTATTTTTTAAAATTAGTTTTCATTGAAATATGGTCGATTTACAATGTTCTGTTAGTTTCAGGTGTACAGCAGACTGAATCAGTTATACCTTATACATATACCCACTCTTTTTTAGATTCTTTTCCCGTATAGGTCATTCCAGAGTATTCAATAGAGTTCCCAGTACGATACAGTAGGTCCTTCTTAGTTATCTGTTTTATACATAGTAGTGTGTATGTGTTGATCCCGATCTCCCAATTCATTCCAACCCCCTCTGTAGCTCTTTTTGTAAAAGTAGGTTCTGTTGCGTGACGCTGCTGCTCTCTGGACCATACTTCAAGGCCCGCAGTGAATCCATCATCTGTGATAGTGGTTCTCAGTCCCAGGTGCTCTTCAGTTCTGATTCAGCTGGTCTTGGGTGGGACCCAGGCTTTTTTTTTTTAAGTTCTAGTTCAGTCCTTTTTTAAAGCACTAGACTCCTTTTATTCACTAAATGTGTGTGTGTGTGTGTGTGTGTGTGTGTGTGTGTGTGTGTGTGTGTGTAATATATATATATACACACAGTGGCGTTTCTCTGGTTGAATCTCAGGTGGGAGGGAGCAGAGAGATGAGTGATTCCCAAAAGACCTCGGTGGAGCCCTGCAGCTCCTAGAACCAACACATTTGAAAACCACAGGTCTCCAAAATCCAATTCCTATCATATCATTTAAGGCCCTACACCGCCTCACCTCAGCCACCTGCATATTTGCTGTTCTCCCAGCAGGGAACCCACTTCCGCCTCCCTGCTTTTTTTTGCGTGCAGTGCATTTCACCTGTTAGGCCCAAGCTTCCTGTACCTGTTGGAATCGACTTGATCTTTCACACAGTAAGTGGCAGAGCCGGGATTCAGACGCTGAGCCTCTCCGTGTGAAGCCCACTTCCTTTACCACTATGCTGTACTAATAGACTAGTCTTCTGCCCCAGATGTTTGTTATTTTTCAACAAGCATTTATGAAGTATCATGCATGCAGTTTCCTTTTGCCATTAGTCTCTTTTTGTTTGTTTGTTTGTTTTTTGCGGTATGCGGGCCTCTCACCGCTGTGGCCTCTCCCGTTGTGGAGCACAGGCTCGGGACGCGCAGGCTCAGCGGCCATGGCTCACGGGCCCAGCCGCTCCGCGGCATGTGGGATCCTCCCAGAGCGGGGCACAAACTGGCGTCCCCTGCATCAGCAGGCGGACTCTCAACCACTGCGCCAGCAGGGAAGCCCTGCCATTAGTCTTTGGGTTGACTTGTTTCCTCTCTCTCCTCTGGGCTAACCTTGGCCTCCAGGCAGCCAGGTGGAAGAAAACGGTGATGGTGAATCTTGGGGCCAGAGAGCAGCGTCAGGGATACAAAGAAAACCACGCAGGTTGTAGGATATCACAGCTGACCTTTTTGGAATAAATGAGGCAGCTCTGTGAGGAAATTGTTGCTTACCACTTTCCTATGAAAGAAACAAAGATTCTCAGGCAGTGAGAAGTGTATCTAGTATATTGGAGGTATCTAACCTGAGAAACAAAATTGCCTTGATAGTAACTCTGTATACAAACAAACAAATAAATCTTATCTCTCCTAAGAATAGTTAGCTGTCCTCGAGGTCCACCCGGCCCTAACATTTGAATAGAATTTTTACTTTGGCATAGTATAAATGTCAGAAAGTCATAGAGCTGCTGTTGAAATGATACCAGGGGATGTTACATTCTGTCCCCAGTGCGTGGTAACATTTTGGAGAGTTGAAACGTTTTGAGAAGGATTTGACTTCCTGCAAACTGAGCAGGGTCAGCAGGGGCTTGTCTGCTTGTCAAAGGCTTGTTCAACCTGCAGATAAGATCAGGAGACGCATTACAGCTCTACAGCCTTCCTGTCTAACACTTGGGGGTGGAGTGGGGATTTTAAATAATAAAGACACATGACGAGCCACATGGGCTAGCTCCAAAATTGTTCTTACAGTGCAGATAAGAGAGGGCTAATTCTGCAGGCCTGGGGACCTTGAGAGCTTCCATTTCTCACACAAACTAGAGAAAATGCACAGGAATTGAGGTGGGAGGTGAGCAGCAAAAGCAGGGTGGCAAGAAATGGTAGATTTCCTGAAGAAATGAAGAAAGTTGCTGTTTCTGCTTTGAAAAGTTAAAAAAAAAAAAGAGTTTGGGAGCTGAAATAAACATGGCTGTTCACCAGAGCTCTGAAGCTACCCTGAAACGTGCCCAGGATGTGAAGGCAGAAGACAGTCCAGATGTTGGTCTTGCTATCCGGTCTCCTGTCTGGAGCAGAGCAGTTTATCGTTGTGGTAGCCACGCGGCTTTTCCAGTTGAGTCTTGCTGTCTGATTAGCAGCAGTGGTGACGCAGGAAGAGCTCTTCTTGGGGTCAGAGGGCGCAGGTGTGTCCAGGTGTGGTCTTGGGCAAAGCACTTACTTCACTTTTCTGACCCTTAATCTTACCGCCTTTGAAATGAAGGCTTTGAAATAGAAGGGATTCCCAGCGGGAAAAGAGCTTTTTCATTTTTTCAAATTATTCCCTCCCCTGCCCTACCCCCACATACATGCTGAGCATCACTGCTGAAGTGGGTTATTTTTTCCGCAAGGCGAAGGTGCATTGAAAAAGATTTTTTTTTTTTTTTGCTGTGTTGGGTCTTCATTTCTGTGCGGCAAGCGGGGGCCACTCTTCATCACGATGCGCGGGCCTCTCACTGTCGCGGCCTCTCTTGTTGCGGAGCACAGGCTCCAGACGCGCAGGCTCAGTAGTTGTGGCTCACGGGCCTAGTTGCTCCACGGCATGTGGGATCCTCCCAGGCCAGGGCTCGAACCCGTGTCCCCTGCTTTAGCAGGTAGACTCTCAACCGCTGCGCCACCAGGGAAGCCCCGAAAAAGATTTTTTAAAGACTGAGAATAACTCCATCACCTTATTGCTGGAGGCCTTTCAGCTCACTAAAGGATTAAAAATTCTATAATTCAGTATTTTAAGTAATGCTGATTGATGTTACGCCTAACGGTCTAACTCAGTGGAATTCCAGTCCAGTTCTAATGCTTGCTTCTGGGTGATGAAAAAGTTGAACTAGATGGTTTCCAAAGTCTTTATGATTATAACCTTATTTCTGACAACCCACATATATAAAATAGGATGTGGTTCCTTTTGACTCTGTGACTTATCTTTGTGCTTACAAGTGAATGCGTCTTACGGAAATGTAGCTTAGAAGGGAAAGGGAGAATATACCATTTTTTCCCTGAGGTCTTCCTGCTTCCCAGTTTCTCTGCTTTTCCCTCCTCGCTATTTCATAGTTATGCCTCTTAAAATTATGTCTGTTGCACAGTTGTTCACTCAGTGCAATATATCACCTATTGGGAAAATTAAACACATACACCACACACTCCTGTATTATGTAACGTAGAAAGAAGCAAGGATGTCTAAGCTGTCATGAATATAACTGAAAGAGACTGCCTTCCTCGGTAACTTCTAGAAGGTTAGTTTATGACTTAGCCTACTATCTTTTCAGCTACTGCCTGCCCTGGGCAAAGGAAGTGCTGTGATTCTTAAGCAGTACTTATTTTGTGTTTAAAATTTTATTTTCCTCCTGTTTCTTCCTCTCAGCCCAGTCATTGACACTGTTAACAAAGCATCCAAAGTAGGTGAAAGTAACGACTTTTAAGATTTGGTAAAAGATAACTATAGTCAAATGATTTTTTTTTTTCATCTTTGCATCTCAAATCTGAGAAGGTGATTGAGGACAAAGGTCCTTCCCATTTATTAAAGCACTCATTCACAAAAAGCGTAAAATAATTATTTTTCTTGGACTACTTATCTTGGAGATAAGCACCATATCCTTGTGAGCTGGAAAGAAGCTGTATGAAACGGTACTTGGAGGAAATAGTAACAGTCCAATTCTGTTTGGAGCTTAGTGTACATAAGGGATCTTGTCTTTTTTTTTTTTAATTGTCCTTTCTTTTAGGATTTCACCCTTTTGCCTGATTCTTTTTTTTAATTTTTTCCTTTATATTGGAGTATATAGTTGATTCACAATGTTGTGTTAGTTTCAGGTGTATAACAAAGTGATTCAGTTATTCCATACTCAGCGCTGTTATATCCTAACTTCCTATGATGTTATGGTGGACTTCAGTGGTCCTGGTTCTTTAGAAAAAAATCACTGAATACAAACATAGGGACCCCCAGGAGTTTGTGAGGCACCATTCTCTATTTGTCCTCTCGAGAGCTGCAGACCTGGCTTGTTTTCTTAACAAGCCCTTTCACCATCAGAGTGAGTCCTCCTTTCCTGTGATCCAGAAAATGTTGTTCCTTAACATTTCTTCTTTCCCCAGTATTAAAGGCCCCATTCGTAACTGTTTGTATAATGTCATGTTTGCATAGAATGTTACCCCCCTGCCTTTGGGGGTAAGGAAGATGTCCTGGAGGAGAAGGCAGCTAAGTTAAGACCTCAAGGACAAGTAGAATGGTCAGACCTGCAGAGCATCTTAACCAAAAGCCCAGAAAGAACCCAGTCCCTGTGGAGGTTCTACAGGTGATTCCAGTATGCTTGGAGGATGGAGGGAGAGGGGGCTGCAAAGGATGAGGCCAGAGATGCACGCTGGAGCCAGATCTTTCTGGAAGACTTTGCGTGCTCCAGAGGAACCGGGGCTTGATCTTGAAGTTATTAAGAAGTCAGAGGAAACAGGGAAACAAGATCCCATTTAAAAGATTTCCTGGAGATTGCCCTCTCTGCCCTTCAGTGGAAGGATGGGAGGAAAGCAGAACTGGAAGCAGGGAGACCACAGAGGATGCCGGTGCCGTCATGGAAGTGACAGAGGATGCAGCCAGTAGACGGGTTAGGAAGGTACTATGGAGCACGATTCAGCAGGTTTTGGGGAACCTAATGAGAGGAGAAGGAGGCAGCACGGTCCCCGTCGACGGTCAGGTTTCCGACCAGGTTAGAGATTCTATCAGTGTTTGGTAGGTTGATTGTCGAAGGTGGATGATGAGATCCCGAGGTGGAAGGTGAGAAAAGGTGGCCGAGGGTAGAGCCCCCAGCGAGGCAGACGCTGAAGAGGTGTCATTGAAGAGGACAGAGGCGTCGGAGCGGTGCCCTGTCAGAGGAGGCTCTTAGATACCTGGGGAAGAGAGCTTTTCAGGAATCGGGGCGGGGGGCAGAGCTACGGAGAATTTTAGTAAAAGGAAGACAAAAAGCAAGCAACAAATAGGTCCGCGTATGACCTTGAGAGCG
This sequence comes from Orcinus orca, assembly GCF_937001465.1. Lineage (NCBI taxonomy): Eukaryota > Metazoa > Chordata > Mammalia > Artiodactyla > Delphinidae > Orcinus > Orcinus orca. The sequence goes on along the minus strand of NC_064563.1, from coordinate 5,479,237 downwards.
CTGAAAACATTTTCCCCCTTAAACCTCCCCACGCCCACATGTTTTTCCTCATTTCATTCAGACAGTTGTGTGGTTTTTCCCCTCTTCAGCTGCCTTTCCTACTATCCTTATCTGCAGCTGATCTGCGCCTTGCCTTTATATTTTCTTTCAACACACGGGAATAGAAACTACCCTTTCCTTCCAGTCTGACACTAGAGAAACACACGTTATTTATTATGTTGTAACCCCAGAAGCTCAAAATGCCTGCAGCTGTTTACTCGCACAGGGACTTTGGACATGGGTGCAGTATATCATTTGTGTGTGAATGACGTGCCTCCCGGTGGGAAGGGGTGAATTCAGCTCCATGGAGTCTGATGTATAAGCAGAGATTGCCAGAGCTCCTGAGAGGTCCCCTGGTACCGTCTTCTCCTTGCTACCGTCTTCTCCTTGCTACCCTGTCCCGTCGATTTCAGATGAGTATTGGCACATCAGAGAATCTCTCCAAAGGCAGGTTCCTTGTCCCGGGGAGCCCAGGCATCCTTCCTCTTTACCTGGCTTGGAGTCAGCATTAACGAAAAGGCAGCAGGCACAGCCAGAAACTCTCAGTCTTAGAGTCACAGCTGTGGCGCAGCACATTCAAAGTATTCAGATATATTTAGAGCATCTTACGATCTTAAATACAGTGAGCACTTAGTCCTTCCTTTTCGTCAGTTTTATTGTAAATGTGTAACATTTCATATATACATAAGGGCTCTTCCACTGTAGAGAACGGCATTGAAAGCCAAACAGTTTATAACACTGATTCTCTAAAGGATTTCTCCAAGCAGCAGCTTTGGCCCTTCAACCAATTAGTAATTTGTGAACTGATATTTGCATTTTAATAGATTTGTCTTTTATTTGCAGTTTAACTCTGTTAACTGTGTTTATTTTTCTTCTTTAAAAAATAAAGTCTGGGAGTTCCCTGGTGATCTAGTGGTTAGGATTCGGCGCTTTCATTTCAGTGGCCTGGGTTCAATCCCTGGTTGGGGAACCGAGATCCTGCAAGCTGAGCGGTGCCGTGCCCCCCCCCCCCCCCGCAAAAAAAAAAATCTGATTGGTGCAGCCACTATGGAAAACTGTATGGAGGTTCCTCAGAGAACTGAAAATAGAGTTGCCATATGATCCAGCAATCCCACTCCTGGGCATATACCCGGACAAAACTCTAATTCAAAAAGTTACATGCACCCCTATGTTCACAGCAGCGCTATTTACAGTAGCCAAGACATGGAAGCAACCTAAACGTCCATCGACAGATGAATGGATAAAGAAGAAGTGGTACATATACACAATGGAATATTACTCAGCCATAAAAAAGAGTGAAGCAGTGCCATTTGTAGCAACATGGATGGACCTAGAGATTCTCATACTAAGCAAAGTAAGTCAGAGAAAAACAAACACCATATGATATCACTTACACGTGGGATCTAAAATATGACACAAATGAACTTATCTACAAAACAGAAACAGACTCACAGACATAGAGAAGAGACTTGTGGTTGCCGGAGCTGGGGGGATGGTTGGGAAGGATTGGAAGTTTGGGATTAGCAGATGCAAACTGTTATACAGAGAATGGATAAACAGGGTCCTACGGTATAGCACAGGGAACTACATTCAGTATCCTGTGATAAACCATAATGGAAAAGAATACGAAACAGAATGTATATATATGTATAACTCAATCATTTTGCTGTACAGCAGAAAATAATACAACATTGTATATCAACTATACTTCAATAATAAATTTTTAAAAATAAATAAATAAAATCTGAAAATTAAAGAAAATTAAGGGTACTGAACATTAAGAATACCGCAAGTGGGAAAACGTTGCTAAATATAATAACTTCATACCTAAAAGTCCTGATTGTAAATAAACATTCCATTTAATGCAAAATTTGGTTTCCTGGGAGCGGCAGCTATGAATTCTAATGGTTTCCAAAGTTTCGCCCTAAATACACATCATAAGATTAGATGGCAGGGTGATGATGAAGAGAAAGATGATTGCCATTATTTGTGCACAGGTCTTGGTAGCCTGCTTTCTAGTCCTGGTATCCTGAAACCTTTGTTAGAAAACCACCAGGCAGTAACCTCTTGAGTGTGTTGGTGAACTTTTGTGCCACCCACAGGCATAACTGCGACACCAATAGCAGCTAACATTTGGAGGCTTACCATTTGGACTGTTATAGACCCATTTTCCAAGCTCTGTGAGTCCAGTTCCACTAAAATTTCACAGCTGGTCCTCCGGGTCGGTGCTGTAACGGCCCCATTTTGCAGATGAGAAAACTAAAACATAGAGAGATGACTTATTTACCCAGGGTCATACAGGTGCTCAGTGGGAGGGCTGGGAGTCAGGCAAATCTGGCTCAGAGCCTGTCCACGGGCTTCCCCACTGTACTGCAAGTGTCCTCTGGCACCAGCCTCTATTTGACCAATTGAAGAAAGAAGGGATAGTTTAAAGGGTAAAACAGTCTGCAGCATCTGCTTCTCACTTTTTGGGCCAGTCAGAGTGTATAAAAGCCCATTCTTCCGTTTTGTATAGATGTAAATAATTCTTTTTTTAATAAATTTATTTATTTATTATTTATCTTGGGCTGCGTCGGATCTTTGTTGCTGCACACAGGCTTTCTCTAGTTGAAGCGAGTGTGGGCTACTCTTCGTTGTGGTGCGCAGGCATCTCATTGAGGTAGCTTCTCTTGTAGTGGAGCATGGGCTCTAGGTGCGCGGGCTTCAGTAGTTGTGACACACGGGCTCAGTAGTTGTGGCTCGCGGGTTCTAGAACACAGGCTCAGTAGTTGTGACGCACAGGCTTAGTCGCTCCGCGGCATGTTGGATCTTCCTGGACCAGGGATCGAACCCATGTCCCCTGCATTGGCAGGCGGACAGATTCTCAACCACTGCGCCACCAGGCAAGTCCCTAGACCCAAATAATTCTGACATATTAAAAAAATATTCTGGGGGGACCTTCAAGATGGCGAAGGATAAGACATGGAGATCACCTTCCTCCCCACAAATACATCAAAAATGCATCTACATGTAGAATAACTCCTACAGAACACCTACTGAAGGCTGGCAGAAGACCTCAGACTTCCCAAAAAGGCAAGAAACTCCCCACGTACCTGGGTAGGGCAAAAGAAAAAAGGAAAAACAGAGACAAAAGAATAGGGATGGGACCTGACCCTCTGGGAGGGAGCTGTGAAGGAGGAAAAGTTTCCACACGCCAGGAAGCCCCTTCACTGGTGCAGACTGGGGCTGGGCAGGGGGAAACTTTGGAGCCGCGGAGGAGAGCGCAGCCACAGGGGCGCGGAGGGCAAAGTGGAGAGATTCCCGCACAGAGGATCAGTGCTGACCAGCACTCACCAGCCCGAGAAGCTTGTCTGCTCACCCGCCGGGGCGGGCGGGGGCTGGGAGCTGAGGCTCGGGCTTTGGAGGTCAGATCCCAGGGAGAGGACTGGGGTTGGTGGCGTGAACACAGCCTGAAGGGGGCTAGTGCACCACAGCTAGCTGGGAGGGAGTCCGGGAAAAAGTCTGGAGCTGCCGAAGAGGCAGGAGACCATTGTTCTGGGGTGCGCAAGGAGAGGGGATTCAGAGCACCGCCTAAATGAGCTCCAGAGACGGGCGCGAGCCACGGCTATCAGCGCGGACCCCAGAGACGGGCATGAGTCTCTAAGGCTGCTGCTGCCGCCACCAAGAAGCCTGTGTGCGAGCACGGGTCGCTATCCACACTTCCCTTCCTGGGAGCCTGTGCAGCCCGCCACTGCCAGGGTCCCGTGATCCAGGGACAACTTCCCCGGGAGAACACACGGTGCGCCTCAGGCTGATGCAGTGTCACGCTGGCCTCTGCCCCTTAGGCTTAACCCCGCATTCCATACCCCTCCCTCCCCCCGGCCTGAGTGAGCCAGAGCCCCGATTCAGCTGCTCCTTTAATCCCGTCCTGTCTGAGCGAAGAACAGACGCCCTCCAGCGACCTACACACACAGGCGGGGCCAAATCCAAAGCTGAACCCCGGGAGCTGTGCGAACAAAGAAGAGAAAGGGAAATCTCTCCCAGCAGCCTCAGGAGCAGCGGATTACATCTCCACAATCAACTTGATGTACCCTGCATCTGTGGAATACCTGAATAGACAACGAATCATCCGAAATTGAGGCTGTGGACTTTGGGAGCAACTGTAGGCTTGGGGTTTGCTCTCTGCATGTAATTTGTTTCTGGTCTTATGTTTATTTTAGTTTAGAGCTTATTGTCATTGGTAAATTTGTTAATTGATTTGGTTGCTCTCTTCTTTTTTTAAAAAAAAATATATATTTTTTCCTTTTTCTCTTTGTTGAGTGTGTATGTATATGCCTCTTTGTGTGATTTTATCTGTATAGGTTTGCTTTTACCATTTGTCCTAGGGTTCTGTCTATCCGTTTTTGTTTTTGTTTTTTTAGGATAGTTTTTTTTTTTTTTTTTTGGTGCTACGCGGGCCCCTCACTGCTGTGGCCTCCCCCGTTGCGGAGCACAGGCTCTGGACGCGCAGGCCCAGCGGCCATGACTCACAGGCCCAGCCGCTCCACGGCATGTGGGATCTTCCCGGACCGGGGCACGAACCCGTGTCCCCTGCATCGGCAGGTGGACTCTCAACCACTGCGCCACCAGGAAAGCCCCTAGGATAGTTTTTAATGCTTGTTATCATTGGTGGATTTGTTTATTGGTTTGGTTGCTCTTTTCTTTTTATTACTTTTTTATTCTTTTATTTTAATGATATTTTTTATTTTAATAACTATATATATTTTTTTCTTCCTTTCTTTCTTTTTCCCTCCATTTTTGTCTGAGCCGTGTGACTGGCAGGGTCTTGATGTTCTGGCCGGGTGTCAGGCCTGAGACTCTGAGGTGGGAGAGCCAAGTTCAGGACATTGATCCACCAGAGACCTGCCGGCCTCACATGATATCAATCAGTGAGAACTCTCCCGGAGATCTCTGTCTCAATGCTAAGACCCAGCTCCACTCAATGACCAACAAGCTTCAGGTCTGGACGCCCCATTCCAATCAACCAGCAAGACAGGAACACACCCCCACCCATTAGCAGAGAGGCTGCCTAAAATCATAACAGTTCACAGACACCCCAAAGCACACCACCGGACACGGTCCTGCCCACCAGAAAGACAAGGTCCAGCCTCATCCACCAGAACACAGGCACCAGTCCCCTCCACCAGGAAGCCTACACAACCCACTGAACCAACCTGAGCCACTGGGAGCAGACACCAAAAACAATGGGAACTACGAACCTGCAGCCTGCAAAAAGGAGACCCCAAACACAGTAAGTTAAGCAAAATGAGAAGACAGAAAAACACACAGCAGATGAAGGAGCAAGATAAAAACCCACCAGACCTAACAAATGAAGAGGAAATAGGCAGTCTACCTGGAAAAGAATTCAGAGTAATGACAGTAAAGATGATCCAAAATCTTGGAAATAGAATGGAGAAAATACAAGAAATGTTTAACAAGGACCTTCAAGAACTAAAGAGCAAACACAACAAGTGAAATTTAAAATTCTCTAGAAGGAATCAACAGCAGAATAACTGAAGCAGAAGAACAGATAACTGACCTGGAAGGTAAAATAGTGGAAATAATGACCACAGAGCAGAATAAAGAAAAAAGAATGAAAAGAATTGAGGACAGTGTCAGAGACCTCTGGGACAACATTAAATGCACCAACATTCGAATTATAGGGGTTCCAGAAGAAGAAGAGAAAAAGAAAGGGACTGAGAAAATATTTGAAGAGATTATAGTTGAAAACTTCCCTAATATGGGAAAGGAAATAGTCAGTCGCTTTCAGGAAGCACAGAGAGTCCCATACAGGATAAATCCAAAGAGAACCATTGCCAAGACACATATTAATCAAACTGTCAAAAATTAAATACAAAGAAAATATATTAAAAGCAGCAAGGGAAAAGCAACAAATAACATACAAGGGAATTCCCATAAGGTTAACAGCTGATCTTTCAGCAGAAACTCTGCAAGCCAGAAGGGAGTGGCAGGACATATTTAAAGGGATGAAGGGGAAAAACCTACAACCAAGATTACTCTACCCAGCAAGGATTTCATTCAGATTCGACGGAGAAATTAAAACCTTTACAGACAAGCAAAAGCGAAGTGAATTCAGCACCACCAAACGAGCTTTACAACAAATGCTAAAGGAACTTCTCTAGGCAGGAAACACAAGAGAAGAAAAAGACCTACAAAAACAAACCCAAAACAATTAAGAAAATGGTAATAGGAACAAACATGTCAGTGATTACCTTCAATGTAAATGGTTGAAAGGCTCCAACCAAAAGACACACACTAGCTGAATAGATACAAAAACAAGACCCGTATATATGCTGTCTACAAGAGACCCACTTCAGACTTAAGGACACACACAGACTGAAAGTGAGGGGATGGAAAAAGATATTCCATGCTAATGCAAATCAAAAGATAGCTAGAGTAGCAATTCTCATGTCAGACAAAATAGACTTTAAAATAAAGATTATTGCAAGAGACAAAGAGAACACTACATAATGATCAAGGGATTAATCCAGGGAAAAGATATAACAATTGTAAATATTTATTCATCCAGCATAGGAACACCTCAATACATAAGGCAAATGCTAACAGCCATAAAGGGGAAATCAATAATACTAGGGGACTTTAACACCCTGCTTCGGCAATGGACAGATCATCCAAAATGAAAATAAGGAAACACAAGCTTTAAATGATACATTAAACAGGATGGACTTAATTGATATTTATAGGACATTCCATCCAAAAACAACAGAATACACTTTCTTCTCAAGTGCTCATGGAACATTCTCTAGGATATATCATATCTTGGGTCACAAATCAAGCCTTGGTAAATTCAAGAAAACTGAAATCATATCAAGTATCTTTTCTGACCACAATGCTATGAGACTAGATATCAATTACAGGAAAAAATCTGTAAAAAATAGAAACACATGGAGGCTAAACAATACGCTACTTAATAACCAAGAGATCACTGAAGAAATCAAAGAGGAAATCAAAAAATACCTAGAAACAAGTGACAATGAAAACACGACTACCCAAAACCTGTGGGATGCAGCAAAAGCAGTTCTAAGAGGGAAGTTTATAGCAATAAAATCCTGCCTCAAGAAACAAGAAAAATCTCAAATAAACAATCTAACCTTCCACCTAAAGCAATTAGAGAAAGAAGAAAAAAAAAAAAAAAAAACCAAAGTTAGCCAAAGGAAAGAAATCATAAAGATCACATCAGAAATAAAAAGAAATGAAGGAAACGATAGCAAAGATCAATAAAACAAAAAGCTGGTTCTTTGAGAAGATAAAATTGATAAACCATTAGTCAGACTCATCACGGAAAAAAGGGAGAAGAGTCAAATCAATAGAATTAGAAATGAAAAAAGGAGAAGTAACAACTGACACTGCAGAAATACAAAGGATCATAAGAGACTACTACAAGCAACTATATGCCAATAAAATGGACAACCTGGAAGAAATGGACAAAATCTTAGAAAAGCACAACCTTCTGAGACTGAACCAGGAAGAAATAGAAAATATAAACAGACCAATTACAAGCACTGAAATTGAAACTGTGATTAAACAGCTTCCAACAAACAAAAGCCCAGGACCAGATGGCTTCACAGGCAAATTCTATCAAACATTTAGAGAAGAGCTAACACCTATCCTTCTCAAACTCTTCCAAAATATAGCAGAGGGAGGAACACTCCCAAACTCATTCTACGAGGCCCTGATACCAAAACCAGACAAAGACGTTACAAAAAAAGATTACTACAGGCCAATATCACTGATGAACGTAGATACAAAAATCCTCAACAAAATACTAGCAAACAGAATCCAGCAGCACATTAAAAGGATCATATACCATGATCAAGTGGGGTGTATCCCAGGAATACAAGGATTCTTCAATATACGCAAATCAATCAATGTGATACACCATATTAACAAACTGAAGGAGAAAAGCCATATGATCATCTCAATAGATGCAGAAAAAGCTTTCGACAAAATTCAACACCCATTTATGATAAAAACTCTCCAGAAAGTGGGGAAAGAGGGAAACTACCTCAACATAATAAAGGCCATATATGACAAACCCACAGCCAACATTGTTCTCAATGGTGAAAAACTGAAATCATTTCCTCTGAGATCAGGAACAAGAGAAGGATGTCCACTCTCACCACTATTCAACATAGTTTTGGAGGTTTTAGCCACAGCAATCAGAGAAGAAAAAGAAATAAAAGGAACCCAAATCAGAAAAGAAGTAAAGCTGTCACTGTTTGCAGATGTCATGATACTGTACATAGAGAATCCTAAAGATGGAACCAGAAAACTACTAGATCTAATCAATGAATTCGGTTAAGTAGCAGGATACAAAATTAATGTACAGAAATCTCTTGCATTCCTATACACTAATGATAAAAAATCTGAAAGAGAAATTAAGGAAACACTCCCATTTACCATTGCAACAAAAAGAATAAAGTACCTAGGAATAAACCTACCTAAGGAGGCAAAAGACCTGTATGCAGAAAACTATAATACACTGATGAAAGAAATTAAAGATGATACAAATAGATGGAGAGATATACCATCTTCTTGGATTGGAAGAATCAACATTATAATAAGGACTATACTACCCAAAGCAATCTACAATGATTCAATGCAATCCCTATCAAACTACCAATGGCATTTTTCACAGAACTAGAACAAAAAATTTCACAATTTGTACGGAAACACAACAGACCCCGAATAGCCAAAGCAATGTTGAGAAAGAAAAACGGAGCTGGAGGAATCAGTCTCCCGGACTTCACACTATTCTACAAAGCTACAGTAATCAAGACAGTATGGTACTGGCACAAAAACAGAAATGTAGATCAATGGAACAGGATAGAAAGCCCAGAGATAAACCCATGCACACATGGTCGCCTTATTTTTGATAAGGAGGCAAGAATATACAGTGGTGAAGAGACAACCTCTTCAATAAGTGGTGCTGGGAAAACTGGACAGCTACATGTAAAAGCATGAAATTAGAACCTTCCTTAACACCACACACAAAAGTAAACTCAAAATGGATTAAAGACCTAAATGTAATGCTGGACACTTTAAAACTCTTAGGGGAAAACATAGGCAGAATACTCTATGATATAAATCACAGCAAGATCCTTTTTGATCCACCTCCTAGAGAAATGGAAATAAAAACAAAAATAAACAAATGGGACCTAATGAAACTTAAAAGCTTTTGCACAGCAAAGGAAACCATAAACAAGACGAAAAGACAACCTTTAGAATGGGAGAAATTATTTGCAAATGAAGCAATTGACAAAGGATTAATCTCCAAATTATACAAGCAGCTCAATATCAAAAAAACAAACAACCCAATCTAAAAATGGGCAGAAGACCTAAATAGACATTTCTCCAAAGAAGGTATATAGATTGCCAACAAGCATATGAAAGGATGTTCGACACCACTAATCATTAGAGGAATGCAAATCAAAACTACAATAAGGTATCAACTCACACCAGTCAGAATGGTCATCATCAAAAATTCTACAAACAAGAAATGCTGGAGAGGGTGTGGAGTAAAGGGAACCCTCTTGCACTGTTGGTGGGAATGTAAATTGATACAGCCACTGTGGAGAACAGTATGGAGGTTCATTAAAAAACTACCATATGACCCAGCAATCCCACTACTGGGCATATACCCTGAGAAAGCCGTAATTCAAAAAGAGTCATGCACCACAGTGTTCATTGCAGCTCTATTTACAATAGCCAGGACATGGAAGCAACCTAACTGTCCGTCGACAGATGAATGGATAAAGAAGATGTGACACATATATACAATGAAATATTACTTAGCCATAAAAAGAAACAAAATTGAGTTATTTTAGTGAGGTGGATGGACCTAGAGTCTGTCATACAGAGTGAAGTAAGTCAGAAACAGAAAAACAAATACTGTATGCTAACACATATATATGGAATCTTAAAAAAAAAAAAAAACGTGGTTTTGAAGAACCTAGGGGCAGGACAGGAATAAAGACACAGATGTAGAGTATGGACTTGAGGACACGGGGAGGGGGTAGGGTAAGCCTGGATGAAGTGAGAGAGTGGCATGGACGTATATACACTACAATATGTAAAATAGATAGCTAGTGGGAAGCATGCACATAGCACAGGGAGATCAGCTCGGTGCTTTGTGTCCACCAAGAGGGGTAGGATAGGGAGAGTGGGAGGGAGACTCAAGAGGGATGGGATATGGGGATATATGTATACGTATAGCTGATTCACTTTGTTATACAGCAGAAACTAACACACCATTGTAAAGCAATTATACTCCAATAAAGATGTTAAAAAAAAAACAAACACAACATTTTAAATCAACTATACTCCGGTAAAATTTTTTTTAATTAAAAAGTAAAAATAAAGCACCCATCTGTTTTTCAGGTAGGTTGTCACTACTAGTAATTTCTCAGAAAGACACATTTTGGCAGCATGAACCAACTCAGAGTGATACTGTTAACTGAGTTATTTAATCCACTGTTAGTAAGTACATGGACAGCTTACTGACTTAAAAGAAGCAATAAAATTTGGAGTTCTGACTGAGAGCCAGATAAAACTTGGAATGGGCACAGATGGAATATACGTTATCTGCAGACACGGCCCAGTTTGTGAAGTGTCTCCTGCCCTGTGCTTTTGATGTCCTTCTTTGGTGGCACTATTGGTGACTCCTTAATTAGCCGACATTATATAACTAACTGTGGTGACCATTCTTGGAAAATCATCTTAAAATTCCTCAAAGTGACTCACAAATTATGTCTTCAGATTTGGGAAATGTGTCTCTGCACACTGTTTCATAGCTGTGCGCTCTCCTGTGTGTATTTTTTAAACTAAATTTCATCTACCTTGAAGTAATGTTGTAAGTACAAACCTATAATTTACTTTTAAGCCCTTCCTTCTAATAAACTTATCTATGTGTATTGCATCTAATTATAGCTCCGGGCGTAACCATGTGTATTATTCATCTAAATGAGTGTGCTTGTCTGGCAACAAGGGCTGTTGTTGGCAAGGTTTTGCTGTCATCTGGCCTGAATATTCTGTCTGCCTCACTGTCTGCTTCAGGAGAGGGAGATCAGTGGTCAGATGGGGCAGGGAGGCTGCACCCCAGTCCCTTGCACCATGTTTCAGTACTTGGCCATAAACTTGGCTAACTGTGATTTTCTTTTATTTTATTTTACTACATCTTATTTTAAATAAGAGAAATCAAACTGCAGAAATAAAATTGAACTCTCCTTCATTCTCTGTGTTCAGATTTCCTCCCCTCACCCCCTCCAATTCTCCCCTGTTCCTTGCACAGCTACCATCTTGAATTTGGGTGTATTTTTCCAGTTCATTTCCTGAAAGACATTGACATAGATTTGTATGCATAAATGATATAAAATGTTGTTTTATTAATATGTTTCTAGTTTCTATAGTAGGATCACACTGTACCTGTGCTACAACTTGCTGTTGGCATAGTTTATCTTAATATGAAAATGTGATACAGATCTAAGATATCTAACTCCTAAGTAAGTTATGAAACCTAGTAATAAAACAAATAACTCCTGAATCCACCACACATCCTGAGAAGCAGAACATCCCCAGAACCATTGAAGCTCCTGTGTGCTACTTCTCCACTCTACCCAGGAGACTCCTCTCTGGAACTTTTTGTATATGTCCCTCCATAATTTATTTTCCTGTTTGCTTTTAAACTTTGTAGAAATAGTGTCATACCATATATATTCCTTTTAGACTTGCTTTTTTATCCAATATGCTATTTCTAAGATTTATCAATGTTAGTCTATATATTTTCACTGCTGTGTAGTATTCCTTTGGGTGAATGTATCCATTTTTCTGTCACTGAACATCTGTGTTGTTTCTAATGTTGCTATTACAAATAGCGCATCCATGAACATTCTTGTACATGTCTTCTGGTGCATGGGTAAAAGTTTTTCTGGGGTGTGTACCTAGGAGTGAAATTCCTGTGTTGTAATATAGAACTGTCTATATCCAACTGAACTAGGGAAGTCCACGTCCTCATTCAGAGTGATTGGCACGCTTATCAACAATGGATAGTTCTTGTTTTTCCACATCTTCATCAACACTAGGTTTTGTCAGGCATTTATTTTTGCCTGTATATTTTGTGAAATAATATTAAATTGTAATTTTGTTTCCTTTCTCTTATTTTAATGAGATTGAGCATTTTTCATATGATGATGGCCATTCGTGTTTCCTCTTTTTTCCCTTCTAATGGATCGTTAGTCTTTTCCTTATTGATTGGTAGGAATTTGTATATTATGGACACTAGAATTTTGTCAGTTTTATATGATCCAGGTATCTTTTCTCAGTTCATGGCTTGCCTTGTCACCCTCTTTAGCCACACTCCAAAACTTGTGATTTCTGCACTTAAGTGTTTAATCCATCTGCAACAGAGTCTTGCATATTTATTGAGGTAGAAATCAAATTTCTGCTGCCCAAAGACAGAACTGTTTTCTTAGCCCCATCAGTTCTGACATATATCAGATTTTCATATGTGTGTAGAAAAGTTTCAGGAGCTTCTTGGAGCTCCCAAACGCCTTCTAGAATCAACGTGTCAAGTTTCGTTTTTTAAAAAACTGTTGGACTGTGGATTAGAATTGCATTGGATCAGGGAGAAATTGACATACCCAGGATCCTGGGTCTTCCTACCTATAAACTTGGTGTCTTCATCTATTGATATTTAATTTTCTTGAGTGTATTTCAATATGTTTTATAATTTTCTCCATAAAAATCTTACATATTTTTATGAAATTTATTCATAAGTTTCTCATATTTTTAATACTATTTATAAAAGTATCTTAAAATAATTTTTTTTTTTTTTCGGTACGCGGGCCTCTCACTGCTCCTGTTGCGGAGCACAGACTCCGGTCGCGCAGGCTCAGCAACCATGGCTCACGGGCCCAGCCGCTCTGCAGCCCGTGGGATCCTCCTGGACCGGGGCACGAACCCGTGTCCCCTGCATCAGCAGGCAGACTCTCAACCACTGCGCCACCAGGGAAGCCCTAAAATACATTTTCTAATTTTGCTGTTGTGTTGAATGCAGTTGATTTTGCCTGTTGATCTTACATCCAGCTACTTTGCTAAACTTTTATTAAATTTAATTATGTATCGATTTGGGGAGGTTTTTTCTGTGTACATAAATACTGCAAATGCCAACAGCTTTATTTCTTCCATCCCAATCCATAAATCTTTTGGGTTTTTCCCTGTGCCCTTTCATACCTTGATGAACATGAGCTCTAATACAGTAATGATTAGAAATGGATATAGTGGGCATCCTTGTCATGTTCCTCAGTTTTTAAAGGGTGTGCTTTAATATTTTACCATTGAATATATAGTTGCTATGAGGTTTTTGGTATATGCTTTTTATCAGGTTAAAGATGTTTCTTACTATTCTAATTTTGCTAGGAGTTTTTATCTTAAATAGCTATCATTTTTAATAAAAAAGCACCTATGGAGTGCTTTTTCTGCACCTCTTAGAGATTATCATTTTCTTCTACTTTAATGTGTTATAAGGTAAATTACAATAATAATTTTCTATTATTAAACTATCCTTGCATTCCCAGAATAATCCGAACTTGGTTATGATGAATGCTTTTTTGGATTTTGGGTTTTTGTGGGGGGTTTTTTGGTGTCACCATACAAAAATGTTCCATAATTATTGACTGTATACTTCATACCTGTGACTCATTTATTTTGTAACTGCCAAGTTTGTACCTCTTAATGTCCGTCACCTGTTTCTCTCATCCGCCAACCTCTCCTCCCCTCTGGCAGCCACCTGTTTGTTCTCTGTATCTGAGTCTGTTCTGTTTTCTTACATGTATTCTTTTGCTTTTTAGATTCCACATGTAAGTGACATGATGTGGCATTTGCCTTTCTCTGTCTGACTTATCTCACTTAGCATAATGCCCTCAAGGTCCATCCATGTTGTCCCAAATGGCAAGATGTCATACTTTTATGGCTCAGTAATATTCCATTGTGTGTATATGTATGTACCACATCTTCTTCATTCATTCATCTATCGATGGTACTTAGGTTGCATTTTTGTATTTTGGCTAGTGTAACTAATGCTGCAGTGAACACTGGGATGCATATATCTTTTCAGTTACTTTTCAAATTACTGTTTTAATTTCTTCAGATAAATACCCAGAAGCAGAATTACTGGACTGTATGGTAGTTCTATTTTTACTTTTTTGAGTAATCTCTGTACTGTTTTCCATAGTGGCTGTACCAATTTACATTCTCACCAACAGTACACAAGGCTTCCCCTTTTGTTCACATCCTCGTCAACACTTGTTAATTGTTGTCTTTTCGATGATAGCCATTCTGACAGGTGTGAGGTGATATCTCATTGTGGTTTTTTTTTTTTTTTTTTTTTTTTCATTGTGGTTTTGATTTGCATTTCATGATTAGTGATGTTGAGCGTCTTTTCATGTGCTTGTTGGCCATCTGTATGTCTTCTTTGGAGAAATATCTGTTCAGGTCCTCTGCCCATTTTTTAATAGGTTGTATGTTTTTTGATGTTGAGTTGTATGGGTTCTTTGTATACCTTGGGTATTAACCCCTTATTGAACGTATCATTTACAAATATCTTCTCCCATTCAGTAGGCTACCTTTTCATTTTGATGATAGTTTTCTTCACTGTGCAAAGGCTTTTTAGTTTGATGGAGTCCCATTTGTTCATTTTTGCTTTTGTTTCCCTAGCCTGAGGAGACATATACCAAAAATATTGCTAAGATGTCAATCTTAGATGTCAAAGAGCGTACTGCCTTTGTTTTCTTCTAGGATTTTTATGGTTTTAGATCTTACATTTAAGTCTTTAATCTTACATTTAAGTCTTTAATCCATTGTGAGTTTAATCATGTATATGGTGTGAGAAAGTAGTCCAGTTTGATTCTTTTGCATGTAGCTGTCCAGTTTTCCCAGCACCATTTATTGAAGAGGCTGTCTTTTCCCTATTGTATATTTTTCCTCCTTTGTCACAGATAAGATGCATGCTTTTCTGATATACGGCTCAACAATGAATTTTTTTGTAGATATGAACTAATTTCAAAATAAGAAAGAAGAGAAATCTTTGTTGGCAATAAAATCTTCTCAAGCACTTTAACAGGGTTTCCCACTTTGCTACAGGGTGTGAGGGGAATTTCTGGCTGTTAGATGTACATATTAGCTTGATGGGGCAAGAGGAACACTGGAGCTAAACTATAATCTCACTTTGCCTTCTGTTACCCTGGGAGAATTAACACAGTTAAGTTGACTTGTGTGGGCCTTATTTTCCTCAGTGAGTTTCTCTGCAACTGGGGGACGTATGTTTGCTGCTAGTAGCCATGTGGCTTCCCCTTGCTTCACTGTTAACCCAGCTTCATCATCCAATAAACATTTACTTACTAGGCACTGAGGACAAGGCAAAATCTGTTCCTCAAAGAACTTCCAGGGAGGGATGGGAAAAGCAAACAGTTACACAACACAGGTATAAAACAAAAGGTTGCATCTTATCTTCTATAGACCACACTAGTTGGAGGGTGTGGGCGTTGGCCAGGAATCTTTGGATAGAGAGAGAAAAGAAGATTCAGATGGGAATGATACTTGAGCTGAGTCTTATCAATGATGAACATTTACTGATCTCCATGAACCTCTTTTGTGTTCTTAGTTAACAAAGAATTAGGGTATTTTCTTTCTCTAGTGTCCCTTGTAGCTTTGAAAATTTATCTTTTTGACACTGTATCACCCTTTTCAGGATCCCAGAAATAGTTTTATGCTTTGTCAAACATTTGTGCTCCTACCTCTGGTCTACGGTCCTTGGAATCTTTAGTTTCATAAGTTTAGGGTTATGAATGGCAAAACAGAATCTCCTCGGTTCTGTTTTATTTAGTAATACCAACATATTCCATTTATAGAATACTGATGATGTTGACAAGTGACTCCTTATGTAGAATTAATCTATTAACTTCGGTGTGTTTTTATGGAATGGCTCAATTTATTGTTACCGTAAATAGATATTTTTTAAATTCCAAGCTTTATATGATCTCTAAGCACATTTTATTTGTATGTCTTATTTCAGTGCTGGACCCAAAGGAGACAACATTTATGAATGGAGGTCAACTATATTGGGACCCCCAGGATCTGTCTATGAAGGAGGGGTGTTCTTTCTTGACATTACCTTTTCACCAGACTATCCGTTTAAACCCCCCAAGGTCAGTATGAAATATTCATCCATTTTTAGCAATGTGTTGCTGTTGCATATATATATATATATACATGTGTGTGTGTGTGTATATATATATATACATATTCTTCAGTGTACATACCTAGGAATTCATGTCTGTTCTCTTAGCATAGGCAACGTCCCAGGGCTGATTGTATGTAAATGGAAGCAGAATGTGAAAAATTGTTTATTCCCTCACCCCAGCCCTTTACGCATACTTCGTTGCTTTTTTTCATCCTTCCTCATGTCGCCTTTCTATGGTACATGTTTGAGTGTAACATAAGACAGCATGTTATGGGTGGAAGTAGGGGCAGAGGGTGGGCTGGTGCCAGCCCTAGAGCCAGGGGAACCAGACCTGACCTGGGGGCGAGGGAGCCCACCACGGCCAGGCTTCCGGCTCCAGCTGCCCATGTGAATTCCACATGCACTAGAGCGGAGAGTGTGACCCACAGAGACTGAGAAATCATGTCAGGAAAATGCAATAAAGAAGAATTTATAATAGTCCATTAATTAAAATGATGGATTAATGGAAAGCCACACATAAATGACTGAAGAAAGTATAAGAGCAGTGTCATCAGAACATGGGCGAATTTTCACTTACTTAAGACAAGATTATATCCTTTAAGAATTCTTCACATAACTTTCTACTGCCTGTAAGTCGGTCATTTGATGACTTTAAATTCATTCTTTTTTTTAATTTTCAATTTATATTGGAGCATTTTTGATTAACAGTGTTGTGTTAGTTTCAGGTGTACAGCAAAGTGATTCAATTATACATATGCATGTATCTATTCTTCTTCAAATTCTTTTCCCATTTCGGTTATTAGAGAATATTGAGCAGAGTTCCCTGTGCTCTACAGTAGGTCCTTGTTGGTTATCTGTTCTAAATATAGCAGCATTCTCCACTTTGGAAAGGAAAAGACCCAGAGGGCATTGACTCTGTCTGTTGGCCACCAAGCAGAATTCTTATTTCATCTGGCTTGACTTCTCAACGTAGAGGGAAGTAAAACCTATCTGAGTTGTCAGTTGGAGTGCACAATTTAAAAAGCAAGACTCAGACTAGACCTTCACCTTCCTGTGATCCCCCTCCCTGGCTCCTACCTCCCCTCTTTTATTTTCCTCTCTCTTCCTTTCTTCCTTCCTTTCCATTGAGGTTTGGATCTTGTTTTGGTATCAAAGCAAAAAGTAATAACCACTGGGCTTCCCTGGTGGCGCAGTGGTTGAGAGTCCGCCTGCCGATGCAGGGGACACAGGTTCGTGCTCCGGTCCGGGAAGATCCCACATGCCGTGGAGCGGCTGGGCCCGTGAGCCGTGGCCACTGAGCCTGCACGTCCGGAGCCTGCGCTCCGCAACAGGAGAGGCCACAACGGTGAGAGGCCCGCATACCGCAAAAAAAAAAAAAAAGTAATAACTATCATTTTACCAAATAGGAAACCCATGCACAGAGAAACTAAGTAACTACCCAGCATAATCTGAATGATATCAGGATTGAACCCAGGAAGTCTGGCTCCAAAACCTGTGTTCCTTACTACATTGCACAGTACATTTTATCCAAGATGACAGAGCTGGTGGCACTGGGACCCCCCAAGGCTGTATTTGGTCGGTTTTTAGTGATGAAGCCCCAGTATAACTAATCTTTATTTTCTCCTTTTACTGGGTGGGAACCTTACGTCTTCCCTTCTACTTTGGACCAGCCCATAAGTCATCTGGTTTTACCTGTTGCACTGCCGGTGACGTGAGGACCTTTCTCTGCAGCCCCATCAGTTACGGAAGCACAGGTGGTGAGAAGGAGGGAAAACTCAGGTCAGGCAGTTGTGCTGCTTATAAGCCTGGTATGGTCTGTTCTATGGAACATACATCTCACAAAATGCGTGGGCTTCTCCAGCTTCTGCATGACAGAAATGTGTAGATTAAACAAACCAGGAGGGAAAACGGATTCATAGGTTAGATAAAATAATTCCGTTTCTGAAAAGGCCTCCTTGATGGACTCGAAGGATCGGCCAAAACTAACAAGGTGGAATGTAAACGGCTCAAGGTATACTATTTCATTGAAAATTCAGAAAGAAATCACGATACAAGATAGGAAAGAGAGACTTGCTTTATTTTCATATAAATAGAATGTGTGGCCTTCTGACTGAGTACAATTCTGTGGGAACTTGAAGTTCTTGAAGCCTTAAGGAGATATTTTTAGGAGCACAATCTCTGGAACTCTGAGCCCATCGGATGGTATCAGGAGTGCCTCATTGCCTTCTGAGCTCTTCATTTTCAGAAGGACAAACAGGAATAAGCTGGGGAGGGAAAGAACTATTCGCATTCTTGAGTTTCTTCACTGGATTGGGCGTCCGCTGTGTGAACCCGTCTCTCCTCCAAAACACCCTAGTAAGGCTGGGATGTTCCCTTTCACAGAGAAGGGGACTTAGATGAGGTTTGGAGAGGTTTTCTAATAATATACAGCCAGGGATCTACTGAACTTGGCCTCCAGGGACCATGTACTTCCCACTGAATTATACATAGTTAGCCTGGAGATGTTTACTAGGAAAAATAGGACCTAGGAGGAACGTGATAGCTGTTTTCTGATGTTTCAGAAGCTGTGTGGGGTTAGACTTGCTCCTGGATGGCTGAATGGGACAAAAATAGAAGCAGAAGGGTGTCAGTTACAGGGAAGCAGATTTCGATTCCACGTGAGGAAAATCTGACCCATCGCGGACAGTCTGTGTTTAAATAGCTTTGCCTCTGAGACCAGGCTTCCCTTTCCTGGGAGTGTTCAAAGAAAAAAGCTGAATTAGAACCTCTCAAGAGTACTGCCAGAAAAAAAACTAAATCCCTCCAGTGATAAATTGGATTAGACAATCTATCAGGACAAAGAAAAATCAAACTTTGGTACTCAAATTATCATTTAAATGCACATTTATTAGAAACCCATGGGAAGTTTTCAAAGCAAATTATCACCACCTACTTTATCAGTTTTGGAAATTGGATTTCGTAAACAGAGGTGTTACTCTAAAGGGGAAAGTTTGCGAGTGTCTTGAAAGCTGTTCACTAAAACAAAGACTTACTAATAATTTGGAAGTACCACGCCCATCCTTTCTAGTCTCCTGTTACTCTAAATAGTCCACATTTGTGATTAAGTTTTGTTTATTTCTCTATTTCCTTCATCCTTTGCTCTTCTTCCAATAACCTTAGGCACACACTTTGATTCATGCAGCATTTTCCGGTGCTCTGAAGAATGAACCAGGGTAGCTGTAGGTGTCAGAGAGAATCGTTGATGAGAGCAGAGGTTCACAAATCAACCTGATTGGCCACTAATCGTTATCAAATGTCTACCATAAAATGAGTCTGTTGTGCCATTGAATCCACGAGATCCCTTTTCCCAAACTCTCAGACTGGGAATCCTTACTGAGAACTTTTAACTACTGTCGTGCTCAAATCTGTCACTTAAAGGGCAGTGGAGTGGCTTGGATGCCTCTCCTTGCCACAGGGACTTTTTGAATATCCCACACTCCAGCACCTAATTTTTCACACTTTCAGAGGAACCATTCCAATAATTCCTTCCAGAACTCACCTAACTTCTAACAAGGCAAGCAAAACACATTTTTCACGCAGTATGTAATGTTCATTACACTTAGTATGCTAGTTTTAAATCAGTCAAGTACTAGTTGTACTTTCAAATGCTGTATCTCAGTATGATTTTTAGTCCGCTGATTTTTTTATCTGATCAATATGTTTATTGCCTCTTCTACTAAATGCACGGCATGTCTGTTGGTGTGATACTGGTAGTTGTCTCTGATGCCAAGTCTTTAGTTGAATACTTAACCACCAGTGATGTCATTTCTCTGAGAAAATATCCGTTTAGTGAAACTTTATCCAGGAATAATATATATATGGCCAGAAAGAAAAGCATAATACTCCCATAACATTGTCTGTGGAGCCTTTAACCATACTCAAATATTTAAAATACTTTTGATCAAAAAAAAAGAAAGAAAAGCATAATAAATCACTGGTATGTCCCAAAGTCCTTTAATACTGTATTTCTTTTTCGGTGTAGACATACATTTTAATGTTATAATTCAGATGTCTATTTATTTGTAAAGTAGGAGTTGTTTTATATCTTATTGGGTATTACATTTGCACACTCATATCATAGATAATTACTCCTGTGCTCAAAACCAGCACTTTTTAAATAGTCTAATGTGTAAATATTTTTCATGTGTACTTGAAAAATTCAGAAGCAAAATAATGGAATATGTTTTGTTCCTATAGTATTTTTTTTTTCTGCTAAAAACGCTTTGGAAAGATTGTGACACACTGTGTCTGGTATTTCGTATCTTAGAGATTCTGATGACACACATCCTAAGGATAAGGGGTCTTGTTAGGTAACAGGTCAGAGCTGTGTTTTTGTGGTAGAAATACATAGACATAGCCTATTCATAATTGGCTTTTTCTGTCTCCCTGTGGATCTGGGTATTTTATAAAATAAATAACTAAGTGGGCCTTCTACGTAGATCTAAGAGTGGGTCGGTAGAAGGATCAAACGTGCTTGTTGTTTATTTTTAGTATCTCGGGCCACCTACACCCCAGTGAGATGCACTATACTGATGCTCATACCTGTTACTGGAAAGCATTGTTTTCGTGGTAATGGCAGGACAGTATCTGCCAGTAGGTATTTTCCAAAAAGGAATGATAAAATTTGTGCCTAGGATGTTTAAAAAAATAAACAGAAAAACCACAGGCATACATATTTGTTTGAGAAAAAAAGCACGTTAGTATTAGCGATCTCTAAAAGCTTTTTAATAGAGCGCGTTCCTCCATTACAAATTGCATCAAATACATTTTTATATAAATCTTAACTTAGAGATCATTTCAGAGTGTATTATATGCTTTATGGTTTGGTGTTTTTTTTTATGAAATTAACTGTGGTTTGCTTACTAATGAAAAGTCAGTTAATAGGAGAGGTATTAATTGCTTTCACAGAATGAAATAGATAATTTAGGTCCGTTAGATTTTCAAAATTTTCATTTTCTTAAATTGGTAAGTCGAGGCTAATTGTGAATAAAGTAGCTAACTAGTTATACAAGAAGCAACGATACCCAGCATTTGATAGCCAGAGAGAGATCTGAAATTAAAGTTCATCAGGGATTTCCATAATTTTATTCTAACTAGGTTATTATTATTCACTTGCTTCTGTTGTTGTTGCTGCTTCTGCCGCCGCTCAAAGAAGAAAGCTGACAGTGTCCCCCAGCATTTTCAGAGAGAGCAGTGGTTTACACGTGCAACCACATGTGCTCATTCACTCTGGTCTTGGAGAGAGAGCACACAGTTGTCATGGAGCGACATGAATCCACTTGTTTCTAACCTGCGTTCGTACATTCATATAAAGCCTGGCCATGGATCAGGTGCTTTCACACGGATTGGCTCGCCTATTTGACATGTCCAGTTGAACACCCAGCGATCAGGTCCCAAACCAGACTGTTGAGGACACAACCCACCTGCCTCCTGCCAATCCAGGTCCTCCAGTGCCCCCACCTCAATGTATGGGAACTCCATTTCCCTAGTTGCTAAAGCTTAAGACCTTGAGTCTTCTCACACAGCCTAGCCAGATCCCGTCTCACCAGCTCAAAATAAATATTCAGCATAAACCCAGATCTAACCATTTAGTAATACTCTTTCTAGTAGTAACGCTCTGGCCCCGGCCTCCATCAGCTGCTTGCCTCCCCTGGATTACCGTGGAGTCTCCTATGTGATCTCGCTGCTTCTGCCTTATCCCTCCTGCAGTGTGTACCCCTGCATCAGAGGATCCATTTAGAGTGTGAATCAGCGTACGTCCATTCTTGGCCTAAAAACTCTCCATGATTCTCACCTCACTAAGTAAAAACACGCAAGACCTTACAGAATCATGCTGAAATCGCCAACTGTCACTCTTGGTTCCAATACTCTAAAGCAGGCTCCTTCCATGGAGCCTTGACATTTGCTCTTCCTTCTGCCTGCATTGTCTTCCCCCAGAAACTCACGTGGCACACTCCCTGCCTCCCTGCAGGTATCTGCTCAGTGTCACCTTCCAGGGAAGGTCTCATGTGACAACCCCCAACTTGCCCTACCCCACCTGCAAACGTGGCTTTTCTCCATAGCACTTCTCCCTCCTGGCATCCTGTGTTTCTCTGTTTATGAGTTGGTGATGCTACCCTTTCTCTAGTTAGCATGTAAGCTCCACGAGCACAGGCACTTGTCTATGTTTACGTCACTTCTGGATTCCCAGCACCTAGAACAATGCCTGGCGATCCTGTAGGCCTACAGTAAAAAATGTGTTGAATTAATTTAATCCATACAGCTTTGCCGTGGAGATAGCATTTACCCTCCCACACACACTTCATAGATCAGAAAACTGAGGCCCGTGGAGGTCACGTGGCACACAGGTCACATAAGAAGTAGGTAGCAGAACTGGAGTTCAAACCCAGTTCTCAACTGAACCTTTCATTCCCCGGGTATAGAGGAAATTTAAATGACTTAAATCCTGGAAGAAGGCACACCTGTTCTAGGATTTTACACTCTGGTATAAATTCACTATATTAGGTCACTCTCTAAAACAGGGTTTTGGGAGGGAGATGAAAGAGGTGATCCAGGGAGGGAAGAACGAAGAGATTCTGAGTCCTTGCAGTTTTGCCAAAGGCACCTGGGGCTCTTCACCAGTGAGTTCCTAATTAGCAGACTCTGCATTATTAAATCTGTGTGGAACAGTAAATACTGATTTCTGGATTTTGCTAGCCCTAAGCTAAAGGAGAAGTCATTTCCTAGGTATAAAAGGGACATACCTCAACATGCTAAAGACCGTATACAACAGACCCACAGCTAACATTATACTCATTGGAGAGAAGAAATTGAAAGTGTTTCCTCTAAAATCATGAACAAGGCAAGGATGCCCACTCTCACCGCTCCTATTCAATATAGTCCAAGAAGTTCTAGCCAGAGCAGTTAGGCAACGCAAAGGAAGAAAAGGCATCCAGATAAGAATGGAAGAAGTAAAATTGTTATCATTTGCTGATGATGTGATCCTGTATAGAGAAAATCCCAGAGAATTAGTCAAAAAATTGTTGCAGTTAATCAATGATTTCCGTAAAGAGACAGGATGCAAAATCAACATACAGATATCAATTGCATTCCTTTACACTAATGATGAAGCATCTGAAAAAGAAATAAAGAAAACCATCCCATTCACAATAGCATTAAAAACAATGAAATACTTAGGAATGAATTTATCCAAGGAAGTGAAAGACCAGTACAAGGAAAACTATAAAATTTTGCTGAAAGAAACTGAAGACACAGACAAATGGAAAGACATCTCATGTTCATGGATCAGAAGAATTAACATTGATAAAATGGCCATGCTACCCAAAGCCATCTACAGATTCAATGCAGCCCCCATCAGAATGTCAAAGGCATTCTTCAGAAAGAGAAGAAACGGTCCTAAAATTTGGGCAGAACCATGAAAGATCCTGAATAGCCAAGAAAGAATAAAACTGGAGATATCGTGCTCCTGGATTTCAAACTATACTACAAAACCATAGTAATAAAAACAGTACTGGTACAAAAATAAGCACATCTACCAGTGGAACAGAATAGACATCCCAAAACCATATGGTCAACTAATATTCAAACAAGGGATCCAAGAATGCTCAATGGGGAAAGGATAGCCTCTTCAACTAATGGTGCTGGGAAAACTAGAAACACACACAGAACGATGAAATTAGACCCCTGTCTCACACCACTCAGAAAAATCAACTCAAAATGGATCCAAGACTTCAACTTAAGACCTGATACCCTAAAACTTGTAGAAGAAAACATAGGGAAGAAGCTCATCCTTATTGGTCTTGGCAGTAATTTGGGAGACACAACACCAAAAGCACAAACAACAAAAATCAACAAATAGGGCCACATCAAACCCACAAGCTTCAGCACAGCAAAACAGACAAGTAACAAAATGAAAAGACAGCCTACCAAATGAAAGAATATTTCTGCAAAGCACATATGGGTAAGAGGTTAATGTCCAAAATATATAAAGAACTATCAATTCAATAACAACAACAACAAAAACCGATTGACAAATGGGCAGAAGAACTAAATAGACATTTCTCCAAAGAAGATACACAGATGGCCAACAGGCATGTGAAAAGATGCTCAACATCACCCATCGTCAGGGAGATGCAAGTCAAAACCACAGTGAACTATCACGTCACACCTGTCAGAAAGGATGTAAGCAAAAAAGACAAGAGGGCTTCCCCGGTGGCGCAGTGGTTGAGAGTCCGCCTGCCGATGCAGGGGACACGGGTTCGTGCCCCGGTCCGGGAAGATCCCACATGCCGCGGAGCGGCTAGGCCCGTGAGCCATGGCCGCTGAGCCTGCGCGTCCGGAGCCTGTGCTCCGCAACGGGAGAGGCCACAGTGGTGAGAGGCCCGCGTACCGCAAAAAAAAAAAAAAGACGAGACAAGGTGCTGGTGAGGATGTGGTGAAAAGGGGTCCCTATCTGGTGGGAATGCAGATAGGTCCACCCACTATGGAGGTTCCTCAAAAAATTTAAAAATGGATGTATTTACCATATAATCCAGCAATTCCACTTCTAAGTATACACCCAAAAGAAATGAAAACAGGAATTCAGTGCGATATATGCACCCTCATTTTTATCACAGCTTTATTGACAATAGCCAGGATACAGAAACAACCCAAATGCCCACCAATGGATGAATGGATAAAAAAGATGTGATACATATACACAACAGAATACTATTCATCTGTGAGAAAAGAAAATATCCTCCCGTTTGTGACAACATGGGTGGACCTTGAGAACATTGTGCTAAATGAGATAGAGAAAGACAAGTACTGAACGATAGCACTTATACGTGGAATCTAAAAAAAATTAAACGTGTGAAAAACAGTAAAACGGTGGTTACCAGAGAGGATGGGGCTGGGCAGCAGGGTAAGAGTAATGGTGTTTAAAGGTACAAACTTGTAATGAGTAGTAAATAAGCCATAGAGATGCACAGTATAATGAATAGAGACCAAATATTGTATTATAATTATACAACTGATAAATATAGCTACATTGGCAATCATGTTACAGTATACAAATTTATCAAAGTAACACATTTTACACCTTAAACTTATACAGTGTTGCGTGTCAAATTTATTCAAATAGGTAGGGAGATGAAGAGAGAGAGAGAGAGATGGATAGATGGGTATATACATACATAAATGGATGGATGGATGGATAGATAGATGCATAGATCGATAGATGATGGATGGATAGATGGATGGATAAAGTAACTACTTTTCTATGTGGAGACCCTGACCCTGGCCTGGCTGGTCTTCAGCGTTGCTCAGTTGAGCTGGCAGGAAACTGGGCTCTGCTCTGGCTCTGGAACTCCTCCAGGGACCTGCCAGGGACCAACTTCCTCTTCCTCTGCTGCCAAATTACCCATTCCCTGGAGGGACTCCTTTACTCCTTCCCTTCTCCCTCATCTCTGTCCTCAGCCTTTTCACAACGGTGTCGCCACAGACCTGAGCATCCTCAGGACTGTTAGCACTGAGCACCGCCTTGTGGTCTCGTGGCCCGTCTGGTACCACTGCCACTGCCCGACACACAAGCCAGCTGTCGTGTGTGCCCTGCTCTGGGCCCCGTCCCTGCTGAATGTTCTGGGGGGAACTGCTGGGGCTTCCTGTGTCGGGGTTCTGACCAGGTTTGGTGTCCGGTGCGTGATTTCGTCGCTGCCACGTGGCTGATTGTTGTACTGGTGGTTCTCTCCAGGTCCGGCCTGGCCCTGCTGTCGGGGTCCTCTGTAGCCCCCCGCAGATGCGGTGACCGGGCTCCACGTGGTCATTCCACTCACAAGGCTGATCTTTCTTCTCTCCCGCCTGCCCTTTGGCTGTGCCGGATTCCGAATGATTCCAATCTGCTCTCGTATTATCTCAGAAGGACCAGATGATCCTGTCTCTTAACAGCAGCACCAACCCCATCATTGGCTTTTTCTTTGGCTCCTTTAGGCACCCGAGGCATCAGAGACTCTCGGGTTGGTTCTCCAGGGGACTTTGGAGGACATAACTGGGGTGAGGAACAGTGGAGGAAGCCTTCCTCAGGAAACCGTGGAGATTTCAGGAAACAGGTTCGTGCGGTGATTCTGTATCAAGCAGGGTTCCGTCAGAGCAGTGGTACAGCTGGTTCTCCACATCCACGGAAATACTCCAGGATCTGCAGTCAGTTCAATCCACAGATGCAGAGCCCAGGGATGGGGAGGGCCAACTAGGAGGGGCTCGAGCATCCTCGGATTGTCAGGTACTCCGGGAGTTACTGGAACCCATGCCCTGTGGCTACCGAGGGAAGACTGCTTACTCATAGGAGAGTCCACGTACAATCGCGTAAGGAGATACATATGTATCTGTAGGACCCCACACAGTGGTAGGTTCTGGTTAAATTGTCTCTGGGAGGCTGCTGTCTGATGCTAGAGCTTGAAGTCTGCAGGGCAAGCCAGGAACATGAGCTAAAACCCACGAGAACCGTCGGGAACTCATGTCAGTCTCTCATCGCCTGCGGTTGTGATGATACAGGAGTTCTGCAGAAGAAGGTGGCTCCCGGCACCATCGAGGTAAATAAATACGCCCCCAGGCCCGGAGTCGGAGGAGCTGAAGGAGTGTCCCGGGGAGGGTGGAGCCCTACGCCAGTGAGATGAGCCTACAGAGAAGCAGCAACACCTATGAGCACCCTGATGCCCCGGCACCAGCCTTCCACACGTGGAAACCATCTCTCTGCTCCCTTCTTTCCAACCACCAACTCTTGCGCACAATGCCTCTTGGTGCCCACCTAACCAGACACAGGTATGGAAGGGAATTCTGCGCAGCGCAGTTCAGCCTAACCAGGTTGGCACTTTTCGGACTCATCGCCGTTTACCATTGTCAACTCGGCACCCATAAACACCTCATTAAACCCCACTTAAGCCAAACAAGATAATAAAGCAAAGTCAAGCTTCTCCCTAACCCTGGCACCTACACCACACACACCTGAAACGTAGCATTCATTTTCCTAAAAGAGGACACATCTTTTCATGTGCTATACACCATTTATATATCTTTTTTGAAATGTCTGTTCAAGCTCGCTATCCATTTTTATTGTTGTTTGTCTCTTTACATTGATTTGTTGGCACTCTTTATATATTTTAAATAAAAATCCTTTGTCAGATTTATGTAGTTCAAATATTTTTCCCCAGTCTGGGACTTGCCTCTTCATTTTTGAAATATCTTTTGGTGGGCAGAGGTTTTTGTTTTTTATGTACTCTGTCAAATTTTTTATTTTATGGTTAGTGCTTTATGCATTCTGAGAAACCTTTGACTACTCCCAAGGAAGCAAATATATTCTCCAATATTTTTTCGTTTTTTTTCTTTTTCTTTTCAAAAGAAAAAAGGCCTGCCTTTTATACTGACATTACAGCTTTTTGCCATTTTATTGTTAAAATGTCCTTTCTTTTATGAAATTACAGTCCTTGTAGATTGTAGATAGTAGATCCCCCTCCCACTCATCTGTTTATTTTCCAATTTTTTTTACAGTATCATAATTTTGGCTTTTACACTTAAATGTATGAGCCATTTCAAATAAATTTGTGTGCAAAATTTGAGGTAGGGGTCAAGGTTCCTTTTGCCCCATACAGTTATCTGGTTGTTCCAGCACTGCTTGTTGAAAAGGCATTCTTTCCCCCCATCACCCCCATTGAATTATTTAGCCCCTCTGTCAAAAACTAGCCTTTATAAGTATGGGACTGTTTCTGGACGTTCTGATCTGTTCTCTTAGTCTATTCCAGAAATCAGCAAACTGTAGCCTACGGGCCAAAGCCAGCTCGCTGCCTGCTTTTGTAAATAAACCTTCAGTGTAACATAGCCATGCCTGTTCATTTACATGTTGTCTGGGGCTGCCTTCCTGCTCCAGCACCGGGGTTGAGGAGTTGTAAACGAGACTATATGGCCTCAAAGACTAAAATATTTATTTTTTAGCCCTTTATAAAGCAAGTTGGCTGATCTCTAGTCTATTCTTAAACCAACACCCACCGTTCTGATGACTGTCGCTTTGCACTAAGTCTTCAAATCAGGTAGTATACGTCCTCTAACTTTGTTTTTATTTTTCAGGATTATTTTAGCTACCCAAGTCTTTTGCATTTGCCTAGAAATTTTGGAATAAACTTCTCAATTGCCGCAAAAAATCCTGATGGGATTTTGTTGAATCTATTAATTAATCGGGGGATAATTGACATATTAGAATAGTCTTTGAATTAAAAAAGTAAAAGAAGTCATTTCACAGGTCAATTTCATACTTAGTGCCGAAACAGCCTTGTATCCTCAGTATCATGACTGGGCTATTGCTTACATTTCATGAGTCAGTAATATGTCTTTTTAGTTCGTTCTCCTTTTTCATAAACCTTTTAAAAATGCTGTGCTATAGTTTAATGTTGTGAGAAATTTGAGAATCAATGTGGTGAATAAAAATAGAGCAAAACAGTGGTCATTGTCTTTCTGCTTTTAAAACAAGGTACATTGTATCCATCTGTGTGTGCAGCAGCTGCCCCAGCTACCACCAATATAAGAGTTACTGAAAGTAGGATTGGATTTCGTTTGTTTTGAGGGCAAGGAATACCAGCTTTATTTGTTCTAAACCAAATATGCCCATAAGCTAATAGGCAATCAGTCATTAGGCTGACAGGAAGTTCAATTTAGTCACATTTTGGGTGGATTGCTTTCTCCCTAGCTTTCCAGAATCTGATGCAGTTACAAACTTTGGAGAAAGACTTGGTTTTCCACTGTCTCCTCTGAAATGCTTATTGCCCAAGCCAACTTAATCTCTTCAGATTGGATCAACTCAACCACCGACACCTTTGCCCAACTCTGATGGAGCTGGTGTGTGATCAGCCCCTCTGATATCTACCATCCTCCCCCATCAGAGCCTGGCCATAGATATGGGGGCTTCGAATAAGGGTTTTGCTATGTCCCTCCATGCTCTGGAATTCCTTCTCTGTGGAGTGTGCCCGCCTTCCAGATGGGAGTCGGTGTTTGTGGATATTACTGTCAGCATATCTGGGAGAAGTGGGCAGGTCTACATCTCTTCACAAAGGTTGTTCTTCTACAGGGAGGTTAAATGAACAAAGGAAACTGGAGTGAGACCTTCGGATGTTTGGAGAACAAGGAGTTCTCTTGCCGTCACAGCCAGGGAAAGATGGCAACTCGTTTATCAGAGAGATTTTTCCAAGAAAAATTCACAGATCTAGACAAGTGACACCCTCTCCTCATGGGTTTTCTGAAAAGAAAAGGGTGGAGCTGCTTCAGGATGAAGTTTTCAGGATCCCAAACATCAAAGGATAGGGACCCACTAGTCCCAGAAAACAGCACTGGGAACTCTGAAACACTATGACCCATGGAAAGTTCAAGGACAGAAGGATGATGTTGAAGGAATAGTATGGTTCTGCGTGACTGCACCAGAAGCAACTTCGAATTGGACATTTTTCCAACCTTGTAGGAAAGAGCCCCTGATGGGACCAGATCAAGACATAGAACAGACACCCTGGGTTGATTAAATGTCTGTCAATTTTTAAACAAATCACATCCACTTGAGAAATGGGATGGGGAAATGGTATTCTACGTGTAAGAAAAAAACTGTAATCTCTACTTTATGTAAATGTGTTACTTTTGTTTGGATCGCTATAGTATGTTATTTTGTTCAAGTTTGGGTAGAGTGGGGAGGTCTGCGTTAATTTTTAGGACTTCCAGCCAAATATCACCCCATTATAGCAAATGATCACGTTTCCTTGATTTTTTTTTTTCCTTAGAGTTGAAACCGGATCTCTTGATGAGATAGCAGCCACTCAGAGATTTGCTCAAGCAGGTCCAAGGAAAATTAGGGAGAAAAGAATGTTCTCAGTTCCCAGTTGGTCAAGATCAAAAAGTCAGTATGTAATTATGACTTGTCACTGAGTTAGGGGAAAGATATGGTCAGCTGGCCCTTGGAGGTGTTATGCAGGTCTCACCCTGCAGAGCATAAGAAGAAACAAAGTCAGAAGTTAAAGCTTGTAAGTGAAATAGATTGAGAATCAGACAGTGACAGTGATTTATTCATACGGGTGTAGCTATTCTAAGCAATCGGATACATTCTTCTGATGGTATCAGTATATCGGGAGAAACTTGCCAGAATTTCTCAGAAGTTGGTTGCTTTTTAAAACGTCTACTTTAAGACTAATTTATAAAGCAGAGATTCATTGAGCCCTTACTACTTTCCAGGCCCTCCATATATAGACATGAGTAAGAGGCACCCCAGGAAGCACGGAGACAAGGAAGGAGAACAGTTAGGGGCTTTGTTTCCAATTCTGTTGACATTATGATGGTCGTGGAGCATGGGGTACTGGACATCATACTGTATTTTATACTAATGTTATACTGTACTTTTGCATTCATTATCCCACTTGGTCCTCTCACTTTGAGAGGCAGGTTTCATTATCACAGGAAGCTAAAATTGAGATTAAATTATGTGATTAGGATCACATAGCTAATAAGTGCCAGGGCCGGGATTCAAACTCCTGGCTTCCTGATTTCCAGTCCATCACTTTTCACACCTAAAGTAGCTGAGCTGTGCTGAGCTGTGATCTTGCTAAACACACAGTAATTCAGTTTATTGACAACAGCCCTACTTTCCATCACCCCATTGCATTCTTTTACGTAGTTAATGGAGAACATCCTTTTTGCCTTTCTTTCTCTGGAGAATTAGGTTAGATATGGGGTTTTGTTTTGGCATTTGCCAAGTTATAAACCTGTATACGTACTGTATATTTATGTTTCCTGTCTGCTTGGCTACCAACTTATTTTAAACTCTGTCCCTATAGATTATATAAAACAATAGTTTCTACAACAAGGTAATAATACACAAAGAAATGTGTTTATTTCCAGTTTTCTTCATTTCCACACTTTTTCTTATCTTCCTTCTTTCTCAATTTAAAACGTCACCTCTTCTTTAGTGGTTTGTCTTTAACCAGACTATTGCATTTTTTAAAAACAGTGTTAAATAGGTGATATGCATATACACAGTAAAAAGTTCAAACAGCACAAAAAGTGTGCAGTAAAACTGTCTTCCTCCCCATTGCCTGGCATTCATTCCCCTCCCAAAGACATCATTTTTTTTCTGCATTTGCTCATTTACCTTCAAGATTCTCCCCTATTCATATATGTAGATCAGCTCCATTATAATGATATGTTATTTCATTGAAGGAATGTTCATAGTCTACATAACAGGTTCCCTGCAATGGGCATATAGGTTATTTCCACTGTTTTCCCATCACAAATAAGGCTTCACGGACTATCTTTGTACTTGCTGTCTTTCTTGTGTAAATATAGCTGTAGGACAAATACCTAGAATTTCTAGATTGTTAGAACAAAGGATGTATGCATGTTCAATTGTAATAGATATTATCCTTCTTGCTCTCCAAAGAAGTTGTACCAAGGTTCTACTCCCAACTTAGGTGCGTCTGCCTTTTCCCTACATCCTTACCCAGGCAGTGTGGCACCACCAAATATTTGACCTTGACCAATCTAATAGATAAGGAAGAACGTTTAATTATAATTGCATTGCTCTTATTATGAATGAGAATAATACCCTTTCATGTGTCTGAAGGGGTTGGCCTTTTTCTTATTAAATAAGAAACCTTGGGCTTCCCTGGTGGCACAGTGGTTGAGAGTCCGCCTGCCAATGCAGGGGACGCGGGTTCGTGCCCCGGTCCGGGAAGATCCCACATGCCGCGGAGCGGCTGGGCCCGTGAGCCATGGCCGCTGAGCCTGCACGTCCGGAGCCTGTGCTCCGCAGGGGGAGAGGCCTCAACAGTGAGAGGCCCGCGTACCGCAAAAAAAAAAAAAAATGGAACCTTATAGGAACCTATGCTTTTGGGAGTTCAGATGATAGTTAGCATTTTTTAGCAATAAATTATTTATAATTAAGGTATGTTCCTTGTTTTTGTAGACATAGTGCTATTGCACACTGAATAGACTACAGTATAGTATAAACATAACTTTTATGTGCACTGGGAAGCCAAAAAATTCATGTGACTCACTCTGTTGTGATGTTTGCTTTATTATGGTGTCTGGAACCGAACGCACAATATTTCCGAGGTGTACCTGTATAAAAATCAGGGCAATCGCATTAAGTTTGCTCACAAAAATATTCGAAAGCATCTTCTTAAAGCAGTACGTAAAACTTCAGTTCGTGAGATTACTTCCATGAAATTGCATTATCACCGTGGACCAAATCTGTAAGACAAATTGTTGAAGGGGAGATACGTTTTTACCTTCCTCCGTTTCTAGAGGAAGAAAAGCTAAATAACTATAGCAGTAGAATCTTACACTGCAGTATCTCTAACCAAAAATATCTTGTTCCTCCACTAAGCTAGGTATAAAATAAGTAAATGTGTATTATAACAGTCAACAGTGCTTGAGAAAATACTCCTCCTGCATTATAACAAAGAACTGAAGAGTTCACTTAAAAATTTTGATAGTGAAAATGTGATAATAATTAGAAATTTGGATAAAACGTGAAATTTACTCTTGTATCCTCTCTTTTTAACCTCTTTCATGAATTGATTCTTGTGGTCAGTGAGGAATAGAATTACTCCTAACCAGGCCAAAAATATCCCACCATGTGACTATAAAGTATAATACAGGTTTTAAGTACCTATCTGAGAAATAAATTGTCTTAATTTAATGTTTTACCACATCTTAGAAGGTAAATCCATCCATCAGTTGGAGTCATGGGACCTCTGATGACATGTGTCTTTGGAAACCTCAGAATTTGTCAGCGAGGCTGATGTAACCACCTTGCTGTGGTGAGATGTTCTTACCACTAACAGGAGGCCGATTGCTTTGTCCTTTTAACCTACACATCACTAAAACAGGGAGAAAAATAATGAAAACCTGACTCAAATAGGCTTTTAAAGAAAAGTAAATTCTAATATTGTCATGACAAAAATATATGAATCTTGTTACGAAGGGAAAAAAAGGCAGTTTGTTAGTCATTTTTACGTAGACATCTCCTATTTTTTAATTCTTCGTACTGTTTATTTGAAGTAGACACAAGGTAATAATATGTGTCAGACTTCTGGAATGTCTTTCAGTTCTGTTTTCTAATTTGAAGAATTTATTCTTAATCCTAACTCTACAATTAATATTTAGACTGTTACAGTCTCTACTGATGAAAATATTAATCACAAGACTTTGAAATTTGCCCTAAATCAAAATTTGAGTAACAACACATTCCCCTTTATCAACTTTACACATCTATCAGGTGATACCCGCCCCTACTACAAGGCTCTGTAAACCTAACTGTTGGCATATCAGAAGTTCTCACTCAGTTGTCATTTTTAATTATGGTTATGTATGGCCTTTTAAAATGTAAATATTCTATATTTTCATTTCATTTGCTTACTGAATAAATACATGTTGACATCCTACACGCCCCTGTATAGGATAAAAATCAGTATCAGATAAAATCCTTGTGCTTAAGGACCTTATATAAATTTGTTCCCTTTGTAGATAAACATTCATTGTTAGGCCATCTACCAAAATTCATTTCTAAAAGCTTTGTTTAGCTATGCATAGTACAGCTATCAGTTTTGTTAAATGAAGTTGGCACTGTTTATAAGAAAGCCACATATATGCGGTGCCGTTGTTTGCTTTTAAAAGGTAATATTTGTTATGTCACAGAGGCCAGTTTTCTACAGTACAGAGTTGAATGTTGCAAATTATAGGGACAGGGCCTCGAGGTTTTTTTTTTTTTTTTAATATTTATTTATTTAAATATTTATTTGGCTGCGCCAGGTCTTAGTTGCACCATTCAGACTTCTCAGTTGCGGCACACACGCGGGATCTGGTTCCCTGACCAGGGATCGAACCCCGGCCCCCTGCATTGGGAGCGCAGGGTCTTAACCGCTGGACCACCAGGGAAGTCCCTCGAGTTTTTATTTAAGATACTACTTCAGAATTTTTTCCAGGGATAGGAGATTCAGGCAGCTGGAATAGAACATTAGAAAATGGGAGGGTATTTTTCACACACAATTCTGAATCATTGCTATTTGACTTCATTTTTGTTGCTGTTATCTCTTCTAGCAGATAGATTTCCACACGGCCTTAGGGAAAATTAACCTGTTGGTTGATTTTAAATTAAGGTACAATTTATTTTTTTATTGAAGTATAGTTGATTTACAATGTTGTGTTCATTACTGCTGTGCAGCAAAGTGATTCAGTTATATATATATATATATATATATATATATATATTCTTTTTTTGTCTTCTTTTCCATTATGGTTTATCATAGGATATTGAATATAGTTCCCTGTGCTATACAGTAGGACCTTGTTGTTTATCCATTCTATATATAATAGTTTGCATCTGCTAATCCCAAACTCCCACTTCACCCCTCCCCCAATCCCCTCCCCCTTGGCAACCACCAGTCTGTTCTCTATGTCTGTGAAAACTAAAAATAGAATTACCATATGATCCAGCAATCCCACTCCTGGGCATATATCCAGACGAAACTATAATTCAAAAAGATACATACACTCCTGTGTTCATAGCAGCACTGTTCACAGTAGCCAAAACATGGAAACAACCTAAATGTCCATCAGCAGATGAATGGATAAAGAAGATGTGGTACATATATACAACGGAATATTACTCAGCTATAAAAAAAGAATGAAATAATGCCATCTGCAGCAACATGGATGGACCTAGAGATTATCATGCTGAATGAAATAAATCAGAGAACGTCAAATACCATATGATAGAGCTTATATGTGGAATCTAAAATGTGACACAAAGGAACCTATCTATGAAACGTGTTGGCTTTTTTAGGGAAGTCATCTTACAGAGAATACCAGAGGGAAAAAGACAAACCCAGAGCAACAGGCTTCAGAAGCCCTGAGGTGTGAAGCTAGAAGATAACCCAGGAGGTAGAACTAAAGAGTGAAGGAACAGTGTCAGGAATCACAGATTGTAGCAAAGACTAGACTGTAGACAGGGGAAAAACAGGAGTGGGACAGAGGAGAAGGGGAGAGATTGCCTGCATCAAAGAAAAATAGGCATGAAAATTTTAAAAGGAAACAAACCCGTGTAATTTTCATTAGATAGAAATAAAATGTAAGGAATCCCTCATAATACAAACCATTCCTTCAGTAAAACTTACAAGTAGTTCTTGAATGCTTGCCAGAAGAGCTGTGTTGCTGGTAGCCCTGCAGTTCTTGATATTTTTTTTTTTTAGGGGGGAGGGGGTGAGGAGGGAAACAAATATCCATCCTTCTGAGGATGCCTCAACCCAGGGGTCACTCAGAGGAAGAATTCTTGGCGCAGGAAGTTGGGGTGAGCAGATGCAAACTATTATATATGGAACGGATAAACAACAAGGTCCTACTGTGTAGCACAGGGAACTGTATTCAGTATCCTGGGATAAACCATAATGGAAAAGAATCTAAAAAAAGAATGTATGTGTATGTATAACTGAATCACTTTGCTGTACAACAGAAATTAACACAACATTGTAAATCAAGTATAGTTCAATTGAAAAAAATGTAAAAATTTTAAAAAAAGAATGGTTAACCCTGAGCTATGAGATATGTACCATCTTTCTTTTCCTGTGTCTGTCTCAGCAGGAGGCCTCTAGCGGGTGATGAAGGCCGTGATCAGAAATGGTTTTGCAGCTGTTTCTGGTGGTTCTTTGCCTGCGGTGCTTGGTCCCTCCTTTCCTAAGGACCTGCTTCAGATTGTGGCCCGAGCTGCCCACCTTTCCTCCCTTCCCACCTCTTCTTTTTTGTCACCTATATCTATTTCTCTCTTGATTTGGTCAGCTGTTCAGACAGTATACCAAAAACAGCTTCCACACTGCTGATCATAGAAAAGCCATTTTATGAACTTAGGAATAAGTCAGTGTCATCAACTGTAAAGGATTCGTTCCACACGGGGCAAGTTTAAGAAGAAATGCTGTTGTAACAACCCTATTACAAATTCTCCAATCCCCTGTCGTCATGGCGCTCCTCTGATCAAAACCCACAGAAGAGGCCAGCTCCCTATTTTATCTCTGAACACGCAGCTCCCCCGTCCTTCCAAACAGACCTCAGTCATATTTTACTTTTCAGGCAAGTTACCTGGTACAGTATCACAAGTATCAGGCCCCTTCGTTACATCTGTTCCCCACAGATGCTTGAAGAATACTCACTAGGATATTCTAAATGGTGAGATTTAAATTATTCAAAAATTAGATAACTCTAAGTGACAATTTTCAAGTCATATTAAAACATTTGTTTATCTTTTGTTGACTGTCTTAGTTTTTCTTGCCTTCAGTAATCTCACAGAGATGACAGGTCAGTTTGCAGAATAAGAGCAGTCAACGATAATAGCATCGCTTTTCTTCTCTTTGCTGAAAGCACTTTACATGAATTCTCATTTTACCAGAACTTGATCCGAAAAAGCTATTGAAACCGTGTATCATTAGCTTTTCCGTCTAAAGTCAGACCGTTGAGATTTAGAATTCATGTAAATTTCTTTATCCTCTTCCTGTTTTCTTCTGTTATTTTCAAAAAACTCTTAGGGGTGTGGGTTGTTTTCTTGTGTGTGGTTGTTTTGGTTTGTTTTCATCTGTTTCCTATTTCCTTCCTCCTTGTAACTTCTTTACTTTCTCTTGGAATTGCCTCAGCGACGAGCATTTGAGTTCCTCCGAAGCTGTGTCTCAGTTTCTTTATCTGTAAAATGAGACTAATACTAATACCTGCCTCACAGGTTGATTATGTAATCAACACACATCCGTTAGAACGGTACCTGGCACATTGTTAGCTGTTTCTAATTCATTATTCTTAGTAGTTGTAGTTATCATTTTCCGTGATATACGTGACATACTTTTTAATTTCATGGTACAAACATAGGGAACCAGTTACCGCCCCCCCCCCCCAGTACACACGCAAAGTTCAGGAACTTCTGTGGTATTTATGAACACTGGCATTTTCAAAGGACGTCTCGTGTGTGTCATGTAGCACTCACTGAGATTGTGGGCATTCAGCCAGCTCTATAATTGCTGTTAATTTACTGTATCATTAACAGAATTAGTCATTGTTTCATTTTAGACTGTTAAAATATAGTTTACTTCTAGACTGTTGTGGGCTATATGAAAAACCAAATTGCCCCTTCCAGCTAGCGATGATGAATACTTTGTATTGTGTTGTATGGATGCTGAATTATTAATCTCTTAAAATGAATAACTGCCGCTTCGTATGTCTACAAACATGAAATTGATCACTTCTGCTCCAGAGGATAAAGGAGGTCTGTATATTACTTCCAGTTTTACCCTTAGCAAATCTGTAAGTAGGCTACATCTCATAGAATTGCCTCAGGTAATGGGAGTCCTGTAAAAATGTAAACAAAATAAAAAAGAGGGCATTCTCCTCATGTTTATGTTCGTGTCACTGTCTTTAATTGAACAGCAGCTGTCATATAGTTGGTCATCTGTTACGCACTTTACACGGACCCCGTTAAGTATCTCAGCTGTTAATGCTTCGTAATGAATTGTCGTTATGTAGAGACACGTTTGCAGTCTTAAAGCAGAAATGAATCATGTTGTCTTCCAAGTGTCGGTTCGGGTCACCGTCGCCCCCACACGATGGTTGGAGGTTCAGTGTCCCCAGGAATAGCAGCCTGTGGGATTTAGGCTAGACAGCAGGAGGACTTCCCACCAGCAGGCTGCTGGAAAGCCCGCTGGGACTGAGAAGACACCGGCACAGCCCTCAGCGTGGTGCCTGGCACACTCAGCGCCCCGACGGGACACAGCTTTTCCCCGAAGAGGATCTCCTTAGGCTTGGCCACGTTCTCCCCATCAAAAGAGTTCGGGACTACCAGTGGACAGCAACACGTGCTTTAATTGACATTAAAAAGCATACGGTAGCACATCAAGAAAAAAAGAGGTGGGAGGTGATGCCTCTTAAGGGAGTATTCAACTCAGAGAGCTTTGGGGTCTGCTTTTGATGGACTCTCAGGCATTGGTTGAGTATCTACTGTGTCTGTGTGCTCAGTGAATGAAAACAGTGGGAACGTTTAAGTGATACTTTGGGCCGACGTTTCTGTTTAGACACCAGATCATCTTCATTTCCCCCTCAACTGTTTGGGATTCAGCAGTTTTGGAATCCATATATGACTATATGACTGGAAAATTTGTCCAAGCCATGAAAACCCATTTGTAGAAAACTCAAACAGTCAGATTTTTAAGAAATTTCTTAATTGTTTGAAAGTACTGTATTTCTCTTTTCAGTGAACTTTAAAAGACTGTTAAAATCCGAGTCTTCAAATGGTAAAGTTGTATGTACTCCTAGGAATGTCCTACTCCTAGAGCATTGTTAAATTTCTGTATTTTCCTTTTTTTTTTAACTGATTTGAGGGAGGAGACTTCTATATGCATGCCAAACAAGAATTGACTGAGCTGATCTCAGGCTACTGTGTCTTTAGCAGATAGTATCCTGTTCAAAATAAAATAATTGAGACACTAAATATAAGAGATTTTTCCTTTAGACTTTTAAAAAAAATTTTTTACAGTAGTAAAAGTCACATAATATAAAACATACCGTTTTAACCATATTTAACTGTACAGTTCAGTGGCACTAAGTACATCCACATTGTACATTCACAACTCTCAGCATCATCCGTCTCCTGAATTTTTCACCCTCCTGAACTGAAACTCCATCGCCATTAAATAAAGGTTTGACTGTAAGTCAACTCTTCCTAAGCGGTGACTTTACTGCTTTACATTTTGGCACGTATAATACAATCTGCGCTCACACTAGTGCTGTTCTTGAAACCCATGAAGAAGTAAATGCAAAACACTCCACCAACCAAGGCGCATGGGATTTCTACAGAAAAATAAATAATGTACACGGAGGATGAACTCACACTCAACAGTTACAATCCACACTCTGATACAATCCTGCCATAAAGGAGAATCTGCTGGAGACCATTACTGAAACCTGAGACAGTGGAACGAGTCAAAAGAGACAAGATAATTGTTTAAGGAGTACAAGACGGAAAAGAAAGCACAGTGAAAGAACACGTCACTGATAAAAAAGAACACACAAATGTGGAAAACCAAATTGCGCCTCATTCACTATAGGTATGTTCCTGAAGCATTCTACACATTGAATTTTTATAAGAAGGAGTCTAATGATTGGTCCTTAAGTCATTGCAAGCATCGTGCCTTGCAGGAGGTAGGAGTCATCCATTGCTGTGTGGTGAGAAATTGGGAATTGAATACGGTGTCCCAACTCCCAATAGATTTGCTGCTCAGGATGGGGGAAAGTTTCTAGTTGCATCTTTTTCTACATATATACTTCCAAGGAACTGAGAAAGACCTTTTTAAACTTCAGTGTCTATGGTATAAAGTGTTTTTATTTTTAATCATTTAAATTGTGCTTGAAGCTTTTCCAGCGTAGCTCTGGCCCGCAGCCAGATGGAGCGTGCTCTGTGGTCTCAGTCACAGCAGGGCGGGGATCATGTTCACACATCGTGGTTTCTAGGTGATGTTTCATTTTCATTCCCTTACTGCCAGTTATTCAAGGTGAAATCTACTTCCAGTTTTTTGTTTTTTGTTTCAGTTCAGGGAGGGTTTTTGTTTTGTTTTGCTGATGTGTATTTCTTAGTGTGTCTTTACGATTTGTGATTCCCCTCCCTCAGAATGGATTTTTCCAGTTTTTATTTTGCCGCTAATACTTTAAAATAATCTTAGGATGTGTTCATTGTTGGGACAGTGCTCTTAAGTCGGTTTTAAGAAAAGAGCACTTGAGATCTCTAGGAGGGTGGTAAGACTAACATTTTTAAATGTGCACTAAAAACTGTTCAGATAAAGAGTTTCATAGTGAGTCTGTGGCCAAGATCCACTTGAATGATGGTAACCCTGCTATTTTGGGGCCTTTGTTACATGATTCACTGATTTATGGCAGAGGGGCTCCAAATATTTCCTCTCTGGGTCTCCATGGAAAGTCTTTTTAAGAGGAACGTATTTCTCACTGATCTCATACTTCCTCAGTAAAATCGCAGTGCCATTTATCTCCTGATCAAAACATTTTTTTGAAAACTGGAAGCTATGTTAAAAATAGAGGTTATTACTGAAATCTTATTTGAATTGATTATTTTTACTGTCCTTATCAGCTTTCCGGCTTTGAGGCGTTTATTTGCTTTACGACATTTTTCTAAATTATGTGTAGACTCCGTTGGACAGAAATACTTTCTTAAAATATTTTCTTCTCTATCTCTATTCGTACCCTACATGACCTCTCTCTCCGTTCAGAGCAGCTTTCTGTCTGTGGATGGCACGTTATCTCTGCTCTAGAGCAGGGGCATGGGAGAAAGAAAGCATGTTTAAAGTTCAGGTGACGGGGAATTATTGCATGAACACGTGCATCCTGCAATGATCTTGTAGAACTAGGAGAGGTGAAGGAGGGAGAGAGGATTCACACTGCTCCAGCTCCTGCTGGGGGCCAGGCCTGGTGTTAAGGGTTACCTTGTAGTACAGTCATCACAGCCCCTATGGGGATAGCTGTTGTTTCCCCATTTTTGCACGTGAGGAACCTGAATCCCAGAGATGCTACGTTGATCTGTCCAAAGTCAGGATTCCAGCCCAAGTCCAGCTACTCCCAAAACCATATATTCTTTTTACAGTACAGCTCCTGGATCTTGGTACTAGAATGGGCCTTAGAAATCGTCTAGTTTAAGTCTCTCACTTTGTCAGGAAATAGAGGCTCAGAGTAGCAAGCAACTTACGCGAGATCATTCGCTACCTAGTAGCATTCTTCTGTGCTGTAGTCAACACAAAGAATCTTATTACCTGTTTCTAAAATTACTTTTGTAATAAATCCCAGTCTCCTCATCTTTTATTTTTTTTGTCTGACTTCAGATCCTATTTTTTTAATATACAGTTTTTAAAGGTCACACTCCATTTACAGTTATTACATATGTTGGCTATGTTCCCCGTGTTGTACAGTACATCCTTGCGGCCTGTCTTACACCCAAAATAGCTTGTACCTCCCCCTCCCCTGCCCCAAGTTGCCTCTCCCCACTGGTAACCACTAGTTTGTTCTCTATAGAGGTGATTCTGTGAAGGATGGAAGTAACAGAGCTTTTAAGGTACCTTTTTTAGATAAAGGAAGGAGGCAACTGGAAACTATATACACAAACATGTGTTTTTTTTTTCCTGTAGCTGCTGTACCAAATTAACTCAAACTTTGTGGCTTAAAACAACTGCAGTTTCTTTCTTACAGTTCTGGAAGTCAGAAAACTAAAATTAGGGTGTCAGCAGGGCTGCATTCGCTCTGGAGGTTTCAGGGGGAATCTGTTTCCTTGCATTTTCCAGCTTCTAGAGACCAAGGGCATCCCTTAGCTCATCCCTTAGGCCTCTTCCCTCACATCACTCCGATGCCTTCCTTCTGTCATCACATCCCCTACTGATCTTCCTGCCTCCCTCTTATAAAGCTGTTTTGATGATATCAAGCCCACCAGACAATCCAGGGCAATCCCCCCTTCTCAAGGTAACTTAATCACACCTGCAAAGTCCCTTGTAAAGTAGCGTATTCACAGGTTCCAGGGGTTAGTACAGGGACATCCTCGGGGGGATAGGGCTTTATTCTGTCCAGCACACACACACTCACACACACACATACACGCGTGCACACACACACATATGCCTGTGTGGGTATTTATGTATCACACATAAATTAAGACCCCTCTCATCCAGAATTATCTGGGAATTAGCCGTTCTGGATAAATTAGTTTTCTGGATCACTATATGCAAATCACGTTTTAAAACTTTCTTAGTATATGGAAAATGTCTGAAATGTGCTGTCTTCCTGTCTTTGAAAATGGGATCCTCTGTAATTTTCCCTCTCCTTGAGGAATTGAGGGCTACCATTGTAAAACATCAATATTGAGCTGAGCTTCAAATACAGCGGTAAATGCAAGGGCAGGAACAACCCTGTGATACTTTGGGGAGGACTAGAAGATCCGCAAGGCCATAAAAAACACTGACTTGGCTTGGCGTGAGGTTACGGCTGTCACCGTGAATGGGGTTTGGAAGAACCTTTGCCCACAGTTTGTTCACGCTTTTCGTGGATTTGAGAAGGTGAATGAGGAGTCCAAAGAGGTCATCAGCAGCGTAGTGACCCTCAGCGAGAAGCCGGAGCCAGATCTGCAAGGGGACGACTTCATGGAACTCCTTACCGTGCAACACGAGGGGCTTACTAATGCAGACCTGATGGAATTGGATCTTCATCCAGCGAAAGGATGAAGAGAGACGAGGAAGAAGTAACTGAAGAACCGAAGGGATTCACAACGCAGGAAACGGCAGGGGGTTTTCTTTATCTGAGGCGGCGCTGTTAGTTTTTGAGGCACAGGACCTGAATGTAGAACGGTACACAAAGGCTGCAGCAGCCGCTCAGAGTGCAACCCAGTGCTACCGTGTCATCTATGACGAGAAAAAAAGAGCTACTACCCAGGCATCGCTGGATCGATTTTTCAAGAGGGTGGATAGAATTGAATCCAGCAAGGAACCAGATCCTGCGCCATCAGCGTCAGGCGTGAGTGACACTGCAGGTTGCCCTCTGTCCCCTATTGCTGACGATCCTTCAGCTCTGCCATCTCCCACCTCCCCTCCCTCCTCCAGTCAGTAACTCTTCCTGCCTGTTCCCTCGATGCCAGCCCCTGTGTGCCAGCTGCTGTACTGCACTACTGTTCTTTCCAAGGTACTGCACTGTAAGATTTAAAATGTTTTCTTTATTTTTTGTGTTTGTGTTTTATGTATTATTTGTTTGAAAAGTATTACAGCCTATTACAGTACAGTACTATGTAGCCAATTGTGTTAGTGGGGTACCTAAGCTAACTTTATTGGATCTCCCAACACATTCCGTTTGTATGTAAGGGACTTACTGTAATTAGAAATTGGCAGAAAACGTACACATCCTCTCTCATGGAAGAGAGTATCCAGATAACAATTAATCACATGAAAACGTGTTCAACATCATTGGCAGCTAAGGAAATGCAAATTAAAGCCTCAATGAGGTATCACTGAACCCTAGCGAAATGGCTAAAATAAAGCATGTTGATAGCACTAAATGCCGGTGAGGATGCAGAGAGACTGGATCACTCCGCTGGCGAGCATGTAAAATGGTACATCTGCTCCGGAAAGCAGTCTGGCAGCTTCTTATAACGCTACATATGAGCTCACCGTACATCCCAACAATTGCACTCTTGGACATTTGCCCCAGAGAAATAAAAACTTACGTTCACACAAACACAGAGAAACGTTCATACCAGCTTGATTTGTAATAACTAAAAATGGGAAGCAATCCATTGTCCTTCAGTGGGTAAATGGTTAAACAAACTGGTACATCCATATCGTGGATTACTACTCAGCAGTAAAACAGCGAAGTCTTGATACATGCAACGACTTAGCCGGATCACAAGAGTATTGTGCAGAGTGAAAAGCATCCAGTTTCAAAAAGTTACATCCTGTATGATTTCAATTATATAGCCTTCTTGAAATGACAGAATTATAGAGAGAGGAACAGAGTTGTGTTTGTTGGGAATTCAGAAGTGGGGGGAGGACTGTGGCTAGTGAAGGGTCTCACAAAGGATGTTTGTGATGGACTGTTCTGTGTCTCGACAGCGGTGGTGCGCACACAAATCTACCCGTGATACAATTGCATAGGAACACATATATCCATCAGTGCATGGATCCATCCTCTGTGTCGGTATCACTCTCCTGTGATATTGGGGGAAAGTGGGGGAAGGATGTAGGTGATCTGTCTGTATTCTTTCCTACAACCGCATGTGAATCTGTACTTAGCTCAGAATTAAAAGTTTTTTAAAAAAATAAAAGAACAGGCATTGAGGCTGAACGGGAGAGCATGGACTTTTGGATCAACAAGGTTGTGTTCAAATTCCGGCTCCACCACTTACAAGCTGTGGGACCATGAGCCAGTTCTTAACCTCTCTGTGCCACAGTTTCTTCATTTTTTTTTTACCACAATAAGTTTAGTGAACATTCATTATCTCATATAGATCCAAAGTTAAAGAAATAGGGGAAAATAATTTTATTTTAAAAATGTATTTTTATTTTCATAAACCCTTAGGATTTGCTCTCTGAACCACTTTCATACATAACGAACAGCAGTGTTTACCATATTGTACATTATGTCCTTAGTGCTTATGTATCTTACTGGGAGTGTGTGTCTTTTTTTTTTTTTTTTTTTTTTTAATTTTTTTTGGCTGCCTTGGGTCTTCGTTGCTGCGTGCTGGCTTTCTCTAGTTGTGGCGAGTGGGGGCTACTCTTCGTTGCGGTGCGCGGGCTTCTCATTGCAGTGGCTTCTCGTTGTGGAGCA
The DNA here is from genome assembly GCF_937001465.1 of Orcinus orca. Classification (NCBI taxonomy): domain Eukaryota; kingdom Metazoa; phylum Chordata; class Mammalia; order Artiodactyla; family Delphinidae; genus Orcinus; species Orcinus orca. Next base: position 5,434,476 of record NC_064563.1, on the reverse strand, counting down.
TGGGCTCTAGGCACATGGGCTTCAGTAGTTGTGGCACGCGGGCTCAGTAGTTGTGGCACGTGGGCTCAGTAGTTGTGGCTTGCGGGCTCTAGAGCGCAGGCTCAGTAGTTGTGGCGCATGGGCTTAGTTGCTCCGCGGCAATGTGGGATCTTCCCGCACCAGGGCTCGAACCCGTGTCCCCTGCATTGGCAGGCGGATTCTTAACCACTGTGCAACCAGGGAAGTCCCTGGAAGTGTGTATCTTTTGACTGCCTTCATCCAGTTCCCCCTCTGCCCACAAATCTGATCCTTTTTCTGTGAGTTTGTTTTTGAAGTATAGTTGACCTACAACACTGTCTTAGTTCCTAATACACAATATAGTGATTCAGTATTTCTGTACATTTCAAAATGATCCCCACAATCAGTGTAGTTACAATATGTCACCATACAGAGGATATTACATTATGATTGACTATATTCCCCACACTCTACATTTCATACCTGTGACTCATTTATCTTGTAATTGCAAGTTTATCATGTACCTTTAATCTCCTTCACCAATTTCTCTCCTCTCCCCACCAACCTCCCTTCTGGCAACCACCTGTTTGTTCTCTTATATGTGACTGCTTCTGCTAAGTTTGTTCATTTGTTTTGTTTTTTAGATTCCACATGTAAGTGAAATCATACAGTATTTATCTTTCTCTGTCTGATTGATTTCACTTAGCATTATACCCTCTAGGTCCATCCATATTGTTGCAAATGGCAAGATTTCATTCGTTTTTATGGCTGAGTAATATTCCAGTGTGTGTGTGTGTACACTACATCTTTATTCATTCATTTATCGATGAACACTTACGTTGCTTCCGTATCTTCTATTGTAAATAATACTGCCATGAGCATAGGAGTGCATATATCTTTTCAAATTAGTGTTTTCATCTTCTTCAGATAAATGCCCAGGAGTGGAATTGCTGGATCATATCATAGGAATATAAATTGGTGCAGCAACGATGGAAAACAGCATGGAGATTCCTCAGTTTCTTTATTTAATAAAATTTTTTTGTTTTATTGAGATATAATTGACATATAACATTGTATTAATTTTAGGTGTACAACACACTCATTTGATATATGTATATATTTTGAAATAAGTACCACAGTAAGTTTAGTTAGCATCTACCAACCTCACATACTTACAGCTTCTTTTTAAAGTGAGTACAATAATAATACTTCCCTCCTTTACTCATTTTGATGATTAACTGGCTCAGAGTAGTCTGAGCTAGGTTTTTCTCTTTTTTTACATTTTATTGGAGTATAGTTGATTTACAGTAGTTGTGTTAGTTTCAGGTGTACAGCAAAGTGATTCAGTTATACATATATATACATATATCCATTCTTTTCCCATATAGGTTATTACAGAGTATTGAGTAGAGTTCCCTGTGCTATACAGTAGGAGTTTGAGATTAACATACACACATTACTATATAAAATAGGTAACCAACAAGGATCTACTGTATAGCACAGGAAACTCTACTCAGATAGGTTTTAAAAATATGGTATTATAGACAAAAGCCACTCATCACGTACACTGGATCATAAAAGTATTTTGTCTTTTCATCTAGCACTTAAATAGCTAGGTACTCTCACTTCTCTGCAGAATTTTAATATCACAGGTATTCTCTATTTTATTCACTTCTGCCCATTCCTCTCTACTTTGATGGGATTTACTCTATTCTTTTTTTTTCCTTTGGGCACAACTCAGGAAACTTCTTCCTTTTTAATATATGCATTTGAAACTGTAGATTTCTCTTTCATTAACTGTTTTAGGCAAATCACAGATTTTGGTATTGGCAACCCAACATTTTCACTGTCACTCGGTTATAAACATAGCTGATTTTTTTTCTTTGATCCAAGAATTATTTGAAAATGTATTTTTCAGTTTGCAGACGTATGAAGGGGGACCTTAATGGTCTTAATAATTTTTGGAAATACGTTAAGCTTTCTTTGTGGCTTAGCATGTGATCAGTTTTTATAAATGTTTCTTATGTGCTTGGAAAAGAATAAGTATCCTTTAGTTGTTGAGCATGGAATTTCATCTTCATTCAGTACCTTAATTTTGTTAATTTGGCTTTTCATATTTTCAGTATCCCATTCCTGGGCATATATCTGGAGAAAACCATAATTTGAAAAGATACATGCACCCCAATGTTCATTGCAGCACTGTTTGCAATAGCCAAAACATGGGAGCAATCTAAATGTCCATTGACAGAGGAATGGATAAAGAAGATGTGGTACATATATATATGTGTGTGTGTGTGTGTGTGTATGTATATACACACACACACACACATATATACAATGGAATATTACTCAGCCACAAAAAAAGAATGAAATAATGCCATTTGCAGGCACATGGATGGACCTAGAGATTAACATACTAAGTGAAGTAAGTCAGACAGAGAAAGACAAGTATCATGTGATATCACTCATATGTGGAATCTGATTTTTAAAATTGATACAAATGAACTTATTTACAAAACGGAAACAGACTCACAGATTTCAAAAACAAACCTATGGTTACCAAAGGGGAAATGTGGGCTGGGAGGGATAAATCAGAAGCTTGGGATTAACATACACACACTACTATATTTAAAATAGATAACCAACAAGGACCTCTACTGTATAGCACAGGGAACTCTACTCAATATTCTGTGATAACCTATATGGGTAAAGACTCTGAAAAAGAGTGAATATATGTTTATGTATAACTGACTCACTTAGCTGTACAGCTGAAACTAACACAACACTGTAAATCAACTATAATAAAATTTTATGAATAAATAAATAGTGTGTCTATTTATATCAACTTTACATTTTCTTCTAGGTTACCTTCCGAACCAGAATTTATCACTGTAATATTAACAGCCAAGGCGTGATCTGTCTGGACATCCTGAAAGACAACTGGAGTCCGGCCCTCACCATTTCTAAAGTTCTCCTGTCCATCTGCTCTCTTCTTACAGACTGCAATCCCGGTAAGAGACTTGTAATCCAGTGTAGAATTGGAGCTACTCAAGGCTTGAATGTCAGACCTTAGTAATTTGTTTACCACCGCCAATACTACCACTAGCACTATTATTTTTATTCTTATTGATCTTAAATTTTCATAGTTTGTAACTGCTTTCTTTTTCAATTCAGTCTGGTCATTGGTCTTTCAAAAACTTATTATTTGCCAAGAAGGAAAAAGCATAGTGTGATAAGCATGAATGAAAAATCATTTTAGATGGGGAAGTGCATTTAAAGAATGCGTTACAGGGGCTTCCCTGGTGGCACAGTGGTTGAGAGTCCGCCTGCCGATGCAGGGGACACAGGTTCGTGCCCCGGTCTCGGAAGATCCCACATGCCGCGGAGCGGCTGCGCCCGTGAGCCATGGCCGCTGGGCCTGAGCTAATAATAAAAATTCAAATTGAATAGCTAGATGTTTAATTAGGTGCCTACCAGAAGATGTTCATTTGGGAAACGTGGGCTGTTAAAATCTGACAGCCACCAGGCAGCACCACACAGACGTCACCATTTTCGCATCTCAATAATCGTGCATCCTTACAAGCTATTAGGGCCCAAATACTCCTGAACTAGGAAATGCCCAAAAAGTCAACGAGGAAATACAGCTTCCCAGGAAACCTGAAAAGAGCCTATGGCCAAGCCCTTGAGGCTTGCTGGTATGCTTACTGCTGAAAATTCTTACTTCCTGTCTTCCTAGATGCACGATTACAGGTCTTTGACCAGCTTCTTTTAACTAAAAGACTAACCAACTGCCAATTTTTTTACATATTTGGGTGTATTTTGGAAAATACAAAAATCCAAAGGTTTTTCATTGGGGTTTTCATCGATGTTCTCAATGAGAAATTCTTCATTGAGTAGTTAATTAATAGTCTTAATGTTTTTTGAGATTCCATCTACCATGTTCAGGAATGAACTCACTAGATAAGTGAAGTTTTAGACGAGAGAAATGGCAAATGGGAATCGAGGTCTCTCTTAGGTCCCTGGCTGGTTAATAAAACGTGAAGAAATTATCATCTTTTCCATTTTTGTGTGTTTGTTATTTTTCAATAATAAAAATTTTTTTAGTGAAGGCATTTAAAAGCAATCTAATTAAATTGTGGTATATGTAGACTATATATAACAAATTAATGGTTTTAACACCAAAAAGAAAATATAGTTGTGCAAGATCATTATAAAATATTTTTTAAATTAATTCATACTTCATGCCAGATAGTGAAGTTCAATCATGATGTGCTAATTTAAAACTAAACGACAAATACTTTGTTTTTTCAGTCTCACTATTCCTATTTCAGTCCTATTTATCTCTGTGACTGTATAACCTCATTTGGAGGTCTTGTCTTAAAAAGGCTTTTTGTGTGTGTGATATTTCCTTTCGGAAATGTTGCAAAGTGGGGCTACGTCTGCCTCCCCACTCTGCAGAAAATACTTCTTCTGGGGTTTGCTGAAATTTGGAGACGAGGGGTTTTTCTGTTTTTTAGAGAAAAAATTTATTTTGAGAGGTAAGTCACTTATTCAGGAAACTTTTGGTGTCAAGTTATCATGCCGTACACCTTAAACTCACAGTGTTATATGTCGGTTATAGCTCCATAAAACTGGGGAAAAAAGAAAGAAAGCAAAAAAAACTTCTGAGACTCTACTGTTTATGAGGCACTTCTGAGCCTCACACAAGGTGAATAAGAAGTCTTCACTTCTTATACATGGAATAAGGTGTCACTTCACACTTAGAGAAAACTTGGTGCTGAGAGGCAGTCCTTACCCCAAAGGGAACCACGGGAGCTGAAATGGACCCATCACCTCATTCTCTTCTCTATGGAGGTGACCCTGCGCTCCCCCAGAGCCTTCTCTCAGCAGTCAAGAAAGGTTTCTGTTCCGTAAGTTAGAGTTTTTTCTGTGTCTCAGAAAATTAGAGACACATTCTGCAAAAAAAATGAAAAAATCACCCCTGGCTAAAGCAAAATCACATAAATAGGATAAATAGATTTTGAAAATTATGCTATGAATAGTAAGAAAAAACCTAAAGCTAGTAATGTTCCTTAAGTGTCACCAACTAGAGATAGCCTATCTGGTATAAGAATAGAATACTCTCTGTAAAATACATGGTAACAAACTAAGTGTTCATACTTTAACACACATGAAAAAGGTTTCTAATCGGCACATCATTTACAGGTACGTTCACACTTCTGGGGTTTTAAACAAAGTTATCAAAAACAAGTCAAAAAAGCCCATTGTTTTGTTCAGTGGATTTATTTCACACTGTTTTCTGGTACACTTCCTTCTAGTCTCTGTTGGTTTTTCTCCCTAGATTTATGTTAAACTTCAATCTAACCTATTTTCAAACAGTCACAAATGTAAGTTTGATAGACTATGAATAAAGATTTTCTTACACTGAATCTGCAGACCTGTTTTAACACCAGAAATGCTGTCAGCTCAGAAGTAGGCTTTGCATGAAGACACAGATGTAACCAACTTTATAAGGGCTCCCACTCTTGTTCCTACATGAACTGGGGTTTTTTTTCCATATTTTTCTCATAATTTACATTTGTCTCTTTCAGGAATTTTTGGTCCATTCAGAACAGATGTTTTGTGTTTCAGTATGGGGCTACACACCCTTTCTTGCATGGTATTGATAGTCAGTAGATGTAGATTTAAAAACCAGCTCCACTGTTTATTACCTGTGTGACCTGGTACCAGCCATTTAACTTTCCTTACCCTCCGTTCATTATATCAAACGGACATTGTCCTCAGCTGCACCTAAATCACAGGATTCCTGTGAGTTTAAAATGAGATGGTGTATGTGAAAGCCCTCTGTCAGCATAATGGATTGTTCTTGATGTTATCTCTCAGAATATTTAGGACTCCAAATGGGCATCCATTTGATGTGATAAGTACCCACTCAGCTGCATTTAACTGAGAGAAGATAGTATTAAATAATCTCTAACAAGCACCACCTCCTCAGCATGGACCCTCTTGGATTTTTTAATCTGAAAAAAAAGCCTAGTCCTGAATTAGTAGTGCCGAGACTATATTATCTCTTGGGAAGGATTATCTGTCAGGTGGCAGATGTCCAACCGTTACCAGCCAGTTGACGGGTGCACCAGGGGTAACTGTTCTGTTCCCAGCAGGTCTGTTCTAGGCAGGTCTCCCTGTTCACACTTCACAGGGGTGTTTATTGGGCCTGCCGTGACACTCTGCCTAGTCAGGCATAGCTGGCTGCCAGAGTATGGCTGTGACACACCGCTGGGGGCACAGGGACAGCCAGAGGAGAGGAGGTTGATGGGCTCAGAAGGTCAGCGCCAGCCTCCCGGCTCCTCTGACTGTGGTCCTGCTCGGTGAACATGATTTGATCCATGAATTGCTGAAGTTTACAGTAGGAAACACATTTCCATCTTTCATGGCAGAGCTCCTGTTTGTAAACACTCTCTTCTCAAGCGTGTATAAAACTTAAGCTCTGTTCTATTTAATGTCATCTTTCAAAGTTGGTTTTTGCTGTTTCGTGGTTGCCTTTTCAAACTCTTAGCTGTTTTAGCGTATCCTTTATATGAAATCTGTTGATTTATTATTTAAAATCTGCCTGTATAACGGTCTTCAGGCCTATTAATAATGGGTATTTTCCCTCATACAAAATGAACTATACTGAGAACACTGACAGTTATGAGATAAAATAAGGTCAACAGTTTTCCTGTCCCAAATGCTTTATTCACAGAGTAATGTCCAGAAATATTACTCATTTTTTTTCATAAATCTGCGTAACATCTGGCATCATTAATCTCAGTTCTTTCTGCTCTACTACTGTTGCTTTCTAAAGTGTTATGAACTTGTTTGATTCTTTTGTTGTGGTGGTGGTTCCCTAAGTGCTGAAATGGAAGATGTTGGCATTTCATAATACGGGGAAATTCTGAAAAGACAACTTGGTAGTTATAAACTTTTTTGTTCCACACTCTCCGTTCATTTGTGCCTAAGCCTCTGTTTCTGTGGTGTGTTCTTAATAGAACCATTCAGGCCTTTTTTTTTTTTTTTTTTTTTTGCTGCAAATCTCTACTGAGCTGCTAAGCTTTCCCCTTCATTCTGACTGTGACCATCAGGCTACTAACTCCTCTCTGCCTCAGCCTTCTGGTCTGTAAAATAGGCATAATGATAGTGCCTACCTTAGGAGACATCATGAGATTCTTGTGAACTGGTTTGATTCTAAATGTGATTCTGACACTGTATCATGCAAAAATTCCCCCCCAAAAAACATATACCACTTAGGAGATGATCGGAAATTGGAAAACCAAGTATTGGATATTGAGGAATGATTGCCAGAAATTTTTAGGCATAATAAAACAGAATTGTGAGGCTGAATTTTTTATCTGTCCTCTCCTTTTAGAGATCCATACTGAGTGCTTTGCAAATACACTCTGTATTTCATTCCCTGATAATCTGCTTCACACTCCAGGCTGCCTGCGGTGAGCCTGGCCAGCAGGGTCCCGCGTCCATAAACAGCCGAGAGGCCTTCGTCCACCACTTTTCAAGCAGGCAGAACGCCCCAGGCCAGGTCACTTGAAGACGCTCTGAGCACACCCACAATCGTCACACTCCTCCCCTCCCCCCCATCATCTGCCGAATGAAATCAAGGATCGGGTGCTCCCAGTCTCAGATTTATGCAGATCTTTATTAGAACAACAAGTGGAGCTAAGAATGGCAGCTAATTAACCCTCCGCCTTACACAGCGATTAAGCCAAGGGTGCACGCAGCTGCAGCTTCCCTGGCGAGAGTTCCGTTCTTCCCAGATGCAGCAAACGGAGGGAGGAATCTGCTCCCCGGGACCCTTTGATAGGGTTCAAATGGCCTCCTCCTTCCCCAGCATCACAGCCCTTAGCTCCAGATCTCTTATGGCCTGTTTTTAAACAACTAATACAATCCTTATCCACCAACTGTCTCAGATACATTAACTTTGATTGTTACCAATTGCTTGTCTTTGCCCTGGTTATGATTCCATAGTAAATTGTGTTACTATTAAATATTAAACTTTTTGATAGTGACTGCTGAGGGGTGGGGACCATAAAATAGGATTAATTATTTCAACACAGATGTATTTGTGTGGATTATTCACACTAAGTGTGTGAGCTCTTAGGCTGATGCAAGGTACACAAATGGAATTTAAGAGAATTCCGTTGCTTACAACAGCAGCGCAAACCTTGCTTCCGCATACCCCATTCTACTCCTACACTTGAGAACTGGCAGAGAACAATTTATTTAACTGAAGTTTAGGGAAAGCTGTAAAAGTGATAAGCCTACCTGTTTTCAAAGCAGGCTATCTTAACGGGAATGCAAAAAAAAAATTGATTTTTCTAGAACAGACATTACACATGGCTACGTAGACATCAGATATCTTCTGATACCTATGACTTTTTTTAAAGTGAGAAACTTATAATGTAGAAATACACGGTACCGCATACAGCTAACTTCAGGCCGTTTTCCTTGTTTGTGAAGAATTGGCTTCTCTTCTAGAATATTACATGTTGAATTCCAAAAGCCATTCCAATCAGTACTTCCAAATATAGATGTAAATAAACTATAATTTGTAGTCATTTATCTTCCCTGATGCCTTATACAAGAAAGAGAAAGCTGTAGTTATATGTAGTTAATTAAACTACCTGGTATTTTAAATACCAGGAGTTAAATGGGGACCAAAAAAAATGTATAAAGGGCTTTGGGTTCTGGCTCAGAGTTCGCTGTAGACTCCTGGGGTCACTGCCCCGTCTTGCCCCATCGGTGCCCATAAGCTTACTCAGATCAATTTGGAAATACGCTGTCTAGGGTGTGGAGGTTCTAGAAGAACTGAGGCTTCATTGAGAAGGATGAATAAAACCAGGGAATGTGCATCATTAAAGAAAATGACGTTTCAGTTTTGCGAATGAAAGAAGTCTCACAGAAATTATTCTGTACCATCATAAATTAGGTTAGAAAAAAACCAGAAAATAGAAATTCTGAGATATTCACCTTGACCTTTATATTTATAATTGTGACTCTTGAATGCTATTAAAAGGATTGTCTCCCTACGTTGTCACTCTGTAAAAAGAAACCCTTTATAGTTATCTTACAAGGTATACTGGCGTATAATAATGAAACTGAAAGATCCAGTTGTAACATTTTGTCAAAGGCTGATTTTCTAGGAAATATAGAATGATAAAGGAAACTTAAAATGACCTGATCATGGGTTCAGACTTTGGATTGCCATGTAGTGAAACAAGGGAAAAGGATTCCTCTTTGAGACAAAGAGTTGCCAGGTAAGGATTGGGGGCTTCAGCGTGTAGGTGAGAGATAGAGGTGCAAGTGTCCTAATCAGCCTTTGGTGTTTCTATTGATGCTTCATGTAGGCAAGTCTTTTTTTTTTTTTTCTGCCCGTAGACATAAAATAAACTTTATTTTTAGAGCAGTTTTAGTTTTACCGCAAAATCGAGCAGCAAGTACAAAGTGTTTTCATATACACACACCCACAGCCTCCTCCACTGTCAGCATCCTGCACCAGAGTGTACATTTGTTACAGTCAATGGACCTGCATATAGGGTTATCCCTCAGTGCGTGTAGATTACGTTAGAGCTCACTTCTGGTGTTGTACACTCTACAGGTTATGTCAAATGCATGATGATATGTACTGTTACAGCACCACATAGAATAGCTTCACCACCCTAAGAATCCTTCATGCGCCACCTCGTCATCCCTTTCTCATCCCTAACCCCCAGCAACCACTGATCTTTTTCCTGTGTCCATAGTTTTGCCTTTTCCAGAAGGTCATATGTTGGAATCATACAGTATTTACCTTTTCAGATTGGCTTCTTTCAATTAGTGATATGCATTTAAGGTGGCTCCATGTCTTCTCATGGCTTGATGGCGCATTTCTTTTTAGCTCTGAAAAATATTCCATTGTGTGGTTGTAGCACACTTTATCCATTCACCTACTAAAGGACACCTGGGCTCTCTGTTATTTTCCATGGATCTATTTATCTATTCTTTCACAGTGCCACACTGTTTTGATTACTGTAGCTTTATAGTAAATTTTGAAGTTGGAAAGTGTCCGTCCTGTGACTTTGCTCTTTTTCTTTAATATTGTGTTGGCTATTCTGGGTCTTTTGACTCTCCATATACTTTAGATTCAGTTTGTCAATATCCACAAAATATTGATAACTTGCTGCGATTTTGGTTGGGATTGTGTTGAATCTGTAGGTCAAGTTGTGAAGAACTAGCATCTCGACACATTGAGTCTTTCTATCCATAACACAAATAGCTCCATTTATTTAGTTCCTTTTTGATATCTTTAATCAGAGTTTTGTAGTTTTCCTTGTATAGATCTTGTACACATTTTGTTAGATTCATACCTAAGTATTTCCTTTTATCGGGTGCTAATGTAAATGATACTGTGTTTTTAATTACAAATTCCACTTGTTCATTACTGGAATATAGGAAAGTAATTGACTTTTGTACATCAACTTTGTGTCCAGTAGCATTGTTATAATTACTTATTATTTCTAGGAGAATTTTTTTGTCTCTCAGATTTTCTACCTAGACAGTCATGTCATCTGTGAAAAAATACAGTTTTATTTCTTCCTTCCTAATCCGCATACTATTTTTTTCATTTTCTTCTTTCCTTCTTCTTAGTTAGGACTCCCAGTGTAATGTTGAAAAGGAATAATGAGGGGACATTTTTGCCTCTTTCCTGACCTTGGTGAGAAAATGAAAACTTCCTCACCATTAAGTATGATGATTGCTGTAGTTTTTTTGTAGATTCTTCAAATCAAGTTGAGGACGTTTCCCTCTATTTCTAGTTTGCTGAGGGTTTTTTCATGAATGGGTGTTGGATTTTGTCAGATGTTTTTTCTGCATCTGTTGATAGAATCACATGATTTTTCTTCGTTAGCCTGTTGATGTGGTGGTTTTACATTAATTCATTTTGTAATATTGAACCAGCCTTACATACCTGGGATAAATCCCACTTGGTGGTGATGTATTCTTCTTCTTATATATTGTTGCTAATATTTTGTTGAGGATTTTTGCATCAATGTTTATGAGAGATATTGGTCCGTAGTTTCCTTTTCTTTTAATGTCCTTGTCTGGTTTTAGTATTAGGGTAATGCTGGCCTCAGAATGAGTTAGGAAGTATTCCCTCTGCTTGTATTTTCTGGAAGAGATTGTAGAGAATCGTTATAATTTCTTCCTTAAATATTTGGTTAGAATTCATCAGTAAACCCATATGGGCCTGGTGCTTTGTGTTTTGGAAGGTCATTAATTACTGGTTAAATTTCTTTAACAGGTATAGGCAGTAGGCAAGTTTTAATCTAACATAACCTTCACTTTGCTATCTTTCCTGAACAGCCAATGTGTCTAGGTTAAAAAGAACATTAGCTGCTTATTATTCTTTTGATAGATCATTGTCCAGAAATGCTGACCTCCAAAAGCTTTGTTGCTTTCATAGTTAAATATATCTCCTTCGTAGGTTTGGTTCTTTTGAAGATGGTAAAAACTAGACTTTACCATATTTGTTGATATATGGGATGAGATGCACTTAAAACGTGCCCATAAAGTTTCACCTTCATAACTTAACTTAAGAAAAGGGCCATTGGGGAAATTGCTCCCAGTGGTAAATATGAAAATACAGCCTGGGATTTATCATCTTCCTGTTTTTTTTTTCTGGCTTCCATTTCCTTACCTCTGACCCAGGGAATAGCTGTGACCAGGGAAGAGCTGTGCTCTGGCGTTCCTAAAGCAGGAAGATGAATCCCAGGGTTGCAACTGCAATTCTGCTCTCTTTTTAACCATTATGGAGTTGTCCACTCATCCTCTGTAAGGATTCTGATTGGTCTGTCCCACGACAGCATGTACAGTAAAAATCTCACCATTTCAGTATAATTAAGAAAAGGCCAGCCTGATTAGTTATTTTTTAATGAATTGTAGGACATTTTAAATGAGTGAAGACCGAATACTTTTAAGCACATATAGGGAACATTAGTAAAATGTTTAGACTGGATGCCCTGTAGACTCTGCTTTACCAAGGAAAGGGGTGGAAGTGGGTTTTTCACGTTCAGAAAAATACAGAAAATGGTTATAATGAACCCTAATATATCCCTCACCTAATACAGATTCAAAACTTACTTTTATTAAGGGTTGAGGTATTATTACAGGTTAGCAAGTACTCTTTTAGACAGGCTAACTAGTCTCAGATAATATTGCTTTCCACCATCCATTTTCACGGCAACCCTTTTTAAAAGGGATGAAACAGTCAACTTCAGGACGGGTTGTTGCCTCACAGTTATTAATATTCGTTACTGAAGGGTGCAGTGTGTGTTGCTGTGGACAGTAGGCCACTGAGTGAAGTCGTTTTTTTAAGGAGAAATGACGATGAACTATTTAAGTGACACATGTTTGACATCGTTACCATGCACTGTAGTGTTTTAATATGGAAACTTTAGAATTCTGAAACATAATAAAACACCTCTAATTGTCTAGAAATGCACTTGTGTGGACAAAACATTGGATGATTAACAGTTTGCCTTTTTAATTTGGATATTTGAGATCGTATTGTCTGGGGAGAAATATCATAATTATGGGAATTTGAAGAGTTAATGTAGCCCTACCAGTGTCTGGCACCCTTAACGGATCAGCCGTCATCTTTACTTTTCCTTATTTTCTAACTCAGCCTTCCATTCAAAATTGGGCCTGGGAAGGGGCTGTCAGTAACGGCATGTGCAATAATCCTTGTATTAAAAAGAAGGTGCTTCTAAAATGTCAGACTGATTATTCCTACCCAACAGCAATAACTTCTCTTTTTCTTCTCTTTCTGTTTGTCCTTTAAGAGATCCTGGAGCCTCATGCTCATTATGGGTGTTGAATTTCTGGTTGTGTCATGTTGGTGAAGAATCCTGTACTAAGCAGTACAGGACTTCCTTTAAACCACAGGCATACGTCTTTCCACGACAGGTGTGTTCCTGGGAAAAAATTATAAATCAAAATATTTGTGGTGTATTTGAAGAACCTTTCTGCTGCAGAGTAGCCTATGGAGGAGCGAAATGAAGCACTTTTAAACTTGAGTAATGAACACCCCCATTTGTTTTTTCTTAATGCAAGAGTTTTTTCCCCCTAATTCAGCACTGCCTTTCCTTTGAGGGCATTTCCCCAAATTAGTCATAGTGTTTGTGATATTCAGGTGCCTAGGCCAGCTGACAGAAGCCTGCCAGCCGTGTGCCCAGTGGCACGCATGTAGGTAGGACCTTTTGGGAGGACTTCACATCAGTGAAGAGCTTCATGGCCACACCTTACCCTGGCGACTGACTCTTTTGTGCAGACTGGCTCCTGTGATGGAAACGTGTTCATCCACAGTCTAATTCAAATACATAAGGGAAATTAGGATAAACGGAGACGTAGAGGACATGTCTTTACAGTATATTGAGCTTTGGATGCCAGCGTTAGGTTTTCATAAGAAAAACTCTAGAAAAGATCACTCAGCTACAGTGCATGAATAAATAACCCTGTTTCACTCGGGCAATGACACGTAAGAGTACCAGCCACCCCGGTCCTCTGTAGAAGGGTGCATTTACCTGAGGAATGTGTGTGGTTTTTATCTAGGCAAGGGTCACATAGGGCTGGTGTGACCTTATCCGGAATAGTTTTGAGCCTGCAGAGAACGCATGCTTTCAATGGAGTTACATTCCAAATACCGTGGAGAAGGAATTCCCTGGCAGTCTGCAGTTAGGATGCCGAGCTTCCGCCGCAGGGGGCCCGGGGTCAGTCCCTGATTGGGGCACTAAAATTCCTCAAGCCACGTGGCGTGGCCAAAAACAAACTAAAAACAAACCAACACAAATACTGTGGGGTAGCTTAGAGTTGGGATTCATCACATCTGAGCTCAAAATAGCCTGTGTCTAGTTCGGTAAAAGTTTTTAAGTGAAAGATTACTGTTTGTGGGAGGGTTTTGTTTGCTTGTTTGTTTAATTCTCTGGAAAAGTGATTTCAAGTTGCAGTTATTCTAACCAGGCAAAGAAGCCTTTGATTTACATGCGAGAGTTGCGTTTGGGGAACTCATTTCTAGCCATGGGTATATTCATAGTGGTCATCGTGGAAGAGGGTATCTAAGGTGAAAAAAAAGGGGGTTATAGATGCATGTACTCCTTGATTATGTATCTGTAGTGGCTTTTTCTTTTTTCAAGTGGAAATATCTTTAGTGTATTTTCTTGTAAAAATAACGCATGCTTCTTAATTTTTTCTTAAATGTCCTTTAAAGGTAAGTATTTAATTTTCCTTGGAGGCTCTTTGCTCTGCAAACTCCAATTCAGTGGGACTCAGCAAAGTATATTTGTCAGTTACATTTGTCTCATTATAATATGGTGTAGATTTAGACTCACTGACCTCAACTTTTTAGCCCTGGCTTTGACCCACTTCTGCTTAGCATTCCCTGTGCATATTTTCTTATTCCTTAATTAATATAAATCTAGACATGGATTAGCTGTTGCTACACATTTTGTTATAAAGTCATCTCTTGCTGTCCCTGCAATAATAACCTGTAATTTATTGGTTTGGAAGTTGATCTCATTAAAAAGTTGCTGTATATATTAACTCGTGATGGAAATTCTCTTCGATCTACTTTTTAGAAAATGTCACTTGAGGGTTTTCCTTGTTAGAAATCAGCAGTGATCTATTTTTTCTTTAGAGAAACACAGAGGAAATGATGGGGTGGTCTGAATCAGTACTTATCCATTTCTACACTCTCCCCAAACTGAAGTCTTCCTCCACTAAAATCAATTAATGAATGTATTTCTTAGTGTCAGAATTTAGTAAATTGTCTGTTTTTGAGGTGTTTTTCTCCCCATAAATTGTCTTCAAATCTTTAACATCTGATGGTCTTTTGGGAATTGGGTAAAGCTGTTGAAATATCTGTTCTGTCCTTGTCAGTGAAAGGCTCTGAAAACACAAATAAGAAATTGAAAAGTGAAGCAGACCCTCCGTATAAATAAACACCATCTTTACTCGCATGGAAATGTGTCTTTTATTCAGAACTCTTTAGCCAAAGGATGATTTAAAGACTATCTTTCCTTTACTTGAGTAATTTCTGAAGAGTCGAGGACATTTAGGCTAGATCTTGATTAACTTTTTCTTTATTTCTTAAATGAAGGTCATTTAAAGATAAAGATTACAGTGGTGGAAAAAGGGCTCATTAATTCTGCTGAATCTAGAGTAAAGCAAGATTTGTTTTAAATGATAGGGAAGGAATTATGCAAGACTTGTATATTTTAGGTCAAAGGTCTTTCCTATTCCCCTAGATAACCTCTCCCAGTGGGTTTTTGTTTTGTTTCGTTTTTTACAGTTTAGAACCAGTAATAAGTTTCTCACTCTTTAAAATGAGCCGCCTTTCCTTCTGTACTCCCGTCTTTTTTTACTTTGGTCGTGAGGTAGCACAGCACTGATTTAATGCTTAGTCATCATCACTCCATTAACCCGTATAATGAATATGCGTACTAATTATACGTGCTGCTTTTCTGTACCTCTGTCCATGTTCTTTATTATGACTTACTCTGTTTCTGTTGTAATCATTTTATTGAGCATAAGTATTGATATTTTATTGCAAATTATTTGACTCTCTTTGGGCAGAGTAAGGCATATATAAGAGATTAAAGTTCTGCTGTGGTAGGTTCACGGGGAACATTGAGATTAAAGTTCTGCTCTGGTAGGTTCCAAGGGGAACGACCCAGCACTCACTGTTTGGCTTTATTGAGAGCTTCAGTCAGGAGAAACGTAACTGCATCAGGCTCTGCTAAGTGGTTTCGTTCCAACAACGAGAGGTATTTTTTTCTGTCTGTTGTCCAGCTGTCCTGTGGTCTCTGGGTCTCCACACACATAGAAAGGTACCCGCTCTTAATGCCAGGCAAGGATTTGCCCCAGGTGTCTTTTCCATCACTTAGAATATGTAGAAATGATGAGATGATTACGGAGCTGGGAATAGTCTGTGTAATTCTCTCAGATCTTCACTATATGCCACTCTTTTCGTTTTGGGCTGCACCTCGCAGCCTATGGGATCTTGGCTCCCTGACCAGGGATTGAACCCGCGCCCCCTGCATTGGAAGGCGAAGTCTTAACCACTGGACCGCCGGGGAAGTCCCTGAGTTACGGGGTGTTGTTGTTGTTTTTCTCTATGTGCCACTTTTGAAACTCCAAGTGCTATTTCTTGGTTGGTTAATTGCTTCTGCAATTCAGACTTCTCTCCCCATTCAGTCCGTATCTGTAATGTCGTGGTTTGTTAATACTTGTTGGTGGTCGATGGGATCATTCTAACATTTACTGTCAGAAACACGTATACCTGGTTTACGAATGACATAGCATGGATTTTACCTACTGTAAATTTTATAAGCGGATACATGTTTAAAACGTGATAACAGCGTGAAACACCCTCCAGGATGTTGACTGTCCCCCCACCCCTGCCTCCCCCACTCGGAAGGACCCCTCAGCCCAGAGGCCATGGGCCCCTGATAGCTTTTCTCTCGGCCCAAGTCCCCGTGTGGCTGTCACATTCCCCGTTCAGGTGACCCTTCCGGGAGGACCACCTCTGAGATCACTGACACCACCCTGGCACACCGGGGAGGCCCCTCTGTGATCACACCGGCTGTTAAAGAGTCTTTACGCACAGAGGACTTGTTGATGAAGCAGCTCTGTGAGCAGGCTGGAGGGAAGAGCGATGCTCTTGAGGGAGAGCCCTAGACTCCCTCCTCCTGCAAACAGAAGCAGCCAGTGTCCGGTGAGCCACACTCCCACAGCGGCCTGTTCATCACCGCCTTCGGAAGAGCGCCCCCTTCAGGGATCCCAGCAGAAAAAGCGGTCGAGGAAGAGAACGGACCACATCAGAGGTCGTCCAAAAAGTAGTGCAACCCAGATCACCTTTTGAAAGAGACAGATGCTGGAGCTTCACAAATGCTTTCTTACTCACCTTTGACCCGCCCTCATTAGCCCAGGGGCTCTGCTGCACTTTACTTCCTGGGCTTCGTGATATAAAAACAGAGCACCTCTGCACAAACCCCGCCTGGGCCCCAGGCTCTGATTTGACTCCTCACTCAAGCGTGAAGGGCCCCCCTATCCTCCGAAGCGATCACTGAGCTGGCGAAGTGAAGGGGACCAGCCACATACTTACGTCTTTAGGACGGAGCTTTGTGGTGGGTGTCTCCTTGGTCACCCCTCTCCTTTCTGCCTTTTCCCACTAGGCCCTCTCTTCTCTCTTATATGTATTTCCGGCCTCTTGGTTTTTCCGCGGATCCTTCTCTTTTTCTTTTCTTTTTTTATCCCTGTTGGTCACCTGCTGCCCTCCCTCTTTTTTTTTAATTGAAGTAGAGTACCTTTACAGTGCTAGTTTCAGGTGTACAGCATAATGATTCAATATTTTTATAAATTATACTTCATTTGAAATTATTACACAATATTGTCTGTATTCCCCATGCCAGACAGTATATCCTTGTAGCTTGTCTATTTTATACATAGTCATTTGTATCTCTTAACCCCTTCCCTTTTCTTGCCCCTCCCCCATCCCTCTCCCCACTGGTAACCACTAGTTTGTTCTCCATATCTGTGAGGCTGTTTCTGTTCTATTATATTCGTTTGTTTTTTCTTTTTTAGATTCCACATGTAAGTGAAAACATACAGTATTTGTCTTTCTCTGCCTGACTGACTTCACTAACTATATAGTGTTCTCTAGGTCCGTCCACGTTGCTGCAAATGGCAGAATTTCACTCTTCTCTGTGGCTGAGTAACGCTTCATCGTATACGTATACCACACCTTCTTTATCCATTCATCTGTTGATGGACACTTAGGTTGCTTCCCTATCTTGGCTGTTGTGAATATGCTCTTATAAACATTGGGGTGCATGTATCTTTTTGAATTAGTGTTTTCATTTGCTTTGGATATATACCCAGGAGTGGAATTGTTGGGTCACATGGTAGTTCTGTTTTTAATTTTTTTAGAAACCTCCATACTGTTTTTAGTAGTGGCTGCACCCATTTACATTCCCCTAGGGTTCCCCTTTCTCCACGTCCTCGCCAACATTTGTTATTTGGTATCTTTCTGATGATGGACATTCTGACGGGTGCGAGTTGATATCTCATTGTGGTTTTGATTTGCATTTCCCTGATGATTAGTGATGTTGAGCATCGCCTCATGTGCCTCTTAGCCATCTGTATGTCTTCTTTGGAAAAACGTCTACTCAGGTCTTCTGCCCATTTTTTAATCAGGTTGTTTGTTTTTTGATATTGAATTATATGAGCTCTTTACATATTTTTCATATTAACCCCTTATGAGATGTATCATTTGCAAATATCTTCTCCCATTCAGTAGGTTGTCTTTTCGCTTTGTTGATGGTTTCCTTCACTGTGCGAAAGCTTTTAAGTTTAATTAGGTCCCATTTGTTTATTTTTGCTTTTATTTCCCTTCTCTGAGGAGGCAGGTCCAAAAAGATATTGCTTAGACTTATGTCAAAGAGTGCATTGCCTATGTTTTCTTCTAGGAGTTTTATGGTTTCCTGTCTTACATTTAGGCCTTTAATCCATTTTGAGCTTATTTTTGTATATGGTGTGAGAAAATGTGCTAGTTTCATTCTTTCCCATGTAGCTGTCCAGTTTTCCAAGCACCACTTATTGAAGAGACTGTCTTTTCCCCGCGCTGCTCCTCCCCTTAACTTTTTTAACCTTTCTTTCACCCAGCAAAATGTTAATTTAAAAAAAAGAAGAAATGAAATGAAAAAAGAAGGAAATCCAAGCTATCTTTTTGATTTATTTTTGTTTTGAAAGAGCTTTATTTATTAGTATCTCTATAACCAGATGACTTAGCTTGTAGTGTCTGTTGGCCTAGGGTAACCTTGGAATATTCCATTTCACTTCATGTGCCAAGTGGTGACTCTTGTTCTTCTGGTATGCCAGGGCAGGAGTGGCCCGACAGCTCTCAAAAGGGCTATCGTGTCAAGTCTGAAACTGTGGCTGAACACTGTGAGTGGTGTCAGAGCGGGCGCCGTTCGCAGCCAGTACATACCTTCTTAATACCATGGCCTCTTTCTCCAGCTAACCAGCTTCTTTTTATAATCTAGTCTGGAAAATATATTAAATACAAAGTCCTATGCTCCGTAAGTACCACTGCCAAAGCCGTATCATGCACATAGCACAATGATCTCATTTTGATGTTCATAACATCTTTGTCCTGTGTGTGGATGGCATGTTTGAACACAATGAAGGTTATACTTTGCCACGTTAAAAAAAATATTAAGTCAAAGGAACCAGATTATACCGAGTTTTGAAGGTGTCAGGAAGACAAGAGTGTTGCCCACCTCTTTCTCTCACTAGATAAGTCGGTGTACTCATTTATGAATTGAAGACAGTGCTTCTGACCCTGACTGTCTTGCAGTGTTATTGTAAAGACACAAGGGGCTATGTATCTGTAAACACTTTGAAGGCTGAGTATTGTTGTACAGAATGTATTGAACTGAAGGCCCATGTTAACTCTGCAAGGTGTGATGACCTTTGAGTTGTCTAAAAAAACAATTTTGTTTTTTGAATAAAATCTTTAAATTGCTCCTTCATAGTTCTGTGAATTTGGAGTTTCACATGTGACAGAATTTACTTTCTAGAAGGAAAGTAACAGGAGGAATGAATTATAAGTCAAGCTTGACTTAATGATTTCAATTTGCTTTAGTCTCCCGTCTTTATAATCCAGGTAATTTAAATATTCAGTGCTATCCTCTGCCATGTATTAAATGAAGTATAAATCTGCTTCTTTATTCCCAGCACCCGTAATGCACAAACTGTATGTCCTCATGCAACCTCATCCAACCAAAAAACTCTCCAGGGAACTTTGTCTTATTTCAAGCCCAAGCCTTTATTAATCTTTACTGCCACCCCTCATGTTCCTTTGCTCTTACCTTGTATAAAATATAAGTCTCGGGTCTAAAGACAGCTTAAAACATATCAGAACATTATATAGGATGGCAAACTGCACAGAGAGAAAGTTCCAGAGATTGAAAAGGGATTTGAGTCTGCGCATGTATCAGAAGAAGCCACCTGGGACCAGCGAAAGAGCCTCCACAGAGCAGTAGACACAGTGATTCCTGGAGCTCACGCAAGACTCCCTGTGAATGGAAACACCTCACAATAAACAGGAAGTCCCCAGAAGACATTGCCGTAATAGTAAGGGTAAATTAGCTTTGCAGCAAAGGCTACTCTGGACCTGCCCTAACAAAGTTGAAAAGCAAGCGTGAAAGGATCAAACTTTGCCTAAATAAATACATGCTAGAACAAAGTACAGCATTCTTTAAGGAAACAGAACAAATTCCACCACCCAACAGTGTAAAATTCACAGTGTTGTACATCCAAGAAAATAAGACTGGGCATTTTAAAAGCAGGAAAATGGAACCCATAACCAGCAGAAAAACTAATTCATAGAACCAGACCCAGAAACGATAGAGGTGATGGAATTAAGTAGGCAAGGACGCTACAATGGCTATTATAAATAAATTCTGTGTGCTTAAGAAGGTAGGGGAAAATGCAAACATGATGAAGAGAAAAACAAAGTGTTAAAAAGATGCAAATGAAACTTCTAGAGATAAAAAAAAATATACAGTATCTGACATAAGTACATTGGATGGGAGTAACAGCAGATTAGGTGCAATAGAAGAAAAGATCAGTGAAATTGAATGTAGTAATAGAAACTGTTCATAATAAAGCAAGAGAAATAAAAGCCTAAAAGAAATAAAATGAACAAAGCTAAAGTGAGCTGTGGGACAACAGGAAGCTATCTAACATACTTGTAACTGGAGTCCCAGAAAAGAGAGTCAGGAAAGAAAAAATTTTTGAAGAAATAATGGAACTTCCACTTCCAATAACAGGGACTGGATTTGCCCTCCCACCTAAAACGACCAAACAGATTTGACTGCATAAAAATTTTTAAATTCTATATGGCAAAAACGCCACAAATTGTTGACAGATACCAATCTTGCAACATATATCATGGGCAGAGAGTAGTTACTGTCCCTCATATAGGAAGAACTACAAATCAACAAGTAAAAAACCAATGACTGAGTAGGAAAAAATGGCCTAAGCAAGCAATTCATAGACCAACGAACTGTGACAGAGAAACATTGGAAAAGATGTTCAGACTCTAGTAAATACTGACTAAAATGAGATTTCCCTTTTTAATCACTGGATTGACGAAAGTAAAAAGCTTAATGACATCCTGTATGGGGAGTGTATAAGGAAAGACACAATTATACATTGTTTGTAGGACTCTAGATTGGGACACCATTTTTCAAGGACAATTTGGAGGTACCTGTCAAAATGTAAAATGCACATAACCCCTGGCCAGCAGTCTCACTTTGGTGAAGCCACCCTGTATAAATAGTCACATGTGCTCATGGATGTACATACAAGGAATATTCCACAGCATTGTTAGAGCACAGCATTTGCCATTATGAGCAAAATCCTGGAAACGTTCTTAATGTGCATCATTACAGTATGGTTAAATAGATGCTTAATGTAGTCATAAAAAAGGAAAATGCACAATATGATGTACTTCGATCTATTTTTAAAAACTGACCTCACACACACACATAAACACCCTCAGACATATGTGTTTGACTATAAATGCATAGAAAAAGTGTGGAAATACGCATACCAAACTGTTAAAAAGCAGATACTCTCGGGACTTCCCTGGTGGCGCAGTGGTTAAGAATCCGCCTGCCAAAGCAGGGGACGCGGGTCCGGGTCCGATCCCTGGTCCGGGAATATCCCACATGCCACAGATCAGCTAAGCCCGTGCGCCACAACTACTGAGCCTGCGCGCCTAGAGCCCGTGCTGTGCAACACGAGAAGCCACCGCAGTGAGAAGCCCGTGCACCGCAACAAAGAGCAGCCCCCGCTCGCCGCAACCAGAGGAAGCCCGTGTGCAGCAACGAAGACCCAACGCAGCCAAAAATAAAACTAAATAAATGTTTTATTTAAAAAAAGCAGATCGTCTTTGGGGAGTTAGAATTTGACAGTGTAAGGTAGGAGAGAAGGATTTTCATGATTTACTATTACATTTGTTTTACGGTTTGAATTTTTAAGTAAATAATTTAAAATTTTATATACCTAAAATTTTAAAATAAGTGTTGGTAAATTAAAATGAGAAAAGCTAAGTTAGATTTTAGTTGATAATGGTTAAAATAGTATATTTTATATTATGTGACTTTACCACAATAAAAAAAATTTTTTTAAATTTTTAGTTGATAGAAAGGCAACCTTTTAAGTTAGTTTATGAAGCATTATTGTAGTTTTTAATTAATATTTTCAAATTTATTCAGCTCTTTTCTTCTTCATATGTAAGCGCTTAAGAATTGACTAGCATGGCTTTTGCTTAATTAGAACCAAAATATTACCTGTTAAACTGGTCAGAAATTTATGTTGGCTGCAGTAGAAATGTGCAAATATTCAGACTTGCAGTAAGTTGTGGTTACTTTGTAAACATTCCCGGTACCCTTCATAATTTTAAAGCATCAGTCTCTTTCCATTCACTCCAGTCACTGATGATTCATTCCTAAAATTATGAAGTTTCCCTCTTTGTCTTGAGGAATTAACTTCTTTTTTATAAATAATTAGTAATGTGTATATTTACTGTTCACTTGTACTATGTTCAAGGTACAGAGAATTAGAAACTCATTAGGAGATAAACATAATAACGCATTTCAGAATTACAGGGGAATTCATTTCCACTTGCTTCAAGGGGTTTTGGTAATGAAGTGTCGCCTCAGCTCCTCTTGGCCGTCAGCAAGGTGACTCCTCGGGACGGCCCCTTGGGAACAGGAAGCATAGGCACAGGCATCACCCTCCATCTGCTGGGCATTGGGAAGAAATGTAACCTCCTGTTCCTGTTGTGGTCTTCCTAATAGAGAATTAGAATGCTTTAGCAGAACTTTTCATTTTTACTTACAAAATGTATGTTATATAGTTATTTTAATATAGCACCCAGTGACATACATTGCCATCGTAGTAATCAACCACAAGATAGGATGGAAAATTTTTTTCACACCAAGAAGGAAATCCATAAATGGCTATGAGGTTTTCTTCATAAATGTTCTCTCATCTAACATTCTTTACATAGTTATAGAGGCGGTAGGTGTCATGCAGTTTAAGTCACCAAATAAGTGACGGCATTATGATCCTTCTGCTCTCATCTCCCCCTGAAAATCTGTTTACAGCGTAGGTTTTCTATCTGTGGCCCAAGAGATAAAATTCAGGTCTGACTTCATGCCTTAATTACGCATGACCAGTTGGGCTTTCCCCAGCCACTGTTGGATTGATTTCACTCCTGGTGAAAATAAATGTTTTTATGGCAGGAAGAAACTTAGACCAGGGTCTCAGTAAATCCTGCTTAGTACCAAGGTGTGAAGGCTGCACGTAGTACAGTGTCTGAACCGAAGGTGATCCTTAGGCACCTCCCAGGGACATCACTGGGCTCAAGGGGAAAAAGAAATGTCCTCCAGATTGTCCCTGGGAGGCCCAGAAATATCGCCTGTCAAGAATCACCATCCAACAACGATTTGAATGTACTTAATGCCACTGAATTGCACACTTGAAAATGGCTTAAAATGGTCAATTTTATGTTATGTGTATTCTACCACAATAAGAACACTTTTTCAAAGAATCACCATCCACTTTCTAAAAGCAGCTCTGTAGAGACACCAAACAACTTACGCTAATGGTTAACCTGTCGAGTGACAGTCGGACCCAGGTTGGGAAGGACAGGAGAGGGATGTTGAGAAGCCCTTTCTGCCGCTGCAGCTGGAACGGAATCAACCCTGCAGCATGAACACCAGGCGGCAGTGAGGGGACTAGTGGCCGTTGACTTCTCCCCTTCTTTTGCTGGGTTTGGTGATGCGAATGGTGGTGAAAATGGTAACAACACAGCAGCAGCAGCTGGCCAATTTTGAACCTACTGAGTCCTGAGCGCTGTATTCGGTGCTTCTCATTTTGTTTAATATATTTGTATACAATTTTTAAAGGTTACTTTCCATTTACAGTTATTACAAAATATTGGCTATGTCCCCCATGTTGTACAATACATCCTTGAGCTTATCTTACACCCAGTAGTCTGTACCTCCCCCTCCCCTATGTTGCCCCTCCCCCTTCCCCACTGGTAACCACTAGTTTGTTCTCTGTATCTGTGAGTCTGCTTCTTTTTTATTGATACAACTAGTTGTAATTTTTTGATTCCACATGTAAGTGACATCGTACAGCATTTGTCTGTCTCTGTCTCTTATTTCACTAAGCACACTGCCCTCCAGTCCATCCACGTTGCTGCAAACGGCAAAATTTCGCTGGTTGTTTTTATGGCTGAGTAGTATCCCATTGTGTGTGTGTGTGTGTGTGTGTGTGTGTGTATATACACACCACATCTTCTTTACCCATTCATCTGTCAGGGGACAATAGAACATTCTCTAACACCATATTCAAAAATAAACTCAAAATTGATTAAAGACCTAAATGTAAGACTGGATACTATAAAACTCGTAGAGGGAAACATAGGCAGAACACTCTTTTTTTTTTTTTCTTTTGGTACGCAGGCCTCTCACTGCTGTGGCCTCTCCCGTTGCGGAGCACAGGCTCCAGACGCGCAGGCTCAGCGGCCATGGCTCACGGGCCCAGCCACTCCGCGGCATGTAGGATCTTCCCGGACGGGGGCACGAACCCGTGTCCCCTGCATCGGCAGGCGGACTCTCGACCACTGCGCCACCAGGGAAGCCCGGCAGAACACTCTTTGACATATATTGTGGCAATATTTTTTTGGATCTGTCCTCTAAAGTAAAAAAAAAATAAAAGCAAAAATAAACAAATGGGACCTAATTAAACTTAAAAGCTTTTGCACAGCAAAGGAACCATTGACAAAACAAAAAGGCAACCTACTGAAGGGGAGAAAATATTTGCAAATGGTATGAGCAATAAGGTATTAATATCCAACATATATAAACAGCTCGTACAGCTCAACATCAAAAAAACAAACAACCCAATTAAAAAATGGGCAGAGCTTGAATAGACATGTTTTCCAAAGAGGAAATGCAGATGGTCAACAGGCACAGAAAAGGTGCTCAACATCACTAATCATCAGGGAAATGCAAATCAAAACACAACAAATGTTGGCGAGGGTGTGGAGAAAAGGGAACCTTCATACACTGTCGCTGAGAATGTAAATGGGTGTAGCCACTGTCGAAAACAGCATGGAGGTTTCTCAAGAAACTACAAATACAGCTACTGTAAGATCCAGCAGTTCCACTCCTGGGTATGTACCTGAGAAAAACAAAACCACTAATTTGGGGCTTCCCAAGGCCAGAGCAGGAAGGAGGGAGTAGCTAAAATACTTAGGTTAAAGTCCCTGCTCTTGAGGACATTCAAGTACAAGAGTCTGACAGTGAGTAAGAATCATCACTGAAATCCAGAAGTTGGGAGCAGCAGTGGTGTTCACCATGAGGCCCACAGTGACCAAGGATGGAAGGCCCCTGCCGCAGGATGCCTGCTCTGCCAGGATGTCCTGCAGGTGGAAGCCACTCCCCACCAACACAGCCCTGTGGCTGGAATACAAGGTGCTCCTTTTAGGGAGCCCAGAATGCCTTTATCAGCATTTCTACAGTGTCCACCCCTTAGGCTGGGAAGGAGACTCACAGCACAGCTGATTCAGCGGGTGGAGACGTGGGGGGCGGGGTATGAGGGAGCAGTGACTCAGCTCTTTCTCAGTCATCAGCCTCCCTGAGCAGGGTGGGTCCTTGACACCCAAACACATGAGACCCAAGAGGTGGATTCCGCAGTTCATTCCCCGCCCCTCCATCTGCCCCAGACAAAGGGGCCTTGTCTCCTTGAGGCCCCCAGTTCAGAGGACCCTAGTGACCTATGCAAAGAAAGCATGAGGAGGAAGAAGAGAGCTCTGTGTGGGCAAGATCCCAGGCGCTGGGTTAAGACCAGTCACCCTCACACGTGACCTTGTTATTAACTGATTCATTCATCACAAGAGCCCACTGCAGCAAACTCACATGCGTGTTATAAAAGGAGCACATCACACTCAGAATCTCCAGGAACACGATTTTCATGGCGGGCTCAGGATTGGCCAGCTCGGAGTGAGGCAGAGGAAGCTACCTCTGCATTGATGGTTCTGAAGTACGTCGGCACCTTCATACAACAGGAGTGATGTATAAATGCTCCCCGCATATATTCCGTGCAGGGTCCATTTTTTCCTCAGCAGAACATCTGCCAGTTTTGACATCTGTTGAGTCCAGGGTTCCAGTGTCTTTTCCAAGGTCCCTCCAGCTACAGGACACCTTGCTCTTGGCATTGTACCAACTCTGCAAGGCTCTCTGTGAACAAATGTCCAGGGCTTAGCAGTCTTTTCAAATTATTCTTCATCTACCCCAGTCTTTTAACAGTATTCCTCGACATACTCCCCTTCATACAAACTATTCTCACAGATTTCTGAATGTAAAATAATGTTCCTGTTCACTTTTAGTCATTTAAAATTAGCCTATTAATAGCCTGTGCAATTATTATTAATTACTGTAATTTTAGAGAATCCTCAGTCACTTGAGTCAACAGATATTTATTTTTAGTGTCGAAAGTTGGGAAGCACTGAACTAGGCACTGCAGGGGGTTCTACAGGGGCTACAATCACAATGGCAGGAATATTCTTCCAGCCACTTAGAATATAAGGGAGGGTGGGTCAGAAATTCGGGAAGTACAGAAATAGCGTGCTTCCTCGTTGGACTTGGAGAGGGTACGACTGAAGAGGATGAGGCACCTGGGGGAGGGTTATCCAGAGGGCATAGGACAAGGAAAAGAGGGGGTGCGGATGTGAGGACGACAGACCAGGGGGCTCGTGTGCCAGGAAAAGATGCTGGAGATGGGAAACATGGCTGCTGTCACCGGCCCCCTGGCACAGGAGCAATAGCCTCTAAGAGTGTGCTGTGGATGGAGCTATGTCCTCCCCAAAGCTCATATGTAGGAGCCCTAACCCCTAATATGACTGTATTTAGAGATGGGGCCTATAAGGAGGCAATTAAGGCTAAGTGAGGTCATAAGGGTGGAGCCCTAATCCAATAGGATTAGCCTCCTTATAAGAAGAGAACTCAGAGAGCTCGATCTTTCTCTCACTGCCCTGTGAGGACATGGGGAGAAGGTGGCTGTCCACAAGCCAGGAGGAGAACCCTCGCTAGAAACTGGATTGGACGTCTAGCCTCCAGGACTGTGAGAAGTAAATTTCTATCGTGTAAGCCACCCTGTCTGTGGTACTTTGTTATGACAGCCCGAGCTGACTAGTACAGGGCGTAATCAAAGCTCCCGTCAGAACGTTGGTAAAAATAAGCTGCATCGTTTACCAGTTCCCAGGGGACTGTGGATGTTGACGAGACCGAGATTCCCTCAATTTACGGGGGACGCAACAGCGTCTACTGGCCTCGAAGAAGGCTCTGGTGTTTGTTTTCTTTCAAATTTTAGCATAAGGGCAGGAATCAATCTTCTGCCTCCTGTTCTTTCTTACTCCTAACAGAATACCCAGCATTAGGAAAGGGTCATGGCAAACATCTGTTTACCTGAGTTAAGATGTCACTATTATCGAGCACAAGGTCAAGACGGTCTAAACAAGGAAGGTCACCCAGGAGAGGTTTGGGGTTTGGACACTTCTGCATTTCCAAGAACTCGGTGGTCAGGAGACAGCACGTGCCTCCATGTGGACGTTTCCAGTCTGCAGCTAAGTGTCTGCACAGCCAGGAGCTTGGGTTCTCTACCTTAGGAATAGAGTCTGGATCACTATTTCTTCTTTACAATAACTTCTTTACAAATTGTACTTTTGCACTTTTAAGAATATCAGGTTCTGTGCCATCTCCATTAGCTGGCTTCACCTCTCCATCCATTTTCACCACATGAATGCGAGCACAGTCTGAAATGCTCTCCAGCCATCATCCAAGGCCTTGAACGAGCAGCTATGGCCATCAATCATCCAGAAAAACACTGACCTCTAGTTGACTAAAATTCTAGAAGTCCGCTTTCCTCCGTTTCCTGCTACTTCCAGCCAGTCTTTTAACTACCAACACATTTAATGGTTCCAGAAGAGTCAGTCATCTTACAGCAAAATGAATTTTCCAAAATGTATTAATGGTATTTTCCACTAATATAAAATTTTAATTTTTTTAATATAAAGAAAAAAGTTGTTTATTTTCTGAACTTTAATAGACATCTTCTTGTTGATTCATAACCACCTTGGTTATATCTACCCTAGGGTCTTACAGATCAAAGTTGAAGATGATTTCAGGGGAAGAAAATGTTCGCTTTTGTTTCAATCATAAAGTTAGCATGTGGACGAATATAACACATTCAGTAAATAACTTGACATGTTTCCACTGTTAACATAGCTCACAATGCACTCTGTATTTCCTCTTTATGGAATGATAGAAGCCTTTGGTCACATCTTAGTAAAATAAAATGCTAGGTCAGGAAGCAATGATATTCATTCTGGTCCTTGCTCTCCTCTTAAGGATGCTGGATGGAAAAGAAAGGGAAAAAATGGTGCCTGATAGTTGAAGAAAAAGAAGAAGCAATGCTATTATAAACTTTGTATTTATAACCCTTTTAGAAAAAAAAGGATAACTGCACAGAATCACAACTTCGGGGCATGGAGTGAAGCAGTTTCCCATAACAGATCAGTGTCTAAGTGTTTTCAGTTTCTTGGCAAAATACTTCAGTATGCTGGTAGTCATAACCACGGGGCCTTTGTTTTGGTCAATGATTTTAATCTCCCATTTACATGTATAAACTGACATAGGTCTTAAAGTGGATCAGACATTCACCATTCAAAATTCAACATTCGTTTCTCAAGGAAATGGTTTGGTTTTCTAAATGCCTCTGTCCTTTTTTTTAATTCCAGTCATTGACACTAGTTCTTTGGATTCTTTTGGACATGAGAAGGCTTTCTCAAAGCTGTACCAGACAAGACAAGGCTACCTCAAAAGTAAACATTGAAAGAAAGGAGATTAGAATTGTTGATATTGAGTCAGTGTTAAAAACCAGCTGATCCTAGATTTAAGATGAAACCAGTATTACGTACTTGCACTGTTTATATGAAGTTAAAGATTTACCCTTAAACTATGTAATGCACACGCATCGTTTAGAATTTTATCCTTTATGCCCCTCAGACGCCTTAACCATGTATATCTCAGGAATCCAGCATTTTTTCCTCTGTACCATCAAAATTTATACCTTAAATTAACTCATAAGAATCCTACACAATTTTAAGACAAATACTACCATTCTGTGATTCTGAAATAGCACAAACAGAATTGGTATGTCCTGTAAAACTGTTCCTTTCTCTACCTATCAGTTATGTAGTCCATACGATGGATGAGATTCAACTTCCTAATCATTCAGTCAACTATCCAAAGACAGAGAGCATAGCAAGCCTCACCCATAACTGTTTCCAGAGGTAAGTTCCTGGTTCTTTATCAGCAAGTTACTCTGTCCCTGTATTTCTCTACCCTCTTGTCCACAAATGAGGCTTAAGCAGTCTTCCTTGGAGTTTACAGGGATCTGACAAATTCCATTAGAAAGTCAATCTAGCTTTTTGTTTCTCTTGACACCAACATAGTAGGTCAGCCTGTGTCTGAAAGGAGCCTGTCAAAATGGCAGTCTTACTGCATTTCTCATTGTTAGTCTCTGGGGTGATACCCCTTGAAGGTCATATTATAGATGGTCCTATCAAAGGCATGTCAACAATAGTGACCGGCCAAGAGCTGGTTCCGCCTAATGAGATATGTCCTCCAAAGCCACTAACAGCTTGATGCCCTAACAAAACCTGGTTGCCTAAATACTCCACCGTGACTTCAGGCTAATCTCAAAACAAACCATGTCTGATCTGCACACTGATTCTCAGACCTCAAAAAACACATTGCCTAATAGCTTTTATTCTCTAAGTCTAGGATGACAGCCCAGATAAATGCAAGTATGCAAACAGTATTTCGCTTTATTATTGCCACTCCTCTGCCTCACACTTTTATACCCCTAAGCAGACACACACACAGGCGTATCTATAAATGTATACATACATGTTTTCAGTTTGATGCCTGAGTCTCAGACTTATTTAAAACCAAGTCTGGTAAATGAGTCCAGACTGTGAGGTTTGGACCATTCTCAAATCAGTCTCCCAGAAAAGGCGGTTCAGGGCACCAGCTCATCAGCAGGCTTTCCCTAAGGTGGACTCACTTGTGTTTAGTTTATAGATTGTCATCCTTCATCTAACTTGTAGGAGAGTGTAGGTGGATAAAGGGATGGCATGTACCAACTTTCGGAATATGCCATCGTTTCCTCGCATCCATCAGCTGGATATTGCCCGTCCAGGATGGGCGTATTCTTTGGCCTGTTTCAGCACTTCTGGTCACTAAAATCTGCTCATCTACATGATATTTATTGACCAGTTCAAGCGCTGATGCCAAACTTGTATAGACACCTTCATTCCCATGATAAGTTAAAGTACCGCTTCCTGAGAAATTCTAACGCGATCAGTCAAATAAACCAGAAATCGGAAGTCTCAACACAAGCGTAACGTGATGACTTGCTACAGGTATGGGCTGAACCTCTTACAGCTTCACAGACTTTAGTTCTGACAGAGCAAAAATAACCAGCTAATGAAATTAAGCACTAAAGTTTCATTATCTTGTCCCTAGAGATACAATTATTCATTTTTAGTTTGGTTTATAACCTGATTATTATAGATTGAGGGTTGGCTTGTTAGTACAACCCTGCACCTTCTAAGGAATCCAAGTGCGTTTCATTAAGCATTTAACATCACTCCCAGGGCAGGCGGTCCCAAAGAGCCACTGGTCATGGAAGGCAGGAAACATCTGTTCTTCTGCCCTGTAATCAGCCTTAACCATGACCTGCCACCCCACACTAGATTACCTGGGGGCCGTTCTGTGTCAGATATCATGTACTAGAGACTTGAACTTAGTGCAAATGAGAATTAGATTTAAATTACTGAGCTAACTTTCATTTCCGATTTTAAACAAAATTGAAATAAGAGATAGTCATGTTTAACCAATACCAGCAGCCCCGTCTGTCCTGCCATGAAGAGTTTATACATCCCTCCCTTTTTTTTTTTTTTTTTTGGTACAATGTCGAATTAAGGACACAAACATCTACTTGTCACTCCAGTGAGAATTTTAAAGACTGTTAAAATATTTCACATGAGTTGACACCAAAGTGGTTTGGTGCCACGTACCTTAGAAATAACCTCTCATTCAGTTAAATGCCGATGATGTTTAATTCTTTTGTTATCTTTCAGGGAATAGTTCTCCAGGATTATTTTGATTTGTTACTGATTTTTATGATTATCCTAGACTGAGTAATTTAAATATGTAAAGCCCTATAGGTACCTGCTGGACCTAATTTGCAAGGGAGAATACAGTCATTGTTCACGCAGGTAGCGGTTGTGTTCTCACTCCCGTCCCCTCCCCTCCCCACCCCATACCTCTTAATACGGAGCTGGATGTCTCTCCTGGTGTGCCGAGCACTTCATATTATTTTCTCTAATGATTTTCTCTTTGAAGCTCTTAACTTTCTGTTTTATCTGGAAGAACTAAAAAAATTTTTTTGAAGAATTCAGTACATTTCAAATTGATAATTTAGGGATATAAGCAAGAATCCTCACTAGATATATTCTATGAGGGAAATGTTGGTACGTAGATAAAATTAAAAGGAACATCCATTCTATTAATTTTATTGGCCACAAATAGTCATTGAGGTGTATTTCCCAGAGGGCTGTGTATTTTGTTTGGTTTTTCTAAACCTAAGTAAGACAACATGGTATATGTTAATGCCCAAAATTTGCTTACTGGCCTCTGACAAAATGGGGTAAAAATGGGTCTAGAGAGTTGATTGAACCTTTTTAAAAATGTATATATTTTTATAATCATTCTTAAAAACAATCACAGTGTGTGTATATAAAGAACAGTTTTTTAAGCAAGGAAAACATTACAGGTACAAAGGGTACCTAATTTTCAAGTGAAAATATAATTGTTCATGCAGATGTGGGTACATTCTCATCTAGGGGCAGTGGGTCTGTTCATTGCCTCCCCCCTCCCCTCCCCCCAAAAAAACAGCTCTAGACATATAATCACTATGCAAATCTAGTCAGCATATTTACACTGGAAACAAATGTATCCAATTCTAGAAAAACAGGTGGAGCTGTTTGAAGCATTCATTACATCTTTCAGGGCAAGGGGGTAAATTAAACTTTATAAAGCTGCTGTAAAAATAACTATTTTAGAAATTAAATACAGTTGTATCATTTACTGCTTGTTACTAGATTCCATTTTAACACCAAAATTTAGCTTCCAAAAAAATACTCCAAACGAGGCACTGCATCTGAGAACCTATGACGGTGTCCCCAACACGAGCATCTAAAAATTAGGGCCTCGGCGTGGCCCATTTCATGCCGCATCAAGAGTGGCCTTTCTATTTCCAAAAAGAATCCCACGGTTTAAGCAGTTGTGAATAAATACGGTGGTGGGTTAAAGCCCCTGGGGATGATGGGGGAGTGGTCCTGTCAGCATCCTCCACAGGGTAGAAAGCATCGTCTCTTCCACCCATTAAAGGTCTGCAGAATCAGAGCCAAGAAGCCAGCTTTCTGCAACCAGTTTCCTCACTTTTCATGATGTATCTTGGAGAAAGAATTAAAGTAGTATCATGAGCGTTGCAGTGCCATTTGCAAAGCTAACGCATCAATGCGGGTCAAATTTTCACGAAAAATGATGCACTCATCCAGCTACATGAGGAGTAATCGTGAAAACCAGGCTTATGAGAAGGGGAGGGCAAAGACACGGTTGTGTGTCACACCCTGCGCTGTGTCCCTTCAGAGGCAGAGTCGGGGTGGCTTTCAGCTCTGTGATTTGAAGAACCCCAAACCCCTCCGAGTCAAAAGACAGAGCTAACTTATAAACCTAGTCCTTTGTTCCAACTGTTTTGTGTTAGTTTCATTTCTTTGTGCTAAATGGGGTCTCCGGAGTTCTCTTTGAAAATGTACACGCCCCTGGGAAAGATGACCCATTCGGGGACAGTCACACTGAGGTCAGATATATGGTCGTCTCCTCTCAGAGAGAAAGATCTGGGAGTGTCAGGAAGGGGAAATAAATATGCCAGGGAGTGAGCCAAACGGAGAGTGAGCCAAACGGAGAGGGAGGCAACCAAATACAAGCTGGATTTCCCCTGTTTCACCAAGGGGTCCTGCAGTCGCTTAGAGAGAGGCTCGATTCTGTGCGGGTTTTTCACCTTTTTTTTTTTATGAAGTATGGTTGCTTTACAATGTTGTGTTAATTTCAGGTGTACAGCAAAGTGACTCGGTTTTATATATATATATATAAAAACACATTCTTTTTCATATTCTTTTCCATTATGGTTTATCACAGAGTACTGAATATAGTTCCCTGTGCTATACAGTAGGGCCTTGTTGTTTATCCATTCTGTATATAATAGTTTGCATCTGTTAATCCCAAACTCCCACTCCGTCCCTCCCCCACCCCCCTCCCCCTTGGCAACCACCAGTCCATTCTCTATGTCCATGATTCTGTTTCTGTTTCATAGATAGGTTCACTTGTGTCATATTTTAGATTCCACATATAAGTGATATTACAGGCTGTTTGTCTTTCTCTTTCTGATTTACTTCACTTATGATAATCTCTAGTTGCCTCCATGTTGCTGCATGTGGCATTATTTCATTCTTTTTTATGGCTGAGTAATATTCCATGTATATATGCACCACATCTTCTTTATCCATTCCTCTGTCGATGGACATTTAGGTTGTTTCCATGTCTTGGCTATTGTGAACAGTGCTGCTGTGAACATAGGGGTGCATGTATCTTTTTGGATTAGAGTTTTGTCTGGATATATGCCCAGGAGTGGATCATATGGTAGTTCTATTTTTAGCTGTCTGAGGAACCTCCACACTGCTCTCCACAGTGGCTGCACCAGTTTACATTCCCACCGACAGTGTAGGAGGCTTCCCTTTTCTCCACATCCGAGAGAGGCCCAATTCTGAATTACTGGACTCTCCTGAAGAGTGAGAAAGTTGGAGAGTTTGGGTGTATGTCCTTGTCGCAACATAGGCCTGGCACTTTTTTAAGGTGACAGAGGCTTGCAGCCGTGCTGAGAAGTGTTAAGGTAAGAATGGTCAGCAGGTTACAGAAGCCAGTGCAACAGGTCTTGTTAGGGGTAACCCAAAACCTGTTTAGGGGAGCAGTGGCCAGCAGAGGGCTGGGATTTCCACGCTGCGGAGGTTATAGGGGCCATGTAGCTCCAGAGAAGTTGGCTTAACTCTGCGAGGGTTTAAAATGCGGATTAGAAAAATCCCACAATGAGCAATTTGCTCTTTTCTCCCCTCCCACATATGGGACAAGATGGTTCTCCTAAATAGTTCATTACTTTGGAGGAGTGAATGTGTTTGCAGTTACTTTGGTTAAGTGCTTCTGCCCCCTCCTTTCTTCCCTCCTTTCTGTGTTTTCAGCGCCCGCCTCATGAGATCCGTGGTTCCTATTGTCTTCATCCTCAGAGATTGGTCTGCCAGGGAAGACTAGCACAACCGTGTAGACTCACCCAGTTATCAGGAGTTGCTGCTCACAAGCCTGTTCATGTGGAAACCACTTCGTACTGATGAGTTGTTTTAATACATAGGACAGCACTTTACACTTCATGAGCATAAGGTTTTGAATCAAAAATCTTCCTCTGTGAACAATAATTTCACACTATTCTATGTTATACTGTTCTCTCACCTTGTTTGCCTCTTTTGAAAACTTCTATTTCCTCCAGAAACAGTAAGAACTAAAGAAGAGGGCAAAACATTGGAGCAGCCCCTATTGAAGATACAAGTATGATTAAGATACAGAAAAAATAATTTAATGGGTAAAAGACATCTGTGACATCAAGCAGGTTATTGGCAAAAAAGCATCTTTATGCATAGTTGGCCTTGCCCCTGGGGATCTCCTGGCAGGGGAGAGGGGACAGTGGGAAATAGAAGGTTTTAAAAGAGGGACCTTGTATGACCAGGTTTGTGTCTTTAAAAACTAAAGTTTAGTTTATTGGGGAGTGGAAAGACTGAAGACAGGGAGATGTTCAAGAAGGTACTTTGATGGTCCAGGTAGGAGATCACAGAGGCCATAAGGAGGTAGAAGAGGGGAAGAGCCAAAAGATATTTGAGAATCAGAATCCCCAGCACTTGGTTTCCTAATGACTATGACAGCATCACTGGTGACTGTGTGAACCTGACTGTGCCTGGTCTCCCACAAATTCCCAGGCCAAGCCTGGTGTGCAAGAAGGATGCATTCCAAGATCAGTGAATATTATTTAGTCAGTTCATGGTACCCAGGGTGTCAATCCTCGTGTCACCCATCCCCCATTTCCTGCTAGCAGAAAAATGGAAAACAATGTTCACAATTTACTACCTATGACATACTAGAATTTGTTTGACATGGTTCTTTACCTATATCAGAGGGATACAGTAGGAGTTTGAATCCTAGAAATAAACCTTCTCACTTGGCTGAAGCAGAAGTATGGAAGAAGCAGTATATAGAGAGAAAGTTTGGTCTAGTGGTAGAACATGTTGCCCAAGGGGTTAAAACAAAGGAGGTTCAGGGCTTCCCTGGTGGCGCAGTGGTTGAGAGTCCGCCTGCCGATGCAGGGGACACGGGTTCGTGCCCCGGTCCGGGAGGATCCCACATGCCGTGGAGCGGCTGGGCCCGTGGGCCATGGCCGCTGAGCCTGCACGTCCGGAGCCTGTGCTCCGCGACGGGGGAGGCCACAGCAGTGAGAGGCCCGCGTACAGCAAAAAAAAAAAAAAAAACAAAGGAGGTTCAAGTTCAGGCAAGATGCCAATAAAACAGGGAACAACTGAATGCAGACTAAATATAAAAATCTTTTAAGAATTCAGACTATATTACAAAGCGACAGTAATCAAAACAGTATGATACTCTCACAAAGACAGACAATGTAGATCAGTGGGACAAAGTAGAGAGCCCAGAAATAAACAAATGCACTTATGGTCAATTAATCTACAACAAAGGAGACAAGAACTTACAATGGAGAAAAGACAGTCTCTTCAGTAAGTGGTGCTGGGAAACTGGACAGCTACATGTAAAAGAATGAAATTAGAACATTCTTTAACACCATATACAAAAATAAACTCAAAATTGATTAAAGACCTAAATGTAAGGTTGGAAACCATGAAACTCCTAGAAGAAAACATAGGCAGTACACTCTGACATAACTCGCAGCAATATTTCTTTGGATCTGTCTCCTAAAACAAAGGAAATAAATGCAAAATTAAATGATTGGACCTAATTAAACTACAAAGCCTTTGCACAGTGAAGGAAACCATCAATAAAACGAAAAGACAGCCTACTGAATGGGAGAAAATATTTACAAATAATATGACCTATAAGGGGTTAATATCCAAATATATAAACAGTACATACAACTCACTATCAAAAAACAATTAACCCAGTTAAAAATGGGCAGAAGACCTAAATAGACATTTCTCCAAAGAAGACATACAGACACATGAAAAGATGCTCAATATTGCCAACCATCAGGGAAATGCAAATCAAAACCACAATTAGAATCACCTTACACCTGTCAGAATGGCTGTCATCCAAAACACCACAAATAACAAATAATGGCAAGGATGTAGAGAAAAGGGAACCCTTGTACACTATTAGTGGGAATGTAAACTGGTTCAGCCACTACGGAAAACAGTATGGAGGTTCCTCAAAAAATTAAAAGTAGAACTACCATATGATACAGCAATTCCATTCCTGTGTATATATCTAAAGAAAATGAAAACACTAATTCGAAAAGATATATGCACCCCAGTGTTCATAGCAGCATTCTTTACAGTTGTCAAGATATAGAAGCAATCCAAGTGTCCATCAACAGATGAATGGGTAAAGAAGATGTGAGGTAGATATACATGTACATATAGATATAGGTATAGATAAAGATACACACACACACACACACACACACACACACACACACACACACAATGGAACACTACTCAGCCATAAAAAAGAATGAAATTTCCAACAGCATGGGTGGACGTGAAGGGTATTATGCTGAGTGAAATGTCAGACAAATACAGATAGTGTATGATATACTTATATGTGGAACCTAAAAGATACAACAGACTAGTGAATATAGCAAAAAAGAAACAGACTCACAGATATAGAGAATAAACTAGTGGTTACCAGTGCAGGGAGGGGCAAAGTAGGGGGTTAAGAGGTGCACACTACTGTGTATAAAATAAATAAGCTACAAGGATATATTATACAACACAGGGGATATAGCCAATACTTTATAATAACTATAAATGGAATATGACCTTTAAAAATTGGGAATCACTATGTTGTACACCTAAAACTTATATATTATACATCAAGTATACCTCAATTTTAAAAAATAAGAATTGAAGGCTTCAGGGACCAAAAGGAGATAGCAGGGAAGCTTGAAGACAAAGTAAGAGGTCAGTTGTAGGAAGTAGCTCACATTGTATGGCTTAGACTCGAAGCAGAGATAGCTAAATATTAAATCACAAAATAAATTTACACCAGGGCTGCCCAAATGCTTACTATCTCACGTCAGTGACTTGGGGAGCTGCTGATCCCATAGGGATAAATGTCATTTAGGCTCAAGCATGGGAAGGAAGAAGGATGTCTAGCCAGAAACCTGATACCTCCAACAAACTAAGTTCCATCCTGACCAGTGGAATTACTCGTTCATTCATTTATTACACAAATACATATTGAACTGTCATCTCCCATGCCCCAGACACTCTGCTGTTTTTGTGATATAAGACTGCAAAAGAGAAGTAGAGACACAGACATAGAGAAAAGATGTATGGTTACCAGGGGGGGGAAGGGAAGGTGGGATGGATTGGAGACTGGGACTGACATATATACACTACTGTGTGTAAAATAGATAACTAATGAGAACCTACCGTACAGCACAGGGAACTCTACTCAGTGCTCTGTGGTGACCTAAGTGGGAAGGAAATCCAAAAAAAGAAGGGATGTATGTATACATATAGCTGATTCATTTGCTGTACAGTAGAAACTAACACAACGTTGTAAAGCAACTATACTCCAAAAAAAATTAATTTAAAAAAAAAAAAAAAGACAGCAAAAGAGACCTTGCCTACCCTAAAGGAAAGGGAGGAGTTGGGAGGAGGTTTAGAGCAAGGCCTCAGCCCAAGTCAAAGCCCACACTCTGAGGGAAAGTCATTCCTCAGCGCGGCAGTGTCCATGTGACTCACCAGGCCGCCTCGACTACACACTGCCAGCCCTCAACGGCAGACAGAAGGATCCAGTCACCTGACACCACTGACGTTCTGGTCCAGCTGTGGCCCTGAGCTGGGTTATTTATACCTCTAGACTCGAGTCCAGATTCCCCAATGCGGCGGAGACTGTGGACATGTGCGATGCATCTGGGGCACAACTGCTGTGTTCACGCCCGCTCTCACACGATCTCCTGTCCTGCTCTCCGCACGGAATAGCAGTGTGAACAAAAGAGGTGGTGTGAGGGGGAAATCGATACATTAGAATACTAGTTCTTAATGGGCGGACTACAATTGAGGACTGTGGGATGAAAATGTATTTTTTTATATTGAAGAAAAGGTGTGCATGACAAACAAGTCTCATTAGATTATTGTTGTCATTTTTACTTCCATCAGGGTTAGAAGTAGAGGGAAGACAGGATCAGGATAATCTTTGGTCTCTCGTAGACACAGACCGTGAGAAAAATACTCCAACTTCAGAGAATTTATTTTCCATGGTTGGCAGGAACATAGGTTTGTAGGGAATATGGTATATATTTTTTTAACTGGACACTTGGTAGGTAGAGGCCAATGGGTGTAAGCTATTCTGTCTTTATAATCTGACATCCTCAGATGCTAACACGTGTTGGTGAGGACATAGAGAATCGGACCCCTCACACTTTGCTGGGGAGGGATGTGAAATTCTCTCTGGACAGCATTTTGGCAGTTCATCTAACAGTTAAGCATAGAGTTCCCATATGACCAAGCAATTCCACTGCTGGGTATAGACCCAGGAGAAATGAAAACAGATCTATGCAAAACTTGTACACAAACGTTCACAGCAGCATGTGGGTATTCGCAGTATCCAAAAGGTGAAAACAACCCACATGTCCATCACCTAAGGAATGGATAAATATAATGTGGTATATTCACACAATAGAATATCATTTGGCAATAAAAGAGAATGAAGTACTGTTACATGCTACAACATGGGTGAACCTTGAAAACATGATGCTTTGTGAGAGAAGCCAGTCACAAAAGACCACATGTTGAATGATTCCCTTTATATGAAATGTCCAGAATAGGTAAGAGAAGGTAAATAGGTAAATGTCCAGAATAGGTAAGAGAAGGTAAATAGGTAAATGTCCAGAAAGATCAGTGGATACCTAGGGCTGGAGAGTTTAGAGGAATAGGATACAAGGTATCTTTTGGAGGTGAGGAAAATATTCTAAAGTGGATTGTGACTGTATAACTCTGTGGATGTACTAAAAATGACTGAAGTGTGCACAATAAATGGGTGGATTATATGGTATGTGAATTATATCTCAATAAAGCTGCTTTTTAAAAAAATCTAGCTTTGATATCTCAGCATCTTTGACTCTTTCCTACTTGCTGCAGCTATAGCTTTTTGCAGAGGTATTGGGTTGCCCCAAAAGTTTGGTTAGCGAATACGTTGTTCAGTGAAGTTCTTGGTGAAAATGAAAAGTGCCTTTTATTATTTAAAACCGAACGAACTTTTCGGCCAGCCCAACGTTTTGGAGAAAGCAATGTGAATCTCTGGTGCCTTAAACAAGTCCAATACTGTAAGGATATTTTCTGAGAGTTCATTAGGAATTATTGTTTAACTAAGCCTGGAATTGCAATCCAGTAGCTTCTCAGTAGGGATGCACCATCTGTGCTGCTCTGTGGATGAGTCTAGTCTAACGGACGCTTTCTATTTCAAAACACACATTGATTTAGGGTACATAGCACTGCTGTGTAGGCTGATAGGACGAGTTTTGACGTTTGGAAAAATATTCTATCAACAGTATAGTTTAGGTTGTAGCCAGTGTATTCGTATTGTTTGTTGAGCCATCACAACTCAGGGGGCATTAATATGGACTGGCCGTAATTTTCTCATTCACTGCTTTAGGCCACATTTAGTTGAATTTTGCTTTTCTATTCCTTAACAATATTTAGCAGCATTCGGGTTACTTTCAGTTAATAGAAAAGACAGCCTTGTCGGTTTTTAAACTCTCCTCTCATACTGATTTAAATCTCATTTCCTGTTTCCACTCCGTCAGGGTGGAGCAAGCAGGTCTGGTTCTCAGACACCTCTTCTCTCCCTTTCCAAGGCCTGACTCCTAGGCTGTGGGGTCAGATAAAGGATGAGGGCGGCATCCCTGTATCTGATTTTCTGCTTCCTTGGCAAGCAGCATCTTGCCGTCCATGCCTTCTGGGTGACAGGTGTCAAAATGCTGCTTCACGTGCCGTAATCCGAGGTCTCACTTCCCAGTCCCCTGATGTAGAAGACCCAGCCCCGGCTCAGCTTCCTTGGCTAAGCCCTTCCCCATGGGTGTTGGTAACTTTGAAATGGGCAGTGGCTAGAAGGGGTGGTTGTATGCACATATGTACGTACACAGATTTATTATACATTTTACTGATGTAAAAATGTACACAGTTTACAGATAATAAAATATACAGTTCTCTTTACTGCAAATTCTATATAGCTGATTCATTCTCAGAAGACTTACAGTGACTTTTAGCAAATGAGTGTGGTTCTAACAGGAATGTTGGGCGATATTTTCATACATAGTTACGAACTAAGACCAAAGTAAAACAAAGAAAAAGCGTGTCAGAACTTCACTGGTTAGTGTCATGAGCAACTTCTTTCTGAATCAGATAATGGTCTCATGTGCTGGAAGAATATATCCTCCAGTTTTTATGCTCTTCACTGTGTAAGGATCTAGACATGATACACTTTTAAGTTTGATCTGCACTATTAGCATTTTCTCCATCACTTTCTTAACCACAGACAATCAGCAAAACAGTAAATCAAGTCCTAATTTGTAGCATTTGCTGATTTCAAGCTACTTATGTGACCTTCCTGAGTGTGTAATTGGGACAAGATGCACAGTAGCACATGGTGTTTTTCCACCATACGGATAGAGAAGACCTTAAAAAAAACTATGACGATAAATAATAATAGCCGTAAAATAATTAAGAAATGATAAGTTTTAAGTATTGATTACCTGTATAAATTACTTAATTGTAACTTTATGTAATTTAATATTTGAGAATGGCTGTGTTTCTTTTTTTTTTTTTTTTTTTTTGGCTGTGTTGCGTCTTCGTTGCTGCGCACGGGCTTTCTCGAGTCGCGACGAGCGGGAGCTACTCTTCATTGCGGTGCGCAGGCTTTTCATTGCAGTGGCTTCTCTTGTTGCAGAACACAGGCTCTAGGCCTGTGGGCTTCAGTAGTTGTGGCGCATGGGCTTAGCTGCTCCGTGGCATGTGGGATCTTCCCGGACCAGGGCTCGAACCCGTATCCCCTGCATTGGCAGGCGGATTCTTAACCACTGCGCCACCAGGGAAGCCCCCCAGCTCCTCTTCTCTTAGCGAGTCCTGAGGAAGGTATTAATGTCTCTTTAGAAGTTGGGGTACTTGATTCCTCTTTTAGCATCGCTAGTTATTAATTCTCAGGTAATAGCATATCTTGCTAGACTGATATGCAGTTTTATTTAGCATTTTCGAAGTTAAATCTAGTTGGATAACATCCACCACTTGGTTTAAATCATAGGCATGGTAACGTTCTCCCTAAATCGCTTTATGAGCCATGACCATCACACGCAGGCACACACACACTCTATGTATATGTGATTTTTTTTTTTTTTCAGGGTACTTAACCACCTTTCTGGTCTGGGTTAGGCCTATAATTAATGGTCTGGTTTCCCCACATTCCAAACTACAAAAAACCTTAACTTTGTCCTACTCACTTGATTTTTAATTAGTAGACCCTGAGGAATTCAGTCATTCCTCAATCTTGATAACATTCTTCAAAGAAACATGAAATTCCTCTACCCTGGGGTGAACTAGCTTTCATTGCTCCAAGTCTCAGCCTCAAGATGACAGTTCTCCAAGTAAAACTTTAGTGAAGGAAAGAAATGGGGACGCGTGAGAACTTATCCTACCAGATATCAAACATACTGTAAGACAGTAGCAAGAAAATAGGAGTAAATAAAGCAAAAGACAAATTAATCGGATGCAAGAATATCAAGTACAGAATCAGGTCCAGATACTTATGGGAATCGTCTGTGTGATAAAGCTAGCATTGCACAGACGGTTACTGTATGTCAATGTAGGAGAATACTTCTGAAATACTGGAGTGGAGAAGGCCTTTGTCAAATACACATGACATCACACTAAAAAATACTAAGGAAAGATTGACTTATTTAAGTACTGAAAAACGTTAAACTTGTAATGGCAAGAGACATTATAAACTAAGTTAAAGGACAAAAGACTGGGAGAAAATATTTCCTCCACATACAATAGATAAATAGTATTTTCCTTAGAGGTGCACTGAATTTATTTCTGGCTGAATACTGAACAGCCAGCATTAAAACCAATAAACAACCTAAGGCAATGTTGAATGTTCCCACCATAAAGTGATCTTCTGAGATACAAGAATAAATATGAAATTTTGTTTTAAGAATTTAAGTAATGCTATAATATTATTATTAAAAATTAGAGGGAACCCCCTGGTGGCCCAGTGGTTAGGACTCCACGCTTTCACGGCCGTGGCCCAGGTTCAATCCAATCCCTGGTTGGAGAACTAAGATCCCACAAGCTGAGCGGCCAAAAAAAATTTTTTTTTTAATTTCATGAAAAAAATTAGATATGTTTTTAAAGTTTGTCATGATGATGTTGCAGTATAACTTCTG
The DNA here is from genome assembly GCF_937001465.1 of Orcinus orca. Lineage (NCBI taxonomy): Eukaryota > Metazoa > Chordata > Mammalia > Artiodactyla > Delphinidae > Orcinus > Orcinus orca. The sequence goes on along the minus strand of NC_064563.1, from coordinate 5,391,393 downwards.
AGCCCTGCCAGCTGCTAGGAGACTCCTCTGCACACTTGCAAGACTTAGACAGATGTTTTCCCCTGATGAAAAGCATGTTTTTCTTTGGCTGTCTATCCCACTGTGGGTTACTCTTAGTGGAGATTTTGCTATGAAGTCAATAAGCTTTCTTTTTTCTCTAATGATAACAGAAAGGTGAAGACTTACCTCCTCACCCCCTAGACTTAAAAGATTTGGCTCACGGTGATCACGGTGCAGTGTCCCTGCAGGTCCTCCCACAAACCGGAGCTGTGTGCAAAATGCTTAAAGACGATGTCTTCTGGGTGTTTCAGAAGCCAACAGAAGCCTTTTGCCCTCACATTTTTATCTCTAATATGTTTGCATTCATTTCCTGACTCACTCAATCATTGGATGCACTGCTTTCTCTGCCAGCAGCCACTGGTTGTTACAACTGCTTTACCCTCAGTATTAGTATCTGCCGTGGACAATCGTAAGGCCTGTTTCGTGCCAGAAGCCTTCTTCCTCACGATAGCTGCGCTCCCATCTCACTTTGAGCGTTTGTGTGAATACATGTGAAGACGGTTCCAAATCTTTTCCTTGTATGTCATGTTGTTTGTCTTCAACTGAAAGAGATTTTCAGTCCCAAGTTAACATTCATCATGCTTACCAATATTTTAAAAACCAGTATTCCGATATTAGTAATAATCCAAAAGATGATCTGTATTTATTCAATATGATGGTAACCTGATCTATGATCTCCACAAGTTCAGCAAAGCTCAAAAGAACATCAAAGGAGGCATTTGTCTGTTCAGTCCTCCAAAGACTAAAGCAATTTGGGCTGAATGCTGAGGCCAAAGCCGAACTTGCAGTGCATGCTTAATATTTATAATATATAAAATACTCCTTCATGATAGTAAAGAAACAATAGGCAAAAGGCATGAACAGGCACGTCACAGGAGAAGAAACACAAATGGCGAACAAACACAAGAATATGTTAAACCTCAGTAGACATCAAACTATATCCAGATACAATGACAGGGATTTTTTTTTTTTTGGTTACCTTGACAAAAACAATTTTTAAAGATTGGTAATGCAGTGTTAGGGAGAATGTCCAGAAATAGGATAAATTGTACATCCTTTTATTGAAGGGCCGTTTGGCAGTATTTGGCAAAAAGTTTAAATGTGTACTGTACTCTCTGGCCCAATACCGTCACCTAGAAGAATCTACCCTCCAGAACGACACAAACCTATGCTCAAAGCTGTATACAAGGTGGTGATACTAGTCTTGATAGCAAAACATCAAATCTAATGTATCAATAAATGTGCATCAGTAGGGGATGGAAAAATGAAAGCCGAATAACTGTGCAAAGGAATGCCCTATAATTATTAAAAATGATAAGCTAGGTCTATTTCTAGTATCTTAGAAACACAACTACTGTATATTGGCCCAGAGGAAAGTGCAAGTTGCAGAATCATGTGATTCCCATTGGGTTTAAATATAAAGAAAGAAAACAGTCTGGAGGAGTGAGCATCCAACCATTAACAGCAGTTACCTTGAGATGGTGGGAAATTGAAGGGAAGAAGATCGTATTCTTTACATCATACATGCTTCTTTATTATTTGAATTTATTATAATGAGCATCAATTACTTTTTAATTTTATAGAAGATTTAAATAAAACTAGGCTAAACCAAACCATGGAAGAAAAGTTCCATGAAAGACACAAAAAAGAGCTATTCCTCATGGCAAGGCAGACCCACAGAAAGCCTCCAGTGACTTGTCGAGTAAGTGCTCATCATGGAGATGGTGGGACAGCTGGAGAAGCAGTGGTTTATAGCCTCGAAGAATCCAAGAAATGGCAAAGTGCTAACCACAAAGTTCAATAAGAAAATAATTAAGTTAGGACCTCCCTGGTGGCACAATGGTTAAGAATCCGCCTGCCAGTGCAGGGGACATGGGTTCGAGCCCTGGTCCGGGAAGACCCCACATGCCGCGGAACAACTAAGCCCGTGCGCCACAACTACTGAGTCTGCGCTCTAGAGCCCGCGAGCCGCAACTACTGAGCCTGCGTGCCACGACTACTGAAGCCTGTGAGCCTAGAGCCCGTGCTCCACAACAAGAGAAGCCACCACAATGAGAAGCCCGCGCACCGCAACAAAGAGTAGCCCCCTCTCGCCACAACTAGAGAAAGCCCGCATGCACAGCAACGAAGACCCAACGCAGCCAGGGAGGGAAGGAGGGAGGGAGGGAGGGAGGATTCCTGCTTATATACAAAAAAATTTAAAAATAAATAAGTTTAAAAAAAAAGACAAGACAAGAAAACTGTCACACTCTCCATCAGGTCCCCTTTACTGACTTGCTAGTCGTGTGTAGAGAAGAAACTTCTGTGATGAGCCAGCATATAGTGCTACAGAGGGACACCTGCCTTATGGAGTAACTGCTCTTTCTGGCTGTTATTTTGTGTGTTCCTTACTTACTCGTCTTACGTTCTTCTATCCATTCATACATCGCAGTAAACATGAGGTTAACGAGAGGGAAACGGAGACAGAGGGACCCAGGCAGAGTCCCATGAGGGCAGGAGTTTGCTTATTTAGCACTAGTTCTGCAGGACCTGGAACATAGTAGGGACTCAGTGATAGTTGACGAATGACTGAACGTGTGGGCTCCAGCCCCATGGGAAATGTAGACTGTACAGCAGACAGACAACTAAAAGGCAGCGTTCTCAGCACCTCAGTGATAGAGGTGCGAACAGACAAAACAGAAATGGGACACATAAGCCTGCTACAAAGCCCCTAGAAGCATCCCCAAGGAGGCTATGCCTGAGCGAAATGTTGAGAAATTCATAGAAGCCCATCAGGCAGAGGACGTCGCAGAAGCAAAGGTGCAGAGAGCTTATTGGAGGGCTTATTGGAGAAGCTGCGAGTTGTTAATTCTGGTTTAAAGCATGGGTGGAGAAGGCTGGAAAGATTAGGTCTAGATCATGATGCTCTTGGGAGCCATGCTAAGGACTTTGGTGTTGGTTTTGTTTTTGTTTAATTTATTTTATTGAAGTATAGTTGCATTACAGTGTTGTGTTAATTTCAGGTGTACAGCAAATGATTTCAGTTACATATATATACACACATTCTTTTTCATATTCTTTTCCATTATGGTTTATCACAGGATATTGAATATAGTTCCCTGTGCTCTACAGTAGGACCTTGTTGTTTATCTATTTTATATATAATAGTTTGCCTCTGCTAACCCAGCCTCCTAATTCATCCCTCCCCTATTATCCTCCCCCTTGGCAACCACAAGTCTTTTCTCTGTGTCTGTGAGTCTGTTTCTGTTTCATAGATAAGTTCATTTGTGTCATATTTTAGATTCCACATAGAAGTGACATCATATGATATTTGTCTTTGTCTGACTTACTTCATTTAGTATGATAATCTCTAGGTCCATCCATGTGGCCGCACATGGCATTATTTCGTTCTTTTTTATGGCTGAGTACTATTCCATTGTATATATGTACCACATCTTCTTTATCCATTCATCTGTCAGTGGACGTTTAGGTTGCTTCCACATCTTGGCTATTGTGAATAGTACTGCTGTGAACAGTTAGGTGCATGTATTCTTTTGAACCATGGTTTTCTCCAGATATATGCCCAGTAGTGGGATTGCTGGATCATATGGTAGCTCTAGTTATAGTTTTTTGAGGAACCTCCATACTGTTCTCCACATTGGCTGTATCAATCCACATTCCCACCAACAGTGCAAGAGGGTTCCCTTTTCTCCACACCCTCTCCAGCATTTATTGTTTGTCGATTTTTTGATGGTGGTCATTCTGACCGGTGTGAGGTGATACCTCATTGTAGTTTTGATTTGCATTTCTCTAATAATTACATGCTAAAGACTTTGGATTTTATGGATTTTATCTGAAGAGAATGTCTTCAAGAGGACAATAAGATTTATATTGCTTTTAAGGTGCACATGAATATTCATTTTCCTGTCTTCACTTTGAAAATGATAGCAGAAGTTTTGTATGTGCCTGACAATAATCAGTTCATTTCATTCTTATAACAACAACTATAGCAACTTCATTTTGCAGTTGAGAAAACCGAGGCACGGAGAAGCTAAGTCCTTTGCCTGACATGACACAGTTATCGGTGGAACCGAGGTACAAAGGCAGGCAGTCTGGACCCGGAGCGCACCCCCTTTTCCATCATACTGGACTGGTTTTGTCTGTGTTTCTTTGAGAATATATGTGTTGTCTTAAGAAAAGGGAGTCCGCATTTCTTTGCCATGTGATTTCTCCCATACCGCCTACCAACCAAGAGAGAATGTTCCCTGGCCTTGCAAATGGCATCACTGGGCAGCTCGGCCATCTGCCCGTCGTTCTCCGCTCCCTCTAACCACATAGCTGCTTCTTACCCCCTTTAGTCTTCTTTTTTCTTTTAACATCTTTATTGGGGTATAATTGCTTTACAATGGTGTGTTAGTTTCTGCTTTATAACAAAGTGACTCAGTTATACATATACATATGTTCCCATATCTCTTCCCTCTTGCGTCTCCCTCCCTCCCACCCACCCTCCCTATCCCACCCCTCCAGGCGGTCACAAAGCACCGAGCTGATCTCCCTGTGCTATGCAGCTGCTTCCCACTAGCTATTTTACGTTTGGTAGTGTATATATGTCCATGCCTCTTTCTCGCTTTGTCACAGCTCACCCTTCCCCCTCCCCATATCCTCAAGTCCGTTTTCCCTGTCTCCCTCCTTTCCTGGACGGGCTGTAAACCCTTCTGGTTTCCAGTGTTTCCAGTATAGCCCCCGTCACGGAGAGGTGAGCCTTCAGATGGGGTTGCAGGAGTCGCCTGAGCCTTTCTCTTCTGGAATCAAAGGTGCACGTAACACGAATCTCCAAAAAAGGGGAGGGGGCAGAGCACTAAGATCACCTTTCACTCACTTGCAAATAACCATGCTTGCTGTTCAGGCGCCTGGCGCTGTGTAGGGAAGCAGAGGTCAGACAGGAAAGTAGAGGAGAAGGAGGAAGAAGATGTGTCACCCGTCATCGTTATTTCATCCCTGGCGTATCTGTATCCAGGAAATGTGAAACCCAATAACAAGATTCAATCTTACTTCAAGTCATAATTATAAATATACTACAAAAGGAGTATCTCATTCCACTAAATTCACTGCAGTGATCATTGGATATACATTTATTGCATAGTTTCTATTCAGTTACTGGTAGTCTTAACTTTTTTCTGTTCAACAAAACATTTTAGCATTTGAGAACTATTTGACTGATAACACATGATTTTTAAATTCCTTCATTTTATACCTTTATTCCTTCATTAACACTTTAAATTTAAGATTTGCATAAATTTACAAAGATGCTCACACAATAATGTTCTTCACAGCATTGTTTATAAAGCAGAAAAAAAAAAAAAGGAAAGAACCCAAATGTCTCTAAAAAGAAGACTGGTTATTAATTCAGGTTAATATTTTAAATGATGCGCAGGAAATATAGTCAGTGTTTTATAAGAACTTTGTATGGAGTATTATCTATAAAATTATCAAATTACTGTGTTGTACACCTGAAACTAATATAGTAATATAAGTCAGTTATACTTCAATTAAAAAATTAAATCAAATAAAAATGATCGAGTAGGATATAATTATTGATATAAAAAGTTATTCACCATACAGTGAGTTTTTTGAAAGGTTCCAAAAGCAGACTATGATCTTTTTTTTTAATTGTATGTTTAGAAAAGAAGTCTGGGAAGATGTAAGTCAAAATGTTAACAGTACTTCTCTCAGTGAATTTGCAAACGGTTTTCACTTACAACTTTCTGTTCTGTGTACTGTGTGAAGTGATTTTTTGAAATTGTTAATTATTATTTTTATATTTAGCATGTATAATTTTGCAGATGGAAAAATATTTCTCTTTTCAAAATCGAACTTGAAAAGGTATTATAAAAGGAACTCAGAGGAATTTCCTGCTAATTATTTAAGCGTACCAAAAAATGTCTGCACAACGCATGTGAGTTTTATCAAGAACACTCTACCGTGTTTTTGAGGTTTTCCCCTCTGCCCCTGTTGAAATAGTATAGATGCTTTTCCCACCCCACTGTCTCCTTCTCCCTCTCCCTCCTTTGAGCTGAAACAGCAGACTCTTGTTCCCAGTATGCCCACTCTCAGTGAGGGTAGATTTGCACTAGAACATTAATGTCACTGGTCATTCTTCTGACATTAAACCTGTCCTTTACCTCGACCAGTTAAGTCAGGGAGTACAGATGGCTCTTCAGCGCACATCACTAATGTAGAGTGTGTTTAACCAAACAGCGGTCTTGAGCGATGTAGATGTAAGCTCTGTTGAAGGTGCCCAGGTTCCACCCTAAGGCTTTGCATTCCAGAAATTGAAACAAGATGATTTGTTTCAAAGGTAGAGAAATGTGACTCAGACCTGTCTTTGGCCCTTTTTAGACTCTATAGTCTGAACTGAAAGACAGCATTTTTTTTTAAAATATCTTGCCAATCCCAGGTGTTTAGTGTCTACATCTGGTACTGCTGATTTCAATCATCTTGAACCCTGGCTCCGTTAGTTGAAGTGATAGAGTTTCACCATTTGGCAAGTGAAGGACAAGAATCACAGAGTAGGCAGAGAGGCAGACATTCCGAACACACCCATTGACTATCATTGTTTGTGATGTAAGTGAATATAAGAAACTGGCCTCTCCCTAGAATAATTGTAACAAACTTAGCACAAGTCCAAGAAAACTTAAGTGAGGTTTGTTAAAACTTAAGCAAGTCTTGGGGACTCCCCTGGCGGTCCAGTGGTTAGGATTTGGCGCTTCCCCTGCAGGGGGCCCAGGTTGGATCCCTGGTCAGGGAACTAAGTTCCAACAAGCCTCTTAGCACAGGCAGAAAACAAAAAAGAAAAAACAAACAAACAAAAAAACATGGTGTGGGCGTCCCTGGTGGCGCAGTGGTTGAGAGTCCGCCTGCCGATGCGGGGGACACGGGTTCGTGCCCCGGTCCGAGAAGATCCCACATGCCGTGGAGCGGCTGGGCCCGTGAGCCATGGCCGCTGAGCCTGCGCGTCCGGAGCCTGTGCTCCGCAACGGGAGAGGCCACAACAGTGAGAGGCCCGCGTACCGCAAAAAAGGAAAAAAAACAAAACGTGGTGTAATATAATGTTAGAACTGTAACAAAATTAAAAAAATAAAAGCAAAGTCTTGTCGGGAGGACTTTCACAAGCTTTGTTATCCTCAGCATCAGCAGATCACTAAAAGGTGGACTTCCTGTTATACCTTGGTTATCGTGAAGGTGTGACCTTGGATGTCTTACTGGGTCTTAGCAGACTCTCAGAATCTTCCCGAGTTACGAGGTGGTATTAGACCACAAACCCACTTCCATATTCTTTACCTATTTTCTTTTTTTCATATTTAACGTTAGCTTTTGCTAATATTTTTCCTTTTCCCTTTTGGTTCTTTCTTATCCACGTGCTCTAATACACTCAAATTCTCAACACCAAAAATACAGGAAATAAAACTCAGGGAAGAAGTGAGATTAGAGAATGGAGGGAGACGGGTGGATTCTGGCATCTCCAGAAACCTAAATTACGTTTTTTTTGTAGCTGCTTTGAATTGTTTTCATTAACCATTGATCCCACCTGGGTGGAGCAGTGTCCCGGGAGACCTGCAGTCAGGGCCCAGCTCCAGCCCTGACGACCCCCATCCTTAGGCTGCAGTTTCATCCCGTGCCAGCCCTCCCGTGTTAAAGTTTTAGGACGTGGTAGGTCAGTGAGGGTTAGCTGTGACTAACATCGATCGCTGTTTATGTAGTAGAGAGCTCTGTGGCTTTGATATTCCCAAATATAGAGGCAGAAGCAGCCTGTCGCCCTGTGTCACTAACCTGCTGCTGGACCCCTGCCTGGGCAATAACCCAGGTCAGGGAGTTGGCCAGGCTTCCCCCGCCCCCTTCCCCCAGGGGATCGTATCCAGGACCCTGCAGGCCCCGCCCACAGCCCACCTGCATCTTTTCTGTGAAATAAACATCTACCTGAAAACCAGGGGAGGAAGAGGGGGAGAAGCATATGTATGGTGGGGACAGAGAGAGTCACGCTCGTCCGGAGACGTGACAAGAGGCAGCAGTCAGAGCACAGGTAGGTGCTCCTCGGGCGGCGGGGGTGAGATGCGGTCTCCGGGGCAGGTCACTTGCAGGTCATGGCGAAGGTGACCTTGTTCCAGGGCGCAGCATCTCGCCTCCCTGCCCACGCCTTGAGCCAGGGCCAGCTTTCCAGACACTCCTCTCTTCCCCGGCTTTGAAGAGGCCAAGCTGCTGGTGTTGACTGACCTCTGACTCTGCTTCCTTTCCAGCTGACCCGCTGGTGGGTAGCATCGCCACACAGTACATGACCAACAGGGCGGAGCACGACCGGATGGCCAGGCAGTGGACCAAGCGGTACGCCACATAGGGCCCTGGCCCGCGGCACACTCACCAAGTGCATCGGGGCCCCGCACCTCGGCTCTGCTTGTCTTATTTTTATCACCTTTTGAACCGTTTTGTGATGGAATGTCATCCATCCCCCACCCTCCCTTTCCTTTGCCCCCCACCCCCTCCCGTTTTATTCCCTGTTTAATTTCTATTAACTTGAAAGATCTGGGTTTGTTTTTTTTTAATCCCACCTCCACGTGGATGGGAACTTTTGTTTTCAGTGCAAACAATGTCAGATCTGTAATAATATGAGCTTTCTTTCAAAGCTTCGTATTCCTGTGTGGTTCTGTTATTTTGTTGTTCGTTTTCTTTGGATCCTTTTTCCCTTCCTGTGATCTTCGGGAAAACACGAATTCAGAATTCTATCTCGTTTCTACTTCAATGTAATGCTTAGGGTTAAGTTTTTTGTACTGAAGTCTTTATCGGTGGGTGCATGCTACTGGGAACCAGATTTTTGTACAAAAGCTTCAATCAGAATCACTGTGCATTACTGAGACTCTGTTTATCACTAGCCTTCTGTCCCCACACAGAAGACTGCTGGATTGAACAAAATAATATGTATTTTGATTTACTTAAAGTGCTTGTAAATTTCTTAGGGACCTGCCACTTTTGACTGTGGATCAGTTGATGTACACTTGTATTATTAAAGCACTCAATAAATCACTGTGGCTGATAAACGCGCGTCTGGCAACCCAGCGTTTGCTTTGCATCCTGGTGACCAGCAGAGTTCTCCATGCAGCGAGGCTTGTCTAATTCAATTACGGATTCAGGTGTATTTTTTTCATCTCAAGCCTCTCATATTTCCTTGCAGTTGATTTGCTTGGCATGTGGAATTTCCCCAGCTGTCAATAGCCTGATGATTTTATGGTCGTTTCCAATCACTCTCGTTTTTGCATATTGGCTTCACATCACTTTCTCACGGACATCTTTTCTGTTACAGCCTTCTTGATGCAATAATTCAAATATGTGACTCCATAAGTAGGGTCCTAGTGAAGGTGAGGTCTGAGCTGATCGTTGTGTTAGACCACTTTTGGACTTATTTCTCTCTTCTTTTTCCTCTTAAGATTGTTATAGTGATTGCCCTTGAGTCTGGAGTTTATTTTTCCACCATAATTTTAGTGGAGGAAGTAAACTCAACTCATATCAGTCATGGTCAGCACGTTCAGTGACAAGAGTATGTCTGTCTGGCTTTGACCTTCAGGCTATTTTAGGTTTGCAGCTACAGGAGGCTGAGGAAACTTGTGTGTGGTGCAGCTTGAAAACCACACTGACATGCTGTTTAATATTCAGGGTTCTTTGTGTTACAAGGCCCGTTGGAAACTCCTGCTTCTACTAATTATAGTTACAAGCCCACCATACAGCCTGGTGTCATTTAAGGAACATCTTTCCTGCTAAATAGGATTGACAAACATAAGTCATTTACCTCTAAATAGTTCTGACGTCAATTTTAATATCCTTATCAGAAACATTTTAAATATCTGATTCAGAAGATGCAGTTTTCATTGGGTTTTAGTGGTTCAAAAGAAATCCTACAGAAAATACGTTTAAATGCTGAAAGTGGGACTTTGAAACCACAGTGCCTAAGGATTTTTTTAATAACGATTTTACCATTCATTTTATTTGAAAACAGGTTCCAGCTTACAGAACACCATACGGCCTCGGTTACAGCTACTCAAATCTGTAGTTGTAACTAGAGTAACCACAGACAGTATGTATGAACGGGCACAGCTGTGTTCCAATAAAACTTTATTTACCAAAGCAGTCAGTAGCCAGGTTTTGGCCCATGAGTTGTAGTCTGCCACTGCCCGTTACAGACCACCATAGACTGAGGGGAAAGAGTTAGATAACTATGTGTTTAACATTTCTTTCCTTAAAATGTTATAAATTTAATTAATATAATACAAGACTGATTTTTAGAAAATTACCCAGGGTATTTTACCACCTACAGACTTTCTCACCACCAAGGTTTATATGTTTAGTTTAATACTTTAGATTAAAATATTCAACCCTAAAAGCATTGAATCGTTTTAATATGAAATTTTATTAAACTGATTTTTTTTTTTACTTTTGACTGATTAAACCAGACTCATGATATTAATGCTGACTTTTATAGGGAGTATTTAAATTCCGTTTGCCTTTCTTCTTTTAAAATGTCAGCACCATTGGACACACATTTTAAATGATGTTTCTAATATATTACATCTACATCCCCAATCTGGTTGTACTTTGGATCATTTTAAAACATGTGTTATTTAGGAGACAGAGATTATAACACCTCTAGTAGGAAATCCTATCAGAAATCCATGTTTGCTATTCCATGGTCAGGTTTTCTATCAATTTGATATGAAGAGTCTATACAACTTCTTTCCCCATGTTATGAACTCCAAGGACTTAATGACAAACAAATGTACCTTCCCTTCAAACCGTGAAAGCTGGAAAAACTCCAGAGAGACCAGGAAACTCTTAGTTGAGCCTGTTAAGTCTAGATTCCAGATTAACATGGTAATTTTATTTGACATCAGAGCAGGCAATACAATTCTAATAAGTTTTCGATAACACTTGTGAAATAAGATTTGACAGTAGCTTAGCTCTAAGAAAGCTAAATGGTTTTGCTAATAATTATGGGGATAGCATTGACTTTGTACCCTATTATTATTTAACTTTCCAAACATACTATTGCTAGTTGTATTTTGTAGCTTTGTTAAATAAAAAGTTGGCAGATCCTTGACTGAGGCAGGACCACTGGTAATTGAGAAAGTAGTTTAAAATGGTATTTATTGATCTTAAACAATTCAGAATGTTGTGGCCTTAATTTGTCGTAAAACTGCAAATAAATAGAACAGTCCTCATGTGTTCTTCTGCAGGAATCCATTGAAGATAGCAAATGCAGGAGTAGTCGATCTTTCCTTCTTATTCTAAGATTAGAGAGTAAATCTAAAAGTTCATCCTGAAATACTGGTTTGGGAATTAGGGAGAAAGGAAATATTTATTCAGAAGGTACTATACACCAGGCTGTACGCGTTACCTAATAAAAACCTTCGCCCAGCCCTGTAGGGTGTAGGTGGGTGTCACGGTCCGAACGTTTGTATCCCCCAAAATTCATGAGTTGAAATCCTAATCCCCAAGGTGATGGTATGAGGAGGTGGGGCCTTTGGGAGGGGATTAGGTCATGAAGGTGGAGCCCTCGTGATTGGGATTAGTGCTCCTAGGAAAGAGACCCCAGAGAGCTCCCGAACCCCCTTCCATCATGTGAGGACACAGTGAGAAGCTGCGGTCTGCAGCCGGGAAGAGGGCCTTCACCAAAACCCAACCGTGTCGGCACCTGGCCTTGGACTTCAGCCTCCAGAACTGTGAGCAATATATTTCTGTAGCTTATATGCCTCCTAGTCCATGGCTTATATAGCAGCCTGAAGAGACAGAGACAGTGGCCCTGGGTCCTGCACAGCTAACAAAGTACTGAAGTGAGAGTTCCACCCAGGCATGTGACAGCAGAGCCCTTGTTGTCAACTACAAAATCATACACACCTTTCTCCTAATGACGAGATCATACTATCAAGATAAACTGGCCTAATTCAGTCTTAGAGTCCAGGGGCTGTACAGTTTTAGGTGCTGGGGGTCTTGCCATCTTCAATAAATGGGAAATAAGGTTGTAGGAAGTGTGGCCCTGGTGTTAGATGGGAAACCAGGCAGTACTTCCAATCTTAGAGCTGCTGCCTTACAAACTGCCCAGCCCTGGGGAGACATCACTTGGAAGAGTCCTGAACTTCTCTGCATCTCAGTGCTGTGATGAAAGTGCTGTTAACTATTACCAGACACGGCAATTTTTTGAATGTCTCCATAATAATTTGCGCTTTAGAAAGAGATACATTTGTAGAGAACAGACTGGTGGTTGTCAAGGGGGAGGGGGTGGGGGAAGGATGGAGTGGGAGTTTGGGATTAGCAGATGCAAGCTATTATATATAGAATGGATACACAACAAGGTCCTACTGTATAGCACAGGGAACTGTATTCAATATCCTGTGATAAAACATAATGGAAAAGAATATTTTAAAAAGAATGTATGTATATATATATATATATATGTATGTATAACTGAACCACTTTGCTGTATAGCAGAAATTAACACAACATTGTAAATCAACTATACTTCAGTTTAAAAAATTGATTAAAAAAATGAATGAACCAACAGCGATAGTCCATACTTTATGCAGATTGAAAAAAAGAAAAACGAGATATGTTTGTAATTACTATGGAAAACAGTTGAAATTGTACAAAACAGCCCTACCAGAGGATCCTGACTTACCCATGTATTTTATTTCAAGGTGGCTTTATAACCTATTAACATGTCCCCTCTGTACAGGGCTCTCAGGTCTGTGGCATGGGCCTCAAGCCACACAGGCACGTCCCGTACCCTAAACTGGTCCTGTAATTGTCCACAGAGGAAAACTGGAGCACTCCGAGTTGTCTGCTGAGCATGGCATTTCCAGCTACATCAGATCTGGAAGCTCTTGGAGTTGAGGCCGGCCTCTGAGGACCTCCCATGATAGCCATGCATCTCCCACATCCAGGCTTCCCCTGGGAAGCTGGCTGGTCCCTTGGGCCTGGAACACTAGGCCCCTTTCACACTCGAATTCCACCAGGATCACTGGTGATGTGCATTAGGGTAACCCGCTTACCCCAGTTTGGCTGGGACTTTCCCTCTTTTAAAACAGAAAGTCCCATGTCTCAGGAACGCCCTCAGCCTGGGACCCCCCCAGGACTGTTGGTCGCTGGAGCTTTCATGCCAGGACCGAATTTCAGCCTAAGGTCTCACGCATTACACAGGGCTGGTTGCGCTCACAGAAATGCCTTATTTGAGAAAGTATTATACTCAATGGACAGAGATCCTGTTAGAAAAGATGTGCCCTCCACAGCTTGAGGAATTTCTGTATATTCCACCCTCTCTGGCTTTCACACCCAGCCACGTGCACTCATTCCCTCTGCTTCTGGAGGCAAATGAGTGAGTGAAACCAACTGCAGCCTTTCTTTGCAACTTCAAACATGACTTCAGATATGTACGCCTTTCTATGAGGAGTCTTACTACCAGTGAGTGGTCTGAAGCATAATCTGCCTTTGTTGAGGATGTTTTTTAAGGGAAATTCCTGAATTTTAAAAGTCTCTCATGTATGGGACACACAGGAAAATGGAGGAGATAATGGGATCACTGTCTTTTTTTCTTTTTTTTCATGAGTGGATTTTTTTGAAATTTTCACTGGAGTTGAAAATTTAGTTGAGTTACCATGTTGTGTTAGTTTCAGGTGTACAAGCAAAGTGAATCAGTTACACATATATACATACATCCACTCTTTTTTAGATTCTTTTCCCATATAGGGCATGACAGGGTATGGAGTAGAGTTCCCTGTGCGACACAGTAGGTCCTTATTAGTTATCTGTTTTATATATAGTAGTGTGTATGTGTCAATCCCATTCTCCCAATCTATCCCTCCCTGCCTTTCCCTCCCCCGGTAACCATAAATTTGTTTTCTACGGCTGTGACTCTCTTTCTGTTTTGTAGATAAGCTCATTTGTATCATTTTTTTAGATCCCACATATAAGTGATACCATGTGATGCTTGTCTTTCTCTGTCTGCACCTGTCTGTCTTGTTACCTGCTTATAGGTCCGCATACTCCAAGTGGGGGTAACCCCAGCTGCCCCAGAATTCCCAGTGTCAGGGTTTTCAGTTTTAAGAAAAACCTTACCCAATAACCTTGGTATCTTTAGGGGCTGATGTGACCCCTGATCCCTGCTCTGTCATGCCCTCCTCCCACTCACCCCTCTTAATTAGATGGGAGGTCAGAGTTCAGGATGACAGTCACATCCTGGTTGGTAGGAAATTTTAGGAACTTTCTGAGAACTTCTGTCAAGCTATCCAACAGAAAAGTAACAGGTGCTTTACAGCTGGGGCTCCTGGACACATTGAGAAACCAGGCGAGATTCTCCTGCTTAATCTATAGCTCAAGGACAGCACAGAGGGCCAGAGGGGCCACACTCGCCCGCTCCAGCCTGCCTCTGGAAGCACGATGATCACATTCTTCGAGGCCTGTTCAGCCTCCAGCTTGGAACTACTGGCAAACGTGTAAATGAAGATGCCCCGCCATGAACTTTGACGGTGTCAGTCTGCATCCTGTAGATGGACAGCTGACTCTGTTCCTCAGCTAACAGCGCCCGAGTACTAGGATTTAAAAATCAAAGCAGGAGTCGCGTCCCCAAGATGGTGACATAGGTCGTTCCTGGCTTCTCTCCGACTCGCGAGAACATCTCACAACTCTTCAAGAACAAGACAGCACTGAGAGAATCCCAGAACATGGGGTGAGGCTGAACCACTCCTGCGGCTCAGAGACCAAGAAGGTAAGAGAAGCGGCCACAGGCTGCCCGCATGCCCCTCCCAGACCAGCACAGCTCCACGAGGAGGGGTCAGCCCCGAGCCTGGGTTCCTCAAGTGGGAAGAGAGAGCCCGGGATGGACAAACAGCCTCCGCAGCATGGTGGGTCCTTTAGTGGGGTCCCTACTCTGCTCTCGGCCCACAGGGACTGCAGGGGGATCGGGGTGCTCAACCACGAGGAATCTGGCTGTGATGCGGATGGGGGAGGGGCTTGCAAGAACCAGCTCCCGGATCTGGGGGACCGAGTTCCTACCTGCACGGCCCAAGCCCTCATCCCAGGCGGCGGCTTTGCTCACCGCAGAACCAGGTCAGGGGCGCGCTCTGACCGCGGAAGTCGGCAGGGTGCAGATCTGCCTGGTTCGGATCCTCTTTGCCCACGCCCAGGCAAGGGGCTGAGTTCCAGCCCCACCAGGGGCCGTGGAGAGTGCCTCCCAGCCCCATCTGACCCGAAGGGCTGGTGGCAACCCCTGGAAGCTGTGCGGCCCAGTGGTGCTCAGGCCAAGAGGCAGGCGGGCAGAACGGAGCTCCCCCAGGGCAAAGCCAGTACCGGGCCTGCTACACTCAGGCAGGGGAATCCATTCATAGTCAAGGCGGAGGGCAACTCCTGGCCCCTCCTCCCTAGAAAGCCTGTTGTGGAAATTGACAAGTAGCCTGGGGAGGCCCCGCCCCCTCCTGCTCAGGCAAAGGAGCTGAGACATAGCCACACCCACTGTGGAAAGTGTCTTCCGGCCCCATCTAACCGGTAGGGCCCACAAAAACCCCTAAAAGCCGTGAGGCCCAGTGGCGCTGAAGCCGAGAGAAGGGCAGACAGAGCCAATGGTTTGCAGAGCAAAGCCAGTGGCCCTGTTCAGCCAGCGGACTTGGGGCGGGGCGGCTGGAGTGAAGACACCAAAGAGCTTTATCAGTTTCAGAGCTGCGGCTCTCACTGCACCCAGGCAGAGAATCTAGTGTGCAGCCCTGTGTATCGCTGAATACAGCCTTCAGCCTGTCGGACCAGGGCGCCTAACCAGGGCACGTGGAAAGCCGCAGAGCCCATTTACCCGCCCCGTGTAGGCGGGCCCTTACACGGAGAGCGCAGCCTATGGCTTCCCCCGTCTGCAGAGCAACATCAGTGGCCTCACCTGACCAGGGGATTCAGTGCACACTTAGGCCTGATTCAGGCCGCCAAACAACCAGCTGTGCAGGCCCTGGCCTGCTGCCCTTTCAATGCAGGGAGGCTAATTCATTGCTCTATCTACTATTTGTTTTTGTTTTTTTTTTGGAATATAGTTGATTCACAATGTTGTGTTAGTTTCAGGTGTACAGCAAAGTGAATCCGTTATACATATATCTACCTTTTTTAGATTCTTTTCCCATATAGGTTGTTACACAATATTGAGTAGAGCTCCCTGTGCCATACAGTAGGTCCTATTAGTTATTTTTTATATAGTAGTGTGTATATATCAATCCCAATCTCCCAGTTTATCCCTCCCTGCCCCTCCCCCCCTACAAACAGATGTAGGTTTGTTTTCTACATCTGTGAGACTGTTTCTGTTTTGTAAACAAGTTCATTTGTACCATTATTTTAGATTCCACATATAAGCGATATTATATGGTATCTGTCTGACTTCACTTAGTGTGACAATCTCTAGGTCCAACTGCATTGCTGCAAATGGCATTATGTCATCCCTTGTTACGGCTACTACTGAATATAGAGTCAGTCCTGAGCATCTAGTGAGTCTGACCAGAGAATTCAGACAACTGCGGAGCCCACGCTGCAGCCTCACTTGCTGAAGGTGAGGGTTCTCAAGCGTATAGTAGCACTTCTTATCTGTAGACTTTTCTAAATCTTGGTCTTCTGACTGGAGGTGAAATTCTTTTAGAAGTACTAGTGTGAAAGGCTTGAGATTCTAGAAAGCTGTGAAAATTGTGTGCCTTTGGGCAACAAAAGTAGATTTCTGTAGCAGAACATTTAGGGCTTCTGTTTCTCCTTCATCAGCTCATTTTAATTTTGTGTTTGATGAATAAAAAGAGTGATCGATGGGTACAATATTCTGTATCGTCATTATCATCACCACAATGACGACCCCTCCTTCAGCACAGGGCATGGAACACACTGTGTAAATATATGTATGTGTACGTATAATCTCATTTAATCCTTGCTATTATCCCCTGAGACGTACATTATCCTCATCATGCAGATGTGGAAAGTGACCGGGATTTTAATAGATCCAAACTCCTGGACTTCCCTGGTGGCGCGGTGGTTAAGAATCCTCCTGCCAATGCAGGGGACACGGGTTCGAGCCCTGGTCCGGAAAGATCCCACATGCCGCAGAGCAACTAAGCCCATGCGCCACAACTACTGAGCCTGCGCTCTAGAGCCCACGAGACACAACTACTGAGCCTGTGTGCCACAACTACTGAAGCCTACGTGCCTAGAGCCCGTGCTCCACAACAAGAGAAGCCACCGCAGTGAGAAGCCCGCGCACAGCAACAAAGAGTAGCCCCCCCGGTCACCGCAACTAGAGATAGCCCGCATGCAGCAACGAAGACCAAATGCAGCCAAAAGTAAATTAATTAATTAAATTTTTAAAAAATTGATCCAAACTCCTGTAACTACTAAGTGGCAGAGCTGGGTCTCAAGCCCACATCTGTGTGTCTGTGAAAACCAGGCGCAGAAGCAGCACCTCCCAGCCTGAGGAAACGTGATACGCATCGTTGTGGATTTACCAGTTAGAGAAGGAAGAAATTATTGGGTTTATACAACCAGAATCCTTGAACCTTGTGTTCAGTGGACCTCAGGTAAAGCAAAATATTGTATGTAGCTCCACCGGGTCTGAAAGCCCCTCAAAAGGAAAACAAGGAGAACAAAGCAGGAGGAAGTGAGAGGAATCGTCACAGTCAGTCTGGAGATCACAGAACCAGCCACTCAGCCAGCCAGCCAGCCAGCCACAGAACCAACCAGCCAGCCACTGAACCAGCCACCCAGCCACAGAACCAGCCAGCCACACAACCAGCCACTAAGCCAGCCACCAAACCAGCCAGCCACACAACCAGCCACCCAGCCACCGAACCAGCCACCCAGCCACAGAACTTGCCACCCACTCAGCCACAGAACCAGCTCCACAGCCCTTCTTTTCTTCCTTCTGACAACAGGTTTCTGCTTTTTTCCTTCTTTCTTTGTTTTTTTTTTTCAATCCGCATGGGAAGATTTCTAGTCATTTTGTAGCTGAATTCAATAGAAAAATAATGTTTATTCACTTCACAGCCAATTTGGCCAGAACACATCTCTATTCCATGAAATAACGCATTCATACGTTTACGATTCAGAATTGCAGACACATTCCTTGTGTCCAGTGGTGTGTCAGGCTGGATGAAATTAAATATTACTTTCCTTTTTCTTTGCTGTGGATTCACTCGAGTTGCCCTCCTTAGGTGGCACTGGTGCTCTTGGGAGAAGAGCACCATAAAGCTGCAGTAGACCCAAACCAAGATGGGGGGGGGGTGCGGGAACAGTAGGTGGACCCCTCTCACATGCGCGCGCGCACACACACACACTCACACACACACACACACACACACACACACACACACAATCTAGCTTCCTTTCTGCCACCTTCCTGAATCCTCTCACTCAAACCCACTCACTAATCATCAAAGCCAACAGCATCCCCTAGCAGCCCATCTTCAGGCCTCCAGAGCCTTCCATGCTCTAACCCTCCTTCCAGAGCTTCCCTTCCCTCTCAGCTCAGGTTTGATCCCCACCCCAAAGGCAGCCTTTCACCCTCGGAATGTCTCCGAGCCCCAGTTTTCTCGCCTTCTCTCTCATGTGACAATCTCATCTCGTCTGCTTTCTGGTGACCTCGACATCACTCACCTGGCATCCCTCACAAACATCAGCTCTCAATTTCCAGCTTCCCTCAGAAAATGGTTACCTGGATATCCCACAGCACAGCAAACTGTATTTTTTTAGGTTGAACTCATGCACTCAGTATGCCTGTGTTGCATCCGTAAACCATGTCCAGCTGCAGGAGAACTAGAGATAAAAGACAAAGTGCATCCTGCCAGGAACCAAATCGACCTGACACCGTGTACGTTTGTCCCCTAAAGGGAAACAGTCGCGTGACTGCCCTGCCGCGTTCCGCTCCAGAAGGAAGCACAGGCAGAGAGCATGGGCTTGGAACCAGGTGAGCTGGGACCTGGGCAGGTCACGTAGCCTCCCTCCCCACGTGTGCCTGTCTACGTGCTGGAAAGAAAAACACCCGCCTTGTTCCTCTCCTGTGTTCTTAACCCAGAAATAGGAAAGGGTTAAAATTGAATTAAAAGAGAAAGAGAAGGGGCTTTCCTGGTGGCGCAGTGGTTGGGGGTCCGCCTGCCGATGCAGGGGACACGGGTTCGTGCCCCGGTCCGGGAAGATCCCACATGCCGCGGAGCGGCTGGGCCCGTGAGCCATGGCCGCTGAGCCTGCGCGTCCGGAGCCTGTGCTCCGCAACGGGAGAGGCCACAACAGTGAGAGGCCTGCGTACCGCTAAAAAAAAAAAAAAAAAAAAAAAAACGAGGAAGAGAAAAGTACACCTGAAACGAACACAACATTGTAAATCAACTATACTCCAATAAAAAAAAAATTGTTTTTGATGTAAAAAATTAAAGAGGAAGAGAAAAGAAAATGAGTTAGAGGGCACGGTAGAAACACTGGATCAGTAGAGATTCAGAGGTTTTTCCCAAAGTTATTAATCCTGGTGAAATTTAGTTCAGATATTTCACAGGTGCTTCTGGGTTTTTTTTGTTTTTTTTTTTAACATCTTTATTAGGGTATAATTGCTTTACAATGGTGTGTTAGTTTCTGCTTTATAACAAAGTGAATCAGTCATACATAAACATATGTTCCCATATGTCTTCCCTCTTGGGTCTCCCTCCCTCCCACCCTCCCTATCCCACCCCTCCAGGCTGTCACAAGGTGCTTCTGTTTAAGCGACCACCCCGCCTTCCTGTCTCTAGCAGGACACACGAGAAACTAACAGCAGCTGCTTTCCAGGGAGGGGATCCGGGTATTATAAGTTAGAACTGGTAAGAAAACGTCTTACCATCCACCTACAGCCCTGTGTGAATCTTAACCATATGCAATTACTATATTTTCAAAAAATAAAAGCTACCAACCAAACAACACAAAATTCTCTCCAGCGAACAGTTGCAGGGGGGCGGGGGGCGGGGGGAGCTAGGCTAACCATCTTCACCCAAAGTACACATTGTCTTTGGATAAATAAACCCAAATGAGCTCATAAAAATGCATGGAAACACCTGGTACAACCTCATCACCCACAAGACGGAGCCAAGATGCTGTGCAAACCTCATTTTTTGGTTGTTAATTTTTATTTAATATTGGAGTATAGTTGATTTACCCTGTTGTGTTCGTTTCAGGTGGTTTGGGGTTTTTTGTTTGTTTGAGGTTTTTTTTTTTTTGCAAACCTCATTTCTGACCGACTGTGGGATGCCAAGAAGTGGGCGCTGGCTCGGGCCCTGCAGGCTCCAGGCCACCGAGGGGTTAACTGAAGTCAGGTGACAGGATCAGGTACCGCCTTGGCCCTGGCACTGACTGGCCTTCACCTCTCTGGCTCTTCACCTCCGGGACCACAGGGGCCCAGGAGAGCCTCTGGAGGATGACAGGACTGGCTGCAGGTGAAATCCGGGAACAGTGTGCATGGTGACAACATGAAATGGATAGAGGGCTGGCATGATGGTCCTTAGAATGCTCAGGGAGGCAGAGGAACGTAATTCTTGTTCATCAGTGACTGAGCGCTTTGCGGGCTTTAGTCTATCCAGTGTTCACAAACCTTTATGAGCTGAGGGCTGTTTTCGCCGCTGGTTTATAGGTGAGAAAAATGAGGCTCAAAAGGGTTCATTAACTTGCCCAGCATCCTACAGCTGGGAGTTGTGGAACTGGAATTCAAACCCAGGCCTTCCAACCCCAAAGCCTATAAAGTGTATTCAAAGATGTATTTAATAACAATTTAATGTCAAGTACCCTTGAATTCTTTTTTTTTTCATTTACAGTATTTCAAACTTTTTAAACCTACCATAAAAATGTACAGATCGTGGACGTTGATTTTGATGAATTTTGACAATTGCATCCATCTGTGTAAGCACCACCCAAAACAAGATGTAAAACATTTCCTTGATCCCAGAACATTCCTTTAAGCCTTTTTCCTGTCAGCTCCTCTCCCGACCCCCAGGGAACACATTCTGATTTCTATCTCTGCGGTTTGCCTGCTGTCAATTCCCTACGATTGGAGTGTGTCATCTGCTGTGTCTGGCTTCTCTCACTCAGCACGTTTTGCGAGATTCGTCCTCGTTATTCAGAGTATTGATAATTCAAAGCACTTTTTAACTCTGATCCCCTGAGGGGCAGGTGAGTACTGTGTCGGTAAGACTTTTTTAGAGTATCAGTGGGCTGTCCCTCTTGGCTTTCTGAGAAGCTAACCTTCACCCTAGTCCAGGTGCCTGGGAGGAAATTAGCATCGGCTGCAGAAGGAAATCCAGGAGAAAGCCCCAGGTAACCACCGCCTTTTCTCGATCATGATGGTTGAATTAACTCTGCAACATAGTGGCTCTCAAACCACATTTTGGACGATAGCTTGTTGTCATTGTTGTTTTTTCCAGTGCAATAACTTTTAGCCAACAGCACACTAAATAAATATGTTGAAATCGGTGATATTTTGACCTCTAGGCAGGCAAAAACATATCAGCCGTTTAACCAACATGACAGCGTCTCGTCAAAGAAGACCGAATGGCACGGATTTGAATGTTCACCACGTTTGCACGAACCCCGTGTACCGGGCGAGTAAACCCGGCCAGGAAGATGCAGAGCAACACGTTCTATGACTCTCGGCTCTCGTTACCACTGCGCGATTCCCACATCTCCAAGAACCCGTGTGCTCAGCCTTTATTTCTCCCTAATGATGTTTATCTGTATACTCCTTGAAGTGCACCTTGAGAGCAAAGTAATTGTGAGCCCAAAGGTTGAAAACTTAGTGAAGAAAACATGAAGCAAGAAGGACGAACTTATAAGGCATGATTCCCTCCCAGCCTCCTTCCCTCGACCCCTTTTGGTCCTTTGGTGAGTTCAGAAAAGACCTTTGTTACCTTACATTCTGTGTCCAAACCAGATTTATATACCTTCATGTGTTGTTTATTACTTGTATGTACTTATTTTCATTGTACAATTGACAGAGTTTTCTACCTGTGAAAGCGGTTGAAGTATCTCGGATTAGGAGAAAATACATCGTGATTTTTTTTTCCCACTAAAATTGATGAGAAAAAATTTCTCATGAATGACTTTTCCCTTAGTAGCAAAATTTCAGAAGTGGATTAGGTGGTTCAGCAGGGACGAGTGGGTGTAGATTTCTGAATTTCCAAACTGGGATTCTGCAGCATGACGATCACCTTGAATTGTCTAAAATCCCTTTACACTCCTGGGGTCTGACTGTGGGTGGAGACTTTCATAAAAGCAATGCAGGCGGAAAGGGCAGATAGAAGAACAGTGGCTCCTTGGCCCGCCCGGAGGTGGGAAAGAAAGGAGGAGAGAAAAAAGAGATAAAATTCGCAAAAATGTCCTTACCGACCAGTGATCTTGGCCTCCTTAATCAATAGAAATTGACAAGAGGCCAGACAAGAAATTCAAGCAAGGCTTTATTGGGGCCCCTGCTGCAGCAGAGGCGGGGCGGGGGGGGCGGGGTGGAGAGTGAGAACAAACAACAGGTTCCCTTGCTCACTTGCTCCCCTAGTTGGGTGGGGTGACGAGCTGGGGAGGGGAGGGGTAGGTCTGGGGGTCGGGCCGGAGGTGTGGCTTAGGTGGTCTGCCCGCCCCTTTGGTGGTGTCGTGTGCAGGGGGCATGCGCAGTGCCCTGCTTTTGCTCCCGGCTCTTCGGAAGTGGCAGTTGGGTTTTTGGTCTTTTTGTATCTTCTTGTCCATAATTTGCCCCAACTGTGCATGCACGCAGCTGTTTTTAGTGCTTTATGATTTCTTTGTATTTTGTTGCTGGAGGAGATGTTTGTCCAGGTGCAAGCACTGCAGCAGAGGGTCCCAGGTCCCAGGTCCCAGCCTGTCTTAAAACCGGGCATTGGCTCCATTGAAGAAAACCACGTCAGGCCCAAAGGAGGGAGGCCCTGGCAGCTAGCTCCCCGGAAGCGTCCTCAGATGCCACTGCCGGGGCCCGTGGCCTGGCGAGAGCCCGTCTTTCAGGACCAGAGGTGCTGCCCCAGGCTCAAGATCCTTGGTCACAGCGGCACAGACCTCAGAGGACATTCCCCCGGGACCTGGAGAGAAGGACCTCACCCTAAGGACCCCACCTGCAGGGCAAGCCCCCGACACCCTAGGCGGGCACTCACGATGTGCCCTTTCTCAGCTCCTAATCCACAATCAATGCCCCCAGGACAGCGCCCCCTGCAGGTAACCACAGACTCTGAGCACACAGTTGCAGGGCAGAGGAGGTGTCCAAGGAGAGTGCGAGGTGTGAGCCACAAAGCCCAGCTCCAGGAGGCTGCAGGAAGAGTGACCCAGGTCCTAAGCAACAGAGACATCAGGGGACGGGGTGTGTGTGTGTATGTGTGTGCGTGTGCGTGTGCATGTTCCCGGGGAGGGTAAATGAAAAGTGACCTAGGAAACATCTACCATTTGCAATGTGTGGACCTTACTTGGGTCTTCATTTTAAACAATCTGTTAAAAAAAATTATTAGTAAGGGAGATGTAATGATTTTAAGGAATTGCTCATGGCTTTAGTGTGATAATAGTATGATGGTTATGTTTTTCTAAAAGAATCCTTAGAGATACATCCTGAAACATTTGGGGATGAAATGATAGAGTATCTGGGATTTGCTTCAAAGCGACGGCTTGGCAGGGAGTTGAAAGGAGAACAGATAAAACACCAGGGGCTGTGTGTTCACACCGTTAAACCCAGGCCATGGGAACACGAGAGTTCTGTTACTGTCTGGTCCACTTTTGAATGTGTTTGAGGTTTCCCATAATATGACGTAAGGAAAGGTGGGAAAGAGGGTGGTGGAACGGAATGGGACCCAGAAGTGGAAGAGAGTTCATGAGGACCGGGGAAAAGAAGGAAGACCACGCACACACACACATACACACACACACACACCCAGAAGGAAGAAAGGACAGGCTCTTAGGAAGGGGGCCACACTCGGGGCCCAGGCACCAGGCAGAGGGTGCAGGATCCCGGGGTGTGAGCTCTGGTGGTGGCCGTGGGATTGGTCCTCTGAGCCAGCAGAGCAGGGAGATGGAACGGCCACCAGGGATGGGCCTGGGCGGGAGTCCTGCTGTCCCACTTCTGCCCCTGAATGCAGACGGCAGCTTGGTCTGCATTGTCCGCATTATGACCTGTACCTGCTGGCGCCACCAGGGGCAAGACAGATGCAGCCAAAGAAATAGAACAGAGAGAAAGGTTTACAAGCCCCGAGAAAATTAGGTACAACTACAAAGGATTCCTGAAGAGACTTGGGGGGCAGGGCAGGAAGCAGAGAGAGGAGCTGGGAGGAAGGGGGGTTAATTTTACTCCCCGACTAAAACAGTGCAGCCGAGGGGAGGTCCACTCGCCTCACGCAGAGCCTGGAGGGCGTGTGGAAATCTCACGTCTGGAGTGGGTTTAAAATAAACGCAAATGGGGACTTCCCTGCTGGCGCAGTGGTTGAGAGTCCGCCTGCCGATGCAGGGGACGCGGGTTCGTGCCCCGGTCCGGGAGGATCCCACATGCTGCGGAGCGGCTGGGCCCGTGAGCCATGGCCGCTGAGCCTGCGCTTCCGGAGCCTGTGCTCCGCAACGGGAGAGGCCACAACAGTGAGAGGCCCGCGTACTGCAAAAAAAAAAAAAAAAAAAGAAGAAAAAGAAAAAAAGAAACGCCAATGAGGGGTTGTCGTGTTTTGGTTTCTACTATTTATATATTTAGGATTCATTCACTACCAGTTTCTAAGAAGGAATTTAAAGACTCTACTAATAATAATCTGCATAGTTTCTTGGGAAATGTTTTGGTTTTGAAACCTCAGTCAATGTTGCAGCCCTGGAACAACTTACTGCTAATTCTGGTTAACACGAGGATGTGTTCACCACAACTCAATCACTCAGGCTCCGAAGGGTGCTTTCATTTTTTTTTAATTTTATCGAAGTAGAGCTGATTTACAATGTTCTTAATTTCTGCTGTCCAGCAAACTGACTCAGTTATACATATATATATTCTTTTTCATATTCTTTTCCATTATGGTTTATCATAGGATATTGAATATAGTTCCCTGTGCTCTACAGTAGGACCTTGTTGTTTTTCCATTCCGTATGTAAAAGCTTCCATCTGCTAACCCCAGCCTCTCACTCCATCCCTCTACCAACCCTCACCCCCTTGGCAACCACAAGTCTGTTCGCTATGTCTGTGAGTCTGTTTTTCTTACATAGACATGTTGATTTGTATCATATTTTAGATTCCACATATAAGCAATATCATATGATTTTTGTCTTTCTCTGTCTGACTTCACTTAGTAGGATAATCTCTAGGTCCTCCACCCATGTGTCTGCAAATGGCATTATTTCATTCTTTTTTATGGCTGATATTCTTGTGTGTGTGTATGTGTGTGTATTGTATGTACATATATCAATCACATCTTCTTTATCCATTCATCTGTCGATGGACATTTAGATTGCTTCCATGTCCTGGCTATCGTAAATAGTGCTGCAATGAACATTGCGGTACATGTATCTTTTTGAATTATAGTCTTGTCTAGGTATATGCCCAGGAGTGGGATTGCAGGATCATATGATAGCTCTATTTTTAGGTTTTTGAGGAACCTCCATACCTTTCTTCATAGTGGCTGCCCCAGTTTACATTCCCACCAACAGTGTAAGAGGGTTCTGCAAAGTGTGTTTTAAATAAGATGAGAGAGAAAAAGAAATTAAGGGAGAAATTGTTTTTCCATCTGCATTTTATACGGCCTGAAAATCTACGGCTCAAGAACTTGAGACAGACAGTCGGAGAAAATGAGCTTGGGAAACACCTCCCCTACAGAGACATCAAGTGGTCCACTAAGCCCAAAGAGCGAGTTCTAGCAAGAAGGGGTTAAAAAAAAAAAGAAGAAGAAAGGGTTCAAGTTCACAGAATAATGTTGAGTGTCCACCAGACAAAGACAGACTTTGCTTTCCTCTGATACAGATTTACCAGTTGCGTGGTTTTCTTTCTGATTTTTCAGAGAGCGTGACCTTTCCCTTAACCCTTTTTTTTTTTTAGTATTCTTTTTTTTTTTAACATCTTTATTGGAGTATAATTGCTTTACAATGGTGTGTTAGTTTCTGCTTTATAACAAAGTGAATCAGTTATACATATACATATGTTCCCGTATCTCTTCCCTCTTGCGTCTCCCTCCCTCCCACCCTCCCTATCCCACCCCATAGCACACAGAGCTGATCTCCCTGTGCTATGCAGCTGCTTCCCACTAGCTGTCTACTTTACATTTGGTAGTGTATATATATGTCCATGCCTCTCTCTCACTTTGTCCCAGCTTACCCTTCCCCCTCCCCATGTCCTCAAGTCCATTCTCTAGCAGGTCTGCATCTTTATTCCCATCTTGTCCCTAGGTTCTTCATGACCATTTTTTTTTAGACTCCATATATATGTGTTAGCATACAGTATTTGTTTTTCTCTTTCTGACTTACTTCACTCTATATGACAGTCTCTAGGTCCATCCACCTCACTACAAATAACTCAGTTTCGTTCCTTTTTATGGCTGAGTAATATTCCATCGTATATATGTGCCACATCTTCTTTATCCATTCATCTGTTGATGGACACTTAGGTTGCTTCCATGTCCTGGCTATTGTAAATAGAGCTGTCATTGTTGGTGAGGTCCTACCACAGATGGATGGCAAAGCCATGTGCCTGTCTCTTCATGTCAAAGAC
The DNA here is from genome assembly GCF_937001465.1 of Orcinus orca. Taxonomy (NCBI): domain Eukaryota; kingdom Metazoa; phylum Chordata; class Mammalia; order Artiodactyla; family Delphinidae; genus Orcinus; species Orcinus orca. The sequence goes on along the minus strand of NC_064563.1, from coordinate 5,364,596 downwards.
AACCCTCAGAATGGGAGAAAATATTTGCAAATCAACTGACAAAGGATTAATGTCCAAAATTTACAAGCAGCTCATGAAGCTCAATATCAAAAAAACAAACAACCCAATCCAAAAATGGGCAGAAGACCTAAATAGACATTTCTCCAAAGAAGATATACAGATTGCCAACAAACACATGAAAGGATGCTCAACATCACTAATCATGAGAGAAATGCAAATCAAAACTACAATGAGGTATCATCTCACACCAGTCAGAATGGCCATCATCAAAAAGTCTACAAACAATAAGTGCTGGTGAGGGTGTGGAGAAAAGGGATCCCTTAATCTTTGACATGAAGAGACAGGCACATGGCTTTGCCATCCATCTGTGGTAGGACCTCACCAACAATGACAGCCCCCAGGGACTGCGACCTCCAGGGGTGTGACAGCCTGTCCGGGTTCAGCCCTCTGGGGATTTGAAATGCAGCCTGATTCTTAGGGCCTAGGCTGTGCACAGAAGAGAGAGTCGTCAGTGGGTTTGGGATGCAGGCAAAGCATCCTGGCTGGCATGGGTTTAGGGTGCTTATTTACCTCTATGAGTTTATGAAGATTAAATGAGAATATTTAGCTTAAACATTTAGCCCAGCGTTGGGCACCTGTTAAGTGCTGAGGAAATGAGGTATATTGTTGTTGTTATTATTCATTGCTATTATTGCTAGCATTGTTATTTCATGGGCATAACGAATGAGCTGGCAATCCTAGCACGGATTCCAGCCAGAATTTGACGTGGCCAAAATAAAACCAGACTCGCAGCCCAGTGAAGGAGGCTGAGCCCAACAGGACCTAAAGGTGGCTCTCCAGCTGCGGCCACCCCCGATGAGAAAGGGCTTCTAGACAAAGCTCCTTGAAGCTGGTGCTTGCTGTGTCCCTAAGCATAGGGACAGCCCCCAAAGGCTGTGTTTTCTAAGTTGTGGATGGCCAGTCTGCAATATCCGTATTAGGTGTTTTTTCCTCTGGGGCCCCCCAAGGCAGGCCTGCTTCAGTCCTGATAAGGAATTCCAGAGGAGTCGGTGGTCTTCATTTGAGAAAGGGGGAGCTTGTTTCGAGACCAGGCAAGTGAGTGTGAAACTTCCTGCCAGTGCACGGGGGTGGGGTAGGGCGGGAGGTGCCAATTTCTGTAGGTTGGTCACCTGCTGCCGTTCTGTAACATATCAAGGAGTCAGAATCTGGTGATTTTATTCACTGAAGAAGGCAAATCAGAGCAGGTGCGTTGGTGGGGGTAGGAGCAGCTGGGTCAACAGAGAAAAACCCTGCCCCTCCTCAAATCTCAGGGTGGGCTCAAAGCCAGTGTGGCCAGGGATGCCCGGGGACCTGGAAACAGGGAGCCCCGCTCGTATTCTGTAATAACCTACCTGGGAAACGAATTTGAAAAAGAATAGATGCATGTATATGTATAACTGAATCACTTTGCTGTACACCTGAAACTAACACAACATTGAAAATCAACTATACGCCAATGTAAAATGAAAATTACATTTTAAAAAATCCCTGTGAAGTAAGATCTATCACGTGCTCTCGTTCTTATAAAACAAAATCTACATTTTCAATGTTTCTGCCTTCCTCTTTAGCCCAAGATATGTTGGAGCCCTGTAAGAAATTCTTTTTTTTTTTTTTTTTTTTTTTTTTTGGTGGTGCGCGGGCCTCTCACCGTTGCGGCTCCTCCCGCTGCGGAGCACAGGCTCCGGACGCGCAGGCTCAGCGGCCATGGCTCACGGGCCCAGCCGCTCCGCAGCACGTGGGATCTTCCCGGACCGGGGCACGAACCTGCATCAGCAGGCAGACTCTCAACCACTGCGCCACCAGGGAAGCCCAAGAAATTCTTTTATTCACAAAAGAATGCCCTTATAACTGTTAGAAGCACTTTAATTTTATTAGTGATACTGCTTTAGAACTTCTATACGGCTTCGTGAATTCCGGCTTTGAAGCTGCAATTTCTGAAATCTTACTTTCTCTATTTAAACATCAGTTTCAAAAATAATCTTTTTCAACATTTAAAAGATCAGAGGACCTGTTTAAACCCCTCTTTAAGACAGGAACATGATTCAGTGTCCATCCCCCTCTTCCACAGATGCCCCAAACTATAAAAGAAACTTCTTGCCTTTTCATTTTGAAGAAGAAGTTATTGGAAGAAGTGACTATTCCAGTCATTCCAGGGAGCAATTTAGAAAGTTGTAGCATTTTTCCCTCCTTGGGGTTTTGCCAGAGGAGGGAAAAAAAAGTATTGTTAATAGAAGTTGCAGCTGTCACAACCATCAGAGACTATGAGGGAGGGGTGCAAGTTTGAGTGCAAATGTGTTCTTTTTTTTTTTCTTTTTTTGAATTTTATTTTATTTTTTTTATACAGCAGGTTCTTATTAGTTATCTGTTTTATACATGTTAGTGTATATATATCAATCCCAATCTCCCAATTCATCCCACCCCACCCCCACTTTTCCCCCTTGGTCCATACATTTGTTCTCTACATCTGTGTCTCTGTTTCTGCCTTGCAAACTGGTTTATCTGTACCATTTTTCTAGATTCCACATATATGTGTTAATATACAATATTTGTTTTCCTCTTTCTGACTAACTTCACTCAGTATGACACTCTCTAGGTACATCCACAGCTCTACAAATGACCCAATTTTGTTCCCTTCTATGGCTGAGTACTATTCCATTGTATATATGTACCACATCTTCTATATCCATTCATCTGCCGATGGGCATTTAGGTTGCCTCCATGACCTGGCTATTGTAAATAGTGCTGCAATGAACATTAGGGTGCAAGTGTCTTTTTGAATTATGGTTTTCTCTGGGTATATGGCCAGTAGTGGGATTGCTGGATCATATGGTAATTCTATATTTAGTTTTTTAAGGAACCTCCGTATTGTTCTCCATAGTGGCTGTATCAATTTACATTCCCACCAACAGTGCAAGAGGGTTCCTTTTTCTCCACATCCTCTCCAGCACTTGTTGTTTGTAGATTTTCTGATGATGCCCATTCTAACCAGTGATACCTCATTGTAGTTTTGATTCTCATTTCTCTAATAATTAGTGATGTTGAGCAGCTTTTCATGTGCCTCTTGGCCATCTGTATGTCTTCTTTGGAGAAATGTCTAATTAGGTCTTCTGCCCATTTTTGGATTGGGTTGTTTGGTTTTTTAATATTGAGCTGCATGAGCTGTTATTTTGGAGATTAATCCTTTGTCCATTGATTCATTTGCAAAAATTTTCTCCCATTCTGAGGACTTTCATCTTGCTTATAGTTTCCTTTGCTGTGCAAAAGCTTTTAAGTTTCATTAGGTCCCATTTGTTTATCTTTGTTTTTATTTCCATTTCTCTAGGAGGTGGGTCAAAAAAGATCTTGCTGTGATTTATGTCAAAGACTGTTCTTCCTATGTTGTCCTCTAAGTTTTATAGTGTCCAGTCTTACATTTAGGTCTTTAATCCATTTTGAGTTTATTTTTGTGTATGGTGTTAGGAAGTGTGCTAATTTCATTCTTTTACATGGAGCTGTCCAGTTTTCCCAGCACCACTTACTGAAGAGACTGTCTTTTCTCCATTGTATGTTCTAGCCTACTTTGTCTTATATTAGTTGACCATAGGTGTGTGGGTTTATCTCTGGGCTTTCTCCCCTGTTTCATTGATCTATATTTCTGTTTTTGTGCTGATACCATATTGTCTTGATGCCTGTAGCTTTGTAGTATAGTCAGAAGTCAGGGAGTCTGATTCCTCCACCTCTGTTTTTTTCCCTCAACATTGCTTTGGCTATTCGGGGTCTTTTGTGTCTCCATACAAATTTTAAGATTTTTTTTGTTCTAGTTCTGTAAAAAAGGCCATTGGTAATTTGATAGGGATTGCATTGAATCTGTAGATTGCTTTGGATGGTATAGTCATTTTCACAATATTGATTCTTCCAATCCATATCCAAGAATATGGTATATCTCTCCATCTGTTTGTGTCATCTTTGATTTCTTTCATCAGTGTCTTATAGTTTTCTGAGTACAGGTCTTTTACCTCCTTAGGTAGGTTTATTCCTAGGTATTTTATTCTTTTTCTTACAATGGTGAATGGGATTGTTTCCTTAATTTCTCTTTCTGATCTTTCACTGTTAGTGTATAGGAATGCAAGAGATTTCTGTGCATTAATTTTGTATCCTGCAACCTTACCAAATTCATTGATTAGCTCTAGTAGTTTTCTGGTGGCATATTTAGGATTTTCTATGTATAGTATCATGTCATCTGCAAGCAGTGACAGTTTTACTTCTTCTTTTCCAGTTTGTATTCCTTTTATTTCTTTTTCTTCTCTGATTGCCATGACTAGGACTTCCAAAACTATGTTGAACAATAGTGGCAATAGTGGACATCCTTGTCTTGCTCCTGATCTTAGAGGAAATGCTTTCAGTTTTTACCATTGAGAATGATGTTTGCTGTGGGTTTGTTGTATATGACCTTTATTATGTTGAGGTAGGTTCCCTCTGTGCCCACTTTCTGGAGAGTTTTTATCATAAATGGGTGTTGAATTTTTTCAAAAGCTTTTTCTGCATCTACTGAGATGATCATATGGCTTTTATTCTTCAGTTTGTTAATTGGTGTATCACACTGATTGATTTCATATATTGAAGAATCCTTGCATCTCAGGGATAAATCCCACTTGATCATGGTGTATGATCTTTTTATTATGTTGTTGGATTCTGTTTTCTAGTATTTTGTTGAGGATTTTTGCATCTATATTCATCAGTGATATTGGTCTGTAATTTTCTTTTTTTGTAGTATCTTTGTCTGGTTTTGGTATCAGGGTGACGGTGGCCTCGTAGAATGAGTCTGGGAGTATCCCTTCCTCTGCAATTTTTTGGAAGAGTTTGAGAAGGATGGGTGTTAGCTCTTCTCTAAAGGTTTGATAGAATTCATCTGTGAAGCCATCTGGTCCTGGACTTTTGTTTGTTGGAATATTTTTAATCACAGTTTCAATTTCATTACTTGTGATTGGTCTGTTCATATTTTCTATTTCTTCCTGGTTCAGTCTTGGAAAGTTATACCTTTCTACGAATTTGTCCATTTCTTCCAGGTTGTCCATTTTATTGGCATAGAGTTGCTTGTAGTAGTCTCTTATGATGCTTTGTATTTCAGCAGTGTCCATTGTAACTTCTCCTTTTTCATTTCTAATTTTATTGATTTGAGTCCTCTCCCTCTTTTTCTTGATGGGTCTGGCTAATAGTTTTAAGTTTTATTTATCTTCTCAAGGAACCAGCTTTTAGTTCTATCGATCTTTGCTATTGTTTTCTTTGTTTCTATTTCATTTATTTCTGCTCTGATCTTTATGATTTCTTTCCTTCTACTAACTTTGGGTTTTGTTTGTTCTTCTTTCTCTAGTTCCTTTAGGTGTAAGGTTAGATTGTTTATCTGAGATGTTTCTTGTTTCTTGAGGTAGGCTTGTATTGCTATAAACTTTCCTCTTAGAACTGCTTTTGCTGCATCCCATAGGTTTTTGGATCGTCATGTTTTCGTGGTCATTTGTCTCTAGGTTTTTTCTGATTTCTTCTTTGATTTCTTCAGTGATCTCTTGGTTATTTATTAATGCGTTGTTTAGCCTCCATATGTTTGTGGGTTTTTTTCCCTGTAATTGATTTCTAATCTCATAGCGTTTTGGTCAGAAAAGATGCTTGATATGATTTTAATTTTATTAAATTTACCAGGGCTTGATTTGTGACCCAAGGTGTGATCTATCCTGGAGAATGTTCCGTGTGCACTTGAGAAGAAAGTGTAATCTGCTGTTTTTGGATGGAATGTCCTATAAATATCAATTAAAATCTGTCTGGTCTATTGTGTCATTTAAGGCTTCCATTTCCTTATTAATTTTCTGTCTGGATGCTGTGTCCATTGGTGTAAGTGAGGTGTTGAAGTCCCCCACTATTATTTTGTTACTGTCGATTTCCTCTTTTATAGCTGTTAGCATTTGCCTTATGTATTGAGGTGCTCCTAAGTTGGGTGCATATATATTTATAATTGTTATATCTTCTTCTTGGATTGATCCCTTGATCATTATGTAGTGTCCTTCCTTGTCTCTTAACATTATTTTAAAGTCTATTTTATCTGATATGAGTATTGCTACTCCAGCTTTCTTTTGATTTCCATTTGCATGGAATATTTTTTTCCATCCCCTCACTTTCAGTCTGTATGTGTCCCTAGGTCTGAAGTGGTTCTCTTATAGACAGCATATATATGGGTCTTGTTTTTTTATTCATTCTGTGAGCCTGTGTCTTTTGGTTGGAGCATTTAATCCATTCACATTTAAGGTAATTATCAATATGTATGTTCCTATTACCATATTTTTAACTGTTTCGGTTTTTTTTTTTTTTTTTTTTTTTTTGTAGGTCCTTTTCTTCTCTTGTGTTTCCCACTTAGAGAAGTTCCTTTAGCATTTGTTGTAGAGCTGGTTTGGTGGTGCTGAATTCTCTTAGCTTTTGCTTGTCTGTAAAGCTTTTGACTTCTCTATCGAATCTGAATGAGATCCTTGCCGGGTAGAGTAATCTTGATTGTAAGTTCTTCCCTTTCATCACTTTAAATATATCATGCCACTCCCTTCTGGCTTGTAGAGTTTCTGCTGAGAAATCAGCTGTTAACCTTATGGGAGTTCCCTTGTATGTTATTTGTCATTTTTCCCTTGTTGCTTTTAATAGTTTTTCTTTGTCTTTAATGTTTGTCAATTTGATTACCATGTGTCTCGGCATGTTTCTCCTTGGGTTTATCCTGCCTGAGACTCTCTGTGCTTCCTGGACTTGGGTGGTTATTTCCTTTCCCATGTTAGGGAAGTTTTGGACTGTAATCTCTTCAAATATTTTCTTGGGTCCTTTCTCTCTCTCTTCTCCTTCTGGAACCCCTATAATGTGAATGTTGGTGCATTTAATGTTGTCCCAGAGGTCTCTTAGGCTGACTTCATTTCTTTTCATTCTTTTTTCTTTATTCTGTTCTGCAGCAGTGAATTCCACCATTCTGTCTTCCAGGTCACTTATCTGTTCTTCTGCCTCAGTTGTTCTGCTATTGATTCCTTCTAGTGCATTTTTCATTTCAGTTATTGTATTGTTCATCTCTGTTTGTTTGTTCTTTAATTCTTCTAGGTGTTTGTTCCTTAATTCTTCTAGGTCTTTGTTAAACATTTCTTGCATCTTCTCCATTCTTTTTCTGAGGTCCTGGATCATCTTCACTATCATTATTCTGAATTCTTTCTCTGGAAGGTTGCCTATCACCACTTCCTTTAATTGTTTTTCTGGGGTTTTATCTTGTTTCTTCATCTGGTACATAGCCCTCTGCCTTTTCCTTTTGTCTGTCTTTCTGTGATTGTGGTTTTTGTTCCACAGGCTGCAGGATTGTAGTTCTTCTTGCTTCTGCTGTCTGCCCTCTGGTGGATGAGGCTATCTAAGAGGCTTGTGCAGGCTTCCTAATGGAGGGACTGGTGGTGGGTAGAGCTGGGTGTTGCTCTGGTGGGCAGAGCTCAGTAAAACTTAAATATACTTGTCTGCTGATGGGGGGGTGCTGGGTTCCCTCCCTCTTGGGTTGTTTGGCCTGAGGCGACTCAGCACTAGAGGCTACAGGCACTTTGGTGGGGCTAATGGCAGACTCCGGGAGGGCTCATGCCAAGGAGTACTTCTTAGAACTTCTGCTGCCAGTGTCCTTGTCCCCACAGTGAGCCACAGCCACCCCCCGCCTCTGCAGGAGACCCTCCAACACTAGCAGGTAGGTCTGGTTCAGTCTCCTATGGGGTCACTGCTCCTTCCCCCGGGTCCTGATGCACATACTACTTTGTGTGTGCCCTCCAAGAGTGGAGTCTCTGTCTCCCCCAGTCCTGTCGAAGTCCTGCAATCAAACCCCACTAGGCTTCAAAGTCTGATTCTCTAGGAATTCCTCCCCCCGTTGCCGGACCCCCAAGTTGGGAAGCCTGACGTGGGGCTCAGAAGAGTGTTCTTAAAGAGAGTGCTGCCTAAAACTCAAGATATAAGTCACATACCATAAAATTCACCTTCTTAAAGTATACACTTCAGTGGGTTTTAGCATGAAGTTGTGCAACCATCCCAACTAATTCCAGAACATTCCACGATTCTAAAAAGAGGCCGCATACCCATTAGCTGTCACTCTGCATCCATCCCACATCCATCCTCACCCCCAGACCCTGGCAATCGCTAACCTACTTCCTGTCTCTGTGAATTTGCCTGGTATGGATATCTCATATAAGTGGAATCATACACCATGCGGCCTTTCCTATCTGGCTTCTTTCATTCAGCACGTCCATGTTGTAGCATGTATCCGTACTTCATTCCTTTCTGTGCTGAGTAATCATTGTGTGGATAGACCATATTTCACTTATCAGTCGATAGACATGTGGATTGCTTCCGCTTTGGGTCTGTTATGAAAAATACTGCTATGAGCCTTCATGGACGGGTTTTTATGTGAATATACATTTTCAGTTCTCTGGGGTGAATACCTAGGAGTGGGAATTGCTGGGTTGTATGGTAACCATATTTACCTGTTTGAGGAACCTCCATACTGTTTTCCACAGTGGCTGCACCATGTTACATTCCCACCAGCGATGTGTGACGGTTCCAGTTTCTCCACACCATTGCCAACACTTGTGATTTTGATTTTAGCCATCCTAGTGAGTGTGACAGGGTTATCTCATTGCGTAGATCTTCAAGGAAGGTTTGCAAATAGGATATAATTGTTTTTCCGCAGGAGACCAAACAACTCACTTCTAAACCCTTCATTTTAGCATTATAAGATGTGTCTTCTGTTTGGGTTACGATATGAATAATGACTGAATAAAGATGACTAGATCACGAAGGCTGTCCTCTTGGGCACCACTTCCTTTGCTCCCATCTCAAACACAGCGCTAAACACGCCCTGCCAGCCCCTCATGCTGACAGCGGGGCTGCCACCATGCAACTGAGCCCTCCACTTAGCCAGGGAGGCCAGGGCCAGATCATAGCACTGCCTCGGATCCTGGCTCAGCTCTGCTTCGAGCCCACCTTGCTGAGAGCTGCCCGCATCTGTGGGGGACTTAGGAGATGAAGCAGGACTCAAGTCCCCTGTGGTTTTTCAACCACATCAAAGCGGGGATGGGGCTTTCTAACTCTGAGCTTCTGCTGTTCCGTGTCCCCTTCCAAGGCCCAGATGTCCTCCTGAACCTCCAAGACTTCGACTCCTTTCTGGAGATGGGCTAGTCTTCCTTAGCCCCCAGCAGGGCCATCTGCATTCATTTCCAGCAGGTTGAAGGTTGACCAGCCCAGAGTCAGCAGTTCAAGGGCTCGAAGATAGAACTGTCTCTATTTGTCGTCTCCTACTAAAATGAACTCAGCTCTTGAGCCCTTGTTTCTGCTGAAGGCAGAAAACCTAATCTGGCCAATGCAAAACAACTGGTTGCTTCCAGCATAAAAATCCTGCCCTATTGGGTACTTGCTCCTCAGGTGACCGAAGTGACGGAAAGCTGCCCCAAGGTGTGCCCTCTGTCCCGCCAGCCTCTGTGTGGCCTCTGTGGCCATGGCTGGACCACCAGGACTGTCCCTGGAGGGGTGCCCAAGATCGCTCAGAGCTCCCCAGCAGGATTCTCCGGGAGGGCTGGCATCCCGGGCCACAGCCTGGAGAGGCAGATGGTCATAGCTTTGCTCTCAAGTCCCCTGACCTGTCTGAGGTGTCCACGCCCCCACCTGTCTTTGGGGGCTCACTCTGAGGCAGAATCCCAGAACACTGCACCTTCTCGGGGACCCCACCTCGAAGCTCAGATCCTGTCACCTGTGAGTCGTGCTCCTCTCCCGAGGTGGCAAAGCCGTGTTTCCATCCCCACTCCTCCTTGGTGCTAGACCTAGCCAGGTGGCTCTGGACGCATGCTCTCTGGACCAGTCCCAGCAGTACCCTGACCGCCAAGGCAGGCGCCCTGGAGGGGACCCGAGTCTGGGGTGGACCAGCCCCCACTGCTCCCAGCCAGTGTCTGGGGGCGGCTCTGGTCCCAGTGTCCTAGGCCCACCACATCCAGCTCCTGACAGTTTGAACCAGGCCTGGGGACTTCCCTGGTGGTCTAGTGGTTAGGGCTCCACACTCTTACTGCCGATGGCCCGGGTTCAATCCCTGGTCGGGGAACTAAGATCCCACAAGCTGCGCGGCCAGGAAAACAACAGCAACATCAACAAAAACAGAAACAAGGAAACAGGTCTGGGATTCAAAGGTGCTTTTCTTTCTTAAGAACTAGGCTTTCAAAACTTATTTCCACTTTACATATTCAGAGCTGAGAGCCAGCTCAAAGCCACACTTTATTTTTCAACTGCCTTTATGAGAGGCAATTGACCACAATCAACTGCGTGTATGCAAGTGTACCATTTGATAAGTTTTAACTTGCGTAAACATCCGGGAAACCATCTCCACAATAGAGATAATAAACCTACCCCGTCGCCCCGAGAAGTTTCATGTCGTCAGGATTTTTGCTTCTGGTATTGATGGGTTTCTCTTTCCACACAGGGCAAGCCCCGGCCCATCTCTGTGGTTTTCCTGGTAAGGGGCCGCTTGGGCAGGGAGAGGGAGGGGCTTCCAGGAGAGAAAATCCACTGGGTGATAAAGCAAACTCAGGACAGAGTCCCTCTGCACTGGTATTTTGGACGGAAGACTAGATTCTGAACGTCGCAGAGAACAGGACAGATACCACCCTGACCCTGAGCTCAGGTCCAGTGCGGAATCCATCATTTATGATGACCGGGATGTGTCTCAGCAGAGGCTACGCTGAGGAGAGAATAGCAGGGGAGCCAGCCTACTTGGGGCTGGGCATGGGTGCAAGAGTTGGGCATTCAGGCCAAGACTCGGAGGGTGGGCTTGAAGGGACTGGGTGAGCCCCAGGCAGGGCAGCAGCCGTGCTCCTGGCCTGGGAGCTCAGAGAAGGCCTCAGGGTCTAGGAACTCCCCTTCCAGCACTTCTTCACTGTGTCATTCATTGTGGACAGCTTTGATCTTCTCTTGTATCATGATTTAATTCTCACAGTGCTGGTGAGGTTTTTAATATTTATCTCTGTTCAGGCTGTGGGCTTGCGAGCACAAACTCCTCAATGTGGTGCGTAACGTGTGTCACAGTTCTGTGTTTCACTGCATTAAATTTACTCAGCTCAGACTCCACCCCACTTTCCACAGAGTGGAGGGATTCAGTGTCAGACTCAAGGGAAACTGTGCCTTAACCCCCCGCTCCCCACGGTCCTGTGAAGGAACTGAGGATCTTACACAATCCAGGACACTCTGGTTTGGAGGCCTAATTGAGTGTTACGGGATCGAGTCTCACCCCCCTCGATTCGTGTTGAAATCCTAACCCAATGCGATGGTGTTGGGGGTGATTAGGACATGAGAGTGGAGCCCTCGTGGTGGGATTAGTGCCCTTGTCAAAGGGACCCAGAGAGCTCTCCCACTCAGCCTCCTCCTGCCATGTGACGAGGTCAGCTGTCTGCCCAGGAAGGAGCCCCCAACCAGACACTGGATCTGCTGGCACCCTGACCTGCCTTCCAGCCTCCAGAAGTGCGAGGAATAAGTGTTTGTTGTCTGAGCCTCCCAGTCTATGCCAGTTTGTTAAAACAGCTCCAAGTGGCCAAGACACACAACGACACAACGACTCATGAACCCACTGTCAGAGCCAAGGTGATCTTGCATATGGGAGGGTGTTCTGCCCATCCTGGGCCAAGCTTGCACGCGGGGTCTTTGCTGAGACTGGGAGTCCCACTGCCTTGGATCCAGGCTCCCTGGCTGCACCCCAGAGCCTCCCCCTGGGGCCCCCGTGCGGAGCAGGTGTTACTCGTGATTTCCTCTAGAGCAGCACCCACTTCCCAGGCTCTCCAGCTCTCCCTCCAGGCGGGCCCCTTCCCCTTTCCTCCATGCCTTTGCCCTCTGAGCAGACCCTTCAGAACTTCCCCGGAAGGGGCCTCTCCTCCTCGGCTGAGGTGAGCATGAGATGCTGATGGGGGCCAGGGCTTCCTGAGGGACTCCTTCTAGCCTCCTTCCCTCAGCCAGGGCATTATTCTCCATCCTCGTGGAGTTGGCTTTTCACCCAGTTCCCTGGGTTCTGTCCTGGGTTGCTTCCTTAGGACGGTAACTCCCACAGGCCAGGAGATAAGCTTGGGAAGGAATGGCAGCTTCCTTGGAGGGTCTCCTGCCTGCCTGCCCTGCCCTGGGGAGGAGTGACTGTCTTCAGCTGAAAAGCCCTTGGATGAGGATTCAGTAGGACCACAGAGGGCTGACTCTGCGGCTGGCCCCCAGCCCAGCACCTCGCCCCCGAGACCGGCCAGTGCGCTGCACACCTTTTTAGCCCCACATGGGGTGCAGACCAGAAAAGCTCGCATCGTGCATTTGCATCAGCGAATATCTGTTGCATTGAAGCCCGTTCCTGACTTTTATTCAGGGCCCGTCTCCGTGTTCTTCCAAATCCACACACTCTTGAGAGTAAAGCACTACTGTGCAGTTCGGGAGGGACTCTTGGCGGCTTTACAGGTGAGCAGTAACAGCGGGGGGGGGGGGGGGTGTGTCAGTGGCGGGCCCCTCTGGGCGGGGCTCCAGGGCACGCGGGACCTCTACCTGCTCTCGCCCTCACCTGATCGCTTCCCTCTCGTTGATTCAGAGCCTCCACTTCTTTTTGTTTGTTTTTGCTCTCTTTCACAGACATCCCTTTTCTTTAACTCATCACCTTCCTGTCATCACAGCCACCACTCACCTTCTAAGCGTTATTTCCAAGCATGCCTCACGCATCACAAGTTGATGTTTGCAGAACCGGCCACCTTCACATCAGGCAGCTCTGAGGAAACCCCACCTAGACTCAGAGTCCTTAAATGGGACCTTTCTGACGACCTGGTTTCCACCCCGACCCCCCAGCCCCACTTTACCTAGAGAGAAAAAGGGCCCAGGAAGATGAAATGACAGGTCCACCCTGACCAGCAAGCTTCCCGTCGCCACGGCTCCTGCCGGCCCCTGCCCACAGATGTGGATTAATCGAGGATTAATCGACAGAAGTGCTTGGAACGCCATCAGAGGTGGGGACCCAGGACCAGTGAGATGCTCACCGCACAGGTGCTCCCAGGAGGTGCCTGGAAGGGATGGGGACAGGGGCACAGGGAGCGGGTAGCCGTGCAGGGGCCACCTCCGCGGACCTTGGCCTGACCCGAGGGAGCTGCGGAGTGCAAGTCAGCTTGCGCGTCCTCAGCCCAGAGCAGGGGAGCCAGTCGCCCAACCCGCACACCGTCAGTCCCGGGACAGAAACGCCTGTGAAACGCACATGTGGGGCATAAACCAGTACATCCCTCTTCTCTGTTGCGCATCTGCTACTCTCTGTGTATTTGGGGAGGGGCTCCAGTGGCCTCAGGGCAGCTCCCTGAATATCACAGACGTCCGGGGTGGCGGTGGGGGGGACCCTTGTGGGGGCCGCGGTGGGGCAGCTGCGCTCACCCCCAGGGACCAGTCCTGCCCCCGCCCCCCACCCACCCCGTTCCAGGCCTTGGCTGTTTATGCCACGTAGCGCCCCGTGAGGTTGGGACCGGTAATGCAGTTCCCATTCTACAATAGAAGAGGCCGTCAGGGCGCACGGAGTTAAAACACCTGCTCCAAATTGCTTAGCTACTTAAGTGTCAGGGGAGGGTTTCCAACCAGATCCTCCAGACTGTCAGCTCCTAGCCACCCAGCAAACGTCAGGACAGCGTGTAGAGCATGACCCCTAGGGAAAAGAAAACAAACCTGGTTATTTGTGGGTATGTGTGCGTGGGTGGGGGAGGAGCTAGCCAGTGCTAGCTTACACAAAAGACTGCAGAGTGTGTGCGTGCGTGCGTGTGTGTGTATGTGTGTGTGTAAAATTCCATTTAAATGAAGCTCTAGAACAGGCAAAAATAATCTGTGGTGGAAAAATATCAGGTTGGAAAGGGAGCTAGGCTCTTTCCGGAGTGATGTTTCTGTTCTATTTCTTGTTTTTTTGTTGTTGTTGTTTTTTGGGGTTTTTTTTGCGTTACACGGGCCTCTCACTGTTGTGGCCTCTCCCGTTGCGGAGCACAGGCTCCGGTCGCACAGGCTCAGCGGCCATGGCTCACGGGCCCAGCCACTGCGCGGCACGTGGGATCTTCCCGGACCGGGGCACGAACCCGTGTCCCCTGCATCGGCAGGCGGACACTCAACCACCGCGCCACCAGGGAAGCCCAGCCCTCTTGTATTCTTGATGATGTCTGCAAATGACTCTGAAATACGCCCTCCAAAAAAAAAAAAAAAGAGTTGATGTGGCCCTTTGGGGGAAACCCTGAAAGCTTTGACTTCTGTCTCCTTGGAGAAGTTTGGTGCCATGCTGATTTCCTCCTGTGTCATTTAGTGACCAACCTTGTTTGATTTACCCAAGTATTTTCTGGGTCTAATTCTTTGTTGGAGGCTAGAACTGACATTTGTTAATGTGATGGTTAAGTGGAATTAAATGACATAATGCAAGGCTGGCATCTTAAGTGCTCACTTAATATTGTTATTATTTCCTAACAAGTAAAAATAGTTGGATAAGATGACCCCTGAATTCTCTTCTGTTTTTTAATATTTCATGATTTCAACTCAAAAGGCACTAACATAACTCACTGAAAACTCTGCAAACAGTCTTTCATCCACAGTCACAAAATACGAAGTGCTCTTCATTCATCTGTCCGCAAACTTGGCCTGAATGGCTGGGAAGCTATTTACAGTCCTTACGTATTTCACAGCAGAAATATTCATGCATTAAAAAAAATGAATTGATGGCTCACTAGAGGCTTAGGTACACAGATGCACAGATATGTGATAAAGCAAGTCAAGTAAAATACTCATCTGAGAGTCTAGATGGATATGCAGGCGTTCACTGCAAAGTTAGTATTTCTGTGTATTTGAATTTTTTCATAACAACATGCTGGGGGAGATGTAGTTATCTCTGGAGGGTCCAGGGAGGAGATGCTGGTGGATGAAAGGGCACCTTCTTTTACTCTATGTGCTTCTTAATCATTTCATTCATTTTTACAAGCACGTGCTATTTTTGTGATTATTTTAATTTAAGAACATAATAAAAAGTGACGTAAGATAGGATCTCTCCCTTGTGGAGTTTCGTGTGATGGGATATCTAAGACACACACACACCTTTCAGTGTATTGTTGTCGCCAGTAGAAAGGGATTGTCCAACAACATACATGAATCGGTGACTCACGCGGATTAGAAGCCAAATGCACTTTGTCCCTGCTCAGTCACCAACGGGCATCGGGACCTGGGCCTCAGGTCCCCAGACTGTGAAATGAGATTGATTTGGGGATCCTGGGGTCCCCTCCAGCACTGCCACCAGACATGCCTGGATGTTTGTGGCAGTAATGTTTGAGAAGATGGGAAGAGGAAAAACCCTGAATACAGGAGATTGAGAGACTTACACTTTAAAATAAATAGAATTGCTAGGAAGCCAACTCCGAGGGAGGAATATGCTTCAGGATGGCTGTGGTGAGGGATTCTTCATCTTCAGCCAGCAGAGGACACCTTACATCACTCCTGATCCCATGAGTGTCCCTGTCCCAGTGCGACTCTCTGACAGGTGGGCAAACCTGCAATCTGTTCTGTAAATAAAGTTTTATTGGAACCCAGCTGTATCCCTCTACTCCAGGAGACAGTGGGGGCAGAATTGAGTATTTGTCACAGAAGCCCCATGGTCTGTAAAGCCTAAAAGATTGACACGCTGGACTTTTACAGAGAAAGCTTGCCAACTGCTGCTCTAAACATTCACTTCTCTTCTGGTGTGATCAGCGCTGAATATACGTGTTCAGTGTATTTTGCCAAACTTTCTTGCAGTTCACAGAGCCCATCTCAGGATGGAGGGATGATGGGAGGAGGGCCAGCTGAGCAGTCCGGGGCCTGGGTCCTTGGTCTCCCTGGCACATCACATACAGCCCCTTAGATCTCCCAGCAGAGCCCCAAAGTCCCCTCTAGGCAGCCCCGTAGACAGGCTGTCACTGAACCCACAGCCCCATGTGTACTTGGCCGTGGCCAAACCATGACTTCCCCCGGTGAGCGAGTTCTCAGTACTACAGACCCCACAGCTGCCGGTGGCCCAGACAGCAGGATGTCCTCAGAGAGTGGGCGTCAAAGGTGACCCTATGACCCAGCTTCCAAATCACCCCTTTGACATAGAAAGAAAGGACTGTGTCCTGAGCACTGTAAGGGGAAATGATATCATTTCCGCCGGGTGGTCCTCATTCTGTTTCCATCTCTACTGTCCTATTTCCTTGATGGCTTTTTCAGAATTGACAGTTCAGTCCCCATAGCTGTAAGGAGGTATTTGTGTGAAGGTACAGCTTGTGACAGAAGAGGCGCCCGCAGGAGAGGGGCTGTCCTCAGGCCTCAATCCCTGGAGTGCTTCCAAGGTGTCGTTACAACCTGCCAGTGAAGGTAATAAACAAAGGAGGTCATCGACTGGAGAAAACGCAAACTCCGCTACAGAAACAACGCTCTTTTGTGGCTGCCTTTTGTTCTTTTTCTTTACACTAGTGACATCCAGCAACAATTTCTTATCAGAGCCAGAACTGTGAAATGAACTACATTTGACATCAGATCCACCAAGATTGATAGAGAGTACAAGGCAGTAGACACCATGGGACACAGAGAGGACGAAGACACAGTGCCTGTCCTCAAGCAGGGTATGGCCAAACACGGGGTGTGGGGCAGACACAAGAGGGGTCTGATGAGAGCCGTAAGGCGGTGCCGGTGCTGAGCGGCTCAAAGGAGGGAGGGGGTCACCATCAAGTCCAGTGATGGTCTGGGGGAGAGCAGAAAGGCCTGGGGTGATGGGCTTTACAGGAAGGTTGGTTGGTCGGCTACTGTCACAATAAATGCTGCATCACACCCCCAAAACCTCCTCCACATGTCTGCAGGTCAGCCCGAGTTTGACTGATCCAGGCTGGCTTGGCCGGGCAGCTCTGCTCACACTGAGGCTCTGCTGGGCTTGGCTCCCCTCTGCGGGGGCTTAGAGTACCCCACATCTGTGCAGTCTGGCCAGTTCCCATGCTGACACATAGACACAAGAGGGCAAACCCAACTGCCCCAGCACATCTCAAGTCTCTGCTGTGTCACTTCCCCTAACATCTATTTTCCAAAGCAAGTCAGATGGTCAAGGCCAAAGTCAGGGATGGGGAAACAGACTCCACCTCTGGTGGGGAACTATGGCAAAGAGAAGAGAGGGGAGGGACCGGGGCCAGGACTTCAATCTGCCATGAAAGCACCTTCCGGGCATAGGGAGACATGCACCTAATTGCACAGAAGCCGGAAAAGGTGAGTCCTGTCAGGAGGCTGGCAAGAGGCAGGGTCTGACCACAGCACTACAGGAGTGCTGAGAGAAAGAGTCCCACAAGATGCTCTGCACATAAAACAAGGCGTTTATAGGGTTTTTTTAATGTGGGGAAATCTGTGCGTTTGAGTCTTTCTTTGGAGTTTTCCGCTGTGTATCGGCATAGTCAAGACTCTGACGAGTCCTTCAGGAAGTAAACCAATTCCACTTGGTTTAAGCTCAGGGGGCCTCAGATGCTGTTCTCTCAAGAACAGCGGAAATGGCACAGGACTCCTTCTGAGAAATGCTGCATCCGCCGGTAATATGCACATATGTAGCAAGGACTGGAAAGTTCACGTGGACCGTATCACGTTCTTGTGTAACAAGATGAAGAGATTGTACTTAACTTCTTAGGCGGTGGGACGCCTTGAGAGCTTTAAGGACTCATTGGAAGTACATCCTACCTACTCCAACCCTTGTCTCACAACATTTTTTATAAACACAAACTTTTATTTTTTTTTTTCAAACTTTTATTATTAATAAGGCTTCCTTAGGACTAAAATCAGTAAATAAATCATGGCCTAAAGCTGTGTTTCCAAACTTTGGTCATCGTGGTCTTGATTCTATGCACCACCTGTACTATTGTTCATTTTCTAAACCTAACTTAGTTTTAACTTAAATATGCTTTAAAGGGGAATTTTGGTTTAAAACCACTACCTGTCTGTAGATGGCTTGAGTGTGGGCTGGACTTGGTAGTGGCTCACTTCTAGGGATCAGAAGGAAGCAGAAATGATGGTCTGAGACTTCAGAAACCAGATCATAAAAGGCAGTGGGACTTCCTGTCCCTCACTTTCTTGAATCACTTGCTCTGGGGGAAGCCAGCTGCCACGCTGTGAGAAGCCCCACAGAGGGACCCGGTGAGAACTGAGGCCTCCTGCCAATAGTCAGTGAGGAACTGAGGCCCCCAGCCAACAGCCATGTGAGAGAGCCATCTTAGAAGACGCTTTTCCAACCCCAGTCAAGCTTTCCAAGGACTGCAGCTCTTGCTGACATCCTAACTGAAACTCCAAGCCAGAACCTTCCAGCTCAGTCACTCCCAGATGTCCGACCCTCAGAAACTGAGGGAGATGAGAAATGTTTACTATTTTAAGCTGCTAAGTTTGGGGGTTATTGTTATGCAGCAATAGATAACTAACACACAACTCTAAATGGAAAACCAGGACCACTTGCTATAAATAGAAAGTATCCTCAAAATAAACAAAATAAAGCCAAAACAATGTCATTGAATTTCATTAGATACTCTTGACTACCCAAGTCTCTGAACATGAACCAACCTTCTCTTTCTTAAACACAGAGATTAGCATGTGTTAAAAACACCCTAGCTTCATATAATGAAAGACTATTCAGCAATAAAAAGAAACAGACTACTGATAAATGCAACAACATGTGTGAATCTCAAAAACTAAGTGAAAGAAACCAGACACAAAGGACCACATATTGTATGATTCTATTTATAGGAAATGTCCAGCAAAGGCAAATATGTAGAGACGAAAAAGCAGATCAGTGGTTGCTTGGGAATGGGGTAGGAAGAAGGATTGACTGCCAGTGTGTACAGAGGAAATTGAGGGCACTTTGGGGATGATGGGAGTGGTTTTTTTTTCCTTGGTCGTGCTGCATGGCATGCGGGATCTTAGTTCCCCGACCAGGGATCAAACCTGTGCCCCCTGCGGTGGAAGCTCGGAGTCTTAACCACTGGACTGCCAGGCAAGGCCTGGTGGGACTGTTTTAAAACTGCATTGTCGGGACTTCCCTGGTCCCCAGGAAAGTGGATGAATATTATGGTATGTAAATTATGCTTCAATAAAGAAAGATGTTAAAAAGTTAAAAAATAAAAGATGGAAAGATGACATTTATTTTCACTCTATGAGTCTCTATATGCCTAAAGGCAGCACCTCACATAGCACCAGGGATGACTTACCATGCTTTGGGCAGCCCCGGTTCGCTGCTGGTGTGCGTGGTGCCTGAGCCCACCCTCAAGGCCAGAGGGGTTTGGGGTGATGTAAACCTTCCAAGGCCAGGCATCCACTGCCACTGTGTTTCTAGCACCAGGAAACCCCCTATTTCCAGCTCTGCCAACGACTCCACGGGCAAACAGCCCTTCTTCTGTTCCTCCGAAAGCCCTTTTGTAGTCAGAGCAAATGATATGTCAAAAATCTGTGGTCTACTTTGAACAATAAATAGATCCCTCCCTAGCAAAAAAAACAACTAAAAAACAAAAACAAATTCGCTTTGGTGTTTGTGGCAGAATTCATTAATGGCCTCACTTCATGCCCCCTCCCTGTACCCATGACCTTGGCCACGGGACTCTGCAGTTCTTTTCACTTGTGGTGAGTCAATGTCCCTGTTCCTTGACTTTAGGTTGGGTCATATGACTAGCGTGGGCCAATGACGTGTTAGCCTGTCGTGGCAAAGGCTTGAGAAGCACTTGTGAGATAGGTTTGCCCTCTTGTTCTTGGAGGAAAAGCCAACAAGACCTGTTGAGAGACTGGATGTGTGGGTGGAAATGAACAGTGAGTCCAGGTTTCAGGACTGAGCAGCTAGGTGGATGGTGACGTCATTGACTCAGATGGGAAGGACGTGGGGTGGGCGAGATTTGAATGTGGGAGGATTAGGGGAGAATCAAGATCATGGTTGGGACGAGTTAACTGCCTATCAAGAATGTGAGGGACGTGGGGCTTCCCTGGTGACACAGTGGTTAAGAATCCACCTGCCAATGCAGGGGACATGGGTTCAATCCCTGGTCTGGAAAGGTCCCACATGCCGCGGAGCAACTAGGCCCGTGTGCCACAACTACTGTGCCTGCACTCTAGAGTCTGCGAGCCACAACTACTGAGCCTGCACTCTAGAGTCCGTGAGCCACAACTACTGGAGCCCATGTGCCACAACTTCTGAGCCCGCATGCCACAACTACTGAAGCCTGTGCACCTATGAGTGCGTGCTCCGCAACAAGAGAAGCCACCGCAAAGAGAAGCCCGCGCACCGCAACGAAGAGTAGCCCCCGCTTGCCACAACTAGAGAAAACCCGCATGCAGCAATGAAGACCCAATGCAGCCAAAAATAAATTAAATAAAAATAAATTTTAAAAAAGAATTTGAGGGACCTGAGATTTTACCATCCTTGCCTGCCAGTTTTTTGCATGCTGACAGAAGACACAAAGACACTGCACTGCACTGTGTTCTGGTGCAGGTTTTCATGCATATTTTTATATATAAACCTTTCTAAAAGGCCAAATTTGGTGCCAGGTTTTATATGCAGGTCACTATAATGTGTATTACATCCCCTGGTTCAATGACGGTTTTCTTTAGACTTGTTAATTAAAAAGAAAAAAAATTGTTAATTAAAAAAAGGCAAATGTTTTTGAAAAAGGGACCCAGAGTCTGGGTCAGAGACAAAGGACAGTTTATCACTTACAGCAATAGCAGTAGCCAGAGTATGGGCACTTATCCTCAGGACAATTTTACATCTTAGAGGCAGCAGGTTCGCTGGCTTCTCTCCAAGTTCACTGCTATCGCCCCCTGGAGGCTTCCTGCTTCTTGGTCCCTACACCCCACTTTCCACAACACAGGCAGTTGGATCATGTCACACCCAGTTTTCCCCTCTCCCTACACCTCCCCGCCACACCCCGCCCCCCACCCCCCACCTACTCTCATTCCTAGAGCACACCAAGGGCAGGTTCTTCTTCTCTTTCCCTGGCTTTTCTTTCTTCTTTCAGATGAAATGTCCCTTTCTGGGCAATGCCACTCCCAACCAGTGTAGTTAATGCAGATCGCTCACCCAACACATGCTCTAATTGTTTATTCCTGGGCTTGTTGACTCCCATTCCCCGACTAGAAAGTAAATTCCCTGAGGGTAGCGGCCTTGTCAGTGTGGTTCATCTAACTCTTAGACAAGCACCTGGCAGTTCTCAATAAATATTTGTGGGATCCAACGTCGTGTTTTCCAGAGAGCAGCTTGTGTTCTAAAGACCCCTAAGCTGGCATTTTGGTAGGATAAATTCTACCAATTACAAATTCCTTGAAAAAGATAATTTTTATAATTTCCTGTGATCTTAGTATTTTTGAAGACATTCCAAAAAGCATCATATTAGTTCAGATGGCTTTTCAATGACTTTCTGGGACTTTTATACTAAATGATAAATGTTCTAAGGAAGCTTTAAAAGCTGCAAAATTAAATGCAGGGATCTTTTCAAGGAAGTACACGGTTGCTTTTCGATTTCTTTGGCCCGTGGAGCCAATAACTATACGGTAAAGGCTTTATTAGGGTCGTTAGCGTTGGGAAATCTTCTGGGGTGTGAGTGCTCGTAAAAACATTGCATTGTTTTTGACAGTACTGAATAGCCCCCCAAATTACACACTATCTGGCAGAATGCTTACACACTGCTGCCACTTAATAATGAATAAATAAAGACATGAGGCATTGGATTAGGGCTAACAATACTCCTTTTTTAAAAAATGATTATTTTTTAAAATTTATTTTTAGCTGCATTGGGTCTTCGTTGCTGCACACGGGCTTCCTCTAGTTGTGGAGAGCGGGGGCTACTCTTCCTTGCGGTCCGTGTGCTTCTCACTGCAGTGGCTTCTCTTGTTGCGGAGCACAGGCTCTAGGTGCACAGGCTTCAGTAGTTGTGACACAGGGGCTCAGTAGCTGTGGCACGTGGGCTCAGTAGCTGTGGCTCGTGGGCTCAGTAGTTGTGGCTCGTGGGCTCTAGAGCTCAGGCTCAGTAGTTGTGGCACATGGGCTTAGTTGCTCCGCAGCATGTGGGATCTTCCCGGACCAGGTCTCGAACCCGTGTCCCCTGCATTGTCAGGCGGATTCTTAACCACTGCACCACCAGGGAAGCCCAAGGACCAACAATACTCTTTTGAAGAGAGGTTCTTTCAGTGTGTAAAGTGCTCCCAGAACTCCTACATGCATTGAACTTTTTCTTTGATGCTTCATATTACAGTTAAGATGTCCTAGAAAAGCTACCCTAATTGACTTCACTGGGTGTGAGGATATGCGTTTGTGGGAGTTCCTAAGGAATCTTCTGTTTTGCTGATAAAAGCATTGCGTGCAAGAGTCCAGCCCCTCTTTCTTCACTCCTTCTTCTAGACTTGGTTGCGCATGAGATGGCAGGAGCTCTGGCCACCTTTTTGCAACTGTGGGGGAAAGCCCAGAGAAATCTGAGACTTACCAATTGTGTTAGTCTAGGTCCATCAAGAAACAGATGCCTGAATGGGATTAAACGTGCAAGGATTTTATGAGGGGAAATGCCTGCGTGAGGGAAAGTAGGAAGGGATCTGAGGGAGACAGGGAGAACCATCAGATTATGATCAAGTCTGACCCCAAGTGAGGAACAGGAGGTTCTACAGTCTAAACAAAGTCCAGCAAAGCCATCGGGGAGTCATCAAACCCAAGGTGGCTGTCAGAGGAGTCCCAGGTCTCCCAGGAGCTGGTCTGTGTTGGTACCTGTGTTGCACCATCATTGGCTGGGAGCTGCCCATGGAAGGTATGGCTTAGGCACAAACATTGCAATGGATTTTAAAGTGCAAGAGCTGGAGCCCTTGGTCAGTTACGTCCCCTGTAACTGGAGGTCCAGGAGGCATACTCCCGTGGCCACAACACCAATCTTTGCATTACTGAACCATTGCCCAGAACTAACTTCCTCTGGAATACTGTCTATCAGAGAAGAATAAACTCCTACACATCTGTGGATGCCAAGTGCCATTTTCTATAACTTGGTGCTAAATGAGTTCCTAACAGACATGCCCTTCACCCCTGGTAAAGCCCAGCCTCCACTACTTCAGGGCTCCCCTCTTTCTTCCTTCCCTTCCCCCTCTCTTCTCTCTCCTTTCTTCCCTTCATTGTCTCCTGCAGAGCAGCTTAATTCTGTCTCTTTCATGCTTGAACTCCTGCCAGCACCCGGCCCTCAAGGTCCCACCCTCAACCCCAAGCTGAAGTGCCTTGTCAACTTGTTTTTCCAAAACAAACACTGTTCTCCCCCAAAAGGAATTCTGGAGCCAGGTGGTAAGATAGAGATTTCAGCTCATTGCACACACAGGTGCGCACGCGCGCACACGCACACACACACACGCGCGCACACACAACTCTTCTCTAGGACAGGTTACTCATCTTCCTCCCTAAGATGTAACCTACTCGAGAACTGAGACTGTATATTTGTATGTATAATTTAATTTTATTATAAAGCATTGAAAGATAAAGAAAATTATCAAGAATACTATATAACACTTGCAAAAAAGAGCACACGGATTTAACAAGTGGTAACACTTTACTATAGTTGCTTGAGTCTTATTTTAAGAAACAAATTATTACGGATGATAATAATGACAATAATTCTAACACTTATAGTGTTGAATATGTGCCAGCCTCTGTTCTAAGTACTTTATATGTATCAACCCCTTGAAATCTCATAAAGTCTGTGAAGTAGATATTAATATTGTCCCTGGTTACAGACAAAGAACCTGGGCACAGAGATGGTAAGTAACTAGCTCATAAGGATCAGAGCCAAGATTTAAGCCCAGGCAGACTAGACTAGATGCAGCTTTGGAGACATATTTGATGTATTCTTACGTTTAGAATATAATAATTACCCAACAGATATTTGTTGAAAGAATGAATAAAAACTCATTAAAAAAAACTCAAAAAAAAAGGTATGAGAATGGACTTTATCAGTGTGTCCACCATTATAGCAGAACAGGAGCAAAACCTACTGTACATTTCAACTATTGTACACCTAGTACCATGTTTTTTTCTTTACCTGTTCAAATGCTATCAGCCCTTAAGTCACTTGAATATGCAGGCAGTTTAAATCCTAGCCAATTTCATTTTCTGTCATTCCAGAGTGGTTTTGTTTGTTTGTTTGTTTTGCGGTACGCGGGCCTCTCACTGCTGTGGCCTCTCCCATTGCAGAGCACAGTCTCCAGACGTGCAGGCTCAGCGGCCATGGCTCACGGGCCCAGCCGCTCCGCGGCATGTGGGATCTTCCCAGACCGGGGCACGAACCCGTGTCCCCTCCATCGGCAGGCGGACTCTCAACCACTGCGCCACCAGCGAAGCCCCAGAGTGTTTTTCTCTCCAATGATGTGGGTCAACTCCTCCCTCTGCTTCACTTTGTCTCATGAACCCACAATCCACAGGTCGTAAGGGCTGCAGGCCTGCCACGCCAGTTTCATCAGTAAACTCCTGTAACTCAGAGCAGCTTTGACAAAGATCAGGGGGTGCTGCGCTATTTCCTCATCCATGTACAAAGAACGACGGCCTGGCTGGTTTACATTCCAGGGATGAAGCAGATGGAATCCATGCCTCGAAGAAATAAAGGCAACAGCCTATTTGACAGTTCAAAACGCTTATTCTCCTTGTCCTGATAGAAAATATCTACTTCCCAGAAGGGAGCAAGAAAGCATCATAAAGTGGAAAAGCCTCTTGAAGAAGAGGTTGTGACACTTTTGCTCGAAAAGAGAATGGCAGGTCAGTTTTCACGGTCACATCACACACCTGGTGTTCTGAGTGTGGCAATAAATACAGTGAACCCTTCATGTTTTCTTCAGTTGTAACCAGAGAAAGTGCTAAGTGTGCTGAGTTGAAGATCATCTCCTGCTAAGATTTTCAATCCCCTGTGTGTATGAAACACCCAGGCTCAGGGCAATTCCTGCCTTATCTGGAACTGTTCCTAGATTGAAAGGGAGAGACGGCAGTATCTAGAGAGCATCGCTGCTTCTTCTTGTTATTAAAGAAAATCAGCCTTTTCCCTGTCCTATGACCACTCAATTTCCACTGTCACTGCTTAAATAGCTTTGTGACTTTGGCCATATTTTTTCTAAGGAATGAGTAATTTAAGTGATTTAATAAAGAAAATTAAAATGTGTTTTCTTTTTGTTAGCATCCTCAACTGCCATCTGCTTAAAAATGTGGATCTAATCAGCCACTGGAAAGTATGAGAAACAGATCATGTTTACAAAGGAGTTTCTCTCTTTTAAAAAAGGTGTGTGAATAAAATCTTGAAATCCCCATGAGGAAAAAAAAATCTGCCAGAATTTTTAGTTGAAAGGGATTTCATTTCATAGCAAGAGCTGATCGTGTAAAATGATTCCTCCAAATATAAACCCACGGCTTCCTGGTAACTGTGTTATTTTTACGACAAATAAGGTATTTTCTTCTAATTTATTGTTTTCCAGAAGCTGTTTGCAGTCTGTCTGGTAGCACTCAGTGAGACTAAAATTCGGGCCACCTATGCCCATTGGTTTTCAGTCTTATGTATCTGGAAAATCACTCTAGTCATCTTTCCCCATTAAGGATGATTCTGGAGCAATAAGTACTGTTTTTAACATTAGCATGAATATTTTTTTAGTAAGGGGCATTAACATTAAGATTTTTTAACTAGGAAGATTGACAATCAGTACCTTTTCTTCATAAAAGAAAACATACATTGATTTTTTTTTTTTTTTTTTTCTGGTCTTCGGCTGCGTCACATGGCATATGGGATCTTAATTCCCTAACCAGGAATCAAACCCGTGTCCCCTGCAGTGGAAGCTCGGAGTTTTCACTGGACCACCAGGGAAGTCCCTACATTGATTTTTAAATACTTTTATTGAGATATAATTATTGTGTAATTATATTATCGTGTAATTCACTCATTTAATGTATATAATTCAGTTTTTTTAGTATATTCACAGGGCTGTGTAACCATCACCACAATCTACATTTAGAACATTTTTGTCCCTCAAAAAAGAAACAAAACACAAAAAACCCGGTTCCCTAAGCAGTTATTCACATTCTTAACCCCCAGTCCGAAGTACCATTAATCTTTCTTTCTCCACTGACTTGTCTTCTCTGGACATTTCATATAAAAGGGCCCATATAACATGTAGTCTTTTCTGACTAGCTTCTTTTACTTAGCATAATGTTTTCAAGGTTCATCTAAGTTGTAGTGTGTATCAGTGTTATATTCCTTTTTATTGCCAAATTATAGTCAATTGTTCAGATGTACCACATTTTTTTAATCCATCTATCAGTTGATAGATGTTTGGGTTGTTTCCACTTTTCAGTTATTATTAATAACGCTGCTATGAGTAGTCACGTACGAGTTGATGTGTGAATGTACGTTTTCAATTCTCTTGGGTATCTACCTAGGAGTGGAATTGCTGGGTCTTATGGTAATTCTATATTTAACTTTTTGAGCAACTGCCCAACTGTTTTCCCCAGTGGCTGCACCATTTTACACTTCCACTAGCAATATATGAAGGTTGCAGTTCTTCTATATACTCACTAACACTTATTGCCTGCATTTTTACTATAGCCGTCCTAGTATGTATAAAATGGTATCTCATTGTGGTTTTCATTTGCATTTCCCTAATGATTAATGATATTGATCACATTTTTATGGTCTTTTTGGCCACTCATCTGTCTTTGAAAAAATGTATACTCAAACACTTCGCTCAAATATATTTAAATTAGGTTATCTGTCTTTTAATTGCTGAGTTGCCAGAGTTTTTTATATATTCTAGAAGTGAGTCCCATACCAGATATATGATTTGCAAATATCTCCTCCCATTCTGTACGGTTGTCTTTTCACTCTCATGATAATGTCATTTCAGGCACAAAAGTTTTTAATTTTGGTGTAGTTGAATCTATCTAGTTTTTCTTTTGTTGCTTGTGCTTTTGGTGTCATATCTAAGAAACCATCACCTAACCCAATGTCACAAAAATTACCTCTACATTTTCCTACAGGAGTTTTATAGTTTCAGCTCTCCAATCCGTTTTGAGTTAATTTTTGTGTATGGTGTGCTGTCGGGGTCCAAATTTTCTTTCACATAAGATATCCAGGTATCTCAGCACCATTTGCTGAAAAGATTCTTCTTTCCTTTTTAAATTATACTGGCACCCTTGTTAAGACCAACTGATGATAATCGTAAGGGTTTATTTATGGATTCTCATGCTATTCCATTGATCTATGTGACTACTTATGTTAGTACCACACTGTATTTATTACTGTAGCTTTGAAGCAAGTTTTTAAATTTAGAAATGTGAGTCCTTCGATTTTGATCTTCTTTTCCAAGATTGTTTTGCTATCCTGGGTCCCTTGCATTTCCATATGAATTTTAGAATCAGCTTATCAGCTTCTGCAAACAACAGCTGGGATTTTGATAGGAACTGCATTGCATCTGTAAATCAATTTGGGGAATCTTGCCATCTTAATGATAATAATCTTCCAATCCATGATTTATATCATCCTTATCTATTAATTTACATCTCCTTCACTTTCTTTCAACAGTGTTTTGTAGTTTTCAGTGTACAATTTGTGTGTTTCTGCTGTTAAATTTATGCCTAAATATTTTATTCTTTTTGATGCTATTGTAAACAAAATTGTTTTCTTAATTTCAGTTTTGGGATGTTCATTTTTAGAGTATAGAAATAATATTGACATTTGTATATTTATCTTGTACTTTGTAACTTTGCTGAACTTGTTTATCAGTTCTAATAATTATTTTAGTGATTTTCTTAAGATTTTCTATGTACAAGATTGTCGTCTGCAAATAGAGATAGTTTTAATTCTTCCTTTCTAATATGGATGTTCTGTTAAATTAATAGTGTGTATTACCTTAATATATGTAAACCAATCTTGTATTGCTGATATACATCCCACTTGCTCATGGCATATAATCCTCTTTATGTGTTGATGTATTATACTTCCTAGTATTTTGTTGAGAATATTTGTGTCTATATTCGTAAGGGATATTGCTCTTTAATTTTCTTTCCTTGTGTATCTTTGTCTGGTTTTGGTATCAGAGTAATACTGGTTTCAGAGTCGGTAAGTGTTCCTACCTCTTCTATTTTTTGGAAGAGTTTGTGAAGAATTAGTGTTATTTGTTCTTTGAATGCTTGGTAGAATCCATCAGTGAAGCCAGCTGGACTTGGATTTTTCTTTTTGGGAAGTTTTCAAACTACCCATTTGATCTCTTTGCCTGATATAGATCTATTCAGATTGTCTGCTTCTTTAATCAGTTTTGGTACTTTGTGTCTTCCTAGGAATTTGTCCATTTCATCTAAGTTATCTAATTTTGGCATACACTTTTCAAGGTAGTCTCATAATTTTTTTATGATCAATAATAATGTTCCCTCTTCCATTCCTAATTCTAATAATTTGAGTCTCTTTTTTTTCCTGTTGGTCAACTTAGCTAAGAGTTTGTCAATTTTATTAATCTTTTCAAATAACCAGCTTTTGGTTTCATTTCTTTTCTCTATTGTTTTTCTCTTCTCTACATTATTAATTTTCACCCTCATCTTATTTTCTTCCTTCTGCTTGCTTTAGATTTAGTTTGCTCTTCTTTTCCCAGTGTCTTAAGGTAGAGGGTTAGTTTATTGATTTGAGATCTTTCTTCTTTCCTAATATAAGGATTTACCACTATAAAATTCCCTCTAAGCATTGCTTTAGCTGCACCTCGTAAGTTTTAGTATGCTGCATCTTCCTTTTCATTCCTCTCAAAGTATTTTCTGATTTTCCTTTTGATTTCTCTGCCTGGTCAAATTTACTGTTGAACCCTTCTGTGAAATTTGCATTTCAGTTTGTACTTTTTAGCCCAGGGTTTCTATTTGGTTGTTTTTTTGTTTTTTTGTTTTTTTTGGTACTCGGGCCTCTCACTGTTATGGCCTCTCCCGTTGCAGAGCACAGGCTCTGGACACGCAGACTCAGCGGCCATGGCTGACGGGCCCAGCCGCTCCAGAGCATGTGGGATCCTCCCGGACCGGGGCATGAATCCGTGTCCCCTGCATCGGCAGGCGGACTCTCAACCACTGCACCACCAGGAAAGCCCTATTTGGTTCTTTTTATTTAAGAGTTTTTATCTCTTTATTGATACAGTAGTCCCACCTTATTCATGGAGAATATGTTCCGAGACCCCCAGCAGACGCCTGAAACTGAGGAGAGAACTGAACCCTGTATATACCACGTCTTCTCCTATATTAAGGGGAGGGCAACATATATGGCTTAGATACACGGCGCAAAGGGATAAGTCACATCCTGGGGGGAAAGGAGCAGGACGGTGTGAGATTTCATCAAGCTACACAACATGGCACACCATTTAAAACTTATGAACTGTTTATTTCTGGAATCTTCCATTTACTATTTTTGAACCCCAGTTGACTGTAGGTAACAAACCGCAAAAAGCGAAACCACAGAAGGGGAGGGGACACTGTATTTTCTTTGATGAGACATTGTCATCATACCTTACTTCAGTGCTCTAAGCACGGTTTTCTTTACTTCTTTGAACATCATATTTATAATAGCTCTTTTGACGTCTTTGTCGGCTAGGTCCACTCTCTGGACCCCTGCAGAGGCAATCTCTATCGTATGCTTTCTTTCTCTTGTGTGTGGGTCACACGTTCTGATTCTTTGCACGTCTTGTGATTTATTGTTGTGGAAAACGGAACATTTCAGATCATGTTTTGGGGCGACTCTGGATATTGACACGCAGACCCCCAACCCACCCCTGTAGCTGCTGTTGCTGTTGTTTGCTGGGTGGTTTAGTGACTGGACTGAAATAATCCTGCGAAGTCCAGCTCCCCACAGTGTCAGCCTCTCAGGTCCTCGCTCAGTCTTCCACCACCTTGCTCCTGCCTTTTGGCCTGTTCCCCAAGGAATCACCTCTGCTGTACATAAGCCAGTTAGTGGTCAACGCTGTGCTCGAGCCCCCAGAGCTGGTCAGGTTTTGACACTGTACGGTGATTCGTGGGTGGCTGGGAGTTGCTGTCAGTTTGGGGGTACCTTAGAGTCGTCTGACTGCTCCTCTCTGACCGCCCCCCGGGGGCGGCAGGGGGCAGCCTTGGACATCACACAGTCTTCCAGCCTGCCAGGGGTCAACTGAGATGTCTTTCTAAGTCTGGTTCCCTAGAAGTTGACCTTGCGTCAGATTGTTCTCGGAGGGACAGCAGTCTTGAAGCGCAATCTTATTTCCCTGCTCAGGGATTGAACCTAGCCGCCAGTCGACCAGGGGCTAGAGGCTAGAAGCAAAGTCCCCTGGCTCTTGCCCCGTTTGAAAGCAAGAATGTTTCAAGGAGGCAAAAACTGCAAAAACAGGTACAGAGTTTATTATAATAGACATAGCACAACGTATGGGAGAGACAGAGAGAAACAGTTTATTTATTTAAGTCTGAAGCAAGGCAGAAATACACACGGGGAAAGGAGTGGGGACATCTTGAATAAGGAGTGCAGTAAAGAAGTGATTTAAATCACTAATATAGAACAGTCCTTCTGGGTCTTTGTTTACCTTTGGCCAGTTACCTTGTTTCTTTCTTCACACCTGACCTGCCCTAGGACCCTCCCCGACATGTGTGAGCAACGTTTTGTTCAGATGGATTCCACTGCAGAGGTCTGTGGAGGTCTTGGCATCACCTATTATGGGGTGGCGTCCCCTCCTTTTTGACCCCCAAGGGGTCTTTCTGCTCCTGTGCAGTCGGGGAAGTTTCTTTGACCTCAGGAGTGGTCCTCTTATCTCTCTATTCCAGCAGAGCTCGGCTTCTGCCACTAGCTTTGTCCTTGGAGTGTCTGGGTGAGAACAAAGCTTCAGTGTTTCTCCCCTTGACAAACCCCAGCTGTCCAGCCCAGGGGCCCAGCTATCTCCCACCTCAGGATGACTTCGTTTTCAGTCAGGGTTTGGTCAGAGGTTGTGTTTAAGCCCCTCGAGTCAGTGAGGTCTCCATGTGTCGCTGGGTCTGTTTGAGACTCGGGGGACGCTCAGCTCCACATCCGGCTCTGATTGCCCCCCAGAGCCCCCTGGGCCTAAAGCATGTGCACAGCGTTGGTTGTGATCCCAGGAAGGCTCTCCTGCACGGCTTCTTCCTGCTCCTGTTACACTTCTGGCTGCTCTGCTGCTTTCCTTGTATCAAAGTTACCAGCCTCTTAGTTTCCTCCGAGACCTCCATTGCTGTTGGCAGCGTCCCTAGGCGTGGAGCCCTCCATTCTGCTCCAGGTGAGGTCAGTCCTCTCAGTACAGCTCTGAGCTCTGTCCTTAGGCCTGCCTTCCCCAGTCCCTCCACCCGCCTCCACCCCCAAGCTCAACCCCTGCACCACTGAACAGCGCTGCAATCAGGGGCCCACTTTTCCCAGAGTGATAAACGCCCCATCTTTTTTTTTTTTGGTACGCGGGCCTCTCACTGCCGTGGCCTCTCCTGCTGTGGAGCACAGGCTCCGGACGTGCAGGCTCAGCGGCCATGGCTCACGGGCCCAGCCGCTCCGCGGCACGTGGGATCTTCCCGGACCGGGGCACGAACCCGCTTCCCCTGCATTGGCAGGCGGACTCTCAACCACTGCGCCACCAGGGAAGCCCAACGCCCCATCTTGACAACTGTATGCGGGACCTCAGTAGCCCTGGTCTTCTTGGCCTATTCCTTGCAGCATGGAACCCCCACCTTTTTCGTCCATGAGCTGGGCTGCGGTGGGGTGGCAGGGACCCCAGTATTCTCATCTGGAGGAGAGCTTCTACCCCAGGAGCAAGTGGGGCAGGTGGGGAAGGGGAGACTTGGTGCTCTTGGCTGTACTTCCAGAGAAGAGCTTCTGCAACATGGGAATGGGGGGCCTGAGCCTGGCCCTCCAAGTGAGACCACAGCCTCAGGCTGGGAGCTGGGGACCGCCCAGCGCAGAGGGTCCCGTGGAGCACGTCCCTACTACAGAGCTGTGGGTGCAGGTAAGGAAGCTGGGGGCGCTTCAAAGGCCACAGACGCTCGCTGTGCTTTCTAAGGTTTAATAGATTTTCTTTGTTTTTTTTTAATAAATTTATTTATTTTATTTATTTATTTTTGGCTGCGTTGGGTCTTCATTGCTGCACGAGGGCTTTCTCTAGTTGCGGCGAGCGGGGGCTACTCTTCGTTGCAGTGCACGGGCTTCTCATTGCAGTGGCTTCTCTTGTTGCGGAGCACCGGCTCTAGGTGCCTGGGCTTCAGTAGTTGTGGCACGTGGGCTCAGTAGTTGTGGTGCACAGGCTTGGTTGCTCCGCGGCATGTGGGATCTTCCCAGACCAGGGCTCGAACCCGTGTCCCCTGCATTGGCAGGCGGATTCTTAACCACTGCACCACCAGGGAAGCCCTTAATAGATTTTCTTGAATGACTTTTTCTTCATTTGCTGTATGCCCTTTGAGCAATTTCTAGAGACCTGATTGCTTTTTGTAATTTTCACCGGTTTAGTTGTTTTGCTGGAGAGAGGGTCTGTTGAGTGCCTAATTTCACCATCCTGGGAGTCCCGCCCTACACTGATTCTTTCTTTACTTCTGTATTTCATTGGATTGATGAGCCCTTGACCACTCCATTTGGGAGGGTTGAGAGCTGAGAAAAGATGGGAAATAATGACCTGTGGACAGTACCTGAAAACAGCAGCGCTCATTGCAAATACTGGTTGCTTCTTAAGATTTCAAATGATGTCATATATTTTTTCTTCCTCCCCCTCAAAGTTGTCAAACAGAATGTTGGTAGCTCACTTTCATTTTATACCATGAATGTGTAACATACAGCATTTTCAAATTGGAAGGAGACATCAAACAAATGAGGGTAGAAGTCCCAGGAGAACAGACCTTGTTATTCTAGTTTTCCAATTTTTGTATGAAATAGGAAACAGTAGTCAAACAACAAATGATGTCTTTAAAATGGTATTTTTAAATTGAGTACTGTTTCTGGATAGCACAAATTATTCATAACTCAGCAGGGTCATAGCAAGCTTCATATCCTCAAAGGAATGTATTTTCTTTCCCAATACAAAGGCCCCAACAGACAAAGAGCTGAATTAAGACATTTCCTCATATCAGCAACAATTTTGAAGTTTTAGTTTGAGGAAGAATACAATTTGAAATCTAAAGGCACTCAAATGTAACATTTTAAAATAGATAATTTTCTATTTAAACAGTTATCATGTTAAAAAAAACTAGTCATACGTAGTTTTCTCTGGGGAAAATAAAACCACCATATTTAATAGCCTATGCTTACTTGTTCCACTGGGATAGGAGTGCTTGAGTCTGCTAAGTTGTGAATTAATTTTTACAAATATCAATATACCTCTAATGGTGGACTCTAATATATTTCCAGAGCTTCCGATCTTTGTTTTATACCTATAGAGGAGTGTGGTATGTAGCTGTGACTACAGTTTATTGAAGACAATTTTAATAATTTCGTCCATTTCCACGGCCATATGCATCTCAGCCACCGGTGATCGGCAGGCTCTTCCTTAATGCCTAGTGGCATTCCATAGAGTTTTCAGAAGCAATGGCCTTGTAGAAAACCATAGAATGCTAAGATTGTAACCCCTGGGGAAACTGAGATGCAGGAAAATTAAGAGATTTTCCCCAAGGCCCAGGGTCAATAACTGGTAGAGATAAAACTAAAACCCAAGTCTCCCAATTGCCTGTGGAGGCCTCTCCCCTGCATTACGTCAGACACATTATGTCCTGAAATTATAAAAAGAATGCAAGAGAGGAAGCAGGACATCCCATAATAGTAACATCAGGGGTTTTTTTGTTTTTATTTATTTATCTATTTATTTATTTATTTTTGGCTGTGTTCGGTCTTCGTTGCTGCACACGGGCTTTCTCTAGTTGCAGAGAGTGGGGGCTACTCTTCGTTGCAGTGCGCGGGTGTCTCATCGCGGTGGCTTCTCTTGTTGCGGAGCACGGGCTCTAGGCGCACGGGCTCAGTTGTTGTGGCACGTGGGCTCAGTAGTTGTGGCACATGGGCTCAGTAGTTGTGGCTTGTGGGCTCAGTAGTTGTGGTGCATGGGCTCAGTAGTTGTGGCTCGTGGGCTCTAGAGCACAGGCTCAGTAGTTGTGGTGCACGGGCTTAGTTGCTCCGCCACATGTGGGATCTTCCCGGGCCAGGGATCAAACCTGTGTCCCCTGCATTGGCAGGCAGGTTCTTAACCTCTGCACCACCAGGGAAGTCCCTAACATCAGTTTTTGACTTTTCAGTTGATAGGGTTCTCACATTCCTTTTCTAAATTTTATCTTAGCACAATGCTTTGAAGTACTGGTCGTTGTTGCGGTAAGAGTGTTAGTAGTCTCATTGTGAAGATGAGGAAACTGAGGCTTCATTTACTGATCTGCCCAGCATCACACAGCTGGGGGGTAGGAGACCCGGAGCGTGAACCCAGGTCTCTCCACCCACATGAGTGTTTCACACACAGAGTGAGAGTCAGTGGGACTTAATGCACACTGAGGACCAAGGTGTTGGAGGAGCTACAAGGATGCACAAGACAAGGCCTGGCTCTCAGGGCATTGCACACCCACCCGGCCCCTCACACTCCTTCCCATCACACTGTGTCGACACCAAGAAGGCCTGACTCGATATTGCCACCAAGACCCTCCCAGGTTCGCTCAAGTCTACCAACATCTTGCCTTGGAGTAAATTATTCAATCTCTCTGTGCCTTGGTTTTCACTTTAAAAAACAAAACACTCCCAACATATGATCAAGCAATCCCACTCCTGGATATACATCTGGAGAAAACCATAATTCGAAAAGATTCATGCACCCCTCTGTTCACAGCAGCACTATTCACAATAGCCAAGACATGGAAACAACCTAAATGCCCACCAACAGATGACTGGATGAAGAAGATGTGGTATATATACAATGGAATATTAGCCATTAAAAAAGAATGAAATAATGCAATTTATAGCAACATGGATGGACTTGGAGATTATCATACTAAGTGAAGTAAGTCAGAAAGAGAAAGACAAATATCATATGATATCACTTATATGCAGAATCTTAAAAAACTGATACAAATGAATTTATTTACAAAACAGAAACAGACTCACAGGCTTTGAAAACAAAGTTATGGTTACCCAAGGGGAAAGGTGGGGGGGAGGGATAAATTAGGAGTTTGGGATTAACACATACACACTACTATATATAAAATAGATAACCAACAAGGACCTACTGTGTAACACAGGGAACTCTGCTCAATATTCTATAATGACCTAAATGGGAAAAGAATCTGAAAAACATTAGATACATGTATATGTATAACTGAATCACTTTGCTGTATACCTGAAACTAACACAACATTGTAAATCAACTGTACTCCAATATAAAGTAAACATTTTTTTCATTGAAAAAACAAAAGAACAAAACACTCCCAACTGCAATATGGTGCAGCGAAGACCAGCTGACTACACCATAAACATAAAACTTCAAAGGGCAAGAGTTGTATGTGGTACTTCAAGGGACACTCTCCCAAGTATCTCTGTGCAACAGTGGTTTCCTTGTTCTTAGTTGGACTAAGTCCATAGTGAGTGTAGTCTCATCAAAAATGCCTAGTCTCTGTCTATGTAGCTTGCATCTTCTATGTGAAAAATAACCCTCTTATATAGTATCTACACATGACACCGTGTCTAACAAAGGCTTGGAGAGCAACAGAAGACATAACTGTGAGAAATTTCCACAATTCAGTTCACCTCTCTTCTATATGAAGGAAATCCTTTTATTCTCTAACATTGAACTGAGCACAGTAATTGGACTATGGTTAAACGAATAGAAAGAACAGGGGAGGGTTGTCTCTGAGAAGGGGTGTTTCAGTAATGCTACTTAAAAAACTACCCCAAAACTTCATGGCTTAAAACAACCATGCTTTATTATTTCTCACTAGCCTGGTGTCTCACCGGGGTCACATGTGTGACTGTAATCTGCTGTTGGCTAGGCTGGAGCTGTTGGGTGGGGCATCTTTGTTCTCCTCCTCCAGGCTAGCTCGGGCTTCAGCACAGCATGGTGGCCTCAGGGTTCTAACAGGGCAAAAGTGGAAGCTGCAGGCCTCTTAGGTGATAACTTGGCAGGCATCACTCCCACTACATGTTGCTGGTCAAAGCAAGTCACCAGAGTCAACTCGGATGGAGGGCACGTAGTCTCCACCTCTTGATGGGAGAAGTGATGTGCTCAGTCAAAAATGGAAGAAGTTATGGGTGGCTGTCTGTGGAGGCTACCCATCACAGTGTGTTATGAAATAGGAACCTATGACTTCTGTTTATAAACCCCAGACCTGCAGAGAAGGTGGGAGAGGGGGAAGAGGCTGTGGAGTTGTCTGAGGGTTCAAGACAGTTCTGAAGACATCAGTTCAGTGCTTCCAAGTTTAGTGAGGGAGTGATCTGGTCTTAGGTCTTCTGGAAATTCAACAGTATGGTATGACCATATTCCCACTCCCCTCACCTTTGGGTAGGAATTGAGGCACGGCTAATTGTGGTAGAGAGTATTATGGACTGAATTATGTCCCTCTCAAAATTCACATGTTGGGGCTTCCCTGGTGGCGCAGTGGTTGAGGATCTGCCTGCTAATGCAGGGGACACGGGTTCGAGCCCTGATCTGGGAGGATCCCACATGCCGCGCGGAGTAACTAGGCCTGTGAGCCACAACTGAGCCTGCGCGTCTGGAGCCTATGCTCCGCAACAAGAGAGGCCGCAATAGTGAGAGGCCCGCACACCGCGATGAAGAGTGGCCCCCGCTCGCCACAACTAGAGAAAGCCCTCGCACAGAAATGAAGACGCAACACAGCAAAAATAAATTAATTAATTAATAAACTGCTACCCCCAACATCTTCTTTAAAAAAAAAAAAAAATTCACATGTTGGGGCTTCCCTGGCGGTCCAGTGGTTGGCACTTTGCCTCCCAATGCAGGGAGTGCAAGTTCGATCCCTGGTTTGATCCCATGCCTTGCAGCCAAAAAAACCAAAATGTAAAACAAAAGCAATATTGTAACGAATTCAATAAAGACTTTTAAAAAGAAAATCCACATGTTAAAGTCCTAACTCTCAGTACCTCAGAATGTGCCAGAATGGCTAACATCAAAAGGTCTACAAAGAAAAAATGTTGGTGAAGATGGGGTGAAAAGGGGACACTTGTACACTGTTGAGAAGAATGTAAATTGGTGCAGCCACTGTGGAAAACAGTATGAAGGTTCCTCAAAAAGCTAAAAATAGAGCTACCATATGATCCAGCAATTCCACTCCCGGGCATATATCCAGAGAAAAGAGAAACACTATCAAAAAGATACATGCACCCAAGTGTTCACAGTAGCATTATTTATAATAGCCAAGACATGGAAGCAACCTAAGTGCCCATCGATAGATGAATGGATAAAGAAGATATGGTGTATATATATATATATATATGCAATGGAATATTACTCAGCCATAAAAAGAATGAAATTTTGCCATTTTCAGCAACATGGGTGGACTTGGACTGTATTCTGCTTAGTGAAATATGTCAGACAGAGGAAGACAAATACTAAATGATATCATTGATACGTGGAATCTAAAAAAGTCAACAAGCTAGTGACTATAACAAAAAAGAAACAGACTCAGATATAGAGAACAAACTAGTGGTTACCAGTGGGGAGAGGGTTGGGGGAGGGGCAAATAGGGGTAGGGGATTAAGCGGTACAAATATTATGTATAAAATAGATAAGCTTGGGGACTTCCCTGGTGGTCCAGTGGTTAAGACTCCGCCTTCCAATGCAGGGGACGTGGGTGCGATCCCTGGTCGGGGAACTAAGATCCCACATGACATGGGCAAGTAAGCCCATGCGCATAACTACTGAGCCTGCACACCTCAACTAGAGAGAAACTGGAGAGAAGCCCGTATGCCGCAACAGAGAGCCCGTGTGCCACAACTAAGATACAATGCAGCCAAATAAAAAAAAGAAAAGAAAAAAAGATAAGCTATAAGGGTATATTGTATAGCACAGGGAATATAGCCATTATTTTGTAATAACTTTAAAGGGACTAAAATCTATACAAATATTGAATGCTGTATATCTGAAACTATACATTATAAATCAACTATATTTCAATTTAAAAAAAGAAGACCCTAGCCCAGTTGGAGAGAGAAATGTAAATAATAATAAGGAAGTCATTAAGTTAAAAATGAGGCCATTCTGGGCTTCCCTGGTGGCGCAGTGGTTGAGAGTCCGCCTGCCAATGCAGGGGACACGGGTTCGTGCCCCGGTCCGGGAAGATCCCACATGCCGCGGAGCGGCTGGGCCCGTGAGCCATGGCCGCTGAGCCTGCGCGTCCGGAGCCTGTGCTCCGCAGCGGGAGAGGCCACAACAGTGAGAGGCCCGCGTAACGCAAAAAAAAAAAAAAAAAAAAAAAAAAAATGAGGCCATTCAGGTGGGTCCTAGGCCACTCACTGGTGTCCTTCTAAGAAGAGGATGAGGACACACAGAAGGACACCAGAGGCGCCTGCACAGAGAGATGAAGAGGCAGCAAGAAGGTGGCCATTTGCAAGCTAAGGAGAAAGGTCTCGTGGACTTCCAGCCTCCAAAACGTGGAGATAATACATTTCTGTTGTTTAAGCCACAAGCTGTGTGGTATTTTGTCAGGGCAGCCTGAGCAAAGGAATACAAAGGAGAAAGCCTGAGCCGGAGGGAACCAGTGGAACCAGAACTTGCAGAGTCACGTGAAGCCCTCCCACCAGGAGCTCTGCTGGAGACACCAGGGCAGGTGTGGTCTTGCCGCTTTGTCCCGGGTTCTGAGAACCAGAGAGGGGTCACGCAAGGGAGACTTGGTCCAGCTTGTGGAACCCACTCTGTTCTTATAGAAATTGTACTTAATTGCCAACATTGAAAAACAGGAGATTGTACTCTATAATCACCCATATGGGAAAAGAACCTGAAAAAGAATAGGTATACGAATATGGATAACTGAATCACCTTGCTGTACACCTGAAACTAACACAACATTGTAAATCAACTATGCTCCAATGTAAAATTTTTTTTTCACTGTATATGAAGAGTTTACTCTCCAGTGTTCAGAAAATCAAAGAATCTGTTCCTTATTCAGGGCTTTTTCCCCCTGTACGTCGTCCACTGGCAACTGCTCCCAAACCCGAGAGACCCAGCTCTGTGTTAGCTTCTTCAAGAGAAGTTCGCTAATTCCTGCAAGACTGTAACGCCCACCTCACTTGCTCTCAGAACTTCTCTAGCTTTTAGCTAGAAATGAAAGAATCTCCTAATAAAGCGGCTTAAATAGTGGCAGTACTATTGCACAAACATTCTGCAAAGAGGCAGCTCCTTATTCGGTTCAGCAGATCCCTGCTGTTCTTGAGGCCCCATCTCTTCACCCTGTTGTCCTCAGAGTTCCAAAAGAAAATTAAAAAAAAAAATTTTTAAAGCTTATCAACCTCCGCCCCACCCACCAAAAAAAGAGGATTTCCAGCTTCTCTTGGAAAATTAGTAGAGCTGGCCGTGGTGGCCTCACGTGCCTCCCGGTTAGAGGGCAGGGCCTTGGTTTCTATCTGAATCCCAATTGTAGAAGCTGAGTTCTGTGAATAACAGGTGGGAAAAGAGACGGGCACATTCTATCAGATGACAGCGCTTTGGAATTTGGGGATTGGACGTCTTTACGGTAATTTATGTCTTGTCTTGTCATTACGGTAATTTATGTCTTGTCTGTAAAACAGAGTGTGATTCACCTGCTCGACTCTGTTCCTTATGATTTACAGTGGAGGAAGTTATATAATTGCCATATCCAGAAGAGGGGGAAGCTCCAATATCCCGAATAGAGCTTTTAAAGAGCTTTCGTGATCTTAAACTGAGTTTGTAGAGGTGTTTCTATTTCCGGAAGACATTGGAAATAGCTTTAAGTGTACGCCTGTGTTCAAATTGCTTCTCACTTGACTTGTAAATTCTCGCTTTGGTGTAATCAACACTCTTGTTATAATTTGCACATCAAACAGGAGGGCCCCCGTTCCTCTAGCTGGGGGAGATCGATTGAATTTCCAGCCTTTTGAGAAATTCACAACACTCCTGGTGGTTAAGGTTCTTTCTACATAATGTCTGGGACAGAATTAGCAACAGTTACTGCTCAGATAGGAGCTGCTTTTCTTTCTTTCACGGCACTGTGTGTGTTTGAAAGAGGATTGCCCCTGTGCCTGGTGAAAGAGAATTGCCCCTGTGCCCGGGTTAGAATGGGCGCTCAGAGAGGCTGCAGTCGCTCTTTCCTGGGCACTGGGTGCTTGATCTCCACTTGGGGCAGCCGATTCTTGGAAACGGGGGTTGCCTAGCTGTTCACACCTGAATCTCACCTGCATGAAGACACAGCCTCCTGACTGCAGTGCGTGGGAGAACTCCCCAGGGTCTCTGTCCCCGCCTCGCCCCCAGTCCTTCTCCTTCAATGACCCCCATCGCACCCACACCACCTCCACAGATGCCCCACTCTACTGCTCCTCGGCTGTTCCTGAGGGAGCACTGTCGCGCCTCCCTGGATTCAATCTTTCCTGTAGGAACCCTCAGTCTGCCGTGCAGGTCCAAGCCGGGCTCGGTCAGGGTGATGGGGGAGCCTCCGATCCAGCGTTGCCTGTGGGAAACTGGCCACATCTCATGGGGATGAGCCTCTCCGACCCACCAGCCAGGCCCATGGGGAGTGTGGCCTCCCATCCATTGTTACTGACCAAGGGTCTCCTTAATCAATAGAAATTGATCAGAGGCCAGATACGAAATTTAGGCAAGGCTTTATTGGGCCCCCTGCTGCAGCATGGGGGAGTTAGAACAAGTAACACTTTCCCTTGCTCATTTGCTCGGGGCGCGGGGGGAAGGGGTGGGCAGCGAGCTGGTGCGGGGCGGGGGGGCTGTGGGGTAAGGGATGCTGAGAGCTGGTTCCTTATATGGGGTGAGGGTAGGGGCGGGTCCAGGGGGTGGGACCAGAGGTGTGGCTTAGGTGGTCTGCCCACCCCTTTGGTGGTGGTGTGTGCAGGGGGCATGCGCAGTGCCCTGCTTTTGCTCCCAGCTCTTCAGAAGTGGCAGTTGGGCTTTTTGATCTTTTTGTATCTTGTTGTCCATAATTTGCCCCAACTGTGCATGCACGCAGTTATTTTTAGTCCCTTATAGTCCCTTTGTATTTTGTTGTTCCCGGAGATGTTTGTCCAGGTGCAAGCCCTGCAGCAAAGGGGCCCAGGTCCCAGGCCTGTCTCACCATGAATGGGGTGATGGACTCAGAAAGGAAACAGCAGAGCCTCCCATGATGCCCACTGCAGCAGGAGATTGCACGGTGGGTTTTCAAGGCCGCCACTATGGCTCAACCCAAATAGGGTTTGAATGAGGTGGGCGTCTGTTGGCATCAGGGCTGGTGTCACTGCTGTACCGGGGGTACACCTTCGTGGTCTCGAGATGTTATAGCTGCTGCGGCCACCGCACCTTCAGTCAGCAGGGCGAGGGTGGGGTGCAACATCTCCATCGAGAATGCACAGACGTTCCCAGCAGCCCGACAGCCACCTTCTCTTCCATCTCATGGAGCAGAGCTGGGTCATGTGGCCACCACTGCTGGGGGACTTAGAGGGAAAGGAGTCGGCTAAGCCCCTGCCGCTGGCGCTTCAGCTCCGCGCAGACTCCGTGTGGGGCAGTTCAGCCTGGACCCCGCTGTGCCTCCAGGCACTCACCTCTCAGGGACTAAGGTGACCTGGAAGGCTTTCTAATAGCCCAGCCTGGTGAGCCATTCCATACAGATGACATAGTTCATTCACTCCCTCCCAGAAAAGCATTTACATTTTCTTTGGAGGCTGAACTATAATTGGAAAGGAAGTGACTTTGGTTGTTGGTCCCCCTACCAGAAGCTCTCACAGTGTCCTGTTGTTCACCCCTCCCAGCGACCTTGTAGGTGAAGGAGATGCTATTACATGCACTGGGGCTTTTCTCCACGCCCCTCTGTTGTGTGGTAGCCATAGGGTTAGGGTGTGGATGCCAGATCCATTGGGGGGGGTCCCGATTGATCCAAGCAAATCAAAGTAGTCCCACCCCCTTGGCAGTGATGGGTTCAGAAATGGGCTCATGACCAATTTGGCTCAACGGGATTCAGCGGAAGTTTGCTGGGGCTTCTAGAATTTTTGTTTTCCTTGAGCTAGAGAGAAAGCCCCGGGAAAAGCTAGTTTCTATCTTCAGCTAAATGTGAACAAGAAAACCAGGAGGTCTGATTGCTCTGGTTGCCATCCTGGGACCCTGAGGGGAGCCCCATGGAATGAAATCAGCACTGTGGACAGCAGTGTAGACTGAGAAAGACCCTGGTCATTGAGGACATCATTTGAGGTGTCCGCAGCTGCCCGGAAGCCCTTGCAATCTACAGACTCCCAGGTGTGTGAGCCCATCAAATGTCCTATGCTTAAAGCCAATTTGGTTGGATTTCCTGTTACACCGAAAGCGCCTAACTGCTCCAGATGCAATGCCCATTTTAGAGACGAGGAAGCCAGTATCCAAAGGGATTAAGTAACTCGCCCGAGGTTGCATAGCCTGGGAGGCAGAGCTGGGCTCGGGACCAAGGTGTGACTCTTGTCTCCACACCCTGCAATTCATCTGTCTTTTCACTGGGATCGCTGATTCACATATTTCAAATGTTATAAGAACAGCTCAGACATGCCGAACTCACTCAGAAACTTGTCTCTGACTTTTCATACTTCCTCCCTGAGTTCAGAGCTGGGCCATTTCCTGTGCAACCAGGTTCTCTAGAACATCAATAGGCTTTCACAAATCACACTCAGGCCCGATCAGGCAGATTTATTACTTGTTTTCAGGCTGACATCGGTACTTTCCCCCCGTTGTTTTAAAATAGGCAGTAATGATGACTGCATAAAACAAATATATGCTGGGTAATGGCTTCCAATGTTATCTTATCACAGTACAAATGTCCCCTACCTGTGGGAAGGGTGTGGGTGAATGCTGGACATCCGTGAATTCTCATACTGTGGATAAAAGGATGTGAGTGCAGCAGTATACTCAACAAAAGTCTAAGAACTTTTTCTCAGAAAACTTAAGATCTGAGACCTGGACGGAATTGGGAGGCCAGCTGTCCTAGCCTCCCATCTGTGGTGAAAGGATCCCTTCCAGAGACCTATGGCCGGTCCCTTTGGAAACACTGCAGGTGAAGATGGCCTTCTCCATCCTCCTGGTCAGGAAGTTCCTGATGTTGTATTGACTCCACATGTACGTTTTGTTATAAGCAATGCCGCTGTTCTTCAGAGCATAATGGATACCAGCTCGTTAAAAGATAAAGGGTAACAAATCCTTTGTCACGTCTACTCCCGAGAAGATGGTATAATGAATGGGCCTCCAGGAGATGTACCTCCAACAAGTTGACCAAACCTGTTACCCCTTCACTCCCAACTCACCTGAGATAAAAATGGATACACAACCTGTCTATGAATCACACGTAGGCAAGGGGTCACGTCAAGGTTTTGTTTGGCTCAGAGGTGACCTTGGAGAGGGAAGGATGGCTTTGTTTTTCATTTATGTTCATTGCTTTCCAAAGCACAGATGTGTTTGGTGTCAAGAGTTCAATTATGGACCAGCAGTCTCCCACCATACTCTCCTTGTCTCTAAAGATACTCTGCAGAGGCAATCACTTTCAAATCTTCTAGCCATTTCTTCTGGTGCTTGTGCTTCTATTTCTCATCATGTGTTGATATTGTTATCTCTTGATTTGTCCTTTTTTTTTTTTCACCAAACAAAACCGAGTCATTTAATTGCATCCCAGAAGGAAGTTAAAGATACCTATAGGCATACAAAAAATATCCAGCAGCCCGCAAGGTAAAATTTACGATGTCTAGAACCACATCAACAATTATCAAGCTTGCAAAAAAGCAAAGGATGTACAACCCATAATAAAGAGAAAAACCATTGATTTTTCCATTTTAGGTATCCTCTTTTTTTTCCCAGTGCAGAAAAGAAGGATTTAGCATGCTCACACCCCCCCTCCCTGCCCCGTGCCCCTCCCCACCTCCACTCACACTCAGCCACTCCCTCTCCTGGCTTCCTGAGTTAGTGACATCACAAGTTTGGGTTGAGTCAACACTTAGTATTTACATTTTTAAAATTTATTTATTTATTTATTTTTGGCCGTGTTGGGTCTTCGTTGCTGCACGCGGGCTTTCTCTAGTTGCAGCGAGCGGGCGCTACTCTTCCTTCTGGTGCAAGGCCTTCTCACTGCGGTGGCTTCTCTTGTTGCAGAGCGTGGGCTCTAGGCACACGGGCTCAGTAGTTGTGGCTCGCGGGCTCTAGAGTGCAGGCTCAGTAGTTGTGGCCCACAGGCTTAATTGCTCCGTGGCATGTGGGATCTTCCCAGACCAGGGATCAAACCTGTGTCCCCTGCATTGGCAGGTGGATTCTTAACCTCTGCGCCACCAGGGAAGTCCCTAGCATTTACATTTTGATGACGATGTAAATCTTCTTCACAGCTGAGCCATAAAACAAAATCCAGAAGTAATGAAGAGGTATACTTGACCTCATGGGCAGAGAGAGCTTAAGCGCAATATGGGTGCCACAGCGCTCTCTGGAGTGCTCCAGACAGTGACCCAGACTGTGGGAAAGGGCTGTCCTGTGTTTGCACAGATCCAGACCAGACCAGCTCCTGA
The DNA here is from genome assembly GCF_937001465.1 of Orcinus orca. Classification (NCBI taxonomy): domain Eukaryota; kingdom Metazoa; phylum Chordata; class Mammalia; order Artiodactyla; family Delphinidae; genus Orcinus; species Orcinus orca. The sequence continues at coordinate 5,319,864 of NC_064563.1, read as the reverse complement.
GCTGGCAGGTGGGGTTTCCTTCCTGAGGAGGTTGGGAGTGTGGAGGGTTTGTGCAGAGGCTGAGTATAGAGAAGAAGCGAAGGGTGAACCTAAGGCAGTAGAACAATGCCATCAACTCCCCTCCACCCATGCGGAACCTTGCAGAAGGGTTTGAGTTTTTCCCCTTTTCCCTTGGGCTGTGGGAACAGTCATACAAAGTATCCTGCTTAAATGCTTCTCCCCTTTGAGGCAATTATCTCCAGTTATTCATGACCCTTCAGTGACTCACTGACCACCTAGGGTTTGCTCTGCATTGATCTTGCAAGGGCCAGGCAGTGGGGAGCACCCCCCCCCCCGTACCAGCCTCCTCCGGAGTGTTCTCTGGGAGTCTCCCCCAGTCCCATCACCACTCCACCGTGGTCCCTTTTTGCCCACTGCTCCTGCCTTGAGGAGGGGGGCCCCAGTGGGAGTTGGGGTCCCGGGAACACTGGGGGGCGTCACTCCCTGCGGGGAAGAGGAGGCTTATGCCTGTCTGCCTTCACTTGGATAAAACAGTCAAGGGGATTTTGTTTTTAAAATAAATGTTAAATGAACTTATTTACAAAACAGAAACAGACTCACAGACAAAGAAAACAAACATATGGTTACCAAAGTGGAAAGGGGGAGGGATAAATTAGGAGCTTGGGATGAACAGATACACACTACTATATATAAAATAGATAATCAACAAGGACCCACTGTATAGCATGGGGAACTATATTCAATATCTTGTAATAAACTACAATGGAAAAGAATCTGAAAAGAATATATATATGTGAAACCAACACAACATTGTAAAGCAACTATACTTCAATTAAAAAAATTAAAATACCATATGATATCACTTGGAATCTAAAATATGACACGAACATGTCTATGAAACAGAAACAGACCTCACAGATAGAGAATGGACTAGTGGTTGCCAAGCGGATGGGGGAAGGATGGAGTGGGAGGCTGAGGTTAGTAGCTGCAAATTATTATACACAGGATGGATAAACAACAAGGTCCTACCATATAGCACAGGGAACTATATTCAATGCCCTGGGGTAAACCATAATGGAAAAGAATATAGATATAACTGAGTCACTTTGCTGTACAGCAGAAATTATCACAACATTGTAAATCAACTATATTTCAGTAAAAAAAAAATTAAAAATAAACCAAACTTTGCTACTCTCCCAAGGAATCAGAAATTGAAACTTAAGTTTCTCTAATGTCCACCAAATAGGGTGGAATCAACCTTTAAGTCCTCAGTTACTAAATCTCCCCATATGTTTGTATAATGGATGCAGTCTCTGCATCTATCATTTTTATTTCTGCCCTAAGAAATTCTCCTATTGTTCCTGAGTTTTCAGTTTGCAGCCCCTTGATGGGGAAATAGAAATCTATAGGGATTTAATTATAAGTTCTAGTCCAAGAGTTATTTTTCAAGATCTATAGAGAGGAGTTGGACCCAGGAAAACCTCACTGCCTTTTATTTTTTCCTTTCTATTAATGGAAATGTTCAAATTACCTAAAAAACAAAACCCCCAAAACCAAGCACTTGAGCGTCCTTTTACATTTTCAAATGCTCAGCTTCAGTTTATAATTAACAAAAGTCTTCCACCTCTGAAACTCACAGTTACTTTTCTAAGCAGCTTCCTTAGAGCAGTTCCGTTTTAGCTGCTTTCTTTTATGGGTCCGTAAACCTGTGAAGATTCAGTTATGCAAAGGAGGTTACATGTGCTGTCTTCAAAGGAGGGGAAAGCCAGAAGTGGATGTGAAAAAAGCCATTTGGGTCGTTGGGGGTGTTTGCTTGAGAAAGTTGACCTTCCTCTTGTCTTCATTTGAGAGATGAATGTACCTCTGTTCAGACTTAGAGCTTACCCTTTGCAATTAATTGGGTTCCACCAAAACTCAGCCAGCAGCAGAGGTGACCAGAGAATCGATCTTAGATGCAATTTTAGGCCCTGCGATAATAATAACTAACAATAGGATTTAGTGACCTGCAAAGGGGCTTTTACAAATATTGACATTTTGGATCCTTAGAGCAACTGCACGGTGACAAGAATAGTGGAGAATATTTACTGAGTGCTGACTCTGTATCACATCCCGCCTACACATCTTCCAGGTTAACCCCTTTGATCCACACAATTGGTCCTCCTAGTACTGGCACCCGCTCTGATCACCTCAGAGAAGAAGACTGAGGTCACACGACTGGTAAGTGGCCGAGCCAGGATTTGAACCCAGGCTCCAGGCTCCAGGGTCTGTACTCTTAACCACTATGGGGTAATCGTCCTCCCTTCCCACGCTAGGGGTGGGGGAACCTGCTCATTTTACAATTTGGGAAACGGAGACCCACAGCCTAGCTTCTAGAAGTCCACACAGCTTGCAAGGGGGGAGAAAAAAAGAGTTAAAACTCACGGGTCTATTTCCAAGTCTTGTGTACCCCACACAGCAGACCACCTTCCTCTGCGACCTTGCTTACCAGGCAAACCTGGAACGGACCAGTTTGTCTTTCTGGCAGACAGGAACTAGGGCACACTCACCTCAGGCATAGAAATGAAGGGATCTCCAAACAAACAAACAAACAAACTACTCCACCATCAAAATAAATAGTAGCTATGAAATATTTTTTTTAATCAAAATTAATACAAAAATCCGTGATGATCAAGGCATCAAACATTTAAATAAAGACCATCTCAGTCCTGTCCCAAATTCTTTTTCAGGCCTTTCCCTCAATTCTGGCAAATTCTTATTTATTCCAATTCCTTCATGCCTTGCTCTTGAAGAAATACCTGAAAATCTTGAGATGTAAATCATTTATTCCAGGGGTATTTACATTTAATACCTTGGGTGTGAAGGAATTCGTTTCAGTGAGAATTGCCAGCATTGGGGAAAGGGCTTGAAAAGAAATTGGGACAGGACTGAGCCTTGTCTTTTATTTAAATATCTGACTTAGTGTTCATCATGGATTTCTATATTAATGTTGATTTTTTAAAATACTATTTGAGGGACTGCCCTGGCGGTCCAGTGGTTAAGACTTTGCCTTCCAATGCAGGGAGTGCAGTTTCGATCCCTGGTCAGGGAGCTAAGATCCCACATGCCTGGGGAGCTACTCAGAGAAGCTCATTAAGCCACTTGAGGCCAAACAGGAAGCAAGTGGTGAGTCAGGATCTGAATCTGATTTTTCTCTTCATCACAAAGCCCCAGGCAACAGTCTCTCCCAGGTGAATCAGGAGTAAACGGGAGAGAGCATGGTGGTGGTGAACAGACTATATATCACGAGATTCCATTTTCTAGGAAGAAAACCCCAAAGAGACAACTGCTTCAGGAGCAAATAGCACATAAAATAATTCTGAAGCGGTTTCTTAAGATCATTTTTTCAACTTCACTGAGGTACATAAACTGCACATCTTCAAGTGTAAAGTTTGGTCAGTTTGGGCGTAAGCAGACACCTGTGAAATCACTCCCACACCAAGATAACATTTTCATCACCCTCCAGAAGTTTCCTCATGCCCTTTTGTAATCCGTCCCTCCGTCCACCCGTGACTCCAGGCAAGATCTGCTTTCTGACTGGATTTGTTGGCCTTTTCTAGTATTTTATATAAATAAATTCATACAGTGTTGGGAATTCCATGGTGGCCTCGTGGTTAGGATTCCGGGTTTTCACTGCCGTGGCCCAGGTTCAATCCCTGGTCTGGGAACTGAGATCCCACAAGCCTCGTGGCCCAAAAGTAAATAAATATATGTATACGGTATGAATGACTTTTTCTTTGGCTTTTTTTCCCGCAGCATAATTGTTTTGAGATTTATCCATGCTGTTGCAAGGATCAACCGTTCATGCCTTTTTGTCACTGACTAGTATTCTGTTGTGTGGATGTACAATTGTTTATCCAGTCACCTGCTGATATTGGCTTTCCATATCTTAAATTTTTTATGTACATAAATAATACATTTTGAGATACTTGAACCTGCAATTCTGTGCTCTTCCTGAACTCCTAATCACTCCTATATGGCAGGGTAATGCTATGTGTCTCCAGGAACACAGAAAATGCACTTCCTGGCCCCTTTGCACACAGCCCCTATGGCTAGATTTGGCCAAGGCGGTGTGAGCAGAGGAGATGAGAATTGTTTCTCAGTGGAGGCGGCAAGCTGCCTCTGTGCAAGTGCCAGTTTCTTTCTTCCCCTTCGGCAGGGAGAGTGGAGGCTGTGATTAGCTGGCAGGACCACTGGATAGAACAGGTGAGGCCACAGCCTCACCAGATGGATGCAGTAGCCTTGGAGAGCCACTAGCCCTGCTGTGGACTTTATGTCCCGGAGAGATAACCTCTCCTGTGAGTCAGGGCTGTTTGTTACTGCAGCACAAGCCTAGCCTTTCCTGACAAACACACTTTAGCTTGGCACTAACACTCTCTTTTCAGACACCACAGGGAGGCCGTCCCAGCGAAATTTCTACCAAGGCTGAATGGAGTCCAATTTTATGAGGTTTTTACTATTTAGAATTGTCTAAGAAATCTACTAATATTGTAACATTACAGACCACCTTTCTCTTCGGTGGGTGGGAAAGAAATGTAAGTATTCAGAAGGGGAGCATGGGGAGAGGCAACAGGGAAAAGAAAGGAAAAAAAGGTGTGACTCTTTTTTTTTAATTTTTTATTATTTTTGTCTGTGTTGGGTCTTTGTTTCTGTGCGAGGGCTTTCTCCAGTTGCGGCGAGAGGGGGCCACTCTTCATCGCGGTGCGCGGGCCTCTCACTGTCGCGGCCTCTTCCGTCGTGGAGCACAGGCTCCAGATGCGCAGGCTCAGCGGCCATGGCTCACGGGCCTAGTTGCTCCGCGGCATGTGGGATCTTCCCGGACTTGGGCACGAACCTGTGTCCCCTGCATCGGCAGGCGGATTCTTAACCACTGCGCCACCAAGGGAAGCCCCAAGGTGTGCCTCTTTATCTTGTACCTGCAACTCCCCTACATTAACTTAGTTAATTGTCACAACTCTGAGGAGGTATTTATAGTCTCATTTTTACAAAGGAAAAATCTGAGACACGAGAGTTTCCTAGGATACACAGCTGCTAGGTAGCAGTTTCGGAGTTAAAGTCTACGTCTGCCTAACTCCCAGCTGCTCACTGTTTGTCCTGTTGGATTGGGAAATGCAGGAAGACATGAGATGAAGCTCCTCCCAGCATCCACCACCCCCTGCTACGTGCTAAGGCCAGTTAGCAGTGGTCCAAGGTAGACGCAGGCAGAAGGCGCTGGACAGTTGGCCACGGCAGCCAAAGCCTACCCAGCCCGGGCCAAGTAGACACAGTGAGGGGGTGTAGACAGAGCAGGGCCGGGAGTCAGAGCTCCTGGTCCAGACCTGCCTCTGTCCTGGGGGTTCTGTGGCCTCAGGCAGAGTCAGTTAACGTGTCGGAGCCTTGATTTCCAGTTTCAAGCAGGCATGATCTATAGAAAGCAGACAGGAAACCCAGAAGTGCTGGGCAAGGGCAGGCTTGTCCCAGGCTCTCTGGACACAGCTCCGGTGACATTTACAGGCAGGCATGATGTTATCACCAAAGGAGACCCTGCTTTCTGTGCCCTTCCCTTTCTAAGTACACCTTGTGCAGACCTCAGGACTCCAACTGTTCTCAGTAAGAAAGCACTTGGGAGAAACCTACCAGCTCAGGACCCTCTGAGACCAAGAACCACTTCATCCTAAGACTTGTCCTCTGAAGAATTTTGTCTCCTGGTGAAACTTCCCTCCCAAAGAGTATGGGCCTGGTGGAGGGGGCAGGTCGGGGGCAGGGGGGCCCTCACAGACCCTGAGGGTTTGCTCATTTCTGCAGATAGGGTGCCCTCAGAGGGGGGGAGGGAAGGGAACATTCCCTTTTCTCAGCCACAAAAAGACCCCACCTCCTCTGCTCCAAGGGCAGCGAGGGGGGGTGTCCCCAGCCCAGGGTAGAGGAGCCGAGCTAAATATATCACAGTTAGCAATTGAACATCTTGCATTTACGGGCATCAAGCCACAGCTAGATTATATAATATTAAGTAGATGAAATTACTGCCTTAGTAGGTTAGAACAGTCGCACCTACTATATTTTATCACTTGACAGATTCCGGGAAGGAGGATGTGCTCGTGGTAACTTTTAATATTTCTTTGCCCGTTCTTCCTTGATTTTTTTCTTTAAAAGCATTGGGTATGATCAGAAAGATAGATGCAATAACCATGCACCCGTTAAGTCAAGTTTCATCTTAATTTAAACAAAAGTAATTTTTTGCATATTAGGTAATAGAACTCTGCTAAGAGCTGGGAGTGGGAAAAGGCATTCGCCCTTAGCAGTTATACTTTTCTCAGGGAGAAGAGTCATTAAAAGAAGATTGTTGGGCTTCCCTGGTGGCGCAGTGGTTGGGAGTCCACCTGCCGATGCAGGGGACACGGGCTCGTGCCCCGGTCCGGGAAGATCCCACATGCCGCGGAGCGGCTGGGCCCGTGAGCCATGGCCGCTGAGCCTGCGCGTCCGGAGCCTGTGCTCTGCAACGGGAGAGGCTGCAACAGTGAGAGGCCCGCTTACCGCCAAAAAAAAAAAAAAAGAAGAAGATTGTTAGGGGGAATTCCCTGGCGGTCCAGTGGTTAGGACCCTGAGCTTTCACTGCCAAGGGTGCAGGTTCAATCCCTGGTTGGGAAACTAAGATCCCACAAGCCGTGTGGCACAGCCAAAAAAAAAAAGACTGCTAGGTTACTCGTATCACACAATCTGAAAAAATTATCAGAAACTAAAATTAAGCATCACCCTCTACTCAATATTCTGTAACAACCTATACAGGAAAAGAATCTGAAAAAGAATGAATATATAAGTATATATATAACTGAATCACTATGCTGTATGCACCTGAAACTAACACAACACTGTAAATCAACTCTACTCCAATAAAATGAAAACATAAAGAATAAATAAATAAAATTAAGCATCACTTCCTCTAAACAAACCCCACTCTGAACTATGTGTAAAATAGAACTAAAAATATTTGATTACGTGATAAAGGTCCTAGTCTCTGGATTTTATTCTTGGGTATTATACTCCATAGAAACAAATCATTGGTCAATGACAAATGTATTGAAGCATAAAATACTTGATGAAGGCTGTGATTATCACATGTGGTTTCTGAACCACACTGCCTGCACCCTGATGGGTTTATATTCCCTGCCTTTCACTCCATCCTCCATGGTGCTTCTAAGCTCTGCAAGTACGTAGTTAGTATAGCCACAACCTTAGTACTGAATAACAAGTTATTGGATCTGTTATATACCTGAATCCTTCGCTATGACCCATTGGATCCCTGGGTCCTTTAAAGGAAAGGTGCTTCATATAAATAGAGCTGTAGCAATGACAATGTATCCGTTGGCTCCCTGTGTGTTTCTCACTCACAGCACCCAACCCTGGCAGCCAGGGGCACTTGCTGGCGTGGATGGTGGAGCATTACTGGATTCACCCAGCCTCGCTGAAAAGTCAGCATACAAGGATTGTGAGCATAAACTCATGACATTTTAGGAAGCTCTGAGGTCAAATACATCACAGAAGAATTTTATACGAGCTGTTGTAAAAACCCTGGTCACAAACTCCTAGGGGTAAGGAAATGGGAGTTTAAGGCTAGATTCAATTACCATTGGGAAAAAAAGGGAGAAAGAGAAACCAGGTAGAACCATTTGCTGACCACAGACTATAGGAAGCAAAGCTCTCGGTTCCTGGATTAAATAACCGTTCATTAAGAGGTGAGCTTGTGATGACCACACACCTGTTTGGCACAGACGCAGAGAAGGGCCTTTGGGTGCTGGGTCCCCACTTTCTTTTCTCTTCTCCAATCAAGTTTTTAAATATTGGGTTGGCCAAAAAGTTAGTTCGGGTTTTTGCATAAGATGTTATGCAGAAACTGGAATGAACTTTTTGGCCAACCCAATAATTCAACATCCTATAACTATTCTAAATCCGGCCAGGCAAGCCTCACATTTGATCTTCATTGCTCCTTTTCAAAGTTCCATTTTTGTGGGTAATACTTTCTAGTACAATTTTTTTACAATAAACAGTAACAACACTGGCATGCTCACCACCTAGAAGGAACAAACAAATGCTGACACTTATTAAATAATTAAAAGCAACAGAACAGGGCTTCCCTGGTGGCACAGTGGTTGGGAATCCGCCTGCCGATGCAGGGGACGCGGGTTCGTGCCCCGGTCCGGGAGGATCCTGCGTTCCGCGGAGTAGCTGGGCCCGTGAGCCGTGGCCGCTGGGCCTGCGCGTCTGGAGCCTGTGCTCCGCAATGGAAGAGGCCACAACGGTGAGAGGCCCGTGTACCGCAAAAAAAAAAGCAACAGAACAAACGTTACAGATAAAATGAAACCCTCCGCCCCGGTCCCAGATCCCCTCCCCAAGGCGCGCATGATCACAGACTTGGCGTGCGAGCTTTTGGCTCCGGTTCTATCCTTTCCCTGCATGGACGTACATTATAACTGGGGCACCCTGTCTCTGTGTCATCCCTTACAGGGATCCCACCTCCTGCTGGGAGTTGCTGTTTTCACTCATCACAGAGACTCAACCACATGAGCACAAGCAGATCCGTTCATTCCTGGAATCTCCGTGTGTGTCCCCCACCCCCTCCCCTCATGTCCCTCTCCCCCTACCCCGGGATGTTCCCGCTGTCACTGTCGTTATTCCCAACGTGATGGCCGTTCAGGTGGTTTCCAATTTATCGATATTTCAAACGATGCTGCGATTTCCCAGACTTCAGTTGGATTCAGCTTTCCTGGGTATGACCCAATGGCTCGGCCAAACCCTGCACAGACTTACACTCCCTCCAGCCCTGCCTGAAATGCTGGCCTTCCCCCACCTGCTCTCACTTGGTTTTGTCAGACTTTCTGATTTCCCCTAACCCAATGGGAAGTCTTTGGGGTTTTAACTTTCATTTCCCTACTGATGAGAGCTTGGACACACACTCACCTGGGGATGTTGTCCATCCTGATGTCCTCTTATGAGCACTGTCTGTCCCTGTCCTTTGCTATTTTTCTACTGCAAAGTTTGTCTTTTTCTTATGAATTTATGGCTCTTTGCATATTCTGAATATAATCCTTCAATCTGTTTTTATTTGTTGCAAATATCTCCTAGCCTGCCATCAGCCTTTTAACACTTTTATGGTGCCTGCTCTATTACAGATGTTTTTCATTTCGATGAACTCAGATGTATCCACTTTTTCATTTGAGTTCAAGTTTTGTTTTTCACATATAGGTTTTCAGTCCCATCAGGATCGGTGAGCTAGAGATCTAACTTTATTTATTTATTTTTGCGGTACGCGGGCCTCTCACTGTTGTGGCCTCTCGCGTTGTGGAGCACAGGCTCCAGACGCAGAGGCTCAGCGGCCATGGCTCACGGGCCCAGCCGCCCCGCGGCATGTGGGATCTTCCCGGACCGGGGCACGAACCCGTGTCCCCTGCATCGGCAGGCGGACTGTCAACCACTGCGCCACCAGGGAAGCTCTCTAACTTTATTTTATTTTTTCCATTTCCATTTTTTCTATTGGGATAAACAGCTGTTCCAATACCCTTGATTTGTAGGGCCACTGCTATCACATCTCAAGCCCCTAACATATTTAGGATGGTTTCTGGGCTCTTTATTTAGTACCATTTTTTGTATCTTCTTTCTACCTTTTCTACCCAATTAATCTACATGGCTGCGAGAATCTAGTAAGTATATGAAGTGGTTATTTGATTCATTTAGAATTTACATGGAGGGAGTTCTCTGATGGTCCAGTAGTTAGGACTCCACACTCTCATAGCTGAGGGCCCGGGTTCAATCCTTGTGTGAGGAACTAAGATCCCGCCCACCTCGAGGTGTGGCCAAAAAAAACCAAAAACCTTTACATGGAAAAGCCATAGGTAATTTTTTTGGCTTAAGGAAAGAGCCCTGTTGAAGGGGGGTGGCGGGGCGACACCCCCTCTCTTTGGGTGGAGTTTGGTAAATGTGGAATAAAACAGAGAATTAGGGTGGGAGGGGTTGGGGGTAGGAGGAAAGAACTCAAGTTTATCTAGCACCTAAAATGTGCCAGATGTGCTGATTACTTCATTTCCTCTTTTCAACAGCCCTTTGAAATAAGCTTTATTTGTACTCATTTTCTAAATGAGGAAACAGGTGACCAAGAGGAGTACCATGACTTCTCCGAGTCACACGGTGAGTGAGAAACAGAACTGGGGCTGATACTTCAGCCTGTCTCCAGAGACCTTTGCCCCTCTGTTTTGCCACAGAGATGCAGCTGGACCAGGCCATCTCAGCCAGAAGTCACTTTGCCCCAGTCACACGACCATCTGAGCTCTGGGCTGGGACCAGACCATGATTGTATACCACACACATGATCTGGTTACTCTATACCACCCCAGCCAAAGAGGAACGATGACTCTACAATCGCAGGCGGGAAGCAAGATTTCTGCTCAAGTCACTCTCCTACTGAGATGTGTCAATACTATCGGGCGGCTGGTGGCCTGTATGCCTTCATGTGCACTAGAGGAAAAGGCCCCTGGCGCTTCCCCACCCTGGGTAGACACGGCCTGATGAATGGGGCTTGGCCAGCAGAGTGCACGCTGGACTCAGCCGTGAGCCCTTCCCCAGGTGCCCTGTGCAGCCGTAGGTGGGAACACGAAGTGGTCTGACTCCAGGACTTGTTCTGTTTCTCCTCCAACCCACTGTCTTCGACGAGTGCCTCACCACCTTTTCCAGTTCCAGACCGTTTGGTTGAGACCAAAGGCCAAGCATTTCAACCTTCCAGTAGCAACTAGGTAACAGCAAGGCATTGTTACTCACCTGTCGATGTGCCTGTCTTATTTAACTGGAGCTCTGCTTAATTCATACTGGAACATAATGCATACTAGGTCATAAAATCTCTTTGTTAGGAAAAAAATAAGTCAAAGTAGTGATGCCAAATGTTGTCACGGCCAGACCTCTTAGGACGAAGAGAGTTCTCTGCTCAAGCATAAATTACTAGTAAGTGGGTCTGAGTGGTACATCACCATAAAAGCCAGTGAAAGGAGTTGAATTTTTGCATTAGCTCATAGCCACTAGAGATCTGACTTTGAGAATGATTTTTTTCCCCTGAAAAGTTTTTTTTTAATTGAGGTATAATTGATATATAATATTATGTTATAACTGAATCACTTCGCTGTACACCTGAAACTCACACAACAGTGTTAATCAACTATACTCCAATAGAAAATAAAAAAAATTTTTAAAGACCAAAAAAAACCACCCCACTTCATATTCGTTTCGGGTGTACAACATAAACATTCAATATTTGTAAATACTGTGAAACGATCACCCCAGTGTTTAGTTACCATCCGTCAGCATACAAAGTTACATATCTCTGTGTGTGTGTGTGTGTGTGTGTGTGTGTGTGATGAGAACTTACAGGGTTTACTCCTTGGCAACAAGAACCACTTCCTTGAAAGAAAAGTCAGACTACGTTGGATTTCTCAATTCCCAATAGAATCCCTACTTTGGGAATACCCAGGAGCTTTTGTTACCAACCGCATCCCCGAGTGATTCCCCTCTCTTTCTAGAGGTGGACAAGTCTCCAAAGTGCGTCCACATGAGAGTCACTTGTCTAGGATCACAAACTGCAGACACGAGTCCGAAATGATGGCAGCCCCTCCCATGTGTAGAAGATCATCTGAACACAGAACTGCAGAGGACGGTGAGCGCCGGCATCTAATTATCCAAAAGACATGGTAAAACAGTTGTGACTGCGCCAGAAATATGATAAGCTAGGAGGAGTGGAAACAAATGACTTCATTGAGTTTAAGGGGGGGAAAATGGATTCCACGTGTCCCCAGTCCAGATATTATTCTCAGAAGACCATGTTTGGGCTTCCCTGGTGGCGCAGTGGTTGAGGATCCACCTGCCAATGCAGGGGACACGGGTTCGATCCCTGGTCCAGGAAGATGCCACAGAGCAACTAAGCCCGTGCGCCACAACTACTGAGCCTGCGTGCCGCAACTACTGAAGCCCATGCACCTAGAGCCCGTGCTCTGCAACAAGAGAAGCCACCGCAATGAGAAGCCCGCGCACCGCAACAAAGAGTAGCCCCCGCTCGCCGCAACTAGAGAAGGCCCGCGCACAGCAACGAAGACCCAACGCAGCCAAAATTTAATTAATTAATTAATTAATTAATTTTTTAAACAAAACAAAAAGACCGTGTTCAATAGCTGAATGAAGCAAAGAACAAACGAACGCCCTTCAGGGAGAAATGGAGAAGCGGGAACAAATCACTGGCTGTTCTGTATTCATGCCTCTTCCTGACCGAGCAGCCACTGGCCTAGACTTGATCGAGTTAAGACACTTGCTACTCCGTGTTCACTTTTTACCTGGACTCTTGTCAGCCTCCTTGTTAATTTCTTCAGTTCAGTACCTGTCCTCCAGGCAATCCTTTAATGAAAAAGACAGTAAAATGATGAACTTTGCTTTAGCCTTCTGGGTAAAGAAACAACCACTTCATTTGCTCTTTGGAAAGGGGACCCTTCTCTGCCTTTGCTGCAGTCCTCAGAGTGACCGGGAGGACAGCCTGCAGCCCCAGGGGTTGGTGGTGATGCAGACATTCTGCAACACCAGATTCGGTCCCCAGCCAGGCCTTCTGTTCGAGCTGAGTGCCACGGATTTCTCTCAGCAACACGTGGCCCCTTTTCTGGTTCTCCATTTGCTGCTGCTGGTTTTCCTCCTGTTGCATTTTCCAACTGGGTCTGTGTCCCAGCTGTGTTTCCAACAATACCTCCAAACTTGAAGGGACTTGGCACTCGTTGCTTTTGGTCACTGGTGTGCTACGAATCAAGCTTGTGAAAGCCGCTTCCCGGGAGATTAACACGGTCTCATCCCACTGGCAAAGCTCTGCACCTTCACTGTCCTCATCTGCCACAAAGCCAACCAAAGTTCCAGGTAGGCTTTGACAGAAAAGCCTGGAATTGGTTCCCAGGATTGAGCCCTGACATTTGGCATTTCTATTAGCCAGAAGAGAGGAGAAAAGGTTTCCTTTTACCTTGCCCCTTCCCCTGAACCCCTGACTGACCAAAAATAAAAAAGAAGTAATATCTAATTCATCTTGCTTCATTTGAGCAACGAACAGTTTGCCTGTTTTAGCTAAAGAAACTCTCCTGTTACATAGTAAACAGGCCAAATAAGGAAATGATCCACCTTGCCAAGTTCACTCACCCTAATTTTGTGGGCACGCCTTATCTGACATGTAACAATAGAATTTCAACATTGGAAGAGATTTGAAAAGTCTCAGAGTCCAACCATCCAATGATGTTCCAATATCCTCTGTGCATGAGGCCCCAATACTGACTGCACATCAGAGTAAATAAAGGCACTTGTTCAAAATGACCATCACTTGGCCTCACCCCCATGAGGCTCTGATCCTATAGAAATCAGAGGTGGACCTATTTATTTTGATTAACACCCAGGGGATTTCTGGTGCAGCAGCTCCACAGGACAGTGTTCCAGAACCGCCACACAGTGCGGCAGTGTTGAGGGACTTGGCCAAGAGTCAAAAGCCTTCCTGAGTCTCCTCCAGCACCTGACCCTCACTGCTTTCCAAAGTAGCCGACTGTTGAACATTCTTCCTCCATCTCAGGGAAACATTTCTTCCTCCAGCTTCTTCCTGCTGACTCTACTCCTGTTACAGAGTCCAAACTCATTCTGCTCTCCCCACGATAGGCCAATAAATTGGGAGATGAGATTTTGGGGCAACAAATAGCAACTTTATTCAGAAAGCTGGGAATCCGGGAAGATGGTGGACTAATGTCCCAAACAACTATCTTACCCAAGTCAGAATACAGGCTTCTTTTATACTAAAAGGGGAGGGGGTGTGGTTGGTTGTCACAAACTTCTTGGTGTCAGAATCCTTTGTTCTTCCAGCTGTCCAAGTAGGTCAGGTCACGATGTTCCTGTAAACCTCCAATAAGACAAATGTTATTCTCTGTTCTGCAACTTTTTATCTCTATATGAATAGAAAATGTTATACCCTTAAAGGTCAGAGCCTTGCAAATGGGCTATCCTGTATATTTGAGGCTCTAGACAACATTTTTAACTGGAAGCAAAAGCAATAGATTACAAAGATGAAAGTGAAAGAAACAGATCCAATATGGAGTCAGATTCATTCTTGTCAATCACACTACTACCCCGTGGAGCTGCACAGACCCGTCCGATCACTGGTGAACCTTTGGCTCTCTGAAGATGGAGCTCATAGTCTGTCCTGGGATCTTGTCTCCAAACTTCTGTCACGGTTCCTGTGCAGCTTACATCTGACCTTCTTCCCGGGGGTCTTCCCTCTTGAGGGTGGACCTACCTTTGGGCTTTCGAATTCAATAAATCTAAATTCTAACATGGTGTTTCCTCTCCTAGCTGGTGGCTGGGGCATGGTCTTTAGCTTTTGTGAGCCTCCATTCAGTCCTCCATGGGGTGAGGATGAGACGACCGGTCACACAGCTGAATGTGGGGGACAGTGCAGAGCCAGCCACATGGTGGGTCTCCACAGCAGTCTCCTTCCACCTCCTGGTCAGTGCGTCTTTCTCTCGAGTGCAGTGGTTCAAGCAGCACCATTAAAATAGAAATGTCATGTGAGCCACAAATGTCATTTTTCACACATGTAATTTTAAGCTCTCTAGTAATCACATTAAAAGAGTAAACATAAACAGTCACATTCTTTTTAATAATATATCCTATTTAGAAACAACCTAAAAGTCCATTGACAGATGAATGGATAAAGAGGATGTGGTACATATGTACAATGGAATATCACTCAGCCGTAAAAGAATGAAATAATGCCATTTGCAGCAACATGGATGGACCTGGAGATTAGCATAGTAAGTGAAGTAAGTCAAAATGAGAAGGACAAATATCATATGATATCACTTATATGTGGAATCTAAAGTGTGACACAAATGAACTTATCTATGGGAGACTTCCTTGGCCATCCAGTGGTTAAGACCCCATGCTCCCAATGCAGGGGGCACGGGGTGGTCAAAAAAGAAAGAAAGAAAATGAACCTATCTACGAAATAGAAACAGACTTACAGACGTAGAGAACAGACTGGTGGTTGCCAAGGCGGAGGGGGGGGTAGGGGAGGGATGGAGTGGGAGGTTGGGATTAGCAGGTGCAAACTATTATATACAGGATGGATAAACAACAAGGTCCTACTGTATAGCACAGGGAACTATATTCAATATCCTGTGATAAACCATAATGGAACAGAATATGAAAAAGAACATATAATTGAATCACTTTGCTGTACAGCAGAAATTAACACAACACTGTAAATCAACTATACTTCAATAAATTTTAAAAAATAATGCATCCTATTTAACTCAATTTATCTAAAATATTTCAACATGTGATCAATAATGAGTTATTTTACATTCTCTTTTTCACCTTACATCTTGAAAATCTGGTATGTGCTTTACTCTTCCTGCAAATCTCAATTTGGACTAGCCTCACTTCAAGTGCTCAAGGGCGACGTGTTGGATGGTGCAGGTTTAAAGCAATAACCGTTCCTAAACGATGCATTAGCCCTTTCCCTCTCAGGAGCCTCCCTTCTGAGGCTCTTACCCTTGGAAAGCTTTTCTGTCCCTGAAGATTAGTCTCCAGTCAAAATCACAGCTTCTCTCCCACATCTGCACTGTTAAATCCTAGGATAGCCATTCAGTATTCAGTCGTCATTCTTTGAGCACCACGTAAGCTAAGAACTGGGGGACACTGGTTCCTGCCCTCAGGGGGTTTGAATCTAGTTAGGCTATATACCCACAGAGCTATAAAAACCAAGGCAGGGCTTCCCTGGTGGCGCAGTGGTTGAGAGTCCGCCTGCCATTGCAGGGGACACGGGTTCGTGCCCCGGTCCGGGAAGATCCCACATGCCGCGGAGCGGCTGGGCCTGTGAGCCATGGCCGCTGAGCCTGTGCTCTGCAACGGGAGAGGCCACAACAGTGAGAGGCCCGCGTAACACAAAAAAAAAAACAAAAAAAAAACAAGGCAGAGTTATTATGTACATAAAAACATAACTATATTGAGGAAAGGTTTCATTGTGTTACTGCTGACAATAGAATCCCTCTTGGAGTTGTTTGCACCGCTGCTGTGTAGACCCCTACCTTGCTTTACCCACCCTCACAGATGTCGGATGTGGATGGCTCTTTTTCTTTGGCTACATGGGGCTTGGGGGTATTCAAAGAAGTGGTTGGGCTGATGCAGTGCCCACAGAGCCATGATGGGGAAGCCTGGGGAAGAGGTGATGCGGAGAATGTTCCCACATCCTATACCCACACCCCTGCCCAAGACAGGTGCAGAGCACACATCTCACAGACGGTTTTAGAACTTCGGGGGAGATGAGACAAGAACTGAGCTGGTCAGACCTAGGCCAGTTGTTCTCAAACTCTGCTGTCATTAGAGTCACCTGGAAAGTTGCTAGTAGTCCCAAATTAATGAAACCGGAATCTCCAGCGTTAGGATCCAGGCTTCAGGATGTTTTTTTTTTCTTCCAGTTTTATTGAAAGTTAAGTGACACGTAGCGCTGTATAAGTTTACGGTGTACAGCATCATGATTTGGCACACGTACATCATGACATGATGATCTCAATAAGTTTAGCGAACATCCATCCTCTTGTATAAATACAGCAGTAAAGAAATAGAAAAACATCGTTTTCCTTGTGATGAGAACTCTTAGGTTTTACTCTCTTAACAGCTTGCATTTCTACCATAAAGCAGGCTTAATGATATTTATCGCACTGTATATTACATCCTAGTATATATTCATCTCATAACGGAGTTTGTGCATTTTGATGGCCTTCATCCAATTTCCCCTCCTCCTACCCCCCCCACCTCTGATAACCACAAATCTGATCTCTTTCTATGAGTTTTTTTTTTGTTTTTGAAGCATAATTGATGACCTATAACACTATGTTACTTTCAGTTACACGACATAGTGTTTCAATATTTTTATACATTTTCTTTTTTGTGTGTGTGGTACACAGGCCTCTCACTGTTGTGGCCTCTCCCGTTGCGGAGCACAGGCTCCGGATGCGCAGGCTCAGCGGCCACGGCTCACGGGCCCAGCCGCTCCACGGCATGTGGGATCTTCCCGGACCGGGGCACGAACCCGCGTCCCCTGCATCGGCAGGCGGACTCTCAACCACCACACCACTAGGGAAGCCCCATATTTTTATACATTTTTAAATGATCACCGTGATAAGTCTAGTTATATGTCATCATGTAAAGATATTACATAGTTAGTGACTCTATTCCCCACGCTGTACATTTCATCCCTGTGACTCATTTATTTTGCAACTGGAAGTTCATACCTCCTAATTTCTCTCACCCATTTCTTTTGTCTCCCATCCCGCTCCCCTCTGGCAACCACATGTCTGTTCTCTGTATCCATAATTCTGTTTCTGTTTTGTGATGTGTGTTCATTTACCTTGTTTTTCAGATTCCACATATATGTGAGATTATACAGTATTTTTCTTCCTCTGTTTGACTTATTTCATTTAGCATAATACCCTCTAGGTCCATCCATGTTGCCGCAGATGGCAAGATTTTATTATTTTTATGACTGAATAATACTAGACTTCAGGATATTTTTAAACACCCCAAAGGATTCCAGTGCAGCAGAAGTTGAGGACCAGTGACCTTAGGAAGGGCTTCTCAAACTTTAACACGTACACAAAGAATCTGGGAATCTTAAAATGCAGATCCTGATTCCACAGGTCTACAGGGGGCCTAAGATTCTGCATTGCTATGTGATACCTAATCTGGTCTAGAAAGTAGCAAGGTCGAGATTTTAAGGAGCCGGGAGACCCTTCTCATCATGGGGCTGTGTGATGCTCTCTGAGGCTTCAGAGGCTGGGAAATTCACTTCCAGCTGGGAGGACAGGTCTCAGGCAGAGGAAACAGTAAAGCTGGAGCATGAAGACAGGTGGGAAGGGCAGGGGTGCATTTCAACAGGAAAATAACCATTTCTTGTCGCCACAGAGAGTCGCCACACCCCACAGCCCAAAAAAGGTGTATGTTTGGGAAAAGGGGTTCCCTGTGAAGGGCACAAGCTGGAAAGACAACCAAAAGCAAGTTCCGAGCTGAGAGAAGGTCTGGAATTCAGGCTTAAGCTACCCTGGAAAGCCTACCAGGTTTTGACGTAAAGTGCAGCTTCCTGGAAACATCTAGTGACTTATCTGTGCAACTAAATAGCTAAAGATAGAAATACAGCCAGGCAGTTATGCACTGAGGGATTTACAAACAAAGGGCATTGGGATGTGAAAATAGATTGAATAAGCACAGCCAGATGGGTTTTGAAAAATCCCGAAGTTCTGACTCCAGCAGGTGCTCCTGAGGTGGGGCAGGGGAGAAACTGACAAACCCAAAGTAGCCAAAATACCCAACACCTACTTTGGGGAGGAAAGAAACTGTAAGTTTCCCTCTCTTATCTCCTGTTACACTAGCACTATATCCCAGATCCAAACTCTTCAGCTAATGTGTCCAAGCGGTTGGGCAGGCTCCCCAGTTAAAGCCAAATATCTCGTTTTATTTCCCCCTAATTCCCCTGAATATCAGTACCCCTGCCTCCTAGCCTTTGAGCACTTTAGGATTAGAACATGTCGTCTGGTTCCTGATCCCTTCTGCCACCCGCCCCCCACGCTGGCTGCACTCTCTCATCCCATCACATCCTGAGCACACAAACTCAGCCCGGGTGCCCCCCCTCCCAGCCCTCCTGACGTTATAAGGCAGGTGCTGGCTTTCCATAAAGCTGCTGTGGGCTGACCCACAGAGCTTGCTCCCCACTCTCTGTCCCACAGCTGTTTATGCCTGATTTAGGTACAGCGTCATCTTCATCTTTGACTTTGCAGTTGTTTTGGATGGCAATCATCTGAACCCCATTCCCAAGTTTGGGGCAGTCCCCCCGCCCCGAATGTGTCCACCTCCCATCACAGCCAAAAAAAGGCAGATTCTAGCTGCCTCCCTGACCCAACCATGTGTTTGTTGACACGCGGATCAGTTTAGCAAATACGATGCTCCCCAACAAGACTTGGAATCTGGAGACGGGAGACTGAGAAGCAGAGAGAGGAAAATACCCTTCAAAAAGTTCCTGTGCTGCCTAAGTCAATCAGGTCCAGTTCCCACAGTTTACAGGGTCAAGATGTTCAAGGTGGTACCCAAAAGGCAGGCAGGGACGCAGTCCCAGAGTCTGTGTGGTTGGGAAACCTACACCATGCTACGCGTCCTCACACCAGGGTCACACACCATCCCGGTTTTCCTGGGATTCAGGGGGTTCCCGGGATGTGGGACTTTCTGAGCTAAATCTGGGATGTGCTGGGCCAAGCTGGATGGTTGGTCAGCCTAGAGTAAGCCAGCGGACATAAAAGAGTTTTGGGGTCTACTTAGCTGCAAGTAACGGGACTCATGAATAGGTCCTGGAGAAAAGCAGGATCCCAGGAACGCCCTCCGCAGAGACAGCCTGCCGATATCAAAGGAAACGCTCAGTGATTTTATGAGGGTGACTCATTCAAAGTATTTTGATGTGAGCAGAGGCAGATTTACCAGGAAGCAGGCTTCTGGGGAGGCTACATCCGTCCCTGGGAGGCCCTGGAAGGGGCACAGTGAATATTCACAGGATTGTATTTTTTTTAATTCTACAAAAGTAAGATTTTCTTTTTTTACAACAATAGGTTAAGATGCCTATCTCTTTCCTTTCTGACTTCCGCTCCTGTCAAGCGGTGAGTATTGGAGGGACCAAGGGCATTTTGGGAAATTCTGCTAAGGGGACGTGAAGCTTAGAATACAGTTCATTTGGGTACAGTGGGATGTATTTGTGTAGTCACTGCCACTTCCTCGGATGATTAAGCTGTTTCTGGCTGAGCTGGTGTGAGAAATGCACAAACCTAACCTTGAATGTTTTATCCAATGTCCACAAAAAGTGCTTTTTCAACACACAAGGATGCAGTGTTGAATTATCCGTAACTTCAAAGCCTGAGAGTGGGTTAATAGAAAACTCTGAAAAGGATGGGAACTGCTTTGAAAAGACAAGTGTGGTCGCTCAAGAAACAGAGATAGCTGGGGCCCTAAAATACTTCTCTCCACACAAAGAGGAGCTCTGGGGAGCAGACACATTCCTGTCCCGGATGCTTTCTTTTGGACTGGAACTGGTCAAACTTGAAACTCCCTTTAGTTAGGAGAGAGAGCAGGTTTGGGAGCTTGAGGGTCTAACAGGGGCTATTTAAGTGTGAGATAAAAGTTTAAGGAGGGGGACTTCCCTGGTGGTCCAGGGGTAAAGAATCCGCCTTACAGTGCAGGGATGTGGGTTCGATCCCTCGTCAGGGAACTAAGATCCCACGTGCCATGGGGCAGCTAAGCCTGCACGCCACAACTACTGAGCTCGAGTGCGTCAACGAGAGCCCTCGTGCTGCAGACTACAGACCTCACGCACCCTGGAGCCCGCACGCCACAACTAGAGAGGAGCCCGCACGCCACAATGAAAGATCCCACATGCCTCAACAAAGATCCCACGTGCCGCAACTAAGACCTGATGCAGCCAAAAGTAAATAAATAAAATAAATATTTTTTTAAAGTTTATATCAATACAGAAATAGACTCAGAGACATAGAAAACTAACTTGTGGTTATCAAAGGGGAAAGGTGGGGGGAGGGATAAATTAGTAGCATGGGATTAACAGATACACATTACTGTATATAAAATAGGTGAACAACAAGGCACTACCATATAGCACAGGGAACTATACTCAGTATCTTTTAATAACCTATAATGGGAAAGAACCTGAAAACGAATGTACAGTAAATCCCCTACCTACAAATGAGTTCCATTCTGAGAGCACTTTTGTAAGTGCAATTTGTTCGTAAGTCCAACAAAGTTAGCCTAGGTACCCAACTAACACAATCAGCTATATAGCACTGTACTGTAATAGTTTTATAATACTTTTCACACAAATAATACATTAAAAAAGACAAAAATAAAGAAAACAGTTTTAATCTTACAGTGCAGTCCCTTGAAAAGAACAGTAGTGCAGTACAGCAGCTGGCCTCCAGGGGCTGGCATCGAGGGAATAGCAGGAAGAGTTACTGACTGGAGGAGGGAGGGGAGGTGGGAGATGGTAGAGCTGAAGAATCGTCAGCAGCAGGAGAGGGAGGACAAGCTGCAAGGTCACTCATGCCTGACGCCCATGGAATGCAGTTCGCGTCTTTGAAAGCTCGCAGCGTGAAGGTTCGTATGTAGGGGACTTATGTATACGGCTGAATCACTTTGCTGTACACTTGAAGCTAGTGCAGCGTTGTAAATGAACTATACTTCAATTTTTAAAAGATGCTAGATGATGATGTCAGAAATTGTCTTTGGAGAGAGAGGATGGAGTGATGAAGAAGGGGGTGTGCCCCCCACCAGGTGGGATCAGGCTTCTCCCCATGCCCTGGCATTGCTAAGAAAACCAGCACTGAGCATGTTTTGGGGTTTGACGCCTGGGAACTCGTTAAAGGCAAGGTCTTCCTGATGCTGTCTGTATCAGCAACACGCGGCAGAGGGCCTGGACCCCAAAGCAGGCTCTCCAGAAATGTTTGCTGAATTTCACTCAAACGTCATGCAGGACCTATGACGGCTCTGACAGCCAGTGCCCTGCCACTGACCAAAGGGTAATAACAAGAAAGTACTCTCCTAAGAAAAGGTGGACATAGACAACCAGTGGAGGGGATTCTGGGACCGCAGATCCTTTCCCTTCCACTCGCAATGCTCAGCTGAGCCCAGGGACTCTGTGGTCGCAGCAGAGGTGAGGGGACAGAGGACCTCCTGGTCCCCTGTGTAGAAGCCAAAAGAAGAGCAAAAAGTGCTCCAGGGAGAACAAACAAAAGAGGGGAAGGAAAACAATCGCACTGATTTGAATCCCTGTATGTCATCACATGTGTGCCTTTAAGTGCAATTGTACATAAGGAGGGATCTTCCCTGGGGGTCCAGTGGTAAAGAATCTGCCTTGTAATGCAGGGGCCGCGGGTTCGATCCCTGGCCAGGGAACTAAGATCCCACATGCCGCGGGGCAACTAAGCCCACGTGCCGCAGCTACTAAGCTCGTGCGCCTCAACTAGAGCCCACATACCGCAAACTACAGAGCCCACGCACCCTGGAGCTCGTGCGTCACAGCTAGAGAAGAGAAATCCCGCACACCACAACTAGAGAGGAGCCCACGCGCCGCAATGAAAGATCCCTCGTGCCGCAAATAAGACCCGATGCAGCCAAAAATAAATAAATAAAATAAATAAATAAATCTTAAAAAAAAAAATTGTACATAATGAGGTAAACGCAAATCAATTTTTCCAAGCTCCTAGAACAGGGATCCTTAATGGGCAGGTGGCGACACCTTGGTACCAAGAACCCTCCTGGATGCACTGTCCAGTTCTAATGTACAAAAACAATCTGGGCTGCAGCTGAGGGCAGATGCTGCCTTGATAGCTCTCTTCCAGGTGGGACACTGAGTAGGGGGGCTCAGTGTCAGGCATCTCTGACTTTGAGCGAACAAAGAAGGAGTTCCCTGGCATTGGGGACAGTGGGCCCAGTGGGTATGTAAGAAGGCACCTTGAGGAAGTGAGAAGCTCTGAAGCCCCGCCCCCCCACCAGGAAAGGGGTGGAACAGTGCCATGTGCAGTTAAACCCCCCGAAGCACGCCCAGAGGGGGGCATCACCCCCATGGTGCTGGATCACCCTTCACTCATTCCTCGTGTTTCAGAAAAGTCAACTTCATAACTTTCTCAGCTTCCATGGGGATTTTTGTTTGTTTGTTTGATGGATTTTTTTTCTTTTTTAAACTCTTACTTTTGAAATAACAAAACAAGGAAAATAGGTATACTAACCTGTGTATATATACATACTTCTAAATATTTCTATATGTAACCATCTGTATGTATACTAAGCTAAACATGAGTTCACACTGATGTATCCAGCTCTAACCCACTATCACACGGGGTATCCTGCGCTCCCACCCTCACAGTGGCTCCCTCCACCCCGCCATCCATGTATGGAATAGTTCAATTCCAGTGTACCTGTATAGCAATGTCAGCATGGTTAACCCACACCCCCAGAGAAAAATTGTATTGCCTAGAGGATGGCGCTTATATATAATTTCTTTTGCCTTTAGTCTTACAGACCCCACTCATTTCCAAAGTTACTTAGGTCAACACTTTTCCTTACCCCTTCAGTGAAGTTGTTCACATATTTTTAATACAGTTTGTTTTGTCACTTTCTGAATTCCGTCCTAGGATTTTTGCCAACCTCCTAAATGATTTTTTTGGAGTTTACAACATGCATTAAGTTTCGCTATGTGTGCTATAAAGTTCTGTGAGTCATGACCAACGGGTAGTGTCATGTATTCACCACTACAGTATCATACAGAATGGGTCCACTTCCTTAAAAATCCCCTGTGCTCCATCCATTTAATTCTCCTCCCCTCCCCCTGACCTCCGGCAACCACTGATCTTTTTACTGTATTTTTGTCTTTCCTAGAATTTCATATAATTGGAACCATTACACACCTTTTTTTTTTTTTTTGCGGGACGCGGGCCTCTCACTGTTGTGGCCTCACCCGTTGCGGAGCACAGGCTCCGGATGCGCAGGCTCAGCGGCCATGGCTCACGGGCCCAGCCGCTCCGCGGCATGTGGGATCTTCCCGGACCGGGGCACGAACCCGTGTCCGCCGCGTCGGCAGGCAGACGCCCAACCACTGCGCCACCAGGGAAGCCCCGTTACACACCTTTTGCAGTCTGGCTTCTTTCACTTAGCAATATTTATTTAAGATTCATCCGTGCCTTTCTGTGGCTTGATAGCTCATTTCTTTTTATCACTGAATAATATCCCATTGCATGGATGTACCACAGTTCATGCATCTATTTACCTATTGAAGGACATCTTGGTTGTTTCCACCTCTTGGAAATTATGAATAACGTGTCTATACACATTCACATGCAGGTAGTTATGTGGAAATAACTTTAAATCAGTTGAGTGAATACCTAGAAGCACGACTGCTGATCGTACAGTAAGCCTGTATTTAGCTTTGTAAGAAGCTGTCACTGTCTCCCGAAGTGACCAGACCATTTTGCATTCCCACCAGTAGTGAATGAGCGTTCCTGTTGTGCCACATCCTTCCCAGCAACTGGTATTGTCAGTTTTGGGGGATCTTAGTCATTCTAATAGGTGTGTAGTGGTAACTCATTGTTTTAATTGGAATAATTTTTTTTTTTTTGCCGTACGCGGGCCTCTCACCGTTGCGGGCCCTCCCGTTGCGGAGCACAGGCTCCGGATGCACAGGCCCAGCGGCCATGGCTCACGGGCCCAGCCGCTCCGCGGCATGTGGGATCCTCCCGGACCGGGGCACGAACCCGCGTCCCCTGCATCGGCAGGCGGACTCTCAACCACTGCGCCACCAGGGAAGCCCTGGAATAATTTTTTGAATGTGACATTCTATGCTCCAAAAAAATGAGATGGCTTATGGTATTAAATGACATGGCAATAGGATATAAAAAGAATCAGAAAACAAATTAAGTGAAGTGAACAGAAAATGGGGATTGCCAGATAACTGGAGTGGTTTATTTCAGCTTTATGATGCAGTTTCCTTTATACTTGAAAGCATACAAGGTTACTGGGAGAGACAAAATCCGCCCCCCCCACTCCAAACATACGTGGAAATTTATCTTGTGAACTTTGAACTAATAGACTTTGGTTGCCATAAAAGATGGTGTTGCCAACCAGTTTTATAACCGTAGCAACGTGTTTCCAGCTGAAGTTCCTTATATCCACCTTCCAGGGAAGCTGCCCTCTTTCAGCTGCCTCTTCTTTCTAAGAGTCATGGTTTGCTGAAACGTATGACTCAGAGCATCAGTGTGTCTTTCTCTAAAGAATTTTAGAACAACAGACGTGATGACCTGGATGTACTAAACCCTGATAAATACCTACCTGTGAGTTGAATTGAATGAAGATGGTATAGACACCATCGTACATGGCGATGCGGAATTGATCTGGTGGGTTTCTGCCAGTGATTCCCAAATCTGTGGTGATTCTCTCTAGAGGGCAGATGAGAATAAAAGCCGGGTCCACTGTGACCCCAGCAGCCTTCTCTCCCTTCCAGCTCTAACTTGGGATTTCTTACTTTTAGTTTTGCTGTTCTTTGGAGAAGAGTCTGATTTTTAATGCATTTTCTTTTTAAAAAAATTTTATTGAAGTATAGTTGATTTCTAATGTTGTGTTAATTTCTGCTGTATAGCAAAGTGACTCAGTTATACATATATATATATTCTTTTCGATTGTGTTTTATGACAGGATATTGAATATAGTTCCCTGTGCTATACAGTAGGATCTTGTTGTTTATCCATCCTATATATAATAGTTTGCATCTGCTAATCACAAACTCCCAATCCATTGCTCTCCCACCCCCATCCCCCTTGGCAACCACAAGTCTGTTTTCTGTATCTGTGAGTCTGTTTCTGTTGTAGACATGTTCATTTGTGTCGTATTTTAGATTCCACATATAAGTGATATCATATGATATTTGTCTTTCTGTGTCTGACTTACTTCACTCAGTATGATAATCTCTAGGTCCATCCATGTTGCTGCAAATGGCACTATTTCATTCATTTTCTGGCTGAGTGATATTCCATTGTATATAGGTACCACATCTTCTTTATCCATTCCTCTGTCGATGGACATTTAGGTTGCTTCCATGTCGTGGTTATTGTGAATAGTGCTGCTATGAACATAGGGGTGCATGAATCTTTTTGAATTATAGTTTTCTCCTGATATACGCACAGGAGTGGGATTGCTGGATCATATGACAACTCTATTTTCAGTTTTTTGAGGATCCTCCATACTGCTCTCCACAGCGGCTGCACCAACTTACATTCCCACCAGCAGTGTAGGAGGGTTCCCTTTTCTCCACACCCTCTCCATTTAATGCATTTTCTTAAAGTGTAGTGGTGTCCCTCCACTGGAGGAGATGCCTAGATTTGTAGGAAGCTCTGAACTGGAGATCTCCTCACTCTGGTTTTCCTTCGGGATGGCTGTGTGGGCAAGAGCGATTGCTGAGCGATTCGTGTTCACCTGACACATGTGGAGAGAAGCCAAGGGTTTGGGATGAATAAGTACAAGGAAGCTTAACTCCTTTACCTGGAGTTAAAGGAGCAAAAAGGTTCTTGACAATATTCCAAGTTAATTTTCCACAGTCCCACTGAAGACAGAGCAGTGGAAGGACATGCAGTGGTCTGACAGCTTATGTGTCTATCTCAGCCGTGAGATGGAGAGAAACAGGTGAACTAATGATGCTACGTCCCCTCTTTTTATAAATCCGCTATGCAGAGTGCACTGTCCAAAAAAAGAAAAGAAAAAAAGCACAATGATTGTCAGCAGCTATTTAGACAGAAGGATAATAATGCTTTTTCTAGTGTCCATTTATGCCAAATTACTGTGAAATTTTCCAAAGCTAATGAGATATTAAACGCACTTTGTTGAGGGAAGAAGCTGATTAGTCCTTGGTTTGGTTTCCTAATGTAATTGGCAAGGAAAAGTACACGGCTTACATTTTGGAAGTAACTTTCATTCAGAGCCCTGTGGAAACATGATTGGATTTGTGAAGGACATGAAGACCTTGCTGGCTTGGCTGGGAACTTGACAGCAGTTGTGAAGTGTAACTTCTCCTCTGGATTGAGTTCATGCAATGACCTTTCCTGGTGTTTGCAGGGAGCCCTTTGCCTCTTGTTTAGATGCCTGAACATTTTATTTTCCAACAGGACTCTCATGGCTTTCAAAGGCAGTTCTCATTCTGGTAAGGGTTTCAAACAAATAAACCACTACACAAGATTTAAGCCAGTAATCAATAATTAACTTATATCAAACCCATAGTTAGCCAGTACGGAACTATATGTTATATAACACATAGATCATGGGCTGTGTGATGTAGGACATTTGGTCTTCTGGAACCAGGGGAATCTTTGAAACTGATATAAGTTATTGATAAAAGGCACCAAACAAAATTCTTTCGTTCCCCTTTAGGGTGGGTGGGAGGACAGGTTGAAGCGTCCAAGGTTAGTTCTACCTGGGTGGGCTTGAAAAGACAATTCTATCAGCTTAAAAAGTAGTTTCACACCAGTTTCCCAATATTCCCAAGCCATATATGGAAGATTATTATTTTAGCTGATATAATTTTGTGTGTAAAATTCCCATTTGTGTGGGATACTAGCTACCTAATCCAAACACTGGGAGGCTAGATATTCCTCAACTTCCAGTTATGTCCTTTAAAATATACCTAGATGGGCTTCCCTGGTGGCGCAGTGGTTGGGAGTCCGCCTGCCGATGCAGGGGACACGGGTTCGTGCCCCGGTCCGGGAAGATCCCACATGCCGCGGAGCGGCTGGGCCCGTGAGCCATGGCCGCTGGGCCTGCGCATCCGGAGCCTGTGCTCCGCAACAGAAGAGGCCACAGCAGTGAGAGGCCCGCATACCGCAAAAAAATAAATAAAATAAAATAAAATAAAATATACCTAGATATGTAGATTGTTATATGACCAGGTAAAAATAAGAATAAACGACGCTTCTGAAAACACAACTGAAAATCCCTTCTATTTAGTGAACCAGAAGGTGTGACTGTAACTATAGTGATGCCAGTCATCACACATGATAAAATTCAAGTGGAAACATAGTGCTTCACATTCAACAAAGTCTTGACATAGTTGAACAAATGAGAGGAAAATGGGAAAAAATGGTAAACCCTTGCATTAGCATGTAGGGGTAGATAGAGGCAAAATCGAACGTGACAGGATTCAGACCCAGATCTTCAGATGCCAAGTCAGGTATACTGCTCCCTGCACCTGCGGCTTCAAGTTTCAAGGCAGAACCCAAGCCTCTCATTCTGAGCTGGCTGACTTATTCTGCCTTACTAAGAAAGTCAGAGGGCCTCTCTGACCTTCGGTCTCCAAATTTGCAAATGAAATCCATGTGAAGGGGGAGCTTCTCTTCACTAGCTACTATGGAGGGACCAGTGGGTTAAAGGTGGATTCCAAGAGCCACATGCCTCCATAACCCCCCACTTCCCCCTCCCTGCCTTTCAGTTTTGTGAGGAAGTCTTAAGAATAGACAATCACAAAGGCAAGTATGTATTAAAAGCTTCCATGTGCCAAACCCTGTTCTATATGCTCTGAGTACATCTTCTCATTTGAGTTTCACCTACTCTGTGCTGGTTTTAGTCTCATTGTAGACATGGGGAAACTGAACCATGGAGAGTTTAGGTAACGGGGCCAAGTCTTACAGCCAGATGATGGCAGGTCTAGGATTTCAGCCTGAACAGTCAGGATCCAGCCATGATCCTGATCACTCTCCCTTAGGAGAGATGAGACTTGAACGGAGGTAAAGCGGTGCTGTCCAGTGAAACAAAAGGTGAGCCACGTATGTAATTGTAACTTTTCTAGTAGTGACATTTTTTAAATATTCATTTTATATTGGAGTAGAGTTGATTTACCATGTTGTGTTAGTTTCACTTGTACAGCCAAGTGATTCAGTTATACGTATACGTATAGCTATTCTTTTTCAAATTCTTTTCCCATTTAGGTTATTACAGAATACTGAGTAGAGTTCCCTGTGCTCTACAGTAGGTCCTTGTTGGTTATCTATTTTATATAGAGGACTGTGTGTATGTTATTCCCAATCTCCTAATTTATCCCTTTTCCTCACCTTTCCTCTTTGGTAACCATAACTTTTTTTCCCAAGTCTGTGACTCTGTTTCTGTTTTGTAAATAAGTTCACTTGTATCATTTTTTTAGATTCCACATATAAGCAACATCATAGGACACAGTATTTCTTTCTCTGACTAACTTATTTCATGTAGTATGATAATCTCTAGGTCCATCCATGTGAGTAGTGACCTTTTAAAAAGGAAAGAAAAATAAAATGATTCTTAATAATTATCTTATTTAACCCAATATATCCAAAAATTTATCATTTCAACACATATCAGGATAATTATGAGAGAGTTTCCATGTTTTTTCACACCAGGTCTTTTAAATCTGGTGAGTATTTTATACAACTCAGTTTAGATTCTCCATATTCCAAGTGTTCGATAGCACTTGTGTCTGGGGGCTACCGCCAGATCAGGAACATGGCTGGATCCCGTTAAGGCTGAAATCCTAGACCTGCCATCATCTGGCTGTAAGGCTCGGTCCAGTCACGTAAACTCTCCGTGGTTCATAGACTGTCTCACCGTCACCCTTAGTCACCCACAGAGCCAGGCTGCTCTTATTTCCTACCCATAATAGATCCCCACAGTCCAATCGTGAGCATCCTTTGGGATGCCAGCCAGTTACTGGAATGCCTGAGTTTCCCCCTCTGTGCAGCCTCGGGGGTCATAAATTGCAGACATCTTCTGCCCTGTGGACAAAAACCCAGATTCCGCAGTCCTGTCGTCTAGATCGGGATTTCAGTTTGCCCGAGGCTGGGGCGGCCCGTTCTGTGGGTTCACCCCGGCTGGAGTGAGTCCAGCTTGGTGAGTCAGGGCATGAGTGATGAGTAACCCAGGAGGCTCTGGAACAATTGTCTTCCTGACTAGCTTTTGAATCACCCGATCCTCTCTGGGATGAGATCAAGTTGGGGAAATTGGTTCTGCCCAACCAACCAGGGCTCCCTGCCAGGATGTCTCATCTGGTCCCTTTTTCCTTCTTGGCTCGCAGACAGCCAGGCTACTTGGCAGCGGGAGCTTGAATTTTCTGGAATCGCTTTTGCAGGGAATTTGGCAGAAACGAATCAGCCCCTTCACGTGGCTTCCATTCTCTCAAGGTTTAGTTCATTGGGTCATTGTTTTCTCCCTGCTCTCTTTCATTTAAAAAAAGCCCTAACCATTAAAACATAGGATAAGTCTGGAAGCTAGAGAGGACTTTAAACAGAATGAAAACTCAAAAGAAGATGCTGGTTATGGTGTGTTGTCAACTCCTCCTGTAACTGAAACCAGTCTCTCTCCACCTGAATCCTGGCCCAGAAAATTCTACCGGTTCAGCTTCCAGACCCCTCTGCCCAAGGTATTGGCAGAGACTTTGCTACACTGGGGCAAGATGTAAAATTCTTGCAGCAGAAAGTGCTCCAATACTAGAGGGACTCTAACGCCGAAAACAAAATATAACAATGGAGTTAATTAGCATCACGTGGCCCACAAATCCCCCTCCAGGGGCTCCTGCTGGATTTAAATCAGAGAGGGAACAGCTCCCACTGAGAGACCCCTTCCATCGACTGCCCGGACCCCTGTTTCCCGGCTTTTCCCTTGGTTCTGGGAGGAGGGACAGCTGAGCCCAGGATGGGGAGGGGGTGGCGGCCTTTACCAGCTGCCTGTTTATAGGACCAGCCACCTCCCAGCCTGCCCTCCCCAACCCCCACCCCCACCCCCACCCCCCGCCGCTTGCTGCTCTATCCAGACTTTCTTAACCCGGGCATTTTCCCCAGCAGCCTTTTGGTGAGCCTGGACTTTTTAAACTTTTTTGAAAAATTTTTTTAATTTTTTTAATTGGAATAGAGTTGATTTACAATGTTGTGTTAGTTTCAGGTGTACAGCAAAGTGATTCAGTTATACATACACATGTATCCACTCTTTTTAGACTCTTTTCTCACATAGGTTATTACAGAATATTGAGTAGAGTTCCCTGTGCTCTACAGTAAGTTCCTATTAGTTATCTATTTTATATACAGTAGTGCGTGTATGTCAATCCCAATCTCCCAATTTATCCTTCCGCCCCGCCTTGTCCCCAGTAACCATAAGTTTGTTTTCTACATCAGTGATTCTCTTTCTTTTTATCAATAAGTTCATTTGTACCATTTTTTTTAAGATTCTGCACATAAGTGATAGCATATGATATTTGCCTTTCTCTGTCTGACTTACTTCGCATAGTATGATCATCTCTGGGTCCATCCATGTTGCTGCAAATGGCATTATTCCATTCTTTTTTCTGGCTGGGTAATATTCCATTGTATATATGTACCACATCTTCTTTATCCATTCATCTGTTGATGGACATTTAGGTCGTCTCCATGTCTTGGCTATTTTGAATAGTGCTGCTATGAACATTGGGGTGCATGTATCTAAATATAGAACTACCGTATGATCCAGCAATCCCTCTCCTGGGCATGTATCTAGAGAAAACCACAATTGGAAAAGTACATGAGCCTGGACTTTTTGGCCCAAGCTGTCCTCCCAGCCTGGCCCTAGGAATGGCATTTCTTACCCGACCCTGCCATTATTTCCCTCTGGCTCCCAGATGCAGGCTTACACCCACCCCACCCGGCAAGCATAAGAATCCCCTCTTTACAAATGAAGAAACTGAGACTCCAAGAGGTTAAGTGATATTTTTAAGGCTGAACCTGTGTAAGAGGTTGTCCTGAGACTCCAAACCAAACCTCCCTGGCTCCAGAGCCCTGCGCCAGGCATCCTGTACCTCATCCTTCTCTGGGCCCAAAAGATAGAGATGCTGTTGCTACCACTGATAGTATGGATGACAGGGGCAGCTAATACTTTGTGACTGTTGCATTTTGCAGAGATGGATAACTACAGTAAGTCCCCTACGTACGAACGAATTCCATTCTGAGAGTGCGTTCGTAGGTCCAATTTGTTCCTAAGTCCAACAAAGTTATTCTAGGTACCCAACTAGCACAATCGGCTATATCGTACTGTACTGTAATAGGTTTATAATGCTTTTCACACAAATAATGCATAGAAAACAAACACACACACAAAATAAAGAAAACATTTTTAATCTTACAGTGCAGTACCTTACAAAGTACGTAGTGCAGTACAGCAGCTGGCATCCAGGGGCTGGCATCGGGGGAACAGGCAAGAAGAGTTACTGACTGGAGGAGGGAGAGGAGGTGCGAGATGGGAGAGCTGAAGGATCGTCAGCAATAGGGGACGGAGGGCAAGCTGCAATGTCACTCATGCCTGACATTGGTGGGACGCACATCTGCATCTCTGAAAGTTCGCAAGGTGAAGGTTCCTATGTAGGGGACTCGCTGTATATAAATATAACACAGATGTTAAGGTTGGTGGAAGGGGTCTTCTCTGCAGGAGCTGTTCCATCCTGCACACAAAGCCTGATTTAATCTGAGGAGCCCCTTGAGGGGCCCCTTGAGGGGCTTTTATGAGCCGTGCAATGTTACATATATATCTGATCATCTCCCATTCCCAACACTCTGACAGCGCGGCTGAAGCCCCTCCCACTGGGAGGTGGAGTCTGTTTCTCCTGTGTGGTTTGAGGTGAGATCACGAAGGATTCTCCCCCAAGGCTGCAGCATCTCACAGCCTGACTGGGCGCGTCCCATCCCAGCTCACTCACGTGACTCAGGACCTTACTGTGGGCCTCTGCTGCCGCTGGCAGGACTACTTGCGCAGCATGGGAGCTTGCTTTCCTCCCAAAAAGGACTCCAAGAAATGGAGGAGGGGGTGGGAAGGGAGCTGGAAATCTTCTTGTAACCTCATCTCAGAAGTGATGTCCTGGGACTTCCCTGGCCGTTCAGTGGTTAAGAATCCACCTTCCAATGCGGGGGACGCGGGTTCGATCCCTGGTCGGGGAACTAAGATCGGGCATGATGTGCGGTGCAGCAAAAGAATTTAAAAAAAAAAAAAAGAAAGAAAAAGTGATGTTCTGTCACTTTACCACATTCTGTTTCTTAGAAACCAGGTCCAGCCAACACACAAGAGCAGGAAATGACACAAGGGCCCGAACAGCAGTAGCTCTGTTGTTGCTTTCTGTTGATGTTCTGTTGATGCTCTGGACCCGGCAGTTGCTGTACCCATTGCTCAGATGCACACACTCAGGCGGCGGACCTGAGACGGGCTTATCCTTGGCAAGCAGCTAGTGGGACATATTTCAACGTGAACATCCTGGCTGCTTTGCCTCCTTTTGGAATTTCGATTCCAGGAATGATTTGCTGCAGACGACACAGATTCCATTCAAGGATTTTTATACTCTTAATAACTTTTCCAAATCAACTCTGCACTTAGTTATTTTAGGGTTGCATGATCCTAAGCCCCACCCTCCTGTCTTCGTTTTTGAGGCCGCTGGGCCATGAAGAACACTGATGGAATTTCTGAGCTGTATCCCCCGCTCTCCACTCTGGCCACACTTGACAATCACCTGTGGGGGCTGCTGTGAGGGGCGGTGTTAAAAAGTCCAGTTGCCCAGGCCACACCCACACTCATCACATCAAAATTTCTGGACGGGGTACCCGGGTGCCGGGATGGTTTTATGGAAAGCTCCCCAAGGGACTCCAGTGTGCAGTCCATCTGGTGGCAATCACCAAGGGATCCGGGAGAGATGCAGATTCTGAGTCAGCGGGTCCGGGGTGGGGCCTGAGAATCTGCGTTTCCAACAGGCTCCGGGTGAGGCGGACACCGTGGGTCCGCTGCCCACACTCTGAGGGGCACCAGTTTGGGGCCGTGGTTCTCAGTCTTGGCTGCGCACTGGAATCCTTGTGGAAGCTTGAAAATTGCAGATGCCTGGGCCCCGTCCTAGGCATTTCTTTTTTTTTTTTTTGAAATTTTATTTATTTTTATTTTTGGCTGCTTTGGGTCTTCATTGCTGTGCGCGGGCTTTCTCTAGTTGCGGCGAGCGGGGGCTACTCTTCATTGCAGTGCGCAGGTTTCTCTTGTTGCGGAGCACGGGCTCTAGGCGTGCGGGCTTCAGTAGCTGTGGCTCGCTGGGCTCTAGAGCGCAGGCTCAGTAGGCTTAGCTGCTCCGCGGCATGTGGGATCTTCCCGGACCAGGGCTCGAACCCGTGTCCCCTGCATTGGCAGGCAGATTCTTAACCACTGCGCCACCAGGGAAGCTCCCTGTCCTAGGTATTTCATTCAGTTGGTCTGCACTGAGGCCTCAGCATCAGGACTCACCCAGGTAATCCCCGTGTGCAGCTGAGATTGTGCACCCCTGCTCTGGACGCCTCCAGAATCTTCCTTCACCCTCCCTAATCCATCACCCCAGCCTCTACCCCCAAACCGCGTCCTCCCCACCCCTTTCCTCATCGAAGCTCTTCCCCATGAAGACAGCTGATGTCAGTGTGCTTTGACAGCAGCAGGGCAGGCGTCCGGGCTCACAAAGCTCTCTCTCCGGGTCCAGAAGCTTCCACCGTCGGCGATTCCCCTCTGTGTACTGAGCATCACTCTCTCCTTGGGGTCCTTTTAAAAATACAGGATTCCTGGGACTTCCCTGGCGGTCCAGTGGTTAAGACTCTGCGCTTCCAATGCGGGGCGCAGAAATTCGATCCATGGTCGGGGAACTACGATCCCGCATGCCTCGCGGTGTGGCCAAAAAAAAAAAACAAAAAACGGGAGAGTATTCCTGAGGTTGGTAGCACATTAAATCTCTAACAAATCTCTAAAAGACTCTTCTGGCCTCCCTACATGCAAATGCCCTCCCTCTGTCCTCCAAATTGCAACCAGAAGGCTCTTCCCAAAATGCAAAATCAAATGACACCCTTGCTTAAACCCTCCCATTCCACCCCCACCCCCACCCCGCTTTCTCCAGGAGGCCTGTGGCCCATCTCTCCCCTCTGCTGGTCGCGCCTTGACTGGCCACATTTCAGCAGCTGCGCTCTGTGCAGCCCGAACCTGCCCAGCCTCGCTTGGCCTCGGGCCAGCTCCTCCTGGAGGACTCGGCGCAGCTGGAGAGAGAGGAACACCCAAGGTCAGGGTCTGGGTCCCCCGCTAGGCTGACCCGCTGTCTGAGCACAGCACCTGCCACCGTAACTGCTCACAAAGGGCTTGGAAGGAAAGAAGGAGGAAATAAACAGGCACGTCAAGGGGCAGGGGTAAATTTACTAAAGGAAAGAAAAGGGGGGCGGGGAGCAAGCTTTATCCAGCCATTCCATTCTGGGTCTTCACGGTGTCAATTCTTTCTTCGCAAAATACCCTACAGTAGACAGTGGCTCTGGCCTGGGCCCCAGGTTTTCTTGAAGGGTCACTAGAAAATGAAAGGATGAATCGACCAACTTTCTTAACCAAACACATCTTTTCTGTCTGGTAACTCTCAAAAGACCCCGGTGCTAATTCAAAAATAATGACTCAGCTTCATAACGTAAAGATGGAAGCGTTTCTCATTGAAAATGAAAGTGCACGAACCCCACTGTGATGGGGAGACTACCGAAGCCCGACCTCTGGGGGCTGTATCTCTAGAAGGATCCTTTCTGCCAGTGTGGAGTTGAACCCCGAAGGAAGATGAAGCAAACGTTGTCTCCACTCTGACCTTTCCTTTCTTCCCCTCCTCCTGTCCACTCTCCCTTTTCTCTCCTCCTCTGGCCCCCCTTCCCTCTCCCTTCTGCTGGCTGCTTTGCCGTGTTTCTTGGTGAAAGTAGACTAACAGAGAGCCTCAGCCCTGCTTTTATACCTGACCCCAAGTCTGGAGTGGAGAGCCCCCGCCTATGACATGCCCTGGTCCCAGCTGGGTCAGCTGCCCTTGGCCTGTTTTTCTGCCCCGAACGCCCGTGATGAAAACGACTCTTTCTTGCCCTCCCACACATGTACTCAGGGCTACGGGCTGCTCCCAGAGAGCGTGTCGTCACGATGCAAGGAAATGAGAGTGCTGTTAAAAAAACAGCCAATCGTTTGACAACTGTGATGTTTTAACTGCCATTAGTAATAAGCAACTTATTACTTTTCTTTGAAGAATCAGAGTGCATCCACGTACTCTAAACCAGAGGCCTCTTCAACTTGCAAGTGCATCTGAAACACCTTTGAAAATGTACTTTCATGCATGCTTTGGGGAAGATGTTTAGGGACTGGCTGGGGAGACACATACCTTTAAAAACACAACATTTTTTGAAATTTTAGTACAAGTTGAGTAGATGGTATGCTTCCTTATTGCAGAGCACAATGTAGAACAGGGCACTCAGTATGATTTATTGAAGACAATTCATGAATTGAGAGTAGGTGGGGTGGAGAGATGAGGGGCTGGGGTGCAGGGTCGGGGTCAGCTACCACACGTCACTGTCACCTGTGTGTTCCCTTCGACTGCAGGATAGCCCCTGACACACAGTAGGCGCTCAATTAATGTGTATCGAACAGAATTGCTTGTCCGATGGCTGAGTCCGTGAAGCAGACGTATGAAGAAGTTGCCGCACTCTGAAGACTCCCTTTGGATTTTAGCCCAAACTCTATTTCAGCAAATACTATCAGGATTAGAGATACACTGACTCACAGGAAAAAATAAAATGGAAAGTCGCTCTTTTCTTCTCCATCGTGGTAAAAAAAAGGTCTTTGGAAATCCTCCTCTGCCATGTCTTATCCATCAGTCCTACATTAACATGATATGTTGCTGTGAAAATGCTTCCCTTAAACACATCAAATGGATTAATGCGGGCACTTTATCAGGTACAATTTCTGTTTCCATAAAACATCTTCAGACACATAAAAACTACTTCAATGAGAAGTTAGAAAATCCCTCTCTTCTCCTGTCATCCAGTCGGCTCTGTGGAGGAAGCTCACATTTCTGGAGGCTCTGGCTTTGTTTCCTCCTGCGGGAGCTGTTGCTTGTGAAGGGGCGGGCTCCTCCCTGGGAACCTACGAAGCGGCTTCAGCCCACACGGACCAGGTGGAGGGCAGGAGAGAGGCAGCAAGGGAAGGCAGGAGCTGAGCCGGTTCACCTCATGGCAAAAGTGCTTGGAAAAACCTTCCTCGCTCTGACCTTGGGGTCCGTGGAGACATAGGGCAACAGCTACCTTGGGGTCATCACACCCCAGAAAAGCAGGCCAGCGCCCCCATGAGAGCCATTATTTCCGGGGACACTCTCTCCCTCTGCGACCCATTCTCCTTCACTCTTAGCCTCTGAGGCACAAGGAATACACTAGGCGTGTGGCTCTCGTTGTGTGGTCCACGGGCAAGCAGCAGCATCTGGGAACAGGTTGGAAACGCCCGTCCTCCATCCACGGGTCTAAAGCCAACGGACAAGCGACCTGCAGGCCCTTCAGGGGATCTGGACGCAAGTTCAAGCTTGAGAACCACTGCATCTGGCAAGCGCTGGGGAGGGAGCTGGCAAGGATAACCCATCAGTTCTCCAGATTCCCTCCTCACGGCCCTCACCAGCTGAGGGCTAAGCTCGTGTGTTACAACTCCAAGGGCTTTCAAGATAACAGAACAAACCCAGCATTTATAGAGTGCCTGCTGTGGACGCTGTCACAAACCTGCCATGTGCCTTGTTTCTGTAATCTTCAAAGCAATCCTTTCGAGGTGAGCTTCCACCATTGTTATGGGCCCAGCTGTGTGCCCCCCAATTCACATGTTGAAGCCGTCACCCCCAGTACTTCAGAATGTGACTGTATTTGGAGATGGGCTTTAAAGAGGTTAAAGGAGGCCTTTAGGGCGGGCCCTAATCCAATCTGATTGGTGTCCTTATTAGACAAGGAGATGAGGACATACAGAGACACCAGGGTGTATATATGCACACAGAGTGGGGCCATGTGAGGGGAAGGCGGCCATCTGCACCGCAGGGAGAAGAGCTCCAGCAGAAACCAAACCCGCGACGCCCTGAGCTGGGACGTCCAGCCAGAGACCGGTGAGAAATTAATTTCTGTTGTTTTAAGCCGCCCTGTCTGTGGTGTGTTGTTATGGCAGCCCTAGCAGACCAATACAATGGGCAGTAAAGTGTTTCTCTGAAGAACCCTGACTAACACAACCATTAAAAATATAAATCCAGGGCTTCCCTGGTGGCGCAGTGGTTACGAATCCGCCTGCCAATGCAGGGGACACGGGTTCGAGCCCTGGTCCGGGAAGATCCCACATGCTGCAGAGCAACTAAGCCCGTGCGCCACAACTACTGAGCCTGCGCTCTAGAGCCCGCGAGCCACAACTACTGAGCCCACGAGCCACAACTACTGAAGCCCGCGCACCTAGAGCCCATGCTCCGCAACAAGAGAAGCCACCTTAATAAGAGGCCTGTGCACCACAACGAACGGTAGCCCCCGCTCGCCTCAACTAAAAAGCCCGCACACAGCAACAAAGACCCAATGCAGCCAAAAATAAATAAATAAATAATAAATAAATTTTTATATATATATATATAAATCCAGGGATTTCCCTGGTGGTCTAGTGGTTAGGATTTGGCGCTCTCACTGCAGAGACTCGGGTTCCATCCCTGGTCGGGGAACTGAGATCCTGCAAGCCAAGCAGCGTGGCTAAAATTTTAAAAAAAGTCCAGACCACAAAGACAGCTGTGCCCAACCCTGTTCCGGTGCTCTGCGTCGGGTACGTTGCAGGTGTGTCCCACTTAAATATCGTAAATATGCCGCCATGTAGGGCCCACAAAAAGCCTCATTTTACAGATGAGGCACTGAGGCTTGGAGCAAGGTGACTTGCCCGACTTGGTACAGCTGGTAATGGTCGAGGTGGGTTTTGAAACCCAGCAGGTAGACCCCAGAGTTGCTAAGTTCACCACCACTGTCAAGGCCTCCCTGCTGCAGGCCCTGAGCTTCAAATTCATGATTTCACGTTCACAGCAATTCATGAGGCATCCGTGGCACTCTTCCTACCCCACCTTTTCAGGTGAGAAAACGGAGGCTTGATGAAGATGGAAACAGTCGCTCGAGGACCCACAGCTAGCAGGACACTCAGCCCTGAATCGAGCCCAGGGCCCTTCTCTTTCCAACCAAGGAGCATTTCTTTTTCCGCAGGCTTGTTTGTGTCTTCATAGGAGATTCCGGAAAGCCTTCAGGATGCAAGAGAACACATCTTTGCTGGAAGAATTTAACAAGAAGCAGGAGAATGTGAGTATCAGAAATAATGGAAGAACAATCCTTCCAGTGTCTCTCGTGTTCTCTGTGTGCCCACTGCTGTACAGTGGCCTGGATCCTCTTATGTGACGTTGCTTAGACACCAAACACCCTCTCCTGCAGGCTCTACAGCAGCAGAGAGGAGCAGTTAACAAAACTAGCCGGAAGACCTTGTACGAGTCTCGGAGCCTCTGTGGGCCTGTTTCCTCCTGTGTAAAATGGGGGTCTTGTCACGAAGAGCAACTGAGTTAATACATGCAAAGTGCTCAGAGCTGTGTCTGATGCGTAGTAAAGGCTATTGTAAGTATTTCCTGCTGTTATTATAAGACGGGCTGAAAAGTGCCTCTGGTCCCTTGTCAGATGAGCTCTCAGGAGGCTTCATTCCAGCCTCGGGGTTGTCTAGGAGGGCCTGGTTCGGGATGTGCTCCATGTGAGCCCGTGTTAGCTCATTTCCAAGTGTAGCACAGAAGGGAGGTTGAGGGAAATTGACTCTACAGCCTGCATGATAGGTCCACGATTATCTCTTGCTAAACCCAGCCTTGACAATGAGTAAATAGTGTTCCATTCCAAATTCAACCACAGATATCCCCGAAATTCTCCCTGACGCTTTCCTGCCATAAGGCCCCTGTCATAAAGCTGTCTCATTAATAATAGTAGTTACAGTAATTAATAATGCTAATGTATGAGTTACCCAGTATAGGTTAAAACCATAAGCCAAAATCCCCCCACAGAACAATGTAGAGGTATGTTTTGCAAGCATCATGTGCATGTTGGTTTGTTAGTGATGTCATTTTTGATAACCGAGGATAGGGTCCATACTTCCAGGAAAGGGATTGGGACAGGGGAAAAAAACCCTCAGAGAAATGCTTAGACATGGGCCAAGACTACGGCCGAGGCTATTCACTACCATTGCAGCACAGGCAGCAACCTAGATGTCTAGCAGTCGAGAGCTGAGTAAACAAAATCATGGTACATACGTACAGTGGCATGAGATGCAGCCGTAGAAAAGAATAAGAGAGATGTAATCATGCTGATGTGGAACTATCTGAGATAAACGATACATTAAAAAGCAAGCCGGATGAATTGTATAGGGTGTGAGTTATATCTCAATAAGGCTGCTGTACTTTTTACAAAGGTGTAGCAGTGTGTTGTGTGCTACCATTTGTCTCTTTAAAGTGCACATATACAAACACAAACGTGGGTCTCATTGAGCATTTGGACGAATGCCAAGAAACTGATGACACCCGGGGGTGGGGCTGGTTAGAAGTGGGATGGAGTCTTTTCACTGTAACCTGTGTGTGTTTCTTTTTTTTTTTTAGATTGTGTGCCTGTATTTCCTACTCAGTCAGTGAAGGTAGTCTTTTGCAAAGCAGAGGAAGGGAAAGGGGAGAGAGGACTATTTCTTGAATGATGTCGTGTGCCAGACACTGTTGTAAGTCACTCTGTCCTCATCACACACCCCAGGGAACGTATTCCTATGATTCCTATATCACAGAGGGGTTAAGTAGCTCCCCCCAGGGTCTCACAGGTGGGAGGTTTGGCCAGAGAAACTTGCTGAAATTCACCAGTACCCTCCCCCCGGCTTCCTTGGATTTCTGAAATCTTAGAATGTGAGACTCCCCAATGGCGTCCTGCAGAAATTGTCTCAAGATAAAACAGGGTGAAGTATTTTAAAAGGTAAAAACATCTCAAGCCACCCTAAAACTCCTGGCTGAAAGGCAACCTCCTGCACCTCTGCTGTGTTTGCTCAGGCTGTCGCAGCAGGGCAGGGACTTCCGACTCCGCAGGCAGCATCGTGTACCCGGGGAACTAGGGTTGGGGGGCGCCTTGACAATCAGGGGAATCTTGCCAGGTCACAAAAGAAGTTAACTGGAAAACATACTGCCGCTCACCCGGCCTTCCCACGGGGCCATAAACGGGTGTTTAATTACAAAGCAGGTGGAAACACTTCAGATGAGGGGTCAGGCGTTCCATTGTGTGTTTAACTTCTCTGCTTAAGAACCACTAGATACTACTGCAGATGGTCCGCTCTCTGGGTAATTTACATCTCCTCGCTGGACTGAGGGGCCCGCGCTGATGGAAAAGAAGGGAACATTTCTCTTGAGAAAGAGGAAATGCCGGGGGCCCAAGCTGGCAGGAATTCTGAGAAAGTCCAGTTTATCATTCTGAAGGAAAAACGTATTGGGCTGGAATTATGGAGTTTTAGCCTGATTTCTAGAATGGACATTCTAGAACTACTGTGTGTCCCATCATGTGACTGAATCCTCACCCCTGTAAGGAACTGTTGGGGAAATTGCTTCTCTGTTCAAATAGACAACCCGGGGGCTCACAGGTTGATTCGGGAAAGAGGGGGCACCTCCACCAGGCTTCCTGACTCATGAGCTATTGTTGTCACTGGAGTCCTGGCACATTTAGAGGCGGAGGTTCCTCTGACCCCCAGGCTTCCTCTTGTTACTGGGTGGCACTGCAGAATGTTCCACAAGAGCGACTACAGTCATGGGATGACAAAAGGAAAATAAAGAGAAGAACACAAGCAGAGAAAATGTGGCCTAGAGGATGCTATTTGCTGGAGCTCTTAAGTGACTTCCATCCGTATGAGGCCCCAGAAAAAGATGATCCCCATTGTATTCCCTTCTGTTTCCTCTTGGGTCCCCGTTTATTCATTCAGGTGAGTGTTCATTTATTCAACAAGTATTTAGTAAGCACCTATGATGTGACAGGCACTGAAAATACACCCTTGAACAAGTCGAAGTCCCTGCCCTCTTAGGACTTTCATTCCGGTGAGGAGACAGATAAACCAGTGTATAAACACATATCATAATTTCTAATGGGAATAGGTTTATGCAGAAAATAACAGTGATACGGTGCAAAGGAATCCCTGTCAGGCTTTATTAGCCAGTCATTTAAAGCAGCGTCCTCCATCTGCAGCAACATGGATGGACCTAGAGATTGTCCCACTAAGTGAAGTAAGTCAGACAGAGAAAGACAAATACCCTATGATATCAATTATATGTAGAATCTAAAAAAAAATGTTACAAATGAACTTATTTACAAGACAGAAACAGACTCACAGGCTTTGAAAACAAACTTATGGTTACCAAAGGGGAAAGGTAGGGGAGAGGGATAAATTAGCAGTTTGGGATTAACAAATACATATATATTTGTATAACAAATACATATATATATATATACATATATATGTATATATACATATATATGTATATATATATACATATATATTTTTTTATACCTATATATAAAATAGGTAATCAACAAGGACCTACTGTATAGCACAGGGAACTCTACTCAATATTCTGTAATGACTTATATGGGAAAAGAATCTGAAAAATAATAGATATATGTATATGTATAACTGAATCACTTTGCGGTACACCTGAAACTAACACAACATTGTAAATCAACTATAATATAAAATAAAATTTTTTTAAAAAAGCAATGTCCCCACAAACGTATATAATGATACCCATTTTATGGATGAGGAAATCAAGGCGCAGGCAGGCTGACTTGGCCACAGTCGCAGTGATAATGCTGGATTCATACTCAAGATTCTCTCTGGAGCCACAGTTTGTCTCACCGTATCCTGCTGTCCAGCCTGTCTTGTCAAGGGTGCCCTTGGATGCCTCTGGCTCCAGGAAACTCACAGACCACACAGAAACAAACACACTTCTTAGCCGTGGCAGCTGGTTTATCTCCTGTCTTAGTCCATTTAGTGCCTGCATCTATAAAAAAAGAAAATTCTATAGACTGGTACTCACAAATACGCTACAGCATTCTGCCCCTGCCCCTCCCATTCATGTTCTATTTGCATGTGAAATACTTTCATTCCATCCCCATGGCTCCCAAAGTCTTAACTCTTTCCAGCAAAATCGCAAAAGTCAAAGTCCAAAGTCTCGTCTAAATATCGTCTAAATGAGATCCAGGTGAGCCCTAAGGTACAATTGATGCAGAGGCAAGTTCCTCTCCGGCTGTGACTCTGCAAAATCAAACAGGCGATGTGCTTTCAAAACTACAGTCGTGGGTCAGGCGTAGGGTGGACATTCCTACCAGGCTGGGGTTGGGCCCCCAAGGCCCGAGGTGGTCTTGCCCACCCCCCTGGCTTGGCCTGAGGGCTCTTCCCTGGCTCTGTGCCTGGGCTCCCCTTGGAACCCCGGGCAACCATAGCCCCATGGCTCATGTGCTCTTCAGACAGCTCCGCAGACACTGCCAACTTTACCTCTGGAGGGGAGGCCACCTCAGCCCGCACTGCCCAAGGGCTGCAGGCGCCCCCCCGAGGCAGCTGAGGCGCACGGCAAGTGTGGGCAGCAGAGTCTGGGTGGAAGGCAGCCCCGGCAGCGTGCGCAGAGGTCCTGCAGGTGCCAGACCCTCCTTGGAAAGGGCTCGGAGCTACTCTGTGTTACCGTTGGGGTCGTTCTTCCCCTGTGCTGCACACCAGCTCCCCGGCCTCTGGTGAGATGGAGGACTTCTGTCTCAGACAATGGTTTAGCCTGAGCATTCTCATCACAACACTGACAGGCTGAGAATTTTCCAAATCTTTAAGATCTGCTTCCTTGTCGATTAATGTCTTTAAGTCATATCTTACTAGAAGCGGTAAGGAGAAATCAGGCCACTCCTTCAGCACTTTGCTTAGATAGAACTTCAGCTAAACACCCAATTTTTTCGACCTCCCCCAAGACGCTAGGACAGGAAGGCAATTCAGCCGAACTCCTCGCCGCTTGATAATACGCATGGCCCTTCTCCGTTGTCAATAACACGTTCCTCGTTTCCATCCGAGATTTCATCAGAATGGCCTTTACCATCCATATTTCGACCAACATTCTGCTCAGGATTACTTAGGTGTTCTCTAAGAAAAGGCGGGCTGTCTCTACAGCTCCCCTCTTTTCTTCCTGGGTTCCCTCTTTCTTCCTTATTTGTTATGGGAGCACCCCACTTCTCCCTATCAATTTCTGTCTTAGTCTGTTCAGGCTGCTATAACAAAATACCATAGACTGGGAAGCCTATAAACAGCAGGTATTTATTTCTCACAGTTCTAGAGGCT
This sequence comes from Orcinus orca, assembly GCF_937001465.1. Lineage (NCBI taxonomy): Eukaryota > Metazoa > Chordata > Mammalia > Artiodactyla > Delphinidae > Orcinus > Orcinus orca. The sequence goes on along the minus strand of NC_064563.1, from coordinate 5,276,010 downwards.
GGAAAGTCCAAGGTCAAGGTGTTGGCAGATTCAGTGTCTGGTGAGCGCCTGCTTCCTTGTTCATAGATGGCTGTCTTTGCACTATCTCCTCACATGACAGAAGCAGTGAGGATACTCTCTGGGGCCTCTTTTATAAGGACACTAATCCCATTCATGGGTGCTCTGCCCTTCTGCCCTAATCACCTCCCAAACCCACCTCCTAATACCATCACATTGGGGATTAGTTTCCAACATATGAATCTGGGGGGTGTGGAGAGAGATATTGAGTCTGTAACACCTAGGCACAGTGACATAAAGCTTCTTGACGATGGCAACACCTGCTGGAGACTTGTACCCACCAGAGACAAAAAGTCAGAGACCCACAGCTCTGGTAACATCACTCCATCCAGAGCCTTCTGCATAATCTATGTTCACCTCACATGCTAACTGTCCAGAACCATCCAACGTCAACCCCGCTTTCCTTCTGATAACAAACTAACAGACTGTGCTTTCTCGACCTCACACTGGGTCCGTCATAGGAACTCACAGTGAAGTCCAAGGGTGGAAACTCAACCCAACCCGACCTGTTTCTCTCTCCCAGGAATTTGAAATGTGAGTGGAGACACTCAGATTTCTAACGTGGCTGGAATTGCGAGACAAGGGCTGAAAAGTCCTACAGTAGTCATCATTCTTGCCCTTGCCGGGACTTTGGCGTGCAGCGTTTTCTTTGATTCTTACGAGCTACCCTTCTTTTGTAGTTTAAGCAAGCCAGAGGGGATTTCTGTTGCTTGCAAACAAAAGACTACTGAATAATATATAAAGCTCTACTTTGTGGTCAAGCAAGCTGACACAGAAGTCGATATATAATTACAAAATGTGATAAAGTGTCATGACCAAAAACAACAGAAACTTGGAGAGACTGACACGGGAGACCAATTGTAGATTGGGTGGTCAGGGAAAAGAGCCTTTGGGGAGATTATATTTAAGCTGAAACCTTAAAGATGGAGTCAACCATTTGAAGAGTGGAAGTGCAGGCAGAAGAAAAGTGTGTGGAAGAGCCCTAGAGCACGGAGGTGAACCCCCGGAAGGGGTGGGGGTGAATGCAGAGCGATGAGGTTTATTCTCTGAGTTTGAGTCCAGAGCAGTTTTCTTCCTCTTGGTTAAAGTGGTGAATGCCTGTAGTTTTTCCCTCTTGAAAATGGGCATAATACGTTTTAGCACTTAGCTGTACCATTGTGTGTGTGTGTGTGTGTGTGTGTGTGTGCGCACGTGTGTTGCACAATGATATGGACCCACTTGGGAACAGTCAAGTCTGTTCTCCATATCATATGATTTTAGCACCTGCCTGCAAAGAGCCTCTGCTGGACTGAGAGCTTGATTTCTTCAGGATTCACTTGGAGAGATCAGATCATAGAAAATGTGTCCTGGGTTTCAGCAGATCCTTTGCAACCCAGGCATATCATGGGTGTGAGTGTGATGGGTGATGGGGGGAGGTGGGAATGAGTAGAGGTGTGATATGGGAGAGAACTCTGTCATACCTGCAACCTCTCTGCCCACTCCACGTTAGTTCACTAACTGGAGATGTGTATCAGCTATCTACTGCTGCCTAACAATGCACCACAAACCTAGCAGCTTAAAACAATGCCCACTCATTAGCTTACAGGTCTGTAGGCCAGAAGTGGGGCACCATGTGGCTGGGTTTTGCTCAGGGTATCACGGCGTCAAATCAAGGTACTGGCTGAGGCTGTGGTTCTCATCTGGACCCCGTGGTCCTCTTCTAAGCTCACTAGTAGGTGGCAGAACCCATTCTCTTAGGGCTGCAGGACTACGGTCCCCATTTTCCCCACCGCTCTCCATCAGCAGTTCACAGCATGGAGCTTTGCTTTCTTCCAAGCCAGCACAGTGTGTCTCAATGACATCCCCTTCTGCTACCCGTTGGAGAAGACTCTCTGCATTTAAAGAAGCTGGTGTGATTAGGTTAGGGCCACAGGGATAACCTCTCTATCTTAAAATCAACTCATTAGTAACCTTAATTACATCTACAAAATCCCTGGACCATGTAAAGTGACATAAACCCAGGAGAGACACTGGAGGGTGGAGAGCGTGGCCATATTACGATGCTGCCTGACACGGGATGCTGTTGCTGTTTTTGCACAGTGACTTAATGGAAGCGTAACCAAAAGTGGGGTCCGGCCGCTCGCCGCTCAAAAGCCAATGAAGAGGCAAGGTTGGTGGAAAGGAAAGTTTGCTTTATTTTGGAAGCCAGTAACCTGGGCGGGAGGGCAGACTCCTGTCCAAAGGCCAACTCCCCCCACTGACAATCAGGGGGCAAGAGCTTCTGTAGACGGAGGGAGCAGGCTACGTGCAGAAACAGCACAGGCAGTTCTGATGGCCAACTTGAAATTGGTCATCAGTGGTCTGATCAGTGTCATCTTGATTGTTTTAAGTACAGTTAGTCTTTAGTTCCAGGGTCGGTTGCTTCCCATTTCTTTGAGGCCAGTTCTCGGAATTGTGGCAGCTTATGTCATGGCTACAGCCTGGTCATCATGTAGTTAACTTCTTCCACCTGGTGGAGGTTTTAGTATCTACAGGACAGCTCACCCGATAGGGCTCAGAACATTACCTACAGCCCTTGAGGAGGAACTAGAGGTCCTTAACTATGCTCAATCACGAAACTGTTATTATTTAGTCTTGTTGGACTATTTTCCTTTGTTTCTGCATTTGCTCACTTCTCTGGTTAAACGTATTCTTTGGCTAAAGTTTTTCTACACGCAAAAGGCAGGCTGAGCACATGGGGAGGGGGAAGGACCATAGGGTCCTGCTCTGTTGGAAGGACCCAGCTTCCGTGAATATACAGCTAAAAAATAATAATCTCCTCTCCTTCTTATCTCTCCCCATACTTAGTACCCATTGTATTAGTTTCCTGCAGCTGCTGTAAAAAGTGATCACAAACTTTGTGGTTTAAAACAACAGAAGTTTATTCTCTCACAGTTCTAGAGGCCAGACGTCTGAAATCAAGGTGTCAGCAGGGCTGCACCTCCTACAGAGGCTCTGTGGCGCAGGTGTTTCTCCACTTGTGCCTGCATCACTCCAATGTCTGCCTCTATCTTCATATCGCTTCATCTCTATGTGGGTCTGGGTCAGAACTCCTTTGTTTTCCCCCCTCTGTTATAAAGACATATGATTTCATTTCGCACCCACCTGGATAATTCAGAGCAAGAGACTCAAGTTTCTTCACTTAATCACCTCTTTGGCCATATAGTCAGCCCTCCGTACCCGTGGGTTCTGCATCCGCGGGGAGATTCAGAACCCGAAGACATGGAGGACAGACTGCACTACGACATTTTATATAAGGGACGTGAGCATCTGCGGATTTTGGTATCCACATTAGGGGCAGGGAGTATCCTGCAACCAGTGCCCCATAGATACCGAAGGAAAACTATATAAGGTAATATAAACTTTTTTGCCACATAAGGTAATATTTACAGGTTCTGGGGATTGGTACTTGGACATATCTTTGGGAGACCGTTTTTTAAATAAATTTATTATTTTTGGCTGTGTTGGGTCTTCGTTGCTGCGCACGGGCTTTCTCTAGTTACGGAGAGCGGGTGCTACTCTTCGTGTGGTGCGCAGGCTTCTCATTGTGGTGGCTTCTCTTGTTGCGGAGCACGGGCTCTAGGCGCGTGGGCTTCAGTAGTTGTGGCACACGGGCTCAGTAGTTGTGGCACACGGGCTCTAGAGCTCAGGGTCAGTAGCTGCGGCGCTCGGGCTTAGTTGCTCCGCGGCATGTGGGATCTTCCCGGACCAGGGCTCGAACCCGTGTCCCTTGCACTGACAGGCGGATTCTTAACCACTGCGCCACCAGGGAAGTCCCGGGAGACTATTTTTCAATCAATCACACCCACTGCCCACATTCCTCATTCCCATGACCTGGGTACCAAGTATCCAGTTGTCAGATGGCAGGTATTTGTGACATTTTTACCGATTGCTCACTCTGAGATACTGAAGGTGATTTCTTTTTGTCTTTTTTTTTTTTTTTTTTTTTTTTTTTGCGGTACGCGGGCCTCTCACCGCTGTGGCCTCTCCCATTGCGGAGCACAGGCTCCGGACGCACAGGCTCAGTGGCCACGGCTCACGGGCCCAGCCGCTCCGCGGCACGTGGGATCTTCCCGGACCGGGGCACGAACCCGTGTCCCCTGCATCGGCAGGCGGACTCTCAACCACTGCGCCACCAGGGAAGCCGTCTTCTTGTCTTTGACATGAAAAAACTAAAACATTCGTTTAGTCTGTATTCATGCTCGAAACTGCCTGATCTTGTTGGCAAGTCCAAAGATACGTCACCTCAGTCTCCAAAACTCTCTCCCTCTGGAGGCTGCATGAACCTCCATCACGTCCCTTGTGGACCAGATGTGAACCTGAGATCAAACATCTGCACGGACCATACAAGGTCTTCACCAGGATCCTACACACCACAGGGGGACTTGAGGGCTGGTCCCTTCTGCTTTTGAGGGTTCTTTTTGAAATGCAAAACCAGAGTTACCTACAGGTCTCTCCTACCTTTTTTTTTTCCTTTTGATACTTTTCTGTCTCAACTGTCTACTATGGTTTAATATAAAAGCGATTTCTTAAGAATAAAGGAATCCCTAAAATTCAAATGATGCATACAGATTACTTTTCAACTCATTTTACAATACATGATTTGTAAGTAATCTTAAGATGTGATGATTTCTCGTTAAATTTGGGATCTGATTATCCTTATCTACCACCTGGAAAGTGTCTGTCTGAAGCAGAACTGTAAGAATAATGAGAGAAATGAGTCCACATTGATTAATCATCATGTCCTACAAAAGCGACAAAGTCCCTTTCAAAGTGATCATTGCAGGGAATCCTGAAAAGGATGGGGCATTACATGAAATAAGGGCAGGGTGGTCTTAGAAAAAAAGGTTCTCCATCAGTAGCAACTGCGTTAGTTTGCCTGACACAGTAGCATTTTCAATGCGTATTTCAATGCAATCATTCTAAACGCCTATTTATTTTTATTCAGACTTTCAAATATTGTTTGAGAAACATACCATACAAAAAGAGTGTCTGTAATGTATATGTACAGCTTAAGATTAATAATGAAATGAACATGAAGCATTTTTTTTTTCAAAGCAGTCGGCTTAGAAAGGCTCAGTATCACTGGGGTATGAAATACTTGACATTCTATCGTGGAAATGCCAACACACAAATTATCCTTGTTCGTGTATTGTTGCGGTAGCTCTGTGTTTCCCCATATAATGCTGTGCAAACATTTTATCAGAAATGGTAGAGGAAAGAAAACCCTATTGTTAACCACAGCTGATAAAGTAATTTTGTTGCCGGTATGACAGTCTCTGCACTTGGATGGCTATGTTGTTTTCTACATTCAAGGAGGGGCAAAAATAACACATTGAGGGTGGTTATAAAGAAGCAGGGTGGAAGTTAAAAAGGCGATACGCCATCATCGTTTCGCCTCCTTGGTTTCTTCATTTGAAACCCATTGTGAAAATATTAGAGAGGCGCAGCTCACAGACAATCTGTGACTTTTAACACAGCCGGGAGGCCCTGGGGTGCGACGGGTCTGGACTGGGCAGGTCACACAGGGAGGCGCCAGGGGGGGTTTGGTCCAAACGCCGGGTGGTAGTGGGGTGGGGGGCGGCCTCTTTAGCATCAGCCTGGGCTACGTCCTCACGCCTCCTGTACCTGGGTTTCTTCCTCCATCACGTGGGCAGGATAATGACACGAGCCTACCTTTTTGTGAGGATGAAGCGAGTCAACACAGGTAAAGCCCGTGAAGGCGGCCCCGGCCTCGGTCACTGCTGATTGGCCGGATTCGTGTTGTCGCAGAATCCCAGCTCCTTCCGTGCCTCCCTGATGCCACCTGCTTCCTCTCCATCCACTCCAGCCTCAAGCCTTTCTCTCCTGACTTCTGCCTTGCCGGCTGTGTCCTGGCTCCCTCGGCCTGCGACATTCCTCCCCGCCGTGCCCAGCTGTCAACAGAAGCTTCCTCCTACCCTCCACTGGTAGCACATCACCCGCCTTATTCCTTGGCCTGTATCACTGTCTGAACTTACCATATTTATTTGTGTGCTCGCTGATGGCTTGTCCCCCACGTGGCGTGACCAACTGGTCCCCGTTTGCCCAGGATTTGCCCAGTTTTTGCTGCAGAGTCCCAGGTCCTGGGAAGCTCTGTGAGGGCAGGGACTCTGCTTCCCCACCTCTGTCTCCCGGGCCTGAACAGTGCCTGCAACACAGCAGCCCCTTGGTGAGTATTTGCAGAATAAGCCAGTGAATCACTAAGTGCCTGGGTGAGAACGAGGCCGGGCAGAGGCTTGATAAAGACAGGCCTGGAATCCTGCATCAGAACTGCATCAGTCCCCGAAGCTTGAACCCTAAGCCCACCACCGCCTGCTTCCTGGCATCCTCATCGATGGGAATGTTCCTGTCTCCATAGCCCCCGAGATGCCTCCGAGGCCGGCAGCAGTTCTGCATCCGAGATCAACACACACAAGTGTCTGGAGACCCCAGGCGATCAAGGCCAGGTGGAAGTTTTGGAAGCTGACACGGTATCACATGTCACTTCCTCACGGACCGAATGCCTGAGCCAGCGTGTCAGAGTCAAACTTCGCAAGTCGGGCGCTGAGCTCTCCTGCGGCCTGCAAGCTGTGACACAGAAAACACAAAGAACTACCGTTGACCCTCGAAAAACGATTTGAACTGCGCAGGTCCACTGATGGGCGGGGTTTTTTCACTAAATACCGTCCGCGGTGGGTTCGATTCGCGGATACAGAACCGCGAATACCCGAATACCCCGGCCAATTGTAAAGTTATACGTGGAATTTCAACTGTGTGTGGGTCGGCGCCCCTAACCCCTGCATTGTTCAGGGGTCGGCTGTATTCTAAATACGAGCAAAAGAAGTTGTAAGGAAGTGTCGTGAGGGGAAGAAAACAGAGGCTACCAGATATTTAGGAAGGAGCGGGGGGAATTTTGCAAAACTGGGTTTCTCTCTCTCTCTGTGATGATAAGGAAGCCCTAGCGTTTGGCTTTCTGGTCAGGAGAAACATACACACAGAGATGCAAAGGAAGCCTGGAACTCATCCTATACCTCAGGAAACTACGCTAGGATGATCTGGTGAACACATTATCGGGCTAGAAGTGAATATCTCTCTGGGGGACTGTGAAATTCGTACTTCATTTTCTCCATTTATCAAGCAGCAATGGTCATCTCTACCCTGACTTCCCCAAGTAACGAAGATGTTACGTTATCGTGTGACGATCATCCTGATCCTATGGGTTCAATGAAGTAAACAGCTCCCTCTCAGGGGATGTGTTAAGTGGGTCGGGTCATTCCAGTTGAGCGACTAAATCAATTTCAGTTGACAGGTTGGTTTCCTGCTGCTCCAAAAGTTTTTCCAACAGGGAGAATTTACTTTCTTTTTATCAACAGAGACAGCTGGAGCTCAGAGCTACTTGAGGTCTTCTAAAGAAACAGCCTAAAGAATCATGATGGCAACCTAACACTGGTACCCATAAGAGTCATCCTTTAACCTATCAGGGTAAACGATTAATATTTTAGAATCCAGACTTTTAATACGAGGGGAAGGGGCGGGCGTTGGGCTGTGCACTGTCGGATGGAGACCCCACCAGCACCTGGGGTCCAGCTGGGGACACAAACCAATGTCTGGATATTCCTCTGAGGAAGTGCTTCTGAGGCTCTGATTCCTTGTCTCGTACTAAAACCTGACTTGTCACTCCTCTCCCTGCAAACCCCGTGCTTTAAGGTCACCTTCCCTCCTCACCTTTGCTTGTCTTGGTGCCTAGACTCTCCTGACCTTCCAGAAGCCATTACTGAAGCCCAGCTCAACGAGAACCCCCTCCAGGCTTTCCCTGCCAGGAAGCATCTCTCCACGTCCCCTCCCTCAGTGGCCACTGCTACCATGCAGGGTCTTTGGGTCTCCTCTCACATTATAGATCTCCTTTCCTTCTAAACAGCAAACTTCCTGGAGCTCGACCTTGTGCATTTTAGTTGTTGGATTGCCTGGAGCCTAGTACAGTGTGCCGAGCCCCATAAGGGTATGATAATTATTCACTAAGTTGAATCCAAATGGGAGAGCAGCTGTGAAATCTACAAGCCACATGGAAGCAGGAACGTGAGTCTGGAGGAAGCAGGAGCGTGAGTCTGGAGGAAGCAGGAGCGTGGGTCTGGAGGAAGCAGGAGCGTGAGTCTGGAGGAAGCAGGACCCTGGTGCTGACTGTGATCAGGGCAGGTTTCAGAGGTTAGGTCAGCCCTGGTCCTCAGATGAGCGGGCACTTGTTCATGTCGGAACTGTTCTGCCCTGATCACCACGGGACGGACATTGTCTGCATGACGTCATTCATCTGGAGATGCAGAATCTTTGCTGGCCAGTGTTCCCTTCGCAGGGATCCATCTTTGCTCCCCGAGGTCAGGCATAGGTGACCTTGGTGTCTGAGTCCTGCGGGGTACTCAGAAGCAGGGTCTGGGCCAGTTCCGTCCCAATGTCAGGAGAAAAGGGTACCAGGAATGAAAGTCAACAGAGCACCCTAGGGATGTGTTTGATCATGAGAAACCACGTGGAGGAAAAGCCTCCCATCTCCATGGAAAAACTGACAGCTTTTCCAGCCAGCTGTGTGAGTGGAGGAGAGATGGGGAAATTTGTAATAATTTGTAGGTTTGCCCAGAGGATGGAGTTGTGTCATTTTTCCTGCAACAATCTGTGCTGCTGTCTGACAGCATGGAATTTCTTCCTGGACTGAGTTGACGATTATTCACAGACTGTGCAAAACTGAAAACAGTGGCTTGTCCAAATCTGCTAAAGTGGAGGATGGATGGAGTTCCCCAGCCGCTGCTGCTCTGCCCTGTGACCACTGCAGGGGTCCCTTTCTTCTCTCTGATTCACCTGGCCCCCTGGCTTCACTGGCCACTTGCTGGCTGGCCTGACCTCTTGACAAACAGTCCTTAGGCAATTCCTTCCTGGGCCTGGGCTGCAGCCTTCTCTCCTACACCCACAGTGCCTCTCCTTGCAGGGACCTCGGAGACAGATGGTGCAGTAATCCGGGAAGCATTTCCCAGGTCCAGCAAAAGGGATGCAGGTTTCTGATTGCTGGGAGGGATGCTTTCTGTGTTACCAACAGGCTCTGAAACTAGGGAAGCCAGGGCCTTCCTCCCCGTGCACTCCCAATTGTAGAGGGGTTGAATAATCAAGCTGAAAGAGACTCCCCCCAACTACTAGCAAGCTGCCCTTTCTTAACATTTCAGACACCTTTTTCTCTGACTCAGTCCCTCCAGGTAAGGCTAACCTCAGAGGCTTAGTACCTGCCCTATGACTATTCTTATTGCCTGATGGCAGGGGCCAGGAGTTGGCTTCTGGTGTCCGTCTCTCTTAATCTTTAGCTCAGGCCCACTTTTACACACAGGTGCCTTCTGTGTAGTGTGACTCTCGCAAATCCGCCAGAATAGGGTTGCCAGATAAAATACACGAGGCCCAGTTAAATGTGTCATTTAAATGAACATCGAATAATTTTTTGTATAAGTCTTTCCCAAATATCGCCTGGGACATACCTATAGTAAAAATGACTTGATGTTTATCTGAAATTTAAAAGGATCTGGGTCCTGTGCTTTTCTCTGCTACCTCTGGCTACCCTAGCCAGGAAGTCCCTGACCCTCTCTGCGACTCCTAATTATCAGGCATCTGTTAGGTATCTCAGCAGCAGGCGTCTCTAAGGCCTGGTAGATCATTTAGCTAATGCCACCGGAATGCTGCTCAACCAATGACCTCAGAATTCAGTGGTTTAAAATAGTAATTCTTTCTTCTTGGGGATTTGTGGGTCAGCAGGAGTCGGCCGATCTAGGCTGGCTCGGCTGGGGCATCTCTGCTCCAGATCTTTCGTCCTCTTCTTGAGACCCGTGAGCCCAGGTAGGTCCTCGTCAGTGACAGCACAGGAGCCAAAGAGCAAAGGCAAATGCACAAGAATTGCAAGCCTTGGGTCGCATCACACAAGCTAACGTTCCCTCAGCCAGCAGGTCACATGGCCAGACACGCCCTCAGGACGCGGAAATGTCAGTGGCGTGGATCCAGGGAAGGGGGAAGAGGTGCCCAAACACTCTCCCCTATGAGAAGAGGCACAGTGAACAGCTAGGCAAGCCTAGGCTCTGACCCCACTTTGTCACTGTGCAGCCGTGAGACCTTGGAAAAGTCTCTCTGAACCACTGGTTACTTACCCCTGAAGTAGGGCTTTGGCAAAGGTTTAGAGTGACTTGACTAAGTGACCACTAAAGGGTCACCGTATCATTATGGTCAAGAGCAGGAGTAATATAAGTACCACGTGCTAACCGATCGCACCACTGGCCATTAAAATAGAACGAAATAATGCCATTTGCAGCAACATGGATGGACATGGAGATTATCCTACTGAGTGAACTAAACCAGACAAAGACAAATATCATAGGATATCACTTACATATGGTATACAAAAAAAAGATACAAAACAGAAACAGACTCACAGTCTTAGAAAACAAACTTATGTTTACCGAAAGGGAAAGGTTGGGGGGAGGGATAGATTGGGAGCTTGGGATTAACATATACACAATAGAAACACATATATATTTATTTCTATATAAATTAGATAATCAACAAGGACCTACTGTACAGCACAGGGAACTCTGCTCAATATTCTGTAATAAGCTAAATGGGGAAAGAATTTGAAAAAGAGTGGATATAGGTGTATGTATAGCTGATTCACTTTGCTGTACAGCAGAAACGAACACAACATTGTTCATCAACTCTACCCCAATATAAAATAAAAATCAAAAGCAAAACAAAACAGGGGTCATTGGGGGAGGCCATGGGGTAGCCATGACTGCCAGTGTCCACCTCTGACCCCTAAACTTCTGATCCTGCCTCAGAGTTTCCATGAAGGCTATGGCCAACAGGCTACACGGAGGACTGTGGGGTGTGGGTGCAGCAGTGTGCTGGGCCCTGTTCTGTGCCCGTGTCTCTGCCCCTCGGCCCTGCAGCCTCCCCGCAACAGACTCACCCCTACTGTGAGCCTTACCCTCCCTGCTGCAAAGGCAAGGCTGAGCTGCTGTCGGCTTGATCTGCTTCTGAAACCAGAGCTCCTTCCTTCTCTAGAAAGGGGTCTGCTTACAAGGGCTGAAGCCCTTCTTAGAGCTCCAGCTGTGGGCTCAGCTCTACTTCTGGATGGTGGGTTTGAGGATTAAATGACCTAATACAGGTACAGTCTGATTAAGAGAAGGCCTGGGGGGTTTCCCTGGTGGCGTAGTGCTTGAGAATCTGCCTGCCAATGCAGGGGACATGGGTTCGGGTCCTGGTCTGGGAAGATCCCACATGCCACAGAGCAACTAGGCCTGTGAGCCACAACTACTGAGCCTGCACGTCTGGAGCCTGTGCTCCGCAACAAAAGAGGCCGCGATAGTGAGAGGCCCGCGCACCGCGATGCAGAGTGGCCCCCGCTTGCCGCAACTAGAAAAAACCCTCACACAGAAACAAAGACCCAGCACAGCCAAAAATAAAAAAATAAATAAATATTTTTAAAAAAGAAGGCCTGGGGCTTCCCTGGGGGCACAGTGGTTAAGAATCCACCTGCCAAGGCAGGGGACACGGGTTCGAGCCCTGGTCCTGGAAGATCCCACATGCCGTGGAGCAACTAAGCCCATGCACCACAACTACTGAAGCCTGTGCTCTAGAGCCCGCGAGCCACAACTACTGAGCCCACGTGCCACAACTACTGAGGCCCGCACACCACAACTACTGAGCTTGTGCTCTAGAGGCCGTGAGCCACAACTACTGAGCCCACGAGCCACAACTACTGAAGCCTGTGCACCTAGAGCCCGTGAGCCACAACTACTGAACCCGTGTACCACAACTACTGAAGCCCGCTTGCCTAGAGCCTGTGCTGTGCGACAAGAGAAGCCACCACAATGAGAAGCCTGCACACCACAACAAAGAGTAGCCCCCGCTCACCACAACTAGAGAAAGCCCGCACACAGAGATGAAGACCCAACACAGCCAAAATTAAATAAATTAAATAAATAAGTGTATTTAAAAAATAAAAGAAGGCCTGTTACAGTGTATGGACTACATGACTGTTGGGGGAGACAGTTGTGTGGTATTTGTTGTGATTTTCATCATTATTATTATTACATTCTGGTCTTGTTTCGTGGTTGTGATAGCTTCTACCTCTGAAGGTTTAGTTCCTTTTTTTTTCTTTTTTTAAAGTTTCATTCTGCTTCCTGCATATTTTGTTTTCTCTGAATTCCTTTGTTTCTCTTTGTTTGGTCTCTTATTTATTTATTTATTTTTCTCGAATGTCTGGTGGTCTTTGTCTCTGTTTTCACATTGAAGAGAGACAGGAAGGAGGTGAGGGGGGCTTAGAAGCCAGCCTTCAAAATGGTACCCACTGATTCGCACCCCCTGCTATCTGCACCTCCTATGTAGGCGGCTCCTATAGTGACTCAAGCAGCCTGGGTCACCAACATGATATTGCAGAAATGATGGAGTGTGACTTCCATCCAGGGCTAGATCATAAGAGACATGGCGGCTTCCAGCTTGCTGTCTGGTACCCCTTGCTCTGGGTGAAGCCGGCCACCATGCTGTGAGGAAACTCATGGGGCCCTGTGGGCAAGTCTGTGGGGTGGGGAACCAAGGGCTCTGGCCAACAAACACCAAAGTGCCAGGGAAGGAAGGGATCACCATCTTGGAGGTGGTGACTCCTGCTCCAGCCAGCGTCCCGACCTCGTGAGAAACCTTCAGCCAGAACACAGAGCTGAGCCCTTCCAGAATCCCTGACCTACAGGAACTGTGAGGTAATGAATGTTTATTTTTAGGCCACTACATCGCCCGGTAACTTATTATGCAGCAATAGATTACTAATACAGGAAGGGTAGCTGGCTGACTAATACAGGGAGGGTAGTTGGCTGACTGGTTAGAGAGAGCAATATGGGTATCTAACTAGTCATCAATTAAACTTTCAATCAACCCTGGGTGTAGCTCCACCCTACACCCCAGTGTTCAGAGGTACTTGGTCCTCCAAATCCTGAGGCTTTCTAGAGTTCTACCAAGCAAATATGCCCCTACTTTGTAAAAAGTAGGTTTCAGTTTCCCTGTTCTGTGAAGTCAGTTATCATTTTTCCATCTGCTTTCACTTTTCCAAAATTTTATTGCCATGGCTTGTCTGCTGCCAACTCCCCTGTTGATCTCTTTGGCCTTGTGGGTTGTATCATTGTTTTTAATATACTGTCGTTTAGTAGGGTGTGGGAGAGGGCAGAGTTCATGTGTGTGTTCAATCTGCCACATTTGGTCAAAGTCGGAGGTGATCCTCCAGCATTTGGAAAACCTCCCTGGCTTCTGGGGAGCACAGCTACGGCCACTCCATTTTTAGAAGGTTGCTTGTGTGAGAACACAGAGCTGAGAAGTGTTTGAAAGACCCAGCAGACCCCTTGGTGCTGCGGTGCGGGTGTGGCTTAGGGAAGGGAGAGGAAGTGAAGGAGGAGGTCTACCCCAGCCCTTTGAGGAGGAGTCGTGTAAGATGATAAAAGGAAAGGCCTCTAAGATGCTAAGAACAAAGACATGTAATCAGAAATGGGCATGTAGAACGAGGGTGTGCATGTGATAAAACTCATCAATTCCATCCTCGGGATACCTGATGTTATAGACAGACCCATGGCTTCAGACAGCGTCATCCTCTACTCTACAGAAGATGAGGAAGAAAAATCAACTAGATATAATACTTTTCAGTATTGTTTTAAGGAATACAGTACTGAAAAGGAGTGATGAGAGCAAGTATCCTCGCCTTTTTCTTGATGTTAGCAGGAAAACTTATAGTTTCTCACCATCAAGTGTGCTGTAGGGTTTTTTGTTCGTATTCTTTATCAAGTTGAGGAAGTTCCCCCCTCTGTTCCTAGTTTATTGAGAGTTTTATCATGAATGAGGGTTGAATTTTGTCAAATGTTTTTTCTGTATCTATTGATAATATCATGTGGTTTTTCTTCTTTAGCCTATTGATGTGATGGATACATTGATTTTCTATTATTGAACCAGCTTTGCACACCTGGGGTAAATTCCACTTGGTCATGGTGTGTAATTCTTTCTATACATTGTTGGACGTGATTCATTAATGTCTTGCTGAGGATTTTTACATCTATGTTCATAAGAGATATTGGTCTGTAGTCTTTTCTTGTAATGTCTTTGTTTTTAGTATTATGGTAATACTGGCCACCTAGAATGAGTTAGAAAGTATTCCCTCTACTTTAATCTTCTGGAAGAAATTGTAGAGAATTGGTATAATTTCTCTTCCTTATATGTTTGGTGGAAATCATCAGAGAACCCAACTGAACCTGATGCTTTCTGTTTTGGAAGCAAAGAGAATTGCTGATTCAATTTCTTTAATAGATTTAGGCCTATTGAGGTTGTCTATTTCTTCTTGTGTGAGTTTTGGCAAGTCGCGTCTTTTAAGGAATTGATCCATTTCATCTAAGTTATCTAATTTGCGGGCATAAAGTTGTTCATACTATTCTTTGATTATCTTTTTAATGTCCACGAGATCTGTACTGATGTCCCCTCTCTCATTTCTGATATTAGTAACTTTTGTCCTCTCTCTTTCTTTCTTAGTTAGCCTGACTAGAAGCTTATTGATTTCTTTGATCTTTTCAAAGAACTAGCTTTTGGCTTCATTGATTTTTCTCTGTTGATTTCCTATTTTTAATTTAATTGATCTCTGCTCTAATTTTCATTATTTCTTTTCCTCTGCTCACTTTGGATTTAATTTGCTTTTTTTTTTCTAGTTTTCTAAGGTGGAAGCTTAGATAATTGATTTTAAATCTTTCTTCTTTTGTAATACATGCATTCAATACTATAAATTTCTTTCAAAGCATTGCTTTTGCTGGATTTCACAAAATTTGATAAGTCGTATTTTCATTTTCACTTAGTTAAAAATATTTTTAAATTCCTCTTGAGATTTCTTCTTTGCCCTATGTGTTATTTAGGAGTATATCATTTAATCTCCAAGTATTTGGGGATTTTCCAGCTATCTTTCTGTTCTTGATCTCTAGTTTAATTCCATTGTGATCTGAGAGCAGACGTTGTATGACTTCCATTCTTTTAAATTTGTCAAGGTGTGTTTTTATTCCAAAATGTGGTCCATACTGGTGTATGTTCCATGTGAGCTTTAGAAAAAATGTGTATTCTGCTGCTGTTGGATGAAGTCGTCTATAGATGTCAATATATCCAGTTAATTGATGGTGCTGTTGAGTTCAGATGTTTTAATTTTTACAAGGAGAATGTATTCATGCTTTGCATGTATTATTCCTGTAACTTATCAATGCAATCGAACAAAAACAAAGAATGAAGTTTTTAAAAACTTCATTGATGAGCCAGGGCAGAAGGCATTTCTGGAGAACAACCTTGAGCCAGGGCAGAAGGCATTTGTGGGGAACAACCTTGTAATCGTTGCCACTCACTCAGCCAACCTTGCCAATCCAGGTGGGAATATGGCAGCCATGGCGATCCAAGACCTTGGACCCACTGCACTGACCACAGTCAGTGGAGGGGAAGTGCCAAGGGATGGGCTTTGGCTTGAAAGAGGGTGGTGTGTCTGTGAACTGCTCCCAAATGCAAGCACAAACTGCTGGTGATAGATGACTGAAGTCCAGCCAAGCCTGTTCAACCATGATTATAATAACAGGCATGACGTCTACGTTCATGCTCTAGGCTTGTTTATTGGATTAAGCAATCGAAGGTGTACATCATGTTTGCCCTGTGTTTTCTTGCTTTGTTTTGTTTTTATGAACTCACCCTTTTGAACTTTTTTTTTTTAATTTATTTTTAGCTGCGTCGGCTCTTTGTTGCGGTGCCCTGGCTTCTCTCTAGTTGTGGTGCGTGGGCTCAGTAGTTGCGGACGTGCGGGTTTAACTGCCCCACAGCATGTGACATCTTAGTTCCATGACCAGGGATTGAACCTGCGCCCCCTGCATTGGAAGGTGGATTCATAACCCCTGGACCACCAGGGAGGTCCCGTTGCCCTGTGTTTTTGGCTGGACGCTAAGCATGCCAGCTCACAGAACCGAAGGTACCTACCTGAGAAAAGGAAGACAGCACAGACGAAATGACATCTCCAGCCTTCTCTTAGGCAACTGTCATTGAACGTGTAACGCTTCTTTGCAGTATGTAACTTGTTACTGCTCCTCCTTTCCTAATGGACGTGAGCTGTAAGAAATCTCAAGTTCAACAAGAAACCGTATCCACCAAAAACTGTCCAGTAAATGAATATGGAGCATTGAATGTAAATAACCTAATGTTGCTGCAAGAGGTTCTACCGAGCATTGCATCCAAGTTCTCCCCTCTGGGACTTCCCTGGTGGCGCAGGGGTTAAGGATCCTCCTGCCAATGCAGGGGACATGGGTTCGAGCCCTGGACATGGGTTTGAGACCGTGCTCTAGAGGCCGTGCTCCACAACAAGAGAAGCCACCTCCATGAGAAACCCACGCACTGCAATGAACAGTAGCCCCCGCTCGCCGCAACTAGAGAAAGCCCGCGCACATCAACAAAGACCCAAGGCAGCCAAAATAAATAAATAAAAGTAAATAAAATTTGTTAAAAGTTATCTCCTCTGTCCCTTTCTTTATCTCCTCTGTCCCTTTCTTTATGTAACTTTCATCTTTCAAATGGGAGGAGTGCACTTAAAAGGAAGGGCTCCGTGATCTATTAAATTAGAGAGTCAGGTGCTGGGCAAGTCAGTGGCACCATTTTCCAATTGTTGACTTGTTCATCTGATTTATCAAAATTAGTTTCCAGATACCAACCACAGAGAAACTTGATTTTTATCAATATAGCAAGTGTGAGAGGTTAACTTAAAACAAACAACTGGTGCAGAGGGCGAGGGTGTGGGCATACATGTTTGCATACATATCTAAAGAATTGTGATAGGGCTTCCCTGGTGGCGCAGTTGTTGAGAGTCCGCCTGCCGACGCAGGGCACACGGGTTCGTGCCCCGGTCCGGGAAGATCCCACATGTCGCGGAGCGGCTGGGCCCGTGAGCCATGGCCACTGAGCCTGCGCGTCCGGAGCCTGTGCTCCGCAGCCGGAGAGGCCACAACAGTGAGAGGCCCATGTACCGCAAAAAAAAAAAAAAAAAAAAGAATTGTGATAAAATTTCCATGGTCATACTCAGAGGTGGCAAGAAGTACAGTGAATTAGACAGGATTCCTTGATCATTAATTTCTTAAGTTAGAATCATCTAGAAAACTCTAAACCCTTTTTACCTCAACATGAGACTGACTTTGTGAGAGAAAGGGTAGGTGAATGCTGCATGTGTGTGTATGTGACTGTTTGGAAGATATGTTAGTTTACTATAGAGCCAATGATGTCGTGGGTAGGGACAAAGCTATCAAAAAATTCAATTTACCTGCTTGTTTGTAATAAACTCATCGTTCATGGGGAAGAAAAACGTTTCATAAATCAGCCTGTGTGTTGTATGAAAATTACAGTATTTGGAGGAATAATGACTTTTGTTACAGTTTTATGACACTTCTCAGTGAATAGATTTCTCTAATCACTTCTAAATCAAATAACTTTCAACTTCTGTATTCAAAAGCAATTTCCTTACTAATTCTGCCCACCATTCCATTGTTTTAGGAGAAGAGCTCAAACTTATATGTAATTATGCTACAGGAGACCACCATTCTTAGAAATGTTTGATATGAGGTGTAGTTTTTTGTGTTAGAGAATATAATTTTCCTTTGAAAATGCTTTCCAAAGACTAGAGAAAATTAATGTGCACAATGGCTCCCTCCAATAAGTCATTAATTTATAGCCTTTCTAAACATATATTTGCCTCGATCTTAAATGTAACTAGTTGGGGGGTGAGGAGAGATAAATTAGGAGTTGGGGATTAACAGATACACACTTTATATATAAAAGAGATAAGCAACAAGGACCTACTGTATAGCACAGGGAACTCTACTCAATATTTTGTAATAACTTATAAGGGAAAAGAACCTAAAAAATATATATATATATATATATATATATAATATATATATATATGAACCATTTTGCTGTACACCTGAAGCTAACACAACATTGTAAATTAACTATGCTTCAATAAAAAAATTAAAAGTAAAAAAATCAAGTCAGCTGAAAAACAAAGAAACATAACCAGTTAACTTTTATTTCTCCTCTCATTACTGTGGCCAAGTGCTTCCATGGAGCTGTTGAAAATCAGAGGATGCACTTCATACATTCCTTAGAGTCCCTACATGTATCTAGCGCTATACAGAAAAGTTACAAAATTCCAAATTCTACTTCCAGTGGTACCATAATACTTCTTTGGGGTGAAGCATTGTTTTTCCTGATGTCCTCTTACAAGGGCAAATGTGCCTGAGAACTACCCTCAATGAATTCCAGGACGCAGGGTGGACAGGCCAAGGCTGCTCCGTGGATGGCTGTCAGTGAAAGAAGGAGCAAAGGGAACCCTTGTCTTATGGGTCACTGAGGATTAGATTTCGCTGCATGAAACACAAATATAAAAACTAAGAATGGCTTACAAATGCTAGAAGCCTATTTCTTCCTTCCATAAAGGAAGTCCAGAGGCAAACATCCAAGGATGGTGGGATCTAGACTCCACCTATGTTTCTGCGGCTCCATCCTAGCGCCTGGCTTCCCTCCTGAAGGTTTCCTCAGGGTCCAAGACAGGCTGCCAGGCTGCCAGATCTGCAAGCCAGGAGAAGAGAAGTAAATGCGAAAAGAGGCTCCACCCTGCTGAGTCAGCTCCCTTTAGCCGGCCTTCCGGGAAGTCCCCCAGAATGCATCACCCTGGCCAGAAGAAACTCACACGGACACCACAAGCAACAAAGGAGGCAGGGAAATCAGTCTTTTACTCTGGGTCATTATGTGCCCAGTTAAAAATAGGGACAAATAAAGAGGAAGTAAGGAGTAAGTTGAGAAGGAATGCTGGGAGTTGCAATTAGCCGTCTCTGCATTTGGCAAGACGTGAAGGTCACGACTGCCCTTGCAACATCTGGGCTCTCATAAGAATGCCTGCTTTGTCCAGGCTTTTCCTGGGTGGGGGACCAACCTAAGGGCTGGAATAGCCCAGTCCCGGCAAGTGTGTTTATTTGTCCAGAGGAATCAGGTTTCACATCAATACAAACGCGCAAAGATTCACTGAGCGTGTTCCGCGCGGCCCACGTGGATGCAGGAATAACCCAGGTGGGGGCCGGGGGGTGGGCCGCCCATCCCTGAGTGGCTTGTAAGCTGGGAAGGCAGCTCAGAACAGCACTTACAGACACTGATTTTTTCTCCAACCCATGGCAGACTAGTATGTGCTCCTATCACGATGACCCCGCGAGTTCAACCCTCAACTTAGTTTATTCCTTCCTCGAGAAGACTAGTCCTCTGATCACACGCCTGGATGTCACAATGTCAGCTTTCTATAAATGTGTTCTACATGTTTGTTCTCAGTTTGGGGGGAGGTAGGGGGTGGGGCATGTGGAGAGATCATCCTACTGATACAGCCAAACCCGTCAAGACAAACTCCTTGCACTTTGGGAATTTTTCATTTTCATTGAAAATGATGTTTCAGATGAATGGATAAAGAAGATGTGGTACATATGTAAAATGGAAGACTACTCAGCCGTAAAAAAGAATGAAATTTTGCCATTGGCAGCCACATGGATGGACTTATGCTGAGTGAAGTAAGTCAGACAGAGGAAGACAGATAGTGTATGATATCGCTTATATGTGGCATCTAAACAGCACAATAAAATAGTGAATAGAACAAAAAAAAGAAGTGGGGGGAGGGGCAACATAGGGGTAGGGGATTAAGAGGCACAAGCTATTAGGTCTAAAATAAGCTACAAGGATATATGGTACAACATGGGGAATATAGCCAATATTTTGTGATAACTACAAAGTATAACCTGTAAAAATTGTCAATCACTATATTGTACACCTGTAACTTACCTAGTATTGTGCATCAACCTCACTTCACTTAAAAAAAAAAAAAGACTGTGGTTGAAGAACAAAAAATAAATAAAATAAAATGATGTTTGAAACACGTGGGAGTTGGATGGAGTCTGAAATAATTTGTTATACGGCTATGTTTTTAGTATCATGATATTTGTGGCAGAGATACTTGACTGGGGAGACCCCTTGCATCAATTGATGACAAGAAAGAGATCACAATTGTAAAACATTTTCACTGAGGTGTCATTTACATAGACTAAAATGTACAGCCTTCAAATGTGTCTTTTGATGAGTTTTAGTAGTGTCTGCACTTGAGTAACCACCTCCTTAGTCAAGATATAGAACATGTCCATCATCCCAGAAAATCCCCCCGTGTCCCCCTCCGGGCCATCCTGAACCCTATGTCTCTGCTCCAGAGGCAAGCACTGCTTTTGATTCTATCTATCTAATAGAATCTTTTGATTCTATCTATCTATCATAGCTCAGATTTTTTTCCTAGAACATCTGGGACTTCATACAAGGGGAATCATACAGTGTGTATGTACGGTTTGGGTTCGGGTTTCTTTTGTTCAGTCTTCATGTCTTGAGAATCATCCATGTCGTCTTATCAGGAGTTGACTCCTTTTGATTCCTGAGTAGACGTGCCTGCTACGAACGCACCCCGCTTCATTAATCCGTTAGTAGTGACTTCTATTATTGAGTACTCACTACTGCCGAAAGCTCTTCTAACCATGTCTCATAACAGCCAGAGAGGGCAGGTGTGCCAGCCGTTGGAGGGGATTTTTGTTTGCGATTCTGTCTTTTGCTGTCCAGCAACAGCTCTGCTCTTACTAGACCTGGTCTGTCATCCTGTGTGGTCCTGGTGGGGGTGAAAGGCTGGGAATCTGAGCTTTCTTCTTGATGAAGCTGCAGCGCAGCCCGGGGGGAGAAGGTGGGGGGACCTTGGCCTGGCCAGTCCCACGCCCTCTCCAGGGACAGCGGGGGCCCTGAGTGATTGAGCGAGGTTGTGGAACAGCAGGACAGCAGCACGTGGACCCATCCTGCTGTGACTCCAGGCCTGGCTCTCTGCATCCCAGCTTCCTGCGCCTTCTCCCTCCCTCCAGGGTTCCACCCATGGCGGTAACCTCCCTTCCGGTTTACCTAGGCAAGCTTGGTTTCCGTGCTTGCGAACAAGGCCATTACTGATACACCGGGTATTATCCCCATTATACAGACGAGGAAACCAAAGCCCAGGGGCAGTGAGTGACTCTCCAGGGGTCTCACGGCTGCCACGTGGCAGGATGGGGTGTAGCGCTCAGTGGATCCCAATCCAGGAAGAGAGAGGCAACGTCAACCTTGACCTTGGGAGCATCAGCCTCTCCACCCCCACGACCTTGTCTCCATCCTTGCCCTGCAGACAGGGTGGTGTGCTGTCCTGAGGAGAAATACACTCACCCTTTCTCAGCAGTCAGGGAGCTTGAGATTCTTGTCTCAAACCCCTGCCCGCTCCCACCTGCCCAATCCTACATGGGACCCACTTCTCTGTCTTCGGATCAGAAAGGAAAACCCCCCTCAGAACAAGGTACAATCTTCCATGCCTTTCGGTGGCTTAGCTGAGCATTACTTTAAAACCCTTATTCTGATCTTTGTTTCATGTTTACAGAAGTGGATTCCTTTTATTCCTTTCCCCTGACAGGAATAATCCCTTTGGAATTTGAGCTTTTAAAGAGTAGCTCCTTGGGTTATTGAGAGGCCGCTCCCCTGCTGCTGCAGACAAGGGTGTGAGGCTGGCCCAGGCCTTGGAGGACACACAGTTCCATGGATGGGGGAAGTACGGCAGCCCGAGGCTACGGCGTTCCGGCTCCCAGCTCAGATCTGGCCTCTCCCTTCCCCACAGCTTCCCCTCCATTTCTTTACTAGTCAGCATCAAGGGCAAACAAGAGGCAGAAGAGGGAGAGGCGGGCGTGGGGTGGGGCGTGGGGGTGAGGTGGAGGAAGGTGGCCCTGCGACATTGCCCGCAGCCAGGGAAGGATGATGCCACAGCCAGCCCACCCTGGACACTGAAACCTGAAGACAGCCTGGAGGACGGAGTTGAGGGGGACTGATTCATCCCCAGCTCCCTCCCCAGTGGCGCAGCTGCCAGGAGGAGGGCTGTCAGCGGAAGGCCTCAGCTGTCACCCCCTTCACCCACTGCAGGGAGCCACCGTCACCTGGGTGCACCTGCCAGGGGTGGCCCGCGGCCAGGGATTGGGTACAGGCCTGGCTGCATCGGCTCAACTCAAGACGATGCTGAAAGGCTTGGGCCCTTCTCACAGCCTTTTTCCCTCTCTCACTCCCTCCCACAGTTGTTGGACCCCAGGGTTCTCCCTGCTCACAAACTCTCTGAGTTCACTTCCCGGGGAGCCCAAGCCAGGAAGCAGAGATTGTGGACATACAGGTTAACAACCTAACACCTGAAAAGACAAAGCACTATGGTTGTCCTTTCACAGGACAATGACGAAATCAACGTCATATGTTGATTCGCTGCACATGGCATCAGTGAATTCCCTCAATCCTGGGTGGAGAGCTCCATCTCTATCGTAAGGAGATTAAAAGTCCTCAGAGGTGGTTACTACCCCCATTTTACAGATGAGGCCGCCAAGGACCAGGGAGGACACAGCATTTGTCCAAGGTGCCACGGCTCAAGGCAGAGCCAGGGCTGAGCCAGGAGGCTGGTTCCAGAGTCTGTGCTCCCAGCTCCAGGCAGCTCCCCTTCCTCTGCCCACTTGGACTAGCTCTTCCTTCTGGGCTGGGACAGGAGGTCAAAGGCTGGGTCTCAAACACCGTCAGGGGCAGGAAGGCGAAAAAGAAATGTAGGAAGACGAGAGAAAAGAAGAGCAGAACTTGAATATAAATGGCAAATCTCAAAAGACATTTTTTTCAAGTTAAAAGCATGACTCTCACAGAAATATAGTTAAATAAAATGAGCACAGGCCAGACGTTTGTTGAACTGATTGTATTAGTGTCCTAGGGCTAGAGTAACAAATTACCGCTAACCAGATGAATTAAACCAATAGAAATGTATCCTCCCCCAGTTCTGGGGGCCAGAAGCCCCAGTCAGCGTGTCCACAAGGTCACACTTGCCCAGAGGCTCTCAAGGAGAATCCTTGCCTGTCTCCCAGTGACTGGGGACCGTCAGCCATCTGCAGCCACCCTTGCTGGAGGACACACCTCTCTGCTCTCTGCCCCGTCTTCACATCACCTCCTCCTCCGGGGCTCCTCTCCTGTCCCCTGTAAGGCCACTTATCATTGGATTTAAGGCCCACGTGAGGAACCCAGGATGATCTCAGTCTCAAAATTCTTCATTTCATGACATCTGCAAAGACCCTTTTCCCAATAAGGTGACATTCACAGGGACACTCAACTGGACACGGCAGAGGTTTTGGGAAGCACCATTCCATCCACTAAGCTCATTAATGATGCAATCAGCAGGATGGTAAAGTTCATTCAAAGGAAAATCTGAGAAACAGAGATTTATCTAGTCAGTTAGCAAAGGTATGAAAAATAACTGTGCTTAGAGATAAACTGAACAGTTCATGTCTCACAGGGCAGTAAAACTGGAACCTTCGGGGTTGTCTTTTCCCACAGATGGAAATCTATTTGGACAAAAATCTTTACGTTGGAATGTGACTTATAAGCTCACCCGAATCAATAGTTAATGGAGGAGCTTCCCTGGTGGCGCAGTGGTTAAGAATCCGCCTGCCAATGCAGGGGACACGGGTTCGAGCCCTGGTCCGGGAGGATCCCACATGCCGCGAAGCAACGAAGCCAGTGCGCCACAACTACTGAGCCCGCGTGCCAAAACTACTGAAGCCCGCGCACCTAGAGCCCATGCTCCGCAGCAAGAGAAGCTACCACAACGAGAAGCCGGTTCACCACAACGAAGAGTAGCCCCCGTTCGACGCAACTAGAGGATAGCTTACGTGCAGCAAAGAAGACCCAACGCAGCCAAAAATTAATTAATTAATTAATTAATTAATTAATTTTAAAAAAGTTAATGGAGGGACTTCCCTGGTGGTCCAGTGGTAAGACTCCGTGCTCTCAATGCAGGGGGCCAGGGTTTGATCCCTGGCTGGGGAACTAGATGCCACATGCCTGCCGCAACTAAAAAGTCTGCATGCCGCAACAAAGATCTCACATGCCACAACTAAGACCTGGTGCAGCCAAAATAAATAATAATAAATAAATAAACAAATAAGTAAATAAGGAAGTTTTCTTAAAAAAAAATAGTGAATGGTAAATTAAACAAAGTCCAACCGTTAGACCAGCACTCTCCAATAGAACTTTCCGCAATGATGGAATATTCCATATCTGGCTATCCAGTCCAGTAGCCACATGTGCTACTTGAAATGTGGCTACTATGGTTGAAAACTGAATTTTGAATTTTAGTGGATTGTAATTAAAGCTTAAAAACAAAGCCACTGGTGACAAGTGACTACAGTATGGGGCGGCGCAGCCCTAGAGATTTCAATAACCCCTCGCAGGACCTCATAGGCAATGTTCTAATGTGACATTGAAAGGATATACTGTTATCACTTACATGTGGAATCTAAAAAAATGGTACAAATGAACTTATTTACAAAACAGAAATAGAGTCACAGATGTAGAAAACAAACATGGTTACCAGGGGATGGGGTGGAGGGATAAATTAGGAGATTGGGATTGACATATACACACTACTATATATAAAATAGATAACTAATAAGGACCTACTGTATAGCACAGGGCAGGCTCATTGCTGTGGCTTCTTCTGTTGTGGAGCATGGGCTCGAGGTGCGCGGGCTTCAGTAGTTGTGGCGCACGGGCTCAGTAGTTGTGGCTCACAGGCTGTAGAGCGCAGGCTCAGTAGTTGTGGCACACTGGCTTAGTTGCTCTGCGGCATGTGGAGTCTTCCCGGACCAGGGCTTGAACCTGTGTCCCCTGCATTGGCAGATGGATTCTTAACCACTGCACCACGAGGGGAGCCCTGAAGGGTGTTTTATAAGTGACACATTAAGACGATGGAACGGGTGAGTGGATGCACACATTCATTCAACAAAGTCTCCAGTGCTTGGCGCTGAAAACACGAGGGATACAGGTAATTAAAAGAGCCGGGTCTCTCTTCTCACGGGGTTTACGTGCTACCTGCATGAGACAAATGGTAAACAAGTGAACAGAGGCAGAAAGAAGCTAGAATTCCAGATCGAATTCTTCAGCCTTGAAGAGAGGAAACCAGAATGTGCGGGGGAATGAGTGGGAGCTGGGGGTGGAGGTAACTGGGTCGCTGCTCCCAGAAGGTGGCATTTGATCTGGGACCTGGATATCAAGAAGGGGCCAGTCAGGTAACAATCAAGATTCCAGGAGAACAGATGGCTGGTTTCTTAACTCCAAGAATCATTTGGTAACATTTTTTCAATAGCCAACCTTTAAAAAAAAAAAAGCTTAAATAACATACACACACTACTATACATAAAATAGATAAACAACAAGGTCCTACCTTATAGCACAGGGAGCTGTATTCCATACCTTGGAATAACCCATAATGGGAAAGAATCTGAAAAAGAATAGATACATGTTTAACTGAATCACTTTGCTGTAGAATTGAAACTAACACTACATTGTAAATTACTATATTTCAATTTAAAAAGTCTTTTGGGGGACTTCCCCGGTGGTCTGGTGGTTAAGACTCCGCGCTCCCAATGCAGGGCGCCCGGGTTTGATCCGTGGTCAGGGAACTAGATCCCGCAAGCTGCAACTAAGACCCGGTGCAGCCAAATAAATAAATATTTCTTTTAAAATAAATAAATGAAATAAAGTAACTTTTAAAAAATTTAAATAGGAAAACAAAGAGATTTGAGAACAGAAGAGAGAAAAACCATCTGTCGTCTTACTACCTCGAGACCACTCGTATTTTTAGATAGAGTGCCTGCCCTCCATCTGGGCCTGCATGCGTATGTATTTTATAGAATTGATCTGAATCAACTATATATACAATTTTACGGTCAGCTCTTTTCACTGCACATTATAAGCAGTTTCTGGGATCACCATGGTTCTAACCACTATCATTTTCCATTTCTGCATTATCAGTGGGCCCACATACAGTATTTATCCTTTCCTCTGTCACCCACTTAGGTTGCTTCACACATTTCCAGGCTTGTGAACATCAACATCTTTACACAGACACAGTTTTCCTTCCCTTCTTTCAGATACCTTCCTTAGGATTAACTTCTTCAAGTGAGAGCTTCCTGTGTCAAAGTGAGTACTTAGTCTCAGAGCTTCCAAGCCCTCATCCTCTGTGAGGGCAGGAGCCTCAGCTGCTGTGCCCTTTACTGTGTGTGTGGTGAGGACACATATAACAAGAGCTCAGTCGTGGAATGAGGGACTGACTTCCAAGCTCAGGGTCTGCAGCAGAACTTGTGCTTCAAAGGATAGAAGTGTGCCGTCAGGAACAAATACTTTGCATCACTCTGCTTTTGTAGCTTTGACTTTTGATTAAAAGAACAAAACCCATCAGAATGGCCACCATCAAAAAATCTACAAACAATGAATGCTGGAGAGGGTGTGGAGAAAACGGAACCCTCTTGCACTGTTGGTGGGAATGTAAATTGGTGCAGCCACTATGGAGAACCGTGTATGGAGGTTCCTCAAAAAACTAACTATAGAATTACCATATGACCCAGCAATCTCACTCCTGGGAATATATCTGGACCAAACTATAATTTGAAAAGATACATGCACCCCTATGTTCGTAGCAACACTATTTACAATAGCCAAGACATGGAAGCCACCAAAATGTCCATTGACAGATGAATGGATAAAGAAAATGTGGTACATATATAGAGTGGAATAGTACTCAGCCATAAAAAAGAACGAAATAATGCCATTTGTAGTCACTTGGATGGACCTAGAGATTATCATACTAAGTGAAGTAAGTCAGACAGAGAAAGACAAACACCATATGATACCACTTATATGTGGAATCTAAAAAAATGGTACAAATGAACTTATTTGCAAAACAGAAATAGAGTCACAGATGTAGAAAACAAACTTATGGTTACCAGTGGGGAAAGGGGGGGGAAGGATAAATTAGGAGATAGGGATTAATATATACACACTACTATATATAAAATAGATAACTAATAAGGACCTACCTGTATAGCATAGGGAACTCTACTCAATATTCTATAATAACCTATATGGGAAAAGAATCTAAAAAAAAGGATATATGTGTATGTATAACTGAATCACTTTGCTGTACACCTGAAACTAACACAACACTGTAAATCAACTATACTCTAATAAAAATTGTTTAAAAAAGAACAAAAACGAAATAGATGCTTATGGAGATTGGGCCAAGAAAGCAAACTGAGCACATATTCTGGCCTCTTCTTACAAATTTCTAGAAAAGACTTAAGAGATACCCATGTCTTGTGTTCTATATCCATTTCTATGTGTTTAAGCATCTGTTCGGCTCCTCCCCACTCACTGGACCCAGGCTGTGGAAATGGATGCAGGATTCACAGAGAGCCCTGCCCAGCCTCCACTTAAACATAAGCACTGTCTCTGCTGGATTCTTTTTTTTTTTTGAAGTATAGTTGATTTACAATGTTGTGTTAGTTTCAGGTATACCGCAAAGTGATTCAGTTATACATATACATTTTTTTTCAGATTCTTTTTCCTTATAGTTTATTACAGAATATTGAGTAGACTTCCTTGTGCTATACAGTAGGTCCTTGTTGTTTATCTATTTTGTATATAGTAGTGTGTATCTGTTAATCCCGAACTCCTAATTTATCCCTTCCCCCATCCCCCCTCTGCTGGTTTCTTTTTTTTTTAATTGAAGTATAGTTGATTTACGATGTTGTGTTAATTTCTTCTGTACAGCAAAGTGACTCAGTTATACATATATATATATATATATATATATATTCTTTTTCATATTCTTTTCCATTATGGCTTGTCACAAGATATTGAATACAGTTCCCTGTGCTATACAGTAGGACTTTGTTGTGTATCCATCCTATATGTAATAGTTTGCATCTGCTAATCCCAAACTCCCATTCCTTCCCTCCTCTACCCCCTTCCCCCTTGGCAACCACAAGTTTGTTCTCTACATCTGTGAGTCTGTTTCTGTTTCATAGATAAGTTCACTTGTGTCATATTTTAGCTTCCACATATAAGTGATATCACACAGTGTTTGTCCTTCTCTTTCTGACTTACTTCACTTACTATGATCATCTCTAGGTCTCTCCATGTTGCTGCAAATGGCATTATTTCCCTCTGCTGGATTCTTATAAACAGCCTCTGAGATGAAGACTTATGGGGAAGCTGATGTATTAGGACATTCTCCCAGGAAGAATGGATAGGAGAGTGGGGATGTGGGACCAGGAAGGGAGTGGCCGCTCACTCCCTGAAAGCAAACAGAGGCCCTCAGAAGATAACTCTGGCTTCAAGTGGGGAGCTCTGGCGACAGTACAGGTCACACCTCAAAGGTGTCCCCATTGAGGGGTGAAGACCTGGAGGATTTATATCCTCTGTTGGCATTAGCACATCCCCAGGAACATTAACTCCCAGGCACTGCTGGCTCTTGGGAGGGGCAGGGGGGGGGGTGCCCTGGCAAAGTGCGGTCCAGCAGAGACACAGACGCACGGGAGCCTGTTGATGAAGATGGTCAAGGGATTTGCAGGCAGGTGGGTGGAGGCCTACCAGCTCCTGCTTCAAGCTCACAACAGTAAGCACACGAAAACCACCCCATGGAAGGAGACAGAAAATTTAACAAATGGAAGGACGAACGTCTGAGAAAGTAAAGTTAATTGAAAAAGACAGGTGACTCAAGAATACGTTTGATCAGTATCTGCACAGACATGGAAGCAGATATTACATTAAGTGAGTCAAATGGAGGTCTTTAAGCTTTTGATCACTGGCATTTCAAAAAAAAAAATGTAGTTGGATAAAATATCAGAATGGGAACAGCTGAAGAACTAATTAGAGAGCTGGAAGATTGAACTAAGGAATTCCCTGACAAGAGATGAAAAGTATGAAAGAAAAGTTAGGAACACGGAAAATACTTTCATACGTTCCCACATCCAACTGAATACATTTTCAGAATGAGAGGATAAAGTGGATAAGTGGAATAAAATACTTCAAAAGATAATAGCAGAAAATTTTCCAAAGTTAATGAAATATATGAGTCCTCTGAACAAAAGTAACCAGAAGACCAAAGCAGGAAAAATGAGATGTCATATGCATAACGGTGACATTGTGGTGAGATTTCAGAATACCAGGGACAAAGCGATAGTCCTGGATCTTCCTGAGGAAAAAGCAGATTGCAGAATAAAATAAAAAAGCAGATTGCACACAGGGGAAAAAAAAAAAAAGAGTATCACACTGACCTCATACTTCTCATCAAAAACAGTTGATGAGAGAAGACAGTTAAGCTGCATCTTCAAAATTCTGATGGAAAAAGCTTGTGAATATAGACTTTGAGTGAAAATATCATTCCCATGGGGAACAAATAGAGACGTTTCAGACAAGCGAGAACTCTGAAAATGTACCATTCACAAACCCCGTGTGAAAGGATTGCTAGAGAATGTACTCTACAAAACAACAAAAGTTAATTTAAGAACAAGAGCATAGAAAAACAATCAGAAACTAAAGAGAAAATAACCTGGTCAAATGCAATGTGAAGGGCTTCCCTGGTAGCACAGTGGTTGAGAGTCCGCCTGCCGATGCAGGGGACACGGGTTCGTGCCCCGGTCCGGGAAGATCCCACATGCCGCGGAGGGTTTAGGTCCGTGAGCCATGGCCACTGAGCCTGCGCGTCCGGAGCGTGTGCTCCGCAACGGGAGAGGCCACAACACTGAGAGGCCCACGTACCAGAAAAAAAAAAAAAAAATGTAATGTTAAGAAAAACAAGTATTCATCAGGAGTCCCATTTTGAACCCCTAAAGCATGTGCCACAACTAGTAACCTACGATCATCTTCAAAGAAAGTGTCAAGCCATTGAACGTTTCCAAAAGGGTAGCCTCTGTAACAGCTTAAGGAAGTTCACTGAAAATTGGTAAGTGCACAGAGACAGGTCCACCACAGTCAAGAGGATGACTCGGTTGATAGAGGTGTGAAATCAGGGTCTGGCCAGAGCCACAAACCCTGACGTTTGTCAACTGGACCAACAGTCTGTCCATTGGAAGGGCATCCTGCATAGCCTAGTCCCACTGGCCTGAATTCTCTCTTCTCAAATCACAGATTCTCTTCTTTTGTAAAATAAGAGCGTTTGACTTAGAATGAATTTGTAAAATTTGCCCTTCTGCTCTTTCTATTAGACTGCTTAAATGATTCCACGGAAACCTGCCAAGAGCTTTCAAACCTTTAGCAGGACTGGGAAGTGAAATTGAATAACAAATGAGCTCGAGTCAGGGGGAAGCTCTTGTCTGAAAAGAGAGGATGCAGCTGCTTTTGAACGTTTTGCTTCAGATCCCCCTTATTTATAACACCTCTTAGAAGTTTAAAACTATTTGCTTTTCTCCGATGGATCTGATCCTTTTGGAGCGAGCTGCCTCTCCCAGGGTGCGCAAGGGCAGGAGGGTGGCCGGCTTTGTCTCAAGAGTCGTGTCCACCTGTAAAGACAGCCTATTTTTTGTTTCCACATCGGGAACTTCAGTATCTCCCTCACCTGAGGGATTAGAGATCGTTAATTACTTTCTGTGAAAGAGGCAGCCGGCAGCCCTGCGGCCTGGCAGGTTTGCTAAAAATAGTGGCTATAGGTTATTTTTAAAAACCGTCTTGGAGGAATCATGACCCTGAGTCACATTTCTCCCCAGAGTTTGCCTGCTGAGGGAAAACCACACGGCCACGTTTGCAGAACAGTCACCCCAGCCCACCTAGGAGGAAATGGAGAAGAAACTGTACACGTGGAATTTTAAGACCCACTTTAGTTTAGAATAGATATTCAGTATCCAAAGGATGTGTGCTATTTTCTCAGCACTGGCTCTTAACTAGTGTTTGTCATGCTCCTGTACAGCTCTTTCTACTGATTGTTTGCTGTTTTTTTTTTTTCCTTTCCGAGGGCTATTCATAATCTAACGAAGAGATATTCTCAGAGGAGGAATTCCATGGTATGAGAGGTATCTGTCTTCTTGGAGACATCAATTTCACTTGCTTACAGAACATTAAAAAGAAATTTTAAGTGATAAATGCATTAATCTACAGCTACTTATGATTAGGCTGCTCTGGCTAAAATGGAACACATCTGTAAGACATCTTTCACACTCCCAAGGCACTTTAAAATAATGAAAACATATAAAATAATATCTCAGTAATTAAAGTAATGGCAAATAAAAACATAGCATTATATGGTACTGCCCTATTGGAGTCATCCATCTCTTTTTATAAGCCCTTTGTGACATTGCTATTAATTTTTAAGTAACAAAATATTGCTCTTGAACCTAAAATGGGATATTAACTAACACAGGCACTATTAATTGCTTTGCGAATGCAGAGTGCTAAATTCCAGTTTATAAAACTAAGCCTTGGAGGTTATCTAATAAAATCTATACACAGTGCCCACTTCTGAATCATCTAAGCAGCGGAGGAGACTCCCCACGGTAAAGCCATAAAAATAATTTCATTAGACCCTGTGTCTCTTCCAGGAGCTGATTTGTGTGCCTTGGGAAACACGATGACTCAGGTACTAATTCTCCCATCCCCTTTCAGCTAATGAGTTTTCTGAGCTAAGAGGAGGACGCTTCTTAAAACGATGTCACCTTCTTCTTCTGTCCCCAGACCAGCCTGTTCTCTTGGGGACCTCCAACCATCATGATCACTTTAGGTCCCTGTGTCCCAGGGAATTGGGCCGATGGCCTGATTTTTCTTTGTTCACCGGAGTCTGTTTGATTGCCCAGTCCCTGGGGACTCAGTTCCAGCGGACACAACTCCCATCGTTGGAGGAGGGTGAGGGGCTGAGGGGGCAGGACTCCGGGAGGGACTCCCTCTTGGTTTCGGATAATTGCAGGCTCAGCCTCTGACGGCTCCCAGAGTGAGTGCTTCCTTCAACCTCCTGCCCTGACTTATTCACAGGCCAGCTCTCCAGCCCCCACGTTACAAGTAGGATTCACTGGAAATAGCAGGCGACAGGCAGAGAGGGGGGTCAAGACGACGATCACTTAAAAGTGGGCAGTAGGAAAAAGAACAACAATGTGACACCAGAAAAAATAAAATAAAATGAATATTAATGTGTATCTCATAGGTTAAAATATGTTTTTAATTATATAATAATGTTTATTGTAAATAAATTAATGTTTATTGTAAAAAATTAAAACAAGAGCTATTTTTTAAAAGTGGGTACCAGGTCCCTCCCCTTTTCTTGCTTCTCATACCACCGGCTGTCTGCAAGGAACTCAAGTATTTCATGAAAACTGGAGCCCATAGAATGGGCTCCTCAACCTGTGAAACAAATCGGGTGTCACGTCATGAACCACTTCTTACCAGCACAGCTATAGACTCTTTCCAGGGAAGACACGTGCTACGTGTGCACAAAATCATGGAATTTTCTAACATTTTAAAGGTTACCTCTTTTCCTCTTAGAGATTCTCAATGTAAATTAATATATTAAAGGTTCTGAGAATTCTTGCAGGAGAAAAAAGCAGTTGTTTCAACTGGTGTCAGGCACCCTTCAATCACAGAACCCCTTTTGGGGGGCGGGGAGCGGCATGTGTCAACATCTTACAGGACCGGTGTTCTGAGGAAGCTTCGCTGGAGGGAGATGGGGATGGAAGGCTCAGGAGCAAGGGGACCCTGTCCCCAGTTCTGTACTGTGAGCGCAGGAACAGCAGCAGATGCAAAGGCCCTGTGGCTCATCCCTCCCCTCTTTCACGGGCAGCCACCCTCCTTGGCGGGTCCCAGGGAAAAGGGATCTTGATATAAAAGTGTGCCAGCCCCCAATAGGTACTCTCTATTCTGCTCCCAGAGAATAAACTTTGAAGGGGTATCTCAGGAGAACTCAGGGAAGCAGCCTGAGCCCGGAAGTTTGCTCTCCTTAAATATGTCTGAAACACCAAAGGCAAAAACCAAACAGTGGGGTCACTGAGCAGTGCTACCCGCTCAGCAAGTTCAGAGCCTGAGAACAAACACAAGACCAGAAAGCCCTACCAATCCTGCAAACCCTAAACCTTTCAATAATTTTGACAAGGCTCAGGCTTCTGATTGTGTCAGAGTTTAGTGACTTCAGTTAATTTCAGCTTCGAGTAAGCCTTGGATGTTAATACTGATTAATGGTCAGCCCAATCGTTATTCAAATATATCAATACATTTAAGACCAACATAAAAAGGCAAATATTTGCCCTTGTGCTAATGTAAACGACTGTTAAATAATAAATAGACTTTGCTTGAATCCTTTTTCTCCCACGTTTTGAGAGCTCTTGCCTAGCAAACTATATTTACTACATAATTAATCTGTTTTCCCTGTAAAAAAATTAACCCAAACACATATCACTTTGGCTGTCTTCCCAGCCAAAAGCAAAGATACTTGCTATCTGGGTTCTATTTAGTCGTTCACTTTTAATTTGGGGTTGATTTTGTCTCAGTGTGGTTTATATTTAAGTAGACGTACAGAACTTCTGGGATTCTGCCGACCAAGCTACCTAATGAATACGAATGAACGCTGGCGCAGCTGACAGGTCTTTAAGGACTGGAATTCGAGCACATTTTCATTCATTCACTCGCTTGGTTTTCAGTGGACGACTCCGGGACCTCTCCTCGGGAGAGCTCGTGTCCCACTGAAATTTCCTATCCTCGGTATAATAAACCTGTCACCAAGCTCATAAAAAATTGGTAGGGAGCGCTTATTAGACGCAGATCTGGGATGCTCCCTACCTGTGGCGGGCGCCCGGCCCTCTGCTCCCTCCCTCCACCCCAGACCTCCCAGAGCTGTCAGACCTCCCCTCCTGTCCCCTCAGGCATCGGGGTACAGTAGGGACCTCTCTGGGATTCAGGATTTCCCATATAAGGTACCAGACCCTAGTGGGTCTGGTTTACTTTGTCCTGAAATTCACCAAAGATAGATGCAAAGGTAAAGACGCCTTCCCAGCTTCCTGGGTGCCCAGCCCTTGCAGCAGAGAGGAATCAGACGAGTGATATTCAACACTGTGGGAGTAGATTAACCTTTCTGAGATGGTCACCTTTACCCATTCCTTTGTCCTAGCTTCCCCCCACCTATCCCACAGCTGGGAGCTCCTTGCCCCAGGGGAGGGCTGTGTCTGGACAGTGGAAGCAAAGGTCTGTTCCCCCACTTATACTCCATCAGCCAACCACACGCTTGCACTTTGCAGGAGCAAAATGTTAGAACTGATACTTGAGGGAAGGGGATTCCTGGAGCTGGAAAGAGGAGAGACCTGGGTGAGGCTGGACTGAGAAGCTACATGCCCTGCTTCCCAGCGGGACCCTAGATGGGCAGCAAAACCCAAAAGAGGTTTGTGGAACCCAAGAGCGGCGACACCTGCTTCCCCTGGAGCCCACAAAGGCGGTGAGACTCTCAGAGGTGGCTGCCCTAGCCTGTCTCTGAGATTTCTGTCCCCTGAGAAGGCACAGACACAGCGGGTCCAGGCCCCGCCCAGAACAGGACCCAGGCCAGCGGGGTACAGTTACGTGCTCTTGGGGTGACCTGAGTGAGTGATGACCGAGGCCCCTGAGAGCCGCCCTCCCCCGCCACCAATGCCTGGCACTGCAGGCTGCCTATGGCCCCCAGGAAAGGCAAAAACTGATATAGGTTCTGCTTCCTCCACTCTAGGGAGAATGGGAACTTACATCAGAAATCAGAGAGTGTTTTACAAATTAAGTTGTGTTTATTTTCTACCAGAGTTATGGGCTGAGATTCTATCCACAACCGGAGCTGGAGAGGAGGGGAAAAGGGCCTTGCCCGCCCTCCCCCCAACCCCTCGCCCTTCCCTTCAAGCACGGTCAAGTCTCATCAGGCCCCAGATCCAGAGCTCCCTCTCTACTTCTCACCCATCACTCCAAACTGGGGAAGCCCTAGCCCTCTGAGCAGCCAAGTACGTCCTTCCCCAGAAGCCAGAAGCCTCCCTCTCAAGTGGTCAGCATGGGGCTTCATTGCAAAGATCCTGGGGAGGACCACCTCTCTGAGCCTGGGCCCAGCAGCCTGGATGTGAGCGTCCACGGTGATAACTGCAGGGGAAGAAAGCCAGATGGGAGAATCTTGTTGCTTTTCCATTCACCCAAATTCCTAGTCTTTGGGGTTTTTTTCTTCAAGTTTCCAGGAGCAGCAAATTGAGGGTGGTGTGGACAAAAGATGTTACAGCCATCAGGCCAGCAGCCCCTGCAGCGGCCAACAGCAGTGCACCCTGAGGGGATTCAGGATGGAGAGAAACAGGATGCTGGCCCTAGATAGTTAGGGTGCGTATCAGAGGAATGATTTCAGTGAGCCCAGACTCTTGCATCCTCCCATACATAGAAAAGCGCTAACTTCCTTAACTTGAGATGTCTGGTTTTCTTTGATTAACAGCAATCTTTTGATGTTCCCACTACCTGGTTTTTTGTGGCAAAAACTCCTCTCTATCCTGGCTCCCGCCTCACCTCTATGGAGCAGAGCCTCAGAGCGATCTGAGGGGCTGTCTCCTGGGCGCCAGGCCTCAGAAAGTCCACCAAATAAAATATAATTCTCAGCTTGTACGTTGTGCATTTTTTTCAGCTGACAGTGAGAAGAGAAGAAAGGTTGAATTTGTCCCACCTTTGAACACATTACCCGCCCTTACCTACAATACTGATAAGAATTAAGCGCACACACCCATACCCTGACGAAACAGCGGTGTTCAAGAGGCGAAGCGTGTCTTTTTACAAAAATGAGAAACTGAATCCCCCGTTAATACTATAGTTTCACTAAAATCCAGTACTCAACAGATAGATTTTGGTAGACTGCTTTTCTTTGGAGAGAAAAGAACGCTATGAAACCCAAAAGTCTTAAATTTAAGCGTTTGCCTGGCTCATAGGCCCTCACCGCCCACTTCTGTCTGATACCCACCAATAGCGAAAAGACCAGAGCCAAGACATGAAGACAGAGGAGGTAAACATTGCAAGATCTGGTGCAACTCCGCCCTGAATTGTTGTCCAATTACCCATCTCCTTGCCGTGGAAGTTGCCTGGGAGGTCCCAGCATCGATTCCTGATTCCTGTCCTATCATTTCCATTCTTACACCAGATTTCTCTTATTTGGACCCCATCCCACTTCCCTCAAGTCATTTAAAATGGGGAAACTTTCGGGCTTCCCTGGTGCCGCAGTGGTTGAGGGTCCGCCTGCCCATGCAGGGGATGCGGGTTCGTGCCCCGGTCCAGGAAGATCCCACATGCCGCGGAGCGGCTGGGCCCGTGAGCCATGGCCGCTGAGCCTGCGCGTCCGGAGCCTGTGCTCCGCAACGGGAGAGGCCACAACAGTGAGAGGCCCGCGTACCACAAAAAAATAATTAATAAATAAATAAAATAAAATGGGGAAACTTTCTTAAGATCCAACTCTCAGTAGCCCACCCAGCTAATAAACAACTCTGTCGGCGGAAACCCAAGATAATCCAAATAACTAATTCTGGCCATTAATTTTAGCCTCTCCTACACGGGGAGATTCAAGAGCTGCTGAAACACCAAGAAATAAATGATTGAATTGAGTTTCACTCCCCACAGCCTACTGTCTGGTGAAGGCGCTTAAGAGCAGTGATGTGCCCCAAGGGAAGCAGGAAGCTAGGGGAGGGGAGTGGACACAGGTGGTCCAAGGGCTGGTGGCCAAGCACTAGGTGACTCAGAGTGGCCTGGACTTTCAGCCAAATCTGGTGTGGGTTTTACTTCTCCAGGTTTCATTAGTCATTAGAAATGACAATGAGTTAGACTCTTCCAGAAAATATTTCCCTGCTTTCCTCCCTCCTCCCCTCCTCTTTTCCTTCCTTCTTTCCTTCCCTCCTTCCTTCCTTTCTTTCCTCCCTCCGTCCCTCCCTCCCCAGCAGCAGGGTTGAGCTTTGCTAGAACACCTGTCACCCCTGGATTTTACACGGGAATGCCAGGGGCCTGAAAGTGGATGCGGAATGGCCAGTGTTTCCGCCAAGCTGCTATCAAGCAATAGAACTCTGGGCTCTAAATTCCAGGAGGAAAAGACAACTCAAAGGGGTCATTATAGGGGGAACTATTATTAATAAACCTTTTTTTTTTTTAAACACCTAGAATGTTTGCATTGTCTCCATTTAAAAGCTTGACCTCGTCTCTTTCAATATGGTCCCTGAAGAATGAGCAAAGTGAAACTGCTTTTTTAATACGCATTTTCTTCAAACGAAGCTCAGGACACGTGAGCTAGAACTTTAAATGTAGATTTCTTCACGGGACATAAGGTGAAGGGTCTTAAACCTAAGTGAGTTAGAAAGTGCGGAACTAATAATGTATATAAGAAGCGTTTGGCGATTCTGTTCCAGATATAGCAAGTGGGATAATAAGAGATTTGCCTTGCTATTGAAAAGTAGAAGAATCTGTGTTTTGCTCTAGAACACCCTTATTCTGGATTTCCAGGTATCTATTTTGATTTCCACCCTAGCATTTTATTATCAGCATCTGTAATTTTGAAAATGTGTTAAAGTGATTTTTTGCTTAAATCAAATAAAAACATTACTTCACCAGACCGTTGATAGAAGAAAAAAATAAGCAATCCTGTCCAGTTTTACAAGCTGAAGCTATGTTAAAGTGACTGATTCATCCTCTGCAGGCCCTTTTCCTGGCCTCTTGTAACCCGAATAACATTTAAACCATTAGCTATAAAATACTTGCCTTCTGAAAGCAAAAGGAAATGTGGGTGGTATTTGCCTGTCTTTTTCAAGTCAATACCAAATAATAGAATTGTATCAAGTTTCCAGGAAACACAGAACTAGAAACACAGCATCTGGCAAAACCAGGAATCAGGTCCCCTCATCTCCCATATCCAGCCCATTTCATTTGGTTCTCTGCTTCTCCTCCCAGCCCTTATTTGTTATGAAATGCTAAATCTGATAAACACAAAAAATATTGCAAGCTGGGTAAGCGTATAAAACTTAGTTAAGGAAGAGAGGAAAGAAAATACTGTCATTTGCAGCAACATGGATGGACCTAGAGATTATCATACTAAGTGAAGTAAGTCAGATGGAGAAAGACAAATATCATATGATATCACTTATATGTGAAGCCTAAAGAATGATACATATGTACTTATTTACAAAACAGAAACAGACTCACAAACATAGAAGACAAATTTACGGTTACCGAAGGAGAAGGGGTAGGGGAGGGATAAATTAGGAGTTTGGGATTAACATACACACACTACTATATGTAAAATAGATAAACAACAGGACCTACTGTATAGCCCAGGGAATTATACTCAATATTTTGTAATAACCTATATGGGAAATGAATCTGAAAAAGAATATATATATATATAATTATTTATATATCTATATATTCAGTTATACGTATACACACACACGTATATAAGTTAATTGCTTTGCTGTATACCTGAAACTAACACAGCATTGTAAATCAACTATGCTTCAGTAAAAAAATAATTAAATTTTTAAAAAGGAAGAAGAGAAGAAAAAGAAAGGAAGAAAGAACCTAGACAACAGAACAGAAAAGACTCAGCATCAGAGTCAAGGAACCTGCTTGAGAATCCTAGCTCCACCTCTCAGTTTTGTGGCCTTGGACAGGCCCTTAACCTCTCTGAGCTCTAGTTTCGTCATGTGGAAAATGGAGTAGTATTATTTACCCTACTGGGTTCATTGTGAGAATTAAAAGAGACAACATATATAGAACAGATGATTAGCGCTCAGTCAGTGGTTTTCCCTGATTAGCCCATAGAAGTCATGGTTTAATAGCTGAATATGTTGTCACTTTGCATGGGTAATTTTTGCTTTCATGTTTTTATAAGACTCTCTGATGCATTAACTCAAAAGAGGAAGCCCTGTGGGAATTTCCCAAGTTGTAGCAGATCAGTTGGGAAAGACGTGCCTGAGACATTGGGACTTCAGGGAGTTTATCCAATTATGCCACCAAGATTTTTTTTCTGGCCTTTTAAAGAAGACCCACCCTGAATCCAGGGTTATCTGTGTCACCGCAAAACTCCTGGCTTCTCGGTTTCTGTGGGTGATATCATTTGTGCTGTCATTCGGACAGGTGGTGGCCTGGGGCGTGGCATTTAGGCAGGAGGTACATGTGGGGTAAAAGCCACGCTTTTCTCCTAAGATCCCCCAGGGGGTCAGAGTTAGGGTGACTAAGTGTCCAACTTGTCAGGGACCATGCCAGGTTATCCCTGTTGTCCACAAGTCTTTTTTTTTTTTTTTTTTGGCAGCGTGGTATAGCATGTGGGATCTTAGTTCCCCAACCAGGGATTGAACCCGTGTCCCCTGCAGCGGAAGCCCAGAGTTTTAACCGCTGGACTGCCAGGGAAGTCCCCAGAGTCATTATTAATAGAAGCTCCCTTTTCACTTTTAAAATTATCCCAGTTTGGATGATAAATTGTGTAGTGACCTTAATCAGAGTTCTGCTTATATGAATAAGGACAATAAGTAAGAAAAGGGAAAATGATGAAGTGCACTAATTCATAGACTCAAAGATGCTTAGCTCGCATCCACTTTAAGATACACCATTATGTCATGTACCATTAGTAAAGAAAAAACCCACTGTATTCGTCTGCGGGGGCTGCCATAACTAAGAACTACAGGCCGGGTGGTTTAAACAACAGACATTTTACTGTGTCACAGTCTTGAGGCTGGAAGCTCAAGATCAAGGTGTCAGTTGGGTTGGTTACTTCTGGTCTCCTTGGTTGTAGACGGCTGTCTTCTCCCTGCGTCTTCACAAGCTCTGGCCTTCCTGTGTGACCATGTCCTAACATCCTCTTGTATTAAGGGCACCAATCATATTGGAGTAGGACCCACCCACCCTGAAGGCTTTATTTTAACTTCGTTACTTCTTTAAAGACCCTATCTACAAATCCAGACACATTTTTTTTTAATTGAAGTGTAGTTGATTTACCATGTTGTGTTAACTTCTACTATACGGCAAAGTGATTCAGTTAGACATATATATATATATATATTCTTTTCATATTCTTTTCCATTATGGTTTATCCCAGGATACGGAATATAGCTCCCTGTGCTCTACAGTAGGACCTTGTTGTTTATCCATTCTATATATAATAGTTTGCATCTGCTCATCCCAAACTCCCAGTCCATCCCTCCCCCAACCCCCTCCCCCGGCAATACAAATACAGGCACATTCTGAGGTGCTGGGGGCTAGGGCTTCAACATAATAATCGCGTGGGACATAATTTAGCCCATGATATGCATCAATTAAACTCTGGCATGCCACGGGTTATTCGATGTATCCTGACGTCTGAGATGTCAACATGTAAGCAGCGGTGCACGTCAGAACTGCACGGTTTGTGACGGAGAGACAAGCTTCAGTCTATCTGCTTTGGTGATGATGAGCACGGACATGTACAAACCTCTTCCTTTGAAACTGTCACTTTCCGCCCTTCACGGTCCTGAGGGACCTAGGAGAGGAAGGGAGAACGAAGCCGCCTGATTGTGATCTTGATTGCTTCCCCTCCCTGGTGCCTCACTTCCTGCCAATTCCTCTTGTGTAACAGCGCCCATGATGGCCCCTTCCTTTCTCCCTACCCACACCCGCATCAGCCCTTCTCTTGTACCTGGCCCGTTTCCACAGCTTGTGAACCGGTCTTCCCACTCCCATCCCCTTCCTGCCTCCTAATCCGCCCTGACACAGGCACTGATCTGCAGAACGGCTCTCAGAACTGCAGCCCTAGATAACTAACAAGGACCTGCTGTAGAGCACAGGGAACTCTGCTCAATATCCTGTAATGACCTGTATGGGAAAAGAATCTAAAAAACAGTGGGTACATGTATGTGTATAATTGATTCACTTTGCTGTACACCTGAAACTAACACAACATTGTGAATCAACTACACTCCAATATAAAATTTTTTAAAAAATTTTTAATGAAATAAATAAATAAAAATATATTCTGGATATCAAAAACAAAATAAAACACAAACGTGTCTTAGCCTAACACTTAGGTCAACCTGGCTGTACCAGCTCCTGCCCCGTCCAGCTGCATCGGAGACCCTCCACCAGCAGCCCCACCTTGGGGCATTTGCATGCTCACGCCCTGGCCTGGAGGGCTCCTGCTCTGGGTCTGTCTGAATGGACTAAGTAATTATTATACATAGTTATTTATGTCTGACTCTCCAACTAATAGCCAACCAAACTCTCAAGCCTGGAACGTGCTCCATTAACCATGCTGGCTGAGAAAGGATTCGTTTCTCCTCGTCTCCCGCAAAAAGAATGACAAGCATTTCCCCACCTCTTTCTGTGTCCCTCCCCCAAGAGAAGGTAACAGGGCTTTGTGCCTGGAAGTCTGACTTCCCTGGGCCCTGGGGAGACTTAACAGCCTTTTTGTGTGTTTTCTGTGGGAAAAGGGAAGCTGCCTGGTGAGGTGGCCTCCCCCTTTGTTTTCTGAGGTGTAGGCCACAAGTTAAAACTGGAGGCCTGGGAAGTCCTTTATTTGGCCTCGAAGCATTTGATATGAATTTTAAATATTCATTGCAACGTTCAAAAAGTGGGAGATTTCCTATGAAAATCTAAATTTCTTGGCTCTCTTGGAAAACTCAAAGATGGAGCATCTCTGGGCCCCTACATTCACGTGGC
The DNA here is from genome assembly GCF_937001465.1 of Orcinus orca. Classification (NCBI taxonomy): domain Eukaryota; kingdom Metazoa; phylum Chordata; class Mammalia; order Artiodactyla; family Delphinidae; genus Orcinus; species Orcinus orca. The sequence continues at coordinate 5,234,280 of NC_064563.1, read as the reverse complement.
AAAAACTGGCAAGATCACGCTGATCCCCTTTAGACAGGTCATGTACTTTCCACTTCACCACAATCGCCACCACTCCCTAAGGTCTTATTCTGTAAGAAGATAGGTTAGGGGGTCCCCAGAGAAAGAGAACCAGGCACCGGCTTCCTTGACATAAAAGAAGCCATTTCAGTCTAAGCCACTTTGTGATCTAAACCTGGCCATGCTGCTTGCCCTTGAGCAGGTCTCAGTAATTAATGATCTTAAGGGAACAAAGGAATGCAGAAAAGGCAGTCAGACAATAGTGCATAAAAACAGACTCTTAGTTCCTCCTCAAGGGATATACATAATAATATATCTTTGAGTCCTGCAGGAACTAAGGGTGGAGGATGGAGTGATAATGTTGACCCTCTTGACTTCAATCAACTAAAGCTTGGACTCTGTTGACCAATTCTATGCTGAATTCTCCTCTGCTCAAGGCCCTTCATGAATAGGCGTGTACCCTGAGCTTAAAACTCCCCCAATTTTGTTGTTCCTTGAGACACTGCTTTGGGAAAGATCCCCAGTGTTCTCCTTACTTGCTGCAAGTAATAATAACTCCTTCCTTCTCCCAATCCTCAGCTTGGTTGTATCTTTTGGCTCAACACCCACCAAGAGACAAATCCAGTTTGGGAGCAACAATACCACCTGCATCTTTCATTCAGGTACCTGCCAGCTCTTGTGAGAGTCTGAGTTTTCAACCCCGGCTTAGGCCCACCAAGGGGATTAATCGGAAGTATGTCAGGGAAAGGAGATGGTGGCTGTGAGCTTCAAGAGTGGAAGAGAGTATGGCGGCTCTATAGGCCTTAGAACTTGGGTCTATTCTAACATTCCTTCCTGAGGGGGCAGGATCAGGGACATAGATGGCCAGGTGGGTGCCTGTGAGGACTGGGCTGTAAATGATTTCACCTTGAGAGTGTCGGCAAAAATCCCCACAGCTGAGCTGGGCCTGGAGAGCCTGGAGAGATCTGCCTCAAGAGATACCCACCTTCAAATGAACATGGGCAAGAAGCAAACGCATCAGGAATCACATCAACCGAAGCCGGCATACTTCCGTTGCAGAAATAAATGGAGTGAGAGGATGGTCACATCCCCGATCTCAGGTGAGTCCCTGGGATGGCCATCAGGTGAGGGTCCTTGGCCTCTCCCAGGAAGGCACTCAAGAGTGAGCCAAAGTAGAGTGAAAGCAGATTTATTCAGGGAGAGACATACCCCTCAGACAAAGTGTGGGCCATCACAGAAGGCGAGAGACCCCAGGGTAGAGGGTGGTTAGTTTTTATGGACTGGTTAATTTCATAGGCTAATGAGAGGGAGGATTATTCCAACTATTTGGGGGAAGCGATGGGGATTTCCAGGAATTGGGTTACTGCCCACATTTTGTCCTTTCATGGTTGGTCTTGGAACTGTTATGGCACCTGTGAGTGTGTCATTCAGATGCTAATGTATTACAGTGAGCACGTACTGAGGCTCAACATCCACTGGAAGTTGAATCTTCCACCACCTTGGGCCGAGTTGGTTCTAACCAGTTTATGTCGTTTCCTCAAAGGCTATGTCATTCTTTTAAAGGTTGTGTCCTGCCCCCTTCCCTTCTCTCTCACCTCCACTTTCCTGCCTAGCGTAAGGCCCACAGTTCTTTTATAACTAAGTGGGAGTAGAGGCTGACACCCTGCATTACAACTCCAGTCATAATCTATAGAATACCTCCCCCTGTGGCTCTTCTGAGACAGGAGGCTGTTCTGGAAATGCAGAGGACTAGGTACCAGATGAAGGAACAAGATAAAACCCCAGAAAAACAACTAACTGGAGTGGAGATAGGCAACCTTCCAGAAAAAGAATTCAGAAGAATGATAGTGAAGATGATCCAGGACCTCGGAAAAAGAATGGAGGCAAAGATCGAGAAGATGCAAGAAATGTTTAACAAAGACCTAGAAGAATTAAAGATCAAACACCTAGAAGAATTAAAGAACAGACAAACAGAGATGAACAATACAATAACTGAAATGAAAAATACACTAGAAGGAATCAATAGCAGAATAACTGAGGCAGAAGAACGGATAAGTGACCTGGAAGACAGAATGGTGGAATTCACTGCTGTGGAACAGAATAAAGAAAAAAAGAAAGAAAGGAAGACAGACTAAGAGACCTCTGAGACAATATTAAATGCACCAACATTCGCAATATAGGGGTCCCAGAAGGAGAAGAGAGAGAGAAAGGACCTGAGAAAATATTTGAAGAGATTATAGTCAAAAACTTCCCTAACATGAGGACTTCCCTGAAGGCGCAGTGGTTGAGAGTCCGCCTGCTGATGCAGGGGACATGGGTTCGTGCCCCGGTCCAGGAAGATCCCACATGCCGCGGAGTGGCTGGGCCCGTGAGCCATGGCCGCTGAGCCTGCGCGTCCGGAGCCTGTGCTCCACAACGGGAGAGGCCACAACAGTGAGAGGCCCGTGTACTGCAAAAAAAAAAAAAACTTCCCTAACATGGGAAAGGAAATAGCCACCCAAGTCCAGGAGGCACAGAGAGTCCCAGGCAGCATAAACCCAAGGAGAAACATGCCAAGACATGTAGTAATCAAACTGAAAAAAATCAAAGACAAAGAAAAATTATTAAAAGCAACAAGGGAAAAATGACAAATAACATACACGGAACTCCCATAAGGTTAACAGCTGATTTCTCAGTAGAAACTCTACAAGTCAGAAGGGAGTGGCATGATATATTTAAAGTAATGAAAGGGAAGAAACTACAAACAAGATTACTCTACCTGACAAGGATCTCATTCAAATTCAACAGACAAATCAAAAGCTTTACAGACAAGCAAAAGCTAACAGTATTCAGCACCACCAAACCAGCTCTACAACAAATGCTAAAGGAACTTCTCTAAGTGGGAAATAAAAGAGAAGAAAAGGACCTACCAAAACAAACCCAAATTAATTAATAAAATGGTAATAGGAACATACATATCGATAATTACCTTAAATGTGAATGGATTAAATGCTCCAACCAAAAGACACAGGCTCGTTGAATGGACACAAAACAACACCCATCTATATGCTGTCTACAAGGGACCCACTTCAGACCTAGGGACACACACAGACTGAAAGTGAGGGGATGGAAAAATTCATTCCATGCAAATGGAAATCTAAAGAAAGCTGGAGTAGCAATACTCATATCAGATAAAATAGACTTTAAAATAAAGAATGTTACAAGAGACAAGGAAGGACACTACATAATCATCAAGGGATCAATCCAAGAAGAAGATGTAACAATTATAAATATATATGCACCCAACATAGGAGCACCTCAATACATAAGGCAAATGCTAACAGCTATAAAAGAGAAAATCAACAGTAACACAATAATAGTGGGGGACTTTAACACCTCACTTACACCAATGGACAGATCATCAAAACAGAAAATTAATAAGGAAATAAAAGCTTTAAATGACACAATAGACCAGATAGATTTAATTGATATTTATAGGACATTCCATCCAAAACAGCAGATTACACTCTCTTCTCAAGTGCACATGGAACATTCTCCAGGATGGATCACATCTTGGGTCACAAATCAAGCCTCGGTAAATTTAAGAAAACTGAAATCATATCGAATGTCTTTTCCGAACACAATGCTATGAGATTAGAAAACAATTACAAGGAAAAAAACGTAAAAAACACAAACATATGGAGGGTAAACGGTACATTACTAAATAACCAAGAGATCACTGAAGAAATCAAAGAGGAAATCAAAAAAAACCTAGAGACAAGTGACAATGAAAACACGACAACCCAAAACCTATGGGATGCAGCAAAAGCAGTTCTAAGAGGGAAGTTTATAGCAATACAAGCCTACCTCAAGAAACAAGAAATATCTCAAATAAATAATCTAACCTTACACCCAAAGGAACTAGAGAAAGAAGAACAAACAAAACCCGAAGTTAGTAGAAGGAAAGAAATCATAAAGATCAGAGCAGAAATAAATGATATAGAAACAAAGAAAACAAGAGCAAAGATCAATAAAACTAAAAGCTGGGCCTTTGAGAAGTTAAACAAGATTGATAAACCTTTAGCCAGACTCATCAAGAAAAAGAGAGAGAGGACTCAAATCAATAAAATTAGAAATGAAAAAGGAGAGACTTCCGGGAAGATGGCGGAAGAGTAAGACGCGGAGATCACCTTCCTCCCCACAGATACACCAGAAATACATCTACACGTGGAACAACTCCTACAGAACACCTACTGAACGCTGGCAGAAGACCTCAGACCTCCCAAAAGGCAAGAAACCCCCCACGTACCTGGTTAGGGCAAAAGAAAAAAATAAACAGAGACAAAAGGATAAGGACGGGTCCTGCACCAGCGGGAGGGAGCTGTGAAGGAGGAAAAGTGTCCACACACTAGGAAGCCCCTTCGCGGGCGGAGACTACGGGTGGCGGAGTGGGGGAGCTTCGGGGCCACGGAGGAGAGCACAGCCACAGGGGTGCGGAGGGCAAAGCGGGGAGATTCCCGCACAGAGGATCAGGGCCGACCGGCACTCACCAGCCGAGAGGCTTGTCTGCTCGCCCACCGGGGCGGGCGAGGCTGGGAGCTGAGGCTCGAGCTTCGGTCGCAGCGCCGGGAGAGGACTGGGGTTGGCGGCGTGAACACAGCCTGCAGGGGGATAGTGCGCCACGGCTAGCCGGGAGGGAGTCCGGGGAAAAGTCTGGACCTGCCGAAGAGGCAAGAGACTTTTTCTTCCCTCTTTATTTCCTGGTGCGCAAGGAGAGGGGATTAAGAGCGCTGCTTAAAGGAGCTCCAGAGACGGGCGCGAGCTGCGGCTAAAAGTGCGGACCCCAGAGACAGACATGAGACGCTAAGGCCGCTGCTGCCGCCACCAAGTGCCTGTATGGGAACACAGGTCACTATCCACACCCCTCTTCCGGGGAGCCTGTGCAGCCCGCCACTGCCAGGGTGCCGGGATCCAGGGACAACTCCCCCGGGAGAACGAACGGCGCGCCTCAGGCTGGCAACGACACGGCGGGCTCTGCCGCCGCAGGCCCACCCCGCACTCCGTGCCCCTCCCTACCCCCGGCCTGAGTGAGCCAGAGCCTCCGAATCAGCAGCTCGTTTAACCCCGTCCTGTCTGAGCAAAGAACAGACGCCCTCCGGCGACCTACACGCACAGGCGGGGCCAAATCCAAAGCTGAGCCCCTGGAGCTGTGAGAACAAAGAAGAGAAAGGGAAATCTCTCCCAGCAGCCTCAGAAGCAGCGGATTAAAGCTCCGCAATCAACTTGATGTACCCTGCATCTGTGGAATACATGAATAGACACCGAATCATCCCAAATTAAGGAGCCGTGTGGATGAAAGGCTCTTGGTGCTGCAGCCAGGAGTTAGTGCTGTGCCTCTGAGGTGGGAGAGCCGACTTCGGGACACTGGTCCACAAGAGGCCTCCCAGCTGCACATAATATCAAACGGCGAAAATCTCCCAGAGACCTCCATCTCAACGCCAGCACCCAGCTTCACTCAACGACCAGCAAGCTACAGTGCTGGACATCCTATGCCAAACAACTAGCAAAACAGGAACACAACCCCACCCATTAGCAGAGAGGCTGCCTAAAATCATAATAAGTGTACAGACACCCCAAAACACACCACCAGACGTGGACCTGCCCACCAGAAAGACAAGATCCAGCCTCATCCACCAGAACACAGGCACTAGTACCCTCCACCAGGAAGCCTACACAACCCACTGAACCAACCTTAGCCACTGGGGACAGACACAAAAAACAACAGGAACTACGAACCTTCAGCCTGCAAAAAGGAGACCCCAAACACAGTAAGATAAGCAAAATGAAAAGACAGAAAAACACACAGCAGAGGAAGGAGCAAGATAAAAACCCACCAGACCTAACAAATGAAGAGGAAATAGGCAGTCTACCTGGAAAAGAATGCAGAATAATGATAGTAAAGATGATCCAAAATCTTGGAAATAGAATAGACAAAATGCAAGAAACAGTTAACAAGGACCTAGAAGAACTAAAGATGAAACAAACAATGATGAACAACACAATAAATGAAATGAAAAATACTCTAGATGGGATCAATAGCAGAATAACTGAGGCAGAAGAACGGAAAAGTGACCTGGAAGATAAAATAGTGGAAATAACTAATGCAGAGCAGAATAAAGAAAAAAGAATGAAAAGAACTGAGGACAATCTCAGAGACCTCTGGGACAACATTAAACGCACCAACATTCGAATTATAGGGGTTCCAGAAGAAGAAGAGAAAAAGAAAGGGACTGAGAAAATATTTGAAGAGATTATAGTTGAAAACTTCCCTAATATGGGAAAGGAAATAGTTAATCAAGTCCAGGAAGCACAGAGAGTCCCATACAGGATAAATCCAAGGAGAAATACGCCAAGACACATATTAATCAAACTGTCAAAAATTAAATACAAAGAAAGCATATTAAAAGCAGCAAGGGAAAAACAACAAATAACACACAAGGGAATCCCCATAAGGTTAACAGCTGATCTTTCAGCAGAAACTCTGCAAGCCAGAAGGGAGTGGCAGGACATATTGAAAGTGTTGAAGGAGAAAAACCTGCAACCAAGATTACTCTACCCAGCAAGGATCTCATTCAGATTTGATGGAGAAATTAAAACCTTTACAGACAAGCAAAAGCTGAGAGAGTTCAGCACCACCAAACCAGCTCTACAACAACTGCTAAAGGAACTTCTCTAGGCAAGAAACAAAAAAGAAGGAAAAGACCTACAATAACGATCCCAAAACAATTAAGAAAATGGGAATGGGAACATATATATTGATAATTACCTTAAATGTAAATGGACTAAATGCTCCCACCAAAAGACACAGATTGGCTGAATGGATACAAAAACAAGACGCATATATTTGCTGTCTACAAGAGACCCACTTCAGACCTAGAGACACATACAGACTGAAAGTAACGGAATGGAAAAAGGTATTTCATGCAAATGGAAACCAAAAGAAAGCTGGAGTAGCAATTCTCATATCAGACAAAATAGACTTTAAAATAAAGACTATTAGAAGAGACAAAGAAGGACACTACATAATGATCAAGGAATCGATCCAAGAAGAAGATATAACAATTGTAAATATTTATGCACCCAACATAAGAGCACCTCAATACATAAGGCAAATACTAACAGCCATAAAAGGGGAAATTGACAGTAACACATTCATAGTAGGGGACTTTAACACTCCACTTTCACCAATGGACAGATCATCCAAAATGAAAATAAATAAGGAAACACAAGCTTTAAATGATACATTAAACAAGATGGACTTAATTGATATTTATAGGACATTCCATCCAAAAACAACAGAATACACATTTTTCTCAAGTGCTCATGGAACATTCTCCAGGATAGATCATATCTTGGGTCACAAATCAAGCCTTGGTAAATTTAAGAAAACTGAAATTGTATCAAGTATCTTTTCCGACCACAACGCTATGAGACTAGATATCAATTACAGGAAAAGATCTGTAAAAAATACAAACACATGGAGGCTAAACAATACACTACTTAATAACGAAGTGATCACTGAAGAAATCAAAGAGGAAATCAAAAAATACCTAGAAACAAATGACAATGGAGACACGACGACTCAAAATCTATGGGATGCAGCAAAAGCAGTTCTAAGAGGGAAGTTTATAGCAATACAATCCTACCTTAAGAAACAGGAAACATCTCGAATAAACAACCTAACCTTGCACCTAAAGCAATTAGAGAAAGAAGAACAAAAAAACCCCAAAGTTAGCAGAAGGAAAGAAATCATAAAAATCAGATCAGAAATAAATGAAAAAGAAATGAAGGAAACGATAGCAAAGATCAATAAAACTAAAAGCTGGTTCTTTGAAAGGATAAACAAAATTGATAAACCATTAGCCAGACTCATCAAGAAAAAAAGGGAGAAGACTGAAATCAATAGAATTAGAAATGAAAAAGGAGAGGTAACAACTGACACTGCAGAAAGACAAAAGATCATGAGAGATTACTACAAGCAACTCTATGCCAATAAAATGGACAATCTGGAAGAAATGGACAAATTCTTAGAAATGCACAACCTGCCAAGACTGAATCAGGAAGAAATAGAAAATATGAACAGACCAATCACAAGCACTGAAATTGAAACTGTGATTAAAAATCTTCCAACAAAGAAAAGCCCAGGACCAGATGGCTTCACAGGTGAATTCTATCAAACATTTAGAGAAGAGCTATCACCTATCCTTCTCAAACTCTTCCAAAATATAGCAGAGGGTGGAACACTCCCCAGCTCATTCTACGAGGCCACCATCACCCTGATACCAAAACCAGACAAGGATGTCACAAAGAAAGAAAACTACAGGCCAATATCACTGATGAACGTAGATGCAAAAATGCTCAACAAAATACTAACAAACAGAATCCAACAGCACATTAAACGGATCATACACCATGATCAAGTGGGGTTTATTCCAGGAATGCAAGGATTCTTCAATATACGCAAATCAATCAACATGATACACCATATTAACAAATTGAAGGGGAAAAACCATATGATCATCTCAATAGATGCAGAGAAAGCTTTTGACAAAATTCAACACCCATTTATGATAAAAACCCTGCAGAAAGTAGGCATAGAGGGAAATTTCCTCAATAATAAAGGCCATATATGACAAACCCACAGCCACCATCGTCCTCAATGGTGAAAAACTGAAAGCGTTTCCACTAAGATCAGGAACAAGACAAGGTTGCCCACTCTCACCACTCTTATTCAACATAGTTTTGGAAGTTTTAGCCACAGCAATCAGAGAAGAAAAGGAAATAAAAGGAATCCAAATTGGAAAAGAAGAAGTAAAGCTGTCACTCTTTGCATATGACATGATACTATACATAGAGAATCCTAAAGATGCTACCAGAAAACTACTAGAGCTAATCAATGAATTTGATAAAGTAGCAGGATACAAAATTAATGCACAGAAATCTCTTGCATTTCTATACACTAACAACAAAAGATCAGAAAGAGAAATTAAGAAAACAATCCCATTCACCATTGCAACAAAAAGAATAAAATACCTAGGAATAAGCCTACCTAAGGAGGTAAAAGACCTGTATGCAGAAAACTATAAGACACTGATGAAAGAAATCAAAGATGACACAAACAGATGGAGAGATATACCACGTTCTTGGATTGGAAGAATCAATATTGTGAAAATGACTATACCATCCAAAGCAATCTACAGATTCAATGCAATCCCTATCAAATTACCAATGGCATTTTTTACAGACTAGAACAAAAAGTGTTAAAATTTGTATGGAGACACAAAAGACTCCGAATAGCCAAAGCAGTCTTGAGGGAGAAAACGGGGGTAGAGGAATCATACTCCCTGACTTCAAACTATACTGCAAAGCTACAGACATCAGGACAATATGGTACTGACACAAAAACAGAAATATAGATCAATGGAACAGGATAGAAAGCCCAGAGATAAACCCATGCACCTATGGTCAACTAATCTATGACAAAGGAAGCAAGAATATACAATGGAGAAAAGACAATCTCTTCAATAAGTGGCGCTGGGAAAACTGGACAGCTACATGTAAAAGAATGAAATTAGAACACTCTCTAACACCATACACAAAAATAAACTCAAAATGGATTAAAGATCTAAATGTAAGACTGGACACTATAGGAAAACATAGGAAGAACACTCTTTGACTTAAATCACAACAAGATCTTTTTTGACCCACCTCCTAGAGTAATGGAAATAAAAACAAAGATAAACAAATGGGACCTAATGAAACTTTAAAGCTTTTGCACAACAAAGGAAACTATAAACAAGACAAAAAGACAACCCTCAGAATGGGAGAAAATATTTGCAAATGAGTCAACGGAAAAAGGATTAATCTCCAAAATATATAAACAGCTCATGAAGCTCAATATTAAAAAACCAAACAACCCAATCAAAAAATGGGCAGAAGACCTAAATAGACATTTATCCAAAGAAGACATGCAAATGGCCAAGAGGCACATGAAAAGCTGCTCAACTAATTATTAGAGAAATGTAAATCAAACCTACAATAAGGTATCACCTAACACTGGTTAGAATGGGCTTCATCAGAAAATCTGCAAACAACGAATGCTGGAGAAGGCATGGAGAAAAGGGAACCCTCTTGCACTGTTGGTGGGAATGTGAATTGATACAGCCACTGTTTAAAACAGTATGGAGGTTCCTTAAAACACTAAATATAGAATTACCATATGACCCAGCAATCCCACTCTTGGGCATATACCCTAAGAAAAACATAATTCAAAAAGACACATGCACCCCAATGTTCATTGCAGCACTATTTATAACAGCCAGGTCATGGAAGCAACCTAAATGCCTATCAACAGATGAATGGACAAAGAAGAAGTGGTACATATATACAATGGAATATTATTCAGCCTTAAAAAGGAATGAAATTGCGTCATTTGTAGAGACGTGGATGGATCTAGAGACTGTCATACAGAGTGAAGTAAGTCAGAAAGAGAAAGACAAATATCGTATATTAACGCATATATGTGGAACCTAGAAAAATGGTACAGATGAACCGGTTTGCAGGGCAGAAATAGAGACACAGGTGTAGAGAACAAACGTATGGACACCAAGGGGGGAAAGTTGGGGTGGGATGGTGGGATGAATTGGGAGATTGGGATTGACATATATACACTAATATGTATATAATAGAGAACTAATAAGAACCTGCTATGTAAATAAATGAATAATAAATAAATAAATAAATAAATAAAATTTAGGACGTAAAAAAAAAAGAAAGAAGGAAATTACCCAGCCCATGAAAAGTAACCACCCTGTACCCTGGGGCCTCTTGACTTCTGAGATGGCCCACACTCTGTCTATGGAGTGTGTTTCTCTCTAAATAAATCTACTTCTTACCTATCACTTTGTCTCTCACTTTTCTGCAATGAGACATCAAGAACCTGAGCTTCATTAGGTCCTGTGATGAGGTGTGTGATCTCAGTTGAAAGACCGTGGGTTTAAGTCCCAATCTGGGTTGCAAGGTTTCAGTTCTGTGCGCAACCTGAGTGCTATATACATGGTAGCCCTGGCTGGAGACTGTGTGTGTTTGTGTGTGTGTGTGTGTGTGTGTGTGTGTCCTATCAAAATGACTGGTTTGGACTTCTCACCAACCTTAAGAGTGGGGGCCGAGAGCTTTAATTCAATTTAAAAAAATGTAATACGACTTGGTCACCAAGTGTGGTTTAGCAACTGGATTCTATAACAAAGAAGAAATGCTTCTCACAGAAAGCATGTTTTTGTTCTTCTGTACTCCTCCAATGGTGTTTTGCAAAATAAATATGTGTCCATTCTGACTGTGAATCTCAGCATAGGATTTCCCTCCCCAGTAAAACTTAAATTTCCCATTTTCGTGGGTGACCAGTCTTAGGCAAAATTGGCTTATACCACCCAAACTCACTTGAGGCTCCCATGTTTTACAACAAAGAATTTAATTTGTAAGTGAGCTTCCACTTACAGAGACCAGTCTTTGTGTAATCTTTCCAGGAGGGAGTTTGAACAAAGCTCTCTGCCATTAAGGTTCTGTCCACAGACTTAAAATTGAGTCCCTTTGATCAGAAATTCCACTTCAAGAACTTTATCCTGTGAAAATTATCCAGAAATGTGAACCAAGATTCATGGGCATGGATGTTGTAATATATTAATTACAGCAGCAATAAAAGGAAACAATCTAAATAGTCAACCACTGGGGAGCGATGAAATACATTGGGATGCATTTATAGGACGGGGTACCAGGCAGCCTCTGAAAATAATGTGTTCAGGGTATTGAATGGAATGAGGACATGGCCACCACATATTTGTAAGACCTTTAAACACGTCTAAATATGTTGCTAACACTGGGAAAGTTGTGGCTATTGTTAAAAATATTCACTCTCCTCCCCTCCCTTGACTGTGGCTTCAGCTGTGAGGTCTATTTTGGCCACTGGGATACAAGCAAGTGAGATGCTGGGGAGGTTTGGAAAGCATTGGTGGGTTTGGCAGGCTCTCTTGAGCCTTTGCCATTGCCTGAGAACAGACCTAGGGGAGCCCGTCGGTTCTAGAAAAGGATGGCAGACATGTGCGGCCAAACCAGACCACCTCCCACCCCACCCCAGCTGAGTACAACCTGGTCCAACCCCCACCCCCCAGCAAACCACAGATCCCTGAGAGTAAAGTATTGCAAGCCTACTGATGGTTTATTATCCAGCCCTTTTGTGGCAATCGCTGGCTAACACAGGAAGAAGGTCCGCTCCAGTTCTAGAAAGATCTTTTCTCCAAAGATACAGCATTCGAGGGAATACCCTGGCGGTCCTGTGGTTGGGACTCGGCACTTTCACTCACCGGGCCCGGGTTTGATCCCTCATAGGGGAACTGAGATCCTACAAGCCACCCAGCATGGCCAAGAAAATAATAAAAATAAAAAATTAAATTCAAAGATACAGCATTGGAAAACTTATGCAAACAGTTCTTGACTTATGCCTTCAAATGTCCATTTGATCCATACTGAGTCCACCCAGTTTCCAGGAGAGGGGACATAAACCCCACTCCTCCATGGGAAGAACATCCAGGTCAATTATAAGAAGTATATGTAAGGACTTCCCTGGTGGTCCAGTGGTTAAGAATCCGCCTTCCAGTGCAGGGGACATGGGTTCGACTCCTGGTCCAGGAACCAAGATCCCACATGCTGCGGGGCAACTAAGCCCACGTGCTCTAGAGCCCGCGCGCCACAACTACAGAGAGAAGCCCACACGCCGCAACAAAAGTTCCCGCGTGCCGCAGCTAAGATCCAACGCAGCCAAATAAATAAATGAATATCAAAAATAAGAAGAAGAAGAACATGTAGGATGGGAGACATTTTATGGCCTTCTTTGGAAAATACCATCTACCGTATAAAATTCTCAGAACACTGCTTTATAAGCACGATCTGTGTGTTAGCTATTTTCATTCAACACGTGTTTATTGAACATCTGTTATGCACTAGTTACTGTGCTAGGGAGATAAGCAGTGAACATCACAGGGGTGGTCCCTGTGTTGGTGGGCTAGCCGGAGGAAAGTTGCAGGCTCAGACCCGCTAGAAGAACCCCCTAGTAAAGGACCAGATGAGCTCGCAGGCTGAAGTTAATTTCCTAGTGAGTCGGCCAGCCCTAGAGGAACAGATAATAATTCTGGCTCTAGAAGTATTTTGCTGGGATTGTGTCTGTTGCGATGGAAGCTTTCTTGGCCACTTCTCTGAGTGTCGAATGAGGAGGCCAGAGCTCTCAAAGGGCTTAGAGTCCAATTCCATTTCACTCAAGCCGTTCCTATAGCTTTAATGCAAAGCAGGTGCTGGGACTGTTAAAAAGGACCTCAAGGCACCTGGCTCAGCTGTGCAGCAGCTTTTTGCTCTAAGTGAGGTCCCATGGCACTGGCCTCCCGTAGGAGTTGTATAGAAATGCAGAATCTCAGGCCCCACTCCTGAAAGGCTGAATCAGAATCTGCATTTTTTTAAAGAATTTTTCATTGTGGTAAGAATGCACATCTAAAATTTACCTTCTGGGGACTTCCCTGGTGGTCCAGTGGTTAGGACTCGGGGCTTCCACTGCAAGGGGGCGTGGGTTCAGTCCCTGGTTGGGGAACTAAGGTCCCTCAAGCCGCACCGCGCGGCCTAAAGAAAATTAATTAAATTAAATTTACCCTCTTAGCCATTTTTAAGAGTACAGTTCAGTGATATTAAGCACTTTCACACTGCTGTGTAACCGTCACCACCATCCTCTCCAGAGCCCGTTTTATCTTGCAAAACTGACTCTGGCCCCATTAAACAATGACTACCCATCTCCACCTCCCCAGTTCCTGGCAAATGCCGTTCACCTTCTGTCTTGATGAATTTGACCACTCAGGGACCCCAGAGAGAGGAATCATACAGTGTCTGTCCTTTGGTGACACCCAGCATCACCTCTTCAAGGCTCATCCATGTTGTAGCAGAATCTGCATTTAACAAGGTCCTGTGTCTGCAGGTTGAAGGCGGAGGCGGCTCTACTATGCCTGGGCTGAGACTGGGCTGAGACGGGGGAGGAGAGCGCATTCCGGACAGTCCTGCGGGGACTCAGGCTTTCCCTCCTCCCCCGGCAGTCCCCCCTCCCCCGCTGTCACCTCCATGGTCACGTGTGTGTGACAGCCAGCTTGGATTCCTGAGATCAACCACGGGGGCTCTGATCTGGCAACAAATGGATGGCTAGACCGGCCTCTGGACATCAGAAGTTCCCTGCCCACGGGCAATCTGCTCGTGCTGTACCAGTACGAGGGTAGCCTGTACTTCACTCCCGCAGCAGGGGTGGCCGGTAGGCGTCTGTGGCTGGACGGCAGTTAGGGTTCACGCTTGTTTAGTAACACACAGTCACACATAGTGCTGGCCACGATTCCAGGAAGTTCTCGAGCGTTAACACCTTTAACTCTCATAATAATCCTAGGAGTAGGAACTAGTATGACCTGCATTTAACAGATGAGGAAACTGAGGCACAGACAGATGAAGTAACTGTCCCAAGGTCCTAAGGCTGGTACATGGTGGAGCTGGGACCCTGAGGACCACACCCTGTGCATCCTCTCTGCTAACTGCTGGACCAAGTCTTCTGTCCAAACTGAGCGAGAGGGACTCATACAGATTCGGGGTGTGCTGTGTGGAGGGCTCTACTTTTAACCATAGAGGTTAGTTTATATTTAAAAAAAAAAAACAAAAAGCAAAGCTAGAAGGTCAGAAAGTAAGTAGGAAACCCTTGTGATCTGGTGGATATTTTCTCACTGGGGCATTTAGATTAATCACACGATTAAATAATCAGATAGACAGGTTTCCCTCCTGCTTCCCCAGCCCCACTTACTGTCCCCTTCCCAGTCCCCTTCCCCTCAACCTCCTAGAAACCTCCCCCTCCCCCTGCCCTCTCTCTCCCCTCCTCCATGTTCTCCCTCCCTCCCCTCCCCCCTCCCCACACTCTGTCCCCCATTTTCTCCCTCCCTCCCCCATACTCCCTCTCCCCCTCCCCCATATTCTCCCCTCCCCTCCCCCATGCCTGCCCTCCCTCCCCCCTTCCCCCCTGCTCTCCCTCACTAACCTCAGTTGTTCTCTTGGCTTCCCAGCAGATAACCCCCAATTCATATTGCTCATCTGTGATCTTTCTTCCTGGTTCCAGACCATATTTCATTGCTTCCTGGTGTCTGTCACTCCAAGATTTCAAAATCCCCTTCTGGGAAGATGAGCCACACTGGCTTCTACCTTGGACCTTGGAGGTTGGTGGGGAGCCCATGCCACAGCCTGCCTGCTCTGGTCCTCAGCATGCCCATCACCCGCCTGCCCAAGCCCACTGCCCCCAGGCCCCAACTCACCACTGACCCACGTCACCCTCCCCTCCCCGTGAGGCCTGAAACCTCCCTCACCTTCTCCCCCTCCTCTTTTTTTGCATCCCCCTCCTCTGGAGGTCTCGAATCTGTTTTCTACTTGTCTATTGTCCCTGGCAGAGCTCCAGCCCTGTCATCTACAGCATGTCCCGAGCCCCTCCCCCACCTTCTTTCCCGAGGCCCACCCTCCACGCGCCTGGCAGGTGTCTTCCCTGAACGAACGCACAGCCGCCGGTGCCACTCCTTAGCACTGCCCTTTAACTCCACCCTGCATCCTGCATGACTTTACCAACTGCTCAGTGAGAAGGACCGCCTTCCTTGCTCTTTTTTTTAAAAAGCAATCTCAAACTTACAGAAACGTTGCAAGTATACGTACAAACAGCCCTTTCCTCCCTGAACCATTTGAAAGCCTCTTGCAGACCTGATGCCCTGCAATTTCAGCAGAGTCCAACCCTTTGAAAAGTTAGGAAACTAACATTGAGACATCGCTGCCATTTAACCCTCAAGCTCCATTCAAGTCTTGACAAGTAGCCTGAAAACAGCATTTTCTCAACAGAGGGATCCAGTTCAGAATCACCTGTGCGTCCGTTGCCCTGTCTCTTCGGGCTCCTTCAGTTTGGAGCAGCTCCTCCTTTCTTCCTTGATTTTTATGTCCTTGACACTTTTGAAGACGACAGTCCAGACTTGTGTAGAATGTCCCTCAGTTTGGGTTTGACTTGATGTTTCCCCTGGGTTAGAGTCAGGCGGGAATAGGGCCTCTTTGGCGGGAATATTGCAGAAGCAATGCTGGGTTCTTTGCATCCTACCGTGTGGGGCGCGACCTCAGTTTGCCCCATGCTGGTGACGTTGGTCAGAATGGTGTCCTCAACAGTGATTCTCTCCTCTTTCATGAGTATTTTGTGGAGACCCTTGAAACCACATAAATATTTCATTGCTCATCAGACTTTCAATTGAGTCATTTGTTTATATCAGAATGGACTAGTGGCTTCCTATTTTATTCAGTGTGTTATATATAACCTGTTACTATCATTACTTTCCTGCCCTCTCTCATCCCACTGTAATTGCCTATAGAAAGAAAATGTTAGCCACATTTTTGGCCATGAAGCCCTGTGTTTATCAAAACCATGTGCTTCGTTCCTATACGGCGTATGGTTGTTATCTGAGAATTTGTTACCCAAGTGCCTACAGTTATGACTCGCTCACGAAGCAAAAGTTGTCATAGCATGAAACTCTCTCTAATGGACCATAACACAGTCTCTCCCTGTTTCACACCAGAAACCATCCCGCCCGCACCCCCACCCCCACCCCGGGCAAATCAACACTTGTGTGGTTTGTAGCAACATCCAAAATTACAATTCAAATCGAATGCAAATCAGTTCATAAGGTGAAATTGCAAATCTTGCAGAGTCGCGGGGTTTCCTGAAGTGGGTGAAAGTCACTTAGCAGGACTGATCTCAGCCACCTTGACCAAGGGCAGTTGGCAACCACCAAAGAGAAAACAGAGAAGTAAAACGAGACAACGGGTGTGACAAGGATTCAGAAAAGGCCCTCAAAATTGACGAGGCCATCAAATATTTTTGTGGGAAAAAAGTGCCCTTTTTTTAATAAATGTGATGTGAAAGTCAAAATTGAAGTAAAGAAGACCATACAATTTTATCAAAAAAAAAGGTTCAGATGTCTTTATTGGTCTCAGAATGAGCACGTGGCTGGAAATATAATCTCCATAAAGTTATTTTCATAATTTTGGTGTCTTTTTTTTTTTTGGCCACACCACACGGCTCATGGGATCTTAGTTCCCTGACCAGGGCTCAAACCCATGTCCTGTACAGTGGGAGTGCTGAGACCTAACCACCGGATCGTCAGGGAAGCCCCCCCCTTTTTTTTTTTTCAGGATAAAATGCCAATCTAATCTTTTCGCCTCTTTACTGTAAAGTTTCAGTCCCTTCCGTAACTGGGTCCCCTTTCAATGTCTTTGTCTCGTCTCTGTTATCTGTGGGTCACGACCCCTCCTGCGCACTCCGCAGGGAACGCAGAGCCACTTGGAGCGTAAGCCTCTGTCCCCTTCATGCCCCTTGCCTGTGGCACCCGGCCTCCCACTCCCTAGTCTCCTCTTTCTCTCCCCCTTCTTTCCCCCAGGCTTGTTTTTTTTACTTTCTGATCTCACTGTCCTCATTGATCCAAGGAAGAAAATATCTTCAGAAGAAGAAAATGACTTCAAATGTGTTGTTATAGTCAAATGAGTTCATGGATGTTGACAGCAGTCGCCAACTTGTATTGAACCTTTATTCCATGCCTGACCGTGTGCTAAGAGCTTCACTTGGATTGTTACACTGAACTCTCCCCGAACGTGTGAGGTTAGAGGTCGTTATGTTACAGATAAGCAAACTGAGGGCCCAGGAGGTTAAGTAATTTATTGAAGTTTTCTTAGTCATTGGAGGAGTGAAGATTTGAGTCCAGTAGTTCAAGTTCTGAACTGCTAGGTTTTACCCTGTATATAAAAGGGTTCTAGACTTGTGGTTGCCAGAGGGGAGGGGGGCAGGAGAGGGAAAGACTGGGAGTTTGGGATTAGCAGATGCAAAGTATTATATAGAGAATGGATAAACAACAAGGTCCTACTGTATAGCATAGGGAACTGTATTCGGTCTCCTAGGATAAACCATAATGGAAAAGAATATGAAAAACAATGTATATACGTGCACTACCAAATGTAAAATAGGTAGCTAGTGGGAAGCAGCCGCATAGCACAGGGAGGTCAGCTCGGTGCTTTGTGACCACCTAGAGGGGTGGGATAGGGAAGGTGGGAGGGAGACGCAAGAGGGAGGGGATGTGGTGATATGTGTATACGTATAGCTGATTCACTTTGTTATACAGCAGCAACTAACACAATACTGTAAAGCAATTATACTCCAATAAAGATGTTAAGAAAAAAAAAAAAGAATGTATGTACGTGTATAACTGTCACTTTGCTGTACAGCAGAAATTAACACAGCATTGTAAATCAACTATACTTCAATAAAATAAATTATTTTTTAAAATTTGTTAATTCCCTGGTGGTCCAGTGGTTAGGACTCTGCGCTCTCACTGCCGAGGGCCTGGGTTTGATCCCTGGTCCCTGGTAGGGGAGCTAGGATCCCGCAAGCTGAAAAAAACAGCGGGGCGGGGCAGCGGGGGTGGGGTGGGGAGTCTCTGAGGACTGAATGATGCTCTCTGAATATGGGCATCACTGTTATTATGCTTCCCCACGTATAATCTGATCCCTGGAAGACACCGGATGATAGAGGAGACATCACTAAAAGACATTGTGTGTGGACTGGTCGTTTAGACCCCAAAATACTCCACTACCGGCACGCAGTGGCACCCATAGGCATTGCTTAACCCCACTCAGACCAATGAGTCTAATGGATTGGCCTTGGAAGATCCATTTGGCTGTGAGTAGTAAAATACAAGCAGACCAGCTCACCCCAAAGGACGTGTCACACAGTCCTCACCCCCTCCCCCAGCAGCTCGGGCAGGTGCTAAACTTGCTCACTCCGCCCCGGCTTTCCCAGGTCTAGGGGGGTGGGACCAGGCAGAAGGACCTGAAAGGAAGTTTGGTTGCTGTCAGATGACAGAGTCTTCAAGACGTTTGTGGGGTTCACCGCTGGCACTAGAATCGGCTATTGGCAAAGGCGAATAGGCATGTTAAATGCTCCCCTATAAGATGAGTACAAATCCCTGTGCTCCGCCCCCTGCCCCCAGGGGCTACCAGGGCAAAAGCAGGACAGGTAGGGGTATCGGTGCAGTGTCCCAGCCTTCCCTAGGGACACCCTTGTTTCACGGTCCTCCCTTTGCCAAGGCTGTGAGCGCCCAACCCCATTGGACAGAAGTCCCACTGCTATGCTTTGCATTTTCACTCTTTCAGACACACTGAGTTTGTCCCCAGCCAGGTTCGGCAGGGGCCCCAGTTGGGGAGTGGGTGGGTGCTCATTTGCCTAACAGGCAGAAAGGGGGGTTGTGAGTCACCAGTGCCTAGGGGAGGGAAATGACAACCTGAGGACGCCCTGGAGGTGTTGGATCTGACTAAGGCAGTAAAACCACCAGTTTCACACATCTGAAGAGACCAGGCTGGGGGAAGGGGGCCAGCAGGTGGAAGGAAGAATTGTTTTTGTTGACACAAGCAGTGGAAGGCTGGGAGGAAAGCAAAGACCACCAAACCACCAGACTCCTTCCCAATCGGGACTTTCTGTGGGAGGGGAGAGTACTTGCAAGGGTCCTCTTGCCTCACACAGGAAGTTGAGACCCACAGAGGCATCAGGACGGAAGCAGGTATGTCCCGGTGGTTAAGGACAGAACCAGCAAGCAAACCAGGTCTGGTCTCCTCCTCTAGCACGTCCCCCATGAGTTAACCTCACATACCCAAGGCTGAACCAACATGAAGCCGTGAAACGGCTCACGCGTATGGCCTGCGCAGAAGCCACAGCTTAAGCCTATCGGGCCAGAACCCTCGGGGCGAGGGATCTCTTCTAAGATGGTCTGGGTGGTTGTCAGGACATCTGCCCACCCAGCAGGGCCGCCGATCACAGTTGTTCAGGTTTCACACTGTACAAGAGAGGAGACTGGGCTAATATCCCGCTTTATCTCTGCTCACTCAACCTCGTGTCCTGGGTCTGGGGCTGCTTTCTGCCCAGAGGAAGGTAGGTGCCATCTGCCCCCCAAATGGGGGGTGCACAAGGCTGCATTAGCCTGGAGGGGGTGCCTAGCTACAATTCAGAAGGGCTCCCACCTGGGCTAGCTATGGCATCCTCCAGCCATTCCCCCTTCTTCTGCAGCTGAAATGCCTTTTTCTTAGGGGGAACCAACCCCAACCCAATCTCAGTCCTCTGGTTTCGTGGAGTGGACCCCATTCCCATCTCCAGGAATGGACCAGCAACCCAAAGCTGTAAGCAATTCAAGGATGGCCACCTCACTCAGTGAGAATTCATTCCAGCATCATTACAGGAAGTATTGGTAATGAGGCAACCCTTTCCTTGGAGTGGCTTATCTTGGAAGAGTCGGGGGAAGAGAAAAAGATGAAGCCTCGGAATCAGTTGTGTCTGACCAGATTCACCCTCTTAAATTTCCCAGGTATATGAACCAATTCTCTTTTTTTGCTTAGGCTGGCTTGTACTGAGTTCTGTCTCTTGCAGTGTCCTGATCACTAGAGCAATAGTCGAAGTTTCACCTTATATGAAAACTCCTGTAGCCACCTCCACCAGATTGGTCAAAGCTTGACAAACAGGACTGTCAAGTAAAGACCCGCATTTTAAATTGCATTTAAGCTCTTTCTGCAGAGCTGGGGTAACCAAATGAGACAGCCATGGAAAATGTATGACTTTCATTATTATGACATGGAAAGCAGAGCTGTCTAATTGCTTTTGTCCACTGGTGTATAAAGATTAAGACCAGATGTATTTTAAAAAGAAGGTGGGGGGGGAGAAAGAAAGAAAGAAAGAAAAGTCTGTGTTGGCCGTTGCTTTGAACAAAGCAGCCTGATTTCCTCTTTCTCTCTCTCTGTCTCTGTCTCTCTCTGTCTCTCTCTTTCTCCTTCTCTCTCTAAGGGGAGGACCACACAAAAGTCTTTTAACTTCTTTTAAGTTTTCAGAGCCTCATTGATTTTGCTTTTCACAGAAGATAATATTGTGACATTGGCCTCGAAAACTTTATTTTCGCTTTCCTCGATTCGAAGGAATGGCTGTGGAACGAAAGGGCTGAGCTGGGGTCTGTCGCGTGCCCTTCTCTGGGGACAGCAGCTGCCCTGAAGAGCGCCTGGGAGGGGTGGGTCCCAGCGCAGATCAGACCCTCCTCCCCTCCCCTGGCTCTGCTCCGGGAATAAAGCCTTCACGTGTGGATCCACGGGCATGGATGAGATGATGATTATCTTTAAATAGAACCACCCAGAGCCCAGCTTCTGTGTTTCATTTTCCAGAAGAGCCCTTAAATCTGCTTCCACTTTTTTTTTTTTTTTTTTTTAACCTCTCCAGTTATTTTTAGCACACCCAGCCACAGAGCCCAGCAGGCCCGCAGAGGCCCTAATGACGTCCCGAGCCGGACGGGTGGAGTTCACAGCTCCTTCACCAAAGATGAAATTGAAGCATTAAAAAAAAAAAAAAGAGCAGATTCCAGAGGGGGTGATGCAGATGCCGGGTTGCATGGCCCTGATGCTTCTGTGTCCGACGAGGGCGGCCCGCTAGAAATACAGTTCGTTTAATGATTACCTCGTTCTTTTCAAAATTAATGATTTTCCTGAAAATTAAGTGGGTGTGGGAGGTATTGGGAAAAGAGAAGTCTTCCTGAGCGTCCTCTCCTGAGGGTTCCCAGTCACCGTGAAGCACGCCTGGTAGACGGGAAGGAAGAGAAGGCAGATTCCAACATAAAACCTCAAAGGGGGGACTTCCCTGGTGGTCCGGTGGTTAGGACTCTGCGCTTCCACTGCAGGGGGCACAGGTTCGATTCCTGGTTGGGGAAATAAGATCCTGCATGTGGGGGCGGGGAGAGACCCGAGGGGGTACCCCGAGGAACCCTGAACGGGAACCCGAACCGGAACCCAAGCCCCCTCAAAGGGTCCCCTCCAGCCCCTTCCGTGGTGTCCAGGCTGTCGCTTTGTTACAGGATCTCCTTACCATTTCTGGGTCTGGCGCTGTCATTTCATCTCCGAATATGTACAGGGATCTCTCAGCTTCATAGGGGTCCCTTCTATGCTCTGCTAGAGCCCTCCCTGCCCCACAGTTAATCCCTGATTGGGGGAAGATAAGTAATTTTAATTAATTCCCCTCACATATTTTATAAGCATCAAGTCCTCAGTGATAATACCAGAAGAGAAAAAAAAAAAAAAAAAAAGATGGTGGGTAAGAACCCGAGATTCTCAGTGCTCATGCTGCAGTGGGCAACACTCCCCAGGGCCGGCTTCCACACGTGCATCCCTGCAACCTCACGTGCATGATGGTGCCAAATCAGAGCGCCACAAAATCCAGGCCGCTTTTCGAATACAGAGCCCTCGGCATTAAATTAATTCCAACCTGATTTCCAAAGGGAGTGACTAACGTAAGGCGTTAATGAAAACAGCCACGGGACTTCCCTGGCGGTCCAGGGGTTAGGACTCTGCACTTTCACTGTGGTGGCCTGGGGTCAATCCCTTGTTGGGGAACTAAGATCCCACAAGCCAAGTGGCATGGCCAAAAAAATGAAAAGAAAGTGGCCATTACAGAGAAGTTGCCGTGAAGAAGGCGACAGGCTCATTCTGGGCCAGTACTTGGCAGTCAGGTGAACTTGAACAAGTAATTTAGCTGTGATGAGCCTTGATGTCCTTGATGGCCCCGTGGGGTGGTGGCAGAGCTAGGGACTCCTTTGCAGCGTTGTTACGACACTTAAGTGAGAAATGAAAGTGGTGATGGATCAGTGGGACAGTCATTCTGATTACATCATTACCAGAGCCTCCCTGGTCACGTGACCCCAGGATTCACGCTTACATCTCTCCAAAAGCGTGACTTCTTTGTAAAAAGGAGTTGGGCACGTCAGGAGATGGAGCTCAGTCCCAGGGACAGTGTGGAGCCCAAGATTCCACCACATTCTCCTTCAAGGGCCCGTGCAAGGGTTGTCTACCCAAATATCCCCCTTCTAAGGAGGTTCTCCGCAGCCCCACCAGGGATGCCGGAGCGGCCCTGGAGGCCATGTTCTGAGTCACGCGGCTCTGCTGTCCCAGCCCCCTCAGGACCCCAAGTGACTGGACCAGGGAAAGACATGTGATCTCAGGTCAGCCTGTCTTGGGCTGGCCAGCACTTTTAACACTTGGGAACTTGAGCTGGGAAACCTGGAAGGCCCTAGGCTGCAGCTCTGGGACCCAAATCTGAGGGTCATAAAGCTGGGAGACGGGGGTACATGGTGGGAATCAGAGCACCCAGAGGAAGAAAACAGAGCAGACCTGTCCTCCAATTCCCTTTCCTGCCCACTGGTCCCTGACCACAAAGCGCCTTTCTTCTGGGGCCGAAGAAACGAGGGACACGCCACGTCTGGTGTAGCGGGCTGACCTTGGCTCCAGGAATGACATGTCCACATCTTAATGCCTGGAAACTGTGAATGAGACCTTATTTGGGAAAAGGGTCTTTGCAGATGTAATTAAGGATCTTGCAGTGACATCATTTTGGCTTATCTGGTTGGACCCTAAGTCCAGTGACAAATGTCCTTCCAGGAGACAGAAAAGGAGAAGACACAGAGAGAGACGGGGAGGAGGGCACGTGAGGACAGAGGCGGGGCCTGGAGTTATGGCAGCAGAAGTGGGGGGCGCCTGGAACCCCCCGGAACTGGGAGAGGCAGGGCAGGATTCTCCTCCAGAGCCTCTGGAGGAGGTACCGGGCTGCCCACACTTCCATTACCTACTTCTGGCCTCTAGAACTGAGAGAACATATTTCTGCTTTTTGTTTATTTGTTTGTTTGTTTTTATCATTGAGTTTTATTTTTTTAATTTAATTTTCGTTTTATATTGGAGTATAGTTGATTTACAATGGTGTGTTCGTTTCAGGTGTATAGCTAAGAGATTCACTTATACATACATATATATTTATTCTTTTTCAGATTCTTTTCCCATATAGGTTATTACAGAAAGTTGAGTAGAGTTCCACGTGCTATACAGTAGGCCCTTGTTGATTATTTATTTTATATACAGTAGTGTGTATCTACTATATATAGTAGTGGTTAATCCCAAGCTCCTAATTTATCCCTCCATGTTTCCCTGTTGGTAACAAATTTCTGTTGTTTCAAGCCACCAAGTTTGTGGCAATTTGTACCAGAAGCCACGGGAAACTAATACATCTTGTGAACCGAAACGCCTGACTACAACAGATGTGTAAAAATTCAGGGAAAGTTTCTCTTTGAGGATTTATGGCTACCCTAACCACCTCCTCAGTTTTCATCCCTAAATTTTGTTTACTGCTGCAGCTACAAGAAAATTATAATAGAAATGGCTACCGTTAATTGAGCACATACTATGTACCAGGAAATTTAATGTGTTTTATACTTAATCCTCACAGAAAATCTTTTTTCTTTAACCCTGACCTAATATCATTCCCATTTTATAGTTAAGGACATGGAGGTTTACAGAAGTGAGGTACCCAGGGCTAGAAGCCAGAGGAAGCCCTCCAGCCCAGAAGGGTGGGCATGTTCTCTGCTTCCACATCCCCAGGGGCAGAGGCAGAAGGGAAGGAAGGTAGAAGGAAGCCAGGTGAGAGAGGTCTCGGCAGGCTCACGGTGACACGTTAGGTCAGGTACATGTGTCGGGTCCAGGTTACTTGGTTGGCATCGTGGCAGGTGGAAAGAAGTTGGTCTGAATCCCGGTCCCGACGTTGCTTCCTGGCTGAGGGACCTTGGGCCACTACTTACGCTCTCTGAGCCTTGTTTCCTCTCCTGGGCAAAAGAGATTAGAATACTCCTTGTCTAGCGTTAGGATAAAAATAGAACATTGTGCTCAGTAGGGCTCAGAAGTTCAGCAAAGCTTGTCTGAGCAGGGAGAAAGCATCAGATCCCAGGCTGGTCAGACAGGTGTTTACAGTCTCTCTCCAGAAAGCCGATTTCCCCCTTTTGTCTTTAAAACTATGTATTTCGGGACTTCCCTGGTGATCCAGTGGTTAGGAATCCTCCTTCCAGTGCAGGGGACACAGGGATCGATCCCTGGTCGGGGAACTAAGATCCCACATGCCAGGGACAACTAAACCCGCACGCTGCAACTGCTGAGCCTGTGCACCACAACTACAGAGCCTGCACACCGCAACAAAAGATCCCATGTGCCGCAACTAAGACCCAACACAGACAAAAATAAATAAATACATTAAAAAAAAACAAAACCCTATGCATTTCAAGTATTGCTTACCAAAATTCTCTGAGCAGGAGACTTACCTGGAGGCTTGGTACAAGTTCCCTTTCCAGGGCTTCCCTGGTGGCACAGTGGTTGAGAGTCCGCCTGCCGATGCAGGGGACACGGGTTCGTGCCCCGGTCCGGGAAGATCCCACATGCCGCAGAGCAGCTGGGCCCGTGAGCCATGGCCGCTGAGCCTGTGCGTCTGGAGCCCGTGCTGTGCAACGGGAGAGGCCACAACAGTGAGAGGCCCGCGTACAGAAAAAAAAAAAAAAAAATTCCCTTTCCAGGGCATCAGCCTGGGTGCATTGAATGAATCTCTACTATGGGGAAGCCTGGGAATCTGAATTCTTTCATAAGCAGTCCCAGATGTTTGTTCAAATCAGAAAAGTTTAGGAATGTCTACACTAAAGCAGCACTTTTATTTTTTTAATTTAATTTTTTATTTTGTATTGGAGTATAGTTGATTCACAATTTTGTGTTAGTTTCAGGCGTACAGCAAAGTGATTCAGTTATACATATACACGTATCCATTCTTTTCAGATTCTTTTGCTATACAGATTATTACAGAGTACTGAGCAGAGTTCCCTGTAGGTCGTTGTCGGTTATCTATTTTACATATAGTCGTGTGCAAAAGCAGCGCTTCTTAAACTTCAGTGGGCATGCCAAATACCAGGGGATATTGCTGAAATGCAGGTTCTGGTTCCGCCAGCTGCGTGGGCCTGGGAGTCTGCATTTCTCACAAGCTCCCAGGGGATCCCCGTGTGGCTAGTTGGGGAACCACACGCTGAGCTGCAGAAGTAACGAACTAGCAGGATGTGAATGGAATTTACAAGCTTTAGTTACAATCCTCAAGGTCTATCAGTGCTTTAGTCTTCGCAGGACCCACACTGGTCTCCTTTAACCATCAGAACAATCGTAGGGGTGACCAGTATCCCCTTTCTACATATGAGGGTCCCAGCAGCAGGGCAGTCAGGCAGCTTTCCGTAGGGAAAATCGTAGTTTTCCACGGATGTGCATTTATCAAAGCCCGAGTTCCCGGCACACGCTCCCTCATGCCTGTGTGCACCCCCAGGGCAGAAACGTCGCCCCCCCCGAGGAGAGTGGGGCTCTCCGTGCTCTCTCCGCCTGTCGGGCTGACTTTCTGGTCCTGGAAGTGCTTTGGTAGCACTTTCAAGCTGTGTCATCCCTTACAGAAGTTTCCACTCTGGAATCTCCCCTTGAGCCACCCCGCCTGTCACTCTAACTGTCCCAGTTCCCACGCCTGTCTGCTCAGCGGGGTGACGCTCTCGTCACTTCCCCACTTTCCTGAATTTAGACTTCCTTTCCCTTCGGCCTGGGTGCACACACTCATTCTTTTTCCCTAACTTTTTACATTAAAATAATTTCAAACTTTGAGACGAGTTGTAAGAACAGTACGCATAGCAAAGTGATGCAGCCACTTTGAAAACACAGTTTGGCAGCTCCTTTGACAAGTTAAGCATCCATTTACCATATGATCTAGCAATTTCACTCCTAGGTATATCCCCAAAAGAAGTGACAAAAGGGACTGGAACAGGTAGCAGCATTATTCACAGTAGACAAAAGGGGGGAAACAACCCAAGTATCCATCAGTGGATAAATGAATAAACAATATGTGGCCTCAACATAGAGTGGAATATTAGTCAGCCATAAAAAGGAATGAAGTCCTGATATATGCTACAACGGGGATGAACCTCAAAAACACTACGGTAAGTAAGAGAAACCAGATGTATAAGAGCACATAGTGTATGATTCCTTTTATATGAAATAGCCAGAATAGGTAAACCCATAGATACAGAAAGTATATATTCCAGGGACTCGGAGAGGCTGGAAATGGACATTGAGTGCTTCATGGGTATGAGGTTTTCTTCTGAGATGATGAAAACGATTTGCAACTAGATAGAGATGGTGGTGGCACAGCACTGTGACTACATTAAATGTCATTGAAGTGTACACTTTTACATGGGTAATTTTATGTTATGTGAATTTCACCTCCATTTTTTAAAACTGTGCTAAGATTTATGGGACTCTAATTTTTTTCTCTCTCTGAACCGTTTATGCCAACCAAATAGTTCAGCATGAACAAAGACCGCTTACATAACTCCAGGAAAATTATCAAATTCAGGAAATTTAACATAATGCAATACTATCACCTAAGCTACAGTCCACGATCAAATTTTGCCAATTTCCCAACGATGTCATTTATGGCAATTTTCCTCCCAACGCAGGATCCAGGATTATATAACGCATGAGTTGTCAAGTCGCTTCACTCTCCTTTAGTCTGGAACAGTCTCTCAGCCTTTAAAATGTTTCTTTTTAAAAAATTTTATTTATTTATTTTTATTAAAGTATGCATTTACTTTTTATTGAAGTACAGATTTACAATTTTGTGTTAGCTCTAGGTGTACAGCAAAGTGATTCAGTTATAACATATATATTATTTTTCAGATTCTTTTCCATTATAGGTTATTGCAAGATATTGAATCTAGTTCCCTATGCTATGCGGTAGGACCTTGTTGTTTATCTTTTTTTTTTTTTTTTTTTTTTTTTTTTTTTTTGCGGTACACGGGCCTCTCACTGTTGTGGCCTCTCCCGTTGCGGAGCACAGGCTCCGGGCACGCAGGCCCAGCGGCCATGGCTCACGGGCCCAGCTGCTCCGCGGCACGTGGGATCTTCCCGGACCGGGGCACGAACCCGTGTCCCCTGCATCGGCAGGCAGACTCTCAACCACTGCGCCACCAGGGAAGCCCTATCTTTTTTATATATAGTGTGTATATGTTAATCCCAAACTCCTAATTTATCCCTCCCCCCACTTCCCTCTTTGGTAACCATAAATTTGTTTTCTATGTCTGTGGGTCTGTTTCTATTTTGTAAATAAGTTCACTTGTATCATTATTTTAGATTCCACATATAAGTGATATCATATGATATTTGTCTTACTCTGTCTGCTTTACTTCACTTAGTGTGATATTCTCTAGGTCTTTTTTATGGGGGGTGGCATCTTTCCTGACATTGCCATTTCTGAAGAGTCTAGGCCTGCTGTTTTGTAGGCTGTCTCTTGACATGCGTCTGTCTCATATTTCCTTGTGATTTGATTCAGGTTGTACACCTTTGGCAGGAATACCCCAGAAGTGATGCTGTCCTTCTCAATGCATCAGGTCAGTTTGTCCTCTTACTGACGACATCCACTTTAATCACTTGGTTCAGGCGGTGTCTGCTGGCTCTCTCCACTGTAAAGCTGCCCTTTGTCTCTTTGTATTTAATAATAGTGTGTGGAGAATATAAAGCTATATATATATATATATATATATATATTTATTTATTTATATTTATATATAATTTAAGATAGCCCCTGCCTTCAAAGAGCTCATTGCTTTGTTGGGGTGATAGGTTCCAAAGTCCCCAAATTCTGGAGTACTGATTCTGCCCATTATATTAGCTACTTCCTTTTTTTTTTTTTTTTTGCGGTACACGGGCCTCTCACCGCTGTGGCCTCTCCCGTTGCGGAGCACAGGCTCCGGACGCGCAGGCTCAGCGGCCGTGGCTCACGGGCCCAGCCGCTCCGCGGCATGTGGAATCTTCCTGGAACGGGGCACGAACCCGTGTCCCCTGCATCGGCAGGCGGACTCTCAACCACTGCACCACCAGGGAAGCCCTTAGCTACTTCTTTTCTCAATTTTGTTAAGCTGACGGCAAGAGAGACCTGTATGAAAATCAAAGACAGATATAGTCACGCTGGCCACGAAAACCGAGCACTTGTTAAGCCTTTTGCCCACAGTAGGACTAATGAGTCTAGAATATTCCCCTGGATTGAGCAAAGAACTGAAATCATAGTACACAGGCTAATGCCCAGAGTTTTGTTGTAAAACCTGTTTCAATATTGTGTGCTTTTAAAATGATCATTGCTTTTCCTTTCAGCTTAATAGTTTTAGTGGGCTGATTCTTTGAATTGTTGGGATAAAACCTGAATTAAAAGGAACTGAGAGCGTAGTAAGAAGTAAGTCCCACCTGGGGGTGTGGTTAAAGGGCTGCCGTGTGTCTGCAAATGGGTGTGTTTTCACCTATTCACTTTCCCTTATGTGATTAATCTTTACTGTCTCCACCGTGAATCGTCAAAAGGAGGGGAAAAAAGCATACTGACAAAAATATATTTTTTTGTGCAACTTCCAAATATTTATGAAACTGTGTCACTTTATTCATTCTGAGTGCTAGAAAAGTGATAAAAATACTATGTGGAATTAAAAAAACATTTTACATATGGCTCAGATATTTTAAAAGATAGTCCCCACTCTATTATTTGCTTGATTTGCATAATTTCAGATTGATTTGACTATTAAAATTACCTATTTTACTGCAAATATATATATATATATATATATTTTTATTTATTTATTTTAAATCACCTAACAGAATATAGGCTCAGTTTCTAACAATTTCACAGCAGCTTGGAATAAATGTACTGATCCAGTCACATTTTCCGTGACTTTTTCTAGAAAAGACAGGCACTATGGCCACAGTGTACCTGACAAAACACACAAGTAAGCAGCCCAAGGAGGGGGTCAATGGGCATCTTTAAGTCACTGCCTTCCAAATGTACAAAAAGCTTATTTGCTCTCAACTTGCCTTCTTGTAGGTCTGCTTACATTTCTAAATCTGTCAGCTGTGATATAGTTTTAAAAGCAGCTCTTACTTTGTACTGTTTAAGTCCTTTATACTCACCACAGAAAAGGTAGAATACAGCACAGGAAAAGAAAAAAATCACTCATAATTCCTATCCAGAAATAATCACATAGGAACTTCACTGGCGGTCCAGTGGTTAGGACTCTGCCCTTCCACTGCAGCGGGCATGGGTTCAATCCCTGGTCAGGGAACTAAGATCCCACAAGCCACGCCATACAGCCAAAAAACCACACAAACAGAAATAATCATGTAGAAATGATTGGATATATGAAACTTTTAAGGCATGCTGCGTTCCCTTTCATTGGTGAAACACATGTGTGTGTGCAATACCCAGGAAAAATGAAAACCCACCATCTCTCCCCCCGCCAAACCCCCGCCAAACCTTGCGCAGGTCCTCTGAGGCCCAACCAGAGAGCAAAGACAGCTTTTTCTACTCTTTGATTGCTAGTATATACATAGGGGCTGTGCCTGCTGACCTCCCCAACTCCACCACTGGGCAGGCAGCAGGGGCGCCAGGCAGAAGCCACCCTGGCTGGTCACTTCCTGCATCTCAACTCAACAAGGTAGTAGTGATGTCTTCAAAATTGGGGGCGAACAAAAGCAAGGCCTGGGTCCCTCTCTTTAGACCCGCGTGTTTTGGTGCTGAGGCACAAAGGCTCAGGGATCTCAAGGAAATAAAAGAAATGATGGAACGGCAAACAAAATTCTAGGGCAAAAGCTGGATGGTCCCAGTAAAAATGGCCAACATTTAACAAGCACTGCTGTAGGCCACTCGTTGTGCTAAGGACCTAACTTTTTTTTTTTTTTTTTTTGCAGTTCGCGGGCCTCTCACTGTTGTGGCCTCTCCCATTGTGGAGCACAGGCTCCGGAGGCTCAGGCTCAGCGGCCATGGCTCACGGGCCCAGCCGCTCCGCGGCATGTGGAATCTTCCCGGACCGGGGCACAAACCCGTGTCCCCTGCATCGGCAGGTGGACTCTCAACCACTGCACCACCAGGGAAGCCCCAGGACCTAACTTTTTATTCCATCCTTCCTACAAGATAAAAGCTGTGAGTACTCAGTTTTCCATAGTACCAGAGGCTTAGAGGGTATAGCAGACACTCCAGTCACTCCACCCATATCTCCTTACCATTTGGGAGCAACTCAGTCTGGCTCCCAGTGGCCTGCCCCTGTATCTTTGTGAGAACCGCCTTTAGGCTTCAAAAATCCACTTTGCCCATGAACATGACAGGCCAGAACTGCCTGGGAGTTAACTACCCCCTTGGGAGGCCCTTAATGGGTATCCAACATGTAAGGGGTATACGTACCCCAGCCCCTTCACCCCTTGGCTGGGGTGATTGTGAGTTTTGTGTTCCATACTGCTTCCTGGCGTTTCCCTGCTGGTTGAAGCTTCCGTTGCCCACTGCGGTAGCTGGCTTAATAATGCACCCTGTTGGCTGCTTCCATAGACTGAATGTTTATGTCCTCCCCAAAATGTATATGCTGAAACCTAACCCCCAATGGGATGATATTTGGAGGTGGGGTCTTGGGGAGGTGATTAGGTCATGAGGGTGGAGCCTTCATGAGTGGGATTAATGCCCTTATAAAAGAGACCCTTGGGAGTTCCCTGGTGACCTAATGGTTAGGATTCCAGGCTTTCACTGTCATGGCCCAGGTTCAGTCCCTGGTCAGGGAACGGAGATCCCGCAAGCCGCGTGGCATGGCCAAAAAAAAAAAGAGAGAGACATTAGTTGCAAACTTCTAGTTATGAGATAGATAAGTCATGGGAACATCATGTACAGCATGGTGACTATAGTTAATAATAATATTGTATATTTGAGAACTGCTAAGAGATTGGATCTTAAAAGTTCTCATCAGAAGAAAAAGAAATTGTCACTATGTGTGGTGATGGCTGTTAACTGAACTTACTGTGGAAATCATTTCACAATGCATACATATATCAAATCATTACGTTGTATACCCCCAATACAATGTTATATGTCAATTATATCTCAAAAATTTTTTAAAAGGCTCTAGAGAGGGGCTTCCCTGGTGGCGCAGTGGTTGAGAGTCCGCCTGCCGATGCAGGGGACACGGGTTCGTGACCCGGTCCGGGAGGGTCCCACATGCCGCGGAGCGGCTGGGCCCGTGAGCCATGGCCGCTGAGCCTGCGCGTCCGGAGCCTGTGCTCTGCAACGGGAGAGGCCACAACAGTGAGAGGCCCGCGTACCACAAAAAAATAAAAATAAAAAAAGGCCCTAGAGAGCTCCATTGCTCCTTCTGCCGCGTGAGGACACAGTCTGTGACACAGGAGCAGGCTCTCACCAGACACCGAAGCTGCAGGCGCCTTGATCTTGGACTTCCAGCTTCCAGAACTGTGAGAAACAAGATTCTGTTGTTTATAGGTCACCCGGGAAATGGTACCCATTAGGGCAGCCCAAATGCACTGAGACAGCTGCATTTCCCCCTTTCCCTGGCCTGTTCCTGCACCGACCAAGTCGCTACTGCCCCGACCACTCATCTGAGGTTGGCCTCTGCAGGGACTCGGCTACAGAAAAGGGGGGACGGCCTGCCAAAGGCACCGGTGGTAACAGCGCCAAGGTTGCAATTGTGAGGTCTCTCCAGAGCCAGCTCCCATAACTTCAAAGATGAGTTGCTTCCCCAACTTGGGGAACCCCACGGGGCTGGCAGGGATCAAAGAGCTAGAGGGGAGGAAGTGGCTTTCTCAGGCTCTGTTCAGAGGCCCTGCTGCTCAGCCCGCAGACACCACTACTTCAAGGTTCCCCCAGAGAAGGAGACATCCCTGGGCAGTCCTTGCGACACACCTGGCAGGCCACGCATGGTCCTCTGGTCTGTCATACGAAGCTGCCTGTCCCAGCCTTTCTAACCTCACTCTGCGGTCCACGCCTATGTCTGGAGTCAAGCAGCCAGAGGGCGTGCGGGGACCCGAGGCTCACACCTGGGTCCTGGGCCCACTGCTGGGGCAGGAGCAGGGCTGTCTTTGTCCCCGAACAGCGTCCCCGTGGCCTGGGGCTGGCAGGATCCAGGGCTTTGCCCTCCGTCTGGCAGATGGGCAGAAAGTCTGGGCAGTCTGCGTGCCTGGCCCACAGCCTAAAAGGACACACAAATGTCTTTGTGGTGGATGCCAGGGCTGAGCCGTGCCACGGAGAGCCGTGCAATGCCTTTAGAAAAAAATGAGGCATCTTTCCTTTCAAAGGAAAGCCCGTGTTTCAGAACCTCTAGGGAGTACGCAGCCGACAACATGAAATCATTACCCTCTGTCCCTCTGGGACAGGGAGTGAGGTTGCAAGTTTCCCAAGGAAAGCATGTGATTCCTTTCTTGAAGGCATGATTCATTCCAGAAAAGTCCACTTTGTTCTCCGAGTGATGGGGAATTAGAATCAGTATCTTGAACGTAGAAACCGGAGCAATGTCCCCTGTTGTCACATAACAGAAAGCATCCGATTCGGTAGGACTCTTGGAGGGAGGAGAGATAATGGGGTTCAGGGTTTTCTGAACACTGTTACTATCTCAGATTGTGGGAAGAACCATTTTAGGCAAAAGTCTCTACCGTACATTAAAATCTGCTTTAGCGCAGGTTATTACCTGAAATCTATCGTGGCAGCCCTGACAGGAGCACCCAGTGGCACATCTGAATTTGCAGGAAGGACCCAGGTCTGCGTGGAGCAGTAGGTGGCCCTCCACTCAGAGGCCAGCCTGCCACCCGCCGCCTGGGCACCACCCCACTTCAGGATAAGCTTCAGCTGCAGGCAGCCAGGCCTTGCTCCTGGGAGAGACCACCTCCCCGGGCAGGTCCCAGCAGTCAGATCCTTTCCTCTCTCCCGCAACCCCCCAGCACCGTCCTCTCTGGCTCGTAGCAGCATCCCTGCCTCTCAAGCCTAGCACTGTCCTCCCAGCCTCCCTTTGCTTCTTGCCCTTTGGAAAAGCCCACGGGCCCTTTTCACAGGATGCTCTCATCACGAATTGCAGGGAGATGCACTAGGAGAAAGAAGACCAACAACCACGGGAAAGATATATATTTTTTAAACCATCATCGAATTACAGAATGGCTCTTGTGAGGATTAAGCGAGGTTATAGAGAAAGACTATTCAATGCAAGTTAAGTAAAAGAAATGGTAGAATTGCAAGGTTCTGATATGGGCCATGCCAAGCTGAGCTGTCTCAGTACTAACGGCCACCTTTTTTTTTTTTTTTTTTTGCGGTACGCGGGCCTCTC
The DNA here is from genome assembly GCF_937001465.1 of Orcinus orca. Taxonomy (NCBI): domain Eukaryota; kingdom Metazoa; phylum Chordata; class Mammalia; order Artiodactyla; family Delphinidae; genus Orcinus; species Orcinus orca. The sequence continues at coordinate 5,200,066 of NC_064563.1, read as the reverse complement.
ACTGTTGTGGCCTCTCCCATTGCGGAGCACAGGCTCCGGACGCGCAGGCTCAGCGGCCATGGCTCACGGGCCCAGCCGCTCCTGCGGCATGTGGGATCCTCCTGGACTGGGGCACGAACCCGTGTCCCCTGCATCGGCAGGCGGACTCTCAACCACTGCGCCACCAGGGAAGCCCTCTTTTTTTTTTTTTTTTTTAAGGCCGCACCGTACAGCATGCGGGATCTTAGTTCCCCAACCAGGGATCGAACCTGTGCCCCCGGCGGTGGAAGTGCAGAGTCTTAACCGCTGGACCGCCAGGGAAGTCCCACTAATGGCCACCTCTTCATGTTCCCAGTCTAGAGGGCCAAATCAGAGCCATCCACAAGAAATATAATGCAAACCACATATATAATAAAATGTCTAGCAACCACATTTCCAAAAGTAAAAAGGAACAGGTAAAATCCATCTTAATAGCATATTTTTTAACCCAGTATTATCATCTCAACATGTAATCAATATAAAAAATTCTTGAGATTGTTTACCATCTTTTTTGCATACGAAGCCTCTGAAACCTGGTATGTATGTTACACTGAGAGCATGTCCCAGTTCAGACCAACCACACGTGGATAGTGGCTGTCATACCGGACAGCTTTGGTCTAACGTGTTATTTTATTTCTCTTCTCTTCGAGTTGAGAACAATTACCACTCCCGTTTTACAAACGAGGAAACTGAGGCTAAGGGCTGTTTAGTAACCTGTCAAAGTGATCAGCAATGAACAGTGGTTTGATCATTAAACAGGGTCCCGTATGAATCGTGGTTTTGCCACTTCTGATTTCCGTGACCTCTAGCAGGCTGTTGCAAGTCTCCCAGCCTCAATTTCCCCATAACTGAAGTAAAAGAGAAGAAATAACACTGACTCTTAGTTTGCAGGGATTAGAGGTCATGTATGTGGCTGGCACATTTTTAAAAAGTTGAAGGAATGTTGTCTATTCTGGTAGTAAGGACCGAGCAGAATATCTCCTCTCGGGGTAAGTGACTGACTGCTTCCCTAGGTCTGTGAGCCTAAATGGGCACCTCCCCCTTTGTCGATCTGTCCTCTGCGGCCTCGGCACCCTTGTGCAGACCCAGGCTGCCCCACCCACCGGTACCTGTCCCCCTGGCAGCTCCCATGCCTCCCCTGGGACGCAGGAATCCCCCCCCATCCCTGTCTTTTTCCCTGTGAGACTCGCTTTCCACTGGGTGACCGTTAAGCCCAGGAACCTCAGTACGTCTGGTCTAGTTGTGTATGACTGCATAAAAATGACCATAAAACTTAGTGGCTTAAAATGACATTTATTTCGCTCACAAATCTGCAACTTGAGCATAAACTCAGCTACAAAATTTGAGAGGAGTTTTGTGTGCCTATTCAGTGCCAGGCACCCTGAAGTTGTGGACATGGAAACGAGTCCTCCCCCAGGGGTGCCTGCCCACTCCCCCTCTGGCAGGTGTTCTACTCCTCAGCGAGGACACACCTCAGAAATTCCGGGTCCCTTTGTGGGGTGGGGTTTTAATCCAGGTAGCAGCTGTGTCTGCACTTCTAGGGACCTGCAAGCCCATGGCAAGGCAGGAAGCACTGAAGTGTGGAGAGGGTTTGGGTGGGACCTCCGTTTCAGAAATGTACCAACAGCAAGTCCCACTAAGTAATTTCATTTGAATCCTGAAGCTGGAATTTCTTTTTCTCAGTGTTTTTTTTTTTTTTAATTTTTGTTGAAATATAGTTGATTTACAATGCTGTGTTAGTTTCAGATGTACAGCAAAGTGATTCATTTATACATGTATATTAAATATATATATTCTTTTTATAAATTCTCTTCCATTATAGGTTATTATAAGATATTGAGTAGAGGGCTTCCCTGGTGGCGCAGTGGTTAAGACTCCGCCTGCCAATGCAGGGGACACGGGTTCGAGCCCACGTCCGGGAAGGTCCCACATGCCATGGAGCAACTAAGCCTGTGCACCACAACTACTGAGCCTGCTCTCTAGAACCCGCGAGCCACAACTACTGAGCCCATGTGCCACAACTACTGAGCCCATGCACCACAACTACTGAAACCCACACGCTCTAGACCCTGTGCTCCGCAACAAGAGAAGCCACCGCCATGAGAAGCCTGCGCACTCCAACGGACAGTAGACCCCGCTTGCCGCAACTAGAGAAAGCCCGTGTGCAGAAACAAAGACCCAACACAGCCAAAAGTAAATAAATAAATAAATTTATTAAAAAAAAAAAAAAAGATTTTAAGCAGGACTTAAGGTTTAAAAAAAAAAAAATCGAGTAGTGTTCCCTGTGCTGCACAGTGGGTCCTTGTCGTTTATCTATTTTATATACAGCAGTGTGCATATGTTAATCTCAAATTCCTAATTTTTCCCTCCCCGCCCCCCTTCCCCTTTGGTAAACCTAAGTTTGTTTTCTATGTCTGTGAGTCTATTTCTGTTTTGTAAATAAGTTCATTTGTATTGCTGGAATTTTTTTTTAACTTAAGAAAACTTCGCTGTGCTGTTGAGAGAGGAAGCCCTAGGAGTTCTCATCCCACGTGAAGTCATACATAACAGGACAACTAGAGATCGTGATGAGTTCTGTGAAGGAATAAAGCGGGTGTTGAAAGAGAGTGACTGGGAAAGGGAAGGCTTCCCGGGGGAGGTGACATTTTTAAGAGACACTGAACCAGAGAAGAATCCAGCAAAGCGGGGAGCTGTAAGACTCCCTCTTGGGTTGACAGAAAGTAAGCGCAAACTCCTGGAAGAGGAAAGGGCGCTTAGCGTGTCCAAGCAAGAGAAAGAAGCAGCAGAGTGAAAGGCAGCTGGAGCAGGTGGGAGGTGTTGGTCTGAGAGCAGTGTTTGAAGTTGACCTTTGGTACCATGACTGGTGTTGCCAAGTCAAAGCTGCGACGGGGGATGGATGCTGGGGAGGGGGAACAAATTACTGACAGTCGGGGGTACTGAAAGACCCTGATGTGGGTGTCGAAATGACCAAGAATGGGGACAGGAGTCAAATGGAGAGGAAGACAGTACGCTGAGAAAGTAAACCTTCAGTGAATAAAGTACGGCAGGAAGGCAGCTGGTTGATGGCTGCGTGGGGCGATGCCAGGAACAGAGGGAAACTGACAAGACCTTCCTAAGTCATTTAGGTCTTTGAGAGACAAAGGAGGTGGGATGGTTCGGCCATAGCTCTGGGGAGCGAAATGGACATCTCTTCCCCTCCCTGGCCTAATGGACATTTTTTTAACACCTCGAAAATGGTCTGGAATGACACGCATCCACCTAGAAGGGAGGGGCTCTCTGTGTGGCCCTAGACCAGGGAAGGGGGTGTGGGGATTGTCTCTTTTGACTCACATAGTTGTGTTTTGTTTGTTTCGAACAAGGAATGTCTATGCACCACGTGTGCATTTTTAAAACAATGAAAACAAAAGATAGGATTCATGGGGGGGAAAAGCCAACATAAACACTACACCACCCCCATCACAACAATTAACAGCAGAATATTCACAGGCAATCAATGGGTCTCAGGGTAGACGGTAAGCAGGACAGGTTCCCCAGACCCTGGAAAATCAGCCACTAGACTTCTCTGTCGGAGGAGCTGGGCTCGTCTCCAGGTCACTGTTTTCGTACCAGAAATGAGCAGTAAGGAACCAGAATGGGTCCAGAGGGGCCACTATAATCGACTGGGTAGTTCATGATAGTCTCAAATTTTAAAAGGAGGTGTCCTTATCAATCTATCATCTTAAAGCTTATCTTGACAAGATTAACAAGCATTATCTTTCCATCATCTCCAAAGAGAGTCTGCAAAATGTTGGATGCTTCCGAGAGGGTCTATTGAAGTGCAGTATTTGGGGGTGTTTGCTTCTCTACAGTTCCCTATCTGCCCTCCTTTCTGGGGAGATTCCTTTGTTGGTTCCCAGGAGAACATTCCAGAAGAACTGTCTCAGCGCCGGAATCTCTAAGAAGCCTCTGGGTGGAGTTTGTGGTTTCGGGCCGCTTGGGAGGAGCTTGCATCTCACACTCCCAGGGCGCTGGCTTTGCAAGGCCACTCTGACCCCCAACCTGCTCCCAAATGCAAGGGATCCAGATCTTGGGGGGTGGGACCCAGGAATCTACACACTTTTAACAAGATTCCCTCGGTGGTTTCTTCTGCACCATAAAGTTTGAGAAATATTTATGTAGGGGCTTGACTAAAGTTTTGAAGGGTAATTTCAGAGGCATGACATCAGTTCATGAAATAAATACCCTGCCTCCTTCTTGGGCTTGTAGCTTGACAGGTGCCATTCCTGAAATTCAACGATACACTTAATAAATATAAAGACGGAAAGGAAACTGTTAGGCTGGTGCATCATTGATGAACTTAGACAATTTTTGGTAAGTAAGCGAAACTGAAACGCAGCCTATCTGTCACGTTGAGTTTTGCATGAAGCTATGGATTTTCAAAAAAAAATGTTTTAATCAAGTTAAGAAAAGTCATCTCCCAAACTCCTGAGTGTTTTGAACCCTGGCATTTAAACTTTAGCCCTGTCTGAGTCTGGATTTTCCTTTGAAATAAAAAGCACTGTAATAAAGAATAATAGAGAGGAACACTGAACTGGAAGAATGGTGATGGAACTATAAAAAAATAAAATCATACCGTTGTTCTTTAAGAGTTATTCAATATTCATGAAAAAACAAACAAACAAACAATTAAGTTCCAGGCAAGGTTCTAGGCACTGGACCACAGCAGTAGAGGAAACTAAACAAGCATCCTTGTTCTAATGGAACTTCTATTCTAGTTGAGAAGGAGATACATAAACAAATACATGAAATGTCATGTGATGAGAGATGCTATGAAGAAAAATAAAGCAGGGTTGGGGGTAGAGAGTGGGGCAGGGGATTTTTTGGCAGGGAGAGGGAGGGACAGTGTTATTATTTTTAGGCGGGCCAGGCAGGGCATTTGAGCAGAGCCCTGAGGGAAGCGAGGGAGTGAGGCAGGGTGGAACCTGGGGTGGGAACAGGGCAGATCTGTTCAGGCAGCTCAAGTACAGTGATCAAGGGGGAAAGAAACAGGAGATGGAATCAGAAAGGTGGCTGGGAAGGCCAGATCACACAGGACCATGTCGAGTTAGATTCGGATTTTGCTCAGAGCTGGACAGCCACGGGAGGATTTTGGGCAGAGCAGCGACCTGATCTGACTTGGGATTTGCAGATGCAGATGCAGAATGTTTGGGGGCTACAGTGGTGGCAGGAAGGCTGATGAAGGGGCCACTGCAGGAATCGGGGCGCACGGTGATGACGGCTGTAGTGGCGTGGCTGTGAAGGCCGTGCGTGTTGCACTCCTCACTTGCTTGCTGTTGGCTGTCAGCTGAAGAGCTGACTCAGAGCATTTAGATTCCCTATGAAGGGGACTTCCCTGACGGTCCAGTGGTTAAGACTCCGAGCTTCCCATGCAGGGGGCCCGGGTTTGATCCCTGGTTGGGGAACTAAGATCCCACATGCCGTGCGCACAGCCAAAAAAATTAAAAAAAACAAACCAAACCAAAGATTTCCCTATAAAGACACGCCACAGAGCAAGTCCAAGTTCACCGAACCCCTTCTCTATTCAGGTGTGCCGTCTACCCAGTTCTGCTTTTGCCACTAGCCCTTCCCGGAGCCAAGCCTCCAGGTTGTAAGGGTCACACTGCCCCATCCAGATTATTCCAGCCTTGCCAGGGGTAACAGTGTCACCCCCAAAGCCCATTCACTGAGAAGATTCTACAGATCTCTCTGCTCCCGCCATTCCTGGAGCTTTTTAAGGTAAAGTCTCCTTGCTCCTGGGGACAACATCCTTAATGGGCAGATAATTTATGAATATTCAAATGGACAGAAAACTTAGTTTAGGAAGCTGGCTTACCTAGAATATTATTGACCATGGTAAACCATAGGAAAACGCTTTCTTAAAATCCCAACATCAACATATTTGCAAAAGGCTAATAAATGACACAGGTAGCCCTCCCAGGGACGCTCGTGTGTGAGAACAGGCCTTCAAAGACTGCTGCAAGGAAGTAATCGCATGGTGGAACTTGAAGTGTAGGTGAGACCAAGGGAGAGTGGCAGGAGATGCCTCAGTTGTAGCCTTAGGCGGCTGCCCACCTTCTCCGCTTCCTTCCTTCTTTCATTCACCAACTCATTTACTGACCCATTCATTCATCGATCAAATTTACTGCATCCCTACTCTGTGCCAGCACAGTGCTGAGCGCTGGGGCACAGAGACTTGAAAACAAAAACGAAAAGCAGACAACTCCTACTTGGAAGGAATGTGCACAGCTGGAAGCCCAGCTTTCATTCCCTGTCCCACAGGCGGAGTCCCTGAGATGCCCAGAACAAACGTGGGTCCCCTGCAGGGCTCTGCAGTCTCCTGGGCCTGCCTGCAGAAGAGCTCACCCCCCCCACCCCCCCCACCCCCACCCCCGTGAGCTACTCGCTTGAAACACATGGGTTTATCTCTGAAACCCTCAAGCGCAGGGCAGTCCCGATCTTAGTTCTTAAATCGAAGTAGAAGGAAATAAAACTAGATGGAAAGATATGATACAGCAATCCCACTCTGGGGCATATAGCCAGACAAAACTCTAATTTGAAGAGATACAGGCACCCCAATGTTCAGAGCAGCACTATTTACAATAGCCAGGACATGGAAGCAGCCTAAATGTCCATCGACAGAGGAATGGATAAAGATGTGGTACCTATATACAGTGGAATATTACTCAGCCATAAAAAAGAATGAAATGATGCCATTTGCAGCAACATGGATGGACCTAGAGATTATCATACTAAGTGTATGTGGAATCTAAAATGTGATACAAATCAACATATCTAGGAAACAAACAGACTCACAGACGTAGAGAACAGACTCGTAGTTGAGGGCTGGGGGGAGGTAGGGGAGGGCTGGAGTGGGAGTTTGGGATTAGCAGATGTAAACTATTTTATACAGAATGGATAAACAACAAGGTCCTACTGTATAGCACAGGGAACTATATTCAATATCCTGTGACAAACTATAATGGAAAAGAATATGAAAAAGAATATATATATATATGTATAACTGAGTCACTTTGTTATACAGAAGAAATTAACACAACATTGTAAATCAACTATACTTCAATAAAATTTACAAAAAAAAAAGCAAAAAACAAAAATAACTAGATGGAAAGAACTTTCTGACTCAGAGTCTGAGCCCAGGAAGGCAGCTTGAGTATTCACGAGCTTAAAGAATTTTTTCAATGAGAAGAGAAAAAAATTCAGGGTGCAAATGTATACATACAGAATGATCCCTATTTGTAGAAATAATATATTTAATCACAAACACATATACAGAGAGAAAATACTGGGGGAAAAAAATGCAACTAAATGTTTCCACGGTTATCTCAGGATAGTGGATTTATGGGAGAATTCTATGTTTTCTGTATCTTTTCTTTATTTTCCAAATCTCCTATACTGAGTGTGTATTACTTCTATTATCATTCCAAAGTAACTTTTTGAAAGTCAGGTTTTAACTTTTTGAAAGTCAGGTTTTAATTATGCCATTTACGTAGCGCCGTTTACAGAAACTTCAAAAAAGCTCCACAGAGACCTTTAGAAAGCGGCTGCTAAGTGCCACTGAATTCTCCAATCTTGTGACCATCTTCATTGTAGAAATGAGCAACTGAGCCTCCGAAAGGTAAAAAGCAGGGCCCGTGAGGGTCAGAATAAGACCGTGGACCCAGGAAAGCAGGGGAAGGTGTAGGAAGATCGCCCAGGGGGAGAGGGTGGGTGAAAATGCAGATTGCAAACGCTGCAGGTCCAGGACCCCACAGGAGAAGCAGGGCCTGGGGTCAGAGGCCTGTGTTAGGACCCCGGCTCTAAGACTGATTAGTGGGAGACTCAGTCTAGATCTCTTGCTTCTCTGGGTCTCGGTTTCCTCATCTGTAGATCAGGAAGATTCATTTCTACCTCGTGGGGTGGTTATGAATATAAAACAGGAAGATGGTATCCGCAGGGCATTTCACACAGTGCATGGTCCCCAGGTTACACCATACTCACTCCTCAATACCCGCCAGCCTTACTGGAATCTATCAATGCCTCTCTTATTCCAAGTGCCCCAAGCACAGTCTCAACTCACCCACATGTAGATGTAAATATTGTCTAAGGGGCCTCTGTTTGCAAGAAGGCCTGGGAAAATACTAGGTCTTTCTTTGCTGGAGAAACTTATTTTGCACTTTTTTAAAAAGGTAAGGGATCTTTGGTTGAAATGTTTGCTTCGGGGCTGAGAATTAAAATGTATGTTCCTGAACCCACCAAAATCATTTGCTGAGAAAATTCCAGTTTTAAAAATGAGTGCCAAGAACCTTGGAGGAAGAAAAGAAGACAGCGTTGTGGCTTGTTGGTTTGTTGGTTTGTTTCACAGATGCTTCAAGGGGTTTCCTCTTACACAGATGGAAGCAGGGGGTGGTGACAAACAGAAGAGGGCTACAGAAGACCCAAGGGAGAAGCATGGTTTATTCACAAGCTCCCCAGCTCACCGTGCTGTCCTTTCTCTAAGGTCTGCCTGTCGGCACAACGGGGCCTCCTGAGCAAAGGCTAATGGTCACGCGTGCTCAGGTAAATCCCAGCAAGGAGGAAAACAAGTTAGGATGGGCCGAGGACAAGTCACCTGAGCTTTGTTTTCCCTCGTTTTGCCCTATAAGGGTGGATGAGGAGGGGAAGGTGGGGCGCTGCCTCTCTTGGTTCCTGGACCAGCCACCTGGGCAGGTGCTGTGCTCAAGCCCAGCATTTCTCTTAGCGATTGCTGTCTCCAGGGTGATTGCATGGCTTGATTACACAATCAGGTTGTTGGCCATCCGTCTAGACCACCACGGTAGTGACGGCTGAAATGGAGACCAGGAAGAGCAAGGGGACTCCTAAGGTTTCTGGGGCAAAGAGCAGGGGTCAGTAAATGCAAGATGATGACAGCATCAGAGCACTGCCCCACGTGACCTTATTTGATCCTTAGGACAACCTGGGAAGGATAACTTTTTTCTATCATAAATGGTTTATTTGCTTTTTTATATTATTATGGAAGTGTTGGAGACATAAAAAATAAATAAATCATTGTTAGCCAAAGGCAATAGCTGTCATTATTTTGGTATTTATGATTCCAGATTTTTTTTTTTTTTTTGGCCACTTGGCTTGCGGGAGCTTAGTTCCCCGACCAGGGATCAAACCAGGGCCCTTGGCAGTGAAAGTGCCGAGTCCCAACCACTGGACTTCCAGGGAATTCCCAGTTCCAGACATTTTTAACGTTATAATGTAGGTTGTTTTTTTTTTTTTTGTGGGGGGGGGCGGTGTTTGCGGGAGGGAGGGATAACTTAATAGCATCGTCTTATAACAGAGAGCAAGGATGAGATGTTGTGTCTGGACCCAATCACACAGACAGTAAAGTGTGGAATAATATTGAGGCCTCCAAGTATGAAATGTGAATAAATCATATGATATCTAATACAGAAAAAAAAATAAACATTCCCCAATTTCATATGAAGTTTGGTGAAATTTATACTCTGGTCAGGCTGAGGCTGTTTTAGGCCGACAGCTTACTATTTATGGACCTCTGTGTACTTTTCCATTTGTGACTGGTTTGATAGTTGTTTGTCCATTCACTCATTCATTCATTCGTTTATTCATTGAACAAATAGTTACCGATTGGCTGCTGGGTGAAACGCGAGAGGATGGGAAAGGAAGACGCGCTGCCTGCCAGAGCTTGGAGGGGGGGAGAGGAAAAGGGAGGGATGCCCAGCAGCTGCGGACACCCGGGTAGTGCTGAGTCCTCAGGGAGGATGCCCACAGGGGCTCCGGAGGGCGGGGCGCAGGGGGCCCCTCGGCAGTGCTGAGAATCCTCTTCACAGGAAATGTGAATCTAAGTCCAGCTTCTAGAAGCTCCGTTTTGCAACTCAATTCCTTGCGTGGAGTTGTTCTAGGTTCAGCACAAGGCGCTCTGCTGCGTTAGGACTTTGCATGTTCCTAGGGGTTAAAATTCGGTTGATGGAAGTGGTAGTCACTATTCTCATCCATGGGCGGCCAGGGAAGTTGGGCCCTGGAGTCAGCCCTGAGTTTGAATTCCGACTCTGCCTCCCAACAGCTGGGTGACTCTGTTTGAGTTACTTAATCTCCCTAAGCCTCAGTGGTCTCATCTGTAAACTGGGGGTAATAAATGCATCTGCCTTAAAGGGCTGTTGTAAAGGCTAAGTGAAATAATGTAGATGAAGTGCTTAGGACATAGTAAGCAATCATACATCCCAGCTGGTATTTATAACACTGTACAGCCCCCCAAAAGATCATTTTTAGTAGCTTTAGAGTGGAAATAGGCTATGTGAAATTTTCAAGAAACCATGTGTTTCTTTTTATAACCATCCCGGCATGATAAATGATATTTTTTCAACTTTGTGATGCAGTTACCTTACCACAGCTTGCTGAGATCTTCACTGGTGATCTTCGTGTCTCTCTCCCATATTAGACTGACGTATATATATTTTAAATCTATTTCAAAGATCTTATTGGCTTTTATATGTTATTGTAAATATTTCCAGGGTTGGGATTATTACACTTACCAAATTAAACATATTGTAATTCTGATATGTGAAGTAGAATGAAAAGGCTGGGGGGGGAACCTCCTAGTGACTTCAGTGGCAAAAATCGTTCGAAGAACGCACACAGTTTTCACAGCTATCTTTACTGTGTGTGGACATAAAACGTGATGGCTCTGGCTGAGGGTTCTGGGGGTTTAGTTGCCACTTGCCAAGTATGATTTCACACCTTGGAGAGGACAGATGGTCATCTGAGAGGTTGAACCCAGAGGACCCACTGATGGCCATGCCTTTTTTAGATTGCCTTACGCACAGCCTTGAAAAAAGAAATCACGTGGTCATCATGTTTGGGTATGATTGACCAACTAATTCTCTTGATTCAAACATCCTGGGGAAAAAAAACCCCAAAACATCTTTTACAGAAACAGCAGAACAGATCCTTCCAGAAACCACAGGGTCTGTTAATATTGTTTTAGGACCAAGTGAAGCCATTTGGAAATCGATATGTAAACATTTTTATGAAGTGAGCCGTATGTCAAATGAAACAGGACAAAAGGAGCAGAGCCACGAAGAAGCAAATACAGAGTATCTGTATATGGCATCACTTAATATGTCTTTTCCTCTAGGCAAAGTTTTTATTATTGTTGATGTGGTACCTTTTATTCTGTTGTCAGAACCAGCAGCGAGCGCAGGTAAGTAATAAGTGATTCTGATTGTTATTTTATATCCATACTGTATGTCTTCCTCTGTAAATACCTGTTCATGTTGTGGCTATTCAAGTAATAGGATAACGTCAGTGAGAGTCTGAAAGAAAACAGAAGAACATCCTCTCCATTCGCTAATGCAACACCTGGTATTACTGTGACAATACTTCGCTTTTTATACGGTACTTACGTGATTTCCCATTTCCCACGTGGGCTCTGCGGTCAGGCTGGTTGCGTTTGCATCTCACCTCCTCTTCTCACCAGCTCTTTGACCTCAGACAAATTGCTTCAACGTGTTGTGCCTCAGTTTCTCACCTGTGCAATGGAGATGATAGGAATAGTACCTCCCAGGTTTCGAATCCAGGGATCCAACCAATCGTAGAACAGAAATATTTGGGGGAAAAAATTCCAGAAAATTCCAAAAAGCAAAACTTGAATTTGCTGCGTCCTGGCAATTATCTACATAGCATTTACATTGCATTTACAACTATTTCCATAGTAATTTACATGGTATTAGGCATTATAAGTAACCTAGAGATGATTTCAAGTATACGGGAGGATGAGTAGGTTGTATGCTTATGCTACACCATTTTACATAAAGGAGTTGAGCATCCTTGATTTTGGTATCTGTAGGGATCCTGGAACCAATTCCTACCGACTGTATGGGTTTTGTCTCTAGCAAGAAATTTGAAGCGCAGTGAGGCTAAATGACCTTCACGGGTTCTGAATTCAGGGCCAGTGGTATTTTTTAAGACACATGAGAGGACTTCCCTGGTGGCGCAGTGGTTAAGAATCTGCCTGCCAGTGCACGGGACACGGGTTCGAGCCCTGGTCCGGGAAGATCCCACATGCCGCGGAGCAACTAAGCGCGTGCACCACAACTACTGAGCCTGCGTTTCTAGAGCCTGCGAGCCACAACTAGTGAAGCCCATGCGCCTAGAGCTGAGCCCGTGCTCTGCAACAAGAGAAGCCACCGCAATGAGAAGCCCGCGCGCTGCAACGGAGAGTAGGGCCCACTCACCGCAACTAGAGAAAAGCCCACGCACAGCAACAAAGACCCAACGCAGCCAAAAATAAAATAAATAAAATTATTTAAAAAAAGACACATGAGAAATGGTACATGTTTCTGCTGCTCAAGAGATGCCTTTTAAGGGAGAAGTCATTGCCTCTTGATGTGATGCAACGGGAAGTATGCAGGGTCACCTATGACTGGACTGTCTTGCCCCAAATGTTTAACTGGAATGAATCACACCTTTCTACGAAACCTCGAATTTACAGGATACAAAAGGGATCAAGGGGTCACGTAAACGGTACCACAAGAAAAAACAAGCAAATCCTGGATGTGGGAACATTCTGCAATACAAACTCGTTGTGTCTTTTCAACAAGCCAATGCTTCAATTAAAGAAAGGCAGGAGAGGTGGAACAGCTGAGGATGTTTCTGGGTTAAAAGAGACAAAACAAACCCAATGTGCATGGTGTTGGATAGGATTCTGATTCGAACCTAAAGGGAAATCAGGGACTTGCATGTGTACAGAATATTTAGACAATACTACAGAGTTATTGCTAGTTTTGTCAGGTGTGATAATGGTTATGTGGTTATTTTTTGAAGAAGCAGGTTGAAGAATTTAGGGGTAAATTGTCCTGATATCAGTTTACTTTAAAATGTTTTAGTAAATAAAAATACATAACAGGGGAATTCCCTGGAGGTCCAGTGGTTAGGACTCCACTCTTTCACTGCCAAGAGCCTGGGTTCAATCCCTGGCCGGGGAACTAAGATCCCACAAGCAGTGCAGCACAGCCAAACAAACAAACAAAACACAGATATGAAAAATATGATCAATTCTTGAATGTAGGTAGTGAGGTGAGTGTACGGGGATACTTGTACTATTCTTTCTACTTTTATGAATGTTTGAAATATTCATAATAAAAAGGAAACAAATGAAATAGACAAAAGTGGAGCTTTTTAGAAAGCAGAAGCTGTGTATTAAAAGTTGTTGCAGAGATGGCCTAGCACAGCACACGTCCAGATGTCCACGCAGTGATGGTGACACACAGGACAGCTCTGCCTGCCACATCTTACACATCATGTATATTTCATAAGGCAAGGACACGAAAGTCCCATTTAAAAAACAGAACTAAACTAAAACACCCTATACTCCTAAGGAAAGCCTCTCTAGCCATTCCTATAAAGGGCCAAACCTAAACTGTCTGTGTAGTATTTAGATGTGCAATAAATAAACAGTGGGATGGTATCAATAATAATACGTGTGTTTTATGTAAACGTATTGGAGCACCAAGCAATTTTTTTTTTTTTTTAATTAAGAGGGTGGTTGATGATTTTGGTAAAGATGGATCCATAAGTGGGGACAGAACTAAGAAAAATCTATAGAATTTGAACTCCCGATTCTGGGCTCTGCTCTAAGCCACTCATTTACAAGTGAGAAAGTTTGAGCAAAGTAAATGTATTCACCTCCAGGTGCATAAAATCTTGATTTTACTCTCAAGCCAAGTTCAAGGAAAATCACAAGTTTTCATTTCATTCTCTAGCAGTTTCCAAAAATAACATCTTAGATACATACCTCTTAGACCAACCCACCATCCCAAGGATTTATTTTAAGCGAAGGCAAAACCGGAACTAAATAAATTCTAATTATCGGAGCGTAAATCTCAGTCTTCGAAAGGATCCTTCTAATTTTTCCGCCTCTATCACTCAAGGACACAGCAGTGCCAAGGAGTGACCCAGAGTTGTGAGTAACTAGCTTTTCCACTGTTGGAGGGTTTCTGAATATAAATCTCTACTTTATGTAATTATATGAAAAAAATCTGTTTTCAAAGAAAAGGTATAGCTTTCAACCCCTGAATATAGTAAAAATTTAGAACTCTAAGAAGAGGACAAATATTACCCCAATTACCGAGTTCTAAATCTCTCTCCTAGGTTGGACAGAACCTGAATAGCTCATAGATGTTGCAAAAAAAAATGACCTTTTCAAACCAAAACTGCCGATTATGATGGTGTTATTACTTCTGGGAATCCAATGTGTGACTCTTACAGGAGGGAAGAAACACGTAAGGAGACTAAACATTTGCACCAACATTGTCCATACTTGTCCATACTGTGATTGACAAGCTTCCTAGAGAAGTTCCTTGCGCTTTAAACTTCTTTGAAAATCCCAGCTTGCACACCATCGGTTTCCTTTCAGGACTCTTGATTTAACACTTTGAAGAGGCCGGACTAACCTGCCATCTAAAGAGAAAGAGAATGAATTCCGTGTAACAGACACAAATCCTCTGGAATGATCCTTCACCTGACGGTTCTCCAAACAATTTAAGTGGGAGCATCAGGTACTTGGGCCATTCTGACTCACTCATGGAAAGAAGAACGTTTCTGGTCAAACCCAGATGTTTTATGACTTACCTGTTTGTTCGGGCTTTTAGAGGCTTGTGCCACCCTGACCACCAATCAGCAGGTGGCCACACAGCTCCCAGGGCGTGGCCTTGGGCTGGAGCTGGAATAGGGCAGGGGTCCCCCCCTTGCAATTTCCCAAGCGACAGGAAACAACCCAAAATAGTATACAGGTTGGCTGCGTATACTTCCAATTTATTAACTCTGGAACAGCCAAAGAAAGTCTGAGCTCGCTGGATTAAGTCCTGAAAAATACTAATTAGACCAGGACAACGTGTTAGATTCGACCGATGATAGCTTAGGCCATGCCAGGCCCTGGACTAAGCAGTTTACAGACATTTCTCATTTAACCTTCTGAAAAATCTTTTTTTTTTTTTTTTCTTTTGGCCATGCCACGCGGCATGTGGGATCTTAGTTCCCCAGCTGGGGATCTAACCCGTGCCCCCTGCATTGGAAGGGCAGACTCTTAACCACTGGACCGTCGGGGAAGTTCCCCGAAAAATCTTATGTGGATAAACAACAAGGTCCTACTGTATAGCACAGAGAACTATATTCAATAGCCTATGATAAGCCATAATGGAAAAGAATATGAAAAAAGAGAATGTATATATGTGTATAACTGAGTCACTTTGCTGTATAGCAGAAATTAACACAACACTGTAAATCAAATATACTTCAATTTAAAAAATGAAAAAAAGAATCTTATGAAATGGGTTTTATTATCCCAGTTTGTTTGGCAGGTTGGAGAACTTTCCAGAGTTCACTGCTAGTCAGAGGGAGTGTGGATCTGGAAGGAGGTCTGCTCCTTCCCTAACTGCCCAGCCCTGCGCTCCTCCCTGAGGTGGTGGAGTGGGGAAGGGTGAGGCAGGGGAGGAAACTGAGCGAAGCTGAGTTACAGTGCTGTGTTCATCTCTGCTGTACAGCAAAGTGACTCAGTTATTCATATACATGCATTCTTTTCCATGATGGTTTATCAGAGGATATTGACTATAGTTCCCCATGCTATACAGTAGGACCCTGTTGTTTATCCATCCTATATATACATCTGCTAATCCCAACCTCCCACTCCATCCCTCCCCCAACGCCCTCCCCCTTGACTACCACCAGTCTGTTCCTAAAGAGACTTCTTAAAGTCAGAAATGAGGAAGGGCATGTAGGAATCTTTGCTTCCAGCCTCACAGTCATGTGGGGCAAATGTCTGTCCCCACTTCACTGTAAGATTAAGGATGGCCTTCAGTTCAGTGAGTGTAATTCAGGAAGCAAGGTGTGTGTGTGTGTGTGTGTGTGTGTGTGTGTGTCCGCACACATGTGCTGGATTAATGATTCTGTGCCTGGCCTGATGTCCACGGCTGAGGGGATGTGGCAGACAATGACGCAGACCAGGTCCACGGAGAGCAGTGCCGGGTGGACAGAACGAGAGCGCGCTCGCCTCCTTGGAGTTTACCTCTGGTTGCTGGGGTCCCCGCGGGCGCCCCATGTTTGAGATGTGGATTTGGCTTCTACAAGACCCCAAAGTCCACTTGCATTCCTCCAAGGGAGAGGTCTTGGTTCTGCTGCTAACTAGTTGCCTGACCTTAGGAAGCTCACCTAGCATTTCTGGACCTCAGCTTCCTCCCCTGTTAATACAACAGGGCACGCTGGGTGTTGCTCTCCAGAGCTCTTCCAGGTTGGCATTCTGTAACCCTGATGTCAAGGCTGGGATTCCTTTCCATGCTGGGGGGCTAGGAGTCGCTTCAGGCCTCATCTTGGGGCCACTCGTGCTTCCCCGGCATCAGCAACACAGACCCCACACGTCCCTTATCGAGGGCTTGATGGTGTAATCACACACCTGTGAATGATGGAACATTGGAGAAGGTGGGATAGGGGAGAACAACACTATTAAAACCATGGATGGTGGTCATTTCCTGCGTTCTTTTTTTTTTTTTTTTTTGCGGTACGCGGGCCTCTCACTGTTGTGGCCTCTCCCGTTGCACAGCACAGGCTCCGGTCGCGCAGGCTCAGCGGCCATGGCTCACGGGCCCAGCCGCTCCGCGGCATGTGGGATCTTCCCGGACCGGGGCACGAACCCGTGTCCCCTGCATCGGCAGGCGGACTCTCAAGCACTGCGCCACCAGGGAAGCCCATTTCCTGCCTTCTTTGGTTGTGTATTGCATGCCTACCAAGTGCCAGGCACTGTTCTAGAATAGTTCTAAGCAGACATGTTCTCTGCTATCACGGGATTTAAACTCCCCGAGCTTCAGCATTAAACAGTGATTAATGAGCACAGAGAATTAGGAATTAGGAGCTGCTTCCCTGAGCCCAGACTCCTCTGAGGGCTTCTTCCTGGTTTCCTGACTTCTTCCCCTCCTTCCCGGCTTTTCTATCGAACTAATCTTCTTAAAGCAGCCCTTAGGCTAAAATACCTCTAATGTCTTTTTCTTGTACTTTTATCCTGTAATGAAATCCAGGCTTCTCAGCTCACCTTGGAGCCCTCTGCAAATTCGAGGTGACTACGTTTCACCCTTCCAGCCACCGCTCACTTTTCTAAGTCCTTCAAACAAATTTGTCTACTCACGGCCTCCCCAATCACTTCCTGAGTTTTTCTGCTTCCATATATTTTTCTTCTTTAAAGATTTATGTTTTTGCTTTTTTTTTTTGATGTGGACCATTTTTAAAGTCTTTATTGAATTTGTTACAATGCTGCTTCTGTTTTATGTTTCAGTTTTTTGGCCTCCAGCCATGTGGGATCTCAACTCCCTGACCAGGGATCGAACCTGCACCCCCTGCACTGGAAGGCGAAGTCTTAACCACTAGACCACCAGGGAAGTCCCTAGTTGTTCGATTTTTAAAACGTAGTAAAAGAAGGCACACTTCTGTTAAGAAGTGAAACAGTACAGGGATATGTAATGAGTTGGCAGTCTCACCTCCATTTTCCCCCATTTCATCCCTCTGAGGTAACCACAGTTTTTCCCTCCAAATTTACAGGAAAGTCACAAGAATAATTGATACAGAGAACATTCTTCCACATATCCTTTACCCAGATTCACCGATTTGTAACATTTTGGCACATTTGTTTTCTTCCTCTCTCTCTCTTTCTAACACACATATTGTCATCTGTTTGTCTGAGCTATTACAATAGTTTTCAGACATCCTGCCTCTTTACCCCTTGATGTTTCACTGGGTATCTCCTAAAAACAAGAATATCCTCAGTATAATTGTCAACCTCAGGAAATTTCACATTGATACAATGCCTTTATCAAATCTAACTTCCATACTCCAATTTTTTCAGTGGACCCAATTATGTCCTTTATAATTGTCTTTTCCATTTTCCATCCAGTACAGGATCTGTTCCAGGATCATATATTACATTTAGTTCTCATGTTTCTTTAGTCTCCTTTCATCTGGAACCTCAACTTGTGTTTGTCTTTCATGCCAGCGACACTTTTGAAGAATAAGGGCCAATTTCTCTCTTTTAATTTCTGATAATAAAATATTTTGTATTTGATCATTTGTGTATATTTATATTTTAAAAGTAAAATGTTTTGACTCTTCCTGATGTTTTCCATATCTTTTTAAATGTCATTTCAGTCCCTGGTGATACCTCTCCATCTTTTCAAATCCTACTTGTTCTAGGTTCAGTTATAATCCCTTCTTCTCTGGCCTTTGCTGGAGGCCAGAGGATACCCCATAGACTTTACGTCTGCCACGCACCGGCACTGTGCTTAGCATACACAGGGCCGTTAATACATATTTGTTGATTAATTGATTTGGGGCTGAGACATGGGTACTGTCTGCTGCAAAGACAGAACGCATCAAGCAGGCTTAGCAAGTCAAGATGGGTATCTTTGCTGCCAATTGCTTCTGGGCCTTGTAATTATTGAGGTAACTTTTGGATTCAAAACTGGATCCTTGATTGTAGATTTGCCACACCATGGAACTGTGGGGAAGTTGATCCTTTTTTAGAAAGTTTCACAATAGACATTTAAGAGCGTGAAATAAAAGTAACTTTCCATACTATTTTATTCCTCCAAATTTCAGGAAACTGAAATAGTGTTCAGTTCAAGAAAAGGTTTCGGAGACTAATGAACCAAACAGTATATTCGAATACAGTCTGTCCTTACGTTATCAAAAACGTATAGGAGGTTGAAGGCTAGTGTGTTCAGAGGATAGGCCCCTCAGAGGAGATGCTAAATTATAAACTGAGAAGAAGGCTTTCATACTAAGCACTATCGGTTTGTCGACATCAAACCAACATTTTTGCCCTTGCCCAAGAAAGCTTTAGACTTATCAAGTCTTGGTAAACTGTGAAAATCACATGGCTGTTCAATGCCTCCATGTGGTAGAAAAAATAATTTAGCTCTGTCCTAGCTTCCTGTGATAGCAAGGTTCAGGACCAATACTGTCGCACAATGCTTAGGGTCCTTCAAAGGGATCAGTGCTTTTTGATAAAAAGGCCTGTGGAAGAACGACCCGAATTGAAAATAAAAGCCCCAGATCTCATTAGGCTTCATGAATTGACCCTTCTTTGCAAACCTTCCTTATCCTTCTGTATAAGGAATGGCTTTTTCAGCAAAGGAGCGTCATAAAATAAAACAAGTGGACTGAAATCCACAGTGAACCCACCTTTTCAGAAAAGCTTTACAGAAATTCTTTTTACATGCCAAACATAAGGTTTTTTTCTTTTGACAAAAAACAAACAAAAAAGGAAATCCTTTCTATCCAGCCATAGGGTAACTTAAAAATACATATATGTATATTAACAAATGTTAATATATTATTAACAAATTTGCTTGGCAATTCTTTGGATGTGCAACTGGCTAAAGAGCACGGTCACCCTTATGAAATATTTGAAGTTCCGTGTAAGCAACAAGCCAGAAATAGGTGTGCTAGAAAGTCAGACGGGGTCTCTTTCTTTTGAATCAACCGTGTCATTTCACCTCCTAGGGATCAGTCAATACCTTCATCTTCAAGGGCTTCTACTTAAACGTACTTGATACTCTAAAGATGGCTTGAAGAAGAGGATTGGATCATTCTGAGAATCCGGAATAGGCAGTAATAAAAACTGGAGCCCACTTTTTCAAAGCCCAGGGACGTCACAGTGTTGCACCACATGGCCTCTGTGGCTGAATGCGTCTTTTAAATGTAGATTGAGCCTTCCTATCAAAGCAGCCACTGTATATGGGCACATTAGCCCGCACTTGACTTCCCCAGCGTTGGGGGCAGGGGCCGAGGGATATTGTCGTGGTATACCCTTTGGTTTCTTTAGGATAATATAGCATGAGAATGTATTACCTACTTAAAATATACCCGTCAATATGAAATAAAGAAATAATAAGGATTATTCTCAGAATGGGGAGTAGGGAACTTCAATAGGGGTCATTAATTGATTCAAGTCAATGTTATAAATTCAGTGATTCCCTTCACTCGCTTCCATTTTTTTCCACTTTCCCACCTGTCTTGATTGTTAATATGTTCTTTAAAATATTATCAGAATTCTTTTATATTTAATATATTGTTCTTCAGTGTAATTGAGACTCTTTCCATCACCACCCCCATCCCCCAGCATTGCCAGGACTGGCAAAGTCATCATGGGCCACAGTCACAATTCCGCCACTGACTTACTGCTTGACCTTGGACAAGACACGGTGGCTTCCTTTGCCTTAATTTCTTCATCTGCAACATAAGGAGTCTGAACTCAAAGCTATCTTAGGCCCCTTTTTGGAAATAAAATCCTGTGATTCCTCAACCCGATCTTTCTCTTAGAAGGTTTCCTATATTGTCATCAATTCTAAGTCATAAAGACCCCGTGTCCTAACAAAATTCCTGAGAAGTAAAATAAGGGTGGGATCATTAATACTCTGAGTAACAGTTAATAAACCACTTTTTACTATAGATACACATTTGATCCTTCTTACAACCGACCAGTGAGTACAGCGCAGGTATTGCCCTTCTTAAGCTGAGGAAAGGGAGGCTTAGAGGGGTCAATTTATCTCCTTAGGCCTTGCAGCTAATAAGTAGAGAGCTAGAAGATTACAAATGAATTATTATTTTTTTATGACGGAGACAACTGTACATGTAAAATAATCTGAATATAAAAGAATAGTCTTTCGAGAGCAGCGGATTCTTTTCTAAACATTTTGAGGTTATCATTCCCCCTCGGCAGGTCATTCCCGAACCATAAAGCACTAACCAGGGTTAGAGATAAGAAAGACTAGTACACAAAAGAGAGCTAGTGTCCCTCCAGACTAGCTTGGGAAAGCGCTTCCCTATAGAGGAGGGGCCCTCCCATTACATGATTTATTTCCCCAGGGACCAGTCTCATCCAAGCATCAACAATGCAACACAAAATACTACGTTCAGTTTTTTTAAAAGTATTATTATAGTTAGTATCCAAATATATGATTTATGCCAACCAAAGTTAAAGAAAAAATTCATCCACCGTCCCAGTCACATCAGCAAATCAAACCTCTTCTTCTCCTGTATTCTCTGCCAGCTCTCGTCTTGATACATATATGAGTTTTTACTGGTTGTACTCACAGTGTGGACATGTATTTTAAAGTATCAGGAACCCAAAATTTTCGTAAGAGGAAGTCTCAATTTTAATAACTGTCTTCAGATTATTTTTTTCATGTTTGCTCATTGTTTTATCTCGAATTTATGTTTTTTTTTTCATCAGAAGTACAAAAAGTATACAACCTGGTTTTAAGGAGATTTGGGGGCGTTGTTTTCAAATAACATACAACAGGAAATGTTATTATTTTTATATCCTCTACCAAGACTCCTGAAAGCAAACACACGCTTGGCATCTTTTCAAAATTTCTAGGCATTTGAGTGACTGAGGGACTGCTCCGAGGTAGGAGGCTGAAACGATGACGGGTTTCTCTCAGCTTTTGGACCCCTTGATTCTATGACAGTTCTTGGTAGATACAGCTTTCCTGGTAAGGATTGAACAAGAAGTCTGCACAATTACTTTGAGTCTTAATAAAGTTGGAGTTTCCTGTTGAGTGCTAGAAGGGGTTGAGGTGGGTGGTAGTAAGAAGTGGATATACCACCGGCTTTATAGCTTGTGTTGTCCTGTGGTAACTGAAGCCACACTGTTGCCATGGAAAAGGATGGTAATTTGAATGAGACAATTTAGAGTGGCCCATGGAAATCTGACTGGACAGCTGCTGAAAGCACCAGACCTAGTATGTGTGACACCGCACCTATCTCTTCAATTCCCTTCAACTGAAATGACCAATAAGTGAGAAACTAAATTGTAATTTGATGGCTTAATCTTAAAAAATTCAATCTTCGTAAAAATACTAAATAAGGAACAATTCAGAAGAATTAGGACTATTATAGAAATATTATGATTACTTGAATAGCATTTATATCGCCGCTGCAGAAGGTACAGCAGGCCCCCAAACTTTAATCCAATTTCCGACACCAAAAATTCTAAATCCAGTCTCCTTCAGTAGTAGAGGGTTAATTCCCATTGATTTCTCGCATTTGTGAGGCTGTCACAGTCGGTTGGTTTTACCTGTCACGAAATCCTTTGTATCCCTTTTATAAAACACCACCTCTTTCTATAAAAAGTGACTGGAAGAATCCACAATCGTAAAATTGCACGTGCCTGAGCAGAAAACTCCTATCTTGGGATTTTCTCACAGGCGTGCCTAAACCGACCTCTGCTCCTGGTAGGTAAGTTGCCAGAGGGAGAAGCCAGGGTCAGCCCACAGGAAACCCTGTTGCAGGATTTCTAATTTCCCCCTTAAGCTGATCACTCTTTTAGGAGTTCCCGGGCATTCTCTAGTCCAAAGTCCTGGCCACCAGGTTACCATCATTTTTTTTTTTTTTTTTTTTTTTACCAATTTGCCATCCCCGCCCCTTCCAGAAGCCCTTTTGGGAAGAACGGACTCTCGTGACTGCCCTATTCCATACAGTTCCCGGCGCCCCCCCGCCCGCCCCCCCCACCCCCGTCTCGAAACGGCTTCCCCGCTCCAGCCCAGGAGCCGGGGGTCCCCAGACCACTTGAGAGGAAATTCACAGCCCTCGCCCCCTGGCTCGGCGTCCCGGGTGGTGAGGGCGCTGGGCTTCCCGGGGTCCCCCGAGCGCTGCTCGCGACCCGCCGGAGGTGTCCAGGGGGCGGGGAGCGCGGGTGGGTGGGACCGGGCCGGTGGGGGAGGGGCGGGGAGGAGGAGGAGTGTGTGCGAGCGTGTGTGGCTGGGGGAAGCCATTGCCTGTTTAATAGTTGCTGTTGCTGCACTTCCGCTTCTCTCCCAGCGAGAGAGAGACACGAGTGGCCAGGCCCAGCCGCAGCCGCAGCAGCAGCCGCCGCGGCGGCACGGAGCAGCCAGACACAAAGAGAGGTACGGGGATCCCCCCCGCCGCCAGCCGCCCCCCGGCCGCGCCGCCGGGCCTTGGGGACACTCCTCGCCGCCGGGTACGGGGCCGGAGGGTCGGAGAGGGGCCGGGCCCGCCCGCGGGGGATGGGCAGGGAACCCCGGGCCGCATGGGGTGCGGGGGCAGCCCGCGTCGGGGGCGGGGGGGCGCCGAGGCTCGAACTGTCAGCGCTGCCCCGGGAGCCCCCCGCTGGCCGCCGAGGGGGCCGGGAGCGGGGGAGGGGAGGCGGGGGAGCCCCGTTTTCCCCCGGGGCGGGGGCCCGCGGGGCTTAACCCCTCTGGGGCTGACGGGCTCATTGTTATTCCTCCGCCGAGGAGGCCGAGTCCCCCCCCCCACCGGGGGTGCCGATCGGGTGTGTGCTCGGGACCCCCGCCCCGGCCGCGCAGCCCCGAGCCGGACGGCCGAGGGGCGGGCGGCGCGGAGGGGCGTCGGGGCGCGGCGGGGGCTTCGGGCCTCGCTGCCTCGGCCCCCCCGCTGGCCTCTCCCTTCCCCCACCCGGGCACCCGCTCCCCGTCTCCGTCCCCCCACCCCCTTTCGGCTTCCTCTCGGCCCTCCTCTCTTCCCGACCTCGCCAAACTCCGCTCCCGGCCCCCCGGTCCCCCGCGACCCCCGGAAAGCCGCCGAAAAAACAGCCCGAGGCCGGCCGGTCGCCGGGACCTTCCCTGCCCGCTCCGGCCGGGCGCCCCGCGCCCCCGCCCGGCCGGCTGCTCCCCTCCCTGCCCCGAGGGGAGCCCCGGGGGGCGAGGGAGGGGCTGCTCGCTACGCCCCCGACCGTTTTCCCACCGCGTCCCCCAGTTGGGGCCAGAGATAAACAAGCAACGTCCGATTTGCAAAAGCCGTGATGGGCCTGAAGACTTTGGAAAGCGAGTGGAGGGCGGTGGGCGGCCGGGTGCACCCCGGGCCAAAGCCCTCCTGACAGCGCCCGAGTTCCTTCTGTACACTGGCTGCATGGTTTTTGTGTTTCTGTTTTGTTTCCCTCCCCCTGCAGGGGCTGTTTGCGGGGTGGGGTGGGGGGTTCGCTATGTCGGATGACGATTCGAGGGCCAGCACCAGCTCCTCCTCATCTTCGTCCTCCAACCAGCAAACCGAGAAAGAAACAAACACCCCCAAGAAGAAGGAGAGTAAAGTCAGCATGAGCAAAAACTCCAAACTCCTCTCCACCAGCGCCAAGAGGTACCGTACCCCACCCCCCAACGCCAGCAGGCTTCCTATTTCCCGAACGGACTGCCTCTTGCTGCATTTGGTCTGCCTCCAAGGAGGGTAGCTTAAACGCTCCCCACGGGTTATGTGTTTTTAAAAAGGAAAAAGAGGGCCTTGGAAGCCCTAATGGTTTTTCTCTGTTGCTTCTTCTGTTTTCTCTTTTAATCATGGTCCACATGCAGCTGTTGTGGCTTGCCTTTCCCATACCTTGCTGCAGTTTGTAAGAATCCTTGTTAGTATTATTAGCGACCCCCAAATCTGATTTCAGATGACTTGTCCTATTATAATCACTCATCTGTGACCCTCCCCAAGGCTGGCATCCCACTTTATTACTAATACCTGCCCGGACAGCTCTATCACAGCGAATTCTATTACCGTTTTACTTCCTTCTCACCTGTTGCACATATGATCTGTTTCACAAATTGCATGAGGAATAACTAACTCACATTAGCAGAGTAAAACATGTAATAGGTGGAGATAGATGTTTTCGGATGGAATTTAAAGAGATGTTTCTGCTTTAGAGAGTTGAGGCAAGTGGATGAATCAATAAACGATGTAAAATGGTTATTTAGGCTATTTGGGGGATTCTTTGTTGTTCTCTTTCGGAACTTCAGTTTACCAAATTTCAGGGGAACTCACATTTTTTTCATGCTATTTTCTCTTAGGCTGTACAGTTGTTTTTTGGTTTTTGTTTTCAAGATGAATTCAAGCAGTGGCTCTTTTTCTTTCCTCTCTTCCTCTTACGTCTCTGGAAGAAGCTACCTTTTACCTTAATCTTTTTTCAGTAGCAGTATCCTCTGATCCCATGACCCTTAAAGTAATCTCTAGCAGATTCCTGGGAACCCTCATACCTTTTCATAAATCCTTCTGCTGTCAGGTGTACAGTCATTAAACTTTAAAGTGGCAAACCAGAAAGATAGTAAGGAATCCAAATGGTAGGTTAGAGAGAGATATCTGTCTTAAAGAATGTAAAATAAAATGGAACATGAGGCTTTAGATCTCTCCACTGAGTAGTGAGCCAAAACTCTCAGAGTTTGAAAGTTTGTCCTGTCATTCTCCCTGACTTGAAATTTGGAAAGTTGGTAAAGTGCTTTGGTGACCTGACCATAGGAGGTTGAAGGAATGACTTCAGCTTATTGCAAACAGCGTAGAGGTGTAGAGTTAAGTGGCAAGATGTCTTGGCAAGATTGTTCTCATTTTCAGAGGGTTAGTTTGATTGCGTCTCAGCTTCCCAGGAGTCCTGACTGGCTCTCCTTGATTAGCCCTGTGCTGGTTCTCCCCCAGAATTTTGGCTTCTACCCTGCCCACTTTGGATGGGGCTTTCCTTAGTCACCGCCCCCTCCTCGCCCCAGCTTCTGGGCTTCCCGTCCAAGCTGGGGCAGCTTTTGGCCTGACCTAAAGGTAGAATATGTGCTTTAGGTCATTAGTATTTTCATATTTCTGGTGTACATGAATATACTTGGGGATTAAAGGCACAGGCATCAAATATAAAATAGTCTGCTTTGTGTCAGCAAATTACAGAGGGGATTTTTTTCATTAGACACAATTTGTCCATATATGCTAAGGAGGTTAAAAACTCATTTGGAAATGCTTGAGAAAGAGATGGTAGGTGTAAAACAAATGAAAGGTGGGAAGCTACCAACGGTACTTTTATGTATAAAGTTAACATCAGCTTTAGCTCCCTGGGAATCTTGCTGAGAGAGTGGCTGTTAGTGCAAAGCAGAGCTATGGTTAATGGTAAAGGTAAAGAAGTGGAGAGGGACAGTGTATCCAGGAAAGAATAAGGGGAAAAGTCATGGTAGTGGGACCCTATAGATGCTGCTCTGGGAAATGGGTTGATTTGGAAGGTGGGTGTTGCCCATAGAATTGGAAAAGGCACATACACCAGGAGATAGAATGAAAGAGAAACCTGAATTGGCAGACGGAAGGTTACTTAACTGCATGTTGGAAACGGCATGTTGGTTTTGAGTCCACGCGTAAAGGAAAAGCCCCCATCAAGGGTGGTGTGGACAAGAATGACTCTGGAATGTATGTGTGGGTTACTCTTACGAATCTTTTACCAGTACTCTAGAAACGGTGCGGGTGTTGGTTGTAGAGGTGAAGTGGACAAAGCTGTCTGGCATTATACTTTTTAGGTATTAAAGAAGCAGCTACCTTTTCAGTGAATGTTTTATAGGGAGAGGTTGGGTTGACAAGGAGAAGTGAAGTCAATGTGTGGTTTTATAAAAGTTGTGCTCAGGGGGAGGTTATTTTGGCCCGTGTACATAGGACTTAACATATACAGTTATTCTAGTAGATGCAGGTAAAGAATCAGGAAGCCAGGGTTCCAAACTTTTAGTCTGACATGCAATAATGAGTCAAACAGCAGGGATGCCAAGGTCTCCGAACTGAAATGATAATTGATAGCAATAGAATTGAGCAGGACACAGGTAAGTAGGTATCAGAGATAGTAGTGAGCAAAGCCCTTTCTAAAGTTCACCAGAATTTGTAGGGGACAGGAAATGTCCTTCAACAGGAAAGTTGAAAGAACTTCCCTAATCACCCCAATCAGAATTAAATTTCTCTTTACTTATAAATGGAAAGAACAGTGTCTTCTGAAACCAATATTCCTCATTGCATCTAGCCAGCCTGTCTTTCTACCTTCAGAAAACCTCTGGGAAGAGAAAAGCATCCATTGCGATTTTATGTATGTATGTGTGTGTGTGTGTGTGTGTGTGTGTGTGTGTGTTAGTTTTTTACTACTGTGCTGCCTCGGTGAGATTTTTAAGTTGTAACGTAGCCCTTTAGGGCTTTATATGATAGGAGCAGGAAAGGTTATAAAAATAGAAGGCTCCATTTAGAAGGTGGAGGCGGCTTAAAGTCCTCAAACTTTGTCGTAGGAATTGATGCTCGAAGCGCCTAGGTAAGCTGAAGACAAAGGCCATGGCTCGGTGTGAACTGCCGGGTGGCGTCGGCCTAGGGGTGGGGGATGGGCTCTTTGTAGAGTCGCGGGCCGTTGCGGAGATGGGAAACTGGGTGGGGGTCCCGGGTTCTGAGCCGGTGTGGGGTGCAGGCCCAAGAGAAGTGAGAGGGTGTCCGGGCTAGAGCAGGGCCGGGCAGGTGAGCCGAGAGGGCGGCCGGTGCGTGCGGCCGGTGCACCTGTGCGGGCCGCGGGCCGGGGTGTCCGGGAGGCAGGCGACGGGCGAGCTGTGGGGTCCCCAACCTGACCCGAGGCTTCGTCCGCGGCCGGCGTGCGCGCGGGCAGGGGGGCGGGGTCGCCGGCGGGGGCGGGGCGGCCCACTGGGGTCCGCCGTGCGGCTTGCGCCGCCCCCAGCCCGACGGCGGCTGCTGGTCAGCCAGCGCCCGCGGGCCTCGCCGGGAGCGGCCATGTTGGCTTCGTCCCCGGGGACGCGGGCGGCCTGGGGGGGGCGCTCTGGGGGGGAAGGGGGAAGCACCCGAGGTGCCGGACGGCCTGGGGGGGCGCTCTGCGGTGGGGGAGCACCCGAGGTGCCCGTGCCCGGTTGCCGGGGGGGGGGCGCTCTGCGGGGTGGGAGCACCCGAGGTGCCCGGCGGCCCGGGATGGAGGGCGCTCTGTGGGGGGAGGGAACCTGAGGTGCTGGGTGGGGGGGGAGAACGCGGGCTCCGGGGTGGTGGTGGGGACGTGCTCTCTCGCCCCCCCCCCCACATTGTGATACAATTCCGGAAACTAGCTGCGAGTGAGGAGCTTCAAAACGATTTCCTAAGTGGAAATTGGTGAGAAATAGCCCTGCCGTAGTGCGTGAGGCGGGATTCGAACCCAGGGCGGTGGAGGGCCGGTTCTTTCCTCGCGGGGTGCAGGTCCTGTTCCCCGGCAGCTCGGTCCGCGGCGGCGGGGTGGGGGGGGTTGTCTGCCCTGCGGGGCGGCCGCCCACCCCTGATTCTCTTTCCCCCCCTCGCTTCCTGTCTCCAGGATTCAGAAGGAGCTGGCGGACATCACTTTAGACCCTCCACCCAACTGCAGGTGAGCTCCTTTTACATTTTTTCTTTTTTTCTGTTTAAACTTTTAGGTTTTTTTTCCTTGTCATTATAAACTTTTGCTTCTGTTCTTTGGTTAATGCTTGTTTGGGTGCTGACATAAAGTTAACAGCTGAAATTGAATAACCTGAGTATAACGTTTTGATGAGCGTCTGACCATGCAGTCTCATGTCGAAGAGAAGTGGTGGATTTATTTGGAGTGGACCCTTGTACGTATGTGTAAAGTGAATTCAAAGATGTATGATCGCCTGGTCAGGGATCTTTGATAGGTCATTAAGGATGATGTAAAACCTTTTAGATGCTTAGGTGCATTTTAGTTTAGAAAATTGCTTTGCTGTCTTAATCTGTTATTCATGCTGTCTACTAAGCTGATAGAGCATAGAGTTAAATCAAGCACTGGATCCTCAAACTTCTATAAATTTTGTTGGACTTTGGGCAGACCTATTCAGGACATAATTTGTGGCTTTGATAAAAAGGTTTTGCCTTAAATTATTGTATAGATTTAAACTCTTTCATGGGGATATTTTTCCTCGGAATTGCTTTACTCAAGACTGTATACATAATGTGTGTTTCAGTTTCAAAACAATTTGATACCAGCTTTTGAAGGATTTGGTGATGACTTGATTTTATTTAAAATAGGCATTTGGTCACTGTTGAGTCAAGGTGGAAGACTTGATGATTTTACTAAATCAACAGTGAAGTGAGGAGGGACTTAAATTACAACAGAGCCATTTGAGAGAGATTAATTGTTCCATTCTATTACTCCCATAGTTTAAAAATTAAGTATAACAGTTAATCTAATTCTCAGTTCTCAGGATTGTTATTGGAATGGGATGTGAGGTTTCAGAAGTGTCCTAAACTTGTAGAGGTAGAGGAAGAATTTGTTACCCACAAGAAAATATTCAGTGGCTTTACACAGAATTTAAAGGGAGCCTGTGGAAATATTCAGGAATATTGAAAAGCGAAATGAAATATTTTGCTTATGAACACTGAACTTTCTAAACTATGGTTAATGGAGTAAATGGAAGCTTTAATACTGCCATTTTGGTAACATGTTCTTAATGTTGGTCAGATGTGGGATGTTCTTTAGTAAAATTTTGTCCCTGTTTTGTAAGGAAAGTAAGTCATTTTCAGTTTGAAATGCTCTTAAACTATAGAGTTTGTAACCAGTTAATCGTTCTGGAGGATTTCTCTTATGGCTGTTAAGAATCTTTTCAGACTGTTGTCCTGAACAGTGGAGAAATGGGTCAGGCTTAGGGCTGGGATGGTTTCGTTTTTCATTTTAGTGGCATCGTTGTTCTGATGGAGGCCTGGAGCTTCCCTTGGTTGGTTGTGTTGAATCCATGGGCTTTCCCCGTGGTAGATCTGTGCTGTGTACTTATTGCCCCTGTCTGGTATGACGTCTCTTCCATGTGTCTCTTGTGAGTTCAGACAGCTTTAGCTGGTCAAGTTATCAAGTTTTTAAAGCATGGTTTCAAAACTTATAACATGTATCAAGGCATAAATGGCTTTCTTATAAGTGCAATGAAATTTAAAATTGTGAGCAATTTGAAGGTTTTCATGGAATTAATCACTTTAAAAAAATCAGATAAGTATACTTTTGTTTCATACCATTTTAGCTGAGTTCACATGTGAGAGATATGTGCTGCTGAACATGTAGAACTTCTTATCCTTGGAAAACCCTCCTAATTACCCCTTCAAGGTGAAACCTCTGACCATCACCTGTGGGTCAGGCGAAGCACCAAACTGGATGGATATTGGGTGGGGGGGGAGGAGACAAACTTCGACATACTTAAAACATTTTGAAAAAATATCTCTGATTTCAGAGAGAACACCAGGCATTTTTATTTTGTGAGAGAAGCGTGTGTTATGTAGACTTTTAAAAGTAAAAACTGCTTTATTTTCTGAAGACGTTCTTCAGTAGGGCTGCTTAAGTAATATGAACTGCAGTTTCTACTTTTGGTTGGCTTACTAGCGTTACTGACAGAATGTTATGTAGTAACCCCGATATTCAGCTAACTTAGGTGAGTTTGGTTTTATGTTTTGTATTGGTACCTTATAGGATGGAGTTATTTACTGTTTTAATGTACATTGTTTCAGATGGAAATGGATAATTTGCGGATACTTTTTGAAGTTAGCTTCCAATTAAAATGTGAATTAAGTGATCTGTTGAATGTGTGCATTTTTTTGTACTTAATGTTATTCTACATGAAAGCTTGGTTCTTATGAAGTTGTAATTTCACCAATTGTAAATTATATTTTGAATGAGTTAAATAATTAGCTTTCAATTAACGTGTTTTATACCCTAAGCTTTTGTAGAACTGCCTTTCTTCAGTCAGTATTCAGTGTGTGGTTTTAAATTTAAACACATTACTTTATTAAAATACAGCAGTGGACACATAGGAACCTCTCAGTAAACCATTGATTGTTGCAAATCAATGGGAGAGTGCCTTCTCCTGAAGGTATACTGGATGTGTTCAGTAATTTTAGCACTTGGCAAAAATATTTGAATTCGAAGTTATTGAACTTCAAAACTTGTGTGAAATGCAATTTCTAAAAAAGTTATAATGTGTGAGCACATCAAGTTAAATCCTCCGTGTTTTAATAAATTATGTCGAGTAGTTTTTTTAGAACAAAATGTGGAATATATTCAATGACAAGGTCAGAAGTATTTTAAGTGAATTTTAAAAGTTGCTGTATATTGCCATTTAAGTCACATTCCTTGGTATCTCTGGACTGTTTGGTTATATTTATATGTACAGATGTAATAGTCTCTCAACTCATGTACCATGCTTTTGGTTGTTAGGCTTTTTTCCCTGCATTTTGACTCTTAATCATTTAGGAAAAGAATGCTGTCTTAATTACTGTAATGATTTCCTACAGCATTGGATTGTAAAATTATGCCTTTTAGATAGCTGGTGAACTCTGGGCCACTACAGTCGGTTTTGTAGCTATTATTTATAGCCTGGGGCTCACACTTTGCTTAATTGACTAGTTATAGCTATGTAACTAACCTGTAGCCATAAATGTCTGTAGGCAGTATGTCTGCACATAATAAATGACACATTTTGCCCAAGTCCTTTAAACTTCAGATTTCACTTAATAGATATATTGGAATTATGAGTAAATGCTCACTTAGTGCCTCGAAACCTAAAAATTAAGATTGGGAGGGGGTTCTGTTTAGGACAAAGTGTCTTCAAGAAGTCATTAAACATTTCAAGCATGGTGGAGAATAATAAAAGTAAGATTTCCTTTTATATGACTTTATTACATTTTGACCATTATTTTTCTGTTTCCTAAATATATAAACCTAACTAAGTCAATGCTT
This sequence comes from Orcinus orca, assembly GCF_937001465.1. Lineage (NCBI taxonomy): Eukaryota > Metazoa > Chordata > Mammalia > Artiodactyla > Delphinidae > Orcinus > Orcinus orca. Next base: position 5,168,523 of record NC_064563.1, on the reverse strand, counting down.
TTTATTTTGGGGGGAGAACTAGAATGTAATCAGATATAGTTGATTTTAAAGTTTTACAGCTAAATTGCCCATTTTTAAAGATGATGTAAAGGCTCACATGAAGAGCATTAAAAAAAAATGTCAAGTAGTTGTCTAAGAAGCTTTTTCTCAACCATCTTTTCCTCATTTACTAAAAGGGCTGAATACCTGGCCGGCCTACCTCATAGCATTGTAAAGTTCAAATGAGATTAGAGTTTTCTGACTGTGTTAGATGGTGACATTGTTGGAACTGCCCATTTAGCTCTTTTTAATAGCTCATCTTTTTTCCTAACATTGCCTTTTATTGCTTGTATTTTAAATACAATTTTAGGCCATTACACAATTATGATATAAGAATGTGTGTTTTTGAAAAGCTGAAATGCAGAAGTTGTGGAGTAAAAAGTGGAAGGATCCCCCTCATGGCCTCTTCTGATCCTGCCCCTTGCACAGAGATGCTCCAAGTTAGCACAGATCGTTTCTGTGAATTTACATTGTCGTATATTGTGGTTTTATAAAACCTCCTGGCATTGGTGGTAATAATCATTAGATGTCAGTTTAGAAATCCCAGGCTGCTAACCTTGGAGTGAAAAGAGATGATCCTTTTCTCACAACAGTAAAGGCTTATACATCTCGTCCAAGTTTAGCATGTTTTGTATACTTGTTTGGGTTTAAGAATTGGGTTCAGCAGAAGTCATCCTGTACAAAACCCTGTATCATCTTACCTGCTAAAAAACGTCCTTCCTTTTATGTATCTTTCATTCATCTGCTAATGCCTTAAGGATATCAGTGTGACTTCCAGCATCTGAATGATGTTTAGTATCATCATAATTGTCATTTGGAGAGTTACTACTACAGTGTGCTTCCCTGTGTGTGCAAAAGGTAGTGTGGAAAAATAGTGAGAACTGGGAGACTGGCGTGGCAATAGATCAAAGTGGCACCCAGAGCAGGGTCAGGTTCCTGAAATTAGATCATCACCTGGGGCCCGAGTGGGTAGGGAGGAAGGAAATCTGTCTAAAAGTGAATTGTTTCCTAAGTGAGTAGGAACTCTTGTGGCTGTTGTGCTTTACCGAATGACCACGTGTGTGGATTGTAAAACTGTACTGCTGCTGTTTCTCATAAAGTGAAAAAGAATTACCGTAGGGGGACTTCCTTGGCGGTCCAGTGGTTCGGACTCCGCGCTTCCACCGCAGGGGACTGGGTTCCATCCCTGGTCGGGGAACTAAGGTCTGGCGTGCCGAGAGGCGCGGCCAAAAAAAAAAAAATTACTGTATGACCCAGCATTCTACTCCTAGGTGTAGTCCCAAAAGGATTGAAAACAGGGACTCAAACAAATATTGAGTCAGTGTTCCTAGCTTCTCATAGTAGCCAAAAAGTGGAAACAACCAAGTGTCCGTCGACAGATGAGTGGATAAACAAAATGTGGTCTATACACATGATGCAACATTATTCAGCCATTAAAAAGAATGTTTTTTTTTTTTTTTTTTTTTTTGGCCGCACAGCATGGCAGGCAGGATCTTGTTTCCCTGACCAGGTATTGGACCCACACCTCCTGCAGTGGAAGCGCGGAGTCTTAACCACGGGACCACCAGGGGAAGTCCCACAGAATGAAGTCCTGATACATGCTATACCATGAATGAACTTGAAAATACTACGCTGGGGAAAATAAGCTAGACAAAAGGACAAATATTGTATGACTCCACTTACATGAAATACCTAGAATAGGCAAATTCATAGTGACAGAAAGATGAGAGGTTTCCGGGGGAGGGCGAGGGGAGAATGGGTAGTTATTTCTTAATGGGGACAGGGTTTCTGTTTGGGGTGATGAAAATTTTGCAAACAGATAGTGGTGATCGTTGCACAACGTTGTCAGTGTGATTAATGGCACTGAATTGTACACTCTCCAATGGTTAAAAATGGCAAATGTTATATACTTTACCTCTCCAAAAAAGTAAAAAAAAAAAAAATAAATAAGACTATACTGCTGTTAAAATGTTATCGGTATTTTGAGGGAAAATTGCTTATAATTTAGGAGGCAACACTTCAGTTTTTTGGGATGCGTGTACAGGATGCTAACGTTAGGTTCCTGTCACAGACCATGAGTGCCTGTCACGTGTGAAAAGTCACTGCCTTCAAGGAGTTCATTGTCTAGTAAGCATGGTGAGAAATGCCCGTACAGATTTGGGATCGTACTTGGAAACGCAAAAGTTACTTGGGAAGTATTAGTAAATGCAGATAACATATTTTAAAGGTTCAGAGGAGTGACATATTACTCTGACCCGGGTGCGGGGGGTGTGTCTGGAGCAGGGGAGGAGATGAGAAGTGGGTGGGAAGAGTGAGGGACACCTGTGGGGGGAGTCCAGCGCAAGCAAAGGCATCGCAGAGGAAAGGCACGAGGGGTGCTGCTGGGCGGCAGGGAATCAACCTGCAGCCAAGGACGGGAAAGAGCGGGGGAACCAACGGATAAAACGTGCGTCCTCAGTGTCACCGGGGGGCCTTGAACGTGTTTTACTGATACTGGAGAATAGCTGACACCCTTTTGAGCTGGAAGTGTAACCCAGTTAGAGCTGAGCATCTGGACAGAGACAGAGCAAGGGCTGCGTGGAGCTGCTGCTGCAGTAGTCCAGGTGGGAGGCCAGGTGGGCCTGGGTTGGGGACAGGTGGTGGCCAGCAAAGTGGAGAGGGGAGAGAGGTGGACAGCAGTAGAATCAGAGAACTTGGCCACTGATTTACATGTGGAGGACTTGAAAGGAGTCAGGGGTCTTTGGGTGTCGGGGAAGGTGGTGGCGCCAGTAGCAGCCGTAGACGAGGTGTAATAATGTGCTTTGTTGGCCCCGCACAACGCTTAGCATGTTGCTGCTGCGCAGTAGGCGCTCGGGAAATACTTGCGTTTCGATTATGCATTTGAGCTTATTACGAATCCGTCATTGAACTGGCAGATCTACCTAGCCTACTTTTAGACTAGACAAATTAAATAGATTATAAACTCCCTAAAAGGCATGAGCCATGATTTCTGTCTTTGATTCTGATCCTGCCTGTTTTTTCCCCCAACTTTTTAAATTTGAAAAATTCCAAACCACAGAAGAGTTGAAAGAATACTGCAGGGAACAGCAGCCTTCACCCTGATACATCAGCCGTGCACGTTTCACCTTGTTTGCTTTGCCTCGGTCCCATCTTCATATATTTACTTTGGCGGAACCATTTGAAAGTGAGGCACAGGCATCGTGACGCTCGTGTTTAGGTTTCCATGTGTTGAATCTGAGGTGGGCTGGCTGGGGGCTGAGGCTGGAACCGGCCTTGAGGGTCTACATTAGGTTTGAAAGTGGGTGATAAAGTACATACACCCTGTCGCCCAGGGAAGAGGAGAATTGAGACTTGTGCTCTGAAGGATGCCGCAGACGAGGGATGGGAAAGCAGAGAGGACCTGGAGAAAAAAGACGCAAGGTAGGAGGAGAGCTGCGAGCCCTAGGGGAGGTTAAGGTTAAAGTTATGCTTTGCAGACTGAGAGGAAAAAAGTGAAAAGGTGAGAGAGGGAGATGCAGTGTTTTTTGAACACGATTGTAGAGAAGGTAGTAGAATATAGAATTGAGGCTGTAAGTGGAGAGTGTGTATTTTGGAAGGCCGGTGGCCTGAACTTGATGATGGAGGGACGGTTTCTAGAGGACTGGAAGCCTTCGTGGTCCTTGACTAACAGTCCAGCTACTTGAAAAGCAACATCTGTCCCCAGTGTTCTTTGGTTTGTTCTTTCCCGGGAGACTTCAAGTTCCTTGAGAGCAGGGGTTATGTCTTTGCATCCCGACATTGTCCGAGAGAGTGGATAAACAATAATACATATTTGTTAAATTAAAATACAAACACAAAAACCTAATTTGGGTCTGATGATTTAATGGAACGTCCTCATTACCCTCTTCAGAAAATAATGGCAAGAGCTGGGGAAATTGCTGTTGCATTTTACTGCTGTCCGTCGCTGGCAGTCTTTCCAAGTTGGCACCCAAGCGCTTTTGGCAATTTTCACCTTCCCGGAATCACAGAGGAGCTCTGGACTGCAGTGTGATACAAAAGATGGTGCTGTGGGCTAGATTGGGAAGATGTATACAGAAAATGCCAGTACCTGTGATTTGCATGCTTTGACTTTTTAGGATTATTGTTTGCCAACAAATGAGCATGGGTTTAGGAGTGTTAAGTAAATTGGGCTTTCCGGAGACGTTCCTCACATCCCAGGGCTGTTCCAGAGTGGGTTATGTCGGAGATGCTGGCATCGCCTGAGACATCTGACACATTCCCCATCATCAGTGGAGTGAGACAGGGCTTCATAATGGGCCCATTCTTATCCAGCCTCTTTTTTTTTTTTTTAATCCAGCCTCTCTTATGCAGTCATGCTCTAACGTGAAACAAAGGGCCTAGTAACTGGTGTCAGAATACGCTTCTAATCCTCTGGGAAACTTCCTACTCTGAAGGCTAAGAAGCTCATCAGAGCTCCTTGCTGGAGAACTGTAATCCAGGAACTGCTGTGTGCTAATGGTTCCTTTCTTGAAACATACATGCGAGTGACAGTGAATTGCTTGTAGAGTCCATGCCACACTGCATAGATGACAGACTTGTAGGCCAGAGTGATGTCTCACTCAGTCAGGAAAGTCCTACAGAGCCAACAGTTTTCATATGTCAGACATAACTGAAAGCTATCACCGGGTTTTGCTACTTGAAGCAGCATACTGTTCCCTAATACTTGAATTAACAAAGTAGTCAAAAACTGACCTCTGTCTGCTTTCTGAAGAACCTGAACATGAGAAAGTGAACCAGAACGTGACCAGGCCAGAATAGAGAGACTGTGTTATCCAGCTCTTACATAGCATCAGCATTGCATTTGTTGCAGGTGTCACCTCTGATTGTCTATAGTGACCTGTGTCAGTACTAAGTTTTAAATAGTAATAGTCAATGAGAGGTCCCAGTAGGGTCGACCACCGTTGAAATGATGACCGTTATGTGTAAGACCAGGAAATTGGGTGTTTGTATCTATCTAACTTGATAGATGGAAAATTGATGTGGGATGGACCCAAAATAAGTTCTATAGAAAAAGACATTGAAGCACATTTTCAAATAGCAATAGATGGAGCAGCTTGGAATGACTCAAAGAAAAATTTTAGAGAGGGTACAGCTCAAGGAGTCAGAATTGTAGTCAGGAAGCAGTGCTGTGGAAGAGTGACAGCAGTGTGAATGAATGAGATCGGATTCATTTCCAATGCAGGCAGACCTTTCATTGTGCTTCACGGATACCACGGCTTTTACAGATTGAAGATTGTGACAACCTCGCGTTGTCAAGTGATGATCAGCATTTTTTAGCAATTAAGTATTGTTTAGGGTGTTTACGTGGCTTTTTTAGACACGATGCTGTTACACACTTAGACTACATTGTAGTGTAAACGTAACTTATGTATGCTCTGGGAAGCCAGACAGTGTGTGTGACTCTCTGTGTTGCGATAATTGCTTTATGGCAGTGGTCTGGATCTGAACCCGCAGTATCTCCAAGGTGTGTCTTCTGTGTGCTAGGCTCTGTGGGTGACTCCACAGACCTGGCCTCTGGCTTGTGCAGCTTGAGTTTTAGTAGGCAGTACAGACCAAGTTAGAGGATTAGTAAGTACAGGTTGTATTGACTCGTAGGAGAGAAATAAACAGTGCGGTGGTAGAGAAAAATTGCGGAGGGGGTTACTTAGAGAAGGCTTAGAAGGACATTTAGGCAAAGACCTGAAAGACGAGAAGAAAGGAGATGTCCTTGTGAAAATCAGAACACATCCTTGGGAAGAGCAGCCCAGAGGGAAGCACACTCACAGGCTGCGGGCTGCGGGAATCACATGATGCGGGATCTTGTAAACTTTCATTCTAAGAACAGTGGGAAGCCATTCAAGGTTTGGAAGCAGGGAAGTGACATTATTTAAGTAACGATTTAAAAGTCTTTCCCCACCCTCCTTGCTATGTGGGAAATAGCTGGGAGGAAGGCACGAGTTGGATAAAAGGTGACCAGGAAGGAAGGTGTGGCTTTATTCCAGGCAGCTGGTAGTTGGGACTTGGGTGGTGGCAGTGGAGGTGGGCTTAGAACCCCTGGACCTGTTGATGGGTTGCATTTGGCAGGTGAGAGAGGACTGAGAATGGCTCCAGGTTTCTGTGGTTTTAGAAACTAGGTAGATGATGGTGATGTTTTGCTGGAATAAAGCGTGTGTGTGTGTGTGTGTGTGTGTGTGTGTGTGTGTGTGTGTGTGTGTGTGTGTGTGTGTGTGTGTTGGGATGAAGCAGGAAAGGAAAATGAGGTTTTTTTGGATGTGTTAGGTTTGAGATAGATGCCAGTGACACATCCAAATGAAGGTGTCAAGTAGATGTTAGCTGTAAGTAATTGGAGTTCAGAGGAATATCGTGAACTCTAGACACATTAAAACTTGAGATGGGCATACACTTGGGGGACGTCAGTATATAGAGGCTCTTGAATGTTTGGGGAACACCTCTAGCTCACCTGGAAAGGAAAGGTATAGTGAGAAGAGGGCTCAGGATAAAGACTTGGACATCTTTAGTTAGAGGTTGTAGAATCTGAAGGAGAAGCCAGCAAAGAAGGCTGAGAGAAAGGAGTAAAATCAGGAGAACATGGGGTCAGAAAGCAGCGAGTGGACAGGGTTTTGCGGTAGAGTGATGATCAGCTCTGAAGTAATCCTGCTTGAGGTGGAAGAACATGAAGACCAGCAAGTACCCATTGGATTTTATGACTTCACATTGGTTGGTGACCTTCACAAGACAGATCCAACAGAGGGGCTGATTTTTGAGAAGGAAAAGATGTTTGTGTTACTGTTCCCAACTAGAAGATTTCGTTGTGTTTATCAGGGAAGTGATTCAGTATTTTTACACTAGTGTAGAATTTCTTAACGTATATTATTTCTCTTGGAGGCGGGGGTCTGTCATTTTCAGTGAATTCTCAAAGGATTGGAGGGGGGTTCCTTTTCTCTCCCCCCACCAGAAAAAGTTCTGCTTTACTGGATTCAAGGCTTTTGTGATCTTTACTGCTAACATTGTGGTATGGATACCATATGTAAATAGTACAGGATTCATATATTATATCTTGATGAATCCCTTTTGCTGGACCTAATTTGAAAATACTAGGCAGTGGATAAATTGGAAAATCAGTGCATTGCTGCTGCCATCCTTAAGCGTTTTTACATGCTTTGATTTGCATCAATATTTTGTGCTCTTCACACTTGTGAATGCACTAGAATGAGGGGGTTATACGTGTTTACTTTTTAAAAAAATTAATTATGTATTTATTTTTGGCTGCATTGGGTCTTTGTTGCTGTGCGTGGACTTTCTCTAGCTGCGGCGAGCGGGGGCTACTCTTCCTTGTGGTGCGTGGGCTTCTCATTCCGGTGGCTTCTCTTGCTGTGGAGCCGGGCTCTAGGCGCATGGGCTCAGCAGTTGTGGCTCACGGGCTCTAGAACGCAGGCTCAGTAGTTGTGGTGCACGGGCTTAGTTGCTCCACGGCCTGTGGGATCTTCCCAGACCAGGGTTCGAACCTGTGTCCCCTGCATTGGCACGCGGATTCTTAACCACTGTGCCACCAGGGAAGTCCTACGTATTTACTTTTAACACTGCATAAGTTATTCATCATAGTATTTTTTCATCCTTTTCAGATTGACTGTTACGTTAATGTTTTGGTACATTAACTAAAATTGGATAATTCCAGGTACATTGAATGTACCTAGAACTCTTAAAGCATCATGTAAGCATCATCTTTCCAGTCATCTACCCGTCACGTTTTATTCATTTGTTTCAGATTATCCCAGGCACTCTGGGTCCTGTGTAACTTGATAATTGACATCCCCTTTTCAGAGATTGGTTCTCAAGGCACGTAATTGTAAATTACACACAGTCAGTCAGGGGACGTCAAGACACCTAGAGTAATTGCTGAATGTGGTTAATAGTTTCATATGAGAGAATGTCCCACAGTGCAAATGTTTATCTTAGTTCTTCCCATCAGCGCAGTGCGGTTAAATAGCAGCTGTGTAGAGCAGTCCCGATACCAGATTCCCGTTCAGGTTTGGGGGTGAGGTTGGGGGAAGTGCTGCACAAGCACCCTGAGTGACCTGCTTGCTGTCTTTGTAGTCACATCACAGAAGTTGTCAGTCAAAGCACTACATTTTAGCGTCACAAATACGTTACACTTCATTGACATTAGCTGTGTTCAAAGGTGGGTCCTTTGGGTTATGAATGATACCTTTCACATCTTAAGACAATTAGAGGTTATTTTCTCGTATGCCCTTATAGCAGATAAGTATTTGGAGGAGAAATTTTTCATGATCTCTCCTATTCAAATAACTTTGACAAATTTATGAGTTAAAATTGATGACGCAGAGGAACCCGTTTTTATTTGTATGACCTGAAGCTTCAGACTTCAGTCCTGTTGCTGGGTCCACCTGGTGAGATGCGGGTAGCCAGTAAATGGTGTCCTTTGGGTGAGTCGGTGACTCAGGCTGTCTGGAGAAGTGAGAGCAGAGGTCTGGGAGTGTTGACCGTAGAATTTAGAAATTTTCAGGATTGGGAGACATTCTGCTAGTTCAGAGTATTTGTTGGAATCACAAAAGCATTAGGTACTGCCAGAGAAAAGCAAATGGTACCTTGTGGAGCTGCAAGTGTTTTGGCTACATGGCGCTTTGCTCCCCAAATAACTTAAATTTCTCCTACCACCACTCATAACCTTCCTCCTTTATGGGAATACATCTCAGTTTTTTAAGGAAATTTATTGGAATTGGCTTTGTAAAATTTTATTTCTTAGCAGACTTTGCTGGAACACATTTATCCTAAAGAAAAGGAGATCGTTGAAATTCGTGTACATCAAAGACTCTCAAAGAAAACATTTGTTTTACAACAAGCACCCAGGAGGATTTTTTATATAAACATGAAAGATAACTTTCCTCTAACCTAAGTAAATAGTTCAGTAAATGTGTGTTAAGTATTTATAGTAATGTGTGAGCAGAGACTGGGAGTAAAGATAGCAATGCCTTCTGTTACTTAATAGTATATGATACTGCTTTGGCCTTGGTCCTTTTTCTGAATAACTTTAGGAAAGTCCTCAATGCATAGCTTTATTCTTCAGATTGGCAGCCCCCCCAGAAAGTGCTGCTTCTTTGTAGCTCAGAATACTGAGATGTTTCCACATCCAAAATGTATTTATTACATAGTAGACATTGCCGAGTGATATGGACCAGTCCTAAAATAAACCACATGTTAAGGACGCAATTCTTGTTAGAACCAAAAATTGAAATTGGTTTTCACTCTGTCCGGCCACACTGCTGGATTCCGTGTAGATGTAAGGATTTCTTCTACTGTATTTTACTGTAACTATTTGCATTTAGGTATATTGGGAGGAAATTCTGTACCTGTAGTACCTGCAAGTTAAAACACATGACTATGAAAAAAACCCTAAAAAGCTATTAAGGTCTTGGAGCCCAAATTAATTGTTATGATGGAAATTTTGTAGCTTGGAGGATTGGATGCTCCCTCTCTCTGTTTCTGTGTCCTGTTTACTATGAGATGAGTGAATTTTCATCCACAGATGACTGGTGGTGTGTTTGTCTTTTTCCAGGGCCATTCTTGAAACCTTTCTACATTTAGAGGTTTGTTACAGTCCAACTCTCATTGCTTTCCAAAGGTTTATTAAACTTCCCAGCCTGGTAGTGAGGCCCTCCAGTTCTGAAGCTTCTCTGAGATCCCACAAGCCCCTAGAGAAGTGTAAGGTTTGCTGATGGTAACATTTACTCCTTGTCATTTGACCTGGAAGTGCAGGAGAAGAAATGCTGTCTTGTTGTTGAAAGGGCTAACTCAAGTCTCCAATACTAATGACATTGCCGCAGGCTTAATTTGCGATTCCCTTTCTGGTTGCAGTCTTTGTCGGTTCACTCTGGCATCTCTGGCCCCTCATAGCCCTCTGTGCTGCCTCCTCTCCCGGTCCCTTCAGAACAAAACAGTTAGCCAGTTGGGTGAAGTTTTCTTGGTCTGTTCTGAACATACTCACTCGAGCCAGAAAACAGATAGTTTGTGACACTTGACTTTTTGAGGAAGAGATACGATTGTGTGTATCCAGACTATATATGTGAATTGCTGTTGGCCTAAACTTTGAAAGTATGATTCATTCCCCAACAGGTATTTACCAGGCCCAGTAGATTAGTAATTGTGTTTCTTGAATGAGTTTTTAAAATAATGTAACATACTGAAAGCACATGATTTGCATCTTGAGAATTGTCTGTAATAATAACAGATTTTTGTTTGTTCCAGTTCAGTCTTATTACTAGTTTTGCAAGTACATGAGACCTGGCTTGGTTATCAGTGACTCAGCTTGGGTGGGCAAGGCGTCTCCTGCCTGCCCTGCCTGCCTGTCTCCCTGTGACCCAGGCTGAGCAATACAGCTCATTGACAACACTGCCGGCGCCTTGGTCTGTGTCTGCCCTGGCGTGTTCCATGCATGGCCCTCTGACTTAAGACACAGCTGTGATCAGCTGCTGCTCAACCATATTCAGTCGCTCATCCTAACATATAGTGGGCATTTCCTGTCGTGCCAGGTACACAAGATAGAGCAGTGGAAAAGCTCTCGTGGAGGTTACATTCATATGGAGGGAGAGGGACAGTTTTAAAAATGTACAAAACAGTTCTCATCACAAGAAAAAAACTTTTTTCTGTTTCCTTGATTTTATGTCTGTATGAGATGGTGGATGTTCACTCAACTTGTGTGATAGTATTTCATGATGTGTGTAAGTGAAATCATTATACTGTACACCTTAAACTTATACAGTGCTGTACGCCAATTATATATCAAAGAAACTGGAAGGAAAAATGTACCAAAAAGTAATTTCAGGTAACAATACTAAGAAATTAAAACAGAGAAATGGCATTAGTGAGTGACAGGGCAGGTGGGAGCCTTGGTGATGCCACTTGGGGGAGATGGCCCTGAGTGATGACAAGGACCCAGCCATGAGAATGGCATTTTTAGGCCCAAAGACAACAAATAGAAGACTGGACGTTATGAGTGAGGGTGAAGAGTAGCAGAAGATGAGGTAGGCAGGGGTCCGATCTTACTGATTTCGGTAGAAGGCCATTGAAAGTTTTAAGTAGAGGAGTGATCTACCACCGTGCTTGGCCTGTATTCAGACAAAATTTCCAACTCATAAAAAGAGAGCTTACTCTTTGTAAATATCCTTGGTTTTTGTTTTTTCTGTTTGTTTGGGTTTTTTCGGCCTTATGAACAGATTCACAGACATTTCTTTATATAGCAGTTCTGTTTCATCTGGATGTAATAGATCTATCATACCTATTACATCCAGATGTAATACACAGAATATGTAATACATAGAATATTCTATGCTGTGCAGACTTCAAAAATAGAATAAAACTTAAATAGCGATTATAGCAGCTAACACTTATGTCATTATTATTGTTACTCCCCTTTTACGGATGAGGAAGGAGAGGCTTAAAGTGGTTACCCAGCTTGCCCAAGGTCACTTAACTGGGGGAGCTGTGTTTAGGCCCCAGCCTTTCAAAGCCTGCATGCCTAACCGTCCTGCTCATACAGTAGCCCTGAATTGAACCTTACGTCACGATATCGCCTGTTCAGTTTTTACTCCACAGAACTGTGTTTAGATTAAAACACAGCTTATTTCACAACTTAGCCACTGACATTGTTGCATCAGGCTGGCCACTTACCCCTCTGTATGTTCTCCAATGTAGGTTTCATCATCATGGCATTCCTCTTTTAAAAATCGAAGGACTCCAACTGCCCTTAGAGTTAAGTACCCCAGTTCTTTATGTGATGTAGAAATCCTTTACAGCCTGATTCCAGTCCACTTGATCCTCATCTTGTTACTTCTGCACCCTCACCCCGCCCGTAACTTAACTACATTCAGTCTACTCCCTGGAGCGTTCTCTCTCCCAATTTCTATCATTATTTTTCAAAGCACAGACGAAGGGGCTTCACCCCACACAGCTCTCTCATCTGTCCCCCATTGGCACTTTATACTTACCTCTTTACAGCATTTATCACACTCACTTACCATTATTTGTGTTTTCTTTAAAATGCAACTGTTTTATTTCTTGAGCCTAACACCAGTAGATGCCTAAAAAGTTTGAATGATTACTGAAACAAATTATTTGACTAGCAGTAGTTGTATAAATGTTTCTTCAGATGTTAACATCAGTCACTAAGAAATTATAGTCAAGTTGAAGTGATGAAACCAGTCAGTTTTAATCTTTCATTGGTAGAAACAAAACAAAGTTATTTCTGCTACTTCGTGTAAATGTAATGTTTGTCCTTAAGATTTTAAATATAGGTGTAATTTTTTTTTTTTAGGTGTAATTTTTAAGAAAATTAAATACGCACTATACCTAGTGATTTAAAATTTAGATCAAAATGAGAAGATGGGATCATGCTTTGGATATTTACCAGTGTTAGGTGACGCACCTGCTGGTAAAGGCATTGAAGTTGCTGCATTACAGATAGATGTAAAGTTACTTTTGCAGTAAAATATTAGAGTAACGGTCACCATCAGAAAAAAAGATTTGAAAAGTTTTTTAAAGATGTTGGGGGTAGGAGTTTATTAATTTATTTATTTTTGCTGTGTTGGGTCTTCATTTCTGTGCGAGGGCTTTCTCCAGTTGTGGCAAGCGGGGGGCCACTCTTCATCGCGGTGCGCGGGCCTCTGAAAAGTTTTATTTGACTAAAACGATAAGCTGAGCATTTATTTATGTGTCTCTCTCTGTGTGTATAGCACTGAATTAGATTGTGTGCCGATAGATGCTCTCAACATAAAACGACATGAAACAGGTAGTGAACAAGACATTGTATATATTAAGGTTCGTTGGTGACCTAAGATATAACTGTTTGATTTTTTTCTAACCATAGTTCCCTTTCATCTAAACCTTCTGTCCGGTGATCCGCAGTGATTGCCAGTTGAGTCCCTGTTGCAGCACACCTGCGGGGGAGGGACTAGCCCGCCTATACCGGCCTTGCTTTCAGTGCTGAGTGGAGGGGAAGGGAGAGGAGCAGTTAGCTGGGGGCTGGGAGGTAAAAGCCCTGCAGCGGTTCTGAGGGGCCTTGGAGAGGGAGGGGGGTGGCCTGAGAGGCAGCTGCTCCCTCTTCTCTTCTCCTCTCAGGGTGAACCAGGGGAAGGCAGTATGAACTGGAGGGTTTACAGACCGAGGGAGTCGAAGGGAAAGGTGGTCCTTGGGAGGCTCTGAACCGAGACGGGAAAGGGGTCTAAAGAGAGGTGACCTATTTCTCTCGAGGTCAGAAATGGGGTCTCGCTTGTTTTTCCCCACAGGCTACATTTACATCCCCACATTTGCTATTTTGTACAAATAAGATACATCTGAAAGAGAAGCAGAAAAAAGCAAAGGAGAAACCGTGGATTGATTGGCCCTGCTGGACCTGGGTTCCTGGGAAGAGGAGCCCCAGAGTTTGCCATTATTTCAGAATTCCTAGAGAAGCCCCAGCGCTGTAAGATTGTGGACATGCTACACGCTTCCCGTCTCCCCTCTCCTTTTTACTACCTCGATGGCTGCACACCTGGAATTTTGGCTCTAGAATAATTTAAAAAACATTTTTGCCAAGAAAATATCTTTGGAAAAAATCATGTATGTATGATTTTTTTTTTTAAACTACTTCCTGGCCCTTCAGAACTCTTTGTTTTTTCCCCTTTGCCTTTCTTCCTCCCTCCCTCCCTCCCTCCCTCCTTCCTTCCTTCCTTCCTTTCTTTCTCTCTCTCCTCCCCCTCCCGTATGTCTTTCTGAGGTATAACTGACATACAACATTATATTAGTTTCATGGGACTTCCCTGGTGATCCAGTGGTTAGGACTCCAAGCTCCCAATGCAGGGGGCACAGGTTCGATCCCTGGTCGGGGAACTAAGATCCTGCATGCCACACGGCCAAAAAAACCCACAAAAAACAAAACGTTATATTAGCTTCAGGCATACAGTGTGATGATTGGATATTTGTATATGTTTTGAAATGATCACCACAATAAGCCCAGTTAACATTTGTCACCGTACATACTTACGGGATTTTTTTCTTGTAATGAGAACTTTTGAGATATACTCTATTAGCAGCTTGCAGCATGCAGTAGTGTTAACTGTAGTCGCCATGCTGTGTATTGCATCCCTGTGACTTATTTATTATTGAAAGTTTGTGCTTTCTGACCACCTTCACCCATCTCCCCCCATCCCCCAATCACCGATCTGTTCTTTGCAGCTATGAGCTTGGTTTTGGGGTTTTTGATTCCACATAAAAGTGACATCGTACGGCATTTGTCTTTCTCTGTCTGACTTATTTCACTCAGCACACTGCCCTCAGGGTCCATTCCCGTGATTGTAAGTGGAAGATTTCATTCTTTCTTATGGCAGAGTAATATTCCACTATTTGTGTGTGTGTGTGTGTGTGTGCACACACATCCCACATCTTTATTAATTCATCTGTCAGTGGGCACTTGGGTTGTCTCTGTATCTTGGCTGTTGTGAATAATGCTGCAGTGGATGTGGAGGTGTAGATATCTTTTCAAATTAGTGTTTTCATTTTCTTTGGATAATACCCAGAAGTGGAATTCCCAGATCATATGATAGTTCTGTTTTTAGTTTTTGGAGGAACCACCATCCTCACCAAATGTTTTCATTGCCACCAACAGTGCACAAGGTGGAACCCTTGATTTCTTTCTTTTTTTAAAAATTGAAGTATAGGGCTTCCCTGGTGGCGCAGTGGTTGAGAGTTCGCCTGCCGGTGCAGGGGACATGGGTTCGTACCCCGGTCCGGGAAGATCCCACATGCCACGGAGCGGCTGGGCCCGTGAGCCGTGGCAGCTGAGCCTGTGCGTCCAGAGCCTGTGCTCCGCAGAGGGAGAGGCCACAACAGTGAGAGGCCCGCATACTGCAAAAAAAAAAAAATTGAAGTATAGTTGATTCACGATATTGTATTAGTTTCAGGTATACAACATAATAATTCAATATTTTTATAAATTATACTTCATTTAAAGTTATTACAAAATAATGCTATGTTCCCTGTGCTGTCCAATATATCCTATTGCTTATCTGTTTTATACATAGTAGTTTGTATCTCTTAACCCCACACCCTAACTTGCTCTCCCCCATCCCCCCTCCCCTCTGGTAACCACTAGTTTGTTCTCTGTGTCTGTGAGTCTGTTCCTGTTTTGTTAATTAGTTTGTTGTATTTTTTAGATTCCACATATAAGTGGTAACGTAGAATATTTGTCTTTCCCTGTCTGACTTACTTCATTTAGCGTAATGCCCTCTGGTCCATCCACGTTGTTGCAAATGGCAGAATTTCATTCTTTTTTATGGCTGAGTCATATTCCATGTGTGTGTGTATATATATGTGTGTGTGTATATATATATATATATATACCATATCTTCTTTATTTTTTCATCTGTTGATGGACACTTCGGTTGCTTCCGCATCTTGGCTATTGTAAATACTGCTGCAGTGAACACTGGGGTGCATGTATATTTTTGAATTGGTGTTTTTGTTTTCTTTGGATGAATACCCAGGAGTGGAAATGCTGGATCACAGGGTAGTTCTATTTTTAGTTTTTTAAGGAACCTCCAGACTGTTCTCCATAGTGGCTGCACCCATTTACATTCTCACCAACAGTGCAGGAGGGTTCCCTTTCCTCCACACCCTCTCCAGCATTTGTTATTTGTGGACTTTCTGGTGATGGCCATTCTGACAGGTGTGAGGTGATATCTCATTGTGGTTTTGATTTGCATTTCTCGGATGATTAGTGATGTTGAGCATCTTTTCATGTACCTGTTGGCCATAAGTTTGTCTTTGGAAAGATATCTGTTCGGGTCTTCTGCCCGTTTTTTTGTTTTGTTTGTTTTTTGCAGTACGCAGGCCTCTCACTGCTGTGGCCTCTCCCGTTGCAGAGCACAGGCTCCAGACGCGCAGGCCCAGCCGCTCCGCGGCATGTGGGATCTTCCCGGACCGGGGCACGAACCCGTGTCCCCTGCATCGGCAGGCGGACTCTCAACCACTGCGCCACCAGGGAAGCCCAGAACCCTCTATTTCTTAAAGGCAGGTGCTTGATCTCTGGGCTGCGCTTGGGCCATGCTTAGTCCTAGTTCAGTGAGCCCTTCGGGATGGTGTTCAAGTTTATTCCAAACTCTTTACATCGAGTCTTCTAATATCCCCTTGACAGGACCACGGATGGGTTTAGTATCTCAGTTGTTACCTATTATAAATAGATTTAAGTTTCACAGATGTTGGTAGCCTGATTGCCCGATCCCCATTACATGCGAAAGTAAAAATCACAAATAATGAAGAATCGTAAAGTTTATACCGGTCAGGGTGATTGTTTTGGCAAGCTGAAATCATCTGCTGAATCTGAAAGCATGCAGAAGCCTTTAGGTTTAGAAGATGAGCGGAACAGAAGGGAGGGCCGTGGTGGGGTCTGGCTGGGTGGTGCCTGGGGCTGTGGGTCACCCAGTACTGCTTTTCTGTCTCCTGTACTGCTCTTCCCCACTCAGCAGTCGCGGAACCTGCCCCAGCCCCTGCGTGAGGGTGGCCCTGCCACCCCCCTGGCCCATGCTGTAGGGAACGTGTGGAGCCAGGTGAGGGGTCTCAGTTGGAGCATTAGCTCCTCTGTGGAGTTGTGCTAATGGAACAACAAAAGCAGTAACTCCTGTCAGCAGTTACTATGGCGCAAGCTTTGTTTGCTTTGAGTGTGGAAACTCATTTAAAAAATTTAAACCATTCCTAGTGGTGGGTACTGTTGGGCCCATTTTACAGATGTTGAAGTCAGGGCCCAGGCTCTGTGTAGCTAGTGTGTGGAGGGGCCAGGAGAGGGTGCCCAGGCAGTCTGGCTCAGGGGCCGTGTTCTCAGCCCCTCTACTCTGGGGGGGGGGAGTCAGGGAGTCCCGTCTGATTCCACTTTTGTTATTGGTTAAGACTCTTTATGTTGCAGGTAACAAAGTCCAGTTTCAACTGGTTTAAGTAAAAAGAGGAGATTATTGTAAGGACATGCAAGTGTGTGACTCTATCAGATAACTCAAGGCCTGAGCTGTTCTGGGTCACAAACAGCAGAAGCAGGGATTCTTTCAGCTTCTCACCTCTGCTGCTCTCTGCACGTGCGCCTTGTTCTTAGTCACCTGCCTGGAGGAACAGGACCACAGGCACTCAGAGAAGCTGACTTTTTTTTTTTGGCCAATTCTGAAACTTCTGGATGGGGGGCCGGTTAGTGCAGTTTGATTGACTTCTGGGCCAAGCAGCTAGTTTGGTGACTGGTGCAGAGGACACCAGTGCTGATGGTTAATTTAACAAGATGGAAGAACCCTGTTCTCTTGGCTCTTCATAACTGGCCGTGGAGGTTCCTCAGTACTGAATGCTCCGTGCCAGCCCCCTAGCCGCGGAGCGCTTGGGAAATGGTAGCTGCCCAAGTGTTTCCTGAATGAAGGAAGGAAGAAGTGAATGGTTGTCCTGAAAAAGGAACACTTCTAAAGACAGCATTTGGCTTTCTGGTGGTTGCCCACGGCGTGGCATAGATGCAGATAGTCTGTTTGGAAGACTTTCCAAACGGGGGAAGGGGCTGTTTTTCCCGGCTGTGAAGTGTTAAGGTGTCTTTTTTTTTTTTTTTTTTTTTAATGTCTTTATTGGAGTATAATTGCTTTACAATGGTGTGTTAGTTTCTGCTTTATAACAAAGTGACTCAGTTATACATATACATATGTTCCCACATCTCTTCTCTCTTGCGTCTCCCTCCCTCCCTCCCACCCTCCCTACCCCACCCCTCCAGGCGGTCACAAAGCACTGAGCTGATCTCCCTGTGCTATGCGGCTGCTTCCCACTAGCTATCTACCTTACGTTTGGTAGTGTATATATGTCCATGCCTCTCTCTTGCTGTGTCACAGCTCACCCTTCCCCCTCCCCATATCCTCAAGTCCATTCTCTAGTAGGTCTGTGTCTTTATTCCTGTCTTACCCCTAGGTTCTTCATGACATTTTTTTTCTTAAATTCCATATATATGTGTTAGCATACGGTATTTGTCTTTCTCTTTCTGACTTACTTCACTTATATGACAGACTCTAGGTCCATCCACCTCACTACAAATAACTCAGTTTCGTTTCTTTTTATGGCTGAGTAATATTCCATTGTATATATGTGCCACATCTTCTTTATCCATTCATCTGTCGATGGACACTTAGGTTGCTTCCGTGTCCTGGCTATTGTAAATAGAGCTGCAGTGAACATTGTGGTACATGACTCTTTTTGAATTATGGTTTTCTCAGGGTATATGCCCAGTCTTTTAACTCCGTAGCACCACAGCTCCCGTTTCTTTCCTCTTCCTCTGCTTTTTGCTCAGTCTCCGCATGTTCACCTCTCAGCACTGCCTTAGTATACAGTGGAGATATTTGGTTTTCATTTTGTATTTCTTAAAAAGAAGTTTTGTGCTGCCTGTTTCTAACCTAAAAAAAGAGTAGTGGGTGTGCCTCCCTTGAAAATGAACCATTTGATAGTCAGATACTAAAAAGTAAGAATGTAATAGACTATCCCAGCAAGGAGGATTTGTTTCCTAGACACCTTTGGAAGCAGCTACATTAGTTAATTAATTTACATGTAATACGTAAATTAATTTAATTTATGATGGTTTATTCTTTTTGACAATCATTTATTTTCCCCATTTTGAGATTATTGGTAGTGATTCAGAAAACCGCATGCCATGTGGTCTGAAAGCCGTCCTGGAGCTGTTGTTAAAGTATTAAAAGTCATGGGGTAGAAAAGGATGCTGGAAAGCAGTGGCAGTGTTAGCAAAACTGGAGGGAGGGTGAGCTTCTGCAGTTAACAGCAAATTTTGTTGCCGATGTAAAGAAAATTACAGGCGTGACTGTGAAGAAAGAGGCTGATTCAAGATATCAAAAGTTTTATATCAGGAAATGTCAACTTTTGGTATTTATGACTTAACAGCTTGACTCCTGGTCCGTGTGCGGACGTTTTTTGAAAGATCTTTGGGCAAGGCCCACACTGCTTCATTGTTACAGAGCTGTGCAGAGTTACCTTTGCTGTAATAAGAGCTTGGTTTTGAGTCTCACAAAATGTTCATTCAGGTCTTAACTCTGCTTCTTGGTAGCACTGTAACCTGGGGCAGATCACTTAACCCCTCACAACTTTATTTTCTCATGCATAAATTGGAGATAATAACCCCTATCAAATTCTCCTTCAGAGGGCAAATCTTTGTCACCATTTAGGGTGGTTTTTCTAAAACCTGTCAAGTTGTTTTACTTTCGCACTTAAGGTCCTTCCTCTCCCCTTCAGGAACCTGGAGCAGTTCTCCACCCCGCAGCTCTTCTGAGGTCACTGCTGACGTCCCTTCCTCTAGTCTTCTGTTCCCTTTGAGATGAGGAATTGGATAATTTTTTTTCTTACACTTTTATGTTTTACATGTTTTAACTTAAACTGTTTTTATGATGGGAGAGTGCCCTTCGGGGACAGTTCTTCAAGTAGGACACTCTCTGGGTGCTGACTGCATGCAACGCTCACAGCTTTTCGGTTGAGTCACTGTGCCTTTACCTAATACGTAAGCAGAAAGACAGGCCAGGGCTCGAACCTCTTGCTTTTCTGACTTTGTAATGGACGAGGAGGACATGTTTCAGAAAGTCAGTTTTAGTGGGTATTCCCTTTCTCCTCTTTTAAATTAAGGAATTTCTTTTTAAAATTAAATTTGCACTGAATTTTGTTTTAAGGCTTGTGGTATTCCCTGGAATGCATACAAATCAGTGTGAGGAGTCACTACTCCAGTTGATAGTACTTAAGTTTAGAAAAAGACACTGAGTTAATTACTTGCCGGAAGTAATTGCTTAAAGCAGTCTAGCATTAAGTGTTGTAGTTTAGTGCAGTGGTTCTCAACTTCGTTGCTGTCTCAGTTACATGTAGCATTTTAAAAAATATTCAGAGGCCAGAGCCCACCCCAGCGAAGCATCATCCATCTCCAGGGGGAGGCCCAGACGTCTGCATTAAGACAAAATGCACAAGCCAGGGTAAGAAGGCATGTAGTATGTATTTTGCATAGAGTATACTTCTGGCCCTAATTTCTGTTTTTATAATGTAATCATAAGTTATTAAAACAAAGTAAAAAGGTAGTCATTCAATTTTAGAAACTTATTTCATTTTTCAGGCTTTTACAAGGAAAACCTCAGGGCGTAAAGATGTATAGCTTTATCAATTCATAAATAATTGTTTCAAGAACCCTGGTTAATTGAGACTGCGTTAAATTTGAGTGTGGTCCTGTGCATAATCTATGGAAATAAACCTCAAAGTAAATGGTTTATTTCAACATTGTAATAGCTTTATACTTAAAGGCATTAGGAAAAAGGTTGGGGGGCTGGGGGCGGGGTTCAGTACCTGTTCCTCTGAGTTTTAAGCTGTGTCTGATGACTTTTCAGCTGCTGCTTTTATGATCTAGTTGTAGCATAGACAAGGTATATGTATTTCAGAAAAAAGTTTTGAGTGTTTACTGTTGATGTTATGACGACTTTTTATGCTCCATGGGTCTTCTGGAACAAAAGCTGCTTAGATGTAGGTGAAAAATATTGAAACAGCAAGAACTAAAGCATTTTTAAGTCTTGTGAACGAGTCTTTAAAGCACAGTTTTTGTAACTAAAGTCAATAGATATATCTAAAATGAACATTCAGCTAATAAAATTAGCCATCCATTCATAGGATTTAGGAAACAGCTGATTTAGAGTGCTACATAAAAATATTTCCTCGTTTCACTTACTGCTCACAAGTTTTCACCTGCAGTGCATTCACTCATTAAACATCAGGTATCTTCCACAAGTCAGGTACATTGTTGGGGGAGCACATGTAAACAAGACAGGCTAGGGCCAGGCCCAGTAGGAGCTCTTATTCTGGGGGAGCAAGGGATTTTAAACAAGAAATAAAAGGGCTCTAAATGTTGCTCTGAAAACTACAAGGTGCTTCGATTCTCCTGGTCAGAGGCAACTCTTTAGTTCTTTTTTCTGAAGAGCAATATTGGCTTTTAGAGCTGAAAGGAAACTTAGACCTAGTGCAGTTCTTCATTTTACAGATGGGAACACTCAGGTCTAGGGAGGTGATGTGACCTTCCTACAGCAGCAGAGCTGAGGACTGGTGTGGTTGGGAGAGAGCACCAGCCTTCTGATTCCTGCCGGAGCACAAGTAAGCGATGTGTGAAGCAGGACCACGCACACCCGGAGTGCATCCAGCACCTTCCGTGGACCTGCTTTATACTCTCTTTGTGCTGGCTGCTGGGATTACTCACAATGAAGGGGACAGAGCTCTTGTCGCTAAATAGTTCACAGTCTAGAGTGAAAGACAGGCAGCTTTGAAAAAACGTTTATAAAGGAGTTACTCGTTTAGCATATGGATTAAGATGACAGGTTCTGAAATTAGACTGAGTTAAAATCGTAGCTCCCCCCTTATTAGATATGTAAATTTGGGAGAAACATAAATCTCTGCACCTCAGTTTCCTTATCTGTAAATTGGAGATAAAAATGCTGATTACTGGGGGCTTCCCTGGTGGTGCAGTGGTTGAGAGTCCACCTGCCGATGCAGGGGACACAGGTTCGTGCCCCGGTCCGGGAAGATCCCACATGCCGCGGAGTGCTGGGCCCGTGAGCCATGGCCGCTGAGCCTGCGCATCCGGAGCCTGTGCTCCGCAATGGGAGTGGCCACAATAGTGAGAGGCCCGAGTACCGCCAAAAAAAAAAAAAAAAAAAATTATTACTGGGTTCACCAAAAGGTTCGTTCAGTTTTTTCCGTAAGATGGCTCTAGTAGCACTTAGTTGTCTTTAACTTTATTCGAAATAGTTTTGTTAGATTGCACGTGACAGCTGTCATATCAGCGTGCATTTAAAAAAAGACCACAATTGGTGAATTTTTGTGTAGCCATTTTAATATAGAAGATGGAAGAAAAGCAACATTTTCGGCATATTACGCTTTATTATTTCAAGAAAGGTAAAAACGCAACTGAAACACAAAAAAAGATTTGTGCAGTATATAGAGAAGGTGCTGTGACTGATCAAACGTGTCAAAAGTGGTTTGCGAAGTTTCTTGCTGGAGATTTCTTGCTGGACGATGCTCCATGGTCAGGTAGACCAGTTGAAGTTCCTAGCGATCAAATCGAGACATTAATTGAGAAGAATCAATGTCATACCACGCGGGAGAGAGCCGACATACTCAAAATATCCAAGTCAAGCACTGAAAATCATTTGCACCAGCTTGGTTATGCTAAATCGCCTTGATGTTTGGGTTCCACGTAAGTTAAGGGAAAAAAACCTTCTTGACTGTATTTTTGCATGCGATTCTCTACTTAAACGTAATGAAAACGTTCCGTTTTTAGAGCAAATTGTGACGGGCGATGGATACTGTACAATAATGTGGAATGGAAGGGATTGTGGGGCAAGCGAAATGAACCACCACCAACTACACCAAAGGCTGGTCTTCATCCAAAGAAGGTGATGTTGAGTATATGGTGGGATTGGAAGAGAGTCCTCTATTATGAGCTCCTTGCAGAAAACCAAACGATTAATTCCAACAAGTACTGCTCCCAGTTAGACCAACTGAAAGCAGCACTCAACGAAAAGCATCCAGAATTAGTCAACAGAAAACGCATTATCTTCCATCAGGATAATGCAAGACCGCATGTTTCTTTGATGACCAGGCAAAAACTGTTACAGCTTGGCTGGGAAGTTCTGATTCATCCGCTGTATTCACCAGATATGGCACCTTCGGATTTCCCTTTATATCGGTCTTTAGAAAATTCTCTTAATGGAAAAAATTTCAATTCCCTGGAAGACTATAAAAGGCACCTGGAACAGTTCTTTGCTCGAAAAGATAAAATGTTTTGGGAAGATGGAATTATGAAGTTGCCTGAAAAATGGCAGAAGGTAGTGGAACAGAAGGGTGAATACACTGTTCAATGAAGTTCTTGGTGAAAATGAAAAATGTGTCTTTTATTTTTTTCTTAAAAACTGAAGGCACTTTTTGGCCAACCCAATACGTCATAGGTTTTTAGTATTTAAATACATAATTGTATGCAAAACACTTGGAGCAGTACTGTGCTCATGGTGAGCACTCAATACGCAATAGCTATTATCTGTGTTTTTAAAAATTTTTATTGGAGTATAGTTGATTTATAATGTTGCATTAGTTTCAGGTGTACAGCAAAGTGAATCAGTTACACATATACATCTATCCACTCTTTTTTAGATTCTTTCCCCATATAGGTCATTACAGAGTATTGAGTAGAGTTCCCTGTGCTAAACAGTAGGTCCTTAAATAGATAACTAATAAAAGCATTCTCTTTAAAAAGTTACACTCTTCCGGTTGTCCTCCGTTTTACAGAAGAGGAGGTTGAAAGCATAAAGTTAGGTAACTTGCCCGTGATCACACAGCTAGAAATTTTGGGAGCCAGGATTTAAAAACAGGAAGTCTAACCACGTGCTCTGTGTAGATTTAGGGGGCTGAGCCAGAGTGTGTTCTAAACTTACTACCATACTAGATAAGCTCTCAAAATTCTAAGCATCCAGGATATTGGTGTCACAAAAAGATAGTAATGTGTTAACTGTGAAGTGTTTAGTGATACATTTGCTTTCTTCTGAAGAGAGGAGGGACTATATTTTGGGGAATATTGCCTGCTTCACCCAAGTCCAACTTGCCATGTATTTTATTTTTAGCTGTTGGTTTATCCCAACTTGAAATTCAGAGGATTTCTAGTGTGTTAAAAATCGTGTCTTGTTGGATTTTCTAAAGCATTGGACATAGTACTTGGTTGGTTGGTTTTGGTTTTGGCTTTTGTTTTGTTTTTTAATAGTAGTAGCCTACATCTGATTTGAGTGAGAATGGTTTAAAATAGCTTTTTTTTTTTGGAGGAACTTTTGACATAAAGAGGATTAGATAGTATGTAGTAGTATGTACTTTCAGTAGAAGACGGACTCTGGTAATATGGAGAACTGAATATTATAAATCTTTATCATTCTCTTATAAATTTCCCTTTCTTTCCACCCGCCCATTAATCTGTGTTGCTTTATACTACACGTTGATACTTTTAAGTCCCTGCAGGAGAAGTTTTTCATATTGATTAGTACGTGTCTAATAAGTGATAACTGGTACATGAGTTTTTAATATTTAAATATTTCTTTTAAGCAGCATGTAGGGACTTCTTTTCCAATTTGACACTCTTTGTATTTAAATCGGAATGTTCAGACCATTTACACTTAATGTTATTGTTGATGTGATTGGGTTGAAATCTACTGTCTTACTATTGGTTTTCAGTTTATCCCATCTGTTCTTTATTCCCTGTTTGTTTTCTTCATGCTTTCTTTTGGGTTGAGTTTATCTTTTAATGATCACATATGCTTTGTTGGGTTACTGGCTGTAACTCTTTTTTTTTTTTAGTGGTTGCTTTAGAGTTTATAAAATATGTCTTGAGCATACTATAGTCTGCCTTCAAGTGATGTTATGCCCCTTCCTTATAGTACAGGATCCTTCATCATTTATTCCTCCTAGCAGATGTGCTGTTGGTATCATAAATTTTATTTCTACAGATTATAAACCCCATAATACTTTGTTACTATTTTTGCTTTAAATACTTAATTATCTTTTAAAGCGATTTAAGAAATAAAAATTTATATTTTCCAAATAAGTTACTATTCCTGGTGTTCTTTATTCCCTTGTGTAATGCCAGATACACACCTATTATCATTTCCTTCCACCTGAGAGATTGCTGATGAATTCTTTCAGTTTTTGAATATCTGGAAAAGAAAATATTTTGCCTTTGTTTTTGAAACATTTTTGCTGAGTATAGAATTCTGTGGTAACAATTTTTTTCTTCACGTATTAAGGATCTTGCTCATCTGTCTTCTGGCTTGCGTTGTTTCCTACGAGAAGTCTTATAGGAAAGACTTATCCTTGTTCTTCCATGTATTGTCTTTTTCCCCCCCATGTATTGTCTTTTTTCCCTGTGACTGCTTTTAGGATTTACTCTTTATTACTGGTTTTATGCAGTTTAATTATGATCTGCCTTGTGTAGTTGTCTTCATGTTTCTTGTGCTTACGGGTTGTTGAGCTTTTTGTATCTATGTGTTCATAGTTTTCATCAGATTTGGAAATTTTTTTGGCCCTTAATTTCTTTCAAATATTTTTTCTGCCCTTTTCCTCTTTGTATATTAGGCTATTTGAAGTTGTTCTGCAGCTCACTGATGCTCTCTTCAAAGTCTTTAATTTTTTTATTTTTGTCTGTTTCATTTTGAATAATTTCTATTGATGTGTTTTCAAGTGTATTCATCTTTTCTTTTGCAGTGTTTAACATGCTGTTAATCCCATCCAGTGTAATTTTCGTCTCAGATACTGTATTTTTATGTCTGGAAGTTTGACTTGGGTCTTTTTATAATTTCCTAAATTATAATTATATATTTATAATATGTATATTTATAATAATATTATAATTTATAATTATATATTACCTAACACTCAGGTATTTGTCAGTCATTTAGAACTTAGAGAATAGTCATAACAATGTATATTGTCTTTGTCAATTAATTTTATTATCTACGTCATTTCTGGGTTTGTTTCTGTTGATTAGTTTTTCTCCTCGCATTTTCAAACTTTTCCATATCTGGTAATTTTTTATTGAATACCAGACGTTGTGAATTTTACCTTTTTGGGTGCTGGGTATTCTTGTGTTCTTAAATAATATATTCTTGAGCTTCATGATTGAGATGCTAAGTTATTTGGAATTAGTCTGATCCTTTTGAGACTTGCTTTTTAAGTTTTGTTTAGAGTGATCAGAACCGCTGTGAAGCTTACTTTTCCCCTTTGCTGAGGCAGTACCATTCTGAGTATTTTACCCAGTGCCCCGTCTTCTCTAGCAAGTGGGAATGCAGACTATTAGCCCTGAGGGAGCCCCGGGGCTGTCCCCTCTTTCCCTTGTGGGTGTTCTTTCCTTGCAATTGCGTGTGCCGATAAGTACTCATTCGGACCTCTGGAGCTCTCTTCCTGGGCACCTCTTCTTTTCCAGCAGTTGTGTGCTCTGGCCACCTGGGTTCTGTCTCTGTATCACAGGGACAACTGTAGCTGTGTGTGTGTGTGTGTGTGTGTGTGTGTGTGTGTGTGTGTGTGTGTGTGTGTGTGTGTGTGTGTGTGTGTGTGTGTGTGTGTGTGTGTGTGTGTTCTCAGGAATCAGCTGCCCTGAGATGCCTGACATCCAGTGTTTAGAAACTATTGTTGTTTCATGTATTCTGTTTTTTTTTTTCTCTTTCCGAGTTGTTTAAAGCGGTAGGGTAAATTTGGTCCCTTGTTACCCATCTTGGCCAGAAGCTGAAGTGACTTAACAAGGCCAGGACATTTTTTTGTAAATAAAAGTTAGTCATTAGAAAGCAGTACATTATGTTATTCCAGTTTTTATACATTTATTATAGTAATACTTTTAGAAATGTGGGTGAACTGTTTGAAGATTGGAAAGATATAAAGTTACTGGATTCTTGTCATAATGATTGGGGGAGGTGGAAATTAAGTTCATCTTAAATGGCTTGTGTTTCAAGGTTTATCTGCTATAAATGAATAAGAGATTTTATTTAAAATTTGTCTTGACATTTGGAGACTGGTACTATTTCTAGCCATATCAACTGCACTTTGCAATTAGAGTTTTTAGTTGTTTCAGACTGTTGGTTTATTTATACTCCTCTACTCTTATTGACTTAGGGTTAAGTGTGCTTTGAGTACATACTAATTCTAACATGATTATAGGTCAGGCCACATCAGAAAAATATTATGTGTTGATTATAATAGGACTTAAATGGCTACATTGTTACAGATTACACTTCTGTTTTCCACAAATTTCTGTTGGATTTGCAGATGAAATATTCTGAATCTGATAGGGAGAAAATGTAAAGGCCATATATTCATCTCTTGCACTTCTTTCATTTTTAAACATTGCCTTTTCTAAACCAGTGCCATTCAGTGGTGGGATTGTGGAGCTACGTTTGTAGTCACAGTGTTGTACTGTACTGTTCTGACACAAATTTGAAATCCTGTTGGTTGGTGAGTGAAAGAGCCACATGCAGCTTAGAGTCCTAGTTTTATATCATTGTCCTAGATCTTCTTGTTTTGTGGAAGTGTGTTTGGGTGGTGGTGGTGGTTTGCGGTTCCGGTGGGAGAGGGCTGAGGGCATTCTGGGGGAACTGCTGTTGGGGGCAAAGAAGACTTGAGGCACACGGTTTAGTACTGTGATTATTCTAGCAACTGTTACACTGGACCAGACAGTTAATTTACCCTAGAACGTTTATTGTAACCAGATAAAAGTAAATATGGTTATATAACTTTTAGTTTGACTGTAATGGGTGGTAAATCTCAGATTTAATAGGCTTTATGTTGGGATCAGGCAAGAAGGTAGATTTGAACTATTTCGTGGCTCATTGGGGATTTTTTTGATTTTGGGTGAATAGCAGTTTTTATGGCATGATGTCGCAAAAGTTTAAGTATATTTTTAGATTATTAAAATTTGATTGTTAAAGTCATACATAAGATTTTATACTTTTTGAGGAAGGGAAAATTCCTTATTGCAGAGGACTAAATGGAATAGATGCTTACAACTGAGACTTTCCTGGAGTAGCTGCTCAGAAGCTTTATTTTTCTTTACTTGATTTACGACCTCTGAGGAAAGCAGTGGCTTATTTTACTTACGTAAAGAACCTTATCATACTATAGTTATGGTAAAACTACCATAAAGTATACCGTGCTGTTATAACATAGTATATATTCTATATATATAAATATGTGTAAATATATAAATATAATACTATACACTATCGTATACAATACTAATTATTATTGTAATACACCATAGTATATATATTATATGTAAATATATATTTAAAAGTATGTATTATAGCAATATAAAGTATGGTATAAAGCTGTTTTTCTGGCAAGAGCACAGTTTGAGGACAGCTTCCTTCAGATTTCTAAGATTACAATTGACTTTCTGTCTCCCCAGAGTAGGTTTCCTTGGGGGTGGATAGAGGGGCAGAGGGGTGTCCATAACACCTTGACTTAGTCTGTATAATTGTGAGGTTCATGCCAGTCTTGTTAACCACAGGCTGTGCAATGCCTAACATATTGTCTAGCACATAGTAGATGTTAAATATTTATTGACTGACATTCTGAACTGTGCACAGTATTTGCTGTCAATAAGAGTGAGTCAGGGCCACTGCATCGCACAACTCTGGAGCACCATTCACATAGTAACACTCTAGATTTTCTCAGTTCTTTGTTTGCTTGCAGAAATCTGTCTTAAATCTTTGGCGCCTACTGCTGTTAAAGTAGAATATAATGGCATGTGAACACAGAGTTATGTATTTAGTCTTTATTACACATGGTCAACTTTGAGTAAATGAGAGCTGCAATAATTTACTCCCTGCCTTCACTCTCACGTTCCACAGTCATTTCCTGCTCTGCCTCCTAGTGGTTTGTTTTGTTTGAAAACCTCCCCGAGCATCCGTATCATTAGCATCCTGTACGTCTTCCACACCACTGTCATCTTTAATAACTCTCTGGCAGGTAGAACAACGGCAATCCGGATGACTCTGAAATGCATGTCCAGCCATCCTTGACTGTCCTCTGGGGTCGGTGCTTTCAAGCAAACGTTGGAACTTAAAAGCAAAACATGTCTAAAATTATCTAATTCTTCTTTCACCCAAATACCATTCTGTTGTTCCTTTATCTCTTAACCGGTATCATATTGTTTACCCATGTTAACAGATATTGCCGTCTTTATCCTGCATTCTGGTTATACCAGTACCAGTTCAAGATGTCTTTTTGATATTTCTTTTTACCATTTATAATTTCTTACACTTAGGGCTCCTTTAATAAAGGTCTGTTAGACGTGAAACTGGAGTAGGTAGAAATACCCAGCGGTAGAGCTGTGGTGTGTGCCTGCGGTGCTGTGGTTGGGTGGCATCTGCAAGGTGCAGGCTACAGCAGCTAGCTTGGTGGGTGTTAGCGCTCTCCCACCCCAGAGTCGAGGGTTCGTATAAGCTAGGTTCCTTTTTCTCCTCGTCTCTTCTTGCTTGTTTTATTCCATTTTATCCTCATTTTCCACCCGTGTTAACCCCCAGAGCACCCATTCTGATGTGTTTCAATATATCATGGGTAAGTGCTCTTGCCAGTGTATTCAGTGAGTTTGTGTTTTTAACTTACGTAAATGACGATGTCATTTATGTAAGGACAATGCTTTAGGCTCTCTCGCTGTTGCTGTGCACAGGTCTGAGTCATTGCTTTGGTCCGCTGCGTGGCACTCTGTAGGGTGTATCCATTCTGTCCCCACAAGCCCAGCTTGCCTGGGCAGCTCCATCCCCACCGGCAGGGCCACAGCAAGCGTTCAGTATGCATCCTTTCATGGGCTTCCGTAAGAGTTCAGCCAGGCTGCAGGGGATCATAGGGTTGGCTTAAATTTAATTTAAGTTGTGCCAGGTAGCTCTGCAGAATGGCTGTCCCCATCTCCATGCCCAGCAGTAGCAGGGCATGGCAGTTCTTGCAGCCCCGTATCTCCTTGGAGGGCTCTGATTTTCTAATTTTTGCCAGTCTGCAAGTGTAAGGTGGTATCTTGTAGTTGGATATGTATTTCTTGGATTATGCCACCTGTTAGCCTCTTGTCCGATACTCGTCACGTTCTTAGGTATCCTAGTCTGTATATTGCCTAGTCACCATTTGTCCACTTTTCTATTGAAGTGCTGTCTGATGCCTCAGATATTAAAGCTTTGTTCCACATTTTGTAAATGTCTTCTCTCTGACCACTGTTAACTTTATAATATAGAGATGTTATTTCTCCCCCTTATAAATTTAATTCAATCCCAATTTAAATTCCAGTTGGAATTTTTTTTTTTTTTTGAGGCAACTCTATAAACTTACTCTAAACTTATATATGGAGAACATATCCAGACAACTAGGTCAATCTTAGAAAAAAAAAAAAAGCAGCAGTTGGGTGGAGGGCAGGAATTGTTGCTTTACCAGATGTGAAGACGTGCCCCAGTACTACACTGTTTCACCCCTGGCCTTGTGGTTAGGTAGAGCACGGTGGTAGGTTTAGAGTGCTTAGAGATAGACACATGTACATGTAGGATTTTCATATGTGATTACAGTGACACTCGAAAACCAGTGGGGGAAAGGATGGATTGCTTAATAGATGGTGCAGGGGAAACTAACTCACCCTATGGAGGCAAATAAAACTGGATTCCTACCTAATACCATATATGGGGAGAGAGCAAGATGGATTAGATGGATTAAATGCCTACCTTGGAGATGTAAACTATAAAGTTAAAGAAGAAAATGGGACCCACGGGCTAGGAAGGACCTTTTAAGCACAGACCTTAAGGTGAAATGAAATTAATTTATCACATGAAATTAAAACGTCCCGCTTAGTGGACTTCTCTCTCCCTCAGACCCTATAAGTGCCTGGCACGTGCATGGCGTGTTCTTTTGGGGAGGGGCCGGGTTGGCTGTGCGTGTATGTACTGTTGGCAAGGGGCAGGAAGCCTCTGCACTAAGCTCTCCCGTCTTGCTCAACTATGAAATTAGAAGTCTCCACGTGACACGTCCCCCTTCACCTGGGCATCTGTAGAGGAATAGTGTGCAGAGCAGTGTTTTCTGAATAATACAAGGTCTACAACAGAATTACCCACGGTGGCTGTTTAAGATGAAAAGGCCTCTTTTCTCCATCTCTCCCTCCCCTGTTGTTTCAGTAAGTGGAGTGGAGAGGATCTGCCTTTTCCTGAAAGCCTCTAGAGCAGGGGATGGCAAACTTGCAAAGTAAAGGTCCAAATGGTAAATATTTTAGGCTTTGCAGGCCGTGTGGTCTCTATTAAAACTATTCAACTCTAACCATAGTATAAAAGCAGCCATAGAAAATAATACATAAATGAAAGATCATGGTGGTGTTCCAATAAAAATTTATTTATAGACACTGATAAAATATTAGTGTCACAAAATGTTCTTTAAAAAATTTTTTCAATTATTTAAAAATTGTAAAATTCTCCATTCTTAGCTTGCAGATGGAACAAAAACAGGCAGTAGGCCCGATTTGCCCCGAGTGTGTGTGTGTGTGTGTGTGTGTGTGTGTGTGTGTGTGTGTGTGTCATAGTTTGTCAACCCTGCTCCACAGTGGTCCATAGGCAACTGAAGTTTGAAAACTGGTGCTGTAAATTACCTGATATAATTGTTATTGTTGGGGGAAATGTCTTATTTCATTATAACAAGAACTTCCAGGACCTCTGAGGGGGAAGTATTATATTTTGTTTTTGTTTTGAGTATAATTTCTTTACGATGCTGTTAGTTTCTGCCGCACAGTGAAGTGAATCAGCCATACGCATACACACACACCCTCCCTCTTGGACCTCCCTCCCCGCGCATCCCACCCAACTAGGCCATCGCAGAGCACCGAGCTGAGCTCCCTGTGCTATACAGCAGGTTCCCACGAGCTATCTGTTTTCCACATGGTAGTGTATTTATGTCGATCCTAACCTCCCAGTTCATCCCACCATCCCCTTACCCCACTGTGTCCACACCTCTGTTCTCTACGTCTGCCTTTCTCTTCCTGCCCTGCAGATAGGTTCATCTGTACCAGTTTTCTAGATTTCACATATATGCGTTAATATACGATATTTGTTTTTCTCTTTCTGACTTACTTCACTCTGTATGACAGACTCCAGGTCCATCCACCTCACTACAAATAACTCAACTTTGTTTCTTTTTATGGCGAGTAATATTCCATTGTATATATGTGCCACATCTTCTTTATCCATTCATCTGTCGATGGACACGTAGGTTGCTTCCATGTCCTGGCTATTGTAAATAGTGCTGCAATGAACATTGGGGTACATGTGTCCATTTGAATTATGGTTTTCTCAGGGTATATGCCCAGTAGTGAGATTTCTGGGTCATATGTAGTTCTATTTTTAGTTTTTTTGAGGAACCTCCATACTGTTCTCCACAGTGGCTGTATCAATATACATTCCCACTAACAGTGCAAGAGGTTCCCTTTTCTCTGCACCCTCTCCAGCATTTATTGTTTCTAGATTTTTTGATGGTGACCATTCTGACTGTTGTGAGGTGATACCTCATTGTAGTTTTTTTTTTTTTACATCTTTATTGGAGTATAATTGCTTTACAATGGTGTCTTAGTTTCTGCTTTATAACAAAGTGACTCAGTTATACATATACATATGTTCCCATATCTCTTCCCTCTTGCGTCTCCCTCCCTCCCAACCTCCCTATCCCACCCCTCCAGGCGGTCACAAAGCACCGAGCAGATCTCCCTGTGCTATGCGGCTGCTTCCCACTAGCTATCGGTTTTACATTTGGTAGTGTATATATGTCCATGCCACTCTCTCACTTCGTCCCAGCTTACCCTTCCACGTCCCCATGTCCTCAGGTCCATTCTCTAGTAGGTCTGTGTCTTTATTCCTGTCTTACCCCCCTAGGTTCTTCATGACATTTTTTTTTTTATTTGCATTTCTCTAATGATTGGTAATGTTGAGCATCTTTTCATGTGCCTCTTAGCCATCTATATGTCTTCTTTGCTGAAATGTCTGTTTAGGTCTTCCACCCATTTTTTGATTGTGTTTGTTTTTTTGATATTGAGCTGCGTGAGCTGCTTGTATATTTTGGCGATTAATCCTTTGTCAGTTGCTTCGTTTGCAGATATTTTCTCCCATTCTGTGGGTTGTCTTTTCGTATTGGTTATGGTTTCCTCTGCTGTGCAAAAGCTTTTAAGTTTAATTAGGTTCATTTGCTTACTTTTATTTTTATTTTCATTACTCTGGGTTATGGGTCATAAAAGATCTTGCTGTGATTTTTGTCAAAAAATGTTTTTCCTATGTTTTCCTTTAAGAGTTCTATAGTGTGTGGTCTTAACATTTAGGTCTTTAATCCATTTTGAGTTTATTTTTCTCTGTGGTGTTAGGGAGTGTTCTAATTTTATTCTTTTACATGTAGGTGTCCAGTTTTCCCAGCACCATTTATTGAAGAGGCTATATTGTCTCCATTGTATGTTCTTGCTTTGTTTGTCATAGATTAGTTGACCATAGGTGTGTGGGTTTATCTCTGGGCTTTCTGTCCTGTACCACTGATCTAAATTTCTGTTTTTGTGCCAGTACCATACTATCTTAATTACTGTAGCTTTGTAGTATAGTCAGAAGTCAGGGAGCCTGATTCCTCCAGCTCCATTTTTCTTTCAGGGTTGCTTTGGCTATTCGAGGTCTTTTGTGTTTCTATACAAATTGTATAATTTTTTGTTCTAATTCTGTCAAAAATGCCACTGGTAATTTGATAGGGATTGCATTAAACCTGTAGATTGCTTTGGGTAGTATAGTCATTTTCACACTGTTAATTCTTCCAGTCCAAGAACATGGTATATCTCTCCATCTGTTTGTGTCATCTTTGATTCCTTTCATCAGTATCTTATAGTTTTCTGAGTACAGGTCTTTTGCCTCCTTAGGTAGGTTTATTCCTAGGCTCTTTATTCTTTTTGTTGCGATGGTAAATGGGATTGTTTCCTTAATTACTCTTTCTGATCGTTTGTTGTAAGTGTATAGGAATGCAAGAGATTTCCGTGCATTAATTTTGTATCCTACAACTTTACCAAATTCATTGATTCGCTCTGGTAGTTTTCTGGTGGCATCTTTAGGATTTTCTATGTATAGTATTGTGTCATCTGCAAACAGTGACAGTTTTACTTCCTCTTTTCCAATTTGTATTCCTTTTATTTCTTTCTGGTTGCCATGGCTACGACTTTCAAAACTATGTTGAATAAGAGTGGTGAGAGTGAACCTCCTTGTCTTGTTCCTGACCTTAGAGGAAATGCTTTCAGTTTTTCACCA
The DNA here is from genome assembly GCF_937001465.1 of Orcinus orca. Lineage (NCBI taxonomy): Eukaryota > Metazoa > Chordata > Mammalia > Artiodactyla > Delphinidae > Orcinus > Orcinus orca. The sequence goes on along the minus strand of NC_064563.1, from coordinate 5,134,579 downwards.
TTGGGAATAATGTTTTCTGTGTGGGTTTGTCGTGTATGGCCTTTATTATGTTGAGGTAGGTTCCCTCTGTGCCCACTTTCTGGAGAGTTTTTTTTTTGTTGTTGTTGTTGTATGCGGGCCTCTCACTGTTGTGGCCTCTCCCGTTGCGGAACACAGGCTCCGGACGCGCAGGCTCAGCGGCCATGGCTCACGGGCCCAGCCACTCCGCGGCATGTGGGATCTTCCCAGACCGGGGCACGAACCCGTGTCCTCTGCATCGGCAGTCGGACTCTCAACCACTGCGCCACCAGGGAAGCCCATCTGGAGAGTTTTTATCACAAATGGTGTTGAATTTTGTCAAAAGCTTTTTCTGCATCTGTTGAGATGATCATATAGTTTTTATTCTTTAATTTGTTAATATGGTGTATCACATTGACTGCTTTGCGTATACTGAAGAATCCTTGCATCCCTGGGATAAATCCCACTTGATCATGGTGTATGATCTTTTTAATGTGTTCTTGGATTCTGTTTGCTGTTATTTTGTTGAGGATTTTTGCATCTGTTTTTATCAGTGATCCTGGTCTGCAATTTTCTTTTCTTGTGATATCTTTGTCTGGTTTTGGTATCAGGGTGATGGTGGCCACATAAATTGAGTTTGGGAGTGTTCCTCCCTCTGCAGTTTTTTGGAATAGTTTGAGAAGGATAGGTGTCAACTCTTCTCTAAATGTTTAATAGAATTCGCCTGTGAAGCCATCTGGTCCTGGACTTTTGTTTGTTTGAAGATTTTAAATTACAGTTTCAATTTCATTACCTGTGATTGGTCTGTTTTTATATTTTCCAATTCTTCCTGGTTCAGTCTTGGAAAGATTTATCTTTCCAAGAATTTGTGCATTTCTTCCAAGTTGTCCATTTTACTGGCATATAGTTGTTTGTAGTGGTCTCTTATGATCCTTTGTGTTTCTGTGATGTCAGTTATAATCTCTCCTTTTTCATTTCTAATTTTATTGATTTGAGTCCTCTCCCTTTTTTTTTCTTGATGAGTCTGGCTAAAGGTTTATCAATTTTGTTTATCTTCTCAAAGAACCAGCTTTTAGTTTTATTGATCTTTGCTATTGTTTTCTTCGTTTGTGTTTCATTTATTTCTGCTCTGATCTTTATGATTTCTTTCCTCTACTAGCTTTGGGTTTTCTTTGTTCTTCTTTTTCTAGTTGCTTTAGTGTAAGGTTAGACTTTTTATTTGAGATTTTTCTTGTTTCTTGAGGTGAGCTTGAATTGCTATAAACTTCCCTCTTAGAATGGCTTTTGCTGCGTCCCATAGGTTTTGGATCATCGTGTTTTCATTGTCTTTTTTGTTTCTAGGTATTTTTAAAATTTCTTCTTTGATTTCTTCAGTGATCTCTTGGTTATTTAGCAGTGCACTGTTTAGCCTCAGTGTGTTTGTGTTTTCTACAGTTTTCTTCCTGTAATTGATTTCTGATCTCATAGTGTTGTGGTCAGAAAAGATGCTTGATATGATTTCAGTTTTCTTAAATTTTCCAAGGCTTGATTTGTGACCCAAGATGTGATCTACCCTGGAGAATGTTCTGTATGCACTTGAGAAGAAAATGTATTCTTTTGCTTTTGGATGGAATGTCCTAAAAATAGTAATTAAGTCTCCCTGGTCTATTGTGTCACTTAAAGCTTGTGTTTCCTTATTTATTTTCTGTCTGGGTGACCTATTGGTGTAAATGGGGTGTTAAAGTCCCTCACTGTTACTGTGTTACTGTCCATTTCCCCTTTTATGGCTGTTAGCATTTGTCTTATATATTGAGGTGCTCCTATGTTGGGTGCATAAATGTTCATAATTGTTATGTTTTCTTCTTCGGTTGATCCCTTGATCATTACGTAGTGTCCTTTCTTATCTCTTGTAACAGTCTTTATTTTAAAGTCTATTTTATCTGATACGAGTATTTGCTACTCCAGCTTTCCTGTGATTTCCGTTTGCATGGAATATCTTTTTCCATCCTCTCATTTTTAGTCTCATTTTAGTATGTGTCCCTAGGTCTGAAGTGGGCTTCTTGCAGACAGCATACATAAAGGTCTTGTTTTCGTATCCATTCAGCCAGTCTGTGTCTTTTGTTTGGAGCATTTAACCATTTATATTCAAGGTGATTATCACTATGTATATTCCTATTACCTCCTATTACCATTTGCTTAATTGATTTGGGTTTGTTTTTGTGGGTCTTCTTTTTTTATATAAATTTATTTATTTATGGCTGGGTTGGGTCTTCTTTTTTATATATAAATTTATTAATGGCTGCGTTGAGTCTTCTTTGCTGTGCACGGGCTTTCTCTAGTTGCGGCAAGCAGGGGCTTCTCATTGCGGTGGCTTCTCTTGTTGCATAGCACGGGCTCTAGGCACGTGAGCACAGTAGTTGTGGCTCGTGGGCTCTAGAGCACAGGCTTAGTAGTTGTGGTGCGTGGGCTTAGTTGCTCCATGGCATGTGGGATCTTCCCGGACCAGGGCTTGAACCCATGTCCCCTGCATTGGCAGGTGGATTCTTAACCACTGTGCTACCAAGGAAGTCCTGTGGGTCTTTTTCTTCTCTTATGTTTCCCGCTTAGACAAGTTCCTTTAACGTTTGTTGTAAAGCTGGTTTGGTGGTGCTGAATTCTTGTAGCTTTTGCTTGTCTGTAAATTTTCTAGTTGCTTTAGTGTAAGGTTAGACTTTTTATTTGAGATTTTTCTTGTTTCTTGATTTCTCCGTCGAATCTGAATGAGATCCTTGTTGGGTAGAGTAATCTTGGTTGTAGGCTTTTCCCTTTCATCACTTTGAATATATCCTGCCACTCCCTTCTGGCCTGTAGAGTTTCTGCTGAGAAGTCAGCTGATAACCTTATGGGGATTCCCTTGTATGTTATTTTTGCTTTTCCTTTTGCTGCTTTTAATATTTTTTCCTTGAATTTAATTTTTGTTAGTTTGATTAATAGGTGTCTTGATGTATTTCTCCTTGGATTTATCCTGTATGGGACTCTCTGTGCTTCCTGGACTTGATTGACTACTTCCTTTCCCATGTTAGGGAAGTTTTCAACTATAATCTCTTTAGATATTTACTCATACCATTTCTCTTTCTCGTCGTCTTCTGGGACCCCTGTAATTCAAATGTTGGTGTGTTTAATGTTGTCCCAGAGGTCTCTGAAATTGTCTTGAATTCTTTTTTCTTTATTCTGCTCTGCTGCAGTTATTTCCATCATTTTATCTTCCAGGTCACTTATCCATTCTTCTGCCTCAGTTATTCTGTTGATTCCTTGTAGAGAATTTTTAATTTCATTTATTGTGTTGTTCATCATTGTTTGTTTGCTCTTTAGTTCTTCTAGGTCCTTGGTAAACATTTCTCATGTTTTCTTCATTCTGTTTCCAAGATTTTGCATCATCCTTATTATCATTACTCTGAATTCTTTTTCAGGTAGTTTGCCAATTTCATCTTCATTTATTTGGTCTTGTAGGTTTTTACCTTGATCCTTCGTCTGTAACCTTTTTTTGTCGTTTCTTTTTTTTTTTTTTGATGGGTGGGGCTGTATTCTTGTCTTACTGGTTGTTTGGCGTGAGGCGTCCCACACTGGAGTTGGCAGGCAGTTGGGTAGAGCTGGGTCTTGGTGCTGAGATGAGGACCTCCAGTAGGCCTCACTCTGATAATTATTCCCTGGAGTCTGAGGTTCTCATTCCAGTGGTTTGGACTCAGCGCTCCCACCACCGGAGCTCAGGCCTGACTCCTGGCCTGGGAACCAAGATCCCACAAGCCGCATGACGTGGCAGAAGAAAAAGAAAAAAAGGAGCAGTACAATAACAAAGAATAAAAAATAAAATAAAATTAGAAAGGTAAGAAATATATTAGGAAAAATAAAAAATAATTGAAACATCTGCAACAAGATAAAACAAAACCACAACAGAAAAAGGAAAGGAAAGAAAAAAAGGAAACAAGCGAAAAGGAGCAGAACAATAGCAAAGTATAAAGAATAAAATTAGAAAAGTAAAAGATTTATTAGAAAAAATAAAAATATAAATGAATCAACAACAAGGTAAAACATAACTACAGCCTAGAAGAGGAAAAAAAATAGAAAAAATAAGGAAAAGGCTTTGGCTGTGGGGGGCAGAGCTTAGGCAGGGGGTGGATCTTAGGCAGAGGTGGGGTTTAGGGTGGGGTGGGGCCTAGGGTGGGGTGGGGCCTAGGTGGGGCGATGTTCAAGCGTGGGGCGGGGCCTAGGCTTAGGACCTGCGAGGCAGGGGAGAGGCAGCATGTCCAGAGGGGTCCTGAGTGTGGAGTTCCGGACTTTGGAGGTAAGGCCTGGGTGAGGGTGTGTGTGTGTGGGCTTAGGCCCAGCGCAGTTGGAGGGAGGGGGTCTCGGAGTGCAGAGGTGGGGCCCGGGGGGTGGTGTAGGGGCAGGGCTTGGGCTCTGCATGGCGGGAGAGAGGCTCCAAGGGCAGAGGATTAGGCCTGGGAGCCTTACATGCTCCCTGGTGCCCAGATGGGCAGGGAAAGCGCTGGCCACCCTCCCCTCCTTTCCTCCACTCTCCCGAGGGTTTCTCCCGTTGCCGCTGGACCCCTAACCCTGGGTGGGTCCCGCTGGGTGTAGGAACTCCTCCCCTCCCCCAGCCGCCCCTCAGCGGTGCAGGTCCCGGAGGTCCTGCCTTTACTTTTGCTCCCCCTTCCCTCCCTCCTGCTCCCTCAGGACCCGCGCGGCTGGAGGGGGCCTCGTTGGGCAGAGGATCAGGCCTGGGATCTCAGCAGGTTCCCAGGGGCCCAAGCAGGCAGGGGAAATCTGGGTGCGCTCCCTTTTGATCCTCTGCCCTCCCAACGGTCCCCCGTTGGGGATCCTTTCCCCTCCCCCAGCCTCCCCTCGGGCGCTGGTTCTGTCCCACCTCCATTCCTCCTCCCCATTCACTGCCCCCATGCCCCACGTCCTACCCAGTCGCTGGGGGTTCCTCCCGTCCCCTTAGGTGTCAGCGGCCCCCCACCGGTGCCTGGTAGGTGCCCTGGTTGTGCGGAGACACGAATTCTGCATCATCCTAGTCTGCCATCTTGACTCCGCCGCCTTTAATATTAAATATTAAGCAGGTATTTAGTGAATGTTAGGTCCCATCATGTTCCTTTGCCCAAGTATGTCCTTATACTTGAGGAGCTGGGAGGAAGATAAATCACAGTATAACTTGATGAAAAACAATAAGACTACTAGTTAAATGCCCAAATATGTGATATAATCAGACACTGGCCTGGCAGATCAGACATGGGAGACATCAGAGTATAGTCAGGGAAAATCTTTAGATGAAAGTAGTGAGATGGGGAAAGGATTTACACAGAAGGCCAAAGCGGAGGACACATAAGAAAGGAAGAGAGAGTAGCGTTAGCAAGAAGGCCCTAACGGGAGCCAGAGTGGGAGGTGCTGGTAAGCAGTGGGGTGCCTTCAATGCCGTGTGGTCACTTGTGACTGGCCCTTCCCTTAGCACAAGGCTGTCAGAGTTCACCAATGTTTTAGCAGGTAGCAGTTCTTTATTCCTTTTTATGGGTGAATACTCTTCCCCCTGTAGGTTATATCACATTTTATCCATTCGTCATTTCATGGATGTTTAGGTTATTTCTACCCGTGGTTATTATGAATAATGTTACTGTGAACATTCATGTGCAAGTTTTTGTGTGTTCATGCTTGATTTCTCTTGGGTATATATCTAGGAGTGGAGTTGGTGGGTCAAATGGTAACTCTGCTTAACATTTTGAGGAATTGCAAAATTATTTTCCAAAGTGGCTGCACTATTTGACGTTCTCATCTAGGCAATACTTGTTATCTGTGTTTCATTATAGCCAACCTAGTGGGTGTGAAGTGGTATACATTCAGTGTGGCTTTGATTTGAGTTTTTTTAATTGAAGTATAGCTGATTTACAATATTAAAATGAGGTGTACAGCATAGTGATTCAGTAATTCTACAGATAATTGATCTGCATTTTCCTAATAGCTAATGATGTTGAGCATCGTCCCATGTGCTTTTTGGCCATTTGTATGTCTTTGGAGAAATGTCGATTTAGGTCTTTTGCCCATTTTTTGATTGGGTTGTTTGATTTTTTGATATTGAACTCTATGAGCTGTTTGTATATTTTAGAAATTAACCCCTTGGCGGTTGCATCATTTGCAAATGTTTTCTCTTATTACCTAGGTTGCCTTTTCATTTTGTTTATGGTCTTCGTTGCTGTGCAAAAGCTTTTAAGTTTAACTAGGTCCCATGTGTTTATTTTTGCTTTTATTTCCATTATTCTAGGAGATGGATCCAAAAAAATATTGCATAATGTTCTGCCTATGTCTTCCTCTAGGAGTTTCATAGTATCCGGTCTTACGTTTAGATCTTTAGTCCATTTTGAGTTTATTTTTGTATATAGTGTTAGAGAATGTTCTGATTTCATTCTTTTACATATAGCTGTCTATTTTTCCGAGCACCACTTATTGAAGAGACTTTTTCTCCATTGTATATTCGTGCCTCCTTTGTTAAAGATTAATTGACCATAGGTATTTGGGGTTATTTTTGGGCTCTCTATTCTGTTCCATTGATCCATATGTCTGTTTTTGTGCTAATACCATGCTGTTTTGATTACTTTGGCTTTGTAGTATTGTCTGAAGTCTGGGAGGGTTATGCCTCCAGCTTTGTTCTTTTTCCTCAGGACTGCTTTGGTAATTTGGGATCTTTGATGGTTACATATAAATTTTAGGATTATTTGTTCTAGTTCTGTGAAAAGTGTCATGGGTAATTTGATAGGGATCACATTAATAATATCTGGCCATTTAAACTATATTAATTCTTCCAATCCAGGAGCATGGGGTATCTTTCCATTTCTTGGAATCATCTTCAGTTTCCTTTACGAGTGTTTTATAGTTCTTCACGTATAAGTCAATAGTGTCTTTTTAAGAGCCAAATTTTAAAATTTTGATGAAGTCCAGTTTGTTAGTTTTTTCTTATGCGGCTCATGTTTTTTGTATTCTAGGAATTCTTTACCTACCCCAGGATTATAAAGATTCCTCATATGCTTTCCTCTAGAAGTTTTGTAGTTGTAACTCTTAAATTTTGGTCTTTTCATTTCTGTTCATGAATCAGTCTTTAAGATAAAATGCATATAGGAGAGTTGGCAGGGGAAGGGAAGTACCCGTCACTGATGACTTGTTTTTTCAGTAATGAGTAAATTGGTGAGAACAGCTAACTACATGTAAACCTGTAGGCCTGCTTGGTATAATTTTTGCATTTGATAGTCTGCCGGTGCGCCTCAAAAAACCCTGGTGGTGTTCGTTGAGGAATACTATCCATGACTGTCTCTGATGCCCGTATGTCATTTGTACACCTAACATCCCCTTGGGGTACCAGTACCTCTCATTTTATAACAACCTTTCCTGTTCCGTCAAGAGTCTCCCCTTCCCCTAGTAGTGGTTGGTGTGTGACTCAAGCCCAGCCCTCCAGAGCTGCAGTGATGGCCTCAGAGCGGGGTGTTGGACCCAGTCTGAACTGGTTGGAGCTGTGGCAGAAGTACTGGGGAGGGCTGTTTTCAAAGGTCGTCCCTTTTCCTGAGGTCGCTGTCAGTTGGATGTGAATCTTAAGCTTCTGTTATCTGTCTGTTCCAAGGCATCATGTGTGGAGAGCCTGTCTCAAAAGGAAGTCACCCAGAGTCACGGTGAGACGCTCCTAATGACCCTGGTGGTCCACGTGGGTCCGCCCTTGCCTGACCTTTTCAATTATGGGGGCCAACGCATTCTTCTTTCGGCTCAGGCTCATTGAAGTCAGGTACCTGCACTTGTAACTGAAAAAGTCCTGATAAATCTTCTCAAATAAGTGTCTCATGTGTAGGGATTTCAAGTAAGTGAGGATTCATTTTATTGATAGAGAGATGGTAGAGGAACAGTAACTTCTCTGTGTGTGCTGTGGGCCGAAGCAGCGCCTGGTGGTTTTTACAAAAGCTAGGAGAGCCTGTTAAATACCTAGGATCGTGATACTGCTTTTGCAGAAGACTGAATTTAAGTCCTAAGGTTAAATGAGAATTAACTGAGAAGTACATCTTTAAGTTTCTGCTTTTAATGAGTATATGGATTAATTATTCATTTGACCAACTTCTTGATGGTATTTTATGGGAGAACTGGATGCATAATAGAGGCTTGGCATTTATGAAGGCAGATTCTTCCCTGAACAGGTTAGGACTTTTGAGTGTAATTTTTATTACTTTAGAGTAATTATTTTGTGAGACTATAGCTTGAAATTACAATGAGGACTATTTTTCAACTTACAGAATCACAGAGCAGTTATTTTGGGATATGTAGCTAATGTAAGAATAGAGAGTTCACTGTGTGGTGGTGAAATCAAAGCATGCTTAGAGCAGTCTTCGGGCTTAGAAAGGTATATGTCTAAAACATTGCCTTTCCCGTATTTGGGCAACTAAGGGGTGTGAATATGCAGCCTTCTATAGCAGTCACTTCCACATTCTTACTAGTTTATGTTTTTTATTTAAAATTTTATTGAATTAGTACATATCTTAATAATCCATGTAATATAAGTTAATTTTTGTATTATTTGATTTCAGTATAATGACTTCATTAATTACGTGGAATTTTACTATAATTTTGAAATTTGAAGTGAGAAGATTAACTTGATTATTGGAAAGCCAAATGGAGCTTTAGATTTTTGTGACAGCTGTTACTGATACTCAAGTAAGCAGTCACTATTTCTATGAAAATTTTATCACTTACTGTTTTTAAAATAATCGTGTGCGTTTGATAGTGCTTTAGGGCTCAAGAGCCCCTTTATGTAGTCCTTCCTTTACTTCTCAGGGTCCAGCAGTGCCGTGGTGTGTACGCTCCCATGAGCCACACTCTCCAGATGAGGCTTGAACTGGGATTTGCACACGATTCTGATTTTCACGTTTCCTGTGTGTTTAGTTATATCATGCTATTAAGTGTATTTTTCAAGCTTCTTGAAAGCAGCGTAACCCTTCCTTAAAACAGATTCAGGGAAGTGAAGCATTTAAAACATAAAGCCTTCTCTCCATTTGGAGTACAGTTTTTGAACATCGTTGCTTTTTAGTAGGTATTTCTAGTGTGTTACCAAGGCCCACGAACTTGCTAATAAGACAGCATGCTAAGATTCCTCACTAAATTTGTATCAGGTTCTGACTTGCCTTCTCCCTTTCTCCTTCCATTGATGCCCATTAAAGCCGCTCTAGACCCTGTGTTTTCTTTTTGCATTGGAAAGTTTGAACTTTTTGTAACCAGGTGTTAGATTCATTGATATAGTATGAAGGAGAAATTTGATAGACCACACATTTGTCTTTGAAAGAAGCACACACTCTGAAATGAAAGGGGAAAAGAAGAAAGAGGAGTGAAGATAGAAATTCTCACGTTCGAGGACTTCCCCGGCGGTCCAGTGGTTAGAACTCCACGCTCTCACTGCCCAGGGCCTGGGTTCAATCCCTGGTCAGGGAACTAAAATCCCACAAGCCATGGGGTGCGGCCAAAAAAAGAAAAGAAATTTTCACGTGGAAGAATTGAAGTCTGAGGGAGCAAGAGACACCAAGATAAGTGAGAAGTCCTTATAAGTAACGCATTCAACACTGTAAGATGTTTTTCCCCGGGCTTCCCTGGTGGCGCAGTGGTTGAGAGTCCGCCTGCCGATGCAGGGGACACGGGTTCGTGCCCAGGTCCGGGAAGATCCCACGTGCTGCGGAGCGGCTGGGCCCGTGAGCCATGGCCGCTGAGCCTGCGCGTCCGGAGCCTGTGCTCCGCAACGGGAGAGGCCACAGCGGTGAGAGGCCTGCGTACCGCAAAAAAAAAAAAAAGATGTTTTTCCCCAAACCCATACCTTTTGGTTGCCCATCAGACTGGAGATGTGCTCCAGCCAAGACCAAGTTACTCTGACTGTTTAGGACGGAGTCTGGCCACAGAGGCTCCGCCTCCCTGTCAGCTGGCTGGTGGTTTGGAAGCCCCTCGTGCACGGAACCTGCTTCTGGTGTGGGTCCCTTTGAGGACCAGGTCTGGGTGATGGAGGTGCCAGTGACCGTGCGGGGAGACAGGCCTTGCCTGGGTCTCAAATGAGAGGCGCTGGCCAGTGGAGCCGCAGGCCTGGGGCCAGGCCTCTCCTCCGCAGAAACTGCTGCAGGAGCTGTCACTGCAGTAGTGAACTTGGAGCTTCAGCACGTAGAGGGCTGATGCAGGGCTGCGGATTTTAGCTCGCCTTGCAAGGACGTTGAACACAAAATCACAAAAGAGGGAGAACTTGACATCAGAACGAAGGACAGCCCTTTTAGTGAATAAATTAAAATTTATGAAAAACATGATACTTGATCCCTTTCCCTCTCTTCGTTACCCTTTGGCGAAAACTTAGTCTGGGACTTGCGTGTAAGGAGCCCTGAGCTGTATCAGGGAGGCTGCTCATTTTGGGAAACTTGTTCTCAGGACTTGTCCCCTTTCTCCACTCTGCACATCGCGAGTCTGGCGTGTGTGCGTGGGGAGGGGGAGGGAGGGTCGCCGCGTGAACTGTGTGCGGGGCCCACTTTGCTGTCGCCCATCTCCTCTGACGGCTCACCTGGCACTGTAACTTCCACGGGAGTAGGCACCAGCTCTCACACTCTCGTGACTCTTGTAAGGATTTGTATCCCGCGTAATATTGAACAGCTGTTCGTGTCTAAACAGGTGTTTAAACGGGCTGTACGTAAGACGGTTGGGATTGTTTACCTTCAGCCCTCACCGCCCCACGCCCGGAGGCCCTGACTGCCAGAGCCGCTGAAATCTTCCTCCGCTTCCTGCTGAGGAGCCGCCTCTCCCCCAGAGCCGCCTCTCCCCCAGAGCCGTGACACATCTGTGTCACATCTGTGTGCTCAGAGCACACGTGCCCGGGTCTCCTGAAGAGGAGGGTGGCTCCGGCAGCTGTCCCCGCGGCTCCCGGGTGCCGTCACCCTGCCTGAGTGCACGCACGTTCCTCCCCCAGGTCGGGTTTCCGGGGCGTCGGGACTGTGCCCTGGGGCCGGTGACCAGCCGATGGCCCTGGTCTTGTTTCATCTTTGCAGCTGTGCCTGTGCGGGTGCACTGTCCCCTCAGCGCCCACTGACAAAGCTGGCTAAACGTCCCGAGTTGATGTGGGTGTTCTTTTATCTCATGCTGATGCCTTGTGGACCGTGCCTGTTTGTGAGTCTTTAAACTTGTGAGCCCTGGTTCTTAATCGGAGCACAACCCTATCGAGCTGTCAGATAAACTGATTAAAAGTATTCATTTTGCTTAAATGTGTTTCCTTCCAGTATCTGCTTTATTTGCTGTAAGGCACAAACCCATTTAAATAAAACCACAAACGCATTTAAATAGTGTTTTTAAAGGAATGCTAAACCTGATATTTTTTAACTTCTTGAAATAAACATAGACAGTGCCCAAAGTAGCATGTTCACTGTATTTTTTAACTATTGCAAACAAATCAAACAAGCATATAGCTAATAATTTTCGGAGCTAAAATCAGGGTGTGTAGTTTTCTGAAATGTTAAGTTATTAAATGTACAAAGTTATATACATAAACTCAACATTTTGTTTTTTAGCAAATAAAATGACTTAACCAAGTGGTAGTTACTACCTAACTACCAGCACTACCATGTAGTTAGTTAACTAAGTACATGGTAGTGCTGGGAAAGGTACTTGGGATTTGTAGTCAACAATACTGCGGAGAAAGAGGCTGGGAATGCTGGGGAGAGACAGTTTGGATTCTGTATTTGTGTGTGTGTGTGTGTGTGTGTGCGCGCGTGTTGATCAGAGGATCTGTGCTTTATTGATAACCCTTCAGGATTGTTACCGTGAAGTACTTCCGATTTCCCCAGAGACAATTCTGTTCTCACTGTCGCTGCTCTAATCCAGGTTCTTAGGTTCCCATAGCCTCTTAGTTAGGCGCTCTGCTTTGTTCATTGAAGGTTGAATGTGTAGCTTCCGATTTCTGAACAGGTTGATGTTTTCAGTGTTTGGGGTTTTCTACTTCTTAAAACAGTGACTTTTTTCACTACACTCCTGTAGGCAATGCAAAGCTATTAAAATCTAAATTGCTGGGGCTTCCCTGGTGGCGCAGTGGTTGAGAGTCCGCCTGCCGATGCAGGGGACATGGGTTCGTGCCCCGGTCCGGGGTCCGGGAAGATCCCACATGCCACGGAGTGGCTGGGCCTGTGAGCCATGGCCGCTGGGCCTGCGCGTCCGGAGCCTGTGCTCCGCAACGGGAGAGGCCGCAGCAGTGAGAGGCCCGCGTACCGCAAAAAAGAAAAATCTAAATTGCTTGGTAGGTATTTAAGGTCCTCTGTGACTGGTTCTTCTCATGTAGTCTCTCCAGCTCCATTTTCAACTGCATTCCTGCAGGAGACGCACATCACACACACGTCTGTACCCAAAGTTCTCCATTTCGGTTACCCCTCCCCTGGAAAAAAAGCCTAATTGGGCTCTCTAAGCATATAACTTAGATACCACTACACTATGGGACCTTCCCAGGTCTCCCTAGAAGGAACTTATCTCTGTTCCTGTTTCATATTTTTGTTACCATTTTAGTTTGCGTTTTACTCTATGTGGTACAGGGTGCGTTAAACTGTATGTAGTGAATCCGTGATGTTAAGCCAGTATTTTATGCTTAATTTCTTGTAGTTAAGTGGATGATCCTTTGGCGAAATAGCTCACACACACACTGTTGTACTTGGAGGGCCTTGAATCGGTAAAAAGGAGCTGTGCCACATGGTTTTAAAGTTTTTGGTTTTCCTTTCCATCTTTTCTTGGTTTTTAACAACATAGTTTAATATTTCTTTAAGGTATGTTTCAAAGGAACGACTGTTCCCAGCAGCTTTCCCCATGTTTGGCTTTCCAGAGGCAACCACTTGCACCTCTTCGAGCTGGTTATTTTGCTGTTCACCTCCCCATTTTTAGGTAGTATGTCCAAGTTGACTCGCTGTTTCAATTTTTGGCAGTAACTCATTCACAACAATGAATGGTGATGATTTAGTTATTTCCTCCCCAGCTACCCCCCATACTCTTTCTGTTTATATCTTTTGTTTATATTTTGATATACGCTGTATATCAAAATATCCCTGTGTATATTACGTGAACATTATTGACAGCTGTACGTGGTACTATGGACCACGGTAGCAAACTGCGATTACTTTTTTCACCTGCATACCCTTTTCCCTCCTCTGGAGTTAGTTTTTCTCTCTCTTGTCTTCTCTTTCCCTCTCCACCCCAGAGCTTTCCATACTTACCACTTCACATGCTTTCATGATCTTCTACATCTCCTGAAAAGGCAGGCAGATGCATTGGGTAGTTTATGAATTTCATAATTTTGGAAGAAGTCTCTCCTGGAGCCTCCTGACCTGCTCCAGTCTAGACAGACGCCACTAAGTCTACGCACAGCTGTCGCGCCGGGCTCTTCACATGGTCTTTTGGGGGATTCTCTCTACTCTCTACTCTCCATTGAATCTTGTTTCCTTTCTCTTTCTTCTTCACTCACTCCCAGTGTTGCTGTTGAAATCCAAAGTCAAGCGGATTGATTCATTGTACCTTATCTTTTTTCCTCGCTGAGTACTTGATGTGTCTGTTTTCCCCCAGTGTACTGTGCCCTTTCAATCTGAAAACTTATGTCCTGGGAAGTTTTCTGAAATTACCTTTCATGCTCCTCTCTGTTTACTCCTTTTGGATCACTGTTAAATCTATTCAAATCTTGGACCCTCTTATGATCCTTTAATTTTTATATGTTTTCTCTCCTAATTTTTACCTGTCTTTTTTCTACTTTCTTGAAAGATTTCAACTTTACCCTTCATTACAGTTTTGAAATCTTTTGTTTGCTTATTTTTAATTTCCAAAAGCTCCTTTTCTTCTCCCCCCGCCCTGTTTTATTGAGCTATAATTGACATAAAACACTGTGTTAGTGTAAGGTGTACAGCGTGATGATGTGATATATGTGTATATTGCATAATGTTTACTACGAAGAGTTCAGTTAACATCCATCACCACACACAGTGACAGACTTTTTCTTGTGACGAGAACTTTTAGGATCTACTTTCTTAGCAGCTCTCGAACGTACAGTATTGTTGACTGTGGTCCTCGTGACTTATTTATTCTGTTATTGGAAGTTTGTGCTGTTTGACCACCTCACCCATTAATCCCACCCCTTTGTCTTTTCCGAACGTTGTTTCGTTTTAGCCATGTTCTTCTTTCATTGATGCAGTATCTTCTGTCTTTCTGGATATGAACGATAAGTTTATTTTGAAATTTCTTTTGTCATTTCTCTCGTCTCTGACTGGCCACCTTGCAGTCTGTCTTGATCTTTGTTTGCCATGTGAGAGGAGCCGCGCCCCTCGGTTCTATTCCTGTCCGAGGTCCTCCCTGCTGCCCTGGCGCCCAGGAGGAGGGCTGGGGTCCCGCTGTCTGGCCCGCGGCGGGTGCGGAAGCTCCCTTCAGCTCAGCATCTCCCTCTGCCCTCGGCCAGGGTAGGTACCCTGCTTCAGAGACCCTCAGTTTTGGCCTCTCCAGAAAGTAAACTGCAGTCCGGCGGGATTTGTCTCTGTGTAGCAATGACTGCGACTTGAGCAGCTCAGAACAGCGCACACATTCAGTACTGTGGTGAGTGTGGGTGTGGAGTTGGGGCACCGCGCTCCTGGGTTCAGGGTCTCTAGAGGCCGCGGTCGAGGGTGCCCGGGGTCCTCTTCCAGCTCACGTGGCCGGGAGAGAGGTCAGCTCCTGCCGCCGTGGCACCAAAGCCACCGCTCCTTCCAGGCCAGCGGGGGAGCCTCAGTCTTAGGGGAGCCGGATGGAGACACGGCCTGACCCGGGCGGTGGTGCCCACCAGCGTGGCCTTACTCTGCGGGGAGGGACGGTGCTGCCCGGCTCGGGAGTGGCCTCACAGCCGGTCTGGGGACGCAGCTGCTGCTTGTGTGCACTTTTACCCGTCCTCACTGTACAGCCTGTCCCTGCCCCGCCCTGCACTTGCACAGGCGCCACAGCGCCTAGTCTTCTGGGGACTTTACGTGGGACAGTGGGCTTGGCTTGATCTTAGCCTCCCGACAGCCGCTGTAGGATTCAGTCTTGGATGCCAAATCTTTGACCACTTGTCTGTTTATTTGCCTTCTTGCTTCCAGACTTCTGTTGGCCCCATCCTTGTAGGTTTTTGCCTTTTTAGGAAACCCCTTTCCGGTTCTGTGGGTGGTGCTTGAAGAAGGAATAAGTGTTGGTACATGTGTGCAGTCTGCCATCTTGATGCACATGTTCTGAGACAGCCTTTTCCCTCCTCTGGTCTGGCACTTCAGTTAGGTTCGGGTTGGTTTTTTTTTTTCTCTTCCATAAAAGAAGGGGAAAATGAGAAATTAAAAATTTCCCACTTCAGGGGCTTCCCTGGTGGCACAGTAGTTGAGAGTCCGCCTGCCGATGCAGGGGACATGGGTTCGTGCCCTGGTCCGGGAAGATCCCACGTGCCGCGGAGCGGCTAGGCCCGTGAGCCATGGCCGCTGAGCCTGCGCGTCCGGAGCCTGTGCTCCACAACGGGAGAGGCCACAGCAGTGAGAGGCCCGCGTACAGAAAAAACAAAAAAACAAAAAAAATTCCCCACTTCATATTTGTTTATTCTTTAATCTTATTTTCCAGTCATGTATGTGGGCTCTTAGCACGCGTTATGTGCCCCTGAGCGAAACTCCTCACCTTGGGCTTGGAGCAATTGCCGCCTCTTCTCTTAATCAGAATTTGTCTTGCCTTTTGGCCTTTTCTGTAAAACTTATCCTGAATAGATAGGCATATCCTTCAGCAATTAGTTCTCTGAGAGTATATCTCATATAAAATTGGAAATCACTAGCTGACATTTTTGGTAGGACCCTTTTCTGTTTGGGGAGAATGCCCTTTGGTATTAAATGATTAGAATCATTTTAGGAGGCAACTGATCCTAACATGAGGAAGCGCATATGTGCGCTACGTGTGTTCATTTACGGGCCAGAGTGTTGGCTGGCCAGTGGCCCCTGGTGAAAGTCCTGTGCATCTGCTTACCAGTCCCAGTACTGGATGTGTGAGACTTGGGCAGCCGTGAAATGTCACATGTGAACACTACACCTGGGCGTCTTTAGCAGCTGCTGCAGTACCTGACTCGATGAAAGCTTTTATCTCTACTGCTCAACCAGAAGGTGTGCGTAGCTAGCAGCACAGAGATTTGGCTGTGACATTTCGCAGCGGGAAAGAAACCAGACCCTCCCCTCCAAGTCCAGCCTTGTATTTTTGAGATACAGGGCATAGCCTCGCTCATTCCGTCTCTCAGCCCTTTGCAAATATAAACAGCCTTCTTCCCCTTCTGTTCTGGCCAGCTGGGGCCGAGCAAGAAGCCAGTGACTCTCCAAATGCAGTACATAGCTGTGCTCACATCCTGACCCTGTGATTTCCTGGTGGTTCTGAGTTGCAATGGAGACGGAGGGAACAAGGAGGCTGCAGGGGCCCCGGCTTCACAGAGCACTGAGCAGGGGTGGTGGGTGGTGGTGTATCCTCAGGCGGGGGTTGACCTGCCTCTCAGTGCAAGTCAGTTCGGTGATGGCCGGCCCTCCTGGTGCTGTGTGAGCTGGAGTGGAGTGGATCGGAGCTCCGGCGCTGTGTCTGGGACCAAACGAACTTCTCAGCTGCGGAAGTAGGTGTCATGTTCTATACCTGCTTTTTAGCTTTTGTGTTCGCCTGAAGAATTGCATTTATTTCTTTTTGCTCTTTGCAATTTAGGAGCATAACCTTTGGACTGTTATTCAATTGAACTGTTTCTTGTTTCCCAAAACCATCTTTGGTTTTCATTAAGCGGGGGATTCTCATCATTTTTGGAGTTGTCACGTCATCAGCAAAATCCCCTCTCTCCACACTAAGTAGGTACTGTGTGGTGTGTATGTATTTCCAGTTAATTCATTTCTACAAATGAAGTGAATCAATTTTTGCTTTAAGAAATTTTAATAACACCTCTTAGCAGATCACAGGATTTTCTTGTTCCTGTTTAATTCCAGCCTCCATCCAAATGAGAAAGAGAAATAAAATAATAAGGTAGGAGAGGCAGACTAGTAAATGTGATTAAATGAAATTGGTGGTGAGTCTGAAGACAGATAATTTTATCAGAAGCTCCATGGGTGTAGTGGAAAGAATATCAATGTAGGAAAGCCTGGATTGCATTGGCCAGAACTGTGACTTTCTAGCTTTAGGACTTTGTACAGGCACATACATCGCTTAACCTCCTGAATCTGTTTCCCCATCTTTAAAATGGGGATAATGCTACCTTTCCTGATACAGAAGGTTTGGGTAAAGATTGAAAACGTCAAAGTTTATGAAAGAATTGTGGAAATGATAATGTTTCTCTGCAAATGTTGGGTGCTTTTCTGCTTTTGATTTATGTTGGTTCTTGGAGTGGAATTTTAAATGTGCATATATTAGGTTAGAACAAACCGATACCTAATAAATTCTGGAGAATTGAATTCAAACATTATTTTGCTTATTATACTTGGATAAATTTCTGTCTACTTTATTGAGGAGTACTTTGCATACAGTTAAATCCACCCACTTCAGAGTCTTTCATGTTTTGACTCCTTAGGTAAACTGAGTACTTAGATAGATATTTAGGTAAATTGAACAGATCATCTTAGCTAACAGTTGGTATGTAGTAATGTGTATGCCGAGTGGTCTATCAGATCCCCCTGCCTTGATCTGAAAAGTGTTTGCTTCCTGCTCTTGGTGTGTATGTGAGCTGCTTTGGTTTACACTGCTGGGGGGTTTGTAATCTCTCGCTGAACTAGTCTCTCAGCTCCTGGTTGGGGGCGCGGTGCAGAGGAGAGGCTAGGAGGGAGCCCCTGAGTTGAAGGGAGGAGGGAGGAGGACAGGCTGGCGGCGCCCGTCGGTCTCCAAGCTAAAGGTCAGGGGAAGCCTCTGTCATAGGGCTGTAAGTTGGAGGCAGGAGCACTCACAGTCATTTCCTGTGAAAGACTATTTTACATATTCACCCGAAGGTGCAGTAAGTCAGTGGCTCCCTGTGGAAAATGTCCTTGGGCTCTGAAGAGCAGGAGTAAATTCGTCTGAAGTCTCCTCTCCACGACTCTGTTCTAAACCACAGGCTTTGAAAACTGGGCCTCAGTAGCCCAGATGGAGGACCCCCATCCCCTAAGCCCTTAAAGGGCTCGCTTTCTCCTCAGAAGCCCTGTTTTACCCCAGGGTAACCACAGTTAACTTGCCTTCTCTGTTACTTTCTCTGTTACTAGGTGGGTTAGATTCCATTTCTTCTTCTACCCTCTGTAGAACAGTAACACACTGTAATCATGAAAGTTAAAGATGATCGTTTTTAAAAATCCCAGTAATTTAGATCTGTTTAAAGGAGAAAAGAAACGCCCCGTCTCTCATCCTGCAGGTGTAATCACTGTTAACAGTTTGGTTGTGTGGTGTGTCTTACAAAAAATGAGATTGCTTTACATACTGTTAGGGAACCTGCTTTTTCAGTTGTGTACATTATGGATTTCTTTAAACCCTGTTCAGGATGCGTACTTCATCTCATTTAGGAGCTGTATTTATATGCTTTACCACGATTTATTTAACCTATCTTCTAGTGATAATTCAGCTCGTTCCAAATTTTTTTTATCATACATAAGGTTCTTGTAAATATCCTAATATTTTAGCCATGTGCACATGTCCAGTTATTTCCTTAGGTTAAGTTCTGAGAAGCAGAATCTCTGTGTCAAAGGGTATACTGGATTATATTTGAATATCTTATACCTAATCACAGTCTAAAAGAGCTACTAATTTACTGTCCCACAAACAGTGGAAGTGAGCGCCTGTTTCGTCATACAGTTAACACAGAAGGTTTTCAGTGTTTTAAATTTTTGCCAGTCCTTAGAGGTAAAATGTGTCTCATGTTTAATTTGCATTTCTTTGAGTCTAAGCAAGATTGACAGTTTGTTTATTGGCCATATGGGTTTCTTTTGAGAAATGCCTGTGTACTTTCATCCATTGCTGTTAGTATGTTCAACGTTTTCCCAAAGTCAGGATATTAACCCTCGATCACGTACCCCAGCCTTTGATAAACTGTTGATGACATCTTTCTCTTAAGGGTCTTCGGTTTTTGTGTAGTCACATATGTTCATCTTTCCCTGTGTGTGTGTGTAACTTCATTGGTGTCTCAGCCTCGGTTCCCGCAGAAGGAGACTCTTGAGATGAGAATTCGAGCACAAGTAGTTTTTGTAGTGTAAGGAACAAAGGTAGAGGTGGGGAGTGAGACGGAAGGAAAGACTGCCCGTGAAGGACGAACGCCTACTTGCCGGCACTCCGCCCATGGCTGAGGCTGCTCTTGAGAAGTGTTCAGTAGTTTATTCCTGCCTTACGAGAACATCGCACACTAAACCCTGTGAAACAGCTACCAGCATGTGTAGCTGCAGCTCGCAGGCGTCTGCAGGCTTCCTGACGGCTGTCGGCCGGGCTGCGGAGGCTCGGGCCTGAGGGCTGGGACGCCGAGCCTGCCCAGGCCTCCCGCGCTTGCTGCGCTTTGTCCACGGCGTCCCCAGTGTTCAGGTTTTCCTAGGTGCACAGAGAGAGTGCCAGACAGCTGCGGCGGAGGGGGGTCTCACCACCGAAAGAAAGGACCCAGCTTGGGGAGTCTCGCTGTGCCACTTAGCTGTCACTCTGACCGGCCCTATTCAGAGGGAGGGGAATTGGACTCCGCCGCTGGGAGCGGTGTCAGAGGATGGGGGGATTGTGTTGTACAAGTGCCACAGGTTGTTACTTAGCTGCACTTCCTGCCTGCTGGCCCCGACCGAGCAGCTTTTAGGCACCAAGTCGCAGACGGGCAGCTGGGAGTGGACCGGAGCCGGAACGGCGAGGCAGGAGGCTGTGCATGAGACGCTGGCGGCCTCTGTGCAGGGCGGCAGGTTGAGAGGTCCCCGGCCCCACATAGCAGACTCCTCGCTCACATTGCTTTCTAGTTTCTGTTGAAAGCTCTTCGGGTGTTTTCTGTTTTGTTTTGTTTTTTAAATATCTGATGGGAGTAAGAGTCAAACACTTATTTTAGTGGTTAGCCAATTGTGCTAATATTATTTTAAAATAATCTACCCAACAGTTCTCAAACTTTTTAAAAAGTTTCAGGACCCCGTTACGTTCTTAAAAAATTATTACGAACAGCAACAAAGCTCTTGTTTATGTGGTTAATAATTATGGATTTTTACTGCATTCAAAATTATAGCTGAAACATTAAAAATATTAATAGTTCATTTAAAAATCATAAAAGACAGGTTCACATATAACTCTATTTTCCAAATCTAAAAAAACCTAGAAGAGTGACAGTGTTTTATGTATCTGCAAATTGCTTTAATGTCTGACTTGAGAAAACAGCTGGATTGCCCTATCTGCTTCTGCATTCAGACTGTCCCCATATCACCCCTCGTGTAGTCTCAGGAAAACTTCACGGTGCAAATGGGAGAGATAGGGAAAAAAGGCCAATCGTGTTAGAATTAGGAAAGTAGTCGTGCCCTGTGGGCCTGTTGAAGGGGTCTCGGGGAAACTGCCGATCTAGTCATTTTGCCTGATGATGTCAACGCCAGCTTGAGCAGAAGGCGTTTTTACCCTCCAAACCCACCTGGGTTCTGTGCTGAGGGAAGAGGTAGGGGCTGGACCTAGGATGGGGAACACCTGCTTGGGGTGTTGTACTCAAAGTCCCGGAAAGAGGGTGCAGGTTGAGGATGGAGACCCAGCGGCAAGATTGCTAGAAGTAGGAGACCGCGGGGGAGTCTGCTCCAAACTGATGGGCCAGTGCAGGAATGTGGTCTGAGATCCCCTCATACGTTGATTAACCATGTCACCTCCAAAGTGGAACACTTTAAAGGACAGTAAAAATTTAAAATTATTATTAAATAAAAGCTGTATCAGACAATAAAATAATTACATAATTCACACCACATAATAAGCGACCCCAAAATCCCCTGCAGCAGGATAGTTCAGGCGAGTCTGTCTCCGGCGGATGGTGAGCCTCGTTGCGTGAGCACTTCCACTTAATGCCACTGCCCACGTTTCCCACTGTGAGGCCGTCCCCTGCTTGCCCACCTGCAGTCGGAGGTGGCCAGCAGCTGCAGAGTGGAGCCTGCACAGAAGGTGATGAGTGTGAGTGGATAGGAAACCTTTATGAGAGAGCTCTGTAGCCAAAGATGTGTTCCAGAATCTTTTCTTGGAATTGAGTGGAACCTGGTAAGTTCTTTGTTGAGAATTTTGGTGTCCTTTAAATAGCTCTTCCTTGTGGCACTATTGCTTTTGAGCATCAGCGCTAAGGTGTGGAGGGTACAGATGTTAACAAGTGTGCCTTATCCCCCCAGAAGTCTAAATGAGAGGCTCTCTTTCCCCCCAACTGCCTCTCATTTACCCACAATACAGTCACCATCCCGACAGGTGAGCTGGTTGTGCTTAGTAGACCCTGTGGACTGATGAGTGTAAGAGCCAGACTAATAACTGATTTCTGTTTACAGTTGCCCCTTGAACAACGCAGTGGTTGGGGGGTCCCAAGTATAACGTTCGACTCCCCCCAGAACTCAACTACTAATAGCCTGCTGGTGACTGGGAAGCCTTACCAATAACATCGACGTCGATCAACACATATTTTGTATGTTGTATGTGTATATACATTTATTTTATGCCTTCGTGACATACCTAATTTGTCCTTAATTTTTTCGATATTTCTAGGCTATGCAGTTCGGCTGCGAGTTTTTTCAAATTGTCGCAAATCCCCCCAGATTTTTTAATATATTGATTGAAAAAAATACACACATAAGTGGACCCTCACAGTTAAAGCTCGTGTTGTTCAGGGGTCAGTGGTACTCAGCAGTTTTACATCAGTATATGCTGATGTAAGCACTGCACCTGAAAACTCAGGACTCAGCCACGTGACCCTAAGGCTTCTTTTAGTGGCAATAGAGGAGTAAGAGCCTTAGAACTTGACCTGCTCTGACCATTTCTCTTACCTCTCTGGGGAAAAACACCAAATTAGAATTGTTCTAAGTCAGGCTTGTGTGGCTCCTGCAGAAAAGAGCTCTAGGCTGATGCACTTGAATCCTGAATAGCACCTGTTTAACGTGGTAGAGGAACATGGCTTGTGAGGCACGGGGCGTGCTGATCTTTCAGTTCTCTGCACTCTTTCCTGTGTCGTTCTCCCCGCCTCCCCAGTCTGATGTTCTAGTCCCTTGACTTGGGACTAGTTTATCATTTCACTTGCTCGCTACCTACCCCGCACTCTATACCCAATAGTTCAGAAGTTAAAGCACGATTCTTGGCTCAGTTAACTAAAAACTCTCATTA
Organism: Orcinus orca; assembly: GCF_937001465.1. Taxonomy (NCBI): domain Eukaryota; kingdom Metazoa; phylum Chordata; class Mammalia; order Artiodactyla; family Delphinidae; genus Orcinus; species Orcinus orca. Next base: position 5,112,280 of record NC_064563.1, on the reverse strand, counting down.
CTCAGCCGTCCCTCGTTGGGAGTAAGGAACCCCTGAGGGCCATGGTTTTTTAGGTCTGCAATTCTTTCACTATCCCTAAGGGGGTGTCTTTCAAATTATCTTGAAACTAGTTTTAACTAATTTTCTTTTAAAAATTGTGTCTTTATGTGCATCTGATTTTTTTTCAATATTGGAATGTGAATTTACAGAAGGCCCTGTGGCTTTTTTCTAAAGCAGTTGTGTAAGATAAAACTATAATTGAACGGCTAGCTGGGCAGGATTGAGCTTTCGTGGTGTTTTGATATTTCACCTAATTTGGAAACGTTGTCATATAACCCTAGACAGTGGTACGTATTTTGACCAGCTAATTAAACACTGTTAATCACTATCAGGCCTACAGACCTGTAGTCTGTGTGGGAAATGACTAATCTCTAGAGACTTACCATCTGACATAAGAGAGGTCGTGCACCCACATAGCTGTGGCGGTCTGTAAATCACCCACAGACAAATCTGTTCTCGTGAGAACAGGACTTTGGGGGGCCTTGTGGGAAGGCTTCCTGGGGGACGTGGATCGTGTTGTTTTCGATCCTGAGCTTGAGTTCGTTTCCCTCCCATACGTAGGAAAATGTACCCCCTATTTGGACCCACTCTCTTCCAGAGTAACTGCCTAGACACACAGGATACCACTGATGTGAGTTCTTACCCACGTGGGCACCAGCTTTTCTGGGGAGTACTTTAGGTTGGCCCTTGGCCTAGAAGTTCTTTATGAGGGACAGTAGCCAGAACGGTGTGTGCGACGCAGCCCTGCCTTGTGCTCGTGTGAGGAGGCCTCTCAGAGCTACCAGGAAGGATGCACAGGGGAGTGCCCCAGTTCTTCACAGCGCTGCCCAGGCCGCGTCACTAGCCTGCTGATCGCTTGAGTGAGATCTGCTGATCTTTCACGTTCCTTCTGCCACTCGCTTCTAGGTTACGTGGTTACTGTTTTACGAAGATATGCCCAGGACAACACAGTTTTTGGTTTTGTTTTTATAAAATTCCTCTGGGTGTGTTAAGCAGATCTCACGGAGAAGGCGGCTTTCATTCCCTAGAGCATCTGTCTGTTGAGAGGTGGTTGTGGGAGATGAGGATTCCCTCTGGTAAACTGATAAAATAGATTCATGCTATTTTATCGTATTCTTCTTGAATTTCTCAGGAAAAGGAGAGTAAATTAAGAATGGATTTTGAGTAGTATGCTTTGTGGTAGGGAGCGTAGATGTGATTGTGGATCTCTTCCTGTAAGCATTTTCTGAGTTCTGTGTGTACGGTATTGATTTTACAGTCTTAACAGAGCAAGGCATCACCAGGGTTAATACTCGTTTCTTACTGCAGAGAATTACAGACGGACAAGGAGATAGCTAGATAATACAGATAAATGGTCATCTGAGTCTGGAAGATTGGAAAGGAGAGCTGCTCTCCATTGCCACTTCGCTTCTCCAGAGCTGGCTTCTCAAGCTTTAATGCGCTTAGGCATCATTTGGAGTCTTTGTTAAAATGCAAATTCTGATGCCTTAGGTCTGGGGTGGAGTCTGCATTTCTAACAAACACCCAGGGGATGCTGGTGTTGCTTTATTCAGGGACCACATTTTGAGTAGCAAGGGTCTGTAGAACACTAGAACACGTGCAAATCTAACGTTTTTGGTTTTGTTTTGTTTTGGCCGAGCTGCTGCCTGCCTTTGCCTTTGGGGATCTCAGTTCCCCCGACCAGGGATGGAACCTGGGCCACGGCAATGAAAGCGCCGAATCCTAACCACCAGGGAAGTCCCGCAAACCTAACTTATAATAATGACAGCCGTATATGTTGAATGTTTTTTCTGTACTGGGCACTGAGCAGTGGGACAGAGACCAGAGGGTGGGCGCTGGAGTCTGGCAGTAGGGGTTCGAGCTGAAGCTCTTCTCTTTCCTGTCTGATTTTGGGCACATTTTCTCTAAGGCAGGACTCTCAGCCTTGGCGCTGTTGACCTTTTGGCCAAGAGAATTCTCTATTGCGGGGGCTCTCCAGGGCATCGTAGTATGTTGAGCAGCACCTAGCATGTACCCACAAGGTGCCAGTAGCGCCCCCCGCGCCCTGTCCTGTTGGGACATCCAAAACTGCCTCGGAGGCAGCATCACCCCCCCGCCGTGGGGAACCACTGCTCTAAGGCTGCTGTTGAAATGGGGCAATTGGGGGATTTTGTGACGTGCGTGATGCACTTTACATAAGCAACTAGTTTTGCTTTATCATGTCGCTCCTACAGAGAAGAGGAGGAAAGACACATGGACTAGCCAGTCCACAGTCTCTGCCGCATCCCGTTTCCTGGGGACTATCGTTGGGTACTCCAAGTGCCAGTTCTTTATTTTCATGAAACGTTACTCATTGTACTGCGGGATCATAGCAGGGATTCCTTGGGATGTTCAGGTGGGAAGAACCGAGCTGCTAACCAGCTGGTCCTGAGCCCCTCCCCTTTCTCGGGGCGCGCCGGCACACGCTCCCGGCCTGCTGCTGCAGTCCACACGCTCGCGTGCGGCGTGTTTCTTATCTTTCTGTCTCCGGACCTCTCATCCCTCACTTTTTTCTGGGGTGTGAGACTAGATAACTAAGTCGTCTTTCAGGATTATGCCTAAAAGAACATCTGAGTTAGGGTTTTCTATGTTTGTAAGCAAGGGTCATCTCTCCCAATAACAATTAAAAAATTGATCAGGTAGAAATACCATTTCTTAAAATCGATTATAATTTTTGCCTTGCTTTCAGGATATTCTTTATAAGAAATCGGTGATACCTTTTGAAAACTGAAGTGCAACTTTGGTTTCTAACGGTTGAAATGGAAGCTAAGTCTTTAATAAACTAATACTGAGGATGGGAATGGGGGAGGATGGAGAAAAGCATGATTTTAAGACGAAACACAACGAAGCTTAAACGTTGGCTTGTGCAGTTTTCTTGGAGAAGTCGGTCCAGAGGGCACATTTAGATGCCAGTAGTTAGACTGCTCTAATGACAGTTTTTAAGAGTTGGTTTTATTAATTTCTTTGGATGATACCTTAAATGACTTGTTAATTACTTTTTATACTGTTCAGATTCTATTTAGGACCATATGTGCTAAGCGTTAGTTACACCCGTCAGCAGCTCTGTGCTTCCTGTAGCTCCCCAGAGAGTATCTGGGAGACAGGAGAGCTGCAGCATTTAGCGGCCCTTCCCAGCGCTCACTGCCGGGAGGCCCTCGAAGGTGGGAGGCCTGGACCACGGTGAGTGCCTGCCAGCCGGCGGGCTTCATACGACCCCCGCTCCCACTGTTGATGGGTCCGTAGGGCATCAGAAACCACTACAGAAATAAGAAAATACTGTGTCAAAAGTAGAAGTTACTATCATTTTTCTTAAAATGTTTACTGCGGCTGTATTTATTTTGACCAGAAGGGAAAAAACAGAATTAAGGGCACAGTTCTTTCTTTTTGCCTTGTATAAGAGTTCTGTGTGTTACACTTTTTTTTTTTTCCCTTGGCTGTTCCGCGACCAGGGATTGAACCCCGACCCTCGGCAGTGAAAGCGCGGAGTCCTAACCTCTGGACCGCCAGGGAATTCTTTTGAAAAATGTTTGTGTTGCAGATAAACGTTATGTCCCTGTTTAACAGAATCTGGAAGGCAAAGGCATGGGCTCGTTTTCCCTTCTCAGTCTCAGCTGCCTGCAGAGATTCCAATCACAGTTGGGTTTCACTGTCTCCAAACAGGGATGTGTATTTTTTGTTGTTGTTCCCATCTTTCCCTTAATGCCTTAAATTCAGTCCCCACATCTCCCAATTCAGAAGTTTCCATCCCTTCTAATCACTTAGACTGATTAGAATACTTCAACTGGTATTTAAAATTGGAGTTACGTTTCTTGTTGTGAAACCAGAAGTGTCTTCTGTTACAGGGAGGGGGTTGGAAGGCAGGGGGAGGCATGTGCTGACCTGAGGGGTCCAGCCGGTCACTTTATGGAGGAAGGGGTGGGGTGCTTGGACACACTCCCCCCGGAACAGCCTCACGTAGCTTCTCCCTGACAGTGGCCTTCTGAGAGCCAGGGACTTGTGCCCTCGCCCCCTCCCGTGCCCCCCGCCCCCTGCCATGGGTCTGTCTACTCACCTTCTGGACAAGTAGAGCCCAACTTTTCCAGTGAGAATTGGAAGGAAGAAAAAAAAAGCAAAAGTTTTGCAGGCCCCATATCATAATTTTTGTTTTATTCTGTGATTAAGAAAATGCATAAGACAAAAAGCTACGTGGATTCATCCAATAACAGCCTCTGAATAGCTGAAGCTTTTATTCAGGCAGCGTTGCTTGGTCTTTCCAGTGGGTTCTCAGACCCCTCACGGTAACTTCCAAGCCTCCTGGCTGAGGACGCACAGGTTAGGGATGTGTGCTGTGGAATCTCTTGCAGAGCTTTAGCATTTCCACTACATTGGGTGTTACTTCGCTCATGACTTTCCTTACTATAACCCACCTCCATTCTCCACGTTTTTGAAGCTCATGTTGTGTGCTTGATTCTTGAACTCTCTTTCTCCATACTTTTTTCTGAACTTTCCAGAAGGCTCACAGCCGAACTGAAAGCTGATTACAGACAAGTAGCGATCCTGATTTGGATTTCTAGCTGTGTCACAGGTGACAAGCGTGAAATGTTAAAGCTCGCGTTCTCAGCCTGTCGTCCTACTCCCAGTAACCTGTACAAGGGGGTCCCAAATGCAGACCACCTGCTCAGAGGTCCCCAGAGGAGCTTTTTAAATATGTAGATTCTCGGGTTTAAGCTCAGGAGGCCTGGGCTTAAAGGTCAGGAATCTGTAATTTTTAAAGTTCCATAGATTATTTTGATGATGAAATTTCTGTACAGTCATAAAATCTGCTTGTAGTGGCATGTTGTTAGACCTTTGTTCTTCTTTTATCGTTTTTTCTGTACTAAGGGGCCGGCGGAATTGGGCCTCTGCGAACATGTCCCCGCCAGGGTTGGACTGACTTTACTGTTACTTTTTTCTGGGTCTCTCAGCGTCACCAGGCTGACGGGGAAAACAGCATGGCTGCTGATGCGCTAGTGTTCTGGGTGGCCTAGCTTCTGCTCTTGGCCTTGGTTCCTGTCTGTAAGAAGAGGGGTACACAGTAAACGATAGCCTCTTGCCTTTAAGTCTTAGATGCCGTGAGTTCTTATCTAGTTGGATAAGAGAGAATAGTTTGTCTTTTTATCCGCAGCCTCTGTGTCAGTGTCATCTTCATCTGCTCAGTCCACTTTTCATTTAACTCCAGTCTGGTAATCAGGTATCATAGCTGCATCAGCCATGGCTTGTGGACTTTCTGTTCAAGTACATATGCTGGATGCAGACATATAAGCAGGTCAGCAAACTTCAGATGGCCAAGGATCAGTTCTCATCTCAGGCTGTGAAGCAGCAGCAATCAGAGTTGCATCCTTTCACTTGGAGGGGTTACTGCATGTTTTTAGAGGGAGAGGGTGGGTTAAGAGCGCTCCCTACCTTGCACCTTCTGAGAACTGTGGTCAGATGTCATGCAGAATCGGAAGTCGGGGAGTCGTCTTTTTTTTTTAAACTCGAAGATTGGTGTCTGCATATACGTGTGACTTAATATTAGAGACAGTGTTAATTAAACGAGCTCTCTTCCCATATCTGTCCAGTGTAAAACAGGTTTTTAATAGTTGTTGGGAATACCCATCAATCACAAGGATATATTCAGGGACCATAGTATTTGAGCCAGTGGGAATAATCAGATAACTGGAAACGGAGGTGACAGCTGCCATTTAATGGGAGATTACTGTGGGCCTGTTGTTCTGCAGAGATAGTCATGCCCCCCCCCCCCCCCATATTATCAGTATTTTAGTTCTCAGAACATTCCTGTGAGGTGGGTGCTCTAAGCTGAGTAACTTGCTCGAGGTCACACAGCCAGCAAGTGCTCAGTGAGTGTCTGAACGATTTCTACCTCTTGACCAGTTTGGGCCCTAACCCTCCCCATTGGCCCCTATCCTTTGTCTGTATCTTCTCCCTCCTTTTTTGCCACAGCATGTTTTCCCCCCGAACCTGTTTTCTTCGGGTTCTCTTTTACAAGCTCATTCCCCTAACCTATGTTGCTGTTGTTTCTCCCACTCCAAATTTCAGGTTGAAAGAAAAAAATCTCTGGTGGGTTTGAGGAAAGTATAGGGCCACAGGTAGGTTTTCTCTTTATCTTTTTTCTCCCCCCTCTCCCTTCCTGTTCATCTCCTCTTTCTCTTAGAAGGACTTGAACCCCATCTCTAACCAGTTAGCAGCGGGCATGTTGAAGGCAAGCAGTTCTTGTCTTGTGCGTTAGGGAACCTTGGCATCTAGCATCTCTGTCGGGCATGGGCCGTCCGTGAGTGTGTGGGGAGTGGATCCAGTTCACACCATACGTTAGTTGAAAAGAGCCTTGCCTGCTCTGTAGAAATTATGCTGTGTATCCACTGGGATCTACAAGCCTCTCCAAGCGAAGACCTTTTGTTGTTTGGCCAAAACACACTGCTGTCCTCGAAGCGGCTGTTAATAGTTAGGCTTGAGCGTCTCAAGTGAAGCCGTGTCAGCGAAGCCATCCACGCCGTTACCCGTTACCCTGCGCTGTGGGCAGGTCTGTCTGCATCGGCACCGAGACCGTCGCCCAGACTTGCGTCTTCTCTCTCGGTAGCGGAGCTTTACGCTTACTTGTGTGGACAGATGTGTTAGCTAGCCCTCGGAGGTCTTGCTTGTATTTTTGTTTATTAATATGCTTGACTACAGAGCACTCTGTGAGCCGACACAGTGCTGTGGCTACGCGTGAAAAGCGCTGATCTCACGGGTGAGGGTAGCTTAACGTGTAGAGAGAGAACCTGATTGTGGAATCTAATGTGTGCAGAAGTGAAAACTGAATGACTGGTAACTGGATCCTTTGTCCCCCTCCTGCCCCACCCAGCATGGTTTCTGCTGTAAAGAGAACTGCAATCTATTGGACTCCTTTTAGGGTAAGATTATGGAGAAACAAGGACAAGGAGGAAGAGCCCCAGGCAGAGGGTCAGAAAGGAAGCTTTGGTGCTTAAAATGGTCCTCAAAGATGATGTAGCCGTGAGCAAAACTTTGTCACTAATTTAATGAGTTCTGGTGTGCTGAGAGGCGTTTCTCTTTTTGTAAAGTATCGTTTACGTTTACATGTTCTTATGATGTATCAAGGAGAGGGTTTGAGAAGTGAGGGGTTTATTGCTTCTTCACAGTTAAGCGGGCATAGACTGGTTTCAGCATCCTTTTTTACCATATACTTGACCTAGGGCTTGTTGGAGGCCTGCATCAGAGGCCTGTCTGAAAAATACCTGTGTTTTGTGGAGAGAATCCACACACCAAACAAAAAGGAAGGAGAGGCGACCTTTCCCCCTTTGGGGACACACTGTAAACGTGGGGATGCCCCGCCATCTACTCACCTTCTGGTGTATTATTTCACAGCGCTGGTCCCAAAGGCGATAACATCTATGAATGGAGATCAACCATCCTAGGGCCTCCAGGGTCCGTGTATGAGGGTGGTGTATTCTTCCTTGATATCACTTTCACACCAGAATATCCCTTCAAGCCTCCAAAGGTAAGAAACTCCCTGATTTATGCTAAAATTTACATACTCCCATGAAAGGTTATTCAGGCTTTTAAAATTGAGTTGTTAATCGCAAAGAAATAGATTTCTGTTATATCTTGACAAATCCCTAAGTACACTTGAACATACACAAAACACTTCTTTGGGTTGACTTTGCCTCTTTTGGCAAAGACCATTTCTAAGAGTACGTGCTTTGTTTTGATGGGGCTTAAAATCCTGCTAATATTTATAGTAACACAGTCAGCAGCCTATAAATAATCCTCTATTTCCCACTCAACAGAAAAAGTTTCTGAACAGATAAAAATGGTGTCAGAATATCCACGCACTAAAGCAGTTAGAGAATCTCCTACCAGACAAGCCTTGGATTCCGCTCCTTGTCATCTTCTGGTCTTGTTCAGATCCTGCCCCAAGCTTGCGCTTTCTCGTCTAGGATGGGCAGGGGTAGCTCAGTCACTGTCTCCTGTAACACTCAACACTGTGATTCTCATTCGCCCAGTCGGAAGGAAAACCTCTTCTCGGGGATGGGGTGGACTGCTAGGGAAAGAGGTACAATTGCAGCCCAAGAGGTGACCGCAAGTCTGTCACTTCAAAAAAAAAAAAAAAAGTGGTAAAGTGATAGGGTTTTTTCACTTTTGAATGAGTCAGTGTATTTCACAAATAAAAAGTAGGAGACCAGACAAAGTAACCCAGGTTCGTGGGGCTGTTGATTCGTCTGCTGCTGTGGTCCTTACCCACTTGTAGCTCCTTACCTGTGGAGATTCTGTTTAAGTGAATTCTCTGATTTAGGTAGGCACGATTATCTTGCAAGATCTGATATATAAAGGTCAGAAAAAGCAGAAACAAACCTCATCTTCCAATATATTTTTCAGCCTTTTAGGTGTGTGATCATTGTTTGCTAAGCACTTTGTCTTTATGTACCCACTGTGTTTGTTTGAATTAGATTCTAAAGCTTGCTTTGAGGCCATGTAGTACTACCAGCTAACACAAGAGGTCAGCAAACAATTAGCTGTTCAAACTTGGAAACGTTTGGAAAATACTTAATACATTAAAACTGCTAAAGATGAATTCAAGAACTATACAGGGAACTATATCCGATCTCCTGGGATAAACCATAATGGAAAAGACTATTAAAAAAAGAACGTGGGGCTTCCCTGGTGGCGCCAGTGGTTGAGAGTCCGCCCGCCGATGCAGAGGGCACGGGTTCATGCCCCGGTCCGGGAAGATCCCACATGCCGCGGAGCAGCTGGGCCCGTGAGCCACGGCCGCTGAGCCTGCGCGTCCGGAGCCTGTGCTCCGCAACCGGAGAGGCCACAACAGTGAGAGGCCCGCGTACCGCAAAAAAAAAAAACAACATGTATAACTGAGTCACTTTGCTGTGCAGAGATTAGCACAGCATTGTAAATCAGCTATACTTCAATTTAAAAAAAAATACTGAGGTTACCTTGCTTTTTGTTGATGGATATTACTTTTTAAATGAAATTGAAAATCCCTGAGATTGTATCAGCGAACACTTTCTAATCTCAATTTCATGAAATAGTCTCTTACCCTATCTCTTATCAGCAGCCTTAGTTAAACTGTTTTAAAAACAGTTCACTTTTTAAAAAGACCAAATGTCTCTTTCTTTAAAAGTTTTAATTAGGACCATTTAATTGAAGAGGCAATTTAGTAAAAAGTTTGTTTGCTGTTCAGATTTCATTTAACACTGTCTTGTTTTTTAGGTTACATTTCGGACAAGAATCTATCACTGTAATATTAACAGTCAAGGAGTTATTTGCTTGGACATATTGAAAGATAACTGGAGTCCAGCACTAACCATTTCTAAAGTCCTTCTTTCTATCTGCTCACTTCTTACAGACTGTAATCCTGGTAAGGTTAATAATTCTTTACCTTGTTTTATTCCTCCTCACCTGGAAAATGGTTATTTTCCACGTAAACTAAGATTTTCTAAAGATAAAGTTCAGATTTTATTTTTGAATGGGCTTTCAAGGGACAAAAACTCATTGCTTTTCAAAGCAAGTTCTTATCAAGAGTTCAATCTACTAGGTGAAAAATGCAGCGGACTTCACCATTACTTGACGTGTTCTAGCAACAAGGTGTTATAAACTGAAGACTTAAAAAGATTGCCTTAGGTTTTTGCATCTTCATTCTCTGCCCTTTACTTTTTTTCCCTTTTTGCGTGTTTCCCATGCAGAAACGGCACGCACACTTGGGAATGTTGTCACCCACCCTCTGCCTGCGGGTCTGCTCAGCACCTGCCCACAACTGCTTACTGATGTGGCGTTGTTTCTCTGCTGCACACTTAGTGATTACCAGACTGTGGTTTCGTCTGGGCCTTAATTTCCTCTTATTAAAGACTTTTTTTCTAGATAAAGAAATATAAATTTAATTACTAAAGATTTTATTTAGGTTTCAGAGGAACACTGTACTTAATCGGAAGTACAGGTTCTGACCTGGCAGCTTTGGGTCTTTGCGGGTCAACAGAGTAGAGAGGTAAATAGCGTTCGCCTGCAGTAGCCCTGAGGCCTTCACAGCGCTCAGTGTCACAGGTGGTGCCATCGAGCAGGTGGTCCTGTGGGCACAGCTGGGTGTTGTTCACTGCAGCCTAGGGCCTTGCGCGTCCCGTGCCCCGACGCGCAGGAGCAACACCCTTCCCGTGGGGGTGGTGGTCGGGGGAGAGACGGAATGAACTAAGGAGACGGGGCCAGACCACTCTGTCTGGATCAGGATCCCCCTGCATCCATGCTGTTTTTTAAAGGCCAGGAGGAAAAGTATCCCAAATGGTGGAGTGGTTTGATCACAGCTCCTCTGTCCATTTCCTTGCAAGCTGTCACTAGCTTATTTGCTGAAACTTAACAATGTTCCTTTCCCTTCTTCGAAGTAACGTACATTCTTTTCTTCCAGCCGACCCCTTGGTGGGAAGTATTGCCACTCAGTATATGACCAACAGAGCAGAACATGACAGAATGGCCAGACAGTGGACCAAGAGATACGCTACATAAACTGGGTTGTCACAATTCTCTACATTCTTTGTCTGTCACAGAGAGAGCTGCTTATGATTTTGAAGGGGTGGGGGAGGGTGGGCGTTGGTGAAGAGTAGGGTATTTCTATAACAGATATTATTCAGTCTTATTTCCTAAGATTTTGTTGTAACTTAAGGTATCTTGCTACAGTAGACAGAATTGGTAATAGCAACTTTTAAAACCGTCATTAGTTCTGCAGTATGAGCTGAAATGCAGTACAGAGAAGAATAGACGTTTGGGTTCAGTTGCTTGTAGTCTGTAAATCTGAAACAGCTTAATTTGTACAGGTTACACACCTGGCCATTTATGTAAAGTCCTTCCAAGACTACAGTCTTTTGTTTTAAAAAATTGGAATTTGTTTTCCCTTCTTGGAGGGGAACAGTGATATTTAACAGCTTTTAGAGACTGTCATCTCATATATACAATGGAACATGGCTATAAGACACCATATAGGAAATATGAGTAGTTATGTACTTTATTTTATATGCCAGTCTACTTTCTTGTGAAAAGACAGAGGTTGAATCAGGACTTGTGAAAACCTGTAGTAAAATACCTTAAGCTGTTAACTGTAAGGCGTGGAATAGGAGTTGCTCAGTGGATTGGTTCTATGTTGTGGACTGCCTAAGTCTGCATTTGTTACTGTGCTAATAAACAATATTAAAACCACTGCCTAACGCTGCTGTATTCATTTACTTCCTTTTGCCTTTTTTGTAGTTTCTTTCTTCTTGATAGATCTTTGCTACTCAAACAGCCTAGAAGGTAATGCAGACTGTGCGCGCTGGTGTTGTCTACCCAGCACGTGTGTTAGGATTGGTACGTTACTTGGATTTATCCAACAGCCTTGCAAGATAGGTGCCTTAGGGAAGGTTAGATAATCTAACTCATGATCTTCCAAAGGCAGAGTTCCGCTGTATCTTCGTCAAAGCATTTTCCAACTTGGAAGCGCTGTGGTGGTAAGTGCGTGCGTGAAAAGTGGGCTCTCATGGAGAAACACCCCCGCCACAGTGGAGGGAGCCTGGCGGGACCTAGGTGCACACACCTGCTCCAGAGAAGCTCGTCCAGGGCCCAGGGCGGAGGTACCTGCACTCTCATGACGCATTTAAAAAGAACGCGGTCACTCTGTGTACTAACGGATCTAAGCTGCATTCAGCAGACGAGCAAACTGCAGGATCTATTATATTATTTTTAAAAAACTGTAAAAGTATTTATCCATCTATGTAAAAAAAGAAAGAAAAAACAACAAAAAAAAGCTAGAAGCCCAACACCGGGAGAAAAGGCAGGAAATGAGCTGACCATATCTGAGTGACAATTGTTTTACCCAAAGAAACATGATGAGAAATGTTAAATAATTCTAAATCGGCTAGTGCGGCCGCCACGTAAGTAAGTTTTCTATCTTTATATACAGTAGTTCTTGGCTTGCACTCACTGAACTGAGCCAATTGAGTTTTTTTTTTTTTTTGTGGGAGGGTGGCTGCACTGGGTCTTCATTGCTGCGCGTGGGCTTTCTCTAGCTGTGCCGAGCGGGGGCTCCTCTTCGTTGCGGTGCGCGGGCTTCTCACTGCGGTGGCTTCTCTTGTTGCGGAGCACGGGCTCTAGGCCCGCGGCCTTCAGTAGTTGTGGCTCATGGGCTTCAGTAGTTGTGGCCCAAGGGCTCTAGAGCGCAGGCTCAGTAGCTGTGGCGCACGGGCCTAGTTGCTCCGCGGCATGTGGGATCTTCCCGGCCCAGGGCTTGAACCCGTGTCCCCTGCATTGGCAGGAGGATTCTTAACCACCGCGCCCCCAGGGAAGTCCCACCAAGTGAGTGAGTTTGAATTCACTGAACCGCGCCTTAAAAGTATTCAAGATACTGCTATTTACTAGACGTTTTAACATTTCTTTGCTGGACAGCTTATCTCATACTTTATATTGAAAACTAATAGTGCACTGTTTTCACGGTCAAAACCACTAAGTAGCTTGCTTCCGACTTTACAGTTAGTTAACAGTATTGTCAACTTGCTCAACATAGTCAGCCCCGCTACTCAGATCTTGCCAAAATCTTCAGAGAACCATAGCACAAACTCAGATACCTAACTAACTTGAAGACGACTCCAGAAGGTATGGTATGCCTTGTGGGAAATGGAAGCGTCACTGTCCGTAAGTGTTCAGCAGTTTCCTACAGAAGGAAGCACCAGCTGGAACGTATTTACACCACCTACTCAATTCATGCTAAGCATAATTTGAACAAAGCTAAATCACAGGTTTAGCAAGATCCCTACCAGATAAAATTTAGCTTAACTTAGTACCCAGATTGTTTACTGTTGTGATCCAATTTGGACACACACAAAATGTCCTTTCATAATCCTAGACCTTAGATGATGAGTGAACTTTTCAAAAACAAAATTAACATTTGAGCGGGTAAGTCTGCATAAAGTTACACAGAATGACAGCTTCTGAGACGGGTTAAAGGTGAGGGGAGCTACTCACAGGTACACATGCATACCACCCAAATTTTATTTTATTCTTTTGGCAAATGCAACATAATACAGATAACAAAGGTGCTAATTTTAGGGACAAGTCTGAAACAAGGAGAACGCAAATATATTATTTCATGTCAGGGAACAGTAACTGAATCATAACTGGAAGTGCATTAAATTACTTCCCCAGGGTCTTCCTAAGGACCAAAGGTAGACAGAAATGGCCTGTTTTACATAAGTTCACAGACACCTCGAGGCAGTCACCATTCAAGGGACAGTTGTGCACCCTAGGGTTTAGTTCTCAGAGCTGGAGTTGCCTTTGCTTCTCCTCCCAGGCAGAGGGAAGCTCGGTTTGCTCTGGGGCTGGGAGAGTTTGCGGGCTAGCAGGGTGAAGGGCTCGATCAGGGTCTTGCGGTCTGTGACCGTCACCTCCCACAGATGCACCTTCTCACTCCTGGCCCACCGCTGTGCCACTTCGGCGTCCACTTGTCTCTGCTCAGAAAGGTCAGTTTTGTTTCCTAACACGACAATGGCCACCTGAAAGAAACGGGTAAAAAAGATCACACTTTGCCAGCATCAGTTCCTAGACAAAACGGAGGAAGAAAACTGTCCCATTTAACAAAGTGCTTCATCCAAACTGATCCTCAGGCGTGAGGCTGAAGGGTAAAGGGCATTACCTCACCCCTCCTCGCTTGGTGTATCTCCTTAAAAACGCAGATGCTCTACAGGCTGCTGACTATGCAACAGCTGAAGTTACTCAACTCCGGGTACGGCTGGAAGACAAACTTGGGGAAATCACTATCGGAAGACAGACTTGGGGAAATCACTATCGAGGGTACAGATAACAGTTTGACTGAGGTGTGTCTACATTTCAGTTTAGCTCTACCTGCTGTCTGGGAAACCTGCGATACGTACTTGAAGATACAACCACGGAACTTCTGGAGCCGTGAGAGGTCTGCAGCCCTGGGGCCTGAGTTCCTTGAGAACGGGAATTGTTGTGCCCGCAGGGCACAGTGGGGGAGGTGTCCTAGGTGTCCTAGGCTCGGGGCCACCTCCAACGCGGTCCCTTCCTAGAAACCCTCAGGCCGAGGGCTGCTGCTTCTGCCTTGCGCCCCCTGTCCCCTGCTCCCCGGCCCGGCTGTTGCTGCCCATCCCAGCGCTGGCCCGTGGTCACCCCACACGCTACTCCCGTCATACTGGTGGTGATTTCAGCAGCCCTGGGGGTGACCCGATAACCTCATCCCTCAGCTCCTTGACTTCAGAGATCCTAACTGCCCTCCTGACCTCAGCCACTCGCTCCCACGAACCAGGACAACCACTCTCCTCTCTGACCTCGAGTGCGGGAATCCCGCTCCGCCCGCTGCCTTCCTGGTTCATCCCCCGCACCCCTCTGCAGCAATCCCGCAAGCACCGCAGGGACCCACGAGCCCCAGCGCTACCACCTCTGTCTCGGTCCTGCAACCCCGCTGCTGCCCTCGGCGCTCCCCGCGCCGAGCTTCTCCTCGTTCGCTCCCTCGCCATCGTCATCACGCCGTATGCCCCCGCCGCCACCTCGGTTAAGTTGAACTCTTAACTGTACCTTTTGCCGACACCATTTACCGAACGTGGCGGGAGAAAACACAACCCCGCTGGCCGGTCCCGGCTCGTAACCACCGACCTCCAGCGCGCTGCTGTTCTCCAGCAAACACATCACGTTCCCGCCACTTCCCCTGGAAGGACGGCATCTCCTACCTTGGTCCTCCTCCAACCTCCACCGTTCCCTCTGCCTTCCCCGTCTCACCCTCAGCTGATGTCCACACTACGTCAGCAAGAAGACAGGAGCAACTAGAAGGGAACTGTCAGGTGCTTCCACCGCCACGTCTACCAGCCCCACGGTCCTCTAAGCCCATGTCCCCACGCTCTTCAACCTGGACAAGGTGTCACTCCATCGGCTATCCCCTCACCTGCGTCTCTCCGCTGAATCATCCCACTGCGTACAACCATCTCTCTCATCTGAAAAACAAAACCCTCTGATACATCCTTCTCCAGCTCCTCTCTGTTCCCCTTTTAGGGGACAATATATTTACCCTTTGACTCAAAACTCTTTCAAAGAGCTATGTTTGCTGTGCTCAACTCTCTCACATCCAGTCCATCAGACTCTGTCTCACCGTTTCACTAAAACTGTCGTCGTTGAGATCTCCCAAGTTACTAAAGCTGGCCACCTCTCGGCTCTTTTGATCTGCCTTTAGTATCTGACATAGCTTGGTCACTTCCTACCTTTTAAAGTGCCGACTTTACTTGCCTTCTGGGTCACCCTTATCTCTTGGTGTTCCTCGTACTTCAAAGGCCACTTTGTAGACTCCTTTGCTGCCTTCTCACTTCTCCAGCTGGTAAATGTCAAAGTGCTCTAGAGCGAGAGCATCTGAACTAAACTCTGCTTCTCACCTTGTCCCTCAAGGTGAAAGTCAACAGAGTAATTTTTTTTTTTGGCCGCACAGCATGCGGGATCTTAGTTCCCCAACCAGGGATCAAACATACGCCCCCTATAGTGGAAGTGTGGAGTCTTAACCACTGGACCACCAGGGAAGTCCCAGAGTGATCATTTTAAAACAAAACAAAAGATGAGACTTCCTGAGAGAGTGGCATGGACATACATACACTACCAAATGTAAAATAGACAGCTAATGGGAAGCAGCCGCATAGCACAGGGAGATCAGCTCGGTGCTTTGTGACCACCTAGAGGGGTGGGATAGGGAGGGTGGGAGGGAGACGCAAGAGGGAGGGGATATGGGGATATATGTATGCGTATAGCTGATTCACTTTGTTATAAAGCAGAAACTAACACCATTGTAAAGCAATTATACTCCAATGCAGGGGGCCTGGGTTCAATCCCTGGTCAGGGAACTAGATCCCACATGCATGCCGCAACTAAGGAGCCCGCCTGCAGCAACTAAGACTTGGTGCAACCAAATAAATATTAAAATAATAATAAAAATAAGTCAAAAGAGGTTCAACTTCGTTCACATTAAGGACAAATGAAACTATGAAAATACCATTTCACCCAGAAGAGTCACAAAATCCAAAAATTTAACCACACACTGTTGTCAGGACTGAAGAAACAGGCATTTTCATACCATTCCTATGGACAGTAACTTGTCACTATATTTACCTTTAACTCAAGAACCTAACTTCTGCTGGTTGATCTTTCAACTCTACGTTAAAATGTACAAAATAACAAATGTCTAAGATTCTTCACTGCAGCATAGTTCATGATAGCAAATGACCAGAGAAAACCTAAGTCCCCATCAATCTGAGACTGGTTAAATAAGTATGATACATCTACAGCCACACAGTGAATACTAGGCATCAGTTAAAAAAAAAAAAAAAAGGAATCTGAGTACTGCTATGGAAAGAACTCCAAGATATATTACATGAAAAATACAAGGTGTGGGGGGCTCCCCTGGTGGCGCAGTGGTTGAGAATCTGCC
The DNA here is from genome assembly GCF_937001465.1 of Orcinus orca. NCBI lineage: Eukaryota > Metazoa > Chordata > Mammalia > Artiodactyla > Delphinidae > Orcinus > Orcinus orca. The sequence goes on along the minus strand of NC_064563.1, from coordinate 5,095,761 downwards.
TGCCAATGCAGGGGACACGGGTTCGAGCCCTGGTCTGGGAAGATCCCACATGCCGCGGAGCGGCTGGGGCCATGAGCCACAACTACTGAGCCTGTGCGTCTGGAGCCTGTGCTCCGCAACAAGAGAGGCCGCGACAGTGAGAGGCCCGCGCACCGCGATGAAGAGTGGCCCCCGCTTGCCACTAGAGAAAGCCCTCGCACAGAAACGAAGACCCAACACAGCCAAAAATAAATAAATAAATTTATTAAAAAAAAAAATACAAGGTGTACAACAATATGCTACCTTTGGTACAACAGAGAGAAAAATAAGAAAAAATTATATACATTTCTGTTTGCTTGTATTTACACAGAGAAACTCTGGAAGGACGCCCCCAGACTAGGAAAGGGGTAAAACATTAAAACAGCATGCTTGAGGTACAGGACACAGACGGTTGAACCCAGGGGTGGGAACAAGTTCACTAGAGTCCTCTCTATAGATCATTTTCATTTTTGAACCATGTGCAACCATTACCCTTTCAATTTTTTAAAACAGACATGAAAACAAGTGCGTGCCACCCAAGCTAGACCCTGCCATCCCTTTGCCTCCCATCCCGAGGCGCCCTCAGCTCTGCCTCCTCCCAGCCCCGCCCGCTCTGGCCTCAATGCTGCTCCTGGCGCAACATGCTCCCGCCCCCGCCCCTGCTCAGCTGGGGCCTCCGCCTGGAGCAGCCTCCTCTAGACATCGGCTTGTGCCCTTCCCTCACACCCTTCAAATCTCTGCTGCAAGTCACCTCACCAGGCCTCCCCGTATCACCTACAGAAAGCAGTGCCCTCACTCCCCACTCTGCTTGACGTTTCTTCCTACACTGCATCACTCCTCACAATACATACTTGTTCGTTGTCCCTCTCTCCCCCACCCCCCAGACAGAAGCTTTATGGCAACAGGGACTCTGTTCTATTCTCTACTGTATTCCCTCCGCCTCACCTAGAACAGTGCCAGGCACATAGCCCAGTAAGCATCTGCTATCAAAACTACAATGAGGTAGCACCTCACACTGGTCAGAATGGCCATCATCAAAAAAATCTACAAACAATAAGTGCTGGAGAACAGGGAACCCTCCTACACTCTTGGTGAGAATGGAAATTGATACAGCCACTATGGAGAACAGTATGGAGGTTCCTTAAAAAACGAAAAATAGAACTACGGTATGATCCCGCAATCTCACTCCTGGATATATATCCGGAGAAAACTCTAATTCGAAAAAATACATGCACCTCAATGTTCACTGCAGCACTATGCACAGTAGCCAAAACCTGGAAACGACCTAAATGCCCATCAACAGATGAATGGATAAAAGTAGACATGGTACATATACACAATGGAATATTACTCAGCCGTAAAAAGAAACAAAATGCCATCTGCAGCAACATGCATGCAGCTAGAGATTATCGTACTAAGTGAAGTAAGTCAGACAGAGTAAGACAAATATCATATCACTTATATGTGGCATCTAAAGTATGACACAAGTGAACTTATCTACGAAACAGAAACAGACTCACATAGAAAACAGACTGGTGGGTGCCAAGGGGGAGGGGGTGGGGGAGGGATGGAGTGGGAGGCTGGGGTGAGCAGATGCGAACTATTATATACAGGATGGATAAACAACAAGGTCCTACCGTATAGCACAGGGAACTATATTCAATATCCTGTGATAAAGCAAAATGGAAAAGAATTTTTAAAAGTATATGCATGTATAACTGAATCATTTTGCTGTATGGCAGTAATTAACACAACATTGTAAATCAACTCTACTTCAATAAAAAATTTAAAAATAAGCATTTGCTGAATGAATGTGCTTCTTAACTCCCCATAATAAGCATATGAGAAAGGTACTATTATTCTCCTTATTTTATAGATAAGGAAACTAAGGCAGAAAAGTTGAGAAGCAGAGCTAAGATTCAAGTATCAAGTACATGAGTTCACTGAACTATACTTCTAACTTTAGGGGGGCAGGGAGGGAAATCTGGGGGATTCTCCCCCAAATAATAACAGCACTTATCTGTCTCAGTGAGAAAGATGGGAAACAGGTAGAGAGGAGCCTTCATTACTTACCTTTTTATATCTTTTGAAGACTGAACCTTGTGAACGTTGTTATCTATTCACAAAGTAAGTTAGTATTCAAAATAATAAAAATAATTAAAATATCAACAACCCAGAGGTCCTTGAACAGGTGAGTGGTTAAATAAACTTCGGTACATACACACCATGGAAAACCACCCAGCGAGAAAAAGGAATGAACGACTCATACACGCAGTTACCTGGTTGACTCTCCAGAGAATTATGCTGAGTGAAAAAGGCCGATACCAAAAGGTTACAAACTGCGATTCCATTTACGTTAACACTCTTGAAATGACAAGGTTACAGAAATGGAGAACAGATAACGGTTAAGGAGGGAGAGGGGATGGGAGTGGAATGCGTGAGGCCGTAAAAGGTCCCACGAGGGGTCCCTGCAGTGCTGGAAAGCTTCCCTCACTGTATAAACGTCAGTACCTCGGTTGTGTTATTTTACTATAGTTTTGCACAGTGTTATTAGCATTGGGGGAAACTGAGTTAGGGATCTATTATTTCTTAAAATTGCATGTGAATCTACAGTTACCTCAAAATTAAAAGTATGACATAAAAAATACATAAAAATTAGGTTAAGAACACCTAGCCAGTGCTGTTAATGGGTTCATTACACGGTTCCCTAAACCCTGAGGAGTCAGCCATGCCAAGACCCAGAGAAAGACCTGCGATGAGAGAGTTCCAGGCAGGGGAACGAGCCACTGAGAAGGACTTCACAGGGGGACAAAATTATCATGCTGGAACAGCAGAAAGTTGACCACTGGAGTACAGTGACAGAGGAACAGAATGCTAAAGGTGAAAGGACAGCCATGGGCCAGATCATCTAAAACTTTACTGACCATAGTAAGAATCTTATTTTCAAATGGTAAGTGGATAGAAGCCACTAATTATTTATTAGTTCTTTACACTTCTTTTTTTTTTTTTTTTTAAGGCTAAGGACAATCCTATTTCTCCAAGAAGACAATAAAAAGCCCTAGGAAACAATGATCCCAAATAACGTGAAATGAACTATGTAGTATTTGCAATATGGAGTCATTAAAATTCAAGTTGTACATGGGAAGAAGCAAAGGCAGAAAGTCAGATGCTGGTCCTGGTTGAACTCAGTCCTGTATTTCCTGGGCTAGGGAAAAAATCATGAAGATTACAGATACTGTAAATACAATTTAATGCTTTTAAAATATTTTAATTGCCCAAAAGCCCATGCTACCATTTCAACATTATAATTCATAGCTGGCATTTTTTAACATACCCACTTACCTCTTTTTTGTCTTTGAACTTATCAATTTCTTTTTTCAGAAGCTCCACTCTTTGAAAGGATTCAAGGTTATTCACACTGTACACAAGAACAAAGCCATCAGCAAATGAAAAATAATGCTTTGGCAGCTCCACGCCTTCCTGTAGGCCTCTGGTGTCGTAAAGATGTAACTGTTCCTTGACTCCCCGATCCGTTTCCACTGAAGCCATATACACATCTTCCATTGTTTCACAGTCCTCCATTCCTGGGGTTAAAAAGGAATTACTTTTACATATACAAATATCGAATTATTATGTTATTCACCTGAAACTAATACAATGTTATGTCAATTATGCCTCAATTAAAAAAAAGCCTTTACTCTTTCTGGATAACTCAATACCAATTGTTGAGTACTTTCTCGTCCTTTAGAAGGTGGCCTTCTAGGTTCCTTATTTACTACACATAATCATATTTCCATTTACTAGCTTCTTTAAAATGAAAGGTAATTGTTACAGTAAATGAACAAAGTGCTTTTTAAGATTATTTCTTCTATATAGACATAAAAAAATAAAAATTTGGCAGTGAGATTTACTATTACTTATTTTTCAGAAGTAACTTACAAGAGTCAAAGAACTTACTATCTCAATTGGAGAATTAAGGGCTGATTTTTAAAGTACCTTCAACAACTAAGTGGCCCCATTTTCTTTTTATTTCTTTTTTTTTTTTTTTTTGCGGTACACGGGCCTCTCACTGTTGTGGCCTCTCCCGTTGGGGAGCACAGGCTCCGGACGCGCAGGCTCAGCGGCCATGGCTCACGGGCCCAGCCGCTCCGCGGCATGTGGGATCTTCCCGGACCGGGGCACGAACCCGCGTCCCCTGCATCGGCAGGCGGACTCCCAACCACTGCGCCCCCAGGGGAGCCCCCATTTTCTTTTTCCTCAGCGCCAAGGACAGGACCTGGGTAAGTTTGATTTTTCTCTGTACAATTTCCACTGTTTCCAGGGTCTGTTTCAAGGACTCAGAAATGTACATGTCCAGTCTGGGTCTAGGCACCAGGCCTTAATTCCCAAGTACCTACTGTGCACTTTTGTGTGAATGTCCTCCAAGTCCTTCAAACTAACAGGACTTGTTATCTTTCCTGCCCCACCTGCCCCTCCTCCTTGCTTTTGTCCCTTGATCACCATCCACCTGGTCAGTCTTCAGCGTTCTCTTTGAACAAGGAAAGTATGGGTGAATGTGGTCCTAAATCAGCCACTCTACACCTGAGACATCTGTTCGATCCACTGCCTGCTTCCACTCCCCCTGGCTTGCTCCCTTCACCTGAATGACTGCAACAGCTCAGGAAACACCTGGTCAACACCTCATCCTTTCCAGGCTCTGCTGAAACGTCAGCTCTGTAGATTTTCTTCAGATTATCCACTTCCCTCCATCCTGCTCTTACTGTGCCTTGTACAGGTAATACCACTTCACCCTAAACTCGTTTCGTATCTGTCCCCTCCGGAGCTGCAGTGGAAACTCCTCGAGAGCCAGGACTGTGGCTAATCTCTCTTCGGAGCTCTGAGGACTAACGAATTGACTTACATACATAGAAAGTCCTTAGTAAACGTCTGAATGAATGAATGAATGCGTGAGCTCATAACTGGTGCCCCAATTTCATTCCCCTGCTCACCTGAATGATGAGCCCTGTAAAATCCATTTGACTTTGCTCCATTTCTGTGGGTTTTGTCTCTTCTACTCACCTAGAACTTCCTCAAGAGAAACAACACTTCTGTGTACACAGCAAGTATGCAACAACCATTTGTGGATGAGGGGATTAAGGTGAGAAGATGAACACTTTGAATGTTAATGACTAGTGCAAGAGGTAGTCTATGGAGACATAAACTTATTGGGCTTCGATTACAAAAAATTTAAAAGCAAAAACTACCAAGACTTTTGTTCTGTCCACCAAAAGCCAGTCTGGTTCCCTTCCTTCTCCCATTAAGCTTAGACCTTTTGAGATTTTCTCACCCTATACATCAAGTGAAGCTACGACTCTGCATCTCCTCTGCCACTCCACGCCACCTCTGTCCTAGCAGGAGACTAAGGCTGCACTTCTAGAAAGGGTAAAACAGGCTGCTGAGATGTGGGACAGAGGGTATGAGTCCGCAGTGAAAACAAGGGGCAACTCAGTGACGTGCCCCCTCTGCTCCCAAAACTTCGGCGGCCAACTCTTTATCCTCTAGGCGGAGGGATCTGGGGAATCTGGCCAGTGAAAACAGAGAAATCCTAAATATGCTAACCTCTGAGGTAAACCAACAAATGCCCCACCCAGGTCACCTTATAATGAAGCAAGGTCATGAATCCTATCCGCATGCTTAGAGCTTTAAATTAGCTTTTCAGTTCTCCATTCTTAATTACAAGCAGACAACCAAGGATTACCAGATACCTGAGAAAGAGACCAAAATTCAGGAAAGAGCACCTGAAAAGAAAAAGACTGTGCAAAGAAAAGAAAACAGACCAAAAAACTACCAAATATTATACTCAAAGAGATAAGATAGTGCATCCATGAAATAACAGGATACTAAGAAATGAAAACTCAGTAGAAGGGCTGAAAAATAAAGATGGGGAAAATTCCCATAGAGTGGAACAAAATGCTGAGAAATTTCAAACAGAAGAGAAATTTTAAAAATCAGAGGACGAGTCCAGAAGATCCAGCATCCAAAAAGAGAGCTCCAGAAAGAGAGAACACAGAAGAGAAATAATTCAGAGCTGAAGAACACACATTTCCACATTGAAAGGGAGTTCCAGAAAGAGAGAACAGAGAACACAGAAGAGAAGTAATTCAGAGCTGAAGAACACACATCTCCATATTGAAAGGGCCCACCAGGTGCCCAGCACCGTGGATGAACACAGACTGATCCTATGATACACCACTGCGAATTTCAGAGCACTGGGGAGAGAGCCTACAAAAGCGTCCACATCCGAAGCAAAAAGAATCATGATGGCTTCTGGCCTCTCAGAAGCACTGGAAGAAGATATTAGAATCTGGTAAACTGAAGGTACACAGGGTCTATGAGCCTGCGATTTCATTCCTAGGTATATCCCCCCAGACCTTGTCCAAATCATAGCTGGGATACGTGTATAAGACTCTTCACAGCAGCACTATTTCTAATAGCCCCAAACTGGAAACAACCCAAATGTTCATCAAGATACAAGAGGTAAATAGGGACTTCCATGGCGGTCCAGTGGATAAGACGCCACACTCCCAATGCAGGTGACACGGGTTTGATCCCTGGTCAGGGAACCAAGATCCCACATGCCACATGCCACACGGGGCGGGGAAAAAAAAAAAAAGATACAAGAGGTAAATAAATGGAGGTATACTGAGACAATATACCTATCGTGAAAATTACACCACACCTACTTAAAACAATATGGATGAGTCTTACAAATATAATGTTGAGTGAAAAAAAACAAACACTGAAAAATTTATACAGTATGATTCCGTTGATATCAAGTCAGTAAGAGACAAAAATAAACGATGTCATCCAGTGATACATACACAGGTGGCAAAACAATAAAGAAAAGAAGGGATTAACCAAAAGTCAAGGGAAGGGCTGAGTTTTGATTGAAGAGAGGAACACGGGGAGCTGACGAGAGTACCCGCGGTCTTCTACCTTTTGACCTGTGCGGAGGTTATGCAAAGGTTTTGTAATTATTCATTAAACCACATGCGTGTTTTATGCACTTTTCTATATGTATGATGCATTTTATAATAAAAGAAGGAGAAAAGATGATAATGGACCAATGCTTTCAAAATTTTGGAAGGAACTTATTCTCCATCTAGAATCCTATACCCATCAAAATTATAACTCAACTGTGAATGAAAGTAAAGACATTTTCAAACACGTGAAGCCTCAGAATACGTATCATGCACATTTTCTCAGGAAACTCTTTGAGGGAGGCCCGCCATCAAAATTAACATGTAATCATAGAAAGAGGAAGACACCAGATTCGGAAAACAAAACCTCACATGAGAGTAAAGGGAAGCATAGGGACAACAGTAAATACCTTTATTCAGAAGCCCCAGGATTACTACTGTGCACCAGGCATAGAGGGCATTCTGAGGGCTGTCATCACCCGATGCCTCATCCCATTGGGCAACCTTTTCAACCCCCAAAAGAGCACTGCAAGATGTGCTCCACCAAAAGAAGGGCGTAAACAGAAGGTGACAGGAGATCTAGGAAACAGGAAATCAAACCCAGGAAGAAAGAAAAAGTAAAAGGAAGTTCTATGTTGTACAATAGGCCCAGATAAGAGAACGCTAGCTCCTGGAAAAATATCCCCCCAAAAAAGGGCGGGGTGGATTACTGATATGATTGACCTCTTGGAGAAGTGAGAACCATCTGGACATGTGGAAGAATCAGCAAAAGGTATGAACAAAACTAAACAAGTGATAGAGCAAATATTAGCCTCCATAAGAAGAAAAAGAAAGAAAAGAAACAATCATAGTACATAATACTGCTCAGCTGAGAATATTTACATGTGCCAGCAGTTGTCAAAGTGTCCCTTGAGGTCTCCTTTCAGGGAACCCATATGGGCAAAACTATTTTCATAATAATATAAGACATTTGTCTTTTTCACTGTGTTGACATTTGCGCTGATGATATAAAAGTAATGATGGGTAAAACTGCTGGTGCCAGGACTTCCCTGGTGGCACAGTGGTTAAGAATCCGTCTGCCAATGCAGGGGACACGGGTTCGAGCCCTCGTCTGGGAAGATCCCACATGCCGTGGAGCGACTAAGCCCGTGTGCCACAACTACTAAGCCTGTGCTCTAGAGCTCACGTGCCACAACTACCGAGCCCACGTGCCACAACTACTGAAGCCCGTGCTCCGCAACAAGAGAAGCCACTGCAATGAGAAGCCCGTGGGAAGAAGAGTAGCCCCTGCTCGCCGCAACTAGAGAAAGCCTGCACGAAGCAACGAAGACCCAACGCAGCCAAAAATAAAATTAATTAATTGAAAAAAAATTCTCTAAAAAAAAACTGCTGAGGCCTTAGTACAAATCAAGGCAGTGGCACCAACTGTATTAGAGGTTGAATTCCTCAACACCTCATACTTGCAGTTTCAAAAGAAAAAGCCAGTTTCACTTAAGAATGTCCTTGATGAAGCAGGAAAAATTACCAAATTTATTAAATCCTAATCTATGAGTATGTATCTTTACATCTCTTTAATATTCTATGTGATTAATGAGAAGTATACATGAAGTATTTCTGCTTAATGAATAATGGTAACTGACTGGAGGAAAAGCTCTTGCGTTTGAGTTTCAAGCTGAAATAGCTTTTTTTTTTCTTCTTTTTTTTTTGGCTGTGTTGGGTCTTCCCTGCTGCGCACAGGCTTTCTCTAGTTGCGGTGTGCGGGCTTCTCATTGCAGTGGCTTCTCTTGTTGCGGAGCACGGGCTCTAGGCGTGGGCTTCAGTAGTTGCAGTGCGTGGGCTCAGTAGTTGTGGCTCGCGGGCTCTAGAGCACAGGTTCAGTTGTCACGGCACATGAGCTTAGTTGCTCCGCGGCATGTGGGATCCTCCCGGACCAGGGATCGAACGAGTGTCCCCTGTATTGGCATGAGGATTCTTAACCAACACACCACCAGAGAAGTCCCACTTCTTTTTTTTTTTTTTTTTAAAGAAGGAGTAACAGAAAAAAACCATGGTTATTCAGGGTATCTGACAGACATTTTCTCAAAGATGAATAACGAGAGCCTATCATTTCAAGGAAAATAACTGATAGTATCTGTTGTTAATGATAGTATTTGAGCTTTCAAGCAAAAATGAGAATTGTATCCATCAGCAGAAACTTGATAGCTTCCCAATACTGATGAGACTGGTGATGATATTAATAAATGGTATTTGGAAGATCTGCTTACCTCAGTTAACCAGTATTTTCCAAATGACCAATTCATAAATGTTAAGAAACCATGCATGGGTAAGAAAACCCATTTGAAGTGCAAGATAAATCAATGAGATTTTAATGTAATAGAACAGGAGAAGTTCACTGATGTGGCTTCAGACTCCACACTGCAATAACCTTTGAGTAACCGTCACTGATTGAGTTCTGGTGAAATACCAAAGAAGAAAGTCCACAATTATCTGCAAAGCTATTAAAATATTCCTACCTTTTTCAACCACATATTTGGGTGAGGCCATATTTTCTTCACATATTTCAACTAAAAAAACATATAACAGCAGATTGAATGCAAAGGCAAGCAGATACGATAACCCAGCTGCCTTCTATCAGGCTGGACATTCGATTTTCAAAAACGTAAATCAGGACTTCCCTGGTGGCGCAGTGATTGAGAGTCCGCCTGCCAATGCAGGGGACACGGGTTCGTGCCCCGGTCCGGGAAGATCCCACATGCCGCGGAGGGGCTGGGTCCGTGAGCCATGGCCGCTGAGCCTGCGCATCCGGAGCCTGTGCTCCGCGATGGGAGAGGCCACAGCAGTTAGAGGCCCGCGTACCGCAAAAAAAAAAAAAAAACAAACCAAAAAAACGTAAATCAACACTCATCTTCTCACTAAATTTTTTTGAAAATATAACTATTTTTCATTAAAATGTGTTACCTTAGCATATAATAAGTTTATTGTTATTATTTTACGTGATAAGTTCTTTTTTTAATTTCCTCAGGTTTAATCTCTAATACGATAAAAATATCCTAAGACACAGCCTACAGAAACAAAATCTGTTGGGGTTTGAAGAGGGGAAGGGGATTCTTTTTTTCCCCCTTTGGGCATCATTTACTTTTTCACTGGCATAAATTAGAATCTGAAGGTGAAAAATTCAGAACCAATAGTGCAGCACTGTGATAGGTTTTCAGACCTTCTGGCACAGGCATCGTTATTAATAAAAACCAAATATGGATTTAACCGAAGTTGTTAAATATTATTCTGGGAAGGTGGAAGAGGATCAGAGTTCATCAAAATGGTTAATAAAAGACAGAAATGTGCTTGAAGCCACCTGCCAGCGATAAATACTTCAAAGATCTATGATTCTACGTATATCTCTAAGATAAGCCTTGTTTCATTCTAACGTGATATGTCTGTCCTTCCTTACCGAACTGTGACCTCCTTAAAGCCAGAGATGCTTCTCCACCTCTAAATCCTCACAGCCTGTATCAGAGAGCAAGTACTGAACAATTATTTAACTCAATGAATGAATAAATGAATGAGATAATCCGATTCACAAAATTAGGTCATATTGCAGCAAACAGCTGTCTCTTCCATTCTTAAAACCTATACAGCAGTACTGGAAAGTCATGTTTGAAATGAGAATGAGAGATCATTCAATGTATTCTGAAGTCAGTGAGTCTGTGATTCCAAGACCACTCTTCATCATGTAAACACACTGGAAACCACATAGAGACAACATTTTTCTTACCTGTTATGACTCTTGTTCTAACAGAGTTAAGTGCAAGCACTCTGGAATTTCAACAACATAAAGATGTTTTTTTCCTTGCCCCTACTTCCCCCCCCTCATCTCTGTCGATTTCTATGACACTTTTGGTCCCTCTCGATGACACCTCACTTTTGTGCACCACCGCCCATCTTTAAGTTAGCACGACCGACAAAGGACCCTGACCAGTTCCCAGAACCTGCAGGGAAACTAGGGAAAAATAATCTTACCAATAGTATGATTCCCATAAAGGAGCTGCTCCAAAATTGCCGTTTTCCCCACAGATAACAAGCCACAAACCACAACCTTACAGCCCTTTCCCATCTTCCCTTAGGATATCACTGTGAAGAAAAGAGAAGATCTTTAAAACTGTGTACTGTTAAAAAAAAAAGAAAAAAAATCAACCTTTCCTTTTTCTTTCTTTCTGTGTTTAAATTTAATTAGTAATACATACACAGGGGGAAACTGCAAGTATAAAAAGAAATGTAGAATACGGTACATCGTTCCAAACCCCATTCCTGGTTCCCGTCCTCCCTTAATCAGTGTTACTAGTTTCCTATATATCTCTGCAGAGGTGACCTAGAGAAACATAAGAATACATGTATAGATATATGTTTGTTTTCAAACAGCATAAACACATCTTATACAAAGACTATTCCGATACTAATTAAGTCTATAGGAATCCGAACCGAATCCTAGATGAAGCAATCCTTGAAAGACTGCCTGCTCGTCAATGTTTACCTGGAAAAATAAGCATTTAAGTAAAAATTTAAGGAGGCATGAAGATAAAAATTTGGACAGAGAGTAGACATCATTTTTTAAAGAAGTATTAACACCATCAATGCAAACGTCAGTCTTTTCTCAAGAGAGTGAGAAACTGGATTTGGGGCTGTGTTAGTCGTACTTCTTTTTGCGTCACAGTTCTTCATGCTAGAAAAATTGCTCAGGCACTTTAAACTGAAAGAAAGGAAAACTCATTTCTCCTCGCTTCCTCACATACGCATGGAAGAGCAAGACTGGGTAACACTTTCTTGAATTTTCCTCAAAGTTTTTATTTTCCAGAAGGCAAGGTACCAGCAGACAAGACAGAAAGGGAAAGGGGGCTCATTAAATACAACAGAAAAACTTGGGAAGAGAAGTTAAAGTTCCACATTGTCTTTTGCCTCGTTTCCTCCAGTTCTCTTACCTAGAAGTGTGAACATGCAATAGCTCTGACGAAAAAGCACGCCAAACGCCTTCAAGTCAGAAAACAACAAGAAAGTCCAGATGAGCATTCAAATAAAAGGGACGGTGGGCATCTTTCTGTATGTGTGTGCGCACATGTGTCACATATCACTATTTTTTTTATCAACACCTAAAACATTAACAAATGAACTTCCTGTAAGTCTTCTCTACTCTGTTTTCCCAAAGTCTGTAAACTTTTTTTTATCGAGGTATAGTTGATTTCCAGTGTTATGTTAGTTTCAGGTGTACAACAGAGTCAAAAATTTTATAGATTATACTCCATGTATAGTTATTATAAAATATTGGCTATCTTCTCTGTGCTGTACAATATATCCTTGTAGCTTATTTATTTTATACATAGGAGTATAATCCCCTACCCCTACTTGCCCCTCCCCTCTCTCCCCCCACTGGTAACCAGTAGTTTGTTCTATCTCTGAGTCTGTTTCTTTTTTGTTATATCCACTAGTTTGTTGTATTTTTTTAATTCCACATATAAATGATAACATACAATATTTGTCTTTTCTCTGACTTATTTCAATATGCATAATACCCTCCAGGTCCATCCACGTTGTTGCAAATAGCAAAATTTCATTCTTTTTTATGGCTGAGTAGTATTCCATTGTATATATTGATATCTTCTGTAACCATTCCTCTGTTGATGGACACTTAGGTTGCTTCCAGATCTTGGCTACTGTAAATAGTGCTGCAACAAACATTGGGATGTAGGTATCTTTTCAAATTTGCATGTTTGTTTTCTTCGGATATATACCCAGGAGTGGAAATGCTCGATCATATGGCAGCTCTATGTTTAGGTTTTTGAAGAACCTCCATATTGTTTTCCACAGTGGCTGCACCAGTTTACATTGCCACCAACAGTGCAAGGGGGTCCCCCTTTCCTCCACATCCTTGCCTACGTTTGTTATTTGTAGACTTTTGGATGATAGCCACTCTAACAGGTGTGAGGTGATATCTCATTGTGGTTTTGATTTGCATTTCTCTAATGATGAACGACACTGAGCATCTTTTCATGTGCCTGTTGGCCATCAGTGTGTCTTTGAAAAAGTGTCTATTTAGGTCCACCGCCCATTTTTAAATTGGGGTCTTTTTTATATTGAATTGTATGAGTTGTATTTTGGATATTAAGCCCTTAGCAGTCATATCACGTGCAAATATTTTCTCCCATTCAGTAGGTTGTCTTCATTTTGTTGATGGTTTTCTCTGCTGTGCAAAAGCTTTTAAGTTTAATTAGGTGCCATTTGTTTATTTTTGCTTCTGTTTCCTTTGCCTTAGGAAACAGATTCAAAAAAGTATTTCTAAGATTTATGTCAAAGAGTGTTCTGCCTATGTTTTCTTCAGGGAGTTTTATGTTTTTTGATCTTACCTTTAGGTCTTTAATCCATTTTGAGTCTATTTTTGTGTATGGTGTTAGGGAGGGTTCTAATTTCATTCTTTTCCATGTAGCTGTCCAGTTTTCCCAGCACCCACTTACTGAAGACGCTGTCTTTTCTCCTCTCCAAGGTATATCCTTGCCTCCTTTGTCGTAGATTAGTTGTCAAAGTCCATAATTTCTTATGACCCAGATCAGCCATGACACTTATCTCCTGACATGAAAAAAAATTTTTTTTTTTTTTTGGCTGTGTTGGGTCTTTGTTGCTGTGCATGGGCTTTCTCTAGTTGCAGCCAGTGGGGCTGCCCTTCATTGTGGTGCGTGGGCTTCTCATTGCGGCGGCTTCTCTTGTTGCGGAGCACAGGCTCTATCTGTGCGAGCTTCCGTTGTTGCAGCATGGGGGCTCAGTAGTTGTGGTGCGCAGGCTCTAGAGCGCAGGCTCAGTAGTTGTGGCGCACGGGCTTAGTTGCTCCGTGGCATGTGGGATCTTCCCGGACCAGGGCTCAAACCCGTGTCCCCTGCACTGGCAGGTGGATTCTTAACCACTGTGCCACCAGGGAAGTCCCAAAGTGGATTTATTTAGAGAGAAACATGCTCCACAGACAATGTGGGCCATCTCAGAAGGTGAGAGTGGCCTTCGGACAAACACACTACACAGACAGGATGTGGGTCATCTCAGAAGGTGAGAAAGGCCCAAAGGGCTTTTAATAATATTAAAATTTAAAGGAAGTTGCCACCTAACTACATGAGAAGAGGATAAGAAAGTGATGGTGGCACGCAGAACAATTCTGTTGTCAGAAAAGGTTGCCGTTGGAATCTAAATTCTGATTTTTCTATTGTTATTTTCTATTGTTATTTCCCTTCCTCTGAAATAATATTAGGATCAGCAGATAAAGTCTGTTAAAAATATGTACTATTTTGTATTTGTGTTTGTATAAGATAAATTGGGGGATTTGTTTCAGTATTTCAGAGAAGACTTCAAGGGCAAACAGTAAAAGCAACTGAAAAGAGGTAACTCAAACACTAGGTAACGATTTTAAGGTTTTTTAGGATGGTGAGAGAAGGAAAGAAATAAAACAGATCTTGGTAAATATTTTATACCATCAAAAAGGAAACAAAGATGAGAGGGTAAGTGTGATTAATCAAAGCACACCTGAAGCATTCTAGCTTCCTAGTTGTCTTCAAGTGGGAAACAATAATACTACATAAACCTGAAGAGTAGGACTTCCCTGGTGGTGCAGTGGTTAAGAATCCGCCTGCCAATGCAGGGGACACAGGTTCGAGTCCTGGTCCGGGAAGATGCCACATGCCGCAGGGCAACTAAGCCCGTGCACCACAACTGCTGAGCCCACGCACCACAACTACCGAAGCCCGTGTGCCTAGAGCTCATGCTCCGCAACGAGAAGCCACAGTAATGAGAAGCCCACGCACTGCAATGAAGAGTAGCCCCTGCTCTCGCCGCAACTAGAGTAAAAACTGAAGATTAGTGACCTGCTTTACCATCAATTAAAAAATATGAATTCTTGGGACTTCCCTGGAAGTCCAGTGGGTAAGACTTCACCTTATAATGCAGGGGATGAGGGTTCGATCCCTGATCAGGGAGCTAAGATCCCACATGCCTCTCAGCCAAAACACCAAAACATAAAAACAGAAGCAATATTGTAACAAATTCAATAAAGACTTTAAAAATGGTCCACGTCAAAAAATCTTTAAGAAAAAGAATTCTTGAAGTATAAACTACTGTGTATAAAATAAATAAGCTACAAGGCTACATTGTACAGCGGGCCTCTCACTGCTGTGGCCTCTCTCATTGCGGAGCACAGGCTCCGGATGCGCAGGCTCAGCGGCCATGGCTCACGGGCCCAGCCGTTTCACGGCATGTGGGATCTTCCCAGACCGGGGCACGAACCCGTGTCCCCTGCATCGGCAGGCGGACTCTCAACCACTGCACCACCAGGGAAGCCCCAAAAAATTAATTTTTTCGAAGTATGTGTTCTGTAAAAAAAATTAATATCTAATGTAAGATTTTGAATGAATAACATTAAATACACATACAAAAACACTTTATTTTCCATATATGATCATGATGGCAGGGACTCACATTACATATAAGAAAGTTGTTCTCACACATATATATTCAATATGTACAAAATAAAACCTACTAAAAGGTTAGTTCTATAAGCATTATAATATTTCATAATTCCCAAACACAATAAATAGGCACCATTCCCTTCCAAATATAAAGGGAGGTCATCTGCGGCACCCTGAAAGGGCAGGGAATCACATGAATAGATCCTGGGGGTGGCCACGCCTCCTACTAAACCCAGGTTTCCAGAGTTTGAAAGGCCGCAGAGTAGATGGATGACCTTTAAGGTCACTTCTAATACTGTAACGCTATGAGAGCGGAAACTACTTACCCGGAAACTGCATCAACACGAGGTTAATACAAAAAGCGGTAGCTACAGCTACCTGTATAGTCCCTACCCTGAGAAACTGCTGGATGATACAATTCAATCTGTGACCTATTAATCCCTGACAGTCTGATGTAAATGACTAAGAGTGTGTGCTTAACAGGCAAAATCCAATGCCGTCTAAATACATATTGCTTTGCTTTCCAGGCTAATCAATAATGTGTCTAGAGAATAAAAATTGATCTGATCCATTCTGCTGAAAACACTCAGCTTGGTCAGTATTCTCTTTGAACAGCCATCAGAAAGAGCTACCCAGAATTGTCAGTACTTCTGTTCTTCCTCTGTTCTTCTAAGGAAATCATTGTAGTTTTAAAGTAAAACACAATTTTTTAATGCAAACTGAAAAATATTATCACCACAACACTGTTAACGTCATAAAGAGATGTTATAGATCTTATTATGCAAGCATTACAGGAAGAAAACCTCTACACTCCGTATTTGTTTATGTAAACATCATGGATTGTGTGCAATACTTTCACTTAGCCATAGATGAATACACTTAACATACATAAACACATATAGAGTTTTGCAAACAATACTGCCCAAAATGAAATACAAAAAACAGATTCCAGTAACCATTCTTTTACTCATTCACTAAATATTTACTGAGAGATTATCCTAATGCCAGGCATTAGGGACAAACTAGGAGGCAAAATCAGAAATGATCCCTGCCCTCAGGAATCTCAAAATCAATTGAAAATACCAATCCAAATCTTGCAAAATTGCTAATTGAGAAACTGCAAACTGCAAATCAACAAACGAAACTGCAAAACCTAATTAAGAAATAGCAGTGATTAATCACATTGCCAGCATCTTCTTTCCAAATGATTATTCCACCTTTGTAGTCAATCGTTCTTGACTAATTTTCCTCATAACCCACATCTGATCCATCAATAAACCCTCTACCTTTCAAACACATCCAAGGCTGGACCACCTAGCACCTCCATCACTCATGAAGTAGTCCAAGGCACTACAGTCTCTCATCTGATCTCTCAAAGATGTCCACATCATAATCCCCCAAATCTATGAGTATTCTACTTTACATGGTAAAAAAAAAAGACTTTGTGGTTGTGACTAAATGAAGAACCTTGAGATGGGGAGATTATCCTGGATTATCTGAGTGGACTCAATGTAATCACAAGTGTCTTTATAAGGAGGAGACAAGAGTGGCAGAAGTGAGAGAGAGAGAGATTTGAAGATGCTATAATGCTGGCTTTGAAGATGAAGAGGCCAGAAACCAAGGGATGCAGGTGGCCTCCAGAAGCTGGAAAAGTTAAGGAAATGGAGTCTCCCCTAGCACCCCTAAAAGGAACACAGCTCGACTGACAACTCGATATTAGCCTAGTGAGATTTCTGACCTACAGACCTATAAGACGATAAACATGTACTCTTTATTTTTTTATTGTTTAATTTTTTGGCCGTGCCACATGGCATGTGGGATCTCTGGTTCCCCAACCAGAGATCGAACCCGTGCCCCCTGCATTTGAGGTGCAGAGTCCTAACCACAGGACCACCAGGGAAGTCCCTTTGTACTCTTTTAAGCCAGTAAATTTGCTGTAATTTGTTATAACAGCAACAGGAAAATGAATACAACCTCCTAACCGTCCACACTTTTTCCCTTCTTCCTTTTAGCCTCAAATAATCCTTTTTCTTTTTTTCCTTTGGCCACGCTGCGCAGGCTTGCGGGATCTTAGTTCCCCAACCAGGGATCGAACCCAGGCCAAGGCAGAGAAAGCTGAGTCCTAACCACTGGACCACCAGGGAATTCCCCAAGTGATCCTTTTAAAATGTAGGTCACATGAAGTCACCCTTCTGCTCAACATCGTCCCATCGTTTCCAATCTCAGAAAGTTTGAAAACCCAAAGTCCGTAAGAACATTCGTCTCCTTGATGTCACGGGCCAGTTTCCCCTCTGCCTCCTTGCTGGTCCTTTATTAACACAGGCACGCTCCAGCCCTGGCGCTGTTCTCCCTGACTGAAATCAGTCCCCACACCTCCAAGGTCTTTTCTCAAATGCCACTTCTCAACACTTACCTGAATATTCCACCCAAAATTTCCACCCCTGCCCCAACACGCCCTACCCGTCCCCTCCCCTTAATATTTGTCCTTAACACTTATCACAGAGCATAATATACATGTTATGTCTATTGTCCTTTTCCAAGAAGCTAGAATTGCTGCGACGACCACTGCTACCATCCCAGCAGCTGGGCACATATGAGGCCCTTCAGAAATATCTGTTGAATGAATCAATGCACCTGTGAGGGCTTTTACAACGGTAAAGCTGCAATTAAAAAAACAACAACAAAGGATATTAGGAAATGGGGTAAAAAAAAATAACCAAACCCGCTAATTTACAAGATAAGAGTCTCTTAAACCTTCGCCACATTTAAACTTAGAATTCGTAAGAGAATTAAACCACATGACTTTTCTAAAATGAAAATATTCTGGAGATGCAAAAAAGCTAGTAAATAAACTGTCAATAAAGAACGCAACAAAAAACGCCTGCGTTTTCTCGGCTTTTTTCCCCAAAACACTCGTACCTGACGACCAGATTTGGGCATATAAATATTTCGCCTTCCTAAAAAGACCGTGGTTCTTACGTAGCAAATGTGGGACCAGATCTGCAAGCAGGAAAGGCACGGACCCGGGAAGGCGAGGACCTGCCTGCAACACCCCCTCCCCTCCCCCCCATCCTTTTGGTGCAAAATTCCTCGGAGCGGGGCCTGCAGCCCCAATTGCTCCGGGGGGGACAGACGCGGCTCCCACCGCCAAGACCCCGTACCTCGAGTGCCCCACCTGCCGGCTGGGGCAGCGCCGCCGGGGCCCCCAGTTTCTGCGCGCGTCCGGGGAAAGCGGGGAGCCCACAGCGGCCCCCACCCCAAGTGAGGCGCCCGCAGCGCAAAGCGGCCCCGCCGGACGCCCCCGACAGACCCGCAGGCCCAGAGGGGAGCGGCGCGCGGGCTGCACGGCAGCACCGCGGGCTGCGGCCCCGGGAGCCCCGCTCCCAACTTGCCTCCTCGCGGCGGCGGGATGTCGGGACGCTCTCCAGCCCAGGCCTTGCCGCGGACGGTCGCCGCCGGCTCGCCTCCGCCTCTCAGGCTCGAATCCCGGGGAGCGGGGGACGGGACCCGCGGACAGGTTGCGCCGGCCTAACCCCGCCCAGCGGGCTCTCTGCTGGAACTACATGGCCCATGAGGCTCTGCGCGGCCGCCGCTTTCCACCGGAAGGAGGCTCGCAGAGGAGGGGGAGGAGCGCGGAAGGGATTGTGGGAGAAAGGGTCGTTCCTTTCCGTTTGGCGGCAGCCATCAGGTAGGTTGTGGTGGGATATTGCCTATTCTATCCGCCGCGGATCTCTCTTCATCTCCGCCATCCAGGCTCGGGCACCCTGCGACCTCGGAGCTCCTCCTGTCTCCTGTGCGGCGCGGGTTCGGTCGGGATGCGGGGCAGCGCGGGCGTGGAGAGGCGGCCCCCCGAGCGGGCTGGGGGGAATGCTGTGATGGCGGCGCGAATCCGAGCTGGGGCCAGAGCGTGGAGGAGAGGGAGGCGTGGGGGCTGAGGGATGGGCGGCCGGGCCTGGGGCGTCCGAAAGCGAAGCCGGGGGGCTGGGGGGAGGGAGAACATTTTTTCGAGGAGTAACCCTTGGCGGTGGCGGCGGCACCTTCCCCTTGGGGGTCCCGGCAAGGCCTCTGCAGGCCGGGCCTGGGGCGCCGCCCGCCTCGGTCCCCCGCCCCCGGGCGCCCAGGGCCTGTCGGTTCCTTCGTCCGGCAGCGGCGTGCGGGGCGCCGGGCTGGGCCGGCTGCGCCCCGCGTTCGTGCCGAGCCGTTTCTTCTTCATCGGGGCTTTCCTTGTGGTCGGTGGGGACTCGGGCGGGCGGACGGGGTCTTGTCGTTACACGTGAAAAGGATGATGTGTTTCTAATACTTGGCTTACGTCAAAGGTGAGCCGAGATGGGTGCTTACAAGTACATCCAGGAGCTGTGGAGGAAGAAGCAGTCGGACGTGATGCGCTTTCTGCTCAGGGTGCGCTGCTGGCAGTACCGCCAGCTCTCGGCGCTGCACCGGGCCCCGCGCCCCACCCGGCCCGACAAGGCGCGCAGGCTGGGCTACAAGGCCAAGCAAGGTGAGCGGGCCCTGCGCGCAAGCCGGGAGGAGATGGTGTCCCCCGGGAAGAGCCGGGAAGCGGTCTTCGGGGAGCCGTCCCCCTCGCCCAGGGCCTCGGCAGAACCCGGCTGCTGGCCTGAGATAACGGTCGGTGTCGGCGCGTTAGAGACAAGGCACTGAGTCCCGCGCGCCCTTCTGTGGCCCTTTTCTCTAAACAGGTTACGTGATATATCGCGTTCGCGTGCGCCGCGGTGGCCGCAAACGGCCGGTCCCGAAGGGCGCCACCTACGGCAAGCCCGTCCACCATGGCGTCAACCAGCTCAAGTTTGCCCGGAGCCTTCAGTCTGTTGCCGAGGTGAGTGGGTTTCGAGTCGCGCTTGCGTTGGCCGCCTCCCGGAGGAGGATTTGGCCACCTTTCCTCGTGGTTTCGTTTGGACCCAGGCGAGCCCTGTTGCGTTTAAAAAGGGGTTGGGTGATTTTTTGTGTGTTTTTGACTAATCCCAGCGAGGAGTTGGTAGCGGACTTTGTCAGTGTTTTGTTGGGAACCTGCCTTTGCTGACGTAGAGGAAAGTGCTTTATGATCAGCGTGCATCCGTGGAGCCCGCGCTTTTAAAGGGCAGCGAACGTTGTCTTGAAGAGCGCGTCTCCCCAGGCGTTAGAGAAGCTGTGTGTGTTCGCACCACTGATTTCCTGTGCTCCGTAGGAAGCTGTCTTTCTTGGCTAGTCAGTTCAGCTGTGCTCTGTTGTAGAGGTTGGCAGCAAGGGCCTGTTGCCCTCCACGAACTAAAAAGGTTTTGTGTTTCAAAGAAAAGGCAAAGAAGACCATTCGAAAGAGACTCGTGGCCTTCACAGATTTCTGTAAGAGTTTGCTAACCCTTCTATTGTGCTAGAAAAATGCATGGTTCCAGAGTACTAGATTTGGTTAGCCAGATACTAGCATTCGTGTTTTACTTGGGAAGGAGGAAGTAAGAGAGAAGGGTTTCAGATCTAAGCATGTCTGTGTGCTTTGTTTTATAGTAAGTCTCTACCTTATCGTACTTAGGGTCCCAGCCTCTGGGGAGCAAATCAGTCTAAGGATATTTATGTGTGTTGTGTAGTATGTACATCTACCTTATAATGGTCCCTGCCTCTGGGGAGAATTCTTGCCCCCTTATTGGCCACTAGGATGTGTGGGATGCTGACCTTGGACCTTTGTTTCCTGTTCTAGGAGAGAGCTGGACGCCACTGTGGGGCCCTGAGGGTCCTGAATTCTTACTGGGTGGGTGAAGATTCTACGTACAAATTTTTTGAGGTTATCCTCATTGATCCCTTCCATAAAGCTATCAGAAGAAACCCTGACACCCAGTGGATCACCAAACCAGTCCACAAGCACAGGGAGATGCGGGGGCTGACGTCTGCAGGCAGGAAGAGCCGCGGCCTCGGCAAGGGCCACAAGTTCCACCACACGATCGGTGGTTCTCGCCGCGCAGCCTGGAGAAGGCGCAATACTCTCCAGCTCCACCGCTACCGCTAATATAAGTAATGTTTGTAAAATTCTTACCTAATAAACAGTTTAGGACATCCACGTCTGCTTAAAGGTGTTTTTTAATCTGTCTGTTAAAACTAGTTGTCTGTAGATTGCTTCACTGAATGCATTGTCAAATTCTGAAAGTTAAAGTGCAATAATGTTTGAAGATTTTAAGTGATGGTGTGTCTTGTTTCTAATAAGGGAAATGCCTTTGTTTTTGCTTTATTAGGCAGTTGATATGTCCGTGTGTAAAATGCTGTCTGGTAACAATAGGTGTAAAATTCTGTAAAAGAGCGCAGAAACTAGCCGTGTAGATTTGTTGGTGCATGTGATGAAACCTACAGCTTTATTGGGGTGAGGCAATGCTCTGCTGGTTTACTCTAAAGTGGCTGTTTTATGGAGTTTGGCAAGGACAAACTTTAAATTGGGTTTTCCTTGGAAATGTGAAGGATGTCATGATCGTTTATCATGGTCATTATGCCGAAAAATAAAGTTGACTAGGGCCCACATTTTTAGACTTAATCTGCTATTCCATATATGTAACTGCTGCTGCCAAAAGGCAGAAAGTAAAGGAATGCCACCATTTTTTAAGAGAATTGAATAAACCTGTTGCAAGATGTTTCTCTTACAAATTGAAACAAATCCTGGTTAGCCTAAATTAAATTGCCTTGGCCTCCATGGTACCACTGAAGTTCACATAAAAGGTGGGAGCTCCTGGTTCAATCCCGTGGCTCTGATCTGTAGAACACTTAACTTCATGCAAAATAGTCATGGTATTTACAGTAGTGTATATTGAAACTGATGGAAATTGAACATTAGGTAAATGAGAAGGGAGTTTTTAACCCTAAGGTTTGTAAGCTAGTGGTGCTAGGATTGGGAAATTGGTGTTCATCAGGTCCCTTTCAAGTGTGGGAGGATAGAAGGGGCTTGGATCAAATTTTTAAATGTTTTATTTTTAGTATTTGTGACCCATTATGAAATCTAAGCCACCTTGGGGAAAATTGGGTTGGTTTTATTTAAAAGTAACATTGCTAAGTCTAATCAGTGTTATCTTGGGTCAAGCCACTTTATCCATTCCCATAAGGCTACTAAGAAGAGTCGTGTAGTTGGTGTCAATACAAGTTCAGTTGGTTTCCGATTTTATGTGTGGTCTACAGTTATTTTCTCATCCCTGCTCAAAGTACCCCCAAGAGCCTCACATTCCACAAACGTGCCACGCCACCCACCGGTTGTGGTCGGGCGTACCACCACATTCTGCTTGCATCATGACTTCCCCTAGACTGAGCTTCTGTTTCCCAGGGTGGAGTTGAGTGCGTAGGAAATATGGAAGAGGAGTTGCCCCAGTTCTTTCCAGTTCTTGGTTTGCTATCTTAATAGGTAGTTTAATTTGGAAATCTAATTGCTGGTTTTCTTGCAAACCAATTTTCCTTGTATTTTCTTCAAGGGTCTTATAAGGCCCACTTAAATGATTTCCAGAAAACGTGTAGCAGGCTCGCAAAACCTTCTGAGACCCAAATTCCTTCCCACTCAGAAAATCTTAAACCATATTACTTTGTGTGTAGAGGTGGTTCAACTATATATAATGATAGAATAAATGTCTTATTAAACTAAAACAAATGGACCTCCTGTTATCTTTTGTGATCTAATACTAATAATGTGCTTTAAAGCAAACAATACCCTGCAAAAAGATACAAAACACGGCAGCAACAGTCAAGAATTTCAGGGAAAATAAAATGTTTAGTCTTGAGTTTTTCTCTCTTGGTTCTTTGGTCCTTGCATGAATTAGAAAAACTCATTTAGAAGTTTTTTCCCAACTATTGCAGGATGCCGACTTAGGGAGGGGAGGGAGGATTCACACTGAAGGTCAGCATTTACGTATCTCCCAGAAGGGCTTGCTGCCCTACAGGTAGTCTACACACAGCAGCTAAGGGATCACAGGAAACTAAAACGCAAATGGCTTCTTCCATGGTCTTCCCACTCCCACCCTGAGATCTCGTGTACCTAGTGCTGTCCTCATTCCATCTCGTCCACCCTCCTTGCAGTTTCTCAGATGCACCAAGCACTCTCTAATGCCTTTATCATGGGAAAACTCCCCAGGCTTTCCCTGACTGCCTCACAAGCTGTACCTTTTTAATATTTCTAGATCAGCAGGTGGTTCAAACATACCCCAATTGATTCTATTAGAATTTTCTTCAGAAGTAGAGCAGTTGGTTTCTTACAACCCCACAAGATGGAGGCAGATTCTAACCCCCCTTTTGTCGATGAACAGACATAAAGATGAAGCAATTTGCTCACGGTCACACAGTGGTAGTCTGAATTCATATCCTCCATATAAACATTTTAAAATTTAGTGGGGCTTTCCTGCTGGTCCGGTGGTTAAGACTCCATGCTCCTAATGCAGGGGGCCCGGGTTCAGTTCCTGGTCAGGGAACTAGATCCCACATGCATGCCACAGCTAAGACCCAGTGCAGCCAGATATATTTTTTTAAATAAAATTTTGATTAGGTAATACATAGGCATGGCTAAAAATCCAAAAGATAAAATAGGGACTACAATAGAAGTCTCCCTGCCCACCGCCATCCCCCCAGTTCCCCTTCTGGAGGCAAGCAATGTGATCAGTTTGTTTCTTCCTGATCATCAGGAGATATTTTCATAAATGTACAAACGTAATACATATGTACTTTTTCATTTTTACCTAAATGGTAGGATATTATACACATTGATTTTTTTCATGTGGTTATGTATCTCAGAGCTTATTCTATCTCAGTTCATGAAGAGCTTCCGCACTCTTTTTTATGACTGCATGGTATTCCATCATATGGATGTACCATAAGTTTGTTTAATGTGGACCCTGCTGATGATTATTTAAGATTTTTTCCAATCTCTTGCTTTTATAAAAAGTTTTTTACATATATCTTAGTTCATCTGTAGGAGAAATTCCTAGAAGTAGAATGGCAGAGTTAAAAATTGTTGTGTATCGACAGATTCTGCTCTGCAGCCTGATAGAATAATATTGTTCTCTAGTTCTATTTTTGCACTTCTGAGTGTGGCAGAGGCAAAGCCACACACACACACACACACACACACCCTGTATCTTCTTCCCTCTCCCCCCAGGCGTACAGCTGAACTATGTTTACCAGGTGCCTCGTACATTTAGGTAGGGGTCTTAATGACATTCTTGATAACAGAATGGGAGCAGAAGTGACATTACCTCCTTCAAGGCAATCAAGAGTTGGTATGCCAATGGAGGTCAATGATTTGTAGCTACAAGATGGAAGAAAAAGCTGCTCAACCCCTATCAGCCTGCACAAGTGAGAAAACTTTGTTAAGCTACTGAGTTAGGTGCATTTGTTGTTATGGTAGCATGGCCTAGTTTGACCCTAACCAATTCAATAACTTGAGCATGCTTTTTATATTTAAGAGTCTTATGTTTGCCTTACGGTGACCTTCCATTGTAATCCTTTGTCCATTTTTCTGTCAAAATCCATACATCTGGGCTTCCCTGGTAGCGAGTGGTTAAGAATCCGCCTGCCAATACAGGGGACACAGGTTCGAGCCCTGGTCCAGGGAGATCCCACATGCCGCGGAGCAACTAAGCTCATGTGCCATGACTACTGAGCCTGCGCTCTAGAGCCCAGCGAGCCACAACTACTGAGCCCATGTGCCACAACTACTGGAGCCTGCACACCTGGAGCCTGCACACCTAGCGCCTGTGCTCCACAGCAAAAGAAGCCACTGCAGTGAGAAGCCCATGCACCGCAACAAAGACCCAATGCAGCCAAAAAATAAATTTATTTTTAAAATGATAAAAAAAACCCATAAAAACAAAAATCCATGCACCTTTAAGTACCATGCCATATGAAATGAATTGGAGGGTGGCTGCTACCTTATTGCTGCCATGCTTCATCATTTCCCTGCTCTTAAGCTTCTTTTTTTTTTTTTTTTTTTTTTTTTTTTGCGGTACGCGGGCCTCTCACTGCTGGGGCCTCTCACTGCTGTGGCCTCTCCCGTTGCGGAGCACAGGCTCCGGACGCGCAGGCCCAGCGGCCATGGCTCACGGGCCCAGCCGCTCCGCGGCACGTGGGATCTTCCCAGACCGGGGCACGAACCTGTGTGCCCTGCATCGGCAGGTGGACTCCCAACCACTGCGCCACCAGGGAAATCCTCTCTTAAGCTTCTTAAAGGTGACTTTATGTAGAATAAGTTCTTGAAAGTTCAACTCTTCATTTTATCCTTTCAATTCTAAGATCTCATTCCATCTCTAAATTCTGAAATTCCTAAGGGAAATTAGTAGGTATACTGCATCAGTCAGGTAGACTAGATTAGGCTACAGTAACAAACAACCCCCAAATCTCGGTGGCTTAAAATAATAAAGGTTTATTTCTTGAACAAATTACATGTTCATTGATGGTTGGTCATGGTCCTCATTCCAGAAACAAGGCTACTGGAATAGCCACTGCCTGGAACATTGCCAGGTGCCCATACAGCATGCCCTGGCTTTTAGAGCTTTTTCTCAGAAAGTTGTCTGAAAACAAGTCCCAAGGCTACACCTGAGTTCAAAGTGTGGGGAAGTGAAATCTCACCAGTAAGAGGGAGAACCAAATATTTGTGAACAGCCCAATGGCTAATCCATTTGATTTCCTTTTGTCCTTGTACACACTTGAGGTGTTGTGGAGAACAGTTTGTATACCAAGAGGGGAGCAGGAACCACTACGTTCCACACTGGCAGAGAGGGGTACTTTATCACTGATATTGCTTAGAACTGTCAGCATATGATGATAATAAAAACAGACTTTTAATCAGCTTTTGTTGTTTTAAATTCTCTACAGACAGCCCTCTGGTTCAGTTGATTCATTTGGCAAAATACGATTATCTGCACACAACTCTGCAACCAATTTACCTGCCTCTTTGTTATGTGACAGCTTCTTTCCTATAAACCACAGACATATTTACTGAAAAATACATTAGAATTGCACTATCCCATACGGTAGCCGTTAATCACCTGTGACTAAATTTAGATCTAAATTAAATATAATTTAGAAGTCAGTTCTTCGGTCACACTAGCCGCATTTCAAGTGCTCAGTGGCTGCTTTGACTACCATATTGGACAGCACAGAAAACATTTTGGCGATCACAGCAAGTTCTATTATACAGTGCTACTGTAAACCCTTGACATTCTTTTCTCCTTTTTTGTGGTATTTCTCAGTAGATAAAGATGAGGCATCTGAAGTCTGGTTTTCCCACACACAATGTATTTGAAGCTTAGATTTCATATTAGAATAGTATTTGTTGCTACAGATTTTTAAAGGGTGTAATGATCACTTCCTTTGCCCAGTTGGTATTGGGTTTTTAGAAGTTTTTAACAAGAGTTGTATCCCAACAGTACTAACTATAAAAAAAGAAGGAACCGCTACAACACCTTTTCTAACAATAAAGGTTTTGGTCTAAAAAGACCTAGTTTCCCACTGGCTTCCACTGCCGGATACTCAAGTTTTATAAATACGCATCATTGGGAGAAAAAACAATTCTTTGTTTTTGTCCTGGAAGCGTCAAGCTGCCTGACACCAGGAGTGAGGTGACATGCAGCCTCCAGCTACATCTTGATCCCACAGAGACTCACCAAAGTGGAAGTTTTTACCCAGGAACCCTTTCCCCATAGCCCACCACCAGCCTCCAGTTCAGCCTTGGGAATGTTGGCTGGACATTTACAGCGTTCATAGATTTTAGCTCTTGTTATTCATGCTGCAGTGAATATCATCATTATACATATAGTTTTTAAAAATAAATAAATTTATTTATTTATTTTTGGCTGCGTTGGGTCTCCGTTGCTGCGCGCTGGCTTTCTCTAGTTGCGGCGAGCGGGGGCTACTCTTCATTGCGGTGCGCGGGCTTCTCACTGCGGTGGCTTCTCTTCATTGCGGTGCACGGGCTTCTCACTGCGGTGGCTTCTCTTGTCGCGGAGCATGGGCTCTAGGCCTGCGGGCTCCAGTAGTTGTGGCATGTGGGGTCAGTAGTTGTGGCTCACGGGCTCTAGAGCACAGGCTCAGTAGTTGTGGCGCACAGGCTTAGCTGCTCTGTGGCATGTGGGATCTTCCCGGACCAGGGCTTGAACCCGTGTCCCCTGCATTGGCAGGTGGATTCTTAACCACTGCACCGCCAGAGAAGTCCCTATACATATAGTTTTCAACAATTTTTATATAGGAAAAATAAACTTACAATACAGCCTGTTAGTAGGAAACACTGATCAATTTCCTTAAAAAAAAAAGTCTGCTGAAAAGGTAGTATCAGGTAGTAAAGCCTGTACCTTTAAAACTCATCATCAAAGCACTCAAATTTAATGAAGCAGTCAGAAAACACACCTCACAGCTCGCTCTCAAATCCTGGTAAAGGGCAACTCACCATCCCTCTGAAACTGATTAATCATTTAATTTAATTAGTATGCTATCAACCTCTGAACTCATTTATTTGCAGTTCTCATTGTCATTTAGAGAGAGGTTCATTATCTGGCAGTCCTAGTTGATTTGGAAACAGTAATTGATGGGTAATGTAATTATCAGTCATCTAATCACTAAACTTCTTTCTATGAGACCGTGAACATACTATTTAGGTTCCAGAGGTCGATTATTAACTAAGCGAGGAAATTTCACTTATCAGATAGACAGGAAAATTCAAAAAATGATCATCCACATTAAAGAATTCAGCCCATTGGCTCCCAGTTGGATTCTGTGGGGAGGACCTGTTAGAATCCATTGCTGTCAACACATCTAGTATAATATTGTGATTAGAATGAAAAATGTTTAAATGCTCAGCCCCTCCTCCCAATTTAGTAGTTCTCTAATTTGTTCATTCTTGGTATAATGACTGCTCATAGATTTTGCCCCTCTATGCCCCATTCTGTTCATTTTCTTCTCTCTTCTTATAGTCAGTCAGTGGAGAACTGGAGGCCCCCAGAGTCAGATCAAGAACAAAGCTGAGGACAAGACCAAGAGGGGCCAACACCAAAGATAGAAACCACCACGAAAGCTGTTAGCTGCCAACTGAAAAGCTTTCCTGATGGAACAATGTAACAGTAGAAATTAATATGTCTAATTATGCCACAGTATCATTGATTATTTTTATGTGATTTCTAAAACACGTCTGAAGTTCTGAAAATGCTCTGAGCAACAGATTTCTCACTGTTTCACAATGGTGGTCCTCGTCACGTGACTCTTCATGAATGTCACCAGGTGTCAGAAAAGCCACTGCCTTCTTCAGTAGAATAGAAGTTCATCTCAAGGTCTGGTAGATTTGGAACAGGCTTTAAGTGGGGTTGGGTACCTGGATTGGTCAAGACTCCTTTGACTTTCTAGGTAGGGCTCTTAGTGGTCACCACCACGGCCTCCCCTCAATACTCTGCAGTGTGGCTGGGACCAGGAGAAATCATTTAAAGAGGATTTTATTGAATCTAGAGGGTAACAGGAAGGAAAGAACTAGGCAGACAGCCGACCAGATAGTCTAGTTTTACAAGATAAGAAATACGTTTGGGGACCCACTCTGATGCCTTAGGCAAGCTCCTTAGTCTGTCTTGGGCCTGTCCCTCTCACAATAAACACAAGAGACAATGCTGTGCATTTGGGGCAGCAGTCAAGGGCGAGGGTGCTGGAGAGAGGTTGCTTGAGTTTAGACCCCTGCACTCCCATTTCCTGAACAAACTGTCTCGGGGAAAGTGGCTTCAAGTCTTTAAGTGTAAATTCTGTCATCTGTAAAGTAGGTCAAACAGTACACCCAGGGTTTGTCAGTATTTTTCCAGTTCCACCTGGGGAGAGGAGTACTCCGAGAGCCTGGATGTCTAGATCAGACTTTGTAGACATAAATACTTCTGTAGAGGAACAAAAGGGTCTATTCGGTCATGACGGCTTGAGTGAAATTCCTCTTCAGAGCCAGTGACCTTCAACATCCTGCATTTCTCCAAGACACCACTTTACTTAATCGATAATTCGATCTTCCAGGAATAGCCCTTTTT
The DNA here is from genome assembly GCF_937001465.1 of Orcinus orca. NCBI lineage: Eukaryota > Metazoa > Chordata > Mammalia > Artiodactyla > Delphinidae > Orcinus > Orcinus orca. Next base: position 5,066,307 of record NC_064563.1, on the reverse strand, counting down.
CTGCAGACCACAGATCTAGATTGCCAGTTTATATATCACGGATGTAAAATATACTTACCTGAATACTGTTAGTTCCCACTAACCCTCCAGTCCCTCATAGTTCCTCAGTGAACTAACATTAAGTGGCTAAATATGTAAAGTGTCTTTAACTCCAATGTATGTCATAACTGACTTGTATGTAAAAATAAATCCTGCTGCATCCTTGATAGGATCAGAAAAAAATTTTTATACTAATATTTTTCCCTAAAGAAGTTGAAATTTGAGATAGAAACGGATTCCAAATCAGGGATTCCTGTGCCAGTGGTTTATCACAGAAGTGCTCTCAGGGGAGGTCGACAGGGAAAGAGAAGCCAAGTCCCAGGGTGATTTCAGTCTTACAGGGGGTGGTTTCTGCCTGATCCCACCGGGAACACTGGAGTGGAAGTTCTGCCTCGGAGTTTGTCTCAGCTCATGGCAAGGAAGCTGGGCTTTCACACTTTTCCTGCACTGGCCATGGGCTGGGGCTGCCCAGGGGGAGAGTACACCAGTAGGCCAAGTGGCCCCTGTAGCTCCAGGGCGGCCTCCTGTGAGAGTCACAGGCGCCCAGAAGCTGAGGAGTGCAACTAGAAGCTGTAACAGGATCCAGCGGGATCTGAGTACCCGCAACGTCTGTCTCACAAAAGCACAGAGATTTCATTATCCTCTCTCTAGCTGGTTTTGTTTTTGTTTCTTCACGAGACCACTGTCATCATCAACAATTTCTTTGGCCGATGTTTCAAGTATAATAAAATCAGCTAACAGTTTTGCATAAATTAACTAGCCTTGGATGTTTGGGAACTGTTCTTAAAATATAACCAGTTTTAGGTAAATGTTGCAGTGTGGTGTTTCAAAATACATTGGTACCTCTAGTGGGGGCATAATTTTTTAATTACATGTAGTCTTTCCTATCGACAATGATTTTCTATTTTATTTATTTATTTTTTTAATTGAAGTAGAGTTGATTTACAATGTTGTGTTAGTTTCAGGTGCACAGCAAAGTGATTCAGTTATACATAGACATATATATTCTGTTTCATATTCTCTTCCATTATGGTTTATCACAGGATATTGAATATAGTTCCCTGTGCTATACAGTAGGACCTTGTTGTTATCCATACAATGATTTTCTAATAGTCAACTAAATATTGTAATTTCCAGGCCAAGGATATTCACAAAGCTCTCACGTATCTTAAAATGAATGAGAACATTCCTAACAGGCTTATCCTAAATCAGTTTTTTTAAAAAAATTTTGATGACTTTTTTTATAATATCAACTTTACTTTTTAAATTGTTTTTTTAATTTTTGGCTGCGTTGGGTCTTCGTGGCTGCGTGTGGGCTTTCTCTAGTTGGGGTGAGCGGGGGCTACTCTTCGTTGCGGTTCGCGGGCTTCTCATTGTGGTGGCTTCTCTTGTTGCGGAGAACGGGCTCTAGGCACGTGGGCTCAGTAGTTGTGCCTCGTGGGCTCTAGAGCACAGCCTCAGTAGTTGTGGCGCATGGGCTTAGTTGCTCCGCGGCATGTGGGATCTTCCCGGACCAGGGCTCGAACCCGTGTTCCCTGCATTGGCAGGTGGATTCTTAACCACTGTGCCACCAGGGAAGCCTTCTATTTTTTTTTTTTTTTTTGCGGTCAGTGGGCCTCTCACTGTTGTGGCCTCTCCCGTTGCGGAGCACAGGCTCCGGACGCGCAGGCTCAGCGGCCACGGCTCACGGGCCCAGCCGCTCCACGGCATGTGGGATCTTCCCGGACCGGGGCACGAACCCATGTCCCCTGCATTTGCAGACGGACTCTTAACCACTGCGCCACCAGGGAAGCCCAGCCTTCTATTTTTAAATATGCTTACAATGTGTGGGACTCTCAGACTTCTTAAACATAATGCTATCAAGCAAGAATTTTTTGTTTTAATTACAGAAAATTTGAAAAATACAGAAAGTAAAATATTATCTGAATTCCACTATTCGGAGAGAGACATGTTATTTTGGTTTCTTTTCTTCCAGTTTCTTTTTTTTAATTAAAAAAAATTATAGAATTTCCACTTTATAATGGTGGAATCAATAATTGGTGGAATAGGTAATCTGGATGACTCTCTCTCCAAGGACAGCTAGAAAGGTAGAATACATTTTACATCTATATAATATTCTCTCTCTCTCTCTCCATACACACATAAGTATAAAAAATAAATATAAGTACATAAAATAGAGTAAATATATATATACACACATATGTACACACTTTATATATATATGTATATATATATGAGCTAACAAGCAATGGAGTATCACAGAGCTCAGATCCAGGATGACACAGGGAATCCAGAGAGTGGGTAGCATTCAGAGCTGCTTCTGGAAGGGGTAGCTGAGACGCAGAGCGGCTTAGTGACACTCCGACATTCTCGCTGGGCTACGGGGACAAAGATGAAGCATCTCGTTCCAAGCAGTACAGGAGGAGGGTACTGATAAACCCTCTAAACTAGGGTTGGTGTGCCCCCGCATCTGTTCTCCACAGAGCAGCAAGAGCGACGACGTTTCTGAAACTAACCGCATCAGGCACTCTTTGGCTCAAAACTCTCCAGTGACTTTAAGTCTCAGAGTAAAAAAATAAGAAACCAAAAAAAAATTTTAGAGAACAAAAGGACTACAAGACTCCTACACTAGCCGTTTTCAACCCTGTTTTTGTGTCAAAAGGACCCAACACCCTCTTTTTATAATAGGGATTTATAATGCTCTCTTGTACCATGATATGAAATTTATATATCACAGCTAGTCTACAAATATAATTTCAGAAAAATCAACATAATGCCCAAACTGTAATATGAAGCAAAAATAAAAGTAATCTATAATAAACCAATATGTATTGCAATATGTAAATTTCTGCATACAACTAGATCAGAAAGTATTACAAACTAGTAAGAAGGTGTTTATACCTTTATGCAGAATTCCTGTGAATACAACCTGATGCACGTGTTTATTCTATCAGCCTCTCAAGTACCATAAACTGATTCCATGATCTGATTTCTGAATGGTTTAAAAACTCTTGGTAAAGTTCTAAACAAAACCAACAGCAAGCTTCCCTTCCTTCACAAGGTAGTTACATTCCTAGAAAACACAGTATATATTCCAACTGTGCAAAAGGCAGTTTGTGTTTATATGTGGAATGAAGTGAAGGTCTAGGCTCATATAATAAAACAGATTCTTCAACTTATCTACAAAACAGAAACAGAGTCACAGATGTAGAAAACAATCTTACGTTTACCAGGGGGGAAAGGGGGGAGGGATAAACTGGGAGATTGGGATTGACATATACACACTACTATATATAAAATAGGTAACTAATAAGGACCTACTGTACAGCACAGGGAACCCAATACTCTGTAACAGCCTAAATGGGAAAAGAATCTAAAAAGGAGTTGATATACGTATATGTATAACTGAATCCCTTTGCTGTACTGTACGCCTGAAACTAACACAACATTGTAAATCAACTGTACTTCAATAAAAAATTTTAATTTAATTTAATGGAAAAAAAAAGAAAAGTAACACAGTGGCTATTCGTTCCTGGCCCCAAAGACTGTCTCATTTTTCCTCCTACTGGGAAATGCGTAGAGACAGGGTGTTTTCTATCTAGTCTTCGCCTGACACTGTGATGTTTATTATTAGTCGGCGGGGCCTGCCACTGGTTTTTGAAGTTTTTGTGAATGGAGAAGTTAATTTTGAGGGGAGAGATAGCTAAGAACCTCTGTAAGTTATATCACCCCAAAGCCAATTGACTACAGATGGTTAGAAATCAGCCTGGCTTAGAGCCCTCAATTCTCTTTGTAATGTGAGGTGTTTATGGACCCCAAACCTCCCAACTAAATGGAAGTGTCAGAAGTGATTATAGGTCTGGCAGACTTTCTGAGGGGTGTTTTGAGTTAGTCACAGCAGGCAGCCTTCCAGTAATAGCTATTGTGAGAATGCCTATCAAATTGGGCTCAATAAAAGGGTATTCAATAAATAAAGAAATCAAAGAATGAAATTCCAACCATTTCCATACTATACTATAGATAAATGATACCTGGAGGATGTCCCTGTCTTTTTAAATTTTTTTTTTGGAGTATAGTTTTTTACAATGTTGTGTTAGTTTCAGGTGTACATCAGTGACTCAGTTATTGCTTTTTTTTAAAATTTATTTTTTATACAGTAGGTTCTTATTAGTTATCTATTTTATACGTATTAGTGTATACATGTCAATCCCAATCTCCCAATTCATCCCACCACCACCATCCCCGCCCCCCCACTTTCCCCCCTTGGTGTCCATACGTTTGTTCTCTACATCTGTGTCTCTATTTCTGCCCTGCAAACCGGTTCATCTGTACCACTTTTCTAGGTTCCACATATATGCGTTAATATACGATATTTGTCTTTCTCTTTCTGACTTACTTCACTCTGTATGACAGTCTCTAGATCCATCCACGTCTCTACAAATGACCCAATTTCGTTCCTTTCTATGGCTGAGTAATATTCCATTGTGTATATGTACCATATCTTCTTTATCCATTCATCTGTTGATGGGCATTTACATTGCTTCCGTGTCCTAGTGTCCGTGTAAATAGTGCTGCAATGAACATTGGGGTGCATGTGTCTTTTTGAATTATGGTTTTCTTAGGGTATATGCCCAGTAGTGGGATTGCTGTATCATATGGTAATTCTATATTTAGTTTTTTAAGGAAGCTCCATACTGTTCTCCATAGTGGCTGTTATCAATTAACATTCCCACCAACAGTGCAAGAAGGTTCCCTTTTCTCCACACCCTCTCCAGCATTTATTGTTTGTAGCCTTTTTGATGATGGCCATTCTGACTGGTGTGAGGTGATACCTCATTGTAGTTTTGATTTGCATTTCTCTAATAATTAGTGATGTTGAGCAGCTTTTCATGTGCCTCTTGGCCATCTGTATGTCTTCTTTGGAGAAATGTCTATTTAGGTCTTCTGCCCATTTTCTGATTGAGTTGTTTGTTTTTTAATATTGAGCTGCATGAGCTGTTTATATATTTTGGAGATTAATCCTTTGCCTGTTGATTTATTTGCAAATATTTTTTCCCATTCTGAGGGTTGTCTTTTCATCTTTGTAGTTTCCTTTGCTTTGCAAAAGCTTTTAAGTTTCATTAGGTCCCATTTGTTTATTTTTGTTTTTATTTCCATTACTCTAGGAGGTGGATCAAAAAAGATCTTGCTGTGATTTGTGTCAAAGAGTGTTCTTCCTATGTTTTCCTCTAAGAGTTTTATAGTGTCCAGTCTTACATTTAGGTCTTTAATCCATTTTGAGTTTATTTTTGTGTATGGTGTTAGGGAGTGTTCTATTTTCATTCTTTTATATGTAGCTGTCCGGTTTTCCCAGCACCACTTATTGAAGATAAGTGTGTCTTTTCTCCATTGTATATTCTTGCCTCCTTTGTCATAGATTAGTTGACCACAGGTGCATGGGTTTATCTTTGGGCTTTCTGTCCTGTTCCACTGATCTAGAGTTCTGTTTTTGTGCTGGTACCATATTGTCTTGATGACTATAGCTTTGTAGAATAGTCAGAAGTCAGGGAGTCTGATTCCTCCAGCTCTGTTTTTTCCCCTCAAGATTGCTTTGGCTGTTTGGGGTCTTTTGTGTCTCCATACAAATTTTAAGATTATTTTTTGTTCTAGTTCTGTAAAAAATGCCACTGGTAATTTGATAGTGATTGCATTGAATCTGTGGATTGGTTTGGGTAGTATAGTCATTTTCACAATATTGATTCTTCCAATCCAAGAACATGGTATATCTCTCCATCTGTTTGTGTCATCTTTGATTTCTTTCATCAGTGTCTTATAGTTTTCTGAGTACAGGTCTTTTACCTCCTTAGGTAGGTTTATTTCTAGGTATTTTATTCTTTTTGTTGCAATGGTGAATTGGATTGTTTCCTTAATTTCTCTTTCTGATCTTTCGTTGTTAGTGTATAGGAATGCAATAGATTTCTGTGCATTAATTTTGTATCCTGCAACTTTACCAAATTCATTGATTAGCTCTAGTAGTTTTCTGGTGGCATCTTGAGGATTCTCTATGCATAGTATCACGTCATCTGCAAACACTGACAGTTTTACTTCTTCTTTTCCAATTTGTATTACTTTTATTTCTTTTCCTTCTCTGATTGCCATGGCTAGGACTTCCAAAACTATGTTGGATAATAGTGGCGAGAGTGGACATCCTTGTCTTTTTCCTGATCTTAGAAGAAATGCTTTCAGTTTTTCACCATTGAGAATGATGTTTGCTGTGGGTCTGTCATATATAGTCTTTATTATGTTGAGGTAGGTTCCCTCTATGCCCCCTTTCTGGAGAGTTTTTATTATAAACGGGTGTTGAATTTTGTCAAAGGCATTTTCTGCATCTGTTGAGATGAGCATATGGTTTTTATCCTTCAATTTGTTAATATGGTGTATCACATTGATTGATTTGCATATATTGAAGAATCCTTGCATCCCTGGGATAAATCCCACTTGATCACGGTGTATGATCCTTTTAATGTGTTGTTGGATTCTGTTTGCTAGTATTTTGTTGAGGATTTTTGCATCTATGTTCATCAGTTATCTTGGCCTGTAATTTTATTTTTTTGTAGTATCTTTGTGTGGTTTTGGTATCAGGGTGATGACAGCCTCATAGAATGAGTTTGGGAGTGTTCCTTCCTCTGCAATTTTTTGGAAGAGTTTGAGAAGGATGGGTGTTAGCTCTCTTCTAAATGTTTGATAGAATTCATCTGTGAAGCCATCTGGTCCTGGACTTTTGTTTGTTGGAAGATTTTTAATCACAGTTTCAATTTCATTACTTGTGATTGGTCTGTTCATATTTTCCATTTCTTCCTGGTTCAGTCTTGGAAGGTTATGCCTTTCTACGAATTTGTCCATTTCTTCCAGTGTGTCCATTTTATTGGCACAGAGTTGCTTGTAATAGTCTCTTATGATGCTTTGTATTTCTGAAGTGTCCATTGTAACTTCTCCTATTTCATTTCTAATTTTATTGATTTGAGTCGTCTCCCTCTTTTTCTTGATGAGTCTGGCTAAAGGTTTATCAATGTTGTTTATTTCTCAAAGAATCAACTTTTAGTTTTATCGATCTTTGCTATTGTTTTCTTTGTTTCTATTTCATTTATTTCTGCTCTGATCTTTATGATTTCTTTCCTTCTACTAACTTCGGGTTTTGTTTGTTCTTCTTTCTCTAGTTCCTTTAGGTGTAAGGTTAGATGGTTTACTTGAGATTTTTCTTGTTTCTTGAGGTAAGCTTGTATAGCTATAAACTTCCCTCTTAGAAGTGCTTTTGCTGCATCCAATAGGTTTTGGATCGTCGTGTTTTCATTGTAATTTGTCTCTAGATATTTTTTCATTTCCTCTTTGATTTCTTCAGTGATCTCTTGGTTATTTAATAACGTATTGTTTAGGCTACATGTGTTTGTGTTTTTTACTTTTTCCCCCCTGTAATTGATATCTAATCTCATAGCGCTGTGGTCGGAAAAGATGCTTGATATGATTTCAATTTTCTAAAATTTACTGAGGCTTGATTTGTGACTCAAAATGTGATCTATCCAGGAGGAAGTTCCGTGTGCACTTGAGAAGAAAGTGTAATCTGCTGTTTTTGGATGGAATGTCCTATAAATATCAATTAAATCTACCTGGTCTATTGTGTTATTTAAAGCTTGTCTTCCCTTATTAATTTTCTGTCTGGATGATCTGTCTATTGGTGTAAGTGAGGTGTTAAAGTCGCCCACTATTATTGTGTTCCTGTCGATTTCTTCTTTTATAGCTGTTAGCAGTTTCCTGATATATTGAGGTGTTGCTATGTTGGGTGCATATATATTTATAATTGTTATATCTTCTTCTTGGATTGATCCCTTGATCATTATGTAGTGTCTTTCCTTGTCTCTTGTAACATTCTTTATTTTAAAGTCTATTTTGTCTGATGTGAGTATTGCTACTCCAGCTTTCTTTTGATTTCCATTTGCATGGAATATCTTTTTCCATCCCCTCACTTTCAGCCTGTATGTGTCCTTAGGTCTGAAGTGGGTCTCTTTTAGACAGCATATATATGGGTCTTGTTTTTGTATCCATTCAGTGAGCCTGTGTCTTTTGGTTAGAGCATTTAATCCATTCACGTTTAAGGTAATTATCGATATGTATGTTCCTATTACCATTTTCTTAGTTGTTATGAGTTTGTTTTTGTAGGTGCTTTTCTTCTCTTTTGTTTCCCACTTAGAGAAGTTCCTTTACCATTTGTTGTAGAGCTGGTTTGGTGGTGCTGAATTCTCTTAGTTTTTGCTTGTCTATGAAGCTTTTGATTTCCTTGTCGAATCTGAATGAGATCCTTGCCAGGTAGAGTAATCTTGGTTGTAAGTTCTTTACTTTCATCTCTTTAAATATATCTTGCCACTCCCTTCTGGCTTGTCGAGTTTCTGCTGAGAAATCAGCTGTTAACCTTATGGGAGTTCCCTTGTATGTTATTTGTCATTTTTCCCTTACTACTTTCAATAATTTTTCTCTGTGTTTAATTTTTGTCAATTTGATTACTATGTGTCTCAGTGTGTTTCTCCTTGGGTTTATCCTGCCTGGGACTCTCTGCACTTCCTGCACTTGGGTGGCTATTTCCTTTCCCATGTTAGGGAAGTTTTTGACTATAATCTCTTCAAATACTTTCTCGGGTCCTTTCTGTCTCTCTCCTCCTTCTGGGACCCCTGTAATATGAATGTTGTTGCATTTAATGTTGTCCCAGAGGTCTCTTAGGCTGTCTTCATTTCTTTTCATTCTTTTTTCTTTATTCTGTTCTGCGGCAATGAATTCCACCATTCTGTCTTCCAGGTCACTTATCCGTTCTTCTGCCTCAGTTATTCTGCTATTGATTCCTTCTAGTGTATTTTTCATTTCAGTTATTGTATTGTTCATCTCTGTTTGTTTGTTCTTTAATTCTTCTAGGTCTTCGTTAAACATTTCTTGCATCTTCTCGATCTTTGCCTCCATTCTTTTTCCGAGGTCCAGGATCATCTTCACCATCATTATTCTGAATTCTTTTTCTGGAAGATTGCCTATTGCCACTTCCTTTATTTGTTTTTCTGGGGTTTTATCTTGTTCCTTCATCTGTTATAAAATCCTCTGCCTTTTCATTTTGTCTATCTTTCTGTGAATGTGATTTTCCTTCTACAGGCCACAGAATTGTAGTTCTTGTTTCTGCTGTGTTCCCTCTTGACTCAGTTATACATATACATGTATCCACTTTTTTTTGGATTCTTTTCCCATACAGGTCATTATAGAGTATTGGATAGAGTTCCCTGTACTGTACAGTAGGTCCTTATTAGTTATCTATTTTATATATAGTAGTGTGTATGTGTCAATCCCAATCTCCCAATTTATCCCTCCCCTCCTTTCCCCTTTGGTAACCATAGGTTTGTTTTCTACATCTGTAACTCTATTTCTGTTTTATAAATAAGTTCATTTGTATCATTTTTTTTAGATTCCGCATATAGGTGATATCACATGGTATTTGTCTTTTTCTTATATATAAATTTATTTATTTATTTATTCATTGGCTCTGTTGCATCTTCATTGCTGCACGCGGGCTTTCTCTAGTTGCGGCGAGTGGGGGCTGCTCTTCTTTGCAGTGCGCAGGCTTCTCATTGTGGTGGCCTCTCGTTGCAGAGCACAGGCTCTAGGTGCGCGGGCTTCAGTAGCTGTGGCACACAGGCTCAGCAGTCGTGGCTTGCAGGCTCTTGAGCACAGGCTCAGTAGTTGTGGCGCATGGGTTTGGTTGTTGCTCCACAGCATGTGGGATCTTCCCAGGTCAGAGATTGAACCCCTGTCTGCTGCATTGGCAGGCGGACTCTTAACCACTGCGCCACCAGGGAAGCCGTAGGTATTTGTCTTTCTCTTTCTGGCTTATTAGTATGATAATCTCTAGGTCCATCCATGTCACTGCAAATAGCATTATTTTGTTCTGTTTTATGGCTGAGTAATAGTCCATTGTATATATATACCACATCTTCTTTATCCACTCCTCTGTCTGGAGGTCCCTGTCTTAACCTGAGATTTCATGAGCTGAAGTGTACAACCTTGATGAAACAATCCACATGAGAACTACCTATTATCACCCGCCGAAAACTAACTTCTGTTGTTTTATAAAGAAAGGGGCAGAGAGGCTTACAGGGGCCTCTTGTTGGGAAGAGCAGGAACTAGCGTGTGTCTCACTTTTACTCCTTCCTCCAAAAAGGGGTGTTTCTTCTACGTTGGGAGTTAGTAACATCACTGTACATAGGATCATTCCACATTTATTTGTGGTGGGCAGAATCATGCCACCTCCCAAAAATGTCCCACCCTAATACCCTGTGAGTATGTTAAGTTACAAAACAAAGGGGGATTAAGGTTGCAGATGGAATAATGTTGCTAATCGGCTGCCCTTGTGATGGGGAGATTACCTGGGTGGGCCCAGTGTGATCACAAGGGTCCTTTCAATACAAGAGGGAGGCGGACAAGAATGAGTGTCAGAGAGATGGCAAGGTGAGAAGGACTTGGCCTGACATTGTTGGTTCTGAAGATGGATGGGGAGCACACGCCAAGGACAGTGGGCAGCCTCTAGAAGCTGGGAGAGGCCAGAAAACAGATTCCCCCAGAGGCCCTGGAAGGGAATGCAGCCCTGCTGACACCTCGATTTTATTTTATTTTTAAAACTTTTATTGGAGTATAGTTGCTTCACAATGTTGTATTAGTTTCTACTGTACAACAAAATGAATCAGCTATCCATATACATACATCCCCTCTCTTTTATTTATTTATTTATTTATTATTTATTTTTTCATCCCCTCTCTTTTAGATTTCCTTCCCACGTAGGTCACCACGTTGCATTGAGTAGGGTTCCCTGTGCTATACAGTAGGTTCTCATGAGTTATCCATTTTATACATAGTATCAATAGTGTATATATGGATTGACACCTTGCTTTTAATTCATGGAGAGCCTGTTAGACTTTGGACCTACAGAACTGTAAGATAGTAAGTGTGTCTTTTGTTAAGCGCCAAGTTTGTGGTCATTGGTTATAGTAGCGGTAGGATGCCCACACAGTATTGCTCTGCTGTCCGCGTGTGTCACTATTCTGTCTCCCACCCCACACCTCCACACGCTTCTCCTCACTGTAGCCACTTCGTAAATCGCTCTGTGCTAGTGGTTCTCAATGGGGGCAATTTCCACCCCCCCCGGGGGACATTTGGCAATGACTACAGATATTTTTGTCACACCTGGGAGTTGGGGGTTTGCTACTGGCATCTCAAGAGGGTAAAAGCCAGAGATGCTGCTAAACATCCTATAATGCACAGGACAACTCCCCCCCACCCCGCCCACTGCCCCGCACTGCCCGCAACAAAGAATTATCCAGCCCCAAATGTCAATAGCACCACTCTGCGAAAACCCTGCCCATCACATACATCAGCTTATACATAGAACATATGGGGCTGGGGGTAAGGGCCTACATTCAACCCCCACTCTTCCTCCCCTCCCCTTGCCTTTTTTTTTTTTTTTGCCTTGCTTTATTTATCCCATGCATTCTCAAAGGGCTAAGGTAGTATTGCCCCCAAGGGAGTGAAAATTGGTTCTTGAAGGGCAAAAAAAAGAAAAACAGGCATTAAGATACTTTGTGGCGCTCTGAAACTCAACCCCACCTGACAAAATCTTATTCTTTGGTACTTATTTCTCCCTTTACGAAGAATTTAAATGATGTTTAATTTTTTTCCCTTAGGTGAGTGATAATGAAAAAATACATTGAGAAATACTGCCTTACACTAAAGTGTGTCATCCGTCCTTTCCAGTGATGGTCTTTTCTTCTGATCTGTTTTGGTTAGGTTGACAGGAAACTTACCCATAAGCTATTAGAGCAGTTGTGTAGCAGAGAACATTCACGAATAAACATTTTTGCAAGCTGGTAAATTTTTTTAAATGTGCATGCTTGTGAATTTTTTTAAATGTACATAAAGCTGTACAAACTTACTGTTCAACTGTTAACATCTCGTTGAAGATGTTTTATCCTGTTTTTTACCTCTCCTTCTAGGACAAGTCATTAATTTGAAGAAGGAAAACCTAGTAGAATGCCGCAGTAATGAATATAGAACCACAAATACTAGAAATTCTAAAATAGAATATTTTCAGTTTCACACCACATAATGCTTTTGTTTTCTGTTAAGCAATACTCCAAAATTTACCTATAATAAATGTTAACAATGCTTAAGAGAGATTTCTTTTTCTTTTTTCTTTCAGTGACATCAATAGTTTAATGGATGGGGGTTAAGAGATGTTTCTAAAGTTAGCTCAAGAAATGGCAAAATATGGACTCCCTGCTGGTCCAGTGGGTAAGACTCAGCACTTCCAGTGCACAAGGCGCGGGCTCAATACCTGGTTGGGGGACTAAGATCCTGCATGTTGCACAGCATGGCCAAAAAAAAAAAAAAAAAAAAGGCACAGTAATGACCTGGACTTTATATTAGCCCAAAAGAAATGGGGAAGGCTTTGTATTTGCGTGTGTATAATAGGGGAGAACAAATCTGACTCCATATTGGATCCATTTCTTTTACATTAACCTTTGTATTCTATTGCTTTTGCTACAAGTTAATCACTAAAGGGATGTTGCCTTTAAGCTTAAATTCTACATAATGGCCCATCTCTGGGAACCCTGCTCCCCAGATAAAGAGCATTAAGCTAAAATACCTCTGTTTAGCTCACAGGAAACATCCTGACCAGGCCCACCTGTGAATGATGGCAGGAAGGGAGAAATTAACACACCCCCTCTGGAAGTTGACTGGAACCAGGAAATGTTTGACTTTACTCCCTCCTTTTTTAGTATAAAAGAAGCCTGAATTCTAACTCGGGCAAGATGGTTCTTTGGGACACTAGTCCACCACCCTCTCGGTCTGCTGGCCTTTCAAATAAAGTCACTATTCCTTGCCCCCAACAACTCATCCTCAATTTATTGGCCTGTTTTGCAGCCGGCAGTATGAGCTTGGACTCAATAACATGTGTATCCTTTGTTCTTCCCTTCCTTCCATCATTTATGTGCAGAAATTTTTTTCACAAAGAAAGAGGAAACATCTTACCTTTCCTCACCTCCAAACAAACCACTGCAACAAACCAAACACCAAACGTAATTGTATCCTTATGTTTTGTCACGGGTATAAAGTGAGAAGGAAGCCTGTGTCTTAGGCAGCTACGGCCCATGCTGTCATAATGACACTTGCAATATCGGTTCTTTGAATGATTAAATGATTACTCAGTTATTAGAATAATGTCATTCTGTTGCAATTCCTCCGGCTATTTTGCTTTCATACTGCTACAAATTTCAGTCTCAGCTTGAACTTTTATTTATGCTGAGATCAGCCCTGTGGATTGCCTCATTATACAGTGCCTGCAGGGGTGGTACTTCTGGGAAGGCAGCCAGCAGTTTCAGCTCAATTTACAAAGCAAAAGAAAGGGATCCAGTTGACCTATAAGGACCAACTCTGCAAGAATTAGTGCTTACCAAAATGGTGATTACTCACAGCTTGACCACCTTCCTGAGAGGACATTCTTCAGAGATTTTATTCCTCTTCTTTCAGCGAAAGCATCCATTCTTGCTCTCCTGTAAAAAAAAAAAAAAAAAAAATTCAGAATATCAGAAGACTTATTATCTAACAGGCTTTCTAAAAATTGATAAAAGATTGCTTAAGGGATGCATTTAAGAATAAATGATTTCTAAATCCTGGGAGAACATGAAGGTAAAACAGTGCTGACTGCCCAGAAGGACCCACTCCAATCTAATCTGCTCAATTTTTCTTTTGTACCTTGAAGGTGATTTTCAAGATTTCTTGTCCTTCAGGTTGTTCTTGCAGGTCATGCAAGCAAAGATGAATTGGGTAAAGTCAGCGTCTGAGAGTGGAATTCAGCCTCTCTGATGCCTACCAAAGTGTCTCCATTCACCAGAACATAAACTCAAATGAGCTGTGAACGTTGCTTTCCTTTTCCTCATCTGACCGCAGTGACGTTTTGGTGTCTGTATTTGTTCTCTATTGCTTCTGTAACAAGGTACCACACATTTAGGGTCATAACACAACACAGATTTATGATCTTGTGGTTCTGGAGGTCAGAAGTCCAAAGTGGGTCTTGCGAGGCCAAAATCCAGGTATTGGCAGGGCTGCGTTTCTTTCTGGAGGCTCTAGGGGAAGATGTTTTTTTGTCTTTTCCCGTTTCCAGAAGCTGCCCCCATTCCTCGTTTGTGGCTTCCTTCCATCTTTAAAGCCAGCAGTGGCCGGTCTGGTCTTTCTCAGCCTGCCCCGTGATGACACTGACTTTCTGCCCCCCAATTCCTCATTTAAAGGACCCTTGTGCAGAAGAACTAAACAGACATTTCTCCAAAGAAGACATACAGATGGCCAAGAGGCACATGAAAAGATGCTCAACATCGTTAATGATTAGAGAAATGCAAATCAAAACCACAATGAGATATCATCTCACACCAGTCAGAACAGCCATCATCAAAAAATCTACAAACAATAAATGCTGGAGAGGGTGTGGAGAAAAGGGAAACCTCTTGCACTGTTGGTGGGAATGTAAATTGATACAGTCACTATGGAGAACAGTATGGAGGTTCCTTAAAAAATGAAAAATAGAACTACCATATGACCCAGCAATCCCACTACTGGGCATACATCCGGAGAAAATTTTGGTTCGAAAGCATACATGCACCCCAGTGTTCATTGCAGCACTATTTACAATAGCCAAGACATGGAAGTAACCTAAATGTCCACTGACAGATGAATGGATAAAGAAGATGGGATACATATATGCATTGGAATATTACTCAGCCATTAAAAAGAATGAAATAATGCCATTTGCAACAACATGGATGGGCCTGGATATTATATACTAAGTGAATTAAGCCAGAGAAAGACAAATATCATGTGATATCGCTTACATGCGGAATCTAAAAAGAAATACAAATGAACTTATCTACAAAACAGAAACAGACTCAGAGACTTAGAGAATGAACTTGTGGTTAGCAGGGGGGAGGGGTTGGGGAGGGAGGGATAGACTGGCAGCTTGGGATTGACATGTACACACTGCTATATTTAAAATAGGTAACCAGCAAGGACCTACCGTATCACACAGGGTACTCTGCTCAACATTCTGTAATAACCTAAATGGAAAAAGAATTTGAAAAAGAATAAAAAACAAACAAACAAAAACCCTTGTGATTACACTGGGCCCACCTGGATAATCCAGGCTGATCTCTTTGTTTTAAGGTCAGCTGATTAACAACCTGAATGCCATCTGCAACCTTAATCCCCCTGTCATGTACCGTAAGATGCTCTCAGGTTCTGGGAATCATGTCACAGAATGTGCACATCTTTGGAGGTGTTATTCTGCTTGTCACAGTGCCTTTGACTGTCAGGCAGTAATGAAACCATTTAAGTATCAACCACATTGCTCTCTCGATGCTCAGTAAAGCTCTTCCTTCTTTCTCGTTTAGACACCTTTCACAGACTTTATTGTCTTGTACCTTTCTTTCATCTCCGTTCTTCTGCTTGGCCCCCTTCTCAACTGCCTGTCCCCCACCATCTGAATTTCTACTCATCCTTCAATCACAAGACGCCTGTTTAGCGATGGCATTTCTGACTCTTCCGTGACATAATTTGTTTCATTCTTCCAAAACAGCTCTTTCTACACATCGTTCATTTGTTTGTCCCTTCCACAAATATTTATTGAGGAATAACCATGTGTCAGGAGAATGAAATACACCAGTGAACAAGACGGATAAGGTTCCTGCTCAGGTGTATCCCATATTTTAGTAGTGAAGACAATAAACAAGTAAATAAATGAAATAATTTCAGATAGTGACAAGAATTGTGGAGCAAGGGTGGAATTAAATAGGAATTGGGGAGGTCCCCAGGAGGAGAGGACATAGATAAGATGTGGAGGATAGAAGGAGTCTCCATGTGATGACCTCAGGGAAAAGTATTCCAGACAGAAGGAACAGCAAATGTAAAGGCCCTGAGTTGGGAATGAGCTTGGGAGGCTGGAGGTAAGAAAGGAGGCCAGTGAAGCAGGAAGTCAGGGAGATCGGAAGGACAGTCTTCTGTTTTTTTGTTCTTTTAATATTTATTTGGTTGCACTGGGTCTTAGTTACAGCAGGTAGGCTCCTTAGTTGCGGCTCACAGGCCCATGGGATCTAGTTCCCTGACCAGGGATCAAACCCAGGCCCCCTGCTTTGGGAGCACAGAGTCTTATCCACTGCGCCACCAGGGAAGTACCTGTTTTTGTTTCTGTTTTTAATATTTTGGCCATGCTGCATGGCATGTGGGATCTTAGTTCCCTGGCCAGGGATTGAACCTGTGCTCCGTGCAGCGGAGGCTCAGAGTCCTGACCACTGGACTGCCAAGGAATTCCCTAGAGTTTTTAAAAATAGAAAACAACAGGCATAAAAAATAAAATTCATGATGACTATTATGGTAAAAATAAAACTGACAACAGCTAAAACTAAATATGGTAAGATCTGTGGTTGACTCAAAAATAATAGAATTAAATCTTGGCAAAATGAAAATCTGCAAAATTCGATAAGGCAGAAGGACTTAGACAAAATAAGTCATTGACAGAAATCTTAATAGTTGAAGCTCTGATTGTCAAAAAAAGATGATCAATGCATCAACTCTTTTGTATAAGATTTTGAGAGAGAAATCTGATTTTTATGAAAATAGTTCCAGCAAACCAAAGTGAAAATGGGAGCTATTTGAAACAGCTTAACTTTGCCATACACAAAATTGATCAATTACTGATTAGTTCAGCAATAAATTATTCAAGTCAAGTTGGCCTAATGGATTTCTCTAGTTAATAGTTTCTTGCTGAAAATTTATCAATGTTGGGATGATTTTGACTAAAATGTTTGTATTCATAAGCTCGTCAAAGAATCAACTATCTATGGGTTTGCAATGACTGCCATTAAAAAATCCCATGGGATTGTGTTGGGTGAAATGAGTCAGACAGAGAAAGATGAATATCATGTGATGTCACTCATATGTGGAATCTAAACTAAATGATGTGGATGAACTTATTTACAGAACAGAGATAGACTCACAGACGTGGAAGACAAACTTACGGTTACCAAAGGAGAAGGGGCGGGGAGGGAGGGATGAATTGGGAGTTTGGGACTGACATATACACACTACTATATATAAAATAGATAACTAATAGGAACCTGCTGTAGAGCACAGGGAACTCTACTCAATACTCTATTATGGCCTATATGGGAAAAGAATCTAAAAAAAAAAAAAGAATGTATATATGTATATATATAACTGATTCACCTTGCTGTACACCTGAAACTAACACAGCATTGTGAATCAACTATACTCCAGTAAAAATTTTTTTTGAATCCCATGGGTTTTATTACTGTATATAAAATAGATAACTAATAGGGACCTACTGTACAGCACAGTGAAACTCTACTCAATACTCTGTAATGACCTATGTGGGAAAAGAATCTAAAAAAGAGTGGATAGATGTATATGTATAACTGATTCACTTTGCTGTACACCTGAAACTAACACAACATTGTAAATCAACTATACTCCAATAAAACATTTTTTAAAAATCCCATGTGTTTTTTTAAGGCTAAGTTGACAGAATCAAAATGGTAAGCTCCAAAGTTTTTAAAATACAAAAATTAATTTTAATTCATATTTTCAAGTATTTTTGTTATAATACTAACATAAAATTTTGAAATGTTTTTGAAAATGTACAAAGTATAAAGAAAAAAAATTATTCATAAAATCACCGTTGAAACAAAACCATTGTAAACCTTTTGATATATTCTCCCAACCTTTCTTTATGCATAGATATTTTAAAAATAGCTGTAATACTACTTTATATGCAATTTTTCACACTGATTTTGTCACTTAACAGTAGATTATCGACATTTTCACGTTACTACCTCATTTTCATAAACATTCTTTTTAAAGGAGGCTGAGGAGAATTTACTCATGTTTTCTTATGTTTGGGCAGTTAAGGATTTGCCAGTTTTATAGTAATATATAAACAGTGCTATATATCATTTCACATAAAGATTTTTCTATTATTAGGATTATTTTGCTTGGATTGAGTGCCAGAAATGGAATTATAGTTTCCAAGTATTCTTTATTCTTTTAATTTCGAAGGAGACTGATTTTCACCAGTAATACCCTGACCAGAAATGGGGACAGTGAGAAAGCAACTCAAACACCTAATAACAGCCCTTCTGTAATTCAGCTGTCTGTATTCTTTACTTATTATCTTGGAAGATTATGGTGTTTAAGGGGAATTGGACAGTTTTTTGTTTGTTTTAAGTATAGTCGATTTACAATGTTGTGTTAATTTCTGCTGTACAGCAAAGCGATTCAGTTATACATATATATGTATATTTTTTAAATATCCTTTTCCATTATGGTTTATCACAGGATACTGAATATAGTTCTCTGTGATATACAGCAGGACCTTGTTGTTTATCCATTCCATATATAATAGCTTACATCTGCTAACGGACAGTTTTTGTTTTTAAAGCAATTTTTATTATCATCAAACCAATGAATTCACATATTTTAAGAAATCAAATGGTACTACAAGGCTTATGATGAATAACAGGGGTACCCTGCCCTACCTACTCTTCCCCATCCTTCAGTCCTTCAGTTTTAACTCTTTCAGTATCTCCTTAGTATTTCTAAATGGTATCCTTAAAATGCTATTTCTTTTACTCATAAGTTTTAGGCATTATCTATTGACTTTCTATTATGGAAGATGAGAATTTAAATAAACAACATTTCTCTATCACAAGCATCCCTTCCTCCCGTACCTTGACATGTGTGGGTCTATTGCCGCCCTCCCCTGCCCGCCCCCCAACACATACACTTCTCTTCCCTCCATCCTCCTAATCTACGTTACATCACCTAAGTAACCTTCTAAGAGAAGGTGTATAGAAGGGGAATTTTTGGAAAATTTTCCCGTCTTAAAATATCTTTATCCTATCCTTGCACTTGACTGATGGTTCAGCTGAGTTTTGAGATTTAGGGTAAATTATTTTTATTTCAAATCTTTGAAGGCATTCATCAGGTGTCTGTCGATAGTCTGATTTCTATGTACTGCCTGTGATCTGATCTTTGTTTCTGGATGTTTTTATGATCCTCTCTTGGTCCCTGATGTTTCAAAATTTCACCATGACATACCTTGACGATAATTGTTTTTTTCATTACTTGTGCCGGATAATCTGTGAATATTCTAATCTGGAAACCCTTTCAGGAAAAATTCTCTTGAATTATTTCTTTGATCATTTTCTTTCCAGAACTCCTACTACATCTCTTGGATTAATCTTTTAAGTTTTTTTAAAAATTGCTTGTGGGAATTCCCTGGTGGTCCAGTGGTTAGATTCCACGCTTCCACTGCAGGGGCACAGGTTCGATCCCTGGTCAGGGAACTAAGGTCCTGCATGCCATGTGGCACGGCCCCAAAAAAAAAACCAAAAATTACTTGTAATGTCCATCTTTTGTCTTTCTGTTCTGCTTAATGGTTTCTTTGCCTTCTAATTTTCCCAATACATTTTTATTTTGTATATTGTCTTTACTTTCCAAGAATTCTTACTTGTTTTGTGTTCCTTTTTTGTAACATCCTGGTTTCATGGATGCTCTGTCTTCTCTCACTTCTCCAAAAATAAAGAATACTTTTCTTGCTCCTTGTATTGTTTCTTTAGTTCCTATTTTCTTTCCATATGGTAGAATCTTCCCTCAAAAGTCTAGTGATCCACTGCTATCTGTTTATATTTGAGTGAAGCATTAGAAAGCTGACTGGACACTGTGTGTGTGTGTGTGTGTGTGTGTGTGTGTGTGTGTGTGTGTGTGTGTGTGTGTGTGTGTGTGTGTGTGTGTGTGTGTGTGTGTGTTGGCAGCTCTAGGGACCTGCATTGACTATAGTATAAAGCTTCACTGTTGGGTGGGACCTAGGCGGGAGCTACTGCTTCACTTATGTAGACTTTCAACCAATCCCACTGTTTTCAGTTTCACTACTCACTCAAAGAAAATCTCCTTCCCAGGTGTTGGCTCTAGTAGGCGGTGTTTATTTATCTACCGGTCTGTTAGGTCCCTGTGACTTCAGGGGAATCTGGACATGTTTGAATTTTCCGTGTCCTTGATCTGCTGATTGCCCCTTTTATTCGTCATAGTCATCAACTGCTGAGTAACTAATTACCCTAAAACTTACTGGCTTAAGACATCAGCTTTTATTATCTCGCATTTCCTCGGGTCAGAAATCTGCACGCAGCTTAGCGGGGTTCTGTGCTTCGGGATCTCCACGGGCTGCAATCAAGGTGCTGGGTGTGGCTGAAGTTAGCTCAGGGCTCAACTCCGGGAAAGATCCGTTCTGACCTCACGCACTGTTGGCAGGATGCCATTCCTTGTTGCCTGTTGTTCTTCGGCCAAGAAGTTACCACATGAGTCTCTCCACAGGGCAGCTCCTAACACTGCTGTTTGCTTTATAAGGGTGAGCAGGTAAGAAGAGCTGGAAAGAGGGAGGGTGAGGAAGATACGTCTCAGTCTTGTATAACAATCTCAGAAGTGGCATCCATCACTGTGCCATATTCTATTTTTATTTTTTTAATTTTTATTTTATATTGGACTATAGCTGATTTACAACGTATTAGTTTCAGGTTACAGCAAAGTGATTCAGTTATACATATATATATAAATATATATATTCTTTTTTTACATTCTTTTCCATTATATGTTATTACAAGATATTGAGTAGAGTTCCCTGTGCTATACAGTAGGTCCTTGTTGGTTATCTAGTTTACATACAGTAGTGTGTGTACGTTAATCCCAAATTCCCAATCTGTCCCTCCCCCATATGCTATTTTTAGAAGCAAGTTACTACATCCAGTTCACACTCAAGGGGAGGGGATTACGCAGAGCGTAAATACCAGGAGGTGGGGATCGCCGGGACCATTCAGAAGGCTGCTTACCACGGCCCTCCAGAGAGCACTCCTGCTGCAAAGCCTCTGTCTTCCAGCAGAGTAGAGCGGGGCTTCTCAAACGTCACTGTGCATTCAAGTCACCTGGAGCCCTTGTTCGCATGCAGATCCTGATTCAATAACTGCCGTGGAGGGCTTCCCTGGTGGCGCAGTGGTTGAGAGTCCGCCTGCCGATGCAGGGGACGCGGGTTCGTGCCCCGGTCCGGGAAGATCCCACATGTCGCGGAGCAGCTGGGCCCGTGAGCCATGACCGCTGGGCCTGCGCGTCCGGAGCCTGTGCTCCGCAACGGGAGAGGCCACAACAGTGAGAGACCCGCGTACTGCAAAAAAAAATATAAATAAAAAAAATAACTGCCGTGGAGATTGAGATGCTACAGTTCTTACTGGACGCCAGGTGTTGCCACCGCTGCTAATCCAGGCCCGCACTTCGAATAGTGAGGTGGCAGAGAAGCAACGTGCCTCTTGGCTTGATCTGAAGAAATTACATTTGGCCTCTTTTCTAAAATTCTCTCCTAAGAGCCTCTTCCCATACATAAAAGACCAATGCTAGTCCAAAAGCCCAGTATGTTAGTCACAGATTATAAAGTCTTTGGACCTCCCAGTACGTATCTGCATTGCCTTACAACAATGGAATTCGATCAACTATACTTCAATTAAAAAATAATAAAAATTTAGAATAGAAAAAAATGGAATCCAGACATAAAACGAACTGGTATGCAGTCGGTGAGTTAAGAGGTGAGGAATTCCGTCTCCAATTTTCTTTCTTTCCAATATAGAACTGTTTGATGAGAAGGAAGAGTGAGTTTTTACATGAATTGAGAAGCAAAGAGATGGTCCTGGATATTGCCTGAGATTTCAATGATCATACTATTCTTACCACTATTAAAACATTTTGTTTTTCCTACACAGTCAGAAAGGAGAAGGATCTAAACCTTAGAGATAAATTAATTTTCTTAGAATGTAGATAAATTTATAAATAATTGGTAAAGGCTCATTGGTGATAAGCATAACCAATTAATGAGAATAGCAGGTTTCTCCTATAGTCTATGGGCAGAAATGCACCCAGCTCTGAACTGAAATCAGAAATGCACCCAGCTCAGGAACTGAAATCAGAAATGCAGCTCAGGAACTGAAATCAGAAGCCCAGTCATTGCAGGCTTTGCATTAATGCAAAGAATTCTGGCATGAATTAATACGAAGAATTCTTTGCATTTAGAATTTTATCCTGTCGTATTACATATACATATTACAGGGCAGAGATACTGCTCACTGGAGACATGGTGCAGATAACCTGGGAGGAGGCAGCCTCTAGCCCTATACACTTATAACATGGGTTATAATCAACATGGGCTGATCAATTCTCTGGTGGTAGATGCTACCAGTTTCTAAGCCAGTGTTCTCAAACTTGAATGCACCAGAATCACCTGGAGGGTTTGTTAAACTACAGATTGCTGGCAACACCTGCAGAGTAACTGATTCTCTATGTTTGAGGCGGTACTCAAGAGGTTGCATTTCTAACAGCATCTAACATTGATGCTGATGCTACTGATTGAGGGACCACACTGTGATAACCACTGGTCCAGATTAACTTCCTCGGGAGGGAAGGAAGCCCTGAAGAATCCACCAGCTGAGAATTGCTGATAAACTGAGGTTGAAGAGAGAGAAGTTGATTGCTGGAAAAGGAGACACCTGGGCCTCTAAGGGCCCTCTGAGTGTTGGTGAGAAGTTGGGTTGGAGAACTTAGGAGAATGGTTAGTTAATGGAGTCACACCAGGGCAGATGCCACTGCTGGGAGGGATGCTCAGCTAGAGAAGTTTTCAAAAGAATAAATAAGAAGATTAGATGGGAAAATCAGTGAGAGGGTCAGCAATATGTATTGTTCCTCTCGTGAGATAACATGCCCTGTTGTTAGAGCTAGGTTTTGTACTTGATGTTTTTGTTTTCTTCACCCCAAACCCAGGAAAAATTATTGTAGGGTTTTTTTCTGTTATTTTATTTTTTAATTTATTTTTTAGTGAAGTATAGTTGACTTACAATGTTGTGTTAATTTCTGCTGTACAGCAAAGTGACTCAGTTTTAAACATATACATATTATTTTTTATATTCTTTTCCATTATGCTTTATCCCAGGACATTGAATGTAGCTCCCTGTGCTATACAGTAGGACCTTGCTGTTTATCCATTCTATATGTAATAGTTTGCATCTGCTAATCCCAAACTCCCAATCCCTCCCTCCCCCACCCCCCTATTGTAGGTTTTTTTCTTTTCAAACTATGATACAGAGTCTTGAAGATGATCAGGTGTTTCTTATAGCCTTTTTATTTACTGAACTGCCATGCAACTTTTTCTTCTTTCCACTCTTATTTTCTTTTCAAATTTGCTTAGTATGTTGTTAAATCAATGGAGCATTTAACAAAATTCAACTAGGGTGTCCATTAGATATTTTTCCACTCTATTCAATGAGGCATCTTGGCCAGATGGTTTCTGTTGTGAATGGTCTTGGAGTTTTCTATAATGTTGTGTAGATTGCACTCATTATGTATAGACATCACCCTTTCCCTACTAGATTCTTCTCTGAGGGAGCTGTCCCATTCCAGTGCCGTCAGATATTATTGATGGTGGACAATAAAGGACTCAGAATAGGCAAGAGACTGGGTCTGTATTTGAAAGGTCATCCCACGGACCTTCAGCTCCACAGAGCTGAACCTCAACTGAACGAACCATCATGTCGAGTGGGAGTCTATCTGTGCCCTCTTTTTCTCTGATTCATTCGTTTCTCTGGAGCATTCTTTCTCCTTATACTAAGCCTTAGAAAATGCCGCCAGGTAGAGGGGGTAAAAATATTCACTTTGAGAAATACACCATCTTAAAGCTGACACTGTAATGTGGTCCTCAAGTCAAGGTGGACTGTGTGTTCTTTAAAATTGTTCCCTGTTTCAACAACAACAGCTGCACAATATTTTCCCTCTCACATGCTATTCACAATAGGACCTTGATGCTCCTCTTATGAAGACAGGAGGTCTGTGTGCCCTCCCCTCACATCTGACTTCCTTTGTAACCAAGAATACGGCAAAATTGATGCTGCGTGACTTCTGAGGCTCGGTCAGAAAAGGTGATGCAGCTTCTGCCTTGTTTCCTGGAACACTTGTGCTGCCCTGTAGACCGTGTGCAGAAGCCCTGTAACTACCTGAAGGACAGAAAGCCCGGGCTGACCCTCAGAGCTCCAGCTCCTGCTCTCTGGGCTCTGCCTACTGTCTGATTGCCATTCATGAGAGACTCTGAGCTAGAAATGCCCAGACAGGAGCAACTCCTGACCCACAGAAACCATCAGAGGTAATAAAATGATTGCTCCATTTGAAGCCACTGAGTTCCGAGGGGTTTTGTGACACTGCAGTAGTAACTGGAATACTCCCTATAAGAGGAGAGGATGTTAAAGCAGCATCAGCGAGGGGTCCTTAGTCACTCACAGGAAAAATGGGCTCTGGCCAGCCGAAGCAAACTTAATGAGATACAGGTCTAAGATAAGAAGTTAGAATAGAACTGAAGACATATACTGTACAGTGAATCGATAAAGCCAAAAATCGAGGCTTTGAAACAGCTCATAAAGTAGATACGCCTCTAGTAGGACTGATTAAGGGGGAAAAAAGCACAAATAGACAAAATTAAGAATGAGAAACTACAGAATTGATAGAGATTAAAGAGAATTAAATAACTTTATTCCAATAAATTTGAAAACTTAAACATCACGGACAAATTCCTATAATAATAATTTATCACAGTGACTCAGGAAAAGTAAGAAAGTCTCTAAATCTGTAATGATGAATATGGTTACCATTAGTTACATGTGACTCTGACCCCTGAAACATAGTGAGTGTCACTGAGGGACTAAACTTTACATTTTAGTTAATTTTAACTAATTTAAATTTAAGAACGGGAACAGTATAAACTATTTTTCTGTTCAACACAATTTGACTGTTTTGGTAGACTATATTTCGCTTTATTGCATCTCATAAGATATCATCACTGCCTCGGAGTGTGTTAAGATGTGTGCCTTGTGGGCTTCCCTGGTGGCACAGTGGTTGAGGGTCTGCCTGCCGATGCAGAGGACACGGGTTCGTGCCCCGGTCCGGGAAGATCCCACATGCCGCGGAGCGGCTGGGCCCGTGTGCCATTGTGCCATGGCCGCTGGGCCTGCGCGTCCGGAGCCTGTACTCCGCAATGGGAGAGGCCACAACAGTGAGAGGCCCGCGTACCGAAAAAAAAAAAAAAAAAATCTGCTTGCCAATGCAGGGGACGCGCGTTCGAGCCCTGGTCCGGGAAGATCCCACATGCCGCGGAGCAACTAAGCCCGTGCGCCACAACTACTGAGCCTGCGCTCTAGAGCCCGCGAGCCACAACTACTGAGCCCACGTGCCACAACTACTGAAGCCCCCAGGCCTACAGCTCGTGCTCTGCAACAAGAGAAGCCACCGCACTGAGAAGCCCGCGCACTGCAATGAAGAGTAGCCCCCGCTCGCCGCAACTAGAGAAAGCCCGCGCACAGCAACGAAGACCCAAAGCAGCCAAAAAAAAAAAAAAAAGTGTGCCTCGTAAACACATCACTCATCTTGATGGTGTCAATGGATTAATTCAGTTTGAATGACTTTTTTTTTCTATGCACAGATATAATATTTCATTGTGTTTAACTGAATATTTTATGAAGATATTAAATGAAAAGATGTGATTGACACAGTGATACCTACGTAAGTCATCATTGGTGATAAAGTTGAAATGTTTATTATTTATGTATGATATAATTAAATTATTTTTCTAGTTAAAAAAATAAGTATAGAAAAATTTTTGCTTACAATAAAGGCATGATTGGGCGATGATACAGAAGCTAGTTTTATGACCAGAGCAGTAAAGAAAACAAAAGAGCCTGGAAGAAGGTACATCGCAAATAGCATGAGGTTGAATACCAATTGCAGTTTGCTGTGGGCAGAGGAAACTGCCAAAGCTGTCTGTTGACGTGTGATAATGTTGCTGCTCTGTGACATATATGATGTGTGTGCTTGTGTGGGTTTTTTTTTTTCATTTTATTTACTTTATTTTTTTGGCCGCTGCACGTCTTGGCTTGTGGGATCTTAGTTCTCCAACCAGGGATTGAACCCGGGTCCTCAGCAGTGAAAGTGCAGTCTTAACCACTGGACCACTAGGGAATTTCTTGTGCTTGTGTTTTAAACATTTCTCTATTTTCATTTCTAATAGGTGGATATGGATAAATATAGTCCATGAAAAAAGCACTCTGTGGTCTTCAATAATGTTAAGAGTGTAAAGTGGTTCTGAGTTGGAAATGTTTGAGAACTGCTGGTCTAGGGCACAGAGAAGGCAAAGTTGAAGTGGAAAGTTACTGTGGCACTGGGAACTAGCAGGGTTCATTAGAACAGTTTAGAATGAGGAATAACCTTAGACATTTTTAATTGGCCTTAACTTTAAGGAAACTCCATCTTTTTTCCTTTCTCTTTCTCCCCATATCTCTCTTTCATCCAGGTCCTCGTACGGAAGTGCCCCACTTGGACTGTTGTACTCGAATTTGGGATTAGAGGACTCTAATGTTTAGGCTCTCCTCTCCTTTATCCACATCCAGATTGAGCTGTCCTGTGCTCAGTTTCCCAGGGCCCTGGTGTCAGTGGGATATAAGGCCCTGGTGTCAGTAGCCTTCCCAGGAAACTTGCATTTTCTAGCAGATGACTTTTGAGGACACGGTCACTTCATTCAACAGTTATTATTTTGGTCAGAGGAAAGAGGAAAGCGTAAGTAGAGACCCCCTCTCAATAGCCTGGGACTTCCTATGGACTGAGCCATTGGCTCCACAGGAGTAACAGTGGAGGCTCCTTAGGATGACAGCAGCAGAGGCAATTTCCACTGCAGCTGTGGGCACTCTGGGGACCGTCCAACCCGGATGCCGCTCAGCATCTTCCTCTGGCACTGATGAGACCCACGCGTTTCCAGTGGCCAGAGGTGTGGCTGCTGACTGACCTAGGCTATAGCTTTAGAGTCTCTGATAGTTACCCCACAAAGCCTCACAGGATGGAAGCGGCCTTTAAGAGGTGTGAGGCCCATAGACACGAATTTTCGTTCATACGCATTATCGTGGAAGAGAGGGGCTTACTTCCTGTGCCATGGCTTATTTTTACTTCCACTCTTCTCCTTTTCAAATTTAAATGGCAGTATCTTCTCTCTAAGACAGACTTTACTTTTTAGAGCAGTTTTAGGTTCACAGCAAACCTGAATGGCAAGTGCAGAGTTCCCATATACATTCTGCCCCCCAAGACACACACAGCCTCCCCTCACTATCAACATCCCTCACCACAGTGGTACGTTTGTTGCCACTGGCGAACCTACGTTGACACATCGTCATCACCCAAAGTCCATAGCTTATCTTAGGGTTCGCTCTGGGTATTGTACCTTTGACATGTAGTCCCATTGTAATATCATCCAGAACGCCTTCCCCGCCCTAAAAGTCTTCTGTGCTCTGCCTTTTCATTCCTCCCTCCACCCCAACCTCTGGAAACCAATGATATCGTTACTGTCACCATCGTTTAGCCTTTTCCAGAATATCATAACATAGTTGGCCCTCTGTATATGTGGGTTCCACATCTCTGGATTCAACCAGCTACGGATCAAAATTCTGTACTACATGTTCATTGAGGGTTGGTCGCGTTCCTCACTCCAGAAACCAGGCTATTGGAATAGCCACTACCTGGAACACTGCCAGGTGCCCACGGCAAAGGGGCGAAGAGAGCACGGTACAGCATGCTGTTCGAGCTTTTGCTCAGAAGCTTGTAGGAAGCAAGTCACAAGGCTATACGGTTGGCTCTCCGGATCCGCAGGTTCCACATGCACGGATTCAACCAACCTTAGATCGAAAGTATTCGGAAAGAAAATTCCGTAAAGTTTCCACCAGAATGCTGGAAACTATTTCCGTAGCATTTACATTGTATTAGGTATTATAAGTAATCTAGAGATGACTTAGCGTATACGGGAGGATGTCCATAGGTTATATGCAAATACTACACCGTTTTATATGAGGGGCTTGCGCATCCGTGGATTTTGGTGTCCACAGACGTCCTGGAACTGATGCCCCGAGGACACGGAGGGAACCATACGGCACGGCCTTTTCAGAATGGGGTCCTCTTTACGACTTCTACCTTCTACACTGTTCACATCTGCCTCATTTTACCCGTGCAGAAGCAGGTGGTGGTTGGCACATAAAATAAAAAAGCAAGCTACGAAGTGTAGCCCGGGGAAGCCTTGCTCCAGCATCACAGAGGGTGATAAAGCCCTGAGGTAGGGAAGGAAGGAGGAGCACATTGTTCAGAGAGCTGTG
This sequence comes from Orcinus orca, assembly GCF_937001465.1. Lineage (NCBI taxonomy): Eukaryota > Metazoa > Chordata > Mammalia > Artiodactyla > Delphinidae > Orcinus > Orcinus orca. The sequence continues at coordinate 5,037,889 of NC_064563.1, read as the reverse complement.
CAGAGGCTGCTGGAGGGCCTGGAGAGAAGCAGGGGAGTGGGGGTGCCCAGAGTTTGTGCAGGCCTTTGCAGGGCAGCTTAAGGCACTGGCTTTTTCAAAAAAAGCAATAGGAAGTTATTGGAGGGTTTTGAGCAGAGGAATTAGATCTCATTTACATGTAAAAAACAACACTCTAACTGGGGAGAAGTGACTGTAGGTGGATACAGGCAGGAGTAATTTCCCCTGTTAGGGATCTATTACAGTAGCCCAGGCAAGAGATGAGGATGGTTTGATCCAGAGTAATAGCAATGCTGATGGTGAGAAGCACAAAGACTGAAGGGAGAATAGCTCAGATCTGTTCGTGGATTGAATGGGGGTATAAAAGGCAAAAGAGAGAAAGACCGACGGAGGGGGAGAGACAGGAGAGTAGAGAAACCTGACTTGCTGGCTTCAGGAACTGGCAGATTTACCAAAAAGCAAAGATTGAGTTGGGGCAGTGTGTGTATGTGTGTGATGGGGGGAGGGGTGGCGGGGGGAGAAGAGATGGTGCACACGTAAAAGAGTCTCACACAGTACAAGTCCCTCAACGTTTTATACCGCAAATTTTCAAAAAGCAACTGGGAAAGACTTTTACAGTGAATACCCACAGACAACATCTCAACTACCACCTTACTGTACTTCTATCCATCCATCCCTCAGCCCATCTTACTTTTGTAATGCATTTGAATTGCAGACATCAACGCACTTCCCTCTTCATACCTCAGCACGCGTCATTTGTTTCCAGCTTTTTCCTTGTGATGTAAAATTTGCATACAAGGCGAAATGCGCAAATCTTCAGCGTGCATTCGCCGAGTTCTGACACATGCATACGCCTGTCTGCACCTTAAATTTGAGCTGCCTAAAGGACATCAAGGTGGCATAATCAAACGGGCTGCTGGATGTCGGAGAGTGGAGCTCATTCAGCACACAGGTCTGTTTGAGCTCTTGGACTGGATGAAGTCACCGAGGAGGTGTAGAGGGAGGAGATGTGGGCAGTGTCCGCAAGGAGCCCGGCGTTCTGAGGTCTGTCGCGAGGAGAGCGGACCTGCGGGGCGGTCTGGGGCTGGCCCTGCCCGGGGCCTGAAAAGCGGGTCTGCTCGGCGCCACCCGACGGTCCTAGGTAACCATCGGAGGGGCCCTGAGGTGTCACTAGACGGGGGAGGGGGCGCAGGGTTGGGTAGGGGAGCGTGGCGGGGTACTCCCGGCCAGAGGCGGGAAATCGGGAGGAGGAAGGGAACCGGGGTGAGCGCGAGCGGGCGGCGGCGGCGGCGGCGGCGGGAAGGAGGGTGAAGAGGAGGAGGGGCGGCGGCGCGGGAGGGGCGGAGTCGCCGCAGCGGCCGGCCGCGGGGCGGGCGGAGGGAGGGGGGTGTGTGCGCGGGTCACATGGTCGCGGCTGCCCTCCCCGTCAGCCGCCCTCGCCGCCGCGGTGCGCTGGCTGCAGGAAGCCGCCGCGCCGCCGCTTTGTTGTTAGGGGCCCCGCGAGGAGCGCCGTTCGCCGCCGCCGCCGCCCTCTCTCCCCGCAGCCCGCTCTCCGGCCGCAGGGCCCGAGTCCGGGCGCCCCGCCCGTCCTGCCCATGAGGGGGCCCAGCGACCACCGCTGCCTCCGGCCCGGGGCGGCGCGGCGCTGAGGCGGCGGCGGCGCTGCCCGCTCTGCGGGATCGGGCGGCTCCGGCCTCCTCCCCGAGAGCACCATGGAGGTGAATGCGGGTAAGAGCCGACTGCGGCGGGTGGGGCGCGGCCGAGGGGCGCTCGGAGCCCGTTGGGCACTGCGAGGGCGGCGGCGGGGCCCCGGGGTGGCCGCCGCGCGCCGGGGACCCGCGTCGGGCTCGGCGCTCGTCGCCCGCCGGCCCGGCCCGCTACCGCCCTGCTGGCCGACCGCAACGCCGCAGCGCGGCCTAACGGCGCCGGCCCGGCCCCCCCTCACATGGCCCGGCCGCGCGAGCCACGTGCGCGCTGTGTTTACGTTCGGCGGCGCGCGGGCGCCGGTTGGCTGGGCGGGCGCGTGACGAGGCATTACATAATGGGTGCTGGGGCGGCGGCGGCGGGCGGGGACACGTGAGGCCGCGCGGCTCCGTGACCCACATTCGCGGGGCCGCAGGGACACGTGGGGGCGGGGGCGCGCGCCGGCCGTGAGCGCCGCAGCCCGTGGAGGCCCCGCCCCCGGAGCCCTCCGGGCTGTGACGTGGCCGCGATCCCCCTCTTCCCCCGCGGGGTTGCTTGCCGCGGAGGGGGCTGCGCGTGCGCGCCCCGGGAACCCGCGGCTCGGCGGCCCCGAGCGGGCGCGGAGGCCGCAGTGTCCTCCGCCGGCGTGCGGAGCCGGGGCCTGGCAGGCGGGCGGGAGAAGCGCGGGGCGTGGGCGCGCTCGGGCAGGAGGAGGGCCCGCGGGGCGGTGTGGGGCTTCCCCGACACGAGACCCTCTGGGGTCGCCCGGCGGACGGGCGGAGGAAGGCCCCGGTTGTAGCGCTGCCTCGTGTTTAGCAAAAAGAAAAAAAGAAAAATATCAGTTTTAACGATCTGCGGGGACGCGACTGACCTTGCACACCTTCTGTGATGAATACGCTCGAGGCGCCAGTCGGGACCGTGAGGGATTCCACCCTTAGCGAAGCCCTTGGCTCATGTGGGCGGTGACCCGGGGTGACTCCTAGGCCTCCTGTACAGCTGGTCCTTGTCAATTCGCTTAATTGCTTTAAACCCATGGGTCACTGGTCTTTCCTGAAACCGGTAACAGATTTTTTTTGTGTGCTGCGTGGCATGTGGGATCTTAGTTCCGGGACCAGGGATTGAACTGGGGCCCCCAGCAGTGCAAGCACCAGTCCTAAACACTGGACCGCCAGGGAAGTCTCAGGATAACAGAATTTGACTCTGTCAATCCCTTTCTTGCTACAGTTCCTGTTGCAACGCCACAGAGCAATACCAGGCTCGCTTCTGCCCTTTTAGCTGCCGCCCCTTCTCCCAACGAAGGATAGCCCTTTACCTAAAGCCAGTGAGGTTGCAGAAACAGCCAGTGATTATTTTTTAAGTTATTATATGTACTAAAACCATCCCTTGATAATAAATTGTTGTGAACGTTCCATGAACATTTAAAAAAAAAAGCCATTTTCCTGTGTTTTAATTACCTGTGGGCCTACTTAAGCTTTGAGGATAGTTTAAAAATTTAAGTAACTCTTACGGAATTAAACTTTTACTTGGTAAGGATTTAGAGTTTATAAACTTCTACCTCGTCTAACCCAGCGTGAATGAAGTCTTCCAGCTTCGTGGTCGGATAAGGTGGGCCGGCTCAAGTGATTAGAAAGTTTTTGTCTGATTTGAGCCTTCCTGGAACATTATCAGTGAACTTAATTTTGATTTTAAAGTGTGGCTACAAATTATAAAATTTCCTTACGATGATTGCTGACCCCCACCCCTCCCCTGTCGCCAGTTCACATCCCTTGGTCAGTGTTGTTTTTTTCCTGATCATCATCCTTGTTGCCCTTTGGGATGTGGCATCCAGAAGTGGAAGTTGTTGGTCGGTTACCAAGTTCCAAGCTGGGGATGCTGCTTGTAAATGAGTTCTCTGGCAGGCTCGGCTTTTGTAGCATATTGCTTTGCTGACTCACAGTAGCCTTGCAGTCAGCTATATTCTTCTCATGTGAACTGATTTGAAGCTAGGTTTCATCCATTGTGCAGATAATTGTTTGAGCTGAACTGTAGGGGCTTGCCATTATCATCCTTAAATTTCCTCTTTTTCCATTTGGCTCCAAGTTCAAGCTGTCGCAAGCTGTCATCCAGTATACTATTTCTGCCATCCCTCTGTCTGAAGGAGTGTTGATAAGCATTCTCTTGAACTTCCTTCACGTTGTTGTAAATGTTGGCTGGGGTGGGGCCAAATTCAGTGCTGTGTGGCAGCCTCCGACCCCTCCCTTTGGGTCGATAACATTTTATTAGTCAATACTTATTCACCCAGTGGCCATTTCATGTAACTGTCCTGTAAATCATGACTCACTGTGTCTCTGCCCTCTCCATGACTAATACAGAGGGGAGACAGTGAAGCTGTAGAAATTGACTCTATACATTTTTGTCACAGATTTTGATTGAGTATACCAAGTTCTTTAAAATAAATAACATATTGTACACACTTCATAACTGTGGCGGCGATGCACATTTGAAAAATTAGGAAAACATTCCCACATAGGCCATCGTTATCTTTACAAATCTGTAGTCTACTCTGTTTGTCACTTGGAAAGGGAAACAGTGAGATAATGGGAAGAATCAGAAGTGAAGAAGGAAGTTGCCTGACTCGTTGTTGGAGTTGAGGGAGTCAGAAGGTGGCCTGGAAATAAGAACCTTCAGAGAAACCACTGGGTCCACGCGACACGTTCAGAATTGAAGGAAAGAAGCGTGGAGAGAGAGGGTTCGTTTTGTTTGAACTGTCCTGATCCAACTCTTCCAGTATAATGACGGTAAAATAATAATCACCAGGATCTGTTGAGCATTTATGTGCCAGGCCCTTTACACGTGTTGCTACTTTGGTGCCTCACATTAATTCTATGAAGGAAGGTGCTGTTGTCACCATTTGAAGATGAGGGTCAAAGTAAACTGAAGTGAGTAACTTACCCAGGCAAGTGGGAGAGCCAGATGCACATAATGCACTTGGGGAGCACAAGCTGTGCTGTAGGTTGAAGCCCACATAACATTTGAAGGCATAGGCAAAGCTTGGTGGTCCTGTCTCCTCAGGGGTCCATGTGGTTTGCCGTGGTACAGGGTCATAGCTGGTGGAAAAGGAAGGGGTCAGTAGAGCTTCCCCATTTCATCATTCCTCTCTTTTAATCTTGTTGCTAGTCAGTAGGGTTTTTTTTCCCCAGACACTAGATTACACTTGCCCCCCTACCCCTTCCCAGGAATTTACATGGAGACAAGAACACTGTTTTACAAAATAAGACCTATTTGTTTTTTGTCACCACGGTTTTTGTTTTCTTAAATAACGTCTTCTGTAGTACATCATTTAATAACTTACATATTCTTTAAGATCCCACTTATTGTCACCTTGCTCATGATCTCTGCCCTCTATAGTGCTCTTGTGCTGTCAGCAGTTCACAGTAGTTTGTATGAAACATTGCTCATGTTGCATTGGAATGCCTGGTTAATAAGGCTGTCTCCCCAGCTGGCCTTTAAAGCCTTTTAGGGAAGGGACCATCTTGTTCTCTGGAGCCCTGACACTGGGATACAATTGGAAGTTTAGTGCTTCATTAGGTCCACTGTATCATCTTGTGAGTAGAAATTACTAAAAACCTACTTTTAAAATGAGAAAACTAAAACTTCTTAAAGGTAAAAACGTTTGGTTCTAAGTCACTAGGCAGAAAAGTACACTCATGAGTTGAACTCAAGCATATTTTCCAGGATGATGGGCAGTGGGGGTGGGTGATGATGGGCAAGCCTAGAATTAGGGTAAGAAAACCCCAATATATGCCAGGACAGTAAGTGCTTCCCAGCAGTACAAAGTTTGATACTGTCTGACATTGACCACTGGGTAAGCCCTAGCCTGGGAACCTGGCCCAGCTCTAGGGTCCTTTTCAACTAAAAATAGAGAAGACTGTGCCTCAGCTAATTTTAGCTTGAGGCATCTAAGAAGTACATTCTGCCTGTTTCTGGAGCTGTTGGGACTTGCTGGTTCAGGGATTTTACCTTTCTTGTGTTACCATTAAAAACTGTCTCTGTAAAAATCACTTATTTTAATAATCCCCTTTTATGGACACCATTTCATTTCAATCTTATCATAACTCTGGCAGATATTGCCATTTTATAGAAGATGACTCAGGTTTAGAGAGATTGAAAGTAACCTGCTTGCCCAGGTCTTCTCAGTAAGAAATAATACTCTGTACTCTGGAATTAGACAGCCTTGACTTTCAACCCTGGCCCTGCCACTTAGTAGCTGTATTAACCTCTCTGAGTTCCTCTTCTGTAGAATGGAAAAATGGAAGTGAATTTTATAGGTTTCTTGTGAGGATGAAATGTGGTGTGAAATTCTGTCATTTTATTCTCGGCATTCTTGGTGTCTTGTATTTTTCACTTCCCCTTCTTCATTGGGTTGAGGAACTGCTAGATGTACTCCTTACCTTCTAGGAAATGAAATTTTAATGTTTTTGGGTTGCTAACTATCAGGTGGGTAGATTGGTGTCTGGTACATGCTGACACAACTAAATCAGAACGTCTTGCTAAGAGAATGTAGCTGCTTCTTGATGGGTCATCTTTGGTTCCATGGTTCTTGGCACAAATGCTTCCTGTAAATGACTGTTGATTCCCTAAAGACAGGAGTTGGATCTTAACTGGATTGATAATAGCCCAGTAATTTTTCTTAGATTTGATTTTGGAGCTTTTGCAAAGGAAGGTGTGTTCTGGGTAATTAGTACCTTCTATTGCCCAGTCAGTGCTTTAATCCGGTTCTTAAGCCATCAGGATAGCTCTGATCTCTAGAAGTTTATTTCTAAGCTGAGGTAGGTAGAAGACCTCATGGGTGTAAATGGCTGACTCAAATGCTGGCCCTGGGCAGGTCTAACTTCCTCACCTTTTATCCTCTTGAGGTGTTAGTGAATTTACTACCTAAAGTGTTCTTTAGAAAAGATAAATAGCTGTGAGAACTTCCTGTGGGAATTTATTGAAGACTAAGGGTAATATTTTTCTTTGTATCCTGTTCCCAGTGGAGGTAAGTGAGAAAAAAGTAGCAGTTTACTACCACCTGGAATTTCTAATGTGACCTTTAGATCTATGAAGTTTTATGAAAACAGAGGGCACAGTGGTTTTACCCAGTAACACGACATCCGATAGCCTTCCAGGTTAAAATCGTTTTTCTCTGGATTCACAGCGTATTAGAGATACTCAGGCAGTTCAGTCGGTGAAAAAGTCAACCTTGGAGACTATGGGCCAGTGTGTGCTTGATCACTAGTTACAGCCATTCTTAAACTTTAATAGGACAAAGAATCGCCTGGAGGACTTGTTCAAAGTGCTCATTCCCGAGGGTGCCTTCTCTAGTTTGGGCTTTGCGATAAGGGTGTCTGCAAGTCCAACGTCAGAAGTAGGTGGAGAAGGCAGTGTGTGGAACTGGGGTTTAGTGCATAGTCATAGAGTCTTTGGGGAACATCGCGACAGAAAGATTCTGGGGGCAACAGCTATGAAAGGTTTTCCATTTCCAGATAAACTACTTTATCCAGAGTTCCAGGTGTTACGTCTGTTCCTGGTTGACCTGTGTTTTAGCCAAGTGCTGGGGGAGCTAAATGATGAACCCATTGTTCTAGGATTGTTCCATGTAAAGGTATAATGAAGGACGCAGAGACAGGACCAGAACCCGATTTCTTCACGGCCAAAACAACTTGATTACTCTAAACTGTGCTGTCGCTCAGGAAGGTTTTTCATTCCTTTTAGTAATAGGTTGGAAAATGAAAAGCTTTAGGTTTGGATCTGCATGTGCTCAGAATGACAAAGCCAGTGAGAACCTGCTCACATTTTAAATCAGTGGGAATTGTTTGGCTTTGAACTTTGTGGAAGCAAGAAGAATAGTAGGAAATAAGGAAGAAAATAAGTTACTTTTTCCTTGTGCAGTAATTTTAACCGTTAACCTGTCTCTAAAGTTAGTGACGTTACTGTTCAGATTTGCAAAAATAGAAAATATGTATTATCGAGTATCTAATTGTCTGATTTCCCCCATCTTTTCCAGGAGGTGTGATTGCCTATATCAGCTCTTCCAGCTCAGCCTCTAGCCCTGCGTCTTGTCACAGTGAGGGCTCCGAGAACAGTTTCCAGTCCTCCTCCGTCCCATCTTCTCCGGCTAGCACTAATGCTGATAACAACGGGAATCCCAAAAATGGCCATCTCTCCAATACTGAAGGCATCCTGAAGGATGATCGGATAGATTGTTCTATGAAAACAAGCAAATCGAGCGCACCTGGGATGACAAAGAGTCACAGTTCAGTGACAAGTGAGTTATTTAGTTTTCTAAAGGTTTGTGCCACCGATTGCAGGTGGGGCTTGTTTTATCAGCTGCTCATTTGGGGGACCATTTTATTTTGGGGTATAATTTTCACTCCCTTCTGGGTAATCATAGTTCAGTAGTTAGGTAAGAAATCAGTGATGATCTGAAAAGTTGCAGCCTAGGGGCTGTCATAATTGGTTCTTGCTGCAGAGCAAGATCTGTGCTTATGTACTCTGTCTGACCATGTTTCCTTCGAGGGTAACCTCTTACCCCATTTCACAGTTATCTCTCTTCTGCACTCCTAGTGCCGAATCTGGTTTCTAGACGGAGTACTTACTCGTGGAAAGGGGTTTGCTTTCATGAAGTTGGAGCTAGGAACATTTAGCGGATTGGGATATCCAAATGAGTCGTGGAAATTAGGATCCCTGAGTGACTGTGGAGGTGATGGGCTGGTACAGGGCAGGATCAGGCAGAGATGGGGCCTGACTGGGACCAGCAGGTGAGTTGAATTGAGTATTTGTACAGCAGCCTGTGGAGACACCCCTTTGCACCTTTTGTTGATTGACACCTTTGGCTAACTTCTTAATTCTTATCCAGCAGGATTGTTTTCTTAGCTCTGGTTGCATGTCTGATGTGAAGTAACTCTAGATTTATAAAATTTCAATGTATGTTTAAAATCATCGGGAAAGGAAAAACTAGCTCTCTGAGATATTTTTGGCAGTGCCATAAACTGTTTAAAAGAAATTCATGATTTCTTTTGATATGTCAACTTGGTGTAAAGATTTTTCTTTTACGTTATAAAAGTAGATTTGTATATTTTTAAAGTACTTACAGGTTGAACAAAATAAAATATTCAGTTGGAAAGAAAACAAACAATTTTAGTTTTTCTTCCAGCATTTCACTTTTGTGTCTGTTTGTGCCTTAGAATTTAGTGGCATGGTTCTACTGTGTAAAGTCTGTGGGGATGTGGCGTCAGGATTCCACTATGGAGTTCATGCTTGTGAAGGCTGTAAGGTAAAGCATGCTTTTGTTTCTTTAAGCTACCGATTCTGGGATTAAAGAAATTGCAGTTAGCATTGCCAGTTTACACAGTTGATAATCTGGGAGGAGGAGAGAAGTCAGCTGTTCCTCTTAAAGTTTTAAGCATTTTATGTAGTGTATAAACATAACTTGTTTTGAAAAATATATTTTAAATTCAGTGAAACTATTTCTTTTTTCTTTAAAATTTTGATATACATAAATTTGCTATCTCACTCAAACTTAAGTATAGTATGAAGTGTTTATTCATTAACGTGTCAGGCACTGTTCTAGGTGGTGGCGGACAGCAGGGAGCAGAGCAGATGAGGCGCTACTGCCTTTCTGGGACTTAGTTTAAACCAGACTTCGAGTAGGTCTCATCAGATACTTTGACATTCTGACAATGTCGGGTGCTAGGAGTTGGGAATAATTCCTAGATGTTTGTAAAAATGTGCTGTCTTCAGAAGTGATGCCAACTAAGTAAAAGAATCTTGAGTATAAATTGAGCCCTTGGGAAAGCTCACTTATAAGTTTAGTTGAATATTCCTGAGTCAGATAATTCCAAGTGAGAAGTCTGTACCTCCTACTTATATCTAGGGAATCTCTCTCTTTTCTAATCTGGCACAGGCCTTTCTCCTGAGTGTCTAAAATTAACATGGCCAAGACACGTGCTCTTGCTGTTCTCTGACTGAAGCAGGAATACAGTTTGGCAGGATGTGGTGGGTGAGCAAAACAGTGAATGTACATGATGAAAGAGAAAATATTTTCTCGGGTGGCTCTGAATGAATTGTGAATTTTGTAGCTCTTAATGGCTCGATCACTTCACAAGGCTACTCAGTATTTTGTTCAGATGTAGCACTTTTCCACTGTTTTAAAATTCTATAAATAGTTATTTTTTTTTTTTTTACAAAAATATGAAATAATGTGGGACAGGCATTAGTCTCACTTTATAGCTAGAGAAACAAAAGGACAAGCACATGAGCCTAGTTGTGTATTCCTGATAAATACCACACATAATTGCTCTTAAAGATGTGTCTAGCTCAGATATTACAGTGTCCAAGTATAGTATTGCAGTAACAAAGTATAAAAATGTTGTATCCCATAATTACTAATATAGATTCATCAAATATGTGGTTAGTTATGATAGTCAAGGGAAGTACAGTTTAAAATAATTTTGGTAATTTTGATTTTGCTGAAAAAGTCAGGGGAACCATTAAGCTGGAGATCTTTGAAGACCACTCACAGAGCATGAACTTAAATCGTGTAATGAAGGCAGTTCTGTGTAGCCATCTAGCTGGGAACTGTCTTTCCTGGATCCTTAGTTGGTCTGTGGCGTGTGGTGTGACACTTACCTGCTGCGGACAAGTAGCCAGGAACATCTGGCACATATAAGTAGGCCTTGCTGGTGTCAGCAGGTAATAATCCGGGAAAGACCGAGTTCTACCAACGTAATGCTTAGTTCTAGTGAGGAAGTTACGGTATGGAACACATTTCTCTGTCAGCTTGTTGAAAATGCCATTCATGTTTCAAGGGTTTTGGAATTTGTATGTGATTAAAGCGTGAGCCAGAGGGCATGCCGGCAGGCAGGGCTGGTAACAGGGTAAAGTGTAGGACGGGGGTTGGGTGGGCAGGGGTGTTCGGCGGTACTGAGATTCTCCAGCGGGAAGCATGGAAGAAGGGCTCTGCTTGGCTAGTAGGCACAGGTGCTTGCTGATGTCGGTAAGAACCCAGTTAAACTCTGTGTGTCAGTATTCTGCTTCCCTCAGCTCTGAGCCAGAGTTTCTTCCTGGTGGCTAGCAGTGTCCTGGCTGGTTAGGTGTGGGAGGACGCTTACAGGGAGTTCATCTGGATGTTTTTAAATGGATGGCTACGTCTTCCTTTGTTCTTAGGGTTTTTTCCGGAGAAGCATTCAGCAAAACATTCAGTACAAGAAGTGCCTGAAGAATGAAAACTGCTCTATAATGAGAATGAATAGGAACAGATGTCAGCAGTGTCGTTTCAAAAAGTGTCTGTCTGTTGGAATGTCGAGAGATGGTACGTCCCCAGTTTAAAGAGTGCTCTCCTTAAAGCGCGTGGAGCTTGGCCCTTATTTCTCAGCATAAACCGGAGCTATAAGCCGATTACCAATGGCCCCCTTGTGCACAGGGTGAAACAGATTTTAGAAAACACATTTTGATGCCTTGTAGGATGCCAAATTCATTCAAGTCAAAATTCTAGCATCATCACCCCAGAAACAGCTTTTGGCTCTCTTCTTTTTTTGTTGCTTGCCTGTGAAAAGACCCATTTTTTCCCTATGCAATTTGAGTACTTTTTCTTTTTCCTAAAAAAAAAAAAAAAAAAGAGATTTACTTTTTCTTGATATAGGAGTCCTTGGCTTTTTTCCCTGATCTCTTAGCAGTCCTGAGGAACCCATTGCTCCCTACGTGAATCAGCTCTATCACTTCTCAGTCCTGATATGACACAGTGCTTTTCGGGCACTGATTCTGAATACTTTGAAAGGAGATGCAAAATTGAAAGAGACATCAGGGTCTGGAGTGGAGGTGGTTGCTCATTTCTGGCATGATCCACTCCCGTGGAAAATAAAGGTTGTGATTTGCAGGACCTTTAGTATTATTTATGGATGACGTCCCTGGAAGATGTGACTCTTCCGTCCGTTGTTCTTGGGAAATCATTTTTGGATAGTCTCATTGTGTTCTAAGTAACATAATAGAGGAGTATGAGGTTTTCAGAGGGATTGGCTTCGTAGAGTTAATTAAGAATTGCTAAGAATGAACCTTGTATTTATGTAGGGAAGGGTCATTTAAGCAGTCCTTTAGATTACTCTAGTATCTTACTGACGCAGAAATATAGTAGAAGTATAGTATGAGGTTCTAGAATGACAGGTTTCAGCAGTTGATGTTTTGTATTTTCAGTTGCTTGAAAATTTTTTTTATAGCACTAGAAATACTTTTATAGCACTAGAAATACTAATCCAAAGTTGGTGGATATTGTGATTTCCCCAGAAAGAGTAAAAATGGCCATCAGTTGTACAGGAGGGAGCAGAGGTAGAGTGTGCACCATGATAAAATTGTTCGTCTGTGGTCATGACAGTGTCAGAGGCTGCAGTTAGATTAGTGAGGCTTTCTTGCTGGGTGGATATTTAATTTTTGTTATCTCTGTATAAATGTTAGGTGGAAAGAAGCTTTTTCCCCTCAGGGATATGAACATTGGAAACAGGACTCATTCTAAGACTAGTCTCTAAGGTAGTGCAGGATGAATGATTTTATTTTTGTTTCATTGATTTTAATTGAAATCCAGCAAGTTTATTTTCCAATAACTACATTTCTATTGACTGTGATTTTTCTTTTCTTTTCTTTTTTTTTTTAAACATTTTCTCTTTTAAGAAGTTGGAAAAGGAGATCCCTTCATAGTTGGGTCTTGAGAATAAGGTTACAGAAATGAACGGACAGAGGTCATTCAGGGAGTGATTGTGCCTGTGGGTTCCATCAGCGTTGGTGGATGTGGGTAGCTGAATCACGTGTGCCTTCTTGAGAACAGAGCCTTCAGCTTTCTTAGTAAGGTGCTGTATAGGAATGCTGGTCTGCTGCAAACTGATTTCCATCAGTTAATTTCAAATTTCTTTCTTAGGCTTTGTTTATAAAATACCCTAGAGATATTCTGAGCTTTATTTTGAGAGAAAAACGAAAAATTGTCTTTCTGCTCCCACTTCCTGTGGTACCAGAAAAACATAACCAGCAAGTTTAGGATAATTTGGGCCAGACACAAATGGATGTTCTTTACTCATATGACCAGAAGCCATAGCTATCAGAGCCAGTTTTGTGTTATTTTGTATAAACGGGTCTTATTTAGAATGTAGATGTTAAATATCTTTTTCTTCAATAGCTGTTCGGTTTGGTCGTATTCCTAAGCGTGAAAAACAGAGGATGCTAATTGAGATGCAGAGTGCCATGAAGACCATGATGAACAGCCAGTTCAGTGGTCATCTACAGAACGACCAATTAGTAGAACATCATGAACAGACAGCTTTACCAGCCCAGGAACAGCTGCGACCCAAGCCCCAGCTGGAGCAAGAAAACATCAAAAGCTCTTCTCCCTCTTCAGATTTTGCAAAGGAAGAAGTGATTGGCATGGTAACCAGAGCGCACAAGGATACCTTTATGTATAATCAGGAGCAGCGAGAAAACTCGGCAGAGACCGTGCAGCCGCAGAGAGAACGGATTCCTAAGAACATGGAGCAATATAATTTGAATCATGACCGTTGTGGCAGTGGGCTTAGCAGCCACTTTCCTTGTAGTGAGAGCCAGCAGCACCTCGGTGGACAGTACAAAGGGAGGAACGTAATGCATTACGCCAATGGGCATGCCATTTGTATTACAAATGGACATTGTGTGAACTTCTCCAATGCTTATACTCAGAGAGTATGTGATAGAGTTTCCATAGATGGATGTTCTCAGAATGAGAACGAGAATAGTTACCTGTGCAACACTGGAGGGAGAATGCATCTGGTATAGTGAAATCACTTCTTTTGCTCACTTTGTATCAAGGAAAGCTTTGAAGGCTTTCTTTTATTCAGAGGACAGGGGCGGGGGTGTCAGAAAACCTGAGATTTACAGAATCAATTTTGCGTAGTACTTTAGGTCAAATATTTTTAATAAACATCATTTGTTGAATGAGCTGATTTCATACAGAGCTAGGTACAGGCGTGTTATTTGATTGGTACTATGATTGGGATTAGGATTTTATGTAAAATATGGTTCATGAAGAATCGGTCCTAATTCTTAGAAATCCTTTTCAAACTTGAAGCGTTCAGGTTAAGCATTGCCTTCCTAGCTTTGGGATTTTCTCAGAGGGCTGATCTTTTAGCTTGCCATGGTCAGTAATTCCTTGATTTAGAAGGAAAGTGTTTTCTTTAACCATTATGATGCAAAAAGGTCTTTGGATATAGAACATGGATGTTTTGTTGTTTGAAAATTTAGGCATAGTTTAATATAATTCGCTGGTTTCTAAGGATTTTCTCCGACTTCATCCCATGGAATGAGTTAATGTCACTCATATCATTTAAGTGTTTTCATCAGATACAATAGTCTGCATGAAAGTACATTGTTTATATTCAGCCCCAATTTCATCTAAAACAGCAGTAGCACGGCACTTCCAGTTTGCACAATGAGATCCTTTGATAGTGCTTGGTATTTTCTACAGCCAGGTAATTAAAATCCTCTTTTTTCATTTCAAGATAGTTGACTCTACCCCAGTCCTAATGTTAGATTTTTTTGGGTCACTTACAAGTATTTGATTCCATGGATCTGGAAGGTAGCCTCATATTTTTTTAGGCTTAGTGGCTCTGTTAAGGAGGGAAAAAACGTGTAAGCATTTAGGTTCTGATCTGTGATATTCTCCATGGTTATAGAATCGTCCCATTACTCGATCTCCTATGGATTTAATGAAAATTTAAAGGCTGATTTTACTAATAGAGTATACAGTGTATGTTTCATAATCTTTGTAGTGTCCTAATACCTTCTTTGGCTTCCTATTTTTTTCCTCTCCAATTCTTATTTAGAAGGTCCATCTTGTATGTCCAGTCATTGTGTCCTAATTGAACAAGTGGAGGCCAGTGGTCACACCAGTGTATATGAAATAAGTGGTCAGTGACCTTTTTTAAAAAAGTGAGGCATCTCACTGTCTTTTCCTGTTTGAAATTACAACAGTGTAATTGTGCCTATTTAGAAAAAGGTGAGTTTTGAAATACTAAGTGTGGGGTTGGACTCTAGGCCTGTGACTTCTAGCTGTATTTGGATAAATCACTAAACCTCATAAAGTCCCATTTCCTTATCTAAGAAATGGTAGTTATAATGTCTGCCATGACTACATAGTAGGGTTGAGAATCAAGTGAATGAATACGTATGAATTTGATTGAAAACCATAAAACCCAGTGCAAGATGGCAGCAATATTACAAAATAATCTCTCAAACCTCTGCAACAGGTTTTGAACTAGCTTGTGATAGATATACTTTTTGCTTAGGCTACCTCTTTTATGATAAGTTAACTGCTGTTTAAGTTAGGTTGCTCTGAGGCTCTCTGTCACAAGGCAAGTAGCAAATGGAGAGAGTGCTAATATTAGTAGATTTTACTGGTGTCAGAGGGTATATTCATGGGGTTTCCATTGATTGATATGCTACCTTTGAAATTTCTTTACCACCTCTCACAATTCAGTAGTTCTTCTGTTTTATGCGTATTAGGTTTGTCCAATGAATAAGTCTCCGTATGTGGATCCTCATAAATCGGGGCATGAAATCTGGGAAGAATTTTCGATGAGCTTCACCCCAGCAGTGAAGGAAGTGGTGGAGTTTGCAAAGCGTATTCCCGGCTTCAGAGATCTCTCTCAACATGACCAGGTCAACCTTTTAAAGGCTGGGACTTTCGAGGTAGGTTTTATTTATCCTGAATATTGATACAGGGCAAGGTAGTATTTTATTTTATTTTATTATTATTTTTTTTAAACGAATTTATTTATTTTGGCTGTGTTGGGTCTTGGTTGCTATACGTGGGCTTTCTCTAGTTGCAGTGAGCAGGCTTCTCATTGCGGTGGCTTCTCTTGTGGAGCACAGGCTCTAGGTGCGCGGGCTTCAGTTGTTGTGGCACGCGGGCTTCAGTAGTTGTGGCACGCGGGCTCTAGAGCGCAGGCTCAATAGTTGTGGCGCACGGGCTTAGTTGCCCCGTGGCATGCGGGGTCTTCCCGGACCAGGGCTCGAACCCTTGTCCCCTGCATTGGCAGGCAGGTTCTTAACCACTGTGCCACAGGGAAGTCGAAGGTAGTATTTTACTTTGATCCTTTTCTCAACAACTGTTTATAGTCCAGAGGCTGAAAATATCAACAAAAGAATGACCATCTCAGGATCTTGGGAAAAGACAAGGTAAAGGCCGAGTTACTTAGGACTTTAAATACAAATGGACTGTATTTGCAGCACATGAACTCCAAGTTCTAGAATCGCTTTCAGGTGTGGACTTGGTGGGTTCCCCGAGTTAGACACCTCCTGATAGCCTAACCCAGCGTTTACTATGTTCAGTACTGGACACGAAGGGTAAATAGATGGTGGTTTTTGTCTCCTAGGAGGTGGTAGGATATTTGGGAGTTGTTTCAGACATCTCTTATGTACCACTGTGGATCTTCATGGCCTCGCCTCACTCCAGGATCCTTGGCTACTTTTGCTACTCCACTTTCTCTGCTGTGGTGCCTTCTGCCTGGGCCTGGGGCAGCCCGTGTTGCCAATTTGAGTAGGATGCAGACAGAGCCTCTCGCTGTGCTTGCTTAGGGACCTCTCACCTGTCTGCCCCGGGGCTTCCCTGCTGCTGCTGAGGTGGGAGAAGTCTCAGCACTTGCTCAGCACTCACGTAGGCATTATCCTGAAAGGCAGGGGGTGGGTGGGACATTGACGCCGGTGGGCCCAGTCTTTGATCAGCAGGGAAAGGGAGCTGGGGGAAGATCTTCACTTCCCCGGAGGGTCCCACGGGATCGGGCTCTCAGTTGTTCTTGATGTCAGGTGGTGTCCAGCTTAGCAGTATGTCCTCTGATACTGACTCTCTTTCCTTTCCATCTCATTTCCTTTTTCTTAACTCCTGTTGTTTTCACATGTGCCAGTGCACATCCCATATAAACCCTTGCCTTCGGTTCTATTCTTTGGGGCACCTGAGCTAGAACAGAGAAGATGTTTTTGTAAATAAAATAGCTGTGATAGAATTCCAAAGAAACACCTATAGGTTAGGGTTTTCAGTTCAAAGGAAAATATTAGACTTAAGGTTTAAAGTCAGAAGGGATGTCAGAGATCAAGTTCAATTCACCCAGTTTTGAGGTTAGATAACTACGGCCCAGAGAGGTGCAGAACTTTTCTTTCCTGGGTTACCAGTAAATTCGTAACACAGTCAGGACTAGAACACAAATCTCTCGCTCCAGGACTTGTGTTCTTTTCACCTTGTGATTTGTCTGAGGATTGCTGTGTTGTAGCGCTAGCACCATCTTAGAAGGCTCACTCTCTTTTGGGTTGTCTTGGGTAAAACAAGTCTTTGCTTGGGAGCATTGCAAAGGGCAGGTGTTTGTTCAGTGTTCCTCTGGTTATGAGAGGAATATGTGACCTAGATGTTACCGTTTACTATAGTGGAGGGAGTGCTGCAGGTTAGCAGTTGTTGACTGGTTTGGTCTGCAGGTTAGCAGTTGTTGACTGGTTTGGTCTGGATTTCCATTATACCTTGATGTCTGGAGCACCTGCTACCATAGTTTTCTTTGTGTATTGTCTCTTTGGGTTATGCTTTCTTAAAATAGACTATGATTAGAGTTCGTCTGCTGCATTTGCCTTGGTTGCATTTGGTGTTTGTGTGTTTCCAAGTGTTGTTGCATTGAAATACTGCTCTTTTTACTTAGGGCTTAGAGACCATATGATACACTTGGTAGCTTAAAGAGTTTGCTAAATGCCTTTGGCCAAGGCCCAGTTTCAAATTTCTTGGCATTATTGCCTGCTTTAATTTCGGGTTTTGGGCTTTTTTTTGCCTGCTTTAATTTTGAATTTACATTTCAGAATCTTTATTAAATAGTTTCAGAGTATCACAGGACTTGAGTATTTTGCCCCTGGTGGCTGGAATTTTTTTGATGCTCTTCCTAGAGTATTTATCGCTTTGGTGGAGATTTTGTCTTAAGCAAATGGTTCTGGGTAAAAATAAACTCACTTTTTCTTCTACAACTCTTCTTTTATGTGTAGGATGTCTCTTAACTGACTTGAATACTGAGTTATTTTTTAGTATTACTATTGAACTTCTCCAGATACATTTAAGTCTTTTTCTTTTTCCAGGTTTTAATGGTACGGTTTGCATCATTATTTGACGCAAAGGAACGTACTGTCACCTTTTTAAGTGGAAAGAAGTATAGTGTGGATGATTTACACTCAATGGGAGCAGGGGATCTGCTAAACTCTATGTTTGAATTTAGTGAGAAGCTAAATGCCCTCCAACTCAGTGATGAAGAGATGAGTCTGTTTACAGCAGTTGTCCTGGTTTCTGCAGGTAAGGAAGCTGCTCGACAGTTGTGTGACACCTGGAATATAGTGACCAAGTGGGGAGAAGGTGGCAGTCGGCTAGGTTCTGGCAAGCTATGAAGAGGGGAGAAGGCCTTAGGAAATATGCTAAACTATGAATCTGTTATTTTTGCATAATTAAATTTTTTTTTTTTAATCATGGCAGTAAAAGTCACAAGTGCTGTATAGGGATAAAAGGATGTTTAGATCTGGGCCTCACATATACCACTCTTAGTCTTTAGCTTTTGTTCATAATTTTTTATGAGTCTAAAGTGTTATTTCATGGATTTAGTTTTTGGAACATTGTGTATTTCTAGGTAGATGGTTATAATATGAATCTAAGTTTTGGTTAAAATATTATGTGGGTTACTTGAAAATGTTACAAGTATCAAGATGTATTACTGTGTTTTGTTACAAAAATCAGAGAATTATGAGTTGTAGGCTCTCACCCAGCTTTGCTACTGAACTTTCTGTGTGACTTGGTAAGTAATTTTCTCTCTTTGAGTCTCGGTTTCCTTATCCTGTGAAAGGAAGGGATTGTACCATGGGAGCCTCCAAGATTGTTGAATCCTATCATTTAATGTTTATTTATATGAGTCATTGATGGTGTTTCCCAATTTCCCTGCCACCTTGCATTGTATTGCAGTTATTTCTGACCAAAGTATTTCAACTCAGACGGTACTTAGTAAGGCAGAGATTATTCCCCATAGCAAATTGGAAATTGAGCCGGTGACTTTCTTGGGGACATGTAAGAAAGTGCCAGGCATTTTTAGGTATCGCTAACTTTATTTTAAACCATTTGTTGAGAATTAGACAGTTTTTTTTTTTTTTTTTTTTGGTACGCGGGCCTCTCACTGCTGTGGCCTCTCCCGCTGCGGAGCACAGGCTCCGGACGCGCAGGCCTAGAGGCCATGGCTCACGGGCCCAGCCGCTCTGCCGCGGCATATGGGATCCTCCTGGACCAGGGCACGAACCCGTGTCCCCTGCATCGGCAGGCGGACCCTCAACCACTGTGCCACCAGGGAAGCCCTAGGCAGTATTTTGATATTACTTGCTTTAAGTTTCCCATTTGCTTCCTACTGTGTAAAAGACCTTGTGCTGAACACTGTGAGGGTTGTAAAGTATAAGTTGTGGCCCCTGGTTATGTGGCTGGACTGTAAGTCAGTAACTCTTACGTCAGCGATCCTTAAGGAGAGGAAGCTCTTTGTATATCTTAAAGGGCCTGTTGCACGTCAGTGGTATAAAAAACTTACGCCATTTGCAGGCATTATTTGGCTACCTTTTCTGATCAGCTCTACCTGGGTAGCTAAAAATGCACTTATGGGAGTAGTTTGGATGGACTGTGTCAGTGAGGGATGCCTGGTTTCTTAGTAACCTTGTAATGCTTCTTGCACTTACCTACCATTTCACAGTCTCTTCATGAGTAATTAGTAATGGTTTGAGTTGTCATCAGATTACTAAATCTTTAATTGTGAAATAAAGGTAATCCATACTCGGTAACTTCTTTATCTGATGAATATGCCTTAAGTGCCAGGTGCTCGGGGGAGACAGAACAAGCATTAAGACACCGGCTTTGTGTTCCATTTGGAGAGACGGAACCAACACAGAAAGCTTTGTGTTACTAAACTGCTTGGTTCCGACTGAGGTAGGTAGGAGTTCAGGAAGGAAGATGAAGTCATCTGAGAAGGCTTTGTGGGGAGGATGGGGTATTAGGTTTTCCCAGCCAGAGGCGAGGGGTGGCATGGGGCGGGGCCAAAGCCTGGGGTGCTCGTCGAGGAGGAGGGGGCAGAAGGCTCGGGGTGAGGGGAGCACCAGGTTATAGAGTGACAGCTGGCCAGCTGAACAGAAGAGCTTCACCTGGAATACGGGGCAGTGGGAAGTCAGTGTAACTTCCTAAGTAGGGGAATGGTCTGGCATGAACAAAGCCACGCTTTAACCTTACTTCTGCGTTTCTGTCCTGGGTGGATTAGACAGGTGAGTCATCAGAGCTGGAGAGTCAGGTCGAGAGGCTGTTGAAATAACTCCAGGAATGAGGCAGTGGAGTGAACTCTCCTGAAATAGGTTGTGGCAGAGGAGGGGGGAAGGAGGGACTGTGTCCCCGAGGTAGTTCAGGGGAAGAAAAGAAGGCCAAGGGGTAAAGGGGAGCTCTCTGCCGGCACCGTGCTACTTCAGTTGTGTTTTCCACCAGGAACGTGATTTTTATGTTTCAAATTTTAATTTCGAAAAAGCCTTCTTTTGTTATCTGATCCTAAGAATAATATGGGTTCTTTGAGAAATTAGAAAACATTAAGATGAAAATAAAGATGATAATATCACTACCAAGAAAGACCACTGTTAGCATTAGGGGTCTGCCTCTCTCCATTCACCCATCCATCCATTTGTCCATTTGCCTGCTTATTGATAGATGGTACCAAAGGGGAGAAACTGACTGTAAAAGATGGTAAGGCATTCTTGTTTGTGTTGTGTTTATATATGAAGATACACAGGCAACACAGTATGCATGCATTTTAAAATGTCGAATTTAAAGCTCTGTCACTTAAAAAGAACTATTGTTGTCTTTAAAGCAGGAAAATAAAATTCCATAACTATAGAAGGGTATAAAATGGAAAGCCTTCCTTCTTCTATTCCTAGCCTGTCCTTCAGAGAACTAGATTTCTAACCATCTTTCTTTTTAGTTGTTCTGATGGTTGCTGACCCAACTCTAAATACTATGCTTGTACCTCTTTTTATTTAGCAGATGTAACTGATAAATAAACGTTCCTTCTTGGGGCTTTCCCTGGTGGCGCAGTGGTTAAGAATCCGCCTGCCAATGCAGGGGGCACAGGTTTGAGCCCTGGGCCGGGAAGATCCCACATGCTGCGGAGCAGCTAAGCCCGTGCGCCACAACTACTGAGCCTGCGCTCTAGAGCCCGTGAGCCACAACTACTGAGCCCACGTGCCACAGCTACTGAGCCTGCGCTCTGCTCTAGGGCCCCTGTGCCACAACTATTGAAGCCTATGTGCCTAGAGCCCGTGCTCCACAACAAGAGAAGCCACCGCAATGGGAAGCCCATGCACCGCAACGCAGAGTAGTCCCCGCTCGCCGCAACTAGAGAAAGCCCGCACGCAGCAAAGACCCAATGCAGCCAAAAATAAATTAAAAAAAAAAAGTTCCCTCTCACTTTTCCCCCTCAATTTTTATGTTTTATTTCTTGTGCTACTTTATTGGTTTTATTTATAAATTTAACATGCTCACAGTCTTTGCTCACTCACTCTTTCATAACCTCTCAGATAGTTTAGATAGAATATTCTCACCATGCAGGGACACAGGGCCCTCCTTTCTCCACATCCTGGCTTCTTCTGCGCTAACATTTCTTCTGCGTTGTCAAGAATGAAAATATTTACGTTCTGTTCTATAAATGTGGCTATTTCCCATGCTTTATTTATCAGTTGATTCTAAACATTGAACAGTCAAACATCAGCATTCGTAGTAGTGTGATCACGTGACTAGTGCTCTTAGTGTTCACACGGTGGGACTGAAAGGGTAACAGGCAACATAGACTCTCCCCTAAGCCTGCCCTTCCTGAAGGGCATGTTCCGGGGTCAGATAACAAATGGGTTATTTATTTATGTTCTCTGTTAACTGTTTAGAATTAAGCAACATTGTAGTTTGCTTTATATTCAAAATAGCTTTTGTTTTTCTTGGAATCTACACTTGCCTTCTGGTTCTTGTTCTCTTCTGGTGGTGGTTGTCGGAAGAAATGCTAGTTAATGATCTCATTATATAATTTTGTATTCACAGCAGACCTTGGATGTGAGCTAGGACATGTTATCCTCAGTTACGACAGGCAAGGAATTTGAGGAACGGCGGCTTGAATAATTTGCCCAAGGTCACGTTTTTCATAATGGGCTGATCAGGCATTTGAACTCCTGTTAGTCTAGCTTCAGGAGCCTTCCCACTCTGCCGCTTGTTAACAGAATAGCTGTAGCTGCTAAGGGAGAGAGCAGTCTCAAGCATGGTATTTATTTGCCTGTGAGATTGGAAGACTTTTGATACCATGGAGAGAAGAGGAATTACACCTGGAAGGTAAACTCTTTTTCAGGTTGTGTGTAATGGCCGCAGTCACTTCCAGTTGAAGATGAGAGACTGGCCTGTGGGTGTGAGACCAGAGCTCTCCTGGATGTAGGTTTCAGTTGTCCTCATGGAGGCTTCGTTGAAGGAACTTAACTTGCATCGTGTAGGAAGTGAATATGCATCAGGAGCACAGTTGGTGAGGAGGACAAGCTTGGGAGCTAATTAAGGAAGTAGAAAGCCGTATCATGAATTAAATTCTGCAGGTGGTAGTATAGCACTTAGGGCATCCTTTGGAAGGTGAATTTCCATTTCAGTCTGTGCCTTCTAGTGTTGCAGTTTCTAGAGGATCGTTGTTTTATGATCCAGCTAGATTTGTAGTTAGGTCCTCTGGCCTTCAAATCATGGAAGCATGGTTTTAGAAAAATTTAATATGATTAACATTTTTAGGTACAGTATAGGCATCTGTTTCCCCGAAGGGGGTTGACTACATAAGCATAGGTCACTGAAACACAACATATTCACTGGAGGACCAACCACGTATAATACTAACTCAAATGTCCTCTCCCACTTCCTGTCTGTTTCTTTCTTTGCCATCTAGATTATATTGTTTGTGGGGATCACCGTCATTTTTTCCCAGTTGTTGTAAATTACTGATGATACAATGTAAACTTTCTTCGGCCCAAATATGAGCTCTCTAAAGGAAGGAATTTTGGTTTGTTTGTTATGTTCACTGCTAATTCCCTAGCACCCATCACAGAATAAGTGTTTGGTGAATGAATTAGTAAATTGCAAGGCTGTTAAAGAAAACAATTACTTGAACATTAAAGGCAAGGAGAGTCTTGGAAGCATGATTGAAAGCTTTAAGTAGGTTTGCAGAGATGACCCTTATGATTGTATGGGCAGAGATCTTTTGTCCATCTCACAATTTTGTGTGATAAATCATGACTCCCTCCGCCCCCCCAGCCCGGAGTCAACATTCAATTTGTCTCTTTTCCTGTAAGAATTAGCACACAGTTGTAGTCATAATCCAAATTTTATTAAATGTAATATAAAACTATTTTCATCATTTTTTCCTGCATTTAAGTTAGTCAGACTTTCCCCCTCTTTACTATTAAATTTTAATCCTTGTTCTGAGTGTTTGCATTGCAAGTAACGTTTTTCAGCTATCAGTTATAATGTAAGACCTCCTTGATTTCCTTGTAAAAAAAATGAAAAAAGGGTGTAAATGGCCAGAGAATTTTGCTTCTTTGGAGAAGTCCTTTTCTTGTTAATTACAGCCCCCTATACTTGGAGCCATTGAATATTTCTTGTGCACTACGGTGTCCTATTGTAAAGGGAAGAAATGACCCACGCTGATGAAAAAAGTCCATGGCCAACAACATAAGTTCGGCTCATTTAAGGATACTTTCCTTTATTGCTGGTTTATGCTAAATCACTAATTTATTAACATTTTTGTATGATGAGTTTAATAAACACAGTATGCTAAGTAAAAGTGAATGCAAGTTAATATAACTAGGTAATAAATTTGCATACTATGTTAGTTATCTACTACTGCATAACAAATTACCCGAAAACTCAGTGGCTTAAAAATGCATACGTTTCTTATCTCTGAGGGTTAGGATATGGGTGCTTCTGGCTCAGGGTTTCTTAGGAGGTTGCAGTCGAGCTGTGGGCAGGCTGTGGTCTCACATGAAGGCTCCACTAGGGCAGGATCCGCTTCCAGGCTTATTCACGTGGTGGTTGGCAGGAGTCATTCCCTGCAGTCGTTAGACTGAGCACCTCAGTTCCTGGCTGGCTGGCGGCTGGGGACCACCCTCAATTCCCTCGCACTCAGGCCACTTCATAGGGCATTTCACATGGCGTCCGGCTTTCCTCAGGGCAAGCGAGTGAGAGCTTGCCTAAGGTGGAAGCCACCGCTTTTTCTACAGTGTTTCATTCCTTAGTAGTGAGTGAGTCTGGCCCACCCAAGGGAAGAGGGATCCACTCGTGGGTCCCAGGTGCCTGCCACCTACGGTGACGTGCCAGTGTGGTATGTTCCACATGAGATGAAAATACACTGCTAAACCACATGACCCATTTGGTTTTGCCAATCAGAAGCAGTTGAAATTAGATAGCATCTAATTTTAAAAATCAGAACTTCTAGATTTTTGTGAGTAGATACCTAATCACTATAAAGAACTTTGATTTATCAAATGAACTATGTGATATATATTTTTATAATAAATAGCTACAAAAATTTGCCATTGGGATTTAAAAAACTCTGTCAGTTATCTTTTGCCTCTGTTCCAATGTGTAAAACCTTGTTTTGAATTCATTGATGAGACCGACAGCACGGATTATATTTGTATTTAATGTTAATAACATGTCCTCTCCTCCATCTCGCTCTCTTCCTCACTCTCCCTCAGATCGATCCGGGATAGAAAACGTCAACTCTGTGGAGGCTTTGCAGGAAACGCTCATCCGCGCCCTAAGGACCTTAATAATGAAAAACCATCCAAACGAGGCCTCTATTTTTACAAAACTTCTTCTAAAGTTGCCAGATCTTCGATCTTTAAACAACATGCACTCCGAGGAGCTCTTGGCCTTTAAAGTTCACCCCTAAGGCCTTGGTTTATTTAAACATGGACTGTTTCATGCTGACTGTATATTTTGTGCGGAAATGCTTATTTACGTGTGTACCATACGTGGAGGTAGGAGAGACCTCTAAGACAACGTGAGACTGCAGGCCGCCTCTGTAACCAGGCAGCAGCTGTTTGAGATTTCTTCAGCCATGCTTAGACATTGACCGCAGTTCCCCGGTAGACCAGTCAGCGGTGTTGCACTTAAACTGGAGAAGTTACACTGAATTATAGTCACACTGAATGTTAGACTTTTTCATCTGCCAAAACCAAAAACCATTTTGATCTCCCTGTGGTACAAATATAATGCACAATCACAAGTATATGAGGACTTAAAAATTAATCCTTTGTGGTGGAAGTTCTCTTGTAAGATGGAAACTTGATTTCACCCCAAGACTGTTTGATCTGGTGTTTGGAGACTTTGCAAGTTAGGAAACCTCCTTGTCTGTGCTCCATTCTGCCACCGTGAAAGTGCGTGGTCCTGGACAGGCTCGCTGGTTGTGGAAAATGAGACTTGATCGTGTTCCCAATGCCCCGCCTCACAGAGATGCTGACGAATGTCTAGAAAGCATATTTACCTCCTGGGAGATAGGCACTATGTAAATACGGTAAAAGTTTTGTTATTATAATTATTCATAATAATACTCTTTTTATTTCTATGCATTTCTGAGAAATCATTTCACAGTCCACACCGATCTATTATTCAGGGTTCCTGCGTATGTGTGGGTTATCCTTCTGGCACACACATATTCAAAGTTTATGGGTACATTAAATACATAGTATGTGTACATAATATCTATGTGAATATAGTTATATATAAATATATTTCTTCACAATATTTTAAACTGTGAAGAACTTTATCATACAATAAACTTAAAGCAAGAGGTGTCAAAAGACCCAAATTAGGTGCATTTTACCTGTTGATGACATAACCATTGCTTTAAATCTTTAGATAGTAGAGTAATGAATTTATGCTCTATTTTTGTTTATCTAAGCAACACTTAATGTACAAGTGCAACAGGCAGTTGGGTCCAGATTTCAAAAAACATGTATTTCAGAGTTCATCTTTGGCAAAATCTTTGGTTCAGGTACTAGTTGTTTAGAAGTTCATTCAGATTCTTACTTTGTGCTAAGAAAGTTGCATTGCTGCCCCTTACACACATGCTGTAGCTTGATGACAAATATTTGGAGTCTTTCTGGAGAACCAACCAATGTTTAAGAAAACTGTTCAGTATGTTGATGTGTGCCTGTGTGTGTGAGTGTGGGTGTGCAAGTGTGTTCTGAATCCACTTGGGGTTTTTTTTCCCCTAAATAACACTACAGGGATTTTGTCAAATTAGATTTAATGTATAATTTGAAAAATCGTTTAGTGTGTGACCTGCAGGCTTAGAAATGGCATAGTCAGAGACATTTCATCCGCATTTCTGATACTGGGCTTTATTAAATAGATAAGATCAGCCTCTTTATGGCAGTTGGAGAAAATTGCCAAAAGTTGAGGATTTTATGTATGTTTTTCTGTTGCCCTGGAAGATAGCAATTAATTGGGTTTTGGGGTAAAATTGCCTTCTATATAATTTTTGGATGGTATAAAATTACAAAAACGAAAAGATCCCATTTTACTATACTCAGCCTGTTACTTTAATGACATGTGAGCAGAATGCCTTATTTTGTAATAACCTTGTTTAACTTGTTGCTACTGGGACTTGAATTTCTGTGGCACTAGTTAAGTTAAAACAGAGTTAAACCCTCTCATTATTAAAGAGGAAAGGTGATGGTGATGTCTGTAATACAATATAAACCATAATCGTGATTTACCTTAAATAGGTATGACTTTTATGGGATATATAGTGTAGTTTTTGTGAACTCTTCACATGATACCATTATCTTTTTATAATTTTTTTTTCTAAGATAAATGCACAGTTTTCTTATATGGGGAATAGAAACAGCTTTTTTGAAGTAATACTGAAAACCTCAAGGATCATGTTGTTTCTTAATTTTTGCCTTTTGCATAAGCCTCTTTATAACATATATCTTTAAAACAGTTACTAAGTCTTTAGGAATGTGTAACCAGAACTATGTTAGTATTGCTTATAAAACTTTAGTTAGGTTCAATATATACATGTATACATCTATATATAGGTATAGAGATTTGCATTTTGTCTTGTAAAATTTTATTTGAACAAATTCTTCCTCTAGGTAATGGGAAACAAAATTAATAGTTCATATGCCACTTGTAGCATTTCTGTATTTGAAAATAGCCCAAGATGGAAACTTCTAATTCTAGAATTAAACCAGCAGCCTATTACAAGCACATTCTTTGATTGAGTCATTGGTTATAAACCTACTAAATGCGGAGAAGACGACCAGTTTAGGGAACTTCTGAGTTGGTGGGACACTGTTGATTAATGAACAATGTACTGTATGAATTAAGTGACGCTTTAACTCTGATTTTACATTTTAAAGTTAACATATGGGCATTATGTCAGCAAACTTAAGGGCATTATGTCAGCGAGCTAAAACATTTTTTCCTGTGCTTTTAATGTATCTCTTTACATGATCTGAGAGAGGGTTCAAGCCTTTAGGGAGAAATAGCTGAGGAAAAGGGGGGGAACATCGTCTTGGGATGAAGCTTTTCCTTATGGCGATGGTTTAATTACAGATTCAGAAATTAGAAGGAAATTTCAGTGGATTAAGTGTATAGCTTTCGTAACTACATTTCAAGAAATTACCATTGTAACTTGATAAGATATGATTTATTTTATGTAAACATCATTGCAAAGCAAGGTGTAGAAGCTCAGCTAGATTTATTACTGTGCACGAGAGTAAGTACCTATCTCAGTTATCCTTTTCCAATATAAAGTTTGCTGAATGTACAAGAAGAGTTTATCACTTAGGATATAGAATTTTTTAGGGGCTGGGGGGGAGGGGCTCTGTCAGGAAATTACCTAGAAACAAAGATTGTCTTGATTTGATCTGAAACATAAAACTTGAAGCTATTCTTGAACTAACATGGAAAAATAAAATGGCTATTGTTTTAAAAAAATGATAGAACTATATTGTTGACAAGATAGGAATTATGTTTATTTTCTACAAACTGTTACCGATGAACACATGGATAATATCTTCCTCTTTCTGAAAAGTGATCTGTACATGGGGGGAGGGAATAATAAATATTATTTCTAACCAGCTGTGGTTTTTGGTATCTTTCTATCCTGACTTTTTGGTAAGACCATCTATAATTTAACTTACTACTTTCCCTGGAGCAGAGCAGGGTCTCCTACGCATTGCACAGATCTCTGATTCAGTGGGGGGAGGGGCCATGTCCGTATGCAGGGCTGTTTTAAAAAGAAGACTGTTGTAGAGTTTGTTGAGAGATTCCAGCAAGGATCGTTTTTCTGTAATGCCAGCTGAATGGTGGTTTGCCGTATTTGATAAGGTGGTCTTTCTGGGAAGGAGATGGTGAGAGAGGAAGGGGTAGGGAACCTGATGTAGCTGAGACTCAGCCTTGGCCGTGAATGGGATAAGGAGCCTCAGCAGGACCACGACCTCCTTTTCCCTTTCCCAGTGGTTGCAGCCAGGGGGGCAAAGTTAAGGTGGTTACTTAACTCAGCACTCCCTGCGGTTGTTTCCAAGACCAGTAACATCCACTACTTTTCTGTGAATATTAATCGATGTTAGGTGGGACAAATGGGCTTCTTGATTAAACAAATGTGGCAATACTGGGTTAACCAAGGTTACTGAGGTCTTTGTGGCATTCCTGTGCTCTCATGAGCAAATGTGCGTCGTGACTCCTAAGGAAGGATTTAGTGGGTTGTAGTTTTTCCCAAAGTTTCTCCACCAAATAACCCCTCCCCCCCTTCTTTTTTTTTTCTGTGCTGAGCTCCTCTGAGGGCTCCTTGGAAAGTGTGCTTTTCTGGAGAAAAAATCCCTGTTAACCCACTTTGGGTTTTCATCAGGATGTTGGTCATATTCTGTGGATTATTGTACAAATTTGCATTGTATTTTGCCCCTTTTTTGCACAGTGTAAGAAACATTGAGCTCTAAATAAATGTGTGGTTGATGGAAAACAAAAGATTAAAGTCCTTCCAAATTTTGGGAACGCTACAGCTGAGTAAATGAGTAAAGACAGCCAGTTCACGGATCTGGTTTTAGTTTTTACACGCATTTCGGCCTGTTAAAATTTGTTACATTTGTTACATTTGCTTTTCTTAACTCTTACTCTGTCGAAAACTGTAAGAAAACTCTGTGAAAGTCAGAGTTGCTCTTCACAGTATGAAAGTTGGTGGCTTTGGGGTGATTTTCAGACACCAGAGTAGTAGATCCACTTAGAGCAACAGTGCGTCGAACGGGTGTAGGACCCATGAGGGCAGCCTCCAAGGAAGCTCAGAACCTCTCCAGAACGCTTTACGTGGGGCGCATTCCCCAGAAGGTAATCATGCCCTCAAAATCAGCATTTCCCCTACATTTTTTTTTTTTTTTTTTTTCGGTACGCGGGCCTCTCACTGTTGCGGCCTCTCCCGTTACGGAGCACAGGCTCCGGACGTGCAGGCTCAGCGGCCGTGGCTCACGGGCCCAGCCGCTCCGCGGCATGTGGGATCCTCCCGGACCGGGGCACGAACCTGTGTCCCCTGCATCGGCAGGCGGACTCTCAACCACTGCGCCACCAGGGAAGCCCTCCCCTACATTTTAACAAATTACTGAAGAGGGTGAGATCAGTGTTTTTCAGAAAACTCAATACAAAACACCTGGGGTGAATATGGCGTTCCTAAATCTTTTTTCTCCATTTTCCTACTGGTGTACGTGGAATTGAGTGTGATCTTCTAAGGTCTCGAAGGTAAGCGGTTTTCTCTTCCGTTGTTTCATTTTTCTCTGAACCCTCCTTACCCTTAACCTCAGCAGTTTCCCCACCCCCCCCATTACTTTGTTGCTTTGCTTGTAAATTTTCATCTATAATTTTCCCTCCTACAAGAGGCATTTCATTTCCTGAGAGATTCTGCAGTTAAACACAAGTAGGGTAGTTTCCAAAAGTGGAAAGCACCTACACTTCCATTCTCTCGATCACCTTTTTGCCCCTCCCCTGCCCCTGCAATTGCTGTTCTTTTTCTGAACTGTTTTATCTGACAGGATTTTTGAGGAATAGACTGATGGTTTAGTTCTTCATTACTTAACGTTTATTGAACATCTGTGTCTCAGGATTTTTTTTTTTTTTAATCCAAATGTAAAGGGAGGTTCCATGAAAATCCAGGGCACTAATCCGGACAGCGTTGTGAAGTTGTATGCCAGTACAGCAGGTGGCTGTCAGTCACAGCACTTGCACTGGTGGATGCCAGCAGCTCCTGTTCTAGCCGTGCTGTGCTGGGGCCAGCTTCTTGGGGGCTCCTGAGGTCTGGTGTGACATGTTCAGGAATTTAGGGACCTGGTTGTTAGAAACACAGCCATTATTAAAAGTTAAATCATATAAGCTTACAGTTGAGTTATATTTGCAAGAGAATACTCAAAGCTCGCCTCTTCCTAATTCTTCTAAGTTTATTGTTAATGCTTTATGTGTATGGTGGGTTATGTGTATGGTGGGAATACTTCATGACGCTGTGTTCCTGCACATCTCTTCCCAGCTCCCTGCCAAGGGATTATTTATACCGTGAAAAGCTGCGCATGCTCTGAATCACGGCTTGATTTATTGTTTTGTTGATTTTCTAGACTTAAGAAAGTGATGGAGAAAATGTTAATAATACAGGTTAAAAGTCTGTTGCCATTAACCATTGCAAATGGCACAGAGAAGTGAAGAAATTGTCCAGTAGTTGAAAACTATTATCTGATTCAGCAAAGAAATTTCTCATATCACTGATAAACAAGTCAAGTTCTAACATAGTTCTTATTGTTTGTTTTGTTGTATTAATATACTTAAAATATCAATCAACATTCATGCCAGAACTATACTTGTTTGTCAGTTGCAACTCTGGCAAAAATAAAAGAATGCATTCTATGAGAATTAATTGTTTATATGGAATTTACAGTAAAGAGTATTGTATGGTTTATATATTGTGTGCTGCATAGCCTTTCAGTAAGAATAATACATACATACACACTCACACGTATGTTTTTCCTTCCCAGGGAGCTGGTTGTTAAACATTAGCATCACACCACTATTGCTTAACCCCAAGAGGTGATTCTGAAACCAGCGTTCAGAGTTTCAGTAACTTATTGAAGGTCACACAGCTACTGAGTAGAGAGTCGGATTGCAAAACCCAGCTATTTGGGCCTTAGAATCTGTTCTCAGCTGTTATGTGTAACAGAGAGGCACTGGGCTTGGGGTCTCCTTGGCAGAGTGGTTTTTCGTAGGTCTACTTTGATCTCTGCAGATGTGGGTTGTTTGGGAAGGGGTAAAGGGGAAGCTCTTAGGCAAGGATTCAGTACATAATAGTCTAATGTTATCCCCCCAACCCCTAAGTAAAATTTTCTCTCATCTGTAAAAAGGGTAAACTCAAGTGGCTGCAAGACTAAATGAGGTGTGTTAAAAACTTTGCAGACAGTGAAGCCTATACAGACCCTAGGTCCCTGCCATTAAATAGAACGAGGAGAAAGCGGGAGTTGTCCCTGGAGCAGTGAGGCGCCCTGGAGGGTCCTCTGCCCGCTCAGCCTGGGTGGTGGGTCTCTCACAAGCCCTCTGGGCTGGAGTCACTGAGGGGTGACTCTGGATTTAGGCCTTCTCAGCTAGAAACTGCCCTGTCAGTAAAGACTGACTCAGGGATGACCTCAGCCTTCAGACACCGCTTCCTCAGGAGAATCTGAAACACGGGACAACAGATAACCGAGTCCGTATCTCATCACCGGTCCCCCAGACGAGAAGATACAGGGAGGATCCTTAGTGTTCTAGTTGGTGCCGGCATCGTCCAAGGTGAACTTCTACGTCAGAGGGCAGGAATCATTGGCTTAATGCTTCTGGACAGTAAAAATAACTTCCGTATCCTCAATGGTCTCTAGAGGTTCCCTTTTCCGTCCTGGGTTCAGCGCTCCTCTGCGAAGTGAGGGGATTGAACTACGCCCTCCAGCATCCCTTCCAGGGCCGACCTCTGTGATGTGATGGTACGCAAACAACACAGTTAAAAGAGAAAGAAGGGCCAGAGTGGAGAATGTGTTGGGGATTGGGGTGGGCAGAGACCCTGCAGCTAAAGGTCGACACCTCACCTACCTTAACCCGGGGTGAACTGGCACCCTGCCGGCCTGCCGTCTGTCCATGGTTCCCTTGCCCGCCATTAGCTCCGAGTCACCTCTCAAGGCTCAGGGGCAGAAGTGTGCCGGGGAGGGGGTTGTGTCGAGGAGTTTCCCTTCCCCCAAGGTTCCTGTGAAGCTGGAGTGGGGGTGCCCAAAGCAGAAGCAATGTCAGGAGCGCCCGGCAGGGGCCGCCGGGCTGACCTGTCTGCTCCAGGCGGTCCTCAAGTGCTAGGGGAAGGCGGGATGCTCAAGACCAGACCTTTCCTGCACAGCAGCGCTTTCCAGTTTTCGATACTAACAGAAATGTAGGTTTTGTAGTAAAAGTGTAAAAGAGCGTGAAGTTTTTTGTAGTTGATTCTCTTACCTCTTCCCCTAAATCCTTTTTTTTTTCAAGGCAAAACCAGACCAAGATTTATTTCCTCATTTTGGAATACCATTCATTATGGCAAGGACATCTGTGGTTTTTGAATTACAATACAAAACACCTGTGTCAGTTCAATGATGTAGCTGCTAGGAGTCTACATATGGGTTCAAGCAAATAAGCATTTCATTGTGTCATCTAGTATAGTCAGTAACACATTAAAATTTACACTATATCATTGTAATTTATATTATTTGTGGCAATCATAACTATGTAGTTAAAATTATTAGAAACTACTTTTTTTAATGTGGCATTGCATTTTATTTATTTTTAATTTTTAATTTAATTTTTTTTAACATCTTCATTGGAGTATAATTGCTTTACAATGGTGTGTTAGTTTGTGCTTTATAACAAAGTGAATCAGTTATACATATACCTATATCCCCATATCTCTTCCCTCTTGCATCTCCCTCCCTCCCACCCTCCCTATCCCACCCTTCTAGCTGGTCACAAAGCACCGAGCTGATCTCCCTGTTCTATGCGGCTGCTTCCCACTAGCTATCAGTTTTACATTTGGTAGTGTATATATGTCCATGCCACCCTCACTTTGTCCCAGCTTACCCTTCTCCTTCCCCATGTCCTCAAGTCCATTCTCTAGTAGGTCTGTGTCTTTATTCCTGTCTTGCCCCTAGGTTCTTCATGACCATTTTTTTTTTTTTAGATTCCTTATATATGCGTTAGCATATGGTATTTGTATTTCTCTTTCTGACTTACTTCACTCTGTATGACAGACTCTAGGTCCACCCACCTCATGACAAATAACTCAATTTCGTTTCTTTTTATGGCTGAGTAATACTCCATTGTATATATGTGCCACATCTTCTTTATCCATTCATCTGTCGATGGACAGTTAGGTTGCTTCCATGTTCTGGCTATTAGAGCTGCAATGAACATTTTGGTACATGACTCTTTTTGAATTTTGGTTTTCTCAGGGTATATGCCCAGTAGTGGGATTGCTGGGTCGTATGGTAGTTCTATTTGTAGTTTTTTAAGGAACCTCCATACTGTTCTCCATAGTGGCTGTATCAATTTACATTCCCATCAACAGTGTATGCGGGTTCCCCTAAATCCTTCTAATTTTACTCCAGCCCTCAAGGAAATCAGGGAAATCTTTACAATGTAAAACCCAAATTTCACCTACTGTCACTTTCCAACACTCTTAACTGGTGAAGTCAAAAGAATTTTACAGGGAACACCCAGACACCTACCACCTGTATTTTACCACTATTTTGTACGTTTTTATTACATATCTATCCATCAGTCCATCCTGGGTTTCAAAAAAATAATAAAGTAAATTGCAGTCATCAGTAAACTGCCCCCTAAAATTTTCAGCTTGCATATAGTTTGCTAGAGTTGAATATTAATTCACAGTTTGTTCTTTTGATGTAAAATTTATAGACAGTGAAATGCACACATCTTTAGGCACATTCATCACTCTGTTTGACAAATGCAGTCTCCCTGTGCAACCCCAAACCCAACTGAGGTATAGAACATTACTGTCACCCCAAAAAGTCCCCTGAGACCCCTTTCCAGGCAATCCTCACCTCTACGGAGACAGTAACTAAGCTCTGATTTCTTCTACTATAGATTAGATTAACCTGTTCTAAAACCATATGTTCCTTTTTAATTGCTGAATAGTATTCCTTTGTATGGATGTACCACAGTTTATTTTTCCTATTGATGAATATCTGGGCTGTTTCCAGTTTTGGGGTTATTATGGGTAAAGGTTTTATGAGCACTCCTTTGTATTTGTAGTAGCTCTATAAAACTGCTTGACCCTGGGGTAGAATTAGTGTTAGGTTCCAAGAGTGTGGAAAGCAGCACATAACGGAAAGCATGAGAAACAGAATTAAATCATAAATTAATCCTTTTTGTTTGAGGCCTCATAGAAAGAGCAGTGCATCAATTAGAAGATGCTTAAGACCTACGGAAAAGGAAGTAAAACAGTAAGGATAGTTATTGCTTATTTCCTGCTAAAGACCTCTGGAGGCAGGGCAATTCCAGGCTGGTTCAGTGGCTCCAAGTGCCATCAAGAACTCGAGTACCGGGCGTCCCTGGTGGTGCAGCGGTTGGGAGTCCGCCTGCCGATGCAGGGGACGCGGGTTCGAGCCCTGGTCCGGGAGGATCCCACACGCCGCGGAGCGGCTGGGCCCGTGAGCCATGGCCGCTGAGCCTGCGCGTCCGGAGCCTGTGCTCCGCAACGGGAGAGGCCACAGCAGTGAGAGACCCGCGTACCGCAAAAAAAAAAAAAAAAAAAAAGAACTCGAGTACTCCTCACACCCATTAGATTGGCTATCATCAAACAAACAGGAAAACAAAAAAAGAAAATAAGTGTTGGTGAGGATGTGGAAGTATTGTGCACTGTTGGTAGGAATGTAAAATGGTGCAGTTGCTGTGGAAACAGTATGTCAGTCCTAACAATAGGATTGCCATATGATCCAACAATGCCGCTTCTGGGATTATACCCCAAAGAATTGAAAGCAGCGTCTTGAAAAGGTATTTGTACATCCAGATTATAGCAGCATTATTCATGGTAGCCAAATATGGTGGAAGCAACCCCAGTGTTCACTGACATCTGAATGGATACACAACATGTGGCACATGTACATGCAATGGGAGTATTATTCAGTCTTAAAAAAGAAAAAATTCTGACACATGCCACAACTGGGATGAACCTTACGCTGAGTGTAAGCGTCACAAAATGACAAATACTGTATAATTCCACTTATATGAAGTACTTTAGAGTGGCCACATTCATAGCGATAGAAAGTAGGATGGTGGTTGCCTGGAGATGAAGGAGGGGCAGGATGGAGAGGCATTTCAGAGTTTTAGTTTTGCAAGATGAAAAAAGTTCTGGAGACAAAACTATAATTCAAAAAGACACATGTACCCCTATGTTCATAGCGGCACTATTCACAATAGGCAAGACATGGAAGCAACCTAAATGTCCATTGACGGACGGATAAAGAAGATGTGGCACATATACACAATGGAATATTACTCAGCCATAAAAAAGAATGAAATGATGCCATTTGCAGCAACATGGATGGACCTAGAGACTATCATGGTAAGTGAAGTAAGTCAGAAAGAGAAAGACAAATATATGATATCACTTATATGTGGTGTCTAAAATATGACACAAATGAACCTATCTATGAAAAAGAAATAGAATCAAGGACATAGAGAACAGACTAGTGATTGCCAAGGGGTGGGGAGTGGGAGAGGGACGGAGTGGGAGTTTGGGATTAGCAGATGCAAACTATTATATATAGGATGGATAAACAAGAAGGCCCTACTCTATAGCACAGGGAACAATATTCAATATCCTGTAATAAACCATAATGGAAAGGAATATTAAAAATAATGTATATATATATATGTATAACTGAATTACGTTGCTGTACAGCAGTAATTAACACAACATTGTAAATAAACTATACTTCAAAAAATACTGATAAGAAAAAAGTTCTGGAGATTGGTTGTACAACAATGTGATTGTACTTAACACTACTGAACTATACACTTAAAAATGGTTAATTTTATGATATGTGTATTTTATCACAATTAATAAAAACAAAAACAAACCCAGGAGCTTCTGATCCTTCTTTGTCATCTTGTGCATGTTTGTAACATTGCAAGAGGACACCACCATCAGGCATCACAACAGAAGCACTGTGTCCAGAGAAGAAGAGACCTTCCTTTTGATTATTAAGGGGGAACCTTTCTCAGGAGGCCCCAGCAGACTTCACGTCTCAGCTGCCACTGGCCGGTTGGGTCTCATGTGGCAAAGGAGCCTGGAAAGCTGGTATGTAGTGTCTTTCACCCTCTGTAGAGAGCAGCAGTCTCTCCCAGAAAGAACAAGGGGTTGGAGAATGGCTGTCGGGTAGGCAACCAACAATACTGTCTTCTGCATGGAACCCTGTTAGGGAGGAAGGGTCCTCCTTTGTGAGCTTATCATTGATAGCTACCATCAGTCGTGCCCAGAGCAGCATCCTTGTCGATGCAGAAATGATGCTCTTGGCTTACCTCTAATATATGCAGGGCTGGGGCAAAAATACAAACGAAGGCCACTAGCCTGTCCCTGTCCTTTGCCCACTCCCGCCTTTGTCCCATAGCAAGAGGAGCTATTTTTTCGGGAATTTTGTGAGCCTGTTGACTTCACATTGGTATCTTGAAATTGTCCCCAGTGGGAGTGTTGATAACTGTGGAAATCAGTAAATGCTACAGTTTAGGGCTCCTTCCACCCCAGGTACCAATGCACTGCTCAGCCTCTCACACACCCTGGCTCCTAGGTCCAAGCTCTGCTCATCCCCCTTCACCATCCCTGGGGCCCAGAGCTTTGGATACTGGCAGTGTAGTTCGGCTGTGTCATCCAAGGAAAGAGGCTTGTGCAGGCCTGGGAAGCAGCCCAGGGCCATGCGGGCAGGGGGTTCAGATCTGGAGCTGATCTAGAAGCTAGGATGGGTTCTGGGCATACTTGGCCGAGGAGAGGGGCACAGCCAGAGGAGGGATAGGCTTGAGACTTTAAAGTGTGACTCGGGGGCAGAGGCCCAGTAAGTAGCTTGGGTTGTAGGGAGGGCAAGAGAGGAATTCTTTTGTCCCCTCCTCCCAGTCTTCAGCCTCTGGTTGGATGGGAGACAACACCTCTGTCCCACATCTACTCTCCTGACGACCTTCTCACGGCAGGTGTAATAGCGAAGAAAAAATCTGACTCCATGTTAGATCTGTTTCTTTTACAACTTTTGTATTCTGTTGCTTCTGCTTTGAGTTAAGAATGTTGCCTAGGGACTTCCCTGGCGGTCCAGTGGTTAGGGCTCCACGCTTCCACTGCAGGGGACACGGGTTCGATCCCTGGTCGGGGAACTAAAATCCCGCATGCCGCGCAGCGCAGCCAAAAAAAAAAAAAAAAGAAAGAAAGAATGAAAGAATGTTGCCTAGAGCCTGACATATAGAGCCCATTCTCAAGGCTCTGACCTTTGAGGGTATAATGCTTTTCCATTCATACAGAGATAAAAAGCAGAATAGAGAATAACATTTGTCTTGGAGGTTTACAGGAACATCGTGACCTGACCTACATGGACAGCTGCAAGAACAAAGGATTCTGACACCAAGAAGTCTGCAACAACCAACCACGCCCCTTCCTCACCTGGCCTTTAAACATGCTTTGCTGAATCCCTTCGGGGAGTTCGGGTTTTTTGGGCACAAGGCACCCATTCTCCTTGCTTGGCTCTACGATAAACCTTTCTCTGCTCCAGACTCCGATGTTTCAGTTTGTTTGGCCTCACTGTGTGTTGGGCACACGAACTTGGGTTTGGTAACACAGGGAGGATTGAACTGCATCCCCCATCTACCCTCCTGACGACCTTCTCAATGCAGGGAGGATTGCCGGTCTTATTGATCAGAACCCAGGACTCATTCATGGCCGTGTTTTAGTAGTGGACAGGGTTACTGTTTCCTAAGGTTTGGGATTGCTGCAAGGTGCAGCTTTTTTTGTTTGTTTTTTTTGTTTTGTTTTTTGCAGTACGCGGGCCTCTCACTGTTGCGACCT